>NC_044304.2:127144366-132229366 GCF_007474595.2 Lynx canadensis
TTCCAAAATAAGATTGCTGAAGTAGATAGAAAGCTAGGTAATAATGCCTTGCAGGGCAGCAAAGTTCTATTTTGGGGGATAATCTTTCCTCGTGGACAAGAATCATTTGCATTGCACCATTTCCTATAGGTATTAATCTACCCTCAAAGACTTGTAAAATACCTTAACCGACAATAAAAAGTAAGTCAAAGAAAAGCAAAGAAAGGCAATACACCTAGAGAATCAGATAATCCTTAGGTGGGGCCAATAAGCTAGCATGATTTTGAAGGAACACACAGCCATCCTTTTGCCTACTGGCCTATTTTCAAGTTTAAAGTATAGTATATATATTTTTCCTTTATACTAGAATATCATAGGTGTTCAACAAATCTTGGCCAGAAACCAATTAAGAATGCTATATACAAAACCCTAGATGGCTCAGGCAAAAAAGTAATTAAGAGGAAAATTCATAGCATCAATTGCTTTCACTGAACAAGAAAAGGGGGAAAATAAAAGATGACTGCATCATGTTATGCGGATTATTAACCTAAATCTGCTAGCTAAGCCCTAAGAAAGACAGATGAGTACAGACTGAAGATGGGAATTTTCACTGGAAAGAAACCGGCTGGATATATAAAATTGGGCATAGTCTTAAACTCTACTGAATAAGGTAGAATATCCGCAAAATATATAATCAATTGAATTTTAATTTACTTATATATTAAGACAAGAAATAAACTAAGACCCAATAGAAGGTCAAAACACCTTTTTTATGGCCTCTCACAGTATAAACTTTCCTCATTTCTTCTTTAACTTTTCTATCCCTTTGAATAGCAATGCTTAAAATACTTCATGCTCAAAACAGGAAGGGTCAGTTTTCAAAGGCTGAGAAAACTGAAAGAAGGTTCAAGCTCACCTTTGAATCAATATGTCAGGAACACATAGGGGTAAAAGGAATGACTGTAAGAGGCATCTGTAAGACAGCTCCATTCGGTAGCACACACATACTAACAGGGGCATGGACAGCATGTTCATGAAGACACAGCTGGAATGCCTCAGGTCCATTTACCAGTGATCTCCCTTTGAGCAGTGCCTATAACCTCTCTGAGCCTCAATTTTTTCATCAATGTGGCCAATGACACACATTTCACCAGGACTGTAGTGAGCATTAAATGAGCTCACGTTTATACAAACTCTAGCACAGCCCCTGAGGCACAACAGATACTAGTAAATATGTTCTATTTTTTCCTGCCCCCAGGGTCACTTTTTAAAAAGATGTGTAAACACATGAAAAGCAGGAAAGGGTTTCTGAATTCTATTCTCAAGTGCCCTGAAAAGTAGGGAGGTTAATATCTCTTTCATTTTTATTTTCCCTTCCTATCTCTAGTACTTTAAAGTTTCTTTCACATGAAAACTCAATTGTATATTCATTTAAATGTAAGCATTTAATTAATCATCACAAGTCCTTTCTTCTAAAGCTCTTTTCACTGCTTAATACGAGAAACGGGATAAGGAAACTCAGGTAGGAATCAGAAAGGGACTGACTTCACCAACTTTATTTATCTTCCTTCTTTGTTTCCAGTATTTTATTTACCTCCTGTCATATGAAAGGCCAGGGATCAGAAGAGAGCACAGGCTTCTGTGTATAGCTGCTACTGTCACAGTCTCACCTTCTTCCATTAATCCTACTTGGAAAATGGAAAGAAAAGATGACCTGAACTGTGGCACTGTGATACTACTTCTTCCTAGACTTAGTCCCCTGATAGACCTGTTAAACAGGTCTGTGCCCAGTGTATAAGTCCCTCCCCTCACTACTTCCCAGGGCCCCCACCCCCAACCCCACAGGCACAGAAAAGCTTCCTGTTTCTGGCACCTCTCTGGGAAACACCACCCTCAGTTTAAGACTCTGACCTCCTAAAAAAGATCATTCCCCACCTTCCTGGCATGTTCCAACCCAGAACTGATTTTCCATTTCAGATGTACTGAATTACTAGAGGAAGCCAGCTTCATTAATGCTAAAGTTCAATGGGACAAGGAGCAGACCCTTCATAGGTACCTTCACCAACCTAACAAGGCAACCGTCTAACATCTGCCCCTGAGGCCCTCCAGTCCAGATACCATGTTCTACCACTTGGCTGGACAAAGACCTTCAGCCTCCAGCTGGGCTTCTGCTCTCCCATCTGGAACCCACCTCAATCCATTGCAGGTTCTGGTTCCTCCTTGATCTGTCTTGCTGGGTATCACTAGCCCACCCATGCTCTGCCAGAACATGACTATGAGGGCTGGGATCACGCTCTTTATTCAACTCACTCAACAAACTTCTTGGGGGAAAGGAGAGCAGGAGGAGAATGATTCTCTCCCAAGACTTGGGGGTTGGCGGGGGGGGGGGGGGGAGGTGTGTGTCAGGCAATTTTTTTGCATGTCAGTCTCAATTTTTATGTAGACATTATCAGCCAGTGAGTCCTCACTGGAGGAACCACCAATGTGTTTTTCACCAGGGCCTGAACCCACTCTTAGAAGGCCCTGTGAAGAGTTACGCCATGCCAGCACATCATGCCCTCCACTTTGGCCCCAGTGCCAGCCCATTGCAGGCAAAGAAGGGGATCCCAAGGACTATGACTATGAGCCACTGTGAAAGTGTATGGGAAAGGAGGAAAGGCTGAAGTTTTTATCATTTTTTTTCCAGTAGACAAACATTCACCACCACCCCCACCTTTGGACAACGCATGACTGTGCCATCAGTCATAAGAATAAGCTGAGTGACTACGTTGGGGGAATTTTATAAATCCACAGAAGCCGGAAGCAGTGTTATCAGGAGTACCTTTTGTCCAACATCTTCAGCAGATTTTCACATGTCCTGGAAGGACATATCTCCTCTACAATTCTCAATCCTCAGTTTGCTGCAACATAAAATGGGGATAATACTATAACCCCCATACTACATGCCAGCATAAGCTCTCTTTTCCCTAGGACTGTTATGAGGAGGAAACATCTTTAAATGTGCAAATTATTTGGCACCAAAAACAAAAGTGTTCCCCAAAATTAGTAAGTCTGAGAAATGCCAATTATTTTGGAAGGGTAGAGCCACTGATTTAGTGGCAAATCTTCAGTCTTCTGGGAAGACTTCATCTCCAGTTCTGCCACCACTTCTTGGCTATTTAATATGGCACAAGTCTGGTATTTCACGGTGTTCCACTGCAAAATGAGAGAACACATCTACTTTGGAGGGAGTTATGCATTGTAAATGAGATGACACTTGTCACCATGAAACATCAGATAGCTTATGCTCCCGTACAACTGAGGCCCTTTGTCTTTCACACAGCAGGATTTCCTTATTTAAATACTGTACCAGTAAGACCAGAAAGACACAAGCTGCCCAAGATCAGGGGGGCATCCCAGGCTGGTATCAGCTGGTACCAGCACCAGCATGCTGTCCATATATCACAGTGTGCTGCATGGACTGTGAAGCCACCAGAGTTATTTCCAAAAAAAGAAAAAGAAAAAAAGAAAAGAAAAAGGAAAAAGAAAGAAAAACAAAAACAAAAATATGTCAGCTTCACTCACCAGCAGATTGACACATTCCTCCTTAGGGAGCACACACCTAGCTTTGGGGTTTTTTTTTGTATTTTATATTCCATAAAATTTCATAAAATCATTTCAGGGCATAAATGCTGATTACAAAGCACCTTAACTGAAATATATTTTAATGGCCCACAACATTTTCCAGAACACACACACACACACACACACACACACACACACAGACAAACATAACTACATCAAATATAAAATGCCCATCTGAAAGGCCACAAATTTCACATAAATATAGACAGGAGTTAGAAAAGAACAGAAGAGAACACAAATCATCGTTTTTTGCTCAAGGACATTAGATATTTATGTTTGAAAAGACTAAGAAAGATCAAATTTTTAACTTTTCAGAGGTAACACTCAGACTGCTGACCATCTTATCTTCCACCTCCAAACCACCTCCTTGTCAAGGAAGAAGTAAGATTTAAACCACTTTCGAAATGGCAAAGTCCTCTTCCTTCAGGACAGAGAACAAAACCAGTTTCCTTTCAGCCGGCGCACAACATGTGCATTTGGTAAAGCTTTTGAGTCAAAGTTCTAAGGATTTTACAAAGCACTTAGGGAACGAATAGCCTTGTTTCACCTTGGTCCAAAAATCTGACTCTTAGAATTGAAAGAGACATTCACCATCATCCAACCCAGGATGCTTTCACACTGAATTTTGGCTGCAAAAGCCTTATTCAAAGGAAACCCTCCGGGAGCCCTAACCTGTAAGGAAGCTGGAAGTAGGCTTGTCCAGGAAGAAGTGGGAAGGCAGAACCCGGCTCAGTCTACCCCTACCCATTTCCCAGCAGAAAGCACCCTAAGCTCATCTCCAGAAGCTTGGGGCTCATGGAAACACAGTTGGAAAATGAGTGAACACCCCAACCCTCATACAACAGAAGAAGGACACTGAGGCCAAAAAAGCTGACAAGTAGCAACAGTCCATTGGGCAAATGGAGGAGGCCTGGTCAAACATTAGAGGGGCTCAAAACAGCCACTTCCTGGCCTCCAAGCAGCTGGAGTGACTATCACCCATTTGAGGCCAATAAGGCATCAGAAGAAATCTGCTAACATCGCTTTTCTGATGAAAGAGACAAAGTAAGAAGAGAACTACTGGTGTTTCTTTTTCCTCCTTATTCTTGTTGAGCCTGTGAGGACATGACGCCTAGTGTTACAACAGCCATCTACACATTAGAAGTGCAAGCAGAAGACAAAAGGCCAACATGCTGAGTATGGATGAGCAAAAGAGGAGAAAAGAGCTTGAGCTATGTAATGAATCTGAAGCCACTTGCTCCTGACTTTGGTTAAGTAAACAATAAATATCCTTATAGTAAAAGACATTATTCATCAAGTCTTCTGCTCTTGTATCCTATCGAATCCACTTCTCCAGTTACTTTAGAATCAGTGCGCTGCACCTTAAGCAGCATCTGCATTTCTCCACAAATTACCTCTATGTTCTATTTCCAAACTAAAGTCATGTGGAAAGTTAAAAAGCAAGGAGGAATGGTACAGCCATCTAGGAAGACAGTTTGGTGCTTTCTTACAAAGCTAAACACTTAGTCTTACCATACAACCCAGCAATTGTGCTGGAGCTATAAAGGCATGAAATGATATGGATGAGTCTTAAAGGCGTAATTCTAAGTGAAGGAGGCCAGTCTGAAAAGGCTATAGACTATTTGATTTCAACTATGTGACATGCTGGAAAAGACAAAACTATAGGAACAATAAAAAGATCAGATCAGAGGTCGCCAGAGGTTTGGAGGCTGGGGGGAGCAGGAGTGAGGATGGGAGCAGTAAGGAACAGGAGAAGACAGGAGATTTGGGGGTGGCACTGAAACGATTCTGTACGAGACTATAATGGTGGATACATGACATTATGCACTTGTCAAGACCCACGGAACTGTGCAAAATGAAGACTAAATCTTAATGTAAACTATAGATATAATGAATAATAATGTATAAATGTTGATTCGTTAATTTTTTTTCAATGTACCACACTAATACAACATGTTGATAACAGGAAAAACTGTACAGAAAAGGGAATGTATATTGGAACTCTCTGTCCTATCTGCTCAACTTTTCTGTAAATCTAAAACTGTTCTAAAAAAAATAAAGTCTATTAATAGAAAAAAAAAAAGAAAAAGAAAAAGGGAGGAGGGGATGGGAGGGAAAAAAATCCCTCATATTGTAAGTTTTCTTGTCAAATCAGTACAGAAACTCACTCGATGTAAAGAGGGCATGGAAAGGTTTGAACCAGCACCTTCTGTCCTCTTTTCCACAAACCACCGCCCCCTAATCCTACCAAGAGAGATCCATGACCTGCACCCTAAGCGGGTCCTCTCTTTCATCTTCCAATTACTCCACGTGCTGCAGGACGCTCCTGCACATGCCCAGTGCTTTCCAGCACGACATGCCAGTATTTCCAGTGGTGCTCATGCTCTCTGCTCATCTCTGCCACTCCCTCCATTTTCCAGGGCATCCCCAGGGTTCCCATGTCATTTTTACCTGCGATAATGACACCTCTGGGGGGAAAGAAAGCATCCTTCAAATGCTTCTCTGCATTAATGGAAGTAACAATCTAGTAAATAATAAATCCCTCAGGCCCTCCAGGGAACCCCTTTCCACAGGGGTTCTCCTTTACCCAAGTTGAAAGCAATGTTCAAATGCTCCCCAGCTGCAGAGCCCAGAACTCGAACCACTGTTGAGATGTAACTTCTCTGTGGAAATGGAGCAGTTTCTGAATTCAGTAATAAAAAAAAAAAAAAAATGGGGCAGGGGGGCGGGGTGGGGAGTCTCACACTCCAGTCCCAAATGTTTCCTGGATATTTTCTTCCATGGTTTGCTCTGGGGGTCTGTAAGGCAGACTTCAAATCTTAGTTCTAAACAGACTGAGGTTGTAGCTGGATAATTGTTACTTGATGACAAAATAAAATCTCTAGTTAAAAAAAAAAAATCAGTGATTGCTTGGCTCAAATCTCTTTCCCTCTTTTTTTTTTTTTCCCCTTTTCTGAATAAAATGCAAGTGGGCACATGATCAGTGTCCTCACTAAAAGTGTGGACTCTATGCAACTGGCTGGAAGAAGGCATTTGGTGAGCAACATTCCCTGGAGAGAAGTCACCATGGCTAGATCAATGAAGTACTGGCAATGGGGACCACCAGTTGGGGACTAAAATACTTGTGTTAGGTAGCATAATGGGTGATAAGATTTTATCTGAATGAAGTATTCCCAGGAGCAGGGCATGGGTGTTTTCAATACATTCAGACCAAACAACAAGAATGAATTATAAATAACAATTCTCCCCCAAAAGGTCAGGCTTTTTCACAACTCCTACCCTTTGCCCATACTATTCCCTCTGCCTGGAACACTCAGCTCCAGCATCAGCCCCACCCCTGGTCTCATCTGTATCACATTCACATTCATTATTCAGGGTACAGCGAGAAACTTGTAACTTTAGCAAAGTGGTTATCCCAAAGTTCCTCCCCTCTGCCCAGTATCACATGGTATCTATCACCTTTCACAGTGACTATCTGTTTGTGCATCTTTATCTCCACTTGACAAAAAGCTCCCAAGATAAGGCCTTCCCCTTATCTGTCTTTCTAGCTCCTGGACCTGGGACAGCACACTGCCCACAGTAGGTCATCAACAGATGCCTACTCAAAACAAGAGTCACAGAAGAAATAAACACACAAATGGACTTTATGGGATCCTCCATGTGGTAGCTTTAAAAAGTGTTATTACCAGAGTCTCTTTCAGCAAGAAATATTTTTCAGTTTGACAAAATATTAACATGCATTTATGTGCATCATTTAGCATAAAAATAAGCCCACAAAGTTTAACTCTAGGGAAAGCTTGATTATCTGCAGTTATTCTTCCAAATCACAAAGTAAAACAAATACATTTCCATGCTGCTTTGACTGACACAAATATCTGTGATGCAATGAATTACACATAATCACAAATGCATTCCTTGTAGGCAATACATTCCTTCGTTTTGCATCTTATGCAACCACAGAGCAATTAAACTTGCATGTGCGTGGGGCACTGAAATCATTTTTGGCATACTTACCAGGACTCAGGATGCTGGGCTCGTTAATGGGAATGAGGTTGTCTGCAAGATAAGCTTACTAGTGTCGTGGCAGTTACAGCACAGACTGGCTGGACCTCTTCCAGTTTCCAGAGGCCGTCAGAGGAAACTGCGTGTCCTTGGGGGACTGTGCTCTATCCCAGAGGGTCAACTCTGCTGGTCCTAGCAACTGGACTCTGGGAGGGTAGCTCAAGAGGACTGCCTTGAGGAGCATGGGTCAAAATTCACTGGGAAACCAATCATTAATAAGCAAAATGTTGACACTTCCTTCCCTTATCAGGAATTCCTAGGTCTACTGTGGGTAAAGACAGAACCAGGAAATTAAGCTCAAGCTGCAGGAGATGAGAAAAAAACAGCTTTAAGGGTATTTTAAAGCTGCTCCTAGGACTTTGACTTTAGCTCATTACATCTCAGGGTTCATTCCATCATTCATGCAAACTCTTGAGTGCCCTTCCTGAACTAGGCCCTATGGCCAAACACAATCAGTTCAGTAAACAGCCATCTTCTTGGGATGGCTGGTAAATCTGTACTATCAAAATTCTTCTTTTTTTCTCTACTTATACATTTCCCACCTTCGCTGCAAATGTGAAAGCCTTCCACTTAATTTGAAGCAGAATTCAATACGACAAGACCATGAGGAACATAAAGCAGTGAGACAGAAAAATATTCCTGGTAAATAAAAATAACGTGAAAGAAGTAAAACCACATTCTTTGGTTTTGTTGTTTTTTTTTTTTTCATCTTAAAATGCACTTGACTAGAAGATCCCAAAGGTCCGTCCAGTTAAAACTTGGTGACTCACTAGGAATCAGGAAAATGTAAATTAGTAGAACAATAAGATACCACGGAAGATATTCAGGGCAAAGAATAAAGAATTCTGAAATATCAAGTGTCAGTAAGAATATGGAGTAAACAGGATGACATACACTGCTGATTGGGAGTTTAAGTGAATAAAGCCTGTCTGGAAAACAATTTGGTAATTTATAGTAAAGCTGAATACATTCAACGGGGCTTTTCTTCAGTGCCTCTGATAATCACATACATGCTCAGGGGTGACATGGACAAAAACATTCAACGAAGAATAATTTTTTATGGCAAAACTGGAAACAACTTAAACAACTTACATGTCCATCAACAGATAAATAAAATGTCATACAGATACAGTCTACAGGTGACCCAATATATATTACTTAAAGGGATACACTACACTTACGTTCATGGCTGAAATACAATGACAGAATAACAAATGGACAAAACAAGATACAGAACAAAACATAAATTCCACGTGATTTATGTAAATTAGAGAATAATACTATATATTTTTCAAGTATATGTATGTGTGAAAATATTTGTATAAAATCGGTGGTTCTCAAATAGGGATGACTCCTCCTTTGCTTCTTCCTTGGGGACATTTGGCAATGTCTGGAGACATTTTTCTTGCTTGCTTGCCCTTTTTTTTTTTTTTTAAGAGACAGAGAGAGGAGAGAGAGAGTGAGTGAGTGGGGGAGAAGGGCAGATCTCACTAACTGTGAGATCATGACCTCAGCCAAAACCAAATGCCGGTTGCTTAACTGACTGAGCCACTAAGATGCCCCAATTTAAGTCGTGTTTTAAATGAACTAAGGTACATCTTTACTTTGAGGAACTTATTATGAAACTTTTGTGTAGTTTTCTTATCATATAATAATCCCAGCCTAACGGATCTGCTGCATTAAGGGTTAATGACTATACTTCACAATCTGTAGCAAAGACACACATACATTGAAGTCAAACCTGTCCCAAACTCCTGAAGTGTTCTCATTTTACTCAAGTTCACTAAAGTGCCTCTTTTTCTGTTAGCCATTCAAAACTTTGCAACACGGCTGGCAAAATTTCTTTGTATCTGAATTCCTAAGAAGAAAATGTTCCTGTTTCAAAAGGTACATGAAGATGCTCATTCTAACTAACCTGAGACTGGACCCATAAAGGAACATCAATCGAACAATAGCCCTCAAATTATACTGACCCAGAGACAAAATTAGATCAATGACCCCAAGTATATTTTTTTTAAAAAACATACGTCTGAATAGTGGTTTCCAGAGATTAGGGCCGGGCAGGGTTTGTGGGGAGCATGGAACTATAAAAGCAGAGTTCTAGGGAGTGTCTTTGTGGAGATGGAACAATTCTATATCTTAATTGTAGTTGTGATTACATGAATTCACATAGACAATAAACTTTACAGAACTATAAACACGCACAAAAATAGAATCCGTGCACAAAAAAAGGATGAAATAAATACCAGTAAAGTCTATAGCCTAGTTCACCGCATTGTGCAATGTCAATTTCCTGGTTTTGATAAAAGTAAGATGTTACCATTGGGAAAAGCTGGATTAAGGGATGGCTGTATACGTGGGGTTTTTGTTTGTTTGTGTGTGTGTGTGTGTGTGTGTGTGTGTGTGTGTGAGTCTCGAATGAGTTCAATATAAAATTTTTAAAAATAAAAACTAAAAACATGTTGCATATGAAAAAACGATCAACATCATATGTCATTGGAGAACCGCAAGTTAAAACAACAATGAGATAACATTACATATCTATTCAAATAGCTAAAATCCAAAGCGCCAACAACACCAAATGCTGGTGAGGATGCAGACCAAAAGGAAGTCTCATTCATTATAATTCATTTGCATTGGGAATGCAAAATGGTGCCGCCATTTTGGAAGCCAATCTGGCAGTTCCTTACAAAATTATACAAACTCCCATCATATGATGTAACAATCACATTCCTTGATATTTGGTGAAAGCTTATATCCATACAAAAACCTACACACAAATGCTTATAGCAATCTTATTAATAATTGCCAAAACTCGGAAACAACCCAGACATCCTTCAATAGGAAAGCAGATAAAAAAAACAGGAGTCTATCCACACAATGGAATAGTATTCAGCCATTAGCTATCAAGCTACACACACACAAAAAGAACAATGAGTCTTGGGGCACCCACGTGGCTCTGGCTGTTGAACATCTGACATTGCTTCAGGTCATGATTTCATGGTTAGTAGGTTCAAGCTCCATGTAGGGCTTTTCGGTGACAGCACAGTGCCTGCTTCGGATTCTCTGTCTCCGTCCCTCTCTGCCCCTCCCCACCTCACTCTCTCTCAAAAGTAAATAAACATTAAAAAAAAAATTTAAAAGAAGGATGAGCCTTATATGAATATTTCTAAGTGAAGAAGTCAGTCTGAAAAGGCTACACAGTTTGATTCCAATTATATGAAATTCTAGAAAAGGCAAAACTACAGAGACAGTAAAAAGATCAATAGTTGCCAGGGGCTCCGGGAGGGGGCATAGAGGTGAGGGATGAACAGGTAGAGCACAGGAGATTTTTAGGGCAGTAAAACTATTCTGTATGATACTGTAATGGTGGATACAAGCATTATACATTTGCCAAAATGTACAGAACAACGCAAAACAGAATGAACCCTAATGTAAACTATGGTCTTCAATTACTAATAATGTGTCATTTATTGGTTCAACTGTGACAAATGTACCATACTAACACAAGATGTTAATAACACCTGAAACTGTGCAAGGAGAGGGGAGATATGAGAATTCTCTGTGGTTAGTCCCTGATTTCTCCATAAACCTAAAACTTCTATTAAAATAATAACATCCATTGGGGCTCCTGGGTGGCTCAGTCAGTTAGACATCTGACTTCAGCTCAGGTCATGATCTTGTGGTCCATGAGTTCAAGCCCTGTGTTGGGCTCTGTGTTGAAAACTCAGAGCCTGGAGCCTCCTTTGAACTGTCTCCCACTAGCTGCCCTTCCCCCACTCGCACTCTGTCTCTCAAAAAATAAATAAACACAAAAATTAAAATAATAACATCTATTAATTAAAAAAATAAAGTAAAAAACTACATCAAGCCTACTCATAACTGAAGCTCACTTTGGTAGAGAACATGAATACGATATTAAATGCCAACAGCTGCATGGAGGTTATATCCATAATTGTATCCTCTGTTCCCCATATTAAAGAAATAGCCATCATTCAGCAAGGGTTAAATAAAATAATGCTTGTGAAACTATGTTTTTTTTATGAATATAACTTATTGTCAAATTGGCTTACATACAACACCCAGTGCTCATCATAACAAGTGCCCTCCTCAATGCCCATCACCCATTTTCCCTCTCCCCCACCCCCCCATCAACCCTCAGTTTGTTCTCTGTATTTAAGAGTCTCTTGTGGTTTGCCTCCCTCCTTCTCTCTTTGTAACTATTTTTCCCCCTTCCCTTCCACCATGGTCTTCTGTTAAATTTCTCAAGATCCACATAGGAGTGAAAACATATGATATCTGTCCTTCTCTGACTGACTTATTTCACTCAGCATAATACTTTCCAGTTCCATCCACATTGCTGCAAATGGCATGATTTCATCTTTCTCGTTGCCAAGCAGTATTCCATTGAATCTATAAACCACATCTTCTTTATCCATTCATCAGTTGATGGACATTTAGGCTCTTTCTATAATTTGGCTATTGTTGAAAGCGCTGCTATAAACATTGGGGCACATGTGCCCCTATGCATCAGCACTCCAGCATCCCTTGGGTAAATTCCTAGTAGTGCTATAACTGGGTCATAGGGTAGTTCTATTTTTAATTTTTTGAGGAACATCCACCCTGTTTTCCAGAGTGGCAGCCCCAGTTTGCATTCCCACCAACAATGCAAGAGGGTTCCCATTTCTCCACATCCTCTCTAGCATCTGTAGTTTCCTGATTTGTTCATTTTAGCCACTCTGACTATATTTCCATGATGATGAGTGACATTGAGCATCTTTTCATGTGTCTGTTGGCCATCTGGATGTCTTCTTCGGAAAAGTGTCTATTCGTGTCTTCTGCCCATTTCTTCACTGGATTGTTTGTTTTTCGGGTGTCGAGTTTGGTAAGTTCTTTATAGATTTTGGATACCAGCCCTTTATCCAGTATGTCATTTGCAAATATCTTTTCCCATTCCATTGGTTGCCTTTTAGTTTTGTTGATTGTTTCCTTTGCAGTGCAGAAGGTTTATCTTGATGAGGTCCCAATAGTTCATTTTTGCTTTTAATTCCCTTGCCTTTGGATATGTGTCAAGTAAGAAATTGCTGCGACTGAGGTCAAAGAGGTTTTCCCCTGCTTTCTCCTCTAGGGTTTTGATGGTTTCCTGCTCTTATTTAAGTCTTTCAACCATTTTGAGTTTATTTTTGTGTATGGTGTAACAAAGTGGTCTAGTTTCATTCTTCTGCAACTTGCTGTCCAGTTCTCCCAGCACCATTTGTTAAAGAGACTGTCTTTTTTCCATTGGATGCTCTTTCCTGCTTTGTCAAAGATTAGTTGGCCATTCATTTGTGGGTCCATTTCTGGGTTCTCTATTCCATTGGTCTATGTGTCTGTTTTTGTGCCAACACCGTACTGTCTTAATGATTACAGCTTTGTAGTAGAGGCTAAAGTCTGGGATTGTGATGCCTCCCACTTTGGTTTTCTTCTTCAATATTACTTTGGCTATTTGGGGTCTTTTGTGGTTCCATACAAATTTTAGGATTGTTTGTTCTAGCTCTGAGAAGAACGCTGGTGCAATTTTGATTGGGACTGCACTGAATGTGTAGATTGGTTTGGGTAGTATTGACATTTTAACAATATTTATTCTTCCAATCCATGAGCACAGAATGTTCTTCCATTTCTTTGTGTCTTCTTCAGTTTACTTCATAAGCTTTCTATAGTTTTTAGCATACAGGTCTTTTACATCTTTGGGTAGGTTTATTCTTGGTGCAATTGTAAATGGGCTCAGTTTCTTTATTTCTCTTTCTGTTGCTTCATTTTTGGTATATAAAAATTCAACCAATTTCTGTACATTGATTTTGTACCCTGCAACTTTGCTGAATTCATGTATCAGTTCTAGCAGTCTTTCGGTGGAGTCTTTCAGGTTTTCCACATAGAGTATCATGTCGTCTGTGAAAAGTGAAAGTTTTACTTCTTCTTTGCCAATTTTGATGCCTTTTATTTCATTTTGTTGTCTGGTTGCTGATGCTAGGACTTCCAACACTATGTTAAACAACAGTGGTGACAGTGAACATCCCTATCGTGTTCCTGATCTCAGAGGGAAAGCTCTCAGTTTTTCCCCATTGAGGATGATATTAGCTGTGGGCTTTTCATATATGGCTTTTATGATGTGAAACCATGCTTTGAAAGCAAGGAAGAGCCCTTCAAATAGAGGTGTAACTCTAATATTACTCAGGTTACACAACAGATACGCATGCTGAGATGAAACCCCTGGGAAGAATGCCCCAATATGCTGGGCAGCTTGACCACCTAATGATGTACAACTCTCTAAAATATATTGGGGGAAAAATGGCAGTGAACACAAATAAGCCCCTCCCCCTCTCAAATACATTTTAGTGAGGTTCTGGTACTGGTGGAAGGTGGAAAAAATAACAGCAGAGCAGTATTTGTGCCTCCATGTTCACTGCACCATTACTCACAATAGCCAAGAGGTAAAAGCAACCCAAATGTCCACTGGCAGATGAAGGGATACACAAAATGTGGTACATACATACAGTGGAATAGATATCATTCAGCCTTCAAAAGAAGCACATTCTACCAAATTTCTTTATCCCCAAAGAACATGCCATGACATGGATGAATCTTGTAGACTTGATGCTAAGTGAAATACGCCAGTCACAAAAGAATAAATACTGCATGATTCCACTCACATGAGGTCGTCAAACTCTTAGAAACAGAAAGTGGAGTGATGATTGCCAGGGACTGGGGGCATGGAGAATGGAGAATGAGGGGTTACTGTTCAATAGGTATGGAGTTTCAGTTTTGCAAGATGAAAAAGTTCCAGAGATCTGTTGTACAGCAATATTCAGCTCCACTGAAATATATACCTAAAAATGCTTAAGATGATAAATTTTATGCTTCTTACCACAATTTAATAAAAAAAAATTTTAATAACATCAGGAGCATGACCTTCGCAGAACATTCTGGAAGTTTAAAACCTTGATTATGAATCTGGTCATGACACCGAAAGCTTGAATGAAACTCTGGATCAAAGGAGGACAGAGTCTGGCAGAGTCAGTATCATAAACCCAGGAGAAAAGAACTCTGGGAAGCTGATACACAACAGAATTTTTGCAAATGACAAAAAAGTGAACAAAACAAGTTCCTTAAAATCTATCCCATACCAGAAGTTCAGGAGGAACTTTAGAGTGTGACCTCACTGTGAACTAATGCTGATTTCCATTAAATGCTTTGAATTGATGCTGATTTCCATTATCTTCTCAACTAGTAACAGTAATGAAAAGAACTACTATTGTGAAGCATTAGTTTTGTACTGGTTTATAAGCATCAATTCATTGAATTCACTTAGCAACTTTACATGGCAGATGTCCTGGTTATTTATTGCTGTGTAACAAACCATTCCAATAATCTGTGGCTTCAAACAACAACAATCATTTATTTTGCTCATGAAAATATAATTTGGCAGGGTTGAGGCATGGCTGGTCTTTGCTTCATGTGGAGTCAGCCAGGACAATTCACCTGGGGCTTGCTACTGGATCCACTTGCAAGATGGCAAGCTGTGCTAGCTGTCAGCTGGGAGCTTAGCCAAGCCTGTGGGCCAATGTCCTCAATTCCTCCCATTTGGACCTTTCCATGAGCAGCTTGGGCTTCCTCACAGCATGGTGGCTGGCTTCCAAGAACGAACACCACAGAACAAGATGGCAATGCATAGCATTTTTATGATCTTGCCTTGCAAGTCATAGAACACTACTTATGCTATACTCTGTTGGTCAAGGTGGTCACAACTTTCCACTCAAGATCAAAGAGAAGAGACAAAACCCTATTACTAAGTGAGTAATGACTGTCAAAGTGACATGCGTAAGAACATGTGAAATGAGAGATACCGGCTTGGCCATCTTTGGAAAATACAATCTGCCACAGTATTATCAATATTATCCCCATTTTGCTGATGGAGAAACTAAACCTTGGAAAGGCAATTAACCACCCCCCCCCCATAAAGTCACAAAACTACTAAGTAAGAGAGCCAAGATCCAAATCCAGATATATTTGACTCCCACAGTCCAGAGCCCTTAACTACTCGGCTACTCTTAACTATTCTGTTTCCCACTTTCTCTTCAATTCCCACTCTAATTATGCCAGCTCCAAAGATATTTACTTTTTTTGCATATTAAGGATCTATTTTAGGTAAGTAACATGAAAATAAACTTGAACTGCCCAACTACACTGACACATACAAAGCTCTCTAAATTGTTGCTAAATTAGATATGTGTTTTCTTTTCTATACTAAACTATAAACTCCTTGAAAGAAAGGATCAGGTTTAAAATAATGAAATTTGGTTCATGTCCTTGCACCTAGCAAGAGCTGGTTAAATGCTTATTTGAAATGTACTTACTGGTTTACATGTCTATCTCTCCACCAGACTGTGAGTTACTGAAAGGCAAAGACAAAGGGCTGGATGTCTAGGTCACAGTAGCCTCCATGCCCCATGCCCCACCCCAACACATGTACAACCCTACACAGTGGGCCCTCAATAAATGTTATGCTGAACAAATGAATGAATGAATGAATGAATGGATGGATGGCTTATAGGACATACACGAATGAAAATGGAATGATCAATAATCCAAGTTTCTAATAGTTTTCTTCACTCAAACAAGATAAAACTAGTACAGTTAGAGAAATAAGATACCATCGTTGGGCCTGCAGGCCCAGCCCTACACGAAGGCAACCTGAGTTCTATGCTGGTGAAGAGATAAAAAACAGTGGGTTGCATGTTGGGGAGAAACAGATAAACCTACAAAGGTTAGAAGACATAAGTGAAAAGATTTTGAGCTGAATGAAGAAAAGGATATTATTCATAAGCCATCTGCTCTGGGGCTTTTTGACACCCTCCCTACGTAGATGCTGGGGTCAGTGCAGAAGGCATCAGGATAAGGAAAGGTGGAAGGGAATTAATGTTTACTGATGCTATTCCTTGCCAAACACTCTGCTAGATAAGAGCTTGGGCTTTTATTCCCACGCATACATTTTCATAATAAAACCTGGAACAGCTACAACAGGAAGAAAGAACAAGAAGTAGCACATTTTACTGGCTCTTAGAAAACCATTTTAAGAAATAATTATGGAGACAGAGCAACTAATTCTACCTTACCAATATTCTAAATGGGAAATCCCACAGGTATTAACAGCGACTGGTAATGGAGGAATTCAAAGAGCAATAATCTCCTCCCACACACACATCTTTGTAAAAAAAAAAGGGGGGGGGGACAAACAGAATCTTCCTTCTTGAATTGACAACCAGCCCCTAGTTTCTTCTAGGCTTTCTACATCTACTACAACACTTCTTTATTTTAAAAAGAAATCTGTGCAGCAAGCTACATGTTCTTTCTTTCCAGGAACAAGTAGGTAAAGTTCAGCGTAGCAGCAATGAAAGTGCAAAGTGATGGTAGAGAAAAATTAGTATCTTCATGCTTTTCATCCTCAAATTTCTTTAAATAAAATATAATGTTGCTGGCTATTGCCCTTTAAATGTGTTAAAGAGAGGTAATGTAATCTGCTTTTCCAACTTCTCTATTAAAGGGTCTCTTTTCATGCACACAGTCTACAGAAATGGCTTTTTAGGGAAAGGGACCTTAGTAGTATATTGTTATGTTGAGAAAACTAATATTCATATGACTAAAGAGTATAGTTTTCTTTATCTGGTTCATAAAAATTTCCTGTTGCTTCTGGAAATTATCAAGAACGCTTACACAAAAGTACGCATATTCTCCATTCTCAGAATTTTGCCTCCCACCCCGGCAGGTAATACTGTGACTGTCTGAGGCTCCGTGACCACGGACGGCTTTTAGTTTTGACATCACAGAGAATGGTGGCTCGTGTCTTTCACTGCTATAACCACCCTTTCTCTTCAGTCCCCGGGTATGTACGTAACTAATATGTGCTCCACAGAGGGGGGAGTTCTGTTCAAATTAAAATCCTCTTCCTCACTCTCAACCACCTCCCACCTCTACCCACAAAACATGCATTTTGAATGAAACAATACTATCATTAGGTGCCATGACCCAACTACATATTTAAAATGCCGAAAATAATTCTTAGGATTAGAATACATTTTTTTAATGTTTATTTATTTTTGAGAGAAAGCATGAGTGGGGGAGGAGCAGAGAGAGAGGGAGACAGAATCCGAAGCAGGCTCCAGGCTCTGAACTGTCAGCACAGAGCCTGATGCAGGGCTCGAACTCACAAACCCTGAGATAATGACCTGAGCCGAAGTTGGACACTCAACCAACTCAGCCACCCAGGCACCCCAGGATTTGAAAACATTTTACAAAGCAGTTTGAAATCATGGAATAGGAAAGAGTTCTTCAAAAGAACAAACTGAATTCTTAAAGAAAATAAAAAACGAACTGGAAGGATCTGTGGCATGGCTTTCAAGCAGAGCTCTAGTCTCCAGGGTCCCAGTGTTTATGGGTCCTGATGGGTGCTCAGGGGAGGCTGCGCCCTTCCACTTCCACCCCAGCCCGGGGACACTTCTGCTTTATCTACTACCTTATGTAGTAAGTTTCTGCTACAAGAAACCTCTTGATTTAAATTACCAATTTTTGTTTTAAAGAACTGGTTTAGTAGATGAAAATACACTTAAGATATTATTTATGCCATAGTTTACCAATCAAAAATAACCTAACATGCCAACAATATGAGGAAAGACTATGTAGAAACAACTAAAGAAACTACCACTAAAGAAAACATAAACGAAAACTAAAGAAAAAAAAAAAAAAAACTACTGCAATGCAACTGTTGTTTCTGCTTCTGTCATTTTTTTTTTTTTTTTTCCATTCAGGAGCAGTATAGTTTTAAGTATCTGTGCACATTCTTTGAAACTCTTCCCTTTATTGACACGCCTCCCTTTCAAAGGTGACTCCTATTTCCACCTTCCCTTAGACTGGGCTTTTCTAATACATAGAATCTTTGGGAAATGATGCTATGTCATTTCCAAGGCTAGATCATTAAAAGGATACAGCTGCCACCTGACCAACTCTGTCAAACTTCTGCTCTGGGGGAGGCCAGCCATCATGTCAAGAAGACAAGCACCAACTTACCAGCCATGTGAATGAGTTACCTTGGAGCAAATCTTCCAGCCCTAATCTGACATCTGAGTACAACCTCAGGAGAGACCCTGAGCCACAATTGCCCAGCCAATCTGCTCCTGGATTCGTGGCCCATGGAAACTATGAAAGGCAAACAGGAGCTTCTGTTGGGTTAGCTGCTGAGTTTTTGGAGTAACGGTTAAACAACAATAAATCCCTAGTACAAGAAGTGACTCGACTAATTTGTTTTTTTCTTTTTTGACTGCCTCACAACATCTAGGCTCTAGCCAAACCAGATTATTTATACTTTTGCTAACACTTCCTGTGTCTGAAGTCCCCAATCTTCTCTCTTCCCCCACTCACACAGGACTCCTCAGCCCTCTAGGAATCTTTCCCTCCTCTCAGCCTCTTAGAACTTGTTTTGAGCCTCCCTCCGCACTTGATCCTTTGTGTCAGTTATTTGTGCACCCTGTCATCTCCCTGACCAGACTGAAAGACCAAGAAAGCTGTGTTTCTAAAGAAAGTCTCGATCAACTTAGAATCCATACAAAATACCTTGCACATAGCAGGCATTCAGTTGATCAACTGAACAATAGAAGGAAATACCAATTGGTGCAATATGGCAAATAAATAGGGCAACCAGCGAATGAACCAGGTCATCTGAAGGCATTTCTCACTTCTCAGAAGAAACCCCATGGCCAAAAACTGGATGTCCCTGTGACATGCAAATTTATAGCCCTTAGTTCTCTTTTTTCTCACTGTTCCCAGCCTGTCAGTCAACCAAACACCCTTCAGCACTTCTCTGAGAACTGAGAAAAAAACATGCGAGCAGTATAGTGAAAGGGTAAATTAAGAGAAGTCAATTTACACTCACCAGGTCACTTTCACATCAAAATAATATTAAGTGTAAATATGAATCACATGGCTATGGATGGGTATAATGTCATTCTAGCACTCCTTTCACTAAGTTTAAAACTTTTGTGGATGTTAGCAGCCAGCACTGGTGTCTTACCAGATCTCTGGTATGGCTACATGGGAAACTGAAATATGCAGAATGGTACCTCTGAGCATGCTGCTGGGAACTTTTTCTGTGTTTAGAGGGAACTACAGAAATATTCACCAGAAATATTGGGGGCGGGGGGGATCCCTATACACCACATGTAGAACGTCAACACATACAAGGCAAAGAAAACATGGAATTAATATCTTCATTAATCTAAATTAGGCACAGCCACGCCACTGGCCACGGTGGGCATTTGTTGATGCCTCTCAAGCAACCATGAGCCCGTGCGTTCTTCCTAAAAATTATCAGATTTTTCTTCTGGCATTCTTTGGTCACCACCCTGTTCATTTGTGAGGGGAATCTGTCCTATGCCCAGATCCAAAGTTCAACTGTGGCAGGGATAGAAATAAAAACAGAAACCAAATCCTAAATGCCTAGGGAGTGGCTGAATTAGACTAATTCTATAGCTCACTATACCTCTAACCTTTGTACTTATATAGCTTTTATTGCTTAAGCCACTTGGCACTGGGTTTTCCGTTACTTACAATCAAGGTCATCCTAACCGCTCCACTGTAAAAACTTAAAACAACATGTGCTAAATGCATTAAGACTAATCTTACCTGTCAGAACAAAATATGAACAAATAAACAAGCAAACAATTGTCAGGTACATTCCAAAAACACTTAAGGCTCCTTTTATTCTCTCTTGAGGATTGCAATGCACATAGGATATACTAGAGTCCTTGAGAAATCCCACAAGTACAAAAAAATGAGAGAGGAGGGCGGCTCAGTTGGTTAAGTGTCTGACTTGGGCTCAGGTCATGATCTCGCAGTTGGTGAGTTCGAGCCCTGCATCAGGCTCTGTGCTGACAGCTCAGAGCCTGGAGTCTGCTTCGGATTCTGGGTCTCCCTCTCTCTCTCTGCCCCTACCCTGCTGGCTCTCTGTCTCTCTCTGTCTCTCAAAAATGAATAAATGTTAAAAAAAAATTTTTTTTAAACCCTATTTAACTTTTCAAACCAGTTATCTGAGTTGATTTGGTATTATTTATTACACAAAAGCAAGTAACGTTCTATGTTCAGAAATACATACTCAATAACAAGTTGAGTCAATCCTCAAGGTTATCTAGGTATGAAACCTGTGAATTTCTCAATTCCATGCTAATTTCTCCTGCAACCCAGAGCCTTACTGGGATATCTCCCACTGCTTTCAGCTACTACCTGTGCAAATTAGCACAATGTCAACCTGAACAAAACAAATTAAACACAGTGAATCCATCCACTGGCCCAAAATTCACACTACACGAAAATGCAGAGGCCTTCTGAATCACTGAAAAATTCTAGATTGCATCTGAAGTTCCCTGAATGCAAAGAATGGACAGTGTCTACAATATCAAGAGTACAGGGTGGAGGGCACAGGATCCCGAGTGGGAGTATCAGGGCTCAAACTCTGCCCCCCCCACTTTACAAACATCGGCCAATCTGTCTGCCCAGGCCTCAAACGCTCGTTATAAAATGTGAATTCTAACAGACACTACTTAAAAATCTAGTACTGATATGAAATTAAATAATAATACTAATAATCTATCTAGAGCAGTTAGCACAGTGCCTGGCATATGGTAAGTGTGTAATAACATGCCTTGCTGTGGTTGTAATAATACTGAAAAGGAAAAGAATGCACAAAAAACTGCATGGGAAGATTTATCTTCCAAAAGACATGAGAGCTTCAAGGAAAAAGGAAAATAAATTAAAGTAATAAGAACTCTCAACATAAAGTAAATGAATCTCACTTAAAGTTAAACAGTAATTCTTGATTATTTGCTTTGGGAAGAAGAAAGAACAAAGTATATTAAAAATAAACAGCACCTCAACAGCTCATAAACCAAATGGCTACAGCACATCTTCAATACGAGAACATCTTCAAAATTCTATAGCACAGCTTCAAAATTCCCAGAACATCAATAGACCCACATATATTACGTTCAAAGTAACTTCCATAATGAAATCTGCAATCTTTCTAATAACAAGCATTTCAGATGATCAGCTCCACTAAATGAACATTCAAACTCAAGCCCGTATTTTCAGATTTGCAACTGACTTATACCAGAAATAAGTGAATGAACTGATAGAGAACTCCTTTACTGGACTTCAGTCTTAAGCTGAGCTTTATTTAGGCCTTCAACTTGTAGCACCTATGTTCCACATCAGATGTGCTTCCAACTGTGAAACTGATGACACAAACTTCACAGTGACAATGTGGGGAAAACAAGAGCAGTTTGACTTGAGGACAACTTATAGGTTCTACCTTGATGGATAATATAATATACATATTTATTATGCAAAGCTACGGAATACGGAATCTTTGAATCTCTGGAGTCCCATTTCTACCAACTAATTAAGCCAGTAGAATACGTTTCAAGTTTCACACCGTGACTGGTGGTACCCACCAACCAACCTCATGCAACCCCGGGAAGGACCCTCAGCCATCTGAGGGCTGTGTTCCCTGAAATGCTTGCAGCAGTGCCATTCACACAGGCCATATGGATGGCACCATGGAGCTTGGTGGTGCACAAGCCACGTGTCTTACACGATGACCCTAGAGGATAGACCCATTTTTCTCAGCCCAGCTCAAGGCCTAGATTCTCTAGACCTTGCCCAAGAGAGTTACTTTGCATTCACCTTAAGGAGTAGTGTAGAAGATGTCGACCAAGCTAATACTTGGGCAAAAGGAGTACTGACAACAACACTGTAAGCAGAATTTGTGTGCAGATAAATCCCATGGGTCACAGCCTGGAAAGAATTAACCTTCTGCTTTACTGTAATTTTGTGTGTGACTCAATTCCTCCATGAACCAGCTTGTGAAATCAAAGGACTGGACGTGACTGGCCATAAGAGCTAACACCCTACTGAGCGCTGTCTATAAGCCAGATACTCTCCCAAGCGTTACCTCATTTAATGCTCTCAACAACCCTTTTAGAGGGCAGTACTGTTATCTCCACTTAAAGCCAAGGAAAGTAAGACCCAAATAAGTCCTGCTGGTGGCCACACCACGGAAGTGAGTTCAGCAGGACTGGATCAAAGGCAGCTGTTATGGGTCAAATTGTGACTCTCAAAAGTTATACTGAAGTCCTAACCCCAGTATCCATGAATGTAGCCTTACTTGGAAATAGGGTTTTTGCAGATGTAATCAAGTTAAGATGAGATCATTGGGGTGAGCTCTAATCCAATATGACTGGTGTCCTTATAAGAGGAAAACACCATGCAAAGACAGAGACACACAAGAAAACAGCCAAGTGATGATGGGGGTAGAGATAGGAGTCCTGTGCACAAACCAAGAAATGCCTGGAACCAAGAGAAGCTGAGAGAGTCCAAGAAGGATCCTCCCCTAGAGACTTCCCAGGGAGCAAGGCCCTACCAACACCTTGATTTTGCACTCTGCATCCAGAACCCTGAGAGAACAAATTTCTGTTTGCAGCCATCCAGTTTGTTGCAATTTGTTAAGGCAGCCCAAGGAATCTAACAAAGCAACCCAGGCTCTCCCTGACATTTTTCCCTGCCCACACTTTCCACTTAACCTGACCTGCCTGTTAAGGAAGACACAGGAACAGGAACATTCCCATCCCAGGATACTTTTAAGGGACTTGAAACTGTTCCAGGTAGAAAGTGCAACATACTTTGCACCGCCTTGAATGATACTTTTAGCCACAGCTGAAATAAGAGGATTCTACCCTTAGCATAGATGAGCACAAGCTATCTTGCTTACCCGCCTTCCAGCACCCCCAGCAGCCTGCAGCTCGGCAGTCCTCCAAGCAGTGGACAACTTCAAAACAGGTTGTCTTTTCAAAGTGCAGTATCTGGTGACCTGGCCCAGTTAACTGCAGTGAGGGAGGGAAGGCCCAGAGGAGAGTCCAGAACCTGGAATCGGATCTGCCCAGGTCCCTGGGGCGAGCAAGGCCGAAAGCAAAGAGAGAGGCAGCTTTGGTAGCTTGGAGGGAGTGCACTGCACCAGCAGAATCCTGAACCTGCTGGATGTCCACGCCAAGCACGCCTTTGGGTTTGCTCAAGTAACCAGGTCAGCATCCAAGGGTCAGACTTGAAACAGGAAGCAGCAGGCCAGGCCAGGTGTGGAGAGGGCAATCTAGAAACACAATATCTCAGGTATGGTCTGGTAGTCAGAATCAGGGAAGTCTCCATGCAGGCCTTTATCAGGAGACATCAACCACCAGGTAGGAGTGGGAGGCAGACTTCAGCTTCTGCAGTAAAGGGCTAATAAGGCAGGAAGGAGGGTCTGGTAGGAGCCAAGCGCCCAGTTCTCAGTGGGTCATTCTGGTGAGGATTCTGGCACTTGGAACAAGAAAGAAGCCAGATAAAGAACACCAGTCAGTCAGGGTAGAAGAGCATGCAGGATGATCTGATTAGGAGGTGTTGGTCCCTGTGGTCCTAGAGGCTGTTCCGGCAACCCCACTCCCCAGGCCTGGAGTGCTAGAGCACAGGGCTGGACCTGCAGGGCAGGTGGGGGACAGGGAGCCCAGGAGCCCTGCTTGGGAAGCAGGCAGGCTCTGACCCAAAGTGTACTGCTAAACTCCTTGGCTGAAATGCAGACAGCATTTCCTGACAGAACAAGGCTAGGGTTCCAAGCTGTAGTCTAGAACCTCCATGAAAAATTAACCCAAACTAATACTTTTAAAATATTTGTAATGAAAGATCTAAACAGAAGGCCATATTAATCGAGAAGAGAGCAGTGTTTTTTACCTTTGTTACAGTGCTTGGCGAACAGCAGAATTAATTAGGGAATGTAAGGAAAGAGATAGAATTTCTGTGACTATGCTATCTGGAAGTTTCAAAAATTCAAAGTTCTCAGTGGCTGGATGGGTTTGCTTTGTTTTATCCATTTTCCATTAAAAATGCAAGGTTTTTCTTTTTTGTTCTCTCAGGGTTGTTGTGAAGATTAAATATGAAGCGACAGCACTTCAGAAACAGTAAAATAACCAGGCACATTTAAAGTTGTAATATTGTGGGGCGCCTGGGTGGCTCAGTCGGTTAAGCGGCCGACTTCAGCTCAGGTCATGATCTCGCGGTCCGTGAGTTCAAGCCCCGCGTCGGGCTCTGTGCTGACCGCTCAGAGCCTGGAGCCTGTTTCGGATTCTGGTCTCCCTCTCTCTCTGACCCTCCCCCGCTCATGCTCTGTCTCTCTCTGTCTCAAAAATAAATAACGTTTAAAAAATAATAATAAATAAAGTTGTAATATTGTTATTTTTAAGGGAAGATCAGTAATATTGTTATTTAAATAATTACACATAATTTGTGACATGCAGAAAGCTATAAAGACGAGCATAAAGTTTGGTCATACGTCTATCATCCAGAAATTATCAAGGCTAACATTTTCCTAACTTCAATGTTTTTTAATTTACTCATTATTTACATAATTGGGCCACACTGTTTCCTATCATCATTTTCACCTGTTATTTTACATGCATTTTTCCTTGCATAAAGCATTTTACCATCATTTGTAATTACTATAACAGTCCACTATATGATAACATATAATTCAAGCATATACCTGTCACTGGACAATTAGAATATTTTCATTTTCTTACATATGACTATTGCAGATTGAACATCTTCAAACATAAATCTTTGCCTAGTGTGAGTGATAATAAAAAATAGACCACATGTATCAACTTCTTACTAAGTTCCAGGCACTACGCTAAGTACTTTGATGCATTATCCCAACTAATCCTGATATTAACACACTTTCAGTATATGCCAAATTTATAAATGCGGGCAGGGGAGGATGTTCGGTCTGGAACCCAGTGGTTAGGTTACAGTCACTCTGGATCTGCCTCTGCACCCGTGCCCGCAGCCCTGTGCAGGCAAGCCGAGGAGGAGAAGGGAAGATAGTTGAGTCAAAGTGCATGATGGATCATGGGCATATAGCCAAGTGGCTCCCCAGACAAGCTGGAGCAGTGTTCACACTGGGGGGCAGTGTGGGGTAGCTGGCGCCAGGTACCCTCTCTAGCACAAAGTGCTCCGTGGCGGTTGTATGGAGCAGGGCAGTTTGGTTACAGTTCAAGCAGGGGAAACATCCATTTTCTATTGGGACATCTAGGGGCAGAGCTACATTTATGGTGGCACTAAGAAACCTTTATCTGCATGGCCTCTTGCTTGACTGAGCCCTTCCCCTCTCACTATAAATGAATATTCACTTTTATACCTAATTTCGTGTCATTTTCTAAAGTGAGCCTCACACTTGCTTAAGCGTCAGGCCCCACAACACCTGGATCCACAACTGTTTGGGAAGAACATTTAGGGCTGTGGTAGAGACAATACTATGTATTCAGTAAGTCCCCGCATTTCCACAAGCACCTCACTAACCACATTTCCCTCTCCTCCACATCTGGCCACTGTGATGGAGTTCTAAAGAAAGAAAGACAGGTAGAAGATGGGTAGTGTGCTGGCTAGGTGTGGATGCCCCGGGTGACCCCACTGACCAGCACTGGACTTTGAGGTGATCAAACACGACACTCTTATTGTGTTGTCACTGATATTTTAGGATCACTGTAACAGCATTTACCACTAACAACAGTGGCTACAGCAAAGCCTTCAAAGAATTAGCCACACCTCTTGCTTGCGAGCCTGAATCACAATTACCTTGCTGACTTGGCATCTTTCGTTCTTATTTCCAATCAGGCAAGCAAAGCTGATTGGCCTCAAGGATGCACACTTGAATCTGATGGCCTTATATTTCATTGCTGGAAACTCTTCTGCCACGTGGTATGCAAAAGTAAAAGCCCAGAGCTGTGTGCCAGGTCTTTCTTTAAAAATCGCACTGGGAGCAGTAGAGGCTTAACTCCTTAATGAGGAGACAGAGTGGCAGTTACATAGTTTCCACCAAACACTTTAGAACCCCTGAGTCTTCTGCAAAGGAGCACAGATGTTCTGACAACAGCCAGAACGTCTTGCCAACACATCAGCCCATTTCAAGAGAAAAACAGACACAAATACCAAATATGCGCCAAGTTTTCTCTCAAATGGCTTCTTTCCCTATTTGCTTATTTTAGCCAACTGTACTCTTTCTATATTGCCCACCACACATTTCTCATCTCCTAGTGGACACGCATTTTGTAATGATCAGCCAAAAGGGTTCAGGATTGCCTGTACTCATTGGAGACCTACTCTGCTCTATATCCAGCAACCTGCCAAGCACCTTATCAAATATCACACTTCATTTGGGCCACGGTCCTCTCTCCCCAGGTACCATAAATCTTTCCCTGTGAGGATAGTATAAGCCTTCAGATTTCAATGCCAAGCAACTCCAGGCTGGAGATTCTCTAATATAATCACACCTCCTGAACTCCAGGCAGTTCTGAAACTGCCACCTCAATTCAACCCTGGCTTCTTCAGAGTTGAATTTGCAGCAAACGGATGAAGCTGCCAAGGGAAAGGATGGAAAATTAAAGGCTTTATCAAAATTGGGAGCTGCAATGGATTTTTCTGAACGCTCTTCCAACAGGCACAGATGAAAGAGCCATGCCTCATAAACAGCAGCAGGAGAGAGCCAGGCAGAAGGGTTAACCACTTTCATTGGCCAAAATTGGCCCCTGTGATTGGAGGTGACAAATGCAGTGATTTAACCACAAGGAGCTGAGGTCCAAAGTGAATGCCAGCAGTGTTTCTGACCTGAATGAGACCAGGGAGCCAACCTGTGCTCCCAAAATGCAGACAAGAGGTGCTTCTGTCCCATACAAATGATGACCTTTAAAGAATGCAGTTCACAATCCAATTACATTGTGCAACTGAGATTTTGTGGCTTCATCTGACTGGTTAGCTTTAATGGTTAGAACATCTGGCTAATAAGATTAAAGCCAATCCCAGCATAAGAAAATTAGCTTTCCTCTATTTCAACACCACAGACTCTTCCTTAGCCCAACTTGAAACTATTTCACATGGCAAGCAAACAATACCTATTGATTACCAATTACATTTATAGCATCCAGAGAAATAAATTCAATAAGGCAATGAGTTTGCATTATTACCAAAGTCTTTTCCAGACCTGACAGTCTTATTTCTGTTAATTGAGACAAAGAATTTACATATCTCTGGCCAAGAGATCAGATTTTATTGGCTTAATTCATCCAATTCCCCCCCCCCCACCCCCAGATCTGTGCTTCCTTTTGGCCTAAGGGACCTGGTACAAGTCTCAACACATCAACAGCATTAATAAAGAAGCTCAGATGGTTTTCCTACTTCTTTTGGAGGATTCTGCTATTGGCAGGAATATACAACACTTTTAGGGAATTTTGTTTAGTCATGAAGCAATTGGCTTCCATGATTTTAAATGTTTTGCTGGATTTTAAAATGCTTAAACAGGTGCACAAACAGGCAGATGGAGCAGGGCAACGCCTGCCTTCCTATTTAGGAAAGGGGTTTTAGAATTAGTTAATGGATTGTGCAAATTCCAAAAAGTCTTATTTTTTACAGGGTAATAAATAAATATAAGATTTCTTTGGAAATAAAAAAAAAAAATCAGGCAAGCATGATGCCACACTAAATCAAGTCACAAGGTTTGGAAGCACCTCCAGAGGGCATTTCAGAGCTCCTCTCCAGGTGTGGTGGACACTAGGTAGGTATTTTTCTATTTAGAGTTCATAATAAAAGCTACCATTTACTTACTGGGCACTCCTCACATGCCAGGCCTGCTAAGCACCACATAGCATCTTCTGAAGGTCTGTATTATAATCCTCATTTTACAGATGAGAAAATTATTAAATCAAAACCATCACACAGCTTACTTAAGTTCTCACATCTATAAGTGGAAAAGGTGGGATTCAGGCCTGGCTCTTTCCAGCCCCAGGTATCATGCTCTTTGCCATGCACCAATGTCTTCTACATTACAGATTATTTACTTAAAATATGGAAGGTTAAAAGATCCACCGTTTCCGTTCAATACCATTTACCACCATTTCATTGCTCGTTGTAGTCAGACATTCCTCTTACAGCCTACAGTAAACTCCTACAGATACTATTAAGCCTGTATCTCTTTACCTAACTTCTAAAAGCTCTGCTTTCACTTCTGGGGCTAAATAAAACCTGCAGCTTTCCATTTAATTTTATTTCTCAAATACCTATCCCAATTCCTCTTTGCCTCTTTTCCCCAGAAACAGATGTCTGATTTTTGCTGTGATGCACAGAGCCACGTAGAATGAAATAATTCCTTCTCAGGGAAATACCCTCTTGGGGAAACCTAGATTTCCATGAGAAACCTAGAAATGAATTTGACAGACGGTGTCAGATTCATTTTTCCCTTTTTCTTCTTTTAAATTGTAAGTGCTCTCTATCAGAAAGGCTGCATTTCTAACCATTAAAATGCCCTTCTCTGAAATTAAGATATTTCTTTTTTTTTTCTTTAAGTTTATTTATTTTTAGGAAAGAGAGAGATTGCGAGCAGCGGAGGGGCAGAGAGAGGGGGAAATACGGGATCCGAAGCAGGCTCTATTCGGACAGCAGAGAACTGGATGCAGGGCTCAAACTCAGGAACCTTGAGGCCAAAGTCAGACGCATAATCGACTGAGCCACACAGGCTCCCAAAGGCTGCATTTCTAACCACTAAAATGCCCTTCTCTGAAATGCCCTCTTAAATGATCTCCTTGCGGTGATGTGTTGGGTGCCTACGTCCTGCGGGCCCTGCTGAGTGAACCTCATGGGTGGAGGTCTCTCGGGGGCAGGGAGTTCCCACTCTGAGGAATGCAGAACAAGGTCCATCGTGGCACTACCCCCTCCCTTCCTGGGACAACAAGGCAAACTGTAAAGAGACATGAACATGCCAGTGTTAGATCATCATTTCCACCACAGCAGAATGGTTTTCCTCAGCCACAAATTCCTTAAGAGAAGGAGATAATGCAAGTAGAAAGGCTATTTGCTTTGTTGACCAGAACCTCTAGGCCAATGGACTCATAGACCCTCGTACTGTACTGATGTCAGCCATTTTTCATATGCTTCACATATAATACATCTTTCCGTTAGTCCTTTTCAATATTCATGAGCAGAGATCTAGAAGATCACAGTTCAGAAAAATCACCAGATTGCCCAGTATTCCCAGGTCCCCTCTAATTCAAGCCATGAAGAACTGGCCATCTAATAAGATTCTCTGTCCCACGTCTGTTGCATCTGAACAAACTATATACTCCTCAAGAATCTATTGATATTAGCAATGTGGGTAGAGCCTTAGAAATTCTGGCACTTTAGCAACATGGCCAAAAGCCCAGGAATCAAGAAACAGATGTGGTCTGAAAATTCTATGCAATGAAACAATTTACCCACACTGAGAAACCTATAGAGATGATTTGGAAACACAACTTCTCACATAAGGTACCTGCCTTCTAATGACTGTCTAAAGTCAGTACTGTTCAGAACTGTGGCTTCTCAGCAGGGTGATCAATAAACCTACTTCAATCTGCGGACTTCCCAGACCATTTCATTTTTAATTTCCCAAAGAGTAATACACCCCAAAACTATCAGCAATTGCTATTTTTTTAATTGAATGTTTTGTTACATAACAGGAAAGGCCCCAAATCATCAACAGCTCATTTATTTCTTCAACAACTATTTATTGAAAGTGCATTCCTGCCCTTTGTTAGAAACTGGGGAAACAAAGATGAAAAAGGCAAGCTTCCTGTCTTGAAAAGAATGCTGAAAAAGTAAAAATTTCCAATTTTCATAGATTTACTGTTATTTAAAATTATCGCTTTGCCTTCATGTATATTTGTCTTGTTCATTTGTTCACTGCTATACCCCAAATCACCCTGGGAGGCACTGGATACATACTTATTGAATGAATGGGTGACTGACACAAACTTTGCCAACAACTACTTTTGACCTTGACCAAGTCATCATGGACCTCAGATTTCTCACGTGTGTAAAAATGAGTTTAAAAGGATTAGGTTAGGTCCCAAACATGTGCTGCACAGAATATTGGTTCTGCAAAATGTAATACGTTTTATTGGAGAAAAAGGGAACCCATGGTTAACTGAGTTCGAAAACCAAAAATATTACAAAGAAAACAGGTTTCTGACTGCAGGCTGTTCAGCACTTCACATGCTAATACATGAGGAGAATCTCCCCGGGAAAGTCCTATGGGAGTTCCCTCCTGCGGTGAGGCTACCAGACCCTTAATTCACAAGAGTCTTCTTCAGGCAGCTCTCTGGGTCTCTGGTGCCTAGCAGTTCAGCACACATTTTAAGCTCTCAATAAATATTTGCTCCACAGGCCTGTAAGCCTCCTAACAAAAGGATCTCTTCTCCAGAGTCTTCTTTGATGTTAACTATTCTCATTGACCTAAGATCAGTCCATCGTTCTGTTTGGCTCTGACTTTGAACAAGTGATTCGCCCTCTCTAAGCTTTGAGTTTTCTTATCTATACAATAAGATTATTAATAGTGGTTAACTCTGTGAGAAATAAATAACATACCATACACAAATCCCTCTGCATGGCACGCATTAGTATCTAACTCCTCAATATCATAGGCAGGGAAACATTAACTTAGAATGCCCAACGTCTTTGCAGTAAAATATGCTATATCTTCTCTCCTGAAAAATCACAAACTGAACTTCCCAAGGCTAACTTGATTCCCCCAAGGAAGGATCATGGTTCAGAGGATCAAAGGGGTCCTCTTTAGAAACTAGATTCAAATCATTTCACTGCTGGAAATCACAGATGACAAAGGGCATGGAGCTGACTCTGTGACTTTCCAAGGCAAGAATGGCACTTGGAATTCTCGCTTAAGTTCAGATATTTCAACTCTTTTTCTGTCAAGCAAATGTATACTTACTTGGAACAAAATGGTTTGTGAAAATGAACAACCACTGCAGTTCAATTTACAGAAAAAAAGGGGGGGGGGCATCTCTAGGATGTGCTACATTAGCTGGGAGGTGGGGAGACGTTTTTAAGGTATATTTTGGGCAAAGGCTTCTTCAAACTCTAAAACCAAAATTCACAAAAAGCACATGACAGCATGATGGCACCCAGCCAAGAACAAGAGCCCCTGCTCCACCCCCTCCCCCTAGGAAAAGCACATGGTGAGGAACTTTGACATCTCGGATGAAATAACCCCCAGTCACCTCACCCCCTTGGCAGCGACCAATGCTGAGAATGTGTCACGGCTCCCTCCAACGTGATACCGCCCTCCTTCAGATGTCAGCTAAACCAAAGCCACTAGGACATGGAAGAAAAAAAAAAAAGAAAAAGAAAAGAAGAAAGAAGCCATAAAGAACACTGTAGACTAGTCATAAATAAAATGACCAAGGATTCTATTTTGTTTTGTAAACATGTTATGGCCTGCAAATATTTTCAACCCTTTCCTGAGTAGAAAACAAGTATAAGTGGCATAAAATGCCTTTTCTATAATATCTTCACTCTTACCTGCAATTATTCTAAAGCCCTTTTAATAGCTGTCACTTGTTCATTTCTAGGCTGTAGCAAATTACAGTTAGAGGAGATGGCTGCTGACAGCTCACTTCTGCAAACGGCACATCTCTTATTTCTACAGGGTCTGTCTGTGGTCCTTCCTTCACGGCACGGCCACCATGAGTATGAAAATCCCTCCACCAGGAGCAGTACAGACAACAGGGTCCAGGTCTGCCAATTGGGGGCCCTCGATTACTCCAGCTACCTCTCACAAGACTTCTGTACATTCCTCCTCCTGCTGCAAAAGGGAGAAAAATCAGTTTTCCCCATATGTACTCTAAACACATTTTACCAGTATGAAGGATGCATGTTTGGGAAGCTGTGTGTGTGTGTGTGTGTGTGTGTGTGTGTGTGTGTTGAAGGAGGATGGGGACAGTGATTTCATTTGAAAGGAATTAATATTCCAGGTATTGTTAACATAAACGTCATCCTCTTAGGGCACACATCCCAGGGAAAAGAGAACTGGGTCAAAGGCACAAAGCAGTCCATAAAAAATAAAATATTTTTGAAGCTAAAATAGTACCTAATAAAAAAATCTGAGTGATCACTTTTGGCACCTGGAAAGTGGTACAGCCTGTCCCCAAAAATTAAAATTGTATGATACAAAAATAACTCTTCAGAGGAGCGTTCAGAACTCAGGCTAATGAATCCAGTTATGTTGCTTCTTAGTGGTTTTGACTAAACGGAACACTGGACTCTGGACAGGGACTGGGCAGAACCAATGAACAACAAGAGCATATGCTTGGAGCCCTATCACCTCTGCGCCATCCAAAGGACAATCAGAAACCAGATCCTTGCGATGACATTTCTTCTTATAACACTGGTTCCTTTTCCAAGTCAATATAGTAGCTAAAGATCAAAACAATCAGACGGGAATGCACATTGGAAAGACCCCTAGGAGATCTTTTACAGCCTTTATGTTTTCAAAAATTCAAAGGCTCGACAGATGAAAAGCAGAGCGAACACAAATTAATTGCTGCTCAGAAAATGAGCTTTTTTACTTTTTAATTAACGTTCTGTCCTTAATCCAAAAGCAGAAGTAAAACATACGATGTACAGTGCTTACGCACCGCTTAGGGTGAAATGTTACCTTTTCCCTCGGGCTTTCTTTACCAGCATCCAAATGTTTAAATTTAAGATGCAGACTTGGCAATGTGTATAGTTCAGTGATGCAAATAGTGTGGGATGGCGCCACCCAGAACTCCTGAGTGGGAGGGCGACCAGGAAACCAACTTCCCTTTTCTCAGTGTGACTCCATTCTGTCCTCAGGAGAATTGGGGCCCACGTATTGTGGGTTGTCTTTTTCAACTGGGGAAGGGAGGAGGTAAAGAGAGGTGAATGCCAACTAATATCTCGGAAGTCCCTGTGTTTGCAAAACACCTGAGTTTAAGCTGTCAGTTTCCAGCGTGTCTCCTTGTCCCCGCTTCTTTCAGCAATCCCACGTCCATCCTGGGGTCTTGAGGCTAAAGGAGGGATGCAGGCTCCTCTGTAACAGGCAGATATTTGGATGCCAGAGCCGATGCAAATTAAGCAACTCAATGGGCAATCCCAAAGATGCTGGAGTGATTTTTTGGAAACATCCATGAAACCTCTTCAAGGAGTGTTAACAGGCAGTGAAAGGAGCCACTCTACGGTTTTCCCACTCTCCCATCTTGCCCTGTGAACACCCCCCTTTAGGCATATTCTCCATGCCAAGCAGTGGGCAGGACACAGAAGATGCAATGGCCAACACAGTGCCATCATAACATTCAGAAGCTCCAGAGCCAATATGGGAGACAAAAACATACACAAGTACACAGTGATGAGTCTTGTTAAAGTTTTTTGGGTTTGTTTGTTTTGTTTTTTCCACGGAGGCAAGGCCTAATTCCCTATAAAGAGCCAATCAGTCAGAGGTCAAAAAGGCCCTCTGAAGGAGATATTTAAGAGGGTGTTAGGTTGTAAAGATGAGGAGTGGAGCTATAGGGAAGAAGGGGAAGCTGGAAGTCATCCAGGGCCTTCCAAAGGATGCTTCATATGAAAATCAGCCAGGGCAGGGAGTCCTTGTATAAATACAAATTCCAGAACCTGCCCAGAATCAGAAATTCTGAGGTTGAGGGCCCAGATTTTAATTTTGTTAACTGCTGAGATGATTCTGAAGCAGCTGCTCCATGGTTTTTTGCTTGGGATTGATCCATCGTATCTAGCAGCCTCCCTCCACAGTATAGCTAAGAAAACTGAGGCAACCAAGGGAGGCCACAGATTATAGTCCTAGCAGCCATGGAACCAAGAGCATGGCCTCTTGATCCCAAATTCCATGCCTGGACCACCAGAGCCGCGGAGCTCACCATGTACATCTTCCATAAAGCAGGCCTTTGGCCAACAGTGACAGTGGTCAGTGCCTACGTGGGGGTATTAATCACCCTGTATTATGGGTGTCCCCTGAAGGAAGCCAAGTCACTCCCTGTGTATCACACTTCCCTGGCATTGAGTGTTTGAAGAATGAGTCAATTAATGAAGTCCACAAACGGGGTCCACAAACAAGACTTTCCACAGCATCAGCTAAGTACTAAGAAGGTCACCTGTCCCATATAGACTTTATTTCTCTATAGACAGAAAAATAAGACCCAGGAATCAAACACTGGTTCTTGAAAACATAGTAAAGTTGAAATTTAAGTCCTAATGCAGAGGACAGGAAATGTGAAATTCTTTTGTAGGCATTACTTATTTTTAACAAAATGGCACTTTTTCCTACAACAGTTAAAATCGAGCCCGTACTTGAGGGACTTCAGCAAACCTGAAGAGAATGGGAAGCTAACCACAAACAGTGCATCCTGTAAGTCCATTTGTGACTCCTAACTCCACCCCTTCCATCCAACCAACAGGCTTAAACGCACAATTTTTGAGAAGAGGTTCAAAACGTGTACACCCATTCACATCTACTTCACACCTGCTGGAGCCCAAAGAACTCCATTCCTTGGGGACATTTTTCATTTTACTGTGACAACACATGAGCACCATTTCCACTTATACAGGAGGGAACAGGAGTCACGAGAGCTTAATGAATTTGCCCATAGCAAGGAGATGATGAGTAATTTCAACTTCGATCATTGTGGCTGCGAAGCTCTCGCCTGTGTTGCTTCCCCAAGCCAGTTCAGTGAAGTGTCTAAGGGAGCCGGCAGGTCAGCCCTTCAGCCAGTCAAAGACTCTAAGTACTTTCTAGGGCAGTGTGGTTACCATATGGACAGCAGCGTCAAAGACCAATCAGCATAGTTGGATTCACAGAGACTCCTGGTGTCAACTACAAGTGAAAAAGATAGAAAGCCTACTAAATTCTTACTTAATCTGTAGAAGCAGAGAAGATGTGAGTCAAGGGGACAAAAGTCTAACCTGAATCATAAAAAGTCATGGCCTCTCCACCAATTCCCATGCTTAAACCAATTTATAGGTCCAGAACCCCTTAAATGAAGGCGAGACTGGATCCCCTTGAGGAAGGACCCTGGTAGATCGCCAAAAATTCATACTATTAATCTTTCTCCCAGCCTTCCTCCAAAGGGACCTACAGCCTTTCACTAGGGGGAATGTGAATTAGGGAAAAGGAAATAATCAGACCTTCGAGGGACTACCAGGCACCAGCTCTGAATTGTCACTAATTCCAGGAGATCCAAAATGTCACTGGTGGCCCACCAATCAGAGAAGGTGCTAAATGGAGTTCAGGTGATCAATGGAGTTTCTTAGCTCAGAGCCATCTCACAGTCTATCCAGTGGGTCACAGAGCCCATCCCATGGTTAGTCTCCAGCTCCAGAATATATAATTGAAATACACAGACCCAGCAACTGGCAGAATCCCCACACTGGGAGAGTGAAGACTGGTTTGCTCATTTTATCAAGGGATAAAGGGGCTGTGGAAGTTCTGAGAATGCGGTTCCAGAGGCCTGAATGTGCTCTACTTTCAGAGTGAACTCGGAACACTTAAGTTTGGGGTTTACTGTGTGTGTGCTATTTGTCTTAAAAGAAATGGGCTTGGCTCAGGTCTTGAACATCAGGATTAATCATTCCAGCAATGAAGAGCCATGACACTTATCAAGTTTCAATTGCTAGCTGAAACCTTTGATAGCTGCTAGAAAAATAATGTGCAATTAGAGTGCAGAAACATAAATTATCAAGGCCACGGTGCTCTCAGAATGTACTAAATGAAATGTGGGTAACCACATATGTGGTAGGGATCCCAACCCCCAGTGTATGTCACAAATGCCTGGTCGTCCACAGGCACTGAAGAGGAAGGAAAAGAGAAAAAAACTCTCAAGCTTCAACATTGGCTGAACTGTGGGGATGAAGGCACAAAGAGGATAGAAATTTCAGGGTTGAAGCCAAGAAATGTTTTCTACATTCTTACAAGTTATGGTCTCTAATATCTATGCCCCACAGGCTTTTCAGTGATGAGGAGAGAATTATAAATACCTACATGAGGTATAAATACTTCTGCAGACAATAACGCAAATGACAAAACATTGGTTTCCTCCTCTGGAAAATTCATTACATCCAAGGTACACTTGGGCACAGTGGAATGACAGCAAAGCAGTAACCAGGGCCACCACAGGATTAGGGCATTGCAAAGCCAGTAGCCATTTGTCTCCCCACATCTGACATCTGGTCTGGCCCAGGACTCAATCACAGTGACCTCCAGCAGCAGTTGACTTCAGAAGAAATGAGTACAATGAGAGTTACATCCCCAAACCACGTGTCCTTGGGCTCCATACTCAGGGACAAAGAAGCCATTTGAAAGGGCTCTTCCCAAAAGGACTGTAGGACACAGTGCTCATCTGCATACATAATTGTGCTTCTCTCTGAAAACATACCACGGAGTGGCTCTTATGGGCTCAGCACTGGGAATATGTACCTTCATGACCTCCAATCTACTCAGCACAGAGAAGCACCGAACATGTCCTAGGAGGGGATACCAGGAAATCAAGAAGGTTCCCCAAGGAGGTGACCACTGAGTTGTGTAATGTGGACCAGAGGGAGATGTGGGTCCAGGGCACTTTACTCTCTGAGCACCTGCTGAATTGTCTGATGTGTTCTGTGACTTCTTTTCTGCTCTAAGTCTGTCCTTAATATTCATTTCAGCCCGATTTCACCTGAGCCAGAATTTTGGCCTCTCCTACTCTCTGGGGAATAGCTGAAAACAATCCCCTTTTATGGTAACTATAGACTGGTCTCACCTTGGCAGAAGGTGCTCAGTCTGGTGCTGTAGAGGGCAAAGTAAGCAAAGCCAAGCAGGGGCCTCTGAGCCCCCTCTTCATCTGGCCGGCCTCCCCCACCGCCCCCTGCCTCCCTGCCTTATAACCTCATTTGGGACTTACATAAAAAAGATTCTTATTAAATGGCAACACAATGTAAAGTAAAATATCAGAGACACAGAGGGAATAAGCCACAGATCTGAGAAAACAGCTGCATATGAAAGGATTAGGAAATAAATTAGAAGAAACTCAAAGGATTTAGAATCCATTTCAGGTGCACTAGAAGAAAATCCCTCCAGTATCAGGAGAACGGGTCCAAGTTAAAACTCCGACAGTAAAGAGGCTCCCTCCTCTATTGGCAGCCTCACAATGTTTTACCTCAAGGTTTATATTCTTTTTTCACTCCTTAGCACTTTTGGGGACAATGCTTCTCAAAGTGGAGTCGGGACCACTGGCATCAGAATCAACTGAGAAACCTGCTAAAATGCAGTTTCTTGTTCCCAGTGAATCTTAGGCATTTTGAAGGCTGAGAACCACAGAACGAGGCACTGTGCAACATCCATGTTAAATCATTTGGTTAAACTGCTGCTTAAAATTTGAAGGAGACACTAGTGACTACATTGATTCTCTTAGAAATGGTTAGATTCTAAAAGTAGTGAGGCACCTGGGTGGCCCAGTCGGTTAAACATCCGACTTCGGCTCAGGTCATGATCTCACAGTTCGTGGGTTCGAGCCCCTAGTCGGGCTCTGGAGCCTGCTTTAGATAGATTCTGCCTCCCTCTCTCTCTGTCCCTCCCCCACTCTCTCTCTCTCAAAAATAAATAAACATAATAAATAAATAAATAAATAAATAAATAAATAAAAAAAAGGTAGTAAGAGAGCATCCACATTGTGACCAACTTTAAATAATGTAAAACTTACTATAACCAGGAAGATCTTTGCAATGCATAAATCTGATCACATCACTCCCTCGGGTAAAACACTCCAGTGACTTCCCACCACTCTTCTGATAAAGACCCAAACCCTGATCCCGAGGATCCCTCCTCCCCAGTCTACTCCAGGCCTGGAGTGCTCCCTGCCCTGGGCACTGTGGTCTCCTGTTCCTTCAACATCCGTGTCTGCTCTTCACATATGCTAGTCATCTGCACAGACTCCTCTTTTCCCAATAAAGTCCATTCTCCTCTTCCCAGCCCTCTCTGACAACATTAATCCCCTGCCAGGGGCCCTTCTAGCATCAGTGTCTTTCCTCCCCAGCCCTTCAGCATCAGGACCTTAAATGTCACATTTATTTGTGTGATCCTTTGATCAATGCACCTTTCTTCTGCTAGTGAGTGTCTAGGCAGGCTAAAAGCAGCAATAGGTCTGCTATTTTTTGTAGGAAAAAGACTCACCACTGTTCATGTATCACATAGTACACCCCATCGTACTTGGCAGGTCCTCAATAAATATTTGTGGGTAAACAAATGCATTAAAAAGTATTTTAAAAGGAAAACACTGGAGGCAAAATCAGACCCATAGTAACCATCAAATATACTATGATCCTTCTCCTAAAGATAAGGGGTTCCAATGTCTCTGGTACCCTGAAGACTAAAGTCCTGTGGTAGTGTCCCTTCCCTGCATTTGATACTACATACCTCCTTTGGCACTTCTCACTTCAAATAGATAAGTCCCGGGGTGCCTGCGTGGCTCAGTCAGTTAAGCATCCGACTTCGGCTCAGGTCATGACCTCACGTCTCATGGGTTCGAGTCCCACGTCAAGATCTGTGCAGACAGCTCATAGCCTGGAGCCTGCTTCGGATTCTGTGTCTCCCTCTCTCTGCTCCTCCCCCACTCACACTCTGTCTGTCTCTCTCAAAAATAAACAAACATTAAAAAAATTAAAAACAAAAAACAAAAAACTAATGGATGAGCCCAACTCTACATAACACAATTGCCAGAGTTTGAGGGAAGAGTGAAACTCAATGTTACAACTGCTATTATGTCATTTCTCTGGGCCTTGCATTGATCTGGTTATGAATGATTACCCTAAAGCCTGTTCACTGTCTAAAATATGTATTTTGAAATAAAAACAAACTTGGAGATTTTCATGATGACTTCTTATTTTTTGTACCCCTTCATGTGCCTTATCATGATCAGCTCCAGAGTCGATTCTCAGACTGCTTCATGACACTTTCATATGCCAGAATTGTTAGTAGCATATTCAAAGACTTAAAATGGCTCTAAACAAGTCATCAAAAGTCACAACTTCCGGGATGCCTGGGTGGCTCAGTCGGTTGAGCATCCGACTTCGGCTCAGGTCATGATCTTGCAACTCGTGAGTTCAAGCCCCACATCGGGCTCTGTGCTGACAGCTAGGAGCCTGGAGCCTGCTTCGGATTCTGTGTCTCCCTCTCTCTCTGCCCCTAACCCACTCCCATTCTGTCTCTGTCTCTCTCAAAAATAAATAAACATTAAAAAAAATTTTTTTTAAAGTCACAACTTCTATGACAGCAGAATCATGTCTCACGGGAATATAAGTGAATCCACTACTACCGTCCTCTTCTTTCTGCCATCTTGCTTGCAGTCAGCCCTGGGGTCAGGTGATGAACAGTCTGCCACCTGTGTTCTGGCACTAGGGCTCATGCCAAATTGTTCTCCACCCTTCACCAAGTAGCATGGCCACTCAACACAACATCCCAATGTAACAGGTTCAACTGAGGCAAAAATGAATTTGACAAATTGATGGAGACTTGGCAGCAGGAAAGTTAGCATTTGGTGTGCTGCAGAAAAGAGCACTGAATTTGGATCTGCATGATGCTGGGCAGCCAGCCTCTCTAACAGACAAACTTCATCACCCATAAAATGGGTACAGGGCAAATCAAGGTGTCTGAATCATAGTTAAACTGATACGCAGTTTGCTCTGAATGTAATTCTCCAGTGATTTACTATATATCTGTGTTTCACTACATAAATCTCTTTATGGGTCTTTAAACATTTATTTAACATTGGATCCTATTTAAAGTTACACACCAATCCTAATACACAGTGTAGAGGTATTGCTACACAGGTGACAACCCAGCAGCTGAATCATCCATACTTATCACCCTCTTGGGAGAAGAGATAGGGACTGGAAATTTTATTTTACACTGAGAATAGGGTGCGATTTGTCACATACCAAACGAGATTTGCATCTAGAGGAGATATGAGTGACTTCTACAACTACAGCAACGGGAGGTGGGGAAGCCACACTCTTTCGAAGCACAAGTTTAGAGAAGCAGTTTCCATTTCGCACAGTTCTCTTGCACACTTCTACGTCATGGCAGTTTAGCGTCTGCATTGAGGTTGGTTTTTTTTTCAATCCACTTCGTGAAGGCCATTACCAAGTGACAGGTACATGTGCTACTCCTTAATGAGCTGGTGCGTCTGTAAGCCAGTTGTTGCCTTCCTGGAGGCACATAAAGCAGAAAAGTCACCCAAACAACTAGCAAAAGCCAGAAAAAATAAACAGAAACGGAAACAGGTGGTTTCTACTTAGGTGGCCATAAAATGAATTGTCCAACCTGAGACACTTTTGAAAGGGAGAGTTGGCATGCTTCATTACTCTGGGCCAACAGATCGATGCTGGGTCACACTCAGGACTGTAGTCATCCTACTTTTATTTTTCTGTTTTAATCCCCAGAGTATTTCCTAATCAGGTTGACAGGTTCAGATCAAAGAAGAAAGATTAACACTTTACTACCACCCACCTGCCATTGAACATTAATAGGTCCCTACTTACTGGAATGTTCCAAATGATTCAAAAAGAGACGTTTACAAAGTGTTATTGGAACCACTGAATTTCCTTAATAGGCAACACAACCGATGAAACCCAGTTCAACTGAATTAAATTCCTGCCATTTGCTCTTCCACCAGTACTCCACTAAGTGGGGCATTTCTCACTGGGCTCCTGTCCACACTGGGCAAGTGCAAACATCCCCCCCCAGAAAACTGGAATCAAGGAAAGGGGAAGAGTCCCAATTAGCAACCTCCATTCTCTCTACATGAAGCAAAATAATAATAAAATAACACAGCAAAACTCCACGTTAGTTCCAAGTGAATGGGAGAAAGAGATCTATTTACAAGAGCTTTTACTTGAGGACCTCAAGTTGCTAACAGCATTCATTAGGTCAGTTCTTTTCATTCACAATTGATCGTAATTTCCCCTGACCTGTATTTCAGCAGCTTACCTCTCTGTGTTCTTGAGCAAAAGAGACATAAATCAAACTAACAGTCTAGCCAGGACCTTAACAGGAATTTCCTGGGCTACTTACAACTCATAGAGAATATGAAATAATAAATGTATGTCTTTAAAGGATTTTAGCAAGATATTTGAATAAAAAGCCTGAATAGTAACTATTTGAATTAGTAATAATAACATCAGTAACAACAGCAAATCCAATGCACTGCTTCTGGGGTACCCTACTTTACAATCATCATTACATTTAATTACCTCAGCAGCTCCAAGAGATAGGGACTTAGATTACCTCCCCTTTCAGATATGAAAACTGAGGCTGAGAATGATAATTGACTTACACCAAGTCATTCAGCTGATAAAGTCAAAAAGATACCTGAATCCTCAGCCAGCAAGTATTTATTTATTTAGCTTTAAATCTCAAAGGCTCCTACTTTTTCCCTTCTCTCCAAATCTAATCAGTCACCAAGTTTTGTTTTGTTTTGTTTTGTTTTGTTTTGTTTTGTTTTGTTTTCATCAATGTCAATATCCTTTCTCTCCAACTTCCATCCAGCCCTCGGTTGGGGGTGGGGGGTTGTCTCTGGAAATTGTTTCCTTAAAGGAAGAGGATGGCCCACTACTCAGACTAGAAGGTAGGGTAGAGAGACCTGTTTTCAGGTTGCATTTACACCGAAAGCATGCTGCTTTACTTATTTATTCATTTGCCTAAGACTGCTTGTTTTTCTGGGTAGCTGCAGCAGGAAGAAGCTTACAGCTTCCGTCAGTCCTTGGTACCTCCTTCCTGCTGCCCCCTCTCATCTACCTTCCCTGGGTGCCCTGGCAGTTATATTTCTCATCAAATTCCAATTGTGTCTTTTCCTTGCCTAAAATCCTTTGTTTTTCCTTTCCATTCAATCTAAATGCCCAGCTCCCAGAAGAGTTGACACAAGGCCTCTTCCAGACTTTCTCCTGACTACCCTGATTGATGTATTCCTTGGACATATCATGTGTTTTTTTTTTTCTTTTAGTACTCAGCTTTCCAGATCTTTCTCAAAGTTACTTTATTGTGAACTCTTTCCTCTGTGATCTGCAAACACTCTACACATACATTTATCACACTCCATTATGACTATCTGCTAATGGGTCTGTGTTCCACACAGCCCCTCTTCCCATACGGCTCATATGAAGTGGATCTTATAATGTCCAAGAAGTGCCTTGACCTCAGAACATGAAATGCAATTAAAATGGTTGCTGAATAAACGAATGAATGAATGAACGAATAATGTAAATAATGTGTTATGGTGGGTGCTATAAGTGTAGCAATATTTCAATGTGAAAACATTTATATGCATTTAAGTGTAAGCCACACATTTATTTTTTAAAGTATACTACAATTAATAAATAAATCTTTATTGTGCTTCTCTCATATAAACCCAGGCAAATATTTCCCAAAACTCTCCACTGAAGAATGGATAGTAACTGAGAAAATAGTTCTAATGAGTTGAAGTCACTTTGTGGCAGTAGAGTAAGTCCAAAAATGATGGAAACATTCATTCCTTGATAAAGGTTCTGATTTAACAAAATTTGTACTGACTTGCTGTAAATATGACAAGCACTGAAGAAAATAAGATTTAGCAGCTGATATAGTAAGTGTCTTTGCTTCTAAGACCTTTCATTATTAAGAGAGCTGCATAAATGTATGTGTGTGTGTGTGTGTCCTTCTCTCTCACACATACATACACACACATGCTTACTATTAAGTGTATGATAGAATCAACCCCTTCCCCCAAACCTAAATTTTTGAGTACTCAGTCACTTCCCACAGAGTGGCCCACAATTGGAACAACTGGGGCACAGGGTCTACTCTAAAAATGCTCTAAAAACGGCGAGGCGGGGCAAGGGGCGAAGGTGGTCAGGAGTCAAGTAAAACCAGCCTTACTGAGTGTGATTGGAATTCACTCTTCACTCGGCCAAAATACGCAATCTAACCAAAGTCCTTCCACTAGCTCTACCTCCCAAGCCACATGCCTTTTCAGGGCCACAGGCAAAGCCAGCTGTGGCTCTGCATTTGGGTTAAAGAGCCTGAAAACAGAAAAAAAAAATATTTTGAAATGCATTACGCTTCAAAATTAAGGGTAATTGTGTGTAGCAGCCTGGAAAATAGCTCATCTAGCACTGCTCAGCCACAGAACCCCATAGCACAAAATGCTGGCTCTCTAAACGTAATTTCAAACTTAAAAAAAAAAAAAGGCACAAAGGGCGGAAGGAAGGGTGGAGGGTTGGCATAGGGCTGTGACTTATAAGAAGGCTGCTGCCTTGGGGAGACATAGCCAGCATACAAGCCAGCAATATTTCTACATTACTTAAGCCACTAGATGATGCTCTGCACTATTACTGCAGCCAAACAGTGAAGGTAAATAAAAGGTCGACAGATAATTACATAAGAAAATAAATGTGGCAAGATTAGGACAGAAATCTAATGGATAGAGGGGGAAAGGACTTCACATACAAACGTACCTTAAAGCTTTTCCCCTGACCAGTACAATGTCCTGGTCACACTAATGGAATAACAATATCTATTACTATCCAACTAGCCAAGGTACATTTTACAAGCAAAGGAGGAGGTATTTCACCCTGTTAACTCATTCCCACACAGACACTTCCTTAATCTTGTGACAGAGGCCTCTGAATGTAGCCAAACTAAGCTTTGTTAACCACCTTCCTCATTTCATTTATCATAGTCCCATTAGGTAGAGGTGATGGTTAAGGCAGCAACCAGTGGCCAGAATTCCAGACCTTCTGTGGAAACTGAAACATAAAATCATGAGCTGCTAGGTTTCTTCAGCCACAGCAGACCAGGAAGAAACACACATGAAATTCAAACTTGAAAGGGAGCTGGGTTAGGAAGACAATTGTAATACAGGAGGGAAGGAAGCTCCAGAGGAAATTTGAAGATCTAGAGAAAATAAAAGAACATATAGGGTGAGGCCATCTATCTGTGAATACACCACCTCAGGGTCTAAGAATTCACCAGTATCCAGAAAACTGGGGCACTTACAAACTGCTATCAAAAGTCTAGCCTGTCAGACAGCACACAATTAGTCTAATTTACGTAAGGAAACAAAACAATGGTTCTCAATTGGGGGATGAGGGGTTGCCCTCTCAAGAACAATAGGCAATGTCTGGAGGCATTTTTGGTTATTACAACTGGGTGTTGCTCCTGGCATCCAGAGGGTAGAGGCCAAAAAAAGCTAGTATTTCTTACAATGCACAGGACAGCACCCTCAACAAAGAATTATCCGGCCCCATATGTCAAGAGTGCTGAGGTTGAGACTGCCTGAAATAAAGTCAACATAGAACTGGCAATAGCCAGAGGTTCCTGGGTGGCTAAGTTGGTTATTTCGGCTCAGGTCATGATCTCACAGTTCATGATTCAATCCCACATCGGGCTCTGCGCTGACACTGCAGAGCCTGTTTAGGATTCTCTCTCTCCCTCTCTCTCTGGCCCTCCCCCACTCACCCTCTCTGTCTCTCTCTCTCTCTCTCTCTCTCTCTCAAAAATAAATAAACTTTAAAAAAAAGGGGGGGGGGGCAATAGCCTGCAAGGAGAAAAAGAACAGAATCAGTAGCTTCAGCATCACCCAAGGGAAAAACCATTCTGGTTGAAGACTCCAGTCTCTGGTTCCCTTAGTTGGTATTAATCTACGGGGCAGAAGTAGCAAAACTTAAGACTAGATGGAAAATGCTGTTAAATGTATTCCCTACCACCGTTCGGTCCCTCCCCACCACCAACTGGTTCCATGCTTTTGCTTTCACCATGACTCACCCACAGAGAGAGAGAAAAAAAAAGTGTTCGCTAAAGAATATGTGTCTATTCTCCTTGGCAAACACTGTTCTCATTTTTGATTAATGAATTCCATTCTGGCTTATATGCTCCAATATCATGAGCTTAGGTGATGGGCATGCTGTCCCCCCCACTAGTTTAGCTTCGGAATGAGATATCCAAAGAGAGGCACCAACTCAGCAAAACTTGGTCTCAGTGGCAGAAAGCACATCCCTGGGAGCCATGGCAACACAAAGCACATCCACTGGAACCCAGGGCACTTCTACCAGCATACAGGAGGGAAGTGCTCCCTGGATGCACTGCAGCCTAGCTCAACATGGGGGTTCTGGCCTCAGGCCAGGCTAGTACAAGAGAACCAACAAGAGCAGGAAATCACCAAAACAGGCATCATGGTGCACAGGAAAGGACCAACAGGGGAAGAAGAGTCAGGAAGGCTCAGATCTACTCTCCAAATATCCCCGTGACATTTCATTCCTCCAAGCCACATCTGTAAAGTAGGATAATACTCTGCTGTCTATTCTCCACCGTTTCCAAAGCAGCATTCTGGGAAGAAGGGTGTCAGCTCTTGATGCAAGGAGGAAAATATCGCACGGATCCTGTGACTCCAAGACCACTGAGGCAATGCTCAATCAGGGCTTACCTAATCATGGTGCCCTCCAACCACTGTCCCTTACCCAACAAGTACAACCCACCCGACACACAGCAGTCCTGGAGTCCAGCAAGTAGTAAACGTTTTCTAACTGAGGGAAGTTTTATTCCCTGAATTAACTGTTAGAACTAAAATAGCCAAAACTGTAGCCTCAATTCCTAAAATTGAGGTTCCAATAATAATCTTGCTCAGATTCTGGAAATCAGTGTTTGTGGGGGCCTAGAACACTGACTGGGAATCGTCATCTCCTTCTATTTATACATGTGACTAATCTCTCCACTCAGCACTACGCCAGGTTGTTGCTGTGGTTAATTCTATTTAATGTGTTAGCGTTCCCTCTCCCACACAGATTCCTATTGGATACTTCACTGTTCACTTCCTTAGGCCAGTGACAAAATTCTGGTCAAACTGTACCTGCACTTATCCTGTGAAAGTTTAGAAAACACAGTTAACCTAACCCCGGATCCTAACAATGTTTTATGGGCCTCAGGACTGGTTATTATAAATAAGTTAGAATTGTTAACACTCCCACAACCTAAATTATCCAGGAGATTGAAAACCGCAACCCCTCTGTGTGTTATGCATGCAGGGATGGCTTCGCTGTACCTAATAATGCTGTGCTGAGCATAGTCAAAGTCTTTCAGGGGCCACATGCCTTTCACGGGAGCCACACTCTCTCTCCTGGATGGTTGGTCTTTAAAATCTTTGTTTAGGATGGTGCTAAAGTTCTCACCCTTTTTTCTTCTTTGGTTGGTCAGGCCCAAGCCCAAGTCCTCTAAAATGTTTTATTTAGAGGTACCTTAACCGACACTTAGTTGGTCAAGCATCTTGAGTCTTGATCTCAACTCAGGTCTTGATCTCAAGGCCCTGAGTTCAAGACCCGTGTTGGGTTCTGCACTGGGCATGAAGCCTACGTAAAAATAAATAAATAAAATAAAATGTTTTATCTAATTATGTATCACAGCAGCATGGCTGCCACAAGAAAAGATGACTAGTGTCTTTGCAAATGTCCAAAAATAATTAAGATAGGCATATGGGGAATACCGGGTATAAAATATGAAAGGAAAAGTTGATTAAGCTTCCAAAGACCACCAAAGCACTAAACTAAAACTTGGCCAGAAAAGAGTACATTCATTTTATTCTAAGTAAGGTTAAAGAGTTATTTCCGATGAATCTACTGCCTCGCCATATCGCTAAGTGACAAACATACCAACCAGATTTCCAGTTTTGCCAATATGGCAGAATCACAGCCAGGCATATCATCAAGTTCTATAAACAGTAGCATTTTAAAAGTTAAGTCAATGGCTAACACTTTCACTGCATCTAATTGAACATTTGTAAATAGCAGCTCTTGCAGGAAATTAAACCAATAGCATTGGTAAGGGGTGGGAGCAGCTAAATATTTCTTAAAGTATGGCCTTGTGACCACTTTCATCAGGATCTCTGGCAAATTGGTTGAAATGTAGATTCCTAGGGCTCCAGAGTTATTAAAATAGACCTTTTAATAGACTTTTTTTTTTAACCTTAAGCAACGCATTTGACATTAAGATTCAGTGTCTGTTTTGTAAAACACCCTATTTTCCATTGTACCCTTCTATTTCATGTTTTAAACTGCTGGTTTGGACATGATAAATTGATATTATGGTCTACTCCTGGACTGCAACCCCAAACTTCAAAAACACTAGACTAGTTGACAAGAAGGAAGCAGAGATGGAGTTGCATAATTAGCAGCAAACACTTGAGGCTTTGTGATGTAGACAGGGTTTAGTAATTCCCCACCTTTTCCCAATTCAATAGAATGAATGTCTTAAAAACCAAACTACCCACCTGGATGGTTTCAGGCATTAAAAAGTGGTGGCAGGCTTCCTGTTTACAAACCTTAAGGGTACCCAGTGTCTTAGATCAGAACAGGAAATGTCCTCCATAGGAATGATTAGCTCTAAACCTTCAGTGTTAAGAAAGATGGTAAGGTAAGCAACGCGTGCACTCAGTAGAGCCCCTTGGCACACCCCAGCCACATCCTCTCTGCAAGGGCTTCAAAGCACTCTCTTCTTCCTCCTCTCCCACCCATTCACAAACAAACACCCAAAGGGGGGTAAATTACTTTAAACCACTTAAGTATTATCTTATCTCAATACTGTAATTTCATAAATGCTTATGATTTAGAAGCACTATAGAAGCCCCTCATCTGTTTTCTCCCTTTCATTTTTCTTCTCCTAGACATTTGCCGCTTCTCTTCTTCCTTACGTCCTCTCCTCCTCTGCCTTCACCTCCATCTTCTGGGAAAGCAGAACAAGATAGAGTGGATATCTGACTTCACCCCACTCACAGCAATGCCCTTTTTCCTGAGGGGGCATTTCTTTGAGTAAAGCAACACGTACTTTTGCAAAGACTTTCTCCAAGGAATATGATAAAACAAACACCAGATCAGAAGTGGCTACGTGTTATCAATAAACTATACTGGTCTTCTACTCTCTCAAGGAATCACCTCTCTGTTCCTTTCTTCAGGCTAAAATTCTGAGTCTACTCAGGGCAGAAAGAGGTCTGCAAGAAGAATGGCTGGGCATGGTAGGAAGGACAAAGGAAGAAAGAAAGCAAAAGCCTGTTACCTGGGTTCACTTGCCACTGATGCGGCAATATTTGCCTGGTATATTTCCCATAAATAGGCATCTCTCGGTCAGTACAATCATCTAGGTTCTGGACGTAATACACAAGTCAAGGTCCCTACCCTCATGGAAATTCCATTCTAATGGGAAAACAGACATAATCAAATAAACAAATGAATATGTAATGCCAGGGGTAATAATGCTGAAGGGGGGGGGCAGAACTGAGTTACTTAAGAGGACCATGGAGTTGGCTGGTTGCTATTTTACATGAGGTCAGGAAAGGCTGCCTATAAATGCTGACAACTGGGTAGAAGAGACCTGAAGTGTGCAAGGGAGTGAGCCATCTGGACATGTGGGGAAAAGTTCTTTGTGCAAAAGGAATAACATATGCAAAGTTCCTGGGGAAAGAACTTGGTGAAAAAGAAGAATGTAAGGCAATCAGATTGGCTGCAGTTTTAAGAAAAGTAGGAATAGGACAAGGGGATGGGGGCGGGTGTGTGTGTGTGTGTGTGTGTGTGTGTGTGTGAAGATATGGCCACTAACAGGACTACCCATCCTGTAGCCCAAAAAGGGATCCTAAATTCCACCAGACCCAGGTCTGGGACTGCCTCACAACTTCCCCTTCCCGGACACTTACTAACTTTTTCCCCAGTTCCCTTCCCTCCAGACCCCACCCCCCACTGCAGAGTTCCAACACTGCAGGTCAAGTCACTCCCTCACAATTTCCCAAGACAACCAGTCCATCTAATTTAAAAAAAAAAAATCTGAGTAATAAATGTACTAGGAAAAAAGGCAACATTTAACCTGTAACAGCCCTCAAGAGATAGGAAATGTACAGATAGTAAAGAGCAGAAGTTCAGAAGGGCAACCGTGTAAAAAAAAAAAAAAAAAAAAAAAAGTCTGCCACCTGATGGCAGGGTATCTGGGCTTCTGAGTCCCCAGTTCTGTAAACTGGGAAACAAAAATCCTTGAAATACCTTGGGAGTGGGTATGGAGGGAAAAATGAAAAACCACAACCAGAAGAGGCCCTTAACAATAGCTACTGCCAGCCTTTTGATCTAAAAGTGAACCCCGTGGGGTTATGCCCCTCATAGTTCCTAAAGTTACCCTCAAATGATTGATGCATAAATGCATATCATTAATTATTTTATTTATAAACAACAAACAACAAAAACCTCCGAAATTCTTCCACCGCACCACCCCCAAGCCACTAGCAGCGATAACCTGGGAGCCTGCAAGTCCCTGCCTCCGGAGGCAGAAACCCTGGTCTCAAGCTTCTTCTGAAATCTTAAATACAGCGGATTAAGTCCGCATCCTTCTTGCCAGCGGTGTTAGCAGGCCCATGGTCCGAGGCACAGGCTGCACAAAATATGCTCAGTGAGTCCTAAGAGCTGTCCAGAGGACCCCAGGGGCCAGGTCACTGGGGGAGGCCAAGCCCTGCAGCTTTAGGTCAACGCAGGTCCCACCGCCAACAACCTCTGCCCGGAATTGCCAACTTCAAACGTCCCGGCCCCCAAGCGGAGAGGGTCCACTTGGCGGTAAGTCCCAAGCTCGGAGCCCCTCGCCATCACACACACACACAACACACACACACACACAGCACACACAGCACACACACACACACACACACACACACCACACACACACACACGCTCACTTGCTCACACGCTCGCCGCCCTCGCGCGCGCCCGCGACACAACACGGACTTCCCAACCCCAACACACGCGCGCACCCCAGGCTGGCAGACTTCTATATTTCCTCTTCCTCAAAGCTACTCTAGCGATCTCCGCCGCCCCTCTCAGCTCGGATTCCAGGACCCCAAAGCCCGTTGGCCCCTACTCTGAAGGCGCGCCTGGTGCCCCCCCCCTTCATGCCAGTATCTCCCATAGAACCCCCCTGCCCCGCCTCCTTCGTTCCGAGTCCCCAGCGGGAGACCCCGGTATGTTCCCAGGAGGCGAGTATTTACTAACTGTCGCCCCTGAGGGTCCCAGCCGCCTCAATCGCTTCCTCCTGCCCCTTCGGGCCCTCCATCCCTCTAGCCCATCGCTGTCCCCTCCCAAGAGCACGATCGCCGAGGGATTCCCTCCCATCTGCGAGTACCAGAGAAAAGCCGGAGCCCGAGCTGCCAGTACCTTCCCAGGCGCAGCCTCTCGGATCTCCAAGCCCCCAAATCCCACACTCCCCTGTCCCCAGTCCCCCCCGAGCCAGCAGCGCAGTCCTTCGGCGGCCCCCACCAGCCGGCCCTGGCCAAATCGCCTCCGCGGGTTCCCGGGCCCCGGGCCCTGCTCTCCATCTCCCGCGCCCCCTCCCTCCGCTCCCACTCCCACTCCCACTCCAGCCGCCCGGCTCTGCCCAGACTTCCCCAACTGCTGAGCGCCCCGGAGCGCCCGCAGCCCTCGCCCCGCAGAGCGCCGCGGCTACCCCTGCTCCAGCCGCGAGCCCCCAGGGAGGAAACAAAAGTGTCCCCGCGGCGCCCAGAGTCCCCCAGAACAGGACGCCTCCTCCAGTGCCCCAGCCTCAGCTCCCTCCCCGGCCGCGCTGAGGTCGGCGAGTCGGGGCGCGGCGCCAGTCCAGGAAACTTTACGAACCTGCCCGGGGTCGCAGGACAGCGGCGGTGGCGGCGAGGGTTCCGCGCGACCAGAGCTCTGGCGACCCGTGACCATTGAAGGGGGGCCAGAAGCTCTGTCCCTCAGCTCCGGGCCGCGGCCGTGTGGGTGGCTCTGCCTCTATCCCGTGCCCATCCTCGCCCGCGCACACGCACTTACACTGGGGATCCGCCGGCTGCTGCGCCGCCGGCTGCCGCTGCTCTCACTTCCTCTTCCTTCCTCCTGCTGGCCAGAGACACATTTTGCATCTGCAAGGCATCCCGAGATCAACCGCGAACTCTCCTCCCGAGCGGACGCTGCAGAGTGGCCGCCGCCGCCCCCGGCACCTGCACGCCGGCACGCGTGGTTGGCGCTTTCACCTCCCGCCCGCGCCCTGGAGCCTGCCTACTGCACTTTGCCTGCGGGGTGGAGGGTGGAGGGAAATGTCCACGACTTTTTGAAGTCCCCCTACTTAAAAAGAAGAAAAATGTCAAACACCGTGCACGCCTCAGATCGGCTATAAATAATATGTGTGCAGAGCATGACTTCTCGGATGAGCTCACACGCGGCGCTTTGCAGGCACTAATTAACTCCGTCACCGTCATAGCGCCACCTCCGGGAGGCCGAGAGCGCGTGGCATCTTTTTATAAGCTTTCATTTTTGGCAGCTGGTTTGGAATTTCGAGGGGAAACTTCGGTGGGCTGTTTTAAAGCTACTTTAAGAGGCTGGTGTGTTTGTTCTGACGCTCTGCCTCTACCCGTGAGCAACGTGGCAAAAATAACAAAACCTTTACTCCCTCTTATAGTCACCTATGCATTTACACTATTTATTTCTAATCAATTAAACCAAGGACTCCCTAATTTTGCATAACTTTTCATGAAGCAAGACGTTCTACTCCCAATTTGGTATTTGGAGTACGTTATTTAATTAATGCAACCTACTTTTGTGACTTTCAAAGCAAAATTCAAACAAATGAACTCCCAGTGTAGCTGCCAGAAGGGAAATGACAGTCCTTGGAAGGTTGCAGGAAAAACACCTGCTCTCTCCAAATTCAGAAGTATATACGTTGGCTATACCAGAAAAGACAAAGGCAGTTGTTACTTCAAACTGGCAAAGGAGGTAAATCAGGAGCAAGGAGGCGTTGGAATATAAGGTGGAAGGTAAAGGTCCTCTTTAAATTGCAATCCCACTCTCTCTCCTGCAAAGAGATTTAAATTTTAACCCTGTGCTGGCTCCTCATTAGCAGCCAAGAGCCCCGAGCAACTATCACTTTAAATGTGGCTAGTCCTGAGATGTTATGAAAATATAGACACAGAACTTAGTGTGAAAAACAGAACGTTAAATACCTTGTTAATAATTTTTGTGTTGATTACATCACTTGAACAAATGATAATAATTTAAGATGTGATGAGTCAGTTGGGTTATTGTATTGGGTTAAAATATAAGTATAAATATATATATGTAATAATTAAAATATTTTCAATAGCTTATTTTTACATTTTTAATGTGGCTAATAGAAAAAGTAAGATTACACATATGGCTCTCATTAGTGGCTCACATTATATTTCTAATGAACAGCCCTGATCTGACCTCTTATTATACGCATAACCTCTGAAGGCAATATTAGTAGCAGGAAGACTTGGGTCCAGATCATTATAAGCCAATAACTTAAAGTAGGATGATTCCAGAAAAGTAATCAGCCTTCCTCATCTGTAAAATGATAATGATATAATAACAGTAAATAGGTAAGTATCCAAACGAAGTAAGTTAATAAGCAGCCAGTAAAAGGAACCTTTACCAATGATGCTATGAGCACTTGTAATAGTAACTATGAATTTGATCCACAACTTTTTAGCTAAGACATATAAAGACTTCAACTATAGTGCAGACATCATGAGCACTCAGTAAATGTTAGCTGTCATAATTGTTCCAAGAGTAAACAGGGAACTCTGTGTCTCTCCTTGCACAGCAATTAGACAAATCCACCTCCTTGTACCCTTTGATCCCAGCTCTGCCCTCTGCAGTTAACATGGAATAAGTCACATCCCTCCTCCAAGAGATACCCTTTTTCAGATTTTTGAAGACAGACACTGAATTCTATCTAAACATTCTCCTGAGGATTAAATGCTCTCCGTTACTCTAACTTCTATGGTTTCAAATCCTATGGTTTCAAATCTCTCTCATCTTAACCATCTTTCCCTTGAAGGACACCAGTCTTGATCCTTAAAAAAAAAATTAGTTGTCATATAAATTAATTAATTAATTGACCATTACAAACAATACAGCTAAATCTTGTCAATTATTTTTCAAATGCATCTATCTCACTGCTGATCCAATAGCAAGGCAAAATTCTTTGTTATGTTACTGTTAGGTCATGTCTGTGTTTGTGTGGTTGATCTCTGGGACCAAAGACCCTGGTTCACCTTCTCTAAATCTTTTTGAATTCAGTGCAGTCAGGCATCAGTGTCTCCCCACACCCACAGGTTAGGTGAGAACAGATCAGGGTTCTGGAAAACACCCCACTAAGTGGCTTCCTCTGCCATGATAAGGATCAGAGTCTTTGGATTCACTAGTTCCTCTCACTTTTATTCTATAAATGCTATATAGTGAGACCCTGGTCTTAACCTCCAATTTTTTTCTTGTTAAGCTTTGGGTCTCAGGGTCTAACTGAGGTTTCTTCTTTGGTCATCCAGATTCTAACTCATCCGTTCACTTTATCTATTGCCTACAGTATTAGGAGGCAAAATATCCCCTTCCTTCTATCTAGAACCTGTATTTCTACTCCTTGTTACTAATAAGGTGTGGGGTCCAGGCAAACCCTCTTAGAGAATAGCTCACACTCTGGATTTGTCTGTCTCTTGTGGTGTGATTTCACTTACCCCTTTATCCTTTGTACTTTTTTCTATATGGATTAGGGCTTCAGGTTAAACATTTTTGGTAAGAACATTTCATGAGCGATATGGGTACTCGACACTACATCACACTGGTATATGCATTGTCAGTCTATGCCAGTCTTGGTGGTACTAACTTTAACCGCCTGGGAAATGTCACCACCAAGTGAATAACTCCAGTGAAAAAGTAAATTTTCCCTTTACAAGTAATAAGAAATCTGTGATAGGATACTTTACACTGTGCAAATATCCTATTCCAGAATGATCTTTTAACCAGTGGTTTTAGCAACTCCTAGCAATCCTCCCCACTTAATTTGATTCCTTCTTGCTTCCTATTTACTTTAGTTTATTTCCCCAGTTCTGAATCCCAGTAACCATATCTTACTTCTCTCCCACCTCCAGGCCCCCTGGCATTAGTATTCACCCCTACTCTCACCTGGTTTGGACATCTGTTCTTATGTTCTCTTTCAGACTGAACTCATGCCTCCAGTCCTATTGTCTTTGTTTTGCTCCAGTCTTTCTCTCTACACCAGGGAAGTACTGTCTCCTTCAAGGGTAGAGGGGATTTGGGGATATGTATTAGGCTAAAAGGGCTTCTTTCCATCTGGGCATGCCATTTACTATATCAGCACTCCATACTTTTGGGAGGAGTAGAGAGGGCTTCCAGCAGGGCATCAGTAGAAAATATCACAGTGTATCTTGTCATGAAAGAGTCCCAAGAAAAGCAAAGAAAATGTTCCTTGTTTGCTTTCTGCTATTGGAGGTAATTTCATGTCTTACCAATTAGTGGAATCAGAGAGAATTTTCCTGTCAATTTTCCTGCAGAATTTCCACACCTGCAGTCTCCACATTCTTTGCTTCTGCATATACAGGGCTAAGTTCTCCTTCCAGACCCAAAGAAGGACAGGGAGCACAGCTGTGTAAAGATCACAAACCAGAGCAGCTGGATGACTCAATTGGTTGAGTGTCTGACTCTTGATTTCAGCTCAGGTCATGACCCAGGGTCATGGGATTGAGCCCCATGTCAGGCTCCACACTGAGCATGGAGCCTGCTTGGGATATTCTCTCTCTCTCTCTCCTCTCTCTCTCTCTCTCTCTCTCTCTCTCATTCTCTCTCTCTCTCTCTCTCTCTCTCTCTCTCTCTCTCTCTTTCTCTCCCTCTTCCCCTCTCCCCAATCACACTCTCTCTCTAAAAATAAAAATTCTTTTTCGTTTTTACAAGTGTAAAATTATTAATAAAAAAAATCACAAAATCAAGTAGGGAAATTTACATATTACAAACTCAGTGTCAAATAGGTGAGGCTCACATCCCTGGTGTTATGAGGCTCCCATCAGCTTTCTGTAGTTTGAAGCTTTGAGAAGTTTCTTTCAAGTTTCCACTCTTTTCACCTTTGGAGTTCTTCATTCTTCTATACTTTGGTCCTTTGGGCATCTATTTTCCCTACTCTGCTCTTTTTACCATCCTCCATAAACAAATTTATTTCTCAGCACTTCCTTGTTTCTGTGAAAGTAACATCCTTCTATTCTGAGCAACAGATTCTCCCCAGTTTAGGGTTTAAAATGTTCTCTTAAACCAAGAAAGGTTTTCTCATGCCCCTTTGCAGTCAACCATTCCCCTCCTCCCTCCCAGCCCTAGGCAATCACTGATCTGCTCTCTGAGGCTAAAAAAGCTTTATCTTTTCTAGAAATCCACATAATTGGAATCATAGAGCATATATTCTTTTAGGTCTTGCTTTTTTCATTATGTATGATATTTATACCAGTAGTTCATTTCTTTTTTCTGAGTGAGTGGTATTGCACTGTATGGCTATATCATTATTTATTCTTTTATTTATTCATCTGTGGTTGGACATTGGATTGCTTCCAGTTTTTAGCTAGTATGAATGAAACTGCTACATTCACGTAATGTGTGTGTGAACATATATTTTCATTTCTTTTGTATGAAAGTCCCATTTATGATTATGGCAATGATTCCATGGGTGTATCAATTTGTTAAAATTCATCAAAAACACAAAGTTAAAATTAGTACATTCTGTCTTTCAGTGGATGATTAGCTAAGTAAACTGTGGTCCTTATATCATGGAATACTACTCAGCAGTAAAAAGGAAGGAACTACTGATATTCATAACAATTTGGATGAATTACCAGGGAATTATGCTGAGTGAAAAAAATCCTATCCTAAAAGGGTACACACTGTCTGACTCCATTTAAATACCATACCTGAAATGATAAAACTGTTGAACTGGAGAACAGATTAGTGGTTGGGAGGGGTCAGAGATGGTGGAGTGGGAAAGTGGGGGAAGCTGGGGGGATGGCTATATAAGTACTACATGAGGGATCCTTGTGGTGATAGAACTGCTCTTTACCTTGACTGTGTCAATGTCAATATATTGGTTTTTTTACACAGTATACAATAGTACAGTACAGTATATACTATATTTTATAATAATACTACAATACAGTATCACAACCAGGATTTTGACATTGATATAGTCAAGGTCAATTGTACAATAGTACAATATTACAATATTTTATTTTTTTTAATTTTTTTAATGTTTATTTATTTTTGAGACAGAGACAGAGCAAAACTGAATGGGGGTCTGAACGGGGGAGGGTCAGAGAGAGAGGGAGACACAGAATCTGAAGCAGGCTCCAGGCTCCAAGCTGTCAGCACAGAGCCCGACGCGGGGCTCGAACTCAAGGACCGTGAGATCACGACCTGAGCCGAAGTCTGACGCTTAACCGACTGAGCCACCCAGGCGCCCCTACAATATTTTACTATAGTTTCACCATTGGAGGAACTTGGATAAATGGTTCAAGGAATATTTCTGTATTATTTCTCACAACTGTGTGTGAATACACAATTATCTCAAAATAAAAATCTTTACTTTTAAAAAAGATGAAGTGCTCCTGGGTGGCTCAGTTAGTTAAGTGTTGACTCTTGGCTTCAGCTCAGGTTATGACCTCACAGTAGTGGGATCGAGCTGCACTCTGCACTGGGCTTGGTGCTGGGCATGGAGCCTGCTTGAAGTTATTTCTCTCCCTCTTCCTCTACCCCCTCCCCTGCTCATATGCATGTACATGTGCTCTCTCTCTCTCTAAAAAATAAAAATTAAAAGGGTGAATTTTATTGTATATAAATTATGCTTCATTAAAATGGATTTTTAATGGTGCCTGGATGGCTCAGTCGGTTGAGTGTCCAACTCTTGATTTCAGCTCAGTTCATGATCCCGGGGTCATGGGATTGAGTCCTGTGCCAGGCTCCACACTGAGCATGGAGCCTGCTTAAGATTCTCTCTCTCTCTCTCTCTCTCTCTCTCTCTCTCTCTCTCTCTCTGCCCCTCTCCCCCGCTGGTGCTCTCTAAAATTAAAAAAAAATTTTTTTATTGGATTTTTAAAAAGCTCTCCTTTTGGTCTATAGAACACCCAGTTGTACCCTCCAGAGACCACTCAGAATTCTCCTAAAACACTGTCTTCTTTTTCCAGGCACATGACACATTAAATGGACACTCTGAACCATTATGCGCTTCCACATTTTTCTTTACATTATTTCCAGGAATCATAATCACATCTTCCCACTTCCCCTCCTGGGTCACCACATACAATTCAGGGGTTAGCACACCTCAGCTGACCTACTAACTTGGTCTCTCCAAGGACATATATACCTACAAAAACTTGGCTCATCTGTAGTTTTATATACATTGATTTTTTTGGATTTAGGGCCCCAGATTGATTGAAGGTTACTTTCAACTCTCAAACATCCACAATGACATCAATTTTATTTTAAGACAGTGTCCCAATTTTTGCAGTTCTTTGTCAACACCCTATATTGTTTGCCCCCAAACATGACCTTATTTCTTCTTTTATTTCAAAGGAAAAAAGGGGGTGGAAGGATGAAATGTGAAAAGATAATTTAGAGATACGGTAGTAATTTTACTGTTAATTGCCAATTTTAAGGCTTTGGACTTGATATGGCTCTTAAGACTTGCATAAAAAAAAGTTTTGATAAGTATTTGGGTTAAATTTGGAGGAATAACATTAGATCTCATGTTAATACAATAGCATTATGACCAAGAAAGTAATTACTCACTTGCAAGCATGTGCATTTGTTCTCCTAAAAAGCCTAGTATTTAGGTTATGAATGGGGAAAGTAAAAACCAAGTAGGATTCTTTATATGTTTACCTGACAGTAAAAATCTTAAATAGCATTTTGTTTCCCTGAGCAAAATGTTTTAGATGAACCTAAAGATGGTAGGCCTTTTTTTCTGGAAAATACACTATGGACTTGAATGTAAATCTGAGGTAGGTTACGTAACATAATTATGTTATCTTAAATACTTATAATTAAGGTGAGATCCTCTTTAATTTGCATGTACACTTGTGAAAATAGGAAAGGTTTGTGATATTTGGGGAAAATAATCTATGTTTTATTCCAAAAAGACTAATTATAAAGGAAACATATTTCAGCATTTTATACAATGAGTTGTGGATATGTTACTTTTAATTAAGATAAAAAATAAAACAAGCTACCCTAGTATTTATATTCCTTGTCTAAATTTCCTCGTCTGAAGAGACAAGAATTAAATCAAGGAAGGGATTTTATTTATGTTCAATTCACATAAACTAAAGGAAAGATATTTTATTATCCCCACTTAAGGATGAAACACAGACTCAAAGAGGTTAAGTGACTTACCAAATTCACTATAAGGTGGCAGATGGGGACTGAAAGCAGATTTCTCAATCCAGAGCCATGATCGTTCTGCTTTAACAGAGATCCATGCCACACGTCTATAGCTGACCTTATGGGGACTGTTGAAGACTTCAGTTGGAGGCTATCGGATGATAAACGGTATTTGGGGAAAAGTGCCTTTGCAGTTACCGAAATGAAGCAGAAGTGGCATGTTACTGTATATTACAAATGTACAGTACATGGAACTTACACTAATTTAACATTAGGCACAGACTTACTGAGGCCCTAGCCCCTGTCCCATTTTACTCCATTCCTGACAGGAAGGAAAGAGAGGAATTTGAACATTTTATTTGGTGAAATTTATTCTAAACAATATTTGCTTTAGAAATCACCACTGAGATAACAATTCTACAAGGATTACTAGGATGAGATGATATATATGATTAAAGTAAAGGTGGAGGCATTCTAAATATACTGTTTTTCATCTCTCTGCTTTCATTTAAGTGTATTTTTTTTAATTTTTTTTAACGTTTATTTATTTTTGAGACAGAGACAGAGCATGAATGGGGGAGGGTCAGAGAGAGGGAGACACAGAATCTGAAACAGACTCCAGGCTCTGAGCTGTCAGCACAGAGCCCGACGCGGGGCTCGAACTCACGGACCGCGAGATCATGACCTGAGCTGAAGTTGGCCGCTCAACGGACTGAGCCACCCAGGCTCCCCATCATTTAAGTGTATTTTGAAACCATTTCAAGGTTAGTAAATACAGATTTGTGTCATGACATAGTATTTCATCTTATGAATTATTGTTGGATATTTAATTTTAAAACTGTTTCTCTATTATAAATGACAGTTCAGTTAACATCTTTGCACCTACAACTTTAAACACTTTTTCTATTATTTCTTTAATAAATTCCCGGAGTTAAATTCTTGGGTCAAAAGATGTATGTATTGGGGCACCTGCGTGGCTCAGTTGGTTAAGTGTCCGACCTTGGCTCAAGTCATGATCTCACAGCTCGTGAGTTTGAGCCCCATTTGGGCTCTGTGCTAACAGCTCAGAGCCTGGAGCCTGTTTCTGATTCTCTCTCTCTCTCTCTCTCTCTCTCTCTGCCCCTCCCTTGCTCACGCTCTGTCTCTCAAAAATAAATGTAAAAAAAATTTTTTTAAAAAGATGGATGTATTATATTGTTGCTACATATCACCAATTGCCCTCCAGAAATGTTGTACCAAAGCAATAAACTTATGACTGATCTTCCTGCTTCTATTCTCTCTCTTTTCAATCAATATTACACATTCTCAAGTTAATGTTCCCAATAAGCTACTTTATTCATGTCTAACACATAAAGGTTACCCATCACCTACAAATAATCCTAAACTCTAGCACTTGATGCCTTCTGCTCTCAGGCAAGCCTATCTCTTATGATTTTATCGCTCCTACTTTTCTACATAATTTCTAGGATTTAATCAAATATGTCCACCAAACAAGCACATGTTGGAAAAGAAAGTCCTGTATTCCTTTAATGTTGGCCCCACAAACACTTTCAGTTTATTGGGATCTTCACTCATCTTTATCTATTTTATTTCTTTCTCTAAGAAAGAAATGTCCATCCTATACTCCATTCCTTATTTTAACTTAAATTTAAATATTCAAATTTAAGCATAAAGAAAAAGTCAGGTAAGTCTCTAAGTTTATTTATTTATTTTGAGAGACAGAGCACAAGCAGGGGAAGGGCAGAGAGAGAGGAAGAGAGAGAATCCCAACTAGGCTCTCCACTGTCAGTGTAGAGACCCACATGGGACTCAAACCCACAAACCATGAGATCATGACCTGAGCTGAAACCAAGAGTTGGACGCTCACTGACTGAGCAACCCAGGCACCCCAAAGTCATGGAAGTTAAACCAAGGAGACCACCAAAGAGGCTCCTTCAATAATGCAGGAACAGACTGGTAAGACCCTTCCCCCTCCAACCCACCCTTCTTCCAACCATTAGATCTCTGTTTCTAAGAGGTAGGTCTGATCACGTCACTTCCTTTTTTTCTTTTAAGCCTCCAATTGTCTGTCACTGTATACTAACGATAATCCAAACTATGAACCAAACACAGCTCTTCACATCCACTTTCAGACTTATCTGCCAGGACAGGGATACGCATGTGTCCAGAAACTCCACGCTCACCTTGAATGCTCCTCCTCCCAAAGTATCAGATGCTTTAAGGCATCTCTGCCTCTGCTTCTGTCCATCCTGCTGACATAAAGCAAAGACAATTGAAAGGCAAACCATTAGTGAGGAAGATATTTGGAAATATTTGTTACAGATATGATAATGGGTTATGATTTTTGATATACAATGAACTCAAACACATCATTAAAACACTAGAACTCCAAAAAGCAAATAAGCAAGGGATATTAACGGATTGTTCATAAGAGGGAAAATGCAGGTGGCTTATGGAATATTAATGGAATTTAAGCAAAGAACTCAAAGATTTCAAATAACTATGAGTAATTGTTTTACTCATTAAACTAATATATATATGTGTATATATATATATATACATATATATATATATTAAAGTGATGATTATGGTAGTCCATTGTTTAATGAGACAGACACACCTAGAGTTTCCTTGAAGATATAAAAATTGCTGTAATCTCCCTGGAACATCATCTAACTAAAGCCCTAAAAACGTTCCTGTCCTTTGATCCAGAAGTTTCACTCACTCTGGTGATGTGTACTTAAAATAATCAGAGCAAGACAAACATGGTTGGCACTAAAGCATATATCTCAAGTTATCTCAAAAGTTGCATTGAACTCAAATGGTCAAAAAAAGGGCAATGCTTAAATAAGTGGTAGTTTAACCACATAATGGAGTATTAAATACTCATTAAAATGGCCTGTATATAAGATGAATTTTTAATGATGTTGAAAATTATATAATGTGGTATGAAACACAACATATCACTGAATGAAAAAGAGAAAAGACTTTTTAATGTACATTACATATTTCAACTGTACAAATGCATACCCAGAAATATCAGTGCTGAGAATGAATTAAATGTTTGTTTTAATTCTTTTCTTTGCAATTTAAATAGTGGGCAACATATTTCCTTTAAAATTTGTGATTTTTTTTTTTAAATCTGTATTACACCTTTGCCTTAGAGTCTTTGACACTGTTCACTACTCTTTTTTCTATTCTCACAACCACCCTGTTTTGGTGTCTGTCACTCCTGTGGCACTTGGCAGATAAGCCAAGGAACTCATCTCTCCTGAAGATCATAAATTCCTCAAGAGCTTGAACTGCCTCTTTGCACTGTGACGTGCTTTGAAAAACTCAAAACCATTTGCAAGATGACTAAATGCATAGACGACTAAATGACTGTGGCCTTAAACATTTCTTAGAGTTGAGTTGTGTCTCTTTGCTCTGTAAATGAGTAGGGCAGCCATTGGTTTGGAGAGCCAGGTGGATTCTGTTTTCAGAGGGCATTCATCCTATTCTGGCTCACACTTCACCTCTGTCTTTTCTTTACCTCTATGCATTTGCTGATCTCTTTAGGCCATGCATGAGACTCAACTTTTCTACCTGGATGTTGCCTTATACACCGATGAAATGTGGGTTCTGGTTAGTCAAATGTTTGGGGAAACTACTTTTTAAAAAACGTACCTAGAAGCTATTGCTATAGGCACATTTCATAAACCCAGTAAATAAAGGATGTACTACTCTTACTCAGACACTTCCTTTATGAATGTCTGGGGCATATTCTTAGAGACCTTTAGAATATTCAGTCTTAAATATTCCAGATTTAGTGGCACATTGATGGCATTTCCTAAATCTCTGTCCTGCTTGCATTTAAAAAAAAGGGGGCAGAGGGATCACATCAAAGGCTTCTGTTCATTTATTCTCAGCCACCCACAGAATTATCTAAATTACTTCCAAAGATTATTTAACAAAGACATTCATCTTCTTACCAAAATTATGAGTGAATTGTGAAAGACCATTTCTCTGTAAATGAGGATGGCTTAGATTCTAGCTTTTATCCTGTGTCAGTAATACCTTCTTTCTTATCTCCAACTCTTGTTTTGCTAAGTTTAGGAATGCAGACTCTGAAGTCAAAACTTGGGTTCCAATCATGCCTCTACCACTTATTAGGTCTGTGGTCCAATGTAATCTTTTAAGTCTCCAAGACTTGAACTCCCATCTATAAGACAGGATAGTCAGAGTACCTTCCTCATAGGGTTGTTATGAGGGTTGAATAAAATAATCTTTTTTATTTGGCAAATTTCAGTTGCTCCTAAGTTGTCAGCTATTATTTATTTAGCTGTGTAGGATAGAACAGAAATTAACAAAAAAGTACTGTGATTAACAGAAGACTTCTCCCATCTCACACATTTATTATAAATATTCCTATTTGGTCTATTGATTCTTCTTATATTTTGAGTAGTCTTGAAAAAGAAGTATTGTAGTGTGTTCAAAATGTATGTCTTGTATGTGTTATAGACATAGGCAGAAAGTAATTTCTCTGCTCCCCTTTACAGCAAAATTTCTCTCAAAGCTACACCCTTATCATCTCTCCTTCCTCACCTCCATCTCCTTTACAATCTATTCCAATCTGACTTCTGTTCTTGCCACCCTGTCGACACTGCTTTTGACAAGGCCACCAACCAGCTGGGGTGTATCAGCTCAGAAGGAAATCTGTCCTCATTCACTGCACTCCTAGCAGTATTCCACGCACTTGGCTGTTTGCTCTTTCTCAAATACTTTCCTTTTGTTTTCCTTCAAATCACACTCCTCAACATTACTGACCCCTCCTTCTTGGGCTCTTTTGCTAGTTTTGCCTCTTCCATCTGACCTCCAAACGTTCAGTTGCCTCAGGACTTGGCCTGGGTCCTATTCCATTCCTTCCAAAGTAATCCATTCCAATCCCATAGCCTTAAATACCATGTATATGAGAATATCTTTCAAACTGAATCTCTGAGCCAGACATTTCTCATGAACTGCAAACTCATAAATCCACCTGCCTACTTGATTCTTCCACTTTCAAACATACTGTGTCTAAAACCCAATCACTCCAACACCCCTTGCCCCACCTTCTTCCTAACTTCAGTAAATGGCACTACTCTCCACCCAAAACACTTCTCATGCCAATTTACTTCCCCTGTGAAGAATTCTCATTTCTTTTAAAAACAGAAATGAGGTAATGGCACTTCCTTATTTTAAACTTGAATGGTAACTCATGACTAATGGAATTAAATCAAAATTTCCCACTGACTGCAGGGCCATCATTACGTGGGTCCCTCTGCCTAAGTGACAGCTCATGCCACTCTTCTCCCTTGTGGGAGAGTCTCACCCTCTGCTTGAGACATACTAAGCTGTTTCTTTTCCTTGAACAGGGCAATATTATACCTTCTTTGGGGCCTTTGCACGTGCTTTTTTCTCTGCCTAGAAGGCAGTTGCCTGGTTTCTACATGTCTAGCTCCTTCTTGTACTTTAGGCCTTGGCCTTAGTCTGCCCTCAAGTAGGACTGCCTTGACTACCTATCTTAAGTAGATACCCCCCCACACACACCCTACGTATATCATTCCATCTATTTTGGTCATGGCTCGGTCAAAACTAGTCATTATCTTATTAGATAAGCTCGGGAGCTCCATGAAGATAGTACCACGTCATGGTTCATTACCTGTTCAATGTCACATCCTGGGAGTCCGGGAGAGGGCCTACCACACAACTCTACATAAACTGGGCTTATCAAATGCACATGTTATACTGTTCTAAGAATGGGTCTGGTACAGAGGGGACACAGGCTCTGCACTACTTGATAAACATTATAATGACTGTACAGTGTGCAATGGAAACCCATAGGTGGAAGAGAAGCTTAATCAAGGAAGTGATATCTGAATTCAGATGAGTATAAAAGTGCTGGGGGTGGGGGGGGGGTGGGAAGGACACTTGGGCCAAGTGAACAGCATGAACAAAGGCCTGGGGGTGTGAAAAAGCCTGCCATGTTAAAATTGTTAGCTTCAACAAGTTTTCCAAAGAAAATAAAATTAATGCAGATCCATAGAACCTGGGGGAAGAAAAGTCAGGACCTAAATAAAAATCAGATGATGGAAAAAAGTTTTAAATTTAAGCAGAAAATGCAATTTCACAACTACGGCTCATTTAAGCAACTGGTAATTAAAAGCATATATAGTAACAAACACCACCTGGGTTTTGCAGGTGTGAGTAAACTTTACAAAAATATGGAGGGAGAAATAGTTTGGAATGGCCCAAAATGCAACTAAAGAAGTTTGAGGCTGTGACATCAATGCCTTGTGATCAATAATGGGAATGAACATGGTGACAGCAACAATCATCTGGCAGGATATTTTCATTTATGTCATTTCATTTCACTTGAATGTGACAAACATATAACCAGGCTCTGGGCTGGGTAGTGGGAATAAAAAAAAAAAAAAATCTCAGGCTTCAAAGAGATCACTATCTAATCAAAGTACGTGAATAGTTGCTTTTCTAGGATTAAAAAAAGGAAGATGCCTCTATGTAACCTCAGTTCAAATGTTGTGCAAACGATGTTTGATATGCAAATCATTGTTTAAAGTGATCCAGGTTATTTGTTCCAAAAGTCCAGATGGAAGTTTTCACTAAGCCCATTTTCTCATGGGATGTTTAATTGATTCTGCACATAAGGACAGTTCTGATGGCGAATTGTGCAGAGCAAACAAAGAAACTGGTTAGAAAATGCCAATGAGTCTTTTCATTTATATATGAGAGATACCTCTTTCAAAATTTTTTCTACATTTAAAATTAATATATGTTCCTTTTAAAAACAGTGAAAATTGAAAAAAAAAATACATGTTACATACATTTTTCCTAGACATTTTTTAAAACTAAAACTAGGATCACATCATAATATGTCTGCACTTATCTTCACTGATTTGAAGGTAATATATGTTGTCATTTTGTGTTGCTGTTAGTTATCTTTAAGATTTTTAAGTTTATTTATTTTTAGAGAGACAGAGACAGCACGAGTGGGGGAGGGGCAGAGAGAGAGAATCCCAAGCAGGCTCCATGCTGCCAGCACAGAGCCCAATGCAGGACTCGAACCCATGAAGCCATGAGATCATGACCTGAGCTGAAACCAAGAGTTGGTAGCTTAACTGACTGGGCCACCCAGGCACCCCATAAGGTTTTTTTTTTTCTTTTTTAAGTTTATTTATTTATTTTGAGAGAGAGTGTGTGCGAGCAGGGGAGGGGCAGAGAGGGAGGGAAAGAGATAATCCCAAGCAGGCTCCAGGCTGTCACACAGAGCCTGACGAAGGGGTGGATTGTATGAACTGTGAGATCATGACCTGAGCTGAAACAGTCAGATGATCAATCGACTGTGCCACCCAGGCGCCCCATCTTTAAGGTTTCTTTAAATAAACATAAAAAAAACTATAATCTTCCTACATCAAACTAAAAAATGAAAAGCATTCCTCTGAGTCCTTTTAAATGAAATGTGGAATTTAGAAACCTTTTTCTCCACCATAATCACCCTAATTCCTAGGTTTTGAAACAGTTTTTTATAAAGATTTTGGGAATTAAATTATTGTTTTGTCATATAAATCTTCCTCTGTCAAAAATTAATTTAGAATTTCATTTGCTATTGTAACTAAATTTTCAATAGTTACTGAAACTAAATGGCACATATCATTATTGGCTGACTTTAAATCTATGATCTTGAGTTCTTTATTCCTGTTTTTCTCTCATTCAGAAGGAATATATCCTTTTTTTTAATAAAAAGGTAAGGAGCTAATAATATATTTTCAGAGCCCTTACAACTGGGGAAATATTTTTGTGTTGACCTCACACTGCGAGAAGACAATCCTGCATACGAAAAAACTCTTACATTTCAATTTTCTACCTCAAAATTCTGCCAATACTTTGTCTTCAGCATTTAGTGTCACAGAGGAAAAGGCTAAGGTCAACCTGATTTTTATCTTTTGCACATAACCCACTCTTCAATTTATAGGCTTATTTTTTATTTTCCTATAGTTCTTGTAAAGCAAATATTTTGTCAAAATGTATATAAGTTTATAGAAATGTGATAAACCCCCGTATTTTCTGGTCTATGAAAGTATTATACATTTGTGTCTGATTCTTGCTCTTGTTCTGTCCTTCTAATTTCTCTTCAGGTACACCATATAATTATTCTGTTAACTCTCTATTTTCTGTCTTAGACACTTATTATCATCTTCTGTCTTGTCATTTTTTATTTCTTTGTTCTCTTTCTCTGTTTTCTGGAAGAGTTTCTTAATCTTGCCCCATTACTGATTTGATTTTCTGAATTAGCAGTTTTGTTCTTTCCCAGTAATTGTGTTGGTTCTGGTGTTACATTTTTAGTTTTCTTGAATACCTTCCTTATTCATTTCCCTTTGCGTCTCAGACTCGTCTATTTCTTTTTATTTTTCTGCTTCTCTCTCATGAAGGATATGTCTCCTTTAATCCTGCTGAGGTTGACAGTTTTTAACAATTTCCTTTGGTTTCTGAAATAAAGCCATTTCAGAAGCTTGTTTTTCCTCTGGAGTTCTTGACATCATGTTTGGCATTCTTTATCCCTTGGTAATACCTTTTTTTCCATGGGCATACTTTGTTTCTGTTTTTGTTTTGCTTGCCTATTCATCCCAGAGGAAGAAAAATCTATACATCCCCTTTTTGGGTTTTAGTAACCAGAACATAAACTGTGCAAGATGAAGGCAAGCACTTCCTACCTTATGGCAAACTGGCATTCATTGAATGAGTCACTGATCGTATTTTTCTATCCAATTCCATCAGCTTCAGTGCTAGAGAGAATTCCTTCCAAACTCCAATAATAGGCTGGTAGAAAGTCTTAGTTTAAATGTGGTTGAATGTCTCCTACCTCCTGACATCTTCATCTGTATTTTATTTTTGGAGGTTAGGATGAGCCATTTGGGACCAATAACCTGATGTCATTTTTTTTCCTCCTCCATGAAAGTAATTTCCTGCAGGTCCATTTCTGCAAGGCTCTGAACTTCTATTGAGTGATAAGATCTTCTGCTATTGATGCACTAGGTTGGATTTCCACCTTGTGATAAAGAGAAAATCTTCTTGCTCTTATCAGCAGTCCTAAACCATCCTTTTCCTTCATGGTATGACAAGTTAATGGTCAATAATAAAGCATAAAGCATCCTCCTGAAATATTTTTCTTAGTACTCAGATAGAGCAAATCACCAGGGCAAGAATGAGGATGGTTCCTTGCAATAGAAGTAGTTTCTTCACATCCAACTTGAAACCCTTTTTATGGTTTTGAATGTATGGGTAACCCGACCTTTCAATACTGGAGTTCCACATCATAATGGAAGTCACCAGCTGAAATGCTGGGTTTATTACTCTGGTAAACTGAATCTATGCAAGTGCCTTTTGTATGAAACATGTCTTTTATTTTCTGTATTCTGATGCTTTGACATCTGGGGCCTGGCTGACCCTGGAGGGACTATCCCTCCCAGGGCTAGCCAATACCTAGAGACAGTTAACAACTGGACATTGAGCATGCCTTTCAAATGCAAACCAACAGTCCAGAGCCCTTATCCCCCACCACCTCCTGTCTCTGGCTTTCACACTTTGGGCCGCTATCCTCTTGCGTAAGTACTCCAGGACGAGGTACAAGACAACTAGGGACAGACCCTGTACCCCAGAGCCCACTGAATTTGTCCAAACTAGCCAATCCTAAGCCTGCTTACAATGCCAGGCCCATTCCTTCCTACAGAAATCACAGTAAAAGCTCTGGCTCACAACTGTCCCCTCTCCCTCTGCCTCCTGACCGACCCTGGCACGTCCCCAGGTAGCCCTCCACTACATGACACACCCCCGCCTCTTGGGATCTATAGGTGTAACTATTTTTCAGTGGCAGCTGACTTCGGATCTGGCGGCCTTGCCGTATTAAATAATAATAAAACCTATATTCCAAAGCACCTTTGTTTGTTAACGTTTTTATTTATTTTTGAGACAGAGAGAGACAGGCATGAATGGGGGAGGGTCAGAGAGAGAGGAAGACACAGAATCTGAAACAGGCTGCAGGCTCTGAGCGGTCAGCACAGAGCCCGACGCGGGGCTGGAACTCACCGACCGCAAGATCATGACCTGAGCTGGAGCGGGACGCTTAACCGCCTGAGCCACCCAGGCGCCCCCCAAAGCACCTTTAAATGGCAGAATTAAAAACATTTTAATCTAGTATTTCATGTTTATCTTTCAAAGCTGAGGAAGTAAAGGAAGAAGGTGATTTATACATAGAAATCACAGGAGTTGGGTGCAGGGTTGAAAAGAGAAGGATAAAGATGGCCCTAGAGCTGCCTTTAACTCCATGTGCCCTCAAACCCCCAAACAGTAGTCATGATTTTAACGTCCTTCCTCAAACAAGTAGGTTGCCAGGGGGTTAGTGAGCATCCCCCACCTTGTCTATACAGAGGGAAAGCGGGTGGTAGCAGTGTGCAGAGTGTAACGTCCGCGTTCACAGGTGGGGAGGTGAATGCCAGCCATGCTGCAGCAAGAGGCTGGTCTTCCCACTGGTTCCAGCTCACTGTATTTCCACACACTCCATTCTGTTCGCTGTTTCTGTCTCTAACCTTTCCGTTCTGACATGAAACACGGTTTTTCTTCTGTTCCCATTTCATTCTTTATTTTTCACAAACTGAATTTTCCCAAGTGCTTAAATTAATGTGTGGCTTTAAGAAGTAATTATTTCTTCTTCCTTCCACTGTCAGCGGCATTGACTGGGAGCCCAGCTCTGCTCTGGCAAATGAGTGGGCTTGTTAACACTTGCTTTGGTAGGCGGGGAGAGGACATAGGGCTGATTCCTTGAAGGTCACTAATAAACAAAGGCTATTTTAGTACTCTTGCTCTTAAATGGACTATTCCTTGTTTCAACCAACTCCTGGTTTTTATTTCTCTCAGCTCTTGGTGAATTTCATAATAAAATTCTTTATGAAATTATTTAACCATTATTAAAGAATTCTGTGCCTAAATTCTCTTCAAAAATTAAAGCACAAGTGTGATTAGAAGTTAATTGTGGTCCTATTGACTTTTTAAAACTAATTACTTATGAATATGCAAACAATGAATATTAATTGTCTACTCTTTGCAGAGCACTGTTCTAGGTAATGGACATGCATCAGTGAACAAAATTGAATTCCTTCTATCATAATTTAAACTTAAGATAATTTCACCATAGTACTGGCCAAAAGCATATAGAAGCAATTGCCAAAAATGTAAATACAGAGATAAAAATCAAAATACCCAGTATTTTCTAACTAGGTTGGTTTAAAAGGTTGGTTTTGGCCTCCCTGATGGGAGAAAGGCAGAACACTTGTCCAAGTGATGACCGAGGGAGACTCAGGTTCTGAGGCAGAGTGGGAGGGATGAAGCTTTTTCAATCACAAAATATTAAGTTGGCTCCCCCAAAGGAGGTTTCGGCTCTTCAAATATTAACTCCACTATTAAGTTAGTGCAGGTGCCATACATACTCTAGTAATAGGTGAGCTGTCTGTCTGAGGGTTCGCTGTTCTCTGAGTTTCCATGGGTGTTTCAGTGGGAAACCAGACAAGGCCACATCAGAAACTGCTAGTTAGATGCCACATGAAACCAGCAATGGCTCATTTTGAGTTAGATTTTCAAAAGCCCATTTATTCTACAATGAAATTTCATTAATTTTTCACACTCCACAGTCTAAAGCTATGTGATGAAAAATCTTGCTTTATCTCTGAGCCAAGGCAGTATAGATTTTAAAAAAGAACACATTGAATTGTATACTGTATTTTTTTAAGTTTATTTATTTAGTTAGTTTTTAGTAATCTCTATGTCCAACGTGGGGTTCGAACTCACAACCCCAAGATTGAGAGTCACATGCTCTTCCAACTGAGCCAGCCAGGTTCCCCTTAGATTTTTTTTAAACAGCCAGAACATCTTGTTGTCACATGTTTGTGTTGAAAGGATTAGGGAGAATCCTAATTTCCTCCAGGTGTTATGGTATCTCTTCATCATAGCTGGTCGAAAAAGGACTGGAAAGATGATATCTCCCTCATTGTTAAAAGTGGTAGTCTTGCCTGACCAAAAGAACAAAGGACAGGGTAAGGGTAGGGCAGAAAGTCCTTACCTGACTGCTGGAAGATAACTACATTGTTCCAAACACAGAACTGATGCTTGTTGAGTGAATAAATGGTGACCTGTTCTTGAACATGTACAAAATGCCCCCAGAAGACTCCAAGAAATATTTGGGGTGGGAAGTCCTTTACAAGAAGCAGGTCTTCTGTGAACTGGTGACGTTTCCTCTGTGAGTGAAGGTGGGCTCATGTTTTTACAAAAACTTTGTGAGGCTGGGAAAGTTCAGGATGCTTCTGTTAATTAAAATGATCTAGATCCCCATGTTTCAACACTTGTTTAGCCATAGAATCTTGTTAAGCAGAAATTCTACATTTAGAACAGATAGAAGTGGAGCTTCTCTGGATGGAGAAACCTGGAACACACTCTCCTTGGATCCCTTCCTCCACAGAAGGATCCATAGAATGCAGTTTGAAAACAGAGGCAACAGATCAGTTCTGGGCTGATTATCTAAATCCTGTGAACAGGTTGAAGTGTATTTAATTTTTGCCCTTACTGTACCTCATAAAGTTAAAACTTTGATCCACTGATTTCCTAATCAAATTCTAGAAGGTTACTCAATTTGTTCTTGGCTTCATATAGAAAAGAAAAATACTACCAAACTTAAGCTCCACAGATTGAATACTATGACAAATGCTATAATATAGTCTGCCATTTGACATCAACTTTGCTTTGAGTCTTCCAATTTTCAAGGCAAATGTATGAGGGATCAAAGTTCTACTTGAGGGGGGAAAATATCACTGCTTAAGACCCCATCATTAAAATGTTATATGACAGTACATAAGACTTAGGGAATGCATTAGAGGTTGGAATGAGTTTCATTTGATCATTTTCTTTTCATGTTGTTCCTATCATTCAATTTATTGATAATTTCACTGATAGAGTTTCATTTGATAAAAAGTTTGGGTCTTCTAACAGAGCCCAAGATCATGGTGAGTACTTCTTTTTTCCTTTTTCTTCTTTCTTTCTTCATTTCTTTTTTTCTTTTGCAACAGTTTCATTGAAATAATAATTCACATGCCATATGATTCACCTATTTGAAGTATGCAATTCAATGGTTTTTAGTATGGTCACAGTTGTGCAACCATTACGACAGTCATCTTTAGAACATTTTACATCACTTTTAAAGGAAGCCCGTGGGGAGCCAGGATGGCTCAGTCAGTTAAGTGTCCAACCCTTGGTTTAAGGTCAGGTCATGATCTCACTGTTTGTGAGTTCAGGCCCTGCATCAGGCTCTGTGCTAACAGTGCAGAGCCTTCTTTGGATTCTCTCTCTCCCTCTCTCTTCCCTCCTCTGCTCTCTCTTTCTCTCTCTCTCAAAAATAAATAAAAATTTAAAAGGAAGCCCCATTATCTTTTCAGCTATCACCCTTTTATGCACTCTACCACCCTAAGTAGCCACTAATCTACTCTTCATCTCTAGAGGTTTGCCTATTCTGGCCATTTCATATACATGGAAACACATGATTTGTGGTCTTGTGACTGGCTTCTTAGCACAACGTTTTCAAGGCTCATTGATGATATAGCATGTAATCAGTACTTCATTCCTTCTTATGGCTGAATAATACTCCATTGTATGAAGAACCACATTTTGTTATCTATTCATCAGCTGATGGATATTTGGATTGTTTCTACATTTTTTTGACTATTATAGATAATGGTGTTATTAATATTGTATACAAGTTTTTCCATAGACATGTTTTCATTTCTCTTGGGTATATACATAGGAGTGAAATTGCTGAGTCAAATGCTAATTCTATATTTAACCATTTGAGGAACTGCTACCAGCAGTGTATGAGGATTGCAATTTCTCCATTTCCTCACCAACACTTGTTACCTGACTTTTTTATTATTACCATTCTAGTGAGTGTGATGTTGTACCTCATGGTTTTGGTTTGCATTTCCATAATGACCAATGATGTTAAGCATCTTCTCATGTCCTTATTGGCCATTTGTATATCTCCTTTGGAGAAATGTCTACTCAGATACTTTGCCCATTTTTAATTGGGTTATTCACTTTTTATTATTGCATCATAGGGGTCCTTTATATACTTTATTTTTTGAGAGAAAGAAAGAGAGAGCATGAAAGCAGTGGAGGGGCAGAGAGAGAGGGAGAGAGAGAATCCCAAGCAGGCTTGGCTCTGTCAGCATGGAGCCCGATGCAGGGCTTGATTCCAAGACCACGAGATCATGACTTGAGCTGAAATGAAGAGTTGGATGCTTAACCAACTGAGCCATACAGAATCCCCACGGGTACTTTCTATACTCTAGATGCATGACTCTTATTAGATATATGATTTTCAAATATTATCTCCCATTCTGTAGGTTGTCTTTAACCTTTTTGATAGTATCTTTTGGAAGTACATAAGTTTCTCATTTGGGTAACGTCCAACTTATCAATTTTTTCCTTATCTTGTTTATGTTTTTGATGTCATATGTAAGAATCCATTTCCCAGTCCAAGGTAACGAAGATTCATCCCTATGTTTTCTTGTATGAATTTTATAGATTTGGCTCTTACATTTAAGCCTTTGATTCATTTGGAGTTAATCTTTGTATATAATTATTTTTATTATCTCTTTCTTCTTTCACTTTTAGGTATCCAGAGGTGGAAGAATCAAAATCAAGACAACCTGACTGAATAACATGTAGAAATATTAATAAACTGGTTATTAGTGTATTGAAGAAGGGGAATATTGAGGCAATGGGGTTAGTTGGTTTTATGTTTGTATGACATATTGTGTGATCTACACATCCAAAGCTTTCTGGGTAAAATTGTGGTCAAACAATATTCAGAATTTCATCTCCACTTCCTTGCAAATGAACACTTCTTCCATTTTACTTATGAATATTCATACCTTGTTTCCATTCTTGCTATACAAGCTGTTTTGAACAGTGCTGCTTACATAACCCAGCTTTTGTTCCTCATTAAAAAAAAAATCTGCTTTCTCCACAGGCGTATACACACACACACACACACACACACACACACACACACACACACACAATGCTACCTCTTTCCAATATGCTCATGTGTTTGCTGGCACAGATGTCCCTATAATTCACCTCTTCTCGTCACTCACCTTTTAAGTCTTGTATACATCTGAAGTTTCTTACTTATTTTTGCAGGCGCATTTCAGCATGGGGCCAATCTGGATGATAAGAAGAAAACCCACAATGGTAAGGAAGGGCAAGATAACACACTAGAGTATTTAGTCATTCCTTTGTGTTTTAGTATAGAAATGTAAGATTTAGCCATGGAGTAAGTATAATGCATAATTATCACATTTGGGATGCTAAACACAGACACTGCATTCACTCTGTGCATAGAGTTAGATGTGGTTCATGGAAAATGCAGGTTTTGCATTTTTCCAACAAAATAAGTGAGTGGGGGTGGAAGGAGACTGGCATTCTGATGATTATTTCAGAATACTAATGCCTACAGAAGCCGTGGCAATGTTGGCTGGTCTCCACTGCATTATGTCGACAGAAAATTGAGGGTTTCCCATTCCTCATTAGATGTCTCTTATGGAAGCAGCCCAACAGGTACTTTCGATCAACCAACAAGGAATTCTTTTGCCCCTCTATGAAGAAAACATTGTCTGAGTGCTCAAGGAGAGCCAGGCCAGGAAAATTAAAATAATACTCATGAAGAGACTGGAGGACAATTAAGTATTAGATTATGTGATCCTGAATATAAGGGCCACAGAAGTACAATGAGGAGGGAGGTCAGTGAGCCTTGGTGGTGGGAGTGGTGGAGGTGTCATAAAGCTTTCATGGAGTATGTAGGTTGGGATTGGGTTGTGGAGAATGAAAACAATTTTTAACATTAAAGGAGGAGGGGAAGAAGGGCTATACCTTATGTGAGGGAGAAGGACAGAAACTAAGCCTGATGATGGACCAGGCACCAGAGCAGGCCTTGTTACAATCTCACTTAGAATGTTTAACAACTCGGGGCGCCTGGGTGGCGCAGTCGGTTAAGCGTCAGACTTCAGCCAGGTCATGATCTCGCGGTCCGTGAGTTCGAGCCCCGCGTCGGGCTCTGGGCTGATGGCTCAGAGCCTGGAGCCTGTTTCGGATTCTGTGTCTCCCTCTCTCTCTGCCCCTCCCCCGTTCATGCTCTGTCTCTCTCTGTCCCAAAAATAAATAAACGTTGAAAAAAAAAAAAAAAAAAAAAAAGAATGTTTAACAACTCTGAAAGGGGGTGTGATAAGTACCCCTTCAAGGAGTTTAATTACTTGGTCCTGGTCACACAGCTTCTAAATAGTAACGTAATGTTTGGATAAAAAGTTCTGAATTTCTTCCCCAGCAACGCACTTTATAGCTGCTGTCCTGCAGGCTCAGAGACTGGAGCTATGATCAATTCTCTCTGCTTCAGCTCTGGTTCCTTCCTACTGCTCTCTCTGACTTACCAGGCAACACAGAGACTGAAAACCTCTGTCAGATCAGTGGGTTCCCAACTTGTGGATCCTTAGAATCTTCTCAGGAGTTTAAAACAAGCAAGCAAGCAAACAAACAAATAGGATCTATTTCTAGACCCCACTCCAGACCTAATGAAACCAAACATCCAGAGATAAGTTGCTTAGATCATTTCCAATTGTCCTCCAGCACTCCATATATTACCATGGAAAAGTAGGCCAAGTGATAAATGTCTGTCAAATGCATAATACATTAGCTAAAGTCATTGTTTAATCTAGTGATTTGATGACTGTAAGTTTCTTGTTTGCCTTGTTTTGTTTCTTCAGTATTATGCCATGGTCATTCTTTTGGGGAAATATCTATTTCTGAGTGATGAACATGAGGACTGTGGGCTTTTCCCAGCCTGGAGTCCATCCATTTGGAGTGAACCCAAAGTGCATTTCACCAACGCTTACACAAAGGCAGATGTGGGACACCTGGGTGGCTCAGTCAGTTAAGCATCTGACTCTTGCTTTTGGCTAAGGTCATGATCTCATGGTTCATGAGATCGAGCCCTGTGTTGGCCTCTGCGATGACAGTGCAGGGCCTGCTTCGGATTCGCTCTCCCCCCTCTCTCTCTGCCCCACCTCTCAAAATAAATAAATAAACTTAATTTTTTTTTTTAATTTTTTTTTAATGTTTATTTATTTTTGAGACAGAGAGAGACAGAGCATGAACGGGGGAGGGTCAGAGAGAGGGAGACACAGAATCCGAAACAGGCTCTGAGCTGTCAGCACAGAGCCCGACGTGGGGCTCGAACTCATGGACTGCGAGATCATGACCTGAGCCGAAGTCGGCCGCTTAACCGACTGAGCCACCCAGGCGCCCCTAAACTTAATTTTTAAAAAAGGAAAGAAAGGCAGATGCATGTCTCCTGGCACTGTGGGAAGATCCACACACCAACTTGCTTTGCAATCCTGGCTCTCTTTTAATCCTAGTCTAACCCAGTTGTGTTAAAACCAGCCTTGACTATTTCTATTTTTCCAGACTAACACATCAATGTTTTGTATCCTCTTTACAATTGTCCTATGGACTAGAAAGGTGGTTGATAGACCCTTGCTGATTTTCCTAAATGCGCAAATCAACAGTGGTTGCTGACTTTTGTAGTAGGGTAGAAGACGGGAGATTGGCAAGTAAGCTTACTTGGTCTTTATTAATTCCATTTGTAATGTGATTTAATGTCCAGTTGTAGATGGGTTTTGGGTTGTATTATGTTCATCAGGTTGATTTAAACATTGCTTGATTTGGTTGCAAAGTGAAGTGCTTGATCAAGTGGTTCTGTGATTTTTCCATCACTTTTCTTTCCATATCCATCCATTTTACCACGCGACCAAGGCTTCCCACTGCATCATCCAGATCTCACAGAGACATGCGATTGGAGATATGCGACCACGTAATTAGAAATACGGGAGTTCTCCAAGTTTAAGAGTGCTTCAGTCATAGACATAATTATTAGTGTAATAAAAACAGGAAAAGTCTAAATGAGATTCACCTCCCTTTAGTATCCAGTGGATCTCAGATGATATTTCAGCTTTGGTTCATTTTCCCTTCTGCATTTATTATTCCATTATTATAAAATGTCACTTTGCCTATAAAATATTTTGCCTTGCTGTCAAGTTTTATTTGGTTCAGGTTTTAAGTCAGAAGCATTTGTGGCTAAACACTCCTGTCTGTGCCAAAGGAATTTTCCAAGCTACGATGTTTGTTAGTTTTGTAAATACACACATTGTTTCTAAGGTAGTTTGGGAACAACATTGGCTTAAAAAAACTACACACTAAAGCAAAAGACACACATTCGCAATATGACTCAGGTCTGATGGGAACATTCCTTATCATATAAACTGAACTTTAAAAAATTGCTTTTAGAATTGATTTAGGTGGAAGAAAAGAGGCAAATAATCTATGCCATTCATAGGACAGTAGTCACTAGGGAGAAGAGCAAACTGTTTGAAGCAAAAAGAAAAGAGTTCCTTAAAAGCTTTAACACACACGAGATGATTCAGTTTTGCCACATTAGCCTGGTCTGCTCCACTTTCCCACCCACCATTTCAATTTTAGTGACCTTTTCCTTATCATCAGGCTTTCAAAACCATCATCCAAATTTCCAGCTGCTTCTCCTGCCTGTAAAACACCAGCCAACCTGGTGGAAGCTCCCACCGTTGCCCTTTCCTCCTACTGCTTCTTCCTAAATAGAAACTCTTCATTAAATTAATTGTCTCCATCTAGTTTGATGGGCAACAGCCTGTTACCAGGGGCCTATCCCTTCCCTTAGTCTTTGAAAGGGGAATGAATCAAAGTACTGACTGTAGTGCCATGAGAAACAGTTTTTATTTTTAAAAAATCCAATAGGAACTCTGGTTAATTGACACATTCAGTATGTTTTAGTTTGTGCCCATAAGATTTATATGACCAGACAAATGTAATGTTCTACCTACAATCTACCAGATTGCTTTTACCATAAAATAAGCCTTCTTTATTGCTGATGTTTGCAGGGTGCGTCCCTTATGCAGTGCATAAGAAGAGACATGAATTATTTTAAGAAAGCCAATGATTCTCATATAAATCCAGTTTTCAAGTGTTTGTCAATAGACAAGATAGCTTACCATCACCTATAAGGACATGGGCACTTTTGACAAGAGCATAAATCAGTTAATAGATTTAACTTATTTTCAGAGAAGGGGATTTACTTTAATGAGGTTTTGCTTTTGCTAAATCTATCATGGATGGAATTCCTACCTTTATCACAACTCCGGATGAATTGCTTAGACCACCCTTTAGAATGTGTCACAATGGCCACTGTCAGCTTTCAGTCACGACAACAGAGGAGCACCAGTGATTTGTGGCGAGTACCACACTGATGTGTATGTACTCGTGGATTATCTCCATTTCAGACTCCATTGCTACCAACCGAGTTGCATTAGGTATTGTTCATTATGACTGAATAACTGTATTTTAAGTTGCATACAACCTTACTGTATGAATAAAGGCTAATAAAGAACCAATGAGGAAGGAAAATCCCAAACTAAGTGTACTAAAAATATTCTACATTTTTTTTGTTAATTTACAATAAAATTGAGGCCTTCCGATGAAGCATCAATCCACTTCTCACTGAAAAGCGAGGGTGCGGGCTTGGAAATCATCTCACTTGGTCATAACCAATGCTCAACAGTGAGATCTGACAGATCATTAGCAGGAAAAAGGGAAGAAGTGTGGTTCTAGCTGAAGGTTAGGGAAAGAGACTGAGAAGACTTTAATGTCATGCAAAAAATAAATCATGTGCAAAATAATGGGCCCATGTGTGATTGCTCCGTGAGCTTGCTTTTGCGCTTAGATTATCCCTCAATACGTTAGACTTCTGGACCAAAAGGAAAGGTGAAGGATAGGGGACAACAATATTTTCAGGTGATCCCAGCCAGGAGAAAATGCAATAACTGTACAGTTGAGTTCAAAAGCCAAGAGGCAGCAGACATCCCTGATTCAGCCACATAGACAGCCCTTTCATGGCAATTTGCAAAGGTGGGTTTTTGTACTGGGTCCAATTGTCTTGATAAATAGTGCAGCTGATAAAAGCCTCCTGGCAAGGATCTTGCAGTAACTGAATAGATCCCCAGGCTGGCTGCCATCCGGGAATATAGTCCCAGACACCCGCATGGCAGGGCCACTGGGCAGCTCACCCTGGTCAGGAGTACCTCCCTGCTCTCAGAGCCAGAGGCTGCATTCCCACTTTAAAGGAGTCTCATTTCCCCCATTTTCCAAGAACAATGGGTTTTCAGCCTTTAGTGTGCCTGGGAATCCACTGAGCTTGGCTCACTCCAATTCTCCCGTGCACAGAATGGACGGTGATTTAATGTGGATTTTCATTTCTGCCTCAACAGAATGGATTTCCTGCATGAATCACCTTTATTGTGGTTTTATCCTGGGCCACTTAGCCAAGTTATAAATGATCTTTAGAGGCATGAGATAAATCTTCTGCCCCTTTGATTCACCAATTCTATGAACCAAAAAAGCTTAGGCTTATTTAGCCATCTATTTTCAGAGACGCCAACAAGGCTTTTGGTAGGCTGACGGCAGAAGACGGATGGGCAGTTTTGGGGTTGTCTATGAAATGGCTCATGCGAGAATTCCTTGTATTCCCTGCCCTGTCATTTGTCTTCCCAAATTCCCTTAGCAGATCTTCTTCCACCTCCGAATTCATGTTGTGTGCAGGGCTCTATCTTTTCAAAGTTGCAACCTTGTTCCTAATACCACCTTGAACAGGTTCCTCTGAATACCAACTGGGGCATTTCTGGCTAGGATGGGCCAAAGTGGGTTCCACGAACTTCCAGGATCAGCCTCATTAACTAGGTGAAGCTATCAGGGTTCTATTTTCCCTTCCTCTCTCTCTACGCAAAGAAACAAACAAAAAGCAGAGATTGCGTTTCAGGCAGTTAGTTGCCTTCCGAACATATCTTCAATTTTTTTCTTTCACCCTCCGTCAGTCCTTCAAATCAATGTCTTATTTTGGGAATGTTCCTAGTAGCTCAAGGCGGTTCACAAAGAGTAGATTTCCTGGGTGAGCATGTGAGCAGTCCCCCTGATGACAGGGGCCCTGTAGGCTCTTGGAGCTCCGCTTGGGACTGGCCTTGCTCGCCCGAACGAGGCTGCTCTGCTCTTCTCTCCACTGCACGTTCCCTTCCCAGAAGCCAGCACTCGGGTAATCTGTCCTTGTCAGGATCTGGCACTGATGTATATAAGTAAACATCCAAAGGCAGCAGCCAGCTAAGGAGCATGGCTAAGTCCTCCCCGCTCATTGCAGACCTCTGTCTGGGACTCACCCTGTCACCTGGTGAGTTTGTCTTTTTGCAGGGGATAAGTGCCACTAGAGGCAGTTGGGAGTCTTCCTCAACAGGTTGACTTTCATTTCTAATGAAGCTTTTCAGAGACACCCTGGCCCTCGACTACATACCAGGAGGAGGACATGAGGTAGACCCTCTATGCAGGTTTATGGATATGCTCTGTTGGTCCTTCTATGATAATAATTTGTGCCCATTTCATACATCAGTGCCTCTTCAAAGTGATGGCCAATACCCCAAGAGGGACCTTAGCTGGATGAAAGTTATCAGCTGCAAAGCCCAGAAGTTCATTTCCCTGGCAAGATGGAAATTTGGCAATAGTTTAAAACTCTTTTTTTTGAAGTATAGGCACATGAGCAGTTACAAAAAAATAGTACAGAGTGGCCTGATGTTACCATTATTCAGCTCTCCCCCAGTGATACCATTTTTTATAATATAGTACATTAATACAATTAGGAAATTGGCAATATTTTCATGGCAAAGGAGAATAAGCATCAAAAAGCCTTAAATGTACACTTAGTATTTAGAGTTTTGGTCCAAATTTATTTCTTTACTTAAAGAATGGCTATAGGCGTGCCTGGATGGCTTAATTGGTGGAGTGTGCGACTCTTGATCTCGGGTTGTGAGTTTGAGCCCCATATTCAGTGTAGAGATCACTTAAAAAATAAAATCTTAAACAAAAAAAAAAAAATGGCTACAAATTAGTCACATGGGGACACTCCATGTGTCCCAAAAAATAAGGTGCCCATTAAAAGCCATTGCAGGCTATTTTGACCTCTACTCTCACACAGAAGAGATTCTATGCAAAAAGTGGTACACTATTCAGAAAGAGAGGCTTTCAAAAATAAGGGCCTCCAAACACTCTTAGTTACCTTTAAAAATAGGTGTTCTTGGCTAATTGGGTCACTCCTGGCATCTTTTTATGGGGTCCAATTCCTCAGATATCTTGACTACTATGTTGGCTGAATGAAGTTCAGGAATAATGGAAGAGCCAGCCTTTTTAATAATCGTGTACCTAGGATGGGTTGGCAGAATGTGGTTGATATTTATTTATTACATAGGAGGTAAGAGCTCAGCTCCTGAACTCAGACAGGACAGGCTTAAGTCTGTCTTAAACAGACTTTCTGATAAAAGTTGACTTTGAACAAGTTATTTGACTGCTCTAAGCCTCAGTATTCTTGAGCATAAAATGAGAATGACATAGTACCTGAGAAATCAGTGCCAATTGATTGGAAAATCTCGGGCATATAGTAGGTGCACAATAAATTTAGCTGTTGGTATGAACAATCACTTTTAATTAGGGTATTCTGGGTAATAATTTTTATTTCATTCAGTTACTTCAAAGTCAGTCCAGATAATTTGTGAAATATCTTTCAGTCTTATGGTATGAAAAGTAGCTGGAGGAGATTTACTGTTCCTCATATTTGGAGAGCCATTAGGATTTCCACTGAAGTTATTATTTTCAAATAGTAATAGCTTAATATCCCATCATGCATTATAAATCATTGCATAACTTCCAGATTAACTGTTTGTTGAAAAGGTATGTGCATAATAACATAGCCTAAAATTGGATCAAAACATAGTCACAAGATTTTCAAGTCTAAAGTTAATATAACCGAGGTCTATATAACCAACTTAAAGTTAATGCATCTAGACCCATATTTACCTGGACATTTATTTCTAAAGTAACAGATACCAGGTTGGCTGAGTGGCTCAGTTGGTTAAGCATCCGACTTCGGCTCAGGTCATGAACTTGTGGTTCGGGGTTCAAGTCCTGCATCAAGCTCTGTGCTGACAGCTCAGAGCCTGGGGCCTGCTTCAGATTCTATGTCTCCCTTTCTCTCCACCCCACCCCTGCTCATATTCTCTCTCTCTCTCTGTCTCTCTCAAAATAAATAAATATTAAAAAAAAAAGAAGGTAACAGATACCATTGGAAGTGCTTGTAACAATCAGTCAAACATTAAGGAACATTAATTGTTTTTGAAAAAATGTGTATTTGTTGTGAAAAGTAGATCTGTTACCATGGTTGCCTATGTCTTGTTTATAATTGTAGGTTTTCTGTTCCTGGGAGTTAAAGTAGTTTAGGAACCAATAGCAAATCTACCCTTTCAACATCAGCCCTACCTCAGTTGATAATTAGTTAATAAATCACTGAAAATTGCATGTAAATAATTTCAGACTTTAGATTTTAGAGTGAATGGAGAAGCATCCCCAAAATATGTTTACACTTCTTTTTAAACAGAATATTAGACTCCCATTTATGTTGGCATAAATTAGTAGCATGAAAAAAAAATCTCAAAATTTTTCTGAAGAATTATCAGCAAACAGTGTTGGGAAAATGAAAGGAGCCTTGATTGTTATGAGGTTTTGTTGCCAGATAATGTGATGCTTTGTAAACAAAGACTGCTCTACAGTGATCTAGCACAAAAGGCAGACCTCTTGGATTGGAAATATGTCCTTTTAGGGTTTATATTTCAAAAACTGACACCTCATAAGTAACTCCAGTCTTTTGGCTTCTTATACTGAGAACCAACCCAAGCGAATTCAGTGCCAGAAAAGGGCACTGATGCCCAGGACCAAAACTCAATCCTCTGTATCAAATGATCATTAGCAATGTGTATCTATGCTTTCTTGGTTTTCCTCTTTTGGGGAGATGGAGCAGACAAAGTTGCTGTCTTGAAATTTTTGTGAACTGTGTTTTCAGAGTAACAGAAATGTTAGAAAAGATCTGTTTCCACTTGGATTCTAACAGTGTGGTCTCAGACAAATAGACGAAACCTGAGGCAATTAGCAAGACTTTCTAGGTAAGCAACCTAGAAAGATTGGTTGATCAACACAAGAAAAGGATAGAGTTTTTAAAGAAAATGTAAGTTAATATCAGATATCTGGATATGGAACTACTTTCGAACATAAAATTAGTGATGGAATGAATCACAAAAAAAAATAATATATTTGATTGCTTAAAAATGAACTGTCACAAGGTCAAATATCCTAATACAATTATATGCCAAACAGGAGCAATTTTAGCCACCAATAGGCACAGGAAAAACAGAATATTTTTAATATTTAACAAGTTTATATTGTAAAAAGAGAAGAGTCACTAAGTAGCAAATGATAGAAAGAGACAATTTACACTAGAAGAAATAGAACTGGCTAATAATTATAATAAGAAAGCACCTAAAATTGCTAATATGAAAATAATGAAATTTAGAAACAAGATACGGTCTTTTCCTTCATGAAATTAGCAAAGAATCAAAATACTAGGTATATAGTGTTACCTTTCAATGTTGTTCCCTCAGTATGGTGAAGGCCAGGGTTCTGGAGGTGAATCGTCTGGATCCCAAATCCAGTTGTACGACATTGGAAAAGTTATGCAACTTCTTTGTCAGTCTCTCATCTGTAAATAGGTATGAGAGGATACCTACTTCATATTGGTATGGTTACAGTTAATGATATGACACACATAGAGCATTTCGCACTGTGTCTGGTACATAAGACATCAAAAACAAATGGTAGCTGCTATCAGCTACTGTTACAGTCTCATTCACTGCTGGTAGAAGTTTAATCTATAAATTGCAATAAAAGCAGAAGGCAATATGGCAATACTTAATCAAAAGCGTTAAAAATAGTCAAGTCTATTTTTAGGAAACCATTCTAAGAAAGTAATCTGTTGTGCACAAACATTATGTGCACATGATATGCACAAACACTATCTTCAGATGGTCATAAAGATAAAATGTTCCGAATGATCTAAATGGTCGATAATGGAGAAATGAATTTAACTTGATTACACGGCATCATTCTATGGTGGAGCACAACATGACTATGAAAATTATGCTTTTTGAGGAAGTTTTAATGACTGGCATACACTTATGAAATAACATGAAAGAAGCAGAATATGAAATTATATTTACAACACACCTCAATTATGTGAACATAGATATAAATGAAAGACATAAATACAGAAAACTATGAAGGAAACAACATTTTAGTGGCTATTGTTTCTGGGCAATGAGATTATGGGTATTTTTAAAAATATGCTTTTCTGTGCTTACTTTTTCTATAGTGCAGCTGTGTCACTTTTTCCGCAATTAAGACGAAACCTGAATTCAGAAAAGAAGATTTGAGATGGCATAGTGGGACATGTCATTTGTTCCTCATAAAATTTAAAATGTTTTCAAAGCTCTCAGAGGAGAAACAAGAGGAAATAAATCTGTAAGAGACACAAACATAAACGCATTTATGTTTTGATCTTGACTGATGCTTATATGGGCTAAACTTAATCTCCACCCACCGTCGAGTTTCTGTTTGCAACTACAGTCAATCAGTTGATTCACAATGTTTGTTTCGGGCCTTCTCTATGCCAGGCACTGGGCCCCGCAAGGGAGACCATGTTGAGCAAAGCAAGACCTGTCTTTACCCTCACTGAGGGGTCAGGGGAAGATATAGCAATTCCAGATCAAAGGCTCAACAAAGACATTCAGGCCCTCATGTATTTAGAGATTTGTAAATTTGTTAGACCTGTTCTTTAGTTAAAAAAATATATAAAGTGCTTTCCCTCCTCCCCCCCCCCCCATTATAAGGAATGTTTTCTAAAACCAAAAAGAAAAACAAGATGTCCAAAGTGTCTGAGATGCTGGCCTTGTAGATGTGGCTGGAGGAAAAGGTAGCCTGGGTCTCAGGGAGGGAGTTGACGTGTGAGGACACAGGGTTGCTCGCTGTGCTCCAGGTCACAGAGAATGCCATTGTTTGTTCTTGGAAACTGTTGCTTTTGTTCACCAACTCCCCCACCCTGCCCCAAAGGGAGCACATGAGCGATCGCAGTCCTGGCTTACTGTTCCTTTGTAAAGCACCCTCATTCCTTCTTGTCAGCATTTCTACCATTTAGTGACCTTGATAAAGATAATCAAGCAAGCAATAAAAATGGCTCAGAAGAAAGCAGGTTCATATGAAGTTGTTTCCCAGGGTGGAAGAATGAGCTCCTTTTTCACTCTGCCCCATAGTAAATACACACTCACGTATCTGCATTTATATTTGTACATGTGCACATACACATATATGCACATATAACAATGCAGACAGGCTTTTTAGAAATCAAAAGGCTGAAGCATATGGAGACATTTTTGTTAAGAGAGAAAATGCACTATGCTATTAGTACATGAAAAATAAAACAAGATTTATATACCTTGAGGGGGCCACAAAGCTTTCCTACAAATGTTATGATTATAATCCCAAGTAAAAACAGATTAGAAAGATTTGTTCGAAATAATAGTTCAGGTAACCACCATTCAACCACCTGCAGCTTCACCTTTTGGGAAAATAATCAAGAATGAGAAAATTCGAAAGTATAGCCAGGGTAGACACTTGACTAATGCAGCCTCCCCTTCCCCCACTAGGCCCCCACTCTTCTCACTCGGTACACGTTTCTGACAAACTACATTTAGCTATCAGCCTTCCAAGACCTCTGCAGATTAGACACAGGAGTCCTCCCAACTGCCTTGGTGTATTGATGGCAACATGAAATAACAATTAAAAGTAAGGGGGAAAAAATAAGAGAACCATAAAATGTATGTGCAAAGATTCAAGGAACACAGTTGCCTGGTTTCATATACCGTAGAGAAATAGTCCTCAGCGAGCCCTGAAGAAATGGCTCCTTAAGTATGCTGTACAGGACACATTTTAACATGCATTGTGCTAAATGTTTCTTTTTTCAGTTTTTTAAAAGTAAACTCTATGCCTAACATGGGGATCCAACTCCAAGATCAAGAGTCGCATGCTATACCAACCAAGCCAGCCAGGCGCCCTACGGATTGTGCTCAGTCTTAAAGAAATGGTTACATTTTATTCTGTATACTCAGTTGAAGTTAGACTAGTGGGAAATTCATCTTAGTATATTGTCCATTTAAAAATATCTTAAAACAAATGAGTTTAAGGGAGCAAGCTTTGACTCAACCAAAACAAACAAACAAACAAAATCTCACTTAAAATAAAAAACAGAGAACTCATTTCCGGAGTTCATACACACATGAACACCCATACACATATATTCCTATACAATAATTAGCTGCACTTCAGTAAAATGCTTTCTTTTGTGATTCAAGCTAGAGAAAAAAACAAAACAAAACACTGCTTTGGTTTAGAAAAAAAGATTTTTGAAAACATCCGCAGGGAAAAAGCAATACATTTCTTTAAACTCAGGATATCAATGTAATTACTTCAAAAGGCAGATCAATGTGGCTCGACTTTTGAATATCTAATATAACTACCACCCATTCCTCTCAGAAGAGATTCATTTTCATTGCATTCTATAAAATACATTTCTTTTCCCCATTCTACAAAGCTCAAACTGCTTTCCAAATATTCTATTACACATAGGGCTGAATCTGCCACTCTGATTTTTTCCTTGCAGTGATGGTAACATAGGAAAAATTCCTCTGGAGATTTTATAGTGAAGCCTATAACCCTTGATCTTCAAGATACAAGCTATAGGAAGCTGAAAAAAAAGTTTCTGAACATCAAACACTTGTCAACTGGGGTTTCTTACCCCTGGACAGATTTAGAGCAATCTAAATCTATTTCTCAGAGTTTTGCATAAAGACCAACTCGAGTGTATCTTAGGAGAACAGACTCAGGCTCCTACTTCATCCCTGCTGTTCTGATGCTGTAATTGTAAAGTGTGGCGGTGTGGATTCTAGGAAAGTGGATTTTCACTGGTACTCCTCGTGGTTGGTGACTTAATCTTTAAGAAGCCCTGTTATCCCCAAAGCTATTTGAACAGGCTTTCCGTTCCTCTTTTACTGGTTCTTCATCTGTTCTCTTTATCAAACACACTGGGATTTTAACACAAGATACATATCTGTTTTCAAGTTTAAAATGATACTCTCCTTTAGTTTTGACCTTGCTAAACCAAAGGTATTCATCCATTTGATAGCTTTGTTGGTCTTGACTACACCACCTAGTGTGAAGAGAGGTAATTGCAGGTTCTTTTGAAAACCCAAAATGATTTGAATGCTTGTTTGTATGACTCTAGATAGAGATTTAGCAACCAGAATTTTCCAGCCAATATTTCAATGAGATATGGCCTCCCTATAATTTCTCTAAGGTAGCATTAAATCTTAAGCATTTAGCAGCTATATATGGAATCAAATATTTAAAATTATTCATTATTGGGGCGCCTGGGTGGCGCAGTCGGTTAAGCGTCCGACTTCAGCCAGGTCACGATCTCGCGGTCCGTGAGTTGGAGCCCCGCGTCAGGCTCTGGGCTGATGGCTCAGAGCCTGGAGCCTGTTTCCGATTCTGTGTCTCCCTCTCTCTCTGCCCCTCCCCCGTTCATGCTCTGTCTCTCTCTGTCCCAAACATAAATAAAAACGTTGAAAAATAAATAAATAAATAAATAAATAAATAAATAAATAAATAAATAAAATTATTCATTATTGCTGGAACAAATATTTTGTTTAGGGTGAAATTTCGTAAATACTTAGACTGGTATTCCATCATTTTGTATATGATACATGTATATTTATGGTACATTGGCACCTTTGTATAGTCTGCATTTTCAACACATGTATAATTTTGAGTATTTCAGATTCAGGGCAGAGTGTCAGTTAACCTTCTGAATTATTACCAAAGTTGACATTTGAGTCTCTGCATTTGAGATAAGATTGGTGGTCAAAAAAACTATTTGCTTTGCACTTGGTCAGCATTATAATTCCCAGCTTTCATGTTGTTCCTTCTCCTTGGTGACAATTTGTTGGGTAATATGGCACACTCTGGTTTTTAAGAACAAGCTGCCTTTAAAAGGGATAAAGGAAAATTACTGCTTTAAAAAGCTTACTTGACAAATGACACCAGGCAGAAAGCTTAATTTTGTGCTGAATATGAAGCCACTAACATAAATGGATAGTATACCATTTCCTGTACTAAGATTTCATGAATAAAATAGGAGAAGCTAAGTTCTGTCCTCATTCCACCCAAAACTGTAAATCAGAAGTGCATTTTTGTACATATTCCCCAAACTATGCCTTAATTTAAAAAAATAGATAGAAAAATATGATAAATGTGATGTTATAAACAAATATATATCATACACATGATATTAGAAATAAAATTGAAACTATAAAGAAAGAAGAACCCCCCCCCTCCTTTCTTCCTTCCTATTTGTGAGGCAAAATCATATCTCAGGTTGTCTCAATTAATTGCTGCCCAGAGCCTGACTGTGGTCACAGGTGGATGCATTGCAAAATAGTTAGCAATCCATTTACACATGCCTCAAAAGGGGAAAATGTTATTCACTGAATTAAAAGGACTGCCTATGAAAGCAGAGCAGAATCCTTAGTAGTGGAAAGGGTGAGGTGAACAGCCATGCAACAGAATGTACTTGCAATGTGTCTGTTGCTTCTGGCTGTGCTATAGTAAGAGCATAGCCCACTCCAACAAAAATTGTCTCTCTATGCCATGACATCTGCATCTGTGCTGTCTGCCACCTTAGCAAAAGGACTGGTTAGAATAAGTCACTCTGCATCTTTCAAAATGTGTGTCTACAGAACTCTACTTACTCCGAGGGTTTAAAAGTATACTTAACAAAATGGCATCATGGTCAAATAACTCTTGGAACCATTGTATTCAACAATGATTCTTCAATTCTTAGTGTAGGATATTTCAGAATATCTAATTTCACGTATCTTTCTTTTCATTGAGTAGCTCATGAAACAAGTATTTCTAGGAATTTGCTTTAGGAAATGTTGGCTTCATAGGTTATTCTAACTCAGAAGTATGCACATATATGTTGTATATGCGTATATTAAACACAAATTCAGAAAAAAATTGGGCCATTGTTCTTTGTGCTCTGTAATTTACCACATAGTTTACTGTTAATTTGGTAATAGTGCTTTAAAAAATATTTTAGGGGCGCCTGGGTTGCCCCATTTTAGGTGGCTCAGTTGGTCAAAGTCATCCGACTTTGGCTCAGGTCGTGATCTCACGGTTCGTGGGTTTGAGCCCCACATCGGGCTGTGCTGACAGCTCTCAGAGCCTGGAGCCTGCTTTAGACTGTCTCCCTCTCTCTGCTCTTCCCCTGCTTGCGCTCTGTCTCTCTGTCAAAAATAAACATTACAAAAACTTTAAAAAATTGTAAACTATCCATTGTAAAACCGAAATAATCATTCCATGGTGAAATCTAGAGTTTGGAATTGCTACACAGAATATGGGCTTTGTCCTTAAGACAAAGCTTGGTGGGAACAGAAGCAGACATGGAAGAGATAGCTTCAGTATAATGCAAAGATGTGTTTGAGTTACTGCTACAGAATGCTCTGGGAGACCATAAAAATAGAAATTGCTCATTTGTTGGGCATATTTCCTTTGATGGAAAATAGGTCTTGGAGGAGACAATGCTTGAGCTGAATACTGAAGAATAAATAGGGATAAGTGTTTCAAAGAACTGGAATGAAGTGGGGTCTGTGCTCCAGGCAAAGGGATAGCTCCAGGCATAGAAGAGCTTATCCTATAACATGTGGGAAGTTCTGTTTTATGACGAAGGGAAAGGCAAAGATGAAACTGTAGGTAGGAAGGCGCCAGGTCATGGAAGGAGTCTGGACACAGTGGTTCTCAAACATGTTGATACATCAGAACCAACCGATCAGTATACATACATCAGAATATTTACTGAAAATATTGTCACCACCACCACCTCGTCCACTCTGTTACTACCACTGCTATACTCTTCCATTTTCTAAGCATTGAAGCATTTCATTTACACAATACTATGCAATTCTTAATACAACCCTATATGAGGAAATATTTTTATCTCCATTTTTTCACTTACAGATAAATGAAGATCAGAATGATTAAGGAATCTGCCCAAGGTGATGGCAGCACACAAGATTTGAACTCAAGTATTCTAGTATCCTAGCGGAGATGACAGAGTATTCAAAATTACTTTTTTTTTTTTTTTTGGTTCTTGCAGTAACGTCATTTCAGAAATTAGTGATTTCTTTGAGTATTCAAGACACTTCCTTTCTCTTACCTGATTTTTTTGTAAGCTACCTCCACCCTTTTTATATTTACTCATCCTCCAATAAATAGTGACTTGGTGGTTGTTGACACAGTGACTGTGGAATGCCCATGACCCTATTCTGCATCTATATAGTTCCCACATTTCCTATAGTTTTAAGGCAGACTTTTTAGGCTTTAGTGAGCTTTCATTTAGAGCACTTCTACAGGTTTCCTGATTTCCTGATACTCTGAGCAAATGAAGAAAGCTAAAAACCTATAATCCCTAGGATGTTCTGTTTCCCATGTCCCCTGCAGTTTCTCTCGCACTTCAGTAAGTGGACAAGCCCCGAATGCAATGCGCTCTAGTTGCCCTGGGGGTCACAGTTTCTGACTACATGGAGAAAGGAGAGATACTCTGGGGAATGGCTAACCAGTATCCTGATTGCCTTAAAAACCTCTACCCAGACATTTAGCATTAGAAAAGCGGCTGCATGGCAAAGAGTCTGAATCAGGAGGATGAAATTAGGAAAGGATGAAGGATATCTGTCGATATTTTAGAATGAAAGCCTCCATTATTTTCAGAGGTAACGCACCAACTAGTCACTTGCTTTTGTCTATCATTTGACTTTGGAGTTAGAGAAATTTCTCCAGGATTCTGGCAATAGTCCTTTAAAAAATTGCATTATGACTATCATTAAAAAAGAAAAGCTTTCTATGTATTTTTGTGGAAAATAGGAGAAGCTGTGTCAGGCTGTTAACCAGATATGAGTTTTAACCAATTCTTTTGAAAATTCATAACAAATAATGAAATCTTGGAGCTATTTATCTCCACAGAAATGAGGACAGCTATTTATTTGATAATTTCCACATGAAAAGCTTAATTTTTAGAAGCATATTATGAGTGCACAGAGTACTTTATTCCAATGTTTATATTCACTTGGACCTTGTAGGACAATTTTAAAGTTACTATTAATAGCTACATTTGATGGATTGAACAACTGTTTTTTCCAGGTAAGGCTGTAAGTTTCGGGAAAATTCTTTATAATAGTTTGTGAGTGGGTGGAGGGTTTATATTAGGAAATATTGGTTAAATTAGCAGATAAACTCCATGTCTAAATCAACACTGCTGGATCAAAAATGAACCCATTGTCATCCAGTTTCTATCCATAACTATGTCAGAGACTCTAGGAGATGAAGAGGGTGGCATTTCTGGTTTGAGCTGGAAAAATAACCAGGATAAAGTATCCAATGCAATGTTCTTTAATAACAATCTCATTTTTCAAGGTCATCGTGTTCAGGGTCATCTTTAAGCTATTGTTTTATTTCTGTAAGGTCTCTAGCTCTTCCTTAACTCCAGTTTTAAAAAAAACAAGTTTGTCTTTAAAACGACAGCATTGACGTAAGCTGTAGCCACTGGAGTGCCTAAGGGTGAATATCAGCTTGCCATTCCCTGGAGGTGAATACATACATATATTTTAAGTTTTCAGGTTTAATCATCATGCCTCTTCCCTTATTCATTACATGAATAAAATGTCACCTTATTTATAAGATCATATATATTAAAGTATTTTAATCTAACACAAATGAGTCTTTATTAATGAAATGATCTTTCAACCTACATAGATCTTATCCAGTTCTTTTTAAGAAATGTGCAAATTAGACATTATTATTATCCTTACTTTATATGTGAGGAAATTGGGGACCAGCATATCCCAGTCCATTGGATGGTGGAACACAGGAGGTAAATCCTATTCCTGTGATGTGACCAGAGGTCCTTGGGATGATAGTCCAGGGCTCTTTCTACCATTGCAATGATCTCTGAATATAGACTGTGTTAGAATTTTTCTCTTCTGAACTGAAAAGCTTCCTCTGTCATAGATTATACAGTAACAGCCTAGAAAATATCACTTTATTTAAAAAGTTTATAAAATCTGCCTAACAATATTACAGCAAGTTTGTTTAATATATAAGAGGGGAAAGTGGGGTTTTTTTTTGTTGTTGTTAAGTTTATTTTGAGATAGAGTGAGCGCACATGGGAGAGGCAGAGAGAGAGACAGAGACAGAGAGAGAGAGAGAGAGAGAGAGAGAGAGAGAGAATACCAAGCAGGCTCCACACAGAGCCCAAAGCAGGTCTGGAACTCACAAGCCATGAGATCATGACCTGAGCCAAAACCAAGAGTCAGATGTTTAACTGACTGAGCCACCCAGGCACCCTGGTGGAAAAGTGCTTTAATGCCAATGTGGAGGCCCATTTAGGCCCCCCGGAATTAATATAAAGATTATTTTAAAGCAAAGACATTTGGGATTTAATAGGTGCAGCAAAAAGCCTTCCTTTACAGAAACTTCTGGGAGTGGGCTGCCACGAGTCCCATCTTCAGGGGATTTTTATGTCTGAGAAGAAAAAAAGCTAAGACGAAGTCTGACCTGAATAAACATTATCACAGACTTTCTTATTTCTTCTCCTAGAAATCCATTTGTTCCTCTCATAGAAGCCTTTTCTTCTCCTTCCCCCTGTTAAGTTAGGTATATAAACTCCCATTTTTATATACCTATAAGATATATATATAGGTATATAGGTATATATGTATTTCAGAAAGCCACTTCTTTTTTATATATAAGTTTTGGTTGTTCCCCTGATAACCTATAAGTTTACATTTAATTTGCAGGCCTCTAAAACATGAACCTAAGAGGGTAGAGTAAAAATGTTGCCTCTCCTACACCACTACCCCAAATCAGATATTTTTAATTTTTTACTGTAATAAAAACATGTAACATAAATTAGATTATCTTTTTATATATTTGAATCCAGGCTCTTTTATTGACATATTTTGTAGTAATTGCAACAAATCTATACCTTTTTCATAATCATTTTATTAGGTACAGTTTATTGGGTACTATCCAGTGCCATAAGTGGAATAAGTTATTTCATGTTTAGCCCATTCAATTTTCTCGTATGTTTAAGGTAGATGTCAGTATTTTGTATACTGCTACTGAGAAATTTGAAAATCGGAATGATTAACCAGCTTGGCAAATTTAATACACCTAATTAGCAGTGAGGATGGGTGCCTTGCTTTTCTTTTATCAATTTAATGACAATACATGTTTCAGTCAAGGGGTCCTTCTATAGTACATCTAACAACATTTGTTGGACCATTAGTTCCCTTCCAGGCTTCAATAAATAACAGAATTAGGAAGTGTTTTGAATGTTGCTTTTCCCACTATTTGGTTGCTTCTTTAGGATAGATTCTCAGAATGTAGTTCTTACAGTCAAACATTATGGATAATTTTGTGGCTCATGATACATATTACCAAATTACTTTGCAAAACCATTTTTTTTAAGTCTGTACTGTAGTCACTCTTGAATCTAAGTTATGCTTTGCTTTTGTCCCACCTTTCTCTGGAAGTCCTTTTTGAGTGTTACAGCTATGAAACAAATTGTAAGTATCCAGGGAGAGGTTTTAAAAACCACTTCACAGATAGCTCCCTAATGGCATGGGACCAATGAAATATAGGCTACACCGTTGGCCCTCAGGAAGGTAATCATGAACCAGTGGTGCATTTAAAAACAGATAGGATGCCCAAATGCATAGGCTAAGATAATGTAATTCTCCCATCTGAACCCTCCCCGGTTGGATTCATGCTTTGGCTTTATAAACCAAAAAGGCAAAAATTTGAAAATGATTCCATCAAGGAATCAGAAAGTAAAGCCCATGAATCAAGATCTGAAGAGGTGAAAGGATTCAGTTGGAAAGAATCCCTGCCACCTTCAGGGCAGATGAGAAAGACCAGCTCCCCCAAATGTAGGATATGGTAAAAAAGGGCACAAGTTTTGAGTCCAAGCAACCTGTCTGTGAGGCTCAACTCTTTCACCTACTTGCTGTGTGACCATGGGCAAATACTGATCTTCTTGGGTCTCAGTTTCCTCATCTATAACACGGGGATAATAGCCTTTTCAAAGAATTGCTGGAGGGAATGAGATAATACAGTAACATAATCCACATAAGAAAGATACCAAATGCAGCACGGCTGCTTCTCTGCCTGGAGGGGGTGGGGGAGTGGTGGAGGAGAATGGGACTCAGGAGAGGAAAAAAGGGAGCTTCCAATTTTAACCGGAATATTTTGTATCTTTTATACAAAGGTACAAAGATCTGGAGCAAGTAGGACGAAATATTGACGCTTGTTAATCTGGAGGCAGTGCTTGTTAAATTATTTGCTGCATTTTTTCTGCTTTTATATTTAAGTTTTTAATTAAATTCTTCTCGTGTCTGGCATATAGGGAACACTCACGGATTCAGAAGCTTTCCCACACCCTTTGTCAGAAGCTGGCGTCTTTACTCTCATAAAGAGTCTTTACTCTGATAAAGAGTACAGTGGGACCCAAGGAAACAAATTCTGGCTCGTAAACCTGAGCCTAAGTGGAATGTGCCTCTGGGGAACTCCGCACCCACCTTTTGTAATGAAGGTCAACACATCAAGTTCACCCTCCGCTGTGCAGACTGAAAAAACCCAAGTGTCCCTACACTACCTTCTTCAGCTTTCCTACTCAGTGCAGAGATGTGGTGTTTTATGTGATCTATAGTCTACAGCTGGATTCCATTTTCCATATGGGATTTTCTATCAAGGAAAGCTGTTTACATTATAATTTACTGCAGCATGCAACTCCTGCCAATGTATTGTCACCATGATTTCCATATTGGAGCCCTCCCTACCCCACAGCGATGTTTATTTAGTCTATACAGTTTGTTTAGAGTGTCCTCATGGAAACTCTGGATTTAGGGTTATGAAAGTAACTGTTACAGAGCTCCTGAATGTGGTGGACCCGTCTTGAAAGCTGTCTTTCCTGAAGCTTATTACAAACCAAATGATCACCACCTACAGCAGGGTGAGCTTAGTGATGACCTCACGCTATCTTTATGTTGCAACAAATATTCACATAACACACAACACATGGTTCATCAACTCAGGGTTTTCAGCCGCTGAAAACAACACTGGGCTCTTCGGTGGGTTAGTTGTTCTTTTTTGATCTCTGAGCTTCCCACCTTTGTTCCCTCCCCTTCTCCCCTCACCTTGACTCTGAGAAAGGAAAAGGGAGCGTTCTGAAGAGAGAAATTAAATTAATTAAGCCCAACTGTATGCAGTGACGGGCTCTTGTGTCTTCTATTCTATGGAAAAAGACTCATTGTTCACGCAGGCTGAGCTTTGAGAGCAGTGTTCTTCCACTGCCAGAGAAAGAGGAAAATAGTTCCTTTTCTCTCTTTCTTTCTTTCTTGGCAGAATTGATGCAGGGGCCACGTGGGCTGTCAGCTCACTCAGGGATATGCACAGAGGAATTTCAGAATGTTTTAGATGTTATAAAATTGCAAGTTAACAGCTGACAGAGGTTGTTACGGAAATTAGACGGTCTTTCACATCATTTATCAGAGTGCTTACAATTCCCGTTTCAAGGCAGGTGAAATAATAACGGATATTTGGAACTGAATCATATTCAGTGCTTGAAAGAGAAAGAAAATCTGCATCCAAATTATTTGAATAAGTGCAAGAAGCGGCACTGCCTGGGCAGATACGCTGCCGCCACTGTTTTAACACGATAACTAGCAGCAGCCACGGGAGAAGGCGAGGAGAGACGATGCTCGTTGGCATTAAACAAAACCTTAGTCCTGAGTCCGTATGCCATCCATGCTGCTTGAAACCTGAGGTCAGAAAACAATCCACAGCCTGAAATGTGACAGCGAAGGGTCTGGCTTCCTTCAAGACGCAAGAGAAAATGCTCTCTTGCTTGAAAGGGATTCCCTTGGTGTTCTAAAATAATAAAATGGCAATAGGCTTTTAAGCCAAAAAGCAAACTCCCCCAAGTAATTGTAGAGCATAAAGGATAACTGGAAAATATGTTGTAGGAAATCAAGGGAAGGAAAAGATATTTCATCAGTTTAAGTTAATGTGAATGGCCACACTTTTATATTGGGTTATGGGAATGCAGCTCAGCTGGGTGGAAGGAAAACACCTAAAAACCCAAATCCCGTCAATTTCAGAGTGTTCCAACAGGGATTCTGCTAAGATTTAGTGCAGTACTTAGTGCCCTTTTGTGGGAACATCAGTACAAATATTCATACAGTAATTTGCCAAATGATGTGGGTAAATGATATACAACCAAAATAAAACAAAAAAGTCTAGTCAAGTTCAAACCCTGTTACCATCAGAAAACCCAGTGCAGAGCAAATATTTTTACCTGATAATTTAAACAACGTGATAATTTAACCAACATACGCAGTGGGAGAGTGGTTTGTCCTCGAACCTGGCTGTTTTAGAAAGACATCCACTTTTAAGGATGGCGTTGAATTAAGACAGCAAATTAGAGAAGACGAAACAATGATCATAAAACCAAAATTCAGAGGGAAATGCCACCTTGCCTCTCTTCTTCCCTTGGCAAAACTCATACTGCATATATCCTCCTTGTCCAGGAGGGGAAAGTATGTATTTCTCTACCTCAATTCTTCCTAGAAAACAATGTTAAGGTGGATCTGGATGTAACAAATATTTCCATTCTGGTGAACCTTACAGGTAAATATCATGAGAGTGAGTCAGGTGTTCTGTTCGTAAAATTATGGTGAAATACATATAGCATAAAATATACCTTTTTAACCCTGTTTAGGTGTGCAGTTCAATGGCTTTAATAACACTCATATTGCTTTGCAACCATCACCACCATTCATCACTAGAACGTTCTTCATCTTGCAAAACTGAAATCCTATACCCATTAAATGCTAACTCCCCCGTTCTCCCCTCCCCCAGCCCCTGGCAACCACCACTTTACTTTCTGTCTCTGAATTCAACTACTCTAAGCACGTCATACAGTATTCGCCCTTTTGTGATCTGGCACTTATTTTGAAAGTTCATAATGAAATAGGAAAAGCATATCTAGGTAACAGTAAGGAGAGATGAAACTAAAAGAGTATATAGTAGTATTTATCAAGCATGGAACGAGGCAGGGCGTTAACATAAACAAAGTGGCAAGTAGATAAGGGAGAAATGCCTGGCAAGTACCTAAGTGTTTCAACTCCTTAGCTCAAAAGAAGTCCCAAATAAGTGGACTGCACAAGGAACTCAGCTACTCTGTGGCAGAGCTTGGTTTGAGTCTAGCTTTTTCTGACCCTAAAGTTCCACTGCATTGATATTTTTATTTTATGAACCAATTTCCTCTAGTGTGGTTACTCATCTTTTACAACATTAAGAAATTCCCCAGGGATAAGGAACACGTCCCTTTCTCACTGTTCTCTCATGCAAGCATTGGTCACCTATCAATTAATTTTAAAACGTCAGACTTCTGAGACCTTGAACTCTAAGTGTCTTCTATTATCTTACCCTTTGTCTGAAACACTATAACTTAAGAGTGGCTGTTTACCTAGAGCTTGGATCCCCTCGAGGTCTCAGGATCTTGACAGTCATTGTCACTTGGGTTTATCCCATTTCAGTAAGATTCTTTCAAGGGGCCTGAGGGAAGGCAAAGGTCATCAGAGGTCACTCCCACACTAGAAGTGAGAAGTGAGGAGAAACTTCTAAACTGGAGATTTGTAGAACCAGCAAAAGGATTAGTTGGGACAAACAAGTTTTGTTTGTTTTAATGTTTTTTTAAGTCAATGTCAATTAAACAATGTCATTTAAACAATGTCAATTGTTTAATGTTTACTTATTTTTGAGAGAGAGACAGAGAGAGAGAGACAGCATAAGTGGGGGAGGGGCAGAGAGAGAAAGGGAGACACAGAATCAGAAGCAGTCTCCAGGCTCAAGCTGTCAGCACAGAGCCTGATGCAGGGCTGCAACTAAAGGCCATGATGATCATGACCTGAGCTGAAGTTGGATGCTTAACCAACTGAGCCACCCTGGTGCTCCTTGTTTATTTGTTTTTTAATAAGCACAGGTCTAGCCAAAACCCAGGCAACAAAAAGAAACATTAATTTTAGTGTACTTCCAGGGTTAACGGAGAGCATACCTGGTCACTAGCATGTTGGAACAGTGGGAATGTCTCATGAATTCTGACGTTCCCACCCCCCCAACCTGACTCAGCTCTGATGACATCAGCACAGGACTCTAGGCATCTAGACTCTGTATTGGGTTCCCTCCTTGCAAGGGCTGCAAGTCACACTGAAAGAGTTCTTCTCTTCTGCTCACAGAGTTCTTCTATTCTGCTGCATTTTTAACACTCTAGCTGTTGGTGTTCTTGTTTGCTCTCGACAAGTCTGTGCTGTTGCTGGAGAAGCAATGTTCTCAATTTGTAAATCTAACTGTTTAAAAACAGCAGGCAATAGACCATCCTTATTGCTGATGCTGGCAGTGTTGGGGGGAGTTTTATAGTTCTGCCAAGATGGAGTGACATCCCACCCAGTGCTCCTCCCTGAACAGGCACAGGGTGAGGGCTCGGTAAGCCACAGCCGCTGTGGGTATTCAGCCCCTGGAGCATGCTGGGGAGTTCCCATACAGGAACATGGAGCAAGGGCGACATTTATGTCTATGTTCTCTTAATAAATGTCATCACGGAACCTATTGACATTAGCTAGGCACTGCAAGGGGCTTATCCAGCTCATGTCCTCAGCATCCTTTGGTGTCCTCCTGACACTCCCCATGACTCAGACCCCAGATCCACTACCTTCAGCTTTGCCTCCAGGAAACTGAGTTTCCAGCACAGTTTAGAAAGAGGAAAAGAAATAAGAGGTCTTCATTTTTTTCAGGTCATCCTGAAGCAGGACTCTGAGGCAAGAACTTAGGTGCTGGTGGCTTATTGGGAGGAGATCCCAGGAAGCAGAAGCAGGGAGTGAAGTGAGACAGAGAAGGAAAAAGCCAACACAGGACACATGGATGAGGAGGCTGTAGGATGTAGTGGGGACTCAGTCCTTCTAGGGACTCGGAGAAACTGTGGAACGTGCCTCAGAACTCTCCCACCCAAGCATGGCGAGGCTGGGAATTTACCCAGGGTCCTCTCCAGGGATCAACTTTCCCACTCCCTGGTTGTACCTATGTGCAACCTGTATTGCTGAGGCCCCAGGCAGATTGTCACACTGTGTGGAAGAAAGGAGTGAAGGTAGAGAAAGCTCAAAGCCACAAAGCCCAGGTCTTTGACCATGAATCTGGGCCAGAGCCCAGCAGATGACAGCTTGCTCTTACTTAGTATAAGAAAACGGCCAAGTCCTACTCACATTCTGATTTTAAAATAGGACACAGGGCACCTGGGTGGCTTAGTCGGTTAAGCATCTGACTCTTGATTTTTGGCTCAGGTCATGATCTCATTGTTCGTGAGATCGAGCCCCATGTCCGGCTCTACATTGACAGCACTGAGTTTGCTTGGGATTCTCTCTCTCCCTCTCTCTGCCTCTCCTCTGGTTTCTCTCTTTTTCTCTCTCAAAATGAATAAACATTAAATAAATAAATAAATAAATAAATAAATAAATAAATAAATAAAATGTGACACACTCACCCCTCCAAGATCCTCAGAATTATTTGGTCCCACCATTTGCTGAGATAGTAAGAGATCTGGTTTCTCATAATCCTTTGCCTGTGGTAGCAGTAGTGGCGATGGCAATAAAAAGTCACAAAAGTCATGGCAACACTGGGCTGAAGCCAGCCTCCTCAAAACCATTGCAAACTGCCTACTTTTGAGGGGGCTTCCAATAAATATATTTTCTGGTGGCTACTAAGAGGGGCACAGGTGTGAACATTTAGAGTAAATAAGTAGGCATGAATACTTAGGAGATTTCCCTAGTGGGACCGAGGACACCAACCCAGGGAAAAGGGACTTTGCTGACTTGTGGAAAAGGATCTTAAAGTGACTAGTATGTTCATTCAGTTACTTAAGAGGTGATGAAAACTCACAGTTACCTGGAGTTCTCTGGCTCCCCTAAAATCCAAACTGGATTAACAGAAGTTGGAGATCATCTCTGAGTATTTTTTGTTGGCCGATGAAAAACTTACTTCATTGATACAAACAGTTGCAGTGATGATGCAAGTGTTTCTGGGTCCTGGCAATCCTGAAAAGACCCAGAGGCACCTGTGAATCATTTGATTAACATTACACATCTGTCTTCTCCTCCATCAGCCTAGGGCGCATTTGCCATTTTATATCTCATTCATGGTTTCTTGGCTAGTTTTTCTTGAGCTCTATGCTATGCTGCTAAAGCTGGCATGATTCCTGAGCCCGAAAAAGCAGCTGACAAATCCACTAAGGTAAGGTGCCATCCATGCCGAAAACTGCGAAGTGGGAACTCTCTCACCATTTATGATTCATTCAACTCTGCTTTGACCAAAATGCTGTGTCACAGGTTAGCAGAGGATATGATGGGGAAAGACAGTCAGGGAACTTGCTCTTTCTGCACTGTCCTGTGTTTGGGGAGGTGGGAGTGGGAGTGTCCTAGGGGTAGATTAACTGTGTGGTGGTCTTGGGAGCTCAGAGTAGGCTTGGTAAAATGATGACAATCTGGTGGCTTTGGATAAAGCCTTGGGATACTATGGTGAAGATTCTTAGACCTGAAGGGAGGGCAAAGGTCATCAAAGGTCATTCCAACACACTAGATGTGAGGAGGGAAGAGAAAGAGTGAACAATTTTGTTCTTTTGGTGCTTTGAGCTTAGGGTCAAGCATAGCAAGGAATCTAATCAGAGTTTGGGTTTTGGCTGTCATGTGCTCAGAGATATTAAAATCCTTTTTATAGTTAAATTTTATTTTAGCAGGAGCTTGGGCCTATTCTGGAAGCAAAGGTTTGGGGTAGGCAAGAACAAAGTGTGAGGGGGAACTAAACACAATGGAATTCTGGCAAGAAGCTGCCTCTACTCTCATCAGAGCAGCAAAAGCAATTTTGGAAGTGGAGGGTTATGAATTGGAGATGGCGGCCACACAAGGCATTTTCTCTTCATCTGCATGATCTCTTGCACTCTGGATTGTTCTTTTAGAGCACTGGCACCTATATTAAGTATTTCAACACCATAGGCAGGACAGCATGGTGGTGTTCCCTATCAGGAACAGGGACATGGACTTGAGAATGCTTTCAGTTACTTGCTTTGAGTGAAAAAGTTCTAAGTGCCAGAGTAGGACACAGAACCAGGTCTCAGATCTCAGGGTGTTGCGCTTTCTGCCAAGCAATCAAGACGTTTTGTCTCCTGTGTGTTTCAGCCATGCCTTCTATTTGTGTACACCCATCTCTCTCTCTTTCCCTATCTCATTTTCTCTTTTTTTTTTTTAAATTTTTAATGTTTATTTATTTTTGAGAGAGACAGAGCACAAACCAGAGAGGGGAAGAGAGAGAGACACACAGAATCTGAAGCAGGCTCCAGGCTCTGAACTGTCAGCACAGACCCTGACGCGGGTCTCGAATTCACAAACCAAGAGATCGTGACCTGAGCTGAAGTCAGATGCTTAACCGACCGAGCCACGAAGGCACCCCTCATTTTTTCTTTCTATCCATCCTCTTGTCTACCTACCTATCTCTATCCATTTAGAAAGGGCCTACCAGGCAAGTTAGTCTTTCAAGCAAGGGATAAAACTGACTGCTGAACAATGGCCATATTGCTATTGCTGGTAAAACATTTCTTTAATTTGAGCTAAATTCAGAATTTGTTAATAATTTACCCAAAGCAGGGGCGCCTGGGTGGCTCAGCCGGTTGTGTGTCTGACTTTGGTTCAGGTCATGATCTCCTGGTTTGTGGGTTCGAGCCTCACATAGGGCTCTGTGCTGACTGCTCAGAGCTTGGAGCCTGCTTTGGATACTGTGTCTCCCTTGCTCCCTGCCCCTCCTCCACTCTCTCTCTCTCTCTCTCAAAAATAAATAAACATTAAAAAACATAATTTACCCAAAGCATAATGAGCTGTCAAGATGGAAATAATTAGTGATAATCCAGTAAAAGGGGACAGTTTTAATTTATTAAAAAAATCATTTAAGAACTTTAGACATTAACAAACCAATGCAATCAATGTTTGTTGCTGTATGTAAACAATTAATGTACTAAGTATTCTGTCCATTAAAGGCAGTTTATTTCTGTCTCCATTTGGAAAGACTTTGTTGGTTATTCGTTTCAGTAACTCTGTGTATTAGAATATGATGTTATTAAGTGAAAATGAACTTGAGAAGATAGGCTATTGTTAGAAATTGTTATTCTATCATGGAATTAAGCCAGACTCCAGCCTTTATTATCAGAAAGCAGAGAAGAATGAGGCCAGGAAATAACACCATTTGGTCTCCCAGGAAGGCATAAAGATCCTCTGTATTAACCCACTCCATCCCACGTCACAAGAATTCTAATGTGAATGGATCTGTGTATAAGGATATGTAATGACTCCCAGCACTTTGATGTAGAGAATTTTGAGAAACAAGGAAAGAGGTTTGGATTCCAGGTCAGAATGGAAACTTTTCCATTTTTCTTTTCCCTTTCTGCAAACTTGCTCTCCTTTCTCCTGGCACTACTTCTGTAAGAGGGGTAAGGGGCTGCCTCCTCCTTCTACCTCCAGGAACATGTTGTTCAGATTCAGATTCCACCTTCCTCTTCCTTGTTTTTCTTTGGCATGATTTCCCTTGGAATGGCTTTACCTGACCCTTTGAGTGGTAATACTTAGAGGGCCGGAATACGGTCTGGACCGAAGGGAAATACATAGAGGAAGCGTCTCTGTCAGCTTTGCCTCTCGCTCTCATAGCTGCCACGTTTAAGTAAGAGAGTCACCGAGACTCCATTAAGGGTTTGATCTTAGGTCTGGGCCCAAAGTCCCACTAGGTGACATTTTGCCTAGGCTTATGCTGTGTGTGTTGATCTATGCTCCATTAAGTATCTATTGGTATATAACAAATTATCCTAAAACTTAGTGGCTTAAAATGTTAAACATTTATTGTGTCACACAGGTTTTGTGTCAAAATCTAAGATTTCTAGTTTGGATCTCTCATGAGGTGGCAGTCATAATGTTGGCTAGGGCTGCAATCATCTGAAGGTGGGACTGGGGCTAGAAGATGAATTCCAAGATGGCCTTTTCAGATGGCTGGCGGTTAAGAGGAAGTCTGTCTCAGTTGTTGCTAGCTGTTGGCAGGAGTCTTAAATCCTTATCACCTCAGTCTCTTTACATGGCTATTTGAGTGTCTTCCTGACAGGAAGCTGACATTCCTTCATAGTAAGTGATTCAAGAGAGAAGAGAGAGTGAGCAAGTAGGAAGTTGCAATGTCTCTTACGGCCTAGTCTCAGAAGCCATACACCATTGCATCGCTTTGCTAGAACTTCCACACTCAAGGGTAAGGCAATTAGGCTCTACCTTTTGAAGGGAGGAGCATCAGGTAATTGGTGGACATATTTTGAAACCACCACACAACCCAAAGACTGCTAATGCTCACTAGTCTCTGTGTCTCCTTTTGTGTTGGGCATGCAGCTAAATTTTTACCCTTACTCCTTTTTGTCACCTTTGTTTTTGGAGTCAGACCCTTACCTCTGTGACTGAAATCGAGTCCACGGATGTCAGCAGAAGTGATGCATGCTTCTTCCAGGCCTGTCCTCTCAGAAACCCACGTTGCTTTCCATTCCTTCTGCTCTTTCCATAGTGACCTACAAGGAATGTTAAAGATGTTGCCTCATGCTCCTAGCATCACAGGCTGAAAGGATCCTTGGTGTGGCAAGGGGAATGGCTCTGTTGTGTGCAGTGGTCTGCGATCTGGTGAAGTCATACACTTTTATCATTTTAGATGCAGATTTCTGGGCTTATTTCTTTTTTTTTAATTTTTTTAAATGTTTATTTATTTTTGAGAGAGTCAGAGACAGAATGCAACTGGGTTAGGGTCAGAGAGAGAGGGAGACACAGAATCCGAGGCAGGCTCCAGGCTCTGAGCTGTCAGCACAGAGCCCGACATGGGGCTCGAACTCATGAGCTGTAAGATCATGACCTGAGCCGAAGTCGGACGCTCAACCAACTGAGCCACCCAGGCACCCCGGGCTTATTTCTTATAGCAGCTAAATTTATTTACTCTAATAGGCTATGTTCAACAGAAACTTAAGGAAATTATGTAGGATATGAGTATGAGTGTAGGATAACTATGCAATTTTTTATGTATTACCATGAAAAATTTTGGGAAAAATGTAGATTACAGTGTTGGTGGTAATTTGGGGATAGTGTTTACTTCTTTTTAATACTTACTTTTGGGGTATTTTCCGAATATCCTGGTGTTGTAAAAATAGAACTTCTTATCTTTGTTAAAATTTTAATTGATGTATGCTTGACATACAACATTATATTAGTTTTGGGTGTACAACATAATGATTCAATATTTGTATATATTACAAAACGATCACAGTAATACGTCTAGTTAACATCCATCTTCATTCATAGTTATGTATTTTTTTCTCTTGTGATAGGGACTATTAAGTTCTATTCTCTTAGGAACTTTCAAACATGCAATACAATATCATTAACTATAATCACCATGCTGTGCATTCCATCCCCATTAATTATTTTATAACTGGAAGTTTGTACCTTTTGACCTCCTTTACCCATTTCACCCACCTCCCTTCTCCTGTCTCCAGCAATGACTAATCTGTTTTCTGTATCTATGAGCTTGTTTTTTTTTCAGTTTGTTTGCTTTTAGATGCCACATATGTGTGAGATCATATGATATTTGTCTTTCTCTGTCTGACTTATTTCACTTAGCATAGTGCCTTCAAGATCCATCCATGTTGTTGCAAATGGCAAAATTTCATTATTTTTTTATGGCTGAGTAGTATTCCACACATTCGTTCACTCATTCATACATACATACCACATATCCATGCATCCATCAATGGACACATATTGTTTCTCTATCTTGGCTGTTACAAATAATTCTACAATAAATATGAGAGTGAAAATATCTTTTTGGATTTTTTTAAGTTTATTTATTTTGAGAGAGACAGAGAAGAGTACGAGTGGGGGAGGGGTAGAGAGAAAGGGAGAATCTCAAGCAGACTCTGCACTGTCAGCACAGAGCCTGACGCAGGGTCTGAACCCAAGAAACCCTGAGACCATCACCTGAGCCGAAATCAAGAGTTGGACACTCAATCTACTGAGCTACCCATGGTGCCCTTGAGTTAGTGTTTTTATTTTCTTCAGATAAATACCCATAAGTGGAACTGCTGGATCACATGGTAGTTCTATTTTTAATTTTTTGAGGAACCTCCATACTCTTCTATAGTGGCTGCACCAGTTTGCATCCCCACCAACAGTACACAAAGGTTCTGTTTTCTCCACATCCTCACCAATACTTGCTACTTCTGGTCTTTTTGATAATAGCCATTCTAAAAGGTATGAGGTGATACCTAACTATGGTTTTGATTTGCATTTCCCTGACAATTAGTGATGTTGAACATCTTTTCATGTATCTGTTGGCCATCTGTTGGTATGTTTTCTTTGGAAAATGTTTATTCAGATCCCCTGCCAATTTTTTAATCAGACTGTTTTTTGTTTTTGTTTTTGTTTTTTGCCATTGAATTATATGAGTTCTTTATATATTTTGGATATTAACCCCATATCAAATATATGACTTGCAAATATTTTCTGCCATTTGGTAGGTTGATATTTCTTTTTCTTTATGATTTCCTTTGTGCAGAAAGAAGCTTTTTAGTTTGATGTAGCCCCACTTGTTTCTTTTTGCTTTTGTTGACTTTGCTTTTGGAGTCAGATCCTTAACTTATCATCTTTAAAAAAGCAAAATACTAATTTCGTAAACATGATGAATCTTTATCTCTATTCTTATTTTACTATTATTTTTATTTTTGTTTATCCTTTCTGTTACTTAGATGACCTATGTTCTTTAACTTTTTGGCATCCAGTGGCCAAGATGCAGTTGCCTACATACCCAAGAAGGCTAATTACATGCCCTTCTTGTTACCTCTTCCCTCAGCTGATATCCCCCAGATAGCAGAGATTCATAACAAGAGGGGGCTAAGTCAGAAGATCTGCTGGGACTTCTGTAGCACAGATCAGGCAGGAGGAAGGAGCCAGGATCTGATGTGCCAGGTGGGGAAACATAGCTGAACTATGAGAAATCGCTGTTTATGGCTCTAATTCAGTCTTGGTTTTGCTTTTGTATTTTGTAATTCCTTGCTTTTTTGTATTTTTTTCTTTCAGCTTCATAAGTTCCTACTATATCTATTCTTTCATCTCAACTCTTCTGTCCTTGTAGTTCTCCGATCCTCTTTTCTGGAGGTTATGCCCTCCATGTCTTTTTGAAGACACAAAGCCAATACCTTTTGATTTTTTCCTGTTTCCTCCTTCCCTCCCTCTTCCCTTCCTTCCTTCCTTCCTTCCTTCCTTCCTTCCTTCCTTCTTGGTTGTTGAAAGACATGTTTATATACATACTCTTCTAAGTTTTCAGGAAACATTACTTTTTCCATAGGCTTCAGGATATTTTATGAATCACCTCATGTTTTTCATTTGTCTGTTTGTTTCCACATGTTTTAATAGGAAAAGATTTTTCTGGGCCAACAGATAATATGCTTAGCCTAGAGGGTATCAAATAGATTCAAAGTTGAATAAGAAAGGTGCCTGCCTCAAAGGCCCACCATCCCAACATTTATCAATATATCCTAACTAATAGTCACAGTACTGAATACTAATCTTATATCAGAGGGAAGAATGGAGCATTCTGGGGGTATAGGGGAGGGAATAGTGACACTGCCTAGAGACATGAAAAGAAGGGTAAATTTGACCCATATCTTGAAGAATGAGCTATAATTCACTCAGTAGAGTAGAGGAGGAAATAGTATGTATAAAGTTGTGGAGATGAAGAGAGTAAGCAGTTTGGATAGCAATAGTGGAGGGTGATGTCTGAGGGCAGGAGATGATGGCAGAGGGATATGCAGAAGGCCATTATAAAGAAGCCCATGGCCCAGGCTGATGATTTTAGATTACATTTGGAAGGCAAAAAGAACCAACTGTTGGGTTTTAAGTAAGGGGGCGATGTGAAAAGTTCTGCAGTTTGAAAACATGGTTTTCATCATGGTGGCATGGTGGCAGTGTAAAAGATGTATCCAAGAGGCTGCCACTGCAGGCGGGGTGATTTCTCATACTCCCTGAGGGACTTCTGGGGACCCAAGTGTCCCTGGGCAGGACAGTACCAATTATTGTAAAAATATGCTTTAATGGTCTTTCTTTCAAAAGAATCCAATTAACCATTTTTCTTCCTTCTATTTAAACATAAATATTCCTGGGGCAGCACCTGAGTGGCTCTGACAGTTAAGTGTCTGACTCTTGATTTCGGCCCAGATGATGATCATGAGATCAAGCCACGCATCGGACTCCATGTGCTGACAGTGTGGAGCCTGCTTGGGATTCTCTCTCCCCCTCTCTCTGTGCCCCTCTCCTGCACACTCTATCAAATAACAAATACATAAATTTTAAAAACATAAATATTTCTGTTATATGAAGCATCTAAAATAGCCCTGGATTGCTCTTTCCAGTTAAAAACACGTTTTATGTGCTTGCATTTTGTTTATAGGATGCCTTTGCCTTTGAATAATCTGAAAATCTCCTCAGTGGTTAAAGTGGTGAGACGTGTTTGGTTTCGCTTTAAAACACTTCCAAACCAACTTCTCCTCCTCTGTCTCCCGTGTTCTATTCTCTGTACTTGGGAGACATTAACATGCAGGTCAGCTTGTGTCTGTTGCCCTCCCCATGCCTCCTGGGACTTAAGGAGGTGTGTCAGCCTGCCGGTCCCCTTTCCAGGACCCTGTATTCTTGGTCCCATCGTGACATCTGCCAGGCTGTGTTTGTTCACTGGGGCTTTTGGCAGCCCCAGTTCCTTGCGAAGATGAGATGATTTATGTAAGACAAAGGAACGCTGCCAAAATGTCAGGATTTGTGCTGTGTCAGGTGGCTGCAGTGCTCCGCACCGAGCAGTCGTTGTTGGATAGTCATTAGCAACTACTTTACGGTAATTTTCTTAGGCGGGGTGAATCATTTCTCCAGCAAATCCTGTTTGCATAGGAGCAGAGATGCTGAGAGAATGAAATTCTCTGCCTGTGTTCCTTGGTCCTGCAGGAGTCTTTGGTTGAGATTAGGTGATGCCTCGCCTGTTGCTGATCCTTATTCTATAGGATGCTCAAAGGCAGAAGAGTATTTCTCTGCATTATAGAAGCCAGTGACTAGGGAATAATCAATGGGGCAGAAGGAATCCCAGACATATATTTCTTTGAAGAAGGCTATGGGGAAATTTTCTGCGCTGAGATTTCTCTTAATTGTGGAAGAGACCTGTTTGGATCTCAATGGCCTGTACTAGCCGCTAGGGCTGCCATAACAAAATGCCACAGACTGGGTGGCTTAAACAACAGAAATCTATTCTCTTGCAGTTCTCAAGGCTAGACGTCCAAGATCAAGGGACTGCTAGGGTTGGTTTGTGGTAAAGACTCACTGCCCAGTTTACAAATGGCCACCTTGCTACTGTGTCATCACATGGCCTGTCCTCTGCTCATGTGCAGAGAGACAGAGAGCTCTCTGGTCTCTGTCTCTGTCTCCTCCTCTTTTTGTAAGAACACCTGTCCTTTTGTATTAGGGTCCCAGCCTTATGGCTTAATTTAACCTCAATTACCTTCATAAAGGCCCTATCTCCAAATGCAGTCACAGTAGGGGCTAGGGCTTCAATACACGAATTTGGGGGGGACACAATTCAGTCTATAACATGGCCTGATCAGGAAAATGAACATAGAACCTGGAAACCATGAAGGCCAGGGACTGGGAATTGGAAGTTGGACCTGAGGAGAATTGGATTCCTGGGTATTCCGCTGTAATGAACCCAAGGGCAAATCCTACACCTCTTCAAAAGGCTTTGCCTGTGAAAGGATATCCCATTGGTCCTTGGCAGGGCCAGAAGGAAAGGCTGTTTAGAAGAGAGGTGTGTCTTAGAACCTCTTTTAGACATTCTATGTCTATAGAAATACCTACACATTGGATCAAAGTGCAATTTGTGAAATTGGGCCCTAAAAAATACCCTGGGAAGAATGAGTTATGTGGACAAATACTTAAGAAAATAGAGAATATTATTTTATTGTCAGAGATTCATATCCCCAAAAGGGAAAAAAAAAGATACTGCAAAAACAAAAAACAAAAAACAACCTGTTTAACTTTTTCTTAACCCAAAATTTCCTAAAGTTAAGTGACCAGATAAGCTACTTTTCTTTCAAGAGCAGAAACTTCTTTGGAAAATATTATTCCAGGTTTCTTCTGGTCATGTTGGGAATGGGATGACATAAAGAACCCATATCACAAGATAAGGTCCTGTGGTTACATAATTTATTTCCCTCTAAGAGACTCCTTAAGCAATCCCAAAGAAATGAAAATCTATGCTCATTTTACCTACTGTCCACAAGTTCCCTTCCTAATGCCATTGCATTGTCTTCATCATAACCTTCTTCCACACATCAACTCTAAGCTGCAAGAAAAGTGTTTCTTTTCATTTTGTCCTAAACTTAGGAAAGGGACATCTGGTCCCCATCAAGCTACTAGGTAAGAGACTTTTTCATCATTGAAGTTGAAAACTATGATTTCATGGTGACTCAGGTTTCTCCACCTATGCTAAACAAGGCCAGAGCCTGGCCTTTCTTTGGGGATCGTATGTTATTTTCTGTATTTCCTTAATACCTGTCTAAATTGCCTCACCTACAGATTGGGGCAGTAACTAACACCAGCCTTGCCCATCCCCAAGGTTGGTGACAAAGATTAATAAGAAGTTCAAAGATGTACTGTTTATTTGGAAAGGAACTGTGAAAAAAAAAAAAACAAAAACAAAAAAACAAGGTGGTGTTATTACCCTCAGAAATTTACAGGGAATAGTAAAGTCCAAAGAGGCTTCAAAGTCAAATGCAGACCTTGAGTCTGGTTCTGAGTCTGGAAGCACAGGGAGGAAAGTGAGTACTAGAGAAGGTAGAGCTCTAAAGAACAGGAATAGAAGGTCCATACTAGGAACTCTTCACTAGCCCAGTGGTTGGGTGTCTAGTCAAAACTAAAAGACCTGGTCTTGCTAAAATTTGGGGGACACAAACATAATCTAAAATCACTTTGGAGTTTAGAGTCCTAAGGGAAATAATAAAGGAGACAGGCATTCTCTTGCCATATACCTAGATTATAATATGGTTTTGGTAAATTGGGGGAAATATGGTGCTGTCATACTAGTGAGAGCAGAAGCAGCATTAGCAAGCCTCAACCTGTGTCCAGAACACAGGTGAAGAGAAGGTCCATGTGTTAGTAGCCAGCATGGCCTTCATGTCCATGACATCTCAAAGGACTCCCTGAGGGGCTCCCTGGCTGGCTCAGTCGGTGGAGCATACGACTCTTGATCTCTGCGTTGTGAGTTTGATACCCACATTAGGTGTAAGGAGTACTTAAAAGTAAAATCTTAAAATTAAAAAAAAAAAAAAAAAGACTTCTCTGAAATAAACAGATTCTGGGGAGGCTTGGCATTGGTTTTAAGTCCCACAATAGCAAGTAGAAAAAAGTACTAATAAAAGAATAATTGTTACTGTTAATTAGACCCCACTTTGAACTTCAGCCTTTACTCTGGCCCATGGAAACAGATTATAAATTTGAAATCAACAATTTATATGTTGTATAAATTGATACCATATTATATATATAATATATACATATATATAATATGTACATATTATATATATACACATTCACACATATATACATATACATATATACATAATATATAATATATACATATACATATGCCCTACTCCCATGAGAATAATATGGATAAAGAGATTAATCACCGGAGTAACCAAGAGTTAAGATTTGTGGTAATTAGGCATTCTCTTTTTTTTAATGGTTTGTGCTAGTCAGCTCATCAGCACCCCTTTTTCAGAGTGCTATTGACATACCTGCTAAAAAAGCTAACACCCCTGCTCTATGCACGGTGTTCAAGTGCATTTGCTCTAAAGCCACACAGCCACATTCAAATCCTGATGCTTCTATTTACTATCTGTGTGAACTTGGGCAAATTACATCATCTCTCTAATCCTCAGCTTCCTTATCTGTAAAATGGGTAAGTAACAATGCAAAGACATAAAATTCAGTAGTGTTCTGAGAGTGTGCAGAGGGAGCAATTGGCTGAGATGGGCACCTGGAAAATGTTCTTGGACTGAAAATGTTCTCAGGAGATAGCGAAGAAGAGATAGAGAAGAACGGAGCCTGGGAGGAGACGGTGAGACCAGATCAGAGAGGACGTAGGACGCCATTCTAAAGGGTTTGCATAAACTCTGAACAACCCCAGTACTCTTCAGCTACGGAATTGGAGCTCCTAAATGCTATGAACTCGTTTCTATTTTCTGTCTGAATTTCCACCTAGATGGAAAGAGCTCCTTACCCATAACTTAATAGAGTACTGCACTCTACCTGCAGAGTTTAGCTCCAGTCTTCCAACACAACTGTGAACAAGAGGAGCTAAACACATCTCTACATCTTTCCATGATGTCAGGAGGGCTAAGGAACTTCCCCAGGCTTCCTTATCTCTGCCCATCTTCCCACCCACTGACCAACTCATCCACCTACCCCTGCCACTAATACTGCCTACTCTGCGTAAGGCCCTGTCTGGTCTCCTGGGGATATAGATATGAATAAAATATGAGATTTGTCCCCAACCAGTGCACAGTCTAATTTGGGGGGTGTACATTCAAGCAGATGTGTCACAACCCAGTAGACTAAGTGCCATGGGGGCAGTTGGTATACAGAGTGATGGGGTGCCTGTGTGAGTGTGGGGGAGCTACATTGAAGACAGTATTTAAGGTGGGTCCTGAAGGGTGAATAGGTGTTTCTTGCGACTAGCCTCTTGAATGTGAATTGCATGTAAGATAACATAACATTTAGTTGTGTTGACTATTTGTTTTCATGGCAAAGGAGAGAAAGCAGCTAAGATTTGCTCAGAGCTTATGTGTGTCAGATATTCTACTAGGTGCTTCTCTAAAAATCTCATTTTATTCTTACTCCACTGTGAGGTAAGTACTGTTCTTACCTTCTTTTACTGATGAGGAAACTGAGATCCAGAGATGAGAAATAAATTGACTTCAAGGTCAATGGCTTAAGGAGGAAATAAAAGTGGCTTTAAGGCTTTCTATTTGGGTTTAGGAATAATAATAATAGTAATAATAACAACAATGATTTGTTGAGCACTTGCTATGTATCAGCTATGGTTCTAAGCACTTTACATGTGATTAGTTCATATAAATCTTACACTTACCTGAGAGGTAGGGGCAGTTATGATCCTCTCCATACTATAAGTGAGGAAACTGAGGCAGAGAGTTGAAATAACTGGCATTGCACCATTCAGTGACAAGGGTAGAGTCAGGACGTGAACCCAGACAGTACTAGCTCCAGAACATATTCTCCTGACCTACAGTTATAAGATCCAGATAGGGGTCAGGAGACCAGCTGATCTCACCCTATCCGCCCCTCCTCCCTCCAGTCCAGGGAAAATTGCAATTCAGGTGAAATCAAGTCATGATAGATACCAAGGGATGTTTTGTAGATAAAAATAAGTCACAAAAGTACAATCTGGGGGATATGCAGGAAAAAGTATACGTATGTTTGTAACCACAACTGCAATGATTTATCATCGCAATAAAGCTGATGGGATTTATGTACAAAAAAAGTATCTGAGGATGCTTTTCTCTACCACATTCTTTTTCCTGTTAGCTGCCTCCTTGACTTACTGCCCCAATGTCAGTCCAGACTCTAGGTGAAGGAAAATTGTCCTAGCTCATCCTATACTGGGAATTGTTCTGTACCTACGAAAGTCAGCCCAGTACTGGGCCACAAGTCATCTAAATCACAATTACATGGGGTGGGTAGGTAGGAGGCAGCTCAGGTCTGAGCTGGGACTGAACTGACATTTCTTGGGAGTGAGGCCAGGACTCAGTCTGGCTCGGGAAGCACTGAATCTGGAACGGTGCTTCTTCAACTTTAATGTGTCCATGAATCACCTTGGGATCGTGATAAAATGTAGACTCTACTTCAGTTGATCTAGGGAGGGGTCCAAGATTCTGCATTTCTGAAGACTCCTAGGTGATGCTGATGCCACGGCCCAAGGACCACACCTGGAGAAGCAAGAACAATCTGTTATAGACAGAAAGGGTGCCCAGGCACTCCTCCTGGCCTTCAGAAATAGTAGCAGCCTTGAGAAAAGCTGATAAGAAAGGAGGTGGAAGAAAGAATAACAGATGAGCCAGGATATAGTAGAAGTCAAGCCATCCTGCTCATTTCCCTAACCCATGATAGTTTTCAGAGCTATCAAATAGCATGAGGTAATAATTGATATTCTTGATAAGACAACTTTCTTTTGAAAATTGGCCATATCTTCTAGATTATACACTGAATGTGTTTGTAAGATGTGAAATATGTGGTACAAATATTTCCATCAAGAATTGTTAAAAACAAAGAAAAATGGGAGTTGCAGGTAGTGAACATCTGTTAGACAGAAAAAAAAAAAAAAAGTACTCTTGCAGATTTCCCAAAGGATTAGATAAATAAAGCACTACCTAAACTTGTAAAGCCATTTCCTAAGCTCTTTTGGTGCCATGGGTTCTGCTGTGGTGAGATAAAACTCCAAGAAAACAACAGATGTTCCTCTTTTCTTCACTTTGCTTGCTGCCCCCAGCTTTCCACCCATTGAGTCATTCATTGCTCTGGGAGCCGATGGGTTCAGAATCAGTCGAGTTTCTGAATAGAGTCAACTACTTTGAAAACCTCTGGTAATAGAGCCAGAGCCAAGATTTTTGAGAGAGAAAAAGTTCTTTGAGTTTTTGGAGAATAGGGAGAGATTCAGGATGATGGAAGAGTTTGTTTTTGCTGCGTGGGGGGATTTGAGATCAAGCTTGATTCGCTAGTAGAGAAGGATGCTCGAGGCGGATGCCAGGGAGTCTCCCTGTGAGTTTGGGGGCACCTCAGAGCATCTTCTTTCTGGGTGAAGTCTGAAGAGGCAGCAACGTCATAGATCAACGTGGGAGAGGTGCAATAGACATGAAATGATGTGAGAAAAAACCTTTGCATCCCTTTTCCTGATCTCTTGCAATTCTAGGGTGGTACAGGAAGTTATCTGAAAGTTGCCTACGCCCCTCAAAGGGGCTCATAGGTGGCGGAACTGCTGTGCAATGAGAACAAAAATAATCAGTAATGTGGGTGGCTCCTGAGAGCAGAGAGCGGAGGGGGAATTCAAATGTTTCATCAGTGGGTACAGTGGAGACAGATGTCTGTGAACAAAGGTCCCGCAGGACAAGTAAGACTGTCACAGATGTCAGCATGCAACAGCCTGTATGAAGGAGGTGGGGGGCCCCTCACTCTGCACTGTAAGCCCTCACCTCTCAGGAACGAACTCACCTCCAAGGAGAGGGGGAGAAACAAGGGCCAGGTGGGGAGTGGGGTAAAATATTGTATTGGCTGTTTGCTCAAAAGGAGAGCCTGCAGGAAAATCCAAAAGGGAAAGGTTTACTTTGGAATAGAAAGTTTTAGATTTTCTCAACCAGTGAAAACTGGATTCTGAGACAAAATAAGATGCAATTATGGCAAAACAAGGTTTCATTTTTCCACACACCAGTTGGTGACTCTAAATTTCGTACCTGCACTAGATTTTGGTAGGCTGTGATAAAGTAGCTGCTAAATACATGTTCATTTGGATCCAGTAGATTTTTTTTTTATTTTTTTTAACGTTTATTTATTTTTGAGACAGAGAGATAGAGCATGAACAGGGGAGGGGCAGAGAGAGAGAGAGAGACACAGAATCTGAAACAGGCTCCAGGCTCTGAGCTGTCACGCGGGGCTCGAACTCACAGACCGTGAGATCATGACCGGAGCCGAAGTCGGATGCTTAACTGACCAAGCCACCCAGGCGCCCCTGGATCCAGTAGATTTTAACGGAACTCCTAGTAGGTGCCAGCCATAGTTATAGGTGCTGGAGAGGCAGCAGTGAACAAAACGAGTTCCTGACGTTTGGGGGGCTGGGGTGAGACAGAAAGGAAACAAATCTGTATGCCACATGTTGAATTCTATGAAGAAAAGTCAAATAAGGTGGGTAGGAGACAGGCGCTTGGTGTGTATTTGTTGTGTGGTGTGTGCATGTGTGGGTTTGTCTGCATGTGTGTATGTTGCACGTTCTCTGGCAGGATTTTATATCAGCTGGTCTAGGAAGACCTCACACAGCTAAGGTGCTGTTTGAACAGAGACCTAATTACAGGGAAGGACAAACCAAATCATTCCGGGGAAAGAGGATCCAGGTAGAACAAAACCATCAAACTTCAAATCTCTGAGCTCTGAGCAGACTCAAATGAATAAATGGTTCTATTTTCCCTTAAAAAATCACAGATTTTTTGTTTGGTTTTGTCTATTTTTGAACTTGGTATGTTTTCTTCTGTGGCTTGTTTTATTTCCTTGCTTAATCTCAAGGTTTTGAGATTCATTCATGTTGACATGCTGCTAAAATTCATTGATTTCCCTTGCTGCAACCTATTCCATTGAATGAGCACACCATCATTTGTCCATTCTATTGTTGATGGACTTTTGGGTGGTTTCCTGTTTGTCTCACTATAAATATTCTTGCATGTTTCACGCAAAAGTTCTTCTTTAAGGCCATGCTTCCAGACCCATCACAGCACACATAGAAAACAACGATATTTAGGGGCGCCTGGGTGGTTCAATTGGTTAAGCGTCCGACTTCAGCTCAGGTCATGATCTCAAGGCTCATTGGTTCGAGCCCTGCATCGGGCTCTGTGCTGACAGCTCAGGGCCTGGAGCCTGCTTCAGATTGTGTGTCTCCCTCTCACTCTCTGCCCCTCCCCCACTCATGTTCTGTCTCTCTGTCACTCAAAAATAAATAAGAAAAAAAGAAAACAATGGTATTTGTTCAGCACATTGGGAGAAGCTCAAGGGGAGTTAGGGGGTATCTCCATGACTATTGGTGAAAAAATAATTTTTTATATTACATAATTATGTTAAGAAAATGAATTTGTATAAAACTTCCACATAGAATCTTTAAAAAGTCAGGTTTTATGCATGAAATGGCTAAATGCAGTTTCTGGTCAAGGTCTCATTTATTTATTATTTATTTACTTATTTATTTTAAATATTTATTTTTGAGAGAGAGAGCATGAGCAGGGGAGAGGCAGAGAGAGAGGGAGCCAGGAGGTCTGAAGTGGGATCTGCATAGACAGCAGCAAACTACGAGACCACAATCTGAGGCAAAGTCAGATGCTTAACTGACTGAGCCACGCAGGTGACCCCTGAGCAAGATTTTAAATGATGATCTTTTAAAATTCTTGACGAAAACCATTATTCTCAAGGCTGGGAATAAAAATTTTTAAACCATGTAACAACAATTCAAAAATGATATTTAAAGAATCAAACAGCTCTTTCTTGTCTTTCATTGACAAACGTTAGGTTGAAAATGCCTTGGTAATGCAACTGGGTTTCAAATTCAGTTCAAATCGCTTAGATTAATGATTATGAATGAATGAGGAAGCCCTTATTTGCTGAGGAGGCATGGTTAGGGCAGTCACCTTGCAGCTTCATGGGTGTCATAGAAGGAACATTCTGCCACAAACTACAGGAAGTGACCAATTTGGAGACCCCCTAAACCTCAGCCCCGGAGCACAGAAATGACACTCGTCAGTTTGTACACTTTGAGCAGAGCTACCCACCTAGAGTGTGGGAAAGTCATGGCTGTGCTTTGGGCCAGTGGTGCTGCTGGAAGTTTTTTTTTTTTGTTTGTTTGTTTTTTTTTTTAATTTTTATGTGGCACATGAGGTAGACATCCAGGGTGGAGAGGAGCCTTTCCTGCACACAGTGCCTGTGGAAAAGAAGCTTGTGTGAGATTTCGTTTGCCCTCCTCTCAGCCTGCCAGGTGTCCCATCAAATCTGGGCCTCCTCTACTTTGGCATCCTCTGAGAAGTAGCCAAAGGTCACAGGCAAGGGGGACCTCTGGCTGGAGAGCTTAGCTGCACATGAGAATCATCTGGATGTTAAAAAAAAATAATGGTGCCTGGGTCTTGACTCAACAATCTAGTCCTGAAAACAATCTCATGTGAAAGTACTTTTCTCATGCTATTTTTATAGGTGGGAAAATAGGCTCAGAGAGGTTAAGTCAGTTGTCCAAGGTCATGGAGCCATGGTTCAAATGTAGGCTGGCTTCAGAGCCTGTGCCTTAACCACTGGGCTGTGCTGCCTCTCTAAATAACTACAAGTTCTGAAACTTTATGGTTTCTCACTACTAATTATTAATCACTAATGTCTCTACTGTATTGATAAGCTCCACAGAAGCTTAAGCATACAGATTATAAATCATAAGATAATTGGATGATTCCTAAATGATGCCCTTTAAAAAACACTCTATTTTTAAGTATTCGAAAAAGTCAAGAAATCCACAGAGGCCTTCAATTCTTGGAGTCCCCTAATGAGTGTAAATAGCCTGTCACTCAAGTTGGCAGGTCACAAAGTCTACAGTTGCACTTCAGCCTGCCACTTTCACCTTCAGAGTTAGTGCTGCATCTCTCTGTTATTTTCAAAACCAGAAAATACCATTTCTTTGTTTAAAAAAATACAAACACAACTTAGAAGAGACCTTGTTCCTCCAAAGCACTGATTGGACCAGAGAGGCTTGGGGCCGGGGACCTGATGCCAGAGGGGAGGCAGCACTTTGGTTCAGAGGTACCCACTGGGCTTAAATCAGGTCTCTGCTGCTGGAGAGGTCAGTGGGAAGCCCACTGAAGTCAGAGGGAGAAGAACATCTGCTTCCTCCTCTTTTCTGAAAGCTGTCAGGCCAGTAAACCGATCTGAGACAAGAGGGCTTTGTGAGAATCGGTTTCTCCCGCAAGTAAGTTGGCATACAACATCAGCTGTTGGCAACTTTAATGACCTTTTGGTTGAGTACAGAAGAAATTGTGGAATGGCTCTAAAATAACTGTGCATTCTGACCTCTTCATCAGCCTGCCTCTGAACAATCTTTCCAGAAGAAAATAAGTTGAATGATACTCATGCCTGTGAGGCGTTTTTATTTCCTCCAGAAGTCATTCGCCCCCACTGCACCTTGCAAAGGCAAGGCACTGTCTTCCTGAATTCAACCTCCCTCCTGCCTCCAACTTGTACATCAGCTCTACAGGAAACCTGGTTCACAGATGTTAGAACCCCAGGTCATTTTCATTTACTGACACCAGTTGCTGCTAGGGCTGGTGGGGCAGGCAAGAGCTGAGTATTGAATGCCTTTCTCTCTCCACTCCCACCCCCATAAGATGAGAAACAATCAGACATAAACAAGCCCATCCAGATGTTGAAGATGAATCCAGAGCACAATTCCAAATCTCTCTGGAAACACCACGGTTGAAGACGGGTGAAAAGAATAAGCCTACAAATAGAATGTGTTTTTACACTGAAGATCCTAAGACCTGGGAAAAGATATGTTCTTCCTTTTATTTTTCCAGGAGGCTGAACATTAATTTCTTCCTTTATGTAGAGAGGAAAGAATTTTGGAAAGAAGATATGAGGCTTGGCTATGGAATTAGCAACAGAGACCAGCTGGGTGGGGGGAGAGGATTGCAGTTCCTCAACAAAAATGGGGAAACTCATTCTGGGATTCGTTGGTAGATAAATCTAATGTAATTTTGTTCCTTTTTGATGATGGAAATTAATTAGAGGCTAAATTAAATATTTGATTTCCATATTTTTCAGATTATTTTATTTTTAAAATTCATAAGTCTCTTGTGAAACAGATCATGTGTTTTGGTTCAGGAAATATGGACACTGTGTCTACCTAGGGCCTTTCTATCTGGGAGCCGTAGGGTAGGCCTGTCCAGGACCTGCCAGGCAATCAAAGTCAGGATCAGCACAGTGTCCTGAGAAGAAAGCCTTTCTTCCCCACCAGGGCTGGGTGAAGGTTCAGATGAAAGCAGGGGTAGAGTGGGGCATGTGAGGCCATTCGTAATGAGACAATTGGCAAAACCGGTGAGAACAGTCCAAGGCACTTTCCATGGCACAGGACACCTCTGGTCTCCCCGAGGACTTGGGAGAACCATGGATTTCGTAGGGAGAAGCAAGGGCTCATGATGTGAGATCCCCTTCACATGACCCATGCTTCTCTCTATAAGGAAACAGTTGTGCATCTTGTGTATTGCCTTTGGCTTTCCATCCCTTTAACAAAAACGTACAAAACCATTCACTATAGGGAAAGCCAAGAGAAATTAAACAAGTCGTTCCAGGAAGTATAACTTGTTGGTGGCAGAGCCAAGACCAAAAGCCAAGTCTCAGGACTCCCGATCTGTGGCCTCCCATAGCACAGTACTGCTGAGTAGTTGACTGCCTCATCATGCCTTCATGTCATTCTGCTTTAAGAGTTTAGCATTTATACCCGGGCCCATTTTGGTGGCTGGAGGCAGGAGAGGACAAAAAAAAAAAAATCATATAATAAAGGTTGTATTTCTTTTGTTAGAGGACTTCAGAGCTAGGCAGAGAGGACCAGGGAATAAATAATTTAAAGACCATGGACCAGAGACATGGCTAAAACCCATTTATTCCTAATCTACATAAGACTGGCCTTTAACTAGACATGTAGCTTCCACCTGCCTTTCTTCCTTTGCGTAGTTTTGCTCTGTGATTCTTTTTTTACTGAAGTAAAGGTGCTTATTACACAGTCCAATGGCACTTAATGCAAATGTGAACTATGTGAATTTGAGATAGCGTGATATGAGAATATTAACAAAGTCTCAATTAGTTTCCTAAAAAAAAAAAAAAATACATTCCTCAAATTTACAAAAAAAAAAAAAAATCACACAATTTCAAAGCAGGGGCCAAATGAACTATATGCCATGTTCACATTTGACAGTGTTACTTCAGCTGTTGATGGAAATACCCTGCTTCCTTTGTCGGTGGACTGTGGATCACCCTCCTGTTTACATGCACTAGAATTTCTGCAAAAGATTTTGGTTACTTTTGTGCTGTTATTTTAATAGTCACTGCAACTTAAGCATTTAAAACTTTTTGAATCACATAACAATATCATCCAAGATGTTATTGAGTCATATGGCTAGCGTGAGTGCTGAAAATCGGGTCTGCAAATCGGTGACTTTGCAGTGCAAGTTACATAAAATGCCATTACACAAGCCAGACAACCACTGAGATAGGCCAAGCAGTAAATTTAGTGAACTCTCAAAGGGAAATATTAGCAAAAACACTGAGAGAAGAAGAAAGAAATATTCAAGGACAAACATGTCACATGTTTGTGGATAGATACAATTTGAGATAGTAGTCCCTCTCCTGTGCCCTTAACTATTATTGTTTTTCCTTCAGAAAAATTAATTATGAAAACTTTGAAGTACATGAGGTCTTCAGGACTGCATGCTTGACGTAAATAAGGATATGTTATACCGTAGTGTTATGGGTTGAATTGTGTCCCCACAAAAGATGTTGGAGTCCTAACCCCCAGAACCTGTGAATGTGATCTTATTTGGAAGTAAGGTCTTTGCATATGATCAAAATAAAATGAGGTCATTAGGGTGGTCCCTACCCCAGAATGACTAGTGTCTTTATAAAATGGGGAAATTTATATAAAATGGGGAAATTTAGATGCACACAGGTATGTACAGAAGGAAGATGATGTGGTAACACAGGGAGAGGACCATCTACAAGCCAGGGAATGCCTGATGCCACCAGAAGCTGGAAGAGGCATGGAATGGATTGTCCATTCCAGCAGCAAGCATGCCGACACCTTGATCTCAGACCTCTAGCCTCCAGTACAGTGAGACAATACATTTCTGTTGTTTAAGCCACTCAGTTTGTGATACTCTGTTATGTCAGCCCTAGCAAACTAATATACTGATTGACCTTTGTAGAAATAACTCATTTTTTTTTAATTTTTTTTTCAACGTTTATTTATTTTTGGGACAGAGAGAGACAGAGCATGAACGGGGTAGGGGCAGAGAGAGAGGGAGACACAGAATCGGAAACAGGCTCCAGGCTCTGAGCCATGAGCCCAGAGCCTGACGCGGGGCTCGAACTCACGGACCGCGAGATCGTGACCTGGCTGAAGTCGGACGCTTAACCGACTGCGCCACCCAGGCGCCCCGAGAAATAACTCATTTTTGAGAAGGTATACCCATTCTCAATGTTTTGGCCAACTGAGGACCCCGAGGAATGCCTCTTTGGGGAGGAAATGTCTGCCCCTGTCAGGTTACCAGTCCCAAGGGGAGTGCCTTTGCTTTCTCATCTGTCATTTACATGGCAGTGTGACCAGTTCATCAGAGGCACTTCTAAGAGACTTGTTGACTTTATGGTGGAAAGTCAAGTTTTGACTGGGGTGATGAGATTGCAGGAGAAATTGGGGACAACCCCTGGGTGGACAGTCATACTTACTAGGATCTGGCTCCCACTTAGAAAAGAGCTGGGGTAATCTGGTGGGAACGATAAGGAAGGTTGAAGTTTGCCTAAGAAGGTCAGGGGCAATATTGATAACCTGCATTTTTGTCAAGAGCTAGGTATGTATAGTTATAGAAGAACATGGCTGAATGGAGAGGTGGGGGAGGGCAGAGGTGGATGGGTTGAAAAGAGGAGTTAGAGCTGAGGCAGTGGAGGGGTTACAATGAGAGCTACCGCATTTTAAAATGCTGCTCAGAAGGGCATCAGTGTCGCTCAGTTGGTTGAGCATCCAGCTCTTGATTTTGGCTCTGGTCATGATCTCATGGATGGTGAAATCAAGCCCCACATGCTTTGAACTCTGTGCTGACAATGCACAGCCTGCTTGGGATTCTCTCTCTTTTCTCTCTCTGTCCCTCCTCCCACTCATGTTTTCTCAAAATAAATAAATAAACATTAAAAATAATAATAATAATAAATAAAGTGCTGCACAGAGCCAGCACACCAAGAAGGATGAGGCTAGGGCTTTCAGTGCACAAAGAGGCTGGTGGGGAAAGAAGCAGAAGCCCTTCCCTCTGTGCTTGGCCAAAGGACTCCAGCAGTGACATCAGTTAGAAGGGAGGGATCAAGGCTCTCCTCAATAGGCAATTCTGGAGTCACATGTCTCATCGTTCATAAAGCAAGATGGTTTCTTGGGGTGATGTCTATTTCATACAGAGGTTGGTGGTTTTGGAGACAAAGCCTAGTGCCAGTAGGGCTGCTGTGATTTCTGAAGTGGAAGTGTCCAACAGGGACTCTATGGACAGAATATGAAACAGAGATAATCAAAGAGGTTGAGATACAAATGCATCTCTTAGTCTGTGAATGGCTCAGACCTCTTTTGATCCAGCAGGCACCAAGTTTTTGCTTACATTTCTTCTCCTGTCTTCATCCCTCGCTCAGTCATTATATGAGCACACAAGGCAGCAGGCAGAAATGGTGGTGGGGAGAGTAAGGGATTATGTATCTTTGGGGGAGGGCGGTAACAACAATGATCACAATAGCAACAATGGGAGTCATGGTGGCTGATATTTCCTGAGGACTTTACAAGTGCCAACCCCTGTACCAGATATGTTGATTCTCAGTGTAATCATGCAAGGAAGCTGTCATTACTCCTTCCCTATAGAGGAGAAGCCACTGTCTGCCAGATTTTCAATAAATGCTCTGCATCCCACAGATGGTATGTAGTAGACCATAGTAATGTATGATATTGCATTGTAACATATAGTAAATAGAATCCTTACCACAACTCTCATAAAGTGAGAGATGTCAACCAGATTAGTTCCTTGCTGCAAGTTGTGACCACGGTGGGGAGGCAGGGCTCCCAGGACAGTGTGCTCTATCTGTCCTAGCGAAGTCTCAGTACAAACACAGGGCTGGAAATGAAATGAGAAGTGGAAGTTAGACTGGTCAAGTTCCCAATCTGGGGGAGGGGTTTCCTGTATGGTGAGATCCAGATTTCCTCAGGATGTTCAAGCAACACACAGCATGAGAAAAAGGTAGGGCAAGGGCAATAGCATCAAAAGAAATTCATGGTTTGGTCCACTTGTTCTTGCTGTGAACTGCTGTTCCTATAGATTGCAATTCTGAGGCCCTAAAGAGGAAATTTCAGAAATGACCCCTTTGAGCATTATTTACTGGAAATTGGAGAGGAAAGTTTCCGTATCAAACACTGTTAGAGAGAGCTCTCTTGCTTCCGAGTTCCTCTTCTGCTCCATTCCTCAGATGCCAAATGCTGCCAGAGTTTCGGCAGTAGTTTTGCATGCAGTCGCAAGCTCTCACTTGGGTAATACAGGGGAGGGAGTTTAGCTTGACAGTGTGTTTTCCAACAGGGCCAGGAGCATTCTATACAAAGGCAATTATGATTAATGATTAAGCTAGTAGCTGAGTTAGAGTATACAACTTGGCCAAGGTCAAGTCTGGCATGAGGGGTGGCCTGGATGAGGCCATTTGAGGGCCAAAGTTGTGCAGATGAGTGGAAAGCCTCAGAAGAATCCAGGCAGAACCTCCTTACTTGGGGGCTGCAGAAGTGATCCCATGTAAAGGAGGCATGGGAGGCATGAAGGACTGATGAGGATCTGGGCCGATGTCCTCTCCACAAAGCCACTGTTCTGACTCTTCCTCTGGCCAGCCTGAGCTATTCTAGGGCCACCATTACTCCTGTAGGCTGCTGTGTTCATTTCCTGTGGCTGCTGTAACAATGACCTCAAACTTGGTGGCTTACAACAGAAATTTACTCTCTCATGTTCTGGAGGCCAGGGAAGAACCCTTCCTCACCTCTTCCAGCTGGTGGTGGCTGTTGCCACTCCTTGGCCTCCTTGACTATATCACTGCAATCTCTGCTCTGTGGTCACAGCCTCTCTTCCTCTTCATGTGCCTTCTCTCCAGTCTCTTATAAGGACACTTATTATTGGATTTGGATTCACCTGAGAAATTCAGGATGACTGCATCTCAAGATCTTTAACTTAACTTCTGCAAAGACCCTTTTTTGAAATAAGGTAACATCCACAGGTTCAGGGCATTAGGAAATGGAAAAATCTTTTCGGGGACCACCATGCAACCCATTATAGGTGCCAAGAGTCAGGGAACTATGAGGACCTATATCTTTGTTGTCTAAACACAATGCTTTTTGGTTTCTGTGTCACAAGTATTGCTTAGGCTTGAATTTGTGAGTGGTGTTCAGTGACAAGGCAAGTCAAACTTCAAGATGCCTTTAAGCCAAAGCTATGCTCCTGAGTGATCTCTAGGGGACTCCTGTATGTTGGGCGTCTCAGTCTAATCTTCTACAGGTCCTCCTCTGCCTGTGCCCTTCAGCCTGTGGTGGGTAAATTAGACCCAACAACTACTAAGAATGCAAGGGACTTCAGAGGCCATCTGATTCACATGGGTTGCAAGTGTTTAGCACCAACTATAACCGACGCTACCCCAGACTCATGACAGATATGAAGTATCTCTTGTAATGTCAGTCCAGCTAGAGCCTCAGACTTCTCAGGCCAGTCCTCAGAGTAGCCACGGCCCTGGGTTAGACTTAACACAGGAAGTGGGTTAGACTTAGCACAGGAAGTGAAATCCCTCTGCGATCTCTGACCCCAAACAAGCCTCATTTTTTGGATGAGGAAACTGAGGCCCAGAGAGGATGAGAGAATTGATAAAGGTGGTGCTCTATTCCCATATATCTCAACACTGCATTTCCCATTAAAAAAAAAAAAATCAGATTATCAACTTTCTAGGTTCCCAAATTAGGATTTTTTTTTAACCTTCAAAATACCTATGTGTTGACCTGATTTTCTTCTTATTCGTTTTAACAGTTCCGTACCTCACACAGACACATGGAGCCTGTCACCCTCCCAACGTGGCTTAGCACGCACGGCACAGCCATTCTGCTCTGCAGCTTCTGACCCCGTCTGCTAGCTCATAGAAAATGAAATTATATTAAATGGGATTTTAGAAAATCGTCACGGCCTAAAGTGAACATCATTTGTTGGGAAACAAACCATATGTTGGCAATTTTACTTCTAATTCTTGGCTTGGGGACATTTGAGTTCTAGGGAGAAGAAGGGGAGCCCCTCACTGTGCCCCTGCCAGTGGGGTGCCTCACTCTGCCATTTGCTGGGAGCAGTTCCCACCCTGAGGCCCTGCAGCTGAGATGCTTACTTCCTCAGACATTTGAATTTGCCCTGTTTGGATCTGTTGTTAGGAAAGAGAGGCCCTAAGACATCATGTTCAACTCAGCTTCTTCCATAGTCGGTTGGTCTGCTACAGTCTGCAGGAAAACTGACAGCATGAGTTTGGGTAAGAGTTAGGAAGACAGGAGTGAACATTTCAAGGTTAGGGAAAAAAATGAAGAAATAAGGCTAGGATCAATCTTCAGCTTGGTCTGTTTGGTCCCAAGAGACTTTCCATTTGTCACAGTGGGGTGACGTAACCTTGATGGGGGATTTTAAGGAAGAAGGAGCTACAATCTGCAGTTACAGAAGGGCCACAGAGAATCCTCCAGTTAAGCTTCACAACAGCCATCTGAGACTGTTGCTCTTGCCCCCATTTTATAGAACAGGAAACCAAGGGTAAGAAAGTTTGTTATTTGCTCAAGGTCAACTAGTAACTGGCAAGTGAAGGAATCGATCTCCAGTGTTGCCTTCTAATTAAGTAAGGTATATCAAGAAGGATCCATAATAATTATTGGGGCAGGTTTTCTTCACGAATATGACATTTCTCTAGGGGAAAACTCTGCAAGTAAATTCTACAGGGACAGTTATTGAGGAGAGGACATCATTCAAGGCTGAGAGCTGAGATAGAATACAAGATCAGACAGGACAAATTGTGTGATCAACTGTATTCCCTTCACCCCTAGACTGGAGCTCGCTGAATTCCCAAAGTCCTTCTTGAGTCTTTCTACTAATCTGAACTTTGCAAACCTCACCGATGCTTGTTAGTTGCATTTTGGTTATATTTGAGTGACTGTTAGAGCTACCATACTGGATGCTTGGCAATATCTAAGATGGAAGAACTCATTTAATCTTCACAACAATACCAGGTGGATGATCGGTATTGTCATATCCATTCTACAAATTAGGGAGCCAATGCAGGAATTCACATAATTTGCCCCCAAAACAAATCCTGGGGCATAGTGGGATTTCCCTCAAGGCTGTGACTCTCCAGTGTGTTCTAGTTAATGCCCTCTGGTTTGAAACTCCTCTAAGGACAGGAAGAGTGGCTTTGCTTTCGCTTGTTAGTTTCCCTTTCACTGGGGAAGATCGTGTCATTAACGTGTGCCTTTCTCTGTTCCGTGCTGCCTTTGTTCCTTTAGTATCCACCGTCCTGACTCATTCCATTTTGGTTTGGATTTCAACCAATTGAAACCTAATCTCTGATACTGTTAGCTGGGGGAGCAGCAAATGTTAATCCTCCAGGGGAAGTGTTTGAAGAAGGAGACTCTGGAAGGACAAAAGGCCTTCGAGACCCAGATGATCCTCTAATGATCCAGGTGATAGGGAAGGTGGTTTTGAGAGGAGAGATTGCCTCAGAGCGTCAGAACAGGTAGAGAAATTGTATGGTTTATGGACCTGCAGCAGCGTCACCACCTGGGAACTTGGCAGAAAGGCAGAATGTGGGGTCTGCCCTTTCAGAAGTCCCCAGGTGACTTGGGGGTACATTATAGTTTGGGAAGCACTGGTCTAGCTCATACTCTGCCTTCTTTGTCTGAACTCAGGGTGGAACTGAAAGGTAAATTCAAACCACCTTTTCCAGATGCTCAGGTGAGAGGGAACTTCATACAGGCAAGAGCAACTGAAAATCAGATCTAGGGCTCCCAGATGGAGCCGGCAGTTTGCAACACAGTTAACTGATTCTAAACCGAATAAATGGGCCAACCTCAACATGTGGTGGCTGAGTTAGCGGAAATCTACCAGGTCAGATCTAATTCAAAATGTTTTAGTTTTAGATAAGTGATATCTAGTTTCTCCCCCATGAGGGCAAATGTAAAATAGCCTAAAATCTGTATTAGCAGTTGGAGAGCTGGCCATATCCCTTTTCCTCTGGGAACCAATGCGTTCATTTCTCTCACGGCTCGCCTCATGAATTAACTATTTCCCCTGGAACTGAAATTGGAAGAACTTCCCTGAGCAAAAAGCAATTTCATTCCCCTCTGATTTTTTTCTAAGTGCAGGTTAACTTGAAGCTCAGCACTGCCCTGCTCTGCAATGCTCCAAGCTGACCTGTTCTCCTCCATAATGTCATCTTGCGGATAAATTGGAATCAGAGGGAAAAAGCAGCTCCAGAGCTTGGTGTTTTCTTAGCTTATTGTATTGTATTTTTGGCAAGTCTTTCAATCTTTAAGTGTTTAAAACTTTCCCTAATATTACTTACCTCGTTATCTCCTTTAAGGATGCCAAGTGAAGGTTAATGAGACGGTGAGGTGACTTTGATCTCCTGGGGAGAAAAAGAAAGCCTATAAATGTATCAAACACAGTGACTAGGTATAGACAAGATTTTAAAAAGACAAATCCTGAACACAGTCACCAATCTACATTAAACTTGCTGCTCCAATGGCGTGGCCATTGGCGTCATTCTGATACTAAGAGTGAGGACTTGAAGGGCTGTGGGGGGCGGGGGCAGGGGGCGGAGGATCTCTAACAGCTGAGCCTTTTGTTTTGCCGCAGCACGCTTCATAATGAGCCCTGTTGGCTTCAGAATTACATCTCAAAACTTCAGTTCTTGTGTTTTCATCTTTGCTCACCTCTTCAAGTTCAATTTTTATCACTTCTGGTCTCTCCTTTGCTGTCATTTCTGCTCTCCAACATTACCTGTCTTCAGTGCACTTTCTTATGACATTTACTGTTCATTTTGCTCAGAATACTCTTCTTATCCTGTCTTCCAAACACCATCACCTGGTTAGTCTTCCTGATCCCTCACATCTCAGCTACCTCCTCTGGGAAGGCTCTCAGGGTCTTCTAAGCCTGAGTGGAGAGAGCCTCATGGGGTCCCATTGTAAACCCTTAAACCCTTTCTAGTAATTCCCTGTGTATTTATCTTTCTCTCCTAGACCAGTAGTTCTCAGCCTTGATTGGACATTTAGAATCATGTGGGGACATTTTAAAACTCCAAATATCCAGATCATACCCAGACTAATGAAATCACAATTTCTGGGAGTAGGATTTAGGTACCAGTATTTTTTAAAGCTCTCCCAGTGATTCCAGGGTATAAGTCAGCTTGAGAACCACTGTAATGGGTTGTAAACTCATGAGACTGCAGACAGTCACGCCATAATGCCTGGTACATAATGGCACCCAATAGAGCTCAGTGAATGAATGAGTGAATGAGATGTTGAGGTTGCAGCTTGGCAGACCTTGAACTTTGATTCCCAGGTCATTGTTGGAGGATCATTCTCTTAGGTACCTGAGGCCCTGAGATTCATCTTCAACAGAAACCAATTAATCTTATTTTCAGGAAATGTAAACTAAGTTAATCAGATACTTTTATCACCCTTCCTTTCCAGCTCCCAGCCATTAGCTCATTTTTTTTCTCAGTAAGGAAGCCTACATAGAAAGCAAAATTAAGAGTAGATATGGAAAGGGAAGGAAGCTGAAGGTCTTACAGGATATTTTTTCAACTTTGTACTATATGGATTCCATGGACTGGATATTCTTGATATTTGAGATAATTTATCTGAAAGGGCTCTGAAAATCATAAGGAGGCATTGTTGTTATTATGACCGCATAATTTCACTTATTCCTATAACAAATAGAAGGCCTTTATGATTGCACTAAACAACAGGAATATAAAGGGAAAAAGGGCCATTGCTACTTCTGTGGGATGAGAGTGCTAGAGAATCCTGAGCATGGGTCTTTTGCATGTCAGGTGATAAATCCAGGAACTCAGAGAAAGGAGTGCCATATAGCTATGTTACCTGCCACCCCCCTCACCCCCACTCTGGGTTGTGAGCACAGTCAGGGTGGAGGCTGTCCTACTCATCTGCCTTTGCTCAAGGCCTGACACAATTCCTGACATATAGTAATGATATCAACTCTCAAGATAAGATAGATCAGTTATGGTCCATTTGTTAGGTCAGATTCTTTGGGTTCCAGACACTAGAAAACCAGGTAAGCATAGAAGTATTTATTTATTTATTTATTTATTTATTTATTTATTTATTTATTTATTTCAGTAGTTAAGAAAGTCAAAACCAACATCAGAAAAGAAAAACACAACTTAGAAGAAGAACCTTGGGAAGGCTGTGCCCAGGGTTCTTCTTAGGACTTGTGACTCTGGAAACTAGGGGCCCCTCGGTATCACTCACCTCTGCTTTTCTTGTCTGTTGTTGGGTTCCTTCTTTCTTCCTATAGGGTGGTTCAAGACATGTAATGGGCACAGGGGCAGGCAATGGCTCTGGACTCACATTTTCCAAATCTTCCCTCCAGAGAGGAAAGGCTGTCTCTCTTGAGCTTAATTCCGTGGGAAGGACTCTGACTGCCTAAGACGAAGAGGTTGCCATTGCCCACTCATTGGGGCAGAGTGTGGGAGCACACCTGTAAAATGATGGGGGCAGGCTTCTCAAGGAAAGGAGATGTTCTTGGAACAGTACCACTTGCTGGTATGTGGTTCTACAGGGCTCCTTACTCCATGAGGTAATGTGTCCCAGTTATGAAAACAGATAGGATTAACAGGCTCTGTCTATTCATTGCAGATTTTTAAGAAAAGTACAAGAAGTTCTAAATGTCCCTCTGCAAGGCAACTACAATTACAATGAAGGAGAATATGCAACTTTTGCAAACCTTAGGCTGAAAGCTCATTTTTCTGGAAATCATTCTTTCGTGTTTCTACTAAAATTAGAACATTATCCCATAGTGCCCCAAATCTGGTAAGATATGATTATGATCTTAACTCTTGCCCTCAATGAAATAGCAACATGGTGGAGAAAGCTACCCTGTCCTGGAAAGGGTCTATGCTAGCTACTCAGAGTTTGGCTGCTGCAAGGACTCTCACCCACTGACTGGGGCTCCCTGCAGGTCTGGGGCCTAAAGGGTCTGCATCTGAGGAAGCCCTCCTTTATCCAGAGTGCAGGTGCTGTTTAAATATTATTTGGTATCTCATTTAATAGGGGATGGGAGAGTGAGAACTTTGAACAAGTTTCTATTTCTTATTGTCCTGAAACTTCCACTTTATTGCAAGTAAAGACTCCAAGTTGGTCTCATCCAGAACGAGGAGGTCTTTGGCTAATCTAGAGCAGTAATGTTTCCACAGTTCTTTCTGATAGTACAAGGTTCCAGAAGCAAGGCAGAGTGCATTGGCTTCCCTCAAAGTGGAGAACTGAAATAAACCTCTCTCAAAAAGAAGCATCCTGTGGGAGTTGGGATAGCAGAGGAAGAAATAACAGGGCAGGGATGATGGTCCTGAAGGTTTTCATGTTGCCTGTGAAAGTTGGGTCTGGTAAAATGATGTGAGGGACAGAGGTCACTGAATCCTGCTCTCATAAATGTGGGGACAATGCAGAGAAAACAGGTTTTCCAGGAATAGGTGAGAGCCAAGACAGGCCTGGGATGCTGGCATAAAAAGAACAAAGTAAGGCCCCAAAGAAAAAGAGACCTAGCATAGTTGTCAGTGGGCCAGTTGAGTGAAATCCCAGTGATAGTGGGGCAGATCACCAGGCTGGGAAAATGGGGCGGAGGCAGACTTCTTTCCATTGTCTCAATTGTCCTCTCCCAGGCTAGTGACCCAGGAAAACCCAATGACAGTAGCCTTTCTGCAGCAGGCTTTGCAGACAAAGTTCCCATACAAATTGCTACTGAGTGTCTGCCACATTTTAAATAGGGTTCTTTGGTGAAGCCAAAGTTCAAGGTAGCAAGAATTTTTTAAATTGCCGTTTAAACAAAATTTTTTTTTTTAACGTTTATTTATTTTTGAGACAGAGAGAGACAGAGCATGAACGGGGAAGGGTCACAGAGAGAGGGAGACACAGAATCTGAAACAGGCTCCAGGCTCTGAGCTGTCAGCACAGAGCCCGATGCGGGGCTCGAACTCACGGACCGCGAGATCATGACCTGAGCCGAAGTCGGACGCTCAACCGACTGAGCCACCCAGGCGCCCCAAATTGCCGTTTAAAATAAACACTGTGTGGATGTTTTTGCCCTCTGCTAGCATAATTGCTCTCAGGGGGCAAATGATTTTTTGCTTAACCAAATGAATTAATAGATCTGTGGCTCTATAGAGGCAGCTCCACCTCCTACCACACAGACAGACATAGAGTTTGGAAACAGGGGACAGAAGATAGAAAGAAGTGAGTGGTTCTGCATGAAAATTGAGTTGAATTCAGAGTTTGTGTGGATAGAAAGAGGGAGGGAGTGAAGAAGAAAGAGAATCTGCTGGCTGGGAGGAGGCTGGTTCTTGAGGAGGCAGGGTTAGACAAGAGATGACCAGCAGGAAAACTGATGCTGGTTCTCTTGGTGGGAGGACTAGCTACAGAACTTCTAGAAACAGCACCCTTCAGTTGTCTCACTTAATTGAAAATATTACTACAAGAATAAGATGTTACAGTGTATACCCATTTGAAAACCATAAAGGCAAACATTATTTTTGGTTTTGATTGAAAAATATTCAATTTTCATGGGGCACCTGGGTGGTTCAGTCAGTTAAGCATCCGACTTCAGCTCAGGTCATCATCTCACGGTTCATGGGTTCAAGCCCCACATTGGGCTCTGTGCTGACAACTCAGAGCCTGAAGCCTACTTTGGATTCTGTGTCTCCCTCTCTCTCTCTGCCCCTCCCCTGCTATTGCTCTGTCTGTGTCTCTCTCTCAAAAATAAACAAACATTAATTTTTTTTAATATTCAATTTTTCATGTATACCCTTTGATGCTTTGCAATGGAATCCTGGCCCCAATCACTGCCCCAGGATCTGTGGTCAAAGTGATGGCACACACCTGTCTTGCATGGGGGGCGGGGGGGGTTGTGGAAATTAGGAAAAAGGGGCTGTAGTCCATGTTTGGGTCTAACAGGGTGAAGAGAAAGGGGCTTCACCAAACAGAAAGATAAGGTGATGGAGGGGCAGGCACAGGAAATCAGAGCAAGTGAGCCCTGAGGAAATGTAGGGAGTGTGCTGATTTTCCCGCCACTGGGCAAGGGACTCTACTTAACTCTTTTCTTCCTTTTTATTAGTTTTTTTTTTTTAATTCCAATCTCTCATAAAGGAAAAGTTTAAACATCTTGACATATTGAATGAAAGTCACTCTGACTTCCTGTATGCCTACCACATACAATCAAGAATTATTAGCATTTGACCATATTTGCTTTATTTCTTCTTTTCTGTGTATGACTTTGATTTTTACTATTTATTTTTATTATTTTCTTGTGGAGCTATGGCACATACATTGCAGGACATCATGACACTTGAGCTCTAAAAACTTAAGCATGTGTTTCCTAAATATAAGCCATTATCACTCAACTATTAAAAGGAAGGGTCAGGGGTGCCTGAGTGGCTCAGTAGGTTAAGTGTCCAACTCTTGATTTCAGCTCAGGTCATGATCTCATGGTTCATGAATTAGGGCCCCACATTGGGCTCTGCACTGACATTGCAGAGCCTTCTTGGGATTCTCTCTCTCCCTCTTTCTCTGCCTCTCTCTTTCTCCAACTCTCTCTCTCAGAAATAAATAAACTTGAGGTGCCTGGGTGGCTCAATTGATTAAGAGTCAGACTTCAGCTCAGGTCATGATCTCACAGTTCATGACTTTGAGCCCCACATCAGGCTCTGTGCTGACAGCTCAGAACCTGGAGCCTGCTTCAAATTCTATGTCTCCCTCTCTCTCTCTGCCCTTCTTTAGCTTGTGCTCTTTCTTTCTCTCAAAAATAAACAAACATTAAACATTTTTTTAAATAAATAAACAAGCTTAAATAAAAAAGGAAGGGTCAGCCCTAAGAGCAGGGGAACTCAGAGGTCACCAGGTGGCTGGTACCTGAGTTATAAAACAAGGAGCAGGGAAAAGGCCCCACTCCAGCTTCCAGGAAGTCTGGTGAACCAAGGAGATAAGCCTGCCACCCCTTGCCTGAGCCATTCCCAGCAGGTGTACTTTGTAATGTGAAAATGTCTTCCCAGAGATACCCATCCTTGCCACAGCGTTATCATGTCTTCCCTCCCTTCCTCTTTTCCTCCCCATGGCTGTTTTCCTGTGCTCTCTTTTCTTGACTCTGCTTCTTATTCTATTACTCCGTGAAGCATCTCCTTGTCATTGCCAGCCATGGGTTGGGTCACAGTTAGGGACACAGGAGTCATACAGGGCTGATGTGTTTTGGGGGAAGGGGAGTAGGTGAGTGTGGCAGGGGACCAGAGGGAGTACTGCCTGTGAGGAAAAAAGGTCACAGGCACCATTTAGTCCCTCACACTGGCTAAGGGGGAACGTGATCTTGGACTGGCTGTGGTGGGTTGTCTGTCTGTCAGCCTGCTCTGCTAGGTTCTGTGTTTCCATCTGTGCATCCATCACTCTATTCTTTTTATGCCTCTGACACTATTTCTTTCCCTTCTTGTGTCTATCTCTTTCTCTTCCTTTCTGGCTCTCTCTGACTTTCATTCCTGTCTGTTTATGTGTGTAACCCAGCTCTTCCCTTTACCATTTTCTTTCTTTCTTTTCTTTCTTTCTCTTTCTTTCTTTTTTTCTTTCTTTCCTTTCATTTTCTTTTCTTTTCTTTTGCCTTGCACTTTTTAATGCAGAGATCTTACACATATTTTATGCATTCCTAAGTATTTTATAGGTTTAAAAAATTTTTTTATTTAAATTCAAGTTAGTTAACATACAATGTCCTTTACCATTTTTTCTATTCCATGTTCAGACGATGCTAAACTTAGAGAAGAAGCCTTTTGAAGCAGGGACAAGATATGCCACTCAACAGTATCTGCTCTTTTTTAGGGATGTTAGTATCCAGACATCTGAGAAGTGCTGTGGGGCCTTTGTAAAGGAAAGCAGTGTGTGGTTGTAAAGAATAATGTTGGCAATAACAAATAAGGACATAAGCCACTTTGTAATTTTGTTTGCTTCCATTTGGGTGTAAATGCTCATGGGATAAGTAGTTACCATTTCAATGGTCAGGATGCTTTATTTACCACACTGCTGTCTATCTCCCTGTGGCCTTCTTGGGAGGATGAAGTCTCCTCTGTGCCAATTAAGGAGTTAAGGAAGAGACAGGCACCGTATTTCTAGATTCCGGCAGAACAGGTCTGCTAGTTATGAGCCTGAGGGCAGTGCAGAGTGCAGCCAGCCCCTCCTGGAATCTGCCAGAGCTGTGGTTCCAGCTGGTGTGAGGACATTTGCCAAAAAATTGGAAATTCCAATGGCATCTAAGCAGGTACATCTCCAAGAACAACCACTGGGCACCCTGTAATATGCCCACTCAAGTTCACGGCTCACTAAAAAAACCCTCAAGCCTCTGGCTATTATTGCACTGGATATGGCTGGCATGTAGCCCCAGCTGATGAGTTGAGGGGCATAAAACAAAATCAATAGCACTTTTTCTCCCCAGCATCATTTCATCCTCCTAATTGTCTCTAATGTAAACATATAATCATTTAGCCAGGCCACTTTTAAGTCAAGCACCAGGAGTAACAGGCGCCAATTGCAAGACAGCTACGCTGGGTTTGCTGCATTTGAATTCTGCATTAGACCGCCAAAATCTGATTTTCCTATTATTTAGAAGAAACCTCTAGGGGTTATTAAAGTTAGCTGCAAATAACGTTACAGACCCATAATCTTTACGTTCAATGCAAACATTATTTATTGGGAACCCATTATAGTTCTGCACCATGCTGGTCTGTGGTGGGAAGGATGTACAGATGGCTAAAGTTGACCCCAGACATGAGACAGGGGACAGAATTATGGAAAACTGAGCAGAATCGGGAAGGGAATTGGGAAGCCCTCTTGAAGGGGGTAGGATGATGTGAGCAGGGATGTGAAGAGCACAAAGGACTTGCGTGGGTGGAAAAGGGGAGCAAAAGGGAAGCCCAGAGGGAGACCACTGACAGCCTGAACTGCTGCAGACTACAGCTGTTCCTGGAAGGGGAAAGTAAGAGCAGACAATAGTCTGGAGCTGTTTGGTGGGAGGCTGTGAAAGCCTTTCTGGCAGTTTCTGGGTGTTTTCACTGTGTCATGGGAACCATTAAAATGTCCTCTGCTTCTTGCAAACCAGCAGGGACTGAGTTTATGTGGTGGGCTGACTTTTAGAAATAGGGATTCGGTTGTATGCTTATATTTGAGTAGACCATGCAGGGCTTGGAGGTCAGGGAGACTTTGGTTCCAATCCCAAACTCTGCACATTCAAAGAGAAATTAAACAAGTCTGAGGACTGGGCTGCCCCCTCCGCCACACATTTTCTTTCCTTCTATCTTTTCTCTGTTTTTCTGCTACTTCTTGCCCCCTTCCTCCTATGGAACATCAGCATCTCAGCTCCGCTCAGATGCCCAGCACTTGGCTGATTCTCTGCTAAGAATCCACTGCTGGAAAAGCATTGGGGAACGATGCAGAAGACGGGAGAGTCCTTAGGGGGCAGAGGAGGGTGTTCACGTCAGATGTTCCGCCAAAAATAACTTTAAAACCTCCTGTTAGACATTCCTGTCCTTTAAAATTACCTCCTGGCAAAATAGTCCCTGGACACCAGCCTCTCTTCTCCCTTCTCCCTTCATCCACTGCCTCTCTTCTTCCCTCCTCTTCTCTTTCCATTACAATAACTTCCTACTTATTAGGCAGAGCAATTCAACCTTGCCCCAATTCTTTTTTTTTCTTATTTTTTTTTTAAGTTTATTCATTACTGAGAGACAGAGGGAGACAGAGCATGAGCAAGGGAGGGGCAGAGAGAGAGGGAGACACAGAATCCGAAGCAGGCTCCAGGCGCCGAGCTGTCGGCACAGAGCCCGACACGGGGCTCGAACCCACGAGCTGTGAGATCATGACCTGAGCCAAAGTCGGACGCTCAACTGACTGAGCCACCCAGGCGCCCCAACCTTGCCCCAATTCTTAACTGCCATTTGTACCCAATCATCATGGTGAACGAATCAAGGATCTGTTCTCAGTGGCCATCTAGTGGCATCTTTTGCTGTTTGAGCACCCTTGAGAGGTAAAACAAAACAAAACAAAACAAAAACAAACAACAAACAAGCAAAACACCTGCATGGGATGCTTTAATTTAGACCCTTATGAAGATGATACTCAAATTTGAAGATAGAAAGAGTTAGTCCCTATTCTGTGATGAGAACCTGTACAAGTTGATGTAATAACTACGGTTATATTTGATTAGTTCTAAAGGATATGCAAGAGGTTTTGATATAAATATCCAGACCTCACTTAGTGTGTAACTAGTAATAACCCTTAACCAACAAGCCTAATGGCCTCGTTCTGGGGGAATCAGATCCATTTCTTTCTGTGCCTCATCATGGAGGAATATCCCCTACTTGCCTTTCCATAGGCCTTAGCTATTGCGTAATGCTGCTGCCCCTTGCCCCTGCTTCTGCTGCGTGTGGTGGCACTGCCAGCTGTGTCCTCTTGCAGGATTAGTGTTCCACATGCTCTGGTAACAAGAGCGGGAAGATTAACTTCCAACCCCAAACTGAGACCCTCATTGTGTTATTTCACGGCACTGCTAACATCATTATATACCACCCTCTCCTTATTGTTGCAGATTTCGATGTTACGGTGCAATTACTGCATGCCAAATAGTATGTGGGTACGTGAGCTATAGGAACTTGATTTTGAGTCTTTGTTTATCCATTTGTAAAATGGTCATAATAACATTGACTTATGGTGCTGTAGTAATGATTAAATGCTCTCTATACTATGTAAATTGCTTGGAAACCAGTAAGTATTTACATATTTCTTTCCTACAAGTTCCTGCAAGTTTCCCTTTTCCACAAACGCTAAGTCATACTATCGATCACAATATGCATTTAGCAACAGAAGAATCAAGATAATAAACTAATGTTTGTCAAACATGTAACTCACATTATTATCGAAATCAGGATAAAAACTAGAAAAGAAGTGGGAGAACAAAGGAGCAGACTATTAAGGATATCTTTGAGAAAAAAACAATGAAATCATCACTCATCCAACTGGATTCTAGATCAGAGATTATCAACTGGAAACCTGGATAAAGTGAAATATAATACAGGCCTGGTTTTTTATTTTATTTTTAAAAGACTTTATTGTTTTTTTCTGAGCAGTTTTAGGTTCACAGAAGAATTTAGAAGGCACAGATATCCCACCTACACACATACACAGCTTCCCTTACCATCAACATCTTCCACCAGAGTGGCACATTTGTTACAATCAATGAACCTACAGTGATACATCACAATCACCCAAAATCCATAGATTATATTAGGGTTCCTACTTGGTGTATATTCTGTGTGTTTAGACGAATATGTAACGACATATACCCATCATTATAGTATCATTCAGATATGGCCTCTGTGCCCAGCCTAGCCATTTCCCCCTCCCCCAACCCCTAGCAAACACTGATATTTTTACTATCTCCATAGTTTTGCCTTTTCCAGAATGTCATAGTTGGAGTCATACAGCATATAGTCTTCAGATTGGCTTCTTTCACTTAGTAATATGCATTAAATTTCCTCCATGTCTTCTCATAGCTTGATAGCTCCTTTTTAGCACTGAATAATATTCCATTGTCTGGATGTACCAGTTTTTTTTATTTATTCACCTAGCAAAGTAAATCTTGGTTGCTTCCAAGTTTGGGCAATTATCAATAAAGCTTCTATGAACATCTGTGTGCAGATTTTTGTACAGACGTAACTTTTCAGCTCCTTTGGGTAAATACCAAGGAGTGCCATTGCTGGTATTTTATGGTAGGAGTGGACGGAGTTTTGTAAGTTACCACCTAACTGTCTTCTAATGCGGCCCCGCCATTTTGCATTCCCACAAGCAATGGATGAGAGTCCCTGTTTTGCTGCACATCCTCACTAGCTTTTGATCTGAGCTGTGTTCTGGATTTTGGCCATTCTAATTGGTATATAATAAGTGTCTCATTGTTGTTTTAGTTTACATTTCCTTGATGATACATGATGTAGAACTTCTTTCCATATACTTATTTTCCCATCTGTGTATCTTCTTCAGTGAGATGTCTGTTAAAGTATTTGACCCATTTTTTTTAACTGAGTTGTTTCTTTTTTTAATTTTTTTATTTAAAATAATTTTTTTAAACGTTTATTTATTTTTGAGACAGAGAAAGACAGAGCATGAACAGGGGAGGGGCAGAGAGAGAGGGAGACACAGAATCTGACACAGGCTCCAGGCTCTGAGCTGTCAGCACAGAGCCCGACGCGGGGCTCAAACTCACGGACCACGAGATCATGACCTGAGCCGAGGTCGGACGCTTAACCGACCGAGCCACCCAGGCGCCCCTGTTTCCTTATTATTGAGTTAAAAATTGTGTGTATACTTAGGATAGCAGTCCTTTAACAGATGAGTCTTTTGAAAATATTTTTTCCCAGCCTGTGGCTTGTTCTCTCATTTTCTTGACAGTGTCTTTCACTGAGCATAGTTAATTTTAATGAAGTCCACCTTATCAATTATTTCTTTCATGGATCATGACTTTGGTTTTGTAAAGGCCTTGTGTTTTCCCCTAGAAATTACTGGTTCTCTCTGAAGAAGGATGGCTTTCCTGGCTCCTGTTATGTTGGTGACCAGGACATAGGATCTTTCTTGTTCCTCACCCAGGATCCCTTTTTTTTTTTTTTTTTTTTTTTTTTTTTTTTTTAATTTTTAACGTTTATTTATTTTTGAGACAGAGAGAGACAGAGCATGAACAGGGGAGGGGCAGAGAGAGAGGGAGACACAGAATCTGAAACAGGCTCCAGGCTCTGAGCAGTCAGCCCAGAGCCCGACGCGGGGCTCGAACTCACGGACCACGAGATCATGACCTGAGCCGAAGTTGGACGCCCAACCGACTGAGCCACCCAGGCGCCCCCACCCAGGATCCCTTCTATGAGCCTTTCCAGAGATTGCTGGATAAACTCTGCATTTTTCATCATGTTTTCAATTTCAACATCTTTTTCCTAAAATGATGGTGGAAAGAGAACTCTGAACAAGCGAGTTTAAATTTAATCTGCCAGTTAGAAGTGAAGTGACCTTGGACAAGTGCCTGAATTTTCTGAGTCTCATTTTTCCGCAGTTTAGTAAGATGATACTTGTCCGATGTGAAGTCAGCGAGTACCTGATGTGAACTCACTAAACCTTAAACCCAATCAATAATTCCCAAGAACAACATCTACCTTGACCACACATATTTGCCAAAAGGCCAATTTCTCATTTTATTCATTCAGTTCCTTCCCTGGTGCTCCTGTAACAATATTGCATGCATGTGGGATCTGTGTCTTAAGTGTATGCATTTGATGTGAAGGGGTGTGTGTGTGTGTGTGTGTGTGTGTGTGTGTGTAAGGGGGAGTTTATTTGTGAGCAATGGTGAAACAGGACAGAGTTGTCCAGGGAACATTGTGTGTTGTTGCTGAAGTCCTTGTATGCTGCCACATTGTCACACACCCGATGTTTTTTCTCTGGAGCTTGTCCCATGCCCTCCTTTGCTGTGGATACTCAAACACTTTGAACCACACATTCTAAATGGAGCCTTGGCAGGTGGGCAGCCACCTCCAAGGTGAAACTTCTCATTTCAAACCCGAAAATATAATGTGTTGCAGTGTTAACAGTAGAAGCAGGAGACTTTCTAACTGAATTTTAAAATTCAGGCTAGGTCAGGTCTAGCAAGGTTTTCATCTCAAGTGTTTAGCAGGGAAAATGTTTCAGTGTAATCACAGGCAGCCCAGGAATGCTGCAGACTTACCAGAGACCACAGTTTAAAGGTCTGGCGGGTGTGCCACTTGACTGACGCACCACAGAGGAGTTCCTGTGAACACACTTTTTTTCTTTAGGGCACTCGTCTTGATTTGTACTTATACATTCATTAGTGTGACTTCATCTATCTTCCTTCTACACTACAAGCTCCAAGAGAATGGAGACTGTGCCTAGCACAATGCCTGGCACACAAGAGACGTTCTGTTGCAGAAAGGAAGAAAATGGACATTTGCTCAGTATGCATTTAAAGTTAGAACCAACTGAATGTTAAATAGACAAGAAATAAATCATTATTGGATGACAGTGAGAAGACTCAAATGGAAAGAACATTAATATTTGCATAATTTAAATTTGCAAATTTCATACCAAGTCCTAGTTAACCATTCTCCCTTTATTTGGATTTTGAGTTTGTTTGGTGCTCCTGTAACAATCTTGCATGTATGTGGGATTTGTATATAAAATAAGAGAACAGGGCTGTGGATTTCAATATTTTTCAAGACACTAAGTAGAAGCTGCCCTTTTAAAATCAAAATATTTAATTATTTTGAAATATCTATTTTCTCAACTATAGCACAATTAAAGAGTGTTATTTTTATGTAGAAGGAAATGAAAATAAATGAAATATGGGCGTAAGCATGAACTGACCAGGAACCACCCAAAAATCAGAAAACTCGATGTAGGGAACAAAGGGTATGATTTGGGAAAGAAACATCTCTTGAATCCATTGAATCCATGCTGAACTAGAAATCGAATAATGACATGAATAAAACCTCATTCACAAACATAAGAGCTATTAAGATAGATGGAAAAGGCAGGGTATAAAATCAGATACAATTCACTTGTGCCGAAAACAACCTTTAGTGGCAATGTTTCATACCGTGGTTAATATAAAATAAGACATTATTTGAAAGGAAAAAAGAAAAAAAAAAAAAGAAAGCTCACCTTATTACATCACATCAATAATGCATTTTCTAGAAACTCATCATGGTTCTTTCTATAAAGGCCAAATAATTCAGAGAAATCATCTTTCATGTCTGCTTCTGCATTCCTGCCTAGGAGGGTTCATTTCATTATTCTGTTTTGGTTCAACCTATAAAAATTCTCAAGGGGTTTCAATGCAGATGAATCCAGCCGCTCTATGTAGCCACCTAAAATAATTCAGGACCAAAAGAAAAAGTAAAATAAACAACCTATTCCCATTTCTACTCTCAATCTCATCCTCATAACAAAGCACTTGTTGTTTTAGTTATCCAGATAATAAGCTCAATTCTTCCTTGAGTTTTGCCTTTAGAGAAATTACCCTAGACTATGCGTATTCTTTTATTCTGTAATTATTAGCATTTACTATGTGCTGGGGGCTGCTGAGGGCGATCCAATAAATCCTTTGGACTTTGGTCTCTTTAACTGGAAAAGGAACATGATAATGCCTACCTCATGAAATCTTGGTTAGTATTCAATGAGAGAAAATAAATGAGATGCCCATGGCAGCATCTGCTACGTGGAGGCTGGTTCATTCATTCTCTTATTTCATTACCTCTTTTGACAACAATAATTGATCACTCATTAAGGCTTTCCTCATAGGAACTTAGAAAACCTAGTGAGTGGGGAAAGACAAGAAAACAGAAAGTGATATGGGAATCATGAAATGATGTAGTTGTGCACGAGGCACCTGACCCACCAGGCAGCATGTGATGGGTGAGGGAGGTTTTCCAGTAAAGGGGTTGTTGAGAAGTTGCCAGAAGGGGTGTGTGGGCAGGAGCAAATGCCCAGAGGAAAGAATGAGCTTTGCTGTTTGTAGGGAACTGAAAGTCGATCTGTCCAGCCGTAGACTGCAGTAAAGGATATAGTAAGAGAGCTGACCTGTGGTAAGCAAGGGCTAAATCATGAAGAAAATTATACACCTTCGAATGTACTTTGGATTTGAATTATGAGGGCAACAGAGAGCAACTCTCTGTGTTGCTTTTTTAAAAAAATAGCATTGTTTTTTTCCCCCAGATTGCATAAGTTATACCTGTCCATTAAAGGAAAATACAGACAGGCTTATAAGTGCAAATATAAGTGAAAGGCCCCCCACAGTCCTCTCGTTGTATCTATTGTTAATATTTTGGTGTAATATTATTCACAATTGAGGTAGTACATTTTATTTCTTTTTGTTGTTAGAAACATTGCATATTATTGTAAAAATTTTTTTCAGATAATTAAAAACACAAATAAAACACACCCCAAATCCCTTCACATAACTATACTTTGCAGCTTAATGTGTATTCATCTGAGTCGTCCCTGTGAGTCTCTCCATCTTGTTCTTGGTCTCTGTTTGTCAATCTCTGTTTAATGTATCTTAATCTGTATGTTCCTTTTAATACACCAGGAGAGTATTTCCATATCAAAAAATTTCATGCATAGCATAATTAATAATAATGGAAGAAATTATTTTTGTACAATTTATTTAAGTAAATTCCTATTGTGAACATTTATGCTTGTCCAAATTTCACTCAAATGACAGTACCATGATAAAATTTTCATAGCTAAACTTTTCACTAAAAGCTTTAGATTTTATTTAAAAACAGTTTTTTAAACATTTATTTATTTTTGAGAGACAGAGAGAGACAAAGCACAAGCATGGAGCGGTAGAGAGAGAGGGAGATAAAGAATCTGAAGCAGGCTCCAAGCTCTGAGCTATCAGCACAGAGCCTGACACAGGCCTCAAACCCACAAAACTGTGAAATCATGACCTGAGTCAAAGTCGAACGCTTAACTGACTAAGCCACCCAGGCACCCCCAAAACTTTAGATTTTAGATCTCTAAAAATTCCCATGGAATAAAACATTCCCAGAGGCATTTAAGGTATTTAAAGATGTTGGTATATATCTTGCTAAACTTTCCACTTTAGAACAGTTCCAGTCTTTCTCCTAGTGGGTGTAATGTGTCAGTGCCCTACATCACCTCAACCACTGAGGATCATTCAGATTTTTAAACAATTGACAGTTTTATAGGTAAAGCAGGGTAACTCACTGCCAATTTGTATTCCTTTGCTTAATAACGAAGTTAAGCAATTTTCATGTATCAATTGATTAATTTTTTCTTTTCTTCCAAATTGTATGTTAAAAACTCTTTGGCATTTATTGTATTAATTCTTTCCTTATCTGATCCCATATCAAACATAGTTACCCTTTGTAGTTTATATTGAAAATACTTTTTGGTTGTTGGTAAATTATGTTCATGTATATTTCATTGCATAGAAGCTATAGCAAAAATTTTTCCAACATTTTGATAACAGAATCTATCAATCTTTCCCTCGATGGGTTCTGCTTCTGGAATTAGGCTTAGAAAGGCATCCCCCACTGCATGATTATATGAATATTACATGATTTATGCTGGAAATCAGATTTTTTATCCACATGGAATTTATATTTATGTAATATATGAAGTGGAGCTCTAATTGTTTCCTTTCTCCCCAAACACTTAGCCAAATGTCTCAACTCTACTCGCTTTTCTTGTATTGCATTTCTTTAGATAACTTGATTTTCTTTTTGTCAGATTCATGTTGCCTCTCTAGCTATCCAAGTCTTCATTTAAGTCCTTCATCAGAGTTGAATCACTTGTTCAAATAAGTCCATGATAATTTTACTCTTTCCCTATTTAATTCCTATATCTTGTGGTCATTGAATATGGGATATTTTTCCATCTATTTCCTAATAGTTTATTTTTTGTTAATATACTTTTTATTCTTTGCTGAGTACCTTATTGAACATTTTCATGATTTTATAACATTTATTGGTTGACTTTTTTGAGTTATTTTCCTGATAACCAGTCATTATAAACTAATACTATATATTCTTTTCCTTTTTGTATTTGCTTCTGTTACTTCTTTTTTTGCACCAGTACTCCTGTTAGAATTTCCAAGCGTTCTTAAATATGTAAATGTGCTTATTTCCCTTTTTTTGTCATTTGCTGTTTTAACATCTATCAAAATGATCACCTGGCTTTCCCCCTTTCATCTATTGACATTGTTCAACATCTCTCAAACTGAGTTGTAAAGCACATTATTTCTAGTATTAAAAAAGGTTTTATGGGGGCGGCTGGCTGGCTCATTCAGTGGAGCATGCGATTCTCACTCGGGGTTGTGAGTTCAAGCCCCCATTGGGTGTAAAGATAACTTAACAAAATAAAAATCTAAAAGAAAGAAAGAAAGAAAAAAGGTTTTATGTTCAACCAAGTTTGGAAAGAGTGAAAACAATTTCTCCTTGTATATGAACAAATTAAGGCTGTGAGGATACTTGTGGGCTGGAAATTTCTTTGACTTTGTTTAATTCAGCTATACCCCTTTTTCTTATTCCATCAGACATTTGAGATATGTTCAACTAATTGAGGATATTACTAGAAATTCCAATATTAATCATTGAATTTCTGAAATTTATAGTGCTGAACTAAATTTTCTATTTTATTTAGGATTTGTGAATTAACATTTACAAATGAGCATGCAATGGGTTTTGTTTTTTCCCTTTGTGTGTTATTTCTATTAGAGTTAGGTATCAGGATTATTCTAGCTTTCTAATATTAATAAGGAGCTTTATGTCTGTTTATAAAATCAAAAGGGGTTTAAATAGCCAAGAAATAATCTTTTCGTTAAGATCTGAACAAACATGACTGAGAAGTAGCTCCCTTGGGGCCAGCAGCTTTTATGTTTTGACAGCTTCATCTTTTTCTTCCATGATTATTGTTTAGTTCAGAATTTTTTCCTCATCTTGCTTTAATTTGGTTTCTTATTTTTCCTAAAAGGTCATCAATAGTCATGAAAATTTCAGTTTCTCTGCAAAATATTTATTTCTTGAATTCAGAGATATGATCAATTACAAGTATCACCAGTTTTATATCAGCTTCTCAGGGAAAAAAAAATCTTATTAAATTAGATAAAAAACTACTTTACTAATTAACAATGGCATACATTTAAATATACAATTGCAAAGTACTTTCTTTAGTGTCTCAAAGTTTAGTATGTGATTCTTTTTTCTCATTAACAGCCAAAAGGTTCTAATGAAAAATTTTTGCCTATGAGCAACTGATTGTGTAATATACCATGAAGATACTGTGTTGTTTCCTTTTTGTTTTTGTTTTTTTTTACAATCCAAGTGCTTGAATTTGAATAATGTATCACATTTAGGTTTAACAGTAAAATTTAAGTAATATCAAATAATGTTAAAGTTTCTATCTCTACTTCTTGTTTGATAAACGGTTTGTTTTGCTTCTTTCCTTTAATTGAATAATGTCTAGTAGTTAGTTAAATAGTTTCTACTGAAAGTCAGTCAGTAACTTTTGACAAATATAATTCATTTCCTAAGTGATTAGCTTCTGCATGAACAGGTCATTCTAACACATTTGAGTATTGAAATGTGGCTGATATATTTGGAGATACCCAATGACCAAAACAAAGATAAAAGCATACATTAATAAGTAATATCATAAACCCAAAACTTAGGTTTTAAAAGACTACCAGTATTGACAAACCTTTGTCAAGGGTAATAAAGGCAAGAAAGAAAGAAGGCGCACATTCCTAACATTGAGAAAGACAAAAGAACATCAATACAAGACCTAAAGTTACTGACAAGGTGATGATACAAAATAATGAACAACTTTACACTAATAAATTTGATCACTCAGATGAAATGGAAAAACTCCTTGAAAAATAAACCCAAAAGATTTATCTAAAATAGCATAATATTAAGTAGAAAAGGTGAATAGTTCCATCTCTCACATAGAAATTGAATCTATAATTAAAAGCCTTTTTTTCAGAGAAATCTCCAGGCCCTAATGGCTTCAGTGACAAACATTTTAAAAAGAAATAAAACTAATATTATCTAAGTGCTTTCAGAAAACGTAGGATGAAGGAACATATCAAAACCTGTTTTATGAGGCCAAACCCTGATAATAAAAGAGCAGGCATTAAAAGAAAGGAAAACAGTAAAGAAAAACTGGGAAAATGGCAAAAAAAAAAAAAAAATAAAAGGAAAGGAAAATGATAGACCAATATCTATTATGTACACAGATGGAAAAATTCTTAACAAAATATTAGGAAATTAAATCAAGAAATGTATAAAAAGAATAACACATGATGACCAATGGGCTTTATCCCAAGAATGCAAAGTTTGTTTAACATTTGAAAATCAATAATGTAATTCATCATCTTAATAAAGAAGAAAAACCATCCTATCATCTCAGTACATACAGAAAAAGCATTAAACATCCATTTATGACAATACCTCTCAGCAAATTAGAAATAGAAGAAAGCTTTTTAAACTGATCAAGAATATCTACAAAAAAATTGACACCTAACATACTTAGTGGTAAGAGACTGAATACCTTCTCCCTAAGTTTAGAAATAAGGCAAAGTTGCCCACTCTCTCTCCTCCTATTTAATATTGTACTGGGAGTCCAAGCTAGTGCAATAAGGCATAAAGATGAAACAAAAGGCATACAGAGAAAACGAATAATTAAAATAATTTTTATTCATAGATGATATGGTTATATATATAGGAAACTCTAAATGAATCTGTAAGAACAGCTGGAACAAATAAGGGACTATAGCAAGCACACAGGATACAAGTCAATATACAAAATTAATTGTATTTCTATGTATTAGCAACAAGCACCTGAAAAACAAAATTTAAAAACCAATACCATTGGGGTGCCTGGGTGGCTCAGTCGGTGAAGTGTCTGACTTCAGCTCAGGTCATGATCTCATGGTTCATGGGTTTGAGCCCCATGTAGGGCTCTGTGCTGACAGCTTGGAGCCTGGAGCCTGTCTCACATTCTGGGTCTCCCTCTTACTCTCTGATTCTCCCCTGCTCACGCTCTGTCTGTCTCTCTCTCTCTCTTAAAAATAAATAAACATTAAAAAAAAAAGTACCATTTGCAATAGAATAAAAAATTGAATATACTTACAAACAACATGTGAGACCTCTACACTAAAAACAGCAAACTACTGCAAAGAAAAATTCAAGGTGACTTGTACCCTGGACATATTTCTATTCCTATGTCAATAGCATGCTTTATTAATTATTACCATTTTACAATAAGATTTAATATCATGTAATTAAAGATTTCTAACTTTTTTTTCTTCAGTTGTCTTCTTTTTTAAGATTGTTTTGACTATTCTAGGTCCTTTATATTTTCTTATAAATATTAAAAATCAATTTGTTAATTCTTACCAAAATGCCAGAATTTCGCATGGGATGGTATTGAATCTACTAGTCACTTTGGGAAAGATTCACGATTAAACAATAATGAATTCTGCAACACATTAATGTATATTTTTGCAATTGTTGAGGTATTCTTCAGTTTCTCTCTGCATTGTTCTGTAGGTTTCAGTGAAGGGCGTGCATTTTAGCTTTCTTTCATTCTTTCTTAATAACTCCTTTCTCCAACAATGAGATAATAAGCTCTCAAAATCTGTTACATATTTTACCTGCTTGATCAATTCCTCTGGATAGAATCAATCCCCCATCACCGCTACCACACTCCTCCCCCACAGAGATGACTTCGTCATGCTACTTGGGTGCTGACAATCGATGCTGGGTTTCTCTCTGAGCAAAGATCCTCTGTTCCCTGCTTGGGCTTTGACACCTCATGCCTGGCCAGCCTCATATATACGTGCCTTCCTCACTCTGCTTGGGCCCTGACATTTCATACCTTGATTCCCACACATGAAAATGTCTACCTCCCATTGTTGGGTTCTGATACTTAACATAGGGTCATCATCACCTAAAACACACACACACACACACACACACACACACACACACACACACACACAAAGACGCCCTCCAGACCCTACCTGGACTCTGATAACCTGTGGAGCTCCTTTCCCCTTTAAGCCTTCTCACCCTACTCAGCCTCAGTTCCTGCCACACTGTTCTCACATGGGGACACTCCACTAAATGGCTTTAATAGCTAATTGTTCTGGAAATGGAGAAAAAGGAAGAGAAAAGAACAAGATGTACTTTTTAATAAATTTATCTGTTGGGGTAATTAGACAGCCATTTAGAAAAGGACAACATTGATGTATCCTTCAACTGTGTACTAGCATAGACTCTAAATTAATTAGAAATTTAAATTTGAAAAGTGAAATTACATACACACCAGGAGAAAACATGAACAAACTCCTCTATAGACTAGGAGTGTGGAATACATTCCTATGTGTGACTCAAATCCAGAAGCAACTTTCACATATGTAAAGTAAAAAAGACAAAAGGTCAACTGGGAAAAAAAAACACCACTGCTTTTATCACTTCATGTATAAAAAGCTTCTAGAAATAGAGAAGAAAACTACCAATAAAACTTTGCAGGAATGGCTGATTCCAGGTCTGTGGCAGCAAACATACAACATAAACCCTGACATCTAAGTCTTGAAAGTCAGGAAGTTACTGAAAATCACTGGGGTCATATCAGAAGGACTCTAGAGCTGACTTTAATTGGCTTCCACTGGTCTCAAAAATGGGATAATTGAACCATTGATAAGGATAATAATGCAATGAGTTGAATCCTTTCAAACATGCTTAAATCCATGAGTTTATAGTGACATTTTGAAAAGAAAAACAAACTTATGATCACCATTAGAAGATGAAATTGAACCCTTTCAATCTGAAAACTGGTAAACAAAGAAAAAGAATTTATCCTGCACTTGCATACAAACTGTTAAGAATATAAATATATACATACATATTCATATTCCATTAGTGAGAGAATGTTCTTTATATGAGAATTCTAGCTGACAAATGCAGAAGGAATGATAGAATTAGGAGTATCAACATTTCAGAACCCCTAATGAAAACTAGATCCAGGTAAAGAGTATCAAAGACTATGAAAATCATTTGGTGAAAAGCTAACAAAAAACTTCATAATGGACAGCTCAAGTTGACCACACTTGAATCTACTGATAAATTTTAACATAACACAAAAGAGAGACAATAATACTATGTGCCTCGTGATGTGATGTGAAAGGAAATACAAAATGCCAGCTATGAGATATTCTTGCCCAACATTGAACCTGAACCTATCAAGCCTCTAAGTACAACTGTACAGGAAACACAAGGGACAGAAAAGCATGTTAAACAATACCCTATTGACCTATCAGTGAGATCCAGTGAGTGGAAGACTACAGAAAAAATGACCCACTTTCTTCAAAAGATAAATTGCAAATAGAAATACAAAGGAGGAGGCAACTGTTGATCAAGAGAGACACCAGGGATATATCAACCAATACACAATGGGGACCCTGGTTGGATTTTGATCCCAAATAGCCAACTGTGAGAATTAAAAAAAAAAAAAAAAACAAAACACAAAACAACCAACCAACAAACAATAAAAGCATTTATATGACATATTGGGAGATCTGAGCACTGATAGAGTAAGATACTAAAGTAAGATACTAAGGAATTATTCATCCTTTTTTTCTAGGTATAACAATGGTATTATGGTTATATTAAAAGGAAGAGTTCTTATCTTTTAGGATTAACACATTCATGGATGAAATGTTATAATACCAGTGATTTGTTTCAAAGTACTCTAGTATTTGGGGGAGAAATGGTAGAGGTACAGATGAGAAAAGATTTTCCAGGTGAATGATTTTCAATCATTCAAAATGATTGACGTTTGAGCCAAAAACATCTTGAGGGCTTGCTTATGTTGAGGCCAAACAGATACCTTAGGGGATATTTTTGGAGGTAGGTGCTACATTACCAGAACCCCTTATTCATAGCTATTAAAGTTTGGCTATCTTAGCTTTTCAGTTACCTAAGAATTTATCTCAGTGATTAACACACACTCTTTAAAAAAAAAAAAAAGTTTATTTATTTTGAGAGAGAGGGAGGGAGAATGCATGTGCGAGTGGAGGAGGGGTGGGGGGAGAGACAGAGAGACAGAGAGACAGAGAGACAGAGAGAGGGAGGGAGAGAGGGAAAGAGAGAATCCCAAACAGGCTCTGCACTGTCAGTACAGAGCCCAATTCGGTGCTCAATCCCATGAACCATGAGATCACAACCTGAGCCAAAACCAAGAGTCAGACACTCAACCAACTGAGTCACCCAGGTGCCTCTAACGCACACTCTTAATTGCCTTTTACGTCAACACTTTCTCCTATAGCACTAAGCAAACACTTGTTTTTTCTAATTTTCAGAATTTTATCCCAGCTACAGTTCTCTGTTCTAAATCACAGAAGTGAAAAACACATCCTGGTGAGTCACTATTGTTTTAGTTTGTCTACTGTTGCTTACGTATTATAGGGCCCCTCTTTTCATCAATGCAATTTCTTTGATGAGCATTACTAAATGTTTAATACAATGCCTGCTACATGTCCAAGACTCACAGAGGTGCCTTAGGGAATGTGGAATAAGCAGAATCACAGTCCTTCCCTTCAATGAAATGGTGTAGGCAAAGTGCTTGGCACATCATAGGAGAGCGACAGAGGTTGATACCCTTCCCTTTCTGTGTGCCTGTTGTTCAGAAGGGCAGGGTACACAGTCATGGGACAGAGAGCGCAGCTCATATTCTCCTAGGTGTTGTATACATGCTGCCACCAAACATAGTATGCAAAATAAGGATCAACCATAACGTACCTGAAAAGCAACCTTGATTTTTCCCAAGACTCTGGCTGTTCTACTCAGTGTTCCAATGAATATCCCTTCTAAGGGGACATTTTGGCATCATCGTAGTTGGGGCTGAGGCTTTGGAATATTCATGGGAATGATTATTTCTAAGGGGTCATTACCAACACTGTATTCATTCAACAAACGCATGTGTGCCTACCACGTGCCCAGCACTGTACTAGGTACAGCAATATAACAGAAAAAACCAGACACAATCTTCACTGTTCTATAGCTTGTGGTGCTGTGGTGAAGACAGATGTTTGTCAGATAGCCACATACACACATGTGTATGATCGCAACCTGTGACAACTGCTTTGAAATGTAGGTTTTGTTTTGTTTTGCTTCGTTTTTAAAATGTATAACAAAAGACTCCAATTTTCCTAAGCAGCTGGCTGGGAATCTGAACGCTTCACAAGATTTAACTAAGAGGTGGGATTGTACGGGGGCTGAGGGGTCCCTGGGGGTTGCTGGCGGTGTTGCAGGACTGGGATTGAAGAGCTTGAGACAGAAAGGACAGTCTGCGTGAAGACACTGAGGCAGAGAACAAGGAGGAGATGGCCTGGAGATCCTATTTCAGGCTAATGGGGAATAGGCTAACAGACTAACAGGGAAATGTACTCTGCCCCTAACACAAAGAATAACCAACTCAGCTCAGCTATTAAATATCCACGGGGATGAGGAAATGCTGTGGGCTGATGAGCAGAGAAGGTTGCCACAGAACAAGAGTTTTAAGAGACCAGCACATATTCAAGGAAATGCTTTTCACTCCTTTTTTTTTCCCTTTTGTGTCTGTGACTCAAAAGGCAAGATACTCAACCTCTGAAACCCTCCAATTTCAGATGTTTACTGTCTTGAGGAGAAGCCAGTTGCTGAGAGCTGACAGAAACATCTAAGTCATAATTCTTATAGGAGAAGGGAGGAGATGATGCTTTCTTTAAACCACCAAAACAAATTTTAAATTCAAATCAAAATAGAAAAAGGAATTTCAGAGCTATCCCAAGCATTTGGACAAAAATCAGACTGAGGTAGGGAAAGGGGGCAGAACAAAAAGAATCTAGGAAACCAGCACTTATTGTGTGTTTGAATGGATGAATGAATCAATGCATGAATACTGTGCTGAGTATGTTTTATGTATATAGTATACAATATATATTTCTATGTATATTACATTATATACACATACACCACACGCACACACATATGTGCGCGCGCGCGCGCACACACACACACACACACACACACACACAGTTTCTTTAGAATTTTCTTAGAAGAACCTTTCCTGTAAGGTGGTCATTGTAGTTGTTATTATTTTTATGATCATTTTACTGACCATGAAAGGTAGCTGTTCAGGTTATCTGATAGACTATGTACTATTTTCACTAAACCTCATAGGAACAAAGACAGTGTGAGCTTCCTCAGCTATTTCATCCTTGTCAGTACTGACCATTTGGCTCAGTATAAGGGGCTGGCCCCGCTTTGCCCCTGTAACAGCTAACACCACACGGTACCCAGTGTCATGGTAATAAGAAGTGTTCTTCTCTGCCAAGGCCACTTGGGAAGCAGGTCTTTGCGTTCTCACAGTAGATACACTTCTCCAGTGTGCAGAAGAGACTGCATTTTCTGTAGATCCTGCCTTGCAAAGCATTTCGGTTCTCCTCTTGGGAAATGTATGTGCAGGCCAGGCTCTGTTTATGAGTCCTTTAATGTCTTTGGAGAGTGTTTAGATTACAAGTTGAAAAACCGATTTTTTAAGCTGAAGTTAAGCCAGAATATTATCCCCTCAAGAGTGTCTTTTGTTAGAAACAAAACAATACACATACACACACACACACACACACACACACACACACACACACTATACACAGAGAAAAAAGCCCACGCCACTAAGACCCATCATGGTCTTGCTGTATATTAGAAGACAGGCACTATTTCTAACAGGCAGTAGCCTCCTGGTCTCCTTGGAGACCACCAAGAGGAGCCGAGCAATGTGAAAGTCAGGAAGCTTGATGGGCAGTGGAATAACAAAGGCTGAGTATAGGCTCTTCAGGTGCAGAGCATTCCAGAGAAACAGCATGATTCAGATCCAGGAGCTATAATTTTGACTTTACCACTGACTGGCTAAGGAAAACTTGCAAGTCACTAAATCCTTTGTGGTTCAGTTGCCTCATCTAAAAGTTGAGGGGGGAAAAGATATTGCTCCTTGCTTCCTATGCATTTATTATTAAAATTCTTAGGAATAAAGATGTCCTATTTTCAAAGTGATTCAATTTGGAAAGTCAGCAAAGGAGCCCAAGGATTTGGTGGTCATAAAACTATTTAGTATTTGGCCTTTCTGAGCCTCATATGTAAAATAATACCTAACTCAGAAGAGATCATGGATTTGAAACACAACATACCATCAAAGAGTAAACACACTGGCACCCAGTAAACATCTCCTATATAGCTGTTAATATAATAAGACAGAGCACAATGTAATGATTTTTAAAAGGCACATGACTGAGAAACAGACAAGCTTGGGTTAGATTCCTACTCTGCCTCCATTTGACATTGATACAATAATAAACCTTGCTGCTTGCACACCTTTACATGGGGAAAATAGTTCTATTGTGAGGATTAATTATGCAAACCATTTGGTACCATGTCTGATGCATGGGAAGAACTCAAGGAGGAGAGGTTCTGTCTAGACATCCATGCACTCACCCATCATGTGTCTGTATCTTACAGTGTAGCTTATCATATTCTGAAACACCTGTTTCTCTGAGACCAAAACATATTAGAAATATTGACCCAATGAATTCATGGGGCTGCATCCAAAGCTTAACCCTTTTCCAGAGAATAGTAAGATGAGAACATGCAACAAAATACCTCCTCTCCTCTTTGAAATACTACGAGATTGTTAAAGTAAGTGCTCTGTGCATACACTGTGCTATGGAGTGCACAAAGAGAAACATTTGTGATATTTGTGAGTAATTATTAACACTTATCATAGCTGCTACTTGACATTACTATCTCAGGTTTTTGCTATAATTCTGGATGCATTATTTTTTTTTTATTTGTGAGAATTTGGCCTGTTATCTTTGGAGTTAATTGTGATGCTATTATTAATTACAGACAGTATCACTGAGAGAAAACATGTTGGAGTTTTTCGTGTCCTAAATGTCTGAAATCAATTTATGAAGCCGGGACCAAGCCCCATGATCAGCACATAGTAACTGCTAATGTTCTCTTTCCCCTCTAACTTAATTTGGTTGTCAAGGAAAGATATATTCCATGATTTAAGCCAAAGGATGGTTATCCAAACAGGTGGAGTCTCATCGCAGCCAGTATAATGGTCTGTCACACTTGCTTGGTTATATCTGGAGTCTGCGTAAATGGATATATAGTGCTATATATAAAATGTACTTGACTTAAAAACATTTCCACAGAGGGTTTCCTGTAAGGACTTACTCCCCACTTTCCTTAGCTTTATTAATCAAACCTTTTCCTGATTTTTACTTACTGAGAATTAAATGAAATTAAATTAACTCTTGGAACAAAAATGTTATCTGTTGTGAAAGATGACTCATTTTCAGATCCTGAAATTTCTATAACCATGTCACATGGTTTTACATTTAATACTGTTACAGCAGAAAGGTTAATTATAAAGATACATTAGTTTTGATATCAGTATTGAATTCAGCACCTATTTGGCAGAACTATGCATACAAGACAAAACGATGCAGTTCCTTCTAATAACAAAATGAAAACATGAGCTTTGATCTCAGAATATAAAATCCTAGAATAAACATACTCAGCTAATAATTCTAATAATCCATATCAACTGTATCTGGTGGTATAGAATTTTTTTTACTAATATTTTTATTACTGCCTCAGCAAAGCATTTTCCCTCTAGACTATGTAATTTTGACAGCACACACAAAGTCAGGTGTTAAAATGATATTTGATAAAATGAGCTTCAAATGAGATCATCGCAAGTACAGAAATGGGGCTAAATAAATTGTATAAAGAATCAATAGTTAGAATGAAAGCCATAAATTAAAAGGATGGATTTTGCTGTTGGCACTAAAGTTTAAACCTGATGTATAGAATCTGAAACTAAAAGCAAAACATACCATTACTTAGCTCAGTGATTAAATAGGCAGCAGTAGGTTTAATCCCTTTGATTTAGCAACCTGAGAATGAACTCATGTTTACAAGGAAACCACTACTTAACCTATTTGTCTTTCTTGCTATCTGTAGTAGTATCTTAAAGATGGGGGGCAGAAAAAAAGTGCTTAAAAGTTCAGAAGATAGTTGATATCACTGTATTGTATAATTGAAATTTGCTAAGAGAGTAGAAGTCCAATGTTCTTAGGCCCACCCCAAAAAGATAAATATGTGAGGTGATGGATGTGTTAATTAACTAGGGGAGAATCCTTTCACAATGTAAACCTATATCAAATCACCATGATGCACACTTTAAATGGTTTACAATTTTATATGTCAATTATACCTCAATAAAACTGAAATCAGAAACTGAGCTGAGACCCCCATTTACTGAATCCTTAAGTCAATAATGTAATAGCTTTAAATACTTATTCTGAATAAATGACTTTCTACTTTTTTTTTTTAGGAATTCTGAGTACCTGTGCTGTTTTAGCCCCCATTCTCTGCTAAAGACTTTGCTTTGGGAAGGAGGTTTTAGAATATACAGCAAGACTTACTGCTCCACAATAAAACAATTATACAACTTCTGAGAAGTTGCCAAGAACAATCAAGAAAGATGTTGCTTTTTATGCAGAACACTCACTGAAGAATAGCTTCGCATCTTAGTCAATGTGCAGATTCTCATTATTTATTTAGATTTATCTGGCAGTGATTCTCTGAAGGGCTCATTAGAGTAAATTATTCCAATATCATGTTCATTTACAGACTCATGTTATTTACCCCAGGTTTATTTTCACATTTTTGCAGATTTTACACACTAAATATGTCTTGAATCTAGTCACATCTCTCCATCCCCACCACCATATGCATAGCCCAGCCTATCACTTTTCACTTAGATGAATGGAATTGCCTGTAAAGTGGGCTTTCCACCTCCACTCTTGCCTCCTCCACCTACCCTCTACTCCACAGCCCCCATGATGTCTTTTCTGCATAGAAGCCAGCTGAGATTTTGACAAAAATTCCATTGAATTAGTAGATCAATTTGGGGAGTATTGTTATGTTAAAAATATCAAGTTTCTGATCCATGAATGTGGATGTCTTTCCATTTGTTTAGGTCTTTTCTAATTTCTTTCAACCATGTCTTATAGTTTTAACACTACAAGTTTTGTGGTTCATCTATTGATTTTACTCTTCGATATGTTATTCTTTTTGATGCTATTGTAAGTGGGATTGTTTTCTTAATTTCATTCTCAGATTACTTATTGCTGCTGTATAGAAATACGGTTTTTGTAGATTGATCATCCTTAACCTTACTTAACTCACTTAATAGTGGATTCCTTAGGATTTTCTATAGAAAATATATTCCTTAGGGTTTCTATATAAAAAATAAAGTCATTTGAAACTAGACATAGTTTTATTTCTTTCTTTGTAAACTGGATGTCTTTTATTTCTTTTTCTTGTCTAATTATGCTGTCTAGAACTTCCAGTGCAATGTTGAACAGAGATGGTAATAATGGTCACCCTTGTCTTGTTCTTTATCTTAAGGGGTGAAGCCTTCATCATTTCACCATTAAGCTATGATATTTGCAGAGAGTTTCTCCTTTGAGAGATGATACCTTTGATGAGATACAGGAAATTCACTTTTATTTCTAGTTCGTTGAATTTTTTTTCCACAAAAGGGTGTTGAATATTGTCAAATGATTTTTCTCCATTGACACTGTCATGTAGTTCTTTTCCTTCTACATTATTCAGATTACATAAACTCTTGATCTATCTCAGGCATATGCACAGCCTCTCTGGTCTCCTTCCTTGGGGATAGTATGGTTTTAGCCAATTCTCTTTAACTGAACTGCCCATTAAGCTTCAAGCTGGTTACCACACCTAGCTGTTAACCTCCACTAAATTAATTGCTAGCTGATTTCTCTACTGTTTTTGACAACACCTTTGGTCATACATTGCTCCACAGTCTGATCCAATTAAAGCTGGGTCTTTTGCAGGGGTAGTCTTTGAGGCTTGAATTACCCCCAGGAGGGCTCTTCTTAGCTATCTGTTCTCTGGTTTCCTCTGTTGTACTTCTAGCTGCTCAACCATCTTCCTTGTTTTTATCAAGGACACTCCTCTTAATTGCTCACCTCTTGAGAACTCCACTGTTTTCATCAGTTCACCATCAAGTTCACCTCTTGAGAACTCTACTGCTTCCCCACACTCTGTTACAAATAAAGGGGTGCTTTTCCTGATTATTTAAGCTGACATCACTTGTCACTCTCTATCCATTTGCCTTGCTTCATTTTTCTCCTTAGCCCTTACATTGACCCAATGTTACATTACATATGTGTTTACTTTATTGTCTATCTCCACCATTGGGATGTAAGCTCCCTGAGGGTAGCTTAATGTCATATACCTAGTTCCTAGAAGAATCCTTAGCATACAGTAGACGTAATACATAATGGGTGAATATGTGATGCAGTGAATAGTGAAGGAATAAATGTCAACAAATACCACTATCTATCAAAAGGAAAAGGGAAAATGCACAGAGTTCAGTATTTGCATACAGATGACTATTCAGAAAAACTTTGAAGTCTATGATAACACAACAGTGTTGAGAAAATGAAAAGTAGAGTGGGATAAGCAGGTCTAATGCCCCAAATGAAGATGAACTAAAAAAATAATAATGATTATAATACTAATTACAATAACAACACAGCTAACACAAACAAATGCTTAAAGTGGACCAAGCCCTATGCTGTGCTTGGGTCCTTGATATCATTTAACATTCACAATGACACTTTGAGGGAGGTATTATTTTGCAGATGTGCATAGTGAACACAGAAAGGTTAAGGAGTAAACACAGGGCACAACTAGCAAATGGCAACATTTTGTGTCCAGACTGTGCAGTTAGACTTCAGAGCCTATTTTCCTAAGTAAGCTGTACTACTCTGCCTAAACATACATGGTACTAGGAATGGGGAAAATGACTGAAAGTAAAGGAAATAAAATCAGAATCTTCAGAGATTCTAACAGCTGCAGACAAAGGTGAGGTCATGTTAATATTAATTCTCAAATTATTTTGGCTCATTACATTATTTCATGGAATATGACTTCAGTCTCCCATGAAGTCCACTTTCTGTAGCCCCCCACAAAAGTTCTGAGGGATCCCCCCGAGGTATGTCACTTGTCTCACAATAATTCCAGTTTCTGCACAGGTATTCACCGGGCTTGCACCACCTCCTGCTGAACTTCCTGGTCTTCATGGGGGTCCCATGGCTACTCTGTGGTCTCCATCATCAATGCACTAATTCACAGGGCTAGAATCATAATGGTTAATGGGTCTGGAGCAGAAATGAAGACCATGCTCATGGCACTCACTCTGTGTTGCATTTTATCTATAGTCAGGGAAGCCAAGCAATGCTGGTCATGCCCAGTTCTGAGAGTGTTCCTTGTAAACAGATCTTTTACCCTCCATAGGATTTACAACCAGGCCCATGGACCCAATCTTGGGAAGATACTTGAAGTTGCATCCCATCGGCCCATTTTCAGCCTTTATGTATTCATATAAACCTGCATGCAAGTCCTCCTTTCTCCTCTAAAACAAAAGCAAAAGCACTAGCACAGGTGTATCTATGGGAACAGATGTTCTTTAAGTGCTGTTTACTAATCATGATCAGTGTTGGATTTCAACACTGGTGCAGCCTCAGCTTAAATGGATCGCCCCTCTTATCTCCAAAGCTGCTGCTCCTGACATTACATTCTATTTTCACATCTTGTTAATATTTCCAACTTGTATATTATCTTAAGTTTGTGGCACCAGGGAAGCAGCTAGAAAGACCAAAATGGACACATGCTGCTTGTCCTTTCTAGGGTTCTAGTTTCTAAAACTCACTGCTGAAGTGTCCTGTTCAGAATTGTTACTGACTAGGCGAATGATCCCTTGGGAAAATGCCTCAGGCTAGAGGAAGGGATTGCACGAGAACGCAGTTTCCTTACAGTGCATAAGGAGAGAGTAGCGTCTTAACTCTGAAGAATTAGAGCAATGTTAGCTCTGATGATAGAGTGTGGTGAAAACAATGTAAGTTCTGAAATTCGACGCACTGGGTATAGAATCCTGGTTCTTTCATGTCAACTGAATTCAGTAAAGATGCATTGAGTGCCTACTGTATATGCCAGCTACCACTAGGCACCACTGACAGCAGCAAGTGGCGGCAAATCACTTTAAAATAGATAAAAATAGACAAAAGGATGTACTAGGTCAAGTGTAGTACAAGTTTCCTACTTATTTGAAATTAGATCAAGTTAATCAAAAGTTCTTAAGCTTTCACTGAATTTCTTCATCCATAAAACTGATGACCATAATACTTTAAAAGATTATTTTAAGGTTTGGAAAAAATATATCTGTATATATATGTGTGCGTATATACACATGCATGCTTATACACACAGAGACAGAGACAGAGACAGAGAGAGAGAGAGAGAGAGAGAGAAGCAAACCCATATATCTTTACCAAGATCTGCCTTTTGTTAACAAGGTTAAATAACCTCTTGGAACATCTGCTGTAAGTCGAAGGATGCAGCATTTGCATCTATCTCCTCTTCTGTTTCAAGTTCCATTGATGGATGTGAAAAATGTATTTTAAAAGAAATAATTCCTAACAGTGATGGAAGAATATGAAAGTCTGCTATCAGTGAAGCAGAAGTCTTAAGGCATTGCAATTACAAAGGAATCAGAACTAAAAGAATAACCCAAAATACAGGTTAGAGACAAATGTCTCAGATGGAATCCCTTCCTCTCCAAAGAGAAATTTTAAAGTCAGAGTCCACAAATGCAGGTAAGACAGCCAGCAGAGTAGTTCATTAAAGGTCTTCCTTCAAAACAGCTGGGCTGGTTGGGGCCCGCTGCTTCTCTGCTCACAGTGCCCACTGGGGGGGAGCCCTGGGGATACTCTGGGCTGGACCAAGAGGCAGAGCAGAGGTAGAGATAAAGCTGCACCTTTGGGTAATAGCCAGGAATTAAAAATGAAAAAGGAGCAGTAGATACCAGGCTTTTCCCATAGATAGAAGCCAAGGCATGAGTTTCTGCAGAGACAGTTCTCATACAGAGACCCCCAGAGAAGCATGTGGTTGAAGGAGAAATGAGGAACCCTACTCTACTCCCTTAGCCTTCTGCACACTCTGCCCAGCATCATCTCCAGACACCCCTCTAAACAAATACTACTAGTCCCACAGCCAGGACTTCGAGTCACAGCAGGGACACAAGAATGCTCCTTTGGGAATGAAATAGACTCCTAATCAACAGAGCTTTAAGTCTAAACCCTCAACTCAAAATAGGAACATAGAGTTTCAAATCTTCAAAAATATCAAGAAAACTAATAACATGAAATGGAGGCACTGATATGAAAACACAAGAAATACACAAGGAAGCAGAGTTAATGGGGGGGGAAACAACGAAACACATTAACAAAAGAAGATTCATTGCTGTTATAAATCAAGACAGATTTTCTGGAAATTAAAAAGAAAATAGTAGATGAATTAAATTGTGAAGTTGATATGAGTGATACATGAATTAGTGGTTTAAGAGACTGAAAGAGGAGTCTCCCAGAAGTCATTGCAGAGAAGAGTAGGCTGACACGTTTTGCAGAGGATGGCTCTGACTTTATGCAAAAAAATTGTTATGTGGGACATTGCTGCCATCAGCAAAGCTAGTGTTCACTTTGTGTTTGGGAGGGTGGAGACAGGAGGGGTTTGAGACCCCAGTCGAGGTGTGTTTTAGTACTAATAGGGTTAGCTGTGTATTTCATAGGAATTCATTTTATTTCATGTTGTTTCCTTCTCTATGTTAAGGTTTCATGTCTAAGAGAATGAGGGTATGAATCTGTCTGCCAATGTGAAGGGACCATCAACCTCCACCATCCACTGCTCAAAATGCTTTTCTAAGATCAGTGAGGCACTGTGTGGGATGGATGTGAAAGGCTTCCTGATATGAGTGAACTATTTCTAAATATCTTCTGATGGATGACTGTAAATATAATCTATATAATCTGGAATTCAGAATAGCCTTCCTGTACCTGGTACCTATTGAGGAGGGGAAACAAAAGCAACATCTCTGCCGGGGCTGGAAACTCAGTGGATATAAGTTGCAAATGTTGTGTTTTATTAGAGAAATTGCTAATTTTATGATAGCAACTCTGGACTGTTTATACCATGAAAAACTCATAGAGTGGTTTGCCACAATTTCATACCCTAGTGATGCCTCCACAGAGGTTATGAGAGTGTTATGTAAGATCATTAAAGCGGAGCCAGTTGGAGTGTGTGTCCCCAGTGAGCTTCCTGACAAAACAGCCAAGTTAGAGACTTGTCTGAACCTGTGTCCCCAAGATAGGTATTATCTGAAAGAACTTTCTCTGATGTGATAAATATGTGCTTTCTCCCCAGACTTCGCTTATGTGAATAAAGGTGATTTTTTTTATTATGGCAAAGTTTTCTAAAATGACTATGGCACAGAGAGTTTTAAAATAGATTTTACTACTCCAGGGAGCTTTAAGTAGCCAAAAAAAGGGGTCACTTTATTTGGGGATATTTTGAGGAAAGAGATGAGAAATTGATCAGGCAATAGGTTTCAAAAATCTCTAAAAGTATAAGTTTTTGTGAGATCATTTTGTTTGTAATGATTCAGTTAAGGCAGGAATTGTTGACTGGCTTAACGAGACCCTAACATTTTAAATGAATGAGCATACAGCTTAAAATTCATTTCAGAACAAAGTGCCCTTCAAGATTATAACTGGCTACAGGCATTCATACTTCCAGGCAATCTGCAGTTACTCAGGCAAATTCCTGAGGAGTGTGGGAGATTTTTATGCACTGTGGCTGGCAAGAGAACAATTATGAAGCCCACTATGTACCAGTTGAATAGGTGAGAGTCTTTCAGTTAAAAGAGAAATTTGGGGTGCCTGGGTGGCTTAGTCGGTTGAGCATCTGACTGTTGGTTTCAGCTCAGGTCATGCTCTCATGATCCTGGGATCCAGCCCCCCATTGCCTCTGTCCCCCGCACCCACATTGGGTGTGTAGCTTGCTTGGGATTCTCTCTCTCTCTGACCAGGATTCAAATAAGATGTTTATTCTGGAAAAAACATTTAAATTAGAGGCTCTGTCCAGTTTATATACTCAAAGACAGTGCAGGGAAAAACATTTTTTTCAATCTGGTGAATTTCAGAATATCTGTACCTACTCTCCCACAATCTTCCTGGTCAAGAAGTCAGAATGTCAGTGCTTTACTGAAATGTCTGAGGTTGCCTAAAGAGTTTAACAACCAGATCAAGATTCCAATGATTTGAAATCTTTAGCAGTCTGAACATGCATAAAACTGGATCATATATTACACTCTCCAGAACTGCTTCAACACTTGTTTGCTCTAGAACTATGTAGCTAACTACAGTTGTTGTTGTTAACAGCATAAGTTCACAAACTACATCCCACAGGCCAAATCTAGCCTGCTGTCTGTTTTTATAAATAAAGTATTATTGGAACACAGCCATCTGTGTATTGTCTATGACTGCTTTTGACTCCTAACAGCTGATTTGACTGGTTGTGGCAGAGCTCATAGAGCTTGCAAAAGCCTAAAATATGTATTATGTGTCCATTTACAGAAAAAGTTTGCTAACCTGGAACTAAAGCATCCCATAACAGGACACAAGCTTCCTGAAGTGCTCATTCAAACGAGGGCACAAGAGTGCTGGAGAATAATGTGCTACAAAATATGAATGAGCGCATCAGTGTGGACAACACTCAAACTAAAGTAGACTTTGTTGTGAGCCCATCCAGGGAAGATCCTAATGCCTGCTGGGGTCACTAGTGTGTGACCACGAAAGACACTGGCCACGTTATGGGGTGTACCCACTGACATCCCAGTCCATTGGCACCATAGCTATAGGAGGTTTAATTCTCTGTATGTCTACATAGTTGTGATGCAGCATTGGCTGGTTGCAGACCAGTCTGTGCCACTGAGGAGGTGTGCCTTGGGCTACAGGAAGAACCCTGATGTAATGGGCATCATTTTTCATAAGTCCTACCCAAGCTGGAGAGCAGCCGCCCGTTCAGCAGCATTACCATCTGGATAGAGGCCAAGCAGGACCAAGATATACCACTTAGATTTGTATTTTCAAAGAAGGTGGACTATTTAATAAACAGAAAAGAAATGTGATTTATCTACGAAGGAGAGTTGTGGATTGACAGGTTTTCAGTGGAGCTCCCATTTTGTGTGGAGCTGGTATCAGATCCTAGAGGCCTGTTTTGAAGGGACATGCAGAGTGACTCAACATCCCTGCTTTCTGAGTCCTGAGGAGTTTTCTGGAATGTGGGATTTTCATGCTGAACTACGAAAGTTCTGGGCATACCAAGAAAAATTAGTTATCCTAGGGCTATTGCTCTTTAAGGGAAAGTTCTGGAGGAGAGTGAGGTCTGTATCACGGCAGTGTGAGTCGTTCCTTTTTTTCCTCCCTTTGATTTACAAGTAATGGGGCATCCAGAACCAAGCAAAAGTGCCTCTGCACAGTATGCCAGGACACCTGGGACATCCACCCACATGTGCATCAAAAGTGGGTGGAGATACACAGATGATGCTGTGTATCCACGGGACTCAGGAGCATGGCCCACCCTCACCTGCTTCTATGGGGGCGGGGGGGAAGTAACCTGGAGAGTACACAATTGGGCACTCATGGGAAATAGGGAATTTGTGGAGGGACAAGCCCACCTGATGGGAGAACTTGGCAAGCCTTTGGAGTTAGATAGAGACAATTCTGCAGTCAAAGAAAAGGGAGGAATGGGTGAGGCAGCCCCACTCCCAAGAGCTCACGCTGCCGGGCCCTGGGATTGTGCTGGTGGCAGCGTGGCAGCTGGGAGCAGCTACCTCTCTGGGCAGGGCAGAGGAGGTGGAAAAGTGATCACAGTGTGCGGTGTGGTCAGCCTGAGAAGAGAAACCAAAAACTTGTGTTATAGCACCACCTTCTGGAAATGAAAAGAAAGGCTTCTAACTGACCACTTGTTAAGCTGTTAGAATCCAAGAAAATGAAGCCTTCCATAAATAAGAAAGGAGTTTCCTGCTTTAAATGTGACAGCACAGGCACATTTCATCCAACGCTATGACAAATCACAGCAATATGGTATCACAAAAGGAAAATGATAATTCTCCAGGAACTCAACTCAAGACACGGACTACTGCAATATAACCAATAAAGAATTCAAAATAGCTGTTATGGAGAACAAACTGATGGTTGCCAGAGGAGAGGGGGGTGGGGATGGGCAAAATAGGTGAAGAGGAATGCAAGATACAGGCTTCCAGTTATGGAATAAATAGGCACAGCATAGGGAATACAGTCAATGATATTTGCAATAGCATCGTATGGTGCCAGATGGTAGCTACACTTGTGAGCATAGCATAATTTACAGAGATGTTGAATCACTGTGCAGTGCATTTGAAACTAATGTAACATAGTATGTCAACTATGCTCAGTTAATGAAATTTTAAAGCAAAAAACAAAACCAAAAATTTCCAAATAGCTGTTATGAAGAAATTCAATGAACTACAGAGAACTCAGGCAATTCAATAAACCCAGGAATAAAATTAATGAACAGAAGGACTACTTTACCAAACAGATTGAAATTATATTTAAAAAAACAACAACAACAACAACAGAAATTCTGGAACTGAAGAACTCAACGAATAAGATGAAGAATGCATTAGAAAGCTTTGGTAATTGCGCAGATCAGATGAAAAAGAAGAATAAACAACCTGAAGGATAGGGATTCCACAATTGTTCAGGTGGAAAGGAAAAGAGAACTAAGATTTTTTTTAATGTGAAGAAACCCTACAAGAGATATCAGACTTATTAGGAGAGCCAATGTAAGGATAAAGAGTGACTATAGTTGATAATACTGTATTGCATGTTTGAAAGTTGTAAAAGAGTAAATTTTCAAACTCCTCCTCACAAGAAAAAAATCTGTAACTGTGTATGGGGAGGGATGTTTACGAGACCTATTATGGTGATCATTTCACAATACATACAAATAGCAAATCATTACGCTGTACACCTGAAACTAATATAATGTTATGTGTCAATTATGCCTCAATAAAAAATTTAAAAATAAAAAATAAGTAAAGTCAGGAATGATGATATTAGATGAACCCAATTTATAGTTGGGTTCTCTGATAAAAACACCCCCTTTAGCTGGCTATTTAATTGCCTGGGTGACATGTAAGAGAAAATAAATATATAGTTTTACATTTATATTTATATATTTAATATATATGTTTAATATTATCATAGCATGTCCAAACCTTGAGGTCCTATCCTAATGCCTATCATTAATGGGAGATAAATTCAGATTAATTTAGTTATGACAATTTAGCTATCTGGATCACTGTCTTTCTAGTAATGAGGAACTGGAAGAGCAACGGTAGATACTTACTGATTTTATTTATGTTGGGTAACACTGTTTTCAGGAAGGCAGAAGCAGAGGTTCTTTGTAGGCTCCACTTCCTCAGTTGGCCATGGAGAGAGAAGTGTGAATAAGTGAAAAGATAGTATTTCACACTTCTCATTTACTTTTATTTTTTACTTTCATTTTTAAGAAAGAGAAAGGGAGAGAGAGCTTACAAGCGGGGAGGAGAGGGGCAGGGGGGGAAGAGAGAGAATCTTAAGCAGGCTCCACGTACAGTGCAGAGCCGGACACGGGGCTTCATCTCGAGACTGTGAGATCATGACCTGAGCTGACATTAAGAGTTGGACATTTACCCGACTGAGCCACCCAGGCGCCCCTCACACCTCTCATTTAAATTGTCATGCACGTATAGGACACTTTGGGTGTGACAGTAAAGACTAAATATAATAGACATAATAATGGCCCTATCTTACAGGGTTGCCTGAGGACTATATAACATAATGTGAGGAAAATACTTACTGAAGGCATAAGTGTTCCAAAGATGCTAGCTAACAGGTTTATTAATCATAATCATTAATGCAACTCTAACAGAATACCAAGTAATAACAGTATTTTTTAACAATAGCCTTGGGAAAGCTACCATAATATTTCTGAGTTTTCTTTCCCAGCTATAAAATGAGACTAACGATTCCTACCCCTAAAAATTGCTGAGGGGATAATATTTTAAAAATTATGAAATTCTTATTTATTTATTTAATTGAGATACAACTGACACATACCATTATGTTAGTTTCAGGCCTACAATATAATGATTTAATATTTGCATATATAGTGAAATTATCACCACAATAATTCTAGTTAATATCCATCAAACACATAGTTATGAGTTTTTTTTCCTTGTGATAACTTCTAAGATTTACTCTACTAGCAACTTTCAAATATACAATACAATATTAACTGTTTTCCCTATGCTGTACAATACATCTCCAGGAATTATTTTATATGAAATTCTTTTTAAGTTTATTTTTTTATTTCAAGAGAGAAAGAGAGAGAGAGAGAGAGAAACAGAGAGAGAGAATGAGAGAGTATGAGCAGCATAGGGGCAGAGAGAGAGGGGAGAGAGAATCTCAAGCAGGCTCCTCACTGTCAGTGCAGAGCCTGATGCAGTGCTCGAACTCACGAACCGTGAGATCATGACCTCAGCTGAGATCATGAGTCAGATGCTTAACCGACTGAGCCACCCAGAAGCCCCTATGAAAAATTCTTAACATTAGCCTGGAACATACTAAGCATCCAACCATCCATCCATCCATCTATCCATCAATCCAACCAACCATCAATCTACCTGCTAAGCAAACATTTATTGAGCATATACAATGTGTTTTGTGCTATTGGGCTAAGTGTTGGTCAGTCATTGTAGATAAACCATAATCCCTACTTTCATAGATTTCATCTTCTGATGAACTATAAACAAAACATAAATATTGGCTCAAATATGGCTTTATTATAGTAGATAAATTAAGGTTTTTATTTACAAGTTGGGAATGTTAGCAAATGAGAGATAGTGTGTGAATAGGAAGACTTGTGTACCAAGGCAAAGGAATTTAAAGACAAAGAGGTACCGCCTGGCAGAGTGCTGGCCAGTGTGATGAGACCTACAGTGTTGCACAAGCAGTGGACAAGTTCCCCAGCAAAGGTGGAATCAAACTAATAGTTTCTGGAGCTATGCTGCTAAATACACAAGTACAATGGTACAATAGATGATTGTTGAATAAATTAATAAATTCGTCCTGCAAGAATAAATGCACCGTGGAGATGCAGTAACAAAAATACAGGACTAAAACACAAGTGTTGAAAATACAGGAAAACATGGAATGAATTTTTTTTTTAATGACAACAAAAATTTTGGGGCAGCTAAAGTAAAGGCCCACTATAACTGTCTCTTAAGTTTCTCTGGCAAGAGCTAGCCATTCTTAGGAGAATTCTCTGTACCTCTCACTTGTGGAGTGTTAAGTAAACAAGGAAACCATCACTGATGATGAGTTCCAGGCTAGAGCTCCATCAGGTAGGTAGGCTATCCGGAACTAAGAAGTCAAATCCACCCTCAACTACAAATAGCAAGCATAAGGTCCAAAGCAAAGCAGTCAAGAGCTAGATGGATGTAGAAATGGAAGGTATGCGGGGCACCTGGGTAGCTCTCTCAGTTAAGCCTCTGACTTCGGCTCAGGTTATGATCTTGTGGTCTGTGAGTTTGAGCCCTGTATTGGGCTCTGTGCTGACAGCCCAGAGCCTGGAGTGTGCTTCAGATTCTGGGTCTCCCTCTCTCTCTGCCCCTCCCCCGTTCACACTTTGTCTCTTTCTCAAAAATAAATAAACATTAAAAAAATTATTAAAAAATAAATGGAAGCTAAGCAAAGAAATTAAGGTAAAGGTCAAGAGAAAATGTCTAAGACTATTTCTGTGAACAGGATTGGGATGTTTGAAGCTTATAATTGGGTGCTGGCCTGGCTTAGCCTGGAATAAAAGTTTTTGCCTGGTGATTCAGTTATTAGATCTATTTGGTGTGTGTGTGTGTGTGTGTGTGTGTGTAAATTATTGGTGAATAAATACATTGGGAATTGGAATTCTTCCCCCATGTTGTAACACTTCCTAAGTTATAATACCATTAGGTTTTCTTCTCTATGGGAGTTTAGTCTCCCTAAGTGTAGGGGCTCCTATTCCGCTTCTAGAAAAACAAGCTCTGCTTTAAAAATAGTACTGTAGGAGCACCTGAGGCTCAGTCAGTTAACATCTGACTTCAGCTCAGGTCATGATCTCATAGTTCGTGAGTTCCAGACCCTCATCGGGCTCCGTGCTGACAGTGCAGAACCTGCTTGGGATTCTCTCTCTCTCTCTCTCTCTCTCTCACTCTCTCCCTCTCTCTCTGCCCATCCATTACTTTTGCTTTCTCTGTCTCTCTCAAAATAAATAAACTTTCAAAAAAATAAAAAATAAAGATAGTACTGTAAAACTTGTTTCCTGAGAATTACATTGGCCTGGAATCTAGTCTTTTGTTGACAGGAAGTACAGATTTGTGGTGCGTTCATGTTCGCCCATAAAATTCATTTGTCAACCCTAGCAACACCCTAAAATACCTTATAAGATCCTGACATGCATATAAATAGGACACCTCATGCTCTGGGGGAAGCCAAGTGAGTAACATCAGTTATTCTAACAATAGAAGCATTAGGGTGTGGACTTCAGGGTGTCCCGGGTGTAGCCCCATTTGTATGCCAATACATCATCATCATCATCATCATCATCATTGTCATTGTCATCATCACTGTGGTCATCGTCACCCCTTGTAATGACATTTCATTACAGGGGATAATTTTTTTTAATAACTAAATATAGTGTGTGGATGCATTAAATGGTGAAAACCTTGGGCCTCTGCACTGATGAAGATGTTTGATGGTCTCTGTTTCAGAACACTGTATATATGCAGTTTGAAATTCTCTTGAAGAGAATTTACTGGTTTAGACAAAGGTCACAAAAATCATTAAACAAGCAACATTTAAAAAATTCTGCAGTAGGGGCATGGGCATTATCCCATTGTCCTAATTAGTAAAATAAGCCTGAGTGAGTCTATGTGGTCTAAGGATACCTAATTTACTAGATAAAAGAAAGGAACTTGAAGGCAGATTAACTTCCAAATCTTTGCATTCTACTGTGAATGCAGAGTCCACATTCTAATTCATGTCACTGAAAGTTAAGTTGTGACAGCGATATCTTGCACAGGTTACCAGAATGAAGATGAACAATATTCATTAGACATAGTTATGTGGCTTTTTCATCCAGGCATTTGGCAAGGTTGCTGTTGGCAATATTGACATTCTGGAAACACAAGCTGTATGATTTGGAGAATAACTTTTCTTGAAGGACACTCATGAATAGACTGGTGCTCAAATGGAAATTTTTGGATAGGTAGAGACCTTGAACTTCAATTCTGTTCTGTTAGACATCTTGAATAAAGGTGTAGTAGTGAGATTTAGGATCTAAAAAGTTTTGAAAAACCTTGGAGCAAAATAATTTAGTAAAGATCAATGCAAAGGTCTTCTTTTGGCTTCAAAAGCACAGGATGGTAAGAGATGTGGGGGCAGTTCTGAAAAAAAAAGTAGCACATAAAGAGATATCCTTTCACAGGTCTGAGCGCACTGAAGGCGTTTGGTGCAGTCCTGGATGAACCCCTAAGAAAGCAGTTAAATAAACTGAAGGGTATTGAAAGCAGAGAGGCCAGGAGGGTGGAGGAACTCAAAGCTATTCCACATGAGTATTCTGTTAACAGATCGCAGCCCCAGGCATGGAGAAGACGAGACACAAACTGGACAAAGCAAATGTCACCTGGTACTTGCAGAGCTATTGTGCAGAAAAGGGTAAAGCTTTTCCTCGGTGGCTATAAGTGGGGAACTGAAGATGTGGGTAGATAGTATGGTAAGACATTTCAGCTTGTAAGCAATGAATCACTTTAAATGTCAGCACTGTCACAAGATGAGCAGGCAGAGACTGGATGACTAGTTGGAAGGGTGTTTCCAGTAACAGTGTGTATCTTCAAACACTGAGATTCTGAGCTTCACAGATCCCTCCCCTGCTCTTTAAATATTTGACATGCCATCAACACCAGCCTCATTTTTATATAGGGTCCCAATATTGGAAATCGTTCCTTTTATGTTCTTAAGATGATTTTGAAGATCTACAGCAGAGTTCAAACAGAGTTTACTTTGCATATTGATTTAATAGGTAAGAGCAGGAAGCTCACAAATGCCATATGCAAATTTGTTCCAAATGAGCTCTAAAAATGGATTTGGAGCTAATTGTTCAGGCACGTATTTCACTGGGGATGAAGCACTGGCCAAACATATTTCAAAATGAGGAAGAGGATGTGTTAGCATCAAACCCAGGAAAAGGAGCAGTAGTATGCAAGTGATTCCGAAAAGGAGAACATTCCATCTGAAGCTTTAAGGAGAAAAGAGAACATTGCCTGAAGTCTTATTTGGAAACAAAATAACTGTGAAAATAATTAGTGGCAAATAACTTACAGCACTGCATTTCCAGTATGGGTCATTTTTAAAAATAAAATTTTGTTGTTTCAGCATAATCTAGAGACAGAAAAGTGCACAAATTATAAGGGTAAAACCAGATAAATTACCACAAAGCAAGCACATTTGACTACTGCCCAGATCAAGAGATACCACAGAAGTCCTCCTTCCAGTCATCACTTCTACTTGTGACTTATCCTACATCAGTTTTGCCAATATTTAAATTTTATATAAATGCAATCACTCAATGCCTTCTTTTGCAGCTGACTTCTTTATATTAATACAATGTTTGCAAAATCCATCCGAGTTTTTGCGTGTAGAATTACTTCATTCATTTTCATGGTAAGAGCAATTCTATACAGTCCACACTGTCATTTTTGTAGTATATTTTATTTTTTTTATTGACCTCTGGGATGTTTCAGATTTGGACTGTTATACATACTGCTGTTAGAACTGTAACTTTATTTGGTACGCATGCGTATGCATTTTCTGTTGGTTATATATCTAGGAATGCAATTGCTGGTTCATGGTCACTTGGATATTCAGCTGTAAAAACACAGCTTTAGTGTGCCACTTTTCCACTCCCTCTAGCAGTGTATGAAAATTCTATTTACTCCATATCCTCTGCAACACTTGATATTCTGAGGCATTAAACTCTATTCAAATTTTAAATTTTAATTGTGAGGTATTAAATTCTATTTAAATTTTAGCTATCTGATGTACAGTTAGTGGTATTCCACTGCAGTTTTTGTTTGCAGTTCCCAAATCACTAATATGTGTTTATTGGGAAATCTTTTGCAAATTGTCTATTTGTATATTTTGTATACGTAAACTTCATGTTATTATCTTTTTCTTATTGGTACTTAGTTGATGTGAGTCCTTTGTCAGTTTATGAACTACAAAAATCTGTTCCCACTCCATGATTTGCCCTTTTACTGTCTTGATGATGTCTTTGCTGGGCATAAAAATCTTATTTCAGGGGCGGCTGGGTGGCGCAGTCGGTTAAGCGTCCGACTTCAGCCAGGTCACGATCTCGCGGTCCGGGAGTTCGAGCCCCGCGTCAGGCTCTGGGCTGATGGCTCAGAGCCTGGAGCCTGTTTCCGATTCTGTGTCTCCCTCTCTCTCTGCCCCTCCCCCGTTCATGCTCTGTCTCTCTCTGTCCCAAAAATAAATAAACATTGAAAAAAAAATTAAAAAAAAATCTTATTTCAGTGTAGTTCAGCTTATCAGTATCTCTTTAGTGCTTATTGATTTTTGTATTCTAAGAAAAAAAAATTCTTTCTATATCCCAAGGTCATAAAGATACTTTTCTTTGTTATCTTCAGAAATCTTCATTATCTTATCTTTCACATTTAGATCAACTTTCTATCTGGAACTGATTTTTATGTATAGTGTGAGGTAAGGAGTCAAGATTCATTTTTTCTTTCATTTGAATGTCCAGCTGACCCAGCCCCATTTATTGAAAGATCATTATTTCCTTCTGTTCTATATTACCACCTTTTTTGTAATTAAGTGTCCATACACGTGTGAATTAGTTTGTGGACTGTATACTCTTCCATTAGTCTATTTGTATATTATTCTGCTAATACTATATTGTCCAAATTATTTTAGATTTAAAATAAATCTTGATACCCAGTATTTTAAATTATTATTTTTTAATGCGTATTTATTTATTTTGAGAGAGAGAACCTGTACGCATGAGGGGAGGGACAGAAAGAGGGAGAGAGAGAATCCCAAGCAGACTCCAGGCTGTTAGTGCAGAGCTCAGACACAGGGCTCAATGCAGGGCTTGATCTTATGAACCATGAGATCATGACCTGAGCTGAAATCAAGAATCAGATGTTTAACCCACTGAACCATGCAAGTGCCCCTCTTGATACCTGATATTTTAAATCTTTCAAATATGTCCCTTTTTATCATTGTTTTTGACATTTTAGACTCTTTACATTATCATATACACATTCAAATCATCTTGTCAATTTCCACAGAAAACACTTGTTCAAATTTTGATTAGAAGTTTAATAGAGACAAACCAAAAAACATACTCTTAACTGTAGGGAACAGATAGTTACCAGGAGGGAGGTGGGTGGGGGAATGGGTAAAATTGGTGAAGGGGATTAAGAGTGCACTTACTCTGATGAGCACTGAGCAATATGTGGAACTACTGAATCACTAAATGGGACAATTGAAACTGATATGACAATGTACATCAATTACACTGGAATTAAAATGAAAACAAAAAAAGAAATGCATTGAATATAGGTAGCTTAGAGGAGAACAGACATCCTCACGATACTGAATCTTTTTATCTGAAAGTAATATATAGTCTTCCATTCACTGAGGTCTTTTTAAAATTTCTCTCAATGTTATACAGTATCCTACATAGAAGATCTGCTGATATTCTGTTAGATTTATTTTAATATTCTTTGATCCTAATTTAAATGGTATTATTTTAGGGGCACTTTAGTGGCTCAGACAGTTGAGTGCCCAGTTCTTGATTTCAGCTCAGGTCATGATCCCAGGGTCATGGGATTGAGCCCTGCATTGGGCTCTGTGCTGAGCATGGAGCCTGCTTAAGATTCTCTCTCTCTCCCTTTGTTCCTTTCCCATGCTTGAACACTCTCTCTCTCTAAAAATAAATAAATAAGTAAATAAGTAAGTAAGTAAATAAATAAATAAATAAATAAATAAAGGTATTATTTTAAAAATTGTATTCTCTGCTTGTGTGTTGCAATCGTGACATATGATTGATTTTTTGCAAATTAACATGTAACTGTTTTGCTAAATTAATAAATTTATTCTATTAGTGTCTCTGTAGTCTTTGGAAGTTTTATGTGTAAAATTATTCCACTGGCAAATAAAGACAGTTTTATTTCTTTCTTTCTAATACTTATACCATTTTTTAAAAATATTTTATTTTTTTAAAAGTAGTCTCTATACCCAATGTGGGACTTGAATTTACAACCCCAAGATCAAGAGTCACACACTCTACATACCAAACTGAACCAGCCAGACACCCCTCCAATATTTATACCTTTCATTGACTGTTTTGCCTCATCAAACTGGGTGAGGATACTATGTTGAACCGAACATCTAATATCAAGAGGACAGCTTTCAATGTTTCTCAGTGACACATGATGTTTGCTATAGGATTTTGTAAATATCCTTCTATTCTTAGTTTGTCATTTTTCTTTTTTAAATCATGGGTGGATGTTGAATTTTATTCAGAGATGTGTTTTGGTCTCTATTTGAGATGATCATATGATTGTTCTCCTTTATTTGGTTTATGTGGTAAATTGCATTCATTGATTTTTCACGTTAGACTATCTTGCCTTCCTGGAATAATTCTCACCTGACCATAATATATTATCATTTTTGTTATATCACTGGATTTGCTTTGCTAATATTTTGTACAGGCTTTGTGTCTATATAAATGAAAGTTAGTCTCTCTTAGGCCTTTATTGTAATGTTCTTACCAGTATTTGCTATGAAAATTATGACCTCAACAAATAACTTGGAAAATTTTTCTCTTTTTCTGAGCTATGGAATAGTATATGTAAGGTCGAGTTTATTTCTAAATATTTGGAGGAACTGATTAGTAAAATTGATGGACATGGAAATTTCTTTCATAGGGTTTTAGTTACAGATTCAATTCATTTAGTAGATACTAAATTATTTGCATTTTATATTTCTTCCTGTGCCACTTTAACCGTTTTGGTAAATTATGGCTTTTTAAAAAAATATCTATTTATATTTGACAGAGAGAAAGAGACAGAGTGCGAGTGGGGGAGGGGCAGAGAGAGACTAAGACAGAATCTGAAGCAGGCTCCAGGTTCCGAGCTGTCAGAGCCATCAGCACAGAGCCCAATGTGGGTCTTGAACCCATAGCCATGAAATCATGACCTGAGCCAAAGTCAGACACTTAATTGACTGAGCCACCCAGGCACCCCTAAATTATAGCTTTCTAAATCATTTCATCGAAATTATTACCCCCAAACTGATATGATATCCTTTTGTTTTTATTTCCTTAACAATGGGATCTATAGTTAAGACCCTTTGTTATAAAAAAATCATTCTTGATATTGGTATTTTGTGCACTTTCTTTTTTTCTTGATCTGTCTTTCCAGGGATTTGTGAAATTAATGTCTTTTAAAATGTATTATTAGATTTTCTCTAGCACATTTGTTTTATGTTTTACTGATATATGTTTTTAATTTTATTATTTGTTTCTTTTTGCTCTTCCTTGGCCTAATTTTTTTTTATGTTTACCACAATAAGTTTATTTTTTTACTATTTTTTAATATGAAATCTATTGTCAAATTGGTTTCCATACAACACCCAGTGCCCATCCCAACAGGTGCTCTCCTCAATGCCCATCACCCCCTTTCCCCTCCCTCCCAACCCCCATCAAACCCCATTTTATTCTCAGTTTTTAAGAGTTTCTTATGGTTTGGCTCCCTTCCTCTCTAACTTTTTTTTTTCCTTCCCCTCCCCCATGGTCTTCTGTTAAGTTTCTCAGGATCCACATAAGAGTGAAAACATATGGTATCTGTCTTTCTCTGTATGACTTATTTCACTTATCATAACACTCTCCAGTTCCATCCACATTGCTACAAAAGGCTGTATTTCATTCTTTCTCATTGCCAAGTAGTATTCCATTGTATATATAAACCACAACTTAAAAAAAAAATTGTTAACATTTATTATTGAGAGACAGAGAGACACAGAGCGTGAGCAGGGGAGGGGTAGAGAGAGGGGGAGACACAGAATCTGAAGCAGGCTCCAGGCTCTGAGCTCTCAGCACAGAGCCCGACGCAGGGCTTGAACTCACAAACTGCGAGATCATGACCTGAGCTGAAGTCGGTTGCTTAACCGACTGAGCCACCCAGGAGCCCCTAAAACACAACTTCTTTATCCACTCATCGGTTGATGGACATTTAGGCTCTTTCCATAATTTGGCTATTGTTGAAAGTGCTGCTATCAACATTGGAGTACAAGTGCCCCTATGCATCAGTACTCCTGTATCCCTTGGGTAAATTCCTAGCAGTGCTATTGCTGGGTCATAGGGTAGATCTATTTTTAACTTTTTGAGGAACCTCCACACTGTTTTCCAGAGGGGCTGCACCAGTTTGCATTCCCACCAACAGTGCAAGAAGTTTCCCGTTTCTCCACATCCTCTCCAGCATCTATAGTCTCCTTATTTGGTTCATTTTAGCCACTCTGACTGGAGTGAGGTGATATCTCAGTGTGGTTTTGATTTGTATTTCCCTGTTGAGGTGTGACGTTGAGCATCTTTTCATGTGCCTGTTGCCTCAGCCTAATTTTTTTTTAACTAGTGGAAATGGATACTTGGATGATTTATTTTCAGCTTTTTTCTTTCTTTGACAGGAAGCAGGGTTTATTGTGGGCGTGAATAAGGAGCAGGCAGTGTCAAGGTTCTCATGAGTGCAGAGCCTACCATTTGTCCAAGGGGCCACAATTAGGGATGTATTTGACCAAAGCCATAGCCATCTGGGATAAGCTACTTTTCAGCCATCATGTCTTCAAATTCATTCACGTTAAACTTAGTAAAGCCCCACTTCTTGGAAATGTGAATCTTCTGGCAGCCAAGGAACTTGAACTTGGCCCTGCATAGCGTCTCAATCATATGCTCCTTGTTCTGTACCTTGGTACTGGTGGACATGATGACTTGGCCAATGTGGACCCTGGCCACTGTGCCCTGGGGCTTTCCAAAGGCACCCCACACACCTGTCTGGAGCCTGTCAGCTCCAGCACAGGACAACATCTTGTTGATAAGGATGAAGTGGAAGGGATGGAACCGCATTTGGATGCAAAAACCATCTTTGCCACAGCTTTTCACCATGTACTTGTTAGCACACATACGGACAGCCTCCAGGGCTTCAGAGGAGAGCTGCTCATATTCCTTTGGCACTGTGTGGCCACACAGTGGGAACTGCTCCAGTTCTGCCTTCTTCTGCCCAAGGTCAAAGATGCGGACCTTGGCATCAGGGACACCTCTGCAGAAACAAGACTTTGGACGCTGCTTGTTCTTACAATACCAGTAACACCGGGGTGGGTGGTGGCCCATGGCAATACCACTGGGCCCATGGGCCCAGTGGCAAGCCAAAGGAAAAGAGGTTATTTTCAGCTTTTTACTCCTAGTAAAAGCATTTAAGTATGTCTATAGCTGTATTCTAAAAGTTCTGATACATTGAACTTTCACTATAATTCAAAGAAAAATATCTCCTAATTTTCATTTGTATTCATTCTCTTAGTGTTTGAATTACTTAAAAGTTTATTGAGTATTTTTCAAATATAAAATTTTTAATATTATCTTGTTTCATTATTGATTTCTATCCTAACTTCACTGTTGTCAGAAAATGTGCTCTGTATAATTTTACTTTTTGATATTTTTTAAGGTTTCTTTTAGATTCATCATTTGGTTAACTGGCTTGGCATTTGATATGAATTTTGCATTTGCTGAGTATAAGGTATGTAAATAAGGTCAAGTTTATTTATTGCATTGTTCAAATCTACTGTATCCATGTTGAATTTTTGTCTGTTTGGTGTATCAGTTACTAAGAGACATCTGTTAAAAATCTCCCTATGATAATGGATTTGTCCATTTTCCTTTTAGTTGCATCATTATTTTGCTTTACATATGTTGAAACTCATTATTAAGTGTAACAAATATACAACTATAACATTTTGGAAATATTAACTCTTTTATCATAATAAAATTTCCTGTGTTTATTGCCAATAAAGTGTCTTGCCTTATAGTCTAATTTGCCTGATAAATATATAAAATATAGATAGTTATATTGGCCTTAAAATTTTTTTCATTCATCTATTTTAGTTTTTTTTGTGTGTTGCATTTCAAGTGTGTTTCTTAACATTTAGTGTCATGTACTTTTTTTCATGTGGTCTAAAACCTTTGTTTGTGATTGCTCACTCATTTAGATACTATTATATTGGGGGTTTGTATAATTATTTATCTTATTACCTCTTTAAATATTGGTTCTATCTAATTCTTTCTCTTCTCTCTTTCTAGGACACCAATTCTGGGCATGTTAGGACTTTCCCCTGTGTCTTCTGTGTGATTTTGTGTAATTTTTATCCTTTCTTCCCTCCTCTGTTCTTCAATCTGATATTTTCTTCTGATTTATTCTAGCTCCATTTTCTGTGTCTCATCTTCTATTAGCCCCATCAATTGAGTATTTAATTTTATTATTTTATTTTTCTGTTTCAGAATTTCCATTTGAATTTTAAAAGCTAGATTCCCAAAAGAAATGTAAAATTCTCTGCATTTCACCTTATTTCTTCAAACTATTAATCAGTTATTTTAAAGTCCTTCAATCTGTATCTCCTTATGCATTTGTTTCTATTTTAGGTTTATTTTCGTGATTTTGGTTATTAGGTCTTATCTTCTGACATAAGTATGCCTATTAATATCAATTGAAACTTGAGGAACTCCCCTCTACTTGCTAGATGGGATGCTGCCTGATTCATGGGTCATTTAATAAGACCAATTATAGGGGTGCCTAGATGGCTCAGTGGGTTAAGCATCTGATCTTGATTTTGGCTCAGGTCATGATCTCACAGTATGAGATTGAGCCCCACATGGGGCTCTGCACTGACAGCACAGTGTGGAGCCTGCCTAGAATTCTCTCTCTCCCTTCTCTCTGCCCCCCTCCCCCAATCTCTATCTCAAGTTAAACAAATAAACTTTAAAAAATAAAGCCAATTGTATCTTCAAATTATATATATATATATATATATTTTTTTTTTAACAGAACCTTGAACAATACATGCAAAAATTTTCAGAGCTAATTTACTGATTTAGAAAGTGTTATCATTCTCTAGAATTTTTTTTTTTTTGCTCCAGAAATTACTTTTTTTAAGTGTTTATTTATTTATTTATAAAGGGAGAGAGAGTGTGTGTGTGAGCAGGGGAGAGGCAGAGAGAGGCAGAGAGAGGCAGAGAGAGAATCCCACACAGGCTCCATGCTGCCAGTACAGAGTGTGATCTCACGAACTGTGAGATCATGACCTGAGACAAAATCAAGAGTGGGAGGTTTTAACCGACTGAGCCACCCAGGTGCCCCTCCAGAGATAACTTTTGCTCATGGTAAGAGGGAGGCTGTTAAGATGATGATGAATCCCTTAATCTATTCACTGATTATCTATTTACCTAACTAATTTAGTAGATTAGAAATTTGGCTCTAATCTTGTGATGACATAGCATTTCTAGTTCATGCCTTCTCCAAAGGTGAAGTCCTGTAAAGGTCCCACTTAAAAGCTTGACTATAAGGGTGCCACCTTCTTTGTGGTCCTTGGATCCTAATTTTGCCCCTAAACAGGTGTCCTTCACTTCTGAGCTTCCTAACTACCCCTTTCTGCTCAATTTCTCTGCCTCTCAGTGGCCACTTACAAATCAGAAACACCTTGAGTGAAAACTAGAATTAAAAATCAGGTTCACCCTTTGTACTTCTCTTTTCTTGGGGATTTTGCTTTTTCAGGTTCTCATGACCTGGCCAGCTTTCTATAGCCTTCAAACCAATAGGTTTTATATTCTATCCTTTTTTTTTTTTTTTTTTAGTTGTTCTTAGAAGGTGGGTGTGTCTGGAACAGTCTTCTCTACCATTACTAAAAATTAAAATTCCTGCAGTTTGAGTTATTTTGAAACATATAACATTTTTATTCCTATAACACAAAAAGGGCACACCTGCTGCAGCTGAAGACTTTCCAGACAAAGAGGCCTTCCCTTGAAACTAAAAAACAACAGTCAGATGCACTAATAATACTAGGCGTAAAACAAGAAATGTGAACAATAGGAAACAGGGATTGCAAACTGTTTGCCTAGAATATTCTTCAGCATTTGACAGGAAACCAGAAATCATCAGAAATTACCAAAATCATAATTCTAATTAGGGCCTTGAAAGTAGAGAGAACCCAGGGATGGTGTGTTTGATGCTCGCTTTTCTCTTTTTTTTAATGCAGAAATGTCAAATTAGAGCTAAAAACTGGAGTATATTTAAAATGTTGATATTTAACAAATTAGCATTTTAACTCACAGATTTCTATGCAAAATTATCATGTAATTTACACAATAATTATAATATTTCTAGACTATTACAGTGCTGCATAATAAGCTAGACAAATTAGAGCAGTTTGAGGAACTTACTTTTCTTTCAAATACTTGCCGTTTATCTCTGTGACTGTGTGCTTATCTTCTTTTGGAGATAATGTTAAGAGTCTAAAAAGCAAGGCTGTGGACAAATGTACTCCCTTACTCTGCCATTCTAATGGTCTCTGCTTGAACCATCCTCTCTCTCACTCTAAGTAAATCAACTGTTCAGTGTCATATCATAGGCAATATTATATATCCATGACAGAGCTAATCACCAAAATACATGATAAGAATAGTAGTTCTAGGTCCCCAGTGGGTGACAGAACAACTCTGTCAATTTTCGAAGGGAAATACTACATATACAATCTTTCATCCCAAACACAACACACAGTTTATCTCCCCTTTTTGTTTTTGATAATACCATTTTTTTTCCTTAATGGATTCTTACAGTAGTCCTAAAACCTTAATATTTCTTGACAGTTGGCCTTGTTGTCATTTTGCAACTTGGATTACTGTTCATCTTTTTAAGAGCCTGGTTTTTCAACGCTAGTGTGTTTGAAATAGTTTTGAGGTTTTGTGGTTGCTGTTGACGCTCTTACGGAACTTCGAACATACCAGTTTCCTTTTGGTTTAGTGAACTGGCTGGGCCTTTCGAATGCACGCAGTCCGTGGAAGTGCCCAAGCAGACTTATTACTAGAAAAGAATCCCATCTGGAATTCAGACAGGTGGCCCATCTCAGTACCTCCCTGAGAAGTCTGGCTTTTTCAGGTAAGTGCGGAAGACCTGGAGTGGGGCGCTCATGAATGAAGGTTATGCGTGAAGAGAACATACTGAACTTACCATTGAAGTTCTAATTCAGAATCTTCAGTCTCGCTGTACAAAGCAAGCTTATTTCCTCTTGATCACAATTCCTCCTTTAGAAAAGGAATTGTCCAGTTCTTGCCATGTAGTACACACTGCTCTGAAGGTGACACCCAGTTTTTATATGTGGTCAAAAATGAACAAAAGTGGTTTTGGAATCTGTCAAGAAAAAAGAAAAAAAGAGAGTCTTGTTAAAACCATCATAGAGGCCTTTGGGCATTTGATATTGCATTTACATATTATTAAAATGTTTATATTTTAAGTGTTTTTTTCCTCTGAAAATCTTTAAGCTCTATTATTGGTAATATTCTCACATATGGTTTAAAACTATTCTGGCAGCCTTAATCAATAGAAGAAAACAATCAACAGCAGTCAGGCACTTTGAAATTTCTAAAAGAAGTATATTCAAAGTAATATGTGTAATAATGGTTATTATGATTCTTTTATCCTATTTTTGCAGTACTACATGACAGAGGGAATCTGAAAACAACTTTAAAATCACAGAATTGCAAGAAGTATTGCACTTCAAATATGTGAAATAAATATAATGTAAACTTTAAAAAAGTAAGTCAGTAATATACAACTTGAGTTTGAGTTTAATCTTGCTTAACAAATTTGTAATATAATTTTGGATGGGTCACTTAATTCCTGGATTTCAACTTCCTATACAACTGCATAATTATTTGTCTAAGAAATTTTATTAAGGACTCCAGATTTACAACTCCTTGTTATATTTTTTATTGGGTTTAAGTCAATCAATCAGTCAATATTTTAACTGATCAACAGGAGTAATGAGAAGAACAATAAATGAGGAATCAAGTGGTATGAATTCTAGTCTTCTGTTTTCTAGTAATTGGCTGAGTGATTTAGAAAATATTTTCCAACCATTTTAGGCCAGGGCTTGCCAAATTTTTTCTATAAAGGACAAGATAGTAAATAATTTAGGTTTTGCCATCCAGGAGGCAAAATTGAAAATAATATGAAACCATTCAAAAATGTAAAAACCATCTTTAGCTCACAGGCGATACAAAAATGGGAGATGAGCTATATTTGGCCTCAGGGCCATAGCTTTCCAACTCCTGTTCTAGGCAATGATTTCCAACAATTATAAAGTGGAAGATGTAGGAGTTTGTGGATGATACATAGGGTGATCCACCTATGTTGTATACAAGAGTCTGAGTGTATGTAAATATGCTACTTCTTAATGAGAAAAAAAGCCCACATATTTCATCAGATTTTTGAGGGGTTCAAAACCCAATTTAAGGTCAAGGACCACAGGACTAGATGATTCCTAAAGATGCTTTCCAAATCTAAAATTCAATGAAATGTTTATTGGATGTCTACTATGTCTAAGCCACTGTGCTAACACTACAATAGATGTTATTAGCACATTATGACCAAAATAACATGTCAAAAATATACTAAAGAAGTTTGTAATATGCACAAATCAGTAATATCCTTCCAAATAATAGCTTTGACAAAAATTCTGCAATTAGTCAGACATTTTTTGAGATATTACTTTGCAAAGTGTCTTCAAATCTGGTATGAATGATATCAAAATATTAATCAAATATTCTTATGGTCTTATCTTATTTTTGATGACAATGGTATTAGTCATGATAACCATAATCGAATTTAACCTAAGCAGTTTCTTTCCTAAAAATATGCCACATACTAAGTGCTCAACATCTCTGGAATGTATATTTGAATGAATGAATGAATGAATGAATGAATGAATGAAAAGATAATCCTATTATGGCACATAATTACAGACACATTGAAGGCCTAGCACCCAAAATGCTCTAAAAACAATCATTGCTAAGGCCAAAGATTGCTTCTCTTTTCAACTTTGGACATAACCGTGATTTCAAAATACTTGGTCAACTAAAGATTGCAGTTCCTGGGGATTAAGTCATCTTTTTTAACAAGAGTGAAGTTTGTTGAATTTAATTCACAAGTTACAGATGTTCCAGTAACCTAGTCTGTGGGAGGGAGTGATGGAAAGTGGTGTTTGATTAAGGAATAGCAGCATGCTCAGCGTCTGAGCCCTTCCTGCTAAGACCAGGTAGTTGGTTGTACCAGCTAGAGCATTACACGTAAACAGGCAATCCAAAACTCAGATCTAACAGTACTTACAGTAACACTCTGTTCTCTGATAAAGAAGTTCAGCCTGATTTCCATTGCCTTGCCAAATGATGATGCCAAAATCTGAGCACCATTCACTTGGGATTCCCCACAGCTACACAGGGTAGAGAATGAGTTGCAATTGAAATGTACCTCTCTTCTCTATCTAGGAATAATTTCATTTTATGAAAGGGGAATCCAATTTACAATAGCTGGCTAGTGATTCATTCACTACTCTAGGGAAATTTAAATCTTAAGATTTAAAAAATTTAAGAAATGTTAATGAAAAGCCTGCGCAGTCCTGTGTACATCTGGAGTTATGCCTGAATTGTCCTTATTCAAAAAAGTGCATCCCACCTCCTTCCTTGCTTTCACTCCCCCTCCACTGCAAAAGCTGTTAGGTAAATAGCAACAAACTATTCACTTTGGGATGTAATTACAGAGCATGCCTGTGCAGTGTCATGCTGCATTAAATAACACCACTTGTTCAACTGTTAGAGGTTGTGCTAAAGTCATATTCCTGGATCTCCTTAGGGATTGAGATTAGTCCTACATAGAGTCCAAAATTCCAAACCTTCATAAATGGGATCTCAAATATATAACCCAATTATATTTAAGGTCCAAGGTCTGGCTTAAGTTATGACAGGAAGCTCCGTCCCTTCCTGAAGGATTTTTGAGATATTCTGGGCTGTGCTTCAGTGTTCTATAAGCCCAAAGCAGCGGGTGCCTCTCATCTGACTGCTGCCCTGGGATCTATCTGCAGATCACTTCTGCACCTTTCTTTCTTTTCTTTTCTTTTTTAAAATATTTATTTATTTATTTTGAGAGTGATCAAGCAGGGGAAGGGCAGAGAGAGACAGGGAGAGAGAGAATCCCAAGCAGGCTCCGTGCTGTCAGCACAGAGACTGATGTGAGGCTCGATCTCATGAATCATGAAATCATGATCTGAGCCGAGATCAAGAGTTGGATTCTCAACCAATGGAGCCAGCCAGGCACCCCACCTCTGCACCTTTCTGGCTGGCTTCATTCCAGAAAGTGAACAAGGCACCTCTGGTTCCCTCTCAAACACAACTGACTTGAATCTATAACAAATTTTTCTGCAAACTTTTTCTTGGAAGGACTAGATAATAAACATCTTAGGTTTCATAGACCATACAATCTCTGCCACAACTACTCAGCTCTGTAGGTGTCATGCAAAAGCAGCCACAGATAATACATAAACAAGTATCTGTGATGAGATAAAAACTTTACTTATAAAAACAGGTGGCTGGTCCACCGGCTGTGGTTTGCTGGCCTGTGAACTATATTGAAGGCTTGATGATAACTTAAAAATTACAATTTTGTAGAAGGAAATGAAAAAGTTAAAGTTAGGATCACCTGATGTGGGCATTACTACTTCTTTGTGGAGGTATCCAACAGCTACCTCTCATTAGCCCTGGGGTGTGGCCATGCTACTGAGGCCTACTCATGATTCTAGGGCAGAACACTTCTCTTCTTACCTTCACATCGACAAATTCAGGTTTCTCCCTTCCTATGTGAAGCTCTGTTTAGAGTGTATCAAAAATAAGTTTGTTCCATAATCATCTCTAAAGAGCAAGGCCTATTGAACAGAAATTCAGTCCATCCACATATGAAGCATCTTCAGTACCTTCTAGTTGTACTACGAGAAAGCTCACCAAAATTATCCTTTCTTGACTAAAGCAAGTGTCTGTCCTAAAGACAAATTATTTTCCTGTTTCTTATTTTTATTTTGCTAAAGAATACACAAAATTTACCATTTTAACCATGTTTAAGTGTACTGTTCAGTTGCATTAAATATAGCTACATTATTATGCAACCATCACCACTATCCATCTCCAAAACTTTTTCATCATCCCAAACTGAATCTCTGTACCCCTTAAACAATAAATCCCTACTATCTACTCACACCCTGGTAACCACCATTCTACTGTCTGTCTCTTTCATGTTGACTACTCTAAATCCTTCAGATAAATGGAATCACAGTATCTGCTCTTTTCTGGAAAGATAAATTCTTGGTTCTATTGTTAGAATCACATGAAAAAATAAATCACCTGTCTATTCTGGCTCCCAGCGATCTCTGGTTTGAAAATATTGGGGTCTAGTCTGAGAACACCTGACATGAATTATCTCCCACTATTCTCCAATCTGTTCCCCCTGAGATATTATTAGAATATCTCATCTTTCCCCAAATGCATATTACACATTATCTTCTTTGTAAAATTGTGATCCATACCTAGACCACTGCTGCCTCATTTTCCCCTCTGGGACTCCTAGTTGTCAAAACCAGCACAGCAACTACGTCTTAGGGCCTTCACTGACATTGACAGATGGAAATGTTCTCCTCTTTCTGTGTCACCTGATGTATTAGAAAAACCACCCACTCTTTCCCTTTTATGGGTGTGTCCTTTACTACTAATACAGAATACCTCAATTCTGACATTTCTGGTTAACAAATGTACAGAGCCTTCTCTTCCCACATCAAGTATTTCTCCACAACACCAGCTGTGGCCTATAATTTAACTCGATCTGACACTGTCTACCTGGAGATAGAGTCAGACCCCACAGGTTAAAGGCCAAGTCCCAAAAAACTGCTCCCAGCCTGCTTCAGATACCAATCACAAGTAGTAGGTCCTCATGGTGCACATCACTCTGTCAGATTTGGCTGCAAAACACAGTCTTCCACTACTCCCTTCTCAGATTTGATTAATTTGCTAAAGCATCTTACAGAACTCAAGAAACACTTAACTTACATATACCAGTTTATTAAAGGATATTATAAAGGTTACAAATGAACAGCCAGATGAAGAGATACATAAAGCAAGGTCTTGGGAGGGACCCTGAGCCCTGGAGCTTGTCCCTATTGAGTCAGGGGAGATGCCCTGCCAGTGTGGATATGCTCACCAACCTGAAAGCTCTCCAAAGCCCCTACTTTTGGGATTGATCAATTATGAACTCCATTTCCAGTCCTTCTCCCCTCTCTGGAGGATGGGATGGGACTGAAAATTTGGGATTTGGTCTTTCTGGTGACTACCTCCCCATACAGAAGCCATCTGGGAGCCCACCCGGAGTCACCATGTTCTGAGTGCTCTTATCACTTAGGATTTTACAAGGAGTTAGGAGTTCTGTGTCAGGGACTGGGGGTAGAGACAAATATATGTGTTTCTTATTATTTCACACCTGTACAATGGCACTCATGTAATTTATCACACAGTGCCTAAGACTATTTTAATGCAAGTCTTCTCTTTCCCCTAGGTTGTAATCTCTTTGCAGAGCACTGACCATATCTAGCACAGACTTTATTCTATGCAGGAGCCTGACTTAGAAAAGCTTTAGTTGGGATTTGCACATGATATGCAAGAATTAAATTAAAAAATTTCATCAATCCACTCCCCCAGTCTCTCTCTTTCCATACACCACATTATTTACAATATATCCTAAAAATATCTCTACCAAGAACAAAATTGCTAAATTGGCCTGTTTCAGATCTCTTCCCATGAAGCAAATGTCAAATAAAACTTTTTCTTGTTTTCAGGAAAAAAAATGAATAGTAAAATAGGGATTATTATCTACTTCGTTCTTTGTTAATATTATAGGTAGAGAGGCATGTGGAAATATTCAAAGATGTTTATGACCCCTTCTGTCTAGGAGACAATAATATATTTGGAAAGCTACAATTTATCCATGTAAAACAAATGCAAAGATCATGTCATCATGAGGATCTGTATTTGTCAAAATTTTTATGGCTTCTAAGCAGGAGATAGGTATAATAATCTTTATTTTACTACTAAATTTTTAAAGAAAATTTAATGAAAACAGTGTGGAGGTTCCTCAGAAAATTAAAAATAGACCTACCCTATGACCCAGCAATAGCACTGCTAGGAATTTACCCAAGGGATACAGGAGTACTGATGCATAGGGGCACTTGTACCCCAATGTTGATAGCAGCACTCTCAACAATAGCCAAATTATGGAAAGAGCCTAAATGTCCATCAAATGATGAATGGATAAAGAAATTGTGGTTTATATACACAATGGAGTACTACGTGGCAATGAGAAAGAACGAAATATGGCCCTTTGTAGCAACGTGGATGGAACTGGAGAGTGTGATGCTAAGTGAAATAAGCCATACAGAGAAAGACAGATACCATATGGTTTCACTCTTATGTGGATCCTGAGAAACTTAACAGAAACCTATGGGGGAGGGGAAGGAAAAAAAAAAAAAAGAGGTTAGAGTGGGAGAGAGCCAAAGCATAAGAGACTGTTAAAAACTGAGAACAAACTGAGGGTTGATGGGGGGTGGGAGGGAAGGGAGGGTGGGTGATGGGTATTGAAGAGGGAATCTTTTGGGATGAGCACTGGGTGTTGTATGGAAACCAATTTGACAATAAATTTCATATATTAAAAAAAAAAAAGAAAAAAAATTCAATGAAAAGAACTTGAAAGTTTAATGTCAAATTTTGTTCAGAGAAAAAGATCTAGAAGAGGCCAATTCTAAGATGTTGCTCTTGGCAGAGACATTAACAAGAAAAAAGTGGTTAGATAATTTTTGTTAGATTGCATAAAAAGAAAAAGAATGTTGAGTAAAAATCATTAGCCAGATGATGTATAGGTAGCTTGTATAAGTAGCTAGTTTTCTATACCAGGTCTTAATACCATTAAGACTTATTAGAAAAAAATTGAAAGCATTTTATCAGGAATACTAATTGCTTCCCAAAAGAACATAGTGAAGTGGATTACACAGAAAAACTCTGTTCCAGGTTAGGTTTAGATAATTTTTACTTTATGTTGATAATGACAAAATGAAAGATTAAGGTCACCTGGATACTGTTGCAGGTCAGGGAAGTGAATTTTGTTTGAGTTTTCTCCAGCAGCCTCTGTATTCGGGCATGAGTTGCATGATGTGGACTCTAAGAGCTGGGGTAATTTCATGAGTAGGAAGGTCAGTGAAGACAGAGGGGTCAGAAGGTTGGGACTCTCAACTGAGACTTGATGTGTGAAATTTGAAGGACTGACAAGGAATGTGGCAGTCCATTACATTAACGCAGTGATTCTCCAGGTGTGTCTGTATTGGAAGCACCTGAACAACTTGTTAAAAGCACCAATTTCTAAGTCTCCCCATAGATTCCGATCCAGTGGCCTGAGAGAAGGAATATTCAGAGAGACAATCTGTGCATCCTGGCCCCAATACCCAGTACTGTGCATACATACAAGAGAGGCTATCATAGGGGGAGATATAGGCCTTATTCCTTTTAAAAGCTATGCTTTCTTTGTAAAAAATCATGAATCTTTCGGCCTTTGTATACTTCTAAGTGACAAACACACCTGCCATGCCCCACACCTTGGTCAACTCCAACAAGCCTCAGCTTTTGTGTCCGTAAAAGAGAGATCACATCTAACTCAAATGAGAATTGTAAGGATCCAAAGTATTGACATATGCAAAATGCCTAGGACACAGTATTATTCAATAATTATCATCCTTCTTCCCTCCTACAACCACTGTAGAGTTTATAGTTCCTACAATAAACCTGAAACTATTCTCATCTCACTGTCTCATCTGTCAATGACATTCAATCAAAGACCACGTGGATACCTATAGTTTAAAAACTCTGGTTTATTACTCATTGCAGGGAGGGAGAAAACACACCATGGGGGCCCACGGGCTAACTCAATAAGATAGTGTTAGAAACAATCTATCATAGAATTTTGGGCTTTGATGGAGTGATTTAGGGGAGGGTGTCAAGAAGTAGGGGTTGGCGCTATACTGGATGTTGCCAGAAAGCAAAGGCAATTTTATGTTTCAGTCATTAATTTTAACTAAGGAAGGGGATGTACGGTACTTCATGTGTGGCCCAGCGACCTTGTTTTTGTCTGTGTTCAAACAAAATTATACAGAGGCCTTTCATTGTCTTGTTTTATCAGTGACACTCCTGACTGCTCTCCTTTGCTCTTTTTCACTTCTGAAATGAAACAGAGCATAGAGGAAAAGCTGATATTCATTTTAATACCTGTTTAAATGAAGAGACTGAACATTTATTGACATTGCCTATGTTTGACATCATGCCAAGCTTTAATTCTCTCTATCTCATAGTACATATTCTATAGAAGGTGGGGTTAGAAGCCAGATCAGCTACGACTTCTAATTATAAAAGCTTCCAGTCTTATATGCTGTTGTCTTGTTGGCACCACTGGAACCCATGAATGAATTCCTGCCCATCTAAATAAATTGATTTCACAGGGCCTGGCTGGCTCAGTTGGTGGAGTGTGTGACTCTTGATCTTGGGGTTGTAGGTTCGAGCCTCATGCTATTGGTGTGGAGCCCACTTGGGATTCTCTGTCTCCTCTCTCTCTGCCACTCCCCCCATCATGTCCTCACCCGTGTGCACATGCTCTCTCCCTATAAATAAAATCTTTATAAATAAATAAGTCCTTCAATTTATAATCAGAGACTGGAAAAAACTTTTTTTGTTGTTAAAAAACATAGTAAATATTTTTGAGTTTGTAGGTCATATAGTCCCTCCCATGATCGCTCAACTGTCATTGTAGCAGGAAAGCAGCCACAGATCATACACGAACAGATATGTGTGGCTGTGTTCTAATAAAACTTCACTTACAAAATCAGCTGGCAGATGGGATTTGGCTCTTAGCCTGTAGTTTGAAAACCTTTTATCTAGATTATAAGCAGTCAGAAATCCCAAGTCAACTTGGATTTTTTTTTAATGTATTTTATATTTTGTTTTGTTTTGTTTTGAATTTTTTTTAACGTTTATTTATTTTTGAGATAGGGAGAGACAGAGCATGAACGGGGGAGGGTCAGAGAGAGAGGGAGACACAGAATCTGAAACAGACTCCAGGCTCTGATCTGTCAGCACAGAGCCCGACGCAGGGCTTGAACTCACAGACTGCGAGATCATGACCTGAGCCGAAGTCGGACGCTTAACCAACTGAGCCACCCAGGCGCCCCTGTATTTTATATTTTGAATAGTTAAATGTGTATAATAGGAAAATATGTGTAAATATAAATTTGTGTTTTATTTTAATAAAACTGCCAAAAACATTTGAAATAAACTACCAGTTTCTGAGCATGACAGAATCAGGACGGTGCCTCCTATCATTTGCTTCTGTGATCCTGTATAGTGGGAAGTGGAGCTCAAGAAGCCAGAGGGCTTATCTAACCATTATTCTGTGCTTCCTTTCCTTGCTCCTTGAAGGAAAACTCTTGGTAGCTAAACTGAAGCTCAGAGAGGTTGAATACTTGTCCTCAGTTATCCAGATGCTGGTAGAGCTGGTGTTAAGCCTTATTTGTTTCATTATACCCTATGCCTCAATTTTAGTAAGTTATTGAATTGGTGACTTAGGGGCATAAAAAGAGAAAGAGAAAGAGTATATGGTCAGAATAAACATAGGGCAGAAGGCATTTTGTTACAGTTTGACCTTTTGAAAACTTAGGGTTTGGGAATAAATGCAGAAACTGGAATTCAGTACCAAAGCACTGGAAAAACATAGTATGTCCAGCCTCAGCACCCAATTCCCTTTTTATAGGTTTCTCTTTTAGTAAGGCTTAACATCGTGTCCCAGTTGAAAGCAAAAGTCACCTATCACCACTGTATCAGGTTGTCTCTATCTGTGACTTGTAGGTGGAAAGATGGGGTGGGCATCTTGCAGGAGATGTTTCCCCTCTGAACCTCTCCAACTACCCGCTATGCCGCTGCTCTTGGTTAGAAGGAATTATCAATTAGAATCTCCCATTCCCCAAATGTGCAGAAAAAAATACAAGTGTGTATGGGTAACTGGCACATGAGCATTTGTATGACTTTATGTTTAAAATAGAATATCAGACAATGACATTTTTTATGCAAATTAACAGTCATAAAACTTATACATGAATTTATACCCAGCTCCTATATATTTCTATGGATATAGCCCACTAGATAATATTCTTTCTTTTAAGAAGAGTCCAGCCTATGTTCTTCTTCTCCCACAAGCTTGGTTTAACCCCCCCTCCTTAAATAACAATTAAGAAAATGGTATGCCATAAATATTTTTTGATTTATTTAAATGTGTTGTCACAGGAGGAAAGGAGGTGAGTCTTGCTTTGGGACACAAGGGGGACATTTGCTAAGCACCGTTATATCTCTGCTCACCTCTGGCCTCCCTTCTATCTCACCTAGAGCTGCCAGATTTAGAAAACAAAAATAGAGGACTCCCAGTTAAAGTTGAATTCTGGATAAATGATAAATAATTTTTTAGTATAAGTATGTCCCAAATATTGCATGGGATACTTGTACAAAAATAATTATTTGCTGTTTATCTGGAATTCAAATCTAACTGGTTATCTTATATTTTATTTGGTAATTCTACACATAAATACTTAAGGCTCAGTTTTCACATGGTGGGTTGTCTGGTTTGACAGAATTGAATTCAATGTCCTGTTCAGCCACATATGAGCCCTAGTCAACCTACTTAACCTGAAGGTAATAATTCATGTTGTAGAGAGTTGTCATAAGGATTACAAGGAGAGAGTGCAAATAAATCACTCAGGTCAGGGCCAGGAATAGGCAGCTGCTCAACAAACACTGGCCAAATGTTTATTTCCTTTTCTTCCTTCAAATTCTTTCAATCTTCCCCTAAACTCTCTGATAAGAGGTTTTTTTCCCCTTTTCCCTCACAATAGACTGTACCTATTTCTATTACAGCATTCATTGCATAGAACTGCAGGCCTGTTTTATAATCATGATGATACAGACATATCAATTCCTTCCTCCCTTTTTTTTTTTTTTTTTTGGTTTGTTTGTTTGTTAGTGTTTGCCTGCTGTAGCTTTTTAGTACTTTTTCTTTCAAACTTTCTAGGTTCTTTTATTTAAGGTGTGTCTAAATAATGGGATTCTAATGGATTTTTAGACATAAAGTCTGATAATCTTTTTTAACTATAGAGTTTGTTCACCGAAATAAATCATTACTGAAACGTGCATCTATTCCTACTCTTCAGTGTGTTATTTGTGTATCTTTTTGTAGGTTTCATTCTTCCCTTCTTCCCTCTACCTTTCCTTCCTTCCCTTCCTCCTTCCTCACTTCTTTCCTTCTTTCCTTCCTTCCTTCCTTCTGTCCATCCTTCCTTCCTTCCTTGTTTTCTTTCCTTTTTAACCAATTGAACTTGCCTTTTCTTCATTTCATTTTTCCTCCTTACTGGTTTGGAAGATACACATTATATTTTTATTCTTTTAGTGCTTTCAAAGAAATATGAAATTTCATATTATTTTCAGAGCCCTAAGTTAAACAATATCATATTTTCCTCTCAAACACAGATCCTAGAACACATTGACAGAAAACCTCCTCTCAAGTTATATTTTTGCCCAGTATTTTAGTTTTGTCTTATATTTTACCCCAATAAATTAGATATTATTATTGCTGTTTTATATAAAATCTGGTTAGATTTACCCATATATTTGCAGTTTCTTTGATTAGAAATTTTTTCCTCTGTCACTTCTTGTATAAATTTCCTTCTTCCTTAAATATATCTTCTACATGTTCCTAATGTAAAGAACTAGGTGTTACAATCTGTCAATTTTTATTTGTACAGAAGTCTTTCTTTCATCCACATCCTTGAAAGAATTTTGCTGGGTATACTTTGTAAATCAGTAATTATTTTTACTCATTGTTTTTAAGATACTATCCTACTGTATTCTGATCTCTACTGCTGCTTATAAGAGCCCACTTGTCTGTATAAAGGATTTTCTTTTTAGGTGATCTATCTTCTCTAATGGGCTGCCTTTAACATCAGTGGCTCCTTTTCTTTAGCATTCTGCATTCTCACTTTGCTGTGTCTAAGTATGGATTTATCTCTTTTTCTTTTCATTCTTTTTTGAACTTACTGAACCTGATGATAGTTATTTTTCATCAATTCTGGAAAAGTCTCAGTAATTATCTCTCAAAAAAAAACTGCCTTTACTTTGCTCTATCTTCTCTTCTAGAACAAATTCAGCCTCCACATCAACTTTTTTTTTGTGGTTTCAATTTTCTTGATGATAACATAACAGTTGCTGAGTAACAAAATTGAAGCCAGGCTCTCTAGGTCAAATATAATGGCTCTATCTCTTCTTAGGTATAGAAACTTGTGCAAGTTACGTAGCCTCCCTATGCCTCAGTTTCCTCATCTCTAAGGCAAGGAAGCAATAGTATTTCTTTATGGGTTTATTATGAGAATTATAAAAGAAATTATATGTAAAGTGCTAAAAAAGGTATACAGTCCATTTTGTCTTATTATTTTTCTTTCTGTGCTGTACGATGAGGAATTGACTCACATCCATTATACAGCTCACCAGTTTTTACTTTCTTTGTCAAATATGTCCTTTGGGATGCTGGTTCTATTGGCATATTTTTCATTTTCAAAAGTACAATGTTGGTTATTTTTCAAAATGCCTGGTAAATCTTTTTAATCATTTACTTGTAATTTACTCTTGTATGTCTTTACACATTTATATTTGCATTGACATTTGCTTCTCCCAGGTACCATCTGTGAGACACCAAGAAACCCTAGGCCACTTTGAAAACTGCTTTTATTGGCCTATCCTCAATGTGTTGGGAAAACATATTGAGGGAAGGGATAGAGCAAGTTCTCTCACTTGATACAGCTGATTTGAAATGACCAAGAAATGTGGGTCTGACAAAAAAAGAAACAAGAAGCTGAGGTCAGGTGTTCAATTTGAGATTGAGACAGTGGTTTTTATCTTTGATGCCCATTAGAAATATTTGAAAAGCATTTTAAAAATATGGGTGCCGAAGCTCGTCTCTAGAAGTGGGAGCCATGCGTCAGTGTTTTCCCACAACTGTCCAGGCAAGTCTATTGTGCAGTTGGCACAACCAGAGTACCATGAAAAAAGAAACCCTGAAACCATTCCAGGCGTTCCAAACAGGGAAGGACATCGTGCAGAGGATCAGATGCTACAGCACCATTGGGAGGGCTTAGAGAGTAAAGATTAGGGGCAGTTGCTGGTTTTTGTTTTGTTTTCTGAAAACCTCAGGGAAGATAAAGCACAGGAATAGGAATCTCAGAAAACTGCCATTGAAAACTACAGCTGCTTTTGATCCAAGGAGGGTGATTTGGAGGAAGACTAACATCCTCCTCCAGAATGGCTTATCTGCTCTCTACAGAAGCCCTTGGGCCTGCATGCTGTTTCCAAAGGAAAGGTGACAGCTTCTCTTTAGTTTCACTTTAAGATTGTCACAGGGACACCCCTTCTTACTAGTAGCATCTAACACTAAACTGTGGCCAGGAAGTCTAGGAGATACAGAGCAGGGGGTTAATGGTGCAAATCGGTCACCAGATTGGGAATCACTGGACTGTGATAAGTAAACTTCCAAAGCTCAGAGCACAGAGGTGCTCAGGGCTCTCAGTAACTCTGGACATCAAAATGCCTCCAAAAGCATTTTTTTCCAGATTCAAGAAGAAGGCTCAAAGTTAAACTCTCCCAGTGGAGAGAACTTTTCTTGATCCTCCAGATCCCTGTAGGTACCAAGAGGATGTAGGAATATCTTTTTCCCCCTACAGTGCCTTAACTTTTCTGGCAAGACTAAAGATTTCACAAATAAAGGGCAAAAAAAGAATCTAAGTCAACAAATTAAAGGCAACACTTCGAATCTGGTATTCAAACGGAGGGCTTAATGATGAGTACCGTGAAAATGCAACTATATAAAAAAAAGAAAATGCATCTGATACCAAAGCTCATATTCTTTGTTCTTCATGCCATTGCCTTTTTCTAAGCAAGTGATGGTGTGAATTTCGTAGGGTTCTTTTTTTCATTTTTCACATGAATCATCATTGAGCACAGACTCTTGCAAAGAAACTGGGCATGGATGAAGTAAAATAAGAGAGGCCCCTTCTTATGTTGGTGGCTCTCCTCCTGTTCCCTCTTTCTGAGAGCGACCACCCACCTGGTGTGTTTCCTACTTCTCTCTCACTCCTACAGACTCTCCCTCTTCCTCTTTGTCTCCTATGCTTCCCCAAGCTTCTTCTCTTCTTCTTCCTTTTATCTCCTTCCTGTCAAAGTATCTGGCAAGTAGAGCTGGGCAGAAATGTGGTTAGATATGTGTGGGGTTTCTCAGGGGTGGGGTGACCACAGATTCTGTGTCGAGGGCAAAAATATTACCCTGGAGGCAGACAGCTGCACCCTGAAACTCCTATACCTTCTCCTGTCATAATAATATTGAATGCTTACTGCTTGCCAAGGTGATGGTACTGTGTTTAAATATGGTGCTTACAACCATGATTGACACATTTAGTACCTTAGTGCAGTATCATCCCTAAATTTTCACAACACACTTGAAAAGCATATAATCTTATAATTCTCATTTTATAGATGAGGAAATAAAAGTTTAGAGAAATAAAGTAAGTTGCTCAGTTTCAAATAGCTAACATCCAGATCATGTGGTACACATCCCACCTAATTCTCAGTTTCCCTGATTGTTCCTCCAATCCTGGCATTATAACTTAAGAAGGACATTGATAGACTAGAGTGTCCAAATAGTCTGGCCACATGAGGAAGGAAACCATACCATCTTTATCACCTTCATTAATGGTGAACATTTATAAAGTGGTAAAGTGCCACCTCTATACCTAGTCCTCCTGTGTGTTTTATGTAGATTATCTGCATGCAAGTGAAACAGTACAAGAACTTTATGAAATATGCCACATTATAACAATCCAATTCACAGATGAGGAAAATGAAGTATAGAGATATTAATTATGTAACTTGCCCAAGACAGCCCAGCTAGTAAATGATAAAGGCAGGACTCCAGTGCCAAAGCTTGTAATTCTACAGAAGGGTATAGAGGTTGATAGGAAAGAAAGAAGATAGGAATATTTCGGTTGATGAAGAAATATCATTTAGAAAGGAAAAAAAAAACCATTTAAATTGTAAACCTCCCAAGAATAGAACTAGAACTATGGTGGGGTTGTTATAGGGAGGTAGACTTCTGTACAATATAATAAAGAACTTTCCAGCAATTACTTTTGTCCAATAATGCTACAGACTGCCACACAAAACAAGAGTATGGATTCTATGGCAGTGGAAGTGTGGGGATGTGAAAGAAATTTCCTAAATTGAAAAGAACACTGGAGAGTGCATTACCTCTTAGATAATATGTAACCTCTAAGATGCTTTGGATCTAAGAGTCAGCTTATTTAAACCATCACAGCAGCCTAGCAGATAGAACAGATAGAAGGTTGTAATTTTATAAGTGGCCATATTTAAACATGATGAGGAAAAATGGTTGAATCTGAATCTAGTCTCTGATTCTATCAGCATTTCCTCAAACTGTCTCCTGACAGATTACCTGGCAAAAAAAGCCAGCCAAAAGCAGCCTGTGTTCCAATTAAGCAGGACTTGTTGTTCTTCCAGAATTTATTTTTGCGTTAGGAAGACACATTTCTTCCTCCACAGTTTAATGGGAGTACTAATGGTGGTAACAAAAGGAGATGTCATTTGCAGGGAGTAGTGAAAGCTAATACTGACCTCATAAGACCTGGGAAAATGAGTAGTAATGTCATGTCTGAGAGGAACACTGTGTGTGTGGAAAGTCATGTGTCTCTCCCAGCAAAAGACAGATTACTTTAGGAAAATGGTGAGGGGGAACAAGGAGGCAAGTGTAGGGTACTAAACCCATGCAAACAGGGTCCTTTCCTTGCAGAACCACTGGAGTCATTATGCAAGGTTAGAGCAGGAATAAGATGGCAAAACCCAAATGCCTTTGTTAAAGTACATCCGAATAAGTAATAACAATGGCTACCATTCTTACATTTCATAGATTATAATGCATGTTCAAATATAGTATCTTACCCCAGCCTTCCCAACGTTTTACATACAAAGGAAACTGAACCTAAAGGCTTACAAGGATTCTTTCTATATAGTGTCTCATTTATCATCCAAATGACCGTAAGATGAAGTTCTTATTACACTATATTTTTAACTAAGCCAAGAAAAACTATATTAAATGCACAAGCGATAGTACCTATTCTGAGTGTATCTATGGCTGTTGTTTTGTTTCTATCGTCAAAGTCATTAACATCAGGCAATTAAGAAATATAGGGACATTTATAGAACTAATGTTTAAAAAAAATTTATGATTATGAAAATAGTATTCTTATTACAAAAAATGTTTACAAAAAACACTGCAAAAGTGTACAGAAATAAATTAAAATCATTCACAATACAACTGCCCAAACCAACTACTCTTAAATATTTGATACAGTAATTTTCAACAAATATATATATATATATATATATATATATATATATTCAGATTATGCAGAGATCAGTGTATAAACAGTCTTCTTTATCACATGTATCTTCTATTTTATTTAATATAAGCATAATTTCAGAGGCTTAATAGGGGTGTAGCATAATTATTTTTTTAAGTTTATTTATTTTGGGAGAGCACGCATGAGCTTGAACGAGTGGGAGAGGGGCAGGGAATAAGGGAGAGAGAGAATCCCAAGCAGACTCCATGCTGTCAGCACAGAGCTTGATATGGGTCTCGAACTCACAAAACTGAAATCATGACCTGAGCTGAAATCAAGAGTCAGACACTTAACTGACTGAGCTACCCAGACACCCCAAGATCTTACCATTTTAATTTTCACTTATTTGAAAACCATTGATGTCAGGTCTTTTTACCTTGTCAACACAATTCATTAAAGGCACAGATGAAAGAAGTATCTGTAAAGGGCAATCCTAAACTAGATGTTTCCCACCAAAAGTGAAGATCAGATCACAAGTAGCTGCCAGTGGGCGTGGTAAGTAGCTAAGGGCTAAGGGCGAGGGAAGCTTGGGTATTGAATGTGAGGGCAGGGAGCACAGCAGCAGGGACTCAAGTACATCTGTGTCTGACAGCTGGCCACTTGTACTTCTGCTGGAAGTATTTCTTATTGAGCGAGCAGTTGTTGAGTGCCTATGGTGTGCCCACAAAGCTAGCACTAACACTCTCTAGGCATTTGTTTCACAGCATGGGTCCTCTGCTCACAAAGCCCTCTCTGCAAGGGGTAAAACAAGGGTTGGCTCCAAGTAGACAAAGTGAGGGCACTTGAGGATCTGGAGAGACCCCCCCTCCCACTGGCAATGCTTCCTCTGGAAGCATTGGACTTAACCATGTTCACTCTTCATAATAGAAAATGGAAGTATATCTATCTTTCATGGTTTGTATTTTGGAGGAGGGAATGTTTTCTGGCTTCATTCTTTTTAGATTACTGATTATAGAAAAATTGAAATACCCAGCACAGTAGGGAGCAATGAACTCCCATTCACCCATTACCCAGCTACGACTTGGCTCACAGCTGCTCTGGTTTGATTTCTTCCTATCCCAGCCCCTACAACCCTATCAATTTGAAGAAAACCCCAGATGTAATATCTTATCCATAAATACTTTGATATGTATCTCTAAAGGATAAGGACTCCTTTATTTTTAAAAAAATTTTTAACGTTTATTTATTATTGAGAGAAAGAGAGAGACAGAATGTGAGCAGGGGAGGGTCAGAAAGAGAGGGAGACACAGAATCTGAAACAGGCTCCAGGCTCCGAGCTGTCAGCGCAGAGCCCGACGCGGGGCATGAACTCACAAACCGCAAGATCATGACCTCAGCCGAAGTTGGACACTTAACTGACAGCCACCCAAGAGCCCCATGGACTCCTTTAAAAAAAAATAACTATAATACAATTATCTTGCTCCAAATAATCCCCTTAGTGTTATAGAAAGCCAGTTATTGTTCAAATTTTCCTGATCACCTCATACTTTTTTCAGTTGGTTTCTTGACTTGGGCTCCAAACAAGGCCTACACACTGCCCTTGTTGATCTGTTTATTACATCTTTTAAAATCTAGAATTCTCTTCTCTCCCTCACTTTTCTCCAACAGGCAGCTCTGGCTTCTTCTAGAGGGAAATTATATTTAAAGCCCATGATCTGGGTGACAGAGATCCTTATTGTTGTTGTGATGGTCATTATTTCTGGACTGAGCTAGGAAGTAGTAGGAAGGTATTTTTGTTTTGCTTACACAATTTTGATTGCTATTTACTTATGTATATAACAGGATAAGTTTTTTCCTCCTGAGTTTCAGAATGCCATACCTGTTTCATCAAATATCCCATGTGTTTATTATAACTAGTGGTGTTCTAGTTTCTTTAGGGTGAGAATGGAGATGACTTACCACAGATCTGGCTCTCAAAGTCTTCCTTTACACTCTATAACAGTCATGGATCAAAAGGGGAAAAAAAGCAGGGGGAGAGATTGATACTATTTGGAGTCAAATAGCAGAATGACAGAGCTCTAAAGGCCCTACTGACATCATCCAAGTTAACCTCTTCATTTTGTGGACAGAGGGGTGACTTGCTCAAGGTGAATTAAGTCAATAGTCCTCAAATATGAACATGGCCAAGAACCCTCTGGAAAACTTGGTTTAAAAATTGATTGCTGAGCCTCAGCCCAGAGATTCTTGTTCAGTCAGCCTGGATAGGGCCCTAGTGAAGTTGATGCTGTCAATGCACAGACTAACCTTGAGTGGCACCAATCTAGAGGCTTCCTGATAAATGACCAAAGTGAGCATTTCATTGGCTACAGCTCTGTTAAAAGTACAGATGAACTCACCGTGAGCTACATGGAAAAACACTGTGAGCACATGCTGGAAAAATCAGGTCATAGGGTCCAGAGCAGATGAATTATGAATTGGCTAGATACCTCCCCAAATCTACTGGGTATCTTCAATTTTTCATCAGAAATTAATTCCTCTAGGTTAATTTCTCCTTAAAAATCTGGTTCTTAAAATTCTACCTCTGCTAGCAAATTTAAGCCATTGATTTGAATTTAAGCCTATTTGAAACACCACCAGGCAATTTTATATGAGTCTCCTAACTGCAGGAAATCTTTCTCTGAAATCTCACAACTTCTGCCTGTATCCTTTTCTTGGCCCTGAATACTTTCTGCAGGATATGTTTAGATCTTCTTGAATGAGGTATGATCTAGCTAACTAGGTATCCTAGACATGCAAATTTCCAACTCCAGATAAAGATAAAATTATTTACCTGAATAATAGCCTCAAGGTTTGATTAAATACAGCCAGAAGTGTCAGAGGTCTGGAAATCTCAGTCCTCTGTGTATGATGAAAATAGATGATAGAGGGGCACCTGGGTGGCTCAGTGGGTTAAGCATCTGACTCTTGATTTCATCTCAGGTCATGATCTCACAGGGTGGATCAGTGGGTTAAGAATCCAGCTCTTGATTTTGGCTCAGGTCTCTATCTCATGGTTTGTGAGATTGAGCCCCAAGTAAGTCTCTATGCTGACAGCACGAAGCCTGCTTAGGATTCTTTCTCTACCCCTCCCCTGCTCACCACACGTGTATGTGCGCATGTATGTGTGTGTGCACACCCTCTCCCAAAATAAATAAACATTTTTAAAAAATAGATGACAGATACCCAAAAGGCAGGATAAATACCATTACTTCATAACAACTCAGCAATCTCGGAATAACTACCTTATTCTTTAATAAGGCCACCTTATTCAAGATTCTAGAGGCTTTGTATTACAAGTTTCCATAGGTTGTGGGACACAAGAGAGGAGTGACTGAGTTCCTGCCTGTGGTCCCTTTGATAACAGTCACTTATTCACCTCCAAATTTCCTAGGCTTGCCTAAATAGGTGCATATGTTGTTGTATGGAGAAGGACCCAAGGGTTAGTATTGGTGGTTAAGAGACTCAGGTTACTCACATGTTTACCAGTGGGGAGTCAATAAGAGAGGTACCAAAAAGTTTGGAAGAAACAAAAACAAAAAGGGTAATATGGTGATTGACTTTCCATACTTAATATTACTTTTGTTTGCACCATAAAAACTAGACTGCCATTCACTCTTCATATCACCTTTCTCTTCTTCTCTAGATAATGTATAAGTCATGAATCAAAGGACTTTTTTTTTTTTAAAGCATACCTTGACACCTGAAGGATGGCAAACAGTGGTTGCCTTTCTGATGGCAATGAATAAGCAGATAGGGACCATACTTTAAAAAGCAAGATGCCTCTTAAGAACAGTGTAGTCAGTTAGCTATTGCCAGCAAAATGCTTGCAATAAGTCATTCCAAGCCTCAAAAGCATAAAGAAGCAATCGTTTATCTTTATGGACCTACGTACTGGCTAAGGGTCAGGCAATTGGTCTAGGCTTAGCAGGGTGGCTCTGCAGATCTCATTTCAGCTTGCACCCACTTCTGGTGTCTGCTGACAAAAGCTGGGCTCTATTGGATGGTTTAGTTCCACTTCATGTGTCTTTCACCTTCCTCCTGGGACCAGGGGCTAACCCAGCATGCTCTTCTCCTGGTAATGGCAGAGACACAGGGAATATGCAGAGACATTGCTTCTTAAGGTCTAAGCTCAAGACTGGCACACTGTCACTTTTACCTTAGCCTATTTGCCAAAGCAAGTTACCTGGCCAAACATAAAGTCATGGGGACTGGGAATACAAGCTGGTCCTATAGTGGGAGGGACTGCAAAGTCACACGTCAGAGTGTGTGCACATGGGGTGGGAGAGTGAGGAGGTAGGAAAATAATGACCCTGCCACAAATATAGTGTGTGCATGTTATCAATAATTAAGTCCAATATTATTACATATTTAAAAATTCAGATAAAATTCCATTGGACTCTGATGCTACTCTAATGTTTTTTCATGGGTAAATTGTTAAAAAACACTTCAGCCAATATATCCAAGGGTATCTGTTAGGTCTCTTGTTTAGATTTCTCTTCCTCTTTTGCTGCCTAGAGTGTTTTAATTCTTTTCCTGTATTCCACATGGTGCCAATGTTACACTTGTCTGTGTTGAGACTTATGAGTTAATGAAAGTTCCCAACTTCATAGCTTCAATTGATCCATCACTTTAAGTATATGCTATCTCCAGTATATGCTGTCTTGCTGCTAAAGAACCTCCAATTCATGGCTCAAAGTACCCATTAGTTATATATTTTCATGACTGAAACCTTATTTCTCTACTTGAATATTCTGTGTAATTTCAGCTACAATTTATTAACAAATTCCTAAAACAAGACTCTATAGTAAGCCCTTTATATCTCTTTGTTGTCTCATTTAACACTTTTGCAATATTGATAATATAATATTCCATTATATAAATGGGGGAACTGAACCCAGGGAGATTAAATAAATTGCTTAAGATCAAACTAGTAATAGTGTAAGAATTCAAATATGGTTGTGTTCAGCTGCAAAGTTAATGATTTTCCTATTCTTTTCTTTTTTAAGCTTATTTATATTGAGATAGAGACAGCATGAGTGGGGGGAGGAGCAGTGAGAGGGACAGAGAGTGAATCTTAAGCAGGCTCCATGCTGCCAGCACAGAGCCCGATGTGGGGCTCAAACTCATGAACAGTGAGATCATGACCTGAGTCGAAACCAAAAGTTGGGATGCTTTACCGACTGAGCCAAGCAGGCACACTATTTTCTTTTTTTTTTTTTTAAGTTTATTTTTATTTATTTTAAGAGAGAGATAGAGAGCTAGCAGGGGAAGTGCAGAGAGAGAAGGAGACAGAATCCCAGGCAGGCTCCACGCTGACAGCACAGAGCCCAATCTGATGCAGGGTTCAAACTCATGAACCATGAGATCATCATCTAAGCCGAAATCAAGAGTTGGATGCTTAACTGACTGAGCCACCCAGGCGCCCCTTTCCTATTATTTTCTGAATGACTTTTGTTTCATTCCCCCTCCCCCATCACCTGCCACCTACCCCCAACCTGGGTTCTAGATGCAGTTAAGGTTAGGTTTTATGCCAGGTATTTTGGTGGCAAATATTGTTGGGAATCCTTTTTATTCTCTTGAGAGCCCATGGGTTTGGCAGGGCATGTACTATTATCATTATCTTCTATAAAGCTGAGAGGGCTAATACTTTGAAGTAAAGAGATTTAAACAGTTAATAATCCACAGAGCTGGGACCTAGGCTCAGGCTATTTTTCTCTTATATCACCTAAATTACTACATTTAATCATGGTAATTGGAAAAAATTATAGTATACATTTTTGCTAATAGAACTAGCCAGATAACTTGATTCCAAAGGACTATATTTTCCTATAAGGTTCTAGAAGAATTTGGGAATAATAATAGTGAGAATTCCTCCCACTGTAACAAAATAATTACAAATATCTTGGTAGAAGACAGTTACTATGCAGTTTTATAGTCTACTAGGTTCTAGAGTGTTATATTTGTAACAGAATTTTTTAATAACTTGGAACTCTTGGTAGCTAATTGCTGGTTACATAACTTCTTGGACAATTAAAGTTAAAGAATAATCCTAAAAGAAGCCAAGCAAACTTGAATTTATCCAAATAACCTTAAATAAATCAAATTGAAGTTTCTCCCTTTACATTATCCTCATTTTCCAATGAACATTTTTTAACGTAAAAATCTGGCCCAAAGAATCAAGAGTTTACTTTTCTTTGTGTTTTCATCTACCATTTTTGTAGCAAGCATTGTTGCACCATGGTTTGTTACTCTGATGTGTAGAAACAGGATGTAAGCTATTACCTTATTTGTAATGACAAAGTTTCACAAAACTATATGAGTCCTGATTTGGTTAGTCTTCTCCTTGCAAAAGCTGGAAGATGAAGTTTCTTTCCTGAGCATTATCTAGTTTTATCCTGAGTTCTTCAAAACATGTTATTACAAGAATTTTTCATTATTGATATATTTCAGTTTGGGGAGTTTATTTGTTTGTTTGTTTTTAAAGACTTCTAGATGGGGAAGAAAAGAAAGGGAAATTCTTGAGATTTATGGAGTAGCTGTTCAGTGTTTAGCTCCATGCTGGGTGCTTTACATAATTTATCTCATTCTTGGTCCCATATTACATATGAGGAAATAATGACATTTTTAGTAATGCAAACTGAAGAGAACTCTAATTTGACTTTTTGTTGTTGTTGTTATCAGATGGGCTCAAAATTTGGGATTTTTCCTCCTGTTCTCTTTTCCTCCTATTCCTATATGTTATATAAGAACACATTTCCTATACCAGATACCTATGCTTGTTTCTTGCCAAGCCGTATCAGCAACATGAGCTTACTGTAATGTTGACTTCTGTTATGCCAGTAAAATGACCACAGCACTTCTAAGTCTCAAATATACATACCTCTAAACAAGAGAATTTGCCTTTGCCCAGCATAGCCAGAAAGAGTCCTGAAATCTTTCCAACTGGACCATCCTAGGTCATTCCTCCATCTTGAAGCAATAATTATGATTAGGTGTGAGTTGGGGGATGAAATGTACTGCTCAGTTTACCTTAGCCCAAGGCTAGAGTCCCATCTTTGGAGTTGAGACATGGAGTCAACGTCTTCAGAATGACACAGATCCTAAAATGGAAATGATGGGTTTTGAGGAGGGCAGAACTGATGTCTGAGGAGGCAGACAAACACAACCATCCACAACATCATTCATTCTTTCAATGAGCCATGCAGACACCAGTCTTGCTAAGAACTGAGGGGAAAACTAAAAAAAATTAAACATAGTTCCTTCTCTGGGTATGTATATATTTATTATGTAGAGGGAGGAGCCAAATCAAAAAGCTATACTAAAACTTGCAATGATGTGAATCAAAAGTGATACAACTATTAGAGTGGGAAAGATCATTACGTTTCTGGAGGAATAACAGAAAATTCTTGAGAGAGTTGAAAGATGACTTAGAACATAAAGGACTAGTTAGGAATTTTTTGGGTCATGTGTGATATATTGCTGGGAGAAATCAGGACATAGGAAAAAGTCAGCTTTGTTAGGGAATGGGATGGACAGAGAAATTAGAAGAACAAGTAATAGTCAGGGCTTTAGTAGAAATGTAGCACCCTAAAAAACAAAAATTACCCTATTTCATTGTTTTATTTGGGATTAGTGTTTTTAATAAAGACGGTCAAAAAAATAAGTATGTGGATGAAAGTATGATTTCTTGTTGGCCTAAAGTGGTAACTTCTATATTCTTCAGTTGAGTTAGTTCTTTTGCTCAGGAAGCCAGTACAAATTGTTTTTTTGTTTGTTTGTTTGTTTGTTTAAATGGTTCCTTTCTTAAGAATTTCTTTTTTAAAAATGTTCATTTATTTTGAGAGAGAGAGAGAGAGAGAGCGAGAGAGAGCGCATGTGCATGCATGTGTGGGGGAGAAGCAGAGAGAAACGGAGAGAGGATCCCAAACAGGCTCCACACTGTCGCTATCAGTGTGGAACCCAGTGCAGGGCTTGATCTCACGAACCATGAGATTATGAATCAAGAGTCAGATGCTTAACAAAACTGAGCCATCTAGGAGCTCCCTGCCTTCTTAAGAGTTTCTATTTAAGAATGAAGTTTCCATTTTAGTTATTTGCTTGTGTCTCATGTGTTATAAAAGAGCACGTAAAGTTGCTGAAATTTTGGCTAGATTTTCAACCCAAGCTGTGTATCTAAACATTAAAGTGAAGTTTTCCCTTATAGACTGGAGATTGATAAAGTGATAAAGTGTTTCCCAAGGGGCCAAGGGTGTTATGAGCATTCATTAGAGCCCAGCTCTATAGAAGGTGCCTAGGAAGGTATACGGAAGGTCGCCTAGGTCATGAGCCTCAATTTTTCATGATGGGTATGATTAAAAGGGAACAAGGCCCTCTCTAAACCATGGGGGGGTGTCTGATTACAGATGGACCTTCCTAATTATGTGTGTCTGACTATGGTTAACATTTATGTCATTTCTTAAACACATGATACCTCTCAGCAGGGAATGTGGCCAGAAAATATAGATTGAAGCCTTGTGAGAACGAGAAGCTGCTTTCAAATCCACAAAAAGGAAACACTATGCTTCTTTCCTCTAGTCTACAGTATATGGTCTAAAATAGAAGCAATTAAAGAGAAATACAAATATATCTCTTACTGTCACCTCCCTCCCCCCTCCAAAATTAAGTAGATTGAGGACATCTCTGAACAACAAGGACTAAATAATCAAAGCTTACAGAGAGGTTGTATATTTGCTGATTGATGTGTTCATGGTTTTAATGAAGAAGACCAAATTGTTCATCAACAAACCTTTCAAAGTTTGGTGTCTGTCTTTTATGGCTCATGTTGTTTCATCCCCTGACATTTTCTGTCTTCTCCTTCTGTCCCCTACTCTCTTTTTGTCTACCAAATCCTTTCCATCCTTCAATTCCATTTCACAAGCAGCCTCTCCGTGAAGCTTTCCTGGATTTCTCCTTCTCCCAGTTTGGCTTCTCTCATCACTCTGCTCTCAAGGCACTCTCTCATTCTACCTTCATGTATTTCTACTACATGTATCTGCCTCTTTCAGGAGAGGATAAGCTGCTTGAGGGCAGGACGGTGTCTTCTTTTACTTTGTGCCCCTAATTCGTTACTATATAATCTTTACACATCTCTTGGGAACATATATGCACCTTAAATATAATTGTTCAAAGGTAATATACCAGGAAATCAGTTTCTGCTCTCATAGCCTTGCAATGCATTGTTTCTTCTCTCTGGGATAAAATAGATTAATTACATTGAAAGTTGCCACCATTAATAGATTTATACCTAGTAAGGGAGGTAAAAAGCCTTAAATTCAACAAATATTTAACAAAATATTTAGTGTTTACTATGTATCCAGCATCAGACTAGTAATGGATTAAACAGCTATGGTCACTGCCCTATGGGAGATTCTTGCTTAGTAAGGGAAATGGTCAATCAATATATAAAACAACAGGCAGTTTTATAGTTAGATACTACATTAAACGTTATATAGAAAGTGAATGGTGATTCAGGATGAAATAGAAGCTTTAGGAAAAAATGAGGGTTAGAAAATCATTTCTGCTAGTGAGCCTTGATTTGAAGTAAATGGAATGATGACATATGCATTCATGGAACTTCTTGAAAAAGCCTCTCATGGGCAAAGGAAACATGACATTTGCCCTAAGCAGGAATGAGAGATGAACTAATGCTAGAACCTCATCTACCTAATGTGGGTTCTTCTGAGATAACAAGGGTGAGAGAGTATATGAAAATACTTTGAGGATATTAAGTTTCAGATGCCTACCACAGCATGGAATTTGAAGATACAGTATCTAAAGCATAGCTCAAATTCACAATACTCTTTTGTTGTTGCTGAGAGACAGAGTGTGCATCTGCATGATCAAGAAGTCAGACAGAAGGGGGGAGAGAGAGAGAGAGACTGAGAGAGAAAAAGAGAGAGAGAATCTCAAGCAAGATCCATCTCCAGCGCTGACCCTGTCATGGGGCTTGATCTCACAACCATGAGATCATGACCTGAGCCAAAATCAAGAATTGGATGCTCAACTGACTAAACCACCCAGGCACCTCCATAACACTCTTCTATTTTAAGTTTTCCTGGTAAGTTTTGTGGGGGACATTACAGAGGCCTGAAGAGTAAGCTTTACTATTTATAAATGGGGAGTTTCATCAGATGATCTTAACTTTCTCCTGTAATCTGGGAAGGCTGTGGTATGTAGCACAATTTGTACTTGAATATATCCCTAAAGATCTGGGTGATTCTGACATTACAGACCCAGAGGTTCTGCCAGAATTAAGATTTCTTCCCCTTGTGATAATGTAAACATTAAAATTATGGCCACCTGTATTAGTGTCATAACAAATTACCACAAACTTGGTGGCTTAAAACAACAGAAGTTTATCCCCTCACAGCTTTGGAGCTAGACATCTGAAATCAAGGTGCCAGTATGGTCATACTCCCTCTGAGGGCTCTAAAGAATCCTTCCTTGCCTCTTCCAGCTTCTTATTGACTCCAGGCACTTCTTCGCTTATGGCTGCACATTTTCAATTTCTGCCTCTGTCTTCTCATGGCCTTCTCCTCTGCTCCTGTCTCTCCAGTGTGTGTCTTTTTTAAGGACACCTGTCATTGGATTTAGAGCCTACATGGATAATCCAGGATAATCTCATCTTGAGATCCTCAGTCACATCTACAAAGATTCTTTTACTAAATAAGATCACATTCATAGACTTGGATATATATCTTTGGGGGCTGGCCAACATTCAATTCCCATCTCACTCAGAAAATATGGGAAAGACAAGGCATTTCTACTCTCATTGTACATGGCAGTTTTAGCCATAAATAAATGAATATAGAATATTAACAGTAATACTAGATGTCATCTGTGATGAAAAAACATCATCCACGGGAAAATATTTAAGCCAAGTCAATGACACAAGTTTGAGATCTCTAGTGAATTCTGCCTTTCCCCCTCAGCCAGTCTTGGAACTTTAAGGTCTAAGTCCTTTCTGAATATTCTATTTTAAAGCCCTTCAGGACTGAGGTTAATTCTGTGGCCAGAATCCAGAGAAGCTGCTGATTTGCTATCAGGTACCTTTAAGAAAATGAAGAGTGAACCAGAAAGCCCCAAAGAAATGCCTTTGGCTGCTTGGTAACCAGGACTACTACAAAGTAGTTCTGTTGTTTGAGATTAAGGTGGAAGTCCGAATGAGCTAAGAGATGGAGTAAGGCATGACTGAAAAAGCCAGGTCTTTGTTGAGTCACAGGATCTCAAGATTGGTCATTTTATTTGACCATCAGATGCAGTGATGAGTCTTCTGTACAACAATCTGCCAAGAAGCTTTCTGATCCATAGTTAGATATCTGGTGGCTCTTCCTTCATCCAGGATTAATAATAGCTTCCTCTATTATAAAATGTATTTTACCCTCTGTTTATTAATAGACAAACTGGCCTTCATTTTCCTGTATAAAGGGCCAAAATGATCCTAGTGACTTAGTTCCTCTCTTCAAAAATATTAAAACTTGGGGCACCTGAGTGGCTCAGTGGATTAAGCATGTGACTCTTGATCTCGGTTCAGGTCATGATCTCACAGTTTGTGACATCCATTGAGCCCCACATCTGACTCTGCACTGGCAGTGTGGAACATGCTTGGGATTCTCTCTCTGGCCTTCTCCATCATGTGCACACTTTCTCTCTCTCTCTCTAAATAAGCTTTAAAAAACTTTTAAAAAATATTGAAATTTACCTTTTGCCACACATATCTGAGAGTCATGAGTCACTGTTGTAAGAAGGGTCTAATATTGTCTAATCTTAGAGTTCACCTTGGCCATGGTTAGAATGTGCAGTTCAGGGGCAGCTGAGTAGCAAAACAGGAACAAAGAAGCTGAGATTTAAACACAAAACTGAGGAAATTAGTGGTATCTCTTACTCTGGGGATTTCAGCAGGATACTATTTCAGCCCCTGTGGGATAGGGTGGGGAATAAACTTTGAAAGGAAGTGGTAAGGAAATAAGAACATAGGCAAAGATTGAATCCTTCCAGGGATTCTATTAGAAATAAGTTAAGGATGAAGAGAAGCAGGAACAGGCCTTGGAAACAGGGGCCAGCAGGAATAATAGAGGAAGTAGGGCCTAAAGAACTTTATAGTCAGGCTGAACCAAGATCTGAAGAGTTGGCTGGTCCTGGGAGGGTCATTGACCTGAAAGCTACAACTAAATTAATGGGTGAAAAGAATTAATGGAGTGAAAGAAAGGAGTGCCAGAACATGGAGAAATGGATGGGGTTCAGGGAGGCTCAAGATCTAGGGAGGCTGTGAAGTTAATTAGGAACCAGGGAGTCAGAGGAAAGATGTGGCATGATTCGAGCCTGGCACTCCCAGGGGAGGGGTGTGTCCCAGCTGTTTATCCAGGGATTCCTGGGCACACAGCAGCAGATACTTGCAGATACCAGCCCCTTGTGCCCATCGATGGTTACACATGGACTTCCCTCGGCTAGATCTGTCTGGGGTTGAGCAGTTTGACAAGGCCCTCCATAACAGTCTCTCAGTATGATTTTCAATCTCAAAAAGGGCGGGGTGGTTAAGGACATAGTTCAAAAAGTAAAAAGGAATTAAGAAAAAGTTTCAGGAGTCTATCTTTAGGACAAATTAAATTTTAGTAATTAAATTTTAATTCAGCTTTTTCTATTATATTGCAATCTGATGAACTGCTTCGCAAATATTGACTTTAGAGAATGTTGAGTGGACCTATTTTAATTACTTCTCCAAGTCTCTTGCTAGTATTCAAATTAATTGCCCTTAAATACTCTGGTCACAAGACATAAACAAATGCAGTGGAGAAACAAGGATCAACTGTCTAGCAGATTCCCCAACTCAGAGGAGAGCAGCGATGCAGCAGCAATGGAATGCCCACTTTTTTGTTCAGGAGGACTCTACTGCTACAACCCAGTGAAGTGACACTCAGCATTTGGGCTCTAGTGCTGCCACTTGTTAGCAGAGTAACCTGGGAAAAGTTGCTTAACCTTCTTGAGTCTCAATTTCTGATCTGATACTTGGGATAGAAAATACCCATGTCCTAGACTTCTTAGGAGGATTATAAATAATGTATGTGAAATTTCCATCACAGTGTCAGGAACGGAGGCAGGGCAGCTATCATAACCAACACACTGTGTTGAACAGACATACCCGTTGTTGATAAAAAAGCATACATTCAAAGGCACCTGGGACTAAAGAAGGGAGGAGAGTGAGCCTTGGCTAATTTCTGACTAAATTGTCTGGCTAATTTCTCAGCAGCTTTGACTTGAGGAAAGTTCTTCTGAGTAAGCTTATATTTTACATTACCCTTGAAGCTATGGTACCTTCCTACCACAGATGTTAGTAATTCCCAAATGAAATGCCATCTTTCCCTTAATGAAGAGGTTCAACATTCTCTAAAGTAATTTTCCATTCCTGGTCCTCCTAGGTGTTCTGTTGGCCATTGCATCTTGACTTGTTGGTAGATTATATTCAGCTGAGATCAAGGATTTCCCAGAGCTCTATTTAGATATGAAGGGGAGCCATGGTTTGAACAGAAGAACCTGTAGAACTTCTGACAGTTTTCTTTCATTGTTGGCTTTGCTTGTTGAGGGCTGAGAGTATAGTGTATGATCAAGAATTCATAGCACATTTTAATACCTATAGGCCTAGAGATGTGTGCAAAGTTCTCCCCAGGAATGGAAAGACCTCACAGATTTCTCCTTATTTGGGGAGAAAATAGGTGGTAAATAGTGTGCCAAGATGGCTTACTAAGCAGTGTAACTCTCGCTTTGTACAAAACCTCTGAGTTTCAACCTCATGGGGTTCTGACATCAGCTTTCGCTTCCTTTATGGGTAACCAGAAGTTGTGAAGTCAGGAACAATGTTTAACAACTCAATTAACTGGAGAGATAATAGCTCAAACCCAGAATGTTATTGTTGGCTGGAATTGATTTTTTTTGATTAGTGAGACTACAGATGTAACTTTGACACTGCCTAAGCAAGCATTTTTTATAATTTTAGTTGAACACCCAGGAGACTCCTTTCAAACAGAAATAGAATAGCAAAGATGAGGACTGTGAGAGAAGGCAAACATACACACACAAATATAGGGGGATTTTTTTTTCATGTATATTACTTAGTCATATAATTCTCTCAAATGGATTTCTGTTGACCTGACATTTATGTTTTGTTGTTTTTCACACTGCCTCTGGTATTTTCGGAAAGATTTTTTTTTTTTTTTTTTTAGCTACCCTGAAGTTATCCTTAATGTGGAGCTCTCATTCTAGAGTCTTTTCTCAAAATATTTTGGATAAAATGCTGCTTGATTTTTCCCAGAGTGATTAAAGTGAATGCTCCTATTTTTTTTTTTCAATAAACATAACAAAATGTAATTTGTTCCGAGGATATCTCACAGGCAGGGAAGCTGTTTGTCCATCTACAACCTTTTCTCATTGTTCCGCCTCTTCTACCTGGGCAGAATATTCATCCTGGCTCCTAACTGATATCCTTGAAGAAGTATCCTTGGGGGAGGGCTTCAATCATGGCTCTGCCACTCAGAATCTGTCTTTCATGTCTCTGGACCTCTGTACTCTTTCCATAGTGGTCTTGTGTCATGAAAACAGTTCTGGACTAGAACAGGAGACCTGAGGTTTAGATAGTGACTGCTTTGTTAGATTAACGAAAAGTCCCTGTGTGGTCTGCAGTGTCTTCCTCTGTTTAAATGGTGGTGATCTCTAGATTTCATTCTGATTCTAAGATTTTGTGATGTTGTCTTCTGATCCCTGGTACAGGTGTCCCTCTGGCCCTGGTGACACAGCGGTAAATCACACATCTTTTGTGGATCCTTCATTTCTGGGGACAAGGATGGGTGTGAAACATAATGAGGAAAAAGCGAGACAACAGTGACAAGTGCTCTTGTTCTCTCATATTGAATGGATTCACCCACAGGCCCATCTGTGCAGTGTGGTAGGAGGAAGTGAATCTAGGGATGGAGTGGGAAGCAAAGAGGAATGAAGTGTAGGGTCAAAGAGACCAGGCCACTGAGGTATCTGTCTAGCCAGGACTCTTAAGTTACACTTCTCTTCTCTCCTCCCAACAGGAAGGGAGTAAGTTGCTTAGCACCATTGTTTCTGTCTTAATTCTTTACCTTGTCAGTAATAATTCTCTTTCTCCTTCTCATTACCATTTCTCCTTCTCCTCTCTCCTATCTCATTACTCAGTTCAGATAGTTTCTCTCTTTCTAAATAATGTCTTTATTGAGATATTATCTGTATACATACCATAAAATGCACTGTTTTAAAGTGTACAATTCAGGGGTGCCTGGGTACCTCAGTCAATTGAGCACCTAACTCTTGGTTTGGGCTCAGGTCATAATCTCACGGTAATGGGATTGAGCCCCGTATCGGGCTCTGTGCTGGGTGTAGAGCCTGCTTGGAATTCTCTCCCTCTCTCTCTCTCTCTCTCTCAAAATAAATAAAATAAACATTAAAAAAGGGTGTACAATTCAATGGGTTTTAGTATATTCACAGAAATGCATACAATTCTTTTTAGTAAGTAGAGGAAGGAACAATATAGTGATTTCAGAGGTGTCTGCACTAATTTTCTCGTTTTTAAATTTGTCTACTTACCATTTTTTCTTGTTTGTTTTCTGTTTTATTGTTTCTCCTCCCTTCCTTTGCTTAGATTTATTGGCTTTACTGTATTTCATTTTTCCTTATAATTTGTAAGGCATACCAACATCTATTTACCAAGTTGGCCATTCTTAAATTTCATCAAAAGTTTAAACTCATAGTTTTTGGATTCTCTGCAATTAAATACTACCTTTAATCCCTTCCCCAATAAAACAAAAATCTTAACATAGAATTTTTCCTTTTTATTTTCACCACCCCCACCACGCTGAAACCATATTTTAGTTTTGTGTGGTAACATTATAGATTTCGCTGTGTTTCACTTATATTTTGGTTCACTATTCTATTTTTGGAATCCCATACATCCTTTCTCATTTTGCTGGAATTTACATTAATAATTCAGGAAATATCTGAGAGAGGTAAACTTTCTGAGTGTTCATGTATCAGGAAATGCTTTTCTACTCTTCTGAATGCAGGTTTGGTTGCAAGCAGAATTCTAAATTCAAAATCATCTTTCAAAACCATTCAGATTCTTTTCCCCCCAGCATGTAATATGTCAGAAGTCTAATGCTGGTTTGTTTCTAATTCTTTTATAGATTATCTGTGGTTTTTTTTTTTCTCTATGGGAACTTTTAGGATGTTTGGTTCCATTCATTCAATAATTATTTATTAAGAAGCTACTAGGCACAAAGCGCTATTACAGATGCTAGAGGTAAAAAAGTGAAAAAAAAAAACAGAATTCTTTGTCCTCAAGGACTTGATTCTAGTGGAGGCAACAAGAAGACAAACAAACAAACAAACAAACAAACCATATGGTGGGTCAGTGATAAATGCTGTGGAGAATGATAAAGTAGAAAAAGGAGATGAGGTGTGCTGTGTGAAAGTGGAGTATTGACATACTAAATATGAAAGCGAGGAAGTGAATTACTAAGATGACCTTTGGCCAGAGACATGAAGGGGGGTAAAGGACAGATCAAGCTGTGCAGATATCTGGGAAGAATACTCCTGAGGAGGAAACTTCATGTGCAAAGGCCCTGAGGTGAGAACATTCCAGGGAAGTTTGAGAAAAAGCAAGGAGTTATTATGCCTAGTTGGAATATACCAATGAAAGTGATAGTGGGGCGCCTGGGTGGCGCAGTCGGTTAAGCGTCCGACTTCAGCCAGGTCACGATCTCGCGGTCCGTGAGTTTGAGCCCCGCGTCGGGCTCTGGGCTGATGGCTCAGAGCCTGGAGCCTGTTTCCGATTCTGTGTCCCCCTCTCTCTCTGCCCCTCGCCCGTTCATGCTCTGTCTCTCTCTGTCCCAAAAATAAATAAACGTTGAAAAAAAAATTTAAAAAAAAAAAAAAGAAAGTGATAGTTGTAGGAGATAAGATCAAAGAGAGAATGTGGGGGATGTGGGGTTAAATTCTGTAGGGCCTAATAGACCATTTTCGAAATTTTGATTTGAGTCTGAGTGAAATAAGAAGCCATTAGAAAACTGTGATAAGAAGAATAGCATTGAAAGAGCATGCTGGTTGCTGAGTTGAGAATAGACAACAAGGGAGGCAAGAGTCAAAGAAAGGAGAATTTATGGGTTTGTCTAATATTCCTAGGGAAAGATGATGCAACTTGAATCACAGTTATAGCAATGTAAGTGGTGAAGAGTAGACATATTTTAGATTCTACTTTTCATAATTTTAACTTAGAAATAATGTTTTAGGAGTTTATTTTTAAGTAATGTCTACACACAACATGGGGCTTGAACTCACAACCTCCAAGATCAAGAGTCACATGCTCCACCAACTGAGCCAGCCAGGTGCCCTTAACTTAGAAATAATTTAAAAAAATTTTTTTTTAATGTTTATTTATTCTTGAGAGAGAGAGACAGAGACAGAGTGTGAGTGGATGAGGGTCAGGGAGAGAGAGGGAGAGATGGAATCTGAAGCAGGCTGCAGGCTCCAGGCTCTGAGCTGTCAGCACAGAGCCTGACATGGGGCTCGAACTCACAAACTGTGAGATTATGACCTGAGCTGAAGTCGGATGCTTAACCGACTGAGCCACCCAGGTGCCCCAGAAATAATTTTGTTTATACCTGTTAAAAGCATAAGAATGGTACAAAAGACTCCAATATACCCTTCATACAGATTCCCCAATTGTAATAATTATCACATTTGGTTTTCAATTTATATATATGTATCTATGCATGCATGTATGTGTATGTATATATACATATATAGATACATATATATTTATTATTACGATTTTTTGATTTAAGAGTAAGTTGAAGACATGATGCCTTTATGATATATAGTGTACATTTTCTAAGAACATGACATACTCATATAATGACATAGAATGATCAAAGTCAAGAAAAAAACATTGATGCAATGCTATTATTTAATCTAGAGACTGTTCATGTTTTGCCAATTGTCTCAGTAATGTCCTTTATAGAAAAACATCTGGTCCAGTAGATTATTTTTAAGGAGGAAGGATTAGTGTTGGTTAAGGAGTGTAGGTGAATTTGGGGAGAAAAAGAATCAAGGATGACTTTCAGGTTTTTTACTCAAGCAACTGGAGAATGTAGCTGCTATTACCTGAGCCTGGGAGGGTATCAGGAAGAATGGTGTATGTGTGTTTGGGAGATGGGGAGGAAGAGCACAGTAGTTCAGCTTTAGATATACTAAATTTGAAATGTTTGTTAGACATCCAAGTGGATATGTGAGTTTGTCTTCTGTGAGCTGAAATTCCATCCTGATGTGCCTAATGTGAGTCTTTTCTATTAATTCAGCTAAGCACTGGTTAGATCCTTCAACATAAAGATATCATCTTTTTTTACGTGTAAGGAATGTTCTTCGACTCTTTATCTGAATGTTTCATTCCATTCTGCTATTTCCAGATGATGTTGGAACTTCTAAATTTGCCCTAGGTGTTTCTTAGATTCTTTTTTTTTTTTTTTAAGAGAGAGAGAGAGAGAGACAGAGAGAATGAGGCAGGGAGAGGAGCAGGAGAGAGAGAGAGAGAGAGAGAGAGAGAGAGAGAGAGAGAGAGAGAGAGAAGCTGAAGGAGCCTCCACGCACAGCACGGAGCCCAACATGGGGCTCAATCCCACAACCCTGGGATCACAACTCCAGCCAAAATCAAAAGTTGGATGCTGAACCGACTGAGCCACCCAGGCACCCCTCTTAGAATTTCTTTTACATCTCCTATCTCTTAGGCTTTTTGTTGTTGTTCCAGCTGTGGGAATCCTTCTGAACATTCTTACAAGCTCACTAATTGTGTTGGTTCAGTACATCTTTTATTCAATAACAACTATAATTGAATTTCACATCATTCTCTTCTCTTTGACAGTATCAATTACATTTAAAGTTACTTTTTCCTCTTTTCTCTTTCAGAAAACTAACTAGACTCTCAGTTCTTTGCCTGAGGGGTTTAATGACTTTTTAATACGGCATTTGTTCTCTTAAAATATTCAGTGACTATTCCTGTCCTTTTATCATTGATTTGATATGAAGATGTCACTATTTGCTAACGGACATACCTGAAGCACACAAAGTCTTCTCCAACCCCAGAGTCTTCAATTCTGTTCAGTTTGGGTGCAAAAAATTCCCCAAAACTCCCCTGGGTGGTACCAACTTGCACCAATCTTTATGATATTTAAACTTGATCAGCATAATAGCCTCCTAATGGTATCACTCTTTTTGTCTTGCCCCGCTTCAATCTTTTCTCCATTCTGTTGCCAAAACCCAGCTTTTGGAATTGAAATATTAAATGGCATTTTACATTTTAAAATTACATCTCTCATAATTTTCAGGATAAAATAGGAAATCCTCAGAGTGGCAACATGAGGGCAACATGATGACAAGTGTCATCTACAGACATTTGCCTGTATTCTGCTTATTTGCCTAATGTTCCAGGCACATCAAACTACAGGTGATTCTCTGAACATGGATCCATGCTTTTTATCAGCCTCTTGTCTACACCTGGAGTGCCCTACCTCTTCTCTGCTTCTGGAACTTCAAAACAACCTTCAAGATGCAGCATCTGTTGTACATCTGTGCCCAAGAACTACTCTATTGCCACTACATTCTGTCTCCACTGTGTTAATCACTCCCCTTTCTGAATTATTGGTGCATTTTTAAATATACCTGTAGGTGTTATAAATAATTTATGTACGTCTTCTCCTCTATCTGATAGAAAGAGATTTAAATGCAGAGGTGTGTTTTATTCACCTCAGAATCTTCACTATGTACTATATATACATAAGAAACATTGATGCGATGCTATTACTTAATCTATAGACTGTGGCAAGGAGTCCCTTAAATGAAATGGAAAATCCCAAGTTGATTATAGCTGCTTTTCTGTTTAGAAAGAAGGGGGTCTGGGACCTGATGTCTATGTACTCATGAGGATGTGGACTAATTAATGCCATTTTGTAGGACTCTAACAATTTTTTAGGACTCTCACTTTGAGATTGGTCTCTGATGTTGGCTCTACCATGGATTCCTTATAAAATAGCCACAGAGGCCACTTCCATGTCTCGCTTTTGATATTAAAGTAGTCCTCGAGCCTTGGGCAATGACCAATGAGGCCCAAGCAAGTATGTGGGAAGGGAAATGCCAAGACACAAGGAAACAGTCCCCAGCCAAACCACAGGGTAAACCCAGGAGTTCTGCTATGCGTGGGTTGAGGTCAAAACAGAACAATGAAGAAATATTTCAGGCAGAGCAGGGGAATCCTGGTGGTCTAGTGGCAGAGAAGCTAGGTACAGAATGATAAAAGGCCAGTGGCAGGGATCTAGCATGGCATGCTAAGAAGTTTATACACCTCCAAGAGACAACGGGAGGCCAGGGGAAGTTTTTAAATAAGAGATATAAAACCGTTTATCATACAACCTAGACTTCAGTGTCCAGTGTCCAGCTGTACGTTTGGGGTCTGTGGAGAGAAGAAATGACCTGGAGGTTTAAAAGAGAACATTCTGGGGCGCCTGGGTGGCGCAGTCGGTTAAGCGTCCGACTTCAGCCAGGTCACGATCTCGCGGTCCGTGAGTTCGAGCCCCGCGTCGGGCTCTGGGCTGATGGCTCAGAGCCTGGAGCCTGTTTCTGATTCTGTGTCTCCCTCTCTCTCTGCCCCTCCCCCGTTCATGCTCTGTCTCTCTCTCTGTCCCAAAAATAAATAAACGTTGAAAAAAAAAAATTAAAAAAAAAAAAAAAAAAAAAAAGAGAACATTCTAAGAATGGCATGAAGGTCTGTAAGTCCAAGGCACAGGATGAGGAAACAGGGGTAGGGAGAAGGTCATAACAGGAGGTTCACCTTGAAACATAAGTTGGGGTCAGATTGCAAAAGGTTTTATGGTATGGTAGATGTCATACTTCATTCTTTTCACTAAAAGGAACGAAGAAGGATTTTAAAGAGGGGAATGAAAGAGGGCAGAGGGAGACTGGTTTGAGGCCAGGCTTCTTGCTGAGCATCAGGGTTCAATCACAGATAAAGAAGAGATCCCTACCAAGGCAAGGTGGTTCATGGAGAAACAGGGAGACAATCTTACTCCCTTAGGAAGAGTTTGCTCTGGGTCTATAGTTTATTTCTGGGATCTTGACATTAGTTACTGGATTAGATCCAAATGGAGCCCTATCAAGAATATGTTTAATAAAGTCAAAGCAGTCTTTTACCATTATTTCACTCATTCAGTTAACAACTCGTGCCTACTATTAAAAAAATAATGTTACTTCTGAAAGAAATCCAGTGTCTAAAACAAGTACACAAATGACTAAAATAAAGAATTAAACTAGGAATTAATAAAGCAGTGAAGAAAGGAATGAGGCACCTAAGTAAAGCATTTTGAGAAAGCAGCTGAAATGTCTAAGGGGCAGGAAGGAGTCCTGAAGGAAATGGAACCTGAGTTTAGATCTCAAGGATACACAAAGGGGATTAAACAGGATAGAATATTTCGTGAAGAGGAAAAACGATGAAGATATATGGATGAGATATCTAAATAGCATCAGCAAATAAATGTTATAGATGTTGTTTAAAGCAATTTCCTGACTCCTTGTACTAGTAATGGATTATCTCCATGGAAGTGCAACTATATCCCTTACCATCTTTCAGGTCCTTTTTAAAAAAAAAAGAAAAATTATTTTTGAGAGAGAGAGAGAGAGACAGAACAAGCACATGGGCAGAGTAGGGCAGAAAGAGAAGGGAAATAGAGAATCTGAGGCAGGCTCTGCACTGTCTGCAAAAAGCCCGATGTGGGGCTTGAACCCACGAATCATGAGATCATGACTTGAGGCCAACTGACTGAGCCACTCAAATGCTCCACCTTCTTTCAGGTCTTAAAGAGATCAGCTGCACTCTTTTTTTTTTTTGTTTCATGTTTATTTATTATTGAGAGACAGAGAAAGACAGAGCATGAGCATGGGAGGGGCAGAAAGAGGGGAGACAGAATCCGAAGCAGGCTACAGGCTCTGAGCTGTCAGCACAGAGCCCGATGCGTGGCTCGAACTCACAAACCACGAGATCATGACCTGAGCCGAAGTCAACACCCAACAGACTGAGCCAGCCAGGCACCCCCTGCACTCTTTAACAACAGTTCATATTATATTAGACAATCAACTAGGTAAATAAAGACATTTGTATAATTTCCAGGTGTAAAGACTTTGACCCCAGGAAAATAGGTATACCCTCTGATCCATCAAATCCACACCTAGGTAAATTTCCAACAGAATACATACTTATTTTTACAAAAGATATTTATAAGAATGTTCAGAGTAACATTATCTATAATAGCCTTATAACTGGAAATAATACTATTATCCATCAAAAATATAGCTGTGGCATATTCATACAATAATCTAATATACCACAAAAAGAGTGAACTAAAACTATACACGTGAATGAATCTCAAAGCATAATGTTGAGTGAATGAAGCTAGATACACACAAACAAAGGACATTAAACTCATATAAAATTCAAAGTTGATAGACCTACTCTATGGTGTTAGTTATGAAGATAGAGGTTACCTTTGGTGAGGCTATGTTTACTCTTAAAATTCACTGAGCTATATACATACAGCTGAGCACTCTACTATATATGCATGTTAGTTTTCAATAACGATATTTACATTCATTTTAAAAATTCATTAGTTTCTGTGGATAAAAGGAAAACATGATTCTTCTGTAGTTAGTCTTGTTTGGAGGCAGCGTAACTGAGAATTATGGTCTATGTCATAAATGCCATAGTAGAAGCAAGCGTGGTGCATTTTCCATGGGGCCAAAGAGGAATGGCACACTATCTGAATTGCAAATGGAGATGATCAAAGGCTTCCCGAAGGACACCCTGCTTCTATGGATTCTTTTTTTTAAATATTTTTTTAATGTTTTATTTTATTTTTTGAGAGACAGAGAGAGATAGAGCATGAGCAGGGGAGGGGAAGAGAGAGAGGGAGACACAGAATCCAAAGAGACTCCAGGCTCTGAGCACAGAGCCTGATGTGGGTCATGAACCCACAAACGCGAGATCATGACCTAAGCCAAAGTCAGAGGCTCAACCGCTCAACCAAATGGGCCACCCAGGGGTCCCCCTGCTTCAGCGGATTTTTTTTTTTTTTTTTTTTTTTTTTTTTTTTTTTTTTTTTTTTTTAAAAATTTTTTTTTTCAACGTTTTTATTTATTTTTGGGACAGAGAGAGACAGAGCATGAACGGGGGAGGGGCAGAGAGAGAGGGAGACACAGAATCGGAAACAGGCTCCAGGCTCCGAGCCATCAGCCCAGAGCCTGACGCGGGGCTCGAACTCACGGACCGCGAGATCGTGACCTGGCTGAAGTCGGACGCTTAACCGACTGCGCCACCCAGGCGCCCCGAGGATTCTTAAAGGAGAAATAGGAATTGATCAGCTTTGCCAGGGTTGTTAACTGAAGACAACAAAATCCACTTTAGCTGGTGCAAGCAGGTGTCTAGGGGCTCTTGGGTGGCTCAGTTGGTCAAGTGTCCAACTTCAGCTCAGGTCATGATCTCACAGTTTGTGGGTAGTCCCACATTGGGCACTGTGCTGACAGATCAGAGCCTGGAGCCTGCTTCAGATTCTGTGATTCCCTCTCTCTGCCCCTTCCCTGCTAGTGCTCTGTCTCTCTCAAAAATAAATGAACATTAAAAAAAAAAAAAGCAGGTGTCTACTCTGTAATACTTTACACAGTATCTTGTAATGTCTGGGAACTAGGGAACAGAGATCATAGCAGTTTATACATAAGAAAGGAGTATTTGAGACAAATGACTCAAATAAGACTGATTATACTTTCTTCTCTCAGAAATCAGTCCAGATTCTAGTTCAATAGCTGAAGATAATGATGGACAGAACTTACAGTGACACATTTACCATTAATTCAGATACAAACACAATATAATTAAATGTTTACTTGAAGGAACTACTTTTCAAATGGAAGAATAAAAGGGAAATACAAAGATTACACAGCACATAGAACAAATATAACATGAAAGAATCTTTTAAGTGGGTCACATGGAAATTCTATTCCATGCCCACAAAAGCAGAGGTTTCCTGGGGTCAGGTTATTATTATTATTTTTTAAATTAGTTTTATTAAGGTATAAGTTATATGCCAGGAAATTCACCAACTTTAAGTGTGCAATTTGTTCAGCTTTGACGAATAACTAGAATTGTAACCAACATGATATAAAACATTCCATCTCTGCATAAACTCTCCCAGACCCCTTTGAAGCCAATCCTACCCCTGTTACCTGTGTCCTGGACTACACTCACCTTTTGCCTCATTAATTTTGATTTTCTAGAAAAAAAAAAAGTACAATATGTAGTCTTTTGTGGCTGCCATCTTTTATTTAGTACAGTGCTTCTTTAACTTTTAAAATTATCTCCCCCTTAAAGAACATTTTTAGCCATTTGTTACCTAACTGTTTCTCCCCTCTTTATGAAGTTTTCATGCCATAGATATACTCTTGTCCATTTGTGTACCTATGTATATTTGTGTTTCATACATGGAAAGATTTTTTTCACACCTTAAGAATGGACTTCTGAGAATATATGATTTACATGTACACCAGTATAATGTTTTTGTAATTCATCAGTGGTTCATTTTAACTGCTGGGTAATTTTGATTATATGAAGAGACATTCGTGAAGTGAGTAAGAATAACTGCAAATGTGTTACAAAGATCAGGTACTAAGAGTATAATTCAATTACTGCTCTTCCTCAGATATGATCCTCAGTCTCCCTGGTGTCAGTAAACAGATCTCTAATCACACAATTGTTCAAGTTAGAAATCTGGGAGTGACTGAGATACTTCCCCCCCCCCCCTTCATTTCCCTATATACAATCCATTAAATTCTGTCAATTTCACCTCTAGATCATTTTTAAAATCTGGTCTCAAGGGATCAGATTTTGCCATGACCCAGAACATTGCAGACATGGAAGGATTTTTTAAAAAATGTTTACTTATTCCGAGAGAGAGAGAGAGAGAGAGAATGAATGCATGCACAAGCAGAGGGGGGTGGTGGCAGAGAAAGAGGGAGAGAATCCCAAGCGGGCTCTACACTGTTAGCACAGAGCCTGATGGAGGGTTGGATCCCATTACCCTGGGATCATGACCTGAGTCACCCAGGAGCCCCAGGATTTTTTTACTCTGAAAGAAATGGGAAGCCACTGAAGGAATTTAAGTAAGAAAAGAAATGACTTAGTGTAACTAAAGGATTACTAACTTTCATTTAATAAATAATAAATTAGAATGTGGATAATGGGTTAGAAGGGACTAAGACTATTTAGGGAAAGGATCTTTTCAGAGGAAAAGTGATAGTGGTTCTTCCACGAATTTGAAGGTGTGGGAATGGGAGAATTGGGAGATATGCTGTGTTTTCAGTGGGACCCATGAGAATTTAGCCAAGGCCTCACTGCTAGATTACAACATAACTATGGTGAGAAATTCACATATACACTCCTATTGTTTATTGCTGCTTCGATGTAGTTGATTTTCCTTGGCCAAACTATTTAGCATCCTAATGAATTATGAATACTCTTGCATCATTTGCTGATGAGTTGGAAGGAATTAGAGAATTAGAATCATACTTAAAAGAGAAATATTTTGTACACTTAATGCATCTACTCAACTTTCCTTCCATGCTATAATTTTTCCCCACTGGCTGTTACAGTAATAGTATCCATGTGTCAGCTTCAGATGGTCTGCAATCCAGTTTTATGCAAACTGTTTTGACTATGTACATACATACATGTCTCTGGGGGCCTCTCAATGAAGTCTTTAACCTATTAAAGCTTAACAATCAATGACTTAACTATGTTTTCAGTCTCAAGTATACAGATATGCATATGACATAGTCTTTATTCTTAAGGTACATAAAGTTTATATCATATACACAGATAAGTGACAAAGTCATATTGCCAATGCTAGGAAGGAGATATGAACAAAACTCTGGAAGCTTTGTCAGTTATACTGGTGTTTTGTCTCTTCTAGGCGACTTCTGAAATATGGCTGACCACAACAGTTCTTCCTGCAGTCCTATATTGACACCCCATTTAACCAGGCTCTACTTCATAGTGCTCATTGGAGGACTGATGGGCATCATCTCTATTTTGTTCCTGCTGGTGAAAATGAACACGCGGTCAGTGACTACCACAGCAGTCGTTAACCTGGTGGTGGTCCACAGTGTTTTCTTGGTGACAGTGCCTTTTCGCCTGACATATCTCATCAAGCACATCTGGACATTTGGGTTGCCCTTCTGCAAATTTGTGAGCGCCATGCTACACATCCACATGTACCTCACATTCCTGTTCTATGTGGTGATCCTGGTCATCAGGTACCTCATCTTCTTCAAGCGCAAGGACAAAGTGGAATTCTACAGAAAACTGCATGCTGTGGCGGCCAGTACTGGCATGTGGCTGCTGGTGATTGTCATTGTGGTACCCCTGGTTGTTTCTCAGTATGGAAATTCTGAGACGTATGATGAGAAACACTGTTTTAAATTCCACAAAGAACTTGCTCGTGCCCATGTGCAAGTTATCAACTATATGATAGTCACTATTGTTATAGCCATTGCAGTGATTCTCTTGGTCTTCCAGATCTTCATCATTATGTCAATGGTCCGGAAGCTACGCCACTCCTTGTTGTCCCACCAGGAGTTCTGGGCCCAGCTGAAAAACCTTTTTTTTATAGGAGTCATCCTTGTTTGCTTCCTTCCCTACCAGTTCTTTAGGATCTATTACTTATATGTGGTGGCACAGTCAAGTGACTGTAACAACACTGTTGCATTTTATAATGAAATCTTCTTGAGCGTAACAGCAATTAGCTGCTTTGATTTGCTGCTCTTTGTTCTTGGGGGAAGCCATTGTAGACAAAAGATAATTGACCTATGGAATTGCTTTTTGTGCCGCTAGCCACAAACCACAGTATTCAGAATCCCTTTATGTTGGGAGTAAAAATGGGCACAGAGAGGCAGGAAGCGTTATTTCCTTACTTGATTAAAACCATGCCTTGATGCAGCCAAACAAAAAGACTATAAAATGTCAGAGCATTCATTCCAGTTCTTATTTAATCCCTGCCATCTCTAAATGATGTCTATAGAAAGACTAGTGATGTTCAGTCCTCTTGGAGCTGCACTACAGCATTATTTTCCAGTATAAAATGTCTACATGGCCCATGTAGGTACCATGGGTTTAATGGTTTCTGAGTTTCACCAGCTTATTTTGGTTTCATCAGTTTGAAACATGGTCTTTTTCAAGCTTTGGACAGATTTAGTCCTCTAGTTCTTTTCGTTCCACTTAACCTTAGGTAAATTAATCCTGGCAATGAATCAGCCCCAAAGGCACAAACTCTACTTGGTTAACCAGATAAGATGTCCATTCAATTCCCACCCTGACAAATAACAGATAAGGGTGGAGAGCAGTAAGACATTTTTCTAGATTATCATAACTTTGGTAGGAAGTCACTTATCTAGCAATAAAGAGAAACAGAACTCCTTGCAGCCTTCTGCGGTAACAAGGCTATCTAGATTTGTCCTTTAAAAAGTCAAGTTTAAGAACATGGGATCAACATCCTCAATAAATCCAAAAATCATTAAAAAGTTTACTAAACATATATAAATGAGGGTGAAACTATAAGTTAAATAATATTCCTCACCAATATGCTGGTAAGCATTAAAATGAGTTCCTAAGGAAATGATTAATTTTTTCCCCTTTATGCTTTTTGAAAATAACTCTAGATGTCTTGAGCCACAGTTAATTTAGATTTTCCTTGGAAACAGAATGTTATACATTTTAGAGTTCCCTTCTACCCTTAAAGTTACAAGTCTTTAAACAAAAACAATATTCTTAAAAAAGACCTTTTGAGAAATCTAAATAAAAATTAATTTAAGGGGCACCTGGGTGGCTCAGAAGGTTAAGTTGGCCCTTGTCTGACTCTTGACTTTGGCTCGGGTCCTGATCCCATGGTTCCTGAGTTCAAGCCAGACTCCACGTTCAGACTCCACGTTCACAGCATGGAACTTATTTGGGATCCTTTCTCTCTCTCTCTGCCTCTCCCCAGCTCATGCTCTCTTAAAATAAATAAATAAACTTAAAAAAAAAAAGGAAAAATTAATTTAGACTATGAGATTAGGCTGCTAAGTTGATACATAGGTTTGTGGGTTTTTTTCCCTTCTTGCTCATATTTCTACTATTTTTCCCAAAGTTTTATAATTCTGAAACTCTCCAAGGAACTGACGCAGTTTCATTTTTAATGCTTCAGAAAACCTAAAGTGATTGGTGCTAGGGATAAAAGAATGGAATGAATTAAGGTAAGGTTTTTTTCCCAGCAAAATAAATGTCCAGAATTTAAAGATTTCTCTTAATTTGTTATACTCTATGGATCCACAAATTTATCAGATGAATAAGAAATATCCCTATGAGTTTCTATGATCACTAAAATTACTAAGTCATAGAAAATAATTTTGAGGAAGACAAAGCAGCAACATGCTGTATCGATGACTTGTTACCAAAATTTTCCTGTTTTGAAATTTCTTTTATCTGTTCTTTTTTTTTTTAAGGTTATATTTCCTTTATTTCTTATTTGCCTTCTTTTACCATTTTTTCTTAGTTTTTTTTTCCTTCTCATGACTCATAAAAGTTGTAAGGAAATTTCTAAGATCTACAAAAGTTTTAAGAAAATCTGTTACATCCATAAAATTTGTAGGAAAATAATTAGTAAAATATAACAAAAATAAATAGCATAGAATACAAATAGTAAAACATTAAAATTTCCAAACAGTTATTTACAGAAATTACATCAAATTTCTTTTCTTATATATCTATGTCTTACTATCATAATATCTGCTAGCTTGTAAAATAAATGTGTTATAACCTCTTCCAGGTTTTTAATATGTTAAGCTCAGACATTATGCTTTTCCCTATATTATTATATATCATAATAAAGGGCCTATTTCTGTGGACCTCTATGAAATATTACCCAAAATATAGAAATGCAATATTCCATAACATAAAATAACTTAATCATCAATATTTAGAAAATAAGTGGACATTTTCAATTTGTCTGTTTGCTGTTTCTCATTACTATGAAAATGAATCTCATGCAGCAGTGGGGGCATTACTGGCCTCTCTGGCCATTTTTGAATATCCAAATCATAAGAGTATACTACTGGCAATTGTGGCTGGGGTCAGAGACATCTTGCCTTGCACACAACTGTCTGCATAATAAATAATTACCAGGTCTCACTGTGTATTTGAATGCTCTTCCAGACATTTATGAAGTGAAACATATGTAAATAATAATTAGGGCAGTTAGTCAGGTTTTATTCTATTTTCATAAACGCAGAGTGTTTTTAGGTATAGTTTTAATTTTCTGAATTTTCCAGAAATGTAGCTACCATGGCATGGATATTGAGGAAAGATTTTATTATGTTTTCCTCAGAACTTTACCAAGAGTTGTTCATTCCTTTGGAAAATTACATTATCAATGGTGACACCATCTATGGCATTAAAATACAACAGAACAAACCTGCAAACAATATTTGTAGCTGTTGTGTTCAGGTAGATACTAGAAATAGGTGCCAACATCAAACTGCCTGATTTTGTCTCCTTTGGTGATCATGTCTGAGCATTTACACATTGAAATATATTAAATATATATATATATACTACTTTATTACAAATAACTGTCTTCTTCGTTATTCATTTGTTACAGTTAGAACATTATATATTTAACACTGTAAGAAGGTTATATTATCTGTGAATTTTGTTTTAAAATGGTAAAAGCGTTACCAAATATTTGCAATAAAAAGTAAGGTTTGGGGTCTGCAATCATTGAGACCAATTGAGCCAGCACAGAGTCAATTTAAAAGGCGGATTTATCAATTATGACATTATGAACAGAAAAAATATTCTTATATTTCAGGAATACTTAAACCTCAGGTTGATTCAATTCTAAACTATTTCTTTCATTTCTGCAGTGATTAAAAGAGTAAATGTAACTTTTTAGAAAATATATATGTGTATTTTCTTTTTTGATAAGACAAAGGCACTTCCCTTTGAGGGAACTCACGACTCTCAAATTGGCTCATGGTCAATATCTACCAGATTTTAAACCCAGGGATAATGACAATTTTTGAGGCACCGACATAAAGATTGTTTCTGGCATCCGTCAAGAAAAGCTCTCTACTCAGCCTTTGTTCATTTCTTATTTTTCCTCTGAAAAGGTCTTTGGGTCCCTTTCCTCCTTAACCTGACATAGATTAGGTAGAAAGAAACTATTTTGCCTGTAATCTTTGTGTGGAATGATTCAACAAGTGGTGAAAATAAGTAAATCCTCCTCTAATCCTCCTCATTGGGGCTGCCAGTAAAACTGCTTTCCTAAGCTAATAAAGGGGTTGTGAAGGAGGGCACTGAGCCAAGACATTCTCAGTCATCAACTCTTGAGTGGAAGGTCAGTGAGGTGAAACTGCGAAATTGCCATTTATTAGATTGTGCAGATTTTGCTCACGTAACCTCTAATAAGATGAGGCATGGACTGAGGACTCTCACACCTTTTGGGGGTGACAGGAACAGGAAATTCTCTTTGTAATAGGGGCTGGTTATAGCACTTTGGAGATAGTTGGTAACAAAAGCCCTATGGTAACAGGGCACAGTGATGGTGGATTTGCTTGGATAATGCCAAAAAAGAAAACCCTAAAGACTCCCCCCAAAAACTGTTATAATAAAGGAAATCAGTAGTTACAAAATACAAAATCAATAGTCAAAAATCAGTTGCATTACTATCTACTATCAACAAGCTATCAGAAAAAGAAATTAAGACAACAATCACATTTACAATTACATGAAAAAGAATAAAATACTTAGAAATAAATTTAACCAAGAGGTAAAAGAGCTGTACAAAGAAAACTCTAAGACATTAACAAAATAAACTAAGGAAGATGCACGGAAAGATATTCCATGCTCATGGACTGGAAGAATTATTATTGTTAAAATGTCCATACCACCAAAAGCAATCTACTGATTCAATGCAAAATCAAAACTCCAATGGCATTTGTCACAGAAATAGAAAAAAAAATCCTAAAATTTGTATGCAACTACAAGAGATCCCCAAAAGCCCAAGCAATATTGAGAAAGAAGAACCAAGCTGAAGGCATCACTCTTCCTGATTTCAAACTATATTACAAAGCTATAGTAATCAAAACAGCATAATACTGGCTTAAAAACAGACCCATAGATCAATGGAGAATAGAGCCCAGAAATAAACTAATGCATTTATAATCAATTACTTTATGGCAAAGGAGCCAAGAATATACAATGGGGGAAAGGACAATCTCCAGTAAATGGTTGGGAAAACTGGACCACCACATGCAACATAATGAAATGGGACTCTTATCTTATGCCAGGTGCAAAAATCAGCTTAAAATGGATTAGACTTAAATTTAAGATATGAAACCATAAAACTCCTGGAGGAAAACATAGGAAGTAAGCTCCTTCACACTGGTCTTGGCAATGATTTTTTTTTTCGATTTGAAACCAAAAGTAAAGGTAACAAATGCAAAAATAAAAAAGTGGGGCTACATCAAATTAAAAGGCATCTTTACTGTGAAGGAAACCATCAACAAAATGAAACAGCAACCTGTCAAATGAAAGAAAATATTCGCAATCAAATAGCCAATAAGGGATTGAAATCCGAAATACATAAAGAACACATAATTCAATAGCAATCCCCCCCCCCCAATCTGATTAAAAATGGGCAGAGGAACTGAATTGATGTTTTTCTAATTAAGACTTACAAATGGCCAACTGGTACATGAAAAGATGCTCAGTGTCACTAATCTTCAGGGAAATGCAAAGCAGAACCACAAAATGAGATATCACTTCGGACTGTTAGAATTGCTGTCACCAAAAACACAAGAGATAATAAATGTTGGTAAGGATGTGGAGAAAAGATAACCTATGTGCACTGTTGCTGGAATGTGGATTGGTAGAGCCACTATGGAAAAAAGTACAAAGGTTCCTCAAAAAATTAAAAATAGAACTATCATATGTTCCAACAATCCAATTTCTGGGCATATATCCAAAGAAGTTGAAAACAAGATCTCAAAGAGATATCTGTACTCCCATATTCATTGCAGCATTATTCACAATAGCCAAGATATGGAAACAACACAAGTGCCCATCAACAGATAAATGGATAAAAAAGATATGTACAGTTGACCCTTGAACAACGTGAATTTGAACTGGGTATGTCCACTCATGCACAGATTTTTTTCAATAAATACAGTAGTTTTGTAAATGTATTTTCTCTTCCTTATGATTTTCTTAACATTTTCTTTTCTCTAGCTTACTTTTTGTAGGAATACATATATAAAACAGGTAACATACAAAATATGTGTTAATCAATACAAATACAAATAATTTTTTTTTATTGGTGAGGCTTCTGATGGGATTTTAGAGTAATGGGGGTCCAGAGTTGATGGCCAAGAAAAAATTCTTGAGATGTCTTTGGTGCAAAAAAGGTGATTTTATTAAAGCACAGGGGACAGGGCCTGTGGACAGAAAGACAGGCACTGGGATTGTGAAGAGTGACTGGTTATACACATGGAGTTGGGGGAGATAAAGTCAAGAGGAAGTTTCTTAATGGGATTTCCATATGCTAAAGAAGATTCAAGTATTACTGGATTACTATTGTCAAGCTATGGGTGTTTTTCCCTCTAGCAAAGCACTATCATTAAGACAGTGGGGAGTTCCTGGAGATTAGGCTATTGGTAAGATTGCCTTTTTCTCGTAATTTACTAAGACATTTGTAAACTGATGGAGACTCGTACCTTGCATGACTGTGATCTCTATCAGTTGACCATTTGTTTTCTCCTTTCCTTTGTTCTTCGGTAGCCAGGAGTGCCTGAGGAATGTCACACATATCCCACCTGGGGGAAGGTGATTTGGGGGGTGGGGGGTCAGCTTGCCTTATGTGGCCTCATCAGCTTCCAAGTCTACAGCAGACTTTAAGTATTAAGTTTTGGGGGAGTTAAAAATTATACATGCATTTTCGACTAGGCAAGGGGTTAATGCACCAACCCCTGTATTGTTCAAGGGTCAAATGTGTGTGAAGTTAAAAAAAGAAAAAAAAAGTAAAAGTTATAGAAGTAGAGAGTAGAATGGTGGTTGGTGGGGAAATGGGGAGATGTGGGTCAAAAGGTACAAATTTGTAGTTATATAGGATAAGTTTAGAGATCTAATGTAAAGGCATGACTATATTTGATTTTGTTTTGAACACTGGAAATATGTTAAAAGAGTAGATTTCAAGTGCACTCCTCACAAATGTAACTATGTGAGGAGATATGTTAACTGGCTTAACTGTAGTAATCTTGCACTATGTATATGTGTATCAAATCAACATGTTATATACTTCAAATATACTTAACTTTTATTTAAAAAATCTTTTATCCTGGGAGCACCTGGGTGCCTCAATCGGTTGGGTGTTCAACTTTGGCTCAGATCATGATCTCATGGTTTGTGAGTTTGAGCCCTACGTCAGGCTTTGTGCTGATAGCTTGGAACCTGGAGCCTGCTTCAGATTCTGTCTCTCTCTGTCCCTCCCCCACTTGTGCTGTCTCTCTCTCTCTCTCTCTCTCTCTCTCTCTCTCTCTCTCAAAAATGAATAAACATTAAAAGAAATAAAAAAAAATTTTTAGCGTCTTCCTCTCTGCCCCTCCCCCCTCAAAAATAAATAAACTTTAAAAAAAGGGGGCTGCCTGGGTGGCTCAGTCAATTAAGTATCCAACTTGGGACTCAGGCCATGATCTTGCAGTTCCTGAGGTCAAGCCCAGCGACTGGCTCTGTGCTGACAGCTCAGAACCTGGAGCCTACTTTGAATTCTGTGTCTCCCTCCCGGTCTCTCTCCTCTCCCCTGCTCACACCCTGTCTCTCTTTCTCAAAAATAAATAAACATTAAAAAAAAATTTTTTTTAATATTTTAATGATAGTATTTGCTTTCACCTTTTGTCATATTGAAACCACTGTCAATATAAAAAAGGTAAATATTTTCTTTAACACTAGATGGCAGCCCAAAGTAACCAATTGTGTTTTTTTTGTAGCAGGTTGGTTGAGAAGATACTGTTAAAATATATCTCTAGCTATAAGAGCAAAAATAATTCTGAAAGCAAATTTTTTTTTAGTTAGTTCATATTTAGAGGTTTTAGTACTTTATTTTAATAATGGTTTGTTGCAACTAATTTTTTGATCCCAAATTAAGTTAATTCTTAGAAATAATGTATAGAGCACAAACAAAACACCGTTGTTTTTGTAGAGGATTGGGATTTTGGTAACCTGTTTTTGTTTCATTTTGAAACAAATTGAATGCTTGCCAATTAGCAAAACATTTGAATGCTTTTAAGACAGGGTTTCCGGGCTCCTGGGTAGCTCAGTCTTTTAACCATCTAAGCTGACAGCTCAGAACCTGGAGGCTATTTCAGATTCTGTGTCTCTGGCTCTCTCTGCCCCCTCCCCTGCTCACACTGTGTCTCTCAAAAATAATAAAATAAAACATTTAAAAAAATTAAAAAAAAAAAAAAAAAAGACAGGGTTTCAGGAAACTCCCCTACATTTGAAATCCTGAAAAGGCTAGAGTTTATGAGAAGCAAGCCAGTACCTTATTTAAGTCTTTCTCTCCAATGACACAGCCTTTGAATAGCTCTCAGAACCTTTATTTTTCTAACTTGTAGATAGTGTGATGAGATATTTCTCTAGCCACTATGATATGATTTATCACTGCTGAAACCTGTATCAGAAAAAAAAACAATCCAGGGAAGAGAAAGCAAGTTAAGATTTATCCTCTCTGTCACAAGAATAAATATATGGTGTCCGTTGGATGCCAAGTAGAGAAGTATTCCTGAGGAATATGTATTGTGATTTCTGATGTGAAAAAGTTGGTTGTTGCTTTAATAATCTCAAGCTTTAAGAAAAATTATAAATAAAATATAAGTAACTTCTTTTTCCTGAACAATTTCAGGACAAGTTACTGACCTGTTGCCATATCACTTCCTAATGTTTTAGTGAGAATTTCTCATCAACAAGGTCTGTTTCTCCTATAAATGATTATACAAGCTTAAAAATCAGGAAGTTATTCATGACTATCTAATCCAAAGACCCCACTGCTTCTGTCTCCTTCACTCTGGAATAGTTCTTTGGTCATTCCTTATTTTACACGACCTTAATACAAACACGTGTTTTGTAGTTTGTCTCTTAGTTTGGGTTTGCCTCATGATTAGATTCAGATTATGTATCTTTGGTAGTAATATCACAGAAATGCTGCTGCTTTCTTTCTTTTTTTTTTCTTAAAGTTTATTTATTTTGAGAGAGAGAGTGCATGTACCAGGGAGGGGCAGAGAGAGAGGGAGAGAGAAGGAGAGACGGAGAGACGGAGAGAGAGATGGAGAGAGAGACGGAGAGAGAGATGGAGAGAGAGACGGAGAGAGAGAATCCCAAGCTGACAGTGAGGAGCCCGACACCAGGTTTGGTCTCACAAACCCGAACCTGTGAGATCATGACCTGAGCTGAAACCAAGAGTTGGACACTTAGCTTAACCGATTGACTCACCCAGGTACTGAAAGGGCGGACCTACGCCGCTGACTCCATCTTGTTCTGTGTCCTCCACCTTGAGTGACTACGTCCCCAACTTGCCCCCTTTCCGAGAAAATCGCAGAAACCTCAGACCACGCCTCCTCCCCTTGAGTAACCTCAAGCTCACCCGTTCAAACTTCCCGATCAAAACACGCCCGGCGACCTGCATAACAGGACTCCGACCCTTCCCCAGCCAATCGGCCGAGGCCACGACCCTTCTCCAGCCAATCGGCTGAGGCCACAGCCATTACGTCACCAACTGCCCCTAGACCCCAATAAAACCTTTGTGCTTTTGAAACTCGCTATCTCTCCCGGGCATCTCACCGCTGCGTAGGTGCAGGTAGGGGATTGAACTCGAGCTAGCTTGAATAAAGGCTCTTTGCTTTTGCAGCGGACTCGGCTCCCCGGTGGTCTTTGGGGATCACGAATTCTGGGCATAACAGTACCACATTGTTTCTTATTATATCTCATTACCATGAAGTGGTCTACAATTTTGACTTGTCCCATTGATGTGGGAACAAAGGCAAATGAAAAATTAAATTACCTTACTGCCTACAACCCACTGACAGTCCTTGAAACAGGCAGAGCAACCTTCCTTTGGGACCTTAGCTGCCTTGATGCTGACACTTTGCTAAGGACAAAACGAAATCTTAGCACAACCCTCAGGATCCTGCGAGTCTTTGGCATATGAAAGTCCTTTTGAAAACTTCCCCTTATCTTTACTTCCCCCAACTGTATAATCAGGTATATAAATCAGTCACCCCTCACAACCCTAGTGTAGCACTTTCTGCCCAATGGTCCTGTCCCCATGCTTTAATAAAATCACCTTTTTGTAACAAAGATGTCTCAAGAATTCTCTCTTGGCTGTCAGCTCTGAACCCCAACACTTAAAACCACATCACCATTACTGATGACAGTCACTTTGGTCACTTAATTAAGGTAGTGTTTGCCAGATTTCTCCACTGTGAAGTTCCTTTTTTTCTCTTTGTAATTATTTTGTGGGAACTATCTTGAATCTATGTGTAATCATATTCCTCATCAAACAATGGCCAACTATCATGGAAAGATGCTCAATATCACTAGCATTCAGAGAAAAGCAAATAACATTTTTATCAGAAGATTTTTTAAAGTTTAATAATATTTCTTCATTGTGAGGGTAAAAGTCACTGTTGTTGGAAGGGCATATTAATATTGCTTTTTGGGAGAGCAATTTGGAAATATTTATAGAAGTTTTAAAGGTACTTATCTCTTGGTATAGTAATTCTACTTCTATAAATATGTCCTCAAGAAATCCACAATGCACAAAGATACAGGATGTATAGTGCAAGAGTATACTGCAGCATTATATTAGCAAAAAGCCAGAAAGGAATTAAATGTCTTCAAGTGGGGTGATTAACTAATAAGCCATGGCATATTCATGTTTTGGAATTGTGTGAATTAACTGAAAACAGAAGTCTATGTTTTGACTTGGAAGAAAACCTCCATATTATTAAGGGTAAAAAAGCAAGTTGTATCCCTTCTTCATATCTCAGGTTGTATGCACACAACTAATCTTTAAGCAGATCCTGTCAAAATATATCCCAAATCCAAGTACTTCTTATCACCATTATCACTCTGTGCCATCACGGCCCAGCAAGAAACAGGACGCTCATTAAAGCACAGTAATTTGGGGAGGGTGTATGAAAGGCATTATTTAAAGGTATAAATTGAGTTAGAAAACTCAACAAGAGATAGTATGAAATCTCAGGGTTAGCAACCTTGCAGAGCCCTCATTAGCATAGGTTAAAGGGGTGAATGTTAGACGTTATAGAACCTAGAAAACAAAGGCATTTGAAGAGGGTTGCCTAGGAGGAGCTATGGATAGAGGCACACATCAATTCCTGTGACCCTGCAGGAAGTGAATCAGGACAATAAATAACCCTCCTCACTCTCTTCTTGCTCTCCAATTTCTGCCAGTGTCCCCCACTGGCTGAATCAAACCAGCCTCCTAGGGCACAAAACACCATAGTGAAGGATGGAAAGTGAATCTGGAGAAGCAAACAGAAAACATCTAGAACACACCTTTATCCAAGGCACCATCTTCTTTTGCCATAGCCTCCTGCAGGTTCTTGATTGCTCTCAGGGTTTTCTCATTTGCCACTATGTTGTCATTTATGTAGCAGTTAAAGAAATCTTTTATTTCTCTGCTCAAAACTTTTTAATGGCTTCTTATCACACAGTAAAATCCAAAGCTACTGGGCATTTCTCCAGCATCATGGTGATCATTCCCTAGGTCACTTCAACCTCACAGGTCTTGCTATTCCTTGAATTTACCAATCAAGTTCCAGCCTCAGGATTTTACACCTGCTGTTCCTGCCTGAAACACTCTTTCCCCAGATGTTCCCAGAGTTTTCCCCTTTATTTCATTTACATTTCGTCTAAAGTGTCACCTCAGGGCACCTGGCTGACTCAGTCGGTAGAGCATATGACTCTTGATCTCTGGGGTTGTATGTTTGAGCTTCACATTGCGCACAGAGCTTACTTCCATACAAAACAAAACAAAACAAAACAAAACAAAACAAAACAAAACAAAACAAAACACAAATATCTAAAAAAAGTGTCCCCTCGGGGCGCCTGGGTGGCGCAGTCGGTTAAGCGTCCGACTTCAGCCAGGTCACGATCTCGCGGTCTGGGAGTTCGAGCCCCGCGTCAGGCTCTGGGCTGATGGCTCAGAGCCTGGAGCCTGCTTCCGATTCTGTGTCTCCCTCTCTCTCTGTCCCTCCCCCGTTCATGCTCTGTCTCTCTCTGTCGCAAAAATAAATAAACGTTGAAAAAAAAAATTAAAAAAAAAAAAAAGTGTCCCCTCTCCAGAAAGACCTTCACTGATCATCTCATCAAAAATGTACTCCTTTGGGGCGCCTGGGTGGCGCAGTCGGTTAAGCTTCCGACTTCAGCCAGGTCACGATCTCGCGGTCCGTGAGTTCGAGCCCCGCGTCAGGCTCTGGGCTGATGGCTCGGAGCCTGGAGCCTGTTTCCGATTCTGTGTCTCCCTCTCTCTCTGCCCCTCCCCCGTTCATGCTCTGTCTCTCTCTGTCCCAAAAATAAATAAACGTTGAAAAAAAATTAAAAAAAAAAAAAAAAATGTACTCCTTTTACATTCTATTCCATACCTTGCTTTATTTTTCTTCACACTATTTCTTACTCTCTGGCATTATATAATTCATTTATTTGAAATTTTAAGTTAATTTTCTCTCTTTAGATGGAATGTCAGCCTCAAGATAACAGGAATTTTTTTTTCTGGTTTGTTTATTGTTGCAAACTCAGAATATAGAACAGTTTTTAGCAATACATGCTCATTAAATGTTGATAAAGGAACAAATGAATTAATGAATCCTCCAGGGTGCGTGAGGGAGCAATAGCTTCCACAATGCACAGGAATAATCCATAATGTACCTTTTTATATATACATAACCAGAAGTAACAGCTTTTATTATGGCTTTTATTGCATTACAATGTAATCATAAGCCATGAAACAATTTGGTCTGCTCAGTAAGTAAAGTATATCTATATTTTACTAGCCTTAAGTGATAAGATAGCTTTTCTACTCATTTGCCAACAACAGTTGTCAAATACAAGCCACTTGACTATTGATATGGGCCTTTGTGTATCCTGAGAAATGGCTGTATTCTATGGTGACTATTATGAACTAATGAAGCCATTGGGCTTTGGGATAGATATGATTTACTGTTTACAAGCCATTTTCTTTAAAAAGTCTGTCCTGGATTTAATTACTTTTGTTATGGCAATGGAAAAACACTTTAACAATCGCCTAATGAGCTAAAAACAAGGCTGGAAATTTCAGTCATTCAGCTGTTTCCTTTCAGTGGGCATGTGAGCCAGTTCACCTTCTCTTATTTTCTTCAGATCTGAACAATTGTGATAGTAGCACTTTAAAGCTGCATAAAAAGAGCTATATAGAAACGTGGCATTCATTGAAGGCTTATAATGATTTTTAATATGCCTCAAGGAAAGGACTCTTTAATAATAACTATTTCTCCACATGTATTTTTGTTTGTTTAATGAGAATGATTCCTGGTTGAGCCAAGAAGGAATCAATGACTTTAGATATTGACTGTGTTTTTTGTTGCTATACAATTATTCTTCATTAAAGAATAAAAAGAAGGATTAAAAACTCAGGACAGACACACTGAATTACTTTATATACACTTTCCAATTAAATTCTCACCAAGCCAAATTAGGTATGAGGCTTTTACTAAAAGTAATTTATGATCCAGGATGTTGTTTAAAAAGCACTAGATATTTGGTTAAATTTAGCAGTCATTGCTTTTTATATGTTAACCTTTGTTATATTGTTTATGATCTTATTGGCTAAAGGGGCTGCAAAACACAGACTATTCTTAAGTTGCATGAGACACCATGGATATCCAACATAAAGCTTTTTAACACTCCAGGAAGAGATAATTATCTCAGAAAGCAAATCCTCTATTACAGATCCATTCATTCACAGAGATTTGTTTCAAAGCATCGTGAAATATGAGCTAGTCCAGTATGTTTAGAGCCAAAATCTAAAAGCTCAAGCCTTACATTACAACTCGAATATATCCTTACACATGAAGATGTTTTTATTTTCTCTCCAAGATGACAACCAATAATCAGAAAGTCTTGTTCATTATAATATCTTAAACATAAAAACAAGTTTAAAAATATATTTATTTAGAGAGAGCGAGCAAGCATGTGTACATGAGCATGCAGAAGGGCAGAGAGAGAGGAACAGAGAGAATTCCAAGCAGGTTCTATGCTGTCAGTGTAGAGCCCCATGTGAGGCTCGATCTCATGAACTGGGAGATGATGAACTGAGCCGAAATCAAAAGGATGCTTAACCGACTGAGCCACCCAGGTGCCCTTCAAATCTTTTTATTTTTTTCTTTTTTAAGTTTATTTATTTTGAGAGAGAGAGAAGGGGAGAGAGAGAGAGAGAGAGAGAGTGAGCATGGTGGGGTGGGGAGGCAGAGAGAGAGGAGATAGAGACAATCCCAAGCACTGTCAGCATGGAACCTGATGCGGGCTCAAACCCACTAACCTCGAGATCATGACGTGAGCCGAAATCAAGAGTCTGAAACTCAAGTGGCTGAGTCACCTAGCTGCCCCTAAAAACAAGTCTTTACTGGCTGAAGACCAGAAATAGTCAATAATATTAAATTGAAATAACTGTGTTGGCAAGAACTGTTATAAATTTTAGAAACTGTATTGTCATCTTAGCTCTGTGGAGGAGAACAAAGTTGTCTAGGATATACCACTTAGCATGTCAGATTTGATGGTATTTTTCTAGGTTCTCTTTCAACTAATCAGGAGTCTCACATAAGTCTTTATAAAGCTAAATGTTAGGGATGTTTTCCATCATTTACATAATAGTCATTGTTCTGGTTATCCTCTGTGTAACAGTCCTAAGCCTTAGTGGTTTAGAACAATAAGCATTTTATTACATTTCAAAATTTCATGGGTCAGGTATTCGGGCATAGCTTGGTTTCTTCTGTTCCATATGGCATTGACTGAAGTTACTTGGTGGCATTCAGCTGGCAGATGGGCCAGTCTGGAGGGTTCAAGGTGGATTCACTTACATGTCTGGTGCCTTGGTGGGTATGGCCAGAACTCTAAGCTCAGACTATTAACTGAAGTACCTTCATATAGCTTCTAGAATGTGGTGAGATCAGGATACTCTGACTTCCTATGTTGTAACCGGTTTCCCCAAGACAAAGTGTTGTAAGAGGCCCAAGCAGAAGCTGCAAGGCTTTTTATGCCCTAGCTGTGCAAGTCCCAGAACATTGCATCTGTCACATTTTATTCATTAAGCAAGTCACTAAGGCCATCGCGGATTCAAGGGAAGGTAAGGAATAGGTTCTATCTGCTATTTCTTGATGGGAGTATGACGTGCTTATATGGAGAGGGAAAAAAATTGATGATAGCCATCTACCATCATGATAGTACTAGAATCATAATGACTATAGACCAATGCCAAGCAGTCCATCACCAAATGATTACTTTCCAAAAGAAAAGTTATCTTTAAAATTCTGCAACTTATAGCAACTGTTATCTTTAGTTTTTCAATTCTAGGTCTGAAATATTTCCAAGTATTTTTGATAGCTATACTGAATTGTTCTAGCCAACAGTTATCCAAGACTTACATGGCATGAATTTTCCTTCATATTATTTTTCATCCCAGCTATAGTTTTGACTGCTTGTCAAATAAAATTTTGTGAGATATTTCAGGTAAACATATATACAGAAAAACACAGTGCACTGCAAATCAGAGGTTAATAACAAATCATACCATCTTGAGCCAGCAAGTTATGTAAGTCACCACTGGGGCTCATTTTCCCACATGTAAAGGGGGTTAAAGATGTTACTTAATGCAGGGGTCAATCAATAACAGGAATAAAAAAAGGGTTAGATATCATTACAAATCCTACAGACATCAAAAAGATAATAAAAGGGTGTTATGAACAAAACATTTGACAACTTAGATGAAATGGACAAAACCTTTGAAAAACAGATCTTTCCAAAACAAACACATGACCAAAAGAAAATATGAATAGCCTCATTTCTATTTTAAAAATTGAGGGGTGCCTGGGTGGCTCAGTTGGTTAAGCGCCTGACCTCGGCTCAGGTCATGATCTCACGGTTCGTGAATTCAAGCCCTGCATTGGACTCTATGCTGACAACTCAGAGCCTGGAGCCTGCTTTGGATTGTGTCTCCCTCTCTCTCTGCCCCTCCCTCACTCATGCTCTGTGTCTCTCTCTCTCTCAAAAATAAATAAATATTAAAAAAAAAATGAATTTGTTCTCAGAAACCTCTTTAAAAACAAACAAACAAACAAACAAACAAACAAAACAAAACAAAACCTTTAGGTCCAGGGAATTTTGCAACCAAATATTAAAGGGAGAAAATAAGGTAATCCATAATTGAAACTTTCAGGTTTTTTTTAAGTTTATTTATTCATTTTGACAGAGAGAGAGAAAGAGAGAAAGCGAGAGAAAGCGAGAGAAAGCGAGAGAGAGAGAGAGAGAGAGAGCAGGGTAGGGGCAGACAGAGGGACAGAGAGAATCCCAAGCAGACTCCACTCTGTTAGCGCAGAGCCCGATGCAGGGCTTAAACCCACAAACCACATGAGATCATATGACCTGAGCCAAAACCACGAGTTGGATGCTCTGACTGAGCCATCCAGGTGCCCCAAAACTTTCAATCTTCTAAATAAAAAAGGTCATTAACATTAAAATAAGATAAAAAAAAACAAAACAAAAGACAAAAAACCAAAGGAGTTGTAAGAATGAGTGTGAAACAAACTTTCTGGGCGTAAAGATTTTCTTCTACTTAAGATTTTCTCTCTCCCTCTACCACCTCCACTGCTCACCCTCCCCTCCCCACTTTCTCATGCATGCTCCTGCACTCTCTGTCTCTAAAAATAAACAAACAAACAAATAAACAAATAAATAAAACCAACACAGGAAATGCAGTAAAACAAGTTTAGGAGGAAGAGATAGTCAAACTTGCTAGATACATGTCTCAGGAAAGATAATTCCAAATTACATTTGGTTTCATTTTGCCTTATTCAAAGAAATGTAACTTGCCATAGTTTATGTGGGATTTGATGCTATATTTAAAAAAAATAGACACACTTCTAAGAATGACAAAACAGTTGAATTACTCCAGAAAATGAACTGATACAAGATTTAAGATAAGCAAATGAAGCAAAGTATTATTCAGGTTAAAATGAGGTTTCAGAAAATCCATATTCTATTATAGTGTAATGAAAGTGATTTTTCATGTCTAAATAGGTAAGTGTAGTTCCCAGAACAATCATAAACAGTAAATATGTGTCACTTTAAGAGAGTCGTAGAAAACATTCCACGGCAACAAGACCGAATGGCAGGTTCTCTATAAAGCCCAAAGTACACTTAATATGCTCTCAGTTCAGTTGTGAAAATCAAGATGGACTAAAATAAACACTTCTAGAAATAATATATATTTGAAGTTATAGAATAAATGTAGGTGAAGTTTAAACTTCATAAAATAAAATCTAAATCAAGAGGTAAATTACTTAAGATGACGATAATTAATAAAGAATTAAAGGCTTGACTTAAAAAATTTCAACTTAGATTTTAGGTAAATCCAACATAAGGAAGATTTAGTAATCACCAGTAAGGTATCTTTAGCACTACTAGATTTTAGATTTTTGAGTCTTATTTATTTTTAAATCATTTTACATATTGCAATTGAAAACTGAAATCTTGGAGTAAATATTTTGTGACTTTCTAGATGAGGCCTCAAATTGAAAAGAGTGATATCCCGATTCTTTTTTTTTTTATTAATTTTTTTTTAACGTTTTATTTATTTTTGAGACAGAGAGAGACAGAGCATGAACGGGGGAGGGGCAGAGAGAGAGGGAGACACAGAATCGGAAGCAGGCTCCAGGCTCTGAGCCATCAGCCCAGAGCCCGACGTGGGGCTCGAACTCACGGACCGCGAGATCGTGACCTGAGCTGAAGTCGGACGCTTAACCGACTGAGCCACCCAGGCGCCCCTGCCTATTCTTAACTATCTTAAACTTCTATTTGCTGTTAACAGGTAAATTTGAGATACACGTTAGGGCAAAAGAGCCAGCACTGAATTAGAATAGGCTTTGAACTGAGCAATTTAAAATTCTTATTAAGTTAGTGTTCTATAGCATTTAAAAGTAATTAGACATAAGCATAATGCTATATACTTTATCCACCATCCGTCATTCAAATATAGCCACAAGAGACAGCATATTATTGTGTTTTCCCAAAACTAATTGAGGGCCTACTAGGTGCTAAAGGGGGTCAGATTATGTCACCCCAAAACATATCACTTTGCTTTCAGTTGAGGACAAATGAGAAGAAGCAGACACACACACACACACACACACACACACACACACACACACACACAAAACCTTCTGGCTCTCTCCTATATTAGGAAGAGCAGGATAATTCTTAATTACTAGAGACAACTCTAGACTTACCAGCATCAGAGTAAGCTACATAAAAAAACTTACTAAAACAACCCTTATCTTCCCTAAGTTTCCTCCATATATTTACCTTGCCATAACTTGCCATCCCTACGGACCTAAACCCCTTTACCTTTGTCTTACACTGCTCTTTGTTTTTTTGTTTTACCCGAGAGAGAGAGACAGCGAGAGAGAGAGAGGGAGAGAATGAGTGGGGGAGAGTGGTAGAGGGAGAGAATCCTAAGCAGGCTCTGCAACAATGCAAGGCTCAATTCCACGACCCTGGGATCATGATCTGAGCCAAAATCTAACGTCGGACGCTCAACCAACTGAGCCACCCAGGTGCCCCTCACTTCTCTTTGTTAAGATGCTATATAAGCCCCAAGTTCTGACCACCCGTTTTAGTTACCCATTGCTGAGTTATCCCACATGTATGTGCCGTGCACGTGTTAATGTGCTAATAAACTGTTTTTCTCTTGTCAGTTTGTTTCACAGGCCCACACACTCAATCTAAGAAGGCAGAGAAATTTTTTCCTCCCCTATAGTGCCAAAGATGAGTAAGTGTTAATCTCCACTTCTTAGTAACTTGAAATGTAATCAGAGAGACCTGATATGTAAGGTGATAATTACAACAAAGAATTATCTAGTTATAATGATATAGAGTTTGTGAAGACAGAGGAGTGAAAAACTAAGCGGTGTGTGTGTGTAAGTGTGTCCACATGGAAAAGGTGACATTGCAACTGGTTCTTCAGTGATACATAGGCCCCACCACCCATGAAGTTCTTGTTTCAGTTCTGCCCAGATTAACAAAAGAAAGACAGAAAGGGGAGATTTGTGGGAATACTTAATCTAAGTTTGGAAGCAATTTCTCCTGTGCCAAACATTACTTGTTAAAACCATATGCTCCACTCTCTGTTCTTAGTAATGGTGTCTCTTCATCCTCAGTATTTTGCTATTGCTAAAGAAGGAGCAGCTTACCTCACTGTGCCTTGGACTGGCTTTGCTGTCTTTCTCAGTAAAAGGCTTTGTTTACAGTATTTGTCTTCAGGAATGCATTTCTGTGATGATACCCAGTAATGTGCTTCTGCCTCACAGAGGAGATTAGATTATAATTCTGAGGCAAGACAGATTGCTCAGTCTTCTGAGTCTCAGCTCTATGCCCCTCCTATATTCTACCACATATTTTCCCTTCATATTTTCTCATTTCCCAAGTTAATAAAACTAAACTTGCATGTGGACTGACTGTAAGTTAATATGCCAAAAGATGTTTCAGACCTCCAAAGCACCAAATTTTAACACAGCAAACCAAATCTCTCTTTAACATAGTACTTAGTGTTCCAGGGAGGAATAGATGAATGCTTTCTTATTTAATGATTGTCTGAGGATTATCTGGAAAATCTGAAGGAGGCTCTTTGCTCTCCCACCTCATTCCTCCCAAACTCCTTCTCATATTTTAATACCCCATCATTGAACTGATTGACTTCTTTTTCATCCATGGTTCAGCTATGTTCTAGTCTCATGTCAATAAATTCATCTTCCCTAGACTAAGCATATTGGCAAGTTCAATAAAATTAACCTAATTTCACATTTTTGATATTCTAGTCTGTTGTGCATATTAAAAACACTATGCATTTTTATTAATGTAAAACCTGAACCATGCACTGAGAAAAACAAAGATTAGGCTCGCTCTGAAATTGGCTCCTGTTCCATTGCTTCTTATTTTGAGTTATATTTCAATAACCAAGAAACAAGTGTACTTAAATAGTATTTTCCAAAAATCAAAACAGTACTTATATAATCTCTGAATTTGTTTTTCTGACAGTCTATATACTAATTTGAACATTAAAATCTATTTTTCAAAAATATGAAATAACACTGGTTGGAAACTCTTAAAAATTGTGTAGAATTTACCCAGCCCACTTTCGGATATGGGCCGATTATCCTTTTAATCCCAGTTCTATTCCACATAGCTAAATTGGTGGGGGTTTTGTGTATTAAAATCTAGAATACACATTTTCTTATGTTTTTGTTGCAGAGTGTTTAGGAAATAAAGTATGTAAAGAGCTTTATGATCTATGGCACAATGTAGAATGTAAGGTATTATTGCATTGTCTGAATTTTTTGGAGTCATTTATCCCTTTTCTAATATAATAGAAATTATTATGGCTTCTCTTTCCAGAAAAATGTCTATATACATAAGATGTCGCATTAAATTTTAGGGGATACAGTGACCCTCCTGGAGACTTCCTAAAGTCCAGACTTCCAAGTTACAAAACTCTAGTCTGGAAGAAATGGTACTTCACATTTACTAGGTACTATTTATAGCATGCCAATGAAAGATTTAAAGTAGCATTCCATATGTCAAAGCTATGTTCTCAAGCTTTTGTGAGATTTACAGAACATTTGTGTGGATTATAAGCTGCAGGCCACTGGATGCTATAATGTCTCCAAATATAAAAAAAAAATTAAAAATAAAGTAGCATTATTTACATTATAATTCAAGTTAGTAATTTAACAGAGCCTGCTTGAATAATGGGGCAATAATGCATCATGGAGCTGCAAATTGGTTAACTTATCCAGTGACTGTCTCAATGTGGAGACAGAATTAGACCCAACAAAATAATTCCTGAAATATGGTTTAGTAGGTGACAAGTTACTTACTTGACAAGTATTTATGGAGCTCCTACTCTGTATGAGAAATTGTGCTACACAATGAAGCTTTTATTAAAAGCATGTAAAAAGCTTATACTTTGAAGGTATGAAAATTTATATTGGGGATATGAGAACAAGTAAAGAAGCAATAATGATGCTGGAAGATAGGTATTATGATAGGGAAAAGTAAAGGTAGCTAATAGACTAAAAAGGGCATCTGGAAAGGCAAATGAAGGCTTTGTAGATAAAATAATGAATAGGTCAGTCCTAAAGGATGAATAGAAATAAACCCATTACTCTTAAACATGTGCTTAAAAAGTCAGCATCCTATAAGCCTTGAAACAAAAAACTGCAGTCCTTCTCCATTTCTTACTCCTGAGTCAACAATTTCCAATGACCTATGTGGATTTTTTATGTATTTACCTATTTAACTCAAAATAATATGCCTAATTTGCTATTTTTAAAGTTTTTGCATTTAGGCATTATCTTTTGATATCCCACTATGGTTGATGAGGATTTTGCTTCAATTACATCATCCCACTCCTTGCTCCTGGCCCCAGCACAATTATATATGCACGCCTCTGGATGCACATGGCACACACCCCCCCGTCCCATATTATCTTCCTAATATATCAGTGCTTATATTGTATTTACATTATTTTAACGATGTACTAAGTATTTTTTAACTATGTATTTTTTAACTACATTATTTTAACTATGTATCTTAGTATGTACTAAGAAATAACGGCTTGACCATTCTACATATTTTGTGTATTTGTTCCGATTTGTTTGCATAGTTTTCTCTGTATTTACTATTAATTCAACTCTAAATTCTACCCCAGTCAGTTATTCTATCAATTTTTATCTTCTTGAAGAACTCCCTGAGCCTTCTGCCCTACTCTAATTTGGACTGGTGGTCAGGCTATTAAACTGGGACCTCCCTTAACTACCAACTTGGGATTCTCTCTGCTTCTTTCTCAGTTTGAATTTCCTTTTTCCTATTTCTAATCTTGGGATCAATTGAATGATAAAATATCATCACAGGTATAATTTTATAAGACAGGCCATTCTCTTAATTTTCTTTTACAGCCTTGTTTCCCTAGGATGCATTTTCCAATAGCTGCCTTAGAAAAGAGAGGATGCAATATTTTGAGACTTTGGATACAGGATTTGATCTTGGAAATCTTTTTCTCATAATTTTCAAATCATTGATCTCTTGTCTTGCTTCCAGTGTAGCCATTCAGAGGTTTGAAGCTGTCCTATTCTTGACCCTTTGTGGATTTTTTCTTGATGAAATAAGATCCTCTTTTTGTGTCTAAAGTTTTGATTTTTAAAAATAATGTGCCTCGGTGTGTCCCTAATATCACACTTTAAATTACTAGGGTTCTTTTTAATACTCCTTTTTAAAGATGTATTGTTGGGGGCCCAGGTGGCTCACTCAGTTGAGTGTCCGACTTCAGCTCAGGTCATGATCTCACAGCTCCTGAGTTGGAGCCCCGTGTCGGGCTCTGTGCTGACAGCTCAGAGCCTGGAGCCTGTTTCAGATTTGTCTCCCTGTCTCTCTTTCCCAACCCACTCGCATTCTGTCTCTGTCTCTCTCAGAAATAAACATTAAAAAATTTTTTAACTAAATAAAAATGTATTGTTTTTGTTTTCAGGTATACAATATACATCTCTTTTTAGTAAGAGTATTAAGTATAGTTTGGTTCTTTCCCCTAACTCTTCTTCTACTTAACAGTATTTTCTCTAAATTGCTGTTTTGTACTTATTTTGGTTGCTATCTCTAATACAATTGACTGTCAACTGTCAGCAGGACACTGATGAGAAACTCTTTACTCGGGGATGAGCCATGTCCATAAGCTTTACTGTAGAGCAAGGATTCTCAACTTTTCTGTATAGGAGAATCACCTGGGAAAAATTTTAAACCACAGATACTCAGGTTTTATACCTAACTGAATCAGATTGAGTAATGAAACATTTTAAAACCTCTCGAGTGATTTTGATGCAGTTAAGGGTTAAGAATCACTACTGAAGAGTGACTTAGCTGGACCTAGCTGGAACTCCCAATGTGAAATCTTGTTTCAACATCATGAGTTTGTCAAATTCCCAAGAGAAAACTAAAGGGTGTAAGTTTGGTTGCCACAGTTCTGGGAACTGAATATATGATAGAGGCTAGGTTGGAGCTCACTATTCAGCTTTCACTTAATGGTACAAACTTTCACTATAAACTTTCACTTAATACCTCTTTTTCAGTATGGTATAGGGATACCCATGATCTTTTCTGAAGAATTTGTTTTGTCCTCTCCAGAGAATAAACTTGCAAACCTTTGCGTTTAGGAAAGGGACACCTGCCAAGCTGTGTGAGGACTACTGCTTGTTAATATCAATTCTATTCTTTTAAAAAAACATGTCTTCACACCTCTTCCTCCAATTCCAGAGATACCTGTTGACTCCAATTACTGTCTTTCAGTACTCTATGATACAAACTGAGTTGCTTTTTGGCTTCTTCACATTTTCTAGAGCCTCTCCATGTGGCTTTGGCTTTTCCAGTATGGCATCAGGGTAATCACACATTTTAGAGGGCATCTAGCATTCGAAGAGATACTGTTCCAAAGAAGTAAAAGCTGCCAACCCAATTAAGGGTTAAGTTTGGAACTGGCTGCATCACTTTCACTGTATTCTATTGGTCAAAGCATTCACATAGCCCACCAGATTAAGAAAGGTAGAGAAATAAATTTCACCTCTTGATAAGAGAGTGGTAAGGTCACAGTGTAGGAAAGAATATAGAATGAGATATATTCTATAGCCATACTTGGACTTACTTCCTTTTTAATTATATAGGATAGAAAACAGAAAATATTTGAGTGGGGCTAGTCTACCACACACACACACAATTCAGAGATGGCATAGCAGATAATTGGTAAACTGTATTGTCCACTGGAGACATGGAATGTTTCAACGATTATGTAAAGATCTATAACTTTCCCTAAACATTCTAAGGTATCAAGGACCCATTCTGTTAAGAAGGTTCTTGACTTTAAGTGACAAGAATCAAGTAGGCAAATTCAAAATGTTCATCCAAACATTTATTGAGTGAATATTACATTGTCAAAGAAGTAAGTGATTAATGAAAATTCTGCTTTATAAAGCTTGCAATCTGGTCAAAAAACAGCCATAAATATCATGAAGTAAAAAAGTATACAGCAAACGCTGTCATGGTGTTATAAAATGAAGCCCCGTAGGAGCAGAGAGAAAACAATTTTGACTGGAAAAAAGGAGATGGAATTCAATCAAACTGCAATTTTGACTGGTTAAATTTCAGGAAGAAAGTCACCTCTATATTTGGAAAATGCTAAATAAGTAGTGCAGCTAGAACACATGATGAAGCCAATCACATAGGATCACATATAGTAACAAGTTTGGTTTTATTCTGTAGGTATTCAAGAGTAATTTCAGATTTCTGAGTTGGGAAAGTTAAGTAGTGGGTGGATGCTATAGTTAGATCTATAGTTGAAGTAAAAAGCTGACAGAATCCACAATGATATGGAAGGGATTAAAAATATGGCAAGATAAGCTAAGAGATTGCTATAATAATGCAAGTAAGAAATAAAATTCATCAGAATCCCCAAATATATTTAGAAGTTAACAGGTTGGAAACATCCCGAATTGAATATAGGCAGGCCAAGAAAATATCTTAAATATTTATAATTTATTAAATTTAAAGAAATACAATGAGTTTAAATTATTCCTGAGTAAACTACTTCAAACAAATGGAAAATAACTACAATATACACAGTTAAAAACAGAGTTGAAACATTACTTCATAATGACTTATCAAGGTTATTTACATCTATACTATTTTTATTAAAGTACTGTAAAAATGAAATATAAGAATACTTAAAGGCAACAATATTAATTCTACCAATTATCTGCACACAGTTTATGAAAAAATTTAAAGTTTTTTCTTTTTTTGTCCCATGATCACATAAGGACATGTCTAAATCAACTTTTTGTATTTAGCAGACACATATTTATATAATACCAATTAACTTTATCAGCTTAAAAAAACTAAAATGTGGCCAAAAACAATCACCGTGAATTTACAAAACAATTAGTATACTATTTGCTGTGCAGTCAACTAATATTTATTGAGCACCTCCTATCTTCCAGGACCAAAAACATGCTACCTCAAGAATTCTCAAAATCTTTCTTGAAGATAAGTAATAGTATTTTTTATTTAAAAAAAAAAAAAGATGAAAAAATATGAATCACACTGATCAGAACTTGCTCAATACCACCATCAGTAACATATTTTAATCATATGAAGTGACAATTTTACAAGATCTTTTTTGTTTTCACATTTCTGTTGTTCCCATTAAGTCTTTGCTTTCACATTTTAAAAAATTCATATGGATATAAGCAGTATTTTTATTTATATCACCATTTCTCTCCTACTTGCCTAAGAACATCACCAAATATCTATAATTTCTTATGTATTTTAATAAAATATATGTAAGTGGGCATGTAGAATATTAAGTACTACTCTATCATTCTGGAATTTTAAAATGACAAAAGCACACATTTTTAAAAGTTACACATTGAACAGATAAAAGGTATGATTTCTAAAATAAAGTAATATATAGATTTTTAAAAATTAACCTCATTAAAACTTTGGTTTGCAAATTATAACCTTAAATACAGAATGTTAAGATTAAGTGACTCTGTATTATGATGGTCAGCTACATATACGGTACTGAAATACATGTTCTTTCAAGTTTAATGTACCTCTTCTATGAACTAGCTAAAGGATGGCTATTTTAGTTCAAGTGGATAAAATTATAAAGAGTACCTTCCTTTGTTACTACAGATTACTATATAGTCAAAACGTCACACACCACAGAATTTTGAGGATAATCCAATAGTTAATAACATCAAATGCTAGCCAATATCTATTATTATGTATTTATAACCTTATAGAAAATTTGTTCTATTAGAAGTACCTGAATAGAAAGGTAAAGAACTATAAACAGACTAGATTTAGGAAGTGCCCTTATTTTACAGATTACAGACTGAGATTCAATAGTAACTTGCCCAAGTCATAAGCTAATGGTAGAACCAGGACTGATACCTGAGTCTATTTCTCTTCTGGATCCCTTTCACCATATCCATGCTCTCCCATTTTATGAACCATATTACCAGATTATTTATTCACTCTATTTTAACTTTAATTTAGAAGATTACCAAATAGTGAAACTTTTTCTCTACAGCCCAACAACTCTCTAGTTTTTCCCAAAAATGAACATTATAAGAACAGGATACAGTTCATAATATTAGAACACTTAGCTTCATTAAGATGAGAACTTTATACAGGAAAAAGTTCACTTTACATATAATTTGGTTTGGCTGCAAAAAGCTTATATAAAAGTCACAGCTTTAAAACCTCTTAACACTCTATATCATAGTAACTTCATATGTTGTGAAGTGGTTTTCTATAATCTTGACATTTTCTTCAGATAGCCAGTTTTCTTGTTTTAGCTGCCTTATAAGAGCTTCCAAAGACTTCAATCTTCCAAGAGTCTGTTGTTCTTGTAGCTCAAGAAGAGTTATTTTTGAATGTAGTTTAGAGACTTTCTGCCAGAGATGTTCCTTATTTATATCTTGTCTGCAGTAAGAATGTTCAATTTGTAAAACTTCTGTCTCATAGTCTACATCTTTATATAAGGAGTCTTCAACGTCTAGATCTTCCATTTCCACAGTTTCTTTTTGAGCAGGTACAAAAGAATCAATCGTAGGTTTGGAATTTTCTGTGGGTACAAAAATGGCAATAACAGATTCTTTATTTGTATTTAATTCTTCAACTGTTTGAGTAATTGTGCTGAATAAGAATGGACTTTCCTGTGCTGACTTTATTTCCACAGAATTATTTGTAAAGTTTGCATTAGCAAGATGATTCGTAGTGATTTCGAGTACTTCTTGGGTTTCCAAAGATGGTTGAATATCTTCTGAATTTGAAGTTGTCAAAGTAATAGTTGTAGAATTGAGATTCTCAAAAGATGTGTGAAAACCACCTATGTTTTGGGTAACTGATGTTTCCAAGGTAGATGTTGGTTTTCCAATATCTTGTTTAATCAGATTAAGAGTTAATATGTTATTTTGTATACCTTCTGTTTTTGCAGCTGGTGGCTTCACCAAGGTAGAAGAATTAAGTAATTCTGTGTGTTCAGGGAGAATATCTGTATTAACTGTATTTTTCTTTAGCTCATTTGATGCAAATGATTCTTGTGACTTGGCTTTTAGGCATACTTCTTTCTCATCATCTAATTTTTTCTTCTGAGATATTTTTTTGGAAGGGTCTTTTTCCTAGAAAATAATATTTTCAAATTCTAAAGATGTCCTCACTAACCTTATTCTCTTATTAGTCAGTGCTGAATATTTAATTATAAATTGGCCAAACAAATTTATGCAGTTAAAAAAAGTTCTAAGCATATAACAACTCATATTACTTCAAAGTGTTTTTTATAAAGTATTAAGCACATTCAATATATGATGGAAATATTTCAGATCACTCAAAGACCAGTAACAAAATCTTAGATCACTATCTTATGTCAATAACTTAATGATTTATGCACATGTTATCTTTGGTTCTTAAGGTATGCTTCACAATGGTTTAATTTTTTTTTTAATTATCATACTTTTAGTAAAAGCATAAATTAGTTCTTCCTTTTTCTCAAGTATCTGTTTCCCCAGCAGTTATCTTTCCCTCTCCCTCCCTTAACCTCATTACCTGCGACCCTGCAACCTACCACCCTGCATTATCCCCCTCTCCCCTATGCTCTGCCTCCAATACCTGATTATCTTCAGGCAAAGAAAATATTGTTGGAATTGCAGTTTGTTTCAAATATCGAATACCCCATCTGATGTCAAGAGAGTCAGGAGTAAAATGGTCACTACACAGGAACTGGTATTTACTGGGAACCCATGAATCACGTTTCATATTCTTTAACCATTTTTCAAGTCTTTCTTTGTCATGTAGAGGAAACCTGAAATTAAAAAAGGAAAACTTTGCTATATTTTTACAATTTTGCCAAGTTCCAGGACTGCATACATAGGGTAACCTATGCACTGAGTGCTGCAAAAGCAAGGCAACAGTCCCTACCATGTAAGAGCATCTTTGTGATAATTACTACATCCCCTCTCGAGGAAAGATGAGTAAGCTCTAAGACATGTAGCCAAAGCTTTTGAGAAGACTGGCTGGTAAAACAGAACTCAGAGTCTCTTCAAGTAAAATATGTGTGTTCCAACAAAGGATAAAATCTACTCATATTTTCTGTGGATTATATTATATTTTTATTTTGTTGTATATTTTGCCTAGAACTGGGAAAGAGCTTGCATTAACTACAAAGTCCTATTCAAATGTATTCTATACTGATACTATATACTAATAAGTCAAATGGTGTCTTTTCTTTATTTCAAGGAAGTATTAAACTTTAGGCCCTTATTAATATTAATATTTTTTTTAAAGTTAGTTCAAGTAAGTGATTTAGTTGACAATGAATACTATATTTTATAAAAGTACTAATATTCCATGCCCTTTACCAGAATCAGCCTCAAATCTATCCATACATAATTTAGTCTACTATTTCTAAACTTATATGACCAATAAACTGAGAACCCTAAAATTCAAGTTATGAAAGAAAACTGACACAAGAACTAAAAATGTTGTAAAGAACAGACTCATATTTTATAACATGAAATTGAAATCAAAGAGAAAAGACAGAGAAAAGACAGTTCTTTTTGTGCTGTTCCTGGGCTGAAAATAACCTCTATTTAGAGTTGGTGCTAACATAATGAAATGTGTGTTATAGGCAAAATTAGGCTAATGACAGAATCTGAGAGAAAACTTTTCCTACCAATCTAAATAGGTTTCAGTTAAACTCCATTAAACAAGAGTTAACAGTAATTCATATTTCAATGATTTTATGAGATGTCTAAATTCTTATTTTTAAAAAATAGTAACGACATAAGGTTTCTTATATAGAAAGCAGCAATTATACATTCCCTCTCAATCCCAACCATTTAGGTTATGCTTTGTAATAGCATGCCTCCCCCCACACCCCTGCAAATATTGATAACTTTATAAGATGCTAAGGAGGGGTGCCTGGTGGCTCAGTCGGTTGAGCATCCGACTTCGGCTCAGGTCACGATCTTGCAGTTGACGAGTTCGAGCCTGGCGTCGGGCTCTGTGCTGACACCTCAGAACCTGGAGCCTGCTTTGGATTCTGTGTCTCCCTCTCTCTCTGCCCCTCCCCCACTCATGTTCTGTCTCTCTCTGTCTCAAAAATAAAGATAAACTTTAAAATAAAAAATTTTTTAGAAGATGCTAAGGAAAAGGAGTCTGGGTACTTTGTAGGAAATAATTTTTAACCCAGATACCCTTATATGGAATAATCAGATGATCTACCTTTGTAAGTTCTTACCATAGATACAATATTCATACATGGTTTGAAAAACTTTTAACCTTGCATGTATCAGTAATTTAGGTTGTAAGTATAACACACATAACCAGAAAAGGCATTTAAAGGCAAAAATGATTTTCTTTTCAGAAGACCTAAATTCTGTTAGCCATAGGTAAGTTCATACTTTTTCTGCTACATCTAAAAAGGGAATGTGCCTTTTACAATATTTTTAAATGTCATTTTATGTATAAGCATGCTGTTTGCAGATTATTTCTATTGTACCTATACTAGGTTACCAAACTAAATAAATAAATAATTAATTAATTAAAAAAAAATCAGTTTGTGCATATCCTCATTAGTAACTGGACTACAATACTTTCTCAGCAGGTAAATCTCTAAGAAATCTCCTGGAATAGGTTTCCTGAACAACTTCGTATCTTTACAGTGTGGTTCAATTTGCTCAGTAATTTTGTTTCAATGCCGTATTAATCCCCCCAAAAGTATAAAATAATCACAGTATAAACTGAATATTATATACATATGTAAACTGAATTATCAAATTAGTATACAGTAGAGCTTATTACAGTGTTAGCATTAACAAATTCAATTTTTCAACTTTGGTGCTATTAGGGGACTAAAACTAATTCAATTTTTATTTTTCAGACTACATATGGAAATAAAAAACATAAAAAACCCACTTTCAGTAAATTCATAATTGGAGGAAAAAAATCTTTACAATTGACCTCCTCTGGCATTATTATTTTTCCCTCCTTAAAAACAGTAACTATGGAAAGATTAACTTAAAAGAATTTGGAGTCTGGCATTATTCCCCCTAAATCCAAGGCCAAATAAATCTGGGAAATATGAGGCTAAATCAAGTTTAACATGATTTTTTGCTACAAACCTTCTCAGAGCCACAGCTATTGATAACTAACAATTCCTCTCAAAAATCACTCTGCATCTTGTGGGCTATGGGTGGGAGACAATCCTGGAAATATTGCCATATGTAAGTTATTTTGGGTTGCCAGTTTTTTTTTTTTTTTCCATTAGTTAAGATCATGGAAAGCAACTGTATCCACGAACACAGAGTTTCTGGTTTAAAGTAAAACAGGCTTCAAAAAATAGCTGGTGAAAATCTACAAGAGTAAAAGACGACCAGGTTAGAGCTAAATGAATTATTTTTACAACAAGAAAAAAAGGAAACAGAGTATTGCAAATATGTTGATTCTCACATATATTAAGCACGTACTGACTGTCAAGTGCAGCTTTACCTATTTACACACAAAGTGTGAAGTAGGTACAATTAATAACTCCACGGGTGAGAGATCTCAGGCACAGAGAGTTCAAACTTTGCAGAAGGTCATTCAGCTACAGAGTAGTGGAGCCAGGTTGTGAACCTACTAAGTCTGGCTTTGGAGCTTGGACTCCGAGTTACTACTGCTTCCCTCGTCTTCTGAATAAAAATGAACACTTCTGTGGGTTCACGGAAATATTTCGTGGCAGTAGTAGTTTGGAACAACACTTAGCCTGTTGTCTGTACAAATAAAGAGTCTATAGAGCCCTGAGCAGGGCACAGGTTGTAATCCTGGCTTTGTCACAGAACTTTCAAGGTAACCTACTTTCTGAAGGGCCTTAGTTTCGTCGGGAGAAGACGGACTTAAGAACATCTATGCAACCTAACTCACAGAAGGTGTAAATTAACTGTGAATGCAACGTCCCACTTGGCGGGTTTGATGTGTGCCTTAAGTGGTGGTTAACGTCGTACAATAAAATGAGATCAGGTGAGGTGGGGAAACGCTCGGAAATCCACGGAGCACCGCCCAAACTCTACTGTTTTAGGGGGCTATTTAACACCCAAAAAGGCCCCTATATGCCTCGCCACCAGCTCAGTGTCCTAGCCCAGGGCATTTCTAGGTAAACTCAACTCGACCCTTAACATCCTCCTCCCGCGCAGTGAAGAGCCACGCCCGGAGAGCCGAGGACGAATTTCCAGATAACCCCAAACCGTGGCTACAACGGCCACAGGACAGTGGCCCAAAGACAAGGCGTCTGACGCTTCTGCTCGAAGGACAACTTACGGATAAAAACTCAGCTTCCGGTCCTTACTGTTTCGTCCCCGACGGTTCTTACAGCAAATCGCTGCGCAATAGCGAGGCATCGCTCAGGTGCGGCCCAGAAGGCCCAGGCCGACGAGGGGCGCTAGCGGAACCTCCTTGCCAAGGTGGGGCCACAAGTCCAGGCCGTCCGAGGCCACCGCGCCTGCGCCGGAATAGGCCGAGAGAAAAGACGCTGCAAAACTCGACTCACTTCCGCTTCTTCAGGCTTCAGCACGGCCCTTTAGGGAGGTTGGGGCCGGAAGTGACGCACCGGCTGAGCGGCAACAACAGTTTTCCACGTGCGCGTAGGGCGCCAGGGTCAGGTGGGGAAGCGGGAGCCAATAGGGAAGCGTTTCGTGTAGGTCTTCTGAGGTGGCGGCGCCAGCAGCGGCCGCCGGCCAGTGGGGAGCGGGCTGAGAGGGGTCGCGGCGGTGGCGGCAGGCGGAGCGTTAGGTCGGTGTGCAACCGGCAGTGGGGCGCCCGCCGGCTAGGGGAGGCCGTGGAGACCTGGGCGAAGGGCCGGGCCGAGCAGCTGTGTGGAGCCGGTCGTCAGTCTCCCGGCGCCTCTGCTCTGTTGAGCAGCAGCAGTCGGAGGGTGAGGATGTGGGGAGAGGCCGGGAGGTCGCGGGGAGGGGTGTTTAGAGTGTCCCCAGGGCTTCGGCCGGTCTTTGTAGACTGACCTCTTGGTGGTCGCCACGGTCGTCGCAAGCGCTTCAGGCTGCCTGGTGTTCTTGAGGGACGAGGAAAAAGGAGATGACCGAACCACAGAATAGGGCGTTTTGTGTTTTGGGTTGGCCGCTGGCTTTTTCGGGCGTCGGACAGCTCCTCCCAGGGCTGGCCTCCGGGCCGCGGACAGCCGCGAGGGCGGTGCCTGGACGGACCGGACGCGTATGGGGTCGTCTTGGGGTAAGGGCTGGGCAGTGCAGCCCAACCGGCCACCGGCTCTGGGGAGTAAGGCCCAGGCTGCTGTCCGATGGGTCCCTCTTGGGAAGGAGAAGTCAGTATAATACAAAGTCGGTCTCCTAAAAAAGTGTCAGATACTAAACTGTGGAGTAACTTTCATTAAACCAGTAATATGTGCCTCCCTGTCAGTTTCAGACCCACCCTTTGACTAGGAAGTACCTGCAGTCTTTGTGGCGTCCGCAGTACTCCCTCTGCGTTCTTTAGACGGTCGTACTTGATCCTCGGTGCCCGTGACTATGAGTAACTCTCTGGAAAGGAGGAATCCATCTGCTAATTACGCTCAGAAAATGCCACAGGAGAGAAAGGCAGGCAGTTTCCACAAACCGTATTGTCTTTCGTCAGCCTTTAATGTCATCATAGGTTAAGAACTCCTGTAGTAGAGTTCAAAAAACAGGATCACATTCGTTTTGAATCCCAAGTCATTAAATCTATACTACCCAGAATTCTAAGTTGAATTCTAATGTAAAACTTCTTTAAGGTTAGATATTTTAATGACTACTGAGAAGTTTGAAAATAACTAGCTTATCCAAAGTAACGACTATGACAGTTCGTTTTTCTGGTAGCCTTAGGAGAAATGTTAAATTCTGTTAATTACAAGTTTTTAACAAAACTCATTTATCCATTTTTCTGTTAAATATTTGGGATGTTACAATTAAAAAATCATTACATTCTACTGTATTGTCAATACTATTATGATGAGATTTTCTATTTGCAATACTTGGCTCACCTTGCCAAAATGAAGGCTGAAGTTGGTACATATTCTTAGGAAGGGAAGATTATCAATTCAGACCTACTGGGCTGTTTACCTTGGTAATGTACTTTTTCTGTGAAGTTAAATACTCTTATTTTTAATCCTTTTAGAATATGAATTTTTAAAAAAATTTTTTTTCAACGTTTATTTATTTTTGGGACAGAGAGAGACAGAGCATGAACGGGGGAGGGGCAGAGAGAGAGGGAGACACAGAATCAGAAACAGGCTCCAGGCTCTGAGCCATCAGCCCAGAGCCTGACGCGGGGCTCGAACTCCCGGACCGCGAGATCGTGACCTGGCTGAAGTCGGACGCTTAACCGACTGCGCCACCCAGGCGCCCCTAGAATATGAATTTTTGAAAGGGAAATTGACATCCTTTGAAAAGTTATTTGGATTTCCCACCCTTTTTACAATGTTTGCAAATGATGAATCTTCAATATTAACTGGCAAAAATCAGTTATTGAGTATTTTTGTGTCTACTCTGTGTATGACCAGAGTATTAGTGGAAAGGTAAAGCAAAGAAGATTTTTTCCCACTTAGGTTGAATTATATTTGCCTTCAAGAAGATTACAACCAATGTAGGGGTAATAAAGCCTGTAAAATGAAATAACATGGAAACAAGTACAAGATACTATATGCTTAACAATGTTAATACTGCAGGAAGTATAGCTTGTATCCTAAAAGTTCACTGGGCTTCTTTTTAAAAAATCTTAACGTTAGCTCCATGGATAATTTTTTTTTTTCTTTTTTAGGATATTAAAAATGGCTACTCCCCAGTCAGTTTTCGTCTTTGCAATCTGCATTTTAATGATAACGGAATTAATTTTGGCCTCCAAAAGTTACTATGATATCTTAGGTGTGCCAAAATCAGCATCAGAGCGCCAAATCAAGAAAGCTTTTCATAAGTTGGCCATGAAGTACCATCCTGACAAAAATAAGAGCCCTGATGCTGAAGCAAAATTCAGAGAGATTGCAGAAGGTAAGTAAATGACTGTCTCTGAGGTCTCACAGATATTAACTAGTAAAGGAGAATGATAGCTAAGAAGTGTATGTATCTGGAGATACTGTGGAGGTGGGTGGCAGAGAGGGATCTACATTTAAATAAAGGGAGATTCTTGAGACTATTTTCTTATGATAAATACTTTGATTCCTGGATGGATGGATAAATGGTAGTATGCATTTTTATTGACATATAGATCTTAAAATGTTGATAATGTATTACTTCTTTCTTTTATTGTTTATGAAGTAGCTTATTGTTTACATGTTGAAAGGAATTTTAGGTTCCCAAAACTTATAAGCTAACCTATGAAACATGGTTTTTACTAAGTATGGAGATTAAATATAAAAATATTAAGTATAAAAAGTTTAAATAGACTTTGAAATGTGGGTTTTTTCTTCATCTATGTTTAAAAATGACATTTGTCTTTAAAGAAAAAATATGAAACAAATTTTAGCTTAAGACTAGCCCTGAAACAAGTTGCACTGAGCATATGGTAATTAATGGTGGATGGGGGTAATTGAATAGAGAGTTGGAGTTAAACATTGACTTCAGCTAGTAAGGAAGTGAGAAATCTTAATTCTTCTAAATATAACTAATTAAAGTTATATTGAGCCATTAAGTTATTTAATACAAGAATAGTTTTACCCAAATAATATGAAAAATAACTAATTGTTACCCATATGCTTACCTTTAAGTAATGGTAGCATTCATTTAACAAATATTTATTGGATATTTATTGGGGGCAGGCATATGCTAACGGCCGATACTGTACAGTGAACAAGACAAAGGCCCTGCCTACTGTAACTTTCATTTTACCTTTTTCCTACGTTTATAATGTTTTGGTTTTATTGATGGTATGATATTCTTCCCTAAAATAGAGAATTGAATTCACTTATTTGAAGAGGTTGGGTTATATGTAATTTTGATTACCTTCAGTTACTAATATTTTTATTTCCTTCAGCATATGAAACACTCTCAGATGCTAACAGGCGAAAAGAGTATGATACACTTGGACACAGTGCTTTTACTAATGGTAAAGGACAAAGAGGTAACGGAAGCCCTTTTGAGCAATCATTTAACTTTAATTTTGATGACTTATTTAAAGACTTTGGATTTTTTGGTCAAAACCAAAACACTCGGTCCAAGAAGCATTTTGAAAATCACTTCCAGACACGCCAGGATGGTTCCAGTAGACAAAGACATCATTTCCAGGAGTTTTCTTTTGGAGGTGGACTGTTTGATGACATGTTTGAAGATATGGAGAAAATGTTTTCTTTTAGTGGTTTTGACACCACCAATCGGCACACAGTACAGACTGAAAATAGATTCCATGGATCTAGCAAGCACTGCAGGACTGTCACACAACGAAGAGGAAATATGGTTACTACATACACTGACTGTTCAGGACAGTAGTTCACTGTTTGTCCTCACTAAATCCAACTAGTTGACTCTTCTTCAATATCTTTGATGCAAAACAGTTTTCTGTGAACTATTTTGACAAGTGCATGATTTCACTTAACTTGATATAGATATTAAATGTATTTAAATGGTTTTTGAAAATTCAGCAACATTCAGTTAGAGAAATAGATAATTATTAATTTTCCTGATTAGGAAACATTCTTTTTAAAAAAAAGAAAAGATATTATAATTCTGCCTGGTCTTTTTTTCTCTACTTGCCCTTGGGCTTACTTGCGTGGCCAGTTTTATTACCAAGAAAAGATTGAGTTCACCTGATACGTATTTAAAAGTTAAACTTTAAAACTTACTGTAGATTTAAATTTGTGAACTTCAGTGGTTTTTGCAGTGAAACCTTTGCTAATTTAAAGTTGCATGCTCTGCAGCATCTCTGATTTGGGTTGCTAAATGTACATGAAACTGTAATTGAGTCACTCAACAAAGGATAATAGTATCTTTCCGCTGAAAGTTTCAGAAAGTCACGGTTTAATATTTACCACAGAATCATACCTTTCTGTAGTAAAATTGGAGTAAGGGAAATGATTGTATTGCTTATAGCCATTTAGGCTGAAAGACAGTTGAAAACTTTTGAAATATTGCCAAGACATTGTTACATGTTTGGTCCCTGGCTAATGATTTTGTAGTGTTGAAATCATAGCTTATTTACACATCTTTTCACATTTCTCTTAGTCGTTGGCGCTCTAGGTCTTCTATGAATTTATGTATCTCTTGTGTGTGGTTCCTCTTCTTTGCACTCATCTTTATCTAGAGATTGACTAATACCTCATTCTGTTTATACAAACAGCCAGTAATTTCTGTGCAAACTTATTATGTGCAATATTTTTAAATCCTAAGAAATGTGTGCTTTTGTTTTCATTTGACTTCTTTAGTTCTGCACTTTTTGCATTCTACTCCATATGAGTATTAATCCTATGGATACATTAAAACTAGTAAATGTCTCATAAAACCTTGTGTGTGAGTGAGAGAAATATAATATTTACAATATGACGTCAGTTGTCATTGTTAAAAGTTTATTCTGTAGTCTGGACTATGGAGGATATATAAACAATGGGGCTTCTTATGCTGACCATAGACCATATTCCAGAAGTTATTTTTGACCTGAAACCCTGAAAAACTCTTACTTTCTTATCATCCTTCCCTCACAAGTTTTTGTAGTTTAAAGATTTTGTTAATTATGATTTTGATGTATTTGCTTGCTAGGAGCAAGTATTCTTTCCTCTTTAGGCCTGATTGGGAAAAAGAGATTTTACATAAAGCTATATTTGTTAATAATCATCTTTAATTTTCAAACTGAAGAAAATGAAATTATTAATTTATGAATCTTAATTATTTCCTGGAAGATATACCTACTACTTTTTTTTTTAATGTTTATTAGTTTTTGAGAGAGAGCAGGGGGTGGGGCAGAGAAGGAGGAAGAGACAACGGGAGCATTGACAGCTCCGAGACCCATGCTGGGCTCAATCTCATGAACCTCAGGAACCGTGAGATCATGACCCAAGCTGAAATCAAGAGTTGGTGGCTTAACTGACTAAGCTACCCAAGTGCCCCATCTACCTCTTTTGCTTGATAAGAAAATGGCCATACCTTGAATTTTGGTCTGAGGATTATCTGTAGCCTATGAACAGAACAAATGCAGCAAAAAGCAAAAACAAAAAACCTCAAACAGGATTAACTTTACATTGTCAGCATCTGTCCCCTTTTTCTTCTGGGCCAGATTACCCCTTGTTTTCCCATTCTGAACATTTATTTGAATGTCCCTTTTTTTTTTTTTTAAACCTCCCTTTTGACTCTTTGGTATAATTTTTGCAAGGAAAAAATGGACCCTGAGTCATGCACACCTTAGATACAAACTAAATATCAAAAATATACTTAGGTAATCTATGGGGGTATGTGTATTATGTGTGTATAGTTTGATATATAAGCAACTGGAAGTTAGACCAGTAATCAACATAAAAGTTTTCTCAATAACTTACGCATTTTCTTCTTTTTAGTCTGTACAGGTGTATGGTAAAAAATAGAAAACTATATTTAAGAAATGATCAATACAATAGCTTAATCTATCCTCCCTACACAAATCGATACATGAAATCTACCAGTCTTTTTTTTTCCTTCTGGGCAAAATAGTAATATCTATAACGTGACTTTTAGTCTTTTTCTTGAATGAATTTTTGTAATTCTTCCAAGTTTTCTGGATTGAATATGTCTTGAATTACATACTATAGGGCATATAGTAGGTATGAGATTTTTTTGGTGTTCCAGAATTGGCATAATTAACTCCTGATCTGACGGTTGGTTTTAGGCAATTGTTTGTGCTATGAGTTTCAGTTTCAATTCTGAGATTAGTTCTTTGAGAATTCAGGTTGCCGAAGGACAATTAAAAATTTGTACATTCTTAGGGTAGTTATTTTAATTTTCTGAAGTGAAAGTTTATTTAGCAATTAAAAGAACACACTAGGAAAGAAGATGTTGGTACCACCAGTAGATCTCCAAAGTTTTTATATTTATGTTAATGCTGGTACCTTCAATTCCAGATGACAGATTGAGTATAATCAACCATGATTGTTTTCCCTCTTTCTTGGTCCCAATAACAGAAAATATAAGAATGAAGTCCTAAAAGTTCTGGAGAAGAGGAGGATTTTTGAGACATTCCAGGAGGGAATAAAGCAGAAGGGATTGGATTGAGAGAAAAGAGAACCATGGCCAGGTATCCTAGAGAAATTTTAAGGCTCAGATTTGGGTGGTGGGGGTGGGGGGAGACAAAAGGAATGGGCCAGTGTTCAGTCATGCTGATTAATTGAAGAACTGCATTGGGAACCCCTGCCCTTCTTTCCTCCAGCTAAACTGCTATTAACTGAGATAGCTTTTTCTTTAGGGTAAAACCTAAAACAATAAATTTTCAAGGAAACAGATTATCCTATTCCCAGGGAGGCTCCTCAGTGAGGGTATTGGGGTGCTATAGAAAGTAGAGTAGAGGTGAAGTAAATTTTCGCTTGGGGAAGGGAAGGATGAGTAATGACACCATTCCACTCCCAGAGTAAAGCCTCCTTACTTGGGCATGTGTAGGAAACAATAGCTTCTGTAAGCCATCCACATACCTGCAGGTGCCTGCTGTTTGAGATGCCCTGACAACTTACACAGAACCATAGCTTCTGTTCAAATGGCTGTCTAATTGCTGAGGAAACTTGCTTTTCACAGCAATCTGGAAGTTGATGTAGTCCTTCATAAACACAGATGTCCAAGGAATGTCAGACATTTAAGGAAAACCCAACATCCAACCCTGGCAAAGAACTATAATTCAGGAAATAATTGTGATAATAGGAGATAACTTAAATTTAAAAATTTAGTAGTACTAGACTTATCATAAAATATTTCATCAGTGAATCAGGCAGAGGTCCTTGTCTTACTTAACCTGCTTCTCCCAAGATTTCTTTCCATGTGATGATGGTGTCAGGATAGATGAAGCGGTATGAATTTACATGAACATCAACTATAACCAAAGTCACTGGAAGATAACTGTAGATGTGTGGTATATATGTTCCCTATCATGCAGGACTTACTTGGACCCTTCTACAAAATTCAGATTCTTTCTCCTCTCAATTTTGCTACTCAAACTCCTCCCCTGCTTTTCTCCAGACCTTGCTGTATGGGGAACTACCTAGTGAAGAGCAGAATTTGCCACCTCTAAATATGCCTTTTAGGTCTAAAAAGTATTTTAGGCTGATTACTTTTCTTAAAAAAAAAAAAACAAAAACTATAGACATGGGAGACGCTCTGAAAAACAAGAGGATGTTGTTTTTGTAAAAGATATTTATATTTGAAAGGAATATCTCAATTTGTAAGGGTGTCTCCCCTTGTACTAGGAAGAGGAAGATAACTAAATCACTAGAAACTCTGATGAATGGAGAAGACGTGGACTTAAACCTGTGTAATAACCTTACTCTTCTTTACTGTGCTTTACCTGAAAATCTTCCATAACTGGCTCCCCCAACCGTAACATCTTTTGTCTTTCTTTGGAGATGGTTGGGCCATTTTGGAAAGTTACTCAGTTTTCCTGAGTGTCTCGCATGTATACTGGAGGTATACATGTTATTAAATATCTTTGTTTTTTTTTCCTGTTAATCTGGTTTTTTTATTTTTATTTATTTTTATTTTTTTTATTACAGGGTGAAGGATGGGGAAAGAGGAGTCTCAGTCAAGAACCTAGAGAGGAAGAGGGAAAATTATTTTTACTCCTCCATGCTAGATAATTTGTTGTGCAGTCCTATTTATTGTTATTCATTATAATAATAGGGTGCCAGTGCTTACATTCTAGTGGAAGGAGACCTGCAATAACCACAACAAATAAGTAAATTACTATGTTAGGTGATAAACTCTACAGAAAAAATGTAGCACGGAGGAGGGATATGGGATATTGAGAGGGCAGGCAGATCAAGCAATTTTCAACAGGATGGCCAGCGCAGGCCTCACTAAGAAGGTGAATCTGCACAGGTTTGAGTTATTTGCATGGACGATGGAAGCATGTGTGACAAGTTCTAGGAACAGCAAAGAAGCCAGTGTAGCTAGAGGTCAGTGAACAAGGAGAGTAGCTAGACATGAGTTTATAAATGTGGTGAGGATTAGGAGCATATCACATAGGGCTTTTGCCTTTTATAAAGAAGTTGGCCTTGCAATGTGATGTGATAACTGAGTTATGAACAAATAAATGACTTTATCTTCCATACATGTTAGATCATTTTAGCGCTGTGTTGATAATGGGCTGTGGAGGGGCAACAGTGGAATAGAGACGTGAATTAAATTTTTTTTAGTATTCCAGAATGAAAAATTGGTGTAGCTCATGCAGTGTTCCAGGATGATAGCAGTAGAGATGGTGGAAAGTGGTTGGATTCCACATGCAATCTGCAGGTAGAGCCAGCAAGATTTGCCTATGGTTTGGATATAGACATGAAAGAGAAAAGGATGATTCCAAGCTTTGTGTTTATAGAGAACTAGAAAGATAGTTGCTGTTAACAAGAGGGGGAGGGCTAAAGGAGAAAGACATTTGAGAGGGAAGATCAGAAGTTCAATTTGGACATATCAACTTTGAGAAAATATCTAGAGGGTGGAGATATGCCTGGAATTTGAAAAGAGAGTTGAACTTGAAATGTATACTTTGGAATTGTCAGCATATAATTTAATTGTCAAAATATAATTTAAAATATTTTAAACCTTGAGACTAAATGAAATCACCAAGGGAATATTTTTAGATATAAAAAGAAGCAATCTAAGAACCGAACCCTCAGGGCACTCTAAAAGTGCAAGCAGAAAATGAGGAACCTACAAAGGTACTTGAGAAGAAACAGCCAGTGCATTAAGAGTTTTGTGTCCTGGGAGAAAGTGGAAAAACAAAAACTAAAATCTATCAAAAAGTAGAAACTGATCAACTTTGTAAAATGCTGCCACTAGGTACAATAAGATAATCCCTGAGAACTGACCATTGTGGGTTTTTTGTTTGTTTGTTTGTTTGTTTTTTAGCATATGGAGGTCAGAAATGACTTTGACAAGACCAGTTCCTGTCAGGTGGTGGGGATGCCCCACCTGTTTGGAGCAGGTTGAAGAGACAATGGCAGCCAAACTAAGTGCTTTCAAAGAAATTATTTGGAAAGTAATTTATAGCGAATATATTTCTGGACAGAATTCTTAGCATGGATATTTTAATTGAGTTTCAGTTATGACTCCATCTGTGTAGCAAATAGCTTGTTGTTCAGAATAGTGTTATATAGGATGTTAATAAGTATGCTGCAAAAAAAATGATGTTTAAATAATTTTGTGAAATCCTGGTTAAGATTCAAACCTTGTTAAATATGTTTATAGGTAGGCACTATATTGTGAATTATAAGAAATATGTATTTGGTCATTTAAATGATCATAATATGTTTCTCATATATCCTTGGTTTTTGTCCCCAGTTCTTAGCTCACAGCTTGCAAACCCCTTGGAATTTCCAGTAATGAGAGTGATAACTCTGTCTCTTGTTTTATTAATGAAGTGATTTTGGGACTACACCCAAGAAGGGGGCTGGTTGCCAGGAGAGCCAACCCTGTGTTTAAAGGGTTGGAATTTTCAGACCCATCCCCAGTTCTCCAGATAGGGCACAGGGACAGGAGGTTGAATCCATAGCTAATGGCAATGATTGAATCTATTGCTCCATAAAAGCCCAAAAAGAGAAGGTTCAGAGACCTTCCTTCCCAGTTGGGGAACACATAGAGATTTGGGGAGAGTGGTGTGTCTAGAGAGGACATGGAATGTCCCTGCCCTGTCCCCATATTTTGCTCTTCCATCTGGCTGTTTCTGGGTTATATCCTTTACAATAACCTGTAATCTAGGAAATAAAATGTTTTTCTGAGTTCTATGAGCTGCTCAACAAATTAATCAAACCTGAGGAGGGAATGGTGGGAAACTCCAATCGTGTACCTAGTTGGTCAGAAACACAAGTAATGTGCTGGGCTTGCATTTGGCATCTGAAGGGAGGGGCAGTCTTATAGGACTGAGCCCTTAACCTATGGGATCTGATGCTGCCTACGAGTAGATAGTGTCAGAATTGAGCTGAATTGTAGGACACCCAGCTAGTGTCCAGAGCATTGCCTTGTGGTGTGGAGAGAAAACACGCTCCCATGCTTTTGAAGTTTGGGTCCCAGAATACACCGTCTTCGTGGCTTCTCAGAGCTTTCAATATGCTAGTCTATATCATTAATCTCTAGTCAATATACCAAGTATTGTTTGCCAAACTTATTGGACCATGGAACTATTTTTACCTAGTACCTTTAACTATATCCAAGTGTGCCACCAACAAAGTTTGGTAAATACCAACCTAAATTGAGTAAAAAATCATAACGAATCATTTGTGAACACATATTAAATAGTATGTGTTCTTAAAGTAGAGCAAAAGTGATATGCTTGTGTTCCCATTCTCTCTCTATTTGAATTAACTATGACCTGAAAAAGATCCCATCAGACCCTTTATAATTTTATTTATTCTAGCTTACATTTCATCACCATGCTTTTCTTTTGATCACTGCTATAGCTATTTAAATAGTATTGTTTTTTCAGGACTATATACCCTATAAAAGCCATCATCAAGCAAATATGACAGTACAATTTAAAAAATTCCTTTCATATTGTCCCAAGAAAATAAAAACTAGTCATTGTTACTAAATCGTGTTTTTAAAATAAGATGGTATTGGCGAACAGAAGAATCAAAATGAGATTATTAGGATAAAGAGCAAATGATTCTTATAATCTAGTCTCATCCTTTACTAACTGGACCAGTATTAGCAGTTAGTGGTATTAAACAGGTTCTGACAGTTGAGTAGTGAATTCAGGTTATATCTAGTCAGTGAGGAATAGAATAATCACGCCACTTCTATACATATACATATATTTTCTTGGTGAAATATCCTTTGGGTCTGTAAAATAATGGGGTAAATGGAAACAGATAAAAATAGTAATATAAGTGAATAATTTATCACAGTCTCTTGAGAATTCCTTACAATTTGGAATTGCAATACAATTTGAGAATTCCATAATAAAGCTTCTAGCATGTGCGGGCAAGATGGTCTCATGGGAGAATATAAGGATTAGTTTCTCTCCCAACCCCAACCAAACCAAAAAAAATATTGCAAAATAGTGAGAAGGAGAAAGAGGATAGAAGACACCAAGTCTAGAAAAGTGATGTATAGTTTTCTTGGGAAGAGCTACAGAGAAATGAAAAGTATTTGGTGGGGGAAGTGGGGTTAAAAGAAGTTTCCCTACAGAATAGCAAGAATTAATTTAATAGATATCTGAAAAATAATACCAGGTACTGGAGTGGAATGGAGCAATGTCTTCAAAGAGCTTAGGGAAAAATGCTTTTGAACTTAAAACTTTGTAACCAGATAAATTATTAACAGAAGGGGAGACAAAAATGAAGGCATTTCAAAAATGCAAGAACTCAGGATGCCTGGGTGGCTTAGTTGGTTGGGCATCTGACTCTTGATTTCGGCTCAGGTCATGATCTCACCTCACAGTTTGTTGGGTCAAGCCCCATGTCGGCTCTGAGCTGACAGTGTGGAGACTGCTTGGGATTCTCTCTCCCTCTCTCTGCCCCAACCCTGCTCACACACGGTCATGTGAGCTTGCTCTCTTTCAAAATAAACAGACAAACTTTTAAAGAAATCCAAGAACTCAAAGATTATTACCCACATATGCTATTTGCTGATTTTTACTTTAAATTACAATGTAATAGAAAGGGTACAGCATGGGAAATGAGACAGTGGCAGGTGCGTATATATCTTCATGAAGAAATAAGGAAAGTTAGAAAGCAAGAGCATAGATTAGAATTTGACATGGGAATTTCTCATTCAGAAAACAAAACTTTTGTTTCCTTCATGGATCTATTACTCAACTTACAATTAAGTTGTAATTTACAATTAAATTGTACACAAGATTTATTTTTATAGGAATTATCTAAAATGTACCTCACATTAGGGAATAGAAAGAGAAAGAAGACAAGGCAAGGTGGAAGAAAAGGTTAGTGTATTAATTATATCATCTTTCATGGTAGGTAATCAATTGATTCTGTTGAAAGGTAATGAATCAAAGACCAGTGATTTAAGCATATATCACTTGGAATTTTAATAATAAACACCAGAGCACCTAACCTGATAATTTCTGAGATGTGGCACTGAGAGGGCAGGGAAGACTTATTTGTATTTTACAGGAACCTGTGATGTTTGTCTTTTTTTATTTTTGAGAGAGAGAGACAGCACGAGCAGGGGAGGGGCAGAGAGAGGGAGACACAGAATCTGAAGCAGGCTCCAGGCTCTGAGCTGTCAGCATAAAGCCTGATACAGGGCTTGAACCCACAAACCATGAGATCATGACCTGAGCTGAAGACACACACTTAACCATCTGAACCACCCAGGTGCCCTGAACCTGTGATGTTTGAATTTCTGTTTGTGAAAAGATTTTTTTCTACATTAACATGTATTTAGAGAAAAAAAACTTGGTCTATTACTTAGGATGCCTGCAGCTAATAGAAAACCCCTAAAATTAAATTTACAAAGCAATGAAATGCTTATTCTCTTTTCTAGCAAAGAGTCCAGAGGTCAGTCAGGCAGCTCTAGGAGTTTGCTAGGAATCTGGCTTTGCTTCTTTGTAGTTGTCTTCCTCTGATCAGAGGAAGTGTTGGCTTCATTATGAGCAATAAAACCTTCTCTAGAAGACCTTCAAAAAAACTTTCCCTCCCATCTTAGTGGCCAGAAATGTTCTATGTTGTTACATGTCCACAGCTAGACTAGTCACTAACAAGGGAAATATGACCACCATGATTGGTTTGGGCCAATCATGACCACCTGCTGGGGCTGGGGCTATTCTCCCCCTAAAACTCATGGTGTCCTGCAAAAATACTGACACCTGGAGAAAAAAGGTACTCTATTAGGAATTGGAAGAATGGAGGGGAGGAATTGGAAGAATGTGTATACTATGAATAGTTGAATACTAAAAAACAAAGACTTCGGTAACCTTGAACGGTTTTGCTTTATGATTTATTCTTCACTATGAGATAGGTGTTTTAACAGAGGATTGGGCTCTTCTCGTTGTATCCCCAAGTGGTGGCTGAGTTTTTGTGTGAGTCAGGAACCAACCTCACTTTAAATACTGTAGAATCCTGGCATTGGTAGGTTTAACATTTATGCTTTCAACTATTTGGAACAGACCTCAAAGTTCCATAATATAGTAATTTGTGATTTTTCTGAAGTACAAAATTGAATTCTCTGCCTTACTAGTCTACTACTATTCATGATACAGTCATTTAGGTAGAAAGCAGGCCTAGCCACCTATTCAACATCTGTATATCAAAAGATCTTCTGATAATTTGTATTTATCATGATGTAGGCATTTTAAGAGGGAAGTTATTTGCTAAATGGTGTACACTAAATTAGAGGTTCAAGTCCCTTTCATCAAAGTCAAGTCTATTCTATTTTTTTCTTTTTTTTCTTTCTTCCTTTTGTGTGTGTGTGTGTGAGAGTGAAGATGGTTGCTACCATGGCCCATTAACCTGATCATATCTTTCGCCACCCACTCCTCTCTGTTCCGCCCCATCCTACCTCAGTCAAACCTCAGTTTTCCTGATTTATTTGAATATTGGCTTTGAATTTTTATCTACTGGCCTATAGGGAGTCAAATCTACATCTGGATTATTTCCCTTAATCTTGACGCTGCCAACTCATTGTTTTCATCTTTTCCCCCAGCAACCTATGCTGCTGAGGCCCCATGGATGCCTCATGATAGAATCTTTTTTGGGATGTGACACATTATGTAATTATCAGTTAATAAATTAGCAGTTTAAATCAGTATTGCAAACATTTTCAACTATTCAATATTTTAAACTTAATTTCCTGTTATTTAAATATAATTTTGCATAGCAATAGTCACTTGAAGCATTACATGATTCATTGCCTATATTAGGGAAAAGTCATTAAAATAAAATTTTCTGCCAATATTTTACAATTGACTTTTAGTTACAACTAAATGTATTAATATGTAGATAATTAAAAGTGCTACAACATTTTCTTGTTTTAAATGAGTTTTACCTTAGCATTTTCTATGTTATATATTTCATAATTAGAAATGGAATGAACCAGAGTTTGCTAATGCATATTATTTGATTATTTGTGTTCATTCTTGTCATTTAGATAATACCGAATCTCCTTCTCTGACACATAGACCAGGAGCACTGTATAGGCCTACATAGATCTGGGATATAAGATATGGATAAAAACATTTTTCTTTGCTTTTCAGGGAAGGCTATGATCAATTCCTCTCTGTTTTTTTCCCTGTGTAGGTAGAGGTGTATGTTAGTTGGCATAGACTAGACACGCTGCAATAATGTATTAGTCACATCCATTTTCTTAAATATTACCAAAATAAAATATGTCTTATGATTTTATTAGGAATAGTATATTTTCACAAAAGGAACAGCACTAAACTAGCTTTTTGTAAAGTGTGTAATATGTGTGTTTAATGAAAATAAGAACTCCATAGTCATATACGGGAAACACCAGATTATGAAAGTCTTAGGACTTCTCGAAGTCATTAATATGCTAATTTATGTTAGATATCTCCATGAAGCAGATACAGTTTGAGGCATTTCTAAAATCTGTCATCAACAAACCCTTTTGCAAGAGCAGCTTGCTGGACCAGTGTGATACTGTGTGATACTCTTTGGAAACCGTGGACTAGACATATCTTTCATTAAAGAACAAACATTTGTAGAAAAGGCAAACTTCTAAAAACTTTAGAAGCTTTCCATGCACAAGTATTAGGACTAATGTATCCACAGAGCTACTGTAGTTAGTAGAGAGAGATTTATTAGAAGAGTGATTTGAGGAGGGTTATGATGTTAAAAGTGCAAAGTACACATATATTACCTCATTTTTCTTTGTTATGAATATTAGGAAGTTCCAGATTAAACTTGGATGTTGGTTATAAAGATAGACTGCCTGTGATTATGGCAATGCCATAATCTCAAAAGTAGAAGCCCAAAAGTCCTCCTTATTCCCAGAGTGCTCTTTGATGTCTCTGTTTGCCACTTGGAAAATGACATAAAAATTATGAATGTAGAAAGCCAGTACTGGGGAAATTAGAAACTTCACCTGTACAGGAAAAACATGCAAAGGTAAATGCATCCATATTCATTCATTGCTGGAAATATATCTTCACTGAAAAAAACTGAAGCAATCTGAAAAGAGCTTTCCAAGTTTCCCACCATCATTTGGTAGCACAAGCTCTACTCTCTCTGCCTTTGCATGAACCCATTACCATCGACAAACTCTTCATGTTCCCACTTAAAGCCAAGCCCTCCACTGCATTGGGTCATGTCATTCAGAGCATTCAATACATTGCTCCAGAAGTTCTTCCCTTTTATCAAGACTTTGCTTTCCATTCAATAATTCCCACCAACAAACAAACCTATTGCTGTTTCTTCCGCATTAAAAACAAATTCTCTTTACTCTATTTTTCCAACTAATTGCTGTCTCATGTGTATACTTCTTTGGAGAAGTTTAGCTACACCACTCCACCAACACTTTCTTGTTGGGGTTCTCTTGTTGGTGAGCTCTACTGTACAAAATCAGTGTCAAATAATAAATAAGTTGATCATTTCTCAGGCCTCATCTTATACAATTCAATACTCTCCTTAATCTTCTTTCCTCACTTAGCTGTCAGAACACAAACTCTTGGTCTTTCGTGTCCCTCAATAGTTGTTCATTGGCAGTCTCTTTTGTTCTATTCCCCTTGTCCTTTGCATCTTCTTAGTCCTAGTCCTTCCCTCCCTTCCACTTCTTTCTTCTTCTCCTCCCTTTCCTCTTCTTCCTTTTCCTTTCCCTTTCCTTTCTTCTATTCTCTTCTGATTATGCTCATTCCTTATGTGTCCTCTTTTCATGGTTCAAAAACTGTCAATTTACCTGCATTTCCAAATTTCTATCTCCAAGTCAGGTCTCTCCTAAACTCCATATTCATATATCCAACTATATAAAGTACAACTCTACTCAACATGTCCAAAATACAATTTGTGATATTCTGATTGAAATCTGTTCCATCTCAGATGATTGCAAATCCACCTTTCCAGTTGCTTAGGTTGAAACCTTGGAGTGATTCTTGATTCTTTCTGTGCTCTTGCACTCGCACCCCATAGCCAGTCCTAATAGCTATACCTTCAAAATATATCCACAATCTTACAACTTTATATCACCTCCAATGCAAATATCATTATCATCTCATATGGATTATTGACTAAAGGTAAATTTCCATCCTTTACCCCTTATAGTCTGTTATCAAACCAGCAACTAGGATTATTCTTGTAAGGTAAATCAGAGATTATTATTTCTTTACCTAAAACTTTTCATTTACTCCCTTCTCACAATAAAAGCTAAATCCTTTATAATGGTCTACTAATCCTTTATAATCATCCCACCCCTTCCCTTTAACTCACTAATTTTATCCCCTTGTTCACTGTGTTCCTGCCAGATTGAACTCTTTACCCCTCTAGGAACATGCCAGGCATGCTTCCTCTTTAGGGCTTTTGCACTAGTGTTTCCTCTTTTTGGGTCATTTTTCTACCATATGGCCAATCCTTTTACCTTCTTCCAGTCTTAGCTCAAATGTTATTTTTTCAGTGGACTTCCTGGGCCATCCTATTTAATACCATAGTGTCTGTCCACCTCCACAGTCCTTATCTCTTTTCATCTCCATTTTTTCACAGTAATCATTTGCTTACTTATGTTATCTGTTTCCTCTTGATAGACTGTAAATTCCATGAGGATAGGAATCTCTGTTTTGTTCACTGATGTGTCTTAAGTGCTTAGATCTATGACTGCTATAGAGTGAATACTCAATAAATACTTAATGAATGAATTAGATAATTTACACAATGCACATTATCTCAGCAATTTGATTTTCTGAAACATTACAGAATCCTTCAACTCATGAAAGATTAATCTGAATAGAGCTATTTCGATTATACTAAATAAGGGACATCTGTACATAAAGACTGATAATCTGACATAGTCATCCAGCATTTTTTAAAATCCCAAGTAACATCTCTTTTACTATTAATTTTTTATTATTTTTTTGTCAGACATCTTAGTGTTAGAAAATAATTTTCATATACCATCTCCAAACTGTCAGAGATACTATCTCAAGAGATCATTCTTGAAAGGAGATAAATCAGTTTATATATGGATACTGGTGGATCTTTGGATAGTCAGAAAACTAAGACACTGCCCCTCAGGTATAAGAGGATCAAAGGGGAACTTTAGAAAAACTTTTATTGAGTTAAGAAATTAAAGTTGAGTGTTAACTCTTTTTAAATAGACATTCTTCCCTGAATAGGGTTGTGTGAGCTTATCTTTTAAAAACCTCTAAAAGAATCCTACTTCTCCCAACCCCTTTGAGCTATATGCATTGGCACAGACACCTAAACATGTGATTTAAATTTCATTTTAAAGCCATAATAAATGGTGTGCTGATAATTTCCCCTATTTGGTATTTATAAACAAAAGAACTTTTTGTCTTTTCCAACACTTCTAGAGTATTTTCAAACGGATCATAAAGTAGGTCAAAAGAAATCTCAATTAATTCATGTTTAGATTATAAAATATCTTTTCTCCTGGGACTGCTAACAGAAAGACTGACGTCAACCTGATTCTGTCAAGAGCTACTTCAAGGGAACTTAAAAAAAGTGTCCACAGAGAATTTCAGGGCCATTTAGTTCTGGATCTAGCTATGCCTGAAGCCAGAACTCCCCTTGGACTCTTCAGTTATGGAAGACCAAAGATGTCCTCTTTTTGCTTAAGATAGTCTGAGTTGAATTCTAGCACTTGTCACTCAAACCCTTCATGAAGTGTCAGGAGCAGCAAGGAATCACATTAAGTTGCCCCCATAGGAAGAAGGGGACACAAGGGGACACAAGGGAAGGTAATGCTTAGGTAGGAAGATGAATATGTGCTGGCCTGGTGGAGAGAGTGATCTCCTGAGAATGGGAGGAAGTAGGATGGCAAATCAAATGGCAGAGCTTCCCTTCCCACTTATCTGCCTTGGAAGACTCCATGGAGACAGTACATGCTGGTCTATGAGTGCCTCAGCCTTAACAGGAGTAGTAGTGTGAGCCACTATGATCAATCCTGTGGTCAGTGTAGACTGCAGGGGTTCCCAAAAAATTGTGCTGGGGCATGACTAGGTTATCCAGTTGTTAAAAAATAGCCTCAATATTCCATAAAGTATTTTCATTTTCATATTTTCATAAAATAAATTCATTTCCCCTGTGTTCCCTGGTGTAAAAAGAGGTTGGGAAGCACTAGAAGAGGGTTGCCATGCAGAGCTTCTGTCACAGTGTCTGTAGTAGGTAGAGTAATGGCCCTCCAAACATGTCTGTATTAATCCCAGAGTCTGTAAATATGTTCAGGTACAGTACAAGGGGGAATCAAATTTGCAGATGGAATTAAGATCGCCACTCAGCTGACTTTAACATAACGAGATTGTCCTAGGCTGTCCTCGTGAACCTAATGCAATCACAAGAGTCTCTAAATGGGAAAGAGAGAGCAGAAGAGTCAGATCTGAGAAATGAATATCCTGAGAAGGACTTGACTTTGAAGATGACAGGAATAAGGGCAGCTTCTAGAAGCTGGAATGGGGCAAGAAAAGGGTTCTCCCCTAGAGCTTCCAGAAAAGAATACAGACCTACCAAACCTTGATTTTAACCCATGAGATCCATTTCAGACTTCTGATCTTTAGAACTATAAAATAATAAATTTGTGTTGTTTTTAAGCCACTAAATTTACACTAAGTTTGTTACAGCTGCAATAGGAAATAATACGGTGTCTCATAGAGAGTAGAGGTTCAGTGCTTAATGGCAAAATCAGGCAGCAGAAGGTGGATGATGAGAGATGTGGACTAAAGGCCAGGCCTGACCTGTTTTGCTGTCACTTGTTAGCCCAGGATTCCTGTACATTTCTCAGAGGGTGGCAGAGTTGTTGTGTTGTTTTTTTTTCCTAAACCTTATTGGTTGTAGTTTGTTGAATGCTTTCTTTTTATTCCATTCTCTAACTTTATTTTCATCTAACTTTCCACTGAATTCTAAACACATTATTAAAAAAATACAATAAAACCTTGGTTTGTGAGCATAATTTCTTCTGGAAACATGCTTATAATCCAAGGCAAATTTGAAGAACAATTGGCTCAGTTGTGATCATGTGACATTTGGCATCATGTACTACTCATATTGCAAGACTTCACTCGTTTATCAAGTTAAAATTTATTAGAAATGTTTGCTTATCTTGCAGAACACTTGCAGGACAAGTTACTTGCAATCCAAGGTTTTAATCTATATGAAAATTAGCATCTGTCCACCCAAGACACAATCAACAAGTAAAATTAAAGGTCTGAGGGTGTAGTCTACCCCTTCCTATCACTACTCAGAGTAGATGGGGGGAAAAAGTGGTCCAGCAAAAATATAACCAATATAAGAGCTTATTAGTCCAATTAGTGGTATGTTTCCACATGAAATGAAATTGAATGTAATTTTCCGTGTTTTTATTACACAGTAGAAACTGAATAAACTGTTTCAAGTCAACTTCTAATTAAAAACTTTGGGCAGTTGCTAGACCACTGACTACAGTAAAACCTTGGATTATAAGGTTTGGATTACAAGCATGTTTCCAGAATGAATTATGCTCTCAAACCAAGGTCTTACCAGTGTCTTGAAGAATTTTCCACATTAAACTACACATAAAGAGTGACTTTGCAGTCTTGCCAGTATTTCTTATTTAAAAAATCACTTGGTATATATTGGTTGAATTGTAGTTTGAAATGTATTGTTTGTTTTAATTAGATGGATTAAAATATATATTGCCTAAAGGTGAAAAGACTTTTTTCAAAATGATCAGATTCTTCACTTTTTCCATTATTACTAGTAAAGAAGAAAAAATTACCTTTATTCTGTTTAGCCTACTCCCCGAGGGACAGATATTTTTCATTGAGTTTCACTGATGCATTAGCATCTGTGACACAGCAGAAGCTGGAACATTACAAATGTCTGTAATTGTTTGCATTGCTGTAGGGAATATAATGTTGTTAATATCTATTACTGGACTAAATGAATGAATTAAGTAGCCAGAAACAAATATGATTGTCAAGCATGATTTAGTTGGCATATAGCTTTAGAACAGCTGCCAAATTTAATATGGAGGGTGGAGGAAGGTTTCATAAATTTGCAACTAACATTTGCAATGTTGGACACCTCTGCTTCCCCACTAGATGGAGGCCTTGCTTTGCTTTAAAGCTATGAGCAGCCTGGGTGTGCTGTAAAATGAATACCATTCTACAGGGTTTTTCCTTTTCCTTCTGTGTTCTATTGCTCTTTCTATTGTTCACCATCAATTGTGCATTGTGCATGTTCTTGTCCTTTGGAGTAGGCCATAAAAGGAAGAGAGGATGAAGTCAGAAGCGGGGAGAGCAGGGAAATCAGAGGGTAGAACTCGTACTAGTACAAGTTCCCCTGTGAGAAAGGCTGAGGTTTTCTTTTAGTTTCTCCATTTTCCCATCACATCACCCCCACCTGTCCCCTGCTCTTGGACATACAGGATACATGTACAGCATTCCTGATCTGTATCAAGACATACCTTTTCAGTGTCCTGTTTCCTCATTTGGATTCATATGTATATCTGGTTCATCTAATACTGTGTTCATTGAACAGTTTTTATGCATTGAGCTTCTCCGCTGCAATGTTTTGGGCCGCAGGGGTGTGTCCTGCTGATGGAGGAAGGGAGAGGGGAGTAAAACTGGATGCAGACTAAAATTTTAGACTTAAATTTGGTCAGATATTCTGTTGCTCAAAGTGCTTAAAGGACTTAAATGTTTTTATTGTGATAAAAGATACATAATAGAAAGTTTACCATCTTAACCATTTTAAGTGTGTAGTTCAGTGGTATTTGGTGCATTCACATTGTTATGCAACCGTCACCACTATCCATTTGCAGACCTTTTTCTTCATCTAAACTCAAACCCTGTACCCACTGGACAGTAACTCCCCATTCCTTTTCCCCTCAGCCCCTTGTAAACACAATTCTACTTTCTGACTCTGCAAATTTGACTACTATAGGTATACTTCGTATAAGTAGAGTCATACAGTTTTTGTCCTTTGGTGACTGACTTATTTCACTTAGCATAATGTCTTCAAGGTTCATCCATGTTGTAGCATGTGTCAGAATTTTCTTCCATTTTAAGGCTGAATAGTATTCCATTGTAGGTACATGTACCACATTTTGTTTATCCATTTAACTGCGGATGGACACTTGGATGACTTCCACCTTTTTGGCTGTCGTGCATAACACTGCCTGTGAACATGTGCCTACGAGTATTTGAGTTCCTGTTTTTAATTCTGTGGGGTATACACCTAGGAGTAGAATTGCTAGATTATGTTGATTCTGTTTAACTTATTGGGTAACTGCCAAACTTTTTTTTCTTAGCGGCTGCACCATTTTACATTCCCACCAGTAAAGCACAGGGATTCCACTATCTCCACATCCTCACCAACACTTTGGAAGACTTTTTGTTATCTATATAGACCTGAATACCTATAGACCTGCCCAGGATTTCCTCCAAGGGCACAGAAGAGCAAACTGTGAGAGCCAGTGTGAAGAGTTGAGGTCAGTCCAGATAGCTTTTTTCTGCTTGCACTCTGTGCTCTGTGGGGTTCGGTTTGTCCAACAAACTGAGCAGCAGACAGTGGCTGAGGCTGGTCTAATTTCCTCAGTCAATAGCGTCCTAAAGTAGCAAGTCTTTTTTCTTAAGAACTAAGAGCAAGGAGGGCCCAGAGCTCTGGGTCATATTCTACCTTTTTACTTCCATGCCTATAGGTCGACAAAGTAAGTAAAGCCAAGGCCTGCAAGTAAGTTTGTTTTGTCCTTTCAATTCTTCTCAAAAATCAAGATTAAAAGATTTAGCAAGAGAGAGATAGACTCTCGTAAATCAGAAATTATCAACCCTCTTTTTCAATTAGAGCCTTTATTTATCATATAGCTGGTTTTGAGGTCAGAATGAAGACTACTAAAATCTGCAACTTAAATTGTTTCTTTCCTTCTTGTTGTCCAAATTTGTCCTCCTTGGAGTTTCCTGTAGAATTCATGGTGGTATCTAGGTGCCATATCCTATTTCCCCAGCTTTCTCAGTGGTGGAAATTAGTTCTAATTTCATCCTTTTCATGAACTTACTAATCTGTTCATAAAATGTGTTCATAAACTCCTACAGTCATGGTCCACGGTTAAGCAATTAAAGATAGACAAAATGATCATTTTCTGGCTGATAATGACTGAATGAAATAGCTAAGGGCCTAAGGTAAAACTGAGGCTCTCCCACCCAGGATTAGCCAGCAGTATTAATTGATAATCCTCAACAGTTATCCTTAGCACTTCGTAAACATTAATTAAACCTCATGACACTCTTATGAGGCAGATTGTGTTATCTCTGTTTTTACAGATGAGGAAACTATCTTAAAAAGACAAACAAATTGCTGAAAGAGTATCCACCTAAGCCTTTGACTTTTCATGGTCATGTAAGTGGGGAAAAATGGTGACAAATAGATCATTTTTCTCTCTCCACCTTCTTTCCCTCAACTAAAAGGCTGCTTGGAATTTCAAGGACGTTTTGAAACAACACTACTTTTATTTTACTTTTTCTCCTTTTTGCCCAGGTCTTTGAAGAATTTAGAAATCAAGAAAAATCTATTCCCGTAATTAAAATGTGAAGACAAAAGCTATTTGTAGCGGAAAAACATCCCATTAATGTGATTTCCTTGTGGTGGATTGACAAGTTCAAAGCAGGAATGTATGTTGCCATGGGCACCAGATTCTATTTGCTCTGCTGGTTCATTTTACTTAGCTGCTGAAGGAGGAGGGTAGCATTCAGCTAGGAATCACTGAGCATTGTTAGAATAGATTTGTAATTTTTATGTAATACTTTCTCTTTATAGATCTATACAGAAAACAGCAGCAAACTGTTTACAGTCACTTTAGGGGCTGAGTTTTCAGAATCTCTCAGGCATATAAGCTGCGGAAGGGGGTCTGGGGGAGTGCTTTTTCTCCCTTCTCAAACATCTCATCCATAACAGGCTGTAAATAAATATTTGTTAAAAAGATGGGGGATGGATGAATAGAGGACTTGTTATCATGCACCAGCTGTCTGAATTAGACTTTAGGTTTATGGGAAGGAAGGTTGGGAAGAAAGGGAAGGGGAAAAGGAGGAATGTCAGGGGAAGGAAGCAAGCCGACATTCTGGAGTGGTCTGTACTCACTCAGACACAGGAAGGCAGAATCAAAGCTGTCCTGCAGTGACAGAGGCAGACAGAGGAAGAGTGAGAGATTTGTGCTACTTTCCTAAGGCAACTGAAGTGAAATACACAAAAAGTAGTTAATTTTCATTAGCTTGATGATCCCATTGTCCTCTCTCTTCCATCACTACGCTTATAAGGGTCTAATAGCAAGTGAGAAATGGTGAGGGGTGGAAACTCACCCTCTCTAGAGGGACAGGAGTGGTTCCCTGGCACTGAACCAAAGAATGAAGTTTTGCTTCATTTGTTTCAAGTTATCAGGGCCAGGTGACTTTCATTTTGAATTAGGCATTTTCCTTCCCTGACAAATGAAGCCTTCTGCCAATGCCTTTGAATCAGGAAAGGCTCCTGCTCCTTATACGCAGCAGCAAGCATTTCACAATTTAGAATGATGGTTCCAGAATTGCAGTGGAAGTGGCAATATTTCATAGTGATTTTCTCCCTTCCTTCTCACTCTTATCCCATGTTCAGTGTTGTCTAAGCAAATTCTGGCGGTGTCTTTTGTATCTGCATGATGCCTAAGTAAGCAAAAGGCTGGATAAAGCAAATGTCTTCCAAATCTCCATCTATCATGAACACGGATTGTAGTCTCAGCTCTTCTGCTTGATGCAAACAAGCTGACAGATGTATTTCAGCAGCAGCAAATCTGATGACTGACATAGCGCTGTCTGCTGCTGAATTTACATCTGTATTTTTTCTGGGAAGGGATAAAATTGTGTAATAAAACTATTTGGTGTTAATGCTCCCTGACCTCTCTGCTCCACTCTTCCTATTCAGCCCCCAAGGCACACCACTTCAGAGCTCTAGTCCCCTAACCTGAGAGCCCATGGGTTGGCTGCCCCCAGGGTTCAGGGTATTCCTTCTCAGTTTGCCTTTTAGTTCCAGACCATTCTTTCTCTCCTTGCATTTCCTACCCAAAGCTCCCAACCACTAGCTGCCACCAGTTACATCCTCTTCTCACTCCTTGACCCTTGTAGGTAATTGTCGCATCATGATTGCTGATAATCTGATGAGCTAATTCACAACAAGAATTAATGCACAGTAATGCAGCAGGCATAACTTCTCATATGTTCCCACTAAAATCAAGGGGCTGAGGGGGAGGCAGGGCGGGAAGCAGCGCCATAAGGGTTGGGAAAGGAAGACGGGGGGGGGGGGGGAAACTGCTTCAACATCTATTTTAAATTGCTTACCATTTAGGTTGCTCAGTGCTGTAACCCATCTGAAATTCTCAGCAAAATTCACTCTTAAAGTGACTTGTTCATTCTGTGCTTTTCCAAATCCCCAGCACACTGCTGTATACTTCTGAAGGCATGCAGAGGTCAATCGCTATTTCTGAATAAATCTCCATTATCATGTATCCCATCCTTTAAAAAATTTCATTAGTATAAATATATATTACAAAAATAATGTTTGCTTTTGTAAACAAATAATACAGGAGAGCGTGAAAAAAAAGTCCCTTCTTCCTAATTCCATTCTTTTTGGAGAATACCACTAATAGTAATTTACCGGTTATTCTTCAGATTATTTAGGTAAAGGCATAAGATTATATGCTCTATAACTTATTATAAATTACTTAAGTATATGTGTTGGCTTTAATCAATACCGTAGAGCTGATTAGTTAATCTTTGACATATACTGATCAATCAGTTACCATTGAAAGGCCACACACTAGAAGAACCACTATAAGATCTCCAGTCATTTATTTTTTGGCATATAATGGATATTAGAAATAACTTTTTCTTTGTAAAATTATTAGTATTCCAGATGTGTGAATTGGCTAGAAATGTTATGCAGGCACACCTGCACTTGATGAATAGGGAGCAAGAATTTATTAAATCCAATCCTATGCTCTTTGCCTGGCATATGAGGTTGAGGATTCCATTCTGTCCTGTGTGCACTCTGAGCAGAGAGAAGTGAGCATGCCTGTGTTTGTACCTGCATGCTAATAAATTTTTGTCTCCTGTACAAAAGTCCATCTGAGATCTGGGTTCACTGTACCAGACACCCCCTGACAAGGCAGCTGTGGGAAAACAGACCCTTGCTATCACCTACTTCCAACCTTTAGAGCCCACAGCTGTTTATCAAAAAGAAGCTAACGTTTGTGAACCAACTGGGTTTGGTCAGTTCCCAACACATGTATAATAATATAAATAAGTCAAGATAAATAAGTATTAGGATATATACTTACTTAAAAGGCAAGAAGAAATAGGATTATACAATATATGTATTGTTTGCTCAAAATATGTTGTGAAATCAATTTCTAATTATAGGAATTTGGGGCACCTGCAGGATACTGGTAGAAGAGATTTGGGTTAAGACGGACTTTTAAAAATGTTAAATTAGTATCACATGAGTGAATGTCCTGTGAGATGAGTTATCTCTTCAGAGTAGGCTAGGCATTTACAAACATTTATTTTTGATTTTCATAGTAAGATACATTAATCATAGAAAGATTGAAAAAAGTCAAGAAGAAAATTAAATCATTCCCAATGCTCCTCCCATCTGGATATAACAATGTTATCAACACTTGGGAGTGTTTCCTTCCAGTGTTCCTGTGTGTGTGTGTGTGTGTGTGTGTGTGTGTAGACATCTGTACATACACTCTCATAAATAAAATCATACTGCAGGGGTAGTTTTGTATTATGCTTTCACTTCATTATATAGTGAGCATTTCCCTGATCATCAAAATTACTTGAAAGCCTAATTCTAGGAAGATAACCATCTAGGAAGATGGTTATCTAATAATTCCACCACATAGATATAACATAATTAAACCATTTCCCTGTCATTGGACATTTACATATCTGGATTTTTTGCTTTAGTATTATCATATTTTGACATATTTTAGTACTTAAAGCTTTGTTCTCCTTTCTGATGCTGGAATCCTGCATATTGTTTGGAAAGCATAGTTTATACATGATCTATTTCAACCTTCTCATTCATCTGTCATCTTCCAAAACTAAACAAACAGAAAACTCTCTGACCTCATGCTCTGTCATTTAAAAATATTTGAAAGGTTTTTAGAAAAAAATTAGATTGCTGTAAGAGTATTGTTAGTGTTATAAGTTATGCTTTTGTTTTGAAGAAAAAGAAAAAAGCCTCCTCATTCTCTTTCTGATGGCTAATTCTGGGAAACATGGGTTTAGGATTCCAGTCTGACTTAACCATCAGAATCCTCCTTATTCAGGTTCTGTTCCAGCTCTGTTCTCTCCCAATGGATCTGGCCTGTCCTGCCATTACAATGCCATCCACTGAAGCACCATTCCTTCAGTCACTGAATTCAGATGGTTCCTTCCTTTTTCATTCCTGTTTTTCTTGAGGGGGATAAACATTTAAAGCTTTTGTTGCACCCAGCAGATGCCAGTGATGTCCATGGAGCATCCCAGCCCCAAGCTCTGAAAAGCAGGAGTGAGGTGGCACTAACCATCTTGTTTCACAGTGAAGCAGAGAGAATTCGCAGCTGTTCTCTGCCAGCCCTCTCATCTCGTGAGTCTGTGAAGTGACAGTTTCCATGGGTCCAAGTAGATGTTAGGAAGCTTTTTAGAGTCCTCTGACCCTGGAAGCTGCTAATTAAAGTGCCACCAAGATGCTTCCATTGGCTCTGAGCTAGTTACATGTACATTTTAAAGAGCTGACCTTTCTCCTTTCTGTCTCTTGTACCCCATTGTGAGTGCTGTGGGTGGTCAGCAAATAATAACAGATAATAACCCTCTCCTATTCTTTCAAACCTCTACAGAAATGCAAATCACTGCCTTCAGAAGGAAGCACACAGGCATATGAATTTTATATCAGCAGGGATTACCAATGAGTCATGCTTGATGCTGTTGTAAAAACTATTCAGGTGGGAAGCCGAGCACTGCAGTAAGAGAATACAATGGGGAGTGTCTCTCTCTCCTGAATGTGCAATTATCAAAGAGCACACAACACAAACGCAACCATTCACTTGTCCCAACTTACAAAAACAATTATATGAATATATGCTGAAGTCTCCACAGGAAGGAAAGCTAAACTCTCCAAAATCAAATGATTCTTACAATGCAGAAGAGAATAAATCTGGAAGATGGTAAGCAGAGTTAATACCTGAGTGAGCGCCAGAACTCATGCAGATGTGTGTTATTTATGCCCTTAATTGTTATTTCTAATAGGTGCCTGGCTGCCAGTGCACGTGAGTTAAGTACTGTAAAATAACAGATGTCACATATCGCAAGAACCACAGGGAGTCAACATAAGCAGCAGCGTAATTCCGATTACTTTAGATATGAGGGGAACGAAGAGAAAGTATACAAAAACAGATGAGCCTGTGGCTGTAATTTATAAAACAAATTATCCCATTCAAATATGTCCTACACTAATTATGTATCTGCACTAAGTACATGAAGGGAGAAAAGCCATCTTGGAATAACAGAGCTTACTTGGGTAACAGTTTCCCTTCATTCTTAAAAGGACAAAGAGAGAATGAATGACAGAGAACAAAGGGAGAGAACTAGCCAGGCGGTGTCATTTTCTAGAGAAAAGCATGTGGATGTAAGAAAAAGACTGAAAAAAGTCTTGGATGTAAATTTTAAAAGCATCATTAATGATCTAGCAGAGAGAATACATGCAATGAAGCTTACAATATAGCACCAAATGACGGCACTAACACCACAGACCGAGATCATTTACAAAGACTGAAGGGAGCTCAGAGATTTGAACAAAAGCATAACAAGATTCAACTCAGAAAAGTGAACACAAATACACCTGGGGAAAATAATCTTAAATAAAGATGCCCAGTTGGAGAAGAAATGTGTAAAGTCTGGACCTGGAGTGAAAGTAGATAGGTAATTCTATCTGAATTGCAAGGTATTACAACAGCTCCATAAGGGGAGAATTCCCTTTGGGGTTTTAAATGCAGAGGTGTCTCATTATGAGGCATTGACAAAGGAACTCATGTCCCTCTTATGCTAACAGAATGAGGTCCTCTTCTGGATACATGAACCTTGTTCAGAATACAAAATACATTCTGGGACATGTAAATATGCACATATGGCTGAAACTGTTCTATTACTTCTCAGACAATAGAAATTTGATTATACCAACCCATAATTTTCAGAGCTTAAGGAACTATTTAATAATAATAGCACTTACTACGTGCCAGGCACTGTTGTAAGCACTTTACATATTAACTAAATCTTCTTAACAAATCCTCAAATAGATGCAGTTGTTTCTCTTCCTTAACAAATGAGGAGCCAGGGTGTAGAGAGCTTAATGAAACTTCCCAAAGGCATACATTTAATAAATGGTGATTTGGACAACTTAACACCAAAAACCATCCCACTAAAAAGAGAACCTGAGTAGAAATTTTTCCAAAGACGTACAGATGGCTAACAGACAAATGAAAAGATGTTCAACATCACTAATCATCGGGGACATGCAAATCAGAACCACAGGTATTACCTTAAACTTGCCAAAATGGCTATAATAAAAAAGACAAGAAATAACAAGTGTTGATAAGGACGTGGAGAAAAAGAAACCCTCATGCACTGTTGATGGGAATGCAAATTGGTGCCGCTACCGTGGAAGATGTGTGAAGTTCCTCAAAAAACAAACTAAAAATGCCACATGATCCAATAATTCCACTACTAGGTATTTATTTATCAAAAGAAAACAAAAACACTAATTTGAAAAGTTATATGCATCCTATGTTTGCAGCACCCTTCTTTACAATAGCCAAGATATACATATGGAATATTACACATTATAAAGGGTGACATCATGCCATTTGCAACAACATGGATAGACCTAGAGGTACTGTGCTAGGTGAAGTAAGTCAGACTGAAAAAAGATAAATGCCGTATGATTTCACTCACATGTGGAATCTAAAAAAAAACAAACAAAAAAAACCCCCCACAAATGAATAAACAAACGAAAAACAGAATCAGACCTATAAATACAGAGAACAAACTGATCGTTGCCAGAGGAAAGGGAGCATGGGAGGGTTGGATAAAATGGATGAAGGGAAGTGGAAGATAGAAGCTTCCAGTTATGGAATGCCTAAGTCACAAGAATAAAAGGGACAGCATAGGGAATATAGTCAATGGTGTTGTAATAGCAGTGTGTGATGACAGATGGTAGCTACACTTCTGGTGAGTGCAACATAACATACCGATGTTGAATCACTACATTGTACACCTGAAACTTATGTAACATTGTGTGTCAACTCTCCTCAAATAAAATGTAATAAAAAATAAATAAGTGATCATTCTGGAATTCAAACCCAGACAATCTCCCAAGTTCATGATCCTTTAGCACTAAATAAGATTTCCTATCTGTGGCAGAAAAGGAGGCTTACTTGATAATTCCCTTCACTTTGTAGATACACTTTATCTCTGAATGTGACTGGAAGGTCTGACATATCTCTAGGCTATACCATTCATCCTGATGTATGCCTTCTTGTCTCCTCACTTCCAAATATTTATTTCTCTTCCAAAGAGGATTTAAGTGGTTTGTAGGACACAGAATCAAAGGTTAAATTTTGCGATTCCAGTCCCTGGACATTCCTCATATCTGACCCATTGAGCTATGATGGTCTTTATGCTGGAGACTATGAAGATCCTATTTAGATTTATGATCCCTCATGAATTTTGTTACTTAGTTGAGAAATTAGAACTGTGGTTAATATTAGGAAGTTGTTTAAAATAACTGCAGTAGGTAATTTTTGAAAATTATGCCATGCAAACACATATAAATGTATATTATTTATGAAGTATTGGTTTCTTTGGGGGAACTCTTTCTGTCCCCAGAATCTTGAAATGCAGATAGTTGCCCTGTGACTTTGAAGGAATTGTGTATTTTGTGACTGTGTATTTTGAAGGAATCTCTAAGATTGTCACTGCTGAAGAATGCATTTCCTACTGGGGTGTCATGGTACTATTCTTTTTTTCCCTGGTTTGAGTCTCTTACCAGTAGAGTCATGACTTTTTCTAAGTAGGCTCCATACCCAGTGCAGAGTCCAACATGGGGCTCAAATCCATGACCCTGGGCTGAGGTCAAGAGGTAGATGCTCAACCGACCAAGCCACCCAGGCACCCCTAGACTCATGACTTTTTAATTAGACAACAACACCACACTGCCTGTGGAAGAACATCATTTAAATCCATGCACAAAGCATGATGAATGTCTTGTAACCGATCAAGCTTCTCTCTCTGTGCTAGCAACTATGAGCCTCAGAGGCAGAGTTGGGGTCCAACCTTGATAAATGTCTCATTCTTTATTCTCATCATTTTTTTCAGTTTCTTGACTTATTATTTTACTGTTATGGGCTGAATTTTGTCCCCCCTAAAATTCATATGTTGAAGAACTAGCTCCTGTTACCTCAGAATGTAACTGTATTTGGCGACTGGGTCTTTAAAGAGGTAATTAAGTAAAATGAGGTTACTAGGATAAGCCCTCATCCAATATGATTGGTGTCCTTATAAGAAGAGGAAATTTTGGCACAAACCTGTACAGAAGGATGACCATGTGAAGTCACAAAAGATGGCCATTTGCAAGCCAATTAGAGGCCTCAGAAGAAACCAATCTAAACTGTGAGAAAATAAATTCCTTTTGTTTAAGCCTCCCAATCTGTGGGCCTTTGTTATGGGCTGCCTTGTATGTCTACCCCCAGCTCCCAAAGCCAGGAAGATACATCTTACCAGAAACTGACCCTGATAGCACCTTGATGTTGGACTTCTACACTCAAGAACCGTGAGAAAATAATTTTCTTCCTGTAATTATTAGACCCCTATTTCTCTGAGTGGTGCTTAGGGGTAAGCAAGTCAATGAAAATGGAACTCTGATTTTGAGGAGGAGTGGGTTAACCTGGATGGAGCAGAAAATGGTCTGAGGTCCAACCCAACACTACCATGTCATAGGGACATTTTTGCCATTCACAGTGCAATAGACTGAATGTTTGTGTCCCCCCAAATTCATGTGTTGAAATCCAACCCTCAATGTGGTTGTACTAGGAGGTGGAGCCTTTGGGAGGTAATTAGGTCATAAGCCCTCATAAATGGGATTAGTGTCCTTATTAAATAGATGTCAAAGAGCTCTCTTGCTCTTTTTCTGCCGTGTGAAGATACAATGAGAAGTTGGCAGTGTGCCTCCTGGAAGAGGGTTCTCACCAGAACCCAGTCGTGCTGGCACACTGATCTAGGTCTTTCAACCTCCAGAACTGTGAGAAGTAAATTTCTGTTGTTTATAAGCCACTCAATGTATTTTGTTATAGCACCCAGGAACTAAGACACACAGGAAATGACAAGACTTGGTCTTTTCAGCTCTTGCATGGGAGCCTTAGTGGCAATCCAGTCCAGTGACAGTCCAAGAGGATTCATTTTATTTTTATTTATTTTTTTAACGTTTGTTTATTTTTGAGACAGAGAGAGACAGAGCATGAATGGGGGAGGGTCAGAGAGAGAGGGAGACACAGAATCTGAAACAGGCTCCAGGCTCTGAGCGGTCAGCACAGAGCCCGACGCGGGGCTTGAACTCATGGACCGCGAGATCATGACCTGAGCTGAAGTCGGCTGCTTAACCGACTGAGCCACCCAGGCGCCCCTAAAAGGATTCATTTTAATGTGAATCTGCTGCCTGCCACATCTACTCTGAGGTAAAATGCCCTAAAAGTATTGATTCCTTTACTTCATCTAAGAAATAACCTCTCTCCCTTTCAAGAGACTGAGATTGAGTTCTCCATTCAATAGGTCCATGCAATGAGGTCAAGAGGATTATGCTCAACATTCTATTATGCTTCTGTTTTTCTGGCTCACTCAGAGATCATCCAGAATAAGAGGCTGGAAATACATTGATAAAACATAGCACATGACATACCCACAGAAAAATGAATTGCATGTCTGCTTACCTGATTTTGCTTACTATGGGCATCTTCAATCAGTCTAAGGTACCTGGTATAGGTGAGTAACCAGATTTATTATATAGTTATATATGTACATGTGTATGTGTTACAGTGCGTATTAGTCAGGCCTCCTTAGTTATAAGTAACCTGAACTGGTTATTGCTAACTCTAGAGAAAGCAAATTTATTGGAGGGATTCATCATAGAATACATAGGCTTAGAAATGCGATGACTTCCACACAATAATAGAATAAGAACAAAAACCAGGGCAGTCTTGCCAGTCTTGGCAATAGAAAGTATCTGACCATCTTTTACAGGTTCTGCCCTGGAATGAATGTGCCCCAAACTTTGTTTTTTAAATAAAAATTACTCTTCTCCATATTCAATATTTGTAGCACCCCTCTCAGTATATACAGAATATAGGGAGTGGACACAGTCCACCCATTCCATGACTTGGTGCCCAATCTCTGGTTTGGGTAAAGGTACAGCTCCACTCAGACTTAATAGAGAGGTAGAGAGGCAATTACCCTGAAGGGACTTAGGGTAACATTAGAAGGAAAGAAGAAATCTTGTTTGGCCCAGCAGTAAAAATAACGATGACAACAACAATGACAGCTGTCCACTTGACTCTAATTCCTTGCTTCAGATCTAGTGATCCGTCCAAGGTGACTCCTCTCTGGTGTGTTTCAGGCTACTCTTAGAGTCCTGTCTGCAAGAGCAGGTCTCCCTCTTGCTTTAGGATTTGTATTCCTGATCATAGAGAGTTGTCAGCCTTCAGTTAAGCTCTGGCCCAGAGTATGGTTTTGCAGAACTATCTTACCATCTGCTGATTTTCAGGGCATAGTGTCTTTTCAGTGTCCTGTGGAAAATGCTAGATGCTGGCTTTGCTAGTTTATGGAGGAAGCAGGACTGTGTGAAGCTGCCCACTACATCTCGCCCTGGGTCTCTGTGCTCTTAGCTGACTGTTTTCTAGCTGGATAACCAGGCTACTCTGCCCTAAGGCTATGTGATAAAAGCTTTCAAACCTTCTTGGTGGGAATGGCATTTACTGCTTGGAAGTTAAGCTGAGGCTGGGTTTGGTTTAATTACAGCCTGCCACATCACATAAGCTAGCATATGTTACTTGGGAAGGAAGAAGAACATTCTGAGGGTTGATGGTATAAGGAATGATTTCTCTCTAATTAGTTGTCACTTTGAAGGGGAGGCATCATAGTAATAAACTGTGGGTGGATAGGTGATAGCAGAAAATGTAGAGGAAGGCCAACTGAATGGGTCCCCTCTCAGTCCAAGAATGCAGAATTCTAGAATGGTAGGGCTTCCGTGATTCACTGTCAGAGAATTTATGTTCATTCTCACCCCTTGACACTTGCCTTCTTTTATTAAGTACCCAGAATCTTCATGTTCTTTCTCAGTTCTAGTTAGAACAGATGGGAGGTAGTCTAATAAACACCAGTACTCACCAAGGTGTCAAGAACTGTGTTGGTTGCCCCTCCAAGGGGATAGGTATTTCATTTTTAAATGGTTGGGGAAACTTATGGCACAATGGAATCATTTTTATTTTGGTGGATTTTTAGTTAACATAGTTGTGCGGAAAATAGTAGATAATTGGGGTCTTCTTCATATCCTTAAAATACACATGTTATTGATCACTTTCCAATTCTGCCCATGTGCAAACTTAGCTGGAGGTCATACAGCTATTGTGGAGAAAATAAAACAACATTGATCAAGAAAAGAGGCCCCAGGGCACCTGGGTGGCTCAGTTGATTAAGCATCTGACTTTGGCTTAGATCATGTTCATGCAGTTCATGAGTTTGAGCCCTGCATCCGCTCCACACTGACAGTGAAGAGCCTGCTTGGGATTCTCTCTCTCCCTCTCTCTCTGTTCCTCCTGCATTTGCTCATTCTCTCTCTCAAAATAATAAATAAATAAATTAAATTAAAAAAAAAATAAAGGTGCCCAGTTTCATCTGACTACACAGCAAGTTCTGTGCCTTTAAGGAAGAGCTAGTGGAAAAGCTGATTTAAGGGGCATTTAACAAATAGACACCCTCTCTTAGTTCTCCTTAACCCCAGAAGAGATCACATACATTTTATTATACTTCTTACAATCATACAAAGACCAAACCAGTCAATATACACTTAGAGAATCTATGCAGATAAACCATAAACTAATTGAAGGCCAATATTATACTTTCAACTCCTTTGTATTACACACTTCACCCTCATTTATTCAATTCATTTAGGAAAAAAAAATATCGAGCACTTACTATATGCTAGGCACTATGCTAGATTTTAGTAATTCTACATGATTAAGATGTGGTTCCTCTCCTCAAAGAGCTCAGAGCCTAGTGAGGAAGACAGCTGGGCACAAAATAGTTATACAATCATGTGTGAAGCACATTCCTAGTTGTAGGAATAAGCACTATCTTACCATTGAAGAGGAAGAATTCATTCTGTCTGGCTTTAGAGATCTGGCATTTGAGCTAGTCCTTGAAGGACAAGATGGTTCATTAGCTCAGCATCCTGAATATAGCAAGTGTTTAAAAAAATGTCACTGCTTAACAATATCAGAGATGAAGGAAACCAGAATTATTTGAAGGTTGAGTCCACGGTTATTTATCCCAGTTTTTTCTTGGATTGAGGTTGGTTATCCTAACCAGTTCACCCTCATTAATCAGACCCCTATATGGTTCATCATTTGCCCCACATAATCAATGCTTTTGAGATTATCACACAGACACTGTATAGGAGTTGACAACTTGAATGCAACATGAATGCAAACATAGCTGTTGAAATTGTCGTTTCTTCCCTTATTTTCTTTGACTTCTGAGGGTTTTATATTTTTAAATTGTCAGTCTTGACACCACACTCATAACCCCAGTAATTCAACTCAAAATACATTCTGATAAATGACTGAAATTTGTTGCTGTGATGGCACTTAATCCTGCACCATTGAGAAGTCAACTCTACAGCTGTAAATTTCAGATTTTATAGTGAAATTTTGACTAAACTGGGCCTTTTTTTTTTCTAGTGAGCTATCCATTAACTAGTGCAGTATTTACAAAATAAATGTTGAGAAGCCTACCACAAATTCTCTGTAGAGTTACTAGCGACTTTATATTTGACAGTAATGATTGCATTATTCTGATGCATTGAATTTCTATTTTCAGGAACACTAAAAAAGTCAACAATTCAATGCTGTTTGAAAAAAAATTGACTGGCTACTCCCATCATTTGTTTTTGTCTGCATCTAGATAATTTCATATATCTGGATGAAAAGGAACAAATTCTACCAACCATCAGGTATTTAAAAAAGATCTGAATTTGAATGTTATAGAGAAATCAATGAAATGATTGGCTGAATTTGTCAATTTCCATTTAAACTTGATGCTGAGTATAAATAAGCCTTTGCTGTTCTCTGTCAACCTTTAGATTTCAGAAATAGTAAAAATGCTAATTTTCACCACAAGGGGGAAGTAGAACACTAAAATTGTTATCAAATGGAGCCTAATGAAAGGGAGTAGTATATTTGTGTTAAGAAAAACTGTACTCTGTGGCAAGAAATAAGAACTTTAAAAAATGTTGACTAGAATTCAGCAATCTTTGTAGTATCATGTTCACATTAATTTTAACCTCTTTGTAAATTTCCTACACATTTCACCTTTGAACTAAACATATGGTTTGCAAAATGGACAAAGAAAAGAAGTAACAATTGCCAGTAAGGGAAGTAATTCACATTTCATCTTGAAGGATAACATGTGAAATCTCAAGTATTTGAGAGTGATTATTAGTTTTCTTAAGATAGCTCACTGGCTTCCTGGGGAGTATATATTTTAGGCTGAAACGTCAGTAGAAAATGGATCAGCTAAAGTAGTTGTATGATACAGTTTAGCATTAAACAGCCTAAACTTATTTGAAAGGGTAAATATTTAATCTGGGTTTTTGTGGCCTTGCTTGTAGAGCCTTCTATCAAGAGGGAAAACTGGGCAAGCCTTCTGTTTCTTGTGAAGTCTGACTCAAGATTATCTTCCTTCAAGAAATTTTCCTGATCTCATTCTACTTGAAGCAGATGCCTCTTCTTTAGTGTGCATCAGAAACCCTTGGAAAAGTTGTGAAACCGGATTGCTAGGCTCCTGCCCAAGTTTCTGATTTGGTGAGTCTGGGGAGGGTTCTGGGAATATGTACGTCTAACAAATTCCAGGTGATGCTGATGTTTGGGGTTTGGGACCACACTTTGAGAACCACTGTTTTAGTGTGTATTCCCTTAGTTTATGCTATCAAATATCATCACACCAGAGTCTAGAGAATGTTCCTTCTTTGTTTGGTATGCTGGAATTTGGTTTGCTAAATATTGTTTGAAACCAGGTGGCTGTTGATGGTGGCTCAGAAAGTTTTCTCTTAGCAGTTCTACAGTTGGATTTTATTCGTTAGGATTTGACCTGAATGTTATCACACGCTTTTGGGTACATTGGTTTTTCAGGACATGTTAGGTGTGTATGTTGTGGTTTTTTGAGCACACTGTCACTTGAAGTGGGTCTGGGCCTTTAGTCCCTGTGCTTGCCCTTATGGCCCTACAGAACCAGTACAGTCCTGGTCTAAAGCATGTTTGCACTCAAATCTTAATATGCAAAACCAAAAGACCGTACAGGGGCATCTGGCTGGCTCATTCGGTGGAGCATGCAACTCTTGATCTCAGGTTGTGAGTTAGGGCCCTGCACTGGGTGTAGAGATTACTTAAAAATTAAAATCTTAAAAATAAAAACAAAATTAAGAAAATAAAAAACCAGTACACATGCTACTAAAGTACAATTACTTTAGTAAGTAATTCTTGCCAGAAATACTAGTACTGATGTGAATGAGGATTAGGAAAGGATTTGGTCTGAATCATTTAACCTATATATCTATAATCATTAGTTAAGTGGAAATTGGTTAATTGTCCATATTTTTTTTACCTTTTGCCTAAGTGAAAGAAAAAATGGGCCAAACACTAGGCTGGGTGTCAGCATATGACTTCTGTTTGGGTCATGAGTTTAGTGGGTAAATTGTAGCAATGTGATCTCTGTCAGCCTTCAGGAGTGAAATGAAAATAGCCATACTTACCTAAGCAGATCCATTGAAAAGAACAACTAGCAGCAGCAACAACAAAATCTTTTGTAAACATAAAGCACTATAAATTTATGTAGTAAAGATAATTCCATATTATGGGTTTCACTGGTCAGATCTATTTCTTTACAAACCACAATTCTAGAAAGAGAAGGATTATAAACAGATGCATGATCCACTGAGGACAATATAATATAATGGCAACCATTTAAAGGTACTGAAGATTAAAGCTGGCTGTTTACCAAAGTGGCATAATGGGTGTAAGACTTTATTTGGCACATGTTCTAATTGCTTAACAAATCAACGCTGGCAAAACAGTTAATCTGGTAGGGCCCATAGACTCTGCCACTGATTCCCTGATTCACAATAAGCAATACATTCATCCTTCAGAGATTCTGGAAACATGTAATTTCTGCCAAAAACAAAAGCTGTGAGATTCCAATTTCTAAATTACCATTGTTTTCTCTCTGCCCTAGGTCAAAGTGCACAATACCCCACAGGGCCATGGGAAGACACTGGGTTCTTCTCTAATACTCCAACCCTAGCTTCAGGGCACTGAATAATGATTCTTTTCCCAGGGCCACTGTGAAATGGTTTGAGCTTCTCAGATGAAGACATGCTAGCCACATGTTACTACCCTCTTCTCAAGGGTTTACAAGTAGATTTTAAAATAATAGTTGTTCTAAAATGTGAGGATACCTGAAGGAATTCTGACCTGAGGAATTTGCTCTTGAATTACCCATATTTGCCAATATGACTATTTCTAGTTATCCCTGCCTGATGGTGGCTCATAATTGCAGGTGATTAAAGAGAGACAGGCCATAGTTGCTGGATGTGGCTGAGAACAGGCTTCTAAAGCAGCATCACATACCTACCTGCTGGTCCTGGCTATAGGGCTCAGCCCGTTGAACCTTTGCCCACTGTCTCCTTTTGCCCCTCTCTTGATGTCTGGCCAATTAATTCAGTTTTATGTTCATTTTGACTAATTACTCACTTCTGGCCAGTGCTACCAAGAGGTTCTGGCAAAAGCAAGGACTCAGATGTCAGATGCCTGGATTTAACTTTGATTCCACCACTGGCTTCCTGAATCTCAGTTTTGCCCTGAGACAGGGATAGAATGTATCTCAAAGGTTGTCAAGGGTTGCTGAGATACGTACAATTCCTGACAAATATTTATGTTCAGTATATGCCACCTGTTGTTATCATTATTATGTGTTTATGCTTTTAAGCTTGACCCTATGTCACTGTGGCTCCATGACCTGTGCTGCTTTTCCTGCTTAATTCTGTGGCACTGAGGTCCTGTCCCAGCTTTTCTTGAGCTGAGGACACTCCGCTCCCCTTGCTTCCTCCCATGGAGACAGGGATCCTGAGCTTAGGAGAGCTGCTATTTTTCTATTAGCACCAATACATTATGCTTTGATCTCAGAGGAGAGCAAGCACTCTACAGATCCATTACTAAGGGGCCAGGTGAACAGAGCAACTGAGTAAACACTATAGATCACCTACTGAATGATTTGGATTTAGAAATCAATATTCATTATCGGTGTGGCTAAAGTGACTGAATCAGTTGGCTATTGTTCCACTCATTACTCATTAACTGATTGATGGTATGATCTCAGAATCCCCATTTCATGAACAATTATTTCAACTCCAGCAAAGTGGACATGAAACTTCCTTTGTCTCCGGCCAAGTTTTAGGTTCAACCATTATGTGTTTTAATTTTTTATGTCCTCTTGTAGAGAAATCTCATTCAGTTATTAGGTTGAAATATTTTCCTCTGCCCCAAAGCCAAGTATTTGTGCTGTTTTGTAGGTTAGAGAGGCCAGGCTTCTGGGGCCTCCAGGAGAACCACAACAAAACTCAAATAATTTCTTTCCTGCTCATACAAAACTGGTGGATAGAAGATTTCTGTCTTTGTGAGACTTTGCAGAATGCATTTCAACACTCCATAGAATTGGCTGGTGAAAAGTGGGGTTAAATAACGAAGAAAATTGCACACTGCAAACAAAAAAGCTTAAAAAAGATTTTTGCCTATAGCATAAGGTATAGAAAAATGGCTCTATTTCCAGATGAATCAATCTTAGCCTTTCCTTAGCATTTCCTTTAACTATAAGTAAATGAGGAATCTAAATCTCCATTAACTTTGAATACCTATGCTACATCACTGTAAGCAATGATTTGTTCTTTTGTCCCACGGATGAGCTGAACACAGGGCCTTACTTTAATATGAAATACACTGATTTTGTTGGATTCTATTACATTCTCATACTGCTAAAAGATCTTTTCATGTTCAAATTCCAGTGTGTTTTCAAAGTCAGGTTTTGTTCTTTCAAAAGGAAAAGGGTCCCCTGTGGAAGTTTATGAAAGCTGACACATTTTCTTGTAAAATATCCTTCTGAGACCATACAGTTTATCGGTAAGCACATATTTTTGGACCTTTTAAAATGAGTATTATGAAATTAACGTGAGATGTTTTTAGAAAAGTGAATGCCATTGACTCTGTAGGGCAGAATGCCTGTCTCCTTTGTGGTTGTTACTCTTTATAATTCCCTGCAAAAGGCATTTTCAGATAATTAAAAAAGGTATTTGGAACAAAAATACTTATCAAAAGAGGTTATATAACAAATGCACAGCAGCCAGTTGTCAAAGTTAAAAATACCCATTTATTTCCCCCCAAAGCTATTAGATCTATTACCACCTAATTGCTTGGAAAATTCATTTTCTTTTTCTGAAATCACAACCTTAATTGAGGTCTGAAAGCTCACCACGTGCCTCTTAAATCAGTAAACCTAACTTTTTAAAAAATTCTTCTAGAATTTATCTTTGTGGCCAAGAGCATATTTTTTCTTTGAGATAGTTATGGCAGCTCATCCTAGCAGAAAAGCACTGTTTCTGATAATACATATTGAGGGCAAGAGTTCACAGCAAAGTGAACAGATATTAATGCAAGCATATTATTTAATCACACTGAAACCAAAAGATTTTTAACCATTTTTTGTGGTATTTTATCCTAAATGTCAAGATGGGAAACACAAATCTATTCGTCATTCTGGCTGTGGAAATCTGCCCTACATGTCGCCATCAGCAAGAGTAACGTGTGTAACAGATACAACCTATTTGTTGTTATGTAAACTCTCAAGAATGTACATAACAAGAAATAATTTTCAGCTTTGGTTTATGACAGATCAAGCATCAGTGGTGATGAGAGTATCTTAATCAGTGCCTGAAATCAGAATTGTTTTTAATTACATAAAAGGGATGAGAATAAATGTGATTAAAATAAATGATCCTAGAAGCAATCATTCAGGTTAGGGTTGCTGTTTCAAGGAATTACCTTGGAAATCTATGAACGAATTTGGAAGATTCTATCAGTTTGCAGAATGTTTTTGAAACTCCTCTCTCAGAATTGCCTCAGAGTTAGTTTATGACCTACTTCTCCTTATTACTTTATTTATTTATTGTTGGTTGGTTTCAAGAGTTTATTTGCAAAAAGGAATAAGGTTTTACTTGAACAAAAATCAATTGGAACCAGCAGCACCAAACCCAAAGTGATTAGGAGGGCTCCAGTGTCAGGAGCTCTGGGAGAGACTTTTATAGGGAAAAGGTTCAAGTAGGGAAATTATTGATTGGCTATGGTGTGGAGTCTAGTTGGCTGTTTGTAATTACTTGTTCTTGAGCTTTGATTTTGCAATGTTGAGGTACTGACGGGATTGGGTTTTGGTTTGCTTACATAGGCTGCCATGGCATTAGAGTCACATCAGTCTAATGGCCTCCTTATTGAATTAATTTGATAATGCCCACCTTTTGGTCATCTTCTCATACATGAGAGATTGACCAAAAATTTGGTATTAACACCACTCTCAGTCACCATTAGAGTTAAGTTGATCTTTTCTCATTGTGAAACTCACAGGTCGAGATGTCAGATCTGGGGAAGAATTGTTTTTGCAGTTTGTCTCTTTGTTTTCTTGTTTCTGTTTCTCCAAGTATAGTGAGATCATCCAATGTACTGCTGGTGCTTATGCATATGCATTTTAGACGCATAGGAGAACATTGTGTATCAGGGAGACTACAATGATAACTATTAGGAGGATAATACCAAAAGACTGATGTGTGCTCCTTAGCCAGGGCCCCTAACAACCAAACCAGTCGGTATCAAATAAATCAATGTATGTACCTGAAGTAGGATCAACCTGTTTTAGCCAAGTGGCTTGTTTGTTAATTTCCTGTATTTACCACAATAGCATAGGTGTTGATCGAGCTACAGCAGAAGATATTTGCCACAGTACTGACTTCTTGTTCAGCCAATAGGTAATCTAAAGCAACTCTGTTCTCTAAACCCACCTTAGGAAGAAAATCTAGGGACTTGTGCAGCTACAGCCTTAACTATTCAGTGATAGTTGCTAAACTTAAGGAGCACTGTCTTCCCATGTGTGAACAGAGAGAGAGGAAAAGCAAGTAGCAAAAAGGCAGCAGCAATAAAGATTCTATGTTGGAGATAAAGATCTTGATCAGTGATCTTGGGAGAGCTGTCTACTTCAAGATGCTCTCTGCTTCTGGGGAGAAACCTCCCCAATCAATTTAAAATTTAGATCTCCAGCTAGTGTGTAGCTGGAGGAGCCCTTTTTGATTGGGGGATGTGGATCCAAGGTTCAAGTATGTGAAGTTTGGCTGCTGTTTGGGTGGTGAGGAGGACCTGGTATGGTCCCTTCCAAAGTGTTCAAGGGCAGTCTTTTTTCTTACTGATTCCAAATCAGAGGGGTGGGAGAAAATTGAAAGTGTTAGCCTGGAGAGTTATAGGATATTAGGAGAAAGTAGAGGAATTACTGATCCAGTTTGGTTTATAGATACTTAATAAAAATCGAAGACAATGAATGGCACTAGAATCTGGTATCCACAAAGTTGTGTTATAATTTTTTACAGAAACATAATTTTTCCCTCTACAATCACCATCATCTGTATCAAAGGTAGTGACAGGAAGGCTAATTTGTTTATAAAATAAGTCTGTTGGCCTGATTATTTACAGAAGTACACAAGAACAGTGATCATGCAGATAGGCTCTTTTTAAATCTGCTTTGCTGGAACTTTTCATAAAGAATCTTAAACTAGACTTTTAAAAGCCTTTCTAGGGTTAGAAGCCAAGCCAAGAATACACCATCAGACTCTGCCTGGAATTTCTATAGATTTGGGTGAATTCTTCTCTTCTGGAGGTTGCCTAGATAACCTGAGGTTCCTGGGCCTTCCAGGACTTGACTTTTCATAGTAAGACTCTTGGGACTTTGTAAGCCAAGGTACAAGGTCAGGTTTTCCAAGGGGCTTTTATTGGCTCCATAATGTCCACCTTAGTTCCTTAAAACTGTTCTGATTATATCTGATTTTATGCATATTCTCAAATATGACTTTCTAGTCAAAGCCTTAGTGCCTTAGTAAAAACCAATGTTTCCAATTATATCGTGTTACAGGGAGAGCAGATTCTCACTGAACTTATGCAAATAACTGTATTGTCATGAAAATAAGAATACTCAATAGGTTTCTGAATTCTAGATAAATCAGGGACAAAAAGGAAATGTTACAATTTTGTTTACATAGACATACTTTACTGTAGGTCATAGATAGCTTATGAGAAAAGTGAAAAAGGTTTCCTTAAATCTGCAAAAATATAACATTAAGGAACCAGTAATATTTCAAAGAAAATTTATACAAAATATAATCATCTCTATCAGTTCATTCAATATCATATTGTTGATTCTGGTTCTGCTTGAGTCCAGTTTTTTATTAGTTCTAAAAATTCTTATCTAGTTCAGTTTTGTGATCTTAAAGTTAACAGAAACCTATATCCAGAGTACTTGTCAGAGTCCTTTCCATGAATTTCTCTGAAGATGAAGCACCCTTGCAAAAGAGTAAGACAATAACTAAATGACAAAAAAGACTTTAAAAATGGTCATGGTTAATGAATGATCTGATGAGAATTCATTTGACAAGGAAATGTAGTTATTTCTGTGGCAGACAATAATTTAGGATAATAGTTGGACAATGAGAGTATCGACAAGTTTCCAGAAACTTTAGACAATTTCTGGGATACACATGTTAGTAACATATCCAGACACAGATAACCTAAGATCTAGCATCTCTTTTTATTTGACAATGCTTCCCACATAATTTACCACGCCAAATAAACCACCAAATAAACCTAATAGTTTAACATCCCTCTTACAAGGTGAGGCAAATCCTTTGAGACTTTTCAGAAACCCTCTGGGAAATGTCAAAGTAACTTTGAGGTAAAAAAGACTCCATTTAGAGCTTTATTTTGAGAATTTGTCAAAAGTTTGAGCATTTGACTACATAGACTCTCAGCTCATTATGAAATAATACTTAGCTCATTATGAATAATACTGAGCTCTTTCAATATTGAGAAAACTGGCTTTTCTTAAGGAATCAAAGACCTGATAAAGACAGCATGAAACACAGCAAATTATTTTGGTAAGACCACAAATCTTCCTTTCCAGGTAGATTACCCAAAAGTTAGAAAAACACCTCTCACATTCTCTTACCAAGGGCAGACCAAGAAACCATTGTCCTTTTAACAGAGAGAAAACAAAAGTCTAATTTTGTGCCAATGTACTTTTGATATTAAAACTCATACTTTGGGGTATCAGTTAAGCGTCTGGGTCTTCGTTTTGGCTCAGGTCATGATCTCAGGGTTCATGAGTTGAAGCCCCGCATTGGGCTCTGTGCTGACATTGTGGAGCCTGCTTGGGATTGTTTTTCTCTGTCTCTCTCTCTCTGTCCCTCCCCTCCTCTCTGTCTCTCTCTTTCAAAGTAAATAAATTAATTAAAAAAAAAACCTCATACTTTAAAAACTTAAATTCATTCCAATTTTGTTACATTGATGCATAAAATTTCTTCTCAAAGATTCCTTGTCCATGTCCCTTCTATATACATATATAGTATAATGCATACTTGTTGAGTCTATGCAACAAGTTATGCAACAAAGTCTATGCAACAAGTCTATGCAACAAACTTACTATATATATATATATATATATATATATATATAGTAAGATATATATATATCTCCAGTCATGTTTTGTCTTATGTTTTTTGTCTTTCTCTTTCTGGAACAACCAGTTGTTCATTCTACTTTCCTTACTAACTTTCATACAAAGTGGTTTCCTTTCACCCTTATTATTTTTAAGTAATTTTAATTCCATGTATTGATTAGAATTCTTAACTCTTAGAATCCTTTATTCCTAACAAAAACTAAGAAGCAAGGACTGTTACAGTAGCATTCTGTGGATTGGCAACTTTATAAATACATGTCACAATTTCTAGAAGTACATTCTTCCTTGTAATAAATTTTTCAGTGTGGCACAAGACATGTTTACTAATAGATCCAAATATTTCTAGTTCCTTTGTAAGAAAGGAAGTCAACAGTAGATAAACCTATGCTCAGTAATTAATGTTTCAGTAACATTTTATAAGTTGTTATCTTATTTGGAAATGGTCTGGATATTCAGTGAATATCCATCATTCAACTTATCTCAGTATAACTTTAAGGTTTCAAGTTACCAAAAGATTTTGGAAATTATTGTTAAGTAGACATACCATAAAGCATGATTATTACTGAAGTTTTATTTATAAACTTTTATTTTACTTACACCTATTTAGTTTATTTGTTCTTAACAATTATGTTTAGAGAACTCATGAAAATTTCATGAGGTATTAAACAGCTAACTACCATCTTACGTTATCTTTCTTGCTAAAACAAATTCTGTAACAGAGATAGCATGAGTTTATTTGACTATTAGGAAACCTAAGTAGAATAAAAGTATTATATTTGGTGCTGATAACTAATGACATGCCTGTCTTGATTAAATCAACAAACTTAAACTAGCTTTTATTTACCAAAGATTATCCTAGATCATGTAAACTTAAAATTCTTTAGGGTTAGATACTATATGTCTGAGAGTATACTTGATTTATTTAAATGCTTGTTTGTCTTTAAGTCAATTAAATAGAGTTCTTTATAAATTAACTTTGATAAAACCATTCAGAGGTACAAAAATATCACACATCTATAACATACATACACAGAGGTCTTACAGCTTTCACGTAAAAATTTTAGCCATGAGACAGGTTGAAAGGTAATACAAAATTCCCCAGTTTATAAAAGAATGGTTGGATTCGAATTGTATTTATGGCAGATAGAATAAGTTAAAGTCACCTGCTCAGATGGTTGAAAAAATGTTTTAGTGTTACTCATCTTTGTTTTTTTTTTTAATTTTTTTTAAGTTTATTGATTTTGAGATAGAGAGAGAATGAGAATGAGTGGGGTAGGGGCCGAGAGAGAGGGACAGAATTCCAAGCAAGCTCATGCTGTCAATACAGAGCCAGACACAAGGCTCGAACCCATGAATTTTTTTTTTATTGAAATTATTTGATATACAATGTTACATCAGTTTCAGGTGTATATCATAGTGATTCAACAAGTCTATGCATTATGCTATGCTCACCACAAATGTAGCTATGATCTATCACCATAAGACATTATTGTATTGCCGTTGACTATATTCTCTGTGCTGTACCTTTCATCCCTGTGACTTATTTGTTCCATAACTGGAAGACTATACTTCTTACATCTATCTATTCACCAATTTTGCCCATCTCCCTACTCCTTTCTCTCTGGCAACCAGCAGTTTGTTTTCCATATTTATTGGCTTGTTTCTGATGTTTGTTTTGTTTTTTAGATTCCACATATAAGTGAAATCATATGGTATTTATCTTTCTTTGACTTATTTCATTTAGCATAATATTCTCTAAGTCCATTCATGTCATGAATGGCAAGAACTCTTTCTTTTCATGGCTGAGTACTATTCCAATATTACTATACATATATATATGTATAAATATATGTATACATATAAATGTATAAATATAAATATAAATATGAATACACACCCATCTTCTTTATTCATTCATCTGTCTATAGGCATCTGGGTTACTTCATATCTTGGCAACTGAAAATAATGCTGCAATAAACATAAAGGTGCATATATCTTTCTGGATTGGTGTTTTCATTTTGGGGGGGGTAAATACCTAGTAGTGGAATTATTAGATTGCGTGACATTTCTAGTTTTAATTTTTGAGGAAACTTCATACTACTTTCTATAGTGGCTGAGCCAATTTGCATATTCCCACCAACCAGGCACAAAAGTTTCTTTTTCTCCACATCCTCCCCAACACTTCTTTCTTTCCCTTTCTCTTTCTTCCTTTCTTTCTTTCTTTCTTTCTTTCTTTCTTTCTTTCTTTCTTCTTTCTTTCTTTCTTTCTTTCTTTCTTTCTTTCTTTCTTCCTTCCTTCCTTCCTTCCTTCCTTCCTTCCTTCCTTCCTTCCTTCCTTCCTTCCTGTTTTTCTCTTTAGAGAGAGAAAGACTGTACAAGTGGGGGAGAGGGGCAGAGGGAGAGAGAATCTTAAGCAGGCTCCCCAGTAAGCACTCAGCCCAATTCAGGACTTGATTCCACAAAACTAGGTTCACGACCTGAGCCAAATCAAGAGTAGGATGCTCAACCGACTGAGCCACCCAGGAGCCCAGTAAAAATTCTTACCTTTTCCTGTTTATTGCCAGTTTTCCAGGGATGTAGTCTATAGGTTCTAGAGTGAGTGGGGTGCCTCGGTGTGTCTCCATCCTGGTTATCTGAAAGTATAGAGAAGAAAAATAATTTTCCCTCTTCCCTTTTAGAGTGAGCACTTGGCCGAGACCCCTTTTGTCTAGGGTGCCTCCTAAATGGATAAGTTTACCCAAGATGGTTAAAAGTTCTCCACTGTGAACACTCTAATTCAGCATTAAACAATAGTTTAGCTTAACCTACTTGTTCAGCATTAAAACAAAATTTTATTCACCTGAGGCCTCATACTTGACTGAGTCCAGTTTAAATCAGACCTAGTCTGTCCTCAGACCCAGTCCGGTTTTTAAGTAACACCTAGTTTGTCCTAGACCCAGTCCAGTTGCTAAGTTGGATCCAGCACAGTTTCTAAGACAGACCCAGTCAGTCCATGGACCCAGTCTTTCCTGGACCCATGAGGCTTCCAGGTTGGACCCAGTCTGACCTCGGATCCAGTCCAGTTTTTAAGTCAGACCTTGTCTATTCCCAGACTTAGTCCTTCCTGGACCCAGTCCGGGTTCTTAACTGGACCCAGTCTGACCTCGGATCCAGTCCGGTTTTTAAGTCAGACCTTGTCTATTCCCAGACTTAGTCCTTCCTGGACCCAATCCGGGTTCTTAATTGGACCCAGTCTGACTTGAGATCCAGCCCAGTTTTTAAGTCAGACCCCATCCTTTCTGGACCTAGTTCCTCCTGGTCCCAATCGTGTTTCTAAGATGGACCCAGTCTGACCCTGGACCCAGTCTGGTTTTGAAGGAGTGCCCAGCGTTATTTTGGATTCAGTACTGTTTTCTAAGTCAGACCCTTTCCAAATCCGGCTAGTTTCTGGAACCAGTTGGGGGAGGAGGCCAGAGGTGGGGGCAGGTAGGGAGAAGCTAATATAAAGTCTGAAAACGAATAACGCCAAAGATTTGGAACTAGGATCCAAAATCCGGGAACGGCTTACCCACCACTTCCAGAGGCAGCAAGAAAGCAGCAGAGTTCAAGGTACTTATATCTCGTTGCCTGTTGCTCCTGGGGGCTGTTGGGGGTCTTCTTCGGTTCCCTTTCCTGACACCAGCACTGTTAAAAGATAAACTGAGGAATATTAAGCATTTTAAGAATTAATTTGCACACAAATTGATTCTATTTGGGCAATGCCAAATTGGAAGTGGTTTGGAATTCTGTTTTTACTACAGAGAGTGTTGCCCTGCTCAGGTCACCCACTTTATTCCCCAAATTTGAGTCAGAATGAATTTTTGTTTGTTTAGAAATTTACAAGGCTGTGGTATAAGCAATTTCAAAAATATTTTTTGTAGCAGCATCCTCTTTGGAATGACTTTGTGCCTCGGCTTCCACCCCAGGATGACTTAGATTTAAAAGTGAGAAGGAAGCTCTGTGATTAATATACACTGCTCTCGGGGCGCCTGGGTGGCTCAGTCGGTTGGGCGACCGACTTCCGCTCAGGTCACGATCTCGCGGTCCGTGAGTTCGAGCCCCGCCTCGGGCTCTGGGCTGACAGCTCAGAGCCTGGAGCCTGTTTCAGATTCTGTGTCTCCTTCTCTCTGACACTCGCCCGTTCATGCTCTGTCTCTCTCTGTCCCAAAAAATAAATAAACGTTAAAAAAAAAATATATATATATATATATACATATATATATACATATATATATATATATATATATATATACGTATATATATATACGTATATATATATATACATATATATATATGTATATATATACATTGCTCTCATTTAATATTCACAGAAGTCCTATGAAGTAAGTATTATCCCTGTCAGCCAGATAAAGAAATAGAATCAAAATGTTTAGGTGATTTTAGGGGCGCCTGGGTGGCTTAGTTGGTTAAGCATCTGGCTTCAGCTCAGGTCATGATCTCGTGGTTCCTGCGTTCAAGCCCCATGTTGGGCTCTGTGCTGACACCTCGGAGCCTGGAGCCTGTTTCAGATTTGTTGTCTCCCTCTTTCTGCCCTTCCCTTCCTCACACTCTGTCTCTCTTTCAAAAATAAACAGTAAAAAATTTTTAAAAAAATGTTTAGGTGATTTAAGACCCCTTGGAACTAGGAGAGAATTGGGATGTATCTGGCATGAAAGTTCTGCTCCTTCTCATACTCCCTGTTGTTTTCTTCCAGAGTGACAACATCATTTTGCAATGCTTAGCTCTGTTGTGTTTGTGAAAATTCACATTACTTTTTAATTATGTTACATGCATACATCTCTATGTGAGCTTGGACCAGTGCATAAGAGATATTTTTAATATTGTTTGTGATTATGCAGCTTGTAGAGATGAGGAAGGTGAAGAAATGCCATTTGTTTATGCATAGCAAGCACTATGATGGAAAGCCAAATAACATTGGGCACCGTCGACAGTAATAATATTTTACTTCCTAGTGTTGCAAACATTTGCTTCATTAAACAAGATCAAACAAATGAGCCAATGTGAAGTAAGCCTATTTCTAACCAGTAAGTAAGAGTAAATAAACCAATGAGAAGTGAGTTTGTGATTTTAATACAGGCACCTTGGGAAGATGGAACAGAGGTGATTCAGGCCTCTACTTTGGATAAGTTTGAAGACAAAAGAATCCATAAGCACATTGAGTCCTGGTCTCAGGATGAGCAATTTAGTGGGGGATGCATCTTGCTCAGATGACTTGACTTTTGGGAAAGTAACAGAAATTACAGATATTTAACCATCTATTTATGGTCCAAAAGAACCATCTTTCCATGTTTCACCAACTACATCAAGCCAAAAAGGCTAACGTGTATATACTGCTTACTGTGTGCCAAGTGAGGTGACCCAACTCATCCTGGTTTGCTTGAAACTTTCTCAGGTTTCAAACTGAAAGTTCTGCACGCTGAGAGCCCTCTCAGTCCTGGGCAAACTAGGACAATTGGTCATCGATGTCAGGTTCTCTTTTAAACACTTCATATTTAGTAATAGTTTTATATGTACTATTGTCATTTATTATTTAGTATCCTTATTTTACAGAGGAGGAAATGCTTGCATAGAGAGGCTAAGAAACTTGCCTGGGGTCCTACGACCAGTAGTAAGTGACAGGCAGGATTTGAAATCGGGCAGTATGGTTCAGTGTCAGGCTGCCTCCAAGTGGACTGCCTCTAAGAGTGTCCTGCTTTGTAACAGAGGAAGAGAAATTGTTGGGGATCAAATAATGGCTAAAAACCTAGTACTGTTCTCGTGGTGCATATGTTGGGTATATAGGCAAGAAAACAGGCAAGCACTGGGTCTGTAAAAGAAGAGAAGTTCCTGTCAGAAAGTAAGTAGAGGGAGCTCTTTCAGCATGTTGGAAGGTTAATTAACCCGACCTGTGTGGTCAGGGAAGGCATGAAATACTATATAGGAACCCAGTCTCCTGCTTGACATTGTGGTTGCTCAATAAGCCTTCAATAATGGCAGCTATAGGAGAATGGACACCAGTGACAGTGGCTGCAGAAAAGTGGAAACTGTTGCAAGGGAGGAATATGAACCACTCAGGACTTCCAGGGCAGCAGAGGACAGCATGGGGAGTTTTGGGGTAGAATCAGTTACACTGTGATGGTCCCCAACGCCATGGTAGCGTTTCTCTGCAGGTCTGTGTGGCCCATAGAAATCTGGGTTAAATGAATACATAGCTGGGGTTAAGTGATTACTGGGGATTTCTTGGCAAGGAGATCCTTAGACATATCCGTGATGGGCTGCCAATATGTTAACAACAACAACAACCCTACAAAACAACAGACAAACCAATTTGAAATCGTTTTTTTCTGGAGGGCAGGAACTGTCCTGTGCTGTGCTCCGTTGCATAGGGATTAGCCAGTTTCAGAGCTTTCTCTGATCTGAAAAACCATCAGCATTGTAATCTGCTGCTGTTTGTGTGTAATGCCTTCAGTTGGACAATCATGCACAGCCCTGGGGCACATTACATTCTTCCGGGAAGCTCTAAGAAATAACCACATCCAGGCCTTATCCAGACCTTCGTTGTTTTTCAGACATTCCCCAGGTGATTCAAATGTGAAGCCCAGGGTTTGACCCCAACCAGATCATTAATTTAATGAGGGACTATGACCTGAAATTGCTGGATTGTCCTCTTTTCCGTCTGTTGTAAGCAGGAGCCCAGGACACAGAGGGCATTATGGGGCGTTATGATGAGGAACAGTTGATGTGACTTAATGGAAAGCAGCAGATCATTGTACCACACATGTTAGTGGTATTACCTAACCCAGAACAAATATTCAGTGAGGTCTGATACCGTCTTCCTGGGAGAGTCACTCAGTGCTTTATGTGCTAATTAAATGCGGGTAGAATTTAGCATGTTACAAATGTGCACATCATCAAGAGGATATAGTCTCCTTCAGAAAGGAAGGGATCATATCTTGGTAGACATATTAAAGGAAGTTCTCTACCTCCCAAAAGGGTAGTACTGATCTACAAGCACTGTGGACACAGCTCACTTTGCAAGGTGACATCTTATCTCTCATCTTTCCTTTGGCTTCACTTGTAATGGACCTCAACTCTCTTTCTATTGGATCAGTTGTGGTTATCTGTTATATACCACCTTCATCCAACTGACATGCATACACTTGTACAGGCTGTAGGATTTTATTTCTGCATCTGCCCTCATTGTGCTAATGAATGCCCTCTAATGTTTGGACCTTCTGATCCTGAATCCCGGTGGCTACATGGAGCCAGTGCTTGCTGAGCCTGGGAAGGTCTGGACAGGCTCTTCTCTTTATTGCTTTGCCCACTTGGAATGTTTCTGCGTTTCAGCTCAACCCACCAGATCATGCCCACCAGGCTCAGTGTAGGCTGAATGAAGGTAAGATCCCCTGTTTTCTGTAGCTTTTGTTGGCCTCCTTGCCCTTTGATACCTGTAAGCTGATTGAGAGCTGTCTTATTCCAGGAAGAACCATTATGCCTGACTTCCTACCTCTCCCACCTTCTCTGAGGGTTTAAATAGATCATAGGCAGAAGTTAATTGGAGATAAAAGTTTACAGTTAAGCAGGCAGGTTGTAGCACAATATCCATATAATCTAAAGTAACTGAGGTTCTCTCAGGGTCATTGAAATGTACAAAGGTATTCTTCCAATGTATTTTTTAAAACCTAGATAAATTGTGTGCCATATAAAATGCATTGTTAAAGTTTCCAATTGAGTCATTGGATTAAATGAACCTTTCAGCACCTTTCAGAGGAAAAGAGATGGTATTTGGTGTGATGAAATAGTCAATGCTTGGCTTCATACTTACATGGTGCAGCGATCTTCAGGGAAGACTTTACTTAAAATGAAAAATAAAAAGAAATAAGCCAATGAACTCCTAACTCTGTATCAGATATAAATTTTTTTTTTTAAATGACAACTTCTGGGATATTCCTGGGAAGGAAAATGGTATCTAAAACTCCTGCCTTCCTTTCATCCACTATTAAAATGATTTCTAATCCTCCTCCCCTGACCCAACATCCAGTACTACCTACTAAATGATTAATTACTCAAATGCTAAAAGCTGTCTGGATTTCTCTCTTCTCTTCCAAAGCAAGTGTTACATTCTGCTAATGTCACAATTAGCAGGAAGCTGGAAGCCAGTCTCTGACTGGTGGACTAATACAGAGGAGTAAGAACAGATGTGATTAGCATATTAGAAAGGGTTTAATTTTCTTTATTCAGAACCTATGTTTTAGAGAAATATTTGAAAGATTCTATCAGTTTGGAATCCATTTACATAGTTTCATATTTGTAGAAGAGTTTAGGGTCACTCTTAGAGATGCTTAATGTCCTTTGAATAACACTGTGCTGTTACCTTTATGGAGAATGACTACCGAGAGAAATTCCCTGATCCTACTTTGCCTGCATTCCAAAGTCCACTTGTCTCAAGCCCTTGTTTCTCTTGTCTCACTGTTAGACTCTTTCTGTGTCTTGACCTTCTTACTGATTTAAAGGTTATATTTTGTTCAAGTATTCTTGTCTGCTTGTTCCTCATTTGTGTATCTATACCATGATTATTTTTCTTAAAATTTAAAATAACTGTGGATAGGGGCCTTGCTCCTGCTAACATGGTGCTCTTGCTTATTCTTCATTCATATATCCATATCATGATTATTTTTCTTAAAGCTTAAAGTATCTGAGGGTAGGGGTCTTATTACTGTAAAATGATGATCCTGTAAAATGGAGGGTGATGATGATAAGCTAAAATAAGTAACCAAATTTGTGTATGTTAAAATGATTATATAAAACATTGAATCTTTGGATAAAATTTATAATTTAATTTATCAGAGCTTCTTGAAAATAATACCATAGGCACTGGTAACATTAAAATGTATAAAAATCTAACTCTTAGAATTCACATTTTTATTGAGCACCTACTGACTTTAGCTCTCCTGGGCTGTCTTTTTGTTCCAGTCCTACTTGGATGGGGTCCCAGATTGTCTTGCAGGCCCTAGAGGGGAGGAGGGAAGAGTAAATGAGGTGAGATTCTAGCATGCCAAGAGTTTCTGTGGCAGAGTGGAGGTGACCTTGTAGCTGAGAGCCATGGATAAACCACCTGGGCCAGGACCACCTGCTTTAGTGATAGAAGATGGGTTTAAATCAGATCATGAGGGCTTAAGGAAACAGAGAGAGGTCAGATCATGAATCCTGTCAACTGCCAAATTTAACAACTGTGAAATTTAACAACAGAACACTGAGGGACAGTCTCAGTTTATGATTGCCAGTCCAGAGAAAAGCCTAAGGATGGAGAATGTAAATCCCAGATGACCTCCTACCATCAGAAGGACACAGGAAACACACCTCATATGCCCAGATGCCCTCTTGCAGAATAGAAGGAAGAATCAGGACCTCTGAAAGACTGGGCATTTATCCAGAAAAGACTGGGTTCTCCAGAAAAAATTTACAAGATAGGAATAAACTCAGCTTTTATCACTACTCATCAGGTGGGTGCTAATGAGAAAGATTAGATTGGTTACAGACAAAATAAAGAAGCTGAATTTTCTCTGCACATTTGTGTGAAGTGAGTGATATTTCGGTACCCTTTTCTGTGTGTGTGTGTGTGTGTGTGTGTGTGTGTGTGTGTGTATGTGTGTGTGAGAGAGAGAGAGACAGAGAGAGGTAGGGCAGTCACTGGGCAAAGGAAAAAGAAATAGTGCTATAGAAGGAAAAATTTGCAATTGGTGTTTGGGTAGTTTTGGCAAGCAGTCACCAGCGCTCCCCACCAACTTTCTCCCATTGCACATGAGCACTGCCATCTGTTAGAATAGCATGAAAGAAGGACAACTAGAAATAAAAGCAAGACACACAGGGAGTGTTATTAACATGATTTGGGGAATCATGAAAGACTTTATTGAAGAAGTAGTCTTTGAGATGTATCCCAAAAGATAAAGTAGAATTTCAAAAGGAGACTATTCAAGAGCTCAGAAGCAAGGGAATTGAAAAACATTCTTGGGAATAAATGAAATGTCTAGTTTGTCCAAAGTGTAGAGAACATGGAGGGAGGGAGTGGAAATGTGTAGCTAGAAGAGGTGGTGCGGGGTCAAGCTGGGAGGGTGGGATGAGGAGTTTCACTTTATTCTATAGGACTTTGGGATCTGCAAGAGGATTTAGCTCACCTCACTCTCTGGCTGAAGCTCCTTATTCACTCCTCTTAGACAACAACCTCATATCCTAGAATGGGTTGAATGACATGTCTTGTGAGGAGCATGGAATAAAAGAGGTTCTGAGTCAGGTAAGTTTGGAAAATGTCCTACATCAGATTCTCCTTTTGGAGATTTACAATACACATTTGCATGTTAAAAGTGCTAAGAAATCCTATGGTAAAGAGATCTGTTTGTCACTGTTTACGTTTTTAGACTCAGCATGTTCTGGATCCATTAGATTATGGCATACTTGTTTTTTTTGTTTGTTTGTTTTTTTAACACTAATTCTTATTAACATCCCTTAAAAGGAGTGCTTTGCCTCTTTGACTTACATTGCTCCAGTTCCTCCCATGAAAATTGCGAGTTCTTTATGATCCGGTCTCTGTTCAATGAACTTCTTTTCTTTGAGTATTTTCTTTCTTTTTTTAAAAAATGTTTATGCATTTATTTTGAGAGAGAGAGAGAGCGCGCGTGCCCGCACGTGCGTGGGAGTGTGAGCGGGGGAGGGGCAGAGAAAGAGGGAGAGAATCCCAAGCAGGCTCCATGCTATCAGCATGGAGCTGGAGTGGGGGCTCGATCTCATCAACCATGAGATCATGACCTAAGCTGAAATCAAGAGTCCGATACTTAACCGACTGAGCCACCTAGACACCCCTTCCTTAAGTATTTTCTAAGCTGCAGTATTTCTCAAGACTCACCTGTTGCTTCTTCTTTAGAAACTTTTTTGTTTGCGGACCAAAGAAGAATTGTTTTTTTTTCTTTGGGGAGGGGAGGGGTCTCCACTGTACATTTTATGGTATATTTTCTATGATTATTGGTTTTCTCCACTGTTCTTTGGGTCCCTTGAGGGAAGAATACATACCTTGTCAATTTCTATATTTCCATCATTTAAGACAGTGTCTGACACATAGTTTAGATTCAATGTAATAAAGTTTACATCAAATGTGTGTTTTCTTTTTAAGATTTTATTTTTAAGTAATCTCTACACCCAACATGGCCTCAATCCCACAACCCTGAGATCAGGAGTCACATGCACTACTGACTGAGCCAGCCAGATGCCCCTATGTCAAGTGTTTTAATAAGAAAGCTTGATACAACCGATATGCTTTGTGAAATTTTTAACCCTAACAACTTATTTCCTGGAGATGCTTTCTTTTTCTGAGCCCTGGTCTTGTAGCCTGCCATTTCTTGCTTTTTTTTTTCCCCCTATGTGCCTTAGGCTCTCAGAGTAGTCACAGTGAGCTCTATACTTTTTGGCATGAAGGATAGCTTCTAATTTAGGCCCAACCTTATAGGATTTATTTTGGGCAGAGTATGGAAATTATGAAATCTTAGTATCTGCCTGGCGCTATTCTACATGCTTTACATATATTATTTCATCTAACTGTCATAACACCAAAGGTATATATTTAGGTTCTCCATTTTACAGATAAAAAACTGAGGCTCAGAGAGGATAAATGTCACCCAGCCACAGCAAGTGTCAGGATTTTTTTTTTAATGTTTGCTTATTTATTTATTTTGAGACAGAGAGAGAGAGAGAGAGAGCAGGGAAGGGGCAGAGAGATGGGGAGAGAGAGAGAATCCCAAGCAGGTTCCATGCCATCAGTACAGAACCCGACATGGGGCTTGAACCCATGAACTGTGAGATCATGACCTGAGCCAAAATCAAGAGTTGGATATTCAACTGACTGAGCCACCCAGGCTCCCCAAGTATCGGGATTTTAAACCAGGTCTCTTTGCCTCCAAAGTGTATATCTTAACTCCTTCTGGTTGGATGCATTAATTTTTCTTTTTTAAAGTAGACTTTACTTTTTAGAGTAGTTTTAGGTTCACAGCAAAATTGAATAGAAAGTAGCATATATCCTCTGCCCTCCACAAGCACATCATCCCCTACCGTTAACATTCCACACTAGAGGGGTACATTTGTTGCCATCAGTGAAACTTCCTACATTGGAACATCATTATCACACAAAGTCCATAGTTTACATTAGGGTTCACTCTTGCTTGTGTACATTCTATGGGTTTTGACAAATGTATAATGATATGCTACATGTGTTACTTTTGCACCATTTCACACGTTTCTGCAAGCACGGTTCTTTTGAGGACTGATGAAATTCCTGTGGGTCCAGAATCCAGTTTCAAGAAACTTGATGCTCTCAGTTTACTTAGGAATGATGAGCTTCTGGAGATTGACCTTAGGTGAACAAGTCTTGTGGATTTATTTCTAAACAAGTGCTAACTTAATGTTCAGTGGGGATTTTCCTTTCTTGTCACTAGAAAACCCTTATCTAAGGCAGCCCTTCCTGTTACCAGACTTCCAGGGATCCAAGTTGCTGACAAAGAGACAAACATGAACATATGAGATGATGGTAAAATGAATGGAGTAGTTCTGAAGGCTATTTCTTGGGGATTGTGGAAGACACTAGAGAATTACTCCTGCTCTATTAACCACTGGATGTGTATTTCTAATGACTTGTCTTCCACATCTCTCTGAATAAACCTCAAAAAATTATTCATCTTCAACTCTACATTTTCTAAACTTCATGCCTAATGCTACATCATGTTTAAATGTATTGTGAGCATGTGGTCATCCAGGTTATCCAAAGTCAAAGCCCAGGCTATAGTGACTTATATTTGGACTTGAGACTTAAGGAGATTTAGGGACACCCTGATCTTTTTCCAAATGTCTCTCAATGGTCATTCCTGCAGAAGCCTAATCACATTCATTCCACATGAATTAATATAAATTTCAGTTGCAGAGGATGACTTTTCTAATTTTGTTCCCATTTTTTATGGCTGACTTTTACTTACGCCTTGGAGTTTGTTATGCATTGATTATTCAAAAAAAGTCAGGGGGACCAAAAATCTCATCTTGTCTTTCCTATAGCAGGGTTCATCTGAGCCTGGGAAGATGGTGATAATATGGCATATATGTGTGGCAGCTAGTATGTGTTTAAGGTTTATTTATGTTTATTTAGAGTCTGGAATGAATGTCTCAGATATATTAAAGTAATACCAAAAAAATCACTTGGCAAAGTGCAAATCTTAGAATAATTAAAATAGCAAAAAATAAAAATAAAAACATCAATCCCATAATTTTCCTCAAAATCTGCCTTGCACCAGTTTCACACTGGCTCCCACCTTAGGCTGCTTGTGACATTTTGACAAAGTAAATTCCACCCTGTATCAACCTCTTTTGTGTACTTTAGGTTACTAGGACAGATTTATTCTCTCGGGTTCCTAAAACCAAGATCTGCCAAATTAAGTGTCACTTTCCATTGAGTATGGGATGTGAGCCACTACCTTCAAAGGGACATGGTGAGAACTCATTTTCCCAGGCTTCCAGGTGATAAGGCTTTTTGTCAGTTTTAAATTAGCACACACAAGGTCTGAACATATAAAAGAATGTTAAGTCTGTCACCAATGACTGGATTTGGTTCCAAAAATTAGTGGTTTTCTCTCAGGCTATTCTTTAATTATGATACAAAGCAATTGAAACTTCTATTTTAATGTTTGTTTATTTTTGAGAGAGAGAGAGAGAACGGGTGGGGGCAGAGAGAGAGAGAGATAGGGACAGAGGGTCTGAAGCAGGCTCTGAGCTGGCAGCAGCAAGCACAATGCAGGGCCTGAACTCAGGAATAGAACCGTGAGATCATGCCTTGAGTTGAAGTCAGATGCTCAACTGACTGAACCACCCAGGCGCCTTAGCAATCAAGACTTTTTAAAAACACACATCAAAAGTCACCTTTACCTCCTGGTTAAACTTCCATTTAATACTGTAAAACCTGTGCTGGACTGATGTCCCAAGATTGTGAATCTTCTTGATGGCCCTTCCTTTTAAAAAATACATTGCTATTTAATGGAGAAAAAAATTCCAAGGTGGGTGTCTATTTTCTAATGGAACACAGTCATACCAGTTAGAAAATTGGTCTCTTCTACTTTGCAAGCACAAGAGTATAGGTTTCCTTAGATTTGTCCCTTTTGAAATTAGTGGCAAAATTGATGTCCCCCTTTCTTAATCACTAAGCCAGACTGGTATATAAAAAAAAAAAAACTTCTCTTTTCCTTAAGATGCAGCATCAAATTAAAACTGTAAAAATGACAGTCAAGAAAATAATTACAGCCTGCTCATTGTTCTTGCCAGAGGAGGGATTGTAAGTAAACAAAGGAGAGCCCAGTTCTTCAAGCTATAATAAGGTTTCCCTTGTGTGTTTTTCCCTCTGTGCAGACATTAGTTGAGGTAAATCCCATTTCACTTAATAACGGCCTGGATTAAGGAAGTTTTTTGAAGAGACTAATTTACATAAAGTAAGCTGATTTGAATGATTGGTGCTAGTTTGGATATTGAAAACAACACACACCTGCAATTTGATAAAAGATTTTGGCTTGATTGGCATGCCTCAGGTGTTTCTTCGTCTGTGAATGAGGTTAAACTTTACGTACTATATTTATGTATCAGTAGAGAGGGCTGAAGAGAAATTTCCATACAAATAAATTCTTTGGCAACTAGTTATGTGGGACTTTGCCTAAAAGTCTGTACTTTCTTAAATTACAGAAATGTGAAACCAAAGATAGGAGGAAAAACTAATTCTTTTGAAAATAAAGATTTAATGTTTATCTTTATAAAATCCTATATGATGGCTAACAGTATTTAGTTTCATAAAAAATGGATTAATATTAAGAATTTCTGTATATTTGGAAGTTAAATGCTTTTTGTGATATTCAAACAAAATTTTGTGAAAACCGTTTTGTTCAATTTTGTGAAAGAGCCAAGATGTAATAATAATGTGTAGTTATGTCTAGAGTTTCATAGCGTTTAGGCAGAGGTTCTCGAACTCTCTCTGTAAATAGCAAGTACCCTTAACGTCTGGTAATTTTTTCACTGTGTCCCTAGGCCAAAAAAATAACTAATATACCTATTTAGTAAGTATTTAGGCCCAAGTAACTTAATGGGTGTTTATGCCCTAACATCAAAGAAACCATTTGGAAAAATAATACACTTAGAGTAAAAAGAAAAATAATATTTTATTCTTAAATACCAACAATTTTTTACTCATAGTATTGTATGACTGTTGGGCCCTGCATGCATTCTGAAACTGTAAATTCAGATAGAACTACCACTCTCATTTCTTTTTTTTTTTTTTTTAATGTTAATTCATTTTTTGATGGAGACAGAGCGTGAGTGGGGGAAGGGCAGAGAGAGAGGGAGACACAGAATCTGAAGCAGGCTCCAGGCTCTGAACTGACAGCACAGAGCCCAATGCAGGGCTTGAACCCACGTACCATGAGATCATGACCTGAGCTGAAGTTGGACGCTCAACTGACTGAGCCAACCAGGCGCCCCATACCACTCTCATTTCTTATTTCACATTAATTTTTGTTTCAATTTGCTTTTCATCACAGAAACATCTGAAAATGTTTCACAAAGATATGATACCATCACAGTAAATCCATATAGGAGATCCTAAAGCTAATACAGTTTTATATGTCAATTATATCTTAATAAAACTGGGAAAAAAGACATTAACATCATCAAAAGGAGTGTGAGTAGATATAAGGTTGAAACTGGATTGTTTTGGAGCTGCAGTTTGTATGGAATCTGACCGTTGCCCCTGTGTTTCCTCTGACAATTAAAATATGCTGTTGTCACCCTTAGGAATTTGCTTTGTCTCCCCTGGGTGGCTCTGTAGTTTGAGAAGGGCAGTGTTTAGGACAAGGTATTTTAGAAACTTTTTGAATACATCTTAAAATGGCTTAACTATCCAAAGCTAAATTTCTAGCAGTGTTCTCAGTTCTGGCACTGATGTTAGTCATTGACTGCTAAAGAACATATTGGCTATATTCATATACTCAATTACCGTCTTTCTGTCATAATTACATCAATCTATTTCAGGAATAATGGCAATGTTTTGCAATTTAAATATTTTCAGAAAGATCGACTTACTTTAACTTTCCAGAAGAGCAGCATATAAGCAGCCCTCAAATGAATCAGAGACCAGGATGGACCCAGTTTTAGAATGGAATAAATGGCCAGATGAAGGAGTGATACCTGAAAGCCCCATTTCCTAAAGTATTACCTGACTCACTGCCATGGCACTCCTGTTTTATGCTTTGTTTGGAATTCTTGTGCTTGGAATTACACCTTTGTGAATACAAGAAACAGAGTGCATGGGGCTCAGGAGATTAGTGCTAACGTAACCATCTCATCATGGAGACTACAGTGGATCTGGCCTTCTGCCTGGTGTGTTTCACGTGCTTGAATATCAGATTACCTGTCTACTACGTAGAGAAGACTAGAGTTGTGAGGATTGGATGAAGAACAGATAAGTAAAATTCAGAGTGCAGACTAGTCTTGGAGAAGGCAGGATTGGATCAAACATGAAATAGGCATGAAGCAACTTAAAGGCAAGAGTAAGATCAGGGGAAGATCGAAGAGATAAAGAAGGACTGGGATCTGTAGATGAAATATGCCCATTTTGAATGGGGGAAATGGACTTCTAGGGATCAGCTACTTCCAGTTGCTTACTAAACAATCCCATTGGGTAGTCTTTAAATTCTACACTAATAACTAATAGTGTGCTAGACATCCTCATATATAAATCTTTGTGTACCTCTCTGGGAATTTCCTTAGGACAAATTTCTAGATGGAGAATTGCTAGATCATAGAATATAAGTGTGCTAAGACTTTTGATACACTTTGTCAAAATTTTCCTTAGAAAGGTGATAACCATTCAAAGTCCACCATTAGTGTATAAATCCTGGTGTCTTTGGGCAGGGCCACCCAAGACAGTTATATCTGTACATAGCAATGATAAAAGGGATCCTGCCACCCCTTATAAGGTCAGAAATTAATTCACTGAGAAATACTAGATTTACACTAAAAAAACAAACAGTAAGTAAGGTTTAATAATTTATAGATACTTCTGAGCATCTGTGAATACAGTGAGATTCTGGCTACAAGTTGTAGTTCCTCCCAAAGGATGGGAATACCAAGCCAGAGTGGCTGAAGGAGTGGTCTCTCTTTGGTTGGGTTGGGATACTTCTATCTTGCTTAATAGAAGTGTCAAAACTGACCTCATTATTTTACTCAAAAGTCTGCTCTTCTTTCTGTTTTCCCAGCTGTGTGAGTAGAACTACTATCCTCACATTTGGCCAACTCATACATGGGAATTATACAAAAATATTACTTTAAGTCTGCACACAGACCCAGCAGCCAATTTTTACCAATTCCTATCAATTCTATTCCCTGAATATTCCCCAGTTCTAGTGCCCTCATTTACACCTTTGCCATTTCTTGTTTCTCCAATCTATTCCATTGACACTAGAGTGAAATCTCTGAAAGGAATACCAGATTGTGCCATGTTTCTACTCAGGATTCTGAATAGAAAAGAACACTTGCATGGTCCTATATTAATCATAAAGCCCTTTGCCATGTCACATCATTGGTATTACCTGTGCACTGGTCATAGTTTTCATCCTGAACTGCTTGCCTGCCCCCTTTTGAGGTACCATATCCTGACGTAGGCCTATCCCTCATACTTTTAATGTATGATTTATCTTCCTAGGCACAGCCTCTCTTTCACCTTCCCACCTGATGCTCAGCACTGTGTCTCTAGCTTTCACTTCTTATACACTGTTCTGCCTAGTATTGAGAATCTCCGACCTTGTTGCTGAAAACTTCTGTGGGAAAAGATATCAAGAGTTCTACTAGAATCAATGCCTCAGTTTTGAGTGAAACTCTGTTCCGACTTGGCCCCCAGCCTGGGGAGGGACAAAGCTTTCCAGAAGAGGTTCAGGGATTCAGTTGTCTGAGCATCAGGATTGAGGATCTCTTGTACCAGAACCAAGGCCAACCATGATTCTTGGGGGCAAAGTTTCATCTTAAAGCTTTGTCTTATTTGTATTTTTTTTTCCAAGATACGTATCATAGGAGTTCTGTAGGACAATTAAGCTTTTAGGAACAGAATTTCTTCCGCAGGTTTCTAAAGAATGGTTTCTATTAGCTAAATTATTTGCAAATGAGAAATAGTTTAGGATTTGAAAAAGGAGGAAAGCACAATTTCCTGACTGATCTCTCAGTCCAGTGATAACTAATAAGGCAACAGCTGAAGTAAACTGGCTATCCTAATTTTAATGTTTTTCATGCTGAAATGCAATTGGTTAATGAAAGGAAACAAGAACATTGCTTATGATAAAAAACATAGACACATATTTATCTATTGAAATACTTTTTCATCATTATGGTTAAAGAAAAATACTTAGAATAAATGCATTTTAAGCCAGTAAAGAATTGACATTAGTGTAGTTTACCTTAATAATATGACTAAAATATTTATAATTTACCTGGTGAGTCTGAAGTGTTTTGCTGCCAATTACTTTACAAGAATTTATTTTTGATTAGCTTTTCCATGAAAATTCTGACCATTAAATTTTCTTATGTTCATAGAAAATGAATATAAATATTTAAATAAAGCGGTGCCACAAAATGTGCAAATAGGCCTGCAAAAATCAAGCTTGTATTTATATCTTTGTTATAGTTTTTCGAATTATCATATATACAATCCTTTTAGTCTAGGAAGATCTTATTGGTATGAATGAATGTTTTTAAAGGTATAAATGAATGAGGATGACTTAATTAGTTCCAAATAAATCAGAGGGTTTATTTTGTCGGGGATGCATGGCAGACCACAGAAGGAGATCATAGAATGGAAGAGAAGGCAATATTCATGAAGATCCAAGTCCCAGAGAGGCCACATTAAAGAGATGCTCTCAAACATATGTAAATATATGATCTATAGTTTCACTGAGTGTCAAATAAATATTCACCAGATTAATGGTTAATAAAATGTCAAAGAGTGAGAGATTAGGAGGTATAAGATTACATTTTTTTAATGGGAAAAGAGAGAAAATATTTATGTTTAGGCAAATGTTGGTTATCACACATATTGTGAACTTTTTCCAGATCAAAATAATTGCCTCTCACTAAGAAAAGCTTTCATTGACACCCCATCTTGAGTAATAAACATATTGTAAAACCCATTCAACTGATTGATAGTTTTTGGCTTTTAGGAGAGTTTTCAATAAGACAAAGAGTGTGGAGTGGAGTGAAAGGAGACCATCTGTTTCAGTGTTGAATGTAATTTTCTATTATTAATATAACAATTAGCAATTGATAATTGTTCCAGATAAAAGCTGAGTTCATAAATATTTAAAACAAGACAAGTGAGTGGGTTGGTTTGAAAAGTTAGAGGGGATTTGGATCAATGAAACCAGAATTTAGTGGTTATGTAGTTTGTGTTTCTTGTTAAATTCTGAGTGGTATTGAGATACAGATTGGCATTAAATTAATTTCTTTTTTTACTCTCGTTTTCATGCAATTTCCCACATTATACTCTTTGCTATAAAACATGTCATGTTCGATTAAGGTGTGCTAGCATGTTGAAGCATTTTTCTACAACTCTGTTGAAATCTCATGAATGAGGTCAGCTCACAGGGTCAAACTAATACATGCTAAATGCTTGTATGTAATTTTTTAGCTTGAGAGGCTCAGAGGCATTTATTTGACGAACTCCTAAGAATAATTGGTTCTCCAAAAACCTTGACAGAACAGGCTTTTCAAGAATAAAATAGGTCCTCTTTCATTGCTTTCCTGTAGCTCATTTTAAGTAGCATCTTACAACAATCCCAATTTTAAAGTTACTTCTATTCAGCCAATGAAAGTAACTTGTTTCTTTTGATCCTTTTGGTCCCTGGGTCTTTAAATTGCTTAGAGCTGTTCTTTCAAACTGTCACTGTTAATCATGCATATTTGTTTTGCCTGATGCTATTACTAGGTTGGAATTTACTAACTTCTTTGCATGATCCTGTTATGCTGATACACTTAACATCTGCTATAAATGATTTATTAAGATTTAGTGAAAATTATATTTCAACATATTTCAGGAGTAAACTTCAGTCTAAACATAGATGGTTAACTCACATTTCAGTACCTCCAAACCTTATTAATTACAATTAAGATATAATTTTATATCATTATTACTTTGGAGTCCCAAGTTGTCACAACTTATCTTTCCTTTTATGCAGAATTTTCCCCTTACACACATTCAGAAAACTTTCATTTTATCCAGACAAGTACAGGCCTTTGGTTGCAATTTCTTTTTTAGATCAGATGTATGTTTCAGAGTATGGGAGATTGTTAGAGTAATACAAAGACCTAGGCTAGGAATTTAACCCAACAGTTGGAATGCACACACACATGCACACACACACACACACATGCACACACAGTGGAATTTGATGCTTATTATTATTTTTTTTATATTGTTCACACCAAAGGTTATTTATTCAAATGGGTAAAATCACTTGGGTCACTGAAGCTAATGTAGTAAGTCTAGGCTTTTATGTTAAAGCATTAGCTTAATGGATTAATATGTCTCTTCTGAATAAACAGCCCTCTTGAGAATGTTTCAGCTTGTGAGTTCAAGAACTTTACCATCCCCCCAAAGCATTAGGCTTAAATAGAGTTCTACTCCCTTGGGATATCAGTCTCACAACTGAAAATCAAGCTTTATAAGGGCCACCCACTGCATTTCCTAGCCCATGTTTTCTTTCCTTCCTTGTGTTCTCACTTGTTTCCAGAGACCTTGCAACAGAGGAGACTCTGTTGTATACTCTTCAAATCTGTAACAATTTTAATTTATATAATTAGTAATTAGAGTATGTTGCTGTATCCCAAAGGCAAAAGCACCATTTAACTTTGGGCACCTCAGTCTTTTGTAACCTGAACCACCTTATTGTGTTTACCATAAGGGAAGGTTGTTTATGTTTTTGTGGGAGAAATGGTTAAAAGGAACACCTCCAGAGCTTCCATGGGGAGGTGGATAATGGGGAAATGCCTTTTTAGTTAAGATAGTCTGTTGAACTGAATCCAGTAGATATTAGCTAATGTTAGTATATTTTATTATTGCTAACAATAATAAATTTGCAACAACTTTCCACTACACTGACTGGATATGGACACCACAAATTGCTGCAGCAAGTCAGAGCACAGACAAGACAGGATATAGGCTCATAGAAAGAAACCCCATTTTAGATTAGTAAATAAAATGTCGCAGGTTGGGTCTTCTTTTTAAAGAGTATATTGAAGCAAGCATCCATAAAAATCTTTCAATAAATTTTTGTTGCTCAAAGCATACTTTGAATAATCATTAGAGACTGAGAATAATCTGCAATAGTAACAAACAAAAAACAAAACAAAACAACAAAACAGTTGTAATCTGGGGGTCCATGAGTGAAAATTTTCCCTTAATATGTTTTGCTTGACTGTCAGAATGACTTAATAAATGAATTTGAAATTAAAGTGAAAACAACTTATCCAGATCTGTGGGCTGCTGCAAGGCAGTGTGTAGAGGGAAATTTATAGCATGAAATGCATATATTAAAAAAGAAAAACAGATCTAAAATTAATAATCTAAGTTTCCACCTTGGGGGGTGCCTGGATGGCTCAGTCAGTTAAGTGGCTGACTTTGGCTCAGGTCATGATCTCACAGCTTGTAAGTTTGAGCCCTGGGTTGGGCTCTGTGCTGATAACTCAGAGCCTGGAGCCTGCTTCGGATTCTGTGACTTCATCTCTCTCTTCCCCTACCCCACTTGTATTCTGTCTCTTTCTCCTTCTCTCTCTCAAAAATAAATAAACATTAAAAAAGAATTTAAGTTTTCACCTTGGGAAATTAGAAAAAGAAGGGCAAATTAAATCCAATGTAAGCAGAAGAAAATAAATAGTAAGAATTATAGCAGAAATCAATGAAACCCAAAACAGGAAATCAATAGAGAAAATCAACAAAACCAAAAGCTGGTTCTTAGGAAAGATCAGTAAAATCAATAAACCTCTAGCCAGTCTAACTATGAAAAGAAGAGGACACAAATTACTAATATCAGAAATGAAAGAGGGGACATCACTATAGATCCCAGGGTTGTTAGAAGGATAATAAAGGAATACTTTGAACATCTCTATGTCTACAAATTTGATAATCTAGAGGGAATGGGTTATTTCTTTGGAAGACACTATCTGCTAAACTCACAAGAAGAGTTAGATGATCTGAATAGGCCCATATCTATTAAAGAAATTGCACCAATAGTTAATAACCTTCCAAAACAGAAAGCGCCAGGCTCAGATGGATTCCATAGTGAATTACCAAACATTTAAGGAAGAAATTATGCCAGTTCTCTACAGTCTCTTTCAGAAGACAGAACAGAGAGACTACTTCCTAATTTATTCTATGAGGTGAGTATTACCCTAACACCAACTAGATAAAAAAAATTATAAAAAAAGAAAGCTACAAAGCAATATCTCTCATGAATATAGATGCAGAAATCCTCAACACAATATTAGTAAATTGAATTCAACAATTTATAAAAGGTTTTATACATGATGACCAAGTAGGATTTATCCCATTCATGCAAGGTTGGTTCAACGTCAAAAATCAACTAATGTAATCCATTACCTCACCAGACTAGAAATGAAACATCATGTGATCATATCAATAGAGGCAAAAAAAAGCATTTGACAAAACCCATTCATGTTTGGTGGTTTCTTACAAACCCAAACATACTCTTGCCATATAATCCAGCAATTGTACTCCTAGTATTTACCCAAAGGAGTTGAAAACTTATGTCTACACAAATATTGGCACAAGGATATTTATAGGAGCTTTATTCATAATGGCCAAAAGTTGGAAGCAGCCAAGATGTCCTACTAAGTGAAAGAAGTCAGTCTGAAAATGCTATACACTGGGCTTATTCCAACTATATGACATACTGGAAAAGGCAAAACTATGGACACAATAAAACAATCAGTAATTGGGGGGTGGGGAATGAATAGACAAAGGACAGAGGATTTTTTTAGGGCAGTGAAAATACTGTATATAATATTATAATGATGGATTATAACTTCCTTCCAATTTTGTTGTAAACCTAAAACTACTCTAAAAAATAGTGTAAAAAAGTATAAAGTATAGTGTAAAAAAGTAAAGTGCCTCCATAATTTAATTTGTCTTTCATGATTAAAAAAAAACATTTAAATTTGAATTTAAATTACTTTAGTTCAGTTTGCTACAGACTCCTCAATGTCCAATGTTTTGAAATTGGCCAGGTTTATATCTTTATATACCTGTCTGGGCTTTATAGCTGGTTGAGTTTATGTTCTCTTATAATCGTGTAGTAAGGGTCCTTTTATCCTATCACAAAGATGTTTATTTTATTTTTTTAAAGATTTTTTTATTTTTAAGTAATCTCTATGGCGAACATGAGCTCAAACTCACAACCCCAAGGTCAAGAGTCACATGCTTCACTGACTGAGTCAGCCAGGCACCCCAATAGGAGGCCCTTTTAAAACAGTGAGAAGTTTCTAGAACAAAAAAGAGAAAACTCCTTTAGCTCTGGCTCATTTTGAGTAGGAGCTGGAACTTACTGCTATAACTTTTCTGTGGAGTATCTATAGATGCTTAGAAGTATTTATAAATTAACATTATTAGTAATGTTCTTATTAGGTCTTATTTTTTAATATAAATCTAATATTTCTCAGTGATCCAACTTTTGGCCTTTAAGAGATGGCAGAATTCCCCTGGCTATTGCTGTGTACAGATAGAACTGTCCTGGGTGGACCCCGTCCAAGGATTCCAGTGCCATTTCTGGTATTCATTCCCATATACTGATGGTGGACTTTCAATTGTTACTACCTGAGGAGCACTTTGATAAAGTATATTAAACCTTAACATACTTATATCTGTGATCCAGCAATTCTCCTTCTAGGAATTTGTTCTGCGGCGATGATGTATATTGTACATAAGGGTATATTTTTAAGGATGTCTACTTCCCTATTAGTTGTAAGAGTGAAAAATCACAACCTAAGTGTGTCAAAATTGGTCTTTATTAAATAAATTCCAGTACAGTAAATTAGAATTTACTACAGAAATTTAAAATCTTGATTAGTATATTTAGTAAGATGGAGCAAATATTTACAATAAAGTATTCTTTGATAAAAGTACATTATGTGTATGCTAATGAACTCACTTGAGTCTTTAAAAAGTCAGTTTAGAGTCACAGAGTAAGTTTAGAACTACGTCCCAAAACGTTAACAGTGGCTCTCTAGGTGCGAGGAGTATGGTTGATTTTTATTTCTTCATTGTGCCTTTCTTTCCTTCTTTCTTTCTTTCTTTCTTTCTTTCTTTCTTTCTTTCTTTCTTTCTAATTCCTTCTTTGTTTCTTTCTTTCCTTCTTTCTTTTTTTAAATGTTTATATATTTTTAAGAGAGGGAGAGAGAGAGAAAGAAGGAGAGAGAGCAAGCATGAGCGGGGGAGGGGCAGGAAGAGGAAGACACAGAATCTGAAACAGGCTCCAGGCTCTGAACTGTCAGCACAAGAGCCTGACACAGAACTTGAACTCACGAACCGTGAGATCATGACCTAAGCCAAAGTAGGATGCTTAAATAACTGAGCCACCCAGGTGTCCCTCTTCCCTGTCCTTTCTTACGTGTTCTAACTTTTATTATTTTGTAATGAGAAAAAAAATACCAAAACCAAAACCAAAACCAAAAAACTTTTAAAGAGTTATCTGTTGCTCTGATGGCTGATACCAGGCAAGCAGCATCACTTATGGACTTCTCAGCAGGGCTAGTTTCTGGCTTTGCTCCTTGCCCCAGCCAGAGGACTTGGGCATCAGATCTCTGGAGAGTCTTTTCAGCTACAGGGCTTAATTCTCTGATTTTAAGATAATCATGATTTGTGGATCTCTTGTCATCTAGAGCAACTTTTCAATTGTAGAGGAATTAGAAGCTTTTCACTGTCAGAGCTAATGGTCCATACCAGTGCTGCCACCCTGTAGAATAATTATGCTTTTAAGGGGAACATTCTCTGTTACCCTGTGATGGTTAAGTGCAGGATTGTTCTCTTCATTTCAAGAGGAGTGGCTCTAATTTAATGCTTCTGAATGATATTGAAGGGAAGAGATATTTGTTCTCAGAGGGATCTTTTTAATAGGATCACTGGCTTGAAGCAATGTTCCCTTGGAAACTGCTTGATGTCTGTCTGAGCAGCAGGGGTATTAGACTTTTAGAAGGCTGGTGCATGTATATATATGTGAATTTATATTGAAATAATTGAATAAAAGTATGAAAAACAATGCTTTCATATACTAAAATCTCAAATTAAAATGATACAATCATTATTTTTCTGAATAGAGAGATAATAAAAGAAGAAAACATTCAATTATTATAATGCTTTCAAATGTTTATGTCATGGGGAAAATTTATATCTAAAATACACAACTCCCAAGCTCACACTAATTTTTAAATTCTTCTTTCCCTCCATACTATTGGTTATATGAAGAAAATAATATATGTCATTGCAAAGTTGCTGGCTTGATATAAGAGCACTTGCATATACGGTATTTTGAGGGCCTGGGAGGGTAAATTAATATGAAGAGTGTTAATATCTAGTGCTTTGATAGATATTATAACAGGAAAAAAGAAAGCTTATATTCACTAGATAGCATAGATAGATTGCATTAGAGATACAAACATTTCAGTTAATATTTTCGGATCACAATCTATAGAAGGTAAACATACCTACTAAGTGTTTAAAGGAATGTTGGAGAATATCTGCCTTAGTGTTCCTAAATGACCAGTGTGAATGTGTGTCAGGGATGTGCAACAAGGCTTGAGAAGGTAAGAAATCAATTGCTGAGCATTTCAGATTGCCCAAATCCCTCTCTACCCTAAGGCATCGTATCAGAGTTAGATGGAGGAATAGGAAGTCTTTTGCTTCTGAATTCTGAAAAATTCCCAGAAGTTTCTGCTCAAAACCCATGAAGTTTAGCTTTCTAAATTTATGAATGCAAATATCAGGATTCAGAGAACTGAAGTGGCATTACATAAAATTACCAAATTAGTGGTTGAGAAAGTTGAGATTGATTTCTCATCTAACAGATAAACTATTTTAATTTTTAATGTAAAAATTGAAAGGGAGAGAGTTGGATTAAATATTCAATAGATTGAAAATTTAGTGCTTCTCAAATTGCTTTACATTTTCTTCCCCAATTCATCCCAACCCTTTACTTGTCACTTATGGATGGACTTAGTTGTCATGATTCCTACTGCCACAGCCCTGTGTTGTATCTGCCCCTTTGGTAAAGGAATGAGTGACATTTGAGAAAATGGTCTCTATGATATCAAGATGTAAACTTGATTGGAAGGCGGTTAAACCATGTTGGGAAATGAGTAAAAGAAGACAAATACATGTAGACTATTGCTTCAAGAAGTTATCACTGAAGAAGAGTGATAGTGGTAGCTGGGTACTAGAGAAGGGGTAAAACTCTGTGAGATGTAGTGGAAAAAAATTAATGGAGAAAGATTGTAGAAACTTTTCTAGATGGTACTGATGTTGTGTATGAAAATACTTTCAGGTTTTTGTTGTAGTAATGCTGCATAACAACTCCCAAAATCCAGTGGCTTGTAACAATAAGTGGCTTCCTTTCTTATGGGCTTGCAGGTTGGATATGACTTGCTGGGCTCTGCTGGGCTTCTTGGGCTTGGGTGCTATCTGTGGAATGGTTTAGGTTTGATCCACATGACTCTTATTTGGGGCCAGAAGCAACTCCAGGCATATTCTTTTCAAGGCAAATGCTAAAAGCATGAGTGGTCATGCCAAATCACTACAGCCGGTTTAAAGCTTCTGCTTGCATAATGCCTCTTTACACAACCCACTGGCCAAAGGAAGTCACATGGCTAGCCACCATCAGTGAATCAGGGAAGTACTCATCTCTCACAGGTTGAGGGAGAGACCACTTACCTCTTGGTAATGAATTTCAGGGTTATATGTGATAAAGTATAATGTTCCACTGCTCTTCATTGGCACGTTCTTACTATATAGGTACTTTATACATTGACTCATAGTTTGGATTGGTGAGCTTCTGGGTTTCCACAGCTATGTTCACCATAGTACTTCCTTGCACTATGCAGTTGGAGTGTACTGTGAAATTGGAGTTTTCAAGGAGGCTTTTCTGAGATGGTGGCATTTGAATAAAGTCCTAAGAAAAGCAGAGAGAGCCATATAGGCAGAGATAAGGGCAAGTACAAGGTCAGTGGGCAAGAATGTATCTGTTGTGTGCACTGATCAGCAGTTAAGTTTGAGTGGAATGGAATGAGGGGGAGAATAGTAGGAGATGATGTCAGAGTGGTAAAGGAGATGATTGGTGGGTTAAGTAGAGGAGTGACACAATATAACTTATTTATTTATTTATTTATTTTAATGTTTATTTTTGAGAGAGAGAAAGAGAGCATGAGCAGGGGAGGGGCAGAGAGAGAGAGGGAGACACAGAATCCAAAGCAGGCTCCAGGCTCTGAGCTGTCAGCACAGGGCTCAATGCAGGGCTTGAACCCATGAACTGTGAGATCATGACCTGAGTCAAAGTCGGATGCTTAACTGACCCACCCAGGCACCCCAATATAACTTACTTTTAAAGACTCATACTAGTTGTCACATTGAGAATACACTATAGGAGGATGAGGGTGGAAATTTGGAGACTAGTTAGGGGGTTATTATTATCCTCCTTTTAAGAGATGATGGTGACTTGGACCAAGTTGGTTACAATAGAGTTGATGAGGTCAGATTCTGGACATATTTAAAGGTAAAGGCAATAGGGTTGGATGTTGTATGTGAAAGAAAAATTGTGAGAGAAGCAGGTTTAGGGGATAAAATCAATTTTGTCCATCACAAGTTTTGAGATTTTTGTTTGAGATGTTTTTTGGAAGATGCTGTCTAGGGAGTTGGTGCAGTAGATTGCATTAAATGGTTTCCCTGGGGTAGGGTATACTTCTCTGACTCATTGAGGCTGGGCTTGGCCATGTGACTTTCTTTCTCCAGTTAATTGTTGGTAGAAATAACAGTGTGCCAATTGAGCTGAGGTGATTGGTGATATGATAAAAATGTGGCAATTCCTTTGAAGATGTCTCTCTCTGCCATACAAAGAGCATACCCTTGAGGAACTGCTATTCTTGGAATAAAATATATGTGGAATAGACCAGAACTGATTCTGTAGGATGAAGCAGAGATGCCTTGGCACTCCTGAAGATAAATCGGGAAGAAATGCATCATCGTAAGTCACTTCAGTGACCTGATATACATGAGGTATGTTGCATAGCATTATTAAAGCAGAGTATGCCTAATGTAGTTAGATATTGAAACTAGAGTTTATGGGAGAGGTCAGGCTGAAAATATAAATCTGGGAGTTATCAGCTTATAGATTGGTAGATCATTAAGAAAATAAATATAGATAGAGGAGAGATCCAGAGGTGGAGCTCTAGGTCCCCTCCAGTGTTGTTGTCATAAAGAGGAGGAGGAGCCAGCAAAGGAAACTGAAGAGCATCCCATTGATAGGAGAGAAACCAGAGTGTCCTGGAAACCAAGTGAATAAAGTCTTTCAAGGCGGAGGATTGACTCAGTCAGATATTGACTAAGTAATTGACTAAGTCAGATATTGCAGACATATCATTTAGTTTGAAGATTGAGATTTGATTTAGCAAAATGGAGATGAAGTTGACAATAGAAGTATTTGTGAATTGGTAATTTTATACCTAACAGAATGAGCTAGTAGAGATGAAAAAATCAGGAAAGAGAGGGGAGAATTTCTGGAGCAAAAGCATTTACTTGAGAGATTATGGTCTCCTGTGCTCAAGTAGAGGAGTTGACTAGATGAAAGCATGGAAAATTCACCTCTGGTAATGGAAAAGTAAGGTGGAATACATGAAGCTGGGGTAGGTAGAGGTGGTAGCAGTAGTTTCTGGAACTCTTCTTTCCTTAGAGATACAGGAAGCAAAACTGAGAGTGAAGATGAGGAGGTGCTGGAGTTTTCAGGTGAAGGAATAGGCTTGAAAAAGTCCTTCAGGAGAATGAGAAAATTGAGCAGAGTAGAGAAATACGGTTTATTCACCAGGCAGCCCTCAAAATATCTGAGATTAGTGATCATGATTTAAAGATCCAGCGAGATGTTTTTCTTCCATTATATTTAGATTCATAGATGTTAGGACAGAGCAGGTAGAGTGTCAGATTTAACTGCGATTAGAGTTTTGCCAAGTTAGAACCATGGGGCAAGAGGAGGAAAAAAGAGCTGAGGTTCTATGCAAAAGAGAGATGATGGTCTGTGGATTTTAAACTACATAAAGAGGATATTAAATATATGAATAGAATGTGGGAAAAAGTGATAGGCCCCGATTGGGACTGGGATATTAGAGAACAAGAGGTGGTGGTGGGAGAGTGGGATGCTTGATATTGAGCTTATGGGGGAGTTGCTCTTTTGGTAATGAGAAGGTGGCTGGGTTAGGAGGAAGACAAGATTATTAGAGGAGGTAAGTTCAAATGTATTGGAAGGATCATCAGGTGGATATTGAAATTACCCAGAATAATGACAAGCAGGGTGCTGGAAGTGAACAGTGACTTAAGAGATTAATTCTTCAAGGAGTAGAGAAGGACCCAGGTCTGTAGATAATTGCAATAAGGAGGGGTAACGGGTACATAGTCTGATGAGATGAAGCCATGCCATACCCTGGGGAGAAAACCAAGTCAAACTGATGACATATTAATACAAGAGATTTTGCTGACACTTTTTTTTTTAATGTTTATTTTTGAGAGAGAGACAGCACGAGCAGGGGCGGGGGACAGAGAGAGAGGGAGACATAGAATTTGAAGCAGGCTCCAGGCTCTGACCTGTCAGCACAGAGCCTGACACGGGGCTTGAACTTGTGAACTGCAAGATCATGACCTGAGCCAAAGTTGGATGCTCAACCGACTGAGCCACCCAGGTGCCTAGATTCTGCTGACACTTAATGGTGGATTTCAGAGGACATATTGGAAGTGTTTCAGGACTTGAGGACAGGTGGGAGATGAATTCATAAAAGGGTAAAGACACAGCCATCTGGTAAGAAGAGCCCAGGGATGAAGGCATATGTAGAGGAGGTGAGTCTGGGCTTGTTGAGGTGATCAATGAATCAAGAATAAAGGGATAAGTCTATCTCAGACTCAAGGCAGATAGGTGGTGAGAGTTAATGTAGTGAAGGATGAAGGTTGGTTTTATCTGTAGCATGTAAAGTTTGGAAACCTTCCTCTTCATGTCAAGGATAATGTGGAAATAGGGGAAGAATGGTTTTATCTGGTGCTTGTATAATTCCAGAGCATGGAATAAGGGTGGGGTTTTGTGAGTGTTTGGGGTAAAATGTAATATTAGAATCATCTAGTATAATCAATTAACCCGGGCTCCTAATTTTCAAGGCCTTTTAGGTTTAGCATATGGGACTCTTCTTTCTCATCATAATGACTTTTCTCTTGATTATGTCATAAAAGCCATGGTTCAGTAGCCAGGTGTTTGACAATGAGTTCAAAAACACATATCTATTGAGAGCATGCATACAAGACAGAGTTACAGGGCTAGTTTATCTAATCTATCGGTCTGTCCATTTCTTTATTTATTGTGTGGAGATATGATTGGGGGTGATACTGTCTACAAATAAATTACAGAGAGAAAAGAATAAATCAGGGCCATGAATCCCCTTCCTTCTGTTTCTGGCCATATTGTAGCCCTGAGTTAACTTTAAAAGTTGTACTGTACATGAGTTTTTTCAGAGGATCCTGCAGAATAATACCCTTGAAGAAGATTAATTTCACATACCTCATACTGCAAAGAACCTCTTTCCCCAATGGAAAGCTAGGAAAGATTGATGGGGTCATTTTGGCTGTTTCACAATAAATATTTCCTTTGTTTTGCTTAGCAATTGAGACATAAATATACTTTATTTTTAAAGGTACATTTTCACAACTACTTTACTTACAATGGTTAATTTTATGATAGGATTTAAACTTTTTGCCAACTTTAATTTATGGTGTTAAAGTGTTGCATTTGAGTACTTTACTTAATTGGCTTCCAGAGAGTGACGGACGGGCATGGCTTAAGTTAATCAGCTCTGAATCTCTAGAGCAAATTTTCTTTTACCTTCTTTATTAATTTTATGCTTAGGGGTTGTCAGGAAATAGTATAAAGTCCTTTGGGAATCCCATATTCTAGAGAAGCTAATGCGCGGAAAGATAATAAACTGTGTGCTTTTTTTTGTACATCCCTCCTCCAGGGTAAGATTCTTGAATAGTTATACCTTCATAGCTTGAGAAGCACCACTCTATTGTATTTAAAAATGAACTACATTTCAGTTCATTAAGAGAATCCTTTATTTTGGAGTCGTGAGGTAGAGGTTAGAAATACCTCATTTCTTCCTTTGTCTTTCCTGAGGAGAACCAGATCAGAGTTTTATTTTTTCTAGACATCCCCTCACATGGTGGAAGCAGCAAGGGAGTTCTCTGGGATCTTTTTAAAGAGAGCATTGATTTCATTCATGAGGGCTCCACCCTCATGACCTACTAACTGCTCAAAACCCTACTTCCTAATATCATCTTGGGCATTAGGATTCAATACATGAATTTTGGGGGGAACACAAACATTCTGACCATACCAATAGCAAACTGTATGTTGGAATGGGTATGTGTTGTTTTGTGGAATTTTATTTCTCAGATGAAAATGTTAGTTGATTTTAGTGCATAACATAGTTTCTATTAGATAGTAAATTTATGTCATGGTTTTATTTGACAGAAATCAGGTTCACGCATCTCAATTGTTTTCAAATTATCACTGAGCTCACACATGTTTTTAGACTTTTGTAGCAAATTAAAATGTGCCTTTTGTGGTAATTCACATAGTTTTTCTTATATGCTTAAATGAATGAAGTTTAACATCACAAAAATCTGTAGGATTTACTAATGAAGTAGAGTATATTGTGGGTTCAGCCAAAAGGTACTTAGTTGAATGAGATAGAAGAGTTATCATAGGAATGATGGGAAGGTTATCATTGAGGTTATCTAGTTTTTCCTAAAGCTACGTGTATTAGGGTTCTTCAGGGCAACAGAACCTGTGTGTGTGTGTGTGTGTGTGTGTGTGTGTGTGTGTGTGTTAATTTATTTGCTATGAGAAATTGGTGCATGCAGTTATACAAGATGAGAAGTCCCACTACAGAGTCTCTCCTCTGTAACTGGACATGCAGGAAAGCCAGTAGTGTAATTCCAGTCTGCTGCTTTTTGCTCTATTCAGGCCCTCAACACATTGGATAATGCCCACCCGTATTGAGAAGGGCAATCTACTGGGTCCACCACTGACACAAATGGTAATCTCATCTGGAAACATCCTCACAGCTACACCCAAGAATAATATTTAATCTAGGCACCCTGTGGCCAGGTCGAGTTGACACATAAAATTAACCATCATATTATGTAAATATTAGAGTACAGTTTAAAATAAAATAATATCAACATTCTTTATTACTTTATTTGTTATTTGTTTTCGAATTCTAAACTGCTTCTCATCCATCACTGGAAATTGAGCACTACATTATTGCCAGGAAGACCATCCACATTAGAAGTCCGGTTAAATAATGAAAGGTGATTATATTAGTTTCCTATTGCCTCTGTAACAAATTACCACAAATTTAGTGGCTTAGAATAACACAAACTTATTACCTTATAGTTCACCCTTGACTCCACTTTTCCTTTTTTATACAAGGTCTAATTTTGATTTAGAATTAATATTGTTGAAATGTCCATACTACCCAAAGCAATCTACAGATTCAATGCAATCTCTATCAAAATTCCAGTGGCATTTTTCATGGAGAAAAACAATCCTAAAATTTGTACAGAAGTACAGAAAAGCCTGAATAGTTAAAGCAATCTTGAGAAAGAAGAATAAAGGTAGGGGCATCACACTTCCTCTTTTCAAACTAGATTACAAAGCTATAGTAATCAAAACAGTATGGTACTGGCATTAAAAACAGACACATAAATCAATGGAATAGAATAGAGAGCCCAGAAATAAACCCCACATATATATGGTCAATTAATTTTGACAACAAAGTCAAAAATATAAAATGGGGGAAGAATATTCACACAATGGTATTGGTAAAATTGGATATTCACCTGCAAAAGAATGAAACTGAATCCCTGTTTTATACCATACACAAAAATAAACTCAAAATGGATTAAAGACTTGAATGTAAGACTTAAAACTGTGAAACCCCTAGAAGAAAGCATAAGGTCCTTGACATCAGTCTTGGCAATGAGTTTTTGGATTTGACATCAAAAGCAAAGGAACAAAAGCAAAAATAAACAAGTGGGACTACATCAAACTAAAAAGCTTCTTCATAGCAAAGGCAACCATCAACAGAATGAAAAGCAACCTATAGAATGGAAGAAAAATATTTGCAAATTACATATACAGAAAGAAGTTAAAATGCAAAATGTACAAGGAACTCATAGAACTTAATAGCAAAAGTCAACCAACCAAACAAAAACGACCCAATTAAAAAATAGACAAAGGACCTGAATAGGCATTTTTCCAAAGAAGACACATGACCATTCAAATGGCCAAGAGACACATGAAAAGATGCTTAACATCTCTAGTCATCAAAGAATGCAAATCAAAGCCATAAGGTATCACCTCATATGTTTTAGAAGATATATTATTAAAAAAATAGTTAAAAAGTTCTGGTGAGGATGTGAAGAAAAGAAAACTCTTGATGGGGAATTTGAGGGCAGAAAGAGCTGTGCTGCAGTTGTGAAGAATGACTGGTTTTATACTATGGAGTTGGGGGGGTAGAGTCAACAGGGAGGCCTCTAGAAGGACTTAAGTATGCTAAAGAGGACTCCTAAGATACCTGAGTCCTTGGCTATTGTTGAGCTAAGGTTGTTTTTCTCTAGTAAGTCATTAACATTAGAATGGTAGGGGGTTCCTGGACAAACATTATACTCTGTATTTTCCTCAAGTATTTGTCTATGGGCTGCAGGTTATAAGGACATTTAATTTTACCTGCCATTTCCTTCTTGCCTTTGTTCCCCACATCACTATGGATGGGGAGGGTATACTAGGGGCTCTAGGAAACTGAGTCTATAGGTTTCTGGAGATAAGGTTTTTGATAAGATTGTCTTTTTCTTGTAATTTACTCAGATATTTGTAAACTGATGGAGACTCATGTCCTTCATGACTGTGATCTCTGTCAATTAGCCATTTCTTTTCTTTTCTTTCCTTTGTTCTTGGGCATACAGGAGTGCCTGAGGAATGGCACACATATCCCAATTGAGCGTGCGTGTGTGTGTGTGTGTGCGCACACACTAGTTTGTGCTTGGCTATCAGCTTGCCTTATGGTCCCTCATCAATGACTGTACCACTATCATTCAACTTTGTGGATATATTAACAACCCACTATATTAACAACCCACTGTACCCTTTAAAAGGGTGAGTTTTATGGTATGGTTATATTTCAATGAAGACATTCATAGACAATAACTAATAAGGAAAAAATTTATTGATAACTGCTCTGGACTGGGCACTGTTTTTGTTGCCGGGGATTCCTTAGTGAATGAATGAAACAAAGTAGAGCCTAATTTGAATGGGAATAATTCTAGTGGACTTTGTAGTTCAAAGAAGTATCAGTGGAGGGGATGCAAGAGACCTGAGCAAAATTGTAGGCAGAGGAAACGTAGCAAAGGAGAGTGAAGCTAAGAAAATTGTAAAAGGGTTATTCTTGGAAGGGAATGATACTTTCTGAAAAGGGAGAAAATAAAGAAAAAGGAGGTCTAGATATTGAAAAAAATTAAGGTAGCAGTACAAGAATTCAATAGTATTTCTGTCTGGTAGCATTATCTCTGTACAGAATGATGAAATTTAATTCCTATATTGACTTACTTTTTATATATATAAGGGAAAATATCAGTTTCATAGTCACAGGACTCCACCATACTTCACCCTGGACTCCCGCCTTTTAGAATCTAAGTGTTTGGCATTACTTGGCACAGGTGGGGGTTTCCACCTGGGCAGCTGTCTTAGTCCAAGCCTATTTTTACCATCAAAGCAACTGACACATAGTTTTCAGCAGGATGTTCAGTCTTCTGTTTTAGGTTGTAAATTTTTGCTGAAGCAAGCTCTGCATTTTCAAGTGCCCTGTGTCCATGCTTTTCATAATAGCTCAATAAATATTTGATACATTATCACAGTTTTCTTAACAGCTACTTCATTTCCAGAAGAGAAATGAATGTGAGTTGCTAGGGTGTGTATTCCATCTAGTATTTCAAGTTAGGAGGAGGGTACAATAGATACCTCATTTTTTATTTATGATTATAGTTATGCAATACAACCTAGTGATTAAGTCAGAGGTGTAAGTTGGAAGGGACTCTCCTGGGTGGAAATATCCCAGAAATCCACAAGAGGGAGATATATTGCCACTGAAGGAGAGAATGGAGCTAATGAGATACCAAACTTCTAACTTTTTAGAGCCGTATATTTTAGTGTATTTCCCCAATTGAAAATGAGAAAAGGCTAGGCTTTCTAAAGTTTGGCTTTACTGTTCTTTGGGGATGAGAGATTAGATTTCAGGATGCAGAGTTATTTTCAGACTCTTGGAATATGCATGATATGTCAAGGTTTGTTGACACATCAACAGCTTTAATGAGCATATCTCCAGGCTTAAGGATTTTTGTTTTTGATCTGATTGTGGCTCTTTCAAGGATGGATTGCAAAGCTGCCTTTTCTCTGCTTCCTCTTTTCATTTCTTTGGCAGTGGCAGTAGGGAGTTAGTGCTGGACAAATTGGGTTTAATACCCTTGCTGGGAAGTGCCCTCACTAATCTCACTGTCTCCTTTGGGCATGATGTCGCAGCAGGATGAATCATTTTGGTTTTCAGTGGTCCTTACCTAGCAATAGGCAAGACTGAACTCCAGGAGAGGAACAGAGGAAACTTTGTTGTAAACAGCATATATTTGTACTTTGAAATTCATACCCATTGCCTGACTGCCTCATGTTTATGTGGTCAATGGGGACAGAAATTATAAAGGGACAGAAATATTAAATAATTTCAATATAAATGTTTGAATGCTGTTATTAGATTGCTTCCAAATTTTATTTATTTATTTTTTTAATGGAGAATTTTCTTTTCTTCTCCTGTGTGTTTACAAATGATAGGATAATGATATTTTCAGTGTTTGACATTCCTGACCTCTTCCAAATTCTTAAAACTATTTCTTCCTTGGCCTTCCCAATCCCTTTTTTTTAGCTTCACATTTTCAATATTCTTCAAATGATCCTTTCCTTTCTCTCACATCATTGCTGTCCAGGGTGCCTCTGTGCCCATCCGTGCCCATGCTGTCTTAGGAAGACTGCATCACTTAGAGATTGAGAGCCCAGGCTAGAGACAATCTGTCTGGGTTCATATCCCAGCTGGTACTGATTAGCTATGTGTGACCTCAGGCAAGTTGCTTATATTATCTGTGCCATAGTCTCACAAGCCACAAAAGGGGGATAATGATAATGCCTACCTCATTGGGTTTCTGTGAAAGCATCAGTTAATACATATAAAGTGTTGGGTATTATTAGTATCAATCTCCTCCATGAGAGACTCTCCTTGCAAGGGCTCATCTACACCCAGGGTCTCAAATATTCCCTATGTATCTTTTCTGAGCTTTAGGCAGAAGCTTAGGGTTCTCTACACATTTCCACAGTGACTGACCACAGGTACCTCAGATTCAACATGTTCAAAATGAACTGTCACTCTCCTCTCCTTGCAAACCTGGTTCTTCTCTCTTTCAGCCAGTGGTACTCTTTCTTGTCTGGTGGCCAAAGCCAGGGAACAATGAGTTATCTTTGCCTTCAATCTTTTACCTCTAACTCACTTGGTTACCAAACTATGTCAGTGCACCTATTCAAACTGTACCTGCACTCAAGCTCCTTATTACTATATGGACCCTGAACCCATCTTGTTGCCCTTACTTTTACCTTGTTCTTTCCACCTTGGCCAGAGTGATCTTTTACAAATGAAAATCTGTTCCTGTACCTCCTGAAATGAAAATTTTCCAGTTTTTATAGCTTTCAAGATTATGTATGATCTGACACACAAGATCCTTTGTGATCTGGCCTCTGCTTGCCTCGCTGTGCTGACCTATTGCTTCTCTCTGCCACATAGAAAATGTCATTCTCATGTCAGCTTGGGGACACAAAGGGGAAACCTCATTATCCATGCAGCAGAGAGGGAGTAGTATCTAAATACTTTGTGTTTCATAAATACCTGTGTTTAGTAAAGCACATAGTAGGTACTAAATGCATGTTAATATCTATACGAATAAAGCCTGGACTCTGTATGAATGAGAATTATTTATTGTTTGTGGGCTTTAAAACTGTCCTCAATGTGTTGATTGGAATCAGTGTGTTCCACAGCATAATTAAAATGTGAGAAATGTTTCTAGCACATCAGTAATTGAAACACTTTGAAATAACATCTGAGGAAATGCAAGCTGAAACTTACAAATAGCCTTCTACATAAACAACATTCAGAGGTGCATTTTCCCCTTAATGTATGTATATAACTTCCATTAACATTCTTTGTCTCAGTGTTTAGCTTTTATTTTTATGTCTGTTGTATAAATCTGAGTCTTGACACTTTAATGGAAAGATCTTGGTTTGTAATGACATCATATCAAATGTAGAAATGGTTGGATTGTTTGGAAAACTTTCACCTGAAAGTGTCTATTTATAATCCTGAATTCTACTTCTCAAGGGAGCTTCTCCAGATCACAAGTTCCATGTGCTACCTTCAGCCCTCCAAATTATATTTCCTTGATGATTTCTTGTCAATCACTGTAGGGAAAAATGGCTTGATGTGGTCCAATCCCACTTGAAAAGCAAAGAACTCAGTCTAGACAGAAATGTTAGACATTGTTATGGCTTCTATGGGGAAGGGCTGACATGCTGCAGGGGTGGGTGATGAGAAGAAGGGGTCATGGGAAGAGAAAAAAGGTGGACGGGAGAGAGAGAGCGAAGAAAGAGGGGGGGGGAGAGGGAGGGAGGGAGGGAGGGAGGAGGAGGAGGGAGGGAGGAGGGCAGAAGAGGAGGGAGGGAGGGAGGAGGGAGGGAGGAGGGAGGGAGGGAGGGAGAGGGAGGGGATTATTCCTTCTTCCCCCTTCCTTCCTTCCTCCTTCTTCCTCCCTTTCTTTCTTTTTTTCTTTCTTTCTTTCTCTTTCCTTATTCCTTCTTCCCCTTCCTTCCTTCCTTCTTCTTCTCCCTTTCCTTCCTTCCTTCCTTCCTTCTTCTTCCTTCTTCCTTCCTTCCTTCTCATCTGTCTGTATTTCTTTCTTGGTATTAGTGTAGTGGTAGAAACCACTCTCATCAGACTTTGTTCTACATCATATAATCTAAACCTTTCACACCAACTTTGGGGCAAGTTTTGAGGATTTGGATGCACCAAAGTTTCCTCAGGTTTCTTATGTTGCTCTGAGATCCTGAAAAATTGGAGGTGGGCATAAACCTTTACTTCTCCTTACTGTTGTCTTTAGGCTTTCCTAACTGAGGGTGTGGCTGTTGGATCCTGCTCATCATAAATGGAAGTCTGAAACCCAGCAGTTTCCCTAGGCTACTTTAGCTCACTTCCTACCCCACCTACGCTTGCATAGCAACTGCCTTGATGAATGATGTGTGGCTTTGACCTTCGTGCTGAATTGTGACCCTAACTTTTTATTCTAGCACTTTGTTCACTGGATCAGACAGAGGATGAGGGTTTTTTTTTATCTCAGGGAATACCTTTTTTCCAAATGTGAACCTGAATGGATATTTCAAGGATCATAGAATATAAAGTTGGAATCTAGGTCATTGTCCTCTTATTAAGGAGGAAGAAACTGAGACTCACAGAGCTGAAGTTACTTGCTCAAGACCAATGTAGTGACAGAGCTAAAGGACGGGAGCTCAGTTACCCAACTTCCAGCACACACAACCCCCCTCTATTCCATGTTTCTCTCATTCTCTCTCTTTATTTCTTCCTTCCTCTGTCCCTTCCGTTTGATTTCCGTTATCATAGAACACTTGCACAATGTGGAAGACACAATAATTGTTATATTGTAAAAGTCCTAACAAGAATCTCTTAAATGACCACAAAGTATTATTCAAAGTCATAAAGAGATGGACTTTATATTTTGAGGGTTTTATTCACTATTAACTTTCCCTAACTCAGAGAGTTGAGTCCCGACATTTTTTGCTTTCAGCCTGCTCAGCCAGTGAGGTTCGTTTGTTCTCTTTCATGGCTCATTTTTTTTGTAGCTTGTGAGGGCAACTCATTGTCTTGCTCTTAGCTCAGCCAGCTCTTTTGTGTCATTTAATATCACCGTGACACTTCTCTCTGCTGACAATCATACACTAGCTGCAGCAATTATTTTTTTTTTTTTGTAATTTAAAAGGTATTTGAAGCATCTAAATAAGAATAAAAAATATAACAGAAACCCATATTTTTCACTATCCAGATTTAATACGTATTAATATTTTGACATAACTTCAGATACTTTTCATGAAATACTACATTGTAGGTAGAAAGTCCCTTAACCTCCACATGTCCTCAGGGATAAGCATTGTCTTAAAGTTAATGTGTACCCATTTCTTTATATTATGTCTCCACAAGCAATGTATTTTTAGTAATTGAAATAAACAGAATCATTGTGTATGGACTCTTTTGCAACTTTCCCTTTTGACTCAAAATTACTTTCTTTAGATATATGCATCCTGACAAAGTAATTTGTTTTCATTGATCCATATATTATTCACTTGGACTGCTATGTATGATATCATTTTATTAAAAAACACCATAATTTTATCTATTCTGCTATTAATAGACATTGAAGGTACATTCAGTTTTTTCCATTATAAACTATGTTGTAGTGGACATCTTGTATGTATATTTTTAGTGGACTTTTGTGGGAGATCTGTGGGGCACCCACCTAAGAGTAGAAATTTTGGTTTGTAGAGCTATTTAACTTTGCTAAATATGCTAAATTATGCCAAGTGGTTTTCTGACTTACTTTCTCAGCAGTGGATGAGAGTTCACATTTTCCTCCATTCTCTCTGTTGTAGTAATTAAGTATTGTTCATTTGTGACTTCTAGCTCATGTGGTGTCTTCTAGGCATGTGGTGGCTTGCACTGCCCACCCCCTTTGAAATTAGGCATAGTCATGAGATTTGTTTTGGGCAATAAAATGTGAGTGGAACCTTAAGGGCCAGTGAGAAATTTGTCACATTCTCTGGACTCTGCCTCGGTAAATTTTAATGATCCGCGTGGTCACTTCTTCATCACGTTGGGTCTCAGTGAAGATGACATGGAGCAAAGCCTCCAGGTTGACTCGCAATAAAGTATGAGTTATAAGTAAATCAGTGGTAATTACGTCGGAAGGTGGAAAACCATGTCCTACTGGCCACACCTGGCCCACTGCCTGTTTCTGTAAAGTTTTATCAGAACATAGCCATGTCCATTTGTTATATATGTCTAGGCAGAATTGAGTAGGTGAGACGGAAACTATGTGGCCAACAAAGTTGAAAATATTTACTATTTGGCCCTTTGCAGAAAAAGTTTGCTAACCTCTGTTTTCAACCACAGATTCTAAGAGGTTACTTAGAATAACATTATTCTAAGTATGTTAGATACTGTTGTATAACATAGCACATCCTGCCTGATATATCCGCCACTACGTGGTATTAAATGACTGTAAGCTTTTTGCCCAATTTAACAAGTGTCTCAAAATATTTCTCACGGGGGAATTAAATAATTCTTTTTGTGAAAGTCATAGATCTATTTCGCTGACCGTCAAGTACCTAATAGCTCTTTTCTTTTATTATTTATTTATTTTTTTTAGTATACATTTTTGAGATAGAGAGAGAGTGAGTGAGCATGAGCAGGGTAGGGACGGAGAGAGAGGGAGACACAGAATCCGAAGCAGGTTCCAGGCTCTGAACTGTCAACACAGAGCCTGACATGGGGCTCGAACTCATAGACTGCAAGATCATGAGCTAGCTGAAGTTGGATGCTTAACCGACTGAGCCACCCAGGTGCCCCTGGCTCTTTCTTTTTAAATTTTTTTGTTTTTTCAAACAACTTTAGTAAGGTATAACTATGTATGATAAAATTCACCCCTAAAGTGTCATAACTTGTAGTAAATTGATAAAGTTGTTGCAATCATTACTTTTCAGTTTTAGAGCAATTTCGTCATCTGCCAAAGTTCCCTTGTGCCCATTTTCAGTTAATCCCTACTCCCACCCTGTCCCAGACAACCAACAAGCTGCTTTCCACCTATATACATGTTCCATTTCTGGACATTTCCTTTAAATGGAATCATACTTTTTGAAGAATATAAATCTGAATTGAATCATGCATTTTTTTGCATTTTTCTTTTTTCACTTAGCATGTTTTTGAGATTCACCCATGTTTTAGCATCCATAGTAGTTTGGTCCTTTTTATTGCTGAATAGTATTATATGGAGATAACACATTTTATTTATACATTCACAAGCTGATGGAAATTTGACTTGTTTCTACTTTTTGGCTATCTGAATAGTGTGGCTATAAACATTTGGGTACATGCCTTTACATAGACATATGCCATCATATCCCTTGGGTAAATTTCTTTTTTTTTTAATGTTTATTCATTTTTGAGAGAGAGAGAGAGAGAGAGAGAATGTGAGTGTGGGAAGGGCAGAGAGAGACACACACAGAATCTCAAGCAGGCTTCAGGCTCTGAGCTGTTAGCACAGAGCCCAATGTGGGGCTTCAACTCACAAACCATGAGGTCACGATCTGAGCCAAAGTTGGACTCAACCAACTGAGCCACTCAGGTGCCCCTGTTTCACTTTTTAAAGGAACTGCCCAACTGTTTTCCAAAGTAACTGTGCCATTTTACATTCCTGCCAGCAATGTATGAGAACTCCAGTTTCTCTACATCCTCACCAACACTTAGTGCTGTCTGTTGTTTTGATTATAGCCATTCAGGTGGGTGCGCACTGGTGTCTCCTTTTAATTTCATTTTCATGTCACTCATCAGTAATGATGTTGGGCAAGTTTTCTTATAATTATTAACCATTCACATGTCTTATTGATGAAATATATATTCAAATATTCTGCCTATTTTATTTTTATTTATTAAAAATTTTTTTTTGAAAATATGTATTTATTTCTGGGAGAGCGAAAGCCAGGGAGGGACAGAGAGAGGAGGACAGAGGATCCAAAGTGGTCTCTGTGCTGACAGGCTGACAGCAGCGAGCCCGAGGTGGGGCTCAAACTCAAACTGCAAAATCATGACCTGAGTCGAAGTTGGATGCTCAACTGACTGAGCCTCCTAGGTGCCCCTCTGCCCATTTTAAAATTGGGTTGTGTGTTCATATTATTTAGTTGAAATAATTCTTTATGTATATTCTGTGTATAAGTCCTTTCTACAATATATGATTTGCACATCCTTTCTCCTAGTCTGTGGCTTGTCCTTTCATTTTTCTTAATGATGTCTTTTAAAGGCAAAAGACTTACTTTTGATTAAGTCCTGTTAAAAGTTTCTCTTTTATCATGTTTTTGCTCTTGTTTCTAAGAACTCTTGCTCAACCCACAGTCATGGCACATTTCTTCTAGGTTTTCTTCTAGAAAATGTATAGTTTTAGCTTTTACATTTAGGCCTATGATCCATTTTGAGTCAATACTGTTTTGAGTACCTGGTGGAGGGGAAGGGACATCAGTGGTGAAAAACTGATGCGTCACAGAGTTTGATAAAGAAAGGAATCAGTCCGAAGCCAGAGAACCCATCTTCCAACTTTCCAAATATGAAAATATAAACCCTTTTAAGTATGAAAATGTGTTTCTTCTGTGGAATATACATTTTAAAACATTATCAGTGTTTATGTGCCAGCAAGTATTAACGAGAGCTTACTCTTTTTTTTTTTTTTAATTTTTTTTTTTTCAACGTTTATTTATTTTTGGGACAGAGAGAGACAGAGCATGAATGGGGGAGGGGCAGAGAGAGAGGGAGACACAGAATCGGAAACAGGCTCCAGGCTCTGAGCCATCAGCCCAGAGCCTGATGCGGGGCTTGAACTCACGGACCGCGAGATCATGACCCGGCTGAAGTCGGACGCTTAACCGACTGCGCCACCCAGGCGCCCCACGAGAGCTTACTCTTTATGTGTGTAAAGTTGTGGATATTTGAAAGGAAACTTTAATTGAAGCTTATGCAACCTTATCTTCCCTTCCGGTTTTACAGACTTCAAGAGAGTTAGGCAAGTCCAGCGAGACTTAAGTTTCCTTCAAAGATTTCAGGACATAACTCAGTAAGGCACGCTTTCATAATTCTTTCATACAACGAGGGGAACACCGATGTCTTTGAGTAGGACTAACACTGCTCTCTATAGAGATTTAATTGTACACGTGGAGATAAGCCTGTTTTCTTTTTTCTTTCTAGCTGCCGCAACTTGAGAGTAGAGTGGGAAATTACACCGTGTGTAGTTAGCTGCAGAATTATGCAGTTATGGAACAGTACTTCCCCTCCCCACCAACCTAAAGGGGCAGGCATCACGGTCAAAGTAACTGTAGGGACATGAAAAGGATTCCTCATGATCTCTGCTCACCAGGAAAATGCCCCACCTCCTGCTGTGCCCATGTTTCTCTCCGTCTGGACAGAGTCCTGGGTGCTGTTCCCATTCTCCATCCTGGGCTCATCCAGGGCTGACAGAGATCATCACCAAGTGCCGTTCCAGCCCCTTGGCTCTCTGTCTGCAGCACCCACAGGCCTTGGACTCAAACAGTGACCCTGGGCAATCATTTGTCCTCTTTGAGCCTCACTTTCCTGACCTATAAACATGGGAAAATAACACACAACTTTCAGGACTGCTATGTGGATTAGAGATGATATAAAGCACCTAGCCCAGTGCCTTGATGGTCATAACACTTCTCAGCATAGAAAATAACGTGCTGAGCACATACTATAAATTGCAGCCGAAACAAAACAAAACAGAACAACAACAAAACAGGTAGTTGTGGCGACAGGAGGGCTGAGTCTTCTCTTTCTTGCTCTCTTCCCTCTCCTCTTCTTCTTACTTCTCTCCCTTACCATGGACAGATGACATCAATGCCGCAGATGTTTTGATGAGCACCTCTGTGCTCTGAAGGTGAGCCACTGTCATTGCCGTAAATGTGTTCTCCTCTCTAGCTAGCGATAATGGCCACCCTCTCTACCATTGCCCTGTGCCCCTATAGATGGGGCTGTACCCACCAGAATGAGCAATGCTTTTCATTTCAATGTAGCACAGGCTGAGATGTTGCTAGGGTTGTAAGGGATAAGGCTTTTAGAGCACAGTCTGGGAGCAGAATATCTCTGCAGCCTGAGTTACGCATCTGCAACATGGAGTTTTGAGTGGCTGCTTATCTGGGGAAACCCAGGCCTTCTTTCCAATGTGGTCCTCTGGCTGTAATTCTCTCCTCTCCCTCTTTTCCCTCTGGAGTAGAGACATTTTTTTTCTCCATGCTCTGGGATTGCAATGTCCTATTTTCCATTAATTTTATCACCCATGGATCATCCCCATCAGCATAAGAAAATGCTCCAGGTTTACTATCATTAAGCCACTGCCCTCACCTAACATCTTCCTCCAGCTTGTGCTCCATTTCTCTGTTCTCTTCCCAGAAACAGCTCAGCGCCAGTGTCATTATCAACCCTCACTGTTTTGTCTTCCTCATTGCTGGCCTTTCCATCACTGACTGCTCAGGCTCTGTCCCTTCCCCTCCACTGATACATTTTTCATCGAGCTCATTAATAACGTCCCTGTTGCCAAATTCAACGGTCAATTCCAGACAGAGCTGGAACCAGGGTGAGGCAGTTGTGGCATCTAAGGTGCAGACTTTAAGGAGGCACATGTTGTCTGCCAGTGCCAGGTGGGCACCACATTTGCCCCATCCCAGTCTGACCCTGGTCACTTCTCTGTCTTTACCTCACACATCTTGGCAGCAGTTGGTAGAGTTGAACTCTCCTTCTTTAAACATTTTCTTCTCTTGGCTTCCATGAGTTTTCATCTCAGGCTCCTTTGCTGGCTCCTCCTTTGCTCTCCCATCTACACATGGTGGTGTGCCCCAGGGCCCAGTCCTAGATGACCTTCCACCTCATTCCTGTCATCTAGTCTCATGTCTTCAGATGCTGGTGACTCCAAGATATTATCCATAATTCCAACCAACCAAGCTCAATGGTCATAAATCTAGCTTTTCTTTGTCCACTCCTGCAATGGACTAAATGTTTGCATCTCCCTCAGATTCAAATGTTGAAATTCTAACCTGCAGTGTGATGGTAAGTGAGGCCTTTGGGAGATGCCTAGCTCATGAGGGTGGAGTCCTCATGAATGGAATTAATGTCCTTCCTTATGAAAGGGATCTCAGAGAGTTCTCTCAACTGCTTTCTGCCTTTTGAGGATCCAAGAAATTGTCAGTCTGCAGCCCAGCAAAGAGTTCTTACCAGAACCCAACCATGCTAGCACCCTGATTTTGGACTTCTAATCTTCATAACTGTGAGAAATAAGTATCTGTTGCTTGTAAGCCAGCTCATCTGTGGTACTTTATTACAGCAGCCTGGACTAAGGATGCCTCTCCTTCTGTATCTAGAGGCATCTCAAAGTAGCATATCCCAATAAGAATCCTGGATTTCCTCCCTCAGACTAGTTCTTCTTCTGCCTCTCATGTCAGTAAATGCCACTTCAGTCTGTAAATGACATCCAGTGCATCAGCCAGTGTCTCAGTGCCGCCTTCAAAATACACTGTAACTCACTTTATGTAGCCCCTTTGCTACCACTGCAAACCCTAATTCAAGCCAATATTGTGTCTCTTCTAGACATGAGTCTCATTACTGCTATTTCTGCTACCACTTTTGAACCCTGTAATATATACTGCATTTCATAGCCAGCGAGATCTTAAAACATTAATCACACCAGGCATTATCCTACATAAAACCCTCTAATTGCTTTCCATTGCTGTTAGCATAAAATCCAAACACTTTATCATGCTTTTACACAGTTCTATATATTCTGGTCCCACTAATCTCTGCCATCATCTACTACTTTCATTTGCTGTTTTGTAGGCGCACTGAACACCTTCCTGTTCTTTAACCTAACCCAGTTTATGTATAGCTCAGGATTTTTACACATGCCATTTCCTTTGCCTAGAATCCTCTTACCCTATTTCCTCTCATGACTCCTTTTTTCTTCATTTAGATTAAGCTCAAGTATCATGTTGTAAGAGAAGCCTTTTCTGATGGCCCAATCTAAAGAGGTGCCTCCAGTCCCTTAGCCTTTGTTTATTGCACCATCAGTGTTTTAGTTATGCATCTATGTATGTTTTTATTTTTCATTTGTTTGACGTCTGTCTCTCCCAGCTAGTACTTTAGCTCCAGGAGAATAGAGACATTGTCTTGCTCTTCCCTTTATCCTCAGCTTATAGAACTCTGCCTAGCACATGACTCAGTAATATTTGTTCATTAAATGAATGAACAGATATACATCCAGAGGCTACTTCTCCCCCTTCAGACCACTTCCAATTACTTAGATGTTTGCTCAATGATTTATCTCTCTTGCCTCTGAGAAATATCCCATCACCCTCCTCTGGGGAGGAGCTGCTGGTGAGGAATAGGTCTGGCCTCTTACCCCTTCAAGATCTGAGGTAAGATTCCATTCTGTCCATAGTCTGAGTTCTTGTAAATAGTGACAGTCTAGTTGTTGAAGAGTGTTGGTGTCAAAGACAGAATGTTGCGCTGTGAGAAACAATTGGGTTAATCAGAAAAACATAGCTGAAGCATGAAGCAAAATTGGGCATTGGGACTTCGGCTGGTGGACCATCTGTGCTGAAGAAACCAGTGTTGTGAGGCAGCCCAGTGAGAGTGGCCTGGATGAATTCCAGAGTTGGAGTATGGATTCCTGTGGCAATTCCTTATGGAAGCAGAGCATCTATTTAATATTGCTGATTTAGGTTTGTTTAAGGAATTGTAATGCAAAAAGCTTTATGTGGGGTTTCAGCCTCCTTTTGGGACCTGCCTCAACCAGGTTTTTCATGCTCCCTTTGCATCTTCGTCACTGAGAAAGACTGTTCAGCTTTCCACAGTAATACCTATATATTTTCTCTAAAGTATGCTCCAAATTTTCTGTTCTTGGAACAACAGAGAAATGTGCTGTTTCATAATCAGATTTTCAAAAGTGAGCCTCGGATGCTGTTTCCAGGTACACTTAATTTTTCTGACCAAACATTGCTTGCCTGTGAGAGGAGATCTTGGCCTGCCATCTATAGGACATATTTGTTTGAGGCAATACGCAGAAATTTCCCTTAAGAAAATCCAGTCCACGTAAATCTGAGCTCACTGAACCCTAACACATGTATTAGAGGTGATTATGTTACAAAACAATAAATAGTGGATACTACTATTGATTCAAAATTATTAGCTTAAAGGAATAAGATCACCATACACATTTATGCCCTGAAATAAAGAAAAGATATACAAAGAGCCATCACCTCTCCTAAAGTAGAATATTTATGGGCTTTTGTCAGCTCTCCTAGAGACAGTATGAATTTTGGTTGGATTCAGTAGCTGGCAAAGCTATTGTTTGCTTAGACAGCAGTATAGGATAAGGTTCCCTCAATTTTTGCATAGAGAAGTATCACCCAGAGCTTCCTTCTCCACACCAGGTTTTCTCATTTGTGCTTACAATGACCAGAGTAGGTGCTATATGCCCATTTTACAAATGGGGAACTGGACAGAACACTGACCTTTTACAAGTGTGGCTAAAACCTCATAAAGTAAGTCTTGCTTTTTGGATAATGGTTGTACCTCTTCTTTCAAATCAAAAGCCCAGCTGTTTTTCTACTTCACCAATTTTCCCAGTGAGAAGGGAGCTAAATCAATGATGTATCTGTAGAAGTATGAACAAGAACTGTTACCTTAGAGTTTTGCAGAAACAGAAAGATGCAAGAACACTGACTTTTGTTGTTCTTGATGTGTTGGGAAAGTCTATGGACAGTTTTGGGTGTGAAAGAAGTTGACTGAGAAGTGTTAATTTACTGTGTTTTTCTGGCTTCAGAAACATGTTTATACCTCATTTTGACCCTCACTTGCTCGCTCCTATTTTCTGATGACTTATTTCCTGACTATGAGCTGTTGGGCTGTCATTCTCCAGGCATGACTATATTAAAAGAAGATTAGTAAAAGCAACGACAGCAGCATTCAGAAAAAAAAGACTGAAATAGAATATCATCAGTTACTGTTAACGTTTCAATAGTGATTTGTATTTATTCAGATGAATATTCTTACAGGATTTGAAAATGACCATTGAGGAAAAAAAAAGGATTGTTTCCATAACACAGAAGATATCCAAAACCTCCCAAACTTTCTAAAATATTTGATAGAAAGTTAACCATCTAATTTTCCTGAAGTGACAGCTTGAGAAAGTGTCTCAATAGTTACATCTAATCATATCTTACAGAATTGAATTCTTTTAAAATTGTTGAAGAATTCTGGAAATTTCTGGAACCATTAGCATTTATTATAGTTACAAATTTTGAGAAAAAAATAGATATTGATCTCCTCCTTGGAATCCACCTGCCACAACTATTTTAAGAGCAATGAATCCCTATCTGAGGAGAGAGAAATAGCAGCTTTTGGAAAAAGAGGGGGTAAAGTTTTAAGATTATGTGTCTTTGATTTGAGTACCAGTTAGAGAAAATGTGGGAAGGGTGCTATTATTAATTTATGGAATGTTTGGTAAACTGAAGTTTTGGAGCATGGGAAGAAAATAAGAAGAACTTCAGGTGTATGGGTATGAGTCTGTAAGTGAGTTTCTTAATGGAAAAATATGAAGTAAGATAGATGATCAGGGGCCACAGAAACTCTTGGGTGAATGTTAGAGATAACTGGGAAAAAGAGTGCCAAGTAAGAGAGTTGATTAGTTGGATCATGATATAAAGGTGATTTCAGCCTCTAACCATGATTTTAATCCAGCCAGTGTAGAGGGCTTGGTATCCAGAACATGAATTCACAAGCCTAGCTCCCCTGAATCAATTTCTTGGTAGCTGAGGTTTGGGCGAAACACACAACCCTCCAGAAATGCTTTGAGATGTATCTATGCTTAAATATGAAATGACAATAAGTCAAGTATCGCCTAAAAGCTAGCCAATCCTAATAAAATATAAGCGTATTTTGTGTCTTCATCTCTGTTTTCTTTCTTTCTTTTTTTTTTTTCTGATAAGCCAAGACTTCAATTCCCCTCAGAAGAGGGGCTAAAATGACTAACTTACTTTTAAATCCAATGATTGGAAGTGACATGTCCTTTCTTTTTATAATTCAGCAGCAACACTCATAGATGCTATCCGGGCAGGTTATCATGATGTTTTCTTCTTATTCGAATTTTTCAAAATCAAGGTATTGATTTCATCTTGTAACACTAATATCTTGTTGCAATGAAAAAGGGATTAATCTCATGAAATAGCTTAAGTACTGTGATTCCGAAGCCAATCTGATGTAGAGTTTTGCAATAGCACTATAGTGAGAAGAGCTCCTTTATAAATAACAGTTGCAAGAAGGAAAGAAGGAAGAGTTAGCCAACTACTGGCTAACTTACTCTCTAAGAATAAGCAAATACAAATAAATAAACTCTCAATGAACTCAATTATGTAATAACAATAAATTATAAATATATGTATTATATGTATATGTAAATACATTGTGTCAACATATTAATATATAATATTAAAATAAGTAGCCCATTTTATGTTCAGAATTTTGATAGAAGGGAGGTATAAATAAATAAATACACCATATTTCAGGATTCTTGTCCTCATCAGAGCTGTACAAACTGATTTCTCATTACCTCTGAAACTGTCTCTTTTGCTTCAGTTCTCTGACTTTTATTCCCAATTCTCTTCTGTAGGTAACAAAATTAAGGTTTCTCTAGATCTCTGAGAATTAAAAAAAACTACAATCAATATGTAATTATAAGAGATAATATGCTTCCTAGATTCAAATCTAAAAGAATAAACCAAGCTTAAATGTAATATAATCAATAGTATTAACATCGCTACAGGAAGAATTTACCAACAGAGGCAGGCAAGAGCATGAAACCAAAGAAAAATGAGGAGTAAGAGCATAATCTTAGAGAAAAATTGCTTTGAAATTGCCTGGGTATCTGGCCCATGAATTAAGTTTGCATATATGAAGGAGATGGAAGCATCCAGCTCTCCATACTTGCTGTATTAGCCATGGAAATTGTGCAATTAGTTATCCTTGTTTTGATTTTTTACACTAATGTTTGACTATAATCTGGCTTCCTATATAGCTTTGCCCTAATGTCAGTATGATATGTGACCCACTAGGCTGATACGTCTCCTTTTGAAAAGGCATTCTTTGGCATTCTGGCTCATACTTCACTATTTTATGAGTCCAGTCATTGAGACAGGTTTCTGAGAGATTGAGCAGCTGATAATTGATATTCTCTAATGTGTAAAATTGAAGGTCACGCTCTGAGCTGTGGGGCTCTCACAAAGTAAATGCCATCACGGGGAGCTCTGACTGGGGTGCCAGGTGGCTGGGGTTTTTGCCAGTAGTACTTTTTGCTCAGCTCACCTCTCCTTTCAAATTATAGCGCCTAACTTTATGCCTCCCATTCTCCCTTCCTGATGCGCTTTCTTCTACCCATCCCAATGTGACCGTAGAGGCAGTTCAAGGTTTACACCTATTAGAGCAGTGGTTCTCAACTGTGGTTGCTCACTAGAATTACCTGGGGAGTTAGAAAAAATTTAATGCCAAGCCCACACTTCAGACCAATTAAATCAGAACCTAAATAGAAGGAAATCAAAGTAATTGTAATCTGCATTCAAGGTTCAGAACCACTGCTTTAGAGACTCTGTTAATTTATAAAGCCCACCTGAATTCCCCCTTCTCCCAATTCCTTTTGCACTCAACCTATTTTCATATGTCTTTGTATTTTTTTGTCTTTCTAATTTGAAAATATATTCCTTGCATCCATTGAACTGTGTGTTAATGAACTGTGAATTTTATGTATAATTTCTTAAATTACTTCCGATATACATAAATACTTTGGATAAATACTGGACTTGTAGTCTATCTTATTTGTAATAAGCCATTCTTCTCCTAGGTTGCTAAAACATATTTCAAAGTTGGTAGGACACAATCCACATTCCTTCTAAATTAGTAATCCCAATCTGTCACTTTTGGCATGAGGTGTATGGGAGAATGTGTGCGTATGTGTGCACATATAAATTGAATTCTGTCGAAATTCCAATGCAGCATATTAAATAGTAGAGAGAAAATTTTAATTTTATTATCTTGTATTATTGATAGCCATCTTTCATGATCCTATTTTTTTTCCCACTCAGTACAATCAGAAGCTTATGTTTTTATTAAAATGAATCTTCATCAGTATATCATTTAAGTCCTAGGATGATATCCTAGATGAGCAAGGCTGGTGATTTAACTATATGATAATATGCTCTTATATCCCACATATGAGAACCAGGATTATGACATTCTTAGTTCATGAGTAGACCAAATAAGACTGTAGCCTTTTAATAAAAATATCTATCTCCAGATTTCATCTGAGCTCAAATGAATTGAAATGGTGACTTGGCTCACATGTTTCTTGGTTAGTGTAAAAGGAAAAGTTTAACAAACTCTTTTGGAACTATTTCCCACTTTCATTTTTTGCTTTGGATACAACATCCAGATTTTAGGGGTATGACTAAAGGGTGACTTAAAAAAGCTTAACAAATTACAAAGGTGTTGAGTGAGTAAATGCAGCTCACCCTGGGAGGCTTGTTTTTTTTTTTTTTTTTTTTGTTTTTTTTTTTTTTTTTTCCCCTCTTCACCATGATTCATGGTGAATCATAGTTGCTTGAAAAACTACAGGATTAACTATTTATGATTAGCATGTTATAGGCTGGAGGTGCTTATCATTTTTCTGAGATAGGAACCCTAACAAAATACCCAATTAGGACCTTCTGAAATTAATTAGACTGGAAGATTATATGGTTTTTCCCATGTAAAGTTTTGTCAGGGAAGCTGGTTACTGATTCTTGTTCTCCTATGTATTCTGAGATACTTAGTGGCTATAAAATAATGTCAGAGTCTGTTTTTAAGGAAAATGTCCTCACAGAATGAAGGGGTAAAGAACTTTGAATTGCTCACGTGTGGCTGTGACAAATTGCTTTAACCTTTAACTGCTCTGCCTTACTTCTGAGTCACTTAAAGAGTAGCTAAGCCAAAGCTGAAGAAAGGACTTCATTTTATTCCTGAAAGAAGCAACTATAAGTGAAATGCTTTTAAACTTAACAGTTATGAGTATTAGCCTCACATGCCAGGCAGTGCTTAGTATATCGGGATTTCCTTTAGGATCTAGTGTGACATTTCATGCTAGAACTCAGAGTGTACATTTTCTTAAAATCAATTCCACCCAGGTGTCACTTTCCAGGCTCATTCCAAGAGGAGGCACCTTGAGGAACATTTTGTTCTTTCCCATTTGTATACCTCATGCAACAGCACTCTTGTTGATTAAAGGTAATCTGACAAATGGAATTTAAAAGAGGATTATTAAAACAGCTAGCAAAAAAATGCAACACCAGGAATTCTGGAAACTGACAGAAATGACTTCTTGAATATATTCTTAATAATTTATATTTGACATTTTGGATTCTGAGCAGTTCCTGAGTGAGAAGAAAATTAGAACAGAGGCAGTATGTTGCCCAAGATCTGACTTAGCTAGTTGCATCTAGAAAGCCATGTTATAATTAGAGTAAGTTCTGGGGGGTTCATGGCAATGAGGAACTCTGAGCAGTAGAGACACTTGATGCTAATAGGAATTGCATTGTAATCCTGTTGAAAAGTTGAGGTCAGTTTGATTTAAGGATACAAGTTGTTATTATTGGTCAGTATTATATTGGTAGCAAGAAGCAGAGACCCTTCTGAAGTGTACAGAACACAAGTGGACTCCTAAGAACAGAAGAGGTCTGGGCTTCACTGGTGGGGTGGGTTTAGATTCAAGGCTGCCCATGAATCCTAGTGATAGGAGCTCATGCATTTTTCCTTTGTGCTTAACCATTTTTGGGATTCATCTTCACTCCACATGTCTGCATCTTTCTGTCTCCTGGTCCAGCCAACTGTGAGTCAGGAGAATCAATGGTCTACTGTCCATTCAGCGGGGGCAATGAGTAGGAAATGATTCCATGATTATATGGCTAAGGCATTATCCCAAAACACGTTATTATCAAAAATGTTACTGGTAACAAAGGGGGAATGACTCACATGGGAATGACTGGTAACAAAGGGAGAAGAAGTATTGTGGGGGAGAAGAGGTCACCTTCAGGTTTGTCTGTATTGAATAGGAGGTGACTGTAGATATCCAGGGGAGTATATGTAAGAGAGCATTTCGTTGGTCGAGTCTGCAGCTCAGGGCAGAAGGCAGTGCTATAGAACTAGCTTTTGTTGTCCTTAGCACATAAGAGTTCAAATCGTTAGCTCCAATGAAGCTACCTGAAAGGAGCATATGGTGAGAAAGGCAGTGTGCTGAAAAAGTGAGAAGAGAATAAAACCCTGTGGGACACCAACTTTTAAGGAACAGGCAGAGGAGAAGCAAAAATACACTTGTAGGAGATAGTAATAGAATAGTCAGAAGGGGGTAAACCTAGGAGAGAATAATACCATGGAAACCAAGGGTTTACAGTTTTAGAAAGGATTGGGTCTCTATCATTCTCAAATGGGACAGAAGGAACCAGTAGAATAAGAATAGACAATTGACAGTTTTGACACTATGGAGATTGTTGGTTGCCATTTCCAGAGCAGTTTTTGCAGAGTGGAGGCAAGTGTGGGATGGGTAGGAGGTGAAAACCAGCTTTTCGTGGTTGGGAGAAAATGGGAATGGGATGCAAGGATGAGGAGATAGCTAGAATAGAATATTTTTCAGAAACAGCTGAACAGAAAGCAAGCACAGACTTAGAGGTAGGGACCAAGCAAGGAAACATTTTCAGGATAAAAGAAATCTGGATATGTTTATTAGCCAGGAGAAGGAGACTGGAGATACAAGGAGACTGGAGATGCAAGACGACTGAAGGGTTGAAAAAAAAATTATGTTTCTAATTAAGCTAAGGGGAAAATAGTGTGGAGCAAGATTTTTTTTTTTTCAATGTAGATAGTTTTGGCAGATGTTAAGAGTGCAAAATAGAAACACATCCAGAGACATGAGAAAGGAGCTGGGGCATGGCTCCCTCCCCCAGGCGAGGACCCTGCAACCAGGCCAGTGGAGTGGGAACACTTGACTGCAGCCACTTTGAGCCCCAATCAAGAGGGATCCTGACAACACGGGGGGAAGGGAGGAGCAACCCACAAGGGGCATGGGATCTGCCCCATCCCGGAGCTACTTGGTTCCTGCCCAGCACATACCTTGACAGCTTAGAGTGAGGGGATGTTAGGGGGCTGTGAGTTGGATACCAGTAAGTAACTATGAATTGTATCTATGTATGGTGTATTGTCTAATTAACTTCTAAATTCATTTATTAAGTCACTGATATCTGCCCCAAGTCAATGTCTCTGATCTCCTATATTGTGATGGCACTTCATCCCCTTTACCTTTTTTCTTACCCGTAGTATTTTTCAGAAAACAATGTGGTTGATATAATGATGGCAAGAACAATTAAAATCCACAAATAGTTCATTATAAACGATTTTTAAACTACTTTTAACCATTTGTATATGCTTAATATTTTAGTGAAATTCAAAATAGTGTCATTGACTAACTTATGTTTTGTCTCTGTTCCCTTTCCAACTTACCCCCAGGAAAAAATACTAAGGAGAAAAAAATTCCTAAATTTTCCTCCAAGCAAAAAAAAAATTGAACAAAACACTCTCCACCTTCTCCAACTCCAACCAAGTGATTAAAGTGGCCTATTCAGTAGGAAAATTAAAGTTTTTATGATCAGGAGCTTTCTGCCACTTAAGAAGTGGTTTTGGAGGTTCCAGGTCTTTCCTAGTAGAGCTCAGTCACACCGTGTCAGCAGGGTGTGAGAGCAGAGACGGGACTCAGAAAGAGACACAGCATGGGATGTTAACAGAATGAGTTAAGGAAATGTAACCATGTGCCATCTGGCCACAAAATAATTTGCAGTCTCAACACAAATTCCTGATATTGCACCTTGGATTCCTTGAGACGTGAAGTTACATATAACAGTTAATTATTTTTTGAAGTGTTTGTCATTAACAGCCTCACTCAGCTATGCATGTTGTGATCAAAGCTCTAAGGATATCTGTAGACTTGTAGCAACCAACGTATCTCTTTTTCTGTTTGAGCAGAGAAAAAGAACTCTGTAGCTCAGCCTGACATCCTGAATGTTTCACATCTACTTCATTTGGTGCTTCTGAATGGAAAAAATTGATGACAAATGATACATGCATTGTTACCACTGGGAAATAGTTACAGAGTTCCTCTTTTTAATACATGGACTCCTCATAATTAAAATTTTAAAATGGGGGAAGATAAAAGCCTCAAGTAGTATTTGAGTAGAGCAAAACTGCTGAGAGTAGGAGAGGCCAATAATAAAGCCTTGAAAATATTCTGCAGTGTTGTGAAGAGAAGGAGGGATTAAAAATAGGTTCTTATAAAAAAAATAGGTTAACTAGGTTCTCGTATCAGACAAATAGAATGGAATCAGGCAGTGAGTTGTGACTCTAGGGTCAGGCACTTATTAGCCCTGTGACAGTGGACGAATGATACAGGTGTAGAACCCCAGTCTACCCATCTGCAAATGGGTTGCTGTGACTTTTAAATGAAATGTGAAGCGATAAGCATGATGTTTGGCATGTAGGAGATGCTTAATAAGTGTCATATAAGTCATCATAAGTAAAAAGGGGTCCTTCCGGGATATATGAAAACGAAAGTGGATCTGATGAATATTCCAAGATTGTGTGTGTTAGAAACAAGCTGAACTGTGGCTGGTCTGAACAGAATGTGTGCTCTGAGTGGGGGGAGCTAAACACTGGCAACACTAATGAGGAGCAAGCTCTCTCTTTAGCAAGAGATACACCTGTTCAGGTTAGCTCGGGAGTAAGAACAATGGCTACGTGGAAAGTTTAAAAAATTACACATATTCCCAGATTGCCTAACATCCCTTTCACCCCAATTTAAATATCACTGAATTAAGGCTGGGGTAGCGTCTTGAAATCTGTACGTTCAGAGTGATCCTCTGTGGGTGTGATTCCTTAGTTCACAAACCACTGGGTTAGGGAACGAGGTGTAGAAGGACAAAGCTAGTTTAGAAAAATCTCTATGTGGAGATGATGTAAAAATATCTGGGTGGGGGTCTCTTGAAGTTCTCTGAAAAATCTGAAATAAAGGTTATGGACCCTTTTTTAAAAATGTAGTCTGTACTTGTGAAAATTTGAATACATTTCAAAGTATTCACTTACCTCTGAAGCTCAGCCACACCAGGCTAAAGAAAGCCCACTGTAAGTAATTATTTATGGAAACAGAACTCTTTGTGGCACAGATAACAACTAGTGAAATAAAAGGATTCTTTCCACTGGTTCCTAGTGGGTTGTGACAGTGAGAGCTAGCTCTTCATCACAAATGTGTGTCCTTCCTATTACAGTATAAAACCGTTGCTGGGAAACAACAGCATTTGTCCCAGCCTCCCTTACACCTAGGTGTGGCCATGCCAATGGCCTTGCCAATGAAACATGAGCAGGGCTGCTGTGTGTCACTGGCAGGAAGAGAGGGTCAAGAGTGAGACCCGCCTTCTCCATCCTGTCTTTTTCTCAGCTGCTGACGGGATGAACACCCCTGGGGTAACCTTGGAAACCACATGTTGAAAATAGAAGAGCAGCAAATTGGATGGAGGTTGGGTCTTCAAACATGGCTCACAGGAATCCTGGCAGCTTATCAGGAATACCCATTTCGTTTTTATGCGCAGGAGAAATAAATGTATGTGTTAAGCTGCTGAGATTTCAGGGTTTCTGCTTGTAGAGCCGCCGGTGTTCTCTTAACTAACCACTGTAAGGTTTTGGAACTGCTATAGAGGGTTTAGCCCTACACCACAACTTGAGAAATAAGTAGCAAGTGTAGAGTCTTCTGGCTGTTCAGCAGGTTCAATTTCCCCTCTTGTGGGCAGTGAGTTTCATAGATGGGATACTGTGAAGTAAGCAATGAATGAAGTGAATGGTGGAGCTGGGTCAGTTGTTTATTCCTCTGTCTCCTCTCCCCTAGCGTAAGCCATGTTTTCAGCTCACTGGGTTTCATTCTGGCAGGATGGTAATACCAGTCTCAGGCCTAATAGCTTGGAAGTGGGAGATCCCGTTTTGCTTCTGTTGTCAGCACACTGTCTATGCTGTAGCTTTCCCATTTAGAAAACGGGGGTGGTTCTCTTTCTTCCTGTTTCCTAGGTATATGTTTCAGGGGCTGAAAGAAAACGTGCTTTTTTTTAAAGTTTATTTATTTATTTTGAGAGAGGGAGAGAGAGAGCGAGAGCGTGCATGAGCGAGTGGGGAAGGGGCAGAGATGGAGAGAGGGAAAGTCCCACGAAGTCTGCATGGTCAGTGCACAGAGCCCCACATGGGGCTCGAAACCATGAAGCTGTGAGATCATGACCTGAGCCGAAATCAAGAGTTGGACACCTAACTGACTGAGGCACCCAAGCACCCCTGCAAGAAAGGTTTAATGCTATCATGGCAGAGACTTCTAGATGTTCCTCAAATCCCCAGGTTTTTTTTCCTTCATGAACAAACAGCTAGGCTCATTTCCCAGCCTTTGCTGCAGTTCAGTATAGTTACGTGACTTGGTTCTTTAACTCATAGAATGTAGGTAGAAGTGATATATGCCATATTTTTCTGGCCTTGAAAAATCTTCCAATTGTGATCTTTCATGCTGTTTTTTCCTGTTTGGCTGTCTAGGAGGGAGATGGCCATGAGAGCCTTGGGAGCTACATATTGAAGATGGCAAAGCATCTGTCACGTTAGGTCCTGAATGACTGTGAGGATCTGAACCCCACTGATCTGATCACCTGTCCAGCAAGAAATAAAGTCCTAATGAGTTTGATGCAATACACATTGTGGCAGCTAGTATTACTCTAATCAGTGTAGCCAGTAACTAAACTTTGGACCAAACACTCCTCCTAAAGATCCTTAAAAAGTTTATAAGTAAATAAATATAAATATATGTATATGTATATATATGTAATTGACATATATTTCGTATATAAGATATTTACACAGATACAATATATACATAATTACATACACACATGTGTAAAAGGAAAACATTGATGATATTTTAATTAGAATAACTGGAATATAATACTAAGAACAATCAGTAGATACCCGATTTGAGGGCCAAGATGTTTGACATTGGGGAAGTCCTTACTTATCTTAGATAGGACCCCATTTGTTAACGACAAGTAAAGGGATAGCTTTTGAGGCAGAAGTGGCTTTCATATTTTTCTTTTTTTCTGTTTTTAGCAGGGACTTGTTCAAATTAAAATTTTGCAAAAAAAAAATTTAAAATTTGGGGGAGATTAACTTCAGAATGGCTTCTTTTGAAAGAAGGGTGAGGGGCTGACTCCCATCAGATTAGATTAAGGAAGATTGTAGAAGTTTCCTAGAGGACCACTCACAGCATAGTCTGGAAATATCTTCAGTTGCATGAGCTCTTCAGTTGCTGAAGTTTCTTTTGGATATCACATATTTTCATCCTCCTGGCAAAACACAAGTTTTTTCATTTTTTGTTTCCAACTGTGTTTAGTTGACAAATAACACTAAGTTCTGCTTCCACTTTCCTTTTTGATTAATAGTAACCTAACTAGGCTGAACTGATGGGAATCCACTGATATTTTATCTTCTTTTCCAAGGGACCTGCATTTGAAAACAAGTTCCTAGGAGTCTGACCAAATTGCAGTTTAGGATCTGTGTCAACACGTTTGTAATTGCTTTTGTAGAAGAATCTTTGATATCTGCTATTAATGATAGAAATATTGTTACTGTCCCTTAGAGCTTTGAATTGACTTTATTTCTAAATCTGAGTATGTTCATTTGTGCTGTGTGTGTATATGTGTACGTGTTAAATGACAAATATTTATAGCAATGACACATTTGATTAGGGTCCTCTTTACTTCTATGGTGAGATGTATCCATTTGTTAGCTTATAGTTTTAAACCTTATTCTAAAGTATTATGAAATGAAAGTGTTAACTGATTTTATCAGTGTCCCAGCTGGAGATGGTTGGGATACTTAAACAGAGTAATAAATAAGGGTGGAGTTTGTGGAGCAAGGTAGAACACAGTTTAAATACTTGAGAGTTGGTAACAGTGGGATACCATCACTATCTCAGGGCCAGAAGACAGAAAACAGGGGGTTGTTACGAGAACCTGCAGACAGAAAGGCATTTGGAGATGCCAGCCTGAAAAGAGCTGTTAGTTGTGGTTGGGGGATATGGCTAGCCCATAGCTACCTTGCAGGAAGGGAACAGGGAGATGAGCAAACCAACTTTGCTCTGCTCCTTGCCTTCCATCTGCTGGGAATTCCCAGTAATCAACCTCCAATGGAAGCCAGAGGGCAATGGAGTCCATTTATATAATCCCTATGTGTCAGCCTAAGGTGCCAAGAGTGTTAAAGAAAACAATAGAGGCTTGATTGGGAAGGGCAAAAGAAATATCCAGCCAGTGACCATGGGTCTTTGTTATGAAATTTCAGAGAATTTGTAAAAATAAGAGTAATTAGCTCCCATGATTAAGGCTCTTGTCATTTATTTTAGAGATGCTGTATCATGTGTGATGCCATTCTTAATTATAAAAATACAATAGCTCCAATTCTTCTCTGTCCAGTATGATAGCAAACAGTTACATGTGACTACTTAAATTAAACCTAGTTGAAATTAAATAAAATTGTAAACTTAGTTTCTCAGTTATACTAGCCCCATTTCAAGTGCTGGTTAGCTTTATGTAGCTAGAGACTGTTGAATTGGACACCACAGATGCAAGACTTTTCCACCATCGCAGAAAGTTTTGTGGACTAGTGGTCCTCTACTTATTTCATTGTTAAATTGCTCAATTTCATTTTGATTCAAAATGGAAGTAAAAGGACTTTGGGGATTATTCATTTTTCCTGAAATCCTGGACCCCAAAGTATAATAGTGGTATCAGAAATTAATGTATCTTGGGGTGCATGGGTGGCTCTGTCAGGTAAGCCTCCAACTCTTGGTTTCAGCTCTGGTCATGATCTCACGGTTCGTGAGTTTGAGCCCTGCATTGGGCTCTGCAGTGACAGCATGGAGCCTGCTTGGGATTTTCCGTCTCCCTCTCTCTCTCTGACCCTCCCCTGCTCATTTTCTACCCCTCTCTCTCAAAATAAAGAAATAAACACAAGAAAAAAGAAATTAAAGTATCTTATTGTGATTGAATTGAAGTTATTTGTGTGCATGCTGAAGGAAAAAATCAGCTCTGGCCAACTCAATCAAATATGGAATATATTGGAAGGATCTGGTGGATCCAGGAAAGCAGAAGAGCCAGGAATTAAGGAAGTGTGGGCTCCAAGACAGTCTCCTTGCATGCTGAATGAAACCCCAATCCCTTCTTTTTCTATTGCTCACAGAGAGGAGCTAGTTGACCACCAGATTCCTGCACCCTGACTGGGAGAAAGCAGGCCCCTTGATATATGGGTTCATTAAGCCTGCATGTAATGAAGAAAGGGCCATTCTCTGGAGGAAATCTGGTTTGCTAGTACCAAGAAAAGGGGAGAATGGATGGAAGTGCTCCCAACCCTTGAAGCTGTTCAGTAAAGTCCATCCTTTTGCTACTTAGCATGCACATATATCCTTCCTATATATATAGCATGCATTCTAAATGGTACTGATATTACCCTCAAAGAGGCAAAATTGGTTCTGGGGGAGGGGAAGGAATATTAGATATTTGTGGTAGGCTGAATATTTGTGGTAGGCTTTTGGCTCCCCCAGCGAGGTGCATGTTCTGATCCTCAGCTTATGTGAGTGACTATGTTACCTTACTTGGTACAAAGGGACTTTGCAGATGTGACTTTGAAAGGAGGAGATTATCTTACATTATGTGAGCGGGCTCAGTGTAATTACAGGGTCCTTCTAAGAGGGAGGCAGAAGGCTCAGAGTCGGTAAAAGGAGACGTGATGACACAAGCACAAGATCTGAGGGAGTTACCCTGTTGGCTTTGAAGACGGAGAAAGGAGCCAGGAGCCAAGGAATACAGGCAGCCTCTAGAATCTGGAAAAGGCAAGGAAATGGATTCTTCCCCAGAGCTTCCAGAAGGATCTGAGGCCTGCCAACACCTTGCTTGTCGCCCAGTAGAACTGATTTTGGACTTTTGAGCTCCAGGACTATAAGAGAAAAAAAGTATCCTTTGTAAGCTGCTGAATTGTGGTAGTTTGTGCAGGAGTAGGAACCAAATACAGTATCCCAATGGTTTGTGGTTCTCTAAACCTCAACCCTACATGACAAAATCTTCTTCCTTACTATTTAATTTCTCTCATTAGGGAGAATTTAAATTAAATTTATTTATTTATTTATTTATTTACTTACTTACTTATTTATTTATTTTTAATGTTTATTTTTGAGAGAGACAGAGACAGAATGCGAGTGGGTTAAGGGCAGAGAGAGAGGGAGACACAGAATCCGAAGTAGGCTCCGGGCTCTGAGCTGTCAGCACAGAGCCCTATGCAGGGCTCGAACCCACGAACCGTGAGATCATGACCTGAGCCAAAGTCAGACGCTTAACTGACTGAGCCACCCAGGCATCCCTGAAATTTAAATACTAATAAAGGGAGATACTAATAAAAGGTTGAGAAACACTAATAATAGACATTCAAAAATGCTCCTACCTCTTATATTATTTACAACCTAAAGTATATTCACTCGTTTCTCAGAGGGAAACAGGCTGAAGTTGTGGCCAATTCTTGCATTTCAATCCATGTGTGAAATATCTGGGTGGCGTTTTGTTCCTTGTGGTCTCCCTGTGATCTGTCCATCCTGATATTACCCACATTACTTACTGAATGACAAATTAATCACTATCACTAAACACCATTTACAGTATTGGTGGAGGGCACCAGCAAAGACAAGGGCAATTACTAAAAGAAAAATGACCCAGCAATAAAGGGAATGTGAGTGAGGGTTAGAATTTTTAGTTCTTGTACTTATGATTTCTTCTGCACTGCCCATTAGAATTCTGTTTGTATGTGGTAGGCATTGTTTGCCTGGTTATAGTTTCCAAACACTGCTTCTTTAAATGTCTGAAACCCTGGGCATTGATTCTTCATATAATTTCTGTTACCACCTTTATCAAGGCATAAACAAAAACAGGAAGAACAAAAAAAAACTGTACATGCTTAATGTATGTGAGTTCAGAAACATGCACACACCCTTGAAACCATCATCACGATTGAGGCAGCAAACATCCATCATGACTTCAAAAGTTACCTTGTACGCCCCACCCGTGCCTTTTCTTTTGTGTGGTAGGTAGGAAGCCTTAGTGTAAGGTTTATCCTCTTAATAAATTTTTTAAGTGCACAATACCCTGTTGTTAACTATAGGTGCTATGTTGTACAGTAGATCTCTAGAATGTATTCATCTTGCATAACTGAAACTCTCTGCCTGTTGAACAATAACATCCCATTTTCCCCTTCCTCATCTCCTGGCAACCACCATTCTGTTCTCTGCTTTCATGAATTTGACTTTTAAATAACCTGTTAGAAGTGGAATCATACAGTATTTGTCCTTCTGAAACTGGCTTATTTCATGCAATATAATGTCCTCCAAGTTAATCTATATTGTTGCAAATGATAGGATATCCTTCTTTTCAAAGGTTGAATGATATTCCATCGTAGGCTTATACAGGTATCCCCTACTTTTTGAAAGTTTGCTTTACAACACTTCGCTTTTATGAAAGCCTCACATTAATACCTGTTTTGATCAATGGAAAGAAATCTGAAAAGGATTTTCACTTTTAGGAAAAAAGATGAAAATAGTGTTCAGTGTTTGTTTTGCAGTGAACCATTATAAGGCAGCGCACACCCCACCAAGTTCCTTCTCTAAGAACTACCCTTGGCATCTCAGCATCAAGCTGCCATAGCTCTGAACTGTGTCTGTGAGCATCTGTGTTTTATCTCGATTTATTTTGTATATCCATTAGCAAAATATGACCTAAGGTATCAGAAAACCTAAGACAGATTATTTGGGGGTCTGGGAATGCCCCCAATTTTTTTCTGTATGAATTAATGGTAATTATTTCTTTGATTTATGAAAGGTTTCATAGAAATGTTCTATTTATAAGAAGGGAAACCTATGCCACATTTTTTTTTAATTTTTTTTTCAACGTTTATTTATTTTTGGGACAGAGAGAGACAGAGCATGAACGGAGGAGGGGCAGAGAGAGAGGGAGACACAGAATCGGAAACAGGCTCCAGGCTCCGAGCCATCAGCCCAGAGCCCGACGCGGGGCTCGAACTCACGGACCGCGAGATCGTGACCTGGCTGAAGTCGGACGCTTAACCGACTGCGCCACCCAGGCGCCCCAATGCCACATTTTTTTAATTCATTCATCTGTCAATGGACATTTGATTTGTTTCCATATCCTGGTTATTGTGCATAATGCTCCACTGAACATGGTGGTGAAGATATCGCTTCAAGATCCTGCTTTCATTTTACCCAGCAGTGGGATTGCTGGATCATATAGTAATTCTATTTTTAATTTTTTGAGAAACATACATACTCGTTTCTGTAGCGGCTATACCACATTGCATTCCCACCAATGGCGTACAAGAGTTCCAATTTCTCCACATCCTTGACAATACTTTTCTTTTTGTTGTTGTTATTGATAATAGCCATCCTAACAGATGTGAGGGGATGTTGTGGTTTTTACCTGCATTTCTCCAATCATTAGCCATGTTGAACATCTTTTCTATACCTGGTAGCCATTTATGTGTCTTCTTCTTCTTTTTTTTTAATAAAGTTTACTTTTTTGAGAAAGAGAGTGTGTGTAAGCAGGGGCGGGGCAGAGAGAGAGGGGGAGAGAGAGAGAGAGAGAGAGAGAGAGAGTGAGACTCCCAAGCAGGCTCTGTACTGAGTGAATGGAGCCCAACATGGGGCTCAGTCTCACAAATCACGAGATCATGACCTGAGATGAAAGCAAGTCAGATGCTCAACCAAATGAACTACCCAGGCGCCTCTTCATTATTTTTATTTATTTATTTATTTGTTAGAGAGGGAGAGGGAGAGAGAGAGAGAGAGAGGGAGAGGAAGAGAGGGAGAGAGAAAGAGAATCCCAAGAAGGCTCTGTGCTGTCAATATGGAGCCTGATGTGGGACCCAATCTCATGCATAAAACACGAGATCACGCCCAGAGCCAAAAATCAAGAATCGGATGCTCAACCGACTGAGCCACCCAGGTGCCCCTATATGCCTTCTTTGGAGAAATTTTTATTCAAGTCCATTGCTCATTTAAAAAGTCAAGTTACTAATTTTTATCACTAAGCATGATTGTAAAAGAACGTGTTCCAGGGAATTACCTGGGTTCCAGCCATTCTCCATGAACCCATTTAATAGTAATAACCACTTTGAGATCTTGGTCAACAAGATCTTTTATCTATTTTCCCAATGGCAGAGGATCCCAGCATGGTCTAGCAGTCTGAACTTCCATTTCAGTGCATTGTTATTGGTGCTCCATTGTAGAAATTCCTTCCTTGTATAGGAATCTGCTCCTTTGTGTAGTAAAAACCTCTAAACAACTCTGATGTTTGGGGCTAGGAGACAAAACGCTTTGTGGGTGGATCGTTACATGTGTGTGACTGGGAGGAAACTGAACAAAGTTTGACTTTTAAAAGGCAATGACAATTTTTTTAAAGTGCAGAACTGATATGATCAGCTTTGTATTTAGAAAGTAAGGCTGCATTTAATTTACTGTCTGAATTATTCTTTAATTAGTTGATGATCAATACACCTCAAAATAAGATTTGCAGTTATTTTGCCCGTTCCCTGGGGCTGCTACCAACCTGAACCACCATAAATTAAAATTTCCTCTTGAGGATTTTTTTCAGATCACATAGATAGTGTGAATACAGATTGCAAATGCGGTTTAGGATGGCTCATGGTTACGAATTACTGGGGTAAATATATGTTTTTTCCCTTTAAGAGAGCTTAGTTGGCATAGATGAGTTTCTTTTCTGTTCTGTTCTGTGCAGTGGGGTTATGTCTCATTTACCCTTCCACAGTGAGGGTGGCAGAAACCACTTATTAGATTAGTCAGCCTTGAGGAGCCCTGGGCGTTATCTCACATCCCCTACCTCCTAGGCAGGTCTAAGTGGAAGCTTAGGGTCTCCCAACTTCAGTAAAAATCTTCAGGTCAAAACTAGATCTTGGCATTCTTTTATCTCCTAGAGCTTCCGGGTTATTTTATGTTTGAGGCCTGACACCCTTATTATTTTTGTGTTAGCTCAGTGATGCATTTAAAAAATACTTTAAAAATTTTATCTGATATTTTATTTTATTCGAAAGTTTGTTTGGGGTATCAAATCTGCCATACTGTCAAATCCTTAGAGTGAGAAGTCCTTATACCTTTATTTCATTTTTTTTTTTAAATTTTTTTTTTCAACGTTTATTTATTTTTGGGACAGAGAGAGACAGAGCATGAACGGGCGAGGGGCAGAGAGAGAGGGAGACACAGAATCGGAAACAGGCTCCAGGCTCTGAGCCATCAGCCCAGAGCCTGACGCGGGGCTCGAACTCACGGAACGCGAGATCGTGACCTGGCTGAAGTCGGACGCTTAACCGACTGCGCCACCCAGGCGCCCCCTTATACCTTTATTTCAAAGGCAAAGAAACATAGACTCAAAGTTACCATGATTTAACTAAGATCGCAGAGCTCCTTTTGGCAACCACATATCCTGTGTTGGATACTAATTGTAAGACAAGGCCAAAGTCAGCTTTTCTGACAATGCCTGGCACCTTGCTTTTACCTGTATACTGAACAGAGATCAATGTTTGAATCAAATGTGATTTGACTATATGAAGTAGAACCTATTAAAAATATGCCAAGACAGAAGGAAGATTTGGTAGATCTTACAGAACTCAAAGGTAGGATGTGCAGTCTGGTATCAGGAAGGGTTGGCATTGGATGTGTCACTCTCTCTCTGTTTCTCTCGTCTGTTTCTCTCTCTGTTTCTCTCCAGTTCTCTTGTGTCTGCTTCATTCTCCCACTTTTTTTGTTAACTGACTCTCTTTACATCATTTTGCATTAGGTGAAAAAATGACCATTCTAGTATTTAGAAAATAATCTCCTAGCTAAAATATTCAACACTGACTGGGCTCTCTTAGTTTAAACTCCAGTAAAATGATGGATGTGAGAAAATATAATTGGCTCCTCTTAGGCTTTTTCTTCCAATCAGCTTTGGCCAGAGTGGCACCGTGGGAAATGACAGTGGACTTTATGAAAATGCAGTATGGACATATTATTTAAAAAGAGAGAAGAGGGAGGAAATGATTAAAAGAATAAATACCCATTTCTAGTATCACTAGGAAAAAAATACATATCTTTATCTATATCTCTATCTATCTATCTATCTATCTATCTATCTATTTATCTTTACTGGGCCATGAATTACTATGGAACATTGGGGAACACCAGTAACTTGGATCCTTAAAATAATGCAATGGCTTTTTTAATCTTTTGTTAAACAAAAATAAGATTTATAAAAAAAAGAATATTTGTCTTCATATTAACCTTTTGCTTATGTAATATGCTTAGAAGGGTGACATTTATTTCCTTTTCAAGGTCATTATGAGTTATTAAATGTAGTTTAATGCTTTGTTCCAACCAGTAAATGCCAAATATAAGTTGCAAAAAAATGACCTTTTTGAACCTGACTCATTGTAGAAGGTAGTTGCCAAAAAGAAGCCACCTTAGAGATAGATTTAATGAATTGGACAACCTATCATGAATAGGATAAAACATACTTGAAATTGCTACTGACTGTAAGCTTATTTAGATGTTTTATTCAGTAAGAGTCTATAGATCAGTTGTTTCCTTGGTTTATTTTATTTCTTGCAGTCATCATATCAGAAATTCAGGTCCTTTTGAATACTGGGTAGAGGAAAAGAAGGTAAATACAAGTGTGCGTGTGCGTGTGGGGTAGTTATTTTGAACAATTAAGGGAAATATCTTCTAAGGATTAGAAAACGAAATTTTCAGGAGATGATTTGAGAATACTTTTTTACATTTTTTAAACATTGATTTTTTTTAAAAGAGCACAAAAATAATTATATATTTGGAAGCTCTTTAGGGATCCAGAATAATTCCTAGAGAAGCACTATGGGAGTGATTGAAAATCTAAGGGCAATAATAAATCTAAACATGGTTTGAGAAGGGAAAAGAAAAATTAGGGTGGATCATTCTCTTTATAGCTTCAAAGAGAATGACAAGAGCAGTGTAGGGGATTGGAAAAGAAATAAATGGAACAATTTAAATATGTTGCAGTTTTTGTTGAGAAGATGTTCTGTCTACCCTTTAATAATGCCCAAGCTCCCACTACTTACAATTTTGTATTTGCAAAAGAAATTAGCTGTGGATTCTCTGGCCCTTGAACCACATTGTGATAACCATCAAAACATACAATAAACTCATTTGAATCGTGCTACAGATGAGGTTCTTCCATATACCTTTCTTCGTATGTGGGTTTTTTTTTTTTTTTGTGGTATTATGTAATATGACTCCACTAAAATAAACAAGATAATTTACATCCTGAGAAATAGCTCTTTCATCTTTTTCCCCCAAATATAATTTTAGGAGATAATTAATGTGTGTCTTTCTGAGAATTTACAAACTTTATAAAGAAATGGGATAGATATCATGATGAGCATCAGGTGATACATGGAATTGTTGAATCACTATATTGTACACCTAAAATTAATATAACACTGTATGTTAACTAATTAGAATTAAATTAAAAACTTAAAAAAAGAAATGTGATAGAAATGTACTAAGTGTAGGGGTGCCTGGGTGGCTCACGGGGTTAAGCACCCGACTATTGATTTTGGCTCAGGTCATGATCTCACAGTTCCTGTGATTGAGCCCCATCCCATGTTAGGTTTCATGCTGACAGCACAGAGCCTGCTTGGGATATTCTCTCTCTCTCTCTCTGTCTCTCTCTCTGTCTCTCTCAAAATAAATAAAATTAAAAAAAAAAAGATATGTACTAAGTTTCTAGGAAGTCCTCAGCACAGACACCATTTTTAACTAATGCAGTCTGTTACAGTGTATATGCTCAGTTATTATTTGTTGGATGAGTAGACAAGGTGCATTTATATTGGTTCCAAAGAATAAATGACACGATATACTGTTTTGGGCTTTTCATTTTATTTTGCAGGGTATAAGCAGGTGAATAAAATAAAAATAAATGTGATATCAAATTGATTTGTAATTCAGGCTTGGAAATCTAGGAGTTTCTGGTTCATAAAATGATGGTTGAGGTTGAATCTACATAATCTACATTAACTGCTAGTTTGTCCCTGAAAACTTGTCCAGGGCTCACTGACATTAAAGAGAGCAAGAATTATGAACTGCAGCCTTCCTGGACACATAATTTATCTCTTTTTCTATGACATTTACCTTGAATAGTGATGAGTATATTAAAAATGTCATAAATAATAAGTCATGCAAGCCTGCTTTATTTTGAAGTTTTAAAATTAAAAGAGGAGAAAGGATGCAATAATGGAATGAATTGGGCTATGAAGTAACACTTTTTAGTAAAATTAAAATAAAATTTTATTAAAGATGGAGGCCTCTCCGTATTTTCTCATATAATGAGAGCTGAAGAAAATGTCAGCTGACAATTTATGATATTTTACTCTTGATAATCTGCCAGGTTGAATCTCTAAAATGTGGGGATCATATCCTATTCTTTGAATTCCCTAGGTCTAACCTAAAGTCTGGCCCCTCCCTCAAAAGGGAAATGTAACTAATAATAGTGAATTCTCTGTTAATTAACTAATCCCACTGCATTTGGCTGAGAACCTACTCACTAAGACCTTTGTGAATAGTTTGCAGATGAAAGTATTTTAGACTTCTGTTTCAGAAATCCATCTCAGACTTCTTCCTTTTTACTAATAAGATGTTGCAGTGCAATGTTGCTTTAAAAAATGTTTGGGCCATTTGAATGGCAAGAATGTCACCAAAAATATTATATAAAAATTCCATTTTCCACAGGGGTAAAAGGACAAAGTGCTAAAGACAGAGGCTTAAATTTCAGTTTTGAATTGAATGTGTCTTGAAACATGAGGCAATATATCCTTGGTTGACTAAGGCAACGTGTAAGATGAAATACCTTTTATAGAATCCATCTTGAAAAGTATAAGCCAACGACAGGCAATCAGTTGTTTTTCAAGAAGAGATAAGGACGTAGTTAAAAGCCTTAATGTTGATGAGAAATGGGCTTGCTGGTACTTTAGGGAACTGACTGCATGGTTTGTAGGAAACAAGCTTTAAGTTTTCAGGAAAATTCTAAGTGCAATAAGATGTCATTGAAACAACGTATTAGAGAATGTTAAATCTCTGGTTAGAGCAATAGGCTCAGTGATCACTTTCTTGAGCTCATCTTTGTCTGCCCCTCCAGATTAGGTGATACTGTTTTGCACTTACTACTCTCTCCTACTTCTATGCATTAGCTCCTCTTATGTGTCACTGAGCTCTCTGTATCTACCTTTGACATTTCCCTCGACCTTGAGAATCATAGGTACACATTTCTGGTGGATATCTTCTCTTGGGCATCATACATGGCCTGAAATTAATATTATGATCTTCTTCATTTCCCCTCAGTGTGACCCAAGAGTAGCTTCTCTTCTAGTAGTTCAGCCACTGGTACTATCACCAGCGTTCAGTTGCTCAAGACGGAAAACTGGAAGTTACCTTAGACAGGACTGCCACTTGCCAATGTAGTACATTCATGAAAACTGGAAAAAGGTGACTTTTCTCCATGCACATGCAAACCTTACGTGATAAGCAAAGATCGGGTTGGAGGTCAGTCCCCTCTTTCCCCCTCAGTTCAGGGCATGACATGCATAACTGTATGGGACAGTCCTCATTCTAGATTCTTCCACTTTCCTGCCCACATATCTGATCTGTTTTGAACCTTCAAATATTCTGTAATCTGCAACTCTTTTTTTCTTTGCTTAATTCTTTTAGATCAAATATTTAATACCGAAAAAAGTATGTATGTTATTGTATGTGTGCTTATTCTAATAATGTAGAGAACATCAGTGAACCCAACACCTTCCCAAGAAGCCAGAACATTATTGTTTTTTCGCCCTGTCCTTTTTGATTCTTACTGTCTCTACCCTATTCATGTTCCCAGTATATATCACTTAAACTGTTGCACACATCAATCCATAAACCACATCACCACACATTTAATCTTTTTACTTCAGGCTTGAAACTCTTCTATAGATTTCCATTCCTTAGAGAAGAGCCTCTAAGTTGCTCAGCATGGCAGAAAAGGCTGTCCAAGTTCTGTCTCCCATGAGGCAAAAGCTCTATCTCTTGTCACTTCACAGTTTAGGCAGAACTAAAGGCAGTTCTTCAGACAGCAGCTCACTCCACTGTTTGCTCTGCCACTGCTACCTTCTGCCTTGCTCAGTCAATCCTTTCGCATTGTATTGAAATTACCTCTTTATGTCAGTCTCCCTTATTAGACTACTAGCTCTTTGAAGACAGCAAATCTATCTTATTTGTTTTTGTTTCTAATCCAATTTCTGGATCATAGCAGGCTTTCAAGTGTCTGAATCAAAATGGTGAAGAAAGTACTTTATCTTAATCTCTTTGTGGGTGATGTCAAATCTTCATACTAAATTCTTGTTTGAGATCAGCTGGTCATGTGGACATTTGTTCTGGATGCCTTTCAATGTATATTTTATATATATATATATGTATATATATACACACACACATTAAATATGTATATTAAATATATATTAAATAAAATATATTAATATATATTCAATAAAAATACATTAAAATTAAGTAAAATATATTAAATAAAATATAGTAAATATATATTTAATAAAATATAAATATATATTTAATAAAAATATATTAAATATATATTTTTTATATATATATATATATATCCATCATTTATACATAGCCTCTGAGTTACCTTAGGGAAACTTGTTAATGTGAATCAGGGAATTTGACAGTTAAAGCAGTCAGATAATAGTGATGATTTTTTCCCCACTCCAATATAGTTAAGTGACTGAACCCAAAGGACTTAACCTGGCATCACATAAACTCATCTTATGTGAACATTGTCCCAGGGCGCTGTTGGGTGAGGTTTTAGAAGTTTCATTAGCATACATGTATCTTCTCTTTTGCTCCTCTCTTTCATCTCTGGCGTCTCCTCCCTCCCTAGGTCATAATATCCCAATCGTTGCTGTTCAGGGTCAGCTGGGGCTCCCATCAACAATGTGTTCCGAGAGCAGCATCATGTGTTAGGATTTCCTCTCCACACTCGCTGATTTTTAAACTCTCTTTTCCCAGGTCTAACAATTTTTACTGGACGTCAGGAGGGACGCAAGCTTATTAAATTGATTCATTTAGGATATGAATAACGGTTATTTAGCTTAATCTGTGGACTCTCTCAGGTGTAGATTTTAAAAGAGGATACCTCTTGTCCCAAAGAAATGAAGCTTGAATGATGCATTGTATTTAGTGGGTGGTATAACTTGATATTTTTCTAATTATGCCAAATAATGAACGTGCCTATTCTTTTTCCCACAAATTGGCCTTGCTTGGATGTGAAAACATTCAAATTGATCCTTTCCTGAAAGAAGTGATAAGCTTTGTAAGTATTATTCAGTGGCAGAGTCAAACATATGTACAAAGCATTTCAGAATCAACTTGGGTAATTATTATCTGTGGATGTCAGCAATAAGAGAAAAACCTCAGCCTCTTTATGCATCTTTGAACTTACAAGAAGCAGGTTTAGTTTTTGACTTCTCTTTCTACTTCCACAGAAATCCCATACTGTGAGAAAGCTTGGTTAGTAATGTAGTCTCTTCTCTTTTCTCCAGTCCTATCACATACTAGGGTGGTAAGGAATGTTTGAAACTTCAGTATTTTCAAAGTGACAGATATTTGTCGGAATTACACGATTGTCAGGGCAGTGTGCAGTGAATAAGACATGATTCCTGTACTCACATAGCTTATTAGAGGTCCTCATGACCAGATAGAAGGCAAGATGTAATGAATGTTACATAGTACAAATAGCCTCCCTAAGTTCCCAGGAGAAGATTGATTCTGTATGGCAAAGACTGAAAAGATTTTGCCAATGGATGGAATCTGAAGAATAGCTATAATCTTAAAATGCAGAGATTTTTAATAGGGTGTTCCAGAAAAAGGGAGGAGTAGTAGGCAAAATACAAAGGTGGGAGGGGAGAGGAGGCCTAGTGTGGAAGCATCTGAGTGGAAGAGAGGTTAGTGGCCTAGTCAACTACTTCAGGTTTTGACGGAAAAACACTCTCAGCACACAGCAACCTCTTTGTTACTCTCGGAGGAAACAACTCAGGCTTGCTCCTTTTTGCTACTTAACATATTTATAGTTCAATTGTTTTCATTTTCAGTTGGTTTGATTTTAGGGAATAACAAAAAGTCCTTTGTTGTCAACAAATAGAGAAATTTAGGAATTTTAGGAATTGTTTAAATAGTACATCTTAAAGCTTCAGATTGTCCAATGAGTTTTAAATTTTCTACAGTGGTAGATTGTAACAGACTCTGCTAATGAGTTTTAACAAGTAATTATTGAGTACCAACTACAGACCAGATGCCATCTTTGGAGCTGTGAATGAGATGAAGTCTTTGCTCTCATGGAGCTTGCCTTTCAGCCAGGGAGATAGACAATAAACAAATAACTCATGGAGTGATAAATGCTCTGAGTTTTTGCTATGGCAACAAAGAATAGTAAATACACAGTGCCTTAAATAAAGAACGTCTATTTCGTGCTCTTAGATCTGGGATTACTTGACTTTGTTCTACGGTATGAGTGGGTTCTGGTTTGTTCCATGTATCTGTCATTCCAGGACCCAAGTTGAAGGGCAGTGGTTGCCTCAGACAAGCTCTTCTCTTGGGGGTTTGGGGGGAGTGGGAATTAGGAACACAAGAGGGCTGATGAGACTTATGCTCCCTAAAGCTCATTGTCACTTCCAACTACATATCAGTGGCCAAAGGAAGTCATGTGGCCGAATATTAGATCAATGGACTGGGGAAGTACATATCTCTTATAGGGAATATTGTGGGAAAGAGGGACTATTTGCTGAAAATAGTCTAAACTGCCTCAAAAAATACAGTTAATGAGTAAAAGTTTTTGAGAGTAATGTTTATCATAAAGAAAATAAAATCTGGTAATAGGATTTTTATCTGGAGATAAGCAAGAAGCTCCTTTAGATAATGTGGCCAGACAAGAGGTGACTTTCAATGAAAGTTGAATGACAAGCTGAGAAAGTCATGGGTAGAGTTGGAGAAAAGGCAATCCCGACATAGGTAACAATAGTGCAAAGGCCCTATATGGTAGAAATTAGCCTGGCTTGCTCAGAGGGTAGGAAGATGGCAAGATAGCTCAGGCATGGTAAATACTGGTGGTTTGGAGAGGAGCTCAGCATGGCAGACAGGAGCCAGATCGTATAGGAGCTTGTAGGCCAGGTAAGGAATTTGGGTTTCATTCTTGGTGCAATGGGAAAGCATTAGATTTTCAAGGCAAAGTAGTGACATAATATTATCTATATTGAAAACAATTTCTCTTATTGTTCTGTGGATTAAGGACTGTGGGAATGAGAGCAGGCAAGGGTAGAAGCGGGGAGGTGACTATTGGAGAAGTCCAGAGGAGATGATGGCAGCTGGCAATCGGGTAATGGGAAGGAAAAGGGGAGAAATCTAATATGAGATACATTTGGAAGTATATTTATTATTTTTTTTTTAATTTTTTTTTCAACGTTTATTTATTTTTGGGACAGAGAGAGACAGAGCATGAGCGGGGGAGGGGCAGAGAGAGAGGGAGACACAGAATCGGAAGCAGGCTCCAGTCTCCGAGCCGTCAGCCCAGAGCCTGACGCGGGGCTCGAACTCACGGACCGCGAGATCGTGACCTGGCTGAAGTCGGACGCTTAACCGACTGCGCCACCCAGGCGCCCCGGAAGTATATTTATTATTAAAGTAGGACTTATTAACTTTTCTCTTAGAAGAGATAGTATGCTTTTGAATAGTATGAACACACGCACAATGTGGTGGAGGGGAAGAGCATGGGACTTGGAGTCGGAAGATTTTTCATTATCTAGGCTTTGCTTCTTAGGACATGTCGACTCAGGGCAGCTTAACTATTCTGAAACTTAGTGCCCAGAATTCCAAAAAACAAGCAAACAAATTGAGTAAATAAATGGATAGGGGAATGACCAAAGTAATGTAATTTTCAGAGGATTAAATATTTAATTTAATATTAAATAGAAATTAATATAAAATACAAATAGTCCACATGGGTAAGGCTTATATTTCTTTGCCTTAATATGATGATTTGTTGGCATTCAGAAAAATGTTCTAGATATAGGCAGTTTCTTAAGTTGTGCATTCTGGAAGATGATACAGCGGTGGCAGTACTGGCTTATAAATTTACCTAAACTCTTACATAAAATATCAGTGTTGTTTCTCTCAATCTCCAAGTGAGTGCAGTCACTGGGAAATGCAGGAACTGCTGAAGCTTGAAGTTTTTCTAAGCATGGATCTATGATATATGTTCTTGTAAGTCACCCTCTCATGGGCTGACCTATATGTTGCTGCCAGGGATAAGGGATAGTACACCATAAGCCTTATCAGTTAATATAGCAGTTTTGCCTGTAATGGAGTGATTAAGCCATTGTTTTGGTGAAAACACCTTAACATCAAATTGAGCTGTCAGTGATTTGCAGGTAATGTAGCAATTTTTCAGACAGGGTTCTGGCATTTTCTGATAGCATCACTGTTTTATATGTAATTAATACTACTTCTATTTGACTGGTGTTTTTGAGACATGAACTTCAACTACCTCATAAGTCCAGGATTGGGGAGAGGGGCGACACTTTCCCAAGTATCCGAATCTGTTCTTCTCTGATTCTCTCCCCTATTTGAGCTGGTCTCTGTAGACCTATGACTGCTATTTATGATAAAAAGCACACTCAAGATCCAAAGCAAACTTAAAACTATTTCTACTTGCTGTTTCCATAAAGATTCAGCTAATTGCAGTTATGTATACAGCACTGCAGCTCAGAGGGTGTATATTTGATTGAGTAACCTTAATGTAAATATTGTTTCTATATGCATGTGCCATTCAAGTTCCAGAAGAAAAATAAATAAATCACTTGGCTCAAGCCCTCCACCCCCATGAAGGGTAAACAGCATTAAGGAAATGAATAGGGATGTCAAGGCACCTAGAGACTAGCAACAAAGGAAGCCAGTCTAGCCCCTGGGCTTGAAGGGAGATAGTATTACTTGAGCCTAGAGACAGTAGGAGCTTCAGAGAGGGGTTCACCTAATATTAATTGTAGTCCTGGAAGAAAGTAATTGGTGAAAATGTGGTTCAAAACATAGAGTGTAAAGGGAAGAAATATACTTATTTCTCTCTCCTCCCAGCCTCTGGTTTCCTTCTGGTGATGCCCATGGGCCAAGCCCTATTTAAGTCAGGCCACAAAGGAGGTAAGATGATGTGGGTCATTGGGGCAGGCTTACAGTGACAGATCAGGGAGGAGAAGAGCTAAGAATGAATTTAAGGGACTAAATGAAGAATTTATTCAGTTTATAATTCTTAGCTGCACTATTGTACTCTGGAATATGCTCCCAATTATCTGAAAGGTTTTAATATTTTTCTAAACAATGATTTGCCATCTTGTGGGCTAATGTCCAAGAGATCAACAATAGTATTGTAACTCTCCAAGTTTGGAAATTACTGGGTCATAAGAAATAGTCCAGGCATGCCATTTTGGTTCTACCACTGACTATGCTAAACAGGGGGTTGGGAATTTTGAGCTCTGGTTCCACCACAAAATAAGAATGTGACTGAGTTAAGTCACAGTAACTCTGTGGATTTCTGTTTTCTCATGTGTAATATGAGGAAGATTCTTTATTTCTTAACTTGTGAGGATCATTGTAACCACTGGTGAGTCACAGATAACTTCTGGAGTATGTATTTAGGAAAGGCAAATCCATAGCCAAAAATTTATGTAATAATGAAAGCCATGTATATGTGATTTTAGTTTTAATGCTATTTGAGATTATCCATAATATCAGACTTAAAACAGCAAGATTAGTTGAAAGTTGACATAGACACAGATGTCTTTTGGACAGTCTGATATAACTTTGCGATGTGAAATTAAATGCAAATATTTATTACTAACGAAAAGATGAAGCATGGGAGATTGTTGGAATTCGGATATTGCAGAGATGGCTGTATTTATGCTTCACTTACAACATATACTTGTGAATAAACATCTGTAGAAGGTCAAAGATAGCAATAGTGAAGCCATTAACTGCTTTCCATGAGGTCTGTTCTCTTAAACTCAACACAGCCAGAGTTGAGTCTTTGTCTCTTGCTCTTCATGGGGTAAGACTTATTTTCCTTCTGGCTGTTTTTCCCCCTCTGTATGTTCCTTTCCATATTCAACTTCCTTCTTCTTTCAAATTCTGTATTTTTGCCTAATTCTCATGCTTTTGACCTAAAGGCAGGCATAATTTGGCATGTAGTAGAGGCTGAGGGGTCTTTAAGAGCTGCCAGATTACAGTGAAAGAAAGCAAGATGGATCAAAGTGTTTGCTGATCAAGAAAGCTCAAAGTTATAGGAGTTGCCTATTAAGAGAGAAATTGGCTTTAAGGTAAAAAGGCATGTCTGGTAAATGTCCTTGTTTCCACAGTTGTAGGGAATAAAGTATATGTTAATCACATGGTATAATGAGTCAGGGTTAGATGACCTTCCTTCCACTCCCCACAAACCACTTCTGTAACATTTCAGTAGACAGCATCAAAATGCCCAATGTACGGTCATAGGAGTCACTTTCCCTAAACCGTCACACCCAGTCACCCACTGCATTTGACAGAATTCTGTTGATTGCATTTCCTAAATATCTCCTGATGTATTCTCCATTCATTGGCTTGTTCATTCATTCAACAAGTGTCAGGTACTGTGCTAGATTCTGGAGATTCAGAGGTGAAAAAAATCTTCATGGTCTTAACCTCACAGTGCTGATAACGTAGTAAGACTACATTACAAAAGGGGCTCTGGAGAACTTCTTTGCCACTTTTGTCATATGAAGACACAGCAAAAAGATGGCTGTCTACAAACCAGGAAGTAGGTTTTCACCAAACACTGAATCTGCTAGCACCTTCACCTTAAACTTTCCATTCTCTAGAGCTGTGAGACGTAAATTTATGTTGTTTATAAACCACTGAATCTATGGTATTCTGTTATGCCAGGGTGAATGAACTAAGACAAGAAGGGTTAGGAAGTAGTAGACATAGGGTTAGGAATTTGTATTTTATTTAAATTGCAGGGTCAAGTCTCCAGTTGAGAATTGGAGAGTAATAACATGGTCAGCCTCACATTTCAAGAAGATACCTCTGATTGTTTGGTTGAGAATGGATTGGACAGTATCAAGAATGGGGGCAGAGCTAACACATTGTCAAGGTGAGAGATTATAATGGTTTTTAATAATGTTGGTAGCAGTAAAGAAGGAACTGAACAAATATTGACATGGAGGACTCTGTGATATGTCACCCAAAGGCTCCTTTTAGGACTGAGACACTTTCTCCCAGTTACTAGGGGTGTTAACTGCTAACAACATAGAGTTTAGTCTATCCCCAGGACTTGTCCTTTGCCCAACAGAAGTGCCTCCTTCAAGATCATGCCTTCGGGTTGGCTCACAGCCAGTGACCAGTCAATGAGAAAGAATAATAAGGTCCTTGCCTTAAGTCAGGATAACTCAGAAAGACCATTCTAGCTACAGAGGTCCCTGTAGGATCAGCTGACACCTCTGTTGCATCTACATGGCAGTTCAACCACTGCCTCTGTTCATCCTGCTTCCCTGTTCCCCTGGAAATATTGTCCTGTGTCATCCCCACTAGACTTGTTGTATATAAATCTTTTTGAGTCTGATTCCAACATGAACCAAGACAATCAAAGACTTTAATTTTGAAGGTAGAATTAATGAAATTTGTGAACAAAGTAGAGTGATATGGGGGAATATGGGGGGCAAATAAGGAAAATAGAAGAATCTATTATGTCTCCAAGGTTCCCAACTTCCATTTCTAGGGGAATGATTGTGCCTTTTACTGGACTTGGAAAGACTGAAGATCTTTAGTAGGGTTTTGAATATGTTTTGCTTCAGAAGACTCCAACATCTGCCTGCTTAAGCAGGAAATATCAAGTGTGTAGAATGTACCTTTCTGCAGATCTCCACTGCCATCTCCCTTATCTTGACCATCTTCTCTCACTCACCTGGCATTCTCTAACAGCTCTTGACTTATCTTCCTGGTTACAGTCATGTTTCTCTTAAATCCTTTTTATATTATTCTGTTAGAGCAATATTATGAAACTTCATAATTTAAGTTTCATACACAAATGATTTCCTGATTGTCCTGAGGATGCACTTAAGATCCTTTAATCCAGCTTATAAAATCTGCCACCTGGACCATTTCTAGATTGTTGGCCTCCTCTCCTTTCCCTCCCCTCTTTTATAAGTATCACTCTGAACTTTTTCATGCCTTGAATGCAACTTGTTTTGTCTTATCTTATAGTTTTGTTCGTGGTGTTTCCTCTAAGACATTCTTACCACCTCCTACTCTGTTTTCAAAGGGTTCACTTCTAATCATATTTCAGGAGCAAGTTTAAATGTTAGCTCCTCAGAAAGGACTCTGTCCTGGAAGACCCCTGTGGCATATTTTCAGAGATCATTGTACTTTGCTTATCATGATCCTCATTCAATGTTTGTTTTGACAGGTCTCTGGCAACTCATTACTACATTAAGGGAAAGAAAAGTCTGGTTTAAACTGAAATAAAATTCTGTTTGATTATTCTATAGATCCCCAGCCCTTCTCTTCATCTCCTTTTATCATCAAATCAAAAAGCACTTAAAACTACTGACAACCCCTTATCTGAAACTTTGGGGTATAGGTTTCCATTAAAATTGGTTTTCTACATCAGATAAAACTTAATGAACTTGTCTCTTTACAATTCACCAATTCCTCCAGTATCCTCTCCTGGCCATAGACATAGTAGAACCAGGAACCTTAATAGCAGACTTTTCTTCTTGCCCAACTAAGGCATCCTAGAAAAAGGGGAGTTTCCAGGACCTGCCTGCTTTGCTTTCCTTTGCTGAACTTGCCTGTGCATGAAAACATTCTGACTACAAGTTTCCCAAAGCTGTCCATAATTGCATGTATTTATTTTTTAATATAATTTATTGTCAAATTGACTGACATACAACACCCAGTGCTCATCCCAACAAGTACCCTCCTCAATGCCCATCACCCAATTTCCCCTCTCCCCTACCTCCCATCAACCCGCAGTTTGTTCTCTGTATTTAAGAGTCTCGTATGGTTTTCCTCCCTCCCTCTCTGTTTGTAACTATTTTTCTCCCCTTCCCTAATTGCATTTAAAACAATGCCTATATATTTATTTTGAAAGACAAAGAGAGTGAGAGCAGGGGAGGGGCAGAGAGAGAGGGAGAGACAGAATCCCAAGCAGGTTCTGCACTGTCAGCACAGAGCCTGATGTGGGCAGCTCAGTCACACAAACAATGAGATCATGACCTGAGCTGAAATCAAGAGACAGATGCTGAACTGACTGAGCACCCCAGGCACTCCCCTAACTGAATTTTGTAATGCAGTTAAAAAATACACCTATTCTGTGTAAGGATCTCTTGTTATAATGCATTACATCAATGTATTTTCTTTTACCACTGATTAGAAATTTCTTCATCAGAAGCTATCCTGTTCAGATGTTTAAGCTCTGAAATGCTGAGAATGTTGGATGAGGGCAGAGCATCAGGCATTTCTGGCTATTAGGGTTGGCACTTGAGCATGGATTTCAATCTGAAATCCTTTATGAATTTCTTAAAGATCTCCAGGGCCCTCTCTAAAGGAAACTTATAGGTGACTAAGGGCATAGCATTCAGTCTTGACTTCAAGCATTGAAAATGCCATGGCTGCCTATTGCACTATTAAAACATGCCTTTGATGCTTACTTCCTGGGTGGCAGTATTCACTAGCCACAGTTGTCAGAGATCATATCTAGACTCTATCTTCTAAATACCAGGGTCCAGTAAGAGTGGACTTTGTAGATGCCAGTCAACAATAGCAGCCTTTGCTACATACATTTAATGGTGACTTATGTTTGCATCTAGCATGTAATCCACTTTATAGGCAATTTTGTGAGAGCTCTGCTTTGGAGATCTGGAGGACAATATTATCTTAGACTTCTTTGACTGAGGGGTAGACAGATTAATCACCAACTCATGAGTTACACACATTGATTGCCTGATCAACAAGCAAAGTGACCAGCCTGATATCCAGACACAAAGACTTTGTTCATGACCTTAGGTCTCATCCACAGGGATAAATCCTTATAGACTATGGCCCAATTAGTGCTTTTTCTTCAAACGTAAGTAACATCAGGAAGCTTGTGGCAAAAGTTTGTAAAACTATCAGAAGTTCTTGTCATTAGAAGCTAAAGCACAGAATAAGATGGGCAGAGACAGATTTTATGGCCAATCTGTAGAATTCATTGGGTTCTCAAGGAACACTAGGATTAATGGCAACCCCCATTTAGGTTGTCTTCCCTTGTGGAAGTGAGATCCTGTGGGCAAGGACAATGTCTAAGGTGTCACTGCTGTATTCTTGTTACTTATCTGCAGACTTTAGGGTGTCTGCCTAAAGAAGACAGTAAATATTCATGCTGCCAACAATAGATGTCTGACCTACAGATTTCAATAGGATGCATCTTCATTCATGTTTCACTTGGGCTTACTTTTACAATTGGGAGGTTTGTCTCAGCTGCTTCTCCTTCTTAGTCTCATGAGGTTCTGCCCTTTCTAGTCAGTTCTGTGCATTCACCAGGGACAGGTTCTCAGTTTGGATCACAGTGGCTAGGGTGCCCACTTTCTTAGAAGTCTGGACTGAAATCTATGAGGAGTGCTGTCCATCCTCTTTCCCTACAAATTGTTGTAGCTATTGACTTAGTCAGCTCAGGCTGCCATAAAATACCATAGTTTGAATGGCTTCAACAACAGAAATTTGCCTCCTTACAGTTCTGGAGGCTGGTAAGTCCAACATCAAGTTTCTAGCAGGGTTCAGTTTCTAGCCAGTGCACTCTTCCTGGCTTGTAGACAGCTGCCTTCTTGCTGTATTCTCACATCACACACACACACACACACAGACAAAGAGGTCTTTTTTTTTTTTTTAAATAAAGCCACAGTCCCACCATTATCACTTCATTTAACCTTCTTTGCTATTTGAAGACCCTATCTGCAGATAAAGTAATATTGGGAATTAGGGCTTCAACATATGAAAGTCAGGGAACACAATTCAGTCCCCATATCAGGTATTTTAAATGTCTACCTTCTGTAAAAATTGTCATCTCACAAAGGCAAGGATACTGCCATTGACTGTATCATGCAGAGTCCTGGCATACAGTAAGAGCAAAGAAAACCTTGAATTCCTGAAGGGACTGGACATTTCTAGCAAACTAATGGAATAACCTTGGGGAACATCCTTTACCACTTTAGTCCTAAATTTTCCCTTCAGAAAAATGAAAGGTTGAATTCTGATCTCTAAAATTTGATCTGAACCTTGTAATGTATAATTTTCCTTGCCTGAGGGAAATCATTTTAGCTAGCTTGGTAGAGCTCTTTATGCCCTTCTAAGGACTTTATCATTAATCAACAAGGATCTACTAAATGATGTGCAAGGTGCTGTGTGGGATACCAAAGAATTTAGAAAAAGACATTTAACATCTCACTTCCTGCATCTTCCTCATTTTTGCCTAAGGGGTTCATAGCGAATGGTGGCTCTCTTTGTTTTGGGTGCTGCTATGCTAATGTAATATAATACTATTAATTTCATCTATCACTGAATAATGTGAAATTTCTGATATCTATGATATAGCCATATTTGAAAAAAATCACTTTTGTTCTTCACAGTGTCAGATATAGTTCTCTTCAACAGTTTTTTTTGATGGATATTTATTTTTTTATTTTTATTTTTTTTTTAATTTTTTTTTTCAACGTTTATTTTTGGGACAGAGAGAGACAGAGCATGAACGGGGGAGGGGCAGAGAGAGAGGGAGACACAGAATCGGAAACAGGCTCCAGGCTCTGAGCCATCAGCACAGAGCCCGACGCGGGGCTCGAACTCACGGGCCGCGAGATCGTGACCTGGCTGAAGTCGGACGCTTAACCGACTGCGCCACCCAGGCGCCCCTATTTATTTTTAATATAAAGTTCCATGGTATGTCTTTTTGAGTTTGGTGCTCTAAGGCAGTCCTAACTATTGTAGTTACTTTATATTATTTGCTTGGTGGTCTTATGTGTTGGTATAACTTATTCCTCTGAATGGGCTTTGAGTGGGTGAGTCTAAGACACACAGATTAGATATGACCTTCTCTCCATCTCTGGATTTAGCACGATCTTATACCCAACAATTAATCGAAAAGTGCAGTCCTCTTCCAAATTTCATTAGCTGGTTGTTATTTTTAGGTAAATAGAACTTGTTCTTTTTATATCTCACACCTCCCAATTAGTGAGATGATTTTGGTAATAAGGACAAAACCCTTCCAAAGATTGTGCAGGAGACTGGAAACATCTGGTAAATTATTGACGGCATTTCATTCCCCTCATGGAGGCACTGGGAAAATAGAATGACTTTTCAAATGACCTGTGAAACCTATGCTATTCTATGAGCTCAAGATAAGGCAAAAAAAAGTATGTATACAGATTTATTAGCATTTGTCTCTTCAAGATATGACACTGTATTTATGCATTTCTTATGAATCTCTTCATGCATCTCTATTTTTTCAGTGGCTGCTCAGTATTTGATTTTGAAATCATTCTCCTTTCTTTTCCCTACTTGAAAAATTTCCGTTTTGTGCATGGAAACTTTTTTTTCTTGAGGCTGTTTTTGTTCTGTCTTTGTTTAACTTAATGATTATATCTGGATATAAGTTGTCTCAAGATGAACATTCTGGATCACACCCTAACAGGAACAAACTCTTCTCTTCTTGTGGGTAGGTATGATAGAGTCTATGTTCTTTTGGATTTATAAAGCAAACTTTCTGATACACTATTATAGTTCGACAGCAGCTATGTAGGTATGGAATATGGGGAATATGGTAGGAAGAAGCCAAGTGCATTTAAGAACAGATAGGAAGGATATAAATAAAACAGAATTAGCAATGGCATGAGTTTTGCCATGCACACCAGTAGTGAACCGCAGTGGAACCCAAGAAGATTCCTATCACTCAGAGGTGTAGTGCTTCTTTGGGCCGGAAAATGCATTCTGCTGTATGAGCTTCATTAGCATCACAGTCTTGAGCTCCTGTCATAACACCCAAATGCGCTGTGAGTACTGCCGTGGGCCTCTCAGCACCTGCCATGCGTGGATCACTGATCAGAGCCAAGATTTCATTGCCTTTGAATTCCTACTCATCAGTTCAGCTTGGGAAGGGAGGTGATGTGCTGAGGCAAAGACAGTAAACAGTGTTTGGAGGAAGTGGTGGATCAAAAGTCCCGTCATCCTTTGTCTTCACAGAGCATGAATGACAATCACAGGCTCAGCGTGGGGTCACCTGAATTTCCCCATCCGTGAATAAGCTGGCTCCTACTCAGAAGGATGAATGGTGCTTCTGGAGAGCCTACCCTGTCACTCTGTGCTGTCATCAACAGTACCAATTAGTATCAGTTTTAATGATGGCTCTTGAGACCCAAAGGGGACCAGTGTTTTAGCTTCCAAACTAGGAATTTGCTTTTTTATTCAAATGATAAGGAAAATGAGCATTCTTCTTGGGTCTGCAAATGTGGATGGAGAGTGAGTGAGTTAGTCATTTGACTACCATAAACAACACTTTCATCTGGGTCTGGTTAATACGTATTCTTTGGGTAGTGTTCTGGGTGTGTAGACATCTGTGGTCTGAATCTGCATATGAGAAAAGAATGCCCTCAAGTGTATTATTTTATTATTATTATTATTATTATTATTATTATTATTTTGCACAAATGATGGGCACAAACCTTAAATACATTTTTCAGGCGTAGTGCTGGATTTTGCTAAGACTTACTAACTAAATCTTATTAGCTAACTCTTATTTTACAAAGATTATTTGCATTTTTAAATTGGGCAAAGTCTACGTGGTGTCTGTAGCCATTGGAAAAGAGGTTTAGGGTTTGCATTGGTGAACTGTGTCTCCTTAGAACATCATTCTAAATTACTCAGTTAGCTGATGTGTTCTTAATATGGTCTAATCTCTTTAGTGAGTAGGTGCTTGTCCTGGATGTGTTTTTTCATGTTTACCTTCCTTTAATTATTTTTCTCTTTAGGGAAGTGAACTGCCCAAGTGGCAAAAATGAAGAGCATTATCTCTATCCAACACAAATGTCACGTTAATGCTGATAATCCGGTAGCACAGAGATGGTTACAATTATAGCCTAACAACACAGAAAAGTACTTTTATAAGCAGAGATTTAATGCTGGGAATGAGAACTAGTTCAAGCAATGAAACTAGTTCACTCTTGCAAGTGAAGCGAATATAGAAATCTGACTAAACATGAAAAGATCCATGACATTTTCTTCTAACATAAAAAGAAGTTGGGTTATTTTCTGGAGAAAGGGGAGCTACCATTTTCTTATCTGCCAAATTCAGGGTGATCCATCACTACACATTTCTGTGTATAGTAATATTATATACTATCAACAAGATGGTCTGCTCTTTCACTCTAGAAAAAGAATGGATGGTTTTTGAAGTCTATTTAAAGCCTGAGCCTATCCAAACTTAAAAAGGAGTCAGGTAACATTTCCATTTTGTCATATGATGTATTATTCTCCCTTTTAGAATTGTGACAGATTTTAAAAGACCTTGTTGGACTGTCTTGGCATGACATGCTTCCCCTATTATACTCTTTTCAGTAGTGAACTTGACATGCTTCTCAGGGTTCTGCTGAGCAGTTTAAGTTGGGTCTCAGGATGGAAATTTAAATCATGAACTAAGAAACTTTAAGAAATCCACCTTACCAAAGTTCTCTTTAAATGTAAACATAAAGTAAGTGTTTATCAGCAATTTGAAACAAATACCAAATCAACACTGAGTTACCATTACAGGGAAAATGGCTAGAACATAATGAATTCTGATTTTCAGGTTAACCTAAAAATAATCTGAAAAACTTTATATGTTATTTCTGTATCTTAAACAATCTCTATATAAATGTGGCAATAGTAGCATTTAATTCCCATAAGAGTTGAGTTAACTCCCATAGGATTCCCATTTAAGTCACTTAGGAAGTAGCAGTATCTTTTTTTTTTTTTTTTAAGTTTATTTATTTATTTTGAGAGAGACAGAGAGTAGGCGTCAGTGGGGCAGGGGCAGAGAGTAGGGGAGGTGCAGAGAGGGGGGAAAAAGAGAATCCCAGGCAGGCACTCTCAGTGCAGAGCCCAATGAGGGGCTTGATCCCACAAACCATGAGATCATGACCTGAGCTGAAACCAAGAGTTGGATGCTCAGCCGACTAAGCCACATAGGTGCTCCCCTGCCGGAACTAGCAGTATCTACTGCTGATAACTATGAGGGCTCTTGCATACGTGTCAGAGAGAGATGAAGGGAGATTTGGGGCAGGGCAGGAAGGAGTGAGAATGATAATAAAGAGGATAGATTGCTATCAGTTTCTCACCTAGCTCCAGGGACTAATATTTTGAGCTCCCAGAGAATGGTTGAAGAAGCTGAGAGAACAGTTTAAAGAGATTTTATGAGGTTCTGGGTACAGGCAGAATTGCTTTGGGGACAGATATTAAAGAGCAGCACATTACTGAGTCAAGCAGATGTTCAATATTCTGATACCTTGAGGAGCTAAAGCTCTGGGAAGTCTGCAGGCAGCACCCTCAGCCTCTGGGAACATTTGTGGGTGACACCTGGGTTGGGCATTGGCATATGTGTGCTGCTGCTGCTGCTGGAGCTTCTCAGAGTAACTTCTGGCTGCACATGTGACCATGTTGGGTAGCCTGGGTCAGGAAGACGATCCGGGTGCAGGAAGATGGCTGTGGAGGCAGACTGCTATTGAAAGCAGCTAAGACCTCCCCTTTGGGTCCCCCCAAAAGAGCAGAGTAATCAAACCATTGTGTGGGGTAGAAATCATGCCATCATACTTTGTACACAGAGAGGAAATATGACCTTGTTTTGTGCTCAGAAGCTGATGAAAAGAGAGACTTTATTTTGTGGCCAGAGGCTACATTGGAACTAAATGACATAATGTATGTAATAGGCCTCTTTTGGCTTCTAATTCAAGATGGATAATTGAGCACATGTATAACCTCCTTTCCCTCTCAAGACCCAAATGAAATGTTAAAGACTAAGAAATGGAACTACTTAGTGGTGAAGACAGTGGAGCAACAGCTGACAGGGTATTTCAGTCCTTATCTGGAAGATGGAGCAGACAGGAGCAGCCTGGTACATCCTGCAGGGTTGGGACCAGAGGCCAGAATAAGTCTGGCAGAACCCCTCAAAAGGCACCAGACTTGTCGTGGGCCAGTATAGGAGGGTGAGAATGGGAAAGTGTGTTAACAGGCAGGAGGGAATTAAAAGTGTGCCTGCTGGAACAAAAATACTTTGGTTTCCACACCTCCCTTCCTTTTGCCTTTTCCTGTTCTTTGGCAGGCAGAATGTGGACAACTCAATATTTAAACTTTGACAAGAAAATCCAGAAAATTCTTCTACACAGAAATTAAATAAACTGCCTGGGAAGCGTTAGGGTTGCTATTCTGACATTTGGGGTTCTCTTCGTAGCTACAAGTTGGATCTTTACCCCTTTATTTTAAAGTGAAGTGTGTCACGTAATTAGTCCTGTCCACATACACAGATTTCCTATTAAGAAGAGACCTAGTAGAAAAAAAAGACAAATGTATATAACAGTAGAAAAACATCTCAAAGGAAAAATAGCTGATTCGGAGGACGAAGTATAGCTTAAAACAAATACAAACAATAAATTCCAAACTTCTAATTTGCATATTCAGAAAGGAATAAGATATAAGGACTCTGATAAAACCAAGTCAACATCTCATGAAAACAAAACCAAGAACAAGAAGGAACTCTTAAAAATTAGAAATATTCATGCAAAATGAATAAGAACAGGGTAAATTACTCAGAAATTAGAGTCAGGGAGTAAAGTAGAAAATCTCCCAGAGTAGATATAGAGTGCATGAGGGAGAGAGAGAGAGAGAGAGAGAGAGAGAGAGAGAGAGAGAGAGGAAGAGAGAGAGAGAGAAATAACTGTAAGAAGGTCAGTATAACATCCATCTGGTAAGAATTTCAGAGAAAAGAAGATAAAATGAGGAAATTATGAAACCAGTAATAGGAAAAATAAATGTCTTTAGACTGAAAAGAGTATAAAGTATAATGAACAAAAATACACACATATGCACACATGCCCACACATACACACCCCTCCAGTCATTATTTTATTATTTTATTTTAGAACACCAAAGATAAAAATACACATCCTCCAGTCAGAAAAAGAAAAAAACAAAACAAAACAAAAACCACTCCAAAAGGAATGAGAATCAGGTTGGCATCAAACTCTTCGTGGACAGTCCTCAATACTAGAAAACCGTGGGGCAATATCTTTAAACCTCTGCTGGAGGGGCTCCTGGGTGGCTCAGTCGGTTGAGTGACTTTGGGTCAGTTGATGATCTCTCGGTTCATGAGTTCAAGCCTTGAACTGGGCTCTGTGCTGACAGCTCAGAGCCTGGAGCCCGCTTCAGATTCTGTGTCTCCCTCTCTCTCTGCCCCTCCCCTGCTTGCACTCTGTCACTGCCTCTGCCTCTGTCTCTCTCTGTCTCTTTCTCAAAAATAAATAAACATAAAAAAATCAATACCTCTGATGGAAATTATTTTGAATCTAGACTTCCATACCCACTGAGATATGATGGTAATTATCCTTTTGACATGCAAAAATGCAGAAAATTGACCTCCCTTATATATTTTGAAGGAAGTTACTTGAGGATCTTTTCAAGTACTACAAATTTGAAAAACAATAAAAGGGAAGATGAGACACTCAAAAAATGTAGAAGTAACTCTAGCGTCCATTAGAAACAAATTCAGGATATCAACTATACAGCAGGCCCAGAATCAAGTATCCTGAGGAATCTGCTGAAGAAGAATGGAGAAGAGTCAAAGCAGTAGATAAGAATATCGAGAGTAAAATAAGTGACTGCAAGATGTCATTGATACAGTAGACAAGTTACTTTTCTCAACATGAGAAAATAAGGCAAATGTGTATTCAAGGAAAGGCAAGAGCAATCACCAGCATGCACACAGAATCCTCCGTAAGAAAGCCATAATCCAAATATGAAGGAATTAACAAATTGGCAGGTTTTGGGAAATTAGTAGGGTGTAAAAGAAACTGTATGACCTGGACACTAGGATAAAATACAGAATCCTAGTACATTTCTTTGCTTTCAGTGAATGATAGGTATATAGCTATAATAATATAAGTGCTATTTGTGGGTTTCCAATTTCAATAATCAACTTACAAAGCATCGTAAACTTTAATAAACAGAATAGATGTAAATGTGATCGACCTTAGCAGTGTGAAGGTAAAGATATAGCTGACAGATAAGAAAAAGTGCCACTATCTTCATTCTGTAGAGTGGATGGTACAGAAATATTGTCGCAAATTGGTGGGAAAATAATATTATATCTATATATTTATTATTTAAAATTACATAGATCTCCAGTAGAAATGAATGGTCACTTTATGGTAAAAATTTATAACGGCCATCAAACGTTAGGGGACGTTAGAGGGAAAAAGTAGAAATAGTGTTAAGCTAAATTTTCATAGTTCATACCAGAGTCAGATTTGACAGATCAAGAGATTATAGTGTTAAGTATATTTTTAAGCATTAAAGAACTAACTACTAAAAGAGCTAAAACAAAAAAGTTAAAAGTTGTCACCTTTTGAAATCCAGACTTCAGATAGGAAAAGTGTCTTGTGGACTATCACTTTTCTATTAAAACACTTATTATTGAATATAATTTTTTTAAAAAGTGCATGTATTACCGTATTGTGTTTTTAGGAAAGAAAAAATCTGAAATCTGGAATAAATATTCCTTTTCCACATATTTTATGTAGAAGTCTCTGAGCAAGTACTTCTAAGTTACTCCTTCGAGAGACTCCCTTGACTAAAAGTTTTAGTTCTGTGTCTCAAATTTTAATGTGCATTTAAACTCCTGGGGGATCTTATTAAAATGCAGATTCTGATTCAGTAGAGCTGAGGTGGGGCCTCAGCTTTTCTGCATTTCTAACAAGATCCCAGGTGACACTGATGCTGCTGGTCTGGGAGCCACATTTTAAACAGAAAGAATATCCCTGGATATCTTCATTTTGCTTCTTCTTTGCATGCATGGTGACTTTTTCCCCTCGTGGCCAACCTCCCAGGCATGGTGACTTTTGATGGGATGCCAGACATGATGAATATTACCTTGTTGGATGCTGGATATTTTTGTATCCTTGTAAATATTCTTGAACTTTGTTCTAGGATGCAGCTAAGTTAACTTGGAAACAATTTGATTCTTTTGGGTCCTGCTGGGTCCAGAATAATCTTCAGTCTAGGGATAATTTTACCATACTACTGAGGCAATACTCTTTCTACTCTATCAATTACAAGTTGTACACTTTGGCTATTGTGAGCTCAAACTATCCCTTGCTCTGTGCTACACTGCCTGATGTCCGAATGTCTTCGAAGCATTGTTTTCATTTATTATTTTCAGTGTTATATTTGTTTTAGGCATGAGGATAAATTTGACTCATTACTCTATCTTGGCCAGATGCAGAAATCTGGATATTATTTCCTATCCCAATTATTTTTGCTTATTTAGCTTAGTGTCAACAACTGTGAAGGGCCTGAGATTTTACTCTGCTTGCAAACTAACCAGTTACTTTGTCACAGTTTTAGAATGCTGGCAAAAGACATGAGACTCTGGTATCAGAGACAAAAGATTTATTACTCATGGCACAGTAAGAAGCTTGAGCTCCACATTCTCAATGGTTCCCCTCTTCCCCCAAGTCCTGTAGAGTGATGTAACCTGGCCTAGTTAAATGGTGTGCACATAGTGGGTCTGTGTCACAGCTGAGTACCAATCCTGAGCCCCATTCTTATAAAGAAGACGCTAGCCAGTTTGCCTAAATTTGTTCCAGAGGGAGATTTTTTTTTTAAATCTTGCCACTAAAAACATCTGCTGTCTTCCCTGGAGGGAAGACCCTATCTTTATCTTCCAAGACTTCTTGCCTTACAGTTATTCTCAGAAAGGTAGCACAGACAAAAGCTGTCACAATACAGGTTGAAACTCCTCAATGTTGAGCTTTGCTAATTGATCTAGCTGTGGGCTTTTGGTATTGTGGTTATCTCAACTATTTTTAATCAGGTATTGAGAGATGTAGAATATTTATGTAGGATGAGTTAGATAAGGTCCAGTCTCTGACAATGAATAGCACTTAGAACACATACACATTGATTATTTAGCATTAACCTAATTTCAACAAACAGGATTCTTTACCAGCATGAGAAAGCACTCAGGCTACTCTCTTTACCACGCAAGATAGGTTTTTCCATCTTTAGAGTTGATATATAATCTCAACTTTAACATGGGCATGTATTCACAATGTAGATTCAATGCCAACTTGTTGAACTTCTTCAATAAGGTATGATGATATTGTTGACCATGGGAAATGATAATTTCCAATGTAAATTTTGTGTAAACATCTCACCATCAAGCTGATTATTTGTTAAACTGGAAAGCTAAAACAGTGAAAGATAAGACTGCTAAGGTGCAGTGAGGATCATGTCTTTTCTTTGGGGGAATTTCTTGGGCTTTGATAATACTTCACATATGACGTCTGAAAGAAGCAACTTCAATTATGTGACACAGGGAGTAGATATAGCACAATTAGACCTGATTAAAGAAACGGCTAATAATGTTGACTTTATTATTTGGCAAAATCCAATAGGAAGCCAGAACTATTAGGTAAAACTATCTTGACAATATCGTAAGCAAGTCATTGTCACAAAAGCCATTTAGTTGGTTTGCATAACAATTTAAACATATCACAATTCTCTAAGGAAGCAGGTTTTATCAGGTATTTAAGACCAGCTCATGACAGATAGAGACATTGTGCCCTTTGTACAGCTCTATGTTAGAGCAGAACTGGAAAGCGCTACGATTTGTAAATGGCTTCAAGATTCAGTTTGTATCTATCTGAACTGTAAATGGATCTAAAGCTTTTGGTGGATGGCATGGGAGAAGTCTTTAAATCTGTATCAGCCAGGGGCTCTTCCCTTAGTGTATATAGACACAAAGGGATGCTTCAGGAAGCCTGTGAATCTGTGTAAAATTTGATGTGAATGGATGCACTGCATTTTGGGAGGAAGAGATTCAGTAACTTTCATCAGGTTCTTTAAGAACATTGTTTCAAAGCCCAGATTAACCAAGGTGTAACTCAGAGACATTTAGCTGTTGCTGTATACTTTCAAAATTATTTTGAATGAAAATTAATACATTCAAATGTTACAGAGAGTTGGAAGACTGAGTCAAGGGACAAAGAAAAAAAAACAGGACTAAAAGAGAGAGTGGTAAGAGTAATTAAAAACAAAATAGTTAACCTGAGAACAAAAAAATCTTGTTTGTACTTTTTTAGGGATAAACTAATTATTTGTCAATGAGCAGAGAGGCCAGGCTGGAGATTTTGTATTTGATCTGGCCAAATAGGGTATCAAAGAAAGCAATTTTAGTTGTTGCTGAATTCTTCATAAAACCTTGAGAGTTCTGCTGTGGTATACACATGACAGACTTTCTCTCTTCATATAGCATCCGTCAGCACCTTCACCACAATTAGGCTAGTTCTGTCTCATTCCCTTCAGAATTTCTCACAGGTCAAGTTCAACAACTATACAAAATCCTTCCTCAGTGATGAGCCTTGAGCTTTGCCAAACTATTAAATAATTAGTACTACTTTTTCTTATCTCAGGATGGGGATAACTTTATTACTTCAAAATTATGGGTAAAGTTTTTTTAGCCTAGAAACAATTGAATTATCATTTCCTCAAGCTGTATTTTATAAATTAAAAAATGATTTATTTATTTTTGAGAGAGAGAGAGAGACAGAGTTTGAGTGGCAGAGGGGCAAAGAGGAGGGAGACACAGAATCTGAAGCAGACTCTAGGCTCTGAGCTGTCTGCACAGAGCCCGATATGGGGCTTGAACTCATGAACTGTTAGATCATAATCTGAGCTAAAGTCTGACACTTAACCGACTGAGACACTCAGGCGCCCCCCTCAAGCTGTATTTTGTAAAAAAAAGCATAATTCAAGACATGTATTCAATTATTGGTTACTACACAAAGCAATTTCATATTATTAGGAAAATTGCCAAGGATGATTAAGGACTATTTAATGATTAATTGACCTATCAGAATCCTTTCCTCAATATTCAGGAACCATATATTGGCACAGGAAGTTGATCCTGGACTATCATTATTTCTCTAGTCTTTCAAAACATTGTCAAAACTGAGTTAAAGAGAGGAAGGATTTAAAACTATATGGAATTGTATCTTTAATTAGCATTAGTCTGGTTTATACCTTAGGATTCCTTTCTAACATCCTGCCTCCAAACCTTGGAATATGCTATTCTGTCTTCCTGGAATACATTCCCAAGATATTTACATTCCCAAGATATTTACATTTATGTTGCTGCTCCAAAGTCTTCCTCTTACAGATGCTTTCTCTGGTCACCTTGGAAAGTATCAATCTAAATCATCTAAAATTTAATAATATGTAAAATATTATTTACACTTCTGTCTTCTTCATGCTCCTTTATTTTTCTTCAGGGCATTTACCCCTTATATTCCATATCTACTATTTTTGTTTATATTCTTCTTTAGAATGGAAGGAAACTATGAAGGCAGGCAGCTTCATTATTGAATCTCTTGCTTCTAGAATGGTGTCCAGAACACTGAAGCTTCCCATTGAATATTTATTTAAAAAATGAATATACAAATATTTATGTGAATATTTTGGAATGGTTTCTGTATATGGATTGCATAGTTGTCCTATATAAAAACTGATGACAGCTTCTTTGACTATGTTGAATAGAATATATTTTCTTATTCTAGTAATTTCTAAAAAATTAGACTTCATGCTTAGCAGTTACCAGAGGGAATAGCTATACATCAATAGCATAATCTGAGTTGTCATATTTACCACAAATTTATAAAATACAATTGGTCATTTCTTAACTTACTCACTTGCTTAAAGTTTCAGTATTTAAATCATATTTTTTCTCTTATCTTGCATAGAAATGTGGCATCCTGAGCTATCCCTAATACGTGATATTAAAGATCAAAGATCTAAATTATCCATTTATTATCTTATTCCAGATAATTTTAATATCAAGATAAGATCCATACAAAGAGTAATTGAAATAGTAAAGGAGAAATTAGAATCCATACAAAATATAATGAAAAGTATGATGTGAGTGGCTAAAAATGAAAGTTACTGCAATTGCCCATTTTTTATATTCTTTGATTCTGGAAACTCAACAGCTAAATTTAGTATTCAAGGAATTTAATCAACTCAACTCAGGTGCTTAAAAGGAGTGTTCCACTTACATCCTTCAGGTGATCTGTTTCCTTTTATTCTTAAATACCACATTTTATAATCTGTGATACTTTGAATTACTTCAGGATTTATTTGAAATACATAGAGCGCAGAGTCAATTAAACAAAAAACTGTGAGCTTCATTTTCATAAGAGTTGTATATGTAACTCTTTATTGCAGATTATAATATTCATGGTGATAAATTATAGACCAATTCATAATCATCTGAATGCAGAAAATGAACCATTATTCTTAGAATAGAATAAAAATCATTTTAGAGCTATTTTTTAATCTACAAATCTCAGTTTTGAACAGAGATTTTTTTTTTAATCATCAACTTTTGTCCTTCTTTTTGATGAAATGGAGTAAAAGTTGAAAAAAAATAATTGAGGAAACAGTTAAAAATGACTTAGTTGTACTGATCCAAATGGTCTTAGCCTGATATCAAGGTTTGCTGCTGAACTTTTCCTATTACCTGTCATCAAGAAGAGGAGAAGTATGGTCCTTATAAATTATGTCACAGAGCAATTGCAGTAGAAAAATGGCAGCCATTATTTTATCAAATTACTTTTTATCTACACGACTGCTCTCTTTGCTGCCATGGTATTGTAGATTAGGTGGTAATGTTTGAAAAAGGGGGTTGTTACTTAGTTTCTAATCTCTGCTCCTATCACTGACAAAGTAATTTTGTCTTTTAAGTAAATCCCATAAGACCCCATTGAGTACTTTGTGGTCTGAGCTACTGCACTTGTTTGGTGCTACACTTTCTCGTTATAAAAATAAACTTAATGGAATATTTCATTTCATTAGTATTATGGGACTATGAGTTGGACAAGAAGTATTATTAACTTGGAGAATGGTTAATTTAACATAGAGTACCTAAACCTCTTGTTATTCCAACCTCTAACCAAACTTTCTTCATTGATCTAAAATAGACTTTTAGCATAGAAATCCGTATGTTTCAGTGTTTTTCATAAATGTTATTTGGCTATGGATGGGGATTTGGGTTTGAGCCAGGGAACCTAATACTTGTTCAGGGTCTATGATGTATTAGATGTTTTGTTTTGTTATGTGCTCACAGTTCAGTACCTTATAGATATCCAGTAACTATAGGTGTTATTACACCCGTTTTAAACAAACTTTCATCAGATCATACAGGTTTAAAGAAGCAGACTTAAGACTTATCAGACACTAAAGCTGTGTTTTTATACTACCCCATATTATTTGCACATATTAAAAAATTTTTTTAATGTTTATTTATTATTGAGAGACAGAGAGAGACAGAGTGTGAGCAGGGGAGGGGCAGAGAGAGAGGGAGATACAGAATCTGAAGCAGGCTCCAGGCTCTGAGCTGTCAGCACAGAGCCTGACAGGGGCTTGAACTCACAAACCACGAGATCATGACCTGAGCCGAAGTTGGATGCTTAACCGACTGAGCCACCCAGGCGCCCTATTTGCACACATTTTGTATACAAAGAACTATGAGAAAGACGTGGATGATTATGTTTATTTAGTTCGCAGAGAAGAGAGGAAGTTTGAATGTGTCTTTAGAAAGGTATAATGTTTAGGAGGTAAGATGATATATGGACATAGTCCTAAAACTGAAGTTTAAGAACTCAAGTCCTGGTTTAGGCACTAAATAACTATTGGAGTGAATAACTAATTTTAACTAAAAAGAGATCTTATTTCCATCTCCATAAAACAAGAAGTTGGTTCAAGTATTTCAAATTCTCTTCTATGCCTGAATTCCTTTGATTCTGTAATTTTGAAAGATTATAACTGCCTTCACTATCTTGATTCACATGAAGAGAGAAAATGATTTAGAAGGAATTTATGAATGGTACAAAGAAATTCTTGTTTACTTAAAGTCGGAGTTATAATCGGAGACCATGGAAACACTTTCTTAAGTATTTTTTAAAATTTGAAGGACACACTTAATTGGAGTGCCTTGAGAGTAGAAAAATCATGTATCATGAACTCGTCATTCATTCTACCAATACACTTCCGAGTCCTTTCTGTGTGCAAAGCACTATGGAAATGTAGAAAATATAACTACTACTTTCAAGGAGACTTTGATCTAGTAGGGGAGATAGATGTACAAATACAAATAGAATATAGTATTTGTATAATAACGGATCTAGTCCTATTGAAGTAGTCAAAGGAATAATTTAGAAACCCAACAGTAATTCTGAATAGTTCTCTCTATACCTGTTTGCTCTAACCACATGAAAGGCATTACATACTCTAAAGCGATACTTTAAATGCTTCCTTTATCTCTCATTTATTTTCTTCACACAAACCCAACACTTCCTTTCTCTTTTCAGAGTTGCCCCAAATCACAACAATGAAGTTGTCCCACCTCAGCCCCTCCCCTCCAGGACTCACTCATTCTACTGGCCAAAATGATTGGTTCAAGGACATGCACGTGGCCAAAGCTGCATCTGTCAGCCACCCCCTCCCCCCACAACCGTCCCCAGGAGACTGAGTATACAGGCTCTTTCTTCCTTTGTGTATCACAAGCTATGAGGATCACAGTGTGGAATTGTCAGCATCTATTCCCCTCCATTTCCATGATTGGATGCAATGAATTTGACTCAAGAGGAAGGCAGAACTGGAGAATGGGGAGAAAAAGCAACAGGATAAACCTCTTGGTCTAGCTGTGTTTGAGGCTGATGCACCCTTGAGTTTTTCAGCTCCGTGAGCTAAGAAATCCCATCTTTTTTCCCCCTTCAGCTGATTTAAGTTGATTTTCTGCCTTTTGCAATAGAAGGGGGTCTTGTATAATGTACATTTTTAGTGGCGTTTGTGGGAATATTCACATATTAATAATTCTTGTCCAATACACTTCCCTTGGGTTAGTCTTTATAGAGGGTGGCAAAATTTTAATTTAGAGCACTTAAATCTCTTCATATCTCCAGACTCTGCAACAGTATTTCTCATAATTTTCACAAGTTTCTGGTGGGCACCATTATGTGAAATCAAAAATGTAAGTGATGGTAGTTTGCGTGGGAGTGGGACAGGGTTAGCTCTGTTGTGGCACATATGGAGTATGAGTTATCAAATAGGTGTGCCTGTGGGACTGCCACACAAGGGGCTGGAAATGCCGGCCTGGAACTCAGAAGCATGGCTCTGAATTGCCATGAGGAGAATGTTGGAGACATGCTTATAAGAGGAGAGCATCATAGGACAGGGTGGTGATCAGACCAGGTACAAAGGACTTTCCAAGTGTGGTGCTCAGGGGTCATTTTAAGGAAAACCATTTGCCAGATAATTGGCTTCATATATGCTGTTTTCTAAAATGGATTTACTTGAGCAGTTATCTGAGGTAGATGACATTCTCTTTGTTAGCTCTCCGTCCACAAGACCTCTTTACCTGGATTACAAAAGAAAAGCCTACCTTTTCCAATTGTGAGTCTCAGTCTCGGGCATGACCTGGGGACTTCAAAGCCTACAGGATAGCAGCAGAGGCACAGTTCAATAATTCTTCTAATTAAGGCATTATAAACTTCCCCTTCTCATGAAGAGATAGCCTCAATAAAGTTTTGCTTTTTGTATTTATAATTTTTACCTCATATATGAACACTTTTATGTTTGTGTTTATCTTTTTGGTTTATATATGCCAATATATGTAGATTATTTTATCAATTTTATACCAATAATAATTTTAATGAATTCTTAATTCACAGAAAATATATAGCCTTGTGTTTAAAAGAAATTAAAAATAAATTTCTACATTTTGTGGAAGAGAATCATAAGGTGGTAATGAATGATTCTCAAGTATATGTACATATATATATGGAAACAAGGAAGATATGGAAACAAGGAAGAAAAATACAGATTCAAGGAGAACAGAATTTTCCTCAGATCCCTCAAGCAAAAATATTTGAACCATCTGAACATTATTTATGCAAGTGATTGGTATGTCTTTGACATTAATGTGAGCAGTGCCCCCTGAGACTCCAGCTGGCTTCTTAGAATCTATGTTCAAGCCCCAAGTTAGAAATTTATCCCATTATGGCTTCTTTGGATGTTACCTTGGGAAAAACCTAGGGACCTCAATGGTCATCTTGTTTTACCAGTATTAGAAATTGAATAATCTTTTAAACTCCCAGAAAAAGTAGTTCATTCTTCCTTCTATCTCTTCATCTGTCCTTCCCTCCACCCTTCTCCCTGCTTTGCACAAACATGAATATACTTATACTAAGGACTAGTGATAAGAGGATATAACTGGCGAAGAAAATGACCACATTCCGGACTTCTCTGCACCGACAGTTCAGCAGGAAATACAACCAGGGAAACAAGCATTATTGTGAAGTACAAGGGCCATGACAAAGGAAGCATAGGATGTTATGTTGAGAATGTATAAGAAACATGTGCCTTAGCTGGGTAAACTAAGGATGAATGTTGTCAGTGAATGTTTCTAAAAATGTGTCATCTAAATTTACTCATTAATTTGTCATTTTGTTCTTTCTTGCCAGGCATTATTCCAGCAAGGATCAAGACAGATAAACTCATAGGGCTTATATTCTATCTAGGAGGTAGAGATACAGTGAGTGAATAGGCAACTGAGGAAATGAATAGTGTGTTTCAGGTAGTGATGAATGCTGTGTAGAAAAACAAGAGGAGTTACTTATTTGTTACATTAAAGTTTAATGAGTGCCCAGTATTTTCTTGGCACTGGTGTAAGAGCTGGGCATACAGAGAGTAAGACAAACTCCCTTTTTCGTGGAGCTTTCATTTATTTCTATTAAGGAAGAGAAACAAGACACAAAAAAATGCGTAGTAGGAAGTCACATCGTGATAAAAGTTATGAAATGAAGTAATGGAAGAGAAAGGGAAAGAGCAGGGAGGTCTATTTTTGATAGAGTGATGGTGAGGAAAACATCCCAAGGCAGTGGCAATTGAGAAGAATTCTGAATGAAGTGAGAGACCAACTCATGCAAATATCTGGGAAATTTTTGTTCCTGGTACATGAGCCTGCAGGTGAAAAGATGTGAGGTCCGAAAGATGCATCAGGTGTTCGAAGAACAGCAAGGAGACCAGCATGGCTAGAGCAGAGAGAAGGGCTGACAGGTAGCAAGTGATGATGGAGATGGACAGAGGTCAGATCAAGAAGGTTTGCAGATTATGGTGAGGAGGATTTTGTTTTAAATGTGATCAGAAGCCATTGAGGATTTGAGCATGGGAATGAGGTGGTCTGGTTTATGTCTTAAAATGATCACTGCAATTTTGTTTTTGTGTTTCTTTATGGGAGCTTGGGGCTGGCTTTAGCTTGGTTGGACAGAGAAGGGATCTGAGCTGGGTACTAAAGTTTCAATCTGTGGACCAAAGGAACTTGCATAGGCACTGAGAAGCCATTGTATTGTATGTGGAGGCCTAAGTGAGAAGTGAAGTCTGGGGTTGAGAGAAGCACGTCCTGTTCAAAGATCTAGAAAACACTTGTTTGAGCTGCAGCCCAGAGCACAAGGTTAGGACTGTGAACAAGAAGGCTGGACACGTAGAGTGGTGAAGGAGGGGTTTGGATTTTATCCTGAACACAATGGGTGTTTGGAAGGATTTTAAGTGAGGGAATCAGAGCAGTTCTGTATTTTGCTCAGGCTGTTGGAGAAGGGGCTGATGTTTTCTCAGGCTGCTGGAGAAGGGGCTGCTGGAAGCGAGAGACCAAGGAGGGCATGGTAGTAACACAGGCAGAGGAATGGTGACTTGGATTATAGTTGGAATTTGTCTGAACGCCTCTTGGAGCCATCCTCTACTAATCTGGGATAGCTGTGATTATTGATTAGGTCTTTCTTCTACACAGTCAATCCACCATCTTGGAACTTCCACCAATTTTTCTTAGTTTCTCCTCTTGCCATACAGAACAAACTAAATTCTGTTTCTGTATGGCAATTCTTTATATAGTTAAAGGCAACCATTAATGTCTCCTTTTCTCATATTTCTTTCTATCACATGGAGTCTATTTTTGTGGGTAAATGTCCCAGATTTCTTTTAACTCATGTGAGTTGAGTGTTCCCACATGACAGCTTTGTTCCCTCTCAATATTCTGTTTATTTTTATCTTGACCAATTCTCTTTGATCTGTGACCTTTCAAAGCATGTACTCTTTTACTTGCATAGTAAAGGGGTGTGTGTGTGATTATTTCTTCCCTCTTCCTAATATTATATTTTACAAATAATGACCGATGTTACCAAGAACTTTTCTAGTACTTGTACAACACAACTGTACTTTTCAGTTATGATACCATTAAACCACATTCCCTTCTTTTTTGCACCTGTGATTTCTTAATGTCAAATTATTATGTTTGGTCCATTGTTCCACCCATTTATGATTCTGATTTTGGCACTCACCCTATTAACTCTCTTGCTCCCAGGTTCCTGATATCTACAGTAATGTCAGTGACAGATTTGTTTTTTGCAGGTATTCGGTAGCTTACTACTTTGTTTTAATGGACCTTTTGCTTGACTAAGGCTGCCAATGAAGAATTTATTCAGTAAGCTTTCAACTTTTCCTACAACTCTTCCGTCAGCTTCCTGTACCCCCCTCAAAAAACAAAAACAAAAAAAAAAAAAACCTGTGTGCTATGTGCTACATAGTCTATGTTCTATATGTATATATGGCAATCATTTAATTAGATAAACATATCTCTGGTATAGTTGCAGCTAGTTAAAATGTATTTTCCCTTAAGTAAGTTTAAGGAGACTTAATTGTTAATGCTCTAAGAATCTATGATTCAGGAAAGCTGACTTTTAAAAAAGGAGAGATATTTAAGATATTTCAGTTACAGCCACACAGTGGTTTGGTCCTAGGCCTTTATGTCTTTCTCAGGGTTAGGAGCTGAATTTATATGTTTGATAAATATATGAGTGTCTGCTCCATATTAGGAAATGTTTTTGACACTGGTTATTTATAAATAACAAAGATCCCATCCTCATGGATCTTACACTCTGGTGGATGAGACAGGCTATTAACAGAGAAATGTTCTAAGTCAGGGGATAATACATGCAATGGAGAAAAACAAAGCAAAGTAAGGAGGAAAGAGAATTTTGGAGCCAAGGTTTACTATTTTATATAGGATAGTCAGGAAAGGCTGTTATATTAGATGGCTATATAGGATAGTCAGGGAAGGCTGTTATATTAGATGGCATTTGTACGGAGACCTAATGGATGTGGAAGAACACCCTTCGCAGATATGATGGAAAGAGTTTCATGTGTAGAAGTAGCAAAATGTGCAAAGCACCTGAGATTGGGACATGCTTGGCAAATTCAAGGCTATTATAACTGGAGCTAAGCAAAATATGCAAAGGGAAGAATAGGAGACAGGTCAAAGAGGTAGTGAGAAGGGGTGGGATGTGTGGTCCTATAAGTCTGTGGTTCTCAAACGTTAGCCTTCATTCCCATCATCTGAAGAGCTTGTTAGAACATATTTCTGGCCCCCCCTCCCAGAGTTTTTATAATTTGGTACTTCTGGAGTAGGATGTGAGAATTTGCATTTCGAACAAACTTTCAGATGATGTTGTTGCTATGTTGTAGGGCATTGTAGGTCATGGTAAACACTTGGGCTTTTATTGAATGATATGAGAACCAGTGGATGAGAGAGAGTAGAGGAATGACATTTTTTTTTTTTTTTTACTTTTTATTTATTTTTTTTTCTTTATTTTTTTTTTATGTAATTTATTGACAAATTGGTTTCCATACAACACCCAGTGCTCATCCCAAAAGGTGCCCTCCTCAATACCCATCACCCACCCTCCCCTCCCTCCCACCCCCCATCAACCCTCAGTTTGTTCTCAGTTTTTAACAGTCTCTTATGCTTTGGCTCTCTCCCACTCTAACCTCTTTTTTTTTTTTTTTTCCTTCCCCTCCCCCATGGGTTCCTGTTAAGTTTCTCAGGATCCACATAAGAGTGAAACCATATGGTATCTGTCTTTCTCTGTATGGCTTATTTCACTTAGCATTACACTCTCCAGTTCCATCCACGTTGCTACAAAGGGCCATATTTCATTTTTTCTCATTGCCACATAGTATTCCATTGTGTATATAAACCACAATTTCTTTATCCATTCATCAGTTGATGGACATTTAGGCTCTTTCCATAATTTGGCTATTGTTGAGAGTGCTGCTATGAACATTGGGGTACAAGTGCCCCTATGCATCAGTACTCCTGTATCCCTTGGATAAATTCCTAGCAGTGCTATTGCTGGGTCATAGGGTAGGTCTATTTTTAATTTTCTGAGGAACCTCCACACTGCTTTCCAGAGCGGCTGCACCAATTTGCATTCCCACCAACAGTGCAAGAGGGTTCCCGTTTCTCCACATCCTCTCCAGCATCTATAGTCTCCTGATTTGTTCATTTTAGCCACTCTGACTGGCGTGAGGTGATACCTGAGTGTGGTTTTGATTTGTATTTCCCTGATAAGGAGCGACGCTGAACATCTTTTCATGTGCCTGTTGGCCATCTGGATGTCTTCTTTAGAGAAGTGTCTATTCATGTTTTCTGCCCATTTCTTCACTGGGTTATTTGTTTTTCGGGTGTGGAGTTTGGTGAGCTCTAGGAATGACATTTTAAAAGCATGAGTCTGCTCTTTAGGACAGATAGATATAGGGGACCAGGGTGAAAGCAGGGTGTCCAAAAAGGAGGCTATTGCAATGATTATATAAGAGAAGATGATAGCTCTGTGCAGAGTGGTAGCAATCTGTTGCAGAAATGGAGAAAAAGTAGTTGAATTCTAGAATTTGAAGGAAAACCCACTCCACATTTTATATACCCTGGAAAATATAAGTAAGTGATGGCATGAAGAGTCCATCTTGGCTGTATTATCTCAGGTCACTGGCCCATATTAGTGCCTACTGCATGACTCAAGTTGAAACCTTTAATTTAGTGCATATTTTACATGCACTAATATACATGAATACAATGTGTCAGAATAATTGACTCCTATGATAGGTTGCAAGTATGTATCTTTAAAATACCAGGCATATGCTCTAGATTTTATTTTGTTTCACCTTTGTTTTATTGAGCTAAAGTACGTCCTTTTATGAGACAATTACTGTCAACTTCGAATTTCATTAAATCATTCACATTATAATAGAAGACATTGACAAAGGGCTGGTTGTGCTTTGTGTCTTTTATAGGATTCCTAGGAAATGTCATTATGATTATGCATTTTTGTTAAATGGTATTTATAAGAACTGCTTAACATTTATAGAGGAGACAACAGCCCCCTCCCAGCCAAAACTTACCTCTAAGCTCCATGCCTACGAATCCTGGTGCTTTCGCTTCACAGAAACTCATTCCTATGATGCAGTGTGGTGTCAGACTTCAGTTTTGTATCTGCAAGTCCTGGTGTAACAATGTCAACTTGTCTTGAGCCAGTTCATCTACGTATTGAACCATAGCTTTTGCTATCTCTGAATGGTAACACACGGTGAGGGTCATTCTACCTGAGAGTGCTGCCAACTGAAATGCTAGTGTGTTTTCAAATCATGGGTTATTAGAGCCAAAGGAACTTTATAAATCACCTTGTCTGTTCTCTCATTTTACAGATATGGAAAATGAGACTAGAATACTTAAGCAGAAAGTTTTTTCTTTTCTTTCCTTCCTCCCTCCTTCCCTTCCTCCCTTCCTTCTTTCATTCGTTCGTTCCTTCCTTCCTTCCTCCCTCCCTCCCTTCCTTCATTTCTTGATTTCTTGATTTCTTTCTTTCTTAACCATTGTTAGAGACAAGAAGGTATACATTAACAAAGCCACTATCTGTGGTTGAATAGTGAATACTTTAACAAGAAGTCTTGTCAAAAATAGCAGTCACTCTGTGGTCAAAGCCATAATGTTAAAAATGTGGCTTATGAAATTATCTTTGGAGCAACAACATGAGGGGTGGCTGTGAGGTGTCTCTTGCAGGTGGATGTAGCTCCATCGTAATCGGAAGAACAGGCATATGGAAGAGAGGAGAAAGCAGTGTTTTTGTTTCTTCTTGGACAGCAAATCCTTCTTTTAGGTACTTAGAATTGTTTTTTAAAGACTGTCCTATTAAGAATAGTCAATAAAACTCTGGGGGATAAAGGGCAAGATTAGTAATCAGTTAGTACAAGGGGGAGAATAGTGTGTAACAATGTGTTCCTCCTTCGGGATACTGACCCTTAAACTCCCATCATGCCTTAAAGCAGTTCATACATGCCTTCTTTTTGGTCACTAGTCAAGCACCAATTTCATTTTCTCAGATATTTCCAAGCTGTGAAAGGTAGCACCTAAAAGGAAATCTGGGTGCTGTCCCTAGAACCAGGTGAAAATTGACTGTGAGAGGGAAAACAACAGATATTCCTACAATAGGGAATGGGGAGGGCAAAGAGATTCTCTGAGGACTCCTTTAAGATTGAACCAAAGCTGGTCTACAGACCAGGCTTACTTTCCAAACCAGGATATAGCAGGAGAGGTAGAGAGGGACAGCAGTCTTTTTGGTTTCTGTGACCTCAATTCCTGTTTTTTTTTTGTTTGTTTATTAAGATCCATATTTCTTGGTCATTTTAAATATTTTTCTAGAATACACCCTTCCACATTTCCACCTGCTGCTGTCCTTATCCTGTTGTGTGCTTCACAAGGACCTACAGACTTTGTGCAGACTTGCTTTACTTCTAGGTGAAGAGAGAGACTTAGAGAGAGAAGGGGAAGTCTGAGACAGTTTCCACTGTTTGTCCTTGTACCTTGTGGGTTGTTTTGTGTGTTTCCATGTGAACATGTTTATATGGGGAACATTGCCTAGAAGATGGTGTATCACTATACTATGTATGTGGGAGAACATTTTAGAAGAAAATAAAATTATCTGCCACTCAGGATGATCGGACTCAAAAGTGCAGGTACATGAATAGGTAACTCTGGACGATGAACATCTAACAATGTTGGAGAGATGAGGTGCATCGGGATGACTACTGACTGGATATCCTTATCATATTGGAATATTTACTATTCCCAGAACGTGCTGTGCAGTTTCACCCTCTGCATATGCACACTCGGGTCCCACTAAACCCATCCACTACTCCACAGTCTCTAGCAATTGACAAGGATTTTCCATAAGGGCTCTGTGAAAACTCTTTCTTGAAGTCTGCCCTTTTCCATTTTAAGTGCTATTTCCTTTGTACTCTGGCGGCAATTTGCTTTTACTTCTACTTGCAGTGCTTATTCCATTTTCCCTTGTGAAATGTTGAGCTGTTTACATGCATGTCTGCACCACTAGATTATAGGCTTCTTGATTACAGGTGCATTATATTTCTTTACTGCGTGACACCTAATACAGCAACTACTTGTACTAGACCACTCAATACATGTTTGCTGAATGAATGAATGTAATGGATCAGTTTTTCCTTCGGATTTATCACTGGAGAGCCCTGAATGAAGCGCAGAGGCTGTATCTTGTCCAAGTTTATATCTCTAGAATGAAAGATGGGAACCAGATGAAACTGTCTTTTTTTTTTAAACTAGCCTTATTTTGATTCAAATAATATTTTGCTATTTTCAGTGCATGTGTCATTTCTGCTTTAGCACATTTTATTTAAAAAGTTTTTTTTAAGTTTTATTTATTTTTGAGAGAGAGACAGAGAGAGTGAGTGGGGGAGGGGCAGAGAGAGAGGGAGAGAGAGAGAATCCCAAGTAGGCTCTGTGCTGTCAGCACAGAGCCCAGTGCAGGGCTCGAACTCACACACCGTGAGATCATGACCTGAGCCGAAACTAAGAGTCAGATTCTTAACCGACTGAGCCACCCAGGCGCCCCTAGCCCATTTTAAAATACATGGCTTGGCTTTGTTTCTTTGTGGATTTGTGTGTGTGTGTGTGTGTGTGTGTGTGTGTGTGTGTGTTAAGACCACTTAACCTGAGGTCTACCCCCTTAACAAAACTGTATCATGTGGTATTGTTAACTATAGGCACTAATGTTGTATAGTAGATCTCTAGAACTTATTTAACTTGTATAACTGAAACTTTACACCCCCTAGAGAACAATTCTCCATTTAACTCTCCCTTCATCCCTGGTAACCACCTTCTACTCTCTGTTTTTATGAATTTGACAATTTTAGGTACCTAATGTATATGGGATCATGCAGTATTTGTTCTTTTATGATTGGCTTATTTTACTTAGCATACAGACAGTTTGGCTCATATTGTGGCATATGGCAGGCAGGGTTTCTTTCCTTTTTGAGGCTGAATAATATTTTCTCACATGTATATTTTCTTTTTCTACACACCCGTCAATGAACATTTAGGTTGTTTCCATATCTTGGCTATTGTGAAAAATACTGCAGTGGACATGGGAATGCAGATATCTCTTCTCGAGACCTTGATTTCAGTTCTGTATACTCAGGGGTGGGATTGCTGGATCATATGAAATTTTTAATGTTTTAAGGAACCTCAATGCTGTTTTCTGTGGCTGCTGCACCACTTTACATTCCCACCAACAATGCACAAGGATTCTAATTTCTCCACATGCTCACCAACCCTTTATTATTATTAATTATTATTATTATTTTGATAGTAACCATCCCAACAGATGTGAGGGGATTTTAAAGAAAAAAGCCCCCTCCCAGTTTGTTTACCTTTGTGACTTAGGGAGCCTCCCCACTCAAACACAAACACAGGCACAAACTTCCATCACCACCATCAAATAAATATGGTGCATAGAATGAAGACAGTTTCTGATTTATGGTTTTAGACTATGATTGACTGAGGTATCTGGATCAGAGTCCAAAGTTAATAGCTCCTGTGCTCTTTGTAGTGCTGTGTTAGACTTTTAAAATTCGTGTATATTTATTAGGGAGAGAGTATCCATAATCACACATTTTGAAATCCTTTGTTCTTTCCTAAAGGACCCAGTCTCTCCTCCTTCCCCCTCCTGTTCTCAGAACCCTGCTTGTTCTTCTTTCTTCCTTGTTCTTCTTCAGCACTGCCATTGTTTTTATCATCTTCCTAAAATTCATCTTCATCTTTGTCTCTTCCTTCTCTTCCTCCTCCTCGGTATTTAGCAATCTGACAACTTGGTGTAAGCTCTTTTGTTCTTTTCATTGAAGTTTCAAGGTCTCTAGCAACTAAAAACTGAAGTTCATTAGGGGAAAAAGCAGGTTAACCTAAAGAGAATTAAGACAGAAGAAATCTATCTTGGTGTCTCAGTACTTCAAAATTAGTAACCCTGAGGACCAAATGCTAACACTGAAATGTTGACAGATGTATGTCCTATCGATAGTGTGATGGCTGTTTTTTTTTAAGTTTATTTATTTATTTTGAAAGACAGACAGAGCCAGTGCACAAGCTTGGGAGGGTCAGAGAGAAAAAAAAAGACAGAATCCCAAGCAGACTCTACACCATCAGTGCAGAGCCCAGTGCAGGGCTCAAACTCAGAAACTGTGAGATCACGACCTGAGCCCGAGCCAAGATCAAGAGTTGGGTGATGCATAACCAACTGAGCCACCCAGGCATCCTTGTGATGGTTATTTTTATATCCATGTGTTGAGGTTTTAGTATCCAGTTATTTAATCAAACATTTATGTAGGCGTTTCTGTGGAGGGGTTTTATAGACGTGGTTAACATCTACAAACTTTCGGTAAAGATTACCCTCAATAATGTGTGTGGTCTTCATTCAATCAATTGAAGGCCTTAAGAGCAAAAACTAGGGTTTCCCAAAAGAGGAAGAAATTCTACATCAAGACCACAGCATCAACTCCTGTCTGAGTTTCCAGCTTACTGTCCTGCCCTATGAATTTTGGACTTGTCAGGTCCTATAATTGCATGAACCAGGTCCTTAAAATAAATCTCTTTTCATATATATTCTATTTGTTTGGTTTTGCTGACATACCAATAGAAGCACTTATTATAGGAATACATGATAAGAAAAATGATTCTTAGAATCTCCATAAACAAGTCACTTTAATGATGCTTTATTTGATATTCAATAGGCATCAATTGGCTCTGTCTATAAGTGACTAGAAGGAAAGTAGACAGTGCCTGTGTTGTTCAAATAGATGGTGACGACCATAGCAGTTACCTGTTAGCATGCCCAGGATAGTTTATAAATTCAATTAAAGAGGAGCTGTTTTAGAGTGGAAAATATTCCTCTTAGGAGTAATATGTGTTATAAATACAATTTTGATATGCTAAGAGAATTCACAAGTATAGCCAAATAAAATACATCCAGAAGAAAATTCTCAGTTTGTGGAATATTATGTTCAGAGATTTGATGTTCAGTTGTGACTTAAAGCATACTCTTTTACCATCATAGAAATAATGTTGGCTTCTGGGCACAAACATGAAAATTTATTATATAACATGCCCAAAATATTACTGTGTGAATGCTGTTTTAGAAATTAAGCTTTCTATGTAATTATATTTATAATGGGAAAACTCAGTGTTCTACTTTGGAATGCCAGGAACATATCTTTTCTAACTGCAGCTTTGGTTAGCAGGATCTGGGAATTAATGTCTTCACTGACCTGGCAGGCAAAGAAAGAATTTTCCCAACTCAAATCACCAATGTTGGAGTCTGGGTCAGAGATCCCAGCATTTTGCTTCTATATTTAGAATTTATTTACATAATCAGTACACAAATATTGATTAATTACAGAGCACATATTTTATGCCAAGCACTTTTCAAGGCACCAAACTTATAAAAGTGAAGGTATCTTGTGATTTTCCAGGGAGTCAGACATAACCCCCACCCTGTCACTTAAAGAAATAGGATTCAGTGTGGTTAAGTACCACAGAGGAGATACAGGTAGGGCACAGTGGAGTTATGGGGGCAGGAGCTCTTAAGGCAGCCTGACCGGAGCATAGATTTGCCCTAAGGACAAATGTAGGGACCAGATTATGAAGAATCTTCATGCCCCATAGAGGAGTTAAGATCTTAACCTACTAAGGAACCAATGTTTTGCTTGTTCAATACTCTTTCTTCTTCAGAGAGCAAGACTCACTTTCTTTGGGGGAATTACTCCTTTTCCAGATTTAGCCATGGGCTTTGGATAGTAGAAGGGTGGACCTCTGTTACAGCTGCAGAAATCATTGTCCCAGCTACTCCATTAGAATAACTTTTCCAAGGATGGGCTCGTGATCCACACTGAGTTGGTCAGAATACTTCTGTGGATTATTCTAATTATGGTCTGAGGATGTGTGTTTCATTTCTAAGTCAAAGATCATTAAGGTATAAGTTAGGATTCTTAGCCACTGACTGATTGCTTTCTAGAGAAGCTAGTCTGGGAGAGTGAAGTAACCTACAGAGAGAAGGGGAAATAAGAGAGAAAAATAATTTCTTTACAGTGCTTGAGAGCTTTCTTTTTGGTGTCTACAGACAAACTGTATCCTCCTTTCCTTGTTTTTTTTTTTTTTGTTTGTTTTTTTACACAAGCCAATTTGCATGTGTGTGTGTTTTTAAATTTAAGCTAATTTGAATCGGGTTTTTGCCATTTGTACCTGAAGACTCTTTTTTTTTTTTTTTAATTTTTTTTTTCAACGTTTATTTATTTTTGGGACAGAGAGAGACGGAGCATGAACGGGGGAGGGGCAGAGAGAGAGGGAGACACAGAATCGGAAACAGGGTCCAGGCTCCGAGCCATCAGCCCAGAGCCTGATGCGGGGCTCGAACTCACGGACCGCGAGATCGTGACCAGGCTGAAGTCGGACGCTTAACCGACTGCGCCACCCAGGCGCCCCTGTACCTGAAGACTCTTGACTAACACACATACCTGGAAGAATCAGAGATATGATCTCTGAATATAACAAGAGGTCGTTTTGTCACCAGTGGCAGAATGGAATGAAAGAGAAATACAAGAGGCAGATAGTTCAGTGCTTCCCAGTCTGATTGAATGGGTCACCAGGATTGGAATCACCTGCAAAGGATAAAGTAATTTGTTAATAATGAAGATTCCAGGCAACTGAACAGTATTTCTGAGCAAGGGACACAAAAATCTGCATTTTAAACATGCAAACAAGTGATCCTTTTATAAACAAAGTTTTAGAATCATTGAGTTTGGAAGTTATTGTAATTGAGAAGGTGAAAGCTGAGGTCCTAGATTCAGCAGTGAGGTAGTGGAGATAAAAAAGAGAGAGAGAGATTTGGTTGGTAAAATGCACAGAACTTGATAGTTGTGTGGCTGAGTGAGAGGTACATCTAGGATGATTCTCTCAGGTATTTGGTTACCTGGTAGATGATTGCATTGTTATTCTGATAAACTGGAAGCTAGAAGAAAGGAATATGTACAAGAGGACCGATGAGGATATTGGGGCTTTGATTATTAGTTTAAGGTGTTTATAAAGTAACATAATAGAAATTTACAGCAGAACTAACCATATAGACTTGTAGTTTAGGGGAGCAATCTGAATTAGATAGATTTAGTGGTTATCAGGAAATAAGGGAGAAGTTGAATCTATCGGCAGGACTGAGATTTCCCAAAGAGAAAATAAATCAGAGAGAAAGTCTGTGGTGGACCCGAGACCTGGGGACCACTGCTATTTAAGATAATGTGACCAGAAAGTTGGCTGTTGAGCTCCTTTTTTTCAGAGATAGAAGACTTCTGACTAGATGATAAAGTTCATTATATAGTCTTAGAAGAGAAATATTGAAGAAGAGTGAAGGTAATAGCAGTTGAGTAGGTCAAGAGATTATGAGGCTCTCCATTGGTTTTATTAGTGTCCCTCTGGATAAAAACTGGAAGTAACCCAAGTGCCCCAGATGCTAACATCTGCACTAAATGTGCAGTAATTTTGAAGCAGCATCATTGGAAAAGGGATAAGTTAGAGTATCTGATGATTTGGGAATCAAAGGAGAAATGTTTTCTTTTCACACTTGGGTGGAATGAATTAATTGATTTGGAAGTGCCCATGGGAAGCCAAGAAAATACAAATGCCAGCTCCTTTCCTTGGTGTATGTGTGGCATGAGAACAAGGGCAGCTTCCATTCAAAGGAGTTGTAAGAAAAGCCCTATCCAAAGAGAAGACTTCTGTTTTTATGTAAGCACAGGGATGAGAACACCCTGTAAAGCAACCAAGAAGGGAGGGGTATTTGTCATTGGGGGCTCCAGAATTGGGGAAAAAAATTAAGAGGGAGGTCAGCTATGAGATAGTGAGAGAGAGAGAGAGAAGGGGGGGGGGAGGGATGGTCTGGGATGTGGAAGAAGGTGCAGAACTACAGGAGAGGAAAGATGACTAGTGAGGTATAAAATAACATCTCCACTTCATTAGTTAAGGAGAGTATGCACATGTACATAAAGACATTCACAATGTCCTTCAAGACCCTGTATAGAATTGTGCCAATGTATTTTGTATATAAAATAAGTAGAGTTCAAAGGAGACTTAAAGGAGTGCCTGGGTGGCTCAATTGGTTAAACATCCAACTCTTGGTTTCAGCTCGGGTCATGATCTCAAGGATCCTGGGATTGAGCCCCGCATCAGGCTCTGTTCTGACAGCATGGAGCCTACTTGGCATTCCCTCTCCCTCTCTTTCTGCTCCTCCCCTGCCATCAAAATAAATAAGGAAACGTTAAAAAAAAACAACAAAGACATAGAATATGCTGAGAAGTGGCAGTGGAAAGATCTTGGGATGCAATGGGGCATATATTGATTAGGTTAATTTATATGAAGCACTGAAAAGTGCAAAGTGCAATGTAACACTATGAGGTGGTGTAGCCGGCCTGTGATCTAGAAGTTTCCAAAGTCCTTTAACAAACATGGTACATCAGCATTTTTTTTTTTTTAATTTTGGATGTCTGAGCCCCTACTCTCAATTTACTAAATCAGTCTCCCTGATAGTAAGCCCTGGGACCTCTGATTTTTTTATAGCTCTCTTTCTATAATATATAATGTATATATCATGTTTATATAAAATATTTAATATATTTTTTATACATGTAATACATTATATATATATCTACTTGATTGTTGATATTATAGTTCAACTTAGATGGCAATAAACATGTATGTGAATGGCAAAAAAAAATTACAATGAATAAATCTCATCATTAAAGTTAAGAAATAGATGGTTGGAAAATCATAGAAAGTGATTCCAGAATTTTATTTTGGAGGCAGTGAAATACCACTGAAATATTTTAGGCAAGTACTGATTCTGTGAATGATGTATTTTAAAGGAATTATTATAGTTTCTGTAAATAGTATTTACCAATAAAATCCAGTGACTCAGAGTTATTCTACTCATGTATTTGGAATTAATCTATTTAGAATAACATGATTTTAAATGAAGTTTATTAAACATTTTGGTAGTAATGAAAACTCTAGTCTGTAATCCTCTAAGCATTATGTTTGTCTCATGTTGAAAATCTGACATACGTTGTTATTATTATTTTAATGCACATAGCTATATTTATATGATAAGAAATTTAAGTGGAAAACCATTAGCTTTTACTGTACTATTGATTTTCAGCTTCTCTCGTGAATTAAAAGTTACTGGTTTTTAAACTCAGAAATAAAACTTATATACCAGTGCTTTTTATGCTAAAAAATGATCATCTTTAGCTTAGTTTTTCAGACCAATGAATTCTTTGCTGAAAGAATTAAAAACAGTTGATTTTTCATTACTCTTGGGCATACAGAGTGACTTATTTTATGATTTGCTGAAGCTGTGTATCTTTTCTGATCTTTTCTAAAGCAAAAATTGTGTGCCACCTTTGCTCAAACTTTTCCTTACATTTGGATCTGTCTCTGAAGTGACTTTTAAGAACTATATAATTCTGATCAAGAATTCTGTTTCTCTCTGAAAAACTTCCTTCTGTATCTGATTTTGGATGACATGATGGTGATTACCTTTGTTCCTACTTAGATATGTTGCGATTGCCTGAAGGCTTTGAAGTTCTGAGGTTTAAAGAAAAGATGAAATACAAATATGTATGTGCTGTTTTCATATGGAAATGATATTCTGAATGAGAAATAACTTTTTTGTTGGCATACACTGGGTCTTATAGAATAAATTAAGAAGCAGTTGGAAGATAGGCTCTGTGCTTTTTCTTACAATGACACTGATATACATTATTGAGTAAATAAAGACCAAATCTTCCATTATTTTAAAGAATAATTCAAATTGTCATTAAGTTTTAGCACTTAAGAATTTGAGGATTTTATTTGTTTATTTCTGTGTTTGAAGTGTGTCCATTTCATTCTTGAGTTCCAGTTTCTTTTGTAAGTAGTTTTTATTTTACTGTTTTTGATTATTAAAGCTATATGATTTCATGGTACAAAATCAAGTGATGTAGAAGGGTATAGTGAAACTTATAAGTTCTCCACTCAGACTTAATCACTATTAACCTTTTAGTATATGTCCTTTCATACTTTTTCCTGTCTGTATGAATCTGTGTGGGTGTGACTCAATCTGTGCACCTCGTTCTGTGGGTGTCTTTGGTGGCCCTATTTGGGTTGTCCTGTTTCTCTCTTCATTGAGCCTTCTCTCTTTTAACATGCTTTTCTCCACTCTTTTCTGTAAGGGCTTCTGTGTCATTTATTTTGGCTTCTCTGTCCTTCACCTTCTTTCTGTCACATTCTTGCTGTTTTTCACCTTCTCTGTATTCACATTCATATATATGGAGGATGTGAGTATATATATGTGTGTAAGTGTGTGTGTGTGTGTGTGTGTGTGTATACATATATTTATGTCAAAGTAGGACCATTGGACCACATGCTGCTTTGTAATTAAAAAGAAAAACAAAACACCTTTCTATAACAATCAATAAAGACCCAAAGCTCCATTTTTGATGACCGAGTGGTATTCTTTAGTATAGTGTGTTATAGATTTAATTTACTTATCCAGTCCTTTTAAACAATTTTTTGGACATTTAGGTTGCTTCCATTTTTTGGTTACTGTATTTAGTCCTTTTATTGCACATTTTAATGTATCTGCACAATCATTTCCTAGTAATTGAAATAAGTTACTATTAACTATTACAAATAACCCCTATTGTAAATATCTTTAATCAAATGCTTTAAATTATATAAACTTAGAAATTCACTATCAAACTAAGCTCAAGGTAGTTTTTATGGGACTTCTTGGGAAAGATCGGTTTTCTTTAAATAGTAAAATATTACAAGATGTTGCTAGCAACTGTAGGTGGGATGTGGCTTTGTATTACTGGTGGACATTTCTAACAGTGTATTTGCTGATGGATATATTCTGAGCTCTCTTCTTTATGACTAACAGGCTCAGTGTTTGGAGAAAGGCAATTAGGGTTATGGCTGTTGTTTGTGATCCAAAGAGCGGAATCAAGCAATACAGTCACGTAAGGAATGAGACTTACCACCCTGCCCTAAACACTTGGATCAATCATATTCTTTTCTCACAACAACAGGCCCTTCTTTTAAGTTTTGGCTCCCGATTCTTTAGTTTTCTGCCTAAATAAGCTCTAAGCTGCTTGAGATAGGAGCCTTGTTTTCACTGTGTTGTTTTGTAAAATGCCATATGCACACATGACATTTTGTAGATAATAAAAACAGCAATGATTATAGGCTGTTGGTAGTCCTCTGTTGATATCCCTGCTGGTAACAATACGCTCAGATATCGCTTGACATTCTATTGAGTTAACAGAAACTGTTGTGTTGATTTTTACTGCTGTTAAGAGCAGGGAGAATATTGATTTTAATCAGAAGAAACAGGGAGAAATTGTTTTGACATGTGTTTTTTACTTGATCTTTGAGAATGTTATGAAAAAATAAAAAGAGTAAATAATAATCTATGTGGGGTTCTTTCAAAAGGGCTGAAAGGTTGTTTGAAAATAGCGACCCAAGGGTAGAAATTTAGTTTGGGAAATGAAATGTTTAATCAGCCATCTCAAAGTAATCTCTTACATGACTATTAAAAGCCTTTCATTGGAATATGAAATAATTAGAATTTTAGTAAAACTGTGATTGACATAGTTTAATTTGTTCATCATTTTAATATTTATATATTTATGTATTCATTCAACAAACACAATATTCATCTACAATAAGGCTGGTGTTGTCCTAACCTCTGGGGGTACACTAGAGAGCAAAGAAAACAAGAACCTTGTCTTAATGGAGTTTCCATTCTGGAGGAGAAATAATCACAATTTAAAAATGTTAATATAGGGGCACCTGGATGGCTCAGTTGGTTGAGAATCTGACTCTTGATTGGCTCAGGTTGTGATCCCAGGGTTGTGGGATTGAGTCCTGAATTGGGCTCTGTGCTGAGCATGGAGCCTGCTTAAGATTCTTTCTCTTTCTCTCTCTTTCTCTCTCTTTCTCTCTCTTTCTCTCTCTCTCTCTGTCTCTCTCTCTCTCTCTCTCTCTCTGTCTCTCTCTCCCCCTCTACTCCTCTCCCCCTGCTTGTGCTCTTTTTCTCTCTAAATTAAAAATAAATAAATAAATAAATAAATAAATAAATAAATAAATAAGTCAAGTGGCAATAAATACAATAGGAAGAAAAACAGAGCAGGGTAGAAAGGTGATATAAGGTGATAGAGGTAATAGAAGATACCAGTGAATTTTACATTTTGTAGTTAAGGAAAGTCACTCTGGAGACCTAAAGAAGCTGCAAATCAGCCATGTAGGTATTTGTTGAAAGAGTGCTCCAGGCAGAAGAAATAGGAAGGGCAAGTGTCCTGAGGTCGGGGTGTGTTCAAGAGACTGAAGGCAGCCTATGTGGCTGGGAGGATAGCAGACATCAGCAAGGGAGTGGGTGGGTTCAGATCTTGTGAGTTGTTCAGAGAAATGATAGAGACAGGTTCTTTCTGGAATGGGTTTAAAAGATAATAAATTTTAAAGAAAAGGTAGCAGTATAAATAATTATTGAGGAGTTTTGCTATAAACAGAATGAAATTTTCGTTTCAACCATGTTGGGTGAATGGGCAGACAGCATACACACCAGGCCTGTTGGAGCAGTGTTTGTTTGGGGACAACTCATAGGGGCAGGGCCAGTATCAGAAGCTTGACCCCCCACTGCCTGATGCATTTAGGGCAATACATAGAGATCTAGCAAGGCTAAGTGTTCTATTCCAGAAGAGGTACTTTGACATGAGGCTGTGGGGCTTTAAAGTTAGTTACACCAGCTCCTCTCCTGATGTTACCTGGGACTACAGTGATACTTTGATTCCAGCCTGATTCCTTCAGTCCCTACCTTAACAGCTCAGAGGGCTGGGGTTCAAGTTTCTCATTGACCAGGATTGATTATAAAAAGTACTAGCTCCACAGTTTCCATGGGGAGTTCCGAAGGACAACAAATTCTTTTCTGGGAGCCCAGACTAGAGAAGGTTAGTCTTGACAAGGTAAACCTTATCTCTTAGGTAACCAGAGAAGCAATAGAGGGATACGGGAGGTTTTTTTCTTAACTGCTTTCCTCTCCTCTCTTCTCCCCTCCCATCCCCTACTTCCCTTCTCTCCTTTCCTTCCTTTTTTTTTTTTTTTTTTTTTTTTTTTTCAACATTTATTTATTTTTGGGACAGAGAGAGACAGAGCATGAACGGGCGAGGGGCAGAGAGAGAGGCAGACACAGAATCGGAAACAGGCTCCAGGCTCCGAGCCATCAGCCCAGAGCCTGACGCGGGGCTCGAACTCACGGACCGCGAGATCGTGACCTGGCTGAAGTCGGACGCTTAACCGACTGCGCCACCCAGGCGCCCCTCCTTCCTTTTCTTTGATGTGCAACATTGCAGATTTTTATATGCCCATAGGAATATTCTAGTAAAGAGGAAAAACCATTGAGAATGTGGGAGAAATAGTCACTGGAGTGGTTTCTGTTGAGAAGATAAGAGGATTAAGATTTAGTGTGGGTGGAGAGCTTAGACTTTTTGAGGAGAATGGATAGCTCATTCCTGTTAAAGGAGAGAAGGCAGGATTTATAAGCACAGTTGTGTTTTTGCTGTGGTCAGAACTGTGGACGGACATTCTTTTAGGATTGCATCTAATTTCTTAGTGAAATGGAAACTTGCATTGAGAGCAAGGAAAGAGAAGCAGGTGTTGGAGTGATTATAACAATGTGTGATTAACAGCTTTATTTTCCTAATGAAAACACATTTTATTAGTTACATGCCCTGAAACAAGAAACTATTTTCCCTCTCTTGCTAAGGATTGAATTTTGTGGCTTTCTGGTGGACAGTCTTGGTTAAATCTGTTTAGCTTTTGGTCATATGTTTATTTCTATGGGGCATGTTCCATATGAAAAAGATCTCATTTTTATGGTGATTTGTGATTTGAGCCTTGTTAGATGATTCTGTAAACATAACACAGAAATAAACAAAATGTACTTGTGCTTATGTGGCATGTGTGTAGAAGAATCTGTATTTATTAAGCGTACAAATATGTTTAAAATTCAGTAACCTTCATGTGGCTCACAGCAGGAAAAAGCATGACATTTCAGATTGTGTCTTCATTGCCTTCTGAGGGCATGAGATGATTGACACATCCTAACCTATTTATAACTGTGAGACTGAACCATTTATTCACATAAATTCTTTTTTCCCCCCACATTTGGAGTTTAGATAATTGGATTAAATTATAGCAAAATAAATTAGGACTGCTATGATTATCCTCCCTCAGTGGATGGGTAGACTGGCTATTTTGGAAAAATGCATTTATTTTATATATGTCATTATTATGTATGATTCTTGAAAAAGCAAGCAAAAATCGTCTATTTCAAAATAAATAAAATAATAGATAATAACTGAATTCCGCAATCCTTGATTTCCTCAGCTTTAATATGGAGGTTGAGTTAAGGTTTCACTAAATGACTCCTGTACACCCTTCAATTACAAAATATTATGATCTCTCAAAATAGTTTTAGTGTGTGAGCCTTTTGCAGCTGAGTAAGTTATTAACCTGGATGATGCCATTTACTAGTTTCCCCACATATCTCTGGTTGTTGCCTCTAAGATAGCATTTCCTTAGTTCCTTTTGAGATGATTTTGCCTTCTTACTTCAAGTTGTTAAGGTAGCACAAATAGAAATGGGAGTTATTTCAAACCTCATATCTTAATGGCAGGAGTGTGGAGGCAGAATTTCCATAGAACTTGTTAAAAATGCAAATTTCCAGGACCCATCTTTTGAGCTTCTGAAATAATGGTTTGAAACTAGGCTTAGAAATCTGTATTTTAGTAAGTACTACTCAAGTAGTTCTAAGATGGGTAGCCGATGAAACATATGTTGGAACACAGCCCTAGTTAATATGTAGAATTTATGTAGTTTTGCATTTGCGTGATTTAGTAATACTGGATATCAGGACCAGCTGCCATGACGCTTAGCTAAAAATTAAAAGATAATGAAAATTAGCAAAAGGAATAGAAACTAAAGGGCTTCATGGCAGGCTGACTCTTACTGATTATTTTCCGGGTTGTCATGATGGTGGGGAGAAGCTGAACCTGGGAAAAGCTTATAATACATTGTAACGGGAGAAGGTGTCTTGCATAAATTTCATTCAAATATACAACCCTTGGAGTGGGTTTGGAGACACTCACACATTGAGTTACAGAAGTAAATCAAGATGTTAAAACAACAACAACAACAACAACAACAACAAAAACCTCAGATATTTTATAAACCAGACCAGCTTTGTCTTCTGTTGGTGAGTCCAGAACTACAAAACAACAGCCCCTAAAAACATGGTTCTTGAATCTGTCACATAATCAGCCATACATCCATCTTTGGAATCTCTCTTGAATCCAGAAAGCTATCATGATGAAAGCTTTTGGAGGTTAAGGACCCTTCTGAATTATATTGGTAAATTGTCTTTCATTCTTCCTCCCCTGATCTCCTATTTATCTGGTAGTTTTTTCATATCTGGGCCTCCTGTATGTGTTCTATAGTCAAGGGAGAAGCCTCACCCATTATTTTGCATTTAAAAAATTGTGTTTACATTTTTTTAAATGACAAACTCCAAAAAGTTAAAGAATTATGACAAATATTTATAAACCCTTAGTATTTTCCACTATAATTGGCAACATTAGAATTGCAACCAATATTTTATTGCATTTATTTTTTAATGTTTACTTATTTTTAAGAGAGAGAGAGTGAGAGTGTGAACAGGAAAGGGGCAGAGAAAGAGACAGAGAGGGAGACAAAGAATTTGAACCAGGCTCCAGGCTCTGAGCTGTCAACACAGAGCCCAACATGGGACTTGAACCCACAAATTGCAAGATCATGACCTGAGCTGAAGTTGGATGCTTAACCGACTGAGCCACCTAGGTGCCTCTGCAACCAGTATTTTAATGAGCTCTTCTCTGTATTGTTTGCTTGAAGTGTACTTCTCATTTTCTTCCTAGAGGTGAGACACTACCAGTTCTTTGAAGTTTAATTAAAACCTTACTTTCTCTGGAAAGTGTCCCCCAATCACCACCCTCAGACTCCCTGTTCCCCCAGATGAATTGCCTTTTCCTGTGACTTTTCACAATTTGGTCACGATACTTACCAACTTGTGAGCTCCTTTAAGTAGGGTGACCATATGTCTTAATTTGCATGGGTCAGCTTTTCTGGCATTAAGTATTAACAGAAGCCTCTTTCATTAGAAGTGTCTCAGTTTGGATAATAGATAATATCTCCATCCTTTAGTGAAAGGGCTTTTTATTTCTAGTACTTAGCCTGTTATCTGGGTCTGAATTGAGTTTATCATTTAATGGCTATAAGGATTATTAGAGGTCTGGCAGAATCCTCTGGGTATTTTATAGGTATTATTATTTATATTTATTATTTATAGGTGTTAATGTTCAAAGACAGCCAAAGTGGGAACCCATGAAGCCATTTGTTACTACCACTTTGGTAGAGATAACCTGGCCCAGACTTTTGAGGAACTGGCTGCACCTAAGTCCAGTGGTATCTTACTGCTAATCCAGAGGAGTGTCCAAAGGAGAGGGAATGCCCTTGAAGATAATTTTGTCTCATGGCAAAAAAATAAAAAAATAACGAGCAGGTCATGAGTTAAAATTAAATATATTTATTAGATTGTTCTTTATTTTATTTTATGTTTAAAATGTTTATTTTGAGAGAGAGAAGGAGCAACAGAGAGAGAGAGAGAATGAGAGAGAATCCCAAGCAGGCTCCATGCTGTCAGCACAAAGCCCAACTTGAGGCTCGATGTTGTAAACCATGAGATCTTGCTTGAGCCAGAACCAAGAATCAGACGCTTTAACCGACTGAGCCACCCAGGCACCCACGTTGTTCTTTATTTTAAAATTATGTCTAGTGTTAGACTATTGTTTGTATGTTAGGGTTTTCTTCCTTTTCTGAATTCATGGTAATTGAAAAGATCTTTATCTTTCTTTATCAAATAAAAAGTTGGCAATGCCCAAGTCCAAACATTGGCTAAGAAAACAGGCTGGGAATGGAAAGTGCTATCTGAACACACAAGGAAATAATAATTGAAGGGCACAAACCTGTGAATGAAGAAAGACCCATTATCTTTCCTGTCCACTTCTAGAAAATCAGAGGGATAGTTATATATTTTGTTCACTGCTTTATCCTTGGGTCTTATACTGCCTAGCACAGAGTAAGTATTCAATAATTATTTATTATATATAAATAAATTCATGGGCTCCATGAATAAATTACTAAAAACATCAGAAGTGATCCAACCTGGCCAACAGTTGAGTTAGTTGGCCAACCTGGCCAACATGTTGGGTATGTAGCCCTCACTATGAGGAGGGCTCAGTGACTCCATCAGTTATTGCTTCTTGCCCTTCACCCAATGAAAGTTTTAGCTAAGGGTTCCATGTTTATTGAGTGGATTACTTTAATGGTCTCTCTCTCTCTCTCTCTATTTTTTCAAAAATTTTTAAATATTGTGGCAAAATACACATAAGATTCACCACATCAACTGTTTTTAGGTTTATTTATTTTTGACAGAGAGAGAGAGAGAGAGAGCGAGCATGAGTGGGGGAGGGGCAGAGAGAGAGGGAGACAAAGAATCTGAAACAGGCTCCAGGCTCTGAGCTGTCAGCACAGAGCTCGATGTGGGACTCAAACCCACGAATCACGAGATCATGACCTGAGCTGAAGTGGGACGCTCAACTGACTGAGCCACCTGCGCACCCCACCACCTTAACTGTTTTTAATGGCATAGTTCAAGGGCATCCAGTGCATTCACAGTGTTGTGCTACCATCACCACCATTTACCCACAGAACTCTTTTCAGCTTGAAAATGAAAATTGTATACCCATTAAATAATTGCTTCTTATTCCCTCTTCCTCCAGCACTGGCGGCCATCATTCTACTTTCTGTCTTTGTGAATTTGGCTATTCTAGTTACTTCATATAAGTGGATCATATAACATTTATCCTTTGTGGCTGATGTATTTCACTTAGCATAACATCCTAAAGGTTCATCCATGATGTAGCATGTTTTAGAACTTTCTTCTTTTTTAAGGCTGAATAATATATGTATATACATTGGGTATATACCCCAAAGTGGAATTTCTGAATTATATGGTAATTTTATTTTTAATATTTTGAGGGATCACCATGGTGTTTTCCATAGCAGCTGCATAATTTTACATTCCTACCAATAGTGCATAAGTGTTCCGATTTCTCCACATGCTCACCAATAATTGCCATTTTCTGCTTTTTTAGTAGTAGCCATCATAATGAGCGTGGTGTAATGATGTCTTACCTGGCTTCTTTTTTGCCAGGATATCCCTCTTCTTCTTATTTTTATTTTTAACTTTTTAATTTATTTTTTAGAGAGAGAGAGAGAGGGAGACACAGAATCTGAAACAGGCTCCAGGCTCTGAGCTGACAGCACAGAGCCTGATGCAGGGCTCCAGTTCATGAACCACGAGATCATGACCTGAGCCAAAGTCAGACACTCAACTGACTGAGCCACCCAGGGACACCAGGATCTCTCTCTTCTGATCCATCTTCTTCACTATAGCTAGAGCATTTTTTATTACCTGTAAATCTGACCATGTCAAAGCTATTAATGACTCCCGATTTCTATTGTTTTAAATTCTAAGCTTCTTAACATGTAAACTCTCAGGTCTCATTTCTGTCCACTGTATACTCTAGCTATAATGACTTATTTGCTCTTCTTTATACTTACTGTTTATTTTCATATCATTATGAGTTTGTACTAGTGATTTCTTCAGGTTAGAGTGCTTTAATTCTGTTTCCTAAATTTCATTTCTTATTTTTGTACCTTTTCCCCATCAACTCCCCATCTGTACTATTACTTTTCCATGATTTTTTTTTTTGCATACATATTAAACAGTTCACTTCTAAAAATTTAGTCTCGTTCAGGGGTTCCTGGGTGGCTCAGTTGGTTAAGAGTCCGACTTCAGCTCAGGTCTGGATCTCACCACTCGTGGGTTCAAGTCCTGCATCAGGCTCTGTGCTAATAGCTCAGAGCCTAGAGCCTCCTTCCGATTCAGTGTCTCCCTTTCTCTCTGCCCCTCCCCTGCTTGCATTGTCTCTTTCTCTGAAAAATAAATAAATATTTTAAAAAATTAGTCTTATTCCAAACAAAAATATTCATGAAATAATGGGTTTAATAAGCTGGTCATGTTCATTCTTCATACTTCTTAATAAATACATTAGTATTAACATTTTGAAAAATCTGTCCAAAGAGCACAGAAATTCATTTTGAGCACCACCAGTGCTGTATGTACTACATTTTGTGAAAAACTGTGTGAACCTATCTTCCCCAGTCTATCTGATCAGCTTTACCTCCTCCTTAGGAAAGTAGTGTAGTGAATCACAGTGTTGGCTCTGGAGTTAGAAGAGTGGGTCCAATCCTGACCTATTGCTCACAAATTGTTTGGATTTGGACATGCTATTTAACCTCTGTGAGCTCCAGTTTCCACTTTTGTAAAGAGGGGATGATGATAGCTTTTGTGTGGAGACTTGTGAGGGGTTATTAGGGTAATGCTTATAGATTTCCATATTATCTAACAGTTATATCTCTCCTTTTCTCCCCATATCATTAAAAGATGGTCAACATTTGCTTTATAAATTCATTCAAAGTTTAACAAAAGTAAAGTGGAAGCAATTCAGGACATGCTTTCATGATTATTCTAATATAAGGCAAGTAATTATAGTCATTCAAACTTAACTTTTCTGAGTCCCTAAAAATAATAGTATTTAAAAGCCAAATGGGATGTCAGGTTGACCTTTAGGATGTTTTTCCTACCTGTTTCAGTCAACATCTGCAAGATTAGTTAACATAACTCCAAGTGGAACAGAGGTGGAAGGGTGTGAAGCCAGTCTTCAACCACTGCGTCTTCCTCTGCAATCCCAATGCCTTCAAAGAAAACCAGATAACAATGAATATTTACTTCATCCTCTGCTAACAAAGAACACAGGAACAGTTGTAGAAATTGGTTCTCTCAGCCTTATTCCTTTCTTGGTCTCCTGTGTCCTGGTTAGATTTTTCCCTATTCTCTGTTGTATTCTCTGTTGTCTTCTCAGCAGCCCTTTGTGCTTGGAACTGTCCATTTCTTTACTCTTTTGTCCTCAAAATAAAAGTTCTTTTATTTACCCTTTCTGTAAAAATCCCTTGTGCGAAGAAACGGAAAGAAGAAAAAAAATGAAGATACAAGAGGAAGAAAGGGCAAAAAATTTAAGAATTGCTTGAGAACCTGTACTTCTGTAACTCTGACATTTAACTCAAGTATTGACTTTCTTCTTATATATGCAAATGGCTTTGTCTGTATTTCTTAAATGGTAATTCCTTTGGGCAGAAGCTATACCTCTGCCTTCCCTGGCATTGTGCTTAGTACAGGGTGAACATTCCATAAGCAGTGATACCATATTTTCATCTTCAAATTTAAAGATTCTCTTTTCCATATAAGAGATACTTAATAAGGATAATACCAGTTTTTTTGGTACCATTTTTTCCCTTCCATACCTGATGAAATCAGTCACTGAATAATAATAAAAAAAAAGGTTTACTAAGTAATTATTATTTCCATGGCAATAAAAGAGAAACTGGGCATATTTTTCTTTTGAAATGATCCTCTTTTGTCCTAAGTTATTAAAAATGTGAAGATTTTTCCTTAATAGTTTCTTAATATATTTATGCATCCAAGACCTTTATCTTACAACTTTATGGACTTCTAACATTTAACCCACGTGAACCTGACATTTAAGATGAAGTGGCTGGTATGGCAGTGATACTTGAAACTCCGGAGGTGTTTACTGCTTTTCAGGCATCTAGTTTCAAGTTTTTATGATCCCTTCAGAGACATTAGACCTTTTGATCCTAATACAATATTTTTTATTTAAAAACTAATTAGGTTATTTGTCAATAATGCTCATTAAATGAAAGGTCATATCTTTTGGCAGAAAATATGAATTATGGATCATACAAGTAAGTTTACTAGAGAATTCAAATTATATTTCTACAGAAGCTCACAAGTTTAGTTTGGTAAATGAGTTCTTAGTACTCTTTGCTAAAATTAATCAATTCTTGCAGAAACAAAGAATAATTTCTTAAACACAAGAAGACTCAGATCACAGTCCTTTTTCTATTGATTGATGTCTCCATAATCTCTATGAAACGTTGTGTGTCAAAGGAAATTTTGTTTTTATGTTGTCATAGCAAAATCTAATAACGATTATTATTTAAAACAACCTCTCAGGCAGCATAAGAGATTTAATTATATATTTCCATGAGAAATATAATCCAATTTTATAAAATAAAATTAAATAAGGGAAGTAAGTTCACCTTTAGAATAGATGCAAAAGAAAGCATCTTTAGCAAAGAATATGTGAACGATGGGATGGGCTATGGGGTACCTCAGGGAATGAAGACTGCCAAAGAGTTCCAGTTATTAATTTGAATTAAAAGGATGAAAATATAATGTGTATATAATTTTCATAGGGAGAAAGGAGTTCCTTTAAATATGATTTTATTCTTTCCCTGCATTTTCCTCCTCTTTTAATAGTTTATGTGCTGATCTGAGTCTCTTATTTTGATCAACACTGGCTTACTCTACAGAGAACTGGAAACCTAGATTTGGGGGTGTTTGGTTAATCTGAGATACACTCAGGGACCAGGTCAGTTTTTAGACCAAGCCTGAGTTATTGCAGGATTTGGGCTTCATGGCAGCTAAGTTTGTTCTAGTAGCATATGTGGGTTATAGCTGAAACTTGACTGGAGCAGAGCTAACAAGGTCTTTCTAAGGAGACATCTATAAAATTGATAGAGATTCTAGATTAGCTGCTGCCAACAGTGGCTGAGCCAAGGGGAAGTACTAGTCAAAACTGGTAGAGAACCTGTGGTTAGGGACGCAAGAGATCCTGGGTGAGCGGGTCAGAGAGTGCCTTAGTTCAGAAGCATTTCGTGGTGTTGGACGTCTCAGAGTAAATGATTGGGATCTCCAACTCAATGCCAAATTGTTGCTGCACTTAGCAGGTGTTTTCCCAACAAACATGCAGACAAGCCTCAATATCCCAGAGCAGTAGAGTTCATTTTAAGTGGGTGTCAAAACCACATTATTCTCTCTTGGAAGGAAAGACAAGGGAGCAGCTACAAAAGAAACATTAAGTAACATTGCTTCATAGAACAGGACACTAACGAAAGTTTGAACTGTCATCTGGCTCGGTTCCCTGCTTTTTTTCCTGAAAATCAGTTTGGTCCAAACTCCTTTAATATCATAGAACACCGCAAACATTAATTGTTCAACCTTAAAAAAAATTGATTTTACATTATACAATATGTAGAATGGCTAGGCCTTAAAATCAGCTATAAAACTGATGTTCTTGCACTCCAAGTACACAATAGGGAAAGGAAAGTACTAGTTCTTTGATATTTTCTGATATGATGAGTGATCTGACTGATGATGATGACTTACTCTAGATTTTCAGCTGATAGGTCTTTCTACAGGGAAACCACAAGGCCTGCCAATTATATTTCAGCTTTTTCCTCTTAGTCATTTTGTAAGATTAGGTCTCTCACAGCTGAAATGACAAAATTAATGACAGTGTATAATAATGTTTGGATATAATAAATGATGCCAAATGGAATTTCTGTCATCCAGTCCAGTAGATCTGAGACTGACCATTATTCTCCAGTGAAAACTTTGAAAGTACAAATAAAGTCATAATGAAGTACCTTGCTAAGAAGTAATAAAATCTTGGATAAAATTTACCTTCCAACTCAGAGTCAATAATATGTTAGCTGAGTCAGAGTGTGTGAAGCAAAATAAAACTTCTGAGTTCTCTCCTTTTGGCTTGGCTACTTAAGTTTGAAAAGAGCAGTAGGGAGATTAATCCCATTAAGTAACATTGATAGAACTAATAATGTATAGAAGGCACAATAGGGAACACAAAGAGGAATAAGGCTTAGTACTTTTATTAGATAATTTAACATATTGGGGGAGAGATAGAACCTAAATACAAATGACTATTAATAAAGTGGAATATGATAAATCTTTGAGAATAAGACTGGAGACATGAAGGTCATTACAGTGATGGAAAGAAGGGCATGGAAGAAAATATACCCCTTTCTAAAGGTTTGGTGATTATTACTCCTTATATATTATTTACTAAATATATAATGTTGGTGACTTGATGTGGAAACTCTGTAGGCTCCCTGCATCTACCTTCCCTCTTCAATCCTCCCCAGGCTGAAAGGATGCTAATTGAATTGATTAAATTTCAGAGCATTGATTGGATAATACTTGCTAGTAGGCAAGAACACAGCACATTGATATATCAAGTACAAAGACCTGTCATGCATTTTCTCCTTCTTGTCCAGTGTAGTTGAAGCAACAAACTGATTCACGCTGTACTGTCAGAAAAATCCTGACTATGTTTTATCATATACTCCCAAAGAGCTTTGTGCAGCTCTGTAGGAGAAGCTTTGTATAGCCATCTCTTCTCCACTTTGATTTTGCAGCCAGGTGTGGGCTTAAAGCTTTGACGGTGTTTTTTCTAGGTGAACTTGGCATTAGCCTTTGGAGTAAATTCCTCTTGTTCCATCTACTCCAGTGTGTTGGAATGTGTGTCGAATATGGCTTTCAGCATACTGCAATAATAAGATCCTATACTTGGGTCTAGGAGTGATGGGGAAACAGGCATTGCATCTTTTCTAGTACCTGGTGTGGTTTTCTTTGGCTGAGTGGGGATATCAGAATGGAGACTTATATTTGGAAACAATGAGCTTCATAGCAAAGGAAGAGTTTCTACATCCAGAAATGAGAGACACACTGAAGATGGGGACCTCAACATATAAATAAAGAGCTATGTGGAGCTAGATGGGGAAGAATAAGAAGCTACACTTTGCAGGTGGTGCAAGGTTAAGGGCTAGTATTCTTGGAAATTATGACACTTTTAAGGTATAAAGCATTACACAATTGTAAGTTATTAAGTTGCTAATATAAGAACTTCAAATGCCTTAACCAAGCAATGTGATATCACAGGAAAATTAGACCTCTAGTTGTAGATGCAACTTACTGATAGAGTAACTTTAACCTTGCTTTCCTTAACCTTCAGTTCATTTTGTAAAATGGGAGTAATAAACTTCACTTTATAGAGCTATTGTGAGATTTAAAGTCAATAGAGCACATTAAGCACCTACTGTAGTCCCTGGCACAGTTGGGACCTCAATAAATTGTTGCAGTTGGTAGACATCTCATGGCACTTGGTAGGTTTCCAATAAATGTTAGTTCTTCTAAAGCTTTTAATCATTCTGTAGCTAGTTATGTGCCTAGTTCTGGTAACAAATATGCCATATCAGCAGTAATAAAAACATTCTCTCAATTTTTATTGTGATATATATTGGAAATCTTAGTGAGGTTTTGATAGTGGGTGTATGGCATTATTAAGCTAAAGGAATTCAAGGATAATTAAATCCTGCCCCATATTACAGATGGACCTCCCCTGTGGTCCTAAGAAAGATACATACACAAGGAATATAACCATGGAAGCAAAGAAACCCTTTATTACTGACTGGACTTGTGCCTGAAATTCCAATAGAGAGTTCTTATAGCCTGACCTTTTCCTTGCCACTTAGTCCAAGCTTAAGGGTTTACTGTGCTACCGCATGGAAAGATAAAACATTAAAAAAAAAAAAAAAGAATAGACCAGAGTGAAGGAATGGCCATCCATATTTATGGGCCACTTCATTTATTCATTCATTTAAATACATGTGCTTATTTTTCATCAGTATTTTTCCTTTGATAAGGTTTGTTAAAATATTTTGCCCATTTTTTATTGGGTTGTTTTCTATTAATGAGCTGTGAGAATTCTTTATATATTCTAGATAACAGTTCTTCATCAGCTATGAATTTTATAAATAGTTTCTTTCAGTCTGTGGCTTGCACTTTAATCTCACTATATCTTTCAAATAACAAGTTTTCAAATTTTGCTTGTCTCAATTTTTATTTTTTTATGGATTGTGCTTTTGGTATTATACCCAAGAAATCTTCACCTACCCCCAAATCACAAAGATGTTTACCAATTTTGAATTAATTTTTACATGTGGTACAAGGTAAGAGTCAAGGATCTTTTTTTTTCCTTTTCTCTTTGTTTCTTTCTCTGTCTCTTTCTGTTTAATTGCATGTGGATATCCCAGCTCAATTTCTTAAAAGCTATCTTGTCTTCATTTATCTATGTTTTTAACAACTTTGTCAAAAGTCAATTGACTGTAGACATGTAGACCTATTTCTGAATTCTTCATTATGTTCCATTGATCTACAACATTTGTCCTTAGGCTGATAAATAGTTGATTAGCTTTATACTATTCTTGAAATCAGTGACTGTGAGTCCTCCAGTATTGTTCTTTTAAATATTATTTTGGTTACTCTAAGTCCTTTACATTTCCATATAAAATTTATAATTATGCTTGTTAATTTCTACCAAAAAAAAAAAAAACCCTAAAAAACAAAAACAAAAATGCTGCTAGGATGTTGTTTGGATTGAATCTAGACAGCAGTTTGACAGATCTAACATCTTAACAATAATGAGTCTTCCAGTCCATGAACAGGATTTAGTTTGGGTTTTCTTTTATTTTTCTCATCAGTATTTTCTAGCTTGCAGCATATGTTTTGTACCTATATTTTATTATACTTATTCCTAAAGAAGTACCTTCTTACTTGCAGTTTTTCTGAAATTCATGAATGGATACTAAATTATGTCTAATGCCTTTTTAGGAGGCATCTATTGAGATCATCATATCATTTCCTCTTTTTATTTTAGTCTTTTGACATTAAATTGACTGATTTTGGTATGTTGAATTTGCATTCCTAGGATCAGGCCCACTTAGTTCTATTTCATATGATTTTATTTGTCAATATGTTTTGGTAAGAATTTTAATATCTATGTTTAAGAGTAGTTTTTATTTTTTCTTCTTCTAAAACCCTTGTCTAGTGGTGCCTGGGTGGCTCAGTCAGTTGAGAATCTGACCCTTGATTTCGGCTCAGGTCATTCAAGAGTTTGAGCCCCAACTTTGGCTGAGGTCATGATCTCGGGGTTCATGGGTTTGAGCCCCACATCGGGCTCTGAGCTGACAGTGCAGAACCTGCTTGGAATTCTCTCTCTCTCTCTCTCTCTCTCTCTCTCTCTCTCTCTCCTTTTCTTTCTCCCCCTCCCCTGCTCTATTGCATAGACATTGGGCTTTTCCATCTTGAGTGAATTTTTATAGTGTCTTGCATGATATTTTTAAATTTCATTTAAGTTATCAAAATTACTGGTATTATGCTGTTTACAATATCCTCTTATTCTCCCTTTATGTGATAGGCAGTGATGCCCCCTTTTCTTATCAAAGTATTGATAGTTTTGTTTTCTGTTTCTTCTTTTTAAAATTATTTATTTATTTTTGAGAAAGAGAGAATGCATGCAGGGGAGGGGCAGAGAGAGGCAGGGACAGAAGATCTGAAGCAGGGTCTGTGCTGACAGCAGAGAGGGCTTAAACTCATGAACCATGAGATGACCTGAGCCAAAGTCAGATGCTTAACCAACTGAGCCACCCAGGTGCCCCTGTTTGTTTCCTCTTTTTTGACCAAACTATCTAGAAGTTTGTCAGTATTGTTACTCTTTTAAAATAACTAGTTTTTGTGTTTGTTGATTTTATCTATTGTTTTTCTTTTTTAAGTTCATTGTTTACCAGTCTTTATTATTTTCTAGCTCTGTCAGCTTTGGTTTTAATTTGCTCTTATTTTTCTGTAAAAAAAATTCTACTTTTCTTTTTTCTAATTAAAGCAATTGATGGTATAAATTTTCCTGTAATCACTGCATTAGCTATGTGCCACAAGTTTTGATATGGTGTGTTTTCATTTCCAGTCATTAAGTGTTTTCTAATTTCCTCTGTGATATTTTTCTTTGATCCATAGATGCACTTAAAATTGTGGTGGTTAATTTCTAAATCTTCAGTGGTTTTCCAGATAGCTTCTGTTACTGATTTTTGGTTTCAGTAAGTTCAAAGCTTAATGCTGTTGATATGAGAGAAGGGTATGGGGAAGTCAGAATTTCATCCTGTTTAGGGCCGCTGATCACCACATGCACGTGTATGCCACCAAGGGGGGCTCACCTAGTTTCCCACTCTTCTTCAATCATTTTTGTGTTGCTCTATAAACTGTTAATTTATCCTAGTTATTATAAACTGTCATGCTAGCCTTTAACTTTGTATCTGTTTGCCAGATCTCTTCTTATCTGCTTTTACTGAAGTCACTTCCTCCTCCATGCTCTGCTGAGGTGAAAACATTTGTGTGTCCTATTTCTGTGCCAAGATGCATATCATTCTTTGGAATTTGGATGCCTGGTAGCCTCAGTTCTCTGACAGGGTCACCAAATATTATGATTGTATAAGTTTTCCAGCTTCTTTGCTGTTTTTAGGAACAATGGCTCAAGTGATATTTTCTTGTAGCTTTCTGCATCTTTAGTGAAAGTGGAACTTCAATGTCAGGGGTTTTTGGTATTTAGATATTAAGTAAATGATCCAAGCTTCCATACTCCAAAACTCACTTTCCCTCCATGATATCACATTGAATTATAAACTCTTTAAAGGCCTGAGGTAATGTTGTTGTATTTATATAGGGTTTTTCCAGTTAAGAACACTGAAGTTTTGGCAGTTTGTAGCTAATCGAATCTTCGTAGTCTTGTGATTTGCCCATTATTAATGTCCTTATAGGTGAAAAAAATCACTATTTAATAACTTGAGCTGCTAAATAATAAAGATAAAACTAAAACCTGTTTCCAAGCACACAGAGCTTCCCCAATTCCATGTTGATGTGGATATTTAAAATAGATATATCCATGTGGATTCTTTGAATGTTGAGTTTATTTCCTAAAAGATAAAAATATTAGTGAGAAGTTTAGTTCTTAAAAAGGAAAACTCATTAATGAGAAATTGTGCTTAATCCAGTTTACTAATTCTAGAGCTACTTTTAGCCACCAACATCATTCCTTTCTATAGATAAAAGCCAAATGGATGATGCTCTTTGAAACTGTGCTGTTGTTTTAGGAAAAAAAAAAAAAAAGATAGATTTTGCTGTTGTTGTAATGAGCTAAACTGCTTCAGAAATAATGTCAACATTTCTCTCCTAGCATTTTTCTATCAGTGGGAGACCATCATTAGAGCACAAATTAGTATTTTATTAATATTATCACTTACACATGCCATTTTTAATAATCCATGCACAATTATACTGAAAAATTAAAGAGACATGCAGAATTCATCTAAAGGCAAAGCAAACATTATTTGTAAACTTACAGAAATTTTAGACATTGAGATTTATACAATGTTAAATTGAAGCAAGTGGATAGTCCGCTTATGCCAAATGTATGAGATAACATAAATGTGAATAGGGTGTTCTTCCTAGTATAGGTTTTAAGTGAAATGCATTCTATTCCTAAAAATTGTTCCTAAGCCACATGAAATGAAATGGTAAAGTTTTGAGTTTATAGAATGGAAACCTTCTATCCCAAATATCTTTATATTGTAATAGGTTTCAGGTCAAGATCCTAGAAATAATTAGGAATGTGAAGTATGTAGTAAGATTTAAAGAACATGACAAACCCTAGTGTCTCAAAATATATTCTATAGTGCCTAGATTACTGTCATTGAATTATGTTTGTAGGTTTAGTGCATTTCTTCTAATGGACCCTGGCAATTTCACCTTTTTTTCTAGAGGAGGTGAAAAAAAGACCAGGTTAACCAGTTTTCATTTGCAAAAAGGATGGCACTGAGAGAATGGAATTATGGTCAGATGAGTTTGTATAGGAGATAGATCAGAAAGGGTGTAGAACTTATGATGTTTCCTCAAAGTAAGAGACCTTAATAAACATGAATACATCAGGCATATGAAAGAGGAGAATGGTAGTGGAGTAAAATATTTCAATTCTCTGATCGTTTTTCCCAGACACTTCGTAAAGAACATACTTGCTAACATGGATACTATCTAGTTCTTGTTAAATCCAAATCAAAGAGTGTACACTATTTACCAAATATCCACCATGTATGAGGCATTATTTTGGGAGTGACAGGACATAAAAATAAGAATCTTTGTTCCTTCAGGGAGTCTATGATCTATTTGGGGATATATCATTACAGAAAAAAGCCAAGATAAGCAACAGCAAAGATAAATATCTGCAAAAGCAACTGACAGTGCTCATTGAGTTTTACAGCAAAGTGCTATTTACAGTTCCTAGAATGAGATAATTGGGACCAAACTCCAATGAGGAGGTAGGATTTGAAATGGACCCTGTGACTGAGAAAAGTTTGGATGAGTGGAATACAGAAGTGGCATCTTCCAAAGGGAGTTAATCCGAAGAAGCAAAATACAAGAGCAGGAGATAAATTTGGCTGGAGTGATTCTCAGTGGGGAAAGGTGGAAGATTAGTGAGGAGTTTTAGGACAGGATTCGATTGTGGAGTCTACTGCTCAAGCCCCTCTTACTCTTTCCTTAAATGTAATGTTTCCTTGGTCTCCATCCTCAAACCCATTATCACTTTGCATAATCTCCCTTGGGACCTCACATCCTCTTCCAAAACTCCAGGTACGAAGAGTATGTGTTGAAAATGTTCACGCTTGTGTCTCTAGCTATTAATATTTCTCTTTTGCTGTACCTCGAGCTAGTATACCCAGTTGTTCATCAGCTTGCTCTACTTGAATGTCTCCCGACTTGAATAGTCTCCGACTATTAGAGAAACTAATGGTACTCCAACCTGTTATCATAATCTAGCTCAACCCCCTCTCCAAACTCCTCCTTTTCCTGCACTCTTGTCTTTTGAACTTGTATGATGTTGGGCAAGTTGCTTAAGCTCTGTATACCTCGATATCTTTGAAAAAAAATAGGGATAAAACTGTTATTTTTAGGAGTTTCTGGGAGGACAAAGGTCAAAATATGCAAAACTAGAAGAACCGTGCTAGCCCCATAATAAATCCTCTCCCTCAAAAAATATCATTTTTAAGCCATTTAAGCCAGTATGTTTCATTACCTTTCTGTCAATATTTAATTGGTCACCAAATGCTATCAAATATATGCTCCTCCATTTCCTTCTCTCAGTCCCTGCTGGCATGACCTTAGTCCAGCTGTGCATTATTTCTCAACTGCATTGTTTTGATAATTGTAATAAATTGATAAATGCTCTCCCTATTTCCAATTTCATTCTCTCCCCTCTAATTTAAAAAATGCCACCATTGTGACCTTTTGAAACTGCACTGAACAAAATATTTCAAGGAAAATGAGTTGCATTCATAATGAGACTCAAATTCCCTTCAATAGCACACCAGGCCCTATATGATCTGGCTCCTGTCTGCCTCTTTGTCTGTTACACTGCTTTCCCAGAGACTCCAGATGCTTTAGAGGTATCGAATATTACTTTTCCTCTCCATTTTTGTCAATGCAGTTCCTTCCACTTTCATAGTCCCTTCCCCAATCCCTTTCTTCTCCTTTCCAATTTTTACTTCTTTATGACCAGGTGGTATTCTTTGTCTTCCTAAGTGTGTTCCCTCCCAGCCCATTTTGGTTTGAATGATGTATCAAGAAAACAGTGGGAAATAGACCTCATACTTAAAAGGAGTGACTTGAGGAGGGTTTAACATAGGGATTATTTACAAATGTGTAGATATGATTAAGGAATTAAGATATGAAGGATAGTGCAGGAGCTTAGAACTAGCAAAAGCTGGCAGTTATTACCATCCTTGTGCCTGATGGGGCAAGAGGAGGTTGTGCCTTGTGGTTTATCCTGGAGAGGACCACCTGACAAGAGGTTTGGTGTATTGTACAATCTGTAGCTATCTCTCAAGGAGGAAATGGGGAATAAGCACCCTGTCCTCAGAATTCTTGCACCTTCTGTCCTGTTTTCAATGTCTTCCATTGTCTGAACTCATTGTGAAGCCTGAAGGTAAGGCTGCCGAAATAGCCATAAAGACTGCCTCCTGAGAGCACCACAGAGAGGGGCAGAAAGGAAATCTGGAAGGATAATTGAAAAACATTTCTGCAGTACCTAGTTCCCAGAACATACCTTTACTATAAGGTATATTGGTATAATGATAAGGTATAAGACACACACACACACACACACACACACACACACACACACACACACACATATATATATATATAGTATTGAATACATGTCCACTTTTGTCATCAGTTGAGAAGTGTTTATAGGGACTGTCTTTATATTTTCTCAGCATTTAGCTAGGACCCATTACATTACCATGTGTTTAATGAATGAACAGACAAATAAATGAATGAATGACATGTGAGGGTTAGGTCTGTGCCCTGTAAAATTCAGGAATCAGTAATGTTTGAAGCTAATTATCTAAATCACCTTCCAGAACTCTAGATGTGTGCTGCAGTTCAGGCTTTGATGTTAGGACATGATGTCTATTTCTCTTTTGTGTGATATGTAAATGAGTGCAAGTATGCACATGTGTTGTTTACTTCATAATGTTTAAAAATGATGATGAGTCAGACAAATACCAGACAATTCACAAGCTTTAGACATAGGAGAAAACAATTTCTCTAAGAAAATGATCTCCGTTTAGTCATTTATTCACTTGACTTAACCCCATGCTGCTATTAGTTATGCAGGGAAAATAGTGTTTTAATGACTCTTCAGAAAATGTTCACCACAGGAAGAAATACTGTATGACTGGAATAAGCTAAGAGGATATTTATCTCTCTGTGCATTTTGCAGGTCTTACCACACCTACATGCTCCAAGAAAGACATTATAGTAAAACAGCTGCTAACAAAGGTGTTTATAATTCATACGGAAACTAGGACTTCAGAAAGAACAAAGTCCTTTTGAACACATTAACTGGTCTAAATATAAAATATAAATTATGTGATCTACTCTTTATATTAATCGGTATGATTGTGTATGACCATGATTACAACTAAAGATAACTCAGAAAAGAATATAAAGAGTTAATCATGTAATTCTGCCTCTGGGTTTTTTTAATGAAGCATTCTCATTTTAAAAAAGTGATGTTAGCTTCTTGCAAAATGATGATCACCTCAAATTCTTTTATAACAAGAAAATCAACTTTTTAAGAGTTTGAAGAAGACATACCTTTACTTTTTAACAGATGAGGAAACTGATCTTCAAAGAGATTATAACTCATGCAAATCACTTTTCAGTTGATTGCCAGGATAGAAACCATTTATGGATTCCTAAGCCTAAATTCCTTATACTGCATCCTGCTATCTCCCTAATGCTACCCAGCACTAAGGGAATAAGACATCATGTAAATTTAGACAGCCAATCCCCATGAGATTTGATGTGGGCCTGTGATTTCTGGAGAGAGCCAAGGACCTTGTTATACAGTGATTCATTTAATAAGTGCTTTCATACAGAATATGGAAGCCTAGATCCATTTATAAACTGTAGAATAGAAAATGTCTCTGCTAAGGAAGTTTTGTGGATGAATGGTTAGAAGATGCCATGGTTAATTATTTCCCTTCATAATGGCTTATCAAAGGAAAGCAGAAATGGTGCCTATGTTGTTTTTAGGGAAACAGTTTTGCTTATGTTCTCTCTATTTTCATAGGCAAGGAGAAGATTTTTTTCTAAAGTATTTTTTTATAATGGTAACTTCTTACGGGAATTCCACATCCTATCTTTCACTGATGCCTACCCAATCTTACCTCCTTTATGATTCTGTAGCTCAGTTTACTACCCTTCCCCGCCCCCCCCACCCCATTCCCAGCCCTCTTTATAGTCATTTGTATAGTCATTTGAGAGCTGGATAAAGGGAAAAATGAGCTAAGAAAAACTATTCATTGATTAAATGGAACCCATTTATTCTTGTATCATGGATGAAAACTAATCATCTGACATCTCATCACCATTTATTTCCACCTACTCTATGTTCTGGTTGCTGAATGAAAATCTTTAAGGCTTGGTGCTATTTTTTGATGTTTCTCCTTGGAAAACTAGTACTAATCTTTGTCATTTATGACAGTTCTTGACTTTGGGACTGCTGAGTGCCAATTTGGAAAAAATAAAATATAAAGTTACCTGAGCCATTTGCCCCACCCAGCAAATACCAGGGACCTTTCCAGAAATAAGAAAGGTGTTCACGTTCAGCGTAGGAAGTGCTATCTCTAGCCATGAACTTTACCGTAAGTGGCAGTGTAAGACATCTGTCTTCATCTGGATTTTCCTCAAAAACTTCTCAATCTTCACTTCTCTTCCTCCCCAGAATTGCTGTTCCACCAGTCTCCCCTACTTCAGTAACATTGTGAATATGGCCCCAATTTGGGTGACTGAAGAAGAAATACAGAGACCTGAGCTAAATACCTCAAAGATCATCCTGTGGTCTCTCAAGAATATCGTTAATTATGCCACATAGGAAAAGCATTTACAAACTTGTCCATCCACTTGCCTTGAGGTTGTGGCTATACCTAAACTCTCACTGATGTGAGAACTAATTCCCTTAAGGCATTTAGAAAATATATTCTGAAATAGGTATCATGACTTGTTTGTGAAAAGATGCATAGGTTGAGTATGAATTCGAATTCTGTATTTAAGAAAAAAGACTAAGTAGTTGAAACCTATTCCAAGTGTGGGGTAGTGTAAGTGTCTCTTAGAGGGAAGCCCGCGGGACTTCGGCTTTCAAAACTTATTTCTAAGGTATTCTTTGAAATATCTGGGAATAGGTAGGGGCTTAGCTTCAGTAAGGTTTAGAATAGTGTTTGGAAAGCTTTCAGAGTTAGGCTGTAATGGGTGAAAGTTAACTGCATGTTATAAATCATACCAGTTTATTAGCAGCAGATGGGATAAATCCTGAAGTGGAGAATTAATGAGAGAGTGCTCTATACCTAAAGCATTTTACAAGATATATTTAAGATATGCATATATGACAGATATAGAAGATAGATATAAGAGAGAGAGAACATGTGGGTGAGCTAGCTGTAAATAAAAGGCCTGGCAAGAAATAGTAGGAAGGCACTGATGAGGTGTCACGCTCTGAAACTGCAGGTATCTGCCACTAAACACCTTGATTTGAGGACCCACGTTGCTGAAGCCACAAAAATAATGGGTTGTGTATCTGAAGAGATTATAAAAAATGACTGCCTGAAAAAAGGCCAATTATTGTTTTCTAAAAGTATTTATTCTGGGCTCCTAGCACTGGTGAGCTGAAGTTTGTTCTTCTAAAAACACCAGGAGACTGGCAAGGGACTAAGGGAAAACCAATACGTAGAATGAAAGCTTGTTAATCCTTAGAGATTCCACACTGACTTTTCTTAGGAGTTAGTCTTATTTCCCAGCTCTCTCATATCTTCACAGTTGTCTTCACTGGCCCTTTATCTTATCAGTTTGTCAATATATAAAAATGTCCACATAGAATTATCACCACTTCCCTTGATCTTGAGTCCCCTATCGCTCAATATCTTCACTTCTTTGTAGCCGAATTTGAAAGAAAAGTCTCTACCCACTGCTTGCCTCTTTCCTCCGGATTGTCACACCCACCACTCCACAGAAGCCGGCTTCTGGAGGTTACCCACAGCCTCTGACCTGCCTGTCTGCCGAATCTACTGGCTTCTTTTCAGCTGTTATCCTCCTTGACCTCTGTGGCATTTACCATAATAAAGCATCCTTTGTCTTCCAAATCACTACTTTCCTGCAATTTTCCTCTTAATTTTTTGACTGCTATTTACAGGTGTCCTTCTAAGTTTCTTTTCCTTCTGGGAGCTTGGGAATATTGGTATTACCAAAGGATGAATTCTTGGTTCTTTGATGTTCTGATTCTCTTATCGATTTACATCGCAACTGTGCTTGATTTCCACAAACCTCTGTCTCCAGTTCAGACCTCGTGTGGGAGATGCTAGTTACCAGCTTCACCTGGCAGGACTTAAGGCCTCTTAAAGATCACAGAGCTGTCCCATGGTAAGCTTTCTCCTCCTCTGCACTTCCGCTCTCTTCATGGAGTTACTTCGCAGGCGTCTCCCGCTGGAAACTTTGGCATCTGTGACTCCTCTTTTTCACATCCCCAGGAACCAGTCAGTAAGTCTTGCTGATGGCATGTCCAAACTACCTTTGGGATTCCTTTTCCCTTCCTTTATTTTTTTCTGCCTTTCCCCTCTCTGGCTCTCCTCGTTTCTCTGTGAGTTTAGACAGTCTATCATCAGAGAGTCTCCTAATAATGGTTTCGTCTTCAGGCAGCTCAGTGCATCTCCTCACTTCTCCCAAATTATCTGTTTCTGATACCTTTCCCTTTTCATGTCTGTTTCCTTCTTAAAACGACAAATAATTCCTCAGTACCAAGAGTGTTATGTTAATTAGCACAGTCTTTGTGGCTTTTCCTCATCTGTTCCCAGGCGACCTTTTCAGCGTTGTCTTTTCCGTGTCTTTTCCACGATGTCTCCTCTTGAATCTCCTCCTGAACTTCTAACTCTGCAGTCCCTCTGGACTACTTGTTGCCACCCCAGATATGTCATGCCTGTCTGAGCCTTGATTATTCTTCAGATGCTTTCCTTGTTTGGAATTTCCTTCTGCTGCTCTTTGCCTCCTAATGAATATTTTCTTCAAGTCCCAGTTCTTGTGCTGCTGCCTCAGAAGACTTTAACTCCCCCTCCAGGGGCAGAATGAAGCCCTATTCACTTCTCTTCTCATCTGCATACTTTGAGAAGTAGTGGAGCAGGGTGGGGAGGTTGTGAGTTTTGATGTCATTCCAACATCAGTGCCAATCACAGCTTCTCCACATTCTAGCTAATTTGCTAAGTTATTTAATCTCTCTTAGTATGTTGTTTCAATCATTTCTAAAATGGATCACTGATATGTTCCTCCCAAAGATGCTAATATTTATTGAGAGTTTGTAGTGTGCCAGTCACTCTTTTAAGCTTTTGACATGAATTAACTCATCTAATTAAGGAGTAGATTTAAAGAGCCTGTCACATCATAACTATGTGCCACCAGCAAACACTTACCACGCTGTATCATCACTCCTGGTTTATGAAGCTCTCTTACACTGCTAGACCATGTGCTTTCTGAAGGTAGGAACTAAGTCCTTCATCCATCACCTTCTTTATCTGGTACAGCATTAGCATATAACAAGTGGTAAATAATTGCAGAATTTTTTGAAATTACAGCAAAGCAGAGTTGATCATTGAACTGATACTGGATTACATGCAGTTTGTTAATTTAGTAAATGGATTTCCATGATCAAATATGGGAATATTCTAGCCAAGATTACATATAAAGGCATCAGTATTTTAAAATGCTACCTTTTGTGTTAAAATAGAGTAAGTCACATGTAATAAGGTTGTTTAATTTAAAATAGGTGCTACTTTTATCTTCTTGTTGACATGTGCTCCTTTTTTAAATAAGGCTATTTTTCTGGGCGGTAGAGTGAACAAGATTAGGACTGGATAAGTTTCTGATAAGAAAGAAGTTAAGATAAACAAAATTATTTGAGGTTAGGTGAGATTTTTCTTACAGTTTAATTTTGGTTTTGTGATTTCAGGGGGCCACATGACCAATATTGACATTTCTATCATAATTTGAATGTGATACAAATTAGATATTCAAATACCTAATAAGAACTCAGAATGCCCCACTAGATCTGGTTCCTGGGGTTTTTGGTTAACTCAGAAGATGCAAGACATGGTCAGAATTGAGAACCTTGAGGGTCCCCTTAGAGAGATGGTTCTCTCCTCCAAGTCTGTTTCATTGTGACCCAAATGTGCTAAGAAGGGTTTAGATAGATGCTCTCTTTTGTCCAAAAAGGGAAGAGATATTGGAGTAGATGCATATACCTCGTTGTCCCTGATTCTGCTTCTTAGAGATTGCTTTGTACCTACCACAACCCAGAGTAGAACAAAACAAAACAGCTTCTTTATGGGACATTCCCAAGAGGAGTTGGGTGCATGTTTGAGTGGATGTATATAGCAGGGTGCTAAGGAAACATCCTGAAAAGTCAAGTCCTCATTAAGAGGTAAGCATGCAGCGAAGGAAAGAAATTTGGGAAGAGGGAATAAAGTAAGGGTGTAGCTTGAATAGTTTATTACTTAAAAAAATATTTTTGTGACAAAAGCAAAGGCAAAAAGAGCAAAAATAAACAAATGGGACCACATCAAACTGAAAAGCTTCTGCAAGCAAAGGAAACCATCAACAATATTAAAAGGCAACCTATAAAATGGGAGAAAGTACTTAAGAATTATATATGTGATAAGTGGTTAATATATATAAAGTCCCACACAGCCCAAAAGAAAAGGACAGCAACAACAGCAACCCTGGAAGACAGCTCACTGATGTTCCACAGAAAATCCAGCCTTACTTGAACAAAACTTAATTCCTTTCCTTTTTTTCCCTCCCTTCCCAATCTTAACTCCTCCTACATTTTTAAGATTGGTGAATGGCATCACTGCTTATTCTTCTAAGCCAGAAATTTGGGCATTATCTCAGATTTTTCCATTCCTCTGTATTCCACATCCAATTAACTGGTCAGCAAGTTTTCTTAAGTCAATTTCCTTAGTATTTCCAAAACAGGTCACATTCCCCCGACACCCACCCCCACCTATTCTCACTGCCTTTGTTTAGGCCAACATTGTTTCTTGTCTTGAAAGCTATAGCAGCTTTGCTCATCTGTCATCATGGTATCCGGTTTTTTGTTTTTGTTTTTGTTTTTTTGCCTGCGTATGGCGTAGTGGACCCCTCTTCCTTTCCTCCTATGCGTACAAAACATGTAAGGAACAAATGCAAACTTCTCCTTCTCAAATGCTTTGAATAGTTGTTTCAGCTCTGGGCTCATTGGTTTGATTTTATGCTATGAGGTTTGCTGGAGAAATAGTCATATCATCAGACTGTGCTTCAAGGGAAGGTGAGGAAAGCCTGGCTCTGAATGATATGTGGAAGTGTAAGAGTCCAAGAGGTTGTTCTGCCATTTTCCTAGAGCAGTAAAAACAACCAGTCTACCCAAAGAGGGATTAGAGTTGACAATTCTCCCCAAGCTGTGTACTTTCTCTCTTGGTCTGCATTTTGTACTTCTCTGCTTGTACTTCTCAGAAAAATTACTTCTAGTATTTTTTTTAATTTTTTTAACGTTTATTTATTTTTGAGACAGAGAGAGACAGCATGAACGGGGGAGGGTCAGAGAGAGGGAGACACAGAATCCGAAACAGGCTCCAGGCTCTGAGCTGTCAGCACAGAGCCCGACGCGGGGCTTGAACTCACAGACTGCAACATCATGACCTGAGCCGAAGTCAGCTGCTTAACCGACTGAGCCACCCAGGCGCCCCAAATTACTTCTAGTATTGACTGATGGTCAACCTGACTGGCAGCAGTTGAAGCATCAGGGAAACTCTCACAAGGACTCTTGCCACTGTCAGTTTTACCATCTTCTCCTTTTCTTTCTTAAACTCTTGTTGTTGTTAAGTAGGAGGAAGTAAGATAGAAAGTTTTCTAGGGGCGCCTGGGTGGCGCAGTCGGTTAAGCGTCCGACTTCAGCCAGGTCACGATCTCGCGGTCCGTGAGTTCGAGCCCCGCGTCGGGCTCTGGGCTGATGGCTCAGAGCCTGGAGCCTGTTTCCGATTCTGTGTCTCCCTCTCTCTCTGCCCCTCCCCCGTTCATGCTCTGTCTCTCTCTGTCGCAAAAATAAATAAACGTTGAAAAAAAAAATTAAAAAAAAAAAAAAGAAAGTTTTCTAGATGAGCAAAATGACTGAAAGTTGCTTGAGTGCTAAAAATGACTAATTTGCCAATTTGTGAGATTTGCTGCCCAAGCTGCACACATCCTGACTCTAACTAGCCAACTTGGAATTAAACTAGGTGGGCTTGATTTCTTTTCTCAGAGAATCCAGCAAATAGTCTCCCACATAGTCTTCTGTGACTTTAATGGGTCCTTTAGAGCCCAGGATTCATTCTCCATGAGGAGTATCATTCTAGAATTCCAATTCCATACTGTTACTTTCCTTCCTTCCTTCCTTCCTTCCTTCCTTCCTTCCTTCCTTCCTTCCTTCCTTCCTTCCTTCCTTCCCTTTCCTTCTTTCTGAGAGAGAGCATGTATGCATGAGTGGGGGAGGGGCAGAGAGAGAGAGGGGGAGAGAGAGAGGATCCTAAGCAGGCTATGCACTGTCAGCACAGAGCCTGTTGTGGGGCTTGAATCCACCAACCATGAAATATGACCTGAGCTGAAGTTGGATGTTTAACTACCTGAGGCACCCAGGTGCCCCTATACTATCATGTTTCTTCTTAAAATCCTTCAAAGGTAACTGATATTCTTTAGTGTAAAATGAATGTTGAATGATTTGTTTTTCATGTAAGTCCTATGATCTCCATTCCTTCTACCTAGGCTCTACCTTCTCCCACCACCATGCATTTCTTCATCTATCTCTGCCTTCTTCAATTAAAAGTCAGCACCAATGCCATCTGGTCAGGGAAGGCTTTTCTCATTGTCATTACTTCCTCCTCCTTCCTGCACAAAATTGGGTAAGTAACTTCTCTATTCTCATAAAAGAACCCAGGGCTTACCTTTGCTTTAGCATTTTTGTGCTTCCTGATTCCATAGTCCACCAGACTGAGAAGTTCCAAGGTCAAGAGTTCTGACTTATTTGACTTTACTCCCTTAGGTCTAATGCAGTGACTGGGGCTTAGCAGGTGTTGAAAATGTCTTTGATTAAAATTAAGAACCAAGGGGCGCCTGGGTGGCACAGTCGGTTAAGCGTCCGACTTCAGCCAGGTCACGATCTCGCGGTCCGTGAGTTCAAGCCCCGCGTCAGGCTCCGGGCTGATGGCTCGGAGCCTGGAGCCTGTTTCTGATTCTGTGTCTCCCTCTCTCTCTGCCCCTCCCCCGTTCATGCTCTGTCTCTCTCTGTCCCAAAAATAAATAAACATTGAAAAAAAAAATTTTATAAAAAAATAAAAAAATAAAAAAAATTAAGAACCAAGTATAACTTCATGGGAATGGAGCTTTTAATGAGATCTCAAGCTTTCTCAAGCCATTTCCACAGATAACCTAATAGTTTCTAGTTTATATCACACCCAGTGGAGGATTCTTTGGGGGTTAAAGTTGGCCTAAATATTCCATGTAATTTAGAATATACTTCTGAAGAGAGAAATTGTCCATGTAAGCCCATGGTGTCTAAGCAGACACTTATGCGGAAAGGATCCATAGCCTGCCTGTAAGTTCTCAGTAAATGTTTTCAGAGAGTCTAACTGGGTTTAGTTCCTTAGAGAAGAGAGGGAAAGTTTATAGAATACTGTGGCTGAAACTCCGTGGTTCACTTGAAGTGGGACTGGATCAAGACCATATTTCTACCCATTATTTTGTACCAGTGGACATTATTATATGTTATCAGAATAGACAATAAGTGTTTTTCATTAATTTAATTGTCCTCATTGAAATGATGGAATTGACTCTAGAAAATTTGGAGCACCAACACACAGGAATACTAAGAGAGAACAGTACCCTCACTCTCTCAAATTGCTAGCTTAGTCTCATTTTGTTGGCTTTGACTATTAAATGAAAACGTGCTCTTTTAGTTGCAGTAAACTGTCTTTCAATCTTTCATGTTGACCCAAAATGCCAGATTTATTTTCTTATTTTTGGAATGTCTTAGAAAGGTGGCCTGCCAAAGATCTGTGAGAACACAGTAGTGATGAGCTGAATCTGCCACTAGATGTCATTACCTTTTCAAATAAATGGCTTTAAAGAACATTTCAGTAAAAGCTCGCTTCAAACCTCAGGTTTCTGTGTTCCTTTTCATGGCATCTATGGAGTAAGTAATAAAGCTATCCTTCATCTTAACACATTTGCCCTATTTAGATTTTGGAATTTATGTTGCCTTATCCAGCCCATTGCATTGTGAACTGGTGCTTACAATGCGTGAACGGTACTTTTCGTGATGCAATACTGATCTTGTCTTCACTTAAGGAGATGTGAAAACTATTCAGAAGCACAAAACAATATATATTTAATAGCCTTTCCATTACAGAAAGCTAATAAAAATTCCAACACGAATAGATTTTGCTTAGGAAATTGTGTTTCCATTTCTCTTGGGGAAACATGGATACTTTATTTTTTATATTCCTCTGTAAATGACTACTAAATTGCACAACTTCTGTGCAATCTAGAGTTGTGCAGCAATTTTATCAAATTTTTAAAAAAGTACTACTAAATTATCGTGATCAATTATAAACTTTCCAATATGAACTCCTGATGTGGTGCTCTTCATACTTCACCAAAGGGCTGTACACACATCTGTTTTTCCTCCAAGAAATAAAATAAAATAAAAATAAATGTGAGAGAAGGGAATCAGTGAAGCATAGCAATCTCACACTTGCATATTTTATAATCCATGATCACAGCAGGGATAGTAGTTATCTCGTTGCATATCTAAATAATAGGCTTTCAAAATTCCAAGCTAAATTTAGTCTTATTTTAAACGACGTATGTTCTGTGTTTGCATTTTTTGAAAAGATTTTTAAATATTAAAACTTCTTGTAAAGAGCCGATGCCTAGAGCTGGAGATCTCATTTTCTAGCCAGTGCATACATATCCCATCTTTCTGTCCATTTCTCTGGTATAAGCTAGAAATGTTCAGGTTTGAACATGAAAAAGATCTTCCTTCGGGACCACCACCTGCCAGATCTATTCCACTTACACACAGTTCGCTCGCATAGAGGATTTTTCTTCTGGAACAGCCAATTCATCCGGCTAGTAAAACCTCCATAATACATGTGCCAAAGCAAGACAACGATTGTTATGTGTGGTTAGTGCCCTAGAATTCTTCACACCCGCTAACAAACCTGATTAAATTTCCACTGAGTGAACCCCAGCCTAGGCCGATCCTGGGAACTCCTTGTCCTTGGAGGCTGTTTCTGTGATGCCAAAACCAGTACTTCCTTCCTACTGTGGCCAGGTTAGGAGAGGCACTGGAGTCTTTTGCTATTGAGGGAAAAGTGTTTAAAGATGAAAACTTTCATCCATAATAAGAGAGGAATGGTTGACAGATAAAGGTTTTCAATGAGCAAAGATGATCATGATTACCATAGTACACTGATGGATGATACTGTGGCACTGTCATCTTGAAGTGACTCATGCCATGAACAGATTGGGGGCTGGATAAACATTTACTGAATTAAGTTATAAGAAGGATATTTTTAAAAGTTTGTTTACTTAGGGACAGCAGGGGAGGGGCAGAGAGAGAGGGAGAGAGAGATAATCCCAACTGGGCTCCACATGCATGGCCCATGCAGAGCCTGACACGGGGCTCAAACTCACGAAGTGTGAGATCATGACCTGAGATGAAGTCAAGAATCAAACGTTTAACCAACTGAGCCATCCAGGCGCCCCATAAGAAGGATTTCTAAAGCAAGTGAAACTTTTTTGCTACCATCTGAGGTCTATGTTCCTGTGAATACAAAATTATGCTGTCTTCTCTCTCTGTCTCTCTCTAAAATAAACATTAAAAAAATTAAAGGGGCACCTGGGTGGCTCAGTTGGTTAAGCGTCCAACTTTGGCTCAGGTCATGATCTTGCAGTCCGACCTGTGAGTTTGAACCCCACGTGGGGCTCTGCTGACAGCTTGGAGCCTGGAGCCTGCTTCGGCTTCTGCGTCTCTCTCTCTCTGCCCCTCCCCCATTCACACTCTGTCTGTCTCTAAAATAAATAAACATTAAAAAATATTTTAAAAAAACAAAATTATGCTGTCTTTTGAACAAGAAAATACCATAATGCAGTATAGTCAGGGTAGATATGCTTGAGTATCTCCCAGGGTAGTTGAATTCTGATAGTAGTTTGCCAGTCATACTCTCTTGCCTGAGTCTCTCTTGGTCACTAACATTTATCACAGACCAGGGGTCTGTGATTTGGGGATCACATTCTACTTCATTCCACAGAGAAAGAGAAAGAAAAAGGGCTCCAGAATGAGAGAAGGGCCTTGCACTTGCAAGGCCACTACGGTGGGTACACTATGATTAACGATGCAAGTCCTGGCTGAGAAACAAACTGCAGTGAAGGTACCTACCACATGGAAATGAAAACCATACATTTCCCTCTTTATACATTGGTCAACTCTTGAGTATGTAAAGGGCAGAGTTCCATGTGGTCCTTATTCTCCCATAGTCAGCTGACATCTATTGTAGTTACATGTACTGAGCATGTAGTTACATTGCTCTGAACACTTATTTTCATTAGGGGGAATCTGCTGTGTACTTCTGCACTTCTGTTCCAGAAAGGAGACTTCAAAAAATTGTGTCTTGGGACACCTGGGTGGCTCAGTCAGTTAAGCATCTGACTTTGGTTCAGGTCATGATGTCACGGTTCCTGAGGTCAAGCCCCAGATTGGGCTCTGTGCTGACAGCTCAGAGCCTGGAGCCTGCTTGGGGTTCCATTTCTCTCTCTCTCTCTTTCTCTCTCTCTCTAAAAAATAAACATTAAAAAAATTAAAAAAAAACTGGGGGTAATAATATTACCAACTTCTGGGTAATGCTATGAGGTTTAAATATATTAATATATATATTTAGAATAGTACCTGGCACATAGTTATAAATACTAGTTATTGTTATTATTGTTATTACTTTGGATTTCTGCCTGCTAATTTCTTTGAAAAATGAAACAATTTGCTTCAGCCAAGAAATTTTGAAACCTACCAATCTAGACTATTAATGTATGAAAATTCTCTTTTCTCCACTCTAAGCATTTTGCCTGGTAAATTGGAACAGATTCCACAGTTCAGAGCAACGAAGCGCTCGGGTCAGTGCTGGGTGAACCCTGATGAATTGTTCTTTGATGAGTTGTCATTTTCTATTCTTAAAAGAGGCATTAAGAATTTATAACAATGTTCTAGTTGCATTATCATTTGGATGGTGTGTTTATGCTAATTTCTACTGCCAATCCTAATTACCAGTGGCTAAATTCATTAAAAAATAATTCTTTTTCCAGACTCTTGTCTGATTCACCTTGCTTCCTAGAATATCTCAATTTCCTTTTGGTTCACTTGCCACAATTATCAAATGATTTATTCACCAAACAGTATAAATCAGAGGTGCTTTTACTTATTCACCAGGCCTTTACTCAGTGCTTCTTGATGCTTTGTGGGTATCCAAACATTTTTCCATATAACCTTAGAGGTCATCTAGTCTAAGAGATCACATATTATAGAGTTATTTTTTGTATGCTCAGTAACAAGTGGTTCTGTTATATGAGGGCTAGATTCTTGCCTGGGAATAGCTCATACTGTGGTTGGTGACACATTATATAGAATGAAGAGTAAAGTTACAAAGCTTTCACATTTCAACCTGGTAAGTCAAGTACACAAATATTACTTACTTGTTCAAGATACAAACTAAGGAGCAGGAGAGTTGAGAACAGAATTCAGATGCCCTGCTTCTAAAATACAATGTTATAATACTACTTTGCTCAGTGCTATTGCTTCTTATAAAATGTGCTGTAGATAGTGATTAGCTATTTAGATGGGCTACAAACTAAGTTTAGTTTAATGAAAAGAATACTTGTTTTTTGGTCAGAAGTCATGGATAAGACACTAGGTTTTGTATGAATAAGAAACCTCAATTTTCTTAATCTATAAATTCAGGATTATAGTGCTTGTCCTGTCCACCATATAAGATAGGTTTGGCACCAAATGAAGTTATTCTTGAGTAACTCTTGCTTTGCTCATACTCTTTTGTAGGAGATAAGAGGTTTTTTTTTTTTTTCTTTATTTACAAATAAGAATGTTTTATTTAATTAATTAATTTATAGTTTATTTTCAAGTTAGCTAAATACAGTGTGCCCTTGATTTTGGGGGTAGATTCCTGTGATTCTTCACTTACATACAACACCCAGTGCTCATCCCAACAAGTGCCTTCCTCAATGACCGTCACCCATTCCCCACCCCCATCATCTCTCAGTTTGTTCTCTGTATTTCACAGTCTCTTATGGTTTGCCTCTCTCTCTGAAACTATTTTCTCCCCTTCCCTTCCCCCATGGTCTTCTGTTAAGTTTCTGTAGTTCCACAGATGACTGAAACATATGATATATATCTTCCTTTGACTGACTTATTTCACTTAGCATAATACCCTCCCGTTTCATCATATTGCAAATGGCAGGATTTCATTCTTTCTCATTGCCAATTAGTATTCCATTGTATATATAAACCACATCTTCTTTATCCAGTTATCAGTTGATAGACATTTGGGCTCTTTCCATAATTTGGCTATTGTTGAAATTGCTGCTGTAAACACTGGGGTGCATGTGCCCCTGTAAATCAGCCCTCCTTGTGTCCTTTGGATAAATTCCTAGTAGTGCTATTTCTGGGTCATACGGTAGTTCTATTTTTAATTTTTTGAAGAATCCCCCATGTTGTTTTTCACAGTGGCTGCACCAGTTTGCATTCCCACCAACAGTGTAAAAGGATTCCCCTTTCTATGCATCCTTGCCAGTATCTGTTGTTTCCTGTCTTGTTGATTTTAACCATTCTTAGAGGTGTGAGGTAGTATCTCATCATGGTTTTGATTTGTATTTCCCTAATGATGAGTGATGTTGAGCATCTCTTCATGTGTCTTTTGGCCATCTGGATGTCTTCTTTGGAAAAGTGGCTATTCATGTCTTCTGCCCATTTCTTCATTGGATTATTTGGTTTTTGAGTGTTGAGTTTGGTAAGTTCTTTATAGATTTTGTATACTAACCCTTTATCTGATATGCCATTTGCAAATATCTTCTCCCATTCCATCGGTTGAATTTTAGTTTTGTTGATTGTTTCCTTGAGGTGCAGGAGCTTTTTATCTTGATGAGGTCTCAAAAGTTCATTTTTGCTTTTATTTCACTTGCCTTTGGAGATGGGTCAAGTGAGAAATTGCTACGGCTGAGGTCAGAGATTGTTGCCTGTTTTCTCCTCTAGGTTCCTGTCTCACATTTAGGTCTTTCATCCATGTTGAGTTTATTTTTGTGTGTGGTGTAAGAAAGTGGTCCAGTTTCATTCTGCATGTTGCTGTCCAGTTCTCCCAGCACCATTTGCTAAAGAGACTGTCTTTATTCCACTGGATACTCATTCCTGCTTTGTCAAATATTAGTTGGCCATACATTTGTGCGTCTAATTCTGGGTTCTGTATTCTATTTTATTGGTCTATGTGTCTGTTCTTGTGCCAATACCATACTGTCTTGATGATTACAGCTTTGTAGTAGAGGCTAAAGTCCGGGATTGTGATGCCTCCGCTTTGGTTTTCTTTTTCAACATAACTTTGGCTATTTGGGGTCTTCTGTGGTTCCATACACATTTTGTAGGTAAGAGTTTTAAATTTAGGAATGCTTCCGTCCTTAACATATCTTCTCCCAATTCTGTGGAAATACTTATCATTTTGGAGAAAAATAAGCTTATGTAATGGGAATGAATCTCCATCCACAAACTCAGTCTTTTAAGAGATACTTCTGGTACAAGGTGGTAATTGTTCTCTCATACTTATTCCCCATTTCTCTCAGAAAAAGAACCCTCCAAATCTTAGATCATGGCTTCTCAGGATAAAGATCATATTCCCTTGACTACAGGATGTATCCTTCTGACTTCATTCTGGCCAGTGGGACATAAGCACAAGCAGTGTGTGAATCTTCAGGGGAGGGATGTCTTCTTCTCTCAGCTTGCTCTTCTTGCTATCTGTAATATGGATATCTGTAAATTTTGAGTCAATCATTCCCAACAACACTTGAAACATTTACTATTAATATTCTCGCTCCGCTGGTGAGGGATTTGAGGCACAGAGGGGCCAGGTACCTTATCAAAGGCACATAATCCTGGTGGAGCCAGGATTTCCACTTAGGAAGTCTGGCTGATGGGACTGTGCATGTAATTACTGCTTTTCCTAGGACAGCAATGGAATTTTTGTTCTGACTCTTTCCCTGTTGTGCCTGGAGGGATGACTACAGTCATCCCTGTGCCTCCCTTTTCATATTATTTACCAAGGTTTCACATACATTACCAAGTTTTCAGATAGGTCTTGGTGGTCCACTGGTCACCTTTCTATCATAGGTATGACTGAAATGCCCATTGTTACGAAGGTAAATTTAGAAAAGTGTTGACTAGAGCATACAAAGCGCTTCATATTTTTAGCCCAAGGAAGGAGGGAAGCTTAGAATACAGATGTTTGACACAAGTGGAATGAACACTTTAGAAGCGATGAAACTCTACTTTCCTGCTCCCAGTTGCCCAATGAATCTTAATCTTATAATGATTTTATAATAATAAAAACTTACTTTCCTCTCCATTCAAGGAAATAGTGAGGTCAACTGCTCATTTCTTTAGAAAAATTTGTGGGAGAGCTTCATGGGCTTTGTTTTCAAAACTAATGTCCAGTGGGATTAAGGCAAGAGGGATTTCTTCCAAATTAAAGGAGACTATTCAAGACTGAATGAGGTACAGAGAGCAGATTGTAGATCAGGGAACAAAACTAGAAGTTTATATAATTTTACAATTTCATTGGTGGGGGAAGTTCAGGGAAAAGTCTTTGATGGTTCATACTGCAGATAAAAGATAAAATGACGCGGGAAGTAACTTTTTAACTATAAAGGGACCAATTTTATCCTGGAGATTTAAAAGCTGCTGGGCAATGAGCATGAGTGGTGTTCAGTGACAGTCAACCAAGCAATTGCAAATCCACACTGTCTTGCCTGAATTTCCCATCTACCCTGTGGTCTGAAAGGGACTTTGTACTAAAACATCAGTTGTACAAAAAATCAGTTGTACTTCTTCACCCATCAGCTTGGCTAGAGACTGGTGTGGTCTGTCATGTGGATGTTCTTTCTGTCCCTTACTATTGGCCTGAAAGTTTGGGATTGCTTGGAGATCATAAAGAATTAGAACCACTGAAATACCTATCCTCCCAACCTGCCTTCCACTTTCAATGAGATGGCTCTGCTCTCCCATGCCATTCTTGAAATATGGGGTTCTGGTCAATTCAGAAGACTCATGTAGGATTCAGTTTCCTTGAAGTTTTGTGTCACCACAGATTATAGTACTATTCCCAGTCCAAAGGCTCATAATTCAGCCTGGGGACATCTTTTTCTTTCAAACCTCATTCTTCCCAAAGTGCTAAGCTTGTGAAAAGAAAGACCAGGTTGTTCTGCCATGAACTTCTCCTGAAACAAACAAACATAGAGCCTACTCTCTGCTTCAAAGCAAAGGAAGGGAAAGAGAATACACACAGTACGTTGTATCCTGAAATTATCCCGTTCCACACATATCACACATACACATATTTTACCCATAGACTGAGAATGGGCAAATGAAAATTGAGCAAAACAATCCATCTTCTTAATGTCCATCTGCCTCATCATCATTGAGGGCTTGGCTAGTGAGTCTTTCTGCCCTCAGTTGCCCATCAGAGACCTTTGCCACGTGGATCATTTCCAGTTTGTAGGCATTCATGGCCCAAGCTTCTCCTGCTTGCCAGGAAGCCTGCATTCAGTTTCCTCTGGGGTCCCTGAGCTTAGCCCATCTTTGTTTTAGTCTTTGTTCCCTGAATTCTAGGAAGCCCACTGCTGGCAAATAACTCCCTTTTCATCTTGGACCAGGGGACAGTGATGTCTTTTCAGTGTTTTCCTCCAGAATTACTATTTCTCTTTATTTTCTTTCCACAATGGTGGCGTTACCTGCCAACCTGCCTTCCAAAATTCCCTGACATAAAACTCAACTCACAAAGCATTTTATGAAGCATGTAGTTCTCTATAACTGAGCAGTATTCTTCTGTATTAAAACAATTATACTTGCTAAAATTTGATTTTTCTTAAGTAGTTGTACTCAATAAAAGAAAAGCAGTTTTAAATGGATGAGGATAAAACAAGCAAATGATTTTGAGTCTATTCAAAGGACATAGAAATTGATGGCCCTTTTTCTTTTTATACTTCCTACGTTGGAGCTACCTCTGACAAATGGAGTCTAGGGTATTTTGTGTGAATGCATTTTTGGCCCTAGTCCCATCAAAAGGGTCAGAAAAATCATTCCATTGGATAACCTAGAAAACTGCCATAACTGCCAATCCAACTGGCAATTGCCAACTGGTTGTCCAATGGGCACTGGTAGCTTATATGAGACTGAACATGAAATGTTTAAACACTAATACCTCTGAGCCACTCAAACAGTGTGTCTGTGCTGTGGGGAGACCTGCTTTCAGCTGTAATTCCAATCACACAATTATGTTTTCTTCCGAAAAGAATGAGCAGAATCAAATCCTCCCATTATGACAAGGCAGCTGGAGAATGCAGAACAAAATCAAATGGCCAGGCTGTATTGTAGAGGCAAATCTTGCAGATGTGAGAATATCCTCATGAGCAATGAAGATGTTAGGAACCTTAAGAACCATTATGTGTGTGGCATTTACTAATAGTCTGCCCGACACATAATAGGTGCTCAAAATAGGTTAGCTGAACATGAAAATGAGGGATATTAGAAGGAGTGCATCCACTCTGGATGGCAATTATAAAGACTCAGACCTTGAGGTGAAATGTAAGTAATTACTGATTAGAGATTTAGATTTCCCCTTAGTGATAAGCTGGGTATTAGTGTCTGATTATATATACATCCCACCCCCTTTAAAACTCCTTAGAACTCCTGTAATGTCTGGCTACCTGTTGCCCTTAGGATAAAATCCAAATACCTCAGTAAGCTATTTGCTATGATGTTTGTCCTTTTTTTTTTTTTTTCAGGTTTATTTTAAGATACATTTCCCATTCCTCAACCCATCATTGTACAAATTCTGTGCATTAGCCATCACCAACCTACTCCTTGAATAGGAAAACAAATTGTAGTATATCCATGCATTGGAATGCTACTCAGCAACAAAAAGCAATGTATTACTTGTGCACACAGCTCAAAAACTTTATGTTGATAGCTATATGCAAGAAAACATACCAATAATTCCATTAATAAGAAATTCAAGAACAGGCAAAACCAATCCATAGTGATAAAATTTAGAACAGATATTGACCATGGTTGGTAGCAATTGAATTAAAGGGTCACAAGAGGGTTTTCAGGGGGTGATGATATCTTGATTGAGGTGTGAGTTACACAGTTGAATATGTTTGTCAAAATTCATTGAAGTACATTTCATGCATGTAAATTTTACTGTAGACTTCTGCAGTTTGCTTTTTATAGATCACTATGCTACTTCAAGTCTCAGTGCCTTTGCTCATGTCCTCTGCTGGGAATCCCTATATTCTACTTTCTCCCTAACACCTCTGCTTGGTAGATGCCTGCTAGTTTATGAAACTCACATAGAGTCACCCATCTGTGAAGCCTTTCCTGACATGATTTTCCAGCACTGATGTGGCAAAGTAACTCTGTCTTTATGCTTTCTTCAAAAGTTCCTTAACTAGGGGCACCTGGGTGGCTTAGTTGGTTAAGCATCCAACTTCAGCTCAGGTCATGATCTCATGGTTCGTGAATTTGAGCTTCGCGTCAGGCTCTGCGCTGACAGCTCAGAGCCTGGAGCCTGCTTTGGAATCTGTGTCTCCCACTGTCTCTGCCTCTCCCCTGCTCATGCTCTGTCTGTCTCTGTCTCTCTCTCAAAAATAAATAAACATTTTTTTTAAAAGTTCCTTAACTAAAAGGTATTGGTATTTAATATTTAACATTTTATTAAAAAATAAAAATATTTTTTAATGTTTATTTATTTTTGAGAGAGAGACAGAGACAGAACATGAGTGGGGGAGGGCAGAGAGAGAGGGAGACACAGAATCCAAAGCAGGCTCTGGAGCTGTCAGCATAGAGCCCAATGCAGGGCTCAAACCCACTTAGTACAAGATCGTGACCTGAGCCAAAGTCAGACTCTTAACCAACTGAGCCACCCAGGTGCTCCTTGAACATTTTTATCCATGCCCCCAAAATATATGATCTATAGTTGTTGAATGATTATCCTCAAATTAACTATATAGTAAGGTCTCTGTAAATGCTTTTCAGTTGTGGTTTCAGCCATTTTCAATAAGTTCTTTTCTTAGGAATTTGCTTCACTATCCTCTCATTCAGGTGTGAATTCCCTCCTTGGATTCTTTCTCTATACTTCTTCCTCCCCACGCTGCCCTTCTTCTCTGGATACTTGGTAGTACAGTGGATAGATAAAGAGTCACAAAGACTTTCAGGAGACTGGCTTTCCTCATGACTTCTATAACTTTGGGAAATTGAGTCAATTTCTCTGAATCTATTTTCTCTTATCTGAGATGGTAATCATATGGTCCAACTCTTGGTGTTACCAGGAAGAAATGCAGACATAGTGAACAGCTTCTAGTTTAGGACTTGAACATAGGTGCTTCTCCATACATACCAGCCCCTGTGCTCTGCCTGCTGACCTAATTAGATCATTGCTTTTTACCGATGTGGGCCTTGTGGTTTGTTGGGCTTGCTGCCCACCTCTGGCATGGCTTTGGTTGTGCTGCCCTTCCTAGTCAGAGAAATATCTTCACCAAGGGCAATCACAGCTTTTCCTCTTTCCTGGCTCTTGAGGCAGGTAGGGTTATGGAGAGCCTGAGAGCTCTCCAAATATAACTTTGCCAATAATTTTTTAATATGTGCATAGCTCTTATACTAAAGTACCGAGCTTTCCTCTTGAATTGTATCCTCTGTTTACAGGATAAACATGTCTACTTTCCCAGATACTCACCCAGAGTTGTGCCTCTCTTACTCTTCATGAAGTAGCACTTACTGTCTTCTTTGAGGATTAAATTTTTCTTGGGGCCATACTATGTTCAAATAGAGTAGTTGACAGCCCAGACCAGCCATAGTCAAGGAAAAATCTCTTTGCCAGGGACTAATATCTTATCATTTTCATTGTCATTTGATAAGAATAGTCAAATTTCTAAGGATATTGTTGCCAAGCTACATCACCAACATACTTTTCTGAGTAAGATGGAGGGGTCAGATATGGTGAGGATGGGGTCTTCTAGCATCAGAGTTCAGAATTCTTGCTGTAAAGAAATTGAGATAAGAATATGATACCCCTTATCTGATAAAAATGAAATCTTTTAATTAACACCATATGTTGTTAGCATTAATATCAAATCATCAAGATTAGGCTATCTTTTCAATCAACAAACAGAATGAAGAGAGGGAACACATTTTCCTGAGGTTAATGACTGACACCAGCGGTCTGGCATATCATTTGCTAAGTGAGAGATACAGAAAGAGGAAAATTGTGTGCAAAAAGATTAGAGAGTGAAAATCACATAGAAATACTGAGCTTGGAGTAGGAAAAGCAGAAAGTGAGGGGTCACACAGCATATTGGCTAGATGAAAGAAAAGCAGTCTTGGGAAGAAGGCATGGTAGTAGTTCACTAGCGGAGACATGTAAATGGAGGAGGCTTGGGGAAGAACGGGAGGAAGAGTCGAGAAGAGACTGGCTGGCTGTATATACTGGAGATGTACAAAGACAGGAGTCAGGAAAGGAAGAAGTGGACCCATTCCTTTAAGTTGAGACTTTAAGTGCCTTTGTAATAATTCACAGGACACTTCAGAGGAATCGTGTAATTGAATTGGTGGCACAACAAGGAACAAGGCACCATTCTGAAAGAGCTTCTTGCCTGGCATGTCCATCCTAGGTCCAGCATCATAGCCACTCCAGACACGTGAATCACAAGGTACAAATATCCACTTCTTAGGAGCCTGGGTTTTACAAAAACAACATTAAATATGATAAGGTGAGGAGCTGAGCCCAGATATATGAGTTGTATTTAATTACTATAATACCACTAAATAAACAGAAACATTATTCTTTACATATATGCATGGAAAACTCCACTATGACTCCCACTATTATTCTATTATTGATAGCAACTAAGGAATTAGATGCTAAGGGAATGTCCTCTGCTGGATCTATTCTGGGTCTTTTTTCTTTGAAATCTTTGTGTGTGTGATGATCCTCTTCTGTGTTCCACCAGGTTCTTTATAATGTGTTTTCCTTCCTTGAATCAGGATTGATTAATTGCTGAAAATTCCCAATTGTTTCATGTGCAATTGGTAAAACTCACAGGTTTTGTTAGCAGCCCTCTATCTGTTCTTAATTTGCTGCTTTATGTGTTTAATTGAGGGTCCTTTTGACAACAGCAACAATAATTGGAAACGCTTATTCTACACGCTTACATATGTGCGAACAACTTAATTGTCACAAAATCTCCCTGAGGTAGGAGGTAGTGCCATCCCCAGCCTATTATTGGGACATTCAGGCGCAGAGATGTAGAGTAACTTGCTCAGGATCTCTGTGCTGGTAATTGGCAAAGGGGCTTGAGCCTGGACAGCTTGAATCCATAGCCAGTGGCCTTCACCACTGCTGTTTACTATCTTTCAAAAGCTTCATTCTTCCTTCTATGTAACTTGGCTATTAGCATTACCTGGAATGGTTAATGTCTTGTATATACCAAGCAGAAGAATTACACAGGTCATCTTCCATTTTGATGGAAGCTTTGACTTCCTATCAGACTCATGCATGACAAAGCTAATTCGGCTATGAAGACTTGTATTCTCTTCCTTTTTTCACACTATCAAATGTCTCCTAGCCTGCACTAACTTTGGAATTTAATAAATATATTTTCATCTTAACCTATGTGTCAGTATTCAGCCATCAATATATTTTGCTTTAATATATCTGCAATCTAGAAGAACAGGCCAGGATATAGCCAAAATTTGGTGTAGGATATTGGTATGGAGGATGAGAAGTTGGGAGTGTGCACATCAGGATGTGCTTCCTGAGCGGTGAGGAGAGTGATGATGATGGTGCCTTGATGTAGATGGTTAAGGAGGGAGGGTTCATAGCTGGGAAGGGACTGCAGTGGAGCTAAGCATGACTGCTGTCTCATGAGGAAGAAAGGGCTGGTGAAGTGGGTTTTGAGTCTGACTTTGAAAGAAATAGTGGATTTGTACTGTTAGCACCATAGAGGGTAATCTGTGTGGATGAGTCTGAGCAAAATTTGGAGGTAAAATGACCAAGATGCAGGAAATCTGCAGCAGTTCCCTTCATTTTTCACCAGATGTAGCAATCTCTGTTATTATGGTTATTGTTTTTTGCCTACTCAGATAATTTTAACTTATTTTTAGAAACGTTATCACAGCTTTATCTTTATTGTGACCAGATGCGAGCAGATTCAAAGCAATTGGGATTGTCTGGAAATGTTGGAGTTTGTGTAAAGCAGACACATCAGTCAGAGGTAGACTGCTTTAGATTATAAACAAAAGCCAAAACACTTTGCACAAATGACAGAAACAAGAAACAAATAAAAATCCATATAAGAATAAATTGCTAATTTATGTATCTAGTAAATATGGTATCATAAAGTTTATTAAGTTGCTTCAAATGCATATTTCCTATAAAATCACTAACTTATAAGCTAGTGCTATTTATTTTTGGTCATTAAATAACCCTTGTCTATGAGAGGTAAGAGCCTTATAAAGCATTAGAGTTATAAGAACCTAAGAGATAATTGAATATAAGACTTGCATTTTGCAAATGACAAAGCAGAGGCTGAAAGAGATAAAATGATCTTCCTAAGGTCACATAACTGGTTAGCACCAGAGCTGAAGCTAAAATTCTGATCTTCTGACACTTAGGTCATGAAATGCTTGTTTTCCTAATACTCTCTGAGGTGGCCTTATGGCAACACTTGAAAAGGCAACCCCTTAGTCTGGTACTAATTGCATCTTACATTATACATAAATAGTGTGGTATGTTATAAATCATTAGAAGACTTTATGAAACTAAATAAAATATAAACAGGATTGAATTTTTGTTATATGACACGTTAGAGAGATTGACATTAGAGGCAAGGATCAAGAATTATGGGGCTATTTTAGGGAGACTTGAATTAAAAAAAAAAAAGGAACTTGATATAGCAGTAAACCAAGGTAGATTCTTTATCAGGAAGTGATGTGATTTTATTATGTTCTAGGAAGATTTTTTTCATCAGTTATATGGGTATTGGCAAAACGTCAAGTAGAAACCAAGAGAAGGAAAATGATACTGGAGGCTTCTGAGGTGATCCAGAATTGATATGATATAGTGTACCTTTCAGTGATGGTGGCACCAGTGGACCACTCGTCACTTAGTGTCTGAGTCTGTTCAGGATGCTATAACAAAATACCATAGACTATGTGGCTTAAACAACAAAAAAGTATTTTTTGCAGTTCTGGAGGCTGGGAACTCCAAGATACAAGGTATCAACAGATTCTGTGTCTTGAGAGCCAGCCACCTGGTTCACAGCCATCTTCTTGGTGTATCCTCACATGGTAGAAGGAGCAAGGGAGCCATCTGGGTTCTCATTTCTAAGGACACTAATCCCATTCATGAGGTCATGCTCTTATGACCTAATCACCTCCCAAATGCTCCACCTCCAAATACCATCACCTTCAAGATTAGGTTTCAGCATATGAATTTTGACATAGACATTCAGTCTATAGCAATTAATGACTGGATAACATTAATAATGGGGAAAGGTGAAAAATTATTTGTCATGGTTCCTAACCAAGGCTTTGAAATCTATGGAAATTAAAAAACTCAGCTACCCTCACCTCAACCTTTGGGATTTTGATTTTGTCCCAAGTGGATTCTTATTCAAAAGGTGATAGTGTATATGAAATGATAAATAATAGTTTTTTGAGGGGCTCTTGGGTGGCTCAGTCGGTTCAACGTCCGACTTAGGCTCAGGTTGTAGTTAGTGAGTTCGAGCCCTGCGTCAGGCTCTGTGCTGACAGCTCAGAGCCTGGAGCCTGCTTCAGATTCTGTGTCCCCCTCTCTCTCTGCCCCACCCCTGCTTGTGCTCTGTCTCTGTCTTTCAAAAATGAATAAACATAAAAAAAATTTTTAAATAAAAAAAAGAGTTTTTTGAGAGCCAATAGGAAAAAGTGACTTTTCAAAAAGAAGATGTAGGAACTCTTAAGTTTACAAAAGCATTTTATTCTTCTTCCTTGAAAAGTTGTTCAATAAGTTAAATAAGTATACTGCTGCTAGTTAATGATGAAGCTGTGTATTCCTTAGTGATAACTGAGGTTAGATTCAAACACAACCCTAGACTTCCCAATATAAGCAGATAGAAATAAGCACATTAAAAACACAAAGATTATTTGCTTTCAAGTGTGCTTGTATTTTTATTTCACCTTTTTTCCTTCTCATTTTTCATTCTCTTTCCCAAGTCCTTCGGTACTGTCTCATTTCCCTTTTATTTATCTTTTCTAAATTAAAAAAAAATCTTTTAATGTTTATTTATTTTTGAGAGAGAGAGAGAGAGAGAGAGCGCGTGCGCGCGCGCAAGTGCACACTGGTGGGGTTAAGGGCAGAGAGACAGGGAGACACAGAATCCTTAGCAGTCTCCAGGCTCTGAGCTGACAACACAGAGCCTGACATGGGGCTCGAACTCATGAGCCTTAAGATCATGACCTGAAGTCAGCCGCCTAACTGACTGAACTACCCAAGTGCCCCTCATTTCCCTTTTAATACCCACCTCTGTCTCTGTACTCAGGCTCCTCTCTCCAGATGGAGTCCTCTGGGAGGAAGAGTGGAAAGGGACAGTAATGAATCCAGTCCTCCTACCTGAGTGAGAAGACAAGTAGTCATGATTGTGTGCCTTTAGAGAAACTGGGACGTGGTGGGATTTGTTTGTAAGCACAGACTCTGCCTCTTATCTTTCTCATTGTCCTGCTCCACTTCAGACACCCTGATCTGAAAGTCCTGCCATAAAATGTGGAAGATTCATAGAGGGGCTCTTTGATCTTTTAAAGATTGCCACTCACTGTTTTGCATGCCAACAGTATGTGAATCTCAGCGTCTGCCTTATAAACTCCAAAAGTACGGGCTGAAGAGACAAACTCACGTCTCCCATCTCTGAATTCCAGATTTGCGTATCCAAATGCCTGCTCGACATTGCCACTTATAGATGTGACAAGTATCTCACTTTTAACATATTCATAATTGAGTTTATCAATTTTCCCCCAAAGTCCTGTCTCCCCCACCCAGCCTTCCTCATCTTAGTTACTTGCAATTCCACTCTTATGGTTTCTTGGGATAAAAACAAAAACAAACAAAAATCCTTGGAGTCATTATTGACTAGTTTCTTTCACTCACCTCTCACATCTAATTTGTCAGCAAATCCCATTTATGGTATCTTCAAAATATATCCTGGCTTCCAGCACTGATGGGCTGGCTTGGAGCTAACTAATCCTCCCGCTGAGAGCAACTAGAAAATCTGGATAAAATATAGAAAAACATCTGCTTGAAGGCATTGTATGGTTTCCAAGGCAGCCAGGATTTGAAAAGTCATGATGCCAGATTAAAGAGAATTGCAGAGAAGTGAGATTTACCTTCTAAGCCACTTTTGCCCTTGAGGCACTGTAGGCCAGCAGTCAGAAAAGCTGAGCAGAAAGCAGTTATGAGAAGTCTGGTGGTACTGGGGAGATAAAAACTGGACTACAGGATCTGTCAGTGGATAGTCTCAGATTCTCAGTTGAAAGCCCTAAATGACAACATACAAGGAATAAGGACAAAACAAACAGATCAGGCCGGATAAAGCTTAAGCCCTGAGTGGGTTAATGGTCCTACTCAAAACTACCCTCTAGAAGCTTAAGAAACGCCCTTTTGAGAAAGGAGACATCACCCTTTTGGTCCTCTACAATTTTTCTATAAACTGTCCTGATTATTTATATATATATATATATATATATATATATATATATATAGTTTTATATATATATATATAGTTTTATATATATATATATATAGTTTTATATATATATATAGTTATATATATATATATAGAGAGAGAGAGTTATGTATATATGTATATATATATATGTATATAGTTACTATATATATAATGCCAATAAAAATTACCTACAGGTGATTCAGATATTGGAATTTAAAATAAGTTAAAAATTGTGTTCAAGAAAAATTAATGACAAAATGGAAAACTTTGCTGGAAAACTGAAATCTGTCATAAAGCATAAGTGGAAATTCATGAACTGAAAATTATATTCTGATGGTGATAATTAAAAAAAAAAATTTTTAACGTTTATTTATTTTTGAGACAGAGAGAGACAGAGCATGAATGGGGGAGGGTCAGAGAGAGAGGGAGACACAGAATCCAAAACAGGCTCCAGGCTCTGAGCGGTCAGCACAGAGCCCAATGCAGGGCTCGAACTCACAGACCGCGAGATCATGACCTGAGCTGAAGTCGGACACTTAACCGACTGAGCCACCCAGGTGCCCCATGATGGTGATAATTTTTAAATGCCTTCTTTCTTGTTTTCTTTCTTTCTTTTTTGATAAATCAGAGGCTTTTGAATTTTATTAGTCATCTCAAAGAACAAACTTAAGGTTTTATTCGTACTTTCTAGAGAAATGGGTTTGTTTGTAATAGGTAGCTATAGATTAACCTAGCAAACCATGCTAGGATTCAGTTTTCACATCTGGAAAATGCAGGCTTTAGATTAAAGGAGTATTTACTGAACTTTAGCAAGATGTTGATTTTTGAGTTGTAAAGACAGCAAGCATATGGAGGTGTGCCAAAGGCAAGGAAGGCATTCAGAACTGAGTTCAGGAGAGAAGTCTGGGTTAGAATTGTAGGCTAGATGTTGACTCATCTGCCAAGAGGTGGCAGTTGTAGCTAAAAGAGTGCGGGGGATCACCAAGACAGTAAGTGAAAAGACAGAAGAGGAAGCATGAAAAGGATAGAAATTCAGATCCAGACATCTGTGCATTTCCTACTAGCTGTCTTTATCAATCCCAGAGCTTGATCACCAGCCAAACTACTGACAAGGCATAACAAACAAACACCCTTCCTCTGAATAATAAAACAATTTACATTTTGCTAAACAATTTTCTTCTTTTTCTTCTTTTTTTTAACCTTTTCCAATAGAAGGTATATGTGGATATATGTATGTATGAACAAATGACTTATGCTTCAAAAAAGTAGGATGTTTGAGCAGTGTTACAGAAAAAAATGGCATTTAAAGATGAAGTGAAAAGCTAAGATTATGCAGTCTTATTCTCTGGGAATCAATTAATTTAAGGACAGTGTATTGAAATGGCCTGAATTGTAGGTGATTCTGAGGGACATGGTGACAATAGGTATTAGAAAATCTCCATGGACTTGTGATTTTAAAGGAAGTGTTGGGTTCCTTGGAAGATAAATCAAAACATCTATTAAAGGTATATATTTTTCACAACCATAATATTTTGAGGTCTTCTGTTTTAGTCATTCACATGTATAGCTTGCCCAAGATTGAATGCTTTTAATTTCTCGAGCATATTGACCATAAATACTATGTGAGCCTGATGACATGTTAGTCAATGACCTATAATCTCAAGTTGAAAACTGTGCTGATCTGGCATGCTGTGTAAGAAATTTTCATCTCCCTGGTATTATCAAAATCCTGACATGCTTTTAAAAAATTGTTAAAATTAACTACGACACTTGCTTTAGTATACACATTGCCTTATAATTTACAATGTGTTTGCCAGGCTGAAAGATTGATTTCAGATAGGTCTAGCTTGTCTGGCTGGGGAAAAAAAAAAATGTCATTCTGTTTTATAGAATAAAACAAGACTCCACAAGACACATTCAGTTAAAATGAAGCAAAATCTGCAGTGTTTGAGAATGGTAATGCCTTGTGTTATCTGGATTTATTGATCAAAATAAAATCAGTCTTCCATTTCAAATCTGCCTGCAGCAGCATGCTCTTTTCAACAGCCACATTTTTTTTTGAAAAGCTTCCCACTGAACTCTCCACCCTACACCTACCTCTTTTTAGCATAAAAAAGTCTTGCAGAACTGCGTACTAACTGGAAGATTAATAAGTTGTTTTCTATAAAGTTAACGTGGAAGGAAGCCAATAATTAAAAACCCATAGGTAGGGGAGCTTTTGAAAGGTGCTTTCTAGCCCCTGAAATCACAAGAAGTTTCTGTTGAACCCAACAGGTTAGATTTGAATAAAACCTAATCTTACATTAAAAATTATAGCCTGAGAGACTATGGAAAATACTCTCTCATATAAAGCCTTAAAATAAAACTTTTTCTTTTGTGAGGAGTTATGTACATAGGGTATTGATTTTTAACTCAAGTAAACAAGAGAGAAAAATCTATTGCTGAGAACTACCCCCAAACTTAATGTCTAAAATAACAACTATTTTATTTCATCTCAAAATTATATGGGTCTAGAATACAGGTAGAGCTTGGCTGGGTGATTTTTCTTTTCCTCATCATCTTGATGGAGATAACTTGGTGGTACTCAGCAGGCAGGTGACCTGGTCTGCAGTTTCCCTGGTGTTTTCACTTGCCATATTGGTGTGGATGGTTGGAAGACTGGGCTCCCTGAGTCTCCACCTTTTAATGGAAGTAGTTACAAAAAATTTGCAAGTCTTTGACAGTGCACTGTTTCAGTTTGAGTCTTTTGTGAGGCCAAGATAGGATTAGATATGGAGGCGATTTATGGAGGGTAAACATCTGCTAATGGTAAAGAGGGAGGAAGCCGAATAGTCAGAGAGAGCCTTCATACCACAATGAAGGTATGACATCTATGAAAGGAAAGAGGGAAAGGAGAATTGGGTAGTAAAATACTCAAACTTCAATGGAGTCCTGGCCAAGTCTCAGTCCTGAGCAAAAGTTGCCCATTAGAGGAGTCCCATGGCAGGCAAAAATGAGCTTGATCTAATACTGCATTGTGCTAAGTGATTGGCTGGAAGCATCCTGAGAAAAATATTGCCCGGTGGATCCAAAGGGACAACAGCTAGAGTTATCCATCAGCTCTGCTGTCCTCCATAGGTTCTGTTGAATGGCAATGTAAGACACCTCCATAGCTGCCATATTTACCCAGATAAGCATTGCATAAATAAAACTGGGAAGGTGAAATAGGGTAAAAAGTAATTAGGCTAATATGAATAAGTAAACACCAGTGTCCAATCCATTTCATGAAGAGTGAATGATCAGAGAAGAAGCACTGTCTTGATCAGAAGGCTTTGAGGGAGTCTGAGGAGTTGTGCTTGCTCTCTCAACCAAAAAGAAAACAGCTATAAACTGGCTGCAGGCACTCAAGTCTTTGGCCAGGCTTATCTTCTGTGCCATTTCTGATTTATTATTTAACAGTCTTATCTTTTTGTCTTTCAGTAGCTGATTGGCCTGGGCAGGAGTTAAGTGTGGGTTGGAGGATCTCTTGGGATGCCTGGGGAATAGTGTGGTCAGTCTGCTGTGGAAATATAAGGAAAAAAAATACTGACTGTGAGCCATGCTTTGAGTCATTATGCGAAATCACTAGAACCAGAACAATTCTACTTGATTTACAAATTATTTATGCCCAGAAGAAATGCAGAAACAAAGTTTCTGGGAGCTGGAATGTTAATTTGCTGGTTTGGCTCTTCAACTGGAACTGTCCAGATGACTTCCAGAAGTGAAACTCCTTTTATATTTCTTCTGAAACTTCAAGGGAAGCAAGTCAGAAGTGACTAAGATTGACTGTCCTCTGATGGGTAAGTAGGGACAGAACCCTCTACCTAAGGTCATAATGGGAAAACAATAAGAATATTTTTTGATCCTTGTCCTGGAATGGAAAGTGATTTCTGTCAATTCTTGAGAATATTAGGCTTTGATGGAGTCATTAGGAGTCATGGTGTGCATGATGTTCATCTAGGCAACTTGTTGATTGATTTATTGATTAAAGTATAGTTGACATACAATGTTACATTAGTTTCAGGTGTACAACATAGTGAATCGACTCAATGTTCATTTTTTAATGTTTATTTTTAATTTTTTAATGCTTATTTTTTTTGAGAGAGAGAGTCAGAATCTGAAGCAGGCCCCAGGCTCTGAGCTGTCAGCACAGAGTCCCATGCAGGGCTCAAACTCATGAACTGTGAGATGACCACCTGAGCTGAAGTCAGACACCCAACTGACTGAACCACCCAGGTGCCCCTATTTATTTATTTTTGAGAGACAGAGAGAGCATGCAGGGGAAGGGCAGAGAGAGAGGGAAACAGAGAATCCCAAGCAGGCTCTCGAGGGTGTTAGTGCATAGCCTGACTTGAGGCTCAAGCCCATGATCTGAGCTGAAATCAAGAGTCAGATGCTCTGAGCCACACAGGTGCCCCAGCATTATTCAATGTTCTTTGTTTGTTTGTTTGCTTATTTATTTATTTATTTATTCATTCATTTATTTATTTATTTATTTATTTATTTCAAGTGGGGAAGGGGCAGAGAGACAGGGAGAGAGAAAATTCCAAGCAGGCTCTGCACTGACAGCACAGAGCTCAATGTGGGGCTCGATCTCAGCAACCTCAAGATCATGACCTGAGTTCCAGCGTCAGATGTTTAACTGATTGAGCCACTGAGGTTTTCTTATTTAAAAAGCAGGTGTCAGGACTCCAGCTCCAGGGTTTCTGTCTGTAGTAAGTCTGGGATTAGGTTCAAAGCTTCTTCCTGTATTACTAAGCCTCACTGGTAAGTCTGGTGAACACTAAAATTTGAGGACTGTTGCTATCAGACCTCAGTAAAAGAAAGGAATCAGTAATAAAGATAATGCTCAATATCAGGTTTTACCTATAATCCCACACTTAATTATTGGAATATGCATTTTCAAGTTGTTCCTTTCAAGAAATACTTCATGCACACTTATGTTGTATTGGGATTTATTCTGGGACACAAGGTTACAAAAAAGAATAAGACACCATTTTTTCTTTGGGCAACTCACAATTTGATGGAAGAAATAGGTAAAAGTATGTTACATGTCAAACGTATCATAAATTTGAAAAAAAATGTCTACAGGATAAAAATGCATGGAGGGAACTGATATATTTGGGGGCTATCATAAGGGTTTTACAGAGGAACTGATATACAAAGTGGATTTTGAAGGATGTGTTAGTGGGTGCAAAATGGGTTAGGGCAGGAAAAAATTTAGAAAGAATGTTGGTTTATACATAGGCACAGAGGTGTACTTGAGTATCTAAAAGTAGTTTAAGTGGAACATAAGATATAAAGGAAAGATGTAAAAGGTGAGTCTGCAGAGATAGGTAGGAAACAGATGATAAAAGGTCTTATATTCCATGCTAAATATTTTAATTTTTAAAAATATTTTAGTGTTTTTATCCATTATACCAAAAGTATTTTTCTGCTTTAGTGGGTCATGGATTCCTCTGGGATAATCTACCAGGAAGTTTCACATATTTACACACTCAAAAATTTTTGCAACTAATTTCAGGAGTGTCGTAGTCATAAGAACCCCTGTTGTACACAATGATTAAAGAGAGTCACATTGTCAGATTTGTGGTTTAGATTACTTGACCTGGTTAGTATCGGTTCAGCAGTGGACTAGGTGAGAGAAGGCCAGACTACTGGCAGGGAGATGAGTTAGAAGCTAGTGGCAATAGAAATGAAATGGAGAATCAAAAATGCCAGATTTGAGGATTGTTTCTAAAGAGAAAAGAAGCTGAGGATTTCTCCCAGGTTTCTGACTAAGCTTCTGATTATATGGAAGTGTTATCCAATGCAATAGGAAATATGAGAAGAGTTCTCATGGAAAAGGAGTGCAGGTAATGAGTTTGGTTCTACATATGTTAAGTTTGATATGAGAGCTGATGTTTCAGAAGTAGTTGTATCCATGAGTCTCTTGCTCAGAGGAGAGATCAGTGTGGCAGATACATACAGTTGTTGTCCAACTACATCTGTAATATGTCATCTCTTTCTTGCTGGTTGAGCTCTGGCTTTGTGTCTTCACTGTCCTCTGTGTAGCTTGGGAAGGCGAGACTAACCTCATTCTCAGCAAGAATTGCCTCTCAGCTTGAATAGTCTGTTCTGATCATAGCAATACCATTCTCCTTGCCAGTAATTTTCTTAGGAAGTGGCTGGTGATTCAATTCTGGTCAATGAAAAATAAAGAGATGTCTTCTGGGACCTGCTGGGAGAGTTCCTTAATGCTTATAAGGCCATTGATGTGTGAGAATGTGCAGCTTGGAGCAGATGCAACCATTTTGAATCCATGGAGTAAGCTAGCCATCATGCTGAGGATGACCTTTCTGCTATTTGTAACCAATATTATCCTAAATTTGGGATTTGGGATCTATCTATGTATCTATCTATGTATCTATATATGTATGTATGTATCTATCTATCTTATCTTCTGTCACAGAAAAATCATACAACATAAAATTTGCCATCTTAACCATTCAGTTCAGCAGTGTTAAATATATCTACATTGTTGTGAAACAGATCTCCAGAACTTTTTATCTTGCAAATATGAAACTTTATGCTCATTAAACAACAACCCTCCCTCACTTCATCCCCCTCAGTCCCTGGCAACCACTGTGGATTTTGTGAATGAATAAGCTGTAACTAAAGCTACGAGAGAGAACAGCACCCTGTCCAAAGAGAACATAACACTGGAAAGATTAATATGTTAGGAGGAGGTAGAGGAAGAGGTCTACAAAAGAGGTGGAGAAAGATCCACCAGAGGTAGAAAGAACTGGTAGCATGCAAGTTTATGAGGCCCATGAAGAAGGGGCTTTGAGGGATGGATTAGTTACCATGTCCGGTGCTGCAGAAAGGTGTACTCAAGTAAGGCCTGAAAATGTCAACATTTATTTTGTAGTTGGGAAGGCATGGGTGATGTCAGGAAGGCCAGTTTCAGTGGAGTGAGGTTAGAAGCCGGAGCTGAAGAATGAATAGTAATGGACTAGGAGGTTTCACAGCAAGAGAGAAAGCCACACAATGAAATTCCCGCTTTTCTAAACTCACCCCTTGAACACCCAGCTAATATTTGCCCTATTTTCAGCTCTGTGGTGTAGAGAGCGTTGCCACAGAGACTAGAACAAAGCAGAAGCTGGAGCTTTCGAGGTCCCATTTATCCTCCTGCTGCCTAAATGAGCACATATCCTCCAGAGCAACTTTGACTGTTTGCCAGCTTCACGAGCCCTGTGGGTGTATATTGTTTTATACTTGCATGAGGGTCTGGGAAGACGTACTGTCTTTTTGAAAGGGTCAGATTTGCCCAGTGTAGGGATCTAATTTAAACCCTGTCCTAGTTTCAGGACTGTACACACCTTAGGAGACATATTTGGTCCTCTCTCTACCAGTGCTTCTGGCACAGGCTCGTCTGCTTTAAATTTAAAGCAGCTTCATGATTATTATTTACCCATTTCCCTGTATCAGTGGAAAATATATTAGTATTGTGCAGTAACAAAGGTCACTCTAACCTCCGTAATTTTTTCTCTGTATCTACAAAAATGAACATTTTAATGAAAGGTTGCAATCTGTTTAATTATAACCCCAAGCGACTCAGCTGCCAGGTTAGTTGGCTAATGCCATTCATCCTCTGAAACTCTATAAGTTGTAAGAATTTATAGCAGATTCCTGGATATCTTCAGGGCTAACTTCAAACGTGACTAGGTTGTAGATTCCCCAGGCTTGACCAAAATGAATTGTTTTTATCTTTTCTGAAAGAGATTGGTGGGTAAAAATGATCCTAAACATCACAGAATAATAAATAATAAAAATATACATATACATATTTCTAGGAAAATGTTGAAAATAAAATGTGGATGTTGATGAACATCTCATTTTATCATTTAATTTGTATTCAGTGAATTAGTCAAGTATCTACTATGTGCAAGACACTGAGGCAATATCCATGGGTACTAGGTAACAAACTTAAAATATTTAATAAGTTAAAAATATCTCTTATTTTTGGAAAGCCAATTTTTTTTATATATGCTGAGTTGTTTTAGGTGTGTATAAGAATATGTATGGTTAAGTGGCTCTACTCTGTTAGAAAATATTTATCTTTCCTCCTCCTTTTCCAAAGCATTGCTCGTTAACACTGCGTATGGCTATGAATGATTCTCTGATTATCAGTTAAAATTCAGAAGGTAAATTCAGCAACCAAAGTGTTATTAAGCTATTAAAATATGCTGCAATACTCAGTAGAAATTAGAGTATGAGTAGGACCATCTTTGAGATATTGTATGAAAGAAATCTTTTGAATATATGTATGTTGGTTCACAGAATCGTGTTTTCAATGAATAAAATAGGTTCTGAAAGCAACTTGAAGCAGTACATATCAATTAACTCCCACAAGGATAGACATATGTTTATATGATAAAAGTTTTTGGAGAACAAACCATCCTGGGCTTCTGAATATTTAAATGAGAACATTCCAGTGTTCTACTAATATATTGGTATTAAATTGAAATACAGTGAGAACAAAAGCAGTGAGCTGCTTTGCAGCTAGGGTATATGCTGGAATCAAACCTAAGATATCTGTTTATTCATTGGCCTGATTTCCAAGATGTCTTAAATGGAAAATTGCTTGTTGCCATTTAGCCCTTGTGGATTCTGACAGATTTGACGATTTAATTACCTACTGTTCACTTTATGAAGTGGTCAGCCAGCCTGTGAAGCCAGCTCTGAGCTGATGATCACTGGGGAGGAAGAACTGCTGGGTTTTACCCTGATGATTTTAATTATCTTTGGTAGCTCAAAAAATAGTAAGGTCTCTTTAAGGTAGCTGTTAACAAGAATTTTTGACACTAGGAAAGACAGGGAATATATTTCAATGCCTAGAAATGCCCAGATAGAAAAGAGAGGCTATTCATAAGTGAATGGACTAATGGAGGGGAAGACTGTAATTGGATGTTCTCTTGTTCCTCCTCCTTTAAATTCCCACAATAACCAATTTATTCTGGAAAGGCCTTCCCTGGACTACAGGCATTATTCTCTTCATTTTTGATGTTGGCCACTTATTAAAAAAATGACACAAAAACAAGAACAAACAGGAAGCATTTCAAATTAAATAGGCCTGATGGCTGATTTCAGCCTATAGGCCACCAATTTCCACCAATTTCTGCTTCAGATTTTTCCTTAATACGTAAATGAAAGTGATTTCTTTCTCTTCTAAATTCATATAACGATTATTGTCTGTGCTATTCATTTTGAAATTAATCATGGACTTCCTCATGACATCTTTCCTGTTATGTCTTAAGCTATTGTTTAATTTTTTATGGCTCTGAAACTTCTCACTTGCCTTGAGCCTCTAATCAATCGTTAACTTCTTTAGTGCAGAAACTGTGTCTTCTATTTCTCTGCATTTCCTCTAGTGCCAAACACACTAAAGCCTCAGTGAATTAATTTTGGTTTTGTTTTGTTTCATAAGATACAAAGTATTCCAAGTCTATGTTCACCTTTTCTACAAGAGTACTGAAATGACAGACAATCAGATATAATCAGTTCATATTCATGGAATGATGTTTATTTCTCCCTGGAAATGCTGCAGAATTTGTAAAAAGACACAAATACTTGTAAAGAAACTCAGAAACCAACCAAACAAGTGCCTCAGATATGCTACTAGGGAGAAACACCTCCAATTTTCTTCTTTCCTGCACTGAAGGGTGAGCAGCTTAAGATAAGACCAGACGAAGAGATAAGGCACTATGTTTGGAGCTTTATGTACCCATTGCCTTAATTCTCACAGTTCCATAGGTGGCAATTATTATCCCCATTTTACAGATGGGGGACTATGAGGAACAGAGGTAACACAGAAAGTCACACAGTTACTGTTGGAGCTTGGATGCTAATTCTGATTTATTTGATAAGCAAAACTGGCTATTTCTCTTAGCCAAGCAGCTTCTACCTTGCCTACTCCAGGAAGGCAGGTTGTTATAAATGTTCAAGATGAATGGGCTCTCCGACTTGGGAAATCTTTTGTAATTAAGATTGTGAAGTAGCTTTAGTTTATCCTGAGCAGCTCCTTCCTCTCTTCTCTTCATTTTTCTTCCTTGGCCTCAGTCCCCTCATGCTTCTCTTGGCTATCTGAAATCCACACCACGGCTTTGGAGACAGTCTTTCCCAGGCCAGAGCACCAAACCTAGAATGGAATCTAGGTCTTTACTTCCTTGCATTCTTATTAAGGCATTAGTTCCTTCTCCCATTTTCTGGTAAGTCAGTTTCCATGTACACATTAATGGCCATTGATGGGTTAATGTCATTCTTCTAGATAACATTGAGAAGACTATGGGTATTGTTAGGAATGTTGATGTGGCAGGAGACAGAAAGGGGAAGGTTCTCAATTAGGAATTCCTCATTTCCATCTCAAGACAAGTTCTGGGATAGACTTATCTAAAGAGTAAAATAAAGACTTTCTTTATTAGATGCTCATTTGTTATTTATTCTTACCAGGTGAGAACTATTTGAAAGAATAGAAAAAGGCCCTCAAAATTTAGATTTTGGTTAGGAAAGCCCCGAAGAAGTCTATTTCATCAACTATGTATTATAACTTCTTGGGTGACCTCTGTTAACATTCTTCTTTGTGAGGTAGTATGTGATTCCACGTTGTCCAACTGAGAAATTCATTTACATGAGGAGATTATGTGCCTACTTGGTATCCAGCAGGTACAGCACTGAGCACATGTAGGGGTATTCGACTTGCTGCCTTCTAAGGGAATTGTCTGTAAAATAAATGTATGGAAAAGTTCTTACAAAGCAGTATTTTTTAAAGTGTGCTCCTACAGCAGAATCACAGAGGTGCTTGTTAAAAGTGTTAGTTTCTAGACCCAGTGAATCAGAATCTCTGAGATTCTGTATTTTTTAAAAAAACATTACCTTAGATTGGTAAGGAGCTCATGGGAAATCTTTTGTAATCAAAGCAAATCACTTCCTGGAAAAATGCATTGTTTTTAGTTAATTTCTGCTGCTCACAAGTGCCAAATGCATTTGAAGACAAAACTATTTCACATTAGAGAGATACAGTACCAAAAAAAGTTACCGGGTCACTGGATTGCCAATATTAAAGAGAATCTACACAGTTTTCTGGGGTATATTAAATACAAGTGGAGATTTTTTTTTTAATTTAAAAAAAATGTTTATTTTTCAGAGAGTGTAAGTAGGGGAGGGGCAGAGTGAGAGGGGGACAGAGGATCTGAAGTGGGTTCTTTGCGCTGACAGCAGTGAGCCCTGTGTAGAGCTCAGGTTCAGTGTCTGTGAGATCACGACCTGAGCTGAAGTGGGATGTTCTACCAACTGAGCCACCCAGGTGCCCCACAAGTGGAGACTCTTCATGCTAGTGTCATAAGTGTCAAAAGTGTCATAAAGTTGTTTTTTTATCTTCCAACATTTTCCCAAGAATAGCTGAAATTCTGTACAAAGAATGAAACTATGTGCTGCTCTCAACTGTCAAAGCGTTCAGCTGTGCCATCACTTTAAAATCCTGTTTAAAGTTGTATTATATCCTAAAGTTGTTTTTTTTCTTTTCCCTCTTTTAATGCTCTTTATCCCCTTTCCTAGTTTTTATTGCCATGGAGGTAGTCCTTTTAGGAAAAGCAGTCATATCCGAATTAAGTTTTTGAGTAAGGACACCCTGCTAAGGATACCATGATGTTTCTGCTTGGGTCTCCTTATGTTGGAGAATGATTGGTGCATGAGTCAGTAAGAGTTTGGTCCTGGATTTGTGGCTTTGTGAACTGTGCAGTCTTGCTAAGGTAGCTTCATCTTGTCATGCCCCAAGTTTGCCATCTATAAAATGAGGAGGGTGCAAGGGCTGATTTCTGATGTCCTGTCCAGCTGTACAGTTGGGAGAGAAGCAGAGGCCGTCTTTGAGGTGTTTTCCCTTTTAGGAGATGTTAATATTCTAAGGAAGCTTCTCTACTTTCACTGTGAAATAATATGCATATTTCTCCTAAGAGAAGACATAGAAACAAAACATAAAATGGATCATTTGCATTTAAACTACTTAAGTAAGATAGAAATTACTCACTTATTTAAGTGAGTCAGCATTTCCATGTGGAATCTAGTATGTCATCATACATTTCTTAAGTTAATCACTTCAGGAAAATGTCTCCACAGGTGGGTGAGCCAACATTAGCAAAACAAGGTGTTTTTAAAAGACAACAATCCCTTTAATGTGTCTGTGCTTGAATTAGTGTGTCCTTACAAAATGGGCTTAGTCAGCATTTTGGATCAAATCAACTAGAAATTAAGAATTGGCGTGCTTTTTATTCTCTAGTGATCTCTTCTTACACCCTGTTCTGTTCTAGAAGAGTGGCCTCCATATTCCTGAATATGCGCACCTATCCTTGAAAGAAAATGAGTATGCACTCCCCCAAATGTATTTATATGTTGTGTACACCGCCTCTAGTTAGTACCTCAAGGAATAATATGCAGTTAAAAAGAAGTTCATCATTAGAGAAAGTAGATGGAAACCTTTTGATAATTTTAAATTTGGGGCTGACAAAAGGCTTCGTATGATCAGATTACTGCAATTTTTATTTACAGCAGGCAAAGAACTCATATTAAGAACAGACATTTACGGGGTGCCTGGGTGGCTCAGTTGGTTGAGTGGCCAACTCTTTTTTTTTTTTTTTCAATTTTTTTTCAACGTTTATTTATTTTTGGGACAGAGAGAGACAGAGCATGAACGGGGGAGGGGCAGAGAGAGAGGGAGACACAGAATCGGAAACGGGCTCCAGGCTCTGAGCCATCAGCCCAGAGCCTGACGCGGGGCTCGAACTCACGGACCGTGAGATCGTGACCTGGCTGAAGTCGGACGCTTAACCGACTGCGCCACCCAGGCGCCCCGAGTGGCCAACTCTTGATGCTGGCTCAGGTCATGATCTCATAGTTTTTGGAATCGAGCCCGGTGTTGGGCTCTGTGCTGAGCCTGCTTGGGATTCTCTCTCTCTCTCACTCTCTCTCTCTCTCTCTCTCTCTCTCTCCCCTCCCTGTGCACACACATTCTCTCTCAAAATAAATAAATGAACACTAATATATATGTTTATATATATTTATATTTATATTATATATTTAAAACATTGACATTTAACTCTGCCATTTTATTTTTTTTATATCTGCTTGAACTCACCTCATTAGTTTACCTTTAATCTGCATTTCTTTACAGAGATTTTTTTGGAAGCTCTTTAACTGCCTTGAGATTTAGTTTAGTTGAAAACTTAATAAATAAAGTCTTTACATCTATCTTATTAGGCATGCACAATCTTTAATTCATTGCAATATGCTGAAAACTAAGGAACCAGTGAAAATGGTGAGCTGGGGAAGTCTTATCCTTCCCTCAGTCCTTTGCAGAGCATGTGTGACATGTGACTCTGATAAATGGACTGAGTGGAAACCCAGGTTCATTCACCAGTAAACATTAGTGAAGCTTAATTTCCTTTTTTATTTCTAGAGTAGAATAAATGGAAGTTCACTATTTTCTTCCCACATCCCACTTCAAAAATTATTGCTCTTGCAGCGTAGTAGCAGGGACAAGCTGTGTAGCGAATGAGAGGTGACTTTTTGAGTTACTGTTAGTAGCCAGGCCGTAACTACTGTAAAGTAGATAAAGTAGACTTCCCCTTTCCTCTGTCATGCTCCCAATAATCAGGTGCATCTTCTTTGTATTGATGAAGTTGATATTAACTTAGGTGGGAAGAGCAGAAAGAAGAACGTGTCTGTTGTGACCAGTTTTTCCTAATCACAAGCTGCTCCATGAATTTGCATTTGTGGCTTTCCCTTCCTATAGGGTTTATGGAGTTCTTAATCAGGAAATATTATCCACTGAGACAAAAGTTCTATGATATCTGTCCTTAGCGAGGGCTTTAAAGTTAGTTCACCTGCAAATTGCCCCTTTTCTTATAGGGACTGTATTCCTTTCCACGGGGGGGAAAAATGGAATACCATGGAAATAGAATATGTTATAAGGCTTTTAAATCACGATTAATATAGTTGCCCAACTGCCTGTTTTGACAGTTGAGAGCCACGAATATTTTCCTTCTGTCTTTTTCAAGTCTCAGTTATTCTCTGGGGCATGTTGTGAGATCTAGAAAACTAAATTTTGCACACTGATGGTGGTTTTGCCCTGAATAAACATGTACAGTCTGCCCACATGTTTTTTTGTGTAGATTCTCTTGGTGATCTCATGGCTGCTTTTTAGTGCTGTACTTAACTTTCTCTAGTGTGAAACATTCTGTCTTCAAATGCATTTGGCACTTGCTAGTAGCAGAGTTAACTGAAAATAGTGCATTTTTTCCAGGAGATGATTTGCTTTGATCATGAAAGAACATTTCCTGGGATGGCTCTGAAATAGCTTGAAAAGAAAAATGATTATTGCGAACACAGTTTGATGTCCACCTTTAGACACACACTTCATAAATGACTACTGTATACTTAAAACATGCCCAAGGTACATAAACTCAGGAGAATTTATCTTATTTTTAGAACCTGGAAATCTTTGGAGCTAAATAATATAAAGGAAAAGTGTAAGGGTTTGACATTTTATAACCGTTCCATGCTAAAAATGAGTACTTACAACCCACTATCCAGTACTGTCATTTTCAGAAAGGGAGTAGAGGGAAACCTGCCAGGACAAAAACGCTCTGCCATGTTATCTGCAAGAGAGCCAAGAAGTGAAGTTATACACCCCATGCTTCTAATTGGACTCATTTATTTAAAATTGATTTTTCATTTAAATTATATAAGGAATGTATTCTTCTTATAAAAAATGAAATTAAAAAGTAAAGTTTCCCCACCCTTCCCACAGACCATCTGCTTCCCCAATCCTGTCCCCAGACTCTCCCAAAGGATCCATTATTAACTATTATTATGAATTTCTAACACATGCTTTCAGGCATTTTTGATTCATACAAAAGTACATGTGAGAACACACACACACACACACACACACACACACACACACGGGCTAGTGCTCTTAGAACCATATACATCGTTTGATAGTGAACTAGGTAGTGTTCCTGAGGAACTCTCAGTGAATCGACACAAACCCAATGTAGGTCATCATCCACATGGAGGTACATTTCATGCACCATGCAGAAGCATTTACTTGCCCATGTTCATTTAAGCTCCCAGAGTCAAGTCATGCCTCTGGCCATGATTTCTTCTCAGTTTTCCAGTGAATTCATGCAACTTTTGCCCAATCCTTTCAGATTACGCTGATGTTTTAACATGTCCTTCATGATGTCAAAGCACTTCTGTTAGTTATCAGTTACTGGGTGAAGCTTTCCTTATTTCTTTTACTATTCTCTGAAAAGCACTTTGTGCATCCCAAACCTTGCATTTAAGCAGCAATGTGAACTCTTCCCTTTGTGGTAGGTCTAGCACTGTCACTAAAAAACCTTTAGTAACCTTTATGGATTTAATTTGCTTGCTAGTACATAGATAAATGGCAGAAAGATAGATCATCATATAGCAAATAATGAAAGCTATAGACCTCACTCCGTTTATAGCTATAGACCTTATTGATTCTGTATGCACTATGGGTAACTCATTGGTTGGAAGTATATAGCATAGTCTGCTAAAAAGATACCATCATTGGCTGAGAGCATAGAAAATACTTAGATCATGGGACAAAATATCTATTGCCTGTTACCGATCTATTGTGTAACAACCAGGATAAATCATAGTGGTATCGAAGAACCAATTTCTAATACTTAAAACCTCTGGGGTCAGGAATTGGACAAAGTGTCAATGGCTTGTCTCTGCTCCTTGTGGTCTAGGATCTTAGCTGGAAAGACTGGAAGGCTGAGGCTGATACAGCAAGAGGCATATTAACTTACCCGTGTGGTAGTTGATGCTGGTTGTTGACTGAGCCTCAGCTGGTTGTTGAGTGGGCTGTCAGCCAGAACATCTATAGATGGTCTAGACTGAATGATGGCATGTGGCCTGGGCTTCCTCAGAGCAGAAGCTGGGTTCAAGCAAGAATGAGTATTCCAAGAACAGGTAAGTGGAAATGGCCAGTTTCTCATGGCTTGAGCCTGTAGACTGGGCAGTGTCCTTTTCGTCCTTCCTATTGGTGAAACAGAGACACAGCCCAGATTCTAAGATGGGGAAATAGACCTCATTTCTTAATGGCAAAAAGGTAAAAAAAAATTATGGGACTCTTTGTTTTTAAAATTCCATAAGTGTGAACAGTGTACTATAATGAGTTGTTTACATATTTTCTTCTCCATTAGACACAGATAATATCTCTAAATAGTATTATATCTAACCACCCTGCCTATAAGTAGTAAAAAAGCAAGTTTCTCTTCCTCTCTCCCCTATACCTGGTTTCATATTGAATTTTGCTGTTCTGCAATTTCCTTGTTTTACATCACAGATTTCAATATCAATATTCAATTTTAATATAAATGTATCTTTCCTTTTCTATTGCCTATATAGCATTCTATTGAATGGATATATGAACTTACTTAATCTCCAAGTAGATTTGTATTTATTTCATATTTAAATAGCACTTACCATAGACTAAACACTGTTCTAAGCACTTTATAAATAGCAACTCATTGACTTTTTATAATAACCTGACGACATAGAGACTATTATTATCTCTATTTTACAGATAATGAAACATTCGAACACAGAGGTTAAAGTAACTTGCCTAAAGCCAAACAGCAATGAGTAGTGGGGCCTTGACTTAACCTGAGTCCATCTGACTTCAGCATTTACTCTTTTAATCATCATGCTTTGCTGCCTATTGTTAGATACTGATTTTTTTCCCCCCATAGCTAGTATAAGCCATGTTGCATTGGTCAAAAATGTTTTTTATACTTCTAGAAATTTAATGCATATGTAAATATACATATGTTTTAAAAGGATAATCTTTAGTGACATCCATATTCACACATGTGAGCATTTTTCTTGGCAAAGGTGGATTTCTTGTGAATTTAATGAAGCTGAAGCTTCAGGACCCCTCACATGCCTGGCTCTTTAAATGCCAAGAGTTGTGGAGTATTTTTGGTGGCAGGGGAGATCAGGATGCAAACAGAAAGCATTTCTAAATGAGCATTTCTGGTAATTATCCTAAAGACAACTTATAAAAAAAGCTCTGGTGTCTCAAGAAGCCTATAATTTGTTTTAATTTCTTTTCTCATTATAAATATTCACTTTTGTAACTAATTTTGAATTCACACTCCTGTATTCGTTTTCTTAAAGAAGGCCTCCCAGATTGGATAAGCTTCTGGCCTCAGAAAGTCTAGCTCTGCCTCTGTTTCTGGGATAAATTCCTGTTAAGTGAAGTTGCTAAGTCAAAGGTTGACTTCCTTTAAATGTTGATAATAATAATAATGACTGACATGCAGAGTTTTTTTTATGTGTGTATCAGACACAATTCCAATTACTTTGTACATACTAATTAGTTTATTTCTTACCACGTACTATAAATATTACTATTATTTCCATTTTCAGTTGAAGAAACTGAGACATGGCATTTTCACAATTTGTGAAGACTCATGTTTCCACATTGCCCCCTTGAAGGTTTCACCAATTCTTCTGTCAAGTTTAAATGAAAGGAATGCATATAATTGAATACTTTAATTTTTAAATAAATAGGATAGTTAATGCATTTTAATTTACATTTCTTGTTGTGAAAGGCATCAAGTCTATGTATATCAGCTAGCTATGCTTCTTTTTCTGTAAATTGTAACTGGTCTGATTTTTAGCTCTCTTTTGTACTCACAATCCTAGATGCTTAGAGATGTTGGGTACCTGTAAGTCCAGATAGACTCCAGCAGTGTTAAACAGACCATTGGGTCAACTCTACCATGGCTGATGCATAGATTTTAGGGAATGGCTGGCAGTGGATAGATGGCTTTGTAAAAAGATAATGGCAATCTTCAAGAGTTGTGGCAAATGAAACCACTGGGTTGGGCATTTTGTTTGGTATCATCTAGACTCATTCCGAAAGCATAATCCGTATAAAAGAAGAACAGGTTGAAAACACCAAGAGCTGGGGAACAATATGGCAGCTGCTTGAAAGTGAATAGCAGTTTTTGTCTATTAGGCATTTCTAAGGTTCAGATTCCCAAATGTCTTGTTCATTGTGAGACGTGACAAATTAAAGAGAGCCTAAGGAGACCTGAGGATCAGAAGAGTCCACAGGGTGAGTCTAGAGTATTTAATGTGGGAAATCTCCATGTAGCCAAAGTGGTCATTAGAAAATATGACAGTTGAAATTGCTAATAGGAAATCCAGAGTCCTTTGGAGAAGGGGAGAAGTGACTAGTGAAAACAATTGCATTTATAAGAGGTCATTGGTAAGGACCCTTAGAAGTACATCCATCAGTCTGAGGGAACTGAGAAGAAGCCTTGGCTGTAAAGAGAGAACCCACAGTAGGGTAAGAAGTGTAACCTAACCAGGTGGGTGCTGCACAGTCGTCTGCTCTCAGTCAAGGGCCAAATAACCCTGTGCCAAATGCAGCAGATTAAATAGTCATAGAATTTCCCAAGCAAACAGAGGCATTTCCAAGCCTCATGTGCAGTTCAGTGCATTTTGTGTAGTTATAAAAAGACAGAGGTAGAAGTAACATCAAAAGTAGTGGTAACAGAATAGTAGAAACAGAGGTAGCAACAGTAGCAATTAAAGCAGTCAGTTTTATATATTCTTAATTGGAATTAAGTGAATTCAGATAGAAACCTATAGCCAGGACAGAGTTGGAGACAGTTGCTACAAATCTACCCCCTCATTTTCTTTTTTTTTTAGCAAGATAGGCTATAATTTATTAATTAAAACATAAATAGATAATGCCAAAGTCTGTATTGTCAGCAGAAAGAAGTGTTTTGCACTCAGAAGTTGATACCAAAGATAACTTTATTTAATACTGAGCCCCTATTTTATTTGTGGTTAGAAGATAGCAGAAATTTGGCATTAAATGAGAATATACCCTTGTCATTTATAATCCAGTGAGCATCTCATAAAATTTGGATTGACTCCAAGCTCGTGGTTCGTGAGTTCGAGCCCCGTGTCAGGCTCTGGGCTGATGGCTCAGAGCCTGGAGCCTGCTTCTGATTCTGTGTCTCCCTCTCTCTCTGCCCCTCCCTCATTCATGCTCTGTCTCTCAAAAATAAATACACATTAAAAAAAAAAAAGGGGGCGCCTGGGTGGCTCAGTCGGTTGCGCGTCCGACTTCAGCTCAGGTCACGATCTCACGGTTCGTGAGTTCGAGCCCCATGTCAGGCTCTGGGGCTGATGGCTCAGAGCCTGGAGCCTGCTTCCGATTCTGTGTCTCCCTCTCTCTCTGCCCCTCCCCCATTCATGCTCTGTCTCTGTCTCAAAAATAAACAAACATTAAAAAAATTTTTTTTTTAAATTTTGGGTTGACTCTCCTATATTACTATATTAGTTAATAATTCCTTTATTTGTTTACAAAAATTTCCATGCAAAAAATCATACAGGTAAAGAAGTAAAAACAGATTATGTGGACCTCCTAAAATTTCAATTTTTTATTTCCTTGTGTTGTGGGAAGAGACACAATTATCTTCTAAAGTAGATAATTATCACAAAAGTAGCAGTTGTAAAACTGACCTTTGAAAAGAGACTGCTTTTCAGATGTGAATATTGCCCTGTAACCTAAATCTGACATGGACGTTATGAAAGATTTCATCATAACAAGTTCATAGGATTCTGGAAATCTTCTAATACTGCATCATCCACTACCTCTGTGGCCTGAAAATTAATATTAGGATTAAAAATATTAAAAGTTTTGGGGCTCCTAGGTGGCTCTCAAAAGTCAATACCAAAGATAATCTTATTTAATACTGAGCCTTTGACTGTATTTCGGCTCACGCCATGATCCCAGGGTCATGGAATTGAGCCCTGGGTCGGGCTTTGCACTGAGTGTGGAGCCTGCTTGAGATTCTTTCTCCCCCTCTGCCCCTCTCCCTGGCTCATGCTCTTTTTATCTAAAACAAAACAAAACGAAACAAAACAAAACAACAAAACTATTCAAAGTTTCCGTTATCTGGGCTATCCTGTGCTTGTTGCCAAAGAAGTAAGTAAAATATTTAAAATCCTATAATTATTACCGTTAAAACTATTTCCCAATGTGAGATGTTTTAACTCTTCTACAATACTGCTGAAGAATATTAATATTCTCTACCTAATATCTCAGTAGTGGCCTCCTAATCTCTTAACTCTTTATGTAAATTATCTTCTATACTACATTTTCCTGAAACCATTCTGTATTTCTTCAAAAGTAGTTGTTTACTCATCTCTAATTCAGTGGTGGATTTTATATAATTATAAGTTACGTTATCATATATCTATTAAGGCTTTAAATGACTTACTATAATTTGACCCATGGAAACAATCTCCACATTTTATTTATTTTTTATTTCTTGGTGGAATCTATTCCGATATGGTAAGTAGACATATTCTTTCAGCTTTATTAATATGTATGGCCTTCTCTGGATAGGTTTAGTTTCTTCAAATTTATGGCGGTAGCTGGCATTAGGAATGGAATAAACAGGTCTGCTTAGCTCTGCAGAAAATAAAATAAAGTGTAATTTCATCAACTTTCTTTTTAGTTGTCAGCTCTAAATGCAACTCTCATGTTACAAGGTTAGTGTAAGTCTGACATTAAATCATCATCTAAGGCCATAGCTGAAATACATTGAATTATGTATTTAAATGTGCTCACACATTATCTCCACATAGAATAAAACAAAGTAATCAGATTTCCATTTTATTTCTCTGCCAGAACCTACAGTATTATTTTGCACTCGCTGGAGGGAATTTGGCAACGTGTTATTCTCCTCAGGCCTGTTTTCGCACGATAGCAATTCGACTGAAGTGCAGTGTAAAAGTATTTATTAAAAGCTATTCCCCTCTGGCAGTTGGAAATGAAAGACAATAGGAGTGTGTTGTTTTGCTCTCTGGGAAGGGCTCACATTTTGTGAGTTGATGAAAAAGTTTAGTGTATCACACCCTTAAATAAATATCTATGCTTGCCGCTAAGGAGAAAAGTAGCAAGTTTTCAAAAGTTCTTAAAAAGCTTTAAAGAACAATATGCAGCACCCTGGAACAAGAATTAAGGTGGTTTAGCTGCCCAGTCTTGACCAGCCCTTTCGGATTTGAACCCCCACTCTCTCTACCTGGAGGCTCAGACCATTTCATCGACCTGTCATCATTTCCCATTCCTGCCTCTGAGCATCTAAGACGATCATCATGTTTACTGGACATGTATTTACAGTCTCTGCCCACTTGCCTTTGGAATCAGGAATTTGTCTTGCTGACAGAATCAAAATACCAAGGATATCTACGACAATTCATGAGCATATGTGTGTCCACTGAGTTGCAGTTTCTCCCCACATGGCATTATGTTGTATTCAGGCCAACTGGTTGGTCTTTGACTTATGTCTCTCTGGCTAGTCCTTCCCTGAGTCCTTGCCAAGTGCTTCCCATGTGAAGAATCTGCTGGGCTCTCCAACCCCTGGCTACTGAAATCTGCTCTGGAAATCTGCTCAACTTCAATCAACATGTGCTGTGCTTTTCTGCTGTGATAGTCCATTTGTTAGCCTTGTCTGTGGTGCCTGCCTGAACCCAGTGTGCATCTGCCCAGCACTAAGATGGCGAACATCAGATCCAGAATCATCTTCAGAAGCCAGCCCTATACCTGAGTCAGCAGCTCCTGGCTCCAATACCTATATTTTCCTTCCCTAGTGTCTTCCTTCTCACAACCAGCCTGAATTCTTTTGGTTCCCAAATGCCTCTTAGTTGAGCCTGCTCTATGACAGGCTCAGTGAATTCTTGATGATTGATTCATGTGTGGGTGATGCATCCATTTTGTGGTGCTTTAGCATGCTTGATGGACTAGTAGTTTCAAGATCTACTGAATGCACCGTTAAAATCAGTGATTGAAAAAGAGCTCTCATTTATCATATTTTATTTTTTTTATTTTTTATTTTTTTCAACGTTTATTTATTTTTGGGACAGAGAGAGACAGAGCATGAACGGGGGAGGGGCAGAGAGAGAGGGAGACACAGAATCGGAAACAGGCTCCAGGCTCTGAGCCATCAGCCCAGAGCCTGACGCGGGGCTCGAACTCCCGGACCGCGAGATCGTGACCTGGCTGAAGTCGGACGCTTAACCGACTGCGCCACCCAGGCGCCCCTCATTTATCATATTTTAAACTAATAATTATTCATGTCTCTTTTCTTTTGTGAAAACATTTTTGCTTTATCAAAGCAAAAGTTGCACCAAAGTTAAACAGATAAGTAAGACTTTGTTCAAGGCTATTGCAATAGGGAAGAGAGACCAGAACTCAGTCAGAACTCAGCTCCACAGAAACAAAGTATAAGAATTTTTAAACACTGAGGTAAGGGAGAACACAGACCATCTGTGTTTGTTAGTTGGTTTTACCCAAAGGAAAAGTAAATATTCTTGTATCTTTGTGATGCACATGCTCTTTGATCTTTTGTGATCTTGTATCTTCTTGTATCTTGTGCCTTTGGAAGTAGTTTAAAAACCTGGAGCAAAAAAGGCCCACTGTAGGAAGTCTCTTCCCCTTCCCCAGAAACAGGTAGATAGGGATGCTATCTTCCCTAATGCTTACATTGTACAGAGATGGTTCTTTCCTGGGTTTAAAACCATCAAGAGACTTTTGAAAACATTTACATACCTCTGAAAGGGGCAGGGAAGAATTTACAATGAAAAGTTTCTAGAGTAAATGTCCTAGGAAAAGGGAAGCCAGGAAGAAACTTGTCTAAAGCTAAGTCAGTCTTGGTGGCTCCCCCTCCTCCCCACTCTTCCCCTCCACTTCCATTCCCTCTTTTCTATCCTACTTCTTTTTTTCCTTTTCTGTTCTTAGTCCTTGTCTATTACCTCCCTTTTATCCCAAGGTTTTTATTTAACATATCAGTTTTTTTTTTCAACTTTCTCCTATCATCATCTTGTGATTTTTCAAAGTTGTTTGTGGACTACTTAACAGTACAAAAAAGGGTACCTGGGTGGCTCAGTTGGTTAAGCATCTGACTTCAGCTCAGGTCATGATCTTGTGGTCCATGAGTTCAAGCCCTGCATCAGGTTCTGTGCAGACAGCTTTTTTTTTTTTTTTTTTTAGTAAACAGGTAGTACATATATTTTTAAAATTTAAATCCAAGTTAGTTAACATGTAGTGTAATAATAATTCCAGGAATAGAATTTAGTAGTCATCACTTACATATAACCTCTGGTGCTCATCCCAACAAGTGCCCTCCTTAATGCCCATCACCCCTTTAGCCCTTCCCCTACCCAACACCTGCCACCACCCTCAGTTTGTTCTCTGTATTTAAGAGTCTCTTATGGTTTGTCTCCCTCTCTGTTTTTATCTTATTTTTCCCTCCCTTCCCTTATGTTCATCTGTTTTGTACTGTAAATTCCACATATAAGTGAAGTCATATGATATTTGTTGTTCTCTGCCTGACTTATTTTGCTTAGCATAATACACTCTGGCTCTATCCACGTTGTTGCAAATGGCAAGATTTCATTCTTTTTGATTGCTGAGTCTATATATATATAATATATATTATATTATATATATATTATATATATACAATATATATTATATTATATTATATATATATATTATATACACACACACACACACACACACATACATACATACATACCCACTCTTCTTTACCCATTCATCAGCCAATGGACATTTGGGCTCTTTCCTTACTTTGGCTATTGATAGTGCTGCTGTAAACATTGGGATGCATGTGCAAATGCTTGGTCGTAGGGTAGTTCTATTTTTAATTTTTTGAGAAATCGCCATACTGTTTTCCAGAGTGGCTGCACCAGTTTGCATTCCCACCAGCAGTGCAAAAGGGTTCCTATTTCTCCACATCCTTGCCAACATCTGTTATTGCCTGAATTAATTAGCCATTCTGACTGATGTGAGGTGGTATCTTATTGTAGATTTGATTTGTATTTCCCTGGTGATGAGTGATGTTGAGCATTTTTTTTTTTTTTCATGTGTCTGTTAGCCATCTGGATGTCTTCTTTGGAAAAGTGTCTATTCATGTCTTTTGCCCATTTCTTCACTGCATTATTTGTTTTTTGGGTGTTGAGTTTGATAAGTTCTTTATAATTTTGGATGCTAACCCTTTATCTGATATGTCACTTGCAAATATCTTCTCCCAGTCTGTCAGTTGCCTTTTAGTTTTGTTGATTGTTGCCTTTGCTGTGCAGAAGGTTTTTATCTTGAAGAGGTCTCAAAAGTTCATTTTTGCTTTTGTTTCCCTTGCCTCTGGAGACATTTCAAGTAAGAAGTTGCTGTGGCCAAGGTCAAAGAGGTTGTTGCCTGTTTTCTCCTCTAGGAGTTTGATGGCTTCCTGATTTATGTTAAGTCTTTCATCCATTTTGAGTTTATTTTTATGTGTGGTATAGGAAAGTGGTCCAGGTTCATTCTTCTGCATGTCACTGTCCCATTTACCCAACACCATTTGCTGAAGAGACTGTCATTTTTCCATTGGACATTCTTTGCTGCTTTGTCAAAGATTAGTTGGCCATATGTTTGTGTGTCAGTCTGGGTTCTATATTCTGTTCCATTGATCTGAGTGTCTGTTCTTGTGCCAATACCATACTGTCTTGATGATTACAGCTTTGTAGTATAGCTTTAAGTCTGGGATTGTGATGCCTCCAGCTTTGGTGTTCTTTTTTAAGATTGCTTGGCTATTTGGGGTCTTTTCTGGTTCCCTATAAATTTTAGAATTTATTGTTCTAGCTCTGTGAGGAATGCTGGTATCATTTTGATAGGAATTGGATTGAATAAGTAGATTGCTTTGGGTAGTATTGACATTTTAACAATATTTGCTCTTCTTATCCAGGAGAATGGAATGTTTTTCCATTTTTTTTGTGTCTTCTTCGATTTCTTTCCCAAGTTTTCTATAGTGTTCAGTGTACAGATTTTTCGCCACTATGATTAGGTTTATTCCTAGGTATTTTATGGTTTTTTATACAATTGTAAATGGGATCGATTCCTTGATTTCTCTTTCTGCTGCTTCTTTATTGGTGTATAGAAATGCAACTGATTTCTGTGCATTGATTTTATATCCTGTGACTTTGCTGAATTCATGGATCAGTTCCAGCAGGTTTTGGTGGAATCTTTTGGGTTTTCCACATAGAGTATCATGTCATCTGCGAAGAGTAAAAGTTTGACTTCCTCCTTGCCAATTTGGATGCCTTTTATTTCTTTGTGTTGTCTGCTGTGGCAGGGACTTCCAACACTTTGTTGGGTAACAGTAGTGAGAGTGGATATCCTTTTCCTCTTCCTGACCTTACAGGAAAAGCTCTCAGTTTTTCCCCAAGGAGGATGATATTAGCCATGGGTCTTTTGTATATGGCCTTGATGATCTTGAGGTATGATCCTTCTATCTCTAGTTTCTTGAGGATTTTTATCAAGAAAGGATGCTGTATTTTGTCAAATGCCTTTTAAGCATCTATTGAGAAGATCATATGGTTCTTATCCTTTCTTTTATTGATGTGATGAATCACATTGATTGTTTAGTGGATATTGAACCAACTCTGCATCCCAGGAATAAATCTCACTTGATGGTGGTGAATAATTCTTTTAATGAATTTTGGATCTGGTTTGCTAATACCGTGTTGAGAATTTTTGTATCCATGTTCATCAGGAAATTGGTCTGTAGTTCTCTTTTTTAGTGGGGTCTTTGGTTTTGGAATCAAAGAACCCTTGTGGATCTGGTACTTCATTTTCCAGCAGCCCTTTCATTTGTATTCAGGTTCCCAAGAGCTGAGAATGCTTTCAAATTATGCCCAATTAAATCCCGTGCACTACATTTACCTTGTCTGTTGAAGTTGTCCTTTTAATTTGTATTTTGTAGAGTATCAGTTCACTTATTTATTTTTGTCCAATTCTGTAAAATTTCTCCATTGTTATTAAGTAAAAAACTCCTTACATTTCCCCATGCTTTCAAGTTTTGAACTCTGTAATATGAGCTATGAATGAATTGGCAAACAACACATTTTTAAATGCTTCAAGAAAAAAAAATTTTATTTATTTTTTTTGAATGTTTATTTATTTTTGAGAGAGAGAGAGAGAGAGAGAGACAGCGTGTGAGGGGTGGGGGAGGGGCAGAGAGCAAGGGAGACACAGAATCTGAAGCAGACTCCAGGCTCCGAGCTGTCAGCACAGAGCCCAATGTGGGGCTGAAACTCACAAACCGTGAGATCATGACCTGAGCCAAAGTCAGATGCTTAACCAACAGAGCCACCCACTTGCCCCTTTATATGCTTTTTGAAGCTCTAACCTCAAATATTAAATTAATTTTTGTCACTAATACTCAATCTTCAGAGAAATTGTTTACTCAATGTTAATTTGTTATATGAATATACTGTGTATATATATATCTTGTATGAATTTACTATTCATTTTGTGACTACACACTATTCTTTAAATACTGAATAATGAACAGTAGAAAATATGGAAGATGTAGCTGAAGACACACCTAATTGTTGAACTAATCTTATGAATGGCGTTGTGAAGGCATTCTAATCCTAATTTTCATTCTTTCAGTGCATATGCACCAGACACTGATTTTAGTAATTGGTAACAGGAACATGTAAATGAATCCAGGCAACAGTCTTGTGGAGTGTACTCTTTATGCATCTTTTGCAGTGGAGTAGATAACAGACTGGTAACAAGTTGTGTAGTATCTTGCTCATTCTTTCTGGTAACATTTTGTGGGTGACTCATTTTTTAAATCTTGTCGGAGATCTGAAGTAATAATAAAAAATATGAAATGGTTGGAACTTACAATGGGAAAGAAACTTGAACTTTTAAAGTCCTCATAGAGCACATCATCCACTGGGGTCATCAAGGAATGTAATTTTCTAGAAGTTGGGTGTGTTCTTAGACCACTAAGGATGTTTTATTTTTGATGAGTGACTGCATGAACAACTAGTTATTAAGTTAATTCACATTAGAAGTACCTCATGCATTTAATTGAAGAGGTGAAGCCTGAAGGCATTACTTTTCTAAAGCAAAAAGAGCATATTATAATATAATGTTAATTCTGAGTGAGTATAGTTACCAATTGCTTCATACTGTAGCATATTTATAACTCTTGCCACACTCATTTCTTCTACTTCCTTCTGGATATTTTGATGTATCTCCTTGAACCCCCCTTCAGCCTTCTGATGTTTCATCTAATTTCCAAGTTCTGTTGTTATCATTTTTCCCCCTTCATTTTCACTTCTGAGGCTCAGTTCCTGTGTTTTCTTTTGATGTAAAGAATAATAATAGGCTGTTGGTTGAATATTTTTCAGGTTTATTAATATGTATTATGCCTTTTGTTACCTTTCTTTTTTCAGTTGTTCCTTGAAATTTATTTTTGTAGCTGCCTTCTGGCAGGCATAGAAAGAGACAACATAGTTACCCAGGCTTTAAAATGAGAACAAGTAGATGGGAGGAAAACAGCAATAAAAATATTACTAAATTGGACCATTAATATTTTTTCACAATTTATTCCTATTACTCTAGAGTATCAAGACGATTAGCAGACAAGTTAAAATGGAAAAACGATTTAAAGATAATCATCCTAAATTATGAGAAATAACATTAAAAGAAATGGATCTTCAGAGTGAGGATTGACTTAGAACATGGAATTATTATTAGAAGGAGATTGTGAAGGAAGAGAGCAGCATCTTCTGAGAACAGGAAGAGATTGAAGGGCACATTTGGCCTAGAGGAGGGAAATATTGAGGGTTAATATGACTCATCAGTTGATATAGGACACTACAAGTGTGCTTCATATTTCTTGAAAACATTTACTGTAAAAAACTGTATAATAAATGAAAAGTGTGAGGAAGGCATACATCCAAGACAGCATTACTGAGAAAATCTTTATAACATCACTGTAGAGATATCTGTATGGGTGAAACAAGTAATGGAGAGAATGTTACTGTTTACTAAGCTATGCTAGTTGGACTTAAAGTCTAGTTCTGTTTTCAGATCGGTGATGAAGGGGCACCTGGGTGGCTCAGTCAGTTAAGCATCTGACTTCAGCTCACGTCGTGATGTCACGGTTTGTGAGTTTGAGCCCTGCATCTGGGTCTCTACTGCCAGCAAGGAACATGCTTTTGATCCTCTGTCTTCCTCTCTCTGCCTCTCCCCCGACTTGTGCTCTCTTTTTCTCTCTCAAAAATAAATAAAACATTAAAAAAAAAAAAGAAACAGTAGTGAAAACTTGGTTCAGTTTTATCTGCACTTAAAGTAAATTGGCTCATGTTTTCAGATGAAGAAGAAATATCTGAGGAATACTGTATATTTTGCATTTTTTCTCAACATTCCTTGATTCACTCACTTATCCATTCATTCAATCTTCTGTTCAGTTTCTTGTATGTGCCAGATTATTAAAAGTAATGGCTCAAGGGGCGCCTGGGTGGCGCAGTCGGTTAAGCGTCCGACTTCAGCCAGGTCACGATCTCGCGGTCCGTGAGTTCGAGCCCCGCGTCGGGCTCTGGGCTGATGGCTCAGAGCCTGGAGCCTGTTTCCGATTCTGTGTCTCCCTCTCTCTCTGCCCCTCCCCCGTTCATGCTCTGTCTCTCTCTGTCGCAAAAATAAATAAACGTTGAAAAAAAAAATTAAAAAAAAAAAAAGTAATGGCTCAAGATTAAGACTTTGACAAAACAACAGTAAGCTTCAAGAATGAATTCTGGGGGTGCCTGGGTGGCTCAGTTGGTTAAGTGTCCAACTTCGGCCCAGGTCATGATCTTGAGGTTTGTGGGTTTGTGCCCCGCGTCGGGCTCTGTGCTGACAGCTCGGAGCCTGGAGCCTGCTTCGGATTCTGTGTCTCCTTCTATCTCTGCCCCTCCCCACTTATGCTCTGTGTCTCTCTATCAAAAATAAATAAATGTAAAAAAAAAAAAAAAAAAAAGAATATATTCTGGAATGAACTGGGATTTTCTAAAGGCCAAGTATGGGTTAATGATTCTACAGATAAGCTGTTTTGAGAAAACCTACTCTGTTAAATGAAGGAAATATGATCAGTGTCCTTCGTTTTATCATATGCTGCCTTGATGGTTAATTATCTTTATAACTTTATATGTTCTGTTCTTCAATTAAGCTTTAGACTCCTTAAGAATAGGAATTACATATTTTTAAAAATTTTTTAATGTTTATTTATTTTTGAGACAGAGCGAGAGACAGAGTGCATCGGGGGAGGGACAGACAGAGGGAGACACAGAATCTGAAGCAGGTTCCAGGCTCTGAGCTGTCAGGCACAGAGGCTGACACAGGGCTCAAACTCACGAACCATGAGATCATGACCTGAGCCAAAGTCAGGCACTTAACTGACTGAGCCACTCAGCTGCCCCAGAATAGGAATCATATTTTAAAGCTCTTTGTAAGTCAAATACTTAGCATTCTTTCTGGGACATACTAAAGGTCAACAATTGTTTGTGAAATGAACAAGTCCAAGTTCAGGACGCATTGTTGGTTAGGAAACAAGTTGTGACTTTGTCTTTTTTAGAAGTATAGCAATTGTTGATTTGCCTTTTATTCTGATCCCTCAGTGGAATTCTAGGGAATGTAAATGTATCTTTGATTCTCTAGAAGGTTTGTAGCCATGTATTGTAACTGAGGATGAGGACCACAGCACTGCAGTTTAAAAAGAAAAAAAGACTTTAAGTGTTACCTTGCTAATTAAATCTGAGTCTTGATTTTATGTCTTTAATAAATCACTCTAGGCAATAGTATAATAAAGGCAAAGGGGATTAGATTGAAGCTTTTAAAACTGTAAACATACCACATTTCCCTGAAGAATTGGGAGGAATGAAACACTAAAAACAAATGTGTATTTTTAAGGATACAAGTATTTTCTGTATTATCACCAGATTTCACAACTCCTCACCAAAGTATTTTCTCCTAATGTTAATTCATAGGATAGACAATAATGTAAATGGCCTTAAAAATAAGAGTAATCATGGGGCGCCTGGGTGGCGCAGTCGGTTAAGCGTCCGACTTCAGCCAGGTCACGATCTCGCGGTCCGTGAGTTCGAGCCCCGCGTCGGGCTCTGGGCTGATGGCTCAGAGCCTGGAGCCTGTTTCCGATTCTGTGTCTCCCTCTCTCTCTGCCCCTCCCCCGTTCATGCTCTGTCTCTCTCTGTCCCAAAAATAAATAAACGTTGAAAAAAAAAAAAAAATAAGAGTAATCGCTTCTCGGCCTTTTGGTTAAGATCAAGTGTAAAAATAAGAGTAAGATTTTTAAGATGATAATAAAATACACTCATGTTTGCTCCAGTTCAGAGATATTTTTGCTGATAAAAGGGTGTTACTATGAGATGATTTTCCATCTCTATTAACTTATACAATAAATGATGTGGCTTTTACACTTTTGCAGCACTTATCAGCCAAAGAAACTAATGAAAGTTTGCCTAAACTCTCCCATATTTAATGGGCAGATTTAAACTTTTCTCATATTAATATAAATTAGATGACTTCTGTCCTTGCCTGAAGTGACAATGTCAATGTCTGAAGCTTACATCTTTCATGACTGTCGGCTAATTAGAATGCAGGACAGCTTTAAAGTTCACATCTCTAATTCGCCATTCTGGATTACATCCACTGTTAGCACTCCTGTCGATCACTGCAGGGCCTGGAGCTACATTTCCCAAAACCTATGATAAGCATAGTCTCCATGAGAATCAACAGTAGGAGGTAAAAAAAAAAAAAAAAAAAGCTATCTCTTTGTACATTAGAATTTAAAATAAACTTGATAATCATACCACTGTAAAGTCCTTAACCCACTGCCACTGAACAGATACCATCTTTCTTAGAATTAAAAGTTTGTCAAAGAAGCACTCTTGCTGCTTCTTGTTTACATACATGTATGGAACTAGAAAATGTGGCTTTTTGAAGAGAAGTCATTTTTTGGTGTGATTTCTTCTGAGTTCTGGGAATATATTGACTTTTGGGGGGGGCTTCTCTCTTTGTCAGCCAGTTCTCCACCTCTCTGGTCCTGGCTTTCTCAATCCTTGTGAGGAGGGCATGTGCCCCAGATGGGGTTTCTCTTTCTTTGGATTGTACCATCTTTCTCCAGCCTTCTTCTGTGGACTTCCCTCCAAACTTTTTGCCCTGTATTCTCAGTTTTCCTCACACTTTGATCCTTTCCATTGATTTTTGTTTCCTACTTTCTTATTTAATTGGAATTTATTAGTAAATTAAGGTTCTCAATGAAGCTCATTTGAAAAGCTTTGACTGGGGATTGCACATTCTCCCAGCTCCCTATGTCTCAGGAACTGGGGTCAGTATTTTCTAGACAGTTTTTATTCCAAAATATGGACAGAAATCTACCTGCCTTTCAGACATTCTCTCTATAACACCCTTCAGTAACCACTGGGTCTATCTTCTTCTTCAAATGCATTAAATAATTGAATACTTGGCTGACAGTTTTCCTCTGGAGTTAAACTCTCATCTTCCTATTTGGCTTGGATGTGTACAGGGAGGACCTATCAAGTACTCCAACCGCTTTTCAAGCAATGCTCATTGCCACTTGATTCAGCCACTCATGCTCAGAGCTACTCCCTTGACCCCTGTCATCCTCCAGCCTGAATCCATTTCAGAAAACAGAATCCTTGAATCCCGACAACTTCATTTCTTTCTACAGTTTCTGTGCCCTTCCTAATTGGCATTTTGACATCTTTGAGACCTTGAGATTCTCAAAATCTACTACTATTTGCTGCTCAAAATGGACCAGCAGTGGTGGCATTAGCCTCACTTAGGAGCTGGTTGGGAGTGTCTTGGCCCCTCCCCAAACCTAATCTGCAATTTAACAAGATCCTCAGGGGTTTTATATGCACATACAAATTTGCAAAGGACTGTGTTAATATTTTCAAATTTTCCTGTTTTTGTTCATCTGCTTTACTACTTAAGCCTGCATGTCTAGGTCACATATTTCAGTTTGTTCCTCACCAGCATGCTTATCTGTCTTTGTACCCATTGACTAGTCTCCCCCTTGGGTCAATCAAACCAGCCTCTTTTCTTCCACTATGCCTAAGCTGTACTGAGCGCTGCCAGCGGAAATGACTTAAATGGACTGGGATCAATGCTTAGTCATGATTTGTGACCTCAGACAGATCCCAGGACTGCTTAGTGTTCTGCTTCTGATCATCCTTCTTCCACTCTCTGAAACTGCATAGCTCTCCTCTCCAAACTCCTCTCTCACTCCCTTGCTCCCCCTCCCTCTCCCACCCCTTTACTGCTTGTAAAACTCTTACTTCGTATTTAGAGTGAACTGGATTCTTCTGCCATGAACAATCTTAACATCTTACCTACATGCCTACAGACATCTGTATTCACTCCTGAGGACTGTTATTTTTCTTTTTTAATGTCTAAGGTTTCACCACCATCATACTAATTCCACTTACCCACTACCCCCTCCCCTTTGTGAACAAACTTTTTATTCTGGAATAATTTTACATTTACAGAACAGTTGGAAAGATTGTGCTGAGATTTCTCATATACCCCTGTAGTGGGTTGGATAATAACCCGAACAGTATGGCCAAATCATAGCCTCAGTACTTGTGAATGGGACCTTATTTGGAAATGGGCTCTTTGCAGATATAATTCTCATGAGAGGATATCCTTGTGGATGTAGGGTTGGCCCTATATCCAATTACAAGTATCCTTACAAGAGACAGACAAAGAGAAGAGAGAGAGGGAGGAGGCCATGTAAGATTGGGGGACAGTTATAAACCAAGAAACAGCAAAGACTGCCAGAAGCCACCAGAAAGTAGGACAGAGGCACACAATGGATTCTGCCTCAGAACCTCCAAAAGGAACCAATCCTATTGACACTTTGATGGCAGACTGCTGGCTTTGAGAAATGTGAGAGAATAAATGTGAGTTGCCTTAAGTTTGCACTCATTTGTCCTGGCAGCCACAGGAAGCCAACACCACTCTCCACGTGGTTTCCTCCAATGTTCCATCTTCCTTTCCCATCTTACATTGTCAAAACTAAGAGACTGATGCTGATATAATACTATTGACTAAGCTCTAGTCTACTGTTTAGACTTCCCTAGTTTTTACACTAACATTCTATTTCTATTCCAGGATCCAATCTAGCAAACCACATTGTATTTAGTTTTCATGTCTCCTTAGTTATCCCTCGCCTAGGGTAGTTTCTCTTCCTTTGCTTGTTTTCTCTTTTTTCTTTCTTTCTTTCTTTCTTTCTTTCTTTCTTTCTGGCCTTGACAGTTCTGAGAAATACCAGTTAATGATTTTCTAGGATGTCCCTCTGTTTGGGTTTAGCTGATGTTTTTCTCATGGTTAAGCCAGAGTCATGGATTTGGGGGAAGAATACCACAGAGATGAAGTGCCTTTCTCATCAAATCATATTAAGAGATACAGAAGATCAATGCATCATCAACAGTGATGTTAACATTGACCGCTTGGTTGAGGTCATGCTTGCCAGATTTCTTTGTTATGAAGTTATTATTTTTCCCTTTCCATCTTCTATTATTTGGACATGAGTAATTAATTCCAGCTTACACTCAAGTGAAGAGGACTGTGTACATGTATTATTTGGAATATTTCTAGAAGGAGGATTTGTCTCTTCTCCCTCATTTATTTGTGTATTCAATCATTTATTCCTATCAGTGCAGGTTCACGCTCAGTGAATTTGTAGCTTTTCATGTTCCATTTCCCACTCCAAATAAAATCTCTTCTGTCTCTGCTCTCTTTTTCCCTTCTGGCAATAGCATCCCCAACACCATATCTCCTTTCATTTATTCAACATTAATGAAAAAACAGACACTATCTGTATTTTAAGGATACTATGATAAATAATTTATAGTTCATTTTTTCCAGAAGTTCACTGACTGGAAATTTCTGCTATGCGCCATTTACCTTGCTGTGTCCTGAGGATAGAAGGGTATTTTGGCAGCAACCAGAGAAAGACACTAGTAGACTTCTTGACAGTTTCTTACTCTTTCCAGTTTCTTACCTGTATTTATTCCCCAACCCATTTCATTGATTTAAAGATTTTCTTGCACTGCATTCTGTCTTGCCTGGGAGATTACATTATTTGCATAGTTTTGACTGCTACTCTATGCTAATATTCCTTAAGTATCTTTCTCTACAGGTAAGGACTCTCTTCTGAGATCCAGACTTGTTTATTCTGTTGCCACATGCAAGAGTCCAGAGACACCTCAGATGACACCCAAATATTTTCTTCTTCCTTCAAGTTCAAACATTATTAATGGTATCATTACTGTTGCCAAAGGTAGAAACCTGGGATTCATTCCGAGAAACTCCCTACTATCTTCTAAATCCAATTAGACACCAAGCCTGTAGAACTTAGATCCTAAAGATCTCTCAAATAATTAACTACCCTTTGTTTTCAGCATCTCTGCTTCTGTACATCATATCTCCATGAACCTCCAATCTACATTCTACAGTTCTTCCAAAAGTGACATGCTAAAACACAAGTCAGATCATCTTCCCTTCTTATTTAAAGAATTCTGAGAATGTATTGTCCCCAGTATAGGGCCCAAACAGACAATAACCTGTAAGATCTGGTCTTTATCTTGTCAACTACCTTGTTCAACATTCCCATGGTTTAGTCTCATTGAGCAAGATGCCACTCAGCTTTCAGGTTCATGACCTTCCCTGTTCCTGGATGATTATCCCCTCATTTTCCATACACTCTTTGTGACCTCAAATATTTTCTCTTCTCTGACTCTTTCCCTAAACTCTGCAGAGGTAGTTACTTCTTTATGCCTCCTTAGGTTATAAATCTCTATTATTAAATTATATTTTCATTGTGTATTTATGTAAATTTCCTTGACCAGACTGAGTTCCAAGAAAATAAAATGTTTTATATATCTTTGTATACTCACGTTGCCAAGCACACAGTAGCTGGTTTTCAGTGCACATTTGCTCAAAGAATAAAGGAATACAAACTTGCAAGCATCTTAATGTCTTTGCTTGCCAGCTCGATGATACTGTCAAGATATTTTCTATTTGGATATTTTCTATTTCATACAAAAATGTATTATCTACATTATCTTAACTTCAGTTGATTTCCTTTTTTTTTTTTTTTTTACAGAGGGGAAAGCTATGGTCCAAGGCTTAGACTATAGAAAAGGGCCTTTGGCCGTTACTCGTTGAGATGTTTATGTTAACGATACCATCACTGAATAGTTTAGTTCTTGACATGCAGCTGTACAAATGGGGACAGGCGTATATTAAGGCCTCCACTTTCCTTGCCATGCCACCACAGTCCTGGTGTTCTCTTTCCTTTTCCAGTCAGCCATCCAGTGCTGTCATGCTCCTTACCTACTTCTCTACACATTTCTTCTGACTTCCCTACTTTCATCTCCTCTGCCAGCTCCCTTATTCTCAAAGCTGGAATTACCTTAATGTACTCTATTCATAGGAAAGTCATACACTTTCATCTCTAATGTTTGTATAATACCTTAGAGTTTTAACAACACTTTTCTCTACATTCTCATTTGTTTCTATTTCAGAGGGTGATTATTATCCCCAGCTTTCAAATAAGCAAACTGAAATTCACAGAACTTACTCACAGCTTTCCATAATATTCCCTAGATAAAATGTGGTCAAGCTGGGCCTAGAGTCCCTGGTTTGATTTAAAATCCTATGTACTTCTCTGAAACTCAGAAACCAGGTCCCGAGGCATGGAAAAGTAGAATCTATACTAAAATTACATAGGAATGCCTCAGTTATAAGAACCAATATTTTTTTCAGAAGCTGGTAGAAGGTCAAGTTTTCTATCTATACAAGAGATCATTGCAACCAAAATATTCTGATCAGACATAGCCTTTATAGGTTTTGGTTTTGTGGTTGATGAATATTCACAAGTATGATTAATAAAGCATCTAAACATATATGTGTCTGTGCTTGTTGCAGGAGAGGAAAATACAGAAGCATTGTCATGCATTTCATTGTGTACTCTGTGGCAAAAAAAAATCAACCATGAAATGAAAGTGTTCTTTTTCAATAGAAGTGTCTCTGCATTCATATTTTTCTTCAGTGCTGTTTTTTTTTGTTTGTTTAAAATCAACTTGAGATGTCGAATATAAATATAACGGCTCAGAAAATGATAAAAAATACTCATTTTTTAAACACATCCTGATCACCACTGAAATTAGAGTTTCCAGGAACAACCAAACCAAGACAGACCCTGCCTTTTTCTTTCTCAGAATGAGTGATACTGTTCCTAGTGGCCCAGTTATGTGTCCCTGAACCGTTGGGGAGGATATGGGTGAATGCCTCCGCAAAATGGCAGTAAGATGTGGAAGGAGCGCCTTTTGATTCCTAAACAGTTTAGCTCACTCACTGAATTACTTACTCCATTCATTACAGAAAAAAATGCTAGATCAACACAATGGCAGCCTGGTAGATAACCCTTGGGTTTTGGCCCCAATTTGTCCTCAGCCTATAGTCTATATGGCTTGCTTTAATATAAGTAATTTAGAAGTACTCTAGCCTTTTTTTTTTTTTAATGTTTATTTTTTTTGAGAGAGAGAGAGAGATAGAGCATGAGCAAGGGAGGGGCAGAGAAAGAGGGAGACACAGCATCCTAAGCAGGCTCCGGTCCCTGAGCTGTCAGCACAGACATCATGACCTGAGCCAAAGTCAGAAGTTTAATTGACTGAGCCATCTAGGTGCCCCAATCTAGCCTCTTTGAATTTTATTCTGTTTGTTTTAATTGCTTTCAGAGGGAGGGAAATTCTAATCCTCAGAAATATTTTGTCTGAAAATTGTTTTACCTTCTGAAACAGGGAATGAACATGGTTGTTGTTTGTTTGTTTTTTATTTTAAGTAAATTCTGGTATTTTCATGGACTTACATCGACTCTAGGCATGTCCTTACATGACACTAGGAGATCAGAGTTTTGAGTGACTGTTGTCCTCAGTGGTCTCTCTTGCCTAAGCAATCTTCCTACTTTGACCACCTGAGCAGTCTTCTCTGAAAGCCTGCCAAGCTATGGTTTTTAGTTGAAGCTGGTGTTCTTAATCTTCATTTTTTTCAAGTCTCACTGCAGAATGAGTTCATTTATTCTGTAGGACAGAAGTCACCATTGATAGAGCCCATATACTAAAATCTTATAAGCTTATACATCTGGTGTAATAGAATGCTAAAAAAGTAAAAGTTGCAAGTGTTTTAAAATTTTACCCAAACACATTGATTTTGTAAGAATAAATCAAAATAGCATTTTCAACAAAACTAATTTTTTAGTCTGCAATATTCTTAAATGCCATCAATTAAAAAGAATGAATTAAACACAAATTTAAACAAGTAAACTGAATAAATGCTGCTTACAGCATGATGTGGTATAATAGAAGGCCCAGCAGTCTTGGACTCAAATTTATGTGGTTTCTAATATCAATGTTGTCAATTCCTGGCTCTGTTTCCTTCAAAAAATTAAATTTATTGAGTAGAGGGGCATCTGGGTGGCTCAGTCATTTGAGTGTCTAACTCTTGATTTCGGCTTAGGTCATGATCCCAGGTCGTTAAGATCGAGCTCCGCATTGGGCTCTGCACTGAGCCTAGAGCCTGCTTAAGATTCTCACTCTCTCTCCCTGTGCCACTCTCCCCTCTTTGTGTGTGCTCTCTCTCTCTCTTTCAAAAAACAAAAATAAAGTAAAAATAAAAATAAATTTATGTGAATAGGATTTTATTTATTAAAAATTTGGATAATGATGCATATCAGCAGGGTTGCTGTGAGGTTAAGAATAATATATGTAGGTGTGCCTCAGTGACTTAGTCGTTAAGCATCTGACTTCGGCTCAGATCATGATCTCGTGGTTCGTGGGTTCAGGCCCCATGTTGGGCTCTGTGCTGACAGCTTAGGGCCTGGAGCCTGCTTCATATTCTCTGTCTCCCTTTCTCTCTGCCCCTCCCTGGCTCATGCTCTGTCTCTCTCTGTCTCTCAAAAATGAGTAAACATTAGAAAAATAAAAAAAATTAGAATAATATATGTAATACTCATGACATGTCTAGGGTCTCAATACATGTAATTATTATTACAATGACTTTAAATACCCTCACCTTGTAACTGAAATTGTATTAAGTGACCCTGTCATATATATCATCAAGTGAATTCATAACACCTTTGCCCATAAATATGCTTATAATGGTACAAAGAATAGAAACCTATCAATAGAATGAAGATTTGTAAGGGAATATGAGCATACTAATAGTTGTTAAAAGTTAAGCCTGTGTGATAGCATTTCTCAGTTCCAAACACCATGATAAGAATATACTTAGCAGAAGTTAAGAAGATAGCAAAATACGATGAGCCACACACATTTTCAGGAGATATTTCAGTCTTTGTCACAAGTGAATTTTTATATATAGAGAAACAATCTATTTCCATAGGTACATCCCCTGGCAGATGTGGCCTTCCCTCTAAGACACCTTTATATTCATTTTAATATAAATAGACATTTAAGACAAATCAATATTTTTAAAAATGATTTGAACTGATTGCTTTTATTACCTGTTTTGGCCAAAAAACTATTTTCCACTTTTAAATTTAATTTTGTCATATGCATTTTGATTAGCTGTCAGTGAATTCCCTTCCAAAAAAACAAAAACAAGAACAAAAACACGAGATTAGTGTTAGACAACAGTTGTGCATCAGAAAACAATAGGATAGCCACCATGAGGGTGCCATGTAAAATTTCTGTTATTTACGAATAATAATTCATAATGATTATATGAATCTGTCCACAATTACTGATATTGCCAGCACAGACTTTTGGACTCTGGGTCACAGAAAGTTTAATTCAGGCAATGTAATGTCAACTTTGCTTGAGTCACAACTTTTGTCTGATAGGTTCTCCGGGAAGAGAGTGTGGTAGTAAGTACTAATTTTGACATGTTTATTTTCTCTTTTCTTCAGGTGACATTTTCTCCTATTCCTACAATATTTAAAAATTCAGTTTCCAAGCTTTTAAGTAATTTTATCTTTCTCTGAACCTTTTATGATATTTGATGCAGAGAAAGCCTCATTTGAAGAAACTTAAAAGTCTGAATCTCACCTTTCCTGTCTACTCATGTCTTCTCAAGGCTTGTTTTGGGTTCTTCTTTAAATATATATTTTTTAATGTTTATTTTTGAGAGAGAGAGAGAGAGACAGGGCATGAGCGGGGGAGGATGGAGAAAGAGGGAGACACAGAATCTGAAGCAGGATCCAGGCTCCAAGCTGTCTGCACAGAGCCCAAAGCAGGGCTTGAGCTCACAAACCATGATATTGTGACCTGAGCCAAAGTCGGACGTTCAACCAACTGAGCCACCCAGGTGCCCCTATTTTGGGTTCTTCTGGCCCATCTTTCTTTCACTTGTAGATCCATTTCCTGTACATGTTTGTTATTCTTTGTTTCTTGGGAAAAACATTATATTTGAATCAAAGTGTTGGATATAAAGCTCAATTTTTAGTTAATTCAGATTTCTGGTAGTCAAGGGAATGCACAAAGCATGAAACACGATGATAGTTGTTCACTGATGATGTTGATCAGGAAGCATACTTGGTCTGTGGACTTACAGTATTGATCCAGAACTGGGTACCTCCTTCTAGAAAGAACTTAACCTTTGCTGAGGGAAAAAACACCATCTTACTTTTGTTAATATAGGTTGAGATAGTATGCATCAACTAGTATTTTTTTCTCACAAGGTACTTTAAGTATACTGGTATTGTTTAGGTTTAATTTGAGAAAAGTCAAAGTGAGTAATGTATTTAACAACAAATTTGACAATCTCCCTCATCTGTTCCTTTCATCTACCTCCTCAGAAATGCACAATGGCTTTCTGTTTCCCCATATTATTTTCTATCTTTCTGATCTCTCCTCATATTACCCCCAGGGTAGCTTCTCAACTTCATACCTTGAGACATCATTGCTGACTCAAAATTTATTATTTTAAGGAATGTTCTACCACACTTCCATTTGTTTCAGGTTGTTACTCAAATTGCATGCCTAGATTGTTAGGTGACATACACTATGTTCTTTTGTACCTTCAAAATATATCCAGAATCCATCCATTCTTCATCCCTTCATTGCTATCATCCTCATCCAAGCCATCATCATTCCTCACCTGGATTATTGCAATTACACTGAATAGGTCTCCTTTTTTCATATTATCCTCACAAGTGTCATTCTCTACACAGCAACCTTATGAGCCTTCTAAAAGATAAGCTAGACCCTGTTACTTCTATGCTCAAAACCCTCCAATGTTGTTTCATTTCAGCACATGGTAAGTACAAAAGTCCATAAAATTGCTTACAATGCCCTTCTTCCACTAGTTCCTCTCTGACACCATTTACTACTCCCTCTGTTCTCTTCACTCCAGCCACACTGGTCTCTTACCTTAACTAGGTGTGTCAGGCACTGTCTTCAAAGTCTGCATTGGTGCCTTGTCTGCCTAGGTGTCTGTAAGACTTATTTTATCACCTCTCTTGGGCTTCTGTGCAAATATCAGCGGGGGCTGCCCAGATAACTCTAAGCGAAAGTATAGTATTCAGTACACTTCCCTAACCAAATCCTTGCTTTATTTGGCATCACAGAATTTATCACCAAATTATATACTATATATTTTCCCTTTTTGCAGTACCCATTCTCCCCATAGAATGTGGGCTCCACAAGAGCAGGATTATTTGTATGTTTTGTTCACCTCTATATCTACACACTTTGCACATAGAGGCAGTCAGTGAATATTTATTAAACAGATGAGTCAATATATAGATAGCTTTCATGTTAATACTCTTTGTATGTAGTGTTAAATTACCTTCTGGGTAAAAGGCATTTGGTGAGATAGTGATGGTCAATGAGGAAGAGTCAGACATGTTTTTTTACAAAAGTTTAAATTAGTAGTGACAAAGGGAATCACATTTTTCCCAAGTGTGGACCCATTTTGATCTTGAATGTTTCTATGAAACATTTAAAATATAAAGGGTTACATGTTTTGACCTTTAGATAATTTCTAAGGACAAGCTTTTTCAACCAAACAACTAGTTACCAAAATAAACACAGAATCCCAAGAACTCTAAGCTATTTCTCTATTCATGGTTATGTAGGTCAGTTAAAAGAACATCTCAATAACATATGTTTCAGAAATTTATACCTGTTTTAGTGAGGTACAATTTCACTATTTTCCTAGTTCCTAATGAGAATGAAATACGGGCATTTGGAGGTTGTTCCAGTCCTAAATGAGAGGGATTACTTGGGGAAGTAATTCTTGGTCCTATGAGATTCCTGAGTGTCAAGAACATACCTGGGTTGGATGGAGATGATGATGATGGTGATAGTGATAAAAATAACAGCTAATAGCTGATACGTATTGAAGCTTACCATGTGCAAGCACTGTTCTAAGTGGCTGCTTGTATGAACATACTTAATCTTTACAACAACCTTATAAAGTAGGCATTATTATTCCCACTTTACAAATGAGAAAACTCGGTTATGAAGAGGTTGAATAAATAGCCAAGGTCACACAAAAAACATAAATGACAGAGATGGAATTTGAATGTTTGGCTTCAGAGCCCTCTCTCTCTTCACCTGTATTCTAACATGCCAAGCTCCTTCCTGCCTGGAGAATAAGTAGAACTCCAAAACGTGTGTGTGCATGCACATGTGTATGTGTCTGTGCAAGGGTGAGCGCATGCACACCTATTTGTGCAAGTGTGTGAATATGCATATGTGAGTTGGTAGTGATGATGACACAGTTTTTTTTAATGTTTATTTATTTATTATTTTTGAGACAGAGAGAGGGCCCAGGCAAGGGAGAGGCGGAGAGAGAGGGAGATACAGAATCCAAAGCAGGCTCCAAGCTCTGGGTTGTCAGCACAGAGTCCGGCGTGGAGCTTGAACCTACCAACTGTGAGATCATGACCTGAACCAAAGTCAGGTGTCAGCTGAGTCAACTAAGAAGTCAACTAAGTCATCCAGGTGCTTGTATGGGACGGTATTGAAAGTGAGGTGATATAGTTCTGAAGAGAGCAAAAGTGAGGAAATAAATACCATTGTTAGGTTTTACATGTGTTACTTCACTTAATCAGCATAGGAGTCCTTATGAGGGAATATTTTGCCTTTCTAAAAATAGATGAGAAGGGCACCTGGGTGGCTTAGTTTGTTAAGCATCTGGCTGTTGGTTTTGGCTCAGGTCAGGTTCATGAGATGGAGCCTGCATTGGGCTCTATACTGACAGCATGGAGCCTGCTTGGGATTCTCTCTCTTTGCTCTCTCTGCCCCTCCCCGCCCCCTCTAAATAAACGAATAAACAACAACAACAACAACAACAACAAAATAGATGACACATATCAGAGGATCAAAGAAACAAGAGTCCCACCCTTGGATAAGGTCCAGGCAGTGGCAATGAGATTAGGAGGAAAATCTCACCTTGCTTCTCAAAGTTAAAGCTCATAGCTCTCCTGGAGGCATAAAGAAGACTCTCTGGCTTCCTTGCCATGATCCTCTGACCTTTGTTTCTTTTGAGACTGGGAGGGGACACCAGCCAAGAGAAGACACTGGGTCAGGGTAGAACTATGTAATCTGGTGCTAGAGTTGCCAGATATTTCTGGGGCATACTTAAATTAAAAATTATTTATTTGAGGGGCGCCTGGGTGGCGCAGTCGGTTAAGCGTCCGACTTCAGCCAGGTCACGATCTCGCGGTCCGGCAGTTCGAGCCCCGCGTCAGGCTCTGGGCTGATGGCTCAGAGCCTGGAGCCTGTTTCCGATTCTGTGTCTCCCTCTCTCTCTGCCCCTCCCCCGTTCATGCTCTGTCTCTCTCTGTCCCAAAAATAAATAAACGTTGAAAAAAAAAATTAAAAAAAAATTATTTATTTGAAATTCAAATCTAACTGGGTGTTTTGTTCAGTCTCACAACTCTACCTGTGGCTTCTCTAACTCTGTCAGGAATGCTGAGCAGATTACAAAAGCAGAATAAGGCATTACCTTGGACTTTGTGAATCCTCATATGGATTCATCAACTGTTCATTGAATCACACATCATTGGTAGAAACAGTGGCTACCTCCGGAGTCAGCCTGCCATGTTCTGAATGAGGCTTTGTGAGGGTTCACTCCTACAGCTTACAGTGTCTAGTACAGAGGTTCTCAAATATTAGCGTATGTTAGGATCACCTGGGAAGCTTGTTTTAAAAACGCTAATTCTTAGCTATAACCCCAGGGATTATGTTCTAGGAGCAGAACCCTGAAATCTTTGTTTCTAATGTAAGAAGACTCCAGGTGATCTTGAGGTGGGTAGTTCCAGGAGCATTCTTTGACAAGGACTGGTCTGGTAGATGGAGAAGACTTTTCATCCAGATATTACAAGAGCCAATAATAAATACTTCTCAGTGAGACTTTAGACACTGGGACACTGTGTGCTTTGAGTTTCTCTAAAGTGTTAATACAGATTAGGGAATATTATTGTATTATATGTATTACTGTATTATTTTCTGATAAAATATATCTAAGTGACCAGCAAGTAGGGATTGGCTGCAAGCATGTAGGCTCTCCAAAAGAGAAATTTTCCCTGGATTTCTGATCAGAGCTGTAAGTCAAGTGAAATGTCACGTTCTTACAAAGTAGCTTAGACCTCTTGAGCCACAGTCGCTTCTCCACTGGGGTTATTTATGAAAGCCTTGTTTCTGGAAGGAAAAGGTTCACTGTGTTTCATAGGGTTAAAAGCAAGGACTTGTACCTGCAATTTTTCAAACCAATTCTATATTTCAGCATAATGTTTGTGGTACTGATACAGGATATGGAGGCATTTGTGTTATTAGTTGTTGAACACCCTGGCTGCTGAATGCTCTGCAAAGTCAAGTCAAAGCACTGAGCATTCTGGGAGGGATGCCAACAACAAATTGTAGTAATCCAGCCTTGTTTTTATAAAAGCATGAATCAGAAGCTCAGCATCTTGCTGAGACAGCAATCATCTTAACCTTGTTATACTCCTGAGATGGTAATATGAGGTCTTATCAATATGGTTGATATGGCTCTCAAAGGAAAGCTGCGGGTCAAAAATGGCTAAAATTTATCATGGAGCATATTACTTTGTGGGATGTCCAGCTGTAGAATTGTGACTACCTATTAAATCCTCTCTGAAGTAAGAAATATATGGTCCACTGCCTGCAGGATAAGAGAAGGGGAAGGAAGTGGAATAAAAAGTGAAATAAAACTGGTCAAATGAGATGAAAGTCTGATATCTTAATTTTCAGCCAGAGGCATCGGTTTTTGAGATTATCCTGTAGGCAGCTTCTGACTGAGTGGGGATAGTTCCATGCCATGGAAGATTAGAGGCTCTCGGGATGGCTGTATTTTAAATGGTGAAATCTTTTCAAAGAGGTTTTGTTTTTGTAATCAAGTCTAAGCTGTATTCAAGTGACCCAGACAATTAATAGCATTTAAATGAGTGTACAGAGCAAGACTGCTGTGATCTATTGGATCTGTTTTTTACATTTGAGCTTTATATCTATCAACTTTCTCAGAAAGAAGTCAAACCAAGATTTATGCCTAGAAGACAGAGCTTTCTTTAGGAGTTATTATTAGTATTCAGTTTCAACCCCATGCCCTCCAGGAAGAAGGACAATATGCTATGGGTTCAGAAGCCTAGGCTTTGAAATGAGAAAGACCTGGACTTGAATCACAACTTTGTCATTTCCAAGTTGTGAGACCTTGAGTAAGTTGCTTAACCTCTCTGTGCTTTAGTTGTATTAGCTATAGGATGCAGGTGTTAGTACTTGCCTCATAAAATCTTTGTGAGGATGAAATGACATATTATATGCAAAATGCCCTCTCCAGTACCTGGTACATAGTGTATACTCTACAAATATTAGCATTCGAGAATATGACCTCTCCTCCCTAAAAAATTGCACTTCTCTTCTCTGCCTGGGTTCTGAATAATTTCAGAATTTTAGCAAAAATAAAGACACTGGTAAAATATCTCCTTATTCATGATAGAGAAATGTTGGAGAATGCAGTTTAGTTTGAGAGCCCAATTGGCCTATTAAGTGTATGATGCCTAAAATTAGGCAGACTCCCCTTACCTCTTTTAGCACCACCACTGGGGCCAGTATTCACATGGAAAAAGGAAGAGCAGAACATGCTCATCCCTATAGGGATTCCTCCCTCCCCCCCAGGTAAAACTGGGCTGAGCATGCACAGATATTCTTTCCAAATTAACCAGAGACATGATTCTATATTATCAGGCTCTGAGTGAATAAAGGGGTCAGGAGAGAGAAGATATTGATAAAAATCTTCCTCATAGAAATAAAGACTAGGAGATGTTCCCATCTAACAAAATGTTATCATAATCATCAATAATTCATTTCTATTATACTTTATTTCAGTATTTAATTTGGTAGTGCCTTCTACCTTTATTTTTTCTTTTTTTTTTTATGAAATTTATTGACAAATTGGTTTCCATACAACACCCAGTGCTCATCCCAAAAGGTGCCCTCCTCAATACCCATCACCCACCCTCCCCTCCCTCCCACCCCCCATCAACCCTCAGTTTGTTCTCAGTTTTTAACAGTCTCTTATGCTTTGGCTCTCTCCCACTCTAACCTCTTTTTTTATTTTTTCCTTCCCCTCCCCCATGGGTTCCTGTTAAGTTTCTCAGGATCCACATAAGAGTGAAACCATATGCTATCTGTCTTTCTCTGTATGGCTTATTTCACTTAGCATCACACTCTCCAGTTCCATCCACGTTGCTACCAAAGGCCATATTTCATTTTTTCTCATTGCCACATAGTATTCCATTGTGTATATATACCACAATTTCTTTATCCATTCATCAGTTGATGGACATTTAGGCTCTTTCCATAATTTGGCTATTGTTGAGAGTGCTGCTATGAACATTGGGGTACAAGTGCCCCTATGCATCAGTACTCCTGTATCCCTTGGATAAATTCCTAGCAGTGCTATTGCTGGGCCATAGGGTAGGTCTATTTTTAATTTTCTGAGGAACCTCCACACTGTTTTCCAGAGCGGCTGCACCAATTTGCATTCCCACCAACAGTGCAAGAGGGTTCCCGTTTCTCCACATCCTCTCCAGCATCTATAGTCTCCTGATTTGTTCATTTTGGCCACTCTGACTGGCGTGAGGTGATACCTGAGTGTGGTTTTGATTTGTATTTCCCTGATAAGGAGCGACGCTGAACATCTTTTCATGTGCCTGTTGGCCATCTGGATGTCTTCTTTAGAGAAGTGTCTATTCATGTTTTCTGCCCATTTCTTCACTGGGTTATTTGTTTTTCGGGTGTGGAGTTTGGTGAGCTCTTTATAGATTTTAGATACTAGCCCTTTGTCCGATATGTCATTTGCAAATATCTTTTCCCATTCCGTTGGTTGCCTTTTAGTTTTGTTGGTTGTTTCCTTTGCTGTGCAGAAGCTTTTTATCTTCAAAAGGTCCCAGTAATTCACTTTTGCTTTTAATTCCCTTGCCTTTGGGGATGTGTCGAGTAAGAGATTGCTACGGCTGAGGTCAGAGAGGTCTTTTCCTGCTCTCTCCTCTAAGGTTCTGATGGTTTCCTGTCTCACATTTAGGTCCTTTATCCATTTTGAGTTTATTTTTGTAAATGGTGTGAGGAAGTGGTCTAGTTTCAACCTTCTGCATGTTGCTGTCCAGTTCTCCCAGCACCATTTGTTAAAGAGGCTGTCTTTTTTCCATTGGATGTTCTTTCCTGCTTTGTGAAAGATTAGTTGGCCATATGTTTGTGGGTCTAGTTCTGGGGTTTCCATTCTATTCCATTGGTCTGTGTGTCTGTTTTTGTGCCAATACCATGCTGTCTTGATGATGACAGCTTTGTAGTAGAGGCTAAAGTCTGGGATTGTGATGCCTCCTGCTTTGGTCTTCTTCTTCAAAATTCCTTTGGCTATTCGGGGCCTTTTGTGGTTCCATATGAATTTTAGGATTGCTTGTTCTAGTTTCGAGAAGAATGCTGGTGCAATTTTGATTGGGATTGCATTGAATGTGTAGATAGCTTTGGGTAGTATTGACATTTTGACAATATTTATTTTTCCAATCCATGAGCAGGGAATGTCTTTCCATTTCTTTAAATCTTCTTCAATTACCTTCATAAGCTTTCTATAGTTTTCAGCATACAGATCCTTTACATCTTTGGTTAGATTTATTCCTAGGTATTTTATGCTTCTTGGTGCAATTGTGAATGGGATCAGTTTCTTTATTTGTCTTTCTGTTGCTTCATTGTTAGTGTATAAGAATGCAACTGATTTCTGGACATTGATTTTGTATCCTGCAACTTTGCTGAATTCATGTATCAGTTCTAGCAGACTTTTGGTGGAGTCTATCGGATTTTCCATGTATAATATCATGTCATCTGCAAAAAGCGAAAGCTTGACTTCATCTTTGCCAATTTTGATGCCTTTGATTTCCTTTTGTTGTCTGATTGCTGATGCTAGAACTTCCAGCACTATGTTAAACAACAGCGGTGAGAGTGGGCATCCCTGTCGTGTTCCTGATCTCAGGGAAAAGCTCTCAGTTTTTCCCCGTTGAGGATGATGTTAGCTGTGGGCTTTTCATAAATGGCTTTTATGATCTTTAAGTATGTTCCTTCTATCCCGACTTTCTCAAGGGTTTTTATTAAGAAAGGGTGCTGGATTTTGTCAAAGGCCTTTTCTGCATCGATTGACAGGATCATATGGTTCTTCTCTTTTTTTTTGTTAATGTGATGTATCACATTGATTGATTTGCGAATGTTGAACCAGCCCTGCATCCCAGGAATGAATCCCACTTGATCACGGTGAATAATTCCTTTTTATATGCTGTTGAATTCGATTTGCTAGTATCTTATTGAGAATTTTTGCATCCATATTCATCAGGGATATTGGCCTGTAGTTCTCTTTTTTAACTGGGTCTCTGTCTGGTTTAGGAATCTAAGTGATACTGGCTTCATAGAATGAGTCTGGAAGTTTTCCTTCCCTTTCTATTTCTTGGAATAGCTTGAGAAGGATAGGTATTATCTCTGCTTTAAATGTCTGGTAGTACTCCCCTGGGAAGCCATCTGGTCCTGGACTCTTATTTGTTGGGAGATTTTTGATAACCGATTCAATTTCTTCGCTGGTTGTGGGTCTGTTCAAGCTTTCTATTTCCTCCTGATTGAGTTTTGGAAGAGTGTGGGTGTTCAGGAATTTGTCCATTTCTTCCAGGTTGTCCAATTTGTTGGCATATAATTTTTCATAGTATTCCCTGATAATTGTTTGTATCTCTGAGGGATTGGTTGTAATCATTCCATTTTCATTCATGATTTTATCTATTTGGGTCATCTCCCTTTTCTTTTTGAGAAGCCTGGCTAGAGGTTTGTCAATTTTGTTTATTTTTTCAAAAAACCAACTCTTGGTTTCGTTGATCTGCTCTACAGTTTTTTTAGATTCTATATTGTTTATTTCTGCTCTGATCTTTATTATTTCTCTTCTTCTGCTGGGTTTAGGCTGCCTTTGCTGTTCTGCTTCTATTTCCTTTAGGTGTGCTGTTAGATTTTGTATTTGGGATTTTTCTTGTTTCTTGAGATAGGCCTGGATTGCAATGTATTTTCCTCTCAGGACTGCCTTCGCTGCGTCCCAAAGCGTTTGGATTGTTGTATTTTCATTTTCGTTTGTTTCCATATATTTTTTGATTTCTTCTCTAATTGCCTGGTTGACCCACTCATTCGTTAGTAGGGTGTTCTTTAACCTCCATGCTTTTGGAGGCTTTCCAGACTTTTTCCTGTGGTTGATTTCAAGCTTCATAGCATTGTGGTCTGAAAGTATGCATGGTATAATTTCAATTCTTGTAAACTTATGAAGGGCTGTTTTGTGACCCAGTATATGATCTATCTTGGAGAATGTTCCATGTGCACTCGAGAAGAAAGTATATTCTGTTGCTTTGGGATGCAGAGTTCTAAATATATCTGTCAAGTCCATCTGATCCAATGTTTCATTCAGGGCCCTTGTTTCTTTATTGACCGTGTGTCTAGATGATCTATCCATTTCTGTAAGTGGGGTGTTAAAGTCCCCAGCAATTACCACATTCTTATCAATAAGGTTGCTTATGTTTATGAGTAATTGTTTTATATACTTGGGGGCTCCGGTATTCGGCGCATAGACATTTATAATTGTTAGCTCTTCCTGATGGATAGACCCTGTAACTATTATATAATGTCCTTCTTCATCTCTTGTTACAGCCTTTAATTTAAAGTCTAGTTTGTCTGATATAAGTATGGCTACTCCAGCTTTCTTTTGAGTTCCAGTAGCATGATAAATAGTTCTCCATCCCCTCACTCTGAATCTAAAGGTGTCCTCAGGTCTAAAATGAGTCTCTTGTAGACAGCAAATAGATGGGTCTTGTTTTTTTATCCATTCTGATACCCTATGTCTTTTGGTGGGCGCATTTAATCCATTTACATTCAGTGTTATTATAGAAAGATACGGGTTTAGAGTCATTGTGATGTCTGTATGTTTTATGCTTGTAGTGATGTCTCTGGTACTTTGTCTCACAGGGTCCCCCTTAGGATCTCTTGTAGGGCTGGTTTAGTGGTGACAAATTCCTTCAGTTTTGTTTGTTTGGGAAGACCTTTATCTCTCCTTCTATTCTAAATGACAGACTTGCTGGATAAAGGATTCTCGGCTGCATATTTTTTCTGTCTAGCACACTGAAAATCTCGTGCCAATTCTTTCTGGCCTGCCAAGTTTCAAAAGAGAGATCAGTCACGAGTCTTATAGGTCTCCCTTTATATGTGAGGGCACGTTTACCCCTTGCTGCTTTCAGAATTTTCTCTTTATCCTTGTATTTTGCCAGTTTCACTATGATATGTCGTGCAGAAGATCGATTGAAGTTACGTCTGAAGGGAGTTCTCTGTGCCTCTTGGATTTCAATGCCTTTTTCCTTCCCCAGTTCAGGGAAGTTCTCAGCTATTATTTCTTCAAGTACCCCTTCAGCACCTTTCCCTCTCTCTTCCTCCTCCGGGATACCAATTATGCGTATATTATTTCTTTTTAGTGTATCACTTAGTTCTCTAATTTTCCCCTCATACTCCTGGATTTTTTTATCTCTCTTTTTCTCAGCTTCCTCTTTTTCCATAACTTTATCTTCTAGTTCACCTATTCTCTCCTCTGCCTCTTCCATCCGAGCCGTGGTGGTTTGCATTTTGTTTTGCATTTCCTTTAAAGCATTTTTCAGCTCCTCGTGACTGTTCCTTAGTCCCTTGATCTCTGTAGCAAGAGATTCTCTGCTGTCCTGTATACTGTTTTCCAGCCCAGCGATTAATTTTATGACTATTATTCTAAATTCACTTTCTGTTATATTATTTAAATCCTTTTTGATCAGCTCATTAGCTGTTGTTATTTCCTGGAGATTCTTCTGAGGGGAATTCTTCCGCTTGGTCATTTTGGATAGTCCCTGGTGTGGTGAGGACCTGCAGAGCACTTCCCCTGTGCTGTGGTGTATAACTGGAGTTGGTGGGCGGGGCCGCAGTCAGTCCTGATGTCTGCCCCCAGCCCACCGCTGGGGCCACAGTCAGACTGGTGTGTGCCTCCTCTTCCCCTCTCCTAGGGGCGGGATTCACTGTGGGGTGGCGTGGCCCGTCTGGGCTACTTGCACACTGCCAGGCTTGTGATGCTGGGGATCTGGCGTATTAGCTGGGGTGGGTAGGCAAGGTGCACGGCGGCAGGGGGGGCAGGCTTAGCTCGCTTCTCCTTAGGTGATCCACTTCAGGAGGGGCCCTGTGGCAGCCGGAGGGAGTCAGATCCGCTGCCGGAGGTTTGGCTCCGCAGAAGCACAGAGTTGGGTGTTTGTGCGGAGCGAGCAATTTCCCTGGCCGGAACCGGTTCCCTTTGGGATTTTGGCTGGGGGATGGGTGGGGGAGATGGCGCTGGCGAGCGCCTTTGTTCCCCACCAAACTGAGCTCTGTCGTCCGGGGGCTCCGCAGCTCACCCTCCCTTTGTCCTCCAGCCTTCCCGCTTTCCGAACAGAGCTGTTAACTTATGACCTCCCAGACGCTAAGTCGCGCTTGCTGTCGGAACACAGTCCATCAGGCCCCTCCGCTTTTGGAAGCTGGACTCGGGGGCTCTGCTTGGCTGGCGAGCCGCCCCTCCGCCCTGGCTCCCTCCCGCCAGTCCGTGGAGCGCGCACCGCCTCGCCGCCCTTCCTACCCTCTTCCATGGGCCTCTCGTCTGCACTTGGGTCCGGTGACTCCGTTCTGCTAATCCTCTGGCGGTTTTCTGGGTTATTTAGGCAGGTGTAGGTGGAATCTAAGTGATCAGCAGGACGCGCGGTGAGCCCAGCGTCCTCCTACACCGCCATCTTCCTGTCGACCTCTACCTTTTTTTTTTTCAAATCATACCATAACTATTGCTGCTGTGACAAATTACCACATACTCAGTGGCCAAAACAATGCAAATTTATTCTCTTCTAGTTCTGGAAATCAGAAGTCCATAGTCAGTCTTGCTGGGCTAAAGTCAAGGTTTCGACAAGGCTGATTCCCTCTGAAGGCTGTGAGGGAGGGATTATTTCTCCACCTCTTTTAGCTTATAGAGGCCACCTGCTTGTGGTCCTTTCTGCGTATCATTCCAACTGCTTGCTTCCGTCATACTTATACTACTGCTGACTTTGACCATCTTGTCTCCCTCTTATAAAGTCCCTTGGGATTATACTGTGTCTACTCACACAATCCAGGAAAATCTCCCATCTCAAGATTCTCGATCACATCTGCAAAGTCTGTGTTACTGTGTAAGGTAACAAATTCACAGATTTAAGGGATTAGGATATGGATGTCTTTGGGTAGCCATTATTCAGCCAATCGCAATGAAATTTGGATTATCTGAATTTGTCTTGTAGCTATTTTTCATGTTACATGTGACATGTTTCATGTTACAGCATTCTTTTTAATATTTTCTGAATTAGGGTATGAATTCCTTAAGAGTAGATATCAAATCTTCCATGTTTTTATATTTATTCTGCTTTATTATCTCACATGTTAAAAGCAAACTAATGCTCTAATAGGCACTCAGTAAAGCTACTAGTTTAAACACTTTAAAAGTCACAGTCTTTAGAATGGAGGCCTGTATCTGGTTTACTTACATTCAGGAAAAACAAAATCTCAACTTTGACTTTTGATTCTATAAATATTCAGACCACGTAAGAAACAATGTACTTGGAGTGAAACATTAGAATATAACTTGTTTCCCAGAATTCTCACTGTTGGACTGTAGAGAGGCTTTGGGACAGTCAATTAAGTGTTAAGATTTACCAGAAATCTATGGGATTATTTCTGCCACACTCTCTTTCCTTCAGATAAGAGAAATACTGCAATTTTTGTAAGTGGATGTGAAAACTTATGCTTCACAATTTAACCTGTTCTCCCCATTAAACTTTGGAGAGGAGGACTATTATACTATGGAACTTGATTCTCATTTTAGCTGCAGTGGTTGATAAGAAGTGTACCGTGGCTTGAAATAAATACACACAAAATAATTCCCTCTGTTAGACACAGGTGCATTTCAAATACATGATTGTTCATCATGTAGGGGTTGAACTAGAAAATTATGGAGACCAATATGTAATTTTAAGGTACTCAATTTACATTAATAGATATCTAAATGAACCATGGAATTAGCTTTAAAACATATAGCCCAATTCACATTCATTATTTTAAAAGTTAGCGATGTATGTAGTAGCTTTGCATATAATATTTCGTTATATAATTAAGACAAAAAGATTCTTCGTCCTTAGCCCTGCAAATTTGCAATTGACCTTTTGTACTTCACCTGTGCTACCTTCACATCCTCTCCCTCTCTTCTTGACTTTTCCTCTCTAGAACTGTAGAATCTGAATTGTAGGTCTAGAAAGGACCCTAGAGGTCATCTTGTCAATTTGGACATTTTATAAATGAGAACATGATTCTAGAGACATTAATTGACTTGCTTAAGGTCACACAACTATCGGCAGAGCTTTACTTTTATTTATTTATTTTTTTTAAGTTTATTTATTTTGAGAGAGAAAGAACACACGTGAGTGGGGTCTCACAGGGGAAGGGCAGAGAGAGGGAGAGGGAATCTTGAGCAGGCTCTGCACTGTTAGCCTAGAGCCCAACTCCAGGCTTGATCTCATAAAACATGAGATCAGGACCTTAGCCGAAACCAAGAGTCAGTTGCTTAAACCCACTGAACCATCCAGGTTCCAGAGCTTTATTAAAAATGCAAGTCTCCTAGCTCTGTGTAAAGACACACCCCCCCCTATTAAGGCAAAGTAGTTTAAGAGGAGAAAGGAACAATAAAAATTTTCAAGGAGTAAAGGGATGGAGGATAAGAAGATTCTGGAAATAATGTGGTCTAAAGGAGGCACAATTCTCAGTGGCCTGCTTTCGTGTCTAAGAGAGTTTATCAGCTGTTAGAGTAAGAGGAAGAAAGACATGTGCCTGCCCTGGGGGATGAAAATAAGGCCATAGGTGAAGGTTGAATTCTGATAGACAGTACTGGTGGAGACCTTTCTCCTCTGCGTGAGAGGATCACCTGAGAACCAAGGTCCTAGGACCTGGAGAAAGGATTATAATAAATGTATGTGTAAAGAGACACTAGGAAATTGCAAAAATAGAAAAAAGAGAGAGTAAAAAAAAAACAGGTACGACAATAGCAGGAATGATATTAATAATAAGAAAAGAGGTATGTAGAGTTAAAGTATTAATTTAGGTATAGAGAGAGTTATTTTGTAATAATAAAGTGACTAAGTTTATGAGGATTTCTGAAACACCAAACAAAAGTACTCAAAGATCACATAACTAAACACAGAAACGATATCTATTAGATATGCAAACATAAATTACAAAACTACAATTATAACACCCATTTTTAGAATAATATATATAGGGAATTGAACAATGATGTCAACACATTTTCTTATGTAGACAGTTCAAAACAAAAAGAAAAATGCAGAAACATCCCTTGAATATAGAATATAAATTCTTTTCTATGTCTGTGGAAACTTTAAAATAATGGATTATGTAACTGACCACAAAGTAAATCTTGATAAAATTTTAAAAGCAAAATATTTATAGACTACTCTCTTTGACCATATTAAAAAACAAAACAAAACAAAACAAAATTTAAAAAAAGTAGAAATAATGAAATGATGAGCCTCTTTTTCCTCCTTAATGCCCAAATACTAACTACTTGGAAATTAAGAATGCATTCCTAGTTGGCTCATTGATCAAAACCACATGAAAACTGAAATTACAGAATATCCAGGAAGCAGTTAAAAAAAAAAATGATGTATTTCCAAATCCATTAAACACAGGAAAAGTCAGAAAATTTATAGTCTTAAATCCCTTTGACAAGTGGTACAGTAAAAGGCAAGCAGAATGAGACATACTTGAAAATCAAAAAAAATAAAAATAAAATAAAAATATTTCTAAAATAAAATTTCTAAAATAAAAAGATTACTAAATTGACAACAAAGTACAGAACTAGAATGGAACACTTAGGACCAAAGAAGAAAGGTGATACCATGGAAAAAAGGCATTGTTGAAGCCTGACTTTTTTTCCCCCAAATTTTTATTTAAATTCTAGTTAGTTAACGTACAGTGTAATATTGAGTTGAAATCAGGAGCTGGACGCTTAACCGCCTGAACCACCCAGGCACCCCATAGATAGACATGCTTATTATTACCATTAATACTTAACATTTTTGGAAGTTATAACAAATACTATAACATTAATCCTTTGGTAAAATATTGGAAAAGAAGAGATCATCTCTTTTTTATTAATGGCTATATTATATATTTAAAAATCCCAAGAATTCTGGCACAAGAATGATATGAATAAAATAATGTTGTAGATAAATAAATAGAAGATAAAATATGATAAATGAATAGATTTTTAATCAGTTAAGAAGAGCTAAAAATAAAAATAGAAGAAAATCCATGATATGGATTTATGGAAAATAATATGATACTTTTACCAAATACATTTACCAAGAATGACATAGAATTATTATGAAGAAAAATATAAAATTGTCTTGGATTATACAAAATATTTTATTTATAATTTGTATGTTTGTTTTTGAGAGAGAGAGACAGAGTGCATGCATGTGAGCATGTGTGTGGACGGGAGGGGCAGAGAGAGAGAGGGAGAGAGAGAGAGTCCCAAGCAGGCTCCACACTGTCAGCACAGAGCCTGATGTGGGGCTTGAACCCACGAATTGTGAGATCATGACCTGAGCCAAAATGAAGAGTCAGATGCTTCACCGAATGAGCCACCAAGGTGCCCCAAAATAATATTTTAAAAATGGAAAAGATGCAATATTCTTGGATGGGAATATATATTAAAATATCAGTTCTGCTAAAATTAAAATAAAAATTCAGTGCAATTTTAGTTGGACTCCAAAAGGCTTTACTTTGGGAGGGACCTTATAAATAATATTAAATATGGAATAACAAATGTCTGAGAACCTCCTTAAGAAATATGAAGAAAAGAAGAGCTTGGATAGATAGCCTACCTTCCCATTGTTAGAAGTACAATAGTCATTGTGATAAATATAAATAGTATTATCATAAACCTAGAAAATTAGCTTAAAAAATAAAAATGTGTTAAATGATTCCAACATATATGGGAATTTGAGACAAAGTCAGTATTTACTAAAAATTAGTTGTACTCAAGGCATTTTTAGATGAGAAAAGTAAGATACAGAGGAGTATGCGCAATATGTTACAATTTTTACAATCAGCCCCAAACTCCTTATCAATGTAGTTGTACATGTACATGCATATATGTGTCACTGCGTGTATAATTACCTGAGACTGAAGTAAAGCACAGAACTACAAACATAAGGATGTTAATGGAGGTTACCAGACTGATTGGGGGAAGAGGCCATAGATATGAATGAGTTGGAGAGAAATGTTGAAAAGATAACTTTGGAGGGAAGCAGATAATTAGCTTTTTTTCTGTCTATCTTTGTATGCTTTATTGTCACAAGCATGTGTTAGTCCATATTTGAAAAATATGGATAAAAAGAATCAATATTAAGTTGAATGTCTGCCTCCCTAAAGATGTGTCCATTCAGAACATGTCAATGTGACTTTATTTGGAAAAACTATCACTGCAGATTAAATTAATTTAAAGATCTTCAGAAGAGATCATCCTGGACTAGTGTAGACCCTAAATCCATGACAAGTGTTTTTATAAGACAAGGGCAGAAGATCCATGAAGAAGAGAAGGTCATGCAAAGGCTGAGCAGAGACTGGACTGAGAAGCCCCAAGCCAAAAAATGCCAGGAGCCACCAGAAGCTGAAAGAAGCAAGTAACAGAATCTCCCCATGAGCTGTTGGAAGGAGTACAACCCTAGAGACAACCTTTGGGCTCTGGCCTCTAGAACTGAGGAATAATTTCTGTTGTTTTAAGACATTAGGTTTGTGTTAGTTCATTATGGCAATCCTGGGAAACAAACACAGATGCTAAACCTTTATTTCAATGGAAATTTTGTGCACATTCCAATATGTAAAAAAATTAGAGCTATTGTGGTTTAGGAATGTGACACTTTGCTCCACCTCCTCCCTCCCTGTGTCGCCACAGAAACACCAGGTGGGCTTGGTGCATAGCTGGTACATCACTGATTTAGTCCAGTCCCTTCTGTACAGATAAGAGGCTTGAAGAGTATTTCCCACCTCCCGGCGAGCTAAGTAGACCTTGTGTCCCTTTCTTATTTTATCCCTGAGAAGACTTGCGGTCACTGTGGGTTCTTTATCACAGCTAGGCAGAGTCCAGTCAGCTTCTCTCTCCTCAGGACATGGAGAATGCCATTTTTAAACTTTTCCCCAATACATCTCACTGCCACACAATCACTTCTGTAAAGTTTTTAATAACGTTTAAAAAAATTTTCTATGTTTCCTTTGGAAAGGATTTTGCAGAAACCACTGATTTCTTGCTGAAGTTCTTTTGATATGCATCTTTCACTTGAAATATGTATCCCTCATGGATTCTTAATTTTGTGTCTCGATTCATATATGACAAAAGTAAGTTGAGAATTCCCTTCACATCACTGCATGCAAAAAATCCCAGGATATTAAAATGCCTCAGAAGGCAGGACTCTGGGGAGTACAGAAAGAATGAGCACAGCCAGTGTGAAATCAGGAAAGAGGGAAAAAAGTGCTCAGTAAACCCAGGAAAGGCAACATATCTACCAGTGTGCCACAGGATTCCTGCAGAATGAGGCAGACATTTCTTGAAGCCACATTTTTTATGCCTACAAATTCCATTTTTATTCCTACCAAAAGAAACTTCCCACCTTCCTCAAAGCAGCCTTACAAGGCAGTTGAGGCTGAAAAGGCTCTGATGAGCTAGATGAGGTGTGGAGATATGAGAAGGACCATTTTTTGGGTGACATCATAACCATCATTTTACAAAACTTATATGGGTGTCTTTGAGTGTTTGAGATCAAGACATGTTTTGTGCATTGAAGAAGACTTAACTGGAGCTGAAAAAGTAGTTTATAGATCTTGTACTTTTTAGCAATCACACACAAATAGTGGGAAAATTTCGGAAAGTAGGTTTAAAAAAAAAAAAAAAACATGAGTGGTTACGTACTGGTATGGGGCCCATGCCCCATGAAGAGACAGAGCAAAATCAGGATGACCCAAACAGAAGTAAACACAAAAATGAATGAGATAGAGCTTTTTCAATTGAGCACAACTAAGGGTTTGTATATTTATAATGATAAGCGTTACTGATGATATAATTACACTGAGTATATGTGTAGTTTTTGAGATATGTATCACATTTGGTAAACTGTTTATAATTTTTATTCCATTACTTCAGGTGGATTCAATCTCTTGTTAGATTTCCTGATAGCATAAATATGCCCCCAATATTGCCCAGGTCATGCTTAAACTAAAGAACATTTTTAAAAAATTTATCTGAAATTCGAATTTAACTGGGTGTTCTATATTTTAATTTGTTAAATCTGGTAAATAGTGTTCTGTTTTAAAGACAGAGAACTTTCCTACTTAACCTCACCAATAATAGTCTGTGGAAGCCTCAAGGGGTCTTCCAAATTTTTGGCAAATTTATAGGGAAATTATATTTGCGGTTTTCTCCCATCTTTGTGTTTCTTCACTCTGTTATACTGTATCTGTCTCACAACTCCTCAAACTGACATGATATTCAGCCCTTACTTGAGTTTTCATGAACAGCTCCTGAACTCTGCAACACATGCATACCAAGAATTTAGGGTTTTGTGTGCGATTTGTAGTGATTTGGTGCATCATCGTGAGAGGCAGCAACACCACTAAGCTTCACTTTCCTCCTCTTCTTGTATCTGCTGTACTCAAATTTTCCTTCTTCCTAGCAGCCCTTGAATAGCCACATTCTTCACTGAAACTTTGGTGTCAGCTTTTTCTTGGGCCTGGATGGTGGGAATTGGGAGGAGAGAAGCGTTCACCTTTTACTCTAAAGAAGCAAACATTTTTCCCAGGAGAGAGTGATTAATCCTTAGGAGGAATTCTGGTACCAAGTGTGAAAGTAATGCATTTTCTCCATTTATTATATATTATTATAAGCATAAAGCAAGTCTACAAGAAAATTGGATTCAGTGTATGTTACGTTGGGAAAATCAGTGTGAATTCACGTCCTTAAAAGACTTATTTCCAGCTCTATCATTATCATAAATGGTGCAACAGCAGGGACACTACTTATTCATTACCACCCTCATGTTCACCCTTAGCACACAAATTCTGATCCCTGGAGGGTAGTTGCCTCTAAGTTTAGTATAAAGATGAAATGAGATGGATCCAAAGCAGTCTGTTAACCAGAAATCAAAGCTGCCTCTTGAAACATCAGGGGTAGTGCTTTAATGACAAAAGAGCCAGCAAATAATAATAAGGGTAATAGTGCTAATGGTTAAATTGGAACAAGTTAAGCCTGCAAAAAGCCATACATTCACAGTAATACTCAAAAGAGAAAACACAAAGTATGCAAAGAAGTACTTCTAATACAACAAAAGAATTATTCCAACAGGGTCTTTATATGTTTATTGATTTAAGTAAGTAGGAGGGTGTTGACATATGACATTTAATTCTCTTTGTTTACCATATGCTTCCATATGTCTAGCACATATACTTTTTTGTGTAAGAAAGAGGAACTTAAATATATGAATGAATCAATATAACACAGGATTTCTACACAATGAGGTATACCTTTTTCTTAATATAGAAATGACCAGAAAGGGGGGACATACTGAATACTAAAGGACTTATCAGAATTAATGGGCTTATGTAATAATGACTCACAAGGTTACTGAAGTTGATTACAACTATGGCATAAAGGCAATACACAATGACCATTACAAAACAGGATGTTCCAAAATTATAGATGATCTAACTGAGAGGAGAAGTGTGGAAATTCAATCCCTCATCTCCTAGGAAATGAAGCCTCCACTCATTATGAATAAACCCCGATAAATTTTAATAAAATACTAACAAGGAATACACATATTTTAATAATTGAAACAAACCAGGTCAATGTATCATAACATCAAGGCAATGGTGTAAGGACTTCCAGCTGTGAAAAATTCCAGGAAAGATAAGTCTTCAAAAATTAAAATGTATATTAAAGACAGGGATACATGAATCTCAGGATATAATGAGTGAAACTTTTATATAAGAAGGCAATTGGTCTATAGCAGAGACTTAAGTTTGCTTTAACTTGGACCATACTACCAAGTGTGAGTGCTATACCACAGACATAAATGAATTAGCCAACAGCCTGGATTCTAGTATTCTAAGTTGGCACTGTTTTTCATTTAGATCTGGAATTTTTTTTTAATTCCCCAGAAAGGTTGTAAACATTGGTACAGAATGCTTAGGGAGGTATAAAGATTAGAACCCTGTAAAGATATAAAAGTGAGAATTAAAGCAAAGTTTCATTCATGGTATTAGCACTTTTGCTACCAGTATGATTCTAATGTATTGAACAATTATGGAATCATTGACTCATTATGTTTGTGTATATTTTAGTTACTATTTAGGGTACTTAAAATATTCAAAAGAATCAGTCACAATAAATTGCTAATTGCCATTTAAATTGTTTAAAGAAATTTAATTAATCAACCTTAATTTGTTAATAACAAAATGTCCAAAAAAATTGATTTTCTAAGTTTTGTTTTTTATATATGTGGATTTAATGAATTAAGCATTGAGTAAAAGGAACCATTACATTGAACCAAAATGACTCCTGAGATGTAATTATAAAACAATTTTATTTTTGTCCTTTGCTGTTTATTTAAAATCTCTTCTATAGGGCTAGTTCTTCTCTTTTGAAAACAGGGGCCAAGTCTGTAGTTCTTATACTCATGGTTGCCTTAAATTCAGACACAGTCCCTAGATGATAATTAAAATGTCCATTCCCATGTACTAATGAAAATTCTAAATTTAAATGTGAGATTTCTACCTATTCCTAACCTCAGCCAACTGCAGGTTGGAATCCTACAATTGGGAAAAGATATGGTTGGTTGGCCCTTTAACACCTTCATTTTTCATCTCTATCTCCTTCATTTGATCTGGCTAACCATATTTGTGACCACTTTGTAGTCAGGGTATAGGAAGGGAGGAGAAGAATGAAGGTAGATGTGTTCTTAACTGACTGATACTATTATTAGCTGGTACTATGTTCTCTGGGACTATTAGGAAATTAAAGTGGGCTCTTTCCCTTTTAAGGGTACTTTAGAAACCATCCCCTACCCCCAATTATATTCATTCAAGACATCTTACCTGAAGTTGTTTTGACCCTACCCTGTGCATCTTGATTTTGGACAGTTGCTCACTGCTTTCTTAGCTCTTTAAAATTTCTTGATACCTTCGAATTCTCTGTCACTCTCAACTACCATGTGATTCTTCCAGGTGGGACCTGAGATGACCCTACACTAGGTCTCCTGTGTGTGTCCTCACATCTGGCCCATGGGGAGTAACCATACATTCTTTACACAGAATCTGGATTTATAAGCCAATGCCAACTTTTTTAGTCATTGTCAAAACAGCAAGCTACCTTCTCTCTCATCCTTTAGATTTCTTACATGTAAGTCACACCCTTGCCCCTGTGTCTCTAAACTGGGTGTGACACTTATAAAGCTATCCCAGTGGTTTTGACAACCACTTATTAGATTCTCACAAGTGATAGATGGATTTGGGGCACAGCTTTCCCAGAGAAATCTCCCTCCAAATTCTCTTCAAATATGTAACTATTAATCTGTTTAAATCTTTCTTATGAACTTGTGGTTAAAACACATGTGAATAGTTTCCAGAAAACTCCTTTTTGAATACTGTTTATGGTCTAGTGCCTCCTTTAGAATGCAATACCTATTATGTAATTTTGCTTCTGCCAAACTTTCATTTTAATATGTTGTAAAGTACAAATTTAGTGATTGTTCTCCCAGCATAAAATCTCCTCTTCATCGGAGACTCTTATAACGTTTGTAAAGATCTGAGTTAAAGGACTCTTTCCATACCATAAACATCTGTCAATAGCAGGTAAACTGGGTGGACATCCAGAATGAGAATTACAGTTAAGAATAGGAAACATCAAGGAATTTAGCACTCTACTTACTGGGCAGTGCTTGAATAAGACTTTTTCCTAATGTTCCATTAGCATCGTCTTTTATGTTTCCAATTAAGTTATTAGTGCTGGGAGATCAAGTCAGAGCTACTTAAGAGCCTTTCATTGGTGGGGAGATCATAGGTCTTGGTTGTTAATTAATAGCACAGGAGTACTCTTGTCTCCTTAGGTCTGTAATGGAAATCTCAGCTTGAAGCCTTAGCACCTTTGCTATTAGAAAGGAACCCTGAGGTATCAGGTGACTTTTTTTTTCAATATTCAAAAGCATTTGTGGGCACCAAGTAGATTTTTTTCCGCTGAAGATGATATTAAGTCAGTGTTTAATAACCTATATTTCAGAATCACCTTGGTTTTTTATTAAAATGAAGATTTTTAGTCCTCATCCCACACGAATATGATTCAGAACTCTCATGGGCCCCAGGTGGCAGCATTTAAAATAAAGATTGCAGCTGATCTAAGAAATACACTTTGACCTAGAATTCTTCTTTCATGGGAAGTCCATCAACCTAACGAGTTACACAAACCACTTCCCATTCCCGTGTCACAAGTACATGAGATTGACTAAAAACATCTTCTAGTTGGTTAATATATCTCTATCTAGGGGGTAATTTGCTACTGAAAACACTCCTTTTTTCAACATTAAAGGCATGGAGCAGAAATCAACCCCAAGGCAATGATTCTCAAAGTACCCTTGCATAAAACATCACTTCAAGTTATCCTCTCTGGGCAATTGGAAAGGAAAGATATGTTTTAGAAAATCAGTTATCATCTTTTATCTGACTTTACTCTCAGATCTCACTGATGTTTCTGTCTTGGTTAACATTAGCCATGACAGGTAAGTTTTGCGATGTATTTGTTCATAGAGCCTGTGTTGATGTCCTTAGTATCATGGGGAAAAAGACTGGATACATCAGCCATTACCCTATTTGCCTTCAGTCCAAAGTGGAATCGATGGTATGTGAATCCCATAATGTCTTGATCTTCTGAAACATAAATGCTAGTAGCTTTGACTTGTTTTACATCACTTTGACAATCGGCCACGGACTGTGAGGCAACTTTCTGCTCTATGATGTCAAACAGAAACTGCTGAGAATTGGCATGATTTAATATAACCTGGCATCTAGTCAGTCTAAGAAACCCATCCTTTTGCCACAAAATGATTTCTTTATTTGGGTATCTTCCCTGTGTGCTTCCTGCTTTTGTATTCTATTCTAACCTATTACTTTATTCTTCTTTCACCTATTACACCTATTACTTCTTTCACCTCAGTCACTTCCTCTTTGGACAGAAGGTGAGTCCCCTAAGACAGAAGGGTCAGGCTGTTGGTCAGTCACTTACTCTGGAAAAGCTAGGCCTTTCTACTTGGCCATATTGCACAACTAAGTTGTCCTGCCAAGCCAATCAGAAACATGCCCAGAGTTTCTGGCTTTTCCTATCATTCCAGGACTTGGTGACACTACGGGGTAGGCTCTGGAATTCTGTGAAACTGCGGAAGGGGCTGCCAGATAACTAGACTACACAGGAGTTAATGCCCCAAAAGGTGATCACTGAAAAGCAAATCAGGATGGAGCCGGCAAATAAATTTCTTCACCTCCCCACCTTGTTTCAACTACTTCAAGGCACAGTTTCTTTTCGCATCTGGTGCAGAGAAGACTCATGGCCTAAGTGGCTGGACCTGTTGATCATGTTGCCCTCTCTCTGACTTGGGGTGGGGGTAGAGGGTAATAGCAACATGTAAAGCCTCACCTCACATTGGTTTTTAGCCTTTCTTGCCCCATTTTCCTTTTTTATAATCATCACTGCCTTATATTGAACCTCTCAAGTAAAGCATCAACACTTAAATCTGTGCCTTAGGCTCCACTTTCTAGAGAACCCCGACTTTTTGGATATTATAATAGCCTGGGTCTTTGGAGTGGATTAAATACTTTTCACAGCACTTAGGGTGTTTTCTGATTTATAGCCCAATTAAGCAAAGCAAACCTTTGAATGTCTACTTTGTCTTAAAAAAAAAAATACTTGGGGCACCTGGATGGCTCAGTTGGTAAGTGTCCAACTTCAGCTCAGATCATGACCTCACAGTCCATGAATTCGAGCCCCATGTCGGGCTCTGTGCTAACAGCTCAGAGCCTAGAGCCTGCCTCAGATTCTGTCTCCCTCACTTTCTGCCCCAACCCCCACTCACACTCTGTTGCTCTCTCTCTCAAAAATAAATAAACATTAAACAAAATTTTTTAAATAAAATAATACTTAAACATAAAAAAAGGGGGTGTGCCTGGGTGGCTCAGTTGGTTAAGTGTTAGACATTGGCTCAGATCATGATCTTGAGGTTCATGGATTCAAGCCCTGCACGAGGCTCTGTGCTGACAGAGCAGACTCTGAAGCCTGCTTCAGATTCTCTGTCTCCCTCTCTCTCATCCACTTCCCTGCTCACACTTTGTCTCTCTCTCAAAAACAAATAAATATTAAAAAATCACACTTACGGCTAAATGTAATGTGCACGTGCACACACACATACACTAGAATTATTTCTTTTTTTTTTTTTTAGTTTTTTTTTTTATGTTTATTTATTTTTGAGAGAGAGAGAGAGAGAGAGAGAGAGAGAGAGAGAGAGCCCAAGCAGAGGAGGGGCAGCGAGAGAATGTGACACAGAATCTGAAGCAGGCTCCAGGCCCTGAGCACAGAGCACAGAGCCCTATGCAGGACTTGAACTCATGAACCATGGGATCATGCCCTGAACCAAAGTTAGATGTTTAACTGACTGAGCTACCCAGGTGCCCCTAGAATTTATTTCTAATCATGAAACGTACTGACTCAAATACTTTATTTCTTTTTTTTAATACTTAATTTCTTGATTGTCATTTGTCATAAGGAAGGGAATGTGTCCTCTACATGGCAAATATCATAAGGTCTTTATTTGTGTGTCAATACTTCATTTCTCTGAGTGATTTTGCTACATTCTTGTGCTGTCCTTGCTGCTCCAAGCACCACAGAAAGGTACTGGTGTCACCTCATGGCTCTCTTTTCTTCTCCTGATTGCAATCTCACATAAAATGTTCCCTTTGTATTGGAAACAAGGACAATTGAGCAACCAACAAGTTATACCCCTGATTTTCTTCTTAAATAGAACTTTGGTTTTTTAGAATTACAACTGATGAGCTTAACAGAATATAATAGCGTCTTTCACAAGAATCATTTTTTTTCTGAGGGAACTCTGGAGCATAAAAAATCAGATGACCTTTTAACACAAAGAAAGTGATTTTTTTAGGCAGAATGTCAAAGGCTGGGGAGAGGAGTAATTCTGCTTTGGAGCTATTTACAACAAACTTGACATGTAGCTACAAGAAAGCACTTATGAATGATGTCTCTTGTGTTTCTCTTTAATTCTTACAAATATTTGTCATTTTTAAGTAAATTACATTTTCATCCCCACTGAGAATCAATGAAAATGTGTATTGATCTACTATAATGGTTGAGTTTGATTGTTCTATTTTATAATCATTCCAATAATAGTGTTTTTAGAGAAAACAGTAAGTTAGCTTTCTTTTTCTTTCCATCTTGAAGTAAAACAGGCCAATAAAAAGGTAAGTGACAGAATTTGACAATCTGGGTTTGCACGTTTCAACTTTCAAATTATCACAAACAACAAGAGCAGGGCCTCGTCTGGCCTTAAATGCACTGACATAAACACACACATATGCTCACGTACATTTGTCCTTATAGAAACATGTCACCTGTTGTTTTTATGGATCTCCCAATAGGGGAAAACTTAGATAGAGGTGCTAAACTAATTGGATCCCCAGGGCTTTCCTAGATCCCTTTCCTGGTATATTGATAGCTACATTCTTGTTTGCTTTCTGAAAATTGAAAACCTGGGTTAGGTTTTTACCTGCTTACTTTTTAAAAACCTTATTATACTAGACAAAGAATTTAGTTTTGTGTTTTAGGAAATAAATTTATTTCATCATTATTTTTTCTTGAAGAAGTTGATTTAGTTGTTCAGTATGATAGGTACTATCTAGCGCTAGCGTGATTTTAACTTTTCCCATTAAAAATTTATCTAAAAATCTGCCAAATTTGCCCATATCAGAAATGGCTGCACATCTCATAGGGAGCTCTCTCTACTTAAATACACAATTCAAATAATTGGAACACATGGGATAGAAACTAAAACTATTACTTATTTTAAAATATATGTGCGTTCTATTTCATAAAATAAGCCCAATTTCTAAAGTAAAATGGGAGAAAGATATTGTATCAAAAGTTTGAAAGTCGGCTCTGCTATGAGGACAATATTTTTTAATAAAGCTAAAAGAATGATATGAAAAAAACACTACCCAAAGAAAGACATGGTATATGAGTTAGAGATTATCTCCTTTTATTACTGGTTTCTACTAGAAAAACTTTAATAAAGGAGATGTTTACCTCCCTGAAAATGGGATGAATCCCTAAAACTAACTAATAAAAAAAAAGAAAAAGAAAAGAGGAAGCTACTGCTATTAGAGTCCTTTCTTAGAGCAGAACATCTTGCCCTTTGGTTATTTTTAGGCAACAAGATTTGAAACCTTAGATAATGGAACACTCTGTCCAAACATGATTTTATCCATAGATGATTCTCTAGTAAGCTCTTTGGAAAATACTTGTAGAGACCATTTTGAGACTCGCTACTCCCCACATCACTAAGATTGGAAAGAAATCACTACATTTTAGAGATGACATGTCATAAATTCATATCTTACGAGTTATTTAGAAAATCCAATATATGTAAAATGTAAGTTATTTATTTAGCAACATAAATGAGATTTTAAAAAAATGTCCCAAGATGAAGTTGGAGCTGCATACTTAGTTCATTTGTTCATTATCCAAATACTTTCATGATTTTACAGTGCAAGATTAGTAAATTCAGTGACATTTTAAAGAGGCTACAGCATGATAGGCTACCATTTTGAGCGTCCAAGGTATGTTATTTACTAATTGCTTACAATTAATGAATTATCATTAAATTGAGTAATTGAACATACTTAAGCTACTTCTTGGCAAACTTGTCTCATGTGCAGTATCATTTTTACCAGTTAAATGGAACCTTCTTAACTGATTTGAAAACCAATTTTATTACATAGGAACAAGTAATTAATTGTTTTTATTTGCTGCTAATGTATTAATAGACTCCAAACCCAAATAATTAAGGAGATTCATTCCATACGCTTTAAAAAGGGCTCTGATGGTAAATATCTAGTGGTTGGAATTTTTTGCTTAAGTTTGCTTAAATTTGTAGTAACGTTCTCTTTGCACTCCTTTTTACACTATCATCTATTTAAATAATGGGAATATTGGGCAGGGTGAGCAAAAATTAGCTGGCTATTCATATTCTGATGTTTTTAATACATGTATTTTGCTCTAGTTACTACTTCCACCATTTTGTATATGTGTATAACCTGCTGTACTTGCAAAAGAATATGAGAGTACAATACATTTGACATAATTTAGGCTTCTGTGTTATTGCTTTTGAAACATTCACGTGACTAAATAAACATTTTTTGCTATTTGCAGTTTTTGTTATCTACCTTGTTTGGTTCACTCTTCATGATAGTCTTATAGATATTTGGTCAGTATTGATGTGCTATGTATATGTAACGTAAATGTTACCCTTCTACAAAACATTTATAGTCCCAAATCTGGAATATATGTTTTCATTTGAACCCCCAGATGTGACTATGTGTTATTAAATTATAATGGTTGAAGTAATGATGAGATTCAAAACAATATAAAATGGCAGAGATGAATACAAGGTCCTATGAAAATAATCTGAGACATATTTAATATCAATAAGGCAAAAAAAATGTTATCTCTGGAGCACCTGGGTGGTTCAGTTGGTTAAGTGTCCAGCTCTTGATTTTGGCTCAGGTCATGATCTTGTGGTTCCTGGGATCAAGCCCCACATTGGGCTCTGTGCTGGCAGTGTGGAATGTGCTTGAGATTCTCTCTCCCTATGTGTGTCTTCCCCTACATGCATGTGCTCTCTCTTTCTATCTCTAAATAAGTAAATAAACTTAAAAAATTGTGTCTCCAATTCTCTGGAAAAGGAAAGACTATTCAGGAATGATATTTGAACAATTAATTACTTGGTTAAATAAAAAAAGAGTAATGTGCTTCTACCTTGGTATTCTAGACCACAATAAATTAAACATTTAAATGTAAAAATACAATAAAAGAACTGGAAGAAATGGAGTTGAATATGTTATCTGAATTTATATTTGGAAAGGCCCTTCCAAGCATAACACCAAAAGAACAAGTAAAACTTGAAAACTTTGCTAAAAACTTTATAAACGATGTTAAATTGCAAAACAAAGGAGAAATTGGCAAAATAAATGTAGGACAAAGACTAAATTTCATGAATGTGTAAACATCTCTTATAAATTATTAAGAACAATGAGAAACCCATATTAGAAAAATGGCAAAGAATATGAAGAATAGTTGAAGAAAAGAAGAAATGGAAAAGGTTTAGGTAAAGAAGTCCAAGTTTGCTAATGGTCAAAGAAATGCAAATTAAAATGATGAGCTATCATTGTTTCTTACTAAATTTGCAAAGCCCATCCACCTGCTTTTTTTTTTTAACAAGTATACATTATTGGTGGGAATAGAAATTGGTATAACATTCCCGATGGGCAATGTGACCAAACAAAAATATCATTTAAGTGAAAATAGAAACTATATCTGCTATGTGCATTATATGTACCCAGTATAAACATGAATTAACAGCTGATATTAATATTTTTTATGTATTTCCAAAACTTTTACGATGAATATGTTTTGTGTGTATAATGGAGGAAAGAAACATTAATATTTATGGTATTTTAAAGCATCATAAATAGCTTCAGTGTCAAATCCCCAGATTATAGATACATTAGTTTCCTGACATCATTGTATTTTAATTTTAATTTTTTAAAAATATTTACTTACTTTTGACAGAGTGCAAGCAGGGAAGGGACATAGACAGGGGGACAAAGGGTCCAAAGTGGGTTCTGCGCTGACAGCATGAGCCCGACGTGGGGCTCTGACTCACAAATGGTGAGATCATGACCTGAGCCAAAGTCTGACGCTTAAGCAACTGAGCCACCCAGGTGCCCCCTTTCTAACATCATTTTAAATTGTTTCTCTAGATCTTGATACACAAGTCAATTGAAAGGTAAAACAAATATTCTGGATAAAAACATATGGATGCTTTGGGATCTATTTGACATATTTAGGCAGACAGGAAAATGTTTCTAATAAGGACTTGAGATATATTGTACAATGTCTTGATTTATGAATTCCAACTAATGTATTACATGTTTCAGTTGTTCCAATTTGGTTAAATATTTTATGAAATTGTTTAAATATTGCCCACCTCCAGGCTGTTGTTCTCCCTGATTCAGTTTTATGCATCTGGCCCCTGGAAAACAGCTTCTCATCTGTTAAGTCCAGCTGTTACATCCTGCTTGTATCTAAGACATATCATATCCTCATTCAACTTGAATTAACCACCTCCTCTCCTTGTACTTTTTAATTTACATAAAAGTCTCCTTCTGAATGGTAAGTTTAAAGAAAACACAGAATATATCAAAGTCATCACCCCTGCCCCAGCAACTGTAATAGTTAGTGTCTGGTAGATGGCCAAATGAATATTGGTTGAATGAGTTAATAAATAAAAATACAGTGTTAAGTTCATATACAGGGATTTTGAAGCCTGTTTCTGGATCAGTAGAGTATGAGAAATGATTAGAAGACAATTACAAAATTTCTGTCCTTTTATTTAATAATTTACTCTAGAATATCAGAAATATTGTAGATAAGCTATAAGTTCACTAGTATGAATTAATAATTAAAATCTTAAAGGAAACTGAATAACATAGAAACAAGATTATGATTAAAGTATATTAAATGGCAGCATAAGTGAAGCATGTTAATATTTAATGCAAAGAACTAAAGGATGGATTTAAAACCTAGATACCATGAGATCAAAAGTGCTTATCTATGGTCCCCACCCCCACACCCCCACCCCCCCAGTAGCTCAGTCGGTTAAGCATCATGATCTAGTGGTTCCTGATTCTGAACCCTGTATTGGGCTCTGTGCTGACAGCTCAGACAGAGCCTGGAGCCTCCTTCAGATTCTGTGTCTCCCTCACTCACTCTGTCCCCTTCCCTCTCACACCCTCTCTTGAGCTCAAAAATAAACATTAAAAAAAAATTTTTTTTAAAGTGCCTGTCTATAGACTACTGCTTCCTTCATAGTTCTCTTTTAGAAATTAGACAGTAAATCTTACTGTTGTGGTAGTCATGGTTCTTAATACATTTCTCCAATTATTGAGCTTAATGATGAACTTCTAAGTGTTCTGATTTATAATCTTTGGGTTTTTACCAACCAGCTCCCCAGATCTGTCATAGTTAATTTGTAGCATTAAATTATAAGAAACTAGCACCATTTCTTAATGAATTCATTGCTCTAAATTATACTAATGGAATCACCAAAAATTATATCAGTGTGCCAGGAAGATGCCGAATTTGCCAACCTAATTCTGATCTTTTAATTAAACCTTACTGGACTTGCCTTAAAATGGATTCCTAATAATGGGAGGCAATATTTATTCATTCTGTCATTTATTCATACCTCTGTGGTAGTCTTCCTAGGTTACCACAATAGAATGCCATGGATTGGGTGGCTTAAACAACAGAAATTTTTTTTTCTTTTTTTAATCTCATGACTCTGGAGGCCAAAAGTGCAAGATTCAGACGTTAGTAACCTTGGTGTCTGGTGGGTCCTTTCTTCCTGGCTACCTTCCCACTGAGCCCTCACATGGCCTTTTCTGTATGCTTGAGCTCTTGTATTTCTTCCTCATCTCATAAAGATAACAGCCCTATTGGATTAGGGCTGTCTTCAAATTCATGCATACCGAGAGTTATGGATTCAACATATGAATTGGGGTGGGGGGCAATTCAGTCCATAATACTTGTTAACCAAGAAAGCCTTAATGTGTTTCTGTTTGACTTAAGACAGACTTCTTGTCTTCAGGCCTGACCTCCCTCTTAGAGCATTTACTTTAGAAACTTACAATTTTGTAAATCTTTCTCTAGCTCTTTGTGATATACATCTTTTTAAAAGCCTCTTGCCAGTTTTATGGACCCAGGAATGTCTTTCTCAAGGACTGGATAGCCATCCCTTTGAAATGTAATAATCAAGCAAGATATTATCTTTATCTCCCAGTTTCTATGGGAAAGTAGGAGCCTAACTTCAGTGGGTATCTTGCTCCAAGTTGTAAAATTACCTCATCACAAAGACATGAGAAAGTTTACTGTTCCTTTGGGTAAAGCCAATTAACAAACATAGATGACCTACAATCTACCCTTGCCCCACCCCACCATCCCCTGTAGACATATTTCTAAATATTGAGGAGTGTTTGCTTACTGTTTATCAACATAGTTACCATTATTTTTATTCATTACTTGTTCCTCTTGCATCTTCAACTTTTAGCAGAGATATTCTTTAATCTTAGATAAAGGCTTTAGAACTCCTTTTAGTGAGGGTAGTTTTTGTTTGTCTGAAAATATCTTTATTCAGCCTTATTCTTAAAATAGTGTTCTCCTAGGTGTGGAATTCTATGCCAACAGTTATTTTTCTTTCAGACTCTCCATTGTCCATATTTATGGGGGTCTATTTCTGGGCTCTTTATTTTGTTCTGGTGATCTGTTTGTTCCTTCTTTCACCAGTTCCACACTGTTTTGATTACTATGTATGTAGTATATACTAAAATATGTATATATCTTATATATACCATATGTATACATATATGTGTATGTGTGTCATATATAGCTTTGTATTATATCTTGAGGTCTAACTTTGTTCTTTTCCAATATTGTGTTGCATATTCTGGGTTTTTTGACCCTCCATATAATCTTTGGAATTGGTTTGTCAGTATCACAAAAATAACTTTTTGGGATTTTGATTAGGATTGCATTGAATATATAGATCAAGGGGGAAAGAACTGGCCTCATGACAATATTAAGTCTTCCTATCCATGAACATGGAATATCTCTCCATTTATTTAGTTCTTTTAAAAATTTTATTCATCAGAATTTTGCAATTTTTTTCATATAGATCTTGTACATGTTTTGTTAGATTTATATCTAAGCTTTCCATTTTTAGTGTGTTAGCATAAATGGTATTGGGTTTTAATTTCAGATTCCACTTGTTCATTGCTGATGTGTAGGATAGTGATTGACTTACTTATTTATTTATTTATTTAATTTTTTTCTCTGCTTTATTTTTTTTTTTTATTTTTCAGTATATGAAGTTTATTGTCAAATTGGTTTCCATACAACACCCAGTGCTCATCCCAAAAGGTGCCCTCCTCAATACCCATCACCCACCCTCCCCTCCCTCCCACCCCCCATCAACCCTCAGTTTGTTCTCAGTTTTTAACAGTCTCTTATGCTTTGGATCTCTCCCACTCTAACCTCTTTTTTTTTTTTTCCTTCCCCTCCCCCATGGGTTTCTGTTAAGTTTCTCAGGATCCACATAAGAGTGAAACCATATGGTATCTGTCTTTCTCTGTATGGCTTATTTCACTTAGCATCACACTCTCCAGTTCCATCCACGTTGCTACAAAGGGCCATATTTCATTCTTTCTCATTGCCACATAGTACTCCATTGTGTATATAAACCACAATTTTTTTTATCCATTCATCAGTTGATGGACATTTAGGCTCTTTCCATAATTTGGCTATTGTTGAGAGTGCTGCTATGAACATTGGGGTACAAGTGCCCCTATGCATCAGTACTCCTGTATCCCTCGGGTAAATTCCTAGCAGTGTTATTGCTGGGTCATAGGGTAGGTCTATTTTTAACTTTTTGAGGAACCTCCACACTGTTTTCCAGAGCGGCTGCAACAATTTGCATTCCTACCAATAGTGCAAGAGGGTTCCCATTTCTCCACATCCTCTCCAGCATCTATAGTCTCCTGATTTGTTCATTTTGGCCACTCTGACTGGTGTGAGGTGATATCTGAGTGTGGTTTTGATTTGTATTTCCCTGATGAGGAGCGACGTTGAGCATCTTTTCATGTGTCTGTTGGCCATCTGGATGTCTTCTTTAGAGAAGTGTCTATTCATGTTTTCTGCCCATTTCTTCACTGGATTATTTGTTTTTTTGGGTGTGGAGTTTGGTGAGCTCTTTATAGATTTTGGATACTAGCTTTTGTCCGATACGTCATTTGCAAATATCTTTTCCCATTCCGTTGGTTGCCTTTTAGTTTTGTTGGTTGTTTCCTTTGCTGTGCAGAAGCTTTTTATCTTCATAAGGTCCCAGTAGCTCATTTTTGCTTTTAATTCCCTTGGCTTTGGGGATGTGTCAAGTAAGAAATTGCTACGGCTGAGGTCAGAGAGGTCTTTTCCTGCTTTCTCCTCTAGGGTTTTGATGGTTTCCTGTCTCACATTCAGGTCCTTTATCCATTTTGAGTTTATTTTTGTAAATGGTGTGAGGAAGTGGTCTAGTTTCAACCTTCTGCATGTTGCTGTCCAGTTCTCCCAGCACCATTTGTTAAAGAGGCTGTCTTTTTTCCATTGGATATTCTTTCCTGCTTTGTCATAGATTAGTTGGCCATACGTTTGTGGGTCTAGTTCTGGGGTTTCTATTCTATTCCATTGGTCTGTGTGTCTGTTTTTGTGCCAATACCATGCTGTCTTGATGATGACAGCTTTGTAGTAGAGGCTAAAGTCTGGGATTGTGATGCCTCCTGCTTTGGTCTTCTTCTTCAAAATTTGGCTATTCGGGGCCTTTTGTGGTTCCATATGAATTTTAGGATTGCTTGTTCTAGTTTCGAGAAGAATGCTGGTGCAATTTTGATTGGGATTGCATTGAATGTGTAGATAGCTTTGGGTAGTATTGACATTTTGACAATATTTATTCTTCCAATCCATGAGCATGGAATGTTTTTCCATTTCTTTATATCTTCTTCAATTTCCTTCATAAGCTTTCTATAGTTTTCAGCATACAGATCTTTTACAAGTGATTGACTTTTTGTATATTAGCTTTGTATTCTGCAACCTTGTCACAAACACTTAGAGGAGTTCTAGGAAATTTTTGTCATTTCTTTCAGATTTTCTGCATAGGTGATCATGTCATCTGTGAACAAAGTTTTATTTTTTTCCTTTGCAATATATATAGCATTTAATTTTTTCTTATCTTTTTCATTAACTAGGACTTCCAGTAAGATGTTGAAAAGTAGTGGTGAGATGGAACATCCTTGCCTTATTCTTGATCTTAGTGAGAAAGCTTCTAGTTTCTTACCATTAAGTATGAGGTTAGCCATAGATTTTTAAAGATATTCTTTATCACGTTGATCCCTGGTTTACTGAGAGTTTTTATTATGGAAATATGTTTTCAAGATATTGAATGTACATCCTCCAAATGGTATTTAGACATGAGAATATCAAATCTGGATTTACTCTTGAAAATCGTTAGCAAATAGATAACATTTAGAATCAAGTTTGTGGATGTAGTCAGCTAGGGAATGGATATAGAGCTGTGAATCAGAACCATAGGGTCGTGTTTAAGAGCTCTGTATTAGTAAAAGTAGAAAAGACTATGTGAGATAATAAATGACTTTCCCAATTGAAATCTCAAGTTTAGTTCTCACGTAACACAAAGTCTTTTGTAGGTTGATGGGTGCTTTTCTCCATCTGTTGACTCTGTTATCTGGCCCTTCTCCATCTTGTGACACTGACATCTCACAGGTAGCTTCCAACTCATTATAATAGAGAAAGATAAGAATGAAGGAGATACATTAGGTCCTAACTGTCTCATCCTGGAAATGACCCATGTTCTTTATACCAATAGTTAATTGGTAAGGAAGCCACATGAGCCCATTCTCATTTTTCCAGCAAAATAGTCTGAAGATTACAAGGGACCACTCCTAATAATTGAAGGGCACTCTTGTCTCTATCCAAAGAATGAGCTCTGGAGTCATAACGTCAGAGTCTAAATCCTGCTTCCATTATGCATTTACTGCATGACCTTAGACTTGCTACTTAACCCGACTGTGCTTCTGTTTCTCTGTGAAATGGGGGGGGGAAACAATAGTACTTTTGTTCTTGAAGTTTTATGAAATTTAAATGAGTAGATATATCTAAATGAATAAATATATCTAAGTTTGTCAGAACAGTGTGTGGCATATAGCCATACCAATATGCTGTTGTTGTTGTTGTTGTTGTTGTTGTTGTTGTTGTTGTTATAGTGAGCAGAGAAATAAACTGTCAGGAGAATGCTCACAATTCAGATGATAGCAGAGAGAGAAAAAAATCACTGTCAACAGAAAATTCTACAGATTCTTTTTTCTTTACCACCGTATGTCAAGTTTCCCAGAGTCAGATCACTTTTGGAATTATTAAACTCTTTCTAGATGGTAACAGGTGACTACCACCACCAGCCACAAAAATTTACTTGCTAAAGCATATTTATTCCACGTGTTCTTGTGGCCTCAGAATTAGAAGTTGTGTAAAGCAGCATCAAAATCCTAACTTTGGTTCCCCGTATTCTGGCACTGCCATAAGTCACACAGTGCCAGAAAATTCAAATTACATTGTCTTTTATGTAAATGTACCTCCTGGAGTTGTGCAAAACATCAGTGATGCCTCTAGCATCTATTTCCGGACAAAGGTGGGCGGACCTCCATCCAGTTCTGAACATTTTCTTAGCTTTCTTAAATTCACAATAGAAAACCAAATCTGCCCCTGGGTTCCTGTTTCCAAAGCATAAATGGTAAAAAGAGAATATAACATCAATTAAGGCACTTTAATTTTTCTTTTTATTTAAAGTTTACTTATTTATTTTTGAAAGAGAGAAAGAGTGAATGGGGTAGACGCAGAGAGAGAGAGAGGGAAGGAGAGAGAACCCAAGCAGGCTCCACACTGTGGGACCATGAGATCACGATCTGAGCTATAGTCACTTAGACATTTAGTCACTTAGACACTTAGAGTCACTATAGACACTTAAGCGACTAAGCCAGCCAGGCACCCCAGACACTTTAAACTTAATTCTCAACTCCAGTCTCACAAGCAAAGAATAACATATTCAGACCCCATTATTCTCCTTCTAGGATCACCTTTCCTACACCTTCCCATATTTCTGGGTTAAGCCCTAGGCTTCCATCAGTGGTCACTATAAGAAATGACCAGAAGGGATTAAGAATACTCTTGTCCTGATGAGCACTGAGTAATATATAGAACTGTTTAATCATTATAATCATTAAATTGTACATCTGAAACTAATATAACATATGTTAACTATACTAGACTAAAAAAAAAAAAAGAAATGCCTAAGACATTGTCACACCAAGAAGAGTTTAAGGAAACAGGATGGCTAAATGTAACAAAGTTTTCTTAGGGGCGCCTGCATGGCTCAGTCTGTTGAGGAGTGTCTGACTTCGGTGCAGGTCATGATCTCCTGCTTCATGAGTTTGAGCCCCCTGTCGGGCTCTCTGCTGACAGCTCAGAGCCTGGAGCCTGCTTCAAATTCTGTATCTCCCTCTTTCTTCCCCTCCCTCACTCACGTGCACTGTCTCTCTCTCTCTTTCTCTCTCTCTCTCAAAAAGTGAATAAACATTAAAAAAAATAAACTAAAAAAAAATAAATGTAAAATTTATCTTGGATGGGATCCAAAGAGAAAAAGGACATTGGGTTAAAAAGTAAGGACATCTGTATAAAGTGTATAATTTAATTATGATAATAGTTATGTAATGTATTAGTATTTGTTCATTAATTGTAACAAATGTACCTTACAAATATAGGAGGTTAATAATAGGAGAAACTAAGTTTGGGTTACAGGGAGCACTCTGTGTTATCTTCCCAAATTTTCTATAAATCTAAAGCTATTCTAAACAATAAAGCTTCTTAATAAAAAAGGAGACAAGTTGATACAAAAAAAGAGAAATAACCATAGCAAATATGTTATAACATTTGTTGTAAACACAGAAGTATGTTCACATTTAACATGAAAACATTCTCTGTTACATTTCTTAGTGTCCTCTACATGAAATTCTAAGTGAAGACATTTTTTAGAAGTTACTTAAGAAAAGTTGCCTTGAAGAATTGACTCTTTTTCCTTCTTTCCCTGGCTGTCAAGAACTTCAGAATCAAATACAAGGCTTGATCATAACACCTATGTTATCGCTTCTGGAAAGACTGTTTGTATTCTTTTTAGTTTTTACTTGTGTTTATTATTTTATTGATTCCAAACTGGCTTGAGTCTTTTGTAGAAAAATATAGGAAGTGAATAAATCACCTTTTTTTTTTTCCATTCTAGTCTTTTTCATGAACATTTTATTTATTTCTTTACTTATTTATTCATTTATTTATTTAATTTTAGACAGAGAGTGCACATAAGTAGGGGAGAGGGGCAGAGGAGGGAGCAAGGGAGAGAGAGAGATGGAGAGATTGAGAGAGGGAGGGAGGGAGGGAGGGAGAGAGAGAGAAAGAGAGAGAGAGAGAGAGAGAGAGAGAGAATCTCAAGGAGGCTCCATGATTAGCACACAGCCCAATGTGGGGTTCAATCCCATGACCCTGGAATCATGACTTGAGCCAAAATCAAGAGTTAGTCAACCAGCTGAGCCACCCAGGCACCCTCATGAATATTTTAATAACTATTAGCAGCTGGTTTGATTTTATATCAGTTCTGATATCTCATAATAGCCTTAAGTCTGTTTTTGATGTCTTCTTTTTTATACTTAAAAATATGTCAGGAGACTGGTGTGGCAAAACCTTGATTATACTGATACTGTAGAGTAGCATATTTTAAACACTTGTCAAAGCAAAAATTGCACTGGACAGAGTTAACTGGCAGGGAAGACTTTCTTCAAGGTCCAACGGAGGTGGGGTCCTAGGCCATCTGTGTTAATCAGTTTTCCCCCAACGGAAAAGTAATCTTCATGACCAAAGTAATTTTACAAGGTGCCCACCAAAGTGAGCCTCCTCCTTTCTCAAAGATACAGGGAGGTAGGGGCACTGTCTTCCTGAGTGTTTACATTTCAAAGAGATGGCCTCATGTCCTTGAGAAAGACATTCCTGAATTCTAAGACTGGCAAAAAGCTTTTTAAAAATTTTGCATCTTAAAGGGGCAAAGAAAGAATTAAAAGTTGTATAAAGTAAATGCTGTACATAAAGGGAGGCCAGAGCCTATAGTCTGGAAAAAGAATGTCCTAAGTTCAGTCTTGCTGAGGGAAACGCTAAGGGCCTCCTAACTGAGTAAGATTGGGAACAGTCACGGGAATGCTGACACCATTTGTTTTCTTCTCAACAAAAACAGAGGTCTAAATCCTCATTCCTTTGGATCTGAAGCTGCCAAATACTTGACATCCAAATACTTTGGATCACCTGCTTTTATCACATTTCAAAATCATTCAATGATGGCATCACACTAAAAAGATATTTAATAGGAATTCTGTAGATTTAGCCTATATCTTGATGGAAGAGGAAGCGCTCAGTAACTATACTGAAAAAGATTTCAGTATTTTACACTCCAACATGACTAGTTCCTCATGTAATAACAGTGTCAAAAATAAATTTCTTAATCAGGCTGAAAGCAAATGAAAGGAAGACAGCAAGAAACAGGAGCTGCAGGAATAAAACATTTATTATTTCACTGAATGATCACTTCAGGAAGGAATATAGGCTGATAGTGATTCCTGTGATATTTGGGTGGTTATGCCTTTTGAGGAAACCAATATGAAAATGGAAAGGCTTTAGGAACTAAAATGATACCAAACTTGATGTCTCTTTTCACTGTTTGTTGTTGATTTCTGCAGGCAAAAATGACAGGTAGAGTGATTTAAACAAAGTCCAGATGTGAATATTTTGGAAGGAAAAAGTAATTTTGTCATAATTCATCATTGCTCATTTTTTACTCTGAAGAAATCTCAGAATACAAGACGAAAAGAAAACAATAGTTTCAGAATAACTGTTGGACATGTTTTGCAGGGGACTAATAGTGTCTAATGTAGAAAATAGATTTTGGAGGCTGAATTAAAATGTAGTATGATTCTTAAAGTCAGTTTTCCTCTTAAATAAATGGTTCAATTTAGCAAAGCTATATTTAGACTTAGGTCAGAACTATTTTTTTTTCACTTAATTGCTTCATATATCCATAAGAGACATCACATACAAAACTGGTGAAATGGATTTACACCAGATGCAACCCTAAACTCCTTAGTCAAAACTCAGGAAACAGATTTTACATGATAGAGAGTTACATTCCCATCTACAAAGGGATGATACAAAGTGGAAAGAACATTTTGTGTCATTTTTCCCCTAGTGAGAAATGTCCTTTTTAGATTTTTCTCCCTCATTTTTTCCCCATCTGAGTGTAGGATTACACTCAGATATATGGACAACAAAGAAATTAAATAATAATAGATTACTTAGTAATGTCTAATCCTCTGCTCAAACTTCTGGCTGCTTCACACTGGGTAAATGAAAGGACACTTCAGATCATCACCAAGGTTTGGGAAAAGGCAAAATTTCCCCTGATTATAAATCAGGGGGCCTTAGCAAGCCCCAGAGGTCTTCAAGGTGACATTTGTTCTCTGAGAACTCCTCGAAGTGGCTCTCAGATCATATTAATTAAATAGTCTTCTGTTCTTATTTTTCCTGGTTTCTGCCTGCCCCTTACATGGTGAGACACTTCGGACTCACAAACCCCTTCTCATCTCTACCCACCACCACCTTTTTGCTCTTTTCTTTTGCTTTCCACTTTATGGGTTTTCTGTGGCCTGTGGTGGGTCAGCAACTAGAGCACTTGCCCCAGGTTTACACAGAAGTTGCTTCTAAATCTAGGGCGCTTGCCTGGCTCATCTTGTAGAGCATGCAACTCTTGATCTTAGGGATGTGAGTTTGAGCCCCACACTGGGTGTAGAGGTTACTTAAACATAAAAATAATCTTGAAAAAAAAAGAAATTGCTTCTAAATCTAGGGCGCCTGCCTGGCTTATCTTGTTATGCATGCAACTCTTGATCTCAGGGTTGTGAGTTTGAGCCCCCACTGGGTGTAGAGGTTACTTAAAAATTAGAAAAAAATTTTTCTTAAAAAAAGAGAAGAAATTGTTTCTAAATCTAGAATTGTGAGTTCTTCCCAAAGGTGACAACTTCAAAATTCAACAGGTCATTCATTAGATGACAGCTACTCAACAATATTTCAGCCCGGAGGCTTTGTTTAGACAATTTATATCCCTGGAACTACCCCTTCTTCCCAGCCATTATTTCCTGGCTGGCCTTTGTTAAGTCACAACTCAAGCCTACTTTGCTATTTCTGAGGTTAACAAATCTCTCACACTCCACTATCCTACATTTCCTTAATGGCAAATTCTGTAATTAACTTCTTAATTGTAGACTGAGCACCACCTAAATGAAAAACTGATAATCTCATTGGGAAGATAATATGGGGAGGAGTAGAGTCTATAAAAATGAGCAAATGGCTAATAATTGGAGAAACACTTGTTTTCTGTTTCTCTAATTTTTCTTTTTTTTTTTTAATGCTTATTTATTTTTGAGAGAGAGACAGAGTGCAAGTGGGGAAGGGGGAGAGAGAGAGAGAGAGAGAGAGAGAGAGAGAGACAGAATCTGAAGCAGGCTTTAGACTCTGAGCTGTCAGCACAGAGCCTGACGCGGGGCTCGAAATTGTGAAATGCGAGATCATGACCTGGAGCCAAAGTCGGATAGACTTAACTGAGTGGGCCACCCAGGCGCCCCATCTTTCTCTAATTTTCATGTAGTGTAACTGCAGTAAAACCAGGGAAAGGAAGCAAAAACCTAGATATGTGCATCACAAGTTCTCTGTCTTAAGTCCACTTCCTAGGACAAAATTTTTCTTCAGGATATTAACTTGGTTCAAGGAAGCTGAAATAACACAACATTGCATGTGACACCTATAATCACATTAGCATGTGTGTTGTACTTTTTCTGGTTTTGTTTTTGTCTTTTTAGTAAAGGAGAGTTAGGTATAAAGCTCTGATAAAAAATGAAAAAATTTTCTGAGATTTCTATGATTCTCAGCATCAGATACCAATTTTACTCTGTTTTCAGAGGACTTCAGAAGGTGGCCAACTGAGCATAACTGACCTACCTAGCTACAACCAAAGCGTGACACAACTTCTATCCAGGATGAGCATATTTGCTCTGTTACACTGCTACATGAAAGGAAGCCCCATGGCAGTCCTAGTCCTTGCCTGGTAGTTTTAAATGGCCTTAGGTCAGACAAAAAGGCAAAGAGATTTGACCTGGCAGTGTGAAGATATCAAGTGAGGGAGTACCATGCTGAACGGAGATAGAGAAAGAAGTAAGGATGTCTTTCCTCTAAAGCTCCAAAACTTGTGCTCAAACTTTGTGTCCTGTAAGTGGGTGGATTTGGCTCACTGAAGCTGAAATTCAGTTAGCTATAGGACAGAGCTTTACATTGATTGTGTAAAACATCACAGGGTCATCCAGTGGTCCTTGATTTAGTGGAGAAAAGATGCAGAAGGACCAATGAATAGAGACAGTCTAAGCATTTTGCAAGTGGAAACGTTCACATTCCAAGGACAACACGTAGGGTCTCATGTAATTATGGCTTTCATTTACTTGCATTTTCCTTTCTATCAATCCCAACGTGATTCTCAAGCATCTTCTGTGTGCCAGCTGGAGTATAAAAGGCACATTTCTCTGAAGAGATTATTTTGTTTTTGAAAAGGATTTTGTTTAATAAATTAATGGGAAAAAAACTAAAAATTAGATATCAAGTATTAGGTTATGGTGTAGGGATGCAGAGAAGGAAAGGGGCTACAGTCTTTGGGAATTTGGTGTGTGTGTGGGTGGGGTGTGCTTACTGGATATTGAAGTAAGTATCAGAATGCTTAAGGGCCCATGAAATTGTGAAATTATGTCAGTTGTGTCCCCTGCAATGTGTCAATAATTTTGGGTATATATACACATTTTATAGACACTTTTTTCTGGGAAAGAAGACTCATAATTTTCTCATTCAGGTTCTCAAAGTGATCTATGTAAAAAATGTTAAGAACCAACTATGGTTTTACAGTCATCATTTTTATGAAAAACTTTAAATAAATTACTGCAAAGGAGAAATATGTTAATTTGACAATAGAGAGGTATATTTCCCCATTTTATTTCCAGTGTTATCCATTATTTCAAGAATCAATTATATAATTATAAATAAGAGAATTAAGCATATTTAATCTATAATAACAAAACTTTAAGGATTGAATGAGGTGTTCAATAAATATGAACTCCATTTCTAACCACCCATATTTGCCTCTAATATTTATCAAATTATCCTCTAATATTTCTATGTGTGTTTCTGTCATTTTGGTCAATGCCTCTTTGTAGATAGTCAAACCATGCTTGTTTGAATTTGGTAACAGGCTGACTGATTGAAAAACTGAATAACTAATTGCATTTTTTGGTTTGACTAATTGTTTTATGTTTCAATCCTTCCTGAAATCAGCCTTGGTTCTCTGGCTAGATTCACTAGTCGTTTAACCTGTTTCTAAGTGGGAGGCAGAGAAGATAAATTAATATTAAGGGTCAGTGCAGATGGTAGGCAGAAATATTTAGATTCACTGCCCAGAGCTCTCTTATTTATCCTCTCTTCTCCACGCCAACATTATTCAACAGGTGAATCAATTTAAAATGAAAATGAAAGGCATCTTGAAAAGGAGAAATGCCATCTTTGACAGCTTGTGGAGTACATATGTGGAAGTTGGAAAGTCATTCTGTCCACACTGTTTTAGATTGTGGTGCACTGTTATTTAAAAGACTTGGAAAGTATAGTTCTTCTATATTTTCTACCACACTGGTCAACTCCCCAAGATAGTGTCCAGATGATTGTATTATGGATTCCCCAAAATATTGGTCTGGGAGAAATTGTGTCAGTAAGAAAATTTAGGTTGTGTTTTTAACACAGCTGGTTTTAGTTTTCTTCAAATGTGGAAGATTTGAGCTAACCATGAATGTGGGAAGAAATCATTTTCCCAAATAGAGCAACAATCAGAAGTCAATTGAGAGTTGCCTGAAAATATGGGATGAAGTCTGCTAAAAATAAGAAAAAAGATGTGCTAACCTTATAAGATATACTTCACATCCCACACTCATAATTATGCCATTATTTTAGTATTTCAGATTTCCAGGAAATGATGGGTCAGTTTAGAAAGGGCACTTGCAAACTTTGTTTCCTTGATGTTTTAAGTGGCCTGCTGATGCACAGGCTAGACTAAAGGTAATAGATTGTGGAAAAGTGGAGTCTGAGAGAAAAATTTATTTAGTTTTCTTGGCAAAGTCTGTTTCAACAACATGTGGCCTACTTTCTTCCCTGCAAAATACAGTCTATAAGATCTGGGGTGACCCTACCATTCTGCATGTGTAACAATTAGTATGGCAGTGTGATGTTATGGAGCTTGAAGATTACTATGAATATGAAAAATATTGGAGAGAGAAAAAATAATGAAAAAACAGAAAATACATAGCAATTTAGGGATTTTTGTTTATTATATTGAAGAGGGTGGTTTCTTCCAAGTGGAAAGGGTTTAAATTATGTGTAGACATATAGATGAATACAGAGATAATATGTGTATATTAGACATGTTTGTGTAACAATATATCCCATTATGAACAGAAACAAATCAGACTGTTCTGCAAATCCAGTCTAGAGGCCAGGCTGTTGCTTCTTTGAGGATTGCTATTCATCTTTTTATGTAAGAACTAGTCTAAACTTTTATGTCATTAGGCTTATGAGCCTATAAAAAACAAAAAACAGAACAAAAACAATGCCCATTCTCCTTTGGAAACTCTATTGAGATCCCTGCTATCACAAGAAGTAGCTAGATGTTTTTATGTAATTATGTGTCTCATGTCACTAATAAGAACCATTTAACAATGGGGGACCATGAAAATTAGTTTGGCAGTCAGAGAGAAAATGTGTTTGAATTACGAGCATTTAATATAAGATAATGGATAAATGTCAAATCAAGTCTTGGGGATATTAAATAAAAAGAAGTAGCAACCTAGAAGCTAACAGTAATAGACAATTGGGTGAAATTGCTGTGCAGGAGTTTTCAAAAATGGCAGACACATCCACTGCTGCTTATCATTAGAAATCAGATTTGTCACTCTTAATTGTAGACATAGACTTAATGCTTATTCAAAAGTTTTTGAGCACTTAAGTATAATTTCCCTAAAATTTTTGGCTAATAGAATGGAATTGCCTTGCCTCTGGTTATAAAGGATAAGAACTATGAACATGTACGGTCACTATGAAAACTGCTATAGTATAAAGGAACACAGTGGGCTATGAAGGTGGGGGACATGATGGTTGTGAGAGGATTTCTGTTTCATTTTTGTGAATGGATTCATTCAGAGCATTGTCTCGTGATTAATGTTGACCAATAGCTATACTCCAGAAGGGGAAAAAAAGTCATTTTATGGATTTATTAAATCTAGATATTTTTAAGCGTTTTTAAAATAAATTATCTCTTATTTTTAATAATTGTATATGTAATTATAATTTATTTTGTGAATTATATTTTATAGTATTTTTTATAAATTATATATTTTTAAATAAAGAACTAAAAAGCCTGTATATGGATAGTATATGAGTCCATGAGGGTATATTTTGAGGAGAGATTAAGCAAATGAAAGAATAGGATTGGGAGAAAAAGAAATTGAAGGGGGAGGTAGAAAGAAAAGCCTGAGCATATTGAGTGATATGGCTAGTGCATCAATTATTCAGGAGTGTGTCTTTGAGTTCATGCTGCACTGTTTACTAGTTGTCAATTCCCCTCACTGAACCTTGGTTTACTCTTATAAAATGAATGCTATTACTTAGTTCATGGAATTTTTAATATTGAATAACATATAATAATGTATCTATCTTGAAGGACATAAAAATGTGCAATGAAAGGCAGATCTACCTATATTGCCTTCATAAGTGTGGAATGACTTGCTTCTCCTAAGTGGATTTTATGGCTCCATGGTTTAGCTGGGTCGTATAATTTTTCTGAAACATTGGAAAATGCCAGATGAAAGGATCCAGTGGCAGAGTGGTGCAGATGAAGTTGATTGCAGCGTAATTTTCCCCCAGTGCAGAAACCTATGTCATCCAAAGTCATTTTTATGAAAATACAGAAATAGAATTGGTAGATATAGGCTGTCTTTAAAATCATTATAAAACATTGCCTTAATTTTGAAAATTATTTTTTTACTCACTTTGTATTATTATTTTAACTATATTTTAATTCTAGGTAAAAGAGAGAGATAGTTTAACAGTGCTTTTGATGACTTGGATGATGTCTATAAGGCTAATATGTTTGTTTGGACGATCTTTCTGCCTATTACACCAAGGGCTAAATGCTTTTACTGTTTACTAGCTTCAGACTTCTTATTATTAAAGCTAAATTTTCTATCTTGTTGAAGACATCTCATTTCTTTCCTATTGTAGAGAGAGTCAAATAAAGTGACCTCTCATTTCAGTATAACTAGAGATCTACTTTAAAATTAATAAAAAACAAAATTTCCCTCTTCAAATTGACCAGAACTTAACCTTATTCCATAGTTTATTTTAGCACACTCTAGCTTAACTATCTTAAATAACATGACTTCAAATATAATTACAGATGGAAATTAAATACAATTGTGGTGTGGAATTAAAGGTTTTTAAGCCCCAATATATGTACTTTTGGTTGTGAGATGCTATTAGTTTGTGCTGTTTTCCTTTTATCTTTTAAAAGTTTAACTGTGGTAAAAAATACATCCCATATAACCAGAGGGGAGGTGGGTGGGGATGGGTGAAATAGGTGATGGGGATTCAGGAGAGCACTTGTGATGAGCACGGGGTGATGTATGGAAGTGTTGAATCACACCTGAAACTAATATAACACTGTATGTTAACTGGAATTAACATAAAAACTTAAAAAACAAAGCAAAAACCCCACAACTGTAAATTCATCATCTTAACCATTTTCAGGTGTACAATTCAGTAGTGTTAAGTGTACTCACAAAGTTTTTAGCAGCTTTCCACCCTATTACAACACTGAAACTCTGAATCTTTTAAACAACAGCTTCCCATTTCCTCTTCCCACAGACCCTGCTGACTACCATTCTGTTTTATGTTTCTGTGAATTTGACTACCTAAGATACCTTGTATAAGTGGAATCATATAGTAGTTTAGATTGGTATGCCCAAATATTTAGAGTTGAAAGAAAAACTTCAAAATACTTTGTCTATAAAATCACATATAATGCAGTTTGATGGCTATGCCCAGTATAGTACTGGGCAGATGGCTATTTTCATCCCAATTTGAAGAAATTTTTTTTTATTTTACTTTAATTTTAAAAAAAAATTATATCCAAATTAGCTTATAGTGCAACAAGGATTTCAGGAGTAGATTCCTTAGTGCCCCTTACCCATTTAGCCCATCCCCCCTCCCACAACCCCTCCAGTAATCCTCAGTTTGTTCTCCATATTTATAAGTCTCTTATGTTTTGTCCCCCTCCCTGTTTTGAATTATTTTTGCTTCCCTTCCCTTATGTTCATCTGTTTTGTCTCTGAAACTCCTCATATGAAGGAAGTCATATGATATTTGTCTTTCTCTGACTAATTTCACTTAGCATAATACCCTCCAGTTCCATCCACGTAGTTGCAAATGGAAAGATTTCATTCTTTTTGATTGCCGAGTAATACTCCATTGTGTGTGTATGTGTGTGTGTGTGTGTGTGTGTGTGTGCGCGCGCGCGCACGCGTGTGTGTGTATGCACACATACCACATCTTCTTTATCCATTCATCTATCGATGGACATTTGGGCTCTTTCCATACTTTGGCTATTGTTGGTAGTGCTGCTATAAACATTGGGGTGCATGTGTCCCTTCGAAACAGCACACCGGTATCCCTTGGATAAATACCTTGTAGTGCAATTGCTGGGTCGTAGGGTAGTTCTATTCTTAGTTTTTTGAGGAAACTCTATACTGTTTTCCAGAGTGGCTGCACCAGCTTGTATTCCCACCAACAAGGCAAAAGAGATCCCCTTTCTCTGCATCCTTGCCAACATCTGTTGTTGCCTGAGTTGTTCATGTTAGCCATTATGACAGGTGTAAGGTGGTATCTCATTGTGGTTTTGATTTGTATTTCCCGGATAATGAATGATGTTGAGCATTTTTCCATGTGTCGGTTGGCCATCTGGATGTCTTCTTTGGAGAAGTGTCTATTCATGTCTTTTGGCCATTTCTTCACTGGATTCTTTGTTTTTTGGGTGCTGAGTTTGGTAAGTTCTTTATAGATTTTGGATACGAACCCTTTATCTGATATGTCATTTGCAAATATCTTCTCCCATTCTGTTGCCTTTCAGTTTTGCTGATTGTTTCCTTTGCTGTGCAGAAGATTTTATTTTGATGAGGTCCCAGTAGTTCATTTTTTTCTTTTGTTTCCCTTGCCTCTGGAGACGTGTTGAGTAAGAAGTTGCTGAAGCCAAGATCAAAAAGGTTTTTGCCTGCTTTCTCCTCGAGGATTTTGATGGATTCCTGTCTTACATTGAGGTCTTTCATCCATTTTGACTTGTTTTTTGTGTATGGTGTAAGAAAGTGGTCCAGGTTCATTCTTCTGCATGTCGCTGTCCAGTTTTCCCAGCACCACTTGCTGAAGAGACTGTCTTTATTCCGTTGGATATTCTTTCCTGCTTTGTCAAAGATGAGTTGGCCATACATTTGTGGGTCCATTTCTGGGTTCTCTATTCTGTTCCATTGATCTGAGTGTCTGTTCTTGTGCCAGTACCACACTGTCTTGATGATTACAGCTTTGTAGTGTAACTTGAAGTCTGGGATTATGATGCCTCCTGCTTTGGTTTTCTTTCTCAAGATTGCTTTGACTATTCAGGGTCTTTTGTAGTTCTGTACAAATTTTAGGACTATTTGTTCTAGCTCTGTGAAGAATGCTGATGTTACTTTGATAGGGATTTCATTGAATATGTAGATTGCTTTGGGTAGTATCGACATTTTAACAATATTTGTTCTTCCTATCCAGGAGCATGGAATCTTTTTCCATTTTTTGTGTCTTCTTCAATTTCTTTCACAAGCTTTCTAAAGTTTTCAGTGTATATATTTTTCACTTCTTTGGCTAGTTTTATTCCTAGTTATTTTATGGTTTTTGGTGCAATTATAAATGGGATAGGTTCCTTAATTTCTCTTTCTGTCGCTTCATTGTTGGTGTATAGGAATGCAACCTATTTCTGTGCATTGATTTTATATTCTGCAAGTTTGCTGAATTCTTGAATCAGTTCTAGCAGTTTTTTGGTGGAATCTTTAGGGTTTTCCATACAGAGTATCATGTCATCTGTGAAGAGTGAAAGTTTGACCTCCTCCTGGCCAATTTGGTTGCCTTTAATTTCTTTGTGTTGTCTGATTGCAGAGGCTAAGACTTCCAACACTATGTTGGATAACAGTGGTGAGAGGGGATATCCCTGTCTTGTTCCTGACTTTAGGGGGGAAAGCTCTCAGTCTTTCTTCATTGAGGATGATATTAGCGATGGATCATTCATATATGGCTTTTATGATCTCGAGGTATGTTCCTTCTATCCCTATGTTCTTGAGGATTTTAATCAAGAAGAGGTGCTGTATTTTGTCAAATGCTTTCTCTGCCTCTATTGAGAGGATCATATGGTTCTTGTCCTTTCTTTTATTGATGTGATGAATCACGTTGTTTTGCAGATATTGAACCAGCCCTACATCCCAGGTATAAATCCCACTTGGCGTGGTGAATAATTTTTTTAATGTATTGTTGGATCTGGTTGGTTAATATCTTGTTGAGAATTTTTACGTCCACATTCATCAGGGAAATTGGTCTGTAGTTCTCCTTTTTAGTGGGGTCTCTGTCTGGTTTTGGAATCAAAGTAATGCTAGCCTCATAGAAGGAGTTTGGAAGTTTTCCTTCCATTTCTATTTTTTGGAACAGCTTCAAGAGAATAGGTGTTAACTCTTCCTTAAATGTTTGGTAGAATTCACCTGGAAACCCATCTGGTCCTGGACTCTTATTTTTTGGCAGATTTTTGATTACTAATGCAATTTCCTGACTGGTTATGGGTCTGTTCAAATTTTCTCTTTCTTCCTGTTTCAGTTTTGGTAGTGTATATGTTTCTAGGAATTTGTCCATTTCTTATAATTTCCCATTTTATTGGTATATAATTGCTCATAATATTATTATTGTTTTTATTTCTCCTGTGTTGGTTGTGATCTCTCCTCTTTCATTCTTGATTTTATTTATTTGGGTCTTTTCCTTTTTATTTTTGATCAGACTGGCTAGAGGTTTATCAATTTTGTTAATTCTTTCAAAGAACCAGCTTCTGGTGTCACTGATTTGTTCTACTGTTTTTTTTGGTTTCGATAGCATTAATTTCTGCTCTAAAATTTATTATTTCCTGTCTTCTGCTATTTTTGAGTTTTATTTGCTTTTCTTTTTCCAGCTCTTTAAGGCATAAGGTTAGGTTGTGTATCTGCGATCTTTCTTCCTTCTTTAGGAAGGCCTAGATTGCTATATACTTTCCTCTTATGACCACCTTTGCTGAGTCCCAGAGGTTCTGGATTGTGGTGTTATCATTTTCATTGGCTTCCCTATACTTTTAAATTTCCTCTTTAACTTCTTCATTAGCCCATTCATTCTTTAGTAGGATGTTCTTCAGTCTCCAAGTATATGTAACCTTTCCAAATTTTTTCTTGTGGTTGATTTCAAGTTTCATAGTGTTGTGGTCTGAAAATATGCACGGTATGATCTCAATCTTTTTGTACTTGCTGAGATACTGATTTGTATCTCAGTATGGGGTCTACTCTGGAGAACATTCCGTGTGCACTGGAGAAGAATGTATATTCTGCTGCTTTAGGATGAAATATTCTGAATATATCTGTTAAGTCCATTTGGTCCAGTGTGTCAGTCAAAGTAATTGTTTCCTTGTTGATTTTTTGATTAGATGATCTGTCCATTGCTGTGAGTGGTACTATTACGGAATTACTGTTGATGAGTTTCTTTATGTTTGTGGTTGATTTATATATTTGGGTGCCTACACATTTGGTGCATAAATGTTTACAATTGTTAGGTCTTCTTGGTGGATAGACCCCTTGATTATGATATAATTCCCTTCTGCATCTCTTGATATAGTCTTTAAAGTCTAGATTGTCTGATATAAGTATGGCTACTCCAGCTTTCTATGGTTGACCATTAGCATGATAGATGGTTCTCCATCCCCTTACTTTCAATCTGAAGGTGTCTTTAGGTCTAAATTGGGTCTCTTGTAAACATCATATAGGTGGACCTTGTTTTCTAATCCATTCTGTTACCCTATGTCTTTTGATTGGAGCATTGAGTCTGTTGACATTTAGAGTAAGTACTGAAAGAGAAGAATTTATTGCCATTTTGTTGTTTGTACTGTTGGAGTTTCTGGTGGTGTTCTCTGATCCTTTCTAATTTTTGTTGCTTTTGGTATGTATGTATGTATGTATGTATGTATTTATATTTTCATCTTTTCTCCCCTCAGAGAGTCCCCCTCAAAATTTCTTGCAGGGCTGGTTTAGTGGTCACAAACTCCTTTAATTTTTGTTTGTCTGGGAAACTTTTTATCTCTCCTATTTTGAATGACAGCCTTGCTGGATAAGGAATTCTCAGCTGCATATTTTTCTGATTCAGCACATTGAATATAGCCTGCCACTCCTTTCTGGCCTGCCAAGTTTCTGTGGATAGGTCTGCTACAAACCTGATCTGTCTTGTTAGGGATATTTTTTCCCTTTCCTGATTTTATGATTCTCTCCTTGCCTGAATATTTTGTGACTTTGACTGTGATATGCCTTGTTGATGGTCGGTTTTTGTTGAATCTAATGGGGGTCCTCTGTACTTCCTGGATTTTGAAGCCTATGTCTTTCCCCAGGTTAGGAAAGTTTTCCTCTATGATTTGCTTACATAACTCTCCCACCCCTATTTCTCTCTCTTCCTCTTCTGGGACTCCTATGATTCTGATGTTGTTCCTTTTATTGAGTCACTGATTTCTCTAATTCTTAAATCATGCTCTATTGCCTTAATCTCCCTCTTTTTTTTCTGCTTCATTATTCTCCACAAGTTTGTCTTCTATTTCGCTGATTCTCTTTTCTACCTCACCCATCCTTGCCGCCACGGCATCCATCCGTGATTGCAGTTCAGTTATAGCATTTTTAAATTTTATCCTGACTAGTTTTTACCTCTTTTATCTCAACAGAAAGGGATTCTAGTCTATTTTCAACTTCAGCTAGTATTCTTAATATTGTGATTCTAAATTCTGGTTCAGACATCTTGCTTGTATCTGTGTTGGTAAATCCCTGGCTGTTTTTCATTCATTCTCTTTCTTTTGGGGTAATTCCTTTGTTTCATAATTTTGAAGGGAGAAAAGGAATTAATGAGGTAGAAAAATTAAAATTAAAAACATTTTTAAAATATTAAAATTAAAAAATTACACACACACACACACACACACACAAATGAATAAATGGTGCTAGATCCTAGGTGTGTTTTGGTCTGGGTGTTGAAAGTGGTTTGATTAGAGAAAAAAGGGGGAAAAAGGAACTTGTTGGAGAATTTTAAAAAATGAATACACTGAAGTAGTCTAAAATGAAATGATAGAAGTAAAACAGAATTTGAAAAAATTTATACAAAAGTAAAAAATATAGTAGGAAAAAATAAAAATATTTTTAATAAAAATTGAAAATAAAAATGAATTTTTTCTCTTTCTGTATTCAAGAAAAAGAAAAGAAGTATAAAAGAGAAAAAAAACGATAGAAAATTGAATAGATGTACCTGCTAACAGATTGAAATACAACTGAAATTGCTTCATTTTCCCCTAGAAGTCAGACCATGAAGCACTTTATAATCCATAAAGTAAGCAGGCAGTGAGAGTTGTGTTCTTGAAGAGTGACGTTGGCCCAGTTGGGTGGGGCTTAGTGTAATGGCTCTGTTCTCCATAGATGGCGCTGCTAGCCTACTGGGGTAGAGTGTTGTGGTGCTCGTAGATGCATATGGGCATGCATGGGAGCGGTGAAAATGGCGTCACCCAGCTACCCAGTCTCTAGTATAGGAACTCTGTTCTCCCCAATCAGCAATTGCACACCCATCCTCTGTCCAGCTTTTGTCCACTTCCGCTTTTTCTCTGTCCGTGACCAGGTCCCAGGCAATACCTCTCTCCCGAGTTTTGTTTCAGATGCAGCTGTTTTCCCTGGCCCCTTACTTCTAAAGAACCGCAGCTTTGACCCGTTCTGCCCCTCTGTGGTGGGTCTCACCAAGCAATGGCCAAATGTCGGCTGCACCCAGGAACGCTTGCTGGACCCTGCTGCTGCTGGTGCCTTGAGACTGCAGCCACGTGCCAGCCTGCCCCAGAAAAAGTTCATGAGATAGTGTAGCAGCAGTGTTTCAGGGATTATGGAAAATCACAACACACATCTGGCACCAGGCTTCACCCTTAACGACCTTGTTCAGCACCAGCGAATGTGGCCGTTCTCTGGGGTCTGCTGGGACCAGATGGCCTCAACAGTCTCTACCAAATATGTCCTTCCAGCAGTGGAACCGCTTTTCCCTGTGTGGCCCAAGAACCTCCGGGACCCCACTCTGCTCCTGGGGGTTTGCCCTTCCCACCAGAGCACCACCAGGTATTGAGCTGTGGTGTTGCAGACTCTGCACTCCCCTTGTTTACAGTCTTGATGGAATTTAAGCCCTCTCCTCTCTCCTTTTTCCCTTTTTGTTTTAGTCCCTGTGGCTGTTTACAATTTCCCACTTTCTCTCCAGCTGCTTTTGGGGAGGGGTGCTTTTCCCATATTCCTCCCCCCCCCCCACTCTGTCTCCATCCTCTCTCTGCCTTTAGAAGCAGCTGCCTGACTGCCACAGCTTCTCTCTCCCCCAGTTCACTGCTACACATTGGGTACCTGCTGAATTCTGTGGTTCAGGTTGTGCAGATTATTGTGTTAATCCTCCAATCAGTTTTCTGGGTGTGTAGGATGGTTTAGTGTTGGTCTGGCTGTATGTCATGGATGCGAGACACATAAAAAACTTCCATGCTGTTCTGCCATCTTGGCTCCCTCCCTGAAGAAACTTTTTTAGTAAAAGGTGAAAGATTTATGCGATTGAAGAGAAACCAGAGCATGAAGAAACTTTTTTAAAAAAATTAATATGTTAAACTATATTTCTAGATTCTTAATATATCACGCTAAGAAAGTATAAGGTGGTAATAATAAAGTTTTGTGTAAATAGGTCATTCGATATATAAAGTGCTTATCTATCAAAAATTATTTTTACATAATTTGTTCCACTAAAAATGCCTCTACACTGAACTTTATTGATACTCATAAAATAGGATTTTCCTTTCATTTTTAAATTTTTATTTATTTATTTATTTTCTGTTTTGTTTTAGAAAAAGAGAGAGAACACAAGTGGCGTAGAGGGGCAGAGGAAGACAGAGAGAGAATCCCAAGAAAGCTCCGTGCTCAGCATGGAGCCTCTTGCAGGACTCGATCCCACGACCCTGAGGTCATGACCTGAGCTGAAATCTATGGTTGGTTACTCAACCAGCTAAGCCACCCAGATGCCCTAGAATTTTTCTTTTAATATAAAAAGTATCTCTTCATAATAATAAAATAAAGCTGTAATTTCTCTGTCACATGTAACTAAGAGTGCAAGGATGTGCTCTGCATTAAAACCTTTACTAAAACCCCAAACAAACCAAAGCCAAAAAAAGTGCAACTTTTTAGTTATAAAGTAAACTCAGTAAAATCATTTGTGGGTAATATCATCTAGATAGACATTTATGAAGACCTCATTTAGTGAATTTCCAACAGGGCCAGGGATGTTTATAATTTGTGGTGTAGACCAAAGCACCACATCTCTAGTTGGACTTCAATTGTATTTTCTAAATTTATTTTTTTATATTTTTTAATGTTTCTTTATTTATTTTGAGAAAGAGATAAAAAGAGAGAGAATCTCAAGCAGGCTCCATGCTGTCAGCACAGAGCCCAAGCTAGAGGCTTGCTCTCAGGAGATCATGACCTGAGCTGAAATCAATAGTCAGATGCTGTTGTTGTTGTTGTTGTTTTTGAAATAAGGATACTTTAAATTAAAGGGGATCAATTAATAGATTGCCCAGCTATTTCTGTGCAGAGAAGAATACAGAATGTTTTTACTAACAGAATTGAAGAATTGAAAATTTCATTACTTACTAGTAGATCTGTATCTCTCTCTCTCTCTCTCTCTCTCTCTCTCTCTTTCTCTCTTTTTGCATGAAATATTCTGTGATGTTACAGATTTGGAAATATTGTAAATCCAAGGCACAATTCATACTCAGTTGCAGATAATACCACATCTGATCAACGTTTTAAAATAACTTTGAAAATTCATAGAGTTGGATTATATGCACAGATTTTTTGATAACTCTCGTGATATCATTGAAACTTGCTAAAACTGCCAAGAAAATCCAGACAGGGTTGTAGTTCATTTGAAAATATAAAGGATATCAAATCGGGCAGTTAGTCATGTAGCCTGAAGGAAGTCTACTGGTGATGACAAATAGGTCAGAGGTCCTTTCCTCACTGAGTAAATGGAGCAGAAACACCACCCAGGGAAGCCCCAGCTGACAGTGATGGAAATGTGTACAAGGTGCCAAGGAGAAAACAAAAACTGAAGCAAAGGGAATCAGAGAGATCAAGAAGAAAGTGCACCAGGGGCTGGAAAACTTTGCTGTAAGAACAAGCAAGACAGGCTGAATATAAACAAAAGCCTCTATCCTATAGTCTGTTTAGGTGGTATACCCACAGGCATGAGGAAGAGTGATGGTTGATGATGATGATGCAGTCACTCATGTGGTGGTATGAAGGAAAAGAACAATATGAAGGTGAAAATCCTTCTAGCAGGACCTGGTACAGAGAAGCTAATCATGAGCCTATAGGATATGGTTTGGATTTGGGGGACTGGAATTCATTATAAAGGAAGAGGACTGATGTTAGACAAATCCCACTGGAGATTGGTAGGAGTGGGGGAAAGGAAGAGATAGTAACATCTAGTGGGTTGCAGAATGGAGGCAACAATTTTGGTTTGTTTATCGATGGAGAGTTAATGGAAATGATAGTGGGTTGAGAGGGAGGATCTAGTGGAGAGAATGAGTGTTAAGAAGACAAACCAGATGGGAAAATTTTGGAGAAAGTGTGGAATGCAATCCTTTCCTGAGAATATTTTGATAAATTATAGGCCACCATCTATTTGAAAAGGAGAAGGAAATACATGAGATGGTGACCGTGCTGATGAGGAATATCAGTAGAGAAGATGAATTTGAACACACAGTTTTGCTTATAGATTGAAATCTTAAAGGAATTAGAGTAAGAACTGAAAGTTCCTGGAGCTCCAGAATTTAATCCTATGTTTATTGCAGTATATGCAGACTCCTCTCCTTACCAATATTTATTGACTCTTTTCTGTAGACCAGGCACTCTGCGTTTTCCCACTTAAATTTCACAGCAATCCTTTGCAGGAGGTAGTAATATTCTCCCATATTTCTGTTGAGTAAACCAAGGCTCAGGAAGGTTAAGTAAGTTGATGGCAGTTATGCTGCCAATGAGTGTCAGCTGGGATCCAGTCCAGGTATCCCTGCCTACAAATTCCCACTTTTAAATGTACTCTGCAGGATTTAAGCAAATACTTTTTCTGACTTAGTTCGATTTGTGTGTATTCATGTGTGTGTGTGTGTGTGTGTGTGTGTGTGTGTGTGTGTGTGAGTATGAAAAAGGGGTTCTCTGATTTATCATGTGTGAGTTTTCTTCTCAGCTTAATTAAAAGCTCCTTGTATATATATAGGGATCCTGCCCTCATTTGTATTAAGTGGAACATTTTTATTGCTAAACTGCAAGCTCCTTCTAAATTTTTGCTCTTTACGAAAGGTCTTTCTAGGCATTTATTTTCACTAAATATTAATCAAGGTGGCATTTTATATTCTAAGTAATAATGAAACACTCCCTCCATCATGGATTTCAGAGCAAGCTGGAGATAGCCTGCACCTGTGTATTGACTGTCTCTTTCTATGCCTTTCATGTTGTCATTGGGTTTAGAGGGCATTTTATGACCTTCAGTGGCATTTCTTATATTAGATTCGGAGTATGGACAGAATCACAGAGGTATCTTTTTTCCAGCACGTGTATGTCATAAAATTTAAATGCTACCAAGAAAATAGAGTCCATTTTGCTTTACTTGGAAAGAACCGATTTAGAATTTGTCAAATACTCCATACATAAATAACCTGGAAAAGTTAGTCACAAAGGACTTTCAGATAGTTAAAAAAATTACTCACCCCTCACACTACCCTAACTATTCCATATCTGTATTGAAATGTGCTTAGGGATCTACTGTGTCCCAGACCTGCGTCAAAGTCAAAATCCCATTTTGCAAGGGATATAAATCTCTGAATTTGAAGTAGCTTTGAAAATGTTTGGAGTTTTAATTTCATACTTGCCTAATTTTAATGTGGGTCAAGAAAATGGAATGGCAAATGCAACTGGTAGTTGGAATAATGCGATAGTACCTACAAAAGAACAAAATAAAACATAAGAGAAAAAGATATTAATAATTTTGAACCCATTTGTATAGAAGAGAATTTATTGTTGCAAGCAATAAAATGACATGATTTTGAGGTTGAGTGCTATGTTATTAATTGAAACTCATGATTGGTACTAATCACACATCTTCAACTCATCTTTTCTTTACCTGCCAATGATTTGCTTTAGCAGAGTGTTCTCCTGTGACTTTAGCAATCTACTCCTGTGTTTCCCCTTCAAGGTTCTTTGTACTTTTGTCTTAGTAGAATTGCTGGCAAGGCTTGTCTTTGTGCTTCATCCTTTTGATTTCTTTAAATTACAGTCTCCTTCCCCTGTCCCACTGAAATCTCCTAAGGACTTTGAAGCTAATTTATAGTGATGCTTGCCCTGCCTCCAATTATTAAGGAGTAATAGTTGATGATAATAAGTGTACTCTACAACCGAGTGAGCCTGTTGAATTCAATGCCCTCTTATTTGCTGTTTATCCTCAATTTAATAAAGTTGATTGACTTATAAAATTTGCTTGGTAGGAAAGTGTTCTAAGTAGATTAACTGCTCAATTATTTCACTGTGATTTGCCTATACAATTCTTGCTGAAGATTTCATGCTAATCTTTTTAGTGACAGATGGTTGATCAGAATTTATACAAGCTTATGTCTATAAGAGAGTATCATCACCCTTTAGAATGCTGTCACTATCACATTCAGGTTCATTAGGATAATAATAAGAGGAAAGCACAGGAAAAGTTTACTGATTCCATGACAACTCAGAGTTGCATGTTACTGCTCTGTCTTCTAGCAGAACAGAGATGCTGTTGGTTGTGGGAGTTCTCCCTCTACAGTGAGACTTGGGGACATTCTCAGTTCCATCTCTGAGGCACAATGGCTGGTCATGAAGATCAGACCTGGTAGTGAGTCCACCACCTGTGTCAGTGACAACTGACAGACTGTCATTCTCCTTGTCACTCCAAAAACCCTTCCACAGATCACTATTTCAGCCCATGGTTTGGAAATTCAACTAAAGGTGAGTTGTGCTGATGAGGGTTATTCTCACCATTCCTACATTAGCATTCTGTGTATACCAGGCTATTATGTATGTGGACTAGATGTTGAAGAGTGATTTTTTACTCTCATGTTGTTGCCCCAAACACCTGCTCCAATTTATAAATCTCTAACTCTAACAATACCTGTATCTCAAAAGAAACTTCTCCTAGGAAGTCAACTGACTAAGTTTGCAAATAATTTCAGGTCCTCCAGAGAATATTTGAACTGCATTGGCTTCTCAGGACTCTTTCAGCACTGGCATAAAGGCAAAAAAAATCTACGTGCACATTTCTCCTTTGTTGGGAGACCATCTATTTCTTCAAAGGCCCTGGTAAATATAATTGTTCAAGGTGGTTTCCTCTTTCCCGCCATTTCTACCTAATGTCCAACATGGGTTCTATTTTTTTGTTTGTTTGTTTGTTTGTTTGTTTTTAATTTATTTTTGGGACAGAGAGAGACAGAGCATGAACGGGGGAGGGGCAGAGAGAGAGGGAGACACAGAATCGGAAACAGGCTCCAGGCTCCGAGCCATCAGCCCAGAGCCTGACGCGGGGCTCGAACTCACGGACTGTGAGATCATGACCTGGCTGAAGTCGGACGCTTAACCGACTGCGCCACCCAGGCGCCCCAACATGGGTTCTATTTTAAATAATTGGATCCCCCTTTCCTTATGTGTTGACAGAATTTAGTTTGTTTGTGGCCTTTTGTCACTTTCTAGTACCTCTTATAGTTTCCTCTCTTTCCTCCTGAGTTACTGGACCTCTGCATGTTTTCTTGTTGCACTTATCTTATGAGAGATTTTTCTCTATAAAGCATTTGGTGATAGATATAGTGGGGAGCTATAAAACCAACATTTATTGCTGGGTGTAACTATTTTATTAGCTAATCAATGTACTTACCCACTATAAAGTCTCCATCATTTCTATTTTTGGCCCAACCAGTAACCTTCCATTTTCAGAAAAGATTAATTTCAGAAGACATAAGAGCAGCAGACTCCTATTTGTTGACAGTTTACTTGTAGCTTAAAAGATATAGTTATTACTAATAATGCAATAATTGAAAATTAGTTCCCAAAAAGTTTACTTGATATATAAAAATAATAATAATGTCTCTATGTCAGGATTGTATTCATTAATTGTTCTTCACCTTCACACTACCTCTCACTCTCCTAGACAGAACACACATACATGTCCAGCAGTAGTTATGACTTTTGTTAGTCCAAATACCTGGTTACTTTTGTGACTTTTAAGATGTTGGTACATGGTTTGTACCATAAAGAGTACAATGGATTTAGTTTCATAAATTAAGTAGGACAGCTACATCTACTACTTATTAGCAGTGCAACTTTGGGCAAGTCATTAAATGATTCTGAGCTTCAATTTCCTCATCTAAAATAGGGGTCATGGGTATTTTATATGTGGTGTAGGACTGCCCTTCTCTTAGATGAGACTTTTCTTGCCAGCATCTCATGAGTTACATGACTTATTCTGAAAGATTTCACCACTGAGGTGATGCAAATTTCAGAGCTCCCAAATTGCCATTGCTTAGACGCAGTGAAGGCATACTATCCCTTAATGAGTTCGAAAGTAGGTTGGTTTGTCTTGAAGCTACAGCCTGAGGGTTTTACTCTATTATTAATTCTAGTCATGGAGTTCATGATATTTTCAAAAGTCCAAGTTTTATAAAGCCCCCAGTATCACTTTGAAGTTTGCAAGTCACATTTTTAAAGTACCTCTCCTTTCTAGCATCATTTCTTTCATCCCGGGTCCCCAAACCTTTTCTAACAGCCTGTGCTCCAGGTTGATACCATGCTTTACTTCTCATCACAAATAACTCATTCAGCCAACATTATTAGCAATTCATATACATGGCTTTTTGCAAAGCACTGGGGGAAAAATGAATGAAAGACAGTCCCTGATGGGGTGCCTGAGTGGCTTGATTGTTTGGGCGTCCAACTTCTGTTTGGTTAATGATCTTGCAGCTCATGAGTTTGGGCCCCACTTTGGGCTCTGTGCTGACAGCTCGGAGCCTGGGGCCTGCTTTGGATTCTGTGTCTCCCTCTTTCTGCCCTCCCCAACTCACACTCTGCCTCTCTCTGTCTCTTAAAAGTGAATAAACATTAAAAAAAATAAAGAAAGACAGTCCTTGACATGAAGGGGTTCAGAGTATAGTTGGTAAAACTGAAAGAAAAATCATTAAAATTAAATGTAGTAACTTTTAAGAAGAGAGAGTTCTATTAGTGCAAGGAAGCAAATAATAAGGCTTGTCACATAGATTGCAACTAACATAGGTATATTTCAGGACAGAATATGGAGGGGGGAGCTGATATCAGATGTGAATCTTAAAAAAGAAATATGAGATTATTCAACCATAAGAAAGAACAAAATCTTGTCATTTGCAACAATATGGATGGAGCTAGAGGGTATAATGCTAAGTGAAGTAAGCTGATTGGAGAAAGACAAATACCATATGATTTTACTGATAAGTGGAATTTAAGAAACAAAAAAAAATGAACAAAGAGAAAAAAATAGAGACAGACTAAAAAACGGACTCTTAACTCTATGGGTGAAATAGGTGAAAGGGATTAAGAGTACACTTATCTTGATGAGTACTAAATAATATATGCAACTGTTGAATCACTGTATAAAATGAACATGTGTTATGCAGGACAAGGAGAGAAGAAGCACCCCATATTTAGGGAAAAGCATCCACAAAGCCATAGAAGTAAGAGAGCATAGTCTGTTGGGAAGCAACATAAGCTAGAATGGGGGATTTGTGCAGAGAGGTGACTAGAGGTGTCCATTAGTCAAGGTTCTCCAGAGAAACAGAAACAATACGATGGATACATGGATGCATAAATAGATATAAGAGGAGGTTTGTTCTGGGCATTGGCTCGTGTTACAGAGATCTAAAAGCCCCATAATTTACTGTCTGCAAGTTGGAAAATGAGGAAAGTCAGTGGTGTAATTCAGCCTGAGAATGAGAACCAGAAATGCCACATCCACGGGTAGGGAAGATGGGTGTCTCAGCTTAAGCAAAGAGAGCAAATTCACCTTTCCACCACCTTTTTGTTCTCTTCAGGTCCTCAACAGTTTATGTGATGCCCACCTACAACAGTGAGGGCTGTCCTTACAGTGTACTGATTTAAAGGCTAATCTCCTCTAGAGACACCCTCACAAACACACTCAGAAATAATGTTTTATCGGCTGTCTAGGCATCCCTAAGACCAGTTAGGTTGACAAAAAATTAACCATCACAACAAGATGGTATGATACGGGTGAACCAGGACAAGATCTAGAGGACATGGTCCTCCATACTACAGGGTTTAACATTTACCCTAAATGTGATTAAAAATATTTAATGATTTTATGTAGGAGAGTAATACAACCAGATTTGTTTTATAAGATGACTCCTAGCAACAGTGTGGAGTTCACTGGCGGAGTTACCAAAGTGAGCAAGACAGGTTAGATGTATTATATTAGACCTGATAACAAATTATGAGGAACTAAAGAGCAAAAGCCATGTCTATAATTAGTTTTCAAAAAATTTTTGTCAAATAAATTAAATTAATTACCTCTTTTAGAGGTGCCCTGATCCAGTCAGTGGCGGATGCCTAGTTTAGGCTTAATCCAGTTTTTAATATAAAAATATGCCATGAGGGAGAAAGCAAGTGAGTATTGCAACACTCAACGCTTTCATAAACAGCAACACTAATCAATTCTCAACCGGGGTCCCCTTGAATGGACAGTATAGAGGAGGGTTGGTATTTGTGTGTATGTGTGTGCTTGTGTGCATATTTGCATCAGTATATGTGTGTGTGTACACACATTCAAGCTAACTGGGAATGCAGAAAGGAATAAGAAATTCATTCAGAGACAGAATGTGAGCCCAGACAAACTTTATGTTAATTATAAAAGTTCGTAAAGGAAGAAGGATTACATCAATAGAGGGTGACTCATAGTTAAATGAGGTTTTCATCCAGTAGGCATTTATTGGTAACAAATACCGTGCTCATAAACGAAGCCAAGTAATGCAGTAACAACATAATTACAATGATTTTATCTGTGACAAAAGGTATGCATAAATTTCAACCTACGCATATAAGAATCTAGAAGACATGACATTGTCTCCAGAGAACTGTAGATGGAGTTGCATGGGTAGCCCTTACACCAGGAGGCCTTTTGTTTAGAAGGCATTTAGAAGAAAATACCTCATTCACATCTTTACTAAATGCTGTAATTTATAAATATTTTGTAGAGAAATACCTCATTTTCGTTTGTCTTTCCCCAGAAGATTTTGGGATTTCTTTGGGCTTGGAGTGGAGCTGCTGATAAAGTCTGTTGTAAGGAGTTGAAAATCTTAAAAAGAGAGGGTATACTGTACGATTGAGAGAGATAAATGCGATTTATAAAGGGAGACAAGAGGCAGAGTGGAAATTAAAATTCTTCCAAGTTGTATTATATGATTTAAATAGAGTGCAATTTCCATGAACCAGAGGGAAAAATCAATAGAACAAGAGTTTGGAATGTAAGGAAATGCTTAGCCAGCACATGCTCCCTCACTTACCCTGACCCTCTTCATTCTGAGGTTGAGAAAGTGATGGGGAGTCATGAAAGAAAACTGGTTTCTCCCAGGAAATGCTGTGAAGATAAAAAAACTGCCTAACAGTTCAGACTAATAGATTGCGGTACGTAAGAATTCAATATCCCCAGGCTTCGTAAATGAAGGGAAGTCTTCCTATCAGCCTGTGGGACTTTCCAAATTTTAAATTTTGGAAAGTGTGGAATTCAATATGCATGGATTCAATAAAAGCACATGTCACTGCATTTTGGATATAATGAAGCAAAAGAGGAGTGATGTTTCCATGTGACATCTTCCAATTTATATTTCATCAAAAGTATATTACATTTGGCTGTGTTGCTACATGCATCTATCTCTAAACATTGTATTGGAAGAAATATGTTTTCTGTTCCCTTCTCAAGTATAAGGTTCTCTGTGAAGGTTATAAAGAGCTAAAAATTAGACTTGCAACAGTTTCATTGCTAAGGCAAGTATTTCCTTCTTTCTAATCGCTCTAACATATGTGACTATAAAATAATACCTTGAAAGTACTCATTATTGCATAAATAATCTTGCTACTAGAAGAGGGACCTTGAATTCTTCAGAAGTTACACAGGATTATTTTAAGAACGCTTTGAGAATTTGTTTCCTGGAGCGCCTGACAGTTTTCTTTGGAACTGCTGCTTTGTAGAGAAAAGTAGTAATTGTTAAACCTTTCCGCATGAAGCATACAGTTTCTCAGATGTATCCTGCATAGGTGTATTTTAGGAAAGGTTTCAATTTGGTTGCCTAATTTCAGCCCTTGCTAGGCCCACAGTGATGATAACATTGAGAAATAACTTGGTACCCTGCTTGGTCTCCTGCTGCTTAAATTTTATCACAAACTGCTAGTTTGCTGGAGATTAGCTGCTAAAATGCTCTCCTGATTAATGTGCTAATTAATTAATGCAGCTGCTAAATTGTACTGCTGATTAAAATACGCCACATAGAGAGCTCTGGAAAAACTCACTAAATTAGTCAAATCATTCCAGGTGCATTTTTACTGGAGGAAAACCTCAGCTACTGAGCAGAGAGTAATCAGATCTGTGGCCCACTCCTGGGAGCAACTGAGAGATTCTTCAGCCAGACCCCTCTTCTTTTACCTCACTCCTTACATTGACGTCGTGGCCAGAACCCAAAAATGAGGCATTGGGAGGAATTAGGACAAACTTTTCTCTTTTTCTATAGTAAATTAATTTTCTCTAGAAATTCCCAGTGGAACTCAGCAACTAAATTTTACTGAGATTTGAAGGAGTTTGTAGTGCACATTATGTGTTTTGAGTCTTAACCCCAAGTTCAGAGTTAGCTTGGTTGGCCCAGTGGAAGTTGGGCCAGTAAACATTCCTTCCAGGTGATTCCAGTTGTGGTGTTCCTTCTCGAAGACCCTGGTTCTGAGAGTACATATTCTGCCTACCAAAACAGGAGTTAGTAAGCATCTTACATGCATAAAATCATACTAGGTAAAAACATAAGACATTTTAACTCTCTTGGCAAATTTCATTTTATAATTTTGGAAATAAAGCATGCACCTCAAAAGTATTTGCCATTACTGCACAATAAATGCACAGGTACTGAATCAGTGGAATAGATGTGAGAACTACAGAAATACAGAGGAAGGATAAATAATTTGAATTTGTAGTGATTTCTTCTGCAACGAGGTCAAAATGGATATTTCTATTTCCTTAAAGGCTAGAAGAATTTAGGTTGATGAATAGTTGTTTGACACAGAGAAACCCTATGAATACATTTCCTATTGTGAAAACACAAAGGCCTAAAAGTGAGCAAAAGTTCAGTCCACTTGAAAAAGCTGGGGCCAAACTGACAAGACTCAAGAAGGATCCAGAGAGTGAGCCCCAGTGCTGACCAGTTAGCAGGACTTGAGTGCCAGGCAAGACAAGGGTCAATGAGCCACAGGTCTTTTGGAGAAGGAGAACAGCTTGTTTGGAGGTCTATCTGCAATAAGAAGATTATATTGGATGAGGGAGACTTGGAGAGCAAAAGATAAATTAGGAAGGTTTTCAATAATCCAGATACCACAGGCCTTCATTACTGTCCCATTTTTAGTCAGCAGAAACCCTCAACAAATTATCCTTGCATTTGTACTCATAGCTCTTACCTAACCTTGGGGGTACTGTGAATGCATTTAATTAGCTTTCTTCAGAAAATTCCTGCAGAGGGATGGTCCCTTGAATCACATAGTATACATTTAGATAAATGACAACTCTTAGACCTAGTTCCATTGTTAAGGGCTGAATTGTGTCCTCCCCAAAAGAGATGTTTAAATCCTAACTCCTGGTATCTATAAATGTGGCCTTATTGGGAAACAGGCTCTTTGCAGATGTACTCATGTGAAGAGGAGTCATTACTGTGCACCCTAATCCAAGTATGGCTGGTATCCTTATAAAAGAGAAGAGACACAGAGATAGAAACACACAGAGAGAAAATAGATATATAACAAGAGAAGCAGAGATTGGAGTGAGCATCTATAAGCCAAGGAATACCAAGGATTGCTAGCAAACACTGGAAGTTAGAAGAGGCAAGAAGGATTCTCTCTCACAGGATTCAGAGGGAGCATGGCCCTGTCAACACCTTAATTTCAGACTTCTAGACTCCAGAATTGTGAGACCATACATTTCTATCATTTTAAGCCATCTAGTTTGTGTTACTTTGTTACTGCAGCCCTAGGAACCTAATAGTTCCAGTAATAATTGTAATAATTAATTTTTGATGAGCTCTTACTATGTGCTGAGGGCTACAGTGAGCTCTTAATGCATTACAGTATAGTACAGTATAGGCCTCACAGTGAGCACTATCTGGCGGATATTACTATTACCCTTTTCATATAAATAAGAGAGTGAGAAATTGAAAAACCTGTCTAAGGTTACAGTGCTAAGGTCAATTTCAGAGCTAGTGTACTATAGCCTCACAGCAGGATAGAAGTCTCCTGGCTTCTCCACACAGACAGAGCAGGGCAGAGTCAAAAGCTCTGTAAGCAAGATGATGAGCAGTTTTCAATTCAGTAATCATACATTGAACATTAGTGAAAGTCAGGAGGTCCCATGCCGGGAGCAGGGGACACCAGCAGGAATATGACATTGATCTCATTTTTTCTAGTTTGCTGAATATATCATACTTTAGTGGTCCATCACTCAGAATGAATCTTTTATCTTCCTTACCACAGTTGCTTATAACTGGGCTTAATCCCCAAAGATAGGGAACAATCTTTTGAAATAGATACTTTTTATTCTTGGTGAGGGATTCTGTAACAAACATGGAGCTCTTTTCATTCCTCATAGGCTGTATTCCTTCCTATTCTTTATTTTTTTGTTTTTTATTTTTTAGTTAACATATAGTGTAATACTAATTTCAGGAATAGAACTTAGTGATTCATCACTTACATATAACCCCCAGGGCTCATCCCAACAAGTGCCCTCCTTAATACTCCTTACCCCTTTAGCCCTTCCTCCCACTCAGCACCCACTGGCAGTTTTTTCTCTGTATTTAAGAGTCTCTTATTGGGGCGCCTGGGTGGCTCAGTCGGTTAAGCGTCCGACTTCGGCTCAGGTCATGATCTCGCGGTCTGTGAGTTCAAGCCCCGCGTCAGGCTCTGTGCTGACAGCTCAGAGCCTGGAGCCTGCTTCGGATTCTGTGTCTCCCTCTCTCTCTGACCCTCCCCTGTTCATTCTCTGCCTCTCTCTCTGTCAAAAATAAATAAACATTAAAAAAAATTTAAAAAAAGAGTCTTTTATGGTTTGTCTCCCTCTCTGTTTTTATATTATTTTTGCATCCCTTCCCTTATGTTCATCTGTTTTGTATCTTAAATTCCACATATGAGTGAAATCATATATTTGTCTTTCTCTAACTGACTTATTTTGCTTGGCATAATACACTCTAGTTCCATCCATGTTGTTGCAAATGGCAAGATTTCATTCTTTTGGATCGCTGAGTAATATTCCGTTTGTATATATGCCACATTTTCTTTATCCATTTATCATTTGATGGACATTTGGGCTTTTTCCCTACTTTGGCTATTGTCAATAGTGCTGCTATAAACACTGGGGTGCATGTGCCCCTTTGGATCAGCACTCGTGTATACTTTGGATAAATAGTAGTGCAGTTGCTGGATTATCAGGTAGTTCTATTTTTAATTTCTGAAGAACCTCCATACTGTTTTCCAGAGCGGCCACATCAGTTTGCATTCCCACCAGCAGTGCAAAAGGGTTCCCCTTTCTCTGCATCCTTGCCAACATGTGTTGTTGCCTGAGTTGTTAATTTTAGACATTCTATCTGGTGTGCGGTGATATCTCATTGTGGTTTTGATTTGTATTTCCCTGGATGAGTGATGTTGAGCATTTTTTTCATGTGTCTGTTGGCCATCTGGATGTCTTCTTTGGAGAAGTGTCTATTCATGTCTTTTGGTCATTTCTTCACTGGATTATTTGTTTTTTGGGTGTTGAATTTGGTAAGTTCTTTATAGATTTCAGATACTAACCCTTTATCTGATATGTCATTTGCAAATATCTTCTCCCATTCCATAGTTTGCCTTTTGGTTTTGCTGATTGTTTCCTTTGCTGTGCAGAAGAAGCTTTTTGTCTTGATGAGTTTCCAATAGTTTATTTTTGCTTTTGCTTCCCTTGCCTCTGGAGACATGTCAAGTAAGATGTTGAGGTGGCTGAGGTCAAAGAGGTTGCTGCCTGTTTTCTCCTCTAGGGTTTTGATGGCTTCCTGTGTTATGTTTAGGTCTTTCATCCATTTTGAGTTTATTTTTTGTGTATGGTTTAAGAAAGTGCATTTTTCTGCATGTTGCTATCCACTTTTCCCAACACCATATGCTGAAGAGACTTTTTTCCACTGGATATTCTTTGCTGCTTTGTCAAAAATGAGTTGGCCATATGTTTGTGGGTCCATTTTGGGTTCTGTATTATGTCCATTGATCTATGTGTCCGTTCTTGTGCCAGTACCATACTGTCTTGATGATTACAGCTTTGTAATACAGCCTGAAGTCTGGAATTCTGATGCCTCCAGTTTCGGTTTTCTTTTTCAGGCTTGCTTTGTCTATTCAGGGTGTTTTCTCATTCCGTACAAATTTTAGGATTATTTGTTCTAGCTTTGTGAAGAATGCTGGCCTTATTTTGAAAGGGATTGCATTGAATATGCAGATTGCTTTTGGGTAGTATTGGCATTTTAACAATACTTGTTCCTTCAATCCGTGAGCATGCACTGTTTTTCCATTTTTTTGCGTCTTCTTCAATTTCTTTCCTAAGCTTTCTATAGTTTTCACTATATAGATTTTTCACCTCTTTGGTTAGGTTTATTCCTAGGTATTTTATGGTCTTGGTGCAATTGTCAATGGGATTGATTCCTTGATTTCTCTTTCTGCTGGTTCATTATTGGTGTATAGAAATGTAACCGATTTCTGTGCATTGATTTTATGTCCTGCAACTTTGCTGAATTCATGGATCAGTTTTAGCAGAATTTTGGTTGAATCTCTTGGGTTTTCCTCACAGAGTATCATGTTGTCTTCGAAGAGTGAAAGTCTGACTTCCTCCTTGCTGATTTGGATGCCTTTTATTTCTTTGTGTTTTCTGATTTCGGATGCTAGGACTTACAATACTATGTTGAATAACAATAGTGAGAGTGGGCATCTTTGTGGTGTTCCTGACCTTAGGGGGAAATCCCTCAGCTTTTCCGCACTGAGGATGGTATTAGTGATTAGAGGATTTTGTATAAGGCCTACATGATCTTGAGGTATGATCCTTCTCTCTCTACTTTCTTGAGGATTTTTATCAAGAAAGGATGCTATATTTTGTCAAATGCTTTTACAGCATCTGTTGACAGGATCATGTGGTTCTTATCTTTTCTTTTATTAATGTGATGTATCACATTGATTGATTTGAGGATATTGAACCAGCCCTGCATCACAGGAATAAATCCCACTTGATCATGGTGAATAATTCTTTTAATGTATTGTTGGATCCGGTTTGCTGGTATCTTATTGAGAATTTTTGCATCCATGTTCATCTGGGAAATTGGTCTATAGTTCTTTTTATTTATTTATTTTTAAGTGTTTTTTTTTTAATTTTTTTTTTTCAACGTTTATCTATCCTTGGGACAGAGAGAGACAGAGCATGAACGGGCGAGGGGCAGAGAGAGAGGGAGACACAGAATCGGAAACAGGCTCCAGGCTCTGAGCCGTCAGCCCAGAGCCTGACGCGGGGCTCGAACCCACGGACCGCGAGATCGTGACCTGGCTGAAGTCGGACGCTTAACCGACTGCGCCACCCAGGCGCCCCTATTTTTAAGTGTTTTAATGTTTATTTATTTTTGAGAGAGAGAAAGAGAGAGCAGAGAGAGAGGAGACACAGAATCAGAAGGAGGCTCCAGGATCTCACAAACCATGAGATCATGACCTGAGCCAAAGTCAGACGCTTAACCATTGGCGCCACCCAGGCGCCCCTATAGTTCTCATTTTTGGTGAGGTCTTTACCTGGTTTTGGAATCAAGATAATGCTGGTCTCACAGAATCAGTGTGGAAGTTTTCCTTCCATTTCTATTTTTTGGAACAGCTTCAAAATAATAGGTATTAACTCTTTAAATGTTTGGTAGAATTCCCCTGGAAAGCCATCTGGTTCTGGACTCTTGTTTGTTGGGAGATTTTTGATTACTGATTCAATTTCTTTACTGGCTATGGGCAGTTCAAATTTTGTATTTCTTTCTGTTTCAGTTTTGGCAGTTTATATGTTTCTAGGAATTTGTCCATTTCTTCCAGATTGTCCAATTTGTTGGCATATAATTGCTCATAATATTGTCTTATTATTGTTTGTATTTCTGTGGTGTTGGTTGTCATCTCTCCTCTTTCATTCATGATTTTATTGATTGGATCCTTTCCTTTTTTGGTTTTTTTTTTTTTTTTTTTTTTTTTTTTTTTTTTTTTTTTTTGATCACTCTGGCTAGGGGTGTATCAATTTTGTTAATTCTTTCAAAGAACCAGCTTCTGATTTCATTGATCTGTTCTACTGTTTTTTTTTTTTAATTTTGATATTATTGTTTTCTGCTCCAATCTTTATATTTCCCTCTTCTGATTTTGGCCTTTATTTTCTGTTCTTTTTCCAGCTCTTTTAGGTATAAGTTTAGGCTGTGTATTTGAGACGTTTCTTCCTTCTCTCTATATAGTATAGAGAGATTGCTATATACTGGATTGCTATATCCTTCCCTCTTATGACTTCGTTTGCTGCATCCCAGGGGATTTGGGCTGTCTTGTTTTCATTTTCACTGGTTTCCATGTACTTTTTAATTTCCTCTTTAATTTCTTGGTTCACCTATTCATCCTTTAGTAGGATGTTCTTTAATCAAGTATTCATGGTCTTTCCAAATTTTTTCTTGCAGTTGATTTTGAGTTTCATAGCATTGTTATCTGAAAATATGCAAGGTATAATCTCGATTTTTTTGTACTTGTTGAAAGGTGATTTGTGACCCAGTTATGATCTATTCTGGACAATACTCCATGTGCACTTGAGAAGAATGTGTATTCAGCTGCTTTAGGATGAATGATCTGAATATAGTGTTAAATCCATCAAAGCCATTATGTCCTTGTTGATTTTCTGCTTCGATTATCTGTCCATTGTTGTCAGTGGGATGTTGAAGTCCCATACTATTATGGTATTATTTTCAATGAGTTTCTTTATGTTGTGATTAGTTGATTTATATATTTGGTTACCACCACACTGGGGCATAAATATTAGAGGTGTTAGATCTTTGTGGACAAACCAGTTAATTACACTATAATATCCTTTTTCTTCATCTCTTGTAATAGCTCTATTTTAAAAATCTAGATTGTCTGATATAAGTATGGCTACTCCAGCTTTTTTTTTTTTTTTTGATGACCATTAGCATGATAGATCATTCTCCATCCCCTTACTTTCAATCTGCAAGTGTCTTTAGGTGTCTTAGGTCTGAAATGGGGTCTCTTGTAAACAGCATATAGATGGATGGATCTTGTTTTCTTATCCTTCTGTTATTCTATATCTTTTAATTGAAGCATTTAGCCATTGACATTTAGAGTGAGTATTGAAAGATATTAATTTATTGCCATTGTGTTGCTTGTAGAATTGGAGTTTCTGGTGGTATTCTCTGGTCTTTTCTAGTCTTGTTGCTTTTGGTATTTTGGGTTTTGTTTCATCTTTTCTCCCCTAAGAGAGTCCCCCCTTAAAATTCTTGCAGGGCTGGTTTAGTGGTCACAAACTCCTTTAATTTTTGTTTGGGAAACTTTTTATCTCTCCTTCTATTTGAATGACAGCCTTGCTGGATAAGGAATTCTCAGCTGCATATTTTTCTGATTCAGCACATTGAATATAGCCTTGCCACTCCTTTCTGGCCTGCCACGTTTCTGGGGATAGGTCTTCTGTGAACCAGATCTGTCTTTCCTTATAGGTTAAGGACTTTTTGGCCTTGCTGCTTTCATAATTCTTTCCTTTGTGTGTATTTTGTGATTTGACTGTGATATGCCTTGTTTTTTGTTGAATCTAATGCGAGTTCTCTGGGGTTTTGGATTTTAATGTCTGGGTGCTTCCCTGGATTAATAACATTTTCTAAACCATAATTTGTTCACATAACCTTCCTGACCCCTTTTCTCTCTCTTCATCTTCTAGGAATCCTTCGATTTGGATGTTATTCCTTTTTAATGAGTGACTGAGTTCTCGAAGTCTTCTATGATGATCTTTTGTCTTTATTCTCTTTTTTTTTTCCTGCATCAGTATTCTCTATAATTCTATCTTCTAAATTGCTGATTCACTGCTCTCCTTCATCCATCCTTGCCATTATGGCATCTATTTGAGTTTGCATCTCAGTTATAGCATTTTTGATTTCGTCCTGACTAGATTTTATTTTTTATCTCTGCAGAAATGGATTCTATGCTTTTTTTTCAACCCCAACTAGTATTCTTATATTTGTGGTTCTAAATTCTAGTTCAGACATCTTGCTTATATCTGTGTTGATTAAGCCTCTTGCTGTCATTTCTTCCTGTTCTTTCTTTTGAGGGGAATTACTACATTTTGTCATTTTGGAGGAAGAAAAAATTAATAAAATGAAAAATTAAAAATTAAAAACAAAACAAAAAGTCAAATAAAGGAAGCTAGATCCTAGGTGTGTTTTGGTCTGCTTCTTGAAAGAAGCTTGATAGAATAGAGAAAAAAGGGAAACAAAAGAAAAAAGGTAATAAAAAATTTAAAAACTAAAAAAAAGTATATAATAAAATCGAATAAAATGAAATAAAGAGAATGAAATAGAATAAAAAAATAAAAAATAAAGTAAAAAAATTAAAAACAAAATTTTCTCTTTTTGTATGCAAGAATGAGGGGAAAAAGCAAGAAAGAAAAAAAAGGAAACAATTTAAGCAAAAACAGAAGCATACAATGAACAAATAAATGAACTCTCAAACAGAGTGAAACCTGAATGAAGTTACATTCAGTTTCCCCTAGAACTGAAACTATGAAGCCTTTTATAATCCATACACCAAGCAGGTGGAGTGACCTGTGCTGGACTTCTTGGGAATATGCTTGGAGGGTGCAGTTGGGCAGGGCTTGGTCTAATGGCTCCATTCTCCACTAGGTGGCACTGCTTATCTTACTGGGGTGGATCAGTGTGGCAGTCATGCGTGTGTGCAGGGAGAGATGGAAATGGTTTCACTCAGCTCCCTAGTCTCTGGCACAGGAATTTTGCACTCTCACTGCCTTGTGATGAAGCACCCCTCCTTTGTCTCAGGCCTCTGTCCACTCCCTGCCTTTACCTTGTCCATGTCCAAGCTCTCTGCCTGCCAGGTGGCACCTTCCTCTAGAGTTTCATGTCAGATAACTTGTGTTTCAAAACCCCATGCTTCAGAGACACCTGCAGTTTGGACCCACACCCACACCCTGGGGGAGGGTCTCACTGAGCAATGGCCAGGTGCCAGCTTGCCCCAGAAAATGTTTGTGTGATGGCACAGCAGCAGAGGTTCAGAGATTATGGCAAACCACAACATAGCCAGTGCCAGATTTCATCACACTCTGGCGACTTTGCCCCAATACCAACAAATGTGGCTGCTCTCCAGGGTCTGCTGGGACCTTTGCCTGTGGGGAGGCTGTATGGCCTCTACCAAATGCACTCCAAACAAGGGAACCACTTCTCCCCATGTGGCACATGGACCCCTCAGGCCCCGCTGCTTGCTTCCTGGAATTCACCCTACTTCCTCACCAGAGCACTGCCAGGCACTGATCTCTGAAACTTCAGACTCTGTGCTCCACTGTTTATAGAATCCTGGTGGTATTGAAACCCTCTCCTTTCTTCCCATCAATAGTTTTGGGGAACATATTTCTTATTCATTTCCCTGCTAGTGTTTTCACTCTTTCTCTCCAGCTACTTTTAGGGGAGTGCTTTTCTTGCATGACCTCAATGCACCATACTCTCCCCCTTTCTTTTTCTCTTTCTCTCTCCTCTCTTCTCAAAAAGCTCCCTACCCTCCATCTCTTTTCTCTCCCCCAGTTCACCTCTCCCATCGTGTGCCTGCCAAGTTCTGTGGCTCAAGTTATGTAGATTGTTGTGTTAATCCTCAGATCAATTTCCTAGGTGTTCAAAATGGTTTAGTGCTATCTAGCTGCCTCCTTCATATTCTTTAAAGGCATAGGGATGTGCAACTAGTTGGCAGAGCTTAGGGAAGGCAATTCTTCTCAAAATGATTCCCTTTACAGGGTGCCTGGGTGGCTCATTTGGTTAAGCAACTGACTTTAGCTCAGGTCATGATCTCACAGTTCATGAGTTCAAGCCCCATGTCGGGCTCTGTGCTGACAGCTCAGAGCCTGGAGCCTACTTCAGCTTCTGTGTCTCCCCCTCTCTCTACCCCTCTCTTGCTCATGCTCTGTGTCTCTCTGTCTCTCAATAATAAATAAGTGTTAAAAAATTTAGGGGCGTCTGGGTGGCTCAGTCGGTTAAGCATCCGACGTCAGCTCAGGTCGTGATCTCACCGTCCGTGAGTTTGAGCCCCGCATCAGGCTCTGTGCTGAGAGCTCAGAGCCTGGAGCCTGTTTCATATTCTGTGTCTCCCTCTCTCTGCCCCTTCCCCACTCATGCCCTGTCTCTCTCTGTCTCTCAAAAATGAATAAACGTTTGAAAATTTAAAAAAAAAAAAAAAAATGATTCCCTTTAGGTTCAACTTTTGTGATTTACTTTTGAGGTCAAAACCTCAAAAATTGCTTCCTAACAAGGTGTTCATCCACTCTTGTAAAATAAGATGTGCCCTTTTCTGGGTCTTTTACATTCTGTTTCATTGATATGTCTTAAAGAGTTCTACACCCCATCACATCAGCCTCACTGTTAGTGCCGATGTTGACCTTGTCCCATACTGGTGCTTCAACTTGAGAAGAATGCCCGGTGACAATGAAGAGGGTGAAAATGGAGAGATGGCATGGTAAAAGAAAATGAGATATGGTCAGTAAATACAACATGATGTATTTACAGCTTTAATAGAAGTATGTAGAAAGAGGAAAAGTAATACATAAAAACAACTGAAGACCTTTGCCAGGATTTTTGGCAATGCTTTCATAGAAGACCTATTGAGTCTAAAGGTTGTGATAAATTTCTCCAGTGGAGGAAGTGGGAGAAGAGAATTTCTGATGAATTAATGTGTATTAAATATTATAAACGCAGATCTAGAGAGCATCAATGGAATTAATGGAATTGGACCTAGAGAACATTGGTGATACACCCATGGCTATACTGTTGTGAGTGTTTTGTCCTGGGCATAGGCAGTTGTTTGTTTGTAGAGAAGAGTATTTGACCACTAACTTTTTAATAATAATGGTGATAATATTAAGCAGACTGACTTTTTTTTAAATAAAGTAATTTTCGTTTTATTATTTTTTAAAGTCAGCTTTATGCCAAATGTGGGGCTTGAACTCATGACTCCAAGATCATGAGTTGTATGCTCTGACTGAGCCAGCCAAGCACCCAAAGCAGGTTGACTTTTAATAGGTCATACTATGCATTTACTTTTTTCTACAGAAAAAGTACCACTTATTTCGTGCACCTAGAGGGCACAATTCTCATCATTCTACCTTGACAAACTGTTGTGAAGGGAGAATATTAGACTAGAGTATAGTGGACAAAATGGGAGGAAGTTTCCGTGAGGCTGTAAAGAAGATATCTAATATTTTCCTAAACCTAGTTAAAGTCACCAGAGGACTTAACTTTGTGTCATTTTTACTTTTAATGTTTGTTAATTTTCCCTATTATAAATAAAAACATATTCATTGTCAAAACTATGAAAATTAGCATAAAATGTAACGGGAAAATTTGGGTATTCATGTTCCACCCTTGTAGTGAACATTTGTTAATATTTTAGTTAATATTTTGGTTATTTCTGTCTAGTATTTTTTCATGCACATATGTATGTTCATATTTTACATTTTTGTTCATGATTTAAGTGCAGTTTGATATCCTGCTTTTCACTTAACTATCATAACATTTTCCCATACAAGTAAAATTTATTTAAAGCCATTATTACTTTTCCTTAATATTCCATTATCAGATGTATACAGTTTTGTAATATTGTACTATGTAATGCAAAAGAAGAAGCTTATGGGATTGAATTCAGTTTGGAGACCCTGTAATAAGCCCGAAAATACAAAGATATGATCAATGTTTTCCATAGGCTTACAATCTACATTATTCATCTATAGAACTCAAAAACTAACTCAATGAAGTTTGCTTCAAGAAATCAACCTCAATGTACCTTATTGCCTTGTGCCCTACTATTCTCCTAAATTAGAATTAGTCCCAAAATATGATTGGATAACACAGAATGTATTAAAGTTATATTTGTTTATTGACACAAGCTTCTTCTTTACCCCTTTTTTAAACATTTGGAGAAAAAATATATTGAGGAAAGTTAAAGAGTTTGATATAAGAAATAGGTTAAAGATAAAGTAATATTTTTTTTGGTATTAGAGCTTAGTGAAACTGATGAGAATTCCATATATATTTTAGTAGCAGCGTATCCATATAAAAGGAGAAACTGTCATTGTGCCCTTGTTGAACATTTGTAAGATTGGGCTCACATTGAAGCCCTGCATGTTCATTTTTGAACCACAGTTACCCTTCTCTTTTTAACTTGTGAATCAGTTGTGTACTCTACCTGCTCTTTACCTGGTCTGGATCTGAGATCTGAATATGAGTAAAGATATGCATGATTCATTCTAATTTGATGAATGGGGTGCCTGATGCTGAAGTGGCTCAGAAGAGATCACTTTGGATTAGGAGGGAATAGTTATGGGGCATTGCCACCTGCAAATTTGTTCATGGCTTTGCCTGAGTTTACAGCTGAGCTTTGGGCTGAAAAGCTCTTAAACATGATTTATCAACAGCTTCAGAAGTCTCCATGGGGTCTGTACTAATTCAACCAGGACTTTCTGCTACTGAAAATAATTTAAGCACCACTTTCCAAGGGCATCCATGACCTTCACAGATCGATTTAACAGGTCATTTCAAAGTTAAAAAACAAACAAGTATTTTCAAAGCCACTAGGTAAAGTACTTTTAATTTAAACTGCAGTCTCATTCACATTATACCACATCACACATGGTAGAATTTGCTTCCTTCCTACTTTCTGTGATATGAGTTCTGTTGCAGTTTTATTGTAATGAGAAGACACTTTCTCAGGGTTATAAAATCTACCCACCATATCAGAACTTCATTTTGGGGCAAAATCTGGGTTCCATATGAGACAGCAGGACTACAACTAAGATACTGCCAGCTATGTGATCAAATAGGTTTTTAAATTTTCAACTTTGCGACTCCCATCAATTGCCAAGGAGAGAATACTGCTCTTTTGGGGTAACACAGGATAAAGCTGTTTGGTTAACAAGTTTGAATTCTAATAGTTTGAATTCATTTTGTTAAATGCTCAAATATTACTTGAATCAATACATTTTAGAAAATGAAATATTCTATTGGGGTTAATCTCATCGTGAATAAAAAGACATATATATATATATATATATATATACACACACACACACAGAATTAAGGTATGTACAGCATATTTATAGTATATATAGCAAATAAAAACGTATATATATATACAGTATCTATCTATCTATATATTTACTACCTTGTATTTGTATGAAGCATTCATCTACTTCTAAGTATTTTCCTCATTTAAGCCTTTTAGAAACTATATGAAATAAATAGGTCAGGGAAAAGGTTTTTATTACCATTGGACATGACATAAAGCTTAGAAATCTTTTGAATGACTTTTTCTGATAAAAGAACCTAATTCTTCAATGATTGAATTTACATAATAGCTTGAATTCTAATAATGGAATATTTTAGGGAAAGGTCAAAGTAAAAAACACATTGGGATCTATTCCGTCTTCTTTGCCTTTGAAAATCTGAAGAAAAGACTCTTCTGGGTATAGAAATGAGAAGTTGGCTCTTAGTGATCAACTTTCTTCTTTTAAGGCAATCTTTGAACCAAAGGGGAACTCTTCTTACTATAGTGATGCATCCTGAGGGAGACATGTTAATTATATGCACCAATTTCCTTTGTGTACCTGTGTATCCGTCAGGGTAGGCTAGGTTACACGGCAGTAAAAGCAACCCCCAATTTTAGGCCCTAATAATAATAAATTCTCTGTGTCAATGTCCAGTGAGCTGTGGCCATCCATGCTAAAAGGACAGCCTCTATCTAGATCACTGTTGGTCTCAAGTAGAGGGAAAACAGGCTTGGTAATCCACAAACTGCCCCTTCAAAGTTCTAATTGAAAAGAAATTACATGGCTAGGCTCATGCCAATGAATACAGGGATATATTTTGCTGCCGCTAGAAGGGAAAGCTAATGATTGTTAATACTAAAATCTACCATAACCTACTTGAAAAGGCCATTATGAAATAGGAAGGTGGCTTTGACGAAATTTTAAGAAACAACATTTTGACTTTTGCTTCCAGATCTATGGAATGACTTGCAAAAGACCAGCGCTTCTGATGAGAACAGAAACGTGTGTGTGTGTGTGTGTGTGTGTGTGTGTGTGTATTTACTGACTGTTAAGAAGCACACAGTGAGAGACTCAGAAGCCAAGGACAGGTCAGCTGAGGAAACTGAGAAGCCATTAGAGTTTAAAACAATCTTATGAGACTAAGTAGACAAAAATTGGAGCTTGAGAGTGCCAAAACACCTTAGATTTGAGAACCCAAGGTTATAGACAGAAGAGAGGTGCAAAGAAGAAAGTCCACAGTCTACACCATTTTTCCTTTGGGGTATTTGCTGAGTCCTAAAACTGCAAAGAAGCCAAGAAGATAAGTACTAAAAAGCTAAGCAGAACTGAATTTTTAATAGAAACAATAGAAGTAAAAAGAAAATGAAATGACATGTATAACATGTGGAGAAGAAAATTATCTGCCAATTTAGATTTATGAACTAAGTAAAAATATCCTTTAAATGATAAAGTTATTTTTATTCAAGCAAAAACTAGAGAATTTATTGCCAGCAGACCTGAATTGAAATAAATCCCGTTAGGCAGAAGAAAAACAACAGAAGACAAAAAATAGGGAAAAATGAAAGAAAAATGGAAGAGGTGGATATGTGAGTAAACCTAAGTGAAAACAATGATACAAATAATGTCTCAAGGTATTTAATCATATGTAGAATTAAAGTTTGTACAATAATAACACAAAAGGTAGGAGATAGGAAAATAAAGTGTTTTAAGGACATACCATTATCTGGAAAGTGATAAAGTTCTAATTTATGTTCAATTCTAATAAATTGAGGATCTCTAATGTTATCCTTATAAGTGAAAGAATGTACGGCCTGTTATGCATTGTTGCAAGAAAGAAAGGAAGGTGTGAATAGAAAAGAATATGTGAGAAAACTAGAAATAAAGAGTAAGATGATATATTTAAATCTAAGTATAGAAGTTCCTGCATTAAATGTAAACAATATAAATTTTCCCTTTAAAAGAAAAGTTGTTGTTAGATTGGATGAAAAACAAAACATATCTATAAGCTATTTGACAGAAATATACCTTAAATAAAAGGAAATATTGAAACAGAGATGTTGAAAATCAAGTGTTAGGAAAAATGATAGCACGTAGACACCAACAAAAAGTTATAACTAAATTAGTATCAGATTAATGCTGGGCTATTAAGAAAGTTTCAATACATTTTAAGCTAAAAAAAATCATAGAGAGTATTTCTTTTGATCTTATTGAGAATCAATTACAAAATAACTACAAATGTTTCTAAATTTTGGGGAGCAAGCAGCACACTTTTATTTTAAGAAGAATAAAACTATGAGTAAAAAGCCACAAGAGAATGAGAAAATATTTTGCATTGACTTATAAAAACATAAGACGTATACAAACTTTGTGATGCATAAACATCAAAACAAGAAAAAAGTCTTATATTCATAGATTAAAGATTGAGCTACATACATGTAGTTATGTTATTTTATTTTAAAGTTTATTTATTTATTTTGAGAGAGAAAGAGAGCATGTGGGAGAGTGTAGGATGGGCAGAGAGAGAATCCCAAGCAGGCTCTGCACTGTCGGTGCCGAGCCTGATGCAGGATTTGAACTCACAAACCATGAGATCATGACCCGAGCTGAAATCAAAAGTCGGACACCTAACTGACTGAGCCACCCTGGTGCCCATATAGTAATTTATTTTATGACAAAGTGACACTGAATGTAGGGAGAAAAGTATGAGTTTTTCTAGAAATTGATAAATTCAATAAGTTGGATATCTATATGAAATAAATGGATATTTACTCTTTACCTCACATAACAGATACAAATTCTAGTAAAATATAAAATAAAAACAATAAGACTTCTAAAAGTTTTTAAAGAATATTTTATAACAATAGCATTTCTTTTTTTTATTAAAAAAATTTTTTTATCGTTTATTTTTGAGAGAGAGAGAGCATGAGTAGGGGAAGGGCAGAGAGAGAGGGAAACACAGAATCCGAAGCAGGCTCCAGGCTCTGAGCTGTCAGCACAGAACCCAATGCAGGGCTCGAACTCACGAACCGCAAGATCATGACCTGAGCTGAAGTCAGACGCTCAACTGACTGAGCCACCCAGGCACCCCTAACGATAGTATTTCAAAAGCACAAAGCACTAATCATATATGTATGTGATTTAGAATATGCAAAGAATTCTTACAGATCAATAAGAAAATGAAAGACAACCAAGGAGAAAACTGGACAAAAAACTGAACAACATTTCACAAAGAGAATATTCAAACTGTCATAAACATATGGAAAGATACTTCAGTCTCATTAGTAATCAAGAGAACTCAAAGTAAAACCAAAATAAGATAGTACTACACACCCACCATAATGGTTGAAATTTAAAAGCTGGACAGTACTAATTTTGATGACAATTTAAAGCAAGGGGAACTCTTATGTACTAAAATAATAAAACTTATTTGAAAAATTGCTTGGGAGAATCTAAATGCCATTTGACCAACAATTCCATTGTTATACCCAACAGAAATGTGTGTTTATAGACACCAAACGACTTATTCAAGAAGATTTGTAGCAGGATTATTTTTCATAGCCCCCAACTGAAAACAACCTAAATGTCTATCACCAGTAGAATGGATAAATTGTGATATAATCATATAAGGAAAAACCAATCATCAGTGAGAATGAAAGATTATTGCTTAATGAAACAACATGGATAACTTTCAAAAACCTAATATTAACTAAAAGGATCCAGATGCAAAAAAGAGTTCATATCACATAGTGAAGTCCTGAAGCAGGAAATACTAATCAATGGTGATGAAGTTAGAGTAATTGTTACCTTTGGGTAACAAGTGTACTGATTAGGCGGGGTCATGGAGACAGCTTAGTATTGTCCCATTTCTTGATCTATGAATTGGTTACACAGGTGTGTTCATATGTGAAAATTCATTGAGCAGTATATTTGTGTATGCCATACTTAGATGAAATTTTACACTTAAAAAAAAGTAATGTTTTAGGTTAGAGCAACATGTTTTTAAGAGCTACTTGGTGACAAATGGAGGGCCATATACATAATGTGATTCTAATTCCCTTTCTCATCTTCTTTATTTTGCTCTTGAAATAGAAACATATTTATTTTCCCCCTCCATTACCAGAAATGTGGCAAGTTTAGACTAAACGGTAGCTTCTTTTCTCCGGATTAATTTATCTTTCTCCAAATCACCCAGATTGATGTCTCTGGATATATATAGAGAATGCCCATGAAAAAAATCAGATACCAAAATGGAAAAAGGGCACAGAATGAACTTGTTTCTTTTTACTTTGTACCTTTTAAGAATGTAAATATGAATCAGCAAGTTTTAGAGGTTGAATCTTCTAAGAGTGGCAAAGGGGAAGAATAAGTGCAGGAATTTCCCTGCTTCAAGACATTCAAGAGTGTGTATAGATAGAGGTATAGTAGATATCAAGGGGAAAGAAGGGAAGAACGATAAAATTCTGAGATTTGGTTTCTCCAGCACTGAAACTGCAAACAGATGTAAAGACAAATTTTCATTTTTCTCGGTGAATCATGTTCTCCACAGTGGCTCTGTGACAGATTTTGCATCCAGTTTTTCCTTGAAATAATCACCTAGTAAGGTCTTTGCTGGTATTGTAACTTGCTTAATGCTCTATTGTGTGCAACCTGCAGCCTGGCAGGAGCATGACAGGGGCAGAAATTACAGGCAGAAAGGGTCTCTAGGCCAGAAAGGAGCAAACCCAGAGAGAGTGCGTAGGAATTTATAATTTTCCTGCCATCACCTTACAATCATTTATATTACTGTCGTTCTGCCTTTCTGTATTTTTGGGCTTTCTTTCTTTCTTTTTTTTTTTTTTTTACATTGTTAGAAAAATAAATTGTATCTTATTCTGTTCTGGAAGTGATTGTGATATGACAAATGCACCAAAAAGCAGCTATTCAGTTTGGGACATGACTAGGGTGACCCGGGCCTCCAGGTTGGCCTGTCTATTTAGTGGTTCCATTTACTCTCAAAAGTGTTCCAGTTTGTCCAATACATTATATGGTCACCCAAGATCAGCATTATTGATTTTGAATGTGGACTTAAGGACTCGATGGGTGATTGTGCTGCTAAATCAAGGAGGAAATAAGCTATATTTTCATGCTGAAGAAATCCTTTCCTAAGAAGCAACAGCCAGCTTGTCTTAACAGTAAAATGTAGAGGCTTTTTACCAAAGTAATAGCTGCAACTAAGTGTGTTCTTCCACATAAACTTTAAGACTATATAAGTATAGAAATATGCAGCTGTTGGCATGCATAACAAAGGGAGGCCACTTGTATATCAAATCTATGTAAGCTTTATATGATGATGTATTATGTTAAAGTATAAAGATAGAAAATCTATGTGGCAGCTAGAAGGAGAGACTTTCAGACTTTTGTTAATTTACAAAATTCCATTTATTACGTATCTAGTATCTTGTTTGATCCAGTAAATAATTTGTTTCACCTCTATGGGCTGATTTTTTCAAAAATATTGAATGCTTTGAGATAAAATTTGACTACTGTTACATGACTTGGCTTTATTTTCATCTTGATTTTTTTTCATCAGAAATAAAAATAGAACACCTTCTGTAAACTATTTGTACAGAAATAATAGCAATTAGGACTATGAGATGTCTCCCTTTCTTAGCTTTTTTTTTTTTTTTCAACGTTTATTTATTTTTGGGACAGAGAGAGACAGAGCATGAACGGGGGAGGGGCAGAGAGAGAGGGAGACACAGAATTGGAAGCAGGCTCCAGGCTCTGAGCCATCAGCCCAGAGCCTGACGCGGGGCTCGAACTCCCGGACCGCGAGATCGTGACCTGGCTGAAGTCGGACGCTTAACCGACTGCGCCACCCAGGCGCCCCTCCCTTTCCTAGCTTTTAACCTCTCCCCTACCAAATTCTTCACTACCCTAAAGTAGAATTCTGCTTTTGGGTTTTATTCAGCAGCTGTTAATTATTTCCTGTGTTCACATATAGTATGTGGAAATTCCCTGCAGGACTCAGAGCAAGAACAGTGTCCGACATTGCCTTTTGACACGGTGGAGGAAGGCAGGAGCCCTGATTGTTATCCCTGGTTTGGCTAAATTTTAAGCAACTCCCTATATTTGTCCTTTTCTTCTCTCTGAGCTGACTGGTCTATTTGCTAACAAAGGATTTTTATGTTCAAGGAGAGGTTCACATTTTTGTTAGACTTAGAGCCCTCTCTGTTTTATGCTTATTTGGAGGGAAGAAATCTCACCGTTGAGCACACACAGATACCCCCCACACATATATTCACACACATACACAGACTCCAAATACTTGCCTTATAAAAATGTAATAAGTGAATAGAATTTCAGTGCTTAAATATCCATTTCTGTTCAAGAACTCCTTTGATTTCATATTTAAAGACACACTTGTTTCAGTATTAGTATGACATTATAAATTACTGCCAGAGTCTAGCTTATTTTTTGTGTAAAATAGAAACCAAGTCCAAAAGGAGAAGGGAGTTGTATCTGCAGTTGCAGCTAGCCAGACTCTTCTGCGTCCCCTCTCATTAAGTGCCCTTTCCTGGTCCCAAGCAGGATGTCAACTGTCATTATCTCATTGGCCTCCCACAGGTATCATTCTGCTCTTCATCTAGCCTGACCAAGATGGGGAACCAAGGCCAAACAAGGTAGACCTTTTACATACAAACTTCTAATAGGAAACTTAGGGAAGAGAAAACACAGAAAACATGGAAATGGATGAATCCAATGATGAATGGGAAATACCTCATCTTTCTACTCTTAACCAAAGGTGATCACAAAGGGGCTGGGCAGGCAGAACCACATGGCTGACAGTCCTGGTTTCTGTACTACCCTTACATCATCACCTTTGAGAAATCCTGGCTGGGGACACACCTCCAGCCCTTTTTCCAATCTTTAAACTTTTCTTTACCTTCTTTATTTTCCTTGTCTGCCCATAATTACCTAACTTAGTGGGGAAAATGGAAATCTCAGAGACAGGCAGCTTTCCAGAAAGATTCCCTTTCTCTTCCAATAAAAACCTTAGAACCACCCATTCTGCATTTTTAAATTAAAATGTTTTTATTGAAAGAAATCTAGAAAATCAATTGTTAAAGAAAATAACAACTCACCTTCCAGAAATAGCCCATTCTTAGTATTTTAAAATATTTCTTTGTGACATAATGATCACTTTCCAGGACAATAAATATTACTCAAATATATTATGTAAATGGGTTTTCATTCTATTATGATGTTTTACAATTTAATGTATAAATGTGGACATTAATATTATTTCTAATTTTGGGCTATTGGATGACATGATGAACGTCCTGGCATAGAAGTCTTTGGACTTTTGGAGGCATACCACCTGATGTATTCCAGAAAGGCTATGCCAATTCCATTTCTACTAGTAAGTATGAGATAGGTTTATCCTGCCACATCTGTAGCAGAATTTACAATTTTTAACTATATATTTTCCAATTCAATAGGTAAAGAAGGTGTATCCTCATGTTGAGGGGGAGCATTTAAAGCAAAACTCTGTTTACTTTATGAATTTATTAATTTTGTTGTGTGCTCATTAAAAAAAGGGGGAGGGTCCAGTTTATTATTTAGCCGTTATATGATTCATTTCTGTTATTAGCTTTTTTTTCCTTCTTTCTTTCCTCTTGTCCTCCTTTCCTTTTGTCCCTCCTTCCTTCTTTCCTTCCTGCCTTTCTCTCTCTTTTCTCTAAAGTAAACAATTTTCATTGGAAATGCTTTTAACAATAACATTAAACCAATAGTGCGTCCAAGATGAAACGGTTTTCTGTTGACTTTGATTTACAGTTTGGTGTAAGTATATAGTGCTTGCTCCTCTTAAGAAACAAAATATTTCCACTTTAAGATGTAAAAGAAAGAAAGAGGTCAACATTTAACAATCAGTTAATTATTTTTTCTTTTAAAACATTTGGTTTCCTGTTCCCTGATAGTAGATCTAATAGTGTTTATAGTAGAGACATTTATTTTTCCCTTTCTTTTCTGCCTGCTTCAATTTATGCTGAATCAAATGGTACCTAGATTCAATAGTACCTGAATTAATGAATAGGATATAAGCCATGACATTTTAACTTCACAGTATAATATATAAGACACAGAGAAGCAGTCCAGCCTGTGAATTTCTTCTTTGCTACACCATCCACCATAAAAATCATTCAAAAATCTCTATTTTATTAGTAAGGACATTTGGGAAAGTTACTAATACGTCCTGAGCCTTAGATATCTCAAACGCAAAATGAGGGTCCTTGTTGGGCTTGGAATTTTGTTTTGTTTTCCCCTAACTTTTGAAAATAACTGTAGGTTCATATGCAGTTATAGGAAATAATGCAGAGTGACCCTGTAGACCTTTTACTCAGTTTCTCCCAGATGGTAACACCTTGCATCACTAGCACAATATCACAACCAGGAAATTGATATTGGTTCAGTCCACTGACCTCATTCAGATTTCATCAGGTTTACACGCATGCCTGTGTACACTTTGTTCTATGCAGGCTAGCAGTTTTCTAATTGCCTGGCACCTGCCTACCACATAGTATGTCCTCAACAACTGTTTGGTAACAATTCTTGTCTAGTTAGTCTTTCCTCTCTCTTTTCTCAAAAGAAGAATTTCTGGGAACTCCTGGCCTTGGATGGCTCATCATAGTTAAAATGATCATATGTTCAATGATGCCAGACTCACATTCAACCTCTTTTTTTACTCCCAAGCATCCATAGGGGGAGGCTCAGAGTTGTTTAGTGGCAGACCCAGGGCTTGACCCAAACCTAAATCATCCACCCACTCCATTAAACTTGTTTCCCAAACGTGTTAGAATATAAGAATCATCTGGGGCAGTGCTTCTCACACGTATATGTATATGCAAATACCTTGGGGATCTTGTTAAATTACAGACCTTGATTTAGTAGGTCTGGAGTGGAGGCTGATATTCTGCATTTCTAACAAGTTTCTAGGTGATGCTGATGCTGTTGGTGCAACCAACAATAACTTATGTAGCAAGATTTTTAGATACTTGCTAAAAATTCAGATTTCCAGGGCTTTCTTCTCAAGATTCTCATTCAAAACGACTACAGTCGAGTCTGGGAATTTGTATTTTTATCTAAAACCCTAGCCAATTCTTACTATAAATTACTTTTTGGCAAACACTGGATATCTTTTGTACCACCTCCATGCAGTTTCTGAATTCTTCTGGTTCCTTTTAAATGTACAAATATTGTTTAACCTTAATATTGTGATTTGAAGATTTGATGCAATCCGTTTTTTTGTCATTTTATTTTGCTTGGGTTGGTTTTTGTCTTTTGAAGGTGAAAAATCCAGAAGGAAATTCAGATTATTTTACTGAAAGTTTAGTTCAACTCATAAGAGCTTTAAGGTATTAAAATAATTTCAGTGCCATTCCATTTGACACACAAAGATTTTATCAGTGCTTTAAAAAGTCTTCCTAAACCTCTATATAACAGCTCTTTTTTTCTGATCTAAAGAAATAACACATTGGCACATTGGACTTGCAACCAGAAATTTCTTATCATCTCTGAGTTTACTCTTTCCAGGTCCAGATAAAAAATAGTGCTTAATCCCCCGAAGATATAGACAGTTATGTGAGCTGGTAGTATTGATAAAAGAGCATCATAGCCAGATAGGAATGGCTGGATTCAACCGTAGAAGTTGGAGCTGTATAAATCATCAAATAACATGGGAATTGGAAAATATCATTATAAGCAACTTGTGTGAACCCCTGATGTTTTAAATTAGCCGTGAAATGTGACTTGCTTTGTAATATTTTGGAGCGACTAAAGATTCCAGCTTCTAAATCGAAATTTTCCTATTTGGCAGCAACACAGCAGGCCTACAAAATAATTTACAGCCATTTACTTTGTTAGTTATCCCTTTTAAACAACCGTCGAGGGGAGGAAAACATTATTAATCCCCATTTTATGGATGAGGGGATTGAGGTATTAAGATAACTCAAAACTTTGATTTAGTCCATATTTGCAGTTTTTAGTCCCAGTCCAAAGCTCTCTCATCTTTACTTATGCCATGTTTCTGCTCTTATTTTGGCTTATCTTGATGAACAACATGGACTCAATTTTCTTTTTCGTCTTTTTTAAATATGAAATTTACTGTCAAATTAGTTTCCATACAACACCCAGTGCTCATCCCAACAGGTGCCCTCCTCAATGCCCATCACCCACTTTCCCCTCCTTCCCACTCCCCATCAACCCTCAGTTTATTCTGTTTTTTAAGAGTCTCTTATGGATTGGCTCCCTCCCTCAATTTTCAAGTTAACTGAAATCACTTAGAAAAATTGAGGTAAATTTAGCAGTATTACTTTCTCACACTGATGGACTAAGTTCAGTTTTGCAGGGCTAAATCTAAAATCTAAAAATTATTTTTTAATTGATGTTATTTTTAACTTTTATACATCTTCAAAGAATTTATACCATAGGACTACTCTTTTTTTTTCTTTTTTGAAGTTTATTTATTTATTTTGAGAGAGAAAGAGAGAAAGAGAGTGCAAGAGGGGGAAAAGCAGAGAGAGAGGGCAAAAGAATCCCAAGCAGAACCCCACTCGGGGCTTGATCTCATGAACCATGAGATCATGACCTGAGCTGAGACCAAGAGTTGGTCCCTTAACCAACTGAGCTACCCAGGTCCCCCCACCCCCACAATAGGGTTACTCTTTTAGAGGAATTTACTTAAGTCATTTTCAGTAATCAAGTAGAGGAGAGAAGACATTGTAGTTCTGATTGAATTATGTATCTGTACATTGTAAGTATGCCAGAAATTTTCCTTAACGTTTTGTTCTTTAGTAAAATAAACACTTCGGTTTTTATGCTTTGAGACATTTTTTTTTTACATACAGTTATTTTAAAAATCTTTCCTGTAACCTTGTGTTTTCTGCAAAGCAAATCTTAAAAGATGAGACCAGTGATGCTGGCTCAGAAAGCTAAGGAGATTCTCTTGTGCAGAGGCAGGAATGGAGTGCTTCAATTCTCTTCCTATAGCAAAGGAAGTAATTAAAAGTAACAGTGGTCATCAACTCTCTTCCTGGATTGTATACATATTTTACTGACCTTGTTTGCATATTGTTTCTCAAATCTTAGTACCCATCAGAATCACCTCAAATTCCTGATTAAAAGAAAGGTAACTTCAGTGTACTTAGCAGAAATCTTACTGAAAGAGGATTGCAGGAGGCAGTCCTGGAATCTGCACTTTAATAAGCTTTTCAAGTGATTTGCATGCTTACTGAAATCTGAGATCCACTGCATCCGGGTAAGAGGCTTGATTTGCCTCTGTCTTAGAAGCAATTCTATTGCTTAGGGAAGCTCTTTGAAATGTATGGGTAACTGGGATTGCTTTGTTTCTCTACAGAGGGAACTTTCTTCTCGCTGTTTCAATTACTTTCTTACTAAAATAGCTTACATCTGGCCAAACTATCCAGGTTAGCAAGATGCCTGGATGTTCCTGAAACCTCACCTTACATCTTGACCCACATAGGTGGACTCCTTTAAGGGGAACTCTGCAGCTCATGTTATACACCCGGCAACTATCCTTAGATTTATTCCTCCTACTGGACTCTTAGGCTATGGGCAATGGTGACATAACACCTGTGCTTGTTGGAGAGGCTGCAGCAATTTTTCTTGGCTAGACAATTTGCTTTAACTGACTACACCTTGATAACCTTTTTTTCAAGGGCTAAATTTGATAGCTCCTCTACACTGCATAAACATTTTAGTGAATATAGAGCTCAGCCATGCAATAACCCTGAGCTAATGGTAGCATGAAATATAAAGGGTCACCCTGAGATCTCTATTGCTACCTTACATTTTGCTATATGCAGTACTAGTCTGTGAGATTCAAAGAGATCATGTTCTGGTTACCTGGAGTAGAACACTAGGTAAAAACAAAGCAAAACAAAACAAAACAAAACAAAATTTGTAAGCTATAATGTGCTAGAGAAATAAAATGCAACGTTATTAACATCATTGTCAAGAAAAGCGATGGCAAATTAAGTTTTCCTGTTTAGGTTTGGTTAAAGGGGCAAGAAGACATTGTTGAAGAGAAGAAAACCTAAAATACCAGATTTCATAGTTTTGAAATATTGTGTGCTTGTGTAATTTCCCCCAGATTCTTAATTTTTCTGAAATTTCTTTATACAGAAAACTATTTCTACCATCTCTGTTTACATTATTGCGTGCATATCGTTGAGCATTGTTAATCCAAACCTTAGATAGTGGACTGGGGTGAACCAGGAGTCAGCTTTATCAGAAATGCCCAGGGTTTTTACTGATCTTAATGGGAGTTTAAAACCTTGCCGCAAAGAAAAGAGGAAGAGGAAACTGGTGTGAAGGGCCAAGATTCTCAATCTTCAATTTTTCTTCTGAAAAATCAGAGAGGATTGTGTTAGATTATCTTTAATGTAGTTACCAGTTTTAAAGCTATGAGCCTTAGTGAAACTTTTAGGGAGGGAGAAAGGAAAGGAAGAGAAATATAAAATAGGAGAGATAAGAGGAGGAAGGAATGAAAGGAGGGAGGGAGGAGGAGAGGAAGTAAGCAAACATGTGGTTGAGAAAGCATCTCACCAATTACCTTGGCTGTGATTCTGTGATACTGAACAAAAGAGTACCTTATGTGGTGTTCAGAGGAATTAAATAAATAAGTAACCAAATAAATCACAAAAATAATAACTAGTTTTCTCATAGTCAAAAGTGATTTAATATCTACTTGGCCCTTTGGTTAATTTCATGAATTATTCATGTATCCCTTTGGGTACTACCTGTGGTTGATCCAGTTATATGGCATCACTGATATGGGCAGTGTCATGCTTGGCTTGTAGAAGCCAGTAAATTGAAAGTGGTTTATGGAGGAATACTAGAGGTGGCTGTGATAAATCTAAAAAGTTATTTCGGTTCATTTAAAAAGCCTCTGAAATATAAATAACAATTCCAGTGTGAATGGTAGACACTTACCCTATCCAGTTTCTTTGTTTGCTAATAACTGTGAAAGTTAACTCTCACCTGCAGAGTCATAAAAGTTTGTATGTAATGACAATACGTGGACACTGTCTCTGCCAAAATGAAAATTCCTTGACCATGTCTTATTTTATTGATTCTACCCTCTGAATATTCTATTGGAGGATAAATGAATATGGATATTTAACAAGATTTTAGGAGAAATCAATATGCATATATTTACTGGCTGAGTTTAATTTTTAGAAGAGAGAAAATCTGCATTGAAAAGGCTAAAGATAGATTTATTTGTATGCATCAAATAACAGTTGGAAAGGAAGTGTGTTTTTAAGTTCAGTCAGCCAGGTAGAGCACTGGAGGGAGCTCTAACTTCACAGCAAATCCAGAACTGAAATTTTTCTTCATTCTCCAATTTCACCTGTAGCCAAAGGACACCCCCCTCCTTACAAATCAATAACAAATATGAAAAGTGTCTGGAAAAGAAAAATGTGTTTAGGGGGGCATCATATGCCACTTTTACTTACAAATAGAGACAGGACCATTATTCAGAACCAGCAATATTTAAGCAAGTCAAAAATATAGGATTATGTACACAGTGAGAGCCATAATATACATTTTCTATGAAAAATACTTTAAAAATATGCTTTGTAACTGTCAACTCCTGCTCCCCCTTCTAACAATGTAGACCCACCCGCAGTGAACACCATTCTCAAAGCCAGCCAGGCAGAATCTGGCATTGGTATTCACATAATGACTACGACAAGCTCTTGGGTGTTCTATATGGGGGAAGACTTTAGATGGATGATGTCCTGGGCCCATCCTTGGCAACCTCACAACTGTGCCTGCACCAAATATGTGAAGGGCATTTCGTTTTTTAGAGGTTGAGTGGTGTGCTTGATAGCACCCTACACTAGGGGCCAAAATATATAGACTGCCTTCATGGCTGAACTCCTAACTATATGTGAGCCTTTGGGCTTTTTCATTTTTATGTTGCTGGTGATATAGAAATATGAAAAGGTTGGTCTACATGATATCTAAAATCCCTTCTAATTTTTAAGCTATGATTATCAAGTTAAAATTGTTTTTTTGCTTTTTCAGTACTGACTATGGTTTATATTCATACAGAATGATATTTAGAGTTCAGGCCTGCAATTTATTTAACCTTTTTAATTTGTGCATGTGTGTGTGTGTAACCAGTGGAGGCTTCCCTTTGCCCAAGCTTCCAGGGCGTTCTTATTCCTAAGAAAGCCAGCTTGCTAGGAGATCGGGCTAGTCGCTTTATTCTCACATCTTACTCTCATCTCCAATGAAGAACTCTGGCCCTCTGTGTGACCATACCCATCCCTTTGCTCTTTTTTTCAATCTAGGTCCTCCCCGGGGGCCAGTCAGATCCAGTGTCTCAGAGCAATATCCTCTGTTGTCACTGGGGAGTCTGGCTTTGGCTGAGTCCTTGGGACTGTAGGATAGTTTTTGCCACAGGGGTCCTCGTAATTTGGTTTCAGAACTATGTGGACATCAGGAGGCCTAGGGCACTTGAAGGGGAGAATGTATGTAGACTTGACCAGGAGTTTGGGAGGGAGCTGGTCTCCTTTCTGGGACAAGGGGAAACAAAGTAAGACATGTTCTTCCCAGATTCATCCCATTCCCTTTTAAAGTGTGGAGTTAGCTTTTCTTGTAGCCAGGCCTATCCCCTTGCTCTATTTCTAAATATAACATGGTTCACATTCAGGGGAAGTGGTGCTGTCACTCATAGAGCCCACTCCCAGAAATTGGTGGTGCTTCCACATATGGTTCTGTACTAAACTAGAACTATCAGTGTTGGATATCCCAAAGGAAATAAGGTCCTCCTTTCCCTGAGCACCTGGGTACACACAGAGGGCCAAAGTTCTTCATTGGAGATGAGAATATGATAATGTTGTGAATGAAGTGACTAGCAATCTCCTCGCAAAATGGCTTTCTCAGGAATAAGAAACACCTGGGGGCGGGCCCCTGGCTGGCTCAGTCGGTTAAGTATCCAATCTTGGCTTAGGTCATGATCTCGAGGTTTGAGGGTTTGAGCCCCACATTGGGCTCTCTGCTGTCAGTGCACAGCCTGCTTCAGATCCTCTATCTCCCTCTCTCTCTCTGCCCCTCCCCCACTCATGCTTTCTTTCTCTCTCTCAAAAATGAATAAACATTAAAAAAAAAGATTAAAAAAAAAGGAAACACCTGGGGGCTCAGGCTAAGGGAAGCCTCCATTGGTTAAACCTGAGAACCCTATCAGCAAGAGGTATGCATTCTTTCTTCAGAAAAAGAAGGAAACCTCCTGGCATTGCCTCTCTGTCCTGCCATTGTCATCAGTGGATGCAGGCAGCAGTGATTACTGGGTAGCAGGTTGGTGATCCTGGCTGATGCTCAAGTCTTTGGAACCCAGCTGCATGCAGTATACTTTGAAAGGGCTCCTTCTTCTTTCTGCCTGGAGCAGGTCCTGGACCATATCGCACATGCGCCAACCATCTACTCTTCTGAATGGAGGCCTCACCATCAGTAAGGGGAGGGAGGCAAGCTAGCTATCCTTCACCGGGCCTACCATAGCTGGCCAACTACCACGTGCTCAGGTACAGGAGGGCCATGTTGCCTTTGAGATATCTGACACTAACAGTTCTAGCTTAATGCAGGCCTGCTACTTAGAGACCCCCCAAAATGCTGTGTCCTACTTAAAAAAAACTCACAAAACCTTTCCTAAGATTCCTCCCTATACACGCTTCTTCATCCTCCTCCCATCACTTACCTGGTCCTTTGAAAGTTGGCTCCAGCTAAGAAGCAAATCTGTAGTACCTTTCTGAAGAATCACTCTCTAGGAGGTTGAATGTCTTCAGGATCTGGCCAAACCTGGTAGGAATTCTGGCTACTTAGATAGGCCACGAAGCAGGGTCTTCTGGCTAGGATTTGTTAAGGTGTTACCTGAAGCCAGGTATATAATTTGCAGGACCTGATGCAGAAAGAAAAAGGCAGGGCCCCTGCTCAAAATTTAGGAATTTTCAGATGGTGACAGCAGAGCCTTAAATCAAACACAGGGCACTTCTGAGCGTGAAGTCATGTGTGATGCACAGGTCACATATCCCACGAAGCCAGTCCTGCCCGCAGTGATGGGGACCCTGGATTCAATCTGATAGATACATAGGACTGGGTTTGACTCTACAGGAGTTTCGTGGTTTACCCACAGGAAAAAAAAGCCAATACAAATAAAATATAATAAAATAAAAACCAAGCAGCTCCTGCCAGTGTATTTTTTTAAAGGTGAGAAATTGTTTCAACAAAGAAACTGTGATTGTGTTTGGGCCAAATCCTTAAAAGGATAATTAGTTAAATAGTTTTGGAAGAAACACCATGGAAAGAGGAAGTGTTGAAATCATATGATAATTTTGTTTATGCCAATTAAAAATTTCAATCTCAGAAGGTGTAATGGTTTCTTCCAAATAGTTTCAAGAAATTGGAAAGCCAGCTGGAGATACATTCAGTGGCACCAAGACTGATAAGAATTCTCTTGGAGGGGCTGCCAAAGTGTAGGGGAGAGATGCTTTCAAGAGGCTGGAGGTATTTAGTTTACCTGTATGACCCACAGCCTTAAAAGGATTGGAATAAAGTATGCAGTAGTTCAACTGTATAATTTCTTTGCTTTTTTTTTTTTTCTTCTAACATTGTATTTTGGCCCAATCCTATTATTCTAGAGGGGGTGGGGGGGATTACCTTGGCAATAAACACGCTGTATTGTAAACTTCAATATAATATTTTGTGGTTTCAAAACAACTTGAAAACTATTTTTTCCCTTCAACAATAGCTATTATTCTGCAGTGATTGACTTTATGACAGTGTTCCTTGGCATTCATTTTGTTTGAGCTCAGACCTCCAAGTAAATATTTTAAGTAGCATCTTGTGATTTGCATTGATTGAGCTCTGTAACAATACAGCTTCACAGCTGTGAATGTGTTTTCTCCTCTCTGCACAGCACAGTGTGCTGGCATCTGCTGCCTTCAGAGGGGCACCATCATCACCTTTCAGATGGTGTCTTACAAGGCACTCCTCCAGCCAATTATGAGCAGGTAAAATTTGTGTTAGTGCCTCAGCCACTTTTCCCTCTACCCCAGGTCCTGAGTCTCCTACTCCTTACCCTCCTCTCCAGACAGTAGCTTATATTTTTGAATTCTCAAGTTCTTTCTATCCTACACTAGTTCTCTTTCTCTCTTGAGTTAAAAACTAGCCAATTTGTCTGTTTTTAGTTTGTCTAATAGGGGATGATTGTACATATGGGTGCCCTTGTAAATATGTTTGCCTTTCCTTTGAGCCTGCTGCTATCAGAAAATTTAAACCCAATGAGTGTCCAAAAAGGTAGAATTTATGTCACGGAAAGGCCAGAAAGAGAGTTGACTTCGGGAAGGAGTGATATACATGGTGACCTCAAAATAACAAAGTTGCTTACTTTCTAAAGTAAGGGTAATCCTGTTTCTTAGAATTAGGTCTCATTCCTTTGAGGATAAGCATGTTGCCTGACCAAGGATAATTTGGAGAAGTTAAAATTTAGGGATCTGAAGATAGGCCATAATTATGGCCTTTGCAATCTTTTCGTGATGAAAGTGGATGAAACTTGAACTTCCCAATAACACAGCCCTCAGGGCTAATGCTCTTGGGATAAACATAGATGAAACTGCTTCATGCTGAAATCCATTAGTCATTTCTTTAGCAAACACTCTTGGGTGAGACCCCTTTAGACCACATTTCCTGATTTCTGCTATAGTTTATGGTGTTATGACAAGGTCCCAAAGAACACTGTGGGATGCAATCTGTAAAAGCAGTTTTTACCTAGAATGTTAGAATCAAAAATGACTCTGGAGAAAAAACATGATAATTATAGCTTACCATAATAATGCAGAGAATGCAGCTTGCAATGAGGTAGTTTCAATCATTGTCATTATTATTACAGTTTTTGGAAGTCATTAATTACTGAATTTTTAAGCATTTCCCTTAAGAAGATAAAAACTGTATTTTTACTCATGCAAATGATGCCATCAGATAAGTGTTCTGAAGGTGGTGAGGAATTATTTTTCTTATTATCACAAGATCTTCCCATATTGTATATATATACATACAATACATATATATATTCCCATATATATATACATATATATTCCCATAATTATGTGTGTGTATATATATGGATATATATTTATTATTATATATGTGTGTGTGTGTGTGTGTATATATATATATATATATATATATATATATATATATATATAAAATTTATAGCTACAAACTACCCAATAGCATAAGAAAACAAAGAACATTTCTACTCAGGATTTGTTTTACACTTTTAATTTGAAATAATTTTAGACTTACAGAAAATTTGCAAAAATAGGATGAAGGATTCCTTTGTGCCTTCACATAGCTTCCCCTAATGTTATCATGTTACATAGACATAGTACAGTGATCAAAACCAGGAAATTAGGGGCAACTAGGTGGCTCATTTGGTTAAGCCACCCACTCTTGGTTTTGGCTCAGGTCAGGATCTCACAATTGATGGGATCAAGCACCTCATCAGGCTCTGTGCTGACAGCATGGAACCTGCTTTGGATTCTCTCTCCCTCTCTCTCAAAATAAATAAATACACTTAAAAAAATAGGAAATTAATATTGGCATAATGCTTTAACTAAACTACAAGTGATATTTGAATCCCAACAATTTTCCATTAATCTCTTTTTTTTTTCTGTTGTAGAACCCAATCAAGCATCCCACATTGCATTCACTTCAAATCTATTTCATTTCTTCCACTGTGTGAAAATTCCTCAGTCTTTCCTTGTCCGCCATGATCAGGGCCATATCTTAAACAGGATGTATTCCTTTGACTTAATTAATAATGAAAGAACAAACATATCCCTGACATTTGGAAACTTTAAGAAGAATATTGTAGGGACACCTGGGTGACTCGGTTGGTTAAGTATCTGAATTCGGCTCAGGTCATGATCTCATAGTCAGTGAGTTCAAGCCCCGTGTCAGGCTCTGTACTGACAGCTCAGAGCCCGAAACCTGCTTCAGATTCTGTCTCTGCCCCTCCCCAGCTTGCGCTCTATCTCTCTCTCTCTCAAAACTCAATAAACATTAAACAAAATAAAGTTGTAAGAGGAAACTTACATATTTTCTTAGAAATATTTCAAACTATTAGTGTATTCTTTGCTAAGTTTGAATGTATATATTTAAAATTGTGAATTAAAATCTAGTTGTAAATAGTTTCTAATGATTTTAGGAGAAAAAATTTTTTTTTCTGCACATTGGCTGTTACTTTTGTAATGGCTTGTCTTGAGCAGTTTAAATCTAGAATAAAACTTCCTTATAAGTGGCATTTGGATTTACAATTTAGAAGAATTTTTGCAAGAAATGAAATTAGTATAATTTCTCCATGGCCTCTGAAGCTTGAATTGGAAAGAAATTCTATTAATTGTGTGGCATAAATCTGACTGACCATTTTATTCCTTTAAGTAACAAAATACATTTCAAGGTAGTGTGCCAAATTCTGCATGGAAACACTTGCATATATTCTATGTTCCTACCTTAAATTTAAGAAGACATTGTTTATAAACCTGATATAATTACATATATGTATATAAGCTATATGTGTGTATAATTTTCATTGAGTATTAAAATTGAGCCACATCAGTGGTAGAAGTTATTGGCAATTATGGCATAAAGAAAAGCAAACAGTCTCACTTCTATATTTGTAAGAGTTTTAAAAAATATACAAATGGCATATATTGTTGGATTTTTTTCCCCAAAACCAAGAGATTACTGCCTGTTTGATATAGGTATAACATTGTTTTATGAGCAGTGTTAGCATCAGTCACACTGTATGCCTAATGCCTTAGATGGATACAGTGGGGGAATTTTGACATTGTTCCTTTGTCAAAACAGTACCTTCTGTTTAAGCATTTTTAACTATAATTTTATTTAGTGTTGAGAATATGGAGTTGTTGTAAAAATTAGCTACTCTGAAATCAGCTGTAACACAAATGTATAAATTCATTTATTTGTTCTCTACTCTTTGTCCAACGTGCCCTGTGCATGAAACAAATATTGCATACCGTTTGGGCTTATACATGTCTGTGTTAAAGGCTATCTCCCCTCTAGATCATGGACCATGATGGCAGCATAGGGTCGGCACTTAATAAATGCTCATTGAATGAACTCTTGATTGTCTGGGTTAAGTGAGAAATTGGTACAGATACTCAAAAATAATGGCAACTGCAGTGATAGTAGCAAAATATGGACTGAAACGTTGCATGGTGATGTGTATAAACTGAGAAAGTTCCTCACCTTTTTCTAGCTTTTGAAAATTTGCTCTTGTACATGTATAACTTTTATCCATACACAAATTTAAATTGTTTTGCCTTTTATTCTTTTTGGCAGTAAAAGTTTTTTCCCTGAAAACTCTAGCTATCAGTAGAAGTAAAACCCTAATTCTGCCTCACCCTCCAGCACCATCACTAGCTAATAGAGTTTTACGCAAAGGATGTATCTCCTCATCACTGTATTGAATTTTTAGAATTACTTCCTCAGTGCAGTTGTAAGGCTTTGAAAAGTTCTGTTTGTGGAGTTGGTGATTGGGTAACATATTTTGAGTGAAGTTGTAAAGAGTCCATGAATAAAAAGAGCAGAAAAGAAGAAAAGATATAGATTGAATCTAAGGATGCTAAAATGCAATTTTAGCTTTTTCTCTGATAACAGGCTTCTGCCTTCAGTTTCTTGCCACATTTGAATGAGGTACACGGAAGACTGAACTACTTTTAAGAAAAGTCTTCATTGCGATTCTTTCTTTCTTTCTTTCTTTCTTTCTTTCTTTCTTTCTTTCTTCATTTTCTTCTTCTTAGTTCCTTCTTGAAAAAATAATATAGACATTCTTTTCTAAAAGTTGATGCCTTGAAGTAAATACTGCATAGTACTTTTCTTCTTATGGTGGCTTGAATCAATGCTTCAGATTGGAAAAGAAGTAATTTGTACTCAGTCTTCTTGCTTTTTTTGCTGCTTCATTTGCATAAACGTGCAATTTATGTAGAGGGTGATGTACTGTATTGAGAAATTCAGAGACAGCTGCCAGGGCCATCTTGCAGGGAAGCTGTACTCAACCTGAGATTTAATTTAAATATTTCATTTCATTATCATAGATTGCAACATTGGGAGTAAACTGTCCCTTCTTTGGAATCAGCACTAATCCAATCCATGAAAATTCAATTGCCCTGTCACTCTTAGTCTGCAAATTTTGTGGCTGAAAGCACGCAACTGCAAACTACGCAATGGAGATTGCCTGAAAGAACACTTTCGACTTCTTACTTAGAAGAACCTTTGTTCTAGGAATTCGGACAAGAGAATTCAATTTAATTAACTAAAGAATTGTGTTTATTGATGTTCTCCTGCTACATCACCAGACATAAATGCAAGTCAAATGATGTTTTTCACTTTCCACTAGAATTTTTAAAATCAGCCATTTTTGTTAGATTTAAGGTGCTACACTTAACTGCTGATTTCGTCTTACCATGGGATGGTATTAGTGGTATCAATGTCATTGAAACCAATGTGGTGCTTGTGATTAATAACTACTTTGTTATTAAAAAAGCATTCTCTCCATTAATAATGATTATGGAAAATAATCTAAGAAAATATTTTCCAAAACACATCTATTGCTATTAGCTAAGATTGTAGGCATTGATGAAATCACAAGAACATCAAGATTCTGCATAAATACATTCTGATTTCCCTGGCGTGATAAAAAAAACCTTTGTTGCAGTTATTGTTTGTTATTAATACATGGGGGGAAGGGTGTCTTTCCCAATACCCACCTCATCTTGTCTTAGATATGAATTTTAGCAGATGATTTTTGTAAGTAGTACTTTAACACCAAAGAATAATTCTGATCCAAGGAGAATGATTTGAAGTGATGAAGTCATTGTATTTTTCAAACAGTGCTGATCTTTATGTCTGGTTACTTGCAACTCAAAGAATGCATTAATGGTACATCAGCTAGTCCATTAATGAAATAAACGCTTGCACACATATGCACACACACTCCGCTCCCTGATCACCCTTACATATAAACGCAGTGGAAATGATGTACCTTTGGAGAAGAATTTTTCCCCTCCCTCCTCTAAGCTAACAAAGGTCTAAATTGTATCTTTTATTTTTAGGAGGGTTGGTGAGGTGCACCATCACCTCCATCTTGGACCTTACAATTTCCATAAACCTCTTCTCATCTGGGTTTGCATAGAGGACGCATTGATGGATTCAGTATTTAATCCTGAAAAGACCCCAGGGGAATGAATGTACTCAGAATAGACATGTAGCTGATCAGTGTGCTTAGCTTTCCTACCGTGATGGATCAAGGCCTTTTTGGTCACATGAGGTTTTTAGCCTTGGAAAGCAAATTCCCTTACTGTCTTACTGGGGATGGACCCTGACTGAATATTCATGACATTGAAATCTCAATGTAAGATGCATCTCACCCCTTTTGAGTTTGGACATCCTCTCTGCTGACAGTGTTCATATTAAGTTTGGAAAGGATTTGCCATTGGCATTGTTTTAACTTCTGTTTTTTAATTACTTTTATTGCCACATAATTTTGAAATTTATGGGCAAAGCTTAAATGAGTTATAAATGGCTGGAATTATGAAGTAATAAAAATAAATGAAAATGGCTTCATATTTTAATTGTTTTTAATTTGTTCTCAGAGTTGAAGGCAAATAAGGATGTACCACAGGGGTCACAGCTTGGAAGGAGGTAAATTTTCTGCCTTAGAATGCTATCTTCTCCCATGTGAAAACTAGAGTGGATCATTGGAAGCTCAACAGTCATGGAATTGTTTGATTAATTTTGTCTTCACTGAGAGGGCTTCCTGTACACATCTACATTCACTAACAATATTAAGTTGAGAGTGACTGAGAACAGATGACGACCACTGGTATCAAAATATTTATGTGAATTTGTCCTCAAAAGTTGAAATTATGCTTCTTGCTCTTGAAGAACTCATACTTTATCATGGAACACAAATATACATTTCAAGAATAAGAACCCAGAGCAACGTTAGTGGCATTGTATTCCTAAGTGCTAAATATTGGTAAGAATAAAGCCCTAAAGGAATTTAGAAGGGATAGTTGTAGTCTGGGGTTATTCAGAATATGCTCTTGAGAAAGATAGTTTGTTCTGCATCTGAAAATGTTTGTTAAGGGAAAGGAGAATGGGAGAACATGTCAGGTAAGGAATAAACTTTTAGAGATAAGAACAACTTTGGTGTATTGAAGAATAATAGGGAGGTTTTCTTAATGCTAGTGGAGATAAACATATTGCATATCAGATTAGTGCCAATAAAAATAATACTGACAACCAATATTTACTGAATGGTTTGGCCCAAAGTATTGTGCTAAGTGCATTTCATTGATTATTTCATGCAACCCATTTTCGACAATTGGCAGCGATATATTGGGAAACTTCACATTTCATTTGATCCCTTAGCAGTCGAACTAATGTAAACCTTTAAATATTCAGTGATGTGATTTGAATGAGCTAATGTGAAATGGAAAGCAGGCAAGGAAAACGGCTGAGAGATTACTCTGGAAATCTGGGTGTTAATAAATTGTACCATTCTGTATGAAAATAGTGGATTTATCTAGTGGTGTGCTGGTAAATATTTAACAGTTGACTCTAGGGGAAAATGCCCTAATTTGGTAAGCTGACACTTTCTGTGGTGTAAATTCAAGCTAGTAATGTAAGATCAGCTGATTCACCAAATTCCTGAAAACAATTGGCTCTGGCAAGCCAGTATGAGCTAGCTCCTGCACAACAACCAGTTAATCTCAGACATAAAGAAAATGAAGAATTAATGAGATTTTGATGGGTTCAGTATGTGGAATAGAAGAAGAAACTATCTCGAAAGGGGCATCCAGTTTTATAGCTTGGGAGAATGAGAGCCTGAGTGTCAATGACATAGAGCTGTGTAAATCCAGCCGTGCCTAAATTGAACATCAGTCACATGGAGGCTTGGCTCTAGTCACTTTCTCAGGCAAGTTTTTGCCAATTTTACCTGTTGGGAGGAGAAAAGTTTCTGCCTGGGGAACTGCGGGGAGGTGCATGATATCGAGGCAACGATAGGGTGGTGTGGCACAGGATCCTTGGACCAGCTCAAGGATTAAGTCTGAGCCATTAAAATAGAGAGTCTAGGGACTGATTTGGGAGGACGTCTTGTCATTTAAGACACCCATGAAGCATGTTTATTTTTCTTGGTATGGAATAGAGCAGGGAAAAAGCGTCCATTCTATCTATGCATGCCACTCTGGCACTGTGAGAGGTTCAGAGACATGAGACGCTTCTGGAGATTCCTAGAAATGTTTAGAGGAATTGGAGAAACTCTCAACTGATATGAAATTCTATTTTTGTAGGTGCAAAGTGAAATTTGAATGTTAATAATCATTTAAATTTGTTCTGAAAGTCTTCTGAAGCCTCGGAAATTTGAACCAGAAAAAATAAAGTGGGAAATTTAGGATGGGAGGTGAGAATAAAGCCAATGATATGATGTGTGAGATGGTAACCAAGAAAATACGTCCTGTAGTGCAGCTGGAAATAAAAGGCTGCAAAGGTGAAAACACCAGAAATAGAGGGGAAATGGGAGTCATCAACCAGTAGATGATACTTCTTGGTTGAGATCCAAGTCAGGCAGTATGAATGAAAGATATCAATTGCTTCTGATGAAGCCTTCAAGAATATCCATAGTCACAGCATTCTAAGTGAAGACAATATATTTTACCAGTCCATCATCCTGAATGTGTATAATAAATTCATTTTCCCAGTATATGCTTTAGAAACAATTATTTCTGTGCCATTCTCATTTGATTCCTAGTTTACATATCTCCCCGGGCTTCTGAATTCCTCCTGACTTACCAGTATTCTTGGTAAGCAGTGTTGGGCAGTAAGCATGCCAAGCCTATACTGAATAGTCCATGTACTGTGATGGAATGCATCTGTCTTAACTGGCTACTGTCTGAAGACTTCACAAAGCATTGTATTTTCACTGATGTTCCAGTGGCAAGTGGCTTCTGTTGTTTTCGAGCAACAGGGGTGATTTAATTCCCTTATTCCTTTAAGAGAGTCCCTTAGCAATTTTTTTTCTTTGACCTTGTCCTGAGTAGATCTCAGAGCCAAGAAATTAAATCTTTCTTCTTTTCCTCTCCCCTTTTCAGCAATTAGAAGTCAGTACAGAGCTCTTCCTAAATGCTTCAATCCAAAACGCTATTGGAATTCTTCCTTCACCTTTGCTTCCAACCAACCAAACTTCCCAATGTTGGATTAGTGTGCTTAACTGAAAATGTACATTTCCCTTTCAGTCTTTTGCTGGTATAACACACACACACACACACACACACACACACACACAGACACACTCACATGCATGCCTGCTACATGCACACACCCAAGTTCCAGCTAGACTTACAAGTGTTACTGTATAGAAACCATGCACAAAGAAGGGTAATGGTTCCTTGCCCCTTGTCCACTCATTTACAGATGGGCTTAGAACACATTACCTCTATTGATTTTATCTGTGGAACACAGCCTCAGGCCACTAAATTTAGTGATTAGAATACATAAAATTTCAATATGAAAAAACCTGGCATGTAGAATCATTACTTTATTTACCTTCACACTTCATTTCTTTACTCTCACATTTCTTTTTTTCAAGTCTTAAAATTTGTGTTTGCATTTCATTATACTTTATAGCTCTTCTTCAAAGGAACTATGTTTTCTTTGTGTATATTGATATCTCTTCCCAAAACGATTTTAATTTCTGCTCAGTCTTCCAGCTCCATTGCAAACCATGAGAATGATCTCAACTTTGGCTTTATGGATTAGACATTCACTTCTTCCTTCTCTCACATTTAAGTTTCAATGCATGATTTTTTCCACATTTATTTCTTTAAATTATGTAGTTCACTCTCTGATTTCTAAACCTAACCCTCTATTTCTAACCTTCGTTAGATCTGCTTTGATTTCCTTATTTTCACCGTTACTGTCTCTCCCACTCAACTTGCTTCTTTATTCTGGAGTGTAAACATTCTCTGTTTCTCTTCCATCTGCAGAAATACTCTTTCTCTTGATCCTGTCAACACTTGACATGTTTATTCATTTCTCTTTCTCATTCTTTTAAGCCAAACCCCTCGTAAGAGTAGTTTGTCTCTATTATTGCCGTTTTCCTGCTTTTCTCTAATTCTTCAATTGTTTACAATCTTTTATGTGCTCCCATCACATTACCAAAAGAAAATATTCTCTCTTGGAGATTAAAATGAGCTCCTAAAAACCAGTCAATATCACTTTTTACTCCTCATTTCCTTGCTTTATAGAGCTGTACGATTTTACCTTGTCGATAATCCCAATACTCTCTGAAATTCTCTCCCCATTGGATTCTGCAATTTATTGTAGCTCGGCTCTCTTCCTACTTCTCTGATCCTAACTCACACTTTGTCCTCCAGCCTCATATATATTTTCAATGGGATGAGGTCTTGAGCTCTTTTCTTCTCTTTCTTTCATTTAGTCCAACAATGCTTCATTTCATTAAATGGATGCTCATGGAGCACTTATTACCTGTAACTCATCTGAATTGCAGTAAGTCTGCCTCAGAGTGCCTCTGAGGTCCTGTTGGAGAACAATGGAAAAAGCCATTTTGTTCAAAGAGATCTTTAGAGACCTCTAGAACCTTTCATTATGTGTAAAATTTCTGTCATTTTTTACTACTTTTGGCAGAGGAATTTATGATCCCTGTTGAAATGCAAAAAATGTTTTCCGGTAGGCTTCATACATTGTCAGCTATACCTTAAGTCAAACCAGAAAAAAAAATAGTCAAATTATCCCACACAGATCCAGAGGTGTGAAATATAGGAGAGATACATTTTAATGAGGTAAGGGAGAGGGGTGAGAGAATATTGAGTAATAGTAGGCACTCTCTGGAAAGGGCAAAAAAAAAAAAATGATTTGTCCCTGTGGGTTCCCTAAGCAAAATGTTGCCAAAAACCTGGCCTTGGAAATATCTAAATTTTTAAAAAAGACACAAAGTAAATGTTGTAAATAAATTCCCATAACTGAATAAGCTCAGCATTTTAAAAACGAGTGTTCTTTTCAGTGTATGTATTCCCTCTGCTGGGTTGTTGTGTAGTTGTTGTTGTTGTTGTTTTTCTTTGTTTTTAGAATACTGTCATGATTCTCAATAAATTAATCTGAATTGCAAGAGATCATATCCCTAGAGGTGCTTAGTCTAATTAAGAACAATAATAAAAATCTCCATTACAGCCTTTACTCTGGGAAAGCCACTAGGAAACTACGAGAGTGACAGCAGTTTTTCTTCCAAGATTAAGTGTTTCCTTTTACTCTAGTGCAATGATTATAAATGGATATTCTTTATACCAGATAGTCCTGCAGAATGTTTCTGGAATGGACCATAAACTACTTTGTAATGGTAGACAACTCATTAGACTAACACAGGAGCTGATTTTGGCTTATTAATGAAAAATGATATAACTTCAGCCTTGTGGTATTTCTACTAAACTATTACTATTTTCACAATATGGCCTAGAATTTCATGATTTTGGAAGACATATTTTTTTTAGTTTATGAATCTTAAAAAGATTAAAAGGCAATAGTAACAGAAAGTCTGTATTTTAGGGTATTAATTGGAAGCTACAAGTTTCATAGGTTTTCTTCATTTTAAACTCAGTGTCTGTTTTTTACTATTTTTACCATGGATTCACCTGTGGGGTTTTACTAAGTTAGAAATTCTTTGTTATGTGAGGTTCTTACTCTGATGTTAATGTGGGAATTTTGAGACCACACATCCTAGTATCTGCCTCCTTAACTATGTACATATAAAATTTAGTAGGACTTAGTCGATCTTTATCAAAGTGACAACAATCTTATCTTCCGCTTTCTATATTTAATGAGAATAATGAATTTGGTGAACATCAATAAGTAAAGAGTCTTCTTGAACAATCACAAGGACATTGATTGTTTAAGGACTGTTTTTATAAGTTCTCTTAAAGAATAGATGTTTTAGCAATGCCAGCAAAACCAATAAAGATTAGCTTGCATATGATGCTCTTTATGGCACATATCGCTCTCTGATGACGACAACTTTCATTTGGAGACCCCTGCCCTCATAGCACCTTCACCCTGACTGCTCTTCAGGTGTCCAGACTTTCTGGGTACAAACTGGGTAGCTTCCTTGCTCTTCATTTTCTCTCCTTCAGTCTTATATTCACTGGTTTTGTGTATGAGTCCTTCTGTCTTTGGGAGATGGGTTTGAATCTGTGGTGCTTACGTGGCGACTGATATGAGGACATCACAATTCCCATCTACCATTTATGGTTTTACCTTCAACTACTGAAAGGGATTTCAGGGACCATTATAGGTTAGTAGGAAGGATGCTGTTGGGTTGGGATAGTTCATATCATTTTTTATTTCAAGTTTCTATATATTTAAAGGCACTTAGAATAACTGATTTGAAGATACAAAACTAATGTTTTTTTTAGAATTTTTATATAAAAAATAACAGACTTGAAAGATATAAAAAGCCAAGAGTTTGTATATTTTTAACTTTATTAAGTTGTAATTGACATTCAATAAAGGGCAGGCATTTAAAGTATACAATTTGGTAGGTTCTGACATGTCTATACACACCTGTGAAACCATCACCACCATCAAGATAGTGAACATATCCACCACCCTCAAACATTTTCTCATTCCCCTTTGTAAGTAAACTCTCATGCTTCCCCAACAGTCAACAATTTGAAAAGGTAAGATTTCTTTTTTTTTAAATATTTATTTTTGAGAGAGAGAGAGAGAGAGATAGTGAACAGGGGAGGGGCAGAGAGAGAGGGAGACATAGAATATGAAGCAGTCTCAAGGCTTTGAGCTGTCAGCACAGAGCCTGATGTGGGGCTCGATTTCACAAACCACAAGATCATGACCTGAGCCAAGTCAGATGCTTAGCCAACTGGGTGACCCAGGGGCCCCAGAAAAGCTAAGACTTCTTAACACCAGACTGTTTTTGTGGTCAACACACTTAATAAACTCATGAGAATCCCAAGCACAAGTGTAGCATTTAGAGTTCAATTACTTGTCCCTTGACAAATTCGGTAAATCTGGGTCTACCACACAACAGGAAGGCTATTCTAGAGCACCACTGTTAATACGCAGATCTGTATTATGGTGATGACTTTGACAGTTCAATGGTGAACAGAAATTAGAAGAAACAAGTACTATACACAAGCAGAGACCTGAAGCAATAGCTTCTAAACCTTCTAAAACCCTCAAGCTTACATATTGGTTTCAACCGTTATTTGCTAACTCGTTGCACAGAGGGACCTTTAAAAATGTTGATGTCTGGGACCCATTTCAGATTAGTTAAGTTAGAATCTCTGGTAAGTGCTGAGTCTGAGGATTCATTATTATTTAAAACTTTCCAGGTGATGCTAGCATGAAGTGAACATTGAGAATCATTACTGATATCCTACTCATAATTAAGTGTCCTTTTGTCGAACCACTTTTGGGTTTAATTTTCCTAAGGATTTCACCCAGAACTGGTCATTCTGTATTACTCTTCTTTTCTCAAGAGATTGCTCTGTTCTGGTCAACAAGTACTTCTTCAAGGACAAGTAAATGGTTATTGCTTACAAATGATTTTGATTTATCTTCCTGCCTTACAATAATGGACATAATCAAAATCTACTGTTTTGTGATTGATTTTAGCTTTAATTTACCATTTTTTTAAAGTTTCAGTATGCGTGAGAGGCCACAGAAAAATCTATGGTATTACCTAGTGAGCTACTTTCCCATTCCTTTTTGGCCCTACTCTTTCTTTCCAGTATCTCCTGCTTCTCCAAGTGGCTCATGGGTTCTCCATTCTGCATCATCCCTGGGTCTTCCCTCTACTCTTGGCTTATCCTGAGTCTTACACTCCAGGGAAATACCCCTATCCTCTTTCTTATTTTTAATGTCTACTAGTTTGTATATATTTTGTAATACAAGTATTTATGTCAATGCTGCCAATACTTGAACGTAGTATCTTGGGTAAGCTACTATCATGTTAACTTTAGTCTTTTGCTGATGATGCCATGACCTGAAGGACTAACTAAAATGGGAAATTTACGTTTCATTTCAAGCTGGTGGGAGTAAAATTCAAGGACAGGTAAGCCAGTCTATGGCCTCCATGTCACACCATGGACTGGTGTTCCCTTGTACTTCTGCAAAGGAACAGCTCTTTTGGTAGCATCACCTTTTCACCTTGTTAAGTGGCATTGGTCTGCCAACCTCTGAGAAAAAGGAAGCATCTGAGTGATGAAACGCTGATACTTCACTGTGAATTAATGGCACAACGTTATTTTTCAAAGTACTTTCCAGGACTGTGGTGCAGCAGAAAAACATCACTGCTCAATGACCCTTGCGTGCAAACTTCTGTGTGTGAGGCCACTGTGTGTTTTAACAGATTGGGCTCTAAATTAAAGGTGTAGGATGTGATTTTTCTCAAAAGAATATCAGAGCTTTGGGGTTTTTTCCATCCCATCCCTATTTAGGTTCAGATATTTGTTAAAGGCAGGAGTTTGTAGAGAAAAAGACATCTCACTATTATATATCATTCATGATGGATTATCTCAGAAGCATTTTTCATTGTTGTTTCTCATATTAAATATTCACTTCTGGAGGTAAAATTGCATTTAGAGTGATTCAGTGAGAGGTAACTACAATATTACTGTGTTTATGAATCACAAGTTAGTCTTTTATACTTGCTTTGTTTCTTTTAGGAGAGTTTTATTAGCACATATAAAAGTAACTAAGAGGTAAACACTTTCTTTTGTTTGTATATAACTTGGGAAATATTTTTACTGCTGCTCATAAATTGAAAAAACTGTGGGTACCATGATTAAGTTAGTCCAACCTGGAAACATTTCATGGGCACCTGCTACATACATGGCACTCACTAGAGTTGGGGATATAAATACATGATATATAATTGGTATGACCAGGTCATTTAAAACATTTTAGGGAAAAATGTGGGCACAACTCTGATTGGAGCAAAGCTCGGCTAGAGTAATGAGCCTAATATCTTTTCATATATTTAGCATCAGTAACATTTTTACTAATTCAGGTATTTGAGGGAGCTTTCAAAATGCCTAAAGAGCAGAATAAAGGTGATTTAAAAGTTTAGACACCTAGGTGAACTGATAACTACCTAATTTAACTAGGTGAATTGACGAGCAATGCCTTGATTTTAAGTTTCCTGACAGCTAAAAGACTCACAATTTTTATTTTCTGACAAAAGAAAAAACACAATGTATCTGCAGACACAAATACATTTTTGTGACACTGCACTCAAGAAGGAATATATCTCAAAGGTCTCAGTACAGTGACTATCATATGGGCTAATAAAATCAACTACAGTTTTACAAACAAGAACTGTGAGTCCACAAAAATGATTCTAGGTTATGGTCATCTGTATGACCAAGGGCATTGCTTGAACTAAAGGAAATGTTTCTATGAGGACTGAGATAATCTTACACAGAGACATATTTTTTAATTTAAATTTTTAAATTCTACCTTGTAAAATGTTACATGTATTTGAAATAATTTAGACAACACATAACATGAAATTAAAGTGAAATTCTCTCATCACTTTCCAATTCCCACTTGTTCACCACAGAAGTAATTTCTTTTACCCTTTTCTGTTCATATTTCAGGCAGTTACTCTGAAAACACTACATACTATTTTCATACAGCTGTTTCTTCACTCAATAACTTGGATAAAATCAAGTATCTTCTCACTATCATGGAGATGATATAATACCCCCTCTATTCCTTTCTTCTTCTCCCAGTACTTTTTTAAAGTTTATTTATTTATTTAAGTAATCTGTATACCCAGGGTGAGGCTTGAACTCAGGACTCTGAGATCAAGAGTCACATGCTCTTCCAACTGAGCCAGGTAGGCCCTCTCTCCCCCTGTTTCCTAATTACTAATTTGTATTTCTGTTCCATAACTAGAATAATTAGCTCTTGATTTTTTTAAGTCAATAGATGTTGGATTGTTTCTTGAACTTCAGCATTATGAAATGAGAAATTTGGAATTTCTACTTTTGGGTCCAACTCTGCCCTAAACCCTGTTTCTACTGATACGACATTACTTATACATTGCCAACAAAATATTTTCCTATGCCACTAAGTCAGTGTTGCTGGAAGAGATTATTTAAAATGTCATGATAAAATTCATTCTCTTTCCTCACATTCTACCAATTGCCAAAATTATGCCGTGTTTTACTTTGGTTCCTAGTCAAACTATGAATTTAATGTCTAATTTGTTTTCCTTTGAATTTTTCGCTTTGTCAAAGATAGTACATAACTTCCTGTTACCATTAAGATCTCTTACTTTATTTTAAAGTTCACTTATTTATTTTGAGAGAGAGAGAAGGGGGGGGGAGAGAGCAGGGGAGGGGCTTAGAGACAAGGAGAGAGAGAATCCCAAGCAAGCTTCACATCAGCAATGAGCCACGGAGCCCGACACAGGGCTCAATCGCACAAAACCATGAGATTATGACCTGAGCTGAAACCAAGGGTCAAGACTCTTACCCGACTGAGCCACCCAGGTGCTCCTAATTTTTAAGTGTATTTATCTATTTTAAGAGTAGGGGGGGGAGTGAGGTTGGGGGGGGTGGTCCTTTACTTTGGTAACTGTACAGTCTAAGTGATCTCAATCATAGCCACGTTTTTCTTGAAGACCATCTGCTATGATCCCTCTGACTTCTGGTTCTAACAAAGAAAACTTCTTTTTAGAATACTTTGTCCATTGTCACACTAGGATTTCTTTTCATGTATTCTGGGTAGTTAATTTGATTCCCAATAGTTCCTTTTTCTTGGTTCCCCCTTTCATGGTACTCTCTATGAATTGTCGGCATTCTTCTTCCCCTTCTCTTTTGGAAATGTGCCTGGGCAACAACGTTTTTCTCTTGCTTATCTACAAACTCTAAATTTGCTTGTTTAAACTATGTATGAAAATCTAGGTTTTAAATAATTTTGGCTTGAAATGTTGAAAGCATTAGTTAATTGCTTCAGTTGTCATCTAGTGTTCAGTGAGCTCTGCCAAATAAGACTGAATTCTCTAATGCTAACTTTTGCTTTAGATGTTCCTTAAATTATCCATATATTTCAAAAACTGATGAGAGGGAACACATACATCTTTAGAACTTTAAGAATCAGATTTGTATTCTCTTTTAAAGGGAAGGTCAATCAATAATTAACCTTTTCTTTTTTTTTTTTTTTTTTTTTTTTTTTCAGAAAAGAGCTTAAGGGGCGCCTGGGTGGCGCATTCGGTTAAGCGTCCGACTTCAGCCAGGTCACGATCTCGCGGTCCGTGAGTTCGAGCCCCGCGTCAGGCTCTGGGCTGATGGCTCAGAGCCTGGAGCCTGTTTCCGATTCTGTGTCTCCCTCTCTCTCTGCCCCTCCCCCATTCATGCTCTGTCTCTCTCTGTCCCAAAAATAAATAAAACGTTGAAAAAAAAATTTAAAAAGAAAAGAGCTTAAGTTATAATCAAGCAATTGCCAAAAGACTGTCTTGAGATCTCACAGTTTTGTGTCACATAATATTGAAAATTACCAATGTGTTTAAGAGATACAGTTATACACCCAAAGCTGCCAAATAACTCAAAGCATTTCCTTATTTTATTTCTTTAAATGTTTATTTTATTTATTTTGAGAGAGAGATAGAGTGTGAATAGGGGAGGGAGGAGGGACAGAGATAGAGGAGAGAGAGAGAATCCCAAGAAGGCTCTGTGCTCGATATAGAGCCTGATGCAGTCCTCGAACTCACAAACTGAGATCATGCCCTGAGCTGAAATCAAGTGTCAGACGCTTAACTGACTGAGCCACTCAGGTGCCCCATCAAAACATTTCCTTACTTTTAACATGATACTTTATCACAAGATGTTTTCTGTGGAATCACTTTGAGTTTGCTAATGTTAGCTAATTCTGAAGCTGATTTTGATAATGAACTCTCTTCAGGGTTGAGAAACACTCCATAAGAATAAAATTACCCTCATCACAAAGTATATAAGCCTGAAGTAGTAAGCAAGCACCAAAAAGTCAATTAATGTCTTATTTTGCCTTTAAAATTGTCTATTATCTGTTTCTTTGTTTGTTTTTACAATAATGTTTTTGTGGCGATGTTGTTTCACTGCGAATTTCCCTAGCTAAGATGTTTTGTTTTGTTTTTTATTTTTATTTGAATTCCAGTTAGTTGACATACAGCATATTCGTTTCAGGTGTACAATATAGTGATTCAACACTTCCATGCAACACTTGGTGCTCATTAGGACACATGCACTACTTAATCCCCATCACCTATTTCACCCACCCCTACCCATCTCCTGTCTGGTAACCATCGGTTTGTTCTCTATGGCTAGGAGTCTGTTGCTAGACTATTTCTTGATGCTTACTCTTTCCCAGCTTTGGCTTTCTAGTTATCCAAATCCTACCATAAAAATGCTATTGCTGGAGCTATATCTAAGCCTAGCACTGATTATTCCCAACATCATAGCATTGGAAGGGAACATGAAGCATCTTTAATGGCTTCTAAACCTCTAGAGGAGACTATTTACTAGCATGAAAAACATAGGATTTGGGATTCTCTAGCTCCTTTACTGAAGAAATTGAATCAGAGAAGTGTGAAATGTCTGAGCATTAATTAAAGCACTAATTAGGCGGAACTACTGAATGTAGTTTTGGAGGTATGCATAGAAAATTCTAGGAGGTGTTTCTCTTATCTGTAGGCTACCAAAATAGTACCCATGGCCTGGTTCAGCACCATATTGATTTTCTCAGCAGTCAAGAGTTAATGGCAGAAGCTAGGTGTCACCACCCTTAGCCCAATAGTCCTGTTTCATCATGACACTGGTATACAATGAAATACATGTGCACATACTTGAATGTGAGTTTATGAACTTTTAGGCTTTCAAAGCCTAATTTAAAAAATTATACAGACTCTGTGACATTTTAAAGAGTTAAAGAATATGAGTTAGCTCTCTTAAAATATTAATGTACCAAAAGATTCCAGAATGAACCGAAGCTGTTTTTGGAATATAAAACCAACTTATAATTTGTGGTATAAAATTTGAGCATGTTAAAGTTAATGTTAAGATGACAAAAAAATTATGTAATCATTTTGTTGTATTTTCTTTTTCTTCATTAAAATATGAAAGCAACTAAGATGTGGGGAAAATCTGTTAGATCAAAATGATTATCACCTGGTACTTGCCAAGTTGACGATATTGGATTTTAAAGATGATATTGAATATTTATTCTACCTCTAGGATCAAGACAAAGATAGAAAGTGGTTCAGATAAAACAAATATTCTATATATAATTATTTTCCAAGAAGACATATGTTGAATAATGCTTTCCTTTGCTGATATACCCTATGTTGCTGGCACAGAATATGTTCTGTTCTTTGTTCAGGCCTAGTATATGATTCTGACATGGTGGACAGAAACTGTCAGTTTTAGGTTATTGTCAAAAAGCCTCGTGTACACTTAGAGCTAGATCAGGAGAAGTTAGCTGCCAAGAATTGTTTTCTGACCTTAAGTTGCTTTTTCAGGTAAACTGGTTTGACCCCTTTTTTTTTAATTTTTATTTTTTTAGAGTTTATTTTTGAGAGAGAGAGAGAGAGAGAGAGAGAGAGAATGAGGGGGGGGAGGGCAGAGAGAGAGGAAGACACAGAATCTGAGACAGTTCCAGGCTCTGAGCTGTCAGCACAGAGCCTGATGTGGGACTTGAACTCACTAACCGTGAGATCATGACCTGAGCCGAAGTCTGACACTCAACCAACTGAGCCACCTAGGCACCCCTACTCCTCTATCCTTTCTAGCGTCTCACTTTTTGTCTTTTTCAACTTCTTTCCTCATGCAAAAGAAAAAGAAAAGTAAAACTTTTTTTCATATCCATGAATGTTCTTTTCTCTCTCCCATCCTTGTAAATTTCACAAAGCCTCCTCTGATTAGGTGGAAAAGAAGTGTGAAGTTTTTTCTTCAAACACATTGATGCTAGAAAACTAAAAATATACTCAGCAAGATATATGTGTTTGAAATTCACTTGAATGTATGCTCTTGGTGACAAAAGTATCTCTCTTCCATTTTTCATATCCCAACCATATGCCAGGCCGTATTAAATTATGATAGCTTGGGGTTCATTATTGTAGAGGAATAAGAATTTTATACTTCATCCAGTGAATTCATGCTAAGATCAGAGTCCTAGAGTAACATTTGGCCGTTCATATAAAGAAGTTGGCAGTTTGGTTTTTATAAAGTTTAAGAAGTAGGAGCTCTGTCTACTGTTTTAAAGCAGCATTTAAAAATTTTGGCAACAAATTTATTTGGAACTTCTTTTAGTTCATTCTTGATGAATGCATTTCCCACCCTGTCAAAAAGTCACACATATTGAAAAATTTTTTCATTTGCTTTTGTATTCCTAGAAAGAGGTAGTTTCGGTTTGCTCGAAACTATCTTCTATTTTCCATTTCATCCACAAGTGTCCAGATTTTTACATTCTCAAGGAACTTGATTGGTGTTAAAAGTGAACTGATTTATTTTTTTATTTTATTTTCCATAAAGTTAAAAGGCTAACAGGGTGATAGAAAAAGGATATCTTTATATGTTTATAATTGAGCCTCATACTCATAGTTAAGATACCTTTGGTGACATGATTCTTGAAGCAGACTATCTTGAAAAGAAAAGAAATATTAAAGAACTTGTGAACTTTCAGGGCAAGATAATTTTCATTCTGAAACTTACAGGCACAGACACAAGAACTTCTGTCTTCTAGCCGAGGGCTATGGAACGTCCTCTCTTTTCAATCGAGGACAACCACTGAATTAGCCTCCTTTTATGTTCTGTAGGTTTAAAGCTCTTTTATTTCAAAAGGCCTTTGGCATGGTACACTGATTTTATGTTTGATTTTTATTACTGATTTTAATTGCTTGTGCAGTTGTGTATATTTTTGGTACTCTAACTATATTGTTCCTTGTAAAATACCTGGAGTATTTTCTAAGAGGCAGAATATTTTATGAATTGTGTTTTTTTGTATAATTAAATAATACATAATCTTTATGTTACTGACCCCAACTTCCTAAAAATTTTAGAGTAAATTCAAGGTGTACCTCATAGATTTGAAGAAAAAAATTTAAATGACAAATTTTTTCCCTTAAATATCCCCTTCCACAGATTTGATGTGAATGAAATAAAATAGAATCATGTTTCAGAAACTGCATTTATTATTTCTAGTTGCCTTTTGGGGACATCTTGATTTTTCACTTTAAAAAAAAGTTTAGCTCTGCTCTTTATGACAAATCAGACCTTACAACTACCTTTTGTATGTAGCATATAAATGCAAACTTAAAAATCCTGGTTGAAGTATAAAATTCAGCAAAGAACCTTTAAGTGCATCCAATCAAAGGAAAATATATATCAAGTACTCATTTACAGTGGGATGTTAGCAACTCAGTTTGTGGTTCTTAGAAGTCTTGCTAAAATAGATTTTACTACCATTTGCAACTATGTGGATGGAACTAGAGGGTATTATGCTAAGTGAAATTAGTCAATCAGAGAAAGACAAGTATCATATGACTTCACTTATAAGTGGAATTTAAGATACAAAACAGATGAACATAAGGGAGGGGAAGCAAAATAATATGAAAACAAGGAGGGGGACAAAACATAAGAGACCTTTAAACTCAGAGAACAAAGTGAGAGTTGCTGGAGGGGTTGTGGGAGGAGGTGGGCTAAATGGGCACGGGGCAATAAGGAAAACACTTGTTGTGATGAGCAGTGGGTGTTATACATAGGAGGTGAATCACTGGAAACTACTCCTGAAATCATTATTGCCCTATATGCTAACTAACTTGGATGTAAGTTAAAAAAAATAAATAAAAATAAAAAATAAAATAGATTTTACTAGATAGACATTTTTTTCAAATATGAGAATAGCTCTACTGTCTTAAATATTTTGATGGAAATCATGCTTAGATGCAATAATGACCAAAAATGATGTAAACATGAGTTTTGTGTCACGTTGATTATACTTCATTAAAATTATCTTATAAATATTGTTGGCAGGTATTCCCATCGCTCCTAGTCTAGGTGATCCATTTGTGATGAATCAAGCTGCCTGAATCTCTTAGTCCTTTTAGTTTGCTTGTATTTTATTAGAGACTTTATTTAACATCTCAACTGTATTAAGTTTTTAAATGTGAATGGTCTCCTGTGATCACAAGCTCAATGCTGTATAATTTTCATAGTAATATAAAATCACAGTTTCTGCTGCTGTGTGGGCAAAATGCTTCTCATTCTTTGGGGTGAAGGCTAAGGGAAAGAGGGAAAGAAAGAAAGAAAGAAGAGTAGCAAAGCAATTTGCGTGAGTGAACTTGGGGCTTAGGGAAGATTTTCTGTGATAGGAGTCCCTGAGCCTTGTCTTCAGTTGGATGTTATTGGTAATTTTGATTATATTGTATGTTTAACAATGGGTTGAGATAGGATAACATAACAGATCATTCTAACTAAAGTAATACCCATGTATTCTGCCCATATACTGGGAAAGATCTTTAAAAATTACAGAGATTATTTACATAAATGAATTTCATTTCACAAAGTGAGAAGTGCACAAAATTAAGATTATTTATGCCTCAATATAAACTGTATGGGGCAGCCAATCCTTGTCCTTAGAGACTTAGGTATTACAATTAAGAATTAATTTTTCCATATTATCATTAGGAACAAATTGTAAACCTTTTCCAAATTTGCAGAGTACATTTATGCAGCATTACTCAGTGTATTCACCTAACACTAAAATGTAATGAGGCGAATTTGCATATTTTTCATTAGCTAGAGTTTTCATGTTTCTCCAAGGCTATCTTAATAAAATGTATGTTCTAGCCACTCTCCCATTTTAAAAAATGTTGAATTAGTGGGTTTGGAGAAACCTTTCTACTATCTACTTATTTGTATGATTATTTGGAATCCTGGAACTTGTAACTCTGAACAAATCTGAATTTTAATGTTTTTAATTTTTTAATTTTTTATTTTTGTGAGACCTAGCATGAGCTGACCAAGAGAGAGTGGGGAAGGGACAAAGAGAGAGGGAGACACAGAATCCGAAGCAGGCTCCAGGCTCTGAGCTGTCAGCACAGAGCCCAACGTGGGGTTTGAACTCATGAACTGTGGAGATCATGACCTGAGCCGAAGTCAGATGCTTAACTGACTGAGCCACCCAGTCGCCCCATCAAATCTTTGAATTTTAAATTCAAAGACAATCTCCTAGAAGACATTTTTAAAACTTCTGCAATATTCAATTCCTTACATGATGTATTCCATTTTAAAATTCTCCCCACTTCAAACTTTCATAAGGCTGTGCCTCACTGCTACTTCTATTCGTTGGCTATCCTTTTTCATAAAGTTCTCCAGTTGTTCTAGTTCCTTCTCCAACCCCATCACTCATCTCTCAGTCTTCTGATTCTTACTCACCATGTTCAGGTGAGAGTTTTCAACTCCAGGATTTGGTGAGCATCACTTCACTCTCAGATGTAATCACCTCCTGAATGTAAGTTCCACTTCAAATAGTTGTTGAAATCCAGCATAATTAGTTGTAAAGTTCTCCTCAGTACCCCAGTCAAGTTTTCCCTCAAGTTTCCTTTCTCTATCAATGTTTTTTTTTAATTTTTTAAAAGTATTTATTTATTTTTGAGAGCCAGAGAGAGACAGAGCATGAGCAGACGAGGGGCAGAACGAGAGGGAGACACAGAATCTGACGCAGGCTCTAGGCTCTGAGCTGTCAGCACAGAGCCTGATGTTGGGCTCAAACTCACAGATGGTGAGATAATGACCTGAGCCAAAGTTGGATGCTCAACCCCCTGAGCCAGCAAGGTACCCCTCTGTCAATGATATTTTTACCCTCTTCGCTCCCAGGGTTGAAATTCCAGATTATCTTTGTTCTTCCTTCATCCTCAGCCCACACATTTAGTAACCAAGTTTAGTTGGCCATTCCTGTGTTATGTCTTTCCAATGAGATTGTTCTCTGTACTTACTCCATTTCTACCTTAGTTCAGGACTTTAGTATTCCCTAGGTTATTCTGTAAGGTTCCATTCTATCTTCTTTCTTATTTATACACTGTAGAACAAAACAATACAGAACAAACCCAACTTTGTGCCTATCACTCAAAGAAAACCTTAACTGGCACTGGAAGTCTATTTGGAGATTTAACTCTTAGCACCCCATTTCTCCCCCCAACCTCCACTTAACCCTCACCCACACACATCATCACTAGGGTCCTAGCTGAAATAGAAGAAAGCTTGAATTTTGATCTAAAAACTTGCAAGAATACCATTAGGTAACAGGAAAATTCAAGAAATTGTTCCTTTTTAGTTAAATTGGTCATAACTATGGGCAAAACATAAGGATCAGTTATGACTTCCTATACTGAGGAAATAGAAAAATGCCAGGAATTCCTTTTAATTTTAGGGTGTAGGGTAGGGACAAGGATAAAAGGCAGAGTAATTAGTGACCATACTACTTGGTGTTTTGTTTACTGTGGTTAGTTAGCAATAGAAAGCAGACTGGGAGAGTGCAAGGTTTATAAGGTAGCACACTGAGCTGAAACAAGCAGCACAATGGAGTTTTAATGCTTGAGCACTAGCAAAAATTCACTTATTCCTTTGCTAATTAAAATTATGGCAATGACTCATATTTTAATATAGTAGAATTATGAATAAAGGTGATTATAGTAAATAGAAAATTCACATAACTTATTTTTTATCTATTTGGGGACTTTGGTACCTGCCTTAATCCATATGTATCTGGACTATTCCATTTTTATAGATCTCATGAGGTAATATACCTGTGTATATTCAGAAAGCTCTTCCTGGTCCCATTTACAATTACACCAAAAATTATAAGATACCTAGGAATAAACCTAACCAGGGAGGTGAAAGACCTGTATCTGAAAACTACAAAACGCTGATGAAAGAAATTGAAGACAACACAAAGAAATGGAAAGACATTCCATGTTCCTGGAGCCTGACTGACTCAGTCAGAAAAGCATGAGACTCTTGATCTCCAGGTTGTAAGTTCCTACTCCATGTTGAATGTAGAGACTACTTAAGTAAATAAACAACCTTAAAAATAATTCCATGTTCATAGATTGTAAGAATAAATATTGTTAAAATGTCTATACTACCCAAAGAAATCTACACATTTAATGCAATTTGTATCAAAATACCAACAGCATTTTTCACAGAACTAGTACAACAATCCTAAAATTTGTATGGAAACACAAAAGACCTCAGATAGCCAAAGTAATCTTGAAAAAGAAAAAGCTGGAGACATCACAATTCCGGACTTCAAGTTATATTACAAAGCTGTAGTAATCAAAACAATATAGTATTGGCACAAAAACAGACACATAGATCAATGAAACAGAATATAAATCCTGGAAATAAACCCACAACTATATGGTCAATTAATCTTTGACAAAGTGGGAAAGAATAACCAATGGGAAAAAGTCTCTTCAACAAATGGTGTTGAGAAAATGGGATAGAAACATGTAGAAGAATGAAACTGGATGGCTTTTGTATACCATACACAAAAATAAACTCAAAATGGATGAAATACCTAAATGTGAATGCTGAAACCATAAAAATCCTAGAAGAGAACACAGGCAGTAACTTCTTTGACATTACCCTAGCATTTATTTCTAGATATGTCTCCTGAGGCAAGGGAAACAAAAGCAAAAATAAATTATTGGGACTACATCAAAATAAAAAGCTTCTGCACAAAGCAGGAAACCATAAACAAAACAAAATGGCAGTCTAAGGGATGGGAGAATATATTTGTAAATGACACGTCTCATAAAGGGTTAGTATCAAAAATATATGAGGAACTTATAAAACTCAACACCCCAAAAAACAAATAATCAAATTAAAAAATGAGCATAAGACATGAACAGGCATGTCTCTAAAGAAGAAATACAGATGGTCAAGAGACACATGAAAGGATGCTCATGATCATTTATTGTTAGGGAAATGCAAATAAAAACTATAATGAGATATCACTTCACACTTGTCAGAATGGCTAAATCAACAACACAACACCAACAGGTGCTGGTGAGGATGCGGAGAAAAAGGAACCCTCTTGCCCTCTTGGTAGGAATGTAGATGGGTACAGCTCTTGTGGAAAACAATATGGAAGTTCCTCAAAAAGTTAAAAATAGAACTATTCCACAATCCAGCAATCACACTACTGTGTATTTACCCAGAGAACGCAAAAGCATTAAATCAAAGGAATACATGCATGCCTATGTTTATAGCAGCATTATTTATGATAGACAAGATATGGAAGCAGACCAAGTGTCCATCAAATACACACACACACACACACACACACACACACACACACAGGAATATTATTCAGTCATAAAAAGAATGAATATTGGATGAATATTGCCATTTGCAATGATATGGATGGAGCTAGAGCATATAATACCAAGTGAAATAAGTCAGTCAGAGAAAGACAAATACCATATGATTTCACTCACATGTAAAATTTAAGAAACAAAACAAATGAACAAAGAGATAAAAGAGAGAGAAACCAAGAAACAAGACTCTTAAATATATAGAACAAACTGATGGTTACCAGAGGGGAGGTGGATGGAGGGATGGGAGAAATAGATGGTGGGATTAGAGAGTGCTCTTGTTACGAGCACTGGTGATTAAGATAAAAACTTTAACAAAGTAACTAAATTGCAATATATATATATATATATATATATGTGTGTGTGTATGTATATATATATATATATATATATATATATCAGGAACCACTTTATATATATATATATATATATATATATATATATATATATATAAAAGCTCTTCCTGAATATAAGAGAATTTCAGGAAGAAATTATATACATATATACAATTTATATATATATAAATATATATATAAATATATAAATATATTATATAAAAATATTTATAGTTATATAAATATATAGATTTTTATATAAATATAGTTTTATATATATTACATTTATAGATATTTATATATATATTTTTATATATATTTATATATCTTTTATATCGATCTTTTATGTATTTCTCTATCTAATTTCTATATCTATTATATATATATTTATTTCTATATCTATACCTTTTTTATCTACATATATATATATTTATTAAATATATAAAAGCTCTTCCTGAAATTCTGAAAATGACCTTCCAGATTCAGTTCAAGCTAAGACCTGTGGTAGGGTAAGAAGTGGATGGAATTGAGAGTCAGAGAGGAGTTCAAATCTTGCCTCTGCCACTTAACTTCTCTAAAACTCCTGATCCTAAATTTGCTAAATGAGAACAAGAAGTCCTACCTCTTAGGAGTGTTATATGTTTAAATGAGATAACTATGAAAGAATTTTCTCTTATAGAGTCTTTTTATTATCTTCACCTCACATTTTCTAGAGGAATTTCTTTTTTTTTTCTTATAAATGTTTTTATTGAGTTTTGAGAGAAAGAGAGAGAGAGAGAGAGAGAGAGAGAGAGTGTGTGTGTGTGTGTGTGTGTGAGTGGGGAAGGGGAAGAGAGAGAGGGAGACACAGAATCAGAAGGCAAGCTCCAGGCTCTGAGCTATGCTCTGTCAGTGCAGAGCCCAACGCAGGGCTCGAACTGGTGAACTGCAACATCATGACCAGAGCCAAAGTCAGATGCTTAACTGACTGAGCCCCCCAGGCACTCCCCAGAGGAATTTCTTATTTTAGCAACAACTGTTGCCATATTTTGAGTATACCTCTCTTTCTTAATCAACAGGAGAACAGTTATTCACTTTACAAAATATACCCTTGAATTATAATTTCCCCTGGGACATGGAAATGTTTGTTATTTGATAAAGAAGCAGGAAACAGAAAAGGTCAAACTGCTTTTGAGCCATTGCCAATAGCACTTCAATCAAAAGGAAGACAATGTATATCTGCATTGATAATTCAGGTCCATGGAAACTTAGGCTTTAACATATTAATGTTCAGTTGACATGTAATTTTTAGGAACATATATTGACTAAAGTGAGGTAACTATAAAGGCAGGAATTTATATAAGCATGATTAACTTTCATGAGTCCTCTGAAAACTTTATTAGGATTTGCTAATTGGCCATTGTTTAAATTATGACACTTCTCATCAACTAATAATCAGTTAATGTTCTTAATGCGTTCTATACTGTCTGAGGCATCAGAGCATCTGGCTCTGAGATCTGCCATTATAAAATGCCTGAAAAGGTTTATGAGGCTTAGCTATAAATTGTAAAGTTTTTTGGTAAAAGGAGGGAGTGGATTTCAATTTGAATGGCTTCATGAAAGAAGAAATACTGGGGATTATCATTCTTGTTTTTATTAGTTAAATAAATAAAGGAATTGGTTATGTGGAAGGCAGAATAAGAAATATTCCTAGAAATAAAATACATGGCTCTGGGCAACTTGTTCTTCATGTACCACTGGTTTAAAATTAAAACAAATAGGTCTGAAATGTCTTTGTTTTTTATTGCACTCAGTTCATTGATGATTCCACTCAATTTATGGATGGATCAATTCTTCAAGAATCAGGAGATTCTGCATTCTCATTTATACTTCCTTTCTTCCTTCTTCCTCTAAATACTGTGGATTAGGGAAACAAAGGTTATAATCATATAGCCAAATGAATAAGGTTGAGAGTCCTTTGACAATTGAATTTGAACACTAGGCATTAGAATGTGCAAACCAAGTTTGATAACAAATTTATAAGAATCGGAAAATATCCATTTCAAGAAAAAATAGTAAGGCATTTTAATGGGTGAAAGAGAGAAAAACAGGGAACTGGCAAATAAAACACAGTCCAAAACTTATCCTTTCTTAAATGAGGAACTAAATTTCTAAGAAATCAATCTTAGGCCTTGATGTTTAGGAAGGAATTAAAGTGTTCATTCATATATCAATTTATTCATTCAGGAAAACATTTTGATGCCAAATATGATATTATTGAATAAAACTAACCCAGATTTATTTAAGGAGCTACATGTTTTCTAGAGTCAAAAAGATTGGCCCTTAGTAACCAGAGCCCTACATGTTAAAATTGCTAAAAGATTAGAATGTACTTTTAAGTGAAAGAAATTTTTTTCTAACCAAGACAGTCAACTATGGAAAACAGTAGTTTTGTGTATTTATGAAGTGAAAGAGAAACTGAAAACTGTTCTTTCAGTTACTGTCATAGACTAAACTGGTAAGGGAAATCACTTTCCCTCATCAAGTACGTTTTGGATAAATATAAACACATACAAAAAATGTTAAGTACAAAACTGGGCTTGAAATTAAAAAGAAGTGGAAGATGGAGAAGAATAGAAGGAAGAGGAAAAGGAGAAGGAGAACAAGATCATCAGAGAATTTAAGAGTCAACTCAAAATCAATGGAATTCAAAAATAATGTGTTTACAGATTCTTTTCATGGATTTAATCAGTGCATTCCTTTCTGGTGTGTGTGTGTGTGTGTGTGTGTGTGTGTGTGTGTGTGTGTGTGTGACAGCTAGCTATTTTATTGAAGCAGGAAGGAGAGTTTCAGCTTCAGCTTCAGGCACTGTGCAAATGGGGGCTCTGAAATTGAACCTCCTTTCTAAAACAGAGTCATGAGTGATCAGGTTATATGTGAAATAAAGACAAGAAAGCTTCACTTCCATTCAGGCCAGAAAAGCACCAAGGAAGCTCACCAGTTGGCAAGAGTCAAGGGTGGGAAGAACTAAGAAGAGCTACCTCTGAGGGAGAAGAAGCCCAGGAGCTCTGAGCAGGATTGGGTCTGGATTCATGGTGGTTGCAGGTGGTTGCATGAGGATATCCAAGTTGGAACACTCGACAGTTGTGGGTGCCAAAGCAGAGACAATCCTGAAACCATGCTGCAGGGATACTGTCATACTCTAAGACATGTTGGAGTCCCATGAGAGTAACTCCTGATGAAGATAGGTCTATGGTAAAACAACAAAACTCATGAGAAAACAAACCACCATTAGAAAAGTCATCAGATATAATATATGGGAGATTTCAGAGCACATTCAAGAGAATTTAAAGTATATCAAAGAGATAAAACACAAAACAGAAATGAGAAGGTAGACTAAATTGTTTGAGGAAAAAAGGGGGGGCACAAAAGAACCACATAGAAGTTTAAAGAAAATTTCAAAGTGAAGGTTAAATGTAAGACTAGATACAGCTGAAGAGTTAATGAATTAGTAGTATCCAGATCTACAAAAATCACTCAGAGTGCAGTATAAAGAGTTACAGATAGAAAATATAAAACAGAAGTTTGAGGTGTGGTCAATGGAAAAAGAACCAACATAATTGTAACGGAATTTCAGGAGGAGAAGATAGAAGTGGGAGAGAACTTTATGTGAAGTTAAAATAGAGAAAGAATTGTCAAAATTAAAAAAAATAATAATTCCTGAACAGGATTAGTTAAAAAAAATTACTTCTGGAAAATCAGAGTGAAATTTTAGTACAAAAGTGACCAATTCAGATTTTTAAAAGCTTTCTATTGGGAGGATACACACACACACACACACACACAATTATATATATATATATATATATATATATATATATATATATATATATATATATATATATATATATATATATGTATGCATATGTATATACAGACTCTTATCTGTGTCTATTTCTTTTTTCTTAATTTTTAAGTGTTTGCTTATTTTTTGAGAGTGAGAAAGACAGAGAATGAGCAGGGGAAGGGCAGAAAGAGAGGGAGACAGAATCTGAAGCAGCTCCATGCTCCAAGATGTCAGCACAGAGCCCCACGCTGGGCTCCAACTCATGAACTGTGAGATCATGACCTGAGCCAAAGTCAGACACTTAACTGACTGAGCCACCCAGGCTCCCCTGTGTCTATTTCTATTAGAAGACAATGGAATGATATCTCTAAAAATCTGAAAACAAAACACATGTCCACCCATTTTTATATTCATACAAATGATTATAAAGAGCAAGGAGAGAATAGAGACTTTTATAGAGAAACACAGATGAAGAGTTTACAACTTACACGTTTTCCAAGGAAAAGCTATTTAAATGTGTGTTCAACCTGGGGTGCCTCGATGGCTCTGTTAGTTGAGCGTCTGACTCTTGATGTAGACTCAGGTCATGATCCTAGGGTTGTGGAAATGAGACCTGTGTCAGGCTCTGTGCTAAGCCTGGAGCTTGCTTAAGATTTTCTGTCTCTGTCTCTGCCTCTCTCTCTCTACCTCTGTCCCTTTATCCCATTCATGCGCTTGCTCTCTAAAATAAAAGGTAGAAGAAAAAAAAAAAGGTGTGTTCAGCCAAAAGAAAACTGAACTCAGAAAGATGAATAGGATGCGAAAACAATGCTGGTAAATAAAGTGGTAAAAGCATTGTATTGTTAAGGTTAAATACACATTACCATTTTTAAAGAAGCTAATTAGAGGAAAATTAAAGAGAAATCAGAAAAACAAACTGCAGTAGTTTGAGAAATGACATAAGACAGATTGAAATGAAGCATCTTTTTATTTCTATAGTGATTTCAATGTGGATAGATTAAAGAATAAATTTATTGAATCTCGATTTGTAATAGTTATAAAATAGAAATAATTTTTCATTAAGGAATAGGTAAAAAATTGTTTGTTTATCTAAGTTTATTTATTTATTTTGAGAGAGAGAGAGAGAGATCTTGAACATGGGCAGGGGAGGGGCAGAGAGGGAGAGGGAGAGATAATCCCAAGCAGGGACTGTGCTGTCAGCACACAACCGGACACAGGGCTGGAACTCATGAACTGTGAGATCATGACCTAAGCTGAAACCAAGAGCAGACACAACCAACTGAGCCACCGACATGCCCCCAAATTGTGTTTTTATATAATTAATACTGTGCAGCCATTAAAATGAAAGAAAGAAATGAGTACTAATATGGTTTAATTTCAAAACCTAATGATGAATGAGAACAGCCAGTTGCAAATAGATACCTGATGTGCGATAGCTCTATATACTTTTAAGACAACACCAAGCTATACTACATGTTACATATTATATTATAAATGGATATATCGTAAATTTTTATATACACAGTGACAAGAGAAATATAGTCACAAATTCATGATTCTCTTTTCTGGAGAGGAGGGAGGGAGTAGATGGGTTTCAGAGTTGACTCCACTGTTATCTGCAATGCACTATTTTCTTGATATAAAGAAAAATACCTGAATATGAGAAAGGGAGAAGATTAAGCCATATGATTAATTTAGCCTGACCTTTGTCTTTGATAAAAATGCCATCGTTGTTTACCTTTTGATTGAATTCTGAGGCTTGGCTTTGGAGTACTTACTACTGATACTTTTCTGTTGTTGTCCTTGTGGTTTTATTTGTTTGGGAGAAAAAAAAAAGTAGCAAGCTTATCTAACTTGGATAACTTGCTCCCAGAGTCAGTCCAAAGGAGTAGCAGCACAGTGGGAAAACGTAGAATATTCTAGATAAAGTTGATGCCTGAGGGAGTTAAACTCCTGCATTTAAAGGGGCCTTGATAAGATTTGATATTTCACAGTGATATCTCAGTGTGGGCAAAGATTTCCAAATTTATGCTTGCAGATAAAAAAAATACAAAATGATATGCAACTTGGGAAACTAATATATTTCAAGATCCATGGTTGCTTCAAACAAATGGTGTATTTTATTCTATTTCCTCTTTAGGAGAAAATAGAGCAACTACCTAAAAGTAAATGTAATTAGATTCTTGTTGAAATTCTAGACAAACTATATCTGAATTTATTGGTACCATAAACTTTGTTTTTATCAAGTAAACGTTGAGCATTTAAAGATTTACATATGTGCTTGACAAGTTGAAGGATAATTTATTTACAGTATGTAGTATCAGAATGTTAGATTTTCCCCCTTTATTTAAGTAATTTGTGTTTAAGAAACAAAATAAATGAGAAGTTTAGTGTGATATACATTTGACATATATGTACTTGGTCAACTAGCTACCAGAAGAAATACTGCACATGTCCTATTTCAGAGGGTTTTGAAGGATTCACATTTGATGATGCTTTTTGGAAAAAGTGTTTCCATTATCAATTTTCATCACAATGACATCAAGTAGCTTATCATCAATAGGGGTCTGTGTAGTCAGACCTTTAGTTAGATACTGTTAGGTTAAAACTGATGAGAGCCTAGGGGCACCTAGGTGGTTCAGCTGGTTGAGTGTCGGACTTTGGCTCAGATCGTGATCTCACAGTTTATGGGTTCAAGCCCCACATTGGGCTCTGTGCTGACAGCTTAGAGCATGGAGCCTGCTTTGGATTCTGTGTCTGCCTGGCTGTCTGCCCCTCTCCCGCTCACACTCTGTCTCTCTCTCAAAAATAAATAAGTATTAAAAAATTAAAAAAAAAAAAAAACTGATGAGACCCTGAATGTAAAGATCCTGTAATAAAGACAATTTTAGTCAATTCCCATCTTCAAAAATCCACCAAAGGAAGGAAAAAACCAAGTGATTAACAAACAAATGACAAAATATGAGAAAGAAATTATGCATTCAAGGAAATAAGCAAGCAGATACAACTCTGGGCCACAATCTAATAAACTGCCTTCCAAGTTGTGAACATTTGGGGCAACAATAAACAGAAGTCCAAATGCTGAAACAGACTTCAAACCCAAAGCAACTGTCCCTAAAAGGTGGTGGCATGTAGCCTGAAACTTACTTCCAAAATAAGTAATGACTTCCACCCCCTGGGGTCTCTGCAGGACTTGTTTATCCTGTCTGGAAGGCTGATTGCCTTGGTTGATGTCTTCTCTTTAATTTTGCAACGACATTACCTCCAATAAGAAGCCCCCCCCTTGCCATCCTTGATTCAGTAGGACACCATCCAACCTCCACCATTCTGTAGCCCCAAATCCTATTTTCTTCTTGGCATTTGTCATTTCTAAAAGTATCTTCCATATTTATTTGTGAATTTGTTCCTTGTTTTCTACCAGGATTTAAGTCTGAAGCTGTTAGGAACTTCAGTATCCCCCAGTCTTAGAAGTTTGCCTGACACATAGACAACCAATTAAGCGATTTCAAATAAACAAATGAAGTAATGATTAGAAACACATAGATTAAAGCCGTGATCACCAGACTGCAATACAGAGAAGCTGAGGTTAAAGGGTTTTATCACATGGATTCCTGCCATGCATAAACTGAGGGGAGAGTTGTTTCAAAGCAGAAAGGACTGGGGAGAAAACTCTTGAGCAAAAAAACTGAAAAAAAAATTCAAATATTACAGTTCTCCCCAGTATCCTTCTCCTCCATATTCTTCACAAAATAGTTTAGTTAATTCAAAGACAAATAATAATAAAAGAAGAACCAGGACTTGTCTAACACACTAATACACTAAATAAATAGGTGAAGGAAAATAGGGCAAACCCCATTAACAATATATGGAACATATACCATAAGAGAAAGCATTCAAAAAATCAGGAAATAATTCAAGTAAATTGTTTCCCATATTCTCAACAAAAGTGTAGTCAACATGAGAATTTAAAGAAGAGATTCAAAGATTAAAAGGGACATTAGGTGGTGTGAGGAAAGAATGGAAATTAAAGAAATGGAAAGGGACAGTTAAATACATTAGTAAAATGAAAGTCCAATCAAAAACAATCACAATAACCACAACAAAAGAATAAATAGGATGAAAATGACTCTTAGGGATATGGTGGACAGGCTTGAGGAAAGCACAAGTGGAAAATAAGAAAGATATAAATTAGATTTAGAGAGAAAGTAAAATGATATTTCATATAGACTGAATTGTACTTTCCTGAAGAAAGGACAGAACAAATGAGACAGAAAACATAATTCATATCTACAATGCAAGAGCATATTCCTTTCATTTAAAAAAAATTTTTTTAATGTTTATTTATTATTGAGAAACAGAAAGACACAGAGTGTGAGCAGGGGAGGGGCAGAGAGAGGGGGAGACACAGAATCTCAAATAGGTTCCAGGCTCTGAGCTGTCAGCACAGAGCCCGATGCGGGTCTCAAACTCACAAACTGTGAGATCATGACCTGAGCCAAAGTCAGTTGCCCAACCAACTGAGCCACCCAGGTGCCCCAAGCATATTCTTTTCAAATGAAAGACTACATTCTTAAACATAGAAAAACTTTAAATAAAACAAAACAAAAGCAAACTAAACTAATTGGCAATGTACTATAGCTTTACAAATGACAAATCAGAATAAGGTACCCAGGAGTGGAAAAGCAATGTTGTAGGGATTGATGATGATATATAAATGTTAAAAATAATTAGGTCACACTCAGAGATCATGAAAAATGGGAGACGGAGGAAATTTAAATGTATACATTTGCTAATTTTAAAGTCAGAGAATCAATAGATACTGTAGTTTAAAATAAAATATGACTTCAAACTCCCAATGATTTTCATAATTATATTTCTATTTTAGAAAGACTTTGGGAATTTATTATCTTGTATGGAAAAGAAACATTTATCTGAAGTTTACCAATTGAATTAAATTTTATTTTTATATATTTTATCTTTAAAATTCAAGAAAATTATTTAATATTTTTCTATAAGATGGCACTTGTGACATAAACCATTCTTTCTACATTTTAAATATTCCTTTCATTTAGTCCACACACACACACACACACACACACACACACACACACACATATGCACAGAGGACTCAAGAGATGTAAAGAATTATGTTAACAACAATGGCTTCTGCTTGATGAATTTTTTGTTTTACTTTCTGCTTTGATGTCTTTGGTATATCTGTTTTATAAAACAAGTCAATACTTTAACAAAAAGTTTTAAATTAATAAAAGTTCATTTGTAATCTCTGAGGCCAGTAATACCAAGGTGGAATATCTCTTAGAAGTTTTTGTGGAATTATCTCTAATATAAAAAGCATGCTATGGTTGTATGATAAATACACTTGGGATGTAATATATACGGTAGTGTTGTTGAGCTATGTCCTATCTAGTTTTTATCATGATAAATTGCTATACCCATTGATCTAAAAAATACTCTCTAGAAGACCAAAATAATTTATAATAAATATGTTCAAAAATCTAATTGAATTAAGAAAGTCATCTAAAACATTTACTTGGGATAATGAACAGCCAGCTGGGTGTATAAAGTTAATGGGGCAAAAGACAGATGACTTTGCACTTTTTTCCTTGTGTTCTAAGGTTGATACTCCCTGAAATATGACTAAGTAACTTTTAAAAGCTTTTAAAACTATTAATGTGCTTTACTATCTTATCTTTTTTTTTCAATGCTGAACGTTTATTTATTTATTGTAAGTAACAGATATGGGTTTATTACAAAATAAATGTTCTTTTTCTGCACTATTTTCTTTTTTTTTTTTAAGCAGTGTTAAGAATATTTAACATGAGATCTATCTTCTTAAATTTTTAAGGGAACAATACAATATTTTTATCTATATTTACATTATGTACAGCAGATCTCTAGTGATATTTTTATTATTAAAAACACATTCATCACTCATTGAAAATCTTCAAAAACATTAATTATCTGAGATAAAATTGATGCCTGTTACAGGATTATGGTCCAAAATCAGAGCACTACATGAGCTGCTTACAATTTTCCTTTCCACCTCTGTGTTCCATTCATTATTCCTTCATATGAAGTCTCACCTCCCAGCAGGTTTGCTCATTTGTTGGACATCTATTGTTGGACATCACTGGACATCTATTCTGTGCCAGGCACTGTTGTATGTTTTGGGGAAATAAAGAGTTGAGTAAGATTTAGTCCCTGTCCTTGAGGATGTCACAGTCTAGTGGGAAAGGCAAACATGAAGCTAATCATAATTATAATGTGCTAAATGATAAAAATATGAATAGGGTGCTGTGGGAGATGTGGTAGCAATTAATTCTGCCTAGAGGTGGTGAGAAGAGGACATGACTAGAAATAAAATGTAAAACTATAAATTTAGAGTAATAGGGATAATATTTTCGGATCTTCAGTTATATCTAAGACATTTTACCCACCTTCACTCTGTCTGATAGGTAAGTGGACAAAAGAATGTTAGCTTCAGAAGTGGAAGGAAGTGGAAAGCCTGCTCCTATTGCCTTCCAGAGAGTAGGCCAAGAAGGGAAACAGGAAGGCAAGGAAGATCAGGTGCCAGGTTCAATCCACTACAAGTTCAAAACTGATTTATAGGGTCAGGGGCCTATAAAACATGCAGATAAATATGGAGTCTCCTGGGAAGATCTGTTTCATGGGCTGCTTTGAAGACATAGCCTTCAGCCTTCTGACCCTGGGAGAAGCCCAGTATTTGGCTTGGGGCCACTTCCAAAATCTTGTCAGGGCTGTAGAGAATCTTTGGCAGCAAGAGGTGGCAAGGCAGATAGCCCTGAGGGAGATACCTCGGCTCCACATACTTCATATAGAGTGTGGAGGAGTCCATAAATTGCTAATGCCCCAGTAAGAGGGAATGGAGGGTCTAAGAATACCTGTGAATGGACAGAACACTGAGCACAGAGCTCAGGCTATACAGCAGGCTGGGACTGTGTAGGAAAGATCTAATAACCCACGTAAGGTAAAGTAGTTGAGGTCTTCCTTGGGTTGTAGTGCCTAAATTTGTGAATTTACCACATATGTAACTTTGGGGCCTGGTGAAAAAAAATAGGCTATGGTAAAGTTCTTGTACTTTCTTCTATAAAAATGAGATGCTTACAAAGATTTTAATTGAGGACCTGGTCAGTTTTTATTTTAGAAATATCCATCTGTTGAGACAGTAGGGATAAATAGTAAAGGCGGAATGGCTAGGAGAAAGACTAAAACCAGTAGACATTGGTAGAAACCTGTAGAAATAATCCACAAAAAAATAAGGCCTTTAACTAGGGCAGTTAGGTAAGGGGAAGAAGGTGATAGAATTTTTGACTAATGAGACATCCCAAGGAAGTATATTTGTGAAAGGTGTTTATGAGAGAAGAGGAAAGCTCTAAAAATTATCTGAGGTTTCTACTTTGGGCACTGGGATATATAAAGTTATAATTAATTTTTATTAGAAATAAAAGAAGATAGGTGAAGACTGGTAGAAGAAAAATGTATTCTGTTTGAGGCATATGATGTTTAAGGTACCCATGAGGTCTTTAATTAGAAACAGTCAAAATGCAATACAGTTGATTAATGAATGAATGAATGAATGAATGAACTACTTAAATTAATATGTTGAGAACACACACTATGTATGAAATACTTGCTTAGCACTTCTTAAATAATGGTTAGTAAAACATACAAGGTTCATCTATGTACAGATGGGTGAGCACAAATCATTGGAATTTAAGTTCTAATGGTGAAGATAAATATTAATCAAGTAATCACAGATAAATTAAAATTATAAACTGTGATAAGAATTGTGTGAGAAAACTATAGGGAGACACCAGGAAGAACTTGTCTAGTCCAAGAGATAAGAGAAAGCTTCATTATAATGTATACAATCATTAACCCAAGTTCAAAAGAACATATGGGTCTAAACTAGGTGTGGGTGTGTGTGCATGTGTGTTGGTATGGAAAGGAAGCTCTCTAATGAGATGGAATAATTGCAAGGGGTCTGAGGACAGAAGGGGAAGTTAACATATTTGAAAAACTAAAAGCAGATTCTTTTTGGCTGAGTGAAGGGAAAAGTGAAGACATTCATATAAGTTTAGATGGAGAGGTCTCCCTTCAGATAGTGGCAGGAGAGCTTCTACCACTGTCTCCCATAGACAACTATTGCAAACGGTGGAGAAATAAACCCCACATAATAACTTGAAGGGACTACAAAGAACCAAAGAGATGCAGAAACTGGAGCAGAGTTGACTCTTGAATCAAAAGAACTGCACTGAGTAAAATTTCCACTTTAAAGCCCTCCTCAGGATGAGGAGTTGGAGCAACCACAATTGAGGCAAAATAACACAATCATTCTAGTGTCATAGGACAAAGATCAAGAAGACCAGAGTGGCTGGATAGAGAGGAGGGAAAGGAAATATAAAATAGGGAAGACAAATATTTATAGAAGTCATGTCCACAAATTTTGCAAATTTGATGAAATGACAAACCTATAGAGCAAGTATAACTAAATATATGCTAAGCAGAAAAAATTACAAAGAAAACTACACCCAGGTACATCAGTAAGCAATCTGCTGAGCACCAAAGAGAAAGAAAAAATTCTCAGAATCAGCCAGAGGAAACAATATGGTACATACAGAGGAACAGTAATAGAAGTGATGAATAGTTTCTCATGAGAAAGAATGAACCATGGGACACCAGAATGACAATTTGAAAAAGATGAAGGAAAATTAAAAAGCTCTCAACCCAGAATTCCATACCTAGCAAAAATGTCCTCTGAAACTGAAGGTGAAATGCAAACATTAACAGAAAAATAAACCAGACGTTTTGTTGCCAGCAGACTGCCCTATAAGAAATGTTAAAGAAAGTTGTTCAGGGTAAAGTAAAATGACTCCAGATGGAAGCTTGGATTCTACAGAAAGAAGTGAAAAGGACTGGAAGTGTTAAAGTACATTAACCTATACAAAACTCCATTTATTTATATTTTTTTCTGGTCCTAATGTTTCTAAAAATATGTGGCCATTTAAACCAAAAATTCTAGGGGTGCCTGGGTGGCGCAGTCGGTTAAGCGTCCGACTTCAGCCAGGTCACGATCTCGCGGTCCGTGAGTTCGAGCCCCGCGTCGGGCTCTGGGCTGATGGCTCAGAGCCTGGAGCCTGTTTCCGATTCTGTGTCTCCCTCTCTCTCTGCCCTCCCCCGTTCATGCTCTGTCTCTCTCTGTCCCAAAAATAAATAAACGTTGAAAAAAAAAAAAAAGATAAACCAAAAATTCTAGCACTATGTTATGGAGTTTACAATATATGTGGAAATAATATATATTACTATAACAGCATAAAGGATGGTGGGCTGCTAATAGGATATATTGTAATATGAAATGATAAAATGTAATATAATGCAAAAACTTTAAGTATCTGTGAGAAGTTAAGGTGCATATTTTAATTCCTGGGCCAACTCCTCTCCCAAATATTCTCAGTACCCTGGATTCAATGCAATACAATTTTCAACAAACTTGCCTTAGTATCTATAAATTGACATATAACACTAAAATGTACATGGAAAAACAAAATGACTGCCAAATCCACAACAATGTTAGATTTTTTAAACAACAATGCTAGGTTCACACTGATTTTAAGAAATTCTATAGCTATAATATTAAAAATAGTGTGATGTTGGCATAGAGACAGAAAAATAGAATAAGAGAAGAGGACAGAGTGTTCAGAAACAGATCTATACTTATAAGACCATTGATCCTGATAAGGTTGACAAAGTGATTTTGAAAAAGGTGGAAAGAAAACTATTTCCAATAAATTATGTGGGGACAACTGGATATCTATGTGAATATAGAAAAAATAATATTCAAAGTAGATCATAGACCAAGTACAAAATCCCAAATTATAAATCTTCCAGAAAATATCGGAAAATATCTTTGCTCCCTGAGGATAAGCAAAGACTTTAGGACACAGAAAGAAATTAAGGTATGATAAATTATACTTCATAAAAATTACAACATCTATTCATTGAAAAACACCATTAAGAAAATGAATATCCAAAGGATTATGAGACAATTGTTAACAATTGTCTGCCAACAAAATTGACAACCTAGAATGAATACATTCCTAGAAACATACAAACTAACAAGACTGAATTATGAAGAAATAGAAAATCTGGAAAGACCAATGACTACTAGAGAGATAAAATAAGTAATAAACAAAGAAAAGCCCAAGACCAGATGGTTTCATAGGGGAATTCCACCAAACATTTAAAGAATAAATTTCAGTTCTTCTCAAAATCTTACAAAAAATTGAAGAGGAAGGAATAGTCTCAAACTCACTTTATGAGGCCAGCATTACCCTGACACCAAAGCCAGAAAAAGACATTACAAGAGAACTTTAGGCCAGTATTTCTAATGAATATAGATATAAAAATTCTCAATACTAGCCAACTGAATTCAGTGGCACAATAAAAGAGTCATTTCCCATGATCAAGTGGGATTCACCCATGGAATGTAAGGGTGGTTCAATATATGCCAGTCCATAAATGTGATATATAACATTAATAGAATGAGAGAGAGAAATTATATGATTACCTTAGTAGATGCAATAAAAAGCATTTGACAAATTTAACATCCTTTTGTGATAAAAACTCAATAGCTTTGGCAAAGAAGGAATGCACTTCAAAATAAAAATGGCTATATATGACAAACCCACAGCTAACATCATATTCAACAGTGAAATGTTGAAAGCTTTTCTTCTGAGATCAGAAACAAGATAAAGGCACCCAGTCTCCCCACTCCTATTCATCATAGTACTGGAAGTCTTGGCCAAAATAAAAGGAAATTTTCCAAAGTGAAAAAGAAGAAGTAAAATTGTCTCTGTTTGCAGGTGACCTGATCTTATACAAATAAACCCTGAAGACCACACCAAGAAACTATTACAGATAGGGGCACCTAGGTGGCTCAGTCTGTTGAACGTCTGGCTTCAGCTTAGGTCATGCTCTCATGGTTCATGGGTTCAAACCTGCATTGGGCTCTCTGTGGTCAGTGCAGCACCGTTTGGATCCTCTGTCCCCCTCTCTCTGCCCCTCCCCTGCTTGCACTCTGTCTCCAAATAAATAAATAAATGAAACATTTTTTTTAAAAAGAAGCTTTTAGAACTAATTAATGAATTCAGTAAAGTTGCAAGATACAAAATCAACATACAAAAATCAGTTGCATTTCTATACACAGGCAACAAACTATGAAAATGAAATAGAAAAAATTTCATTTACAATAGCATCAAAAGCAATAAAATAATTAGGAGTAAATTTAGTGAAGGTGGTAAAAGATCTATACACTGAAAATTATAAGACATAATGAAATAAATTGAAGACAACACAAATAAAAGGAAAGGTATCTTATTTTTGTGAATTGGAAGAATTAAAATTGTTACAATGTCTAACCTCCCAAAACTATCTATAGATTCAAAACAGTACTTATCAAAGTTCCAGTGGGATTTTTTACAGAAATAGAAAAAAAAAACTAAAATTTTTATGAAACCACAAAAGACCCTGAGATGCTAAAATAATCTTAAGAAAGAAGATAAAAATTAGAGTCTACACACTTCCTGATTTCAAAGTATATTAACCAAGCTATAGTAATCAAGAAAGTGTGGTACTGGCATAAGAACAGACATGCAGAGCAATAAAACAGAATTGACAACCCAGAAATAAATCCATGAATTTATGGTTAAATAATTTCCCACAAAGAAGCCAAGAATATACAATGTGTAAGGGATAGTCTTTCAGCCAATGGTGCTGGGAAAACTGGATATTCACATTCAAAAGAATGCAACTGAACCTCTACCTCACATTTAATTATGAAAGTTAACTCAAAATGGAATAAATATGTAAATGTAAGAACAGAAATAATAAAAGTCCTAGGGAAAAAAAAACATAGGGAGAAAGCTCTTTGATAATGGGTTTTTGCAATGACATTTTGGATATGACACCAAAAGTACAATCAATAAAAGCAAACAAAACAAAACAAGTGAGAATACATAAAAGTAAAAAAATTCTGCACAGCAAAAGAAACAATCCAGAAAACAAAAGGGCAACCTATGGAATTGAATAAAATATTTGCAAACTCTATATCTTATATTAATATCCCAAAATATGTAAGTGACTGAAAAAACTCAATACCCAGCACCAAATAATCCAATTAAAAATGCAAAGGACCAGAGCAGACTTTTTTTTTTTTCAAAGAAAGTAAACAAATGGCCAACAGGTACATTAAAAGTCAACAGCCCCACTACTGGGTATAGAGTAATCTACCCTTATGCACTTTTTGGTTTTCATTGTTTTGCTTACCTAGGGTCCAACACAATCCAGAAACAGATGATTCTGCTTTATCTTTTACTGTGCCAAATTTATGAATTAAACTTTGTAATGACATACACATATAGGAAGAAAGGCATAACACATGTAGGGTTTGCTACCATCCATTGTTTCAGGAATCCACTGGAGGTCTTGGAATGTATCTTCTGCAGATAAGGGGAGACTGTTGTATATCTGAAGGAAATGGAGACACTAGTTTGAAAAGATATCTGTACCCCCATGTTCATTGTAGCATTATTTATAATAGCCAAGACGTGGAAACAATCTAAGTGTCCATCATTGGATCAATGGATAAGAAAAAAATTCATATATACATATACATAAATAAACATACATATATATGGTGGAATATTATTCAGCCATGAGAAAGAAGGAAATCCTGCCATTTGTGACAACATGGATAAGACCTGAGGGCATTATGTTAGGTGAAATAAGTCAGACAGAAAGACAAATACTGTATGATTTGTATGTATATACTGTATTCCACTGTATGATATATGTGGAATCTAAAAATAAAATTGGAATCTACAGAAACAGAGAGTAGATTGGTGGTTGCCAGGGACACCTGCACTTTTTTATTTACCACCACAATTGAGCAAGAGAGATACAAGAGGTACCCCAGTGGATTCCCTGTATGTCACACATATTCACCTCTAAGCCCATTGCATAATAGCAGCCCTGTCACCTCCTAATGATCAAGGTCAGTAACTCCTGCCATGGTGGTGACTCTTTTCCTTACTTGCTGGCCTCAAATGTGAAGAGTTTAAAAGACCAACACCAGGTTATTGATCAATGAGACTCTCTTTATATCCTTTAGCAGAAGTATGCCTCTTTTGGGGACGAGGACATCTAATTCTGCAAAACTCAAAGTTATTGCAGGGCTAGGAAGTAAAATTCCCCTGGTTTTTATCATTTGGCTGCCAGACCCATGTATTCATCCTACCTAAGGTACAAGATATATAAATGTCTTTGACTCAGTGTATATACTGCATACAGAAAAACCAGCCTGTATCCTCACAGAATGTTCAAGAGACTGTTTCAAACCTCTCTCAGGCCAGTAGCTTCTGGATAGTACAGTAGGTAAATACTCAGTATGCCCCCTGGTCTTATGCCCATTCCTATACTTCATTTTTGTAGAGTGAGTCCTGATGTCACATGGCATCCCATGCTGATGGATCAAACATCCTATGAGCCCTCAGATAGTGGTACTTCATGGTTTATAAGACTGGAAAAGTAGAAACATAGAAATTATTATAATAGAACAAATAGTATATGAGTTATTGATACAAATGATCACTTTCAAAGAACAAGATAAATCTACATGTATTGTCATAGTGGTGTTGCTAAGACATTCTGTTAAGTAAAAAACAGCAAGTTTTAGAATAGTCTATACATTATAATACCCTTGGTGTTACAAATTTGTGTGTATGTGTGTGTGCACAAAAAATTCTAAGATACACACCACCAAACTATTAACAGTGGTATTTGATGGGGAAAGAAACGGGATTGAGATTAGAGTTTGCCAGGGCTAGGGAGCAGGTGGAGACACAATGTGGGATTTTAGTTTTGTACTCTGAGATTACTGAGTTGTGAAAATATATTCAAGTATTTCTTGTGTAAAAAAATGCAGCCTTTAAAGTTGAAAATGCATTAATGTACAGGGAATGCTAATTAAAGGATTAAAGGCCTGGAGGGGCTTGGGGTTTCCAGCACTAGCTTAATGGCCTCTCTCCAAAGACCATTTTTAGCACTAATTATCTCTCCCTGTTTCTCACCATCTAATCCTATGCTTCTTTAAATTGTTATTTTGCTTTCAATTTTTTTTAATGTATCTTGATTTCCATAGTATTAAAAGCTCTTTGAGCTGAGGACCATGGTGCTTTTTATATATAATTTACCCTTCCCTTTCCCTCCATGCACCTTCACCCTTTTTCGGGGCTGACAATAGCCATACATGTGGGATACATTAAATATTCATTAAATGAAAAATTATGTTTAAAGAATTCCATGTGGAGCAGTCTCTACATTGCCCTTTAATCCTTTTCTTTAGTGTATGATTTCATACTTTAAAATCCATTCAGTACACATTACCTCATTTGATCGCACATTAACATAAAGTTCTAGACAGTATAGGTGCTATTTTGCTGTTTTCTACTTTTCAGAAGAAAGTGAAGCTAAAATTCACTTGATCAAGTAAGTGTCAGCATCAAGAATGAAGCTGAGTCTTATGACTCTTCATCTAATAATCTTGTCACTATGGTACATATTTACAGGCACATATTTTACACAGATCAGTCTGCTTGAAACTCAAAATAAGTTAGAAGTAATTAAAGTAACTGCCTCATTTTCTGAAAAAGAATCACCATATTCATAAATTTGATCACATTTTAACAATTGCTGAGACTAAAGTGACATTGTGAAATACGTAGAGAAACTTTTGCCCCACAGAGGAAGAGAGAAAGAGGTTGGAGTTGTATAATCTCTCACTCTTGCAAAGGCAGAGTACTATCTATTAGAAGAGATGCACACATGGAATTAAGAGACTGTGCAACAGTGTTATTTATTCGCGCACAGGCTACCAATCCTTATCTAGGGTTATTTATCTGCTGTATTCCTCCTAATTCTTTATCAAGCATGGTTTAGAGCATGCTTTATCAAGCATGGTTTAGACACAGAGTTTAGAGGTGCTGCAGGGGTTGTCTCTCCTCAGGTGCCTCAAGACACTTCTCCCCTGGGATTCCTTCTGATCTCTTTACCTACCTCAAGAGTTTAAACTTTTCTTGGACTAGGAGTTTTATTCTGACTCTAACATATAACTTTTTTCCTAATTGAGCTAGAGAGAGTGTGGCTTTATTGCAGGTGGAGAGATGAGAATGCACATCACTGGACAGGCATCAAGAGCAAACATTACAATCATCCAACACATTGACTTGGACCAGTATTATCACCTCCAAGTCAATCTCCAGTAAATTATTATGCTAAAACTATTGTCTCTTTTTTTCTGCTTCACATTGCTTCAAAGTAAAGCTGTTTGTATGTCATGACCCAGGGGCGTAATGTGGTAGAAAAAGAATTCTTCCATAGTTGTATCCTCTATTCAATTTGATTGTGTCCCCTGATCTTATAGTTGGCATTGAAAAAATGTACAGTACGGTATTATATTATAAATATATTCTAATTTATAGATCAAAAGTGCTTGGTAATATTTAAGTTTAGAATATCTTTCTGTTTTGGGAAATGCTCTTCAAATATGAATGTATCCCATTGATTTTACAATCAAATTAGATATTTTGTCTTTATAACAGAACAGATAGCTAAATGAGCCTAAAATCAACTATTAATTATTTTTGTGGTTTTGAACTTGGAGAACTACACATAAAACCCTCACACCTCTGGGTTTGGACAAGTACTACCTAGCACTTTGCCAGTGGGTACCTGAAGCTTTAGCTGGTGAGGAGGATGGAAATTATTGAATCAATACACAGTAGAACCACCTTGCCCTGAGGAAGACATTACCAAGTAAATGTTTGACATGATGCTATTTAATGTAGATTATGTTAATTTCTGGACAATTGCCCCAGGAAATTTTAATGACTGTAAGTAGAATTTTAAAAATGTGTATCATTCAACATTTTTCTAGTTTTCAAGTGTCTGCAAGAGCCTGTTAAGATACTGCCCTTATGTAGGACCCTCAGCTATCCCAGTGCTCAAGTAAGTAAGCGCCAGTATAGGAAAAATACTAGGAGTCACGTGGACTTCTAGTAATGTGTAATACCCTGTAGTGCAAAATATCAACTAACAGCCAAGGAGTTTTCAGTAAACGCATGTTTGAGGCCAAGGATGGTCAATAAATAAAGTGCTAGGTAAGTCAACACATGGCAGAGGGCCACGCTGCCGGAATCTGTCAATGAGCATGTGAATGACATGCACTGCTTTGCATGTCACCCTCTGTCCAAAATAAATGCTTCATTTACAAAAATGTATTCTGGGAGAAAAAGCAAACAGAAGGAAAGGGAGGAGGAATTCCCGAGAACATTGGATGTGAAGAAAACTTGCTGCCATTGTGCCCAGATCTACTTTATGCTAAGTGAAAATACCTGCTATTAGCAATATCAGATTAGCAATATCCAGATTAGCAATACAGGCCTGTGAATAATAAGGAAATGAGTATGAAGTAAGTAAGAAGACTGGAGTCATGCTAACAGATTCTGACATGTTTCTTGCAGGTTGATATAACTAAGAGGTACCAGGAAGGAACTGGAACGTAATTGGTTTAGAATGTAATGTTTAATTGTATGTTTGTTTTTGTTCTGTTTTATTTTTTTTAAATTTAGTATAGTCAACACACAGTGTTATATTAGTTTCAGATGTACAATACAGTGATTCAACAATTCTATACATTACTCAGTGCTCATCAAGATAAGTGTACTCTCAATCCCTTTCACCTATTTCACCCATCCCCCCACTCATCTCCCCTCTAGTAACCATCAGTTCATTCTCTATAGCTAAGGGTCTATTTCTTGGTTTGTTTTTCTCTTCTTTCCCTTCATTCTTTTGTTTTTTTTTTCTTCCACATAGAAGTTAAATCATATGGAATTTGTCTTTCCCTGACTTATTTCACTTAGTGTTATACTCCCTAGATCCATCTATGTTGTTGCAAATAGCAAAATTTCATTCTTTTTTATAACTGAATAATATTCTCTTTCTCTCTCTCTCTCTCTCCCTATCATATATGTGTGTGTATATGCTGCTTCCATAACTTCCATAAATAAATAATATTTCAATAAACATAGAGGTGCATGTATCCCTTTGAATTAGTATTTTTGTATTCTTTAGGTAAATACCCAGTACTGCAATTACTGGAACTTAGGGTGTGTTTTATTTTTAAAATCAGATTGTTGTTCATTTCTATGTAAATACATTATGATCATAGGATACTATATAAAATAAAATGCATGATTCTGTTCTTTTGAGATGAATTAGACTCAATTTGTGGCCTTTTATATGTCAGTGTTTTTTCTTTAGTATGCCTTAAGTTAATACCATAAGTATATAACCCTCAATGATACAGATTAATGATTTTTTGCATATGCATTTTTCTGTATAACCAACATGGTTCATTTTTATAAATTAATTATCTAACTATTAAGTGCAGAGTTCTATATGTGGTTATTAGATCAAGGTTTCTGTTTCTATTTCAGTCTTCTCTGATCTCATCTTTTTTCCCCATTGGCTTTTAAAATTTTGATTATATAAAGAGGCATGTTTGAAACTCCCATAATGATTTGTCAATTTCTTTTTGAAATTATTTTAGTTCTGTTAATATTGGCTTTAAATATTTTTGATGTTAATAAACGGATGTGTTTAGATTTAATTAAATTTTCTTTATTAATTGAATATCATTATTATTCGGTGATCCAGTTCATCTCTAATACTGAATCTGGCTTTCAAACCTGTTTTCTCTCATATTAGTGTTTTGACACCACCTGTCTTTTCTTTAGGACTAGGCAGACAAATTGCCCTCTTTCTTTTCAAATTTTCTGTCACTGTTTTATTTATTTATTTAATTTTTTTTAACATTTATTTATTTTTCAAAGAAAGAAAGAAACAGAGCATGAGTGGGGAAGGGGCAGAGAGAGAGGGAGACACGGAATCTGAAGCAGGCTCCAGGCTCTGAGCTGTCAGCATACAGCCCAATGTAGGGCTCGAACCCACGAACCATGAGATCATGAGCTGAGCCGAAGTCAGATGCTCAACTGACTGAGCCACCGGGGCCTCCTATCACTTTTTTAAAGGTATTTGGAAGAAATTGCTAACTCTTCACCAAAACCTAAGTTTTCCTCTTTTTCATCTATGCATACATATATGCTATCCACTGTATGTATGTGTGTGTATGTGTATACACACACATGCACACACACACAGACTACATTTCTCCCTTCTCTTATAGATGTATGTAAACATGGGAGTAAGCTCTGGCCATAAGAATTTAAGTAGACAGGATCTGTTTTCAGGACTATAAAATTGTTCCACCACACAGCATCTCCATGATCTTTTATTTCTTGTGACTTTTGGGTAGAGAAAAACCAAGAATTACCATGCAAGCCACATGGTCTTGGATAGTCATGAGTTCCTGAATAATTGTGGAGGAAGGCTGTCTGACAAAAATCTTCACCCATTGCAAAAAATAAACATTTATTGTATTTTGAGTTATTATGTCTATATGTTGCAGCAGTGGGCTTACCCTAATTCAGAGATAAAGGAGGGATTACCTAAGGTGTACTAGGAAGCAGAGATTTGAAGAATGACTAAGAGTTGCCCTAATTGATGGCAGGGGGATGACGGTGTGTGGGCAGGGAAGGGACCGTTAGACCTTTCTGGATTTAACTCCCAATTATTCCAATAATTAAAGTGTATGATCCAGTCAAATAGTCTGTCAGTCATTGAACATATCTCTTCTTGTGCCTGCTACATAGCTCTTTCCCTCCTATCAACCTGCTTCGTACCTTTCCAAGTGTACTTCCAATGCCATCTTTTCTATAAAACAATTATCCCAGCTAAAATGTACCTCTTTTTTTTAATATCCTCAACTTTGGCAGTTTGATTCTCTTATTAGAAAGCACAACTCAAGGGGCGTCTGGGTAGCTCAGTCGGTTAAGCATTGGGCTTCAGCTCAGGTCATGATCTCATGTTTTGTGAGTTCAAGCCCCATGTAGGGCTCTGTGCTGACAGCTTACAACCGGGAACTGCTTCAGATTCTGTGTCTCCTTTTCCCTCTGCCCCTCCCTTGATCATAGTCTGTGTCTCTCTCTCTTTCTCTTTTTCAAAAATAAAAAAAACATTAAAGAAATTAAAACAAAAGAACAAAAAAATTAAAAATAAAAGAAAGCATGGCTCAAGAGATCGTTCAAAGAAAGAAGTTAACTTAGAATAATATATATAGTATTATGTGTGGTAATTAATAAATAAGTAAATAAATAAAATATATAAACTAATACCAAAATTGTGCCATGCATATAGTAAATTCTCAACTTTCATTTTTTGAGAAAATGAATAAAATTAGACAAAAGTTTGCAATTACCTGGTAAATGAATTAGAACAAAAACACCCTAAGACACAGAACATATCAGCCATCCCGCATATATTTCTTCTTAAACACATCTCCTTACTTTGGGGGGAGGGGTAGGGAAATCACCTTTACTTTCTAATAATTATTTCCTTGCTTTTTCTTACAGTTTAACTACTTATGTTACCTAAACAAGATAACTCGGTTTTGTCTATTTTTGAAATAGACCATCTAAATGAATCATGCTGTCTATATCCTTCCATGACTTGTTTCATCACTCATTCAACATATTTGCTGTACTTAGAAGAAGAGTATTCATTTTCAGTGTTGTATAGCATTCTATGATATGTCATTATTTATTTTCTCACTCTACTTTTCATGGGTATTTGGATTGTTTCTAGTGTGAAACTATTAACAAAGAATGCAGCAGTGGATACTTTTACATGTCTTTGGGTGCACATGTGCATGAGGTTCTCTATGATTACACCTAGGAGGAGGTATAATCCTGCAGGATCATAGGCTATGCACATTTTAAAATTTACTGGGTGACATCAAATGATTTCCCAAAGAGATTGTTCTAAATGACACTCATACCTACAGCTCATAAGAATTGGAATAGGCTGGGGCGCCTGGGTGGTGCAGTCGGTTAAGCGTCCGACTTCAGCCAGGTCACGATCTCTCGGTCCGTGAGTTCGAGCCCCGCGTCGGGCTCTGGGCTGATGGCTCAGAGCCTGGAGCCTGCTTCCGATTCTGTGTCTCCCTCTCTCTCTGCCCCTCCCCCGTTCATGCTCTGTCTCTCTCTGTCCCAAAAATAGATAAACGTTGAAAAAAAAAAAGAATTGGAATAGGCTTCTGGATGTATTCAATCAGACTAAATGTGAAATTGATTTCATTCCCATTTTTTTTCTAATAACTTGTGAGATAAGTCATCTTTTTATAAATTTCCTCTTTTTGTAGTATCTATTAAGATATTCTGCATGTTTTTTATTGGGTCCCTAAACAGTATGTCTATTGATTTTAGACATTATACATATCTTGGATACTAGTCCATTTTCAGTTAAATAGCATGCAAATATATTCTCCACAGTTTTGCAGTTTCTGTTATTTCTCTGGATGGTGTTTTTGATGAACAGGAATTTTTACTTTCAAAGTGGTAAATTTAGCTTTTTGGTCTTAAAATTTCCGCCCTGCCACAAAGTAATGAAAATATTCATTTGTATATCTTCTATAAGTATTGTAGTTTTTTTTATTTGCATTTAGTTTTATAATTTATCTGAAATTAATTTTTATGGATGGGGTAAGGTAGAGATTTAATTAATTTTTTCCATATGTATGCAAAAATAACCTAGTAGCATTTCCTTTAAAAAGCCTGATTTTTCCTTGCTAATCTGCAATGCTACATTTAACAAATATTTACATATGCATGGGTTTATTTCTAGACTCTCTATTCTGTTACACTGACTTATTTTTCCCTTGCTGTGCCAATAACCACACTGTCTTAATTATTACACCTAACAGAGCAAGTATTCCTTATTGTTCTTATTTTTGAAAATATATTTTGGCTCTTTTGATCTTTGCTTCTCCATAAAAATTTCAGAATATGTTTTTAAAGTTGACAAAGATCCTGAGGACTTTAATTAAGACTGTGCCAAATCTGTAGATACATTTCAGTATATTTGGCATCTTCACCACATTGAATCATGCAATCATTTTGTTTTATGTCTCCTTTAAGCATTTTTCTTTAATGTAGGGAATTATGTCTTCATTTACTAAAGAATTCATCAGAGAATCTGTCTACATGTTAGGAAGTATGTGTGTGTATGTCTGTATGAGACGTGCAATCTTTCTAGTGTGACTTTTGACTTACTTCAGAGAATTGAAAAACATCTACTGTATCGATTTTGGCTTCTCTCTTCACCCACTTGACAGTTATTCATTTTGGTGGAGTTGTACTAAGTTGTGTTTTATTCATGGGGATAGCTGTATCTTAAAGGCCAAGGCTCACATGAGTCATGGTCTCCTTACCACATCCTTTGAGTATCTGATGAATCAGGTTGCCATTGTATTTCTGAGTTCAGCCCCATTTCCAATGAGTTTATTGGATATATCAATTCTGGATGTATCCCTCTGTTGGCACATAGGAGCAAGAAGATTCAACTGAGGCTGGGCTTAGGCCTCATTCTCCAAATTAGCCTTTGCTGAGCAACTTGGTGTTGGTAGAGTTATAGGAACCTTTCCCAGCCAGTGTTTCATCTTATACTCTCCTCCCCATTTGGATATTAGTTCTATGAACACGGAAGCCTAAAAGGGTGAAAGAGTCGTAGAAAGCATGAACTAAACTGTTCTTAAACATCCAATGCCGAATTTTTTATAAAGCAAGGTGTACCTTTATAAGATTGGTATAACTAGTAACATTATTATTAAAAAAATCATTTTGTTTCATTAGAATAAAAATATGGCCTTTCTTTTTTCTACTGAATATTAATATTATTGGATTTTGTTTAAGCCTGAAGGTGAAGATCATAGCTAAATATTATCAAATGAGCAGGCATATGAGGGCATATGCTTTTTCAAAATTGTACCACATTGAGCTTATTTGCCAAATGCTATTAGTATGAATCAGTATAAAAGAAGTAATCATAATAATATTATGTATTTTGTAATATGTAATTGTTTTATAATAATTGTGTATTATGTAAAACTATTTTTTAGCACTCTACAGTTTTCAAGTCATTGAAGTATTCATTATCTCATTTGTTCATCATAAGCTATTTGCATGGGTAAAGAAAATGTTTTTTTATTCCCATTTTATACTTGAGGAAATTGGCCAAAATTTCTAGATGAGTTTTTGAGTTACTAAGTTACTAAGTTGTCCACTGTGGGCGTCTGGGTGGCTCAGTAGGTTAAGCATCCGACTTAAGCTCAGGTCATGATCTCACAGTGGGTTCTAGCCCTGCATCAGGCTCTGGGCTGACAGCTCAGAGCCTGAAGCCTGCTTCAGATTCTGTGTCTCCCTCTTCCTCTGCCCCTCCCCCACTCTCGCTCTGTCTTTCTGTCTCTTAAAAAATAAATAAACATTAAAAACAAGTATTAAAAAAAAAAGGACAGTATCCACTGTGATTTATAAGTCAGATAGACAAAGGATCTGGAATTTTAAGGTTAATAAATTATAAAATTATAGATGTATTTCCGTTTAACCCAAGTTACAGTGCAGAATAGTAGAAAACACATAGCTCTGGAGTTAGAAACAAATCAGCCATCTATGAACTGTGTGGCAGTATACTTAACTTCCCATAGAGTTCTTTCTTCATCTATACAATGTGTGGCAGTAGCTAACCCCATGATAAGAAATCACTAGCATGGTGCCTAGAACATGGAAGAGTTTCAAAAGATTGTTTTAATTTGTTAATAAATAAGCTTTTAAATGTAAATGCAGATAAAACAAAAATCAAGCAAGGCTATATATTCCAATATGTATTATTAAGAAATACTACTCTTTATACTTGGGCAAATTTTCATTTCCTTCTATAGTAGAACATCTACTTTGTGATATGTCTGTTTGATAGGGTCAATGGACGTTTCATGACTTGGAGAGGAAAATGATAATCAGCAACAGATGTGCTATGCTATTCAGATTCCTAGCTTGTTACACTAATTGCTAAAATCCTCAGTTGTCATCCTTCTCTGGAACTAGCCCTTGGTTGGTGGAGCTGCTCCTGCAGAGTCACACGCCTTTCTCAGGGTAGCCTACATCCAATGACTAGTTGATTTGAGAGTATAAGAAAGGTGAGTTATATATATAATATATATCTCACATATAATATATTTTAGAACATTGGCTTTCTCATGATAAGGTGAGAAAAATTTGAAGGACCATCCTCCCTTTAAAGCACTTTGTAGCATTTAGCTTTAACCATTGTTGAGACTGCATTTCATTCCAATACTTCTCTCTCCTTCCCTTGTCTTCCACACATGTTGATCCCAAGAGCACTGCTCAATAAATTTTCTAAATGCCAATCTCTATCTCAGCATGTGCTTCCTATGGATCTTAACCTGCAACACAATCTTACTCCAGTGTTCTGTAGTTTTCTGAGTTAGATTTTTATGTAAGATTATCCCTAATAGATACTGATTGACAAAGTTGGAGAACACAAGTTAATTTTAGACAAATTTCATCAGATACTATGTTTTATGTAGGTGAGCACAAGTCCTGTGTTTGGTTTATTAGGTGGTTGTTGCATTGATAATACTTTCACCCTACAGCAATAAAATTTCAAGGACATAGATATATACCAGTGAAGTAGTGAAATTCAGTGGCAGGGTGGAGAAGTGGAAAAGAAGGAAAAATGGGGACATAGAATTGAGGGTTGTAAAGAAAGCTGCAGTACTTTCATGAAACAAAAATGTTTCCATGTTGCCACACAAAGTTTAAATTTTGTTTTCCAAAAGTTAAGTCATGGAAATATGTTCTTTTCCTCTTTCCTCCTATATATGCTCTTCTACCACAGTGGAAAATGATAAAGCAAGCTACCTTGAAGAGAGCACATCCTATTTTACTGTAGGTTTAAAGAGTTCTTATGGAATAACTATATCCAGGTAATCAGCTGTGGATAGAAACATAAAATAGACACAGAAATACACTTTTTCCATGTTAGGAAATGGAAGATTTGGCTCTTAGTTAAATATGGCTTGAATGCCTTAAGGCTACCTCTTCCATGTCCTGGATCATCTCTTTTCTATAATACTCATCAAGTTGGAGACTATTAGCATACTGATGAGTAAAGATGTGCACAGCTGCAGAAAAGTCATATTTCTGTGCTGTGAGTTTTTCTCAAAGATTTGGAAAACATCACATTTTTATTCTCTTTTAATATTATGTCACATGGTGCATTCAAAGCAAAATTGTAAGAATATCACTTTTCCATTTTGGTGAACTTCCCATTTTCATCTCAAAAATCTGAAGCATAGAAACTTTTAATGTGTAGATAGTGATGGAGAAATGTGTGTGTGTGTGTGTGTGTGTGTGTGTGTGTGTGTGTGTATTATGGACAGACTTAGTGCTATTAGGAACAGAGCAAAGTAAACAGGACCAGATAATACACAAAACCAAATATACCAAAGTCGCCAGTCTTTAGGTGATATACAGGAAAGAAAAACAGGGAAGAATGAAGGACATGAAATACACGAAGGAAGCTCATGGAGAAAATGAACTATATGAGAACTGACACAATTTGTTTGTTGAAAAAATTAGCTTCCTATAGTCAAATATCTTGCTTTTAAAATATGTCCATGAAGACGTGTTAATTTGCACCATGTATAATGATAAACCAAAAAACTTGCGAACACATTTCATCAACTAATGTGTGATTTTTATAAACCATTATACTATCTAGGAAAAAATGTGATCTAGAGAGATATAGGCACAGATGGAGCCAAATCATGACAGACAAAACATTGTGCCCTGCACAGGCACCTGCCGCTACCATTTTCCATGACAAGCCAGTATGGAAATCACAAGGCAATCTCTTCATAGCAGTTTGTTTATTAAGGGGGCAAGATGGTAAATTGTATAAAATGACTTCTTTTAAAAATATTACCTTTAAAATTTTTTTGAATGTTTATTTATTCTTGAGAGAGACAGACAGAGCATGAACAGGGGAGGGGCAGAGAGAGAGGGAGACACAGAATCCAAAGCAGGCTCCAGGCTTTGAGCTGTCAGCACAAAGCTCGACGCGGTGCTCACACCCACGAAGGCAAGATCGTGACCTGAGCCGAAGTTGGACGCTTAACTGACTGAGCCACCCAGTTGCCCCCAAAATATTATCTTTAAACAATATTTTTTAGTCAGACAAGTAATCAAATAGAAAATAACTCTCTCAGATTCTCCATAGATACGTATACTGAATGAAGCTGTTTTATCAGTTTTTAAGTTCATGTCTTAATCCTTCATTGAGGGAAAAAAAGTGCTATAATAAGGGATCAGAATCTGTCTATATGAGTTAACTTATTGTTAATATTGTTGAAAAGAATGTATCACAATGTTTGCTTATATAGCAATTTTTTTTCAAGGCTGAATACTTACAATCAATTAACTGCAAGGCAAAAATTGAATGGTTTAACTGCGTCGGACAAAATGCTGCCATAAAAATGATGTTTGAGACTTGGATGAGAAGTTAATTGTTGAGAAAGTAAGTCATTTAAGATTCTTAGTTCATTTGCATGGAATGAAAATGAGACCATTAACAGCAAAGAGCATCAACAGTAATCTTTCTTTACTGAAAAAGACCTTTGTTTAAATTTTTCCTTGAGATAGTAATAGGTCCTGATTGGAAGTTTTCAACCCAGGACCTAACAAGCATTGCTTTGACATTTCAGCCAGAAGATGTGATTTATTGAAATCTCCACTGACAAAAGCCCCCAAAACGTTGCACTGTTTCACTTCTTTACCGCTTTCTGGTAGTCTTTTCTGATGAGAACTAACAAAGTTGACAAAGAAAAGAAAAAAAAGTTACCAGTTGTATTCTTTTATTAGGTAAGAATAAATTTCATAAAATGTGACCCTGAGACAAACAGGGGAAGTTGTATGGGAGATGTCAGCTCTGTTGCAACTCAAGCTAATTTTCCAAAGTTGACAGTATTACTTGCATTGACCAAGTATTGAGCTAAGAACTAGTTATCAGTGAACCTAATCACTCATTCATAAAATTCCTTCATCAAATATTGTTCATTTTTCAGCATCTACTACTTGTGAGTGAACACAATATATTCCTTGGCCTCACAGGATTTAGGAAGAGATTAAAAGCGTCAATCAATTGCTTGAAGAGTCATTTAGCTTATATGGATAGGCAGTATCATGATTGTAGGTTTGTTTTTCTTGAATATGGGATATATTTTTTCCAGTCATCGGAAAGTGAGAACTTTGAAAAAGACTGCGTTCATTTCCTATTAATCCTATAATATAGAACAGTTTTCCCCCCAGTTTGCTTGGGCAATGCCGGAGACATACCAACCTAGTTTTTTCCTTCATCTTTCATTCTTCTCTATTTCCATTTTTAGCCTGTATCTCTAGTGCCTGAAATTTTGTTTCAGTAAAACTTCTTTCTACATTCCATACCAAATATGACTATATCATTCATTTCTGATTTTCCAGCGCCAATTCCTGACAACTGTCAGTTGTTTTCATAGGTATATATGAATTTATAAACGTGTACTGAAAAATAAGGCATATTGTTTACAAATGAGTCTTATATGGCTTGCTTTTCCAATTAGGTTAAGAACTTCTAGAAAGAGAGACCCTTGCTTTAGAAATCCCTCAGTGTGTAGTGTATTTTAGGGTATTTTCATAAAGAAATCAATGCTCAGTTTGTGAAAAAGTTTATACACCCAACTTCCTCTTGGAGAAAAAAAGCAATCCCTTTTTCTCCTCTCAAATTATAGAGTGAACAATAAGTTAGTCTCTGAAGTAAGCACCATTATTTTTAAAAATAAAGCAAGAAAGAAAAGTGATTTTGTTGGGGGAACATGAATCCTCACCATAGAGGATATTAGCACTCTGTAGGAAACTGCCCTATATGATTTGCACCAGGAGTTAACAAGATGATTGGAGTCATGGTAGCATCACTGTGATGAGTGCCTTGCTTCTGCAGGGACTCTAGTGCTGAAACACTTGGATGCAAAAGATCTGTTAGATCTAAAAATATCCAATGACTCTCATTGCCTTTGTTCACACAATTATACTATAACACAGTGTTCCATGAGGTGTCTAAAATGAATAAGTGCTGAAGAGGGATTCCAAAAAGGGAAGGTGTGCGTGCAAAAGTGATCAGGTGAGGTTTCTTGGGGAAGGTGATGCTGGTCTCAGGCCCAGGAAAGTTGCAGGTTTGGAGACTGGGACACTCCATGGAAGGAGGTTCAAATACTTCCTTGCCCAACAGAAGCAATAGACTAGGTTATGCTGAAGCAGTATAAATTCTACTTATACATTAGCCAATTTAAAGAGGTTTGCATACTGTCATAATAACTCAATAGACTTAAATAATGTTGACTCGATTCAATAACGTATGATATACAAATGCATATACATTTCTACAATCTTAAAAATGCAGCATGGTACAAGCTGGCATTATGAATTTATATTTCACTGACTCATCAGGAACTAAACTTCAAAACATGTCTATTAAAAATGTTAATTATGCTACTACCAGGAGAGAAATTCACTTGAGAAATAAGTTATTCATTTTAATAGAAAAAATTTCATGTTGATTCCTATTTAAAGTTAACATGAAATAGTAGAGCAGTAAAGGAACACTTCTTTGCCTTCCAATGCAAATTGAATTTATTCAAGTCTAACTATGTGAACATTCTCACTTATGTTAATCATTATAATTTAAAAACAAGCATTATGTAGTAGTTGTCAGGGGATGAGGAGAGGGGGAAATGGGACTGACTGCTAACATGCACATGTTTTCTTTTAAGGTGATGGAAATGTTCTAGAATTAGATAGTGGTGATGGTGCACAACAGTGAATATACTAAAACCAAATGAGTTTATATAAGGTGGTAAAATTCTTTAACTCTATCAGGACCTCATCCTTTTGTAATTGATAGAATTATGCTGCTGCATCAGTTTTTTAATAGTTAGAGTTCTATTCTTGCTTTTATTTATTCTTGAGTCAGTTTTGTTAATGCCATTCCTGAAAATTGTCCTTTTAATACAGTTTCCAATTTGCATAGTTTTTTCCATAGTATTTTATTTTGATGTGGTAAAATCTCTATAGTTATATCCCCTTCAACATCACAAAACTTGAAAATTACCATCTCTTCTTAATTCTGTTAGTCAATCTTGCCTTATATATCTTTTATTATTTTTAAAGCTTTTTGATTTTGTTAATATTCTCTATTCTTCCTGTTTAAAAAAGTTTCTTTTTTTAAATGTTTATTTATTTTTTGAGAGAGAGACAGAGCACAAGCGGGGAAGTGGAAGAGAGAGAGGGAGACACAGAATATGAAGCAGACTCCAGACTCTGAGCTGTCAGCACAGAGCTTGATGCGGGGCCCAAACTAGTGAACTGTGAGATCATGACCTGAGCGTAAGTCAGGTGCTCAACTGACTGAGCCACCCAGGCGCCCCTAAAAAAATAGTTTCTGCTCTCACCATCATAATCTCCTTATACTGTGGGCTTTTTCTGTTGTTCTGTCTCTAATTTCTTGATGTGAACACTTAACTCATTAATTTTGAGTCCTGATTTATGATATGTACACCAAAAGGTAAATATTCTTTCTATGTACTGCTTCAGAGGCATTTATACATTTTAATCTCTATTGCTTTCATTGTTTTGCATTTCTAGTTTATAACTTTCATTATAATGTATTCTTTAGGGATTTGATTATTCAGAAGTGTATTTTTAGTATTTGTGTGTGTGTGTGTGTGTGTGTGTGTGTGTGTGTGTGTCCTATTGTGACTCTATAATGTTGTGGTGAGAGGAAATAGTTTATATAAGATATTATTTTGTATGTAGGCATTATTTGAGATGGAAAGAATTTATTTTCTTTCTGTTCCATGAGGGCTGTCTACATGTTCATAAAATAGAGCTTGATCATTTCATTTTTTATATTTTCAACAATCTTATTACCGATTTGTCTGTTTGATGTTTAGTTTCTGAGGTAGCTAGCTGCAAAATTTCTAACTATGTTTTAGATTTGTCAATTTTTTTGTTTATGTTAGTTTTTGCCTAATGATGTCTTTTCTTCCTTATAAATATCCCTATATGTTAAACCACATCTAGTTTTTTGCTATCACATAATAATGCAAGGGGCTAAAAATATAAAAACACTATTCTCTTTCTATTATTTTCATGTTATCATGATCAGGTCTGTTAGATTTATCCCCTCCTATTAATCATCATTACTAATTTGTTTTTAAAGTCTGCAACTAAATAGATTTACCAACTTGCTTACCAATTTCTATGTTCACTACCTTTTTTGCATTTTACTATTCCCTTTTTGGTTTACTTTCCTTCATTCCTTTATTTTTTTCTTCCTCTCTTTGAAAATACTAAATTCAGACTTTATACACACACATGCACACATTCTAGTATGGCTTGGGCTAACAGACCATAAACATTAATATTAGTGAAATTAAAGTAAGTTAGTAAATTGTATTCTGGAAAAATGAGTGCATAAGGCCAGAGATTAGGGCAGGCTGCATGTTTAGATATGGTAATAAGCAACAATTCACTGGGAATAGGACATTTAAGCAAAAACTTGAAAGAGGTGAAAGAGTGAGGTATGCAAGTATCAGAAAGAAAAGCACTCCAGACAGAGGGAAGTGACTAATGGCAGAGATCCTGGGATGCAAGCATGACTGCAGCTTTTGGAAAAACAAACAAAAAAACCCAGGGAGAACAGTGTGCCTGGAGCACAAAAAGCCAGGGAGAAAGAGGAGATGAGGTCAGAGAAAAAAAAAACAGGTCAGATCACATAAGGGTTGTAGCCATTATATGGACTTGGGTGTTCGGGCTTCAGAATAGAAACAGGAAGTCTACTTAGAAAACTCCCATGGTCTGAATGTCTGTGTCTCCAAAGTCTATATGTTGAAATCCTACCCCCCAATTGATAGTATTAGGAGATGGGCACTTTGAGTGCTGCTTAAGTCATGAAGGTAGAGCCTTGATAAATGGGACTATTGCCTTATAACTGAGACCCCACAGAGGTCCCTCCGCTTATCTACCATCTGAGGACACAGGGAGAAGGCACCAGGTATGAACCAGGAAGCAGGCCCTCACCAGAATACAGCCATGCTGTCACTTCGCTCTTGGACTCTCTAGCCTCCAGAACTATGAGAAACAAATTTCTGTTGTTTATAAGCTATCCAGTCTGTGGTATTTTGCCATAGCAGCCCAAATGGACTTTGCCATAGCAGCAAAAGGATACTTGCCATGATCTAAGTAAGAGATGATGCCGGAATGAGATAGCTGTGCAGATGGTGTGTCAGTTTCTGGATAGATTTTGAAGAAAAAAACCCCAGCAGGCTTACGTTTGCATTTCACTATATAGGAAGAATTCTGGGTGGTAACTAGCATATGATGATTAATTACAGTAATGCAAGTTTTGTTTTTTTAAAGATTTTATATTTAAGTAATCTCTACACCCAGCATGAGGCTCGAACTCACAACCCTGAGATCAGGAATCACCTGCTCTACTGACTGAGCCAGCCAGGCACCCCAATAATACAAGTTTTTAAAGAATAATTATGTTACCAAATATCTACCAAAATTATATTTGATATATAAACAGTTTTATTGAAACTCTTACATAAACAGACAAACTCAGAGGTGAAACTTTGCAATTCACAATTTTTACTGATTTCAGAATGACAGATTTGGTTTACTTGTTACTGTTACTAATTAGAAAAGACCATATGATAATATTATGTAGTAATTAAAGATGATAATAAAGGTCAAGAAATAAGAATATGAAAATTATGGTAGAATAGAGAAATAATATGAAAACTTTTTAAAATAAATTATTTTTAATTAACATTGGGACTTATGTTTTATATTGTTTATATTTGTTGACCCCACAAGAGATTGTTAAATTAAGAGAACTTCCTATAATATGCATAACATGAAGAAATGAGGTTTTTAAATTTAATTGTTACATATATCACATGAAAAGCCATGAGTATGGTTAATACTGTGTAGCAGTGTTAAAAATACAGCCACAGTATGTAGGCATTAAATAAGGTTAATTGCTTTCTTGTGGCAAACAATTTGGAATAGAGAAAATGGGAATTCATCTTTTCTACAGATCATGAGGACCCAGTAATTACTATGGGTATATAAACCTTCATTACATTAACAGTGCATTTGACTGAACATAACTTCCAAAGAAACATTATGTACAAAGTCCAGGTCAGGTTAAGGAGGACAAAACATTATACAAGATAATTATTTCAGCAGCTTTGTTCTTCATGGTAAAGATACACAACCAGTGTGGTGAACAGAGAACTACCAGGGATCAGAAAGCCTAGTGTTGTGCTGGGAGAATGTTTACTAATTTGTCTTACTGGAAAAAGAAAAACATGGATTTGTAATGTTTGTGGATTTCCATGGTGTAAATACTCCCACTGTGCCCAATTTCAAGCCACCAACATGATGTCACTGAAAGTTGAGTTAGGAAGGAAAGTGCACAAGTAACCCCTGCAAGCTCATTCAAGTCAGCTCTAGCATGTCCCCTCCTAGGCCCATCAAATAGCCATGAAAGTTTGAGTAACTTTTGATGTTCCTTACTTCTACAATCAAGAGGTTGAACTAGTTGTTGTCCAATGCCTTTTTCAGATTTATCAGTCTTTTTAAAGAAAAGTGGTAAGATGAGTTTGACTTATTTAATAAAATAAAATATATATAGAATACCCCTATTTAGAAATTCTACATACAACTGCAGGCAGAAGGAATGGCACATAATCCATATTTTCCATTAATTGTTTTAACACATTTTTAAAATCCATTCAATCTTTAAATGGAGTCATCGATTTGGGAACACCATGAAGATGAACTGGTATTAGATAAGTAAGATGGTTCTAATTAGATGACAGTCTTTTAATTTCAATTGTTCTACAGTAACACCATGGTTTGTGAGCATAATTTGTTCTGGAAACATGCTTGTAATCCAAAGCACTTGTATATCAAAGCGAATTTCCCCATAAGAAATAATGGAAACTCAGATTATTTGTTCCACAACCCAAAAATATTCATATAAAAATGATTATAATACTTTAATACAAAATAACAAAGAAAAAATAAAAATATAAAGAAAAAACAAATTAACTTGCATTTACCTCTGAAAACCTTCCTGGCTGGTGTGAGGGAGACAAGAGACAGGAGGGTTATTGTGTAGGATGGCTTTTGCTATCACTAACAGAATCACTGCTATCTATTGGCTCAGTGGAGTCTTTTTTTTTTTTTTTTTTTTTTTTTTTGTGAAACTTTAACAAGGAGTCTATCCAATGACACTTGCTTTTGCCTCCTTTTGAGGGATTGCGTTGATGATCACCCACAATCCTGCAGTGAGAAAGAGAGAGAAGAACCATTGGCTCGCTTGTGAACATGTATGTTCAGCATCAGGTTCTGCTGGTATTGCAAGGCATCACTCATTTTTCAAGTTAAAATTTATTAGAAATGTTTGTTCGTCTTGAGGAACACTCACAGAACAAGTTACTTGCAATCCAAGGTTTTACTGTGCTATCAATTATAACAATGCAAAGAGGTACTGTTTGGCATTAAAAATATGTTTTCTATTATATTTTTCAGACAACCTAATTCTGTGCTATGCTGTGGTAAGCCTGTAAGACTCCATCCAACGATTCTCACCTCCGTATATTCCTACCCTGTGTAATTTCCTCTCTTTGAGTGTGGGCTGGATTTTGTGACTGGCTTTAGTGAAAGCGTTAGATGTTACTTCCCTGATTAGGTTACAGAACAATTTTGACACCCATATTGCTTGCCTTTCCTTCCTCTCTTGGTGGCTCCCTCAGGGAAACACTCAGATAACAGCCTCAGCCATTGTGACTGAGACTTCATGAGTGACCATGAGACAGAAAATCATTTAGCTAAACCTCTCGTAGATTCCCACCTCTCAGAAACTATGTGAGATAATAAAGGCTCATTATTTTAAGCTGCTCAAGTTTGAGGTAATTTAGCAAACAGCAATGAATAACTAATACAGGGATGAAGGACGAATATGTCTGAAATTGAAATGCCAGAGCATTGAAATGCCCATAGGGTATTTCTCAATATTTCCATGCACTTTGATTAATGTACAACAACCCAATAAACATAGAACCACTAACAACACACTCTCTTTAGGAATTAAGGTTCCGGTCACCCTTCTTGCCACTCCAGGCAAGAAAGTTTATCCAGCTGTGGTGCTTGCTGAGGGTAAGGGTATATGGGATGGGTAGTTGAAGAAGGTCATTATAAATACTAGGACCATGGGATAAATTGCCGAAATAAGATCTGTAATAGTTATGAGTATTACATTTTCCCATATTTTGAAATAAACACATTTACATAAGTATTAATAAAATTTTTACCTCCCCCTATTTTTTTGCCATCTAACATAAAATGCCTTAATAACAGTTAAATTTTCTCTTGGTATTTAATTTACATTATTTCAAAAGTAGCCTATAAGTCATCTAGAAAAATGAATAAACATCATTCTCACTCAAAGATGGGTAAGTTTTTGTTTGTATTTTTAATCCTGTTTTAGGGAGATGTTTAGTATGGTTTTTGTTGTACATGGGATAGTAGCACCGTGGACAGAGCAAGACTTTGCTCCTGTCTTTATTTGCAATTTGAGTATGGTTTAAAGAAATGTATATGGATACCATGGTGACCAGGGATGGACTGTGGTGACTTTGTAATGTAACAACTTGGTTCAGCTGAACAATGTTTCTAAGAATGTCTTTCCTTGTATGTTTTTGATTAGAGTTGGCCACAAGAAAAATCTGTGTAATATTTGGAAGTCAGAAGTGAAAGAAGCAGTAGTTATGCTTGCTCACTAAAATTTAATGTAGGCCAAGTCTTACTGCTCTTTGTGCATGTTCCTGAGTATCTCTGGTGGTTCACTTTGCTAACATGGGTACCAGCTGGACCCATGTGTTCTACTGCTTCCATGGATTTCTTTTTTCAGTTTCCTTTAATTCTTGGTCAGGTACTGGTATGATTCTATAGCAAAGGCCAACTCTTCCTGTATATCTTGCATGATGTTGATGAGGAGAGACAGATACAGGACACGGGTGTTCCTTGCAGGTTTCAACGATTCCTTCTTTCCCTGGTTTCATCTATATTTCCTTCTTGACATTCTGCACTGTGACTACAAAATCAGCACTAAAAGTGGAAGAAATAGCTGAACCAAGAATGTTTCTTCAGCCCCTATAATGGCATGAAGTTAAATCCCTATGGTAAATACCTTTTTAAAAATCATTACTAGTGGCTCTGATTCATTAAGCCATGATCCACATGTTGAACAGAGAAAGGGCTTTTCTTTGTCCTACTTCAAGATAATTTTCAATCTTATTGCCCATGGTTATCCTGAATTAATTTTTGGGTATTCATTCTCCAGCTTTTTCTGTGCCATTTACTACCATAAGACTGGTAGACACCCTACTTTTGTTTTCTCTCCTTTATAAATGCTATTGAAAACTTTGCCATATCTGAGATCCCACAAATTTATTCTGACTTGGCATCTAAATACTCATTTTTAAAGGAAAAATGGAGATCTCATTAATTAATAACTATAGGCTTTGTGCAAGTAGAATATGATACTGATATTTTTGTGTTCCCAGCACTATGGAGGCAAGGTGAAAAGCCAAGAAGTTGTTATTGGTGGGGGAGCACTGCCTGGACATCCTTCTAAAATGGAAGTTTCGGGGTGCCTGGGTGGCTCAGTCGGTTAAGCGTCCGACTTCAGCTCAGGTCACGATCTCGCGGTCCTTGAGTTTGAGCCCCGAGTCAGGCTCTGGGCTGATGGCCCAGAGCCTGGAGCCTGCTTCTGATTCTGTGTCTCCCTCTCTCTCTGCCCCTCCCCCGTTCATGCTCTGTCTCTCTCTGTCTCAAAAATAAATAAACATTAAAAAAAATTAAAAAAAATAAAATGGAAGTTCCTTGGAACTGATGACTCTAGTTGTATTTCTAAGACTTGAACTTGGTAGCAATATGTCCTTTTTCAAAACATACTTAAATTGTGACAAGAGCAAAAAGTCTTGCTTCTGCCTAACTGTCTCATCCAACCAAACACACTGATCCTCTCCTAAAGAATTAAAAAATCCCTTCACTAACTTTGAGTGATATTCTATTTCTAGTTCTTTTTAGGCATGCTCTGCGGTATGATTGTTAAAACAAATGCACCCTCAAATCAAACAAAGAAACAAATGAAGAATTCACTTTAAGACATATGCTGACATTCTTACATAATTCAGATTTTACCTTTTCTGGTTGTAGAGATAGCAGTGGGTAATAGAAATGAAGAATGTATTGAAATTAGATTCCAACCTTGCCACTCACTATAAACTTAAATATTTTTCTTAAATTCTATGATCCTAGGGTCCTCATCTAAGGAAAAGAAGAGAGTTTTCTCTTTTTTCTCTCCTCAGAGAGTTCTTAGGCAGAGTAGCTCAGATAAAACATAGAAATTTCTCATGGTGACTATATGGAGCAGAAACTCAGCAGCTCTTACATCTCTCATGACATCTTTCTTTCTCTTCTTAACAACAGGACGTCTACCTTCTCTAGAAATTACAGACCAGGGGCACCTGGGTCAGTCGGTTAAGCATATGACTTCAGCTCAGGTCATGATCTTGCAGTCCGTGGGTTCGAGCCCCTCATCAGACTCTGTGCTGACAGCTCGGAGACTGGAGCCTGCTAAGGATTCTGTGTCTCCCTCTCTCTCTGTCTGCCCCTCCCCCGCTCATGCTCTGTCTCTCTCTTTCAAAAATAAATAAGCATTAAAAAAATTAGAAATTACAGACCAATTATAAACAATGTGATATGACATTGCAGGGGAAGGAATATAGTAATTGTGCCTAATGGGCTAGAGTAATTAGACATTTCGCACTCCAAAGTGTCTTCTCAGACAGGGTCATTATGTAGCAGTGTTGACATTACTATTACTATATTTGGCCTTAATGGTGGCTATTGCCTAAAGCACTTAATAAGAGTCTTAGTATTAAAGAGAAGTGATAGAGAAAATATGTCCAGTTTAAATATGCTTTAGTGTCTCTTTATTTGCATACAACTCAGCTGTTTTTTTTTTTTTTTTTTGTGAAGGACTAAAAATATATAAGAAAATTCCAACTCTCCATAAATTTATAAGAAAGAGATACATTAAAATTACCTTTTCAGGGGCACCTGGGTGGCTCAGTCGGTTAAGTGTTTGACTTCAGCTCAGGTCATGATCTCGTGGTTCATGGGTTCAAGCTCCGCATCAGGCTCTGTGCTGACAGCTCAGAGCCTGGAGCCTGCTTTGGATTCTATGTCTCCCTTTCTCTCTGCCCCTCCCCTGCTTGTGCTCTGTCTCTCTCTCTGTCTCTCAAAATAAATAAATGTAAAAAAAATTTTTTTTAATTACCTTTTCATTGTTAATTTGCCAGTGACAGATATTCTACAGTGAGGATCTGGGTGAGACTTAAAAACAGATGTTGCTTAAATTTCTACTCTGGACTGAACCTGAAGAATAGGTCTGGGCTCTTCATAGTTAAAAAAGATCTGACCTTAAAATTCTCTGTTGAAACAAATCATTTGGAGACCATCATCCCACCAAAGAGTATTCTTTAAAAATTTTTTTTTTTATTTTTACTTACTTATTAAGATTACTTATTTATTTGAGAGAGAGTACGAGTAGAGAAAAGGCAGAGAGAGAGGGAGAGAGAGAATCCCAAGCAGGCCCCATGCTGTCAGTGAGGAGCCTGACGCAGGGCTCCATCCCACGAACTGTGAGGTCATGACCTGAGCTAAAATCAAAGAGTTGGTTGCTTAACCAACTGAGCCATGCAGGCTCCCCCATCCCCATCAAATAATATTCTTAATTTGCAATAAATATACCCTAGTATACATGCTTTTTAAAAGTAGAATATATTTGTACAATTTTAAATCTTTATCCCATAATTCCCCCTTTTTTCTTTTCAGTCACAAGAACTCCCATCTCACACTTCAGCGGCTCCTGTTAAATATGTACCACGAATCCTGCACGTGCTTCTCACTCTCATACACTTTCATGTAGACATTTGGTGTACATGGATATATGTACATATGCACACATAGGACTTTAATCATTGATGTACAGATGGGATTTTATTTTATGCAATTTTCTGTAGATCCTCCTATGGCTACATAAATAGTTCATGAATATCATTCAATTTCTTTTTTTTTTTAATATCACTCAATCTCTATAGCTCTCATTGATTGTTTATAGTAACTATATGTGGTTAGACAGAAGTTTTAAAATTTTATATATTGACTTATGTTAAATTATTTTTAATAAGTTCTGAGTTTAATAATAAGTTCAATGATCTCTTCCAGTGGGAATACTAATTTCATGTACTTGATTCCCTTTTGGGATATTTACTGTTTTTAATATATACATTTTTATTCCTTTTATTTTCCTCCAAATGCATTGTAACTTTTACCAACATCTAATAATCATTTTCCCATTGAGTTAACTACCAAATTGTCATATATTAAATATATATATACCTGGGTCTATTTCTGGATTTTCTAGGGTTTTTTCCCATTGCTTTTTATGCTTTTCCTACATTAGTACCATATTATTTTGAATAAAGTGGCTGTGGAGTATGTTTTGGTATTTGGTAAAGCACATCCGTGTGTGTGGATTTTTTTTCAATACTTCTCTTGGCTTTTTGCTAGTATTTACGTTCCACATAAACTAAGATTTTTCTACCTAATCTGTCTATTTAAAAAAATCATTGAGGAATAGTAATGACATTTGTATTATAATTGCTTTTAATTTTGTGGAGAACTGGAAATTTTAAGACATTGATCATCAGATCCAAAATCATGGCATACATTTCCATGTTCTGGTCTTGTTTATCTTTCTCCATTAGATTTATGGTTTTATTCACAGAGGTGCTGTGTTTTTATTATTAATTTATTCTTAGATATTCTATATTTTTGTTAATATTATGTAATAAGTTTTATTTCACTATCCATTTTGATTTTTTTTTATAGAATAGAAAATAGTTGCTGATCCTGGTATATGTATTTTCTGTTAACAGATTGTTGTTCCGATTGGATAATTCCTATTGACATATTTTCAAGTTTATTAACTCTTTTCTCTGTCATCTTCATTTTGCTATTGAGCCTCTCTTCCAGTGAATTTTTTGTTTTGGTTATTGTATATTTCAGTTATAAAACTTCCATTTGTTTCTTCTTTATGTCTTCTATTTCTTTGCCAAAAATTTCAATTTTACATTTGTTTCTGGAGTGTCCCTGATCGTTGGAGCATTTGTAAAATAACTGCTTTAAAGTCTTTTCAGATATTTTCAACAGCTGTGTCATTTTGTTGTTGGAATCTGTTGGTTGTTGTTTCTCCTGCAAGTGGAAATTTTCCTAGGTTTCCACATGGAGAGCAATTTTGGCCTCTATCTTGCACATTTTGGATGTTATGCTATAAAGCTCCTGGTTTATTTTAAATCCCAAGGAAAATGTTAACATTTTTTTTTTTTTTTTTTTTTTTTTTGCTTTTAGCAGGCAGTCAACCTGGTTAGGTTTATGCTGAAAGTTCCAACATACCTTTTGTGGGTTGCAGTTCCAATTTCAGTTCAGATTTCATAATCTTTGTACTGCTGTTTGGATCTGTCCCCTGTGTGTACACCCAGAAACTAGTTTGGGACCTAGTCAGTACTTTATGAGTTAGCTCATAAAGCTCTCAGTAGCTTTGATATCCTTATTAGCATTCTATTTACACGTGCACAACTTGGTGATGGGTCCAGGAATTCATAAACAACTTTATACGTTCCCTCCCCACCCCCCCGCCCCCCGCCCTTTGTCCTGTTCTCTATGATCTCCCTGGTACTTTTAGGTTTCCTGGGACTTCCTTTCTCAGTCCTCTGCCCAGAAAGCTGAGGCTTTAATTATCCCTCTCTGCCACCCACTTCTACAACTGTGCAGCATTCAGGGCCAAATGGTTGAAGTCCAAAGGGAAAAAAAAAATGGTCAAATCAGTGCAGTTATTTAAATGCTCATTTTCTTACCTAATGTGCCTGCTATTTATTTTCCAGTGTCTTCAAATAGCTGCTTTATGCATTCTGTCCATTTTTATAACTGTTGTCAGTGTGAGAGGTAGGGTGGAGTGTGCTTAGCCATCTTATGCAGAAGAACTGTTGTTAATTTATTTTTAGTATAACTATTGATAAGGATTTGTTTAAATTTATCAAGTATAGGAATATAAAGGTTGAAGGACTACACCTTCTACCTGGGTGTTATTTATCTGAAATATTTCTTGCTGTTTGGATTGTATGTTAACACTCTGCATTAAAAGTTTCACTAATAATTAGCATGTGTTAATTGCTGAGAACATGGAGAATATAGAAAAGAATAAGTGTGATTAAAAACTAAAGTGCCTCCCACTCCTACCACTCAGTGATAATAGCTGCTTCATTTTTTCCTTAACCTTCATCATGTATGTGTGTGGATGTATCTATTTATAGAAAGTGAAATAGCACTGTACTTATGGTTCTCTTTATTTTATAATACATTATAAGTAATATTCATATTATAAAAGTTTAATTGCTGCATAATATTCCACAGTATAGAAGTATATTGACTTTATAATAACCCACATCTTCTGAATATTTTTATGCAAACTATACTTTCTAGAACCTGCAGTTCCTCATAGAGTATTTTCACATAAAAAAATATATGTCTGGTTGTTAACAATAAATAAATTAAGATTATAAGAAGAGTCTAATAAGAGATGACAAACATTATTCTTTGGGACACAGGTATATTATTGTTAAGTTCTCGTAATTACTTTAAAACTTTTGGGGTGCTTGGGTGGCTCAGTTGGTTAAGCGTCCAACTCTTGGTTTTGGCTCAAGTCGTGATCTCATGGTTTGTGAGTTCAAGCCTTACATCAGTCTCCCTGCTAACAGCATGGAGCCTGCTTGACATTCTCTCTCTCCCTCTCTCTGTGCCCCTCTCCTGCTCACTCTCTATGTCTCTCTCTCAAAAATAAATAAATAAACTTAAAAAAAAAACCAACAACTTTCTCCTCATTAGTCCAAAGCTCTTTGATTTCATGCTTCCTCTCTTTGGTATTGTTTTTTTCCCAAGTATTTAGCAATCAGTGGGCTAAGGACAAGGCAAGAATTTTCTGCACAAATTTCTGTACAAATAGTACTGTAGAAGGTAAATTTACTATTTGGTCCATTTTAGAAATCATTTACCTGACATATAACAGCTTGACTTGTATACACGCACACACACACACACACACACACACACACACACACTTAAATAAAAGATACCTTTAGTAGGCATGTGAGAGAAAGTACATCCTCTGTTTTTGCAAAAAAGGAAACCGAACAAAAGAAAAAGCTGAGTCAAATATATTTGTATGTTGTTATAGTTTCCATTAGATAATTATCAGAACTATAACAATACACTATAAGTACAGAAATGAACCTAAGTATGTCCAGGAAAAGTGTAGCTAAAAAATAATGAACCACTTATTAATTTGATTGATTCCACAGTAACACTATTCATAGCCCGTTTTCATAATCACAGTTTTATTTTATTTTTTTTAGGAAAGCTGTTTCAAAGGTATGCTATTATAGCAAAACTATGATGTGGCAAAGACACTACTGATACTTACAAAATTATTTAACTATTTGAGCAATAGTACCATATTCCATTTTGGTCCTTACATAAGATTGCCCTAAATAACATGGCATATTATTATTTCAAAGAATTGTTATTTATTTCATTAAATAATTTTATTTCAATTTTCTATGGTACTGTAAAAGGTAACCACATGTAACATTTATCAGAGAGTATCATTCATGGTATTGAAGGATTTATACCTTTTCATGATTTTTAGAGAAACATGCAAATCTTTTAAAAATAAAATATAAACACATAAAATATAAAAGTATAAAATAAGGTATATATCACTATAAAATAGTTAATAGCTAAAATAACATTTTATACTATTCAAAACATCCTACAAGATTAACAAAATATATATCACAATTCAGGCAAATTGGATTTCTTACTCCATTTAATATTGTCCAACAAGCTTTGTGGTGAGAAGTTTTAGATTGTCAATTTTAGGGTAAAGGTTACGATTTATGTATTTGATGACTTTTGTCAGTTTCTGCTAAGGTGCTTTACATCTTCCTAAGGTAAAGTAGTATTTTTATATTTTTATATACTCTGATTTACTTATAACTGACAAGTGGCATATCTTAAATTGACAAAGATATGCATAGAGCAGATGTCAGAAGACAGAAATGATTACAGTATGGAGCACTTCTTTTGTAAAATATATGAGTTAATTCACCAGTCATGAAAACGCCGGACTGAGAAAAGCTTTCTTTGCGTAGAGTGTTGGCAGGTGTCATGAAACTTCCTCCAAACAAGATTATTAATTCATGACCTATTTCCCTCATTGCCATTTGCAGTAGCACCTTCTTCAGGAAGGACTGCCACTTTCACCAGGCAGACCTTCAAATTATGCATGGGGGATGAAGTAAATGCAAATCTCCATCACAAATTTAAAAGCAAATAGTACTTTTGACAGCCAGATGCCTATCTTTCCATGCTAAAGCTTTCCAAGTTCTGATGGATGCTTTCTACAACCCTGCATATACCCTAAAACTCATGTGTCTCCAAGACTTTGTTGGTAACTCAGGGAAGAAAAACATACTTTTGTTGAGAATGGATGTCTTTTACAGAGCTAAGGTTAAAAGAGAAATTTTGAGGACAATGTCCTGCCCACGTGCTAGTAGATGAAACCATTCCAAAGGTTCTGCATTTTTGCTACAAAAAGGGGCCTGGAGGAAATCTTAGAGCAGATGTCTGCCTTTAAACACATAGGTGTCCTACTTAGAAGTGTCTCATAACTTTTAACCTCATATATTTTGCATTAAGTCAGGCAATCAAGGCAAAAACATATCCACACAGTCATTCCTCAGACATTACTCTGTTTTAACATTGATCACTGACCTATGTATCATTGACCTATGTTAAGGGATTTTTTGAAAAGTCATTGTCTCAACTTTTTGCTGTGTTGTTAAGGATGTTGTTTATCATATTATTCACTGACTTTTTTTGTTAGGTCTTTGGTCGTAGTATCAGTTGTGATTTTCTGAGCATTTGCTGCTGCATTTGGTTAGTTTGTGCCTTATATTACTCAATCTGTTACCTGAGTTTCCTTTTTAGTGTGTGAAAACATATCTTGTCTATTTTAACAAATATATAACTCATTATAGTATGCTTCTTAAAGACCATTAACTTCCTTCCTAGGAACACCTCACTATTTCAAATTATAATTTTAATATTGACTCATTTTTCCTGATGTGTAAATTAGGTTATTTTTCTTGGTTAGCTGCATCTTTATAAACTACTTCAAGTAATGTCAGACAAAGGTTGGATGCAACTTAAAAATGGTGCAATGCATATCTTAAGATGAAATGCAGGTCACTTTAAAATCTAAATCCAATTTACTTTTCAAATCTTAATTCCAAGGACATCTCTATACACTACCACTTGTAATCAGTTTTGTCACCTTTGTGTTCCCATACACAGGAAAAATTTCCAAAGTTCATTTTCGTTTGGCCCACATTGAAAATGCCTTCTTATTTTACCCCTATCCATCCAAACATTAACTATCATTCATTTCTTATTGTAGCTTATGCCAACTTTTTTCCTAACTCTGAACTTGTAGCATTTATTTACTTAACCATTCATCTAGATTTTGACTTTGTTCTGCCTATTGAAAATTCTTGCATTGCTTGGTAAGTAATATATTACTTCTTAATATATTAAGTACCAATATTTTGGCTTTCAGGTTGGCAATGAGTTCCTACAGGTGAGGAGCTGATTCCTGTTTAGAACACCCAAATATTCTATATATTCTGGTACATTTATTGAAAACATAAGCATGTATAAAATAATAAATCAGTTTATAGGATGAAATAAAAGTATTAACTTAGAATGAGTGGTCAAAGCAGATTTTAACACAGCATAAGTTTATGGGAATCTCTGAAGTTATTCACAATTATTGTAATAGCTAAGATTTCTGTGTACTGAGCATTAACATGGGCTTTAAATAGAATCCCCAAATTTGTTCTGTATATTTTATTATTCCATTCCATCTCTGTGAAATTTGGGATGGCTATGTGAACTCTGAGTTTTCCCCTGGGATGCAAAAAACTATCTTAATTCAGCAGTGAGAGTAGGGCTTACAATGAGCAAAGGTGCTTGTGGTTTGATGACATTGAGAGATGATGAGTCGTTATGATTCTTCTGGATGATGACCAGTGGTGTAATCTACAAGGTCCAGACTAGGCAACCCAAATAAAGTAGTTATTTTCCAGACAGCATATTCCTCCTGCACCTTGTGTGGGAGGAAGAATAGACTACAGGGCATATTCGGAAGCTCAGAAAAGCAGAAAGATAATTTCACTGCAATTCTGAATGACTGCCATTTTGTTTCGCACTGTGACACCTTTTCTATTACAAACACATAGTTCACTAAACATTCACACTGCATTCCTTAAGGGGTTTTGTTTTTGTGGGTTTACTTTTTTCTTTTCTTTCTTTCTTTCTTTTTTTTTTTTTTTTTTTTTAGAGTAGATAGTAGCATGCTGTTGATAAAACACTTGAACTCCTGCTGTTTAAATTGTTAGGTTCTGTTCAGAAAAGTGAAATAATGTTCTGCCATTTGTTCCCAGGTACTGAGACTGCTGCTGAAATGTACAAATAAGTACTCTAATCTGGGTAGAGAATAGTTCTTTGTATGGTTTAAGGCAGTGGGGAAGGGGGGTTGTCTTACCTCTTTCCTTGCAGGAAGTTGAATCTTTTGTTTCCCCTGCTGGGACTTCAGTCTCTCAAAAATCTTTTTCTCGTGTACTAACACATGGATCAGTAGAGGTTCTTTTTTCCCCCCAATATTTGCTTTATTTATTTTTCCTAAAAAATAACCCAAAGCTTGCATTGTCAAAGACAAGGTAACTCCCAGTTTTGCTAGTCAGACTTTGTCACCAGGGAGAGTTTAAAGTTCTTTAATCTGTCTTATATCTAGTATAGATATTCTGAATGATCAAAGTGTTCAAAACATTTTATTTTCACTACAGAGAAGGTTCACTAACCCTTTCTCTTGACTTTTTAGTTTCTTACATTTTGAGAGCAAGTTTCTTAATACCAAAGAAAACTTACTTAATAGCATAGATTTTTATCAGTACATTTTACCTCAATGATTTGATTCTATACCCTGAATTTATTGGAGCCGGGGTGGATTGTCTGTTCTAAGCAGACTGTACACGTGCAAACATGCCCAATTGCTGAAACACATTCATGGTTTATGGCACAATCTTTTAAGATAATAGTTGTTTTCCATGTGGTGCATGCTCTCTACTACCAGCTACCATTACTGGATTTTTCTTTTGATGAAATGTATCTTCTTGTGGATGACAGCTCATTTTGAAGATCCACTTTTTCTCCATATTTTTACAACAAAACCTTTCCCTTAGTCATCCTGTATCTATTGTGCACAAAAAATTCTGGTAAGCCTCAATATTACGAATTCAAATCAAACAAAATCTGTGCTTCCATAAGCTAACAATTTGGGGTATGAAGTCACAAATGTTAAGAGATCACTTCTGTCATGTTGCATGCTATGATGATGGTGTTCTATGTATTCTATAAAAGGTCAATGATTATGTTTTCATTTTATAGCATATAGGTCTAGGCCCTATACAAATTTTATAACCCTGGGAAGATTTCCAAGAAAATAAAATATACAACACCACTGTAATATATTATAAATATTACATAGAATAAAAATTTTGGTGCTGCATTACTAATCAATTTCTACTCTGATTGATTGGATTTCATTGAAATCAGAGGGTCAAAGACCAAGGTTAGGGAAGAACTTTAGTCTGCTTATATTAGTCACAAATATCTACCACTTCCATAAGCAAATACTCTGATCAGAAATGAATTTGCAAGTGTATTAGAAAATGTGACGACTTTTTATATCTTGGGAGGTCTACGGTTTGGGGGTAGAAGACTTGATTCTAAATGTCAAATCCAAGAAGAGATTAAGTACGGTCTTTTTGATGTGCTTGTGTTAGTGCAAATCCCCATGAATACGACCTATTTATGAGTGAAAGAAATCCTCTTTGAGCATTTCTTACTATGATGCTTTTCCACTTGAGGATTACCCATCCCTTTTTATCTTTGTTGCTTATTGCATATTGAGAATGCCCTTCTTTGTGGTTTATTTTCTTTTCAAGCTCTTATTTTAAAGACCTAAGAATGAGACTGCAGGCAGGAAGAATTGAATTGATATTGAAACTGGAAGGAAAAAAAAACCCTCAGGTTTTATTGTAACTCTAAAGGCACATTTTAAGCCCTGGAACACATTTAAGAATAAAATGTTCAAACTCGCACCTGTCAAGAAATTTATAGTTAAGGATCATCTATTGTTAATATTTCCTAATTCATCATTACTTGCTAACAGTTATGTGTTGATAAGAGAGGCCTAAATCTTTTATTAGAGTGTCTACTTACTGGGTTTTATGGCTTCGAAAGATGAGAGACCATTGGAAGTCCTGCTCAGATAGACAGAAAGGCAGCATGGCTTAGGAAACGTGCTGATCTGCATATTAAAAATCTTCTGTCTGCATTTTGGCATTTTTTTCTATTTAAACACACAGGCTGGTCAATTTTAGAGACCCCTCAGAGAATAACAATGAGAAAAACTTACTTAAAAGGAGTTTTTAAACTTCTCTTCCCTAAAAAGTTACTTCAGAAAAAATGTTTCTTCCTCACTCCTATTAGAGAATAATTTTTCTTCAGATGCCTTTTAAACAGAGGGTCTCAGAACACACTCTAGCATGATGGTTAAGATGAAAGACTTGGTCAAGGGTTATTTGTGGTAACTGCACCGTGGAGTTCTAAGAACTACTAGACCAGTGTTACTAAAGCAATGGTCAGAATGAGTCACGGCAAATAGTGTCTGCTGACTCTTCTGATCAGTGCAGTTCTCCACAATTATACCAGGTCCATTATCAGAAGCAAATATTCTACTCTTGGCAAGAGGGATTTGCTTCTTAAAATGCAGCCCCCAGAGTCCTGCTGTGGGTTTGGATAAATAATCCCACATAGTAAGAATGTCACCTTGCCAGCTCTGCCTTTTTTTATCCATACATCTCTCTCTTTCTGGAGTCTCTCAAAATGAGTGGCTGGCTCCTGGCAAGATGTGACTATTCCTGGAAACACTCCAGTATCTTACTGAGACTCCTCAGGGCAATAAGGTTCCTCATCAAAACCTAAGGGTGTCTATCTCTGGAAAACTGGGTGTAATTATGGTAGAGCTGAAAAGTTAAGCATCAACCACAATAACATGTTTTGTTTGCATTGTATCCGTCCATTTATGAAACATTTTAATGTATATTTTTTAACTGGTTCCCAAACCATTTGATCAGCTAAGTCAGAATGTATCACTTATGTTCATTTTCTAGAGGACACAAGAGGTTGCAATAAGTCTAAGGTCATAAAACTATTAAGCAGAAGGGCTGATACTGGAACCCAGTAAAGAGGTTCTTTTATGACACAAAACCGAATCTAACAAATAGCCCCATAGGGAGTGAGGAACAGTTCATATCGAATTATTTTTTAGTCTAACCTGAAAATCTGCATCAGTAGCATTTGAAATGAGCATCGATGAAATGAAGAAAGTGCACTTCATCTCATTTCCCTGAGGCTGGGAGAAGCTCTTTTTATTGTGGGATTATAAAACATGTGACTTCTGAACAAATACTTGAATGCTATTGATTTGGAGATAAAGGAAACAAGAGGAGGCTTTTGTATGGAATGAGAGAGGAGATGCTTGTATAATATTTTATAACCTCCCTCCCTACCCACCCCCCCCCCCAAAATTAGAGAAGAAAGAAAGATAAAAGTAAAGCAATGCTAGGTAGATGTTCATCCCATCAGAACTGTAACGTGATTAGTGGGTAAAACTTGTCCCAGCTTTACTCAGGGCTGGTTCCCACACGGTGTGGGAGTAATGAAGATGGTGAGGATGAATAAATATCATATTCTGCATCACACACCCCAGTAAACCTCTAGGACAGTTGGTAGCAGGAATTAAGGTGAGCTTACATCAACCTCTAGGGGAGAATATGTGTGAGGGGAGAGGAATAACAACGAGGGCCAGAAATATGACTTGGTTGTCTCTTACCTAAAGGAAACCTTGCTACATAGTAGTATGCCGTGTCCTCAAGGAGCTTTGCGTCTTTGCTAATACTCTGCCTCTGGCCAGGATTCTTATTGGCTGGGTCAGCAATGGATTCTTAGGATAGAGAGTCCCTTAGACTGGAGAGTGAGCATCTTGGAAAGAGAAAAGATACTAACACAGGTTGCTGCTTTCCATAGTTTTGCTCTATAAAGAACAACAAAAAAGTAATCTTTTCTTTTCTCGTTTTTTTTTTTTTTGTTATTCCCCTCAAAACAGACAGATTATAAAAATAGATTCAAAACATTTTCCGCTAATTTTATATGTTAGCTGCATAATGACTGTTAAGGGAAACTAGGCATGTTTGGAAGTTTTCGAAACTGACTTAATTAAGAGCAGCTCTCATGATAATTCCCCAAAGTTCTTAGATGCCACAGGCAGAAATGCTCAGTTGGTCTGGGGAGAGCCTTTAGCTGATAAAAGGAGAATGGGTAGCAGGTTAATAAGACAAAATGGAAAAAAAAAAAAAGGAAAAAAAAAAAGAATGCTAATTGCGTTCCAACCTGTGGTGTGTTCCAGTATTGCCTGGAAGCCAGTGAGTACTGGCTTACCTGAGAGCACATGGCTACATTTTCAAGAAATTTTCAAGCCAGTTGTTAAAAACATCCATTATTAAAAATTAAATTGTGTAAACCTACACTTACATGAAATATTAAACAAAGATAATAAATTCACACAGCCCATTACTTCCAAATCATTTTTCTACATTTCACCATTATCTATATTCTTGAGGAGGCTATTTATATTTATTGTACCTATGGTGGAGTTCCAACATAACAGTACTTACTTCACGTCTCTCCTCAACTCTCGGTGACATCATATTGGTGGCTGATATTAGCCATGTTTGGCAAATGCCACAAGGTAGATACTGACTTATTGTTTTGTTGATTGTCTGATCATAAGAAATGTTAATAATGTAGATTAAAGTTGAAAATGTGTCATGCAGTTATATTATGGGTAGTATAAAATTGAGGAAATACTCACTTATCATTTGATAACTTTGCCTGAGGCAGTAAAGATGCCATTCACATCACTGATGAGCAAGTGAGGTTCTGACACACATCTTGCTTGTTTCACTTTCCTCCTAACTCATTAAACAGAAATATCAACTGGCATTCGTGTCACATATCAGATTTATTGATGATGCATTTATTGGGGAAAGAAGTAGCAGATTGGGATCCAATTACATTTGTCAAATCCTTGGTGAATTGCAGCTATAATTTGGCTACCATTATAAGAGTTTGGAAAATATCATTGGAAGCTCTCTGTTAGCATCAACTGACCATGTAGAATTTATAGCAATAAGTATTGTGTATTTTTTTTAAATTTTTTTTAACGTTTATTTATTTTTGAGACAGAGAGAGACAGAGCATGAAGGGGGGAGGGGCAGAGAGAGAAGGAGACACAGAATCGGAAGCAGGCTCCAGGCTCTGAGTCATCAGCCCAGAGCCCGACGCGGGGCTCGAATTCCCGGACCGCGAGATCGTGACCTGAGCTGAAGTAGGACGCTTAACCGACTGCGCCACCCAGGCACCCCAGTATTGTGTATTTTATTATTATTTGTTAATTGTTTGCTTGCACATCCTTCATGAAAATAGCATTTGTAATAGACTTATGTACATATACACATGCATACTTTTTTTCTTCACAGAGCTGGTTGGTTAATATTTGTCAGTATACTATTGGCAACTTCTGAAATTTTTGTTTATTCTATTATTTAATTCTATAACAATTCCTTAAAATAGGTATTGTTTTTTATTTGTAGATACAGAGAATGAGGTCCAGAAGAATCTGGAAAGAGTAGCAATGATGCACAGCTGGCACAGATTGTAGTTGGGATGGGATCTTAGGTATATTCTGGCCAAGGCCTAGGCTTTCTTGTTCACACCACTCTGACAGTGACATTTACTAGTTAACGACCTCAGTTACTTGTGCTACGCTCTGACCTCAGTGTCCTCCTCCATGAAAGGAGCATGATACTACTCTCCTTAGAACCATCATAAGGATCAAATGTGAAAATAATTTGTAAACTTAAGGTGCTAATGTAATATAGAATTATTTACTGAATTATTTGAGGTAGCATTTTGCTTGAAGAGCTTTACTATTCTCAATCTGACTCAGGCTCCTTGAAAATGAACTTTTCCATATATTACCTGAAAAAACAGAATGGCATTTCATTTTCTCTTGGAAATGTTTTCTCTTATAAATTGCTAGATATTTTTTCCTGTTCTGGAATTCTTTGCAAATATCCAACACCTTTTTGTTTAAGCACTGTTATTTTTTTCCAATAATAGATTGATGGCTTCTTAAAGTGTTTGGCAACTCAGTATGCCCGAGTTTTTATCAACCTAGAGCATCCCTGGAGGTAGCATATAACCAGCGTATTCTGGGGAAGCAGCCAAAAGCTGAACCCAGTGCATAAGTGAGAAGAAAGAAAAACAAAATTATATTTTTGAAAAGCAATCAAATTGTTTGCATTGGAGTATTATTACTAATAACCTTGGATAATTTGAAGTTATGGAGAATATAAGCACATTTTAATACCCTCTGATACCTAGATATTAGATTGCTATATGGATAATAGATAATTTTGTCCTATATCTGTCCCAAAGCCAAAGCACTTTCAGATGATGACATTTTCTACTGCAATTCTGAGTGCTTATAGGCCTTGATTCTGCTAGGTAATTATATTATCTACCATGGCATTAAGGCTCACTGCATGAGCTAATGCCATGATATGGAATTAATCAAATCTGAATGAAAAGGTCATTAGAAAGTTAAATTATTTCACTGATACCAGACTAGTGCCACATAAGCAGGAATTATACTCCTTTGTGATATAATAGATCCCGAAATGCAGTCATTAGTTTCACCTCACTAGGGATATCTAATTATTGATGTGGTTAATTACTTAAGCCCATTGACCATGGTTTAGTATTCCATTACTTATACTTTTAACTCTTTAAAAAAGCTGTTATGTAACATTCTTAAAATATACTTATGGTTCACCTAAGTTATTGTTTCCTATGAGTTACCTTTGTAAGAACACAGATGATCTAATAACATACCAACAGTTGTTTATTAAACTCATACTATATAGAAGATTGTGCATAGTTGTCAAGAGAAATTGTTCTTCTCATGGTAAAACAAATGAATTTCTGAACACATTAGAATCATATTCACTTTCTCAATGGAGCCTTAATGACCTCTGCACTATCCCTGACCAGAACAGACTAGATTAAGCCTCTGGGCAGAAATGAGCTTTAAGAATGTCTGGATAATTTGAGGCAGAAAAAAATGGTGCAGGGTCACCTAACAGCTGAATGTCCCCTTTTTCTGGCAGGGTAATGTAGATTGCCGATGTAAATCTAAATAGTAATGTCATCTCCTTTTATTTAAATTGCTGTATCACAGGGGCACCTGGGTGGCTCAGTCAGTTGGGCGTCTGACTTCGGCTCAGGTCATGATCTCACGGTTTGTGGGTTCAAGCCCCACGTCAGGCTCTGTGCTGACAGCTCAGAGCCTGGAGCATGCTTCAGATTCTGTGTCTCCTTCTCTCTCTGCCTCTCCCTCACTTGTGCTCTCTCTCTCTCAAAAAATAAATGTAAAAAAAAATTTTTTTAATTGCTGTATCACAGCATGTTATTAATCTTCCTGGTTCTGGCAAGACCAAGGGACACCATCAGCTTCCTGACCGTGTATTAGTCAGGATAGGCTAGGTTATGTTGCACTAACAAGCATGCCCAAGATTTTCCTTACTTGAAACAACAAAGATTTATTTCTTGCTTATGCCACTTGTCCCTTGTGAGTTAGCTTCAATCTCTGCTATATGGCTTCTCTGTTAGGGCCTACGTCTGACAAAGGCTCCATCTTAACTTTCCTGATCATCATGGTAGGGGGAAGAGCATACAGTGCATTGCACACTTAAATTCTTCCCAGAACTACACTCTTATCATTTGCCTCAAAGGAACCAGATTAGAATATTTGTGCTCAGTAATAATGACTATTAGCCATCTCCACTAAGGACTTAGTGGAGGAAGCAAGAAATGGGCAGGTCTCAAGAAACTCTGTTGTATCTTTTCCTTCTCTGTATGGTTACCTCACTTCAGCTAAGATTCTATAACCTTTGAGCAGTACTAAAAATCAGTTTAACATTTGGGGTGATGTATGTGCTCTTTCCTTCTGTGTAGTCTATAATCCATCTGAGATGCTCCAGTCCTCTGTTACAATCTCACTGCATCCTGAAGTTCTATATAGAATGGATAAAAATACAAAATTTTATTATTTATATAATTATTTTCCTAAGAACAATGAGGAAAGGGACTGTAATCACAGCTTTTCCACAGCATCTCACTTGGCATCAGGCTCAGAGTAGTTGCAAAATAAATATAGGTTGTGTGAACAAACGAATGAGAAAATAGAAATTCCAGCTAAATAGAAGGGGTTGTCAGTTGAGAGTATTTCCTCTCAATTTCTTTTCTTTTATTTTTAAGTGTTTATTTATTTATTTTGACAGAGAGCAAATGTGTGAGCAGGGGAGGGGCAGAAAGAGAGGCAGAGAGAGAATCCCAAGCAGGCTCCACACTGTCAATGCAGAGCCGACATGGGGCTCAATCTCACGACCCTAGGATCATGACCTGAGCCAAAATTAAGAGCTGGACACTCAATGGACTGATACACCCAGGTGCCCCTTCCTCTCTATTTCTATTTCATTTCTGTTTTTATATTTATAATTTCTTCCTTCTACATTTATGGGCTTTATTTGCTCAGTTTTATTTTTTCCCCGCAGCTTTTAAAGTGAGGGCTTAGTTCTACTTATACCTTTCTTTTCTAATCTAAGCCTTGAAAGTTATATATTTCCCTCTAATCACTACTTTCCCAGCTTTCCACAAATTTAGATATATTGTATTTTTATTATTATTGAGTTGAAAATATTTTCTAACTTATGCTGTAAGTTGTTCTTTGATCCACATGTTACTTAGAAATATTTGTTTGATATGCAAATATTTGAGGAGTTTTGGATATCTTATTGCAAATGAATGTAATTTAATATCATTATTTGATAATTATGAAGACTTACCTTCTGGCTGAGCATATGGTATCTTCGTGAATATTCCTTGTGCACTTGAAATAGATGTATATTGTTTAATTGTTATTGTGTTCTATAATTTGCAATTAGTCAAATTGATTGATGGTGTTGTTCAGATCTTTTATATCTTCACTGGCTTTTTTTCTACTTGTTCTATCAATTGATGAAACAAAGGTATTGAAATCTCCAAATATGAATACATCTTTCTCCTTTTGTTCTGATTCTGGCATTTGTTCATGAAATTTGTAAAATTATTTATTATGTTGTTAGTTGCAAAACTGTGAATTTTTTCCATTTCTCTTATTCTGTAAGGAAGATCTCTCCCTTATTCATAGTCTCTTATTTTTCTCAAAAAGTATCTCCCTGGAGGTATTCTTTCTTCCTTCCTTTCTTCTTTCTTTCTTTCTTTCTTTCTTTCTTTCTTTCTTTCTTTCTTTGTCAATGTGTTATAAGCCACTCTTTTCTTATGTTTAATTTGTCTTAAAATTTACTAGTGGAAGTCCTTTCAGGTAATCTACTGTATTCTTTTAATGTGTCTCATTTAGTACTTGAACACATCTTTGATTTCTGATGCAACAAAATGGTTCAGGCTCACCTTTTACTTTCCTGGTATCAAACTCAAATTTTAGGTGGAAGTGACATTTAAAACTTGATATCTGGGCATTATATGTACTCATTGCTTTGGGTGACATTTCTTCTTCTGAGCCCTTCAATGGAAGAGTTTGGAAGTATATTTTTAAAACAATTATTAGTTTTTACTGATATTTACAAATCAAATCCAACAACACAGGGGTCATTCTCACATTTTCCCATTCCATGTTTGTATTTTCTTATCTCAGTACATATTAATGCTTACACAGCTAAAATTCATCTAAGAGAAATAAATGGAATAGTCTATAATTTGAATAACCCTAGGAAAAAAAGGACAGGAAGGAGAGCTAAAAGCATAGCATAAATAGAAGACAAATAGCAAAATGTTAGACATAAGCCCAACCATATCTGTGCTAAATTTCAATTTAAATAAAGAAAACTGCAAGTAGAAGGCAGAGGTTACCAGAATGGATAATAAAAGCATAGTCAAGTTGCATGCTGTCTACAGTAGGTGCACAATATAGCTAAGGACAAAGTAGGTTGAAAGTAATAGGATGATAAATTATATACCATGCAAGGAGTGAACATGAGAAAACTGATACATATACATTATTATCAGACAGGGTAGACTTCAATACAAAGAGTATTGTTAATGATAAACAAGTATTACATAATGATAAAAGGATCATTTTATCAGCAAGGCAGAATGTCAAAGTACGGATAAAAGGGCTTCAAAATACATGAAGCCAAAACAGGCATGAAGCAAAGGGAGAAATAGATTGTAATGTGTAGAAATTCTAATACTCTTCCTTCAGTAATTTATAGAATAAGTAGACAAAAAATAGTGTAAAAGATATGAACAGTATCAGACAACTTGATGTAATCAGAATTACATCCCAACAACTGAATACGTGATGGTTACCAACACAAGCCAGTGCCACTTATGGGCCATTTAATTGGCTATGAAATAAATCTCACTAATTTAAAAAGGATTAAAATCATTCAGGATAGGTTGGCTTGCCACAATATAATTAAATTATGAATTTAAGATATGCAGGCACCTGGGTGGCTCAGTCGGTTAAGCATTCGACTCTTGATTTTGGCTTCATGATCTCAGTTTGTGAGTTCAAACCCTGCATTGGGCTCTGTACTGGCAGTGTGGAGCCTGCTTGGGATTCTCTCTCTCTCCTCTCTATGCCCCTCCCCTGTTTGCTCTCTCTCTCTCTCAAATAAATGAACTTATTAAAAAAATTTAAAGTATGCACCAATCCCATAGTATTTGAGGGGAAAATAACACAATTCTCAACAACCTATGGGTTAATGTTGATATCAAAAGAGGAAACAAAATACCGAGAACTGAATGATAACAAAAAAACAATATGTCAATATTTATGAAATACAGCTGAAGGATACTGTATAGGGAAATGAACAGACACAAGGAAAAATTAGTCAAGATTGTTTTTTGCAAAGATTATTAAAATTGATAATATTGAAGACTGATAAGGAAACAAAAACAAAATAAATTTTTGATATTAGAAATGAAAGAGGGATATCACTGTAGGTTGTACAGAATTATAAATGAGTACAAATTTGACAACCAGTGTGAAATAAACAAATCTTTGAAAATCACACATACTAAAACTAATCAAGAAGCAAAAAATTTTAAATAGCCATATATCAATTACAATAATTAATTTTGTAACTGCAAGAATTATTTCAGAAAATAAAAGAAAGATAACTTCTTCAATTGTTTTATGTACCCAAGATATCAATGATATCAAAACCTAACAATGCCATTATAAGAAAATAAATTTAGAGAATAATGTACCTTGTAGAGATACAACATTTGGTAATGAAGCATATCAAATCAATCTAACAATATATAATAAAAGTTAACAAAATTATACTATGACCAATGAGGTTTCCTCTCAAAAATTCAAGGTTAGTTTATTATTCAAAACCAAATCACTCTAATGGAATACAACTAAACAATAACAGCATGGATGATTCACTAATGCATTATGCTAAATTAAGGAACCCAATATTAAAATGTTGCATACCGCATACTTTCATTTATTTGACATTTTGGAAAAGACAATAATATAGGAAGATAGAACAGGTGAGTGGTTGCCAGTTCAGATAAGAACAGGTTCTAAATACAAATGGAATACTTGAGAGAATTCTTTGAGGTGTAGGAAAGGTTTCTGTTTGTAGTTATGAGAGTCTATGCACGTGTAAATACTCATAGAACTTTACACCCAAAAAATGTGACTTTTGCTTTAAGTAAATTATAACAAATCCAAAAACTTAATTTTTCCAATTGATAGTAAAAAACAGATAAACCATCATCTTAATAAAATTCAGACTGTGCATCTGACAAAAGTCAATATCCCCTTATGATAAACTATCTCTTCAAATTAGGAGTAAAGGAAAACTTCCTTACTATGATAAAGGGTATTTGCAACAAATCTATGGTTAACATCATACTTACTGGTGACATAATGAAGACTTTCTCCCTAAGGTAGAGACTAAGATAAGTACACTCTCACTACATATATTCAATATTGTATTGGGCAGCAAGATTAAAAGAAAATGCCCAAATCCAGAAAGCAGGAAGTGGTACTGGATAGCTGACAGTGTGGAGCCTGCTTGGAATTCTCTCTCTCCCTCTGTCTCTGCCCCTCTCCTGCTCATGCTGTCAATCTCTCTCTCTCTCTCTCTCTCTCTCTGTCTCTCTTAAAATAAATAAATAAACTTAAAAAAAGAAAATCATAAGGAAGAGAAATATGCTTAAAATACTGTAGTATATAGAAAAAAATTCATGTATAAGTGGACTTGCACAGTTATATCCCATATTGTTCAAGGACGAGTCAACTGTAGTGCCAGATGGAAGTGTAAGGTAAACTTGTAAGAAAGAATAAAGACCATACTCCAAATAAATCCAGGGGTTTGGTCTAATCCATTCCAAATTCCAGCAGAATCTTTTGAGAGAATAGTCAAGCTATTTCCAAGATTTCTAAAAAATTCTTTCTGGAACAGCCATAACGATACTGAAAAACAATAAATGTGGAGGATTTTCATCACCTGATTCAATACTTACTATAAAGCTACAATATAGTCAAGATAGGGTAGTGCTGGTATAATGGAGACACAAATAGTTCAGACAAACAAAAAGAGTCTAGAAATTGACCTCAACACAAATGAACAACTGATTTTCAACAAACCATTACAGCAATCCATTGCCTTTTATTTTTTTTTAAGTAAATGTTGCTAAACAATTGGTTGAATTTGTGAAAAAATTGGATCCTGACTCCAATTAACAAAAATTAATTTGAGATTAATCATAGGCATGAAATAAAACCTAGAACAATAAAGTATTTCAAAAAATAATATCTTCAAGATTTTCTGAAATGTTTACTTGGTCAGAATACAGACTTACAGTAAAAGAAAAACACTGATAAATGGATTCCTGTAAACATTATAATTTCTGATTTAAAACACAGTAAGAGATTGATAGAAAGTTATAGTCTAGGATAAATACATTCTTAGCACATATATTTGAGGAAGACTTTTTAGACACACTATATAAACCCCTATTAAAACCAGCGATAAAAAATTAACAACTCAGTTAAAGATTGAGAAAATACTTGAACAGCCATTTCACAAAAATACAAATGAATAGCCAATAAGCAAATGAAAATGTAAATTAAAACAACAACGTTACACTATTTCACAACACAAGATGAGTAAAATTGAGAAGACTGACAACACTAAATATTTCCACCTATTTGGAGAAATAGAGTTGTCATGCATTGGTGGTGAGAGTACAAAATGTTCAACCGACTTCAAAAATTGGCCATTTCTTAGAAACATCCAATATAGTCTATTCAATGACTGCAATTTTACCCTAGATATTGACCCAAGGGAAATGAAAACATATTTCTACAAAAGAATTGTACAAGGAAGCTTATAGAAACTTCATTCACAATAGCCTGAGTTGAAACAACCCAAAGTCCATTTATAAGAGAATGGATAAGCTAACCATGGTATGCTTATAAAAAAGGAATACTCCTCAGGAATAATTTTTTTTAAGAAAGAAGAACAATCTGATGTTTTAGGCACCAACATGGATGAATTCAATATGGATTAATCATGTGAAGGAAGCCAGACACATAAGAATATAATGTACATTATACCATTTTTATAGAGTCCAAGAATAAGCAAAACTTGAAAATAATGCATTAGAAATCAGAACGTGCTTGCCTTTGAGGTAGTGTAGATTTAGAAAATAGGAATTTTCTATCATAATGAAAATGTTTCATATCTTAAGTGGATTGGTGGCTACCCAGGTGGATACATGGATCGAAAGTCATTAAGCTGAACGCATAAGAGCAATGCATGTTAATCATATCTCAATATAGAGAGAAAAAAGGCAAACAACCCACTAAAACAAAAGGATAAAAACTTGGCTGTTTATAAAAGATACACAAATGGCTAAAAAGCACTTGAGAGTTGCTTTCCTACTTTTGCTACAATCAGAGGCTACCATGGTGTCTACTAGTTAAAAAACTGTGAGGTGACATGGCCGTAGCTGCAATCCAGAGGTCAAGAAACCACCTCAGTAAGTCACCAATGAAGCAAATTCCCAGTCAAAATATGTGAAGCTAGTGATTGTACACTGGAATGTGTATTCTAACTGTAGCCCTCCCACAGGTACCTCCTGACCTTCATAAGCTCAAGCTATACACTGAAATATGACTGCAGAGGAAGACAAAATCTGTATCTCCATGCCCAGAGCCCAGATCAGGAAGAAGGTGGCTTTTGCCTCATCTTTTACTTTCAAACATGCAAGCATATAATTGATGGAACACATGTTGAATGCAGACTAGCACTAGTGTCTCCAGAGGAGGAAGGCCCATTAGAAGGATGTTGGGATGGAGACCTAGTACCCAACGGAGGCAGTTACCATTATTATTTACATTTTGCAAACACTGAGCCTTAGAAATGCTATTTGGTTTTATCCTAAGGCTGGAAATTGAACACTAAATTTTAGGTTTCTAACCACTAAGCTGTACTTAGTAAGTTACACTCAATTGTTCTTTGCATATTGCTTACTTTACTTCAACATTTTGTATAATCTTTGGACCAAGGTCTACGATCCAGAGAATAATGATATTGGAAGTCTTCTTTGGAATATTTGAGAGAACTTTCATCATCTGAGGCTTACTATTTTTTTTTAAATCCAAACATTTTTAGCTACTCATTTTCAATTAAATGGAAAATAATTATATGATTAGACTCAGATGAGTTACAGGGAAATTCACCAATCTAATTGAAACTAAAAATAATTGGAAAGCCTATCTATGATGTCCCAAACTGTAGGAAATATATACTTTGGCTTTATCAGTGACTTTGCACTGAAAATTATTCTGGGCCTGCAAAGGCAAAGCTCATTATAGAGAATGGTATTGCAGAATTTTACTACATATTCTGAGTCCATATAGCAAATTAATAAAGGACATCATTCTGGGTCCCTCAAAGTTATATTTCATATTTTACTTTGCAAATTACTTTGAAATTCATTCTTCTATCTTGGCATGAGATTAGTTCAGCCACCTAAAGGCTATCAGCAGTCTCTCTGAGTGACAGTTTTCTCAGTTTTAATTTGCACTTCAAAGCATCAGTTTGTAGGTAAGAGAAGTCAAAGACCCTTCCATAGTCTCTTCTAGCTTATCCAAGACACTCTCTGGACAACGTAGCACTTGAATGGTGCTTGTGCTCACTGCCAGCTTTCATAGGTCTTCATTTCCCTCTGACCCATCTCAGCCTCTCAGGTAATGAGAGGAAAATGAGCAAAGCTCTCCTCATACTATGATGTACTGCTCCCTCATTGTCACATGATTTTTGAGGGAGGAGTATAAAATCCCCAGGGAGAAGCTTGGTTTCTTGTCACAGGTAGAGACTAACATATTCAAAGCATGAGTTTCCTGCTGGTGTTCTGTTTTGTTTTATATTTTGGCTTTTAGGACAGAGTCCCTGTCTAATATCCATTACAAGTTCATTTGTTTGTTTTTTAATCAAAGAGAATTATTATTTTTTCTAGCATGAGATTTGGATTTATCCTCAAAAAATTACTTATTTCAGGAACTATCTGCTGAATACCTAAACCAGTGATGACAAAAATATCTTGTTGAGAAGGAAATTAGTGCAAGTAAGATATTTATAGTTAGTGAAAGTATTAATAATTAAGTGCACAGAATAAAAAAAGAAAATAATACATTTTATTAAGTGGTCTTGTGAAAAAAGAGTGAAGACAAAGGGACATAAGTAATAGTTCATTAATTTGAAAAATAAGTGAGAAGATGTAGACTTCTGTGTATATTCTATTTCTTCTATTAAGTTTATTTCTGTCTGTAAAGCAGAGTTGCTTTATGTTTTTAAGATAGTATAAGTGGGAATCATTGGATAGAGGGAGTGGATAGCAGTGAACCAGAAAGTTACAGAAACATGTAGGAAGTGTGATAATAAAAGGAAGCATTGGGTAGAATGGATTGCTAATGATATGCTGCCAGATATGGTATAGCCAAATTCCTCAGAAGATCACTGTCCAGGTAGATTTGATCTCCTGTCTCCTAGAAAAATAATACCCTGCATGTCCCCACCAAGTGTGACAGGATGTCAAAAAGTTAATTAAGAAAGCAAATTATAAACTAAAGAGAGGTTTAATAAATTCGTAAAATAGATCTCAAATGATGGATATGTGATAAGAACTAGGACCATGTAAAGAATTAGAAATGTGAGAGGTTAGAGGGAAAAGGAAAATCTGTCAATCACATTAAACTATCTGATTAATTTATTGCTTTCTGTAGAAGTCCAACTTTCCCTTATGTTTTTATGGTAGAGTAGGCTGTAGTTAATTAAACTAAAACTTGTGTAGGCTTTAAGTTTGAACTTGAACACATTTTATCTCTCATGAAAACTCTCGTCAGTTAGTAGTGGCTACTTGAATTGCTCTACAGGGATGTATTGTGAAGCCAAATTCAAGCCCAGTGAGAATGTCATAATCAATTACTTATGTCTGCAGTGATCATGAGAATGTCTGCAGTGGTCATGAACTTCTTACCCTGAACAAGGCCTTTCAAAACAGATGGCTCTTATATAAGGTAGGGCTCAGATTAGGACTGAAAATTTGTCAGACTCCTAATGCCAAGTAATATTGGGTTTGATGATGAAGAGATGGCCTGTGTGTGTATATTCTAGGGACTAACTAAATATAAATGACAGCCTAAACCCAGACTTGAAAAAAAAATGTGACTCACATTAAATCAGATGATTCTTGGCTTGGAATCAAAAAATTGAGGAGAAAGATTCAGAATGTTCCTGGCTAAGGAAAGCTGAGATTGGCTGTATAGGAGTATTTTTCTTTGCGTTTCTGGTTTATGGATTATGGTTTTACATTTTCCTCTTGGACTTTGGAATGTAACCCAAAAGGACTCTATTGGCTTAGGGTAAGTGATTGAGTGTGCTCACTGCGTTCTGATAACATAGTATGTTATCCGCATGAAGATAACTGATTGGTAGTTCTTGGGGACATAACAATTTTTTTTGATGCTTTGTTTATTTTTCAAAGATAGGCTTGTAGTAAAAATAGGCACAGTAGCAGAATAATTCAGATTATTGGACAAAATTAGATGCAGTTTGATAGTTTATATACCAAAATCAATACTTCAGTAGGAACATCTGGTTTTGGGGCTATTGTGGATTTGTAAAACCAAAAGATATATCAATGAGAGGAAATGATGGATGCAACACTTCTCTTAGAAACCTCAGTCAGAATCCAAGATCCTAGCTGCCTGCTGGAGCAGGTAATTGACACAAGTTCTAGCATGAAGATATTGATTTGCTATAAAAGAGTGGCAAGTTTTTACAAAGGAAGGCTGGGAAACCAAGCAGGGTAATTGTGAGTGAGGTAGCAATCCAGTTTTCAGTGCACTCTGATCAATGGATTGGTGGCATTGGACCAATAAGTAATGCCATGAGGTTCCTTCTACTTTTCTTCCTGGGTTAAATGACGAGACTGGTTAAAAACTGTGGAAGGAAGATGTTCTGACCAGACTTAGAATCAAGGGTTAGAATGACATAAAGACAATAATCTTTCAGGAATTTCAAGTTCTATTCAATTTTTAAAGTTCTCTGTAAATGTAATTTTAACAATCTCTTTGCAAGTCTATTTGTGTCATTTGCAAATCTATTTTGTGTCATTTCCAGTCATAACTCCCTAACAAGGGCACCAGCTATCCTGACAGGTTTATTCTGATACTGATATAAATGGAATTCTATAGCAAGTACTTGTTTTGGTCTGTCTTCTTTCCCTTACCATTTTACTTTACTTTACTTTATTCATATTATTATGACCACTTGCAGATTATTCATTCTCATTATTATATAAGGTTCCACTGTGTGACTGTACCATGATTTATTTATCTGTTGTACTGTCGATGAACATTTAGGTAGCTTCCAGTCTGAAGCTATTATGAATAGTATGTCTATGGATATTTTGGTACATGTCTTTGGTAAATATATGGGTAGGAATTTCTGTTGGGTGTAAACCTAGGAATAGAATTTATGGATCATAACTCTAGAACCTAATTTTGCCAGTCTGATTGTCTCTCTAATTTCAATGCTCACTCTTCTATCTTTTCAACACGGAAGAGTAAAGTTTATCGTTTGAATCCCTCCTCTTGGCAACAAAAACATAGCAATAACAAAACAAACACTTACAATTGAAATAGAAAGATATATCAGTGCTTGAAAGAAGATATATATTTCTATAGACTAGAAATGGAAAAAAAAAACACAAGCATCAAGCAAGGTGGGACTCTGGGTCCTGGAATTGGGAAAAATTTATCTCCTATGGATTGACAGTATTCAAGTGTATCTCAAGTAAGATAAAGGGCTAGAGCTAGTTCATGGCATGAAACCAGGTTCTCAAAAAAGCCTGAAAGAAAGGTGTGATGATAATTGCCTAGCTAATGGCTTATATGAAGTTGAATGTTTATGGAAATAGAGAAAAGATATGGCTACTTCTGTGGCAGGGGCTGAATATTCTTGAGGTTGCTATTGGTCAGGAGCTCCAAGTTGCCAGCATTAGACCTATTTCTGCATGGGAGAGTGAGGTAGGAATGTCAGGTAAGGGAAACTCCCAAATTCCTAGAAAAGAATGGATATGAAGAGAGGGAAGAAAAATGACAACAGCAACAGCAAGAACAGCAACAATGACAATGACAAAATCCCTTCTAAGGATGAACTGACAATGCAATACTCTGAAATATATAAGTCAGGTAGAGGAAGACTGCTCCCAACTGAACTAATGGGGAAAACATGTATGCTCACAAAATGAAAATAAAAGATCTAAAAATGGCTTTGAAGTATTTGAATAGTAAATTCAGAAGTATGATAAAGGAGCTAATATTTATAAAAAGGAACACCTGAAAGCAAAACAGACAAAAACAAACAAAACCCAAAAAACAACCAACTAAACAAACAAACAAAAAAAAAAAAAACAAGAAAAGATGTATTTGACAATTAACTAATTCAAAATCCTGGAAGTGAAAAAATATAGTCTTTAATCTGTACACCATTGAAGAGAGAATTCAATGAATCCAAAAATGATTGTGAGGTGCCTTGAATTTAACATAGTGTGATGCTGAGATGAAGAAATGTAAAGGAGAACCTATGGAACAGGGGAGATAGGATAACAGTTAAGGAAGATTAAGACAGATTAAGGAAGAGAAAAGAAGGGAATAAAAAATCAGTATGCAAAAAAAAAAAAGTAATGGCTGCAAATTTTTCAACACAAAGAAGACCTATAAACTAAAGTTGAAAGTGCACAGTTATTGTGCATCAGGATAGGTAGTCTTAAAACCACACCAAAATGTTATCCCCAAACTGAAAATACCAAGGATGAGAATGAAATTTCAAGAACAAGTAGGGAGGAAAGACAAATTATTTACACAGCAACTACACTTGAAGCAGACTTCTTATCCGCAATGCTAAGAGCTAAAGGAGGAGTAAAGGCTTTTTAAAAATGCTGGGGTGTCTGGGTGGCTCAGTTGGTTGAGTGCCTGACTTCAGCTCAGGTCATGATCTCAACTGTTTGTGAGTTCAAGCCCTGCATTGGGCTCTGTCTAGGCTGACAACTCAGAGCCTGGAGCCTGCTTGGAATCTGTGTCTCCCTCTCTCTCTGCCCCTTCCCTGCTTGCACTTTCTCTCTCTCTCAAAAATAAATAAGCATTAATTTTTTTTTTTAAAATGCTGAATGTGTGGCTCAGTCAGTTAAGTGTCTGACTTTGGTTCAGGTCATGATCTTGTGGTCCACGGGCTCGAGCCCTGCATGGGGCTCTGTGCTGACAGCTCAGAGCCTGGAGCCTGCTTTGGATTCTGTGTCTCCCTCTCTTTGACCCTCTCCCACTCATGCTCTGTCTCTCTTTCTCTCTCAAAAATAAATAAACATTAAAAAATTTTTTTAAAAATGTTGAATGATTTTAACACTGAAAAGTATCACTCAAGAAAGAGAGGTAAGTTAAGGTACTGCCAGTAATACAAAAGTGAGCAATCTTCCCTCCTGCAAATACTTTCATAAAGAATTATTAAAAATGTAGTTCAAAAGGAAGCATGCACAGACATTCGTGAAAACTTGACTATACTTTAGATCAGATGCCATCAGTCTTTGCCAGTTATATCATCCCTGATACACTCAATGCTGCTGCTGTAGTGTAAAAAAACCATGGACAGGACATAGAGGATGGTGTGGTTGTGTTCTAATAAAACCTTTTTTTTTCTTTTTTTTTAATACAAAATTACATGGTAGACCAGCTATGGCTCATAGGCTGTGGTTTGCTGACCACTACTCTAGATCAGAAAGAGAGACTCAAAACAGTAAAACCTCTCTCTGTGCCCCCATCTGGTCTGGTCCTAGTCAGTGTTAAATTAGTATATAAATGGCATAAAGTTCTCAATCTCAGTGTTTGCAATATCTCTGTGTTTAATTTTACATTGCACGCTGTTCTTGAATTCAATAATAATATTCATTATCTTGATCATCATTTTTATTTGTAATTGTTATTACCAATTTGCATAAACCTTGCCTTAACAGAAGGGCTCTCTTTTGGAGACAGCCCCATCGTGCCCTGAAATGCTGGGGTCACATGGGTCTTCATAGATTTTTTTTGCCTTTAGACAGAACAAAAGTGTCTTCTGGGCTGAGTGCCACTTGGAAGGCTTTGTACGATTACTCAGATGCCTTTTCCTTCATTACTGTTTCCATCCCTCATTTCAAAGAGCCTCACTGCAGGGAAACAACATTCTCTCTAGGCTGGATTTAGCAGAATGTGTTTGGTCATTTAATTTCTCCACACCCTCAATGCAAAAGGGTTACATTCATATTACTGGTTATTGGCAACGTTGGCCATTTTTAAAATTAATTGATTTCCTGGCACTGAAGATTCTACTTCTAAAAACAGTTTTGTCAGAAGAAATATGAAGCAAAAGCTGAACTTAAGTCCTTAAATCCCCCTCAGACTTAATTTTAGCTTGTTCATTGATACAATTTGAGATAGAAACTGGGGACCCAGGCATGCAATGCACGCCTGCTAATGTTTGCAAAAAAGATACAATATGGAAAATTTTTATTCAGTCTATTTCTAGGAATATAACTTTTTTCCTGATAATGTATTTAGAAATACTCTTTTCTAGGGCACGTGGGTGGCTCTTTACTGGGGCTTAACCTGGTCAATTAAGCATCGACTCTTGGTTTTGGCTCAGGTCATAATCTCACTTTCATGAGTTCAAGCCCCACATCAGGCTCTACACTGATAGCATGTAGCCTGCTTGGGATTCTCTCTCTCCCCCTCTCTCTCTCTGCCCCTCCCTCACACGTTGCACACAGACTCTCTCTCTCTCTCTCTCTCTCAAAATAAATAAATAAACTTAAAACAAATACTCTTACTGAGAAATGCATGTTTCTTTTAATTCTTCTGCTGACTTTTTTTTCCCCTGATAACATTATGTAATTTTTTTAAGCAATAGATTTAAGAATATCAGAGTTGGAAGAGACTCCAGATATTTGTCATGCAATGTGTTATTTGACATAAAACTCTTCTACAATGTGCTTACTAAGTAGCCACTTAGCTTTTGCTTGATTATGTCCTGTAATGGAGAACTCACTATGTCCCCATGATTGCCCATCCTATTCTTAGTCAAGTCCTAATGATTATTTTTTTTCTTATTGTAAGTGTAATGTTAAATGTTGAATTTGTGTATTAGAGATTTTACATGGAGGGTTGAAAGATAAAATTTGTATAATAGGAGTTATAGCTAGTGGGATTTTGAATAGTTATGACTATGCAACTCTTGGTCACTAGTTTAGTTAAGGCTTATTGGCTTATTAATGTCCTTTGTCATTCCAAAAATGATTCAAGAAGCTTCAGAGAAAAAACATGACAGGCAGGGTGAAAATTAAAGTATGTGAAGAAAAATAAAAATAAAAAAGCAAAAAAAAAAAAAAAAAGGTAGGTAAAGAAAACAGTTTCAAAAGAAAAGGAAGGGAACATTTTTAAAAAAGGGAAATAGTATCAGCTAGCATTAAGTTTTCCATGAAATTTGTGATATTAGATGCTTCATACTACTAATCCAAGTAGCCGAAGCAAAGAGAAGTACAAGATCATTTATGGTTAGGGAAGAGCTATTGTTGTCCTTGGTAAGCAAACCATGGGTCTTCCTAATGGATATATACTGTGATGTGCTCAAAAAAAGTCCTCAACTGTGTCTTCCCAATGGATATTAGAGAAAGCTTGCTGCTAACACACCACAGCAATCAAAGTGTAGGTTTGCTAAAGTATCTCATTCAATTGTCCTATCAGGGATAAGTATGTCTGCTGCCTGGTAGTTTGGTTTGACTCAGGGATAATTTTGGAATATCAATATGGGGAGATAAACTGAACATCCTTTAGTTAACCACTCCACAGAAATTCTATAATTGAACTTGATATGAATAGTATAACAGAAATTCCAGTGTTAATTTCTTTGAAAAGATTAAAAAGTATAGCATTTTGAAATGGTTTATTAAATAATATTCAAATGCTTTGACAATCAACTGGGCAACAGGGAGAGTTGATGTATTTTACAATAAAAAGAAACCAAATGAAGACAAGTCCCTGTGTAGATGACTCTCCTTGAGTGAGTTTGTTATTATACATTTTGGGTGGGTATGTATAATACACTATTTTACCATGCAGTCTAGAAATGCTCTCTGGAAAATAACGCATAACTCTAGACTAGTGGTTCTCAAACTTTAGTATACTAAAGAATCACTTGAGAACCTTGTCAAATATGCAGTTCTCCCCATTTTCAAGGATGATTTAGTAGATTTGTTTGGAACATAGGAATCTGAATTTTGCAAGTGATCTGTGGATGCATTTTGTGAAAAATTGCATTGACTATGGTAAATTTCTACTCCAAGGCTGAGATTATTTTACCGTTGGCCAAAATTATCAGTAGGTTATTATCAATGCATTTTGTTTCATTTAAATTTTTCCTCTTGGACGGGGAAGGTTATGTCTCTGTTTTATAGGATTTTTATAAAATTGCCTTTATTCATTTAAAACTCAATATTCAGAGGAAGATAGAGGAGATATCCTGGGGTAACATAAAAATCTCTCCTAGTTAAGAATTTTCAATGAACCTCCTATCTTACACCACCAAATTGCCAGCGAACAACTTTGTTTTTATACTGTATTAATATAGTTCATTGACTTTTAGTATTATTATTCTTGGAAACTTTTTATTGTTCACAAGATGCCTGAGGGAGATCATGTTATTTATAGTTGTGTGGTTATAAACAGATTGAGAGATACAACCTGTGTCCCTAAGTATCTGAAAAAAAAAAAATGGGGCATCACAGGATAAAGAAGGCTGTTTTGCTTCTGGCAATCCACTTATCTTCCTGTATACCCTGGTGACAAATGGATCATCTGGCTACCTGCTTGAGTGGCTCAGGTGAAGAATCTGCATATTTGAGCTCTTCTACAATCTGCTTTTTGAAAAGCAGAGCCACTAAAAACAATGTCATGCTTAAATTCACACCAGGAGCAATGACTGAATAAACTCTTACCTATCTGTCTTAAACCCTGGATTAATTTACCTAATCAGTTTCAACATTTCATTTTCAGAGTCAAATAGTGAAAACTGTAAAGCTCTTTGATTAAAATAGCAAAACAGGCACTGGGTTAGGTTTTGGGGAAAGAGGGATTGAGGAGGAAAGATGATATCCCCAAGGAGTTGGTATCTAACAACCCTACCTTGTCACTGGGCTCTCCACTATTTTATCTCATCCTCTATCCCTGCCAGGTAACATCTTATCGTGAGACAGGTCACTGGGTGAAGAAACCACTTTACCAAGTTATTTTCTTTTTTCTTTTTTATTTTTTTTTAACGTTTTATTTATTTTTGAGACAGAGAGAGACAGAGCATGAACAGGGGAGGGGCAGAGAGAGAGGGAGACACAGAATCGGAAGCAGGCTCCAGGCTCTAAGCCATCAGCCCAGAGCCCGACGCGGGGCTCGAACTCAGGGACCGCGAGATCGTGACCTGAGCTGAATGAAGTCGGACGCTTAACCGACTGAGCCGCCCAGGCGCCTCCCCAAGTTATTTTCTATTATCTTAAAAATACTATGTTTTGACAAAAAAGTGTTACTGTGTTTCTAATGTCATAAAGTAGAAGTAGCAAATGAAATCGGGTTTTTTAAGGAAAATTTTAGGCTGGGGCAAAAAGAAACATAGAGTAGGTAATGAAGTGGTTATGATTTTCTTTTCAACTAGGGAAAGCATAGTCACAGGGTTTTGTGCTGCTTATGCTGATGTTGTATACTTTCTTTCAAGGTGAATGAGATGTTGGTAGTTATGTCCAGGTAAGCACTTGTGAGAATATTGAATGAGAGGATTTCTTTCATTAGTAAATAGGCAGTCTTTCCTGCTTGAAAGAGTGTCCTCAAAAAAAATCCCTAAAATGGCTTTAGATGCAGAGTTCATTGTAGTTTCTGTAGAAAAGCCAAGTCTAAGAAACACTGAGCAATCAAGAAGATATTTGATGAGTTAAAAAGGGTGGTTCTATTCTAATTGGGTGGCAGAAAATAAAGTTAGGTGAAGTAGTAACTAATACATTATTTTAACAGGTAGAGTTATGGAGAAAATTAGATATGTATCTTTGGAGTATTTAAATCTTATTCTAAGTTATATATTATCTATGTTAGTATTTTCAGTAAGTTTTTTGGTTGCTTTAAAATTTTTTTTTATTATTACTTTTTTAATCTTTATTTATTTTTGAGAGAGAGACAGAGTGTGAGCAGGGGAGGAGCAGAGAGAGAGGGAGACACAGAATCTGAAGCAGGCTTTAGGCCCTGATCTGTCAGCACAGAGCCTGACACAGGGCTCAGACCCAAGAACTGTGAGCTGAAGTCGGATGCTCAACCGACTGAGCCACCCAGGCACCCTTGGTTATTTGTTTTATTAAATTGTCTTATTAAAAAGCAAAGCAACTAAACTGGGGTGCCTGGGTGGCTCAGTCAAACATCCAACTTCAGCTCAGGTCATGATCTCAAGGTTGGTGGACATCTGGCTCTGTGCTGACAACTCAGAGCCTGGAGCCTTCTTCGGGTTCTGTGTCTCTCTCTCTCAAAGTAAATACACATTAAAAGAAAAAAAGCCAACCAAACTAAAACCATGAGTTTAGAAACATGTCATACATATATTTGGCTGCATTAATTGTATCTATGAGTTGTGTGGCTATCAGAACAAAAGAGTTTAGGAAGAGACCACTGATTTAGCTATCTGAGGGATGCAGGAGGAAAGAGCTTTAAACAGATGGGTTCGAAGATTAAATTAGTTTATGGCAAACATGGCATCTTCAGCTGACACTCTTCATGGAGGCTTGCAAATCATGACCTTTCCAGATTAGTTTCTCTGCTCACTTGCTCTTTTTTTTTTTTTTTTCAACGTTTATTTATTTTTGCGACAGAGAGAGACAGAGCATGAACGGGGGAGGGGCAGAGAGAGAGGGAGACACAGAATCGGAAACAGGCTCCAGGCTCTGAGCCATGAGCCCAGAGCCTGACGCGGGGCTCGAACTCACGGACCGCGAGATCGTGACCTGGCTGAAGTCGGACGCTTAACCGACTGCGCCACCCAGGCGCCCCTCTGCTCACTTGCTCTTTTGGAGAGGACATTTCTTCTCCACATAGGCTTTGTCTTTACCCAATATTCGTTTCGAACTTTTCCTCAAAACCTCTGCCCTGCAGGGAGATTTCACTGGGTCACTCTTCCTGATCGTCCTTTTAACTCTTCTGTAACTACATCCATTTTTCAATGGCTTTTTGGTGTCTCTGGTTTTATGCAGAAAATTCATCCCAAGGACAGACAAATGTAGTTGCTCCATTTGCAGTGTAGTGGCTCTTCTCAGAGTGGAGAGGAAATTTAAGACCAGTGCCTAACTGGGAATTAGGATGCCTGGTTTCTATTCCACATTATGCCCCTAGTTAGCCACGGAAGTTGGGCTAGCCAGGCATCTCTCCAGCACGTAATTGGTGTTGAAAGATGAACTGAAACATTAAAATAGTTTTTAAAGAAATTTAAACATAGACTTGAATGGGGCAGCGCCACACAGTGAGCGATTAGGAGAAGGTGGATAGGAGGCAAGGAAAACACCCCTAAAGGAAGGAAGGAAACAAAGAAACTCCTCCCCTGGCTACCACCAAAAGCCTAGTTGGCTGTTTGCAATTGGTTGTTCCTTAGCATTCTGTTTATGGTAGGCTGTTTGTGATTGGTTGTTGTGTGGGCTGTTTGTGATTGGTTGTTGCCTTAGCTTTTTGTTTCTGTCCACACCCCTGGCGTCTCGGCCTGCTGCTTTAATGGCTTTCTTGTTTAATTTGACAGCGGTAGCACCAGCTCTCTGCAGGTGGAAGTAACGGGACAGATGAAGAAAAGGGTAAGAATATGTTTTGTAAACGGTAAAGTGCACTGTAAGTGCCAGGACTCATCCTTTTCAGTCTCCCCAATCTGCAGCTCAAGCCTCCTGTGCGTGGGGCCTGTGCAGTCACCAGGAGCCACTAAGGCCTCGTTCTCAGAAAGCCTCGCGCTTAGGTGAATGTCCTACTGTTGCCATCTTGAAATGCTGAACAGTTTTGTCTTCTGCCTGTGTTTTATTAAGTGAAGGCCAGTGGGAAAATGGAGCACAGGAGGAGAGGAACGAAATATACTTAATACGCATGTCCGCAGCTTCTTGCCGCCTAATTACCTACAGCGCAGAATCCCCTGATACTTGGGGCTGATTAAGACTAGGCTGAGTGAATGGTGGGCCCGGTCGGGTAGAAACAACTTGTTTCTAACACAGAAAGAATACAGTGATGGCCTTCTAAAAAAACATAAACAGCTAAGGAATTCTAGCATACTTTTCTTACCTGTGTTACTTCTTTGCATTAGGCAGCCATGTGCACTGAAAATAATAAAAAGAAAGGAAAAATAGGACTTCCGTTTTTTCCCCTCCCTTTCGGTACTTCCTTACACATCAGTCAGCCAAAGGTAAACAGTGTAGAATGTATGCACGTTAGACACGTGAAATAAAAGGGGTGATGATGGTTGTACAACAGTGTTAATGTACCAAGACCACTGAACTATACATTTAACAGCTAAGATGGTAAATTTTCTGTTATGCTTATTTTACCACAATTAAAAGTATTAAAAATTAAAGAAGTAAAACCAGTTGAGTTAGTGTTGTGGAATGTTTCTGCTGTTCTGGTGAGAATGAAACACATCTACATACACAAGCTAAGGTGTATGAATTACATTATTTTGTGGTGCCACATAGGAGTTAAATCCTCTCATGTTTTCCTTTACTGTGACATTGCAAAATATAAAGTGAATGGTAAAATTAATTCAATTTAAAGTTGTAATTTAAAAAATTTAGAATTATGGTAAATAGCAAATAATAAATACCATGAAAAGTTGAGAGACTGCAGACAAAAGGAAATATATAAAAAACATATTTTAGTACTTTTAGAGGAACTGTTTTTTCCTACTTACTATGCAAGGGGCCCCACATTTTCATTTTGCGCTGGGCCTTGCAAATCATGTAACTAATCCTTTTCACCTGTGTTATGTTTACATTGGTGAGGAATGTTTTGGGAAATGTTAAGATTGCACGTAACCCCACATACATAGTTTTGTGAGCACAAAGTGCCTAGTGGAATGCTCAAAATAGAGATGTACACTTTTAATTTGAGCCTTTACCGCATGTCATGTTGTTAACAAGCTTATTCTGTGAGTTCTCTTGTATTGCTTTTTTCTTTGATTCATTTCTTGATACACGTGCTATTTGAGAGATGTATTCAACGTCTCAGCCTGGCATTAATCCGTGACAACATTTAACAATGAAAAGTTAATGAAGCAGAAAGGATTTTAATTGTTGCTAACCATCTTTTCACTTTTTCTAATTGCTTTGTGGGTTTTCCATACATCTTCTTTAGGTTTAAAGAATTCTCTAAAAGACAGGAATAAAGAAAGAAAGAAACAGTTTTAAATTCTCGCATGCCTTTTCAAGTTGTTCTTACCAATTCTATAGCAATAGAAAGAAAAAAGGAATGTTTCCTGCAGTTATGAAGACCCCTCAGTGCTAAGTTAGACATTGAGGGTTGGTCGGCCTCTCTTTCAGTCACTCTTTACATCTGTACTTCCTTTTTATAACTTTTTCTATAGAATTTATGTCTTTAAATCCTCCCTATGCTAATATTTTCAGATTATTGATTACTGATAAAAGAAAGGAACACTTAATAAGTTTCTTCCTTCACTGTATTTCAATTTTTCCATTTTATCCCCTCCTTCTTTCCTGCACCTGTATTACTGACTCAAGTGCCTCTTATCTTCAAAGCATATTTGAGACCTGTGTCACAGCTGCAGGGAACCAGACAGATATTGAACCTTAGAATCTTGCTTTTTTTTTCTTTTTTTAAGTGAAAGGGTCAGGAATATCCACTCTGTTGCCCACTTGGTAGGTCACTCTAAACTTAAGTTCTTATTTTTATTTTCAAGGGATATAAAATATGCTGCCTTTGATATTAAGAAAGGTCCTATTGTTCTTCTGTCAATAGAGTTTGCACTTTGAATTGTATTTTGACTTGAAGCAAGGATCCATCTATGTTGCCTTTCATGATCTGCTCTGGGACCAACAGCCAGCCTGAAAGGTACACTTAACTGGGGTGGTGGGTGCAGTTCAGTCAGTGGCTGAGAAACAGATTATCCACAAACCAGGTTTATTAGAACCTGATGCCTGTTACACTAAAATGCTCTACTTTGATACCGCCAAACCTAATGGACACTTCCCTGTGCTTGGTTAGCCCTACTTTGTAGCATTTGAACACTGATACCTGCTTTTTCTTCTTTTGGTTTCTAGGTCATCACTTTCTCTTTTTAATTCTTTACGGTTGTATGTCTTTTTTCAGCTGCTGCTTTCCTCTACCAGTTCCTCTTAAGTGAGAGGGTTCTGCAACGCTTGATTCTCAGCCCTGTTTTCCTTTTACTGTATAGTATTTTCACTTGATCTCATTTAAAACCAGAGCTTCAGCTGCTTGGTGTGCCCTGTTGACCTGTCTCCTTCCTAGATCTCTTTCTTGAGTTGTTTTCTTTATTTTCATTGTATTAATTAGGAAAGTATCAGTGGTAATGAACAGAAAGTCTGATAAACAGCTGAAGAAAATAGGACATACTTCTTGTCACATACTGAATAATAAGTCCAGAGATAGTCCATGGCTTTTGCAGAAGTCCTTCTAATCATTAGTGATCCCAGTTCTGTCTGTCTTTTTGCTCCAGAACTGCTAGTGTATTGGCTTTTGTCCTACTGCTTGTTGCTCTCTGGTCATGCAAAGGCTGCTTTGTCTCCTGGCATCACATCCGTGTTCCAGAAAGGGAACGTGGAGGAAGTGATAAACAGTTGAATCTGTATTTTCTTTATTAGAAGGCAAAATATTCACTAAAAATCCTACCAAGCGTGTGTTCAGATATATTTCTGATGAAATGTCACTATCTATAACCTTAAGGTGGATCATAAAATTAATTTTTAAGCTTTTTTCTTCTATGATCAAGATAGGAAAGGAGAATGTAGTTTTGAATAGTTTATCTGCAGTTTGGGGTAACCAGTCCAGATTTTGGGTAACTTTCCAGTTTTGGCCTGTTTTCATACTTGATATCTCTAACTGGCTATTCCACAGATACCTTAAACTCAGCCTGTAGATTTTTTGGGAAGGGAGTAAAATGTGGAACAGGGAATGGCAAATGATAGGTTCCATGTTTTTGTGGTTTTAGTCTGGGGATGAAGTTCATGTCTCGGTGTAGGGCAGCTGAAATTGCCATGGAAAACCTGCTGGCTTTATGACCAGAGGAATAGAGGAGCCTGTGGTAGCTACAGCTTAAGGGAAGAAGAGAGAGCCAGAAAATGGAAGCCCTAGGTATGTACAGAAACTCATACTTAACAAAATTATAAAAGATAATGGTACATATGATTTTATACATTGGGTGATACAAAGTGTTGCTAGAAGGGTTCGGAGAAATTCAAGGGAGTCCAGGGGTGATTATGAGAGATTCAGGTAGACTTTCATAGAAATTGCAGCACTTTAACTGGATTCTGAAAGATTCATTTTATTTTCCCACGGAAGGATGGCAAAGATGCATGTCCAGTGAGCTATCAGAATCAATAAAACTTTTGGTGCCTGCAGCTTAAATCAGAGGGAAAATGGTATTGGGATTACTGTAGACATTCCTGTAGGGAAAATATGAGTCACAAGGGCATTTGGGAAGCTCTTTAGAAATAACAAATGCATGATGCCTATACCTGGACTTCCAGACAGAGAATGCTAGAAGCATCTGATTAACCCTCTCCTCTTTAGTTACTGACAAAGTAAGTGCTTTATAGCATTAACAGGTCGCTGCAAGGTAGAAGAAAGCAAGATAAGGCCAGAGGAGAGAGAGAAACACCAAACACTGCATTTCTTTGTCAAAAACTCTATGTACCTATAGTAATGTGTGAACTCCACCTAAAGGTTGGGCTGGCCTAGACCACACATGTAAGGATAGACTCAACAATGCTAAAAATGAAAGGACTTAACTGAGATTTGAATTCCCATCTACTGCAGGTGAAATGGAGTTGGAATTTGTATCTAACCAAATTAATTTCCCATATTTTCTGCTAAGTCAAAAACACGAACATTCTTCAGAACGATATTACAAAATCTAGAGACTCCAAAACACAATTTTGTGATGCTCAGAACAAAATCCATTTTTGCTTAAAATATGAAGAACTAGGAAAATGTGATCATTTCAGGGGGAAAAACAATCAGTTGAGGTGAACTGCTGGGTGATCCATATCTTTATTTCTTAGACAAGACCTTTAAGTAGCTATTATAAGTATGGCCAATTAAGTAATGAAATAAAAGATAGGTTATCTCAGAAGATAAATGGAAAATTTAAAAAAACACAAAAAGGGAATTATAGGGAAAATATAATATCTGAAAGTTTAAGAAATTAGTGCATGGATTTAATAGCACAATAAATATGATAGAGTCAGTGAATTTGAGAAAAATAAACCCTAAAGATGAGAGATCAAATACATTAAAAAATGGAAGAGTTTCAGAGAATTGTTGAATAATTTCAACAAATTTAAAATATAGCTAATCAGATTATAGAATGAAAGGAGAAAGAGAAAGGATCAGAAAAAAAATATTTGACAAAGTAATTGCTAAAACTTCCCAAACTTGAATGAACATGACATCCCTATGGGCAAAATAGGTAGGCAGCTAACAAGGGTACTGTTAAATAGTCTTTTTTAATACTGATGAATAATTTAAACATAGCGAGAATACATGAGCTGAGGATGGTTTCCCTAATGAAAAGCCATGATCCTTTTCCCAGGTGCTTGAGACAGTTTTCAGATCCAGAAACCACTGACTAATGAGGTGGCAGTCCACAGAAGGAAGGACCCTGTAAAACCACTGGCAAATATATATTGTAATAATGCTTCCCAGGAAGGAAGCTGTTTTCTTGGGTAAATGTATACTGGGGGGAAAAGGAATACCCAGACATTTTGAGGACTATCAGACACAGTTGAAGTTGACACAGATATCTGAAAACTGGAGGGGCATCATTGACCACTGTTAGAGTGGAAACTTATGGAGACAGTGTAGTAAATGGGAGTCTTGGCCCAATCTGGTTTATAGTAGGTCTACTGGGTCCATTTACCCAACCAATAATCATTCCCCTGGTCTCTGAATATATAAATGGTACTAACATAATTGGCCGTTAGAGTAACTCTAACTGCTACTTAGAGTCCTTGACCAGTAAGGAAGTAAAAGTAGTAGTGACAAAGGCTTCCCTCCCTTCAAGGTGCTGAGAAATAAAACACAGTATCTCATCCTGCTTATATGTGTGTGGAAGAGGGATTAGCAAAAATTGGTGCCATCTTTAAGAATCTCAAGAATGCAGAGGTGGTATTACCTATTGTATTTCCATTTAATTTATCAGTCTGGCTCTTGCAGAAACCAAAAGGATATTAAAGAATGACCATAGTCTCAACTGTAAGTTTAACCAAGTTGTAGCCCTGATCACACATGCTGCATTAGACGTGGCATCTATTACTTGAGCCAATTAATATGGGTAAAGGTTAACGTTATGCATTCTTTTCTATCCCAGTCAGTAAAAAGGGTAAACAGTTAACGTGCACATGGAACAGATAAAAATATACACTTAGAATTTTGTCCTAGAGTTATATTAACTCTTTCATGTCTAAGATTTCTTGGATAGGGCACAAAAACATGAACCATAAAAAAGAGGATGAATTGGATATTATTAAAATTAAAAAGTTTTGTTTTTTGAAAGACACCATGAGGAAAATGAAATTCAAGATGAAGAATGGGAGAAGATATTCACAATAAGATATTTGACAGAGAATTTAAGTCCAGAATATTTTTAGGACTTTTGTAATTCAGTAATAAAATAATCACTTCCTCTGCACAACACAGATAATTGGTTAAAATATTTGAGCCAACACCTCACTGATAAATATGTATAAATGGACAAAAAAAGCATATGAAGGGATGCATGGCATCATTAGTTATCAGAGAAATGCCAATTAAAACTATAGTGAGATACCACTTACACACCTATTAGAAAATTGATAATACCAACTATTGGTGATAATGTAGAGCAACGGGAATTCTCATACATGTCTGGTATGGATGTAAAATCATAGGGCCACTTTGGAAAACTTGGTTTCTTAAGAGCTTAAACATATACCTACCACATAAGCCAGATATTCCACTCCCAGGTATTTTTATAGCAACTTTATTTACATTAGCATGAAATGGAAACAACCACTTGGTCCTCACCCACAAATCCAACTCATCTGTAGCAATAAGGAGGAGTAGATGGATGGTTGCCTTGGGCTGGGTTTGGAAGGAGGGATGAATTACAAAAGGATTCAAAGAAATTTGGATGATGATAGAAATGTTGTGATTGTAATTATAGTGGTTTTTATGCAGCTTTACGTGTCTATCATAACTCATTGAATTATATACTTCAAGTGAGTATACTTTATTATACACAAATTATACCTCAAAATTGATTTTAAAAAATCTACAGTGATTTCCAGTACCTTTTAGGGGAAAGGCCAGTTTTGCTGGTTAGCCTAAAAATTCTTTTCAGTTCAGCCCCACGGCTAATTGCTCTGGTCCCAACTGCTGGCAGTTCTCCATATAAAGCACCATTACTTATACTTTCCAAGTGCATCATGCTCCTGCTGTTCAGCACTCCTCTCCTTTCTCTACCACTGTAACTTTTATTGATTCTTTAAGAATCGTCTCATGCATAGTCTTCTCTAGGAAATGTTCACTGGTTCTCTAGCATGAGTTGATGACTGTCTTGGGTGTTTCATTCCCCAGTATCCCCAGCACCCACCTGTCACATGATGGGCTGTGTAGGTACTGTTGCCTTCCTTAATCTCCTCACTGGATTTTATATTTTGTAAGGACAGAGACTACACTATAGTCATTTTTTCTATCTTCACTGTCTGGCACAGAGTAGATATTTAGGTGTTTAATAACTACTTGCTGAATAAAGTATTAATATGTAAAGATCAGTTTCAGCATTTTGCATTGTTATTATTTGCACTTTCGAGGCAATAGGACAATATAAGAAACTTCTGGAGGGAGAGGCTCATGTCTGAATGTTGTAGAAAGTAACAGGATTACTTTATGAACTCTGCCTCGTTCTTCCATACACTTTGTTTTTGTACTACAGAACTACTCTGTTGGTAAAACATGAAATAGATAGAACTTGATTATAGTCCCCTACTTAGAGGTACTGTTCTTTTTCACAGCGAACGTTCAGTGTCAAGTGGCTTCCAGTTCTGCAGAGCACCCTTTCATCATGCTGAAATGCGACTGGCCTCCTGTGTCTTCTGTCCCCAGGCATTGCTCTTATTTCACCTGGTTCTTGTCTGTCCCATTTTGTGCAGTCATTTCTAGGCTCCTTTGAAATTTCATGCCCCCCCTTTTTTAAAATCAAGATTGCCTAATAAAAAATAATGGTAAGATTTCAAGCCTGATACACAGAGTGGTCCCTGATTAGGCTGAGAATTACCGTGTTTGGAATCTATTGTTGATATCATGTTTTTGGAGCTTGAGGGTTGCATGAAATTGTGTAGCATGTACATCTTTGGGATAGCCAAGGCCTTTTGGTTTTGGGACATGACAAACTCTAGGCTTCCAGGTTCTAGCCTAGAAGACAAAATGACTACAGAAGGAAAAGGTGCTAGGATTATATATGTCTTGTGCCTTTTTTTCAATAAAGGGAACTGATTTTTTTTTTAATGTTTATTTTTGAGAGAGAGCGAGAGCATGTGAGCTGGGGAGAGGCAGAGAGAGAGGGAGATAGAGAATCCAAAGCCGGGTCCACATTGTCAGTGCAGAGCCCCACACAGGGCTCAAACTCACAAACAGATCATGACCTGAGCTGAAGTCAGTCGCTTAACCAGCTGAGCCACTTGGATGCCCCTTGTGCCTTTTACTCATAAACTGAAAATGGTCTCTCTCTTTTTTTTTTCTTGACATACATGTGATTTGTTCCTTTCTCTACCTGTATCCAAATTATTACTGGTATTTAAAAATATTTTTTTCACTCTTTTCACAATCCTCTGTATTTGCCTCTTTTTTTTCATATTTCCTCTCTCACCTATTCTCACTGTTGCATCCAAATGATGAGTTCTTAAAGATTTTGAGGACACCACTTTCTCTTGTGTGGCTCATTTTTAAGCATTTTATGAAGGGTGAAAAGAAACAACCCATATTACTTATGATTGTGAAGAAAAATGACAATAGTAATGACTGTTAACAACAATAATAAGTTATTGGCATTGTTACCTTCTTGAAGGGATGATGTGAACACTTTAGCCTAGTACTTTATAAAATGCTCCTTTGAAGGAATGCTTTAAGTAAAATATAGTAATTGTTCCTAGCATTTTGACTAGTATTGGAGTAAAGTACTATTTGGACCCAACTGTGATGTGGACTACTTATAATTTTTTTTTTTTTGCATTGAGAATATAATCCACATGTACTGATTCTTGGATACTGCTATGTTAAAATTATATCAATGACTCCATTTTTCCTCTTTAAAAATAGTTTCAGATGAAAAGTTCAAAGCCTTTACTCTCTGAGGTTGTTTGAATGTTTCATAACGAAGTCAGTTCTCTATACTGTAGACACACACACTGCAGGACTCAGTGCAGGACCACCTGTCCATCTGTCACTCCCGCTTGTGACAGAACATGAAAAAGGTCACTGGGGTTGTTTTTATGGTAAACTGGAATGATCCTCTTACATCAGTTAAATTTAAAATCTCCCCAACTACTAAAAACATAAACTCCTTTTCTAGAGAGGATAAAAGATGAAACAGAAAAAGCTTCACTTAACACTACAAATTTTGCAGGATGTTTAGAGTTGTATAAATATGCTCTATGGAAGATTTCTGTTTCCTTGAAAATATAATTTGACTCCATTACAGAATTACAGATAAAAGATGACCGTTTAACCTGCTCATGTTCATAAATATGCAAGATTTGTTTGCAGAGTGAAATTGTTTCTAAATTAAGCAAAAGATTAAATGTGGCACCAAGATAAAAGTACTTTGCTTACCATCTTGAACACAGAAGCTGAAAAATCCTCATATGTAGGAAGAAAATGGAAAGGAAATAGGCTTTACCTGAGCTGTTGATCACCCAGCTAACCTGAAGATTAAACCAAAGATTCATTTGAAGGCAGAGAAGGATCTCAAGGACTAGATCAGAAGAGAGGGCTTTAGGAGGTCAGCAAAGTTACATGGGTTCAGTCACAGGCAAATAGATAAGGATGGCCTGGCTGTGAGGGCATAACAATAAGAGCTTGTCTAGGACAGAGAGGAAGAAACATAGCCAGAGACTTAGTTGTCTTATTAGGAAACAAGAGAAGTAAAGTCATTAAATGCAGGAAAATACAGGGCAGGTGACTATTCAATACTAGAGGTTACTGACATACTTACTTGTTAAGCCTCCACAAGTGTGCATATTTGAAGGTGAATTACTCATAGTTGGAGGTTAAATTTTATGATACATTAAGACATGTTATAAGTAGTTTGCTGTTTAATGAAAATGACATGTACATACTCACATTATATTTAAAAATGTTACAGTAAAAAGAATTGTCTATTATTCCCAGAGATTCTTCCTTTTATATCAGTTTAACAACTGAAACTGTCCTAGGATTTATACATTCACTGCATTTTATTTGTTTATATAAAAACCCAACTGTCTTGGGTTTTTCACTGACACTTTTGTTTCAATGTGTAAGGGCCAGATAATAACAGTGGTTTCTGAATCTTGGAAGAGTGTCGGAAGCCTCTTTAGCTCCACAGGTGAAATTAACTTTTCCCTCCTTGTCCCTGTTTTAAATTCAGCCCCTTGTTCTTTTCTTTGGCACTTAAGTGACTCAGAACTGAGAAACTGTTGCTTCTGCTCCTAGTCGTTCTTTATTTAGCCAATATACACCAAGAACCTGCTCTGTGCCAGAGCTGTTCTGGGCTCTAGAGAGAGAACAGGTCAGGGAGATCTATTTTAAAGGCGATAACCACAAATAATGAAAAGCTAATTTCAAATATTACTCTGTGCTATGGAGAAAGTAAAGCAGGTGACTGGCCTGGAGGATAGGAAGACTTAAGGTTGAGAAACAAAGATTTCTCCAAAGAAATGAAATCTGAGTTGATTTTGCCCATCACCCCAAATAGCAAGTGAAAAAACCCAACATAGGATAAATGGTATGATCAAGGACAGAAGGAAGGCCTTTGAAATGGAACCTAAGGGGTTAATAAGACTAAAATGATGACAAAGGGAGGGAGGGGCAGGATCGTGGAATTGCTCATAGGCCATAAGGAATTTGAATTTTATTGTAAGTATGGTGAGAAACCATGCTTTGTTGCTAGTATAGAGGTGGTGCTTAGCTTAATCAAAGTTGTGATGTAGTCCGATCTTTTTCTTTAAAGATAAATCAGAGAAGGGTAGGAATAAAAAAGTAGGGAGATATGTTGGATGTGGCTGAGTGATTCAAGTACAGGGTGAGAGTAGAAGTTAGCATGAGGGGAGATAAAATTGAACCATGTATATATAGTACACTCAAGTGGGCCTTCACCACTCAAAAGCAAGGCAGGTGGTTACCTACAGAATCTGGTTTCTGTGCTCACAGTGATGCTCAGTATTTAGTGTTTCCCTTGTGGATTCCAGTTGATGAAACAAAATCTATCATTAGTCATTTATTGCTTGGACTAAATTCTCCCTTTCCAAATGCAAGTAATTTCCTTGCTGTATTAAAGACATTAACATAAATTTAATAATCTTAGCATTTCTTATGTACATTAGAAGAAACCAGAAAACAGCAGCTTGTTTAGAAGACCAAGATAGACACAGAGGAAGAATGTAGCACTGAATGTTCTTGCTCCATTGATTTGCAACTGCTGTATTGAATTTTGTGTGTGGGTGTGTGTGTACTCTCAATTGTTGCACTACATTTTAGTTACTGAGAAAATGTTTGTTGACAAATATTCCTGCACTCTCCAGCATTCTCGTCTTAGTTTAATGGTCTAATTCTCCCATGTGATAAACACATGTGGCTTTTCTAGGAGCCTACTTTTTGGATGTTGAGCTTCACCCATGATGAAGGACTAGATTCTCTTTTCTGAAGGGTAATCAAAGATGATGATGTTTTGGGGAGACTGGTTTATATTGAATTCTTTTGGGTTTCATCATATAATACTTGGCCATCCTGCCATATTTTGAGCAAGGTATCATATGTTTTATGAGGCTGAAAGGACAACAAATTCAACAATGAGAGATGTAAACACCAGTCAAAAGCAGGGATTGAGTCAGTACATCAAGTAGTGTTTTTAAGCATCTGTTATGGGCAAACATACTAGGTGCCCTGTAGAATATAAGGCTTGGAGAGACTACATATATACTTAAAATTATAAAATACAGTTTTACATAGGATTTCGTAAACCGATTGACACAAAATGTTGCTAGAGGGGTTCAGAAAAATTTAAGGGAATTGGGGGGGGGTGATTATAGGAGAGTCAGGTAGACTTTCCTAGAAACTATAGTACTTTAACTGGATTCTGAAGGATCCATGTTATTTTCCCAGAGAAGGATGACAAAGGTGCATGTCCACTGAGCCATCAGAATCAATAAAACTGTTGGCCCCTGCAGTTTAAATCTTAGGGAAAGCAATATGGGGACTCCTGTAGACATTCCTGGAGGGAAAGTGTGAGTCCCAAGGGCATTTGGGAAGGTCTTTAGAAATAACAAATGCATGAAGCCTATACCTGAACTTTTAGAGGATAAAGAAACATCTGATTAACCCTCTCTCCTTCAGTTAGTGACAAAGTGTGTGCATGTAACATCAATATGTTGCTGCAAATTGGAAGAATGTAGTATAGGCCCAAAGGAGAGAGAAACTAAGTATTGGGTTTCTTTGTCAAAATTTATGGTTACTGATAGTAATGCTTTATCTTTGTTTTCCTTTTTTTGCTAATCATTTGCATTTTAAGTTCTTTTAAAAGAAAGAGACAGTGTATGTATTTATACTATTAAAGGGAATTTAAAAAGGTTTTAGCTTGTAGCACAAGTATTTAAGCATAGGTGCAAAATACAAAAAGAGTACATATTTCAAATTGTCTGCACTCTGATGAGTATGTTCAGTACAATGCTTTTATTTTTAGTCTGGTATAAATTACATTTTTTTTTCCATGTGGCTTTTGTAGTCTGTAATAAAGAATGGAGTGACAGGTAGGTCAGCCTTTTCTGTATCTGGATGAATACCATTTGTTCTGTAAGCCTTTCATAGAATTTATTTATTTATTTGAAAGGAACACTTACAATCAGGTACCTTTTTTATTCTGTATAAACAAGAACAATGAAAAACTGTATATTGGGGTAATTTAAATAAAACAGTTATATTATGAAAAGAAAGCATATAATACTGTTTATTTAATATTCCTCAAATAGAAGTATTAATTTCTATTTTAGAAAACAGTCAACAGATTTCCTCTCTTCTAAGTCAAGGTAAATGTTCATTGGTTTTACTATGTGGGATTCAACTGGAAAGACTATACTGGTTAACAAAAAGCAGCTTATTATAATTCCTGACTTTATAAAAGAATTCATTACTACTGGAGAATGTTAAGCCTGTAGAGCATCAGAAACAATAATAGGTGAATATAATACACAAATTTTTCTTCATTTTTATATTACATTTTTTGGTCTTGCCCAACCCAAAATGAAATAAAACTCCCATTTAGGTGCAGCAAGTATACTTCTTAAGTGAAGCATAGAAAAGGAAAGAAATAGATTTATAGAGATTGTCTAACTCTAATGGGTAGAAAACGTATACATTTTTGTTATTTGGATTCATATTTCAGTAGTTAGAGTTATAGAATTTAATGTATTTTATCCTTATTTTTCCTAAAAAGAACCTTGTTTCTATATCTGAAATTATGGAATGAAATGATTTAGCCTTTCTTGAAAAGCAAAAATACATTGTAAACATTTAATTCAATATGAACCCTACTGAATGAGTCTTAAATAATTGCTGAGTGGAATGAATCAGGAAGAAAAAGAAACCGATTTTAGAGCAAACATGTTTGTCATTTTATATATGCTTACTGTCCCTATTATTTCAACAAAGAAAATACAAATTTCAGAAAAACAAAATTTGCCTGCAGTTACAATCTTGCTTTTTTCTTGGCTGCTGTAATATATTTCCTGGAGGGATATTGAAGAATATTCTTCTCTTCTTCTTATTCTGTGCTCACGTACCTGATGTAAAATAACTGATGACACTAAAATAGATATGGAAGCATACATACTAATCCTGAGTGTTGTGGTGAAAACCGTATCAAAGGGATTCTCTAAAGAGAATTGGTTCTCCTAAATATAAGTAGCCATCCGCAGTTCTGTATGAGCTGGTGGGATCTTGCTAATGAAATGGCCACGTGTGAGCCAAATGGCATGGGCTCATGTAGGAGTTGAGAGTTGGAGTAGATAATAGTTGGAGTAGCTAACTTTAGTGAGTGTTAAATATATATTAAACACTACTTAGTTATACATATATTCTTATTTCATGTAAGGAATTCTTATAGGTATTATTACCCAATCTACAGATAAGAAAACTGGGCATACTTAAATAACTTGCCTAATTCACACAAGTGCTAAGTAAAAGAGACTGAAATCTAATGCAGATCATCTGACTGTAGAGCCAATACTGTTATGCAATTCTGCCACCACAGATAAGTTCCTAGAGTTCTTTCTCTGAGATTATAAAACTATGATACATGTCTCCTTCAAGAACTCAATAAGGAGAGACCTCTCGACAACAGAAGAATATGTCTTTGGGAGTATGTCTTTGTGTGTGCAGGCCTGGAAATATATCTAGCTAATGATTAGGGGTTAAATAGTAGAAAAAAGATGACATTACAACTTATTTTAGTGAATTTCTTTTTTTTTTTTTTTTAATTTTTTTTTCAACGTTTTTATTTATTTTTGGGACAGAGAGAGACAGAGCATGAACGGGGGAGGGGCAGAGAGAGAGGGAGACACAGAATCAGAAACAGGCTCCAGGCTCTGAGCCATCAGCCCAGAGCCTGACGCAGGGCTCGAACTCACGGACCGCGAGATCGTGACCTGGCTGAAGTCGGACGCTTAACGACTGCGCCACCCAGGCGCCCCTTTAGTGAATTTCTTTAATTAGGATGTATTGGTTTTTAATAGCCCAAAATAAAGATGATTCATGATCACAGGCCAGGACAACCTTTGTTGAGAGAGGATGTGTATGTTTGTTAGCATCTGATATGATTCAAACTATAAAGTGAAAAAAATACTTTAGGGTAAATGCCTGTAAATTTAAAACTAGAAGTGCACTTTACAGCTGTGAGCGTTGCCAAATTATAATGTCATATAATGACATTAGAGATTGAAAAAATATTTGCAAACTATGACTTCAGTAACGTTTTCATTTATTGGTTGCTTACATAACACATCCTCAAAGGCTTTAAAAAACAATTTGCAAACACCTTGGAAATATTCTAGCATTTTAGTAAGGTAAAAAGAAAATATATGTACTAATTTGGAAGATAGAGAAACCATAACCAAAAAAAATTAAGTAGCGTGTTCAGTGCCACTGAATAAATTGGAAATAGTGTGCCGAATAACTCTTCTTATACAAATGATTTTCACATCACTTTTGAACCACAGTAAAAGCCTATCTGGGAACTCTGGTCAGGTTAGCTCCTCTATTTATCTTGTTAGCCAGGATGGCATGATTTGCATTAAAAAACAGTCCTTTGAAGAACATCTTCATTTAAATGACAGGCAAAGAACAATATGCCACAGTAAGGAAGAAAAGTAACTAAAGAGAGAGGAGGAAGACTAGGAGAGGACATGTTATGAAGCTGGTTTTGCACAAGTACTAAACAAGTAATGAAAACAAGAAGGAGGTCAATGGTATAAAAAGCTTCCAAGCCATCAGGTAAGATGAAGGCTGAGTAGTGTACACTAATTACATTTAGAAAACAGGAGCTATTTTGCGGAGTTTGGATTTCAGTTGAGTAGAAGAAATAGAATCTATATTGATGTAGTTGAGAAGTGAGGAGGAGTCAGAGTGTAGGCAACCTAGGTATTAGTTTGACCTAAAGGTTAGGGATAAGTAATAGCTGAAGCTTTTGAACTGAGAAGATACTTTCAGAATTTGGAAACAGTGTTAATTTCTGATAGTGATACCAGAAAATGGGCAATTAGCTATTTGTAGAAGAAGTAACTTAGACAATGAGTTGTATAGATGAAAACTTAGGAAATATACATAATCAAGGCAACTTGATTTCTTAATAACTTAGTGTTACTAAGAAGCTGTCTGCCCAGCCTTATTTGATAATATAATTGAAGTTACATGCTAATGGAAACCTGGTAGGTGGTTGTAATGTTAAGAAAACAAAAAGAATACCTTACAGAGAGGTATCTATCTTGTTGTGAAGAACAATGACAAATATAAATATATATATATATATATATATATATGATTGCAATTATATAATATATGAAAATTATAGAATATAAATACAATAGATTAAACATCCTAAAATTATATGCCATATATAGAATACAGTTACATCATACTGTACATACATCATATTGCCTGGGGCTACTGATAGAAATGAGGAGTGCCTGCAAATATACATGAGAAAACTCTTAGGGTGATAATGGTGTTTTAAAACTAAACTGTGGTGATGGTTACAAAACCCTATGAATTTAATTGAATTCATTGAATTTAAACAGTTACAGTGAATAAATTTATGCTGTAGAAATTGTAAGTCAAAGTTAAAATAATCTGTAACCTTTTGAAACAGATATTTTGATTATTGATTTTAATCATTTTTATTTCATATTATATGAATTTAGAGCTCTAAATGATACCCAAACATTGCATTCTTATTTTTTTTTATTGAGGCAAAATTTACATAGAGTCAATTCTGCTATATTGTGACACATGTGTTCCTAAAAAACACTATGCTATGGAAAATTGCTCAGCAAAGAAATGCAGTGCTTATGGGGAAAAACGTGTTTGGGGGCACAATACATGCATAGTGTCATTTGCTGGTGAAATGGAGAACAATAGGGACTAGTAAAAATAGTAGCACAGTTTCACACATGTTAAATGGATATGAAAAAAATAATATACATTAATTTGAAAAAGACCTAATGTTTCCTTGTAGAAATGGGCTTCAGAAGGGTTTTAGCTTATGAGTTATTTTGAAGTGGTAGCTGTTACTTTCCTAGGGCTGCTGTAACAAATTACCACAAGCTGGGTGTCTTTAAACAGCAATTTATTATCTCATAGTTTTGGAAGCTACAAGTCTGCAAGTGAGGTGTTGACAGGCACATGCTCCCTCTAATGGTTCTGGGGAAGAATTCTTACCTCTTCCAGTTGCTGGTGGTTCCTGGCAATCCTTGGTATTCCTTGGTTTGTAAATACAATCACTCCAGTCTCTGCCACTGTCTTCGCTAAGCCTTCTCCCTTGTGTACTCTGTTTCTTTGTGTCCATATCTCCCTCTTATAAGGACATGAGGCATATTGGAGTTAGGGTTTACCCTAAACTAGTATGACCTCATCTTGACTTGATTACATCTGCAGAGACTATCTACAAATAAGGTCATATTTACAGGACCTAGGTAGACGTGACTTTTTGAAGGACACTGTTCAACTCAGTGCAATGGATTGTGTTAAAATAGGATATGGATGGGAATGGCTTGTAACATATGTGGTGGGCTAAAGCAGGTGGTAGAGGTTTGAGGTATGGGTGTTTTGTGCACTATTTGGCGCTGTTAAATTGTCTGCTCTTTTTTGCATTCAGTGAGTGTTTTTCATGTACTAAATCATGCATAAACAAACACAAAATTCCATTCCTATTATTCCCTAATATATCAATCATGTTGGAACAAGTTTCATGTTATTAAAACAAGTGTTATAGAAGATCTGATTGTTCAATGAAATGCGTATTTCTTGATCACACTGTATTCTCCTTTGACAAATGCATAAAAATGTATAATCCGTAACTTTCTCAAGATACGGAACATTTTCATTACCCCAAAATGTTTCCTTTGTGCTTTACCGGTTGTTTCTTCTTCCAAATGAACCGTTGATCTGATTTCTGTCATCATGTGTTTGTTTTGAGTATTTTAGAACTTCATTTAATGGGATCATATAATATATACTCATATATCAGGATTCCTTCATATAGTATTACGTGTTTTAGGTTCATCCATGCTGCTGTATTCATCACTGCTTCACTCCATTTTTTTTAACTGAAGTAAAATTTATGTCACATAAGTTTCACCATTTTAATCATCTAAAAACACACAATTCAGTGGTTTTATTGCATTCACAGTATTGTGCAACCATCACCATTGTCTCCTTCAAGAATATTTTTGCCTCCTCACAAAGAAATCTACTCATTGAAAGTTATTCTCTTCTCCCCCTTCTAGTCCATGGAAACTACTAATCTGCTTTCCATCTGTATGGATTTGCTTATTCTCTATATTTCATGTAAAATGAATCACAGACTTTTTGTGTCTAGTTTCTTTCACTTAGTGTAATATTTTCTAGGTTCATCCAATTTCTAGCTGTGTCACGACTTCATTCTTTTTTATGACTTAATAATATTCCATTTTATGCATACACTACATGTCTCTTGATCAAATGATGGACGGTGAATTACTTTCACTTTTTAGCTCTTATGAATATTGCTGCTATAAGCATTTGTATTTAATTTTTTGTTTGAACATGTTTTTGTTTCCCTTTGGTAAGTACTTAAGAGTGAAATTGGTGGGTCACATGGTAATTCTATATTTAACTTTTTGAAGGAATGCCAGACTGTTTTCCAAAGCAGCTGCACCATTTTACATTTCCACTGGCAATGTGTATAAATTCCAGTTTCTCCACACCTTCATCAACACTGGTTTATCTTTTTTAAAAAAGAATTATAGCTATATGAGTAGGTGTGATACGGTCTGTCATGGGTTTTGATTTGCACTTCCCTAATGACTTATGACATTGGGCATCTCATTGCTTGTCTCTTTCCTTTGAAGAAATATCTATTCAAATCCTTTGCCCAACTTAAAATTAGACTGTCTTTTAGTTGTCGAGCTGTCAATCCTTTATATATTCTGGTTACTAGACCCTTATGAGATATAGTATTTACAAATGTTTTTATCCCATGTTGTGGATTTTCTTTTCACTCTGTTGTTGATGTCCTTAGAGGCATAAGACGATTTAATATTGATTTGACTAAGTTTAATTTATCTATTTTTTTCTTTTGTGCTTGTGTTTTTGGTGTTATATCTAAGTACCACTAGCCAAATCCAAAGTCATGAAGATTTATCCTTATATTTTCTTGTAATATTTGCATAATTATAACTCTTACATTTAGGTGTTTTACTCATTTTGTATAAACTTTTGTGTATGATAGGAGGTAAAAGTTTGCATGTGGATATACAGTATTGTCAGCATTTGTTGTAGAGGCTGCTCTTAATCACATTGAATGGTATTGGTGTCTTGTCCAAATATCAGTTGACCATAGCTTATGGGTTTATTTTACTATTATTATTAGTTTTAGTTTTAATTTTAATCACCTGGCACCCATCAACACAAGTATACTCCTTAATCCCTATCACCTATTTCCTCCTTCTCCCTACCCACCTCCCCCTATGGTAACTATCAGTTTGTTTTCTGTGGTTGAATCTCTTTCTTGGTGTCCCTGTCCCTGTCCCTCTCCGTCTCTCTCTCTCTCTCTCTTCCTCTCTCCTCCTCCCTCAACCCCCCTACCCCCCAGTTGCTCATTTGTTTTGTTTCTAAAATTCCACTTATGAGTGAAGTCATATGATACTTGTCTTTCTCTGATTGGCTTATTTCTTAGCATTTACTTAGCATTTTACTCTCTAGCTCCATCCATGCCATTGCAAATGGGAATATTTCATTCTTTTTATGACTGAAAATATTAAATATTCCATTATATGTATATATACACCATATCTTCTTTATCCATTCATCAATGATGGACACTTGGGCTGCTTCTATATTTTGGCAGTTGTAAATAATGCTTCTGTAAACATAGGGGTCATGTATTTCTTTGAATTAATGTTTTGTTAATACACTGTAAATTCTTTGGGTAAATACACAGTAGTGTGCTTGATAGCTCATAGAGTAGTTCTACTTTTAGAACTTTTTGAGGAACCTCCATAACGTTTTCCACAGTGCACTGATTTGCATTCCCACCATGAGAGCAAAAGGGTTGCTTTTTTTCCATATTCTCACCAACACCTATTGTTTCTTATGTTGTTGTTTTTAACCATTTTGACAGGTGTGAGGTGATAACTCACTGTAATTTTGATTTGCATTTCCCTGATGATAAGTGATGATGAGCATCCTTTCATGTGTCTACTGGTCATCTGTAAATCTTTAGAGAAATGTCTATTCATGTCTTCTGCCCATTTTTTAATTGGATTATTTGTTTTTTGGATGTTGAATTTTGTAAGTTCTTTATATATTTTGGATACTAAGCCTTTATCAGATATGTCATTTGCAAAAAGCTTCTCCCATTCCATAGGTTGCTTTTTATTTTGTTGATTGTTTCCTTCACTGTGGAGAAGCTTTTTATTTTGATGAAGTCCCAATAGGTTATTTTTGCTTTTGTTTCCCTTGCCTCATGGGACTTATATAGAAAATGGTTGCTACAGCCAATGTCAGAGAAATTACTGCCTGTGGTCTTTTCTAGGATTTTTATGGTGTTAAGTCTCACATTTTCTTTCATCCATTTTGAATTTATTTGTGTGTATGGTGTAAGAAAGTGGTCTAGTTTCATTCTTTTGCATGTTGCTGTCCAGTTTTCCCAGCAACATTTATTGAAGAGGCTGTCTTTTTCCCATTGAAAATTCTTTCCTGCTTTGTCAAAGATTAATTGACCATATAATTTTGGGTTAATTTCTGGGTTTTCTGTTCTGTTCCATTGATCTCTGTCCATTTTTGTGCTAGCACTATACCGTTTTGATTACTACGGCTTTGTAGTGATGCCTCCAGCTTTTCTTTTCTTTTTCAAGATTGCTTGCCTATTTGAGGTCTTTTGTAGTTCCATATAAAGTTTAGGATTGTTTGTTCTAGTTGTGTGAAAAATTCTGTTGGTATTTTGATAGGGATTACAATAAGTGTGTAGATAGATACTGTAGCAGTGTTTGCTCTTCCTATCATAATGATGGAATGTCTTTCCATTGCTTTGTGTTGTCTCCAATTTTTTTCATCAGTGTTTTAGTTTTTAGAGTACAGGCCTTTCTCTTCTTTGGTTAGGTTTATTACTATGTATTGTACTATTTTTGGTTCAATTGTAAATGGGATTGTTTTCTTAATTTCTCTTTCTGTTGGTGCTTCATTACTGGTGTACAGAAATGGAACAAATTTCTATAAATTGATTTTGCATCCTATGACTTTACTGAATTCATTAACCAGTTCTAGCATTTTTTTTGGTGGAGTCTTTGGGTTTTCTATATATAGTATCATGCCATCTGCATAGAGTGAAAGTTCGATTTCTTCCTTGCAGATTTGGAGGCCTTTTGTTTCTTTTTGTCTGGTTGCCGTGGCTAGGACTTCTGGTATTATGTTGAATAAAAGTGACCTTAAGGTGAAAGGCTCTCACTTTTTCCCCACTGAGGATGTTGGTTGTGGGTTTTTCATAGATAGTTTTTATTATGTTGAGGAATGCTCCCTGTAAACCTACTTTGTTTGGGGTTTTTATCATAAATGGATGTTGTACTTTGTCAAATGTTTTTTCTTTGTCTATTGAAATGGTTATATGGTTCTTAATCCTTTATCTCTTACTGATGTGATGTGCCACATTGATTAATTTGTGAATATCAAACCACCTATGCAACCCAGGAATAAATCCCATTTGATTGGGGAATGATTTTTTAATGTAGTGTTGGATTTGGATTGCTAGTATATTGTTGAGGGTTTTTGCATCTATGTTCATTAGAGGTAATAGCCTGTGGATCTCTCTCTTTTTTTTTTTTTTTTGGTTTGTTTTATCTGGTTTTGGTATTGGGGTAATTCTGGCCTCATAGAATGAATTTGGAAGTTTTCTTTCCTCTTATATTTTTTGGAAAAGTTTAAGAAGAATAGGTATTAACTCTTATTTAAATATTTGGTAGAAATCTCCTGTGAAGCCAGCTGGCTCTGGACTTCTGTTTGTTGGGAGTTTTTTGATTACTGATTCAATTTCTTTGCTGGTAATCAATCTGTTCAAATTTTCTGTTTCTCCCTGTTTCACTTTTATGGGTTATATGTTTCTAGAAATTTATTAATTTCTTCTAGGTAGTCCAATTTTTTGGCATATAGTGTTTCATAATATTCTCCTATAATTATTAATATTTCTCTGGTGGTGATTGTGTTCTCTTCTCTTTTATTTGTGATTTTACTTATTTGGGTCCTTTCTCTCTTTTCTCTTCTTGATAATCTGGCTAGAGGCTTATAAATGTTACTGATTTTTTCAATGAACCAGCTCCTTGTTTCATTGATCTATTTTTTTGTTTCTAATTTTTTCTCCTGTTTTTTTTTTTTTGTTTGTTTCTTTTAAGTTTCTTTAGCATTTATTTCTGTTCTAATCTTTATTATTTCCTTCCTTCTGCTGGTTTTAGTGTTGTTTTTTTTTTTCCTATCCCCTTTTGGTGTAAGATTACGTTATTTGACATTTTTCTTCCTTTTTGAAGTGTGCCTCTACTGCTGTAAACTTCCCTCTTAGAACCACTTTTGCTGTATCCCAAAGATTTTTGAACTTTTGTGTTTTCATTTTCATTTGTTGCCATGTACTTTTTATTTCCTCTTTTATTTCCTGGTTGACTTGTTCATTGTTTAGTAACATGTTATTTAACCTCCATGTATTTGTGGTCTTTCCAGATTTTTTCTTGTGGTTGATTCCTAGTTATATAGTGTTTGGTCAGAAAAGATGCATGGTATGGCTTTGATCTTGTTGAATTTGTTGGAGTTTGTTTTGTGGCCTAATATGTGATCCATTCTAGGGAATGTTCCATGTGCACTTAAAAAGAATGTGTATTTTGAGGCATCTGAGTGGCTCAGTCAGTTGAGCATCTGATTTCAGCTCAGGTCATGATCTCATGGTTCATGGGTTCAAGCCCTGCATTGGGCTGTCTGTTGTAGACAGGGGGCCTGCTTCAGATCCTCTGTTCCCCTCTCTCACAGCTTCTTCTCTGCTTGTTCTCTCCCCCCCCCCCCAAAATAAATAAATAAACTAAGGGGGAAAAAAAAAGGAGAATGTGTATTCTGCTGTCTTAGGATGGAATCTTCTGAATATATCTGTTAAATCCATCTGGTCCAGTGTGTTACTTGCAGCCATTGTTTCCTTGTTGATTTTGTTTAGATGGTCTATCCATTGATGTCAGTGAGGGTTAAAGTCTCCTATTATTATTGTATTATTATTATTATTTCTCTCTTTCTTATCAACTGTTTTATGTATTTGGGCTCTCCTTGTTGGGTAGATAGATATTTACAATTGCTGTATCTTCTTGGGTTGTCCCCTTTATTATTATATGGTGTTCTTCTTTATGTCTTGTTACAGTCTTGATTTGAAGTCCACTTTGTTAGAAATAAATTTTGCTATTCTGACTTTCTTTTGAAACCCATTTGCATGATAGATGTTTCTCCATCCCATCACTTTCCATCTGTGGGTGTGTTTGGGTCTAAAATGAGTCTCTGGTAGGCAGTATATAGATGGGTCTTGTTTTTTATCCATTCTGTCACCCTGAGTCTTTTGATTGGAGCTTTTAATACATTTACATTAAAATTGATTATTGACAGATACGTGTTTATTGCTATTTTATTACCTTTTTTTTCTGGTTGTTTCTGAAGATTTTCTCTGATCCTTGTCTTTATTTCATAGTATGCTCGTTTCCTTTAGTGATACATTTGTATTTGTCTCTTTATTCCTTGATATTTATTCATGGTTTTGATTTGTGGTTACCACTGGGTTTGTATATACCATCTTCTGCATATTAAGTTGATGGTTATTTAAGTTTGACCCATTCTTTATGTCTCTCTTTCCCATATTTTAGGTAAAGGTGTAATATTTTACATCCCTTTATTTTGTGAGTTCCTTGACTTATTTTTGTATAGAAATATTAATTTTTACTGCCTTTGTGTTTCCTACCTTCATTCTGTCATTTTTGGTTTTTCTTTTCCACTCAAAAGAGTCTTCCTTTAATGTTTCTTACAGGACTGGTTTAGTGGTCACTAACGCCTTAATTTTTTTGTTAGCCTAGAAAAAACTCTTTATCTCTCCTTCTTTTCTGAATGATAGCCTCACCCAATAGAGTATTCTTGGCTGCATGTTTTTCCCACTCAGAACTTTGAATATATCATGTCACTCCTTTCTGTCTTGGAAAGTTTCTGTTGAAAAGTCTGCTGATAGCCTTATGGGGTTTCCTTTTTATGAAATTGTCTTCTTTTGTCATGCTGCTTTTAATGTTTTTTCTTTATCACTATATTTTGCCATTTTACTTACAATATGTCTTGGTGTGGATCTGCTTTTATTGATTTTGTTGGAGGTTCTGTATGCCTCCTGGATCTGAATATCTGTTTCCTTCCTCTGATTAAGTAAGTTTTCAGGTATTTCTTCAAATAAATTCTCTGTTCCCCTTTCTCTCTCTTCTTCTGAGACTCCTACAATATGAATGTTATTACATTTGGTTGAGTCACTGTTCCCCAAGTTTGTTCTCATTGTGCAAAATTTTTTTCTCTCTTGATTACTTTCCATTACTCAGTCTTCTTGGTCATTATTTCATTCCTTTACTTCTTCCAGCTTGCTGTTTATTCTGTGAAGCATGTTTCTCATTTTTGTTTATTGAGCCTTTTATCTCTGCTAAGTTATTCCTTATCTCTGTGTTAATGGTCTCACTGATGTTCTTCACTCTTTCCCCAAGTCCAGTGAGTATCATTATGATCATTGCTTTAAACAATCTATGAGACAGCTTATTTACGTATGTTTCACTTAGATCTTTGGCCATGGCTTTGTTTTGTTCTTGCATTTGGGACAAATTCCTCTGTTTTCTCATTTTGTCTGATTCTCTCCCTGTTTCTGTGTGTTAGGAAAGTCAGCTACATCTCCTGTCTTGAAGGTAATGGCCCTGCAGTGTAGTGTCCCCCATTACCCAAGCTGGTGCTTCTCAGAGCATCTCTGATATGTGCTGTGTGTGCTCTGCTGTTGTGTCCTGGATGCTTTGTCCTTCAGGCCAATGATCTGAAGAGGCGCCCTTTGACTGTTGTGGGCAGTGTTTGATCTCTGGCTTATTTGTGGTATGTTTTAACTGGGTATGCTCTGGTCTGCTTGTGAAATGAGAGCTGTTGCCACCACAAATGAAACCAAGGCCTAGAAAAACTCCTCAGGAGGGAGACATGGTGTTGGTAGGATTTGGGGCCCATCGTCTGGGGGAGGGGACCTGCTGTGCTGGGACTGAGGCAAACTTGACTGGGAAGGGCTGTTTTTACAGAGTACAGTGGGGTGGAGCTTGGTGTAAGCAAGTTAAGTTGGGAGTGTTGGTGCTGTGCCTGTTCCTGCAGGTCACTCTGCATTTATGCTGAGGGACAGAGGAAGGAAATAGTACTGGCCAGTTCCTTTGTTCCCAGAAGGGCCACTCCATGAAAGCTGCCTCTCTAGGACATGCTCAGAGATGAGCAATTAACCTCTGCACTGTGTGCCTCAGGTGCTCTTCAGATTGCTGTTTCCACACTGTATGTCCATGGTGTTTGATCTGCCTTCTGTTCAAGAGCAATCCTGATTCATCGGAGCTTTCTCAGATCCAAGAATGCTGACCTTTGTAACTTAAGGATTTAAACTCCTCTGATTGTAAGAACTCATGAAATTTGGGTCCTTTTGCATGCCAAGCCAATTGCTATGAGGAGTCATTTTCCCTATGCATTCCCCTATGTGCTTGCCTGTCTGTCTGTTGCCCTTCTCTGCGACCATGGCCCCCCCCACCTCCCCGCACCATAGTGGCCATGATGTTTCTTTTCTAAGCTGTGTCTCTGCACTTCCTACCTTCTTCAGTGTGGCTTCTTCTGTAACTTTAATTGTGGAGTTTATTCTGCCGGTCTTTTTTTTTTTTTTTTTTTAAGTTGATTTATTTATTTTGAGAGTGAGAGTACAGTGGGGGAGGGGCAGAAAGAGAGAGAGAGGAAGGAAGAGAGAATCTCAAGCAGGCTCCACACTGCCAGCACAGAACTTGATGCAAGGCTCGAATTCATGAACTGTGAGATCATGACCTGAGGCAAAGTTGGACACTTAACCCGCTGAGTCACCCAGGCAACCTTGTTCACTGGTCTTTATATTTATTTCTGAGGTATTTAGGATGGTTTGATAGTTACCTAACTGTATTCATGGGACAAGGCAAGCCCAAGGGTTTCCTACTCCACTGCCATCTTCCTCTCCCTATGGGTTTATTTCTGAATTATCAATTGTATTCCATTAATCTATGTGTTTATCCTTATGCCAGTATGCTATGTCTTTGATTACAGTAACTTTATAATGACTGTTGAATACAGAATTGTGAGTACTTTAACTTTGTTCACTCTTTTATTTAAAAAAAAATTTTTGTTTTCAACGTTTTTTATTTATTTTTGGGACAGAGAGAGACAGAGCATGAACGGGGGAGGGGCAGAGAGAGAGGGAGACACAGAATCGGAAACAGGCTCCAGGCTCCGAGCCATCAGCCCAGAGCCTGACGCGGGGCTCGAACCCACGGACCGCGAGATCGTGACCTGAGCCGAAGTCGGACGCTTAACCAACTGCGCCACCCAGGCGCCCCTGTTCACTCTTTTAAAGATTGTTTTGATTATTCAGCATCTTTTGCAATTCCATATGGATTTTAGGGTTAGCTTTTCCATATCTGCAAGATGGCAGTTGGATTTTTGATAAAAGAATCATTGAATTCCTTGAGCATCTTGGGTACTACTGCCCTCTTAACAAAATTAAGTGTACCAGTTAATTAAATTAGATGATATTTTTATTCACTTAGGTTTTTAAAAATTTCTTTCAATATTGTTTTGTTGTTTTCCCTGTGTAAGTCTTGAACCTCCTTTGTGAAACTTATTTCCAAGTGTTTAATTCTTTTTGATAGTCTTGTAAATGGAATTTTTCTTAATTTCATCTTGGATTATTAATTTCTAATATGTAGAGATACAAATTATCATCAGAACTCAAATTAATAAGACATTTTCCAGTACTCTGCCATATGGATGATACATACTTAAGATCTTGGGAGAATCCTGTCACACACTATTAGCAACCTGCCACCTTCACTGGGTTGTTCTGCACATATATTGTGAGGAGTGAAATGGGAAATACATTTTACATATGAAATCATACATTATTATCAAACTGTACAAATGATGTTGATTTGACATATTTCATGAGGACTGTGTCAAACTATTCATAAGAGTGCGGGTAGATATTTGCATGCATCTACCAAAACCAATGAAGGGTGAAAAATTTAGACAGTCAAATGGAGTTTTACATCAAATAGGATTTTTTTCTTCACTGAATTACTTAAATTTTTCACTTTTCAACAAAGTCATTGGTAAGTTTTGCAAAAGGAACACTTCAAAAGATATTCCAGTTTCATATTTGAGTGGTAGGATAGAATATAAAGAGTTCTTACATAAGAAAAACATAAAAATCATTTCTAAAGGAATGTTGTGGAAATTTATCTAAAAGAAGCATTTTTCCATTTGTTACATGTAATTCAGGCATATATAGCACTCTTAGAGAAAAATGAGAGCATTCAGGAAAAAATCCCTTTAAAATGCTATAATTTCAGTTTGTCTGAAATTACTTTTAAACGCATACTTTTGCAACAAAAATTTCAACATTGCCGAATTTAAAATAGCCTATGAAATGTGTATCTTCTTCCATGATAACTTTGTAGAACACAATTATTAGTACACATCATTTAAATGAGTTTAAAAAACAAAACAAACAAAACGACAACAACAAAACATTCTTAGGGAATATCTTATTGCATATCTATTTTATACTAAAAAAATGATTTAAAGTTATATGTGGCTGTTTTAGATTTTAATGTAGAATGTTATGCTTTGTGGTAAATATATTCTCTTTTAAATTTCTTATATATATATTTTGTTATTATATTTCTGTAAAGTAACCACATTGCAACCAAAAGAATTTATCTTTGTCTTGACTATTCACCATAAAACAGGACTCTCACAGCCAAGATATATGCTTAAGGTTATTTAATAACTGTTAAGGAGACAATTTCGATACATAAATCTGGAATGCTATCTATCAACCTAATGAAAAGAAATATTATTATCTTGCATTTTCTTTTTCTGTTATTGATTTGTGGTGCCCCAAGACCATTTTAAAAATGATCAGTGTAGTCCTTATCTGTCATGGAAACAAATTCATTCCTTGGGTGGCTGAGCAACATGAGGGGAAATAAATTTCTCAGAAATGTATCCCCTGAAGGTTGCCATCCATTATTGTTACAAGTTTGCAATGGAAATGGCTTTATTACTACATAAAGAATATGATAAAATTTAAAATTTGTGAAAGATGATTAGAAAACAAATATAATATGTACTTAATATGTTACTGGTGATATATCACCACCTATGGTATGTTTATTTATTTAGACAATGTTTTGAACATATCAAAACAAACGTGGAAAACTCAAATCTGAATGTTAATCCAAAGAGTAATAAAAATGAAAAATGAATGCCTGCAGAGAATGGGAATTAAAATATTCTCCCATTTCCAATATAGAACACTTAATGTTTTCTGCTTGCATGGCAAGTGTGAGCTCTATAGACCAGATTTCATCAAATCAGTGTTTCACTTGGCTTCTTCCACATTGCACCTAGTCTGAACTTTAGTAAGGTCGCAAGAGTCTAAGATGTCCAACCAGGAAAATAAAGCAGAAATTAATGGAATTAATCCCATCACATGAGCTTAGCCTTAGCTTGTGTTATCTCTGCTCATTGTCAATATGAGCTGCATCACAGAAGTTGGACTATATTATTATTATTGTAAAACATGTCGTTTTGTTTATAAGTCTATACACAGGTAAACACATACATTTATTTAAAATAGTTGCATATAGGGGCGCCTGGGTGGCTCAGTCGGTTAAGCGTCCAACTTCGGCTCAGGTCATGATCTCATGGTCCGTGAGTTCGAGCCCCGCGTCAGGCTCTGTGCTGACAGCTCAGAGCCTGGAGCCTGTTTCCGATTCTGTGTCTCCCTCTCTCTGTGACCCTCCCCCGTTCATGCTCTGTCTCTCCCTGTCTCAAAAATAAATAAACATTAAAAAAAATTAAAAAAAAAATAAAATAAAATAGTTGCATATATTTTGACCTGTGTGTGATATATCAACATTAGGATATAAAGTTTCTGTATTTTTTATGAAAGCAAATAACTGGAATAGCTTTAGTGTTCTTGCTAACTGTACTAATATCATTCTCTCTGGATACTGAGATATTGCATAATTTTAAGTTGCTCTTAAGTATAATATTTAAAAATTTTTCCCCAATGGCTTTTTTTTTGTGATTAAAGTGAGCAAAACTCAGGGTGCCTGGGTGGCTCAGTCAGTAGAGTGTTTGACTCTTGATTTCAGGTCAGGTCATGATCTCATGGTTCGTGAGATTGAGCCCTGTGTAGGTCTCTGTGCTGACAACACGGAGCCTGCTGGGGATTTCTCTGTCCCTTTTCTGCTCTTTCTCTCTCTCTCAAAATAAATAATCTTCAAAAAAATTAGCAAAGCTCAGTAATTATGTTTGTTATACCTATCACCTACCTTTTTAAGTAACATCTTATTTTCTTGGAAGCATGATTCTTAGAAGTATGCAGATAGAAAGTTTCATTAGAATAAACAAAATGAAGGAATAATAATAGTATTACAAGGATTACTGTAGTATCAATAAATGCAGCTTTCCGCATGAGCATTTAGGTTTCTCTATTCAAATGGGAATCTATATTTGATATCTTGGTGCCAAAGTAGCACCACTTGATTTCGTTTTAGATCTATCTGATGTATCAAGCTTAAGAATTCTCCATTAAGGATTATTGCAGGAAAAAATATGGCTATTCTCATTCCATGTATCTTTTTAATATCTAGTTTCAGCGACCCATTGAAAAGCCAACACCTTTAAACTGATAGTAAACACACTGTGTTGTAAAGTCTAAAATTCCAAGTGCTGCTGTGACATCTTAGAATCTCACAGGGCCCCAAAAGCCTAACCATGAACTTCCCTACTCTTGGCAAATACACGTTCCCACTACCCCCTCTCCAACAGGAAAGGCTCCTCGCCTGGCTAGTTCCCTTACCAGCTGTGCCCTACCTGGTCCTAACTTTTCCAGCTTATGGAATTACTCAAACAAATCAATCACATCCTCCCAAAGGAACCAGGCACACCTTATCCTTTTGTTACGCCAGCACCTACGTCCACATCCCTGTTCGATCTGTTCCCAACCGTAAACTCCATGTGGCCTTGCATGGCATGCAGTGTCCTTCTCCCCTAGACTGTGAATATATTTGACTGGCGAACTACTGTGAAGTGTGTGTGAATATATTTGATGAACTACTGTCAAGTTTGTCTGACCAGTTTTGGGTATTTGTATGTTTGGGTATTAAATGTTTGGCTATCTAGTATTATTTAGTGAATGAGATCCCTCCTTCACCAATATAGTGAATAGGAGATGATTAGAAGATACATATGTGATGAAAAACAGTAGTTCATTAAATTGTTTCTCATATCTTTATGAGATTTAAATGTCTTTAATATAAATGAAGACTTTGCTGTTGTTTTATTGTTGTTCTGAGTCATTTGAGAGAGTAACATAATTTTAGCTTATATTATACAAATGTCATTTCCAGAGGAATATAAAATGGGTTTTAGCAAAGCGGGATGACTGGTGTTTTTTTTTTTTTTTTTTTGAATAATGACCTATCAACTTATATTTGTTTATTTAACTCAGGAATAAGTAGCTCTTAGACATGATGAATGATGAATCATTTGTAAATTTATCTAACTTGGCAGCAATAACGTTGGAAAATTGTATTCATGTTGCTAGATCTATGTGTGGTCATTACTGTTGACTGGATTCCATATAATTTGTAGGGCCTACTGGAGCCACCTTACCTTCTCTGATTTAATTATATGTTTTGAAAATTTAATAGGACATTTGTGTACTCATGAATTTTAAAAAATAATAGTTTCTTTACCTGACAATAAATTCTACTGTTAGCTAATTAAATGGTTGACAGGGAAGTCTAAAGCACACACATTTACACATACATACACGTGCACACATATTTGCTCAAATAGGATTGCAAAATATTGGCCTTCCTATTTTTATGTTTTTATTTATTTTTGAGAGAGAGACAGACAGACAGTGCAAGTTGGGGAGGGGCAGAGAGAGAGCATGAGAAATAGAATCCAAAGGGGGCTCCAGGCTGGGAGCTGTCAGCACAGAGTCACCGGCGGGGCCCAAACCCACCAATCACGAGATTGTGACCTGAGCCGAAGTCAGATGTTTAACCTACTGAAAGACCCAGTTGTCTTGTAGAATACTGGCTTTCTAGGGGTAATATTTTGGGTTTCTCCATAGCTATTAAGTCAATGATTCTACTCCTGTGTTTATTTTTAAAATGTTAATCTTAGCATAGGGTTTGGAGAAACCTACATAAATTTTCTATACCTAAACTAACCTATACCTATAAAAATTAAACAAAGTTGGTTAATACCATATTTTAGGCATTAGAGCATTTTTATTTACACTGATTCACTCAAAAAAAAAAAATGGAAATTTTGCATTGATGTCCCTCTCCAAAGGGAATCTTCAGTGTTATAGTCAAAGGTACATTGGTGTGTTACTGCTGCTGAATTATAACCAGCACTGAGCAATGACATATTTAAACGGCCTCACATGATGTTACAGAGGCATTGAGCATAATTGCCTAAAGGTCAGAATATCAGGTTCTGTAACTATCTTCCTAACCATTTATATTTCTCATGTGTAAGATAAAGTAATCTCAAATTCCTCTTCAAATCTGGAATGTTTTTATTCAACATGTTAAGAAGCTATGATAGAGAGAAAGCCCTGGGTTGATTTTCTTTTTACAGAGGTTTATTGGGAAAAGATTCTGAGCACTTGAGCATACTTAACAAATTATAAAATCCTTTGTAAAGTATTAATCTGAACTTAGTAATATGTAACTTACTTTTGTTACACAGAAAACACTGTTGTCCTTGAACACTCTTCTAGTCAACTGATGGAATATATTTGCCTTTCAAGGACATATGCACTAAAATATTTTCAATGTGTAAGTAAGTAAATAAACATGTATAAATTAATCATTACGGATTTACCATTTTAATGTTTTATGTTCAGTTTTATAAAAATACATATTTGTAGGTTTTTTGAATACTCTATAGCAGTAATCTGATATAGCAAATGGCTTCTACTTGGAGACATTAAATATAACTTGAGTGAAGAGCAGTTATTCAAATGAATAAGTGATTCTACATTTATAGATAATAGATTCTTATGATATTTCAATAGCATTACAGTCTTGAAGCTCATCATATTAATTATACTTGGTGAATATTTGAATGATGCATATTAGATCTATTGACACATTTCAAATATATGTAAATTTTGTAAAAACAGGAAAATTTTAACATGATTGTGTGAAATTCATTGACAGAATTGTTTTTAATATTTATCACTTGTTAGAATTTTGTAGACAAAGCCTTGTTTTCCTTTAAGAAATAAAAATAAGCAACTGAATTTTCCCACCACATGTGAAACATTGGGAATATGCTGTAAAAGTTAACTAGAGAATGTTTAGTTTTTTTCTGACTTAGAAATGAGGACAGCCCAAAGACAATTTAATCAAAACCTTCAAACAAACAACTGCTCTCAGTGGAGAGTCCCAGAAGACATTTGTATAGCAAAAGGAAGAAAAGACTATAGCAGATATTAAATCTAAAAGTGGTGAAAACTGCAAATTATTTGGCATGTCTGTTCCCAAAACAAATGGTTAATTTAATTTCCTTTTATCTATTACAGTAAAAGTGCTTTCTTTAATCTTCTTAAGTCTCCCTTAAGAACATTAAACTATGAGCCAGAAGAGTCATGTTCAAGGTCTCACAGTAGCGTTGTGACTCTTGAGCAATTCACTCAGACTCTTTTAGCTTCAGTTTTATTTTCTAGTACTAGGATAAAGTAATCATAATAATAATTGTTCTTCTTGGAGTTATTGTGAGATCAAATAATCATTTGCATGAAAGTACATTGTAAATCTAAGCACTATGCCAATATTAATATTAGTTTAGAACTAAACCATACAATGCTAATGAGTTATGATCAGGTTGGGTAAATGAGCGAGCAAAAGAGAAGATAGGCTAATCATCTCTATAGAAGTGGGAGAATGATGCTGCCACATTCAGGACCATACGTTTAGTGAAGAAACATTCCTTTTCTCAACAAAGAACTTAAATTGAACGTCAATCTGTATGGCCCTTAAAGAACCTTAAGAAAAAGGAATCTTTCACAAAGCAATACTTATTCTTGAATGATCTTCTTGAAGGCATTGAGGCCAAAGAGTGCCTCTTCCACACAATTGTGGAAGCTGTCAATTACAGCTTTGATTTTCCCATATTTGCTCTGGCTTCAGCACTTTGTGGTTTTATAAACTTCAATAGGTTAATTTAGTTACTAAGCTTCAATTTCTCCTCTATGGATGGTAATGCCAACTGGCACTGTTAAGTTGAAAGAACAGAACTCAATAGGGTACAGTCATTAAGCATTTTTATTTTCCTCCCACTTCCATTCATGACCTTGGTGAATTAGTTGTTGGTCTCTCCTTGCTTGAAAACTCACACAAGTCCCATGACTTTGTAGTCACTCTTTGATTAAAAAAAAAAAAAAAAAAGTCCTGAGGGCACTTCTAGTCAAAAGAATATTTGTTTTCATTTCATTAAAATGTTGGCACAGTTGAATAACCCAAATTCCAACCTATCTTGAGGTTAAAACACCACCCTTCTCACACTTTGAATATTCTGTAGGGTAAAAACCAACAATAGGGAAGATGGGTGTGATCACCTTCTTGATGTCTTGTTCTGCTAATTTTCCTCTTCCTATCCCCCAGCATTTGATTTGTTCCCTGTTAGTTTGCTTCTGCTCCTCCAGTATTAGGGTGGGTCCAGGGAGAGAGGAGAGGTGTGAGAAAATACCTTCTTATGAAATGGTATTTGTGTTTTCTAAACTTGGTGGAGGTTAAAAGTTAACTGTTGCCTGGGCATTTTTGGCTTCTCAGAGGTTCCCTCACTGTGAACCTCTAACTGTACTCCCTCTCTGAGCTCCTGGCTATCTTCTTCTCCTTGACTTCTCTTATCCTTGTTCATGGCTTTATTTTTCTCCAAAGCACTTTTTCACAGTTTGACATACTTATTTGTTTATTGTCTGTCTTCCTTCAATAGAATATGAGATTTTAGAAGGCAGAGATTACCTTTTTATTTATTATTGTATTTCCTGTGCCTAAAATATGTAGTAGACATTCAGTAAATATTTGTTAATGGAATGAGTGAATAAGTGAACATTTGGAGGGAGATCCCTGGTAGTGGTGTCTCATTGTCTGTTTATGTACCTTATTTGCTGTCATCCAAAACAAGCTCTAGCTGGCTCCTGTCAAAATAGCCACACTTAGTTACTATGAACACTAACAGTTGATAAGTGAAAGGGCAGCTACTTTGGGAAGTAGCCCTCTATACTCAGCCCCCAATACTCTTCGGACACCTAGGTAACCACAAGCTCATATATTTGGACCTTTTTACAGATCAGTCTGGCATTGTCCAAAGGTACAAAGTCAAGTTCTCTGAGACTTAGGGTACCTTCTACCTGTCTTAAAATGAGGAATAAGTATCTCTTTCTCACATGGATTCCATGGCTCTTTACTACCTCCAAAGAAATTCCCTCCCAAACTCCTCTCTACGAATATTATTGATTTAGATGAACTGAGATTTGTAAAACTGTGGCAGACACTCTGTGTAGGTCAAGTAATTTGCCTCATACCTGTTGCTTTGCTCTTTTGCCATCAGAGCCCCAGTCAAATTTGAGATAAGAATAGTTCTATTTTGAAATCCTATTCCGTCTACCTTGAAAAGCTGTTGTAAATGTGTAATGAGATAAGGTAAATCAATCATTTAACAAAAGGTATAACATAAAACACGTGTTTATTTTTTCTGCATTCTGTCCCCTAAAGTCATTTCTTGCTGTTCCTACTAAAATAATAGATGGAATCCTAGCCCATAATTACATTTCCTTGAAAATTTTAAGCATAGGGGAAAAGAAAAAGGACTAATAAATTACCTTGAAAATCTGAAGAAGAAAAAAAAGGTAAAAAATAAAAAAGCCCAAAGTCATCATGAATATGTCATGTATAAGTTAGAGTTACAATGTTTATTTTTTTTCCTGACAGGAATATATCATCTCCCGTTGCTAATTTTTAAATTTCATGTCAGAGGTGCAAGCTAAGCAATTTTAAATTGTCGAGTCACATAAATTACTGACTTCCTTTAACAGCAAGGGCTATTTTCTGGTGCCCAGTGATTAGACCTGAAATACATTTTATAGTGAAGTGTGAGATTGAAGAGTTTCACCTCTAAATGTGGCATGCATGTGCTTCTTGTATCCTCCTTAAAAATGAAGTTTCGTGTTTAGCAGAGAGTGAAATTCGTCACTGACAAAGCATTGCAGGTGAGCTCATTCTCCTATTACCTTAATGTATGGAATTATTCCCTCAGGTGCAAACCTAATCATATGTGACCACTATTCATATAATACTTTCCTCCAAATCTATGCAGCCTTAACAGTATTAGCAACTAATGAATTCTTCTACAGAGAGACCTATAGTAAAAATATTCTGTAACTAAGTAATCCTTCAGCAAATTATTTTGAGGTTATGAATAGTTTTATTTAAGTTATCAATACTTTGGCAACTTGGATATAATAAGATATAATGAAAGATAAATTTAAAATTATTCCCCAAAGCTGTGAACATTTACAGAGTTGAAATAAATAATTTGCTTTGAACAAAAATATAATATGACTTAGGAAAATCTCTTATTTGGAAACATAGTCTCATCAATAAAAATTTTCCACAAATATGAATTCTATATGCAAAATGGCTTGATGAATAGGCACTCTTAGAGATATCCCAATTCCATGTGTTTTGAGTACCTACTTGAAGACCTGAGCAAACACCTTCATAAGGAAGTCAGTTATCAGATTTCTTTCACTCCCACCTTTATCAAAAACAATGCACCCAAGAAATTTTTTTATGAATCCTGACAGTACTTCTATATCATTGAATTATAATAGTCTACAACATGTCTCATAGTGCACATTCTTTGAAACTCTCTTGGTGTCTTTGTGAAGGTTTAGTTAAGTCAAGATTCATTTATCTGTCTCCAGCCCTTCCAAACCAGGGCAGTCTGTTATCCCCAGTCTGGTAATTAGAATTTAGAATGGGTGAAAGGCACTAATGTGGCAGATACCCAGTTACTAAATGGGATAGGATTGACATGATAATGAATCTCTTGATATGCTGAAGTACCTGGAACTGGTCAGAAAGAGTCCCCTCCCCATGTTAGATGGGGACATCTTGTGTGTCACATGGGGTAGGAGCAGGGAGAACATTAATCATAATTTTAAGAAAAGCATGTGTGTGGGAGCAGTTTCGTATATTCTATAAAGAAAAATTTTTGTTACATTGCTTTAAAACTCCCAAGATCTAGAACAGTGATAGAGTAGCCTATCAATATCTTTAAATTAAAAATGGATATCAAATATCTTCCTACCCCACCTGCATAGGCTGGTTATGTTGACATATTACTAACCAGGGTACAGAACTAAGCCTTGACACCAGTTTCTTTTTTTTTTTAATGTTTTTATTTATTTTTGAGATAGAGCATGAGCAGGGGAGGGGCAGAGAGAGGGGGAGATACAGAATCTGAAGCAGGCTCCAGGCTCTGAGCTGTCAGCACAGAGCCCGACGCGGGGCTCGAACTCACAGACCGTGAGATCGTAACCTGAGCCGAAGTTGGACGCTTAACCAACTGAATGACACCAGTTTCTAAAAGGAATTGAAACACACCCGTAAATTTGTGATTTTTTCTAGTCTTTAGAAAAGACCAAAGTATTGTTAAGGTCATGGTAAAAGAAGATATTGCTTGGATCATCCAGCAATTTCCAAATTTTTCTTTACCTGGTCCTTCTTTCTCTCTAGTACTTTTTTTTTTTTTTTTAATTTGAGAGAGAAAGAGAAAGTGAGCGAGGGAGAGGGGCAGAGAGAGAGAGGGAGGGAGAGAGAATCTTAAGCAGATTCCACGTTCAATGCAGAGCCTGCTACCCTGGGATCATAACCTGAGCGGAAATTAAGAGTTGGATGTTCAACTGACTGAGCCACCCTGGCGTCTCTTCCCTAGTTCTTTTATTTTTATATTCATTTCTTTTTTATTGTGATAAAATACATATAAAATTCATCATTGGGGTGTGTGGCTGGCTTAGTCCTGAGACTTTTTGTCTCAGGGTTTAAGTTCAAGCCCCTTGTTGGGCATGAAACCTACTTAAAAAAAAAAAAAAGAAAGGTAACAGCCTGAAAAAAACAATTTATCATTAGTGTCATTTAGTACATTTACAGTGTTGTTCAACCATCACCACTATCTGATTCCAGAACATTTCCTTACCCCTGTAGAAGCCCTAAGCCCATTTTTTTGCAGTCACTCCCCATTTTCCTTTTTCCTTAAACCCTGGCAACTAATCATCTTTTTCTCCTTATGAAATTGCCCAGAATGGAATCATACAATATATGGCCTTTTGTTTTTGGGTTTCATTTAGCTTATTGTTTTCAATGATTATTCATGCTGTAACATGTCTTAGTATTTTATTTCTCTTTATGACTGAATAATATTCCATTGGATGTATATGTTATTGTGTATCTATATGTACACACACATATAAACACATGTATGTGTGTATGTATACATATGCACATTTTATTTACCCATTTACTAATTGATGGGCATTTGGATTGGGATTGTTTCCATCTTTTGGCAATATGAATAGTACTGTTGTGAACATTTGTGTGCAAATTTTGTTCGAACACTGGATTTCAAATCTTTTAGATAAATACCTAGAAGAGGAATTTCTGGATCAAATGGTAATTCAATATTTAACTTATTGAGGTATAGCCAAACTATATTCCACAGCAGTCATACCAATAATTATACATTCACATCAGCAACATACATGGATTCCAATTTCTCCATATCCTTATCAACACTTGTTATTTCCTATTTTTATTTATTTATTTGTTTGCTTGTTTATTTTATAATTAAAGCCATCCTAGTGTGAAGCATTATGTAATTTTGATTTGATTTGTACTTCTCAAATGGCAAATAATGTTGAGCTTGTTGGCCATTTGTATGTAATCCTTGGAAATGTTTGTTCAAGTCCTGTGCCCATTTTTAAATTGAGTTGTCTTTTTGTTGTATGTGCTTTTTATATATTATGGATACAAATCCATATTGGATCTTATATTATATATACCTATAGTTTGCAAATATTTTCTCCCATTCTTTGGGTTGTCTTTTCACATTCTTGATAGCATCCTTTCATCTTTTAATTGTTATCTTGCCTTCTATGTCTTCTTCCCCTACTGTTTCCCAGGAGCAAATATGTTCCTCTCTCATGGATGAGCCATTCTTTTGTGCTCTGAGAGAGCTCTCTGTATTCTAAGTACATTCAGGCATTGGGCACTCAGGCTTAATTGGGCATAGTATACTCTCTCAACAAAGATCAGTCTCCACACAGAAAAATCTTATACTAGTAACTAAGAAAATAAAGTGTTCTTCATGTTTTTTGGGAGAATAAAAGTCTCATATACATATAAATGATTCTTGTACCTAAAATGAAAAGTTTTGGTACTATAATAGTTATTCCTAGCAAAACAATTGGATGCAATGGTTGCTCATGAGTTTTAAAGAATTGGTGGGTTGTCCTGGGAGCATTATCAACCTGATACAGGGACCCAAATATAATCCTTGTAAGTCCAACACTGTAGGTAAATCCTCTCTGTAGAGGAGTAGCCTTATTACAGAGTAGTTGTGACGGAGTCTTCAGCTATGTGGTAGTATTAAGCCAGGTGTGAAATACTGGATACCTAGACTACTGAAAACAAGAGTGAATCAAAAATGTATACTTGCTTACATATTAACTCCAAACCAGGATAAATAAGAAAATAAAAAACATGTTGACTTTATGATTCAAGTTGGAAGCATGGGCAAACTTCTTTTACTATCAAGACATTTCCTCTAGTTTCAGAATACATTTAGGTTCATCTAACCCTCTGCTATAAAAAACAATTCTTTTTCACATGTCTTGATTTTAACATCTGTCTCTCAAAATTGGCTTGATGATAGTACCTGATATCTTTTATAAACAGTGACAAAACAGTGGATGCAAATATAAATTCACTATTCCCTGCAGGGTCAGCTGTTTTTAGTAGGTTTCATATTTGCTTTCAGTTTGACAGCCACTCCCTTGGGGGAAGATGTCTTTACTCTTATTAACTTATTTTAGCGAATACAGTATTTTCATCAGATATAAAAGGATGGCCGTAAAATGTAACACCATATGTAACTTACAAGAGTGAGTCAGAGGTAGATTATACAGACAAGGGGAGAATACACAGAGGAGAAGGTGATATAAAGACAGTTGAAGAGATTGCAGTGATGTGTCTACTAGGCAGGGAAGGACTGCCAGGAATCACTGGTGGCCACCAGAGCTGGAAGAGACAAAGGAGTATTTACTTCTACATATTTTGGAGGGAATGTAGCCCTGTTAGTACCTTGATTTTAGACTTTTTGTCTCCCTAACTGTGATAGAGTAAATTTCTGTTGTTTTAAACCACTAGGTTTTGGGGTAGTTCATTATGACAGCCCTAGGAAACTAATGATAGATTTTGGTGCCAGAAAGTGGAGTGCTGTCTTAAAAAATTATTTAAAAATATGGGAAGTGGTTTTAGAACTTGATGATGGGTAGAGAGGCTGAAGAATTTTGAGATATATAATAGAGAAAAGCCTAGATTTCCTTGAAAAGACTATTTGTAGAAATGTGGACATTAAAGGTGATCCTGGTGAGATCTCACACAGAAATAAGGAACATGTTATTGGAAACTGGAGAAGTGCTCCATATCATAAAGTGTCAGAAAACTTGGCCTAATTGTTTTCTTTTCTTGGGTGGAAAGCAGACCTCGTAAACAGTGAACTTGGGTATATTTAGCTGAAGAGATTTCCGTGAAAAGTGTCAGAGGTATGGCCTGATTTCTCCTTGTTGTATTTAGCAAAATGTAAGAGGAAAGAGCCAAATTAAGGAAAGATCTGTTAAACAATATGGAACCAGAACTTGATTATTTTGAGGAGTTCCTAGCCTGTCCAAATTGCAAAGGATGCTAATATTAGACTATTTACCATTAGGAAAGCATGCTCAGGAGAGGTTCAAGGGTGTGGCTAGATAATTTTATTGATCACTTGGATGTATGTATGATCATGGATACACTTAGCTCTCTCAGCAGAACTCAGGTATAGGGGTGTCTGGGTGGCTCTGTTGGTTGAGCATCTGACTCTTGATTTCAACTCAGGTCCTGATCCCAGGGTCATGGAATTGAACCCTGTGTCGGGCTCCATGCTGAGCATAGAGTCTGCTTATGATTCTCTCTCTCCCCCTCTGCCCCTCTCCCTTGCTCATGTGTATGCTTGTTCTCTTTCTCTCAGAAAAAGTCAGGAATAGATACAGGATTATCCAGGAAGGATCTGTGGAGAACCCTCTTGTTTAATGGTGTAGATTCCTTTAATATATGTGAGAGACAGGCAAGGTTTTTGAGACTTCTATGCCAGCAGAAACACTGCCAGCTTGGACAGAAGAGGACAGATATGGATAAAATAAAGGATGGCTGCTGGACTTCTGAGATTCTATAGGCAGGAAATGGACTGATAGAGATCAGTGGCAGCAAATATATGCTACCTTTCAAAAAAAGGAAGAATGACTCCAAGGGTAGAGCTCAAGAGAGGCCAGACAGGTGGGTGCAGAGGAAGACAGAGACACTAATATTGCTGGAGTTTCTATGAAAAAACTAATTTCTATTGTTTTAAGCTACTTAGTTTATAGTAATTTATTATGGCAGTCCTAGCAAACAGATGCATTCACATTTTCTGAAATCTGCAGGTATAATTTGCATTTTATTTTAGCTAATCATCTTCAACACAATGTGTCTGCAATTCTCTCTCTCTCTCCCCCTCTGTCTCTCTCTCTCCCTCCCTCCCTCTCCCCTTTTCATATGTGCTTGTGAAAGCTAAACAAAAGCAAGGTAGAGTAGAAGACAGAATACCATAATGGAGAGCTTACCAGGATTTGATTCAAACTAAGTTTAAAGTCTACTCCTCCACTAACTGTGTGTGACATTGAGCAACTGAATTAACCTCTCTGAATCTACTTTCTTTATAAGGTAAATATAATAAAGGTGACAAGAGAATTAAAGTAGAAAATATTTACAAATTGGCAGACATGGTACGTGTTAATTTTCCTCCTTTTTCTTTATCCCAGTAGTAACATTATGGATAGGAGGAGTAGCTCTGTAATCATGAACTCATGCTTGCAAATTTTGAACATCTAGAATGGTTTTAATTCACATGAAAATTTATAAGAGATTTATCAGAAATTTGGATCTTTTACAGTCATTGTAAAACCTGCTATTATATAGATACATATCTTTATGGCCCCAGGGAATTCATTTAAGGATTTTTTCCCCAAAGACTGTTTATTAAACGTAGAAGTACAAAAAGATGTTGTATGGTCAGAGGAAAAAAAAAAACTAATGGTAAGAGAAAGGCTATACCTGCTATATATAGCCTTGGAGTTTTCTGTTAGTTTATTTCTGTTATAACCGATCCTAATTATTAAAACATACTTATAATCTTATGGGTTCCTAAAATGATCTTAATGATAGATAAGTGTCTCTATTTGTACTCTGTGCTCACATTTGAGGTTTTAGTTCTGAAGACACTTACAGGGGACACATGCAGAGATTCTCATCCCTCCTGAATTAAGTCCTCATTAGCCTCACATGAAGTATGATAAGAATGCCTTGAAAAGTTGTATTTATTTGTATCGATTGCTTCTTCAACTTTATGTTCTGGTCTTAAACATGGACCAAAATTCTGAAGTTGAAAAATTGATTCCTCACTTAGAGTTAGAATAAAACCTCAAGTAAATTTGAAGTAATTGTAGATTTCCTGAAGGGTAAGGATGAGAGATCTCCCACATTATACAATATCCTTTAAATATTTCTCTTTTCTTCTAGATCTCTTCTAAAAAGTTGACTATATTCTCTCCTCTTCCTAGGGATCTATCTCATCCACAGTTGACATTAGAGTCTGGATGTCTAGAGTTGGAATGTAGGTGTTAAAATAAAAATTAAGAGTGTGGTGGGACATCTGAGTGGCTCAGTTGGTTAAGCATCTGACTTTGGCTCTGGTCATGATCTCACAGCTCATGAGTTCGAGCCCCGTGTCAGGCTCTGTGCTGACAACTCGGAGCCTGGAGCCTGCTTTGGGATTCTGTGTCTACTTTGTTTCTGTCCTTATGCCACTTACACTCTGTCTCTCTCTCTCAAAAACAAACAATAAAAAAAAATTTATAAAAGTATGTGGAAATTTTCTAACATATTCCAGAGTAAAAAGAATAGTATGATGTGCTTCCACATGCTGATCACCAGCCTTAACAATGAACTTATGGTCAACCTTGTTTCATCTCTATCTCCACCCAACCTTGGATTATGCTGAACCAATTCTAAGTCATCAGATAATTTTGTCTGTAAATAGTTTACGTAAATATTTCAGATGGAAACTATTTTAATGCAATCATAACCTCCTTATCCTATACAAAGTAACACTAACTGTTTAACATCATCACATCTAAGTGCTCACATTTCTCCAAATGTTTAGTAATATAATTTTGTACAATGTCTTTTAATTAGAATCCAAAAGCATTTGTACATTGTAATTAGAAGACACATTTTTACTCTTGTCTAGAAGATCCCCTTTTCTCTCTTGTTTTCTTGGCTAATTATTATAGAAATGTCCTGATGAGCTATATGTTCTGATATGGTAGCTTCTAGCCACATGTAGTTATTTCAATTTTAATAATTAAAATTAAGTAAAAATTCAACATAGAATTAAATAAAATTTAAAATGCTATGCTAAATATATTTCAAGTGCTCAGTAGCCTTATAGCTACCATATTAAATAATGCAGATGTAGAACAATTCCATTGTCATCACAAGTTCTGTTGGAATGTTCTTCTGTAGAGTTTTGCTCAGTAAAGATTTTATTTTTGATGACACCCCTGTATGTCATTTGACATATTCTGGTCCCTGTATTTCCTGTAAATTGATAATTATATCTAAGAGTCTTGATAGATTTATGTTCGCTATTTTGCCAAAACTACTATATAGCTTTTTGTGCACTTACATCAGGAGGTTCATAAAATCTGTTGGTCATTTTTTATGCTGTTACTAGTCACTGATAATCATTGCCTAGTTCTGATAAAATGGTGTATTTTAATTACATGACTTTCATAATTTTTTTTTCTTTTAATGCCATTCTTACCTGTATAATCATAATATATTTATGGCAGGTAGTACTGCTTATTAAATTTTTATCTTAGCCTCTAGTACTCTAGACCCCTTTCTTTCTTCTGGGACAACATTCAGTGATCTACCATTGTTATAGATCTGAGTCAAGTTCACATTTTGTAGTATTTGGATCAAGATAATAGCCTACCTTTCTGGGTTGAAAATTACTTTCTTACTTTCTGTTCTTTATTCAATAAAATTTCTCCTGGAGGTTTTATGCTTTGAAGACAGATTAAATACATGTATCTAACATTGATCCTTTCAAACTTCAGTGAAGCTATATTAAAGATGTAGGCCCACAAAGACAGGAGAGAAAACAATTGCAACAGCATTTTAGAAGGAATGAACAAGGACTACCCACTTAGGAAACACTAATCTGGAAGTAGAAAAAAGGAGCCAAAATTAAAAATTCTGAAAAACTCAGGAACTAGGAGTGAAACAGTATGCTGTTAAAGAAGGTCTGATGATTAAAAACCAAATTCCTAGAAAACCTCCTCCATTTAATTAGATTGTTTTTCCATTACTCTGACAGTGCTCTGGAGATTTGTTTGCTACAAAGGTATTCCTGGACTGGACTGTTGAGAGTAAATGTATATTATTGTAAAGAGAGTGATTAGATCATATATATATATTTATGTATATGTACATATATGTACATATATGTACATATGTGTACATAATATACACATACACACATATATTACATATATACACACACACACATACATACACACACACATACACACACACATACACACACAGATACACACACACACTAAGGTTTTTGCGTGTATACTTGGCTCCCAGACTGGGGACAACCAGAATTTTATTCTCTGACAGGAGACGAGAAGATCTGTCTCTGGAAAATTTGCCTTCCCATAAAATAGGAAGCAAAAAGATTGACATCCACGTTTTCCTAATTGTCCAGATCTCCCTCCAAATTGTCAGTCCTCACTGGATGCTCAGAAGGAATAAATATTATGCAGAAAGAAAAAAAAATTAACATTAATATCCTAGCAGTAATCACAGAGACTATTTTCTTATAAAACAAACAAAAGATTATATGAATATTCAAAGAATATTATAAAAATTTTAAAAATCATCACAGGGAAAAAGACTTATGTAAGTGTTATAAAGTTGAGGAAATCTTCCAGAGATTAAAACATATTAAAAAAAAAAGATTGAGGGGAAGGGAAAGCATAACAAACTGGAAGGCCAATAAAAGTCTGGGTTTTTTCAACAGCAATACTGGAAGCAAGAAACAATATAATGCCTTCAAATATCTAAAGATAAATGATTCTTAACTGACAGGTCTATACTTGGCCCAGCTACCAAGTTTTATTTTACATATTCAAGAAAGGGAAAATTTAATTTCCTATTTCCCTTTCTTTGGATGGTACTAGAAAATATATTCCACAAAAGTAGGGAAGTTGACGAATAAAGGTGAATATAAAGATGGGACACAGGCAGGAAATAGGAGATCCCACAAAAGAAACAGACAAGGAACCTTTAGAATGATGGTGAAAAGAATATCTCAGGTTGACTGTTGGACTCTAGACATACATGACATGAAAATAGGTGGCCAAGTACAATGTAGAGCTTCATCTTTATAGCAGTCCACCCCACAGAGTAAAGTGATAGGCATAATGGATGTCAGTCTTTTCTATAGATGTGACTCATAATATTGATGATACATAACACACTGGATGAGAAGACAGCTAAGAAGTCTGCTAGCATCACAGATGGTTATATTGCAGCCTTGTGTTTCTTATAACTAATGTTATGATAAGACTCTCTGCTCTTCATGGATTAAAATATAGAACCCCCCCCCCCATAAATATAGCAAAATATCTCTTTGAAAAAGAAAAACCAGTTTGTACATGCATAAAATTTCCCCCAAATTTATATCCACCTGAAATCTCAGAATATGACCCTATTTGGAAACAGAGTCTTTGCAGATGTTAATGTTAATTAGTTAATATGAGGTCATACGGGGTTAAAATGGACCCTATCTCCAGTGACTAGTGTCCTTATCTGAAGAGGAGAGGACATAAATAAACACAGGGAGGAAGGCCATGTGAAGATGGAGGCAGATTAGAATGATGTAAGTAAAGACAAGGAATGCCAAGGATTGCCATCAACCACCAGAAGCTAGGAAGAGATAGAAAGGAATCTACCCTAGAGCCTTCAGAGGGACCATGGCCCTGTTGACAACTTAATTTCAGATTTCCAGCATCCAGAACTGTGAGAGAATGTATTTCTGTCGTTTTAAGCAACCCAGTTGTTAGTAATTTACATGCAGTTAATAAGTTCATTTTCTAGAGGTTCAGAATTTCAAGTTCATAAGCACTAAGGTCATTGTTATAAAAGTTGGGTACTGGGCTTTTGGTCCATAAGCAATTTTATTACCATCATTTTTTTTTAAGGGAAAATAAAAGCAGCTGATTTCATTTCAAGTTATAATTCTAGTCCCCCAAATGTAATGTTTGCTAAGTGCGAAGACTGTAGAAAGTTGTAATCTGTCCTTTTGATCAGACTGGCAGTGCAGACTTTAAAGGGATGTGGTCTCAGTGAGAATTGATTGGGGAAGATTAATTCTGACTCATTCCTCCTGTCATTGCTCTCAAGGCTCCTCACAACTGCCCCCTACTTCCTTTTTGTCCCCTTCATTTTCCTTCCACTTATAAGATGCAACTGAGAAGATTGCTTTACCTCTAAAACCCTCCTGAAATTTCATGTTCCTTTTTTCATTTCTGAAGATTTCACATTAAACAGTCTCTCTTATTTTCTTAAATAGTTTTTATCTTCTAAATAATAGAGAAATTAATACATAAGCTGACATCCTAAATGGGTCAGAATATTCACAAAGAATGGGACAGTTGTATCTTTTCCAAGAACATTTTTAAGAAATAAGAATTTTAAGCACATCAGATATGATGTGCAGGATAGCTCCCGGGTTTAAGCTGATCACTGAGTGGCACCCTGAGAGGAAATGGAGGAATTCATTCTCATTCTCCTGTTAGCACTCTGTGTATCCTCAACTCTCAGTAGTCCTTGGTGGTCCTTTCAGGAATAAAAGTATAATCATTTTTTCCCCCTGCTTTGAGGAACATTAGATAGTTTGGAATGGGAATGCTCTACAAATTCAAAGTGGCATAAGGAGGTTACTGCCAAGTACAAACACACTTTGCCAGTTTTAATTCGACCAAATGCTATAATTAGTGTCTGAAGGTGTGCAAGAATGGATTCTTTGTCTACAGTAGGATTTAGATGTTATGGAACCCACTCAATAATGTATAATTCAAGCGTAGGTGACAATACAAGAGCAAGAGGAAATATTCTTCTGTGGAATCGTGAAACCCCACAGATTGACATTCTTTTGACTTTGTCCCTGTGGTTCTGGCAGATGTCTTTACCATGTAGATAGAGTTGTTTCCCTTCCCAGATAAATGGATTTCCTGATAGCACTTTGCCAGAAAGTCAATTTTCCTCAACAGCCATAGTTTTTGTTGTTATTGTTGTTGTTGTTTTTCCTGAAAAAGATAAGTAAGCACACCTGTTGTGTAGAAAAGAGATAAAGGAAGGTGTCATCAGTGAAATCAGTGGATCAATTGGCCATGTGGTAGACTGGTATAATTCTCTTTAGGGACAGATGGCCCTAACAGATGCTATCTTAGGTGAAGTGTACAGAATGAAATGAGGAATGTAAATGACTACAGGTACATAGAGACACAATAGAGAAATTACAGCACACGGAAGAAATTGAAAAGGAATAGTCAGAGGCATAGGAGGTTAATCAAAGGAGAAAAGTGTCATGGAAACAGAAGAGAGCAATTCAAGAGACAGTAATTAGCAGTTATTTTTTCCAGAGATTTTAAATAAGATAGCCCACACTATGCTTATGGGACTTGGTAACATGGGCTGTTTTGACACAATGTAAGATAATAGCTAGTATTGTTAATACAAGGACTTTTGGTGTAATGAGACAGCATAGGTAGATTGCATTGGGCTAAGGAGTGAATGGGCGAAGAGAAAGTACAGAACAAATGTCAACTTCTCTTTCAGTGATTTCTTCGTGAAAGCAAGAATAGAGCCACCATAGTAAATAGATAAATAAGTTGTTACTGTTGGCCTCTAGAGTGACTTCTGGTGTACAAGAGGGAGACAGAAACATATTTAGATGTTGTAAACACAGTGTAGTAATGCTAGGAGAAATATAGCCTGGGAGTCTTTGAGAATATGGAGAGGGAAAATTAATTATACTGAAGGGGAAGCATTGGTGATCAAGGAGAGCCTTCTGGTAGGCACAGGCTTAATAACGGTCCACCTGGATGAGGCAAATTCAGTTTCTTCTGCACAATACTGTTCTAGGCAATTTACTTAATTTATTGTGGCCAGGTAGTTTGATAGAGTCGGTTTGAACATTTCTCTCCACCTTTATTTTTTCGTGTCATTATCCTTTCTCACTCCCACCCACCACAACCCACACTAAAGTAGATGCAAAGATTAAAGGAAATTGCCAAATAAAATACGAGATGATGATTCTCTCCTTAGATACTTTCTTACAGAGCTGATTTTTGGAAAGTACAAAGGAGTGGCCTGAGGTGAGAGGAGGGATAATCCTCAGTAGCATCAAAATTAAAAAATAATAATAATAATAATGTTTACTTTTTTATTTTTGAGAGAGAGAGAGAGAGAGGGAGAGTAAGAGAGAGTGTGAGCGAGGGAGGGGTAGAGAGAAAGGGAGACAGAATCTGAAGCAGGCTCCAGGCTCCATGCTGTCAGCACAGAGCCTGACATGGGGCTCAAACTCACAAACCATGAGATCATCACCTGAGCCAAAGAGGACACTTAAGTTACTGAGCCACCCAGGCGCCCCAGTAGCAACAGGATTTAAACTGGAGAGGGAATACATTTTAGAGGGAGAATAGAGACTTCTTGGGGCGCCTGGGTGGCTCAGTCGGTTAAGCGTCCAACTTTGGCTCAGGTCATGATCTCTTGGTTTGTGAGTTTGAGCCGCGCATCGGGCTCTGTGCTGACAGCTCAGAGCCTGGAGCCTGCTTCGGATTCTGTGTCTTCCTCTCTCTCTGCCCCTCCCCAGCTCATGCTCTGTCTCTGTCTCAAAAATAAATAAAAAACATTAAAAAAAATAGAGACTTCTTATTAATTGTTATTATTAATAGTATTAGTGTTTTTATTGCAGAAGACCAGGTTGGAAGGTTAGAAGGGACCCAGGTGATGAAATGGCCTCAAGTATGAATGTTTCTTATCATAACCCATGTGCAACATGCCTTTTAGCATTTTTTGACACTTACAAACCTCTCTAACATTGTGGGGGCAAGAGGAGCATGGTTGGATTATCAACTTGAATAAGAAGTACTAAACTTAACCAGGGAGAATATCTCTATAAGCAGGGGCAGTAGTGGGTCAACTCTTGTTAGTCAAAACCTTGATGATTTTACCTATAAAATGGGAATGATAATATTACCTACCACAGAGTGTTGTTTAGTACATCAAATGATATAATAATCCAGTACATCTGCTAGAAGAGAGATGGATTAATCCTATTTGGAAGGAATTAATATTATCTGGAGACTCTTTATATTTTTATGCTATATTCAGCATTTAGTAAAAATGAAAACAAAAGCCACCCCGCCCCAAACCTGAGTATATAAGGAACTTGACTATATAATTGAAATTAAGAGAATAAAAAAGAGAATAAAAACACCCATAATTAAAAAAAAAAAAAACAACACCCATAATTGACCCAGATTTTGGAATTAGCTAACCAGAATTTAAGAAGAACTATAATTTATATGTTCAAGAAAAAAAAGAAAATAGACTAACATATAAGGAATTTCATCAGAGAATGTGAATTTATTAGAGGGTCAAATAAAAATTATACACATGAAAAAGGAACTATCTAGTATTAAGAATTTAGTACAATACAGGATTAGGGAACTGGAAGGCAGGCTAATAAAGAGTATTCACACTGAAGTCTGGAAAGGATAAAAAAGATGCAAAATATAGAGAAAAGTAACACACAAAAAATGGTGACAAGGTATTGTAGTTGGCAAAACCATGGTAGCAATTCCATTCCAAAGTTTATGCCCCAAAGAAGTATACGTATACATAGATGACCATCAAAAGACATGCACAATAAAGTTTATATAAGAAGTATTTTTAATAGTCCCAAACTGGAAATAACTGAAATGCCTATCAGCGTGATAGGTAATACAGTACTGCATTAAAAATAAACTGTACACAAAATAATGAATAATTTTCAGAAACATAATATAAACCACATAATCTATGACTGTATTTGTAGAAGTTCAAAAATATAATCTGTATCTATGCTGTTTTAAACCCAAAGAGTTTTAAACCCATGGTGTCCCATGGAAGAAGTATCTAGGTGTGCAAAAGCAGGTTTCTGGGGGCCCTGGTGAAATTCTGTTTTTTGATGAGTTGTGTTAAAATGATATGCCTACTTTGCAAATTTATAGAGCTTTACATTTATGAATTGTATACTTTTAGTAGTCTAATGTCAGTATTATCACTATGGTTAATGCTTATGATTGTATGTGAAGAGTCGAATTATCAAAAGTTTCTTTTTTTAATTTACTAATAGCAACTTCAGTTTTCAATTTCTTGTGCTGATACCAAAGAAAAGCAAAATACTTTTGAGTATTAAAATGAAGGTATTGCACCAATTTTTTACTTAATCTCAGTATTATTATTTACATCAAACACTAATAACTCAATATGAAAGCCTGATATGTCAAAACAAGAGAAAGTTTTAAAATTAAAGGAAACATGGTCTGTTGAACAAAAGAATCATAAGCATAGACTCCAAGAAACAATATGAATATGCACTTTCATGAGGAAACCAATCAAGTCTGTCATTTAGCATCATTAATTTTCAATTGATTGAGTCACATTGTGAATTCAAGTAGGGCATGCCATTTTACTGTATCATGAACATTGTGTATATGTTTCTGTCTCTTTATTAGAACATATATCCATACAAATCCTCTTAGCTTCAAACTACCAGGAATGCTAGTAGTCTGAGTTTAAATAAGATAATGAAAAATCTGTTGGCACCAAATGTGAAGAGTAAGCTGTAGTAATGAGCTAACTGTGAAGCTGGGCTCTTTCGATATGTTGGCTGTATGACCAAGAGACTGAGATCTTTTTTTTTTTTTCCCCTTGTTCCCCTTGAATATTTTATTTTATTTTATTTTATTTTATTTTATTTTATTTTATTTTATTTATTTTATTTAAATATGAAATTTAATGTCACATTGGTTTCCATACAACACCCAGTGCTCGTTCCAATAGGTGCTCTCCTCAGTACCCATCACCCACCCTCTCCTCCCTCCCACCCCCCATCAACCCTCAGTTCTCAGTTTTTAAGAGTCTCTTATGTTTTGGCTCCCTCCCTCTCTAACCGCTTTTTTTTCCCCTTCCCCTCCCCCATGGTCTTCTGTGATCTTAACAGCCCCTCAGTAGGGTGAAAGTAGAATAGATTGGGAGTAGGGAGCAGTTAAGACTCCTTGCATTTTCTCAGCGTGGAGAATTGTATACTCAAAACTCTATGCCTTTAGTAAAATAGGACTAGAAGAAGTCTACCAACCTATCAATGGAAAGGAAGCTGGAAGTAGTTTAATTCAATCTGAGCTCTAGGAGTTTAAAGAAAACAACTTGCTTCAGAATGTCTTAATTATTGACCTGTCTCACTGCAAGTCTGTGTGGGAAGATGTGAGCTAGGAACCTCCTACTCTGCCATCTTGCTGACCCCGTCTCCAAATTTAAAGTTCAAATTTATCTTACCCATTTGGTCTGGAAAATTATAGCCTGAGATACTAACCTAAGTATTCCTAAGTAGTATTCCAACTTATTAGCAAAATATGTGAGATCTGTCTTCAAAATATATCTAGTATTGACTCATTTCTCATGATATGTCCTAGTATTGTCCTACTCTTAGCCACCACCATAATCTCTCCTCTACATTATCATGATGACTGCATGGCAAGTTACTTTGCTTCTACACTTGACATTTCTGTTTATTCTCTACAAAGTCATATTATGCCACTCATCTGCTCAAAACTCAGTGTTTTCCTGTATCACACAGAATAAACTCTGTGTCCTTACCATAGTCTTCCAGGCACCTTGTTCCAGGGTCCTCCTGATCTGGTCCCTCGCTACATTGCTCATCTACATCCTTCCACCCTTCTCCTCCTTCACGTTGCATCACACACTGGAAATGCATTTTTCTTGGGAAAACTGGGTAAGTTCCTATCTCATGGCCTTTGGCTATTCCCTCTGCCTGGAGCACTCTTTTCCCCAGAAATTCATTTTTTAATGTTTATTTATTTTTGAGAGAGAGAGAGAGAGAAAGGGAATGAGTGGGGGGAGGAGCAGAGAGAGGGAGAGAGAGGATCCGAAGTGGGCTCTGTGCTGACAGCAGAGAGACAAATGTGGGGCTCAAACTCAGGAACTGTGAGACCATCACAGTCATATATATATCCATGCTTAACCTGACTGAGCCACCTGGGAGCTGTCAGCACAGAAATTCCCATTAGGATGGGCCCTAATTCAGTATGATTTGTATTATTATAAAAAGGGGTAGTTTGGAAACATACATATAAAGAGAGCACCTTTGAACATGAAGATGGTGTCTATAAACCAAGGAGAGAGGCCTCAAACAACAGATTTTTCCCTCACAGCCCTCAGAAGGAGCTAACTTGCTGACATCTTGGTTTTGGACTTACAGCCTCTAGAAATAGGATACAGAACACATTTGTTGTTTAAGCCACTCAGTTTGTGGTACTTTGTTACAATAGCCTCGGAAACTCTTACCTTCATTTAAACAAAGCTTCACTCTGGGGCACCTGGGTGGCTCAGTCTGTTGAGCATCTGACTTTGGCTCAGGTCATGATCTTGCGGTCTGTGAGTTTGAGCCCCATGTTGGGCTCTGTGTTGACAGCTCGGAGCCTGGAGCCTGCTTCGGATTCTGTGTCTCCCTCTGTCTCTGCCCCTCCCCCTCTCATGCTCGCTCTCGCTCTCTCTCTCTCTCTCTGTTAAAAATAAATAAACATTAAAAAAATTAAAAAAACCAAAGCTTCACTCTACTTGATACAAAATAACACTATGATTTTATTACTCTTTACCCCACCTTTGTATTATTTATTCTTAGCATCTGTATTCTTTGTCTCCTTGTCACAAAATAGAAAATCCACAGGTAGAAGTACTTTGACTGTATTTTCTTGTTTTATCAAAAACAATACAAGAAGAAATAGAAAACTTGAATAGAACTTCAAGAAATAAGAACTTGAAATAATAACCCATATACCCCCCTCCAAAAAAGCACACAAACCAACAAACAAACCCCAAACCAGGACCATTGTTAAAATATTCAATTAATAGATTATTGACATCCTACTAAAATTCTTTTGGAAAGTAGGAAAACATTAATTTATTGATCTCATTTTAAGAGGTTGATATATATTTGGTAATGAAAACAGAAAAGAATGCAGCATGCTATTTTTGATTTGCAGTATTTATGTGCTAAGCATTGTTTTAAGGACTTTATAATGTTAACTCATTTAATCTTTTACCAACCAACTGAAGTAGTATTACTTTCACTTATTAGTAAATGTACAAATAACTTTAGATTATATTAGCTAACCAAATCTAGTAGTATATTAAATGAAATATGAGTTAGACATATTGCAGTCTTTTAAGATGTATTAAATGTTTACAAATAATTAATGAAATATATAAATTATATTTTGTAATATAACAATATATTCATCTTACATATGGAAATATTTTTATATAATTAAATATTTACTTATGATTAAGAGAAAAGTGAAAGTTCTTAGGAAATTTGGACTTAACTAGAAAAATGTCTCCTAAAATCTAAGCAAATATCAAACTTAATTGTGATAGGTACAAGTGTTTTCTTTTAAATCAGGAAAAAGACAGGCATGCCCGCTCTAGCCATTTTTATTAAACACTGTGCTTGAGACCCTAAGCAGTGCTGGAACACAATAAAAACAATAAAAGCTGTAAAATTTCAAAAGAAACAAAATCATCAATATCCTCACTTATGTGTTTGTATACCCAGGAAACATAAGAGAGAAATATTTGGAGTTAATAAGTGGGTTCAACAAGATAGTCATATAAAAGATCATAAATCCATTATGTTAGTATACACAGCAAAAACAAATAAGATAACATTATAAAAGCAATGTAAACTATAAAGCACTAAGTAATAAATATGAAGAAAGTGTGTAAAATGTTTAGGGGAAAATTATAAAGTTTTATTGATAAGCATTAAAGAATTAAATATAGAGGTATTCATATCCATGGCTGAAAAATCTTAACTGTATGTATAAGATAATTCAATCCTAATTAATTGAATACAGTGGCAATCAAGATCCTTTCATAGTTTTTATGGAATTGACAAGGTGATTATATTATTTACAAGGTCATTGAAAGGGTTAGGAATCATTAAGAGAAGATTTAAGAAAAAGAATAAGCTGAGGGTGTTTGCCATCCAGATCACAAGAATAAAGTTGTGGCATTTGTGTAGAGAGATAGATAATGAGCTAATGGGACAGAGCAGAGCAAACAAATTTTAAACCTGGCTTTATCATCTACGAAGCACTACAGATCAGTGAGGTAAACAATTAACTCCTATGTGTATGATGATGGTAGAATATGTTATCCATATGAAACAAAATATATGCTTACTTTCTACCATGCCCAGAAACCACAGGGATCAAAAATCTAATCAGGAGCAGCAAAATGTCAAAGTTGGAAACATCTGTTTTCTAAAAGACAACAGTAAACTAAGTGAAATGGTAATCCAATGGTTCATAGTCCAGGAAAGGTTAATTGCAGGATACACAAATGCCTAACAATAATAATTAGAATACATAAAGTAATAATAAAAAAAAACCTTCAACCAAGATTTGCATATAAAATGGGCAAAAGATAAAGAATAGCAAGGCACAAAAAAAAATACTGCATATAGAAACATAGATATAGATGTGGATATGGGTAAATACATGCATACATATATACATGCATACAGATACCATCAACTCATTATAGTGTTTGTTCAAGAGGAGGAGGGAAATGAGTTGGTCTTGGGGTTGAGTTCAAGCCTCGTGTTGGGTGTAGAGATTACTAAAATAAAATAAGCATATTTCCAAGCATAAATTGTATAGGGCCGCTTGGTTTCTAGTGGCCTAGCACAGATATATTAAAGAAAGAGCTGTTGAGTTTTCAAGTTGAATTTTGACGAAATGTAAGGAGTTCAGAACAGTTTTTCCACACAGCAAAGGATTACCAAATTAAGTAGTTGCTTCAGATAAAAGATAAAATCCAGAGCAGTAAAGTATGACATTAGGGATAGATGTAAAGCTGTAACAACCTTTGGTAAGAATTCAGACCCTATTTTCTGCACACCATGTCTTTGAGACTCTTAGTGGGGTTTTCTACAGCAACATCGGAAGCAAAGCAAGGCTGAGTTGGAAAAGAAAAGATGATTCAGAAGGCAGAATACATACAGATATCAGAGCCAAGACATGCAGAGAAGCAGTCCCAGGGAGAACTGGGCCCTAACCAGTGGACTAAGGACTTTGGCCAGATGGATTTGAAAATTTCTGTAGAATACTAACTTATGTGCCTCCTAGTGCTCCTTTTAAACATTAATAAACATTAATTTTACTAATACTAATAAATACTAATAAAAGACTGCAATATGTCTAACTCATATTTCATTTAATATACTACTAGATTTGGTTAGCTAATATAATCTAAAGTTATTTGTACATTTACTAATAAGTGAAAGTAATACTACTTCAGTTGGTTGGTAAAAGATTAAATGAGTTAACATTAATAAACATTAGTATTTCTCCATTCCTTTGTTATCATTCTGTGTTATGTGCGTACATGGAAGGAGACATATAACTTTATTTCTTTAATTCACAGTTTTTGCATTGAAAGGAATCTTACACAGGGAATCCTATTTACATCTGGATCTAATTTAGATGATGAGATATTAAACATCAAATCAATATTGAAATGGGATACGACTTTGGGGGATCTTGGGAAGAGCTCAGTGTATTTTCCATGCGGGAGAAACAAAAATAATTTTAGCTGAAGAGGGAACTATGGCATATTAAAAATGGTAAAAATTCTTTGTCAGTCATTCCAATCAGTGGTGAGGTATGTTTCCCCACCATTTAAATGTAGGTCTCTATATGAAAACTTTGAATCATGCAATAAATCATGTTATTTTAATTCTGAGCCTAGACTTAAAAAGAACTGGCAATTCGTTTTTTTTTTTTTAATTTTTAAAAAAATGTTTATTTTTGAAAGAGAGACAGTGTGAGTGGGGGAGGGGCATAGAGAGAGGAGACAGAATCTGAAGCAGGCTCCAGAATCTGAGCTGTCAGCACAGAGCCCTATGTGGGCTCAAACTCATGAACTGTGAGATCATGACCTGAGCCGAGGTCAGATGCTGAACCGACTGAGCCACCCAGGCGCCCCAGAACTGGCAATTCTTACCTCAGTCTCTGGAAGTCCTCAGCCTCCATGTAAATATAATAAGTCTGGCTACCCTGCTGGGGAAAACCCAAAAAGAGTCCCTGAGAGAAGAGTAGTGCTGTCTCCAGCCTTCCAACCTCCTTGTCAAATGATCAGGCAGATGCTTGTATCCATCTTAGATTCCTCAGACCAATTCAGCCACCAGCTTAATACTACTGAGTGATCTAGGCAATGCCTTGCATAATAGTAGAAATGCATGGGACGCCTGGATGGCTCAGTCTGTTAGGCGTCTGACTTGGGCTCAGGTCATGATCTCACAGCTCATGAGTTCAAGCCCCACATGAGGCTCAGCGCTCACAGCTCAGAGCTTGGAGCCTGCTTTGGATTCTGTGACCCCTTTCTCTCTCTGCCCCTCCCCCATTCATGCTCTCTCAAAAATAAATAAACATTAAAAAAATTTAAAAAAAATTAGAAATGCATAACCAAGCCCTTCCCGATTTTCTGACCCACGGAATGGTGTGATACAAAATTATTGTTAAATCTACTAAATTTGGAGTTTGTCACATAGCAATAGATAACTAGATAGACAGGTAGAAACATAGGTAGATTAGATAGACTGTATATGTAGAATAGATAACTAAATTAGAATTCTGTTTATCTGTAAAAAGAGATGTTTGAACTATGTTATTTCTATGTTAAAACCCTCTAATTCCTAAGGCTAAGGATTTATTCTGGTTTATCCCCTCCACTTTTGAAGCATCTTTCTTACGTACTTTGCTAAATCTCCAGGTCAAAGTAATACAGTAAAGAATAGATAAGTAAATCCTTGCTAGGCATCAACTAGGGTAAAGGTATTTGGAGAACTGCCTCTCAGTTTAAACCAGTTGAACTGTGAGAGTGCCTATGGTTTTAGAAACCCTGTTTTATCATGTCATGGCCTGTCTTCTAAGAGTATGGTTTCAGTCCCCTGACACTTTTGAAATAATCACAGTCAAACAGAATCTAAGCTGCTGGGATATATGTTAATTGCTCTACACTAGTGAGTATAGATAAGAGCAGTTGAGGTTCCCTTGAGATCAGGAAAATTGTGAAGGGTCAATTTCAAAATGAGTATTAATAGGTTGAAAAAATAGTTCTTTTCTTTTTTACAGAGTATATTTAACATTGTTTGAACATTATTAATTAAATAGGCTGAAGGTGCTAGTAATAACAGCAAATTATTCAACAGAAATGCTTTTGAGTGCATGTTTCTGTTCATTCTCTCTCTCTCTCTCTCTCTCTTTTTTTTTTTTCTGGGAACTTGTATTGTAAAATGTCCCTTTTATACATGTATTTCCCTTTGAAATAGAGGGTCCAGATTCAGCATACCAACCCTGTGATGATCTTTATGGGATGAACTGACAATTATCAATGATTTACTTGATGTTTGGTGCAGTGCTTGTTATTGTCTATGATTTCCCGTAAAATTCTAGGCCAGTGTTTTATTTATTATTTTTTTATTTTTTAATGTTTACTTATTTTTGAGACAGAGAGAGACAGAGCACGAGCGGGGGAGGGTCAGAGAGAGAGGGAGACACAGAATCCAAAGCAGGCTCCAGGCTCTAAGCTGTCAGCACAGAGCCCCACGCGGGGCTTGAACCCACGGACCGCGAGATCATGACCTGAGCCGAAGTCGGCTGCTTAACCGACTGAGCCACCCAGGCGCCCCTAGGCCAGTGTTTTAGATAGAAAAAGTATTTAACTTTATATTTTTATTAACTGCAATTTTTTGCTGCTTTCATAAATAAGGATCAAATGCAGAGTTTCTTCTTAAAAGAAACTGAACAGTCCACACAAAAATGGTACTAAAATAGATGCAAAGAAATGAGAGATGTCAAATTTGAACTTCTGAAATTCTTATTGGTGAGATCAAACATAGTCTCTGGGTCACAATTATAAATGGGAGACTGTAAACAATTCACTTCATTTTCTGATAACTGAAGTTGATGGATAACTAACATGAACAACCTTGAATGTTGCTAGTTTACAATTCGACGTTTGTAGTCGAATAGTTTTTCCTTCCATTGAGAGTGGACTAAAATTGCTATATACTTCTAAGAAGTATATTTTTTCTTTAACATCAACTATCCCTCTTAATACAAACCTGAGTAAAAGTGTATCTACATATTGTTAGACACTTGGAGGTGCTTGAAGACAGCACTAATATATATAAGGATAAGCTCTTTATGAGCAGCAAAGAGGCATTTATTGATTATTTCTAGGTGACATTCATGATTAATTTTGAACCATGACTAATACTTGCAGTCAGAAATCTATTATTTTATTTTTAAAAATACCAATTTAACACATTTCCAATTTTACTGCTTTTCAATATATAAAGTATAAATATATTATCTGAATGTAAGAATAAGTTGAATTATCACTGATTAATATTTTGGGAGTACCTACCCCTTCAAACAGGAATAGGGAAAAAAGATACCATCACCATAGAACTTTTAATAAATAGTTGTTTTTAAAGTTTATATGTATACTGTTTTAGTGCTTATGAATTCTACAAGCATGGATGTCTTTGATAATATGACTTTGAAAGCATAGGTTTGATATTTTATTTTATTTTTCTTGTTTTTTTTAATCTTTATTTTTGACAGCGGTGGGGGTAGGGGGTGGGAGGAGGAACAGAGAAGGAGACACAGAATCCGAAAGAGGCTCCAGGCTCTGAACTGTCAGCACAGAGTTGATGACCTGAGCCGAAGTTGGACACTTAACCGACTGAGCACTCATGATTGTTTTCACATTAACAGGAGGCCTTGTAATGAATAATCAAGTAATTGATAATCCAATGGATATATGGTATAATTTGTAAATAAAGATCCACAAACACACAGAGACACTTTTCTCCTTCCTAATCTATAATAGAATTCAAATTTAATATAGACCAAACAAAAATAGCATTAGATTCTTACACTTCAGCTAATAAGAAATTAATTAGTTTGTAAGAAAAGATGGTTATATCTAGTAGTTTGGTTCATAGGAAGAAGTTCCTAAAGATGATTGTGGAATACTGGACCAATCACACATACATACAAAATGCCGAAATATGCTGTATTTAAAAATGAATCCTTACAGACTGCTACTGGGTCAATGTCAATACATCAAAGCATTGTGAGGCCACAAAAATTAATCACCAGAAATAGGTTTCATAACAAAGAGCAGTCCAACAGGGCAAAAATAAATAAAATATAATAATTCGACATTGAATTTAAGAGGTTTTATAGTTAGAAACACACAATTTATGGGAGCTCCAGGAAGGAAAATACTGCTTCCTTTGTGAAGGAGCCTACCAATTTTGATAAGTCTATGAGAATTTTTTGGTGGTAGGGGCAGAGCAGAGAGCAAAGGCTGCCCCAGATCTTTGAGTGTTTGGGTGAAGACCTCACAAGCTCTGGTGGGGAGGAAATTTTTCAGGGGAAGTGCATTCCAGAGAGAGATCTAGCTGCCTATGCTGGCTTTTTGGCTCAGGGATGCTGCCTTTCTCCAGGCCGGCCCGTGCTCTTCTGCTCCTGGTCTTTGGGAAAGTAGCTCTTTGTGGAATGCAAGTCACTACTTTGAGATAATGATAATTTCTGTAACGTGAGTTTGGATAGGGAGGGATACTCCCATTGCATTTTTTCAGATTTTTTCAAAACCACTTTTATGGGTTATAATTTGGACACAGTTCAAAAATTTGTAAAGATATAAGAACATTTGCATCACTCCTTAAAGTTAAGTATACCATTCACAATTCATTTCCTACCACTCCTAGAACAAGTTAACTACTGATCTGCTCATTCTGTCATTGCAAATTTGCCTTGTCTGGAATCTCATGTAATTAGAATCATACTGTATATGCTTTTTGGTGAGTCTGACTTTTTTTCACTTAGCATATGCTTTTAAGATTTATCCTTGTAAATACTCATGTATCGTGTGTATATCAGTAGTTTGTGTCAGTAGTTAGTTACTTTTGTTTGATTTCTTTGTGATTGATTCTGCTGAATGGATATTTTACGTTGTTTACCCATTCACCAGTTCAAAAGCCTTGGGCTGGTTTTCAGTCTTATCTCATTAGCAATAAAGTTGCTATGACCATTGAAGTATCATTTTTTTGTGTAGACAGATGTTTTTATTTTTCCAAGGAGCGAAATAGATGGGGTTGCATTTGTTAAATGCATGTTTAACTTTAATAAGACATCACCGAATTGCTTTCCAACATGGCCATAGTGTCATTCCTGCCAGCAATGTATGAGCATTGCAGTTGCTGCACGTTCTTGCCAAAACTTGGTATTTTAATTCTTTTTAAATTTAACTGTTCTAAATTACTTGTAGTGGTACCTCCTTGTTCTAGTTTTCCTTTCTCTGATGACTAAAGATGTGGAACCTATTTTCATGTGCTTGTTTGCTCTTTGTAAATATTCCTTGGCAAAGCATCCATTCCCCATTCACATATTTGCCCAGTTTTTAACATAGTTTTAGATCTCACATTTAAGTCTTTGATCCATTTTGAGTTTATCTTAGCATATGTTGAGGCTAGATTAATCTTCTTTCCTGTGGTTACACAATTGTCTCAGCACCATTTGTTGAAAAGACAATTCTTTATTCATTGAATTACCTTGACATCTCTGCTAAAAATCAATTGACAATGAATGTAACAGTTTTTTTCTGGATTCTCAGTTCTCTTCCATTGATCCTTTGTGTTTCTTCTTTTGTTAGAACCACACTTTTTGATTACAATAACTTTATAATAATTCTGAAATTGGGAAGTGTAAGTCCTAGATTTTTGTTTCAATATTTTGTTTCAGTATTTTGGCTATTCCAGGTTATTTGTCTTTTCATATATATTTCAGGGTCAGTTGGCCAATTTCTGCAAAAAAACCCTGCTATGATTTTGAAAGGGATTGCAGTAAGTCTATATATTAAATTGGGGAAAATTGCCATTTTAATTTATTTTTCCATTCAAGTGATACTGTATTTCTGTCTTTTAGCAGTTCTCTCAAAATATTTTATAGTTTTCAGTGTATAGTCCTTTCACATATTTTAAGATTATCTCTAAGTTGTGTAGTATTTTTTATGTTCAGTTCCCAATTTTATGATTAATGTATAGAAATAAAGTAATTTTTTCATACCAACCTTGACTATTTGACTTCCTAAACTTACTTATTACTGCTGATGGCTTTTTTTACTTCAAGTGTGGTCATCTTATCTGTGAATAAAGACAGTTTTATTTCTTCCTTTCCAATATTTATTATATATCTTTTTCATTTTTTTTCTTATTGCAGTGGCTAGGACTTCTGTTATTAAGATGAATAGTAGTAGTAAGAACAGATATCCTCACCTTGTTCCTGATGTTATAGGTAAGCATTCAGTGTTTCAACATTAAATATAATGTTAGCTTTGGTTTTCCATATATGTTCTTGATTGGGTTGCGGAAGTTCCCTTCTATGTCTAGAGTGATGAGAATTTTAAAAAAGCAGGAGTGGATGTTGGAGTTTGGTAAATACTTTTTCTACAATTACTGAGATGGTCATTTGTTTTTTCTGTTTTTAAAATTTTCCAGTCTGAAAACACAGTGAATTACATTCATTGCTCTCGGAATGTTGTATTAACCCATATTCCTGAGGGGCACATGGGTGGCTCATTCAGTTAAGCGTCTGACTTCAGCTCAGGTCATGATCTCATGGCCCTGAATTTGAGGCCCGTGACAGGTCAGAGCCTGGAGCCTACTTTAGATTCTGCGTCTCCCTCTCTCTCTGACCCTGACCCACTCATGCTCTGTCTCTCTCAAAATAAATAAATACTAAAAAAAAAAAAAAAAAAAGAAAAGACAAGAAACAAACATCTGTATTCTTGGCATAAATCTGAACTTGGTCATGGTGCATATTATTAAATTCAATTTACCAATATTTGGTTATGAAATTTTACATCTATGCTCATGAGGGATATCTGTCTGTAGTTTTCTTTTTATGTATATAGTGTTTTTTGCTCGCTTTGATAGAAAGATAATGCAGCCTTCATAAAATGAGAGGGAACTCTTTCTTCTTTATTATTTTCTGAAAGAGTATGAGTACAGTCCACTTGTATGGTTTTGCTTTTAAGCATTTTTTGTGACATCTTTGTTGTCTTGCTTAGTAGCATTCTTCTGCCTTTTTTTCAGTTCCATTTCAGTAGGAGCTACCTCATCCTAGATAATTCGGTTAGTTTGGTCTTCCTCCCTTAGGTAACTGAGTGTCCTTCAGTGAGTTGCATTTTTAATTTGTTGGCTCATGATTTTGTGATTCTTCGGAATCCATGAAGTTTGGCTTTTTGGCCTCTGTCCTGTAGCCGGAAACCAGTAGGTAGCAGAAAGCAAAGTGGCTTCTCCTCTTGTGGACTGACAGCCAGTGAACTGGAAATCCAGACCCTCTCTGGTCTCCCTGAGGGGCAGTTGGCTCCTCTGCAGGCTCTGGGAGCTATTTAGCTTACCCCAGCAGCTTCTCTCCAAATCCACAGCAGGCAGGCAAATGCAGACTCCTAGCTTCTCAAATAATTCACGGGGGTGGTGGGATGGTGGGTGGTTGGGAGTTGTTGGCTTGTTTATCCAGGCAGCAAGGAAGGTAGGTACTAGGCAGCAGGTATTCTCCTCTGTAGCTGCTCATTTATTCCATCACTCACAGATATTTAGTAAATGTCTGCTGTGTGTCAGACAGTATTCCTAGCACTTAGAATATTCTAGGAAACAAACAGAAAAAGATTTCCTCATGCATGAAGTATATGTTTATCAGGGTTTAAGGGTGATAAAACATAAATATAATTTAAAACTATGCAATGTTAGAAATGATAAATTCTTTTAGAAAAAGAAAAATTAAAGAGGATAAGGGGAACCTCTAATTCCAGGGAGAGACTGTATTAAATAGGGCAGTTAGGGTTCTCCTTGAAGAGGAGATATGTGAGAAAACACTTGAAGGAATTGAGAGATTAAAGTGACCTTGGAGGGACGAACAATCCAGGGGTGGGAACAGTAGAAGCTAAGGCTCTGAGGCAAGGCACTTGTCCTCCTGTGTTCCGTGGCACCAAGGTCTGGGAGGTCAGCCCTGCCTCCCTAGAGATATAGGCTGTGATATAGGCTGGTTTCTGGTTTGGTTGTTTTGTTATTCCCCAGAGGGAGCTGGGAAGAGGGAGTCACAAGTGTATACAGAAACTGCCTCAGCTTCTCAAAACTCTTCTATAAAATACGCTTTGGAGGCACTCTCCAAGAATAAATAGTAGGATTTCTAGCCCAGTGTGGCACTTTAAACAGTCTAAAATGAGACACAGAGAAAACCAATTAATCTGTCACTGAGAGAGATTATTGTACATCATTTTATGGTAGGTCAGTCCTGATGGCAAATAGTAAAATACAAGCAAAATGATGAGTAGTGTTTGATTTATTGCAAAAACACCTAAACAGAATAGATCCTGTTTTTTTAACTTTGAAATAGCCAAGCAGAATCTCTTATCTAAATGCAAAAATGCATTATTTATGATTGGCTTTCATCTATTTAAAGACTTCAAAATTTAGGTTTCTACAGTATCCTTAGGGTTCATTGAGAACATTAGGAAGTAAGAGAAACCTGAAGGTAGTATCATTTATGAAAGAAATATAACATTGAGACTTTGAATATTAAATAATTTGTGTACCTAGCATTTTCTTTATTAAAAATACATTCCTCTAGGCTTTTATCTTAGGACTGATTAGTATTATAATTTAATACTAGTGGGTTGAGGTTTTCTTTCTGTCTTGGTAACAAGCTAGAATAATTTGTGAACCTTTCACATTCAGAATAGGGAATAAAAAATAGATTGCATTATGAAAAATGCAGTGGTTGTTTTGACAGCTATTTTAAAGGTAAACTTGTATTTTTCAATAAATTTCTATACATTTATTTATTAAGCATAATTTTTCTCTTTTGAGTTTTAAATATAAAACACATACACACTATATGAATTAAACCCATGTATACATTCTTTATAAAGTCATTGAGTACACCACATACTCAGGCTGACTTTGGTTCTCAGTGATGATATGCATTTAAATTGGCATACATCAGTCTCCATGATGAGAGTTTTCACATTTGGAAGAGGAATTGTTTTAGGCCGTCCGTAGATTATGATACAATAGTTAATTATTTTGTGTGGATCTGGGCATATTTATTGTATATCATAGGTTTAGAGGGGCGTGTGTGTGTGTGTGTGTGTGTGTGTATTCTTATTGAGCCAATTAAAAAGATTTAAAATTCTGACTCAACTAGCCAGTTGTATTGAGTAAAATATTTATTTATACAAAATCCCAAGAAACATAATAGTTTCACTTTTAGAAACCAAATTAAAATTCTTTTGAAAAAAGTGACTGATTGAATCAAAGTAAGTAGACATAAAAAATGTCATAAAGGTCAAAAGAAGTGAGAAGCAAAACATTTTTTAAGTGACAGGTTAGGGATAAAATAGTAAAATTTAAAAATTTAAAATTTAAAAAATTCAAAAAATTTAAAAAAATTTAATGAGTAGTGTTTGATTTGTTCAAAATTTAAAAAAATTTAAAAAAATTTAAAAAAATACAGTTTTTCAGTCTCAGTACTTGTATTCATTTGCTAGGGCTGCTGTTAAAAAGTACCACATTTTGGGTGACTTAAACAGAAATTTAATGTCTGAGAGATCTAAAGGCTAGAAGTCTGGAATGAAAACGTTATTGGTAGGGTTGATTCCTTCTGAGGGTGGTTTGTTGTAAGGAAAAGATCTATTTGAGACCTCTCTGCTTGGCTTGTAGATGGGTGTTTTCTCCCTATGTCTTTTCACACCATCTTTTCTCTGTGCCTATTTGTGTCTGTGTCCATATTTACCCCTTTGTGTAAGGACATCGGTCATATTGAGTTAGCCATCCCCCGCCCCCATGACCTCACTGTAACTTGATTACCTCTGCGAAGATCTAAATAAGGTCACATTCTAAGGCACTATGGGTTGGGACTGCAACATGTCTTTTCTTGAGGGGACACAATTTAAGTCACAACAACGGTCTTAGGAAATTAAAATAAAACATTAAAACTTAATATTGTCTGCCATTACGAAGTACAGAAATCCTCAAGTTAGCTAGTGGCTTGATGTAGCACTTCACATGAGCTTTGATAGTAGCAGAGGCTTCCCTCATAGAAGGCTAACTACCTTTATCTAGTTGTTTGGTCTGTTTCTCTGTCACAGTCTACTCTACAATTCATCTATGCTCACTGAGAGCAGAGACAGAAGGCATATGATTAGACTGAGAAAATCCACTCCAATAATTACAAAAGATTATGTCAAATAGCTATTTCTGCCTCATAGACACAGGGAACAATAGTCTCCCTGTTTGAACACCGTGCTAGGCTTTGCATATTTCTGTAGTTTGCTTATGCTTAAAGTCTTTCAAGGTGATTTAGTAGCTGCAAAATTTCTAAGTTGAAAATGAGGAGATCATTTTTTCCCCTATTGTCATTTGTCTTTCTCATTATTATAAAAAATAATATGTTTTCATTTACTTTATGATATTTTACTAATGCAGCTAAACACAGAAATGCAAATTACATTATTTTTATTCAGAATGTCTCATTCCAGGCAACTTATTTTGCTTTTGACCTCTATTTCTTTTTTTTTTTTTTTTTAATTTTTTTTCAATGTTTGTTTATTTTTGGGACAGAGAGAGACAGAGCATGAACGGGGGAGGGGCCGAGAGAGAGGGAGACACAGAATCGGAAACAGGCTCCAGGCTCTGAGCCATCAGTCCAGAGCCTGACGTGGGGCTCAAACTCACGGACCGCGAGATCGTGACCTGGCTGAAGTCGGATGCTTAACCGACTGCGCCACCCAGGCGCCCCTGACCTCCATTTCTTGAGTAAGTTTTGACTAAGATGGTCTTACTGTTGCTTCTGCATGACTAAACTTTAGACAGGTTTCTTCCTAACTAAAAGCCCTTGACTACCCATTTTCTCAGAGAATTTACTTTAGAAGACATGCAATTGTAAATTATTTCTCTGCCCTACTGAGATGTAAATCTTCTACAAGCCAGGAATGTGTTTCTTAAGGACCTTGGAGCTATCCTATTGCAATGTAATCCTTAGAAAGATAGGACTTCTAGTCTAGTCTAGACTTCTAGTCTTCGTGTGTGAGGGTAGGAGCCCAACTTCTGCAAGTAACAAGTAGGAAATGCAGACAGCCTAATGACATTGAACAAACCTCGCTCCTCCCCAGGGTCTTCTTGTACTTTTCCATTATCTTATTCCAACTTTTATTTTTATTTTTCGAAATTTATTTATTTTTGAGAGAGAGAGAGAGTGTGTAAACAGGGGTGGGAGGCAGAGAGAGAGGAGGACAGAGGATCTGAAGTGGGCTCTGTGCTTATGGGAGAGAGCCTGATATGGAGCTTGAACTCATGAACCGTGAGATCATGACCTGAGCTGGAGTTGGACGCTTAACCGACTGAGTCACCCAGGTGCTCCCTTATCCCAACTTTTAAAAATCATTCTGCCTTCATTTCAGGGCAGTTGAGTTGTGGCTCTCTCCCCTATTGCAATAGTCTTGAATAAAATCTTCTTTGCCATTTTTAACAACTGTCTGGTACAACTTTTCTCTTTCACATTTTTTCTGGCCCTTTGTTTGGGGTTCTTCTATGAATAAGGACATCTACATGAATATACCTCATTCTGTACTTGAAGTGAATGCGGGTTACTTTTCATAGTAAGGTTAAAGCTATTAATAAACCTGAAATTAGTGTCACAAATACAGTATCTATGATCCACTCAGAAATTATGCTCTTAGTTTATTCTCTACGATATTTTGCTTTTGTCTGTTTCATTAGAAATATGGAGAGATATTTGATGTTAAATTCAAATACAAATATTTTTGGTTGCAGAAATCAGAGATGTCTATCCATTTACCATCTAAATATTTCTTAAATTCCTTCTCTTGTCCAGTTTTTATAACAACCTCTGTACTCAAGGCTTGCATCATCTTTCATTTGGCCTAATTATATTTTACTTGAATCTGTGCTTTCTACCTAATCCCAAACAAATTTATTTTCTACCTCACAAAAGGGTGATTTTTCCAAATTGGAAGTCAGAATATGTAATTCTTAGAGCTACCACTGCCCTACACTGCCCTGTACCTTTATGTGAATTAGATAAGAAGTCCTCTTCTTCAATGAAAATAGAATTGAAGGTAGTAGACTATGAACTAAACAATTGTACTTGGGATGAGCTGGGGAAAGTGGGAACTTGGGCAATTTTCCCTTCCAGGCCTTAGTCTCTTGGTATAGGATAAGGAGGGACAGATTACTTGTTGGTTGCCATGGGAAAAGTAGAATACTTCACTTCAATGGAGAGTACTGGCTGTTCCCAACTTAGCACACTGACCAATGATAGCATTACTAATGGCAGGACTGCTGGCTTTAGATGGCTTCCAACACAATGCATGATGATTCGTGGTATTATTCATGAAGTATTCTTACTGAAATGATTCTTATCAAGAATCATTATTACTTTTAGGTCTAATTTACAGTTTATAGAAAAGGTAGCCAATAGAGAAATAAATGTAACATCACAAGGGGGCGCCTGGGTGGCTTAGTCGGTCAAGCATCTGACTTCAGCTCAGGTCATGATCTCAAGGTTCATGAGTTTGAGCCCCACATTGGGCCCTGTACTGACAGCTCACAAATAGGCAAATCCAAAAGGTGAGACATTCTACAGCACAGCTGGCCTTTTATCTTCAACAGTGGATGCCATGAAAAAAGTTGGTCCATTCTAGCTTAAAATGTATTTAAATGCTGCAACAACCAGACACAAAGCATAGTTCATGATTGATGACTGATTTAAACTAATGAGCCATATTGGTTGGAGATCCTGGGAATATGTGAATATAGGATGGTCATTAGATGTTATTTATTATCTATTGTCAGTTTTGTTAAGTAGGATAATACTATTGCCAGTATAGAAGGAATTATACTCATTTAGGGGTGAAACGTCATAAGAACTGCAATTTACTTTTAAAAACTTATGTGAAAAAAAATATGGAAACAAACATGGCAATGTGTAAACAGCTGTTAAATTTATATGTCTATAGCCCACAACTATATGGTCAATTAATCTTTGACAAGGAAAGAATATCCAATGGAAAAAAGACAGTCTTCAACAAATGTGTTGGGAAAACTGGACAGCAACATGCAGAAGAATAAACTGGACCACTTTCTTACACTATACACAAAAGCAAATTCAAAATGGATTTAAGACCTAAATGTAAGACAGGAAACCATTAAAATTATAGAAAAGAGCACAAGCAGTAACCTTTTTGATACTGGCTATAGCAGCTTCTTTCTAGATATGTCTCCTGAGGAAGGGAAACAAAAGCAAAAATAAACTATTGGGACTTCATCAAAATAAAAACTGGCTAGCAAAGGAGACAGTCAACAAAACTAAAAGGCAACCTATAGAATGGGAGAAGATATTTACTAATGATATATCTGATAAAGGGTTAGTATCCAGAATATGTAAAACTCAACACTCAAGAAAAAAAACAACTAATTCAGTTAAGAATGGGCAGAAGACAGGAATAGACATTTTTCTAACAAAAGTTGTAAGGCCCAGTCTCTATTTAAGAAGGAGTTCTTGGGGAATTCCAAGACAACAAATGAGAGAAAAACAAGGACATTAGAGGAATTTGAAGCCCCTGGAACCTATAGCTGCAGCAAACACTAAAGACAACCCAACTCTTAGCCAGATTAACATAACACCTCATGCCAAAGTCCTATTAACCCAAGTTCTTATTACTCATTATATCATGGCTGGCTTTCAGCAAAATTACAGGGCATAACAAAAGGCAACAAAACCCCTTAGTCTGAAGAGGCAAAACAGTCATCAGAACCAGACTCAGATATGGCAAAGATTTTAGAATTATCAGGGAATTTAAAATAACTATGATTTGGGGCCCCTGGTGGCTCAGTTGATGAAGCGTCTGACTTTGGTTCAGGTCATGATCTTGCGGTTTGTGGGTTCAAGCCCTGCATTGGGCTCTGTGTTGACAGCTTGGAGACTGGAGCCTGCTTTAGATTCTGTGTTTCTCTCTGTTTCTGCCCCTCCCCTGCTCGCACTCTGTTTCTCTCTTTCTCAAAAATAAACATTAAATTTTTAAAAAATAACTATGATTAATATATTTAGGACTGTAATGGAAAAAGTAGAAACATGTAAGTTCAGATGGGTAATTTGAGTAGAGAGATGCAGTCTAAAAAAGAATCAAAAGGAAACGCTAGAAATAACAATGAAAAAGAATAGTAACAGAAACAAAGAATGCTTTGATGGGTTTATCATTTGACCTGCATGACCAAAGAAAGAGTCACTCTAAATTTATCTGATTAGTACTTATTCATTTCTCAAATGTAGATCAGTTATTGGTTCCTCAAAAATGCATTCTCTGACCCATCTTTTTCTAGATGTTTTTATATCACATTGACTGCCTGTTTACAAGGGTATCATAAATTATCTTTTTGGACACGAGCCTTCTCTCATAGACTATGACCATGGTGTATGCAATGTGGAGCACTTTGTTATCAGTTTCTGTGAGTCAGAACTAACTCATCATAATGCCAAATAAACACTAAAGAAGTAAGTTAGTAACTGTGTATTTTATTTTCTAAAAACCTTTATAGTCTATATTATAAAGTCAAACATCTGAGAGGTCTATCTACTAATATTTTTAAGTCCTTGTTTGGCATCCAGAGTTTAATAATTGGAAAACTTCTCAAAAACCATGCTAAGTTGTAGTGACTTGAGATGTGGTTCAAAAAATATGAAATTTGATTAGAATGATATAAATATTGAATGCACATCTAATTATTTTCCCCAAAGAAAACACCTCTTGAGAAGAGTTACTTGATATGGAAAAACAGCTTAAAATTGTAGGCTTTTATTTCTTTTCCCTGGCTTTTATCTCAGTATACTTTTGGTGACAGTTCTCTATAGGTGTCTCATGTTTCTGCATATCTTGTGAGCAGAGACACTATCATTGGTCTGGACTATATTTTCAAGGGCATTTGTATAATGAATAACCTAGTAAGATAGGGATAGTACTTTCTTCCAAAAAAAAGTGCAAACGTGGTTACTGACCATGATGAAAGAACCAGGATTCTTAACCTCAGGGTTCCTCTCTTGGAATGTAATCCATTGTGTATACAAGTGTCATCTGGCCCTCTTTGCATTGCCATGTGGGAATTGGGGCTCAGAAACTCAGAGAAATGCTGATGGTGTGGCTACTGTTCTTGCTGTGAGTGGTAACGTGGCCTTTATCTCTGGCCCAGGAGTCTGAGTCTGCTGCCAGCATTCAGGATCCTGTAGCAGGCTAACTTGCTACCTTGCAAGGAGGATAAAATATTAGGTTCTTCACAGTTCTTAACATACACTACAGAAAAAAATGCCTTCAGTTGGAGAGTGGAGGCCGCTCTTTAAGCAACAATTATTTAATTAGGGAAGGAATGGATATTTTTGAAACCATGAGTAATGGCTCACCTCAGGAAAGAAGTGATCCCACAATAACTTAGTACAGTCCTGGTTGGGAATATAGAGCACACTCCATACAACTACTGCAGCCTGTAACTCAGAGCCTTGGGATGTGGGTCCAAAACAATACATGGTGATGTATTTACAAGAGTCCTTACTACTATTTTAGTCAAGAAGCTAAACAGATGAATCCATTAAATGATTTAAAGTCATATATTCAGGCTGTAGTTGGTGACATATACAGATAGAACATGGGACAGAGAGACTTGGCAAAGCTCCTATTTTCTACCAGGGTGAAATGAACCTGAAAGTGAAGAGAAGGAAGAGGGAAAGAAAGGGGTGAGGGTGGATAGAGAGTGAGAACATGAGCAAGAAGTGAGGGGTGGGGAGGAAGGAAGTAGGGAGATAGAGCAACAGAGAGAGGGGCCAGGGACAAAAAAAGAGAGATGTAGTGGGGAGATAGAATGGGTGGGGGGAGAGTGAGAATTGATGGTAATAGGAAGCACATGAAAGAGAACAACAAATTGATAAATATCCACTATTTAACTGGATAGACAAATTTATATTGTGAAGTTGCTAAGAAGATGATGTTTTCACTTGTAATTCATTTTTCTTCCTGGCTCTAGTGATCTGATTTGAGAAGTTACCATGCCAGTAAATCTGACTGTGGAATTGCATTCAAGGTACCTAAAACTCAAAAGCATGGCTTAAAATGTTCACTCTTCTTGCAGTGGATCAGCAAATATTCCTTTTCCAGTCAAAATTGCATTTTGATACTCATTTCCACATACCCTGTCATAAAGTCAACGCTGAACAATAATTGTGTCTTCAGTCCACAAATCATGTGAGTGTTTTGACTGACTTGTGTTGTGAAAGGATCCAATAAGCAATAATGAGGAGAAAGAAAAAATGAATACTGTATACAGTTTTATTAAATAAGCCATCAGGAAATATGATTGATTTATTGAATCTTGGAGAAGGTCTCATCACAGAAATTGTGACTGGTTTTGCCCTACATTAAATATGATTTAAACATTAAGAAAATAAAGGTACATCACAATTGACAGTTTCATTCAGTTAAGCCATGTACATTTCTAACTGAAAAACGTTAAAAAAAAATTCCAAAGCAGAGTTCCTGATGAGATTTTAGCTATAAAGAAAGTAATGACAGGTAGAAAGAAATCAGTATCCTCATTGGAAGCCTTGGCATATTTAAAATCTAAATTAAATTGGTTATGAATGTCAGTAATACACTATTAAGATTAACAAAGAGCTCATAAGGTATTAAATAACTGAGGTAGAAAGATAGAATGATGGATGCAGTGAATGTATTAAAAGACCAACTGACAAAAGGTATTTCAGTGTTACTACACAGAGTGTGAAATCCTTGACTCAAATGTGGAACACCAGAGCTTCTGTTTGAGTTGAAACACTGGATTCGAAGAGATATTTAGGGGAGATAGAAAATGTATTATTCAAGGAGATGATAATATCATTAATATTATTAATAATTATGAATGCTGATGTTTGCATTTTGTATTTAGGGCTTTGTGTGAAGTGTTTACTTTTTATTTATTATTACCATGATGCTGCAAGATAGACATTATTATCCATATTTTATCAAATAGAAACCCAGATAAAGAGGCTCAAAGTAAGGTTGAGCAGTTAATGGTGAGGCAGAGATTAAAACCAAATTCTGCTGCTCTTTCAACTATTATAAAGGAAAAGTATTCCTGGCCTTCAAGTCAACTACCTTCAGTGAGACAAAGGAAAATATCTTTGCATTTGTTTTCTGCACACTTAGCCAGCTTTCAAACTTACCACAGACTTAGTAGTTTAAAACCATATCTCTTTTCCTATAGTCTTAGGTCTGAGGTCCCCATTTGTGGGTGTGCTGTTAGCTGGGGACTGCCTCTGCTCTTAGAAGTCACCGTCATGCCTTCTTGTGTGGTCCCTCCTTTTTCAAACCAGCAATAACACAGTAAGTCCTTCTCATATTTTGATCTTTTACTTTTTCTTCTGCTCCCAGCTAGAGGAAACACCATGCTTTTAAAGGGCTGACATGAAAGTCAGCTGACTTGGGGCTTGTTACCTCTATAAACTTCTTTCACAGCACTACTTGATTGAGTGCTTGAATAACTAGTGGAAAGGAATCTTCAGGGGAGAGAATCTTTACCATTTTCCCCATGACAATCACTTTCAAATAACTGAATATTCGAAATGTGTGCTACAGTTTTTTTTTTTTTTTTTAAGTAACTAGGATTTATAGTTTTAGGTTTTCATCTAGCATCCCTTCAAATCTGCTCTGGGAGGGTCAAAGTTTTTTCCAGACTCTATTGGTCATTCTAAAAGCTCTGATTGAATAAATACTCATGCTGTCTAATATAATAGCATAATTCCCAACATCTCAAAATTAAACCTACTCTTTTCTCCCTGTGTAAGGTCTGTTTCATTTTGAAAGTCTGACATCAGGCATGATAGCAGGGGAAATTTTTTTTTTTTTTTTTTTTTTTTTTTTTTTTAGCAGCCCATAATCACCTCCTCCTAATTTGCTGGCTGCTATTTCTGACCTCCAATGTCAGGCTAAGAGGTAGAAAGAATCAAGGAAGAATGGACATGGCCTTGCATGGTATGACCATAGTGTTTTCCAGGCTTAGGAGATACTCAAAATTGCCATTTCCTCTTGTAAAAATTTTATGAGATTACTTAGAGATTCCTCTGATTTTCTGTACCCATGGAGAAAATTTAAAAGAATATTGAGTAACCTTACTTTGAATTCCTGACCATTGTTCTCATGTGGACCATTAATGCTGCCCAATCATCTTCCAATATATGCTTAGTCTTTCTGCCTTCCCAGATGGCATTTTCATGCTTTTGCCTCCTCAAATTTTCAACACGTTTTTTTCCCCATTCTTGTTCAGGGAGACTGACCTTTGATTCTTATTTGCCAAAACAAACAAACAAGCACCATCAGAACAGAAGATTCCTAGATCCACATCATCCTCCTCTATGCCCATATGTGCTAATGCCCTCTTGTGACCACGGAGGAATTTTCCATGCTTCTCTGTGGACATCTTCTCTATGTGTGTTTTTGTATTCCAGTGCTCTCACCTCCTCAAAGAATTCCTTGCCCCTCTCAATTTCATGGCTTATCAGTATCTCACTCTTTACTATATACTGAACATTTCTCATTGGCATACAAGTATGTTTTTCCCACATCTTAAAAAAAAAAAAACAGACAACACCCCCCCATAACTTTCCTTCTCAGCTACTGCTTACCTAGTTATCCCACTTTACATGAAACACATCTCAAGATAATCATGTATAATCACTTTCTGCAAATCAGCATACTTTCCTCACACTATCCATTGATTCCCTCTGTTAATCATCGTCTCTAAACTTCACAGTTTTTCCAACATCCAGCCACTTCTTCCCACTTCCACTATGCCAGTTCCCTGGTCCAATACCTTACCATCTCTAACTTTGGTTACTCAGTAACTTTCTTCCTGTTACCACAGTCAGCCTGGTAACAGTTTATTCTTAGCACAAATTATTCTAGTTCCTATCATGTCACTTCACTTAAAGGCCTCCAGTGGTTTTGCCTTTTACTCAGAGTAAAAATTCAGAACGGCCCACAAGACCCTGCAGGTTCTAGGCTCCTTTATCCCCTTGATTGTACTTGATTGTACTTTCCCTTCTGTTTTACCTGTTCTGAGGATTTTCCCCTTTCCTGTCCTGAACAGCTGAAGCCACTCCTGCCTTAAGGCTTTTGCTGTTTACCCTCCTGGAAAGATCTTTCCCATATTTCGCATACCTTCCTCATTCTTTTAGATCTTTTCAGTGAGACATTGTTTGACACCTTATTTAAAGCTTAATAGACAACAATCCTTCCCAGACCCTTATCTTTTCCCCTCTTCTGTGTGTTTGTTTATTATTTATTTTGGCTTTATTATTTTTCCAGCTTTATTTACATATAATTGATATATAACATTGAGTGTATTTAAGGTGTGATGTCAGTTTGATACATTTATATATTGCAAAGTGATTACCACTATAGCCTTAGCTACCATTTCTATCTCATCACATCATTACCATATCTTTCTTGTGATAAGGACGTTTAAGATCTAATCTTTTAGCCACTTTCAAGTATATAATACATTATTATGAACTATAATTGCCATGCTATATGTTAGATCCCCAAGGGTTATAACTAAAAGTTTGTACCCTTTGACCGATATCTCCTTATTTCCCCTATCTTCCAGCTCCTGGTAACCACCATTCTACTCTCTGTTTCTGTGAGTTTGGCTTTATAAAATTCCAGATATAAGTGATATTATGCAGTATTTGTCTTTCTCTGTCTCACTTATTTCACTTAGCTTATTGCCCTCAAGGTCCATCCATGTTTTCACAAATGTCAGGATTTCCTTCCTCCTCATGGCTGAATAATGTTTCATTATGATTATATATATACATACCACATCTTCTTTATCCATTATTTTTAAATTCTTAAATATTGTTTTAATGAAATTATAAAATAGGAAGAAAAATAAATAAAATATAAACTGTTTTAAAAAAGCAATGAAGAACAATGCAGTGAGTAGTTACATGTGGCAATCCAGAGTAAAAGGGTGTTTTATACTGGGATAAAATTTCCAGTATCTACTGTATACATTGATCCAAAAGTGTTAAATTAAACAATGTTCTTTTTTTCCCCATTATTTTTGATACTAGCATTTACCACTTTTCTAATCATACACATTTTTGTTATTATTCTTTTAGTCTGTTTTTGCAAGAAGCTCTAGGAAGGCAGGAAATTTTGTTTATTATTATATTCTCAAAAAGGCATGGGAAAACAAAGGTGGTCATCTGTTTGTATATATATCTATGTAACTGTGTATCTATCTAAATTTTCCATGTAAGTGTTTGATGCCACAAATTTTCTTTTAAGCACTGGTGAAGGTGCATCTTGTCAATTTTGATATGGTATATAGTGTGTTACCATTTAGTTCAAAATATTTAGAATTTTGTTTTGTGATTTTTTTCTTTGATCAATGAATTGTTTAGAACTTATTTATTATTTTCTAGTCATTTCAGTTTTCTTAGAGATCTTACTACTATTAATATATTTATTATGTTTTAGAGAATGTGTTGTATATTATTTAATCTTTTAAGTTTATTGACACTTATTTAATGGCCTATAATCTTGTTTATCTTGGATAATTCTCTATATACAATCAAAAATATGTGTATTCTATATTGGATGTAGTGTTCTATAAATGTCTTCTGGCCATGTTTGTTGATAATGTTATTATTTTTTTATATCATTAACATTTTGGGGTCAGTCCAACAATTAATAAAAAAGAAGTGTTAATTTCTCTGACCATGATTGTGGTTTGCCCATTTCTTTCATTAGTTATATCAAGTTTTGCTTTACATTCTCTGAAGTTTTGTCTTACGTACACACATCCAAAATTGTTAGAATTTTTTGTGAATTAGCCCTTTTGTCATTATCAAGTAGCAGTCACTATTCTGATAATACTCCCAGAGTTGAAGTTTATATCCTTTCTTTTTATATGTATGCATACCAGCCTTCCCATGATATTTACTTTGCATACATTTTTTCTACTCTTTTATTGTCAAACAGTCTGTATCTTTATGTAAGTGTATGCTTGTTCACCTGTCTGTAGTTAAATCTTATTTCTTTTTAATTTGTTGTGTTAATATCTGACTGTTAATTAAATTTCTTAATCTGTTTATATTTACTGCAATTTATTGGGATGGTTGCACTATTGTTTATCTTGTTTGTTTCTTCTTTGGTTGTTTCCTTGATACTCCTTGTTTTTCTTGTTTTGATCAGGTAATTCAAACTTTTCTCTTGGCAGCATACCTAATCATCTTTATAAGTTTGTGTGTGTGCATGTGTGTGTGCTTGTGTGTGCGTGCGTGCATGTGTGTGTTCAGATGAATCTCTAGGGATAATGTGTATTTGTTTATTTTTTTAATGTTTATTTTCGAGAGAGAGAAACAGTGCAAGTGGGGGAGGGGCAGAGAGAGAGGGAGACAGATTCTTAAGCAGGCTCTAGGATCTCAGCTGTCCATGCAGAGCCAGATTGGGGGCAGGGGCATGGGGAGAGGCGTGTTGAACTCATGAACCCTGAGACTGTGACCTGAGCCGAAGTCCGATGCTTAATTGAGCCACCCAGGTGTCCCATTATATATCCCACAATACAACGTAACTTTGCTTTAAAGCTCAAAGGTCTTTCAAAGAAACTAGTGAAAATAATGAAATTCTTTTATATTTAACCAGATATTTTTCATTTTAAATGTTCTTCAATTCTGGCTGTCCATAGATGTTTACTAACTGGTTCCATTTCTTTTCAAACTGAAGAACGAGTTGTCAAATTCAGCCTTTGTTTAAATGTTTTTTTGTTTTTTTGTTTTATTTTCATTTTTGGTGAATTTTTTTGCTGGGTAGATTATGTTAAATTGACAGTTCTCCTTTAAATATTTTTTAAATTATTTATTTATTTTGAGAGAGAAAAAGCACACACATAAGCTGGGGAGGGGCAGAAAGAGAGAGGGAGAGAGAGAATCCCAAGCAGGCTCCCCACCATCAGCTCAGAGCCCAACACAGGGTTTGATAAGAAACAGTAAGATTCAACTTGAGCTGAGATCAAGAGTCCAATGCTTAACTGACTGAGCCACCCAGGCACCTGTGTTCTTCTCCTTTAGAGATATGTTCCATTGCCTTCTGGTTTGTGTTGCTACTGATGAAAAGTTAGCATTTGTTCTCATGTTTATTCTCTTGGATTTGGTGTCTTTTTTCCTCTGGCTGCTGTTACGGTTTTCTTGTATCTTATATCTATATCTTTGGTGTTTGGTACTTGTACTATAATATGCCTGGTATGACTTCCTGTCAGTTTATCTTATTAGGGATATATTGAACTTCTTGGATTTATGCATTTATATCTTTTTATCAAGTATAGAAAGTGTTTGATGCAGAATGAGAAAAATGATTGATACAGCCTATTTAAGAGGAAAACATCATGAGAAACTGTATTTATAATCCTAATAATTCTTTGTTTGAGGTGAACCTAGAGATAGGGGAAAAGGCTAAGAGCCAATTTAAGCTATATTTCAGCATTTCAAATTTATTGTGAGAAAAGATATCTTATAGATGAACATATGGAGACTATTGCTATAAAATATTAAGTAAAAATTTGAATAATTCAAAATACATTTATAGGAAAATGGATATGAAAGATACGTAATTACAGATTTTGCATGCATAATTATGTCAATATAGAACCTCCAGTGAACTGTGAAAAAGTTCCTTAAAACTGAGAGGCTTATGGATTTAAAAATATATGATAATATCAAATTTATTTAATTAACAGATGACATAAATGACCCAGAGAGTCTATGTGATCTTCCAAGGCATGATAGGAAAGCATAGAGAGAAGGCAGACAGATTTCCAATCTTGGATGCTCTAACTATATCACTCTTCATGCTATTTTTAAATTTTTTTTTTCAACGTTTATTTATTTTTGGGACAGAGAGAGACAGAGCATGAACGGGGGAGGGTCAGAGAGAGAGGGAGACACAGAATCGGAAACAGGCTCCAGGCTCTGAGCCATCAGCCCAGAGCCTGACGCGGGGCTCGAACTCCCGGACCGCGAGATCGTGACCTGGCTGAAGTCGGACGCTTAACCGACTGCGCCACCCAGGCGCCCTATTCATGCTATTTTTAAAAGAGCATAGTTTAGGCCTTAGGATTTTATAAATAAGACATTAGAATTAAATAGGAGGTAGATTATCAGCCATATATTAATATTTTGCTATAGTTGAAATAACAGTATTTTCTAATTTTATAATAATTGGAATCAAAATGAACATGCTACATTTAAACCTTAAATTTTAGCTTTTTAAAACAAAGTGCTGATTGAAATAAATCTTTCAGAAAGACATGATAGGCATATTTAAAAATTCTCTATTTGGATAGTGACTTCAAATTAGTTTGAGCTTATTATATGAAGGAAATCTCTTTCTCCTTCATGAGGTGTTTAGTGAAAGAAGAAAAATTAAAGCACTAGATTATCCTAAAGTAGAATGCTGTTACTACTGATATTTTAAAACTTATCATATGCTTCAGGCAAATAAATTTAATTAAAGAAACCAAGTGCCTTCATAGATGAAGTTGCATTATTCATGCTTTTACAATGATCCTTTGAATCTAGAGAAAATAAATGAAAAGTGACAGCATAACAACCAAGGGAGAGAAGAACACAGATTTAGTATTGTGATGCCAAAGTGATTTCTTTAAGCACATTTACAGTTCAGTGCAATTGCCAGTAAATTCAGTAAATAAAACCAGTTGTTTCATTCTAACAGCATTTTTGATTATTAAAAATTATGAGTCTGGTTGTTTCAGGTAGGGGGAGAAATCCTTTATTGCTTTTTGAAAGAAAAAAAATGAATGCACTTCAACTGCTGTAACATAGTTAAAGATTCTTCTAATCCTTCATACAAAAAAAAAAAAAAGTTCCCCAAAAAAGTCTCCTTGGCCTTTTAACTAAGAATACTTTTTTTAAAACATCACTTTCTTTGTATGAGATAAAAGGAAGAAAAAAAATGTTGCAGGGTTTTAAATCTTTCTCAATTTTAGTCTAGTGTTTTCCTCTTATTTTTGGAATTCTCCATACAGAGCACAACTGTTTATAATTTACCCTCAATAAAATGAAAATTCAATACTCAAGTGGACGTAATACATGCATAGAAGCTTTAGCCTAGGTAGGTCTGAAATGAACATAACTATAGCATATTCGAGCCAGCAGAAAATTTAGAGTCTATAATCCAATAGCACAATACGTGATGACAACAAGGAGGTGAGTTTCCTAACTTCTGACCAGGGGCTCATCCTACCCTATTAGAATGCATGAGTAATTGGTTGTGTTTTATGGAACATACAAAATTTCTGATGAAACCATAATATTCTCTATTAATTAGCAAACTTTTCATAAGGCTCCATTTATTTCCTCCAGTGAGAGTATCGGTGACTAAAAGTGAGTTTTTACATCTCTCTAGTTGGCAAACTTTTTCTGTAAATTGCTAGATAATAAATATTTTAGGCTTTGTGGGCCAGATGGCTTGTCACAACTCCTCAACTCTGCAAAAGCAGCCAGCGACAATACATAAACGAATGTGCATGGCTGTGTTCCAACAAAATTGTATTTACAAAAACAGGCGATGCAAGATCAATCTCTCTCACAGCCTGTAGTTAGATGACCTGAGGTTTAGAATAATGGTAACTGTGTATATTTATGATTTTTGCTAAGCCTTATGGTAAATGTCTGCCCTCTCTCCCATCTACTCACAGAGGATAAAGTTCTTAAGTGTAGGGGTTCTGACTCATTTATTTTTATATGGTCAAGAATATTGGCAGAGCGAATTTTATCTATCAAATATGACAGTTCTCCTGACCAAATGGAAACAGCAAAATGAATGAGAAAATTTCCAAAAGCATGTTCAGCCAGTTCCTGGTTTCAAGAAACACTCACCAAAAAACGAGTTTATTATCAAATAAGTTTGTAGAATATTGCATGATATAAACCTCACTTGATTGTTATAAAATGTAATAACATATTAAAAGCCATGATAAATACTTGATAGAAAGAAATCAGTTGTTTCCCAAACTTTGTTGAGAAACGGTGAGTTTAAATTGTTACCATCTGGAATAGCACATTTTTTCTTTCTTGATTTTTATGTCTCCATTCACTATTATTTATAACAATGAGTACTAGGCTCTCTGCTACCCACTAGGCATACCGTCTTAATACTTACTAAAGTTTATTCAGTAAACACTTCTAAAAGTAAACGAAATGTCTTTTTAAACATAGAATAGAGCAGTTTTTTTGGAGCAGGTTTTGGTAAACAACAAAAAGTAGAGCAGAAAGTAGAGTTTCCATACTTGCCCTGCCCCCCAGCAACTTCTGCAGCCTCCTCTACTATCAACATCCCTCATCAGAGTGATACGTTTGTTAGAACTGATAAACCCCACTGACAGGTCAATATCACACAAAATCCACAGTTTGCATTAGGGTTCACTGTCACTGTTTACATTCTGTGGGTTTTGACAAATGTATGATGACAGATATCTACCATTATAGTATCACGCAGAGTAGTTTCATTGCCCTAAAAATCCTTTATGCTCTGCTTATTCACCCCCTACCTTCCTCTTAGTCCCTAGAAATGACTGGTCTTTTTGCTATTTCCATAGTTTTGTTCTTTTCAGAATGTCATATAGTTGGAATTACGCAGTGTGTAGTCTTTTTGGATTGACTTTTTTTTCCACTACGTAATGTGTATTTAAGCTTCCTCCATGTCTTTTCGTGGCTTGAAATCTCATTTCTTTGTAGCACTGAATAATATTCCATTGTTTGGATATATCACAGTTTGTTTATTCATTCACCTATGGAAGGACATCTTGGTTCCTTCCAGGTTTTGGCAGTTATAACTAAAGTTCCTATAAACATCCATGTGCAGGTTTTTGTGTGGACATAAGTTTTCAGCTCATTTAGGTAAATACCAAAGAGTGTAATTGTTGGATCATATATAGTAAGAGTATGTTTAGTTTTATAAGAAATTGCCATGTTGTCTTCCAACGTGGCTGTACCATTTGCATTCCTACCAGCAATGAATGAGAGCTCCTTTTCCTCCACATCTTCACCAGCATTTGGTGTTATCATGTAATATCTTTTAGTCTGATTTCTTGAAAAAGCTAAAAAGTCAGAAAATCTATTTCCTTTATTTTCATTTGTATCGTGTTTGAAAAACACACTCATAGGTGATTTCAAAAGATTGTCTCTAGGTACTGGAATAATATCTCTGAATAGACTAGCATTTCATGACCCACTTCTTCCCTCACTTGAAGATGTCCACAATCTAAGATGCTGGTGTTTGGGGCCGAGTCCCTGCTTATTCTATGTCTTCTATGTCCACTAAACAGCAAGGGTTTTGTGATACACGTGTTTGAGAGAGACACCCAAACATACTTGGTCAAGTGAACAAATAAGCCAGCGATTACAGAATTCTGGTGATTAAAAAATTAACAATGGGATAGAATTCTTACAGTGTTAAGTAAGAAGAAAAGTAAATTATTTTTTAACTATTCACCTTGGCTGTATATTAATTTAGTTTTAGGGGCTGAAGATGAACAGTATTTGACTAAGTCAAGATTCTGTGATTGGAGTATTAGTGCGTAGGCTTCTAACCAAATTCTCCACCCAAAACACCTAATCTGCATATTATAAGACCGACTTAATTTCATTCTCAATCTTATGATCATAGGTGTCAGGGAAAATAATTACTACTTACATGGAACCCGCTGTCAATATTATATTAAAAAGCTAGCAACATGTGAAATGAATATAGCAACCCCTTAATATTACTGAGATGTACGTATCTCAGATACCTTCTTTCTGTCTTTTGCCAAACGTGACTCCAACCAGGCATTAGAAATACTTTGCAACTTGCTGAACTCATCCACGGAGAGTTAGAAAAATTCTGAGTACTTTTTTTCTGAATTGTACCTGGAAGATTTTAGTTTTATAAGAAACTAAAAGTCATTTTGTAATGATTTTTGTTTACTTCCTATTTCATCCTACTAATTAAGTTTGCAGGAAGAGAGTAGAGCAGCATTAAGATCCAGCATTAAGGAGTACATATCGCTTCTTAATAAGGAAGGCACTACAAGAGCATGGGATACCTTTCAGGTTCACACACTCAGTTTCCCCAGTAGTTGCCATGCCTCTTTGGTTGTCAGAGAGAGACTAAGTTTAACAATGGTTTCTGGATTCAGTTTGGAAGAGAGGTGAGGCTGATGAATGCAGAAGTATGTTGAGAATGTGCAACTCTTGATCTAGAAGTTGAAAAGTAGAACATAACCTTACGTACTGACTTTTAAAAAAAAATCTAGTTAGGTATTATGGTTACTGCTGATTTTTAGACCAGGGCCTTTAAAGTATTTCCTAGAGATACTTTGAAGCAATTTTCTAGAAATTGCTCCAAAGAGAAAAGAAAGAATGAAAGAATTAGGGTCTAGGACTAAGAGGCAAGATACTGAGACATAGGGTACTAATCAAACCAATCCATGTGTAGAAGCTTTTACAGATGGGGCATGTCAGGAAATTATGACAGTCATAGAGCATGAATTATGGAGGATGTTGAGAATCATGAGAAGTTTGAATTTGATGAGTGAGAAACAGGACTATAAAAATAAAGTAACATGAAGAACATCTTAGGCAAATGCTATGGAAGAGATGTAGCTTTTTGTTTTGATCATTATTTCAACCCACAAATCAATTTTTAAAATTTATTTTGTCAGACATATAATTATTTAATTCTTAGTATTTTCAATTTGATGATTAATTTTCTCATTTGAATATGACTTGTGTTTCTCATTATATTATGTAGAAAGATCGTAATATAATGAAAGCTCAGAGATAAGAATGACTAGATAGAAAATACCTTTAAAATTAGACATTGAAAATTTTTAATTAAGAATAACATATTTCACAGTTCAAAGTGGAAAGAAAACCATTTGAGAGAGGAAAATTAAAGGTTCCAGTTTGAAAAATCAAGTGCATTTTTGCATCTTTTTTTTTATGAACCAAGAGGTTGCTAAATGTCTCAGAAATAAATGAGCAAACGCTAATGTCACACTTTTAAGGTGCGGTGAGACATGTGAGAATTGGGAGGTGTCAGCAGTACTACTGCTGAGAGTGGTGATCAGTGTGAGCAGAAAAGTAATAAATTATTCATTATCAGCCTAGTTAGGGGTTGTTTTGCATGGCTGTTGCGAAGAGTTATCCAAAATGTGGTTGTGCCCATAGTAATGAAAATGTAAAGGTTTTTATCTCACTTGTGCAAGGAGCTTATTGCATATTTCCTACAACTTCACAAAGGTTCTTTTGACCATTTTATTGATAATTACTGATTAAATGTGCAATCCACTGATAGGTTGGCAAGGGAAAAAGCAGTCTCTTTGTAATGCTCATTTGCCCAGATAAATCCCACCCTAAGAATATGAGGGTCACATTACAATTCAGCATCCCTGTGGCTGACTTAAGGCCACTTGGTGACTCGGAGGTTCCAACACCATTAGATTCCCTGTCGGATGTATTTCTTCCTTCTGAGGAGTATGTACAAAAAACATAAAAATCTCTTCTACCCACATGAAATTACTGGGAAATTGAACTAGTCCTCTCTTTATATAAAGAGTAACACACAAGACACTGGTTTTCTTGCAGTTTCTCCTGCAGCATCTATAGAATCTCATTTGGATTATGGACTTTTTGGATAGTATTAAAAAAGCCATTATTCTCTCCCTAGGAGTATGCACAGATAAGCAGATATAAAAAAAATCATTCATAAAATTTCCAGAGGTATGAGAGACTTGCCTAGTTGGTCCACAGAACCCAATTTGATAAAGTCTTCTACAGCATGGCTCAGAGTGAGTCACTCTGAGCCCTCTGGATGCTGCCACCTAAGGTCACTGTAGTGAACGCTGTTTGTGCTTTGTGCAGATCCCCTATCTCTAATTTATTTCTCTGTGCCCTTTCATATCCAGTACTCCTCCTCCTGCTTGCTCTTTCTTGTAGAATTGTCCTCAGCTACCAGAGCCACTTCACCCACTTTTACAGAGAGTTGGAAGTACCTGGATGAAATTTTTGCCAATGACTAGAGCACATGCTAATTAATACCAGCTTACTCTCCTCAGGTTGGAACACATTCTAAAGTGTAACTTACACTCAGACATACCTTCAGGGAGGAATCAAGCTAAAGCCACCTTCAGTAGACTTTACATGAACTCGTACCCTCCATGGCTTCTTCCCCTTTCCTGTTATGCTTTTCTTACTCCCTTACCAGTTTTCTCAGGGAGCTTTTGCTTAATAAGTCACTTGGTATACAGAACATTCTCCCAGGGTCTGCTTTTCACTGAAAACTAACCATAACTATATAATTTAATTATATAAACCAGGAAACATTTGATAAAGAATAAGGATGTTATTATTATGCTACAAAGGGGTATGAATAGCAATGGTCCAAGACAGATTAAGACACATGTTCATCCTAGGGCTACAGTGGCTCTCTCAAAGACAACACTTCAGAAATCCTAGCTCTTTTAAGATATGGCATATTGCTGTTACACTCGTTGAAGCCTGCTTAACATTTTGCTCTTTTTAATATATCACCAATATAAGTTAGTTAACAGTTTTTTTTCAAAACTGCCCCTCCCCAACCCCTACTGCACGACTCCTTTCTTCTCCCTTCATCCTACCCCTTTCTCCCACGCTGGGTTATAGCTTTAAGTCTGCCTTTCGTCTGGGAAACATCTTTGCTTTAGTATGTTCTAGGACTTAGCAGCAACCCCAAATTTCTTCTCACATATTCTTCCAGAGAGCTAAAAAGCACAGATGTAAAATGAGTTCTAGTAATAGCCCATAGCATCCCATATTTCCCAAAGGAATGTAGGCAAAGTAACCTTTATAAGTGACCATTAGTTACATGTGATTTTGTATTTGTTTCGCCTTAGTTTTGAGTAAACTTTTACTTTGCAGACTAGATTTAAGGAACATGTAATAATAAGATTCAATCCAGATTCTGATATTTGTGATTTTAAAAATTATTTACAGAATTTATTTTTAGCTATTAAAATACTATCCTAGTAGACAGCATATATTCTGTTTGTTTTTTGTTATATTCTAGAAGTGTAATTTATGAGTTTTCTATATGATTGGTGAAACAAAAGGCCTTTCATTGAAAATAATTCAGTATTGCAGTTGTGTTTTTCTAGATGAAAAGTTCTTGTCTCAATTATTGTTTCTTTTGCAAATTCTGTTATGATGTTCTTGACATGTTTTACAAATATAAATGATGTGAACAATTAATGGTATCTTAGCTCTTGATCTGAACGGACCTAATTCAGTTTTAGAATCATCCAGTTGGTTTCATTATGGCAAAGTGCACTTGAATTGGTTGTAAGCACAATGATATTTAACCCAGTCAGTGTAAATCATTTCTCAGAGGTTACAGTGATTGAAATTTATATTTCTGTCACTACAAGGTAAAAATTACTTCCACAGCAAATAGAACTTAGCTTTCACCAAAATCAGCATCATGATACAGTTTTAAAGTAGACGTAATACAGTTTTTAAGCTTTAAGGTTGTAATTCATTTGCCTTAAGTAATGTTTTTATTATATGTTGATGAAGATTCTGTTTGATACCAAACAAGCACTGAAATGAAGTGTTGTTGTGTAGATTAGAATCTCATAATCAGGTGCAGCGACTTACTATATTCTTTTCTCAGCCCAAAGTAAATATCATTTTGATTTTACCCATTACAGAAAAATGTTTAACTTAATTTTTGTTAGTGGATTGGGCATCTTTCCAAAACAAAGATACAGATAAACTCAGGAGTAGAGAATATAAAATAAAATGAACTGAGTATGCAAAATGATTAAGTCTTTGTCTATGAGTCAGTTAGGCATGGAATATTGGCAGTTTTTTTTGAACTTCAATGTAATGTTATAGTTTGGCATAATAAAGCAATTAACTAAAATATTAAATATTGACGATAAAAGTGCATGTTTGGTACTAGAAAACTTTAAGCACATCAATTGTTTTTTTAAATAATTCTCTTAAGACTTCATAGTATTTGCACAAGGTTAACTCTGTACAATCTTGTTCCTAAAGTGGTTATAAAAAGAAAGTAAGTATTTTATTTTATTTGCTTCTGTCAGAGCAAAAGGCCTCCTGGAAAATAGGATACTTAATTCTTTAGGAAATTACTAGTGTGTTAAATTAGCAAAGAATATTTTTCTAATCATTATTATTGTCATTATCCCAAGTACGGGTCACAATTTTCTGAGTTGTTTATATACAAAAACAAATATAGTGTTATTTTTCCATAATTAGATGTGACCAATATTTGTGTGCATGACTAAAACATTGTTGTATAAAAGTTGAAAGAGATGTGTTTCTTTCAGAATGCTGATTCAAGTCACAGGATCAGCATTAGAGAAAGAAGATGAGCAGAAATGAAAATATTGTCATGCATTTTTCCTGTTTTTCCAAATCATCAGTCAAAAAATAGAAAAACAGGATCATGTGTTTATGGTCAATTAACATTTTTTTTTACATTTAAGGGAGATATGTAAAGAATACTGACAGAATTATTGAGAAGATGCATGTGAATTACATAGTTTGCTGGCTTTAAAAAGTTTGAAAGTTTATCTTCGTTTTGCACATATAGAGTGGGTCCTTCTTTCAGACGAGCCTTGCTAATCATTTTGTTAAAATTTGAACTTCATCATATCACAAAGCCTCAATCAGCAGACTCACTCTTGTCCCATTCCTTTTTTGTTGTTGTTATTGTTGTTGTGAGTCAGCCATAGATAATGACAATTTAAGAGCCAAACCGTAAAATAAGGATTAAGAGAAGTCAAGCTTCTTAGTCGTCACATCAACAGTTTTGACAGTTGCTTATTTGACTCCATCCTATGTTTACTTGCTCTTTCTCACTTCTCTTGTTCTGACCAGCTGTGGGAGGTAGTTTATCTGCTAATTATATGAGTTACGTAAGTTATATTTTCACAGCTTCCTGTATTTCAAAATTTAAGTTTATTCTGTCACAATATGGAATTTAAGATCTCAACCCCATCATTGATGGTACATTTGTCAGTCTAATTTGTATAGCTCCTTTGAACTATAAGTTGGTATTATACATACACTGTTCCTTTTTAATATCAGGTCTGAAACCTGTAACAGTGAAAAACATCTTGATTTTTCTAATTTACATTTGATTGCTCAGTCCTGTCTCCATTGTATGACTCTAACGTTTTTGATCAACTAAGATAGGATTAACATTGGAACTCCTTGCATGTATTTCGGGCTTACTGAAAAATACCAGCAAGAAACCTGCCACCTTCCCTTAGATGCAGATGCCCTTTTGTGGGCACAGCATCCACTGATGAGTTCATTTTCTTTTAATTATACATAATTTAAAAATGGAAAGTAAAGCTCTGTTAATGGTGATAAAGCATTATGTAGTTTATGTATAATTGTTTTTTTGTGGTCACAGGCTTTTTCTCTTATAAAATGTTAATTACATCAACTGAGCATATTAATGGATATTATCAAACACACCTGCTCTATTTAAATGCTTAACATGATGAATTTGAAATAATTTATAGTAGATTGGAGTAACCCTCCATTTGAGGGAGAGTATTTTTTTCCAGAAATTATAAATTGCCTTCATGAAATAGAAGGGTTCAGTTGGACATTGCTTTAGATGATACAGGTACATAACAGTAGACGAAAGACTAAAACTTAGAAGAAATTTCATATTGGTTTTGCAAGTTGCTTCTCCTTAGCTTTGCTTAGAGGACAAGGTGTAGTGCTCTGAGGGATATTTTCACTCTAAAAGCATTTCTGTCCTAGAACTTTAGAGCTAAATAAGCTCTTAGTGTTCATTTTATATGGCAAATTCTTTGTCATTCTTTAAAATTGATTGGGATGCTTTACTTTCCGTACTGTCTTTATCACCACCCAGGACCAAGTGCTCCCTTTTCTGCAGTTTCTTGGCATATCATATAAGCTTCATCATTATTCTCTCAGGACCTGTATTTATGCATCGTATTTGTATTTATATCACCAATTTTAAGGACAGAGACTGTCATAAAGTAGTTGCTTAACAAATGTCTGATGAATATATATATGAATTAATGAAGAAATCTTGAAATAAATTGCTAGTGATATTAGTGGTGATACTTTGATATAAGTTGTATGTTTGTGAAATTCAGCTTCTAATATCTTCTTGGGTGATCTTTTAAGATTTTATATCCTTTGGATGTAATCACCAAAAGATAATTTTCACAGATCATTCTCTTTAATTACAGAATATATTGTAATCACTTGGACCACAATACATAAATCCCATCCTGGATTTAATAGGGAATTTGTATGTATAATTCTTCATGAAAGAGCCTATGAAAAGAATTATTTTAGATTGAATGTTTTAATAAAACTTACACTAATTAGATTCATAGTTATGAATTGGAATTTATTCTTTAAAAGAGTATAATAAAAATTTAGCCTAAATTATTTTTTTATTTTCTATAATATGTTATTTTCATTTTATCCTATGTTTATTAACTCTGAGTAAAAATTGGTATGCAACAAACTCAGCAATTATCTAATGTTGGCTTTAAACTAGGTATTGACTCCAGAAATTGGAGTGAGCTGAAAAAATGTAGGAGAAAGAAGCAACACAATGTAAAGTCTGTCCTGTATTTCTTTATGTTAAGAGAGATTTTCCTAAACAACTCTAGTAATTCTATCCTTCATAAAAACTTTTCTTTCATCCTTATTCCTTTAGATTAAAAATACCAGCTCCACTCCTTTCCTTTATGATAGAATTACCTTCAGTTTTTAATGAATGAACTGTAAATCTTTTGGGGATGGTCCAGGAGGCTATAAGATTAACTCAAGGTTATTTCTAGTCTTTGACTCCGCAAGTGCTCATTGAGTGCTTACTGTATGCTCTGCATTGTATTAATAAATGGGAACATGCCAGTGAGGGGATTTTTGAGGACAAAAAATCTTCATTTTAGTGCAAAACATAGATATGTAAACACATAATTGCATGATAATATAGAAAGCAAAATTCTAGGGTTATGAGTTCAAGACTGTGGTACAAAAAGAGTAAGTTTCTGTCTGGAAAGGGGAAAGGCTTTTTTCTAAGTACATGAAATTTTAGTTGGGTGTTAAGAAATATGAGTAGGGATAAAGAAAGTGGGGGCTATAGAAGAAGGAAGAATATTTGTCACATAGGAAATAAGATGGAGGCATGAAGAAGCTTGACATGTTTGGTATAAGAAATGTAGTTCAGCTTGTGTGAGTAGAGGATGTGAAGATGGGAAGCATTTGGAGGTGATACTGATAAGATGGGCTAGTGACATATGGTGAAAAAGCCCTGTTTTGAGGATGTTTGGCTTCATTTTGTGATTAGTGAGCACTCAGTGGAAGAGTTTAATTAGCTCATCCAGACTAGAGGAGACAGAGACTTGGACTAATGAAGGAGTTGTGGGGACAGAAAAGAGGGCATGGATTTGAGTTGTTTAGAGAGTATAATACATAGGGCTTTCAGATCAAATTGGATTTTGAGAGCAAGGGGAGAAATCTAGGTTTCTGGCTTGCTGATAGTGAAGAAAGAGAACAGAGAAAGGGGTGGAGGATGGCAAAGAGGATAGAATAACGATTTAGTACTGAAAATGATGTGCTGAGGTGCCAAGAAACCATCTAGTTAGAGTCAGGAGGAAGTAATGTGAAAGATAACACTTTAAAGAGAGATTGTTTGCAAGTTTGGTGAAATGATCCAAAAATACATCAAAAAGGAAGTGAAATTTTAAATTGCTCTTGAAAAGAAATAAAAAAAGGTGGGGGGACTGCGGGGTGGCTCAGTTGGTTTAGCATCCGACTTTGGCTCAGGTCATGATCTCACGGTTTGTGGGTTCGAGCCCCGCATCAGGCTCTGTGCTGACAGCCTGGAGCCTGCTTTGGATTCTGTCTCCCTCTTTCTGCCCCTCCCCTGCTCACCCTCTGTCTCTGTCACTCTGTCTCTCTCTCAAAAATAAACATTAAAAAAAATAAAATGCTCTTGAAAATAGTATAGTTTTTAATTGGCTGAAATACTAAGCAAAAAGGAAAATATTTTAGGTCCTATGAATTTTATGAAGAAAGGTGGAAGAACTAGAAATTACAAAAGCGTATATGGGTGATGGTAAGTATTAAGAAAGCCTACAAAATTCTCTAGGGGTCAGTGGGAGGAAAGCCTTTAAAGGTAGATTGGCATACAAGGGGTTAGGTTATGAATTTCTTTCTAAGCATTTTAGAAGTTTTAAAAAATGTACTGTAGAGGTTTTAATTTTTTATATTTTGAAAGTTTAAGGAGTAACATGATCAGAACTCCACTTTAGGTCACTAATGGTAGTAATATGAACATAGGCAGAAAAGGAAGACAAAATTAAAGTTAGGGAGCTTGAGGTAATGAAGGATTCAAATAAAATGGGGATAGTACAATTGCAGATGAAGAGAGACATAAAGGGTATTGGAAAGGCAAAGTCAGCATTACTTAACAAATGATTTAGATTTGAGAAATAATGAATAAATAAGGGGTTGAAAATCTGAAGGTCTGAGATGTCAGAACCATTGATGGACATGGGAAGTCATTGACTGGGGAGTAAAAATTAGGATTCATCTTTCATATGCACATTCTTTGCAGGTATCCTATGTGCCTGTCACTGTACTAGGTTTAGTATATAGAAATAAAATAAATGATGAAAAGAAAATAAATGGAAAAAGAAAAGATGCTGCCCTTAAGGGTTTTGTATTCTAGTGAGGGTAATAGAAATGTAAAGAACATCAGAACAAAGTGTGATAAAGGCCACAATAGTGGTATGAACACTGTGCTTCTGGAGCTCATTTAGGGAGATGCTTGGTTTGTGATTTTAGTGGACATCTAGGCAGAAAGTTATAGCTTGGAACTGGAAAGAGAAGTTATACCCAGGAGAAAGGGTGAGGATGCATTTAAGGTCTTATTTTACTTGACCATCCTGACATTTTTGGCATTGCCAATAAAACCCTTTTTTAGAACCTTAGAATTATTCCTTATCATTTTTTATTCCTGTCTAAACTCCTGTGAAACCCAATAAATCTTCCATTTTCTGTTATCTTTGGTCTCAGTAATCTCACAAATATCCATGGGTTTACTACTACTTGTATGTTCATGATGCCAAACTTCTATCTCAGGCTTAGGATTATCTTTTGAATTCTACGTGCATAAAACAACTGTTCCCAGATATCATTACTTGCAAGTCCTAGGTGCATTCCAGATTCAACACACCTCAAAATTTACTCTGTATCTTTCTCCTTGAACCAGTCCCTCTTATAGCATTCTGGTACCTGCACCTGGTACTAATCATCAGCTCAGTTGTCCAAGTTATAAGAATCATCCTCGGTCATTTTATCTCATTACTTATATCCAACATTTGTCAGGTGCTGCAGCGTCAAAGTCCTGAGTAGCTCTTTATCAGTTCTCTCTTTTTCATACTCTCTTTTTCATTGTTGTGGTTATTTATTGCCAGGATTCTGCAGTGGGCTTCCACATGGTCTTGTCATCTCCAGTTTGACTTCCCTCCCAATCTGTGAGCCATACTTTGGTGGTTATGAACTACTGTGCCTGGTACTGTTCCACGTGCTTTATATGTACTTAGTCATTTCAAATCTAAGTGATTATGTATTCCTCTCTCTTTGGTGCAGCATATGGAAATTGGAGTGGAAATGTTTTTCAGGGTCACACAACCAGAAGGTGGGGGGGTTGATTGAAAACCAGATACTCTGAATAGAGGTACCATGCCCTTATTCACCACACTAGGTTATATACTCTGACTTTATACTGCTTTTATATTATAAGCTGCTTTGACCTTTGAACTATGAAAACAGCAAACTTAAAACTAGTGATTTAGATCTATTAATTTCAGTATTATTTTCACTTTAATCTTTTTGATAAAATTCTTATACTTTATTTATTTTATTTATTTTTTTATTTTGAGAAAGACCACTTGAGCAGAGGAGGGGCAGAGAGAGAGAATGAATCCCAAACAGGCTCCATGCTGCCAGCACAGAGCCAGAGGTGGGGATCAAACTCATGAAATTGCAAGATCATGACCTGAGACAAAACCAAGAGTCAGGCACTTAACCGACTGAGCCACCCAGGCACCCCTTATACTTTATTTAAATATAAATATAGGTGAGTTTCATGTCAGTCTTATTTTAAAACTTTTCAAAACTCACCATTTCTCTACTTTTCTCTCCTTCTTTGACTGGGCCTAGACAAGCATTCATTTGTGCTCCACCCTTTTAATTCTTGTGAATGTGATGTTCATAAGAAATTAATTTTGTTTACCAGGGGAGTAACATGTTCACACAGCAGGTGTGGCATCATTTTGAAATATGTTCTGCTATAGAGAGCTGAAGTGAACTGGCATGTAGCTTAAGTCTTGTTTTGTTTCTTAAAGTGGTATCTTGGAGTCATCTGTTGGGTTAATGCACCAGATGCAGTAATATCCTCATACCTAAAGAGTCTATGTAGATATTCTTCATCACATGATGCTATATGGTAAAAGCCTCATATGCTGTAGATATTTAATTTGACCTGGTTACCAGCCTGACTTGGTGTACTTTTCCGAAAAGAAGACCCAAGTGAGAATGTTTTCATATTCCTAGTGATATTGGTTGGGTGTAGTTTTAATTCCTATGCAAATCTTTACAGATAGCAGACAGACACTAAAATAACCCTAAGAAATATTAAACATGCCTCAAACTGTTTGGCTATCATGTTGTCAAAATTATCTTACAACCTCTCAGTGTAAAATAACTTAACGTTAACTTCTCTTTCTGATATATTGCTGCTAAAATGACAGTACTGGTACATGGAGAAAAATAATTAATGGGTTGATAAAACTTTTGTCTTTTTTTCCATTATGAATGTCTTCCTTTCATCCTTCTGTCTCTCAACAAATATTTACTGAGGACTAATTACATTCCAGGAACTATGTTATGTACTTGATATTTATTGCCAAAAAGCCATAGAAGTCCCATTCTATCATTCTTAGAATAAAGCCATTCATATCATTCTTGGAATAAAATTTTTATAGCTACAGGTGGCCTGGGAATCAGAGCAGAATGAAGATAAAAAGATATATAGGTTACAAAAGGGAAAAGAAGTGTGCCAAGAATGGGTAATGAACATAAATATTATGTAATTAGCAATTTTTATCAGTGAGGACCGTGACCTTTCCACCAACATAACACCGTTTTTCCATGAATAAAATTTAAGAAGTTGAATCCAGTCTAAAATTCTGAAAGTTGAATCTTGAGAAAATGGCCAACATTCAGAGAATCATCTAAAATTTGCAAAGCTTCCCAAAAGGACTGATCATTTATAATACTAGCTGACACCTATATTCTTAAGAGTCACATTTCCACCTATCTTGAGATGAGTTAATGTCTCTGTAGCAGTTGTGGGTTTATCTGATTTTTGATTTGCTCTATATTGAAACATTTCTGGTTCCTTCTTGGGTATCACCTCATTGTTCTGAATTAGGAGTGAAAGGTACAACATTCTTTAGGAAGACTCCTGAGCAGTGTCTGAAATATCTGAAAGAGAGTTGATCTCTGATTCTCTAATCTTTCAATTATTCGAGCTTTTACCATCACCTGCTTGGGTGGCTTGATTCTTACTGCTAAGAGCAAAAACCATTAATTTAACATTTCAATATGAGCTTTCTAAGCAGCAGATTATTAGAATGTTGTCATGTGGATGATGCACACACTGACACCATGTCATTATCAGTTGTTTACCATCATTTAAATGAGTGCACTTGTGAGCGCTGGGGATTGTATGGAAGTGTTGAATCTCTCAATTGTACACCTGAAACTAATACTACACTGTATGTTAACTAATTGGGATTTAAATAAAAACTTAAAAAAAAATAAGCCACCATTTAATTGTTAGTATAATGTAATAAGTCGAACTTGCTTTGGTGCTTTGGAAATTACAGTGAAGCACATTAGTAAATTCCACTAAACATTATGGTTTTCTTTCCAGATGGAATGCAATTAGCACAAAACTATTTAATAATGTACTAGTCCACTGCTATTTATGGCAAAGCCTGATTTGCTGCAGAAGGGACCCTTCTTTAGTGACTGTCTAATATTAGAAAGCAGGAAATGTACAAGGCAATAAACACTTCAGAATTTTTTGTTAGGGGCTGATTAGAATTCAGTGTTAGCTAATACCTCATAATAATATATCTTTTTTTTTTTTTTGTGATTTCTGATTTCTTTTTTTTTTTTTATTTTTTTTATTTTTTATATATATGAAATTTATTGACAAATTGGTTTCCATACAACACCCAGTGCTCATCCCAAAAGGTGCCCTCCTCAATACCCATCACCCACCCTCCCCTCCCTCCCACCCCCCATCAACCCTCAGTTTGTTCTCAGTTTTTAAGAGTCTCTTATGCTTTGGCTCTCTCCCACTCTAACCTCTTTTTTTTTTTTTTTTTTCCTTCCCCTCCCCCATGGGTTCCTGTTTAGTTTCTCAGGATCCACATAAGAGTGAAACCATGTGGTATCTGTCTTTCTCTGTATGGCTTATTTCACTTAGCATTACACTCTCCAGTTCCATCCACGTTGCTACAAAAGGCCATATTTCATTTTTTCTCATTGCCACATAGTACTCCATTGTGTATATATACCACAATTTCTTTATCCATTCATCAGTTGATGGACATTTAGGCTCTTTCCATAATTTGGCTATTGTTGAGAGTGCTGCTATAAACATTGGGGTACAAGTGCCCCTATGCATCAGTACTCCTGTATCCCTTGGATAAATTCCTAGCAGTGCTATTGCTGGGTCATAGGGTAGGTCTATTTTTAATTTTCTGAGGAACCTCCACACTGCTTTCCAGAGCGGCTGCACCAATTTGCATTCCCACCAACAGTGCAAGAGGGTTCCCATTTCTCCACATCCTCTCCAACATCTATAGTCTCCTGATTTGTTCATTTTGCCCACTCTGACTGGCGTGAGGTGATACCTGAGTGTGGTTTTGATTTGTATTTCCCTGATAAGGAGCGACGCTGAACATCTTTTCATGTGCCTGTTGGCCATCTGGATGTCTTCTTTAGAGAAGTGTCTATTCATGTTTTCTGCCCATTTCTTCACTGGGTTATTTGTTTTTCGGGTGTGGAGTTTGGTGAGCTCTTTATAGATTTTAGATACTAGCCCTTTGTCCGATATGTCATTTGCAAATATCTTTTCCCATTCCGTTGGTTGCCTTTTAGTTTTGTTGGTTGTTTCCTTTGCTGTGCAGAAGCTTTTTATCTTCATAAGGTCCCAGTAATTCACTTTTGCTTTTAATTCCCTTGCCTTTGGGGATGTGTCGAGTAAGAGATTGCTACGGCTGAGGTCAGAGAGGTCTTTTCCTGCTTTCTCCTCTAAGGTTTTGATGGTTTCCTGTCTCACATTTAGGTCCTTTATCCATTTTGAGTTTATTTTTGTAAATGGTGTGAGAAAGTGGTCTAGTTTCAACCTTCTGCATGTTGCTGTCCAGTTCTCCCAGCACCATTTGTTAAAGAGGCTGTCTTTTTTCCATTGGATGTTCTTTCCTGCTTTGTCAAAGATGAGTTGGCCATACGTTTGTGGGTCTAGTTCTGGGGTTTCTATTCTATTCCATTGGTCTGTGTGTCTGTTTTTGTGCCAATACCATGCTGTCTTGATGATGACAGCTTTGTAGTAGAGGCTAAAGTCTGGGATTGTGATGCCTCCTGCTTTGGTCTTCTTCTTCAAAATTCCTTTGGCTATTCGGGGCCTTTTGTGGTTCCATATGAATTTTAGGATTGCTTGTTCTAGTTTCGAGAAGAATGCTGGTGCAATTTTGATTGGGATTGCATTGAATGTGTAGATAGCTTTGGGTAGTATTGACATTTTGACAATATTTATTTTTCCAATCCATGAGCAGGGAATGTCTTTCCATTTCTTTAAGTCTTCTTCAATTACCTTCATAAGCTTTCTATAGTTTTCAGCATACAGATCCTTTACATCTTTGGTTAGATTTATTCCTAGGTATTTTATGCTTCTTGGTGCAATTGTGAATGGGATCAGTTTCTTTATTTGTCTTTCTGTTGCTTCATTGTTAGTGTATAAGAATGCAACTGATTTCTGGACATTGATTTTGTATCCTGCAACTTTGCTGAATTCATGTATCAGTTCTAGCAGACTTTTGGTGGAGTCTATCGGATTTTCCATGTATAATATCATGTCATCTGCAAAAAGCGAAAGCTTGACTTCATCTTTGCCAATTTTGATGCCTTTGATTTCCTTTTGTTGTCTGATTGCTGATGCTAGAACTTCCAGCACTATGTTAAACAACAGCGGTGAGAGTGGGCATCCCTGTCGTGTTCCTGATCTCAGGGAAAAAGCTCTCAGTTTTTCCCCGTTGAGGATGATGTTAGCTGTGGGCTTTTCATAAATGGCTTTTATGATCTTTAAGTATGTTCCTTCTATCCCGACTTTCTCAAGGGTTTTTATTAAGAAAGGGTGCTGGATTTTGTCAAAGGCCTTTTCTGCATCGATTGACAGGATCATATGGTTCTTCTCTTTTTTTTTGTTAATGTGATGTATCACGTTGATTGATTTGCGAATGTTGAACCAGCCCTGCATCCCAGGAATGAATCCCACTTGATCATGGTGAATAATTCTTTTTATATGCTGTTGAATTCGATTTGCTAGTATCTTATTGAGAATTTTTGCATCCATATTCATCAGGGATATTGGCCTGTAGTTCTCTTTTTTTACTGGGTCTCTGTCTGGTTTAGGAATCAAAGTAATACTGGCTTCATAGAAGGAGTCTGGAAGTTTTCCTTCCCTTTCTATTTCTTGGAATAGCTTGAGAAGGATAGGTATTATCTCTGCTTTAAATGTCTGGTAGAACTCCCCTGGGAAGCCATCTGGTCCTGGACTCTTATTTGTTGGGAGATTTTTGATAACCGATTCAATTTCTTCGCTGGTTATGGGTCTGTTCAAGCTTTCTATTTCCTCCTGATTGAGTTTTGGAAGAGTGTGGGTGTTCAGGAATTTGTCCATTTCTTCCAGGTTGTCCAATTTGTTGGCATATAATTTTTCATAGTATTCCCTGATAATTGTTTGTATCTCTGAGGGATTGGTTGTAATCATTCCATTTTCATTCATGATTTTATCTATTTGGGTCATCTCCCTTTTCTTTTTGAGAAGCCTGGCTAGAGGTTTGTCAATTTTGTTTATTTTTTCAAAAAACCAACTCTTGGTTTCGTTGATCTGCTCTACAGTTTTTTTAGATTCTATATTGTTTATTTCTGCTCTGATCTTTATTATTTCTCTTCTTCTGCTGGGTTTAGGCTGCCTTTGCTGTTCTGCTTCTATTTCCTTTAGGTGTGCTGTTAGATTTTGTATTTGGGATTTTTCTTGTTTCTTGAGATAGGCCTGGATTGCAATGTATTTTCCTCTCAGGACTGCCTTCGCTGCGTCCCAAAGCGTTTGGATTGTTGTATTTTCATTTTCGTTTGTTTCCATATATTTTTTGATTTCTTCTCTAATTGCCTGGTTGACCCACTCATTCGTTAGTAGGGTGTTCTTTAACCTCCACGCTTTTGGAGGTTTTCCAGACTTTTTCCTGTGGTTGATTTCAAGCTTCATAGCCTTGTGGTCTGAAAGTATGCATGGTATAATTTCAATTCTTGTAAACTTATGAAGGGCTGTTTTGTGACCCAGTATATGATCTATCTTGGAGAATGTTCCATGTGCACTCGAGAAGAAAGTATATTCTGTTGCTTTGGGATGCAGAGTTCTAAATATATCTGTCAAGTCCATCTGATGCAATGTCTCATTCAGGGCCCTTGTTTCTTTATTGACCATGTGTCTAGATGATCTATCCATTTCTGTAAGTGGGGTGTTAAAGTCCCCAGCAATTACCACATTCTTATCAATAAGGTTGCTTCTGTTTATGAGTAATTGTTTTATATACTTGGGGGCTCCGGTATTCGGCGCATAGACATTTATAATTGTTAGCTCTTCCTGATGGATAGACCCTGTAACTATTATATAATGTCCTTCTTCATCTCTTGTTACAGCCTTTAATTTAAAGTCTAGTTTGTCTGATATAAGTATGGCTACTCCAGCTTTCTTTTGAGTTCCAGTAGCATGATAGATAGTTCTCCATCCCCTCACTCTGAATCTAAAGGTGTCCTCAGGTCTAAAATGAGTCTCTTGTAGACAGCAAATAGATGGGTCTTGTTTTTTTATCCATTCTGATACCCTGTGTCTTTTGGTTGGCGCATTTAATCCATTTACATTCAGTGTTATTATAGAAAGATACGGGTTTAGAGTCATTGTGATGTCTGTATGTTTTATGCTTGTAGTGATGTCTCTGGTACTTTGTCTCACAGGGTCCCCCTTAGGATCTCTTGTAGGGCTGGTTTAGTGGTGACAAATTCCTTCAGTTTTTGTTTGTTTGGGAAGACCTTTATCTCTCCTTCTATTCTAAATGACAGACTTGCTGGATAAAGGATTCTCGGCTGCATATTTTTGCTGTCTAGCACCCTGAAAATCTCGTGCCAATTCTTTCTGGCCTGCCAAGTTTCAAAAGAGAGATCAGTCACGAGTCTTATAGGTCTCCCTTTATATGTGAGGGCACGTTTACCCCTTGCTGCTTTCAGAATTTTCTCTTTATCCTTGTATTTTGCCAGTTTCACTATGATATGTCGTGCAGAAGATCGATTCAAGTTACGTCTGAAGGGAGTTCTCTGTGCCTCTTGGATTTCAATGCCTTTTTCCTTCCCCAGTTCAGGGAAGTTCTCAGCTATGATTTCTTCAAGTACCCCTTCAGCACCTTTCCCTCTCTCTTCCTCCTCTGGGATACCAATTATGCGTATATTATTTCTTTTTAGTGTATCACTTAGTTCTCTAATTTTCCCCTCATACTCCTGGATTTTTTTATCTCTCTTTTTCTCAGCTTCCTCTTTTTCCATAACTTTATCTTCTAGTTCACCTATTCTCTCCTCTGCCTCTTCCATCCGAGCTGTGGTGGTTTGCATTTTGTTTTGCATTTCCTTTAAAGCGTTTTTCAGCTCCTCGTGACTGTTCCTTAGTCCCTTGATCTCTGTAGCAAGAGATTCTCTGCTGTCCTGTATACTGTTTTCCAGCCCAGCGATTAATTTTATGACTATTATTCTAAATTCACTTTCTGTTATATTATTTAAATCCTTTTTGATCAGCTCATTAGCTGTTGTTATTTCCTGGAGATTCTTCTGAGGGGAATTCTTCCGCTTGGTCATTTTGGATAGTCCCTGGTGTGGTGAGGACCTGCAGGGCACTTCCTCTGTGCTGTGGTGTATAACTGGAGTTGGTGGGCGGGGCCGCAGTCAGTCCTGATGTCTGCCCCCAGCCCACCGCTGGGGCCACAGTCAGACTGGTGTGTGCCTTCTCTTCCCCTCTCCTAGGGGCGGGATTCACTGTGGGGTGGCGTGGCCCGTCTGGGCTACTTGCACACTGCCAGGCTTGTGATGCTGGGGATCTGGCGTATTAGCTGGGGTGGGAAGGCAAGGTGCACGGCGGGAGGGGGGGCAGGCTTAGCTCGCTTCTCCTTAGGTGATCCACTTCAGGAGGGGCCCTGTGGCAGCCGGAGGGAGTCAGATCCGCTGCCGGAGGTTTGGCTCCGCAGAAGCACAGAGTTGGGTGTTTGCGCGGAGCGAGCAATTTCCCTGGCCGGAACCGGTTCCCTTTGGGATTTTGGCTGGGGGATGGGCGGGGGAGATGGCGCTGGCGAGCGCCTTTGTTCCCCGCCAAACTGAGCTCTGTCCTCCGGGGGCTCCGCAGCTCACCCTCCCTTTGTCCTCCAGCCTTCCCGCTTTCCGAGCAGAGCTGTTAACTTATGACCTCCCAGACGCTAAGTCGCGCTTGCTGTCGGAACACAGTCCGTCAGGCCCCTCCGCTTTTGCCAGCCGGACTCGGGGGCTCTGCTTGGCCGGCGAGCCGCCCCTCCGCCCCGGCTCCCTCCCGCCAGTCCGTGGAGCGTGCACCGCCTCGCCGCCCTTCCTACCCTCTTCCGTGGGCCTCTCGTCTGCACTTGGGTCTGGTGAGTCCGTTCTGCTAATCCTCTGGCGGTTTTCTGGGTTATTTAGGCAGGTGTAGGTGGAATCTAAGTGATCAGCAGGACGCGCGGTGAGCCCAGCGTCCTCCTACGCCGCCATCTTCCTCATAATAATATATCTTTATGGGAAAGGATTCTGAATTTTCTGAGAAAAGTAGGATATTCTGGTTAAAGTAATATTTCTTTGGCAGTTTGAGTTTCTCTGTGGTTTATTAAATTCCTATGTTCTTTACTTTTCTTGGAGATACATTCAAAACTGTTTTCTGAAAAAAAAAAAAAAGAATTTTTAAGCAATTCTACCTAAGACAGAACTGAATGTATAGGTGACTTTTTATTTTCCAACTACAATATTTTTTTTTCATGCTCAGAGAATACAATGAAATAATTCACATATTCTGGAAACTATTCTTTCAAGATTTTAAAGACTTTTCACGGCATGAAAACTTCAGGGCTAGTAAGATGGTTAATAGCTGTGCTAACCTCATTTGAAATTAATACCAGTATGTCAGCCTGAAATGCTATTTTTTGTTATGAACTTGATATTCGATTCACCATTGGTTGATTCCCCCACTATGTGCAAGATACTGTGCTAAGAAACTTGGGGGTACAAAGTTAAAGCAGAATAAACAAGGAGCCTCCTCCCAAAGCAGTCTTAATTAGCGGGTGATGAAATTTGGCTATGATTGAAGGCAGGATGCAATAAATGCTTCACTACAAGTATAAGTGGGAGACAGAGCCAAAAGGAAAGAGTGATTAAAACATCTGGAAGGTGTTTTTTCTGGACCTTAAAAGAAAAAACAAAATTTTTATGAATGAGTAAGTAGGAAAGTACATTATATATTATAAACTGAAGGAATAGTATAAGGAAAGGAATGGACTTCTTAGAAAAAGAGAAGTCTGAAGAAACTGAGGGATAAAGAATAACACATTGTGGTTGTATATGTGGAGGGAGATATGATGGAAGTCAGAATGTGGAGATTCTCGAATGCTGTGTGTTTTACCCACATCCTAGGTAACAGAGCCTGGGGCAGGCTTAAATGCTAACACTTTATTGGGTACTTTGGTCCCAGGAAATTAAGAGCATGGGGTAGGGCAAGTGAGGCAGACAAGATGGAAATCAAATAAAGATAATACACTACTGAGTTGTCACCTGTTTTACAAGAAATCACAGCTGGTTGTTTGGTCAAGCAGAGCATCTCCGGAGAAGCCATATGGAACTACTGCATTTCTAAGCAGTCTGTCACCAGATAGAAGGTGAGGACTTTATCTCCTGGCTGCCTCTCATTCTCTCTCTCATAGATCAAAATTCAAACTATGGGTGATGAGAATGTTCTAAAATTAGATACTGGTGATGGCTGTGAAATTCTGTGAGCATACTAAAAACCACTGACTTGTATACATTACGCAGGTGACTTTTATGGCATGTGAATTATAACTCAGTAAAATTATTATTTTTAAAACAGTCAATCCATGGGAAGCTAGAGCCTTTTTGAGTACAATCGGGTTGGATTTAGAAGTTAGAACATCTGTGGATTCTGCCATGAAAGGTAGTAACAACCCAAGTAAGCCCAAGCCCAGTTCCTATCTTTAGGGACAAGTGAGACAACTGGAGGTGTGAGAAGATGAAGGAAATGTGACCATTAGAGTGATCAGGCTTTGTAAACTAAGAATTGATTGGATCTTCCAAAGGTGCCACTCTTTGGAAGGAAACAAGAGATTGGGCAAGGTGCAGAAGAATAGATAAGACCAAAGTACTTGGGAAGAAGCTTAAATTAGCTCCTAAAGAAGGCTTTAAGAGGATTAGCACATCAACCTACAATTCCTTTCCTTATAACCTATCTTGGGACCAGAGATTAAAGGTAGCCCCAGAATCTTTTCTTCTCCATTCATTGACATTGAGTCCAGTTGCCCTCTTGTTGAATCTAGGCTGGTGTCAGTAATTTCCTTAACTAACATAATGCAAAAGAATAAACTTACTGAGACTTCTTTTTTTTTTCATTTACTTATTTAAATTCAGGTTAGTTAACATACAGTGTACTATTGGTTTCAGGAGTAGAACCCAGTGATTCATCACTTACATATAATACCCAGTGCTCATCACAAGTGCCCCTTTTTAATGCTCATCACCCATTTAGCTCATCCTTTCCCTACTTGCCCCCTAGCAGCCCTCAATGTGTTCTCTGTATTTAAGAGTCTCTTATGGTATGCCTCCCTGTCTGTTTTTATCTTATTTTTCTTTCCCTTCTCCTATGGTCATTTGTTTTGTTTTTAAATTCTATGAGTGAAACCATATGTTTGTCTTTGTCTGCCTGACTTATTTCGTTTAGCATAATACATTCTAGCTCCATCCACATTGTTGCAAATGGCAGGATTTCATTCTTTCTGATCACCAACTAATATTCCATTGTATATGTATACCACAGCTTCTTTATCCATTCATCAGTCTGTGGATATTTGGGATCTTTTCATAATTTGGCTTTTATTGATAGCACTGCTACAAACATTGGGTTGCATGTGCCCCTTTGAATCAGAATTTTTGTATCCTTTGGCTAAATGCCTAGTAAAGCAATTGCTGGGTTGTAGGGTAATTCTATTTTTAATTCTTTGAGGAACATTCATAATATTTTCTTTCTTTTTTAATGTTTATTTTTGAGAGAGAGAGGCAGAGTGTGAGCAGGGGAGGGGCAGAGAGAGAGGGAGAAACAGAATCTGAAGCAGGCTGCAGCCTCTAAGCCATTAGCAGAGAGCCCAACACTGGGCTCGAACTCACAAACCATGAGATCATGACCTGAGCCGAAGTTGAACACCCAACTCACTGAGCCACCCAGGTGCCCCAATCATACTATTTTCTAGAATGGCTGTACCAGTTTGATTTCCCACCAGTAGTGCAAAGGGTTCCTCTCTCTCCCATTCTTGCCAACATCTTTTGTTTCCTGAATTGTTAACTTTAGCCATTCTGACAGGTATGCGATGGTATCTCATTGTGGTTTTGATTTGTATTTCCCTAATGATGAGTGATGAGTGATGTTGAGCATCTTTTCATATGTCTTAGAACGATCTAGCTGTCTTCTTTGGAAGAGTGTCTGTTCATGTCTTCTGCCCTTTTCTTCACTGGTTTATTTGTTTTTGGGTGTTGAGTTTGATAAGTTCTTCATAGATTTTTTTTTTTAATTTTTTTTTTCAACGTTTATTTATTTTTGGGACAGAGAGAGACAGAGCATGAACGGGGGAGGGGCAGAGAGAGAGGGAGACACAGAATCGGAAACAGGCTCCAGGCTCTGAGCCATCAGCCCAGAGCCTGACGCGGGGCTCGAACTCACGGACCGCGAGATCGTGACCTGGCTGAAGTCGGACGTTTAACCGACTGCGCCACCCAGGCGCCCCAGTTCTTCATAGATTTTATCTGACATGTCATTTGCAAATATCTTCTCAACTTTCTGGGACTTCTGATCCTATGTCAGAAATAGACTTGGAGTTTTCATCTTTATCTCTTCAAACACTTGTTTTATTATTTTATTATTTTTTAAAAGATATATTAGCTTAAAAGGTTTTATTTATTTATTTATTTATTTTGAGAGAGAAAGAGAGCATGAGATGGGAAGGGGCAGAGAGAAGGAGAGAGAGAGAATCCCAAGCAGGCTCTGCATTGTCTGCATGGAGCCCAATGTGGGGCTCGAACCCAGGAATCATGAGATCATGACTTGAGCTGAAACCAAGAGTTGGATGCTCCACCAACTTAACCACTCAGGTGCCCCAGAACACTTTTTAAAACAGATTTGCATGTGGTGAAGAATCCTAAGAACCCCATGGAGAGGAACTGAAACTCATGGATGAAAGGCTCTATTTAGTTCCCACCTGACAGCTAGCTCTTCTTCCCAAGCAACAACCAGCAATAACTTGGAAGTACTGTGAGTGAGCCATCCTGTCCATAGCTCCTCCAGCCCCTGTGGAGCTTCTTTAGTTTGTGCTATGAGGAGCAGAGATGAGCTGTCCAAGCAAGCCCTTCCCAAATTCCTGACCCACAAAATGATGAGACATAATAACATTGCTGTTTTTAAGTCATAAAGTTTTGGAAGTCATTTGTGGTGTTGTAATAGAATACTATGATTGATACTTATAATTTTTTCCTTAGTCACCCATTTTAGATTTCCCTCACCACCTTTGGCTGGTCTGAGTTACTTTCTTGGTGGTATAACTCACATTTTCTTCCCTAAGGTAACTGAGCTTTTTAGCTTCCTTGTCATTTTGAAGCCATGTTTGCTTTAGTTGTCCATTCACCATTATCACTTGGTGTGCAAGCATTGGAGACACCTAATGAATCCCATGGGTTCAAGAAATATTTCTCCTTTCCCCCATGGTTTAGTAGAAAACCTAGAACCTCATGATTACTTCATATTACAGCAACTTTTTTGTTTACTCACTGGTACGCTGGTATGAAAAGTACAAGTGGTACAGCTTCCGGTTTAATGGAAACTTTGCTGTGCTCCTTGACAGAAGTGTTTACCCCTAGGAACTGGGGCATCTAGGTTGAAAGGGTTTAAGCTTTTATGAATACAAAGGAAATACTCATCAAGTGGATCATTGGCAATGTTAGTGGGAGGAGCCAATTCTGATTTCCACATTTTACTTCCTGGATCTGTAAATTATAGTTATTGAGAGATAATCCTACATACTGGCCATTGGCTCAGTATATATAGTGCACCAGAAGACAGCACTCAAATCCTGGAAGTATTTATTATTCCTGAGCTGGGACATCCTAGATGAACTTTCAAGCAGCCATTTAAATATATTGTTAGGCTGCCTGTGTCTGGTGATGGATACAGTGTCAGAATGGTGAATCCCATGTCATTTGTTGCATCTATTCCAAGAAAGTATTATGAAGATTAGAATATAAATAAATTAATAAGTCTGTAAGTTCTTGTATATTGGTATCAAAGTCATTGCAAGCATGGGAAGCAAACAAATAATTTCAGGATGAAATAATTCTACAAAGAACAAATTGATGCTAGGTGGAATTTATTATACAAACTTAAACATTGTAGCAGTTCCTGTAATTTCAGGAGGCTTATACCCCATCTGTCATGCATGTATTTTACCAGAGCATATAGAATGCTTGTCAAATTTTACATGGTGTCATTAACATGGTGTCATAATATTGCAAACTAGGGTGGTTTTTCACTGAAATATCAAGATGACCAAAGTCCTTGAGGACTATATTCTGACAGAGATTGTAAGATTTAGTATAGTCCTGAAGCAAGATAGGGATTTTAATTTTCTACTTTGTAAGATTGAGAAAAAGAAAATCTTCCAGAATATACAGTGTGACACTCTGTGTTGATAAGCTTCTGTAAAGATGCAGCATATGGCATGGCATCTTCAATTTGGAGTATGACCTGATTAGTCGACCTTTATCACCCATGATTCATCTGTTTTTCAGAGACAATGCAGTTGACTTGAATGGAGATAGGATGGAATTTACCACTCCTGTGACATTCAAGTCTTTGATGGTGGCATTGATGTTCTCTGTTCCTCCTAGGATATGGCTTCCAATTGACCATCTTGGCCAGTGGTGAGAGGTGGCAGTGTCAGTTCATCCATCTAGCCTTTCCTATAAAATGGCCCTAATACTATGGATCATGGAACCAATGTGAGCCTTTCTGTTAGCTTCTAAGTGTATCATCCCAATTATTCATGTAGGGACTGAATAAATAACCACAGGGTGGGTCTATTAATTACCTGTTCTCCATGAGTTTCCACTACAAATTGGTATCTATGATAACACATTTTTAGAGGGGACATCAGTTCCTTATAATGTCTCCAATATTTTTTTCGTATTTATCATGGAAACTGATATCAGTGCCAGTTGTAAACTCTTTCTCTCTTCTGTCTATGTATGTTATCATCTTCCTCAATATCAATAAACCCTCCTCTTTCTAGCTGTTTACTACCCTTCTCTGAGTTGCCACACCATCAAGATTCACTTCCACACACACTGTTCTTGATTTCTCTGGTACACTGATTAGTCTCTACAATTCCTTTGGCAAGTATGTGATTTCTTCTCTGAGTACAGGTTATACTTCTCAGATTATACTGAGACCTGACTCTGGTTATCAACCTTGTGGCAATGAGGTGGCAGGTATTCAAGAGAACAGTCATCATTTCCTGAGACGATGGCTTCAGTTGAAAGTATTGCACAGTTTCAGGCAGTGTTTGTAGAATAACTACTGTAGTATGAGAAAAACAGTGGCTGCTTTTGACCAAGAGGGTTAAAGAGGATACAGAGGTTAAGTTACTCCACTTTTCTAACCCATAGGTCTAAGGGCCCCATTCTTTCACTATTAAGACATTTATCTGACAATTGAAGACCTTGATCGTTGCACATCATTTTCCTTTGCAGTACTGTACCGTTATAATCAGATAGTGTTTTTAGCAATGTTCCCTATGGCTGTAAGAGAGCAGTTGTTTTTAAAGGTACCATTGAAACTCTGGTTTCATAGCATGACATCTGTTGGCAAACAGTTACCTAGAACCCATCTTTTTTTTTTTTTTTTTTGGGCAGGACTTGCCATGCTGTTCAATAGAGACATCAAACACCAAATCCCTTGTAATTATCAATACAACATGCTGATCAGAATAGTATCTCTTGATCTTTGAATTCCTTGCATTCTACCTACATGTTATGCTAATTAATTCTAAGTAAGGGCTTTAGTAATTGTGGTTCCACTGCATTTCGGGGACTGATATTACCTCAGTTATCACTAGCAATAGGGTTCCTGTTGCTTTCTGACAAGTGGATAATGTAATATCAAATTATCAGTCTGCTGACCTACGGAGTCCCTTATGGCCTCAATTGCCCTAGCCTAGATTTTCTAGAAAACAAGCTAAAATAAATTTTCCATCCAGGGGATCAAAAGTGAGGAGAAAGGAAGCAACCCAGTAATAGAGGAAAATCGAATAAAGATGATGTATTTTAGAGCTGACCACAGCTTCAAAAGGGTACATAGCTTGTGGCTAGGTCATATACCGTGTATTTGGAGAGGTAATCTGTAACCGCTGCGTTTGGAATAATCCATTTGAGGAAGGAAGTCTTGGAATACTCCATCAGGGGAAGGAAGGTCAGGCAATTTATCTGCCAGCCCTTTCTGTCTTCTACTGGTTAAAGTTTGCCCCTTATGGCCCTAGTGTTTCATACATTTGCAGCATATTACATACATCCTCTGGGATATCAGGAAAGTATGGGACTTAAGGAAATAACTGAGACTCACCTGGTTCTTCGAACTGCTGTGTCTTCCACTGATTTATGTCATGTGAAATTCTAACCTTGCTCTTAGAGAAGTCTGAGACAATTAAAGGTAATAGGAAATGAGGTAGTAGTGGTAGCATTTGGGGCTTGAAGGCAATAAATCTGGAAAAAATATATTATCAGTACAAAATATGCATAATTCATAGGGAAAGGCAATTGTTTAAAAATATATATGGAGATGTTCAGTGAGGTCCATTAGAGCGCAATTCTTGTCTGCGTCCAAACTTTACAAAATTTCAGGATTATGTTAGCCCTAGATAAGACATGAACTGGATATATCCTCTGATACTAAGAAGAATTTGACAACAATGTTTGATTAATATTGTGGACAGTTCTTTTTATCATAGGTTATCTCACAAAGGATTTTAGCAGGTGTCCATTTGAGGTTATCTTATGCCACTATTCAGCCATCCTAACTTTGCTATTAATTATCTTATAACCCAGTAAATCTCTGGTACTGGTGACCAAATTTTATGTATCCATAAGTGGAATTTTTAAATTTCTCCATGAATTTTTCATTTGCTTTACAAGAGGTCTTTGCACATGACTTTATCAGCATAAATGGCTTAAGCATAATGACCTGAATAAGCTTTTTTTTTTGTCTTTTATGGTAGGTCTGTACTTTTATAAACATAACTTCTCAGATAGCATCAAACATCAAGCAATTTATATATTTGTTGTCCAATTTACATAGGAGTACCTGAAGAGGATGAGAATCATCTGTGTTTTCATCGTTCATTTCAAAGTCTTGCATTATGAAAACCTGTCAGCTATCTGTGATTATATTTAGCCTTTTATATTAATCAAATTGACATGCCCTACAAAGGGCCCTAAGTTTAGTCACTTGAGTTGATTTCTTCCAGTAAGAAGCTGGATTCTGCAAGGGAATCTGCCGTCATTATTCAATAACCAGCCTTATATTTTCTGTCTTCATTTGTGAGGTAAGATGCATCTAGTAAGGATTTTATATGAGAATTTTTAAGTATGTTCTGAAAACATGTGGTTCTGTAACTAGAGAAACATAATCACTAGATTTTCTATCAAATAAGGATATTAAACTTGCTTAATTGAGAGATTAGATGTATGTTTAATATGGGAAAGAGAAGTATGAATGTTTTATATTTATATTATATTTAATTAAATATTATATGTAAATAACATTTTTGGATGATTTCAGTTAGCAGTAGAGATTGTATGCATGTGATACATACAAATGTGATACATCATGTGATCAGCATGTGATACATCAAATGTGAAGAAGGTGATTTTAGCATGAAAAATGAATAGTTTTGTTTTTCTTTAACTCAATTTTTTTGGAGCAGTTTTAGGTTCATAGCAAAATTGAGAGGTAAATGCATTGATTTTTCATATATCCCCTACCCCTACACATGCACAGCTTTCCCCATTATCAGTGTCCCCTACCATAGTAATATGTTTGTTATAATTGAGGAACCTGCATTGACACATCATTACCACCCAAGTCCATAGATTATATTAGGGTTTATTCTTGGTGTCGTACATTTATAGGCTTGTCATTAAATATATAATAACATGTATTCATCATTATAGAATTATACAGAGTATTTTCACTGCCCTAAAAATCCTTTAAGCTTTACCTATTCATCCCTCCCTCCCCACTGCCCTCTGGCAACACTGATCTTTTTTCCTGTCTCCATACTTTGCCTTTTTCAGAATGTTATATAGCTGGAATCATACAATATGTAGCCTTTTTAGATTTATTTCTTTCATTTAGTAATATTCATCAAAGCTTCCTCCGTGTTTCTTCGTGGCTTGATAGCTCATTTCTTTCTAGCCCTGAATTACTTTTCCATTGTCTGGATGTATCACAGTTTATCCATTCACCTACTGAAGGACATCTTGGTTACTTCCAGCTGTTGGCAACTGTGATTAAAACTGCTATAAACGTTCATGTATATGGGTTTTCATATGGACATAAGTTTTAAAGCTGAATAGTTTTTCTAATTTATCAGAGGCTGCACACTCTTTGTGACAAGGAGGATAAGCCTTTATTATAGCCTACTTAGTTAGGCTATAAGCAGTGGCCTTTGACGTGTGCCGCATTACTGAGTTAATGCCCTAGAGCATGGCCTAACCTTTCTCGTGCATACAAAAAGAGAGGTTATAATGATTTGGTAGGACCATATAAGTGGCTGTTGATGAGATATTTTGAGCTTACTTGAGACTTTTTTGGTTTCTATGATCCATGGAGTAGTTCTGAGATGTTTGATTTAGTCACATTTTATAAGAGCATTCCTATTTCAGAAAATTTTGGTACCTGTTATTTACAATATCTGTTTAATATGAGAAATTTCCTTAATTGGCTTTAGTTGTTCATCTTGAGAAGTGTAGGATAATTTGTATAGTAATCTTCCCTTGATTAATGCCCTTCATTCAGTTGATAAATCATGGCTTAGAATGAAGTGTTGTTTTGTAGAGTTAGATTTTTTCTTAGAATCTTTTTGTCTCTTCTTAATTAACTCGATGGATATATAGAGTCAGTTTTTGAGTTTCAAGATTCAGGGACATCTACTTAATGGAAGATAGCTACTTAATGGAAGAATAAGTCCACAAAGGATGTGTATATTCTTAAGAGTTTCTAACAAGACTTGGGAGAAGTGGGATAGATTTTCAGTGAAATCTTAGGTGTATAACTATCCAGATGAATTAGTGATTTTCCCAGGAGAAGGCAAATAAATACTGACTTTTTTTTTTTTTTTTTTTTTTTTTTTACCAATTTGGACTCTAATCAAAGCTGAGCATAGATACATTAATGTAAAGAATTCAGCCTCAAATGGCATCGAGGAGAATATGGTTTAGGTACTAATGGGAAATAAGGAAGTAGTGTTTTGTGAATTACTAACTGAATTTTTTTTTTAATGTAAAATTGGTGCATTTCTAGGTAGGGGCATAAAAAGATAGTTCATTGTGTATTAATCAGGTTATGACTAGTTCAAAAATGTTTGACTTCAGCTTAGGAGGGTATTGAAAACTTTAGGTAAAAGTTTGAAGAATAAATCTGGACACATAGAGGTTTACTGTAATTATTTTACCAACCTTTATAGATGTTTTTTGGCTCATAAGTTTTTGGAAAAAGCTATGTTTTTTAAATTTCGTAAATTTTTAAAAAATGTTTATTCATTTTGAGAGAGGAAGAGAGAATGAGCAGGGGAGGGGCAGAGACACAAAGGGAGAGAGAGCATACCAAGCAGGCTCTGCAATGTCCACACAGAGCCTGACATGGGGCTTGATCTAATGAACCATGAGATCATGACTTGAGCTGACATCAAGTGTTGGACACTTAACTGAGCCACCCAAGTGTCCCTAAAAGTTTTTCATTCTAGTATAATTAACATACATTGTTATATTAGTTTCAGGTGTACAATATAGTGATTCAACCACTCTATACATTGCTCTCAGTGCTTATCATGATAAATGTACTTTTAATCCCCTTGATCTATTTCACCCATCCCCCACCCACATCATCTCTGGTAACCACCAGTTCTCTATATTTAAGTCTGTTTTGTTGTTTGTTTGTTTGTCTCTTTTTTTCTTTGTTCGTTTGTTTTCTTAAATTCCATTTGAATGAAATCATTATGGTATTTTTCTTTCTCTGATTTACTTAGATTTATACTCTCTAGATCTATCCATGTTGCTGCAAATGGTAGGATCTTCTTTTTTATGACTGAACAGTACATTTTCTTTATCCATTCATCTCTTGATGGCCACTTAGGTTGTTTTCTTGTCCTGGCTCTTATGAATAATGCTGCAGTGAACATGGGAGTTTTAGTATCTCTTTGAGATGCTGATTTTAATTCCTTTGAGTATATTTCTGGATCATATAGTAGTTCTATTTGAAAAAATTTTTAGGAATCTTCGTACTGTTTTCCACAATGGCTGTGCTGATTTACATTCTCAGCAGTAAACAGAGATTGCCTTTTTTCCACATTGTCACCAACACTTGTGATCTTCTGTCTCTTTGATCATAATTACTCCAACAGGTGTTAGGTGATATTTCATTGTGGTTTTCATTTGGGAAGTACTCTGAGGAATGGGTAACTTATATACAGCGCCAGGAGAAAGAGCAGAAAGAATAGCAGTAGTATAATTTGTGGGTAACGATTAGTCCAGCTAGAGAAAAAAAAAAAAGATGTACAAGAGGGAAAAATTCAGTTTGGAATGAGATTTATTTTTCCCCTGTCTGCTAAAGAGTTGTTGAGAGTGTCTACATTGGAATCAGTGTTTTGTTTTTAGGCCCTTAGGATATTCATAAAAGAAAATTTGCCATAGGTTATTTGTTATTTTGTTTTACTTCTTTTCTAGAGTTCCTTTGAAGTGTATTATTTTTTAGCATAAATTCTGCCAGAAGGAAGTCACACCTTTAATGTAGAGATGAATCCATGATAAAAAAGTAAGAGAGTCTACCAGGATGAGTCTACTACATGTACTTGTGAATGGTATCTTGACTTCCCTAATCAAGTAGAGAATGTGATCAATGCCTCAATGATTGTTGACCTCAGAATATTGACTAACCAAAGTAGCTTTTTTTCATAATTTGCTCTCATGAAGGTTTTATATAAGGAAACCTGAAGCAAAATTTAACCCATTATCTTCCTTATTTATCACTGTTCTAATAGACCTATAAACATTTGACATGTAAAACTGCCTTCCATGTAGTGTTGATTTTATGTATAGTTTTTAAACACTAATACAGTGTTTAAAATTTTATAGTGAAGTCATCTATTTGCATTTTAATTCCCATGTATTTTATACCTTTTTGGTATTCTTTTTTATTTATTTATTTATTTATTTATTTTTTATTTTTTTATTTTTTTTTTATGTATATGAAATTTATTGACAAATTGGTTTCCATACAACACCCAGTGCTCATCCCAAAAGGTGCCCTCCTCAATACCCATCACCCACCCTCCCCTCCCTCCCACCCCCCATCAACCCTCAGTTTGTTCTCAGTTTTTAAGAGTCTCTTATGCTTTGGCTCTCTCCCACTCTAACGTCTTTTTTTTTTTTTTTCCTTCCCCTCCCCCATGGGTTCCTGTTGAGTTTCTCAGGATCCACATAAGAGTGAAACCATATGGTATCTGTCTTTCTCTGTATGGCTTATTTCACTTTTTGGTATTCTTGATACAAAGAAAAATATATGTGTGTGTGCTCACATTGATTCTTTTCTCCATCAACTCTCCTTAATTCTCTTATGAATTCTCCATCACATAAATGAATTGCCCTTAGGTATAATATATATGGGAAGTTTCTGAGATCTTCCTATGTCTCTCTGAATCCCAGACCCTTGACTTTTGGAAAGCTATTAACTATAGAATCTGTTGATCATCACCCAATAATCTGGTCTCCTTGTTTTCTGAAGTAAACTAGGCATTTTCTGCCAGAGAAATGAGACCATTTTTATCACATTATTTTTATTGTCCCCTTTTTTTCTAACTTAAGTAATTTTTGGGGAAATTCATCAAATGGTAGCAAGTGATTTTAAATTACATTTATGAATTTCTAATAACAGATATGACCTATAGTATGTATTTAGAATTCCAAAATCTTGATTTTGCTTGGAGACTGTTTTTACTATGTTTGCTTCTTAACTAAATCTTTTTCAAACCCCAGTGATCTCAACATGCTTCCAAATCTTCAGAGGGTCGTCTCTATTTAAGGTATAGAATTTCACAGCATTGCAGTTCTTCATATCTCTGTTGGGTATCTTCCAGTGACATTTCATCAGACGATATTTTATGACTGTTCCATTGTCCCACGTGATCAATAGTGAGTCTTGTTTCTAACAACAGTAAGTCTAGAATGTGAGGGTCTTTGACTCACCACTATCATATTAAAGAAACAATCAGTTCATTATTTTTGCTAGCTTATTTTTGAACTCTTATTTCTTCTGTGATTTATGTATGCTTACTACATTTAAATGGAGAAACTTCAAAGATAGTTTATCTCTTCTTAAGGGAAAAGAAAAATATTTTAAAGTGTCCCCCCCCCCCCCCCCCACTCCCCGGGACGCCTGGGTGGCTCAGTTGGTTAAGCATCCGACTTCGGCTCAGGTCATGATCTCACGGTTTGTGAGTTCGAGCCCCGTGTAGGGCTCTGTGGTGACAGCTCAGAGCCTGGAGCATGCTTGGGATTCTATGCCTCCCTCTCTCCCTGCCATCCCTCCACTTGTGCTCTGTCTCTCTCTCAAAAATAAATAAAAAATGTAAAAAAAATAAAGTGTCCCCCAGTTTTTTTCTGAAGGCAAAATCAGCAAAGTATAAAAAAATGAAATACCCTGATGTCACCAGAATTCATCTATAGACATAGCAGTATTTTCAGCTATAAGGTAAACATAGAATCAGATTATATTTATTGATATTTCCTGGGGAAAAAAAAAACAAACTTAAGGACCCTTGAATTATGGAGTAAAATTTGATTGTTTCATGAACTAAAGCACCAGATTTAATGCCATCTAAATATATGGTGATCTGTGATAAGTGAAAGCTCACAGAATATCACATGAGAAAATCTTCAAATTGTGGTTTTTGTTTCAAGATTGAAATACTAATTTCTCCTCCTGTCTCACCCATACCCAAACTACCTTCTCCATGGCCTCTTCTTCCTCTATCCTCTTTTGAAGCTCTTTTTTCTAGGATCTCCAATAGCCTCTTCATTGTCCAATTTAGAGATATCAGTGCATTTGATGTCTTCTAAGTTTTCTCAGCTGCATTTCATATTTTTTACATCATACTTTTTATTGCAATTCTTCTGTGCTTTCTAAGGCACAGTATTTTGCTTGTAATCTTGTCACCACTCTGCGATTCTGTGCTTGCCTTTCTTATTACTTATATCATCTCACTGAATCATTTCATCCATTCCTATCACTTCAAATACTCTGTAGAAGCAGAAGGCTACTAATTCTCCATTTCCATCCAGACATGTTATGTGAATTTTGGACTGTTATCATCAACTCCAGTTCTGGCTGGGATCATATACATCACATGCTGAACTCAAAGGCTTTGCTCCATAAGCATTTCTTCACATAGTCTGATTTCAGTTAAGAGAACCATTAACCACTTAAATTATGAAGTCTGAAACTGCATATTCCAGATTTATCTTCATCATCAAGTCCCCCCCCCCCCCGGAACCATCTCATCTTTTTTTAAATCCCTTATTTCTCATTTCTCATTTCTCATTGTGTATTAGTTTCCCAACTAGTGGCTTTCTCTAGTTTTATGCAGTCCATTTTCCCAATCATAGCAGAATAATCTTTCAAATATCAAATGAGTAATTCATCTTAAATTGAATTTGATGTATAAAATATCAGTTGGTTTTCTTAAAATTGCAAGCCAGTTGCTCCACATCTATTAAATATTCCATATTCGATTTGTGGTGTCTGTATTATTGTGTAATCAATTCTTACAGTTAATTTAATATAGTTTTTCACATAGGAATGGGGATAACTCATTTTCAGTGGGTGAAAATAAGGGAAATAAGGAGAATTCTTTTTGTTTTCCTGTTCATTTTTATAACATTGTTATGTATTTCGCAAAATAATGTATAGATAATCTTGTTCTCTTTCTTGCTTACCAACAAAGACTTTGCCATTGCTGACACCTGTGCTTTAAAAGATCTTTTAGATATGTGTTATATTTATCTAAAACAGTGTTTTACCTGTCATTTGACATTTAAAATAACTGAGAATCAACCCACAGTTTTAATTAGAATTGTCACATGAATACATGCTATCCTCAACTCAGGCTGCTAGCAGTAATTTATTTGTGAAGCTAAATGATAAATTGAAAAGAAAATTGCAAAGCATTCCAAAAAATAGATGCTGGTTGGATGTTTCATTCATAGTATAATTATTGAGATTGCTTTATAGTCATATCTTTCAGTGTCTACCTGAGAAATGTTGGATGGAATATTAATTTTTTGAGACATCACATGTGTAAAAATGGTTTTATCTACACTTAGCTGATAGTTTGGATATATATTTTGGTTCAAGAAATAATTTTTTCTCAGAAATTTCAAAGTATCATTTCTCCCAGTTGTGGTAAGGTAGAATTCTAAAGTGGTCCCCTAAGACCTTTAGCCAAAACCCCCACCCTCAATATCTGATCACTCTCCTCAGCCCCTACCATCTCTGAGGTGATATCTGATCACCATGGCCTTCCTTCAGCAAGGATCCTGTCATGTCGGGTTAGCCAGAGTCCCCCTTTACTGATGATATTTCCTCTTAGTAATTTTCCATCCATTCACCCCCACCCAACTCCTTGGCTTTAAATTCTCGCTTTCCTTGTTGTATTTGGAGTTGTGCCCAATCTTTCTCCTGTACTGCCAAACCCCATTCAAGTGCTCTCTACATCCATCAGGATAGTGGTGAATAAAGTATGCCTTACTGATTTGACAAGTGTTGTGAATAAACATTTTCTTTGACAACACTATCTCTTAGTTATTTAATCAAACACTAAGTACTGCCACAAAGGAATTTTGCTGATGTGCTTAAGGTCCAAATCAGTTGACTTTAAGACTGGGAGATTGTTCGATGGTCCTGACCCAATCAAACGAGTCCTTTAAAAGCAGAGTTTTCTTTAGATGGTCACAGATGAGGAAGCCAGATATTTGAAGTATGAGAAGTTTTCATTGCACTGTTGCTGTTTCTAAGATGGTAGAGGCCATGTGGTAAGGAATGGGGGTGGTCTGTAAGAATTGAGAGCAGTCCTGGGATGGCAACTAAGGAGGAAACAAGGACCACAGTGCTGCCACCACAAGAAACTGAATTCTGCCAGCAGTGAGCCTGGAAGCAGATTTTTCCCATTTGCCTTCAAATGAGAACTCAGCTCACCTGACACCTTTCTTTTTCTTTTTCTTTTTTTTAAAGTTTATTTTTGAGAGAGAGAGACAGAGAGACAGAGAGACAGTGTGAGCTGGTGAGGGGCAGAGAGAGAGGGAGACATAGAATCTGAAGCAGGCTCCAGGCTCTGAGCTGTCAGCACAGAGCCCGACGGGGGGCTCAAACTCGCAAACCATGAGATCATGACCTGAGCCAAAGTTGGACCCTTAACTGACTGAGCCACCCAGGCGCCCCTCACCTGACATCTTTCTATATTCAAGTGTTTTTGGGAAATCTGAAACCGTTTTAACCTAAATTATGATACCTAAATTTGTCTTCCACAGGGAGACTTTTAGGATCTTCTTTTTGACCCAAATTTGTTTGAAATTGCTAAATCATATATTTAACAAGAATCTGTTTCCATCTTTTTTCTGGATACATGGTAAGCTTTTTTTATAATGAAGAAAAGTGTTTTGGCCCAGTAAAATTTTCGTGAATCACATTTTCATTTTGTCCCCTACTATTTTCCCTGTAATGCCTATACAGAACTCCCATTGTTCATATGTTGGACATACTTGATTAATGAACCGATTTTCATATATTTTCTCCAATATTTTATTTCCTCTTCTTAATGTTCTTTTTTCCTACTTTATTTAATCAGTTTCGTTTTCTAACACTTATTCTCATTTCAGCTATCATATTGTTCATTGCCGTGATCTCTTTTTTCCCTCTGATTTTCAGTTTGTATAGTATTCAGTTACTGTTTTGTGGGTATTCTCTTTATTCATGGAGAATATTAACGTGTGTGTGTGTGTGTGTGTGTGTGTGTGTGTGTGTGTGTGGTTTTAAGCCTTCTCCACAAGTTTGTCTTTGCTGCAGGCTTCTTACTTCTGTTTATGGTGTCTGTCTGCATCTTTCATTTCAGAAGACTTCTTAGGATATGTAATGCTTCTTGGCTTTCTGCTCATACATGAAAGTATTACATGTGATGGAATTATCATCTGAGGGTTTCACCATAGGGTGAACCAGCAGGGCTGTTTCATTGGAAAACTTCCATTATCATAATCTGTAAATCTTTTCTCTGATGCCACAGAGAGGAATCTTCCAATCATTGGGAGAAGACTATAAGCCTTACTCTTATGACTGTGGCAAACAAATTACCTGGCCAGATCTCCAGGAATAGAATGAAGAAAGAGAGATATAGTCTTGATACTATATATATATATATATATATATATATATATATATATATAAAACCATATATAAACTTTCATTAGTTCTCCTATTATCCATATAGCACCTCTGGCTGTTGTCTCCTAGTTCAGGAAGAAATTAATTCTCTAGAGAATATATTTTCTGTTCTGGCTGAGTGTGGGGTAGGACGTGTGCCAGTGGCCTGGTTTTTCTCAGTGGGGGAAAGGACTGTAGCAGGATCCTAGAGGGAGGTTGGAGTGAGAAAATTTTTTTCAACATGTTTTCCTGTTTGTGGCATCATTCTCACACTTCTTTCAGAGGTATCAGAGTTTTAGGGGAATCTTGAAGTGCAAACCAAATTTCTTCTCACTTTGGACATCTCACTTGGGATTAGTTTTCCAATGTTCAAAGTCAGATGTCACTTATCCTTCTGATCACCATCACCTTCTCACCTATACTTTGTTTTTACACATTTGTGGATTTAAAAAATGTATTTTATTGTTTTAGTAGAGGTTAGAGATAAATATAAACCATCTATATTTTTAAATGTTTATTTATTTATTTTGAGAGAGAGAGAAAGCACGCTAGAGGGGCAGAGAGAGAGAGAGGGAGAGAGAGAATCCCAAGCATGCTCTATGCTGTGAGCACAGAGCCCAGTGTGGGGCTCAAGCCCATGAACTGTGAGTTCATGACCTCAGCCAAAATCTAGAGTCAGATGCTCAACCGACTGAGCCACCCAGGTGCTCTATTATCAGTCATTTTTTCAGAGAAGTAATTTTAAAAACATAAATTATGACATACCATATCTCTGCTCAAAATATATCAGTGGCGTCCTTTCCCATTAGAGTGGAGCACACAATTCTACTTGTGTGGCCCCGGCTGTCTGCTTTGTTGCCATATGTTGTAGCACTCTGCCTTGATCAGTATGCTTTAGATACTGACCTCTATTCTGTTCCTCTATTATGTTTGATTTTTCCTACTTCAGAGTTTTTTACACTTTCCATTTCCTATACTTGGACTATTTATTTTCCCCGCCTTACCCCTTCCCTACATTCTTCACCAGGTTAACTCTTACTTATTCTCCACTTTAAATGTCATCTTCTCCAGGAGGCCTTTTCTAATCTCCCTATTTTAAGAACATTGTTTTGTTATATTACATGAGAGTCTGGTGCCTGACACAGTTAGCAATTATATCTTAGTGTGAATTCTTTTATGTCTGTCTGCCCTGTTTGTCTTTAACTTTCTGAAGAGAGGACTGCAGGTTTTATTGACCAGTGTATCAGTGAGAGCCTCTTGCAGTTACAGCTACAAAATTAGCACTGGATAAGTTTTCTTGAGCATATAGATAAGCTGATGAATATGTGGAATTGGATCTTGCAGGCTGTGGGATTCCTAAAGAAAAGTGGGAGAACAGGTGAGAAGATGCTGAGAAGTGTGTGCCTGAACTTGCTTGTTGATGCACAAGAGAGCTCTCAAATAGTTTCTGAAAAACGTAATTAAATTGAAGGCTCTCCTGCCATACCCCTTTGAATGTCATAGTTTTCTTTAGAGAATTTAAGTTATCCTCTTTTAGGTGTATAATTTTGAGCATGATGTATACATTCTTTAATTCTTAATTTTCTCATTTATAAAATGGGAATAATAGTGCCAATTTTAAGTACCTTGGTTTATTCAAGATTGCTTAATATATACATGTAAAGCCATTAGTACTCTGCCTTGAATATATAGTTTCTTTCCCTCTTCATTTCCTCTGTGTTTTACATTGATTCGATATAAGGAACACAACTTTTTTAGGTAGTGAAAGACTTAAAATAAGTTATCATGGAATACTGTGAAGTTTGCTTTTCTAGCTGCCTTGAAAATTAGAATAGACCTACCTGTAATATCTTGATTGACTAAGTCAGCCTGTGGATTAAATGAATTCTTGAGATCTTTTAGGCTTGCATGTTCTAAAGTAGGAGAGTAGTGTGCCTAGTACTAGGCATATTTCTCATGTAGAACAGCCTTATATACCAACAGCCATATGACTGTGATTGCTCTAAAAACTGGACCATTTTACAAGGCTTAAGGCATATCAGGGGAAAACAGAGTATCTGTATAGCTAAGAGGCAAAGTTGTATTTATCATGTCCTTGAAGGCAGGAGTTTCTGTCTCATGCATTCTAGATTCATCAATATGTGATGCATGCTGTGACATCCAATATTGGCTAACTTAGCTACTTTAGCTAACTTGAAATAAATTAATTGGCTAAAAAGAAAACTCTAGTGTTTTTTGTTGCTGTTGCTGTTATAGCAGGAAAGCATCTTGACATTCATTTAGATGGCCAGCTTTCTCAAGTCAATTTTATTTTTTCACTCAACAAATATTAGTTGATAATCTATTACATGTAAAGACCTATTAACTATTTAGTATAGAAAAATATCATTCCAGACTCATTGCTTGCTTTCTTTAAAGCTTGACTTCATAAGTTGTTAAGTTGTTATGAAAAGTTAAAATAGCCAAAGCTGACTAGCAAAGGAGAGGCCATATTCAACTGGAAAAATCAGTTAATCCTTTCTGGAGAAGGTGGCATTAGTGCTGCATACTGAAAGATGCTCATTAATTTGATAGCTGTAGATAAGGTCTGGTCTATATCATCAGTAGAGGTTCAGAGCATTTTCAAGGGATACCAAATAAATGAGCTTGACTACATAATTTAGTTCATGTAGGGTAGTTGTTGGAGTTCAGGTTAGAAAAGGGTTTCTGGGCAGCATCTCTCTGCCCCAACCTGGCAAAATTTCTACTTGTTCTATCAATATCACTTTACTGTCATCTCCTGGAAAAATTGTACTTGGATTCCCTATACTACATTAAGTCCTCTTATACCTTTTGCCTACTGACTTCTTTTTAAAATGCTAACCTGCCTAGGGACCAGAATTGCAGGAGAAGCTTGGGCCTGGTAGCTGTAACAACTGACATATAGTGTATTAGATTTGGATTGTAATTCATGATCTACATAAAAGCCTGTCTCAGTCATGTGATCTAAGTTGGTCTTTTTTTTACATGCAGCCTAATGAATTGATAGCACTCAAAATGCTGCCATAAGTTTGGGTCAGTTTCTGAGTCGTGTTACTGAAATGAATAGCATAAAGAATGGCCTGTAGATTTTTTTGAGTCGCTTGAGAATTGAGTTCAAATGCTCAGAGTCCAAATAACCCTTAATGCTCCAGCATGTGCAAGGGATTTTCCATGCACTTCGTTAAATTGTTGTGTATAGTAGTGGGTAGGAAAGTTGGGGATATTTCTGAGCTCAATTGGATTAATAGATAGTGGTGATAGAGTCATGGAAGCCATTATCCTGACTGAGTATTTTTGGCATTTAGCAATTATAAAGTCTTAAACTCTGAGGTGAAAGGAAAACAAGTTTCTCTCAATTAGCTTATCTAGTCTATAAGCAAATAAACTGAATCGGGGACTTTCGGGAAGTCTCTGATGGAAAGGAGATGGAACTACAACTTTCCTGGAAGTCTGGTATGCTCAGCCAAGGCTCAGTAGGTCAGCTTTGCCAATGTCTGAAATGGGAAAAAAGTTGTGATCACTTAAGGAAAAAGAATAATGGCTTTCAGAGAGGACCATCCTAAGATCATATATTGGGCTTTCTTTTTGCTTCAAGTTTTTTGAATTATGTTCATAAATGTGTATTGAACTTACCTGTTTAACCTTTTAATAAGTCAGAGAGGAAATCTTGAACAGTTTTATTCCTTAGGTAAAGGTTGAAATGAAATTGTTATGGTTTAGGTACTATCTTTAGAGGATTTTAATATGAATGTAACTGAGGTGGAAGATGGTATGGGATATATGTTTTGAAAACTGCCAGTTCTGTGATTTCTATTCAGCTATGGGAAATGTCCTCATTCAGTTTCAGTGTTTGCTATTTTAATATGTTAAACCAAATCTTTATTTCAGTTTGTTGTATTCTCCTTCTGATAATACCAACACATAAAGAAACTCAATAGTTTTTCATGTAGAGTAACTTTATAACCTGTTTTTAAAAAATAATTTAATCACGTTAATTATTTCCTTTGGCAAAGTTATAGAAAAAGTATCTCCCTGACTTTACCTATTTAAGAAGAGGGGCTATGACCACGTCGGGCTCTGTGCTGACAGCTCAGAGCCTGGAGCCTGCTTCAGATTCTGTGTCTCCCTCTCTCTCTGACCCTCTCCTGCTCACACTCCGTCTCTCTCTCTCTCAAAAATAAACATTAAAAAAAATTAAAAAAAAAAAAAGAAGAGGGGCTATGAGACATTCTCTTCCATGGTATTGAAAAGCTCAATTTGAACTTGTTGCCTACTGCCTTGTGGGGGATAAGGACGCAAAAGCTGATACTAACAATCACGTTTTCAGGAAATGTGTGTAAAGTTTGTTGCTTCCTGGGGAAAGAACAATAGAAATGAAATAAAAATGCCTTATTTCTAGGGATTCAACCCTTTAGAAAACTTTGTATTATTTTTTATTTTAGAAAAAAATTTTGCCTGGAGACTTTTTTTCTCTAATATATTAAATGGATGAAGCAGTATTGAAGCTAGTGGGAAAAGTGTTCCCTGAAAATGTAGAAACAACTATTTGAGTTAACATTTCTTTTTTCGGACACATGCACCTTGATGAAGATAATTTTTAGATTGAATTTAGGATTTAATGCTGCTAGTGTCGGGAATTTTTCTACCTGATGATTGCAGTTACGACTGGTGGCATGTGGAAGCCTTGGTTAGAGTCTTGGTCTGTAGAAGTGAAGGAGTTGTACACACCATTTCGTAATCTATAAAAGCTGTCTCGTACTCTAACCTCGGGAACCTCCAGTTGTGTGAGCACAGCTGACTTCGTACTTCTCAGGGATATTTTCATAACATTGAAAGGTTCTCTACAGCAGTTTGCTGAGATCAGGTTAAAGGATTATTTTTGAGAAGAAAAGTCATGGAAAAAAAATAAGGTTGTTTATATACATTTAAAAAAGAAAAAGAAAAGAGGTCTTTTTGAATTTCCTCCCCAGCTTTGTTAAACAATGTAGAAAGAGTGGTGGTGTTTTCCTTTTTAAAAAGGAAACGGATTGGGGCGCCTGGGTGGCGCAGTCGGTTAAGCGTCCAACTTCAGCCAGGTCACGATCTCGCGGTCCGTGAGTTCGAGCCCCGCGTCAGGCTCTGGGCTGATGGCTCAGAGCCTGGAGCCTGTTTCTGATTCTGTGTCTCCCTCTCTCTCTGCCCCTCCCCTGTTCATGCTCTGTCTCTCTCTGTCCAAAAAAAAAAAAAAAAAAAAAAAAAAAAAAAAAGGAAATGGATAGTATCTTAATCTTATTTATATACAGTCCTGTAAATATATTTATTTAAAAGGTATAAAGTAGAATAATAGTTTTCTAAAACATTGGACTTTGCTATGATCTGAAAAAAAATGACCTATATTTGATTAATTTTACATAAATGTTCTGCTTGTTTATCAAGAAGATATTTTTAGTTTTATAAATTTTACATCATCTTTGTTTTTGCACTTCTGAACGTGGTTGAACTGGTTGACATGGAGTTCTCAGGAAGGGCGAACTCCTTTTAGCATTCGTCTAAGAAAAATTTAATTAGAAATATGATATGCTGGTTGCAAAATAAATCCTACAATAAATTCCTGAGCTCATTGTGAAGGATTTTGAGTTATGGCTAATTTGAATAATCCAACCCAATTGGGAATTGCCTCTCACTGCTGTTTGTATGAAAAGAAAAGCAGCCTGTAGGAGCTGATATGTTTTTACTGGCACTTCAAGTAATTTCTAAATAAAAGGAAAGAAAGAGTTGCTGAGCACTTAGAATGAAAGATTTTCAGAAACATTTTTCTGAGATTTTTTTTTTTTTACATACTCATACCCCTTCTGCATCGATGCACTCCAGGCAGCTCAACATTAACAATTATGTGTTTTTCAAGCAGGACGAAATACAGGATGCCATAGACCTTCTTCCTGTAGCTCGCATGGGTTGGGGACTGCAAGGAGGGAAAAATAGGAGGAGTGAGATGGAAGTTTGAAAAACAAGCTAATGGACATTATATAGATCAAGAGTCCTAGGCTTAAATGCCTTTGGGACTCTGTGAGCATCCTGGTGAGTTGAAGAGAACATACCTGATTTAAGTAGTCTCACCTTTAGAAATCTTGATATTATTGAACTCAATAAATCCAATCTCAGTGTTGCCAGAGTATGGGATCGCCAGTAAATGAATTATCTCCTCAGAGTTCAACACTCTTCTAAAGAAACAAAATATACAAACTCAAAAATATAACTTTTAGTAATGTCTTCAACACATAAAAATTACCAACCAGATAAGCAATGAAAGAGGAAAATGTGACTCAAAATCAGGAGAAAAACTAATCAATAAAGAAGATTCAGAAATGAAAGTTGGTGGGATAAGAATGCAGAGGTTTTAAAACAGCTTTAATAAATATGTCCAAAATAAATATAACGTATTATAAATACAGAGTTGGCTAAGGCAATCTACTTAGAAATAACTCCCTCAATAATGAAGCCAAAAGACATGTTGCCTAATGATGTCACCCAAAATAAAATGCATGCATTTAATGTGTGTGATTTGAAATATATATACAAACTGTCTAGGAAACAAAAAATATTTTGGACCTTCTGGCTCAGCTATGAAAGGTGTGTACAAATAAATTATCAGATACAATAACTCTATTTTAAAGGAAGCCTAGTTTTTTGTTGTTGTTTGAACACTTCAGGAGTGGTTTTATGACATATACACATACAAACATGGGCACACAGAGATTTACCCTTTTTCTAGAGATACTGAATTAGGATATATGAAATATATTTGTTTCAGTATTTAAATATAGCATCCCTGTAGAAATTCTGATCTAAGGGAAAAAGTTGGTCATTAAAAAGATAGAGGAACAAAAATACTGTCTTTATGTTCATTACTTTGTCTAGTAAGAACTATTTGAAAGTTAAAACCATTTTTCCCTCAGAGATCTGAAGAGGTGAGAAGAAAAGCCTTTTATTTTATTTAAAAAAAATCTTTTTTAATGTTTTATGTTTTTTTGAGGGAGACAGAGTGCAGGTGGGGGAGGCTCAGAGAGAGAGACACACACAGAATCCAAAGCAGGCTCCAGGCTCTGAGCTCTCAGCACAGAGCCCGATGAGGGGCTCGAACCCATGAACCACAAGATCATGACCTGAGCTGATGTTGGACACTTAACCAACTGAGCCACCCAGGCTCCCTGAGAAGAAAAGCCTAATTTTTAAAATGTATTTAGTTATTTGTGAGAGAGACAGAGCATGAGCGGGGGAGGAGCAGAGAGAGAGGGAGACACAGAATCCAAAGCAGGCTCCAGCCTTTGAGCTGTCAGCACAGAGCCTGACGCAGGGATCGAACTCACAAACCATGAGATCAGGACCTGAGCTGAAGTGGGACACTCAACCGACTGAGCCACCAGCTGCTCCAAGAAAAGCCTGTTTGAGCTAAATCATAAAGACAAGCCCTTAACTCACAGAAACTAAGCTTTTGGATTGGATAGATAACTTTCCATTTTGCCCAGCTGGCTTTAATTTAAAGAGAGCTGTGCCATGCATACTGGCAATGGAGAAAAATTTAACTCTTCCCTTGGGTATTGTATAGTAGTTGGGATAGGTTATAAATTACTGATGTTCACTTTATTGGTCTTGGTCCAAAATATTTGCAGGTTCACTTCAGATTAATCAAGCCAAACCAAGTAGATTACATCATACTTTGTGAGCAAAATTAAAGCCAAAATTTGGTGTGAGCTGTTGACATATTACCAAATAATTCCACTTTAAATATTTTCCAGAGGCAAAGTCCTATGTTTACTCTATTTTCTAGGGATGTGCAAAATTGCCTAGCACTCTGCTTAATTTTCTTTTTTCTTAGGCCTACGGAAGAGCTTGATTTATAAATTTGTTTTTTTTTTCTGTTTGTTTTTTGTTTGCCAGCAGTATTGTGTCTCTTCCATTAATATATTCAATAATTTTCATTCCAATAGATATTATAACGTAGAGCAAATAAACTATTGTTTGAATTATGAGAATACCTTCTTCCTAAACGTTATATAGAAAACCTATCTATATAGCAGAGGGAAATTTAGCTCTTCTGAAAAGCCTCCTTATCCTAAGTCACAGTGAAACTCCATGGATGCTTCGCTTTTTGAACTTTAGGAATAACACCTATTCTATCATTTTTTAAAAATGTTTATTTGAGAGAGAGAGAGAGAGAATGAGTTGGGGAGGGGCAGAGAGAGAGAGAGAGATAGGGAGAATCCTAAGAAGGCTCTACACTGTCAGTATAGAGACTCAAACCCACAAACTATGAGATCATGACCTGAGCCAAAACCAGAAGTCAGACACTTAAGCAGCTGAATCTCTCAGGTGCCCCAACATCTATTCTGTGTAAGTGGATTTATTAGGAGGATCAAAATGAGGCATTTATATTTATCATATGGTAAAATGTGTTCTGCACTTTGATGATACTTAGTGGGGTTGTCATTTTGGTTCCCGTAATATCTTTTACAAAGAGAAAATAAAGAATACCAAATTTAGGCTTAGCTTTTCTAGATAAATCAGTATGTCAGGGCCATAAGAGTTTTTGAGACAGCTATAGTGACCAGGTCAGTTTTTCATTGCCTGGAAGCAAAATATCTTTCATGTGTGTGCATTCGTGGACAAACATCTAACCTTTTGAATAGTTTTAGATTTGAAGAATTACTGTGAAGATAGTACAAAGAGTGCTTGTATACCCCACATCAAATTTTCCCTTTGCTAATATATTAGTTTGGTACATTTGTACAATGAAATAATATTGATAAACTATTATTAACTAAAGTACACAATTTATTCACATTTCTTTAGTTTCTCTCTAAGTCTTGTATTTTTTTTTCTGTTCCCAAACCCTATCCAGGACACCATATTACATTTGTTTTTTTATCATATCTCCTTCAGCTTCTCTTGATTGTAAGTTTCTCAGACTTTTCTTGTTTTTGAGGACCTTAAAACTATTAAGAACAGGTAGCTAATTTGTAGAATGTACCTCAGTTGGGGTTTCCCCCCCTGTTTTTCTCATGATTATATTAGGCTTCTGTGTTTTGGGAGGCACCACATAAAGTGTAAGTTTCATCCCATCATATCATGATCCTACACTATCTAAACCAGTTATCACTGTTGATATTAAGCTTTAGGTCATCTGACTTGAGGTCTTATTTGTCAGATTTTCCCACTATAAAGTTTCTGTTGTTTTTTTTAATTTTTTTAATGTTTATTTTTGAGACAGAGAGAGGAGAGAGTGTGAATAGGGGAGGGGCAGAGAGAGAGGGAGACACAGAATCTGAAGCAGGCTCCAAACTGAGCTGTCGGCACAGAGACCCATGCGGGGCTTGAATGCAATGAACTGTGAGATCATGACCTGAGCTGATGCTTGTCGAGTGAGCCACCCGGGCGCTCCTCTGTTTTCTCTCCTTTCTATGTTATGCTTTTAGGAAGGAAGCCTCAATGAGCAGCCCACACTTAAAGGGTACGGAGCTATGCTCCACATGCTTAAGGGCAAAATATCTACCTTAATTATTTGGAATTCTTAGCATGGGAAATTTGTGTTGTCTCCCCCATTTATTCAACCATTTATTTACTTTAGTATGGGCTATTTAATTTATACTTTGGGTTATAAATCCAGTACAGACAATACTTTTTTTGCTCAAATTGTTTCAGCTTTGGACATTTGGCATCCTTTTAGTTGACTCCTAAAATATTGCACATTGATCTGTGTTCTAGGCCAGTCCTAGTATTAGCCTTTTTTCCAAGGAACCCTGGCTTTGGCTTCTTTTACTGCAGAGTGATATTAGAAACCATGATTTTGTGCCAGTTGTGTTCGTTGCTGCTGGTGTGCCATTGTTTCTGGGTCCTCTCAAGCCAACAGTGCTGACAATCTATGTATGTCTGTATGAATACATGTATATTCACAAATCTGTAAGCATTTCTACATGTAGCTGTATGTTGACCTAAGCGTGTTCATACTGATGTCTCCAACTCTAACGTGTTATTACATGGATTATTTTAGCTTTCTCCTCTTTTTACTTGTAACCTCCCACTCATGCAGTAAGAAACCTAGATCCAACCAGCCACTATGTATTAATTTCCTAGTGCTGCTGTAACAAACTACTAATTTGTTATCTAAAAGTTCTTTAGGTCAGAAACAACACATAGACTCAGTCAGGGTGTCAGGAGGAGTACTCCATTCTTTCTGGAGGCTCTGTGGGAGAATACATTTTCTTGCCTTTCTCCAGCCACCATAGTCTACCTGTGAATGTTTATAACAGCTCTACCATAATCACCAATATAGAAGCTCCTATAGAAATGTAAGTTTTCTGTGGATGTTAGTTTTTAAATTGACTGAGTAGATACCTAGGAGCACAGTTGCTGGATGGTATATTAAGTTTATGTTTAGTTTTTTTAAGAATCTGACAATTTGTCTTCCTAAGTGGCTGTACCATCTTGCAGTTCCACCAGCAGTAATTGATATTTCCTGATGCTCCATATCCTCAGTTGATGTCTTTTTTTTTTTTTTTTTTTTTGCATTTTAGCCACTCTAATAGGTATGGGGCAGTATGCCATTATTGCTTTAATTTTCAATTCATTAATGACAAATACTGTTGAACATATTTTTGTATGCTTACTTACCATCTGCATATTTTTTCAGCTTTTCTTTATTAAAATTTTTTGAGTATAGTTGTCATCCAGTGTTAAATTAATTTCAGGAAGAACACAGTAATTCAACTTTCTATTTAAACTATGCTCAGCACCAGTGCAGTTGCCATCTGTCACCATACAACACTATTACAGTATCATTGACTATATTTCCTGTGCTGTGCTTTTTATTCCTGTGACTATTCATTCTGTAACTGGAAGCCTGTATCTCCCACACCCCTTCACCCATTTTGCCCATGTCCCCACCCCACGTCCTTCTGGCAACCATCAGTTCTCTGTATTTATAGGTATGATTCTGCTTTTTGTTTATTCTTTAGTTTTATATATTCCACATACGAGTGAAGTCATATGGTATATCTTTCCTAGGCTGCCCTATTTCACTTAGCATAATACCTTGTAGGTCCATCCATGTTGTCACAAATAGCAAGAGCTCATCCTTTTTTGTGGCTGTGTAATATTCATGTGTGTGTGTACACACCACATCTTCCTTATCCATTTGTCTGTTTATGGAGACTCAGGTTGCTTTTATATCTTGGCTATTGTAAACAATGACACAATAAACATAGGAATGCATGTATCATTTTGAATTACTGTTTTCATTTCTTTGGGTAAATATCCAGAGTGGAATTATTGGATCATGTGGTATTTCTATTTTTAATTTTTTAAGGAACTTCCATACTGTTCACCACAGTGGCTGTACCAATTTACATTCCTACCAACAGCTCATGGGGGTTCCTTTTTCTCCACATTCCTCGTCAACATTTATTATTTCTTGTTTTTGTTTTTGTTTTATTTTAGCCATTATAAGCTGATATCTCATTATATTTTCTTTTTTTTTTTTTAACGTTTATTTATTTTTGAGACAGAGAGAGACAGAGCATGAACAGGGGAGGGGCAGAGAGAGAGGGAGACACAGAATCTGAAACAGGCTCCAGGCTCTGAGCTGTCAGCACAGAGCCCGACGCGGGGCTCGAACTCACAGACTGTGAGATCATGACCTGAGCCGAAGTCAGACGCTTAACTGACCAAGCCACCCAGGCGCCCCTCATTATATTTTCTTTGGAGAAGTAGCTGTTCAGATTTCTTGCCCATTTAAAATTTTGTTTTGTTTTCTTTTTGTTGTGTTTTAAGAGTTCTTAGTATATTTTGAATATAAGTCACTTATCAGTTATGTGTTTCAGAAATGTATTTTTCCAGTCTATGGCTTGTATTTTATTCCCTTAAGAGTAAATGACAGAACAGAATTTTTAATTTTAATGAAGTACAGTTTACCTTGTTTCATGGATTAAGCTATTGATGCTGTATTTAAAAACTCATCATCAAATGTTGTGTTATATAGATTTTCTTCTCTGTCTTCTTCATGAAGTTTTATAGTGTTGCATTTTAGGTGTAAGATCCATTTTGAGTTAATTTTTTAAGGTATAATGTCTTTGTGAAGGTTCTTTTCTTTTTTTGCATTTGACAATCCAGTTTTTCCAGCACGATTTTTGGAAAGACATGAACTAAATTACCTTTTTTCCTATGCTAAAGATCGTTTGGTTGTATATCGGTAGGTCTCTATCTGGGTTCTCTATTCTGTTCCACTGATGGCTGTGACTATTCCTTTGTCAATATTACAGTGTTTTTTTTTTTTTTTTTTTTTTGAGTTTGTTTATTTACTTTGAGAGAGACAGAGCACTTGAGTGGGGCAAGGGCAGAGAGAGAGGGAGAGAGAGAGAATCCCAAGCAGGCTGTGCACTACCAGTGTAGAAGTGGGGCTAGAACCCGTGAACTGTGAGGTCATGACCTCAGCCGAAGTCAAGAGGCAGACACTTAACTGACTGAGCCACTCAGATGTCCCAATATTATACTGTCTTGATTACCATAGCCTTGTAAGACTTGAAATCAGGTGAAGGGAGTTCTCCAACTTCTTCTTAAGTGTTGCGTTGGCTCATCTAGAACTTTTTCTTTTCCATATAAAATTTATAATCGGTTTGTCAGTATTTATGAAATTGCTTGCTGGGAATTTGATTGTAATTGCATTGATTCTATAAATCAAATTGGGAAGAACTGACATCTTAACAGAATTGAGTCTTCATTCTATGAACACAGCATATCTCTCCATTTAGTGAGACCTTTGATTTTTTTTTTTAAGTAGTGTTTTTTTTTTTTACTTATGCTTTAGGGTGCTGTAAATATTTAGTTAGATTTATGCATATATAATTTTTGAGTGCTATATTAAAACTTATTATTTGTTATAAATTTCAAATTCTGTTTGTTCATTGTTTGATAATAGGAAAGCAATTTACTTTTGTACATTAACCTTGTATTCTGCAGCAGTTTTATGTCTTCCTTTCCAAAATGTGTAACTTTTATTTCCTTTTCTTATCTTATTACACTAGCAAGGACTTCCCATATGGCATTGAATAGGAGTGATATGAGGGAATATTCTTGCCTGTTTCCAATCCTAGTTGGAAAGTGTCCAGTCTTATCATTATATAGGATGTTAGCAGTAGGTTGTTTGAAGATGTTTTTTATCATATTAAGGAAGTTTATTTTTATTCCTAGTTGCAGAGACTTTCTACCATGAATGAGTATTAGATTTGTCAAATGCTTTTCCTGTGACAATTGATAGGATCGTATGATTTTCCTACATTAGTCTGATGATGTGGTGGCTTACATTGATTAATTTTTGAATTTTGAACCAGCTTTGTATACTTAGAATAAATCCAACTTGGTCATTGTATATAATTATTTTCATATACTATTGGATTTGACTTACTAATACTTTGTTGAAGATTTTGCAGTTATATTCATGTGAGTGTTGAACTATAGTTTTCCTTTCTTGTGACTTTTTTGTTTGTTTTGGTGTGAGGGTAATGCTGGTCTCAAAGAATGGCTTATGAAATGTGTCCTTTGCTTCTGTTTTCTGGAAGAGATTTTGGAGAATTAATATCACCCCCTGCCCTCATTTGTTTGGTAAAATGGGGCTAGTGAAACCCCACTAGTGAAACCATCTGGACTTGGTGATTACTTTTGTGCAAGGATATTAATTATTGATTCAATTTTTAAATAGATATAAGGTTTTTCAGATTGTAAATTTTCCTTCTGTAAGTTTTGATAGTGCATATATTTCAAGGAGTTATTTAATTTCATTTATGTTATCACATTTATGAGCATAGAGTTGTTTGTTGTACTTCTAGTTTATAGAATGTACCAACTAAACTTTTTGTTTGCTAGATTTTTTGTTGGCTTTGATTTGATATATATATATATTTATTTTTTAATTCTAATGTCAGTTTTTTTTTAATTTTTTTAAAATGTTTATTTAAAAAAATTTTTTTAACATTTATTTATTTTTGAGACAGAGAGAGACAGAGCATGAATGGGGGAGGGGCAGAGAGAGAGGGAGACACAGAATCAGAAGCAGGCTCCAGGCTCCTACCATCAGCCCAAAGCCTAACGCGGGGCTCGAACTCACGGACCTCGAGATCATGACCTGAGCCGAAGTTGGACGCCCAACCGACTGAGCCACCCAGGCGCCCCGATATGATATATATTTTAAAATTTTATTTATTTATTTTGAGAGAGAGAGAGAGAGAAAGAACAAGAGTGAGTGCATGAGTGGGGAGGGGCAGAAAGAGAGAGTGAGAGAGAGAATCCCAAGCAGGCTTCATGCTGTCAGCACAGAGCCTGATACAGGGCTCTATCTCATGAACAGTGAGATAATGACCTGATCTGAAATCAAGAGTCAGAGGCTTAACCAACTGAGCCACCTAGGTGCCCCTCACTTGATATTTTTACTAGAAGGGTATAAAGAACTGAATGATGTGTCCTTGTTAATCTACTTAAATCTTTTTGATTGACAAATGTCAGTCAAGCACTCTTCCTGGAGATGCAAATGACAAAAGTAATCTTTGTATAAGCTAATGTATTATCTAGTTTTTTGAACTCTGTATAACCACATGTTTAAAACAACCCAGGAAATAGAAGATTCCAATAAAAGTTTTTTTAATGTTTATTTATTTTTGAGAGAGAGAGAGAGAGAGCGCGCGAGCATGAGCAGGGGAGGGGCAGAGAGACAGGGAGACACAGAATCGCTCCAGGCTCTGAGCTGTCAGCACAGAGTCCCATGTGGGGCTGGAACCCACAAACCGTGAGATCATGACCTGAACTGAAGTTGGTTGCTCAACCAACTGAGCCACCCAGGAGCCCCTATTTTCAGATTTAATAATAATATAATGAATTATTTATTTTTCAGTCCCTCTGCTCTCAAGAGCTTAGAGTTTCATACTGAAATCCTAGCAAATTCTGGACTAGTTATCAACATTATTCTTCAAAAATGGATGTTTCTGGGAAATTTTCCCTATGTAAACACACCCATTAGTGTATGAAAAACATAAAACTGGGTCAAAAGGAGTATATTATTTGTTACAATAAATACTGAAGAAATCAAATGATTTTGTTATCACAAAGACTATTATAGTAATATGTAATATAGAAATAAGTATTCAACAAAATTTTTTCAATTAGAAAATCACACTGAATAGCTGTTTGTAGACAAATGTTTCTAATTTTGACTAATACATTACTTATAGGATACATATTTTTCTAACATGTATGAATACACTTTTCACATTGAAAACAAAAGTATGGTATCTTTCCTCCATAGTAGGCTAGATATCCTTCAGTCCCTTCAATTCCCAAATTGTAGATAACTTTGAATAAAGGACAAAAGGCATATACATGTAAAATAAAATTTAAAAAAGGAAGGAAAGAAACCAAAGTTAAATATAGTAAAGAAAAATGGAGAAAAATAACTAAAATAATAAGGTATTTGGATTATTTGAGACCTAGGAATGCTGGATTTTGAACAAATTGGAAAGATTCAAGTTTTGCCCATAACTATAAGCTTTCTAAGAGAAGATTTAACCTGTTAAGAAATAATAGCAATAAGAATTTTCTAGTAACATATCTAATAAAATGAAAGAAACAGAATTTTTTAGAAAACTCTCCCCATATGTCCAATTGATAATTAGATACACTTTGACTGATTATAGCTGCTGTTGCAGAACTTCTTTTTAGCATCCACTAGATATTTAAGCTGTATTGTGAATAACAAAAACATAGTTTTTTTTTCTTTTTCAGATGGAAGTGACTGTAAAAATAACCCAAAATGACTGGGTCTTTAAAAACTGATGAAATTGAAGTCCATTTAATGGGGCAAATAACTTCTTCTCAGTCACACAATGTCAGAGTTAAGACTAGAAGTGAAGTCTCCAGGGCTCCCAGCTGAAGACTTTTTTCTCTACCGTTCACCACCTCATGGGAGGACACTGTCATTTCTAAAACCATTTAAATCAGATGGAATTAGCCTCTTCCCCTCTGACTTAGTAGACCTAAATAAATAAATTACTTGCAAACAGTTAAAAATCTGCAGAATATTTTCCTGAGTTCCTTAGTAAAATGTATTTCCTCAAGAATGTTCCCAAGTTCCCTAGCTAGACTTAAAAGTAATATGATTCAGCCATCAGACAGTGGACAACTCCCCAGTCCCAGCAGTTCAGACAGTTAGGAAATTGATCTTTCATTTGAAAACTGATGAAAGTATTGCAATTTTCATTAATTTTATACAGAGTACCTTTATATATTATGCTTCCAACAGGATTCAAGAAGAAAGGAATTAAGATAAATCACCTATTACCTCCTCCTTTCTTCATATACTTGCATTATTGTCAACTCGAAATGGCTAATGACAGTGATAACTTGAGATAAAAATTAGTTTGGAATGTGTAAGAAAGCAAATTCTTAATATTTTAGAATAAAATTTGACAAACTAATTAGAAATATGCAGGTATATAGGTGACAGAACAGTAACGTCAGCCAGGAATCCTAAAGTAACTTTCAGTGTAGTCATGGATATCTTCTGAATTGTACTGCTGAAAATTCCTAACTGAATCATGGATGCTTAATTTAGTTACCCCATGAAGCTGTGCTTTGGTACACTTTCTACATTTCAGTACCCTCTAACATATACCTTGCAATCTTACACTTATTTTCATTAAGACTCCTGAAAGGTGTATTGGTAACATCAAGTTATTTCTAATATTCTTGCATCAAAATAGGTAGAATATGGTTAAAATTAGATTTATAATATTATTCACATGAGGACCAACAAGTGAAAACATTAACTCTGAAGTTTGACAGTCATTTAAAGCTCAGTAAAGTCATTGGTTCTGTAGAGCATTCTATTTAAAGCGCAATGAAACACAACAGTGAAATATAGGAAATCAAAACATTTGAATTTGTGCTATAGCAATTCATAATAAGAAATGAAACTGGGGTCTTAATGTTTCTTTTACTTTTCTTATTTGATTTACTTTTCTTACATGATTACTAATATCATGTAAAAAGTGTGAGAACTTTTCTTCTCAACTTGAAGTTCCTGCTCACCACCTCATCCATTTCACAATTTTAGCTGGCATATATTTAAGTGAGCATGTTCAATGTATTGTGCTGCTGCTGACGTTTTTAAGTTTGAGTTGATTGGGAAAAGTCATAATTCAGATTCCTCTGAAAATCACCTATCAAGATGCAAAAATCTAAAGCTTTCCCTTAGGGAACTCATCTAAATTCCATCTTTTGCCTGTGATTTTTTTTCTCAGCTCCTGGCATTGAAATATATAGTAGTTATTGATCTTTCTGACATATTTTTAGGGTGCTTTTGCAACTAGAAATCTGTGAACTTAATTTTCCAGGTTGGGATATACTGAAAGGAATCTTTATTCAGCTTTGCTAGCTAGATACAGAACTTAAACTAGAAGGCAGAACCAGCCTTCTAGTAGGTAGTGGGTGGAATAGGGGACCACACACTTGCCCTGGTTTGAGGAGCTTGAGGTTCCACCTACCCCCCAAAATGTTGCAGTTTGCTAATGCCTAAAAGTTAATTCCTAGAGTTCCAAGCATTTGAGCTTTAGAGATAAGACTTTATGGTACAGGAATCTTGGGAGAAATAACTGAATATCTAATGGTTATCTATCCTTTATAGAAATGCAAAAGTTCCTTTCCAGAGATCAAATGTTCAAAGTAAAAATTGATGAGAAAATAAAAATGACTCAGAGATTAGAAGGTAAAAAAGGGAAAATGATATCATCAAGGATGTCGAGAAGGAATGATTTTAGAATATTGAAGTGTTACCAATTTTGCCTATTTCACAGATTTGCTTCATGCTAATCTCAGAAGAAGGCCTTTTCCCCATAAGTGGGATATTTTCCCTGAAGGGCTACATTTCTAATCTTTTTTGGAATGGTAAAGATGTCTATTTTTAGAGGAGTCATTTCAAGATACTATCCACTGGTTTCATTAGCCAGTTTGAAGGGAGGCTCTCTTTTGTTGGTGCTTAAACTTTCATGCTGAATGTTTTCTTAAGAGAAGCACAAATACTCTTAATGGTAGAGTCAAGACCAGGATCCATTTAGCCAACATGAAGGAAACAACAAAAAAAAAATCGGACTTATACTCTATTTTATAATAACATTTTGCATCCCAAGAAAAGTTCTGCAAAACACTGTTGTCTTTGTGTGTCTCCTTGTTTAGGATGCTAATTCTGATCATGGTGTTTGTTACTGAATGGGGTTTGTGTGGCTCTCTGTTCCTTGACTAGTAAACCGAGCTGAACTTTAACGAACCATTTCATAACACCATGCTGTCAGTCACAAAGGTGGAATGATGAAAGAGAATGGATTTAACAATATAAACTAATAACTAAAATAATATCCTGCAAAGTGAATTTTACTCTTAGATCTAGTACTAACTGGATGACCTTGAAAAATGTCTCTTAATCTTTCTAGGTCTTAATTATCCTCTCGAATAAAAAACAACAGGGTTGCCCTCAATGATCTCTATAATTAAGGTGATATATATATTACCCAAGAGAAAACTCTTGAAAACAAAAGGGGACAGTGTTAATAATTATACCTAAAACATAGGCATACACCGGAAATGTCTCAGGAAAAAAAAATGAACGAACACCCTACCTAAAATGGGCAGATAACTCTTGGAAGTTATTTGCAATCCCATGTGCTGGGAACTTCCTGCTTCCCCCTCATAACAATGATGAGCCCTCAGCAGCCATTTTTGTAAAATATTGCTCTTCTGCCCCAGTCTTAATTGGATGCTTAAGGGGTAAACATTTAAAAAAGCTGGGTCTGTCAGAGTTCTTCACCCAGGACTTCAGAATTGAAACTAAATCTTTATAGTTTAGTCTGCCTGTTAACTTGGAAGGGGAAGATTTAACATATACATTGTAAGTAAATATTCAAAAACCAAAAAATAATTTTAGAGAGCAAGAATAGAATAAGGCAGATAGACCATTAATCTCTGTCACGTTTACTCAGCAGAGTGACCCTCATAAAATAGGCACTCAGTGAAAATCTTTTAAATGAACCTTCTGTTTTCTTAGCTGATAATTACATAGTGTTCGTCAGATTTCAAACCTTATTTTCTCTCTTTGATGATTACATGTTTTCCAAAATGTATATCATATTTCTAATAAGGATTCAATATAGCTGATATTATTAACTTGTGTATCAATTAAAAACAAAATAAAATAAGCTAAGAGTGTTAATGATAGGAGAGAAATAAATAGATCAGGAAATTTGTGCCTTTTGAGCATTAAATATTTTTTTGTGTGATGAGGACAGGGAGAGAGGCTTTTTATTCAGTAAAAACAATTCTGGAAGGAAGATATATTGGAGTGTTATGAGATAGCATCATAGTATTGAAGGAAAATCACCAGGCTTTGGAAAAGAAGAGAAGAGGGAAAGCTTTGTGACCTCAGTAAAGAAGTTTGTGTTTCTTCTCTTTAGTACATGGCCTCTAACATGCCTGAGCCAGTCCTGTGTCTGTGGCCCTTTACTTAGGTTTTAATTCCCTAGTAGATATAACATTGACCCACCAGTTCATGGTGGGGAGAATCATATAGCACAGGTATTGAAGGATTTGAATCATATAGTATAGTATTGAATCATATATCATAGACATTGAAGGATTTGTTGTGAGCCAAGGAGCCATCCACATATAAATACCAAATAAATGTTATATCCCAACTTCAAAGATGTTAAGATATGGGGAAATTTTAGGATCTTAGAGATAAGTATCTTAGTTTGAGATTCCCTAGACTCTGAGAAAATTGTTTGAATACAATGTGTTTGGAAGATAATCCCTGGAAATGCCAGTAGAGAAATGAGGAAATGTGACAGCAAAGGAAAGGAGGCCAATAAAAAATACTTCATCAAGCAAGCTACCTCTGTGAGCAAACAGAGCCTACTACCACTGAAAGGCTCTGGGAAATGATACAGAAGAACATTCACCAAGTGATGTGAGTTCTCAGTTGAGCTACACTTTTAGGGAGCTTCATTCTCTAGCACTTCTGTCCTGATTGTGCCAAGAGAGAGCAGGTATCAGCAGTCAGTGAAAAAACAAAAAACAAAAAACAAAAGCTACTTGGGTCTGTAGATGTGATGCTGTCAGGTGGAAGTAGTCCTGGGAGCGAGGAGATGGTAAATGGCTGAGGGAGGGGATTCTGATACCCCAGGGAACAGCATCTGCCATATCAAGGAAATGCAGCGATTTCACATAGATAATTTTCAGATAGACTATTAATGTTACCGGATTTATAATCCCAAGAGGAATGAAGAATTAATGTCTTAGAAAAACTCTTTGAAATATTAAATTTTTAATAAGAAAAATTTATATACCTTTTCAATTGTTGAGTATTGGGCTAATTAATGGTTTTGATATTTTGATAAATGAAGTCTCCTTTGAGGCCTTAAAGAATGATGTAGTGGCAAAGTCCATGAATGTGAAAAAACTGAAAGATGAGTTTCGGGATCTAAAACTTGTTTTCCAATCAACAAATTATATCTATTCTAAGAAGGCTATTTAAAAGTTGGGGTTTTTAAGTTATGTTCCATTTATATATTTTTTTATTTGTCTTATGTTCCAGGAGTGCTTAGTTTCTTGTTTTTTGTTTTTTGTTTTTTTCCATTACTGAGAGGTAATTTCCATAATATATACAACAGTTTGGAACTATGCTCATAGTTACTGACTTTATACTCAACTGCTAGATAGTCTAATTTATCAGGGCCCAGAGTGGCAGAACTCACAGACTCTTACTGAGTAATAACTGCTAACTCTTCAATCCAGTTCATTTCAGGAGCAAAAAGGTTGGGGTAGCTCTCTAAGAGTGGGACTATCTTCTGCCTGATTTTGGAATTACATTGAATATGGATAAATTCAAGGACACTAAGAAAATATTTGGAAGCAAAGCATGCTGAGGACACAGTAGATAAGTCAGTGAACTTGTGGTCATTCTGAGTGCTGCAAAGGAATAAACATTCAGCCAAGTGATAATTGAATAGAAATACAATTTTGTTATGGTATTTGGTTGAAACATTTATCAGGTGAGGAGAACATAAATCTACCTAGACCATGCACATTGATCATTTTCCTTTGAAGAGTTTACAATAGATTATTTAAAATCTCTTGTTCATGCTTATGTGAACAAGCAGTGCAATTAAAAAACTTCTTCAGATTAACTGTTGGTATTTAAGAAAATCCCTTTACAGCTTTTGCAAGTTAGTTTATTAAACTAGAGGAAACACATTAAATCAGTAAATATAAAGACAGTACTTATTTTATTTTACTAGGCTCCATACCCAACATGGGACCCCCCAATTCAAAACCCCAATATGAAGAGTTGCATGCCAGCCAGGTACCCCTAGAAAGACAGTATTTTAAAAATAAAAAATGTTTTCCCAAATTCTTATACATAGAATAAACATATTCCTCCCTAATTAGCTTTAGTTCAGTGAGAAAGTACAGCAAAGCTTTGGAGTATGCAGGCAGACTTCAGATAAGAACCTGTTTTGTTTTGTTTTTCTCTTAAACACAGAATTTCTGCAGAACATAGGTCTAAATCATGAGGATATGATGGCTTCTACATTCATCTCATGTATAAAAGTGCTGATATTCATATTTCTTTGACATAATTTTTATGCAAATCTTGACCTAAAGCTGAAAATATTAAAATTCTAAGAGTAGAGAAATTTTACTTATGATATAATTCTGGACATATTTATTATTAAATGTGCAGCATATAATTTTTCATTTTTAAAGCAATCTATTTTTTAAGGTATTAGGGATCCAACTCTGAAGTTTATTGTGAAATTATGGTTGTAATGCAAAATAAGAATGCATGTAAATATACTTCTGCATGCTTTAAAAATCACTGTTAATAATGAAAGTGAAAGCTTGTGAGAACATATGGCATTGAAAATGCCTTTTAACATTAATTGTGCGGTCACTGACTCTGTCTGTATATACTGTAAAAAATTTCTTAATTAAGAAGTGCCAAAACTTGAAATTATTTCTTGGTGTATCAGATCATTTGTATTTTTAAAGCAGGAGTCTTAACTTTGGTTGTAATTACTGGCATTCCTTACCTAAGAAGCAGACATGGGAATATGAACAATCCAGGAAGGGTAGAAACAAGGAAAAGGAAGGAGCTCCAAAGATAGATCAAATGTAGAGCACCAAAAATGAGAACAGAGTGTGCCAACTATACATATTTTGCTTTAAAAAAACTAATAAAACATTAAATAATTCAGTAATTCATTGATACATATTTTGTTGTGAAGAATGTAAATGACCTTACATATGACACAATTGGTATAATGAACTTATTGGTAAATCAACTTATAATTTTCTTCAAAGACTAGTCTCCGAAGGAGGAAGGAGATTTTGTCAAATGTTGTCTTTCTAAGTCAGGTGCATATACTCTTACAAATGCTTTTTTCTCTATGTTAAAATTGGCGACTTTTAAAAATTTTTTTAAGCTGGCCCATTCATCTCCTATGAGGACAGCATGTGCAAAGCTGATAGAAAACTTTAAGTAAGAATGGGGCTACTTATTTTCAGTGGTGTGTGTCAAAGATGCATAGTCTGTTTTAAGGAGTAAATTAAGAATCATTAACCTATCTGGAATGGTTATTTTTAAGAAACTATCAAATCATGTTTTGTCTGTTTTTGTTTTGTTTTGAGGTCTTCTCTATTTTGCAGACCAATCCTATTTCTAGTCTTCTCCATATATTTGGAGCCAGGGTCAGCATTGTTGGAAATGGTCATTTGGCCCTCGACTTTAATATCTGCTTGTCAAAGCCAATTAAGTGCCAGCCTTTCCATTGTATATCTACCAGACCTCTGGGTAGGCTTTGGTGAAATCTTGAAACTGTTGTCAGGTTATCTCTGGATATCAACACAATCCCTTCATGGACTGATGGTTTTTTAAAAATGTCCAGTGAAGAATCTGAATAAAGTTATGCTCAGTTCAAATATGGTAAAACTAGGTAGACAGATAGATAGATGGATGAATGGAAAGATAGATAGATACATAGATAGATAGATAGATAGGAGTAAATAGGAAGATAGATGAATGGGTTGAGAAGTTTGAAATTCTGCCATCACTGAATATATATGGAATATTCTCATATGTTCATCTTCATATTTTGGGAAAATTCTGACTTTGAACTTAGAAGTGAAGGTGGTGAAATAGGGCTAGAGCATCTGATAAATCAATAGCTAATGAGAAGAAGAAATTACTCCTCAGCAATCTTTATAAACAATACTCCATCAAATTAGGAAATTACTCTGTTTTTTTTTCACTACTTATTTTTTGTTATCTTTGTTGACTGCGGATTTAGAATTCCTGCATGCCTCTGACTTGACCATTAACATCCTAAGAACACATTAATAAGTCAACACATAGTATGTTCTGCACTATCATTGCATTTTAATGTCATTTCTCAGAGACAACTATTTCTATATTCCTATATACAAATTCTTTCAGTATTCATAAAATTATGGAAGGTAATTTGCAGGTTAGCTTTGTCTATTTCCATATTATCTAAGTAAAGAGATATAGGTCTGTGGTTTTTGAGGTTTTCTGCAGATGGGACCAGCTTTGGGGGGAAAAGGAAAGATTCATTAGACATCAGACAGTATACATCTTTGCAGTTAACAAATTTGCTTTGACGATTATTGAAATCCATGTGTAGGAGACTGGCTTCAGAGAATGGAAGTTTGTTGTTGTTCCCTTTTTCTTCTTATCCTTCTCTTTATTTTGTTAGAAAGGAGATTTGAAAATTTTGGAATGACATGCACTTTGTGAGAAGGTTGAGGAAAGGAAAGGAATTAGAGGAGTCTAGAGAAAGACTTGCCTAAGTTGGGCTGTGACCCTGGGGGGGGGGGGCGGGTAGAGAATATTTGTCATAATTATTAATTGTTGGAGTAAGGGTGTGAGGATTTGTTTGTGATGGTAACACTCTGTCAGCTTTGGCGTATTTCATTCTTTTATTCTCAGGTTTATTTAGCATCTACCATTTCTGTCTAGTGTTTCCTTTTCCTCCATGCCCCCTCTTCTCCCCTTCCATCACCACCCACCTTCACCATCATCTCTCTTGCTCTCCCCCCACCCCACCACCCACGCACAAAAAGATGAGAGCGAAGTAGAGCTTTTTAACATATAGGTTACTTCCTAGTAAGAGCTGAGTAAAGCAATTATTTATGTATTTAAATTATCTCATGACGTTTTACTTAATTCCCACCATCTGTTCCTTCACTTTCATGGATATTAGATTTCTCTTGCTAACAGCATATCTGTCTATAACCTTTCCTCTGTAGATGCTGATGGCCTCCTTCATCTTCTTGAAGTATGATCTTTTTTCTTTTGTAACTTAATTTTTTTCTTTCTCTTTCTTCCTTCCTGCCATTTATATACCATCCTATTTTCAAAACAATAATTTAGCTATAGATAACTTGACAGTATGCATTTTCTTATTTATGTAATTATTTATCATTTTGCTTATACCTAAATCACCTTGATTTAGGAATTATCCTTTGACCTAGGTGAAATGTTCAAATAATCATAATTCTTCTAGGGGCATACAGCTTCCAAGAATTTGGGACTTTGGGTAAGCAGAATCACCCAGGAAACTAATGGATACAATTGACTTGGAAGTATCAGTGCTCTAGTTTTATTTGTTTATGTTTTTAAAACTCACATTGGATGCATTAGGTAATGCCTTATAAGTGTTTGAAGTTAGTACTAGTCCTTCAAGTTTCTAGGGAATATTGGAAACATTTTTGTTGCTTTTACCTGTGATTGTGTTTAGCCTCTTGAAAAGGAACTCCATAATTATAAATTATAACTAGGTTAGAGCCATATAAATTGTGGAATTTCACAGATAACAAATTTGCTGAGGGGTTTTTTATCCTTATAAAATTTATGAGTATGTTAATATTCTAATGAAAAATTGCTGAGGAGTCAAATTCGTAATTATAAATGACTTAATTTAATAAAAATGTTGATTCAAGTAATTATTTACTTAAAGCTTAAGTTTGCTGGAAAGCCTCTAGCAAATTTTTTATTAACATCACATAATAAAGTAATTGTGATACTTTTAATTAAATTCCCAGAGCAGTGACCGTATACTAATAAGATTTTTCTTTCCTCTATACCTTTGAAAATTGTAGCTTATCTAATCCCCTCATTCAAGATGTCAGAGAATCAACTATGTAGAAATATTGATAATCATCCATCATGGTTGGAGTTGAGAAACGTGGTTCATGCTTTCACGGTGCTGGAACAGTTTGAGAAAGGGCAATGAAGAAATACGTTTCCAATATTGAATCATTTCTAGAGTATGCAGTTCTCAAAGCATACAGTTTACCTCTTCATTGGGAATTTCCTGGTGAGAGACAGAGTAGCTAGTGACTCGGAAATATTAGATTGAAAATAGGAACTCAGTAGAAAAACGTCTTTAAAACTCTTAAGCATCACATTTTCATATCTTCTCGATAGAGGTTTCCAGTAATTTACACATTCACCATTTACAGAGTATTTCTGAACACCCCTTCTCTTTCTCGTGAGATTCCTACCCAGTCTGCTACTGAAGAGGGGAATGGATTAGTTTCCACATGGCAACATCTGCACGCTTAAAAACTTCTGAAACACAGCATCGTGAAAACTTGGACCAACCTCCCAAATTTTCTCCAAACCACCATCATGGAGGAAAGTGATAATGTGGCTTATCAGAAATGGCAGTTTTAAAAGCCTTTAGTCTAAGAAATCTGTGTTTAAACAAAAGTGCATAAAGAAAGTGAACATAAAACCTGAGATAAAATGGAACTGCTCTGGTTAGACCTGGGCCTCTGGCTCTGAGCTCCATTCAGTCACACACATATTAGGAATTCAAAGGGGACCTTTTGGAAGAAAGGCCATGAGATAGTGGTCTACAGGACTGTTTACAGACTGACTTGAGATTTTGCCATTATAAAACACATGAACAATTTTCCTCTCGGAAAAGAATCCATGAAGAATCCCACTACCCACTCTCATTTCTCTCACTGCTCACCTATGTTATTTATGTGTTGAGTGAAACACATGATACCCTAGGTAATTTAGTTTTTCTCAGTTTATAGTGTTTTTTTAAATATATCTAAAATTCTCTCTTGGAACATAAAATAATTCATACTTCACAAGAATACTACAAGATTATATAGAATCATTAGAGTGAATGCTTTGTAATATTCTTTTAATTTTTTTAAATATTTATTTTTGAGAGAGAGAGAGAGAGTGTGAGAAAGTGGGGGAGGGGCAGAGAGAGAGAGAGGGAGACATAGAATCCAAAGCAGGCTCCAAGCTCTGAGCTGTCAGCACAGAGCCCAAAGTGGGGCTTGAACCGCAGGATCACGACCTGAGCTGAAGTTGGATGTTTAACCGACAGAGCCACCCAGGCACCCCTGTACTACTCTTTAGAGAGTATTTTTGTGATATAATTGATAGTTGAGTTTAGAATCTTAGCCCTTCCCTCTAGAACAGGCTGCTGAGGAACTGCACCGCTTTGTTTAACAGCAGCTATGGACTATGTGGCAAGACCAAGAACAGCTCTGAGAGCAAATGCAGCAGTCTCTGGAAGTCCTGAAGTAGTCACCATCTTGAGTATTGGAAGCAAGTAGCAGCTTATGTGTATTTACTTATGTTCTTGTATATTTTACATTTGGCTAGAAGGCTTTTAGCACAAAAATTCAGATATGGTTTTATTTTTGTTATATTGTAATGACATGCCTGGGTTTTAAATTTAAATTATGAAGCCAAGGACCAATTTTGAAAAACTTACTTTACAAACAGTATTTGGGCTTCTCTAATACTGCATAGACAGCTTGTCAGTGGTTACTATTTTACTCACTTTCCCTTGTTGACCTTGTTCTCAGGGAGCTGTATCACTGCACTAGGTTGGTTGATGCATGTTACTCATTTCAGGAACCATCAGTTAGATATATCACAAAGGCTGCAGGTAAAGATTTTGTAGTTGTGCAAAACCACAGTGAACTTAACTAGAGTTCTTGAATATAGCTCTTAATAGTTGAAGAATTTAAGTGTATCCATGTGATAGAATACCATTCATAAATTAAACATGATTTTACAAATTAAACTTTATCAGTAGGAAAAGATAGTCATGTTGAGTTGCCAATTGAGAACCAGAGGATTCTCTTTAAAATTTTCCCTCTCTCTATGGATCTATTTACTCTTCTTCTGTTTCAGTAACAAAACAAATACCCCTGCTGGTGGGACAGTTCTTTTCTTTCTTTTTTTTCTTGTTACTTGGTTTCTTCATGTTAAACTTGTTCACAGAGCATCATCAGTGAAATTTAGATTAGGACCTGGCTAGGCTGCCCTTGCATATTTCATGAATGTCCGCTACTCTCATTGGCCTCTACATTTCTTCTTCATTTATGAAAGGGATGATGCTTCAGAGATTAATCAGTATTAACAGCTGTATGACAGGTTATTTACTTGCCTGACACTTTTACTAATTCTTAGGCCTGATAATAGCTTTTCTCCCTTATGACACAGAGCAATTTTTAAATGATTGACACTAAATGTTATTATAGTGTTACTGGACTCAGAGTTAATTTTAGTCAAATGTTGAAGCAAGGGCTTTAATTATGAATCAAGAACATTGCTTAAATATTGAACCATATTTTTTGTAATACAACAAACTAATAATTTAAATTTTAGTATATAACCATTATTGTATTCAGTTATATATCCCTCACAGCAGGAGATAAATTGTTTATTGCATTTTGAAAATCACTTCATATGTTAAGTATAAATATTTAAGAACATCAAATAACTCCAGATACAATACTAATAGAAAATATAAGAACTTTTTTAATCCTACCATTCTTATTCTCCCCCTTTTCTTTGGTTTTATAATAATCACCAGAACAGGGATTGTCTATACTTAAGAAATATACTCTACAATTTTGACTTTATTCTCATTTTTGACATGCATTGAAACCCATGTACATATATATCTCTCATGCTTCCTGGCATCAATATACAATTTTTTAGGAATTACTTTCAAACATGGTGCTATAATAATTTTTTATCATTTTATTTTCTTTAGATTTTACAAAAAGGTATGTTTTCTTTTATTATTTTATACAGAAGTCCATTTCTTCTGTATTCTATATAAAATAATTACACTAGAATTAATAAAGTTTAGAATAACATAATTTCACCTTCCATAAGTAATAATAAATAATGCCACTTATTAAAAATTACTCTAGGAAAGCTGAGAGTCTCTTAAAATCCTAAAAATATTAAAAGGAAGTAATAGAGGTTTTTATTTATTTTAATTTAGCACATTTTAAAAAATCTAAAGCTCTTTATTTCTTATATTTATCATATCAGGCCCCATTATAAGATAAATTTAAACAGATTTTTGGTATTGAAAAGTAAGTATAAATGTCAAATATTAGTCTATTAAAATTGCAAATAATTTCTATGTAGAAATCAAATGAATCATGGAATTCAATATTAAGATATTAATATTCAGTATTAATTTTCAGCTTTTTAATCAGTAGGAATATAACAGACAGCATGTAAAATATTTTTGAATTTAGCAAAAGCAAATTTGATTAAGCCAGTTTCAGAGTCTATTTATTATGGATAATGGTATTTTAATCAGAAAAACTCCCAACCAAAACTCAATGTCAATGTCTTTTGAAGGACATACAGGAAAATTGATTTTTATTTATAATATTTTACCTTAACATGAACATATAATTAGCTTAAAGTAAGTATTTTCTGTGGATTTTTTTCTTTAGTAGTTTAACTTGGGAATATTTTTATGTTAGCTGAACTAGAAGACTAGATTAAACCTTTGGATTGTTTGCTTGGAATTCAATTCTGTACCAACAAGACAAAGAGGGTATTATTTAAACCCTCTTCAAGTGAGTTAATTAGAAGCATAGTTGAAACCAAGGTGTATCATAAGCCTAACATATCAAAGTTAAGGTGCAGTAGATCTTGTTTTGTGTTTTCAGCTGCCCTATTCAGAATGGCCACAGCAAAAGGAGTAGCTCATGCCTGCTGTTTTTGGGGCTAAAAAAATTGTTCCTTTCTCTTTCGCTTTCCCTTTCCCTTTCCCCTCCTTTACTTTCTTTTCCTTTCCTTTTTTCTCTTTTCCCCTCCCTCCCTCCTTCCTTTCTTCCATTGCCTCCTTTCTTCCTTCCTTCCCTTTTTTTTTTCTGTGACTTTTTAAATATATTTTCAGTTGGTGACAGTTTCGTCTTTCTCTTCTGGCTGGGAAATATTATAGAACTTAACAAATGCAATATTTTTAATGCTTCTGATAAATTAATTTATATGGCATAAAAAAGTATAAGGAGAAAATAATATATAAGGACAGCATCAAGCTTTGCCAGAATTATCATACAGTAAGTAATGTGCATGAAAATTAAAATATCTGAAATACAAATTGAATAACTCAGTGCTATTAATTACTCAACTTACTACATAATACTTTGATTTCCTTTAAAATTACTTTTATATTGTGTGTATTATAATGATAAATATATGTTATCTTCTCTCCTTTGTTTAGAGCTGAGCTGCATCATATATTTCTGGGTGATCCTCCAGTGCCTAGCACACTTGCACCAAGTGAGATTTTAATGCAAGTTTATTTAATTAAGGCAATTAAGGATGTTCACTCAGAGCTTTTTAAAAATGAATTCTGAATGGCACAATGTCAGTGAAGTACTGACTGAATTTCAATGGAATTGTTGTTTGCAGTGAGAGAGACAGAGAAGACAAAGAAAACAGAGAAAAAGGCCAGAAGCCAAGGGCAAGGACTTAGTGGGAGGGAGAAGAGTAGAAATGAGAGGAGGAGAAACTAAGATTTCATGCACATAGAGAGTATGCCTAGATTTTCCCTTTTCTTTTCTCTACTGACGTTAAGATTGCTTCAGGCAAATAATAAACTCTGTTCATAAAACTATAAAAACCATACAAAATTAATTTTCATTACTTTGTATTTAATGAATTGCTAGATTTTTATAGCAATTATTGAGAAGTATTGTGCTTTTCCCCATAAAACTTAAAAAATCGTGGGTTAGAGTTTATGTACATTTTCCATGTGTTGAGACAATATTAAATAGGACCTGACACACATCAGCTTTGCCCTGAGAATGATCTGCAATCCTTGAGTGATGGGCCTCAGCCTCATCATTTCAAAGGTACTTTTGAGCTTTCAAATTTTATTCCATGAAACCATGATGGTGTTATAGCTGATATGCTTTTTAGAAAATAACTTTTCCTCTTTCGAGGATAGGTGTCAAATGTTTCATATATGGCTGACTAATTTACCGTTTCACTGATCTTATTAGCTAATTGTGTTACATTTCTTAAGCAGATCATCTTCATAGTACTGGTAATCATTAAACATGATTTTTAAGAGGTGTACATGACCCAAGGTTTATCAATAAGATAAAAACAAAAAAAATACACACACACTGATGTAGCCATAATATTTCAAATGAGAACCTTTAAATTCGTTGAGGCAAATTAATTAATTGAAACAAATATTTTCCCATACATTGCATTATATTTACCAATCTGATAGACATTAAGCTAAATAGATACGATACAGTGTAGATAAAATCAGGGACCATTTAATGAAAAGATAGACTTTACTTCAAGAAATTACTTTATTCAAAAATATGTCTTCAGATCTGGAAAATTGGAGCCTAATGCATAATTTGGGAGGACACAAGGGGGGGGGAGCAGGAGGGAAGTGGAGAATGCTAAACTGTTCGAGGTAAGGGAATATCAGGAGGTTGGGAGATAAGGAAGCAAAGTATAAGAGAGGAAAGAGAAGGGAATTGGGCTAACAAGAATAAGACTCCATCTTTCAAGGGGAGCAAAGGAATTACTGTAGGCAGGTCGTTTTACTTCTCTGCATCTTACTTTAATCTTCTAAAAATTGAATTAATAATATCTAATCTCTAAGAAGTGCTTTGAATATTAAAAGAGATATTCATAAAACATCTAGAATAATACTTGACACACAATAACTGCTTAGCATATATTAGGCCCCCCAAGTGCATGTTAATAATAATGAGGCAAGACATATGTTTACAACATTGGTAATTAAAAACCCCAAAATGATAACAAATCATATACTTTATTTTCAATTTGATATCACAAGCACATAGAATCTTAGCAGTTCCTCCTTTAGTCAACCTAAAACTCAATGAATGCCTGCATTTCTTTTTTTTTTTTTAATTTTTTTTTTCAACGTTTATTTATTTTTTGGGGACACAGAGAGACAGAGCATGAACGGGGGAGGGGCAGAGAGAGAGGGAGACACAGAATCGGAAGCAGGCTCCAGGCTCTGAGCCATCAGCCCAGAGCCTGACGCGGAGCTCGAACTCACGGACCGCGAGATCGTGACCTGGCTGAAGTCGGACGCCCAACCGACTGCGCCACCCAGGCGCCCCTGCATTTCTTTTACATTATTAAGAATACTCAATCCCTAGAATAAGACATTTTAGGATGAGAGATATGACACATGGATTTTATACATTGAGTAGTTTTCCAGGCCATGTTGCCAATAGCATACATTGTCTTTAGTAATTAATACAAATCTAACATACATAGTTTGGGGCCAGTATTATTTTGGGGGTTGAAAGATACTATGTAAGGTGACATGGTAGAAAAATAGGACAATAGGGTTGATGCAGGAAGATGATCTAAAGGCAGACTTCTGTGGAAGCAGAAGTTAAAATTGAAAGAATGAATTAACTTTAAAGAACACATTATTAATTTTTGTTATGTTACGAATTACTTCTCTTCTTGGCCCTACCCTCTTCTATTATAACTCTTAGAACTTTAACCTTAGATCTTGACGCAAATATTACAGATCTATATTTCTAGCCTTCACTCTCTGTAGTCCTTCTCATCCACATCTCAGTCCTGTTGCATTGTTAGTACTCTGCAGCCTGGATAATCTTGCTAAAGCCCTTGTAAAAGGAACACCAAAATAGGTACCTGAATTTTGCAATGTTAGATTCTAGTATCCCTAGTTCAGTTTCCATTCTCATATCTTTTTTTGTGTTTGAGCATCTTTGTCTCTCCTGTCACATCCTACTCCCTCTGCCCAGACAAAACACCTAGCTCTCATCTTCCCTTTCTGTTTATTCTCTTGATTAACTTATTAAATCTTTAGCATAGATTTGCTATTTTCTAATTTCCAATTCTAGCATGATTTCATGATTAATAATCTTTCTCCATGTGGACAAGAATGAAAATTACTTAACTAAATTTTGGAAGATTTGTAGTCATACGTGACCCATATAGAGATTTGGTCAGTGCTTAAATTTTATTGCATAAACCTTTAACTAGTTGCCCTTCAATTTATAAGTTTCCCGATTATGAGGAGTCTAGATAATCTCCACTGAGAATCTCAATACACAGGCCTATTTTACTCATACCTTGGGAACAAAACATAGGGTAGGGAATCTAATCATAAGGAACCAAAAAGTAGAATCAGAGCAATGTGGCTAAATCAAAATCCCGGGAATATACCAAGGATTGAACTGAAAGAATTAAATCAGCCAATAATTCCAAAAACCAAGAATGAGAATATATGTAGGAGGCACACATCCCATCCGCATCCCACTGCCTCTTGGCCAGTGACCATCTGCAAAGGCTGTATGTGAAGAAAGAACTCTGATTCCTGGCCTGGTCAGCAGCAAAGAGGTTTAAATACAAACCAGAACCCATAACACACTGTCCAAAGTATCTAGGTTCTAATTACAAATAATCATATCAAGAACCAAGGAAATCAAGAATTAATGAAAACCTTCACTTGAATGAGAAAGACAATCAACAGATGCCAACACAAAATTGACACAAATATTGGGGACAATAATTTAAAAGTAAATATAAAAGTCTCACCAGAGAAACAGAGGATATGGAGAAGACCTAAATGGAAATTTTAGAACTGAAAAATATAGTAAAATGAAAACTCACTAAAAGTACCCAATAGCAGAATTGGGTTGTGAGAATTGAGAAAAGAAAGACTCAGTAAAGTTGAAGATAGATCAAGAGAAATTATCCTATCTGAAAAACAGAGAGTTAAAATGAACAGTTTCAAGTACCTGTGTAAATAACAAAAGATGTAATGTCCGTGTCGTTAGAGTCTCAGAAGGAGAGCAAAAAAAAACGGGGACTAGAAAAAACATTGGAAGATATAATGGCTGAAAATTTCCCAAATATAGCTAAACACATAAATTTATATATAAATTTAAGGAACTGAGCAAATAGAACTGAGCAAATACCAACAAGATAAAGCTAAGGAAACCCAGACACATCATAATCAGGTTTCTCAAAACTAAGGAGAAAGAAATAATGTTATAAGCAACCAGACAGAAATAAAACATTACCTATGAGGAAACATAATCCAAGTGACAGCAGATTCTCCAGAAACAGTGAAGCCAGACGAAGAAACACAAAAAATTTTCTGAAAGGAAAAGTTACCTCACAGTTTTTTATAGAGCAAAAATATCCTTCAAGAACAATGGCATTTTCGGATGAAGGAAAACTAAGAGAATTAGTTACTAGCAGGTCTGCTATGAAAGAGAGAGTTATTACTACAGACCCTGAAGACATTACAAGGATAATAAGGGAATACTACAAACAACTCTACACATATAAATTTGATAGCTTAGACACAATGGGCCAATTCCTTGGAAATAATAAAAGAAACTATCAAAAGAATGGTTAAAGAAAGTTCTTCAACAAGAACAGAAATGACAAGAGAAAGAAACTTGAAATACCAGGACTAGAGAAATAACAATGATACAGGGAAAGATGTAGGTAAATGTAATAGATACTTTTGTATAGTTGAGTTTTCAAAATTATATTAGTTGTTTAAAAGAAGACTTATTGTATTGTCTGAAATGGTCATCCATGCATGTAAATGACATTTATGACAACTAATTTATAAAGAGGGTAAAAGGAAATAAGTGGTACTAAATTTCCTACATTTCACTTGAAATGCTAAAATATCACTGTATGTTAACAGTATTATGTATTTAGAACAGTCATCAAAAAATTTACAGTTATATACTCACGCAATAGTAAAGTAACACGAAGCATTAAAACAGGATCAAGTAACTCACAAGAAGGCTGGAAAAGAAAAACAACAAAAAACAAAGTATATAAACAGAAAACAAATGATTAAATGGCATATTTAATTAATAACATATCAGTAATTGCATTAAATGTAATTGTAAATGGTCTAAATACAGAAAGACACCCACAAATGGATTTGTAAAATGGATTTAAAAGAGTATAATCTAGCTACACTTTTTTTATAAGAAACACATTTCATAGGTAAAAACAAAGATAAGCTAAAAGTAAAAGGATGAAAAATAATATGCAAACACCAATCACACAAAAGAAACCTGGAGTAAATATACTATAAGATTATATAGATTTTAAAACAAAGAAAATTATTAGAAATATATACAAAGGCTACATAATCACAAGGGTCAATCCACTAAGAACAAGAAGACATAATTCTAAATGTGTGTGCATCAAACAACAGAACTTACAGATATATTAAGCAGCAATCAACACAACTCAAAGGAAAATAGAAAAGTCCGCAATTATAGTGGGAATCCTCAGGCCCCTTCTTTCAAGAAAGACATAAGTAGCTGGAGAATCAGCAAGGGTATAACCAACCAACATCTAATTGACATTTGTAGCTCACTACTTCAAACACTTGTAGAATATTTATTCTTGTAGCATGCTTATGGAACACTCACAAATAGGCCATATCCTTGGTTATAAAATAAACCTTGACATATGTAAAATAATATCATACATAGTATGTTCTCTTTCCATAAAGGAATCAAACTAGAAATTAATAACAGAAAGACATCAGATAAATCTCCAAACATGTGAAAATTAAATGATGTACTGCTATACAATTCCTGAATAAAAGAGTAGATCTCATGGGAAATAAACCACCACCACCAACACTGAATTATATATAAATAAAATACAACATATGAAAACTTGTGGGATGCACCAAAGCAATGCTTAAAGTGAAATTTACAGCACCAAATGCTCATTTTAAAAAGTGAGAATGTCTAAAAACAATAATCTCAGTTTTAACTTCAAGAAAGTGAAAAAAACCTAAAATAACTCTTAAGCAAGTTAAAGGAAAGAAATAAGAGCAGAAGTGAATGAAACAAAACAAAATGTGAGTAAAGAAAATAATTGAACTTAAAGGCTGGTTCATTAAAGAAATAAATGAAATTGATAACCCTTAACAATAGTGATGAAAGGAAAAAGAAGATACAAATTACCAATATGAAGAATACAAAGAGGACATAGTACCACAAACTCTGAAGATATTGGAAGGATAATAAGAGAATTACAACTCTACACACATAAAAATTAACAGCTTAGATGGAAGGGACCAATTCTTTGGGAGGAAAAACTACCCAAAGTAACTCAAATGGTATAGGTAATTTGTATAGTTCTATAACAATAAAATATTTTAATCCACAATTTTAAAAAAAGGCCTGAAAAAGTAATTTCCAGACCTAGAGGATGTCACTGGGTTTCATATTTAAATAAGAATGAAAACAAAATTTTTACATCTCTTTTAAGAAAAAAGAACAAATTGGCACTTCCCAAGTAATTTTATGAGGCCAATGTTACTTTAATACCAAAACCGTTGTATGTATATACAATTATGTATATACATTTATACATACAATTATATATACACATTTATATGTACAATTATATAATTGTATGCAATTGTACAAATATATACAATTGTATATAATTAATTGTATACAAACATTGTGTATATATATAACATATATAACACAACATATATATAATATATATAACTACAAAATGGGGTGCATTCCAAGAATACAGGGTTTCAGTATTCAAAAATCCATCACTGTTATCCACCATCGTTAACAGACTAAGGGAGAAAAATCGCATGGTTTTATCAGTGCAGAAGAATCATTCAGCAAAACCCTATTTAAATAAGAACTTTTAGCAAATAAGAAATGAAAGGAAATTTCTTCAGTCTTATGGAGAATGTCTCTAAAAAAACTTCTGGTTAACATCATACTTAACAGTGAAACACTGATGTTTTCCCCCTAAAATCAGGAAGAAATGAATGATGTCTAATGGAAAGCTGAGACAGGGCATTAATATAAGAGAAATATAGAATGATTAGAACTGATATTTAAGCTATACTTAGAGATAAAGATTTAAATTATGTTGTGATTTTTATTAGTGTGCTCTATTCTGTATCAGTAGTTAAGCAGCTTCTTGATAATTTAATTAATGAATTTGATTAAAAATATAATAAGTTCATATATCTTCCTTACATTTGAAGGATGGCATTTAGTTTCCAAACTTTGATTATTGCTCATTTATGTCTTATACTAGCTGTAGATTCAGACTTGAATTTTTTTATTTCCCAAGTATAGTGTGAACATTTTCTGCAAGTTCTATTGCTGCATCCTTCAGATTGGAGATTTTGGTAGTTCACATCAACTTTGAATACTCATTATAAATGTCCTTTAAGATTTAAATGTCTGTTTCTTATTTGACTTAACCAATAACAACAGTTTCTGCTTTAGAGATTTGTGGTTAATGAGGGAATAAAGTACAATGTAAATATGAAAATAAGGACAAATAGTCATGCACTAGATGCATAATGACTACCTAAAAAGAAGATACAAATTTTAGAGGAAGGCTCATTTATTATAGGATACCCAACAGTGACATGTGAGGGTATTATAGAAAAACAGCTTGGCTGTGTGTAGGTGAGGGTAAACATAATGTTTACAAAAATGCAAATTGTAAAATTTGTTCGTTACTAAGAATGATCTCAGAACTATATACATAGTGATTTGGCACTTCATTTTGTATCTACTTAATTGTTTTGTTGTTGTTGTTGTTGTTGTTGTTGTTGTTGTTGTTTTGCTTCTATTTTACAGGAGAGACAGTAACCAGAATTGTAAAGGAAATGAATTTATCTTTGGACATAATTTAAATTTGTGGTGGGCATTACTTGGAAATTAATGTACTATTTTTATATTCTGAGAATGAGATTGTTTTTATTTGATGCATTCAGCCCTGCATTTAATAGTAATTTAGTGAAATGGCCAACAAAACCAAACAAGAACAAAAATAGATAAATTAGTTTTTGTTGTAGGTGGAAAATTAATGAACAGAATTGTTTTATATTAATGTGTTTTTTCCTTTTTGCATTTTCTTTTGATGTTGAAAAAAACTAAAACAAAACAAAATTACTTTTTTTTAGAGTGAACTGTGATATAATTTCATGTAAATTGTCAAAGTAAATTCTGCTATAGTCCAGACTTCATTTTTTCCCCCTAATGATGCCTGTTTCTGTAAAACTAGCTTGCTGGAGCTCTGGTGAGCAATAAAGCAGGCTCTTTCTCCTACTAGAATAATGAATTCTTATGGCAAATCAGAACTCATTCTTCCCACCTTTATTCATCCTCTTGCGAAGTCACCTCTTTCCTGGGCTGCACTTTTGCTCAGCATCTTTGGCACTGAATTTGGCCAATTTTCATTTCATATTGTGTTTGGGACTATTTGAGTTTCTGCCTCCAGATAGTAACAAAGTCTGAAACTTGAAGCTATTCTCAAATAATGTTTAAAAAAATCTAGAATCATAGTCTTAAAAGTCTCTCACTGAATATAGCTATAAAATTATAGATTAACATAATAATCTGAAAAACAAATTCCATTGAGCTAAAGTAAAATTCTCCCTGATTGAAGCAATGCATTTTTTTTCTTAAAAAGAAATAGAGATTATTAAAGGTGGGGTTGAAAAAAAAACAAAGAACTCTTTACTTGTAGTCATTTTTATTATTATGTCTGTGTCTGATTGTGATTATCACAGTAGGTCTGAGTTAATGACCAAAAACTTGTTTACCAAAATGCCTCAAAAGCTGATATTGGCTAATATTGACTCTTTGAATGTTGGCTTATCATTCTGTGTAAAGGACAACACATAAAAGCAGTTATGTCTGATGAGTATAATTTTGTTTCCTCTTTTTTCTCTCTTTTCTCTGTATTCTTTGTGAATACATATGATTGTGAATACATAAATTTTGTATTCTGTTCTAACTGCAATATTTTTTCCTGATTCTACCCATAAACATGATATATTTTTTCATCATTACGTAGGAAAAGTAAAGCTTTATCTATCTGACCCAGTCCTTCTTGGCTCCAGGACAAAAATTTGGTCCTGTTGGCTTTGATCAAACCAGAATAATAGTCTATCTACCAGCAGTATAAGGCAGTAAGATAACTGCATTGCTGGCAGTTATGGATTCTGCTTACAAAACTTTCTTCATTTTTTTTCCTTTAGATTTGGAACTCAGGTTCTGAGTTGATCTGCAACATCTTGGACTGTCTTGGCTGCATGCCAGGCATGCATTTCTCATGACAACTCATAAATGACTTCTCTAGCCCGTTGCCTCAAAGACTTTGTCTTTTCTGCCTCTGTTGCACTCTTTGTCTTTCTCCCTGCCTTTCTAAAAATTATTTTTATTTTTGAATGGTTATTTACAACCTCTGCTTTGCCTCCTTTCCAAGACCACCCAGAATGTTTGCAGATTTCATAAAGGCTTACCATCCCCTTCCCACAAGTATCTTATAATCCTCATTGATGTCATACAGTCTTACTTTGTTTTCTCCTTAATGCCACAATTATACATGACTGATATAATCTAAACTTTACATGCTGTGATAAAAAGATGTCAAATTTATACTATTATTTAAAAATCTCAATATGCCTAGTCTCTACCTGCTTATCTACTCTAATCTCACTCACTTTCCAAGATCATTCTGTACAACTTCTCCATATGCCACTAACATTGTAATGTATGGATGTTCTCCTACACTGTGGTGGAGGGGTTTTGTTTTATTTTTATGTTTTAAAGTTTATTTATTTTGAGAAAGAGAGCATGCAAGCAGGGGAGGGACAGAGAGGTGGGGGGAGAGGAAGAATCTCAAGCAGGCTCCTCATTGTCAGTGTAGAGCCAGATGTAGGGCTTGAACTCATGAACCCAAGATCATGACCTGAGCCAAAACCAAGAGTTGGATGCTTAACTTACTGAGCCCTTCAGATGACCCGTGTGTGTGTGTGTGTGTGTGTGTGTGTGTGTGTGTGTGTGTGTTTATGATGTAACGGTTTTAAGGTCCTTGAGGGTCTTTAAACTTCACTAGGGTAGGGACCATGATATTGTTTTTTTTTCTTAACTGCTGTATCATCAGTGCCTACCAGATTTCTATTCTTAGTAATAATTCAGCAAATACCTGGTCAGTGTTTGAGTTTTTGTGTTTCTAGAGTCTCATCTGTGTGGGGTGGTCTTCATAGCTGGAAAGTAGAACTAGTGTATGTATGTGCATCCCTTGGCTTCCTGAGCTGCACTGTCATTTGCTATTCACAGTAGGGGCTTCTCATGATGGCAGAAGTGTGTGTGTGCATGTGTGTGTGTGTGTGTGTGTGTGTGTAAAATATCATATTTGCTCTTATCTACATGTCTACTTCCTCTCTACCTCTGTAATTTTATTCTTGTCTGAAGAGTCAGTCACTGTAGCCCCACTGCCATTCCACAATTTTCTTCCTTAAGGACTTTGATCTCAATGATCATATTGCAGAAGTATTATTTTTATTGGGTTCTTTTATTTTTTAATGTTTATTTATTTTGAGAGGCAGAGAGCGAGCAGGGGAAGGAGAGAGGGAGAGGAGAGAATCAATCTCAAGCTCTGTGCTGTTAACGAGTGATGAGATCTCATGAACCATCAGATCATGACAAGAGTCCAATGCTTACCCATGGAGCCAAAATCATGGGTTGGGTGCTTAACCAACTGAGCCACCAAGGCGCCCCTATTGTGTTCTTTTAATAAAATCTTTAAAGCCTGTGGAAGGAGTTGAGGTGAAATACTGCTTAGAACATTGAAAGCCTTTTGACAAAACTGCCAATTGAAATTAAAAATGACTACTATTCTGATTTTTCCTATTTAAATCCATCTGTTCCTCAAATTAAGATGCTTGAAGTTTCTAACAATTGGGAACACTATGCTATCAAAAAGAAAGGTAAATTAAAGACATTTATGTGCTTTTTCAGAATTTTAACTTGCTTCTGCTTTAAGTCGATATCTAGGTGACTGTGACCTCTTTCTCTTTCCTAGCTATTAATTTACTGGCTTCAGGTCCTTGTTATATTGTATTCCCCTTGCATTTGCCACATCTGTGACCTTTTCAGATTCTAACAACTATTTGTGTGATAGTCTGCACCTTTGACACTCCTGTCATCCAGAGACATTTTCCACTATGTTCCCATTATTTATCAGCCACCCAGGCTGAGAAAGTTACTGGAAAAGATATAGGTCTGAAAGGTCCTTTATTTGAAAAGAGTATCCAGATGACTGAATAGGTCCTTAAGTATTAAATGTTCACAATTACCTATTTAGAAGACCTATGTGTAGGTGTGGCTGTCCTTTTTTTTAAAAACATTACACAATAAAAAGATACACTTCAGTTTTGATGATATATAAATACCTACTTTAGAAATAAAGTGAATAATGAATAGTCTTTCTGTCTGAATTTCACTTAAAAGATAAAAGCACTTACTGTTTTAGTATCCTAGGTTCATGGAGTTGGAAGCATACCATTATTTCATATTGATGATTCTACAATGAGTTTGTTTCAATGCAAGTGTTCTGCTGTTCATTCACTCTTTACTGTCAAAACACTGTAACCTATGGAGGTGAGCAGCTGACTGAAGAATTGGGAAAAAAAACCCACAATAGATGTGTATATAATAAAACAATTTGAAATGTCTTTTGAACTAATGTGACAATTCAGTTTATTTTCTGTCCAATGTGTACGTTTAATCAATGTTAAATCTGGGTTACTACCAAACAACAACAAGGTACATTTTATTTTGAAATTGAATCATAGACTAAAAGAATCTGCCTTTAGAAAATTCTGTATTGTAATGTCAGTGTCTTAGTGTCATGTGTCCAAAGAATACTCTGATTGGATATATACACTATACTATACTACACTAGAATAAATCAATGTATATATATAAATTTATATTACATCTGCTATCACATTGATTTCTTCTAACTAAATGAATTAAACCAGTCAAGTCTGTGCGTTAGAGTAATTTAAGAAGCTTTTCAAACCACTGAAGTTTGGGCCTCATGAAAGAATAATAATTGAGCCTAATCTCTCTCTCTCTCTCTCTCTTTTTATTTGAGGGAGGGAGGGAGGGAGGGAGGGAGAGAGAGAGAGAGAGAGAGAGAGAGAGAATATGAGTGGTGAGGGTGGATAGAGAATCTTAAGCAGGTTCCACACTTAGCATGGAGCCCATTACAGGGCTCAGTCCTACGACCCTGGGATCATGACCTGAGCTGAAATTAAGAGTCAGACACACCAACAGACTGAGCCACTCAGATGCCCTTGAGCTGGATCTCTTAAGTATAGAGCCCAGGTATGAGTATTTTAAAAATTCTCCAGGGTGATATTAATGTGAAGTCAGAGTTGAGAACCGTTAAACAAGTAAGTGAATCCAGAGCCTAGTAAGCTCTGGAATATATTAGTTTGTAGATTTCCTTGATCATAGATTGGCAATTTTCATAGGACATGAAGAAGCTACAGAGGAAAGGACATTTGAGTAATTAGCAGCCCTAGAATTTGTTCATCAGCATCCACCATGTATACATTCTTATAAAATGGGCCATAGATACCTTTATTCCACAAGTGCAGCAAACAAAGCCAATTAGAAAATCATTTCCTTTTTATCTTCAATATGTGTATAGCTTTTATGCAATATCTAGGTTTCTACAGTGAGTTTTAATATGAATGTCCTGTGGCCTCACTCCCTGAGAAGGCAAGATTTTGCTTAAAGAGAGGTTATTTTTGGAAACCAGAATCTAAATTTTAGATGGGCACGAAACAGGAAAAGATCTGTCTTGAAAGGATTTATCCCAAAGGAGTTGTCCTAATTAGGAATGTTAATGAAGATAAAGATACTGATATAGATATGGGTATATGTAGATATAGATCTTCTTTATATAACTACTTCTTGGTTTCCAAATAAATCTGGGAAAGAATCAGTTATATTCTTACCACTATTCCCTGAACCTCTGAAAACAGGAGAATGATAAAGACAATTAGAATTCATGTGTCACAGAGTAGGGAAGACATGATTTGAAAGGCAAAGTAGTCTCATATTTAACCAGATTTTCCTTTAGCTTACTGTGAATGTAGTTTTTACTCCAATTATTGGGAAAATGTATACTGAAAAATCAAAAGTTAATTTTAACTAGAAAGTTTTTGAAATTTTGAGATTTCTTGACTCATGGACTATTGAAATAGAGCATTCCATAGCTAGAGAAGTCTAGAAATTCTGTAATATTTAACAATTTTTTATTATGTATAAAATACTAATTTCCTTATATATTTAGACTACTGTGTGCTGTTTTTGTTTTTTTCTTTCAGTTTTTGCATTTTATAATACATTTAAAAAGAAAGAAATGTTTCAATGAATGCTAACTTTCATCAGCCATCTGTATGATAACTGTCAAGCTATAAGCATGTCTTTGAATCCTACTTCAAGTTAGAAGGTATATGCTTTCAAAATTATTGATTTTTCAGCTTTAACCTTAGTAAAAAAGAATGAGCAAATCATCTCATTCAAAACAGGACCATAATATAACACAAATGTTTTCTTATGGTTTGATTTATAATTTCAGGTGAACACGAACTTGCCATCTATATAAGCTTAACTCATTGCCAAGGAGAGATGGGACTCTGATTAGCTTTGAATGACTTTTAATTTTTTTCTCCAAAAATTTATTAGAAGTTCTGCATGACCCTTATGAATCACACAAACCTATTTGTGACTGGGATTGTTTGCAGATATGGACTGTAGCATCACTAAAATAGAAAATAGAGCCCATAGTCTCCAGGAAGCTAGTTTACCTTCATCAATAGCTGATACCATCATGAAGCAGCAGTAGGGAAAAAGATTTCTAATCACTTTCCCTGTTGCAGTTGGCTTCAAGAGAAAAAGGGTTATTTTTTGTCTAGAAAGTACTTAATAATTTTTTGGGTAAAATTTTTTAAAATGGTTGTGTAAAATGCTGTCTCTTTTTAAAGATCTTAACATCATATTTATTTTTAATTTAAAGCAGTAAGTAATATGGGGCGCCTGGGTGGCGCAGTCGGTTAAGCGTCCGACTTCAGCCAGGTCACGATCTCGCGGTCCGTGAGTTCGAGCCCCGCGTCGGGCTCTGGGCTGATGGCTCAGAGCCTGGAGCCTGTTTCTGATTCTGTGTCTCCCTCTCTCTCTGCCCCTCGCCCATTCATGCTCTGTCTCTCTCTGTCCCAAAAATAAATAAACGTTGAAAAAAAAATTTAAATGAGTTAAAATTCCTTAAAAAAAAAAAAAATAAATAAATAAAGCAGTAAGTAATAGAGATAAGTAATTTAGGTCAAATGGGTTAGAAGGTTATGATTCTGGCCAAAGACCATTGCAACACTATTTGTATAAAATAGATAAGGGTGCATTTTCAGAGAGAAAAAAGTTGTACGATATAAAACAGAGCAGAAGGAGATTACTTTGTGAATATGTGAATGCATAGCTTGGTTGCATTTGCAAAGGGCTGGCTGTTTAACAGTTTATATTTAGGACATTTGTTTTAAATTTAAAGGGTTTTTTTTTTTTTTGTTTTGTTACAGCAGGGTGGCTTTTGTTTTCAGTTGAAAAAGGAAATAAGTGCTAATATATTAACTCTCTTCAAAGGCTAGGATGAACAGCTTCCAAAACAGAGAAGTTATTGAAATTGGAAATTATTAGCTTAAACCGTATATTTAAGATCTATTTAGTGTCAAAAGAGTTGTTGAAGCTTTTGTAATTTAACTTAAATATTTAGGTTTTGTAGGCATTATTTTCTAAGTACGTATGTATGATATGTATGTATCTATCCATCTCTTATGTGGTTGTGATGTTTATTCTGCAGCTAAATGTGTCAGTTATCCTGAAGACAAAGGATACAATACTTATGAGTGGAGGAAAAGGGTGTTGCTCTGATAGGCCAGGTTAATTTCAAATATCTTGTTAAGTTAAATGGTTAGTTTATAAAAATCATGCTGAATTTGCTTATGAAATTGATGATTATGTGGCTGTCATTAGGTATCCATAACTCAAAAAAGGAAATATATTTTTTAAAGTAAATATGCCTCTAGAGCATCCTATTTCTACTTCAATAATGGGGGTTTTCTGTGGTACTTAAATTTTTTTTAATGTTAGTTTTTTTTTTGAGAGAGAGAGACAGTATGAGCAGGGGAGGGGCAGAGAGAGAGAGAGAGGGAGACCCAGAATCTGAAGCAAGCTCCAGGCTCTGAGCTGTCAGCACAGAGCCTGATGTGGGGCTCAAACCCACAAACCATGAGATCATGACCTGACCTGAAGTCAGACACTTAACTGACTGAGCCACCCAGGCACCCCAGTAGTACTTTTTTTTTTTTTTTTTAATGAGGTTTTCTTTCTGGTAAAGAAAAAATGAAAAAAAAAATTCCTTGGGGCAGCAACATAGAACGTGATGCTCAGAGAGAAACCTCTCACATTGAAAGAAAATTCCTGTCAGTAAGCACTAGTCTTTGGTCACAGAAACTGCTCTTGCTCCATGTTTAAATTACACTGTCTTAGTCATTTACAAAACGTATCAATACTATTTGACCTGTTGTGATTTCTTGTTAGAGGAAAAAAAAATTAAGCTATATATTGTTTCTCAGTTACAAGTCATATATCTATTATATTTATTAAGAAAATAAATATTTAAGATTTCCCATTTTATCAAAGAGAAGTAGACATCAAATGCCATATGATCAAACTATAATTTATTGTAATAATTCTGAGCTGTTCCTAAGAATAAATTGCTCCTGCTATTTGGGATCTAGGCAGTTAAGGCTTATCTTTGAATTTCATTGGGGAGAGATTTTCAGATGCCAAGATAAGCAGCAACAGCATAGATGATGGCTGTATTAAGAAGTGCACTTGCGCTATTTTGTAGAAAAAACACATTTGAGATTTTTTTTCTTGTTTTATGTCTCTTATTGTCCATATATCACATAAAAAATTGCCTTATTCTTGTTTTGAATCCATAGATTATAACTCTAATACATTCATAGGTATTGTATTTCAAGTTGAAATCTTGTAACAAAGTCTTAAATAAATGCCATGTATTTATATCTTGATCTTATTTTTAAATAAATGTTAATTCCATTAACATTTATTAAATGTTAATGCTATTCTCATGATGTGAAACCTAGTATATTATTGGAATAATAATTATAATTTAAAAATAATAAAAAATATATAACAATCTCATAAGTAAGATGATAAAAATTTATAAAATATATATGATTTTGTAAATAATGTATATAAGCTATATAATGTTGATCTCATTCTAGTGATATACTTAATAAGTTTTTATTGAATATTTACTAAATTAACAATAGAAGTTATTTATTAAACAGTAGTAAATACTTTTATGAACATTATTACAATTAAACCTCACAACAAACTACTAGGAGTTTTAATCCCTATCTTTCAGATAAAAAAACTGAATTTTGGAATTAAATAACCTTTCTAAGTGTATATGTTTAGTAGGGGGCAAACGTTGGATTTAAATCCATTTCCATGACTTTAAAATCTATGACTTCAATTACTGTACTACAATTGGCCAGTACCATGTTGTATGTAGAATGCAAAGAAATACCACAATTTCTGTATTCTTTCAAGCAAAATTCAGATTTTGATCAATCTTAAGTTTAGGATTTATATGAAAATCAGCACAATGTGTTTTGCATAGATGTGCTATCACTATTACTTGGTATCAAAACATTTTTGTCTTTAGAGAATTATTTTTTAACTATTAAGAGGATCATAAAATCTATTATTCAAATGGAAGTTGAAGCAGTTCTGTTCATGCCCCTTAATAGAGCAAATGTCTAGGTGGTTTTTGGATATTATTTAATGATTATTTACTCTGAGACATGAAGTTGTGTTTAGACTTCATTATAAATATTTACTACATTCATGTTCTTTGGTTTCTTTTATTTAAATTTTTTTTTTTCAGCATTTATTTTATTTTTGGGACAGAGAGAGACAGAGCATGAACGGGGGAGGGGCAGAGAGAGAGGGAGACACAGAATCGGAAACCGGCTCCAGGCTCTGAGCCATCAGCCCAGAGCCCGACGCGGGGCTCGAACTCACGGACCGGGAGATCGTGACCTGGCTGAAGTCGGACGCTTAACCGACTGCGCCACCCAGGCGCCCCCTTTGGTTTCTTTTATTATGCACATGTTCTATAAAACATGACAACAAAGAACCAGAAAACATTTCACCTAAAGAAAATCAGCATATTAATTAAAAATAAAAGCTGAAGTATAAAGGTTTCAAATATATATCATGTGACTTTTTATATTATAAATATTTCCTAAATCTCAAAGGAAGTTTAAAACATAGAGCAGAAGGAATGTCACGTTTTCAACAGTGTTATATAGGCATATTATTAACATGTTAACATTGGTATAAGAATGCGTAACACTGCTCCTTTTAGCTGTTTTATCTGTTCATACTTTTTTGTGTTGTGATTGTAATTTGTGTATGGTAATACTTAAATATTTCATATGAATTTTCTAAGAAAATATTTAATTAAAACTTTCTTGATATGTCTGTAACTATAATTTTTATTAAGATAATATCCCATGCATTTTTGGATATGTCATGGTTTCCTTCTTCTTTATCTATTGCCATTCTTCAGCAACTAGTAATTGCACACCTATATGTGCCAAGCATTTTTGGGGGTCCCAGGAATTCATGAGTGAAGGCCATAAACTTTGTAAGCCCTCACTTAGTAGAGCTGATTTTCTATAAATTAAGATAGTCAATAAACTAATAATGATGTAATATACACCAGGAGAATTTCAGGGGGTAGAAAGAAAACAATAAAATAGGATAAGGGTTGGTAGGTGTGAGTATAGACTTCACCTGTTATGGCATTGAGAAGCTTTCTATTTTCTAGGTTTGTTTGTTTTCTTGGTTTTATTTTTGCTGTTATAAATGAAGAATTGAGAAATAGAACCAGAGAGATAAACAAACACATAGATAGTCAAATATTTGATGCATAAATTTAAAGTGAATGAATTTAGTCATCCTAAAGAGGACAGACTTTATTATGAAGGAAATTTCTTTGTTGAATAATGTCAGTAATAAATGTAGAGAAAATGAACCTGAAAAGTAATAATTAATGTAAACTTTTTTTTTCTGGAAAGAAATGAATATAAGTAGCACTAAAACAGTGGGGACTGAGAGTAAGATAGGAAAGTAAGAACTGTAAAAGAGAATCTAGTTGTTCATTTGAAATAGAAAGTCAGAATTATATTCAGGAAATAGTATTCTTTTCCTACTTTTTAAAAGAGTGTATTCCTTTGTGGCTTTTATTGATATGTTACTGTAAAATATTATTAAAATTGACCTCGACTTGCATTCTGAGTATACATTAGATGTGGTTATATATTATTTGTTTCAGAAATACTGATTAGAGTCCCTGTTAATAATTTCAAATGTATCAGTATGCAATTTATGTTTTTCTTATAATTTATATTTATTGTATTTCTTTTTACTACATTTTATCCTCATTATAATTATCATTTCTATTTTTTTAGTTTTTAGCAGACTTCTCAAAGTGTCTAATTATTTGTTTTTTTCCTTGAATATAAGTATTGATTACTTTATCTTTGTGTAATGTAATTCAAGGGCTTTTGATGTTACCTTTATTAGCTCTTTTTATTCTGTTTACCTTTGAATACTACTTTTTTTCTCATTTTACATTCTGAAAATGAATAAATGACTCATGTCTTTTCTCTCTATTATATAACAAAAACATATTAGGGAAAAATGTTATGACTTCACCCTGACTTAAACTCATGCATTTGTCCTATTCTTTTGTCATTATTTTTCTAAATAGTCAAATTGTCATTTTTTTTGTTTATCTCCTAATTGCTAGTTGCTCAGGACAGTGAAAATATCCAGTATGGTTCTATTTTCTTTTTTACTTTTCTTTTATAAAAAAGGCCAATGATTTACATAAGTAGAGAAAACAATACAATAATCTTCATGTCCTCAGCTTCAAATACTATCTACTCATTGTCAATCTTATTTTTATTGTTACCCTCAGCCTCTACTTCCCCAAAATTACTTTGAGGCAAATTTTGGAAATTATACAATTTCATTTGTAAATTGAGAGTGGTTGGTATGTTTCTTTAAGTTTCTTTCAAAGATATTCTTCCTCTGTACCTGTTTTTCTTTTGCACTTATTTTTCACAAAAGAAACCAGTTGGCATGTCCTTAGAGAGTTTTAATCTGGATTTTGCTGATTACATTCCCATGTGTCTATTAATATGTTTCTGTTACTTACTTTTTCCCCTGTAAATTGGGAGGTAGACTTAGAAGTTTGATCAAAATCAGGTTTAATGTTTTGGCAAAACCACTTCATAGATAGTATTTCATGCTTACATCTAGAAGTAAATAATCTCTCTCTCTCTCTCCCTCTCTTTGTCTCTGTCTCTTTCTCTCTCTGATGTCAGTAGCATTTGATGATTATTGCCAATATCTTTTACTTCTACATCATTCAGGGTTACAAAAATATAATAGGCTAATACCCTTGTTAGCTGTGATGGTTCTGCAAAGAGGAATCTTCCTCATCAACAATTGAGTTATGGTGAACAGTTTTTATATAAAAGAAAATACTAGATTGATTGCTTTTATTTATTATTTTTCAAAATACTGGTTGGTTCACTTACATTCTCCAAAGGAAACAGAATTTTTGTTATGGTTGTTTGTTTTCATCACTAAAACTGCAAAGGTTAAATATTTTTTATTTTTTACAAAGGCTGTGCTTACTGTTATTTCAGTTAAATTTTTATTGTAGAGTTTTTGTTTAATTTTATTGTCAGATCAGGTGACTTTTTTGCATGTTTGTGATTTTATTCAAGAATAGTCCATTGTATCATAGACAACAATAGAAATAACTAATAGAGCACAGTAAAATACAATACAGATGGTAAGCAAAAAGCTTCTGAAACATGTTAGATAAAAATAAAATAAATAGATCATTTGTGTGCTGACATAGACAGGAGGAGATAGAATGAACAAGTATTACATATTCATGAAGCACCAAATTTTTATGACTGTTATATCACCTTTAAATCAAGTAGTCATTTGTGTCACTGGCCCCATGTAGCCTCTATCTGAGATATGTAGAAACAAACCATAGCTGTATAGCAAGTTATATGAGCTATAGCTACTGGGCAGGAGTCTGGCCCCTGTATCTTTTCCATAAAATAAGCATGTATGTTGTTTTTAGGCACTTTCCTTCTGCTTAGCCATCTTGACTACATTCAACTCTGGTCTTTACAGCCCTATTATAGCAGGGAAGGCTGATGCAGGAGGGCAAATGGTAGAAAAGGAAGGAGGAACCGAGGGAGGGATTGAGGTAGTGTGATTCTATACCACTGGCACACTGCCATAACTGTGTTAACCTGTATTGTTTGCTATATATTTGAAATTCATTCAGTAAACCATGTGATCAGTGTATCTTCTTTAAAAATATAATTTATTGTCAAATTGGCTAACATACAGTGTGTAAAGTGTGCTCTTGGTTTTTGGGGTAGATTCCCGTGGCTCATCGCTTACATACCACACCTAGTGCTCATCCCAACAAGTGCCGTCCTCAATGTGCATCACTCATTTTCCCCTCTCCCCCTCTTCTCTTACCCATCAACCCTCAGTTTGTTCTCTGTATTTAAGTTTCTTATGGAATGCCTTCCTCCTTCTCTGTTTGTAACTATTTATTTTCCCCTTCCCCCATGGTCTTCTGTTCAGTTTCTCAGGATCCACATATGAGTGAAAACATATGATATCTGTCTTTCTCAACTGATCTGGAGACTTTCTGTACTGTGACTTCTAGGATGAGATGCCTGATACTATGTATGACAGATAATAGCATCAAAGTGTTTTCCTACTCTAAGAGTAGCCCACACCTAGGGCTGAATTACAACTTCTACGGGCCCCTTCTTCCATACAGATATTAAAATTTATATGTTATGTCTGTATTGGTATAAAGATCAATATGTTAATATTATATACTAATTTTTTATCTAAAAAGTTTTTCTTCTAATTGACAAATAAATTAAGATATTTTCATGGATTTTAGAAGTGTTGTGGGCAGTAGGCACTGTGCCTGCTCTATGCAATGAAGAAGTTGGTCCTACCATACCCTTCCTGTTTTCCTACTTTCTAATAAACAGTTTTTAAACTTTTTTCCTAATTAAAAAAACAAACTTAAAAACACTATAGAAATATAAAAATAGGAAGTAAAAATTTCTCATTTCTACAGATGGCTATTGTTGACAATGTGATACATACACTTTTATGTATATGTATATACATTATAGATTATATTCTGCTGTTCTTATATTGGCCTGTATACATACACAAGCACACGCTGTACTCTATGGAATGATACAATGAGCCCTGTTCTTTGTGTTGGTATTTTCACTGACAACATATTATGGGCATATACACTGTGGATGATACCTCAGAGATCAGCTACAGTGGCTATAATGCATATTTGCTGAATTATTAAATAAAATTCAAATTTCTAATAGAGAAAATGATTTAAAAAATCAGTAACAAGGGTAAATAAAATATATAGCAAAAAAGCAATTAACTTGTGAGTCATGTTGTCATGAAGTTCAAATGAGGTGATGTATATTAAGCCACTTACAAGACAAGGAATGTGATTATATTCATTTCTATTTACAATGATGATTTACTTTCAACAAGATGATATTTAGGGGAGGTCCAAAAGAAAGTTCTACAACTAGAAAAAAACTTGAATAGAAAACAGTAAAACAGAGGAGACAGGGCTTTATAAGGTGTGAAAAGTGTCTAGATGTTATAGTTGGTAGTAGGGTAAAAATGTTACCAGTCTGATGTAATCTCCATAGCTCAACACAAAACAAACAAACAAATAGAATGCCTTCATAGACCTCTGTGTTCACAATGGGAACCTTAGTCAGACCATACCTATGGCAATGGTCTAACTCTTGACACTGCTCTGTTTTTTTTGTATATTAAAGCAAAACTCAATCCCATTCCAGGAAAATCAAATCAGAACTTCTGTGGCTGAGAGCTAGTGGTAAAAAAAAAAAAAAAAAAAAAAAAAAAAAAAAAAAAAAAAAAAAAAAAAACAAACCCCAATCATTGTAATGTGGATCGAGGGTTGAAAACCCCTCTTTGAATATATGAGTTTTATTAGTAGGCAAATGAGTCATTGAGAGTATTTAAGACCTGGATATATAGTTTTTGAAGTCACCTTTGAATCTTAAGTCTTATATAGAGGTAAGGCTGACTTAGTGCTATTAAATATAATTTAGCATACTCATTATCAGCAACAGTTAACACAATTCATGAAATACTTCTTTCCATCCATGTTTCACTTCACTCTTCTCTTGATGCTCTTTTTCCGTCATTTTCCCATTTTCCATTATTAGTTAGATCTTTAACAAAATTTATTTTCATAGTCTGATCACTAAATTTTTCTGATAGTGGTCTTAGGAAATTTGTATATTTTTAAGAATGGGCAAATAAACTGTACAGTTTATTTTTAAAGACCAAATCCAAGGAGCTATTGTTCTGCTTACTCTCTTCTGATTATTCCTCCCCAAGATTTCTATATAGTCCTTAAAAACTGTTACAACTAAGCTTTGAGTACCACTTAAAGAAAAATATTTTCTTTTTTCCAGTGAACTTCAAAAGTAAGTCATTTTTACCTCAGAAGGAAAGATAACTGTTTTCAAGATAATACTAATCACATTAGGTCTTCAAGAATCTCTTTTCTATTCCACATTTATATTTATCTTCAAAAGGTCTAATGCAGTTCAAGGAAAAGATGTATGAAATCAGTTTGATTCCCTGAGGCAAACCCAGAGAAACTCATATTTATTTCTTTTAGTAAATTTAGGACTGCTGTCTAAGCCAAAATTAAAAGCATAAATAACAAATAGGAATGGACCAAGAAGCTAGATAAATTGACTTCACAACCAGATTTACATGTTGGATCATCAAAACTTTCTGTGGCTCAACCATTAATTTATAAATGCTATCTTCAATTTGAGCTTTTCCTTTCTTTCCTACTGTTTCCCAGTCTTCTACATTGAAGTACCTGGCTTTCCCCTGAAATGTAAATCCTTCTCTGACAATGTAATATATACAGAGGCACCATTTATTAAATTTCTTCTGCTAAAAATCTTCTCTGGTGTGCACTCTTTCTTCCCTCCTAGAGTATATTCTAGGAAAACCCTCTTTAGCACTAATGATGAGAAACAAACAAACCAAAAAAAACTATGTATTTAATTTCATACACACAATGATAAGATTTAACACTGTGTTTCTGAAATTGACATGGCCAATGGAAAATGATATATAATGTTAAAAAGACTGTTTTTAAGCTTGTTTATTTTGAGAGAAAAAAAGAATCCCAAGCAGCCTCCGCACTGTTAGCACGGAGCCTGTTGTAGGGCTTCATCTCATTACACAAACCATGGGATCATGACCTGAGCTGAGATCAAGAGTCTAACACTTAACTGACTGAGGCACCCAGAGTCCCCAAGACTAACTTTTTAAATGAAAATTTCTAATTGTATATCTATATTGGTTCCTCTGATAGTTAATAATTATTCATATCTAGTGAAAATCACAGAATAATTATTTATATTATTAATATGGGCTTCTGATATTGAATTTTGATTATAATTTTGATAGTATCCAGCTGGATTTGCTGTCTTTGATTCCTTGTGATACCTCTTTATCATGACAATAAATTCAGCTTTTTTCCTTAAACTGCCTTGAATAAACTTATAAACTGACAATTTGTGTACAACAGGCCAGTATGATCAGAAATAAAATCTATCCATTTGTTTAAAACTCAAGCTCTTTATTGAAAAAAAATATTCTATTTGAAAGGTGAACAGAGAAACAGAAAAAACAAACTACGTAGTTAGAGAAATGAGACCCATCATAACATTGTACCACAATAAAGAGTGAAGTTATAATCATATATTCTCCCTCTCTCTCTCACTATATATATACATATACATATACATATACATATACATATACATATATATACATATACATTCTTAAAAAATCACTTGACATGTATTGAGCTTGTACTATGAAGAAAGGATCAAAGAAGCTAGCTTTAGCCAAGTGATATTTATTGTGATGATATAAGTAGAACATAATAGAAATCCACAAAGAAGAGATTTTATGAAGCTATCTCTCATGAAGCTTAGCTTGGATATTAATGCTGGACTCTGAGCTATGCTAAGGACTCAGCCATAGCAGTGTCAACTTGGGTTCCCTCCTGTGGTCATAACCCAGGACATGACTCATATACTGCATGAACTCTTTTTCCTGATTTATTTGCTTCTGCTTACTTAGAGTTTCTGTCCTCTCATGCCTTCTGTATACACTTGACTTTGACTTACCATGACCCTCTACTTTTTTTTTTTATTGTGGTCAAAAGGCTTTATTTTAGAACTTGATTTTGGAAAGTTTATTTTAAAAAAATTGAAAGATTTGAACATTTGACTAAATCAGATCAAAGATCATTATGAAAAAATGTTTGTTTAACCAGAATGACAGTCAAGGATTTTAAAGTCAAAACAAAAGGTTATATAGTTGTGACTAAAACTTAGCTCTTTTGATATTAAGAAAACTCAAGTTTCTTTGAATAATCAAAGATCTGATAAAGACAAAAAGCACAGAATCTTTGTTTTCTAGGTAGATTACATTAAACATAAGAAAAGGTTTGTTCATAATTTCTTATAAACTGAAACCAATAATCTGGAAACGTTTTTAAAAGGAAAACCAAATTCTTAACTTTGCACCAGGGTATTTTTTTAGTTAAGTTTTTTTTAATTTTATTTTTTATTTTTTTAAAACTTACATCCAAATTAGCGTATAGTACAACAATGATTTCAGGAGTAGATTCCTTAATGCCCCTTACCCATTTCGCCCATCCCCCTCCCACAACCCCTCCAGTAACCCTCAGTTTGTTCTCCATATTTAAGAGTCTCTTCTGTTTTGTCCCCCTCCCTGTTTTTATATTATTTTTGTTTTCCTTCCCTTATGTTCATCTGTTTTATCTCTTAAAGTCCTCATATGAGTGAATTCATATGATTTTTGATTTTCTGTGACTAATTTCACTTAGCATAATACCCTCCAGTTCCATCCACGTAGTTGCTAATGGCAAGATTTCATTCTTTTTGATTGCAGAGTAATACTCCATTGTATATCTATACCACATCTTCTTTATCCATTCATCCATCGATGGACATTTGGGCTCTTTCCATACTTCGGCTATTGTTAGTGCTGCTAACAATAGTTAGTGCTATCAATACTATCAATAGTTATTGATAGTGCTGCTATAAACATGGGGGTGCATGTGTCCCTTTGAAACAGCACACCTGTATCCCACGGATAAATGCCTAGTAGTGCAATTGCTGGGTCATAGGGTAGTTCTATTTTTAGTTTTTTGAGGAACCTCCATACTGTTTTCCAGAGAGGCTGCACCAGCTTGCATTGCCACCAACAATGCAAAAGAGATCCTCTTTCTCTGCATCCTCGCCAACATCTGTGGTTGCCTGAGTTGTTAATGTTAGCCATTCTGACAGGTGGTATCTCATGGTGGTTTTGATTTGTATTTCCTTGATGATGAGTGATGTAGAGCATTTTTTCATGTGTTGGTTGGCCATCTCAATGTCTTCTTTGGAGATGTGTCTATTCATGTCTTTTGGCCATTTCTTCACTGGATTCTTTGTTTTTTGGGTGTTAAGTTTGATAAGTTCTTTATAGATTTTGGATATGAACCCTTTATCTGATATGTCCTTTGCAAATATCTTCTCCCATTCTGTCGGTTGCCTTTTAGTTTTGCTGATTGTTTCCTTCAATGTGCAGAAGCTTTTTATTTTGATGAGGTCCCAGTAGTTCAGTTTAGCTTTTGTTTCCCTTGCCTCCGGAGACGTGTTAAGAAGTTGCTGCGGGCAAGATCAGAGGTTTTTGCCTGCTTTCTCCTCTAGGATTTTGATGGCTTCCTGTCTTACATTGAGGTCTTTCATCCATTTTGAGTTTATTTTTGTGTATGGTGTAAGAAAGTGGTCCAGGTTCATAGACACTCTACTTTCTTTTTTTTTTTTTTTTTATATATGAAATTTATTGACAAATTGGTTTCCATACAACACCCAGTGCTCATCCCAAAAGGTGCTCTCCTCAATACCCATCACCCACCCTCCCCTCCCTCCCATCCCCCATCAACCCTCAGTTTGTTCTCAGTTTTTAAGAGTCTCTTATGCTTTGGCTCTCTCCCACTCTAACCTCTTTTTTTTTTTTTCCCTTCCCCTCCCCCATGGGTTCCTGTTAAGTTTCTCAGGATCCACATAAGAGTGAAGCCATATGGTATCTGTCTTTCTCTGTATGGCTTATTTCACTTAGCATTACACTCTCCAGTTCCATCCACGTTGCTACAAAAGGCCATATTTCATTTTTTCTCATTTGCACATAGTATTCCATTGTGTATATATACCACAATTTCTTTATCCATTCATCAGTTGATGGACATTTAGGCTCTTTCCATAATTTGGCTATTGACACTCTACTTTCAAGTCACTCTTTCATCTCACCCATTGCTAATCAGTGAATTTGTTTTATCTTAGTTCAGATTAATGAGAGAGAATCTCATAAGTCTTGGTTGTTTTTCTTTTTCTTTTTTTTTCTCAAACCAAGGTTTTTGGAAGGGATCAAACTTTGGCCAGATTATCTGTGGTGGGGATAACAGGTTTGTGTAATAAAAAATATGACCGTCAAGGCTGCACACTTCAACAAGGTATGTGGGTTTCATACTTTGCCTTGAAGCAGTGACGGCCATAACAGGTGACAAGAAACATGTTAAATCACACAATGGACTAGGTGTAAGATTATTAACAGCATCAGCTGCTACATATCTAAGTACTACTCTATAAAGTATTTACATGCCTGTTTTCAAGGGGAAATTATAGGAATTTCAGAAGTTATTTTGAGCAAGGAATGCCTGAGGAGATTTAATATATGTATCTCCAAAACAAGGTGAACATTGACTTTTCTTAATTAAAGCAGCTACTATAAAGGAAATTGAAATAAGAAATTAAATCCTACATCTCTCTGCCAGTTGTAATAGTATAAAACCACAAAAGCTTGTATGAAAGCAAAGGTTCATTGTTATAATTAAGTCAAGATGCTTTTCAGAGTTATGTTTCTAAACATTGTTTGTCCACTTACTATTTATCTTCTTCATTTACCTCCACAGTAAAAGTACAAGTTCAAAAATTAAAAATGAATTTGACAGAAGAAAAGAAACATATTAGAAGAAAAATGGGAATTTGTTGTACTTGAGTTTGTATCCTAGAAATGATGACTATTTCATAATTCTCTTATGTGAATAATACAATGAATATGTAAGGCATTCTGAAACAGCTACTAACAATAATTATTTTATGTTAATATTTTGTTTATAAATGGGGTCTTTTAACTGGTATGAGACAGTAACCAATTTTTATATCCCATAAAGGATATAGAGTACCACCAAATGCTCAAATTGAGCTGAAATTTGTAACTCATTTATCTGGGGGTTTGGTTTTTTTTAGTACATACAGCATACAGGAACATATATTATTCATCTAAGCTGTTAACTCATTTGCATTTTCATTAAACTGTAAAGACTGTATCACTGTAATGTGAGCAGGATCTTAACTTTATTCTGCTTTGCACATACAAATCCAGATTTCTTGTGTTTAAAACTCAAAGCGTTTAGTAATAGGCATCTATACATATGTACATACAGACATGTGTATGCTTGTAATTGAGGGAAAAAGCATGCAAATAAAACAGCTAATCCCAATTTATTTGTTTTTATTTGAAATAAGGTACTTTCGAAAAGAAGTGAATCTTCCAAATAAATGAAACATTCTCTTAAGCACTGAAACTTCAAAAATATTATTGTCGTTTGAAATATGTTACAACTTTTCTTCTTTTAAAGCCAAGTATACAGAATGTTATTCTATTATTGATGATCCAAAGATATAAATTTCATAAGCTATTAAAACTTGAAGGTTTTTTCCCCCTAAAAATAAATGGCCACAAGGCATGCTCTTTGTTTCCTATATTTTTATATATTTATGTATAGGTAATATAAAATATTTTTATAAATATTTATGAAATATTAGAAAACATCTTTATGGCCTCTTACTAACAGGCTATGCAAAAGAAAGAGGAAACAGCTCTCTTTTAATAGTGTTTGTCATCAAGTTTGTTTCTTCAAATTTACTTAGTCAATGAGTAAATAAATATTAATTGGTGTTTATGAGATGGCACTAGAAATACAGAGAAGGAGAAATAGTCAAAGCCTTGTTGAGGAAGGAGATACATCATAAACTGGCGAACATTACAATGAGTAAAGAAGACTTCTGGTGTTATTCAGGATTGTATTATGCTATTAGAATATTAACAACGTTTAATAATTATCAAACATTTTTGTTGTACCAGATGCTCGTCTTTACATGGTTTAATTCATTTGTCTTTCTAAAGGAACTTAGAAGGTGTTATTGCTCCTTATTATCCCTCCTTTCTCATATTTTATATGAGGAAAATGAGGCAGAAATGTTAAGTAAGTAACTTACTAGTTCATAGCTATTAAGTGTGGAGAAAATAATTAGAAAGCAAAATCTCCTAAGCCAGATATACATCTCCACAAAAGTAGAAGAGAAAGAAGACAGTTTTGTTGTTGAATAAGCCTTAAGCCAAAATGTAATGCACATCACAGGAAATCTGTTAAGAGATTGCAAAGACAAAAAGAAATCTCACCTTATATATAGCCAAGCAGATACAACCCATTACATACGTGTTTTCAAGGCAAACAATAAATGGCCCTTGAGTAAGAGACCTGACAGCACCATTTGTCACACATACTTTATCCAAATTCACCTGGTAATTGGGGTGACCATCTGTGTTAGCTTATTGGCTTTATCCAAAGGAAAAATAAACTTATATCTTTATGACAGGAAGTAGTTTTACATCTTGGAATGTGGCACCTGTCAAAATTAGGCTCCTAATCTTCCGAAGAAACTGGGAGATGGGAATACTATCTTCCTTAATGATTGCCTATCGCAGAGATGGTCCCCAAGTTCTTGAGAAAGATATACCTAGGTTGTAAAACTGGAGCTATTTAACTTTTATTTTTTATTTTTCACAGTTTTATTCATTTATTTTTGAGAGAGAGAGTGTGTGTGAGTGGAGGAAGGGCAGAGAGAGAGAGAAAGAGAGAGAAAATCCCAAGCAGATTCCATGCTGTCAGCACTGAGCCCAATGTGGGGCTGGAACTCATGAACCATGAATTATGACTTGAGCTGAAATTAAGAGTCAGATGCTTAATTGACTGAACCACCCAGGTGCCCCTAACTTAAAAAAAAATTACGTATGTTTTAAGAGAGAAAGAACTCACAATATTAAGTTTTCTAAAGTACGTGCTTAAGGCAAAGGAAAAGTTTGCTTTCTCTTTAATTCAGGAAGAATTAAGCTTCTTCTTTTTAATTTCTATGTGCTTTTACATAAGTAAATAATAGAATTAAGATTTGAGTCCAGGAAATGTTGGCAAAGCCCAAGCCCTTAAATACTTCCCTGTATAAAATTCTGCTAAGTGTATGCTTGGCTTGGAGATGGCTGTATTCACTTGCTTTGATACTTATATCACGAGAAGGATGCAGTCATATAAGCTCTAGGGAAGGAACATTCCAAATATATGAAACAATAAGTCAAAAGATCTTGAGAGCAGGGCGTCAGTGTGGCTCAGTCAGTTAAGCGTCTGACTCTTGGTTTCTGCTCATATCATGATCTCACAGTTGGTGAGTTTGAGCCCTGCATCAACCTCTGCACTGACAGTGTGGAACCTACTCAGGATTCTCTTTCTCTCCCTCTCTCTCTCTGCCCCTCCCATATGCTCTCCCTCTTTCAGAATAAGTAAATAAACTTAAAAAAAAAATCCACAAAAGACTTAGATCAAAAGAGGTTTTGTGTGTTTAAGGGACACAATAAAAATCAGTGAGGCTAGATACAGTGGACGGGGTATGGAGAGGGGTGGTGGAGTGGGGAGCGGAAAGGATGATAAATTTGGACATTTAGGTCCTTACCTAAATCTTAAATCCTACAGGCATTGTAGGCCATAGTAAGAAGTTTGAATTTTATTTTAGTGGTAATGGAAAGCAATTTGAAGGCTCTTATAAACAGAGAAGTATGATTTACAGAAATTGATTTAGAGAAATTATTTTTATTGTTGTATGAAAAAGTTGTGTTATGTTGGAGAGTTGACAGTGGAGGCCATGTAGCCAATAAATGGCTGTTGCTATAGTCTGGGTCTATGATTACAGCACTAGAGATGTGAATTAAATTTTGCCTATTTTTGGAAGTTAAGCTACAGAGCTCTGTTGATGTTTTGGATGTGAGGTGTGAGGGAAGAGAAAAATCAAGGGTGATTCCAAGAACTTGGTCCTAAAATAAATGGTGGTAGTTTTTTACTGGCCTAAGGAAGACTTCAAGTCTGGAATAGATTTAAGGAAGGTGTGGGAATCAGTACTAGTTTTAGCCATATTTAGGTTGTAATGTCTTTTAGATGTAGGCCCAAATGGTGATGTCAAGTTAGCAGTGGGATTTAGGAGTCTGCGGTTCAGGATAAATAGTCAAAGCTACAGAGACAAACTTGAGGGTCATGGACATATGAAAATTATGCATATAACTGTGGGATCAAGACTAAATAAAAGTACCTATCCTGTAAGGGCAAATGGAGAAGAATGCTGAGGACAGGAAGCTTCTTGGATATACATGTACACCCAAGTAATAACCTTTAAAAGAATATTTCTCCTAGGGATTATTTGTTGGAAAATGGAAGGGAAAAAAAAATCTTTGTACTAATATGAAAGGGAGAGGTAGAAAGCCAAGAAACAGTGTTACAATGGTAGTGAATGAAGGAGATAAATCCTACAAAAAAGTAAAATTTGATAAGAATGACTGATCTCCAGTGGGATTAAGAGTAAAATAAATTGAGTACCTACTGTGTTTCACGGACTTGTTGAAGCGCTTTACATATATTAAATCATTTAATCCTCACAATTACTTTCTTCTCCCAGAGATAAGGATGAATACTACTGAAATTTCACAGATAAAGGTAGAAGAAGTTAATTAACTTGTTCAAGGGCACACAGCTTGTAAGTGATTCATTTGGATTCAGACTCAGGAAGTGGACTCAAGAGCCTATGCTCCTAACAGTTATGATCATTGGTGACTTTTTGAAAGGTACAGTAGAGGAATTTACTATTCTCTCTGCTAGGAAACTCTTCCCTAGTATCTACATATGCCTCTCTCTTATACTTCCTAAGTTCTCTGTACGGTGTCACCTTATCAGAGATCCTTTCCCTAATAGTTAACCCAGTGTCTCCTTATACCACTTAATTTTTCTTCTTGAAACCTACCAATTCCTGAAATCATTATGTATTTGCCTGATATCTCTATATCTATCTATCTATCTGTCTGTCTGGGAGTAGGGACTTAAATTTGTTCACCATAGTATCACCAGTGACTAGTGAATGGTTATAGCCAAACAAAGATTTATTGGCCAAAAGGCTGTTGATAAGTTAATGATGAATTAATGAGTAAATGAATGAATGAACATAGCTTTGGTTGCAGTTTTGACTGTCTACCTGATTTTAGAGACTATGGATCTTTAGTTTCAGTAATTCTGAGGGTCATGTCCTTTTCTCCAACAGGGCTCATTTACCACGAGGAAAGATGATTGTGGGAGTGAGCCAAGATTTGAGTAGCCAGAAAAGAAGGGAATTGGAGAACCTTAAATAGAGGGGAAAGAATAGTTGAAATAGAGGGAAGAGAGTAGTGTTGGTATAAAGACTGTTAGGGGACAGATAAGTCATGGAGAGTACTGTTGGGTTGGGAGGGAAAAGTCAGAGACCAAGGCATGGGAAAAATTGAAGGATTTACCAAACAACTGGAGTGGAGTAAGGGATGTCAAGAACTGGAATAATGGAAAGTTTTAGTCACTTTGTGGAATGCTAGAATTTTAGATCTCTGTAAATCGTTAACTACCATTATGCAAAGGACCATAAGGTATAAAACTAAATGTCTGAGACTCATAAAAATGTCTTCTTACAATTTCCCACCAGCATTGACATCAATAGTTTTAATTTTTTAAACCATATCTCATTAGGGGCACAGAAATGGCTATATTTTTTAAAATAATATTTTCTCAATCTAATGAAAACATGCATATGCATGTACATTTTGTCTTTAGACATTTCACAACTTAAATATTTAGATTTTAAAATGTTGGTAATTAGACATTCTAATTAGAGCCATCTCTATATATTTGTGGGCCACTAGATATAGGAACATTGGTTTGGAATTATTCTTTCATAACTGATTATTTGAAAAATCTTTATTCACTATATTCCCTTCTAACCAACAGAATTATTCTATTAGATAGCTGGTTGGAGCTATGGATAAAATCTATGGTATTTATTACTGCTTTTTTCTTTCTGAGCCTAAATAGGCCTTCATGAAAAGCAGCAACGAGCCAAAAACAGAGCAAAACGATGTCTTGAAAATGTGCACAACTGTCCAACACATCTTTAAAAACTAGTTCTGAGGAGTACATAAGTAATTTCAAGATAGTTAATATAATTACATTGGATGAAGTATTTGGGGCATTATAATTTTTAAAAGCCCATTTTCTTATTCTAGAAATGATCAATTTTTATATTTAAAAAATATGTATTTTTTTCAGTTATGTTCTTCTATGATAACAAAAGGGAGCAAAAGTTACTTTCACTTCTTCAAATTGAGACACCATTTAAGGTAATTTTATAACGTTAATAAATAGGAAAACCCATTAACATCTGATTTACTAGGGTGGTCAGGATTTGTAGCATGGTTTATTGCAGTTCACTTAGCAAATAAGGCATGCATATTGTTTTCAATTTCCTTACACTCCCAGCTGAGTAGTAAAACTATTCTAAGTAGTATATTAGTAACAATAATAGAGTAAAAGCTGGAGGGGGTTCTGGAATATCTTAAGAAATTTATTTTTACTTCTGCTGTAACAACCATTCAAGGCATAAAGTTCTTAATGTGGCACTTACAGACTTCAAGGATCATTTAAAATAAAATCTAAAACAATAAAGCCACATTGTTGTAAAGCAAGACATCACATTAAAAATCTACATTCCTGTATATTTAGACATTTGTATGTATCACTCTCCTTTGGCACAACCATCCCTCTCTTGTCTCAAATGGGTTTTTTTTTATTGAAATCAGAGGGAATTCACGGTTAAAATTGTAATTGTGATTTTGCATTTCAATTATAGTTTAAAGGTTTTAATTCAATAATGTTCAATTTAAAATTAGGTCTTTACAAGAACATTGATCTGAGAGCTTTGTTCCATGTTGAAAGAGGCTTCACAAGTTACCCTGTCAGCCTGGCCTTTGAGCTCTGTACAGCTTCACATACATCTAGGGAAGTAGCCTAATAGGGCAGTAGGTCGTGAGAAAAAGGATTATGTATTTCTTTACTATCATAGAATAATGTGGAATATGGATAATTTACTTGGGTCATCTCTGATACAGATTCTTAAACCATTAATTCAGGGCAAAAAGGAAGAAAAAAAAAAGGTCTTGAAATAAAATGGTTATAGTACACTCTGAAAACTCAAGATAGATAAATGGTTGCAGATTTTATTTATCCACTTAACTACGTTTTATAGGTATCTCTCTAAGTTAAGAATTGTGCTGGGCTCAGAATACTCAGGGCTATATAAGGCAGACCTCATTCCTGCGTTCCTGGTATTTACATTCTAGTGTAGAGAAAGGACAAACGCAGTAGTGGAAACATATACACACCCATCTTGCTGACCACTGTAAGGAAGCCAGTAGGGACTGAAGTAGTGACTGATGGGTGTGCTACATTCGTTGCTATTGAGGTCAGCAAAGACCTCTTTATTTTAGTGTATTTTTATTTTATTTTTAAATGTTTACTCGTTATTTGAGAGACAGAGAGAGAAACAGAGCATGAGTGGGGGAGGGGCAGAGAGAGAGGGAGACAGAATCAGAAGCAGGCTCCAGACTCTGAGCTGTCAGCACAAAGCCTGACATGGGGCTTGAACTCTCGAACCATGAGATCATGACCTGAGCTGAAGTCAGACACTTAAACTACTGAGCCACCCAGGCACCCCAGCAAAGATTTAGAGCAGTATCAGGGTGCAGTGTGCTGTGAAGTTGAAGAGGAGACACGGCATCCTCATGAGGGATGTTATAGTTCAAGAATTTTTAGTTTTAGAATATGTGCACTGGGAAGCCATTGAAGTGTCTGGACAGAGAAGTGATGTGATTTGATTCATGTTTTTTGGTCAATGGATTGTGGAGAGGTTACAGTGCATTCAAGAAGACCAGCTAGGGGCACCTGGGTGGCCAATTGATTAAGCTTCTGACTGTCTCTTGATTTTGACTTAGGTCATGATCTTATGGTTTGTAGGTTTGAGCACCATACGGGACTCTGCACTGACATAACCTGTTTAGGATCCTATCTCTCCCTGTCTGTCTGCCCCTCCCCTGCTCATGCAGGGGCATGCAGACCAGCTAAAAGCTGCTTGCAGTTTTTCAGGAGCCTGATAATAGTATCTTGGCCCAGACACTAGTAAAGATGGAACAAGGGGTAAAAATTTAATGTATATTTTGTAGATAAAACCTGCATGAGCAACTGGTACAGTTTTGGGGGAAACTAAGTGAAAAGGAAAGAATCATATGTGTTTTCCTATCTTTGGCATGAGCAACAGGGTAGATGGGGGCATTGATGGTGCTATTTGTTTAGATGGAAAAAACACAATGACTAGTCTGTACTAATTTGTTTGCAGGTACTCTGATATTTGAGAATTATTTCTATAGCAGGATTGCAATTCTTAATATGTATGTTCAAAACATTTGACAGTTTCTGGCAAGCCTGTCAGCAAGAAATAGAATGTTTGTTGGATTATCATTAGTACAATTTTATCTCAGTGATATGCCAGTGAAGTATTAATAACCAGATGGATGCCAGTGGAACTTGATCCTCTGTTTTCCTTATCTCTATTTACCATGTTGAGACATGATCTAACTTAGGAAAATAAGACATTTCCTTCTCCTTTTGCATTGTACTCAGTGGAACTTTTGTGAAATTTGGTCACATTATTATTTTCATTTAGTAAAATATACTCCTTTTCATATATAATCCCATGAGATCAGACAAATGAATAAGTTGTATAAATACTATGACAATCAGGGATCCTTGGGTGGCTCAGTCCGTTAAGCATCTGACTCTTGATTTCAGTTCAGGTCATGATCTCTCAGTTCATGAGATCGAGCCCTGTGTAGAGCTCTGTGCATGGAGACTGCTTGGGATTCTCTCTCTCTCTCTCTCTCTCTCTCTCTCTCTCTGTCCCTCTCTCTCTCTTTCAAAATAAATAAATAAACATTAAATAATAGTATGACAATCAAAATACAAAATAGTACTATTACCCAAAAACTTTCTTCATGCTTTTACTTTCATAACACCAAAACCCTGGCAACAACTGATTTTTTTTTTTTTTGGTCCTAACATTTTGCCTTTTTCACAATTATCATATAAATGGAATTATTCAGCAACTTTATGATTTTGATTCATACATGTTATTACATTTATCAATAGTTTCTTTGTACTGCTGGCTAGAATTTCAGTGTGTGGATATACTAAATTGTCATATTTGGTGGTGATGAATGAAGCTACTGTAACCATAAGTGTCCATTTCTCTTGGGTAATACCAAGGAGTGAGATTGCTGGATAATATGGTGAATGTATATTTAATTCTATAAGGAATTGCCAAACCATTTCCAAAGTGGTTCTAGCATTTTGCATTGCCCACAGCAATGAAGGACAGGTTTCTCCATATCCTCACCAGTCCTTGGTATCGTCAGGTGTTTTGTTTGTTTGTGTAGCCATTCTAGTAAGTGTGAAGTGGTATCTCTTGTGCTTTTAATTTGCATTTTGCTAATGGTTAATGATATTGAGAATTTTCCATCTATATATCTTTTGGGTTAAATACTTGAATTAATATTGCCCATTTTTTAATTAGGTTGTTTTCTTACTGAAATTAAGAGTTCCTTATATGTTTTCTGATATGTGATTAGCAAGTATTTTCTCCCAATCTGTAGCTTTCTCTTTCATTTTATTTTATTTTTTTAATTTTTTTTCAACGTTTTTTATTTATTTTGGGACAGAGAGAGACAGAGCATGAACGGGGGAGGGGCAGAGAGAGAGGGAGACACAGAATCGGAAACAGGCTCCAGGCTCTGAGCCATCAGCCCAGAGCCTGACGCGGGGCTTGAACTCACGGACCGCGAGATCGTGACCTGGCTGAAGTCGGACGCTTAACCGACTGCGCCACCCAGGCGCCCCTCTCTTTCATTTTATTAACAATATTATATACATAAGATTTCTTTGATGAAGTCTAATTTAGCACTTCTTTGCTTTTACGGATTGTGTCTTCAGTGTTATACACAAGAACTCTTTGCTCAACCCGAGATCAAACATTTTTCTCTTCTGTTTTTTGTAGAAGTTTTGTACTTTTAGGTTTTATATTTAGATCTATGATCTATTTTTTTGCATATAGATGTACAAATGTTTCAAGCATATTTTTTTAAAAAGACTATCATTGACCCACGGAATTGTCTTTGTACTTTTGACAAAAAAAAAATGACCAATTATATTTATGTACTACTATTTCTGGGTTCTCTATTTCTTCCATTCATTTACAGGTATAGCCACTCACCAATACCATGTTGTATTGACTATGGCTATTTTATTCTAAGCCTTAATATCAGGTAGTATTAATTCTCTAATGTTGTTCTTTTATAAGATACATGCATGAAGGGAAAGGCCATTGAAGCCTTATAAGTGATATGTAGTTTCATCCCCAGACCTTATAAAAGTCCTAACCTAAACTCTCATCCTTTCCTACCTGAGTCTTTAGTAGCTTCCTGAATTTCTGCATTATTTTCTTCAACTGATTCTTTATGATGCTGCTGTATTGCTTTTACAAAAGCCTGCCATCATTTTTCTGTAGCTCAAATATACACCTTCACCCCCTGTGAAATAATCAAGTATATTCCCTTCTCTAAGACATTTCTTATCAGCCATAATTAACTTCATAATATCACTCATTGTAACCACCTTTCATTGTTTTCATAATTTTGTAATTGTTTTGATACTATATTAAGTATTGTCATATCTTTGTAATATTTAAGTAAAATAATGTATATATAACTGCAAAATGTATTATTATTATTAAATATGACTTCACTTTATGTATATTAAATGGATTGTGGTCTCACAGAATAGATATTATTGCCCCTGTGTAAAATTCTTTGAGTAATTCAGAGCTCAGAATGATTAAATAAATTGGTAAAAAAAAAAAAAAGCAGTTTTATGACAAATATTAGTCATAATTAGATTTTTAGTTTCATCTTGCCTCCATGTTTATATCACTGTTCCCTGTTTGTCTCAGACCTCCCCAACATATAGTCTGTAACAGCAGGGATGACTCCAGCTGTGTGATATACACACAGCTTTTACTATCCTCCTTATTTTGAAAGTACTTCCTCCTTTTCTGTATCTAATTAAAACCTGATAATCCTTCAAGCCCATGAATGCTACTACTTCTTCCATAAGTCCTTCAGCAATGTTTAAAGTTAACTCTGAATTTCTACTTATCTGGAAATATTTTTTCATCCTTACTCAGTATCTTTGATTTAGAATTTGGCTTCATAATGATTTTCTCTATGTTATGTTTATATCTTAATCTATGTTATAAGCTTCTTGAAGACATGACTTTATCATGTACTTCTTCTATGTATTTCATCGTGTTGCATGTTGTTGCTTACAGATTTGCTTATTAATAGCTGAATTCTAATTAAAATACTCTAGCTTAATTGAGATTTCTGCTCTACTAAGAGCGTCTTACTTTACCAAGCTTATTTCATTACTTTAATAATAGGAGCATAATAGTCTTCAGCTTGTCCTATTGCTATATAATATCACATCACACATACATACAGGTGTGAGTGTGTGTGTGTGTGTGTGTGTGTGTGTGTGTGAGGTTTTCTGTTTGAATACTGGTTAATATATTTTGTATTAGAGATTATAGTTACCAGCTCAAAGCCCACTACCTTAATAGATGTAACAATGATACTTAACTGTAGTTGTACATTAGAATCATCTAAAGAATTAAATACTAATTCTCATTCAGGTGGTCCGGGCTTGGGCCTGGAACTGAAGTCATTTAAAAGTTCACTGTTTAAAAAAATTAAAAGATTCTAAGATGCAGCCAGAGTTGAGAATCCTTGGTCTGTCGGGCAGGTAGAGGACCCCTGGGGTAAGAACTAAGGTTGGATTTGAAAGTAGTGAATTAAGGATTAGTGAAAAAGACTCTAAAATCTACCTAGTTCATTCTGACTCAGATCTTTCTAATGTATTTAGTGTATGCTATTCTTTTTTATTACTCTGATTAGAGATTTTATTTATTTTTGAATAATATATATTGACTAAAAAATTATATTTATGAATTGGATCTCAAAGTATATAACTTTGTTTTGTATAGCAGATTATATAGCCTTCTGAAAATTAGTTACATGGAGCCAAACATTAAATATTAAAGTATCAAAGCAATGCCATAGCATAAATGATATTTTTGGAAATATTTGGAGCATATAGTACAATTTATTTGTGACTGTCCTATGTATCTGTATTGCTAATGCTAAGAAATAGAATGGACTGATTACAATGCTGTGCCTAAATATTTAGTCATGCTGAATGAGATAATTTTTCAAACACTAATGTAATAGGATAGGTATTAGGACTAGATTTCTGATATGATTGAAAATAAATTGATGGTGAAACATGTTTTCCTTGACTTTATAATAATAAGGATGTGTCCTACAGTGATTACAGAGTAAGAGGAGAAATGATCAGAGGTAAATTTTAGCACCAAATGCATTCATAACTAAAAAAGGCAGCAGGAAAATAAATGAACTAATCATAATAACTTTCACCATTAGGAAATGATAAAAAATAATGCATTAATAAAAATTAAAGCAGTAATTAATGTATTAAGAAACATCCTAGCAATTAAATAGAAATGATTAAAAATGCCTTCTGCTGTTCTTCAAATATAAGAGAATAAAACATAAATTTCTCTTTAGTTTTAAGTTTATTCATTTTGAGAGAGAGCAGGGGATGGACAGAGAGAGAGGAAGAGAGAGAATCCCAAGCAGGCTCCATGCTGTCAGCACAGAGCCCGATGTGGGGCTGGATCTCACGAACTGTGAGATATGACCTGAGCTGAAATCAAGAGTTGGATGCTTAACCGACTGAGCCACCCAGGCTCCCCTAAAGTAGAAATTTCTAGCTAGTCCAACACAGCAAAAATACAAACACCCCAACACAAAATTAGTTATGAGAAAAGGGACATAACCACAGTTTTAGGAAATAAAAAAGAAAATCATATGAATAATATGTACAGCTCTATGTTGCTAGGGATAGAATAATAAGGGAAAACAGATAATAGTATTTGAATATTTCAAACTAGTCTTCAGCCTTCTTGCATTTACTTTTCAAAAATATCAGAGGAAATTACATGTCTAGAAAACAAAAAACAAAGAAATCTATGAGATTTTTTTACAATGAGATTCTTTAATGAAAATAATCTAATAAGCTACGTAAATGAAATATACTTATTTGGATTTTTGTTGTATTATGCCTAGGCAGAAGCAGATCAGTATTGTAGAGACAAAGCAAACCAGGAAGCCACATTTTTTTTTTACCTTAACTCCTAATGCAGATACGATATATAAGGTGCTTAAGTTACCATTAGAACAGTGGGAAAAGGCCAGTGAAAGAAAACACCAGGCAACAAGAGGAAGCATGTACATAAAAATGGATGGTGAAGCAAAAACAATTATTCCAATTTGCAAACAAGAGAAGGAAATCTAAAGGAAAGCAGTTATTTTCGTTTTTGGACTTTTCTAGAGTCATAAACTCTAGAAAGTTTTATAGTCCTTAAGCCTCTAAGTCTTTCGGGGGTTTTGTTCAGTAATTCTGGCTTTTGGCTCCTGTTCTACTTCTTTCCTTCACACACACACATACACACAAACAAACACACACACACACACATACACACACTTGACTACCACTTACCACAGTTACTTAGATTTCTGCTTTTTTCTGGTTTGCTCATTTGCCACTTTTCCATCAGCTTCCAAAAATGTATTGCATGCAAAGAGAGTACAGGTACATATGTTCATTCTGACAGATTTAACTAAAATTTGTTTTTTGGGGGATGCCTTGGGGGCTCAGTTGAGTGTCTGACTCTTTGGTTTCAGGTTAGTTACAGTCTCATGGTTCGTGAGTTCGAGCCCTGCCTTGGGTTCTGTGCTGATAGCACAGAGCCTGCTTGGAATTCTCTCTATCCCTCTCTGTCTGTCCCACTTGTGCGCACTCTCTCTCTCTCTCTCTCTCAAAATAAATAAATAAATATATATTTAAAAAAAATTTTTTTCCTAATGGTTTTGTTAACAAGAGATAGAAATGAGACAGAAAAAAAGAAGAGTAGACATTGCATGTGTGCCAAGGGTGTTGGAGGAGACATGTGATTTACCTTCTTGGACATACAGCTATAACTGGGAAACATTTGCAGAATGATTTCGACCTGGCCATTCTAAAAGTAATGACTTATCTCCCTGCTACTTGGGCAATAGAGAGAGAGAGAGAGAGAGAGAGAGAGAGAGAGAGAGATTAAAGAACTCAAGTTATAGAATCATGTGATTAGCTGAAATTCCATCTGTACTATTTGCTGGGTGAGTGAAGTTGGGCAAGATTCTTAGCCACTTGAGCTTTGGTTTTGCTCAGCTGTCACATAGGAAATATAATAGTCCCAATTTCATAGGACTCTTGTAGAACTTAAGCAACATGAGTATGAAAATACCTTGGGCTATGGAAAGGATTTACTATTTCTAGTAATTACCATTATTATTAACATATATTTTGTGTGTTTGTTGGATGATTATGTCAATATAAACAGCAAGTAAGGAAGAGTCAATAAGAAAATTGAAAAACTTTATTCACTTTGTACAAGTCATCCATGTGATTATTTTACTGCTCAAAATATGTATGAAATAAGGTGAATTTCAACATCAGTTTTGGTATGTGTGAATACAAGTTAAACGCATACTTTACAAACAAGGCATAAAGATGTGATTATAATATCTATTTTAAATAAGAATGAACATATCATACTCGACAGTGAAAAATTAGAGTAATCTTAATTAAAATCAGAAGCAAAACACATATGCTCTTAATTGCTGTATCTATGAAACAGTGTTCTGAAGTTTTAATTATTTCAATATCCAGGACAAAGAAATAAGACCTAAGAATTGGAAGAAAGAAGATTATTCTTTGGATATTATGTAATTGCTTGCCTGGGAAACTTAAGGAATTTGACAAGAAAACTGTTAGAAGTAAGAATTTAGGAAGGTTGCTAATTATGCATTCATTTTCTATACATCAGAAATAACCAGTTTGAAAATGGAATTTTAAAAAGTCTGATAATTTTTCAAAATGGCAACAAAAATTAAACCTACCTGGGAACCAATGTAAAAGATGAAATATAATGGCAAGTCATTAATTATAAGAATTTGATATCATACAGACATGGATTTGAATCTCCAATATACCACTATAACTAACATTTATTGATACTTTCTAGAGGCAGATATTATTATAAGCACTTATGTAACTGGTTTAATCTTCTCAACAAGTCTTTGAATTAATAGAGTACTCATTTTACAAATGAGGAAAAATGAAGTACAGAAGAATTAAAAATAATATGCCTAATAAGATCATAGCTAATAAATTGTGGAGGCTAGATCCAAGGAAAAACTTGGTTGCAAAGCTTATGCTTTTAGAACTCTCAGAACTCTGTAATCTTTTAGATTTATCTGTAAAATGGGAATAATTATAGCATTATTATATGGGTTGCATATATTATCTTTAGCAGACTGCCTGGTATACCTGATATATGAAGAACATAAAATGGCAACTATTAAATATATATATATATATATATATATGTATATATGCTTAATTTTTTCTGGATAGGAAGATTTATCATGTGATAGCTCTTAATTTTATCTCCTAAGTTAAGGTGCAATACCTAGTGCGGTTCAAATTAGAAAATATATTTGATATTCATTTGGAAGTATAAATGCCTTTTGCTTCTGGCAAGGAGAGAATAATTGCTACTGACTAGCCATTTCAATGTAAAGAACCATAAAACTGATACAACGTATGAGCCCCTAGTTTTCAGGTTTTGAACTACACTCCCTGCATGCAGTCTATGAAAAAGGAGGACCTTATGTAGTGAGCACTGTAGTGACCATAGCTTTTTTTTTCCTGAGGACAGTATCTTGACCATGAAACAGCAGGCTGGAACCTAAGCATATCACAGCCACCCCGCTCAACTGAGGACATAGACATGGCATCCAGGACAGTGGAGACAAGCTGGAATCTATGGAATGGGGCAGGATATTGGAAGAAGGTGTGCATGCGGAGGGAGGCCAGAAGTCTCTGTAAGGGTCTTCTGTAAGACTGGCTTGGGATGAGCTATATAATATGCTTAGGATAAAACTATCACGTGTTTATAGAGAATGAATGCTGTGGGAGTGAAAGTTGAACTGGACTTCAGATAGTTCTGGAAGACATAGAATTCTGGCCCAACAGGCCAGGGAAAGTTAGAGATTTATGATTCACAAAGTCAGCAGCCAGTGTCTCGTCTCCATCCCTTGTCTCAGTATCCCACTATTTCCCTATAAGAACCTGATGTTGACAGAATAGACCTGTTAGGGGGCCTGCATATTAACTTACCCTTGTAGTTTTGCCACCTTTATAATAAGATCCTAGTTCTATCAACTGTCAGCCCTGGAATCTCATGTAAACTGTATTTTAATCTACACTAGTCCACCCCACCACCTTTATCTGTTGATTTGCCTTCTGTGTTTCAGTTGGAAGCAGATGATTCTCCTTCTGATATATCATCAAAAGGTCAGTAGTAGTTGGGGCATCTGGGTGGCTCAGTCAGTTAAGCATCCTTCTCTTGACTTTAGCTCAGGTCATGATCTCACTGTTTGTGAGTTAGAGCCCCGCATTGGGCTCTGCTCTGACAGTGCAGAGCCTGCTTGGGAGTCTGTCTCCTTTTCTCTCTTTGCACCTACCCTGCTTGCTCTCTATATCCCTCTCTCAAATAAATAAAAATAAACTTAAAAAAAAAAAGAAGGTCGGTAGTAACCTAATGCTATAGCATGATGCCTACACCATTCACTTCATTTCATCTTATCAGGTAGACATGTCATCATGTCACAGGAAGAAAAAGGGTGAATACAGTATAATAAGATATTTTGAGAGAGAAAACACATTTATGTAATCTTTGTAAAAGTATATTGTTATAATTGTTCTATTTTATTATTAGTTGTTGTTACTGTCTTACTATGCCTAATTCATAAATTACACTTTATCACAGGTGTGTATGTATAAGAAAAAATACAGTATATATAGGGTTCAGTACTATGGACACTTTCAGTTGTTAATTGACAGTTTTGGAATGTATCCCCACAGATAAGAGGGGATAACTGTAATTTTTTTTTCTGTTAAACTAATCTCTATTGACTAGGGAGTTTAGTACATTAGAGTTTATTTCAGTGATAATATATCATAGTTTATTTCTGTCATTTATGCTTTGTGTCTTTCTATCTTCCTTTGGATTTAATGAGCTATTTTTTCAAATTGCATTTTTCTCTTATTCTTATCCTTCCCTTCTCTTTTTACATGGCATTTTGTTTAGCATGTTAATGCAATCTTGATTTGTTTTAATTCTACAGTAATTGATTTTGATAATAGTTGATTTCATATTGGTTCATACTGAGCTACATGTATACCAGTATCTTTTTTCATAATTGCTTTTTGTATACCTACTTACTCCTTTCGGTGTCAGTGTTCTACCTAAATATATCTTTTAGAATTTCTTTAGTGGGATTTAACTGGTGATAGACTCCTTCAGTTTTTATTTGTCTGAAATGGCTTTGATTTTGCTTTTTAAAGAGTTGACTGGACATAAAATTCTAGTGTTGGGAGTTATTTTCTCTCTTCACTTTTAAGATCTTCTTCAACTATCTTATGTGTACACCTTGACTGTTGAGAAATCTATTCATTGTGTATTTCTCAATTCATTAAGAAGTTCATTTTTCTCTCTGGATTCTTTTAAGATTTCCTCTTTATTTTTGTTTTTCTCATAGTGGTACTGTGTTGTTTCTTTGTGTATGTTACTTTCAAACTTTTTGATTGCTTGCATTTTGAAAGTAAGGATATTTATGTATTTTATTAATTCTGAGGTTTCCCATCCGCTATACCTATAAATAATGATTGTTTCATTATCTAATTATATGCATGTTAGACCACCATAATCTTTTCATTCTCTTATTTTCCACCTCTTTTCTTTGTAATTTCTTTTTTTTTTAAGTTTGTTTTGAGAGAGAGAGAGAGAGAGAGAGAGAAGGCACAAGCGTGCGCACGTGAGCAGGGGAGGGACAGAGAGAGAGAGGGAGAGGAAGAGGGAGAGAATCCCAAACAGACCTGTGCTGTCAGCATGGAGCCACATGAGGGGCTCAGACTCAGGAACTTTGAGATCATGACCTAAGCTGAAATCAAGAGTCGACACTTAAGCAACTGAGCCACCCAGGCACCCCCTTTGTAATTACTTTATGTTTATTTTCTTGTTTGTTCATTCTCTGTTCAAGTGTGTATCATTTCTTCAGTCTTTAGTAGTAGGTCTGAACAACTATTGCTCTCTCCATAATCTAAGTGTAATTAATATTTTCTGTTGTATTTTAAGCATTATTTCTTCTGAAACTTCTTATGCCTCCTCTGGATGATCATATCCTTTGTGTATGCCTCTATATAAATTTAGGTACTAACTAATGAAATAAGGAAGGAATGACTTTCTCTCCTGTCATCTCTAATTTTTATAATACCTTAGCCAAAATTTTAACCACTTAGTATTTGCTGCTTTGCTTCTTTATAAAGGGAAAGTTTAATATTAATATTCTATAAATTGTGATTAATTTGTTAAAATCTTATAATACAATGAAATGTTCTGGTTATATGTGGTTGGGTAATAGACCTATTCTAAATTCAGTAATTTAAAATAATTTATTGTTATATCTCAAAGTTCTATGTGTAGCCTTGACTTAATTGGTAAGTTCTCAGTGTCTTTCATGTGCTTGTAGATAGTGGCTGGGGCTAGAGTCATTAAAGTCTTGATTAATCTGGACATCCATGATGGCTCACCTATTTGGCTTACATTTGATGGATAACATCAAATATTTATGTTAACCAGAGGACCTATAGTGGCCTCTCTATGTGGCATAGATTCTTCACAGTATGGTTTTGGGTTCTGAGAGAAATCATCCCAAGAACAAACATTCTAGGAGAACCAAGCAGAAGCTGTAAAACTTCTTATAAAAATTACCCAGCCTAACTTCCACTGTATCTGTTTAGTCATAAAGAGTCACACTCAGGACAGACTCAAGAGGAGTGGACTACACAAAGACATAAATATCAGAAATTGTGATTTACTGAGGTCATCTTTGGAGAACAAGTACGACTGTTTTCCCCAGATAATATCCATTCTATGTGTAATGTACTCTCCTCCTCTTCCCAAGATACCCAGAAAGTGATTCCATTATAGCATTAGTTTCAAGCAGGATATAATTTAGATGATTATATCTAAATAATATTCAGATGCTAATAATGCAGTTCCTTAGAGTAGGAGGATCGGTTTCTTATTGCTGCTGTAACAAATTACTACACATTTAGTGGCTTAAAACAATATAAATTTCTTCTCTTACGGTTATGATGGCCAGAAATCTGCAATCAAGGTTTTGGAAGGGCTGCATGCTGCCCTTTGTTTCCTTGAATTTGTTACCTTGCCTTTTCCAGCATCTAGAGACCACTTGCATTCCTTTGTTTGTGGGTTCCTTGGTCCACCTTTAAAGTCAGCAGCATAATGTCTTCTCTTTTCTCTGACTTCCAACCTTCCTCTTATAGGAAATCTTGTGATTACTTTGGGCTCAATTTGATAATTCACGATAATTTCTCCATGTTAGAATTCTTACGCTCATTTGTGAAATTGCTTTTGTCATGCGAGGTAACATATTCACAGGTTCTGGGAATTAGGGCATAGTCATCTTTGCGAGACATTATTCAGCCTAATGCAAATGGTTTCTGATATGTTATTTCTAGAATAGTATTTCTATGAATCTTAATTCGTCTCAGTGCAGAGACATACCCCAACAAACAATGGTGGTTTGGAGATAGGATGAATGCAGTAATCATTGTTATTCATGAGTGGTAGAATGAGAGCACATAGCAGATAACCTGTGCATGCAATTCTTTTTTTTTTTTTTTTTTTTATGAAATTTATTGACAAATTGGTTTCCATACAACACCCAGTGCTCATCCCAAAAGGTGCCCTCCTCAATACCCATCACCCACCCTCCCCTCCCTCCCACCCCCCATCAACCCTCAGTTTGTTCTCAGTTTTTAAGAGTCTCTTATGCTTTGGCTCTCTCCCACTCTAACCTCCTTTTTTTTTTTCCTTCCCCTCCCCCATGGGTTCCTGTTAAGTTTCTCAGGATCCACATAAGAGTGAAACCATATGGTATCTGTCTTTCTCTGTATGGCTTATTTCACTTAGCATCACACTCTCCAGTTCCATCCACGTTGCTACAAAGGGCCATATTTCATTTTTTCTCATTTGCACATAGTATTCCATTGTGTATATAAACCACAATTTCTTTATCCATTCATCAGTTGATGGACATTTAGGCTCTTTCCATAATTTGGCTATTGTTGAGAGTGCTGCTATGAACATTGGGGTACAAGTGCCCCTATGCATCAGTACTCCTGTATCCCTTGGATAAATTCCTAGCAGTGCTATTGCTGGGTCATAGGGTAGGTCTATTTTTAATTTTCTGAGGAACCTCCACACTGCTTTCCAGAGCGGCTGCACCAATTTGCATTCCCACCAACAGTGCAAGAGGGTTCCCGTTTCTCCACATCCTCTCCAGCATCTATAGTCTCCTGATTTGTTCATTTTGGCCACTCTGACTGGCGTGAGGTGATACCTGAGTGTGGTTTTGATTTGTATTTCCCTGATAAGGAGCGACGCTGAACATCTTTTCATGTGCCTGTTGGCCATCTGGATGTCTTCTTTAGAGAAGTGTCTATTCATGTTTTCTGCCCATTTCTTCACTGGGTTATTTGTTTTTCGGGTGTGGAGTTTGGTGAGCTCTTTATAGATTTTAGATACTAGCCCTTTGTCCGATATGTCATTTGCAAATATCTTTTCCCATTCCGTTGGTTGCCTTTTAGTTTTGTTGGTTGTTTCCTTTGCTGTGCAGAAGCTTTTTATCTTCATAAGGTCCCAGTAATTCACTTTTGCTTTTAATTCCCTTGCCTTTGGGGATGTGTCGAGTAAGAGATTGCTACGGCTGAGGTCAGAGAGGTCTTTTCCTGCTTTCTCCTCTAAGGTTCTGATAGTTTCCTGTCTCACATTTAGGTCCTTTATCCATTTTGAGTTTATTTTTGTAAATGGTGTGAGAAAGTGGTCTAGTTTCAACCTTCTGCATGTTGCTGTCCAGTTCTCCCAGCACCATTTGTTCTTTTTTCCATTGGATGTTCTTTCCTGCTTTGTCAAAGATCAGTTGGCCGTACGTTTGTGGGTCTAGTTCTGGGGTTTCTATTCTATTCCATTGGTCTGTGTGTCTGTTTTTGTGCCAATACCATGCTGTCTTGATGATGACAGCTTTGTAGTAGAGGCTAAAGTCTGGGATTGTGATGCCTCCTGCTTTGGTCTTCTTCTTCAAAATTCCTTTGGCTATTCGGGGCCTTTTGTGGTTCCATATGAATTTTAGGATTGCTTGTTCTAGTTTTGAGAAGAATGCTGGTGCAATTTTGATTGGGATTGCATTGAATGTGTAGATAGCTTTGGGTAGTATTGACATTTTGACAATATTTATTTTTCCAATCCATGAGCAGGGAATGTCTTTCCATTTCTTTAAGTCTTCTTCAATTACCTTCATAAGCTTTCTATAGTTTTCAGCATACAGATCCTTTACATCTTTGGTTAGATTTATTCCTAGGTATTTTATGCTTCTTGGTGCAATTGTGAATGGGATCAGTTTCTTTATTTGTCTTTCTGTTGCTTCATTGTTAGTGTATAAGAATGCAACTGATTTCTGGACATTGATTTTGTATCCTGCAACTTTGCTGAATTCATGTATCAGTTCTAGCAGACTTTTGGTGGAGTCTATCGGATTTTCCATGTATAATATCATGTCATCTGCAAAAAGCGAAAGCTTGACTTCATCTTTGCCAATTTTGATGCCTTTGATTTCCTTTTGTTGTCTGATTGCTGATGCTAGAACTTCCAGCACTATGTTAAACAACAGCGGTGAGAGTGGGCATCCCTGTCGTGTTCCTGATCTCAGGGAAAAAGCTCTCAGTTTTTCCCCGTTGAGGATGATGTTAGCTGTGGGCTTTTCATAAATGGCTTTTATGATCTTTAAGTATGTTCCTTCTATCCCGACTTTCTCAAGGGTTTTTATTAAGAAAGGGTGCTGGATTTTGTCAAAGGCCTTTTCTGCATCGATTGACAGGATCATATGGTTCTTCTCTTTTTTTTTGTTAATGTGATGTATCACGTTGATTGATTTGCGAATGTTGAACCAGCCCTGCATCCCAGGAATGAATCCCACTTGATCATGGTGAATAATTCTTTTTATATGCTGTTGAATTCGATTTGCTAGTATCTTATTGAGAATTTTGGCATCCATATTCATCAGGGATATTGGCCTGTAGTTCTCTTTTTTTACTGGGTCTCTGTCTGGTTTAGGAATCAAAGTAATACTGGCTTCATAGAATGAGTCTGGAAGTTTTCCTTCCCTTTCTATTTCTTGGAATAGCTTGAGAAGGATAGGTATTATCTCTGCTTTAAACGTCTGGTAGAACTCCCCTGGGAAGCCATCTGGTCCTGGACTCTTATTTGTTGGGAGATTTTTGATAACCGATTCAATTTCTTCGCTGGTTATGGGTCTGTTCAAGCTTTCTATTTCCTCCTGATTGAGTTTTGGAAGAGTGTGGGTGTTCAGGAATGTGTCCATTTCTTCCAGGTTGTCCAATTTGTTGGCATATAATTTTTCATAGTATTCCCTGATAATTGTTTGTATCTCTGAGGGATTGGTTATAATAATTCCATTTTCATTCATGATTTTATCTATTTGGGTCATCTCCCTTTTCTTTTTGAGAAGCCTGGCTAGAGGTTTGTCAATTTTGTTTATTTTTTCAAAAAACCAACTCTTGGTTTCGTTGATCTGCTCTACAGTTTTTTTAGATTCTATATTGTTTATTTCTGCTCTGATCTTTATTATTTCTCTTCTTCTGCTGGGTTTGGGGTGTCTTTGCTGTTCTGCTTCTATTTCCTTTAGGTGTGCTGTTAGATTTTGTATTTGGGATTTTTCTTGTTTCTTGAGATAGGCCTGGATTGCAATGTATTTTCCTCTCAGGACTGCCTTCGCTGCGTCCCAAAGCGTTTGGATTGTTGTATTTTCATTTTCGTTTGTTTCCATATATTTTTGATTTCTTCTCTAATTGCCTGGTTGACCCACTCATTCGTTAGTAGGGTGTTCTTTAACCTCCACGCTTTTGGAGGTTTTCCAGACTTTTTCCTGTGGTTGATTTCAAGCTTCATAGCCTTGTGGTCTGAAAGTATGCATGGTATAATTTCAATTCTTGTAAACTTATGAAGGGCTGTTTTGTGACCCAGTATATGATCTATCTTGGAGAATGTTCCATGTGCACTCGAGAAGAAAGTATATTCTGTTGCTTTGGGATGCAGAGTTCTAAATATATCTGTCAAGTCCATCTGATGCAATGTCTCATTCAGGGCCCTTGTTTCTTTATTGACCGTGTGTCTAGATGATCTATCCATTTCTGTAAGTGGGGTGTTAAAGTCCCCTGCAATTACCACATTCTTATCAATAAGGTTGCTTCTGTTTATGAGTAATTGTTTTATATACTTGGGGGCTCCGGTATTCGGCGCATAGACATTTATAATTGTTAGCTCTTCCTGATGGATAGACCCTGTAACTATTATATAATGTCCTTCTTCATCTCTTGTTACAGCCTTTAATTTAAAGTCTAGTTTGTCTGATATAAGTATGGCTACTCCAGCTTTCTTTTGGCTTCCAGTAGCATGATAAATAGTTTTCCATCCCCTCACTCTGAATCTAAAGGTGTCCTCAGGTCTAAAATGAGTCTCTTGTAGACAGCAAATAGATGGGTCTTGTTTTTTTATCCATTCTGATACCCTATGTCTTTTGGTTGGCGCATTTAATCCGTTTACATTCAGTGTTATTATAGAAAGATACGGGTTTAGAGTCATTGTGATGTCTGTATGTTTTATGCTTGTAGTGATGTCTCTGGTACTTTGTCTCACAGGGTCCCCCTTAGGATCTCTTGTAGGGCTGGTTTAGTGGTGACAAATTCCTTCAGTTTTTGTTTGTTTGGGAAGACCTTTCTCTCCTTCTATTCTAAATGACAGACTTGCTGGATAAAGGATTCTCGGCTGCATATTTTTGCTGTCTAGCACCCTGAAAATCTCGTGCCAATTCTTTCTGGCCTGCCAAGTTTCAAAAGAGAGATCAGTCACGAGTCTTATAGGTCTCCCTTTATATGTGAGGGCACGTTTACCCCTTGCTGCTTTCAGAATTTTCTCTTTATCCTTGTATTTTGCCAGTTTCACTATGATATGTCGTGCAGAAGATCGATTCAAGTTACGTCTGAAGGGAGTTCTCTGTGCCTCTTGGATTTCAATGCCTTTTTCCTTCCCCAGTTCAGGGAAGTTCTCAGCTATTATTTCTTCAAGTACCCCTTCAGCACCTTTCCCTCTCTCTTCCTCCTCTGGAATACCAATTATGCGTATATTATTTCTTTTTAGTGTATCACTTAGTTCTCTAATTTTCCCCTCATACTCCTGGATTTTTTTATCTCTCTTTTTCTCAGCTTCCTCTTTTTCCATAACTTTATCTTCTAGTTCACCTATTCTCTCCTCTGCCTCTTCCATCGGAGCCGTGGTGGTTTGCATTTTGTTTTGCATTTCCTTTAAAGCGTTTTTCAGCTCCTCGTGACTGTTCCTTAGTCCCTTGATCTCTGTAGCAAGAGATTCTCTGCTGTCCTGTATACTGTTTTCCAGCCCAGCGATTAATTTTATGACTATTATTCTAAATTCACTTTCTGTTATATTATTTAAATCCTTTTTGATCAGCTCATTAGCTGTTGTTATTTCCTGGAGATTCTTCTGAGGGGAATTCTTCCGCTTGGTCATTTTGGATAGTCCCTGGTGTGGTGAGGACCTGCAGGGCACTTCCCCTGTGCTGTGGTGTATAACTGGAGTTGGTGGGCGGGGCCGCAGTCAGTCCTGATGTCTGCCCCCAGCCCACCGCTGGGGCCACAGTCAGACTGGTGTGTGCCTCCTCTTCCCCTCTCCTAGGGGCGGGATTCACTGTGGGGTGGCGTGGCCCGTCTGGGCTACTTGCACACTGCCAGGCTTGTGATGCTGGGGATCTGGCGTATTAGCTGGGGTGGGAAGGCAAGGTGCACGGCGGGAGGGGGGGCAGGCTTAGCTCGCTTCTCCTTAGGTGATCCACTTCAGGAGGGGCCCTGTGGCAGCCGGAGGGAGTCAGATCCGCTGCCGGAGGTTTGGCTCCGCAGAAGCACAGAGTTGGGTGTTTGCGCGGAGCGAGCAATTTCCCTGGCTGGAACCGGTTCCCTTTGGGATTTTGGCTGGGGGATGGGCGGGGGAGATGGCGCTGGTGAGCGCCTTTGTTCCCCGCCAAACTGAGCTCTGTCGTCCGGGGGCTCCGCAGCTCACCCTCCCTTTGTCCTCCAGCCTTCCCGCTTTCCGAGCAGAGCTGTTAACTTATGACCTCCCAGACGCTAAGTCGCGCTTGCTGTCGGAACACAGTCCGTCAGGCCCCTCCGCTTTTGCCAGCCGGACTCGGGGGCTCTGCTTGGCCGGCGAGCCGCCCCTCCGCCCCGGCTCCCTCCCGCCAGTCCGTGGAGCGCGCACCGCCTCGCCGCCCTTCCTACCCTCTTCCGTGGGCCTCTCGTCTGCACTTGGGTCTGGTGAGTCCGTTCTGCTAATCCTCTGGCGGTTTTCTGGGTTATTTAGGCAGGTGTAGGTGGAATCTAAGTGATCAGCAGGACGCGCGGTGAGCCCAGCGTCCTCCTACGCTGCCATCTTCCTGCGCCCCTCTGCATGCAATTCTTAAATCAAGCCAGGCATGTTACTATTTTCCTTGAGTATATGTCAGTATTGTTTCCTCGAAGTTATTCTCCATGGCTCTTAGCTAGGTGTTATCTATATGTAGGCTCTTAATATTACTGTCTGGACTCCTGACTCCACTTTCTCAATCAACCTTTATTTTTTACAAGAAATTTTCAGTTTTATGGCTTCCTCAGTCTGATTCCTTTCTATAAATGGGTCAGGGCCCAGAGGATTTATTTTATTTTTAATTATCTCTGTCTATTTTATTGTAAGCTAACATTGTTTCCTCAAATACTATGTTCTTAAAACCTTTGTGATTTTCCTATGAATATCATAGATTCACTCCTTAGACAAAAGCCATGGCTAACAATCTCTATAAGACAGATCCTTTCCCTGCCAGAATGTGTTGGAGCAGTTCTTTTAAAATTTTTAGAAGCATTTTTTTCCTGCTTTCCTAAAAAAGTTAATTCAATATAAGTGCAGGAATCACATTTGCTAATGAGTTGTGCCACTGATTAGCAGGCTCACCTTTGCAAGGAGATTGGGGGAAATGAAGGCTGTTAAGGCTGTTATGGAAGAAGCCCACTCAGTCTTTAAAAAAAAGCTTTATTAAATATCATTGACATAAAGATCATATATATTTAAGGTATACAACTTGATGTTTTGATATATGCATATACTGTGAAATGATCACCAACCACATCAGGCTAATTGACACATCCATTACCTCTTCAGTTACCATTGTATGTGCATGTATGTATGTTGAGAAGATTTAAGATCTTTCCTGCTAATAAATTACAGGCATACAATATAATATTGTTAATTTTGTCATCATGCTGTACTTTAGAATTCCAGAATAGGTTAATCTTATATAACTGAAACTTTATACCCTTTAATCAACATCACCCCATTCCCCCCCACCCTCCAGCCATGGCAGCTATCATCCTACACTCGATTTCTGATGAATTTGACTATTTTAGATTACACATATAGGTGAGATCATACAGTATGTCTCTTTCTGTGTCTTGCTTATTTCCCTTAGTGTAATGTCCTCCAGGTCCATCCATATTGTTGCAAATGACAAGATTTTCTTCTTTTTTAAAGCTGAATAATATTCCACTGTGTGTGTTTGTGTGTGTGTGTGTGTGTGTGTGTGTGTGTGTATTAGAAGCACTTGTGACTACTTGAGAGGGTCTATGGGATGGTCCTTAAATTTTTTTAAAGTCATAATAAGTATTTTTTTAGCCACACTGTTAAAATGGTCTTTATCCCAAGGACATTTCTTACTGAAAACACCTTTTCATTTAGAGAAGCTGAGAATATGATGTCTTTAAAAAAAACCCAGAAATTCCTTCTTTTTATTCTTTCTAAATTTTGATTGAAAATGAAGCAATTTATTTTTAGCTTATTCTTCTCTATCCATACCTTATCCTATAAAGCTATATAAAACCAGGTGGTTCTTGGAACCAATCTTGGCCAAATGTATCAGTTTATTTAGTACATTTTTTGTTTTCCTTGTTATCATAGGCAATGGTTTTACTAAACTTTTAACTATTATATAATGTAGGTCATCTTTCCTCTAGATTCCAAGAAAAATTTTTCTCACTCTCCCTGTATCTTCCATTAATAATCTTCTTGCTGCCTAAAAGGCCTCCATTAGCCACCAATCCTAAAGCTAATGTCATATAGTTTAAGTTTTTTTCTGTTGTAGTACCCCATTCTATGGTATTGCAATAGTGGAATTTCTCTTTCACTTATTTCTGCCTCATAACAAATAATCTGAAACTTAAATTGCCAAAAAAATATATTAAGAAAACAATTACCCATCATGACTGTATGGCCTGACTGCGTTAAGCTAAGTAAGCCCTTGGGTTCTCTTATACATTTGCCATTAAATAATAGTTGGAGATATGAAAGGCTTAATTAAGCTGACTGTCCCAAGGCACATCACTCACATAGCCACTATTGGTTGTTGGCTCTGATCTTATCCCAGTGATTCTTTTGGACTGTGATCTCTCTATGTCACCTGAGCTTTGCAGAGAATTATGGTTGGGATCCTAGAGGGTTCATCACAACAAATGTTCCAACAGACCCAGTTAGAAATTGTGTCATCTCATGACCTTGCTTCACTGTGATCTGTTGGTCAAGACCAAGTCATCGGTCCATTCCAAATTATAGTGAAGAATACTATTCTAGGACATGATCACTAGCAGATGTGATCAATAGGAAGATCATATTGGGAGACTAGCTACCACATGAAAATTATTATTATCTTAATGTTGTTTATTGTAAATAAGCTTTATTGAGTGAATTATAATTCTCCAGAGATAGATGTATAAATTTTGATGTAGTTTTATTGGTTTGTTTTTAGGTTTCCAGAATAAAGAAAAGAAATTGTGTGATAATTTTTATGTGAATATTGTTGATATTTTCTTTGTTTAGAAGTTCATGTCAACATTGCCTTTTTATTTTCCATTATAGCTTTAAAAATTGTAAGAATTATTATCAGTTCAAGAGTATCCTTAGAATAATATTATCAGTTTTCTTAAGTTTCCCTCAGGTAATATTTGTGGTTGTATCTTGTTAAATAAAAAAAGTATGAAAAGGAAATAACATATATGAAAACATGTACATGCTTAGACACATAGTAAGAACCAATAATTTTTAGCTTAAGTATATGATCTTTTTTCCCTCTTTTAAATGTTTTAAAATCTTTTCCAATTTTACTCCAACATTCACTATTACTTCTTAAATATGTTGCAAAGATTAATAACTTAATTAACAGGCATATGGAGGGCATTTTTAAATTCTCAAAGAAATGTGCTCTAACTGATAATGATAATGGTGTAATGATTATTTTCAAAAGGAATTGATCTTTTTTGAGGTAACTGATTAATTGTGCCTAAATTTAGTCAATTATACTTAATCCTGAAAGGTAATTCTATTCTTAATAGTATTAAGGTCTATCTTATTCATACCTTCTTAGCAATTTTTACCTTACTGTTTCTTTTTGTTTGTTTTGATGAATCTGGGTGGTTCGCAAATCTTACTTTTCTGAGGTCCAAACTAACAGAGAAGTAGGTAGAGGAATAATGTAAATGGAAAGCAACATATCTGCTGTATTAGGCCACAGATTGTTTTTTATTCGTCATTTATAAGTTGAAGTTATCCACCCTATCCTGTGTGCTGTTCACCTTGCAGATGAAGGGTCTCTCACAGACCAAATGGAGGAGCAAAAGTGCTGATGTTCTGTGCCCTGACTACAGATTCTCTAAAAGAAAGAGAAAAGGCTAGACCATACATACTCAGTTTTTACCTTAAATCAATAGTTGAGTCACTAATCTTTCCAATAATTGTAAGTCAATGAGAAGGAGGAGAGAGGTTGGAGGTTATTCTTTTCAGTCCTTACAAAATGTCCAGATATAATAGACAGAGTAGGAATACTCCAAGAAAATTATTTCCTCTACCAGAATTATTTAAAGGATTGCATTATTATCTGTTTAGATTTCCTAGATATTTAATTGTAAATAATTTATTAGTTGTTAATAAAAACCCAAAGAGAAGGCAAAAACTGTGAAAATAAAATACATGTTTACATATACAAATTAATAGGCTAAAGGTTATCCATGAAAAGAAAAATTACATGTAATACATAAATTAGAATGTTTAATGCTAGTCTAAGAAAGTAAACATTTAAGAAATCCCTGAATATCGAAAATTTCTCGTTTTAGATGCAGATTGTCTTCATATTCTATAGTATAAAGAATTAAAATATCCTTGACTATAGAGTCAATTCATAATTTGAAAAAACAAAATTAGATAAATGTCTCTTATAATTGCATCCAAAGTAGTTACTTTGGGCTTCCTAAACATTTTTCATATACAGGTATTACTTATCAGTATAACCTTTTTTTGCTGTAAGGATGTCAAAAGATAAAGTGAATATATGCAGAAGAATTCTCCATCTGTTATCATTAAAACTATTTTATAACAATTTAAACCTGTTTTACATTATTTGTGTCATGATTCAAGGAAACAATTCAGCAAATAGCCAAAAACTAAGAGAATCAAAGGAAATTTCATCATCCTTGAGTACTCTTTTCCTTGAGAATGGATTTTTTTCTTCAATAATTTTTTAAATAAAAATTTCAAATATTCTGAATAAACTAAGGAATTTTTGACCATAGGCATACTTTCTTATAGATAGTGTTTCATTATTTGCTTTTCTTACTCCTTTAAATAAAAGAGTTTTATTTAAAAGTCTATGGCAGATGATCTTAATTCAGTCCTGGGTCAAAGTATTCCTATTGTTTGAGCAAATTTCTGCCCAAAGCATTTGGATGCAGTATATTTCTCTACTTGGTTTATATCACAAAGTATATGGAATTTTAGACATGTGAATCTAATGGTCAGATGTTAATTTTGTGAGGATTTACCAATCATTTGGATTTAGATCTTAGAATTATCTCATTTGACAAGATAAATATAATATTTTGACATGACAAATAAGGGTTTAAATCACAATATCTTTATATATTAAATGCATCTTTTAAATCATTTAGAATACTCCCTTTACTTTGTAAAACTTAAATGACTTTTCCAAAATCCATGAGTATTTATTAAGAGAATAAGTGTTCAAAATGTTTAACTCCAGGGTATTTTTCCCGCTCTGTACAATGCTCTTTTGAGAAGGCACCCAGTTTTAGGGACTTATCAAGTATTTTAAATGTTCATTGCAAGGGAAGAGGTGTGAAAATCAAGCTGAAATGCAGAATAAGCATAGAGAAGATGGATTACTCATCTACGATTTAAGAAATAGAGGCTCATCCAGCTTCTCATGAATCATGGATGTTAATAGTTTCCAAAAGATTAATGTTAGGTTTTCATTAAGAACTTCAGCATGTTCTTGATTATTTGGACTTTGAAATTTAATGGTATGACTGAGAAAGAAAATCAGCTAAATTTCGGTTTAAATGTCCTTTTCTCTAATTTGACCTCCATCACAAGTATAAAGGCTCATGATGCTTTGAGAATCTGGAAACCTGTACCTATGAGGGCAGATTTCAATTTAAAAGGATTATGCTCCCAAATGCCAGAGCTGCCAGCAGCTATGTATGGGAAGCTGTTTTGGGACATTGTTCCTAAAATTATTGCTTCTAGCAGATGGCTTATCCACAAGTGAGGATGATTCAATACTTAAAATGATGAAAAAGATGGGACTTTTGGGGGTGAAAGACACTTACAACACCCAGCTTGTTGAACACCTTACATTGATATAAAATCTCAACAGTTAAGACACTAATGGGAAAATACTTCCTCTACCTCTTCTCAATGCTTTTTTTTTTTACAAATATATATTAAAAATCATTGAGGGTATTGTGAACCATCATTGAAATAATTTTCTAATATTTCAAATACTAGACTTTCTGTTCTCATATGGGCACTAATTTATTAATTTGAGATTGTAATATATTTCATGACAAATGCTTTCGAGATAATGGTTTGTTCTCTGCTGAATTCTGGTAGCTTATTGAGATGGTATCATGCTAATTAAAATGCACCTAGGAAAGTATCACTGTGGTCAGGACTTCAAAGATGGTTAAGACAAATTAATATTGTTGAACCCAAGAGATATATTATAAATTCCTCTTTATGCTTCCTTTATTTCTTTCAAGGACAATTTACCCCCTACAGACATAACTGATCTTTTAAGTTTCTTATTGTCTCCTCCTGAAGAGTAGTTTAATTCTCTGCCTAACAGCTACAGACTTATTTTTTGCTGCATTTTAATTTTTTGAACTGAAACATGACATACCCCAATTTAAAAAATTGTGTTGGGAATTAGAAGTGAAGAAGAAATTAAAAAGTGGTAAGTTGTATTTTAGGCAAGTGTGTCAGGCAAACTAAAACTATGACTCAATCATTACATTTACTAAATGAATTTAAAACATATAAATACAATTACTTATGTTAGAAATACTCATCAGAAGAAATAGTTAACTTCTTAAGAGGGCAATTCAAGGTTAACTTTACTATTCCTTGTTTTTAAATTAGAATTCATTAATATAGGTAATAAGCATGGCTATAAAATTATGAATACATAATATTCTTGGGAAAAACTATACCTGATGACAAATAAATGTTTCTCACTCTCATGACTTGTCAAGTAGAATAGCTCATATTCCCAGATTTGAGTAGAGCCTGAAGAAAGTATATAAATGGGAAAGAAAAGATAGTAAGAATTGAGCTATAGAAGGATATGCTTGTGTAATTAATTCAAACAAGTGAGGCAGTGTGGTTTAGTGGTTATATGCTTGGTATCTGGAATCAAACTGCTTTCTCTACCCTTTCTAGTTAGGTAACTGTAATCATATGTGTTAATTCCTTAAGCCTCATTTCCCCGCTAGTGAAATGGAGAAAATAGTAATAACTGGTTTGCAGGATTATATGGGGATTAAGTAAAATAAATGACATAAAGGGTTTAGTTTAATTTCAGTAACTGGCACAAAGTAAAGGCTTAGTAAATATTTGCTTTATTATAAATAATGAAGTCATTTTTATTGAGATATAATTGACATATAACATGTTTTTAGTTTCATGTGTACAACATAATTTTTTTCATGTAATATGAGAACTTTTAAGATCTTGTTCTCAACAACTTTTAAATATACCATATAGTATTGTTAACTATAGTTACCATGATGTGTATTATGTACCCAGGACTATTTATTTCATAAGTAAAAGCTTGTACCTTTTAACCACCTTTACCCAGTTTGCTCACCCCGCCCCCTACTTCCTTGTTTGGCAACAGCCAACTTGTTTTCTGTATCTGTGAGGGTTCTTTTTGTTTTTTAAATTTTACATATAAGTGAGATCATACTGTTTTTGTCTTTGTCTGGCTTACTTCACTTAGCATAATGCCCTCAAGATTCATTGATGCTGTTGTAAATGGCAGGATTTACTTTGTTTATGGCTGGATAATATCCCTTTGTATATATATGCCACATTTCTACTTATCCGTTCATCCATCTTTGGACACTTACGTTGTTTTCATGTCTTAGCTGTTTTTAATAATGCTGCAGTGAACATGGGATATAGATACCTTTTTGAGTTAGTGTTTTCATTTCCTGTGGATGAATACCCAGAGGTGGAATTGCTGGATCATATTGTGGTTCCCTGCTGTTTTTCATAGTGACTGCCCCATTTTGCATTCTTTACATGCTGTTTTCCACCCTGACTGTCCAGGCTGTTTTCCATTGTGACTGCCCCAATTTGCATTCCCACCAACAGTGCACAAGGGTTTCCTTTTCTTCATATTCTCAACAACACTTGTTATTTCCTGTCTTTTTGATAATAGACATCATAACAGGTGTGCGGTGATAATCTCATTTGGTTTTGATTTGCATTTCCCTGATGATTAGTGATTTTGAGCACCTTTTCATGTATCTACCTGTTAGCCATCTCTATGCCTTTTTTGAAAAAAATGTCTATTCAGATCCTTTGTCCACTTTTTAATTGGATTGTGACTTTTTTTCTTTTCTTTTCTCTTTTTTTTTTTTGCTGTTGAGTTGTATGATCATGAGTTATTTTATATTCTTACTTTTGGCCCTGATAAGTTTTCCTGAAAGATGCATCTGTTTTACTGTTCTCTCCAGAACATTAATTTTCAAGGTTTTTCCTTAAGAAAATTGAAGGTCAAAATCATGTAAATATTAATAACTTGAAGACTGTTTTATTTTCTTTTTCATATATAATGTACTACAGATCTATAGGAGTGTAACACTATGGGAGAGGGTGATTTTTGTAACAACCAGTACCTTAGCAGGTGTGCAGAGAGGAGCTAACTTAGGACTGATTATCAGAAGAGTCCGCTTGCCCGGCTGACCCTTGGCTGGCTTTTGTAATGATCTCTGATTGATAGGTTGTTCTGTGTGCCTGGGACAATGGATTCTGTTGTCCAACTTGTCTGGGCTATATACCAACAGTGTGATCAATAGTGAGTTCTTACTTTTCTTTTAACAGTCTGAGATTTCAATGATTGTGGCTGATCATAAAGGCAGAGTGTCTGTCTTACCGGCTCACAATAAAAAACCTTGGAGTTTTAAGGGGCCTTACTTGAGCAGGAAAACTGCATAAGTGCTGTTACATTTTGCTATTGGAATAAGGAGACTGTAGGAAGCCTGTGCATGAGTTCCTCTAGATTCCACCTGATGTGTCTTTTTCCCTTGCAGACTGCTGTAATAAACTATAGCTGCGAATACAGCTGCATTTCAGCCCTGTGAATCTTTCTAGAGAATTGCTGAAATTGTGTTTGTGAGGACCTCAGAATAGAGGTCCTCAGTTACCTGTTATAGAATATCATGCAGTCAGGGATTATGTTAGGAAAGGTTATCAGAATTTATCTAGGGCAGGATCATAAATAATAGCTGGTTTAGAGTGTGAGAAGATAGCAGTTCCTCTGGGCTTAGCCCTAAAGGAGTTAGTGATGAAGTGAAATCCAGTAAAGGCACATTTTTTTGATTGTTTTCTTCTTTTGTGTTGACAGTATGATAACCCATATGCATGTGTGGCTAGTGGATACCTTACTGAACAATGCCAATCTAGAAGTTTCAGATTTTTCCTGGCAGACACGTAAGGTGACAATGCTTGTTAGTTCTTAACATGGAATGAGATGGTCCTTTATTCTGGTGGAAGACATCATATGCCTACATTTTTTTTCTCAAGCTGAAAGCATCTCTCTTGTACTCAAAGGCAGCATTCTATAAAAATCTTTAGTTAAGTACTTAAATCAGTAAATTTTTTAGCATTTTTCCCAATATATGCTTTGTTTGTTCTTTATATGCATGCATCATTGTATTAATAATATATTATACATATTAGAAAATACACTAGAAATTTTTAAATAAGCTACAGTAAATATAAAGTCTAATATTATTCTCCCACATAATAATGGTTGCTTTGAGTACCTGTGAAGTATGTGCACTTGCATTTGGAGACCTCACCCTTATTTCTAAATTCCATTCTTCCAGAACGTACTGTAGTTCATTGAAGAAATGTGTGACTGTGTTGCTGGTGCAAGGAAAATACACCATAACCTTAGAACATGTTTTGGTACCAGAAAGTAAGAAAGTGCTCAAAGAGTGATGGAGACATATCCAAATGATAATTGGGGCAAATTGAAATTCAAAATAAAATGTTAGCCCTCAATTTTAAACACTTTAAGCAAATTAGGAAACCATGAACCCATATTTATGTAAATAAATAATGAATACCTAAATAAATTCAGTAGAAAGGAAGCTCTACCATACAGTATCTCCGCTTAAAATAATCATTCATTGATTAATGAATGTAAAATACTATAAATTAACTTTTCAGTGGAGAAATTTGGCAGATATGATCTTAAGCAAGTGATAAAACTAACATCATTGATAATGAGAGGTAGAAACATCATGTAACCTGTGATATTATGCACTGAGCAGAAAACATTCAATGTATCTTTGAATTCTAAACAAAGGAACAATTTATTTATGTGGAAAATCAGAAAAACCCCAAATGAGAGACTTTTTTAATGAAATTACTGACCTGTATGTCAAAGTTATGAAAGACAAGGAGACAATGAGAAGCTGTTCCAGTTTACAGTAGGGTGAAGAAACATGACAACTAAATTCAACATGTGATCCTGGATGTATTAAAGACTTTACTGGGATAATTGGCAAAGTTGAGTGAGTTCTGTGAATTAAATGATAATCTAGTGCATAATGCTAATTTTGTGATTTTGATGGTTATAATTTGGTTTTGTAGGAAAAAGTTGTTATTTTTAGTGTATGCAAACTGAAGTATTAAGGAGTAATAGGATCATTTTGATTTTAATTTATTAAGTGGTAGAGAAAGTGTATTGTATATATATGTACATGTATATATATATACATATATTTATATAGACAGGTGTATTATATACACAAACATACAAAAAAAGCAAATAATAAAGCCAAATGCGAAATGCAGGTGACGTCTATACTGAGATTCTTCTCTTTTTTTTAAATATATTTTTTTTAGAGCAGTTTTAAGTTCACAGCAACACAGAAATTTTTCATATACCCCATGTCCACACACGCATAGCCTGCCCCCCTCCCACTATCAACCATCCCCCACCAAAATGGGACCTTTTTATTACAATTGATGAAGCTACATTGACACATCATAATCGCCAAAAATCTATAGTTTACATTATGGCTCACTCTTGTTGATTCTGTAGTTTTGGACAAAGGTTTCATGACATGTATTCATTATAATGAGTTGGGTTTCTTTTACTAGTTTTGCAATATATCTGAAAGTTTTAAATCATGTCTGAGGTTTTAAAAAGTTCAAAACCCTGAAGATATTATCTTAGAATTAGGAAACATGATATTTGCATCAGTAAAAACTTTTGCTTTGGCCAGGAGGCCATAATAATTGGCCTCTACCTTGGTAGAGGCCTTGAGAGAAAGACTGTGAGACAGGGAATAGAGGGTCCAGCTAAGCTACACCCAGGGTTCCCCACCCACAAGAACTGTAAGATAATAAATGTTGCCTTAAGCCACTAAATTTTTGGTTAATTTGTTATTCCACACAAGGTAACTAACATAGGTAATAGGCACTGTTATGATTCTCACTTTTGAAAGTGAGGACTCTGAAATTCGTTTCTGGAGTAACTGCTGGGATGTTCTTTGGTTTAAACACTCAGTGAGTATACTGGTACTGCCAGTTAGTTATCTGCGTGACTCATAAAGATATTTGTCTTATTGTCATCCCCCAAAATGTCTTTTGCTTATGACAAAGCCCAATAACTAAGGTTTTCAGGGATTGTATTCTGAGAATACACTGACCAAATGCTTTAGCCAAATCTGTGTAGAACCCATTTGTGTGCTAGTTGAGCATATTATACTTTCAATAAATGTTTCAAACTCAGACTTTCTAGTTGAACTCTGGAACATTTCCCAGATTTCATAGATTTTTAATAATCCCCTGGTGAAACTATACTAGTTTATATTATTTTAACTGGATCTAGAGTCCTCTGAATCCTTTATATGGTATACTTTAGGTTAGGGATTCTGATGGGAGCAGCCTTAAGTATTAAAGGTCACAAGAGTGTGCTTAATTCTAATCTCTTTATTTACATAAATATCAATAAAATGGTCTCTCTGGAGTGTGTGTGTGTGTGTGTCTTTTTAACCAAATGCTTTTTATAGTTACTTTCTAATATTTTCATAGTTAAGTCTATTTAAATTTTATATAAATGTATTTTGCAGAATTTATTTTTCATTATTCAACAAGCAAAAATAAGAGAATAAAGGATAAAATTGCAAGAATGTGTTCTCAGTTAAAGGTTACAGAGGCATTGAGTTATTTGTCTCCTCAACCCTTATGTAAAGTGTATGGACTCCCCAGACCTGTCCCTGGCAGATATGAGCGGCCTTACCTTAAGTCCCAGTCTGAAATACAAATTTTAACATTTTATGGGGTCATGCCAAAAGAAAGAGCAGGATACAGCTTAGTAAAATCTTTGATAATGTACTTTTTCCCTCAATCCTGCCCTTTTATTCAGTCACAAATATATTGGGCAGGGCTCTTAATAACAGAAATCAACTGTAGCTAATATGGGCAGAAAAGCAGTTTAAAGAGATGTCATGAAAGAATTCTTACGGAGATTGGGAAAGCTGGAATTTAAGGCTAATCAGCAAGAAATCATTTCCAGTTTGATTATGCTCTTGGATCTTGAAACTGGATTCAGACACCACAGCCTATACCAATAATACCCCAATACCTCCAGTGACATTTGCCTCTGGATTCTAGATGGTGTACAGATAACTGCTATACTCTTACAATGAGCAAAGAGGAAGCACCTGCCACTGTCACTGTCTCTCCAAGAATGGATGCTGTGTGACTCTCACTTCTTCACTGGCTTCCAATTAAAGCTCAGAAGCAAATGTTTGAATCCAGGCTTCCAAAAGGGGAAGGGTTATTTGACTTCTGTATGGGAGGGGTGTTTGCCTCCTAAGTTGAAAGAGTCCTTACACATAGGACTTTTGTTAAATGCAAGTAATGTGAAACAATGGCAAATGTACATGCAACCAACCATTATCATAAATCCATTAGAGATGATAGCTAAAATGGATCATTTAAGAATGGTGAAAGTTTAAATGATTATAAAACTAAGGAAATCTCTGTAAGGGTTGTTTCTGAAGATGTTAATGCACTGCTTAAATATTTAAGAAAAAATTAGTCTGTTTCAAAGCCAATTTTCTGAGCTAAGTTCTGTTGGTTTTAAATTTGGAATGAAAAGTATGATTATTGGCCTAATAATGATTTGGAGGCTCATTTACTATCGTGGGTTACTGCTAAGCAATGTTTCAGATTCATTCATGATGGTAGGAAAAAAGTCAAAGTGAATAAAATGAGGCACGTTAACTCTTTTTCTTCCCTTACATTAGACATTCTTCAGAAATAAACGTGTTTATTAATTGATATTTTATTACCATCATAAGTTTACAGGAATCTTATTTTAGTTATTATGATGCTGATATAAATACAGGTCATCTAAAGGAATGTGGTGATGAAATTATGAAATTTGGTATGTAATAAATGAAATGCTTGTGCTCTAAAACAGTTACCATTCTCACACTTTGAAAGCAATGTATGGTTTAGATTAAAAACATTTATTCGGGACCAATATAGATTATGGGACAGCATTTAAAGAAATTCTCAACTCCTGGGATCTGTGAGCTTTCTAAACTGGATGACTCAGTCAACAAGTCATGGAACTTCCCTGTAACATGGACTGTAAAGTGTGACTCAATATAACCCTGTTCTAACATATTAGACTGTCAAAATCTTCTAAAGAAAACTGTCTTGTATTCAGTAATTTATTTGCACAATTATAGAATATTTTAAGCTTTAACTTTGTTCTCCTACCCACCTGTATGCACATGTGCGCACACACACACACACACACACACAAACCAACACACAGATAGACAATTAGACACACATACTCAACTGGGACGCAGAATAGTCAAACCTGTATTTTACTATCAGTTCTCCCATATTTAATTCTTTGAAGAACCAGACTTCCAATAATAGTAAGTCCAATTACAGCTTGACTTTATAGCAAAACTCAAGTCTTGAGTAGTAGATAGGTGAATTGTAATAACCGTTAATCAGTTTTTATAACTAGTGAATCTAGTTATAAGAAAAGCAATGTGTGGCAAAGAGGTAATGGAAGGAGGGTGGGAGTGGCAAGTAAAAGCAATAAACTTGTTCAATGGTATAATTTCCTTTTTTTATTTGGCTTTAAGAAACCAATTTGGGATCTATTTTCATAAGTAAGTTCTTAACTCTGGCCCTATGATATTGTGATTGTAAGAAATATATATTTAGTCATTCAGATGGCCAAAATATATTTCTCATATATATTTGGTCTTTGTTCACAGTAGCTGGCTCACAGCTCCCAAAACCATAGCAATTTTTAAGTGTGGAAAGTGTTAAAAGTGTCTTTTGTTATGTTAACAGGGTATCATTTGGACAGCACTTAAAGATGGAGCCTGGTTGCCAAGAGAGCCAACCATGTGATTAGAAGGTTAGAATTTTAAGTCTCACCCCCTGATCTCTTGGGAGGGGAGAAGAGGTGGAAATTGAGTTAATTTGCGAAGGCTGATGATTTAATCAATGGTACTTAGGTCATAAAGCTTCTTTAAAACCTAAAAGAATGGATTTGGAGAGTTTCTGGCTTGGTGAACACATAGCTATTCAGTGAGAGAGGTGCCCTGGAGAGGGCATGGAGGCTCTGTGCCCTTTCTCCATACCTTGTCCTGTGTATCTTTTCCATCTGGCTATTCCTGAGTCATACCCTTTTGTAATAAACTGGTAATCTAGAAATTAAAATGTTTTTCTGAGTTGTGTGAGCCACTCCAGCAAGTTAATTGAACCCAAGGTGGAGATCCTGGGCACCTTTCATTTATAGCCACTCTTTCAGAAGTATGGGTAACAACCAGGCCTTGAAACTGGTATCTGAAGAGTGTGTGTGTATGTGTGTGTGGGTGTTGGTGTGTGGGTGTTGGTGCGTGGGTGGGTGTGTGCGCATGCACGTGTTGGAGCTGGGGTATCAGTCTTGTAGGACTGAACTCCTAACCTGTGGATTCTGATGCTATCTCTGGGTAGCTAGTGTAAGAATTGAGTCGATTTCTCCAACCCCCTGCTGGTGTCTGAGAATTATTAGTCAATGTGAGGGAACCCCCCTTTCCACATTGGAAATTGAGTCTCAGACTACCAAAAGAAGCCCTTTTAAATTTACTGTGAACATTTTTATTGTATTTATACTGGTACTGCTTTTGCCTTTAAGGCATGTATAATCTGAAACAATATAATTGTATACTTCTAAGATATAGAAATAATAGAATAAAAACTGAATTAATAAAAAAAGTAATTAGCACATTGTACTCATTATGGCAAAAACAACATTACTCTTTCCTAGCATAAAATCTTCTTTCTATGACCTGGATATTATTGTAGAGAAATGGAATATTATAGTAATTAGAACTGTCAATTTTAACAAAGAAAACCTAGATTATCAGATAACCAAAGAAACTATCTTCTTTCTATACTCTGAAAAAAAATATTCTATAAACCTGATAGAATCTTCATAATTTTCAGAGTTTTTTGGATCATGCTGATAAGACATTCTCTTATGAATGTATGTGATGTAAAATCAGTGGCTGTTCACCACACAGTGACAGGAAGGTTAGGGTGATTAATGTGGAATGGGGGTAGGAGGCACTGGCAGAATGTAGCATTTTCATAAATTGTATGTTCCCCAAGGAGCTGCTTATTATGGCGCCTTCAGCACCAATCCCATCATTTCTTGCGGAACATGCCATATTCCAAATTAGTGCTCCATTCCCAAGACAACTTTCCTCGAGAAGCAGTCCTTTCCTGTACCGTGGATTCTTTTGACAAACTATTTCAGCAAGTGACACTTGTCCTCTACTTTCTCCTTCACGTCTTCCTCATCTGGCTCATGAATTTTCAATTCATGTTCTCGTACATTTGGGGGAAATTCTAGAACACTACCAACGGGGCAAGTACTTAATTTCAACTCTGGCCATCAAATAAGTCTTTCAGGGTTTTAACACTTTTTCTACTTCTACCTTTCCTCATATTCTTATACTCAAACCTATGTTATTTCTATGCTTTTACCTAAGCCCTGTGAAAATAGTAATAAAATTGATAAAGCTAATCTCAATACCTTTGTGGACAGAGATGGCATATAAATTAACATCTGAGCTGTGCTTCCATAGGCGTGGTGTTCCAGGAGCTTGGGCTGGGGAGAGCAGCAGGGAGAGTTAACTTATGGGCTGTGGTACACGTTAATAAAGGGAGGAAAAGGGATATCATCTTGTGAAGAAACCAAAATTGAATGCCAAGCAGAACAAATAACTGAGAAAAAAATCCAAATACTATCAAGGAAGTAAATGTATAATTTTGATGAGAACTCTTACCCAAGGAAAGAATAATCTGGAAGAATTCTCTGTGCCAGAAGAATTTTGTCAGAGATTCTCTTGACAGCCTCCCGTGCTTTCTGCCTTTGGTAAAAAGTACATTCTTAAGGGCAGTAAGTTTTCTTGAAATTCTACCCCTTCTTCAGAAATCCCTAATCTCAAGTAGGGTGGAGATGTTTGTTTTTTTTTTTTTTTCAGGTTTTCTTAGTGGGTGGTTTAAATATGCCTTTATATATTCCACTGTAGAGAAATGAGTTCTGACCATGGCCCTACAGGGATGGACTTTCCAACTAACAAGGGTGCAGTTGCCAAGGCATTAATGAGAGCCTCTCTCTCCACTCACTTTGTTTACCACTTTATTCAATTAAAAGTAAGAGTTTATCAAATGCCAAGGGCTGTACAAGATGTTGAGGGCAAGTCAAAATAGAAATTGTCCATGTCATCATAGAGCTCACAGGTTGGACAATTTATAAGCTCACTCCCCTCCAGCCTGGGTCGGTCATCAATTTAGAACTTGAGGTGCTGGGTGGGCAGTTAGTATTCATTTTCTGCATAAGTAAGAGCAGAGTAAGGTGGGATATTCATTGGTAGAATTTCATGAAACAGAGGTTTTTCTAGAGATCTTCAGGGAACTTACAAGGATTGTGTGTTTTTTTCAAAAGTATGCCAAGAGTAGGAAAGGAATCCATTGTTACTATGAAAAAGGATATTTTTGATGAGGGACAGCAACAAATCAGTATAGATGGACATGGGGAGCAATCATGTTGTTGGTTAGGCATAACAACAGTTTAGTATTCATTTCACCAATATGTACCTACTACCTATTCTCTGAAAAGCATTGGAGATACAGCCTGCAAGAAGCAAATGTTTTTCTTTCTCTCATGAATCCCACATATTAACTGGAGAGACAAATTTAAAGAATGTAATTACACAATTTATTAATGAATGTAATTGCCAAGATTAAAGAGAAATTTCAGAATGTAAAGAGAGCACATCAGGAGGGTATATAACTTAGTTTAGGGCATTTGTAAATGTGTCTTTGAGTAAATTATACAAAGGGTAAGTAGAAGTTTCTAGAAAATGTGTGCAGGAATGATACATAAATACTATCGTCACAAGGAGCAGTCTTTGTGCACTCTGAAAGAATGATTAAGTATGATGAGTGTGAGTAACTAAATTTGGAATGAGAGCTTTTGGGGAGCACGTGGTTGTCTCTGCTCTGTGGAGCAGGCAATTCTTAATCTTATGGTTGTGATTTCAGGCCCCACGTTGGATATAGAGATTACTTACATAAATAAAATCTTTATTAAAAAGGAAAAAAGAAAGGGAGCCTTTGGGAGTGAAAGGCAGAGAATGGTAGACAAGGGTTAATTTCTGTGATTCCTAATTGACCACATTAAAGATTTCATGTTTTATCCTACTTGAGTGGGCATCTATCTAAGTTCTTGGGTCAGTGAAATGTCACAAATAGATTTGTCTCTAAAAAGTACTAGCAAGAATGTGTTGGGTTGAGGACAAGAATGAATTTAAAGAAAGCAGTAAGGAGACTACTTCAGTATCCAAGAAAGTGGTGGTATAGATATAGAATATGGTGATGGCAGGATTTGTTGTTGGGATGGATCTAAGGAGTAAGCAAGAAGGAAGAATCAAGTTTCTCTCTTATATAACTGCATAATAATTGTGCCAGTCACTGAAATAGAGGATATAAAAGTATTAATCCTTTTTGGAAGAAATAATCTAAATTTTATAGAGAGAGATAGAAGTGCTTCTACAAATAGCAATGTCAAATAGGGAGATGGTTCTGAGGTTCTGCAACTCAAAGGTGAGGTCAAGGCTAAAGGCATCAATGTGTGAGTCATTGTATGTCAGAGTGTAATTGAAGTTAGGAAAGTGGATAAGCTTGCCTGGGAAAAAGTGTAGAGTGAACAGAGACTAGCACATAGGGTCAAGCCTAGAAGAACTACAGCATTTTAAAGATTAGAGGAATAAAAGAGTCTACAAAGGAGGCTGAGAACTGACCAGAAGTATAGAAGGAAAAGAAAGACTATCTTGGGATATATGTCTTTTAAGTATATCACTGGTCTTCAGGAATCACATTTATAATCAGGATACCACTATTAAGAACCCTCTGTACCTCAATTTGCTCATCTGTAAAGTAGAGGGTAAGAACACTTACCTGCCTATCTCAGGGGAATTTGAAGATCAAATATGATAATGTCCAAAAATAAATTCAAAATGGATTAGAGACCTAAATGTGAGACCTGAAACCATAAAACCCCTATAAGAAAATATAGGTAGTAATCTCTTTGATATAAGCCATAGAAACACTTTTGTAGTTCTGTTTCCTATGGCAAGGGAAACAAAAGCAAAATTAAACTATTGAGACTACATCAAATAAAAAATTTTTGCACAGCAAAGTAAACCATCAACAAAACAAAAAGAACCTACTGAATGGGAGAAGATATTTGCAAATGGTATATCCAATGAGGGGTTAATATCCAAAATACATAAAGAACTTAAGCAACTCAACACCAAAGAACACAATCCAATTAAAAATGAGAAGACATGAATAGACATTTTTTTCAAAGAGTACATACAGATGGCAAAGAGACACATGAAAAGATGCTCAACATCACTACTCGTCAGGAAAATGCAAATTAAAACCACAATGAAATACCACCTCACACCTGTCAGAATGGCTACAATTAACAACATAAGAAACAACAGGTGTTAGCAAGGATGTGGAGAAAAAGGAACCCTTGTGCATTGTTGCTGGGAATGCAAACTAGTGCAGCCACTGTGAAAAACACTATGGAAGTTTCTCAAAAAATTAAAAATGGAATTACCATATGATCCTGTAATTCTACTACTAGGTAATTTATGAAAAAAAATAATAAGTTTGAATATGAAAACACTAACTTGAAAAGATATTTGTACCCTAATTTTATTGTAGCATTTACAATAGCCAAGATACGGAAGGAACCCAAGTGTCTATTCATAGATGAATGGACAAATAAAGTGTGGTGTGTGTGTGCGTGTGTATGTGTATGTATGCGTGCACACATATGCATGAGCATACACACACATATAGGAATATTATTCAGCCATAAAAAATGAAATCTTGCCACTTGCAATAACATGAATGGAACTAGAAGGTATAATACTAAGTGAAATAAGAGAAAGACAAATACCACATGATTTCATTCGTGTGGAGTTTAAGAAACCAGACAAAATTAAAAAAGAAACAAAAAACAGACTCTTACCTATAGAGAACAAACTGATGGTTACCAGAGGGAAGATGAGTAGGATGGGTGAAATAGGTAAAGGGGATTAAGCGTACATTTACTGTGGTGAATACTGAGTAATGTGTAGATAGTTGAGTCATTTTATTGTACACCAGAAACTAATATAACACTATGTTAATTATACTTGAATAAAAAAATACATGATAATGTCTGAAAGGTCCCTGAGTACAAAAAAAAAAAAACAAAAAACTCTATGACAGCTTAAATTATAATTATGCATCATCATTTTCCCTCTTAAGTGTTTTATTATCTCTGTGTTCCTGAGGGTAAATGTACATGAAAATAAGACTCTGCCAAAAGCTTTTACTCCGCATGCTATCTCCTAACCTCTTTAGGTAAAGTTTTGTTCATTTTTCATCTCAGCTCAAGACTTACTTCTTTAGGAATGCTTGGCCTCAAGTTCCAACATAGGCAAGACTCCATTGTTATAGAACTGAGTTCCTTTGCTTTAGAGGACTTAACTTGGATTTTTTTTTTTTTAATTTTTTTTTTTAACGTTTATTTATTTTTGAGACAGAGAGAGACAGAGCATGAACGGGGGAGGAGCAGAGAGAGAGGGAGACACAGAATCGGAAGCAGGCTCCAGGCTCTGAGCCATCAGCCCAGAGCCCGACGCGGGGCTCGAACTCACGGACCGCGAGATCGTGACCTGAGCCGAAGTCGGACGCTCAACCGACTGAGCCACCCAGGCGCCCCAACTTGGATTTTTAATTAAACAGAATTTTGTGATTATTTGCTTACACTAGAATACATGTTTCATGAGAGCATGGACCATGTCTTTATTGATCTTTGCTTGATTACTATTTCTTAGAATACTCTTTGTGAAATGTAGGTATTTAAAAATACTAGTAGAGGGGAGCCTAGGTGAGTCAGTCAGTTGAGCTTCCGACTCTTGATTTTGGCTTAGGTCATGATTCCAGGGTCATACAATTGAGCCTGTGCCTCATTGAGCATGGAGCCTGCTTAAGATTCTGTCTCTGTTTCTCTCTCTCCCTCTCTCCCTGTCCCTCTCCCCCACTTGTGCTCTTTATCTCTCTCTCTGTCTCAAAAAGAAAAATATTAGTAAAATAAACTGAATAAATGGATTAATAAATGTTTTCTTCAAAAGTCAAGAAAGAGGAATTGAAAATAGAAAAATATTTAATTTACCAACATGTAACTCATGTGTGAAATTAGGAAGACCTAGCTCAGTAAAGCATTTGTGATGCAAAAATGAAGGGCATTGGAGAATAAATAGAAAATAAAATGCAATGATAGAGAACAGACAACTTGTTCAAGAGGATTGGCTATGATAAAGATGAGGGTGTGTGCCTGGGTAGCTCAGTCAGTTAAGTGTCTGACTTTGGCTCAGGTCATGATCTCATGGCTCATGAGTTTGAGCCTGCATAGGGCCTTTTGCTATCATCACAGAGTCTGCTTCGGATCCTTGGTCTCCTTCTCTCTCTGCCCCTACCCTGCTTGCTCTCGCTCTCAAAAACAAACAAAACTTAAAAGAGAGATGGGAGAAAGCAGTGGAAGTATTCTTCCACACCTAGTGAATATACCTTATTTCATGAACACTAGATAAGTGGAATCAGCGTTAGAGGATTCCAAAGAGCATACTTTACAACCTGAAAACAATTCAGAGACTGAAGTTAGACCTGAGTAGCATGGCATCCCACAGAGACAGCATTGTTTATGGATACGTGGGCAGTTGCATGTATAAAAAGGGGACCAGCACAGAAGATGAAGATGAAGTATATCATTTTTTGGAGGCTGTCTTCTTCATGTTAGGGTATCATTGTAGTGGGTCTGCCTGAACATGATTCTGTAGTACAGAAAGGAAGGTGTCCCTCGGTAAGCCTGCCATAGGAGTAGGCCTGTTGATGTCAGAAGGTGCGGGCTCAGAAGAAGGTATGTTGGTCCTTCAGGCTGCTTAGTACAGGTGAAGCAAGTACTCATATAGCACATATCCCACATCCCTGAGGATCCTGTGCAGTGCTTTGACCAGGCTGCATTAACACATGGTGGTAGTGTAGTACCTCATCACACTGGATGAACTGTTTCCCACGTTCATATCCCAGGTCTTAACCAACATCTCAGAGGCTCACTTTGATCATCTGAGTCAGTTTCTAACTAGATGGTATCACTGCATAAGAAGTAATTCCCCATAAGAAGTAATTCCCAAAGGTGATGTCCCATGATACTTTAGACTCTAGGTTAAAACATCTTGAATATTTTCCTGACAGATACATAAGAAATAGACCTGTAAAAGTCTTCAAAAGGGCTGCTTCTCTCTATAGACAATAGCCAAAGTATGGAAGGAGCCCAAATGCCCATCCACGGGTGAATGGATAAAGATGTGGTGTGTATATATATATATATGTATATATATATATATATACCTGGTATACTGGTATATATACCAGGTATATATATATATATATACATATATATATATATGTATATATATATATATATATATATATATATATATATATATATATACAAAACATAAGAGGCTCTTAAATATAGAGAACAAACAGTGTTACTGGAGGGATTGTGGGAGTGGGGATGGGCTTGGCTATTTCCAGCTTGGCTAGAATGAAATTCTCACGTTTTTCTTTAGACTGCTGTTGCCTGTTGGCAGACAACTGACCTCTTCGATAAAGTCTCCAAGGCTTGGAGGAAATTTGATGGTTAGAAACTTCCTTTCCCAAAGAAAGAAGTTGGTCTTTAGCTTTCAGGAGAAGGCCCACGGGAGGCAGCCATTGGGGATGGAGTAATTTTAGGCTCAATGACCCATACTAATTGCCAGAGGCTTTGGTCATAGTATAAAGGAAATGAGAGGCATTTTTAAAGGTGAAGTTCCATCTCAGTGCTAGTTAGAAGTCTCCTATAATCACAATAAAGTCAATCTCCATGTGACCCAGTCTTCACCCAGTGTTGTAGTTTAATAAATTTCTGTATCTAAAAGTAATTTTAAAAACATATAGAGATTAAATTGAGAAAACAACAAAAGAACATTATTTTCCAAATACAAAGAAGAGTTCCTAAAAATTCTATGTCCTCAACTATTTCTCTCAGAATCTGATAGCTGCTTCTTTGAATCCTGTCTTCTTTTGGTAAAATTCCAGAAAATTCTCCATCTTCTTAGCTTGAGTCAAATCTCCTCTCCTTTTTCCAGTCTCCTTTTGGGCACCAGACCCATCAGTGGCTTTCCATATTTTGCAAAAACAAAAACAAAACAAACAAAAACCAAAATGAAGTTGATTTTGTGCCTCTAAAATTTCCTAATCATCACCCTGCTTCTAAACAATGGAGAAACAGAAATTGTGTAGGGATTCAGAATTCTCCTTAGTAGACAAAGAGAAGGGTAAATTCTTTATTTTCTTGTCACACAAGCTAAACCCCAGATTTCTCATTTCTTGAGCAAATGAATATATTGTGTACCTATTGACTCTAAAGTTGCACCAGCCTCATTTGAATTCAGAGCTGCTAATACTGGATATTTGACTTTGGGCAAGTCAGGTAATTTTCTCCTCTCTCAGTGGAGTTATTAATAGCTGCCACACAGGGATGTTGAGAGGATTACATGGAAAATATAGGAAACGATTCTGTTGTAAATGGCACATAGTTAGCTTGCAACAAGAGCTGGTTCCCTTGGAATAGAGTTCTCTGCTTGTGACAGTTGTAACTGGCACAGTAATAATTACTATGAGGGTTAATTTTAACCAAAGTTTGTTTCCGCATATAAGGCAAGTTCAAAAATTTGACCAAAGACATTTCACTTTTACATTTGACCTTGAATTGTATAACACTTATGCTGTAAATAATTTTAAAATTATTAGTATTCAAATACCAGTGGGAAAAACATGGAGAGAATAGATTCTAACATGGTTTTTGGCAAATTGCTTACCATATGTGAAGCTGGATATTTCAATGAGGTGTTTTCTCTTGTTTCATCACACTTACTTGTGTTGACAAGAATCCCTTGAACATGATCAATGCCAAAATCTCACTTTGGATATTAGTTAATATTCTCATGTTCTAAAATTAAAAAATACCTCTATTTCTACTGACATTCATTTGCCTTTGCTTCTTTTTGTAGTTGATTGTAAAAGAGTTACTCTCATAAACATGTCATTACCATTAAGATTATTTGAAAACATTTTTATAAGTGTTTACCTTTGCTTCAAAGGATATAGTCAACTAATTTTCATGTCAGCCTTATCCTCAAGTAGAGTAGTTCCAGGGAACTTTTCACTGAACTTATTTATGTCTAAAAAACAACAACGTGCTGAATCAGTAACAAGAGAAGGAATCCGAAGCTTTTGGAAGTCTTTTTACTGAATTGAAAAATTTACTTTCATTGCATCAGTGTTTTATTAGAATAACTAATCAAATATATAATGCCCAAATTCTTTTATTTATCTATTTATTCATCTACGTATTTCTAAAAATGTTTTATTAGTATTATTTTTTTTTTCTTGAGAAAGAGCATGAGCAAGGGAGGGGAAGAGAGAGAGAGGGAGAAAGAGAATCCCAAGCAGGCTCCATTCTCAGTGTAGAGTCCGATGCAGTGCTCTGTCTCACAACTGTGAGAGCATGGCCTGAGCCGAAATAGAGTTGGATGCTTAACTGACTGAGCCACCCAAGCACCCCAGGAAATTCTTTTAAATCAACGTGTTTGTGTTTTTCTTAAAAAATCATAGTTTGTGTCAAGGTAATTCTAAATTACATTGGATAACCAATTGGGATCAGATGGATTGAATCAGTTTTAGTGTATGTTTCATTCACAAGAACCAATAGCATTCTTCTACTCAGGAATTTAGGGAATGAAGCTATTTGTTTATTAAAACAAAAATAGCAAAAATTTCTCAGAGTAAATACAAACATAAAACAATTTGGAATTGAAAGTGGAAAGTCACTAATAACTTCTTCTTTCCTTCCTTCCTTACTGCCTGCATTCTTTTTTCTCTTTCTTTCTTCTTTCTTTTCCTTCCTTCCTCCTTCCTTCCTTCCTTCCTTCCTTCCTTCCTTCCTTCCTTCCTTCCTTCCTTCCTTCCTTCCTTCCTTTTTCTGTCTTTCTGTCTTTCTTTGTTCTTTCTTTCCCTTTATCCCTTCCTTCCTCCTTCCTTCCTTCCTTCCTTCCTTCCTTCCTTCCTTCCTTCCTTCCTTCCTTCCTTTTCCTGCTTTTATATCTTCCTTCAACTCATGTGAGAAACCCTATCCACAGGGATTTGAGATGGGGAGGTGAGCGGAGAGAGGAAATACATGTAGGCAACTCTTTGCAAATTGTTCTCAGTGGTAGCTTCAGGAGGGGCAGACATGGGCCAAGAAGATTATATTAGAATATACTAGAATATGTTTGTAGGCTACAAGGAAGAAAGAAAAATTAATATTTGTTGATTCACCTAGATTAAACACTTGTCTGACATTTGACATTTAACTGAGGGCAGTATTTCCCTTTGACTGCAGAACTACATGGTAATCTACCCTACACAAACTCCTGTCCTGCCCATAGGTGAAGGAGTGAGAGGAGAGAAAACAGGGGAAATTAGAGTAGCACCTGCAGAACAGTCTGGTGCCTGAATCAGGTATAACTGTTAGTCCTAAAGGGATATACCATCATGTAGCCTGTGTCAGGACTGCTTTCCTTTTTATGGATGAATAATATTCCATTTTATGGATGGACGACATTTAAAAATTTTTATTGATGCAAAGCTTTTTAAAAATTTTAAATTCAAGTTAGTTAATATACAGTGTAGTATTGGTTTTATTTGGGATTGTGTGACTACATAGATCAATTTCAGAAGAATTGACTTGTTAAAAATATTGAGTCTTTAATCCATTACCACAAAATATCTCTTCATTTATTTATGTTGTCTTTGTTTTTTTCCACTTTTTTGAGGTTTTCTGCATATAGATTCTGCATATATTTTGTTAAATTTATACTTAAGTATTTTATTTTTTGAATTGCTATAATATAATGTACATATATTATATTACACAACATATTATATACTAGATTGTATACTATAATATTATACAATATAACCATACTTTGCACCTTTGATATGCTTGCTTTTTTACACAGATTTCTGGGAAGATTTTTTTGGTGAGAGGAATAAATTCTGTAGAATTTTCTTTATAGCCAATTGTATTGTATCTGAGACAGTTTTTTCTTTTTCAATCTATTTATCTTTTATTTCTTTTTTTGTCTTCTTATATTATTCTTTTACTTGTATTATTGTCTTTTTACTTCCAGCACAATGTTGAATATGAATGGAGAGAAAGAACATTCTTCTGTTCCTGATCTTAGAAGGAATATGTTCAGCTTCTCATGATTTAGTATGGTGTTAGCTGTAGGTTTTATGTAGATGTTCTTTATCAAATTGAAGAATTTTTCTTGATTCCTAGTTTTATGTGGGTTTTTACCATGAGTGGATATTGGATTTTGTTAAATGCTTTTCTGAATCAGTTAATATGATCGTAGGATTTTTCTGTTTATGTTAATTATATTGATTAATTCTCAAATGTGAGTTAGCCTTGCACACTTGGAATAAGTTTCACTTGGTTATGGTGTATGACACTTTTTATACATTGATGCATTCAAGTTGATGATATTTTTGAGGATTTTTGTGTCTTTGTTCATGAGAGACCTTGGTTTATAGTGTTCCTTTCTTGTAAAGTCTTTATTTGTTTTGATGTTGGGGCACTGCTATCTCAGAGAAAGAGTTGGGAAGTATCTCCTCTGCATCTTTTTTCTGAAAGAGATTTTAGAGAATTGGTGCCATTTTTTCCTTAAATGTTTGTTAGAATTTACCAATGAAATGATCTGGGTCTGGTGATTTATTGGTTTGGAAGCCTATTGCTTATGATTCAACTTCTTTCATAGATATAGAATCATTCAAGTTTTTGTGTGAATTTTGGTAGTTTGTGTCTTTCAAGGAATTAGTCCATTTTATTTAAATTATCATATTTGTGGCCATAGAACTGTTCATATTATTCCTTTATCATTTTAATCCATGGAATCAGCAGTCATGAGTCCTTTTCAACTCCCATATTAGTAATTTGTGTTTTCTTTCTTTTTTGTATGGTTAGCCTGGATAGAAGTTTATAAATTTTATGGCTGTTTTCAAAGAACTACCTTTTAGTTGTATTTATTTTTTCTATTGTTTTCTTGTTTTCAATTTTATGCTTAGTGCTCTAACTGCATTTTTTTCCTTTTTTCTTGCTTTAGAATTAAACTGATAATCTTTTTATAGTCTTTTAAAGTTGAAGCTGAAGTTAATTGATTTTAGATATTTCTTTTATATCATAAGTGGTAAATGTTACTCATTTCCCTTTAGACACTGCACTGTTTTCACAGCATGACAGTAACTTCAATAAGTTGTATTTTTATTTTCATTTAGTTCAAAATATGTTTTAATTCCTCTTGAGACTCTTATTTAACCCATATATTATTTAGAAATGTTCCATTTAATTTCCAAATACTTGGTGATTTTCTAGCTAAGTTTCTGTTATTGACTTCTAGTTTAATCTCATTGTAGTTGAAGAACATACTTTGTAGTATTTATATACCTTTAAATTTGTTAAGGATGTTTTATGGCCCAGAATGTGGCCTCTTTTGGTTGGTGTTCCATATCAACTTGAGAAGAATGAATATTCAGCTGTTAATGAAGAGAGTATTCTAAAATTATCAATTAGACGAAGATGATTGATATTGCTGTTCGAGTCTATTCTCTCATTGATTTTCTACCTACTTGAACTATCAATTACTAAAGAGGAAGATGTTTTAATTTCCAGCTATAATAGAGGGTTTGCCTATTTCTCTTTTTCATTTCTATTAGTTTTTGCCTCACATATTTTGATGCTCTAGCACTAGGTCATACCCTTTTTGGATTGTTTTGCCTTCTTGGAGAATTAACCCCTTCATCATTGTGTAATGTTCCTCTTTATCACTGGTAATTCTCTTTGTTCTGAGTTTGTCTTGTTGGAAACTAATATTATTCTTCCAGCTTTCTTTTGATGAGTCTTAGTATAATTAGTCTTATCCCTTCCTTTGCATTTATCCTATCAGACTCTTTATATTTGAAATGATTTTGTTTTAGACAAAAATAAGTTGTGTTTTGTTTTTTATCCAGTCTGACAATTTTTATTTTTAATTGCTATATTTAGAATATTTTATTTTATTTTATTTTATTTATTTTAAGATTTTATTTTTTTAAGTAACCTCTATACCCAACATGAGCTCGAATTCACAACTCTGATATCAAGAGTGGTACATTCCACCAACTGAGCCAGCCAGGCGCTCCTTAGAGTATTTTAATTTAAAGTGATTATTGATATGTTTGGATTAATATATTTTTTTAACATTTATTTATTTTTGAGACAGAGAGAGAGCATGAACAGGGGAGGGTCAGAAAAAGAGGGAGACACAGAATCTGAAACATGCTCCAGGCTCTGAGCTGTCAGAACATAGCCTGACGCGGGGCTCGAACTCACAAACCGCGAGATCATGACCTGAGGCGAAGTCGGACGCTTAACCGACTGAGCCACCCAGGCGCCCCATGTTTGGATTAATATTAACCATGTTTGTAAATATTTTTTTATTTCTTGTCAGAGATTTCTTTTTCAGACTTCTTTCATTTTAATTAAGCATATTACACAGTTTCATTTTATGTATCCTCCTAAAATATCAAGGATACATTTTTACAAATATGTTATTGGTTACCTCAGAGTTTACAATACACTTTTTGAGTAACATAAGTCTACCTTCAAATAAAACTATTCTCCTTCTCTTGTAGTGCAAGTATCTTAAGTCCAAGCATTCCCAATCTCTTGCTCCTGCTCCTGATAACATTGGTGTCATTTTACTTTGCTTATGTGTATGCTACTATCACCCAATGCCTTGTTGCTATTATTACTTTAAATACAATTAACTTCTAGATCAATTAAGAAGAAGAAAAGGCCCCTACCTTACAACACTCACAAAAATTAGCTGAAAATGGATTAAAGATTAAGTTAAGACCTGAAACTGTGAAACTCCTACAAGAAAACATAGAGGGAAGGAAAGCTCCTTGTCGTTGGACATCAGCAAGTCAGACTATATGTAACTAAAAAGTTTCTGCACAACAAAAGAGAAAGGGAAGCCTACAAAATGGGAGAAAATATTCTCAAAACATAAATGTGATAAGAGGTTAATATGCAAAATATATAAGGAACCCATATACGTCAATAGCCAAAAGACAAATAATACAGTTAAAAATGTGCAAAGGGGCAACTGGGTGGCTCAGTTGGTTGTGTCTGACTCTTGATTTCAGCTCAGGTCATGATCTCACAGTTTCTGGGTTTGAACCCTGCATCAGGCCCTGTGCTGATGGTGTGGAACCTGCTTGGTATTTTCTTTATTCCCTTTTCTCTCTGCCCCTTGTGTTCTCTCTCTGTCTCTGTCTCTGTCTCTCTCAGAAACAAATATATATTAAAAATAAGAAAATAAAAACAAAAATGGGCAAGGGATCTAAATAGACTTTCCCAGAGAACATATACAAATGGTCAGTGGTGCATGAAAAGGTGCTCAGTATAGCTAATGATGAGGGAAATGCAAATTGAAACCACGATAAGATATCATCACACACCTGTAAGAATGGCCATCAGTGCTGGTGAGGATGTGGAGAAAAAATAATGCTGTGTGCTGTTCATGGAAATGTAAATTTGTATAGCCACTATGGAAATCAGTATGGAGGTTTCTCAAAATATTACAAATATCATATGATTCAGGATTCCACTTCTGGGTATCATCTGAGGGAAATGAAATCGCTATCTTGAAGAGATATCTATACCCCTAATTCACTGCAGTATTGTTATAATAGCCAAGACATAGAAACAGGTGTTCGTCAGTGGATTAATAGATGAAAAAAATGTGATACATATACACGCATGCACACACACACACACACACACACACACACAATGGATGATTATTCCACCATTAAAAAGAAATCCTGCCAGGGGCGCCTGGGTGGTTCAGTCGGTTAAGCGTGCGACTTCAGCTCAGGTCATGATCTCATGGTTCATGAGTTCGAGCCCCACGTCGGGCTCTGTGCTGACAGCTCAGAGCCTGGAGCCTTCTTCGGATTCTGTGTGTGTGTCTCTCTCTCTGCCCTTCCCCTGTTCACACTCTGTCTCTCTCTCTCTCTCAAAAGTGAATAAACTTAAAAAAAAAAGAAAAGAAAAGAAATCCTGCCAGTTAGACAACATGGATCAACCCTGAGGGCATTAAGTTAATTAAAAGAAATCAGACAAATACTGTGTGATCTTACTTATATGTGGAATCTAATAAAACCAAACATGTAGAAACAGAGAGTAAGTTAGTGCTGGCCAGGATCAGGCAGATGGAGGAAATGGGTGAGAGAAGTCAAAGGATACAAACTGCTAGTTATAAGATAAATAAGTTCCGGGGATAATGTACAAAATAATGGCTATAGTTAACAATACTATATGATACACTTGAAAAGTTGCTAAGAGTGTAGATCTCAGAAGTTCTCACCACATACAAACACACAAAAATGGTAACTATTAGGTGGTGGATGTCTTAACTAACCTTATTATGGCAATCCTTTCACAGTATTCTTATATCAAATCATCCCATTATACACCTTAAACCAATCCAATGGTACATGTCAATTATATCCCAATAAAGCTGTAGAAAAAGAAATAAGAAAAATATTTTATTTTATTTTCATTTATTCCTTTCCCACTGTTCTTTTTTTTTTCTTTACATATATCTGTGTTTCTGACTTAATTTTACTTCTCTCTGAATTAACTTCTTTGGGTAGATTTTACAGGGCAGGTCAGCTAGTGATAAATTAATTCTCTGCTTTTTTTTTTGTCTGAGAATCTATTTTTTCTTCACTTTTGAGGATAATTTTGCTAAGTGCAGATTTATAAATTGATTTTTTTTCTTTTAACACTTAAAATATTTTGCTTCGCTGTCCTCATGCTTGTACATTTTCAGAGAAGTCTTCTGTAATTCTTCAAGTTGTTTTCCTGTAGGTAATCCCTCTACCCCTACTTCTTTTAAAGTGGCCCCATAGTCTTTGGTGTTCTGTTGTTTGAATAGGATATACCTCATGTTTTGCTTTTGGTGGGTATTTTTGCTGTTTCTCTGCTGGGTGTTCTCTGGTTTTCCTGTATCTGTGGTTTGATGAGCATCATTAATTTTAGAAAGCTCTTAGCCATTGCTGATTTAAATATTTCTTCTGCTCTGTATATTCTGTCTTCTCTTTCTGGTTTTCCAAATGTTTATATATTAGGTCTTTTGAAATTGCCCTCAAAGTTCTTGGATTTTTTTTCAGGATTTGTTTTTTCTATATTTCCATTTCACTTTTGGAAATTTTTATTGCTATGTATTTAAGCTCACTAATTCTTTCCTTAGCCAATTCAAGTTTATTGATGAGCCCATTAAAGATTTCTTTATTTCTGTATCATGTTTAAAAAAATTTGGTTTCAGCATTTTCTTTTGATTCTAAATTCAAATTCCCATGCCTCTGCTTACAGAATCCATCTGTTATTGTATATGTATCTGTTTTTTTTCCATTAGATCCTTTTAACACATTTATTATAATTATTTTATATTCTTTGTTGGTAACTCCCACATTTTGTCATATCTGAATCTGGCCATGATGTTTTTCCCCATGGTCCATGTTTTTTCTCTTAGTGTGTTTTTCATTTTTTTGGTTTAAATTTGGACTTGTTGTTTTGGGTAATAGGAACTGAGATAAATGAGTCTCTAGTGTGAGGATTTATGTTAATACGGGTAGGTGTTACACTGTATTTTAATTTTGTTGTTGTTGTAGTTGCAAGATATTCTAAATTCCTCTAGTGTCCTTGGTTTTGTCTCTTCATAACTTTGGGCATTTTTAAGTTCTCCTTTCCACAGAGCATTTGCACTTTGCAGGTTTTTCAGCTATAATCCACTCTGATTTAGTATAGTCTCCTGGTATGGTGATAAGGCATAGCGGGGAAGAAGTATTTAATAATCTTATTATTGAATCTCAGCCTTTTAGTGAGCCCATGTCTCTGGTCTGTGACTTTCACATGTCTTTCCTTGTATAAAGTTTCCAAGTAGGGATACCTGGCTTGAGAAGCCCCCCCCCCCATCACCTTTTTCATACAATGCTTATATAGGTAGTTATACTGCCTCTACACAATCCAGTTCATGTCACATAAAGCAATAAATAATAATAGGGAGCAATTTTATAATTTTTACTCTGTGTCAGGGACTAGTCTTAGCCCCTTATATATTTTAACCTAATTGTTCCCCATAAATAAATTATGAAGGGGTACTATAATTATCTGCATTTTGCAGTTGAGGAAACCAAGAGACATGTTAAATGATTTGCCCAGGGTCAGTCGCTAATAAGTGGCAGATCAGGAGTTTGTCACTGAGAAGACTACATCTTGAGTAGTTGGAGACTTGGATGGATGGATGGATGTTGGATAAATGAGCCTTTGTTTTGCCAGATAAAAGCATGATTTTAGCTTGTTAGTTATTACTTTCTTTTGCTCTCATGAAAGGGCATAAAAAGCATAGCGTTTCTACAACCACTTAGTATATTGTTTACCAGTTATTTCTGTGGTTGCTACCTGACAGCAAGTCAATACTTGTTACTTGTGAATGTTTTCATTTCTTTAGTGATCCCCAAATTTATATTCCTCCTGCACTAATCATTGAAGTGTAATCGAGTCTTCACCAGTAAATGAATTAGGTAGGTGAATCTGTAAATGTTTCTGATGAAATTAGGTTTCATTTTCTGTGGAGTCTGGTGGAGTCTAGGCGTTTAATTCAATGAGTTATGAGGACACAGTCTGAGCTTCATTGATTTATTTACCATTATTCCTTTAGTGTGGACTTTGGAAATGTAGTTATAACTATTATATTTCCAATAAAATAGGAAACTGAATTTTCACTACTGGAATGTTGGCATATATTTGGGTTAGTTTCTTTTTAAATGTTCCCTATATTTTATATTTAAAATTGATTAAAATAACCTGTTTTATACATTTATCAACATGATCAAATATATCCTATGCTTTAGGCTAGAAGTTTGGGACGTTTGGCTGCCAACATTTCATCCTGTTCATACCATATTGGCCAACATTATATAAAGCCTAACATTCGCTGGAATTTTAGCAAGTAAAAAGAACCAGGATACAAAAGGTATCTTCTGTAAGCTTAATCTGTAAATTTACCAGATATATTTATTTTCTTTAAGCTCCTGAATAAAGCTTGGATATGAGAATTATGAACCTTTAAAATGTATTTTTATGAAGATAGTCAATTTGGTCAAACAGTTGGGCCCACTGGCCAGCTAACATGAAGAAACATTTTTAGGTAAATATGACGGAATGTAATATCACAGGGAATCTACTCTATGCCTCAAACATATAGAATACATAGCTGGATAAATTAAATGCATAGCTAAACTGGAAATCAAGAATGGAAGAAGCCACAGGCATTTGAAAAGAATCAGAAAAGCAAAGAACACTGAATAGACACCTAGCCAAGATGTCCATAGGGAAAACTAAGGAATATGGGGCTGTACTCCTGATATATACTAATAATCCTGACCCCTGATTCGAAAAGTATAGGAAGCAGGAGTTGAGTTGCCATGAGAAGGCCAGGAACCACACAGGCATATATTGTGAATTGTAACCCAGAAAAATTCCACCCTGGTTGCCACAGGAAAATAGCAAAGGAATTTTCTGTCTGCCATCTGTCTGAATAATATCCTCCCAATTTCATCCTTGTAAACCTTTGTTCTACTTGAAAGGTGAATAAAGGGGACCTTCTCCTGCCACAAGGCCTTTGAATCTATTGTTTCCTCTGCTTTGGATGTTCTTCCAGGGAGCCATGTGTCTCATCACTTTTCTTTGATTGGGTCATTGGTCAAAGATCATTTTGCCAGAATGGCCTTTCCTAAACTGCCTGTCCCCTTTACCTTTCTTTAGATTTCACCATAACACTTATCATCTAAAAGATGACAAGTTGATTTGTTTACTATCAATCTTTGTCTAGTAGAATTAAATGCTATGCTTACAGGGACATGTTTAACCTCTTACTACATAGAAAATCATCTGGCATGCAGAAGATGCTCAGTAGTGGTTGTTATTAAGAATGTGAGGAAGGAAAGGGAAGGGAAGGAGAGGGAAGAAAGAAAGCAATACAAACAGGTAAAGTAAGTAAAAGTTTGCCTCTCTAAAAATAAAGGAGACATAGTTTGGGATTTATTGCTCAGCGAGTTACCAAGCTGTTCTCATTTTTTAAAAAGTTGCAAATATTATGAAGTCATCAGTGATATTGTGTGAGGAAACAGATGTGCATTTGATATTACGAAGAATTAAGACTCAATGTGTTTAAAATGCCAATTTAATAATCATCAGTGCATTACTACCCTCTAATCAAAGATCTAGTTTATGGCAGGAACCATTCTTCTCTATCCTGCTTGAGTTTAAGAAATTTGTCCTCAAGATTGTGCTACTACAGAAGTAGCAAAGAATTTATACCCACATTTCTTTCTCAGTTCATAATCTCTCTTCATGTTTCCTGTATTCTACTCATCTTCACCAATAGATACAATTCTTATAAACTTTATTATATGTCTGATGTCAAGTGGATTTTAAGATCAAAGTAGGCAAATGTGACCCAATGGCCATGTCCAGTCAGTAGAACTCTCCATGGGACAAATGTCTCCATATGGGACAAATACCAAATTTCGAAATCCTTTAGTGCCTTTTCATGATTTTGGTGTATAACTTTATGCCATTCAGGTTAGAAATGCTGACTTCCTATCTAAAAGCGTTAATTTCCCACAATATAAGATGTAAACCTTCATCTGAGTCTTGAAAGGTACTGTGCCTTCTTTGGATCGATCCTGAAGGGAAATATAAAAATCATGACTTTTATCATGTTACCTACTGATTTTTAAGCACTATCCATAAGAATTGCCCTTGGTTATGAATATTTGAAATCTATAGGGCAAACATGAATGACAGTAAAGAGAAAACAGCGTCAAAATGGGCAAAGATTTGTCAGACTGAAGGAGAAGATGTTTTAAGAAAGGTGAAGAAGAAGTTTCTTTGAGAGACCTACAAATGAAATCTAGCATTCTTAAACATTTTATTTATTAACTTGGTTCAGTATCATGAATATTGGATTTGATTCTTTGAGAGGGCCTCTCTTTACATTCCTGTCTTGAATCCAGAAGATGAGCTTAAAGTATAGTGTGGTTACTTACACATCATTATAGGCTTCATATTGTTTTAATGATTCATTTTTTCAGTAAGCATTTATTGTTCATGACTACATGCATAAGCATTTAAGCTGCGGTTGAAATCTATCCCGTTTAATGAATTGATTCAGTATACTACTATTGTGATCCACGTTTATCAGCTTGGGGTCAGAACATCTGGGTAGGCAGAGTTAACAACTGGGAAAGTTAAGACATTCCTCTTCCTTTGCTCTTCATAATAATTCATAGGAGAAATAATGTAGTCATCTCAGTAACTTTTGTTTGTGTGTGGAAGTGGGAGTTGGGGAATGGTGGGTAATAGTGACCATACCCAGATCATCCTCCAGTGTGAAAGAAGCAGGAACAGAACTGAAAGGAAGGCAGAAAGAAGCTCTGTTTCTTTAACCTCCCAGAAGAGTGTGTGATTGGCTAAAAATTTAATTCATTGGCTTACTATAATTACAATTCAAACCAATCTATAAAAACTGGCCACATTTTAATGATGATGGAGCTCTAAAATTATTCTTCTTTAAGAAGACATCATACCTATAACACATGTTAAAATGCTTCTTTGTTATTATCTTAGCCAAAAGTCACACTTGGACACATTTTCTTCCTTTATATTGAGCAACATATGATGGAATGAACCCTTTAAAAGATTCCTTCTGGGCATAATTTAAGACAGAGTTTGTAGGACGTGTGGGTGGCTCAGTAAGTTGAGTGTCTGTCTCTTGATTTCTGCCCAGGTCATGATCCCAGGATCATAGGATCGAGTCCCGGGTTAGTCTCCACACTAAGTGTGAAGCCAACTTTGGATTCTCTCTCTTTCACCCTCTGCCCCTCTCCTCTGCTCATGCTGGATGCAGATTGTCTATGACTAGCATGGTGATTCAATAGTGTTATTAGGGCCCTGTCCTGCTCCTGAGTTTAATTTTCTTCATGTTTAGTGTATGGCTTCCATTTCTGAGGTTTTTCTATGGCCCAATGTAGCTTCTGATGCTCTAGGCAACATATTTATGTCCTGAGCAGCATAAAGGATAAAGATGGAAAGAGAACATGTCAGATACCTCAAGCGGGATACCTCAGAACCTCCGCATTCTCAGCATCCCCACTCATATACCAGTAGTATGCAAGAAATTAGTAACGTAGACATACCTAGTGGGAGGCTAAGAAATTGATCTTGGCTAAAGATCACTCCTGAACAAACGGTAGGATTCTTTTCTGAAAGAAGAGGTAAATGGATACCTGGTATGCAACTAGAGGGTCTGTCACGGAAAGTAGGATGACCAAAAGGGATCACATGTATGCAGGGCTTGCAGTAGCTGGCAGAACATTGAGAGGTCCTTATGTAAATCAGGACCAAAAACGTCATGATTCTTTTATGTCAGACATCAGGAATTCCGTATGAGAAAGGTATACCATTAATAAATAGGGAGGCAGTGGGCTATCATTAAAATCCAATTGGGGATTAAAACAGACTTCTTTCCTGCATTGATGATTTTATATTCTTCATCCTTAAGGAAAATATAATTTCTTTCTTTTTTAAAAAATGTTCATTCACTTTAGAGAGACAAAGTGCATGCACGTGCAAGTGGGGAAGGGTCAGAGAGAGGTGAGGACAGAGGATCTGAAGCAGGCTCTGTGCTGAGAGCAGAGAGCCCAATGTGAGGCTTGAACTCACAAAGAACATGAGATCATGACCTGAGCCGGGCTCAGACACTTAGTCTGCTGAGTCACACAGGTTCCCCAGAAAAATATAATTTTTACGTGGTTAAGAACTGAAGACTTTTAGAAGATTGGCCAGTAAAGATTGAGAATAAAAAGAAGTTTAGCTACAGAGTTTTTTAAAAAAATGCTCATTTCTGGGGCGCCTGGGTGGCTCAGTCAGTTGAGCGTCCGACTTCAGCTCAGATCACGATCTTGCAGTCCGTGGGTTCGAGCCCTGCATCGGGCTCTGGGCTGATGGCCCAGAGCCTGGAGCCTGCTTCCGATTCTGTGCCTCCCTCTCTCTCTGCCCCTGCCCCGTTCATGCTCTGTCTCTCTCTGTCTCAAAAATAAATAAATGTTAAAAAATTTTTTAAAAAAATACTCATTTCTTCTATTTCTTTGATACAGTGGTCAATGAGTCAATGATATGTCCTGTCAAATCTAGTTATTTAATTCTCATGACAGTGAGTTTCTGTTTGTTTGTTTCTTTGTTTGTTCATTTATTGTGTCCAGAGTTTATAATACAAGGACCAGAGCTTTCTCCCCAACTCAGGTTTATAAATTTTTCAATTGGCTTGTGAGGTCAGTAGGGATACTTTTTTTTTTTTGTCTAATTTGGTTTCTGGGAAGACTTTATTCAGGTCCTCAATGCTCATCTGTTCACATGGAATGATGTTCTTCATCTTCTCCAGCTCTTTTTCATATTCCTCATTCCTGGCCTTTGAGGGAGACAAAAACTCAGCACATCTTTTCACATCTTCTTTTTCTTCAGCATCTACCTGGACAGTATATTTACCTCTGGGCATTAAACTTCTCAAAGTCATCTACCAAGCCAGACTTCACCACATTGACCTTGTAGTAAGCCCAGCAAAGGGCTTCTGGCAGGTGGATTCTAGGGGAGAGTAGCCAACCTGGATGGAGGCGAGGGTCTCCTTCCAGGATTTCAGGGAGTTAGCAATGGCCTTTTGGTTTCCAGTTATGGTCTCCCCAAAAGCTACCCAGTCAATGACTTTTAGAGCAAGTTTTTGCCCAGCTATCTTGAGATCTTTCACCTACCCTGGCAGCCCCATGAGTTTCTTATTTTAAGGAGCAATAGTTAAAAATGTGACTCATATCATTTGAGGAACTTAATCCTGGATTTAATAATGCTGGTTGCTGAGCCTGCTCTAGAGATTTGGAGACAGTCTAGCTGTGATGTGGTCTAGGACTTTCTAGTTAGCAAAACCTCAAGGTGGCTCCATCCTGTCTAGAAAGTTTTCTGTTCTTGGTTATTGGATTTTTTGGAGGGAGAGAGAATAGGTCATTGTGGTAGAGAGTAGGCACAGAAGAGTAGAAAGCAATATTGGAAAATTTTCATCAGAGAGATACTGTAATTTGTTTCCCTCAAAGGAGCATGAACCCAGTAATAGCCTGAACAACTTCAAACCACAAACCTTAGTAAACACCTGTTACTTAATTATAAATTTTTACTACTTAAGCTTTCTTTTTGCCTCACTTTCCTCATTTATTAAAAAGCTTATTCAGTTGCATGAGTTTTAAAATATTTTGTATCAGTGAAGTGGTAAAAAGTAAAAGTTACCCATTAAAATGAAAGTATTTGGAATTGGCTGATTTTCTTGTCTTACATACTTATTTGATTTTTCTTATTATTTGCCAACCAGTGTTTTCTAATTTTGGACTTACTGAAGAAAGTCAATAATTTTCTGTGACTTACTGATGGGTCTTTTGTAATTACTGACATATTCAGTCACTGTGAACAATCATTAATTTAATGTTCTCATCATTCCTTATCTAGCCTATTCTACATATTTGATTATTGTTTCCCCTGAGCTCCTCCCCATAGCATATAACATATCCTCAGTGGAATGTAAGCCACATGAAGGTGGCATTTTATATCCATGCAATGCCTTTCTCTTACATATTATAATATCTTGTCATTTTGGAAAATAAAGTAAAAAATGTATCTTTTTTTTTTACTTTTATTTTATTTATTTTTTTATATATATATATGAAATTTATTGACAAATTGGTTTCCATACAACACCCAGTGCTCATCCCAAAAGGTGCCCTCCTCAATACCCATCACCCACCCTCCCCTCCCTCCCACCCCCCATCAACCCTCAGTTTGTTCTCAGTTTAAAAAATGTATCTTAAATGTAGCTGAATTTCAGGGCACCTGGGTGGCCCAGTCAGTTGAGCATCAGACTTCAGCTCAGGTCATGATCTCACGAGGCTTGTGGGTTAGAGTCCCACATCTGGCTCACAGCTGTCAGCCAGGAGCCTGCTTTGGATCCTCTGTCCCTTTCTCTCTCTGCCCCTCCCCCACTCACTCTCTCTCTCTCTCTCTCTCTCTCTCTCTCTCTCTCTCTCTCTCACACACACACACACACACACACACACTTTCTCTCTCAATAATAATAAACATTAAAAATATTTAAAAATGTAATTGATATTATTTTTGCAGTAAGCTAAGTAATATTGTTTAGCTATTCTTCACAGTGGCCTTATAGGCTGGCTGCTATTTATTTAAGGTTAGTTATCTTTCCCCTAGAGAGGATATTACAAAGGGAAGGGCAGATTCTTAAGTTAAAATTGTGTTTCCTGATCAAAAGCACAGGATTTATATGGTTGCTTTACTAAAATTATTGTTGCTGCTTTTTATTTCACTCCCAGGTTATTTGGTAAATAGAAACTAAACTTTCTTGTCAATTTATACTTACCATAATTTCAGAAGCTGTTGAGGTTGAAAGCATGAGCTATATTCCTCTGAATCCAGCAATATGAATTTTTAGTAGAAAGAGAGTAAACAAATTCAAAGAACACATGAACTGTTATTAAAGGTTCCTGTTATCATAGTTGTTAGTTGTAGATTAGCAATGTGGGTTATTTTTAAAAACAACTTTACTCTTAAATAAATCCATAATTATAGAATTAATAAATTTATGTTTATAAAATAAGTTGCCTCAGCTTATTGATCAGCTTACAGAATCATTTTAGAATGTTCACAGGGAAACAATTAGCTTTCCCTTCCCAAAATATATATTCCTTTCTCTCAAAATGTCTTGAGAAGAACATTCCAACTTCTAAAATTTCCATAATTGCTCTTGTCTGTATCTTCTAGTTTACTTTTTTCTAATGACTATATGATTTAGAGAAACTTCATTTCTATAATTCTTAAAATTTCATCAAAACACTTTCCTGAGCTATTCAGGTAAAACAAAAATATATATTTTCTGACTAATTCAAACAATTATTCTAATATTCACTTCATTTTGTGTATACCTACCCTTTTCCTATACATTTTAGACTAAATTTGTTTGATTCTATTCCCTGCTAGTTACAGTTGAGTCTTGAACAAAAGGACTTTGGACTACGTGGGTCCACTTACATGCAGATGTTTTACAGTACCCTACTGTATGTGTATTTTGTTGATGATTTTCTTAACAAGACTTTTTTTTCAAGCTTCCTTTATTCTAAGACTACAGTATATAATACATACAACATACCAAGTATGTGTTAATTGGCTGCTTATGTTATCTTTAAGGCTTCTAGTCAGCAGTAGGCTACTAGTAGTTAAGTTTTGAGGGAGTCAAAAATTATATGTGAATTTTTGACTGCATGGCCCCTAATTGCCCCTAATCATTGCCCCTAATCCCATGTTGTTCTAGGATCAATTGTATTTTCAACTTTTACAACATTAGCCAAGATTTGAGAAAGTGTAGGAAGAAAGAATGTACCTAATCAGTAACCTGAAAGTATAGCTAATGAATATGATCACTACATAAATAGCTGTCAAAACATGGATATTTTTTAAAATGAACGGAGGTGCTAACCAGGCCAGACACAAGGATAACTGTTCAAAATAACTGAGGCTGTCCTGGGAAAACTGAGGCAAATGTTCATACTGGTGATAAATAATTCACCACAAGAACTTGCTAAAATTCCCCACATTCTGTAAATTTATTGCAACATGCACTAGCTAAGATTTCCCATATTCCGATGCATATATTTTTACTTTTGGGGAGGAAACTTTTGACATTTTTCATTAAACTGCACTTAGTTCTTGGATGGGAGTGAGGTTCTGAGGCTCAGCACTGAAGGAAACACATCCCACCATGTTGGTTCTCAAAGCATGCATATCAAGCTTTCCTGTTAAATAGAGGTATTACCATTTTATGGTATCTCAAATGTTTTAGGATGTAGTACAGATAAGCTGTAATTAAGCTGTCATATTTAGGTACAACTGTGTAGTAAAACTGCTTTTAAAAACAACATAATTTAAAGGAAAATCTATGCTTTCAAATGCCTGGTGCTTTTTTAACTTTTAGAGCTTATCTTAGGAGAACTAGTAAAGTGTAGGAGCATCTTTAAAGAGAAAACAAGTATTAGATGAATGAAGTCATTAATCTGTGGAAATCTCTTTGAAAGACAGAATGTTTAGCATAGCAAGTGGTTAAACAGTGATAGAAATGTAAAAGACAGAAACTAGAAAAAACAATAACATTATTACAGTTAAGGTTGCTTAAAATCAGTTTAAAGAGATTTAGAATATCTATTCCTTCTCTTCCTCAGAATAAATTCATTTAATATTCTGCACGGTTCCTGGTTTGTACTCTGAATTGGCAGGAACAATCATTTCCAGATAGATCTGTGTTTACCAGTGGTAATGAACACATCTATTCAAATTCTCCTTCTAAGTGGAGAATTCACCTGGGTGGCTCGGTTAAGCATCTGACTCTTGGTTTCGGCTCAGGTCGTGATCTCATAGTTCTTGAGTTCAAACCCTTCGGTGGGCTCTGTGCTGGTATGCAGAGCCTGCTTGGGATTCTCTCTCCCTCTCTCTGCCCCTCCCCCCCTCACACACCCCCCCCCCAAATAAATAAATAAACATTAAAAGAAATTCTCCTTCCATATTTGATTAGAAATACTGGTGTTGCCTCAGTAATAGAAGTTTATTATAAAAAAATTACCAGTTGTTGAACTGAGTAGTACCCACAGCAATACCATGTTTTGTTGTGGAGACGTCAGTTTTGGTACTAGATCTTTTACTGCTTGACAGTGATTACTTATGTAAATAACTTTTCCTCTTTGGACTTAACCATGTGTGTGAACAGGTTGGAATTAGCCTCAAATGTCTTCTACCTTGAATGTTTGGTGAGTGGTTTTTGTTTTTTTTTTTTAACATTTATTTATTTATTTATTTTTTTATGAAATTTATTGACAAATTGGTTTCCATACAACACCCAGTGCTCATCCCAAAAGGTGCCCTCCTCAATACCCATCACCCACCCTCCCCTCCCTCCCACCCCCCATCAACCCTCAGTTTGTTCTCAGTTTTCAACAGTCTCTTATGCTTTGGCTCTCTCCCACTCTAACCTCTTTTTTTTTTTTCCCTTCCCCTCCCCCATGGGTTCCTGTTAAGTTTCTCAGGATCCACATAAGAGTGAAACCATATGGTATCTGTCTTTCTCTGTATGGCTTATTTCACTTAGCATTACACTCTCCAGTTCCATCCTAAATGTCCATCAACTGATGAATGGATAAAGAAATTGTGGTTTATATACACAATGGAATACTATGTGGCAATGAGAAAACATTTATTTATTTTTGAGAGAGGGAGAGAGACAGAGCGTGAACAGGGGAGAGGCAGAGGGAGAGGGTGACACAGAATCCAAAGCCGGCTTCAGGCTCTCAGCTGTCAGCATGGAGCCTGATGCGGGGCTCAAACTCACGAACCGTGATATCATGACCTAAGTCAAGTTGGACACTCAACTGACTGAGCCACCCAGGTGCCCCTTGGTGAGTGTTTTACTTTAATATTATAATAGAATTTCTCAACTTCTTTCTCTCATTATTGTATATTTTCCATGTTCCTTCTATTGTAGGGTTTTCTAATTTTCCTTTCCTTTCCTTTGGAGAGAAGCTTCTGAAGGAATAGGTTCATGCATTTTTCCACATTTATAAATGTTATAACTCTGATTCACTAATACCTCAACTTTTTGATATGGCTTTTCTCTTACCATTTAACAGATTAATTATTATTTTTTAGGTCACCAGAGACATTTGTGTGACTAACCCAAGGTGAGCATAGGAATTCTTATCTCATGTAACATCTCTGCAGGATGTGACCTTTTGGGGCACTTTTGCCATTTTGAAGTTCTCTCCATCATGGTATTTCATGACATTTCTTTTTACTTTTTTTTCCTTAACTTCTCTAGCCACTCTGTTTTTTTTTTCCTTTCTTTACCCTCTTCTTTAATATTGGTATTCCACGAACCCTTGTTCAACTTTTCTTTAATTCTACTTAAACCTATAAAAATTTATCCAAATCCGTAAGTTCAATTTCCACTTATTATGTACATAAATCTCTCTTATTAGACCAAATCTTTTTTAGGTCTGTTTTACTACATACCTAACATTCATCTGAATATCCAACAGATACCTCAGGTTCAACAACTGTAAAAAAATAAACAAAACCAGTTTAGCATTCTAATACAAATGTATTCCTCCCAGAGTATCCCTTATCACTACATATACTAGTTGCCCAAGTCTCTACCTTTTATCAGTTTTATCTACTTAAAAAATTATCAAACTCTTCTTTCCTCTTCATATTCATTACAAATGACTGTGGGTTAGCCTTATTATTCTTTGCATTTATGTATTAATAATACAATAGCCTACTGGCTAGTCTCTTGTTCTTCACCCCCAACCACTGTCTAAAATTTTGGCATAGATACAGCTTTCTGAAACAGTGAATTTGTTTTAGTTCTTGTCTGCTTGGAACCCTTCAATGTGTTTTCATGGCTCTTAAGATAAAGCCAGAATTACTTGGGGCAGTGGATTCAGCAGCCGACTTCAGTTCAAGTCATGATCTCATGGTTCATGAGTTTGAGCCCTGCATCAGGCTCTGTGCTGATGGCTCAGAAACTGGAGCCTACTTTGGATTCTGTGTCTCCCTCTCTGTCCCTCCCCTGCTCATGCTCTGTCTTTTTCTCTCTCAAAAATAAACATTAAAAAAATTTTTTTAGAAAAATAGATAAAGCCAGAATTACTTAACACGGAATAAGAAACCTTCCTGAGTTGGCTCCTGTCCATCTAGTCTCATTATCCTGCTATATAGCACTCTATAATTATTTATATATTTATTTCTTCCCTTGAATTATGTGTCCCTTGATGGTGAGGACTGTGAAATATCTCATGAGCTCAAACTCATGGAAGTGTGTCCCACATTTGAAATATGTTCAGATGGTATTAATTATTTGATTAAAAGATTATCAAGTTTAATAAAAGTAAAATAGGATTAATATGTTCTCAAAGTTATACAGAGTTAATACCTACATGGAAGAATTAGAAACCTAAATTCTAATCTTCAATCTCTATTAATTAGTTGTGTAACTTTTACCAAGTCACATAACTTTCCTGGTCCTCAGTTTCTTACCTGTAAAGTGATTTTGTAGTGTTAAATGATTTCTTAAGCCTCTTCTAGTTCTGACTTTCTGTACAACCTGGTACTGTTCCATGGTCATAATTTAATGAGACACATTAACTTTTCTGGCCTCTAAGGAACAATTTCCTTAACACTCAAATATAGTGTTTCACCCTAGTTTCTGTCCTATATCTAAGTATGTTTTGCCCAAGGGAAAACAGGCTCAGAGTGCTGTGATGGTGGAGAACAGTTTCTCATTTCCATTTGTTTTATATAAAGGGGAGAAAATGGTGTCATAACTCCAGTGGATTTATTTCCTGCTAACTTTAAAAGCTACGAAATGCTTGAAAATATATCCTCAATGTCACTGATTAGAACGTCCTGTGGAGACAAATTAATTTTCTCTAAATGACATTTGAAAACTTGTTAAGGGCAAAGAACAGGAGAATATGGCTATCCGATGAGTCATTTCATAATTTCAGGATGAAGTTGACTACCTTGTATGATAAGTTTTTGTGGAGCAAACAGGACAAGGTGAGTTTTACCCAGCTATGAGCAAAGTACCTATTACTAATTTAGAAAAGGGAGGGATAACAGTCTGGAAAATTATAGGCACATTTAAATAACTAAATGTGCTATAAAGATATATGCCAAGATTTTGGTGACAAGACTTAGAAGAGTTATGGGCAAATTAATACACAGGGACCAAGTTGGATTTATGAGGCATGAAATAATTACAGACAGTATGAAGAAGAGTTTTATGTTAATGCAAATTGATAGTGATACTGAGACTCTGGTGTTTGCAAATTCTGTTAATATCCTGGAAGTGTGTAATAGAATGGAATAGAAATAGCTAAGCTAATATTAAATCATGTAAGTTTATAAGTCTTGTTTTTTTGAAGAAGATATTATTGTAGCAAAAAAGGTTGTATATTTATGGTGCTAAATACCCAACATAAAAAATGTAGATAATGGAATGCTACCTAATTGGAAAGACATAGGTATATGATTGAGGTAACGGTTCTTTTTTTTTCTTCTTCTTCTTCTTGTAGACTGGCTACATGTTGAAAGTCATTTTTAAGTAGCTCCTACTTGTTTTACTCTTTTTCTTATTTTAACTTTTGTGATTAAAGAATGACTTAAGTCACCAGTATGACACATTTTAAATAATACATTCTCAGTCATGGGGATTTGAACAAATTTAGGAGTTGCAAATTTAAAATGCTGATGATAGTGTATTCTTACCAAGTCTACAGAATATTTGAGTGAGATGCATGTAATCCTTTTGACTGAAAATATTAACATTTAAAATTTCACAGAACTAAAAACAATGTTTCAAACATGTCCATTACCGGTAGAGTAGTAGTTTAGACACTCAGAATAGCTCTCCTGCAAAACAACTAAATCTTACATTACAAACACATTGCTGAATTTCAAGAAATAAAGGAAATCTTCAGGGGCCCAAGCAAGCAAAGAGCAAAGCTGTAAGTTGAAACCTTACCAGGAAGCAGTGAAGAATAAGTAACGGGAAAGCTGAGTTGGTCCAAGGTATAAATAAATACCCAGGCTAACCCTGTGATTAAATGCTGTTATGAGGATGTATCATAGTGTGCAGGAGCCTAACCAGGAGCGTTAAAGAAACCCCAAGTAGGTACCAGAACCTGTTGGATAACAGCAGAAGCAAACAAATCCTTTTTTGTTTGAAGTATCATACTTTTAGGGCCTTATGATTCCCACAGAGTAAGGTCAAGAAAAGAAATGCTTATAATCAGAGACCACAAAACACAGAAGGAAAGAAGACCCAAGGGTAAGTATCAGCGTAAAGAAGAAATATTTCAGATGCTTTTTAAAAAGTTTTTGTTTTTAAAGGGCACTTATGGGGTGGCTCAGTCAATTGAGTGTCGGACTCTTGATTTTGACTCAGGTCATGATCCCAGGCTCATGGGATTGAGCCCCATGTCAGGCTCTGTGGTGAGTGTGGAGCCTGCTTAGGATTCTCTCTCTCTCTCTCTCTCTCTCTCTCTCTCTCTCTCTCTCTCGGGGTGCCTGGGTGGCTCAGTCAGTTAAGCATTCAACTTCAGCTCAGGTCATGATCTCATGGTTCGTGGGTTCAAGCCCCACATCGGGCTCTGTGCTGACAGCCCAGAGTCTGGACCCTGCTTTGGATTCTGTGTCTCCCTCTCTCTCTGCCCCTTCCCCTGCTCATTCTCTCTCTCTCTCTCTCTCTCTCTCTCTCTCTCTCTCTCTCTCTCTCACACACACACACACACACACACACACACAAACACACACATACACAAATAAATAAACATTAAAAAAAAAGATTCTCTCCTTTTCTCCATCTACCCCTCTCCCCATTTGTGGTCTCTCTCTGTGTGTCTGTCTTTAAAATAAAAAAAATAACGTTTTTTTAAAGTATAATTGATATTCTTAAACAAGGAGAGAAAATGGAATTATATAAAATGCTCAGTTAAAACCGCAAAAGGCAGAAAAACTGTGGAAGACAAAAATAAGAAAATGGGCAAAAAGAAAAAAAAGTAACAAATATGGTATATATCAATCCACCTCTATCAATAATCATTTTAAACATCAATAGTCTATGCACCAATTAAAAACAGAGATAGTCATGCTGATCAAAGAATAGGATCCCAGTATATATTGTCTGTAAGAATCTCAATTTTATTAAAAGGACATCTTTGAATAATAATAGTAAAGCGATGCTGAAAGATATACCACACTAACACTAATCAAAAGAGTGAACATCTATATTAATTTCAGCCAGAACAGACTTCAGAGCAAGGAAAGGTATCAGCGATAAAGAGGGAATTGCATAATTATAAAGAAGTTAGTGCTCCAAGAAGACATGATGATCCTTAATAAATACATGTCTAATAATAGAACATCAAAATATGTGAAACAAAAACTGATAGAACTACACAGGGAAGTAGATGAATCTACTATTATAAGTGAAGACTTCAATGCTCCTCCATCAGAAGTGGACAGATCCAGCCGCAGAAAATTAGTATGGACATAGTTGAACTCAACAGTGCCATCAGTTAACTGGATATAATTGACATCTATTGAGAATTCATCAAACAAGAGCAGAATACACATTCTGTCCATGCTCACATGGGACATTTACCAAGATAGACTATGTTCTGGGCCATAGATCACGCCTTAAAAATTTTAAAGGGCTGAAAGTTCTAAGCTTCTAATCCTAGCTTAGTCTTTTAGTGACTGGCCCTCATTCAGGACTATTGCCTCACCAACCATTGCCTCATAAGAACAAAAGACACTCCTATCACCCAGGAAATTCCAATGGAATTTGTTGTATAATGCCACCTCTACATATATCCATTTTCCAAATGTGTGTATTATTGGTGAGATTTCTAGTCAGTTCCATTTGTCTGACCTTGTGCTAGTTTATCATTCTGTCTAATTTATCATAGTCATTTAATTGTTAATGAGGTAAGTTCTTATCAATCCCCTACCTGTGCTTCTTCTCAGGAAGTATCCTATATATTCTGGAATCATTTTTTAGGCCTAGTTATTCTAACTCAACAATCTACTTTCAACCACATTGCCATCATCATTTGATATTACATTTGACAATTAACAAATACGTATTTGGCATCTACCATATGTATATACATGAGCTATGTTTGGAGATGTAGCACTGCACTGTGCTGTTAAGGCTCCTAAACGACAGTAGCTTATGGACTTACTCTGGATTTCATTTACCATGCTCAAAGCTAGCAAGCAAGCATGTTCTCTTTTAAAAGAATGTGAAATTCAAAGTGGAAGAAAATATGACCATCCTCCCCCTGATTTTAAGAGATGCAAAATAAAACTAAAGCTAAGGAGTTCATGCCTAAGCATAACTGACTTCCAGCCAATTCCTAATACCTATTTAAAATCCGGCAGGTCTGCACATCTGTATACTTTATTCCACATTGGTGAAAGTCTGGAAAGTTGGTGAAAGTTTGTTAAAGTAAAATTAGAAAATCTAACCTTCAAAGTAAGTAGAGAAGGTGTTTCCTTGATGTGATGCATGTGCTTGTAAGAAGGAGCTGGTCTTCTAAATAGTCACTATTCTGAGTTCATGGCTACATTATAATCATTACAGAAATTAAATATTTAGGTACCAAGATTATCAACTGCTCTAATGCAGCTAGTACTTGCACTATTTGTGATGGTAGGGAGTATTTTAATTAAGAAAAGTCAGACTTCTGAGGATTAAATCATCTGTCACTTACCTTCCAAAATGGCAACTAGCCAACTGAGAACAAACTTCCCTAAATAAAAGGGATAAAAAAGATGTCTAGGGAATTCTTCCTTCTGAAGCCAGGAAGCAAATGGAAGACCATGGGGGAGGCAGAGGAACAGCAGAAAGAAGTGACAAACCAGAAAGCTCACATTTTCACTTCACCTATCTCATTCCTGCTGTTTACACTTAGGATGTGATTTTATGGAGTACTCTGTTCTCAAAGAATTTTACCAATCCGGACAACACTGGACCCAGAGAGAGTGCTGAAACCAGAGGCCACATAAAACTGGAAGAGTGCAGATGGGATGGCAGAAGCTTATCAAGAGACAGAAGCTTGTTTAAAACATGTTTTTAGAAGACAGTATGTTACCATATAGCAACAAAAGGTACTAAGTTCCAATTGAGCAAAGTATTAAAGAGCATAAAGTGCTATATAATTCTGTCTGTATTCAAAGCCAGTGAAAATGAAGTCAGGGAAGTTATGGGAATTAATTTAAGTTGAAGTGGGGTAAGGCAGCAGTTTATATGATGGCAATTGCTGGTGCCTGTGCTAGAGCAACTTTTTGAAATCTCAAGTTTCTTTCCCATTTGTATGTAGGGATAGGCCCATCAGAAGACCTGGCTCCAAAAGCCCATTGCCTCACCAAACTCTACATATATTGTGGATGCATCATACTTTTCAAAACCCCTGAAGAGGAGAGAACAAAGGAGCAAAGAGATGCCACTTTAGTACACTTCTGGTTGATAATAAATTTTGCTTTTAATGCTAAGTCTTGTTAGACTTACACAGAATGAATATCTATTAGATTTCTTTTTAAGATCCCTTCTCTAAGCTCCTAAGTATATGCAAAAGGTCCTAGATGGAAATTTTTGTTCGACTAGTTCTAAAAAAATGTGGATTTCTTTCCTTTTGTTCTTTTTCCTTTTCTTTCCTTTTCTCTTCCTTCTTCCTCTCCTCCCTTTCCCTCCCCTCTCCTTTCCTCTCCTTCTGTCTTTTTTTTTTTTTTTTGCTTCTTTTATCTATCAGATTTAGAGCACAAGTGAATCACAAAAGGAGGCAAAGAACCCAGATGGGACAAATGATGCCTAGCAATAGGCCACATGTTTGAGTCTGTAATATGTTTTCACTCTCTCTTCTAAATTTTGAATATAATCCCAGTTAAAAAATAAAAAAGCTTCACAGCTTGCATACCTGACTCCTCATTCTCTCTTCTATTTATTATTTCTAAATGGCTCATCTTTGAGGTGATTTTAAAGGGGTAGTGTTATAGAACTTACGTTTCCTTATTTATGGAAGAATTAATCAAGTGTGTTTAACATTATAAGTGCCTAGAAAGTCAACTTTGACCACTCTGATTACATTGTTAACGTAATACTGAATTTCTTTTTTTTTTTTTTATTTTATTTTATTTTATTTTTTTTATATATATGAAATTTATTGACAAATTGGTTTCCATACAACACCCAGTGCTCATCCCAAAAGGTGCCCTCCTCAATACCCATCACCCACCCTCCCTTCCCTCCCACCCCCCATCAACCCTCAGTTTGTTCTCAGTTTTCAACAGTCTCTTATGCTTTGGCTCTCTCCCACTCTAACCTCTTTTTTTTTTTTTTTTCTTCCCCTCCCCCATGGGTTCCTGCTAAGTTTCTCAGGATCCACATAAGAGTGAAACCATATGGTATCTGTCTTTCTCTGTATGGCTTATTTCACTTAGCATTACACTCTCCAGTTCCATCCACGTTGCTACAAAGGGCCATATTTCATTTTTTCTCATTGCCACGTAGTATTCCATTGTGTATATAAACCACAATTTCTTTATCCATTCATCAGTTGATGGACATTTAGGCTCTTTCCATAATTTGGCTATTGTTGAGAGTGCTGCTATCAACATTGGGGTACAAGTGCCCCTATGCATCAGTACTCCTGTATCCCTTGGATAAATTCCTAGCAGTGCTATTGCTGGGTCATAGGGTAGGTCTATTTTTAATTTTCTGAGGAACCTCCACACTGCTTTCCAGAGCGGCTGCACCAATTTGCATTCCCACCAACAGTGCAAGAGGGTTCCCGTTTCTCCACATCCTCTCCATCATCTATAGTCTCCTGATTTGTTCATTTTGGCCACTCTGACTGGCGTGAGGTGATACCTGAGTGTGGTTTTGATTTGTATTTCCCTGATAAGGAGCGACGCTGAACATCTTTTCATGTGCCTGTTGGCCATCTGGATGTCTTCTTTAGAGAAGTGTCTATTCATGTTTTCTGCCCATTTCTTCACTGGGTTATTTGTTTTTCGGGTGTGGAGTTTGGTGAGCTCTTTATAGATTTTGGATACTAGTCCTTTGTCCGATATGTCATTTGCAAATATCTTTTCCCATTCCGTTGGTTGCCTTTTAGTTTTGTTGGTTGTTTCCTTTGCTGTGCAGAAGCTTTTTATCTTCATAAGGTCCCAGTAATTCACTTTTGCTTTTAATTCCCTTGCCTTTGGGGATGTGTCGAGTAAGAGATTGCTACGGCTGAGGTCAGAGAGGTCCTTTCCTGCTTTCTCCTCTAAGGTTCTGATGGTTTCCTGTCTCACATTTAGGTCCTTTATCCATTTTGAGTTTATTTTTGTAAATGGTGTGAGAAAGTGGTCTAGTTTCAACCTTCTGCATGTTGCTGTCCAGTTCTCCCAGCACCATTTGTTAAAGAGGCTGTCTTTTTTCCATTGGATGTTCTTTCCTGCTTTGTCAAAGATGAGTTGGCCATACGTTTGTGGGTCTAGTTCTGGGGTTTCTATTCTATTCCATTGGTCTGTGTGTCTGTTTTTGTGCCAATACCATGCTGTCTTGATGATGACAGCTTTGTAGTAGAGGCTAAAGTCTGGGATTGTGATGCCTCCTGCTTTGGTCTTCTTCTTCAAAATTCCTTTGGCTATTCGGGGCCTTTTGTGGTTCCATATGAATTTTAGGATTGCTTGTTCTAATTTCGAGAAGAATGCTGGTGCAATTTTGATTGGGATTGCATTGAATGTGTAGATAGCTTTGGGTAGTATTGACATTTTGACAATATTTATTTTTCCAATCCATGAGCAGGGAATGTCTTTCCATTTCTTTAAATCTTCTTCAATTACCTTCATAAGCTTTCTATAGTTTTCAGCATACAGATCCTTTACATCTTTGGTTAGATTTATTCCTAGGTATTTTATGCTTCTTGGTGCAATTGTGAATGGGATCAGTTTCTTTATTTGTCTTTCTGTTGCTTCATTTTTAGTGTATAAGAATGCAACTGATTTCTGTACATTGATTTTGTATCCTGCAACTTTGCTGAATTCATGTATCAGTTCTAGCAGACTTTTGGTGGAGTCTATCGGATTTTCCATGTATAATATCATGTCATCTGCAAAAAGCGAAAGCTTGACTTCATCTTTGCCAATTTTGATGCCTTTGATTTCCTTTTGTTGTCTGATTGCTGATGCTAGAACTTCCAGCACTATGTTAAACAACAGCGGTGAGAGTGGGCATCCCTGTCGTGTTCCTGATCTCAGGGAAAAAGCTCTCAGTTTTTCCCCGTTGAGGATGATGTTAGCTGTGGGCTTTTCATAAATGGCTTTTATGATCTTTAAGTATGTTCCTTCTATCCCGACTTTCTCAAGGGTTTTTATTAAGAAAGGGTGCTGAATTTTGTCAAAGGCCTTTTCTGCATCGATTGACAGGATCATATGGTTCTTCTCTTTTTTTTTGTTAATGTGATGTATCACGTTGATTGATTTGCGAATGTTGAACCAGCCCTGCATCCCAGGAATGAATCCCACTTGATCATGGTGAATAATTCTTTTTATATGCTGTTGAATTCGATTTGCTAGTATCTTATTGAGAATTTTTGCATCCATATTCATCAGGGATATTGGCCTGTAGTTCTCTTTTTTTACTGGGTGTCTGTCTGGTTTAGGAATCAAAGTAATACTGGCTTCATAGAAGGAGTCTGGAAGTTTTCCTTCCCTTTCTATTTCTTGGAATAGCTTGAGAAGGATAGGTATTATCTCTGCTTTAAACGTCTGGTAGAACTCCCCTGGGAAGCCATCTGGTCCTGGACTCTTATTTGTTGGGAGATTTTTGATAACCGATTCAATTTCTTCGCTGTTTATGGGTCTGTTCAAGCTTTCTATTTATTCCTGATTGAGTTTTGGAAGAGTGTGGGTGTTCAGGAATGTGTCCATTTCTTCCAGGTTGTCCAATTTGTTGGCATATAATTTTTCATAGTATTCCCTGATAATTGTTTGTATCTCTGAGGGATTGGTTGTAACAATTCCATTTTCATTCATGATTTTATCTATTTGTGTCATCTCCCTTTTCTTTTTGAGAAGCCTGGCTAGCGGTTTGTCAATTTTGTTTATTTTTTCAAAAAACCAACTCTTGGTTTCGTTGATCTGCTCTGCAGTTTTTTTAGATTCTATATTGTTTATTTCTGCTCTGATCTTTATTATTTCTCTTCTTCTGCTGGGTTTGGGCTGCCTTTGCTGTTCTGCTTCTATTTCCTTTAGGTGTGCTGTTAGATTTTGTATTTGGGATTTTTCTTGTTTCTTGAGATAGGCCTGGATTGCAATGTATTTTCCTCTCAGGACTGCCTTCGCTGCGTCCCAAAGCGTTTGGATTGTTGTATTTTCATTTTCGTTTGTTTCCATATATTTTTTGATTTCTTCTCTAATTGCCTGGTTGACCCACTCATTCGTTAGTAGGGTGTTCTTTAACCTCCATGCTTTTGGAGGCTTTCCAGACTTTTTCCTGTGGTTGATTTCAAGCTTCGTAGCATTGTGGTCTGAAAGTATGCATGGTATAATTTCAATTCTTGTAAACTTATGAAGGGCTGTTTTGTGACCCAGTATATGATCTATCTTGGAGAATGATCCATGTGCACTTGAGAAGAAAGTATATTCTGTTACTTTGGGATGCAGAGTTCTAAATATATCTGTCAAGTCCATCTGATCCAATGTCTCATTCAGGGCCCTTGTTTCTTTATTGACCGTGTATCTAGATGATCTATCCATTTCTGTAAGTGGGGTGTTAAAGTCCCCAGCAATTACCACATTCTTATCAATAAGGTTGCTTATGTTTATGAGTAATTGTTTTATATATTTGGGGGCTCCGGTATTCGGCGCATAGACATTTATAATTGTTAGCTCTTCCTGATGGATAGACCCTGTAACTATTATATAATGTCCTTCTTCATCTCTTGTTACAGCCTTTAACTTAAAGTCTAGTTTGTCTGATATAAGTATGGCTACTCCAGCTTTCTTTTGGCTTCCAGTAGCATGATAAATAGTTCTCCATCCCCTCACTCTGAATCTAAAGGTGTCCTCAGGTCTAAAATGAGTCTCTTGTAGACAGCAAATAGATGGGTCTTGTTTTTTTATCCATTCTGATACCCTATGTCTTTTGGTTGGCGCATTTAATCCATTTACATTCAGTGTTATTATAGAAAGATACGGGTTTAGAGTCATTGTGATGTCTGTATGTTTTATGCTTGTAGTGATGTCTCTGGTACTTTGTCTCACAGGGTCCCCCTTAGGATCTCTTGTAGGGCTGGTTTAGTGGTGACAAATTCCTTCAGTTTTTGTTTGTTTGGGAAGACCTTTATCTCTCCTTCTATTCTAAATGACAGATTTGCTGGATAAAGGATTCTCGGCTGCATATTTTTGCTGTCTAGCACCCTGAAAATCTCGTGCCAATTCTTTCTGGCCTGCCAAGTTTCAAAAGAGAGATCAGTCACGAGTCTTATAGGTCTCCCTTTATATGTGAGGGCACGTTTACCCCTTGCTGCTTTCAGAATTTTCTCTTTATCCTTGTATTTTTCCAGTTTCACTATGATATGTCGTGCAGAAGATCGATTCAAGTTACGTCTGAAGGGAGTTCTCTGTGCCTCTTGGATTTCAATGCCTTTTTCCTTCCCCAGTTCAGGGAAGTTCTCAGCTATGATTTCTTCAAGTACCCCTTCAGCACCTTTCCCTCTCTCTTCCTCCTCTGGGATACCAATTATGCGTATATTATTTCTTTTTAGTGTATCACTTAGTTCTCTAATTTTCCCCTCATACTCCTGGATTTTTTTATCTCTCTTTTTCTCAGCTTCCTCTTTTTCCATAACTTTATCTTCTAGTTCACCTATTCTCTCCTCTGCCTCTTCCATCGGAGCCGTGGTGGTTTGCATTTTGTTTTGCATTTCCTTTAAAGCGTTTTTCAGCTCCTCGTGACTGTTCCTTAGTCCCTTGATCTCTGTAGCAAGAGATTCTCTGCTGTCCTGTATACTGTTTTCCAGCCCAGCGATTAATTTTATGACTATTATTCTAAATTCACTTTCTGTTATATTATTTAAATCCTTTTTGATCAGCTCATTAGCTGTTGTTATTTCCTGGAGATTCTTCTGAGGGGAATTCTTCCGCTTGGTCATTTTGGATAGTCCCTGGTGTGGTGAGGACCTGCAGGGCACTTCCCCTGTGCTGTGGTGTATAACTGGAGTTGGTGGGCGAGGCCGCAGTCAGTCCTGATGTCTGCCCCCAGCCCACCGCTGGGGCCACAGTCAGACTGGTGTGTGCCTTCTCTTCCCCTCTCCTAGGGGCGGGATTCCCTGTGGGGTGGTGTGGCCCGTCTGGGCTACTTGCACACTGCCAGGCTTGTGGTGCTGGGGATCTGGCGTATTAGCTGGGGTGGGTAGGCAAGGTGCACGGAGGCAGGGGGGGCAGGCTTAGCTCGCTTCTCCTTAGGTGATCCACTTCAGGAGGGGCCCTGTGGCAGCCGGAGGGAGTCAGATCCGCTGCCGGAGGTTTGGCTCCGCAGAAGCACAGAGTTGGGTGTTTGCGCGGAGCGAGCAATTTCCCTGGCCGGAACCGGTTCCCTTTGGGATTTTGGCTGGGGGATGGGCGGGGGAGATGGCGCTGGCGAGCGCCTTTGTTCCCTGCCAAACTGAGCTCTGTCGTCCGGGGGCTCCGCAGCTCACCCTCCCTTTGTCCTCCAGCCTTCCCGCTTTCCGAGCAGAGCTGTTAACTTATGACCTCCCAGACGCTAAGTCGCGCTTGCTGTGGGAACACAGTCCGTCAGGCCCCTCCGCTTTTGCAAGCCGGACTCGGGGGCTCTGCTTGGCCGGCGAGCCGCCCCTCCGCCCCGGCTCCCTCCCGCCAGTCCGTGGAGCGCACACCGCCTCGCCGCCCTTCCTACCCTCTTCCGTGGGCCTCTCGTCTGCACTTGGGTCCGGTGACTCCGTTCTGCTAATCCTCTGGCGGTTTTCTGGGTTATTTAGGCAGGTGTAGGTGGAATCTAAGTGATCAGCAGGAAGCGCAGTGAGCCCAGCGTCCTCCTACGCCGCCATCTTGGAACTTCCCCCTGAATTTCTTATTTAAATACTGATTATTATTTTCCACATGATTGTATCAAATAAAAGCAATTACTATTGCATTTTGACTACATTTATTGCCAAATAAATGAATGTCTTGAATTTTTAAGTCAGGTGCTCTGTTCATTGAACTGTTTACAGAACAGAAAGGTAGTTAATGTATATGGCATTTCCCCAAACTAATTCCATTTGCCACAGAACAATTAAAATATCCAGAACACAGCCTCACTTTTACTAATTCATCTGGTTTCTGTAATAAATTGTGTGTACTAGTGTTGGCTAAACTAATGAAAGTATGTTTTGCTTGTGAAAAAATAATTCAGTACCATATGTTCATTATTTATATGATGGGTGTAAATTATTCAAAATGCTTCTCTTTATTATAAATTTTTTTAAAGTTTTCACATATTTCAGATAACTAGTATTTTTTAAAAAAACAGTTGTTCATATAATATTTTAGTGTATAGTTCAATGTATATAGCTGCTTTCATTCAGCCTTGAAAATAAGATTTTTTAAATGAATCACTTATTCTCATAGAAATTTATGTTGTATATATAACTTCTGAGCTAAAATAATACGCAATTGCCACAAAAAGGCAAATTAATTACAGCATAAAAGGTCATTTTTAAGTTTTCTGACAGTGTAGAACATTAGAAGGACAAAAATCAATGGCACATTGTTCTATGCTGGAAAACATCTTGATTTAATCAAGACACTGTGTAGGCTTTTATGATTCAAAATAATTGTACTTTCTATGAAATCAGACATTCAGATTTGTAAGCTACTGTTTTAATAAGAAATGAATCAAAGATTAGAGAAACATTGCATTTACTTTCTTATTTTCTCTTACAAACAAATGTAACTTTCCAACACAAAGGCATTTCTTTCTATTTACTCTTTAAAGTTATATTTATACAATTGATGTATATTTTCAACATTAATGAAATAGCTCTCAAAATGTATAACCACATAGAAGTATAACAATTGTAAATTCAAGGATAACTTATCCTTGAAATTCAGGTTTTTATCATCTTTCATTGAATGGAAATTTGAAATGGTCTCTCTGGGGAATTATTTTCATTAGTACTCTCATCACCAATTCCCCCCAAATGCCCTTATTTAAAAATGAGTCATTGCCTTATTTCAAAAATACGTTTTTTCTCTTTGCTTTTCTTTCTATCCTGAAAGCAAATGAATTTTAGGATTCAAAACATCATTGGCTAAACACTTTAACACTATTAACTGTGTGCTCATAAGTGAAAATCATGAGTAAATTTTATAAGAGGTAATGTATTTTATACTGTATTATACTGAAAGACTATGGAAATTGGTGCCAATAAACATGAGTTTGAATTCTAATTTTCCCACATTCCAGCATTTTGAGAATAGCAAATCATTCTCTGCATCTTTTTTTTAATCTGTAAGAAGACAATAATCTGATTTAAAAAATCATATTTTTGTGGGTGCTGGGGTGGCTCAGTCGGTTAAGCATCTGACTCTTGATTTCAGCTCAAGTCATGACCTCATGATTTGTGAGATCGAGCCCTGTGTCAGGCTTTGAGCTGACACTGTGGGGCCTGCTTAGGATTCTCTCTACCTCTCTCTCTATACCCCTCCCCCACTTGTTCCCTGTGTCTCCCAAAATAAATAAATAAACTTAAAAAAATTAAAAATCATATTTTTGTAAGGAATAAGTAAAACTCCTTAGATGAACATATTGATGAACCATAAAATACCATAAATATCTCTGTTATTATGTGAAACCAAAGATAAAGCAGTCATTGAGAATGTAAATATGTAAAACCAAAGATAAAGCAGTCCTTGGGAATGTAAAAACAATATGGAGGTTCCTCAGAATATTAAAGATAGAGCTGTATGATCCAGCAGTTCCACTCCTAGGCATATATCTGAAGGAAGTGAAGTCACTATTGTAAAGAAATGTCAGCAACCCCATTTTCACTGTAGCATTATTTGTAATAGCCAAAATCTAAAAACAGGTTAACCTAAGTATCTACTGATGGATGGGTAAAAAAACACGCGCGCGCACACACACACACACACACACACACACACACACACACACAGGAATATTCTTTAGCCATAAGAAGAAAGAAATCCTGCCATTTGCAATGCCATGATTGGATTTAGAAGGCATTATACTAAGTGAAATAAGTCAGAACGAGTAAGATACTGTATCTCATTTGCAAGTAGAATCTGAAAAAAAAATCCCATATTAGTAGAAACAGAACAGAGCACTGGTTGCTAGAAGTGGGGGACATGGGAGGGAGGCAAGATAAAGAAGGCCTGATTATTTAGACATTGGAAAAATTATTTTACTCTGAGAGCTAAATCATAAAATCAACATAGCATACATAACTAAGCACAGTCATCAAAAATACAGAATGGCTAACAGACATGATAGGAATTAAAATAATATAATAGGACATTTCAAAAATAAAACATGGTTAAAAGCCAACTTATTCATAAAGGGTGTTGGTAGCAAAAGACACTTAGGAAATTCAATTATCAACTCTACAAACTCTCATTTGACTCCAGCTTGATGGCTTACCATGACCTTTAAATTCAATTAGTATTTAATTAAAATTCATTCTACTTTCATTTAATATAGCATGGGAGGCCAGTTTTCTCCTTCAGATCTCCAGGGATTTGGGGGGAAAAGATCTATTTCAAATATTTGTCTACAATTCAGTTCTTACATCAAACTCCATTTTGTCTCCTGCTGAGCTATCATTCTTCTTTATCCCTTTCCCACAGAACCACCCAAATGAGAATGAGTGCATAACAATATAAAATTGTGACCGAGGTTCCAAGGGTGGTATGTGGGTAACATTTGTAGCACAGCACAGAACAATATAGAACTTGAAAGTCATTCAGCAGCCATATCTAATCACTGAGTAATTTCAAAATTCACCTCTCCTTGAAGAGCCTCACCTTTGTAGGTTTCTTATTCCCATTCATTCTGGTTGTCTCTCCCTAAATCAAAAATCTCCCCTCTCTCTACAATGGAGAACAATTCAGTACCCTCCAAATTAACTGCATGTCTTCTTTGCATAGTCAGAGTTTATTAGACTGATTATTAAACAAAGAACCAAGGAGCAGTTGTAGAATCTCACACTTAACTGTGTTAGTTTCCTAGCGCTGCCTTAACGAGGTACCAAAACTTAAAAGTCATGAGGCTTAAAACAACAGATGTGTATTCTCAGTTCTGGAGGCTTGACGCTAAAAACTAAGATGCTGACAAGGTTTATTCCTCCCAAGGAATTTCTGAGGCAGAATTGTCCTTTGCGCCTCTCCTGGCTTCTAATGGTTGCTAGCAATCCTTGGTGTTCCTTGGCTATGGATGTATCTATCACTCCAGTCTTTGCCTTAGCCTTCACAGTGGCTTTCTTCTCCGCTGTGTCTGTTTTTAAATTTCCCTCTTATAAGGACCTCAGTCATTGGATTCAAGCCAGCCTTAATCCATTATGACCCCACTTTAACTTGATTGTATCTATAAAGACTCGGTTTCAAAAGAAGGTCATCCTCACAGGTTTGGGAGTTTGGATTTCAATATTTTTTATTGAGAGACGCAATTAGATGCATAATGTGGAGCAAATGGCTTATGTAGGAAACTTAAAACCAGATTTTTCTCTATTGTCGACCAGCCCCAAGATTTGGCATAGCTGTTAGTCTCTAATAAGAAACATCCCACTTTGTAGGGTGCTCAATATTTTTGTGTTTTGTAGGGTGACAAAATAAGTCACCCAAAAATATGGTATTTTTGTATAAGACTTATTTTGAGCAGAAAGCAGTTGAGAAGAAGCAGATACAAGAAAAAGCTGTCTGCTGTCCCCTATTTGCCTGAAAGCAGGACATAAATTTATAAAGGTGCCCTCTTCTCCTCTCTACCAGGAAGGACAAAAGTTAATCACTGGAGACAACTTAAGACTTTTATCAACTTAGCGACAGCACCAGAGGAATTTACATAATAAACTTTATTAACTAGCCTTGTCTGTCATTAATTTCCCATATATTTGCCTTCCCACAATTTGCCAGCCTTGGAAACCCTTTTTGTTTGTCCTGTCACTTCTCTAAAAACATATTGTTCCTTTGTTAAGATGCTACCTAAGCCCAAGTTCTAACCAAACCTCTGTTACTCACCTTGTGTACTCTTCATGTGTTATATGCACAATGCATGTTAGTAAATACTTGTTTTTCTTTTGTTAATTTGTCTTAGGCCCATCTAATTTATAGATCCCCAGCTGGAGAACCTAAGATGGTTAGAGAAAGAGATTTTTCTTCCCCTCTAACTCCTATAAATATATTTTAACTTTCTTATGGGATCAAATAAATTACTTGGGAATAGATTGATCCATTTCAGGTCTGTCTTTTAAGATTTGTTAGGTGGGAACACAGCAATGCTCAATTTAGGACTAATTATTCCTCCACATCAGAGGCAAGGCTACCCAATACCTGAATCATGAGGTTTTCCAGTTGGCTTGGTGGGAATGGGCACTATTTCCAGTTCTATGTGAATTCCAGCACCTTTGCTTCTAGGCTTCTGGGTGGTTCTTTCCCTGACTTTGGGTAGTTTCCTCACAGACACGTATTGATCAGTGCTGAGAGGGCTCATCTGCAGGTTTATAGATTTCTCTCTTTGGGCAGCTTTCTTTTCATCAGTGGTCTGCCCTGTGAACTCTACTTACTTTGCTCTACCAGTCTCTCACCTTTATCTTCTCCAATTAGGGGATCTGCTGAGCTCTGGTTGGGTCCTCCCCCACGTACTGCAATCTTGTGTGACTTTACATCCTCCTGTGTGTGAGCATTAGATTGCTTCCAATATCTTGCTGTAAACAGTGCTGCAGTGAATAACCTTGTGCTTATTTTCATATTGTTAGAGGTTAATTTAACAATAAGATTTCTAGAAGTGCAATTACTGAGTGAAAAAGTAAGTGTACGTGAAGATTTTTTGTGTATTGCCAAAATATTTCCCTGGAAAGATTGTATCACTATTCATTCCCATTAGCAATGAACCAGTGTGCCTGTTTCCCTAATCCCCACGAACCAAAAATATTGCCATGTTTTTAAATTGTTGTCAGTCTGATAGTGGAGAAATGGTATTTTAATATCATTTTCAGTATCGTTTCTCTAGTTATCATTGAGTTTGAACATCTTTTCATCTGTTTGAGGACCATTTTTATGTCTTTTTTTTTTGGTGAATTTTCTGTTGAAAATTGTGTGTGTATATATATATTTTAACCTATTAACTACAAGAATTTACTACATTCCAGGTTCAGATAACTCAAAAACAACCTTAGTTTGACATAGTCTGGAAAAGTTTTAAATCTTGAAGATTTAAAGAATCTTATAAAGATCCTATAAAGAAAATGAGGTCATAAACACCCATATTTAGTACTTTTGATATTGACTAAGTTACCATATTTAGTACTTTTGATATTGGCTAAGGCCATGAGTTCTGGGTTTGTGAGACTGAGCCCCACATCAAGTTCTGCTGATACCACAGAGTCTGCTTGGGATTCTCTCTTTTCCTCTCTCTTTGCCCCTCCCTGGATCATGTACACACTCTCGCTCTGTCTCAAAATAAATGACATTTAAAAAAAAGTTACCATCTCCCCTTTATAAATTCTCACTCTTTTGGTTATATATTTTGTTTGGTTTGAATGTGAATTTGATATACTGAGAAGTGAGAGTTCAATCAGCTATCAAAGTTGAGATATTTAGGCAGGGAATCTACAAAAAAGGAATTCAAAGGAAAATACGAAGTTAAAATATGAAATTAAGCATAATTAGTCTATAAATAGCAAGGCTCAGTGAGGTCATATATAGCTTATAGATGGCCTTTAATCATCATTTGTTAATTAATTCATTAATTAGTAGGGGACATTCCAGATAGAAAAAAGAAAAGGACTTAGAACCAAGACTTAGTTCTAAGGACTAAGAAACTGCAGAATTCAGAGGTTAGGTAGGGAAAGAGAAGGCCAAATAGAAAAGTAAGAAGTGATGGGCCAGAAAGAGCAATATTATGAGAGAGGAGAATTGTCAGAAAGCTAAGTGGGGAAGGCATTTCTAGAATTGAATCATAAACTATAGAATTCTTCTAAGATGTCAAATAAAACAAAGATATACTATAACACTTCCTAATGAGCATTGATTGCTTCATCTGCCTGCTTTAGGCACCAAAACTTCATGTGCAGTAGTTAGCTAGATCTAACAGTCTAAATTTGAGTTTCTAACTAGAAGAGCTTTTCTAACCATTATATAACCTCAAATTACTGCTATAATATGAAAAGGTAAATAGATTGTCTGAAAAATCTTTCTCTACAACATCACTAATCAAACTTCAGAGCAGTAACTTCAGGGCAGTGGGGAGATTTAATCTTCCATGAAATGCAGTGCTAAATAAAGAAACCTAGTGACCATTTGCAAATAGAGACATTCATCAAGTATAGATGGGATGAATGTCAGGAAGTTGAGCACTCGTTTGGTACATACACACTATATAATTAAAAAAGAAATTAACTGCTACTGGAAATGTCATATTTGAGAAATGGTTTTAAAATTCTACAAAGTCAGATTTAGGAGAAGAAACAAAAAGTTATTTTAAGTATTTTTAGAATGTATTATATGGAAATTTTTTTGAGAACTTGTATGTGTATGACAGAGAGTATGTTTTCATAGTCATATTTTTATACTGGAGTATTTATTCATATTCAGAAGTGTTAGATAATTGATATAAGCCTAATGTCTCTGATAGCAATAGAAATTTGAAAACAAATTTGAAACAGTAGAGAAATTAGTTTATTTGGACAGGTTCTTGATAATTCAGGGAGAATTATGGACTCAGCATTTCCAAAGCCAAGATTGTTCATAAATTATCTTTGTGTGTTTATTTTTTTGTTTAGTACAACAAGACAAAAAAACCCACAAACCTATGTTTTGGAGTAAGTTTAAAAAGTTCCATCACTTTTTGTTAATGAACCTACTATCTCTCTGCATAAATTGGCAAAATTTTTATCAGATTGAATCCTGATTAAAAAAAAATACTGGACACTTGGGTGGCTCAGTCGGTTAAGCCTCCCAACTCTTTGTCTCAGCTCGGGTCATAATTTCACAGTTCCTGGGATGAGTCCCACCAGGTCTGTTTCTGCTCTGACAGTGTGGAGCCAGCTTGGAATTCTCTCTCCGAGTGCAAGTGCATTCTCTTCCACAAAATAACCTTAAGAAAATTTTTTTAAAAAAGTACTTCCTCTGCAAGAATTGAGCTTCAGTGGGCTAAATTTTTAAGATAGACATTAAAACTCCTTTTTCACTATAGAAAGTATATTAAAGAATTCAAATTTCATGTTTAATTATTATCCTAATAGTACAGTCTTGGAACAAATGAGGCCAAGTCTGTTAATAATTTAAAAATAAACTTTTTTTAATGTTTATTTTTGAGAGAGAGAGAGGCAGAGTGTGAGCAGGGGAGGGGCAGAGAGAGAGGGAGACACAGATCATAATTTAAAGTATGATTTTAAAAATTGGCGGTATAGTTTAGTTCTTATGGATGGTAAAACTTGAGTGATTATATTTGACCTTTTTAATCAAGTCAAGCATTCAACTTTGTTTATTTTTTGTTAATATCATTTTCATTAGTGACCTTTGCACTTGATTTAAGTTTAATTTTCTTCCAGTCTTATAAAACTTAATCGTAGATATGGAAACAAAAAGCTTAGTCAGTATTTTCCAATGTGTTTACAATTATTTTTATCAATAGCCAATAATCTGCAGTCTGTTTGTATGTTATTAGATACTGCCATGTTGTTTTTCAACTTTGTGTGTACTTCTATACATTATCAACAGTTTGTGAGAGTGATCTTTACTTTATATCTTTAACAAAAATTTGCATTGTTAAACTTTATTTATTGTTTTTTTTAGTTTTCTAGGAAATACATACACACACATATTTTCTATTGAGTTGCACATACTTTTCTTAATTGCTTATAAAAAGTATGTAATTTGGGTAGAAATAGTTTTTCTTTATGTTATACATATTTCTCATATTTGAGGGTCTATTATTGAGAAGTTCTTAATTTTAGTGTAATCAAATTTTTCAGCTTTTTAAATTATGTATACATTTTGGTGATTTCTTTGAGAGATATTTTACTATTTCTAGATAAATAAGATGTGCCTGATATTTTTTTAAGGTTGTATTCTTCACATTTTTTATTTTCAAGAATGTGGAATAGAGTTTTGCATACAAAAAGGGTTATCGTTTAGTGGTTGTTTTCTCAGTTCATTGCATTGGTCAGAGGTTTTGTAATGTATAAAATATCCATTTCAAAACTTTGTGAGGTTAATTTTTAATGAAGTTTCTATGTGTGTTTATTCTGTAATTATTGACAGTACAATTCTGTGTATGTTCACTAAATGGTGCCGTATTGTTAGTAATTTGTAAGTGATGTGTTGAAATAACCCATTGTGATCATGGGTCCCTCAATTTCTGTTTTCTACATATTAAGGTAAGATGTTTAATTAAATGCATTTAAATTTAGAATTTTAATTTCTTTTCCTAAAATTGTGTTTCTTTGAGAGAGGGAGAGAGTGTGCAAGCAGGTGAGGGGCAAAGGGAGAGGGAGAGAGAGAATCCCAAGGGGACTCCATGCTCAGCACAGAGCCCAACATGGGGCTCAGTCTCATGAACCTTGAGTTCATGACCTAAGCCAAAATCAAGTCAAAGAGTCAAACACTTATCCAACTGAGCCAAGTGCCCCAAGAATTTTAATATCTTCTAAGTCAATTAAAACTTTTACGTTTCTGTAGTCACCATTTTTATCTCTGATAATTCTTCTGACCTTAAAATCTCTTTTGTTTTATACTAATGACAGTTGGTCAGCATTTTATAGTTGCCATTTTTCTGTATGTGTTTCCAGACCATCCCTTGCAGTCTTTCTATATTCTTATATTTGGAATAAACATCTTATAATCAGAAAAAGTTGGAGTGGATTTTTAATCTAACTAAACAATCTCTGTCTTTCAGTTGAATTATTTTACTAGCATTTAAGATAATTGTGAATATATTTGAATATATTTCTACAGTCTTATTTTATATTTTTTGTCATCTTCCTTTTTTCTGTCTTTTTCTCCTTTCATACTTACTTTTTCAACAATCATTTTTTTCCCATTTAGGTTTTCTCCTTTGTACTAGACACGAAATTTTTCATTCTATTTATATTCTTAACTAGCTATACTTGAAATCCAACTATGAATTTTATTATTTGTACGGTTAATCAGTGTCTAATTTCCTTCTGAAGAATTCAGTGAACTTAGTATGTTTTCATTTTGACCATGTGTGCACACACACACATCATCCCAGTTTACATGGACTTAATGACCAGCTATTTAGTTCTTTTAAGTTTATTTTTAATTTAAAAATATGTCTAATATATTGACTTAGTATTTCCATAACCAGTAAATAATATATATCTAACCCTATATTAATTTTCCTTTTTCTATACAATGTTCTTCTAAAGATAATTAAGTTTTAAGTTTCATTGTTAGCTCCATTTTGCATGGAAAGAAACCTTTGTGTCACCAGTTTTTACTGGTGTTGAGGACTCTTAGCTGTGATAATACCATAGGTCCTAGCCATGTGTGGTTTTAAAATTTAAATTAGGTAGAGCATGTGACCCTTGATCTCTGGGTTGTGAGTTTGAGCCCCACATGGGGCATAGAGCCTACTTAATAAAAGAAAAAGGGGAAAAAAAGTGAATTAAACAAAATTAAACATTTAAATCCTTAACTGTGCTAGGCATATTTTTTATTATTTATTTATTTTTTAAATTTACATCCAAGTTAGTTAACATATAGTGCAATAAGGAGTCCAGGAATAGATTCCAATGATTCAACCCCTACATATAACACCGAGTGCTCATTCCAGCAAGTGTCCTCCTTAATGCCCCTTGCTGACTTAGCCCATGCCTCCACCCACAACCCTCCAGCAACCCTCAGTTTGTTCTCTATATTTAAGAGTATCTTATGTTTTGCCCCTCCCTATTTTTATATTATTTTTACTTCCCTTCCCTTATTTTCATCTTTTTTTAATCTTACATTCCACATATGAGTGATGTCATATGATATTTGTCTTTCTCTCACTAATTTCGCTTAGCAAAATACTCTCTAGTGCCATCCACATTGTTGCAAATGGCAAGATTTCATTCCTTTTGTTTGCCGAATAATACTTCATTGTATGTATGTATGTATGTATGTGTGTGTGTGTGTGTATATATATATATATATATATATATATATATATATATATATACACACCACATCTTCTTTATCCATGCATCTGTCGACAGACATTTGGGCTTTTTCCATATTTTGGCTATTGTTGATAGCACTGCCATAAACATTGGGGTGCATGTGCCCCTTCAAAACAGCACACCTGTATCCTTTTAGATAAATACCAAGTATGCACTAGGCATATTTTAAGTGCTCAGTAGCCTCATATGGCTAGTGGCTATTGTATTGGTAGCACAGCTGTAAGACACTTAAACATGGAAAGTCCTATTGGATGGCACTGCTGGAAGGCCTGGGTGGGTCTCACTTCTCATTATTCAAGAATAGTTTCTTTTTTCCCAAATGGCCCTTTAACTAGAGCTTTGAGAGTTGAGCGTCTTAATTTTCAGTGCTCTAGTTTTCCAATTTGGATATTTGTCCTTTCTTAGTATTTGCTGTTTTCAATTTGCTACCTCTATCTAAGTAGGTTCTTTGGGATTTCCCCTGATTTTTTCAAACTTAGACATACATCTTAAAAATGCTTATTGTAATTTATTCAGTATCTATGAGTTATCAGAGGGCAGCAGACCACTATGATACTGGAATAAAAGACAAAATTAGCTTATTTTTATTATTTCTGTGTATATTCATACATATTTTCTTTTTCTGTGAACTGTCCACTGTATTGCTCTTTACAAATTATCAATTAATTTCTGAATTTTTTATGGACTTGAAGGAACTCTGAAGGAAACAGCCCCTTTGGTACCAGATGTTCTTTGGTGATGTTGCTTTTTTTCTTGTTTTTGCTTTGTTTATTTTTGATGTTTGGTTTTGACTCTGTAATAGTATATATTGCCAAAGAGGCTACTTCATTTTAATTTACACAACTTTTTATGGCTTCTCTTGTTTCATATGAAATTTAGGCAGGTCTTTTCCACACTGAAGATATACATTCTTCTTGTACTGTTGCAGTTTATTTTTAATATTTACATCTTAAACCCATCAGGAATTACTTCTCATGTAACCTTCAGATGGTAGTTTTATATATCCTCAAGATGTATGAGTTTTTGCAACACTATTCATTGAACAATGCATTGTTTTAACTGATAATAAAAAAATCGTAGAAGTTATGCAAAAGTCCTGTGTGTGTATGCGTGTGTGTGTGTACGTGCGCGCGCGCGTGTATGTGTATGGTAATGAAGGTCTAATTTAGGGCTATTTATTTTCTCCTTCCTTATGGTTTGTCTAATATTGCATGAGTAACAGAATAATAGGATTTCTAGAAGTTTACAGTTGTTGATATTCCTTTGTTATTTTTAATGTCTGTGTAGAAACTTTAGAATTCACTTGTTTAAAAAAATTACATTGTGGCTTTTATTGGTAACAGATAATGCTTTAAATATTAATTTAGAAAATTTAACATTTTTCTTACTGAGCGTTTCTAGCCAGGAACAGCATATTGCCTTTTAATTGATTCAAATTTTATTTTTATGTCCCACAAGAGAGTTTTAAAATTTACTTCATATGAATCTTGAACATTACTTATTAAATATATTTCTGTAGGTTTAATCCTTTCTTGTTTCTATTGTAAATGAAAGTTTTCAAACTGGTTTTGTTTTTGATAGAGGAAGGCAATTTAAATTTCAACCTCTAAGACAATGCCCTTATTTTTAAAAATATTTTTCAGTTGATTTACTTAGTTTTCCAGGCACACAATATTGTTTTGGTAAATAATGATGATTTTGCTTGTTTCTTACCTTATTTCTCTCTTTTGTCAAGTCATGTACGCTGTTATATCAAAAACAGTGTTAAACAACAGTGGTCATAGTGTATATCCTTGCACTATTTGTAAATTTAACAAGAACACTGATTTGCATGCAAAAATCTGTCTCCACATTAAAACTATAAATTTTAGATTTATGTCTAAATACGTGTTTAAACTTACATCTATTATCTGTATTTTCTAATGTCTAATAAATATCCAGGATTTTAAACTTGTTATGTACTATTTACATCAGATGTGGATGTAAAATTTTAATCAAATACCTTTTTACCATTTAAGAAGTGATGATAAATATTTTACATTTGTATTGTTATACAAATTATATTAGTAGATTCCTTCTCTTTTTTTAAGTTTGTGTATTTATTTTGAGAGAAAGTGAGCAGGGAAAGGGCAGAGAGAGTGGAAGAGAGAGAATCCCAAGTAGACTGTGCTGTCAGTGCAGAGCCAGATGTGGCACTCCCATCTCACGACTATGAGATCATGGCCTGAACCGAAGTCAAGAGTTGGATGTTTAACCAAGTGAGCAACGCAGGTGCCCAACAATATCAGTAGATTCCTTCAATATTTAAAATTTTCTTTTTAGAAATATTTTTTAACGTTTATTTCTTTTTTAGAGAGAGATAGAATGCTCGTGGGGGAGGGGTGGAGTGAGAGGGAGACACAGAATCCAAAGCAGGCTCCAGGCTCTGAGCTGTCAGCACAGAGCCTGACATGGGGTTCAAACCCATGAACCATGAGATCATGACCTGCGCCAAAGTTGGATGTTTGACTGAGCCACCTAGGTACCCCCTTCAATGTTGAACTATACTTGGGGGAGCCAGGGTGGCTCAGTTGGTTGAGCGTGTGACCTCAGCTCAGGTTATGATCTTGCCCTTCTGGAGTTCAAGCCCCACATTGGGCTCTGTGCTAACAGCTCAGAGCCTGGAGTCTGGTTTGGATTCTGTGTTTCCCTCTCTCTCTCTGCCCCTCCCCCACTCATGCTCTGTCTCTCTCTCTCAAAAATAAATAAAAATTTAAAAAAATTTAAAAAATACTGACTTATACCTGAATCCAGTAGACTCTAATTAATAAAATATTGTTCTTATTATTTATATTAATATGCATTAATATATGATTATACTCCTATATTCTGTCTGCTAATACTTAATTTATGATTTGTGCCAGTAGTGAAAATGTATTATTTTCTTTGTCTTTCACTTTTATTTAGATTTGCTAAAGATGCCCTTGAACAACTTAAATAGTATAAATTTTATGTTGCTTAAATAATTGGTAGAATTCCATGAATTTTCTGAGGAATCTGTAATTAGTGCTTTATCTTGAATGGGTTTATGTGTTCAGAGGTGTGGGAGGTGAGAGGTTGTTTGTTGACAAGTTTCTCTATTTCTTCTGTGGTAATCTGTATGTTTCAATTTATGCTATCTTGAGTGAGTTATCTTCTATTATTTTGTCTACATATGCAAATTAATTTTCATTGTTTATTTATAATTCTTTACTATCATCTTTGAAAATTTACATCTTCTGGGGCGCCTGGGTGGCTCAGTTGGTTAAGCGGCCAACTTCGGCTCAGGTCATGATCTCGCAGTCCGTGAGTTCGAGCCCCACATCAGGCTCTGTGCTGACAGCTTGGGGCCTGGAGCCTGTTTCAGATACTGTGTCTTCTTCTCTCTGACCCTCCCCCATTCATGCTCTGTCTCTCTCTGTCTCAAAAATAAATAAACGTTAAAAAAAATTTAAAAAAAAATTACATCTTTGCATCTTTAACCTTTTTTAAAAGATTAAAGATTTATCTGGTTTATTCTTTATTTTAACTATAGATGCATTTCTCAGAAATTAAACTAAATTCAACTTTTTAGTTCAATATGGGCTATTTATTACTTTTTCAATATAGTCTCCCTTTATTGCTCTTTAACTTTTTAGGTTATTGTATTTATTTTTTGCTTAGTAATGTAAATCATTAAACTATTCAATATTTCTCTAAAGACTACTTTACATGTGTTAAATAGACTATTGAATGTAATATTTCCATTAGTGCTCATTTCTAGGCAGTCTGTTTTGGTTTTAAACCAAGAACTATTTGAGAGATTTTTTTTTTTTTTTTTTTAAAGTCTTGACAAGATTAAAAGAGTTCTCTGCTCTCTTTTTTTAGATTTATAATGTTTTGGACATTCAACTAATATATTCTGGTGTCTCATTTCATTCTGATAATAAACCTGAGAAGTAGACATTTTCCATATTTTGAACAATGCAAAGGGATCCTACAGTATTTAAGGAGTAGGATACGTCATGGAAAAATAAGACTGAAATCTAAAATTAAGCCTTGTCCAGATGTTGGGTATTTCTTTTTTCATGTACATATTAAAAGAATTAATGTCTTTATTTATTGAGTAAATGAAAGAATGTGATTAAATGAGACATAGGACGGGGCGCCTGGGTGGCGCAGTCGGTTGAGCGTCCGACTTCAGCCAGGTCACGATCTCGCGGTCCGTGAGTTCGAGCCCCGCGTCAGGCTCTGGGCTGATGGCTCAGAGCCTGGAGCCTGTTTCTGATTCTGTGTCTCCCTCCCTCTCTGCCCCTCCCCCGTTCATGCTCTGTCTCTCTCTGTCCCAAAAATAAATAAAAACGTTGAAAAAAAAAATGAGACATAGGAGTCTGATGTACCACAATAGTAGGATCAGTCACCCTTTTGGTGGGATGTGCAGCTTGAAAGCATTAAGTGATGTTAGTGGAAATGGTGGAATTTCGAGACAAGTTCAACAGGGCACCCTGCTGCAGTATTAGATAAAGATTTCAGATTTTCTGGCCCCAAGTCACAATGCCATCTTGCCATAAAACTGTGACACTTGCTAGTTACCATTTTTTTAAGTTTATTTATGAGAGAAAGAGAGAGAGAGAGAGAGAGAGCAAGCAAATGAGGGAGGGTCAAATAAAGAGAGAGAGAGAGAGAGAGAGAGAGAGAGAGAGAGAGAGAGAGAGAGAATCCGAAGCAGGCTCCGTGTTGTCAGCTTAGAGCCCGAAGTGGGGTTCGATCCCATGAACCATGAGATCATGACCTGCGCCCAAATCAAGAGCTGGAAGCTTAACTGACTGAGCCACCCAGGTGCCCCACCATTTTGTTTTTTATTTCCCTGGTTAAATGTCTTACAACATGATAGGATGGAATCTGAAAACTGGATACTAAATAATACTTTCACAATATGTTGTCTTAATGATCTATTGCAGATAAGTATCATTTAGGGATTCTCTTATTTACAGGATGAGTAATAAAAGCTCCAAAATTACAAATATAATTTCATTTGTAATGAGGAATCCCATGTCTCTTTTAAGCTTTGGTTATTTCCTTGAGAATGCACAGAAGAACTCTGATACTTACCTTGCAAATCAAAACCTGAATCTCTAGCAAGCATTTTATAGTACTGTAGCTTAAATGCTGTGACTAGAAGGTTCTGTGGTATCTAATTTACACCTCCCTTTCCCCCAAGAGAAGGTGAAGACCTGAAAGTCAAGCTGTTCTTTTTGACCTAGAATGTAGGGAGAAAATCTAGACCTTCCTGATGGCAATCACCATCACACAAAACTCTATTGTAATGCCCTGGAAACGTTGCAAATAATTCTGGTTGGGTGATAGGGCTTAGATATACTTGTGCTTCCATAGAACACCTCTAACCTTGGTCATATGTTACAATAAAAATAAGTCTGCTTCAGCAGAACATTCTGGGAATAACAACACAGATTGTCCCAGCAAGAGAAATGTGTTAATTATTTTATTTCATTTAAGTCAATAAGTGGCTTGTCTCTTAAATGACTATTAGCCCAGAACTGAGGTATCCTGCTTATAAAAATTTGGTTGACAAAGCTTGTCAGTGTCTGCAATTCCGTTTATTTTATGTACATATGAGAAAAAATGTAAAAACCCCATTTGAAACAGCATCTGTCCTCCTTTGAAAGCAGAGATCATCCAGTTTTGTAGTGGATTTGTCTTTTTTAAGGCAGCAAAATTACCCTGTTTGTTTTTACCACAACCTATAAATGTCAAATATTCTCAGTGAAAATGATAAACACATAATTTAACTGTCACATATATGCTCATAAAGCAGGAATGTGTTTTTGGTGAAACTTGGAGATGGGGTTTAACTTGGATTACACTATTGTAAAGTTATGAATATATATGGAATATGTATTTATTGATCTTCAAAACAGTATTGTTATTTAATTATTAACATATTTTAGAAATAATCACTTATGCTCACTATTTCCTAGCAAAAGTCTTCTTTATTACTTTGAAATAAGTTACATATGTTTATTTGGGATTATGTTACTGGAAATAGGTCCACAGTCAAGCTTCATATAGCGTATGCCATGACACTGAATGTAAGCAATGACTTAAAATTAGATGTGCTACTTTACAGGGTGTGGAGTTGAGTCAGAGTACAATACTAATAGGAATCTAGTCCATAAAAAACGCTATTAGAGGCTTGGGGATGATTATATGGTTATTTATCTATAAACATTGGATTTTTGGAAATAAATGATGAATTTCTACTACTGCCATACATTCCCATATATTCCTATTTTCCAAAGTACTGATAGGTCATATATATTTATTTTTGATGTTAAATAGAGAATATCTGACATATATTAAGAATTTACTGATATTTGTAGACTTATTTCAATCTTTTCCTTTTTCAAAATGGCACACATCTCCTAAAATCCTTATGAATTGCTGACGTTATATGATTTTGTTGAATGGATTGGCTTACTCCTCTATAATAATGTAATCATATGAGGTGGGAGGAGGAAACTAAGTTAAACTAAACTTTGTACTTTTTCTAGTAGAGGAATAATTATAAATCTATAGAAAATCATAGTCATCCTGTCACCAGAGTACTAGCTGTTGTACACACATGAGTAAAACAGGCCATGAATGTAAAGGCACTGCCTACATCATTTTCTTGTTTTAAAACACTTCTTTCCAACCTATTTCCTGCAATTCAGAACCCAGACTAGAAATCAGTTAGTCATCCTTAACACCTCCTTCTCATGCACTCTCTCACATGTAGTCTATTAGCAGTGGTGTTGACTTCACTTCCTAAATATTCAGGACTCCATCATTTCTCCCTGCCACCATTCTACTCCTCATGCTAGCTGACATCTCAGTTCTCTGCATCTCTTCAGTACAAGTGAAAAGTGCTACTTCCCAGGTCAGTCTGCTTCCACTTGTTCCCTTCTCAATTTATTTTCTATTATGTCCATGTCACTCTCATGTTTTCAACCCTCAGTTGTGATACGAATGTCAAGCTAAAGTCCATGTTAAAGCCTAAGAGCCTGAATGACCTCACCTATATCTAACTCCCCAACCTTAACCGCATCTTGCACTATTCTCTTGTCCTTTCTGTTCTCCCTTCTTACAATAATCCATAGTTACTGTCATGTAATTTTCTACCCAAGGGTCTCTGTATATGTTATCCTCATTGCCTGGAGCATAATTTCTTCCCTTCTCCTCCACTTCCTAACTGAAGAAGGAGTCTGAGACATTTCTCATGTCTCAGATCAAGCAATGCAGCCTTCCCTGACTTCCTTGACAAATATATTCTCTTGCAGTTTTCCTTCCTAGCACGTATGATAATAGCAATTTGGGTAATTATTTGGTTAATACCTATCTCTGTCACTAGACTATAGTTCTGTGAAGGCAAGGTGGTGTTAGTTATTGTTAACACAATAATGTTATTATTTTATTATTTTTATTTAGTATAATGCTTGCTACCTTACTGAATATTTGCTGAATGAGGACTGTGAATAATGAGTGACAAAATTCAGTTTAAAAGACTAAAAACAATGAAAGAAAGGTAACTTTGGAGCTGGGATACCTGGGGAAGTAGGTCAACCTAAACAGAATTTGAAATTGGGTCACATTCTTCTGGTGGCAGGTCCTACTCTAAATAATTATAAACCTAGTCTTACAATAATAATCAAAAATGAGTATCATTAGTTGAATATTTACTATGTTTCAGGAACTGCATTGGGTTCTTTATATAGTGCCTTAAAAGATTTGAGCCACGATTTTAAAAAGCATCTACATAATAAGGAGATGTCAAATGTTCCCAATTTCTGTGACATTTTTGTCTTTAGCAGGCAAAGATATCTGCTGAAAAGACATCAATTTGAATAAGTATGTGAGGATAATGTTTTGAGATGTAAACAGATGGAAGCTTCTTTTTTTGATATTTCCAACTATTCCATATGGCAGAAGGATTAGATTTTTTTTTTTTTTTGATCAGTCAACGTCAGTTTTTTCTATCCGTGAGGTTAAAATTTCTGCCCTGTCTGGGATGAAAGAGAGAGGAGAATGAGAGAAAAATCTAAAGATTGAAAGCTAGTGTGTCTTAGAGTTCCCAGGAGAGATATGATAGAACCCCTATGGCAACTAGATCAGAAGAAGCCTCATGCCACTGTTGTCTGATGGGGCCAAGAATGCAGCAAGATCCCAGAGTTTACCTTTTCCTGCGTGGTGTGGAAGCAGAAGAAATGTCTGTCATATATGTAGTCCATGTAATGTTTCTGAGTCAGTAGACTCTACTCTCAAGACCTCCTCATTGTTGAGATGTTGCTAGAATATCTATTCATTTGACCCTTTACCTTGTGCAAAAGAGAGCACATTTGCATTTAGCTTCCTTCTTGGAAATTTGTAAATTATTTTGACTACTTTATGGTTTTGTTTAAATAGAAACCTTATTTCCTAGGGGAGGAAGAGAGGAAAGGAGAACGGTATTAGCCAGAGGGATCCAGAGAGATGACAACTTGAAAATCTCGAATGACTAATACTGCTGTTTAGTATCACAGGAATAAAGTGCTTTATATAGACATAAGGAGTCGATGAAACTACATTACTCATAAGGCAAAACACATTTTAAACAAAATTCCATAGGCCAAGAAAGCCAGTTTTCTTAAAAAGAACTAGATTTGCTGTAGCCTCTGGGCAAGACAGGAATTCTTATTGCCTGTGTAAGAGCAAACACTTCCTACAGTCTTTTGAATTTTATGGGTATTTTCTCAGGTTTCAGAAAAAAAAAATATATATATATATTTTAGAACATAGAAGTAAAAGCTTCTTTAGAAGTACTTTCTCTTTTTTAGATAATAAATACATGAAGCATGCCTTTTTTTCAGAGATAGAGGTTGGTTTGAAAGCCTTAATGCTCACAAATCACATTATTGTCATTATATATTTTTGGGTGTTTTTTTTTTCCAAATAGGTCAATTTGTAGGTTCAAAGAGACTTTTCAAAATTTGTATCAGTAAAAGAAGAACATGATATGCTTCAGAAGTACTTTGCTATTTAGTTTTTCTTCTATCACCACCATCTTTGCTGGTTGCTATGCAATAAAAATTTGATTGCAATATGGAAAATTTAAAGAGTTTTTTTCAATAAGCAAAATCAAAGGTTTCTTTTTTATTATTTTGCTGAATTCTAGTGAGAAACCTATTTTAATATTCAAGATATTCTATTCTAGGATCAAAGGTCTAAATTTTTCTTGGAGTCCATGTAGTTTATATGTGGTTTTCTATAAGTTATTTATCAATGCAGAATTTGTTCTATAGAGAGCAAAATGCTGTGTACATCGTATCAGAGTATATTTGATTTACCTGTGATTTGAACTATTATGTTTTTCTTCTAGCTATAAAAAGAATGCTGACTGTCCAGTAGAAAGGTCAGCAGGCAATGCAGCAGCATGGTACCATTCAAGAAGCACCAGCCTAGGAGACAGAGGACAAGGGACAAGGTACTCCCTGACTGTTTTTAATGATCTTGTCTGTGCTGAATGCCCATTAGTTTTGAGCCAAAGAAAAATAATTATTTCTTCCACATACATAAACGTGTATAATTTTTTGTTTCCCTCTCCCAAATAGGAGAGAAATCTACTCCAAGTTAGCAAGATTAAGAGATTATTGTATGCATATGACCAATCAGCATGAGCAACAACCTACAGCCATTAATTGAGTTTATAATAATTACCAAGAAAGGCAGTGTGGTTTAATTGAGAAAATAACAGGCAAACCTGAGCTGATATTTTAGTTTTAGTACTTATTAGCCATGTATACTTGATCAAATTCCTTAAATTTCTGGGCCTCATCTACAACATTAGGCTAACAGTGTTTACCTTCCTGTGTTGCTATAATGATTAAATAAAATAATTGACATATGCAGTGTATATCACACAAAGTAATTACTCCATAAATGCTTATTTTTATACTGGAAAAACTCTGATGTTTCACCATCACCAGTTGTAATGTGTTTCTTCTGATAAGCCTCACATACCTGCCACTTACTTTGTCCTCTTTGGACATTTGGTAAGGATTTGATGGTTATTCAGCTCTCCACCAAAAAGATCTTTATACAAAGATCACTATACCTTATATCATGTGGCCCTGCCATTCTGTCCAGCATTTAATTGGTCTGTAACCAGTTGACTGAGCAAACAGCTAGTAGCCTAGGGCTTAATATAGGATATATCAAGAGCCCAAAGGGGCATTTATCTCCCTTCAGTGGGGAAATTTGAATGTGACATTGCAGATATGTATCTTCTCTCCTGTTTCCTGTCTCCTGTCTTCTGTCCTGTCAAAATAAACCTGCATTACTCACATTATCTGAACATGTCTCTGTTCATTGAGTGCGAACCAAAAAGTGATACATAACACAGTTCTCCCTTTCATTTCACCAGTAATATGACACCTAAGTGATACTTTCAGTGGTAAACATTTTTTCTTACTAAAGAACCGGGTATAAAAGACTATCGTCCAGTTTATTTCCAAGGAATAGAACTCCATCCACCATTGAGACCCGCTCCAGAAGCACAAGAACTAGAATATGCAGGTCAAACTGTTCACTGGTCTCAGTCCTTGATAAAATTACTATTTAAGTGTCTAATGCTTATTTCATTTAGTATCAAAGTAAATGGTAATTGGGGAGAAAGTGATGGATTAGTTTAGTTATGAAGTGTAATAGTTGCAAAATTAAGTACAATGCCACTAAGTAGAAATTTTAGGCATAATTACTTCCAAGGGAGATAAAATTTTCAAATAGCCACTTTGGAAGATTACTAATTCATGTTTATAAATTATATTAAAGATGAAAAGCATTATTTAAATGTTAGGGTATGATCTAATGTGCCTCAAAGAATTTAATTTATGTGCAAAATGACAATTACCAGATTCTAATTAAATAGTAAGAGAGAGTAATGGTCTAATGCTTTGATGATAGGCAGAGTCCTAATCATCTAGATTACTAGAATCTAGTTCTAAGTTTGTTGGTCTTAGGCAATCTGTATTTTTTCTGATGAAACTTAATGAAATTTTTCTTTTCACGGGAATTAAAAAAAATAGAGAGCGCTTGGAGTTGGTCTGACATTTTAAATATCATTAATTGATTTTGATAGAACTAATCAATTGACTTCTTTAACTCTTAAAAAGTTAATTCTTGTTTTCTTTAGCTCTTAAGGAATAAGATGATGTAGACATATATACATGAATAATTATGATTTTTTTCCTGAGTAAAATTATTATAATCATTCATATATATATATAATTTATATTATATATTCATATGTATATATATAATTTATATTATATATATTCATATGTATGTATGAATATGAAAAATAATTTAAACTGGGATGTAAAAATTTTTGTATATTAAACCATTTCTTAATTAATGATCTATAAAAAGCTCTACAATGAATTTCATGTTTCCGTTTAGCTGTGGAATTAATATAATATTTCATAAATCTATCATCTAACAATTATGTGCATCATAGCCTTATTTAAGGGTCAACTTAGAACAAACTAGACCTGTATTTAATTTTTTTTTTTCCAACGTTTATTTATTTTTGGGACAGAGAGAGACAGAGCATGAACGGGGGAGGGGCAGAGAGAGAGGGAGACACAGAATCGGAAACAGGCTCCAGGCTCTGAGCCATCAGCCCAGAGCCTGACGCGGGGCTCAGACTCACGGACCGCGAGATCGTGACCTGGCTGAAGTCGGACGCTTAACCGACTGCGCCACCCAGGCGCCCCTAGACCTGTATTTAAACTGAAGTCTTGATATTTTCTTACCCTGCATTCATGCTTATTGATTTTCAGTGTTCGTAGTCATCCAAAGTCTTCATCATTCATTCATCTATTATTCATTCATCAAGCTATTACTGAAACTCTTCTATGTGTTCTGGATGTTCTGCTAAATTTAGAGAATGTAAAGAAAGTTAGAGCTCATCTTCTCCTTTAAAAAATTTCTTCTCCAGGGAATGGGATAAATAAGTAGGTCAAGTACACCAATGCATCAAGTTGTAAAGATAGTATATATACTGGGAGACTAAATCAAATATGTACACAAATTGATGAAAGAACAGAGAAGTCTTCCTGTAGTTTGTTCTCTGAATGGAATATTAAAGTATAAGTAGCTATTAGCCAAGGAAAGCAAGGAAGGGATGTGGTGACCCCGTTCCCTGAGATGGAGCTGATTGAACAAAGAAGGGAAGATACAATGTTAATTGTGCATGTCTATATATAGTGTGTGCTAAAAAGGGGACCACTAGGAGGGGAGCTTAGAAAGGAGGCAGGGGCCAGGTAAAGGTAAACCTTGCAGGCTAAGTGAAGGAACATGGATGTAATCAAATAAGTCAGGAGGGGCCAAGGTTTTTCCTGCTTAAGGAACAACTTGTTCCATATTTCTCTGTACAAAAGCATTCAGTACCCTGTATTGTATACCTTTGGCCCTTTGGCTCTCAAGAGAAGAGGATCTGTACAATATGGCTTGCCAGAAAGTGTGTATACATCCCAATTAGGGCTCTCTACTTAAAGTTACTTCTCATATTTCCTTAAAGTACATCACAATTGGCTATGTAGTGCTATTAAACACTGTCTCTAGGATAAGTACATTCATACTTATATGTATGTAGTAACAGATTCAATGAGGTAATTAATGGCCAAGTCCAGTAGAATAGAAACTTTGAATTATCTATGTAAAGCAATAATATTTCTGTGTTTAAATAATTAGGCAGTATATATTACATATAATATAGTATAAATAAATCTCAAGGCACATTTTCACTGTGTGACTTCCTGACTCACCCTAAGGAATCAGAAAACGGTGGTTAACTTTTAGAATAATTTATCTACACAGGTCCTTTGGGTAAGAGGAGAATTCCAATAGTAATTAGCATCCTCATTATCTAGGATGCCTATACATTAAGTTTAGGATATGAAGTTCCTGGAAGAACCTAAAAGGAAATGGAAGCTTATTCCAAGTTATGTCTTACCTTCTGAGTTTTCTCACTCTTAATTGGGGGAGGCATTGCCTTCTGCACAACATGAAGTTCCAATAAATCTTCAGGTAGAGTGTAAATAATGTATGTTAGCTCCATTTATGGAATAATATAAATGGCTAAATTTGTGTGAAAGTAAAGCAAGAAGCTTCATTTCATGACCTTTCAATTTTTGTCATGTTAAAATAGTCTTCAAGGAATCAATTCATTTCCATATCTGGAAGGAGGATATATGTCCCAGTTATTTCTTGTGGCAAGGTAATTTATTGAGATGTAAATTTGTGAGTATGAGGATGGGGCATACTATTTTTTCCAGTGTCCTTGAAGAACCCTTACCCTTCAATTCCAAAATTCCTGTCTTAGGAGCTCTTTCCAGTGGTAAGCATAGACTGCTACCTACGTTAGGATGACCACATATCTCTTTTTTCCTGGGTTCATACGAGGGCAACAGATGATGCCCATGCTCTGCCCATAACCCCTCAGATTTTTTTTCATGGAAGTGTGTCTTCTGTCCCAACAGTGGGCCCTTCTGTCTTTTTGTGGGAAGGCTCCTCACAGATTCCTGTGACCCACTTTGGCAGCACACAGAGAACTGGAAATATCTGGGAAGTTATTTATATTCATCTAGAGCTGCACTTACTGACTGATGGGTGCAGTGGTTTAAATATTCTAGCTCCCTTGTCCCCTGGCCCTCTTAAGTGTGACCCATACCTTTTCTCTCTCCAGAGACGTCTTAGGTAGGGTTGCCAAATGTAGCAAATAAAAATACAGGATGTCCAGGAAGAAATTGTTTTTAAGTATGTCTCATGCAATATTCTGAACGTATGTATGCCAAAAAATTAATTTTTGTTCAACTTGAAATCCAGTGTAACTGGATGTGTTGTACTTGATCTGGGACCCTCACTTTTGTGGGACTTGACTGGAAATGGCATTCTTGCTTGGCTTCTCTCTTAGACAGTTCTACCTCCGCACTCATCTACCATGTTTCCTTGGGAATATATCCGAAGAAATCACTTTAATACAAATCAGAATCTGCTGGGGAGCCTAATCTAAGACAACCAGCTTTATCTGTTGCCTTGCCATGATTATTAATCCTTTCTCAAAATGTTCTGGTTTGAATGACAAATTTTATGATCACTCAAGCTATTATAAAAACATAACTTACTGGGGACGTTGTACTGTGTTCTCAAGGAATATACAGAGACATGAAGTAGAGACTATGAGGTGGGAAATTGGAAACATCATAGAGAAAAGGTTTTTCAACCACAGGGCTTGATCTAAAGTTTGTGGTTTCCACAACAAGTGGGTATAGTGATTCAGACCCTTGAAATACCCTGGAGAGGTTAGAAGATTTATTTGCCTATTTACTGTGACTAAAGGTGTCCTTATCAAAGTTCCCTGTGCCCAAATATATCATAGAAATAGCAGAACAATCAGACCATAGGGGCTATGCAGGTTTGGATAATATTCCGTATTAGCAAACAAGGACTTCTGAAGCCTGAAGTTAAGAAACACACTTGGGGCCTTCACATGGCCCTGAGCTGCGTATGTATCAGCCCTAATAATGGTGAAGATTAAATTCTCTATTAACCCCAAGTGATGAAAATAAGTCATATTTAATTTTTTTTATTTTTATTTTTAAAAATTGAGGATAGTTTTTATTTTTTTTAATGTTCATTTATTTTTATTTTGGGGGGGGTGTGTGTGTAAGGAGGGGAGAGGCAGAGAGAGAGGAAGAGAGAAAATCCCAAGCAGGCTCTATGCTGTCATCCCAGAGCCCCACAAAGGCCTTGATCCCACAAACTATGAAATCATGACCTGAGCCAAAATCAAGAGTCAGACGCTCAACCGACTGAGCCACTCAGGTGTCCTTTATTTGATTTAAATAAAATAGCTTTATTGTGGGGTACATCTAAGTTTGTGGCTACAAATTTCTAGCATCACATTTTCTAGAAGTGTATAATAAAGCTAATAATTACTTACTACCTCTTTAAGTTTTAGTTATAACTTCGTAAGTACTCAAAATGGCCACCCAAAACGTTTTGTGTTTATTTGAATCTAATTTCTAGATTTATATACAAGATCATTTCAATATTAACTTTCAGTGATCTCAAATAATACCCATAAAAGTGAGACAAATATTTCATGAAGAGAATTGTACGGGTTAGCATGTGATGTCATTTGTAGGATTTCAAATTAAATATTACAATTAAATTGCAGTCACCATGCTATCATGCATTCGTAAATCAAAATATCACATATAAATCTGAAGCCAGCTACTAGATTCACCTTTACTTAATGGATATAGAAGTTGTATGAATGGTATGGTATTAAACATATAAAACCAAAGAGTATATTTTCTATTACTTTAAAAAATGATCTGTGTTAATCAGTTTCTTTGGCTGAATTAGTATGGCATGACCCTAGCTTTGAAATGTACTTAATTTTCTATCGTCAGTACTTTCTCAATGAAGAAATAAAATTTAGAAATTGGAGGACATGATAAATAGCCTTTATTCTAAGGTCAGACGTAAGATACTCAAAGCTAATGGCGAGCATCATTCTAAGCCACAGCAAATGAGCCCTACCAACATAACAAACTGCTGATATCAGCCTGGAAACCATCTTGAATGTCAGGGATATGCTCTTCATTTGCAGCATTTGATTGTTCATATAAATATTTAATGAAAATATTATTAGACTATTCAGCTGAGTGAAATAAACTGATGGCACAAGGAGCTAGAGACGCTTACTTAATATTCACTAAATGAGATGGCATAATAATTTATTTTGCATATTATAGAAGTCTTTGGAGAGGTTTTGTACTTTTAAACTTTTTAGCACTATTTAAAAGGCATCCTGACTGCCATCATTATGAGTTTTTAATGTATTTTTATGGTTAATGAAAATGTAGCACACATTTTATAGGGAGAAAGAAGACCATCATCCACATAATGGATGATGGAAATAAGGTACCTCTGATTCTGAAGGTTGACTTACCTTTAATATAGCTTCACTGAATCTTACCATAAATGTTAACTTTATACCACATAAAATTACACAGTGGGTTTCTCAAGAGTAGAACTTAAATGATTAAATGGATAAGGTAGAAAGCTTTTTAACTATCATGTGAGCTTTGAATTTTCAGGAAAATTGGAAGTCGCCTGTTCTGAATCATGTATATTTTAGAACGCTGTTTTAGCGAGGCAATATGAAGAAATATTTGGCAAAACAAGTTTTAGAAAACTGTTATCAATCAGATCATATATTTACATATAAAATTTCTCTAATTCTGTCTAAATGATGCATCTATTAGTTATTTTGAAAAAAATATTACTTGAGGTTCATGTATATGTACACAGGATAATAAAATGGGTAGAAAAAGAAGACATGTGTTCTAAAAATATGTTCCTTGGAAAGTCAGGAACAAAAAGGTGATACCTACTTTTAAAAAGTTTGTAAAAAAAAAGGTAGCACTAGAGGATAAACTGTATGCATGTGTACATGAATGTGCTCACATGCTTAGGGTGTTTTCTCTCCAGTTTACCCACAAGTTATAGAAAGAATAAATCCTTTGCATTATTTCTTAAGTGTGAGACATAAAAAGCATTTGCCAAGCTTGCTTTTATTCTTGGTATTTGTAAGGAAACTAAGATAGTGAATACACATAAGCATTAAGAAAAAATTCCCCAGAATACTGCTGAGTCGGGGTGCCTGGGCAGCTCAGTCACTTAAGCATCTGACTCTTGATTTCAGCTTAGGACATGATCTCATGGTTCCTGAGATCCAGCCCTGCATTGGACTCTGCGCTGAGCATGGAGTCTGCTTTGGGATTTTATCCCTCCATTTCCCTCTGTCCCTCTGTCACTTGTACCCTCCCAACCTCAAAAAAAAAAAAAAAAAAAAAAAAAAAAATACAGCTGAGTCAGCAATAAATGTTAAATAAATGTAACATTTATGTCCCTCAGACTTCAGCAGTTTATGGTATAAACAAGTCATCCAATCTGATGGGTATGAACAGAAATATACAAGCACATTTCAAAGAGCCATCCACAAATAATCAGCATACTGTGTGTATACTTTAGAATATCTTCTAGGACTGTGAAGAGTCCGCAGCAAATCCATTAAATAGAAGTAGTTTAAGAGAACTTGCCTATGAACTTCTCCTCTCCCACAAAGAGTTTATTGAAAAATGCAATTTGGGAAACATAATTCTAGAAAATTGTACCAATTAGCATTTTTGTAAGGTTAATTTTTAGATATAAGAACACCAACAAAATACATCTTTAAGGCAACCTCTTCTCATGCCATAGAGAAAACTATATCTTCTTTTTAAGTTTTTTTTTCAAATTCTAATTAGTTAAAATGAGTGTAATATTAGTTTCAGGTGTACAATAGAGTGATTATGCACATCCATTAAACACCTGGTGCTCATCACAACACATGCCCTCCTTAATCCCCATCACCTCTTTAACCCATCCCCTACTAACCTCCCTCTGGTAGCCATCAGCTTGTTCTCTGTAGTTAGAGTCTGTTTCTTGGTTTGCATCTACCTTTTAGGAGTATAGTTTTATAGGGAATTTTTTTGTTGTTTGCTTTTGTTTTTCTTTTACTACCTCTCTTCCTTTTATCTATTTAAAAATTACACTTAACTTTAGATTAATGGCAGCCTAGGAAATTAGACTTAAAGAGAAATTTATTAAAACTAAGCTTGGGGACACTTGGCTGGCTCAGTTGGTTTCATGTCCAACTCTTGATTTTGGCCCAGGTCATGATCACAGGGTCATGGGATCAAGCCTTGCATCAGGCTCCACACTGAGCATGAGACCAACTTAAGATTCTCTCTTTCTCTCTCCCCCTCTCTCTTTCTCTCTCCCCCTCTGACTCTCTCCCATGCTCTCTCTCTTTTTAAAAACCAAATCAAACCAAACAGACAAAACTAAGCTTGAAGGCATTGCAGAGTTATCAAGGCAATGAGGAATAATGAAGTCAAGATCTAGGAAAATAAAGAAATCCATTGAGTTGAGCCCCATATTTGGGGTGGCTGCTTTTTTCCAGATAAATTTCAAAAATACAAGCAGACTTTTTATAACCTCAGAAGACTTGGGGACAAAAATTGGTTTTCAGAGAGCATCATGGAGGGAAGATACTGGTGAATGCCCATACACCCCAAGTAAGGGTGATGTGGAATATATTGGCACTTAAAGAAATTTCAGTTTTGGACTTTCTCAATCCCAAATTAGATCAAAATGGTTTGGGTTGTTGTGCCCTTGCCCACTTGCTAGTAGCAAGCATAAGTCTTCTTTGTGTGAATATGATATTTTCCTAGGCTTCAAATTATTTCTTTATTTTGTGAAATCAAAAGGAACTAGGCACATGAGGAGATGAAATGAGAGAGTAAAAAACAAACAAAAAAATAGAAGAGAAAGAAGGGGAAAAAGAAGGAAGAAGAAGAGAAGACAAGGGGAAGGAACAATAGACTCCAAGAAAAAGATCCCAAGGGAATCTGTTTGATGGAGTTCTCAGACACAAACTATCTAATCACAATTATTTTTTTAAAAAAAAGATTTTAATTTTTTAGCAAGCTCTACACCTAGTGTGGGCTCAAACTTACAACCCTGATATCAAGAGTTGCATGCTCTATCAACTGAGCCAGACAGATGCCCCTCTAATCGATATTCTTAATTCAAAGAAATAAAACACAAAATTATAACTTCAGCAGAGAATATATGAGAGATGTGTATGTGTGCATGTATACACATACATACAGAAAAATACATTAACTTAATTGCAACTATGGAACTGAAAAATAAAACAACTTAAAATTCAGGTCTAAATAGATTAGTGTAACTCCATAGTTGTTATGAATGAAGAGGGGATTAGTAAATTGGAAGAAGGATCAGAAGAACATAGGTAAAGAAAAGCCCAGAAGCAGAAGATGATGGATGGCACAGAAGAGAAAACTATTAACATGGGGGCAGTAGTTGAGTACTCTATCACATATGCAAATAGAAACACAAAGGAGAGGAAAGAATAGACAAGAAAACACTACTTGTAAATGACACAGGAAAAAAAAATGTGCGTGTGTCTAGAAAACCTACCTAATCTTAAGAGTTTAAAGTGATTGAATATAAAATTAATTTCCTCCAACAAATAAAACTACAGTTCTTATTGGTTTAAGCCTATGGTTAAGAAGGAAAGAACACTCCTATGATAGACAAAGAGAGATCTTTTACTATTATTTTATGAGGGAAGGATACTCTTTGAAACTACACCCATTGGTAACATTATAAGAAAGGTAAAATGGAGGACAACTTTAAGCATAGATTAAAAAATTATAAGCAAAATAAAAGCATATCAGATTCAGTAGTATATAAAAAAGATGATGTATCATGATCAACTTAGGTTTATTCCAGGAATGTAAGGTTGGCTTGACCTTCAATAATCAGCCAGTTTTATTATTCATATTAACAAAATAAAAGCACAAATATATAACCACTAAATCAGTATGGAGAAGGTATTTGGTAAAATTAAACATATATTATGACTTAAAAAAAACTTCTAACAAATTATGAATAGAAGAAACATCCTTATCCTGATCATAGATAGGCACAGAAAACATAAAGGAGGTTTTGTGTTCAATGATGAACTATTGAATGTTTTCTTTCAGAGATTAAGACTAAAACAAAGATTTCCTCTCTTAGTATGTCTAATAAGCATCATGCCTGAAGTCATAGCCAGTACAATAGGCAAGAAAAGAAAAAAAGATAAGAACATGGAAAAGGAAGGGAGAATACACATATACATTATTATAATTAATATGCAAATTGACAAAGGTGTTGGATACAATGTCAAAAGGTAGATATGAAATTATATATATTTATATATGGCCTTTGCAGTAACATTAAAATGTTTCAAATACATTGGAATAAATCCTGTGAAAATCTGCCACAGAAAACACTAGAAATATTGTTAGATAGATTTAAAAAGACCTAAATAAACGGAAGCATATACCTGGTCCAAGGATGAAGAGATTTAATAATTTAAAGATATCAGTTCCCCCCCACCCACCCACAAATAGATTTTTATATTCAGTACTATCCCAATAAAAAAACTGGCAGATTTTTATGTGACTATTCGTAAGGTGATACTGATTTAGTAATACAAATGGTATTTCTAAGCCAAGACACTGCTGAAAAAAATAAAAGGTGATAGAACCTGTCCTATCATATAGCAACAATGACTATGAGAGTTGGTATTGGCTAAGATAAACAAGTACATCAGTAGAACAAAACTCACATATCAGAACAGCATTGTGTATCTATAAATCTTCATAGGGTGCAACAGTGACCTATGGGTGGGCAAAGATTGTTTCAACAAATGGGACAGTGTCAATTGGATATCTGTATAGAAAAAAAAGAACTTGACCTTTTTTTCATGGCATATATAAAGTACCAATTGCTTGTACACTGCAGAATTTGGAAGGCAAAACATGAAATATTTTAGAAAACATGGAAGAACTTTATGACCTTGGGTAGAGAACTATTAATGTTTATTTATTTTGAAAGAGAGACAGCATGTGAGCAGGGAAGGGGCAGACACACACACACACACACACACACACACACACACACACAGAATCTGAAGCAGGCTCCAGGCTCCGAGTTGTCAGCACAGAGCCTGATGTGGGGCTCAAATTCACAAACTGGGAGATAATGACCTGAGTGGAAGTCCATGCTCAACTGACTGAGCCAACTAGGCACCCCAAAAGAAGTATTTTTAAACAGGATTCCTAAAAACATTAGCAATAAAAAAGATTATTAACAAATTAGACTACATTAAAATTGTGTTTCAAAAGTAACCATTAAGAGAGAAAACACATAATGAATGAAAATATTTATAATCCATGTAATCTAGAAAAGACTCCTATCCAGAATATAGAAAAAGTACAAATCAATAGGAGAAACAGAAATTCCAAAAGAAAATGGGATGGAGACTTGAACAGGCACTTCACAAAACAGGATATCCAAATGACTAATACAAATACAAAAAGGTGTGTGACTTTATTAATCATTATGGGAATGCAAATTAAAACAACTACCTTACTCCACTCACCACTCTCCTGAATGTCTGTAAAGGTTAACAGTACCATTTGCACAAGAGTTTGGTGCAACAGAGTCTCTCATACACTGCTGGTGAAGTAAAATTTAGCATCAACACTTTGGAAAACCATTTGCCATGATCTGGTAGCTTTCTATGATTTTAAAATTCTACTCTATTTCCATGTGGGTGTACATGTGCAGCAAGACTTAACAAATGTTCATAGAAGCATTATTTATAATTGCTAAAAACTGAAAGTAACATAAGTGGTCATCAAGAATGAGATAGGACAAAACATAAGAGACTCTTAAATATGGGCAACAAACAGAGGGTTGCTGAAGGCATGTGGGAGGGAGGATGGGCTAAATGGTTAAGGGGCATTAAGGAATCTACTCCTGAAATCATTGTTGCACTATATGCTAACTAACTTGTATGTAAACTAAAAAAAATAAAATAATAAAAAAAGATTGAGTTGGGTAAATGATTATGATATAATTATCCGATGAAACCATCTATTGCACTGAAAATCAGCAAACTTCACTACACATACCACATGGATGGAGTGTATAAACATAATGCTGACTAAAATATGCTAGACACAAAATAAAACATTTTGTATTTTGAGATTCAAGGGACCTATTTCAAAGGACAAAACACGTGCATATGTTCCAGATTAAAATGTTTTCCAAAATATATACTTCTCTTAATGTAACATATTTACCTATGAAATTATAAAACCTAGCAAAGTTCACTGCATATAACATATGCTATAGAAAGACTTGCCGACTGGATGAATCCTTAATTGTTTTAGTGAATGATTTCTGTTCTTCTAATTGGACGACCTGCTGTATTAACCAAAATTTATTCTTCCTGAGCACTTTTCCATTTTGGAATAGATGCAGTTAATCTGAAGGAGATAGAAGAGGAAAGAATAAAACAAAGAATCTGTTACAAACTTGATGACATTATTGGTCTCTTGAAAGAGTTCATCATGTGCCCGGCTAGCTCAAAGTCTTGATTTAGTTAGGGAAGAATAATTGTTTTTCTTAGACTACAATCATTAAATCAGAAAAGAAGAACACTACAAAAGATTATGTAGACACAAGTGCCAGTGCTAGATTTGATTGGATGTGTCTAGAAGATATCATCACAAACACTGGTAATGGTTCAGTTCAACTGAACTATGTCATTAAGCCTGATTCTCCCTCCTAAGGTGGAGAGAGGGGTTACAATGATCAACCCAGACTTCTAGTCTAGATCAGTGTTTTATGGCAGTGAGAAATAAAATTTAAGAGACTGCCTTTCTTCATGACTTTAGGGAAGGTGAGTGGAGACGTTGGAAAAGCATTTCAGCCTTTTTCTCTCAAAGTCAAACTTTTTGGCTGGATATTACTCTATAGTGTTGCTCTGTCATACTAACCAGTGTATGGTCAAGGGTAAATCTCCTGGGGTAATGAGTCTATTGTTCTCTTGGTACAGAAAGAATTGAATTGAAAGTACTAAAGAAAATCAATATACTGAAATCCAGGTAAAGAACTCATAATTTGTTCTTCAGAAATGTCAAAGCTAAAACAGGATACTGAAACTTTCCCTTAAGCTTAAAAACAGTAATCCTGTAATATAGAATGTGATCTATGCGGATAAATGAACACATTTATTCCTTAAAAGAGAAAGCTGAGACTAGCATATAATGTAAGTTTAATATTTAAACATCAATTTTGACCAAAAATGGGATTTTTTTTTTTAGTGAGGTTCTTGTAATTAACTGTCTTTCTGTGGAATTCACTGATAAAATCCTAAATGTACAATGTCATGTTGTTCTCTCTTTCCACTGAGGAAATAAATTTAACCTACAGCAGTATAAACTCAGTCACATGTATTGAGGACTGTTTTGATAGCAAAGGTCATTGAATTCAAGAATGGACTATTTGGAAGAGAATTCATGGATTCTGCTACTGTGTAGTTATTGAATAATAAGACACCTGTCTAGCAAGACTCTTAGGCATTTCCAGCAGAAGCCAAAAGGATGAATCAGATACACTTTCAAGGACCTTTGCCATCCTATAATTCTACAAGACTGATGCAATATATTTTAAGAAGCATAATTCAAAGGTCAGAAGGCAGAGTCATATGTAGCATTGTTGCAAATACAAATCACTTCTGCAATATTTACAGATATTGATAAATGGTATATAGTGAGATTTATCCTTTAAATTTTTTTTATTATTATTTTTTTATATTTGAGAGAGAGAGGGAGAGAGGCAGAGAGAGACACAGACAGAATCTGAAGCAGGCTCCAGGCTCTGAGCTGTCAGCACAGAGCTCAATCTGGGTTTGAACCCGCAAGCTATGAGATCATGACCTGAACCGAAGTTGGATGCTTAACTGACTGAGCTACCCAGGTGCCCCAAGCTTTTTCCTTTCTTAACATTTCTCAATCTCTGATGAAGAATGTAAAATTCCCAATACATTGTTATACTCTATTATGTGAAACAATTTCTAGTATAGTAATGAAATAATTTTTGATACATTTTGTTTGGAATCAGAACATTTTTGAAATATCAAGAAATCCCACTTCATTTGTAGACAATTATAAACCATACATTTTGGTATCCCCAATATTTAATTTGATTTGTTCAAATGGTTTCCAGATCCTCAAGGTCTTTTTTAAAAAATGTAATGAAAAGTGAACCGTCTAAAAAGGCTTTTGTGGTACAATTAAATTAAATCATACTCTCCCATAGGCTTGGTATTATTCTAATTCTTACCCTAACATTGCTGTGATTTCATCACCAGTCTTTCTGGTACTAATTTATTAGCTGTACAATGAAAGAAATATTGAAGTCTGTATTTTGATGCATTATGTCACATTTTCCTTGGTTTTCAAATATCTGTGCTATTTGTCTTAAATTATACTTTTTTATGGTACATGGCATTTCTTTTCTATTTTCTTTGTGAACATCATGAAAAGAATACTAAGAATATGCAACATCAGAATATCAGTGTTTAGAATAAAACGTGAAACTAAGAAGTACTGATAATTTTCCTTATGTAATAAACTCAAACTTGTCTTTTTCTTTATTAATAAAAGTTTAAAAATCCCTAAATATCAAAAAAAGAACATTTAGAACACTCAGGTGATGAGGTATTGATTGCACCAACAAAATCAGGAAGGACATGTTGAATGAAGAAATTCACACAGACGATATTCATTTATAAATTAAAGCAGAGTTATCCCACAGTGCTTATTTTTACCTCTCTTATCCATCAGGAACTTCACCATTATGTCACTGTATTTAGAGTGGAGGTCTTTTAGCATCATCCTCGCTCATCTTATGTGTCTGTCTGTAATTTGAAGTAATTTCCAGTAGATGGCAATATGGGTACCAAATCCAAGAGGCCACTCATTTTATAACAGATATGCCCACTACACTAATGGATATTGTGGAAGATCAAGGAAAGTAGCATGAGTGTAGAGCATAATGGAGAATACTATTTATTTTAAAATTGAACATGCGACTGAACTAACAAGAGCAGGTTGATATATAATGAGAGATTGGCAAGCAAGGATTTTAATGACAACAACAAAATACTCTGAAATCTATTTCTATATCAGACACTACAATAAATTTGAATTTTCTCACTAGAATATATATTGGATCATAGCTGAAGCTTCACTGCATTTTACTGCATCCAATTTTATGGATTTCGGTCTTTCTTGTTGCCTGTTTATCCTGACTTCATACCTTTGATCCAGCCTGACCCTGTGAAACTTGCTGCCTTAGCAAAGAACAGTAACCAGTCACACTTGCATTAGCTGTTTTGGGTCAGCCTTGCTTTATACTCATACCACTACCCTTCTATTTCAGAGATCCTGGCCCAGCTGTATCCGCATTTTTCGTATCCTCTTCCAGTCTTTGGATTTGTACACTGGTTTTCTGTTTCTGGACTTAATACTAGTGTTCTCTTAGGATGCTGGCTGAGTAACATCACTGTTCTCTCTTAGCTCCATGAGTGGGATACCCAGCTCCAATTCATTCTCTTGACCTGTCATTGGACCCCTGGCAGGGTCTACTCAAGTCCCCAGATGAGGACTGTGTTCAGTGTTAGCTGCATAAAATATAGTACAACTAACAAATGACGTTTTTTATTTCTGGCAGAATTCTTAGACACTCTAGCTCCATAGGTGGTGGATTGAACACTCATTACATGAGCATACTCAAATGCAAATGTCTCACTGATATTTTGGAGGGCTGGGGAAATCTGCCAATGCATTGCTGTTACCACTTAAACATTTCTGATTTTAAATTCAGGAAAGTACCTGCAGACTAGAGAGCTGAGAAAAGAGATAGCTTTGTTTTTTCCAATGAAGCATTCCATTTTCCAGCTTTAATTAAAACAGATGTCTTATGTGAAGATTCTTTTATTTATGTAGAATGCACTGCTAAAATGTACGCTTTCACCCTCTGAAAAGCCTTCACCGACCAGGAAAATGAGGCCAGGATAACCCAACTTCATTTAAGTCCTTTGAAATTTCAAACATTTCAATTTCAAGTGCTCTTCACAGAGTCTTTCATGCTAAGCTCTATGGGTAGGTCTGCACAGTGCCAAACGAATTGCCAGGAGAGGTGAGAGAATGACAATTGACCAACCCTTGATTTTTATTCCTGAATCTGTCAAGACTACTCATTGGGAAGTGGATTAATGTTCACAGAAGCCTCTCAATGTAAGTCTCAGAGGCTACAGGGCTAACACTATGAATCCTCTTAGAAGGTTTGCAACATTTTTCTCTGAAAGCTCCTAAGGTTATATTTTCAAGGTTGGTGGTGTGTGAAGATTTACTTATTTTGTGAAACCTATTTTAAGGCTTCTTTCCCCTCTCATTATTGATAGATTGATGAGTTATTTATGCTATGAAGCATTCCTCTGCTTATATCCTAAGTAGAGTCTAGGGAAGGGCATCTCCTCTTTTGTTTGTGTTCCTTCTTTTACTAAAAGTCTCATTAGTTTCATTTCTTGTCAGTACTATTTCTTCCCACTCAGATACCCAAGGTAAGAAATCATTTTCTTCTTTTTGGCTCCTATCATGCTAGGATTTCACCAATTATAATGCAAAAACTTTGAGGAGTAGGTTTCCCTATTATTTCCTTTTGAAACATGTAGTGCAGTATTCCACATAAAATGCATATCAGCAATTTTATTTCAGATATTGATTGATTGACCTCTCTTTTCAATATGAAGTGATGCAGCAGCCTTATGAAATGTTAGTGTTCATTTCCCATATTGCTTTTCTGACAGAACATGCATTATACGGGGTATTTCTTGCACTTTAATTGAAAACAGGTGTTATAGATCACCCTTAGAAGATTGTAAGTGTGCATAAATTCATACATGTTCGGTGAGAATTCTTCTTTGCTGGCTAAAGTTGGATAAAATGATTTCCATTTGTTTGGAGGAGGAAAAGAAAACAAAAAAATCACTGCATGCATCATGATGTATGTTCAATAAATAGTAAATATCAAGAACATCCTGTTTTGAATAAATATTTTTAATTGTGGTGTCAGGTATAAAAATTCAAGTTTCAGATTTAAAAAAAAAATATTCTTTACCAAATTGTACTCAAAAAGACTTCCTCTCATAAGCATTTAAAATACCTGCATAAAGATAAGCATATAATTGTAAATATTATCAACAATGATGCTAATACCCTTGGCAAAACTAATAGGAAGGAAGTTATATATCGCTTGTAGGAAGGCACACAATGACTTAAAGAATTCTCTGGAGATCATTTCTTTCTTTAAAAAGGGAATACATGTTCATATGTAAAGTAAAGAAAATTGATGATTCTACTATCCTTGAATAAATCTGAATTGCTGATTTTAAGGTATCAAAGTTATCTTTTTTTTCTGGGATTTTCACCTCAGGATTGGAAATTATTCAAATTCAAAACTTTATTCAATTTAAGCAGAAATGTAAAACTTCCCTTGATATCTAACAAAGGTGACTGACATTAAACATTAGATATTTTAGATATTCCAAGATAAAATATTCAGGTTTAACTTGAATAATTTAGAAGTTCTCAAACTAACTAGAGATGTGATTTATAGGCAGACCTGTAAAAATATATTTTGCAAGATACATGGTAACACTCTACTTTTTCAACAAACTCAATTCTATAGAATAAGCTTAGAACTGACAAGGAAAATGGCTGAAACTAAGTCCTAATGCTGCCTTATTAGACTCCATTTTTAGTCATTATATCAAAAAATATTTATTTTATTTTTAAGACTGTAGTAGATGCTTTTTTCCTCCACTTCATTTTTTTTTCTTTTTACTTATTTATTTATTTTATTATTTTATTTTTTAGAGAAGAGAGGCAAAACAAGCAGGGAAGAAGGGCAGAGTAGAGAGAGAAATTCCTAAGCAGACTACATGCTCAGTGCAAACCCTGACATGGGTTCAATTCCATGACCCTGGAATCATGACCTGACCTGAAATCAGGAGTCAGACACTGAAACAAATGAGCCACCTAGGCGCCCCTCCTACTCCAGTTTTTTGGACCAGCAAGATGAATGTTCGCAGCTGAAGGCTTAAATGCTTTCACTGGAGAATTTCCTTCAGCTAAATAAAAGGAAAGCTTCGTGGAAGGTTATATGTCCCACCCCAAAACTGCCTACCTCCGTTGCCTGGGAGAGCCGTCGGTCGATGACTGACTGAAATGAGGATCACAAACCTGGCCCGCTTTGCCTCCGCAGAGAACATCTTTGTGATTTCGTTTATGTACCAGAGCATCTTGTGGAACCAGGCTGAAGTTAGCCTCTGCTCAAAACTGTATCCTTGCTTGACTTGTTCTTCTTCCCTGTTCCTGTCCTGCTTCCCTCATGCCCCTTCTCCTGAGAGCCCTCCTTTAATATGTCATACCTATTCCCAGAATTCCCAGAAAGTCACTCCTTCTAGGGAATCTGCTTTATGGAAAAGTTCCAAAATAATTAGAATCAGAAAATTAGAAAACTATGGATGTCTAGATAGAGTCAACATTAAAAACAAAGACACGAAAGATGACAGCTTGAAGTTTTAAGAGTTTTGCATTTTACTTGAAATTGTATTTGAAAAATTAGACCATGATAAGTTATGTAGTAATCTTTAGGGCTACCGATATAAAAAGCCAATAGTGAAAGAATATATAATAGAAAATATTCAAATAATAGCAGCAAGAAAGCATAAACTCATGAACAAAGAATAGATGAGACAAGTAGAAAATAACAGGATGATAGATTAGATTCTAAACATATCAATAATTGCATTAAATGTACATAAGTTAATACTGAAATTAAAATGAAAAATTGGATGATAAGGTAAATTATGGTTCATAAGAATACAAAAATTATAAAAGCATATAACTATAAGATCATAGCCTTAAATGATTCAAGTAAAGATTAACAGAATTAAAAAAAAAAAGAAATGGAAACTTGATAGAAGAAATGGACAAAAATGTTAATGAGTGTATATGGGCCACAGTTAACAAAGTATGTACTTGATATGCACAGAGTGCTGTGTCCAATAATTTCAGAGTACTCATTTCTTTTCTTACTGAAATTGAGAATAAGTATAGGAGACCTATTATTGGAAGTTTGAAAAGAGAGGAAGATATGAGATTACTATCTAGAAGAGTAGGCAAATGGTTAGATTAGGGAAACATCAGTTTCTAGGTAGTACTAGGGCCACTTGAATTTATGATATTTTAATCACATGAGCTATAAATTCATTTAATATTAATGTGTGAGTTTCTCTGGAAATAGAAAGTCAAGAAATGGAGAATTTTTAAAGAATCTAAGATAGCATTATTTGTAAGATGTACCAATTGTATGTGCCACTAAGAAGAAAAAAATGTGTGCCAACTAAATTATGCCATGGTTCTTTCTGATTCCATGAATATTAAGAGATCTTGATTTAGAGATGTTAAGATATGGGGCAAAAATGCATGCTATTTATGATGAAGTACAGTATGAAGGAATCTAATACGTAAACAGTGTAGAGAGATATACCTGATTTGGGAGTCTGCTAATAAGAAGCAATTCTTAGAAAAGATATATGCCACAGAAAAGAGTCCAATATTATAGTTAGACTGAGTTTGTCCAGTAGGAGACTGATCCAGGATGATCAGTTTTGGAGTGGAAGGGATATTTTAAATAGACAGGCTAATGCACATAAGTTCAGAGTTTGAACTCCAAAGTTTGATTTCTGCCACTTATTATCTATGTGATTCTGAGCAAGCCATCTACCTCTGTGTTTCAGTTTCTCCCTCTGCGAGATTGAGAATATCAAATATTCTCAATATGTGTATCCTCATATATGTGTGTATATATATATACATACACATATGTATGTATATATATATACATACACACACATGCACATGTATTTTAACACATGTAAATAATTGGTAAAGGGTTTTATGACTGCCTCTCTCTCTCCAGTGCTGAGGTGAGAAAGAGAGCAAAATGTTCTGTTATTGTAGAAGAAAGGATAAATGGTTAATATCCATCCACACCCATCCCCTCGTTCTTTTGCATGACTTCTTATTTGAATGGTTTCCTCACCATTTACTGATGCAAGACAGAAGACTGAGGACTACTTTTAGCATTTTTTCTCACCCCCCCCCCCACTTTATAGTATCTATTCCAAAGCCCAATATATTTTCCATGAGTTTTGCTGCTCACCTGAAGTTTGACTGTCTCAGTTTTAGATCAAACTGTTACCATAATCCTTCACTCAGACTTTTCCAAAACCTTCTACCTTGTTTGCTCACAGGTAGTCCTTTTCTTCCCTCCCTCATGACATGACTTATCTAATCCCATTAAAATCTTCCAGTGTTAGCATTGTGTATCGGATAAAAATCTTCAAGATTCTTTTCAATCTGTCATGAATCTACCATTCAATACTGATAATTAGAGTCTAACGGAGAGAAAAAATAAAACTAAAAATTTTAGTAATTAAGAATTTGAAATAAAAAAATAATTTAAAATCATACTAAATTATCCATTGGTTAGACCAATTCTGTATGATTAAACTGGCAAAAGGAGACCAGTTTCAAATATGCAATAAATTATGTCAGTGATAAGATTATTGACTAGGATTAGTGAAATTATGCCTTGAAATTATCACGAGCTTCAGGGCTGTAGAAGCAGGAAATTAGGGAAAGGATGCAAGGAGGCCTTGGACAGTCAGAAAGTCTCTTGGGTGACCCCTGTCCATGGAAAGCACAGGAAAAGTTTTGGAACAGTTACAATCCAGGCCAGGTGTGTAGGAATACAGCAGTGAATTGATGTAGACTATGTGACAGAGGAAGCAGGTGAGGGTAGAACAAACAGACTCAAGTTCTATTGAGTTTTGAAGCTAGGGATGGGACAGGCTCTGGGCAGCCTGACTCAAACTCTGTTTTGAATGTACAGGTATCTCCTCAATGCCTCACCCCCATTTTGATCCCTATTCTGCCATTTTTAATATGATATGATTATACAGAAATATATTTTGAGGGCTTACATGTTATGTTACCTTTTCTTTACGTTACTGCAGATGATATTCATTAGTTGTTAACTTTCATATGCATCAGAATCACCAGAAAAACTAAAATGTCTGATTGAGTAGAGATGGATTAGGGCCCAAGAATCTCCATTGCTAACCTGGTTACAGGTGCCTCAGAGGCTGGTCTAGGGACCACATTTTTAGAACCACTGAGCTCTATGATAGTGGTGGAAGGAGACAGAAAAATCCAAATTCACTGAACTCCCTTTGGGGAGGGTATGCTTTGCATTAAGAACAAATACCTGTTTGGGGGAAGGGGCATAACACTCCAAAATGAATGCTGAATAAAATGCCTTCTAATCCCCTTCTGCTTTGCTGAGCTTTGGCATAAGTTAAGATATGCATGTCTGTGGAGAAGAACTGGGGCTGAATTTCATCTTCCAGCATTAAAAAGAGAAGAGGTATTAAAAGATCTCAAGAATAAATGGGAGGGAAAGGAGCCAGGAAGACTTTCATACAGAGAGGGGAGGGGGAAAGAAGCAAAAGTAAATCTTTACTAATGGTATTTTAAGGTGGAATTTAGGAAAAGGAAAATGTATAAGGGATTTTTAAGAAATTAGCTCTGGGTATGTAAGCCTGTGAATGATCAGAAATGCTTTGGGGCAGGAGAACATTTTGCAGAAATAAAAAAAATACTACTGTCTGGACCCAGGAATCAGAGGATGAGTGGGGAGCTGATGACTGGTTAAAGTAGCCTTACAAAAATGATTAACAATTGTAAAATATAAATTGTGCCTCAAGCTGGAATCATGATGATCTCTTTTCTCTGTTATATTTGAACTGTTGCAGTGTATGCACAACTTTTCAAGTGAAGTAAAAATTCCAAAACTGTCAATTGATAGTAGAAAAGTAGAACAAGAAATCTCAAGAGCTTGGGGGCAGGCACATTAGGTAGGAATAAATATTCCTTCAAATGATGAAAAACAAACAAGTTCTAGCTCATTTAATCTCTCATATTTCTAGAGACACATTAAAACCAAGGTCATGATATCTAAGAATATTCCCTGTTGATAGCCATTAATTCCCAGATTTATTCATCTTTACTAAAATAATAAAGTACTGACCTGGCTAGTTAATTAGTCAAGGAAGATGAGAAATATTCTGTAAAAAACTAAATAGTAAATAAGCCAAAAATATTTTTTCAGAAAAATTTCACCTCCTTTTCCCTAAATTAAAAGTATATACCTTTTAGGAAAAAAAGTTGGAGGGGTGCCTGGGTGGCTCGGTTGGGCGTCCGACTTCAGCCCAGGTCATGATCTCACAGTTCTTGGGTTCGAGCCCCACATCGGGCTCTGTCCTGACAGCTCAGGACCTGGAGCCTGCTTTGAATTCTGTGTCTCCCTCTCTCTCTGCCCCTTCCCTACTCACGCTCTGTCTGTCTCTGTCTCTCAAAAATAAATAAACATTAAAATAATTTTTTTAATTGGAAACATAGAAATTACAAATTATAAAATATCCTATAATACAAGTACAGATATTTGGGGATATTATTTACCTGTACTCATTCTCATACATGTCATATACAAAAACACTTAAAATTCTCCATCTTCAAAACTATGTTCATATATCATTTCATATTTTTACTTTTTACTCTTGTGCTTTTGGTATTTTTTGAAATAAACAGTATATTCTTGCAATTTATTACTTTTATCCAAATCAAATAGAAGTTTTCTCCTAATGGGGAGTTTAGTTTTTTTAATATGATAATATGTGGTATGTCTTTTTATGTATTACTTTTCATGCTATTTTGATTATTTTCATTACATATAGAATTAAATATATATGAATATCTTTATTTTAAATTTATTTTAAGTGATTTAGTGTTTATGCAATAGGTTTAAAACAATACATGTGATTAGATTTATGCTTTTCCAGATTGTCATAGTCAAAAACAATTTTTTTTAATGTTTATTTATTTTTGTGAGAGAGAAAGAGAGAGACAGAGTGTGAGCGGGGGAGGGGTAGAGAGCGAGGGAGACACAGAATCTCAAGCAAGCTCCAGACTCTGAGCTGTCAACACAGACCCCAACGCGGGGCTTCAACCTACAAACTGTGAGATCATGACCTGAGCCGAAGTTGGAGGCTTAACTGAGCCACCTATTGCCCCATCAAGAACAATTTCATGGGGCGCCTGGGTGGCGCAGTCGGTTAAGCGTCCGACTTCAGCCAGGTCACGATCTCGCGGTCCGTGAGTTCGAGCCCCGCGTCGGGCTCTGGGCTGATGGCTCAGAGCCTGGAGCCTGCTTCCGATTCTGTGTCTCCCTCTCTCTCTGCCCCTCCCCCATTCATGCTCTGTCTCTCTCTGTCCCAAAAATAAATAAACGTTGAAAAAAAAAATTAAAAAAAAAAAGAACAATTTCATTATTTATGACTCCCTCTTAATGTAAAATGAAGAGATTAGCATAATACTCTCTTCCTTTCCAATTTCTCTCAGTGCAATAAGATCTGCATGTATATATATACTTGTATAATTATTATTATTTTTTATGTCATCCTTTAAGCATCAATGTTAGTCTTTTCTTTTTGCAATTTTGTTACCGTACTGGTCACTATTTTTTGTCATCATTCTGTTGCCTGGTGTAGTTTTTCACATATTGGTCCTCAGAAAACATATGTTGAATTAATGAGTAATCTAAACTTAATTTTAAATATATAGAATAGCTGTCACAGAGAGGATGATATGAGATAGAATCAGGACTTCTGCTATACTATGAATCTAACCTCCTCTATTTTAGTTCATATTTTCAATTAAAATACATTGCTGGTACAGGTAACAGATCATTTTTTATTTCATGTTCTGATTTTGCATATCCAAAAATCTCTTTAGATTATCTTTACACATTGATGGGAGCTTATGCAAATATAATGTAAACCAGGATTACATTACTTACCCTAAAAATGGTAACTTTTTTTTTTTAAGCATGGGTATTTATGATCTTATTTTCTTTATCATCAAGATTTAAAACTTTTCTATAATATGTCAAACTGAAGTTATTTTTTGAATTGCTTGAACCTATAATTTAGTAAATTCTTGTAGTCAGTAGGTGAGTTTAACATGCACAGAAACACACAAACACATGCAGAGACTATTTTTGAATATTTTTTGTTCTTCTATATTTTTTCTAGTTCATTTTTCAGAAATGTAGTCCATTCATGACAGAATTATATTCTCTCTATATTTACTTCTTATTCTCTGCTTTTGATATCCATCATGTCTTTCATAGCTATTGTATGTTAAGTATATTTTTGGTCTGTTTCCCAAATTGTAGACTTAAATTTGTGTTTGGTTGATTCTGTTCTTTCTTAACTCATGCAAGAATGTTTTCTGCATTCATCTGTAATTTAAAAAAAAAATATTTATTTACTTATTTATTTTTAGAGAGAGAGAGAGAGCACAGGTATGATCAGGGGAAAGTCAGAAAGAGAGAAAGAGAGAGAGAGAATCCCAAAACGGTTCTGCACTGTCAGCACAGAGTCTGATGTGAGGCTCGAACTCTATAACCGTGAGATCGGGACCTGAGCCAAAATCAGAGATGATTAACCAACTGAGCTACGCAGTTACCTCATTCATCTGTAATTTTTAAGCATTTGTTGCTAATATATCCTAGTTACCTTTTCATTTAACTTTTAATACTTCATTTCTGTTGGACTATGTTTTTTTTAATATATCTGGAAACTCAAAATGAATATAGTTTTACATGTCCTATTGTTTATTATAGTAAATATTTGTATAGGCTTGCTTTGTTTCTGCCTATTTAAAAAAAAATTTTAATGTTTATTTTTGTGAGGGGGGGGAAGAGTGAGGGAGAGGCAGAGACAGAGCAAGACAGAATCAGAAGCAGACTCCAGGCTCTGAGCTGCCAGCACAGAGCCCAACGTGGGGCTCAAACTCACAAATGTGAGATCATGACCTGAGCCAGTCAGACACTTAACGGACTGAGCCACCCAGCCGCCCCATCTTTCTACCTATTTTAAGAAGCTGGTCCCAGGCTTTTATGTTATGAAGTATTTTATAGGCCTCAGTATTATTTCTTTTTTCACTTTCCCTTACCCCCAGTTTATGCAGTCTTGAAGCAATAGAGATTTGCTCTGACCGGAGGTTGCTGACAGTGTGTCTATGTTCTGTATTTCCATAGATCATTAGTTCTAAAATTTTAGGTTAGGGCGCCTGGGTGGCTCAGTCGGTTGAGCGTCCGACTTCGCTCAGGTCACGATCTCACGGTCCTTGAGTTTGAGCCCCGCATCAGGCTCTGTGCTGACAGCTCAGAGCCTGGAGCCTGCTTCGGATTCTGTGTCTCCCTCTCTCTCTGGCCCTCCCCCCATTCATGCTCTGTCTCTCTCTGTCTCAAAAATAAATAAAGGTTAAAAAAAATTTTTTTTAATTTTAGGTTAAATTATTTAGATCACTCTTGTGTAGGCTTTACTTTATTTTAGGTATTTATATAATACAGCTCTGTGCCCTGAGATGAGAATTTTACATTTTTCATTCCTGGTTCCTGTCATAATTTAAAGCAACCTATAGGTCTTTTTTTTTTTTTTTTTTTTTTTTTTTTTTGCATGTAAACAGTGTTCTTTCTAGAATGCACAGCTCTCTGTGTTTATCTTGTTTTTGCTTCACTTTACATGACTTAACCAAGAAAAAAATGCTTCATCACAGATCCCCTTCTATTTCAGCCTGTGTTGCCTTATGGAGAATTGTCTGACCTAATAATATGGAAGCACTGAGACCGAGAGGTAGAAGTGGTTTTACAGCCACACACAGAGTCTCCCATCAGGAGGAAGGCTGACCGAGGGAACTTCAGTGGCACTGGCACTAAGTCTTTCTTTCTTTTTTTTTTTTTTTTTTTAATTTTTTTTTTCAACGTTTATTTATTTTTGGGACAGAGAGAGACAGAGCATGAACGGGGGAGGGGCAGAGAGAGAGGGAGACACAGAATCGGAAACAGGCTCCAGGCTCTGAGCCATCAGCCCAGAGCCCGACGCGGGGCTCGAACTCACGGACCGCGAGATCGTGACCTGGCTGAAGTCGGACGCCTAACCGACTGCGCCACCCAGGCGCCCCCTAAGTCTTTCATGTGGAAGTGAGAAGTGACTTGGAAGAAAGCTTCCTATTTTATTCTTTTTTAGTTGTTTTGTTATTTCAGAAATCTAGGTACTGGTAGATTTCTTACTGTAGTGTCTAAATCTTATCCATTCATTTATTTAGAAATTCAGTAATCTCAGATAAAAGAATCAGCATGGTCAAATGCCCTGTTGTCCAAGGAATCGTAACACTTCAACACACAGCTAGATAGCTAGCTATGCTGCTGCGGTGCCCAAAGCAAGGAAGAATATGATGCAAAAAGAGTCTGAAGGATATAACAATACAAGGCGTTGTAACAGTTTAGCAGACATAAATATCAGATCTGTTTAAGAAATTTTGTTTTTCTTTTAAGAACGAAAGTAAGCCATTAATTCCCAGTGAGTTTCTAATGGGTAACTTATAGTAAAATGCAAATTATTTTCTTTGGTGTATCAAGTTCTGTGTGATAATAGCCTTAGCCTACCTGCCTGGTGCCATGCATGCCATTTCTTCTCTCACCTGCTTTAGTGACACTGCTGTCATTTTCGTTTTTCGAAGGTGCCCAGTTTAAACTCACCTTAGGGGTTTTGTACCAATCGTTCCATCTATTAGGAGTTCTTTTTATGTTGGTTTTCATGTATGTGATTATTTTTGCCATTCATTTAGAGAGCTATTCCCTGACTCCCTACCTCTCTTTTATTTATTTTATTTTTTTCATGTTTATTTATTTTTGAGAGAGAGAGAGAGCAAGAGCGAGCATGAGTGGGGGGATAGGCAGAGAGAGAGGGAGACACAGGCCTGAAGCAGGCTCCAAGCTCTGAGCTGTCAGCACAGAGCCCGATGCGGGGCTCAAACCCATAAACTGTGAGATAGTGACCTGAGCCAAAGTCGATGCCTAACTGACTGAACCACCAAGGCACCCCTCCCTACCTCTCTTGTAAGTTATCCTTTCACATTTGTTGCTATTTGATATTTTTTCTTGTTTTCTTTACATGTTTATTATCTATCATTCTTACTAGCTTAAGCTCCATTAGAAGAGACATCTTATTAACTTTACATCTAAAGGATCTAGAAAAGGGGCGCCTGGGTGGCTCGGTCGGTTGGGCGTCCGACATCGGCTCAGGTCATGATCTCACAGCTCGTGAGTTCGAGCCCCGCATTGGGCTCTGTGCTGACCGCTCAGAGCCTGGAGCCTGTTTCGGATTCTGTGTCTCCCTCTCTCTCTGCCCCTCCCCTGTTCATGCTTTGTCTCTCTCTGTCTCAAAAAAAAAAAAAAAAAAAAAGTAAAGGATATAGAAAAAAAAAAAAAAAAGGACAAACTAAGCCCAAAGGTAGAAGAAGGGAGGAAATAACAAAGATCAGAAGAGAAATAAATGAAATAAGGACTAAAAGGAAAATAGAAAAGATCAGTGAAACTAAGAACTGTTTTTTGGAAAAGATAAGCAAAATAGACAAACCTTTCACTAGTCTCACCAAGAAAAAAAGAGGGGGGCTAAAATAAGCAACATTGGAAATGAAATATAAGACATTACAACCAATGCCACACACATAGAAAGGATCGTGAGACTACTGTAAAGAATTATATGCCAAAAACTCGGCGATCTACAAGAAGTAGATCAATTCCTGGAAACATACAAACTGCCAAGACTGAATAATGAAGAAATGGAAAACCTGAACAGACCAATTAAGGGCATTACAAATGACTAATAATGAGATTTCATCAGTAATCAAAAACCTCCCAACAAACAAAAGTCCAGGACCAGGTGACTCCATTGGTGAATTCTACCAAATGATTAAAAAAGAATTGATACCAGTCCTTCTCAGACTCTTTCAAAAACAGGAGGAAACATTTCCAAATCCATTTAATGAGGCCAACATTGCCCTGATACCAAAATTGGACAAAGACACTACCAGAAAAGATTACAGGCCAACATTCCTGATGAACACAGATGCAAAAATCTTCAACAAAATCCAAGCAAACCAAATTCAGCAGCACATTAAAAGGATAATACACCATGGTCAAGTGGTATTTATTCCAGGGGTTCAAGGATGGGTGAACATCTTCAAACAATGTAGGATACCACATTAAGAAACTAAAAGATAAAATTCATATTATCGTCTCAACAGATGTAGAAAAATCATTCCACCAAATATAATATGCATTGATGATAAAAAGTCTCAACAAACTGAGGGAAGAGTAGAGGGAACAATACCTCAACATTATAAAGGCCAAATATGACAGACCCAAAGCTAACATCATACTCAATGGTGAAAGCCGAAAGACTTTTCTGTAAGATCAGGAATTAAAAGATACTCACTCTTACCACTTTTACTCAACAAAGTACTAGAAGTTCTAGCTAGTGTACCAGGCAAGAAAAAGAAATACAAGGCATCCAAACTGGAAAGGAAAAGTAAAACTTTTTTAGTGTTTATTTTTGAGAGAGAGAGAGAGAGAGAGAGAGAGAGAGAGAGAGAGAGAGAGAATGAGTGGGGGAAAGGCAGAGAGAGAGGGAGACACTGAATCTGAAGTGGGCTCCAGGCTCCGTGCTGTCAGCACAGAGCCCAACATGGGGTTCAAACTTACGAACTGTGAGATCATGACCTGAGCCGAAGCTGGACACTTAACCAACTGAGCCACCCAGACACCCTGAAGTAAAACTGTTTCTATTTGCAGATGACATATTATATTTGGGAAATCCTAGCAACTCTACCAAAACATCTGTTAGAACTAATAAGTTAATTCAGTAAAGTTGGAAGTTACAAAATCCATATTAAAAAATCAGTTACATCTCTATACACCAATAAACCATTAGAGAAATTAAGGAAACAATTATATTTTCAATTGCATTAAAAAATTAAAACATATGTGAATAAGTTTAACCAATGAGGTAAAAGAGCTGTACATTAAAAACTATAAGACATTGATGAAGAAAATTGAAGATAAATAAATGGAAAGATATTTCAAGATCATGCATTGGAAGAATTAATATTGTTAAGATTTCCATATTATCAAAGTGTGATACAGATTCGATGCAATTCCTATCTAAATTCCAATGACATTTGTCCAAGAACTAGGAAAAACCTTATAATAATTTGTATGGAACCATAAGAGATCCTGAATAGCCAAATAAATCTTGAAAAAGAATACAGCTGGAGGCATCACACTTTCTGATTTCAAACTGTGTTGCTAATCTGTTGTAACCAGACAGTATTGTATTGGCATAGAAAGTCTCCTACATTGGGGTGCCTGGGTGGTACAGTCATTTAAGCATCCAACTTAGTTAGGCTCAGGTCATGATCTCACAGTCTGTGAGTTCAAGCCCCACAATGGGCTCTGTGCTGGCAGCTCAGAGCCTGGAGCCTGCTTCGGATTCTGTGTCTCCCTCTCAATCTGCTCCTCCCCTGCTCACACTCTGTCTCTCTCTCACTCTCTTAAAAGTAAAATAACATTAATTTTTTTTTTAAAGTCTCCGACATCATTAGAACAGAATAGAGAGGGGCGCCTGGGTGGCGCAGTCGGTTAAGCGTCCGACTTCAGCCAGGTCACGATCTCGCGGTCCATGGGTTCGAGCCCCGCGTCAGGCTCTGGGCTGATGGCTCAGAGCCTGGAGCCTGTTTCCGATTCTGTGTCTCCCTCTCTCTCTGCCCCTCCCCCCTTCATGCTCTGTCTCTCTCTGTCCCAAAAATAAATAAACGTTGAAAAAAAAATTAAAAAAAGAACAGAATAGAGAGTCCAGAGATACACTAGTGCATATATGGACATTAATTTGCAAGAAAGGAGCTGAGAATGTGTGATGGGGAAAGGATAGTCTATTGAATAAAAGGTGTTGGGAAAACAGAATAGACATATGCAAAAGAATGAAAATGGACCCCTATCTTACACCATACAGAAAAATCAACTTGAAATGAATTAAAGATTTAAATATAAAATCTTAAGCCATAAAAGTCTCAGAAGAAAACAGCCAGTAAGCTGTTTGACATTGGTCTTGATGATAATCTTTTGGACTTGACACCAAAGCCAAGATGACAATAAAAATAAACAAGTGGGACTACATCAAACTGAAATGCTTCTGTACAGCAAAGGAAACCATCAAAACAAAAAATGAAAAGGCAGCCCGTGGAATGGAGAAAACATTTTCATATATCTGATAAGGGGTTAATATCCAAAATATATAAAGAGCTCACGCAACTCAATAGCCAAAAAACTCAAACAGTCTGATGAAAATATGGGCAGAGTGTCTGAATAGACATTGTTCTAAAGAAGAAATGTAGATGGCCAATAGGTACATGAAAAGTAGTCAACATCACCAGTCATTAGGGAAATGCAAATAAAAACCACAATGAGATATCACCTCACACTTGTTAGAATGCTAGTATCAAAAAGACAAGAAATAAGTGTTGTCCAGGATGTGGAGGAAAGGGAACCTTTGTGCACTGGTGTAACTATATTGTCAGAGCAATTATGGAAAACAATATGGAGGTTCCACAAAATACTAAAAACCAGTACTACTGTGTGATCCAGCAACTCCACTTCTAGGTATTTATCTGTAAGAAATGAAAACACTGACTCAAAAACATATGTGTACCCCCATGTTCATTGCGGCATTATGTATAGTAACCAAGAATGAAAACAACCTAAGTGTCCATCAACTGATGGACAAAGAAAATGTGGTATATACATATGATGAAATATTATTTCCATAAAAAGCCATAGAAAGAAGGAAATCTTGCCATTTGCAACAACACAGATGAAACTTGAGGGTATTATACTATTTGAAATAAATCAGACGGAACAAGACAAATTACATAAAAATCTCACTTATATGTGGAATCTAAAATAGAACAAAACTCCAAGCTTATAGATACAGAGAAAAAAATGATGGTTGCCAGAGGTAGGGCTTGGGGGTGGGCAAAATGGTTGAAGTTGATCAAAAGGTATAAGTTTTAGTTATGAAATAAGTCCTGGGTATGTAATTAGTACAGTATGTTGATTGTGGTTAACAATATTGTATTACATATTTGAAAGCTGCTAAGAGAGTATTTCTTAAAATTTCTCGTCACAAGAAAAAATTTTAACTGAATAGTGATTAATGTTAACTATTTTTATGGTAGTGAACATTTTGTAATATGTACAATTATTATGCTCTACACCTGAAACTAATGTAATGTGATATGTCAATGATATCTCAATAAAAAAAATTTAAAAAGGAAGACCAAACCCAAGAATATCACAAAACTGAAATGCCTGTCTTAAATTTCCACTGTAAGTGTTGAAATGCAAAGGCATTCAAAATGATGAGTGAAATAGACTAAATAAAATACCTTACCTTGCTAGAGTGAAAAATTGAACATTTCATCATAAACATTTGCTTCTTGGCATAGTAACCATTGTTTTCACCAGAAAATCTCTAGAGAAAAGCTGTCTTACTCTGATGATGTTTGTTGAACTGTAAATTCCTCAGAGGAAGAAATAAATCTTACTCACCTTGATTTATCACATTGTCCAACATTAAGTAAGATCTCTAATATAGGTTTCTTTGAAAAGCATTAAGTTGAATTGAACTGAGAGGTGTTATACAACAGTGAAGTATATATTAAAATTTTATTTTATTTTTATTTTATTTTTTTTTTAATTTAAAATTTTTTTTTTCAACATTTATTTATTTTTGGGACAGAGAGAGACAGAGCATGAACGGGGAAGGGGCAGAGAGAGAGGGAGACACAGAATCGGAAACAGGCTCCAGGCTCTGAGCCATCAGCCCAGAGCCTGACGCGGGGCTCGAACTCACGGACCGCGAGATCGTGACCTGGCTGAAGTCGGACGCTTAACCGACTGCGCCACCCAGGCGCCCCTTAAAATTTTATTTTAAATATAGGTTCTTTTTCATGAAAGTCAAATATGTGTGTGTTTGGGGTGGGAAAGGGCTTGAGGCAGTGCTAAGAGGATGTCTTATACAGATTGGCAAACCCTAAAAGGAAGAGACATTGATACATGATTTTGTGGATAAAGGCTTACTGAACACCAGGAACTTGTAGGCCCAAGAGGGGTGAGAGACTGCTTGGGAAACATTGGCATGCATCCCCTGGAGTTTAGAAATGTATACTTTTTATTTTCACTCTGTGAATAATGCCATAATGTCTTTGTGTAATAACAAGGTTGACCCTTGGGTGGTGTCTAGAAACTTGGATTTTAGTTGGATTCCCAACCCCTAATGAGAAGAATGATTCACTGTTCCTAAACTATATGTGTAAACTATGTAGTTTATGCTGAACACCTCCTTTCCTCCCAGGAGTCTGGAATTTTAATATGTGCTGGGTAGAGGGTACCTATGTGACTGGCTGCTACTGAAAACTGTTTGTCCGTACTCTCTTATGAGCTTCCCCAGTAGACAATATTTCACACAAGTGGTCACACATTTTTGCAGGGGGGATTAAGCATGACCTACATAATTGCTGTGGCACAGGACTCTTGAAATCTTGCACCTGGTTTACTCTGGGTTTCCCTCCATGTTCCCTTTCTCTTTGTCAGTTTTGTTGTTTATTATTTTGCTGTAATAAATCATAGCTATGAGATGATTTTATATGCTGAGTTCTGTGAGTCTTCCTAGAAAAGCATGAGCCTGGTGTTCATAGCCTTGGGAGCTCCCAACACAAGTGCACAAGAAATACTTTATGGTTGTTTTACTTCTTATCTGTTTGACTGGTAGTGAAATTGAATGTGTGTTCAAATTTTGGAGATTTCAATATTTTTTTATTTTCAAATTACCTATTTATTTTGTTTCCACAGATAGTTGTCCCAAACAATATTTATTAAGTTATCCTTATTTCCCACCATCTTGAAAATCTACTACTGTATATTAAACTGTAAATACATTTGAATTTATTTCAGAACTAAAGTTCATTCATATTGACTTACTTGTCTAGTATTATGCCAATACCACAGTATTTCATTATTGTGCATATTTTTTATAGTTAGTAGGTAGCTGTCAAGAATTTTGCAAGAATTTGAACGCCTCCTTGATTTTTTACATTTTAATCAATTGTTATTGATTAAACATAACTTAAAAAGTTTATTTTAAAACATTTAGTGGAATAGACCTAATGCTTTTACATTATTATTGATAATGGAGTTGAGGGAGATGAGCATAGTAAATAAAAACATAGGCTATTGAGTTAAATGCCATCACTAACAACACTGCATGTAGAGGAAATACTCATTTTGTAGAAGGGATGAAGAACATGCTTCCAGTGTAATAAAGAAGCTTATTTACCAATGCAGTCAGGAACAATAATTCATTTGTAATTGATAATAAGTTTTAAATACTGGATAAAGTTGGAAGTACAAAAATTATGCGTGTAGTGTTGTACACACTCATAAATTATTTAATAAATAGACAAGTTTTTTTTCTTTGATTATAGCTAAGGTGATTAGAATTTTTTATTGTTTTGCTTTCATAAATCCTATCTAAAATACATTATTTGTGATTTTCAAATTTGTTTTTCTTTAAAGGAATAAAAATGAAGGCTATGTGATATAAATTATATGCAGAATCTTTCTAGGTCATTATTTTTTTGTCTTACACTTCTCTCAACCATAACTTAACAGCACATTATTTTTAGCAGTTCTTTTATTGATGCTTTCAAAGCAAATCAAAACATGGTTTAACTAGGAACAACAACAAAAAAAACTCCCTGTTTTACACTCGTAGTTAATATAATACAAAATCATATTAGAGAATTATTTTTTTTAATGTTTATTTATTTTTGAGAGAGCACAAGCAGGGGAGGGGCAGAGACAGGGGGACAGAAGATCTGCACTGACATCAGGGAGTCTAGTGTGAGGCTTGAACTCAAGAACTGTGAGATCATGACCTGAGCCGAAGTTGGATGCTCAACTGACTGAGCTACCCAGGTGCCCCACATTAGAGAATTCTAATAACAAGAATATGACATAAGTTTGTTTGAGAACAAATGTAACTGACTTCAGGAAATTGATGAGAGAAGCAACGTTCTGAAGGACTGGCCACAGACATACATCAGTATGTTTCATGGAAAGAATGGGAGCTGTAAGTTAGTCTAGAGATTTGATTTAGTGGAGAATGACTAAAAAAATTCTACCATGTCAGTAAGTGACATGGACTTTAAAAATTAGAGTTGCTGAAATAAGCAGGACTGATGTTAAATTATGGTCAGATCACTTACTAATAAATTTGAATATTCGAGGAATGAGGAAAATAAGATAAATGGAACATGTGGATAGAAAAAAAAATATATAAAAAAGGAATAAAAATAAGAAAAAAGATTTATTCATGCAATTAATATATACTGAATATATAGCACATGTTTGCAATGGCAGACGTTAGAGGTAATGTGAACAGAGAGACAAGACTTCTGCCTTCACGAAGGTTGTTGGTGAATGGAATGACAGTGGTAGATAGAAATGAATAAAAATAATAAATTTTCAAATAATATGTTATATTACAGAAATAATATATAAAAAGCATAATATTCAATGCATTAACTTGAAAAGCGATTAATATTTTAGCGTCTTTACACATTCTTATTTATTATTTTAATAGAAAACAAAATGCCCTTGTAAGATTAGCTCATAATTTTATTAATTATCTCTAACCAGCATCAATTTGGTAAACATTATGGAAAAATGACAATGTCTTTAGTATATTATATCTTTATGTCATTAATTGTAATCTTCATTAATTTCCAATTTGCAGGTTTTGGATGCTTTTATGAAACTACTCTGATATCTTGGGGTTTTACATTGCTTTACTATACGCAAATGCTGCATGAAGAAAGATATTTTAATATGTTTTTTCTCCAAAGAGATTATATTATACTGGGCTTTTAAAAATATATTAATATCTACTAATCTGTTTGTATTGATAATTTCTGCTATAGCTTTAATTTGTTCAAAAGTAATTTTAAATGCAGTGATACCTTACTGGATGTTAATAAAAACCCAGAAGGTATTCATATACATGTTTGCAAGGGGGATGAAAATGGCAAAAATTATTTTCACTAGGCAGCTTAAAATTTTAACTTAAACATGTATATAATAGTATATGTAATATACATATATATAATAGTATATAATAGGAAGTGCTTTATATATCTGATCCACTAGTGCTGTGAAATATGTCCCTGGTACATGCTTATCTGTGTAATTGGATAATAAATGTATTGATCACCCTTTATAAGAGAATTGAGTGTTTAAAATATAAAAGTGTCTATAGAGTATTTGCAAAACAAAATCTGTATTTAAAATGAGCACTAATAAAACTGACCCATTGGTTGTTTGGAGTTTCTTTGAGAATCTTTAATTTTTTATCATTTGGCCCTTTGTAAATATAAGAAACAACTAGCCAGCAATCTTTTAATTTTTTTAATGTTTATTTTTGATAGACAGGAAAACACAAGCAGGGGAGAAGAAGAAAGGGAGACACAGAATCTGAAGCAGGCTCCAGGCTCTGAGCTGTCAGCACAGCTGACAGACCGTGAGATCATGACCTGAGCCAAAGTTGGACACCAAACCGACTGAGCCACCCAGGCACCCCTAGCCAGCAATCTTTTTTTGTTTTTTAATTTTTTTTAATGTTTATTTATTTTTGAGAGAGAGAGACAGAGCACGAGCGTTGGAGGAACAGAAAGAGAGGAAGACACAGAATCCGAAACAGGCTCCACGCTCTGAGCTGTCAGCACAGAGCCCCACGGGGCGGGGCTCGAACTCACAAACCGGGAGATCATGACCTGAGCTGAAGCCAGACGCTCAACCGACTGAGCCACCCAGGTGCCCTAGCAATCTTTTAAATTGGATTTCCAAATATGTATCATGAGCCCTCTTTATTAAAAAAAAAAAAATTAACTGTAAATGTTAAATTTTGTAGACTAGAGAAAAGATGAATTAATTAACCAGCATTTATTTACTGGGTTAGATTAGCTTGAAATAGACTTTGAAGTACGGCTTATAAATCATTTTGCAACAGAATGAATTAAGCATCTGAATATAAACAGGGTCCATGTAGTACATTATTTAAACAAAGAAAAAAAGTGGTGTGCTAACAAAACAAAAACTTCCTGAAGTAGGAAACTATCATGTTTACTTTCTGTTGTTTTTTATGATTTGTTTTTCTCCTTGATTAAAAAAATCTGTGTAAATTACACAGTATTTGATTATACATACTTACAAGACAGCAGATTCAAGAAAATAACAATTAGAAATCTCTTTAATGCTATTTTGTAATCTGAAATCTCTTTCAAATGGTAACTACTTTTAACAATTTAATACAGGTTTGTACTATGTTTTGAGACTTTTGTTGGGGAGCTTGGGCAGCTCGGGCAGCTCAGTCAGTTAAGTGTCTGACCCTTGATTTCCATCTGCTCAGGTCATGATCTCACAATTGTGAGATGGAGACCCGTATCAGTCTCTATGCTAAGCATGCAGCTTGCTTAAGACTCTCTCTCTCTCTCCCTCTGCCCCTCTTCCCTGCTCACGCATACGCACTCTCTCTGTCTCTCTAAAAATAAATAAACAGGGGCGCCTGGGTGGCGCAGTCGGTTAAGCGTCCGACTTCAGCCAGGTCACGATCTCGCGGTCCGTGAGTTCGAGCCCCGCGTCGGGCTCTGGGCTGATGGCTCGGAGCCTGGAGCCTGTTTCCGATTCTGTGTCTCCCTCTCTCTCTGCCCCTCCCCTGTTCATGCTCTGTCTCTCTCTGTCCCAAAAATAAATAAAAAAACGTTGAAAAAAAAATTAAAAATAAATAAATAAATAAATAAACATTTAAAGAAAAGACTGTTTTGTTGTTGTTGTTGTTGTTGTTGTTGTTATAATTCTATAGGATTTTTCTTTTGGTTAATGCATTTTGTTCAATGTCCATGGGTAGAACAAAAGTTCTTCAGTATTCATCTTACATTCTAAAATGAGCCAAAAAGGAAACCAGCATTTAGGGCTAAACACTTTCCGTCAGGGCATACAGATTGAAAAAATAGACATGGAAAGTTAAAGTGACTCACCCAAGACCATACTTAAAGGAAGTAGAAAATGTTGGATTCAAACCTAGATAATCTGGCTACAGAGCCAGTGTCGTTAACCACCATGATTACTGTTTCCATGGAAGAAACTGCATATGCTTTCACTGTTTTCTGCTGAAGGATTCACTTGAGAATATAACTTTATGCTGTACATTTCTGTATCTGTAGTTCTATTTTGATTCTAATTACTACATGGTAACCCATGGTACTGAGGTGCCATGGTTTATTTAGCAATTCTTTCTTTAATGGACTTTGGGATGATACCTAGTTTCAACCATAAGCCAAGAACCAGTGAATATCATTGCACACATATCTTTGCTTAGAAATGTTGAGAAGTGCCAGTTTAAAAGTTATAAAAACATTAAGTTTTAATCGTTTTTACCAAATGGACCACCAAATATATGCATCAAATGGTACTATAATAATGTGTGAAAATACCAAATTTCGTATGCATTGTTCAAGATAATTTACTTTTTTTTCTCTAATCTGATCAGTTAAAAGTTGCATCTCAGATGAAAATTTTTTATTACCCAGTTTACTTGTAAGGTTAAGGATAAATTTTGAGAATTTTTTATATTGGCAATTTGTATTTCTTCTGGATATTGTTTTTTTCTAATTGAAACACTTTCCATTGGTAGTTATTTTTTCCTGATTAGTTTATAGGACTTTCTCATATATTAAGGAGGTTGATTCTGTGTTATACAATGTAAACATTTAATGTAGCTATGTCATTTATGATATCTGTTTATGATGCTTTTGGTTATATAAAACCTTTAAATTTTATGTAGTTACATCCATCATTAGATTATAGTTTTCCTAGAAGGCTTGTGTAAACTTAATGTAAACATTTCTAAACTGGAGAACTGCATTCTTTGGAGCATTTCTGGGGAGGCCATTGCTAGGTGGCACTTAGAAGAATTTTGGAAGGGAGGAAGAACTACTTGAAAGTTCTAAGATCTGGGGCGCCTGGGTGGCGCAGTCGGTTAAGCGTCCGACTTCAGCCAGGTCACGATCTCGCGGTCCGTGAGTTCAAGCCCCGCGTCGGGCTCTGGGCTGATGGCTCGGAGCCTGGAGTCTGTTTCCGATTCTGTGTCTCCCTCTCTCTCTGCCCCTCCCCCGTTCATGCTCTGTCTCTCTCTGTCCCAAAAAATAAATAAACGTTGAAAAAAAAAAAAAAAGAAAAAAAAAAAAAAAAAAAAAAAAAAAAGTTATAAAAACAGAACTTTAACAAGCCTAATTTGTCAGAATTTCACTGCATTGTTTATTTCACATCTACCGGTGAAAGAGCTCACTTAGGATTCTAATAACAGGCAAGTAGGGAAGAACTGTACAAAATGAAGACAACAGGTTCCTAATGGAGAACTCCTGTATGGGAAAGAATTAAAGAGTGAGGGAACAAAGCAGATAAGTAGTTTTAAAAGTTTGAAAGTTTGAAACTGATTAAAGTATCTACTTGCATTTGTTGCTAAGGCAGCTGAGCCTTTAAGGGGTAAGTGTAAAAATTAATACTTTAAAACATTATTATGTGCAGGGTGAAGGAAGATGAGGACCACACATACCTTTGATAATACCATCCTGTATTAAGTGCTATAAATGTGTGTTTTGGTATCTGTCAGCAGAAGTCTCTGCTCACTGTTCTTTTCAAAATGTACTAAGCTGTTATTGCACCTTTTCACTTCCAGATACATTTTAAGATGGTTTGACAAGTTTTGTAAATGTCCTTTAGGAATTGATAGAGTAGTTGAAGGAGAAATGACATTTTTACAATGGTGAGTTCTCTCTTACAGGAAAATGTTCTCTCTCAGTTCATTGAGGTCTTCTTATATGACTTTTAGGAAAGCTTTATAGCTTTTCTTTTCCATTTAGACATGACAATTCTTTAATTTTTTGTTTGTGTATATGTTTGTGGGTTTTTAATATTTTTTATACTTTTTATAATTCTTTTCATTACATTTTCTTATGATACAAATGGTACATAGGTAGAAAAATGATTTATGTATGTTAATTTTTATGTAATTTGGCTACTTATTTAACTCTTTTATGTATAAAAATAAGGAATTAATTTTCTTATATTTTCACTGTACATAATTGACATGTTTGAAGACAATTACAATTTTTTTATTAAGATAAAATTGGTATATACCATTATATTAGTTTCAGGTGTACAACATAGCTATTTGAATTTTGTATACACCACAATAAGTCTGGTTACCAACGATTACCATACAGTTGGCCTCCCTTCACCTACTTTTCTCACCACCCAAATCTTTCCCTCAGATAATCACCAATCTGTTCTCTGTATCTATGAGTTTTGTTCTGTTTGTTTTGTCTTTTAGATTTCACATATAAGTGAAATCAGTATGGTTTTTGACTTACTTCACTTAGCATATTTTGTAGCCAGTAGCCATATTTCCTTTTTATGGCTGAGTAATATTCCATTGTGTAGTATTTGTATCTGTGTATACCACATCTTTTTTTAATTTAAATTTTAGTTAACATACATTGAAATATTGGTTTCAGTAGTAGAATTAAGTGATTCATCACTTACATACAACACCCAGTGCTCATCACGATGAGTGTTCTTATTAATACTCATCACCCGTCTAGCCCATCTCCCACCCACCTCCCTCCATTAACCCTCAATTTGCTCTCTATTATTCACAGTCTCTTGTGGTTTGTTTCCCCTCTTTTCTCTTTTCCCCCTTCCCATATGTTCATACGTCTTTTTTTTTAATGTTTATATTTATTTTGGGAGAGATAGAGTACAAGTGGGGGAGGGGCAGACAGAGGGGGAGAGAGGGAGAGGGAGATAGAGAGACAGAGACAGAGAGAATCCTAAGCAGACTCCATACTGTCAGTGCAGAGCCTAACACGGGGCTCAATGTCATGACATATCAGATCATGACCTGAGCCAGAATCAAGAGTCAATCGCTCAACTGACTGAGCCACCCAGGCACCCCTATGTCTTCTTTTTTTTAAGTTTTTAAAAACTTATGTTTAGTTAACATACAGTGTAACAGTAGTTTCAGGTATACAATGTAGTGATTCAGCAATTCTATACATTACTCAGTGCTCATCATAACTGTACTCTTAATCCCCTTTTACCTATTTCACCCATCCCCCAACCCACCTCCCCTCTGGTAATCATCAGTTTATTCTCTATAGTTAAGAGTTTGTTTCATGGTTTGTCTCTTTTTTTCTTTTTTTCCCTTTGCTCATTTGTTTCTTAAATTCCACATATGAGTGAAATATGTATACAACATCTCTTTACCCATGTATCCACTTATGGGCACTCAGGTTGTTTCTGTATCTTGGCCATTATAAAGGATGCTGCAGTGAACATAGGGGTTCATGTGTCTTTTCAAACTGTATTTTTAAGTTTTTTTAGGTAAGTAGCCAGAATTAGAATAGCTGGATCATGTAGTAGGTCTATTTTTAATTTTTTGCGTAACATCTGTACTGTTACCATAGTGGTTGCACCAGTTTGCATTCCCAGTAGTGTACGGGGGTTTCCAGTAATTGCAGTCTTGAATTCTGCACCCCAGGATTCTATCTTAACTAATAAAGTTGTCTTTTAATTCCATATTACTAATTCTAAAATTATATAAAATATTAAATTATAATTCTTAATGCATAATATTACATTAACATATTTCTTATTTTCTCCAATGCTCTTATTTGATTGGTTGAATGCCTGGTAAGCTGATGCTGGTGGTTAGGGCATGGTTCAGATTCTTTAAACATCCTTTCCATGTTCCTCTTCACAAGGCAGATTGAATGTCCTCATGATATAGTGGTGGCCAGATTCCCCCAGATTAAGTGATTCAGGATTAAGGCAGAAGCCAAGATGGCCCCTTGATCTAGCACTGGAGATCATATACTGCCACTTAATCTACATTCAATTTGTTAGATAAATCTGCCCACCTTTAAGGGGAAATAAATTAGACTCCATCTGTTGGAGAGAAGTGTCAGAAGATCTGTGGGCATATTTTCAAACCAGTAAAATACATCCTACACAGTATATATACTGTTGCACTCATTTTTTTTTATGAATGGTATCATAGTTTCTGTATTCTTCTGCTATTTTTTAAATTCATGTTGTGCGAGCTATCCATACACCTATCCATCTATTCACCCATCCATCTCTTGTTCTAGTATTTTTGCTTACATTTCTATATAAATCCACTTTATTAATATATTTTAATATTTAGTACCATGTTGATGAAATTAAATTTAAGAATTTTAGTTTTTGACTGCAAACATTGGGGCTATCAATGCTCATATAGTTCTCTTATGCAAATGTGTGAGACTTTTAATGGGGAATATATCTAGAAGAGACATTTCTGAGTAATTGTTTTATAATTTAATTTTTATAGATGGTCAAATTACCCTCCACAACAGCATATTAGAGGCCTCTTTGCTTTGTATTCTTACCACATTTGATATCCCTTATTTTTTTTAATATTTATTTATTTCTGAGGCAGAGAGAGACAGAGCATGAGCAGGGGAGGAGCAGAGCGAGAGAGAGACACAGAATCCAAAGCAGGCTCCAGGCTCTGAGCTGTTAGCACAGAGCCTGACACGGGGCTCACACTCACAAGCCACACTCAACGAGCCGCAAGATCATGATCTGAGTCAAAGTCAGACGCTCAACCGACTGAGCCACCCAGGCGCCCCATATATCCCTTATTTTTAAAATTTGTCAGTGTTAGTGTGAAAAGTATCTTGCTATAGCTTTGATTTGAACATCTCTGGTTACTAATCTTACTGAACATAGTTCAAATGTTAATTTACCAGTTTGGATGTTCTTTCCTGAAAATGGACTGTTACTTTTTTTTTTCTTTTGCCCATTTTTTTTCCTGTGAGTTTCTTACTTTTGTGTTTATTTGAGGATATTATTTCTGCTTTGTTGTATGAACACGTTTTCCTCATAGAATCAAAACTGACACTTTCAGTTCTGAAAACATGAGAACATATATCTCATAATAAAAGAGAAAGAAACAAGCAAACAAAGAAAAACATTTTTCGCTTATGATTAAACAAAACAAAACAAAGGAAAACAAAATTAGGATCAATTTATCTTGTTCTGGCCCCAAGATAAATTAAACCTTTAACATAGTCCCTAACTTACTGACTCCCTAATAAAACCAAATTTATTGTTCACTTTTGCAGTGTTGCTATTTGAAGATATATCCCAATCTTTCGTGTTTAGGGTAATCATGAAAAAATTTATATTTTGGTTGCCTTTGCATACTACACTGTTGAATACAGTTACAGTTTAATAGATTATAATTTCCTTTAGATATTCTATCTACATAATTATATCATCTATGAATAATCTTTATTTTTCAAAAGTGTTTTATTTTTCATGACATCATGTATAACATTGAAGTATGATGAGAGTGGATATTGCTGTCTCATTCTCAATTTTAGGAGAAAAGATTTCAACATCTAACTCTTTTTTTTTTTTTAATTTTTTTTTTTCAACGTTTATTTATTTTTCGGACAGAGAGAGACAGAGCATGAACGGGGGAGGGGCAGAGAGAGAGGGAGACACAGAATCGGAAACAGGCTCCAGGCTCTGAGCCATCAGCCCAGAGCCTGACGCGGGGCTCGAACTCCCGGACCGCGAGATCGTGACCTGGCTGAAGTCGGACGCTTAACCGACTGCGCCACCCAGGCGCCCCAACATCTAACTCTTAAGCATGATTTTGCTGCCTGATTTTAGAATTGCTATTGTAATTCTAGTTGGCTGAGAAATTTTCATTCACAAGTAATGTGGTTTTCTTTGCATTTGTATATGATCATATAATTTATTTGTTCTATTAATATTTAAATTATGTTGTCTTATTTCTTTCATCAGTGTCTTATAGTTTTCCTCATATAGATCTTGTCTGTATTTTGCTATATTTATACTTAAGTGTTTTATTCTTTTGTGGTGCTAATGTAAATGGTATTGCACTTATTCTGCTTTTTAGCAAACTTTAAAAACTTTTGGAAGAGTTTTAGATCCACAGAAAAATTGTAAAGATATTCCAGAAAGTTCCCATATGCTCTACACAATAGTCTCCTCCAGTGTTATTATCCTATATCAGAATGGCATATGTGAAATAATCAACGAAACATTATTGATACATTATTAGCTAAATAGGTACTGTGCTTAGGTTTCTGTAGTCTTTGCCAATTTTTTCTGTTCCTGGATATTGTAATACATTTGGTCACCATGTCTCTTTAGCCCCCTCTTAGCTGTGACAGTTTTTCAGAATTTCCGTGTTTTTTAAGACCTTTACATATGAAGAGGTACTGGTCAGTTAATTTGTAGAGTGTTCCTCGAGAGGGATTTGCCAGATGTTTTCCCCATAGTTGGACTTCAGTTGTATGTTTTGGGGAGAAAGCCCAGAAAGGAAAATTGCCATTCTCATTGTATCGTATCAATGATGCATACTATCAGTATGGCTTATTACTGATGGTAGTAACCTTGAGGTTGATGTAGTGTTGGTTAGGTGTTTCCATTGTGAAGTTACATTCCATTTCCATACTGTTCTGTTTGGAAGGAAGTCACTATGAACAGCCCTTACATAATGAGTGGGAAGTGACCAGCTCCTTCAGAGCAGAGTATTAACAAAAAATTATTTAGAGGTTTTCCACATGGGAAATTTGTCTTTTCACCCACATCTATTTAATCATTCATATCATTGTCAGACACACCTATGTTATACCATAGGCTACAACTCAACCCTGCTTTATTTATTTTTTTTCAAATTGTTCCAGCTTTAGCTATTGGTAGATCTTTCAGTTGGCCCCTATGTCCCTTTGACAAATCCCCATCCCATCATTGTGTACATACTGTTTTGGGGTAAGGATGTATATCCATACTTTCTAGGACTTTAATAAGATGCTCCAAGCTCATTTTGTATATTTCCTGCTCCAGTCCTAGAATCAGCCATTTTTCCAACAAGTACTGGTTTTAACTTAGTTTTTAATTTTTTTTAAGTTTTTATTTCGCAAGATAGCACAAATGGGGAAGGAGCAGAGAGAGAGAGGGAGAGAGAATCCTAAGCAGATTCCACACCACCAGCGTAGAGCCTGATGTGGGGCTCAAGCTCACAAACTGCAAGATCATGACCCGAGCCAAAGCCAGATGCTTAACCAACTGAGCCACTCAGGTGCCCCAGTACTGGTGTCTTTTTTTTGAGAATGGCATTAGAAATGAAGATCTATGCGGGGGATGTGCTCTTGCTTCTAATCCCTCTTAGCTGACAGCACAAGCAAATATATGCATGGATACTAACCCCTGAATACTAACACATTCCTATAAATATTTCTATATGTAACTATCTGTATCTGTATTAAGCTAAATCACAAGTTCCTTTTGATGTCTCCAACTCTTAATCTTTTATCACATGTAACATTTCTTTGCTTATCTGTAACAGCTCACTGCAACATTGAGAAACCTGGCTCTCATATATACCATCCATTTGTTTAATTATAACTATAGTATTAACATATGGTGGTTTTAGACTTGTTAACCTATACCCTTAGGAAAACGAATTTATCAACTAGAGTACAATGCTATGCAAAGTTTCATTGTGTTTAGTCTTACAGACTCCACATATTCCAAAGTTACTCAGACTAGCACCTTTTCTTCCCACCCCTTTAGTGAGATGTTTTCATGCATTTATAATACCCTTATGTGGTTTTTATATATGTTGTTCATTTCTCTGCCAAAACTCTTCTATCTTGTGTATTTATATCTTGACCACATTAGTCATACTTTTGTTTTTAAACATAATCTGCTTTATGCTTCTCCTATGGTTCTTCTGTTATTTTCTGTTGTTGTTTTTATTGATTTTTATTCAAATTGTGTCTCATTTTATACCTAGTGGTTTTTTTTTGTTTGTTTGTAAGTAAAACTTTGCATGAAAAATGTTTTCAAAATCGTTTGAGCTCTTGATAATGCTTTCTCCAGAGAGGACTGACTTTTTCTTCTGGCAGGCAGATGACAAATCTAATTAATACAATCAGCCCTTGAAATGATCACAGCTGGTCTTTACTCTCTGGTTTATTTTCAGTTCAGCTTTAATTATATTTTGTAGCCCTTTAGGTTCCCAAACCTCGGTTATTTACAAGAATCCCCCATCATTGGCAGGTCTTCATTTGCACTCCCCCACCTCAAACGCGTGAAGCTATGGAAAGTTCTGCTCTCCATCATAGCTTTTGATAACAGTAGTCAACGTGATGGAAAAACAGTACCCAATGTCATTTTTACCTTACTCCTAGTTTCTCTAAAATATTGGCTTAAATATTCATCTTTCTTTTTTTTTAATTTGTTTTAATGTTTATTTATTTGTGAGAGAGAGAGAGACAGACAGAGTGTGAGCGGGGGAGGGGCAGAGAGAGAGGGAGACACAGAATCCGAAGCAGGCTCCAGGTTCTGAGCTGTCAGCACAGAGCCCGACGCGGGGCTCGAACTCACAGACCATGAGATCATGATCTGAGCCAAAGTCAGACGCTTAACCGACTGAGCCACCCGGGCACCCCAAATATTCATCTTTCTTAAATAACTCTTAGATGGATTCAATGTGGTGACTTTTAAAAAATAATTTGTTCAGTTGTTTTTAATTGTGTAGCATAAGATTATTACATATGACTTGTCCCATCACTCCTGGAATAGAAAGCACTTACTGCCCAGTCCTTCCTGTATCCTCGCCCTTACATCTGAGATGATTCCCTCCCCACCCCCTGCCAGCCCAGAATCTGTTAAAAGCGAAACAGGCCCAAAATGGAATACTTTACTCTAGGCCCCACATCACCAATCCAAGACTTAATTGGTATGGACTCTTATGGAAATGGAATCTTAAACAGTCAATCAGGAATTGCCTGATCAGCACTGGTTAGGTAATCTGCCTAATAGATCCCTGTCATTCCTAAAGGAAAGTAACTTTGCAATTATCAAGCTGTATAAAACGAAAGACTTTTACAGGCAGATGGGAGAAGGAATAAGGAAGTTACAGTAAGCAAAAAAGTGGTTATTTGTAATACCCCTTGCCCCATAAAAATGAGAAAATCTGAGATTCAGTAGTTGGTAAATGCCATCAGGGAGAAGTTAGCTTCATTTTTCTCCTTACAGCTCCAGTCTTCCCTAGACTTTGGCCAAAAACCTCTAACTTTCCATTTCTTCAATGCTTAGAAAATGATTTTTTCTTATACCTTTACTGGTAGCCATATTATATTAATGAAAACAAAAATGCTTTTTAAATCTTATCTCTTATTGGGGCGCCTGGGTGGCTCAGTCGGTTGAGTGTCTGCCTTCAGCTCAGGTCATAATCTTGTGGTTCGTGGGTTTGAGCCCCACGTCAGGCTCTGTGCTGGCAGCTCGGAGCCTGGGGCCTGCTTCAGATTATGTGTCTCTCTCCCTCTCTGCCCCTCCCCTGCTCACACTCTGTCTCTCTCTCAAAAATGAATAAATGTTAAAAAAAATAAATAAATCTTATCTCATATTATTTCCCCCATTTCTTCTTACTATGGAAAAAGTTTTAAATTTGACTGCTATTTCACAGTAGCTTTTTTAAAATTATTATTTCAAATCTGTTATTCTCTGATTCCATTTTATTTTTAACTTCTCTTAAAAATTCCAATTGGTTTTTCCTTAGTTAAATGATTCCTAATAAGGCCTTCTTTAGCAAGTTGTATAGATGCAGTTTCTTCTTGAATATTACTAAGAATAAAATTACAAATATTCTAAAATTTATATTGTTTTTTATTCTGTTTCATAAATAATTTTAGAGAGTTTGTAAAAACATCCATTTTTATTTAGTTGGAGTATGTTTTCTTATGTTAGTGAGGCTTTAAAAATTTTTTAAGATACTTTTATTCTTTTACAGTTGAAAGTTGAGATAATTTCTAATTGCTTATATTCTGTCCAACTGCCTACTTTAACATGTTCGAATAGTTCAGTCCTAACAATATAGAAACACAGAAACTTGTTGGGAAAAGTAGAAGCCAGTGTTAGGTTGGCTTCTGTGTCAGTGAATTTTGTATTTTGCATTTTATGTGGTAATAAGGGATCAGCATTTCTATCCATGCCAAATAATAAGCTTGTTCAAGCACTACTACAGAATCTAAATTTAGTGTGTCTGCCTCTGTCTGGTGTGCTTCCCAGAGGTGACTGAGGGGGACATTTATACTGTAGATGCCCCATAATCTGTTTCTGATTCCAGCCTTTATTAATTAGTAGGGTCTCTAAATAAAGCTTTCCCAGGCATCCTCCAATTTATTTACATGTGTATGTTTCTTTGTATTATCAGGGAGATAGATAGGGTATCTCCTTTCTTCCACCTGGTTATGTCCATGCTCTAAGTTAATCAAAGTTCTTATTTTGTGGATATCACTCTAATATTCTTTGGAATTTATTAAAATCTATTTTGATGATAAAGCGTTTTTTGTTTTGTTTTGTTTTTATTTTTGTTATTTTATTTTGTTTTTAGATGTAGAGCCAATGAAATTAGGTAAGTGTGCTCAAGGGAATTTTCAAGGCTGATCTCTGTTTTTGATGTTAATAGGTTCTAATGAAACTGCTATTTACTATAAATAGGATTATGGAAATGGACTTAGCATGCGTGGTTCATTTTACATATCTGGAGTATAGTATACTGTAGAACAGACAAGTTGTGAGAATAAAGTAGAGTTTGACTTATAGAGCTCTTAGCACAATTCCTGGAACATACTGTGTTTCATCAAATCTAAGAGGACATTGATTTAAAGATTTTTGATTATTTAATTTATAGTGGGAAGAAGAGTAATTACACTATGACTCAATAGTCTGTAATCACTTAGAGATTTCACTTTATACTTATTGAAAGAACTCTTTCAAACATATGTATACACATATAGGGACACCAGGGTGGCTCAGTCAGTTAAGCATCATACTCTTGATTTCAGCTTAGGCCATGGTCTCATGGTTCATGAGTTCGAGCCCCATGTCAGGCTCTGTGGTGACAGCACAGAGCCTGCTTGGGATTCTCTGTCTCCCATTCTCTCTACCCTTCCCTCTCTCTCTGGCTCTCTCTGTCTCTATCTCTCTCTCTCTCTCAAAATACATAAATAAACATTAAAAAATAATATATACATACACATGTATAAACCACACAGCATTGTTTGCATACATTAAAAGAAAATGCAAGCAAAATAAATAAAGGCATTTCTAAAACTTTTAAACATTGGCTCTTCTTAATATCTTTGCAATTCAGAATTTCATCTTCTGTTCTACCTACATTGTGATAGAAACATTGCTGAAAAGAGTGTTCAACTATTGGATCAGTGTGTTTGTTTTTCTAGCCAGTGACTTAATTTTTCCAATTTGAGTGCTAGATATAAAATAAAATAATTTTATCAGAAGTTGTATCAATAGAATTATAAGTCTGGCTAATATTCTTTCTTTAAATTGATTCCTAAGTGATATCTGATTCAACTGTTAAGTAAGCAGATATTCACTTAGGCAGGTATAATTGACTAATGTGTCACAACTGCCAGGTGGCTGAGAGGGAAAGATTTAATAGTCAACCCAAATACGGAGATAGGACAATTTGGGGAAAATATGCATTATTACTTGAAAACAGAAATCATTTGAAGGACAACAGCATGTGCTTAAGAAAAAAGCTAGGCAGATAGTAGCTGTTTTGTTGTGGAAGTATGGAAAGAGCCCAGATGTCCATCAACAGATGAATGGATAAAGAAGATGTGGTGTATATATATACAATGGAGTATTACTTGGCAATCAAAAAGAATGAAATCTTGCCATTTGCAACAACGTGGATAGAACTTGAGTGTATTATGCTAAGTTAAATTAGTCAGAGAAAGACAAATATCATATGAATTCACTCACAGGAGGAATTTAAGATGCAAAACAGATGAACATAAGGGAAGGGAAGGGAAGCAAAAATAATAACAAAATTATAAAAAAACAGAGAGGGGGATAAAACATAAGAGACTCTTAAATATAGAGAACAAACTGAGGGTTACTGGAGGGGTTGTGAGTGGATACATGGGCTAAAAGGGCAAAGGGCATTAAGGAGGACACTTGTTGGGATGAGCACTGGGTGTTATATGTAGGGGTTGAATCATTGGAATCTACTCCTGAAATCATTATTGCACTATATGCTAACTAACTTGGATGTAAATTTAAAAAAAAAAAAGTGTTTTCTTGTGGTCTTCTCTCACACTATATACTTGAGACTTTTTATTCTTAAATACCTATTAACAAGGTTGTGTATTGAAAGCCCAGGGCTTTGCACATAGAGTCTTTTAATACATACTAGGCTCTGTCCTTTGCTCCTGCGCTGCTGATACCCTCCCTGAATGCCTTGGCTGCGTGTCATAACCATCCCTAGCCTGTTGTGCCCCAGCTACCATAACCCACTTTTTTTTTTTTAATTTTTTTTTCAACGTTTATTTATTTTTCGGACAGAGAGAGACAGAGCATGAACGGGGGAGGGGCAGAGAGAGAGGGAGACACAGAATCGGAAACAGGCTCCAGGCTCTGAGCCATCAGCCCAGAGCCTGTCGCGGGGCTCGAACTCACGGACCGCGAGATCGTGACCTGGCTGAAGTCGGACGCTTAACCGACTGCACCACCCAGGCGCCCCCATAACCCACTTTTAATGCCTGTCTGGACTCCACCTGCAAATGGATTCTATTTTGATAAGTATATTGTGAACCATGGAATATGATATGAAAATATTAATAATGTATTTTTTTCTTTATTTTTCTAGGAATTTTGCCTTTATTGCTGCAAGATATTGGAAATTTATTCAAGGTTTTGGCTTTTTATGAATCTGAATTTGTGGCACCAGATATAACTAGAGGATTTAATAAAGGTGAGTATCATGTACAAAAGTTATTTTTCCTATCTGCTTCATGAGCAGTATTATATACTTAGTACTCATTTTACCAAAACTGGGAGACATGTTTCTGTTGGCCCATATGTTTCCTCTACTCTTAATTGTCCAGAATACAATCTGAGCTATTTAAATTAACTTTCAAAGCCCTTGGTAATCTGGCTGTATATTGATTCTCCAACTCTGTCTCCGTATGCTCTCTTCCAAAAACTTCTGCTTAAGTCAGATTGATCTCGTCATGGTCTTTTGAACACACCATGAGCATTTCTGTCTTCCTATCCTTACTGTTCAAACATCCCTCCAGCTAAAATAAATTTTGTTATTTTTTCCCCATAAGTGTTTCCTTTATTACAACATTCTCTCCTGTTATTGTAAAACTCATATTTTCCTTATTTAATTCATTCAACACATACTTCTTGAATACTTATTATTACCAGGCAAGTGGATAAGACAAAAAAAGCCTCCCTCATTATAGAACAATAAAGCGTATAGGAATTAATTAAGAAAAATAATCTTAAAATATATTTTTAGATATTGATCATGATACTAAGGGAAATTAGATTGATCAAAATAGTTTTCATAGACCTTATCAATAACTATCAATTCTAGTCTATGGCACATTTAGATACTGTGCATTAGATTGTTATTTTATCCATGTGTATATAGCTTGCCTGCATAATTAAAGCATAAAATTAAAAGCCTGAATTCATATCTGCCATAGAATTAGCAGTGCAGAAAGAAACAAGAAAGCAATTCAAACTTTGCTTCTTTTCCCATAAGATAATTTGCAATTGCCAGGTATGTAAACACATTTAAAGCCTCACAATAACACAGATTATTCTTATTGATAGATTGACTCTTGTGTTCCCCTTACCCTGCTTTTCAGCAGAGAGGTAGGCATTCTTATATTCACTTTGAGGATGGGTAAGAAAATTGACTTGGAGGAGAAGTGAGGCTCATCTCTTGCCAGAGAAGTGACCAACCACTCAGTCTCAGGGAGCAGGAGGGTAGAGGGTAGATTCCTGTGTCTCCAGTATCCTTCAGGGCCAAGGCCCCCACTGCTTGGAAGATTCTTAGCATTGCAACCACAGTCCAGAAGGTCCAGCTAGCCACAGAATCTGATCAGAATATTTAAGCTGAAGTGGCCAAATTCTATCAGGTGGTGACAAACTACTTCTGGCCCCAATAATGATGAAACAGGGAGAACGAACCCTCACATCTATGATGATAAGCACTAAGAAGGTAGTGTAAAATGGTGTTGAATATTAGATTAGAGTGTAGATTGTTTCAGCTCTTATTGTTAAAACCAAAGATGTTGATAACGGCTTTCCATAAGTTTCGTAACTATCTAATGCTCTTGCCATATGCAAAGTATACATTAACTGACAATTCTATAGATGTCAAACTTTTAGAAAAATATTTATATGCCTTTGTAAAACTTTACAATTTCTTCTCCATGCTTATAGAAATAAAAATTTGGCAGTAATTTCAACACATAAGATATTAAAATTTACCTTTTCTCTTGCATTTTTTTTTCTTGCCTCCTCAACCCCGGAGTGCTGGTGCCACATGTCTCTTGCATTTCAAATGACATCTGTAAATAACTTTTTATGAAATCTGTAGGAAAGTTTTTATGTCTTTTCCACTTGGCTACTGGCACCTACAGAGTTCCCATCTGAATTTGGAGATCTATAGTATCTAGTTATCTGTCTCCACAGGACATGATATTGGGTTCCCTTGGAATTAGAGATAAGCCGTCTCTCCAAATGTGTCCTTCTGATAGTTGAAGAGCCCACACTAGTTTGTCTATACACATGTGAAAACCTCAAATCTCGCACTCTTTGGAGGTTAATCAGACGTGCCTTTTGGCAAATTACTTTCTTTTTCCTTTCTTATTCATGAGATCACCATTTCTCTCTTTCTGTTTCTCAAAAGGCATTATATGTTCAACTTCAACAGATGTATTTCTTTCAAAATGCTTTATTGTGAGTTATATACATCTGAGAAAACAGATGTATGAACAAAATAATGCAAATGAAAATTTATACCAAACCTCACTATTGAGTGCTGAATGGTTCCAATCACCTGGAAAAAATCAAAGGTACTAGCTTTGGTAATTACCAAGAATTGTTAATCACATATCTTATTTTTCTTTTCCTCTCTATTCTGTCTCATGTTCTATTTCTGTCAATTCAGACTTAGGGATTTTGGCTCTGGACGCCAGCCCATTTTTCCCATTGGAAGTTTTTCAGAAATCCTATGGGTAAGAGAGCATCTGGCTTATGATATTTATAAGTGTCTGAGCTCTCTAATATGCCTAGTTACTGTGGAGACTAAGAGCAAATGGGAACCTGAGCTGAAAACAAACCCGGCAGAGGCTGAACTGAAATGCAGGCTTCTGTAGAGAAAGCATACAAAGTTATTCCACGGTCCTTTCCAACTCAAGTTTTGAACCAGTTATGTTCAGTGTTCTTTGTAAAGACGGCAGTTTAAAAACAATCACAATATTTATCAGTACTGAAGATAGACATCAGATAACCCCATTTGGCTTAGCGTAATGTGCAATGAAAGTTTTGTGATGTTTGAATCCATTCATTCTGTGTGTGATTGTATATATACTTCTTTTCACTCATTACTATTTTAAAATGTTAATTTATTCATTCTGGGTAAATATTACATATTTCTACCTCAGTTTACTCATTATTGTAACAAAATGTACCTCATTTATTTTATGCCACATTATTTGTCAGTTAAACTCATTTATCATGGACAAGTTTTCCTAACCTGAAAAATAAAGGCACAAATGAAGCTACCCTGTTCGCCATGCCCACTTCCTGCTGTACATTTGCTTAAGGCTTTGTTAGTGCTTACCATTTCCTGTTTTATTTTCATTGTTTGAAAGAGATGCTGTGCTTTCCCCTAATACTTGATGTCTAAGGATATCCCCAGCTTTAACAGTACAAAAAAATTTATCTGTGCACCCTCTCTCTTCAGAAGGGTGTTACTCTTTGCTGCAGATGAATCAAATAAAGGGCACTTGGGTGTCGTGGTAGGTTGAGCCTCGGACTTTAGACTTGGCTCAGTTCCTGATCTCAGGGTTGGTGAGTTCAAGCCCCACATCCGTCTCACTGCTGTCAGCCTGGGAGCGCAGAGCCCTCTTCAGATCCTCTGCACCCCTTCTCTGCCCTTCCCCTTCTTGCACTCTCCCAAAAAAATAAGTATTTTTTAAAAAATGAGTAAAAGAAGGAACAATGTACTTACGTTAAAACTAATTTTCCAACATTTAAATATTCTTTTATACATAAAATATATCTTTGATGTCAACAAGTTATGAGTCTTTACACAAATACCTTTATCCTAATTGTAAACTTCTCTTTTTGTAGAAATGCTTAAAACAATTTTAGTTGCGGAAAACAGGATGTTGCTCAAGACAGGTACTAAAATAGAAAACAGTAGAATTGGAAAGACTTGACATATGAACTCAATTTCTCCATGTCTAAAGTTTGTTCTTTGGGGATGTTCATTGGAGGTGCTGTGATACTGTAGAAAGAATGAAACAGAGATTAAGAATCCTGGGTGCTAATTCTGGCTCCACCATTTAGTAACTGGGTGTATTTTCAAAAAGGAACACTAATTTCTGCGCAACCAGGCTGACAGGGTCCTTGTAAGGATCAAATATGTATGAGAGTACTTTATACACAGAATAGTATCTAAGTCTAATCTATTAATATTTATTGTTGTATTCCTGATTTGCAAAGTAGACTTATTTCTAGCAGATATACAATGAATTGTTTTTAATTAAATATTTTTAAATTACAAAATGATGCATGCTCCTTTGAAGAAGAGAAACAATGAAAGAATATGTAAGTACAAAATTGATAACTATCTTATAAACTCCTTTCTTTTTTTAAATTTTTAAAAAATTTTAATGTTGATTTCTTTTGAGAGAGAGAGACAGTGTGAGTGGGGGAGGGGCAGAGGGAGACACAGAATCCAAAGCAGGCTCCAGGCTCTGAGCTGTGAGCACAGAGCCTAACTTGGGGCTCAAACCCATGAAAGTGAGATCATGACCTGAGCGGAAGTCGGACACTCAACCGACTGAGCCAGCCAGGCACCCCTATAAACTCCTTTCTTAACTCTCAGATACAACTAAGATTAAAAGCCCAGTGTATAACCTTCCACAACTGTTCATACTCAAGTATGCACATGTGCGTGTGTGTGTGCGCGCGCGCCTATATGTAACTTTCGCTTTTCTATTTGGTAATTATTTTTGTTTTTCCTCATTATTCTTATCCTAATGCATATCCTTACTTTTCTGAGTTAGTTCTTCCATTCACTTGTTTACTTAAAAGTCTACCAGTTTGTAGTTTAAGTGTGATCTCTGCACATGAAGAAGGAAGAGCTGACATGTTGTTTGAAATCACTTTATGATTTTTACATGATGAATGTAACATAACCTAGCAAATTATTCCTTTATTGATGTACATTAATGTTGTGTCCAAGTTTTGCCACTATAAATAATTCTGAATAACCTTAACTTCTAAAGCAAGTCCTCAATTTCTATTGGAAAGATTCATAAAGGTGGGTCAAAAATATGTATTTTTAACAATAAAAGATAATATCAGATCACTTGCTGATTTCCTATTCATATGAGCCATGAATTTAGAGGGCCACTATTTTTGTTTAGCTAATTTTATAGATGTTAAAAAACACACCATTTTTATTGCATCAATTTTCTTCTTTTTTTTACTACTAATTATGTTTTTTATTTTTATTGTCCAATTTAGAAAAAAATTATTGTTTATTATTGTCCATTTTTAGAAAGTAATAACTGTGGTAACATCAGTAATCTTTTGTTAAATATTATTCTGTGTTTGAAAAATCTTTCAAGCCTTAGTTAATATTATGCACAAAAGCTCAATTCCAACCAAAGAAATTGTCTATATCAGTGCTGTCCAATAGAACTTTCTGCTATGATGGAAAGTTTCTGTATCTGCACTGACCAGTATGGTAGCCATGAACCACATGTGACTCTTGGGCACTTGAAATGGAGCTAATGTGATTGAGGAACTACAGACTTAATTTTATTTCATTTTTAATTCATTTATGTTTAAATTTAAATAGCCACATGTAGATAGTGGCTCTTTCAATGGAGAGGGTAGGCTAAAGTGCTTTCACGTGTTTAAAATTGATTCTGTGGGCAGGGAGAGTAAGTGTGATTTTTCAACTTAACAGTTAAAAATATAGTGAAATGGTTATTTTTATGTGAACAATGTGTACGTGCTACTTAAGAACTGGTTGGAGAGTGACTCAACACCATTAGTCATCTTGATCTATTTTGGCAGGTCAACTCAATCAACTCTTGCAATCAGACTTAGCATTTAAATGCTTATCAGTTAAAAATGGTACATGGTTCTGCTCTACTGCTCTTTAATTGGTCAAGTATGAGGAAATAGCTTTGTAATATTGATTCATGCTTCTGTTTTGTAAGTCTTATGTATTAATATGTATTATAAGCTTTGCATTATTAATTTGAGAATATGTATGTTTATGTGATGGGTTGTAATATAACAATTTTCTTTCCTATTTTTTAGGACAAAATAACATTTTCTTTCATTTTAATTTTTAAATTTTTAATGTTTTTTTTTTTTAATTTTATTTATTTTTTTATTTTAGAGCAAGAGAGACAGCGCAAGCAGGGAAGAGGGACAGAGGAAGAGAGAGAGTCTTAAGCAGTCTCCATATTCAGCGTGGAGCTGACGCTGGGCTTGATCCCATGACCCTGGGATCATAACCTGAGCTGAAATCAAGAGTTGGACGCTTAATCGACTGAGCCACTCAGGTGACCCAACGTTTTTTCTCACCTGAATTCTGCCTCATGTGACTTTTCAACACTGGAATCTTTAAAAGGTAAGTTTTACAAAAGTAAAGTATTTAACTACTCTTTCTGAATTGTTAATTTCCTACAATTGGCACTTGAAATGAGTTTCCCTCCCCACCCTCCCTTTCTGACTTGATTTCTGACTCACCTAATCATGAGATTTCAAAGTAACTACTTAGAAGGAGGCTTGTTATTGTCTCCTGTTATTTCTTTGCAGAAAGGAAAGTCAAGAAAAGTTCTGTCTTCTGTTACTGGCACAAATCTGGACTTAGTAGAGCCATCCCAATTTCTAAACCCTACCAGTTTAATATGCAAATATCAATGGCTTGAGTAGTAGAGAATGTAATCCTATTATAGTCTCAAATTTATCTGAGTCCTTAGAAATCCTGATTAGCCTTGGTAATCACCTGGCTCCTTTCTTGGATATTATTAATACCTCTGGTGGTTTCACATTTTTCCATGTCAGAAAATATGATTTTGGCTACAGCTGCTTGTGTCAGAGAAATACCATACATAGAGTTTGAGTTTTAATAATAAAATATCTAGACAGATATTTTGTTTCATAGTCACTAATTAAGAATCATATATCCATTTGAAAAGTGAACCCACACTGAAACCTAATTGTTTGCAATATTTGATCTATTCTATTTCATTTACCATCCAAACCACTCTATAATATAAGCATAAATCCATTCCTGTTTTGACCTCAATTTTGCATATAGATTTTGGTGTTATATGAACTTTCCAAGTGCTCATATCCATTTAATATTTTATATGGTGAACTGGGATCTTGAGTACATATATATACCCAACCCAGATTATACCTCCATGCCATAAAGTATGAAAACTATGAGTTTGGAGGCATACCTCCCTACGGTTGGCTAACATTCTCCCAACTTAGGCTACATTCTTTCCTCTGTAAAAATCCACCTAATTTTACTTATTTAATACCAATTGTTACTGTTACAAGCATTAAACAAAATGTATTGCCTGCCAGTGGTTATTGCATTTCTATCAATATACCTAACATTGGATAGCTGCCTATAAATTATACTTTTGTTTGTTTTTCCTTTCTTGTCAATTTTACTCTGCCCCAATGTAGTCATACTATCTATAGTTGATTCATAAAATCATATAAAAAATATGCAGTAAGCCCAAGCGGGGTGGGGGGAGCTTTTCAGATCAAATTTAACTGAATTTGAGTCTCAATTATATCAAAAGCCTACAATATAACAATAGACAGCAAAACCAGAAATGTGAATCTTCTTAAGTAGGAAGTTTAAATAAAACTAAAGTGCATCTGATAGTTTGCAAACATTAAATACAAAGGGGAGCTTTAGTGATATTTCAACATGGCTAACTTAGTATGTCTTAAGAATAATATAAATTCCTATGAAATATTTTTTAAGAAAGCTTAGAAATTCCAAATCAGGAGAATGAGGAAAAGGCACATTATTAAAAAGCTATTTGAATGTAACATTTTGCTGATAAAGTATTGTGTAAGATTAAGGATAGCTGCATACATATTTGCATTCCTCCTGTTGAACATTAGGTATTACTTGCCCTCCTACCTAATGGAGTGTGGCAGCAATGACACTATGCCACGTCTGAGCTTAGCATTTAGCAGGACAGGGGCACCTTCCTCCTAGGTCTCTTGGAGTCCTAGGATGACATGTAATAAGTTCAGTGACTCTGTAAAAAGACACACATGAAGAGGCTGTGAGGCTACATAGAGAAAGAAAGTGACCCAGTTGAGAGCAACTTTCCTACCATCCACCTACCAGTTGAATTCCATGGAACGGCCCCTGTAAATGCCACGCAGAGCAGAAGGATCTCCCGTTTGAGCCTGACTCATGCCTGACCTGCCAAATCATGAATTATAATAATGTGGGTTTTTTTTTAGAACACCAAGTTGTAGGGTAGCTACTTATTCTATAACAGATAACCAAAAAATGTAGAGGTGAGAAAAAAAAGAGCTCCTTGCCAGTTGCAGTTACATACACAACTGTTTCATTGGTTTTACATATATTAACTATGAGGATAGTAATCCTGAAATAATTTATCCAAACTTGTTTATTTTAGTAGATTAACTGACCCTTAGTGTTGTTAATGTGTGGATAATCTTTGCAATAATTATTGGTCTTTACTATTTTAATTTATAGAACTAACCTCTTATAAAAATTATGAAATGATGCAGGAAATTCGGTATTTAGGGAGGCAGTATATTGTATTTATAGAAGAAAATACTAAGTTCTCTTTCAAAAAAATCTGAGATAAGATATTTACTCTGTCACTCATTAACTTGGAGATTTTGATGGAGTCACTGCCTTTGTGGGTCTTAAATTCTTCGCCTGTAAAATTAAATCATTAGATTGCTTATCCTTAGGTAGCTTCCAGCTCTGTTTGAAAAATCTTTAAGTCCCAGGGCACCTGGGTGGCTCAGTCGGTTAGATGTCTGACTCTTGATTTCGGCCCAGGTCACGATCTCACAGTTCATTGGATCAAGCCCCTATGTTGGTCTCTGGCTGACAGCATGACGCCTGCTTGGGATTCTCGGGATTCTCTCTCTCTCTCTCTCTCTTCTCTCTCTCTCTCTTCTCTCTCCCCTCCCTTGCTCATGCTTGCTCTCTCTCTCTTTCAAAATAAATAAACATAAAAAAAATAAAAATCTCTAAGTCTCTATTCTATCATTGTTTTATGTTTTTTAAAATGTATTTATTTTGAGAGAGAGCGAGAGAAAACAAATGGGGGAGGGGCAGAGAGAGAGAGAGAGAGAGAGAGAGAGAGAGAGAGAATCCCAAGCAGGCTCTGCGCTCACTCCAGTGCTCAGCCCTCTGCAGGCTCGATCCCATGACCATGAGATCATGACTTGAGCTGAAATCAAGAGTCAGACACTTAACTGACTGAGCCACCCAGGCACCCCTGTTTTGTATTCTTTCAGGAGATGGTCAATCAGATGCATCCACAAAAGGTGACAAAAGAGGGGTATAAGAAAACAAAGTTTAATATACTCACAGGTTCTAGAGTAACAGAGTCATGAGGGGCCCATGAGGGGAGTGCCAAGGGAGCACAGTCAAACAGGCAGGTGGGGAGCAGAGAGAGAGCACAAGGACCCATGGGAAAATTGGGGTCAGTGTGGAGGACACAAGCAAAAAGCATGAGGGGATATCACTTGAATGACACTAGGTCACAGAGAGAGAAACATAAGAAGGAGAACTTGTGGCAGGGGCCACCTCATCATACTGGGTGCACCTGGTCACCTAGATGGGGTGCTCACAGTATATTTGGGGAGATGTTGAGGCAGCGGGAAAATAAGAAGTTTTAAAACTTATAGTACAAGTTATTAGGTTGTGCTATAGTCAACATTTGTGTCCCCCTGAAAGTCATATGTTAAAATCCTAATGCCCAATATGATGGTATTAACAGATGGGGCCTTTGTGAGGTACATGGGTCATAAGGGTGGAGCCCTCATAATTGGGATGTATTTTTATTTTTATTTTTTTTAAACGTTTGTTTATTAATTAATTAATTTATTTATTTATTTATTTTTTGAGACAGAGAGAGAGCATGAACGGGGGGGGGGGGTCACAGAGAAAGGGAGACAGAGAATCTGAAACAGGCTCCAGGCTCTGAGCGGTCAGCACAGAGCCTGACGCGGGGCTCGAACCCATGGACCGTGAGATCATGACCTGAGCTGAAGTCGGACGCTTAACAGACCGAGCCACCCAGGTGCCCCTGGGATGTATTTTTATAAAAGAGACTTCACACAGCGCCCTAGCCCCTTCCATCATGTGAGGACGCAAGAAGCCTTCCAGCTGGAAGAGAGCATTTATCCAACCATGCTGGCTGGCCCGCTGGTCTCAGACCTCCAGCTTCTAGAACTGTGAGAAATAAATCTCTGTTGTTTATAAGCTCCCTAGTCTGGTATTTTTTTATAGCAGCCCAAACAGACTAAGACAGGTTGCAAATATTTTAACATGTCACAGCAGAATTTATGGTACCGAACCTAGGAGGTTTGAGAGCAGATGACTTCCTTCCCCAACACCAAGTAGTACAATATCTTCAATACTCTTGGCTCTCCTAAATATTTCAGCATTCTAAACTAACCCTTGATGATTTCCCAGCGAAAACTACTTTTGTACAGGAAGGAGTCAGTACATACTGCTTGATTCTCGTGTGTTGGCTTGTCAGGTAACACTTGTAGTTTAGAGAATCCTTACTTATATATTATTTATGAAGGAAGCTCTATTTTCTTATGCCTCCTGTGAGCAATTCAGTATATAAATAATTTGTATTTTCCCATTAGCTTGATGCCTCCTTTGCCATTTCCATACTTTGAAGTTACTTGTGATAGGTTTAAATAATAAAATAATACTAGAGATAATTTGAAATATATTGTTAGCTACAGGAATTTTCTAACTTAATTGGTTTCCCTCAGCATGTGAGTTTTAGGGAGAGAATTATTACTGCATGTGGGTTTTACCTTTAGATTCATGTGGATTGGGTACATTGTGGGTTTCACAGTAGCACTTTCTGTCTTCTTGCCTTCATTTAAGGTGACACTTTGATCAAAGGTGGCAAAGCATGAAATTATGGCCAGCTGTAAAAATGTCACATGCTATTTCAAAATCCTCCTGCAGTTGGGAGAATTTCCTGATTATCTGGACCCACCATGGGAATTAAAATTCAGTGTGCCTGACATTACAGCATGTTTTAACAAGAGCACAATTATATTCCTACCCTGTTCCAATATAGAGTTGCCTCGTCAGAATTGTTAGACAAGTCCACAGAGGATTGGAACTGTCACCAAGCATCAGCTCACACAGGAGAATAAAATAAAGTCAATGGTTTCTGCCTTTATGAAAATCACTAATTGTATTTTATTTAAAAATATGTGCTCCCATGCCTGGAGCAAGCCCTGAGAATGTAAGAGAATCAATCTATTTTCAAATTTTATGGCAAAATACTTTATATGATAAGAGCAGTTAGCTATTTCTTCCTCTATAAAAAAAAAATCTAGGACATATGCAGCAACTGTCACAATCATAAAAAATAAGACATTTTGAAAATATGTCTGTAAAATTACCAGCTTTATTTTTATGGAGAAAGGAAAAATGTCTTTTGTGGGCTTCAATTTTATTGAAAAATATTGATTGAGCACCTACTTCACACAGGCTATTTACTAGGCTCTGGGGTACAAGAAATGCATAAATACATTTTCTACCTTTGTGAAATTCGCAGGCTAGGAGAGGAGACAGAAATTCAAATAAAATTAATTCCTAAGTCAGAAGGAAAAAAAGATGTGAAAATAAGTAATTGCAACCTAAAGATGATAAGGCTGTCTCATAAGATGGGTTCAAAGACAGTGCTCACGCCCAACAGCAACAGCAGAAAAGTTAAGTCTGCAAAAAGTAGTAATCATTTCTAAGAATGTCCTTGTTATAGGAAGGTGAAAGGTATACTATTTACCTGTTTGTAGTAATTTATGAATGTTTGTCTTTCATCTAAATTCAAGAATCACTTAAATTCATGAAACTTGTGTGACATTGTCAACAACAATAAAAAGTATTTTTTTTTAACTCTAGCTTTAATATTTGGTGTTTGAACCTAAGGAAAATAAAATGTAAGAATTCTCATGTAACCAGTAGACATAAAGTAACAGGAAGGCTAAAGACGAGGAAACAGTGAGTTTTGTTGAGGTGTCTTGACAGTTCCATGGTAGAAAGGTAGAGGTATGTATGCATGAGAGGTATCTGAGCTTCTATTCTACTGTTTCTGTGAGAGCATTTCTGTTTCCATTTATTTCTGTTCAAGTTTCATTCCTCTTTTTTTTCTGCATGATTTTTAATTATCTTTTTTCTTCCACTGAATTTTTTTCTATTTTTTTTAAACTGAACATTAGATTATTCATTTAAGACCTTTCTTCTTTTCCAGAATAAGCATTTAAAACTATGTATTTCCCTCCAAGAACTGAATATCTACACTCATAAATTTTCACATGTTGTGTTTTTTATTTTCATTCAATAAAAATATTTTTTTATTTCCTTTATAGTTTCTTCTTCGATGGCATGTGCTATTTATTGTAAGTATTTGGGAGTTTCCCAACCTTTTGCTCTTCCTTCTAATTCAAAATTTTTAAATACTTTGATCCTTTAAAATTATTGACTTTTGATTTCTGGTCTAGCCTAAGATTTATTCTGAAAATTCATGCATGCATGAACGGAATGTATACTCTTTTCTTGTATGGTAGAATAGCCTATAAATATGAGTTACATCAACTAAGCTGTTAGTGTTGGTCAGAGCATGTATAATCTTACTACTTTTCTACCTAACTTTAAAAACAATCTATTTTTTATAGAGAGGTATTGACAATCTGTACCTATGATTTTTAAGTTGCCTACTTATGCTTTCATTTTGCTTAGAGTTTGCTCCATTGTCCATTGTGGCTCAGTTATTAGGTTCATACATGTTAATGGCTTTATATTTTCCTGATATATTAATCTTTTGGTCATCATGAAATGTCCCTCTTTGTCTCTAGCAATATCTTTTGTTTTATAGTATGTTCTGTCTGCTGTTAATATGTTTATTACAACTCTTTTGTAGTTACCTTTTGCACGATGCAACTTTTCCCCATCCTTTTGATATCAATCTATCTGTATTTATGAATCTATAATGTGGATCTGTAGATAGGCTATAATTGAATATCATCCTTGGTTCAGTGTAACAATCTCTGTCTTTTGATTAGAGTTTTCATCTATCCACATTTATTGATATTATTGACATGATTGCATTAACCTCTGCCATTTTGCTATTTGTTTTATATACGTGTCTTTTTTTTTTTTCTTTCCTAGCTTGTTTTGTGATTATTGCAAATTTTTATCATACCATTTTAATTCCTCTGTTGTTTTTCAACATTTTTCTTTTTCTATTTATTTTCTTAGTGATTATGCTAGAATTAGAATATGAATCCTAAATTATTGTAATCAATATCAGGTTAATGCTAGGTTAATTCTGGACATCAATAGCAACTTTCCGCCAGTATGGTTACATTTTTATTCCTTCTTTGGTACTATTATTTTCTTGTATATTTCATTTATGCATGTAATAAATTCAACAATATAGTTTTACACTTACTGGCTTTTTCTTTTTTTCTTTTTTTCAATATATGAAGTTTATTGTCAAATTGGTTTCCATACAACACCCAGTGCTCATCCCAAAAGGTGCCCTCCTCAATACCCATCACCCACTCTCCCCTCCCTCCCACCCCCCATCAACCCTCAGTTTGTTCTCAGTTTTTAACAGTCTCTTATGCTTTGGCTCTCTTCCACTCTAACCTCTTTTTTTTTTTCCTTCCCCTCCCCCATGGGTTTCTGTTAAGTTTCTCAGGATCCACATAAGAGTGAAACCATATGGTATCTGTCTTTCTCTGTGTGGCTTATTTCACTTAGCATCACACTCTCCAGTTCCATCCACATTGCTACAAAGGGCATATTTCATTCTTTCTCAATGCCACGTAGTACTCCATTGTGTATATAAACCACAATTTCTTTATCCATTCATCAGTTGATGGACATTTAGGCTCTTTCCATAATTTGGCTATTGTTGAGAGTGCTGCTATCAACATTGGGGTACAAGTGCCCCTATGCATCAGTACTCCTGTATCCCTTGGGTAAATTCCTAGCAGTGCTATTGCTGGGTCATAGAGTAGGTCTATTTTTAATTTTTTGAGGAACCTCCACACTGTTTTCCAGAGTGGCTGCATCAGTTTGCATTCCCACCAACAGTGCAAGAGGGTTCCCGTTTCTCCACATCCTCTCCAGCATCTATAGTCTCCTGATTTGTTCATTTTGGCCACTCTGACTGGCGTGAGGTGATATCTGAGTGTGGTTTTGATTTGTATTTCCCTGATGAGGAGCGACATTGAGCATCTTTTCATGTGCCTGTTGGCCATCTGGATGTCTTCTTTTTTAAATTTTTTTTTTTCAACGTTTATTTATTTTTGGGACAGTGAGAGACAGAGCATGAATGGGGGAGGGGCAGAGAGAGAGGGAGACACAGAATCGGAAACAGGCTCCAGGCTCCGAGCCATCAGCCCAGAGCCTGACGCGGGGCTCGAACTCACGGACTGCGAGATCGTGACCTGGCTGAAGTCGGACGCTTAACCGACTGCGCCACCCAGGCGCCCCTGGATGTCTTCTTTAGAGAAGTGTCTATTCATGTTTTCTGCGCATTTCTTCACTGGGTTATTTGTTTTTCGGGTGTGGAGTTTGGTGAGCTCTTTATAGATTTTGGATACTAGTTCTTTGTCCGATATGTCATTTGCAAATATCTTTTCCCATTCCATTGGTTGCCTTTTAGTTTTGTTGGTTGTTTCCTTTGCTGTGCAGAAGCTTTTTATCTTCATAAGGTCCCAGTAGTTCATTTTTGCTTTTAATTCCCTTACCTTTGGGGATGTGTCAAGTAAGAAATTGCTACGGCTGAGGTCAGAGAGGTCTTTTCCTGCTTTCTCCTCGAGGGTTTTGATGGTTTCCTGTCTCACATTCAGGTACTTTATCCATTTTGAGTTTTATTTTTGTGAATGGTGTGAGAAAGTGGTCTAGTTTCAACCTTCTGCATGTTGGTGTCCAGTTCTCCCAGCACCATTTGTTAAAGAGGCTGTCTTTTTTCCATTGGATATTCTTTCCTGCTTTGTCATAGATTAGTTGGCCATACATTTGTGCGTCTAGTTCTGGGGTTTCTATTCTATTCCATTAGTCTATGTGTCTGTTTTTGTGCCAATACCATGCTGTCTTGATGATGACAGCTTTGTAGTAGAGGCTAAAGTCTGGGATTGTGATGCCTCCTGCTTTGGTCTTCTTCTTCAAAATGACTTTGGCTATTCGGGGCCTTTTGTGGTTCCATATGAATTTTAGGATTGCTTGTTCTAGTTTTGAGAAGAATGCTGGTGCAATTTTGATTGGGATTGCATTGAATGTGTAGATAGCTTTGGGTAGTATTGACATTTTGACAATATTTATTCTTCCAATCCATGAGCAGGGAATGTCTTTCCATTTCTTTAAATCTTCTTCAATTACCTTCACAAGCTTTCTATAGTTTTCAGCATACAGATCTTTTACATCTTTGGTTAGGTTTATTCCTAGGTATTTTATGCTTCATGGTGCAATTGTGAATGGGATCAGTTTCTTTATTTGTCTTTCTGTTGTTTTATTATTAGTGTATGAGAATGCAACTGATCTGTATATTGATTTTGTATCCTGCAACTTTGCTGAATTCATGTGTCAGTTCTAGCAGACTTCTGGTGGAGTCTATCAGATTTTCCATGTATAATATCATGTCATCTGCAAAAAGTGAAAGCTTAACTTCATCTTTGCCAATTTTGATGCTTACTGGCTTTTTCAATAATATTGTATTTAACTATTTAAGGGAAGAGAGAAAATATAGTTGTAGTCATTTATATTTATCCACATTTTCATCATTTATATTGCTCTTTATTTTTTTTGTAGATTTGAGTTACTGTCTGATGTCATGTACTTTAAGAATGAAACACTTCCTTTAATATATTTTAAAGCATATCTGTAAGCAATAAATTTACTTAATCTTTGTTGATTTGTGAGTGTTCTATTGTTTTTCTTTTTTGATGGTAGTTTTTTAGGTATACATTCTGGATTGATGGTTTTTTAATTTTTCTTTCAGCGCTTTAAGAAGGCATCTCATAGCTTTCCTGGATTTCATTGTTTCTGATGAGAAGTTACCCATTAATCATACTATGTTTCCTTGTGCAAGATTAGTCATTTTTCTCTTGCTTCTTTCACAACTTTTAGTCTTTGCCTTTTTGCAGTTTGATATGTCCATATGTAGATATATTTTTGTCCTGTGTGAAATGTTTTGAGCTTGTTGGCTGTGTAATGTTTGTCATTAAATTTTCGAAGTTTTAGGCCACTATTGTTAAAATAGTTTTCTCTCCTTTACTTCTGGTACTCCTATTACATGTAAGTTGGTATGTTTCATGTTATTCCACAGATTTTTTGAACTCTTTTTCCTTTCTGTCTTCAGATGGGATAAATGAAATTGATCCATCTTTGAATGTGATGATTCTTTCTTCTGCCATCTAAAATATGCTGTTGGGCCAGTCTATTTTTATTTTGGTTATAGTACTTTCAACTTTAGAATATCCATTTAGTTCCTTTTAAATAGTTTCTGTTTCCTTATTGAGACTCCCTATATATTGTTTATTGACCACATGTATTTCTGTAATCTTTAAACATAGCTTATTTTAATTCATGAATATGTTTGTAATTTCTGCTTGCTTTAAGGTCTTTGTTATTGTCAACATCTGAACCCACTCAGGGATAGTTTTTATTGACTGCTTTGTTTCCTTTTTTTCTTTTCTTTCTTTCTTTCTTTATTTTGCGAGAGAGAGTGGCAGGGGGGGCGGGCAGAGAGAGACAGAGAGAGAGAATCCCAAGCAAGCTCTGCACTGTCAACACAGAATCTGATGTGGGGCTTGAACTACCTAACCATGAGATCATGACCTGAACTGAAATCAAGAGTCAGATGCTTAATGGACTAAGCCACCCCGATGCCCCATTAACTGCTTTGTTTCTTGAGTGTAGGTCACATGTTCTGTTTCTCTGTTATGTTTCATAGTCTATGGTTGAAAACTGGCATGTTAGATAATATATTGTACCTACTGTGGGTTCTGTAGTAGCTGATGTCTCTGCTCGGTTTTGATTTTTTGTTTTTGTTTTTTTTTTCTGGTTTTTTAGCCTGACTTCCTGAGGCTCCTGCATCCACATACCCCAGTGATCAGCCAGTGATGGGTTACAGGTTGTGCGCAAACACTGGGAGCCTATATGATTTCCACCCTCTGCAGATAGATCTGTGTTTAGTTAGGGAGCATGTAAAGTTCAGACAGCTTCAAGTCTCCTTTGACATTTGCTTTCCTCTGTGTCCTCTTGGATCACCCCTGCATGTACATGCAGGCTGCCAGTCAGCCAGGGATGAATGCAGTTTGTCTTACTCTTCCAATGCTCTTGCATTCCTTTAGTTTCCTTGTAAAATATATGGTAGGTCTGTTGATAGCCCCAAATGAGACTGTAATCCAAGGATGACAGACCTGAAAGCTTTCCCCATTCATTTTTATTGAGTGCGCTACTTTGCTGATATGCCTCTCAGCTCGTGCTTTTGCCTTGGCTGCAGGTTATGACAGCACTTCGCAGGCAGTGAAGCCCCTACTTTTCGTGGTCAACACCACACTAACCAAGCTGGGGATGGGTATGAAAACAGGGCCAGGCAAAAAAGCCACTGACTCCCCTGTATCTTATCCAATATTCTGGCAACTTTTCATGAATAAGACTCTTTCACTTATTGTTTGTCTTTAGTAGTTTCCAGGGCTATTTTTTGCATATTTTGCCCAATTTTATAGGTTTTTTTTGGGGGAGTGAGGGGGAGGATTTTCCAGTCTCTTCATTCTGTCACATACTTTTTTAAAAAATGAGCATTGAGTAGAAACTGATATAACTATTTACAATTTACTATAAGGTTACTATGATTAATACAGTATATATCTAGAATAGACATAATTAGGTCTATAAGTAAAAGTTCATAAAAGAGTCTAAATAAATATGGAGAAATATATGACAATGTGTTGTTTAAAATGATGTGGAAAAGGTAGTTTAATAGTTTTTACTTGGTAGTGGTATAACTGGCTCTCCATATGGAAGAAACAAAGGGAAATCATTGTCTACCAACTATTAATTACATCATAAAATAATAAATTTCAGTAAATCTAAGATTTAAATTTTAATAATTTGTAAATAATAATATTAGAAAATTCAGTACATGGGGAGCAACTTGAGATTTTTCTTAAGCAAGACTAGAAGCACAGAGGCGTCAAATGAAAACAAAATGTTTGAGGGAAAAAAAGAAAACATCATTCATAGAGTAAGAAGCCAAATGATAACTCTAAGGAAAAAAAATTGTAGTAAATAAAGAGACAAAATTTGGCACTATTAAAATGTAGCCAAAGTCATAAAGTTGGTGAGGAAAAATACAATAGAGAAAAGAGGTAAAAGAGATTGTGGTAGACAGTGAGACATTGCCAATGAGATCTCTTTTCAAGAGAGAATCTTCCACAAGGAGATCCCTTAGGTAACAACCTGTAGCTGAAGATGCCTTCTGGATCTGTCTCTGCTATCTTGCACCTCCTCACAGCCCCCAGCAATGATGAAACAGTGATGTTGTAAGGACTCACCATTTCTGCCCATTACAGGAGCAATATTTGTATCATCCCTCTCCACCAGGCTGGCAGTCTTCCTCAGAGCTGCTCTTCCTAAAAAAATTCTTCTTCCATCTACTTTCACAGTCTCCCAGGGCTATTTTGGCCTGAAAGCTCCCTCTCTCTTTTATTTATACTCTCTCTCTCTTCTTTTATTTTTCATATGAATAACTCCCAGTAAATCTTATTTCTTTCGAACTTTTCACATTCCCTTCCGCTATTCCTAAAATAAACTTTTAAGAACTTTGAACTTGAAACTCAGAATGATGATCACAAAAAGGGCGCTTCAGAGACTCATCTAATACAGTGAGTTATTGTCACAACTAAGTGAGTTTGTCATTGAAAGAGATCTGGGAGAGCAGGTCCTTGTGCAGTCAATAAACTGATCTTATGAATTAAGATTTGGGAGCCATTCTGTAGTTTTGATTAAAAGAACTTCAGTTTCTCTTCCCTAAAAATAAAATAAAATAAAAATCACTCAGTCAGTTACAAAATACAACATTTTGATAAACGTGAAAGAAACAAAAGTCACAAAGGGCTGAATATAAAAAATCGTTCCATGAACAAGCCATGTGATTTTTGTTGCATAGTGTTTGCCTGTTTAGTTTCCTCTGCACAGTTACTCCCTATTTTTCCTCTTTGTTAGTTATTGCTGAAATGTACATAATCAGGCACATGTCACTAGATCAGGGGTCACTGTCAAGTACTGTCATACACCTTTACTTATTAGATGAGACCACCATTTGTAATTAATTTTTTCACTTTGTAATATCCTAACATTTTGCCTTCCTACCAGATTCTAAATTTTATAACAAGAGAGACTGCCTTGAGAGTTCATTGATGTAATTTCATTACCTAATGCAGGAACTTGCACTAGTAGAATCTCTATAATATTTAGTAAATAATGGCATAGATACATACATAGAATTCAAATACCATAACACCTTACATCTTCCATTTCTTACAGTTTCCAAAGCACTTTCAGCACTAAAGCCATTTAAACTTCACAATTACTGTATATAAGATGAGCATACATATTTCCATTTTATAGATGAGCAAATTGTGCCTCATAAAAACAGGCACAAACTGATGGTAGAAAGGGAGAAAACAGGTTTTGTTAATTAACATCATCCTCAATTCTCTAGCCTGGCTACTCAAAGAATCACCCTCAGATTTACAATATTTATGTCATCTGGGATATTAGGAATGCAAAATCCCAGACAGGTTCCCCCCCAAACCCCCTAAATCATAATCAATATTTTAACAATTTTCCAGGTGGTATGTGTGCATATTAAGCTTTCAGAAGGATGTTTCAAGACTTTGGGATCCTTTTGATGAGTGAGGTGAAGAATGTAGGGGTGGGGATAGAGTCAAGTTTCTCTGTTTATGTGTGAGAGAGAAGTGACAGGATGAGACAAGGGTTAGGGGAAGTTAGCCCTGTAAAGGGAGAACAGACTGGCTTCAAAACAGAAAATTGAAAATTGAAAAGATGTCTAGTTGGGTTTTCTTAATTGAAAATTTCAGTGTCATATGATGTTAGTGTTCTCTCCATCTCAGCTATGCTAACTTCAGTAAAATATGTATTGCTGTTACTTCCGGGGAATACCAAAACTACAGTGAGGGCATTTTTTATTTCATTGGTGTTTGTTGGTCACTCTGTGACCAGGTGCTGTTTTGTCCATTATGTTATTCACAGAGCAGTAGGTTCCTTGAAAAGGAGGTAGAGAGCACAAGTGAAATAATACACATAAAAGTGCTCTAAGCAGTGCAAAGGTGCTAAGTAAAAGCACAGAGTTAAGCTAATGTTCATGAATTATCACAATCATGAATGAAAGTTCTCATTTGTGTTTTTATGGAATTTTCTCTATAAGAATATAAATAGAAGAATTTAAGTTTGTGGACACTCTCTAATTGAATAGCTAATTATTTTTTCAGTGTCCGCTATTATGGAGTAAGACAAGAACATAAGACCAAACAAAAACACTTAAGACAAAAACAAACTGCAGCAAGATAAGAAATAATTTACTTGTGAGTTTAATAGGTATAGACTGTGTTCTTTGATGCATTTATATATAATATTTTACAGGCAAGGAATCGAGTATTCAATTAGATTCAAAAAGTATTATGAGTCCTACACTATGGCGAGATAAAGATTTGTGTAGGATATAGTGTCTTACCTCAAAAGTCAAAGATCTGGGATGCTGCAGACTCGGTGGGTATTACTCCTTTAAAGAAATTGTTCTGGGATGCTCTTTACTTAGTTTAATGTAAATATCTTTTCTTTTATATATAGGTGATCCACTTCCCAAACACAGATTCTGTTTTGTTTTGTTTTGGTTTGGTTAGGTTTATTTATTTACTTTGAGAAAGAGAGACAGTACAAGCAGCGGAGGGGGGGAGAGAAGGAGAGACAGAATCCCAAGCAGGGATCCCAAATGGAATCCCAATGTGGGGCTTGAATTATGAACTGTGAGATTATGACCTGAGCTGAGATCAAGAGTCAGACACTTAACCGCCTGAGCCACCCAGGCGCCCCTCAAATACAGATTCTTGGTGTATTAGTTAAAAGAGTCTTTTATTTTTTTAAAGACAGAATCCCAATAATTAAAGAAAAAATATTAGTGGCTTATAATTGAAAATTATAAGATCAGAGGTGCTTTTAAGCAAAGCAGGAGCCTGGCATGGAAACAATGCCATCAAAAGTATATCTCTCCTTTTTTTCCTCTCATTTTTGTTTCTGCTTTCTGTGTTTTCTTTTATTCTCATTTCAGGCTTTCACTATGTGGCAGCAATTGTCTAGCATGTTTTTAGTGTCCAGGAGCTTCAGGAGGAGAAACACTTTCTCCTCACATCCTTTCTAGTTCTGAAATTGATGCTAACCGCTCTGCTTGAGTTCTGTGCCCACTCTTGCACCAAGCACAGAATGCAAGTGCATGCATTGTTGTTGGCCCTCTCAAGCCAGGTGGGCTAGAAACCATCTAACTGACAACTCCTGCTGATGGGGGCCAGTACTGTTAGAAAAGCAAACTAGTAATCTATGGCTCAGGTGGTTAAGTGCTAAGTGTCCAATCTTGATTTCGGCTCATGATCTCACTGGTTCATGGGATTGAGCCCCACATTGGTCTCCACAGTGAGTGTGGAGTCTGCTTGGGATTCTCTCTCTGTCCCTCTCCCTCTCCCTTTCCCTCTGTCTCTCTCTCTCTCCCCCCTTCCCACACTTGTTCTGTCTCTCTCTCAAAATAAATAAATAAACATTAAAAAAAATAAATGAATAAATAATAGAAGAAAGGAGAAAGGTAATTGACACGTGAAGGGCAGCATTTTCCAGCCCCAAATATACATTTTGGCATAAGGATTACATGTGGCTAATTATTTTCGAAAGGCTTCAGATGCAGGAAAAGCTCTAAAAACCCAGAGTGGAAGTCACCCTTTTGTAAGACACATTTACATTTATAAGGGAAATCTCCATTTGTGTGTCTAATTTTCTGTACTAGGAAGAGGATGATGACTACATCTCTAGGAACTCTCATCCTTGGAGAAGGCATGAACTTAAATCTACATAGCGACCATAACCTCATTTACTGTGCCTTTCCTGGTAACCTTATGTACCTAGCCCCCCACCCCAACATCTTTTATCTTTATCTGGAAATGGTATTTAAGGTGGTGACTTGGACCATTTTTAAGAGTTGCTTTGTTTTTCTGGGTATCTCCCATGTATAAGGGAGGTATACATGTTATTAAACTTCTGTTTGTTATTCTCTTGTTAATCTGTCTTTAGTTGCAAGGGGTCTCAGCCAAGAACCCAGAGAAGTAGAGAGACAAGTTTTTTTTTTTTTTTCTCCTCTAAATGAACAGGATAACAAGTCCTTAGGGGCCATATCTGTATTTTGGAACACTTTTTGTAGTATCCTCTTTTTATTTGGTAAGAGATACAAAATTCTAATTCACCTTGAGATAGCAGTGTCTGTAAATGAACATGCACATGATGTTTTTCTTGAAAAGTAAAACATGCTTTATGAGGAGTGAGTTTGGCACCAAGGTTTCAAAGAATTAGCTCTGGAGAAACTCAAGTTCTGTTCAGCAGAAATTTTGTTCTTGGTTGAGATTAATTTTGTATTTTCCCTTATTGAAAGCAATGGCAGAAAACCAATGAAACCACAAAGTAATCTTAAGCCTTAATAATGTCAAAACCAAGCCCAGTACCTAAATGTCCTCCTTTATCCTTCTCAACGAAAAGTTGCTAAACTGCACTTTGCTGAATTTGAAGTCATCACATGACAGTTTAATCAACTCTTTCCTTTCCTTTGCCAAGAAGCCATCTGGCAGTGTGTCTTTTTCATTGAAAATGTGTCCCTGATCCAATTTTCATTTGTTATCCTGTCAAGAAAGCATTCGTTCCAATGGGGGACCAAATTTGAGCACTGTTCTTTTCTGTAAGCACGAAGGATGAATTTTCATTTTATTTTCAATGAGTAAAGTTTCTTAAGGTTATGGCATGATTGGCAATTCTCTTTTGCTGCTTTTGTATGTTCTGCTGATGTTGCTTTCTTGTTGCTTTTGTTTTGTCATGAACATTCAAAGCCAAGCTTTTTAATTCTAGTATACTGGCATCCCTTTCTTTCATTATGGTGTGTGAACAACTCAGTTAAGTAGAAGCAGCTTCACAGACATAATTCATCCACAAAGAAACAACGACATTAAAGATAAAAGAAACATGTACCTCAGCATAAACTTTCAAGACGAGAATCAGTACTTTGGAAATATTTATTTTAAAAACCAGATAATAAATTTTTTTGCAACGTTCTTACTCTCTTTTCTTGCTCCCCCCCAGCTTAATTGAGGTATAATTGACAAACTAGAAGTATATATATTTAAGGTGTACAACAGGACATTTTGACATATGTATACATTGATAAATGACTGCAGCAATCAAGCTAATTAACGTTTAAATCATCTCACATACTTGCCGAGTGTGCGTATGTGTGGTGAGAACATTTAAAATCTACTCTCAGCAAATTTCAAGTATACAATACAGAATTGTTAACAGTAGTTGTTGTGCTGTACAACAGATCTCCAGAACTTACTCATCTGACAAAATTGGAACTCCGTACCTTATGACTGACATCTTCTCATGTCCCCCAACTCTCAGCACCTGGTAAATGCCAATTCTACTCTGTACTTTATGAGTTTGACTTTTTTAAACTATACATGTAAGTAAGATCATACAGTATTTGTCTTTCTGTGATTGGCGCTTATTTCATTTAGTTTAATAATCTCAAATTTCATCAATGTTGTTGCAAATGATATAATTTTATTCTTTTTAAAAGGCAAAATAATATTCCATTATATACAATATGTATGCATATATATATATATATATATATATATATATATATTCCAGAAATAGATACGTATTTCTCAAATTCTTTTTGTCCACTTATCTGCAGTGGATACTTGGATCATTCCCATAGCTTGACTTTTGTCAGTAGTGCTGTGGTGAATGTAGGAGTGCAAATATCTCTTTAAGATCCTAATTTCATTTCCTTTGGATATATACTCAGAAGTGGATTTTATAAGATTATGTGCCTTCTCTCAATCCAATAAAGCCAGTCTAGGTGCTGAGAACCTCACATTTAATTTCCCTTGGTCACTGCCCTGAAGTGTTCAAGGTTATGTATGTGCCTTCCCCAAGTCCAGTAGAGTCGAACAGCTATTTGCAAATGCTTGTGTATAATCTATAGAGATTTGCAAATGCCTCCTGCTGGGGTGTTGACTAGAGCAGGGAGGGGCACACAGAGTGCTGGGGGTACCTGTGGGCTACCTGTACAGAGATCTGCAGGTGATACGACCTACTAGGTTCATGGGAAGTCCTCTTGGTAGAGTCCATTTAAGCATTTAGTAAAACACAAAACTCTGTTGAGTTTTGCACCCCAGCTGCTGTGAGCTGCCACCCCTTTTCCCTGCTCCTAGCTACTCCTAGACTGTTCAACCTGCTGATGTCCTCAGTTTTCTGGGTGGGGCAAGAAGGAGGTGAGTCTCTTGGGCAATGTCCCATATGGCTGGGAAGCTGGGCACTCACTACACTCTTACTTTCCCTGTGGGACAAATCTCAGGCTGATGGAGTCTCTTCACACCTTTCTCCCTTTCTCTTCTTGGAGGAGAAATGAGGTGTGTAAAGTGAAATTGTTCTCCTTATCCACTTCAGTGTATCTATTCTCAGATATTTTGATTCAACAGATTGAAAAGGCCTTGTTGCTGGACTCCCCACCTATCAAAATGGTGCTCTCATCAGTGGGTGGTTGTCAAAATCACTGTTTCTGTGAAGAATGAGCACTGAAAATTTTTGCTGACATCACTCTCCTAATTTCTTTCCTTCTTTACACTGCACTGTCCACAACCATGGCCTAACTAAAGTTGCTTCCTTTCTTCAGAACAAATTGAAGATCTTTCATGATTATCTTTGATATGACAGGTATCTTTATGATATTCTGAGTTAGGTGATATGAAATAAAGTGAATAAATTCAACAAAATATATAAAATTCTTGACCACTTGTTTAAGTACAAGAAGATAGGCTACCAGAGAAAAGGGCCAAAGCCATTATAACAAAATACAAAGCAAGAAAGCAGAACATTTTGAATATTATTTTAAAAGTTTGTAGTATGCTGCATGAAAAAAGCTAACCCTCACCAAATGTAATTAGCTTGCCTGATTGTTTTTTCTTCTATAGACTCACAGACTTCTTGTTTTTCACAGACAATGGCCTCCTCTGATGAGTAGCCTTTGTTGACCTCTTTGTTTTTCCTTTGTATGTATCTCGGTTGTAACATTTACCCCATAGACTTACTATTATACACGTTCCTGTGTCCTTATAAGATATGAACTCCCATGGTGTAAAGTCTGTTCCTCACTGTCTTTTTGTGACACTGTCTAGCGTTTTGTGAATAGGATAAGGTATACAATATGTGAATGGAAAGATGAATAAATTAATGGAAGACGCTTTCTCAGAAACTTCCAAAGGAAAAAAAAAAACCTCTATAGTCATTTATAGGATGAAGAGGAAGAAAGTAATTTAATCCAAAATCTCAGAAAATGTCTACTCTTATGAACAGCCTGTGGGATCTATGGTGTTTGTTAGTAAAGAAGTACAAGTGTCATAAATACAAGCCATCAATTGTGTAAAGAAAAATGTGTAGGAATTTGAGAAATGGCACTCTACATTTGGCTCACTATAGAGAATGAAAATTTAGTAAATAAGATGGACATAACAACAAAATCTGGAATTTAAAATGTTTTGAGCAGTGTTTAACAGTTTTTAGATAAACAAGATACCCTGAAGAGAAGAGGAGACAAACTAAAGACTGAAATTAAAAGAAATATGAGGCTCCGTATATAGAACATTAAACTAAGCCTTCAGAAGAAATAGTAGCTAAATCATTTCAAACCCAGAAAAAAAGGAATGTTCACTGACGCTAATGAGTAAGAAAAACCTGTTAGAGGTTTTCGGAGAAAAGACAAGTATTTTTTGTAAAAATTTTTATATAAATTATAATTGACTTAAAGCTAAGACCAGCAATTTAATTTAGGGAGGAGTAAACCTCAGCTGATTGTAAAGTAATACATTAGGTTTCAACAATTTGATTTCAGAAATCCCTTTAAGGAAAAAAAAACAAAACTGGAATATGAACAGAAGAAAAGCTAGGTTGGTGGTAGAAGATGTAGAAATTATATAAACAACAGAAAATTTCACATCATTATAACATTTAAGTATCTAATAATGAAAACAAACCAGCTGGAAAGCAATATTATGGGGAAGTTATCCTACCATCATTGGAAAAACATTTCTCAGTGAAAGGATAATCATCTTTGTAATTGTAAGGAAGGAATTTCTACCCTGGTGCCATATTTAATTGATGATCTCTTTGATCTCTCTTACTTTTAAGATAGCATTTTGAGTAGGAAGGATTAATGGATCTTTGCAAAGTATTTTATTGCTACAAAATATAAAAGAGTCGACACTGTTCACCTGGCCACCCAAGTTAAAACTTGGAAGCCTTCATATCACATCAACCCAACCTCTTTCTAAATATTGTTAGTTTCACCATTTTTTGAAATATGCCCTTTTCTTTTCATCTACTACTCTTACTACTGTAGTAAACTTCTCTTTCTATCTTAGTGATCTCCTTGCCTCTCAGGTCCTCATTCTCCTCACTGTTCAATAATCACTTTTGTAGATAATGTATATATCAGCTCATTTCTTTCATCTACTCAAAAAATATTCAAGTAAAGGCTAAATTTTATTTGGGTTGGTTTTGTATTAAGATGATGATACAGGGGCGCCTGGGTGGCGCAGTCGGTTAAGCGTCCGACTTCAGCCAGGTCACGATCTCGCAGTCCGTTGAGTTCGAGCCCCGCGTCAGGCTCTGGGCTGATGGCTCAGAGCCTGGAGCCGGTTTCCGATTCTGTGTCTCCCTCTCTCTCTGCCCCTCCCCCGTTCATGCTCTGTCTCTCTCTGTCCCAAAAATAAATAAACGTTGAAAAAAAAAATTAAAAAAAAAAAAAAAAGATGATGATACAACCATACCACCTAGAAATAACTAAGTCATATTTTGTCACAGTCATTCTCTTCCTCATAAGTTCCTTAAATGAGATTTATGAAAGAGGAAAAATAGCAAATAACAAGAAGGTACTGCTTTCTGTCCTGGACTTCTGCCTGAGACCCTAGGACAGGAGTCCCTAGATTTGAACTTGTGGTTTGACCAAGATGTCTTTAACATTCCCCTCAGCTTGACTAAACTTTTTTTCTTCCTTTTTTAAGGGGAGAAAGAAAGCATGGGTTGGGGAGAGTGGCAGAGAAAATCCTAAGCAGGCTCCACATTCAGTGCAGAGCCTGATGCAGGGCTTGATCCCATGACCCGTCAGGGCTTGACCTAAGCCAAAATCCAAGAGTCTGATCATCTGAGCCACCCAGGAGTCCCCACCTGACTAAACTTTAGACTTGTTTCTTCCTTACTATAAGCCACTGACCTCCCTGCTTTGAAGAGCATTTGAAAATTTATAAATGCAAATTTTTTCTCCTCCTGTTTGAAACATATATAAATCTCTTTAAAAACCTCTTTCTAGTTTTAAGACTTAGGGAATTCCAGGAGTGAACTGGGAGCCATCCCATTGAAATGTAATCATCAAAAAAGATAATGTCCCTATGTGCCAGCCTGTGTGGGAGGGTAGGAGTCTAACTGCAGTGGGCCCTGGCTCCAAGTTGTAAAACTACCTCCTATGATGAAAGAGAAAGTTTATTTTCCCTTTGGGTAAGCTCAGTTAGCAAAATTAGAGTCTTAGATGCCCTAAAACCTAAGTCTTAAAAACTGCCCAGCCCTTTCTTTTAAGGGGAGTTCAGTTCAATCTCCTCTGTTGCAATAGTCTTTACTAAAATCTTCCTTCCCTTTTTAACTTTGGTGCAATTTTATACTTTCATAGGCTTTGCCTATGGAGGAAAGAACATTTTTTCTCCTCTAAGGTCAGATTTTCAAATCTTAACATCAGCCATCTGTTGAGCCCCAAACATGGGCATGTTCAATGAATGATGAGGTAGAGGATGAATAAAATGGCAGCCTGCTATTAACCAGTTCTTCCTGGGTCAGTTTGCCATGGGAACAAGGAGTAGAAGAGCATCAGAAGCAACACGGTGGCTGGGCTGGACTGGATAAGGTATGGGTGCCTGAGGGAGCCACAACATATGTCTGCTAAAATACACACCAATAAATGGAGCTTAATCAGTGTCCTGGAATAGGACCTTATCTAATTATTATTACTTCTTATCATTTAAAGCAGAAGCCAAGGCAAGAGAACTAGTTTGGGAAGAAGAAAGGTAAATACCTTCAAAAGTTTCCCGTTTGATTGTATAATAAAGTCCAACCTCAGACTGGAAGCTAACTTAAGAGCTTCCATTCCTATGTGGTGCAGTGATGAATTGAGTTGTTTGGTAGATATTTACTTGTCTCTATCTCATTCTTGAGATTTGTGTGCACTCTCCTGCGATGCATGAGCTTGGCCACGTGTCTTTCTCTGGCCAAAAGTGTATGAGCAGATTTGAAGCAAACAAAGGTTTTAAATGTGCCTGCATAGTTTGTCTTGTTCTATTGCACCAATATCATTCCCCATGAAAAGAATATGCCCCAGGTGGCCACTAGTAAATAGAGGATGGGAGAAACATAGAACAGATCCTATTCCAATCCATGGTTTACAGACAGACCCTGATGCTCAGAAGGCTGAAGGAAGTGCCTCCTAGCCCAGCCAAGGCTAGGTCAGCTGAACCTGTGTGCAAGACATAGTTTCTTACTTTTTCAGCCACTGAGAATCTGAAATTGTTTCTTACATAGTGAAAATACATGTGGCAGTATACTGTATTATAAGTATTATATGTCTCTGTCTCCTGAATTAAACCATGTAAATTAGAAGGCAAGGACTCTGTCTTTTTCATTTTTATATCTAAAAGCCCAGTCCATAGTAGATATCCAGTTACTGAGTCAAATACACAAGTTTGATTGAACTAGCTAGCTACTCTAAAATGTTAATCAGATTATTCCCATCCAGTACATAATTTACTACTTTTTGAAAACATATTGTAGATTTTATTTTTTGCAGTATGCCTCAAACATTTTTTAGAAGTGGGTGGAACACAAATTTAAAATTCTAGCTATCTAATTTAAAATCCTTTGAAATTAGGTGAATATTTTAGCTATGAATACTTGCTGCTGTTGAAATCCAAGAAATGCAATGGAAAATGTATCTCATGGGCTTTTACCTTTATTTGTCAATCACTGATTCATCCAGCCATTCAGCAAAGTAACATCTTTTCACTTTCTACCTTTGTGATGCCATTAAAATAAGTAGAACCTGGAATATGGTATGAAACAGTAACAGAGGAAATCAAGAGCCAAGGACAGAATGGATATAAAAACTAAAAACATGAATGAATGTATGCATAGATTAGTAGTACAGGTTTTCTTTGACACTAATCATGAAACCAACTTATTTGGCATCACTAAACTTAGGTAAGATTTTTTTTTTATTGCCACAAAGTTCTTTGGTAAAAATGAGCCAGATAAATCTTAACTACTAGAGATGTTCCAAGTTCCAAGTTTTACAAAGGATTAAAAACAAGAATTCCTAGCATGCATGGAGCCCTAATTAACTATTTAGCATTCTTTTTTGTCTGTTTTTTTTTCATCACTCACCACTCTATCGCAAATTGTCCAGTTCTAATTTGTCTCTCACAAGGATGTGAAGTGAGGATAAGTGGGCTTATCAAAGCACAACATTATGTAGGAAGCTGTTACAAAAGTCCAAGTGAGAGAAAGTGAGAGCTAGAAACCGGATAGTAGCTGTGGATCTAAAGGGATAGTAGTATAATTCACATTAATTATTATGGGCTTGCAAACCAAACAGATAACAAACCTCAGGTTTTCATCCTGGGTGATAGATAGACTTTTATGCCATTACCCAAAAGTGGACAATCAGAAAGAGGAGCTAATTTGGAAAGAAAGATATTTTCATACATGTGAGTCAATGATGCACAATATGCTTTTCATTATTCACTTATTATTATTTATCCAGATGGGACTACTTAGTTTAATTACGACTACTGTTTCCTATCAAACTGGCACATGTATAGAGGAATTATGGCATGGATTAGACTTTAATTTCTTCCTCCCATCCAAACTCCAATTTGGTTTATTAGACTTTAATAATGTGGAGAAGGAAGAGAATGAAGGAGGAGAAAAAGGAGGAGGAGAAGAAGATAAGGAGAAAGAAAGAAAAGAATCCCCCACCCTCCCCATTTTGGTTGTCTGTTTGCCAACCTTTATTTATATACATTATGAATATTCAGTTTAGAAAGTATCACATTTCCTTGTGTTCTTGTTAACTTTTATGTATTTGACTACTTCACAAAACAAGGTCAAAAGAGGTTAATGATTGATCTTTGATGTAATAAAAATTGGAAAATATTTGCTCCGTGTATTGAACTTGTGACATGTCACAATTGACATGAGAGGCACATGAGGTACATTGAGAGTGCCTCACATGTCACTCTCTTCCATTTTTCAAATCATTCATAAGTGTAATAATGGAAAGCTGTTCTAATTTTTTCTGGCCAGAGACATAACTAGATGCCTATTTTTCCCAATAAAGTGTTTATGTATGCATACTAATTCAGCTATTTGTCATAAGAATGAGAACACCTTAAGGAAAACAATTTTTTTCAGTGGAATTTTAACCCGAACTGAATTTGATGTCAAATCATTACACATACATTGTTTCATACTCCCACATATTTTAGCCCATGAGTTATAAGAAGTCATGATTCCACATCAAGCAATCGTTTCTGTATTCAGCAGTTTGTTTTTTTTTTCAACGTTTATTTATTTTTGGGACAGAGAGAGACAGAGCTGAACGGGGGAGGGGCAGAGAGAGAGGGAGACACAGAATCGGAAACAGGCTCCAGGCTCTGAGCCATCAGCCCAGAGCCCGACGCGGGGCTCGAACTCCAGGACCGCAAGATCGTGACCTGGCTGAAGTCGGACGCCTAACCGACTGCGCCACCCAGGCGCCCCTGTATTCAGCAGTTTTTAAGCAGAAGTGTAATACAAGGGAAAAATGGAGAGACCAAAGACTACTGCAAATTGCTATCTACTGAGTCTTGATATTCACTTGTATATATTTTTCTTTACCTATCAGATATAAAAGACATTATGAATTCTATGACCAAGAGAATTCTAGCAACTGTTAGTATTTGAGAAAAGTTGGAAATCTATTCCTGTCTTCCTCAGTTAATGGTTTATCAAAAATACAGATATTTTCTCCTTCTGCTTTGAGAATCTAATACATTTCTCCTTTTTCTTGATGTGTGTTCTCAATACCCATTCAAGAGTCACTGCGTTAATTAGCCATAATTACTGATAGGATTGTATCAGTGCCACAAACATGATGGTATTAAAACCTTCTGATAATATGTAACCCCATTTACAAATGAACTTAGATAATGTGCCAAATATTATACGACTTAACTATTTACAGGGATATGAAAGAACTCATTGTGTGTAATCCTCAACCTAATATAATTTTGAAATGTTGATGATACTTATGACAAAGTAGAGTGGTAGGTATAATAATCAATCTATTGGAGAGTGATCAACATTCCTTCTACTTCTTCCCTGGATATTGGTGAATGGGCAGAAATAGTTTTCTTTTTCTTTTTCATCAGCTATGGAAATTACAGAGAAGAAGATGGGACTATCCAGAAGTCATTTTAAAGTACCCAGGGATGCAAGAATTTCTTATGTCAGTGAATCCTAAAATAATATATTCTCTCCTTCCCATAATGCTTATGTCCTTCCAAGGTGAAGCAGAAACTTTTAGACATACAAGTGAGCAACTGATGTTACATGGTGCCATGGTAAGAATGTGCCCATTTCAGAGATATATGGTAATCTGAGAAAGATAAGTTTCCTCAAGATGTATTTTAGAGTCAATGGAGATATACTTTTAATTCAAGTTGTAGGTACAAGAGATAATAGATCAAAACAAACCACTTGTTGGTAATGAGACAAACATGCCTGATACTACTCATTAGACACTTAATGAAAAATGTGTTAATCAGAAAGGGAGTAGTTATTTGAATATTATAAAAAACAAACAAACACAAAACACAAAACTTGTAGTAGCAAACTCTAGTGGTAATATTCAAGAGAGGGTGCTTTACCTGACATAGTTCTCAACTGTTAGTCACCTAACCCAGAGAATCCTGTCTATAAAATGGATATATGATAATGTTGTAGACCAAAGTCATGAAAGGTTGCTTCTTCCATTCAAGGACCACCAGTCAACCTTCGATTCATGATTTGGCTTCCTGTATAAATCTACCTATAGAGAGAAAATGTAAAGATTAAGGGATGAACTGTCCCCTTTAAAGTGAATAAGTCAACATTCTGGGTTTTACAAAGAAATCTCATTATCTTGGTTGAAGGTAATTGGTTAAAGGGAACTGGTTTCTGAGGAGATTGATGCATTCAGTGTCTTTTAACATATAGATTGCAGGGTCTTCAAAGTTGACCATTAGGTCCTATAGCAAAGGGAATTCACTAAGTCAGTAAAGGGCCCCTGTGAGGCCTCTTGGGAGTTAACCTCTAGGCCTCAATCCCTGAAGAAATAATATTGTTCAGTGACTGAGACAAAAATAATTATATGTGTTTTCACCTTTCATGTTTATTCAATTAACTAAGATTTATTGTGTGCCAATTATGTGCCAAATATGTAATTTTGATCCATATTTAAATCCCGTTGAGATACTTTATAATCTGGCCATATTTTACCTACTTTCATTTTTTCATAGCCTGTTGATGTAGCAATTGGTTTTATGTGACTCAGTGAAATTGTCAATACGTTGATGTAGTTTTCTGATTAAAACCTAAAGCTCTGTTGCATTTGATAATGTTAACATCAGTATGCCTTAATTTTTCTTCATATTTCCCATTTACACTTATAGTTAAACCTACTCTTCAATACATTGTTTTGCTGCTCTGTTTGTGACTTATGGTGCTGAAGTCTTTACTGCATTGAAAAAAAGAGATAGCATCCATTAAAATATTGTATTTTATGTGGAACAATGGGAATATTAAAAATGGTTGATTTTCATGAGATCTGAAAACTCAAAATTATACTAATCAAAATTATACAACATAATTTTGTGTTGTGATGATAATTACATTATCCCTCAATGTACCATTTGGCCTCTTGCTTTGAAATAGATAACATAGTTAGATATGGAAATAATGAATCTGACTAACTGGTATCTACCAACATATGCTTCTAGTCTTTGATACCCTTTATTGTTTCCGAAATAAGTATTACAGTTTTATGGGATGAGATTTAGTAATAAAGTAATTCTTCACACTCAGCCTTCTTCAAAACCACTGCACAACTGGTGTTTAAAATTAATAGAATTAAAGTTGTATACTAGAGAGTGAATGGACTCAGATGTAAGAGGCCTTTCTTAATAGCATCCAGCTGTGTGATAAGAAGTACTTCAATTAAAAACAAGTTCAACATTAAACATATAATTACCTCTGTTTTGGATTCCTCAATGATATTAATTTTGTGAAGATGCTCTTACATATTTTCTATAGAATACATTTAAAGTGAGGTTTTTCAAAACCAAGAAATATATTAATTCTTAATCATGGGTGGGTTTATAAAGGGAACATAGGTAATCAATGAGAAACCACTGCTCAGAGTCCAAATATTTAGGTAGCAAACAGCCTGAACAGTGAAAAATTTCAGCCTAATCTTCTTTCATTAATCTTATGTACTCTAATAATTATTTAATCTTCATTTATTAATCTTCATGTACAGAAATAAGATCCCTGATGTCTTTGACCCAAATAAAATATATGCAGTTTTCTATGACAACACTCATTTTTATTTTTATAATCCATTAATTTAATGTAATTATATCATAATGAGCTTAGGACTTGGCTAATTCATCATCAAAGCAATTAGTTCATTATGCAAATAAATTGTATGTGTCTACTGAGAGTAACTTCTGTGCTTTCATGATGGCAATTCAAAAATTTACCAACCTTACTACCAGTCTCTCTGCCCTGTTTCCCTGACAGGCTGCTTAGAATGGCAATTAGAAGCTTTGGCTCTGGAGTTTAGAAAACCAGGGTTTGTATCCTGGTACCATATACCCATTGATTTTTCTGAACATCAGCAAGTGATTTGTCCTCTTCAGCTTCAGTTTTCTCCTCTGTTAAATGGAAGCAATGATAGTACTACAACTTACATTGTAACTGCAAAGATGTAATAAGAGTCCTGGGCAACATCAGAGAAAGGGGAACCCTTTTACACTGTTTGTGGGAATGCAAACTTGTGTAGCCACTCTGGAAAACAGTATGGAGTTTCATCAAAAAGTTAAAAATAGAACTACCCTACCATTCAGCAATTGCACTACTAGGTATTTATCAAAAGATGCAAAAATACTGATTTGAAGGGATACATGCACCCTGATGTTTATAGCAGCATTACCAACAGTAACCAAATTATGGAAAGGGTCCATCGCCTGATGAATGGATAAAGAAGTAGTGAGATATCTTATCTATCCAGTGTGTGTGTGTGTGTGTGTATGTATGTGTGTATATATACATGTGTTTGCGTATGTATATACATACGTATATGTATATGTATATGTATATGTATACATATGTATATGTATATGTGTATATATATATATATATGAATATTATTCAGCCATGAAAAAGAATGAAATCTTGCCATTTGCAATGATGTGCCTACAGCTAGAGTGTATTATGCTAAGCGAAATAAGTCAGACAAAGACAGATACCATATGATTTCACTAATATGTGGTATTTAAGCAACAAAACAGATGAACATAGGGGAAAAAGAGAGAGAGAGAAACAATAAAATAGACTCTTAATTAAAGAGAACAAACTAAGGGTTGTTGGAGGGGGCATGTGCAGGGGAGATGGTGTAAATGGGTGATAGGTATTAAGAAGGGCACTTCTTGTGATGAGCACTGGGTGTTACATGTAAGTGATGAATCACTAAAGTCTACTCTTGACACTAATATTACACTATATGTTAATTAACTAGAATTTAAATAAAAACTTTAAAAGAAAGAATCTTGGGCAACATATTTAGGACAGTGCATTAGCACACATTAGTTTTCTTAAGGCAGACTAATAGGACCTATCATTTATAATTCTCTTCTAAAAACTCTGGGTATTCAATAGACTAAACAAAATGGACAAAACCAACAAGCTAGGATAAGAACAGAATACAGAAAATAAGGAACTTCCTTCCATAAGACATCTGAGAAAAGCTAATGACATAATTGGGCAACTAATTTGACTTTAAGTTTCCTGGTTACTAAAGCAATGTTCTGATAAAAAAAAAATTGTGAATGAATTGTTAGTAGTGATCTTAGTCTAGAATGGCATTTATCAAAGTATTTTCTAAATTTATATTGGATTAGTAATCTTGTGTAATCTGGGATAATTGTTGAGATATAATTACATAACACTAACAGATACCACAGATAGCAGTCAGGTTCATGAATCCTTCCATGGGGTCCAAAACATGATATTTTGAAGTTCACATCTGTACTAAAAGTTGGGTCATCAGTGCATTATCATTCTAATTTTTCAAGGTGTAAAATGGAAAGTCTTTTTTTTTTCTAAAGAATTTGTATATGTTGTAGTTGGACTTTCTATAAAAATAGCAGTTAGGTTTTGTATTGTAAAAACAAAATACAGTGTTGATGTTAATCGTTCTTTCACTTTTTTATTGAGTGGAATCATTTCGGTGATTGTAGCTTTGGGGGCAGTAGATTTGCTATTTATCACTCACATTCTGGTACTGCATTCAAATCTGTTACTATTAATTTTATATCAAATTTACATTTTTATTGTTTCCAGAGTGCATTTATTTTTGAATATTTATTACTTAAGAAGTTTTGGCACTTCTAAAACAACAGCTTCCTCAGCACAATAAGTTGCTATTTTATTACTAATGATGGATTGCATTTACATATACTAATTCTATGTGATTACTCTGTAAACTTCTTGGTAATTTTCAGAAGGTTAGACAGGTGTTTTGGAAATGTTACGTCTCCTCATGGAACTTATCTTCTACCATGCCTTTAAGCTTACAGTTTATTCAGTAGTGTTTAGGTTTCTGTTTACTTGAGTCAGTTTAAAACAACTAATTAATCTTTATAAAATTGTATTAGTTTTGGCAAATTACTTTTGATTTGACCTTTGTTTAAAAGCTCGGTTTCGGGGCGCCTGGGTGGCGCAGTCGGTTAAGCGTCCGACTTCAGCCAGGTCACGATCTCGCGGTCCGGGAGTTCGGGCCCCGCGTCAGGCTCTGGGCTGATGGCTCAGAGCCTGGAGCCTGTTTCCGATTCTATGTCTCCCTCTCTCTCTGCCCCTCCCCCGTTCATGCTCTGTCTCTCTCTGTCACAAAAATAAATAAACGTTGACCAAAAAAAAAAAATAATTAAAAAAAAAAAATAAAAGCTCGGTTTCATTTAAGACATAGCTGACCATCCTCTTCATCTTACATCTCCACATAGTAAATAGCCATGGATCGATCTGGTCCTAAAAATCTAGAAAATCCACTCAACATCATGTGAATGAGTAGGGCATTAAGTGAAAATGATTTTAAAATAGTTACTGCACTTTATTTTATATATATATATATATATATATATATATTAGTCTAGATATATATTTTATATATATATATTTATATATATTTTATATATATGTATATATATGTTTTTTTTTTAATTTGGAGATTATCTTTCATGTTTCAAATGTAAGATCTTCCTAGGATCTCTTTTCAAATTTCAGGTCCTTTCCATGCCCTATAATATTCTACATAATCTTACCCTTGGCTACTACTCTTGCCTCATTTTCTTCCTTTTTCTCTTTCTTTTTGTGCTCTTTAATTATACTGACTTCCTTCCTACTCCTCAGACATGCTTCTCCTCACAGGGCCTCTGATGCTTTTTCTAGAAGTCTTCCCAAATAACATGACTTACTTTTAGCACATCTTTTAGATCTGAGCCAAAATGCTACCTTCTGAGAGAGGCCTTCCTTGACCATCTATTAAAATTGCACCTCTTTTTATTCTCCTTTCCATTGCTTTCCTTATTTTTCCTTATAGCACTTATCATTACTTGAAATTTCAAAGTCTATTTACTTATCTGTTTATCATCTCTTGTGCCCAATGAGTATAAGTACTGAGTGATGTGAATCTTATCTATTTGTACTCCAGTGTATCTCCAGAATATAGAAGAGTGCCTGGTGGACACCAAATACATGTTATTAAATTAACAAATGAATTAATTCCTTCATATACTCTCATATACCTTGTCAGATGAGGGAAAAATGACAGCATAGTTTAAATCAAGTAGGTTGATGTATTTTTCAACTTACATAAAATATCACTATTTTAAAAATGAGTATCATTTTATAAAATCTCTCTTTGTAACTAGTGCATTTATTAACAATAACGATGTTATTCAAAATTGGGAGTTACCATGATTCTTTTATTATTATTGAAGTATGTGTGAAAGGAAACAACCTCATAGCTTAGGAAAGGTTAAGACACTCTCAGATTTTACAAGACTCCTAAGTGAGTTTCCTTCTCTTTTTATTGTGTGCATAGAATAAATATATATAGGTCCATTCTCATCATAAGTTAGTTTATCCACCAATTTAATTACATACCAACATTTTATCCACAGACCATGGGTGTTTAAATTCTTATCCCCTGACCATATTTTCTTTTATTTTCAGGATTATATTTTACTCATATAGCCAGTTTCTTAATAGTTGCAAATCTTACACAAATTCTGTCTAAATCCCCCATGCTCCTGTAAGATTAAGCAATATCTGTCTTGATCACGTGTCTGTGTGTCTGAATATATATGACATAGAGTTAATAAAAAGCTGATGACTAATTTATTTTTAGAGTCTAAAATATATTTAACTTGATGGATGCCTGTAAACCTGCCTATGAATCAGATGGCAGCATAATCTTAATATTGGCAAAAGTGAAAAGCAAAATTATGGTTTTATGCTAATACTATGTATTTGATGGCTGCTCAAGGATATAACTATTGTAAGATTAATCTGAAGAAGGCAGAAGCCAGTCCCTTTTAATCAATGATTCTGAACACAAAAATCCTTCTTTTCTGTTAGTAGAGAAAATAGCAGAATCCTTCTAAACTGTGGAAGGCAAACTTTGAAGTTTTATTTGAAACAAGGCAATGACTGGTAGCGTAGAAAAGTGGGAATTTTTCTTCTCTGGACAGTTTTAAATTTATTCTTTAAAACATGCAGTGTAAATATAAATTGTTTAAAGTGGACAGTAATGTAGATCCTTTAATTTAATATGTATGTAATCATTTCTCAAATGGAAGGTACTGGAATACATATTTTAATCTTGGCCTAATCTTGATACCAGAAAGTAGAACATGTTGTATGTTAATTATTTTTATGCATCCAATATAAGCTCTTTTTGGGGAGAGATAGGGAACCAGACAAAAATCTTAATTCAAAGAGTAATTACCAAAGTGTCTTGCAAAGAAAAGATACCATAATATCTAGAAATTGCCCATAGAATGTATAAAAGAGGATTCTACATTTCTATTGGATATTGTTTAATTAAACATTAGACAGTAATCAGAAGTAATCAGAAGTTCGAACACTGGCAATTTTTATGTTCTATGATATTGGACACTGAGATTAAGAGCTCCAAGATTTAACTTGATTAAAAAATTTTGAAGTCTCAACTAGCTTTAGTCTCCTAAGAAAAAGACCTAAAATAGAATAAACTTGTAACTTAGGCCATACATCTTCATTTCAGGTATTTTTCTTTACTCCTTGGTCCTTCTCCCCGACATTGTAGATACTCAAAGTCAGATCAGAACTCCATCACAGCTCTGCTGTCTGCTGGATAATAAACAGAGTGATGTTTGTTTAGATGCTAATAGTCATGTATTATCTATTCAGATACATTTTAAAATATTTTGTTATTAGATAATTTAATGCTTTAATACAGTGATCATCAAACTGTGTCATTGGAGTTTAGTAAGTCCTATCACAGATTACATAGTTGTGATAGATTTTTATCAACTTCCATATGTGTTATTTCCTAAAACTGCTGTAGTTAAGAACACCCGGGATGGGGATGTCTTGACCATTCTCTTTTTCTGTCTTCCCTTTCAAATTCTCTTTTCTCCCATTTTACAAAAAAAAAAAAAAAAAAAAAAAAAAACACATCTATCTTTAATAGTATTGTGATGCATTTCCCAGAATTGTATAAAATTCCATAGTTACACAACAGAAAGATAACTCAAAATATTTATGTTAACTGAGCCTTTTAAAAATTTTTTTTTAACGTTTATTTATTTTTGAGACAGAGAGAGACAGAGCATGAAGGGGGGAGGGGCAGAGAGAGAAGGAGACACAGAATCGGAAGCAAGCTCCAGGCTCTGAGCCATCAGCCCAGAGCCCGACGTGGGGCTCGAACTCCCGGACCGCGAGATCGTGACCTGGCTGAAGTCGGACGCTTAACCGACTGCGCCACCCAGGCGCCCCTAACTGAGCCTTTTATACCAAGGTAGCAAGAAGCCAGGTTAAGGTTTTATGTCTTTCCTTATCTATTACATAATCCCTAAAGACACCACTGTACTTCATGGAGTGCATAAAATTTAGAAGTTGTATGGCAGATGGTGACAGATTTGGAGGTACATAAAATATAGATCTTTTAGTTTTGTCAGTTCATGGGTATTTCCTATCACAGTCAGTTAGTCATATTTTACATTATTCTCCATTTAAATAGACCATTAAATCTGTTATGTGCTTTGAAAGACCTCCTACAAATATGGTTGTTGAAGGGATTTTCAAAACTTTGATATTTTATCTCCAAAGATGAGAATGCTGCAGTACTGAGTCCCTAAAGTAGCTTTATTAAAAAAGATACTCACATTTTAAATTCCATTGCAATTTGGAAACTGGTTGGTTGCAGAAAAATTTAGTCCAGATTAACATGAGTTTTGGATATTCCCTTAAAGTGGCAAATATGATTAAATATAGGACCTTAAACTTGGATCTTTATGATGTGCAGTTAGAAATGAGATTGTGGATGGGGTGTCTGGGTGGCTCAGTTGGTTAAACTTCCAACTCTTGACTTCGGCTCGGGTCATGATCTCACAGTTCATGGTTTAAGACCCGTGTCTGCCTCTGCACTAACAATGCACAGCCTGCGTGGGATTCTCTCCCTCTCCCTCTCTCTTTGCCCCATCCACCACTCACAATCTCTCTCTCTCTCTCTCTCTCTCTCTCTCAAAATAAATGAATAAACTTAAAAAAGCAAAAGAAAGAAATGAGATGGTGGAAAAGTGAATACTTTTAACATGTATGATTGAAAAAGGAAGTGAAACTTTTTCTGAGAGGAAGTATAATTTGACTGATTCTTTAAGAATTGGCCTTTACCATTATGTGATATATCAGACATTTTTTTCACTTTTGCAACCAAGTTTGGAGTCCATTAACTTCTTTTACAGGGCTAGGGTGTATGGGTATTGGGAATAGAAAAAGCAGGTAACCCAGTCTTATTTCTTTGTGAACACACTAATAACAGATCTTGTTGCACACTAATTAAACATGTGTTGTTAGCAGGAGAACCCTTAAGTATGGAATGCTTTTAGCAGAATATTCCTGGTTGTCTAGGATTCCTTATGACAAACAAGCCAGTAACCCCTGTATTTATGTGACAAACCTCTCTGGAAAAATGGCACATCAACTATATGAACTGTCTATGTATAAAATGGAAATGTTGCATGAACCAAATGGGTTATTTTCTTATGTAAGGAGAGTGACCATAAACCTCACCTGTAAACCTCATACATTAATCTGTTCCAGAGCACGTCAGATCCAGGAGTCTGGGGAGTTGCTCCGGTGGTTCAGAATCTCCCTGGCTTTTTGTATGGGAACCGTTCTTGAAATTATGAGAAAGCCTGATACTGGATAAGACCTGTGATTCAAGTAAGTCTAATTTGACAATCCAATTCTCTGTATTATCTCAACTGGGTTTCTAATTCTTTGTTTAACAGTATGGAGAAAAGGTGTAACCAATTTATTAGCTCATTGACAATTAAAAATATTTTTTCATGGAAAGTAATTTTTGACATGCAACTGAGAAGGTGTTGACAGTAATTGAATGACAATACTGTAAGACTGTGTCTTCTGTTTTCAACGACTTATTTTTGTGAGCTGTGTTCCTCAGCAGGCACATGTATGCAAATAAAGACACTATGTCAACTTTAGATATGGAAATGTCACAGGCAATGAGACTCTATACTTACTCCTTAGGTACATGTTGCACATAAAAACAGACAAACAAAAACTGCTACACATTCAAGTAGGCAGTTACCGTTTTTGTTTGTTTCTTCTTGGAAGTTGCCCCTGTTGGGAGTCTAGCGTTCATTTCTCAAAAGACTTTGAAATTAGCTCTATAGGGGCACCTGAGTGTCTCAGTCAGTTAAACATCTGACTTCGGCTCAGGTCATGATCTCGTGGATCATGAGTTTGAGCCCTGTGTCAGGCTCTGTGCTGACAGCTTGGAGCCTGGAACTGCTTCGGATTGTGTGTCTCCCTCTCTCTCTGCCCCTCTCCCACTTGTGCTCTGCCTCTGTCTGTCTGTCTGTCTGTCTCTCTGTCTCTCTCTCTCAAAAATAAATAAACATTAAAAAAAACTATGGAATTAGTCTCTCTAAACCTAAGTTTAAACCTGTCCTGTAAAACTGTATAACTTTCCTTAGTACAAAATAGACTTTCACTGACACAATTGTCTTATCAAATGTTTACTCTTACTTTTAAAAATAATAAGTCCATTTTCAAACTTTAGCAAATAAAAAAATATGCAAGAACCAAAAACCATCTCTTCTCTCTTTAACCAAATATAGAATTCAGATGTATTTCTTTTTATTTTCTTTGTTATCAGTTATAAAATGTTAGTGAATATCCTTTTTAAAATTTGGAATCATAGGCCTTCATTCAGTTCTTTCACTTAAATTTAAGTCATTAACATTTTCTTGTGTTAGTAAATCTACTTTGAATACATGACTTTAATGGGTGAATAATATACTACCAAAAATAAACTAAATGTATTTCAATATTCTGTGACTAATAATGCTATCCTGATCATTTTTAATAAAAATTGTTGCCTAAATCTCTGATTTATAAGAAGATATATGAAATAGCATCTCTGGATCAGGAAGTTTGTATTGATTACTACAGTGGCAAGTAACAAAAATGCCCATCTCTGAACATCCTCCACGTCAGTTGGTATCATTTGAAAAGTATTTTCCATGTTGATGGGTGAAGAATTTTAATCTGTCTTTCTGATTATTTAGGGTTGAATGGTTTTTCATTTTTTTGGTATATGAAACTTTTTCTCCCATTAATAGTTAGGGAATATAATCTTGATGACTAAAGGTGTTCTCCATTTTATCCATTTTTCCATGATATCCCCAATAATTAAAAATATAAAACTCTCTTTTTATGGTTATTTTAATAGACAGGGTTCAAGACCAGTCACTTCAGAATATACACAAAGAACCTGCTCCCTATAAATGAGTTTTTTCAAGAAAATGTCATTTTCCATTGCATGGGAGAGGACTAATCGCTCCTACTTGGGTGCATCAAGATATAAGGGGCCATTGTAGCAGACATGAATTTTGACTTGCCCTGAAAAATAATGTAGTTTTCTCACAGTTCTATCTCTAACTGTTCTGTTTCAAAAATATATAACAAACAATTTATATACAACTAGGAGGAGATACAGAACATTGGAAAAATAAAAAGCTTATCATTTCCCTAAGTGCAGAGGACCTTATTGGTCCTGGAATTGTATCATCCAATGAAGTACATATGAAAAATTCCGAAGTGCATTTGTAGTGGAAGCTAAAAATCACACCTAAGAGCTGCTGATGTCGTATTATCTGTTGTTGGATTATTTTTAGTTCTGCTAGCTGCGATAATGCATTTCTATATTATTTGCATTCGCATCCCCCTCTTTTGTAAAAATTAGCAATTCTCCTTCACAGTTAGCTGTGGAGCCAATTTGATGACATTGACATTAATTTCCTTCAGAGGTTAGGCTATTATTCACAATGAAACATTATTGTAAACTGCACTTAGCAAAAGGAGGCCTTTTAAAATCAAAATTTGAACTACAAATGTCTGAGGTTTTATATTCTTAGCTTGACTGAAATGTTGATATCATTCAAAAGTTTACAGATAAAGTTTATTAAAGGAGTATAGAACCATTTATAAATATATTTTATCTGATAAACCAATGTTTAAACCAGTGTTTCAGGGCATTAAACACTAGCAGAGAACCTTTTGTTATTGATAGTTTTTAATTTTTTTTTCAACGTTTATTTATTTTTGGGACAGAGAGAGACAGAGCATGAACGGGGGAGGGGCAGAGAGAGAGGGAGACACAGAATCGGAAACAGGCTCCAGGCTCTGAGCCATCAGCCCAGAGCCTGACGCGGGGCTCGAACCCACGGACCACGAGATCGTGACCTGGCTGAAGTCGGACACTTAACCGACTGCGCCACCCAGGCGCCCCTGTTATTGATATTTTTTAATATAATTTATTGTCAAGTTGGCTGATATACCTTTGTATACAATGTGCTCTTGGTTTTGGGGATAGATTCCTGTGATTCATTGCTTACATACAACACCCAGTGCTCATCCCAACAAGTGCCCTCCTCAATGCCCATCACCCATTTTCCCCTCTCCAGCCCCCTCCTATCAACCCTCAATTTATTCTCTATGTATAAGAGTCTCTTATGGTTTGCCTCCCTCCCTCTCCCCTTCCCTTCCCCATGGTCTTATGTTAAGTCTCTCATGTTCCACATATGAGTGAACATATCTGTCTTTCTCTGACTGACTTATTGCACTTAGCATGATACCCTCCAGGTCCATCCATGTTGCTGCAAATGTCAGGATTTCATTCTTTCTCATTGCCAAGTAGTATTCCATTGTATATATAAACCACATCTTCTTTATCCATTCATCAGTTGATGGATATTTAGGCTCTTTCCATAATTTAGCTATTGTTGAAAGCACTGCTATAAACATTGGGGTACATGTGCCCCTATGAATCAGCACTCCTGTTTCCTTTGGAATAATTCCTAGTAGTGTTGGGGCGCCTGGGTGGCGCAGTCGGCTGGGTCGTAGGGTAGTTCTATCTTTAATTTTTTGAGGAACCTCCACATTGTTTTCCAGAGCAGCTGCACCAGTTTGCATTCCCACCAACAGTTTGCATTCCCACCAAGAAGGTTCCCATTTCTCCACATCCTCACCAGCATCTGTGGTTTCCTAAATTGCTAATTTTAGCCACTCTGACTGGTGTGAGGTGGTATCTCAATGTGGTTTTGATTTGCATTTCCCTGATGATGTGTGATGTTGAGCATCTTTTCATGTGTCTGTTGGCCATCTGGATATCTTCTTTGGAAAAGTGTTTATTCATGTCTTCTGTCCACTTCTTCAGTGGATTATTTGTTTTTTGGTTGTTGAGATTTTTCTTAACTACCATGGCAAACAAAGATGGTAGGCAAAGTTAAGTCACTATGAGGATGCTCACTGTGTAATTTGAAAGAAAGCCTCCTAGGGTAATAAGATAAGTCTACAATTGATCAGAACGGAGCCTAACTATCCCAAAAGTGACTCAGAAAAGGTGATTGCAAATACCCATACAATTTTATTTGAAGAACTTCGACCACTATAAACTCACTTCTACACATGTATTTTCAGATAAATTCTCAAGTGTGGAAGTATTTCTCACTCTGTGGGCTTAGAATTGAACAGAATCAAACTCATATTGAACTAGTGAGTATATTCATTTGACCCAGTCACCTGCTTTCATGAACACAATGATGAGTGAATGGAATAACTGGCAGGTCTCTATTTTTCTTGACTGTGCCAGCCGATTAATAAACTTCAATTAAGTAATTGTTGTATTTCACATTTATGTGTTCCACGGCCATACATTCTTACAAAAATAGATCATTTAGAGGACTACTAGGCTTTGTGTGGTACAAATAGTTCAATATGAAAATTGGAACCATTGGAGGAAACACAGTAACTATGTACATATATAGGTTTTATTTTAGTCTATTCCAATTATTCCCAAACAGGGTGATTTTAACCTCCAAGGGACACTTGGAAAAGTCTGTACACATTTTTGATTTCCATAGCTGGGGGAGTGCCACTGACATCCAGTGAGTGGAAATGCACCTCTCCTCTTTAGAACACCTTTTCTCTTCACTGTCCTATGAATTTGACTTGCTCACTTATACCCTTGTACTTTAGTTAGATCTTTTGCATTAATTAGGCAGTGTTTTCCATTTTTATTTGAGAAGCTAAATCTACCTGGGCTTCAAGGGCTGTAACAGTAATCACTCCCTTCTCCATTAGGGGCTCTCTGACTCTTCAGGCTGTCATCCTTGGTCTGCATTTCTGTGTAAAACTTCATATCAAAGGAAAAATTGCACCAAACATGCTAAATAGGCAAGGAAGACTTTATTTAAGACTATTGCAATAAGAGACACTAAACTCAATTCCACTGAAGTGAAAGGAAAAAGAATTTGTAAGCACTGCGTGAGCTAGTGGAAAAATACTGGAGGCATTGGACATAGGAGACAGAGATGGGAAGGTGGGGTTTAGAATGTCATTCCTGAGCTTGCAAATGTTTTTATCTGTGATTAGATTATCAGTGCTAGCTAATAAACACCTTCTGAATCTACCCTTGCTCAGAGACTAGAGGAAAGGGGTTCTCTTTCCTCCAATGTTTACATTTTAAAGAGATGTTTCCCAGGTTCCTGACTAGGACATTTCCTGGGTTGTAAAACTGTCAAAAAGCTGGGAGAAGATTTACATCTATTTCAAAGGGGCAGAGAAAGACTTCACAATTATGTTTTATAAAGTAAATGCTCTAAGAAAAGGGAAGTCAGAGGCCTATAGTCAGGAATAAACCTGTCTAAGCTATAGTCAGGCTGAGGGGAATATTAATGCCATCCAGGTCAGTTGTTATGGAGTTTGTTAATTACTTCTTTAAAGAGTTACCCATTTCTTCCAGTTATGTGAAGTCTTCCATAAAGAGTATTTCATTCAAGGGGTGCCTGGGTGGCTCAGTCGGTTAAGTGTCCAACTTTGGCTCAGGTCATGATCCTGTGGTTCGTGGGTTCGAGCCCCACGTCGGGCTTTGTGCTGATAGCTCAGAGGCTGGACCCTGCTTCAGATTCTGTGTCTCTCTTTCCTTGTGTCCCCCCCCCCCACACACACCACTTGTTCTCTGCCTCTCTGTATCAAAATAAATAAACATTGAAAAAAGATTCTTTCATTCTTTTTTAATCTAAGCAGAGTTGGTTGTTGTTGTTTTCTGTGTGTGCTCAATGTGTAGAGTAAAACACACAGAGATGGTGGTTATGGTGATGTCTGCCTTGGCACTAATAATATTATTGAAATAGGCTAAAATTCCCAGGTCAAATCCTTAGCTATATAAGACCTTAGTTTTTAATTCAAAACTTTATGATGAAAAGAAAATGATTAAGTATAACATTATAGACTGTAAACTATAGCATAAGGACTTTATACATGTTGTACCATATGAGTTAACAGTCATAACTATAAGCATTAAATTATAGTCTAGTTCATGAATGAAATTGTTGACTTTGAATCAAACATGTATGGCCCCAGACTAATCACTTACTAACTCATGAACTCTAACAGAGCTTCAGTTTGTCAACTATAAAAGGAGTCTAATACACCTACTTCATAGATTACCTTAAAAATGAAGAGAAATTATATGAGCTATTTTTGCTCTCTTTACATCTTCTCCTTGAGTCTACTCTCCTGATCAAGTATAATTTAAATAATGATGGCGTTCAAATCTCCTGTCCAGAAGAGCCTCCTGAGCTCAGGACCCACATACAAGCTGTCTACTGATTTCTCACTTAGCTTTCAAATGTAACCTCACACCTGACATATCCAGAACATGAAGTAGCACCATTATCTACACAGCTGCTCAAGACAGAACTATAGAAGGCCATATTTTCTCTTTCCATCCCATGGGGAACTGTGACTAATCAATTCATATATTTTCAGTTTTACCTCCTAGCCATTTCTCAAACTTGTTCACTTTCTTCCAACTCAACTGTTATTCCTACTCCATGCTATTGTTTGTTCTTAATGATGAAAATTTCTTCATGTTTTTTTTTTTCTGGCTCCATCCTGACCTTTCTATAATCTAGTTCCTACCAGATATTTCTAAATCATAATTCTGATTACTTTAGCTGCCTACTAATTACCAGAGTTTGGTATATAGTAGGCACTCAAAAGTTGGTGACTAATATTGTTATGACTACTACTGCTACTACTAACTATTGTTATTATTACTATTATATAATTTTTCAAATCTCCATATCCTGGGATTAATGAAAAATCCTTACCTGTGTAAAATGGTGAAATAATATTTTTTTCTAATTTATTCTTCAATTTTCATTTAGCTTTCTCTAAATTCTACTGCTTTTTCTGTGTATACCTCTCTGTTATTTTTTCCTTACTAGCTTGTGCTGGGTGTTGTACAGAGTATTTTGGATCATTGGATCATTGGCCCTCTTTTGGTTTTTCTTTGGTTTAAAAGCATTTGTAAGGTTTAAGGGGAACTTTTTCAAGTAGAGCATGGCCAAGATATCTGGCAGTAAACTAACTGGAATATTAAAATTAAAATAACCTAACTATGGTCCTATTGGAATCATTTCCTAAGCAAAGAAATTTAACCAGGCCAGCTGAGTTAGAAATACCTGTTCTCGACTAATGTGACTATACTGTGATTTACTGAATGTGCTGGACTATATAAAAATTTTAAAGCAGAGATTGTGCTTTAAAATATTTTGTGTTTTCTATAGCTTCTAAAACCATGCTATGTATGTGGGAGATAATAAATATTTAATTGATGATGGATTGTTATTCAGGGACTTGAAGTAATTAAAGTGTATCCAGAGAGGACTTAACTCATATTTTAAAGAAAGTAGCTTGAGTACTTGTAAGTAATCTAATTTGCTTGTTATACATTCTGATCAGAAGCTTTTGGATAGAACCTTTCTCTTTATCCATTATACTCCCACTTACTGTCAAGTACAAACTCTTTTCTAACACATATTATTCTGTCTTGCCATTATTTGTTTACATGTCTCCTCTACTCTTTGAATGCACAGAAAGTGTCTTATTCATATTTTTCCCTTCTCCTTGGTCTTCCAAGGAACTCAAATATTTGTTGAATTAATGAACTAATTAGTGTATGATTTTTTTTTAAGGCTGAATCAGTGCAGAGGGGAATAAATATATTTCATTGGAAACTTTCAGGATGATGGAAACTTTACCCCTCAAAAATAGGGCAGTAGTATCACAAATTAATATTGGTCTGTTAAACCCAAAGTCTTGATAGCCTGATGTGTTTTGTTTATAATAATATGTGAATGTTTTTAGAGGAGGTATTTTTCTGGAAGCAGCAATCAGTATCTCTCAGCCTTCGTATAACACAAGTTCAATAAAACCTAGGTGTATTAAATACTCTTGAATATAATTTCTTTAAATGCTATGGCTCTGTGATTGGGATGTTATTAGGGAGTTACAGAGCTTACGGCATGAATTATTAATAACTGAGTGCAGGGGAGTGCAAGAGGAGAAAACCATGAATCCAAAAAACATAGCTTTTTACCATAGGAAAGCTCATGGTGCTTGGAAAGTAGACACAAGAGGGTAAGGGAGGGGTTTTGGCTCAGTAACAGCACTTACAAACACTCTGTTCACTCCCCCCAATAGTTCAGCTTTTCACAGTGCAGCCTAGAGAGAGAGACTCTTTGAAACTAAATGGAATTGTGTACTCAAATTACAACATACACCGTAGGGAAAAACATAGAGATTCATGGCAGGAAGAAAAGACATACTAGGCAATGGTCATGTGGAAAAATAATTTAAGTTTCTGAGATTTGAAGAGAAGGTGAGATATTTCTAAGGCCATGTAGAATCATATTAACCCAAATTACATCTTCTGAATACCTATTATGAGCTATATGTTGTGCTAAGAGCCCTCATATGCGTTTCCATATTAATCTAACTCTGATAGAATCCTAAGTATTAGATTTGGGCAGAAGCGTAATACCATATCAAGACTAATCTTTCATGTCTTCAACTGGTTCTGGAAAAACTATTTTACGTGAACAATTCTTCTGGGATTAAGGAGAGTCTACTTCTGTTGGCCTTTCTACTCAACCCTAGTTGAGTGAGAGGTGATGCACACTTAAAATCAGAGCAGTTCCAGAAAAGAACAGAGAGGGATATTGGTAAAACAAGTAGCATGTTAGTCTTTTGCATTACCTTCCTTGATGTGCATTTGTGAAACTATTATCCTCAGACTTTTGTAGTAAGAGACAAGGACTGAAATAATTAAATTGTAAGATTTTCCATAAACAAACAAACAAACAAACAAATAAATGTAAGACTTTCCTCAAAACTAACAACATAACAACTGATTTAACACTACTATATCCCCTGGTCCTGAATCAAAGCAATAATAGACATTATTCCTAGAAGGGGAAACTGAATCACAAAATTTGTCTCTTTGTCAATATCAGATTGGACCAGAGGGGCTAGGATGAACCTACTAGATGGTTTAGAGGACAGATGAATGACTCTCAGCAGAGGCACAATGGTTTAATGTCAGCACCAGTGGTTATAGTGGTCCATGTGCAAAGGGCAAAAGAAGACAATCAGACGAGCGAGAAGAATGGCACACACCGTAAAAGAAAATCAGAAACTAGAGTTACTGTGTAGTTCTTTGGTATCAAGCTTGCCATGCTTAAGTGCCAGTTTATTTGAAGCCCAAACTCTCCTCCCGGGTTCCCTGAGATTCTCTTCAAACAAACAAACAAAACCAAAAAACCCTGCCCTTCCCTTGTTTGAATGGCATTTCTTTTTCCTTCAACCCAAAAAGACCCTGGCTAAAACAAGCTCATTATCTCAAAAAAAAATCTTTCAATCTCATATCAGAATATTAACACATCAGTTTATCAAGTATCTAATGTTTAAAAAGCTTCAGTAACAGTCAGAGGGTTGTTATTCTCTTCATTTTTGTGTCTGAAAACATAGATCTGGGTCCAGTTGTACTGATCAATGTAGTTATTTGCTAAGAGTCTTTCATTACTAAACTTCTGAGGTTTTGATTGTTAAATCTTTGTTATAAGCAAACTTTATTTAATCTGTAACTGATCAATATTGATTTACATTTTGACTTTGGGGATGTGCTATTTTATACTTTGTCTGAACTTCAAGTTCAGAAGCCTGAACCATTTTAATCAGTGTACTGCACCTAGAATTTGTGATTGTTTTGAGGATATTTTTCCCAATTTAGTTAGTCAAGCTCTCTACTTATTTTCCTGAGATGTCTTTATTTAATATTTGACATATCAGAAACCATGTATCTGAATTTCTTTCTTTCAAAATTTGGATAGGTCATTTCCTCTTGATGGCTTGTTCTCAGGCCGAATATGTAGTTTTCTTTTTTGAATATGAAGCTAATATAACTCTGGATAATCTGTAAAGGATTTGGTATATCTGAATTAAAATTTAGATTTTTTTTTGCATAAGCCATTTACCTTTTCTGCTAAGTTGACATGAGTTATATCTTTGTATTAAGAAAAGATTCTCTTGATATTTGAGATATGAGTAGTGCACTGCTGAGAGACTTTTTCTGAGCCATTAAAAATGTCAGTGTAAGAGGATGTCAAAACTGGAATTTCAGCTTAGGCATCAAGAAGCAGTAGCAGTCACTGAAGGCACCAGGTCAGTATTACAAAAGGAATGAAAAAAGATTTGGATCCAAGATTCTCAGGAAACCCTCAGGCAAAGGCATAAAAAAAAGGTATTAGATTTGGAGAAGGCAAAAGATTTCTTAAGAGAGAGTGTGTGTGTGTGTGTGTGTGTGTGTGTGTGTGTGTGTGTGTGTGTTCTGTGTGTGTAAAAGAACTGTTGTCATGCTTTGAATGAAGATTGAAATATTGATTAATATCTTACACTGAACACTTCTAACCTCTAGATTGAGACCATGTTTTATAACTTGAGATAAATCTTGAACAATTTATTACTCTAGATTCAGCCCAAACGTCATAGAGCACACATTTTCATCCAGTGAAAGGAAAAATAAGCTGCCCTGGTGAATAAAATTTAAAAATAAAATTATGTTTTGTTTACATCCATAGGGTATACTTTTTCAACAAAATGGCTACATCGATGTTTATTTAGATAAAATATGCTGTTGGAGAGTTATCTCTTGTGTTTCATGTATCAGGTGATCAGGAAAGGTCATTAAAAATAAAACAAAACACAGAACAGATGAACATAAGGGAAGGGAAGCAAAAATAATATAAAAACAGGGAGGGGGACAAAACATAACAGACTTTTAAATATGGAGAACAAACAGAGGGTTACTGGAGGGGGTGTGGGAGGGGGGGATGGACTAAATGGGGAAGGGGCATTAAGGAATCTACTCCTGAAATCATTTTTGCACTACATGCTACTAATTTGGATATAAATTTAAAAATTAAAATTAAAAAAAATAAAAAATAAAAATAAATAAAAATTCCTTAAACTATAAAAAAATATTAACAAAATTTAGATTGGTCTGTAGCAGATAATCACTCTTGCTGTAAACCACATTTTATCAGAATATCTTATTTTGTGATTGATAGAATAATAAGAGATGTATTCCTTAAATATCAGTAATTTTTTTCAAATGACTTGTTCCTTTTTGAAAGCATAGTTGAGTGGAACAGGGTATATAAATGCAATATATTGGACTCTTGAAGCAAAGGAATTCAGGTTGGGGTTGAGATTTTTGAAGACAGCACAAGAAATAAGATGCTCCAAGGAGGCCCAAAGTAGGAAAGTTAAGTATATTTCTGTGAGGAACTGAAGAAAATAGAACTCCAATAATTCCAGTACATGAAAAAAGAAAATGCTAAAGAAAGGACAGGGATGGGGCACCTGGGTGGCTCAGTGGGTTAAGCATCTGACTTCAACTCAGGTCATGATGTCACAGTCCGTGAGTTTGAGCCCCACGTCGGGCTCTGTGCTGACAGCTCAGAGCCTGGAGCCTGCTTCTGATTCTGTGCCTCCCTCTCTCTCTGCCCCTCCCCTGCTCATGCTCTGTCTCTCTCTGTCTCTAAAATAAATAAAAACATTAAAAAAAATCTTAAAGAAAGGACAGGGAGTACCAGTAGGTTCTGGGGAGTTATGAAGAGAAGCCAGTGAGGGTAGATGAGTTTGTCATTATAGTTAAGCCCAGTTAGTCGACAGAATAAGAGACAGAAGGAGAGAGCAGCTGCCACCACTAGAAAAGAATGTCCTAGTGCTAAGAGACAATTATCGAGACACTGTTTTCATTTCACTGAATATACCATTCTCTCAAAAAGCCATTTTAACAGCCCATGGTTGATTTTATATGGGTCAGAATTGATATAACTAAATTGACGGAAGAAATAGACAATAATAAAAATAGTGCCCTTTTATCAAGTTTGCCATCATTAAAACATCTTCATGCAGTATAATGCCATAGTTGACAACAGGGATCTGAGAAGCTGTGGATAAATGGAGAACCGCCTTAGTAATAAAATGTAAGTGAGCTATTGACATCTGCATACCATTTATTTGAGAAATAGAGTCACATAAATTCAGGACAATTAACATTTTATATTTCACTTTTGGGTTTCATAGCCTGACTATGTGGCACTGGATTCATAGAGCACCCCCACCCCGCCTTCTCCTCCTCCTTTCTGTTGATGGCCACTTTTCAATCATTTCGCTTCATGTCAATAGGTCCATCACAGTGTGGGAGGAGAATGACAGAGAGGCTGTAAAGCCAGAACCAGTTTGTATTTGTAATTGCTAGTAGTACTGTTAAGAGCTTACATGGAAACAGATTCAAAATACTAACTAAAATTACATTAGGGTATTATTTGTGGCTTTTAATCATCCATGCAATTTTTGTCTGTCATTACCACATATAATTGAGAAATGGCCACTCGTGAGAAGACAATAAAAGCAAAAATTCTTATCCCTTACAAACAATAGAAACAAAACGTGTTAGCTAAGACTGTACCAGTTTTCGTTTGTAGAAATATCCCCTTTCTATTACATTAATGGATATTTAAATGTAAAGAAACCCAATTATTTCTGGAAAGCAGGATAAAATTTATTGCATTCCTTCCATAGGCATACAATATTTTTGAACATTATGCAGGTGGATTTGTGAAGTCATTTTCCATGAATCCACAATTGTAAAATTAATTTATTTTATTTTGTTATAAAAAGGAACAGTCCTACAACTGAAAATATGGAATTTTCCCTTTATAATAGCATCCTTTTCAATTTTACTTCCTAGAGATAACCAACCACTGTTAACAATTTAATATGTAACTTGCCAAAATATTTTCCATGAACATATAACATGTAATCATCCTACCTATGGGTAACCTGTTCATCAAAGAGTCATAATTCATTTGATAAAACATAATGTGGCTTTAATCTTATGGCTTCTGTTTTCATAAACAATGTGTTTACATCACCCTGTGTCCAGTACCTCTTCCTTTAAATTTCTGACTACTTTTACTTATTAAAGTTTAAATCAGCATTCAGTACATATTAAGATTCTAATATCACATTTAATAGTTTTCCTTTCTCTAGCTTTCCTCACTTGTATTTTTCTTTCTTGTTTTTTTTTGTTTGTTTGTTTTTTGGGGGGTTTGTTTTGTTTTGTTTTGTTTTGGTGAGGGGAGCAGGGAGAGGGGATGAGAGGTTGTAGGACTTAAAATTGGAAGGAAAAGAGACCATCGCCTGCTCTTTCACTCCTGGTCCTGACCCCCTGCCCTGGGTCTAGACCCCCTGCCCTGGGTCTAGACCCTCTAGGAAAGGAATGGGGTATGGGAAAAATAGAGATCAGGGTTTTTACTATGAACGGGAACTCACCACCAGTAATAGGTTGGTTTGCCCTGTTTCCTTCAGGTTTTCTCTTTTACTGGTGGCCTCCACTGGTTTGTAGTTTATGAGTTCACTATACGTCTGATATCTTGAGATGGATTTTAGCCTCACTCGCCATTGTAGATGTCATCTACAAACACCTGAGGGAGAACAACCTATGCTTTTAACCCTAACTGACATCTGTATCCTCTGTACAGGGCATGACTTCCCTGGGCATGAACAGCTCTTACCCCTACTCCAGGCTTCATGCTTCTTTGTGAGACCTTTTTTATTCTCCGGGAAGCACAGAGATTGATCATGGGAGCCTGTTGTCCTCATCTCAGGGATACTATCCCAAAGATCATTTTCAGCCTCTGTGTGGCTACTTCCAACAACCTCTACCTTCAGAAACCTCACGCAAAATGTAGTCTCCAGCCTCAAAATTCATAGTGACTTCCAAACTCAAGAAACCTCTGTTTGCACAGATAGTTTTACCACCATGTTTTGCTGTTTTGGCCACAAAAGAGAGGCCTGAGTTTTAGCAGTTGAGCAAGCACGCAGCAAGAAGGAAGAGAGGTGCTTGTCTCATAGAAAGGCACTCTCCATGTTTACCAGTCAGTTTCTCAGAGCTATCCTTGCATTTGGCGTTGAGTGAAGTGGGATAGCAGGTGCAGCAGGTTCAGGGGAAGAGTTTTGAGTGGAGATAACATTTTCAGAATTATTTTTCTCTTTCCTCTTTGTAAGCCTAAGAGAAGGATCTGAATCTAACCATCATTTGGGGTTCACTAGGAAGTGAGCCACCTAGCACAATGGTCCACCGATGTAAACACTGATACACCCATACACATGCATTCATGAAGTACAATAGACATTCACTGTACTACCCACCTTGTTGTGCAAATTGGTATTGTTTAACATTTTATCAGTATTTCCTTCTCTGTAAATAAAGTGCCACACATTCTGTTAATAGAATGAACCTGAGCCATTTCCTGGTCAGGATATTTAATTGCTGGTGACAGATCCTCCAGGGGTGTCCCCTCTGCCTCAGTGACTGGCAGTTTTGAAATAACAGCTGCTCCATCAGGCAATGCCCTGAAGCAAGGAGATATGGAGACTTGAGGCATTAGTAAGAAACAAACCTATGTGTTAAAAAACACTAAGGTTTGGGGATGTTCATTATTACACCATAGCGTTTCCTATTCAGACACAATAAAAGCTGCAGTTATTTATTCTGTCATTACATTTAATGCGTGCCATTTATTTCATTTCATTGACTCTTGCACTGTTTCAATGAATATCATGCTACATTTATCTTTGTACTTATGAATTACTGGACCAAATATTTAAGCTGTGTTGCAAAGTGTTAAATTTGTCTCTAAAAGACATGATTTATACACTCACTAACAATATTTCAGGATACTTACCCCAAATATTATGAATCTCTTTACTAGGCAAAGAAGTATCTCATTTTAATTCATATTCTCTGGATTATTAGTAAGATTTAGTTCATTGGGAATACTTTGGTAAATTTTTCTTTGAAACCATTTTCTTTTTTTCTATTAGATTGTTTTTCTTTTCCTATTTAGAATATTATAGAAATTATTGGAAATTATTTGAAAGTAAGGTCCTTGACCCTTTGTCTTTAAATAATTTTTAATACTTTCTCCACTGTAGATCATTGGAAATTTTTCAGGAATATTTTATTATATAAAACTTGACAATTTTCATAAGGTCATATCCATCATTCATTTCATCATACATGTTATGTCATGTTTCAGAAGGCACCTTGTGAAGGTTTTTTTATATTTTTTTTCATATGTCAGAAGCTCAACACTGACTGCTCATTAGAATTATTAGGGGGAATTTCCTTTTTCTTTTGTTTTAATTTTAGTTAGTTAACATGCAGTGCAACATTGGTTTCATGAGTTACATATAATACCCAGTGTTCATCACAACAAATGCCCTCCTTAATATCCATCACCCATCTAGCCCATCCCCAACTCACCTCCCTGCATCAACCCTTAGTTTGTCTTCTATCATTAAGAGTCTGTTTTATTGTTTGCCTCTCTTTTTTTCCCCACAATGTTCATCCGTTTTGTTTCTTAAATTCCACATATGAATGAAATCATATGATATTTGTCTTTCTGTAATTATTTCGCTTAGCATGATACATTCTAGTTCCATCCACATGTTTGCAAATGGTAAGATTTCCTTCTTTTTGAGGGATGAGTAATATTCCATGTCTTCTCTATCCATTCATCAGCCAGTGGACATTTGGGCTCTGTCCATAGTTTGGCTGTTGTTGATAAAGCTGCTATAAACATTGGAGTGCATGTAACCATTTAAATCTGTATTTTTATATTCCTTGGGTAAATACCTAATAGTTCATTGCTGGATCATAGCGTACTTCTATTTCTAGTTTTTTGAGGAATCTCCCTACTGTTCTCCAGAGTGGCTGCACCAGTTAGTTTGCATTCCCACCAGCAATGAAAGAGGGTTCCCCTTTTCTCCACATCCTCACCAACACCCATTGTTTCTTGTGTTGTTGATTTTAACCATTCTGACAGGTATGAGGTGGTTTCTCATTGTGGTTTTGATTTGTATTTCCCTGGTGATGAGTGATATTGGGCATCTTTTCATATGTCTATTAGCCATCTGGATGTCTTCTTTAGAAAAGTATATATTCCTGTCCTCTGCCCATCTCTGAACTGGGTTGTTTGTTTTTTGGGTATTGAGTTTGATAAATTCTTTGTAGATTTTGGATACTAACCCTTTATCGGATATGTTGTTTGCATGTATCTTCTCCCATTCCATAGGCTGCCTTTTAGTTTTGTTGATTGCTTCCTTCACTGTGCAGAAACTATATTGATGAATTCCTAATAGTTTATGTTTGCTTTTGTTTCCCTTGCTTTCAACAACGTGTGTAGTAAGAAGTTGCTGCAGCCAAGGTCAGAGATGTTGCTGCCCGTGTTCTCCTCTAGGATTTTGAAGGTTTCCTGTCTCACATTTAGGTCTTTCATCTGTTTTGAATTTATTTTTGTGTATGGTGTAAGAGGTGGTCCAATTTCATTCTTATGATTGTTGCTGTCCAGTGTTCTCAGCACCATTTGTTGAAGAGACTGTTTTTTTTTTTCTTTTTTTCCATTGGATATTCTTTCCTGCTTTGTTGAAGGTGAGTTTACCATATAGCTGTGGGTCAATTTCTGGATTTTATATTGTATTTCATTGATCTATATGTCTTGTTTTTGTGCCAGTACCATACAGTCTTGATGATTATAGCTTTGTAATATAGCTTGAAATCCAGAATCATGATGCCTACAGTTGTGTTTTTCCTTTTCAGAATTACTTCGGCTATTCAGGATATTTTGTGGTTCCACACAAATTTTAGGATTGTTTGTTCTAGCTCTGTGAAAAATTCTGGTAGTATTTTGATAAGGATTGCATTAAATGTGTAGATTGCTTTGGGTAGGATAGGTATTTTAGCAATGTTTGTTCTTCCAATCCATGAGTACAGAATGCTTTTCCATTTCATTGTGTTCTCTTCAATTTCTTTCATAAGTGCCTTATAGTTTTCAGAGTATAGATCTTTTACCTCTTTAGTTAAGTTTATTCCTGGGTATCTTATTGTTTTTGGTACAATTGCAAATGGGTTGATTCTTTGATTTCTTTTTCTGCTGCTTTGTTATTGGTGTATAGAAATGCAACAGATTTCTGCACATTGATTTTATATCCTGCGACTTTGCTAAACTCATGTATTAGTTCTAGCATTTTTTTTGGTGGAATCTTTGGGAATTTCTACATAGAGTATTATGTCATCTGCAAATAATGAAAGTTTGACTTATTTCTTGCCAATTTGTATGCCCTTTATTTCTTTATGTTGTCTGATTGCTGAAGCTAAAACTTCCAGTATTATGTTAAATAGTAATATTCAGGTGCCTGGGTGGCTCAGGTTAAGCATCCAGTTCTTGATTTCAGCTCATGTCATGATCTGAAAGTGGTGAGATCAAACTCTGCATTGGACTTCAGGCTGAGTGTGGAGCCTGCTTTAGATTCTCTTTATTTCCCTCTCCCTTTACCCCTCCCTGACACCCTACTCAAGTGAGCATGTTCTCTCTCTCTCTCTCTCTCTCTCAAAAAAAAAAAAAAAAAGTATGGTGACAGTGGACATCCTTGTCTTGTTCCTGACTCTAGCAGAAAGGCTCTCATTTTTTCCCTACTGAGGATGGTATTAGCTGTGGTTCTTTCATATATGGCCTTTATTATTTTTTAATGTTTATTTTTGAGAAGAGAGAGAGAAAGAGACAAAGCACAAGTAGAGGAGGGACAAAGAAACAGGGAGACACAGAATCCAAAGCAGGTTCCAGGCTCTGAGTTGTCAGTACAGGGCCCGACGTGGGGCTCAAACCCGTGGACCGTGAGATCATGACCTGAGCCGATGTTGGTTGCCCAACTGACTGAGCCACACAGGCACCCATATGTGGCCTTTATGATGTTGAGATATGTTCCATCTATCCCCACTTTGTTGAGTGTTATCAAGAAAGGATGCTATGTTTTGTCAAATGCTTTTTCTGCATCTATTGACAGGATCATATGTTTTTTTTAATTTTTTTTTTTTTAGTGTTTATTTATTTTTGAGACAGAGAGAGACAGAGCATGAACAGGGGAGGGCCAGAGAGAGAGGGAGACACAGAATCTGAAACAGGCTCCAGGCTCCGAGCTGTCAGCACAGAGCCCGACACGGGGCTTGAACTCAGGGACCGCGAGATCATGACCTGAGCCGAAGTCGGATGCTTAACCGACTGAGCCACCCAGGTGCCCCCAGGATCATATGGTTTTTATCCTTTTTTTTTTTTAATTAATAAATGTGGTGTATCACATTGATTGATTTATGGATATTGAACCAGCCCTGCAGCCTAGGAATAGATCCCACTTGATCATGGTGAATAATTCTTTTTTGTATTGTTGAATTCAATTTGCTAGTATCGTGTTGAGAATTTTTGCATCCAGATTCATTAGAGATATTGGCCCGTAATTCTCTTTTTTTAGTAGGGTATTTGTCTGGTTTTAGAATCAAGGCAATGGTGGTGTCACAAAATGAGTTTCGAAGTTTTCCTTCCATTTTTATTTTTTTGGAACAGTTTGAGAATAGGTATTAACTCTTCTTTAAATGTCCAGAATTCCCTTGGGAAGTCATCTGGCCCAAGATTCTTGTTTGTTGGAACATTTTTGACTACTTATTCAGTTTTTTGCTGGTTATCAGGCTGTTCAAATTTTCTGTTTCTTCCTGTTTAATTTTGATAGTTTGTAAGTTTCTAGGAATTTGTCCATTTCTTCCAGATTGCTCAGTTTGTTGGCATATAATTTTTCATAGTATAATCTCTTATAATTGGTTGCATTTCTGTGATGTTGGTTGTGATCTCTCCTCTTTCATTCATGATTCTATCTATTTGGATCCTTTCTCTCTCTCTCTCTCTCTCTCTCTCTCTCTCTCTCTCTCTCTTTCGGTCTCTCTTTGCTTCTTCTTCTTCTTCTTCCTCTTCTTCTTCTTCTTCTTCTGGATAAATCTGGCTAGGAGTTATCATTCTTTCAAAGAACTAGCTCTTAACTTCATTGATCTGTTCTGTTTTTGTTTGTTTCTTTATCATTTATTTCTGTTGTAATCTTTATTACTTCCCTTCTTCTGCTGGCTTTAGGCTTTATTTGCTCTTCCTTTTCTAACTCCTTTAGGTGTAATGTTGGAGTATGTATTTGGGACCTTTCTTGCTTCTTGAGATAGGCCTGAATTGCAATATACTTTCCTCTTAGGACTGCCTTTTCTGTATCCCAAAGGGTTTGGGCTGTCATATTTTCATTTTCATTTAGTTCTTGTATTTTTTTTATTTCTTCTTTAACTTCCTGGTTAATCCATTCATTATTTAACAAGGTGTTCTTTAACATCCCTGTATTTGAGGGCTTTCCAAATTTTTTCTTGTGGTTGACTTCAAGTTTCATAGTGTTGTGATATGAAACTATGCATGGTATGATCTCCATCTTTTTGTACTTGTTGAGGGCTGATTTGTGACCCAGTATGTGATCTACTCCAGAGAATGTTCCATGTGCATTCGAGAAGAATGTGCATTCTGTTGCTTTAGGATGAAATGGTCTGAATACATCTGTTAAGTCCATCCAATCCAGTGTACCATTCAAAGCCATTGTTTCCTTATTGATATTCTGCTTAGGTGATCTCTCCATTGTTATAAGTGGGGTATTAAAGTAAGTCCTCTACTATTGTTGTATTATTATCAATGAGTTTCTTTATGTTTGTTATAGGTCAATTTATATATTTGGTTGATTCCAAGTTGGGAGCATAAATATTTATAATTGTTATATCTCCTTGATGGGTAGACCCCTTAATTATGATAAAATGCCTTTCTTCACCTCTTGTTACAGTGTTTGTTTTATTTTAATTTATTTTTATTTTTTTACACTCTTTGTTTTAAAATCTAGTTTGCCTGATGTAAGTATGTCTACTATGGCTTTCTTTATGTCCATTAGCATGACAGATGGTTCTCTATCCCTTCACATTCAATCAGCAGGTGTCTTTAGGTTTAAAATGGGTCTCTTATAGGCAGCAGACAGATATATCTTGGTATTTATCCATTCTGATAGCCTTTGTCTTTCAACTGGGACGTTTAGTCCATTTACATTCAGAGTGATTATGGAAAGTTATGAATTTAGTGCCATTGTGTTACCTGTAGAATTGGTGTTTCCGGTGATGTTTTCCAGTCCTTTATAGTCTTTATTGGTTTGGTCTTTTTTTTTTCTCTCCACTCAAAGAGTCCCCTTTAAAATTTCTTGCAGGGCTGGCTTAGTGGTCATGACTCCTTTAGCTTTTGTTTGCATGGGATACTCTTTATCTCTCCTTCTATTCTGAATGATAGCCTTGCTGGATAAAGAATTACTGGTTCCATATTTTTCCCATTCAGCCTGTTGAACATTTCCTATTACTCCCTTCTGGCCTGCCAAGATTCAGTGGACAGTCGACTGATAATCTTATGTGTCTATCCTTGTAAGTTAAGGACCTTTTGTCCCTACCTGCTTTCAGAATTCTCTCTTTCTCTTTCTAGTTTGCAAGTTTCACTATATGTCATGGTGTTGACTGTTTTTGTTGATTTTGAGATTTCTCTGTGTCTCTTGGCTTGAATGCCTGTTTCCTTCCCAAGATTGGGAAGTTCTCAGGTAAAATTAGTTCAAATGAAACTTCTGCCCCCTTTTTTCCACTCTTCTTCTTCTGGGACTCCAATGATATGGATATTGTTCAGTTTTATGAAATTGCTGAGTTCCCTAAGTCTACATTTGTGATCTAATATTTTTCTTTCCCTCGTCTTTTCAGCTTCATTATTTTCCATAATTTTACTTTCTCTACCACCCATGCTCTCCTCTGCTTTTTTTTTTGTGACTGAAATTTTATTTTATTTTATTTATTTATTTATTTTTTTTATATATGAAATTTATTGTCAAATTGGTTTCCATACAACACCCAGTGCTCATCCCAAAAGGTGCCCTACTCAATACCCATCACCCACCCTCCCCTCCCTCCCACCCCCCATCAACCCTCAGTTTGTTCTCAGTTTTTAACAGTCTCTTATGCTTTGGCTCTCTCCCACTCTAACCTCTTTTTTTTTTTTTTCCTTCCCCTCCCCCATGGGTTCCTGTTAAGTTTCTCAGGATCCACATAAGAGTGAAACCATATGGTATCTGTCTTTCTCTGTATGGCTTATTTCACTTAGCATCACACTCTCCAGTTCCATCCACGTTACTACAAAAGGCCATATTTCATTTTTTCTCATTGCCACATAGTATTCCATTGTGTATATAAACCACAATTTCTTTATCCATTCATCAGTTGATGGACATTTAGGCTCTTTCCATAATTTGGCTATTGTTGAGAGTGCTGCTATCAACATTGGGGTACAAGTGCCCCTATGCATCAGTACTCCTGTATCCCTTGGATAAATTCCTAGCAGTGCTATTGCTGGGTCATAGGGTAGGTCTATTTTTAATTTTCTGAGGAACCTCCACACTGCTTTCCAGAGTGGCTGCACCAATTTGCATTCCCACCAACAGTGCAAGAGGGTTCCCGTTTCTCCACATCCTCTCCATCATCTATAGTCTCCTGATTTGTTCATTTTGGCCACTCGGACTGGCGTGAGGTGATACCTGAGTGTGGTTTTGATTTGTATTTCCCTGATAAGGAGCGACGCTGAACATCTTTTCATGCGCCTGTTGCCCATCTGGATGTCTTCTTTAGAGAAGTGTCTATTCATGTTTTCTGCCCATTTCTTCACTGGGTTATTTGTTTTTTGGGTGTGGAGTTTGGTGAGCTCTTTATAGATTTTGGATACTAGCCCTTTGTCCGATATGTCATTTGCAAATATCTTTTCCCATTCCGTTGGTTGCCTTCTAGTTTTGTTGGTTGTTTCCTTTGCTGTGCAGAAGCTTTTTATCTTCATAAGGTCCCAGTAATTCACTTTTGCTTTTAATTCCCTTGCCTTTGGGGATGTGTTGAGTAAGAGATTGCTACGGCTGAGGTCAGAGAGGTCTTTTCCTGCTTTCTTCTCTAAGGTTTTGATGGTTTCCTGTCTCACATTCAGGTCCTTTATCCATTTTGAGTTTATTTTTGTGAATGGTGTGAGAAAGTGGTCTAGTTTCAACCTTCTGCATGTTGCTGTCCAGTTCTCCCAGCACCATTTGTTCTTTTTTCCATTGGATGTTCTTTCCTGCTTTGTCAAAGATCAGTTGGCCATACGTTTGTGGGTCTAGTTCTGGGGTTTCTATTCTATTCCATTGGTCTGTGTGTCTGTTTTTGTGCCAATACCATGCTGTCTTGATGATGACAGCTTTGTAGTAGAGGCTAAAGTCTGGGATTGTGATGCCTCCTGCTTTGGTCTTCTTCTTCAAAATTCCTTTGGCTATTCGGGGCCTTTTGTGGTTCCATATGAATTTTAGGATTGCTTGTTCTAGTTTTGAGAAGAATGCTGGTGCAATTTTGATTGGGATTGCATTGAATGTGTAGATAGCTTTGGGTAGTATTGACATTTTGACAATATTTATTCTTCCAATCCATGAGCACGGAATGTCTTTCCATTTCTTTAAATCTTCTTCAATTACCTTCATAAGCTTTCTATAGTTTTAAGCATACAGATCCTTTACATCTTTGGTTAGATTTATTCCTAGGTATTTTATGCTTCTTGGTGCAATTGTGAATGGGATCATTTTCTTTATTTGTCTTTCTGTTGCTTCATTGTTAGTGTATAAGAATGCAACTGATTTCTGTACATTGATTTTGTATCCTGCAACTTTGCTGAATTCATGTCTCAGTTCTAGCAGACTTTTGGTGGAGTCTGTTGGATGTTCCATGTATAATATCATGTCATCTGCAAAAAGCGAAAGCTTGACTTCATCTTTGCCAATTTTGATGCCTTTGATTTCCTTTTGTTGTCTGATTGCTGATGCTAGAACTTCCAGAACTATGTTAAACAACAGCGGTGAGAGTGGGCATCCCTGTCGTGTTCCTGATCTCAGGGAAAAAGCTCTCAGTTTTTCCCCGTTGAGGATGATGTTAGCTGTGGGCTTTTCATACATGGCTTTTATGATCTTTAAGTATGTTCCTTCTATCCCGACTTTCTCAAGGGTTTTTATTAAGAAAGGGTGCTGGATTTTGTCAAAGGCCTTTTCTGCATCGATTGACAGGATCATATGGTTCTTCTCTTTTTTTTTGTTCATGTGATGTATCACGTTGATTGATTTGTGAATGTTGAACCAGCCCTGCATCCCAGGAATGAATCCCACTTGATCATGGTGAATAATTCTTTTTATATGCCGTTGAATTCGATTTGCTAGTATCTTATTGAGAATTTTTGCATCCATATTCATCAGGGATATTGGCCTGTAGTTCTCTTTTTTTACTGGGTCTCTGTCTGGTTTAGGAATCAAAGTAATACTGGCTTCATAGAATGAGTCTGGAAGTTTTCCTTCCCTTTCTATTTCTTGGAATAGCTTGAGAAGGATAGGTATTGTCTCTGCTTTAAACGTCTGGTAGAACTCCCCTGGGAAGCCATCTGGTCCTGGACTCTTATTTGTTGGGAGATTTTTGATAACCGATTCAATTTCTTCGCTGGTTATGGGTCTGTTCAAGCTTTCTATTTCCTCCTGATTGAGTTTTGGAAGAGTGTGGGTGTTCAGGAATTTGTCCATTTCTTCCAGGTTGTCCAATTTGTTGGCATATAATTTTTCATAGTATTCCCTGATAATTGTTTGTATCTCTGAGGGATTGGTTGTAATCATTCCATTTTCATTCATGATTTTATCTATTTGGGTCATCTCCCTTTTCTTTTTGAGAAGCCTGGCTAGAGGTTTGTCAATTTTGTTTATTTTTTCAAAAAACCAACTCTTGGTTTCGTTGATCTGCTCTACAGTTTTTTTAGATTCTATATTGTTTATTTCTGCTCTGATCTTTATTATTTCTCTTCTTCTGCTGGGTTTAGGCTGCCTTTGCTGTTCTGCTTCTATTTCCTTTAGGTGTGCTGTTAGATTTTGTATTTGGGATTTTTCTTGTTTCTTGAGATAGGCCTGGATTGCAATGTATTTTCCTCTCAGGACTGCCTTCGCTGCGTCCCAAGGTGTTTGGATTGTTGTATTTTTATTTTCGTTTGTTTCCATATATTTTTAATTTCTTCTCTAATTGCCTGGTTGACCCACTCATTCGTTAGTAGGGTGTTCTTTAACCTCCATGCTTTTGGAGGTTTTCCAGACTTTTTTCTGTGGTTGATTTCAAGCTTCATAGCATTGTGGTCTGAAAGTATGCATGGTATAATTTCAATTCTTGTAAACTTATGAAGGGCTGTTTTGTGACCCAGTATATGATCTATCTTTGAAAATGTTCCATGTGCACTCGAGAAGAAAGTATATTCTGTTGCTTTGGGATGCAGAGTTCTAAATATATCTGTCAAGTCCATCTGATCCAATGTCTCATTCAGGGCCCTTGTTTCTTTATTGACCGTGTGTCTAGATGATCTATCCATTTCTGTAAGTGGGGTGTTAAAGTCCCCTGCAATTACCACATTCTTATCAATAAGGTTGCTCATGTTTGTGAGTAATTGTTTTATATATTTGGGGGATCCTGTATTCGGCGCATAGACATTTATAATTGTTAGCTCTTCCTGATGGATAGACCCTGTAACTATTATATAATGTCCTTCTTCATCTCTTGTTACAGCCTTTAATTTAAAGTCTAGTTTGTTTGATATAAGTATGGCTACTCCAGCTTTCTTTTGGCTTCCAATAGCATGATAAATAGTTCTCCATCCCCTCACCCTCAATCTAAAGGTGTCCTCAGGTCTAAAATGAGTCTCTTGTAGACAGCAAATAGATGGGTCTTGTTTTTTTATCCATTCTGATACCCTATGTCTTTTGGTTGGCACATTTAATCCATTTACATTCAGTGTTATTATAGAAAGATACGGGTTTAGAGTCATTGTGATGTCTGTATGTTTTATGCTTGTAGTGATGTCTCTGGTACTTTGTCTCACAGGGTCCCCCTTAGGATCTCTTGTAGGGCTGGTTTAGTGGTGACAAATTCCTTCAGTTTTTGTTTGTTTGGGAAGACCTTTATCTCTCCTTCTATTCTAAATGACAGACTTGCTGGATAAAGGATTCTCGGCTGCATATTTTTTCTGTTTAGCACACTGAAAATCTCGTGCAAATTCTTTCTGGCCTGCCAAGTTTCAAAAGAGAGATCAGTCACGAGTCTTATAGGTCTCCCTTTATATGTGAGGGCACGTTTATCCCTTGCTGCTTTCAGAATTTTCTCTTTATCCTTGTATTTTGCCAGTTTCACTATGATGTGTCGTGCAGAAGATCGATTCAAGTTACGTCTGAAGGGAGTTCTCTGTGCCTCTTGGATTTCAATGCCTTTTTCCTTCCCCAGTTCAGGGAAGTTCTCAGCTATTATTTCTTCAAGTACCCCTTCAGCACCTTTCCCTCTCTCTTCCTCCTCTGGGATACCAATTATGTGTATATTATTTCTTTTTAGTGTATCACTTAGTTCTCTAATTTTCTCCTCATACTCCTGGATTTTTTTATCTCTCTTTTTCTCAGCTTCCTCTTTTTCCATAACTTTATCTTCTAGTTCACCTATTCTCTCCTCTGCCTCTTCCATCCGAGCCGTGGTGGTTTCCATTTTGTTTTGCATTTCGTTTAAAGCGTTTTTCAGCTCCTCCTGACTGTTCCTCAGTCCCTTGATCTCTGTAGCAAGAGATTCTCTGCTGTCCTGTATACTGTTTTCAAGCCCAGCGATTAATTTTATGACTATTATTCTAAATTCACTTTCTGTTATATTATTTAAATCCTTTTTGATCAGCTTATTAGCTGTTGTTATTTCCTGGAGATTCTTCTGAGGGGAATTCTTCCGCTTGGTCATTTTGGATAGTCCCTGGCGTGGTGAGGACCTGCAGGGCACTTCCCCTGTGCTGTGGTGTATAACTGGAGTTGGTGGGCGGAGCCGCAGTCAGACCTGATGTCTGCCCCCAGCCCACCGCTGGGGCCACAGTCAGACTGGTGTGTGCCTCCTCTTCCCCTCTCCTAGGGGCGGGATTCACTGTGGGGTGGCGTGGCCCGTCTGGGCTACTTGCACACTGCCAGGCTTGTGATGCTGGGGATCTGGCGTATTAGCTGGGGTGGGAAGGCAAGGTGCACGGCGGGAGGGGGGGCAGGCTTAGCTCGCTTCTCCTTAGGTGATCCACTTCAGGAGGGGCCCTGTGGCCGTGGGAGGGAGTCAGATCCACTGCCGGAGGTTTGGCTCCGCAGAAGCACAGAGTTGGGTGTTTGCTGGGAGCAAGCAAGTTCCCTGGAAGGAACTGGTTCCCTTTGGGATTTTGGCTGGGGGATGGGCGGGGGAGATGGCGCTGGCGAGCGCCTTTGTTCCCCACCAAACTGAGTTCTGTCGTCCGGGGGCTCAGCAGTTCTCCCTCCCTTTGTCCTCTAGCCTTCCTGCTTTCCGAGCAGAGCTGTTAACTTATGACCTCCAGGCGCTAAGTCGCGCTTGCTGTCGGAACACAGTCGTCAGGCCCCTCCGCTTTTGCCAGCCAGACTCGGGGGCTCTGCTTGGCTGGCGAGCCGCCCCTCCGCCCCGGCTCCCTCCCGCCAGTCCGTGGAGCGCGCACCGCCTCGTCGTCCTTCCTACCCTCTTCCGTGGGCCTCTCGTCTGCGCTTGGCTCCAGGGACTCCGTTCTGCTAATTCTCTGGTGGTTTTCTGGGTTATTTAGGCAGGTGTAGGTGGAATCTAAGTGATCAGCAGGACGCGCGGTGAGCCCAGCGTCCTCCTACGCCACCATCTTCCCTCCTCTCTCCTCCTCTGCTTCTTATATCTTCACTGTGGCCATATCAAATCAATTTTGCATCTCAGTTATAGCATTTTTTATTTTAGCCTACTTTTTTGGTATTTTGTCTCTGCAGCAAATATTTCTTCTATGCTTTTTTTCAAACCCAGCTAGTAGTCTTATGACTGTTATTCTAAATTCTTGTTCAGATATATTGCCTATATCTGTTTTAAGCAAGTCCCTGGCTCTGGTTTCTTCTGGACTTTCCTTTTGGGGAGAATTCCTCCATCTTATCATTTTGGCTAAGCTTCTGTCTTTCTGCATGTTTTGAAAGCTTGTTATATTTCCTGCACCTGAGAGTAATGCTATATTAAAAAAGCATCATACTCTGTCCAAGGCCTGGCACTTAAGTGTTTCTGTTGTATGCTGTGTTGCGTTTTGTCTGCTCTTTCCCACTGGCCAGTCCTCTGCAGAGCTCCTCCTTGCTTGCAATGGGAAGTGTTTGGAACTTTGCTATCTTAACTCCTTCAGGAGAGATTTTAAAAGCATTGATATTCTAGTCCCATTCCCAGATATCCTGATTTAATTAGTCTAAGAGGGTCTAGGTATCTGCATTTTAAAAGTGCCACCATACCACTTTCCCCAGGGTACTACTGGGTCACAGAGTGGGCCTTTTCCAGTGACAAATTCTCTTCTTTGTGAAGGGAAAATGGGATAGGCCCTTTTCCATTGAGTAATAGACTGGCAGCCTGGATCTAAGAGGTGCTTTAGGGGTGTTCTGTGCAGACCAGCTGCCCAGCGCATTTTTCCAGTTATGTTTTCCAGTCCTTTATAAGACTGATGAAGTGTTTCCATTGTGATGAAAGAAGAAACACCATCTTGTGGGAAGCTTGCAGGTGCATCCCCCACCATGGGGGCTACTCAGATTTCAGCTCAGCTCTGTAGTTGTCCAGGCAACCCAGAGTGAGGTGACAAGACCATTTTCAAACATTTATGCTCAGGTTACAAGAACCTGGATTGAAAAAAAAAGTGAAGGCAGAATTAGAAACATATTAATGTAGACAGGATCCTACTAAGCAAGAATATGTATTACTAAGACTTAATCGTCGTAAGATTTTAAAATATGATAATGGTTTTGTTGCTGTTATTAGAAAGAAAACCTATGCAAAGATACCAATGTTTAAAATGTAGAGAGGGGCACCTGAGTGGTTCAGTCAGTTAAGCGTCTCAGTTTCAGCTCAGGTCATGTGTTGTATATGCAAGGGATTACTACCCAGAAGTAAAAAAGAATGATATACAGACATATATTCCAAAATGTATAAATTGCAAAAGAGTTATGCCAGGTGAAAGAATCAAAAAACATAATTCTGTATAAAATATGATTACATTCACATGAAGTTCTAGAAAAGGCAAAGCCACGGTGGCAGAAAGCAGATCAGTCATTACCAGAAGTCAGAGCTGGAGGGAGGGAATTATTGTAAGATGACATGTGGGGAATTTTTGGGTAATGGAACTGCTCTATGTCATGATTATGGTAGTGGTTGCATCACAGTGTGTCAGAAGGTTTAATTGTACAATTAAAATCTGTGAATTTTTATATATATAAATTGTACCTCAATAATACAATTGTTAAAATTAAAAAAAATAAATTTTCATTTCTACAATTATGAATGAAATTAAAGATTAATCATATTTATTAGCATTTCATATTTGAAAATTTTTTTTAAATATTTATTTTTGAGAGAGAGAGAGACAGGGCATGAGCAGAGGAGGGGCAGAGAGAGAGGCAGACACAGAATCTGAAGCAGGCTCCAGGCTCCAAGCTGTGAGCACAGAGCCCGATGCAGGGCTCAAACCCATGAAGGGTGAGATCATGACCTGAGCCAAAGTCAGATGCTTAACCAACTGAGACACCAAGGTGCCCCTAGCATTTCATATTTTTTAATGAATTACTTTGCCATCTCTTTTGTCTATTTGGATGCTGTTCTTAATGATTTAAAAGAGTGAAATTAAAAATTATTTAAGTAATTTGTTCTCCTGCTCAGCCAATATAGGCTATACCTCTGAAAGACATTTCTTATGAAATGAGTATGTGGTCAAATATATTACTTTGATTCATTATTCTCTTGCTTCTATTCTTAATATTTTTGTTCTGATTCTTTTATAATGTCTATCTTTTAAACTTATCTCTGTGGCTGTCGGATTTAGAAAATAAAAATATATAAGACACTGCTAAATTAAATCTTAAGATAAAAAGCTGATGATTTTTAGTGTATATTGCATAGGATGTATATTACAACTTTTGTTGATTACCAGAAATTCTAATTAAATTATATGTACTGTACTTTATCAGACAAACCTATTTCATTTTGGAATTATTTGAGAAATTTGGTCATAATGATTTCTTCCAAAAATATTTACCCAAATATGCCACCGATACAATTTTTAATAATAACTCTACTGATTTAAATTCCACCTTCATCAAAAAACAGCAACAATGTCTTTTATAGCTATATTTTTGGCCCTGTATTTTATTATTGTTATTTTAAAATAAATACTTTTAAGTTTTAAAATATCTCAAACATTATTAAAGTTGGAACAGCTTTGATTATATGCATTAATATGAAAAAATAATATCAATATTGAATTTCATACAAAAGGATGTTGGTATCTTTACCTTTATTCAATCTCCTTTATAATTCTTATTAAAATTTTATTGATTCTTTTGTTCTGCCAATCAATGCTCATCTTAAGTTTATTCCAATGTTTGTGTGTGTTTACAATTTTCAATGTAATAGTAGTATTACAAGTATGTAAAAAAGCTCTTTCTATGAAGTTGAAAACTTAAAAAAATTTTTTTTTAATTTTTTTTAGGGAAAGAGAGAGAGAGACAGAGCACAAGCAGGGGAGGGACAGAGAGAGAGAGACGGAGACACAGAATCTGAAGCAGGATCCAGGCTCTGAGCTGTCAGCACAGAGCATGATGCAGGGCTCGAACCTATGAACCATGAGATCATGACCTAAGCTGAAGTCAGATGCTTAACCAAATGAGTCACCCAGGTGCCTCTGGGGAGTTGAAAATTTAAAGTGCCCATGAATAAAATTCTATGGAATTAGTCTTATTTATAACAGTTCAAATTTGATAGCTTTAGAATTTTATTTTATAGACCATTTTTTCTCATGGGAATATGATGCTCCAATTTTTTTTTAGAATTACACACAGTATTTTCTTATACTATTATCCATTTTATGTTCAATTTATATGTACTCATTTTTCTTTGATTTTTAAAAATTATTTGTCTATTGTTTTACTTAACAAAAACATAGCCTTGGAGTTACTTATTCATTTTATTTTTATAATTCCTTATTTTCTATGATTAACTTGATTGCTTATCATGTTTCCCAAAAGTTTTGTTTCAGAGTTTCTGATTTTCATACTCTACAGAAATTCTCTTTAAGTTCAGCCATATCATCACTTATTGTAAATGCTTAATGACACTATAAACAACTTTATCCTTTCATTGGAAGGTGAAAATTTAGAGATATAATAATTATGTCACCTTTAACATTTAATTATTTAACTTAATTTATCTATGTCATTAATTTTTCTGCTTAACTATTAAATACTGGGGAAGGTGTATTAAATTTTTTAATGTTTTCTGTGAGTTAAATAACTCATTTTACACATGTAAATTACATATAATATAGTTTATCATAACTTTTGTTTCTCAAGTAATAAAACCTCCACTTAGTAGATTTACTTCAGAGTCTATTTTGATTTGCATTTATATTTTGATTTGCATTTATATTTTGATTTCTGCTTTTCCTTATAAGCCTTTGGCGATGTATATTTTATTCTACATTTACTTAATTCTTTTGGTCTTTGTGGAAATGGTGTTTGTCTAAATTTTGGTGTTGTATGTTTTATTGAGGCATTTAAATAATTTAAATTTATTGCCAGAACTCATGATAATTATTGGTTTATTTTCTACTCATTTCGACTCAAGGAACTCTACCAGCTCCTTGAGGCTTAGAATTGTGGTACTTGTCTGTACATCCTAAAAACTTATATAATAGTCCTGATTCAGGGGCACCTGGCTGGCTCAGATGGTAGAGCACACAACTCTTGATCTCAGGGTTTTCATTCAAGCCCACATTTGGCAAACAGCTTACTTAAAACATACAAAATCCTGGGGCACCTGGGTGGCTCATTTGGTTTAGCATCCAATTGTTGGTTTCAGCTTAGGTCATGATCTCATGGTTTGTGAGTTTGAGCCCTGCATTGGGCTCTGTGCTGATGGTGCAGAGCCTGCTTGGAATTCTTTTTCCTTCTCTCTCTGCTTCTTCCTGAATTGTGCTTGCTCTCTCTCTCTCTCTCTCAAAATAAACTTAAAAAAATATAAATATAAATATAAATATAAATATAAATATAAATATAAAATCCTGGTCCATAGACCATATTAAAATTGTCAAATGAATGAGTGTCCTTCTATCTCTTCATTTTCTGTTTTTTAATTTAGACTATGATCCCAGTTTAAGTGTCAAAATATTCCATTTTAGTCCTCAAAACTTCCAATTTCACATGGTTTTTAATAGGAATTAGTTCACAAAATAAATCATTAAACACATTTCTAGTTGTGTATAAATGCTTAAATTGGTAATGCCAACATTTTAGAGTGTTTTATAGACTAGTATAGAAAATTTACTTTTAGAAGTATAAGCTTTAAATTTTTCTAAAATCATTGACCAAATCACTGGAAAAGATGTTTATTTGGTAAAATAATAAGATTAGTTACTATTTATCCAAAAAATGATCTTACTGAGCTGATGAAATGTAATAAATTCTGTTAGAAATCAACACTCTGGAAGTTTAGACACATAACTTAATGGACAAGTTATTTTAACATTCATTTAAAATTTAATTCTTAAAGTAAAATTATTTTCACAGTTAATTATAAGGTTACACACAGAGTTATTCTGAAGAAGTGTATTAAATGTTACTTTTCTAGGCACTTGATTAAAAGAGCAGTAGGAGTTAAAGAAATATGAACTGCAGGACATTTTTCAATCAATGCAATGTCTGGAAATAGACCAACATATTGCCTTGAAGACAGAACTTAGTGTGTTTTATTATTTTCTACAAGTTACTCTGCATCTAAAACTGACATTTTTATATGTAAAATGAGAATATTATACATACTAATTACTATTTCAATTAGTTTTGAGGTGAGAATGAAATTACAAATGCAAAAAAAATTTAACATTTTTCTTGGATTTAGTAAATATTGTTACCAGGATTAAAGTCCAGGTCAGTCATCAAAACCTCAGGAAAGAAGGGAGAAATCATGAGTATTCCCACTCACACACACTCAAATGTACTCAATGAACTGGCAAAAGAGCTCATGAAGAAACAACGGTCCCCACCAACAGGTCCTTGTGATTCTAATACTCTCTTTAGATTCTCCTAATAGTGGGATCCTCATGACTCTGATTTCCGATATTTATGGCTAATTCTTACCTTTACTTTTCAGGTTTGGCCATGAATAAAAATGTCTCCTTTTTTTTTTCCACTTAGATTAGAAAAAACAGAGAGAAATTATAAAAAATTTTGAAAAAAGACTTTACTGAGGAAATCATACAAAAAAAGGGATCTAACAAAAGGATTGTGAAACAAAATGTTAATCTACAATGCTTTCTAAATTCTAATGAGAAAAGAATTAATGTTTGTAGATCTGAGTTCCGTCCATTACCCTTATATAATCTGTCCCATGGTCTTTGCCAAGAAAATTTTATTTTCATATGTGTGAGTAATCATTCCTATTCATCTCATTTTCACCCTACATACTCTCCCAGAGTGGGCTAATGTATGAGTTAATTACGCTGCTGACTACTGCTGACCCTCGAACAACATGGGGATTAGGGGTACTGACCCCTAGAATAATTGAAAATTTGCAGATAACTTGATTTCTCAGAAACTTAACTACTGATATTCTACTTTTGACCAGAGCCTTACAAATATCATAAACAGTTGATTAATACATGCTTTGTTTTTTATGTATTACATACCATGCTTTTGCAATAAAGAGAACAGATAATGTTACAAAAATCATAAGGGAGAAAAAATACATTTATAGTACTGTATTTATTAAAAATTCATGTAAAGTGGATCCATCATTCAAATCCATGTGTTCAGGGATCAACTGTATTTTCAAGATGTCATGGGCCATAGTATGTTATTCCTTAACTCATGTTCAGAAGCTTTTATTAACCATCTTACAAATCCCACAGCAGAATCTTTGACATATTATTGTATAAATTAATGCATAAGTGATGTATTAGTGATGTGTAAAAGTATTACTAGTGAATTATGTTTATCTAGAATGAGCAATATTTTGTACTCTGTGCAAATATATTACTATATTATCTTACCCTTTCTACTGATTACAGTTTGTATCCTTTCTAAATCTATGTCAAATTCTAAAGTTATTATTTTACACGTGGGCCTTAGTAACAGATAATTCATGATTTATATTGAGGATGTTTTAATATAACAACACATCCTCTTCCACCATCCAATTTCCACAAAATAATGGAAACATAATGAACATTTGAGAAAAGTGTCCCAGTAATAAAAATGAAAAATGTTTTCTTTCATATGCCATCCCAGGTAAAATTTCCTCTCAGGAAAATAAATGATAATTTCAAAGCAGAGCTAGAAATATAAAATTAATAATTTCAATAAACAAAATGAAGATAATGAATCAGAAGTAATAAACATATTTTCCTAGTCATACCTCAAGGAATGGTTAGTAGAATGAATATTGTATAATTTATTGTGCATCATAACGTGGAAGAAGTTTTAAAAGTGTTTTAAATGAAATGATGGTAGTAATTTGAAGGAGATAAAGAGAAGTATTTTATAATGAAAGTGGAATGTTTTCCTTTATCATTATTTGCATGAAATTAAAATATTGTGAAAACATTATCAAATTAATATGCAATTACTTTGAAAATCCTTCACACCTGAGCTTTTATGGATTTACAGACTATGCTTCATTATTATCATCATCTCTGTTCTTTGTTTAAACCTTTTTAAGAGCTAAGACCAAGTGTTGTTTTTTTTTTACAGAGTTTTGCAAAACTTTTCTCCTCAATTCCTCTGTAGCACAGTGTATTAAAATGGATAAGAGCTTCAAAAGACCTTCTCTTAGTACTCGTTACTTAATGTAGCTCCACTGACAGCCCTCACCGTTTTTCCACAGGATAAGAGTGTAAACTGTTTATTCTGAGCCTATCTTATTTTTCATGTGTAAAGTTGGAGACAAAGCAGATTTTCCAGCTTCTGTTGTAATTAGTCTATGAAAGTAATACAAAGCAGCAGCATGTTGGTTGTTACCATGCTAAAATCATTCCTGTGGGGTATTTTGAGAAGGCACAGCTGTTACAGAAAAGAAACTGCAAAAAAAGAAAAAAAGAGTTAATGTAAATCTTTTGAGGGGAGGTAGATGAAGAGTGTTTTCCCCAGTATTGAAGAGAGACAGCTTCAAATATGGACAGAGAAGTGGCTGCAGTTTAAAATTAGGATAATGTGAAACTTTTTATTCTTTATTCTCAAGGTAGTTTTTAAAAAGGCTCAAATTATCTTTCTATAATATGTTAAAATAGCAGTAAGATATTTTAATTTTAGTTTGGCAATCAATGTGAATTTCTATATGATGTGTTGATTTTTGACGTCTTTTTTTTACAATATTAATGAGCCTGATTAACTCTAATAGGAAAATCTTATGTAAATCTAATAAATTATATACCCTTCTAAAAATAATTGAGCTTCATTTAATTCATTTATTCTTATTATTTGAAAATGCCACCATGACCTAAAGTAAATGCCACACAATCACATTTTCTTTTTTAAAAACAACTCTTCTCCTTTTATTCATATATTGCTTAAAGCTCATAAAAGTACCAAGGAAAACAAATGAGTAAGCTTTATTCTCTACCTAGACTCAGGATACTGGTGAAATAGTATATTCCCTAACACTTTGTTAAAATTGTTTCAGAAATGCAGTGAAATGGGTAGTTATTCTGTTCAAATAGTATGTGATGCTTTCATTTTATTCACTTCCCTGTTATTACAGCATACCATCTAACAACTTCCTAAGAAACTGTATGTGTTAGGTAGATTATTGGGGTCTATGTATTTATTTAGTTTTTTTTTTCATTTTATTTTGATGTTCTACCCTCAGACGTAAATGATAATGTAGGTAGCATAGAACACTAGGTTGAAAATAATTTTCTTCCAAATTTTAAAGATATTTCATCACTCTTGTATATGTTTCTGCAAAGAAATACATTTCTGTGGAGAAGTTGATTCTATTCCGATCTTTATTCCTATGCTGGAATCCAATTTCTTGTTTGTTGTTGTTGGTGGTGGTGGTGGTCGTGTGTGTGTGTGTTGCTCTTACTCTCTGGTAACTTTTCTTACCCTCTGTTTACATCCCGGTGTTTTTAAGTTTCACGATGAAGTACTGTGGTGCAAAATATTTTTTTTTTATATTTTATTAATTATGTTGGAAGATAAATGCAGCCGTTTTAATCTCAATGTTTGTGTTTGTCACAGGTGGGATTTTTTTGGTGCTTATTTTTCTTTTATTTTTCAAAGAATTTTTCATTTTAGTGTAGGTTTAAATATACTGAAAAGTTACAAAATAGTAAAGAGGGTTGCCATATACCACACACTCAGTCTTCCCTGTTATTAATGTCTTATATTAGTATGGTGCATTTGTCAAAATTAATGAACAAGTATTGATACATTATTATTGGTTGAAGTTCATACTATATTCCAATTTCCCTCATTTTACCTAATGCCCCTTTTCTGTTCCAAGATTCCATCTAGGATACAACATAAAGATTAGTTGTCATATCTCTTCTTGGCTCCAAAAGCTTTTCAGACTTCTTGTGTTTTGAATGACCTTCACGGTTTAGAGTAGTAATGGTCAAGTAGTGTTGCAGTGTCCCTCAATTAGGATTTTTCTGATGTTTTTCTTATGACTAGACTTGGGGTTATTTTTCTTTTGGTATTTTTAAGGAAGATTACTGAGGGGAAGTGTCATTTTCACTGCATCGTATCAAAGGTATACACTGCCAACACAACTGACTTATCATTGTTAGTGTTAATTGTGATCACCTGGCGAGGTTTGTCACTGTAATTTTTTTCCCCTTTACGTGCCATAGTGTTTGAAAGTCAATATAAGTAGACCACACTTACAGAGTAGGGAGTAACACCACTCCGCCTCTGTGAGGGAAGAGTATCTATATGAACTCTTTGGAATTCTTCTGCCTGAACAGTTTATCTATTCTAATTTATGTATGCAAAATGTTTTAGTATCTGTAAGAGCTCATGTATATGCATTTTATACTTGATATTTTAATCTACTGCTGTTTTATGTAATGTGTTGCTCAAATTGTTCCACTTTGGCATTAGGGAGCTCTTTTATTTGGGTTCCTGTGTCCCTTTGGCATACCTCCATCCCTGTAAAATTTGTCGAATACTTCCTAATTTTCTGCCACTACAAGATACTTCAGGCTCCTCTCATGTATTTCCTGTCCAGTCCTAGAATCAACCACTTCTGAGCAACCCTGGTTCCTTTCACTGGAAAATGATATTGGAATCCAGGATCTGAGCACTGAGTGTTCTTCTTGCTATTGGTGTATCACTGTTCTCAAGCCCTTTCAGCTGACAGAAAAGGAAATACATGTGTGTATACAAACCCATATATACACACCTATAAGTGCTTCTGTATGTAATCACATGTGTCTATATTAAGTTAAACTGGAGTTTATACTGATGTTTCCAACTCTATCCATTACCAGACAGATCAGTCTAGTCTTCTCCCCTTGTTTATCTGCAACCACTCCAACAGTTAGAAGCCTGGAGCTCACCATCCACCATTCATTTACTTCATTGTTCAATTCAGAGTATATATGTACTGTGTTTTCAGAATTGTTAACCCTTGCCTGTGTGAGAAACAAATTTATCAACTAGAATACAGAATACCTGTGGTTCTCTTTGCCTTTATTCTTGAGGATTCCATGTAATACCAAAATTATGTAAATCAGCACTTTTCACCTTCCCTGGGTGAGATTGTTTCATACATTTGCCATACAGTTTTGGGTAACAATCTGCATTCCATTCTGGGATTCCCCAACCTCCATAGTGATTGCTGTTCTTTTCTTAAGTTTTACATACAGTGAGGTGCTCTTTGTGTTGTAAAGTTAGCATGGATTTTAAAAATTCGTAGGGTTATGTATCTACCACTACAATCTCATTCAGAATAGTTTTACTATCTTAAAATATACCCTGCACTTCACTTATTTAGCCCTCTTCCTTGAACCCATAGCATCCATTGATCTCTTTACTGCCTTTATTATTTTACTTTTTTCAGAATGTCATATAAATGGACTCACACAGTACTTAGCCCTTTCTGATTGGCTTAATATAATGTATTTATCATTCATTTCTTTCTTTTCAAAGCTGATGGTTCATTCCTTTTTACCCTGAATCATCTCATTTTGTGGGTGTATCAGTTTGTTTATCCATTTACTTATTGAAGGATCTCTTTATTGTTTCCAGTTTTTAGTGATTATTAATAAAGCTGCTATAAATATTCTTAGTGCAGGTGTTTTTGTGGGCACACATTTTCAAGTGAGTAGGGTAAAAACCTAGTCATGGAATTGGTAAATCAAATGGTATGATTCTGTTTAGCTTTGTAAAAAACTCTGCCCTGCCAGAACCACAATGAGATTTCTCTTGGAGTGTAGGAGTCCCCCCCTAAGATTATGACCTGAGAAGTTTTCACTCATACTGGTCCACATATAGCCTGCAGTAATTTGGCAAAAATAGTCATTTAAGTGTTTTATACCAGTTTGTGAATCTATCAATTTCTGGTCCAGATAATCACATCATAGCTGCATTTCTCTGAGAAATAGAGGTAGTGTCTGTCCTCTCAGATTTCTAGAGTGTTGATTTACCTTGGGTATAATAAAAGTCATTAATTTTCAGTTTGTACAATTTTTTCCTTGATGTAAGGATAGGAATGGCAGCTTCTAAGCTCTTTACATGTTGGAGCTGATACAAATAGATTTTTTTTCAATTTTCATAATTTCCCTTTTTACCATTTTTTGTCCTTTCTCTTCTCTTATTGTCTAGTTCCTGTGAGAGTCCTTAATTTTTAATTTTCATGAATTTTCTTGCTTTCTAATTATTCCACTTTACTGTATCCTCTTTTTAATTATGAGTGTATAATTTATTTTAACTTTCTGCAATGTAAATTATAGTCAATTAAATCTGTCTTTTGCTCTCTGTACTATCTCTGCTTTTTATTTACTCCTGAGTTCTGATTTTATTTCCATTTGTCTCTTGTTTTTATTTCATGTCCAGTTATTTTTGATATCTGTTCAGAATTATGAGTAGAGCTTTAAAACTGTGATTTAATATTCCACTTAGGTAGGTAGTGTTTCAGTTTTAGAAGGTTGAAAGAATCTATGTGCCTGGATGCAGAAGCATTCAAGGATATCCTCCCTGGGGTGGGCAGAGAATCTAGCACATGGAAGGAGTGTTAGAGCAGTTTATATCAGGGCTGGCTGATGCCTTTCTGGAAGGGAACAGAGGAAGTTGCTGAAAAGTCCTTAATTTAGGAAAAAGACTTACAGGGGTGCCTGGGTGGCTCAGTCGGTTGAGCGTCTGACTTCAAGTCATGATCTCGTGGTTTGTGGGTTCTAGCAGCTCAGAGTCCTGACAGCTCAGTCTGGAGCCTGCTTCAGATTCTGTGTCTCCCTCTCTTGCGCCCCTCTCCTACTCCTGCTCTGTCTCTTTCTCTCAAAAATAAATAAACCTTAAACAATTAAAAAAATACATTAAGCCTTTTTTTAAAAATGTTTATTTATTTTGAGAGAGAGAGAGAGAGGGAGAATGAGCGTGAGTAGGGGAGGGGTAGAAAGAGAGGGTGAGAGAGAATCCCAAGTAGTTTCCACACTGTCATCGCAAAGCCTGAACCAGGACTTGATCTCACAAACCATGAGATCATGACCTGAGCTGAAATCAAGAGTCAGATGCTTAATGGATTGAGCCACCCAGTTGCCCAAGCCTTCTTTCTTAAGTCCTCTGCCCTGCATCTGCCTTGGTGGCCTTGCATCCAGAGTGTTTTTTGTTGTTATTGTTGTTGTTTTTGTTGTTTTGGTTTTGGTTATTCAGGAAGTCAAATCCTTTCTAATTTCAGCCTTTGAAAATTTGATTTAAATCTTTATTCAGTTATGTTTCCCCCACCTCCCTACCCCGTCTCTTATCCTTTTGGGCAATTTTTTTTTTCTATAACTATAATTTAGTTAATATTTATTAGGGAGAAGAGATAAACATATGGTATCAGTATGTTTAGATGTAAACACATATAGGGTGCTAGCCACACATTTATGGATAATGTCTAATTTTATTTGGTTGTTGTTTGAGTACATGCATCTAATGATTTCTGCACTAGGGAAATTATTAATAATAATATAAAAGATTATGTGATTCTTAAAAAATATAATAGGAACTTGAAAAGTTGTCATTTTCTTAGGATATGTAATTAAATATCTATCTAATAAACCCATCTATATTTGACTGGTACTACATGCACACACACACACGCATATATACATATATTGTAAATCCATTTTAAAAGCATGTATTCTTAATGCAGTCAGGCAGTCTTTGAATTTTAATAGGGAAATTTAATCCATTTATAATGGTTGTCATAAGAGTTATTCTGGTTGTCTATCATGTACTTTGTTTTCTATTTTTACTCTTTTCATTAATATAGTGTGTTTTATAGGCTATCTTTGAGAAATTTTAAAGGTATAAATAATGTCTCTATACTAGTAAAAAACTTTAAGCTCAGAATACATTATATAATTACTAGGGATGAAAAAGTTGTTAATTTCATATTTCATATGTAATATACTTTATAAGTTTAATTTTACTTCCATGTCATTTTTCCACACCAGTTTTCTTGTTTCACTATGTGATTTGGAATTTTAGATCTAGATTAGCAATTTTTTCTTTAATGTTCTATATTTTGATTGCAGACATTATTTTGACATATATTTGGACATATGTATTTTTAATGTTTATAACAATTATTTAGGAATCTTTCTTTAATATTTTTGGACATCAAATCTCTCTTTTTTTATTTTCTAATGTTGCAATTTTTGAGTTAATCTATTTTTGTAATGTTTATTTAGTTTTGAGAGAAAGTGCATGTGTGAGGGGAAAGGGGCAGAGAGAAAAAGAGAGAGGATACTCTGAAGCAGGCTCTGCACTGTCAGCACAGAGCCTGAGGTGAGGCCTAAACTCATGAACTGTGATCATGACCTGAGCTGAAATTGAGTCCGACACTTAACCTAATGAGCCATCCAGGCACCCCTTAATCTCTTTAATTTGTGCCTTTATCTCCCTTTCTCTCTCTCTCTCTCTTTCTCTCTCTCTCTCTCTCTCTCTCTCTCTCTCTCTCTCTCACACACACACACACACACACACACACACAGCTACCCCAGCTCAAAATGAAAATCTTACCTAAGGACCCTGAGACCCACATGCAAGAATATTTTGTCTAACTGTGCACAGCCTATGGCCTTCACTCTTGTCATATAGCTTCTCTAGGCAATTAGTAAAACTGGCATGTGATGAACACGTAAGGTGCAAGCTCCCTGGAAAGCGTGTGTGTACGAGAATGCACAGCACAGCTGCACAGCTCCTGGCCGTCTCCTTGATGACTGCACCGACTTGGCACTGGGAGAACCATCCCTCCAGGAGTCCAGCAGAGCTCTCTGCCCCCAAACCACATGGATGTGGTCCTTTAGGCAGTTGAAGAGATATATATTGGCTGTAGTTCTCTTTTTTTATAGTGTTTTTATCTGGTTTGGTATCAGGGTAAATCTGGCCTCATAGAATGGATTTGGAAGCTTTCTTTCCTCTTCTATTTTTTGGAATAGTTTGATAACAATAGGTATTAACTCTTCTTTAAATGTTTGGTAAAATTCACCTGTGATTCTGGTCCTGGAGTTTTGTTTGTTAGGATTTGTTTTTATTACTGATTCAAATTTCATGGCTGGAAGTTGATCTGTTCAGATTTTCTATTTCTTCCTGATTCAGTTTTGGTAGGTTATGTATTGCTGGGAATTTATTAATTTATTTTATGTTGTCCACTTTGTTGGCATATAATTTTTTATAATACTCTTATGATCTTTTGTATTTCTGTGGTGTCAGTTGTTATTTCTCCCTTCGTGTCTGATTTTGTCATTTAAGTCCTGTCTCTTTGTTTTTGTCTTTTTTTGTTTGTTTTGTTTTGTTTTGTTTTTGTTTTGTTATGTTTTATGATGAGCTGGCTAATATTTTTCCAAGTTTGTTGATCTTTTCAATGAACCAACTCTTGGTTTTATTGGTTTCTTTAGGTGTTATTTTATTTCTGCCTTAGTCTTTATAAATGTCCTTCCTTCCACTGTTTGGGGGTTTTGTTTGTTCTTTTTGCTAGCTCCTTTAGGTGTAAGATTAGGTTGCTTATTTGTAATTGTTCTTCCTTCTTGAAGTAGGCCTATATTGCTATAAACTTCCATCTTAGAAGAGCTTTTGCTGCATCCCAAGGATTTTGGACTATTGTGTTTTCATTTTTAAAGGAATCATCTTACTTTAAGTCTTCTTACTTTAATCTCTTATAATTCCGTCACACTTTTACAACTTTTATCTTAAGTCATCCATTTTTTCTTTAATTTCCTAAGAATACAGAGTAAACTTATTTCTAAAACTTAGTTATCTTTCCCATAGTATGCCTTTATCAAAAATATGTTTTGCCTGTGAAATTTGAAAGACTACTGTAGTCCTTCATATTGTAGTTTGTCTGTTTGTTTGTTTGTTTGTTTATCCTTGAGAGAGAGAGAGAGAGAGAGAGAGAGCGAGAGAGCACAAGCAGGGGCTGGGCAGAGAGAGAGGGAGACACAGAATCCAAAGCAGGCTCCAGACTCCGAGCTGTCAGCACAGAGCCCGCGCGGGGCTCAAACTCATGAACTGTGAGATCATGACCTGAGCCGAAGTTGGACGCTTAACCAACTGAGTCACCCAGGCGCCCCTGTAGTATATTTAATCGGCTAAAAAAATGTTCTTGTTTATGAGTTCCTTGTTGAGTGAACAGCAGTCCATATAGTCAAGGTGACTTTTTTACTACTTGTTCTCTCTTACTAATGGTCAAGTTGTTATTCATATCCTGCCCTCAGACTTAAATATTTGAGTGTTTAATGACATAAAAACCTCTTGAGGGAGGTTAACACACTAGTAGCCATCTCCCTAATCTGTCTTCTTTTTTGCAGATATATTGAGAAATGATTACCACAATGAATTTAGTTAACCTCCGTCTCCTCACAGAGATACAATTTTTCCCCAGATTGACTTCTTTCTCTACTTGATAATCTAATTGTGGAAATTGTAGAATAACTTAATTCACATTAACTTGAAGATCTTTTTTTTCACCAACCTCCAGATACTCATAAATGCCACAAACACCAGGGCAAGAACAACAGTTATAAGGTTCTTTCCATCATCAACAAAAGGCACTAGTATTTATTACAGAAGTTTAATAAATATACTTACAAAAATACTTTGATAATTACTTTATAATTATCACCAAGGATATTTGTGGAATTTTGGAACTTAAACTGTTTTACATACAGTCACTCCCAAAGTCTCTCGATATTATCATGACAGAAATATTAAGTAAGTATAGAATACCTAAATTCAGTGGTTTAAGTTCTTCATTTTTCAACTGTTTAATTTCCAGTGATTCAGTGTGGCAATAACTACCTAATTCCAACCAAAATCACATGTTATTATTAAGAATTATAATGTCACAAATAACTGTAGAGCAGAGAGATCTTAATGATGGAATTGAGATGAAGAGAAATTGCCTTGATTGCCTCTAAAAGACCTTTCCATGCCTTAGGGATATGACTTCTCTCCCTTGAACAGTGAATATTCTAGGTCTCTAAACCAGGAATGTTCCTTAGGTGTGGGTGAAAATCTGATTAGCTTTCTAACTGGTCATGGTGTTTTGCTATGGAATTTAATTTCTGCTGTCATCAGTAGGAACTCCTCTTGATGCCCAGCAGATTGTAGATTAATTATTTCAATTTCTCTGGTGCAGTTTTGCATTTTCTCCATTTTTCTATAGATAATTTGATGAGGAGTTGGAGGATTTCAAATTGGACACTAACTAGCTACCACCTTAACTCTGAAATTGGAAGAAAACTTTTCAAATAGCAGTACATGATTCCACATTGAAATACACAATGTAACTTTTGTGCACAAAAGAGTTAGAACAGTCTTGTCAAATATTAGATAGAATATTACAGTTAGGCAATGGCTATCCAAGAAATGGGGGATTTATTTTTTTAACATACCTATGATCTTCACTTAATATGTGTATCTCTTAAAGACTAGAACTTTCCATTTTGCTGGCAATTCTCTAGACACAAAGATTGTAACTTCTCTGAATATGAAGGTGACCCTTAGTGCTTTTTTTTGCTTCAAAAAATTGTCGGCCTGAATGTGCCAACTAACACACATTCGTTTCCTCCACTGGATACTCAAATACTTACTTATTAGCTTGTACCTGTATTCACTTTCCATATACTTGTGCATACATTCCTTATCACCCTTACTCTCTATCTTTGTGTTCAGTGGAGAAATCTGGATGAGTTAGAAAGAATAAGATGTCTTTATGTTTACAGTGATTTGAACTTTTGAATACCAAGGAGCATATAGGCCACAGGTGGGAACATGACATGGCCATAGGAGTGGTGGGTTAAGGGTCAGGGCAAGGAAAGCCCTGGAGTATTAGATCTATACAGTCAGTTCCAAGAACCAAGGTAGGCTATTCCCTTTAGCCTTTTACTTGGTCATTTATTTTTTCCAATCTATCAGGAGATAGGTTCGGGGCATCCCCTTGGGCATATATGGACTAAGTCTGTGCTCTAGAAGTTGGCCCTGGGCCTCCTGATTGTCTGGATTATCTTCTACTTTTGCATATGAAATGGAGTCAAGTCCATAGGTAAGATGAGGTGTTCTGGCTCACCCCTAGAGTCCCTAGGCACCCTTACAGAGATCTCTTTGAAGAACTCAGAGAAAGAATGGTTTAGGAGAAATACATGATGAAAACGGGAGTTTCTTACTGTGCTTACTAATAATTAGAGTGATTGGATAAATGAATGTCTGTGATGGTTTGCTAACAATAATGGGAAAATTTATGAAAATGATCATGTCAAAGACTTAATGAAACAGTTCTCAAATGAATGGCAACTAACAGAAAGTACCAAAGACTCATAGCATCAGGAAGATGTTCTCTGCTTGTGAAATACCGTGTCTGCATAGTTGAAACATATTTCTTATTTCCTAACCTTTAAAACAGACTCTTGATCAAGGGAATAGATCCTTATTTTATGAATAATCAGTTGACAACTTGTTAGTTTGGAGAGATTATCACTTTTTGCCAAAGTCTACACCATCTGTTCCACACTCTAATTACCAATAAAACAAGGACCTAATTCACAATTGCATCATAAAAAAGTTAGATGTGATTTAAATGCATTTGTTTGTTTTTTATTTAAAGAAGTTTCAATGATGCATCTGTTACACATTTTTCAATATTTTGACACAGATGATAAGAAAAAGATAGGTATATAGAGGCAAATATGCAAAGTTTCCAAATGGATAATTCCTGTCAGTATATGGACCTACAAATAGGTGTTATTAACCATTGCATTAATAATTGAATAAGAGCAATTTATTACAAAGTTAATTCATATTTTGAAACAGCATTTAATTTGTTTTAAGTTTTTAAGAATATTTATTTCTTTTTGAGAGAAAGGTAAGACTGTGAGCAGGGAAGTGTCAGAGAGAGAGGGAGACACAGAATCTGAAACAGGCTCCAGGCTCAGCTGTCAGCACAGAACCAGATGCAGAGCTCAAACTCACAAACTGTGAGATCATGATCTGAGGCAGAAGTTGGGACATTTAACCCACTGAGCCACCCAGGTACCCCTAAAAAAATTTAAATTCAGATTACCTAAGAAATTATATCTGTGAGTTTACAAACTACTATATTTCAAGAAGAGTCAATTAATTTATATTAGGATTCAGGGTATTTGGAAGTTAATTAGGATTAGATAAGCTCCTGAGAGTAGAGCTGTCATGAATGGAATTACTGCCCTTATAAGGAGTGAGGAGAGAGGTTGCTTCTTCTCTCTGCTCTTCATCATATGAAGATTCAAGGAGAAATCAGGAATCTGAACACAGAAGAGAGCTCACCAGAACTCTACCATGCTGACACCCGGATCTGGGACTTCCAGTCTCCAGAACTGTGAGAAATAAATTTCTGTTATTTATAAGCTATCCAATTTATGGTACTTTGTTATAGTAGCCAGAACTAAGCATGTGAGTTTGGACTACTTTGGAGCCACCTTGAGGCTCCATGAGGAAAACAGAGCCAGAAGGTGGGGAGAACAGATTTCCTGTTGCCATTTTAACTGTTTGACCAAGCTGTGTTGAAAACCAAGTAGTACTTAGACATGTCAATTATATAATCCAGTAATTTTATAAATTATACAGGCTTTATTTTAATCTCTAACCTCGCAACTGAGTCCTCATTAATCATTATTAAGAGCTCATTAATTTAGAAACAAAAAGTATTCAAACCTTTTACACAAATCATTTATATAAAATTAGTTATATATCATTAGGAATTTAGAAGGAAATGTAAAAGGTTTTTATAGTAGTTTACTGCTCTTGATTATCATATGGATTCATATAAGAATAATATCATTATTGGGAGCCATCATGTGATTATATCCCTGACAATCAACATATGGTAGGTTCTGAAAAAGATGCTTTTCATATATTATTTAATTTAATCTCTTTCATACAATAAAGTTCTCAATTTAATTTTTAAAAGTTTTCATTATTTAACTTATTTAAAAATATTTTAAATATAGACATAAAAATATAAAAGTATACTGAAATCTCTGCATGCCATCCAGTTTTATAACATATATGCTTCTAATACTTTTCAAATACAAACATAAAATACACATCACAAAAAAAAACTGAGGGCTCTTTCTCTAGTCTCACTTCTGTTCATCTCTACCCAAAGATTACCATCCCCACCAATGTTTATCTTTTCCATGTATGGTTTTATACTTTAATCACATGCTTATATCTAATAATCTTCTATAATTGGGTTATTTATATTTTAAACACTATAAAATTGTGTCATATTGTGTGGACCCTCAGCTTAGCTTTTATTTGTTTACTCTTCATTATTTTTGGAGACTGGTCTAAATCTTAGTTTATTCCTTAAAAAGTGCCATAGAGTTGTCTATTTTATACATGTGCTACAATTTATTTTTTGATGTCAGCATTACCTGCATACTGAAAATTGAAAAGATTATACAAAAGGCAAAATTGCAAGTCAAACTCATTAAATAACTGAGATATAGAAATTCTAAAAAAAAAGAAAAAAAAGTACTAAGAAATCACATTTACCAGTATGTGAATAGGATAAATCATTCTGGAAAAGTTGGGTTGATTCTATGAATACAAGATTGTCTTAGTATTTTCTAAACAACAGAGTAATTCATATTTTAGCAAAATAAAGAAAAACAATCAGATCATATCAGTCGATTAATAAAAAGCACTGTGTGAGTTTTGTTATCTATTCTAGGGAAAAAAATTAAAACTTTGCCTTTAGTTCTAAAATAAGATAAATAAGCCTGCTATTATCAATTCTTTATAATATTTTGTCTTCTGCCATTGAGGCATGCAAAATACAGAAACAAATATTATAAGGATTTTCATGCAAGAAATAAAAAGTTATTATTTTCAAAGAATATTATGTTCCTGTGGTTTTAAAAGAAAATAAAAGTCAATGAATATCATTACAGTGACTTAAAAAGTTGCTAGATACCAGATCAATATACAAAACTCATCTACATTTCTCTATACCATCAATAAGCATACAATAAAATAAATATATATGTGCCATCTAAAATTATGGCATCGAATTAAAATATATATGAACAAATCTAATAAATAATACCTAAGACATCTTCCAGAAAACAATGAAGTATTCATAAAAGAAGGCAAAAAGACTAAGTAAATGAAGGAAGTTTCCTTGTACATGAACTAGAAGATAGTCTCATAAAATGTTGTTCTCCATAAATTGATTCATTGATATACTTCCAATAAAAATCTCTGTATGTGTTATGTGAAAGTATGAGTGTACTTGAAACTAACTGCAAAATATACGTAAAAGCTTAAAGAGCCACATACAACACAGTCACTGTTGAAGAAGAAAAAAAGAGTACTCGTATAAGTGTACAAATTGATCAATGTAGCAGAACAAAGAGCTATGAAACAGCCCTGGACATATGTGGACCCTTGATTTATAGCAAAAGTTTACTGCAGACAGTAGGGCAAAATAATTATTGTCAATATATAGTATCAAACAATTGGATATCTATGGAAAAGAAAAAACAAAAACCAAAAACTTGATCCTTGCTAGATACCAAACAAAATCATGTCAGGTTGGAGGGGGGGGGGGAAGTTTACCTAAATGCAAAAAAGTAAAGCTGTTACAAATCTATAAAATAATATTGGAGATTATTTTCTTGACTCTGAGTATGGAAGCACTTCTTAAGTAAGCATCAGAAAACTCTTACCAGAAAGTGAAAGGTGGATAAACTGGACTACCTTGAAATTAAACCCTTACTTTCTTTAAAAGAATCCACTAAAGGAATGGAAAGATAAACTAAGAAATGGAAAGATATATTGGGGCGCCTGGGTTGTTCAGTCATTTAAGCGTCCGACTTTGACTCAGGTAATGACGTCAGTTTGTGAGTTTGAGCCCTGCTTTGGGCTCTGTGCTGACAGCTCAGAGCCTGGAGTCTGCTTTGGATTCTGTGTCTCCCTCTCTCTCTCTGCCCTTCCCCCACTCATACTCTATCTCTTTCAAAAATAAAAACATTAAAAAAAAAAAAAGAAATGGAAAGATACATTTACAATACATATATCCATGATATATATATTACTACTACTATATTTTCATTAACAAATACAAGAAGAAAAATGGGTTAGAGTCATAAAAGATATTTTACAAAAGAGGATATCCAGTGGTCACAAGCCTATGAAAAGACACTCAACATCATTAGTAAGAAGGAAAATGGGAATTAAAACTATAATGGATAACTCTACAACACTTACCCGAATGCATAAAATTTAAAAGTCTGATGAATGTTAAATGTTAGTATGGATGTATAGGCGAGGGTGCTCACATAAACTACTGCTATGTGAGGAAAGTTTAGTATTATTTACTGTAGTTGAAACTTCATGTCTTATAAGAACCAAAATCATACACCCAGATATATATAGCCAACAGCAATTTATGCACATATGCACCAAGAAGTGTATAAAAAAACTGCCCAATGGCAGCAATATGCATAACTGGCATAAATTGGATTGTCCATCAACATTTAAATGAATAAGCAGATTTTTTTGTAGAGTGGAATAATATTCAGCAACGGAAACAAGTATCACTACATGCAATAGCATAGTTAAATCTCATAAAACAATGTTGAACAAAAGAAGCCAGACAAAAAATCTAAATACTCTGTAGTCTATATATTTAATGTTTAAAATGAGAAGAAACGAAACCACAGTGTTTAGACAAATACTTAGTTGGCATCTAAACACCTAAATACTTAGTTGGGTTTATGAAGAAAACTCAGGAGCACTTCCATAACTGCCGGACTAGTGGTTACCTTAGGATGGGAAGGGAGGGTTAAGTGGTTTAGATAGGACAACATGAGGAGTGGGTTCTTGAGGATTCCATTTGCTCTTTTTTCTCTTGATATGGGTAACTATCACATGGGATTCATTTTGTGATAAAGCACTGAATAAAACAAAACACAACAAGAAGTACTCAGTCTTAACCCTTAAGCCTTACCAAAATGTCATTTAGATTATCTGGACTACAAGGCATCATGTGGCAGGAATGTAATAGGTATTTCAGGTAAGAGTTTTCATGATCTAATACAATTTAGGTGTTTTGTTGTTGTTGTTGTTGTTGTTTTGTTTGTTTTGTTTTGTTTTGTTTGATTAGCTATACAGAAGATGGAAGTGATGGTCTAAATGTCCATCTCATTTACAACTTGTTAATGACCTGCTGAGCAACAGCCTTAGGCAATCTTTTGCTTTTACTAAGTCGGTCATTAAGAGAGGAAACTGTAAATGACCAGCAGGGAGTAAATTGCCCTTAGTTAAATGGAAATGTGTTAACTTCATTTGACTAATAAAATTACTTTTGGCACTAAGCCACAAAATGGGAAATAGCTACAATTCCTACTAGGAGCTTGAAGTAAAAAAAAAAAAAAAAAAGACATTATATACTTTGATTCTTCTGAATTTGAAATATCTTAATTGTGTTTAATTTATTTCAAAAGACTAGACATTCCTTTGTCATTGGCAAATAATAAATAATTTTTAAAAAGCATAGGAGCTGTACTACAGCAGTATACAGCATTTTGAACTACTTTTGTTAAGCAAATTTTAAAATAATTTTAAAAAACAAATTTTATTCAGGAAAATATGTCTTACTTTATTGGCTTCTCCTCTTGAGGCAAAATATTGACAATTAAATCCTTTGTTTTCAAATGTACTCATTACACTTATATGCACTACAAATTGATACAATGTGCTAGTGACCTTTAACATTCTTGCTTGCCTCTCTGCCTTTGAGCCCTCTCTTTTCTCTAGTTGGAAAGACATCCCTTTCTTCTCACTTTTCTGTTTTCTTACCTATGGCGTAGCCTTGTTCCAATGCTAAGTGTTCTTCCCCTTTTGTTCTTAGTCTAAATGAATAATACCATGCTTTGTTCCTGGATCCCTGTGTTTACATTTCCACTATATAAAATATAATCAGAGAGTTGTTTTTTTTTTTTTTTTTTTTTTTTTTATCCAGGTATGTTTCAAGGGCACTAGATTATAAAATGAGGACAGGGACAGATCTTATTTATCCTTTATATCTGTAGGACACCAACTTGGTATCTTAAAAGCTTATTTATTGAATTGCTTATTTATTGAATTGAACTAAATTTAACTAAGATAAAGAAGACTAAGGTCTAAGATAGAGTGCAAATTTCATGTTTTCTCCTCTCAAGATAAAATCATTTTCGGCTAACGTGAGAATGCATCCCTGCTTAGTGACAAAGTTAGCTCTACCATTTTTCAGTGGCCCATGTTTAGAGATTTATTATTTGGACAATATTAAATCCAAGCCAGTGCTTTAAGGAGCCACATTAAGAAGGATACATGATTAAATTCATATTTATTATTTACAGATGCCTCTGCCATTTTAATAGCTAACATTTATTAAATACTATGTGTCAGGTAGTCCGATAAGCACTTTAGTTGACTTATCTTTTTTCAATCATATCACAGACCTGAGGTTGTACTATTTTATCTCCATTTTATAAATGAAGAAATGGAAACTGTCAGGCAGTAATAATAGGCACAAAGTAGCTGAGCTGGTAATGGACAGGATAAAACAATAGGTAAGGTCATGACCTAGGTTTAACATCCTAAGATAGAAGAACCCATTCTACTACCCTGAGTAGTGTGAATGCTTTCAAATGTTATGATAAGCTCAAATATGCAAATATATAATGAAAAATCTCCAAAATGCCTAGGCATCAAGGTTTGTAATTTCTTTTTTCTTGATAATATTACTAGTACCAAGAGGTTTTATTTAAAAATAAACCAGTGTGTTTGAAATGGATGAAGGTAAAACAAAAAGTGCTGAAAGCTAAATAGATATTGATAGTTCAAGAAGGTACATAATCATGAATGAAATCATAATTAAGTTTTGTAGTATAATGTGGTGAGTTTAAAGTTAACAGTAGCTTCAGTTTTGCCCTATTGTAAACTTTAGAACAAATTACTTGACAGAAAATGCTGAGGCTATGGTATTTCAGGTTATATTTGTAGGATTTATGAATTAATATTTGAAAAATGTCTTTAAAGAACCTGTGACTTAAGGAGATATATGAAGTTATAATCGTATGATCTTTCTATCTAAAGCAACATTTATGATGACAAAAATATATCAGGTCTATTTATTTATTACTCAGGAGTAGAGGAGTTTCCTTAAAATGTCAATTAGAAAAAGAGCTGGTATAGTGTTTGCTCTCAAATGCTTTACTTACTAAGATTTCTGTAGACAGATTGATAAGAGATCTATGATCTTGAGAGGGCTATTGTAGCCACACTTCTTTTCATTCTAATTCAGATGACATTTATTGAAACAGGGGTCTGAATCATTTAATAATAACTAGACTTGCTCGACTTAACTTTAGTTGCTCTTAAGTAGAGTATTTTCAGACTAGCTAGTTTTTGAAGGGCTGGTTATATACAATGTCCAAAACAAAGTAACAACTCAGAAAATGTTATAGAATGATCCTTTGGATAAGGAGTAAGTTGGGGAACGTATAATTACTGTGACATGAAACTAAGATAGATAGAGATCTAAAGAAGATTGTAAGAAATCAATTCTTCTCATGCCCCAAGAAATCATAGTAAAGCAAGTGCCCGTGGCAATATGTGAATTCCACGATAGTCTTTGCACTCAGACTTGTGTGTTCTGAAGTGAAATAGTTCAATGCTTATGGGGTTGTAAACATGTCTATTTCTCATAGAGCTCCATAGTCCAGGATTCAGCTTTTTACAAGCAAACTTCAGAGCACAACATGGTATTTTATGAACTACTGCTTTAGCAACTTAGTCTAGGTGGAGAAATTCACAAACCAGTTCAAATCAGTAAAATCTGGAAGGATCTTACATCCTCAGAAATGGTTCAGGTAGAACAATTCTAGTTCTAGTCTACCCAAAAAAAGAGCATACAGTTACTGCTTAAATAAGCAGATCTACCTTAGTACTATTGTGGCTGAAATTGTGGAATAATTGGTATGGTTCTCCAATAGTGCAAGATTGACACTTCTACCTAGTTGGTGCTCTGCTTGAAAGTGGAAAATATACTTTCACACATTTACAAAGAATCAGCAGGTGGCCTGCCTATCTTACCTCATTTATCAACATGATGCAGTAAGACAAATCCTATTTCTCAGAGCTATCTGGACATTCTGTGGTTTCTAATGCTACTAAAACTTTTTACTTATATCTCTCCTAGAATAGCTTCCATTGCACAATACACATCTTTTACAACTCGAAAAAAGACTATAAGGTCAAAAGGGCATCACTCAGGTGTCCTGTCCCAATTTCTTACTAAAATAGAGTGAAGATACAGAACAAGATTTTAAAAGGTCACAAATGAAGACAGACAAAATAAAACCGAGGTATTAGAAAATGAATGCAACTTTCTCTGATTATAAGACAGATGAGACTATGTGACAGATTCCTGTTATGTAGGTATATCTGGCTTCCCTTTACAGAATAAAGATAAGACTGCCTGGACAAATATAAGAAGAGAAGGGCATCCTGTAACACATCCCACTTGGGCCATTATCATTGGAATCTTGATTCTGAAATGCAGAGCCCAACAATGGATCTTAGCCTCTGTCTCTACCTTTTTGGATGTGTTGTGTAATCATTTTTGTGCAGGAAGAGATTCCAAATCCCTGCTACAAGCAAACAAAAAACATGTCAGGAAAAAGTGGGAGAAGTAACCGACTCTTGGTGATGATCTGCAGGATTGGAGTTATAATTCCTGTTAGAAAATTAGAGTTTTCAGGAATGAATATAGAAAAAACTGTGGAAAACATACCATAATGGTTCATTTAAAAAGAATGACAGGAAAGATAGTACTGATATTAAAATGTTTTCTATATTTTCTTTCTTTAAAGTGTGGTTATATTTAAATTACAGAAGTAATTGTGTTCATTGTAGAAAAACTAGAAAGTTCATAGATTATGGCTAAGCAAAGTTTTAAAACTTGTCCCTCCTCTACCTTAAAAACCTTTGACGGTTTTTAAGTTTTGGAATTAAATTGTAGCATTTTTACTATTGATTTCTAGTTTGTCTTGGCTCTAAAATATTTACTATATTATTCCTATATTAAACATTTTAAATATTGCATATAACTTAGAAAAAGTTATCTAAGTTTATGGGAATCATAGGTTCCCTTTTTATGTCTCCATCACATCAAGACTAAAAATCATAAGCTAAATTATCCTAATATTATAATTCTATTATTAATTTTTCTCATATGCTTCAAACTAAGGCTTACATGTAAAAATTTGAAATATTTACACTTACTATAAATTGAACAATTTATCTATGTAAATGATACTGCTTTTCATTCAACAATTTTATTCATTATATATTTCTTAGTGTTACTATTGTAACTGCTATTGTCTTTTCATATTTCCATACTTGTGCTGTTACCCATAAAATCCCAATCTTAACACTCAGGTCTTATTTTCTACATGATCTTCCTGGTGATCTGATCTATTTTCATGCATTAAATGCCAACTTTATAATGATAACTCCCTACGTATTTATATATGTAGTCTGTACTCTGAGTTCCAGATTCATATTTTCAGGTGTCCATTTCACATCTCCATTTTGATATATCACAGACATCTCAAGTATAAGTATTTCAAAAAGGAAGCCCTAATTTTTTCCCTACTCAATTCCTCCCACTACCTATCTATCTACTTGCCTTCCAGTATGTCTTCTGTATGTCAGTAACTAGAATTAATATCCACCCAGATGATAAAAACAAAAGAAAAAGTTTCTGGCATATCAGGCTAGCAGCAGAAAACAAAAAGTACACCCAAATTGGGTAAATTTGAAAGAGTTTAGAGTTTAATAAAGTTTTACATGCATATGGGGGGGGGGTTAGGAAAACCATGAAGATAGCGAAGTATCCCAGGACTAGCAAAAGTGGGAAGATAACACCACCTGAGACTTGAATGGGCTTGTTGAAGGGCATTTATCAAAATATGGGCAATATAGCTGTTTGGAGATAGCTACCCTTCGCAGGAGCTGCGGTTTCAATAGAGGGTTATGTCATCCCATCATGAGTCATAGAAAGAAATCTGAAGGAATAAACACCGTGCCCTTTTTCTCTTCCACTCTGATCTCCTGCTTGTACCTGCCATTGACCAAACTCAGTAAGAACCCAGATAGTAAGGGGATTCTGTTGATATAGTCCATGAAAGTCAGGCTTTCAAGGGCACAAAGCAGGATAGAGTAGAGTAGAGGGGAATTTGAATGGACAGTTTAAAAAGTATGAGTATTAAGTATATGGTTCAAAGACAATTATCTCTGAACTATAATATGAAGTGAAAAAATGAAGTTTTAGAAAAATATATATGGTATAATTGCATTTATTTAAATCAAAATTACTTAAAGAATACTGCATATTATTCAGAAATATGTGAAATAATTTAAAAATGTTAACCAAATTCCTGCTTATGGGGGTCTCAAGGGAAGTGGGGATAGTTTAATAACTGTCTTTATGAAAGGAAAACTCAGAGGTTATTTCCACTTTCTTTTCTCAAAACAACAGCAATAACAAATCAAGTTAATGTGATGAAATATGTTACAACATTTATTTTTGTATTTCTATTAAGAGGTTTCTATCTGAAAGTAATTTTCATCAAAAAATAAGGAAGTATATATCATATATGTATATCCATTTCTTCTTCTGAAACTCCATTTTCATTATAGTCACACCATATTCTTCCCTGCCCTCAGCCACTGAGAGCCATTGGTCTACCTTATGTCTCTAGAGATTTACCTATTCTTGATATTTCATATAAGTGAAATTAAATAATATGAGAATTTTTGTGTTTGGCATTTTTCAACCTTAGCATGATGTTTTCAAGATTCATTCATGTTGTACTATAACTTCATTTCTTTTTAGAGCTGAATAATAGTCTATCATATGAGACATCATTCTCAGACTTTGTCTTGACTTTCAAGGCATGGTTTTCTTTTCTTAAAAAAAAAAATCTACTTAAAATAGATTTAGTCTTTGTCTAGTAAGTCCAGTATCTGGTGTTGCTAGAGACAATTTTTATTGACAACTTTTTTTTCTCCTGTATGGATCATGCTATTCTGTTTCATTGTTTTATCTCCTAACCGTTTGTTTAAGCCTGGCTATTTTAAATAATATGGTGTGTAAACTCTGGAAATCAGATTTATATCCCGCGTCCTGGATTTATTGTTGCTGCTTATCACTATTGTGCTGTTTGTTTAGTGATTTTTCCCGAATTAAATCATTAAATTCTATATTCTTTATTGTATCCCATTACTAAAGTTTCTTTACTATTAATTTCGTAGTCAATGGTGATCATACAGAGGCATTTTCTTAAATGCCATAAGCTAATATGTCGCCCAGCCTTTGCTAAGGAACTTAGTCCATGTTTTGGGGCAAGCCTTCAAAACTTCAACGGGCTTATCCAACGGACTTATACAAGTCCGCCTTATCCTTCACTTCCTCCTTGTGTAGAACCTTAAGGTCAGCCAGAAGTGTGAACTTAGCACCGTCTCAGGACTGTTCTGGGCATGTGCATAGCCTTGTGCTTATGCGTAGGTTTATAGATTCCCAGTATTATCAAAGGTTTTTTCAAAGGATTGTACGGACATCTCATTACTTAATATGTTCTTTTAAGTTTTTTAGTTTCTTATTAGTTTTAATTTTAACACTGCTTCAGCAGTCACCATGTTAAACAATTATTCGTTGTTTTTTTTAATGTTTACCTTTTAGAGAGAGAGAACACAAGCAGGGGAGGGGCAGAGTGAGAGGGGAATCTGAAGCAGGCTCCAGCCTCTCAGCTGTCAGCACAGAGCCCAATGCGGGCTTGAACTCATGAACTGTGAGATCAAGACTTGAGCCAAAGTTGGATGCTTAACTGACTGAGCCACCCAATTGCTCTGTTCCTGATTTTTTTTTTTCACACACTCTGCACTTAGGGCTATCCACATAAAGTGAGTCATGAGTCAGTTCAAACTAAAGCCCTAAGAAAGGAGCTCTTCAGAGAGTTTTCAGATAGGTCAAATGGTGTCTATTCGCTAGGGATGAGGCTTTGAAGAACTCCAAGCCCATTCTGCTGTATCCAGGCTACCAGGCTGCTGTTTTTCACAGCTACCATGTTTGCAAGTCTGTTGGTTTATAAGGATGCCACAGAGCTAAGGAGAGAAAGAATTACAGCAAAATAAAATGCCACATTGCTTACTGTTTATACTGAGATTTAGCCATTTTTCTTGAATAAACACTCCTCAGATTGTTTTAATTCTTTCTTTAGTTAATATCCAGAGTCCTAAAAAAATTTTTGGTATTTTTTTTTCCAAATATCATTGACTTTACGAAAGGCTGAATTTTCAGAGATCCTTACTATACTGTTCTGGAAGTCAGGTCTTGCCTCTTTTTAAAGTTAAAAAGAACTGAATCTAAATCAGTTCCCTGAATGTTGCGAGCATTCCTAAGAACATATGTAGTTTGATACTTTAAACAAACACTTCCTTGAGCTGAAGGATGTCACACACAAAGCAAATGATTCATGAGCCATTTTATCCTGACATTTGGTTTGGGTATACAAAAGATAATAAAGTGGGATGTTCTCCAGTGAGTTATGAAATTAAATAAACAGTAACTTAAATGTAAATCTACATATTATTTACAATTAGCAACATTTAACATTCCCCTCATTTGTAATATGTGGAGCAAGTTTTGCACAAAAGGCAAGCAAAAAGGCCAGAGAATAGCACTATCTCAGCTAGAGTCCAAATAGATTTTTATATAATAGGAACAATAATAAGATGACTGAAGCAGCTTATTAAACAAAGTAGACAATTCCAGAAAAATAAATTATTTAATATTAAATCAGAAAATGTCCCTGTCCTTCTTGAAGAGTATTTAGAGTTTAGAATTTTGGAGCTCCTTATTTCATAAGATCCAGACTTATATAAAGCATATTTTTTTGGAAAAACATTTGAGCTTAATTTACTAACAAATACATAAGGTATGGTCGTAATGTCATTGTGTTTACTTTAGAGGTAAAGAAGCAAAGATATTCAGTTTTCCAAAATAATGAGAAAGATTAGGAATATAGTATATGAGAAGAAATAAGTGCAAACCAAGTTGATGTGACTCAGTATAAACAAAATAACTACATGACTGATGACGGAAGAGTCCTGGGACTTCCATTATCAACAAAAATGTTTATTAGTTCACAAAATCATCAAGTTGAAGATGTCACAAAAAGAGAAATATTCTAATTGTATTGCCACTACCATATAGGTCCATTTTCTCATAATTCATTTATTTATTTATTCATTTTATTAGTTTTACGGTGATCCTTTCTCCTTGGTTGGCTCCCCAGTAGCCCCAGAATACATTTCAAGCCCTTGTGTTGGTTGGTATAAAGGATTCTTCATCATATGATCTCCACATACTTTTCCAGGCTCATCTCTCGTCAAAGAGATGTCTCCAAAAGCCCGGTCTTCCAGTTACGATCCAAATGCATCTGTGCTTCTGCTTCTGCTTCGTTTTGCATACTTTTTTTGTTTTTGGAAATACCTTCTGGCTCCTTGCCTTGAGTATCCAATTTAGATGTTACTTTGTGACGTCTGTCCGGACTTCAGAGAAATCTCATAGTCGAGCGATTAAGAATGAACATCCTTGGGGTGCCTGGTTAAGCTTTCAGCTCAGGTCATGATCTTGTGGTTCCCAAGTTTAAGCTCCACATTGGGCTCTGCACTGACAGTGTGAAGGCTGCTTGGGATTCTCTCTCTCCTTCTCTCTTTGCCCCTTCCTGTTTGTGCTCTGTCTTTCTAAAAATAATGCATATTAAAAGGTTTGTTTTTTTTTTTTTTTTTTGGTAAATAATGAAGATCCTCAAGTCACTGAAACTCTAGGTACTCCAAGTTTCTTATCTGAGAAAAGGAAATAGTAACAGTACCAACCTCATGGATTTTTGTGAGGATTAATTGTGCTGATACATGTAAAACTTCTAGTAAACACCATACACTGCTAATTCTACCTCTGTCACTACCACCAGCAACACTTTTAGACTGTAAGGGGAATAGAATTGTGGAAGATGAAACTGGAATGGAAAATACGTGATAATTTCTCAATGGAGTCCGAAGAAAAGAATTAAGAGACAGTAACATGCTAGAACAACGGCGTGGAAAACAAAGACCCATGCTAGGAAGAGCAGGATTTGACTAGAATATTGGGAAGGATTCTCTCAGGGCATGAATTTCTGCTGCTGCTGGTTCTCTGCACACTGCAAAATTTATGATTATGTTGCCTCTAAAGGCATGTACAGTCTCATGTTCCTATTACATCCAATTTAGCTTTATCTGAACAGGAAGCACAGAAATGATGTTTCCATCTAGGAAAGAAAAAACTGAACATGCTGGCAGCATTTTTCACAATAAATTCCTCAGAGACCTGCTCCCCTGAGATGTTCCTTGAGGAAGGAATTACATGAGAGGCTAAGTTTGGGAAATACTGCATACTATCAAACTATATTCCTCTCTTGGTATTTCACACATTATATTCAACTACTGAAGAATCTGCAAGGCTGTAGTAGAGTATCTCCTTGATGCCACCTAACATAGTGTTTCACAGATTTTTAACCATTGAAAATGATATTTACGGGGCGCCTGGGTGGCTCAGTCAGTTAAGCGTCTGACTTCGGCTCAGGTCATGATCTCGCGGTCCGTGAGTTCAAGCCCCGCATCGGGCTCTGTGCTGACAGCTCAGAGCCTGGAGCCTGCTTCGGATTCTGTGTCTCCCTCTCTCTCTGCCCCTCCCCCGCTCATGCTCTGTCTCTCTCTGTCTCAAAAATAAAATTAAAAAAAAGAAAAGAAAATGATATTTACTCCTTGTTTATTTTTTGAACGTTGTTTAACACGAATTCGCATTTTGTAAAAAGAAAGTTTGCAATTTGTAATCTTTCATAAGGATTTAAGGAGAATTTTCTAATACAGATTTTCATCTCTATCACTATAAGGCCCTCTTTTGGGCAGAGTCTTGGCAAATGCCACATTGTAACACAATTTGATGTCCTTAGTTATCAGACTGTTCTCAAAATTAGTTAAAACCCATAGGCTTTAACATATATACAAGTGGACACAGCAAGGGTATACTGCTTAAATGCAAATTTAAAACTACTAATTTTAAACTACTAATTTTAAAGTTTGAGAAGTCTGTCCATAAATGATAAATTGGAAATATTACCATTACATGTACCAATCTTTAAACTCAAACTTTAAATCCCCCAATAAAATCAATGACCAATTCACATGGCCAGAAAAGAGAGAGAGAGAGAGAGAGAGAACAAACTTCGTGATTCTATCTCCAGGGCAGCCTGAGGTGATACAACATATTCTATGGTCCTTACTGAGTCATTACACTGACTAGAAATTCCTCATTTCCTTCTCTTACCAGTCAATGCAGATGGAGTTTCAAGGATGTCACCTGGCCCTTACTGTCCCCCTTGCCTTCCTCCTCTTAGCTCCCACTACTACCACTTCCTTCTTCATTGGTTCCAAACAGGTTTGGAGTCAGCTCTCAAGTACATTTTTCTCATAAGCTGGGTTCACTATTTAAAGAGACACACTTTGCACACATTTTCTAGACCACATTTGAAATTAGGAATTGAGTATACAATTCAGTATCAGGTTTTTAACTTTTTTCATGAAAATTCCATCCTCCAGAATAATTTGACATGTTGAGTGTGTAATATCACCTAAATGTTGTTAGAACTGCAGTACAGCATCATGCCCAACAAAGACTTAAGTTCTCAGTGTGAGAGCACAGATAATGATCTGAAGGATGCAAGCGATATACTTCAAAGGCTTCAGAAAATAGTGAGAAACGTAACTGTTCTGCATCAGATGAACGTAATGCCATAAATTGTCACTAGAGATTCAGTGTGCAGGGAAATAGAAAGTCTTAGGCCTAGAAAGCACAAGGTCTGGGGCTCAGCCCTGAGTCAACAATCACAAGTCCAGCAGACTATGTTGCATGAGCTTTGAATGGCAAATTACATCTTTTCTTTGTGCCTCAGTTTCTCAGCACCATAGTCATTATATTATTTCTGCCTACCCCATATGGTTGTTTCAAGGAACAAACATTTGGTATTTGAGGATGTCACATGAGCAGGGCAAAGGCTTCTCTAATTCCTCTCCTCTCTGTCAGTCATTACTTTTCATTCTCTCCTTTAGATCTCCCTGTGATGCATCTCTTAAATATTTTGAAAGTGCCCTTGGTTGTCTTGTTCTCTGACTGCACTGTTCATGCTAACTGTCAAATCCTCAGCGCTGCATTAGTTCTGCTGTTACCCTTTTTTCTTCCTTAGCTGGGACTATGGAGTCCTGCTGGAGAAAAAGAACATATTGGTGCTGCTATACATCTGTGTCTGCCAACCTCAGCTGGATTCCACCACTGTCCAGTCATCTCTCTTTATTTCCTGGGTAGGGAGTTGTCCACAGTGGTATTTCCAAGCTATGTCCACTTTTCTCAAATACTCACCCCCTTTCTTCCTCATTTTTGTCTCTTTCTTAATAAAAAGTACGAACATCCACATGAGAAGTCCCCAAAGTTTTATCTTTATAAGCACTTTACAAGTAGAAAATTACTTACAACATAACTCATCTGTTCCCCATTTTCAATGACACAGTGGGAAAGATTACCTTACTCTTCACCTGTGCTTTGAATCTCCTCATCCCCTGCTTCTTCAGTGACCCTAGCCTGTAGATTACCTCTTCTGTTTTATAGCTTCATCCTCTTCATTTCTTAAAATAGAATTTATTCTTTAAGGAAGTTTGGGGTTCACTACTCAAAAAAATATGAGAGGAAGTATAGAGAGTTCCCATATACCCTCACACCCACATAGCACCCCCACCATCAATGTCCTGCGTCGGAGTGGTACATCAGAGTGGTCCTGCATCCGAGTAAGTCCAAATGATGCACTTACGTTGACACGTCATTACCATCCAAAGTTCATAGTGTACATTAGGGTTTACTTTTGGTGTTGCGCATCACATGAGTTTTGGCAAATGTATCCACTAATATATTATCATATAGAATAGTTTCTCTGCCCTAAAAATCCTCTGTGCTCTGCCTATTCATCTCTCCCTCTCCCCAACCTCTGGCAGCTACTCATCTTTTTACTGTCTCTATAGTTTTGCCTTTTCCAGAATGTCATATAGTTGCAATCTTACAGTATGTAACCTTTCCAGATTGGCTTCTTTCACTTAGTAATATGCATTTAAATGTCCTCTGCATCTTTCTATGGCTTAAAAGCTAATTTCTTTTTAAAGCAATCCTCTTTATTTTCACTGTTTTCTTTTTAACTAGGAAAATAAATACCCCTTTATTTAAGTACTTTAAAATCTCATCAGTCTTTAATACAAACAGACCAACAAACTAACACATAAAATGACCCTACAAACCCTTTTGTCCTTCACAGGTCATCCTTTCTTCCCCTTTCTCTAATAACACAAATTCTTGAGTTATTTACAGTCACTCTTTATTTTCTCTCAGTTTACTTGCCACCCACACACTGAAATCTGACTTCCACTCCCATATATCCACAGTTGTTTTTTGTTTGTTTGTTTGTTTGTTTGTCTTCTTTTTCATACTGACATCACTTTTAAAACTTTTTTTCCTGGGGTGCCTAGGTGGCTCTGTCGGTTGGGCGTCTGACTTTGGCTCAGGTCATGATCTTGCAGTCTGTGAGTTCAAGCCCCATGTCAGGCTCTGCGCTGACAGCTCAGAGCCTGGAGCCTGCTTCAGCTTCTGTGTCTATCTCTGTCTGCCCCTCCCCTGCTCTCACTGTGTCTCTCTCTGTCTCTCTCAAAAATAAAATAAAAACATAAAAAAAATTTTTTAAAGCCTTTTTTCCTTTGACTTCCCTGAGAACCAAATCCTAATTTTCTCTTTACTCTTCTTCATTCTCCTTGATTTACCTCATGTGATCTTCTTTTTGAATGGGAGATAGATAGATGATTGATAGATAGGTAGATAGATAGATAGATAGATAGAGATTTCACTCTGCACATTCTCCTCAGACAATCTTATCCACACCCATGCCTTTTGTATTACAATATCAATCATAGGCAGTCTTTGCTTTCCATGATACCGTGTTAACCTGAAATGTGTACACATTGGAATCATGCACTTTGCATGGTTCCTATATGCATGGATTTTAATTAATACAATATCATGCAAAGTGAAGATTGCCTATATTAAGTATATACCACTATCTTTATCCAGAGCCCTGCACATAAGTATATTGTTTTCTGCCAGTTTTCTCCCCTGGCTTTCCCAAGGGCTCCTAAATATTTGTAGGTCCAAACCTGATTTTTGCAGCCTCTATCCACACCCCGCCTCCCTGCCATATTCTCTATCATAGACAATCAGTCAGTAAACAGATATTATTAGCACATGTTATTGCCAGGAACTGTGCTGGATACCAGTGATATGGTGATAATAATATTTAAACATGTCCTCTTCTCTCATGTAATTTACAATCTAGAAGAAAAGGAAACTTCCCAATATAATAAATGCATATATAATGATTATAGTTATCCAGTGTCCTGTAAAAGAGTTTATTACTGAAAGAGAAGATGAATATGGCTGACTTTCCTGAGGAAGTAATAAATAAGCAGAGATGTGAATGTTAAATAAAAATTAGGTTTAGAAAAAAAGGATCAAAAGAGTATATAAGGATGGGAAACCACATATGTAAAAGCTCAAAGCAGGGGGAAAATGGGCTCTCCAGGAACTGATACTATAATCGTCATGGTAAAAGTCAGAGTAAGACTAGCACATAGCAAATCTTGAGAGGTGAGTAGGAAATAGACATGAAAGGTCTTGTGATTACTACTTTCTTTTGTGTTGCTCAAGTCATTTTTCCCTTCCCTCCACTGTATGTAAGCATTCCATCGCCAAATTCCATCGTCTCTATCTCCAGAATACCTGTCAAACATATTAGTGTCTTCCTTTCCCATTTCCTCACTCAGAGTTCTAACAGAGTATCTCACAGTAGATGAAGGCCTAGAAAGGTGTCTGGATGGGTCAGTGTAAGTGTCTGACTCTTGATTTCATCTGAGGTCGTGATTTCATGGTCCATGGGATAGAGCCCCACGTCAGGCTCTGCACTAACAGCGAGGAAGCTGCTTGGATTGATTCTCTCTTCCTTTCTCTCTCTGGTGTGTGCTTTCTCTCTGTCTCTCTCAAAATAAATAAACTAAATAAATAACATTTTATTTATTTATGAAAGGAAAGAGAAAGAGAGAGAGAGAGATAGGGGTGCCTGGGTGGCTCAGTTGGTTAAGCATGTGACTTCAGCTCAGGTTATGATCTCACTGTTCATGAGTTCAAGCCCTGGTCGGGCTCTGTGCTGATAACTGGGAGCCTGGAGCTCCTTCAGATTCTGTGTCTCCCTCTCTCTCTGCCCCTCCCTCCTTGCACTCTGTCTCTGTCTCTCTCTCAAAAATAAATAAACATTAAAAAAAATTTTTAAAGAGATATAGGTCCAGAAATTATGTATTCAATGTCATTTATATCGCTTTACTTCCTCTTTTTTATGTTTAGAAATGTTAGGACTCATAAAAGAAAGCACTTCTGCATAAACATTACATAGACTTAAATAGTTAAGAGACATGATCTGTTTGGTTCCTTGATTTTTTTTAACTTTTTCAGTATGAGAGGACTAAAAATGGACATTATGCAGAACTCCACATGTTCATTTATTTATCATTCCTTTTATATAACATTTATATATATAAATGTTAGATAAAAATGTATAACTTTTATGCACAGTATTGTGAGACCTGAACATACAATTTTAATGCAACAGTAAACCAGAAACAGTAAGATTTTATGGTCATTTGTTGTAAGAGTGGCTATAAGGATAGGAAACTGTACTGAAACTCCCCTGGGAGATTGGAGACAAGATGTTGCAGAGAGAGAGAGAGAGAAAGAGAGAGAGAAGAAACATCATATGAGGGTTCTTCCTACCAGCAACATTGTTGAAGGTTTAGGCTTGTCTGTAGCTCAGAGAGTAGTAGGCTAGGTGATGACAGCCAATGTGCCTCCTATGGATTACTGAAAAGTTGGGAAGTAAATCTGCCATAATTCAAGAGATTTACCGGATGCCTCCAAGACTTAATGCAGATCTCAGAGAAAGAATAACTCTCTCATCCTAATAATGACTTGTGCATCATAATTTTGGCGGGGACAGAAGTCGGTATGTGCAGCAGAGTCTTGGGAAACCTACAGGGTACAACATAAAGGTAAATATCCCCCAAGGAAAGGCTTAATCTTCATCTTATGGTGGTCCGAGAATAAAATATTTGGATCTGATGAGCCCCAAAAGACATGTTAAGTCAGTCGTAGAGAGAATATTCTAGACATAAAATCCTTAAACAAGAACAATTTAACATCCCACAGGTAAAAAAAATATATATTAAGTAAATTTTTAACATTTTACATTGCTAGAAAAAAATGACTATGACTCATCTGACTAATATATTAGCTAAAGAGATTCTATTAAAGCAGAGTAAAATTTTTCATCTCCAAAGGTCCTGGTTTTTCTTACTCAGGCTGGTTATGAAAATGTTATGTATAAAATGAAAAATAAATGTAAAAGGTTTGATAGATTATGTAGCTATTTTATACTGACTACTTAAATAGATGAGTGGAAGCAATTTCTTAATTGTGGTTGGTTAAAGATACATCTTTTGCCTTATGCCTGACTTGGTTATACATATTCAAATACTAGTATTCTGTTTTTTAACTTCATTTTTTTTATGAAAAACAGGGTGGAGAAACCTATAATAATGAATAATTAAATTAGATATTGTATGTAAAGTAACTCATCTAATGCCCACAATATTGGCAATAATGATAGTATTATTCATTGTTTAAAAACATAGTATTTACCTATTTGTAGAATATAAGAAATGATTTTTTTGTTATTTTACTATAGTAAAGTATGTAAATCTCAAATGTAGATTGCTGAGTCCTGACAAGTGCATATACCTGTGTAGCTGACCTTTCAAACTAAGCCAAAGGACATTTTATCACCCAAGAAAGTTCTCTCATGCCCTTTCCAGCCAATCTCCCAAGCCTGCTCTACCATAGACAACCATAGACAACTATGAGACAATGTCTTATAGTTGAGTGGAATTTATGGTACATATCTTTTTGTAAAATGTTATCCAATTGAAGGCCTTCTGAATTAAAAGACAAAAATATTTCAGGTAGGAGGAAGATCCTCTTTTGAGTTAGTTAATTCAGTTAAAAATACCTGCCAATTAGACAACCAAGATTTGTTCTTACAAAGGTGATATGAATAGTAATAGACTTATACAATTAATACAAGGACCTTCATCCCATAAGCTCTCCAGTAAGACAGAGGTACTAATGGGTAGAAAACTGGACTGTTTGAATAGAATATTGAATATGTAGGAATGTAAAGTGTCTCCCCTCAATAGATTTTGAACTCCAGAACCAAAAATAATGTCTCATTCAATTTTGAATGTCCTATGTCTCCAAGTTATGGAAAATAGCTGATAATAATAATAAAAAAATTGTTTCCTGGATATTTACCTTAAACGTTCATTGATAAGAACCCTTTTGATGCCTCCACAGACTAAACAAGCAGAAAAAGTAATTTTTATTTTGGAACTCTACAGTAGGCTGGATTGACAAGATTGATTATATGTGCTAGAATTAGAGAGTTTGCATCATCTAAATCAAAAGTTGCATACTTAAGCATGAGTAAAGACCAGACTAATAGTGTATCAGAATGAAACCATTCTTATGGAACTAGTGAATGCATGGCTATCTAAATGGTAGTTGCTAATCAGCTGTGGTCAATAGTAGCCATCAGAAATTGTTACCATGCAGACCCACTTGCCATGAAAGAAGGGACTCCCTATAGAAGTTGCAGTCATTTGAGAATTCAGCAACTACCAATGAGGGTCCCAAAGCAAAGAAGAAGCAGAACAATAACATTCTTAATCTCCCTTTCTTCCTGCCCTCTGATGTTTTGTGGTGTTTCCCATTGACCAAATCACGTAAAAAACCAGTCAGTAATCTGCAAGGGTCAGCCACTTTGGACTCAGAGCACAGTGGAAAAAGATAAAGAGCAGATCTCTGGTGCCAAGTAGAATATAACCAGCACAAGGAGTAAGTGTTTCCCTTGTAAAAAGGAGAGGAAAAATGTAAATCACTGTTATAGTTATGCATTTCTCTATCTCATTTATATAATGCTGCCATGCTTTATTTTAGATAAAAAGGATGTGTAATATTTGGAACTGTGTCAACACATTGAAATAGGTATATGTGATACTGAAATAATAGAGGCACTGTTTTCAATTTACTAAATATTTACTATTTAACTACTATGTACAAAGCCTGCTCTGGGATGATTGGATATTCTCTACAATCAAGGATAGAACAAGGAATAGGCTTAAAGTGCAAGATGAAGAATTTATCATTAATATTAGTAAGACTATGACCTCGTATTAAATGTTTACCTGTCTGAGCTCACTTGGATTAGCACAGCTTGCAGAGAGAGCTATGAAATATGTTTTCTTTATACCTAGGTGTTATTTTGTTATTTTGTTATTTTTTGTAATGGAGGAATGATGCTCACCTAGAAAGGCTAGAACTTAGTAATTCCTGCTCACAGGTCCAAAGTAATTTAATCTACTCATAATGCCAATTTATGTGAACAAATGTCATAGAAATAAATTGCTTTAGAATTTTTTCCTGTAAACACAAGCAAATAAATGGCAATTGGCATCATAATGTATTCTTCTACATGCCAGTATAGAATCACTCTGTGGGATTTTTTCTGAGCTTCAATGTCAAAACTACATTCAACAATAGAGGCAACTTCCAGAACAATGTTTAAATATTATGCTCTTGTTTACTATATTTTACCGTGTGTGACTCTACCACAAATAAAATGGACAAGTCTTTTTTGCTCACAATATTTGAGAAAAACACCTTACAAAGAAATCCTTTCTTCTCACATGAAAAATGTATTAGTTTCCTAGGGCTGCTATAACAATGTACCACAAGCTGAGTGTCTGAAAACAACAGACAGTTCTGTTCTCATAATTCTAGAAGCTGCAAGTCTGAAATCAGGACCACCCTCCCTCTCAAACCCTCAAACCTGTAGGGCAATCCTTTCTCGCCTCTTCCTAGCTTCTGGTTGTTTCCAAGTTATCTTTGGTGTTCCTGGGCTTGCAGCGACGTATCTCCAATCTCTCCATCATTGTCATCACATGACATTCTCTCTGTAAATCTCTGTCTTCACATGACTGTCTTCTTATAATGACACCAGTTATATTGGATTAAAAGCCCACCCTACTCCAGTATGACTTCATTTTAAGTAATTATATCTACATTTGGAGGTATGGGACTTAGGACTTCAACATATCTTTTAAGGGTGATAATCCATAACAAAGAATAAGTGATAAAATTTTAAGTACAGATATAGAAATGGGAACTAAAGAGGTTTTTGTAAAATCATTTTCTTATTTTCTATTTTTCTAACAAAAAAAGCCATTTCTGATATTTTCTTAAATACCTTTTGGTTGTGTTCAGTTGATTCAGGTACAACCAGTTGAAATGTAAACAAATTAAATAAGTATTTTTTTAAATTTGTTCAGTAACCAAAAGCTACTTTAGTTTTCTACTACCCATCCCATTCTATTGATAAGTTGTCATGGTGTTAGAAATACTTTATTTAGAGTTTTAAGATTAATTAGAGGATAAATTAGGGTAGGATAATATTGGAGAAAGAAGTATTATTATTAGAGTATTGCTGTGTTTAGGCTAGAGATAATAAATAGGGCCTGATTTAGAACCGAAGAGAAATGGAAAAGAGGTAACATGGTATAGTGTGGGACACTTTGTTGTTGATGTCTACTGGTTATGTTAAAAGGTTGTGTGTGAATTAAGGATTTTCTTTGAAAATACCCTGCCCTTATAGGAAAGAAGAAAATGACTTTATTATAAGATAGATAACTCAAAGAATCTCCAAGAAGAGTAAGTGGGAAGATTAGACTTAAAAACCTAGAATGACCCCTTCCTGGAAATGGGAAATAAAAAAAGGACCTTTCACATGCCTAGCAGGTTCAAGGCACAGCAAGGAGGACATTGTGGTTGGAACACTCTAAGCAAGACAAGGTGTGCTGTTGAATGACAATGGAGGGATAAACAGGGTCTATATCTTGTGAACTCTTACAGATAATTGTAAGGACTTTGATTTTTACACAGCCCTAACGAAGCAGCATTCCTTAACAGGTACAGGTGCTATCGCTGCCATGTTTGAAAGGAAACACTGCACATCACTGAGGCAATTATGAGAATAAAAGCTCAGTCAAGAAGTCTACCATGACTGCTTCTGAAAGCTCAGTTTCTCTGCCACCCTTACCAGAATCAATTCACTTCATCATGCCTTTTTTTCACTTTATTCTCTTCCAAACCAAAGTCTGTAATGGCTGAGTCTGGTTGTCAGAGTTTAGGTGACAAGCCAAGGGTGGGGTAAAAGTTTCCAGTTTCTGCCCTAAAGTAGGTCTCACAGAGCAGAAATTCCTAAATGCAGGTAGGGTTTTCAAAACATGACAAATGTCCAGTAGAGATCGAAGGATGTGAGAAGGATGAGAAAGAAGGAAAATGTAAAGTTAACCCTGAGTATTCAAGTCAGAGAAACAGGGAGATGATTTTAACTTGAAAAAAGATGTCAAAGGACGAGTAAATTTATGGCAAAGGAGGTGAATTCCAGTTAAAACAAAGGAAATTTAAGTTAGGCCACATCAAGTAGAAGTATTCACTAAGGAGTGACAGTGAATGTGGACAGAGGGATAAAACTGAAGCCATTGATGAAGATAAAGATCTTGAAGCCAAATTCATGGATTGCCCATGGGCGTGAAGTAAATATATATTCTTTTTGGAAATTAAGTAATGAGAGTTTAACAAGAATTGGAACTAAGAGTGCTTATACATTTTGTTGTTGTCAGTGGGGGATAGGAGTAGTAAGAAAATAAGATGAATTTGAATATGTTAAAGGAGAAAAAAGTATTTGGTCGAAAGATTGATAAGTTGAGAGTAAGAATGATAGAGTATGGTAGAGAATTTAAACAATTCAAACACTGTTGAAAAGGAGATTGAATCGAAGAGCATTGTGTTTTATTTTGTTTTTAAAAGAGAAAATATCTTTTCCTATCAGGCAGGTACAAAGAAATAAAATATTTTTTTTCCTCTGTTTTCTTCTAGGAGTTTTATAGTTTTAGATCTCACATTTGGGTCTTTAACATGTTTTGAGTTTATTTTGGTATGTGGTGTGAGAAAGTGGTCTAGTTTCATTGTTTTGCTTGTGGCTGTCCCATTTTCCCAACAGCATTTGTTGAAGAGACTGTCTTTTCCCCATTGTATATTCTTGCCTCTTTTGTCATGGATTAATTGACCATATAACCCAAGTATAAACCAGTTTACTTTTATTTTTTGGACTCTCTCTTCTTTTCCATTGATCTAGGTGTCTGTTTTTGTGCCGGTACCATACTATTTTGATTACTAAAGTAGTAGTAGTATATCTTGAAATCTAGGATTGTGGTATCTTCAGCTTTGTTCTTTTTCAAGACTACTTTGGCTATTTGAGGTCTTTTAGCGATTCCATACAAGTTTTAGGATTATTTGTTCTAGTTCTGTGAAAAATGCTGTTGTTATTTTGATAGGGATTGTATTAAATGTGTAGATTGTTTTGGGTAGTATGGACTGGATATTTTAACAATATTTGTTCTCCCAATCCATGGGCATGGAATATCGTTCCATTTGTTTGTGTCATCTTCAATTTCATTCATCAGTGTTTTATAGTTTTCTGAATATAGATTTTTCACCTCCTCCTTGGTTAAGTTAATTCTAGGTATTTTATTATTTTTGGTGCATTTCTATATGCTAAAAATTAAGCAGCAGAAAGAGAAATTAAGAAAGCAATCCCATTTACAATTGAACCAGAAATAATTGTTTTAAAAACAAAAAAGAAAGAAAATTTGAGCTGAGGTTTGGGAATTTTATGGAATATACATTCTTATTTATTTATTTTTTTTATAAAATCATATATGACACTGGTTTTTAAAATGCAAATACTATACAAAGGTTTCATGTATAAAAAAAGGAAAATGCCCTCATTACATCTCCTTCACAAAGACTAACCACACTGTTCAATTTCACTATGCATTTGTGAGATTGTGTACATGTGTATGTATGTGTATGACACATACATGATGAAAATTACATCTGTGTTTCCTTTTAGAAATTATTCAATTAGAATCACTGGATTTGTCACATACTACTCTGAAGAAATACTAAAACAATAGATACTATTGTATTGTATACTATTGTATACTATTTTTGAAATTTTATTAGTCCTGTTAGATTATCTTAGGTTGTGATAAGAAAGTATTCCCTAGTTTTCAATGGATTAATAAAACAGGTTTATTTCTCACTGAGGTTACATGTATAATTCAAATTAGTGGGAACTCAGCTCCATAAAATCACTCAAGGGTTCCAGTTGACAAAAACTCAACTTTTGTAGTTGTACCATCTGGGAACATGTAGGCTGTTTTTAAAGCTCCAATATGGAAGTGGCATACTTTACTTCCCTTCATAGCACATTGACCAGCATTGAGTAAGATGCTATGCCTTACAAAAATTGGGGCTCAGGTATGTTGGAAAGCAGAATTATAGTCACCTAGCAGTAAATAACTCTGCCATGCTAACTCACAGACACATCAAATTACTTATATAGTCCTTTCAGGTTTCAGGTTAAAGACAGTGAAATAATATATAATTATCACAGGATTGATAGGTAAATATCAACTTTCTGTGAGTACATAATTGTGTGACTTCAAGTGATTAGCCTTTTGTTTTCAAAAATATTTAAACAGACATTAATTCCTATTATAACATACACAACAGATAAATATTTTTCTTTAAAAACCAACCATGTAAAACATAACCTCCTTTATTAATAGCTATATTTCACAGGAAATAACAGTAAACCTTTGAAGCCTGGATATCTCAAAAGTAGAATATAGTAGTTAAACTCTTAATACTTTAGGAAGATCCTTATTAGCATACAGACATTGATAGTAATTTACCTTTATATAAAATCTGTATGGTGTCATATAAACATTCAGTAAACCTTTTCTTGTCTGCATATTAAAGCGATGTTGTAAGCACTTTAACATATATTAACCCATTTAGTTATATCAACAATATGTTGAATTAGTTGCCATTTTTGTTCCCATATTTAGTAAGAGAACTGTGAGAGGCAGAGAAGTGCTTAATATTCTTTAACACCAATGTCAACAGTTTCACATTTGTCAAATATTCTTCATTAGATTGCTAAGTGAGATTTATGGCTTCTCTGCTTTCCTTTGTTTTTCTAGTCATGTTTGAATTAAAGAATACAGGGCTTCTAATTTTCTGTTTTCACAAACATACTTATATATTTACCTTTGCATAAATAAGAGGATAAATATTGCATATGCTACCATTTTTGTATCCCTCAGTTTTTGATTATTGAATAGAATTTGATTAACCAGTGCTCTATCAATAGTCAATTGAGTATTTCTCCCAATTTATTCAATTGCAAATAATGTTCCATGAATAGCCTCGTCTAAGCACATGTGTATTTTTTGCCAAAATCTCCAGAATTGCTAAAATAACTTATATATCCCACCTACAGTGTTTGTGTGTGCCTTTTTTTTCTTTCTTATTTTTTAATACACCATTGTCAACTGTGGTATTATATGATAAAAAAATACATGCAGTTTTTCTCTTATGAGTGAACATCAGTGGCCTGTGTGCATCTTACTTTACAAACTTTTTCATCTTCTTTGCTTATACTTATATGTAGTTGTCATTTTCTTATTGATGTAAAGGTGTCCTTTGTATTTGTGGTGTCCAAAATTCATGCCCTCCTCAAAGAGGTCTGCATCCTAATCCTCATAATTTGTAAACGTGTTACATTTTTACATATTTTTCAGATATGATTAAGTTAAGGATCATGGGGAAATTCTACTGGATTATCTGGATGGGCCCACCGTAATCACTAAAGTCATAAAAAGGAAGATGCGAGTCAGAGAAGGAGATATGATGACAGAAGCAGGATCCAAGTGAGGCCATTAGTGAAAGAGAACTGTAAATCAAGGATGTGGGGTGGCTTTTAGAAGCTGGAAAAGGCAAGGAAAGGATTCTCCCCTAGAGGCTCCAGAAGGACTAAAACCTAGCTGGCAGCTTGATGTTAGCCTGTAGGGTCCACGTTAGGACTTAATGCCAAAAGTGTAAGATGAGTAGCTTGTGTTGTTTTAAACCACCAAGTTTGTGGCCATTTGTCTCACAGCAACAGGAAACTAATATAAAATATTGAGGCAGTTAGTCCTATGCCAGTTGATGTATGCAATTACTTCGACTTTGTCCTTTAGTCTTTACTTCTAAAGTTGGGTTTTTAGGGTTTTGCCACAGTGTATTTTTTTAAATTTTTTTTTTGTTTATTTTTGAGACAGAGAGAGGCAGAGCATGAGCAGGGGAGGGGCAGAGAGAGAGGGAGACACAGAATCCAAAGCAGGTACAGGCTCTGAGCTGTCAGCACAGAGCCTGACATGGGGCTTGAACCCACGGACCGCGAGATCATGACCTGAGCTGAAGTCAGACGCTTAGCCGACTGAGCCAACCAGGTGCCCCTTGCCACAGTGTATTTTAAAAGTACTCAACATGGATATTAAATCAAAATTTTTCAAGAAATTTTATGGTTTTATATTTTTTATACAAAACTTTGATCTATCAATTTGTTTTGATGCTGCAGTTAAGGTGGGAATCGAACATCATTGTTTTCCTCCAAAACAAATCAGAAGAGATCACAACTTCCTAAGTATGAGTGATATGTTTTACAACTGTGATTACTCCAGAAGTCTATTTCTTGAACCAAATTGACAGTCAAAAATTATTGCTTTGGAAGATAATAGTGATTTTTTTTTTGTGCTTGTGATTTAGTTTGATGAGAGGTACGATTTTGACTAATTTCTCTTCAACCTGAATAAGTACGCAGCAGTGCAAAGGAGATGTGAAAAAATGCATAGAAACCAGGTTGAGTGAACTTTCCCCAATCCTTCATTGTGTGATGTTTTAAACAAGCACAAACTGAAAATCAGAATTTGTCCCTCTATTTCATATATGAAATATTCATAGTAGAATAATAATGGCATTAGTGTCAGGAGAGTAAATGATTGGTTTGGTTGCTTAATTCACTAGGTACCATATCACTTGGAGCAACAAAGGTAAAACCAGACTAACTGATTATTTTTGTCACTTCTAACTCAGTGGATTCTTGGGGAGGCCTCTGGAGAAAAGCTGCCCAAATGATTAATAGGGATTTCTAGCCCCTGGATTGTATGCATGGATTTTAGTATTCTAGCCATCTCTAATTATTTCCTTTCTATTGTGTGTTCATTTATAAATCTCTTAAAAAGATGTAAAGAGACAATCTCCTTGGTGAACATTAAAAAAATAAGGAAACCAACACAAAGCAGGTACCACTAGCTTTTTATTAAGTTGCTAAAAATAAAAGAATGGTGGAAATCTTTACAGCCTCTTCATCAAGCTACAAGGAAGCGTATTGAACTCTAGGCATGCTAGTGACTTGGAATTAATGTGTTTGGTGCAATTTCAGTAGAATTAAAGAAGAGAAATGCAAAATGTGAAAAATGCTTGTTTCTGCTTCTCAAAATATTTCCCAATAGTTTAGAAAAAATGGTTAGTAAAGAATCCTCATCATTAGTGTTTAAAAGAAGTTCTGTGTTTTATAATTAATTACATTGTGTTCACAAGTTAGTGTGAAGAACTCTTTTCCAACAACACAGATATTCAGAGTCATCTTTAAAAAGAAAAACAAAGTATTTTCCAATGACTACTGGGAAACATTAGAATGACAGAAATGCGGGTATCTAATTAGTTTATAAATCCAAACTAGCATAAGTATGTATCAGACAGAAATGAATTGACTTCAAGCAAGATGCATACCTTGCCAACAGCATTAATCGTCACTGAAAGTTAACATTAAATACACTGTTCATGTTTGGGAGATCAGTGCATTTGGTAATCTGAATATATCTTTGGAACAGGAATTAATATTGCTAACTAAGGAACTTCCAGTGCCTCTAAAAATCCATTATAGCCTCTCTCTTCCACTGTTTGCAACTAAAACTTTGAAAAAAAATATAAAAGACACTTCTTAAGGACTCTGAACTGTTAACAATAGTAAGCAGACTGGTGAGGAGAACCACAACTTTTAGAATAACCTATAACCAGATTGAGTTTCCTGTTTTGTTTTGTTTTTCTTTTCCCTTCTCTTTTATCTCTTAGCTTTATTTAAGGGCATCCCTAGTATGGAACTGCAAAGCAAGTATGGGAAGAGAAATACTATGATAACCCCTGTCTTTCTGGTCGGAAGATAGGGATAAGGAACCTCTGCAAGCTCTCACCAGCAGTAGGGGATAAGATTACCATATTTTCTTCTTCTTTTCCTCTTCTGGCTCTTCCCCAAAGGAGCCTCAGCCACAGATCTTCAGTTTAGTAATGGCAGCAGATCTAAAACCCTAAGAGAAAACCCCTCTTTCTGACCAGATAAACTGAGAAAGGGGGACCGTGATGTCCAAAGAATGATAGGGAGAGGGCTTCATTTTTTTTTTGTTTTTGTTTTTGTTTTCTTTTTTCTGTCACTGTTTTGCTCCAGGATAGACCCAGTCATGCAGAAATGAGCAACAGAGCAAATGGCTAAAATTCTGAGAGAAGCTCTTTCTATCTAAAGGATAGGTTGAAGGGGCCCCTAAAGCTTTTGAGTATGTGAGAAATCCTATTAGGGAAGATAGCCAGAGAAGAGGATCCCCTGACTCTGTGTATGAAATAACACAAGTCCAGATTCACCCGTGAAATGCAGTGCATGGAACAGACCAAAAGCATCATATCAGAGTCCATGAGAGTTGAACTATAATGTAAACTGAAATCCAGTCTCATGTGGATCCCTAAAAGGTATATGCATGAGATGGACCCAAAACAGCAGAGCAAAGCCTTTGAAAATTGAGCTTACCCTGGAACCACAGCTGGAAGGGGAGATAGAACTTAACTAGATTGATTGTCTGCAACAACAAAATAAAATAAAATGTACTTTCTTCAGAATATTTTAACAGGACCTAAGTTTCACAAGATAATATACAAAGTGGCTATGGTACAATCTAAAATTACTCAATATTCAGAGGACCAGGAAAATATGAGCGCTTCACAAGTGAGAGGAATCCACAAATAAAAATCTCAGGATGACCTAAATGTTGGAGTTATCAAAGACTTTAAACCAATAATTGAGGTACTATTAAGTTCCCTTGAAATTAATGAAAAATTAGTATTTCCAACAGAAAAACAGAAGTTACATTAAGAACCAAATAGAAATAATTGAATTGAAAAAGTAAAATATCTGCAATTTAAAAATTCACTGGGTGGGCATAAAACCAGATTAGAAATGACAGAGGAAAGACTCAAAGAAGTTGAAGACAGACAGAAATAATCCATTTGAAAAGAAGTGGGAAAAAATATATTGAACAGGGGTGCTTGGGTGACTCAGTCAGTTAAGCGTCTGACTCTTGATTTCAGCTCAGGTCATGATCTCATTGTGAGAACGAGCCCTGTGTTAGGCTCTGCACTGAGAGTGGAGCCTGCTTGGAACTCTCTCTCTAAATAAATAAATAAACATTTAAATATATATATTGATCAAAATAAACCTCAGGGACCTGTGACAATATCAAATTTGGAAAGTTTGTTCATTATATCTGAATTTCTTTTAAAAAATGTTTCCTTTCCTTTTAGGAATCCATAGCACAAAAGTTAGGCTTTTTGATACTGTATTTTTATTTTATAATTTGTTTCATGAATTCACAGGGTTTTGAATCTTATAAAAGTTCATTTTAATAACATTATCATGTCTTTATAATTCAAGGAATCCAATTGAATACTTTTAATGAATAGAATTTGAAATCCTCTTAGGTCATAAGCATTAGTCTTAGAGAAAGAAAATGTAAAAACAGTTTAGTTTTTAGAGTTTAGTTTCTGGCAGTGGATGCATCTCAGACACTCAGGAGAATAAATAAACCTTTAAGAATTCTGGATAAAATAAAACAAAGTTTCTTTTAAAGGCACTATGAGGAGCGCCTGGGTGGCTCGGTTAAGCGTCCAACTTCGGCTCAGATCATGATCTCGCAGTTCGTGAGTTCAAGCCCCGCGTCCGGCTCTGTGCTGACAGCTCAGAGCCTGGACCCTGTTTCAGATTCTGTGTCTCCCTCTCTCTCTCTCTGACCCTCCCCCGTTCATGCTCTGTCTCTCTCTGTCTCAAAAATAAATAAACGTAAAAAAATTTTTTAAAAATAATAAAGGCACTATGAATCTCATATTGAATTAGGGGAATCTCCAGAGAATGAAAAAAAAAAAAGTTGCTCAAAATTTAAGTGTTTTGTTAGCCATACTGAATGAATTTACCAACCTTGGTGGTAATGGACCCTTAATATTTACAATTAATTATTATTAACTGTCAATTACTAACACAGAAACAGCTGTAAAAGCCTTGGGCAGCATGAACTGGGAGGGTTGGAACAATTGGTTACTGTTGGTATCCTCAAATAAGGAGATACTAAATTATAAAAAAAAAAATCCACAATCATAAACAAAGATGAGATAACAAGTTTTGTTTTGTTTTTTTTTTTGTTTTTGTTTTTTTTTGTCTTAAATTGAACTCTGGGAAAAAATAATGTCTCTTTAAAAATCAGAACCACAGGCCTGTGGTTTACACACAGTGTGTACCCAATACACACTATTGGGCATCTAAATTTATACTAATATTATGGTAAATGAAAATAAAAACCAAGTCTCTTGTAGTAACTTTCCCATTGTACCTGGCAGAAAAACAGATTAATTATTTTCAAGTTTATTTCTTTTGAGAGAGCTAGCCAGGGAGGGGCAGAGAGAGAGGGAGAGAGAGAATCCCCAGCAGATTCTGCACTGTCAGTGCAGAGCCTGTTGCAGGGCTGGAACTCATGAACCATGAAATCATTACCTGCATAGAAACCAAGAGATGGGTGCTCAACCAACTGAGCCACCCAGGCACCCCAAAAGATTAATTTTTTGTATTGAGAAACATACCTCCAACTAATGCATTATGAGATTCTGATATAGGAAGTTCCACCAAACTTTAGTAAGCAATCCAAAATTACAAAGATATATGAGGAAATTTTATAGAGATTATCAGTATGAACTAAAGGCAACATTTGATGGCAAGACACTTAGAAAGTAATAAATGAAGCATACAATTTAAGAAGCATAAAAAAAATGCTAAGTTTGATTCTAAGAAATAAGCCTACACCCCATTGTAGTGATTCTGCAGAACACTAAAGACATAGCAAAGATCTTAAAAGGAACCAGAAAAAAGAATGCCATGACAAAGAATGTTGATTAGACTGAAAATAGAATTTCAGCAGAACAAAAATATTCTAAAAGAGTTGATAAAAATAACTGAAAACGCATGATTTTCTATCAAGGTAAAATATTATTCAAAGAAGATATAGAAAGAAATAGAGACTTTTTCAGATAATCAGAATTTAGAGAGATAATTGCTAGCATTATCAGATCGAAGAACCTTCCACAGATATCTCCAAAAAATAAGGAAATTTTAAGTAACATATTATATCGGCAATTGGTAGTCGGATTAAATCACCAGAAGGTTAGAGACATTATGTATCATTTTAAAATCAGAAAGATCAGAAAGAAGAAAAAACCCTTTATTAATCTAAAGCAATGTACAAAAAGGCAAAAAAAAGACAAAAAAATAAAAGTAAATAAAAATCACAAATATATGTTGTAGAAACAAATCCAAACATATAGTGCCTGCAATGAAATAAAGTTGCCTGTATAAATGACTGTTGTCAGAATATATTTTTGAAAAAGAAATCTTCCATTCATGAGTTGTTTATAGATACATACCTCAAACACAATATGAAAGAGAAGTTGAAAATATGGATAAATATGTAGTAGGTATATAATAACCAAAATAAAGCCTGTGTATTTCTATTAATATCAAATAAAAATTTAAGGTGATTGGGCACCTGGGTGGCTCAATTGGTTAAGCATCTGACTCTTGGTTTTGGCTCAGGTCATGATCTCAGGATTCGTGGGTTCAGGCTCCCTTTTGACAGTGCAGGGTCTGCTTGGTATTCTGTCTCTCCCTCTCTCTCTGCCCTTCCACTGCTCTTTCTCATTCTCTCTCTCGCTCTCAAAATAAATGAATAAGCTTTAAAAATGTATATATTAAATAAAAATTTTAATCACCTTAAATATTTTTAAACAAATTTTTTATGTTTATTTTTGAGAGAGAGAAAGACAGCAAGAGAGCGTGAGAAGGGAACGGGCTGAGAGAAAGGGAGACAGAGAATCTGAAGCAGGATCCAGGCTCTGAGTTGTCAGCACAGAGCCAACGCGGGGCTCGAACTCTGCAAACCATGAGATCATGACCTGAGTCGAAGTCAGACACTTGACCGACTGAGCCACCCAGGTGCCCAATCACCTTAAATATTAATAAACATGATAAGGGACAACTAAATCATGGAATATCCACACAGTGAATGATATATAGCAGTGGAAAGAAATGAAATACAGCTAGAAGTTGAATAATAATATAAATTAGTAAAGAATAAATATGGTATTATATGTATGTGTAAAACATTAAGAATGAATTTAACATAATAGGGGCATAAATAGTTGCTTTAATGAGTTCTTTACCTGGATGATGAATACCTGGGTAATTGTTATATTCTTTGTATCTTTTTGTATACCTATGAAAGATCAGAACAATAAAATAATGTGAAGAACAAGAATAACAGATTCTATAGTACTAAGAGTTCCTCTGGCTTATATAAGCCTTTTTCTGGGAATGATAATATTATCTGGCTTTCTTTGAATACGAAAGAATAAATCATTAGAGTCATCTCAAGATTGATTTGCCAACAGCATTTTTTTTTTCCTTCAACCCCGACTGGCTGAACTGTGTCTAATTTGTAAATCCCAGGATGTATTGCTGTCCTTTTGAAGAAGTCACATTATTTATTTTCTACAGACATTAATTTTATTCTGGCTTCTTTTTTTTTGTAGGTAATTAGAGCATTTTCAAGTCTAACCCATTATTCATTTGGGGGTTGACAAATTCTTCTGTAGCCTAAACTGCCTTTCTAGATTTGAATCTGCTTTTAAGGGTCTTTAGTCTCCCTTACACTCTAACTGTCAGGACGTGTACTTGAAAAAAAACATAAATATTTATTTATGAAACTACAAATCCCAGTTTTATTAGCATATTCATAACCAGAATAATTCTGATAATATAAAAAATATAAAAGTTGTGCATGTTCTGTATGAATATATATACATGTAGACGCGTTATTGTATATATGTATGTTATATTTGTGTACATAACTTGTACACATATACATGTACATATACACATATATAACAATTTAGTATCTATTATACATATGAGTGTATATATATATATATATATATATATATACATATATAATATACATAGTACAATCATGACCTAGGTTTAGTTCAATTTTGCTTTGTTTTCATTTTATTTCACCATGGTGATATTATAGGCTAAGTTTGAGGTTCCAGAAACCATATCTCCTTTCTCTCTAACCTTCCTGCTTCAGCTCAATAACCTTTATAGATTTTTACCTTACTATCACAATGATTGATGAACAGAGTAGATTTATCTCTTATGTGTGTGTGTTTGTTCTTGTTTTTTTTTTCTGATATTAGATTCTTTCCTATGGTAAACTTACTGTAATGTCAATTTGTCAGGCCTGTCTCCATGTCCCTGGCTGCAAATGCAGGTGTATGATCATAGATGGGTGAATAAAGAACGTCATTATCCTCATTGATTATTTAATTAGGGTATGTGACCAAAGACTAGCTTTTTTTTTTTGTTGTGACTTACTAGTCAAATATCAGAATAGACAATCTCTCTAACCCAAAGTATTTAAGTTTGTGTTATATAAATGTGGGGTCACTGGCAGCCATCTGGCCTGCTAAGAGAAGAGAGACTGTCATTTATAGGAGGGAGGGAGAAAGAAAAATGAGAAGAGAGAGAGAGAAGGCCCTGGTGACAACATTCAAGCACCCAAACCCAGTAAGGAAGCAAAGGTGAATAACCTGGAAATACAGAGCCTGGACAATGCTATATGGTCCAGATTTGTCTGAACACACCTGTGTCTAGTACTTCTCAATCACGTGGGTAATTTTTTTCTCTATGTAGGATTGGGATTCTGTCACTTGCTATGAATAGATTCAGAATAATACTAATTTTTTGAGCCTTTTGTTGAAGTATAGCATACATACAGAGCAATTAAACATCATAAATATTCAGTTTGTTACGTTTTCATAAAGTAAACACTTCTAGTAACTGGCACCCAGATCAAGAAACAGAATACTCTTAGGGTTCCCCAAGCCTTCTTGTGCCTTTTCCAGTCATTGTCCTTTCTAAGAGTAACTATGATGCCATTTTTAATTTTTCAACATTATATTATGAAAATTTTCAAGCATATAGAAACTTTGAAAACCTTTTACAGTGGACATTTTAGTAACCACTATGTACATTCTACAATTAACATTTACTATAGTTGCTTGATTACATATCTAGTCATCTGTTCATCTTTCTATCTTTTAATCTATCTCACTTTTCCAATGCATTCAAGGTAAGCTGCTGAGATCACTATATTTCTTTGCAAGTTCTTCATCACATAAAGCCTTAAATAGAATCTTTGTCTTCTTTTGAGGAAAAACTTATATAAAATGAAACGTAGAGTCAATCCTAGTCAATCTTTGAACTCCTTCAGAAGCAAACATGTTTATGTTTTGTTTTTGTGGTATTTGGATGGGTTGTTTAAAACCAAAAAACATAAAGTCAGATGGGTGATATGTCTACTATATTTTAGCTAGACCATCTAGGCACTTAATAGCACTATGTCATATAATGATTACATTGTCTTTTTTCCTCTTTGAATAATCCAGGAAATGTATAAGAATAAGATTGTATAAGAATACTTATATTAATTATAACCTAATCATCTTAATTATGTTCGATATAGACTAAGTTGAACTGGATCTTCCATTTTTAGGCAATAGTTTTCTCTAGAAAAACCATCTCTGGGTGACTAATATCAAAGCTACAGTAGATATCCAACATGCTCAGTGATCAGTCTTCATTCTATTAATGGTTCTACTTTCTGTTGATATCCTTTCACTCCGAAGATGACCAGGAAAGTAATAGGTCTTTTGAAAAATTAAAAATATAGTCTGCAGTCCTTGGTATAATATTTTGAAAGGAGTCAGAAAAACCAGTATTCCATGTATTAAATTAGCCCTTGATTTACTGGGTTAATGACTAAGTTCCAATTATTTGTGTGTTTATTCTCACTTCAAATTTCTAATAAGTTCAATATATTTATAACAGGAATGTTTTGAAAACAGAATGTGTTGATAAATGCAGCATGTTTTTGAACCAGAAAATAACCTATTTCATTTCTGTCATCTTTTTACTGATGTAAAAACTGTATCAGATGTTAAATGTTAGAACCTATATTTACATCTCAGGCTCTGTTGCTATTTTTGGTGGAGACACCACTCAAGGGCAGGGATGCTGGGCTTTTATTCTCTAATATACCTGACATGATTCTTAAGTGTGGAACTGGATACCACTTCCTAATGGTATTATACCATTGAGTGCACTCAATGGAATCTATTGTACCATAGAATCCACGTTCTCTGTGGGCCACTTTGCATTTCCAGCCTCTTCTCTAATTTCCATTGCACCCTCTGCCTCTAGCCAGGATGGTTTCTTGACTCTTCAACTTTCACCATCTTTAGGTCCCTTTGATACTTGTTTGTTATGTACTGTAGAATGTGATTATTTGTGCTGGCATTCTTTTTTTTGCCTATATGCAGTCTTTAAGTGTACTTAACTCTTTTTTTTTTTAATTTTAAATTTTTTAAATTTATTTTATATTTTATATTTTAAGGGGTTGGGGTGGCAGAGGGAGAGAGAGAATCCCAAGCAAGTTCCACACTGAGTTCAGAGCCTGACTCAGGACTGGATCCATCGACCCAGAGAGACCACGACCTTAGCCGAAATCAAGAGTTGGATGCTCAACCTGTGGTAAAGCCCCTCCCTAAGGAATGAGGTGAAAACCTCAAGGCAAGGGAAGGCAACCTGGCTATGTGCGTGTGTTCGACATTCCTCATGACTTTGTAACATAGACCACCCATTCAGACTGTATGTTACCATATATGGGAGACAAAGGAGAAAAAATTGTACAAAAGGCAACTCCCTGCTGCTCTTGGGGCTCAGCCTTTTGGGTCTTAGCCCACTGAGCCCATGCTGGTACGGATAAAGCTGCTTCCTGGAAAGAGGAGCCTCATTGTCCAGACTCTCTGTGTGTAACTCACTGCTACAAACCAACTGAGCCACACAGGTGCCCCAGTATTTAACTCTTCTTAATGAGATTGTATTTAGTACTTATGGACTAAATTGAGATCTCACCAACAAACTTGAACATAAACAAATATAATTTTCCAGTGAGGGTTAAAATATAATATCTATTCATAATGAAAATAGCCAAAATAACTCAAAGTCATGATAAAAAAAAAAGATTGAGGATTGATTGGCTCTGAGACCAGTAAATTTTGATTATAATGCTTTTGAATTCATTCATTTATTTATACAGTCAACAAACCTTAGTAAGCATTTTCTATGTGTTCAACACTGTTCAGAGTATTGAGGGTATGAATGATACAAAAGTCTTTACCTTCATGGAACCCACATAGAAAGAGAAAACAACTAGTACGAAAGGCCCGGGAATAGAATGAGCTTGGCATGTTTGTGAAGCATAATGAAAGCCAGTGTAATGAGAGTATAGTGAACAAATGGGAAAATGGTAGGAGAGGAAGACAGTGACTCTTCCTGGGGCTTATGGGCATAGTGTTATGGACTACATGTTTATGTCATCCCAAAATTCATATGGCTCTAATCACCAATGTGATGAAATTTGGAGATGTGGCCTTTGGGAGGTAATTAGTACATAAGGGTGGAGCCCTCATGATTGGACTATTGTCCTTAGAAGAAGAGATGGGAAGGTGTGCTTGTCTCTCTGTTCTCTGTCATGCAAGGACACAGCAAGATGGTGTTATCTGCAAGCCAGGAACTTGGCTCACTGCAACTCCCCCATGCTAGCACCCTGAGCTCAGACTTCCAGCCTTCAGAAATGTGAAAAATAAATGTTTAAGCCAACCAGTCTGTGGTATTTTGTTACACTGGCCTAAGCAGACTAAGGCATATAGTAAGTATTTTGAATTGAAAGTATGATGAGAAGCCATTTGGCAAGTTAATCAGGGGAATAACAAATTGACCAAACTGGTCTTAACTGTCCCCTCAAATTGACCAAACTTAAAATTCTTCGTGCCTCTAGGCCCTTGACCTCTCTTTTCTTAGAGCTTTACTTTGAAAACTTGGGGTTGTAATTTCTTTCTCTGTCCCTTTGAGATGTAAATCTTTTTAAAAGCCTCTTGTCAGTTTTACAGCCCAGGAATGCCTTTCTAATAGGACATTAATTTCAGGTGATTGTGTGTGAGGCAGGATGGCTCCTACTGAATATAAGGTAGCCCTATGACACAGGGAATCATGGACATTGAGAGAAAAGGGGACGTTCAGAGAGGCTGGAGCCCCAGAGAAAGGAAGAGCAAAGTGCAATCTGAAATGGGAGTATTAAGTAGGGACCAGCCCATGCAAAATATTATAGACTACCTTAAATGTTTGCATTTATCTAAAAGCAAATGAAACCATCAAAGTGTCTGGACAAAGAGAAAGGTAGGACTTGACATAGTTCAATTTATCTTTAGGGAAAAATATAACACTCTAGTGGTGCTGTGGGAATTAAATAGAGAGGGATAGAGTATACAAGAAGGTTTAGTTAGCAGGCCAGTGTGGTAATTTAGATAAGACAGTAGCTGGTCAGAAGGTAGTAAAGATAAAGAAGAGGGAGCATACTTCAACTATTTATGAAGCAAAGTAGACAACTTTGGGATGAATAAAATGGAGGAGATGAGAGATAAAGAGCAAAAATGACTCTCAGGTTTGCAAATGAAAGTGAATAGAGCAATAGATTAATTCCCTAAGAAATAGAATTTGTGATAGCACCAGTGTTGGGCAGGAGGAGGGGCTGAGTTGGGAGAAGTATATATAAAGTGCATATAAAGAATGCAGCAATCAAAAGGGAAGTCAGTAAATCCTGAAACTACAAGAAGAAAATCAAAGAGGCATGTGTATGGGATGAAAAGGAATTTTCCCTTTACCCATCTAGGTTTTTGGTTGTGACACCCCTGAATAAACAAACAAACAAACAAACAAAAAACCCCACAGATTAACAGGAGAATAATAAGCAGACGTTTAATAACATGGATACCTCCTGTATACATTGGAGATACCCAGGAGAACTGAGTAACCCCCTGAAATGGGTCAAGCCATCATCTTAAGTACCATCTCCAGCTAAAGATAAAAGAAGATGATGGGGCAGGAGCATGGGGAGTAATGGGAGTAATGCCTTTTTTTCAGGCAAAGCATGGTAGCTGAGGTTATGGTTTCCATGCAGATAGAATTTCTAGAGTTTAGTCATCCTTCTCTTCCTGGCACAGAGAAGGAGACACCCTTACAAATGGAGATTTCCCTTATAAATGTAAATGTCTCTCACAAAAGAGTGTCTTCTACTAGATGTTCAGAGCTTTTTCTATGTTTGCTGCTTAAAAATCAACAGTTCAAGATAATCTTTATACCAAAAAGGCATATATATTTTGGGGTGACAAAATCTCCCTTTCATGTGTGTGGACAATGACTTTGAAGTTACTGTCCAGGGAAAGGTGTCCTATTTCTGTTTATAACCTTACTGATAGGGAATCCATGTGGCAAAACAAAACAAAAAATAAACCACAACAGAAAACAGACTATTTTAGTGTCATTCATTCATTCATTCAACAAAGAAGTCTGTTGTGCAACAACTAAGTGCCAGGAAGTTTAAGTCTGAATTTTAGGATCATCTGATACCACGCTTACTTACTTTCTTTTTATTCATAATTTGGATTTTATGTAGCTTTCCCATGGAGAAAAATGGGCTAGCCAAAGAACATGAGTTTGCAGGCATTTAAATTTCCATTGCAACATATTTAGTTTGCATTCAAGTTTTATCTATAGGTATCCTCAGCTTAGAAAATGTGAATATATCCCAGATATATGGGGCCACTCTGAGTAAGCTAACAAACTACTGAGCTCTCTAAGCCTGAAAGGCTAAGATTAGTATACACTCAGGGGTTTTTATCACTCAAAAATGTATGGAAAATCCTTTCCATTGGCCAGATTCGCAACATGGTCACATACATATTAAGTGTAATGTCTTGAATGGAAAGCCACCTCAACTGAGAAATAAAACTATAGTGTCTCTATAAATATCCTCAGGAAGCATTTTGAGCCATTCCATACCTGAGTTATTTTTAAAGTGTTAGGCATAGTTCGCTTATTCCATGAATACCATTTAACATTATTTGAATTAACACTCACCCTTTCAGATCTTATAGCTACTAGCATTTAACTACCTTGTTGATTGGTTAATTCATCTTCCACTAATGTTTCCAACATGCAGACTTGACAGACTATTACCCTACTTGTAAATGGATTATTTGGTGTTTTAAAGTTGGATGTGATTTGACATAACATGACTTATAACTAAATAAACGATTTAAAAGCCATATGCCAACTCACTTTGCTATTATATTGATTTTTAGTTAGTGCCTAGTAACATGAAAAGAATTTTTTTTAAAGTAGCCACTTTTAGCACATTGAGGATTGATGTGGTGTGAATAACTTAGAAAATATTTTGGAGTGAGGTAGATCATGGATTGAATCACTACCAGCCCCTTAAGTATAACTGTATATTCCCCTTAGTTTCCTACATTGCATAGTTATTCTGAGGATTAGGCATATTGTTTGTAAAATATCTACAGAGTGATTAGCAAAAATAAAAGGCTGTGGAAATAGGTAATGAGAAATAATAAAATTATTATTACAAACAATTATCATTGTCATCTTCAGCAACAGAAGCTTCTGAAATTTTTTTCAGAAAAAGTGCCATTTTTGGTACTTGGGACAGACCCAGGTTTTGTGGATCCTGAAGCTTATATAATTGTAAGTGTTCTCTTTAAAAAAAAAAACTACAAACTGAGAACAAACTGAGGGGGTGGGAGGGAGGGGAGGGTGGGTGATGGGTATTGAGGAAGGCAGATTTTGGGATGAGCACTGGGTGTTGTATGGAAACCAATTTGACAATAAATCTCATATATTGAAACAAAAATAAAAAAATAAAAAAAAATTACAAAAACCCCACAAAATTAGGTGCAGAGCCTTTGAAGGAGCTACTCTAACTAAGGAGCCTTGAAACTTAAGCTTTTTAGTAAAGGGGAACAAAATATGTGACCCAAACATATCCAGTTTGGCGTGTGGATTATTTTGTGCTGGAACAATCAAGACCCAGCAGATTCAAGAAAAAAATTACCTCTCCTTTAACTACACCAAAGAATTTAGATAGGGAGCCTGGCCTAGAAAGAGAGCGATTACCAAAGATAACTTTTTATTTGAAAGACCTATCTGTATGGCAGGGCAAGCATCCATTTACCAAACATGTGCTTTTCATATTGTCCTGTGAATTACCCTGCTTCCCTTTGAAACCCCAAGTCCCTATTTCATTCCTTAGCTCAGGATGACATCTAAGCCTTAGTTGTCTGACTTGTCCTTGGGTCTTATATTCTTATGGGGCTCCCATACATCTGTAATTAAATTTGTTTTTCTCCTGTTAATCTGTTTTATGCCAATTTAATTAATAGACCAGCCAAAAGAACCTAGAAGAGCAGAGAAAAAAATTTCCCTCCCCAATATTAGCTTCACAGTAAATAAACCTCCAACAAAAGCAGACCAGGGTTTATAATCTGGAAAATCTGTACCATCACAGTAATTAATATTTTCCCTCCTCAGGAGTAAAATAGAACTGCAGTTCAGTGATGCTCATCTCTCCAGGGATGTCTTTGCTCTTTCCCACATGCTTTTATTTAAGTTTTGAAAATGACATCAGATTAGAGCACATTTGTTCCTAAAGTCCTGCTGATACACATGAAGATATGCCTACACATACATTCTGGGACTTTAGTAACAGATATTCACCAGTAAAGCTTGGAGAGAAATCAGAGAGGAAAAAAATAATGAGAATTAGAAGTTTAGGCCTGGACTTGCATTTAGATGGATGGAACAGTTTTAAATGTCAATCAAGTCAATTTAACAATCATCATTTACTTTGAACTAAATAAACCAAACCAAAACGATCTGAGAAGGCTTTACAAAGAAAGTGACTTGACTTTGGCATTAAAAGGTGATTTGAATCTGTCAAATTACTTTTTTTCTCTTATTATCCCACTTGCCCAAGTTAGGCTCTTTACTCTCTTGAAGAGATTGCTGTACCAGCCCCACCAGGTCTGTAAAATACGTCATAATAGAAGATCCTTCTTTTTTCTCCACATTATTATCTACAGCTCAATGTCGTGAAATTTAGACATGCTGAAATGATACTAAGTCACTTAAAGCATTTTAAAAAGACCAAGAAAACCATGCAATGAAGTGGAGTAGCTATGCCTATGTACAAGATTAGGAAATTGAAATTCAGGTGCCCATGTTTCTTATATGGCAGAGAGAGAAGTTAAATCCAAATTTCCCCAGATCCCTCTGTTTCCAGAGCACATGCTTTTTCACCCTTCAATGCACTTCTCTGTCCTTCTTGATTACTTCTGTGCCCCTGTCTCACCTGTTGAATATAAGTTGCTATAATTTTTTAAATGTTTTTGCACAGGTATTTATTTTTTTAAGTTTATTTATTTATTTTGAGAGAGAGAGTGGGGGAAGGGCAGAGAGAATCCCAAGCAGTCTTTGCACTGCCAGCTTAGAGCCCTATGTGGGGCTTGAACCCATGACCCATAAGATCATGACCTGAGCCGAACTCAAGAGTTGGACACTTAACCATCTGAGCCACCCAGGTACCCCTGCACAGGTATTTAGAAAATTATGGTCTTTGTTATTTTAAGGTTTTTTTAGATAGATATCTCACTCATATTCAAGAAACTGATTCTATATAGTACATGCGAATACCTACCAACTGCATTATTTAAAGTCTTATGATACAAATTAAGATACACATATTCAAATTGCTCCTTTTGCAAAGCAAGTAAATTATCTGCAAACTGTTGTAAGAGTTACTGTTCTATAGGGAAAAGTTGACTCACTAAAAATTTTAGAAAACTATTTGATTAATGCAATACACTTACACATTTTAAGACTGCTAGTCACCCTTCACCAATTCATATTTGACTTTTGATGCATGTGACATCTTAATATAAAATCTAGTTCATTAGATCTTTAAAGTTACAATGAGGGTTCTAATTTAAGACAGATTTTCATGTGAGAGTGAAGCAAACTTCACTAGTATGTTCTACCTAGATTCATGGTCATTAATAGTTTTTCTTACTACATCCACCTCTCTTCCTTTTTCCTTTTCTCCCAGTCATAATGGGAAAGGTTTAATTTTTACCTGACTGGGGCAAAAAATGTCTCACAAAAGTAGGAGAAAATTTTCATGTGTTTGGGCGAAACAAAATCAGGTCTATTTCTAAGGAGGAATCATTGAAAAAAAATATGTGCTAATGAAGAAAAAAATCTGTTTGTCTGTAATATTTCATTAAAATTTTAAGCTTCCAGGAGGAACCCCAAAATGACCTTAAGTGCTGAGCATGTCCAATAACTTCCAATGCATCAGAGGTCGCTCTGAAAAGAAACCCATAGGGAGCTGGCAAATAGGCAAGTGAAAAAAGACTGGAAAGGCAACATGGTCCTGTCACCAAAGCAGACACTAAAAAGTTTGCTTTGCTTTGGTAACTGTCTCAGTAGGGATGCAGCTGAAAACTTGACATTTTGTTCTCCTTTCACAAAGTTTTAGAGAAAAGAAAAATAGGTAGTGGGGGAAATTATGTAAGTAATGATATCACTAATTTTGCAGTAGTTTTTTTCCTGAGAAAATATAAAATCTTCACAGAAAAATGTCTAATTAACCATCAGAGCATAAGCTTATGGACCAAGGAGCTCACAACCCAGCATGTACAAGTGAAGGGATTAAAAGACTTAATAAAAGTTCAAATGCTGTTGTGAATGTGTCAGTTCACTAATCCAGCCACTAGAGTTCACTGGCGGATGCCAATGCAAGAGCAATGGCCTAGACAATCAAGATGGAAAGGTTTTTTAGCATGGCTCACCCAGTGGAATACCCAGAGCCTTACTATGTTTATTAAATTCTCTGCTTATTCTAGCATTTAAGTAGCTTTTTATTCTGAGTCAAAAATGTAATATGGTGAAAGCTCATTTATCTGGATTTCACTGGGCTTATATTTCTTTTTATAATTTTGAAGGGAGTTGTACAGTATTTCCTTTAGAATATCTCTAAAGAAAAATTCAGTAAACAAATTAATAGCAAGCATTATGTTGTTGCTGGAAGGGGCTTTCTTAAAATACTTCACAGATGGAATCTTTCAATCACCATCAAATAATTTATAATCTCCCACTTTCTTGCTAAGGCAATCATGTTTTAATTGGAAATCACTCATATATTAATTTTAAAAAATCCCCTAAGAAGTTCTACCAAAAATGGTTTGTTAGCCTGATTCCAGTTACTTCATTTAAAATAAATGCAAATTTTCTAGTACTCAGCTATTGTTAAAACTCCAATTGTTTTTTCCTGAAAGATTCCATTATAAAGATTTTTTTATTTTTTATTTATTAAAAATTTTTTTATTATTATTTATTTTTGAGAGAGAGACAGAGACAGAGCGCGAGTGGCAGAGGGGCAGAGAGAGAGAGGGAGACACAGAATCTGAAGCAGGCTCCAGGCTCTGAGGTGTCAGCACAGAGCCCGACGCAGGGCTGGAACTCACAAACCATGATGTCATGACCTGGGCTGAAGTCGGATGCTTAACTGACTAAGCCACTCAGGCGCCCCTATAAAGATTTTTTTTAACCATAATCAGCCTCTACTTAAAATTTTTGTATCTCATTTAGTCCTATACCATACCTTTCCCTGAATCTTTCTCTCTTCTAAAACTGTCCTGGAGAGAATTCTTTGTTTTGGCCTCTTTTAACCTGCCTTTGTTCTTTATATCTTTTACTTTTTAAGTGTATTTATTTATTGATGGGGGCGGTGAGGGGTAGAGAGAGAGAGAAAGAGAGAATTTCAACACAGAGCTTGATCCCATGAACTGTGAGATCATGACCTGAGCTGAAACCAAGGGTCAGGCGCTTAACCCACTGAGCCACCCAGGCACACTTTTTTTTTTTTTTTTTTAATCTTTTTAATCTTTTTTTTATTTTATGTGTTCTGCACTTTTAGATTGCTGACTGGTTGCCACTATTCTGCTAGTGCCTGGGTATCATTTCATGAAACATTTTTGTATCACCATCCTGTGTCAAAACCAGCAACTCATTTCCTAAAGCCTGTCCTTTGTAAGAAGATGGGTAAGGGTAAAAATCCAAGTCTGCCTAATGTCTTAGTCTGGTGTTTACCAGCCTTAAGCAAAGAGATATATTAAGTCATTCAGAAAGCAGATGCTTTCAGAACTTTTTGAATGATAATATCAGGATACTTGAAGACCTGAGAAAACCTTGAGGCTCATGGTTTTGGTTAGGTAATCCTTGAAATCACCACCAAATTACTATGGATATGACTGCCTGTTTTGCTGGAACATAGATACCTTTTGGAATTGAGGACACTATTTTCACTAATCCTTCTAACAATTACTCCTCCCATCCTTTACTTTGTTTGGCCTGTCAGGCCTTTCCCAATTGTGAAAGTTTTAAGAAATAGAGTGCTAAGGGGAGTCCAACAGAAATGTGTTATTTTCTTTCAAGTTCAGATCACTCTATAACTACAATATCACAATTAACAGATTTTAATAAACTGGCAAGAAAATACTTAGCATATTTTCAAAGTCATTTTCAAGCAAAAATATTTAAGAGTTTTTACAGGGGCGCCTGGGTGGCTCAGTCGGTTGGGCAGCCAACTACAACTCAGTTCATAATCTCGTGGTCTGTGAGTTCGAGCCCCATGTCAGGCTCTGTCCTGAGAGCTCAGAGCCTGGATCCTGCTTCTGATTCTGTGTCTCCCTCTCTCTGCCCCTTCCCTACTCTCTGTCTCTGTCTCTCTCTCTCAAAAATAATAAACAATAAAAAAAATTTAAAAGAGTCTTTACAACCTCTTTAAGAGTTTCTTCATCTGTAAAATGCATGTAATGCATTTTATTTCACAGAATTGTTCTGAGCATATCTATTGTGCTTGGAATAGGTACTGCTCAATGTATGTTGGTTCTATTCCCTTCGTGCCCCTTAACACAAACATGTGCATGTGTGTATACACATAGTTAGGAAATTGTATACACTTGAATTTACTTGGAGATGTTTAATGTAAATAATGTTTCTTATTACATTATTTCATTTAAATTTATACTAATGAGGATAATAGCATGTTTTCCTCCTGCTTCCTGAGAAAGAGCATATATGCTTCTGTTGCTTTTGTTTGCTTACATACTCTTTTTTTAACATTTATTTTTGAGAGAGAGAGAGAGAGAGAGAGCACACGAGCGAGCAGAGGAGGGGCAGAGAGAGCTAGAGACAGAGAATCCAAATGAGGCTCCAGGTTCTGAGCTGTCATCACAGAGCCCGATGCGGGACTCGAACTCATAAACCACAAGATTATGACCTGAGCCGAAGTCAGATGCTTAACCAACTGAGCCACCCAGGCACCCCTGTTTGCTCACATATTCTTAATCTCAAAAGAGGTCCTCATCATTTTAATCCCCCTTGAAAAATGTGTTGGTGTTTACATAACCACAGTACTGCAATGTGTATAGATGGGAGTGTGTGGCTATGTGAGAACAGAGGTCATTCTTCCATATACACAGAACGCCTTAATTATGTTTCTTGGAGGCATTGAACACCGTTGTAAAACCTATGACAGGAACTTTGGGCACTCTGGCTTATTGATAATTTTTATTTTAGAAAGAGTATGTAATAGGTTTTTGATAAACATTTATAAGGGGGAAAAGTAATACAAGGCTGAAATGAAGAAAAACAAATGTCCTAATAGAGCATATGTAACTTTTAAAACTAAGGCTTGACAATTAGCATTACTTTGTCACTTTAATGGTTCTTAATGTTCGAATTGTCCCACTCTGTTCTGTGCTTACATACATGTGTGCACGAACACACACACACACACACACATACACACACCACTTCACTCTCTCACTGAGCCACTGTTAACTGGAGAAGATAGCTATTTATGATAACTTTGATTCCATTGGGCTTGCTTGTTTACTTTTTGTATTGGTTGTTACATCTCCTTCTTGCCGTATTGTTGACTCTTGTGCAACATTGGCAAAAATAGAGCAGATGAGTAAGCTGAACTTTTATTTTCTGGTGATTAACTTTCCTCTGTGCAATTTGAGTTGATATAGACTTTGTTCACTGGTCAGAGAATTACAGGCTGTTAAAATTGTCACTTTTATTTAGCTTTTATCTCATCTATTTTTTACTTTTTGGTAATCCATGAGATATATTGTTATTATCATTAATAATCACATCAAGGTGTGGAGACTTATGGAAATAAGTACCCCAGCACACAAGTAGTTGGGCCTGAAACTCACTGTCTCATTTTTTCTCATTTCTCCTGTATGTAGGATAATGTGCCTACAGGTCTTCTTGGAGAGGTCCTTCCTCTCCCTCTAATAGACCTCTGCAAGTCCAGGACTCTAAAATGATATTTTAGATGCATTCCCATTACAATTCTGGCACCTCTAGACCTTTGCTGTTTCTATTCTACCCTTGGGTCAGCCGTACCACTCCTTGGGCTCATCTTTGGGCCAGCAGTGCTCAACTTCTTTAGCCCCAAACACTAGGATTACTTACACAGGACTCCAACCTACTGCCATCTTACCACCGGCTCTCTCTTGTGTTTCCTCTTGTCATCTTCCCTTTGTCCTCTCCCTTTTCTCTGCTAAGGAGTGCTGTTCGGCGACCACCTTACTTACTTTACTTGCCAAACCCCCAAGTCACTGTCTTCCAAATAATTTATCAATGTATTTTTCTTAAAAAATGAAGACACTTTATATCCCCACAAGGCAAATATTGTGTCCAACTTCTAAAATATTACATTTTCACCCTAATTGTTTAAAATAATATTTAGCTCTAAAATGAAACCCAGGGATGCCTGGGTGGCTCAGTCGGTTGAGCATCCAACTCTTGATTTCTCTCAGGTCATAACCTCAGGGTCGTGGGAAGGAGCCCCATGTATAGCTTAGCACTGAGTGTGGAGCCTGCTTAAGATTCTCTTTCTCTCTCCCTCTGCTTCTCTCCCCCACTCACTCTCTCTCTGTAAAATAAAAAAAAATTCAATTAATAAAAATAGAATAAAATGAAGCACAAATTTATATTAAGGTTTGTTGTGAGGACAGGATCCCTCCCCATGCCCCACCAAAGGTCAGCCTCTTCTCCCCCACATCAGTTATCAGATCATCTCCTCAGAATTCACACACAGAAAAATATTTCTCCTTCTATCTCTATTTACTTAGATCTTCTCATGTAACTCCAAGTCAGGATAATATTAAAACATGATTAGATACTGACTACTCAGAATGGAACCAGCAAACAATCAGAATGGATTCTGGTCACAACAAACAATCGCCTCTGGGAAAGCTGTATGTGATGAAATGACTTAACATATCTTCCTTTCAGTCAGCTTTTAAAGTTTTTTTTTCCCCTATTTGCTCCACATATGTTTTTAAATTAAAATGATCCCTAAATACTCTTCCATTACCATCGTCAGGGAGATGACTTTTTTTAACATTTTCCTACCTGGTTTTGTGTGTGTGTGTGTGTGTGTGTGTGTGTGTGTGTGTGTGTGTCCTGTTGTCAAAGAAAACCAGAGCTGGACAGCAGTTAAAGTAGTGAAAACAGACTGGATTCAAGACCATTGCAATAGGGGGAAAGAGACCTTACTATGGAACTGGGCTCAACTCTGAACCCAGTATGGGCAAGTAGAAATTTATAGCCAGGAACAGGGTTGGGCTGAGTGGATGGAAAATTACTAAGAGGAAACATGAAGAGAAAAGGATTATGGTTAAACTTACATAACAGGACTGTGGTGAAGACAGTCCAGGGTGATCAGACATCACCTGGGGGATGGTGGAGGATGAGGAATCTGATCAGGTATCAAGGATAATCTGCTATCGAGGGTAGAGGGTTCTGGTTAAACTGACTTAGCAGGGTTCATGCTAAAAGTGGATTTTATGTGGGAGTACAAAATAATGCCTAGGATAAGGTTCAGGAACTTGACTAAAGTTTTGTCAAGCCAAGAATTTTTGTCACCATATCACTCTAGAGATAATCCTTAATCATTCAGAATATTAATGGATTTGCTTTTCTTTTTAATATTTATTTACATTATCTTCAGATTAAAGAGTATTATCTCTAATTTTGCAATACATGGCTAAGTTTGTTTTATTTAAATTTTAATCTTCAATTATTTAACAATGATTATTGTTATTTTATTTTTTATATTTTCTGTTAACATTAATATATGTACATAGTAAGAAAAATCCTCCAAGTGTATAAATGCATTTACAGTGCAAAAATAAGTTACCCGGAGGTCCATCCTCTCAAGAAGCTGCAACAGTATATACTCCTACCAACAAGGGTTGAAATTACCTCTTACCAGAACATTTCACACTGTATAATCAATGTTTTTTATCTTTATTGGGATAATAGATAAAACAAGGTGTGATTGATATTTCAATTTACACTTTTCTAAGTACGAATAATTTGGCATATTTTATATATGATTAAAAACATGCATATTTCTAATTTTGTATACAAGCTCTTCCTGTCCTTCATATGTAAGTAATATGTAAATAATTACCACCATAAAAGTAAAGTATTATAGATAAAGCTTATATCCCCTCCAATCACCAATCTCATTCCTGTTTTTTTTTTTTTTTTTTTACCTATCTTATAATAAGTGCTTATATACAGACATAAATGCTTAAACACACACATACACACACAATGGCTTGTGTATGGTTTCTGTTTTTCATAAATATTATTACTCTTTATGAATTATCCCTAAACCTGCCTTTTGTTTGTGGCACTATCTTGGAGTTTTATTGATGTAAGTACATGTAGATCTACCTCTTTTTTTTTAAAGTTTATTTATTTTGATAGAGAGAAAGAGAGAGAGGGGAGGTACAGAGAGGGAGAGAATCCCAAGCAGGCTCCACGCTGTGAGTGCAGAGTGTGATGCGGGTGTCTGACTCATGAACTGTGAGATCATGACCTGAACCAAGATCAAGAGTCGTATGTTCAACTGACTAAGCCACCCAGCGACTCCAATCTACCTCTTGTTTTTAACTATTGCATATTTATTCCATTGTATAAATATACATGTTGGATAGCCTTTTCCCTAATGATGATAATTTGGATTGCTTAAAATTAATATTCATACATGTACTTCATTGGGCATATAAGTGAGTGTGTCTCTGGAGTAGAAAAAATTGAAAGGAATAATTGCATCATAAAGTATGCATATTAAAGATGTTTAAACATTGCCAGGCTACCCTTCAAAGTGACTGCATAAATTTACACAGCCACCAACAGTGTGTGATTGTATCCATTTCTTTACATACTTATCTATAGTTTATATTCTAACGCTTTATGATTTTTGCCAACATTATGGGTTAGAGAGATTATAGATATTTTACTTGCATATTCATCTTGCCTAATTAGGGTGAGCAACTTTTCATATTTTTTTTCCTTATAGGCAAATTACTTGTTTTTATTTCTCAGCATGTTTTCCATTTGCTTTCTTTAGGGATAAATAAATGGTGGATTCAAGTTTGTTGTCTTCTAAGTCTTTAGCTAATACTTATTTAGAGTGCTTTTTAATATATAGGACTTGTTTTAAATTCTGATGTAGCTAAATTTATCATTATTCTTAGAGTTTTGCTTTTTCAGTCCTATTTTTTTAATTATCCTACCTTACAGATATTATTTTACAGATATTATTTTATATTTTCCTCTAATACTTTATACTGTTGTTCTTTATATTTAGAACCTGAATTTATCCAATGAAAGTATCTCAACCTAATTCTTTTATTTAAAAGAATTCTTTAAAATGTTTATTTATTTTTGAGAGGGAAAGAGAGAGAGAGTGAGCGAGGGAGGGGCAGAGAGAGAGAGAGAGACAGAGAATCTGAAGCATGCTCCAGGCTCTGAGCTGTCAGCACAGAGCTGGACGCGGGACTCAAACCCACAAACAGAAGGATCATGACCTGAGCCAAAGTCAGATGCCACCCAGGTGCCCCTCAACATAATTTTTTTGTTAGTCTGTTTTTCCTCAAATGAAGTGCAACGCTTAGAATAATAAATTTGTATGTATGTATATGTGATCTATTTTTCTAATATACATAAATACCATTGCATTTCAGTATTAAAATTTCATAATAATTTTGTTTTATGACTTTTCAAATAAGTTTGCTATTTTTGTATACATTTTCTTATATGAAGTTTAGCTTCTTTTGGTTAGCAACCATAAATAAAAAACTGTGAATAGAGATAGATTGAATGCAGAAATTAATTACACATAACATTAAGGGGGATAATTACTTATAATACTACTTATAAAATTAAGTATAATTACTTATAACATTATGTACCCACATTCATGAGCATGCTATAATTCTGCATTTATTTGACTCTTACACATTCTTCAGTTGTTTTATTTCTTTGTAGATTTTTTTTTTCATTTTAGTGTTGCACATTCATTCTTTACTTCCTATCAATATCTATATATTTTTGTGGCTACTATGAGTGGGATATTTTCAATTATATTTTCTGTTGAGTCTGTTTCATGAGTAAGAATCTTCACATGTCTGATGTTTTTGAATTCAGCCACATTCTAACACTTTGCTAAATGCTTCTCTTGTTTCGGTAGATGATAATCAATTCCTTACATCATTTATTTCTTTATTTTCACACATTTATTTCCACATTATATTTTGCTAAGTAATTGAGACATTGAGTTTTAAAACTTGTTATTCCTTAAGAAAGTTATTCCTTAATAAGGAATACTGTGTTTTAAGGAAATTATACTTACATCTGCCACATATATTTTTAATTATTATCATCATTCCTTTTTCCTTTTTCTCTTTTCTATTTTATTGACTGAAAAATTCATCTTTATTTGTTGACCTGTTCAGAATTGCCCTCCAGAGAGAGACCAACCTAATCTCTTAGAAGGCATAGATATATTAACTGGAAGTAAGAGAAAAATCTTGGTGATAGGTTTAATTAAAAAAAAAATGTTAGTACTCCATTTTTAATAAAACATTGCTGTTGCTTTTATGGGGTTTTATTTTTCTTATACTTTTAACCTATTATGAATTATTATGTAGTGTATATATCACTAAATCAAGCTAAATAATGGTGGGTTGGTACAACCAAAATGATACGGCCAAATGAAAAATAATTCTTTTGGGCCATGAGTAGAATTTTTGTGATGTCCAGTCTTAACAGAACAGGTGAATTTGATAAGAATTTCTTTCTCTTTCCTTAATGACTAAAAGATGATTCGATTTTAGGAGTGCCATACTTTATATTTAAAATATTGTAGATGTTGCTATGTATTCTCTTAGCATTGTTGTTAAGGAAAAATCATAGGCCACATTTTTTGTCATTTTTGTTGATTACCTTTTTTAAAAAATAAAATGTTATTTTAGGTTATGTGCTGCATACTTTCCTAAATCACTAATTCACATATTTTCCTATAATGACTGCTTTAATTATTTGCTTATTCATTACTTAATTCATAGTGTATTTAAGTGACTGTTTTCTTCCCAACTTACCTCTAACAGTTTTTACTTTCCTGTCTCGATTCTAGAATCACTGCTTTTTTTCAAAGGACTCTGGTTCAATTTAGAAACATATCCTGAGAATTTTATGCTCATTGCTACTGTGATATTTTTGTTTCTAGGCCGTTTGAGGAGATAGAGATAAATTATATACACTTCTAGTAGTTATCTATCATCTATCTATCATCTATCATCTCTTAAACTATGAGCTCCTACTGATTCCAAGTTAATACCTCAGAGTTCATTCCTCTGACCAGATTAGTAATTCTCTTCTCCAGTAGTGAGAAATCTGGCTCCCATGATCCTCAATATATAATAAATGATGCTTCAATGAATTGTCTTATGCAATAGTATTTTCTTAGTGTTGGGGTGAATCTTTAGAGCAAATGTCTAGGAAAGAAATTGATAGATCAAAATATATTTTCAAATTTCTCCTCTAGGAAGCTCGTACCATGTTATGTTGCCACCAGTAGTATGTGACAGGTCTTATTTCCCCACAATTTTCAAGTTTGTTTTTTAATTTTGTTTTTGTTTTTTGTCAGTCTTGGTGGAGTAACACTGAAATCTCAGTGAGGTTTTATTTATTTATTTTTAAATGTTTATTTATTTATTTTGAGAGAGAGAGAGAGAGAGCGAGAGAGCGAGCAAGTATAAGTGGGGGAGGAGCAGAGAGAGATAGGGAGAAAGAGATTCCCAAGCAGGCTCTGTGCTGTCGGCCTGATGCTGGACTCCATCTCATGAAATGTGAGATCATGACCTGAGCCCAATTCAAGAGTTGCCTCTTCACCAACTGAGCCACCCGGGTGCTCCTCGGTGAAGTTTTAATTTGTGCTATGAGTGAAGGTGAATATATTTTCGTGTTTATGGGTGATGTTATATCTCTTTCTTAAAATTGCATGTTAATTTCATTGGCCTATTATTTTCTATAAGATTTTTGTACTTAACCCTTAAATTTAAAAAATAATTGTATATTATGGATAGTAGTTTTTTCCGGTGATATGAGTTGTAAATATTTTTTGCCAAGTTGTCAGTTTATCTTTTGGTTTGGCCTGGGATTATTTTTCTTTTCAATGCAAAGATATTTTTTTATTTCTTAATTTATTCCAATGCTTAGATCTTTTTTGTCCACCTGGATTAGGTTATAGTTAGAAGCCTTTCTCAGTGCCTGGGTTATAGAGAAATTCCTAGAAACTGTATCATTTCATTTGCTACATTTAGATCTTTGACCTATTTGGAGCATATTCTTGGATAGGTTGTGAGACAGGGATTTTAATTTGCTCTTTTTCTAAGCTATGTGGTTGCCTCAGTGTAAGTTATTAAAACACTCATCTTTTTCCTTGTGATCTGTGATAGCTTCTTTGTCATTTATCAAATTTGCATATGTATGTGGGTCAGTGTAGGATTTTATTCTATTTCACTGGCCTGTCTGTCTGTTCATATATCAGTGCCACACTGTATTATTTATCAAGGATTTAAATACTTTCATATCTAGCAGGATTAGTCCTCTCCTGCCCCTTTCCATAGCTTTTTTTTTTCAGTGTTTTTCTAGATATTCTTGTGTATTTTGCTTTCTGTAATAACTGTAGCATCAATGTCTGCCCATCTGCCTATTTTTTAAATGCTATTTCTATTCAGATTGTGTAAAATGTGTAAGTTAGCTTGGGGAGAACTGACCCTTTTATGAAATGGAATCATCTTATCCAAGAACTAAGGACTATTTTTCCATGTGTTTATATACCCTTTTATGTCTTTCATAAGTGTTTTAAAGTTGTCATTACAAAGGTTTTGATTTGTTCCTAAATATTTCATCTTCTTTGGTGATCTTGTAAGTGGTACTTTTGCTATGAATCATATGTAATTTTTTTGGTTTGTGTATAAGAAGGCCTTTGATTTCTGGTGAATTGTACTAATGGATTTCCTATTGAGAACAAACCTTCAATTCCTGAAATAAACTTCATATTGTCAGTGTATTGCTTTCTTGCTGTGATATTATATATATATATTTTTAATTAATATCCATGTATGATGTTGGCCTATTATTTTATTATTATTTGGTGCTACCACAGTTTCATTTTATTTCAACCATGTAATAAAAAGAGTAAATTTCCCTTCATTTTCTATTCTCTGGAACAACTTCTGTAGCATTGCAATAATCTGGTTTTGGAGGAATAGCAGAATTTCCTTCTGAATCAACTTGGGTCTGATGTTTTATATAGATCTTTTTATTTTTATATAAGTTTATTTATATATTTTGAGAGAGATAGAGAGTGTGAGCAGGGAAGAGGCAGAGAGGGAGAGAGAGAATGACAAGTAGACTCCATTCTGTCAGCACAGAGCCTGATGCAGGGCTTGATCTCACAAACCGTGACATAATGACTTGTGCCAAAATCAGAAGTCAGACTCTTAACCTACTGAGCCACCCAGGCACCCCTGTGGTGTGTGATGGTTCCTTTTTATTAAATTTTTTTAATGTTTTATTTATTTTTAAGAGAGAGAATGAGAGATAGAGCTTGGGCAGGGAGGGGCAGAGAGAGAGGGAGACACAGGATCCAAAGCAGGCTCCAGGCTCTGAGCTGTCAGCACAGAGCCCGATGCAGGATTCAAATTCATGAACCCTGAGATCATGACCTGAGCTGAAGTTGGCCACTTAAACGACTAAGCCACCCAGTCATCCCCAAATTTTTTTAATGTTTATTTTTGAGAGAGAGAGACAAAACATGAGTGGGAGAGGGGCAGAGAGAGAGGCAGACACAGATTCAGAGCAACTCCAGTTTACGAACCCTGAGATCATGACCTAAGACAAAGTCAGAAGCTTAACCGATTGAATCACCCAGACACCCCTAGATAGTTCTTTAATAAAGTTTTCTTCAGGGGAAATTGGTCTGTTTAAACTGTCTATCTCTAATGAAGTAGATTTTGACAAATATTGTATCTTTTAAATTATCCATTTAATCTAGAATTTTCAATTTAATTTACTTTGCAGAGGTCTGCAAAGTAGTGTCATAATTTAATTCCTGGTGTGTTTTAAGGATTATATCACCCATGTATATCTTTGCCTTCTCAACATCACTTTTTTTTATTGATTAGTTTAGCTCTATGGCTTTCCTATTTTGTTAATTTTTTCAAAAAAATCTAACAGGATTGGAGTGCCCGGGTGGCTCAGTGGGTTGGGTGTCCGACTTGGGCTCAGGTCATGATCTTGCCATTCCCAAGTTCCAGCCCCACGTCGGGCTCTGTGCTGACAGTTCAGAGCTTGCAGCCTGTTTCAGATTCTGTGTCTCCCTCTCTCTCTGCCCCTCCTCCTTCCCCCACCTCTCAAAAATAAATAAACATTAAAAAAAAATCTAACAGGTTTTGAGTTATTATATTTATACTTTTCAAAGTGTAGATAGTGTTTTCTACCTTATAAATTTCTTTCTTCCAGAAAAATAAAATTTGGGGGGAAAAAAAGAGCACTTTACTCTCAACAAAACTCAAGGGTATTACTTCATTCAGCACAAAATAGTCATAAGCATTTACTCCTTATTCTTCTCACCTGTGGTTTTTGGGAGTTGCTGCCTCTGAATGGACATACTAGATTAAAGTAAATTAATTTGCCATCATTGGCAGTCAACATTTATATATTGGCAATTTTATATGCTTTAAATTTTGGATGATAGAAATCACTTTTGGACATGTGGTCTTGATTCCTCAAAGAACAGTTTCACACATCATAGAAGGAGGTGCCCTGTTTGGTTTGTTGTTAGATATTTTTGTTCTGTGAATCAGAGTTTGAGAAAGAAAGACAAAGGAGAAGGATTAGAGTGTTTTACTTAGATTTTTTTCCCTGAAGAATTGTTTTTAATGTGGAAACTGGGTACATTGAGAAAAAATATATAGTTTTATTTTGAAGATGATTTTCTTAATCCAGACCCATATGCCTTAGTGAAAACTGCTACTATATTCAAGACAGTATCTATTCCTCCATACTAGATCCTTTTAATATGTATTTATTCTGATAAAGAGAGAGAGAGAGCACATGAAAGTTGAAGAGAGGCAGAGAGAGAGGGAGAGAGAATCCCAAGCTCTGTGCTGTCAGCGCAGAGCCTGACATGGGGCTCGATCCCAGGAGTTGTGAGATCATGGCTTGAGCTGAAATCAAGAGTTGGCTGCTTAACCAACTGAGCCATCCAGGACACCCCTCTTTCATACTCGATTTTTTGTGATATTTGATTTTTACAGTAATTCATTAGCAAGTTGAGAGAAACTGTATCTAATTTATGCCTATTTGCCTGACAAAAGTGAAATTCGTATCACCTATAAGAGAAGGCTGGCACTAGAGTTGGCTTAGCAGCTGCATATCTAGAACTGCCTGCTGTTCACAGGGAAAAAAAAAAAACATAAGGAATTTTATAGAAAAAGAAAAATTTCCCACAAATAGCTCTGGGGCCTGGAGCAATAAATTTGGTTGCCTACATTGTTCAGAAAATCTGAGAAGCCCTCTATCTTTGCCATAGAATAGTGTATTAGTATGCTTTGTGCAGTTGTTACCAGTAATTTGGAAGGAAACTCCCTTCTATTGGAGGTATGATCCATATTGATGTCATTTGAGATTTTCAGAAAGTTGTTTAGATAACTATCTCAGCAAAAATGATTATTTTTCTTTGTAATACATTCATCATTATGTTAGGGGAAAGGTAGTCATTTGTAGATGATCAATAGTGTGGCATTTACTTATTTCTTATACTACCTTGAGTTTCTGAATTCTCATAGTATTAGTACATATTGATCACCATTATTAATAACATTGGAAATTAAATTTATTTATATGCCTCAAATTCAAAGTAACAAATATCCATCCTTCAAATATAAAATTAGTGGGGGGATCATATTAAAAAGTATATGAAATACAGAAACATATGTGTCTAGGGAATTTTATTTTACCCTAAGCTAGTATCAATCTAGAAATATGTTTTATAATATATCTATATAATTATACTTTGCTACTATTTCATATTTGGCCAGTGTTCAGGTAATGAAGATATTTTGCTTTTTATGACTCTAGAGATCCATTTTGAAAATGGAATTGACTCTTTAAAATGAAGAGTTCTTTTAAAATGAAATAGCAGAAAAAGTACAGAAATTCAGAACACAGGAAACAAACTCATAAAGTCCCATTTTATTTAGAAAGCCCCACATTTTATTTTCAAAGTCTCTTTCTTTCCTCTGAATAAAAGGAAGTAATTTACAATACTCAATATAATGTAGTGTTCTAAATGGCCAAATGTCACAGGCAATACTCTACCTCATAAACAAAAGTGCACCATAATTGTCCTTGGAAGTTGGAAGTGAAAACATAACATCATAACAAAGAAAAATTCATTATCTTGTCCACAGACTTGATAATGTTAATGTATCTCAATTTTGTTTAAACCATAAATAAAGTACAATTCTGCCAGGTTAACTTCCTTAGGTTTAACTAAATGATTCAGGAAGAAAGCAGCTTCAATTTGATTAAGAAATTTGTTTGGATTACACAATGTAATATAACTGTGATGATATATATTTTTAATTTTTCAACTAAAACTTTGTTTTGACATGAGGGAAAAACTAGTCTTAGTATAAAATAAAAATAAAATGAGTGAAATGACAGCAAAAATAAGAAAGGAAGAAAGAAAAGAATGATAATGCCAGATATAGTATAAAATATTTTCCAGATATCACATTTACATATTTTCCCTTTCCAACTTTTTGAGGATGCATGATAGTCCAATCTTTTTTAAACAGCCCAAACTGCTACTAAGATTATGTAATATGTCCTTCCCTTATATTGTTGTCTCAGATAACTTTTCGTGTTTTCTAATTTTCAAGCTTAGTAATCCACTATAAAGGTGAAACAAAATGACTGAAGATAATAGTATTAACAGTACATATGAAAGAAAGTTATTGGAGGTTAATGCACCAAGGCATGGAAAATGGATACTTCTTCACTTTGCTGGAAAGATGAAGTCCTTGCCAATAAGCTTTAAACAATGTGAATGGTGTTTGAGAAAGTTGGTCATTAAGATTTTCTATAGTCAGTATGTGAAATTTCATCCATATAGAGACACTTCGGTGACTGTGCAAGAAATGGTAAAAATAACCATCAATGAAACATATTCTCATTATCATCTACTGTGCTTCAAATCATTGGCTTAATGATATATTGAAAAATCTTTTTGTGGGAAGGTTTCATTGAGGTCTCATTTCTCCATAATAATTTGGTACAGAGTTACTGAGTTCATCCTAGTCCACTGCCTTCAATTCCCTGTCTTTCTTTCTGTGTGTTTTCTACTCTAGTGGAAAAATGGAAGCTCTGAGATAGGTCACAGAAGCATTAATATTAATTAATATTGCATTAATATTGCAGAAGGAAATGTTTGTCAAATGATGGCATTTGCATTGATTTTAGAAATGTAATAATAATTAAAATGTGGAGAACAATTTCTCTTTGAAAGTTACATGATATTTTAAAAACACATTTTATTTTGAAGCCACTAGGAATCATATTTCAACGGGACTACTTTTTTTATAAATGTTGTTTTTCCTTTTAATTTTTGTGTTAGATGGTAATGTGCAACAGACATAGCTCACTGAATAAGATAACCAGATTCCTCTGAAAGGGGTTCATTAGGTAAGTTAATATTCCAGGTAACCCATAGAATGAGCTTTGCAGGTATCCCTCTGTGAACCAATTATACCTTTTCTGTTATAAAATGTGTCACTGTGGAACGTGATGACTCCGTTGAATTTATCATAAGTTGTATTGCAAATTCTGTTGGCGTCAGGCAAATTAGGTGATTTTAATTTCTGTTTTATCCCTCTCTATACTAATGTAAAAATAATGGTATTTCATATGGGTATTGTGAGGTTTAGTTAAAATTTATGGAGAGTTTTATTCCAAGTGTATAAAGTTATGCATGGGAGTGCTGTTTGTTCATATTGCTGCTATGTTGTCCAATAGGTAAGGAGAATCAGGACATCATATTTTATACAGGAAACTGTGGTTTAGAAAAAAAAATGTTTTTAATGAATTAGGGGTCTTGGAGGTGAGTCCTTATGATCTTATGAGTTGAGCCATGGAACAACTTCCCTGGGCATGTATGTGTTAAAACCTACCTGGGACCGCAGTTTTCCTTTTGTAAAGCTGACAAAGTAGCATTGACTCTACATAGTTACTATAAATTACAAATGCAGCAGTGTTTGTAAGTTAAATATTTTAAATGACTCTTAAAATGTTGAAATAGGGGCACGTGGGTGGCTCAGTCAGTTAAGTGTCCGACTCTTGGATTTGGTTCAGGTCCTGATCTCACAGTTTCTGAGTTTGAGCCCCAATCGGGCTCTGTGGTGAGAGTGCAGAGCCTGCTTGGGATTCTCTTCCTCTCTCTCTCTCTGCCCCTCCCCTGCTTGCTCTATCTCTCTCCCTCTCAAAATAAATAAAAAACTTAAAAAAAAAAAGATGTTGAAATACTGGAGGGCTACATAGTTGAGGGATATACAGGAGTCCAACCCAAGAAAGGATGGTGTGATGGCTCGGCAGGATGCATGCATATACTTTCAAGGCAATGTGTCTGTGACCAATAATCTGATTTATAGGAAAATGAGAAGCGTTAAGAATGTAGGCCAGTGTCAGAGCCACAGAAATTGCCTAGATCCTTGCAACTCAAAGAGCAGTCCATGGATCAGAAACATCAGCAATAATTGGGAGCTTGTTAGAATTTCAGACTCTTATGCCCCGTCCCAGACATACCGAATCAGAACATGCATTTTAGCAAAATGCTGAAGTGATTCATTTATACATTAAATTTTTAGAAGTATTGGCTTTGACATTGTGATGTAGCCTCGGAATGCCTGGGCTTGATATAACCCCTTGAAATTAATAATAACTAAATGCACATGGGAAGACTGAGCCAATAAGACCTGGTAGTATTTTAGAATTCTATTCTCTTCTATCCTTAGATCTTCCTACCTGCAAATCTCCTCAAGCATAGACCCATTTACTGGCCCCTATATATCATAACCAGTATATCTAGATGACTAAGTCACAGGATTTAGGTTCTTTATGAAAACAGGGATCTCAGATAAGACTTATATTTAGCCCTACTGCCTTTTTTTTTTCTTTTTTTAAATTCTTATGCAGGGAGACTAGCCACCTTGGTTGCTGCCTTATAACTACTCAAAAGGCATTTAAAATTCTCAGAGAAGGCATTGGAGATACCTGCCAGACAAGGGCATATATTCAGGGCATAAGAAGCTTATAAGATACAGATTCAAAGGCCCCAAATACCCAAAGGCTGATTCTCTAGGAATCTGCATTTTAACAATGAACTGTACTTTGTTCTTTTATAGACATCTTCATTGTATCCAGCTTTACCCAAACCTGTAAATTTGCCTATTAAGGAATTGACTGAATAGGAATTGACTATTATCAGAAATTGATTTCACTGTGAGCATGCATTAGGGACTACTATTTAGGGCGGAGTTTTTTATTGAGGTCCACGGACCACATGCATCAGAAATACCTAGAGTGCAGGGCACCTGGGTGGCTCAGTTGGTTAAGTGTCCAACTTTGGCTTGGGTCATGATCTCACTGCTTGTGAGTTCGAGCCCTGCATCAGGCTCTGTGCTGACAACTCGGAGCCTGAAGCCTGCTTTGGATTCTGTGTCTGCCCTGCTCATGCTCTCTCTCTCTCTCTAAAATATAAAATAAAACATAAAAAAAAAGTTTAAAAAAAGAAATACCTGGAGTGCTTGTCAAAATTTCATTTTCCTTGGCCATACCCAACAAACCAGTTTTACTGGATGATACAGCATTGTTTCTGGTTCTCCAGGAATGCCTGATACACAACTCAGCCTTGTAACCACTTCTTTAGGGCCTTAGTTTTTTGTTTTTTTTTTTTTTTAAATATGAAATCTATTGTCAAATTGGTTTCCATACAACACCCAGTGCTCATCCCAACAGGTGCCCTCTTCAATACCCCTCACCCACCCTCCCTTACCTCCCACCCCCCATCAAACCACAGTTTGTTCTCAGTTTTTAAGAGTCTCTTATGTTTTGACTCCCTCCCTCTCTAATCTTTTTTTTTTTCCTTCCCCTCCCCCATGGTCTTCTGTTGAGTTTCTCAGGATCCACATAGTAGTGAAAACATATGGTATCTGTCTTTCTCTGTATGACTTATTTCACTTAGCATAACACTCTCTAGTTCCATCCACGTTGCTACAAAAGTCCATATTTCATTCTTTCTCATTGCCACGTAGTATTCCATTATGTATATAAACCATAATTTCTTTATCCATTCATCAGTTGATGGACATTTAGGCTCTTTCCATAATTTGTCTCGGGCCTTAGTTCTTAACCCTAGTTGTGTATTAGAATCACCTGAAGACCTTTTTCAGTATCCCCCTACTTGGGTCCCAGACCTAGTGCTTCTGATTTAATTGGTGGCAGGAGGAGGACTGGGTAGCCATCAGAATAGAATGTCCTACAGTGATTCTAACCAGTTTTCTAGCTAGTATAGCCTACAGCTGGTGATCATAAGTCTCCTTTCATGAAAAATATTAAGGTCAACATTGGTTCTTTGCCATTGAAGGGGTTCAGAACAAGCCTCCTCAAAATGTGCGCCTTTGACATATGGATTATTTTGAGCTGAAATCAGTCAAGACCTAAAAGTCTCAGGAAGAGCTTTTACCTCCCCTTTAACCCTTAACCACATAAAAGAATTTAGGTAGAGGGCCTGGTCCAGGAAAAAGAGCTGTCACCAGAGATTACCACAGGTGTGGTAAGCTGGGGAAATGCTCAGCAGGATCTGGGTATCAAATTCCTCTCTGCGTCCCATTGTCTCTGTATGGTGTAGCAAACATTTGTTACCAAACGTTTGTTCTCCCATCTTCCTGTGAATTGTCTTCCTCTCTTTTGAAGTCTCAGATCCCTACCCACTTCTTCTTAGCTCAGGATGGCATATAGGTCTCAACCGCCTGACTGCCTGTGGGTCTCATATTCTTATGGGGCTGCCATACATACATAATTAAATTAGTTTCTCCTGTTAATCTGTCTTACACTAATTTAATTAACAGACCAGCCAAAAGAACCTAGAAGGGTAGAAAAAAAATTTTTTTTCTTCCTCTGTGCCATCCTGAGTAAGGGCACTTTCTATACCTGAAACCCCTCCCTGTCTCCCGAAAGCTAAATAGAGTCTATCATTGTAATTGCAGATTAGTAAAAAAAAAAAATGCCCATATTCAAATCAGAAAGAGAAAGATTCCCAGACCTATTCACACAGATCTTGCTTCTGGATTCATTATCCTTTGCCACTGTTCCTTGTCTTCACAGGATTGTTACTGTATTTCATTTTGGGGAAATGGAGCATATTCCAAGCAGAGGAAATGGTGCAATAAGTGTAGTCTTCAGCAAAATGTCATAAGTGACTTCTTTTAATTCATGAAGCAGGTCATGAATAATAGTAGGAAGATGTGAGAATCTGATTCTATTTCTCTCCAGGTAATTTTAGTAATCATATCATGTAGCTTCTTTGTCAAAAGAAAACGGGCAGAATTATCATTATAACTAGAACAGATGCATTTTGATGGATAGCTATCATAGTAAAAAAAAAAACACACACAGTGTTTAAATCACAAAGATTATAAATAAAGTAAGGGCTATACTGGAGGTTGACATAAAAAGGAACTCTAGTTTATCCTTGTGTAAAGTAAAAAAGGAAATTGGCTCCTATTTTTTCAAATATACATTTTAGTAGATTGTTGGTCTACAAAGAAAGATATTCATTTACTTAGCCTCAATAATTTCACATAACGTGTTAAGCAAAAGAGCACTTAGAAATACAATAGCACTCACTTATTTGTTTGTATGTGAGAAGACAAATGCCATGAGAGATTCCATTACCTTTTTCACACTGTAGTTAGAGGCAAGTGCAGAACAGGAATTGAAAGTGTCCTAACTTCTAGCCAGTGTTCTTCCCTCTCCTCCACCCCACTTAGTCTTTGAAAGGATAAAAGGACTTAAGTGTAAGAATTTGAACATTTAGATTCATACCATGAAAGCACGTTTTTTAAAGGTATGATTGATTTTTCAGGTGCAAAAGATCACTAATGCATGAGCATTTAAATATCAAAATTGGATGTAATAATACTTTTCATTGAAGACTTAAAATGGCCTGTGCTTTTAATGTTAATACTTTTCAAATATCTACTAATAGGTAAGCCAATTAATGCAGAATGAATACTTAGCACCATCATTTAAATAATGTACATGTTGGATGCACTTATTATCAGTCTTTTCCCCTTCATTCTCAAACTGCCTAAGAGGTTTGCATCTGGTAATTTGTCCTAGTCACATGTTGCTTTTATAATGCAGTGTATAAACAGAGCAGTAGGATTTAAAGCCAAGTTCATCTCAAAAAGTAAATTCTAGGGGCGTCTGGGTGGCTTAGTTGGTTAAGCGGCCGACTTCACTCAGGTCATGATCTCATAGTTTGTGAGTTCGAGCCCTACATTGGGCCCTATGCTGACAGCTCAGAGCCTGGAGCCTGCTTCAGATTCTGTATCTCCCTCTCTCTTTGCCCCTCCCGCCCCCCTCTCATTCTCTTTCTGTCTCTGTCTCTCTCTCTCTCTCAAAACTAAATACACATTAAAAAAAGGTTTGTTTTTTTTTTTAATAAAATCTATGGTCAAAAGAAACTGTAAGTTTGATGAAGACAAACAGAGGCTTGGCAAATTACCTAAGCTCTCTTCTCATATACTAATTTATAAAATATGACTTACAATAACTACTTCATTGGGTGTATTGTTCAGATTTTATTAGGTACTTCTTAAAAGCCCAGAAAGAGAATGTGGTACACAAGAGGCTATATTCTTATGACATATTAGATTTCTCCACTTTCTCATTCCCTTTTTAAAAGATAATTTGGGTAAAGACTCAATATTTACATTTTAAAGATCCTTTCAAATTATCAAGGGAAAATTTTGTAGGTAATTGCTTTTGATATGTGTTTTGGAGAAAAAGAAACATAGTATCTTGGCTAGTCTGGTAGAATAGGATTAAAAAATTATTGATGCAAATAATTATATTACAGTAAATGTTTTAAATTCTACATGAAGTTTTATCAATAATCACTTAATCCTGACATTCTACATTTATATAAGTAAAACCTTGTTTGAAATAAAACCTGTCAAGGAAAGGTAAAGTGCTTTCTCATAGAAATTGGACATTTGTGATAAATTGGATAAGAAAATTGAGTCTGATTCAGAATACTAGTTGTGAGAAGTTGGGAGACATTATGGATTCCTGTGGACCAAATGTTGTCACAAAAACAGGCCAAGACTCAAAAAGAAGGCAATGTACCCAGAAATATATTTAGTCTTTAGACAATTAATTATCCAATAAAAAGATAGAAAAATAATCACCTCGCTGGTCTTACTAGACTAATTTTTTGACCTTTGCACACTTGAAGATTTAACATTTCCCCCCATTATTTGTGACAAGCACATTTAGCTAGTGAGTAAACCTAACTACCTGCCCAGCAACTGAAATGCCACATAGCTTTTTGGTTCTGTATGCATAATTTTATTGCTATCATGCTTATGTTGTGATTGTAAAACAAAACAAACTTAAAAATTCATTTTTAAAAAAGTACACTCAAAAGAAATACAACTGACATTGATGTTAGGAGTAAAAATAAAACGAAGAGTGCTAACAAACCGTTAGCCACACAATATGCCTAATAGCAAATATTCACTAATACAGAGATTTGCAAAGATATCCCTTGTTTATATATATTCTGGGGTGGGCACTCCCCCCATCCATGCTTTGAATCCTCCATGGAGTAGAAGGAGACCTAGTCTCCTCCCTATTCAAAGTTCTTAAGGAGGGTGTTCATGGGGAGAAAAATCTTTTAGTTATCATCCAACGTCTCTAAACAAGTAGAGCAAGCAAATGTAGGCAGATTGGTGGGAACAAAATAAAGAGCCAGCCAGAGTCTTAGAAACAAACCCCCACCCCTGGGCCACAACCCAGGTGCAAGAGATTCTGCATGGATGGGAAGGAGGCCACAGCCCCCAAGAATGTCAGCCAGAGGACAATGGATGATGTCTGCATCTTTGTTGGGGCTTGCTGGGCTGTGGAGAATATGTACTGGTATGGGTGGGGGCACATGTCCCTAGGGCAGAGCTGGGATACTTGCCCCAGATGGTTCTGATCTCTCCCTGGATAGGAGGAGATGGATGGGGCAGCACCTTCCCCAGTGCCTCTCCCCACCCCAAATTTCCCCTCCTTAAAAACTATGTGGGGAGATAGAGGGACAGTTGTGTGTGCTTCCCCCCCCCCACCCTTTTTGCCTTCAACACTGGCATATTACTGACTTTTTTCTTTCATTTGAAAATTTTTCCTGCAAGCTTCACAAAAAGCACTTCTTGGCTCTGCTCTCTCTGGAAAGCCTTGAGCCACCCAGGGACACTCAGTCCTTGTGGGGCTGAAAGGATCCAACAGTGTGGGCAGGCACTATTCCCTTAGGATCTAACCCCTTCCCTCTTCAGAGAAGAGGGGATCCACAGGGAGACCTTGCCCCCATAAAGTGATGAAGGAACACTTACTGACCTGAACTCAAGATCTGGGTCCAGATGAATGCCAGCTAGATGTAGTGGTCTTCAGACAATGGAAGGGGCAGCACTGAACCTCTTTGTGGCTTCAAGCCAGCCGTGGGGCAGACCCTCACCCAGGCCCATCTCTCCACAGGTGGCCAAGAACCTGAGTCATGTCTCTACACAGCCAGCTTCCCAGTGTCTTCGCCACTGAAGCCACCAATGCCACAGACCCCAGAGCGGGAGCTTATCTTGGGGAAGCAACCCCCGTCTCCAGCAACAGCCACTTCCATTTATGGTGGGGGGGCACTCCCTACTGGCTGAGCCTCCCCCAAGAAAGAGAATGGGTCCATATCTGTGCTTCCAGGTACAGTAGACCCCTCCCAGCCTCTGCTGAGCTGGTGGGTGGGAGGCTCAGATCCCAAACCTCTTCAGTGCTAGCCACTCAGATGCAAAGGTCCCTCCTTTCCTTTTGGTTTTGGATGCAAAAAGGATATTTTGAAAAGAAAACACACACACACACACACACACACACACACACACACACACACACAATTTAAGAGGAAAGGGACAAGTTTCCAAAGATTTTCTGGGGGTCACTGTAGGCAAAGAGATGGGAGGAAGAACCAAGCTGTCTTTGGCCATGACCAGTGTCTCCTTCTGAAAGGGGGGCTGCTCTTTGTGAGGTTTTCAGCATCCTGATATCAGGCAAGGAGTCAGGGTAGAGCCCCACTCTGGGTCAGATTCCCCCCACAAGGCTGATGTATTTAATCCACCACCACGGGATGCAGTGGTAGGCAGGCTTCATGATTATGGTTTCCATCCCCAAGGCAGCTGCTCCAGGGATTGGCAAAGCTCTTAGTACTTTCTGGTGTTTTATGCTATAAAAATAAAGCCCTGTCCACCATCTACTGCCCTTTCCCTACTTCATCGGTGTTGACTTCAGGGTCTCTGGGCTCAGGGCAAGCCAGGAAGCTGCATGCCTGGCTGCCTGTGGGGTGGAAACACTGCAGAGCAGCCCCTGCAGGCCCCAGGCGGAAGCTTTCAGTCCTCTGAGAGATGTAGATCCGCCAACTTGTCTTTGGGCCCCTGGGCCAGATACCATAGCTCTCTGGGGTCCAGTCACACCTCTGTTTCTGGGCTTCCATCCTCTGAGTAGCTGACTTCTCAGCAGCTACTGCTGCCATCCTCCTGCTACCTCCTCCACCACTCCTGCTGAGCTCTCAGAAACCCAGCTGTCCCTCCCTCTCTGGAAAGTCCCTGGTATTGTCCTCTTTGCCACTTTCCAGGTCAAAGAGTTCCTCGAATTCCCCCCTGTCCTCCACCTTCTTCTGTTTATTTCTGGGAAGTTCAAGTCTTCCAGCCGCTATTTGTCATCGTCTTGAGCAGCATGTGGCACTGCTTGCAGGGGGTTGGGCGGGGGTGGGGGGAAGGTCAGATAGTAGAGCATTGAGCTGCTGACATGCTGGAAGACAACCGCTGCTACTGTCGCCTTTGCCACACAGGCCACCAGCTGTATGACTGAGCGCTGGTAAGCCCTTGCTGTCCAGTGGAAGCTTTCCCCCAGGGAGGGGGCACAGCTGCGGCACCCTGCCACTGTCCTTTGGGGCCCTTCAAAACAGTAGCTTCTGGGGGCACCCAAATTCTCTGATTTAGGAGGTGATCAGAACATTGAACACGGCACTGTCAGGGACCAGGAATTTGCTGGCCTGAGCACCTTACTGGTCTATTTGGGTGCTCAGAACGTCTGCATAACTTCGTGGAACAGCTTTGGAGTAAGGTGTAGCTTTGCCAACTGCTGCCATCTCTCGACCATGGCGTGGGTCACCGAGGGCGGAACCAGTCATCTTCCCCTTCTGTCCTCTGGGGACTCTGTCCTTGTCCTCCTCATCCTTCCCCTCAGTGACTTCTCCCAGCCTGTTTGACAGGGAATGAAACTACTCCTTATCATCCTCAGAGCTGCCCAGGTGGCTGAGGTGAAACCGGCTGTGGTCGTTCTCCTGCAGGAACTTGTAGAACTCGGGATCTCTGCCCTTCAGCCAAGACAGCTGGTACTTGAGCTCAGAGGCACTGTCTTTTTTATATTTATTTTCTTATGTTTATTTATTTTTGAGAGAGACTAAGCCTGAGTGGAGAAGGGACAGAGAGAGAAGGAGACACACAATCCCGAGCAGGCTCCAGGCTCTAAGCTGTCAGCACAGAGCCCAATGTGGGGCTCAAACTCACGAACTGTGAGATCATGACCTGAGCTGAAGTCTGTCCTTTAACCGACTAAGCCACCCAGGTGCCCCTCAGAGGCGCTGTCTTTATGCTACCGTGGCTCCGAACAGTTCAGTACCGCCTGGATCTGCCCTGTAGGGTCTCATTTCTCTCCGCACATGGCTGGGGCGTTCTGGCATCCTGGGTCCTCCCACAGCCCCGCCCACCGCCTTCTGTGACTGCGCTGAGCCGCTGGGCCCCCGCCTGCCTGCAGCGCGCGCCGCACTTCCGGCGGGTCCGCCCACTTCCCATGCAGAAGGAAGGGTGAGGGAGCCAGGGTGGTAGAGAATGTCGTGAAATACAGACTCTAGAGCAAAGTTTTTCAAGGTCGTGGGCTGGAGGAGGCCTTTAGGCTCGGACCTGAGCAGAAGCTTTGTAGGTTTGTAAGACTCTAATTCTTAGATACATACAAGCAACTAGTTCCTAGGTAATTTTGGTTAGGTTACAAATCAGTTGTAGTCTTCTCCGTTTTGAAATGCAGTTTCTGCTTTGCCTTGAGAAACAGGACATTTGGTGTCTTGACAAACATTCAGAGACCTTACTTTTTTATTACCAAATTTTAGGAATTATTTGCACATATCTTGTCCTTTATATTTACTACAAATAAAATGTTTATACATTTTCTCTTTGCCTATTGCTTATTTGAAAAAAAAAAAATTCCAGTTATAGCAGAGGCTTACCCTGTCTCACAAGTGTCAGGCACTGAATCATTAATTTAAAATAACTATTTTGAAAGCAGAGCAAAGTAGTTACCCATCTTTTTCTCCTTCCTGAACTCTGGTTGGCCAGGGCTTTTTCTGTCTCTGTTTTTATTATGTGTTTGTTTCTTTCTTATTTATTAATGATTAAATAATAAAGGCTTTTGGGACAGTTTATTTCATTTTTTATGTTGTTGTTGGAAGTAAAGAATGTAAAAAGTCAAAATTACATAAGCCTCAGTTTTACCTCAATTCCTAATGTAGTTTTTATAGTAAAGGGTATTTTAAACATAGTTTTCATAGTTCATGGCATATGATCAGGTATATTTTTATGAATGCTATGTGGGGTTTTAAATGTACCTACTCATAGATATTTTATAATATTTTATCATTTCAGCAGAGCAATTTGCTGCTATTCTACAGAACACTACGCCAGTTTCCTTCACTGAAGGGCTTTTCTGGAAATTAAGGTAGACTGACTTTGTTTTGTCTACTGTGTTATATCCCATTGCTAATAAAATATCCAAATTATCAGAGGTAAGAGTTATGGATGCTACTTTTAGTCAGGTGATTACAGAAATTAAGAAAATACAAGAAAGTCAGGAATAAAAGAAACAAGAAAGATCTATTAGCAACCTCTTTTGATATCTTACTTTAATTCTTTTTTAAAAAATGGTATACCTAATCATTCTCTTTTTGGACAAAATGGTTGTTTATGGTTTTCAGATGTTGGAGTATAATATTTAAAAATTAAAAGTATTTTGAAGGAATATCTTCTAAATCTATCATAACCCCCTTTGCCCTCTTGTACAGAAAATAGAAAGCACCGTTTTACCTTTTGTTGCTAAGTCTGTATCATCACCTAAAATGAATTACTATCTGCAGCAATGCCGTCAGTAGTCATTGAGATATGTAGACTTGCTTAACATTTGCACAAAGGGGCAATCCTTTTTCTAAGTATGTTTACGTGGATGTGTTTGAGTTTTAACGTTGAAATATTGTATGTGTATTCCATAGATTTCTCCTGAAATATACCATTTGGTCCCTCCAACATACATCAAAATATTAATTTCTGGTCCTTCAGGTAGTAGGGATATGGGGTTATTATCCATAAATTGATATTTTCAATCTCTAAAATCTTTTTACACATGAAAAAATAGTTTTTTATCTAGAACTGTTTTGCCTAATAAGTACATAATTGGTAGTGTTTTCTGTCTGCGCACAAATGTATCACTCATGTCTTCAGATAATGCACGTCATTATTCTTCTTGGTGCCAAACTTAATCAGATAACCTGAGCTTTGTTTTTTAGAGATAAAATACTACATTAGCTATAGGACGTTAACAAGAAAAACAATGCAGCTGTAGACTGGAATGCCTCTGATAACTCAATTTTTGAATGTATTATGCTAATACTGCCAAGCAGATGTTACAACTTTGTGGCCGTTTTATATGAGCTGCTGGAGGAAACACTGAGGATGGTTTTTAAATCAATAAAGCATATGATAGTAATGATGAGGAGAGAATATCCATTCCATTCTGGTAACTTTTAAATGATATTCCCACTGGCAATGGCTGGGGGTATCTGTTAGGAAGGTATTTTTACTTTTAAGTTAACCAACAAAGATACTTTCTGATCCAACAAGGAGCTGGGTATGATATTTTATTCTTTGAAAAACTCCAGGGGCACTGATATGGAGGTTTGAGCATTTCACAAATTATTACACACGTTTGGTAAAACCAATTCTCGCTTAGTTTAGTGTTAAGAAGGAAAGTATTGCTCTGGGCACATCTAATGACCTTCCCACTGTAGACAAGGCTGGCTACTCTGTGCACAGGATATAATTTGATAAAAGGATTCAGACTCCTGAACCCCCTCATTATAACCTTGTTTTATAGATCCTAAGACTAGCTGCTTCAACAAAGTGTCAGGTTTTCTCAGGTGACTGATAGTGTAAAATCACTCCATACATTTCATGGGTTTTTTTGGTTTGTTTGTTTCTTATTGTTGTAGTTATTTTTAAATATATTCGCCCTGTGATTTCACAAAAGACATTTAAATTTTTCCATGTGACATTGATTTCATAGTAATGGTAGTGACTTAGCTGTCTTTATGTGCTATACATTTCTCAAGCAGTTACTGTGTGACTAGATAGTATGATAATTGATGAGAGAGTGAGAAATTGAAGACAATTTTCAAATTTCTTGCATTGTCATCTTGAAATGCTGCGTATGGTAAAATATCAATTTAGGCAGGAGGAAACATGAAATTAAAAAATTACCATTTGGCACCACAATAATAATTGTTTAGACAAGAGTTATCAATAGCTACTCAATTGACAGGATGGAAGGTTTATAAGAAACAGAGTATCTTCAATACTTTCCCACAAGATACACCTTAATTGCAAACACAAAAACTGTCTCATGGGGAAACTGACCAGATACCAATGTAACCAGGTGATCAAAATTACCTATACCAATAATAGGATAAATAGGTATCATGTGCCTCCTGAACCAAAAGCACGTCTACTCTGGTGTCCTGGCCAAAAATGTATAACTTGAATTATGCGATGACATCAGAGAAACTTTAATTTATTCTGTAAATAAAGTACCTGCACTCTTCAAAAATGTCAAAAGACATGATAAAAAAAAAAAAAAAAAAGAAAGACCAATGAACTGTTTTAAAGACCAATGAGGAATGACAACTAAATGCAGCATGTGACCCTGTCTCGTATCCTGGACCAGAAATTTGTTTCTTTTGCTGTAAGGAACATTAGTAGGACCATTGAAATCTGAATAAGGAATGTAAATTAGATAGTAGTGCTGTTTTAATGTCAGTTTCCTGAATTGAATCATTGTATTGTGGTTATGTATGAGAATTTTGTGACTTCTAGGAATACTGAATACACTGAAGTATTTAAGGGGTAAAAGAGTATAATGTCTACAACTTATTTATCCAGTGATTCAGATGATATGTGTGTATGTATGCACAAAGAAATAGGGGGCATGATGATGCAAATGTCGACATTTTCATAGCTGTTATCTTTGTCCTTGCAACTCAAAGTGTGCGCCGTGGACCAGAAATATTGATACTATCTGGGCAGTAGTCAGACATGCAGAAGTTTTGCCCCTACTCAAGTCCTACTGTTTGAAAATCTGCATTTTAATAAGATCATCAGGTGATTGGTATATCACGAACTTTTGAGAAGCACTACTCTATATCATCTTCGTTATATGTATAATAAAGCTTGAGTCACAGAAGTGAGGTAGAACAGGAGTCTTAATATGCTTGGACATACCATCCTTGGAATATGTTTAAATGAGAGGTCTTACTATTATTATTATCCACTCATACAGTATGTTAAAAATCGAAGGACCGAAAAACCCTTTAGAATCAGTATTTTTATGCTTTCCTTATCTCAAACTAGAATTCTCTACTGAAATCTGTAAGTTGGTTGTATAATCAGTGTAGAAAGTTATGATCAGTATTATTTTAAGTGAAATATGAAATGGAATAGAAAATAGGAAAGTTCATCACACAAGTTAGATAAATGTTGTGGTTACGCTGAAGAGGTAGAATGGCTCTCAAATTTGGTTCAGATGTGGAGACATGATGCCACACATGCACCAAGAAAGTGAAAAACTTATTACGTGACAGGCTTTCTGTGGAGAGCAGAGCAGCTCCCATGCAGGTAAAAAATGACTTGAGAAGCTCACAAAAGGAGAATGTTTTTTAATTTTTTATTTAATTTTTTATTTTAGAGAGAGCGCATGTGAGTAGGAGAGAGGGGTGGGGGGGGGGGGAGAGAGAGAGAGAGAGAGAGAGAGAGAGAGAGAGAGAGAGAGAGAGAGAGAGAATCTCAAGCAGGCTCCATGCCCAGTGCAGATCCCCACATGGGGCTTGATCCCACTACCCTTGGATGATGACCTGAGCCAAAATCAAAAGTTGGATGCTCAACCAACTGAGCTGCCCAGGCTCTCGCCCCATGTTTGAGGTTTTATGATGGTTAGGGTGTGGAGATGTGGAACAGATTCCCACAAGTAGCCAGAGCCTTGAGTGGTTTGGAAATTCCATACCTCTCTCTACCTCTCTTGTCTCTAAAGGAGGGAGCTTTCTTGTTTGCCCAGGTTTGAGGTAAGAGATAAAGGGGGAATGATGAGATATGAAAGCTGCCAGCTGTCAAGCATCAAAACTAGAATCACTCTCTTATTACAGTAAGCAGTACTTAATGAAACCTTTTTTTCAGTGTTAGGTGTGCAAGAATGCATGGACTATATTCTGCAAAAAAATATTATTTTCTGGTCAAAAAAGTTTGAAAGTTGGAAAGCCAGAAACCTAAAAGTTACTGAACAGGTTACATTAAATTGTAGATCAACTAAAGAATGTACGTTAATAGATTCTCTCCCACCCCCAAGCTCATCACCAGGTTAAGTGCAGAAATGAATTTTAACTGTCTTACCCAGGCTCTTACTGTTTCCATATTCTTTTATTTCAGGGAATTTAAGGACTGGGATATTTAAAGCCCATTTTTTAAACACTCTTACTGCCTGCTAAGCCATTTGCTTCACCTGGACTACATTACTAAAGTTATTTCTTTTAATTTAACTTTGACATTTAGACCTTGTGTTCTAATCCCATCGTAGGTTTGGCTTTCCAAACTATCTTATGGTGTAAAAACTTGAATCTCTCAGTCGTTCTGTTAATCTTTTGCATAGCATCTTACTTGGATACTTTATTCTTTTCTATTGTTCTGCATATTTTGGGGGTAGATTTTTTGAACTTTCAAAATCCACAAAAATAGGAATTCAAAATAACTTTATTTGTTTAACCAGCTGAAGTACTCCTATTTAGTTTACCCTGGTAGTGGTAAAATTTCCATAAAATACTTTATTGTCAAACAGAGTTTAATAAACAATATTTTATTTTGGTTAGCCTACAAATATATTTAGAATTTGTTTTACCCCATGACTCCTCCTGCTGACCCCTTTTCCCCCCTCTTACTCAGATTATAGCATTACATGATGTTCTATGCATTAGGGTGCCCTGGCTTTTACCTGATTATCTCCTTTAACCCAGAGTAACAGCTATGAGTTATGGTCACATGGCTATGATTTCCAGAGATATTCTAATATTCTGACATAAGAATTATTTAAATTAATTAATGTCTATTCTTGAGCTAAGTATACTTTTGAAATGTGTACAATTTTCGCTTTTTCTTTTTTTTTTTTGCCGCTTAAGTAATGCAATGAGATTATGCTAACCGTACAAACATATATATATATGTATTTATATAGACACACACACAGCCATATCCTTTTGATAGATAGATGGAAAATGTTGACTAAAATGATATCACTTTTTACTGTTAATTGAACTGTGATCTCACTGTATAATAAGCTTCCATTTTCAAAAAGTATGCGGTGTGAGGTGGTTTTGGACACTGCATTTTAGAGAATGTGACTGAATATATAGTCTGTTGCCTTAAAAAGCACAATTACCACCCTTTAAAAGAACAACATAAGTTGCTGCATAATCTGACACATGAGTGTCTTGTGAAGAAACAGTGTCTCAGGTGCATGATTTGGGTGTGATATTAAGAGATAGGGAGAGCAAAGACAGGTTTCTGTTTTGTTCCCCCACCCTTGGTTCTTCTAAAGTTTTTTGTTAATAAATGGAGCATTTTCCTTTTCATGCTCTCTTTTCTATGCTTTTTCTCTTATTGTCACTTTTGCCTGTTAAATTTATTTTTGTATTTTCTCTTTCTCTTGCTTCTTTTCCCTATCATTCTTTAATTGCTATAAAATCAAAAGATAATGCATGGTCTTGTGCAATAATGTTAATTAGATAGGGAAAATAAGGGTGGCCCTTTTTTTTTTTCACCTGAAAATCTCAATGTAAAGTAGTATTTTCTCAATTTTCAAAAATGTCTAAGATTTGTCTGAACTTATAAATGGAGTTAAAGAAAGTGCTTAGTTTTGCTCATAGCAGAGCAATAAAAATAAATTAACTAGCTTTGGTGGTCTGTATGCCATATAGTCTTCAGCTTACTAGAATAAGATCACCTTTGAAAAAACACCTTACTGACAAAAGGGAAAAGTTTCGTCTATTACTATTGGTTTATCCTTGACAATTTCTGTCACATGGCATTCCAGTGTACCATGTGCCTTAAATTCCAGAAGGAACATGTTTCATTAAAATACATGGTTCATTTTCAAGGTTTCATTTTTATTAATCTTGATTACCACACACCAGACATTTAGACTTGTTGCTGCATAATTGAGCTAAACCTTTGATTTCCAAAATGTTTGAGAAATACAGGCTATTAATATGGACTAATCAAATAATGTGTGTGAAACTAATCAGTATACAATTGCTGTTTAAGGTAATTTGCTGTCTTAAATTGTAAGTCGAAGATCAAGGACAAAACAACAAATGATGAAAAATTGATTTTAATTGGTAGTTTAGTTGTGAAGCAAGTTACATTTTATATGAAACAAAATATATTAACATATTAATATGGTGTTTGCACATTTCGTTTTTTATGTAAGTCATCAATTAAAATGTTGACTAGGAAAGAGTATTAAAGTATTTCATGGATGACTTTCTTCTATACTCACATAATTAATAACTAACATTTTTTATTAATACTATTCAATTAAATATCTCCTACCACTGTTTTTCAGCTCATAAATCAAGCCTAATCTGAAAATTTATGATACCAATGAAATTACTAAATGCCTACTAATCTTATGATATAACTATAACTGTTTTTATTTGCAAATATTTGTGTTTAGATTATTATGTATGAACACATTTGTTTTGGTGAGAGTAAACCACTTTGGTCCTTTATTCTCATTATTTTATTGCCTAAATAATAATCAAAATATTTGCCCAGAGGTTCATTTTTTTTTAATCATGATATTTACTAATCTTAATTCTTTTGGCCACTTTCCATTCACCATCATGTTTCAATGACCATCCAGCCCAGCACTGTGAGATTGCCTCAACATGTCTCTCTTCAGCCCTCTGGGATAATTTTTAACAGAACAGTAAGTTGAAAGAGACCAGATATCAGTTTAGAGTACTTCCAACATGGAAGTTTTCAAAATAAATAATTGAACTATATTATGCAACCCTGAAATTATTTTTATGTTACTGAAATGAAGAAGGGTGGGGTTAGAAAGAAGATTATTACTTTGGAGACAACTATACTCTGAGACCTATAGGGTAAATGTGGGAATAATCAAGCCTGGTGAGTAGACCTTTAACAAAACCGTTGAGAAAGTTTAATAATGTAATCTACAGTATTGAATAGTGGGTATCTGTCTGGCTTCCTCCTGAAAAGTAGAAGTATTATACATGATTTAGGCAGTGGCTGGTAGATGAGTTGAACAAAAGATGTATGTACTTCTAGAGTTCATTGGAGCAAAAGATATATAAGTACCAGAATGAGTGGTGGGCTACAAGGAGGTGAGGGTTGGCCTGGTAGCATTTTAATCTGAAGGGGTCTGTAGAGGAAAGAGTAGACTAGCAAAAAACAAGATGAGGTGAGGAATGGAAGTGAGAGGAAAATGCATCTGAGTATTTCATGGGTAGTGCAGTAGACATTCTCAGTGAGACCTCCAAAAAGCCCGTAAAAAATGCCTTATAAGAGCAAGTTTTAAACACCAGCAATGCCTAGGGACTGCAAAGCTATCTAAATACAGCACCAGTCTAATAAGAATTTTCCTGTTCCCTCTTACTGTCTTTCATCTCTAAACTCAAACCTGAGGGAGATCAGAATCCTCTTTTGCAAGTGGACACATGGATAAAAAAAGAAAAAAACCGCAATACCACCGTACCTACCCTACCCTTGCTGGCCTCTTGCTTGCAGGATGTCGTAGCTAGGGAGATTTAATTTTATAATATAAGCGTTTTTTCATTATATGGGTCTTAGATTTATAATTTCTGAATTGAGTTAGTATATTTATTGACTTAAAGTGACCATTTACTTTTCATTACCTATAACTAGTCAGAAAAGTCAGTGAACTGAGTTTTTGTGTATATGCAAGGAAATATTTAGGCCACTGAATTGATTTTTAAACTTTTTATTATGGAAAACTTCAAATATATAATAGTGCTATGAACTATCATACACCTGTCATCAATTAAAATAGTTATCAACTCATGACCAGCTTGTTGCATTTATGCTGCCACCTTTCAATTTATTGAAGCACATCTCAGAAATCCTGTTACTCACTGAGTTCATTTTAAAGAGAAAAAGGGGAGACAAAGTTACTTTAAGATTACACTTCAATTGGGGTGCCTGGGTGGCTCAGTTGGTTAAGTGTCCGACTTCAGCTCAGGTCACCATCTCACAGTCTGTGAGTTCGAGCCCCACGTCGGGCTCTGTGCTGACAGCTCAGAGCCTGGAGCTTACTTCAGATTCTGTGTCTCCCTCTCTCTCTGCCCCTTCCCCGCTCATGCTCTGTCTCTCTCTGTCTCAAAAATAAATAAAAACATTAAAAAAAAATTAAAAAAAAAAGATTATACTTCAAGAGTCTTTTGTGAAACAAAAGATATATGAGTGTTTCTGTGTGCCATGTCAGGGACAGGGCTGGCCTGGGTTTTAAATCATGCCCAGAGAAGGCTAGATTTATCAGACCCAAGAATGTTGAATTAATTTAAAGTGATTTGAGACTTTTGTCTCCTAACCCATTTTGGGCTTCTGGGCAGTAATTCATTCTTTCTCTTAGAATTTATTGTGAAATATTTTATTCATAAATGGGAATGTTTTAATATCTTTATGAGGTATAGATAATAATACAGTCTAAGTACTTGAATTATCAATACTAGGGAAACTCTCTGTATACTCCTCCCTGACTCTGGTCCTTTGCTTCTCCTCTGTAGTAATCATAATCCCCACTTTTGTATTTATCATGCAATTGTTCTTTTAAAGAATTGGTTCTTGTGTGTCTGTGTGGATCCTTAAAATATACATTACTTAGTTTTGCCTGATTTTTAACTTTCATATGAAAAGTATTGTTGATGATGGACATTTGGAATATTCCTAGTTTTCCAGACATTATAAACAATGATGGTATGAGCATTCTTTTATATGACTCCTTGGGCATCTGGGCAAGAATTTCTCTAGGGTATATGCGTAGGAATGAACTTGCTGGGCCATTAGGCTCATATCATCAACTTCACTGGGTGAATGTAAATGTATCTATAAAGTGGTTTCCCAATTTACATTCTTGCTATCTCTGTGTAATAGTTGCCAGTGCACCACATCCAAAAGCAACCCATGAAATATACAAAACGTTTAAAGGTTTGTCATTCTGATTAATCTGAAATGGGAATTTGATATTGTTTCGATTTGCATTACCCATAGCCAAATAAGTTTGAGCATTTGTTCATATTTTTATATGTCATGTGTGCCTCTCTCATCTGAAATGCATGGTCTTGTTTTTTGCCTAATTTTTAATTTGATTGAATTTTCCCCCTCATTTATAAGAATGATTAATCTGTATATAACCCCCTTGCCAGTCTTATATGTTAACAATTTGTGGCTTTTAATTATATTTTTAAATTGGTGCCTTTAATGAATACAAGGCTTTACATGTATACATTTTTTCTTTGTAAGCTATACTTTTTTGTATCTTATTTAGTAAGTTATTTTCTACCTTAATGTCATGACGTCTTCTCCCTATTTACTTCCTGAAGCTTTTAAGTTTTGTTTTCACATTTTCAGATTTTTGTCATCTGGACTTGATTTTTGCATAGTGTGCAGTAGTATCCAAAATTACCTTTTGTCAAATAGATACCCTGTTGTCCAACCATTCTTCATTGTTGAACAGTCCATTCTTTCCCCAGTTGATCTTCAGAGGCAATTTGGATTTATATTAAGATAGCAAAAACAAACAAACAAACAGAACAAAACTGGGGAGTCTGTTTCTGGACTCTTAATATTGTTCCAGTAGCTGTTTTCCTATCCATGCACAATGCTACTCTTTAGTTATTATTTGATTTTATAATTTTTGGTAGGGTAAAGGTAATATCCTTTTACATTCTTGTTATGAAAAATACACTCTTTTTGAGACTTTAGAATTGCCTTGTGTTGGAATTTGATTGGAACAGAAAGGAGTATATAAATTAATATTGAGAGAAAGGTCAAATTCATAACATTATTTGTTCTTCATGGGTATATTTAGTTGAACCATGTGAAATTGCTTGTATTTGACCATTTTTGATTGACCAAAATAGCATTTTCATCTAGTTGAATGTAATAGTTCATCTCTCAGTGTATTTGTGCTTCTTTAATGTCATTCATTAAAATTTTATTTTCTTTATGAATTCACACACATTATTAAATTTAACTCTAGGTACATATTTTTATTTTAATCTATTGTGAAATACATCCCTTTTTAATATTACATTTGTTTTCCTAGTATAAAGAAGTGCAGATAATTTACTTAAATTCATTTTTTATCTATTAACTTTAATTTCCTTAACTAGATCCTTCAATATGATATTTGTATGAGCAGTGATTGGCAATATCTTTGTCTCTTTCAGTTCTTGATTTTAAAGGTTTCGGATATTTCACTATTAAAGTATAATGTTTGCTTGAGGCCTTTGGTCAATAAATTTAAAAGGTTTACGAATGATCTTTTTAAATTCTGGTTCACAAATACAATTTAATTTATCACGAATGAAGGTTGAATATTGTCAACATATTTTTCTGCATTTATTGATAGGAACTTGTGGATTTTCTCCATTTAACTAATGGGTTGTAGTACAATATATTGATAGGCTTTTGTGGAGAAATATATGTATATATTTTTCTAGTATTTTTTATTTTTAATATTTAAAAAAATTATATACATGCCAAATAAAAGTGAATAAATATGTAAGTATGGTACACAATAATAGCTGTAAAACTAACACCTATTTGCTTTATCCAGATCAAGCAGTAGAAAACTGTTAATAGCTCAAAGGCTAACCAAAAATGAATACTACCCAAGATTTTGTGTTAAAAAAAATTTACTTGTATCATTCTTCTGGCAAGCAGTTGTGCCATTGTGCCATCTACTCTGGAGAGAGGCACTATCTCTGTATTCCCAACTCGTTTGCTGAACTAACATCATGGATGATTTGGAACAAAAGCTCAAGCAAGATGTGCAGCAGCATAAAGACTCATAGAGAATTGTCTCTCTGTAACCCTGGACTTGAAACTGGTGTGGTGACTTTGTGGGATTTGGAGTTGGCTATGTTAGGGAGAGCTGATGTGCCTTCTATGCAAAAGAAGGGAGTTAACCGATATTTGGAGACCAGAGAGGCAGAGTGTAACAGAGACATAGATGCTCAGTGATACCTGTTCTTTCTCTTCATCCTTTACCACTGAACCACATTTTGGAGATGCCTTGCAACTATGTGGAGCTGTGTGATTAATTCTCATCAATGGACTATGGGCTGAAATAATGTGTGTTGAAACTTGCTAATGTTTTTAAGAAGGGATATATACCTTTCACATTTTTTTTCTTTCGTGTGACAGCTAGATGCAAAGAATCCAGTACCTTAGAAAATGACAGAGTTGTACAATGAATAGAGTCTAGGTTCCTGAGTGACTGAACAGAGCAGAGTCTCCCTTCTGACTTTCATTAGACTGTCCATAAATCATAATTTTTTTTCTTGTGAAACCTCTGAAATGTTGAAGTTGTTTGTTACAGCAGTTGGCCTTCCTGACTGATACAAACATCATAATAATTTATAGCTACATTTTATTGGGTACTTATCATGTGATAGATACCATATATTACTGGATTTAACTCTTTCACAAGCTCGTGATACAGATTTATTAATCCCCTCTGAGAGATTAATTTCCTTCTTCAAACTTGTCACATAGAAACTAAGTTGGGGGGTTAGGGTTTCACGCTAGTTAGTACTGGACCCACAATTCTGTTCTTAACCTGTTCTCTATTATGCCAACAGTTAATTCCTTGGTGGAAAAAAAAAAAAAAAAAAAAAAAAGAAAGGCAGCTATCTGTAGTCTTGGGTAAATCCATCAACCCAAACTATGAATATCTCGAATTGTACCTCTCATTTTTGTTTGGTTAGTAGAGTAATAGTTCATAATTACAACACAGCTGAAAGGAAATATAAAACATCTGCATAAACTAACAGTTTTATGAATGATGCATGTGACATTGTGGCTAACTCAATATTGTTCTAAGTTTATAGAGATATGAAGCCCTAACCATTTGCGTGGAAAACCACTTCCAACATTTGAACTTTTAATGTTTCTATACATAATATATGAGTGTGTTTATATGTGTATATTTTACCTGTGCTGTTAACAATTATTTGAAATTACATTTTTCAGTTTTTGAAACAATTTCAATGTTATACAAATTAGTATTTTTAAATATTTTAAATGTATTTTTAAAAAGTGCTTTGTTGATCTGAGACCCTATCACGTCCTAATTTCTTATGTACTTCCTATTAACAATAAATGCATTGTGACCATCCCTTTTTCTTTTTCTCTTCTAAGCACACTTACATGCACACACTGCACATACACACACACACAATTATTTCTTTGGCTGTGTATATCTATATATTGAAAACCTCAAGTCCTATCAGTATCTTCAGTTCTAATCTTAACACCACATAGTTTATTCTGCTTTTCTCCCTTTCCAAATTTGCTAGTTACTTTTTTTTTTTTTTTTTTAGTGAAAAACAAAGCTTTCATGTCCTTCTCAGATACACTTATTGTTGTGTCCCATCTTCTTCTGCTTCTTCTGCATGGGTGCTTTGCTCACCTTGCTCAGGCTCGAGCACCTGGTGTTCTGACAACCTGTACCAGGACATTCCTTTGTGTGAGTTCTCTTCTCATTCCACTTCAGCTCTGATACCTCACACATGACCACCCCTACTCAATGCATAGATGTTTTCCTTGCCCTGTTCTAGTTGTAACATCCTACCCCAGGCTGTCCCTTATTGGGGACATCCTCTTTGCCCACTAGGGCATATGCAGTTTTCCCTATGAGACACGTTTTAAAGCATACAAAGTATACCTGTGAAAGATATTGGAGGTTGGTTATATAAATATCACCTCTTTTTTAAACATTCATCTATCAGTGGAAACTTGTACCGCTTCCATATTTTGGCTACTATAAATATTGCTGCAGTAAACATAAGGGTGCATGTATCTTTTCCAAATTGTGTTTTCATATTCTTTGAGTACATATCTAGGAGTGCAATTACTGGATCCTATGGTAGTTCTATTTTTAATTTATTAAGGAACCTCCATACTGTTTTCCACAGTGGCTGTACCAACTTGCATTCCCACTAACAGTGTACTAGGGCTCTTTTTTTTCTGCAGTCTCACCAATGCTTGTTGTTTTTGATCTTACCTGTTCTGACAGTTGTGAGGTGATAATCTCATTATGGTTTGATTTGCATTTCCCTGATGATGAATGATGTTGAGCATCTTTTCATGTGTCTGTTGGCCATCTGTATGTCTTTGGACAAATGTCTGTTCATGTCTTTCCCCCATTTTTTAATTGGATTATTTGTTTTTTGGGTGTTGAATTCTGTAAATTCTCCATATATTTTTGGATATTAACCCCTAATTGGATATATCATTTGCAGATATCTTCTCCTGTTCAGTAGGTTGTCTTTTAGTTTTGTGGATTGTTGGCCATGCAGAAGGCTTTTATTTTGATGTAGTCCCAATAGTTTAATTTTGCTTTTGTTCCCCTTGACTCAGGAGATAAATCTAGAAAAATGTTGCTATGGCCGAAATCAGAGAAATCATTGCCTATGCTCTCTTCTAGGATTTTATGGCTTCAGGTCTCACATTTAGGTCCTTAATCCATTTTGAGTTTTGGGGGGTTTGTATGGTATAAGAAAGTGGTCCAGTTTCATTTCTTCATATGTAGCTGTCCAGTTTTCCCAACACCTTTCACTGAAGTGATTGTCTTTTTTCCATTGCATATTCATCCTCCTTTGTCAAAGATTAATTGACCAGGTAACTGTGGGTTTATTTCTGAGCTCTCTAGTATATTCCATTGATCTATGTGTGGTGGTTTTGTGTGTGTGTGTGTGTGTGTGTGTGTGTGTATGCCAGTTGCATACTATTCTGATTACTACAACTTTGTAATATATCCTGAAATCAGGGATCATGATAACTTTAGCTATGTTCTTTTTTAAGATTGATTTGGCTACTCAGGGTCTTTTGTGGTTCCACAGAAATTTTAGGATTATTCTAGTTTTGTGAAAAATGCTATTAGTATTTAGATAGAGGTTGCATTAAAACTGTAGATTGCTTTGGGTAGTATGGACATTCAACAGTATTTGTTCTTCCAGTCTGTGAGCATGGAATATCTTACCATTTGTGTCATCTTCAATTTCTTTCATTAGTGTTTTATTGTTTTAAGAGTAAAGGTGTTTCACCTCCTTGGTTAAGTTTATTCCTAGGTATTTTATTATTTTTGGTACAATTGTAAGTGGAATTGTATTCTTAATTTCTCTTTCTGCTACTTCATTATTAGTGTCTAGAAATACAATGGTTTTGTCTGTATTGATTTTTGTATCCTGCACTGAATTCATTTATCAGTTATAATAGTTTTTTGGTGGAGTCTTTAGGGTTTTCTATGTATAGCATCATGTCATCTGCAAATAGTGAAAGTTTTACTTCTTCCTTATCACTTTGGATGGCTTTTATTCCTTTTTCTTGTCTGATCGCTGTGGATAGCACTTCAGTACAGTATTGGGTAAAAGGAGTGAGAGTGGATGTCCTTGTCTCGTTCCTTATCTTAGGGGAAAAGCTCTCAGTTTTTCCCCATTGAGGATGATGTTAGCTCTGGGTTTTTCATAGATGGTCTTCGTCATGTTGAGGTACCCTCTAAACCTACTTTGTTGAGGGTTTTATCATGAGTGGATGTTGTACATTATCAAATGCTTTTTCTACATCTGTTTTTTTAATGTTTATTTTTTTGAGAGAGAGCACATGTACGTGTGTGTGTGAGGGCCAGAGAGAGAAAGGGAGAGGGAATCCCCAGAAAATGTGGGGCTCAGTCTCACGAACCTTGAGATGATCATCTGAGCTGAAATCAAGAGTCAGACGCTCAACTGACTGAGCCACCTAGGCACCCCTCTACATCTACTGAAATGATAATATGATTTTTATCCTTTCTCTTGTTGATGTGATAAATCATGTTGATGTATTTGTGAATATTGAGCCACCCTTGCATCCAGGAATAAATCCCACTTGATCACGGCAAATAGTTTTTTTAATGTATTATTAGATTCAGTTTGCTAACATTTCTTGAGGATTTTTACATCCATGTTCATCAGAGATATTGGCCTGTAGTTTTTGTTTGTTTGTTTGTTTTTTGAGGTCTTTATTTGGTTTCGGTATCAGGGTAAATCTGGCCTCACAGAATGAATTTGGAAGTTTTATTTCCTCTTTTATTTTTTGGAATAGTTTAAGAACAATAGGTATTAACTCTTTTTAAAATGTTTTTAGAATTCACCTGTGAAACTATCTGGTCCTGCTTTTGTTGTTGAGAGTCTTTTGGTTAATGATTTAGTGTCATTGCTGGTAATCAGCCTGTTCAAATTTTCTATTTCTTCCTGATTCAGTTTTTGGAGGTTATATATTTCTAGGAATTTATCCATTCATTCTAGGTTGTCCAATTTTTTTGGCATCTTATTTTTCATAATATTCTCTTATAATTCTTGTATTTCTGTGGTATTGATTATTATTTGTCCTCTTTCACTTTTTGTTTTGAGTCCTTTCTCCCCTCTCTCTCCCCCTCACCCTCCCTCCCTCTCTCTCTCTCTCTTTTATGAGTCTGTCTAAAGGATTATCACTTTCATTCACTTTTCAAAGGAAGAGCTCCTAGTTTTGTTACCTTTTCTATTGATTTTTTAGGTACTGTTTTGTTTATTTCTGCTCTAATCTTTATTATTTATTTCCTTTTACTGGCTTAGGGTTTTGTTTGTTCTTCTTTTTCCAGTTCCTTTAGGTATAAGGCTAGATTGTTTATTTGAGGTAATCTTTATTATTTCTTTCCTTTTACTGGCTTAGGGTTTTGTTTGTTCTTCTTTTTCCAGTTCCTTTAGGTATAAGGCTAGATTGTTTATTTGAGGTTGTTCTTGCTTCTTGAGTAGGCTTGTATTGCTGTGAACTTCCTTCTTAGAACAGCTTTTGTTGCACCCAAATGATTTTGGACTTTTGCGTTTTCATTTTCATTTATCTCATTTTTTTTTTATTTCTTCTTCAATTTCTTGGTTGAGCCATTCATTGTTTAGTAACATCTTACTTAAATGCCATGCCTTTGTGTTTCCTTCAGATATTTTCTTGAGGTTGATTTCTAGTTTCATAGCATTGTGGTTGGAAAAGATACATGGTATGACTTCAGTCAGTGTGAATTTGTTGAGACTTGTTTTGTGGTCTCATGTGATATATTCTGGAAAATGTTCCATGTACACTCGAAAAGAATGTGTATACTGCTGTTTTAGGATGGGATGTACTGAATATATCTGTTAGATCCTTTTGATCAGTTGTGTTGTCCAAAACCACTGTTTCCTTATTGAAATTCTGTTTGGATGATTAGTCTCTTGATGTAAGTTGGCTGTTAAAGTCTCCCACTATTATTGTATTACTGTCAATTACTTCCTTTATGTTTGTTATTAGCTGCTTTACGTATTTGGATGTTTCCACATTGGGTGCATAAATATTTAGAATTGTCATATCTTCTTGGATTGTTCCCTTTATGATTATGTAGTGTCCTTCTTTGTCTCTTGTTCCAGTCTTTGTTTTAAAGTCTTTTTTGTGTAATGTAAATATTGCTACCCTGGCTTTCTTTTCACTTCCATTTACATGATACATGCTTTTCTATCCCTTCACTTTTAGTCTGCATGTGTCTTTAGGTCTGAAATGAATTGTGTATCGTCAGGATATAGATGAGTGTTGCTTTTTGTACCCATTCTGTTACCCTGTCTCTTTTAATTAGAGCATATAGAGCATTTATATTCAAAGTAGTTATTGATGGGTGTGTATTTATTGCCATTTTGTAATTTGTATTATGTTTGTTTTTGTAGTTCTTCTCTATTCCTTTTTTCTCTTGCTCTCTTCTCTCATGGTTTGCTGGATTTAATGATACACTTAGTTTCCTTTCTCTTGATTTTTTGCAAATCTATTACCAGTTTTTAGTTTGTGATTACCATTAGGTTGTATATAACATCTTCTGCATAGAGCCGTCTATATAAATAGATGGTAACTTAAGTTTGAACCCATTCTTTACTCCTCTCCCTACTCTATATTTTAGGTATATGTTGTCATACTTTACATCCTTTTATTTTGTGAATCCCTTGACCAATTTTTATAGATATTCTTAATTTAATTGATTTGTGCTGCCTCCTTTTCTTCTACTTATGGTCTTCCTTTCTACTCCAAGAGTCCCCTTTAGCATTTCTTGTAGGGTAGTTTAGTGGACATGAATTCCTTTGACATTTTTGGCTGGGAAATGGTATCTCTCCTTCTATTCTGAATGATAGCCTTGCTGGATAGAGTAGTCTTGGCTGCAGGTATTTTTCTTTTTTCTTTCTTTCTTTTTTTTTTTTAACGTTTGTTTATTTTGAGAGAGAGAGAGAGCATGTGCAGGACAGTAGGGGAGGAGCAGAGAGAGAGAGAATCCCAAGAGAATTAGGCTCAGCATGGAGCCTAATCCAGAGCTCAGTCTCATGACTGTGAGGCCATGGCTTGAGCTGAAATCAAGAATCAGAAGCTTAACTCAGCCACTCAGGAGGCTTAGTTGCAGGTTTTATCTGTCAGCACTTTGAATATATTATGCCACTCCCTTCCAGCCTTCAGAGTTTCAGCTGAAAAATCAACTGATAGTTTTATGGGGTTTCTTGTGTATGTAACTGTTTTCTTTTCACTCGCTGCTTGTAAAATTCTCTTTTTCACTACTTTTTTCCATTTAATTACTATGTGTCTCAATGTGGACCTGCTTGGGTTGATTTTGTTGAGGGCTCTCTGTGCCTCCTGGATATGTATTTCTGTTTCCTTCTCCAAATTTGGGAAGTTTTCAGCTATTATTTTTAAAATAAGTTTTCTACTCCCTTTTCTCTCTCTTCTTCTGGGATCCCTATAGTATGGATAACTTACTCTTAATGGTGTTACTGATTTCCCTGTCTATTTTCATTTTATGTATTTTTTTTTTCCTTTCACTGTTCAGCTTGATTGCTTTCCATCATTCTGTTCTCTAGGTTGTTCTTCTGCTTGCTCTAGACTACTATTTATTTCATCTAGTATGTTTTAAGTTTCAGTTACTGAGTTCTTAATCTCTGATTGGTTCTTTTTGATGTTTTCTGTCTTTTTTAAGACATAGATCTCACTGAAATTCTCCACTCTTTTCTCAAGTCTGATGACTATTTTTATGACCATTACTTTAAATTCACTATTAGGCATATTACTTATCTCCTTTTTATTTAGTTCTCTTGCTGTGATTTTGTTCTTTTCTTTCATTTGGGGCATATTTCTCTGTCTCATCGTTTTGTCTAACTCTCTGTGTATGTTTCTGTGTGTAAGGAATGTCAGCTACACCTTCTGTTCTTGCAAGTAGTGGCCTTATGAAGAAGAGGTCCCATAATGTCTTGCACTGCAGTGTCCCCTGTTTGCCAGAACTTGGTGCTCCAGGGGTGTCTCCTAGTGTGTTGCATGCTCCATACTGTTGTGGATAAACCATATTTTCCTTCATTTCAGTCATCTGTAGAGGCTCCCTGTGTATTATAGGCAGGATTTTGTCCCTCTGTTGTTAGTGGGCCAGTCTGGGGCCACCTTTGGTTTGAGTTTAGTTAGACCAGGTATTTGCAAGAGATGTTGTAGTACAAAACAACAGGGCCCACTCCCTGTGTTGTTCACTGAGAAGCTTTTCTTGGTGGACAGCCTAGAATCAGAACAGATGTCTGTCCCCAGCCCACTGCTAGGGCCAGAGTCAGACAGATGTGTATGGTTATCTTCCCCTCTCCCCAGGAAAGGAGTCACTTTGTATTGGTGTCAGGCTGGTGCCACCACTTTGGATGGTTTCTGTACAAGGGTGTATTGGAAGGAACAGGCTTACAGGAGAATGTAGGGGTATGGCACATGGTGTTTGCAAGGTTATGTACATCTACTGGGAGAGGGAACCTGGAGCTGAGACTGGAGGGGGCAGATCTGCAGAAGTGTAAAGGGCCCAGATGTGGTCTTAGCATGCTAGATAGAGAGTGTTGCACTGCACTGGTACCTGAACATGTCTGAGTCTAGGCTGGGAGTCAGGGGAGGGCAATGGTGCCCACCAGCTCTTTTGTTTAGGGAAGTCTCCCAAGGTTCTCAGCCCCTCTAGCACACATTCTCAGATTAGTAAACAAGTCTATATATACTACAGCCAGTTTTCAAACTGCTGCTGTATCTCATTGGGGCTGTTTTTTGTGTTGTCTCTTGAAGGATGTGGACACATTTTCCTGTCACTCTTCTGGCTCTCCCAGAGCTGAGCCTACTAGTGATTTTTTAAAGAAGTTCCAGGTATTAAGTCCGCTAATTGTAAGAACTCATGAAATTATATCCCTCTGGTTTTCAAAGACAGATATTATGGGGATTCCTTTTCCCCATGTGTTCCCTATGCCTGGGTGCTTGGTGTGAGAGTCTGGTCCTCTCCCCTCTCTATGGCCCTAGTGTCCCTCCTTGTTGTGGACATTTTTGTGGGTCTCTTTAGCTCCTGTGTCTCTGCCCTTGCTACCCTCTTCAGTGTGAGGTATTCTGTACATTTACCTGTAGAGAATCTGTTCTGCCAGTCTTCAGGTCATTTTCTGGACTATTTACACTGATGTGAGTGTTTTCTACTTGTATCCATGGAGCAGGATGAGCTTAGGATCCTTCTACTTCTCCATCTTCTCTGGAAGTCCCTAAATTACAATTTTTGGAGTCTGCATTCAATTCTGTGTTTGTGTCATGAATTTTAAATTGACATTTTTAGTCTTGGATGTCTTAACATTCTTAATTTTTTTTTACTTGATACTATAATAATTTTTGTGACCTCAGCTTATTTTCTTAAAGAAAATCACTACAAGTAAAATTACTAGATTGCAGCATGTAAAATTCTTGAGCCTTTATAATGTGACAAGAAAAAAAGCTCTTTCATTGTTCTAATCCCCATTTCCTTAATTACCAACAATTTTGCATGTTTCATTATTTCCCATTTTTCCCTGTGAATTGTTTTTTCATGTTAACTGACACCGTTTTTTTATAGTGCTTTCCTGATTATTTTTAAAAATTTGTTTATATTAAGCAGTGTAATACTTTGTCATTCTTATTGCAAATATGGTTAGTAGTTTTTCATTTAGGTTTTATGGTACATTCTTAATGTACCATAATTTAAAAAACTTTTAATATTATTGAATAGTTACTGTGGTATACTTAGAAAATTATATCTCAGTGATAATTTAATTGTTTATAGTTTTCTTCTATGACTATTGTTTCATCCTTCATATTTAACTCTTTAATATAGTCATCAAAGATTTATTTTGTGTGGCTTATGGTGAAGATTTCAATTATTTCTCTTCTAAATGTAGCATAATTTTTCTAACATATAAGTTGAATAATTTCCTTTTATGTAAGTATTAACATATATTAATATCCATTTCAGGGCATTTTATTTCATTCTGTCCGCTTCTCAGATCTTAGACCAGTACCACAGTTTTAAACTGTTTGTATGTTTAAATAGTCAGTAGACCAAAAAAAATTCCTTTTATGCCTTATCCTGTTCAACACTGTCCAAGTTATTTTTGAGTGTTTTTGCAGATGGTCTTAGAATCATCTTTCTCGTTTTTCCCTGAGACTTTAAAGTGCGCTTAACCTATTATAATTTATCACTCATCCAAATCTATGATGTATCTCTCCTTTTATTAAGTCCTGTCTCTTGACAAACTTTTCATCTTTCCTTTTTATACTTGTTCCTAGATGTTGTACATATTTTGTTGTCATTATTTATGGGTTCACTTTTTTTTCTTATAATTTCTACTGTCTTTGTATTATTTAGGGAAATTACTGATTTTTATGCATTTATCTTATGTCAAGCTATTTTACTGCAGTTGTTTACACTGTAAATATTATGTCATATTTTTCTTGGCATTAAAAAAAAACCTCCTATGTATCTTCACTCAGATAAACTGTATTCAAATAAATTTATCAGTAAATTATGAAAGCTAAACTTTCATAACACACTGTCCTCTGGGGTGACAGATTTACTTAGCAATATTTTGTTAGAAAACATAACCTCTGTCTGGGTTTTGGGAAATTAGACTTACTCCAAAAACCCATGTGCACAAGAGGAGATGTAAGTGGCTATTTAAATATGTATATTTTTACTAATATATAGCCAGAATATGACATATTTTATTTTAATTATATGTATAGTTTTAATATGTTTTCTAACTATATTTTTTCTTACTTTTGATTTGTATGCAGATCATTTCTGAGTCCTATTTCTAATAGTAATGAATGGTATTTCAAAGTCATTCTGTATTATACTGATACACAACCATTATGAATTATTAAGTGCTTTAGGAAACCCCAGTCCTTAACTCCAGGAAAAGTTCATACAGATGTAACAGGAATCCCTATAGTACATCTTTAACAAGGAATTTTATAAAGATGTTTAATGTCTGAACCTAGAATGAAAAAAAATATTTTTGTAGACATCAATTTGAAAATCAGTGAATATAGTTGGAAGCTCTGTTTGCCATTCAGCGAGATTCACTAAAGATGAATCCATCCTCTCTGTTGTGTTCTCATTTCTACTGACTTTCTTCTTTGTTTGCTTCACCACTCTTTCCCAGTCCAAAAATAGCAAGTGGTGAAGCATTACCAAGAATTATTTAGTTTTTTTTTGTGATTTCAAGGGAAAATAAGTCATAAAATGTTTTTTTTTTTCTTTTAAAATAATTGCTGTCATAGGGAGTGATTTTGTTTGGCCCTTGTCTAAATATTCCAAGCCTCATAACCTGGTAGGTCTATTAATTCCATGGGTACTAACCATTTCTTGAGTATTTATGCCACCTCAGGATGGGAAATCCTAATGGTTCCACTGGCATTTTCATCAAGAGAAATGTCTATATCTATATACTTTGATTATATCTGTTCAGTAAACTTTTCATTAGTCCATATTTTGCTTCCTTAGATGTGTAAAGAAGGTCACTAATTATCTTGGAACATTAGGCTGGGTAGAAAACCTGGTGAAAATTTCTGTGGGAAGTATCATTTTTCAGAATGTTTCCAAGGATGTGGGAAGGGCTGGGATTGTAATTTACCTGTTTAATAGCTACCTGGAGTAAGCTGATATGCAGTACTCATTCCCCAGATATTCTTCTATTCACCTTCAGCAAGATGTTAAATGCTTTTAAATAGCTATTCTGTACTGTTTTATTGGTGTTAACAGAACTGTTATGGCTGTTACTGGCCATCTTTATAGCCCTTTGCTGCTTCACTTCCACAGCATGCATGTCTGGCTACCAAAAATGTCATTGATCATTGTTTTAAGCATCATCCTTAGATGATAAAATTGGTGATACCATTGAATGACAGATTCAAAAGTATCATAAAAAGTCTCTCCAACAGATGGCAAATATACCACTGTTTACATTTTTTAAATGAATGCTACAGATGGTAAGAAATTATTCCTCCATGTTTAATAGGAAAATTCCACAGCATTTCTACAAAGGCACTTTTCTTTTTACTGCAAGGAAATATATTCAGTAATTTAGCTACCAACCACTCTTTTGACTTCCAAATTGTATATTAGAAGCATATGGAAAAGATGTCTAAAGAGCCAGTATTCATTTTTCTTTATGTGTCTTTAAATTTATTGAGTTGTAAAAATAAATGGGAATGAGAAAGGTGTGTGGATGTGTTCATTTTTAGGGAAAAGAATCATAATTCCTAAATGCATTTTTAGGTAATTTACTCATTCAATTACGACATGTTTCATGATTAAAATTTCTTGGCTATAAAGAAGACTTCTAAATGTCACATTTTAACCATTTTAAAGAATACCATTTTTTAATGTACTGATAGTCTATATTGTATACTAATTTTCTGCTTATATTGTGAAATGATACAACAATGTTTTGAGTGACAGGAATAATTTAATAAGCATTAGACAATAAGAATTTAAGTTTTCTATTTGATTATAAATATGATTATAGTTTTAGTAGCAGAGTAGTAGAGATTACTACACATTAAACAGTTGTTCACACCTTAAAGTATTTTGTTCTTTTCTGTTAGTAGTATATGCATACTCTGTAGTACTGATGAGGAAATCAGCCCCTTCATAATTAAACTATTTTATGCCACATATTTTAAAAAACAAAAATTTAATTCTGACATCAGAATCCCTTTGTAGAATGTTAGTATCATTCTCACCTTTTTTCTTTTGAACAATTATTATGACTGTCTTGTTTTGCTTTTTTTTTTTAATGTTTATTTATTTTTGAAGGAATGAGAGACTGAGCACGAGTAGGGGAGGGGCAGAGAGAAGAGAGGGAGACCCAGAATCTGAAGCAGGCTCCAGGCTCTGAGCTGTCAGCATAGAGCCCAATGCGGGGCTATAACTCATGAACCATGAGATCATGACCTGAGCTGAAGTTGGAGGCTTAACCTACTGAGCTACCAGGCACCCCATTTTATTTTTCAAATGTACATTTAACTTAAAAATTTTTTTTTTGGTTTGAAAATATTCATGATCAGATTTTCTCCTTCAGATAGCCTCTTGAAATATTTCCCACTTGTGAGTATAAGGTTTGTCCCTGAAGGGCTGATAGTAGAGGTAGTCTCTGGTTGTATTACATATAAAAGATATCTTGTTATATTTATGTGTTAAGAGTTGAGGTACCATCCTCCTTGCCTTCTGGTTGTTGTTTGTTCCCATCATTTTTTTATATAGACCTTTAATAAACATAAAAGGCGTTGTTAAAATCAAATTCTGTGATTTTTTAAAAATCCAAATAGTATTGAAATGAATGAGAGATGGACTCAAAACCTAATGTTTATAGGTCAACATTTAACATTTCATGGCACATGTGTTTTGTGACAAGATAGTGCCCAGTGGCCTTCCAAAGGCAGGATATAGACGTTGCCTCAGTGTATCAAAGCCAAGGCCATTTAAGACATAACTGTTAAAAATTCTTTTGTAGTTTTGATTTCTATTTTTTAAACAGTGGTTCTCAAACATTATATCATAATCACTTGGAAAGCTGGGTAAAACAAAGATTACCAAGTCCCAGACTCAGAGTTTCAGAGCCAACAAGTCTGGGGTGGGGCCATACAATTTGCATTTCTAACAAATTCCTAGTTGATTTTGATACTGCTGGTCTGGAGACCATACTTTGAGAAATACTACTTTAGCATTAAGACAAAGGGAAAAAGTTCTAACATTCTAAATTCTATGTAATCTTGGAAATGGCATTTACTGTTGCAGGTTTACTGGTTTATTGTTGTTCAAATGAGAGCTTTCATTTAGGTGAGCACTCATTTTCTTGCCTTTCACCCCAAAATCTGTGAATACAAATCAAGAGCCACAAAAGAGCACTTAGTGCCTTTATAATTAGGGTGATTCAAAGGTCTTACAAAAGACAGAGCTCTGAAAGAAAATACGTTTTAAGTTACACTGGAATTCTGCGCTTCATCCTGCTTCCTCTGAAAAGGTGACTACAATTAAGGATAACTGAACTTCTATCATATCACTGTGATATACACCTGAACCTGATAGGATATTGTATGTCAATTACACTCTGCACTTGAAATATACACACAACAAAGAGAACTAAAAATGTTTTCTAATGTGTGTGTGTTTCTAAGTTTAATCTTGTCTTTATCGCATTACAGAATTATTGTGGAGGTCTCCACAACAATGTTGTCAGAGATTTCTTGGTCTCAGTCTGCTCTTTGGGCTCAATGTCATAGAGAAGTCAGTTTCTTAGTACTGTATATTGATTTAAAACTCAGAGGCTTCTAGAACATCTTCCGAAACCCCCATGTGGTAAATTTTTCAAGAATTACTATTTTCTGTTAATTGTAATGGTGGCTTTTCCCATCCCTCTGTTTCAGAGACTTATAACCTCTGAATTAGAATTAGAATGGCTAGGGCTTGGAAATATACCAGTGTTCTCTCCATGATTAATGTGACTGGGTTCTACTTAGGGTGAACTTACCTAGGTCTACTTAACCTTTCTTGAATTACATTACTGTATTTCAGTTACTGCTGAGGCCATTGATGAAAACAGACTGGAAAGATTATTGACTATTCAGAATCTATGTAGGGCATGAGGGCTTTCTTGTTTTGACAGAGCAACTGAGTGTTAGGAAAATGGTTTTCAAATCTGTACCATTGGCAGTCTCCAAAATTTTACCAAAAAGGCTATTAAAGTATTAATAGGTTTAAAGAAATCAGATATTATATTCTTAAAATTTATTTGTAGTCTGTTCTTTTATAAAATTGGTCTGCCTGAAAACTTGTCTAGCCTACAGGTTTTCCTTTCCCATCTCCCCCTTTAATAGTGATCCTTAAAAAAGGGGTCATTAAAAAAGGCTCAAAACTCACATTAGTGCCTAGCCTGATGTGTAAATATGTCCAGAATGGCAAATAAAGGAATGTTTCCACAATTGCTTCAAGCAAGTCATCCACAGTCATATATTTTGCTATTTTGTATACAGTGCTAATAATACTTGTGATGAAGAGTTAATCTAAAAGATACATAGAACCTTGTGGTTATAGGAACTCAAATTTTAAAAATAAATATCTGAGGAGGAGAATGATAGGATGGGTAATATAAACCTTAAAGTATAAATCATTATTACATTAGGATAAATCAGTATTGCAGAACTGGAATGAGAATGAAAGTTCAGAGACAAAATTAATGGTATAAAATTTCCTACTATTAAAAAAATATAGGGGCGCCTGGGTGGCGCAGTCGGTTAAGCGTCCGACTTCAGCCAGGTCAACGATCTCGCGGTCCGTGAGTTCGAGCCCCGCGTCGGGCTCTGGGCGGATGGCTCAGAGCCTGGAGCCTGTTTCCGATTCTGTGTCTCCCTCTCTCTCTGCCCCTCCCCCGTTCATGCTCTGTCTCTCTCTGTCCCAAAAATAAATAAACGTTGAAAAAAAAATTAAAAAAAAATATAGCTTGTTGTATGTTTGTAAAGGAATGGCGTTGATACCAGTTTATTATGGTATTTATGTTTCATAGGTATCAGTGCTTAAATAATGCCGTAGTTTCACCTATCTGTACTTAAAATTTAAATTTTAGACACCACTTTAAAATTTGTGACTAGAATATTTTTAACAATTCTTTTTAACACTAATATCTGCACACCTGTGTTTTATTATTGAATAAAGTATAAAATTGGCAACTCTAATAATAATAGTAATAATTCAGATACTGATAACCTAGTCTAGAAAGAATTTCTTAAATAAATTGAACTGAAATTGTCATATAATGAAGTAGGTTTTGTTTTTTTTTTTAATCTCCTCTTTAGAGATGAGGAAACTGACCATTGGGGTAACATAGGCAAAAGTGACTTGGTCAAAGTGAAAATAGTGTGAAAGGTGCAGCCAGGAAAGGATTTGATCCAGTGATTTCAATATCTACTCTTTCTACCTAATTTCTACCTGCATGTAAAAAGTGAATGTAGACAATAACATACCAAGTTCATTTTGTTTGTACATTATCGTTGGGTCTGAAAAACTTTGTAGAAGAATTTGTTTGGTTCTCACCAAAATAGTCCCAATTTATAATTCTTTAACAATATATGAATTGTAATATCATGTGTTTCCTTCTAGAACCTTAATATCTTTCTATTCTGAACTGTTCTTCTTTTGTAATTAGTGTAGGTCACTCTCCCAGCTTTAGTTAAAATATTAGTGAAGCACCAGTGGATTCAATGTCATCAAATCCAGTGGAGTTAAATTACCACTTCTGAGTGATAATTGTCAAGAGCAAATTATCTCTGAATTCATTAGGGAGATTAACATTTGTAATTACCTTTATTTAAAAAAAAAAAAAGGAGGAGTCTAAATTAATTCAATCAAGAAACTTGATAAAATATTTTTTATTTGACAAAAATGTTGCTATTGGCTGTAATTAAGAAAATGAGTGCCTGAACTGCCAAGAATATTATTTTGCACCTATCTTACATGAACATTTCATTTCTTTCTGTTAAAAGGTGTTAAACTCATCCTTTATTTTGATAATCATATATTTTCAAGTCTCAGATCAACTTTGGCAACCAAAAACTTTGCCAGTCGTTTCAACTTGAAAATAAAATCTTGAGCATTCAAATGCTAACTGCCATCCTACGTTTTGCCCTCAAATATTTATTATAGTATATTATCAACTGTTAATCTAATATTTGTTGGAGAAAGGAATATAACCTACCCTGAGTTTCATTATACGAACTCACTCACTGGTTTAATGTAATCTAACTCATTAGTTTCAGTACTTCAAATATATACCCCTTCTGAGTACCTAAAAATGTATTTGGGTCCCAAGGTGGTTAGAGTTAAGTCCTTAAGGGGGGGAAACAGTTCTTTAGTTCCCATATATGTGGCACACAATGTAAAGTTGTCTTATAATTGGAAAATGTCTCAAGAAGCCTTCCTCTATCTCACCAAAAACACATGTTTAAAATTTGCTATGTATCTACTGGTGAGGGAACAGAATTTTCAAAACATCATTATTAATTTCCCCATGCTATCTAATCTGTGGTGAGCAACCTTGACTCAAACTGAAGTACAGCATTATAATGAAGCTTAAGTTTAACTATGTCATGTACAACTGATTAGTGATGGAAGCTTGCATTTTTGAAAGATACATTTTTATTTGGGTCCTCTTTTAAATACAGAACAGTGTATTAGTTGTAGAAACTGAAGAATATCTATATTTTTAAAGTTACATAGCTGTTTTAAGCCAGTTACATGTTATCTCTAAAAGGTTGGGATAGTGGTAATGATAGCACATGTTCATAAAAAAGAAATGATAAAAACTGAAGAAAGGTTTAACTTTTGTGAAAGCTTAGGTTAACGCTTGTCGTTTCTGAGTGAACCTGATGACAGACATGGATTACAAGAATGAGTGAAGGGAAAACTTTCTCCAGAATGGGTATAGGGAATTATTCTCTACTTATTAATCAGAGTAATGTTCATGACATTTCTAAGCCTTAGAAGAGTAGGAATTCATAATAGATCCAATCACACTTTTACATAATTATGAAGTCAGAGGGTGCCAAAATGAAGGCATTTTTTAAAAGTTCATAATGGAATAAAATCCACTTTCTAAATATTGGATAACCCTATTTGAATATCGAAATAGTCTTTTCTAAGTTATTAGAATAAAAGCATTTCTTAATCAAACTTTACTTGGTAAAATGTTTTTATAAGACAGGTTCTTATGTTTTATACAAATACACTTCATCTAAAGCTCATAGCATTGCGAGTAAAGTCAATTACTTTTTTCTCGGTCACACTTTATTTGGCAGGAAGTCTATTGTTGCTGCAACATTTAGGTTTTACAAGTAGTTGTGTTTTATAGGAAGCAGTAGTAGTATTTTTTAAAGAGAAGCTATATAATGCATTTTACAGTCTCTGAGGTGAAGATTTATTATATTCAGTGGTGCCAAGAATAGATAGCATAGACTGGCAATATACAAACATGTCCATGGTCATGATACAGCAGTCCAGCACTGACATACAAAATGTCTCCTATTTCAGCCCCTGACATCTCAATGGAGATTGGCAGCTCAATCTTGTGCTAACTTGTCCAAACATGCGGCAGAATTCTAAAATACGAATCTCTGTGTGCAAGTAAAACCTCTAAATATGTTTAGTAATTTATGACTTTTCCCCCATAGAAATTGTCTAATATTTTAAGTTTAAATATATAAATAAAGCTTATTCTCAAACTGATTTTAATTTTCAGACTTTTTTTAAACCAGCTAGGTACCATGTGTAAAATATTTATTTGAATGTTATTTAAAATTATTTTAGAATTTGTTATCTAAATTTGATCAGCTTACAGGAAAACTTTGAGCTTTTAGAGTAACTCACCTCTCTTGTTAGAAGTAATTTTGTCAAAGGGCAAAACATGGTTAAGTTTCCAGACAGAGATATTAATGTTTGCAATGAACATGCATTTGAGAATCATGAAGAATAATTTTAAGTATTTTAATGAGTAATTTGTTTGCTTAATTGTAAACAGCTTTAGTAGTAATCAGACATATTAAACAGAGCAGATTGACTTGTTTCTTATTGCCTGTGCTTAGAGAAATGAATGTAATTATTTGTGATTTTAATAAAGTTTTTGGTTTAGAGTATGTCCGTTCTACCCCACTGTATTACAATGTAATATGAACATGAAGATATAAAGTTACTCATTTGATCATAATTGATACTATAAATTATTTGTTGTACTAGTGACCCCATTAATCAAAGAAAACGTAGTAAAAATGTAGAAGAGTACCCCATGAGTCTTTAACAAATGATGTCATAGGATCCTATGAAAACATATATTCCAGGATATTGTCCATTATTCTGCTTAAATGAGTTATGCTACTTTTATAGAAGGGATAATGAATGGATGAATAAATGAATAAATTGAATGGAATAAAGAAATAAACTAGCAGATAAGCTTACAACTTGATTAAGCTACAGCATTTTGAACTTCTATTATAGCTTTCATGTCTTCTTTTCCCTTAGACACTTAGTGATTCCCAGCATAGATTCCTAATATCCACATCAAAAATAGCGTCATTCCACATAGCTAACACCTATAATCTAATTTCATATGAAAGTTTGCTTCAAATAAATGAACTTTTGAATTAATAACATTCTGGCATATTAACTGCTGAGTTGTGCATTTAAGGTACATTTTTAATGCAACTTTTATTGACTAACCTATCACAATATACCATTTTATTTACATTTCAGAATTATAAACTATATTGACTAAAAAACAATGAAAGGTGAAGTAATGTATTAGGTTTTACTGTTTCCTAGGAACAATAACAAATGACTATTATTAATCCTAGAAATCTGTCGTTTTGAATTTCTAATTTCTCTTCTTCCTTCCATTGCTTTTTAGCGTCCTATTAAATATCTAGCACAGACACAACTTACCCGTTCTTGTCACCTTCATTGGAAAAATTTTTTTTCTCAAAAAGAGCATATGTAATCCTATATCACATTATGTTGTATTTGGTTACTCAGAATAGTGTTACATGCAGAGCATTTGCCTGCCTAGCAATATGTCAGATTTTTTAAGTGTGATACGACAAATCTTTCAAAGCTTTACCAGTTCTGGGTACTGTAAGGAAAGTGTAGCATTGTTTGTAGATAAACCATGTGAAAGGAAATGACACACTTTAGAATTTTTTTAAACGAGGTCATGCCTATAAACTCTTTAGTTTCACATCAGGAATGAGGAAAATGGTTAAAATATTCTAATATTAAAAAAAATAACAGGTGCCCAGTGATTCTCATATTAACTAAATTAAAACAGCTTAAAAGAGATGAAGACTTTTTTCAAAGCTTTAAGATTTCAGAGCAAATTTAATGAACAATATTTTATAAATGAACTACAAATAATAATGGTAGGAAATTTGAAAGAGAAAATGTGAGAATAGAGAGATTTGACAAAATACTAGAGGCAGTTAAGGAAGCCTATTAACATAGGGAAAGCAGTACCAAATTACTTTCTTGACATCATATTAAAAACAAAAGAGGAAGGAAAGGAAGCATTTTTTTTTTTTTAATTAGTCAATTTTGAGTGAAAACAGCTAAGGTAAATAGAAGAGTCAGTAGAGGCCTTTGATATAAAATTGATGTATATTGATGGTAGAAAGTGAAAGAGAAGACGGATTTCAAATAGAATCAAATAAATCAAATAGAACTTGAAGAGTGAAATACATTTATGTATGTGTATAATTGGTAATAGAAATTCAGTGAATAGTTTTACTCAGTATATTAAACTCAAGTGAAGAAAGTATAAATTCATTCAAAGACAAATACAAATAATTGATCAGCATGCAGGCAGTTATGCACACAAGGAATCATTAATTTACGTAGAAGGATAAGTTTCAACATAGATATGATTGGAGTTTCAGAAAGATTTGATTTTTATATTGAATTTCATATATTGTTGGTGAATCTGAAACTTGATAACCATATTGGAAACAATTTGTCATTCATTATAAATTTAAACATGAGTATCATTGGTTTCCAGCAATCCAATCTTAGGTGTATAACCTACAGGAATCATTTCACATGCATTAGGGGACCTACAGAAACATATTCATTACAAAAGCAATAGCAAAAACAACCCAAATCTTCATCAGTATTATAAATAATAAATTATATGTTCAAGCAATAAAATATTATATAGTATTGGAAATGAATGACTATAGTTAAATAAGATAAAAAAAATGAATTTCAAAAACACGTTAAGCAAAAAGGAAAGCCTTGGAAAAACACATTATTCCATTCATAGAAATTAGGTATAGGCAGCATTAAATAATATATTATTTCTACATATTTATGTAACAAATCTATAGAAAGCAAGGAAATTACCATAACATTTAAGATAGGAATTATATTTAGAAGAGAAGAGATGTCATGAAGTGGAGGGAGCATCCAGTGGCCTGGGATTTGGATGATACAGTGTCTAAGGAACATGAATGTAGACACAAACTTCTAATCAGAATAGTAGGAAATGGAATGTGGGATCATATGAAAAGATTCATGACCAAGTAGATTTTATACCAGGAATTCAAGGTTGATTTGATATCTGAAACTCAATATAATTTATCACATTAACAGGATAGGGAGAAAATAGTACATAATCACATTAAGAAGTAGAGATGATCTTCCTCCAAAGGCAAAGATACCTGCTCACATCATACTATTCAACCTTGTATTAGATGTCCTAGGTAGTTCAATAAGGCTGGATAAGTACTATGTATTATAAATTATGGGTATTTAACTTTTGGTAATGGAGCATCTGATTAATTGACCTTGATAAACACTGTCAAAAAATATGAACAACCACTTAAACACATATCTTAAGGAATGAAAGTGAATTTCAAACAGTATGGTGATGTGAGATTTACATAATACTTCAGTTGAACATTTTAAAGACTGGCACCTTACCTTCCATTTGTTTCAGTGTTTACCGTTGGATCCATTGGAAATAATACATATTTCCTGCTGGTTCTCTTCAACCAGAGAAATAGAACCACTAGGAAATATGTATTAAGAGATATATTTTAAAGCATAGCTTCATGTTGTTGTAGGGACCGGTTAGGCAAATATTAAATCCATGTAACAGGCCATGAGAAAGATCAGACTGGAACTCTGGCACAAAATGAAGCATCCAGTCCAGGCAGAATTTCTCCTTTCTAGGGAAACCTCAGTTCTTAAGAACATTTCACTAATTTAATTGAGCCCATCCAGATATCTAGGATAATCTCCCTTACTTCAAGCTGGAGTTTAACCACATCTATGTAATACCTTCACAGAAACAATGATGTTGATGTTTGATTAAATGACTGGATACTGTGGCCTAACCAAGTGGAAACACAAAATTGACATTCATGATCTAACCCTGGTCAATTTGGCACCCATACAAAAATCTCCTTAAAATACATCAATCTCTAAATAAAGATAATGATACCTACTTCTGCCTTAGATGATATGGCTGTCTCGCATACAACTAAAGACATGCTAATCCTTTCTCCATAGGAGGATAATGTTCAGTCTTTTTCTTTGGTATTCAGGAACTTCAGTTCTATGGTATAAAATTAGCTGCTATTCATGTATCTTATGTTAAATAATAAGGGAAAAAGAGAAGGAAGAAAATAAAATACTGTGTTAATATATATAACTAGATGTATTCATAACAAAAGAAGGAATAAATATTCAAAATGTATTAGGGTTCTCCAGACAAGAGAGGGGGAGGGTTGGTGGAGCAGAGAGGGAAAGACTGGGAGAGGGAAAGAGAGATTGGGATTTATTTTAGGAATTAGCTCACATGATTGTGGTGGCTTGGTGAGTCCCAAATCTGATGCAGTGGGCTGGCAGATGAGAGATTCAGGAAAGAGTTGAAGTTCTACTTCAAAAGTAGTCTGCTGGCTGCATTACTTGTTTGGGGAAGGTCATTCTTTGTTCTGTTAAGGCCTTCAACTGATTGGATGAGGCTGATCCATGTTACAGAGTTTATCTGCTTTATTCAGAATCCACCAATTTAAATATGAATCTCATCCAAAAATCATCTGCACAGAAATATCTAAAATAATGCCTGATGAAATATCTGGGCCTCAACTGGCCCAGCCAAGTTGACATATGAAATGAACCATTTCACATAGCTCTTCTCAGTTTTGCAACTGGTCATTTGATATAGCGGGTATTTTATAGCCACCTTCTTCTACCCCTGACTCCATATCCCCTTTACCCTGAGCAGCGACCTCAGCTGGTTGTGGTTCTTTGCCTAGTAGGTGACTCACATCTAATGGTCTTGAAGGTTCTGGACCATTAGAAGTCTAGCCTGAATTGTGTTGTTGTAGTTTTTCATTGATTTTAATCATAGGACATGGTACCACTTTAAGTCACCTTATGGGATATCTTGTATTCCTGACATACTCTTCCTTACTTCCACTGTATGAAAGCAACACATTTTCCCCTTGGTAGTATCAATTGTCCCAGCCAATTTAGTAATTTAACACTCTTCTTTGCCTGTTGATTCAGAGGCATGCAGAAGCCCAAAGTGGCCGAATGACAGTCTCAACTTCCAATTTAGTGGTCATGGTTGTGTTTCCTGATGATAGCAATACTTGCTTTGGAACTAAGACCTCTAGACCATCAGGTCCTAAATTGGTAGGAAAGGAAATGAAAATTTTGGTAGTAGATCACTTGGGCTAAAAAATCTATGGAGCCACTCCCATTTCCACCACTTGATTCCTGCACTCACAGATCATAGGTACGAGAGAAAAAAACACTGTTATGCTGATTTAAAACATACACAGTATCCTGGAGGACATTGCCCCAACCTTGCAAATTATTGGAAGCTAGACTGATCTTACTGGTTTGCTGGTGCTATAACTGACCTTCAAAGGCCATTTTACCATTTTAGCAAGACAGCTACTTCTGGATAATGGAGACCATGGTGAAACCAGTGCATTTCATGAACATGGGCCCATTGCTACACTTCATTTGCTGTGAAGTAACTTCTTTGTTCAGAAATGATGTGTTGAATACTATGATGGTGGATAAAGCATTCTAAAGTCCATGGATTGTAGTTTTAGCAGAAGCATTGCATGCAAGGATGGAAGATCCCTTTCCAGAGTAAGTGTTTTTTTCCACGAAGAACAAAACACTGCCCTTTCTATGTTGGAAGTGGTTCAGTGTAATCAACCTGATACCAGCTAGCTGGTTGATTATCTTGGATAATGGTGCCATTTAAAGGACTTGGTATTGGTCTCTTCTGCTGGTAGATGGGGCATTCAGTGTTGGCCATAGATAAGTGGACCTTGATTACTAGAACTCCATGTTATTATTTCCATAGAATAAATGTAAAAATTAAAAACTTAAGGATATAATTTTTCATAATAAAAATCTAGATGGGTAATTAACAAGTATTATTGTAAAAAGTTACCAAGGTTGGTCCACTTTCATAAGACTTTGAAAATATGCCAAAAGTAAGGCAGAGGGGAGGGTAATCTTTAATGCATTTCCACCCTTACAAGTACCTATGCACTTCTGATAATTCGGCGTTTAAGGATAAAGATATGTGTACTTGTAACTTACTGTTAACACTACCTGTGCCATGAGACCAGAGAATCCCACTGTTTGTGAACTGTAATTACTTCATACTCCCATCCAGAAGATATCCTACACTGTCACTCTTGTCAAGGGGTTAACATTTATTCATAAAGTAATAAAGGATTTGGTTATCAGAAAGGCATCTTTGCAAGCCCTACTTCTAACCCCTGAGCTGGATTTCATAGACCAGAGTCCTTAATGATTTCTCAGTTGTAACTGCTCTGGTTAGAGAATTGTGTCTTCCAGCATAATTGGCTCAAGCTTTGACTTCTGAGGAAAGTTTACCTGTTTTCTGGCAAATAAAGCTTCACTAACAATGTTTGAATTCCCAACCAAGCTGAAGTTTATTTCTCAAGTTGTACAAAATAGATTTTTATTTTCTACAAGTGATATACTGTATTAATTAGATGCACTTTCTAAATGGCATCAAGCTTTTCTATAGATACACAAATGTGAAGGGAGAGTAGATAAATACAGCAAAGCAATTTTGTAGACAATTTAATAAAGTTTCCTACTTTGAAAGGATTTTGAAAAATAATGATTTACCTAAATGTTTAGTCATGCAAAGGAATGATCCTTTTTACAACATAATTAATGCACACAAAATCTTTGAAGACATTACTCATATGGAGCATATTTTAAAATTATATAAAACCAAATTAAACTAGCATTTTTAAGGTAAAAACAAGTCATCAGCAATTTCACATATAATTTAAACATTTTATAGTTTTATCTGTTTATCATTGTATAGCCACACTGTTTTAAGTTTATTGATACTGTTTTTTATTTAAATAAACATTTTTTCTGTAACAATAGGTATTAAAATTATTATATTTGTTGTTTTAGGGAAACATGTTATTGTTGGGGAAGAAAAAAATTTCCTTTATCCTTGAAAGTGCTTCTGGCTGTTCTAAGAATTAATTTAACTTGATACAGATTAATAGGAGAAAATAAAATTTAATTATGTATGTACAGGGAATTCACATAAACGTGAAAAATTTCAAAGAGAAGTCAGGCAAAATGAGGTATATGTGTCATCCTGAACTAAAGAGAAGGAGGTGAGGGCCCAGGACTTCAAAGGGAAGAAAGGCAGTTCATAGGAGGATAAGAAAGTAAATATCTGATACACAAATATTTGCTGGCCCACACAGAAACAATATGACATTGAGAGGAATTTTAACAAACAGACTGCTAAATTCCTCCCTGTCTACCACCCCTATTTCATTTTATAATGTGGTTATCTTTGGTGACAGTTCCATTCCTGGAGCAGGTCCTTTATGTAAATTGTTTTAGGCAGTTAGAGAGAAGGTCAAAGTTTCTTCCTGAGTCTTTTCGGCCTTGATTGTTTTCAGCTCAAAATATTCACATGCCAAAGTGGTACATTTTGGGGGAATTTGTTTTGAACCCCCCCCCCCACACACACACATTATTGAAACTTAAATCCTTTTTAATGACTGAAGTTTTTATGTTCTTGGCTCTGATGACTGTTTTTTGTGGGTTTTTTGGGTTTTTTTTTTGTTTTTTTTTTTGCTTATCTCACACACAGTACAAGAGTTACAGCATGTTACAAAAATGTTCCAACTGACTAGAACCCACTGAAGCCCCATATTATTCCTGCATATGTAAATGGTAGTAAATGTGAGGTGAGACAGTGATGAGACAGACATACAAATACAATTTGCCACTTTTCAAGGAATTTTCAAGAAGACTCGTTCTCAGGAGATTCAAATTCCATGTAAATATTTCAGCCATTTTCTCACATGAACTAACATTTTCATGCCTCTTAGAATTACTTCAGGAAGAGGTAACACCAAAATTGATATTCAGCTTTGTTTTCCTGTATCCCTTTGAAGCTCATTGGATACCTAGGAAGGGGAAAGGAAACAAAATGGAACACAAGACTCAGTAATAGATGATCCACAGGTCATACATGCAGACAAGCTTGTGTGACCTCAGGAGGGGCCCTGACATCAAAATATATCTGTGGTGTTGCATTTGCTTTCACCAATGAGGAGTTTTTAAGGGGACAGGTGGGAAGATGGATATTACTTTCATAGTGATAGTGATATTTTTAAAAAAATCTTTTGTTTTCAACTCAATTTTTTTTTGCTAGTATTTGTTTAAATGATTTTCCTTTGATTGTCCTTGATACTCCCCTATGAAAGTACATAGTGAATAACCTTTTTAAAAAATAATTTATTGATGTCTGTTAATACCAGTCTGTAGCTTTGTGTGACAAGCCCTGTCAAAATGACATAAAGTGGACATAGTGATGCACCTATGCTGTAGCAACTCATGATAGAGGCTTATTTTGTCATTTGATCTTTAAATCTGATGGGTCCCTGCTGAACCTGAATGAGTGACTGAAAGTGACAGTAAGAGCAAGTCAGTGGCTTGCATCTCAATGGTAGGTTGAACAGCACCTCAATTGAGGAGTCTTTGTGCTGGTGTGAATCTTGATGCAGTGTTGGCATAAGCCTGCCACAACATGTGCTTGCCTCTCTTGGATATGGTTTTCAAATTCCTGATTTATCACTTTGACATTTGAGAAAGCAAAGGAAAAAAATAAAAAGCACAATTCAGTGACAACTAACAACTTTCTCTTCCCTCAAAGATTTTCTAGGTTTGCCTGAGGAGAGTTGAATCTCTATTTGATTGTTAATTAGAGCTGCTATATGAACACTCCAAAATCAAAACAAGCATAATCTGGTTTGTGTCATATTTGTGACAATAGGGCAAAATCATCAGTTTACTGCAATTAATGAATAACTGCCTCAAGGACTGTGGAAGTGATTGGTCTCAAAGAAGATTTTAAATGTATTATAATGCCAGATTTTTTTTTAATTTCATACTACAGAATAGTAATAAATTTACATGTGCAGACAAATAAAACTCAGGCCGCCCTTAACAGCCCTACTTAACTAAAATTGGTTTAGACAGAATGCCACTTATTTAAAGTCAAGTATGGAAATTGTATTTGGTATTTGGTTTGCTGACATTAGATAAATACTTGTGTATTTTGGATGTTAATATGAAGAACTCATCACTCTTTTTAAAAAATTTCCTAGGTCTTTTGTTGAATAGACCATTATGGAAATGGTGTGTCTAAATTCACCCTTTAAACACAGACAACCATCAATGATAATGCCCTATGAGAAGCCTCAAAAACCTCATAGAAGGTGACAAAAGTATATGAGAAGAGAATTAAAAAGTTATTGTATCACACTACTAGAGGCTGACTATACCCTTTAAAGTTGTCAATGATAATTCTGTCTTACTCACTTCTTAGTTTAGGAGTAGATGCATCTAGGTTTCTTCATTAATGGTTCATTAAACAGTAAATTTAATTACATATATTTGCCTTTTTTTCTGTTTTAGTAATTATATGTTTTTTTCATTTCTTATTTATTTTACTTCCTTTCAAATAAATAAATGGTCAAGCATAAAAATGTTACCTTTTTAGTCATTCATTTATTACTAATAATCAGTGTGTATAAGGAAGCTTTATGAAGTTCCATCCTTTGAGATGTACTATTTGTTAATCTCTCTGACTTACACTGAACTCAGTCACTCATTTTATAATTGCTCAGTATTTTAATTTAACATATATTGCGAATTGTTCTTCAGTGTTTCCATTTTGTTTTTAACTTTGTCCCTTTTATTAAACGTCTCTAATTGAGATAATTATCATTTACTGAGACACTTTAAAATGCTCTATACCCCCAACTCCTCTTCATTCTTTTCGTAGTCTTGGGAGGTAGATACCATTATTGGCTTTGTTTCATGGAGTAGGTACAGAGAGGTTAAGTTACTTATTCAAGATTGCATAGCTAACTAACACAAAATTGTTCATCATTGTTCACAAGCTAAGAGGAATCATTGTTCACATTTGTCTACACAGGAGCCTCTTAAAAACACTTACCTTAAATGAATGACTCTAATGGAAATAATTCAGGTGGGTACTTGAAAAAAATGTATTGTGTACATGGAAACCTTTGAGAAAATATCCTATTATGATGGCAACTGCTTGTTTCACTTTTATCCTGGAAACATACAAAATTTATCTCTCTTTCTCTTCCCCAGTCCCTTGATTTACCGATATATTAACAGAAAAGAATGTTTCTTACTTCAGATATTTAATAACAAATAAAAATACTCAGATTCGAAACATCAATTTATGCTACTCATTAAGTTATTTGTAAAAGTGAAATAGATATGCATATGCAAGATGAAAGGGAAAAATTACTGAATTAAGGATTATGTATATTTCTGTTACCTGTTCTCACTTTCTATATCTCTTAAAGATCGTTTTCCTTATTTCTCACTCTAAATGCCACAACTCTAGAATCTATAGGATGATGTGATGATCTTCATATCAGTATCTCATCTTCTCTTGGGCTGCATACTCTTATGGCTATAGAATCTCCAAATTAATATATCCAAATAGATCCCCACCCTTCCTAACCATTCCTTCTTCTATTCCATTTTCACCTCTCTTCTCTGTCCTTGTCTTTTATCATCTTTCACCTTTGTTCTCCCTGTTGACTTCCTGCTTGTAGACACTCAGACCACCAGCCATCATTAATCACACTAACTACAAATTACCTGTCCAAACACCAAATACCATCATGTCACTCATCATCTCAGAACCAAGTCCAAACTCCTTAGCAATGAATATAGTTATTCTAGCTTGTCTTTTCTTAATTCTTTCATACTTATCAAGATTACACCCAAAGTATACTACCAGTTTGGTTGCATTGGATTAGTACATCTTTTAAAGTCATATAGTAGTGTGTGTGTGTGTGTGTGTGTGTGTGTGTCTGTGTATTTTTTTTTTTTTCCTTTTCGTGAAGACTTCACAAATACTTGGTTGTAGAATACCTGATACAGATACCTTATTTACTCTTTTTTGTGTTTGGAACCATAGGTTTTTATGAAAACTAGTTTCTTTTGAAATGTGGAACATGCTTATGAAAGAATTTAAAGTGCAAAAGGAAGAGTATATACAAAATAAGAATGGAAAGAGGGAGATTCATGAAATGTATTAGATTACAGGATATACTTTATTCAGCACACCTACAGTCCTTTGAAAACAACTGCAACTGCAAGTTCTAGTTCAAAATGAAAAATTGAGCAAAATTAGCTGTCCACATTTCCTAAAAGCATGATATAGTGTTTAATTAAAAAGAAAAAAAAACCAAAAAACGTATAAACTTCTTCAGGGTTCTTCCCTCCCCCAACATGACAGCAGCAGAGTGCAAGGTACTTCTGTGTGGCTCCATGAGCTGTTCTGAACCAGCAGGCAGGTTCTGGATAAGTAGAAGTGGCATTTAAATCCACCAGCATCCAGATGGTCCAAGGTAAGGTAGTCAGAGGTCTGAATCTCCTTGACACCAGTTTACAAAGAGATGCATAATGACCCAATGACAATTACAGTTTATGCTAATAGTATATTTGAAATGTATAAAGAAATCTAGGCTTTTTAAGGCTGTCAGTAGAAAACATTTTATGATATGAATAACTGTGCCTCCTTTTACTTATGCTTTCAAGATTTTTGTATAGGCTCCTGTGTACGTGCACACATATATATCGTTGTTTATTGGTGGCTTATAAGAATTCCCCACACAAGCATTTATGTTAATAATTCAACTAAATAATTCTCATTTGATGAATCTGAACAAAGATCCCTTGAAGTTGATTTGATTAATATCCAAATTAATTATTATAATTAACTAAAGAAAACATAGATAAGCACATTAATACAGTTGAAAGACAGTAAAAATCTGGAAGGTGATAAAACTTACTGTGGAATTTGTTTAAATTCAGTTTTTTAATCTTTCCTATTAAGATGAAATTCTTAAACTTCCCACATTTCACCATAGCAAAAAGAAAGGGAGAAAATTGCTTCATGTCTCAAGTTCAAACCTTTGTTTCTTTATTTCATTGTACATTGTCTTTATGTACTGGTGATAGAAGCCCTTAGCAGGTTCCTAATCCTCAGTGTCTTGCCTTATACACCATATTAGTGCTACATTGTGGGGACACTGAATTTTTATGCTTGGGGCTGAAACAACTACAATGATAATTTTTCAATACTATTATCTCTCCACTGATAGGATAATCACATTTGTATCCTCTTCCCTTATATGTTCAGTCTGTTCTAGATATGCATTTCTTTTTTATACATGGCAAAATAATTGACTCAACAGCTGCATAGAGATAATAAAAAAAAGGTATCTAGGAAAAAAAGGGTCATCCCTAATTCTTAAGGAAGTTGATTTTAGAAGATTTTAAGTTATGTGTTAATGCAGTTTGTTGAAATGATTGTTTTATATTCAAGGAAAAGTTCAGATCATTTTAGCAGTATTATACATTAAAATTGATTTTTTTTGAGTTTCCCATTATTGTTTATTTATTGCCAACATTTAGAAAAGAGTTTACTGCTTCATATTAAGAGATTATCTTTGGTTTTAATTGTTTTACATTTTAGCCTCTGAACCATCTTTAGCTCTAAACTATCCCTGATCTCAGATGAAAGAAACCACCTGAAGGCAGTTTTGTCAATTTAGTGCTGGGATCAGTCCGCACCTTTTTATTTTTTTAATATTTATTTAATTTTGAAAGAGAGCATGCACGCAAGAGAGAGCAGGGAGGGGCAGAGAGAGAGAGAGGGAGACAGAATCCAAAGCTTGCTACAGTCTCTGAGCTGTCAGCACAGAGCCTGATACAGGCTCAAACCCATGAACAGGGAGATCATGACCTGAAGGTGCGTAACTGACTGAGCCACATAGGTGACCCAGAGCACACCTTTTTAGAGAGTTGTATCTACCAGTAAGCAAAATCAATACATGAAAATTTTCATGTAATCAAAAGGTTATTTATTCTCTTTGCAGAGTTATTTGCACTTTGGAAATTAATTTGTACAATTTCTTTGTGTATCCTGCCACACTATTGCATTTAAGGTATTATTCTATTGCAAACCAGTTTTTTTCATACTTTCTCAGGAAATTATCCACTATAAATCCAACAAGTGGTTTATCTAAAAGTAGATTTTCATTCATTCATTCACACATAAGTATATTGATGAAACTCCAAGGGTATAATTTTGCAAACTTGATGGGTGCCCTGATAATTACATTTAATTTGCCACAGACAGCTAAAATTTGATTCTTAACTCTTTTTGACCACACTAAAATTGAGTGTTGTATCATAAAAGAGCACATCAGTGGTGTCTTAAAAATTATTTTTGGCATTTTTTGCAGTTGAAACAATGAGAAGAAAGTAATTTGTATCTCTCTGAGGCTCATTTATGGTCCCATTCTCTTCATTCAGCTACTTTTTTTTTCTTTCTTGTCACCCTTTATGTTGTAATTTATAGTTATCAGTCATCAATTTAATAGATGTTTGTTGTGTTCCAGCTATGCATTATGCATTAATCTGGGGACTGGATTTACAATGATATGCCTGGATTTAAGGAATTACATACTTGGCACATATGCAAGTAAAAGGTAATTATAATACAGTGTGATAAAAGCAATAATTACAGTATGAATGGAATGATATGGGAGACAAAAGAGGGATTGAGTAATTACTCTGGCTCGAGTTGTTTCAGTATGGAAAAGATGATGTTGAATTAGTTTTTTGCATATAAACAATTTATTGTTGTTCTTGCTTTTTGTTCATTTTTTCTTTAGGTTTTTTCATTGTGGTAAAATGAACATAACAAAACTTTACCATTGTAACAAAAATTTTAACCGTTTTTAAGTATACTCTGAAATGGTATTAAATACATCCTAACATTGTGCAACCATCACCATCATCTGTCTTCATAATTCTTTGCAAACTCTATTCCCATTAAACAATAACCTGTCATTCTGCTTCGCCACCTACCATATCTTGGTAACCACCATTCTGCTGTCTATCTCTGATTTTTGACTACCTGACTACCCTAAGTACCTCACATAAGTGGAATCATATATTTACTTTTTGTGACTGGCGTATTTCACTTAGCATCATGTGCTCAGAATTCATCCCTGTTATAGCATATGTCAGAATTTTCTTCCTTTTTAGGGCTGAAAAATATTCCATTGTGTGTGTATGTATGTGTGTGTGTATACATATCACATTTTGCTTATCCGTTTATCTGTCCATGCACAATTGTATTGCTGCCACATTTTAGCTATTGTGAATAATGCTGCTATGAACATGAGTACACAAATATCTCTTTTCGAGATCTTGTTTTCAAATCTTTTGGATATATATCCAAAAGTGGAATTGCTGGATCATATGGTAATTCTGTTTAATTTTTTGAGGAACACCATGATGTATTTATTACACAGCATCTGTACCATCCACCAACAATGCAAAAGCGTTCCAATATCTCCATATCCTTGCCAACACTTGTAATTTTCTGGGGTTTTTAATACTACCCATCCTAATGGGTATGAGGCAATATCTCATTGTAGTTTTGATTTGTGTTTTTTTTTTTAATGTTTATTTATTTTGAGAGAGAGTGCAAGAGAGTGAGTGGGGCGGTGGGCAGTGAGAGAGGGAGAGAGAATCCCAAGTAGGCTCTGTGATCACTGTTGAGCCTGACTTGGGCTTGATGTCATGACTGTGAGATCATGACCTGAGCCGAAATCAAGAGTAGTACACCTAACCAACTGAGCCACTCAGGCACCCCGATTTGTGTTTAAATTTGATTTTTTGGTTAATTTTCCTTACACCAGTGTTTCTCAGAGTGTGTTCCAAGGATTAAATGACCAAAATTAACCAGAATGTTTGTTAACAATGTAATTTCTTATGCTTCCAAACTTTTATTCAAGTTATGGTATTCTATGAAAATTGTACACTTTTAAACTCTTCAGGTGATTTTTTAGCACAATAAATTTTGCCACAGAATCTAGTGAAAATTATTTTCTCTTTCATCAAGATTACTGTCATCTTTATAATCACATTGTTTATTATCATCATGTCTAAATTGTGTTAATGAGAACATACGTTTAGATTACACTGGTGTATTGCATACCCCAAACAGCATGGTTTTCTTAGAGATTAGTGAGCCACAGATTCTGGGATTGGTGGGTACTTTATAGATGAAAGTAGTCAGCCCCCATTTAATCTTCAGATTCTTCATGCAATATGCTGCTAAGTCACCTAGCCTGTGCCATGTCTTTGAACCTACTGGATGGTTCCTCTCTTTGGAATATATTTTAGCCCTCACTCTCTGCATATATTTGCCCATGATTTACATCCAGTCCAAGTGCCTCCTCTGTGAAGCCATCCATGGATGACTTTAGCAAGGCAGAGCTGATGTTTCCTCCTGTTGTATCATCACCGGACAAAGCTTTGCCCTTGTACATACCTGTATTGCAAATTTTGTTGCCAAGGCTGCCCTCAACTCCTTGAGGATAAAAACTGTTCTAATTAGCTTTAATTTTTTGCCTAAGACAGTGCCTTATACCTAATATATAAAAATATGTTCTTTAAAACTCATTTGAAGTGGAATTTTAAGAAATCTTAAAACAGTAAGTTAACCAAGCAGGCGTGATAATTTTGTACACCCAAAGGGTTAAAGATTAAAAATTACGTAAATCTTCTCAGGTTGAAAAATATTAGAACTTGAATTTTGTGAATAAAACAGAAAAAAATCTGTAGTCATACAGAAAAGATGATATAACAAAGGTCTATGTAAGAAAAAAATGTATTTTTTTCAGAATTCTTTTGCAGTGATAAATTCTTTTAATAGGTAGAAAATAGGAATATAAAGATACGTTTAATTTTTCCCTTTGACATTTCATATAGAATTTTAGTTTTCAAATAAAATAAGGATAATTAAGTGTTGGAAAATAATCTGAAGATAAGATATTAATACAGGTATCTTGTAGTGTATAGGGTACAATTTCAAAACAAATGCTAAATTTATGGGGGTTTTGTGTGTGAAAGTTTTTCAATTATATAATACTGATGGAATTTGTTTTTGAGATAACATTTTGGGACCCTTCCTAAGCAGGAAATTAGGAAGAGTAATTACGGAGTACAGTTTTCCTTGGAAAACTATATAGTTGATCTCATCGATGGCTGTTTTCTTTAAAGAACAGTCCAATCCTGGAGCCCACAGAGTCTCCCATAGATGATGCACACTAATTCCACAAACAAACCAGAACTGCTTTAACATGTTTTCCCTCTTGGTCTCTCAGGTAATTAGCTGTAGGTAGAATCAATAGTTGTTTCCCTAACACAGAGTATACCATTGCAGTGATAATGAAATAATCCTTTTCATTATATATTTACTAAACTACTCTTCCAATTTGGTGCATTAGTTCAAGGACCAGATAATCCAAAAATAATAATCTTCAACGAGAAACTATATAATCTATAATGCCCATTAAAAAGTGAAAATTTCATACGTGGCCATAAATAATAAGGAATACATTTACTGAATATTAACATTCACAATACTAGTTGCATGTTCTAAAGATTTATGACAATCTGATGGCAGGCACATGATTGCAGTAAGCTAACAATTGACCATGTGCTTCAAAATAATGAGCCAAGCCTTTTCCAGAAAGCCTAGAGAAAACAGAGCTTGCCCAGAGAAAATAGGCCTGCCCAGAGAGCCTGACAATGAGGAAGTGAAATGCCGGTGATGGCAGTAAGGTAATCTTCACCTAACTCATTATCCAGGTGTGAAAATCACTATGAAAAGTACCATTAAAAATCAATGCATATTGGCCTTTTACTCAAAAATCTTCCTCCTGAAAAACATCTGAAGGCTTTTTCAACTTGACATTATAAAAAGAAAAGGAAAAGAAAGGAATTTTTTTTTTTTTTTTTGAGTTAAAGAAAGTTCTCATAGGTGCCTTTATATGAAAATTTAGGACTGCTTTGGGCCATCCCAGAAATGTTTGCATTTCAGAATATAAACTTTACTCTCAGAAGTGCTGATATACTCTTCTTTATTTTTTCCTTTGCTCACCCTCAGTAGTCCTGAACTTACACCTAGTACATGGGGCTTCTGGGGATGCTCCCAGTTTTTCTCCTCTGAGTATGATATATAGAAAAAAGAGAAAATAAAATTACTCAAATTTTGCCAATGTATTGAAAGGTTATGGGCTAAAATGATCTGTCAGACCATTCTTTAGACTTCAGAGGTCAAATTGAGAGGTTAGCAATTCTAAAGTTTTACTTCATTGACTATTTTTTTCTGGCAAAGTGCTGGAAAATCTTGTTCCCTGGGGTTAATCCTCTGTCAGAGAACACAGCCAACCCCCTTTAATCGGCCAGAGTTGTATTGAATGTTCTTCCTTCATAGCCAGCAAGTGAGTGGTGGATGATTGCCAGTTTTGATCTATTAAACATTTTGATTGTCCTCCCGTCAGTTGTCTGCCTAAGATTGTGCAGCCATTCTATGCACTCAGAGGTGACTTTTTTTGACAGATGGACAGGCAGAGGCTGAAGGTAGCCTGACAGCACCTGTGATTCTATTGTGTGTCAGAATCAACCTGCAGATTGGCACCAGATGAAGGCAAATGTGGGCCACAACTCACCTGCTAGAGTGTCCTGATATCACTCTGCTTTGGTTCATTTGTTGTTTCATTTCGCTGGCTTTGGTTGTTTCTAATTTTGACCTTCTGTGACTGGAGTGCAGGGAGGAGCTCTGTCTTTGGGGTCCTAAAATCTTAAAGGAACTGAACTCTGTGGGACGGTGGGAAGCCAGCCACATAGGCATTCAGGAGATATGTGTAAATCAGTTTACACAGTGTTTGGGTCCATCAGAGAGTTTTTTACTTACTTAAATCACCTTATGAAACTTAAAACAGCCACTGACTGCTAACCAAACATACCATGCTTGTAATAAGTATAACATTTATTTTTAAGATTATCATGAATAAAATAATTTTAAGAAAGGACTAGATGTAATCTGTTGGTTCTCATGCTGGGTAAAGGAATCTGGATGTTTGGAGTTAGGCACAATGCAGATAGGCTCTGCTGCCACATCTGTGCCTGTCCCCTCTGTTCACCAGTCGCTTCCCAGAAAGAACTTCATTATAAATTCAGGAATTGTGTAAATTTCTGTCATGTTTTGAGATCTGAAGAGAACATAGCCTCACCTACACGGGCTGGAAGTTGCAAGGAGAAGCACAGCAGGGTCATCTGTCTCTCAGTGTCCTGCAGGAAAGCATGCTTGCCCTGCAGAAGAGCTAGCTGGACATACTGTGCTTCAGTATAGTTTTCACAGGATGTGGTAGTGAACCCACTTGTTACTCTGTCCAGGTCTCCTCATACATGCCTTCCAAGTTAGTGCTCCCCATCTCCAGCTTCAAAGTGCTTTTGCTTCTGACGGCCCAAACCTGAGGCCTGTTTTTATCACAACCCTCTGGCTACCATAGTGGTTTTGCCAGAAGCACAAGGAGCAAACAAAGCACAACTGTCAGGTTGTAATTTCCCACTGCTCAACCAGGCCACCCTTAGCTAATGAACAACTATGAAAGTGTGAAAACCCACGTCTTTTGTCTTTGTGCAGGGCGCATGTGAGGAGTCACGTAGACTCCCTGTTCCCTTGTGGGACCCCGCTGAACCTACTATTCTCCAGTCTTTGTCTGGAATCACATCCTGGCTCGTCTTCATCTTCCACACCTAGTTTCCCTCACTTCTTTATGTGCTTCTCCAGGAGGACTTCTTTAGTAAATCCTTAATCCACGTCAGGATCTGATTCTAGACAACTTGACCAAAAATCTGGGTCACATATGAAAGCTGCCTTATTAACACTTAACACATTTGTTTGATCAGTAGTCTATCTGGATTTGGTGTTAGTCATTTTCAATTGTGAGATAGGAGCTGTTGGAGACTTGGGGAATTCATGAGAGGTTAGGTAGATGCATTAATTATCTGTTACTGGAACAAATTACTCCAAAGTTTGATAGTTTACATAATACACATTTATAATCTCACAGTTTCTTTGTGCCAGGAATTCTGACACAACTAAGCTGGGGCTTCTTCAGTATCTCTCATCTGTAATTAAGGTATTTGCCAGATTGTAATTATCTCAGGATTTAACTAGGGTGGATCCACTTCCAAGTTCACTATGTGGTTGTTGACAGGATTTAGTCCATTGTGGGTTGATGGATTTATTTTCTTGCTAGCTGTTCTTGAGCCCTCAGCTCCTTGCCACAAGAGCCTCTTCATCATGGCAGCTTGCTTCAGCAAAGTGGAAAAGAAAACAAAACAGAAGGCAAGGGAGAATAAGAGAGACTTTGAGCAAGGGAGAGAGAGCACACTAGAAAGGGTGGAGTCACAGTCTTTTGTAACCTAATCATGGAAGTGATATTTCATTAGTTCTGTCACTCTTGGTTAGAAGCAAGTCCCTGTGTGTAGTCCACACTTAGAGGAAGGAGACTGCACAAGGGCATGCTTATAGGAAGTAGGAGTCACCTGTAGCTGCATCCTTCTAGGCAATCTGACAAAGCTGTCTGGGGTCATCTTTGCAGATTCTTGCTTGTCACTTCAGTTTCCTCTCATTAAAACTTTATACCTCAGTGATCATATTCACATCTAAATTCTATGGAGTTATTTTATATAAAGAAGAAGCACGTATTTACACATAAATATCCCTCAAATGTCAGCATAAGGGAGAAATACAATGGTTTCATCCTTGGAATACCTCAAAAAAAAAATGGTTAAAATTCTGTCATGACAAATCATGCAGGTTAGAAACTCAAAAATCTCTGCTGGCACTCAGTTGGCATTTCTTTTGACACTTTCTGAAATGATGCTTAGATAATTTGCTCCTTTGCTCAATCTGGCTTGACAACTGGAAGGTATTTTATGCTGGTCTTCTATGAAAGGCTGTGTGTCCACTTCAGTGGCTCCAAAATGAATCAGCTCAACTCCCGGATATGAATGATTCATTGGATCTTATCTCCCTCATGCTGGCTGCCTTGGCTCTCAATTTGCTAATATAATGATTTCCTAAATACTGAGTCCAGATGTTCCCTTGGGATAAGCAAGGCAGAGGAATACAGGTATGTGAAAAGACAAAGTTTGTTTTGATTTTTTAATTTCAAATAATTGTGGTTATGGCTTATAGTCATACTGTGCTAAAGCCTTTAATGCAGTAGCACAGACAACCCCTTTTCTCTCCACCTGCATGAATATGTGCATAGATAGATAGATAGACAGAGAGATGCATTTATATCACTGCATTATATAGGTAATAAGTTCTGGTCAGCAGAGCTGCCACGACAGCCATTATCTTGAAGTTGGTTGGCCTTACACTGTGTAAAATTTCAAAAAAGACTGAGAAGTCCCCGCCTCTACTAGTTAGTAAGAAAACCAACTGGCATTAAATAAAAAGTAGTGATCCTGTGCCAGATCGAGTAGATTTTTTATGCTTGCAAACTCTGGAGTGAGCTGTAACTACTGACAGGGGCTATGACCTTGTTTTAATATCGTGTTCGCATGAAGGTTATCTCTTTGGTTTCCAGAAATTTTTATTCAATGCATAATTGATTTTAAGATGAATCATCATTATATTTAATCATTATTAAAATATATATGTGTGTGTGTGTGTGTATGTTTGTGTGTGTGTGTATGTTTGTGTGTGTGTGTATGTTTGTGTGTGTTTATTTAAAAACCCTAATAGCTAAGGAAAAGGCTTGCTTTGTGCCAGAATGTTTAAAAAGCTCTAAAATCCCAGGGCACCATCAGCCAGACAGCCACTCAGATAGCTGAACAAAACGACGGAGCTATGCAATTCATATAAATACACACAGATGTGATGCTGGAAACCCATTATTTTTCTTGTGGGATGCTTTCTGTCTCAACAGCAATAAAATTTATACAATTGTTAAATCAAACAGATGTAGCTTACATTGTGTCTAAAGGCCACCAAATCTGGATTCTGGAAGAATTAGATAAGAGAGAAAGCTCTTGTGTCAAAACTGTAAACCCTACACTGGCTTCACAGCCCTTTATGCTACTATGAAGGGATAAATAGATGGTGAAAGTCAGATCTCTATCTACAGTTTAAACTTTCCAAAATGAAATGATGTGTTTGCTGAGCAAGAAACATGTAACACCTCTTAACCCAGTTAAGAAACTCTCAGGACTATGGGCAGAGACAGAGATTTTGGTAGTTGGGACACTAAGATATTAGGTGAGCTGACCAAAGCCTTTCAAAGACCAGGATTATTTTCTAAAATTTAACAAAATCTGATGCAACAAAATATTTTGATCTCTTTTTAAAAAATAGTATAAATCCAGCATTTAAAATAAAGTTAAGCTTAAAAAGAAATTATCACCCATCATTTCAACACAAAGAAACACATTTTCACTTATAAATACATGGGTATATACACATACATATATGTATACATTAAATCCTTTGGAAAACCAAAATCAGACCGTACATACTGTTTGTAAACTGCTTAAACTTGAAAATATGTCACGAATACATTTCAGATTATGGTAGAAATTGTTAGTTACCTACAGTCTAGTTACCTAACATTCACTCCTTATTTTTTGCTAAACAGGATTTAGTGTGAAGCAGCAATGTATTTGCAAAATTTAAGAGGCTGGATGGCAATTGGTTCAAGCTGTTTACAATGATCCTATTCCCTAACTTTCTGCTTCTTTAACATGTAGGTTGAGCACATGGTCAGTTCAGACCAATAAGGTTTAAGAGAAGAGAGTTGGGGGGATTCCAGGAAACTTTGGATTTTCTGATTAAATAAGATAGATGCGATTATCTTGGTTCTTTCTCTTCCTCTTCCCCTATCTTTTGATTGCCCCTAGACATGAGGGCTGATGCTGTAGTGGATTCCTTGGAAGCGTGAGAGAAAGGCAAAGAGGATCATGGTGATAGTACCCCTGAACCTAGACCAACACTGCCTTCCTCTAAATTCCTGTATTTTATTTATTAATAGAAAGATAAACATAAATTATTAAAGCCACCGTGATTGAGTTTTCTGTATGCTAAATATCTCTTTCTAATATGCGTCAAAGATTTCCTTAAACATAGGGTATATACTGCTGATGCTATGATTATAAAATATAGTTCATGTTGTTTGGAACAAGGCATTAAATATTAAATCTTATAGGGAAAACTTTATCCTACTTTCTGTTTTATTTTAATCACTCTGATCATTCTTACAATATAAAAAGAGGGTCATAATATGACTTAAATTTAACTAATTTTACAAATTACCTTTTTTATAAAATGCATTAACAGGTTTATCCAGCTCAAAATTAATACTATTTTCAATATATTTATTTTTTAACATCAGTCTTAATTATGTTAAGCAATATTGGTTTCTACTTTTCATAAGATATTTAGTGGACTTAGGGAAATATATTAAGAAAATTATTAATTCAGGTGGCATATACATATGGCAAAAATCTTAAATGTGGACTAGCACATGATTAAAGTTGGAACACTATGTTCTACTATATCACTTTTAATGGTTGTGTATCGTACTCTAAATTGTTATATTCAGGGGTAATATTTAGAACATTTAACTCCTGGTATGTTGTGGATACCAACCATCAACCATCAAATGGCCATAAAGCAAGTAACAGAAATAGATGCCAACGTTAACAACTGGGGTGGTTGGAGTACCAGCTGCCTATCAGTCTCAAAGGCATCAACAGTGCATATAATCAGTTAACCTCTTAGTAAATATTTAAGTTGTGACCTGCCTAAATCTTTGCTAAATTTATTTGACAAATAAATGTTTGAATTGTTTCCTCAGGAAAAAGGATAAGTTAAATTTTGGGGAAATAAACAAATATTTTTAAGATTTTCATATCCTTTTTGCCTAATTATCCCCAGAATGCTTGTACCAATTATATTCTCACAAATACCATAGAAGAGTGGAATGTTTTATTCAATCTATCATGCTTTTTGTACCACTCAAAAAACAGATATAATAATAATAATAATAATATAATTCCAATAAACATACACCTTAAACACACCTACACACATACTTATTTAGGTTTGTTTTTTTTAATACTCCCTATTCATAATACTGTTCATTTTGTTTTATTCATATAATACATCTTAACAGTCTTCCAATTTAATATAATTGATCTAGCCAATAATTTCAAAATTTTCAGTCTGTTTTAAATTATAAAAGTCATATGTGCACTTTCTAACAAATCAAATACTACTGAGATATAGAAATAAAATGGTGATAATGTCACCACCCCTCTCCAAATATAGCTTGCTTGCATTTATCATTATTAGTGTAAGTATTCCATAATTTTCTCCATGTTTAAACACAAGGGTGCCAGCATAAAGTTATGTATATGTAGAGACTTTCATTACTACTCTCTTAGAAAAAATAGGTTTTTACAAATGCACAGTGTAATTTTTTTTCTGTCATGTATCATTTATATCCTTTCATGTCAATAGTAACATATATAACTCATTTTTAATAGCTGGGCAATATTTCACTATGTTAATATTTTATAGTTAATTCAAACATTACCCTGTTGGCATACATGCATCTTGTTTCAAAATCTTTTACTACTACAATTTTTTTTTTTTTTTGAGAGAGGGCACAGAGCAAGGGGCAGAGAGAGAGAGAGAGAGAGAGAGAGAGCGGGAGAGAGAGAAGTAGAACTCACACAAAGTGGGGCTCTTGCTCACCCAATGAGGGACTCAAAGTCAAAGATGATGAGCTCATGACCTGAGCTGAAGTCAGATGCTTAACCAAATGAGCCACCTAGGCTATGTTTTGTTTTTTTTTTAAACCAATGTGTTTTTGTTTGTTTGTTTGTTTTTTAAGTTCCTGTAGACATACACTTTTCTACTTGTGTTTGGTTGTTTTTTTCTCTACTATAGAAACACCCCCCACACCATATACAGCTACCAAAATAGGATTATTAAGTTAGGTTGTGTATATTTTTTAACTCAACAGTTGTGATAGAATATGTGAGATCACATTTCCTCACAAAATGTTCCAGTATACACATTTCCCCATTTAATACTGGATTTCATTAATCTCTTAACATTTTGCTAATCTGGTATGTTAAAAATGGCATTTTGCTGTGATTTATCTACCATGAGATTGAGAATACTACTTTAAAAAGTTTTATTTATTTGTTTTAAGAGAGAGTGAATGTGAGTGAAGGAGAGAGAGGGAGTCAGAGAGAGAGGGAGACAATCGGAAGCAGGCTCTGTGCTGACAGCAGCAAGCCCAATGTGGAGCTTGAACTCACAAACTGTGAGGTCATGACCTGAGCTGAAGTCAGATGTGCAACCTACTGAGCACACAGATGCCCCACTAACTTTTTTTTTGTTTTAAAGTTTATTTATTTTGAGAAAGAGAGAATCCCAAGCAGGTGCCACACTGTCAGTGCAGAGCGTGATGTGGGGCTGGAACTCAGAAACCGTAAGATCATGACTTGAGCTGAAACCAAGAGTCGGATGTTTACCCAGTGGAACCACCCAAGCACCTGCTACCTTTTTTTTTTTTTTTTAAATAAATTTCAGTTCTCTTGTGAAGTTTTATCCTGGTTTTTAATTTATAGAGCTTTTTTTTTTTTTTTTTAATTTTTTTTTTTTCAACGTTTATTTATTTTTGGGACAGAGAGAGACAGAGCATGAACAGGCGAGGGGCAGAGAGAGAGGGAGACACAGAATCGGAAACAGGCTCCAGGCTCTGAGCCATCAGCCCAGAGCCCGACGCGGGGCTTGAACTCACGGACCGCGAGATCGTGACCTGGCCGAAGTTGGACGCTTAACCAACTGCGCCACCCAGGCGCCCCAGAGCTTTTTATAAGTATGTATGTCTGACGAATATTAACTTTTTTTTTTTTTAATTTTGTTTTTCAATGTTTATTTATTTTTGGGACAGAGAGAGAGCATGAACGGGGGAGGGGCAGAGAGAGAGGGAGACACAGAATCAGAAACAGGCTCCAGGCTCCGAGCCATCAGCCCAGAGCCTGACGCGGGGCTCGAACTCACAGACCGCGAGATCGTGACCTGGCTGAAGTCGGACGCTTAACCGACTGCGCCACCCAGGCGCCCCTGACGAATATTAACTTTTGTTTGCAGTAAATGCTTCCAGTTATTTCCTAGGCTATTGTCTTTTAGCTTTTCTCAGTGTATATTTTCATTTTTATCTGCCAACATTTTTCATGCAGTAAAATAGGGATATTTTTTATGTAGATCCTTAAACAATAGAGATTTTATTTTTATGTAAAATGTGTTAAGTATTTAACTGTATTTTCTTTAAATTGCATAGCTAATTATTCTATCTCCATTTATTAAGCAAATTATCATTTTCTGACTTAAAATAACACCTTGTCAGTGGTGTGCTGCAGACACCAGTTATTTAATTTTCAGAGGTTTTACATGTTGATTATCATGACATTGGTACCTTAAAATTGACCATGTATTCTTGTATTCTTTTCACTGGTATCCTTGGACCCATCTCAATATTTTCATTCATTCATTCAAACTCAGTATTTTGATTCATTTATTCCATTTGCATAATGATATACAAATAATATACTTTTTATTTACAGTACATTTTCTCAGAATCTGGTATGATAAAAAGATTCTTTTCTTGTTCTTTTGGAAATATCTGCTGTCATTTTTCTCAAATATTTACAATGTATTTGAAAATAATTTTGACATGTTGTCACTCACAAATTGTCCAAAAAAAGAAAAATTTTATTGTGATCAAAAGTGTGTTAAATCAATATATTCATTTGGTAATAATAGATCTTTTCATTTTATTAAATTCTTTTGCTCAGATTTTTTTTTCTCTTTATTTAGGGTATTGGCATTTTAAAGAAACATTTTTTATATCTTTAGGCTCACTGTAATAGGTCTATTTTGTTAAATGCTTTAAATTGTGAAACAGAAAAGAGTCCATTCCTATTTTGAAACAGCAAAATGGGTGAAAGCCTTGAGGAAATAAGTCTCCTTTTTTTTTAATTTTATTTTTTATTTTTTTTAATTTACATCCAAATTAGTTAGCATATAGTGCAATAATGATTTCAGGAGTAGATTCCTTAATGCCCTTTACCCATTTAGTCCATCCCCCCTCCCACAACACCTCCAGCAACCCTCAGTTTGTTCTCCATATTTATGAGTCTCTGTTTTGTCCCACTCCCTGTTTTTATATTATTTTTGTTTCCCTTCCCTTATGTTCATCTGTTTTGTCTCTTAAAGTCCTCATATGAGTGAAGTCATATGACTTTGTCTTTCTCTAACTAATTTCACTTAGCATAATACACTTCAGTTCCATCCACGTTGTTGCAAATGGCAAGATTTCATTCTTTTTGATTGCCGAGTAATACTCCATTGTATATGTATGCCACATCTTCTTTGTCCATTCATCCATCAATGGACATTTGGGCTCTTTCGATACTTTGGTTATTGTTGTTAGTGCTGCTGTAAACATGGGGGTGCATGTGTCCCTTTGAAACAGCACACCTGTATCCTGTGGATAAATGCCTAGTAGTACAACAGCTGGGTCGTAAGGTAGTTCTATTTTTAGTTTTTTGAGGAACCTCCATACTGCTTTCCAGAGTGGCTGCACCAGCTTGCATTCCCACCAACAATGCAAGAGATCCTCTTTGTCCGCATCCTTACCAACATCTCTTGTTGCCTGACTTAATGTTAGTCATTCTGACAGGTGTGAGGTGGTATCTCATTGTGGTTTTGATTTGTATTTCCCTGATGATGAGTGATGTTGAGCATTTTTTCATGTGTTGGTTGGCCATCTCAGTGTCTTCCTTGGAGAAGTGTCTATTCATGTCTTTTGCCCATTTCTTCACTGGATTATTTGTGTTTTGGGTGTTGAGTTTGATAAGTTCTTTGTAGATTTTGGATACTAACCCTTTATCTGATATGTCGTTTGCAAATATCTTCTCCCATTCTGTTCATTGCCTTTTAGTTTTGCTGATTGTTTCCTTGGCTGTGCAGAAGCTTTTTATTTTGATGAGGTCCCAGTAGTTCATTTTTGCTTTTGTTTTCCTTGCTTCTGGAGACGTGTTGAGGAAGAAGTTGCTGTGGCCAAGATCAAAGAGATTTTTGCTTGCTTACTCCTTGAGGATTTTGATGGCTTCCCATTTTACATTTAGATCTTTCATCCATTTTGAGTTTATTTTTGTGTATGGTGTAAGAAAGTGGTCCAGGTTCATTCTTCTGCATGTTGCTGTCCAGTTTTCCCAGCACCACTTGCTGAAGAGACTGTCTTTATTCAATGGATATTCTTCCCTGCTTTGTCAAAGATGAGTTGGCCATATGTTTGTGGGTCCATTTCTGGGTTCTCTATTCTGTTCCACTGATCTGAGTGTCTGTTCTTGTGCCACTACCATACTGTCTTCATGATTACAGCTTTGTAGTAGAGCTTGAAGTCTGGAATTGTGATGCCTCCTGCTTTGGTTTTCTTTTTCAAGATTGCTTTGGCTATTCGGGGCCTTTTCTGGTTCCATGCAAATTTTAGGATTATTTGTTCTAGCTCTGTGAAGAATGCTGCTGTTTGATCCCCTTTGATAGAGATTGCATTGAATATTTAGATTGCTTTGGGTAATATCGACATTTTAACAATATTTGTTCTTCCTATCCAGGAGCATGGAATCTTTTTCCATTTCTTTGTGTCTTCTTCAATTTCTTCCATAAGCTTTCTATAATTTCCAGTGTATAGATTTTTCACCTCTTTGGTTAGATTTATTCCTAGGTATTTTATGGTTTTTTTGCAATGGTAAATGGGATCGATCCCTTGATTTCTCTTACTGCCGCTTCATTATTGGTGTATAGGAATGCAACCCTCTCTCCCCGGTATCTCACCACTGCGTCAGTGCAGTTAGGCATCAGCAAATTAATGAGAGGAGAGAGGAGGCCCCTGCTCTTGGGCACCCGCAGGAACTTACTCCAGCTCCAGACACACCTTAAACACTTTCATCTAACGGAAGATAAGCTGTGAAATCGGATTTCTGAACCACAAGACACTTGTGTAAAAACTGCATTCCATGCCAGGCCTGAAATGTTCCAAAGCTCAGTTCGCTATCAGCATCCCAGGTGGTGCAATTAATAAAGAGCTAGCGTGGGGCCACTGGCACAAACAAGGCAGCTCCTTAGAACCTGAACTTCCTATTGGTTCCATTCCTTGGGTAGATAACGCCTGTTAATTACTCTGGAGTCTTTTCTATTAGAAATTATTTTGGCGAGGAGAGAGGGAAGATGGCGGCGTAGGAGGACGCTGGGCTCACCGCGCGTCCTGCTGATCACTTAGATTCCACCTACACCTGCCTAAATAACCCAGAAAACCATCAGAGGATTAGCAGAACGGAGTCTCCGGACCCAAGCGCAGACGAGAGGCCCACGGAAGAGGGTAGGAAGGACAACGAGGCGGTGCGCGCTCCACGGACTGGCGGGAGGGAGCTGGGGCGGAGGGGCGGCTCGCCGGCCAAGCAGAGCCCCCGAGTCTGGCTGGCAAAAGCGGACGGACTGTGTTCCGACAGCAAACGCGACTTAGCCTCTGGGAGGTCATAAGTTAACAGCTCTGCTTGGAAAGCGGGAAGGCTGGAGGACAAAGGGAGGGAGAACTGCTGAGCCCCCTGACGACAGAACTCAGTTTGGTGGGGAACAAAGGCGCTCGCCAGCGCCATCTCCCCCACCCATCCCCCAGCCAAAATCCCAAAGGGAACCAGTTCCTTCCAGGGAACTTGCTTGCTCCGAGCAAACACCCAACTCTGTGCTTCTGCAGAGCCAAACCTCCGGCAGCGGATCTGACTCCCTCCGGCTGCCACAGGGCCCCTCCTGAAGTGGATCACCTAAGGAGAAGCGAGCTAAGCCTGCCCCCCCTGCCGCCATGCACCTTGCCTACCCACCCCAGCTAATACGCCAGATCCCCAGCATCACAAGCCTGGCAGTGTGCAAGTAGCCCAGACGGGCCACGCCACCCCACAGTGAATCCCGCCCCTAGGAGAGGGGAAGAGAAGGCACACACCAGTCTGACTGTGGCCCCAGTGGTGGGCTGGGGGCAGACATCAGGTTGGACTGCGGCCCCGCCCACCAACTCCAGTTATACACCACAGCACAGGGGAAGTGCCCTGCAGGTCTTCACCACTCCAGGGACTATCCAAAATGACCAAGCGGAAGAATTCCCCTCAGAAGAATCTCCAGGAAATAACAACAGCTAATGAACTGATCAAAAAGGATTTAAATAATATAACAGAAAGTGAATTTAGAATAATAGTCATAAAATTAATCGCTGGGCTGGAAAACAGCATACAGGACAGCAGAGAATCTCTTGCTACAGAGATCAAGGGACTAAGGAACAGTCACGGGGAGCTGAAAAGCGCTTTAAAGGAAATGCAAAACAAAATGGAAATGACGACAGCTCGGATTGAAGAGGCAGAGGAGAGAATAGGTGAATTAGAAGATAAAGTTATGGAAAAAGAGGAAGCTGAGAAAAAGAGAGATAAAAAAATCCAGGAGTATGAGGGGAAAATTAGAGAACTAAGTGATACACTAAAAAGAAATAATATACGCATAATTGGTATCCCAGAGGAGGAAGAGAGAGGGAAAGGTGCTGAAGGGGTACTTGAAGAAATTATAGCTGAGAACTTCCTTGAACTGGGGAAGGAAAAAGGCATTGAAATCCAAGAGAAACAGAGAACTCCTGTCAGACGTAACTTGAATCGATCTTCTGCATGACATATCATAGTGAAACTGGCAAAATACAAGGATAAAGAGAAAATTCTGAAAGCAGCAAGGGGTAAACGTGCCCTCACGTATAAAGGGAGACCTATAAGACTCGTGACTGATCTCTCTTTTGAAACTTGGCAGACCAGAAAGAATTGGCACGAGATCTTCAGTGTGCTAAACAGAAAAAAATATGCAGCCGAGAATCCTTTATCCAGCAAGTCTGTCATTTAGAATAGAAGGGGAGATAAAGGTCTTCCTAAACAAACAAAAACTGAAGGAATTTGTCACCACTAAACCAGCCCTACAAGAGATCCTAAGGGGGACCCTGTGAGACAAAGTACCAGAGACATCACTACAAGCATAAAACATACAGACATCCCAATGACTCTAAACCCGTATCTTTCTATAATAACACTGAATGTAAATGGATTAAATGCGCCAACCAAAAGACATAGGGTATCAGAATGGATAAAAAAACAAGACCCATCTATTTGCTGTCTACAAGAGACTCATTTTAGACCTGAGGACACCTTTAGATTGAGAGTGAGGGGATGGAGAACTATTTATCATGCTACTGGAAGCCAAAAGAAAGCTGGAGTAGCCATACTTATATCAGACAAACTAGACTTTAAATTAAAGGCTATAACAAGAGATGAAGAAGGGCATTATATAATAGTTACAGGGTCTATCCATCAGGAAGAGCTAACAATTATAAATGTCTATGCACCGAATACAGGAGCCCCCAAATATATAAAACAATTACTCATAAACATGAGCAACCTTATTGATAAGAATGTGCTAATTGCAGGGGACTTTAACACCCCACATACAGAAATGGATACATCATCTAGACACACAGTCAATAAAGAAACAAGGGCCCTGAATGAGACATTGGATCAGATGGACTTGACAGATATATTTAGAACTCTGCATCCCAAAGCAACAGAATATACTTTCTTCTCGAGTGCACATGGAACATTCTCCAAGATAGATCACATACTGGGTCACAAAACAGCCCTTCATAAGTTTACAAGAATTGAAATTATACCATGCATACTTTCAGACCACAATGCTATGAAGCTTGAAATCAACCACAGGAAAAAGTCTGGAAAACCTCCAAAAGCGTGGAGGTTAAAGAACACCCTACTAACGAATGAGTGGGTCAACCAGGCAATTAGAGAAGAAATTAAAAAATATATGGAAACAAACGAAAATGAAAATACAACAATCCAAATGCTTTGGGATGCAGCGAAGGCAGTCCTGAGAGGAAAATACATTGCAATCCAGGCCTATCTCAAGAAACAAGAAAAATCCCAAATACAAAATCTAACAGCACACCTAAAGGAAATAGAAGCAGAACAGCAAAGGCAGCCTAAACCCAGCAGAAGAAGAGAAATAATAAAGATCAGAGCAGAAATAAACAATATAGAATCTAAAAAAACTGTAGAGCAGATCAACGAAACCAAGAGTTGGTTTTTTGAAAAAATAAACAAAATTGACAAACCTCTAGCCAGGCTTCTCAAAAAGAAAAGGGAGATGACCCAAATAGATAAAATCATGAATGAAAATGGAATTATTAACAACCAATCCCTCAGATACAAACAATTATCAGGGAATACTATGAAAAATTATATGCCAACCAATTGGACAACCTGGAAGAAATGGACAAATTCCTAAACACCCACACTCTTCCAAAACTCAATCAGGAGGAAAGAGAAAGCTTGAACAGACCCATAACCAGCGAAGAAATTGAATCGGTTATCAAAAATCTCCCAACAAATAAGAGTCCAGGACCAGATGGCTTCCCAGGGGAGTTCTACCAGACGTTTAAAGCAGAGGTAATACCTATCCTTCTCAAGCTATTCCAAGAAATAGAAAGGGAAGGAAAACTTCCAGACTCATTCTATGAAGCCAGTATTACTTTGATTCCTAAACCAGACAGAGACCCAGTTAAAAAAGAGAACTACAGGCCAATATCCCTGATGAATATGGATGCAAAAATTCTCAATAAGATACTAGCAAATCGAATTCAACGGCATATAAAAAGAATTATTCACCATGACCAAGTGGGATTCATTCCTGGGATGCAGGGCTGGTTCAACATTCGCAAATCAATCAACGTGATACATCACATGAACAAAAAAAAAAGAGAAGAACCATATGATCCTGTCAATCGATGCAGAAAAGGCCTTTGACAAAATCCAGCACCCTTTCTTAATAAAAACCCTTGAGAAAGTCGGGATAGAAGGAACATACTTAAAGATCATAAAAGCCATTTATGAAAAGCCCACAGCTAACATCATCCTCAACGGGGAAAAACTGAGAGCTTTTTCCCTGAGATCAGGAACACGACAGGGATGCCCACTCTCACCGCTGTTGTTTAACATAGTGCTGGAAGTTCTGGCATCAGCAATCAGACAACAAAAGGAAATCAAAGGCATCAAAATTGGCCAAGATGAAGTCAAGCTTTTGCTTTTTGCAGATGACATGATATTATACATGGGAAATCCGATAGACTCCACCAAAAGTCTGCTAGAACTGAGACATGAATTCAGCAAAGTTGCAGGATACAAAATCAATGTCCAGAAATCAGTTGCATTCTTATACACTAACAATGAAGCAACAGAAAGACAAATAAAGAAACTGATCCCATTCACAATTGCACCAAGAAGCATAAAATACCTAGGAATAAATCTAACCAAAGATGTAAAGGATCTGTATGCTGAAAACTATAGAAAGCTTATGAAGGTAATTGAAGAAGATTTAAAGAAATGGAAAAACATTCCCTGCTCATGGATTGGAAAAATAAATATTGTCAAAATGTCAATACTACCCAAAGCTATCTACACATTCAATGCAATCCCAATCAAAATTGCACCAGCATTCTTCTCGAAACTAGACCAAGCAATCCTAAAATTCATATGGAACCACAAAAGGCCCCGGATAGCCAAAGTCATTTTGAAGAAGAAGACCAAAGCAGGAGGCATCACAATCCCAGACTTTAGCCTCTACTACAAAGCTGTAATCATCAAGACAGCATGGTATTGGCACAAAAACAGACACACAGACCAATGGAATAGAATAGAAACCCCAGAACTAGACCCACAAACGTATGGCCAACTCATCTTTGACAAAGCAGGAAAGAACATCCAATGGAAAAAAGACAGCCTCTTTAACAAATGGTGCTGGGAGAACTGGACAGCAACATGCAAAAGGTTGAAACTAGACCACTTTCTCACACCATTCACAAAAATAAAACTCAAAATGGATAAAGGACCTGAATGTGAGACAGAAAACCATCAAAACCTTAGAGGAGAAAGCAGGAAAAGACCTCTCTGACCTCAGCCGTAGCAATCTCTTCCTCGACACATCCCCAAAGGCAAGGGAATTAAAAGCAAAAGTGAATTACTGGGACCTTATGAAGATAAAAAGCTTCTGCACAGCAAAGGAAACAACCAACAAAACTAAAAGGCAACCAACAGAATGGGAAAAGATATTTGCAAATGACATATCGGACAAAGGGCTAGTATCCAAAATCTATAAAGAGCTCACCAAACTCCACACCCGAAAAACAAATAACCCAGTGAAGAAATGGGCAGAAAACATGAATAGACACTTCTCTAAAGAAGACATCCAGATGGCCAACAGGCACATGAAAAGATGTTCAGCGTCGCTCCTTATCAGGGAAATACAAATCAAAACCACACTCAGGTATCACCTCACGCCAGTCAGAGTGGCCAAAATGAACAAATCAGGAGACTACAGATGCTGGAGAGGATGTGGAGAGACGGGAACCCTCTTGCAGTGTTGGTGGGAATGCAAATTGGTGCAACTGCTCTGGAAAGCAGTGTGGAGGTTCCTCAGAAAATTAAAAATAGACCTACCCTATGACCCAGCAATAGCACTGCTAGGAATTTATCCAAGGGATACAGGAGTACTGATGCATAGGGGCACTTGTACCCCAATGTTGATAGCAGCACTCTCAACAATAGCCAAATTATGGAAAGAGCCTAAATGTCCATCAACTGATGAATGGATAAAGAAATTGTGGTTTATATACACAATGGAATACTACGTGGCATGAGAAAAAATGAAATATGGGCTTTTGTAGCAACGTGGATGGAACCGGAGAGTGTGATGCTAAGTGAAATAAGCCATACAGAGAAAGACAGATACCATATGGTTTCACTCTTATGTGGATCCTGAGAAACTTAACAGAAACCCATGGGGGAGGGGAAGGAAAAAAAAAAAAAAAAAAGAGGTTAGAGTGGGAGAGAGCCAAAGCATAAGAGACTGTTAAAAACTGAGAACAAACTGAGGGTTGATGGGGGGTGGGAGGGAGGGGAGGGTGGGTGATGGGTATTGAGGAGGGCACCTTTTGGGATGAGCACTGGGTGTTGTATGGAAACCAATTTGACAATAAATTTCATATATTAAAAAAAAAGGAATACAACCGATTTCTGTGCGTTGATTTTATATCCTGCCACTTTGCTGAATTCATGAATCAATTCTAGCCATTTTTTGGTGGAATCTTTTGAGTTTTCCACATAGAGTATCATGTCACCTGTGAAGAGTGAAAGTTTGACCTCCTCCTGGCTAATTTGGATGCCTTTTATTTCTTTGTGTTGTCTGATTGCAGAGGCTAGGACTTGTAATACTATGTTGAATAACAGTGGCGAGATTGGACATCCCTGTCTTGTTCCTGACCTTAGGGGGAAAACTCTCAATTTTTCCCGTTGAGGATGTTGTTAGCATTGGGTCCTTCATATATGGATTTTATGATCTTGAGGTATGCTCCTTCTATCCCTACTTTCTTGAGGGTTTTTATCAAGAAAGGATGCTGTATTTTGTCCAGTGCTTTCTCTGCATCTGTTGAGAGGATCATATGGTTCTTGTCCTTTCTTTTATTGATGTGATGAATCACATTAATTGTTTTGCATATATTGAACCAGCCCTGCAAAGGTATAAATCCCACTTGGTCGTGGTGAATAATTTTTTTAATGTATTGTTGGATCCGGTTGGCTAATATGTTGTTGAGGATTTTTGCATCTGTGTTCATCAGGGAAATTAGTCTATATTTCTCCTTTTTAGTGGTGTCTCTGGTTTTGGAATCAAGGTAATGCTGGGTTCATAGAGTTTGGAAGTTTTCCTTCCATTTCTATTTTTTGGAACAGCTTCAAGAGAATAGGTGTTAACTCTTCTTAAATGTTTGGTAGAATTCACCTGGAAAGCCATCTGGCCCTGCACTCTTGTTTTTTGGCATATTTTTGATGACTAATTCTATTTCCTTACCGGTTATAGTTCAAATTTTCTATTTCTTCCTGTTTCAGTTTTGGTAGTGTATATGTTTCTAGGAATTTGTCCCTTTCTTCCAGATTACCCATTTTATTGGCATGTAATTGCTCATAATATTCTCATTATAGTGTATAGTGTTTATTTTTGCTGTGTTGGTTGTGATCTCTCCTCTTTTATTTTATTTTATTTATTTGGGTCCTTTCCTTTTTCTATTTGATCAAAGTGCCTAGGGGTTTACCAATTTTGTTAATTCTTTCACAGAACCAGCTTCTGGTTTCATTGTTCTACTGTTTTTTTTTGGTTTTGATAGCATTTATATCTGCTCTGATCTTTATTATTTCCTGTCTTCTGCTGGTTTTGGGTTTTATTTGCCATTCTTTTTCCAGCTCAAGGCATAAGGTTAGGTTGTGTATCTGAGATCTTCATTCTTTAGGAAGGCCTGGATTGCTGTATACTTTCCTCTTATGACCGCCTTTGCTGCATCCCAGAGGTTTTGGGTTGTGGTGTTATCATTTTCATTGACTTCCATATACTTTTTAATTTCCTCTTTGCTTGGTTAGCCCATTCATTCTTTAGTAGGATGTTCTTCAGTTTCCAAGTATTTGTTACCTTTTCGAATTTTTTCTTGTGGTTGATTTTGAGTTGCATAGAGTTGTGGTCTGAAAATATGCACGGTATGATCTCGATCTTTTTGTACTTACTTGGGCTGATTTGTGTCCCAGTATATGGTCTATTCTGGAGAATGTTCCATGTGCACTGGAGAAGAATGTATATTCTGCTGCTTTAGGATGAAATGTTCTGAATATATCTGTTAAGTTCATTTGGTCCAGTGTGTCATTCAAAGCCATTGTTTCCTTGTTGATTTTTTGATTTGATGATCTGTCCATTACTGTGAGTGGGGTGTTGAAGTCTCCTACTAATATGGTATTACTATTGATGAGTTAGTTTATGTTTGTGATTAATTGATTTATATATTTGTGTGTTTCCACATTTGGCGCATAAATGTTTACAATTGTTAGGTCTTCTTGGCGGGTAGACCCCTTGATTATGATATAATGCCCTTGTGCATCTCTTGATACAGTCTTTATTTTAAAGTCTAGATTATCTGATATAAGTATGGCTACTCTGGCTTTCTTTTGTTGACCATTAGCATGATAGATGGTTCTCCATCCCCTTATTTTTAATCTGAAGGTGTCTTTAGGGTCTAAAGTGGGTCTCTTGTAGACAGCATATAGATGGATCTTGTTTTCTTATCCTTTCTGTTACCCTATGTCTTTTGATCAGAGCATGGAGTCCATTGACGTTTAGAGTATGTACTGAAAGATATGAATTTATTGCCATTATGATGTTTGTAGAGTTGGAGTTTCTGGTGGTGTTCTCTGGTCCTTTCTAATCTTTGTTTATTTTGGTATTTATATATATATGTGTGTACATATATATGTATATATATACACACATATGTGTATATGTATATATACACACACACGTATATATATATATATTTTTTTTTCATCTTTTCTCCCCTCAGAAAGTCCCCCTTAAAATTTCTTGCAGGGCTGGTTTAGTGGTCAAAAACTCCTTTAATTTTTTTCTGGGAAACTTTTTATCTCTTCTTCTATTTTGAATGACAGCCTTGCTGGATAAAGAATTCTTGGCTGCATATTTTTCTGATTAAGCACACTGAATATAGCCTGCCACTCCTTTCTGGCCTGCCAAGTTTCTGTGGATAGGTCTGCCGCAAACCTGATCTGTTTTCCCTTGTAGGTTAGGGACTTTTTTTCCCTTGCTGCTTTCATGATTCTCTCCTTGCTTGAGTATTTTGTGAATTTGACTATGATGTGCCTTGTTGATGGTAAGTTTTTTTTGAATCTAATGGGGGTCCTTTTTGCTTCCTGGATTTTGATGTCTGTGTCTTTCCCCAGGTTAGGAAAGTTTTCCACTATGATTTTCTCACATAACCCTTCTACCCCTATTTCTCTCTCTTCCTCTTCTGGGACCCCTATGATTCTGATGTTGTTCCTTTTTAATGAGTCACTGATTTCTATAATTCTTAAATCATGCTCTTTTGCCTTAATCTCCCTCTTTTTTTTCTGCTTCATTATTCTCTATAAATATGTCCTCTATATCACTAATTCTCTGTTCTGCCTCATCTATCCTTGCTGCTGCTGCATCCATCCGTGATTGCAGCTCAATTGTAGGATTTTTAATTTCATTCTGGCTATTTTTTACCTCTTTTATCTCTGCAGAAAGGCATTCGAATCTGTGTTTGACTCCAGCTAGTATTCTTATTATTGTGATTCTACATTATGGTTCAGACTTCTTGCTTGTATCTGTGTTGGTTAAATGCCTGGCTGTTGTTTCTTCATGCTCTTTCTTTTGGGGTGAATTCCTTCATTTTGTCATTTTGAAGGGAGAAAAGGAATTAATGTGGTAGAAAAATTGAAATTAAAAAAACCTAAATTCAAAAAATAAAAATTAAAAACACATACACAAAAATTGAATAGATGATGCTAGATCCTAGGTGTGTTTTGGTCTGGGTGTTGAAAATGGTTTGACAGAGGAAAAAAGGTGGGGGGGGAGAAAAAGAAAAAAAGAGAAAAAAGAAAAAGGAAATCTTTTGAGAATTTGAAAAATGAATACACTGAAGTAGACTAAAATGAGATGGGGTAAAATAGAATTTGAAAAAATATACAGAAAAGTAAAGAATATAGTAGAAAAAAATTAAAAATATTTTAATAAAAATTAAAAATAAATATGAATTTTTTCTCTATTTAAGAAAGAAACGAAAAATAAAGATGAAAAAAGAAAAAAAATTGTTTGAAAATTTGAAAAAGTGAATACACTGTAATAGACTAAAATAAAATGATGGAAGTAAAATAGAAGTTGAAAAAATTTACCTAAAAGCAAAAATATAGTAATAAAAATTAAAAATATTTTTAATAAAAATTGAAAATAAAAATGAATTTTTTCTTTCTGTACTCAAGAAAAAATTATAAAAGAGAAAAAGAAAACAAGAAAATTGAATCAATGAACCTGCTAACAGATTGAAGTAGGACTGAAATTGCTTCATTTTCCCCTAGAAGTCTGTCTTTGTAGCTCTTTATAGTCCATAAACTACGCCAGCGGTGAGACTTATGTTCTTGAAGAGCCAAGTTGGGCGGGGCTCAGTGTAACAGCTCCACTCTCCACTAGATGGTGCTGCTAGCCAACTGGGGTGGATTGTTGGGGGGCTCGTAGGTGCCTATGTGCATGTGAGGGAGTAATGAAAATGGCACCACCCAGCTACCCAGTCTGTTCTCCCGGATCAGCAATTGTGCACCTGTCCTCTGTCTTCAACTCTCATCCATTCCCTGCTTTTTCACTTTTTGTGACCAGGCCCCATACAGTACCTCTCTCCTGAGTTTTGTCTCAGATGCGGCTGCCTTCCCTGGTCCCTTTCTTCTGAACAACTATGGCTTTGACCCGTTCTGCCCCTTCCGCCCCTCTGCGGGAGGGTCTCACTGAGCAATGGCCGAATGAGCAATGGCCGATTGTCGTCTGCACCCGGGAATGCTTGCTGGGACCTGCTGCTGCCAGTGCCCCGAGACTGCAGCCAGGTGCCAGCCGCCCCAGAAAAAGTTCGTGAGACAGTGTAGCAGCAGCATTTCAGGGATTATGGAAAATCACAACCCACATCTGGCACCAGGCTTCACCCTTAACGACCTTGTTCCAGCACCAGCAAATGTGGCCGTTTTCTGGGGTCTGCTGGGACCAGGTGGCTTCAACAGTCTCTACCAAATGTCCTTCCAGGAGTGGAACCACTTTTCCTCGTGTGGCCCGAGAACCTCCCGGACCCCACTCTGTTCCTGGGGATTCGCCCTTCCTATCAGAGTACCACCAGCTATCGAGCTACAGAGTTGCAGCCTTTGTGCTCCCCTTGTTTACAGTCTTAATGGAATTTAAACCCCCTCCTTTCTCCTTTCTCCCTTTTTAGTTTAGTCCCTGTGGCTGTTTCCAATTTTCCACTTTCTCTCCAGCTGCTTTTGGGAAAGGGTGCTTTTTTCATATTCCCCACCACCCCTGCCCCAGTCTCTGTCTTCTCTTTGCCCGCAAAAGTGGTTCCCTACCTTTTGTGGCTTCTCGCTCCTCATATTCACCTCTCTGTGCCGCGTACCTGCTGAATTCTGTGGTTCAGGTTGTGCAGATTATTGTGTGAATCCTCCAATCAGTTTTCTAGGTGTGTAGGATGGTTTAGTGTGGTCTGGCTGTATTTCATGGACGTGAGCCACACAAAAAACTTCCATGCTGTTCCACCATCTTGGCTCCTCCCATAAGTCTCCTTTTTTATGAGATAGTTCTCTAATGTGATAAATTCGTTGGGAGACAGTTGTGAAGTAGATTATCTGCTACCTATCTGCCTACCTGTTTATTTAAATTCTGTCATTAATATGGCAAATACTGGGCACCTGGGTGGCTCAGTCGGTTAAGCATCTGACTTTGACTCAGGTCACAATGTCGTGGTCTGTGAGTTCGAGCCCCGCGTCGGGCTCTGGGCTGATGGCTTGGAGCCTGGAGCCTGCTTCTGATTTTGTGTCTCCCTCTCTCTCTGCCCCTCCCCCGTTCATGCTGTCTCTCTCTTTCTCTCTCTCAAAAATAAACGTTAAAAAAAATTTTTAAAAATGTGGCAAATACTTGAACAAAATAATTGTCAATCTGGTACTTTTAAAGAAAGTGTGATGGTCTAAGCTGTTAGCCCTTATGGTAGGTCTCAGACATCCAGCTGACCCTTTGTTTCCTAGTTAACACAATGACTCTGTGCTATCAATAACATGAGACCGAAAACGTCAGAGTTTTTCATTTTTGTTCGTTACAGTGTATGCAGGCAAGAGAAACTGATTTGGAGGAAATGGGGGGCATTTTTCTCATGCTTTTTAAAAGCTGCAAGGACAGAATTATACCTCTGATTTGTCCTTGAGAAATAAAGCTTAAATCTCTGTGCCTCAGTTTGCCATGAATATATAATGAAAATGACATACAAATCCTAAAGGAAGGATAAAAGTGTGTGGGGAAAATGCATTTGACCTCTTTGGCACTAACTTTTTGATAAAATATTGTAGTGAGAGAGAAACTGGAAGTTTGGTATAAATTTGAATCATTAAAATTTAAGGAGAAGAAAGAAAGAAATATGGAAAGTACCTGTAGCTATATGCATAATGAGTGAAAGTAAACCCTTTGTTCTTTATATAGCAGATAATGCAAGTGCTAATAAAACCAGAATAGCTGGTGGTGGGCTTTATTTTCACAGATGGGGCTTGGTTATTATCTAGATTTAGTCATTTTCATTTGATGTCCACTGGAAATCAGGAGAAAAGAGCACAACTGACTGACTGAAAATAGTGGACACAAATAGTAGGGATGGTTTTAGCTGATAATAAAACATTTTTGAGAGCCTTTCCAAGTTTTTTGCTTGTTTTTAATAAAGATTTAATTTGTGTGTGTGTGTCTACCTTACAAAATTGAAATAAAACCTTTTGTTAATCTTAGCCTTAGAGTCTTTTTTTTTTTTTTTTTTTTTTTTTTTTTTTTTTTTTTTTTTAGCCTTAGAGTCCTTTGAACTTAGCATTAGATTAATATTACATTGTTAACTTGCCTAAGGAATACTGGGGTCAGGTCTTGGTGAGGCCTAGCCCTGGGGGGCTGAATTCTTATACCTAATGAATATGCAACACCAATTAGTCCATATTTCCTAGCATATTACCTCATAACATGTGGGCAAATTTATGAAGTTATATGTGCCTTTGTTGTAGAGAATTAATAGCTGTTTCTTTCATAAGAAACCAATGAGATTGTTATTATTCCTATTATTTGTAATAGTAGTAATAGCAATATTATTAGTAGAAATAGCAAATTATATATTTCTATAATCTTATCTAAAGAATATGCTGTTGTGCTTATTCAAAAATACTTTTTTAAAAATTTTGAAATTTTATTTAAATCCAAGTTAGTTAACATAGAGTGTAATAATGATTTCAGGAGTAGAATCATCAGTTACATATAATACCCAGTAGTCATCCCAACAAGTACCCTCCTTAATGCCCATCACCCATTTAGCCCCCCCGCATCCAACACCCCTCCACCAACCCTCAGTTTGTTCTCTGTATTTAAGAGTCAGAAATTCTTAACTGGCTTCTAAGGAAGACCAGGCTGATGGTCTACAGGAATCTATGCCCAGAAGTTAAATTCTGTCATGAACTGACATATCTTTCAGGGCCAGACTGGGAGCTCTTTTGACCTATAAATATAGACTCTGCTGAGAGTACAGAGGGTCCCAATTTCTATCAATGTTTTGCAGAATGTAGATACCCTTTTCTAAGCAGAGAGAGAGTACCAAGTAGACCGTATGTATGGGTTCTTTAGAGCCTAACTGGCTCGGTTCAAATCCAGACGCCACACTACCTTCTCTGGCTTCCCACTCTGCTTCTTCCCTGACATGATCTCCTACCTCTCCCTGAGGCTCACTGCAGGTCAGCAATGCTGATGTTCTCTTGATACCTTTAATGTGCCAAGCCAATCTAATGAACTCCCATCCCAGGAACTTTGAACTTGCTATTTAATTTCCTGGAATGTTCTTTCCCTAGATATTCTTAGGACTCATGTTGTTGAGGTCTCTTTAGATGGCACCTTCTCTGGGAGGCTTTGTCTGAGCACCCTGGGTAAATATTACTCCATAATTTTCTGCCTTCTTACCCTTCACCTATTTTTGACACTTTATTAGAAAAGAAGTAAATGATGAAGAGAGTTTTTAATTACCTGGATCTCAGTATGTATTTTAACAATTACTATTTAATAAATATTTGTTGAATGAGTCAGTAACTGTTAATATTCCATTCCCTCCTCCACACCCTCATCTTCCAGACTGAGACTGGAAAAACGAAGCTGAAAAAATGTAGCTTGTTTGAGTTGCCGATTACACAACTCCCTAATCCTATATCTGTTCTTAGTTTACAAGTCCTGGTATCACTTGGCATTTTTGATAGTCCCTTCATGGTTAAAAACTTATTTCCTTGGTTCATTTCTATTGACACTATTTCTTTGATGACAAATATATACCCAGTCTATTTTATCAGTTTCTTTTCTTATATCTACCCTCCAAATGTTAGTATTCCACAGAGCTTCATTCTCCATAATGACTCTTCTGCTTTTCCTGAAAAATACTGGCCTGAATTTTAAATACCACATTTTGCTAATAGTGCCTAGTCTTGTCTTTATTTTCAGATATTCCATACAACTTTTCTGGATATCATTTCTACCTAGATGTTACACAAGCTGCTCAAATTCATTTGGCTTTATCTGAGATAGTTATATTCCCCACCAATCTGCTCTTTTTCAGGTGTTCTCTAACTCTTTAGGAAATGAAGACTCACATCCATCAAGTCTCTCTAGCCAGAAACCTGAAGGACAGGATAGATCACTTATCTTTAAAAAAGAGCAGAGGGAGAATGGAGAGGAGAAGAGAGAGACAGAGAAAAAAAATGAAAGAAAAAACACATGCAAAGAAAGGATACACACTTACACAGGGAATATAAACATAATAATGAAATGACCATCTGTATATTTATAACCCATGCAGAGGTATAGAATATTAACCTTATTCAGAAGCTTACCCAGAGGTAACCATTCTACTGAATGTGTAAATCATTCTTTTGCTTTGCGTTGTAATCAACACCTGTCTACATCTCTCAAAGAGGAAATTATTCACTTTGTCTATGCTAATGTATAGAAATGAAGTTATACAACTATATACTCTTCACTGGCTTTATTTTTCCTTTAGATATTATGTTTTGTTTGTTTATTTTGAGTGAGAGAGAACATGAGCAGGGGAGGGACAGAGAGAGGAGAGAGAGAGAATCCCAAGCATCCTTCTTCCTGCTGTAACTCAGAGCCTCAAGCAGGGCTCGAACTCACAAACTGTGAGATCCTGACCTGAACCAAAGTCAAGAGTTGGACACTTAAACAACTGAGTCACTACCCATGGCACATCTCTATATTACATTTCTCAGACCCACACATATAAATACATATAGCTGTGGTTAATTCAATTTCACTGTTGTTTAATATACCATGGCAAGAATACACAATAACTTATTTATCACTTATATTCATAATGGATATTTGAGTCATCCCCCATTTCTTTGTTTGTTCTGCTATTAAATGAATGATGTTGTTGGGGCGCTTGGTTGGCTCAGTCAGTTAAGCGTCCGACTTTGGCTCAGGTCCTGATCTTGTGGTTTGTGAGTTTGAGCCCCATGTCGGACTCTATGCTGACAGCTCAGAGCGTGCAGTGTGCTTCCGCTTTTATCTCCCTATCTCTCTGCTCCTCTCCTGTTTCACACTCTGTCTCTCTCTCTCAAAAATAAACATTAAAAAAAAAAAAATGATGTTGCTTACAAACATTCTGATATGTCACATGATGATGCACGGTGCAAGATTTTCTTTAATGTGTATGTCTAGTAGCAGAATTGCTGGCCTACAGAACACACACATACTCAGCTTTGTTATGAATTGCCAAAATTATTTCTCAAATGTTTTATCTATATACACTTCAACCTGCACAGGAAGGTTGCTGTTGTTTCAATTTCCTGCCAGAAATTGGTAATACCTAATTTTTCAGTTATTACTAACTGAATTTAGTGGATGTGAAATTTGTTGGATTGTCTCACTGTGGGTTTAATATATGTTTATTTGATTAATTGACTGGAACACAGTTTTATATAATAAAGAGTTTTAAACTTGTCTTTTCACTTTCTTTACATGATATCTCTTGATGAAGAAAAAAATCTTAATTTAAGGTAACTAAATTTATATTCCTTTCTCTTACGGTGAAGGATATTTGGCTCATATGCAGTTTGTTGGCAGTTAGGAATAAAGCTGTTACAATTTCTGTGTACAGGCTTTTGTATGAACATAAGTTTTCTGTGGAACGCATACTCAGCAGTGGGATTGCTGGGTTATACATTAAGTACATATTTAACTTTGTAAGGAGCTGTTGAACAGTTTTCTAGAGTGACTACTCCAGTTTACATTGCTATCATCAATGTATGAGTGCTTCAGTCACTGCATATCCTTTCTAGCACTTGGAATGGTCTTTGTTGTTTTGTGAGTGTGTGTTTAGCCATTGTAATAAGTGAGTGGTGACATGTCTGATTTTAATTTTCATTTCCCTAATGATTAATGATGTTGAACATCTTTTCATATACTTGTTTACCATCCATGTATCTTTTTTTTTGGGGGGGGGTGAAGTGTGTGCATATCTTTTGCCATTTTTAAAAATTGGCTTTTTTTGTTCTTATTACAGAATTTGGAGAGTTCCTCGTGTATTCTGGATACAAGTCCTTTCTTAGACATGTATTTTACAAATACTTTCTCCTAATCCGTAGCTTGTTTTTAATCCTCTTAAAGTATTTTTCAAAGAGCAGACATCTTTATTTTGATGAAGACTCATATATCACTTTTTTTTTCTTTTATGGATCATACATACATATATATAGTATCTATGAAAACTCTGCCTAAGCCAAGATCCAATATATCCTTCTATGTTTTCTTCTACAAGTTCTATCAATATACATGTACAAGATCTATGATCCATTTTGAGTTAATTTTTGCATAAGGTATAAAAAATGAAAAAAATGCACTGAAGTTGAATTTACTGGTATCAATTGATATATAGTATTTACTTAGTATCCTTTTAATGTCCTGATCTCCCATTTTTCTTTCCTGATACTAGTAATGAATCTGTTTCTTGTTATCTTTTTTCCTTGGTCAGTCAGGTTAGAGGTTTATGAAGTCATGGATCTTTTCAAGGAACCAGTTGTTTCATTGATTTTTATACATAGCTTTTGCTCTTTTCAGTTTTATTAATTTCTGCACTTAGTTTTTTTCCCTTTTACATGCTTAAGATGGAATTCTTTCTTCTTTTTGTAATTTTCTAAATAGAAGCTTATTTAATTGATTTGATTTGTGTAGTTTCTTTTCTGAAATTGGAATTTAATGCTGTAATCTTCTACATACTGCTTTAGCTGGCCAAACAGTTTTGCAATGTTATGATTTCTTTTTCTTTCCATATTTTTTTGAAAAATTTCCCCAACAACAGCTTCTTTGACCACTGGGTTATTTATGTATGTGTCATTAGATTTCAAATATTTGAGGTTTTCTAGTTCTTTCTGTTAACAAATTTTAGTTTAATTGCAGTGTATTCACAGATCATACTTTGTATAATTTCATTTTTAAAAAATATACTGGGTTTGTTTTATTCCCAGAAAATGATGTATTTTGAATGTTTATGTGCACTTGAATGTTCCATAAATGTTAGTTAGGGCAAATTGATTAATAGTGTTGTTCAGGTCTTCAATATTGTTGCTTATTTCATTTATAATGTACTATTGATTACTTTGAAAGAAGAGTTGAAATATTTAGCAATAATTATGGGTTAGTGTTTTTCTTCTATTAGTTCTACCAGTTTTTACATTATGATTTTGATACTCTGTTTTTACGTACCTAAAAATTTACATTGTTATATCTTCTGGGGGAATTTTAGTTTTTTTGTCATTATGTAATTTCCCTCTTTATCTTAGTAATATTCGTTTATTTTTTCTTTGAAGTCTAGTTAATCTAATATTAATATAACCTTTAAGCTTTGCTTCAATTTGTGTTATAATTACCTAGACATTTATCTCATTTAGGATTTACTTAGCTTCTTGAATCTTCATATTCATATCATTTACTTGTCATGTTACTATATGTGTGTAGGTTTTATTCTCTTCCACTGTTCTTTGGTCTGTTCTTGTGCCAATACCAATTTGTTTTAATTACTTAATAGGCCTTGATATCTGATAGTTTAAGTTCTATAAATTTACTCCTGTCAAAGATAAAGCTATACTTGGCTCCTCATATATGTGTGTGTGATTATATGCATGTATACAAATATAACTATGTAACATATATGTAAATTCACAGACACAATAATGGACAAAATTTGCTGAGATAATTAGTCTTTTTAGTTTTTTCTTTGCCATGTGGTATTTGTTGAATAGTCAGTGAAATGTTAAAAATGTGAAGAGTAAAAGTTTCTAATGTTGATAAAATTCAGTTAATTCTCGTTTATTATTTGTACTCTGTGGTTCCTGTGTAAAGAGTCTTTGTTTATTCCATCATGAAGGTATTCTCCTAAATGTTTCTCTAAAATTTTATGTTTTGGATTTTATGTTTACATATAAATCCATTTCAAATTAGTTTCTTTGTAAGGCAGTGGTTCTCAGTGAGGATGATTTTACTCCCTGGAGACATTTGGCACTATCTGGAGACTTTTGGGGTGGTTATACCTGGGGAGAGGATGTTATAGGCATCTACTTTGGCAGAGGCCAGGCGAACATCTTAAAATATACAGGAAAAATCTCTACAACAAAGAATATATTATCTTAAATTACAAGTGAGGTAAAGATAGATGGTCTTTTCTTTTTTCATACAAATATCTGCATATGCATGGATCCTTTCCTGAACTCACTTATTCTATTTCATTGATATAAATTCCTATCTTTTTACAATTTTGAATACTACGAGTTATTTCTTGAAATCAAGTAGTGTAGGCACTATGATTTTGTTTTTGCTATTGTTTCAATGACCTTAACTATTCTGTTTGAAATTTTGTATACACTTAGAATCAGCTTCTCCAAAATAGCATGTTAGAATTTTTACTTTTATTGTATTGAATCTAGAAATCTATTTGGAGAAAACTGACATCTTAACAATATTATGTCTGCTGATCTATACACATTATGTATGTGTACTTTAATTTCTGTAAGCAGTGTCCTGTGGTTAGAGAGCAGAACTCTTGTTTGTCTTCAGTCAAATTTATTCCTAAGTATTTTATGTTTTCAACGCTTTTATAAATGCTTTATTTTAAAATGGTTTGTTTCTAGTGTATGCACACATACAATATTTTTCATAATTTAACGTCTTCATTAACTTGCTAAATTCACTTATTAGATGTTGTAATTTTTTGTAGATTGCTTTGGATTTCCTATGTGTACATTCATGTCTGCTGAAAACGGAAGCTGTTTTATGTCTTCATTCTCCAGGTGTATGGCTTTTCTTTCTTTCTTTCTTTTTTCCACATTGTGAGAACTGTGTTCTCCTCCCTCCCCCCCCCCCCACCTTGATAGTGAATGGGAGTGGGGAGAACAAGCATCCTTACCTCATTGTCAGTTAAGAGGTCAAGCATTCAATATTTTGCCATTTTTAAAAGTGAGGATACCTGTAGGATTTTTGCAGGTTACCTTTATCAGCTTTTATCTTAAAAGGGTGTTAAATTTTATCAAATGTTTTTCTGTAGTTTTTGAAGTGACCATTGGATTTTTTTCCCATTTTCTGTTAGTATTGTGAAGCATATTGATTGTTTTTTAAATACAAACCATCTTTGTATTCTCAAGATAAACCCCACTCTGTCAAGCTGCAATCTTTCTTATGCGTTCCTGGAATTATTTTGCTAATATTTTGTTAAGCAATTTGTAGTTCTATTCACAGACACAAAATTGGTCTATGTGGTCTGTAGTATATGTGAAATGTTGAACTCATAAAATGTGCTACGAGATGTTCCTTCTCTATTTATGACTGAATATTTTTGTAGCATTTTTGTGTAAATTTAATGATTATTTTTCTCTGTATTTTTATCTGAGCATCTAATTTTTTGACATTTCTGAATTCAGCTATCAATTCTTATACACCTGTAAATTCTTAAGGTTTTCTTCACATACTGTCAAGCCGTTTTTAAGTAATGACAGTTTTATTCCTTATTTAACTTACTTTTTTTTTGTTGGTTCATTGGTTAGCATTTAGAGAAATGTTGAATAGAAATGGTGATAGCTAGCACCATTTTTTCTTGCCTTTATAATGAATGTTCTCAGTGTTTCAAAATAGGTATAATTTTTGCTACTGTCATTTTTTTCACAATCAATTGGTATAATTTCAGGAAGTTCCTGGTTCATTATAGTATTAAGATTTTAAATTAATGAACATATATTAAATTTTATCTGTTAAATTTTCATCTGTCTACATAGTCATATTTATTGTTTTTACTGGAGACTGTTAATGTAGAAAAATAATTGATTTTTTAATGTTAAGTAAACCTTGCAAAACTATGAGACTTTCTGCTACACCTGCCTGAAAAGATTAGAGTATCCTGTCCCCTGTCCTCCCCCCCCCCAAAAGTATAAATCTGGGCAAAATGGTTAGAAACAACAATTTCAGCCCTCTGAAAATTATCTAAAAGCAAAAAAAAAAATTATAATCTTTTATCATGAAAAGCTACTATGAATAGCAGGACACTGCAGTCTTTTTGCCTAGACTTTCTTCCATTCCTTTCCTGTCTGTATTGTTCCCAGGACAGGGCTGGCTGTTAGATTCAGCAGTTTTACTACCAGAGTTAATAGATTTGATTTGGTGCAGAGGGTGAAACACCATGCTAGTGGTTTTCTGGTGAAAGTGGCAAACTCAGTAGAAAACAAATAGGAGAAATCCACTGTTGTGCTGAACTGATTTTATGGAACTGGTTATGGGAGTGGGACAACAACCAGAAACTTGTGGGGGGAGGAATTCAATAGTAGAGCCACACAAAAGATAGCTAAATTCTCCACATATCTATAGCTGACTAAGAATTAATGTACATGTACAGAGCATATCAGTGACAGGCCCACAGAAAGTGAACATTAAAGTGGATATTTGAACTTTAAGTGTGCTCACAAACCCACACACAAATCCAGTGACATAGGGGTCAAAGCATTATAGGCTCAAAATTTTTGACAAGATCATTTCAAATAATTGGCTGATAACTTCTCTATGTGGACACAAGAGCAACCACTAGAAACCAAACAAAGTAAAGTAAAAATGATAAAACACGAACAATACCTCAGTGATTGCACACCATGAGGAAGATACAATTTTAAGTCGGACAAGTTAAAACCTTCAGAAGAAACAAATTAAGAATTGCTAAAACAGGGGCGCCTGGGTGGCGCAGTCGGTTAAGCGTCCGACTTCAGCCAGGTCACGATCTCGCGGTCCGTGAGTTCGAGCCCCGCGTCACGCTCTGGGCTGATGGCTCAGAGCCTGGAGCTTGTTTCCGATTCTGTCTCCCTCTCTCTCTGCCCCTCCCCCGTTCATGCTCTGTCTCTCTCTGTCCCAAAAATAATTAAACGTTGAAAAAAAAATTAAAAAAAAGAATTGCTAAAACATATTATCTAGATTTTTCATTTTTCAGTACAAAATGTAGAAACATGGGAAGAAAAAGGAAACTGAGACCCATACTTAGAAGGAAAAAAAAAAAAAGCAGGCAATAGAAACTGATTCTCAGTAGGCCCAGATGTTAGTTTAGCAGACACATAGTCCAGTGTAGCTATTATGAAAAAGGTTTTAAGAATTCTAGGACAATATAAGAACAGTGTCTCAAAAACAAGAATCTTTTTTTAATGTTTATTTATTTATTTTTTAGAGAGAGAGAGCGTGCACACAATGAGGGGAGGGGCAGAGAGAGAGGGAGACAGAATCCTAGGAGGTTCTGTACTGTCAGCACAGAGCCCAATGTGGAGCTTGAACTCGAAACTGTGAAATCATGACCTAAGCTAAAACTGAGAGTCGGCTACTCAACCCACTGAGTCACCCAGGTGCCCCAAAATAATAATCTTAATAAATACAAACTATAAAAGGGAATCAAATGGGAAATTTAGAGTGGGAAATATAATAACCAAAATTAAAATTTCACTAGATGACAAGGATGTGGAGCAACAGGAACTCTCATTCATTGCTGGTGGGAATGCAAAATGGTGCAGCCATTGGGAAGGCAGTTTGATAGTTTCTTGAAAAATTAAACATACTACTACCATATGATCCAGCAATCATTCTTCTCGGTATTTACCCAAATTAATTGAAAACTTATGTCCACACATAAGCATATGGATGTTTATAGCAGCTTTATTCACAATTGCCAAAACTTAGAAGTAACCAAGATATCCGTCAGTAGGAGTATAGGTAAATGAACTGTGGTACATTCATACAATGGAGTATTGTTTAGCACAAGGAAGAAATGAGCTATCAAGCTGTGAAAAGACATAAAGGGACCTTAAATGCATACTGTTAAGTAAAAGAAGTCAATCTGAAAAGGCTAGATACAGTATGATCCAACTTATGACATTCTGAAAAAGGCGAAACTTTGGAGACAGTAAAAAGGTCAGTGGATGTTAGGAGAAATGAATAAGCAGTGCACAGATCATTTTTAGGGCAGTGAAACTATTATATATGATACTACAATGATAGATACATGTCATCAACATTTGTAAACTAGGATTATTTAACACCAAGATGAATCCCAATGTAAACTATAGATTTTTAATGATTATGCTGGGGCATTGTAGAGTCATCATTTGTAACACATGTACTGCTCTGGTGCCAGAGTATGGGGAAGGTTGTACATGTGTGGGAGCTGGTGTTAATGTGGGAACCCTCTGTACTTTCTGCTCAGTTTTTCTGTGATCCTAAAACTATTCTAGCAAATAAAGTTTTTTATTAAAATAAAACTTAATGAAAGTATACAGAAATCATTAAATGGGCTCAAAGTAGAACTTAACATGGTTAGAAGACTCAATAAAGATCAATAAGGATTATCCAGTTGTATAACAGAAAAACAGATTTTATACATATACATAAACATACATATATATACATACATATGTGTGTACATATGTACATATATTATACATAAAACAATAATAGTACTAAGGAAGGAGGAAAAATACTTATATTAGAGAAAAGTTACTGCATTTTGTCTGAAATAGATTGTTACTAGTTAAGATGCATATTGTAACTCTTAGAGCAACCACTACAAAACTTTATGTCTGTCCAGCTCAGCCATGTTTCTAGCTAGTTGCCAGCAGTGGGAAAGGGATGTGTCATACTAGCCTTCTTCTACCCCTACCTTAAGTTTCCATTCCTCTCTTTTCTTTCTCTGGCTCCTTCAAAGCAGAGGCTGTAATCTCATGGCGGTCTACTAGAAGTACTCTTCTGGCTTGGCAAATGTTTAAGCTGACTTTTTCTCTTAGAGAGCCCCTTGCCTGGATGCTCTGAAGACAAGCCCTCTACCCAATCATTGGAGATCTCCACACTGAACCTTCTTTGATGCGTGCAAATATATTTATTCTTAATCCCTCTGTATAATGTATAATTCTAAATTCTTTCTTTTCTGGTCTTTCTCCTCCAGTCAGTGTTCTTGGACAAAAAAATCTAAAACCACTTTATAACCAGACTTCACCTTCACCTTTTGTAGTGTAAGTAGTTGGAACTGTTATCCTGAGAATTGTACTAAAACTGAGACAATCAAACTCCCATTAAGGCATTTTGTTGTATTAGTCTTGCCAGACTGAACTTGATCTCAAACTTTGTTAGAGTATATGTATTGACATATTTGTACATAATATACATAATGTTTGGTTGTCTTAGTAGTAATTCCCTTGATATGTGCCTTTGACAGATGTGCTAATCTATATAAAACAAGTCAGTACCAGCCTCCTTTAACAGGTAGTTCTGGATGACTTAGCCTTATAAGAAAATATTGTTGGTCATTCTTCCCTCATTCCTGCTTTGCTCCATTCCAGTATTTGCTTAACTTTTGACCTCTAATTTCTACTTCTGTTTGGGGCCCTCCCTACCCTCATCTTTTGGCTAAAAGAGAGATATGGCTTTTTTTCTTTTACCATTTTTTGATACTTTTTGCAAAGCATGATTTCCCACCAATCCTATGTCTTTACTGGGTTTAGATATATAGTTGGGTAATTGCCCTACTGAGACTTCTGTATTTGCATGCTAGAACTCTAACACCAATTTTGGCTTTGTTTTGGTATTCCCAGACATGCCCTAGACTCATGGGGAAGTGCAGATAAAACTGAATTAGTCATCTAAAATTTGGCACAAGCAAAGAGTCTCTACTCACTGATCTAAAACCTCAGTGATCATTTTTATGATTGATAATGATGGACTCAGAGAAAAAGCTTTTGATTAGGTTGTAACTTTTGATAGCATAAGAATTAGAGGATAGTCTGCTTCAATGGAAGTAAATACAGTTGACCCTTGAACGATGTGGGTTTGAACTGTGTGGTTCCCACTCATGTGGATGAATAAATATAGTACAGTATTGTAAATGTATTTTCTCGTATGATTTTCTCAGATTTTCTCTTCTCTAGCTTACTTTATTGTAAGAATGCAATATGTAGTTCATATAACATACAATTTATGTGTTAATTGACTGTTTATGTTTGACTGAGCCACCCAGGTGCCCCTAATTGACTGTTTATGTAATTGGTAAGGCTTCTGGTCAGTAGTAGGCTACTAGTAGTTAAGTTTCGGGGGAGTCAAAAATTATACATGGATTTTTGGCTGCATGGGGGCCAGCACTCCTAACCCTTGTGTTGTTCAAGAGTCAACAATATTGTAGAAATAATTTTAGAGATGATTTATCATGGATAAAAAAGGGAGATTAAAAAAATATATACCTATGCATCCGTTATTTCTAAGCATACACTTATATTTACTCTGATTAAAAATAAAGGCAACTTCTTAATATATGACTAATTATCAAGTCCCTGTGGACCTGTATTAGGCACTTAGCATATGTTGGGAAATTGTATGAATTGTCCATAAGGCATTGAAACTGTACATGTTTGCCTATACTGTTGATTTCTCACATTTGTCACTTATCTTTTCAAAATTACTGAGTAACCTGATGGCTCATTTATGAAACTAAAATATGGCTACTGGGAGAATATTCAAAGTGTACCCATAGCCCTTTAAGGTCATAAGTTTTAACTTAATAGAGTTATCCAAATAACACACAAAAAAATTAGATTCAACACAATTCTATATTACTTTCTTGGCTCCATTTTTTCCTTTTTTTAGTTTTTCATATGTCATGTAGCTATACTCAGAGTGCAGTTAGGTAAAGTGTTGGTCACAGAGCTTAGAAAACTTCCTAAGTCATTTAAGCCCTTTATCAGTTTGCAGCATCAAAAGTTTACAAGTGTCTCACTCTCCAAAATGTTTAAATAAGGAGAATTCACAGATTAACATTGAAATTTGTTGCAGCAGTCCTCTCTGTTGTCATACATTTATCTTATAATCAGTTTGTCAAGTGCCAGACAGCATGTTCCCCTTTCCCCACGTGATGGTACTTAGGATTCCACTATAAACTAATGGCCATGTTCATCTACACATTCAGAGAAACTGCAAACATCATCTTACTTCTTCTGACTCATTTGTAGAAATAAGCCACAAAATGCAACACTTACTTCCAGAAAATTTTAGTCAACTATTCAGAATGCACTTATCAACTAGACTGCTTGAAGTGGGAACCGTTTATCATGCCACATAGGAGGATGGCTTTGATAGATGGTTGGTGATTTTCTGTTTAATTGTATCATGATTTACATTGTAGACTTGACCAAAGGGACAAATGAGTTGTCTAAAAATATAATAATTGTCCTACTTTTTCAAGCACCTATCATTTTCTCATTCAATAAAAATCATCTCAATATTTATGTATGTGCTTCCTTGAGGATAAAACTTAGAAACAAATAGTCATAGGTTTTACTTAATATGTAAGGTAATAATCAGCCTAACTAAACTAAGTAAATAAGTTTTGAATCACTTTGACTTAATAGGGTGATATAATTGGACTGTGGATATAATGATGGTTAACATAGACCATTTCTGATAAAATCTTTATCAATTAGAAACAAATAAACTGAACTCTTAATTAAATATTTTAGGAATAGTGTAGGCCCTCATTTAATCCTGTCTGGAGACAGGAACAAAAGACAAAAGTTCCTAAACAAACCAGAAGTGGAAATTTTGGATTAAAGGTACTTCCAAGAAACTAACAGCACTCTCGCCTACCCTATGCTAATTTCATGACAACAGTCATTACTAAAATGATAAGTTTTAGGAAGAGAATGACAATATTATTTTTAAAAATAAAAAGCTAAATTGAGTACTTACTATGTTCCAGGAATCGTGTTAAGATCTTTCTAAGAATTATCTAATAGACTATAGGAACAAAGCTGTGAAACCTAAAGAGAAATTCAGCAAATTTTCCAAGGCCAACAATTGGTAAATTTTGGAGTGGAGTAGCATTACCTGATACTAAACCTGTATTCCTAGTGACTATATAATAATGTAGCCTCAAAGGAAAAAAAAATATAATCACTGTAGTCTACACACCAAGGCAAAGTGGATGAGTCCTCTTTAGATATGTTTTAACCAGGGATAATTTTCATGCCAAGTAAGCAATTAAATAGACAAGCTTTCTGCCAAAACATGATGGCTAAATGTGTTTTCTTATTTACCATTGTCTTTCATGTTCAAAAAACAAGTCTATTAGTGGTGCTGGTAACTGTGGGTATGAATGTGACCAAAGATTCCACCTAACAACAGTGTCTTCCTGAAGTCCTTTCTTGGCAGTTTGGATTCATGGTGACTATTTGCTGACTATTGAACATGATTATCTAACAGTGAAAAGGAAGGAAGCAAAAACAAATGATAGAACTATCCAAAATTAAGCCCACCTATCATCCCTGCAAAGTGGGGAAAATTATTGGACTGAAGATATATTATCAGGCTCTAATTATTTTTTTATTTTTTAAAATGTTTTATTTATCTTTGAGAGCAAGAGACAGAGTGTGAGTGGGGGAGGGGCAGAGAGAGAGGGAGACAGAATCTGAAGCAGGCTCCAGGCTCCGAGCTGTCAGCACAGAGCCCGATGCGGGGGTCGAACCCATGAACTGTGAGATCGTGACCTGAGCTGAAGTCTGATGCTCAACTGACGAGCCACCCAGGCACCCCTATCAGGTGCTAATTATTAACTATTTGAAGAAATTCTGTTAAATTGGGCTGGCACATTCCAGAAACAAAAATTCTGGATGAAAATAAAAATCATTTATATTTTTATATAAAATATTTTAGAAATTTATTTAAGACTTCTAGTACAGAAAAGATAGTATCTACTCATTTTCTTTTTTTTTTTTAATATGAAATTTATTGACAAATTGGTTTCCATACAACACCCAGTGCTCATCCCAAAAGGTGCCCTCCTCAATACCCATCACCCACCCTCCCCTCCCTCCCACCCCCCATCAACCCTCAGTTTGTTCTCAGTTTTTAACAGTCTCTTATGCTTTGGCTCTCTCCCACTCTAACCTCTTTTTTTTTTTTTTTCTTCCCCTCCCCCATGGGTTCCTGTTAAGTTTCTCAGGATCCACATAAGAGTGAAACCATATGGTATCTGTCTTTCTCTGTATGACTTATTTCACTTAGCATTACACTCTCCAGTTCCATCCACGTTGCTACAAAAGCCCACAGCTAACATCATCCTCAACGGGGAAAAACTGAGAGCTTTTTCCCTGAGATCAGGAACACGACAGGGATGCCCACTCTCACCGCTGTTGTTTAACATAGTGCTGGAAGTTCTAGCATCAGCAATCAGACAACAAAAGGAAATCAAAGGCATCAAAATTGGCAAAGATGAAGTCAAGCTTTCGCTTTTTGCAGACGACATGATATTATACATGGAAAATCCGATAGACTCCACCAAAAGTCTGCTAGAACGTATCTACTCATTTTCACTGATCTTCTCTGCTAATCACAACTGTAAACCTTGGAAATGCTAAGGACAGCCAAGGGGGAACTCTGCAGTGTGGTAAGAAGAAGGTGGGTTGGTTTGGGATCCCAGGACTAGAGGAACAACACAGCAACAGGATGTCTTGCATATGATCACCCAACAGAGCAAGGCCACCCAGACCTGACACTTCATGACCCTTATCTGATCAACAGAAGCCAGCTCAGGTAGGCTCATATCTCCCATTGATCAGTCAGGTTTTGCTTACAGTGTCAGGAGGGCCCAGTATCATTATCAAGCACGATCATTTAGAAGTCCCACTAAAAATGAGAAGCCAAGAGAAGCATTTCCTATTTTCATGAGGCCTTAGACTTCCCTTTCACTGAGAGATACTGAGGCAGCCAGGCAGAACCAGCAGGGACTCAATCACAACAAGAGACCCAGGCCAGATGTTTCTTTCTCCCTAAATCTTTTCTACGCTGCCATAAACAGTGGGGCAGGGGTGGGAAGGAATTGAACTAGCAAAAAGAGGACACAGGAGAAACAGATATGAACATGGTCTGGGTGATATGCCTACAATGTCAATAAATGCCAAATATTTCCATCAAACCACCAGAAATTAGGAAAAAGACATGGAATAAATTCTTCATCACAGCCCTCAGATGCAACCAACTCTGCCAAGGCCCTTGTGTCAGACTTGCAGCCTTCAAACTTGTGAAAAATAAATTTCTGTTGTTTAAGTCAACTAGTTGTGGTACCTATTACAGCTGACCTTGCAAACTAATATATCATCTGATACTGAAGACCATGCTATGTGAATGTTGGGAACATTAAAACATTTTAAGTGGAAGTGAGTTTTCCACACTTCATTCAAAGTAGTAAAATACTAAGTTAAATATATATACTATTATACCCAAAATAACTACCAAAAATACTACACAAAGAGATACACTCAAAAACATTATATATAAATTAAGATGGAATCCTATGAAATAACTGAAGTAGCCCCTATGTAGATAAGGGAAAAGAAAAAGAGAAATGAGAATCAAAGGAAACAAATAGAAAATAAATAATAAAATAAAATTAAAATTAAAATTAAATAAAACTCAATTATAAACATAACATTACTTATCCTAAATTGTCTTAATGCTCTTAATATACCAGTCAAAAGACATAGAATGGCAGTTGATAAAAAAAAGTGACCCACCTATATGCTGCTTACAAAAAACTCGCTTCAATGATATGATACCATTGAAAATAAAAGTATGACAAGCTATGCCATGCAGATATCAATAAAAACAATAAAAAAGGGGCTGTATTAGTATTTTCTAAACTGAACTTCAGATGAAGAAAATTATCAGAATCAAAGAGGGACATTACATAATGATGAAAGAATCAATCCATCAATGCATCAGTATGCAGCAAACAACAAAGTCTCAGAATATATGGATGAAACTGTTAGAACCAAAAGACAAAATAGATTCATCCACACTTGTAGTTGCAACTTTAACACCTCCCTTTACAAATTATGGTAAATTCAAATTCACGGTCTTTATTAAATAGGGATTTTTTTTTTAAATGAGAAAATCTAAGTAGAAAGAATTTGCTTATGTATATCACAAATCTTTAGCCACCCCCCCTTTTTTTTTCCTTCTGTCTTCCTGGAATAAAATTGGTCAAGATCCAGGAGTAAAAGAATTAAGTGTGTGGATGACAGTTTGAATGTTTCTGTGAAGTTGAGACAGTGGAATGACCACTCAATGATCAGGCATTTCACTCTGCCAGATATACATATGGTAAACTATATTCTAGTTATGAAGTCTTTACAATAAGCCACTATTATCAAACAAGTTAATCAGATCTACAGATTATTCTAAGACACCAAGAAGTATAACACAGAACCAACATATTTTTCTGGAAATAACTTAGAAACTTTTTTCAAATGCAGTTCAGACTTTTAACCTAAGTGAAAAGTGGTTTGACTATTTGACGAACTGTGGCGAAAAAATAAGTAAATAAAAACCATCTGGTCCTCTGACAGAATATTTACATTTCCACAATATCAACAAGGAAATAGGCAGTCCATAAATGTGGAGTTAGTGTCATCTGTGTCTAAATGTATAGATTGGTATTCCTGTAAGTATTTTCATGGAAGCAGTATAGTGTCTCTTTTAAAATTATTATTTATTGTTATTATTGTCATTTATTTAAAGATAATACATAGGTCTAAACAGAGCAAAAAGGGGAAAATCACCTTGAAATAAATAATAGTTTCTTTGGGCTTCTATGATTTGTGCAGATACTAGCTTTAGTAAATTATTGATGCTGGGTGTATAGATTGGTGTCATTCTTTATGGTTATTGAATTTTCTTAATGACACTCCTGTGCTTTAATAGACACCCCTAGGCACTCAACAAACACTTATTGACTGGTCCCAAGTCACTGTTATTCATTCATTCTCCTGTTAGAATATATTTGCTTCTTTTCCCCATCTTATCTGGGATCTTTTAATACAGTCATTCTCACTTCCCCATTGCTCTTCCTAGAAACAAAACAAAACAAACAAACAAAAAACAAATATACTCTTACCATATGCGTATGCAAATACTTAAAAGACTTATAGAAGGAAAATAATGGACATTTGGACCAGAATTGTTGAAATAGGTTCATTACCAGGATTCTGCCACTAATATAACAACAAAACAAAATAGGAACATTTTATTTAGCTTTCATCAGTCTGACATAAATATACTTTCTAGATACTTTTTGGTTTTAATAAAAAGAAAAAAACAGGGGCATCTGTGTGGCTCAGTCGGTTAAGCCTCCCACTCTTGATTTCTGCTTAGGTCATGATCTCATGGTTTGTGAGTTCAAGCCCTGCGTCAGGCTCTGTGCTGCCAGTGCGGCATCTGCTTGGGATTTTCTCTCTCCCTCTCTGCCTCTCTGCTTCAAAATAAATAAACTTTCAAAAATATGTGCACTTTAAAAAATAATAATAAACCTTCTAACTTGGGGAAAAAAATCATTAAAATTTAAAGGTCCTCACTCATCTTCTGCTTGAGGACAGTCTTTATACTGTTTAATCTTGGATATAATAGGATACTCAAGAGTACTGTTTGGAAAGCATGCCCTTAGATGGGCTGAAATTTGTGATTCAGTGGACATAGTACTATTAGTTTTATAGAGTTTCATCATCTCAAAATGAAGGTTTACTATCTTAATATGAAGTTATTTCAATAATATCAGGGTTTTTAATATTAGGTTTTGTTTTTACCAATTTGGGGGGTGAGTATGAAGGAGTTTCCTGAGGAGAGCAACCCAAAAACACCTAGTTTCTAGTCTTCCAGGCCAAAGAAGGCTTATTTTCTAGTTCTAGATATTTAAGCAGGTTTATGAGTCAACATGAAGACTATCAGTCTCTCTCATGACAGGAAATTCTTTGGCCCTAAATAGAATGAGTCTCGTGTCTAGGAAGAAGACTAGACGGTAAGGAACAGAGAGTTTCTGGACAGGATTATCAGTCTTGTAAGGACTGCTTTGAATCCTGTCTAAAAGTTATAGAAAAGGGAGAGATTGCAGACCTTGACCCATTTGTGCAATTTAGATTTCCAATAAGTCAGGGATGGCTGTGACCTCCTTCGTGGTAAGGATTGGTATCCAGAATGCCTCACAAGTTGTTCGTGAGCTTATTAGGAAGGGAGCACTGAAGATATGGATTCTGCTAGTTAATGTTTTCTTCTGAATAGCATTGATTTTTGTTTTAGTGAGTTTTATTGGCTTAACTCCAAACTATGCTGTCATTGTCAGCAGCTGAAACTTCTTTCTTCTTTCAAACATCCATCCACCTGTCGCTTTTCACTGGGTACCTTTGATTTATCCTTGCACATGCACAGTTCTGTGATCATCCAAAGATTTGGAGGAATTTCTACATGGATTTGGGAGCTTTCTCTTCTGTGATTCATTCCTAAGATTTACCCTTTCATTTTTCAAATATGTTAGAAGGCTTTATCACAACATCCAATTTCTCTAGACAGTAAATGGTGGATTTCAGTTTAAGTTCCAGTTTCCTTTAAGTGAAAAATCTTGTAACTCTATTTGTCCCCAGTGGAGTTCTAGTTGTTTCTAGTATTCAATTTTCTCCATGTTGTTAATGTTTTCTCTAGGGTTTATAATTTATATGTTTGGATGGCTAATCTAATTTCAGTTGCTCTACTCTTACCTTTTACTGTCCTTGTAATATGCTAAAATATACCAAACCTTCCTAGTTTTGAGTTTTGGCCATGACAAAGACATAATTTTCAGTGTTTGAAAAACTGTTTCTTCAATGATATATTTTAATTGTTTACCTTTTTAAAAAAACACTTTTTTATTTGCAATTCTTAAAAACTCATTCTTTTGAAAGTACTTATCTGATAATAGACACGTCAAAACTGTTCCTGAATTTATTTCCCTATTCCCCGTTTCTAGCCACATATCATTTTCCCCCCTGTGGCTCTCTGATGACAGTGGCATTACAAAACAAGGATTATTCAAAGTCTTATGGTCCATAGATCAATTTTTGCCTGTTTTAAATAGTGTTTTTTAAAGAGAAGTTTTAGGTTTACAGCAAAATTGAGAAGAAGTTACAGAGATTTCTATATGTACTCAGCCCCCACATATGCCCAGTCTCCCCCATTATCGGCATTCTTTATCAGAGAGTAGTATATTTGTTACAATTGATGAACCTATATTGATGCAGCATAATCATCCAAAGTCCACAGTTTAAGGTTCACTGTTGGTAGTGTACATTCTATGGGTTTGCACAAATATATAATGACATGTACCCACCGCTGTAGAATTGTACACAATAGTTTCCCTACCCTAAAAATCCTTTCTGCTCTGCCTACTCATCCATCCCTTCCCATAATCTCTGGCAGCTACTGATCTTTTAGTGTCTCTGTAGTTTTGCCTTTTCCAGAATGTCATATAGTTAGAAACATATAGTACATGGTCTTTTTTAGATACCAAGGAGAACTGGATCATATGGTAAGAGAATGTTTATTTTTATAAGAAACCATCAAACCATCTTCCACAGTGGCTGTACCAGCTGTGAATTCTCACTAGCAGTGATTTGTATTCTCACTAGCAGTGAATGAGAGTTCCTATTATTGTGTATCCTTGCCAGAATTTAGTGTTGTCAGTGCTCTAGATTTTGGCCATTCTAATAGGTGGTAGTGGCATCTCACTGGCGTTTTAATTTGCCTTTGCCTGATTATATATGATTTGGAAACATCTTTTCATATGCTTTATTTTTTAAATTGCAAAATTAGTGTCAAACACTTCGAGAGAAAGGCTTAGAGATTTTATTTCTAGTTAGTCTTCAAAAATGTCAAAAAAGAAAATTTAGGTGCAAATATTTTCCATTTTGTAACGTGTAGTTATATATAAAATTATGAAGCAAAAGAAGATACATTGAAGAAAAAATAAAATATGGCTGAATTTTTGACATATTTAGTTTGCTTACAATCAGTATAATATTAAGTTAATTGCTAAGATAGGAAATAGTGCTTTTCACTCGCTATGTATACCACCCTAGTTAATCTATGTGCTGGTTGAGTATAATTTCTAAGCATGATTGTTGATCTATGAATTCAAGTATACTGTAATAGACTGTAATAGATGCTGAAATGTACCATGGAAATACTCATTTTGGACACTTCTTGCAGTATAGGTGTAACTTCTACTTATTAATACGACTCTGTGGGAATCATCATTATTTTAGTGATCTTTAGAATGTGACAGTTTACCCTATGGTACATATATTCCCACCAAGGTGTCTGCCACATAGTTGTGAAAGGAAGGTAGAGGACACATGGTGTTTCACAATTTAAGAAAAAAGATTCATAAGTGGTAGACCCTTCCTACTGTGGTAAAACACTGAAAATCACTCTTTAAAAACACTGAAAAGATAGAGGAATGAGAATACCAAAAGTGAAGAATGATTAAAAATGAATGTAAGTATATTATATTCTCTTATTATATTCTTTTTTATTTCTACCTGGATTTAAGAATCTTGTAACTACTTTTTTGATTTTGCTTTTCACCTTTACTCCGATCTTTTCATTTGTAAATTTCTTTAAGTAACTGTGCCAAATTGAGAGGGGAAAAATATGTGTGTGTGTGTGTGTGTGTGTGTGTGTGTGTGTATGTGTGTGTGAAAGAGAGAGAGAGAGAGAGAGAGAGAGAGAGAGAGAGAGACAAAGAATTAAAAATACATTTTATGATAAATGTAATTTGTCCATTAAAAAGTGGATAAATGACTGAGAAATAGAGAATTGATAATTCAGTTGCCAAGCTGTACTCCTACACTGAGAAGATGAATTGTTCAAAACAGCCAGCTATATCACACAATTCTCACCTATTTCATTCTTCTCTTCTGATAGTGGCTAATTCCAGATATGAACCCAAGCCTTGGGAATTCATTAGGTTTACGATAACAAGAAGCTGTGACCTTCTAACTCTTCTCAGAGTTGTCTTGCTTCTATTATAGATGCAAAATACTTTTTATCTTTAAAAAAAACGTAAACATTTCCATCACTTCAAAGTAAAACCCTTTTTACCAAATTCTTTGTCTTCCCACCACAATCTCTTGGCAATTACCAATCTGCCTTCTGTCTCCATGAAGTTATCAATATTGGATATTTCATATAAACAGAATTTTACAGCATGTGAGCTTTTGTGTCTGATGTTTTTCGATTATTGTGTATATTTTTGAGGCTCATTCAGATTGGATCACATCTCACTATTTCATTTTTCATGGTTGAATAATTGTGTAAACAAAATTTGTTTATCCGTTCATCTGTTGCTGGACATTTGGGCTGTTTCTACCTTTTGGCTATTGTGAATAGTACTGCTATAAATATATGGGTACATGTACTTACTTGATTATCCATTTTTGCTTCTTTTGGGTATATATCTAATGGATATAATACTTCTTTTGGATATGTATCTAATTCTATGCTTAACTGTTAGATAGATAATGGATATAATGCTTCTTTTGGATATATACCTAATTCTATGCTTAACTGTTCGAGGAACCAATAAACTTCCATAGTGACTGAACCTTTCTACATTCTCATCAACAATGTACAACACTTGTAATTTATGTACATTCCTGCCAACACTTTTTACTTTTTTTTTTTTTTTGTAATGTAGTCATTCTAGTGAACATAAAGTCATACTTGGTTTTGGTTTTGATACACATTTCTCTAATGGATAACGATGTGATAGATCTTTTTAATGTACTTGTTGGCCATTTGTATATATTCTTTTGAGAAGCACTATTCAAGACCTTTGCCCATTTTTTTTAATTGAGTCCTTTTGTGGTTGAATAGTAAGAGTTCTTTATATGTTCTGAATACTAGTTACATGATATTTCAGTTACACGATTTCCATATATTTTCTACTTTGTAGTTGTCTTTCTACTTTTTTAATGTCCATTAGTGCAGTTTGTTTTTTCCATGAAATCCAGGTTACCTGTTGGTTAGTTTGTGCTTTTGATATCTAAGAATTCAATACTAAATCCAAGTCATGAAGACTCATGACTATGTTTTCTTCTAAGAATGTTATAGTGTTAGCTCTTATATCTGTCATTGATCTATTTTGAGTTATTTTTTTAATATAGTGAGAGGTAGGCATCCAACTTTTCATTCTTTTCATTTTTTTTTTTTCATGAAGACATTTAGTTTCAGTACCATATGTTGAAGAGACTGTTCTTTCTCCATTAATAGTCCTTTGCATCAGAGTAATGCTGGCCTCAAATAATTAGTTAGGAGGTGTTCCCTCTTATTTTTTTGAAGAGTTCGAGAAGGATTGATGGTAATTCTTTAAATATTTGGTATATTCACTAATGAAACCATATGCTCCTAGACTTTTTTTTTTTAAGTTTTTGTTTATTTTGAGATAGAGCAGGGGAGGGGCAGAGACGGGGAAAGAGAAGATCCCAAGCAGACTCCTCACTGTCAGTGCAGAGCTTGACAGGGGGCTTGAACTCACAAATTGCAAGATCATGACCTAGGCTGAAATCAAGAGTCAGAGCTTAACCAACTGAGCTACCCAGGTGCCCCTAGACTTTTTTTCTTGAATAGTTTTGATTACTAAGTCAGTGCTTTCCTTATTATGTCTGTTGAGATTTTCTACTTTTTCTTGAGTTAATTTGGGTAATTTTTGTTCCTAGAGCTTTGTTTAATCTAGATTATCTAATTTCTTGGGTAATAATTGTTCATAAGTTTTTCATAACTTTTTTCATTTTCGTAAGGTTGGTACTAACATTTCCACTTTCATTGTATCAGGAGACCTGCCCCACATGAAATACTACAGAGAGACCTTCATGTTGAAATGAAAGGACACTAGATAGTAACTTGAAGCCCTATAAAGAAATACAAATCCCTGGTAAAAGTAACTACATGGTAAATATAAAAGCTAGTATTACTTCATTTTTAGTTTGTTATTCTCCTTTTTATTTCCTGTATGATTTAAAGACATGCATAAAAACAGTTATAGATCTGTGTTACTGGATATACAATATATAAAAATACAATTTGTGAAGGCTGTCTGGGTGGCTCAATTGGTTAAGCATCTGAATCTTGGTTTTGGCTCAGGTCATGATCTCACGGTTCATGAGTTTGAGCTCTGCGCTGTCAGTGCAGAGCCTGCTTGGGATTCTCTCTCTCTCCCTCTGTCCCTCCCCTGCTCGTGCTCTAACTCTCAAAATAAATTATATATATACATATATGTATATATATATTTAAGTGTTATATATAATACATGTATTTATGTTTTATGTATTTATGTGTGTGTATATAATATATTTAAGTGTTATATATAATATATATACATTTGTGTTTTATGTGTTTGTGTGTATGTATATATATATGTATCTATATATGTATCTATATATGTATATATATATGTATCTATATATATATATATATATATATATATATATATATATATATATATTGAGGGAACAGAGCTATATAGGAGCAGAGTTTTTGAATAGTCTTGAAGCTTAAGTTTGTATTAATGCAAACTAGATTGTTATAAATTTAGGATGCTCATTGTAATCCTAGGATAACCCATGAGAAAATATCTTTAAAATATGCAAAAAAGAAAATTAGAATGAACTAATAACAAATAGCACTACCAAAATACAAACAAACCCAAAACAGCTAAACACAAAATACAATAATAATGGAGGAAATAAAAAATAAAAAAATATGTAGGGCATAAACAATTTAAAAGTAGCAGAAATATGTCCTTTCTTATAAGCGATTACTTCAAATGTAAATGAATTAAGTCCTCTAAGCATCAGGCAGAGATTGGCAGGATGGCTAAAAAGATATGATCTAAGTATATACTATTGACAGACTGATAGATCCAAATATAAAAGTAGGTTGAAAGTGAAGGGCAGACAGGGCTCCTGGGTGGCTCAGTCCAGTGAATCTGGCTCTTGATTTTGGCTCAGGTCATAATCTCAAGATCCTGAGTAGCCTGCATCAGGCTCTGTGCTGATGGTGCAGAGCCTGCTTGGAATTCCCTCTCTCTCTCTCTCTCTCTCTCTCTCTCTCCTCTCTCTCTCTCCCTCCCTCCCTCCCTCTCTCTCCCTCCCTCCCTCCCTCCCTCTCTCTCTCTCTCTCTCTTTCTCTCTCTCTCCCTCCCTCCCTCCCTCCCTCCCTCCCTCCCTCCCTCTCTCTCTCTCTCTCTCTTTCTCTCTCTCTCTGCCTCTCCCCCACTCATGAGCACACCCTCTCTCTCTCAAAATTGATTAAGTTAAAAAAAAATGAAAGGGCAGAAAAAAGAGAATCATGGAAATCGTAAACAAAGGGGAGCTGGGATGGTTATACTAATATGGACAAAGTAGATTTTAAGTCCAAAAAAAATATTAGAGAGGCACCTGGGTGGCTCAGTCAGTAAGTACCTGACTTGGGCTCAAGTCATGATCTCATGGTTCATGAATTTGAGCCCCACACTGGTTTTTCTGTCAGCACAGAGCCTACTTCAGACCCTCCATCCCCTCTCTCTCTGCCTCTTCCCCACTTCCTCTCTCTTTCTCTCTCTCAAAAATAAGTAAGCATTAAAATATATATGTATACATATATATATTTTAATGCTTACTTATATATATATGTATACATATATATATATATATTAGAAACAAAGGAGGGCATTAAATTTTGATGAAATGTTAATTCATCAAGAAGATATAACCATCATAAACATACATAACACTAAAGAACAGAGCCTCCAAACATAATAAACACTGATAGCATTAGAGAAATAGTTCGACACACGTACACACAAAAATCCTAACTCTGTGAGGTGATGATGGATGCGTTACCTTATTGTGGTAATAATTTCAGAATATATACATATATCAAATCATTGCATTGTACATCTTAAACTTATACCATGTTATATGTCACTTGTATATATGTCACCATGTTATATGTATGTTGTATCTCCATACACCTGAGGGAAAAGAATAAACCAACTACATCTAACAGACATAGGCAGAATAATACATCCAACAAGAATAGAACAATATATACCAAGTACACACAGAATATTCTCGAAGATAAAACCATGTTAGGCCACGAAACAAGTCTAAATAAATTAGAAAAGATTGAAATTATACAAAGTATCTTCTCTGATGATAAAGGTTGAAATAATAAACCAAGCTAAAAATCAGAGACAGAAGGAAAACGTAAAAATCTATAAACATGTGAAAGTCAAACAGCATACTCTTAACAATGGGTCAGAGAGGAAATCACAAAAGTAATTTGAAAATTACTTACAGAATAAAAATTAAAAGATATCCTACTAAAATTTATGGCATACAGTGAAGGTTGTGCTTGGAGGGGAATTTATAGTAGTAAATTTATATCTTAAAAAAAAATCTCCAGTAAATAGCCTAACTATACCTTAATTACAAAGAGAAGAGCCATCTACACCCACAGCTAGCGGAAGGAAGGAAATAGTAAAGATTAGAGTGGAGATAAATGAAATAGAAAATAGAAAAACAACAGGGAGAATCAGTGAAAATAAAAATTGTTTATTTGAAAAGATAAAATTTGCAAATTTTTGGCTAGATTGACAAAGCAAGAGAAAACAAAATATTGTTAATATTCTATCTTACATTTGTAGAGATATGAAAATAAATATAGGAAAAAAATCATTCTAGCTTTTTATTGTTCTAGCATTGTAGTTTGTTATTCTGTTTCAAGATACAATATTTAAAGGTTTTGAATTAGTTCTGTAATGTTAAAGAAAATGTTAAATTTTCCTTCCCTCAGGAAGGAAATACTAGTTTTTTGTTTTGTTTTGTTTTGTTTTTAGTTTTTCTATATATGTAAAAGAAAAAGTATATATATCAAGAAAGCTTACACAAGTTACCACCATGTCATTTTTATGTGTAGATCTTCTGGTTTCTTCTATAAATGAAGATTAGAGAATGAATTTGTATAGAAGGAGTTTACACAACACATTTTGATTCTTTCTCTGATTCAGCTGTTTTCCTTCTTTATTATATATACCACATATGTGCAAAACTTAAGAAAGAAGTTTACTTATTAAAAGAATCAGGAGACTTGTTCCTATTCTTTAAGAGTTACTCATTTTTCATTCTTTTTGTTTGCGGGTAGTGACACAACCAACAAAGCCCACCAGTTAAAAGACAGACTGAGGAATGTAGATTGGTCCCTATGATAATTTACCTTAGTTTATTTCCTATTCAAAGTCTTGTATACATAGTCTAAAATAATATAAAGTACATATATTCAGAGCAAAATAAAAATTACACTTTTTTTTTTAATATTAGAGGCAAAGTTGGGCCAACATGATAGTGTTTTTGAACAGTTTTTTTGTTTTGTATCCTCCCATACTATGGAACAAATAAATCGTCTTGTGCTCCAATATCTAAAAATTTAATTACAAAATTTATGAAATCTTGATTTGATATTATTTTTAATGCAATTTTTTTATAGAAGGGTCAACATTATACTTCCTCAAAATACGATAGATGTTAATTGAGTAATGATTTTTAAAAATTATTTATATTACGGTTATGGCTCTTATTAGAATCATATTCCCTTTTTTGAAAAACTAATGCATTACAAATTTTTCATGACTTAGAGAGTAAAAGTTATGTATACTATCAATGTTATCAAGAAACATATTTTAATGTGGGAATCTGCCCTCCATATTTTAAATCCCAAAACAAATTTTAACTAAACAAGTCTAGTTAACTCTAAATATCATAGAGCTTAATTATCTACAAAACCTTGTTGGATTAATTCCTTTTTGTACCTAATAATTTTCCAAAGTAATGAGTTCAAATATGGTATGTAAAGTAAGATAGCTTTTATCTTAAAAAATCTCCACTCAGGTGTAATGTGCTTGAAAATGACTGAGTTTAATTTGAGGTATGAGATCTCCCAAGATCCTGCTTCTCAAATCTACAGTTATACTATGTATCTTTCAGTATCCTTGGGAAAAGAATGTAAGATAAAGAATATTGAAGTGTTTTGTATGCCATAAAGCACTGTGCCCACAAACATCATGTTTAAGGGAGATTCTGAAATTTGGGAAACATAAGTAGCTGTTTGTGATTTTTTTTTTCTTTTTTAAAAAAAATTTTAATGTTTATTTATATATATATATATATATATATATATATGAAATTATTGACAAATTGGTTTCCATACAACACCCAGTGCTCATCCCAAAAGGTGCCCTCCTCAATACCCATCACCCACCCTCCCCTCCCTCCCACCCCCCATCAACCCTCAGTTTGTTCTCAGTTTTTAACAGTCTCTTATGCTTTGGCTCTCTCCCACTCTAACCTCTTTTTTTTTTTTTTTCCTTCCCCTCCCCCATGGGTTCCTGTTAAGTTTCTCAGGATCCACATAAGAGTGAAACCATATGGTATCTGTCTTTCTCTGTATGGCTTATTTCACTTAGCATCACACTCTCCAGTTCCATCCACGTTGCTACAAAAGGCCATATTTCATTTTTTCTCATTGCCACGTAGTATTCCTTTGTGTATATAAACCACAATTTCTTTTTTTTTTTTTTAATTTTTTTTTCAACATTTATTTATTTTTGGGACAGAGAGATACAGAGCATGAACGGGGGAGGGGCAGAAGAGAGGGAGACACAGCATCGGAAACAGGCTCCAGGCTCTGAGCCATCAGCCCAGAGCCGGACGCGGGGCTCGAACTCACGGACCGCGAGATCGCGACCTGGCTGAAGTCGGACGCTTAACCGACTGCGCCACCCAGGCGCCCCTCACAATTTCTTTATCCATTCATCAGTTGATGGACATTTAGGCTCTTTCCATAATTTGGCTATTGTTGACAGTGCTGCTATGAACATTGGGGTACAAGTGCCCCTATGCATCAGTACTCCTGTATCCCTTGGATAAATTCCTAGCAGTGCTATTGCTGGGTCATAGGGTAGGTCTATTTTTAATTTTCTGAGGAACTTCCACACTGCTTTCCAGAGCGGCTGCACCAATTTGCATTCCCACCAACAGTGCAAGAGGGTTCCCGTTTCTCCACATCCTCTCCAGCATCTATAGTCTCCTGATTTGTTCATTTTGGCCACTCGGACTGGCGTGAGGTGATACCTGAGTGTGGTTTTGATTTGTATTTCCCTGATAAGGAGCGACGCTGAACATCTTTTCATGTGCCTGTTGGCCATCTGGATGACTTCTTTAGAGAAGTGTCTATTCATGTTTTCTGCCCATTTCTTCACTGGGTTATTTGTTTTTCGGGTGTGGAGTTTGGTGAGCTCTTTATAGATTTTGGATACTAGCCCTTTGATATGTCATTTGCAAATATCTTTTCCCATTCCGTTGGTTGCCTTTTAGTTTTGTTGGTTGTTTCCTTTGCTGTGCAGAAGCTTTTTATCTTCATAAGGTCCCAGTAATTCACTTTTGCTTTTAATTCCCTTGCCTTTGGGGATGTGTCGAGTAAGAGATTGCTACGGCTGAGGTCAGAGAGGTCTTTTCCTGCTTTCTCCTCTATGGTTTTGATGGTTTCCTGTCTCACATTCAGGTCCTTTATCCATTTTGAGTTTATTTTTGTAAATGGTGTGAGAAAGTGGTCTAGTTTCAACCTTCTGCATGTTGCTGTCCAGTTCTCCCAGCACCATTTGTTAAAGAGGCTGTCTTTTTTCATTGGATGTTCTTTCCTGCTTTGTCAAAGATGAGTTGGCCATACGTTTGTGGGTCTAGTTCTGGGGTTTCTATTCTATTCCATTGGTCTGTGTGTCTGTTTTTGTGCCAATACCATGCTGTCTTGATGATGACAGCTTTGTAGTAGAGGCTGAAGTCTGGGATTGTGATGCCTCCTGCTTTGGTCTTCTTCTTCAAAATGACTTTGGCTATCCGGGGCCTTTTGTGGTTCCATATGAATTTTAGGATTGCTTGGTCTAGTTTCGAGAAGAATGCTGGTGCAATTTTGATTGGGATTGCATTGAATGTGTAGATAGCTTTGGGTAGTATTGACATTTTGACAATATTTATTTTTCCAATCCATGAGCAGGGAATGTCTTTCCATTTCTTTAAATCTTCTTCAATTACCTTCACAAGCTTTCTATAGTTTTCAGCATACAGATCCTTTACATCTTTGGTTAGATTTATTCCTAGGTATTTTATGCTTCTTGGTGCAATTGTGAATGGGATCAGTTTCTTTATTTGTCTTTCTGTTGCTTCATTGTTAGTGCATAAGAATGCAACTGATTTCTGTACATTGATTTTGTATCCTGCAACTTTGCTGAATTCATGTCTCAGTTCTAGCAGACTTCTGGTGGAGTCTATCGGATTTCCCATGTATAATATCATGTCATCTGCAAAAAGCAAAAGCTTGACTTCATCTTTGCCAATTTTGATGCCTTTGATTTCCTTTTGTTGTCTGATTGCTGATGCCAGAACTTCCAGCACTATGTTAAACAACAGCGGTGAGAGTGGGCATCCCTGTCGTGTTCCTGATCTCAAGGAAAAAGCTCTCAGTTTTTCCCCGTTGAGGATGATGTTAGCTGTGGGCTTTTCATAAATGGCTTTTATGATCTTTAAGTATGTTCCTTCTATCCTGACTTTCTCAAGGGTTTTTATTAAGAAAGGGTGCTGGATTTTGTCAAAGGCCTTTTCTGCATCGATTGACAGGATCATATGGTTCTTCTCTTTTTTTTTGTTCATGTGATGTATCACGTTGATTGATTTGCGAATGTTGAACCAGCCCTGCAGCCCAGGAATGAATCCCACTTGATCATGGTGAATAATTCTTTTTATGTGCTGTTGAATTCGATTTGCTAGTATCTTATTGAGAATTTTTGCGTCCATATTCATCAGGGATATTGGCCTGTAGTTCTCTTTTTTTACTGGGTCTCTGTCTGGTTTAGGAATCAAAGTAATACTGGCTTCATAGAATGAGTCTGGAAGTTTTCCTTCCCTTTCTATTTCTTGGAATAGCTTGAGAAGGATAGGTATTATCTCTGCTTTAAACGTCTGGTAGAACTCCCCTGGGAAGCCATCTGGTCCTGGACTCTTATTTGTTGGGAGATTTTTGATAACCGATTCAATTTCTTCGCTGGTTATGGGTCTGTTCAAGCTTTCTATTTCCTCCTGATTGAGTTTTGGAAGAGTGTGGGTGTTCAGGAATTTGTCCATTTCTTCCAGGTTGTCCAATTTGTTGGCATATAATTTTTCATAGTATTCCCTGATAATTGTTTGTATCTCTGAGGGATTGGTTGTGATAATTCCATTTTCATTCATGATTTTATCTATTTGTGTCATCTCCCTTTTCTTTTTGAGAAGCCTGGCTAGCGGTTTGTCAATTTTGTTTATTTTTTCAAAAAACCAACTCTTGGTTTCGTTGATCTGCTCTACAGTTCTTTTAGATTCTATATTGTTTATTTCTGCTCTGATCTTTATTATTTCTCTTCTTCTGCTGGGTTTAGGTTGCCTTTGCTGTTCTGCTTCTATTTCCTTTAGGTGTGCTGTTAGATTTTGTATTTGGGATTTTTCTTGTTTCTTGAGATAGGCCTGGATTGCAATGTATTTTCCTCTCAGGACTGCCTTCGCTGCGTCCCAAAGCGTTTGGATTGTTGTATTTTCATTTTCGTTTATTTCCATATATTTTTTAATTTCTTCTCTAATTGCCTGGTTGACCCACTCATTCGTTAGTAGGGTGTTCTTTAACCTCCACGCTTTTGGAGGTTTTCCAGACTTTTTCCTGTGGTTGATTTCAAGCTTCATAGCATTGTGGTCTGAAAATATGCATGGTATGATTTCAATTCTTGTAAACTTATGAAGGGCTGTCTTGTGACCCAATATATGATCTATCTTGGAGAATGTTCCATGTGCACTCGAGAAGAAAGTATATTCTGTTGCTTTGGGATGCAGAGTTCTAAATATATCTGTCAAGTCCATCTAATCCAATGTTTCATTCAGGGCCCTTGTTTCTTTATTGACCGTGTGTCTAGATGATCTATCCATTTCTGTAAGTGGGGTGTTAAAGTCCCCAGCAATTACCACATTCTTATCAATAAGGTTGCTTATGTTTATGAGTAATTGTTTTATATATTTGGGGGCTCCGGTATTCGGCGCATAGACATTTATAATTGTTAGCTCTTCCTGATGGATAGACCCTGTAACTATTATATAATATCCTTCTTCATCTCTTGTTACAGCCTTTAATTGAAAGTCTAGTTTGTCTGATATAAGTATGGCTACTCCAGCTTTCTTTTGGCTTCCAGTAGCATGATAAATAGTTCTCCATCCCCTCACTCTGAATCTAAAGGTGTCCTCAGGTCTAAAATGAGTCTCTTGTAGACAGCAAATAGATGGGTCTTGTTTTTTTATCCATTCTGATACCCTATGTCTTTTGGTGGGCGCATTTAATCCATTTACATTCAGTGTTATTATAGAAAGATACGGGTTTAGAGTCATTATGATGTCTGTATGTTTTATGCTTGTAGTGATGTCTCTGGTACTTTGTCTCACAGGGTCCCCCTTAGGATCTCTTGTAGGGCTGGTTTAGTGGTGACAAATTCCTTCAGTTTTTGTTTGTTTGGGAAGACCTTTATCTCTCCTTCTATTCTAAATGACAGACTTGCTGGATAAAGGATTCTCGGCTGCATATTTTTTCTGTCTAGCACACTGAAAATCTCGTGCCAATTCTTTCTGGCCTGCCAAGTTTCAAAAGAGAAATCAGTCACGAGTCTTATAGGTCTCCCTTTATATGTGAGGGCACGTTTACCCCTTGCTGCTTTCAGAATTTTCTCTTTATCCTTGTATTTTGCCAGTTTCACTGTGATATGTCGTGCAGAAGATCGATTCAAGTTAGAAGATCGATTCAAGTTACGTCTGAAGGGAGTTCTCTGTGCCTCTTGGATTTCAATGCCTTTTTCCTTCCCCAGTTCAGGGAAGTTCTCAGCTATTATTTCTTCAAGTACCCCTTCAGCACCTTTCCCTCTCTCTTCCTCCTCTGGGATACCAATTATGCGTATATTATTTCTTTTTAGTGTATCACTTAGTTCTCTAATTTTCCCCTCATACTCCTGGATTTTTTTATCTCTCTTTTTCTCAGCTTCCTCTTTTTCCATAACTTTATCTTCTAGTTCACCTATTCTCTCCTCTGCCTCTTCCATCGGAGCCGTGGTGGTTTGCATTTTGTTTTGCATTTCCTTTAAAGCGTTTTTCAGCTCCTCGTGACTGTTCCTTAGTCCCTTGATCTCTGTAGCAAGAGATTCTCTGCTGTCCTGTATACTGCTTTCCAGCCCAGCGATTAATTTTATGACTATTATTCTAAATTCACTTTCTGTTATATTATTTAAATCCTTTTTGATCAGCTCATTAGCTGTTGTTATTTCCTGGAGATTCTTCTGAGGGGAATTCTTCCGCTTGGTCATTTTGGATAGTCCCTGGTGTGGTGAGGACCTGCAGGGCACTTCCCCTGTGCTGTGGTGTATAACTGGAGTTGGTGGGCGGGGCCGCAGTCAGTCCTGATGTCTGCCCCCAGCCCACCGCTGGGGCCACAGTCAGACTGGTGTGTGCCTTCTCTTCCCCTCTCCTAGGGGCGGGATTCACTGTGGGGTGGCGTGGCCCATCTGGGCTACTTGCACACTGCCAGGCTTGTGATGCTGGGGATCTGGCGTATTAGCTGGGGTGGGTAGGCAAGGTGCACGGCGGCAGGGGGGGCAGGCTTAGCTCGCTTCTCCTTAGGTGATCCACTTCAGGAGGGGCCCTGTGGCAGCGGGAGGGAGTCAGATCCGCTGCCGGAGGTTTGGCTCCGCAGAAGCACAGAGTTGGGTGTTTGCGCGGAGCGAGCAATTTCCCTGGCAGGAACCGGTTCCCTTTGGGATTTTGGCTGGGGGATGGGCGGGGGAGATGGCGCTGGCGAGCGCCTTTGTTCCCCACCAAACTGAGCTCTGTCGTCCGGGGGCTCCGCAGCTCTCCCTCCCTTTGTCCTCCAGCCTTCCCGCTTTCCGAGCAGAGCTGTTAACTTATGACCTCCCAGACGCTAAGTCGCGCTTGCTGTGGGAACACAGTCAGTCAGCTTTTGCCAGCCAGACTCGGGGGCTCTGCTTGGCAGGCGAGCCGCCCCTCTGCCCCGGCTCCCTCCCGCCAGTCCGTGGAGCGCGCACCGCCTCGCCGCCCTTCCTACCCTCTTCCGTGGGCCTCTCGTCTGTGCTTGGGTCCGGTGACTCCGTTCTGCTAATCCTCTGGCGGTTTTCTGGGTTATTTAGGCAGGTGTAGGTGGAATCTAAGTGATCAGCAGGACGCGCGGTGAGCCCAGCGTCCTCCTACGCCGCCATCTTCCCTTCCCTCTCAATGCTGTTTGTGATTTTATAGAAATAAATCACATTCTTTTAGCTTTTATATTTCCAAACTGAAAAACTGGTTTTTTAGACTGTACTTTTAGAAATTTCAGTCAAAACAAGATTTATTAGTGCCCACTATCTGCTGAGCATGAACTTCACTGCTTGTTTACAATGCAGATAAACACAGCAGGATTTTTTCTTCTTTTCTAACCCCTTTTCACTTATTTAGTGCTACTCAGATTGTTCAGCTGAAACTCTGCTCTTGGTTGAGTATTCTGAATATGAGCCTAGGGGAGAAACAATGGGAGGAGGCATGCCCCAGTTTGAGGAGAAAATAAATAGTCCATCTCATTGTCCTTCAGAAGAGCAATGAATAGAACTGCCCACAGTATTTTAAGTATGATTGTCCGTTATAAGGAAAAGATTCTATTTCTAAATATTTTATCCAACATTCTTCCCTTGGGCTTTTTATGGTACCTTTTTTTTCCTTACTGAAGTACAGTGAACAAATTTCTGCTCAAATACCTTAGCTTTCAAATTTTGACTCTTAGCCGAGTCAAGTCAATAAGTTAATACACCAACATGAAATAAAGGAATAAAAATCATGAGTAGATGAAAATTGAGTCTATAGCAAAATACAGGATTTTTTTTTCAGGATAGGAGTACAGTGCTATAAACATCACAACTTCCACCCCCATCCCTTACCATCCCTTACCATCCCTCACCATTTGTCACCTAGCATTTTATAGCCAGTAACCAGCACATGTTTAGCCTCTAATAAGTATAGTGAAGCTACAAAATGGTATGTAGGTCAGACAAACCATTCAGTATACCTGTGTCTCCAGTAGTGTGGAGTTTCTTTAATCATGCATCCTTGAGGGTGGTTTTAATAAATGACTAATTTCTGTCTTCACAAAAAGCGTGGATGATATGACAATTTGAAGAGGGATCTAAGAGATAATGTAAATCACCTGGAGGGGTGCCTGGGTGGCTCAGTTGGTTAAGCATCTGACTCTTCATTTTGGCTTGGGTCATGATCTCATGGTTTGTGAATTTGAGCCCTGCATACGTCTCTGCACTGACAGTGTGGAGCCTGCTTGGGATTCTCCCTCTGCCTCCCCCCACCCAAAATAGATAAATAAACTTTTAAAAATAAATAAATCACCTGGAAGTCCACATTAGTGGTTAGCTACTTTCTCATAATTTATCATAGTCACTAAGAATATACTATGTATATAAAAACACTGATAGAAACTCAGCCCATTTTGTAGTTCTTGAATTTCTGAAATTACTTTTGATCTGCTGAGGAAGATCTAACTCACTGTAGCATGGCTCTGCCTTATGGGTTCTGTTTTGGTTTGCTCCATTCATTCATTCTTCATACGTTCTCTTAGAGTTCAGTAAGGTATGAGCATAGAAAACAGGGAAATAAATGTAAATATCATATTCCATCTCTATACCTGTGATTAGATAAATAAAACAAGTTTGCCCAGAAAATGAGTTGTCTGACAATTTAGTTGTCTCAATACCAAAATTTGCTTATTAAAATTATTTCTAATTCTCAACAGTTTAAAAAAAGATAACATAAAACATTCAACTTCATATAAATGCTAATATCTTTTGTTTCCTCCACATCTTTGCATTTTTTGCTTTTGACATTCAACTTTAAACTTTGGAGCCATTCTTTTCTTGGTCAAATCATTTTTAAAAGGAGAAGGCAGTATTATAAAATCAATGAGTAACTCTAAATTGAATGAGTAGTTTGACAGTGCAAGTCAAGATTGCTAACAAAATGCACCATTTGAAATAGAAGAAATTTAAGTCCTGTCGTTCTTTTCTTCTCCCATTTCCAGGAATAGGTCACTAACTCTTGAACCTCTTCCAAAGAGTTTGCTCATTTACTGTACTCAAAACAAACAAAAAATAAATAAAGGAGTTAGCCTTTTATGTACCTCTTTGGAAAAAATGGATAGATGAATGGGTCCACATTTTCAAAAGATAGCCTCTACTGAATTGTAAGGCTTTCGGTTTCTTGTTTTGAGAGTGTTCCTTCTGGAATTCTGCAAATATAAGCCTATATAGTATTATAAAATAATTACATTCACGGTCACTCATTCTTCCTGTTACTAGCAAACTTGGATGTATTAGAGAAACTCAGCATATGAAACACTCATTAACAAACTGACATTTTGTCAGGCATTTTAATTCAAATCCCTCCTACCTGCCTAATCACCAGGTGGCAGTGTAGTAGCACTCATCCATATCTGTCTTTGAAAAGCCTCAATAAAAGAGACATTGCAGTATCTTCACATAGCATAGGCAGAATTATTCGGGTTTTAATTTTTTTAAGTAAGCTCTAAGCCGAACATGGGGCTTGAACTCACAACCCCACGAGTCCCATGCTCTACCAACTCAGTCAGCCAGGCACTCCCCAGGGTTTTAATTTTTTTTTTTTAAGTGTTACTCTCTCTCAATATTAAAATAGCCCTGCATACATTTTCCTAAAATGCCTTTTTCTTTGAGTACTATGTAGATAGTTTCCTTGTCTAATTTTCTAAACTGGAAAAACTGAATATGTATCATCTAACTGTTTTTTGTTGTCTTACAGTTTTAAGTAAGAACTTTTTATATATCATAGTAGGAAGTAAATTATGTATGTTGTTTTCAACCAGCACTTTCAACAATTGGATTAAGGCAGGGTTGCCCACAGCTTCAACAGAAGCATATGCTAGCATACTACAAACCTCTAAGACAAGCATTCTGACATTTCATTTTTCCTTATCTAAATTTCTCCAGCTGTCATTATGCCATCTGAGACAAGTTTTTAGTCTACAGTACTATTCCACTCTATCAAGTCTTTTGTATTTGCACAATGTCCATTCAGCAGTTTCACCGGGACAAAAGAACCAATTTCAACATTTGGTTTCAGATACCCAGGATTTATTATGTGTTTAAAGTGTGTCTGGATTCTTCTTTTTTGCAGATGGAAATTCAGACATCCCAGTTATGTCATCTGATCCAGTGTCAGCTAGCAAGTATAGAACAAAACCTACAACTTAAAACATTTAATGTTTTCTCTTTGACTTTAGTGTCGTGTCATCCTCAAATACTATTGATGGACTGGAACAAGTTTAGGAATGTCTCCCAAACCCTGCATATAATCTTTTCCTATATTTCGAGGTAGTGGTGGAGGAGATTGTCTTCACCTCTGGAGGGACTCTATGGATACTATTTAGGAGGCAGAGGAAAGGGCCTGGGTAGGAACTGCGGTTAAACTACAAGAACCTTCTGTTAAAGTTGACTATACAAAACCTTTGGAAAACAAAAAGAAAGGGAATTACTGTATGATCTGAAGAATCATTGGCTGTCATAGAAGACGAATTGAAAAATATTCAGACTTTGACCTGGGCAGCCTTTCTTCTATAGCCAGTCTACCACCAGTAGGCTTTCAACAGTTAGAATTTTTTAACCTAAATAAAATTGATCCAACCCCACGGCTAAGCTACAAAACAATGTAGTCGTAATTCATATCAGGCTATTAGCAACTACTTTTTACTTATGTATAACTTTACTAAGTTTATATTAGAGCATTTTGTAAAACACATTAAAATTAAGTTAGAAGGGACAAGGCCCTAAATTAGGAATCTAAGATTTCATATTTTAATTCAGTCTCTATAATGCAGTTTGTTACTCAGCCTTGAGGAGCTCTTTGTTTGCACTAAAATTCCAAATATTAGGGATAAAGCTCAACTGTACACCCTTATAGCCAAAGTTGCATGTAACTCTCTTTGGAAAAAAACAGATAGGTGAAGGTTCCAACTTTTCAAAAGATAACCTCTGTTAAATTATAAGCCATTTCAGTTTTTTGGTTTTAAGGATGTTCCTTCTGATATTCTTCAAAAATAAGCCTATACAGGGGCGCCTGGCTGGCGCAGTAGGTTAAGCGTCCGACTTCAGCCAGGTCACGATCTCGCGGTCTGTGAGTTCAAGCCCCGCGTCGGGCTCTGGGCTGATGGCTCAGAGCCTGGAGCCTGTTTCCGATTCTGTGTCTCCCTCTCTCTCTGCCCCTCCCCCGTTCATGCTCTGTCTCTCTCTGTCCCAAAAATAAATAAACGTTGAAAAAAATTAAAAAAAAATAAGCCTATACAGTTTTATAAAATAATTACATAATATTCATTCAACCTATGCAGTACATGTTAAAATGGAAATCTGTTTGTCATTCTGAAAGAGAAATATTTTTGTCTATAGCTACAAGGTGAAAAGTGTTGTGAAAAATAGTTTTAAGATATTAGAAGTTAAATGTCGCAGTTTTTATAACTAGTAATGTTACAGAACCTGGTCTGGATTACCTGGTGGAAAAACCAAGCAGCACTCGGAGATCTTGGAAGGCAGGAGGTTTATTTCACACCGACAGGCTCAGAGGAGATCATTCTCCAGAGGTCTAAGTCCTGAGCATAAGCAGAGGGAACAATTTATAGTCTGTTACTTCCGCATTCTGCATTAGTAGTAATTTGGTGTGCAAGTGGCAAGCAGGGTAGGAAGAAGAACCTGGAAGGGGAGTCTTCACTCTGCGCTGGAATTTCCCCATTAGTCCTGTCAGTAATCTTGTAACAGATTTTTCCCTATCATTCCCCCCTTTGATGCCTCTTTAAACAGATCTAGGCATCTAAAGATGCCTCTTTAAACAGATCAAAGGGCATCATCTTTATTTGTTATGAGCTGGTCCTTTCTCTTAGTTCCCTGACTTTGGTTGTGACTGTTTTCAACTGGTTTACAAAGTAACAGCATACTTCTCTGAGGAAGATGCAGGTGCCCCCTTTCTCGGCAGTGAGGAGGTCAAGTACCCATCTGTTCTGGAGGGCAACTCCTTTCAGGTAACTTATTTGGCTCTGCAAGGACACTAGGGAGTTGGTGCCGTAGAAAAGCCTATGCCTCCTATGCTTATCCCTATCCTTGTGGCTATTCCTGCCCCTAGGAGGACAGGTAGCAACACCACTTGTTTAGCCTGGGCCTTAGGGCTGAAAGTTTACAAATGGGGCCCAGATTAGAGGCAACCAATACCAACAAAACATCCTATCCATAAGAGGAAAGTGAGTGCGAACAGCAACCTCTTACTGTTTCCCCAGCTTTCTTGGGCAACCTCTGCCAATCCAATGACAAGGAGTAAGGACAGTTTATTTATTTTAGCTGACCTGTGATTCCTCAGGCTTCTGCCATGCATAGAGCAGCCAGCTTCTGGGATGTGGTGGAGCAAGGCTGACGATCAGACTTGGGTCAGTCTTCAAAATCTGGGGCTCCTCGGGATTGGCCCTTTTGACTCTGGAGTAGTGGACCCATGGAGTGATGTCTATGACCTTGAGGGCAGTAGGGGTGGTCAGAATAATGGTATGAGGCCCAATCCACTGTGGTTTGAGAGGGTCTTTTTTTTCCCCAATCTTTGACCCAGACTGAGTCCCCTGGTGATAAGGGGTGTACATGGGATCCTAAAGAGATTGGGGTGCTCTCTATGGTATATTGTTGTAACTCATTTAGGAAGGCCCTAAACTTGAAGTTGTTCTCTTATTTCCTTATCCTCTATTTGGTGTAGGTTCCCTGGGAGGCTCCCTAGACATGGAAGTAGCCTCCCCTATGTTAGTTTAAAAGGGGAGAAACCTTGAGTTCCCGGTGTGTAATGGACACACAGGAGGGCCAGGGGCAGCAGATTGGGCCACAGGATGTCTGTTTCCTGACAGAACTTGGCTAAGGTTCCCTTGAGGGTGCGATTCATCCATCTACTTTCCCTGAGCTTTGAAGCTGGTAAGCAGTCCGCCACGAATACAAGCCCGTTATTGCTGTGAATTGTGGCCAGTAAGCCAAATCAGGGGACAGTTTCTTTTTTGAACTCTTGGTGGGGGTCACAGCACAGATAAGGGAGGGAGCTATGTCTACCTTCTTATTAGCTGCTATCTTGGTCACTGTGTTTGTTAGATGATTCCCTGTAGGGTTGTGCTGTAGGGTTGTCTCCCTTCTGGTGTTCTTTGCAGTTCTGCAAACTGTTCTTTGCAGAACTGCAACTTATTTTTGGAAGCTAGACAGGCTTGAGGAACTTTAGTATTTCCTCCTTGTTTTTGATGGTCTTCCCCACTGTGGTGAGGAGGTCCCTTCCTTTGTAGATTGCCCCATGTATGTGTACAGTAGTAAAGGCATACCAGGAGTCAGTGTAGATGTTGACTTGCTTGTCTTTGCTAATGGTGAGGGCTCGGATTAAGGCATGTCATTCAGCCCGTTGTGCTGACCATCCCACAGGTAGGGCATTGGCCTCTAGGATTTCGTCTGTGGTTGTCACTGCATACTCTGCCTTTTGAATGCCTTCTGTGATGAAACTGCTACCATCACTGAGGTCTGAGTTTCTAGGGCCTGGTCACACAGATCTGGGTGACTTGCGAATACTTTATCAGTCATCTCAGAACAGTCATGATCTGGTTTCCCTTCCTCAGAAGGTAGGAACGTTGTGGAGTTCAGTGTCTGCACTGTTTCAAGAGTGACTGTGGATTCTCGCAGAGAAGCCCCTGATATTGTGCTAGCCAAGAGTTGGAGAGGTAGTGGTGTCCTTGAGGGCTCATGAGAGACCAAACAGCATGAGGGACCTTGACATTTAGTTCTTATACCAGTGTGAGTTTATCTGCTTCCTTAATGAGCAGAACTGTGGCCGCTAGTGCCCTAAGGCATGATGGCCATCCTGCTGCCACTGGGTCCAGCCTCTTTGATGGGTATGCTCCTGGCCGTTGCCAAGGGCCAACAGTCTGTGTGAGAACCCCAAGGGTGACCTTTTCTCAAGCACAAAGAGATTAAAAGGCTTTTCTTTTTTTTTTTTTCAACGTTTATTTATTTTTGGGACAGAGAGAGACAGAGCATGAACGGGGGAGGGGCAGAGAGAGAGGGAGACACAGAATCGGAAACAGGCTCCAGGCTCTGAGCCATCAGCCCAGAGCCTGACGCGGGGCTCGAACTCACGGACCGCGAGATCGTGACCTGGCTGAAGTCGGACACTTAACCAACTGCGCCACCCAGGCGCCCCTTAAAAGGCTTTTCTATATCAGCAAGGGCTGGTGCCTGCCCCAAGGTGGCCTTTATCTCTAGGAAGGCAGCTTCGGCCTCCTCTGTCCAGATACCCCAGGACCGGGTTCTTGATCTGGTCCTACCAAGGGATTTTAGAGGGGTCTTGCTGTTGCCGAGAATCTGGGGTTCCAGATTTGGCAGAATCCCACAGCCTCCTGGAATTCTCGTAGCTCTCTCTTAGTTTAGAACTGGGGTACGGAGGTGATGACCTTTATTTCTCTCCAGCCCTAGTGCTCTTTTACCTTGGGTGAGGAGGAAGCCTAAGTATTGGACTTGCTGTTGGCAGATCTGTGCCTTTTTCCATGAGACCTGACACCCTGAGTCCGACAGGAGTTGGAGGAGGCCCTTGTGCGCTCTGTGCAATGTGGCCTATCTTGGAAAGCCAGAGAAGTCTCCAACCAGTGCCTCTCCAAAGAGGGTAGGCAAATTTTTAAACCCTTGTGGGAGGCGCGTCCAAGTCAGTTGCATCTGACGCCCTGTGTCTGGTTTGGTCCATTTAAAGGCAAACAAGGGTTGGATCTGGGAGGCCACGCAAAAGCAGAAGAAGGCATCCTTTAAGTCTAGGCAGGTAAACCAGCTGGCAGAGCCTGGGATCTGGCTGAGGATGGTGTATGGGTTTGGGACCACTGGGTGCAAGGAGACAGTCACTTTGTTGATAGTTTGTAGGTCTTGAACTGGCCGGTACCCTCCTCCTGGCTTCTTGACTGGCAAGAGCAGGGTGTTCTTGGATGCCTGATCTTGTCTCTTGTGGGAGGGGATATTGCCACTGTCTCTGTGGTTGAGCCCCTGGGATCAACTCTACAATGACAGGGACCCAGTTATGGGCAAGTCCAGGAGGGTTGTCCTCAACCCATACAGTGAGGAAGGCAGTCCTGAATTCTGGTGGGCCACTTGGTTGGACCTGGTATTTGGGCCCTCAGCTTTGAGAGTGCATCCTGGCTGAGGAGAGGAATAGGGCTTTCAGGTAGGTAGAGGAACTCATGCTGTACTCTATGGCCCCCAAGTTCACATAAAAGTCATAGTTTGGCCCCCTACTTTCATTTTGACCATGGGCTTATGGGGGCTAAGAAGAAGTGAGCCTGGTCCCCCCTCAATCTGAATCTATAACTGCTAGGCTTATGAGGTCTTTTTTGCAGGGTTCTTTTGAGTATCGGCTGGGTTTCTGGGATTTTCCCTGGTTGGGACATTTATTCTAACAATGTCCTTTCTGCTTGCAGTAGGCACATTAATCCTTTGCTAAGGAGGTTCTGGACCTCCTCTTTTGGCAACTGGGCTTATCCTGTCCTTTTGTCGTGGCTCTCTTGTGCCTCAGGATCAAACAGGGTGTAAGCCTCACATAGCCTCTCATAATAATCCCCGGGGGATTTCCCTTGCTGGTGAGCATATTCAAGGCTTCTTACCCTCTGCTCAGATCCCCTGGAGGAGAGCTTCTTGGTACCGGTGGGTGTGGACCGGCATCTGGAGAGCACCTGCACCTGGCTGATGGCGCAGTCTGCCTGCTGGTCCGGGGGAGAGAGAGGATCTGCCGAGTCTGAAGGTGGCAGAGTATCAGGAACTGGGGGATTACGTGCTGACAGTCTTGGGGGAACATATGGCAGGGGCACCATTGGACCTTCCTCTGGATCACTGGCGAGAATTTGTGGGGGTCAGGACTTCTGTACCCTAGCCTGTCTCTGTTCATTGCAGGTCAATCGCACCCAAGGGGGAAGGGTTTGGGTAGTCCCTAACCAGAAGTTGATATACGGGACTGATCAGGGTGACCTGGGTCCCCAGTGACAACACTCCAGATGCAGCAGACCATTGGGACATCTAAGGTTCACTTCGAGGGCCATCCTATACCAAAAGTGGGACATTCCAACTTATATACTGTCCTTAACTTGCCAGGGGTCATTTTAATTCCATAGTGTCCCCAAAACCCCATTTTTGCACTGTCCTGACCCCATAATGTTCCTGTGAGATGGAGTCGCAAAGAGACAGAGGGGTAGAGGAGCCCCCTCTAATGAGGAGACCAGTCAGATGCCTGTTTGGCCATGTCCCGAAGGTACTTAAGTGATGCTTAGCTGTAGTGGTCTCAGCTTTGTGACTTAAGATCAGAAACTATTCCAATGCCGTCATAGACTGTGTGTCATTCACGATGGAATCGCAGACGGGTGCACTCAGACTCCAGGTGCTTTTGGGGACCTTACGGGGTGCCTGCCTGTGGAGCCCCAGAATCGAACTTGGCAGGCAAACCAGACCGAGTTGCACATTCACACTCACGTACACACCAGAGGTTATTACATTCCCTCCCACAGAATTCCTACCTGTGAGATCTCTGAAGTCTGAGGCGACAGAACGGGAGACTGCCGAATATCAGGCAGGGCATGCCTTCTCCGTTGCAATTCCTCATTCTGTCACTGCCTTGCCGTTTTCCCAAACTAGTGGCAACAATGGGCTCGTGCGGTTAGGGAACCAAATGTTATGAAACCTGGTCTGGATCACCTGGTGGAAGAACCAAGCGGCACTTGGAGATCTTGGAAGGCGGGAGGTTTATTTCACACTGGCAGGCTCAGAGGAGATCACTCTCCAGAGGTCTCAGTCCCAAGTGCAAGCATGGGGGACAATTTATAGTCGGTTACTTCTGCATTCCGCATTAGTAGTTATTTGGTGCCCATGGCAAGCAGCGTAGGAAAAAGAACCCAGAAGGGGAGTCTTTGGTTGGGGACTGGAATTTCCCTATCAGTCCTGTCAGCCATCTTGTAACAGATTTTTCCCTATCAGTAAAATTTCATACAGATTTATTTCTGATTATTTATTTCCATATCTGCAAAAACATTCTTTTTAATGCAAATTTTACACAAATTATTTAAAAATAAATATTAAGCTATATAATAAGTAATGCCTTTACTTGGATTTTTTTCTTACTCTGAATATAAATTGAACAACAAACATTCTAGAGATCTTATAATTTGAGAGCTAGAAGGGTCTTTGGAGATATCCCAAGAAAACATAGTTTATATACGAGGAAACTGAGACCCAGTGAAGTTAAGGGACTTATCTAAAATAAGGGACTTATCTAAAATGATACAAATAATTAGTGGTGAAATTAGATTTAGATTCAAATCACCTCAGTCAAGTGCCTCCTGTGAAATTTTCCAACATTTTATAGAAAAAAAAATTAATTTCTTCACATTTTGTATATTTTTTTAAGGTTCATGTATTTATTTTGAGAGAGAGAGCATGAGCATGAATAGGGGAACAGCAGAGAGAGAGGGAGAGAGAGAATGCCAAGCAGGCTCTGCGCTGAGACTTGATCTCACAAACCGTGGGATCATCCCACAAACCATAGGATCATGACCAGAGCCAAAACCAAGAGTTGGATGTACAACTGACAGAGCCACCGACTGAGTATATGTATACTTTTCAGTTGATTCCTAAAGCTTACTGTGTAAAATTCAAGGCAATATTTCTTAATTATTGTTTTCCTTAGGAAATGTTACTATCCTTGATCATTCTTGAGATCAAAGCAATTGACTAAGTAATAAATATAGATACAAATAGGCCTGGATTCACATCCCAGCCAAGTGTGTAACTAATTTCAGACAAATCACTTTACCAATCTCAACTTGAATTTCCTGATTCATACAATGAAAATAAGAATTGTGCCTTTCACCAGGCTTGTGGCAAGAATTAAATAACATGCACCTTAATTGTTTGCCTTTAGTAATAATAGTAATAATAATAATTATTATTATAGCATTTCTTATGTGACTGTTGTAAGGTTTCAGCAGACTTAAAGTAGGTATTAAAATGATTTTATATTACTTTCCAAAACACAAATTCTATTTTGTAAAAGGCAGGAGGGGAAATGGAAATATAAATTGCAGCAGGAGGAGTTAAACCTTGGCCCTCCTCTTCCATCCCCCTCAAATGAGGGTTATTCACTCTTTTATTTCTGTATAGCACTGAATCAGGAGGTGATATGACATTCTTCTAGTTCATTCCTGACACTTTTGTGCAGCTATCACATACTTTACCTTTCACATCTATTATCAGAGGACCTCATAATTACTCCCCAACATTTACTGAGGATGTGGATACCAGTTTCTGGTCCATCTTTCTACCTTAGTTGGTGCTATCAATGGACATTATTTAAAGTTCCAAGTGTACAGCCTATCTAGGATGCCAGCCCTTGAAAATCACTCAAAGAATACTGTATGTCATAGAGGTTTTCCCAAAGGAAAGAAAATAAAAATAATGAGATGTTCAATTGAGGGCATAAATATAGTAACTAACCTTGAATAGATATATAGGTAGATAATGTTTAGATAAAATAGTCAAATAATAATAGTATTATTGTTTAATTTTATTAATAATTTATTAATGTGAAATATCCAAATTATGCCATGGCCAATGTAATCATATGATATAGATAGACATAACCATGATGAAATGAGCAGGTTCAGTTTATATCTGCAAAACTTTGATGATAGAAAAAAAGGTGGAATACAGTGAATTATCTGGATATTAGGTAAATGGTGTCTCCAATCTAACTTGATGGCCAAATTAAACTCTTTATTAAGAAATTATTCATTATAATGTAATTTTTATAGTTATAATTTTAATATATTTTAATGTTTATTTATTTTGAGAGAGCACAAGCAGGGGAGGTACAGAGAGAGAGGGAAAGAAAGAGTTCCAAGCAGACTCTGCACCGTCAGTGCAGAGCCCAGTGTGAGGCTCAAACTCATGAACTGTGAGATCATGACCTGAGCCGAAATCAAGAGTCAGCCGACTGAGCCACTCAGGCCTGATTATTATTTTAATTAGACAAACAGTTGGGAAACAAAACATTAAAAATATATCTCTTTTATTAAAAAAAAAAAAAAGAGCAGGGTGCCTGGATGGCTCAGTCAGTTAAGCGTCTGACTTTGGCTCAGTTCATGATCTTGCAGTTCATGAGTTTGAGCCATGTATCAGGCTCTCTGCTGCCAGGGCAGAGCCCGCTTCAGATCCTCTGTCTCCCTCTCTCTCTCTGCCCCTCCCCCCATCTTGTGATGTGCTCTCTCTCTCTCTCTCTCAAAAATAAAAATATTTTTCAAATAAATAAATGAGCTAATGAATATTATATACATTTGTGGGCTATACTGTTCTATCTCAGTTTGCTTGTTTTGCTGCCTGCTGAATTAAGCAGTTAAAAGCATCAGTGGCAATTATTCTTGCATCTGCATTAGACCATGTGTTAGAATGCCTCATACAAGTGATTAAAACCTTCAGATAAATAAAAGATTCAAAATCATGGACCTCTAATATATAGCTAGTAAGAATGATCTTGCTTCAGTTAAGAGTTCTCAGGTTGAATTAAAATCATAGCAGCTGTTGTAGGATACAGCTTTACTTGCTGGCCAGAGAGCAGGATGGACAGTTCTGCCACATTTGGGTTGCAGCCATTGAACCATAATGACTGTAGAAGCCTTTCTATGGCCCCACCTGGACAGGGAAGCAATTTGTAGCCCTGTCCAACTGCTGAATACAGCATCCCATCCCACTGGCTAGAAAGCCTGACCAGAGCATGCGGGCAGCCAGAGAGCCCATCACACTGCAGCACCTGAGCAAGGAATCAAGCCAGATATTCTTTTCCACTGTTCCCAGACAGTGGCATGCCTCTTGATCTCAGAGCATGAGCAGTGGCCTAACCCAAATAGAGACACTGATAGCAGGCCCCAACTGCCAAAGGATGCGACCACCTGAATCATGCAGAACTCGAAGCTAAACTGGAGTCTGGAGGAGGGGACAGCTTACTCAGATGTTCAAATACCATTGCAAGGAATTAAGGATCACAAAGAATCAAATAGACATGACACTAACAAAGGAAACTAATACAGTTCTTGTGGTAACCAAAAGAAATCAGGAGTAGCTATGCTTACATCAGATGAAATAGACTATAAGAGAAAAATGCTCAAAAGGGACAAAGAAGGTCATTGTGTAATGATAAAGAAGTCAATCCATCAAGAAGATACAATTCTAAGTATGTACTCAACATCAGAGCACCTAATATATAAAGTAAATAAGGAAAAATAAACTAATAAAAGTTGGGGAGTTAATACCCTACTCTCAACAATGGATAGATCATTTAGACACAGAATCAATATGAAACAATGCTATAGACCAAATGGGCCTAACATATATACAGAACACTTAATCCAACAGCAGAAGAATGGACATTATTCTCAAATACATGTGGGACATTTTCTATGATAGGTCATATGTTAGGGCATGAAATAAGTCTTAACAAATTCAAAAATTTAGAAATTATATCATGTATCTTCTCTAACCACAGTGGTGGGAAACTAGAAATCAGTAACTGGAATGAACCTGGAATATTCACAAATACATGGAAAGTAAGCAACACACTTCTTAAAGGATCAAAAAAGAAATCAAAAGGGGAAAAAATATCTTGAGACAAACTAAAATGGAAACACAACATACCCAAACTTAAAGATATGGCAAAAGAAGTTCTCAGAGGAAAGGATCTAGCAATAAGTACATACACTGATAAATAAGAAAGATCTCAAATAAGTGACCTAATCTCATACCTTAAGGAACTAGAAAAAGAATGAACTAATCCCAAGTTAGCAGAAGGAAGGAAATAATAGAGTAGGACAAATAAATAAGGTAGAGAATAGAAAAAAAAACAGAAAATATTTACAAAATTGAGTTGGTTCTTTGAAAAAATAAAATTGACAAACCTTTAGTAAGACTAACCAAGAAAAAGAAAGAGTACCCAAATCATAAATGCAAGTGGAGACATTACAACTAATACCACACATATACGAAGAGTCAGAAGAGATTACTGTGAACAACTATATACCAAGAATTTAATGACCTAGAAGAAATAGACAAATTCCTAGAAACATATAACCTACCAAGACTTATCATAAAAAATGGAAAATTTAAACACACTAATAATGAGTAAGGAGAGTGAATCAGTAATCAAGAAACTCTCAATGAGGAAAAGTCTAGAACTAGATGGTTACAATGGTGAATTTTTCCAGACCTTTAGAGAAAAATTAAAGACAATCCTTTTCAAACTCTTCCCAAAAAATAGAAGAGGAGGGAACACTTCCAAACTCATATTAGACCAGCATTACCCTGATACCAAAGCCAGATAAATATACTACAAGAGAAGGGAGCTAGCTACAGGCCAACATTTCCTGGTGAATATAGATGCAGAAATTCTCAACAAAAATACTAGCAAACACAATTCAGCAGCACACTGAAAAGATCATACACCATGATCAAGTGGGATTCATCCCTGGGATGCAAAGATGTTTCAACACAGGTAAATCAATAAACATTATACATTAATAGAATGAAAGATTAAAATCATATAATCATCTCTTGATGGAAAAAAGCAATTGATAAAATTCAACATCCATTTGTGATAAAAATTCTCAAAAACACCCTGATAGGTAACATATCTTAACATAATAAAGGTCATATATAACAAGCCCACAGATAACATCATACTCCATGGTGAAAGGTCAAAGCTTTTCCTCTAAGATCAGAAACAAGACTCTCACCACCTTTATTCATCATAGTACTGCGAGTTCTAACCAGAGTAATTGGGCAAGAAAAGGAATAAAAGGCATCAGAATTGAAAAGGAAAAAGTAAATTTATCTGTTTGCAGATAACATGATTTTATATATGGAAAATCCTTAACACTCTACCAAAAAACTTATAGATCTTATCAATGACTTCAGTGTAGTTACAGGACACAAAATCTACTTGCAAAAATTAGTAACATTTCGGGGCGCCTGGGTGGCGCAGTCGGTTAAGCGTCCGACTTCAGCCAGGTCACGATCTCGCGGTCCGTGAGTTCGAGCCCCGCGTCGGGCTCTGGGCTGATGGCTCAGAGCCTGGAGCCTGTTTCCGATTCTGTGTCTCCCTCTCTCTCTGCCCCTCCCCAATTCATGCTCTGCCTCTCTCTGTCCCAAAAATAAATAAACGTTGAAAAAAAAAATTAAAAAAAAATTAGTAACACTTCTATACATTAAATACCAATAATTTGAAGGAGAAACAAGACAATGTCATTTATGATAACATCAAATACAGTGAAATACTTAGAAATAAATTTAACCAAGGAGATGAAAGATTTGTACACTGAAAGCTTTAAGACATTGATGAAAGAATTGAAGAAGACAGGAATAAATGAAAAGATACTCATGTTCATGGATTGGAAGAATTGATGTTAAAATGTTCATACTGCCCAAAGCCATCTATAGATTCAGTGCAATTTCTGTCAAGATTCCAATGGATTTTTTGTTTGTTTTTACAGAAATAGCCAAAACAATCCTGAGAAAGAAAAAAGCTGGAGGCATTACACTCCCTGATTTCAAACTGTATTACAAAGCTATAGTAATCCAAAACAGTATAGTATTGGCTTAAAAACAGACATATAGATCAATAGAACAGAATAGAGAGCTCAGAAATAAACCCATGCATTTATGGTGAATTGATTTATGACAGAGGAACCAGGTATATATGATGGGCAAAAGGCAATCTCTTCAATAAATGGTGCTAGGAAAACTGGAAAACTAGATGCAAAGGAATGAAACTTATCTACACCATTGACAAAAATTAACTCAAAATGTATTAAAGACTTAAATGTAACACTTGAATCAGTTAACCTCCTAGGAAAAAATAGGGAAAAAGCTCATTTATATTGGTCTTGGCAATGATTTTTTGGAAATGACAAAGAACAAGCAGCAAATGCAAAAATAAACAAGTGAAATTACATCCAACTAAAACGCTTCTGCACTGCAAAACAGATGGTCAATAAAATGAAAAGCAACCTATGGAATGGGAGAAAAAATCACCTGTCTGGTAAGGAGTTAATATCCACAATATTTAAGAATTCCTACAGCTCAATAACAATAGCAAAAGTAATCTAATTAAAGAATGGGCAAAGGACCTGAATGGACTTGTTTGCAAAGAAAATAGTCAGATGGCTGATAGGTACCTGAAGAGGTGCTCGACTTCCATAATCCCCAGGGAAATGCAAATCAAAACCACAATGAGATATCACCTCACACCTGTTAAGATAATTAATATCACAAAGATGATAGGTAAGTGTTGGCAAAGATGTGGAGAAAAAACCCTTGTGAACTGTTGGTGAGAATGTAAATTGATGCAGCCATTATGGAAAACAGAATGGATATTCTTCAAATATTTGAAATCCAACTACCATATGATCTAGCAATTCCACTGGTATATGTCCAAAGGAAACAAAATCACTTTCTCAGATATCTGAACCTTCATGTTCATTGCTACATTATTTATAATAGAAATGGAAGTAACCTAAATGTCTATACACAAATGAATAGGTAAAATGTGATATCTACTTATGTATACATAATGTGATATATAATGTCCACATATATATGGTATAGAGATGTGTGTATTTGTGTGTGTGTGTGTGTATTCAGCTATAAAAAGGAAGGAAATCCTACCATTTGTGACAAAATGGGTGAAACTTGAGGGCATTATGCTAAGTGAAATGTTAGACAAGATAAATACTGTGTGATTTCACCTAAATATGGAATCTTAAAAAACCTAACTCATACAGACAGAGAACAGATTGGTGGTTGCCAGAGGTGGGGAGCTAGGGGTTGGGGAAATGGGTGAAGGTGATCAAAAAGTAGAAACTTCTGTTATAAGATAGAACAGAATTCTAGGGGATATAGAGTGCAGTATGGTGACTATAGTAAATAATACTGTATTAAATATTTGAAAGTTGCTATAATGTTAAGAGTAGATCTTAAAAGTTCTCATCACAAGAGGGGTGCCTGGGTGGCTCATTTGGTTGAGCTGCTGCCTCTTGATTTTGGCTGAGGTTATGATCCCAGGATTGTGGGATTGAGCCCTACATCAGGCTCCGCACCGAGCATAGAGCCTGCTTGATATTTTCTCTCTGCCCCTCTCGCCTGCTCACACTCTTTTTCTCTCTAAAATAAAATTAAAAAAAAATTTTTTAGAGACATTTTTAACTATGTGTGGTAATGAATGTTAATTAAACTATTGAGGGAAATACAAATACTTCACAATATATACCTAATCAAGTCATCGGTACGCTTTAGGCTTATACAACGTTACATGTCAATTTTATCTCGGTAAAGCTGGGGGAAACAAAGAAAAAGGGCATCAGGTATAGGGTGTCCAACCTAAGTTAGATGAGTTAGGCAGAGAAGGCCTCTAAGGCCTTACTGAGGTATGACCAAAATACTAAAAAAGAGTTTACTCAAAGGTTTGGAAAAGAGTGTTGCAGGAAGAGGGAGAAATAAGTTCCAAAGCCCGAATTTTGAGGAAATTAAACAGTAAAGTTTAATAACAAAGCTAATATGGGGCAAATCATGAATAAGAACAGAGGACATAACTAATATAGACAAATAGATCTGGGATGTATTCCCATTACCTGAAATATGATGTTGAACAAAATTGTTAAACTCTCTGCACCTCAGTTTCTTCATTAGCAAAATGCAGATAACTGCCTAGTAAAGTTTTTCCAATTATTAAAGTTTTTTTAATACTTTATGAACAAGGTTCATAAAAGTGCTCAGTAACTTTTTATTCCATATTTTATTGAAATTGCTTAACCAAATGTTGACATATTACCCCTTTAATTCATGAGATGTTGTTCCAAAGTAAAATTGAGAGAAAGAGAGGAAGGGAAATTGATTTGTGTCCTTATGGAGAGGAATTAGACTATTTTGTATAATCTAGTAGGAGAAAATAAAATTTTACCTTCCAAAAGAAAACAAATTCTGAATATTTCGGTCTTAATTTTTTGGTAATAGCTTATTGATGAATACATAGAGAATGGTAATATTAAAGAAACACTACATACGAGATCATCTGTTACTACTGCAATCTACTTCTTTATGTATTAGACAACTCCAGTTCTTGCTCACTTCAGTCAGATTTTGAGGAAAATTTTTAGGTTCAGGAGACCTTTTAATTAACTAGTGAATATCTAAATATAGGAGTGAGCAGATCCTCAACATTGTATAGAGAATGAGAAAAACACAGGAGGGATTGAAGGAAAGAGAAATACCACATAGTGGTTGCTAGGTAATAAACATGGAGAAATGTATTGCCTTCATAAATATATCTTAACTGGGGTCAGGAAATAAAGTGCTAATCAAATACTAATTTGATTTAGTACCAAACAGAGGTAATTACAGTGGAGAGAGAGAGAGAGAGAGAGAGAGAGAGAGAGAGAGAGAGAGAGCGCGCGCGTGTGCGTGCGCGCGCGCGCCTGCACACTGGCGAAGGGGGTTAGTTCTCCAACAAAACTGTTTCTGGTTAAAGCAGGGGTTCTTATTAATAAAATTGCTGACAGGGAAAAAATTCATTATATGGCGTAAGAGAAATTGTATTTTTTCTTCAAGGGAAAATGAATTTTAAATGTAATGTAAAAACAATAATTTAAAAGATTCTAATTTCCAAAATGCTTAAGTGACTTGTTGAATTTTCTGCAGTGTAACTTTTTTAGATGAGTGCTAATATATGTACATGTCAATTATTTATTTTAGAAGATCAACATTTTTCTTTAATATTGATTTCTATTTCATTTCTTCCAGAGCTATTACAACTAATTGGTAGGTAGTATGAGTTGTCAAACAGAGAATTTTCTCATGCTAATAGTTTGAAGTGGTGGATGGTGGTATACTACTCACAGAACACTGATTTTATTTGTGTGGTCTTGTTTTAGAGAAAAGGAGGGGCCATAACTTATTTTTAAGATAAAACACAGGCCAAAGAAAAAGTAAATGAGATAATAAAAGATATAATAAGTGCACATGTGTGGAAAGGTTGAGAAAGAGACAATAAGAAATAAATGGGGAAAGAAAAGCTGTCCTCTATTACTCACCTGAATTTCATATTTACTGACTAATAGCTTATCAATGTGAGAGAGGCTTGAGGTTTCCACTTTTATTCTGCTTGGTCCCATTTGTCCCAGTTCAAATTTAAGCCTCCTCAGTGTTCTCCATTTAACTTCTTTTAACTAAAACGGAAAAAAAAATTTCTCTCTCAAAGACTTTCATTCACAGCCATAAATTTAGCCCTGGTACTCTCAATTTTCATTGCTTTCTTTCATTTTTTTTTGAACACCATCCTATGAAAACTGTAATGAAAATAATCATGTATGTGCCTGCTTGTCATGTGACCATGCAATAATTGTGACAGCAAATCTTTGGAAAGAGATTATTAAACTGATAAAGTGGTCATCTCAGTGGAAAAATTGTTCTAGCACCTATTCTTTACACAGAAATGTTATTACAAATGGGAAAACAAATTAACTGACCATGACAGTATAATGAAAGTGAATTGACTTAAGTATATATCCTTTGTGTGCTGTGTATTATTAAGTCTGCTTCATGAAATTTTTTAACAAATACAGTCTTGTCAGCCAGGGCCAAAGACTTCTCCATTTACGGAAAGTGTGATCATGTTAAAATGTCTTACTAATTTTACCCCTTCCTCATTTTTACTATAATCCAATGTCTTATAGATCATAAAGATGGAGTAGAAAAAACAAATGTATTTAGAAAACATTTGTATTTAGAAAACAAATGTATTTAGAAAATGTATTTAGAAAGGATTTAAATGAGGGGGCATATATAGAAGGAATAAAATTTAGAAATAAGAATTGTTACTAGAGACAAAATAACCTCAGTAAATGTTAATCACAATTTATACATATTGCTTTATTTATTTACTTAAACATTGTCTAACCGCCCCCCCAATATAAAGTCCATGTATCAGCTTTAATTTTGCTGTACTGTTGTATTCTCAGCATATACAGTACTTTCAACAAATAATCTATTAAATGCATACACGTTTATGCTTTAGAAATAAATGGCAAAAGCCCTGGCTCCTTGGGTTTGGGGTACATATATTAATGTTTATTGGAGTGGGTGGTAAACATATACAGTTTTACCTGTCTTGAGAACCAGTTTGTTTCTGAAATCAGAAAGTTAAACTTCACCAATTGTAAATTTGGTGAGCTAAAGTGGATTTAATTTTTACATACAAAAAGGCAAAAACAGATAGGGAAGTGGACAATCATAGGATATATCATGACTTTATTTTGATTAGAAGTGCTCTTTTTTGCTTAATATCTCTAGATAATTATGTAGACTTTCACATTTATTGTGTATTAGTAGGAAAAGCTACAGGAAAAGAGATGTCATCTCCCATCCATTGTGCTAAAACCCAGAACTCCAGAGGCTTGCGTGTCTCTGGTCTTTCCCACTCTCTCAGGTAGTTCAACCATCCCACCTTTAAATGTGTTGAATCTACTCAATATTTTCATCTCCACGGCTGGTCCAAAACACCATTACATTTCTCCTGCATAACCACAGCAACCTCCTTCCTTCTGTTTTTGCCCTCCCCCCACAATCCTTCCTCCACATAGCATCCTGTATGATCATTTTTTATCAGTCCAACCATGCTATCACCCTGTTTCAAAGAGTCAGGTGATTTCCAGTTTCACTTAGAATAAAATTCAAACCTCTAACTTGGCCTATGAAACTATGAAATCTGCATCTCTCTTAGCTCATAACCACAAACTGTAGCACCCTGTATTCTAGTGATAGTGGTCTTTTCTCTATTCTGCAAGAACACAAAGTTTTTTCCCATCCCAGGTCCTTGGCACATGGTACACCCCTTGCCCATGTACTCTAATCCCAGATGTTCACATACCTGGCCACTTAGCATTCATACTCCCATTCTGTGAAAAGTCTTACTTGACAGTATAACTAAAGAAGCCTCTGATCCCCATTTATTCTCTGTTCCAGGGGTTGGCAAACTGTGGCTCCCAGTTCAGCTGCCTGTTTTAGAAAATATAGGTTCATTAAAACACAGCTATGCTTTTGTGTATGACTGCTTTTGTACTACATCAGAGTAGAATGACTTTGGGAACCAAGTTGATGAACCATAGTGACACAGACCAAAAAGCCCACAAAACCTAAAATACTTGTTTTTGGGTCCTGAGGTAAAGACCTGACTGAAGAGACTCATTTTGGAGATGTTACACGAAAGAGAAATAACCTTTGTTAGTGCAAATGATTGGAGGCTTTATGTTATCACAACCTAACTTAGCCAGTATAAATTGACACAAGGAATATGTAGAATGTATTGTAGATAAAAATGGAATGGTTTTTAGATCAATGAAATAAGTCTTTATGTAGAGGTATTTCCATGTTACAGCATGGGGTGTTCAATGTATCTTTACTAACTGTTCTCAAACATCTCTTATGATTGGGAACAGATGGCTGCAATGATTTTCAGATGATGTTCTGTAATCCTGGAAATATTGAGCAATCTTTAATCATCTTGAAATTCTTAAGAAATAATTTGTTATTTATTGGGACAAAATGAGCTACAAGGTATTTTTTAAGAATGACTTAGCATAGAAAGTACCCATGATTAAAGAATCAAGTAAGACCAACTGCAATTCAAGTATTCTAATTTCAACTGCATTTTCTTTCCTATCAATATGTAAAGATCTATGTCCTGCAAAACTATAAATTCTGAATATTAAGCAGTTACTGAATAAAAGATCAGAGACAAAAGCAGTACAGTGTTACAACATTCAAATAAGTGTATATAAAGTTGAAATTGTAATATGAGGTAAAAATATTTAGTAAAAGTCATTAAATTTGACTCACTAATATCTTTTTTTTTTTTTTCAACGTTTATTTATTTTTGGGACAGAGAGAGACAGAGCATGAACGGGGGAGGGGCAGAGAGAGAGAGGGAGACACAGAATCAGAAACAGGCTCCGAGCCATCAGCCCAGAGCCTGACGCGGGGCTCGAACTCACGGAGTGCGAGATCGTGACCTGGCTGAAGTCGGACGCTTAACCGACTGCGCCACCCAGGCGCCCCAGACTCACTAATATCTTAATAGTTACTCTTTTGATAGACATATATATCTAGTACTATTAAAAGTCATAAGATTACTCCTTTTATTTAATATGTGGAGTTAATTTAAAATGGAAAGAAAGGATATATGAACTTTACACTCAAAGTTCTTAATCACACTGCATTATTTGGGGCTAGTTGTTACAGTGTGTCTATATCATATCCATGGCTATTATCTGTAAAAGGTTTTACAAAATTTAGATCACACATTATAGTCAGATTCATATCCTGGATTTTTTTGTCATTATGAGTGATTTATATTTCTAAAATTTTTTAATGTTCATTTATTTTGGAGAGAGACAGAGACAGAATGTGAGTGGGTTAGGGGCAGAGAGAGGGAGACACAGAATCTGAAGCAGGCTCCAGGCTCTGCGCTGTCAGCACAGAGCCTGACAAGGGGCTCAAACTCATGAGCTGTGAGATCATGACCTGAGCTGAAGTCGGATGCTCAACCGACTCAGCCACCCAGGCACCCCTATTTATTTTTTTTAATACAACTTATTGTGAAATTGGCTAACATAGAATGTGTACTGTGTGCTCTTGGTTTTGGGGATAGATTCCCATGGTTCATCGCTTATATACAACACCTAGTGCTCATCCCAACAGGTGCCCTCCTCAATTGTTTGTTTATTTTTGAGAGAGAGTGAGAGAGAGAGACAGAGTGCAAGTGGGGAAGGGGCAAAGAGAGAGGGAGACACAGAATCTGAAGTAGTCTCCAGCCTCTGAACTATCAGCACAGAACCTGATGTGGGGCTCGAACTCATGAGCTATGAGATCATGACCTGAGCCAAAGTTGAACACTTACCTGACTGAGCCACTCCGGCACCCTGAGTGATATTCTTAGAAAATCTATTTTATTAATAAAATAATTGTGGAAGAACAGATTTACTGAAACTTGCCCTATTTTAGACAATTTTGTTTATGCACTTTGTTATTAAAAGTGCTGTTAAAAGAAATCCATCCCTTTTTGAAATTATGCAAATGTTATTCGTATTATAAACATTATTGAATGATTAGATTGCTGATGCATATCAACAAATTGCTTTCCATATAGTTTGCATCAAATTTTTACTGTCTTGATAAATATGCATCAAAGTGCTATCTTAATATAGGCTCACTAGAGGGGTGGCTGGGTGGCTCAGTTGTTTGAGCATCCGACTTTGGCTCAGGTCACGATCTCACGGTTTGTGAGTTCGAGCCCCGTGTGGGGGCTCAGAGCCTAGAGCTTGCTTCACATTCTGTGTCTCCCTCTCTTCCTGCTGCTCCCCCACTCATGCTCTGTGTCTGTCAAAAATAAATAAACATTAAAAATTTTTTTAAAAAATACGTGCTCACTAGAAATGTTACCTTTTTGTTTTGCTTTTTATTTTTGTAGCAAAGAAACCTCTTTATTGTTTTAATGTATACTCTTTCATATTTTATGGCATTCATCAAATACTTAAGCTTTATTTGTAATAAAGTCTTATTCTGGGTTTCTATTCTGTCTCATTGGTTCATACTATATCACAATAATTTATATAATGCGGATCCTCTTTTCTTAACATATTTGGATTATTTCTCTATTAATAGTAGTCAAATGATAATGGTAGCTGAAGTTTCTGGAGTTCTTAGTATGTGTTAGCCACTCTGCTAAGCAGACCAATCTGTTTATGTCTCTATGCAATGCTTATCATTGGTTGTGGCTGTTTGCTGAGTTTCTGCTATAAGGTATTACTTTTCAGTTTTCTTCAAATGTCTTCTCATTATGGGAAGCAGAGGTTGTGACTGTCTGGAATATGATCTTCTGATGATAGAAAGCAGTAGGGGAGAGTTGGCAGAAACTTGCCATGCCCCTGTAGTCTTTGCTTTAAAGTGGAAGCTAGTCAGTCTGTCATATGACATACTGCAAGTCACATAGCTAAATCCAACATCAGTGGAGCAGAGACAACACGGAGGATGTGAACATTTGCAGACAATTTTAAAATTTACCATACTCACAATGCTTCTTTTGTTACTCTGTGGTCTTTGTGAGTTCATTGCTTGATCCTAATCAGTGATGCCTTTGGATTGAAATTAAGAAGTTCTGTCCTTGAGAGGATTTTCAGAGAGAAATCAGGGAGGGTTTTATAATAACTTATTTATTATATAGATAATAAAAGCATGGAGGAATTTAATGCAAACATTGCTAATGCTAATGGATTTCTTAAGTTTCTGTGGCAGGAGAATCTTCATCTAGTGTAGAGACTCAATGTTTCATATAATAATGACTTTAAAATGATAGAGGAAATCCTATAACAAATGTAATAGCAGTTTACATTTGATTACAGTGGTCTGATTGATAGTAAATAAAAATGATTTTACTGTCCATGTATTTCCTTTCCATAGTGGTGGCTTTTTGATGCCTGATACACATGTATGTCTTTACTTCAGAAACAGGTATACACAGGTATGGTTTTATATAGCCAGTTATGTCTCTTCTTTCATCTTATGAAACCTAAGGCTATCTGCTCATTTTGGCAACCAATTATGTAGCATTTCATGTGAATCACATTATGCAGCTACTTGCAACTATTATGAAGATTACTGAACAAATATGCAAAGTTAGTCAGTCATAGTAAAGTAAGAAATCCACAGGTTATCAGTGACTGTAAAGGAGACCAAATAGTTTAGTTCATGGTAGCAGTTGTCTTTTGGCATGGACTCTTTTATCTTTGTCATGTATTAGCTAGATGAAACTTAGGTCTTAAGGATATGCTATTGTTTACCAAGTGAAGAAGAAGTTTTAGACATTCCAATCAAAGGGAAAGTACAGGGACACCTGGGTGGCTCAGTCAGTTAAGCATCCAACTCTTGGTTTCAGCTCAGGTCAGGATTTTGATCTCGTGGTTCATGAGTTCAAGCCCCTGCATCAGGCTCCGCGCTGACAGTGTGGAGGCTCTCTCCCTCCCTCTCTCTCTCTCTGCCACTCCCCCACATGTACTCCCTTTCTCTCAAAATAAATAAATAAAAAGAAAAGGGAAAGCACATGACACAAAAGTGAACAAGGTCTTGCAATTAATGGTATGCTTCCGCAATAGTGCAGTTTATAGTGTTATAAGGAACTGAAGGAAAATGTATAATCTGAAGGGCACTCATTTAAACCATATCCACATGGTTTCTGGGTTCTAGATTCTTAGAAGATTCAGCCTACTTTTTTAAAAGAAATGTCACAAAGTTGGTTGAACCAAAACAATAATTTAACATTTCACATAAATTTTTGTCCTACTATATTCCCTGAGAATACAATTTTATATATAAAAGAATATAATGGAATTGTGTTTTCAGGTAGTGCAATTTTCTGGGTGCCTACCTTCTAAAATGTTTTCTTTCTCAGATGTTTGGAATTTCATGGAGATGCCCTAGGCATGGGTATATATGGAAAGGTAAGTAAATTGGTTTCAGTGTCCAAGCCTTTCTTCCATCAGGGCAGTTCTACTTGCAATCAGCTGATGTTCCACCAAAGACTTATTTGAGAAAAATGATGACAGTGCTAAAAGCCAGAATATCATTGTGCTAGATTCTTTCTGGCACACAAGAGAGAAGGAGGGGCACAGTTGTGGCCTGCTTTCACCCTCTGTGAAATGATGCTGAGAGCTGAGATGAACAAAGCCAATTTCATCCGAATACTAAAATCCTGACAGTACTTCAGTGGCATTGGCATGAGGAAGGGAGAGGCAGTGTGCTGCCTCAGTACACACTTCAGTCTTGGAGCAACTCTCACATGCTCCGCCAACACACATTCTTAAATGACTTGGTAAGTCCCTTAGGAATCTGCATTAGGTTTAGAGACTACATTAGGCAGCAGCTGCTGGCTACAGCTGAATGATTACCTATTCAAATGGAACAGATTCTAGGGAGGGTGTGAAGGGAGGCCTTCCCTCACAGTGACTCTGCAAGGAAGATTCTTGAGGCAAGGGAAGCCAGAAGGAGACCTTCAAACAATAAGGTTTTATGATGCTGCTTAGCCTTTCTAAAATCCTTCTTAGTAGACAGATGCAAAAAAAAAAAAAAAAAAAAAAAAAAAAAAAAAAAAAAAAAGCAATGAAAAGATGCTGAGGGGTAAATAAAAAACCTCTCCAACATCTAGAAATAATGTAAAGATGATAAAACTTCATTTTTTTTTCAGCCTGGTTTGCTTTCCTACAAATTTTTGTGCTGATGAATGAATTTTGTTATCCTGTAAACTAGATAAAGAGGAAGTGAATATGTGAGCACACCATTCATCACAATGGCCCTGATCTATAGAAAGTACTCAAGAGGGCGTTATGTGATTTTTCTAAGGACCCCTTTTACAAATGATTTAATTAAAATGAATGCACAGCTGTCGCATAAAGCAGCATTTTGAAAAGTGCCCACTTCTGCCTAATCAGCAATTAAATATAGGTAAAGGGAAATGCCACTTTCCTCTTGCTGATCATATATTCACAGATACCTTTCACTTGAATAATTGTAGAGAGGTCTGTGTTGCTGTACCTGGTTCAAATATTACCATGGTGACAATAGCGAACAAAATTTTTGAAATACTCTAACTTAGAGATAATATATATATATTAAAAATATATATCACAAATCCTCATATGTAATTATTCTAACTGAAAAGATAATTTTTCAAATTAGGTCACACAAAAAAGTACTTTATAGATCAAATACTTTTGCAGAATGCTAAATTAAACAAATTGGTTTCTACTGCATGAGGCATTTGAAACTTTAGTTGTAAATTTCTAAGAGGAGAATATAGTAGAAAATTCCTCCTCTGATTCTCTTATATGTGTCTGTGTATGTGGGTATGTGAGTGTGTATAGAGGTATGTATAGAGTATGTAAAACATCTTGAGAAACACATGTGTTCCATAGAACATAGAGAAATGAGTGTTCTGTGGGTACTTGCTGTTTTTCTAACAATACTATGTGTATAGACATTCTCTAAAATGGAATTGCTTAATCAGATAATCTCCATGCCTTGTTGTCTTCAGTTATGATGGTTGCAAACATGTAGTTGGTCATTTCTCAAATCATATTGATCATACAGTCTTCAAGTATTACAATCAAGAAGCTACTCTGATAATCAGTTTAGTCATTGACAATTTTCCCAGAAACATGTATATAATTTCAGGGGTTTCCAGACCCCTTGAAACTTCTCGGAGTACAGAGAGGGAAAGAGATCCCATTCACAAACATTCTTTGGGAAAAACAAAAAACAAAAAAACTGAGAATTATAGAATGAAAATATGGATGATTTTGAGAACCATTCAATGCAAAAATTAAGGGGTTGAACTAGGGACCCCTTTTTTGTGGTGAGAAGAAATAAACAGAACAAGTGATAAGGGGAATGAAGAAGGGAATCAGGATTATATATTAATGAATAAAGAGAACCCCCAGGCTTTGAACACTCAACATATAAATATTCCATTTATAAACATCAGACACTTGAAATACCTGAATTGAAGGTCTCAATCCCACCCATGGCAGAATGAATTACATGGGTAGCTCTGTCTTAAAGTGATCAAAGGGCAGATGCATAGTGGTTAGCATACAGACTCTGGAGTCTGACTGCATATCCCAGCTCCACCACTCACAACTTGTGAACTTGAGCAAATCATGTAGTCTACTAGTATCTCTGCTGCCTCGTTTGTAAAATGTGGGTAATAAAAGAATCTAGTCCATCAGGTTGTGAAGTTCCAATGAGTTAATTTTTTAAAAAATAGAACAGTGTCAAGTATATTTAGATGGAAATATAGACAAATGAAGAGACCTCAAGATCAGTAATTTTTGGCGATTATTTTGTTTTATATCTAGATTGTCTTGTTAAGTGGAAGAAGACCCCCTAACATGCTACTAGTGCCAGTAAAGACTATCTCATGTCAGTCTATCTGACCCTACCCTCAACATTACCAATGAAGGAAGATGTGTCCTCTTCATGCAAGGGATGCATTTTCTACAAGATACTATAAAAAAAAACAATTTTGTGAATAGATTGTACCATTAGCAAGAAACCTCAATAGACATTCGAGGCTAAATACCCTGTATGTCCTGCCTTGAAAATACTACCATTTATAAAATTATTTCTATGAGGAAAGCTATTCCTGTTATAAACTTGGTAACAATTTTGTATAATAACCTATGTATAAAATGAGGACATCTTGCAAAAAATTTATACTCACATGATGATTCGTTATTACGATTAAAATAGAGAATATTTGGATTTTGAGAATGCACATGTTCTACTGAAAAGGACAAAAGGGAAAATAGAACATGTGTAGGGGGAAGGACTTTGATTCTAGGACTATGTATGGGGGAGCAGGGCTAGGAAGTCTCCCAATAGCTGGAAAACTTCTGGTCTAAGGTGTTTTAAACCATAATACATTCTTTTGCCCATTGTTTTTCAAATCATAATTTTGTTAACTTGTCGTTTCAGTGGAAGTCAGGAACGAAGAAAAAATTGGCTGATGGACTATGTTATCTGAAACTGGATGTGACTATTAAAGATGTGCCAAAAAATGAAGGTTTTTACCTGGTTTTTATAGTTTCAGCATTTTTCCAATGGAATTTCATCAGACATAAATAAGCAGAAAAATACATAAAAGTTTTATTTTCAAAGAACTTTTCTTTTTGGCTCATGTGGCTAGCAATATTTGTTTTTATTTACAAAGAAAAAAGATATTAGTTTTCAACATAAGTGTCTAGGAATTGTGCTAAGAAGGCTAGCTCTCACCCCAGAGTGTCTGTGTTCATGTCCTTGTGCTATCATTTAACATCTGTGTGACCTTGGTGAAATTCCCTGACCATTCTGGATTGCTTTATCGATATAAAAGAGATAACAGTAGTTCATAGTGTTGCTATGAGTATTCAATGAGAACACACACTTTAAGCACTTAGAATAAAGCCTGGAAAATAACAATAAATGCTGGAAAAATTTTGACTGTTAGAATAGTGGGATTACCAAATTGTATATCAGCTGGAGTCCAAAGTGTTTGTTATTCTGTCTTTATAGTGTTTCTTTCCTCCTTACTGATGAGTTTAGCCTCATTTTCAATGAGGAAAGATTCCTTGTCACAGTATGAAGACATATAGTAGATATGATTCCCATAAAACGACCAGTGAACTGTTAACACAGCATTTTGAACTGTTAGTATTGCTTTCATTTACCAAAGTCGCTGCTCCCCGGTTTGCAATCATCATTGTGCAGCTTGCTGTAGAAGAGTGTTTAGCTTCAGTAAAGCACAGATATCACTTACACGCAAAACTAAGATGCCAGCTACATCTGAATACCTCCCTACACATTTCTGTTAGTGAACTGATAAAACCGGGATGTCAGATCATTCATATAATTTAGATTTGAAATGTGATCCAAGGAGAGGCTTCACAGATAGAAGTCTGATGTGGCTTATCTTAAGGAACTCTGAAATCTTTAGTTTGACCAGACAATCATTAGATTCAAGTTTTGTCATATCATAGAACAGTGTAACACATAGGCACGATTCAACTCAGTAATAAGCAGAGAGGAGTGAAACCAGCCCTCAGAGTGCCTCCCTTAACAAGTGTCAGGCCTGAGATTGAGCCAGTAATTTGCTTAAACACAATCAGTTCTTGGAAAAGATGCACCAAGCAGAGACTTCCTGAATGTAATGCACTTCACCAGTTGTCAAAAGTGCATTAGCACAATGGAAATGTCTGAGTTGCCATTAACACTGATTAGAGTGTTGTATTCAAATACGAAATTCTTGGGGAGATTGGTGGGGCCAGGGAATGGGTGAAACAGGTGACGGGGATTAAGGAGTGCACTTGTGATGAGCACCAGGTGTTCAGTGAACGTGTTGAACACCTGAAACTAATATTACACTGTATGTTAACTAAACTGGAATTTAAAACCTTAACCCAAATGCTTATATAATCAGTGAATTAACCAGCAGCAGACACTGTTAACTACTTTTGGCTGACTGCCACCGTTGGGAGACAGTTAACCATAGGGATCCTACCTCATCAGAAAGATCTGTGAATTAGTAAGTACCATTAGAGTACTCTACCATGCCCAATGCTAAGGACTGTTTAGTATCACTGTGTTGACTAAGGAAGTACTAGGCTTGTACTAACAAAGAGCTTATTTTGGGGACATTAGTTAGAAATGATAGTTATCCATTCCTCTCCAGCTCCATGTCAGAAAGATGATAACATCCAAGTAGAGATTTAGAAGTTTAAAGCAGATGAGACTTTAAAAGAAAGAGAGTTAACATTAAGTGCTCTCATACTATGAGGAAACTCATAGTTTCCCCAAAAGGATAAGGTGTTTGCCTAAGAAAAACAATTATTTAACAAAATAGACTAGATTTCAGGTATCCTGTTTGCCAGGCTGAGGTTGAAAACTTCATTTCTTCCTAGTTCCTTGCCTCTTTCAGTTTCCTCATTATTTTTTTTCCTATCTTAATGTGTAATTCAAAGCAGCTGCATTTGCTAGGCCTCAACATCTCTAAGAAATTGCACACCAGGGATTTTTTTCTGCTATCCATCCTGCATCCTAGCATTTGTGACCATTCTTGTTGCTGCCATCAGACACTGAACAGGGGGGAAAAAACCTCTCTGGGTTAGCCAGATAAGGAGGAATAATCTGAGCAGAGTACTCATTACCCTGAGTAGTACACCGTTGACTTTTAGAAATTGTCTCCTTCTCTCTGCCTTTTGCTGGCATTGCTAGAAATGGCTCTTACTCCTTCAGCTGAAGCTTTCCTGCTTTAATCATAGATCACACCTAGAAACCTTCATATATTTAAAGTTATTTATCATCATTCTGGGAAAAGATCTAAGGAGATGTTGAAGGATTGTCTGTTTTCCCTCCAAAATATATATATTCTAATCTTTTCTTAAATATTGCCCAAGTGGGCATTGGGGCCAATTCCTAACTCATAGCCTGAGTCTCTAAAAATTGAAATGCACCCTAATCCATGACTGTTCTTCTCTAATTTTTTAAAGGATATTATTAAAATTTTGAAAGTATTTCAAGAAAAAAGAATACTAATAAATATCTGAATACCCCATCTAAATTTACCAAATTTTGTTTGCCATATTTGCTTCATAGTTTTTTTTTTTTTTTTCAACGTTTATTTATTTTTGGGACAGAGAGAGACAGAGCATGAACGGGGGAGGGGCAGAGAGAGAGGGAGACACAGAATCTGAAACAGGCTCCAGGCTCTGAGCCATCAGCCCAGAGCCTGACGCGGGGCTCGAACTCACGGACCGCGAGATCGTGACCTGGCTGAAGTCGGACGCTTAACCGACTGCGCCACCCAGGCGCCCCTGCTTCATAGTTTTTGATAAAGTAAAATGACTCTGTCAAGGTTACAAACCCTTAGACGTTGTCCTTAACCAGTCCTATTCTTTTCCCTCCATATGCAGAGAAAATTCTGACTATGGTGTTTTATATATTCTACCCATGTACCTATATATGTGCATATATTAATAAAATATGTATTATTTGCATGTTTAAACTTCAAAATATTGTATCATTTTGTAGTGGACATTGTGATGTACTTGTCAAACATGTTTTGCAATTCATCAATGTCAATAGATGAAACCTTAGTTCACTGGCTACTATACACTATTATATAAACGTCACAATCCATTCACATTCATTTATTTTTTATTCTGTTCATTGATGCTTAAGGTTTTTCGTAATTACTCCTATTAAAAATAATGTTTTTAAAAGCCTTTTTGTTCGTGTCTCATGGTATACCTTCATGAGAGTTTCCTGAAGGTATAGACCCAGAAAGTGAGCCCTCTCATGATATAATTGCTTAGAGTAATTTCTACTTCTATTTTAGCAGATCTTGACAGATTGCTCTTCAAAATGGTTGCAACATTTCAGATGCCCACAAGCATGTGATGAGAACTTTTTCTGCTACACACTTTCAACAACATTTGTTATTGTCAACATTTTGTTTTTACCAATCTGATGAATATAAAATAATGCCTTCTTTTAATTTGCATTTTATGGATTGCTATTAAAATGAACATCTGTTCACATGTTTATTAGCCATTTGGGTTTTCACTTCGTAAAATGTTTGCTAATGTCCTTTATCTTTTTCAATTGAAATGTTTGCTTTTTTTCTTATTGCTTTTTAGTGGTACTTTATATATTCTGGATACCTATTCTGTGTTTATTAAATTTGTGGCAAGTGTCTATTGCCAAGTTTATGGACTGTGTTTTCACTTTTTTAGTGGTATTTTGATGTCCTGAGCACTTTGTGTTTCTTGGTTTATTTTGTTTTGTTTTTGTTTTTTTGTGTAGTCAAATGGAGCAATATTTTCTTTGTTGGGTTTGTACTTAACTCATATTAGTTAATAAATCTCCAGCCGACATGTAAAAATTATCTATGGCATCTTTTTTTTTAAGAAAAATCAATGCAACATAGTCTTTCTTGTTCAGATCTTTAGTTGACCCAGAATTTATTTATTTATAATAGAAAGTATAGTTCTAATTTTATTTTTTATGTGAATAAATTAGTTTCTGCATTATTTATTAAACATTTAATTACTAATATATACTATTCCCCCTAACATGTAGCAATATTCCATAAATGTATTGCTTTATCTCTGGACTCTATTCTTATCCCTTGTTCTAATGTCTAATCCTGAAAATTACAACACTCTTTTGATTACATTACAACCTCCCTAAGTAGAATGAATCCTTTTGAAGTCAGAGATTCCATCAGTTTTGTTCACTGATTTATTAGAAGCTCTTAACACAATGTTCAGTGCATGAATTGTTTTCGGTGAACATTAGTGGAATGAGTATCTTTAGGTGTGTGTATAGTTTCCTTCACCAACTTTTTCTACAAAATTTGTCAAACTAGGGGCGCCTGGGTGGCGCAGTCGGTTAAGCGTCCGACTTCAGCCAGGTCACGATCTCGCGGTCCGTGAGTTCGAGCCCGCGTCGGGCTCTGGGCTGATGGCTCAGAGCCTGGAGCCTGTTTCTGATTCTGTGTCTCCCTCTCTCTCTGCCCCTCCCCCGTTCATGCTCTGTCTCTCTCTGTCCCAAAAATAAATAAAAACGTTGAAAAAAAAATTAAAAAAAAATTTGTCAAACTATACTAAGTCCTTTGTCTTTCTATGTAAGATTTTGTTCAATAATCCAGCTTCTGTGAAAAACGTTGGTAATTTGATGGGAAATGAATTGTATTTAAAAAAACACGGATATCTTTTCCATTTCCATGTTAGTGAGTATCCCCATCCATGAATGAGGACTCTGTCCCTATTTGGATCTTTTTATTCTGATTTCCATTAAAGGTTTATACTTTTTCTCCAGAAAGATCTTCCACATTTTTGTTCCATATATATTTTGCTAATTCATTAAATGCTATATTAAGAATACATTTTTAACTTTTTTTGGACTGTGTAGGGTCAAATTAATTTCCTGTAGCAAACTTAATACATTTGTTACAAGCTACTAATGCTAATTACTACTGAGTGATTGAAGATTCTCTAGGATTTTCTATGTAGACAATCGTATTTTAAGTCAAAAATGATATGTATATGCTTTTAAGATATTTTTATTCCCATTTTACTGTGTGGATTAACACATGTAGTAAAATGTTAAATAGAATCTAAAGAGACTGGTTATAAATTTCAACATTATGAAGTAATGTTGTGCTATATACCTTTTATGTAACTTCTTGGATACTTAACAATTTTCAGACTTAATTCTTTTGTAATATAAATCGTAAGGGCTATACTTTTTTTTCTAAGTTCCACATTTTTCTATACGTTTTTTAACAATTTTGAAACTGAATTTTTTCTAGCTGTTACATATTCTGAATTATTTTAAACTTAGAATATTGTTTTATTTCAAATAGACACAGGGGCTCTTCGTTTAACTTTGGATAAAAGTGATACAAAGTTACACTCACAAATGCATGAACAGAGGCACGAACTGCATAGGGATATGGTGTTCAAATTTATACAGCCTGTGCTGACTTTTAAAAATTCTTGCACTTCCCTGTGGCAGTGGGCACATGTTTTTCCTTACTGTAAGCTTTTACTGTCTCTCTCTTGATGAGTCCTAGCTGCATGATTCTCTTTGAACACTCCATTATTCAATTCTAAAAACTCTCGACTCATGTCTGTGTGAATCTTATCTGAAAGACCTACGCACGTCTGAAAGATAACCCATAACCATATAACTTCACCCAGTGCAGTCACAGTGTAAGCCTAGGAGCATGTTGCTCTGGTTTTTAGTTCTCTCTTCATCACTGCCTCCTTGAGATACACTTCAAGGCATCAGCTGTGCATTTGAGACAGGATTTACTGCATGTTAATTTTAATTTGGATGTGTCTGTTATAATAGGGTTTCAAATTCTTCCTATTAAACTATAGCTGGGATCAAATGTCTGCTATTCTGGTTTTATTCTTATTTGCCTTTCTGTTAACTGTAGAGCTTTCAAATCCAGCCCTTTGTATCTAGCATAGCTTACAGCACTTTCTAACTCTAGCTATGCCAAATAAGCCATTGTGGAATTCAAATGGCTTTATTGTATCCCTTTACCTCATAGTTACTGCCCCAATCTCTTCTCCTTTTTATCTAGTAAAACACTTGGTAAAAAGGTGGCAATACTTGTTGTTGTTTTTTTTTTCTTGCCTGCCTTACTTACCTCCTTAGCATACAGCCTTTTTGATTACGTAAAGATTTTTACAGATCTTGTCACTATCTAGCAAATGTGTTTCATTCTGGAAGTCAGCTCTGATCTCAGTGTACTGGCTGCCCGCATTGTGCTGGAAAGAAGCTAGCTGTTTCTGGACTGGGAAAGGCCAGGGGCAGGGGTAAGTGTGATTTCAAGCAAAGAAGGAATGTATGAGGTGTTTTTAAATCACTGCACAGTGTAGAGTTTACAGTTACCCAAGATAATACATTAGAACACATCAAAATAACTCATATTTGCTGAGGACAGGATGTTTTCATCAGCATACTGTATTACTTACCTCCCATGTGCCTCTTTTCTATTCTACTCTCCATTTCCAAATTATACTTACTGTATTAGCAAGAGTATGGGCTTCGGAGTTAGAACGGCAATCTTGCAAATTGCAGTTCTGGTTCTACCACTCACTAAAAAAGGCGACTCAAGATTTTAAAGGACCTTCTCTTACATGCATCATTCTGTCCTTTTATTGTCTCTTATATTCTAGGTGTTGCACTAGATGCCATAACAGTCACTGTCATAATCACTTGAAATGACCTGAGAGCTAAATATTATCATTCTTCCATAGAGCTGATAAAACTGAGTCTCTCAAACTCTTATTCTTATTTTACTCTGCTATAAACTATAATACTTTGTAATCACTTTATGTACTAACTATTGTATAATTTATAGTTACTTCAGAATAGGGAATACCATCTTCTAATAAGAAGTCACTTTTAAAAGATCAAATTATTCTCCAAGCCATAGTAATAAAATATAATAATTTCAAATATATGTGTTATTTTTAGTAATACCATTGGTCTATCATAACACAACTTTTATCTTAGCAGTTTTCAATAACTTGCTAGTATATTTCCTATTTGTTAGGATAATTAATGATCATATAATTTTGATCATATAATTTAGTGTAGAACAAGAACCAGTTTACCTTTTCCATGACATGATAATAAGCTTTTTCAAAAGTAGAATTAGCGTATCAGTAGAGTCCATTCAGGAAGCAGAATAAAAGAACAGAGAACTTAGAAGTTCTTCCTGAGGATGAGTCCAGATCTCTTCAAAGAGACAGGTATGGCTACCACAGAACACACAGTGTGCTGAGGTGAAGAAACTTGTCAGGGATGGAGATGCTACTTAGAACTGGCCCACCAAAAGGGGAGACTTCTGCCTGAGAACATGGCTGGAACTATAGGTCAGATGATTTCCCAGAGAGTATGGCTGGAACTGGTTTGTGTGGGTCACTGGGCTCCCTTGCTGGATAATAAATACAGAAGATTAAGACCTAAAAGTGGAGTGCCTTTCTAGGACTAGCACCTCAAAGTGTCTCTTCAGCGGCCATGGTGGACAGTCTAGCATTGTACCAGCTGGCAAATGAGACATGTCTAAATGGTATGGTTCTGGTATCACAAGTTGTTGACAAACTCCAAAGTATTGAGCACACTTGAAAATGAGTGTAATATGTTGATAACATATCAAGGATGTTTTCATATGAGGGGCGCCTGGGTGGCTCAGTCGGTTGAATGTCCAACTTTGGCTCAAGTCATGATCTCACGGTTCATGAGTTCGAGCACCACGTCGGGTTCTGTGCTGACAGCTCAGAGCCTGGAGCCTGCTTCAGATTCTGTGTCTTCCTCTGTCTCTGCCTTCTCCCTGCACTCTCTCTCTGTCTCTCTCTCAAAAATAAACAAACATTAAAAAAAATTTTTTAAAGAATGTTTTCATGAGTTTTACCTACATTTTTCTTTGTTTACATTTGAATGATCATAATAGGGTTTTACAAGACTTTCTAGTGAAAGAGATTTTACTCTAAATTTAGAAAATCTTTTCAAAAAACATTGGAATCAAATTTCTTGAGGCATGAGTAGCTTTAACAAAGAGCAGATTCAAAACTTCAACCTGTAATTTGAAGATATTTAGCTTGTTATATCCTTACATTAAAAAAAAAAGTGGGCACATTTGTTTCTGTGGCCTTAGTTTTATCTCAACTAAGTTTTCTATGCCTTTAGAAGCATGTTCTTTAAAACTGACAGGAATATGCATCTTGACTATCCCATTTTTTAATGATTTCCAGACAATAGATTGAGAACTGGAATGTTGCTTTTGGTTGCTGAATGGATTTTCATTCCTAATTAAAGAAAAGAAAAAAAAGTGATATATGCCTCATACATTTTTGGAGTCTACAACTTTTTCTTAAGAATTTTCTAGGGCCCCCTTTTCAAGAGACAAATTTAGAAATTGGTACTCTTTGATCATGAGGTATGGGCAAGGATACTTGTTTAATACTCTGACACCTATGATAAGAAAATAGTTAAAATCACCAAACTTTAACCAATCTCATCTGATCTTACCAACCTCAATAACTGTCTGTGTAACAATACAACGGCTGGTTTGCAGAGGAATTCATCTGCTATCTTTTCATTGGTCCTTCAAAGTCTACTTTCTAAGCATTATTTATTTAGGCCATAGATCTGGACTCTTAAAATGTAGACATTTTAGGAACAAAAACACCAAGAAATCATCTCTTTATCCCCGCCCCCCCCCTTTTTCTTTGGCATAAATGTGATTTAAACATTTTCCTGATAGGGAAAACAAAGAGAAAGGATGAATATCCTGGCACCAATAGAGGGCTGGCAAATGAACACTGCACAATGGGTAAATGGTTTAAAAATTAAGGTGGGGGTGTAGGCGCTTGGGTGGCTCACTCAGTTAAGCATCTGACTCTTGGTTTTGGCTTCAGGTTGTGATCTCACAAGTTCATGGGTTCCTGCCCCTCATTGGGCTCCACACTGACAGCACAGGGTCTCCTTGGGATTCTCTCTCTCTCTCCCTCTTTCTCTGCCCCTCCCCTGCTCGCTCTCTCTCTCTCTCTCTCTCAAGATAAAATAAATAAATTTTAAAAAAAATTAGGGAAACCAGGGCTCAAAAGACCAAAACAACTTGATGAGTTTATCTGTACTTGAGATACTTTTCCAAATCCCAAACACTTCTAGTAGCAGTTTAAAATAATAATGACCATGACCATTTATACTGCCCCTAAAAATATGTTTAAAAATTTAGAGAAATGAGCAAAGTTGAAACATAAAGATACTAATTTTTTCCTAAGATTGCTTAACCTGTCAGAAGTATGAAAATGATCTCTGAGCCAGTGGATGTGCTTTGTGCTTGCTTTATTCAATGTCTGTTTTAATGCTCCCTCTCTCTGAGGGCCTGCAATTTTATTTTAAAGAATTGGAAACACTTGGAGTATTTTCATAGTTCCTTAGAAGAAATATGGGATGTTGTTGTCTACTCAGTTTTTTCTGTTGAATCAAATGTTGCCTTTGTTTATGGGTTTTTGTTTTATTTTAATTTAATCATTTCGGGGAGACATAAGGGAGAAGGCTAGAAGTGATGGGTTAGAGATTAAAGACAGGATAGGATGGTAAAGGGAAGTGTACGTTTAACATGATGATGACTGTTGGCTAGTGGCCTGTGCCATGCTTTTTACTGTTCAGCCACTTTTAACCACACTCCACCTTTTAGATCTGCCAACACTTAGGCCATTTCACTCATTGGTACACTGGACACCCTCAGCCACTGCCCTGTAGCCAAACTTGCATCCTCTGTCCAGAATTTTTCTTTGGTTATTTCTTTAAAACCCCAAGGTAGGGGCACCTGGGTGGCTCAGTTGGTTACACGTCCAACTTCAGCTCAGGTCATAATCTTACAGTTTGTGGGTTCAAGCCCCATGTTGGGCTGTGTGCTGACAGCTCGGAGCCTGGATCCTTCTTTGGATTCTATGTCTCTCTTTCTCTCTCTCTTTGCCCCTCCCCCACTCATGGTGTCCCTCTCTCTCTCTCTCTCAAAAATAAATAAACATTAAATTTTTTTTAATTAAAAAAAAATAAAACAAAGGTAACAATTAGCAAGTTCTTTACTGGGCTATATCAGAAAATACCTATGTTTCCTTGACCCCAAATCTGTATATTTTATATAGCCTTTGGAATCAATACTCAGTATTTATTTTGATTAAAAAAACAAAAAAGACTTTGGATGGAGGTATAGGATATGTTATAAATACACAAAGTTGGACACAGCTGTCCTAGGTCAAGCAGAGGCAACAATTACCCATTGCTTCTGTGTTCGGATTGTGTTAGTCAGCATCTTAAAATGTGTAAACGCGTGGGGAAAATGTCCTGGATGATTTAAACAGGGTAAATTATTCTCCAGATCCATAATTACAAAACTCAGTTTGAGAACATATTTTTGAAAGTTTTTTTTTTTTTTTTTTTAACTCAGATTGCCATTTTTCTTGGGATGGATATTTAATGCATTTGTTGTTAGCTGTAGGAAACTCGCTAACCTCAGGGGGAAAAATCCTTAAAATAACCAAGATTTTTAGAAACTAGATAGAGAAGAAAGCAGACTTGATTGCTCAATATAAGACTAAATAAAAAAACGATGTTATCAGCAATTAACTACAAAGCTTGATTCTAAAGAAAAAAAAATAGGAATCAAAGTGGAAACATTTTTAAAGAGATGAAAACACCACTGGTGGCTCCATGGGGTATGGAATTTCTAAGAGGCCATAATCAATTCACATTTTCTTATATCTAGGCAATATTCATCTTTCAGTTATTTTATGAGGATGTGGGGGATACAAATGCTGAGAACATATATAACCACTGGAATAAGCCAGAATGACCCCAGAGCTTTCACCTCTCTCTTTTTCCTCCTTTTCCCTCTTTGTGCTTTGCAAATAAGTTATCACCACAAGCCAAAAATGGAACTGAAACATCACAATGCAAGGTTTCATTAAAAATCACACAAAATCCAATTGCTTGCAGTAGTCATGACAAGACTTATGATTAACTGTTAAGTCACTCAAAAAAAAAAAAGGATGACCTAAAAAGAAATAAATGTGTTGGTGACAATCTTGGGGGAGAAAATGCCAAGTAAATAAACAAGCAGAATCTTTTTTTCATTTCAGTTATAGCTGTTGCAAAGAAAATAATGCTTGTATTAGAAAGAACCAATTTTTCTTATGAAAATTGAGGAAGTCTGCTGTTTAACAGAATTTACATGAGTTCTACCAATGCATTTCCACATAACCTCAGCATAAGGGAAGATGGGGATGGTCAAACATATGCCCAGTTACTTAGGAAGGCCTGCCATGTATCAGAGAAAACTACACAGAGGATGAAGATTTGTGTCCAGTATTAGGAAAAAGGAAAATACTATAGGCACTCCCTAGAAATTGGCTGAATGTCCTTAGATACATGCTGGTTTTGGGGTAGGAATTGATACATAGGTCTGCAGTCAGATGCTTCCAGGCTAGTTTATGATGATGGAAGTGTTACAGTGTTAGGATTTCTTTCATGTTCCAGGCCTACTCAGGTTTTTCCATCTGTCATTATGAAGACAGATTTCTAAAAGCATAATTGTGTAATTATGATTAAATGATCTAGAAAAATGTGGAAATTTAGTGGCATATACCACAAATAATACTTTTTTTGTTTAATTTTTTCCCAAATATAAAAATGGTAATAGAAAGTAATTATATTTACTAACCTCTTAACAAACAGAAGCAGCAGAAGACAATTTTTCCAGTTCATCCTTTCTAGTTTCCCTTCCTTGCTCTTGCCTTACAATCCAGAAATTAGCCACATTTTAGTGCTTACAACTTAGAGGTGAGACCATGTACTCTTCCTCTTCCATTCTGATGAATGAATGTTAAAACGTTCTACCCACTTTCAGTGAATTTGAGAGGACTCTTCAGGCCAAAAGCCGTTCTGCCTCGTGAACTGGCATACAGACATTACAGCAGATGATTCCATATGTCAGATATGGTGGTTTTGAAGTTACAGAGTAGAGAAAGATTAGACCCTGTCTTTCCGCAGCAATCCATTAATGCTATTGAGCACGCAATGCCTGGCAGATTTACAGGTGGCAGAAATAAGAGATTAATTGTTTTACTTTATTTATGCCTGGAATGTAACAGAGGACTAAGTAATTTGATTCCCATCAGTAATATGTTTCCTTTTGTCATTTCCCAACACCTGTCATTCTGTTAATTCATCCTTCTGCTTATGAATGTTAGGCACTTGAAGGAAAAGCTTCTTCTTCTTCTTCTTTTTTTTCATTCACTTATATTGAGCTAGTAACTTGGGAAACTTTCCTCTTTGTATTTGATTTCCCCTTAGTAGGAAACAAAAGACACATTCTAAAAGACTGCAGCCTGCCATAGGAATTGTGTTTTTCTCTCTTAAATAACATAAGACAAAGAGATGGATATGGGTAAAAGGACAGAAGTAACAGAAGTTACAGAAGTAACAGAAAAAAAATAAAAACCAATAACAGTGACTACTACTACCAAAACCTCAATTCCTTCACCATTTTCTGTAGGCTTAGTTTCATTGAAATTCTAGTATCAAGGATTGTTTAGATGTGAAAAGATATTTCTGTCCTCTGTTTTCTTCTTTTCCTTATTTCAAAGGAGGTGATTTCTCTGATCTTCTCTCTTTTTTTCCTGTCTTCGATCTGTAGCATTTAAATATTAAAATCATACCAGAGAATGCCAATCATTATACTGGCCAAACATTTGTACTCTAAATCTGCGCCAAGTTCATAATGAATATTCTCTCCCATATCCCTGAAGGATCAACCCCTATATACAACATGACCCTGCTCAGTCAGTCACTGCTATGTACTGCTATGTACCTGCCTTTCTCCAATAGCAACACTACCCCTGCTTGTCTCCTACTCAGACCTCAACAATCTTCCTAGGTAGATAGAATGACCAAAAAGAAAGTCCTCTGTCTTCTGTCCAAATCTTCTTCATGTATGGTTCATGGTCAGTGTAATTTCATGTCCTTGAATGTTGATTTTTTCCCTGTAATAATAATAATAATAATAATAATAATAATGGGTAATAAATGTAATGTCAATAACATACAACATCAGATAGTTGTTTCATTAAATGTAAATATTTTATATTAAATACTAGTAAGTATTTGGCATATTCAGAGTTTATTCCCTAAATTCTAGCCAAGGTCAAATAGAGATCATTAAAAATAGGTAACAAAGCTTGAAGAGAGATTTAGTCTACCCCTCTCCCTGTTCCTTCTTTTTCATCCCTTCAATAACTACCAAATTTGGGTTTAATTTTTTGTTTCAGTTTTCACAAGTGGCCCATGGTTACATTCTTGTAAAAAAATAAAATAAAAACCTAGAGACACACTGAATCATCTAAAGTTTTCTCCTTTGAAGGGCTCTCCCTTCCTCCCTCAGTTTAATCTCACTTTCTTCTCCAGAGGAGGTGACTATTGTCCACAGTTATGTAGCCACTGCTTCCACAGAATGTTTGTACGTGATGGAAATGTTCCACATCTGAGCTGTACAATATTTCAAACATGGGTAATGGGACAAAGGAACTAAAATTTTAATTTTACTTAATTTGAATTCATTTCAGTTTACATTTATATGGACATGGGAGTAGGAACCCCCAATTAGTGTAGGTTTTTCATCTGTCCCCAGGGCTGTTGCAATGTACTTATTAGTTTCCCTGTATCTAGACCCATTTTCCTCTTCACTGACATGAACCTTATACATGTCTGATCATATTTCCCTGTCCTTCATTCACTCCCCTTTCCCCATGACAGCACTTTAAACTTATTTGCATGATATACAAGGTTGATTATGATCTGGCCTTTGTGTACCTTCATCTTCTTTACATTTATAAAATACATTCTTTACATTTATAAAATATGTCAAACTGTCTCATGCCTCAGTAACTTTTCATCAAACACATTTCATCAAATCTTAGGTAACACCTCTTAATTTTTTTTGCCCCTAAATACTTTCCCAGGGACAATAGGTGCCTTTTATCTCTGTGCCTCCCAATATGCAACACACAAAAACAGTAGGTACTACATAAATGCTTATTCTCCCATTCTCCCATCTAATGGAGAATGGCTATAATGCTTTCAGCTAAAACCTTGTTTAGTGTCACTAAGGGGGAAAAAGAAATCTAGGAGGAAGTAGTTGCTATGGTATATATTTCACAGGGACAAAAATTAATCATTTTTATTCACAAATACTCTAACGTATTAGGACGTTTGGCATAGATTAGGAACACAATAAATATTTATAGAATGAATAAATTATCAAGTTATAATTTCGTATTTTTTATGGTTATCCTTTCTGACCATTGTCAAAGTCTGTCAAGCAACTTCCAGGTTAAAGTAATTCTTGTGAAGTTATAAAATATAGAATTAAAAGCTGCCATGAATCTCCAAATCTGCCCAGTCTTTTGTGGTTGCTACTTTTCTCAGGCAAAGAAAGTCATTGCTTTAGGAGAAACAACATAAATAAACAAAACACCCAAAAAATCAACTCACAAAGATGGAATCCCATGTAATACTTGTCTAAAGCATCTATTCCCCACATCTAGAACCTCATTCCTGCTAAAACCCAGCACAACACTTTGTCATTTTTCACTACTCTTCTATTTTCATGTCATCAGCAAATGTAATTAAAGCTCATTTTTTACCCATTAGTAAATACTCAATTAAATACTTTGTTTACCATTAAACTCAATGCCTTCCAATGCATAAGTTCACTGCTATGTTAGCTGATTGGAGCCTTATTCGATGGGTTCCATTAATATTAATTTGTGGTTAACTTTTACTTAATCTAAAAATCCATTTCCTGTCTGCAGGATTGTGTTCATATCCAAACCAATTTGTATTAATTTTGGAAGTCAAATATCAGGGAGCATGATGTCAAAATTGTTAATAAAACTTTAATATGAAACATCTTTTATATTCTGTTCATAGTCACATCTTTCAACTGGGTAATAGTATTAAGTAAGAGAATATATATTAAGTATAACTTTGCCACATTACTGGCTTATTGTTCTTGATTTCAGTACCCACTTTCCATATACTTGGATATATTGTCTCAATATTTTTGTGCTATTTTGATTGAATGACAATTTATATGAATAGACATTTTATCTTTTTAAGGTACATGTGGATTTTTTCATTGGTAAATGACTCAATATTTTGGTCAACCTTATTTAAGATAAAAATCCACTAGTTGCACCAGTGTGGGGATTATTTATCCAAAATTTTATAACAATTTTGTCATTAATATCTAGTTTTTTAAACTTGAAGTACTTTCCAGTTGTTCATTCTTATTTTCCTCTCCTGTTGGACAGGGCTAAACACAAATGCATTGATTGAGATACTTAAAAAAATATTAGTTTAAAGTATTACAGTTCTATTATTTAGGTTATCATTTTTATTAAAAGTATTTATAACAAGAACACTTTAATGTCAATATTTGTTTTTACACCCTGGAAATTTGTCATTCTAGTATGTGAAAAAAGCTTGTACTTTTTTATTCACTATCCATACCCACTATAGATTTTTCTGCAGAGATAGATTACTGGCTTTCATAAGCCCATCTTAAATCTTTCTTATTTTGTTTATGTTTCTCATTTCAAAAAGAAACGTACATTTTAATTATAACATCATAATACATTATCATTCATTAGTGAAGATTAACATCCTTTCTCAATACTCAGTGTCCATTATTTTTTTTTTTATTTTTTTAAATTTTTTTTTCAACGTTTATTTATTTTTGGGACAGAGAGAGACAGAGCATGAACGGGGGAGGGGCAGAGAGAGAGGGAGACACAGAACCGGAAACAGGCTCCAGGCTCTGAGCCATCAGCCCAGAGCCCGACGCGGGGCTCGAACTCACGGACCGCGAGATCGTGACCTGGCTGAAGTCGGACGCTTAACCGACTGCGCCACCCAGGCGCCCCATCCATTATTTTTAATTAGGTCAAATGTGGCTTGTATCCAGAGTTTCTCATTAAAACAAATTCATATTTTCTCTATCATGTTTTACAGTTCATTGAGAGCCCACCAATGATGAATATAGGAGTATACTTAGTTTCTAAGAGCTCCTCTGAAGGTTGAGATTGGTTATTATTTTATAACCAAATGTTATCTGTGGAACTCTCCTTTAACTTGAACCTGGTGCTTTGAGTTGAAATCCTTTGAGGTATTAGGGGAAATTCTTAACCCTATATTTCTTTAGATGGACTTAATATCCACCAAAAGAAAATTCTTCATTAAAATACAAAACTAAGGAATCTGAGCTGTTTCATTTGATTCCAAAAGAGTATAACAAACCAAAATGTAGATTTGTTACATAATTCCTCTCTTCATGGATATAATGAAGAATTTGCCTCCAAAATTCAACTCTCTCACCTGTGGTATTGAAACTTGTATATTTTTTTTTGAAGAGTAAAATAAAAATTGGTTTATAAAGGTAACAGAGGTAGAAAATGAGGCAATGTATAAAAATGTAAAAAAGTGAAAATCCTTTGAAATTGTACAACCCAATATTAACATTTTGACACAGTTCCTGGTATCTCTCAATACATTTACATCCAGTTAGTCATTTATTCAACAAGTATTTATGATGTACTTACTAAGATTTGGCCAGGATTCTAGGCCTAGAGATATGGGGAAAATACTAAACCTCTTCAGCTAATTTTGATGAGGAATATTGCAAAGAAAGAAATACACAGCAAAATTTCAGGGAAGCCTAAGCCTAAGTTGTGTGAGGGAAAATAAAGCAGGGTAAGGGGATAAGGACTGACTGGAAGTGGGATCCATTGCAGGTAGAATAATCAGGGAAAGCCTCTCTGGGGAGGAGACATAAGGAGCAGAGCCCTTGACTGAGGGCAGGAACATCAGTTATCTAAGGATAAACAGATCAGGAGGAGGGCAGTGTCTTTGGCTCCAAGGCAGGAATGTACTTGGCAAGTTAGGACTGTATAATGCCTTGTAAGGGTAGATTAAAGGGATAGCAAGGGTATTGGGTAGATGGAAGGACAGGTGCCTCATAGGCCAAGGTGCAGAGTAGAGTTTTTATTATGATTGAATTCCTTGAAGTTTTGAGCAGGAAAGTGATGTGGTTTGCTTTGCATTTTTTAAAAATGATCACTCTGGAGAGTGTGGGAAGAACAGATTATAGACATGCACAGACACGGGGAGAGTCATACAATCTCAAAATGTTGCATATAAATGATCCAAATAAATCTGAGATTTTGTCACTTAATGATACGTTACAGACCATTTGAATGTTGTATGGATTGGGTTAGGATTGGCCAGGGTTCCTCAACAGTGGCACTATTGACATTTTTGGCCAAATGGTTCTGTTATGGGAGGTTATTCTGTGCATTACAGAATATTTAGCAGCATCCCTGGCCTTGACCCACTAGATGCTAGAGGAATTTCCTTTCCAGTTGTGACAATCCAAATTGCCTTCAGACATGGTCAAATGTCTCCAGTGGGGCAAAATCACCCCTGGTTGAGAGCTGCAGGGGTAGGTAATGCTGCAGTAACAGAAACCTCCAAATTTCAAAGGTTTAACAACATGTATTTATTTCTCACTCTTTCAGAACAGTCTGGTGGTTCTCAAGGGCAGCTTCCTTCTGAGTTGTGGGATCCAGGTGGCTTGCCTCATGAATAAACACTGCCTAGCTTTCAGGTAACCATTACAGGGAAGAGAAAACCATATCTTAATGCTGCTCTGCCAGAGTGACCCTCATGACTTTTGCTCATAGTCCTTTGGCTAAAATTCCTAACACAATTTTTTGGACTGCAAAGGGGCTAGGGAAAGTAGGGGAGTACATGGATATTTGGTGACCATTAAATGTTTCTGCTTCACTTCTAAAGGCACCAAATATCACTGGTCAAGAGAAATTCCAGAATTCTGCTGGCAGGTACTATGAAATCCTTTACCCTAGGAGTGTGGGGAGTTGGTGATTAAGCTCCTAGAGTTGCTCTTGAATCTGAGGGTCCCAGACCCCACTTATCATGAGGTATTTGGTTTTGTTTTTTTTTTTTTCTTTCCATCCTTGTTGGGCACATTGAAAATGGATCTTGGGTTTTGCTCTCCTTTGTGGCTGCATAGCTTTGTCAGTCTGATTTCTGACCTTGGAGAATTGTGGAGCCAAGGGTTGTTTTAAGCATTGAACAATCACAGACTTTTAAAGGCAAAATTTATGGTTTTTTGGCAGTATCACTCTCTCATAATCTTAAAAGGCTTCGTATCTTTCCGATTATTCTCATTTCCATGTGCCAGTAAGCTCATCTATAATTCTTTTCTAGGCATAGCCCTTCCATCTGTTTTATTTCTTTCCTTTTTTGCCTTCAAAGTCTTTCTCTCTTAATTTAATGATATGTAATATAAGATTAGAAAGTAGGAAGGTCTTTCCTATTAAGTTTCAACATTTATATTTATTTGAATTATTCTGAAGATAGGTACAAGGTTTCTGAGGCAGGAACATATTATTGCTCATAGTAATAACTGCATTCGTTCCCTTTGTCTCAATTTGTTTTTCCCTTTCTTGGGTCATGTGATAAAGGCCAGAGAGATGTGACCTTATATGTACCTGAGTTTCCACTATAAGTAAGGAACCCCAAAAATATGAATCTCAGAGTTTATATAGAAGGATAACTGTTTTCTCTTTTCCTCCTGAGAGAGAAAGTAATCTTTACTCTCTCATGTAAACAAATTCTCCTTGGAAAGAGAAGACAAACCATCCTTGGCTCTTCAGCTCTGGAATGTACATAATAAACATCTGGAGGTGTGGGAATAGGGTTAGGCAGGCCCCTTCTGGTTTACAACCCCTGTAATATCTCCACGGCCCCAGGCTCCACTCCCCTTTGATAGACAATACACACCTCTAGGGAGGTCAATCCCAAATCCCTCCGTGAGCTGTATTGTTTATGCAGTTATGTTTTCACTTCCTAGTCTTTTCCTTAACCCACGTTTCAGTAAACTTTGTTTCAAAACCTTCACATGAAAATATTCACTTCCTGACAATGCCCTTAACCTAATTTTAGCTCTGAAATTTTGCAATCTGCTGATATGTTTTACTGAGTATTTTTCACACAGGCTTTTTTTGTAACTTACCCAAGATAATAGCTTTTTATTGATAGGACAATTCAGTTACAAATGTCTAAAGCTATTTATATTTTCCAAGAACTAATAGGAGAAAAGGTTTGTGGAATGATAGTTTAAACTTCTAATGGATTATTATATTTCCACTGTGTATTATGCCATCCTGGTGGGATTAATGTAGAAAATCTTGATAAATGTACTCTAGTTATGGTATTATTTACTATATTAATTTCATAGTCATAGTTATGTTAGATTAATAAGAAAGTGTGGTATCTCTATATTTTCAGTTATATAGATCCTTTCTATCTCAGGGAAAGTTGGTATATATGCTTGATGTACATTGTCTGAGTATTAAAATTATTCAATTCCTTTTTGAATGGCTTCATATTCCACAGTGACTGAACTTATTAATAAAAAAATATTCTGTAATCTTTTCTATAAAATGTTTGGTATCACATCTGAAACATGATTTATAACATAAGATTATATCTAAAAGAAAAGCTTTATTTTCCCGTAATATCATATTTGATAAGATTTTCCCTGAGTATGAATTCTTTGATATATAATAAGTTTTGATTTATTGTTGAACACATTTATGCTTTCAAATACTCATAATATTTCATTAATATTTTAGTTCTCTTTTCTTCATGAGTGCTTGCATTTTGGTTCTTGAATTCATAGGCATTTTCACAGATATGACTGAATTCCTCTGGGCCTAGAGCCTACCACCCTCTCTCTTCTCATGCCCAGATCTTCCTGCACCTTGAGGGGCATTTTGTGAGGGTGTGTGGCCCTTCATTGTATACAACCAAGCTCCTCCCTATACATACCTCTGTGCACCATACTGGTGTAAGTGTGTACACACTTTTGGTGCTTTCTGTTCAAGAGAGGACAAATCTAAGGAGCAGGCTCATGTGGGCCCTCAATTTGGCCCTAGGGCTCTTTGGACAGGAAGTTATAAGATCTGTGGTTACATGGAGCATGTTTAAGCAGAGATTCAGTAGGCTTTGGGTGGGTCCCCTTTTGGTTCTGGACTCTGCTCTGTGGAGAGATATGGCTTGAAGATGGCCAAAACGGGCCTTTCAAATTGTGACACTTCAGAAAGCAATACCAGTCTCATAGGTCTAAAGACACTGGGTTGAGTGTTCTGATAAATAGTGACATGCTACTTCTTGCTGAAAGCATTCCCACATTTAGTGCTTATATCAGTTTTCTTCCTTGTATGTGTTCTCTTATGTAAAGTGACATATGTGTTCAAATGAATTACTACATTCACATAGTTTCTCTCTGTAATAAAAATTGAGGACTGTCTGCTGGCAGTTTTTTTCCATATATATTACATTCACAGGGTTTCTCCAATGTATGTTTTCTCATTTGTGGTGAAATGGGATTTCAAATGGAAAATTGTCACCGCTTTGGGAATTGGTCAAAAGGTATTGAGGGGACTGAAAAATCAAACAGGAACACTGATATACCATAGAGATAATAATTATGGGAAGAAGCTATTGCCTCTAGGACTGGGGAACAGTGGGAAGAAGCTGAGGATACCATGAGTTAGAAACAGAAAGGAGGGACCTGTAAAAGTGGGATCTAGACTTCTGAGGAATAGTTTTGCCTGGCTGTCATTGACAAGATATCAAAGGAGCCCTGCATAATGGGACTGATACCTCTAAGAAGGAGACACTGGCTGCTGCTGGTACATCTGATGGACTGTAATAACACTGGTCCTGGGGATGCCAAAAGAAATCAGTGACTAGGAACCAACTATTGCTTCTAAGATGAAGAACCATGGTTGCCATGATGCTGACAGGAATAGGGAGCACTCAGAATGGAGCACATGGCTTTTCCATCCTCTTACCTTACAGTGTCCTTGTAATTAAAGTTCGCCCTATTGGTGGAAATCGTAGCTTCAGCATCAAATAGCAGAGTCCAAGGTAAACAACTTGTTAAAAGGTATCTGGCCAGGCTTTCCAGGGTAATTCTACCAAACATTTAAGGAAGAATTAACACCTATTCTCTTGAAGCTGTTCCAAAAAATAGAAATGGAAGGAAAACTTCCAAACTCATTCTATAAAGCCAGCATTACCTTGATTCCAAAAGCAGAGAGAGACCACACTAAAAAGGAGAACTATAGACCAATTTCCTTGATGAACATGGATGCAAAAATCCTCAAGAAGATATTAGCCAACCGGATCCAACAATACATTAAAAAAATTATCCACCACAACCAAGTGGGATTTATACCTGATATGCAGGGCTGGTTCAATATCTGCAAAACAAATAATGTGATTCCTCACATCAATAAAAGAAAGGATAAGAACCATATGATCCTCTCAATAGATGCAGAGAAAGTATTTGACAAAATACAGCATCCTTTCTTGATAAAAACCGTCAAGAAAGTAGGGATAGAAGGATCATACCTCTAGATCACAAAAGCCATACATGAACAACCCAACGCTAATATCATCCTAAATGGGGAAAAACTGAGAGCTTTCCCCCTAAGGTCAGGAACAAGACAGGGATGTCCACTCTCTCCACTGTTATTCAACATAGTATTGGAAGTCTTAGCCTCTGCAATCAGGCAACACAAAGAAATAAAAGTCATTCAAATCGGCCGGGAGGAGGTCAAACTTTCACTCTTGGCAGGTGACATGATACTCTATGTGGAAAACTCAAAAGATTCCACCAAAAAATGGCTAGAATTGATTCATGAATTCAGCAAAGTTGCAGGATATAAAATCAACGCACAGAAATCGGTTGCATTCCTATACACCAATAATGAAGCGATAGAAAGAAAAATCAAGGAATCGATCCCATTTACCATTGCACAAAAAACCATAAAATACCTAGGAATAGGTGAAAAATCTATACACTGGAAATTATAGAAAGCTTATGAAAGAAATTGAAGAAGACACAGAAAAATGGAAAAAGATTCCATGCTTCTGGATAGGGAGAACAAATATTGTTAAAATGTCGATACTACCCAAAGCAATCTACATATTCAATGCAATCCCTATCAAAGGGGATCAAACAGCAGCATTCTTCACAGAGCTAGAACAAATAATCCTAAAATTTTCATGGAACCAGAAAATGCCCCGAGTAGACAAAGCAATCTTGAAAAAGAAAACCAAAGCAGGAGGCATCACAATTCCAGACTTCAAGCTCTACTACAAAGCTTCAATCATGAAGATTATGTAGATCATGAAGATATGTAATATGGTAGTGGCACAAGAACAGACATTAAGATCAGTGGAACAGAATAGAGAACCCAGAAATGGACCCACAAATGTATGGCCAACTCATCTTTGACAAAGCAGGGAAGAATATCGATGGAATAAAGACAGTCTCTTCAGCAAGTGGTGCTGGGAAAACTGGACAGCGACATGCAGAAGAATGAACCTGGACCACTTTCTTGCACCATACACAAAAATAAACTCAAAATGGATGAAAGACCTAAATGTAAAATGGGAAGCCATCAAAATCCTCGAGGAGAAAGCAGGCAAAAACCTCTTTGATCTTGGCCACAGCAACTTCTTACTCAACACATCTCTGGAGGCAAGGGAAACAAAAGCAAAAATGAACTACTGGGACCTCATCAAAATAAAATCTTCTGCACAGTGAAGGAAACAATCAGCAAAACTAAAAGGCAGTGAACAGAATGGGAGAAGATATTTGCAAATGACATATCAGATAAAGGGTTAGTATCCAAAATGTATAAAGAACTTATCAAACTCAACACCCAAAACGCAAATAATCCAGTGAAGAAATGGGCAAAAGACATGGATAGACACTTCTCCAAGGAAGACATTGAGATGGCGAACCAGCACATGAAAAAATGCTCAACATCACTCATCATGAGGGAAATACAAATCAAAACCACAATGAGATACCACCTTACACCTGTCAGAATGGCTAACATGAACAACTCAGGCAACAACAGATGTTGGCGAGGATGCAGAGAAAGAGGATCTCTTTTGCATTGTTGGTGGGAATGGAGGCTGGTGCAGCCACTCTGGAGAACAGTATGGAGGTTCCTCAAAAAATTAAAAATAGAACTACCCCACGACCCAGCAATTGCACTACTAGGCATTTATCCAAGGAATACAGGTGTGCTGTTTCAAAGGGACACATGCACCCCATGTTTATAGCAGCACTATCAACAATAGCCAAAGTATGGAAAGAGCCCAAATGTCCCTTGATGGATGAATGGACAAAGAAGATGTGTGTGTGTGTATATACACACACACACACACACACACACACACACACACACACAATGGAGTATTACTCGGTAATCAAAAAGAATGAAATCTTGCCATTTGCAACTGTCTGGATGGAACTGGAGGGTATTATGCTAAGTGAAATTAGTCAGTCAGAGAAAGACAAATATCATATGATTCACTTATATGAAGACTTTAAGACACAGAACAGATGAACATAAAGGTAGGGAAACAAAAAAAAATAATAAAAATAGGGAGTGGGACAAAACAGAAGAGACTCATAAATATGGAGAACAAACAGAGGGTTACTGGAGGGGTTCTGGGAGGGGGGATGGGCTAAATGGGTAAGGGGCATTAAGGAACCTACTCCTGAAATCATTGTTGCATTATATGCTGACTAATTTAGATGTAAATTAAAGCTTCTTTTTTTTTTTTCAACGTTTTATTTATTTTTTGGGACAGAGAGAGACAGAGCATGAATGGGGGAGGGGCAGAGAGAGAGGGAGACACAGAATCGGAAACAGGCTCCAGGCTCTGAGCCATCAGCCCAGAGCCTGGCGGGGCTCGAACTCACGGACCGCGAGATCGTGACCTGGCTAAAGTCGGACGCTTAACCGACTACGCCACCCAGGCGCCCCCAGATGTAAATTAAAAAAAATAAAATTAATAAAAAAATAAAACAAATAAAAACAATTAATTAAAAAAAATAATATAAAAAGATAAAAGGTATCTGGCAAGTCCTCCAGCCATACCCAAGGAAGAATGGTCAGTTTTGGTCTCTGATATTGGCAGATTAGGTACCCAGTATTTGCAATAATAGAATCAGATGAGGGGAAGTCCATTGGTTGACTCATGCAGAGTAGTCTCATGGACACTTTTTATGTGAATTCATGGTTAAGATTGACAGACATGAACAGAACATGTTATTCTTTCCATCTGACATTGGAGACTGTTCTCTACAGCGGATGCCCAATGATAAACATTAACGTGGATACAAAGATCTTCATACTCTGTGCACATTGCAAAAATTCATTTTCCCATCTTTTCTGCAGATCCTCTTCTGTTGTTTCCATGTCTCTGACCATCCAGTCAGTTAGCCACTGCCAATGCATCAGGAGCTATCTCTCAGTCCAAATTGGAAAATCAAATATATGGTTTGAAATTCTGCTCTTGAGAGTTCTCTTCAGTACTATTTTTCAAGAACATTCCTGAATAGAAGAGTGATGCTACCAAAGGCCACTCCCTGTTGGTTCCAGGAATATACTGTGAACCATCTATAAAAGTCAGAGATTTTTCCTCCTCAGTCAACTTGTCACTGGAATTTCCCAAAAGGAAATAGATGTGGTATGAGGGAGAAGAGACAATGCAGGAGAAGTTGTCAAAAAATAATTTTCTGTGTAAGAGAACCATGGAGTAATGCATTTATTCCCAATCCCTGTGGATACATTGCATTTCTTCTATTGGAAATTTCCAGAGCTGTTTATAATAGCCCCATTTTTCTTAGACACTGTTAAGCATCATTAGATCTGATGTATCAATAAGTTCAAGTAGTACAGTGGTTTGTATTAAAATCTGAGCCAGCTTCAGGCTTCTCTCTTCCTCTGGGCCCCTCTGAAAAATTTTCACTTTATGGGTTTCCATAAATTAGTAAGAATAGCACACTCTGAGATGCTATACATTGTCTCAAGAATTCAGAGACTTCTAACCACTGTATTTGTTTTTTTAATAGTAAAAAGTGAAAATGCAATATTTTTCATTTTGGAGTGAATGTCGCAAAAACTAGGTCCCATAAACATAACTGAAGTGATTAGACCCTGAATTTTGATAGGATTAATTCTGTCATCTTTTGGCTCATATGTGTCTTATTAAATCAACTAAGACAGTCTCTGTTTTCTGCTCATTTGGTCCAATTTTCATGATGTCATCAATGTTGTGGAAGAAATGCCCTATTCTGTAGGATTTCACTATGATCCAAACTTAAGTGGACTAGAGTTTGGCAGAGAAGTGGAGAGTTAATTTGTTAACAACTTTTGACCATGCTAGGTAAAAGCTGACTTCTCTTTATGTTTCTTCACAATTGTTAAAGAGTTTAAAAAAAAAAAAAAAAAAGAGCAATTGTCCTATCAATAGCTGTATACCAGGTACCCACACCCGGGATAGTAGCAAAAGCGTGCTGGGCTTCTCGACGTTCGCTTGCTCAGGTCTGGCCTGGCGGGCATGTGCAAGGGGCCACAACACCTGCGCCTGCGGGCCCACCTGTTGGGAGGACAGCCCGTGGCAAGGAGGGGCCGGGAGCTGCTGGAGGTGGTACTCTTCCTGCAGACCTGCAGCGTGGAGGCTGGGGTAGCAGCTCGTTCTCTTTCGGGTCTTGCAGTGGGCAGACTCAGATTCGCTCTTTCTATGGGAGAGGGCCAGGCTTCACCTGGGCACCCGCATCCTAGCCATGGCCACCTGCCACCGCTGTGACCCGTGTTGGTGCTCACCTCCACCTCCCTAGATACTTACACTTAACCTGCACTGGCTTTGCCCAGCCCTTAGCCAGGATGACTGACAAGCCGCTCACCAGCATCAACCTTCAAAACACTGACAGTAACTTCACATTACTTGTGGCAACAGGATCAAGGAAGAAATGGAGGCTTTTCCGGAAAAGTTCTAGTAGAGGGGCAGAAGTGAGATTTGTAACTTAAATACACTACACATTTAAATCAATGGATTAAATTTCAGGGGGGAAGAAAGTGAAGCTGACACGTGTGGAAACGAGAGAAATATAGTGGTTATGAAATAGAGGCAGCATTCAGTGAACACCGACACTGACTTCCCCATCAGCAGGTATGAAGTCCACAGTCCTGTGCTGGCCTGTTCTGTCTCCTCTGCCTCTGACAGAATATTGGTTGTGCTCTGTCTAAACTCTGTATATATCCAGTTTCTAGAAGAAGATCAACTACATGTCAGAGTACTGTTAGTCATCTTTAATAAAAGAAAGAAAAAGCAGACGGCTTTAAAAAAGGTGTAATTCTGGACTGCTGGGGGGAGAGAGCAAGAATATAATACAGTGTGACCTGGGACTCCTCCCCAGCAAGTAGGCTGGCTCTGCCTCAGGAAGCCTCAAGTCCTCTGAGGTCCAGCCTGGCTGTGAAGAGCCAGGGCACCTGAAGAAGCTGGGTCGTTTCTCAGACATCAGCACACACACACTTGGAACTCCCTCGTGTCACTTGTTCTACTGCCCTAAATGGCTTCATGCATCCCCACCCTCCAGAATCTGGAAGAAGAATGCAGAGAAACTGGCTCATACCATCTATATACCAGGTATCAGAAGCTTTGATACATTGCTCCCAAAAAGGTACTATTTCTAAACTAGCAGCTTAAATTGGTATAATAACCTGATTAAGATTATGACAGTCTCTCTCTCTCTCTCTCTCGCTCTCGCTCTCGCTCTCCCTCTCGCTCACCCTCTCTCTCTCTTCCTCTTGAGAGCCACTTTCTGCTGGTGGCTCTTATCTGCAATTTCCCTAGGCATTTAGTATAGGGAGAGGGAAGTTCTGAGGGAGTCCATTGATCCTGTCTTTCATAATAATAGTCCATATTCCATGAGGTAGGGAGCCAATGTCTACCAGCTGCTAAGTATATCTACTTAAATTATACATCCAGGGAATGGGAATATAATCACAGGATGGGTCCTAGGCCCACTGAGTTCATTGTGATACAGACTTGAATGAAAACACCATTTATCAAATTACCACTATATGCTCATTTTGACTTGCAGAATATTGTGGCCTTTGGGGCATCCAAGAATGAATACCAATTCTGAGCCTGTATTTAGACATTTTTAAAGGTGTGGCTGTCTCATCTTTCCCATGTACCAGTCACCAAGGCAAATGGTGGTAAATACCTTTGGAAAGACTAGGAGAAATATTTACAGTATGTGTGGCAGTTACTCAGGGTCATTCCTCAAAGGGAACCAGCCTCCCCATCAATCAGGCTCTTTGGGTCTGTGAACTGTCTTAAATCTATTAAAACTGGCTAAGCAGCTATGATTTCAATTGTGGTTATTTGAGTCTGGTGTTTGGTCACCAGACCTATTTTTTTTTCCTGTTACACAGATCAAATAATTTCTTAGTTAGGACTGTCTAACAAAATACCTGGGTAGTTTATAAACAAAAGAAATTTATTTCTCACAGTTCTGGAGGCTGGAAGTCATAGATCAGGGTGCCAGATGATTGGGTTCTGGTAAAGACCTTTTTTCCAGTAGACTTCTCATTGTGTCCTCCCATGGTGGAGTGAGCAAAGGAGCTTTCTTGGGCCTCTTTTATAAGGACACTAATGTCATTCATGAGGGTTTCACCATCATGGCCTAATCACCAAAGGCCCTTCCTCCTAATACATTGGGCATTAAGATTTCAACATATGAACTTTGGAGAGACACAAACATTTAGACCATAGCGAATAATATTTAGTGACTGCCCATATATTTCATTTCTAAAGACACTGTGATTGATTAGACACTGGTGAAAAACCAAAAGCCAAAAACTCATGTTCTTAACATTCAGGTTATGACTTCATCCTTATGTCATATTACAGTAATTGCCTTCTCACTGGAAGTTAAGCAGTGCCATTGTCCATTAATATTCTGTGAATCCATTTTTTGCTTTGAAATCAGAATGTTCAAAACCCAAGCTTGTCATTTCCTTTCTGCAAACGCTGTAGTGCAGAAGTCTGTCCCTCATCAGTGTTTTAAAATAATAGTTATGTAACAGAAACATGGAGCCTTCCTTCAGGATCTCAAAGCACTTAAATCGGCAGATCCTCACAATCAGTCACAGGTCACTTAATTGTGATAACACAGAGCATCATGGATTACTAGCATCCTATTGCCATAAGCAAGGATCCCAGCTGTGTTTTCAAGACCAAAGACGAAAACAATTGTCCTAGGATTTCGTTTTGAGGGCTTGCTTCCTAGTACTCTCCTTGGTACTAATTCTATCTTGATCTAATTGTTTTCTTATAATACTTGCCAAACACTATCAGTTAGCAAGTAACACACACTATTAAGTCCATTCAATCATCATAGTCATTGGCCCAGAGCTACAAGTTAATTAGGTATGTAGACTCAAGTTTATCAAGTCTTCAATTTTATCAAATGTTTTGCTACTACAATAACATAAATCTAATATCTCACTGGTCTCTGGAAATAGTTTTCTTACTATCTTCCACTTGCTAACTAAGCCAATGTCACATATTTTAGGCTTGTTGTTGTTGTTACATTATCCACCTTTGCTAGAAATGCCTTTGTTAGGTTAGTCTCTATGATGGTAATTAAATCACCAAATTCTCCCTAACAACACACTGAAGTTTGTTTTTTGATAGTCTGTGGTGGCTCTAATAGCTACCTTCCAATTAGTGACTCACTGATCTAGCCAACATTTACCTTGCATATATGCTATTTAGAAATAATAGATTCTGGGTCAGGGGCAGCCGGGAGATGAATGTTCACACACTGGCTCTTAAATACTTAACGTGGACATGTCACCCATCACTTCTGCTCACCACCCACTATTCATAATTAGTCATATACCTTGGCTTAACTGAAAGGGTGTTGAGAAATGTGAAGGGGGAGGACACACATGTATATAAAGGGAACAGTACATGGAGAGACTCAAATTAACATCGATATTCATGATCATTTTAATATGGAGCTTAGATAACAGGATAGTTCTTACTTGATAGAAATTTAGATTGTTTCAAAACTTCTGATATTAAAAAATGCTCCTGTGAACATTCTTGCTTAAAATTCTTTATACACTTATTCATATATCTCCTTAACATATATTTTTAGTAATGCAATTTCCAGAATAAAAGGCACCTTTCTTTCTTACTGACTCTATGTGGGATAGATATTCTCCATCACGTTTATAATGCTAAGTATTTTAAGTCTTTTCGTATTTGCTAATCTGGAAGAGAAGAAACAATATTTTATTATTTTTATTTATATTTATTTAGTTACAAATAAGTTTAAACATGTTCAATTGTGTTGATGTGCCTTTTGGATTTCCTTATTGTTAAATTTCTATTGATGTTCTTTGCCTAGGTGTTTGTTTTTAAATGAGAATCTTTGTTAGGTTTGTTTTTTTTTTAATTGGCTCATACAATGACCCACTGATGCTATAGTGAAAGAATCATGCTTACAGCCATAATCTGTTGTTTTTATGTCCATTTTTTATGAGCAGTTGGACGCACTGGTTTCAACTGATTATCATTAGGATCTTGTCTTAGTTTTACTCTGCCTACCTTTCCCAGATGGGTGAGAAAAAATTAACTATGTCTAAGATTAGCCATGGTCTTAAAGACTAGTATAGTGCACTGGATTACTGGATAAAATAACCCTATTCTCTGTAGGGTTCATAGGAATTACATGCAGGTTTGTTGTTAGTTTGTTTCTTTTGTTGTTAATCTTTTTTTTTAAGTTAAATTTTGAATGTTTTTAGGACATAGAATCCATCTCTGATGCTGGAACAAAGCTATATTATTTCAATTATTGATTTGTGCCTTTTGCTGACAATATTTCATTAATATTGAAGGGCCCATATAAATGTAAAAATGTATTTAACACAAATGGAAGTCATTCTGTTTTCATGATTTAACCTTTACCTACGAAACATATAAGTGAACATCTTCAAATAAGACGTTCTGCTTTTAAAAATAAGTCTCCGTTCTGCTGCAGTTTGCACATTCTCAAAATTCAACTTTTAACTCACCAGATTACCTTACTGAGAGCATCTTGATGGTAAACCACACAGTATTGTGAAAGCGGCATTGAAGAGATGACTTATTTAGCAAGTGTATTGTATCAGAGTTTCAATAAAGAAGTGATCTGGTCAATTTCATTCAAAATTATGAGACTTCTTGCTCACTGATGAAGTAGATATGACAGAATAATGGCTGATGTTTGGTGCCAGTCACATACACAGGTGTCTCCAGCCATCATTCTGTTTCCAAAAGAACCCATTGTATCTTCGTAACTTAGGGGATGGCTCTCTCTATGCATTCCATTTCACTTTAATATATGTATCTTGCTGAGGAGAAAATGTTTTCTCTTTAAGATTATATTGTGGTCTCACATGTATTTACTTTCATTATTTAAAAGCAATATGGGCTTAATTTCTTTGGCAAAGCCAAAGAAGAACTGTTGTAGGGTTTGATGTAGCTTCCTCATATGTATTATGCTCTGATTTGTGTAAAGGTCAATATAATTCTACTATAAATCCCGAGATCTTGCATTTTAGCAATTCAAGTGAGCAGACACAAATTTTCTATGGCTCATTTAGGTACCTCAATTTCAAATATTAGCAACAAGATAGTATCATCCATCTACTTTTCCTCTGCACTTACAAATAATGCCCATAATACTTTTACAAACTATTTTTTTCTTATGGCATAGATATACCTCCCTTATGTATTATACTTATTTTTGCTAGACCTAATTTTGATGGATTCCTTCTTATGTTTAAACACATATGGTGCTATTTTGTCACATATTTTTTACCAAGTTTAACAGATGACTAAATTGGACAACTTATATTTAGGGAAAATGACATTTTCATGTTGTACACTGTAAAACACATATTGGTGGCCTGTGGGAACTTTGGATAAAACATCTTGAGAAAAATTACATGATTCCTTTAGTATAGAAGAGGAAGTAAAATATATGTGTATACAGAGTATGTGTGTGTGACAGAGAGAGACCAGATGATCCACAAGATTCTTTCAAGTGCTAAAACTGCATAATTCCGTTATAATATAGTTTTATAATATTAAGTTGTTCCTAGTGTGAGACCAAACCATCTTCCCGAGGGGCCCATTTACTAGTGATCAGTCATAGAAGCCTCTATTTAAGCATTGTGAGCTTTCTTAGAGGCCAGAAATAACCTCACTAAGATTCCATTTATAATTTATTCTCTTTCCTATAAGAGGTACTATCATCTTAGGAGGGATATATAGGGTGGAAACTTGATAATTGCTTATATTAAGATGAACCAAAGAGATGTGTTTGCTCAAGCTCAGATTATTAGTTAGGCACAAGGCATTTCATATGTTTCAAACTCCCAAGAATGGTATGCGGTTTGGAAAAGAGTATAAAGGGAACCTGTGAATTAGTACTATGGGAAGTGTGTGTGTGTGTGTGTGTGTGTGTGTGTGTGTGTGTGTATGGAGACAGAGAGATGTGCTTCCTACTGAAAGAATATAAACTTTTTTTCCTGTGTCCATGGAAATTTTACCAGAATGTATATCATTTTTGTTATAAAATAAATCATAAATTGTTTAAAGTAGAGATATTATAGGTGGCATTTGTATAAATCAATATATTTATTTAAAATAAATTTATAAAAATTTTTATAAATAAAAATTTTACATAAATAAAAATTAAACACATGGTTCTTGTAGCTCACCTCTCAAGAGCTCAGAATAGCAGGACAAATTAAAACATGAAGTCTCAAGGGAAGAAATAGAGCCAAAAACTTTTAGATAGTAAAATATATATTTATAAGTACAGAATTAATTAATGAAAAGTGTATACTCAGAAACAAATTGAAAAAAAATTAAAAAAAAAGAATACTACCCATACAAATCTTTGTACAGAGACAGGGCAATGTGATCAGAGATGTAAGAGAAGGTAAATTCCTATCCAAGTCACTATGAGTAAAACAAGATAAGGTGAAATTTGAAGGAAAAACAGGCTAAGGTTAAGATGACAATGAAAAAGAAACTTTGGAAAATTTAAGTCCTTATAGAGGTCTTGCAGTGACAAAAATAAGAATACACACTTTCTCTTTTTGCAAAACTGAGGCAGAGATTTACTAGGATAGCTGATGTTTAACCAAAGGGTGAAGACACAGACAATTTAACAAAAGATATTGCATCTCAGGGATTGGGCCATGGGAGGCAACTGTGGAAAGAGTATGCAGGGCTGGTGGGTTCTGGCCCCACTGCAAAGCTCTACACAAGTCAAAAGGCCTGTAGGAATGGACCTTTGACTGCCTTCTTCAACAACATGTGGGAGAAATGTGAAATTTCTGACACAATAAAGTAAGGCCTATTAAGCCATACTAGTGACAATAATCTGTGATAGGAAGTATTAGAAACTGGGCATTGGTGTTTGTAGACAGGTGTTAAAGATGTTTCTAGAACTTCTCTTACTAACACTGGGGGAAAGAGATGAGGGATTGATACAGAAGATGCAGTTCTTTATTGAATTTTGGATGGATCAAAACTTCTGCCAAGGGAGAAAATTAAGCAGGATGTTTGCAATGCTATCTCAAAAAAAAAAATAAAATAAATTCTGAGACCAAGAAAAAAAAAATAGCTGTCAGAATTTTTTTTTTCCTGACAGAGCCCCTGAACATCATATTGGGGGTCAAGAACTTTGAGAATAGGGCTACCTCCGAAACCAATCTGAGAATCCACAGTTGGCATCTCATGTGTTTTGAGAATTTGTTTTCTTGTTCATCATTCTGTTATTTGCCTCTCTCTGCTCCTGCTTACTGTGGATGTATATTTGGCTATCTTTGGGTAGCTCAAAGGAAAAGCTATCATATAGACACCCACCCAAATACTGGGGGTGTTGCTGGTTCTAGGCACTGAGGTCTCCATCCATGTCATGGCTCAGATGCAGTAATACCACAACAAAGCGCTAATATTTGATGAGCAGTTCCTATGTTCCAGGTATGATTTTAAGCATCTCATGTACAACCTCTGATTTAATCCTCATACTGAAGGATATCCTGTATCTTTTTATTTGGGGCCTTTATATATTATGGAATAGAATTGCAGTTTAGAAGATAAATTCACAAGAAGAAAGAAAGCTTGATCTGACTGGTACAGAATTGTTGTTAGGGTACAATGTTTTGGTTTTCAGTGTTAAGGCAGTGGTTGCTCAAGTTCACATTCCTTCTACTACTATTGAAATTTAAGAAAGTGTTCTACTAACTGGAACATTTTAAAACAAAACACCAAGCTATAAAAAGGACATAATAAGGATATTTAATTCTGAGTGACCGGAAAGTGTGAGAAGGAAGAAAATTACTACCCAGGAAAATATGACATATGCCTGAGCTTATAAATAAAAAAATAAGTTTTGTAAATGAAATCATTAAAATCTAATTATAAGGCAACCATAATAAATTAATAGTCACTATTTACTGAATAAGTACTGTGTGTCGAACAATAGTCTTATATTTTTATATACGCTATTTTACTTAATCTTCACAATATCCCTCCTAGGCAGGCACTTTTAAAGGCATTAAAATAAAGCAAAGGTTTCATTAAGTGTGCTGCCTCCCACTCTGAGCAGTGGGTGAAAATAACAGAAGTTTTGGGTTGAGGGGAGAGTCTCAGCCTAAATGAAGGGTATAGAGAGGAAATGACACCATGACATTTAGTATCTGACTTTGCTACTTCAGAAGGCTTTTAAAGGCTTTTAAAGCCAACTATCCAAGATCATGGAGAAAATATGTAAATTACAGTTCTGGAAAAAATTTTTTTGATTTCATGAAAAGGAAAGGGTGAGGAATGAAAAACTAATACTTTCAAGATACAAACCCTTTCCAGTAGCAAAAATATATATAAACCTTATGAATATGCAATGAATGCTACAGAACAGTTCAAAAGGTAAAACACATTGTGTAATAAAGGAGGATGAAATAGATTATGGCAAAGCAATAAAAAAGAAGTCTGTTTTGTGTTAATTAGAAACTACTCTGCAATGTTTGAAGGATTTGTATTGATCTTTTTTGGAGAATCATTAATATGTATTACATGTAAATTTAATAATAACTTACAAGAATTGAATGAATGATGGAGAAATTTGAAATATTAAAACACTAACCAGATGTAAAGTAATTTTAATCCTCCTTTTTAGTGAAATCAATTATTTGATCAGATATTGCAACAGTGTGTTTTGTTTTTTTTCTTTAATCAGCTCTAATTTTCCTTTAAAGTGACCTTTAAAGGTGACCAGCAGGGAGTGTGTGTATGTGCATGGGTGCATGTCTGTGTGTGTGTGTGTGTGTGTGTGTGTGTGAGAGAGAGAGAGAGAGAGAGACAGAGAGAGAGACAGAGACCTAGACACAGGGAAGGAGAAGGATAAGAGGGGGAGGGTAAGGGGAAGGAAGAGAGGGAGAGAGAGAGAGGAAGAGAGGAGGGAGAGGGAAAGAAAGGGGGAGGGGCAGAGAATGGTAGAGGGGTGAGAGAGAGAGAGAGAGAGAGAGAGAGATAGCAATTGAAAGCAGAGGGTCTGGACTCAAATTTTGCTAACTAGTTGTGGAAACTTGGTAATAACTTACTCTCACTGAGCCCCAATTTTCTCAATTATAAAATAGAGAAGTAAACAGAACTTATGCTTAATAATTGTTCTGAAGAGTAAAGAGATTGTCTTTTACCAACAGTCCCCAGTTATATCTTGAATTTATTTACACAACCAGACATATTCTTATATTGCATTACATATTTCATTTTTATAAATTTATATTCACAGATAACATATATTTAATTTTTTTTAAAAAAGAGACTGGTTCTGAAAGACTGAAATAGTGAAGAAAACTGTGCTGGAATACAACAGTTTTAGTCCAAAAACCATTCACTGGGTACTTTCCATATGCAGGTTTTTACATGTTGCATTCTGGCTGGGGATAAGAATACATATTGCTGTAGTAAATAAAAGTAATACTTGATCAGTGCCATTAAATCTGGGTCAGAGGAAGTACATAGAGTGTTGAGAGAGAAAATTTTTTCTTTAGTGATTAAGGGAAGGCTCAAAATAAATTAATGTTTGAGTTGGCTTTGAGGAAATGTAGGATATTTTTTTGGCAGAGATATTGGTGGGTGGACAGTACAATTTCAGAAAAGCAATGGCATAGAGGAGATGTAGAAAATGTGGAACATTTTCAAGGAATGGCATTAATCTGGTAGGATAGTTAGTATTTTGCTAACTCCAGAATTTATCTCATTTCTTTGTTCCCCTTCGTAACCGAACTTCACGATTTTTAATTTACTCTTCAGAAATATTAAATCCACAGTAAATAAGAAAGCTATGTTATCCATAATCTCTCAGATCACTTTTGCCATACTTCCATGAGATCCTTTTTTCCTTTCTTTTTTTTTTTTTTAAGAAAAACATTGTAAATATAGTTGAAGAAACCCCATTCCTCTTTCATATTCCTTCTCTCTCTCCTTAGGAGTGACTGCTATTCAGAATTTGGGATTAACCCTTCCTATTTCATATTTTTAAACATTTACCACACATATATATAATATATATAAATATTATATATGTTATGTATATAATATATAATATATAATATATAATATATAATATAATATATATAATAATGTATAATATAATTATATATAATATATAATTATATATAATATATGTGATAATATATAATAATATATAATAATATACATAATATATATAAATATTATATATAAATAACATATAATATCATCTGTTGTCCTTTTCGAAAGATGTTTGATACTGTGTATTTATTTTATCTGTGGTGCTGCGTACCACTCCTGGATGGATGGATCCCTTGGCCCTAAAGCTGTCGTTGAAAACACACTGCATAAGTCTCTCACTCCTTCCAGGAGCTTTACTTGACCAGCCTACAAGAAAACCTTTATAGTAATTGTGTGAGACCTTCTTTAAAGAGTTTCAGTTACCCTAACTACATAACCTTCTTAAATTCTGTAGCTGAAGCAGGCCTTTTTGGTTTTGTTTTTAATTCCACCAGGCATTTGTTTAAATTATCCTACCAAATATTTAATTGATAATTTGGTTTCATTCCAACTACGTTTGTTAGACACCAGACCAAACTTGTATTCTGGTTAACTAGTAACAGATATTTCATGCCACCTTTGCTGCTCATCATTTGTAATTAAACACAGATTAAAGCAATTTATTTTAATAGTGAAAACTCCCTTCTGAGGAATATGTTCAGGATATCCTAGGGGAAAGAAGAATAGGAAGTTACCATTTGAAAGTGCCAAAGGCCTTCATGTAAAAATATTGGAAATATTTCCCCTGGCTGATTCCACAGGGGCTGAATTTCCCATAACTGGCGTTTTTTTCTTACAGATCCTACCAAGAATCTATGTATATTTTTACCTGGCTAAAGCATGATGCTTTGTGAAAAATGAAGTATATGAGGCACCATTATAGCACAGGAACAAATATTTAGAAGACTAGATAAATTTTGTATAGGTTTTATACTAAAAAATGATAAGCAATTATTGCCCAAATTTCAGCAGAAAAATACATAAACTCAACACCTGATAGACATATTTGCAAAGCTGTTAACTTGAATTCTTTTAATTGTTTTTGGAAAAAAAATCACTCAGTACTCGATCATGTTAGGGATAGTATCTGTACATGTTATGCAATCAAGTATGTTACTTTGAATCCTATCAAAATGGGAAAAAAATCAAAATCATAAAAGAATTACCCATGTAACGTAACATTTTTACACTATACATGTTTGTGTATCACACACATACACATGTATATATGATTGAAAGACAATTAAACATGAGTTTTATATTTGGTAACTCAGATTTTTCCCTTCAAGTCAATAATTTCAAAATGTTTGGTGTGAAAAAAAGAATTTCATTTTGAGTTATGAAACACATTTCAAGAGGGTTTCTGATTTTGTTACTGTGCCATCAATGAAGTTTTGTTTCTCCCTCCTGGAAATACAATGATGGAAATCAACAGGTAAAGTCTGAGTACTAAGAGAAGGAACACATCCCATGTATTATTAATTGCTGCTTGCTTTGGTAGGTTTTTTTGGCTGGTGAGGCAAAAAAGGTCAAGTACGAACATAATGAATATGCTGGGATCCAGGTCTTCATTAATAGCATTCTTTAGCTTTGGGGTCATGTAAAGATGACCCTTGGCCTTTTTTAGTCAATTACTGTTTTATGTATTCATTACTAATACAATATATCTTAACTGTTATATTTGGGCAACAGAATATCTCTTTTTCACTCACATATCTCTTTTTCCTGTCCATGGGAATGAAAATGACTTAGGGGGTTATCAGATTTTCCATATCATTTCTTATTAGCTAAAGGGAATTCTCTCAGTTTCTCTCTGAGTACTACTCATCTGACCTAAATGGGAAGAGTAAAGTTTATTTTATGTTTAGGTATGTAAGCTTTTTCACTGAACTTAGGAGCAAAACAGTAGTGGGAGAGTTCACAAGTATAAATATTTGCAGACATTTAAAATTATGGTTGAAAATAAATAACACATGGGAAGTATAATAATGATTAGAATATTCTCCTATTTCTCACTGGAATCATGAGTTTATATAGGAGATAATTTTTAATATTTCATAATTTAAAAAAATGTTATCATGGGGTTCCTGGAGTGTCTCAGTTGGTTAAGAATCCAACTTCAACTCAGGTCATGATCTGGCAGTTTGTGGGTTCAAGCTCCACACTGGACTCTGTGCTGACATCTCAGAGCCTGGATCCTGTTTTGGATTCTGTGTCTCCCTCTCTCTCTGCCCCTCTCCCACGCATGCATGCTCTCTCTCAAAAAAATAAAAACATTTAAAAAAATATAGTCATTTCTCAAGTTTAAAGGATATATTTGATATAATAGTTTAAGCATCAGCTATGGTAAATGCAGCACAGTGATAGATATATTAGTGAGTTACATGGTCTTCTTAAAATTTACATTTATTTTAGGTTTATGTTGAAATAAAACTAGTAGAAAAACATTACAGTGTTTCATAATTGTGCTCCAGGCACCTTTAGGACAATTCACTGCTTATTAACTAGCAGCTAGATAGTGGTCAACTTATGACTGCTCACTAATGAATCAAAGTTATTTTGCTACAACTGATTTTTCTTAAGAAAAGCCTAAGGGTCCTATCTTCTGTGGGTTAAAACTGACAGAGACTAATTTAAATTCATTCAGCAGTCCAGCTGAGACAACTGTGGTAAGGTGGTAGTCATAATTTATCTGTGCTCTGAAAATGTTCTGACCTTATTTACTTTCCAAGCTATGAATGAATGAGTTTTAAATGGCTCAGCATTCAGGATGAGTGTTGGCAAGTAAAAATCCCATAGCACAAGAGGAATAATGTGACAGCAGAAGTTTAAAGCCAAAGTCCACAGCAGGGATCTCACAAGAAGTTGCCTCTTTCATAGCATTCATATTTATAACTCTTTTCTTCCTTCTCTTCCTTCCTCCCACCTTCCCTTTTCCCTTTCCCCTTCCTCTTTCTAGAACCAACGTAGCCTACATCTTAGAAATGATTTGCATTTGGGGGTGCCTGGGTGGGTCGGCCAGTTAAGTGTCCAACTTCAGCTCACGTCCTGATCTTATGGTTCATGGGTTCAAGCCCTACAGGGGGTGTCTGCTGTCAGTGCTCAGCCTGCTCTGGATCCTGTCTCCCTCTCTCTCTGCCCCCTACTCGTGCTCGCTCGCTCTCTCTCTCTCTCTCTCTCTCTCTCAAAAATAAATAGAGATTTTAAAAATGATTTGTATTTGTAAACAATATGCAAGAATTGGTTTCTATTTTAAAGGAATCCACATTTCTAGATTAAGCAGAACAAGAGAATTGGACAACATATGAAAAAGAACTTGCCTTTTCTTTTTCATTTACTGTTTTACTTCTGTTTTCTTGTACATTAAATCTCATGGCCATCTAGAAACAAAATTGTAGAAGAGATGAAATTTGCCTTTCTTCTCCCTGCCTTTTAGCACCTCTCTTTCAATTTCTGTGCTCCTACCCTGAACAGAAACTCTTTTCTGCCTTTCCTTATTTCAGTATTTCAAGTAAAGCTTGAATGGTATATGGAATATGAGTCCATTGCCTTTACATCTGAAGAAAATTAGAAAACTAGAGCTTACACAGTGGTAGGACAGGTAGGTTTAAGGATAAATTAACTTTCATTATTACATGGAATTTTCTCCTGTAATGCTACAGTGTAGTTAGAATGACATTGTTACTCAACACATAAAGAAACTTGGTTCAGAAAGGTCCTAAGCAATGCCAATCAGTAAGTGGCCACTGTAGAACTGAAACCCAGGTCTTCTGACTCATAGTTGGGCATTCTTTCCATGACCTTACTTTGGAAAGGTCTTACTTAGTTAAATTTTACGTGACACTTATATATGATAAAAATGTCCATTTTTCATCCTAGAATGAAACTGGAGACAGTTTCTAAACCCAATTAGAAGACCATCAAGTGATGGAATTTCACTCACTAGCAACAGTGTACTGGCTGTGAAAATACTGTAAGTAAGGTCTTTTTGGTATTCATCTGGTACCAGACAAGGTCTATGGACTTCACCTGTACATAAAACAAACCCTTGCAAATCCAATCACTTACTTATACCACTTTTTGGTAGAAAATTACAGAATTCTTGTTTTTATCACTCAAATGCTGGCAATAGACCTAAGAAAATTCTAGATACGTAGCACAATTATTGAGAACACAGGCTTTGATATGACACAGATTGGGGTGAAGTACTGACTCTGTATCTTACTACCTTGATGACTAAGGTTTGCTTAATTAACCTTTCACAATCTCATTTGCCTCAGTGGAGAATGGGAATGATTAGGTCTAATCCTCAGCTTTTATGTCCTATATGGCTGTATTGATTGCTAACTCTTCAATTATTGAAGACTCATAATGGCTCTTAAAAAGTTACACCACTTTTCAGATGACTCCTTTCTTTCAGTATAGTACTTTTTTCATTCCACAACTTAACTAAATTCCCTACATTAGCCAACATTCTGACACTTTAGTTGCAGTCAAAAACATATTAATAATTTTTCCAAAACATTGTCTTTTGGTCAGAGAATATTATGTAAAACAACTTTCAATCACTGTGTTAGCATGCTTGCCTAGTGTACTTAGAAGTGAGAAGTATGAAGAGGTACCTGCTTCTTTGACACCTCAATCTGTTGTGAGCACACACTAGTTTCAATTATTTTGAAGTGCTCTCAGGTTCTGTCTTTATTTTGTGCTTCAGGTTTTTTTTTTCCCTGTGCTGTAACTATTTTCAAGTGCAATTAGAATGCAAAATAACCATGTGCCACCCAAAAGGCTTACCTGTCTGAAAGTCAGTCACTTGGCTCTCTCCTTTTTAAATTATTTTCCTAGTATGATTTCTTTGTACCTTTTCCCACCTACCTCCACCTGTTATTCAGTCATCTTTTCCTCCTTTGGTCGGTACAACAAGCTTTCACGATATTGCATGTTTTTTAGATGTTCAGATTTTCCGATCTTTGAACATTGTTCAAACATCATCAAGTGTCTTGGGTTAGGATGAAATGCACCATATTTTTTCCATTAAAATTAATGGAAATGTTTATAGTTTATTATTTAACATCTTTGCAACTAATGGCAAGGTTTTTATGAACACATTAACATCATTTCACAAGAGACACTAGTTGTTAAATAATGAATGCCCTGAGTCCTCTAAGTGCTCCCCCTCCTACCCTGGCTACAGAAGTCTTCCTCCAGAATGTCTTCCTCCAGACATTCCCCAACACAGGACTGGACTCAAAAAATCCTTCAGAATTTTATTCCATTATGCATGCTGGCTTGCCTTCCAAATGGTCCATATTGTTGCTATACTTGTTATTTAGTATTGTGAATATTCCTCCTAGTGATGACAATAATGGAACCTATCCCCAAAGGTTGTTTTAGGAATAAAATTGTATAATGCATGGAAAGAACTAGTGTAATGTTTAGTACCCAGTAAATATTCCATGCGTATTAGCTGTAGTTGTAATATTATTGTTTAAGATGTAATAATTTAAGAGGTGGCTGGGCGGCTCAGTTGGGTAAGTGTCTGACTCTTGATTCCAGCTCAGGCAAGATCTCACAGTCATGAGATTGAGCCCTGCATCAGGCTGCATGCTGAGCGTGGACCCTGTTTGTGATTCTCTCTCCCTCTCTCTGTGCTCCCCAATTCTCACTCATGTCTTGCCCCCCTCTCTCTCTCAAAATATACATTTAAAAAAAAAAGAGGTAATGATTTAAAAATCTGTGTATTTCTATAAGTTAACACTTTAAACATCTCAATTTTATAAATATGTTGTGCTAAGTGCAGGCTTCTATAGCTAGTATCTTCAGTTATATTTCATTAGTGAGGAGTAATATATTTGATTTTAAAGTTGATGTCCATTGGATTACATAAAACCAAAATAAATAGCAACACATAATTAAAATTAGAAATCTTCACAATTGATTTATTTTTTAAAGAAACTTACTTAAATATTAATGCAGAAAAATCCTTTGTGTGTAAATATGTGTGTATGTAATCAAATATTTAGCATTTCAACCAATGCAAGATTCTAATTTTATTGATAACATTTTCATGGAATCAGTATATGATTCAAACTTGGGTACATATTGGTTATCTTGGCTAATTTAATTTATATGTGATACTTAACATGATTTGTGTCAATTCACAGAAAGCATGTAAATATCTTCCTTTCAGTGCTCTGAGAGAAACTCAGCAAAATTCAATAATTGGGCATCTTGAACCTTGAGAAAATCAAAACTAACCCATTTTTTCCCCTTTCTGGTAATTTACATTCTTAACATTAGTCACTTATTGCGTCTACTCATTGATGGAGTAGTCACTGAACAGAGTACCATCAACCTCTGCAGACTACATGGGAAGTCAGGCATATTTTTGAGCATCTCATTAATGTAGCCTCTGAATGCAAGCCACCTGGATCTGGTATGACCCTATGTTGGTCGCCAGGGTTGAGTGAAGCAGTTAATCAGGTTTTCCATGTATCAGTTTTCTCATCTGTATAAAAGAGAATAAAAACTCATGTACCTTGTAGTGTTGTAGTGTAGACTTACCTAGTTAATACATGTAAAACTTTTAGGATAGCACCTGGCAAAGAGCATGTGTTCTATTAAAGTCGACTGTTTTTACAAATAACCATTGTCATGCCATATCCCATTGAGAAGAATTAAATGATGTCAGTTTTGACAATGAGGAGTGTACCTGACTATGTGTGTTTCTAATCCTGATATTTTGATTTTCATAAAAGTAGATACACTGTTAATTAAAAAAAGGTCCAGCATATTTTAAATTATTTAGTGCTAACTAGTATTATTTTACTGTTGGATTTAAAATAAGCAAAAAATCAACTTCTTAATTAGGATTATTATATGCTGGGTATTAAAATGAAAATGATTAAGGTAGGATAGGGAATTATTGAAAATAAGACATATTCTATAAGTTTTAGATCAATCTTAAATTCATTAACTGAGCTTCCATTAGAAATAGAAAGCTCAAATCTGTGAAAATGTGAAAGAGTCCTATGCAAAGCAATCTCTTCTGATGGCAGTAACAGGTGCAATTACTTGTGTCCTCTCAAAGAGCAGGAAACCAAATTAGGATTGTACTGAAAAAATGGAGTTTTTACTATTGAGGAAGAATAAGCTCAGATGTAACGGAAAGGGACATAAGATAGAGGAAGAGAACTGCAAGTTATACTGAAGAGTGTGAGACAGAAGGAAAAAGAAGATGTGACAAGTGATGTGGAGGATGCCAGAAAAAAATGAAAAGCATCATAGGAAATATAAATGAGGAATGTTTATAAGAACGAGACTAAGAAGAAATGAGAAAGAAGGAAAAGATGGAAGAGAGATTGCAGAACCTATGGAAACAGAAACTGTTGTCTTATCATTTTTTTTGTTTCCTTACACTTTTGCCCCTGTTTTTTTTCCTTGAGTTTTGTATCATTTCTTTCAGAAAATACAGAGCCTCTGGCATAAATGAGTATTTTCTGAAATAAATGATACAAAAGTCAAGGAAGAAAACAGGGGCAAAAATGTAAGGAAACAAAAAAAGTGTTAAAACCATGATATAATTGAAGTCAGTTAAATGCTTACCAGTGCCTACCAAAAATTAGATTCCTTTAATATTTTAATAAATTCATCACTTGTTCTTTTAAAATACGACACAAATTAGCATTGTTCACCAATTTGCTAATTTGAGAAACATTCTTCCTAGGTCAATCTATTGTTTATTTGTTCAAACACTGTACCAATAAACAAGCAATTGTTCTGTTATTCTAAACAAATATGTTAATCGCTTTTAAGGTCATCTTTTCAGCGTATTACTAGAAGTGATAACAAGATTAAAGAATGAAAAGAAATGAAGCCAAGAATATGCTAATGAAATTTACATTAATCACTGTGCATTGACAAGGATGAATGATCTTATTTTTAAATCAGGAATCACTCCTGAACTAGCAATCCACCACTGACACTTATTGTCATGATACTTCTAAAATGGCATTTGAAAAGATCACTGTTATAATATGTGCATATGCTTTAAATGTAGACACTGTGTTAACTCAATCTTCAAAATATTCACACATGAAATGATATACTTACAACATATATTTGCATTCATTTTGTTGTCCAGGGTTTAGTTGAGGCTCTAAGATACAAAGACAATAAGACCAAGTTACTAGTCCCAATAAACTGCAGGCTTAATAAAACAGATATCTAAAACAACTTTAGCAAAATATATGTGTGTGTTATTACAGTTTGGTGAAGGTGAGACAAGGGGAGATGAAAAGAAAGTGTCCTTGGAGTAGGTGTTTTTAGACAGGGTCTCAAAATATAAATATGGGATGGCTAAATTATTTCTTACAAAGGAAAGGGCAGGCAGAAAAAATACAGAATATTTTACATGTAACAAATGGGTCAACCAAAGACAATGGTATTCTTATTTTTTGAGGTGAATTTTCAGGATTCCAGTTTCTATTTTGTATCCATGTAGGTTTATATCATGATCCAAACCTGAAAATTAAAGGACGAATGAAACAAAGTCATTAGCAGCAATGTACCATCATTAATCCTGAACATGACATGCCTTTTTACACCTCTTAAAGTTTCACTGGTATCTTTACATATTAATAGTGGAGATTCTGGGAAGATGGCGGCGTAGGAGGACGCTGGGCTCACCGCGCGTCCTGCTGATCACTTAGATTCCACCTACACCTGCCTAAATAACCCAGAAAACCGCCAGAGGATTAGCAGAACAGAGTCACCAGACCCAAGTGCAGACGAGAGGCCCACGGAAGATGGTAGGAAGGGCGGCGAGGCGGTGCGCGCTCCACGGACTGGCGGGAGGGAGCCGGGGCGGAGGGGCGGCTCGTCAGCCAAGCAAGCCCCCGAGTCTGGCAGGCAAAAGCGGAGGGGCCTGACGGACTGTGTTCCGACAGCAAGCGCGACTTAGCGTCTGGGAGGTCATAAGTTAACAGCTCTGCTCGGAAAGCGGGAAGGCCGGAGGACAAAGGGAGGGTGAGCTGCGGAGCCCCCGGACGACAGAGCTCAGTTTGGCGGGGAACAAAGGCGCTCGCCAGCGCCATCTCCCCCGCCCATCCCCCAGCCAAAATCCCAAAGGGAACCGGTTCCGGCCAGGGAAATTGCTCGCTCTGCGCAAACACCCAACTCTGTGCTTCTGCGGAGCCAAACCTCCGGCAGCGGATCTGACTCCCTCCGGCTGCCACAGGGCCCCTCCTGAAGCGGATCACCTAAGGAGAAGCGAGCTAAGCCTGCCCCCCCCTGCCGCCGTGCACCTTGCCTTCCCACCCCAGCTAATACGCCAGATCCCCAGCATCACAAGCCTGACAGTGTGCAAGTAGCCCAGACGGGCCACGCCACCCCACAGTGAATCCCGCCCCTAGGAGAGGGGAAGAGAAGGCACACACCAGTCTGACTGTGATCCCAGCGGTGGGCTGGGGGCAGACATCAGGACTGACTGCGGCCCCGCCCACCAACTCCAGTTATACACCACAGCACAGGGGAAGTGCCCTGCAGGTCCTCACCACTCCAGGGACTATCCAAAATGACCAAGCGGAAGAATTCCCCTCAGAAGAATCTCCAGGAAATAACAACAGCTAATGAGCTGATCAAAAAGGATTTAAATAATATAACAGAAAGTGAATTTAGAATAATAGTCATAAAATTAATCGCTGGGCTGGAAAACAGCATACAGGACAGCAGAGAATCTCTTGCTACAGAGATCAAGGGACTAAGGAACAGTCACGAGGAGCTGAAAAACGCTTTAAAGGAAATGCAAAACAAAATGCAAACCACCACGGCTCGGATGGAAGAGGCAGAGGAGAGAATAGGTGAACTAGAAGATAAAGTTATGGAAAAAGAGGAAGCTGAGAAAAAGAGAGATAAAAAAATCCAGGAGTATGAGGGGAAAATTAGAGAACTAAGTGATACACTAAAAAGAAATAATATACGCATAATTGGTATCCCAGAGGAGGAAGAGAGAGGGAAAGGTGCTGAAGGGGTACTTGAAGAAATAATAGCTGAGAACTTCCCTGAACTGGGGAAGGAAAAAGGCATTGAAATCCAAGAGGCACAGAGAACTCCCTTCAGACGTAACTTGAATCGATCTTCTGCACGACATATCATAGTGAAACTGGCAAAATACAAGGATAAAGAGAAAATTCTGAAAGCAGCAAGGGGTAAACGTGCCCTCACATATAAAGGGAGACCTATAAGACTCGTGACTGATCTCTCTTTTGAAACTTGGCAGGCCAGAAAGAATTGGCACGAGATTTTCAGGGTGCTAGACAGCAAAAATATGCAGCCGAGAATCCTTTATCCAGCAAGTCTGTCATTTAGAATAGAAGGAGAGATAAAGGTCTTCCCAAACAAACAAAAACTGAAGGAATTTGTCACCACTAAACCAGCCCTACAAGAGATCCTAAGGGGGACCCTGTGAGACAAAGTACCAGAGACATCACTACAAGCATAAAACATACAGACATCACAATGACTCTAAACCCGTATCTTTCTATAATAACACTGAATGTAAATGGATTAAATGCGCCAACCAAAAGACATAGGGTATCAGAATGGATAAAAAAACAAGACCCATCTATTTGCTGTCTACAAGAGACTCATTTTAGACCTGAGGACACCTTTAGATTCAGAGTGAGGGGATGGAGAACTATTTATCATGCTACTGGAAGCCAAAAGAAAGCTGGAGTAGCCATACTTATATCAGACAAACTAGACTTTAAATTAAAGGCTGTAACAAGAGATGAAGAAGGACATTATATAATAGTTACAGGGTCTATCCATCAGGAAGAGCTAACAATTATAAATGTCTATGCGCCAAATACCGGAGCCCCCAAATATATAAAACAATTACTCATAAACAGAAGCAACCTTATTGATAAGAATGTGGTAATTGCTGGGGACTTTAACACCCCACTTACAGAAATGGATAGATCATCTAGACACACGGTCAATAAAGAAACAAGGGCCCTGAATGAGACACTAGATCAGATGGACTTGACAGATATATTTAGAACTCTGCATCCCAAAGCAACAGAATATACTTTCTTCTCGAGTGCACATGGAACATTCTCCAAGATAGATCATATACTGGGTCACAAAACAGCCCTTCATAAGTTTACAAGAATTGAAATTATACCATGCATACTTTCAGACCACAATGCTATGAAGCTTGAAATCAACCACAGGAAAAAGTCTGGAAAACCTCCAAAAGCATGGAGGTTAAAGAACACCCTACTAACGAATGAGTGGGTCAACCAGGCAATTAGAGAAGAAATCAAAAAATATATGGAAACAAACGAAAATGAAAATACAACAATCCAAACGCTTTGGGACGCAGCGAAGGCAGTCCTGAGAGGAAAATACATTGCAATCCAGGCCTATCTCAAGAAACAAGAAAAATCCCAAATACAAAATCTAACAGCACACCTAAAGGAAATAGAAGCAGAACAGCAAAGGCAGCCTAAACCCAGCAGAAGAAGAGAAATAATAAAGATCAGAGCAGAAATAAACAATATAGAATCTAAAAAAACTGTAGAGCAGATCAACGAAACCAAGAGTTGGTTTTTTGAAAAAATAAACAAAATTGACAAACCTCTAGCCAGGCTTCTCAAAAAGAAAAGGGAGATGACCCAAATAGATAAAATCATGAATGAAAATGGAATGATTACAACCAATCCCTCAGAGATACAAACAATTATCAGGGAATACTATGAAAAATTATATGCCAACAAATTGGACAACCTGGAAGAAATGGACAAATTCCTGAACACCCACACTCTTCCAAAACTCAATCAGGAGGAAATAGAAAGCTTGAACAGACCCATAACCAGCGAAGAAATTGAATCGGTTATCAAAAATCTCCCAACAAATAAGAGTCCAGGACCAGATGGCTTCCCAGGGGAGTTCTACCAGACGTTTAAAGCAGAGATAATACCTATCCTTCTCAAGCTATTCCAAGAAATAGAAAGGGAAGGAAAACTTCCAGACTCATTCTATGAAGCCAGTATTACTTTGATTCCTAAACCAGACAGAGACCCAGTAAAAAAAGAGAACTACAGGCCAATATCCCTGATGAATATGGATGCAAAAATTCTCAATAAGATACTAGCAAATCGAATTCAACAGCATATAAAAAGAATTATTCACCATGATCAAGTGGGATTCATTCCTGGGATGCAGGGCTGGTTCAACATTCGCAAATCAATCAACGTGATCCATCACATTAACAAAAAAAAAAGAGAAGAACCATATGATCCTGTCAATCGATGCAGAAAAGGCCTTTGACAAAATCCAGCACCCTTTCTTAATAAAAACCCTTGAGAAAGTCGGGATAGAAGGAACATACTTAAAGATCATAAAAGCCATTTATGAAAAGCCCACAGCTAACCTCATCCTCAACGGGGAAAAACTGAGAGCTTTTTCCCTGAGATCAGGAACACGACAGGGATGCCCACTCTCACCGTTGTTGTTTAACATAGTGCTGGAAGTTCTAGCATCAGCAATCAGACAACAAAAGGAAATCAAAGGCATCAAAATTGGCAAAGATGAAGTCAAGCTTTCGCTTTTTGCAGATGACATGATATTATACATGGAAAATCCGATAGACTCCACCAAAAGTCTGCTAGAACTGATACATGACTTGAGCAAAGTTGCAGGATACAAAATCAATGTACAGAAATCAGTTGCATTCTTATACACTAACAATGAAGCAACAGAAAGACAAATAAAGAAACTGATCCCATTCACAATTGCACCAAGAAGCATAAAATACCTAGGAATAAATCTAACCAAAGATGTAAAGGATCTGTATGCTGAAAACTATAGAAAGCTTATGAAGGTAATTGAAGAAGATTTAAAGAAATGGAAAGACATTCCCTGCTCATGGATTGGAAAAATAAATATTGTCAAAATGTCAATACTACCCAAAGCTATCTACACATTCAATGCAATCCCAATCAAAATTGCACCAGCATTCTTCTCGAAACTAGAACAAGCAATCCTAAAATTCATATGGAACCACAAAAGGCCCCGAATAGCCAAAGGAATTTTGAAGAAGAAGACCAAAGCAGGAGGCATCACAATCCTAGACTTTAGCCTCTACTACAAAGCTGTCATCATCAAGACAGCATGGTATTGGCACAAAAACAGACACACAGACCAATGGAATAGAATAGAAACCCCAGAACTAGACCCACAAACGTATGGCCAACTCATCTTTGACAAAGCAGGAAAGAACATCCAATGGAAAAAAGACAGCCTCTTTAACAAATGGTGCTGGGAGAACTGGACAGCAACATGCAGAAGGTTGAAACTAGACCACTTTCTCACACCATTTACAAAAATAAACTCAAAATGGATAAAGGACCTAAATGTGAGACAGGAAACCATCAAAACCTTAGAGGAGAAAGCAGGAAAAGACCTCTCTGCCCTCAGCCGTAGCAATCTCTTCCTCGACACATCCCCAAAGGCAAGGGAATTAAAAGCAAAAGTGAATTACTGGGACCTTATGAAGATAAAAAGCTTCTGCACAGCAAAGGAAACAACCAACAAAACTAAAAGGCAACCAACGGAATGGGAAAAGATATTTGCAAATGACATATCGGACAAAGGGCTAGTATCTAAAATCTATAAAGAGCTCACCAAACTCCACACCCGAAAAACAAATAACCCAGTGAAGAAATGGGCAGAAAACATGAATAGACACTTCTGTAAAGAAGACATCCAGATGGCCAACAGGCACATGAAAAGATGTTCAGCGTCGCTCCTTATCAGGGAAATACAAATCAAAACCACACTCAGGTATCACCTCACGCCAGTCAGAGTGGCCAAAATGAACAAATCAGGAGACTATAGATGCTGGAGAGGATGTGGAGAAACGGGAACCCTCTTGCACTGTTGGTGGGAATGCAAATTGGTGCAGCCGCTCTGGAAAGCAGTGTGGAGGTTCCTCAGAAAATTAAAAATAGACCTACCCTATGACCCAGCAATAGCACTGCTAGGAATTTACCCAAGGGATACAGGAGTACTGATGCATAGGGGCACTTGTACCCCAATGTTCATAGCAGCACTCTCAACAATAGCCAAATTATGGAAAGAGCCTAAATGTCCATCAACTGATGAATGGATAAAGAAATTGTGGTTTATATACACAATGGAATACTACGTGGCAATGAGAAAAAATGAAATATGGCCTTTTGTAGCAACGTGGATGGAACTGGAGAGTGTGATGCTAAGTGAAATAAGCCATACAGAGAAAGACAGATACCATATGGTTTCACTCTTATGTGGATCCTGAGAAACTTAACAGGAACCCATGGGGGAGGGGAAGGAAAAAAAAAAAAAAAAAAAGGACGTTAGAGTGGGAGAGAGCCAAAGCCTAAGAGACTGTTAAAAACTGAGAACAAACTGAGGGTTGATGGGGGGTGGGAGGGAGGGGAGGGTGGGTGATGGGTATTGAGTAGGGCACCTTTTGGGATGAGCACTGGGTGTTGAATGGAAACCAATTTGTCAATAATTTTCATATATAAAAAAAAATAGTGGAAACATGCTATATCTGGCCAATACCTATGTATTTTATGCTTAGGGGAAACAATTAATTTTAGCATATTTAAAAAAAAAGTTTTAAAATTCTTATATTTAATTACATCTAATTGTAATTTCATCAAATTATAGTTACATCTAATTGTACAAGCCAGCAGTTAAATTGACAACAGATACATGAACCATCTCATATATAAAAACTTTCAGCCCAAAGAGAAAAATGAACCTTTCCAAAGATAATTTTGCTCAACGTACTGCTATTGAATGGTAAATATGCTCGTCACTGATAGATGCTAAAAGATAGGCATGAAGTTGGATAAGATGTTGTCTGTTCGTATTTGTCAAAGGAAAGAGTGCATAGGAAGCTGTATTAGAAAAAGATGCATATATATGAAAGGAATGTGGATACTCTAATTGGAAAGGTAGCATCGCTAGGAATTGTTTCTAGAACTGAATTTGCATGGCAAAACTGTCATTTATACTTAAACTGTATGTTTATTTTGGGAGAGGGAACTTATTGAAGACTGATGGAGGTTTATGGGGTTAAAGTCATCCTTTGGTGACATCACTGTAACCAAAACATTTCTTAGGGGGAAAAATTAAAGAAAAATTACACTGGAATTTCAACAGGTCTAGGACAAATCCGGTTAAAAGGATCCTGTGGTGAAATGTTGCCCAGGCAAAGTCTGCTAAAGAAGACTTTAGTCTGGACTAGAAAACACAAATGTGCAGCAAAATTATTGCAAGAAGAGACAATAATATCAATTTATTGGGAATTCCTAGGAGCAGAGGGACTACTATAAATAAATGGATGATGCCCTGAAAGACTACTTATCTTTCTTAATCTACGAATCATACAGAAGATATCGCACAGTTAAAACCCTTGGGTACAGAGACCACAAATACAATTTATTGTGTACATTTCAAAAGTATTATTCAAAGTATGTGAGAAAGATAAATTATTCTAATAAGCCAGAGAGGGACCTGATATGGTGGTAATATATTGAGTAAAAATATTAGAATGAACAGAACAAATTTTCAGAGATCAAGTTATGTTGAATATTAATCCTAAAAGCTAACAATACTGCACCAAACTCTAGTGTACTTACTTGTCAACTGTGCACTGTAGAGGAGCTGAGCAACTTTCTTGAAGGGGACAGAAGTTTCTGCCTCCATTCTCATATGCAGTAATAGCTAACCCTTCAATGAGTCTTAGCATTTTGGTGCAGAGATGCTTTAGTAACTCTACAGCCCTTCCTTATGTTAGATTGCAGTCCCTGTCTAGCACAGGACCTCTCCCCTTAGATAATCAGAATAAGTTATTGCATGCAATTTAGAATTTCAAAGACTAGCAGAAAGGAAGGAATTGCAATATATAGCTTGTGGCTTGCATTTGTATTGCTCCTCTCTGCCGAAGGTAATACACTGGTTAACAATCCAACAAACAGAGTTTAATAATTGTTCTATTTAGGGGAAGGTATTAGAATGGTTAATTAATGGCAGTCTTGTTGCTAGGAGACAAAGGTAGTTATTACAAGTAAGGTTTTAACATAGGAATAGCGCCCTCTAAGCCTACAGTGAATTCTTATTAAATGATTGCATAGTTTCTGTTAGTTCGTTTGTTCTTGTTTTCGTCTTCAGAGTAAATCTATCATTTGGATCTACCACCTGGACCATAAATGCAGTGTCAGTTGTTTTTCTTTGTTTCTTTGTTTTTTAACTGAGATTGAATTGGTTTCAGATATATTCTAATGCTCATCAATTTTTCCTCTCTTGTAGGAATATTTGACAATATATAACAAATAGTCTGAAAAAGACTTCAGTTTAAGGTTTAGAAGTACTTCCTGCCTTTAATTATTCTTTAGAATCCTATTTGCCATTCAGCAGACATTTATCAAGTGGTTACTGTGTGCCTGGTACTGACCTAAGCATTGTATGGGAACACTACAGTTTTTGCTTTCGGCCAAATTTGGGAGATAAGACTTGGCACCGCAGGGATTCAGAGGAAGAGCTATGGAAGTTTATAGGACATATAATCAGAAGTAGAAGGTATAATATAAAAATAGCTCAAAAATAGCAACTATAGTGTATGTTCTCAAATTAACACATTTTTGATTGCCTGCCCAGCATAAGACTCCTTCTCTGGACCTAGAGTCATTCTAGTGCTTGGTCAGCTGCCAATAGGAGTCTGTCTTTCAAACATAGAGCAAAGAAACAAAGGCACTGAGGTAGAATGGCAGAAATGAGTTCATAGAAATATCACATGGAGTCAGGGCAATGGAAGCTGTATTTGGTAAATTTGCTGCTGAGAAACACAGAACATTACAAGTTTCTCAAGTCTCATCTCCATGCTTCATGTGATTTAACTCTGCTTTGTTCCTGTTTAAAGATTCTGTGCCCGGGGCGCCTGGGTGGCTCAGTCGGTTAAGCGTCCGACTTCAGCTCAGGTCACGGTCTCGTGGTCCGTGAGTTCAAGCCCCGCGTCTGGGCTGATGGCTCAGAGCCTGGAGACTGCTTCCGATTCTGTGTCTCCCTCTCTCTCTGCCCCTCCCCTGTTCATGCTCTGTCTCTCTCTGTCTCAAAAATAAATAAAAACGTTTAAAAAAAATTAAAAAAAGATTCTGTGCCCTTCCAGTAGACTCTCCTTTATTTGGACTAGCTTGAGTTGGTTTCTGCTCCTTGAAGTCAGAATCTTGCCGAAGATATTATGATCAAATGGTGAGTCTAGATTGATTGGTACCTTAAGTGAATCGGAATGAACTAGGGGCACCTAGTGGCTAGTCGGTTAAGCATCCAGTTTCAGCTCAGGTCATGATCTTGTAGTTCATGAGTTTGAGCCCTGCATCAGGCTCTTTGGGATTCTCTCTTTCTCTCTCTCTCTCTCTCTCTCTCTCTCTGCCCCTTAGCCACGTGTGCTCCCTCTCTTTCTCAAAAAATAAATAGATAAACTTATAAAAAGATAAATGAAGTGCTCATGAGGTTAAATGGGATGCAGATTTTGGAATTCCCTGATGCCAGTCATGTTTTCTATACTGGGAACAATAAAAGAAAGTTTCTGAGCAGGATGGTGGTGACATGATGAGAGCTATATACTTGAAAAATTAACTCAGCTTCAGTGTGCAGAATGGATTGAGGGAAGGGTCACGTAGACAAATTAAGAGACTAATTAGGCGATGTGAGTGTGAAGCAAAATGATGACAGTGGGAATGAAAAATAATTTGTGTAAGTAGAATCGTCTCCATGAGGCAACTGCTGGGATAGCACAGTTAAAAACGGAGGAATAAAGAATATTTTAGAGCATCTCTGCTTAAATGACTGCCAGAAAAGGAGAGACTTAGGGCTGTAGATTTATGAATTAATTTTTTGAAGGTAGTATTTTGAATCATGGGATGAGATCAATAAGTGATGTAGGGTAGAGAGTTATGGGGATAGATGCTTAACAGCACAACCTGCAACCTTGAGGAATGGCTTTTTAGATAAGGACAAGAATGAGAAAATTGATTAGTAAAAAAGAGATTTCCAAAAGGAACAAGATTTAATGACATAAGGTTTATATAAGATAATTTCAGTGTATTTTGAAGCAAGGTTAAGAAGATGAGAAAAGACCAAAGGACTAGGATAAATGAATCATTGGTGAAGTTATGTGAATACAATTTCAAATTAAGTGAGTGGTGGTGAAGGAAAGACTATTTTTTTTAAAATATATTTGATAGTAGGAAAGTTTTATGTACTGCTTGGAGGGGTAGTAAGTTCAAGAAGAGATTTAGGAGATGGACAGCCAGGCTCTTTCCATAATTTGGCTATTGCTGATAATGCTGCTATAAACATTGGGGTGCATGTACCTCTTCAAATGAGTATTTTTGTATCTTTTGGGTAAATACCTAGTAGTGCAGTTGTTGGATCATAGGGTATTTCTATTTTTAACTTTCTGAGAAACATGCATACTGTTTTCCAAAGTAGCTGCACCAGTTTGCATTCCCAGCAACAGTGTTAAGAGTGTTCCCCTTTCCCCACATCCTTACCTGATGGAAGACATGATATATATATATATATATATATATATACACACACACACACACACACACACACACACACACACACACACATACACAAATACCCATATAATTTCACTCATGTGGAATTTAAGAAACAATACAAATGAACATAGGCAAAGAAAAAGAGAGGCAAATCAAGAAACTCTTTCAACCATAGAGAACAAACTGATGGTTACAAGAGGGTAGGTGGGTGGGGGAATGGGTTAAATAGGTGATGAGAATTAAGGAGGGCACCTGTGATAAGAAGCTGGTATTGTATGTAATGTTGAATCACTAAATTGTACATCTGAAACTAATATTGCACTTTATGTTAACTAGCTGGAATTTCAATTAAAAATTGGAGGAAAAGGGGCACCTGGGTGGCTCGGTCGGTTGAGCGGCCGACTTCAGCCAGGTCACGATCTCGCGGTCCGTGAGTTCGAGCCCCGCGTCGGGCTCTGGGCTGATGGCTCAGAGCCTGGAGCCTGTTTCCGATTCTGTGTCTCCCTCTCTCTCTGCCCCTCCCCCGTTCATGCTCTGTCTCTCTCTGTCCCAAAAAAAATAAATAAATAAACATTAAAAAAAAATTAAAAAAAAAATTGGAGGAAAAAAGATTTAGGAGAGTGAAAACTGGATTGCACAGTAAGCGTGAAAAGGCTGAATATTCAAAAGCATGGTGAAAATGATCTTAATGCATAATGATTGTGAAGATGATAGGAAGGCTGAAAGTAGTGCACAAGTATCAGAATGAATCTTGTAGACTGAAGGTAAATAAAAGACCAATTGAAAATTCAGATATTTTAAGGCAAGCAAATAGGAAGAATAAACAATATTGGATGGCCTCAGAAAATAGTAGATATTATTTTCTGCTGAAAGGAATTGGGACCTTAAATATAGCAGAAGAGTAAATCAATTGGCTAGTAATAAATCATTGATGAGTTAGCAAGAGTTTTCAGTAAGACCAATTTATCTAGTTTCATGACATTTTCTATTAATTTGAAGGAAATAAGGAAAATACTAAATTGAAAGAGTAGACAGAGAATCCTGAGTTCTTGAAGTATAGAACAACTTCTTCTAACAATATGGTTAGCCATATATTCTGAAAAATACTGTCATTATAGAACATGTAGATGCATATAAAACATGTAGACTGTCAAATTAATAGCTAGACCTAAGCAAATTGAGAAACATAACCAAAAGAGTAAGCAGATATGAAATCTGTGGTTACTCTGGGACATTTGCTTTTACTGGGAAATAGAGTTGGGTTTTACAGCCTCTGTGGTAAAGTTAATACAATATCTAGGGTTCTTACAAAGTGACAAGTTTGCATTTTGACCCATATATAAAGAAAGAACCCACAAAGAACTATAGTGTCAATGAAGGAGGGATAGAAATCTGACCTGTGAGCAAAAGAAGATGACAAGATGACTTGTCAATTTTGGACACATTCAAGATGAGAAGCCAAGAAAACTCTCTGAGAATATAAGCATAGGCTTTCCTTACATTAATTGCGATCTCAATATACTCTAATTTCAAGATCCAGAAAATTCTAAACAGAGAAATTGAGGAAGACTTGGGATTACAAAACAGGAAGACATGTGACAGAAACAAATCCAAGTAATCTCCCTCAAAAAATCCTAATATGAGCACATAATAAAGTTTAGCAAATACATAAAGAATAAAGCCCCCGTGAGTGAGAGTGAACAAAATTAATAAACAACATATTTAAGTATCTAAGAACTCTTGATATTGGAATTATTTAATATAGAAAATAAAATAAATGTATTGAAATGGCCTGAACAGTTAAAATATAGATTTAAAAACTATAACCACTAACAAAAAAAATGGAATAAGAAACCATAAAAAAATTATCAGACTAATTGTAAAAGAATGACAAGAACAACAAGAAAAAGCAACAAAAGATTTGGAAATTAAAGAGATTATCATCAAATTTTAGAATGTAACTAATTGATTGGTCAAATAGAAAATGGCATTAAAAAGAGAATCCATGAAGTTCTGTGATCATTTGGCAGGGTAAACCTCTAATATTCTAATTGTTCCAAATATAATATGAATAAACCCTGGACTAATGCAAGAAACAAACAAACAAACAAACTACCTGTGGACTCCAGAGAGTGAACAAAAGCAGGCAGATTTTGGCAGGAAGTTGAAACTTGAAAAAACACCATGGCATAGGTGAGTCCCATTCTTGTGGATTTTGGCCTGAGTGTGGGCCTTGCTCACAGTGCAGGGAAAGACAGCTGAAGCTGTAATAAAAAACCCATTGCCTATGCTAGTCAACGAGAAAAGACTCCTGGAAAGGAGAGACTGTAGTATTCTGTGTATAATCCTTACCTAAGTCTCTACCTGATCTATAAACAGCACATGCAAGCATCCTAGCTAAAGGTTAAAAAAAAGAAAGTCATCCTGAGAACTGGGTTGCTACCCATTTCATGAATTTGAATGAATTCATGAAATTGAAATTGAAAGCAGAAATAGAGAAATTAAATAAAACCAAAAGCTGGTTCTTCAAAAAGATTTAAGAGAGAAATCACAAATTATCAAGTGAGAAATGAAAGAGGGATATTATTAAAGATTCTATAGACATTAAAAGGATAATAAGAGAATACTGTAGTTAGGTTTATGCCCATAAATTCAATTTAGATGAAATGGAAAAATTCCTTGAAAGGCACAAACTAGCTGATCTTACTCAAGATTAAATAATGTGAATGGTCTTGTATCTATTAAAAAATCAAATTAATAATTAAAAGTTTTTCAATAAATTAATCTTCAGGCTCAAATGGCTTCTCTAGAAAATCCTAATGAATATTCAACAAGGAAATATTACTGTTTCTACATTAACGCGTCCCAACAATAGGAAGGGAAAGAATACTTTCCACTTCATCTTTTTGAGGCCAAAACCCAAACCAAACAAAAAAGACTAAAAACCAATGTCCTTCATTAACTTAGGTATAAAAACTTTTTAGAAAATATTAGCAAATCAAATCAAATAATATATAAAAAGGATGCTATATTACAACAAAGAGGGATTTATCCTGATAATTCAAGCCTGATATATACATGTCAAAATTACAATGTCAACATATTAGAGAAGAAAAATGACATGAGATATGAAAATAAAAAATTTAATAATGCATAAGTTTTTCTTAAAATATCTGGTAGAAAATAAAAATTGTAATGCATACATTTTTCTTAAAATATCTGGTAGAATTTATTACTAAAGCCATCCATTGATGGCTTGAAATGTCCCTGGGAAGGGTTTTATTTATGGATTCCATTCCCTTAAAATTATGAAACAAATCTAATTTTATATTTTTTATTTTTTACTGTATCTTTCTTGGAATTTGTCTACTTTATCAACATTTAAGATACATTGGCAGAAAATATTTATACACGGTATATTAGTTTGCTGTGGCTGCCATAATGAAGTACCACCCATTGGTGTCTTAAATAAGATAAATTTATTGTCTCACAGTTCTGGGTGCTAGAAATTTAATATCAGTATTATCAATATTGGTTTCTTCTGGGAAAGAATCTGTTCCATGCCTCTGCAGTACCCTGCTACTGGCCTCAGTTGTTTCTTGTAAATACCATTCCCTCTGTTTCTTCACATCATTTTCCCTCTAGCAAGTCTTTCCCTCTAGCAAACTTCCCCTTCCTATTAGGACTTCGATAGTATTGTAATAAAGTCAACCCACCCTAATAACCTCATGTGACTAGATTTACAAAGACATTTTTTTCCCCAGATCGGGCCACATCCTGTAGTATTGGGGATTGGGATTTCAACAGATAAATCTGGGGGACTACAATTCAGTCCATAACAGTATTACTTTTTTTAATATCTGTAGAATATCTTTAATAATTGCTTTCTTAAATCTGTAAGATGTATGGAGGTATCTCTCTTTTATATTCCTAAGTGGTTTATTCTTTTTACATTTGTATTATTTACATTGCCACAGGATTTTCAATTTCATTTATCTTTTCAGAGAACCATATTTTGGCTTTGTTCCCTCTTTTGGGTTATTTGCTTTCTAAATTATTGATTTCTGCTTGTGCCTTATGTGGAATTTGCTTTTCTTTCTCTAAATTCTTGATTTGGTTATTGAGATTTTTACCTTTTGTTCTTTATCAATATGTTCATTTGAAGGCTGTATATTTCCCTTTGAGCAACAGCTTGAGCTTCAGCCCTCAAAATTTTTCTTAAAATTTTACTTTGAAAGATTGTGGAGATAGAGACACATTTAAAAAATAGTTGAAGAAATAGATGTACATGTTTACAAATTGGTAAATATTTATTTGTCCTCTCTGTCTCTCTCATCAGTAAATAGGTATGTAGTTTCTGAACCATTTGAAAATAATTTTAGATATCATGACACTACTCCCCGAAAAAAATTAAAGATATGTCCTCCTAAAAACAAGGATATTTTCCTATTTAACTGAAATATCACTATCACATCCAAGAAATAATTTTTAAAATTTTTTAATGTTTTTATTTATTTTTGAGAGAGAGATACAGAGCATGAGTGAGTAAGGGGCAGAGAGAGGAGACAGAATTTGAAGCAGGCTTCAGGCTCTGAGCTGTCAGCACGGAGCCCAACGAGGGGCTCGAACTCACAAGCCGTGAGACCATGAGCTGAGCTGAAGTAGATACTTAACCAAATGAGCCAGCCGTGAGCCCCAAGAAATAATTTTATTTATCTATATTCTTTATTTAATAATATTATCAAATGTAATATTCATTTTAAAGATTTGTATTCATCCAATAATATTTATTATAATAAATATTTAAATCTAATATGCAATCTGGTTTCACATACCTACATACATTAGAAAATGGTATAATTTGATTTAAATTATTTCCTAATTCTTCCTTGACAAGATTTCTTTGACCCAATTGATTATTTAGAACTGCATTGCTTTGTTTTGTGTGAGGATTTTAAAGTTATCTAACTTAGCACTTGGTCAGAGAACCTTTGCAGGATCATTTCAACACATTAGTTCTTCTTGAGACTTGATTTTGGTGAGGCGTATACTTAGATCTGATAAATATTTAATGTTCGCTTGAGAATTTTGTTTGCAAGAAGTTCTGTTCTGCAGGGGATTGTTCTCTAGTGAATTTTGTTTTGAGGTTGTTACCAGCAGAGTTCTATATAATGTTGATTAGGTGAAGTTTGTTAATAGCACTATTCAAAATTTATATATTTATTACTATTCATATTTTGTCCTATCAATTATAGAGAAACATGAGTTAAAATACCTTGTCTAATTGTGGAATTTTTTAATATCTTTTTTTAGTTCTGTTTTTTTTACTTTGTTTTGAGGCTTTACTTTTAGGTTTATACAAATTTATGGATATTATATATGCTTCCTGAATTAAACTTTATATCATTATAAAATTTATTTTTAAAATATCTACTAGCACCTTTTACTTGAAAGCTTTTTCACTGATATTAATATACCTATACCAGCTTCCATTTTGTTAGTTTATGCATTGTATGTTTTTCTCTTTTTATTCTCAAGTTTTAAATCCATATATTTTGTATGTCTCCTGAAACTATTTTTCACTAAATGTTAATAAGTTCTTATTAATATTATGTTTGTGTTTAATTAGAATATACACAATTTTGCATTTAATAGAATAACTGATATTTTGAAATCTAAATTTGCCATGGTACTATTTTAAAAAATTTTTCCCACCTGTGCTATGTTCTTTTTTCTCAACTTGCCTTACTTATTTTGAATTATTTTTATCATTCTGTTTTTCTTTGAGTAGACAAGTAATTGTATCTTTTTTTCACCATAGTGGAAATTACAATATGCATTCTTGAATTATCAAATTCAGTTCGTACTTTTTATCTCTTCCTGGACAAGTATAGAATCTTAAACATGCTTAATATATTTAGTCCTCTTGAACTTGCAACTTACAAATTATTAAGAAGTTTTTAACCTTATTAATACTTTTGGAAATGCAGATTAAAACTATGATATGATGACTCTACACACTTACAAATTTGACCAAAATTAGAAAGTCTTATAGAGCTTGTGGAGTAATTAAAACTTTCACATCTTTCTAGGTTGATGTGCAAATCAGTACAGTTACTTTCTATGAGTCTGCTATTATATAGAACATTTGAAGATATACATACTCTGTGTTTTAACAATTTAACATGTGGATATATATCTTTAGAACAGTGAACACAAGTACTCACAAAGGTAATCTTTGGAATATTACAATACAGACAACTACCCAAATGACCATCAACATTACATTGAATAAATAATTTGTGATTTATTCATATAATGGAATATTGTATAGAAATGAACAATAGTGATCTAGACCTACATAAAGCAAGATTGATGAATATTTCAGGCATAATATATAACTGAAGAAACAAGACCTAAACACATAAAGTAGATTTCCATTTATATAAAGTTCAAAAATAGGCAAAGCATTTTGTTAACCAGAAAACTTCCTTTTAGGGATTTTTTTTAATGTTTATTTATTTTTGAGAGAGAGACAGAGCATGAACCGGGGGTGGGGCAGAGAGACAGGGAGAATCCAAAGCAAGCTCCAGACTCTGAGCTGTCAACAGAGTCAGACGCAGGGCTCGAACCCACAAACTGTGAGATCATGACCTGAGCCGAAGTTGGATCCTTAATGGACTGAGCCACCCAGGAGCCCCGAAAGTTTTCTTTTTAATGTGAGATGGAATATAAACAGTTTTGTCGAGCCCTCTTAAACCATGGAAAGAAAGTCAACACTTCTTCATGTGGTTCCTATTTCCAGAGAATCTGGCAAATACAGTTTGTATATTCTCAGCCCTAGAGTCACAGAGCAGAGTATATACATGTTGCTTTTCAGTATATTTTATTGTTGTTTAATGTTTTCAGATGATTATATTTCCCAGTCTTGCAGAGACGCAGGCTATCTATAAAAACTCCACCTCTGACCATTTATAATAAATGAATCTCTCCTAAGCAGATTTTAACTTTAAAATATTTAGAAGTACCTCTGTGGCCAAAAAACTGTGTTCTTTACTGGGCAAAAAGGATTGTTAAGATAAGATGTTGATTTAAGATGACATTTAAAATTTTTGTTCATTCTCCTAAATTAAAAAAAAATGCTACTTTATAGAAAAATTTTGAAATCTATCACCCTGAGTCTAAAATATGAATACTTTTAATCAAACATACTTTGATACCAAGCAATGTATCTTTAAAACTAAATGTTTTCTTAATGGTAACATAATTTCCAGACAACATTATCCATGATGAGGGATTGTGACACTTTTTCTCACTTTCATTGCTCAAGCATTGACACTTATTCTTTATTGATCCCTGTGTTCTTATCATTGAGGTTGCTTCCTTTTAGGAATATACAATAGGAATTATAATTGTGAATTTATTTTGCATGAGATCACATAAAATTCTACATGTAAATTCATTTAATTAATGAAGGAACTTCTTGATTTTTTTTATAAATCAGAACTTGAAATCACTTAGAAATACCAATTCATTTAAGAGTTGAATGTTAATTAAATTCACTGTTTTTAGCAGTAGGTAATACAAAGGCATAGGATATGTGGTAATTCTGTAAAAAATTAAAATGGTATATAGATTGCATTGAAAAGGTATTAATAAATTGCTATCTTGGTACAATAAAGAGGGGGATTTTCCCCACGTGTGAGAAAAAGACTTGTAGATCCATTAGTGTGATTGAGGTGGCTGTGAACTTGGAGCATGCCAGACACTTCACTTAGAAATTGTCATAAAATATGGACCTAGGAAGAATGTTCAGAGAGTTCTAATTTTATTGAAGTCACATAGCAGACAATGAAAAAGCAGGCGGGGTGGGGGGGAACCATACCCTAAGGCGATTTGCTACTACAGATATTTTTCCATTTGCCAGTATGGAAATTTATTTTATTCATTAATATTTATCTTTGAAGCATGTGTATAAGATATTACTTCAGCTTTTAAAATTTTAGTTAGCATGCTGTGAATAAAATATTTTCCCTATCTTCAATTTTATCCTGTACTGTATCTCTAATAGGATAACTAGTTAGAATTTCTTTAACTCCAGGCTCCCTTTTGTAGTATTATTTAAAATCCCTTCAAAGTCACTTCATAGTTTCCAACTCTTTCATATTATAAGCAAACGTTATCCTGTTCTTTCTGTTTGCCTCTTACACTTAAGAACATGAGTTATCCCATATTTTAATAATCTCCTCTCTTAAGCAATTTTATATACAAGAGTGACTTTAACTTAATAACCTTAAAATGATACTACCAAATGGAAAAATTAAGAGACTCTTTAGAGTGATTAATATCTAGTTACAGGTAAAAATAATGATATTTTAACTTTACTGGAATGTCTGATTTTTTTTTTTAAATTTTTTTTTTTCAACGTTTATTTATTTTTGGGACAGAGAGAGACAGAGAATGAACGGGGGAGGGGCAGAGAGAGAGGGAGACACAGAATCGGAAACAGGCTCCAGGCTCTGAGCCATCAGCCCAGAGCCTGACGCGGGGCTCGAACCCACGGACCGCGAGATCGTGACCTGGCTGAAGTCGGACGCTTAACCGACTACGCCACCCAGGCGCCCCCGGAATGTCTGATTTTTTTAAGCCTGAAGTTTTAATTATAAAAATATTATTATGATAGAAACACTTTTTAGAAAGATGAAACATTTCAGGATATGAACATTTTTATGTTCTGTTTTCTCATTGGAAGTTCATAAGTTAACAATTATATTGTTTTGGTTGCTTCCAACTGTGTAATATTTTTTCCTTTCCATACTTAAAAAAAATAGCTAAGCTCAGGTTTGTTAAATGGTTTTTCTGATGACAATGAGGAAAATAGAAGTCCCAGTAATTATGCAATCCCATGTTCACTGGCAGGATTACTTACAATAGCTAAGATATAGAAACAAGCTAAGTGTCCATCAACAGATGAATGAATAAAGATATGTGTGTGTGTATACATATATATATGTATATATGTATATACAGTTTATATAAAGCAGTTTTTCTGCTTTTCTTTATGAAATGAATTGGGAGATCTTTGCTGGAATGACTTTAGAGGTCTGTCCTTGCAAAAAGGTGATGCTGAAATTCATAAGATCTTTAATGCAAATGTGGAATTATCCTATATGTCTGTGGTAACTGTTAACAAACCTTAAGTTTACTGGTTTTAAAAGGGGGAGAATATGAGAAGTGGGCGAGAACCTAGGAATATAGGGAAAACTATGCAACATCTGTGAGTGAAGAGAAAGAAACGTGCTGTGTGGGAGTAGCTCCAAGATAAATTAAGATGCTGTTGGAGAAGGAAGGAAATAATGAGCGAGCTTCATTTATGAACTTTATTATTTTTGGTAACTATGTAGCTTTTTCAAATGTTCAATCTTGAATATTCTTCTCTAGGTACTATAATATAAACCTGTGGAAAACTTCAAACATTTGGCATAGATATATAAGACAGGGCAGAATCTGCTGCAAGAGAGACATAGGGAGTGGTGTGGGCTCATGGTCACTCATTCAAAGATAGTGCCAAAACCAAAGGTGAATATTTCAGGTATATGGAAAGGCAGAGAAAGGGGCATAGGTTTTTAGTGGAAGATAATATACAAATAGGTGGATTTTGAGTTCAGCTGAGAGATTAAAAGAAAAGATACTACAATTGACCCTTGAACAACATAGATTTGAACTGGATGGGTCCGCTTATATGTGGATTTTTTAAAAAATAAATACAGTACTGTACTGTGAAAGTGTTTTCTCTTCCTTTTGATTTTCTTAATATTTTCTTTTTTCTAGCTCACTTTATTGTAAGGATGTAGTATATAATACATAAGATATACAAAATATGTGTTAATTGGTTGTTCGTGCTATCTGTAAGGCTTCCAGTCAACAATAGTATTAGTATTTAAGTTTTGGAGGAACAAAAAGTTATATATGGAGTTTTGACTGAATAGGGGGGTCACTCCCCCTACCCTTTGCATTTTTTAAGGATCAACTGTAGTTTGTCGGTTACAATGAAACATGCTTCAAAAACTTCTAATTGAAAACTTCAGTTTGCCTTCCATATTATCAGGAATAATTTCAACCAGCAATGACAATAGCTACTCTTTATTTTTTTATCACTCTAAAATCCCGTGCTAAATGGATAAAATTTGCTTGCTGTAATGATGCCTATTTACACTTATCCAACATACCAATAACTTTGACCTATAACTTGTCCAAGTACTTGGAGGTTTGTGTTTGCTCTTAAATTCCCTCCTTTTGGGTCAGTGTTGAGACTATGATCTTTTTTTTTTCTCCCCTAATGGTCTTTGTCATGACAGTTCATCCACATACTGCACATCACTTCATTTTCATGCACTTGTGTGGAATCTACATAGCATTGGTCACGACTGAACTCTCGAAATAATCAGGGTTACACTAACTTGAAACTTTATGTGGTGTACCCCCTTAGTTGCCTGTAGACCTTGCCAAAAGTTCAGATGCATATTATCCATTATTTTGTAATGGAATGTGTAATTCTAGGGAGATTTATGTCAAAAAGAATATGGGTAGGTGTTTTTCTCTTTTCATCTTCCCTTTTCCCAAGCATGATAATACTACACATATTTATATGCAAATTCTGAATCATTAGAAAACACTTTTGTGAACTGTATACACTAACATCTAACCTTTACTTAGGAGAATAACTATGAGTGTAGATAAGGAAACTAATCCTGATAATAGAAATTTTAAAATGAAATTTTAAGTATTATTTAAGTAGTTGAACCTGATCACAAGTAGTTAGAAAGTACTCTGTTAATTTGGACTAGTATTTTTTTTTATGCTTCTTAAAGTACATTTTACCTTCTCTTTTGAATTTTTTATCAGCGAGTCATCTGTTAAATTCTTGAATTCTTGCCATAGAAATCTCTTGGGAGTCTGTAGAAACACTATGAAGAGAGACAAATTATTTTATAGTAAAAAATGAAGAGTTCAATGTATACGTTTGTTTCCATGAACTAACAGAGAATGGCTTATTGATAAGCTGTAATGTGGTATAATGACCCCTCAGATTATATGTATGTATGTGTATGTGTGTGTTGAGAGTGGAGGGTGGGGAGAGTTGGGAGCAACAACTTCAGCATCCAGTTCTATATAACCATTCCCACTGAGATTTTCAGAGGCTTCGGTATTACATGAATTTACTTCAAGAAGCTCAGTAATGTTTGTTTCCCAGACTTATGGGTGTGGAATCATCAGTGGCATTTTACTCTGATTTCAAAATTATAAAATATAGCAACAATCTCAATGATACTCTTCTCTTTATAAGTGCAATCCTCATCCTTTTTTCCTAGATTCTCTTTCTATTAATTTCTTTTGTATTAATTTTTATTTCAAGTTTGAAAATACTTAATATAACTGTTTTTAATAGAAATTTTTATCATCTAGATCAATAGCACATGACTGAGCTGAACTAAACCAAACAATAAAGGAAATCAGATGAATAAGCATTTGCTAATATTTGCTTATCATGAACTCTAGTTCAGTTAAAGTCTTTAACACATTTATACTTGTATTAATGAATATAAATGACATAATTTGCAAGCTGCATATTATTTTAGAATGTTTATAAATCAAGTACCTGTTATCTTAAAAGGCTATATTCTTTATTTTGTAACACCATTGTATTTAAATATCCCTTTCTAATATACTTGCTGTAGACTAGACCTCTAAGGCAGGCAGACAGAACAAGGGGGATGAAATTAAGGAGAAATGCAAAGTCAGAGAATTTTAAAAGTAAAAATTATAAAGGAATACTGGAACAAGCAAGAAAATAAGTTAAAAGAGGGAAGAAATATTCCTTGGGGAAAATGTGAAAGCTATGGCAATCATCAATTCTAATTATGTTACTCTGAGAATGTGTGAAGCACACATGCCATCTGTCACTCTGCTCAGACTATCACATCAGTGATCTGATAGGTACTGCTGTTTTCCCAGAGGGGATTCTTTTACCAATCCGTGAGGAAAGAATATGGTGGGCTATTCCAAGAAAAACAGTGGATATATGGGGCAATGCTACATCTATCAGTGGAACATGTGGTCTCTAGCATCTCAGATGTTTGTGATTGCTCTGTAAGGAGCAAGCAGAATTTGATTATGTCCCATGCACTAGCTGCTAGTTTGAGTTCAGGCAAATAATGCCATTGAAGGGATGGGCATATATTATTATATTTACTTATATATAATTCATTTTATTATATATAAAAATATATAATTTTGAACATTATAACCAAGAATGACTTTGCTAAACCTGATTCCTAAATTTGTGACTAAGCAAGTGTTGTTTGTATTATAAATTATAATGACAGTAATTGATAATTGGCACACATTGTCTTAATAATAAAACTTTTTTTGTATTTGTTTTGAGAGAGTGCACATTTGTGTGCATGCATGAGCAGGGGAGGGGCAGAGAGCGAGGGAGCAAGAGAGAGGGAGAGAGAGAGAGAGCGAGAGAGAGAGAGAGAGAGGAGAGAGAGAATGAATCCCAAACAGGCTCCGAGCTATCAGCATAGAGCCCAGTGTGGGGCTTGAACTCATAAACCATGAGATCATGAAATGAGTGGAGATCAAGAGTCAGATGCTTAACTGACTGAGCCACCCAGGTGCCCCAATAATGAAACATTTTAATGAACAAACTAGGTCCCCATGTTTTGATTAATATACTCTGAAGAGGTTCTTAATATTTACAGTACAACAGTATAAAAAAAACATTTTGACTTACATAGTATGTGATAGGCATGAAAGAATGCTTTTTTATTTTCATATTTTCATCTTAGTCTATATTTATTTAATGTTCATTTATTTTTAAATGAGAAAGAGACAGAGTGTGAGTGGGGAAAAGGCAGAGAGAGAGGAAAACAGAATCTGAAGCAGGCTCCAGTCTCTGAGCTGTCAGCACAGAGCCCTATGTGGGCCTTGAACTCACCAACTGGTAGATGATGACCTGAGCCAAAGTCCGATACTTAACCGACTGAGCCACCCAGGCACCCCTTAATATATTTTGTTTTCTAGTCATCTGAAATTGCTTTTTAATAAGATGTTTCTATTGCTTGTCTCTTACTTCCCAATAATTTTTTAAAAAGGACATCACATACAGTAGGGTCCTTCTATTAAAAAAAAGGAGGATAAAAGCCTTTAACTAGAATGTCTGACCCATAAAACTACACCTTAACTTTCTGCCAAAGACAATTTAACTGCTAAGTCCGCACCAAGCAGAGATTTTCTAAACACCACTATAGTCACAAAGTTTTGGCCTTTTCTTTTTGCAACTGCTCCGTGAGTGTACATCTGATTTCCTTATGGGAAGTATAAGCACTGTCAGGGAAAGGGTCATTACAATCTCATTGTTCTGTATTCCATTTTTCCCCCATGCTTTCTCATTTAGCCTTTAATACATGTGTGCATCCAAAGTAACTTTTTAATGTTCTGTATTTTCTGTTGCTCATTTGGTGCATACATGTACTTGTGTATATGTATGTAACATACATACAAACATAAATTCTAAACTCTAAACTACTTTTAGTAGATAATATTTTAATATACTTGGGTTTCTTTTTTCCACACTCCCTATACCTATTACTTTCCCCCTACTATTAATTTGGCAGTGTTAACTTTCCCTAAGCTCCATTATGAGTTTAAAATTGATAGAGTTTAAGAAAAAGAAGGCAATGGCAAAATTTATATTAAAGAGCCTGGTTGTGAAAGATAAATACAAGTCTGTAAGTCCAAGATCCAAATAGTTCTGAAACTAATTTTTTTTTTTTTGGCGGCCAAACTTGACTTAATTTAACTTATTTAAGGCTTCAAAATTTGACTAGAATGACAGTGGTGTATTTTTAGTCTTTACTTATGCTTCTCACTCTGAATACCCATACAGATTCCTATAACATTATTAGTGTGTTGGATTTTGGGTTGCTACTCCAGATTCTTCTGGGGTGCTGTTTAATATGCAGCAAATGCATTTTATTACCTTTTTAGCATTTAGAAAATTCTAATATTTGAAAACTCATTTGATCCCGAGAAGTTCAAGTACCGGGCAGTGGACTGAAAAAAATCTAGTGAGAAACATCAGCAATATATTTTTAAACTGAGTATTTAATTGAATTGATTTTAATGCCTCAGTGGTTTCAAGTCAGAACTATTACATCTTTTTTTTACATTCCTTTTTACCCCCTTTCATTTCATAATAGGCAACATCTCAGCACAGAGTGTAGAGAAATCTCTTGCCTAGTGGAGGAAAAGGAGATGGGGTAGAACCTTCATTCTCTAGAGAACAAATTATTTTCTCATTATTTATCCTTTTCTTCCCATATCCCACCTTTTTATATTTTATTATGGAAAGAGTGTCTGCAGAAATAGCACGGCATCAGATTTGATGATGTTGTAATGTATTGCAGTTTGTATTACAAAAATTAAAATAGTGTAAGATAAAAATATATTTAATATACGGTTTGATCAAATTAAATTCAACAGATGTTTTCAAGCACCTATGGAATTTTCCTTCAAAAAAGTGCGTGTGTCTGCATGAAGTTTTGCACACATTAAAAAATTTGTTTCACTGAATCCCTACAAGTAATCTATAAAGAACCTTGGTCCTTAAATGTCCCTGTTATCATGCAAAGGATTGGTGCAGCTTCTGTACCATGGTTTGGATCATTGAAATACTCCAAGCCTAATGAGGATACAGACAATTAGGCAAATTACTACAGTGCAGTAGAATAATTCTTCTAATCAACATAAATGCAAAACGATTTTGTACCACAGAGGAAGGAATAACTGGTATTTTACAAGGAAATTTTCCTGGAGATCACATTTTAGTGAACAATCACAGAGGAATATTGTAAAGAGATGTGAGGGAAGAAATCTCGAAGAGGCTAGAGAATAGCTGAACTAAATAACATTGTGTACTGTCTCCAAACATCATGTTCTAAATTCCCTGATTATATTTGCAGAAACAAAACAACAAAATTTTAGTTTCTGAGTCTGATTCTTGGGGATTCGTTCAGTAAATATTGGCTGAATATATTTCCTATTCTCTGCTAGGTCTTAAAATATGGAGCAAAGTGACACAATGTTTTTTGTTAAGGAGCTCACTGTCCCATCAGATAAGCAAATAAACAAGCAATTGTGGTATTACTTACAGGAAGTGGGTACTGTGGTAACATTTTGGCTAATGAGCAGTGGTAAGCCATCTCCTAAGATTCCATTGAAATAGCCTTGGAGGAAGATACACAAATCGGGGCAACAGTGCTATAAACTAAAGAGAAGAACTAAGTTGGTATCAGGAGAGATTTACAGACTCACCTGTACTATACCTGTTCCACCTTCTGACCTAGAACGTTCCAAATTGCTGTCCCTAAATCTGGAACTCAAGGATTGTTGTCAAGCAGAATTACATTGGAATTCTCTGACCTGGCTAGAATCAGACTCATTCCTTACAAATCTCTCTTTCTGGCATTTTCTTGTTTTATACTGGTTTCAAGACTGCAACTCCTAAGAGTCAGTACCTCTCAGTCAGTGTTCTTAGTGGCAAGCAAGAGAAATGAATTCTCTTGTCTTAGGCAAAGAATTTATTATTAAAAGCATCATGTAGGGGCGCCTGGGTGGCGCAGTCGGTTAAGCGTCCGACTTCAGCCAGGTCACGATCTCGCGGTCCGTGAGTTCGAGCCCCGCATCAGGCTCTGGGCTGATGGCTCGGAGCCTGGAGCCTGTTTCCGATTCTGTGTCTCCCTCTCTCTCTGCCCCTCCCCCGTTCATGCTCTGTCTCTCTCTGTCCCAAAAATAAATTAAAAAAACGTTGAAAAAAAAATTAAAAAAAAAAAATAAAAGCATCATGTATAGAATTTCCTAGATGGCTGAGAAACGTAGCGAGGAGGTAACAGTGCTCCAAACCACACTTCCAAACTGTTATTGCTGCCACTAAGCACTGGAAACTGCGGCTTGTACCCCTGACAGTAATGAGATAGGGCAGTGGATACCATGACTAGCACTGTAACCCACACGGAAACCCACAGGACAGCTGAAAAGTGTTGTTTTTGGTCCAGTTCTCTCTTTAACATGGCAGAAGCAACTTCTCCAGAGTCCATATTAAGTGCATATCAGTGATGAGTCCTGAGACACAGACCTGCCCCCTACCTACAAAAGAGGCTGAGTGAGGTAGTCAGAGTCTAGTCTAGTTTGTAAGACCATTTGGTCTTATAAACATTGTGGATTGGTTAATGCAGGTGATGCAAGAGCTGAGTAGCCAAATGGAGGATAATGAAGACTATCCAGAGATTAGCAATAAACATTCCTGGCGCTAGAGGAGAAATGGGTGTTACCAGAACCCAGGAGAGGGAGATCTGGTTGGAACCAAACATAAATTGAGGAATGTTTAGAGAATGTTGGGGCCATGTGGGAGAAAGTGTCCCAGGAAATAGAGTCATGGAGGTCATGTGACACAGATGCCGCCTAAGACAGAATAAGAGAGAGAATACCCTGGCTATCTTTTTCATTTCTCCTGTGTTCCAAACACCCATCCCTGCCTTCCATTGATCTGACCTCTCCAGAAGTCTCTTGTGACTTCCTCTGATACAGAGCTGAGCAGGGAAGGGGAGGAAATGGGTTTGAGAGAAAGTAGGCAAGTCATCTGAATATAGAGAAAACAAGGCGCTGGAACTGTCAACTTCAGCAGAAGTTATGAGCTCTGCCTCTCACCAGGATGCAAAAGATAGGGAACTCCCATTTGAAAGAAGAGTTTTAGGTTGCATACAATTAATAAAGAATAGTGTATAATCACTGCACAAACCACCAAGAATGGAAATAAGTATTAATGCAATGGTAACACCTCCTAGGAGAAGTGAACATAGGGAGAACCTTGTCACAAAAAGTCAAGAGGAATACTTGGAGCAGTGTGTTTGGGATATGCAGTCCTCAGTTCATACAGAGAGGAATTATAAACTGTATCTGACTCACTAGCTTGCTTTAAAAATTTCACAGTCAGAAGTTGTTTATCAAGCATTATGCTTCCACTCAAGGATTCAGAGTGGGGCCTGCCAAGGCCGAAATCTACAACGAGGGGGCCAGTGAATCCTCATCTTCTTGCTGTCATTCTCTGCACCTCATTGCAGGAGTTATAAAGGTAAAAACAATCATGATTCTGTAGTACTTGTGAAAATAAGCATTTCCTCTCATTTCCCCAGAGGATTCAAAGGAAGAACAAATCTCTGAATCAGATTATTTTTTACCAAAACAAAACAAAAAAAGTTCTAGCCATTGCCAAGTCCTAATATCACTTTTAGTTACTGAAGCTCTTTCTCCCTTTGTAGCTGTTATCACAACTTTCTTCTTGAAAACTTTACTCCAGATATGATGCCCTAGGTATTTATTATTTATTCCTCTTATTTTCTGATCTTTTTCCCCCTCTGAGCCCTAATTCTTAGTGTTTTTCAGATTTATTTTTTCTGTTCATTTCCCATCTCATGTGGCATACAGTTGTTGAAAGATATAATTTACTATCATTTTTAATGTTTACAAATATTCATGTGACTTCCAAATATGCATACCCAATTTTTCACCTGCTATTCTAATGTCTATATTCACAAGAACTTGTTTAACATCGCTAATTCTGTCCCAAATTAAACACATCTTATCTAAAACTGATTCGTTCTAAAACTGATTTGATTCATTTGTTCCTTAATTCACTTGGGGACCTTCCAGTCTATTTTCATTTGTTCCTCCATTCAGTTGGGGATCTTCCAGTCTATCAACCTTGAATCCTCCTTGTCTCTCAACCCAAATCCAATCATTTGTCAACTCCTACCCCTTAATCTTCTTCAAACATATATTTTCCTATCCAATTCTAGTTCAGGCCTTTATCATCTGTTACTTGATAATTGTTGCAAACAACTAACTGGGTTCCCTGCCTCTGGGCTCATTTTACTCAAATATGTTTACACCATTGCCAAAAATCAATATAAAATATTTGTATTCACACTTTTTTTTCCCCTCAAAACCCTTCAATAGCTACTTATAACATACCAGGTCAAAACCCCATCACTCAAATTCCTCAGTTACCGTAACTCTCCACTTCATCCACTGGCATTTTCTGTTTTACACCTCTTCTATCATTCTAAAATTCGGTCTACTCCTTTTCCTGCACCATGTAGTTCTTTCACTGGGGAAAGAATATTCCTATTCCATTTCTACAGACTATGAGGTATATTCCTTTTCATTCTTCAAGACTCAGTTCAGGATAGGGCTTAGTAATCCTATCAGACTAGGTCAAAATTAATTAAAAGTTCCTACTCACAGAACATTAAGCATAATTCTGTGACAGTAGATCGTGGGCTCCTGGAAGGCAAGACATATCTCATTTATCTTTATGTTTCCAGATCTTATCAGAGACTGGTACATATTGAAATTTTGAATCTGAATACCTACATTTGTATTCTGCTGATATTTACCAGCTAAGTGGCCTTAAGCAATATAACATTTACCCTTTATAATCTCAGTGTATAAGAAAACTGGTGTAATAATAATATCTAATTGTTTCTCTTATGTACTTGTTATGAGGCACAAATGAGATGTCCATAGGTATATATTATATACTTCATGAAATGTGCATATATTTCAATAGTGCTAGTGTTATTTTAACTAATAGCAAATTATTAGGAGTTTGAGCTTAAGCACAAAAATAGAATAAGTAGACATTTAACTCGGTAAGAAAAAAGCAATTTTGTTGTTGTTGTTGCTATAATAAAGAGCATTACCAACAAAATGTTAATATATATAACTGATAAAAAGTGAATATGTAAAAAACATACTTCCCTTTAGATCTATATAGGAGTCCTGGAAAACTCATGACAAAATACAGTTTATAAGTTGGTTAACTTTGGAGCACCTGGGTGGCTCAGTCGGTTAAGCATCCAACTTCAGCTCAAGATATGATCTCACAGTTCATGTGTTTGTACCCCACGTCGGGCTCTGTGCTGACATCTCAGAGCCTGGAGCCTGCTTTGGATTCTGTGTCTCCCTCTCTCTTTGCCTCTGCCCTGCTCCTGGTCTGTCTATCTCTCTCAAAAATAAATAAACATTAAAAAAAAGTTTAACTCAGTTAATTTAGATTCTAAGGAATGATTTAATTTCTCTTCTAATATATATGACATAGAACTTATAAAAAAGGAAGCCAAAGTGTGAGAAACAAATGGATCAAACAGAATTTTGTTTACTTGACCTAAAGACTTTAATATGAGAACATCATTTATCATAGTGATGATCAAAAACTAATTCAGCTGTCTATTTACATATCCAAGAAGTCACTTAGAGTCTTTTTAATATGCTTTTTGTAATCCATTTTATTTCTTGTTTGTACATGAAAATGCATGAATTATTTAGGAATGATAAAATATCCAAAGGATCATTATAAGAAATTAAATAAACATGTAAAATTTATCAATTAAAAGCAAAATAAAATTGTTAATGCTATTAAAAATAATTTTATTTGTCCAATTTGCAACAGCTTTAACAGGATAAAATAGTGTAATTTCAGAGGTTATTACTATGAAATAATTGGGGAATTTTTATTTTCAGAGCCCCAGTGGACATGTTATAACTATGATGTCCTCAGCAAACCATTTTTACTGAGATTGTGCAAAAACAGATTAGCAAAGAAAAAAAAAACTTTATAATTTACCAGTTTTATCTGGTTAAAAAAAAAAAAAGACAGACTAAAAAGCCAGACAAGCCATTTCATTTGTATTTTTAAAAGAATATGAACTAAGGGTAACAAAGTCTTTTCTTAATAAGCACTGCTATTAATGAATTAGTCTTACAAAATGTTCCAAACCAATTTTCTTAGAAAACTAGTACAAGGCATTCCTAGGTTTTTCCACTACACCGCTCTGAAGTCACAATTCAGCATGAGGAAGGAAAAAGATCCTATTCTCACTCTCACCAATGCCACTTTTCATTTTACAATCTTCTCTGTCAGTAATAAGGCTTTACAGGGAAATAGGTAGGAAAGGGGGAATAAAAGGAGAAAAGGAAGGTAGAGGGAAAGGAAAAGAAATGAAGAACTGGAATGACGGAACAAGTGGTTACCAGGATGATCTTCAGCAAATCAAGATCTATATATTTTTATGCTTAAGAATCAGTAAAAATAACTGCTGTTCAAGCTGCAGCTTTAGAATTATGCTACCCAAGTCTTGCTTATACCTGCTACCCTCATTACCAGTTGTCGCAAGGACACATTTTTTTTATATAAATAACTAAATATGCAAGAATAAAATCATTATCTTGTTTATTATAAAACATTACATTTTCACTTAAATAAACTCATCCTCACATACTTAGAGTACCTGTTTGCCTACTTGAATAGCTGAAATAAAGGAGTCCTAAGAAGCACATACATGTATTTTAAAGTAATAGCAATGCTACTTGAAACCCAGTTCCCATACTGTGGTAGTTATTATTGCCCCATACACCAGCATGGATTAACAGCAAATTGGTCAGGACAGATAATGTCCTGACTGTACAGTAAAACAAGGAATTCCACGGTGCAGTACATGAGCTCTTCTACAATAATTGGAATCATGACCAAACAGATGGAGTCCGAAAATGATGCTGGTAAACAACTAGACCTAGCTGGGAAAAACATCTTATATATTTCTGCTTTTCTGAAGACGGCACAGTACTCTCCAAATATTACCTGATAACTACTTGTTCTCCTGAAAAAAATGCTGTTGCTTGAAACCTATTTCTCATGCTGCTCTCTTATTAACTTGAATCAGGAAATGGTGTTCTTGCAGTGGCACAGTCAGAGCTCTCAAGGAGGCCCTGGTGCCTTTTCAATTATTTCTGTTAAAAATAAGGCTCTGCCTGTTATGGGGAACCATTTTTAAATTTATTGGAGGGACACATGGCAGCTGATAAATCATTGCACGTAAAAACAACCACACAGAAACTGTGGCTTAGAAATCAAACAGACTTTTGAAAATGAGTTCAATAAAGAACCACAAAAAAGAATCTAATACTTCAGAAGAGTTGACTTTGTCTAAGTCCTATAGATTCTTATTTAGAAAATGAAATGAAAATGAAATAGAGCCTTCCTAAAAAGTCAAGAATAATCTTTCCAATTTGATTGCTGCTGATGATCTTTCCATGGCATTGCTGAAGGATATCAGATAACCTTTAAGGATTAAAGGAATTATGGCCTGGGATCCTATCTATGTCTTACAGAATTCTCATTCCACAAAGTGAAAATTACTGCACACAAAATTGTTTCATTAGAGGACCTTTCATGGCCCAACTCCTTCTGCAAAGCCCAGAGTGTTTGAGGACCCAGCTCTTACCTCACCTCTTTCTCATGGCGTTGGCAGGATTAACTCTGGGGCCAGAGGTTTGGGGAATGGGGAACTTTGACGAAATTTTGCTTGTTTGCCCAGAATATATACTTATGGCACTACTGAGAGGCTAGAATCATGCTGATTTCTTATTTTTCTACTTTTATTTTCTTCTTGCTCATGAGAGTTACTGAATACTAAGGCCCAGCTGGTAGAGGCTGATGAAAAGCTCGTTTTTTCTTCACTGCTCTGAACATTGCAATGTGTCAGATTTCCCAAGACCAGATTCAAATGATATCAGTAAATAATAATTCACAAAAATTTTTTTTCATGATTATTATTGAGAGAGAAAATCATAATTCTTAAGAATAAGTTGAAATCAACATGTTTAAGATACTTTATTTTTAAATAATTTATTATATCTTAGAATTGCTTCTTTAGATAATTTAGATGTATATATCTGTATATGTGCACTGATCTTGTCTCAGTGCCTTTATTTGAAGAACTTACCATTCAAATATTAAATTTTTTATAGCAAATGAGAAATTTGAAGTAGACTATTTTTAATAATTCCAAACTATAGTATGCTTCTGTAATATGATGATATATGCAAAAGATTATTATATTATTCCTATTATTTTTCTACAGAAGTATTTGTAAACAAAAATGAGGTGATTAGCAATTCAAATAGTTGCTTTCTAAAGGAAATTTATAAGATGGTGGAAAAAAGCTCTTTTTTTCCCTCTCCAAAGGAAATAATTGAAAGGTTTTAATTTAAATAAGATTTACTTGTAAACTTAGTTCTCTCTCAAGTTAAGCCCTAATAATACATTTATAGATTGGGATCTAATATTCTGTTTATTTATTTAGTTAGTTAAAATAGCTAATTGGATCTTAGCTTGTTCAAGGGCCAGGAACATTTAGTAGGCATAGTATGAAAATGAATCTTTTTAAATTTAAAGCCAAAAACATTTATAAATACATGTTAAACAAGGAAATTTTAGAATTAACCCAAGTATGCAATTATCTTCATTCACCCATTCAATTTCAGCATAATATACCAATGAATACATGGATGAAAGATGGATCATCACTTTTTCACATTCTTTTGCACAAGTTAAAGCAATAAAATTGTCGATTGAAGTTAAGACATAATGGGGTTCTTTAAATTGTCATGGCAGAGGTGATGGTGGACAGTTAAGCAAAGAAAGAAGAATGTGGTAAAATAGTCCATCTTCCTCAGTCCTGCCTCTTTATGGAGCCTCAGTGTCATGTAGGCTGAACTCTCCAGGTGAATCCTGTCTCCCTGTGTACTTGAGTTCTAGCACATGGTACACTTCTTGGTGGCTCCCCACAAGACATTCTCATATGTGGTTCCTTACATGCCAACCTAAATTTTATAATGGGTATCACTACTTATTCTTCCTACTTATTTTAAATACACTGGATCCAAAATGGATTAATACTTCCCTAAAAGGTGTCTTACTTGCCCTGCACTCTTCAGTAATTCCTGAAGTAGTAGGCAGAATTCTTTGGTGTCCTCTACGATTCCCACCCCCTGGTATATACAGCCTATAAAATTGTCTCCTCTTTAGCCTGGGCAAAACCTGCAAATATAGCAAAATATCACTCTATGACAACATTACTAATCAGTTGACTCTGAGTTAATCAAAAGTGAGATTAACCTGGGTAAGACTGACTAATTGAGTCAAGCTCTTTAAAGGAAGGTGAAGCAGAGAGATATTCTCCTGTTGACCTAGAAGAAAGGGGCAGCCATGTTGTGAAATTTTATAAACTTCCTATAGGAAAGGTCAATGATCCAGGATAGCAGGGTGGCAACCTGAATAAGCTTGGAAAAAAAAAACACAAGATCCAGAAAGGAATAGAGACAAGCTGATACCTTAATTTTAGCCTTGTGAGACTGAAAGCAAAAAATCTCATTTAACTGGGCTTGTACTACGGAAACTATAGGATGGTAAATGGATGCTATTTTAAGCCACTAAAATTGGTGGTGAGTTCTTAACACAGCAATGGAAAACTAATATACTATAAGTGTCTGAAAAATGAATGGCCCCCTTTCTTAGGTTAGAGTGGCAATATAGCCTTTTTTCTGGTGTTTTATTTTTTTAGTTACTTCAGTGAGAATTTGAAATAGTTGAGGACTTGAAGCAGAAGACTTGCTTTCTGATGATCTTTCCCTTTAGTTTTAAATCTCACTTTTATAGCTTAAAATTCATGACAAGGCCTGTTTTTTTGTCATGTAAACTCTTTAGTTTTCAATAAATGGTTAATATGGTAGATTATTATCAGACAAATTGCTCTTCCTTGTTAGAATATCCTAACCATAGTGACAACTAAAATTTTGGTTTTATAAGTTTTCCTAAATAAAATGTGCAGCAATATTCTCCTTTAATTCTACCAATGTTCCTTGGAAATATGGTCTGAGGAATGTAGATGGCATATGGTTTGTCATATGGTGAGCATTAATATGTTGTACTGTTCTCTTTTTTTCCCTGTAATTTTCAAACAATGTTTTTGATAAAACCTCTGATCTTCCAGGAAGCCAACTGCTTCCACCCTTGAGATAAAAGTAGTATCTGCAATTTCAGGACATACTGGTGTTACTTGGCTTCCCTTTAGTATCACACAGATTCCTCATTTTTGAACAATCATTTCATTTTAAAAGCATCTGCTGATGGCTGACATATCTCTAATGCATTCTGCAGAAGCCTGAAATTTATCTTGCTTAATTCTTGGAGTTAACCTAAATCTTCTCATATATTGTCTCTGGATTGCTTGTTTTATCTGCATCTGTGCCAATTTCTAGTTTGACTTAATAATTTTTTCTTGGGCAGTAGTAGCGAAGCCATGCATTTGTATAGTGATTAGCAGGCTCTTCAGTAGGAATGGATGTTGCTGCTTTGGGATTGTGTGCCTGTGTGATCATGCATGCACTTAGGTGTAAAGATCATGTTAATATGCATAAAATCAAGGTAATTATGGTAGCCTAGATTTTTGAGTTTCTGGGGTTTTAGTTTGGGGACAGAAAGTGGAATATGGAAGTTGTGGAAGTTGTTGATTAAATATTTCCAATCATCAGTTCTCTTCTTATTTTTCTACTGTCATTTTTTTTTACTAAGACATTTTACATACGGATAAAGCCACACATGCCCTTTTTTTTTTAATCTGGAAATTTTGTATCTGAAACAGGGGACCAGGGATGTTACAAGTACTGATAAGAAGACTCAGAATTATATTAAATATCGAAATTTTTCTATACTTCCCATAGTACCAGTCCAAGATTCTATTGCAAGGTAATATTGCTTTTGTTATTTTCTACACAAGAAGTCTTTTTTCTGTACCTTACCCTGCTTTTTCCTCAAGCCAAGTGCATTTAAAATTTTCCCTTGTATATTTTCTTTATGGTCCTAGGATTACAATAGCTTTTCAGATTTTGGTCAAATATTATTATTATTCCTAAAAGAACTCACTTAGATTTTTTTAAAAAGTAGTAACAGCTTTAATATGTGTCCATATATAAATCTTGTTGAGATGAAATTCATATAAAATTAATCATTTTAAAAGGAACAATACATTGGCATTAAATACATTCTCAATGTCATTCAACCACCACATCTATTTATTTGAAAACACTTTCATCACCCCTATATAAAACCTCATACTCATTAAGTACTTATACTTTACTTCACCATTCCTACAAGGTCTGGCAACCACTAATCTGTGTTCTATGTATTTACCTAATTTGAATATTTCAAACAAATGTAATCATGCAATAATGTGGTAGACATGGTGTTAGATTGGTAAAATATTAGGTTTCATTTCTATACCTCTCACAAATCAGAAGCATCAATTTAATTTAGGTATTTGGGAAATCAGGTAGTAAAAAGTAATGTAAAATAAAAATCCACTTTTATCTTCTGTAGATTTCCCTTTGAGTAAATGAGTTTTATGTTACTTAATTTTATTAAACAAGTCTGTGGTTATTGGCTGTATTACTATTTAGGACAAATTTGACAGTAAAAATATCATAATAAGAGCTTCTGCTTCCAGCTGTGACAGAGCATTTTATATCATATTAAGTCTTTCACAAAGGCAAACCAGGTGAGCAAGATACAAACTGTACAAAACCTGTTTGAAAGCATAAGAGATTGACTAAGGTAGCCAGCACTTGAGGGGTTTCTTCTTTGCTACAGACAGGATAAATACACTGAGTGATTATTATATTCATATATTCTTTAACCTTAGGAAAATGATAATTCTTAATGCAAAGACTAATTAATGCTCAGTCCAAAAGCATGTTGCTTAAGGTCTGAAATGTTCTTACTAGGCATAGGAGACAAGAGCATGGATTCTTGGGCAGTCAAAGCATCCAGGATTCAGGGGCTGAGATCTCAGAGGGGAGGAAGCCATATAGAAATGACAGCAAAATACTGTTCACAGTTTCCCCTAATATATTTGTTGTTTTCTGCATATGCTAGGGGAAACTGTAAGAAAACAAGTAGAAGGCAGCAGGTATATGGGTAAGGATATGCTCAGATATATAAATAATCTCACAATGTTGGTTTTATGTAAGTTGAGTTTCAGGACCACTCCTGAAGAGTTAAAATTATTAATTTAAGATAAACTATAATAAGTTAAATGTTGTATTCTGAAATATCTACATCAGCTGCCAAAGGAATAATAAAAATTTGTAAAACTAGAAGCTCACAGAAGAAGGACAAAAGGAAATGGTAATGATAATGATTATGACAATGACAACCTGATTAATCCAAAATAAGGAAAGAGAAAAAAGAGAAAATCTGGGCCTAGAAAACAAAAGATAAGACAGTAAACTTAAACCCAAGTTCATAGCCAAATATTCAATTATTATATTAAATGTTAACCAATTAAATATGTCGGCTGAGACAAAGATTGATCAGATTGCAAAGAAACATGCAAACACATACGTATCACAATTGATGTGGTTCATTCCAGGAATGTAAGGTCAGTTTAACATTTGAAAACCATTCATTATAAATTGCCTCATTAGCAGAATATAGAACGAAACCCACATGATTATATCAAGAGGTAGAAAAAGTAATTTATGATAAAATGTACCATTTTTTTTTTTTGGTCTGGCCATTTTAACATTAAGCAAGATCAGATTGTCAGATTATACTCACATTAATCAGAAACCTTATCTAATACCAAAAATTTCTAAGGATACAAGCAATGAAGAGGCTCAGATGAAGCAGAGAGAGTAACTTCATATATTAAATAATTTTAATGCACCCCTCAGAACAGGAATTATTTAGACTGTGAAACATCTCTATTTTATATCTCAGAGAGTTAGAGCTTAAATTATATTCTACAGGGATCCATATCTCATAAATTTATAAATAATAGTGTAGTTTACCATAAGCAATCTGGAACCAGCAATGATTTCTTCACAGAACATATTTCTTTTTGTAATACTGTTTATTGTGTATCTCTCACCCTCTAGGGAATTGGGAGAGAATTCCAGAATAGTCCCTCCAACTAGTTCCTTCCAAGAAATCTACCTACCAAATTCTATGGCAAATTTCCAACATAACAGTGAAATAGTACGTTTTCTCTGAGATATATACTAGGTGTAAATTAGGTAGGAATGCCCACTATTGCTACTTCTATCCAAAATTGTACTGAGATTGACTAAGATTAGAAAGAATTGAATAAACTTGTTATTCTTTTCAGAAAACATGATTCTGTATGTAAAGAAAACTAAAAGAAGCTACAGAGAGGGTTTAAAGATTAAAACTTGAATTTTATAAGATTTACGGATGCAAGATCAATGTAAAAAGTTAAATGTATTTTCTTTTTTTTTTTTAAATTTTTTTTTTCCAACGTTTATTTTTAAGACAGAGAGAGACAGAGCATGAACGGGGGAGGGGCAGAGAGAGAGGGAGACACAGAATCGGAAACAGGCTCCAGGCTCTGAGCCATCAGCCCAGAGCCTGACGCGGGGCTCAAACTCCCGGACCGCGAGATCGTGACCTGGCTGAAGTCGGACGCTTAACCGACTGCGCCACCCAGGCGCCCCAAAAGTTAAATGTATTTTCTATAGTGCAACAAACAATAGAAAGTGAAATTTTTAAAATACCAATTTTAATATCAAAAAATTAGGCCTTAGGGCTAAATTTAATAACAGGTGTAAAAACCACAAAATATTCTTGAGAGGAATTTTTGAAGACCACATAAATAAAAGAATATATCACCTTCATGGGTAGAAACAACTCAATAGTATAAATACATCAGATGTTCTAAAATTGAAATATAAATTCTAAACAATTTTAATCAAAATTCCGGAAGATTATTTATACCTTGTTTATATTGAAAAGTCAATTTTAAAATTTATATATAAACTCAAGGGACAATATGGCCATCTTGAAAAAGTAAAACAAAAGTAGGATACTTATATGTTCAAATGTAAAATTTAAAACTGTGCAGTGTAAGCAAATATACCACTGGAACTGAATAGAGTACAGAAATAGTCCCACACTTACAAGATCACTTGACTTACCCCAGAGTCATCACTACAGTCCAGTGAGGGAATGATGCCTGATACAATTAAATATTTCAATTAAATTTTGCAAAAAAAATTCTTAATAATATGAAAACAGATTTTTATCCACTAAATATTTATAAAATATTAAATTTAACTCATTCTTTACTAATAACATTTTATTTTATTTTATTATTATTATTTTAATGTTTATTTATTTTTGAGACAGAGACAGAGCATGAACGGGGGAGGGTCAGAGAGAGAGGGAGACACAGAATCCGAAGCAGGCTTCAGGCTCTGAGCTGTCAGCACAGAGCCTGATGTGGGGCTCGAACTCACAGACTGTGAGATCATGACCTGAGCCGAAGTCGGACGCTTAACTGACTGAGCCACCCAGGCGCCCCAATAACTTTTTAATAGATTTAATAAACATACTTCTTGGTAAATTTTAATGGTCTTCCAGAGTCTACTAATATCAAAGTTTCTATCTAACTCAAAAATAGTAATGGTTGTTTAGATTTCTTTTTGATCAATATAATCACTTTCTTCATTCAAGAAGTTTCTCCAGGGGGCGCCTGGGTGGCGCAGTCGGTTAAGCGTCCGACTTCAGCCAGGTCACGATCTCGCGGTCCGTGAGTTCGAGCCCCGCGTCGGGCTCTGGGCTGATGGCTCAGAGCCTGGAGCCTGTTTCCGATTCTGTGTCTCCCTCTCTCTCTGCCCCTCCCCCGTTCATGCTCTGTCTCTCTCTGTCCCAAAAATAAATAAACGTTGAAAAAAAAATTAAAAAAAAAAAAAAGAAGTTTCTCCAATCTGTACTAAACTGTACATTGAAAAATGGGCATCACAAGTGGTTTTGGGGCTAAGTTATGCAAATCCTGTTCGTCCCTATTACCTATTTCAGATGGAATTGAGGTATTTTTTTTAACTGTTTTCTTTTAATATACCTGACAAGAAAGGGAAATATATATATATTGGAATGATGTGAACAAACAGGAAGTAACACTGTTCATTTCTCCAATTATCCTATCCCTTGACCCAGAGGAGTATGTTATCATATAATCTCTCTGATATTGGCTGCCATATAAAAGATCTAGGTAAACTGAAGGTCTCATTAATATCATATGATGGACATGATGAATTTCAATTGAAATAAAATAGTCCTAGTCTGTGGCTGAGATACACCATTCCTGGTGCAACTGGGTGGGTCAGTGGGTTAACTATCCGACTTCAGCTCAGGTTATGACCTTGTGGGTCCTGAGTTTGAACCCGCATCTGACTCTGTGCTGACAGCTCAGAGTCTGGAGCCTGCTTCAGATTCTGTCTCTCTCTGTCTCTCTGCCCCTCCTCTGCTCATGCTCTGTCTCCCTCTATCTCTCAAAAATGAATAAACATTTAGAAACACCATTCTTTTTTTTTTTTTAATCCAGAAGAATAATTCTAGCTATGTTATGGTCCCTTTTTCTCAACTCTGTTTTATCACAAGGGGAAGGTTTATGTTTTATTGCCTTGTTTTTTTCACAGAGTTAAAAGAGTAGGAGTTTAGTTATTATGGCTCAATTACTTTATTGTACTTTGAAAGGAGAGTTAGCAAATGGAAATATTCTTTTAACCAATTCTGGATTGTTGTTACAGAGTTATCTCTGTTTTATGGTGCATGACATTATAAACCAAATACACTTAATCAATTATGAGATCTCACACATAGAACTCTAAAAAAATCCTCTGTGTTAAAGTTCTAAATGACCTTTCTGTGGTGACAGGAATCATCAGTAGACCTTTATGGTACCACCGTGCAATCAGAATTATTATATAACTTGTTTCTATAATGCTAAAAAGTTCCAGAGGATGTGGTAAGAGTCTTCTTCATTTTTTGATTCCACTTGGAAGAAGAGTAATACTCCTAGAACCTTGCATCATTTCTTCCTTCCCAGGGGAGAAGAGGTGAATTATCTGTTTAATGAGAGTAATATTAGCTCACTCTTCCTCTTTTACTCTTTGCTCATTTTGTTTTAGAGGAGCATCCCTTGTTCCCTCTTTTACAACCTGTACATTTGTAGAAAAGACTCGGATCCTGATTAAGATGTACCTGCAGTGGGGCACCCGGGTGGCTCAGTCAGTTAAACATCTGACTCTTGATCTCTACTCAGGTCATGATCTCACAGTTCATGGGATTGAGTCCTGCACTGGGCTCTGTGCTGACAGCGCAGTGCCTGCTTAGGATTCTTTTCCTCTCTCTCTCTCTCTCTCTCTCTCTCTCTCTCCCCCCCCCCAAAATAAATAAATAAATAAATAAACATTAAAAAAAAGAGGCACTGTAGTTAGTCAGCACTGACTCTGCCAGGTTGGTTGAGTGCATCTAAATCTGGAGTTCAGTATTAGAAAGTGCATTTAGCTGAGCATCTATCTTTCATATAGTTTTTGTCAGTAATGAAGATTACATTTTGAACTCTTTTTATCTGAAGACTTTATTTACCTCTCCATTAGTTTTGTACTGGAGAGGAATTTCACTTATTGGACCTTCTTGCCCCCTCATTATCCTAAGTATTTCTGTTGATCAGCCTATGTACTCTTTGTAAGGAAAGGAACAAAGGAAGGATGGAATTGAGCTCAGGAAGGATAGAAAGTTTAGCTATTAGTCTGTAATCCATCAGTGTCAGATTTTTCTCCACATCAAGCAACAAACTCAAATAGAGTTTGGAATAATCTTAATATGATTTTTGGTCGTTTCTCCTTGCCAAACACAGCCAATTCTCATTACTCCTAGGAGTTTTATTTTATAAAGTCACCAAGAACACTGATTATTAAATATTGAATCATGGCTCCTACAGGAAATTAAAAGTTAAGTTCCTCCTGTAACAATGTGTTCATCAACTGATGAACTGATAACCTTGTTTTATTTTATTATTATTTTATTATATAAATTACATGATTTTGTTATTAATTTATAATTATAGTATATATAATAAATTATGTAATAATTTATTATTTTATTATTAATAGACACCTTATTTAATATATATTGCTGATTTATTATTATTGAACTGATGGCCAGTAGTACTATAATCATGCCTGAATGTAGCTTATCTAACATGCACATTTTCTCTGTATATTTCTTTGTATAAACACATGCATATTTTCTCTGAATATTTTATAAATATTTACATCATAGCTTTCTTGTGCTTAATAGCACTAGGTGGCAGGTCGTCAGTATACTTCATGGTGATTTAAAACAATGAAGTCACCAACACAGTGCACAAAAAATATGAAAAATGTGGCACTAAGTAGATGGTGAGAAAGACACTTGTGTATAGTATGAAAGCTGAAACAAGAGGGCAGAGTGTTGTGTTCAGCCAAGAGCATAAATATCAGCCAATTCAAATTTTTTTGCCACTCTGTGTATATCCATGAATGATCATAAAAGTGTCCCAAGTATTGATTTTGGGGTTATAAATAAATTTAAGCTAGTAGGTGAATTCACATATTTGGGATCTGTGAATAATGAGGCTCTACTGTGTTAGAACTCTTAATGATATATTATCTACTTTCTCAGAGTTCTGTCCCCTGCCTCCAAAATATTCAAATAAAAGTATAAATATATATTTTGAAAGTGTTTAATATTTTAGCTCAATATAGGAGTCAGCCAGGTGAGGGTATGTGTGTATATATATATATATACACACACATACATATACATATATACGCATATATAATACATGTACATATATATACACATACATACATACATACATACATATATATTTATATGTAAACTTTATCTCTGGAGAAATAGACTACTAGAGAAAACAAAATTAACTTTACATGTGGAAGAAAAAGCCCAACATGCTACCAAAACTTAAAAGAATTCTATGAAGTATTTAACCTAGCAGATTTTTTATTTCAACATAGTTTTATTGAATGATTAAAATGGAGGAATTTTTTATAACAGAGATTTTCTCTGGTGACCATACACTTTTTATTTTCACCATCTGCTATCAAGTAGAAACTTGATAGTTATGCTGTAGGTGAATTACTTAAAACTATCATGTTCCATGAGGCAATACTCTCTATCCTTTCTTGTGATTCCTTATATTAAACATTTCAGTCAAACTAACTGTGCTCCAAAAGATAAAACAAATATAATATTGCAAACCAGTCTCCTACAACTTAGCAAATCACTTCATATTTTCATTGCTGATACAGAAAGCATTTTTCCTTTTTATGCAACAAGGATCATTTATGCAACAAATCCTTAAAAACCAGCAATACTGGGTTCTGTTCTATTTATTATTTACCAAATACAAATCCTCATTAATATAGAGAATGTTTTGTGTGTGTAATTTGTTGGTCTTTGTATCAGACTCAAATTGTATGCACTTTCTGAAATTCCTCATCATCTCCTCAGCTACTTGCTTGCTCTGCTTCAAGTGCCTAATTAACTCCTTTGGGCCCATGAATTTCTGAATTTCCACTGTCTGGGTCTGAGTAGTCATTTCCCTAGAAATATTTGGCTTTTTTCAGCTGCCCCCATATAGCCACGAGTGACAGCCACATGCCCAGAGATTTCATCACCTTTCATTTCTGAATCTGGATGAAATAATATACTGTACAGCGTGAGGTCTGACATCAGAAACAACAGCTGACAGGGCTCAGTGATACAACAGGAAGTTCAAGGGAATTACTTCCTGATGGTATAAACTTCATCCATTGGGAAACAGGAGAATGAGAGAATCAGGATGGTGCAACACAACTCTCTACAGTATCATTTAGTTTTCTCTTCTCATGGATGACTCTGAAGCCAAGTGGATGTCGGTTGGGTGACTTGCTATGTCCTTCTTCATGGCTCATTGTAAAGCAATAGACAGCATGGTAATGCATAATTACACGTTTTTTCACATCTTCCCCATACTTCATTTCCCCTTTTCCACAGTTTTGCTGCCTTGATGTTAGAGTGGCCCGTGACACAGGCAGCAAAGAATTGCACAAAGAGTACAGCAACAAGCAGGACAGCGTTTATTCACTCTCCAAGGGAGGAGAGGGGCCAGTCATCAAGAGAGATGTCAGCCCTAAGTTTCTGTCAGGCTGGATATGAAGGATGTGGAAAGGTTGTAGCTGTGCTCATGGGGGGTGTGGGAAGGGGGTGGACTCTTGGCTAGGTAGAACAAGGGGTGGCAGGTTTTTTAAGGGGCTCTGTTTGGGGCTTATCTGAGATGTGGGTTGTGGTCAGCCTAGAAAAGAATGTTTTGTAGTTGGGGTCTACTTTCTGAGAATGGAAGGCATCACAACCTAGGAAAACAAAGAGTTAGGGCCACGTGCAGACACCTGTGAGTTTTGTCTGTAAGCTTGGCTGGGGGCTGGGGGTGGGTGGTGGTGGTGGAGGGAACCTTGAATAGATTCCTGGGTTTACATGTTCAAAATAAAATGTTAGTGCACTTTACTCTCCCTTCCTGCTCTGTTTTATAGAAAATCCAAACTAAGATAATTTTTAATTTTAAAGCTTCAGTTTTTCTTACCAAGAGATAGGACTAATATGGGTTTTGATTGTTTTTCTATTTTCTATTTCTTTTAAAAATAGAAAACCACATTATGTAGTCAGTTTAGAAGGCTTCTACTATTAGTAAGGAAAAAAATCTCTTTGGGATTGAATGTGTGGTTTATGTACCATATTAGTACATATTTTAATTTGTAGGCTTTGTGCTTAGGAATAAGAAAAGGGCAGTTAATTTAGCTTGAAATGCAGCTAGTACATATGTGGAGTAAGGGCCTTTCATAAGAATTTTAGTGTGTATTATGTTCCATTCATGTATTATTCAGCACAGCTAATACATAAAATCCAGCTCAGGTGACAAGAAGCGATAGTCATGCACACTTCCACCTTCTCCTCTGTATCGTTTTGTGAAATGCTTTTCTCTGAGCAGAGCTCAAAGAAGCAAAACAGCAGGGGCCCCACTTCACACAGGCTCCCAAAGAGAAATTATGTTGCACACTTCTCATTTAGAAATAAGAAATTTGGAATAAATCCATGGAAATGAAAATCCATTAGATAATTGCTGCTAAATGCCTGGCATTTTAATTTGAGTATTTTCAGTGTCACATTGCTCCTGAAATGGCAGTATAGTTTACAGAGCTCTGTCTACATATTGATGGATATAAGCTTTCAGGATAGCCATCATTGCTATTTTCACTGTCATGCAAGTATTCATCCATGCTGTATGCTGTGATGGCCCTTTTGTCAAGGTGCCTAGAGGTTCATTATGAATTTTAAGCAGAATATTTAGCAGCAATTTGTAGTTGTTTTATAACTAGTTTGCATGAGACCAAGAGAATGGGTATTGGATCTACAGGTTCTGCCAGGACATGAGTCAGTCTTTGGATTAAAACATTTTCTTTGCTTACAAGTTTCTGTTCTTTTTTCGTGCTGAAACTTCAGAAGTGTATGCAACTACATTCTAGTGTGTCACCAAATTGGCCATTCTTGCTTCTGTCATATGTTAGCTATTCATCCCACTTGCCTCTTGCCATCATGGTTGGAATTCTCTCACGTTGCACTGTATGTCCATTTCTGACCACACAAAGTATTGTTGCCCTTGTCCCTCTGTCCAAGAGATATTTCATATTTCTAACTATTAAAAAATATCTTTTCATTTTTTCCACATTCTTTTTTAAAATCCTTTTCTTTTTTTTTTTGCTGTATATTTATTTATTCTGAGAGAGAAAGATAGAGAGCAAGTTGGGGGAAGGGCAGTTAGAGAAGGATTGGAGAATCCTAAGCAGGCTCCGCACTGTCAGCACAGAGCCCCACCTAGGGTACAGCCCCACAAACCGAGAGATCATGGCCTGAGCTGATACCGAGTCAGATGCCCAACTGACCAAGCCACGCAGGTGCCCTTCCACATTCTTTAGTAGCTACTCCCAATTTCATCTAAATACTTATGTTTCCTCCTAATCCCTAAGCTTCTGTAATTTCCTCTAGCATTCCCAGTCTCATTCACAATTGCCACCACCCTCATTCAAAATCAAATCAAACAAATCATTCCCCTCTACCTTTTAGCCCCCCTCTTATCCTGAATATTACATTCTCTACCATTTATTTACTTAAGATACTTTTTAAAAATTAACACTCTATATTGGTGTGATTTGGAGAATTAAAGGCAGTTTATAAAACTTCCTGTTATATTTCCTGGGATCTAGTATTCACTTGGGAAATGCTGATCATCATTCCTGAATGGTATGCTTTTGTGGCACAGCTATATCCTTCTACAGGAAGGCTATTTAAAGCACACATCTGGAAGTCAGATGGGATGAGGAATTTGGAGGAAAAGGTAAAAGTGTACAAAAGAAGTAGTATGTGACTGTACACTATGCCCATTTGAAAAGGATAAACACTTTTATGGTGATTTATTGGAGTAGACATTGCAGTGTCTTAAAAGTACAAAATATTTTGTAATAACAAATTTGGTAATATCACTAAAGAACAAGAGAAATGTTACAGGAGCTCGTGAAGCAAGACAGAGGCAGTTTTCTAGGAGATCTTTCGCAGTCTCTGCTTGCCTTAATTTATCTCTGAGCTGTGTTTGGGATTGCCTTGATAATAACACTAAAAGATAGGATAATATTTATTTTAATTACCTCCTAGAACATATAAGAATTAACAGTGTAGATTTGTGTGTGTGTGTGTGTGTGTGTGTGTGTGTGTGTGTGTGTGTAGTCTTGTTTTAGGCCATTAGCCGTATTTCAAAAAGACCTGATAAGAATTTTGGCATCAGGTAAGTTTTATGAAAAATCTTTATTGTTAAACCAAAACAGAAAAACAATACAACCTTTTTTCCCCTCATTCATTTCCTTTGTAAATTTTAATCAGTTCTTCAACTGAACTGTCTTACAAATAGTTCACTTATATCTGGATTACAGTAAGCAGTGATTTACTTAAAATTACTGAGAGACTCATTTTATTTAACTTTATGACTTTGTTGGCAAACTGGAAGGATGCCAGATGGTAATTTTTTGCTACTTGTTTCCAAGTGTATAATAAATTTTTTGCTACTTATTTCCAAGTGTATAATAAATCATTTTTCACTTTTATAAATGATAATGATAAGTTTTAACAAGACTTATGATACCTCCTGGGTCCAGGGAAATACTTCCATATTTTCCTCTGTAAACAACTTGTGAGCTAGGAAAATATTAAAAATGGGTTAAAAAAAAGTCTCCCCAAGTGACTGAAGTCATTGTAGCTGTCATCATGCTGTGTTTCATGCTGTGTATCTCTGAAGGTCTCTGGGAAATAGAAAGTCTCTTCTCTTTCTCTTCTTCTTCAACTAATTTACCCTTCTAGTTACATGACCATAAGCATGATCTAAAATTATTTTTACTATTCTTTCACTATATTCATGGCTGTCATAATTAATAATTTTGTGATTATCCATTTAGTGATTATCTTATTAGATCTTAAAATCCATAAACACAGGAATCTTACTATCTTATTCAAAACCCTATTACCAATGCCTAGCAAAAACACTACATGTCTGTTTGAAGCACAGAGCAGATTATCTAATTAATCAATTAAGCCAAAAAGTAGCATGACATTTTGTGAAGTTGTAACCTGTGTACCATATTTGCATGCATTTTGTCACCATATCTCTAAGAAGTAATGCTATGATCAGACTGATTTGGGAACACCTTTTATTTTTTGGGCTAGTCTATACCTGAATATTTTCAATTCGTGACAGAAATTTTAGGATATATGGAGGTATTAGTCAAAGGGTTTTATATGTTTTTTTACTTGTTATCAAATAATTACTCATGCAGAACCAAATAGTGCATTTTCTGCATTTGGTGCTTGCCATCTTCAATTTTCTACATGTCATGGCATGATGGTGGGAGCACATGACAAAGGAGGACGATAGCTGCACTTCAGCTGAGATGTTCCAATACTGATTCAAAAATAGAAAGGATGTTCTTATTGTATGTTGAAATTAATTAAAACTTTCATTCAATGTGGAATCAAATCACCTTGGTGAAAAATTATTGTAATTAACTTTGCCACTTATATACATATTTTCATGTGTGTTTGTATATGCACATGTGCACGTATATTTCAGAGCATATGTAAGAGTTAGGTTGATATAAAGTTATAGTCTATTTATAGAGGTCCAGAGACAGAATTGCTTCAAGGTTGATTCATGCTTCAGTGATATCAAAGATCAAGTATTTTTCCATTCTCCAAATGAAATTTGTTCCAATTTCAGTGTTGGTTTTAATTTTAAATGTATGGCAAGATGCTGCATAAATTCCAAGCATTAGTTTAAGATGACAGTTTCTAGAGGAATAAAATGATTGTTATACCCTTGATTTTCACTTAGGAACTGCAAAACTTTTTTGGGAAACTTCTTATTCAACTTTTTTTCAGAAAGAAAGAATTGGGTCAGAATCGGGTCACATTTCTGTGTCATTAAACTTAGACCAACTAGGCCCATTTCTTGATATGTATGTGAGTTCAGATTCCCATGAAACAATGTGGAGATGGGGGGTAATCTGAAAAGAGAATCAGATTTTTAAGAATGAAAAGAGAAAAGTGCATGTTTCATAAGAAAATAATAATATTTTACATATGTATACTGTTCCCTATTTCTGGAATACACTTGGTTTGATTTTAGATGACACATTCCTCTTCACTTGGTAACATTTAGCTTAAATGTCTACTCTGTGTTATCTTTCCTGACTTCAAGTTACTTCTTCCTCTGGGATCAGTTAGGATTTAGTGAATGCCTATAATAAACTACTTATATTTAGATGACATTATTTTTCTGTCTTTCCATCATCTAGAAGCTCTCATAAAGTATCAACTATATCAATCATCTTTACTTGCTCAGCATTGAGCATAGCACCTAAACTTAGAGAAAGAGACATGAATGTTGAACTGGGTTTTCTAAGATTATCAGTATATATTGTAATATGTCAGTTTTAAGTACAAAAATCCCTTGGTTCTGCATACAATTTTTATATTTTTGTATGATTGACTTTTACAGAGAAGATGATTTACTTAAGCATGTAATAACTCATAACTGAAAAAAAATTAGAGGACCATATGGATGTAAAATATTTCAGTCATCTGGCATACATAATAACTTGACAGAGAAAATGTCAGACAAAATTACTCTTAAATGATTCTGAGTCCCCTATGGAAATCGAGCAACTCTACTGCACCTCTTTTAAAAATTCCATGCTTTGGGGCGCCTGGGTGGCGCAGTCGGTTAAGCGTCCGACTTCAGCCAGGTCACGATCTCGCGGTCCGTGAGTTCGAGCCCCGCGTCGGGCTCTGGGCTGATGGCTCAGAGCCTGGAGCCTGTTTCCGATTCTGTGTCTCCCTCTCTCTCTGCCCCTCCCCCGTTCATGCTCTGTCTCTCTCTGTCCCAAAAATAAATTAAAAAAAAAAAAAAATTCCATGCTTGCCTTTGATGAAATATTTATTACTAAATAAACATCTTATGTAGAATATCACTGAGAATTGCTGAATATATCATCCAAATTCAGTCTGAATATAGATGATCTTTTCAGATGACAATTCTAATAGAAATCTTTAGACTTTTAAAATTATTTTAGGGATGTCTGGGTGGCTCAGTTGGTTAAGCATCTGACTCTTGATTTCAGCACAGGTCATGATCTCATGGTTCATGGGATTGAGCCCCACATCAGGCTGTGCACTGAAGCATGGAGCCTACTTGAGATTTTCTCTCTCTCCTTTTCTCTCTGCCCCTCCCCCACTCACATTCACAGAGTCACTCTTTCTTTTTCTTTCTCTCAAAATAAATAAACATTAAAAAAGAAATATATTGAAAATTATTTTAAATAAAATTGCCTAAAACCATTCAGTTTTAATTGTGTATACTCTTCACTCACAAAGACTTTGACATCATTCAAGTTGGTCTCCAAGCAAGAGGCGAGTATTTGATTTCAAAGATTGCAATCTATATACTGTTTAATGAATAGGTAGTGGCATCAGTGAAAATGGCAAGTCATAGATGTCAGAAAGTTCACTGCTTTGTGCAACAACTGATAAACGTGGCAAAAATGGTCAGAATTAACTTTTTAGAGAACTCTCAATATTAACTAACTAAAGGCTTGCAGCAACCCAGGGAGTATTTAGTTAAAAAAACTGGGTGAATTTGGGCAAAACCAGAGAACTCTGTGGTGTTTTAACTTGCTAGTCCAAGGCCCTGCTCCTCAGCTTAGTAGTAGCTAGGGAAAAATAAACATTATTTGCAGCCCAGGAAGAAGCAGAATACAGTTGGAGCTCTTTCAAAGCCTTATTCAGAGGAAGGAGTCATTATTTGGCCCTTATTTGTGATTCCCTCAAAGATTCCATATGAAAGTGCTGCTTTGATTTGATTTCTTTCAAATTCACCCAGTATTAAAACTTGTCCTGGAGACTTTGTTGAATGTTTTGGTATTAAGCCCTTCTGAGGCAGTGGGGCAAACACTGGATTAACCAAAAAGATTAAAAGGAAAAGCTAAGGATAATCTGTTCTATTCCTATGGACTCTGGGAAACTCCAACATTCTTGGGAATATAGGGGCCATTTCCATGTATAAGTCTGTACACATGCTCAGGAAAGGTCTGAGAAGGTTCTAAGCTCTTACTTCTGACTGACCTGGATGGTCTTTGAAAGCAGGAAGTTGAGGAAGACTGAGAAAGAGTCTTAGATTACCTGGTTGAATGGGAAAAGCATATCCCAGCATCCACTCAGAACCCCTTGGTAAAGACTCACAGACCCATTGGTTCTAGATATTTAAAGAAATCTCTGTCCAGTTACTAAACTCACCACTAAGCAAGCTAATTACAGAAGCTAGTGGTCACCCTTGACATATACAACTTTTGCAGCATTTGTTCAGAAATGTCACTAAACCCATAAACAACAATTACAACAGGTAGCAACACAAACCAACTTAGGATGGAGGAAATCTGATGTCCTGAGCTGTCCTGTTAAATTATTTAAAATATCTAGTTTTCAACAAAATTATGATACATGCAAATAAACAAGAAAGTCTGACTCAGGGATGTCTAGGTGGCTCAGTCGGTTAAGCGTCTGACTTTGGCTCAGGTCACGATCTCACAGTTTGTGAGTTTGAGCCCCATGTCAGGCTCTGTGCTGACAGCTCAGAGCCTGGAGCCTGCTTCAGATTCAGTGTCTCCTTCTATCTCTGCCCCTCCCCCACTTGTGCTCTGTCTCTCTCTGTCTGTCAAAAATAAATAAATGTAAAAAAAAAGTTAAAAAGAAAAAAAGAAAGTCTGACTCATAATCAGGGGCCCAGGATGGCCAAAACATTCTTGAAAATAGGATTCACACTTGCAATTTAAAATACACTACAAAACCGTAGTAACCAAGACAGTGTGGTAATGCGATAGACTTCATTGCTGGAAGAAAGTATAATGGTGCAACTGTAGAAAAGTTATATGTAGAGTCACCATATGTCCCACTGATTCCACTCTTAGGTATATTCATTTTGATGAATTGGAAACAAGTGTTCAAACAAGAACTTGTACACAAACATTCATAGAAACATTTTTCATGATAACCAAAAAGTGGCAACAGTCCAATACAAATGTCCATCAACTGATTAAGAGTTAAACAAATGTGATATATCCAACAATGGAATATTATTTAGCCATAATAAAGAATTAAGCATTTGTACATACTATAACATGAATGAGCCTTAAAAAACATGCTGAGTGATAGAAGCCAGTAATAAAAATTCACATATTACATGATTCTATTTACATGAAATGTGCCAAATAATAATTCCATAGAGACTGAAAATAGATCATTGGTTTCCAGGGGTTCATAAAGGGGGAAGAGAAGTGACTACTAATGGGTAAAGGGTTTCTTTCTAGAATGATGAAAATGTTCAGGAATTAGATGATAGTGATGTTTCATCTTGTGAATATACTAAAAAACACTGAAATTATATACTTTCAAATGGTAAATTTTATGGTATGTGTATTATATAACAATATATTTTTAAGTTATACAGATATTGTCTTCCAAAAGTAGATTCCTGAAAAATCCTACATATTTTTTTTTTCAAAACAGATTCTTTCTACCACCATCTAGCTCTTTGACAATGTAATCTAATAATCTAATAGTATATGCCCTTGGTAATATCAAACATCTTGCTGTAGGTCAATTTGCTGAAAATGTATTTGTTCAATGATCAATTCACCAATGATGAAATGATAAATACAAATTGTAGACAAAGACCTACACTCAGATTGAAGATGGTTTACCACAATGATTTTGCTACTAGAGGGGAAGATTCAGATACAGGTATATAAAAATGTAAAGAAAAGGTAACTTGCTTCCTAGGGAAACACCATCTGTTCATATGAAAGACATTGAATCTGAGAAGAGTTTAGGGCGTAAAATGTAAAATACCTGTGAAGTTAAAGTTGAACCAAGCTGTACTGAAAAATCTCCAGCTAAGTTATCTTGGTGACATGGATGTACTTAAAGAAAAAAAATTCAGAGACTTGGTTTTTCAGTGAATAGGTTGTTAGCCAGACGGGCGTGAGGAGAGTTAGCTTGTGTTTGCAACACAAGACATACTAAAGTTGTAAGATCTGAGGCCCAATTGAGTGAATTTCTGGACAAAAGGGGAGAGGTGTGTGGATACAGACAATAAAGTGGGCCAGTCTTGGTATCAAAACCTAGAGAACACCATACACAGAGTAATTGTTACTATTGCACTTTTAAAAGGTTGTTTTGTATATGTCTAAAGGACTTCCATAAATGTTAAAACCAAGAGTAAACCACTGAAAGCCAGGAATATTCCATAACGAGTAGAGAGACATATATTCCCATTATAGGAAGCATGGGGCGAGATAATAAAAGAGGTGTGGGCTGTCATTTTAAAATTAATACTTATTTAAGCAAGTGGGCTTATGACTATAACATGGTAGTGGGAGATCATTAATTGGCCCTTTCAAAGCAGCAGTTATCCCTTTGTTTCTAAACAGCTGCACTGTGCCTTATTCACAGAGCTTTTTGAGGTACTTCAGTTCTGTTTGTTGTGCTAGGGAAGGAAGTGTGGCAGTATGCATAAACCCCAGAGGTCCACAATCTCAAATGGGGAGCAGCTGCTAGGTAGATAAAAGTGTTTGTAGAGCCTTTTGTCTAAGAGCCAAGGGTTGGAGGGATTATGTCTTTGGCAAAAGGGTGGCAATATAATGCAGGGATATATGCCATGGCATAAAGTTAAGTCAAGATTCACTGCTCTCTTGGTTTAAGTGAATCAATAGCATTAGGCTAAATGTGCCACTTCTTCCTCCTAAAGGATGTAGAGCTGTTGAAAGCCTTATGGTGCTTAAAATATAACATTTTATGCTGAGCAAGTCTAGAAGAAAGAAAGCTGCTATAAAATACCTTTAACAGATTTTCAGGTAAAATAATAGCGGTATCATTATTTCTGTATATGATTTTATTAAATAAGTAGAGATAAAACACACACAAGGGAACTGATTTTTTTTAATGTCATTAGCCATAACATCTGAATAAGATGCAAAATATGTGGCTTAAAAAGGCTCTTATGAATACCTTATTATGTATTCACAAGATTCAGTAAATTCTTATAACTTACAAATAACTCCTTTTAACAGTTTTGTAGGCTTTTTGGAAGAGTAGTCCTTACTCTAGGGCATGATCCTTATATCTATGTGATGACATTTTGGGGTGATGGGGAGGGTTTCATGGGGTCTGGAGCCAACAGCCAAGAAAGAATTCTTGAAGACATCTTTGGTGCAAAAAAGGTGATTTTTATTAAAGCATGGGGCCAGGATCCATCAGTAGAAAGAGCTGCACTGGGGTCCTGAAAGGTAACTCATTATATACTCTCAGGTTGGGAGAGGGTCAGGGATCGAGTAAGTCTCTAAGGAATTTTGGAAGCAAGGTTTTTAGGACAATTTGTTGCCATTTAATAAAACCTCAGTCGTGAGACCCTTCAGTTGTATATCAGGGGGCCATAAGCTTGGAGTATGATTCCAGCATATGTCTTGGGGCAGTTGAGAACAAGGAAGTTGACTTACAGGATCCTTAAGGTTGGGATGATGTTAAACTAAGGTTCTCTTTTGCCCCCAGCAAAGTGCCATCCTTGAGGCAGCTGAGCTCCTAAAGGTAGGTCACTCTGCTGGTTTCAAGGACTTGTCAATGGGCTATAGGCAGTAAGGGAATTTAATTATTCATTTGCCTTAGTTTCCCACATTACCATGGCAAGCACTAAAACACCTTTCCTTTGTTCCTTTGTTCTCGAGTAGCCAGGAGTGTCCGAGGAATATCAGACATATTCTACCTGGGGCAGGCAGGGGGGGCAGCTTATATTTTACCCTCAGCTTGCCCCAAGCTCCCTCATCAATGGCAAGGTCATCAATAACATGACCTTTCTTGTCTTGGTTGAATGCAAGATCTGTGAACAAGGTCTCTCAGCTCTGGTTGGTCCATTACCCAACACTGATAATCAGAGGGGCAAATCAGACTCATAGGAAAAAAAAGGATCTAACAAACTATCAAAATGTCCTAATATTTTAAGGTTACGAGTAACATGAAACATACATAAAGTATGAGGACGTCTGGGATAACAGAGTTTCTTGGGTCCATTTTGGTACAAAGAATTACTCTGGCCTGGGTTTTATATATAAGTCTCTGCATAATGTATGTTGAACTTCACTTACATAAAAGGGAGGTCTTTTAGTCATTAAACATCTTCCTTTTATAATTACACAGCTTAGGTGACATTTACTAAAAGCCAGGACTGAGATATTTTCTGTTTATTTAAGCTTTACGTAGATAAGGGCACGCCTGCTAGTCCATACCACTAGTATGTTTCCAGGAGTCTATGTTATTAGCATGTTTACGGGGGTTCTATTTGAGTCATCTTTCTCTCTTACCCAAGTGTCTTCCTGTAAAGTGAGAGAATAGATTCTAGTCCTGTTCTTATCCTTCCCAGTCTAAACTCTTACCTTGCCAGTATCTTCTTGCTACATATTTCTCAGGTTTATTTTGATAACTTTTTTACACCATTTTTTCTGAAACATTTTGTGCAAAAGAATAGTCTTACAAACATTGCTTTGAACATCAGTATTTGAACTCTTCCATGTAGAGTAAAAATTCCAGCTCAATTATTCTTTTTCTTCCATTATCCTTAGTAATTACAAATTTTTAGTGTGTGTTGTAGATATTTAACTGTATGTGTGCTTTTTCTTAGGATCTTTGGTAATTATATTTTCCTTCAATGCATGCCATCTTCATCTACACTTGATATATGAAAAGGAGCAAATCAAGCTCTCACATCGGCCATGAAGCAGTAACTTACTTCCTATCATTACTAGGCTACTGTTAGCTACATATCATCATAATTAATAACTTGATAAAGTACAGAAACTTTGTTGTTTAACATCTACCATTTTATTCACTGGTAATATTTCTCTTGGTCATCTGGAAAAATAGTCATAAATACAGCCTATAAAATATTTGCCTCATGATTACTGTATTTGTCTACTAGTAGGTTGAGTTATTGAAAGCTATTAAAATAATTGAGTCATTTCTCTTCAAATACTCCATGTGAATTCTTTTTGCAAATATATGAGTTAGTAGGAGTCTAGATTACCTTCTCTGAGGAAAACAGATCTGACATTGTTTTGTCTTGTTTTTATTTTGTTTTGCTTTGAGCTTGGCCAAAAATCACTGCCAGATCTGAAGAAAGATAGCTAAAATTATTATTCTCTTGCTCTGGAACATTCTCATAGAAGCAGTGTGGATTCATTCTGCCCTGGAATCATGATCTACTTATACATGCCTCTTCTGATTGCTATAATGCCAACCTGTTTTAATTTGACCCACACTCATTCTTTCATGGTCAGGTTGTCTAGCTTAGCATAATGCTTACCCATAGCGTTTACAATTACAGCTAGACAGAGATAGATTTACTATCACTTCTTGGCCTCACCATTGGGTTGATACTAGATCTGACAGGAGAAAATTCACAAGATTGTTTCTCACTGCTTGGTAATGGACTAAATTCACTATTTGTCCTAATTAGGTGAAAAGTTTTGACATATCCTAAAATACATTATGATTATTTGATATCAAATTTTATGGTATGAATATTGTGTCTGGACCATGTATATCACCTTCTTTGGGTACCCTGTACCAGACCAAACCAAAGAAAAAAATTATGAGTTCTAAAAATAAAGCTGTACAGTTGCATCCTCCCCAAGCCCCTCATTTCTACCACCTAATTGTAGAAACCTCCTCAGTGGATCCCGTATCTTACTTCCCTTCATATTCAACCTAATGACAATCATTTAAACAGTGAAACCAAACCTACAATTTATTTATCATTTGTTTTTATAACTTTTACAGCTGCTCATTTCAGTTTTAATTGAGACCACCACTCTGATAATGAAATGGAATGTGGTGTGTTTGTGTAATATGTTTTATGGTCCATTTATATACAGTGGTAGCAATGAATTGTGTATTGTCAACAAAAGTGATATATACAGGTGGACAATATTCTCTGAGATTGCTTTTGTTGCACATTTTAAGGAAAGCCTAGAGTAGAGTGTTACTCCTAGCTAATACCAGTTTGCACTTGAACCTAGTGGTAGAAAGCCAACAGAATTCACTTTCCAGAATTTCCAATTTTTTGATCATGGGATATTTGTCTCATACACATTTTCAAGCCATTGTTTTTCCAGTTGACACTGAGAGAGTTCTTAGTCACATTAGTTGTCCCACCTCTTTTCCTATTGGTTCACAGACTAAGCACTCACATGCTTACTTATTTCATGAGCTGAAGTTGCTAGGTGATTCTAGAGATCTGACTATCACAGTATCTATCATTGTCAGCATGAAGGGCACTAAGTTATGTATGCTCTTTGGTTATCATAAAGGTAATATAGGGTCACCTGTTTTCATGATATTCCTACTACTTTGGAAGGATTATTCCGTTATTGAGTTGATGATGGGTTGGACTTGACTCTCCCAGGGCAAGGCTGCCAAACTCCTTATTTCACCCATTTTAGTAAGTTGGTTGTCATGCCATCAGAAGCATCTGCTCACAAAAGTTTGTTGTTAGTTATTAGTCTCTAAAATTTGTGATCATCTGTTAAACCATTAATTCTAAGAACTTGGGTGAGTAATGATTAATCAAATTTCTGTCGATATCTTTTCTAAAGTATTTAAACATTTATCAGTGTGCTCTCAGGATTTCATAGGTATTTGACTGGAGTTCCCACAACCTGTATAGTTTGTGTGTGTGTGTGTGTGTGTGTGTGTGTGTGTGTTGTTTTTATTAAAAATCTTTTAAACGTTTATATATTTTTGAGAGACGAGAGAGACAGAGCATGAGAGGGGGGAGGGGCAGAGAGAGAGAGGGAATCTGAAGCAAGCTCCAGGCTCTGAACTGGTAGCATAGAGTCCCACATGGGGCTGGAACCCACAAACTGTGAGATCATGACCTCAGCTGAAGTCAGACACTGAACCGACTGAGCCACCCAGAAATCCCGTTTGTCATTTTTTTTTTAATTAATCAGTGGTCTTGAGTTACTTTGTGAGTGAAAGTAATATATGCCCAGCTAGCCCCTGAAACATAAGACTTTCCAGGGATGGGAAAAAACTGCTCTTATTATTATTTTCCCTACTACTTATGCTTCTTACTTTTGTGGTCTAGGTTTTATCAGGGCTACTAGCAAAAGACAGATAGTAGAAGTTTTCACTAAGTTTCTTTCAACCTAATATACTCTTGACTATCCAATAAGCCAGTCCCATGTTTCTAGGTCAGTTTCCTCCAAATCCCATTGGAAAGACTTGTCCCCATATTCTGCTTCTTTAAACAAACACTTTGCTACTTTAAACCAAAGATTTTGCTACTGTAAACAAAGAATAGCTAGGCAGCCATACTGGAATCATACCTTAATTTTTTCATCCTTTTCTTTGTTAAGAATGGCTAGACATTATGATTTCTGAGACTGAAAGAAAATTCTGCTTACAGTGCCAATTGGAGTTAATACAAAGACTGGTTTGTCAAATCAGATTCACACAGATCATAAATCTTATTCCATATCAAGCAGCTTTAATCATCTCAAGGATACACATACTTAAAAACAGAAGATAGAGAAGTCCAAGTCTGCCAGTGCTGCTCTGTAGATTCTTTCTTGATGCATTAGACTACATTTTACCTAGATTTAGTATACAGAGTCTCTAAGTTATGCATGAAAGGTGTCACACAACAGAAAACTAATTTGGTCATAAAACGCCCCCATTTTATTCACTAATAATTACAAACCTTATAATATTATTCCAAGAAATCATCTTACGTAAATCCACAGATTTCAATGCTGTTTTTCATGAGCCATCTGAGTACATTCCACGTACATTCTGCTAAATGTATTCCATACATAAAGGCTTTCCCACTCTCTGTTTCCAGGAAATAGTGTTATTAGTATGTTTGCAAGGAGATTTAATCAGGTCATCTTCTTTTTCTTTTGCTGAAATGTGTAGTGATCAAGAAAAATAATTTGTTTATTTCTAAAATTAAACTTCAGAGAGAGGGACCTGGGGAAGATGGCGGGGTAGGAGGATACTGGGCTCACCGCATCCTGCTGATCACTTAGATTCCACCCACACCTGCCTAAATAACCCAGAAAACTGCCAGAAGACTAGCAGAATGGATTCTCCAGAGCCAAGCGTAGAGGAGAGGCCCACAGAAGAGGGTAGGAAGGGCGACGAGGCAGTGCGCGCTACACGGACTGGCGGGAGGGAGCCAGGGTGGAGGGGCAGCCTGCCAGCAAAGCAGAGCCCCCAAGTCTGGCTTGCAAAAGTGGAGGGACCGGACAGAGTGTATTCTGACAGCAAGCGGGACTTAACATCTAGAAGGTTATAATTTGACAGCTCTGCTCAGGAGAGCAGGAGGGCTGGAGGACAATGGGAGGGAGACTTGTTGAGCCCCGGATGACAGAGCACAGCTTGTTGGGGAACAAAGGCGCTCGACAGCAACATCTCCCTCGCCCACCCCCCAGCCAAAATCCCAAAGGGAACCAGTTCCTGCCAGGGAACTTGCTTGCACTGCTCACACTCCCAGGGATGTGCTTCTGCAGATTCATACCCTCCGGCAGGTCTGACTCCCTCCCGATGCTGCAGGGCCCCTCCCGAAGCGGATCTCCGAAGGAAAAGCAAGCTGAGCCTACCCCTCCCGCCCCCTTGCACCTTGCCTATCCACCCCAGCTAACACGCCAGATCCCCAGCACCACAAGCCTGGCAGTGTGCAAGCAGCCCAGATGGACCACGCCACCCCACAGTGAATCCCGCCCCTAGGAGAGGGAAAGAGAAGGCACACACCAGTCTGACTGTGGCCCCTGTGGTGGGCTGAGGGCAGACATCAGGTCTGACTGCAGCCCCGCCCACCAACGCAAGTTATTCAAGACAACACAGGGGAAGTGCCCCGCAGTTCCACACCACTCCAGGGACAATCCAAAATGACGCAATGGAAGAATTCCCCTCAAAAAAACGTCCAGGAAATAATGACAGCCAACGAACTGATCAAAAACGATTTAAACAATATAACAGAAAGTGAATTTAGAATAATAGTCATAAAATTAATTGCTGGGCTTGAAAACAGTATAAAGGACAGCAGAGAATCTATTGCTACAGAGATCAAGGGACTAAGGAACAGCCAGGAGGAGCTAAAAAATGCTATTAATGAGCTGCAAAATAAAATGGAGAGGACCACGGCTCGGATTGAAGAGGCAGAGGAGAGAATAGGTGAACTAGAAGGTAAAATTATGGAAAAAGAAGAAACTGAGAAAAAGATAAAAAAATCCAGGAGTATGAGGGGAAAATTGGAGAACTAAGTGATGCACTAAAGAGAAATAATCTACGCATAATTGGTATTCCAGAGGAGGAAGAGAGAGAGGGAAAGGTGCTGAAGGTATACTTGAAGAAATAATAGCCAAGAACTTCCCTGATCTGGGGAAGGAAAAAGGCATTGAAATCCAAGAGGCACAGAGAACTCCCTTCAGACATAACTTGAATCGATCTTCTGCATGACATATCGTAGTGAAACTGGCAAAATACAAGGATAAAGAGAAAATTCTGAAAGCAGCTAGGGATAAACATGCTCTAACGTATAAAGGGAGACCTATAAAACTCATGACCAATCTCTCTACTGAAACTTGGCAGGCCAGAAAGGAATGGCAGGAGATCTTCAATGTGATGAACAGAAAAAATATGCAGCCGAGAATCCTTTATCCAGCAAGTCTGTCATTTAGAATAGAAGGACAGATAAAGGTCTTCCAAACAAACAAAAACTGAAGGAATTCGTCACCACTAAACCAGCCCTACAAGGGATCCTAAGGGGGATCCTGTGAGACAAAGTACCAGAGACATCGCTACAAGCATGAAACCTACAGACATCACAATGACTCTAAACCCATATCTTTCTATAATAACACTGAATGTAAATGGACTAAATGCTCCAACCAAAAGACATAGGGTATCAGAATGGATAAAAAACAAGACCCATCTTTTTGCTGTCTACAAGAGACTCATTTTAGACCTGAGGACACCTTCAGATTGAGAGTGAGGGGATGGTGAACTATTTATCATGCCACTGGAAGTCAAAAGAGAGCTGGAGTAGCCATACTTATATCAGACAAACTAGACTTTAAATTAAAGGCTGTAACAAGAGATGAAGAAGGGCATTATATAATAATCACAGGGTCTATCCATCAGGAAGAGCTAACAATTATAAATGTCTATGCGCCGAATACAGGAGCCCCCAAATATATAAAACAATTACTCACAAGCATAAGCAACCTTATTGATAAGAATGTGGTAATTGCAGGGGACTTTAACACTCCACTTACAGAAATGGATAGATCATCTAGACACACGGTCAATAAAGAAACAAGGGCCCTGAATGATACATTGGATCAGATGGACTTGACAGATCTATTTAGAACTCTGCATCCCAAAGCAATAGAATATACTTTCTTCTCGAGTGCACATGGAACATTCTCCAAGATAGATCACATACTGGGTCACAAAACAGCCCTTCATAAGTTTACAAGAATTGAAATCATACCATGCATACTTTCAGACCACAATGCTATGAAGCTTGAAATCAACCACAGGAAAAAGTCTGGAAAACCTGCAAAAGCATGGAGATTAAAGAACACCCTACTAAAGAATGAAAGGGCCAACCAGGCAATTAGAGAAGAAATTAAAAGATATATGGGAAAAAATGAAAATGAAAATACAACAATCCAACAACAAACGTATGGCCAACTGATCTTTGACAAAGCAGGAAAGAACATCCAATGGAAAAAAGACAGTCTCTTTAACAAATGGTGCTGGGAGAACTGGACAGCAACATGCAGAAGATTGAAACTAGACCACTTTCTCACACCATTCACAAAAATAAACTCAAAATGGATGAAGGACCTGAATGTGAGACAGCGAACCATCAAAACCCTAGAGGAGAAAGCAGGAAAAAACCTCTCTGACCTCAGTCGTAGCAATTCCTTACTTGAGACATCCCCAAAGGCAAGGGTATTAAGAGCAAAAATGAACTACTGGGACCTTATGAAGATAAAAAGCTTCTGCACAGCAAAGGAAACAACCAACAAAACTAAAAGGCAACCAACGGAATGGGAAAAGATATTTGCAAATGACATATCGGACAAAGGACTAGTATCCAAAATCTATAAAGAGCTCACCAAACTCCACACCCGAAAAAGAACCCAGTGAAGAAATGGGCAGAGAACACGAATAGACACTTCTCTAAAGAAGACATCTGGATGTCTAACAGGCACATGAAAAGATGCTCAATGTCGCTCTTCATCAGGGAAATACAAATCAAAACCACACTCAGATATCACCTCATGCCAGTCAGAGTGGTTAAAATGAACAAATCAGGAGACTATAGATGCTGGAGAGGATGTGGAGAAACGGGAACCCTCTTGCACTTTTGGTGGGACTGCAAACTGGTGCAGCCCTTCTGGAAAACAGTGTGGAGGTTCCTCAAAAAATTAAAAATAGGCCTACCCTATGACCCAGCAATAGCACTGCTAGGAATTTACCCAACGGATACAGGAGTACTGATGCATAGGGGCACTTGTACCCCAATGTTTATAGCAGTACTCTCAACAATAGCCAAATTATGGAAAGAGCCTAAATGTCCATCAACCATGAATGGATAAAGAAATTGTGGTTTATATACACAATGGAGTACTATGTGGCAATGAGAAAGAATGAAATATAGCCCTCTGTAGCAACGTGGATGGAACTGGAGAGTGTAATGCTAAGTGAAATAAGCCATACAGAGAAAGACAGACCATATGGTTTCACTCTTATGTGGATCCTGAGAAACTTAACAGGAACCCATGGGGGAGGGGAAGGAAAAAAAAAAAAAAAGAGGTTAGAGTGGAAGAGAGCCAAAGCATAAGAGACTCTTAAAAACTGAGAACAAACTGAGGGTTGATGGGGGATGGGAGGGAGGGGAGGGTGGGTGATGGGTATTGAGGAGGGCACCTTTTGGGATGAGCACTGGGTGTTGCATGGAAACCAATTTGACAATAAATTTCATAGATTGAAAAAAAATAAAATTAAATTAAACTTCAACATCTTACATACAACCTCTGCTGTTTCTATTGTTGTCTCAATATGGCAGTGTCTTCTTTCTGGTAGACCTTGTCAGATTTTTCTGACACATGGAATATTCTTTTTAGTTAATGGATTCATGTTTTCTTTCATTTCTCGGTCATTTTCTTTAATCATCACTGTAAATATTTTTTATCATCAATATGATTATCTCATAATTATAATCATGAGTACATTGGCTTTCTTTCCTTGACATCTTTGGCATATCATAATTATTCTCCAGATAATTCCAAATTATTCATGTGAATTTAAATTTCCACCTTTTTCTTTCATTTCTATCCACTATTTACCTTCCTTCAGTTTTCTTAAAGTTTATTCATTTATTTTGAGAGAGAGAGAGCACAAGCAAGTGAGAGGCAGAGAGAAAGGGAAAAAAAGAATCCCAAGCAGGCTCCGTGCTGTCAGCACAGAGCCTTGCATGAGACTCAAACTCATGAACAATGAGATCATGACCTGAGCCAAAACTAGAAGTCAGACACTTAACCAACTGAGCCACCCAGGCACCCCTATTTATTTATTTTTGAGAGATAGAAAGAACACAAGCAAGGGAGGGTAGAGAGAGAGAGGAAGAGAGAGAATCCCAAGCAGACTCCACACTGTCAACGCAGAGCCTGACATGGGGCTCAATCCTACAAACCATGAGATCAGGAGCTGAAATCAAGGTCTGACTGAGCCACCCAGGGGTCTCTACCTTACCTCAGTTTTTGGCACTTCGTTCTTTAATTCTACTTCCAATCTAAGTTTCATTTCTGTAGTTGTTTTACTTTTCTTCCATTTCTTTCTTGAGCTGTCAGTTCATGTATTAGGCAAATATAGTAATATCTCCATTATTAGTAAGTATTTTGTAGGATTAATTTTTATTAAAAATTTAAAACAATTTTTGAGACTAGTGGTACTGTGTTTGGCTTCTGTGAAGTCAATAGGGATCTAAAAAAGGCACTTACATAAATAAATCTTTAATGTAAAATTTTTACTTGTTAGAAAACTAGAAGCAAGGGCCATAACAGATTTTTGCTCACAGGATTTTCTTTGAGCTGATACAAGACATGATTAAATTGTATTGGATTTAATTATAAACTCTGTATAAGATTAATTAGTACATTTTATTCAGCAGTCTTAAACACATCAACCCACATTTATTTAATTTATGTAAGGAATTTTCTCATGGAAGTAAGACAAAATGCACAGTGAGGTTAAGTGATCTCATAGAAATGGTTCAGTAAGTTCACCAAAGAGCAGTATTATAGCTTCTGAGCACTGGATCTTATTTTTTAAAGCTAATAATTAGTAATTAACATCAGCAAATGTCAAAAGTAAAGTAAGAGAAATTCTGAATAACCCAGGCACTACAGTTAATTTGTAAAACGTGTCATTTCCTGCATTGCACTTGAAAGTGCTGATTACATATAGGACTTGAAGAAGCTCGTCTAGTGGCTTGGACACATTTAAATAAATACCAGATTATAAAGGTTAGAATTTCTAATTCTACTTTAGAATGCCTATTATGAGCTATAATTTCAAATTAATTATAACAATATTAAATGCCCTTAACCTAAATGCCAAATCTAAACAAAGTATGTATTTCATGTTTTTTTTTTTTTTTTCTTTTAAAACCACAGAGAAGGAGCTGGAGATAACATTCTGAAGAGACTAGAATGTAGTGGGAGGCACACTTGGGTAGAGGAACGTTGAAAAGTAATAATCTTCTTATGGAGAAGTTTAATTTAATTTTGTTACTTTTTAAAAATGATTATTTTTAAAATTTTTATTTATTTTTGAGAGAGACAGAGCACAAGTGGGGTAGGGGCAGAGAGAAAGAGAGACACAGGATCAGGAGCAGGCTCCAGGCTGTGAGCTGTCAGCACAGAACCTGATACAGGGGCTTGAACTTACAAGCCATGAGATCATTGCCTGAGCTGAAGTCAGATGCTTAACCCACTGAGCCACCCAGGTTCCCCAAATGTTTATTTATTTTTGAGAAAGATGCAGCACCCAAGAACTCCCATGAGCATGAGTGGGGGAGAGCCAGAAAGTGAGGGAGACAGAGGATCCAAAGCAGGCTCCCTCCTGTCAGCAATGAGCCTGATTAGGGGCTTGAACTCACAAACTGTGAGATCACGACCTGAGCTTAACTGACTGAGCCCCAGGAGAAATTTAATTTTAGAAAAATACAGAAAAAGTTAATAAAAGTGAAAATAAAATTGTTTAGTTACAACAATAAAGTTATGATCTTGATATATATTTTTTCTGACACACAAAAAATATCTTAAGAATTTTTATGGTATATATTTTATATGCTATTTATATCAGTATTTGAAAATTAGTTTGATTTCCTGCAAAACTGAAGCACAGAGAAGTTTTAGTGAAAGACCAATGGGAAGGAATCACTTTCAGCTCTGCATTTTGTATATGGCTTTATTTGAAAGTAGCACTGTTAAGTGATAACAAAAATTCTATAAGATTGTAGGTTTACTCAATGGGAAAATAAAATGAAAGCTCAAAGCTCATGAGAAAAAAAAGTTTTCACTTAAATAGATTTTAGGGTATTTGATTTTAGAACTACAGTTTATGATACTGAGATGTGTGCGTGTGTATGTATGAGATACTCTTACACTCAGGGCTATTTCATTAAATAAATAATCTTCCTATAAAAATGTTGCAGTGATGCCACACTTATCTTCTTAGGTGCATTCAACAAATGAGAAACTTGTATGTTCCATATGAGACCTTTAAATGCTTCAAAACATTTTATAAACCTTAGTAGGACTGGCAACCAGGGAAAATAAAAGATATTTTGATATTAGGAGGGCTGTCAAGAGAGTGATTCACGTGTTTACTGTTTCATCTTAAAAGGAAAAGGACTGACTGCTTCAGAACTGATAAATAGTGGTCCCTTAAATAGCAGATCATAAAGATTGGGTCTTTTTTTTTTTTTTTTTATCATTCTCTCAAGAGCCTTATCTGACTACCTTAGTCCAACTGCAAGACCATGTTTTGAAAGAGAAGGCAATGAAGGCTGCATGCAATTCCTGCTTATGGAAGTTATCATAACATTTTTAGAATATTATCTAATGCTTTAATTTTAAATCTGTATGCTTTAAAGTGTATTTATCCTTTAAGTAAATGTCATTTCTTAAAGAAAGGCCTCATAGTCTACTCTTTATTAAGTGATCTACTCAATTATCTACATCTCTTACTGATTTAATTTAATATGGAGCTCCGTGATATGGACCAAGAAATAATTTTCCTGTTACCCAAAATGAGTTTGGGTTCTGTATTAGTTTGTGAGGGTTGTCATAACAAAGTACCACAAAGTGGGTGGCTTAGACAACAGAAGTTTGTTTTATTACAGTTCTGAAGGCCAGAAGTCTGAGATCAAGATATCAGTAAGGTTGATTTCTTCTAAAGCCGCTCTCTTTGACTTGTAGAAGGCTGACTTCCCCTTGTCTCTTCACATAGTCTTCTCTCTGTGTGTGTTGATGTTCTAACTTTCTTTTATGAGGACAACAGTCATATTGGATTAGGGCCCACACATTGGCCTCATTTTATCTTATTTACCTCTTTTAAAGGTTCTGTCTTCAAATACAGTCACATTCTGAAGTACTAGGGGTTAGGACTTCAACATATAGATTTTGAGGAGACACATTTCAGTCCCTAAAAGGTCCCGGTATTAATTCAGTGGTCTTCAGGAGCTTTTGATTCTACTTGAGTTCTGTATTTAAAATTACATTAGATTACTGGATTTCTGTCTTCATCAGTGATGAAGTAAATAATTTTATCACTGGATGTTATATGAGTCAAGGTTGTCTAGAGAAACAGAGTCAATAGGATGTGTATCTATGTGTAGATAGATAGATACAGTATAGATATAGATAGATAGATTGATATAGATACTTATTTTAAGAAATTGACTCATGTGATTATGGACACTGGCAAATCCAAAGTGTGCATGGTGAGCCAACAGACTGGAGATCCAGGAAAAGCCAGTGTTGCAATTCAAATCCAAAGGCCTTCTGTTGCAGAATTCCTTCTTTCCCAGAGGAGATCAATCTTTTTGTTTTATTGAGACCTTTAACAGATTGGATGAAGCTCGTCCATTATGGGGGGCAACCTACTTTACTCAAAGTTCACTGGTTTAGATGTTAATCTTATCCGAAACCACCTGCACTGAAACATCCAGAATAAAATTTGATAAAATATCTGGCACATTTATCTAACCAAGTTGACACATAAAATTAATCACCACAAATATAGACTTAGAATAGGGACAATATTTATTAACCCACACAAAATGGCAAGCACTATGCTAAACAAGTAAGATAGTCCATCCTTTTTTTTTTCCAACGTAAATTCCAGACCTTGGAATCACAGTATAGACAGACTAACCTTCCTGTGATCTCAATTTCCTACAAAGACTTGTCAGAATAAACATAGCTTTCATATTAAAATATAAATGGATATATAGTAGAGTGCATTGCAGTATACATAAGTGTTTTAGTAATCTTACAAAGCCGTGAGACTTGTGGTTCAGTCTTGTAGTAATGTTTCAAACATCACAGCTCTTAGTACAGCATTAGATTAATACATTACTACTCTTAATACATTTGCTCCTTTCCTATACTTTAGCATCTTAAAACTCCAAGGAGGTGCAAACTCAAAGACTCTTTGTTCATGCCACTATGTCCCCATAATCTATATATATATTTTTTTTCAACGTTTATTTATTTTTTTGGGACAGACAGAGACAGAGCATGAGCGGGGGAGAGGCAGAGAGAGAGGGAGACACAGAATCGGAAACAGGCTCCAGGCTCTGAGCCATCAGCCCAGAGCCTGATGCGGGGCTCGAACTCACGGACCGCGAGATCGTGACCTGGCTGAAGTCGGACGCTTAACTGACTGCGCCACCCAGGCGCCCCTGTTTTTATTGACACTTTTTATGCCATCCAAAGTTATGCATATATGCTTCCTAAAATATTTTTCTACTACATTGTTCAGCTCCCTAAATGAAGGTTTGGCATAGTATTTCTTTGTTCTGATTGTTTTTCAAGTAAAATACTCTGTTCTTTTATTTCATATAGAACAAGGGAGGTGATAATCAAAAAGTAGAAAGTGGTGAAGATAGAAGCTGAGAACTCCCATAAATTAATATTTTATTTTTCAGTATTGATGTAAAAAATGTAAAACTTCAAATAAATTTTGAATTTTGATTTCATTTTTAACTGTCCTTTCAGAGGTACATCTTTTCTTTTGCCTTTAGAAGGACCATAGTAGAAAATTAGGAACCTTAGACAGTTTATTCTTGACATGTATTAATAGAGAAAGTCATATATATTCTCATTTTACAAAGGAGGACACTGAAATTCTAAGTAGTTTTAAAATTTATCCAACTGTATGTCATTGATAATGTAGCCACAAGTTGAGTGCAAATCAATCAGACTTCTCAGGTCATGTTTTTGTTTTGTTTTGTCTGACTACATTCTGTATTGGGAGAGACAACAGGACCTTAAAGAGGACAAAATAAACCTAGGTCTCATCTTAATTTTTTTCTTATTTCAGACACAAATGATTTGTTTCTGTTTTTGAGTATGTGCGTGTGTGTATGTGTATGTAACAAAAGAAGTGGAAAGAAGTAATAAAATAAATAGAAAATTTCACTATGAAAACATCTCAGTAGTTTTACTGAAATAAAGGTATGTATTGGGAATGCCAAGGGGAAGAACCAAACTATTTTCTAAAAGGAAAGCCAATGAAATTCTAATCGGAGTAGATAAATGAGGGAACATTCAATGCTTAATTTTTCATAAGTGGGGATATTTGAAATTTTTATTACAAACTAGAATTGTTACTCATTTTTTTCTTGCCTTGAGCAGTATTTTATAAATTCAAACCATACAATTAATTCAGTAACCTTGTGATAATCTTTTTAATGAATTGAAACTATTTAATGTTTTGTTTTCTGCCACTAGTCATTAAGATGAATATTTTAAATTACAGAAAACAAGACATAGGTAAGGTTCAGAAGATGAGAGGTATCTAAAATAAGAAAGCAAAAAGATTCATCTAATCTTATAATTTATGTATTAAGCTTTTAGTTTCCTTGGTCAGAAATACGTTTTTGTTAGCACATGAATATTAAGGAAGATTGGGAAATCAATAATAATGACTTTAAAAATCCATCTGTTGCAGAAATCCTGTATGAGACTAAACACAAATAAAGGCTGAAAGTTTTAAACAAAATGATTCTGTCAAGACTTTGGCACAATTATTATAAATATCTCAAAGTTGTTAGTTTAACTGAATAGTAAATTGTGGGGCATCTTCCATTTGCCAAGATTGAGTGATAGCTTTTAGCTTCAAATTAAAATGTATTTTTTATGATATAAGAAAATACTAGCCAAACTACCTATCCATAATTCAAAGAATTGGCAAAGCAGCAGTGTGATTTGGGGTGTTTACATAGTTTTTCATCCATTCATAAATTCATGAATATTCTTAAGTCATAGCATATTATAAAAGCTTACTTGCTGAGTGATTATAGGGAGATGTGTCTACAGAAGTATTATAGAGTAAAACAGCTCTCAGGAATTATTCAGGATTAAATCATTCCATATTGACATATTTTATGACTAATACAAATATACTTGTGTAGTGTTTTAGAGCAATGGTTATCAAGTGTTTGGCCTATATTAGTTCAGTGGCCAATAACATCAGAATCCTCAGCCTCACTTAAGCTTTCAACTCTTCTAGTGCTTCTGTGTCACCACAAGATTTTGGTTACTGATAACTCCCTGCTGCTTCAATATCTCCTGCAGTAGGAGGTGTTGTTGTATCCTAGGTCTCATTCCCAAGCTGACATATTACTTTGAGTAGTGTCTTTTTTTTTTAATTTTTTTTTTTTAATTTACATCCAAATTAGTTAGCATATAGTGCAATAATGATTTCAGGAGTCGATTCCTTAGTGCCCCTTACCCATTTAGCCCATCCCCCCTCCCACAACCCCTCCCGTAACCCTCTGTTTGTTCTCCATATTTAAGAGTCTCATGTTTTGTCCCCCTCCCTGTTTTTATATTATTGTTGTTTCCCTTCCTTTATATTCATCTGTTTTGTATCTTAAAGTCCTCATATGAGTAAAGTCACAATATTTGTCCTTCTCTAATTTCGCTTAGCATAATACCCTCCAGTTCCATCCACGTAGTTGCAAATGGCAAGATTTCATTCTTTTTTTTTTTTTTCAACGTTTATTTATTTTTGGGACAGAGAGAGACAGCATGAACGGGGAAGGGACAGAGAGAGAGGGAGACACAGAATCGGAAACAGGCTCCAGGCTCTGAGCCATCAGCCCAGAGCCTGACGCGGGGCTCGAACTCCCGGACTGCGAGATCGTGACCTGGCTGAAGTCGGATGCTTAACCGACTGCGCCACCCAGGCGCCCCAAGATTTCATTCTTTTTGATTGCCACTTTGAGTAGCCTCTTAAGAGAGCATGCCATCTTTAGGTCTACTTAGTCACTTTGAAGTACATCTTTCCATTTAAAACATTTATATTTTAGTTGAGTTCTTATTTCCTCTAAGAGTTTTCTTGGAGGTGATTTATCCTTAGTACCCAGATTCCTTTGAACTATTATCAGAAGTCTCTCTTTTATTATCCAACGTTATATGTACATTTATCCCCAGCCTCATTTTCCACCCAACTCTCTTCCCTCACCCCCAAATCCTTGTGTGGTGCTCTTTGGACCAATGATTTCTCCTCCCCCAAGTGCCCTATTTTTTAAACTACTCCTACTAATATTCTTTCTTCCCCATATACTCTAGTTTAAATATTGCTGTACCCTCAAGATACTGCTCCCCTGAAATTGCTCCTCCCCTGCAGTTATCTCATGGTATACTTGGGTTTATTTGTTTGTTTTCACTCACAGCACAATTAGTCCCAACTGTAATTCGGTGGTAATCAAAAATGTTTGTTCTTCATTACTGCTTTTAAGTAATTTTTACTCCATACCTCAAAAGTCCCAACTCCTTTGAAAAGGCTGTATTCAGAATTTTCTTATCACCCTCTCCTTGGTACTATCATTTACGCAGGTGTCTTCCTGATGACTCCCTCCTTGCATTAGAGTTCTCTAGAGAAACAGAACCAATAGAGATTTATTATAAGGAATTGACTCGTGTTTACAGAGGCTCAGAATCTAAAGATCTGCGATAGAAAGCTGGAGACCCCCAATCTGATGGTGTAGTTCTAGTTTGAGTCCAAAGACAGGGAAATATCAGTGTTCTATCTCAAGTACAGTAAAACCTTAGTTTGCAAGCATAATTCCTTCTGAAAACATGCTTGTAATCCAAAGCACTTGTATATCAAAATGAATTTCCCCATAAAAATAATGGAAACTCAGATGATTTGTTCCACAACCCAAAAATACTCATGTAAAAATGATTACAAAATATTGTAGTATAATACAAAATAATAAAGAAAATACAAAATATAAAGAAGAATAAATTAAACTGCACCTATCTTTGAAAACCTTCGTGGCTGGTGTGAGGGAGACAAGAGAGAGGAGGCTTATTGTGTAGGATGAGTTTCACTATCACTAAGGGAATCACTGCTATCTGTTGGCTCAATGGAATCTTTTTTCTTTTCTTGCAACTTTAACAAGGAACCTGTATCCAGCAACATTTGCTTTTGCCTTCTTTTGAGGATTTTGCGGAAATGTGACATTGCATTGATGATCATATCACCCACAATCCTTCAGTGAGAAAGAGAGAACTATTGGCTCAGTTGTAATCATGTGAAATTTGGAATCACATACTCGTATTGCAAGATACTGCTCATTTCTCAAGTCAAAATTTATTAGCAGTGTTTGCTTATCTTGCAGTCACAGAGCAAGTTACTCTCAGTCCAAGGTTGTATTGTATTAAGGCCAGAAGAGTTCCCTCTTAGCCTTTTTATTCTATTCAGGTTTTCAACTGAGTACATGAATCCCACCCACAAAAGGGAGGACAATCCTTTTTACTCAGTCTACCAATTCAAATGTTAATCTTATCCAGAAACATTCTCACTGACACTCAGAATGATATCTGACCAAATGTCTGTTTCTCAATCTTATCCAGAAACATTCTCACTGACACTCAGAATGATATCTGACCAAATGTCTGTTTCTCCTAAGCAAACATTTAGCCCTGGTTCACTCTTTTTCTAACATTTTATTCTCATCATTCTAGGTGATCATTTACCTACCACATCTATGCATTTCTAACATTCTAGCTTCTTATTTACTTAATCTCTTTAATTATAATTTTCTTTCCATCCACCCCACTTAAACACTCCATGGTCATGTTCATACCTAGGTCCTGAGAATTAGATTTCTGTATTCAGATCTTAAGCGCTTAAGAGGCAGCGCTTCTCAGACTTTGTTGTGCATAATAATTATCTAGAGAGCCTGTTAAAATGTAGCCCTATTTAGTAGTCTGGAAGAGAGTCTTAGAGTCTGTGTTTCTAACAAGATCCCAGGTGGCAGCAATGCTGCTATCATGGACCACAGTTTGAGTAGCAAGGTGGTGTATATACTAGTAGTTGACTTGATGAAAGAACCACATCCTCCAGTGCTTATAAAGAAGTTCTTATTTCTTTGTCACATAACAGTTTAAAGGTAGACAATCTAGTTTGGAGAGATAGCTCTGCCCATTAGGTCATTCAGGGACCCAGGTTTCTCAATAGTGCCATTAGCCATTCTCTACAAGGATGTTCTCATCCTCAAGATGGGAGTTGGAGCTTACATGTTTGCAGTGTAGACTATGGAAATTTAATTTTTGAGGTGGGCAGAATACAGAGTCCAGGAAAGTGCTTTTTCTGTTATAAAGATGATCTAGATATAGCACTTATCAATTCTGTACCCACAGGTATCTTTAGAGATGGCACAGAAATGTAATGTGTACTTTGGCATTCATGTGCTTAGATGAAACTGGGGTGAGTCTATTGCTACAAGAAAGAAGGAGATAATGATTTTGGGGCTCTCTGGGTAGTTTCTACTGCTTCATTGTGAGAGTTAGCTTTATGTGTCACCATGAGTGAGCTAATGATGCTCAGATAGCCAGTAAAACATTTTTTGGGGGTATGTCTGAGAGGATATTTCTGGAAGAGATTAGCATTGGGTTTAGTAGACAGAGTAAAGATGTATCTTCGCCAGTGTCGGTAGGCATCATCCAATTCATTGAGGGCCCTAAAAGAACAAAAGGTAAAGGAAGGGCAAATTCTCTCTCCCTTCGTGAGCTTGGAACTCCCCTTCTTCTGCCCTACGACATCAGTCCTAGTTCTTGAACCTTCAGACTCTGGGACTTACACCATTCGTTCCCCTGGTTCTTGGGCATTCAGACTGGTCTGAATGATACCACCAGCTTTCCTGATTCTCCAGTTTGTAGATAGCAGATTGTGGGAATTCTTTTTTTTTTTTAATGTTTTTTAATGTTTTTATTTATTTTTGAGACAGAGAGAGACAGAGCATGAGCAGGGGAGGGTAGAGAGAGAGGGAGACACAGAATCCGAAGCAGGCTCCAGGCTCTGAGCTGTCAGCACAGAGCTGGACACAGCGCTTGAACTCACAGACCGTGAGATCGTGACCTGAGCCGAAGTCGGATGCTCAATCGACTGAGCCACCCAGGCGCCCCAGATTGTGGGAATTCTTAACCTCCATTACTGTGTGAGCCAATTGTTATAATAAATCTTCTCTTATCTCTATCTCTCTATATCTGTATCTATTTCCTATTGATTAACTAATACCACTACCTTTAACATCTTGAGTTCCATCGCATCCATGGCCTCCACCCTTTCTTTCATTATCAATCATGAGGCCCCTTTAAGAGTTCCTAAATTTCCTTTTTTGTCCATCATGTATTTAAATTTCAGCATTATAATTGCTCTCTGTAAATGCTCTTAGTGACTTTTTCTTTTCTCTTGCTGTCAATTATCTGAAAAAAAAAAATTGCACACCAGCTCATTTAGGGCACAGTTGAAATGTTATGTCAAGAGGTTTTACTTCATGACCCAGTCTGAAATAACCCTCCCAGCCATTCATGGCTGATTCCCTAATTCTGCTTTTAATTTTTTCATAACACTTATCTCTACCATGCATTGTGTTATATATTTGTGTGTTTGTTTCTGTTATGTCTTTTTCATTAGAACTGCAAGTGGGCAGAAATTTTATTCTGTTCACTGGTATTGCTCCACTGTGAAAAATTATCTAGCCTGGAATAATGTTTAATAAGTGTTTTTGAGTGAATGAGTTAATAACATTGGGTAGTAGGGAAAAAAGGTGATTTTATTCAGTCAATTCAATTGTATGTTGATATGTAATATATACATATATTTACATATATATGTGTGTATGTCAGTGTGTGTCCATTAATACCCACAATCAAAGAAAAATAAGACTAAAAGGAACCTTGAAAATTGCCTTACCTAAACTATTAATGGTATGGTTAAAAAACAAAACAAACAAAAAGTTGGATGAGTTTCTCTATGATATCTTTAAATAATACTTAACTCTTAATGAAAGGCATACTCTTATTAGGCCCTATAATAACAGTGATAGAAATAATATAGATATTTTGTGATAGAAATAATATAATAGAGAAATGAATATTCTCTTGACTGGAATTCTTAAACCAAATGACAGTTAATACTAACCAAAATAAGGAATAAAATTATTAAACATTCGGCTCAGTCGGTTAAGCATCTGACTGTTGATTTCAGTTCAGGTCATGATTTCATGGTTCATTAAATCCAGTCCTTCATGGGGCTTGGCGCTAACCGCGGGGATCCTGCTTGGGATTCTCTCTCTCCTCTCTCTGCCTCTTCCCTGCTAGTGCATTCTCTCTCTCTTTCTCTCTCTCAAAAATAAATAAATAAACTTAAGAAAAATTACTAAAACATAAATTATATGGTTACCATGAGATACAATATCAAAAGCAACTCCCAGGAGGTAGGAGTTAGAAAGCAATGACTGATCAACTATATGTGCCCCAGGGACTAGGGTAATTGTGCCACAATTACCACAGTTACCAACAACTGCCTGGTTCATTTATCTTAGGAGAGCAAAGATTCTGTGAATAAGAGTATACTGCTAAGTGGGAGAAGGGGAGAACAAGCATTGGAGAACTGTGGCTTGTCTCCACCACAGACCTATTGCCTCTAATGCTTCACACTCAAATACCGTAAAAAACTTCAGTTCAATAGGAAAACCTCACTTAGTAATAAGTATTGACATTTTAAGGGGCCTTATACCATGATATATCTGTGTTCTCTTATCTAGAGCCAAAAAAGTGTACCTCTTAGCATAACTTCTCAATTTATAAGAAGTTAAACTCAAAATAGATTTCAACTTCCTTTCCCACCAATCCAGTTATTACATCTTTTGCTGTTCCTTATGACATGGCCCATATTTTTGAGCCTATATGTCTCTGCCTGGATTATTCCCTCTGCCTTGGCTTTCTTTTTTCACTCCACTTCATACTTACTGTTTCTCAAATGTCATCTTTTTACACAGACTCCCCAAGTAAAATGGTTTGCTTTGTTGTGCTCACTAACCATTTCTAAGTAGACATCCGTTTTGGTATTTTTCATACCATTTTGTAATTATTTGATTACCATATATAATTTTTTACCTAGAGCATGAATTTCTTGAGGTAGAAATACTGTCTTACACATTTTTTTGTAGCAGAGCTCATTATCAAATTCCTTCAATGGGAGAGTTTTCTTTTCATTTTACAATGAGAAAATAAAGAATTAAAAGTGAAAGTCTATTGATTTAAGACCTAATACCTGTTTGAAAGACAACCTTGGTTGGAACTAATTTATAGTGAAAAATTCTCACTCTGTTACTAGTATATCCAATTTATCCTCATTACAAGCTCAGGAGGTTTCTAGGAGCAGACAGTCATCAAAGACCAGACAGTAGGGAGAAGGCACAGGAGGGTGTACACAGCTTTGAGACTATTTTCAGAAATTTGGTTATTCCTGCCAAAAGGATTATTATTCCAGGAAAATTTTGTAATCAAGGAATTACCCTATAGCAGCCATCCCATTTTACATTTAAAATAAAATTTAATAAATTTATTAATTCATGTTTTAAAAGTTTGGAAAGCAAAGAAAAACAAAAAAGAAAAAAGAAAAGTCGTACAAGTCCTTGGTATTGGCATTCTGTTTTGTTTTTTAACTGTTAGTATTGCTGAGTTCATATTCAATGTATAAGAATTCCCACTGATTCAACATTGTGAATTAACTTTTTATTTAATTTTGTCAATTTGTTAAGCAGAATGGTGTTGAATAACTTTTATATGATGTTTATAGAATTTGAATTTCCAATACATTTTTATTTTTAATTAGATTATTCTGCATGCATCGTTCCAAATTATTCCAGTTTTTCAAAATTTTGGGTAAGTTGCTACGAAATGTTCTGGTAAAAAACTTTAATTATATATCATTTTAAATGAGAGTATACAAAACAAAAAGACAATTGCTAAGATTCTAGAAATTAATCTAAAGTTGAGCTGCACAGAGAATAAAGTGAATCCTAAGAAATACATGTTACAGACTGTTTGTAAAGCAAAATAAATGAGAAACTTCACAAGGCAATTATGCATTTCAATAAAGAAAAAAACTTTAATAAATGCTTAGTGTATTTTATCTCCTTTCTCCACTATTCCAAAGGCTCATTCAGGACCTCCCGCACTGTGTGTTGATTATAGTGACTCCCAAATCCCAATGAGGGTCAGAGGACACTTTTATGATTTAAAAAAAAAAAAATTAAATAATAAGATTCAAAATTTCTTATGGTGCCATAAAGGTGAGTGTAAAGGAAGAATATTCTATAACTTAAGCCATAGTTTGCTATAGAGTCCCCTATATTTCCACTACAAAACAGGGAATCTGAGATTTCTATAACTTGTTCAGAAAGGAAGCACTGTACCCTGATCCCTAGTATAATGAATTCTAATTCATTAGAGGGGATATTTGCGGACCCCCCAGAGAAATAAGAACAAATATCATGCCTTAAAATTGAACTGTGGATAGTTCTTAAGCAAGAAAGTAACTTTAAAGTCCCAGTTCAAAAACCAAGCTGGTATTGCTATGTTCCAGTAAAACAGCAAAGCTTTGCAAGCCATAAAATTTGAGTTTCTCCATGTGTTGATTTTAGGGCCAGTGCTGAAAGTGAGATAAATCTCAGTTTAATCTTATGATTTTCTAGTTAATGTGGGCTATGTGAATAGTAACATTTAATTTCTCACATAAAAATAAATACACAAATAATTGATTTCACTGCTAGTGCAGTGATAATTCTTTGATACTCCTTGATGATAATAATTTTTATGTACCGTAAGTTTTCTTTTCCCAAGGGAAAAGAATCCATGACCAGAAATTATATGCCCATTGATTAAAAGGTCAAATGTGAAAGTATCTATTAAACGTTAAAAATAAAAATCAATCAACAGAACGACTAACTGGAATATATAGCTTATTTAACCTCTTCTTGAAAATCTGGCTCATCTGAATTCAGAGTATTGCTTTTGATGCTGATGTTATGTGCAGTGCTCAAATCATTTGATAATTTATCCATTTTCCTCGTGCTGATTATAGTCTGTGGAAATTATGTATGAAAGGACTAAAGATCTATTAGTCACTTGGAGGAAGAGGAGATCTGTATTTCTTGAATGGAGAGCGGTCTAGGGACTGAGACATATTTGAAGAAATTCCAGGGCAATATACTATAAAAAAATGTGATCTTCCTAGCATAAAATAGTGTTGAAAGGGGGTTAGGCATGAGGCATAGCAGGTGAAGGAAAGAGAGAGGGAATATGAGTCTTTTCCATCTTGCTCTGCCTGTCACCCTGTGGCAAGTTAAGTATCAGGCCAAGCAAAGGGATGTAATTGAAAAGCACCGGGCCAGCAAATGTGAATGTTCTGCACATTAAATGTTGAGAGACCATGCAAAATGGATTGAGGAGAACGTCAACAGGCAGTGCCATGGAAAGACTTGGCACTTTCTCACTCTCCTTACAGCACTTCCTTGTTGTGTTCATTTTTCACGGCCAGATTTATTATTTCCTTGATAATGCTGCCTATAGTTTTGCCAACTTTGTGTAATTTTATTATGCAGAAACCATAAAGCTTAATTTATGTACTTTATTCATCAGTTGCAAATTTTCTCTTTAGATTAAGATGGTGGTATTTTCCCCCTGAACAACCTGAATCTTTACAAGTCCTTTTTTTTTCTAATACGATCCCTGTGACACACAATATATGTATGCAATATTTTCTTCAAAATCCTTTCTATTGAAACAGTATATTTTTGTTTACTTTTCTTTTTAAAAAAAATTTTTTTAATGTTTATTTATTTCTGAGACAGAGACAGACAGAGCATGAGTGGGGGAGGGGCAGAGAGTGAGGGAGACACAGAATCAGAAGCAGTCTCCAGGCTCTGAGCTGTCAGCACAGAGCCCGACGCGGGGCTCAAACTCACATACCCTGAGATCATGACCTGAACTGAAGTCGGACATTTAAGCGACTGAGCCACCCAGGTGCCCCTTGTTTACTTTTCAAAGGCAGGATAATACCAGAATTTACGACTTTCCCACCAGGAAGCAATGAATCTTAGGGATCAAAGCAGACATTAAAATAAAATTACATAAAATTAAATATAGGGAAATAAACTGTGCATAACTGTAACATTCAGGTTTCCTCAAAATTGCTGTGCATGTAAGAGATCTATCCATCTGCTAAAGATGCCTTATTTTGCCTGTGTTTGGCAAGAAGGCTTTTGCAAATCATAGTTACAAAATTAAAAAATATATATATTTATAGTATAGTGAAAACCTCCCAGAGTTGCTTCATTTGAAATGTTTTGCGATTCTTATATTGCTGATCAGCAGGAGAATCTACTTTTTATCAATTTCCCTCCTTTTCTCTCCAGTAAAATCTCCTTTATAAATAATTACCTCTTTTGCCTTGCTATGTATTTTTCTGTGTTTCAATGTGTCACAGACTTCTCATTTTTTAATCTCATTGGCAATGATTATAAAACAGTGAAAACCTAATTCTTGAAAATATGTGAATATAATCAAGTCAATTTAATATTCATGAATGTTATATATATGTATAAATGCATATGTGTGTTTATATATATGTACATAAGTGTGCATTAGGTATTATATATAATTATATACATGCATTATATATTTTAGATTCTATCTACATTTATATTTATTTGATTTATATATTTTTATTTTGCATGTTATATTTTACTTTATATAATATATGTTCTCCTTCTGTTCATCCAAACACTTTGGAATTGCTCTCAAAATACAATAATGAGAAAGAAATTATTTTCATTAGTTTTTAGTTCGAGCAAACTTCTTAAAGATCAATCTTATTTCCCAAGATGAGCTTCAAGTGGCTTTTCATTGTTAAAAGAAATAAAAATTACTCTTTAAAAAAATTTTTAGTTATTTTGAGAGAGAGAGAGAGCACATGCAGGGGAGGGTCAGAGAGGGAGGGAGAGAAAGAGAGGGAGAGGGAGAGGGAGAGGGAGAGGGAGGGAGGGAGGGAGAGAGAGAGAGAGAGAGAGAGAGAATATCCCAAGCAAGGGATTCAAATTCATGAACCGTGAAATCCTGACCTGAGCTGAAGTCAAGAGTCAGACCAACTGAGCTGCCCAGGCACCCCAGAAATAAAAATTACTTTTAAGTTATGAAACAGTGTCTTTAATAATAGTCTAAGAACTGTGCTGTAGGTGGGGCAAATAGTCTAAAAGAATTTAGGATGCCAGGGTTTGGTCTTGTTTCTGCAATATCTTACTTTGTGACTTTAAGTGACACCTTTTACCCTTCTGCCCTCAGTTTTCTCATGTGTAGAAACAAAGGAAGGTTTAATTAAATTGATGCGCCCACTGACTTTCTGCAATTCTATGTGTTCCCTAAAAAAATTAATAAGCCACATATCATAAGCACATCTTGTTTTTCCCTAAAATCATTGTGTCTTTTATTCTCATACTTCTCCCAGAGGTTTAGAATTAACTCTCACATTGGTGTCCAAGGCATTTGACTTGTGGATGCCTAAAAACACCCAGGGTCATAACTGAAATTTAGTTAATACAGTGTTACATTATTATAAATTATAGTATGTTCCCTCCATTTTCTGATTAGCTTGGCATTGTAGGTGTCAAAATGCAATCTAAATTAGTATTTCTCTTTTGCTAAAGTACTTAACTTTGCCTAGTTAAACTATATATTTTAATAATCATGCATGCCATGTAATAGTCTATCAAATACTCAACAGATAGATCTTGGCCTCTCTGAGAAGATATAGACCTATAGAAAATCAGTGATCTACCTTATCATGAAAAAGCAGCACTATTAACACAAAACCCTGACACAGGACTCTGGGTTTAAAATGCAGGAATATTTGGAATACCACCTACTTTCATCATTCTACTTGTTAGGAATGCAGAGTTGCAGGAGATTTAGTACAAATGCAGCTATCCCCTAAAACCCCCTTATTTTAATAATTTAAATAACTCAGATTTTTAAAACATTTCTAAGCAGCTCTACTTCTATAATAATTCAACTCTCGCATTATTTTTTTGTTCTTATTGCTAAATGGAAATATGTACAGCTGACCACTGTTGCCTGTATATTTTGCATATTGGAACAAACTGTGATCACTGAAACCAACAGTAAAACCACATTAATGGCACAACTTAGATACATATGTCTCACACATGAATGTTAAATATGCCAGAACCCAAGAGTTCAGCTTGATAATATATCCCAAGCTTATTTTTAGAATGCAGAAATCAATCATTTTATTTTAAAAATAATTGGTACAATAAAAAATAAGTTAATGTGTAGAATGTCTTGTAATTATGATAGACCTAAGATTAATCTTTTCACTCTGGAATACCAGCTATTTGCTTTTATGTCTGGGAAATAAAAGTTGTATCGTGTAGAAATGATATTAAAGATTCACAATGTTCATTAAACATGAATAGTACTTAATGAAAACCTTCTGATTCTATGGGAAACTATCAGAAGAACACTTATTAGAGTTTCCTATATTCTTTAGATATCTATTTTATTTAGTTATATGCTGTGTCTCGCAGGACACACAGGTTTTCTAGAATGGAGGTCTCCAAAATGATGCATGTGTACCTCAGGGAGTGAGCAGAATGACCCATAAAGTACAGGAGGAAAATATTACAACTTCTCTTTTGCTAAAGTTTATTTAAAATTTCTACTTTTGGAAAATTTTGTATATTTTATACTCTACGTAAGAGCAATGTGTTTTATTATTTATAAATAATAAAGCAAGAGTAGCCAAAACAAAAACTTTTTACTAATGAGGTGCACAGTCAACCAATTTGGAGACTGCTGTTGTAGTGAATGGGAGATTAATGACATCCCATTTATAAAGGCTAGCAAGTGAGAAAGAGGCTGTCAATGAGAAGTTCATTGATCTGTTTTCCCATGTCTGCAATAAAGCACATTTACCTGAAATGTCATACTCTGGAAAGAGTGCCGAGGCTAAACATACATAAATGCCTACCTTGTACTAAGTAGCTGTATTGATTTGAGAGGCTACATCAAAGCAATTGCCTATGTGTAATTATTGTCTTTCTTCCAAAATGTCTAACCTAGCACAATACAAAGTTTAAATACTTGGTGTGTGTGCTTTTTATTAAATATGTTCAATATTGTTGAGCTTTTCTTTCTGTGTTTGATCTATAAACAAATGAATAGAAAATGAGCTTAATAAATCATTGGTGGCAGGTTCAAGAGAGTCCCGCTGTTTCTTTGGCTGAATGCTAAATGAATATGGCTGAAAATATAAAAGAAGTAGAAGAAGAAGGTGAAGAAAGCAATGAAGGAACATTAAAACCATGAACTGTTTGTAACCTTTGTAGTTCTTTTATAAATGTTAATGAAAAGCCATTGCTGTTTGTCACAGTGTGATCGGTGTAATCAATTAAATTGCACCCTTCCTTCAGGTGTTTACTTGTGTAGTGAATGATTCATTTTCCAAATACACAACTGAGAGAGGGCTCTGTTTTGTATCCCTTCGAAGGGTGATTTATTGGTTTTTTACTTCTCTCTGTTAACATCTCTACTGTAATTCTATTAGGTCCGTTAATTCATATGTTTTTCTAATCCATTACTAAAATGTAACTATTCCACTTTCAAAGTAATGTACATCTCAAAACCATAGTTGAAAAAAATCACTTCCAAGTCTCATTTCTTTGTTATTTCAAAATTATATTATGTTAAAAAAAAAAACAGCTCCCCAAGTGGGTGCTCCAAGATGTTTAGTTACATAGCTATTACTTCAAATCACTAGTCGTCAATTTCCTTTATGTGCCATTAGTCATTTTTCATTGTTTTCAAATAAAGATTCTGTTTATATATAGTATTTTGAGTTCTGAATTCTGCCATTTGAAGAAACAGGTTAGTCTATGTTGCTTTAACCATATAACAAGAAAGATCAAGTTTTTTCTAACCAGATCTTTAATTGTAGATTTGACACACAGGATGAATGAGTTTTATTAATGTTCAAAATATATGGAAAAAATAAATAATCCATGACAGTGTGGTATCGTTGTGGGAGCAGACAGTAAGTGAGTGCTTACTCAATTCCTGTTTCATTTGGGCTTTGAGGTAGTAAATTTTCAGCAAATGTGACAGGGTGGAGGATGGGGTAAGATGGTAATTCAGACTGAGGGAAGAGGATAGAGTGAAAGGTGAGTATAAGGCTGACATTTAGGAAACATCACTTAATCTTGTAATCTAGAATATATGTAAAGAGAAATGTTTAGAGTCATTTCTGAATTTAATATTTCACCCATTAACATTAGTACTGACCATTAATAAGAAAAGCAAATACAAAATTAAGTAGAAACAAATAAAGTCAAACAGTCATTTTAAGATAAATGAATATTGTTGAAAAATTTGAACTTTATTTATAGGTAACAATGTGGCTGAATAAACTGTGTATGCAAATATAGATATTCATTCAATTTATCTGTGGTTGGATCACTCTAAACTTTTACTAACAAGTGAGAGGAAGCTGTGCCTATGCAACTTTAAACATGAAGAACGTACCCTGCAGATGTATCCAGTGGAATGTCTGCCTCATTTGGTATTGAGTCTAGTTAAAGGCAGCAAAAAGAAAAGTTTCTCTTGAAAATTCCTAAAAACTAGCCCATAGTTATGCTCCTTTGGGGAAAGAATCCCATGAGCTATGTTGTCTGAAAACGTTAAGCAAAAATTGTAAACAGGTCCAACATCAATATTTTTCCTAGGCAGCAGGTAGAGGCAAATTAACACTTTAAAGCCAGTGCTAAAGAAAATAAAAATGTGCCACGTATAAAATTCAAGAAGCATGAAATCATAAAACCATTAAATATGTGAAAGAACCAGCCGTGACTAAGAGTAACAATACCAAAATCTTCCATAATCAATCCTACCAAAACTGTGGGTATAAGACAAATCAGATGCAGAATATAAAATAAGCAAATTTAACATGATTAAAATAATAAAATATAATTTAAAAACCAGAGAATACCAATATGTTCAATTAGATTTGAACAGGAACTAAATAGTACTTCTAAAAGTTTAAAGTACATATTTCACATTTAATATGTAAACAATGGTTGAACATAGGCAAAAAGAAAGGTATTGAATTTTAATATATTTTTATGAAAAATTATCCAAAATAGACTAAGAAATATAAATTAGGAAAGATGAAAAGGCATGGAAATAGTATAATGACATTCTGTAAAGATTTATTTAGAATTCTGTGACATGAGGGGACCCTGGTGGCTCAGTCAGTTAAGCATCCAACTTTGGCTCACGTCATGATCCATGGGTTCAAGCTCTGCATTGGACTCCATGCTGACACCTCAGAGCCTGGAGCCTGCTTCAGATTCTGAGTCTCCTCTCGGCCCCTCCCCTGCCCACACTCTGTCTCTCACTCTCTCTAAAATAAATAAATAAATATTTTTAAAAGTTAAAACTTTATAGATTTCTATGACTTTGAAGAAGGTATGTAATATAGAGAATTATATATTTATAATATAAATGAGGTTAGCAGACTATCTAGATAAAAGATCCATACACAAATCAATTGCTTTTCAATAAGGCATGTATAGTTAGAAAATGCAATTAAAAATGCTACTTAATATAAATATAATTTTAAAAATCTAGGAAAATATCCATTATAAGATATAAATAATATAAAATTATATTGGCATACAATAAAGAAGACCTACATAAATAAAGAAACATATTCAGGGGCATAATATCTAAAGAGGAAATGCATAAGATCGTGATATGCAATTCTCATGAATTTCAAAATTCTGTTTAGCTTAATTAAAAATATATTTGTCCAACTGGGAAAAAAGTGTAAGTAACATTTTTTCCATATATTTCTGGGTTGCTTTATAGGTTTTAAATCTGTTCCATTAATTTTTTTGTGTTTATCTGTATTTGTGACTATCAGTGTGTCTAAATTACTATAGCTTTATAAGTCTTAAAATTTGATGGGCCTTGTATGCTTGCTTGGTTCTTCTTTAGTGATGCTTCAAGAATTCTTATCCCTTTAGATGTCTATATATACATTTTTAAATCTACTCATCATCTTCTTTTGAAAAACTTTCTTGAGTTTTCATTTTATTTTAATTAGATTTTGAAATTCATGACAATATTATGATCTTACGCATCTCATCTTTTGGCATTGTGTCCATGAGATTCATAACATAATACCTTAAATATACACATTTAAATAAAAAATGTCTTGTCATAATAAGAACCAGGATCATCTCACACTAAATGAAAAAACAACCAGAAAATGCCAACACTGAGATACAGAAATGTTGTATTTACCTCATTAAGGTTTTGGATCAGCCATGATAAAGGAAAAATGCTGCAAAAAGCAATTATAAATGAAAAAAAAATGAAGGGGAAAAAAAGTCTCAGCAAAGAAATAGAAAATGTAAAGAAGAACCAAATGAGAATTTCAGAACTGAAAATATAATAACTGAAATTAAAAAAAAAATCATTGGATGAGTTGAACAGCAGACTGGAGGAGACAGAGGAAGGTAATTAGTGAATTATAAGACATAAAATAGAAAACACTCAATCTAAATAACTAAGAAAATAGACTGAAAAGATAAATGAGCCAAAGCACAGAGAGCCATGCACTATGACAAAAGATCTAATATTTGTGTCATTGGAGTTCTTCAAGGAAGGGGAAAAGGGCAGAATTGAAGAAGTACTCAAATAATAGTTGGAAACTCCTTGTATTTGGCAAAAGATATAAATACAAAGATTCAATAAGTTTAGAAAATAGAATTAAAGAGTACAAGTTTATTCTATTTAACATTAGATTAATACGCAGTTCTAACAAATAGCACAAAGGGATTCCTTGTATTCTTCTTCACCCAGTTTTCCCCAACGGGAAACATTTTGAAAACTGGTAGTTCAGTACCAAAACCAGGATAATCACATTGTTATAGTCAAAATATAAAACATTTCCAACAACTCAAGGATCCCTCATGTCTCCTTTTATAGAAGCATCTAACTCCTTGTCACCCACCCTTACTCCCTGGCAATTAATGCTCTCAAACTCTATATTTATTTTTTCCATTTCAAAAATGTTATATAAACAAAATCAAATAATGTATAACCTGTTAGGATTGCTTTTTATCACTCAGCTCAGTTCTCTGGAGATTCATCTAGGTAGTATGTGAAGAACAATACAGTATTCCTTTTTATTACGTTGTATCATTCCATTATATGAACAAGCCAAAGTTTAACTCTTCACACGCTGAAGCATATCTGTGTTGTTTCCAATTTTATTCTATTATAAGTGATATTACAATAAATATTTCTGTACAGCTTTTATATGTGCATATGGTTTTATTTTTCTGATATAAATGAAATACCTTGGTTGTATAGTTGTTGAATGTTTAATTTTTAGAGAAATATGTCAAAATATTTTCCAAAGTAGCTATATTTTATGTTCTCACCAGTAAGGGAAGTGATCTAGTTTCTCCACATCCTCACCAGCATTTGATATTATCGCTATTTTTTTATTTTAGCCATTTTGTTAAGTAAGTAGTGATATCTCATTGTGGTTTTAATTTACATTTTCCTAGTGGCTAATGACATTTAGCATCATTTCATTTTCTTATTTGCCATGTGTATTATTTCTTCAGTGAAGTTTTTTTTTCCATATTTTTTGTGTCCTTTGTCTAATTGTGTGGCATTTTTTTACTGTTAAATTTTGATAGGTCTTTATATATTCTAGATACTAGTCTTTTGTTGGATATGTGATCTTCAGATATTTCTGCCTCTTTGTAACTTGTCTTTTCATGCTCTTAATAGGGCCTTTCACATAGTAAATTTTAAAAAATGTTCTTGATGAAATCCAGTTGATTAATTTTTCCTTTTGTAGATCAAACATTTGGAATAAAGTCTGAGAACTCTTTGCCTAGCCTTAGATCCCAATAATTTTCTCATGTTTTTAGATAAAGTTTTGCATTTTTTACATTAGAATTTCTACATTTACATTTAAGTCTGTGATTCAATTCCATTTTGAGTTAATTTTAATATAAGATGTCAGACTTAATTTGATTATCTAATTGTTCTGTTGTTGAGAAAAGTGTATTGAAGCCTTTAACTATTATGGTGGATTTTACCTATTTCTCTTTTCAGTTTTATTACCTTTTTGCTTTATATAATTTGCAGATCTCGGTTCTGGATTGCCATGTCTTCTTAATAAATTGACCCTTTTCCTGTTTATATAATACCCTTCCCTGTCTCTAGCAATTTTCTTTGCTCTGAAGTCACTTTATCTTATATTAATATAGTCACTTCTGATATTTTTTATTAAGATTTTTATGTTAGGTCTTTTACTTACTTTACTTTTAACCTTCATATATCAATACACTTGAAGTGAGTTTCTTATAGAAACCATATAGCGAGGTCATGTTCTGTAATTCATTCTACTCATCTCTGTCTTTTAGTTGGTTGGTGCATTTAGCCCATATACAAATAATGTGATTATTAACAAGCTAGCCCTGAAGTCTGCCATTGTTTTGCTTGTTTTCCAGTGTTATTAGGAAATTTTTTCATTATTGCTTTATTCTTGAAGAATACTTCACTGGATACAGAATTCTGGATTTATGAGTTTTGTTTGTTTGCTTTTGTTTTTTGTTTTTTTCCTTTCAGCACTTGAAAATGTGGTACCACTTTCTTCGGGCCTCCATGTTTTTTTAGATAAAACTGTCATTTGAATTACTTTTGTCCTGACATACAGTGTCCTTTCTCATGGCTTTCAAGACTTTCTATTTGACTTACATTTTCAAAACTTTGACTCTTTATAAGTCCTGGTGTAGAGTCTTTGAATTTATTCCAGTTGTTCTCTTTATTTCTCACAACTTCATATTCAACTAAGCTTACCTCAAATATAAACCTTAATTTAAAATATCTTAATATTAAGAACATCTGCTTATGAAAATATACTATAAAGAAAGTTACAAGATAAAGATCAATCTGTGAGAAGATACTTACAATGCTAATAACTGACAAAATATTGTATTCAAACTATATAAAGTATTTCTACAAATCTATCAAAGAAAAGGAAAATTACTCAATATAAAATTGATAAGAGCTTTAAATAGGAAATTCACAAAAGAAATGCAAAGTTTAATAAGCAAAGCTTAGGCTTATTAATATTAATGGTGCTATTTAATAATGAAAATATATGACTTTATCTCACCAGATTGTCAAAATTACACTTTTTTATTTATTATGTTTAAGTGTTGGTGAGGATTTGGACAAAGAGGAAGATGCATACACTGCAGGAACAGGTATGGTTTGTTAGCAATATTTTGGAAAACAAATTGATATTACCTGATAAAGTTAAACATGCACACATCCTACAATCCTAAAATTGCACTCATAGATGTATATACCCTAGAGGAACTTTTGTACATCATACCAATACATATATACATGTTCATAGCAGTATTATAAGTAAAAAAAAAAAAAGAAACTTCAAATAATCAAAATGTCCATTGACAAAACTAACAAATTATAATATATTCACACAACTGAATGCTGTATAATGCTGAGAATAAACGAACTGCATACAGTATGATTGCACCTCAGAAACATGATATTGATTGAAATAAAACCAACACAAGAGTACATATTATATGATTCCATTTTTAAAAGCAGGTGAAAGTAAATGATATGTCGTCTAGGAGCACCTACAGATGTGGTAAAATTATAAAGAGAAGACAGATAATAATTTACACACAATTCAAAGAGAAGAATACAATCATGAGGAAAGAAATTGGTATTTTTTCTCATTGTTCTTTAAGTAGTCACAATTATTAAAGATGTAAAATATTTGTAAAAATTATTAATTGCTACTAACATTCTGAAGATCAAGTGCAGACTAATTCTTAAAACTACCTTCCCTGTATCTTTTAATATTTTTGGTATTAGTTTTATTTAGATTTCTCAACAAATCATTTTTCTGTAACCATGTGTGCATTTCTATTAATCAAAAGTTCATCCTCCTTTAGCAATCTGTCATTTCTTTTTTGACTACAACAGATGAAATATCTTTTGACTGAATCACATTAGTGGAATGATCTCTGTGTGAAAATCTAACATATTTTCTATGGAGCTGTAATTCATCATTTTAAAAACAACTTTGTGACATGTGGAGTGGAGAGGTAGAATAAAAGCCAATTTTATCTTGGAAGGTTTGAAACATATATTAGTATATTCCTGTAACTTTTAAAACTTAGAGTTCATTACATTTATACCATATCATATCATAAAAATCTAAATTTCATAAAGGCAAATGCATTAATTATAACTTGGAAGAGTATTATGCAGAGGATATAGAAAATCTAAGCATGGAAAAAAGAAGGGTAATTTTTGTGTGTGTGTTTTGTGTATGTACTTGTGTTTATTTGTTTGCTGGTTTGTTTTGTTGTTTTCTTGTTCGTTTTTGTACAAAATTCTCAGTATATCTATTGCTTTTCTTTTTTTTTTTTTTTTGGTTTTATTTCTTGAATTGCTCTAAAAGGTTTCTTTTTGTGAATGATGTCAACAGTGCAGTAAGAAACTATTTTTTTTTTTTACTTCTTTAATCAGGAAATCGCATATTGTCACTCTGATCCTTTTACAGTCTTCAAAACCTCTCTTAGTGGTAGCTGCAAATCAGCATAAATATTAAATCCGGATTCCATGATTACCTCCTTAGGGTTATAAGAAATTAGCTCAAGTTCATGTAGCATTAATAAATAGTAGTGCTAGAGAGAAGTAAGAGCCTTGTGGTTTTTTTTGTTTTTTTGTTTGTTTTTAAATTTTTTTTAATGTTTACTTATTTTTGAAGGAGAGAGAGACAGAGTGTAGTGGAGGTTATAAGAAATTAGCTCAAGTTCATGTAGCATTAATAAATAGTAGTGCCAGAGAGAAGTAAGAGCCTTGTGGGTTTTTTTGTTTGTTTTTTATATATTTTTTAATGTTTACTTATTTTTGAAGGAGAGAGAGACAGAGTGGGGGCAGAGAGAGAGAGGGAGACACAGAATCTGAAGCAGGGTCCAGGCTCTGAGCTTTCAGCACAGAGCCTGATGCGGGGCTCGAACCCACAAACTGTGAGATCATGACCTGAGCCGAAGTCAGAGGCTCAACTGACTGAGCCACCCAGGCGCCCCATAAGAGCCTTGTTTAATGTGCTTTTTCCCCTCCAAGAATAGATAGAACATATAGATTTGAGATATGAATTCTCATTTGCTCTTTTCAATGTGCATTTTCTATTCTTTGTATTGAGATTTCTTAAATCTTAGTAAAAATCCTAACGGAATCAAGCTCATTTAGTTTTTAAATAGAAGTTGCATGTTCAGTAAACTTGTATTCCTGCGTTAAGAGCTTAGCTTTCTAATACCTTAAAGTATGCCTACTAATTTCTTACATTAGTTCTACCTTAAATCCAAAGTACACACACCGTTTAAAGTGAAAGTTTTAAGCATTATTATCCTCCTGCCAGCCTCTCAATAGTTACATTTCTAAATGTCCCTTTTTTTCCTCTCAAATATTACACTGATTTACCTAACTTTAGGTAGGATTTTTCTTTTCACTTTCTTCCTATGCATCCACATATTTGGTTATTATGTTTTCAAACCATCTACACATGATTTAGCCTTCTATGAGCCTTCACATCAACTTTGGCAGAATAAGAAGGTACTCATACTTCTGCACAATCCTGGCATCGCCTCAGTCCTGCTCCCTAACCTCCACTCTCACAGCCTCACCAGAACCATCCACCATGGGATCATTAGAACTAACTGGGTCTTGTTGATTATGTCATTTACTCTTGTTTATGCCAGTCATCTCAAGAAATCAAGAACTCCCAGGTTAACCTTCTCTCCCAGAATCCCATCTCCCCACAGCTCTGTGTACAAGGAGGCATCTCACACCCCCATCACCCATTCCCTATTTTCCTTCCCTATGTTATTTTTCTTTGTAACATATGTCACCCTCTGACATTCTGTGTTTATCTTCCCACCCCACCCTCTACTGGAATGTGAGCTCCAATAGTGCCGAGATGTCTGTCTGTTTTGTTCCCTGCTCTATCACCAAAGCCTAGTATAGTTCCAGACATATTGCAAGTGCTACATAAATATTTGTTAGATGAAGGCATAAATGAATGAATGTATGAAATATAGCGAAGAAATACTCTGCTTTTTTGGCACAGATATAAAATTAGCATACTTTTTCTTTTAAGCTATTATTTGAATTGAGAAAACATTTTCATCTTGTTTTCCTTGTTAGTCTTTAGTGCTATTATTTGCCCCATTATGAGATTGTTTTCTAGTTGTCAGTTCCTTGTTATTGTATCATTTACATTTTGGAATTTTCTTTAGACAACTCTGACAGCTGTAAAAACACTTATGGTGGAATTTACCTTGCCTAAAACCATATGAATATCCTCTATTGGATCACAGGTGAGGGACTGGAAGTGAAACCTGAAGGGAAATTTGAATATCTGCATAAATGAATTACTACCCTCTTATATTCATCCAATAGTTGGACCTGATATCGAGTTGTGACATTTTAGAACCATTTAGAATTTCCTAATTTTAGAGACAAGAAAAGTAGCCTAGAAAGTTTTTTTTTCAGATATCATTTATTTATACTGATATGATTCAAATATAGTAAAATGTCTAGGTTTTTTTAAATTCTCTAAAGAGCACATTTAAGACTAGTTGCCATTTGTTTACCAATTTTTGTCTGCTAAGCATTTTCCTAAACATTTGAGATGATTATCTTCTTGTTTAAGACCTTGCAGATGCTCTTGGAGTAGATAATTACTACTATTTTATGGATGTGAAAGCCAGAGAGGAGGTAACCAACTCACAATCCAACTGCAGTAAGGATTCAAACCTGGCTTGTCTGGCCCTGAAGCCAGGACTCTTAACCAATGTAAACTTATTATTATTTAGTAGTTTCAAGGTATTTTATGCATTTTTAAAATTTTTTAAATTTAAATTCAAATTAGTTAACATACAGTGTAGTCTTGGTTGCAGGAATAGAACTCAGTGATTCATCTCTTACAGATGACACCCATTGCTCATCCCAACAAGTGCCCTCCTTCATGCCCATCACCCATATAACCTATCCCACCACTGACTTCCTCTCCAGCAACCTTCAGTTTGTTCTCTGTATTTAAGAGTCTCTTATGGTTTGCCTCCCTCTCTGTTTTCATCTTATTTTTCCCTCCCTTCTCCTATGTTCATCTGTTTTTTTCTCAAATTCCACGTATGAGTGAAATCATACGATATCTGTCTTTTTCTGATTGACTTCTTTCACTTAGCATAATATATTCCAGTTCTATCCACGTTGTTGCAAATAGGAATATTTCATTCTTTTTCATCACCGAGTAGAATTCCATTGTACATAAATCAAAACCATAAGGAGATACCACCTCACAGCTGTCAGAATGGCGAACATTAACAACTCAGGCAACAACAGATGTTGGCGAGGATGCGGAGAATGAGGATCTCTTTTGCATTGTTGGTGGCAATGCAAGCTGGTGCAGCCACTCTGGAAAACAGTATGGAGGTTCCTCAAAAAATTAAAAATAGAACTACCCTACAACCCAGCAATGGCCCTACTAGGTATTTGTCCAAGGGATACAGGTGTGTTGTTTCAAAGGGACACATGCACTCCAATGTTTATAGCAGCACTATCAACAACAGCCAAAGTATGGAAAGAGCCCAAGTGTCCATCGATGGATGAAGGGATAAAGAAGATGTGGTATACATATACAATGGAATATTACTCGGCAATCAAAATGAATGAAATCTTGCCATAAAAACGGAGGGGGACAAAACTTAAGAGACTCTTAAATATGGAGAACAAACAGAGGGTTACTGGAGGGGTTGGGAGGAATGGGCTATGGATAAGGGGCATTAAGGAGTCTACTCCTGAAACCATTGCTGCACTATATGCTAACTAACTTGGGTGTAAATTAAAAAAAAAAAAAAAGAATTCCATTGTATATGTATGCCATATCTTCTTTATCCAGTCATCATTTGATGGACATTTGGACTCTTTCTGTAATTTGGCTATTTGTTGATAGTGCGGCTATAAACATTGGGGAGCACGTGCTCTTTCAAATCAGCATTTTTGTATCCTTTGGATAAGTTCCTAGTAGTGCAATTGCGGGGTTGTAGGGTACTTCTGTTTTTAATTTTTTGAGGAACCTCCGTACTGTTTTTCAGAGTAGCTGCACAAGTTTGCATTCCCACCAACAGTGTAAATTCTCCCTTTCTCCGCATACTCTCCAACATTTGTTGTTTCCTGAGTTCTTAATTTTAACCATTCTAATAGGTATGAAGTGGTATCTCATGTTTTGATTTGTATTTCCCTGATGATGAGTGATATTGAGCATCTTTTCATGTGTCTGTTAGCCATCTAGATGTCTTCTTTGTTAAAGTGTCTATTTATGTCTTCTGCCCATTTCTTCACTGGATTATTTGTTTTCTGGGTGTTGAGTTTGGTACGTCCTTTATAGATTTTGGATACTAACCCTTTTTCTGATATGTCATTTGCAAATATCTTCTCCCATTCCATCAGTTGCCTTTAGTTTTGTTAATTGTTTCTTTCACTGTGCAGAAGGTTTTTGTCTTAATGAGGTCCCAATAGTTCATTTTTGCTTTTATTTCCTTGCCTCCAGAGACATGTCAGATAAAAAGTGGCTACAGCCTAGGTCAGTGAGTTTGCTACCTGTGTTCTCCTGTAGGATTTTGATGGTTTCCTGTCTCACCAGGAAATGTCTTTCATCCATTTTGAATTTATTTTTGCGTATGGTGTAAGAAAGTGGTCCAGTTTCATTTTTCTCATGTTGCTGTCCTGTTCTCCCAGCACCACTTGCTGAAGAGACTGTATTTTTTTCTTTGGACACTCTTTCCTGCTTTGTTGAAGATTAGCTGGCCATTTATTTGTGGGTCCATTTCTGGGTTCTCTATTCTATTCCATTGATCTGTATGATTGTTTTTGTGCTAATACCATATTGTCTTGATGCTTATAGCTTTGCAATATAGCTTAAAGTCTGGAATGGTGATACTTCCCCTTTGGTTTCCTTTTTAAACATTACTTTGGCTATTCATGGTCTTTTGTGGTCCCATACAAATTTTAGGATTGTTTTTCTAGCTCTGTGAAGAATGCTGGTCTTATTTTGATAGGGATTGCATTGAATATGTAGATTGCTTTGGATAGTATCTACATTTTAACAATATTTGTTCTTCCATGAGCATGGAATGTCTTTCCATTTCTTTGTGTCTTCTTCAATTTCTTTCATAAGCTTTCTATAGTTTTCAGAGTATACATCTTTTACCTTTTTGTTTAGGTTTATTCCTATTATCTTTTGGGTTTTGGTGCAATTGTAAATGGAATCTATTCCTGATATCTCTTTCTGCTGCTTTATTTTTGGCATAAAAAAAAATTCAGCTGATTGGGGCGCCTGGTTGGCTCAGTTGGTTAAGCGTTCGACTTTGGCTCAGGTCATGATCTCACAGTCCATGGTTTGGAGCCCCAGGTCAGGCTCTGTGCTGTCAGTTCAGAGCCTGGAGCCTGCTTAGAATTCTGTGTTTCCCTTTCTCTCTTCCCCTCCCCCACTCACACTCTGTTTCTCTGTCTCTCAAAAAATGAATAAACATTAATTTTTTTTTAATTCAGCTGATTTCTATACATTGATTTTATATCCTACGACTTTGCTGAATTCATATTTCAGCTCTAGCAGCTTTTTGGGCGAGTCTTTTGGGTTTTCCATTGTAGAATATCTGTAGAGTATCATGTCATCTGCGAAGAGTGAAAGTTTGACTTCTTCCTTGCCAATTTGGATGTCTTTTATTTCTTTTTGTTGTCTAATCGCTGAAGCTAGGACTTCCAGTACTATATTGAACAACAGTGGTAAAAGTGGACATCCCTGCCATGTTCTTGATCTTAGGCAGAAAGTTTTCAGTATTTCCTTATTAAGGATGATATTAGCTGTGGGCCTTTCATATATGGCTTTTATGATGTTAAGTTATGTTCTTTCTGTCTCTGCTTTCTTGAGGGTTTTAATAACAGCCATGAATGCTTAGGCAGCCGGTAACAAATCTAGGACTAGGGTCTATTTTCTTGACACACAGTTCTGACTATGGGCCACAACTGTGGGCCCATTCATCCCTTAAAGGGCCTCATAGATTAAATCCTTCCTCCTTAAAACTTTTCTTCACAACATGCACAGTTTTGTGTGACCCAAAACAAAGTCTTCTTGGGTCACAGAGGACATTCCATGTAGGAATTACTTAGTTATGCATTTACAGCTCAACTAAATTTGAGCAGGCCATTAACCTTACATGATTCCCTGCCAGAGCTTTTGTTTCTGATGCTGTCCAGGATCCTGGTAAGCCCTTGATTCTGACTTTTTTTTAAATGTTTGTTTGTTTTTTTATTTGTTTGTTTGTTTGTTTGTTTTGAGACAGAGAGAGAGAGAGAGAGAGAGCATGCACACGCACGCAGGCAGGGAAGGGGCAAAGACAGAGAGAGGGAGACACAGAATCCAAAGCAGGCTCCAAGCTCTGAGCTGTCAGCACAGAGCCCAATGCAGGCTCAGACCCATGAACCATGAGATCCTGACCTGAGCCAAAGTCAGATGCTTAACCGTCTGAGCCACCCAGGTGCCCCCGACTCTGACTTTTGATTTGTTGGTTCACTTTTCTCCTCAGGGCTAGCCTGAACTTATTCTTAGCTCTGTTTTTAGTAAACAGCTTCACTGAGAAGTTTGCTTTTTAATTTTCCTTACTCCTCACTCCACTTTTGAACTCACTAATTTTCTAAAAGCTTTTAGCTTTGAGACACCCTAGTGCATGGGGATGCCAAGAAATCTCACACTGTATAATTAGAAATATAAACCTTTGTTTTTTCTTCTAGATTTAACCTTCTCAAACATCATGTCTGCATCTCATCAAACCATTTCAATGTCACTGTGGGATTTCATCAATCCAGTGTGATTTGGGAAGAGGAACTAGGGATTCCTCTTTGGGTAGTGCATGGCAAAGCCTACAAGAGTTCGTTCAGAATTTCATTTTAGTTTCACCTCTGTTCAGGCACCTATTCTATTAAACATGAAAACTAATGTCTTTCTTGGCCTCTTGAGGATCAAACCCATGACATGAGTGTTGTTACTATCACATTCTGCCCAACTGAACTAACTAGCCACCCTCAGGTACCTATTCTATTAACCACTTACAAATTGGCTAATATTAATCTATTTTTCCTCATTTAATTTTTTTCCTCTTTGCTTTTATTTTATGAGCCACTATTTTGAAGAATGATGAGAGTAATTGAAGGACAACTTGAGTAGACTACAAGATGCCCAGATATCTGGTTAAACCTTATTTCTGGGTGTGCTTTTGATGGTGTTACAACGTAATTAGTATTTGAATTGTTGACCTGAATGAAGCAGATGGTCTTTTCCAGTAAGGGTGGTCATCATCTAGTCATTGAAGACTTAAATAGAACAAAAAGGTGAAAGATTCTTAAATTTGCTCTCTGCCTGACTTTCTGAGCCAGAACATTGATATTCTCCTATCTTCAGTGCTCCTGGTTCTCAGGCCCTAAAACAGAGACTGGAATCTGTATCATCAGCTCTCCCACTTTCAGGCTTTCAAACTATACTACTGGCCTTCCTGGGTCTCCAGCTTGCAGATGGAAAATCATGGGTCTTCTTAGCCTCCAAAACTGCATGAGCCAATATATTATAATAAATCTCTTTCTAGCTCTAGCTGTCTCTGTCTCTCTCTCTCTCTCTCTCTCTCTCTCTCTCTCTCTGTATTTCTAGCTATTGTCTCCTATTGGTTCTGTTTCCCTGAAGAACTCTGACTAATGCAGCGTATGTATAGTTTAATACAGGGACACTCTCATATTGAATTACTGAGCATGGGTAAAAGAGGCAAATATATGCATAGAAAGTGACAAAATTCATATTCACATACAGTTTTTAGTATTCTAAAAGAGACTGTAGAGTTCTTGAAAAAATTTTATTTTTCTTACATTAAATAAAAACAAACAATAGTGAGTCTTAGAGATTTGTATATTGTGAGTGCTTCATGTATATAACATGATGAAATGATAGACTGAAGCTTTGGAATGCAGTAGCTCAAATATGCACATGTGTATATATCTGTGTATAATGTATGTATAATTATGCATTTTCATTTACATACCTGTCTATGCAGCTATTTATAGTACTGGGTCATGATGGTCTTTGAAGTTTGGACTAAAGGACTCTGTATAGGAATTTCATTAGCAGTGACAATGTGGATAGTTTAATGCCCATGTGATATGTGCTAATTTGACTGAAATAGAGATTCCTTCCTCCCAAATATTGATACATATAGAGCTTTTTTGGGGGGGGGTATTTATTTCTATCTATTCAGTACATAATACAGTATTATGTTGTATGCAGTGCAAAACATTAGAGTAATCCCTTTGCCAAGCATTTATTATCAGTAACCTGACAGGTGCTAAAGCTAAAAGAAGCTTTTGAATGTAAGATTTATTCATGAAAATTCTAGGCCATGTAACATATTGGGATTGATAGCATTAAAGGGAGAAGGGGAAAAACCTAGAATATTGCTATTCTAGTAGTCAATGGAAATTAGCTTAAATTTGACTCAAGTTCTGACATAGCTTATAGCAACTGAGTAACAGGTGAGATAATTAGGAAGCTTCATTAATTTTCCTTAAGATTTAGGTGTCATTTCGTTGTTTCTCAATGTTAATCTGGTGCTTAAGACCAGATTTCAGATGAAAAAGACCTTGCTTGTTTATCACCAAAGGATGTTAAGATAAATATCCCTTCGTAGTCCCATGGTGTTTTCATTTCAATTTATTTTCTTCATTATTAGAATTATAAGGATAAGGGATTTCACAATAACTCTCAGAAAATAAGTACACTATGCATACAGCCAGTGGAATCTTCTCTAAGTTAGTAGTTCTGGGGAAATGAGTAGTGGGTGATTTGGGTAGTTTTATCTACTAGTGAGAGGTTGAGTTAGAGACTGAGATATAATTTAGAGACTGAGGTAGATCTAGACTTGAGTCTTGCCCTTCACACTTATTAGTCATGTGGCATTTGGGCCATTTATTTATTTTCTCCTGTATTTATTTTCCTTTCCTAAGAAATAAGGCTAAATATTCCTAGTATTTAGGACCTTTTTAAGGATATAAGGTGTATTTTACTTATAACCCTTGAGAACCAAGTAGATTATTATTAGAAGTAAATATTATTACTAAATTAAATTTTTATTTACTTTGCTTGCCTGTCTTATTTATTGCTAATACACAGTTGTAAATGGTTTATGATTTTTTTTTTACATTGGATCCCATATATGCCATACATTTCAGTGACAATAAATGGCAGGGTTGGAGGTTGAATAATGAAGCCAGTTTTATTTGATGATTAACAGATACACCTCAAACCAGCAAGTCAGCTTAAAGTGCTTGAATCTAAAGAAGTAGTCACAGAAAAATCGCTATATTGAATGAATCTGAAATGTATTGTTGTCTTCATTTTTAATTTGTGTGTAAGGGACATTTCATGACAAACTTGACTTCTAACTAATAGCCACCTAAATGAAGCTCAATAAATCAAGCCCTTATTTTTGTGCTTAACAGGAATTAGGATAAATACATACGTTATCTCGTTTAATTCTCAGGAAAAGCCTTGTTAAATAGAAGTAGCAAGATAAGATCTTGACATATTTATCTTCATGTTTTCCTTGTTTCCAGAACTTCTATCCTCTTCCAGTGTTGTCTCAAGAGAAATTGTCACAGCAGAAGTGCAATTAAAAATAAACTACTGATGTTTGTTTGTTTGTTTTTTAATTCTAATTAGGATCTTGAGAAACAAAAGAGTAGACCATAAAGAGGGATAGTAGAGACCATTGAAATAAAATCCCCCAGAGAACATGCTGACCACACTCCTTTGCCCATTCTCTTCTTCAACTTGTAGAAAATGAGGGTTGATGAACTATAATAGTGAGGAGAAACACATATGGAAACCCCAGAGGCTCATTTCCTCTCCCTTTTAGAATCTTCATAAAAATCGGTCTTAGTAGGTTTGAGTTAGCTCAAGGAAGCTCTGGCAGATTTCAGTTGCTGATCCCAAAGGCTCTGCTTTTCAAACAAGGCCAGTTCCTCAACCAGGAGCATTTATTGTTCTCTGGCACCTGTCCCTATAAACATGTAAACCATTAACATGGTCTCTCCCCACCCCCAGGAACTCTTTCTATGGTATGTCCATCAGAGGTAAACCTCACTGAGGCATGCCTCTGTCTGAATGTGATGATCAGTTCTCTTCTGCTTGTAACTTAATTATAAGCTGCTCTTCTGCTTATAATTTTTTTCTAATAAATTCTATTTTACATTATGCTAATGGCTATAAAGGTTTCTGTCTCTGCCCCGTTTGCTCAACAGAAGGGGAGAGAGTGGCACCCGGGTGGCTTAGTCAGTTAAGCGTCCGACTTTGGCTCAGGCCATGATCTCACAATCCATGAGTTCAAGCCCCGGGTCTATGCAGATATCTCAGAGCCTGGAGCCTGTTTCAGATTCTGTGCCTCCCTCTCTCTCTCTCTGCCCGTCCCCTGTTCACACTCTGTCTCTGAGAAATGAATAAACCTTAAAAAAAATTGGAAAAGGAGAGAAAAAGGGCTTAACATTGGAGAAGATGGTATTGGGAAGGGGATCTAAAGACCTGGTGGTGTTGCTAGGTGGAAAAGAGGGAACCATACAAGAGCCCTCCAGGGAGTGCTTGAAAGTATGAGTTGTCAAGTGTTCCCATGCCCTCCATAACTCTCACCATTCCAAGACTGAGATTTCTGATACTCCTAAAAGTAGTGATGGTGTGTGGGCTGTATTGAGAAGATTCCAACATAGTTGCTTTAGTAGTGGTGCACAGTATGATCTACCCTCACTGCTTGTTACATAGGTGTTATAATTATTCCTCTTTAAGCCATCAAAGAAATCGAAGATTGGGAAGATTAAAATAACTTTCCTAAGGGCTTGTGTATAGGATCTATCAGAACTAAGATTTAGATTTATATCTCTGGGATTTGAAAAATAAATCTTAAAAAGAAACTTACATTCTTAAAAAATAAATAACAAAACTGAATGTTTTATAAATTAGCGATAGTGGTGAAGAAATGGTAAAACTAAAGCTTTAGAAGGTAGTAGAGTAACCTACATTATTCCCACAAGTTTCTATTACATGACCATGGATTACAATTGATAATGATAGCAAGTTGTCTTTTGCAATATGGATTTAATAGATGCCTAATTTATTTAGAGCTTCCTAGACAGTCTGATGGACCAAAAGACTAATACAGTATTAAAATTAGTATAGTACTAATGTATCATTAAAATTAGTTAAAATTGACAGTGAACATATAATATTACACATATGTTTACATATGACATTCCAAGGTAGCATAATTATATCAAAAGTTTCTTGGTGTTAGTAAAACTAAGGGAGAAGGCCATCACAAGTACTTGGATATATATATGGAAAGATTATGATTATCAATACAAATTTAAACAACAATTTTGTCACTATTGAACATTTTTAAAAAGATCTGTAAAGCCTCTGAATTTCATTGACACTATTGGCCTAAAACAGAAACCATAGAGAGGATAAAAGGAAATAATAATAATTTTTTTAAGGAGAAATAAATGAACTTAACAGATATATTCAGAATATTCCTTCCAAAAATATCAGAATACACATTATTTTCAAATTCACATGGAATATTCTTCACAGTAGTACACATGGTAGACAACAAAACAAGTCTTAGTAAATTCAAAAACACTGAATATATCATGTATCTTTTCCAACCACAAGAAATATGACAGTAGATATCAGTCATAAGAAAAGACCTGGAGAACACAAATATAGGGAGGCTAAATAATATGCTACTAAATAACGAATGGGTCAACCAAGAAATCAAAGAAGAAATTTAAAAATACATGGAGATAAATGAAAATGAAAACACAATGGTCCAAAATTTGGGGGATGCGGCAAAAGCTGTTTTAAGAGGGAAGATTACAGCAATACAGGACTACCTCAAGAAACAACCAAACAAAAATCTCAATATAACCTTACATGTAAAGGATCTAGGAAAAGAAGAGTAGGAGCACCTGGGTGGGTCAGTTGGTTAAGTATTTGACTTTTGATATGGGCTCAGGTTGTGATCTCACAGTCATGAGTTTGAGCCCTGCATAGGTCTCTGTGCTGAATGTGGAGTCTGCTTGGGATTCTCTCTCTCTCTCTCTCTCTCTCTCTCTCTCTGTCTCTCTCTCTCTCTCTCTCCCCCCCCCCTTCTCCAGTGGCTCACTCTCTCTCTTTCAAAATAAGTAAATAAACTTTAAAAAAGAAGAACAAACAAAGCCCAAAATCAGTAAAAGGAAGGAGGAAAAAAAGATTAGAGCAAAAATAAATAAAATAGAGACAAAAAAGACAATAGAACATATCAACGAAACCAGGAGTTGGTTCTTTGAAAAAAATCAACAAAACTGATAAACCTTCAGCCTTTAGAGAAAAAACAAAACAAACAAACAAAACCAAGCTTTAGGAAAAAAAAGAAAGAAAGAGAAAAAAAGAAAGAGAGGAATTATCAGTTGATTGGATATATTTGCTAAGCAGACTGTTCTCCACTATCCTGCTTTGTTGGATCTCTATTTTAAGTAGGGAAAGTAGGCAGGGATGCCAGGAAAGACTTAAGCTCAGTTGTCTACAGCCTCTGTCTTCCTGGTTGAAGCATATGTTCCACACAGGAACACTATATATTATGTATTAAAACCACTATGACATACAGTTCTACAAACATTTTCTTGTGCACTCGGATAATTATCTACCTCTTACCCTTGGGGATTTGGGATTGCATTTATAGAACTCTCCCTTTAATTAAGAATACTTGAGGTCAATCTAGAAATTTGGTTGCATACAACTAAAATAAAAATTTCTTGTTTCCTGTCATTTTCCCAAATCCTAGACCAATTGCTTTGGGAATTTGCAGAATACCAGATTTTTTTTCTTTCTATTTTTACCAGTGTCTTCTTTAGGTAGCAATTTGTGTTAAATTAGCTAGTACATTTTAAGCATGACTTTTCCTCTCTAAAGAGATGAGACCATAAGAAGATGTGGTTTTTGAAATAGTGAGTGAATGGATTTTAACCTAGAACTGCAAAATGAGAGATTATAAAATCAGAACTCAGTGCACAAACCCACTGATGTTCACTTGATGAAAGATATTGAAATAACCTGAAGTCATGGCTTTGATTAAGCAATTCTTAGTTTATTGATAGGTGATTTAAATAATCATTTACTTTTAACTGTTTAAAAGAAAAAAGAGAAAGAAATGGAAAGAGGTTACAGCAAGAGAGGGAGAGAATAAAGAGGGGTGAGAAGTAATGAGGCACAGGTACATTCATCATGGATGGGAAGTTTTCCAAGCGTCTTAGGCACCTCTGCTGTCTTCTAAGCCCATGGGTCTGGCCTTGTACCTCTTCTGCAAGGGTTAGGAAGAAAAGTTATCACAGATTCTTCATTTCTTTGCATCTGAACACAGGACTAATCTTGTGGTAGTGTAATTGTAGTATATACCTAAAAAGCCCAAGCATCTCTTTAATTTAATTCATGTACATGTCTCAAAAAAAAATAATTATTTTTGGCCATTGAGGAATCCAAAACATCAAATCAATTATAGGACACTGTGGTAATTGAACAAATCCTTTTACTTTTACTTTGCAACATTTATTCTCCATTATCTCTGGGATATTCTCCTAAAGGATATTGTATGTGGCTTGAACTAGCAAGTAATGTATGGCACTGGTTCTCTCATAGCTAGAATGCATAGGTCTGAGTATCAAGAGCTAGAACCTAGAAAATTGTTGATTTCTATTCTTGCAGTTTGGTGTTCTACTAGTTTAGAGGTCACTTTTAATTTTTTTTTAAGTTTGTTTTTGGTGGGGAGGGGGAAAGAGAAAGAGAGCACAAGTCGGGGAGGGGAAGAGAGGAGAGACAATCCCAAGCAGGCTCTGTGCCATCAGTGCAGAGCCTGATGTGGGGTTCGAACTCATGAACTGTGAGATTATGACCTAAGCCAAGATCATGAGTTGGATGCTTAACCGACAGCGCTACCCAAGCACCCCAGTTTAGAGGTCACTTTTAAAACTACCTTTAGGTCAAAAGGGGAAAAAATATGTTGTTATTCAATCACTAAACGGTGATCTCTGTTGAGAACAGAGATGGTGGGATTTCAGCTTTGATTTATGAGTACCCAGAATTGTGCTTGGCACGCAGTAGTTGTTCAGTATTTATTGAATGATTGGATTTGGCTCTAAACATAACTTTGTTCTGTTCATAATTTAAACCATCCTCAGATGATCTGGAGTTAATATTTAGCTTACAATTCTGAGCATCTTATCTTGCTTTGCATCTGTTATACAGTTTCACAGCATAACTAATGTGTCACCACATTGTATCACAGTGTCGCCAATATCATGCCCACATCAACTCTGTGTTGATACCTGGGAACTGGTCTAGAAGCTGAATCTGCCAAGAAAACTGATGTGCATATGTTTGGTGCCTTATTTTATCATAACCTCTAAAAATATACATTGAGAAATTCTTGCTGACTAAATATTAACAAGTATTCTCGTTTGAAGTAAATTAGTTAAAGTGAAAAAATTTGACAACAAAAATATACATACAGTAAGAAGCTGGAAAATATTTTTGTGGGAGAGATTAAATAGTTGCCACATTTCAAGTTTGCCGCCCTCAAGCAGCTGTCCTCATGGATAGGAAAATGCGAGTTACAATAAATCATTTTTAATATGTATTAAACCTTGTATTTCTAGCCTATAATATACACTTGAGAGTAATTTACTTTCTTTAGGAAGTTCCAGTAATTCTTTCAATTCATCATTTAGTGCAATAAAACAATAATTTATTAAGTGGTACCTTATTCAAAATACTCAAATTATCTGATATTTTATTACTAGTAGTGTTTTTAGTGACAAATGCTAATTCTTAGTAAAAACTTTATTGTCATTCCAAATGATGTAAATACCTTACTTATTTTAAAGTGCATCCTTTAATTTATAGACTTGTCATTGAATTTTTTTTTAATTTTTTTTTTATTTTTTTAAATTTTTTTTTCAACGTTTATTTATTTTTGGGACAGAGAGAGACAGAGCATGAACGGGGGAGGGGCAGAGAGAGAGGGAGGCACAGAATCGGAAACAGGCTCCAGGCTCTGAGCCATCAGCCCAGAGCCGGACGCGGGGCTCGAACTGCCGGACCGCGAAATCGTGACCTGGCTGAAGTCGGACGCTTAACCGACTGCGCCACCCAGGCGCCCCTAGACTTGTCATTGAATTTTAAACTACGTATTTAAGGTTGTTTGGGAGCAGTATTTAAAATTCAGATATGTTGGTTTTAAAACAGGTTATGGATGAAATACTTTTCATATTTTCCTATAACTGGGGAATTTAGTGTTAAGTAGCTGCTATTATTTTTATGCATTTTTGGTAAATGTTTTAATTGTACTTATGCCTGAAGAAAGTATCCTAGGGTATACTCTGGGGGGAAAAAAAAGAACAACAAAAAAACTAAACAAGAATAAAATTATAGAAACATTTCTAATAATATGCTTATATTACAGAAATTTTCCACTAATATAATTTAATAGAAACTCACTTTAAAGAGCAATAGTAGTACGTTTGGTCTAATAAGATAAAATTATTTCAGTAGAGGGGCACAAAACCCATACTACAGCAAAGATGGGGGCAAGAGTGGTAGGAGAGATAACAGAGGCAGGATGGAGCTGCGAAGTTGAGTGAGGTCCACTTGTATGAGTAGGTAAGGATGCTGACATTGCTCAAAATGCACAAACAGAGCCTCAGCCAGTTTGGGAGAGGAGATGAGAGGATTGCCTTAGAGAGTTTATCTTCTCATTTTATTGTCTCAAGTTGTCACTTGGTTCTTTTATATCCCATTTACCTTCCTTATATCTCTTTTACCTATCCCTTTTATGTACCTTTGCTCTGTAGACCCCTGCTAACCTCGAAGGTTTATCTGTGTGCACTCCTTACTTCATTACTTCACTCAACACAGATGTACTGAGCACATATGACATGTCAGACATTAAGTAAGATTTTAGAGGTACAATTATAGAAAAGAAGCATTCTCTTCCTTCAGGAAGTTACAATTGAAAGGGGAACAAATGCATAAATAAGATCATGATAGTGTAATATTAACATAACCATAATGGAAAATGATTAATTAAAACAGAAGCATCTATAGTCTCCTGATTTGTTCATTTTAGCCACTTTGACTGGCATGAGGTGATATCTCGGTGTTGTTTTGATTTGTATTTCCCTGATGAGGAGTGACGTTGACCATCTTTTCATGTGCCTGTTGGCCATCTGGATGGCTTCTTTAGAGAAGTGTCTATTCATGTCTTCTGCCCATTTCTTCACTGGATTATTTGTTTTTTAGGTATAGAGTTTGGTGAGTTTTTTATAGATTTTGGATACTAGCCCTTTGTCCGATATGTCATTTGCAAATATCTTTTCCCATTCCATCAGTTGCCTTTTCATCATCAGTTTTGTTGATTGTTTCCTTTGCAGTGCAGAAGCTTTTTATCTTGATGAGGTCCCAATAGTTCATTTTTACTTTTAATTCCCTTGCCTTTGGAGATGTGTCAAGTAAGAAATTGCTGTGACTGAGGTCAGAGAGGTTTTTCCTGCTTTTTCCTCTAGGGTTTTGATGGTTTCCTATCTCACATTCAGGTCCTTTATCCATTTTGAGTTTATAGCAACACTTTCAACAATAGCCAAATTATGGAAAGAGCCTAAATATCCATCAGCTGATGAATGGATAAAGACATTGTGGTTTACATACACAATGGAATACTACTTGGCAATGAGAAAGAATGAAATATGGCCTTTTGTAGCAACATGGATGGAACTGGAGAGTGTTACGCTAAGTGAAATAAGTCATACAGAGAAAGACAGATACCATATGTTTTCATTCTTATATGGATCCTGAGAAACTTAACAGAAGACCATGGGGGCGGGGAAGGAAAAAAAAAAAGTTAGAGAGGGAGAGAGCCAAACCATAAGAGACTCTTAAAAGCTGAGAATAAACTGAGGTTGATGGGGGGGGGGGGTGGTGGGAGGGAGGGGAGGATGGGTGATGGGCATTGAGGAGGACACCTGTTGGGATGAGCACTGGATGTTGTATGGAAACCAATTTGACAATAAATTTCATATTAAAAAAAATAAATAAAACAGAAGCTAACCCTTAGTGAGCACATACTAATTATACACATTATTTCTTCTTTAACACTCAGAGGAATGGGATAATTTATGCTGTTATCTATCATGCCTACTATGAAGTTAAAAACTAAAACCTGGTGATAGAAGAAAACAAAATGGAGGCACCTGTGTGGCTCAGTCGGTTAAGCATCTGACTTCAGCTCAGGTCATGATCTCACAGTCCATGAGCTTGAGCCCCGTGTAAGGCTCTGTGGTGACAGCTCAGAGCCTGGAGCCTGCTTTGGATTCTGTGTCTCCCTCTCTCTCTGCACCTCCCTTGCTCATGCTCTGTCTCTCTCTGTCTCAAAAGTAGGTAAAAACATTTTTAAAAATTTAAAAAAAAGAAAAAACAAAACAAAACTGAACTCACCAAGTAATTGAAACAGTGTGATGATCATCAAAGTGTGGTTACACTCAATCATCATTTAAATTACCACAAGTTCTTAAAATGCAGATTCCAGGGCTCCCAACAGCAGACCTACTGAACTCACATTTCTGAAGAAGGGTCTAGAGAATATAACTCTTCTCATACAAATTTTCTTTCTTAAATGAGACAACAATTTTCAAGGCTAAAGAACAAATTTTATGAGAAAATTTAAGCTGTGAGGGTATGTATCTAAAGAGAAATTTAAAACTACCTAAATTAGATGGTCTAATAAATAATAGAGCGTTTCTTGGAGGTTCTATTTATGCCTCTAAATTATAATTTAAAACTGCATGTAAAGGAAAACAGAAATAGACTAAACCTGATGGATTTCATTGTTTAACAATGCACATTGATTTTTATCTTCTCCTAGTTATTAGGTTATCATTTCAGATTTAGATTTGTATTTGTACTCTTCCCTGATATTTTTCAGTATATTTTCAGTATATAATTTTAAGTATACTTTTCAGTCTATAATTTTCAGTATATTCTTGATTCATACATTCCATTTTTAATTAAATATTTCCATCTTCTATTAAATGTATTTTCTATTGAAGGATGCATGGAAAATCTAATTGAATTCTCTATCAAGCTCTCGTATCTTCATGTATGTAAATATATTTGCAGACTTTTTTTTATATCGGACTTTGTTTTTTCCAAAAGCTTTAAAACAACTTAATGGTTATGAAGTAAAACAGGTAAAATAAACAAAATTTTGGTAATAAAAATGAGATCAAGGAAACATTATATAGTTAACTAGGAGTGCAATTCCTCCAGTCAACTAATAAAGCAAAATTGAAAATGGGATAGATTTGAGGAAAACCAATGAAACTAAATGATGTCTCCAGCCATTCTTCAAGTATTTTTTATGAACTTCAGGCATATTTATTTCAATTGCCCAACATGCACTTATTTTTCTCTGTTTTTACAGTATTATTTGCTAGACTTACTAGTTCTATAAAAAACTGTATTTGTACAAATATACGTTTTTTTTTTCTATTAAATGATTTCCCTTTTTGGCTAATTAAAAAATTATTTGAAGGCAGTTAACATACACTGTTACATTAATTTCAGGTGTACAACATAGTGGTTAGATGAGTTTATATATTCTATGCCCACCACAAGTGTAGCGACCATCCATCATCATACAACACTGTTACAGAATCATTGAGTTATATTCCTTATGCTGTGCCTCTTATTCCCATGACTTACTCCTTTCATAACTGGAAGCCTGTATTTCCCACACCTCTTCACCCAATTTACCCATCTCTCTATTGGCCTTCCCTCTTGCAACCATCAGTTTGTTCTCTGTATTTATAGGTCTAATCCTGTTTGTTTGTTTGTTTTTTAATTAATTTGTCCTTTTAGATTCCACATGTGAGTGAAATCATATGGTATTTGTCTTGCTATTTCACTTAGCATAATACCCTCTAAGTCTACCCATGTTGTTGTAAGTGGCACAATTTCATCTTTTTTTATGGCTTTGTAAGATTTTACAGTATATATCTGCCACATATTCCATATCCATTTGTTTATCAGTAGACTGTTAGGTTGCTTCTAATGCTGCAAGAAACAGGGTTTCATATATCCTATCAAATTGGTGTTTTTATTTTCTTTGGTTAAATACCCAGTAGTGGAATTATTGGATCACGTGGTATTTCTGTTTTTAATTTTTTGAAGCACTTCCCTACCATTTTCCACAGTGTCTGTACCAATCTACATTTCTACCAACAATAGATGAGGTTTCCTTTTTCTTCTCCTCCTTTCCAACACATGCTATTTCTTGTCTTTTTGATTTTAGCCATTCTGAGAAATGTAAGGTAATATCTCATTGTGGTTTTGATTTGCATTTCCCTGATGGATTAGTGATGTTGAGCATCATTTCATGTGTCTGCCATCTTGTATATGTCTTCTTTGGAAACTGTTTGACTAAGTTTTTAGAGTTGTAGATAAAAGAGCAAATAACTGCTTAATTTAATACCTGAATTACACATACATACTATGACAATGTATTAATTTGGAAAGTTTACTCTATTCACTCACATTTTATGAAACAACTTAATTCAGACTCTTCCAGTGTGTCTCTGACTTCAATATCTTCATTATGTTACTGACAATTCTTGAATTATCTAATATAATTTTCCAGGGCAAAGTCTCTTTGTTTTCCTCTAAGGTGTTTAAGATACAGTGTTTTAGATACATTTGCAATGATTTCCCTGGTAATTTTATTTCAACAAGTATTTTTTCTCATAACATTGAAGGAGCTGGTTACTTTATTTAAACTATAGTAATAAATACATTATAACTACATTTAACCATTTACTGTATTCTTTAAGTGACTTTTACAAGGTTTGATAAAATTACATTTATTATTTACAATTGTGTGGTCATCAAACCTGAAATCAACACTATTGAAATTTTTATTTTCAGGTACATTGATTTGATCAACTGACATCTATTTTCACCCAAAATACTGGATGGAGTTGTTTGAAATTAATAACATGTTTTCGCCAAAAAATATTCTATTCCTCAAACAAAATATGAGGGATGGGGCACCTGGGTGGCTCAGTCAGTTAAGCGTCCAACTTCGGCTCAGGTCATGATCTCACGGTTTGTGAGTTCAAGCCCCACGTTGGGCTCTGCGCTGACACCTCAGAGCCTGGAGCTTGCTTTGGATTCTGTGTCCCCCCCACCCCCACCCTTCCCATGCTCATGCTCTCTTTTACTCTGTCAATAATAAATAAATGTTAATTTTTTTTTAAATATGAGAGACTAGGAAAAAATTATTGCTCCTCTTTTTTCTCAAAAACATTAAAATATTACACCCTATCCTTTTACTTCGTCATGCACAACATTAGAAAGATAACAGTTTCCTTTTTCAGGTACTATATATATGCATAATCTTTGGGCATAATTTTGATTGATAAGATAATTGGTCAATTAAAAAAATTAAAAAAGGAAACAAGATAAAAGGAAGTCAGGTTAAGCTGTTTATATCAGATCAAGGAAATACAGAACAAAATTTTTACCCTTTGTGCTCCCATACCATCTTCAATAGATTATTATTAGGATACTTGCTACATTGTAATTGTTTTAATTTTATGAATTTTTTAAATAAAAAGATTTCAAGTATGAACAAAAACAGAAAATAATGTTGGTCATCTCTAGCTTTATAAAATCTTAATATTTTGCTTACTATATCTGCTTCTGATTTACTCTTCTAAGGAACAAAACATAGCTGTAGTGGAAATAACCCATGTAAACTTGACAAATTACATTCCCCTTCCTCTACTGAAATAACACCTGAATTGCTGTTGTTTCTATGTGTGATATTACTTTACTGTGCTTTTACTACATATATACTCCATGAACAATATATTTATTTATATATATTATTTATATATATGTCCAAAGAACTGTTAAAAAGTTATGAAATATATAGAAACCTTAGTAATATTTTTATGCCTCAAAATTTTATAGTAATGTGTATCAATTATTTCTCAGTAAAAGTAGAAAACTGATTTTTTTAAAAGTTCATTTTTGAGAGTGTGAGCATGAGTGGGGGAGGGGCAGAGAGAGAAGGAGACAAAGGATCGGAAGTGGGCCCCAGGCTGACAGCAGAGAGCCCAATGTAGGGCTGGAACCCAGGAACTGTGAGACAGGAGTCAAAGCCAGACACTTAACCAGTTGAGCCACCCCGGTACCCCAATATATTGTACCATTTCAACTGGAATGCCAATTAGATTTCGCTAGAAAACTGGACAAATTACTTACAATTTATGTGAAATTTAAATTTCCAGATATAATAGTGAAAAGTGTGCAAATGAACAAGTGAAGGAAGTATAATTTAACATAAATATGACAAAAAAAATAGAAAGTCACTATACTCAAATCAAGACAATACTGGCTTAGGATTAGAGGTTCCAAAAAAGAGAATTCAGAAATAGATACCTTAATATGCAGAATTTTTAAATGACAAGGGTGGCATTTTAACTCAGGGAGAAAAAAAGAGATTGTCATAAACAGCGTTAGCACAACTGTCTAGGTATCTGAAAATAAAACTCTGTAAAAAATAAAATGAAAAGAATACCCAAATTCTATAAAAGCATATAGAAAATTCAATGTATGATATGGAGTTAAGGGAAATTTTTTTTAACCAAGACTGAAAATGTAGACTTTACATGGGAAAGGAGGTACATGTTTGATTACATCTTCTTTATGAAGTCATACATAGCACTTAACAATGTGCCAAGAACTAGTCTAAGTACTTTCCCAGTATGACTTAATTTTCTTAATAACTATTTGAGGTAGTTGTTATTATCATCTATGTTTTTACGGATGGGAGCATTAAGGTATAGGTCACACAGCTAGGAACTTTTGTAGCAAAGGAAATCATTAGTAAGGCAATAAGCTAATAATAGGTTTTGGGGAAATAGTTCACAACACAAAGGACAAAGAGAGGGTTATTATCTATGTAATACAAAGAGCTTGTACCAATTGTTAAACAAAAAACATGAGAGGAAAAGAGTAGCCCAATTAGACATAAAGGATTAAAACACTGCATAGAATAACACATCCAAATGGTCAACAAATATAAGCAGAGACATTTGAACTTACTGGTAATCAGGGAGTTGCCAATTAAAGCAACAATGAGATATCAATTATACCTACACAAGTACTAAATATTAATAAGAACCGTAACACCAGTTGTCTTTACTTGTTACTGTTTTGAACATTTTTTCCCGGAGTTGAATTTTCCAGAAGTCAGATCCCATGTTTATGTACCATTCATAAATTTCTACATAGAGCTATAAATGAACATAGTATTTCAATAAAAAACCATTAGGCAAGCACATCTAGTGTATGTTTACATAGATTTGAGTATACTACCGGACAAATCAGTATAGGTAGTAACTCTGTAACTCTTTATAGCTTCTATTCGTAGCAAGTGTGTAACTTTGCTAGAAGCTACCCAGGCACTTTTTAAGCACTTTCTCATTTAATCTTCCCCATAAACTTTTTAGGTGTGTACTGTACAGCTCCCACTTTACTTATGATAAATATGAGGTTAGAGCTATTGGGGAACTTGAGCTATGTGTCACACAACTAAATGGCAAACTCCAGATTTGAACCCTACTCCACCTGAGTTTTAGATCCCAAGTTATACTTCTTGCATGAAATAAACTATCAACAGCGAATATACTTCTTTTTAAACAGTGCACGCCTATACAAATCCAGATTTTTTTTCCTATTACCAGGAAAGTTTTGATCATATGTTTGCTGCCAAAAAATATCTGTCTTCTCAAATGAAAATAATCACTATCTTTAAAATAAGCATTTCTGCAGTTTCTGTTATCATTCATAAAACTATGCTTCATGTCCTTAGGAAGAATTCAATACTTTATAAGAAAAATAAACAGGATAAATGGCTATAGCAATTTCTATATTTAGTAGAACTAGGTATATTTTTAAAGGTAGCTAGAATTGACAAAATCTTGAGATTAACTACATAAGAGAAAGAATGTTTTAATTATACATTCCATTTGAATTGCCAGAATATAGTATCTTGGGTGATCATTGCAATGTTGAAAAGGTGAATTTCCAAGCAACTCAAAAGGTAACATTTTTTAATTTGGGCTAGATCATGTGCTTGAATAGATTTTCCTTAGGTTAATGAAAAGACAGGTAGCAGCAAAGTGAATCAGTGTTACAAGGTTAAGAGTGAGCAGGAGGGCGGCGCTGGGAGCTGCCTATGCAGATAGAGAATGCTGGAGTGGTGACATAGTCACCAAGCAATTGTTTATTTTTTTTAAGTTTTTTTAATGTTTATTTATTTTAAAAGGAGAGGGAGAGACAGAGCATGAGCAAGGGAAGAGCAGAGAGAAAGGGAGACACAGAATCTGAAGCAGGCTCCAGGCTCTGAGCTGTCAGCACAGAGTCTGATGTGGGGCTCGAACTCATAAACTGTGAGATCATGACCTGAGCTGAAGTTGGAGGCTTAACCAGCTGAGCCACCCAGGCGCCCCACCAAGCAATTGTTTAAGAGAGACTTGTTTATTAGTTGTTTTTAAAATGCAGATCAAGTAATAGTTTCAAGCTGTCTCCAATAAAAGTGAAGCTCAACAAAAATACATTTTAATTTTCAAAATGCTGTGTGTTAAATAAATGCAGAAGTCACAAAGGAGAGCCCCAGGCAAAGTATGAAAGTTACAGCTGTAGAAATTAATTTACATGAAAGAACCATCGCTTCGCCTCCTTTTGAAATGGCTTGCTACTAGAAAACACAACATGGCCCACATGTTCTGAAAGAAAGTCAAGAATTCAGACATGAGGCACTGACAGCTGCAATCATTTATTTTTCAAACTCCTGGTCATGCTATGGCATGCCTGCTAAATATGAGGTAAGATGGTAAAAGGGGGAAGAAAAAAGTTGATGAAACAGCCAGAAGGCCTTTAACACCTTTTCACAAACCTACTGTTCAGATGTCCTTGAATTTTAAATGAGAATGTCAATGGAAATTAATTTCATGTCAATTAAATTCCCAAAACAAATATTCCCTTTGGTGTAGCCACCTCACCTAATAAACCCAAACAAAGAGAATTTTAAAGTTTTAATTAATTATAGAAAAGACTAATTTTAAGATACATTTGTAAAACACTATGATACTAAAGTTTGAGTAGTTCAGGGCCAACTCCTTTAATTCCTTGAAAAGCTATTAACTGAGGTCCTACTATGTTTAGGGCTTCAGTGATTACCAAAGTTGAGTAAACTGTAGACCAAAGTGTCAAATTGTTTTTGCCTTCATTCTTTTACTTTGATATATTATGACATTATCTCAAAGGAATTAGTTCCTCAGCTAAGGTCCTGACAACCATACATTTCTCCATAGAGAGAATTTCCATTAAGAGTAGGCAGGTTAACCTGAGAAGTCCTGGGCTTACGTTGTCAAGTGAGCTTTTCAGGTGCAAAGAGTCATAACTTTGTATTGCAGGAATATTTTCTCAGGAGCTTCTTTTAAAAATTCTTCTATCCCATTACTTTTATTCTTCAGAGATTCATTTGGTGCTAGATTCAATTCTGTTTTTTTGTTTTTGTTTATTTGTTTTATGACTCTCTTAAATACTCTGGTGATATCGACACACAACACACATAGAAATATATGTAGATAGGCATATACACACAGATATATGGATAGATAGATATACATACACACATATATAATTTCTTATACATATCTATGTTTAAAGATTTTCAAATGTTTGTAAGTTATTTCACTATTTTTATACTGGGTTTCAGATAATCTTCACCGGTTCTGAAATTTCAAACGATATATTCAGCAGAGTGTCTGTGTAGTAGATATTCTAAGACTGAAATTCTAAGACCTTACATATATGAGATTTTTGTTTGTCTAAGTCACGAGTAAAAACTTGGCCGAATATAGTGCATTTTTAAAAAATGAAACTTTTCTTACTTTTATTGTCTATTATTTCTTCTCTTAATAGTGCAGTTGTTTAAATAGACATTGATCTACACTTTCCTTTTCTTGTTGCACCACATCTGCTTTATCTTTCACCCCTCCGTGGAGTGTGCAGTATTGATCATCAAAAACGATCTCCCAATAGTAAATCCCCATTCTTTTCATTCAAGCATCATTATTCATGTATTTCTGTGGTTCTGATCCCTAATTCTGTATCTTCATCTTTTTTCATAATCATGTACCTTTGGGTAATCCATTATGACCCCAAACTCAATTTTTGTAATGCAGATGTTCTTACCTCTCAAGCATCCTTTTCTCAATTAATGATATAAACACTTTTCAATCACCCAGGATCAAAACCTGAATTACTCTGTTTTCCCCCACCACGATCATTTCAAATCCTTTACCAAGGCCAATTCTTTAAAAAAAAAAAAAAATCCATTGAAAGCATTCCTTCTAGGGTGCATGGTGGTTTGGTCACTTGAATATCCAGCTCCTGATTTCTGCTCAGGTCATGATCTTATGGTTTGTGAGATGGATCCCCACGTCGGGCTTTGTACTGACAGCATGGAGTCTGCTTGGGATTCTCTCTCTCCCACTCTCTCTGCCCCTCTCCTGCTCATGTGCTCTCTCTCTCTCTCTCTCTTTCTCTCTCTCTCTGTCTTTCAAAATAAATAAACTTAGAGAGAGAGAGGGAGAGAGAGAGAGAGAGAGCATTCCTCCTTCTTTTCCATTTGTTTCACATAGGGATGACACACAGGTCAGACTCTAATCACTTCAGGTACAGAGTCTGAAATAGTCCCAAGCTAGTTTTCTTTTATCTGTAGTTTCCCTCTCCCTAATTCTTGTATGACTAATCATAAAATTTTCTCTAGCATAATTTTGAAAAAAAACTTGCTATGGTTTCTCATTTCGTATGAAATAATGCAGCCAAAACTTCCTTAGTTGGGAACACAAAATTCTCTAAAGTCTGAGTTTAATCTACCCTTCAAGTGAATCTTTAATTCTTCCCTTTTTCCTGGCAAGTCTAGTCTATTCTTTCACTTCCAAATTTCTTAGACACTATATTTTAACCCATTTCGTATGCTCTTTTCCAGATCTACCAAGATTTTGAGTGTATTTGAGGTTTATTCACTTTTCAGGCACAATCTAATTGCCATATTGTTATTGTTAAGCTTTTCCTAAACATTTTACTTCATGGTGAAATCTGCATAATCTGACGTGATATTGCATTAGTGACTAATCCATGCTGAAAATATTTTGTGTGTGATTTTAGCATCATATATGTATGTGTATTGACACATTGGTAATATGTACATTATCCTTATTACATTGTTTATATATGATTAACATACAATTTAACCTCATAAATCAGTTGTAAGCTCTTTGAGGAAAGTACTGTATACACCTCTTATGCTCATTAGAATAGAGCCTTGCATACAGTTGATGCTCATTTTATCCCTGCTAATGAATGGATGCTTTAAAACACATAAAACATGGAAATCATAGGCTAGTAGAGTTGATAAATTTGAAAGAAAAATGATTCACTGAATGGCTCTTTAGGATAATGTAAGACCATATAAGAAAAAATTTTCTTGAATTTCTGTTAATATTATTTGCTCTTAGAGTAAATAATTCTATAGCTGAAAGCTTAGTTGTTTTGTTTTTTTTTATATTGACTAATTCTAGCAAGAGGAAAAGTTCCTGAATTCCTTCATGTGTGTTTGAAAATACATAGGTGATTTTTTTATGCATTGATTATAGGTATAAAGAAAACTGACTTAAATGTGAGAATGATGATTCTTGTCAATGGCGACACAACTCTTTAGACAGTGGATTCTTTGATGATCTCTTAAAGAAAGTTGCCATTATCACTTGAACTTGTGTCCAGAATAATTCTGGCATTCCTATATACATCCACATACCTATATTGTGCGTATACTACAAAAATTTATGACTGGAAAGAAACTCACATATCTGTTGTCCAATATATATAACATTGAAGGATTTACATTCCCTCCAGTGGAAAGTTGAGTTTCATTTGCTTGTCAAATTATATTATAATAAAAAATTTTTCAGGGGATTTAGAAGATCTGCTGAAGTGAACTTTGTCAAGTAACCCATGAGTAAAGATACTTTGCTTTGAATTTCATTCTTCTATGTGTCACTGACACCTATAGATATAAGGTGCTACATATTTTTAAGGCTTCCCACTCAATGGCACAGTATATAATGTAGTTTCAAAATATGTTCTATTAAATAAGATTCTCAGGCACCTGGGTGGCTCAGTCAGTTAAGCATCCTACTTCAGCTCAGGTCATGATCTCACAGTTTGTGGGTTTGAGCCCCACATCAGGCTCTGTGCAGAGCCTGGAGCTGAAGTAGGATGCTTAACTGACTGATATATTTTACATATTTTGGTTGCACTATATAAATAGATAGGTGGATATAATTCAAATCTCATACAGACAAATAGTCTGTTTAAGAAACCTCAGTGTAAAATCTAGTGTGGAAAGAAAACAAAGAACAGAGGGTTTAAATGGTGCTCTGTTGAAATGGTGACATTTCATCTGATACACTACTTTTGTTGCACACAGGTGCTGAAAGGCTTTGTTTGAATGTGAATCAACTATTAGCCTAAGTTACTGGTAACCAACAGGGGAGTTTCTCCCAGCTGTGAGTTTAGATAGAAACTCTGGTAGCCCTGTCTTCAGGTTGCCTCCAGTGATGTGGTGATTGTAACTTGCCAGTGTGAAAAGACTGAGCCATACATACCGATGAGACTAAGAACTACATACCCCATAATCCACAGCCAAGTGCAGAGAAAACTTTAGTGATGAATGACACCAGGTCTTGGCTCCAGAGGAACTTAGAGATTATTGGGGAAGAATGATGTGAAAAAGGAAAATTAAAAGCAAGGTGTTAAATGCTACCAACTCAATATAAACAAAGCACCAAAAGCCAACAAAAGATAAAAACCACGATCTTTGCCTGATGGGAATGAAGTTGTGAAATTATCCTCTAACCAGACATAGAGAACCCAGTCAATGTATGCAAAATCATATTTACAATTGTGGATGTAAGAAAGGTGTTAGGAACTGTAAACAGAATTTTTTAGAGACCCCTTCATGAAACTTGTGGCTTGAAAGTATTAGAAATGAGTGCTCGATGGTTGATTCAGGTAGAAACCACCAGTGGAGTTCTTACTGGGTGAATGGAATAAACTATGTCAAATAATTTGTGTAAGTATAGGCATCAGCTGAGGATAGTCTTTGTAAAGTATTTAATATACCAATTCAGTCTGTATTTCTCTATACCTTTTATCTTCTACCAGTGTTAATTTCCACCTACTTGCATGTTAAAAGCCTGTAATTCTTCCTTTGTTCTGGGGAGCTCAATTCTCTTTAAAATATGAGCTGCTTCTAGCAGCAATAGTCACAGGGAAATAAAAGCATGGATGTTAAAACAGTGGATTTGGAAGACAAGAATGAGAAAGGGATGCTGTAGAAGAAAAAACATGACAGTGCTTTGCACTGTCTCCAGGGTAAAAATGAAAGTAGTTCATTAACATGTACTTAGATAATAGTACATTCTTATAGTGCATATTTAAATTTGGATTTGAAAAAAAAAAAACCTACCTACATCACAAGATTTTGCATCATCTAAAAGAAAATCTTAATTGGTCCATCTGGCATTTGAAATAATGCTCTACTTATTATAAAGCAGGTGTTAGACATTTTTGAATATTCTATCCTTAATTAAAGCTTAAAGAAAGTAAGATTACATTTTCTATTTTAAAAGTTAAAAATCTAAAGTTACTAGACATGAATAACAAAATGTATGGAATTATATGATTTTTCAGATTAGATTACTAATTATTAGATATTATTTCTTGAACTTTAATTTCTAACCTACTTTTGTTTTGAATTTGAGAAATGTAATAGATAAGAGTCAATGTCTGGAAGTCATTTATATTCAAACTTTATCCTAGTTGAGAAATTCAGTATATTCTTCAGTGTGATGTGGTTTAGTAAGCACTTTTGAAAAGGGAGTTCACCATAGATTTGACTCTAGTTTTAGGGACTTTTTCCAAAGACATCAAATCTATCACTTGATACTCAAAGGAAAATGCGTTAAAAATGTGCAGCCTTTATTAATAAATAGATGCTTTTTAAAATAGTTCTCTTGGGGGCACCTGGGTGGCTCAATCTTTAAGCGTCGAATTTTGGCTTGCGTCATGATCTCACGGTTTGAGCTATGTGCTGACAGTGCAGAGCCTGCTTCGTATTTTTTCTTTCTTCCTCTCTCTCTGTTTCTTCCCCACTCACTCATTCTCTCTCAAAATAAATAAATAAACTTAAAAACAATCCCTTGGGATCCTTTAAGATTAGATTCTGCCTCAGTTTGCCAGGATTTTGAAGAGTTTAGTGATCTTGAGAACCTATACTATTCGTATAAAAAGGAACATCAACTTGGTTTGAGTCTTTCTTAAGGCCTATATGAAGAAGATCATAAAGACTGAGGAATATAATAGTACTCATTAGGGTATACAACAGGTTAAACAACACAGTGTAAGGAGTGTCTGTGAATCAAATCTAAGAAGACTGAAAGCTTGAGTGGACGTCTCTAGGGTTATTTTTTTAAATTTATTTTGAGAGAGAGAATAAGAGTGCAAGTGCATGAGTGGGGGAGGGACAGAGAGAGCAAGAGAATCCCAAGCAGGCTGTGTGCTGTCAGTGCAGAGCCCCACGCAGGGCTTGAACTCATGAACCAAACCATGAATCATGACCTGAGCTGAAACCAAGAGCCAGACAACTGACTGAACTACCCATGTGCCCCTCTAGGGTTATTTTTGACAAACTCTATTCAAAACATCTATTAATGTTTAGTTAAAAAAGGGAATTAAAGAAGGAACCAGTTCCTATGTTGAACAATTGAAGCACTCCAGCTCTACTTGTGTGCATGAATTCTCTCCACAAATTGGCTCTGAAGGGGTACCTGAGTGGCTCAGTCAGTCAAGCCTTTGACCTTTGAATTTGGCTCAGGTCATGGTCTCATGGTTCTTGAGATCACCCCTGGGTCGGGCTCTTTACTGACTGTGCAGAGCCTTCTTAAGATTCTCCCTCCCCCTCTCTATCTGCCTCTCCCCCTCTTATGCTTTGTCTCTCTCTCAAAATAAACAAACATTAAAAAAAAAATTGGCTCTGTATTCTAAAAAGGAACTGGAAACTCCCATCAGTGTTTTTGGATGTCAGAGAAAAAATGAGAAAAACTGATACTCTGAGAAATAAAATAAACCATGTATCAAATTTGTATATAATATAAAAATGGCATTATTAATTTAGGCTAGATGATGCAATTAAAATTCAAAATAATTTCAGTAGGCTTTCAAAATTTAATAAAGACTGTAGATTGTAAGTAATGACAGTAAAAATACAGAATTAGGAAAGAAGTGGCTCAAAAGAATCTTATAGGAATAATATGCAGAAGGGTTGAAGTCAGTTTGACTAGTTCATAATAATTAAATGAATATTTGTTGATAAGAAAAGCACTTTGCTAAGTGTCTTCAAAAATACTAAAATGAGACTGCTTTAGTCTTTAAAGGAATAAACATATGTATAAATGATTTATTTGCACCGATATTCATAAATAAAATACACAGTATCTGTCATTTGATTGATTGAATGAACTAAAGTTAAATCAATGAATGGAGACACATGACAAAATTAATTATATTTTAAGAGAATTTTTCACAGAAAGTTAATTTTATGATGGAACTTAAAAAATAGTATTTAAAAAATTAGGTATAAAATAGTACTCTAGACAAAGCTCTGTCCAATAGAATGTTCTGTGATGATATAAATATTTTATAATTATTATCTATTATGGTAACCACATAGTTCTCAGTTGAGAACTTGAAATGTTTGAACTGAATTTTTAAACTTATTTAATTTTTATTAATTTAGATTTAATGGCTACCATGTTGAACAACACCACTCTAGGCAGAGAAACCAGCATGAGCAGATGCACTGAAGATTGAGAGCATATGGGAACTTGCTTTGGAGATGGCCACTTCTCTGGTCTGACAGGAACAATGTTAAATGATAAAGTATAAGGTAAGATTGAAAGAAAGTACCTCAGTAATGATGAAATTTGAAGTGGGGTTCGTGAGCAAACGGCCAAGGAAGAATTCTCAAGATGTTGTTGGTGCAAAAAGGTGATTTTATTAAAGGATGAGGACAGGACCCGTGAGCAGAAAGAGCAACACTGGGGTTGTGCGGAGCAACTGATTATGTACTTTCAAGTTTGTGGAGGGAGGGGAGGTATTGATATCATTGGTCTCCAAGGAATTTCTGGATGTTGAAAGCAGGGTCTCACAGGACCCTGAAGATGTACTATTGTGAAGATAAGGTTGCTTTAGTCTTTAAGGAAATGTAAACATTAAGGCATTAAGGCAACCATAGACGTCTTGGGGAGTGTTATACACTGCAGGTCTCTGACATCTATCAATGGGCTGCAGTCTGTAAGGGAAATTAATTTAAACTACATTTTTCTACATTGCCTTTGTTTCCCTCATCAGTAAGATTTTGGAAGATTTTGGCTATTAGGCCATTATAGATGAGGCAGTGAAAATTTATGAGCAGGTTTGAGTAAAGACCAACCCAGTGTTTTAGGAAGAAAACTGGTGGCAGTGTGAGTGAAACCAAAGTGATCAGAAAAGTGGTTACTATAAATGTTTATACAAGTGGTCTTGAGATATTATACTGAGACAAAGGAAGAAAAGATAAAAAGGACAATCGCAAAAAGGACAATTCAGAGATATATGTCTCATATTGCCTTAATTTGTTTCCCCAGACTAAGGAGGGAACATGTTAGTAAAAATTACAAGTGCAAGTGGCCATTTTTGAGGGTTGCTGGAAGAAGAAGCAAAGTGACCAGGGAAAAGATGGCAGCAGGTATTAGGTGTGTGACTAGGCCAGGGATCCATCCAGATGGGTGGCTGAAGTTCATGACTACAGGAAGACTTTGGGGATGGTATAGAATGCATGCCTCAAAATTATCTCAACAAAAGAGTAAGGGCACTGAGACATTTATACACAATTGCCGTCAATCTTTGGTTGAAGGCTATTTCCAGGGGATGTTAATTACCCAGGACTTCTGGCCTATTGCATGCTTGGATGGAACAGTTTTCCATCAGGAAAAACAAAAAACAAAAAACAAAAACAAAACAAAACCCCTTGAGAATAGAAATGCAGATAATGGGATTTGGAAGCCTTCAGGAATATAATGAAATGGTACCATCTAAAGGATGTAGTCAAGGCTCTGACAAGTGTCTCCTACACATCTGAGCATCATGCTGGGTATGCCACAGGTTTTATAAAATGTCTAAATATCTGTAAACATACTAACAGGTTTACTTCTTAAATATGAAGGTAGATGGTATTCAAGTAAAAAAATCTAAGAATGATAAATACATTTATATTAGAAAAGAAATATGTATGTAGAATACTAACACGTATTTCGTCAAAAAAACATAGATGAGATAACAGACCAGTCCCAATTGAAGCAAACTGTGTTGTTTTTGGAGCCAGTGGCTCTCAGAAAGTTCTCCATGGCTCTTTGGTGTCCTGCCAAGTTTTCACAGTGTGTTCCACTTTTGATAAATATGTGAGGTTTACTGTTGCTATAATTGAGTATATATTCTGTTATGACAATATCCAATGAGCTGAAAAGTGAGAGATCAGACATAGTATACTGTGAAGCCAGAAACTTGAAAATGTCTTTATTTTCTATAACATTTGAGAACTCTGCTCCATGAACATAGGCAAGAATTCGGTCAGTGAAATAAAGATTTTAACTTAAACTCTGACACAGTGTAAGACAGTCCAGCTTAATGATTAGGTAACTGAAGATGCTTTTATAGACGCCAGGAGTTTTTGTGGCTCTGTAGCAATGACAGTATTTTATTTATTCCTAATATTTTGATGTGGTTTGAATCCCTTTATCACTTTGTCACCAGAACTGTAATATTCTAAACTGTACCAGTAAAAAAACAAAATGAAACAAAAACAGTTTGAGAAATGTGGGCTACTATGGAATATGTGTATGTGTGTTATGCAAATGAATCATTAAGTTATTGTGAATTTTTAAATGAATATTAATAACTTTAAAAATATTTTTATTTTTGAGTGCACAGTAGGTAAAGCAGAGATTTTCTTAACTTGGTTACTATTGATTTTACCAACAGACACAGAAATGTTAGTAAGATACATTCATTACAAGTTAGTTGTGGAATGATGGTCAATACAGGTCTTACACTGTCAAAAATACAATTAATAACCAGGGGCTTACCTCTTGCAAGTAGTATATTTTCTAGGGAATCAAAGTTATTTTGCTAAAAGTTAGATGGTAAATAGATTTTTTATTATAATATATGAGTCATGATTCATTATTGGTTATTAATACTGCTGATCTGGCACTTTCTGTGTCAACTCTGTATAGAGGTGGGTAGTCTTCTACTGATATTAGGTGCTTCATTTTTCTGCATAAATTTACTCACAATTCATTGGTTATTAATGCATGTTTCTGCCTTTAACATGGAATGTTGAGAAAGTGTGCTTCAAAAATATCTCAAACAAGGGGTGTCTGGGTGGCTCAGTCGGTTAAGCATCTGACTTTGGCTCAGGTCATGATCTCGTGGTCCGTGGGTTTGAGCCCCGCGTCGGGCTCTGTGCTGACAGCTCAGAGCCTGGAGACTGTTTCAGATTATGTGTCTCCCTCTTTCTCTGACCCTCCCCTGTTCATGCTCTCTCTCTCTGTGTCTCAAAAATAAATAAATGTTAAAAAAAAAATCTCAAGCAAAAAAAATCTCAAACTTACTGCATATCAATATCCACCAAAATTTTAATTGGTCTAAATACTATGTATGAAAGATTGCTTGAAGATGTAGGTACATTTTTCTCCATGTTGTCTAAATGTCAGTCATTTATTTACCACATTCACTTTTTTGCCATATCCAACTGCCACCTGTACTTAGTATAATTCTTTAAAATAGCTCTATTTATTCATATGAATTTATTTTAAAAGGAAATGTATGTCACTACCGAAAATGGACCATGAAGTTAATTTACTAAGTAAAAAGGCAATTTGTAAAAAATATAAAACACTACTACATTTAAAATTAAAATAAAAATGAAATCAATTTCATTTAAATAAAAACAAATTTATTCAAGCTATAAAATAAAGTACCTGAAAATATGTACCTAAATGAGAAGAATGTAATTATTTATGACTGGTCAGTAACAAGTGAGATAATCCATTTGATGTGCTTAGATTAAGAAAAAACATAATGTATTCAATATGGGCCATTCTTGCCTTTTTTATTTGTTTGTTATTAATTAATCAGCATGAAGAATTACGTGTTTATGTTGTTGAATAGGACAAAGACATTAACTCCCACTCCCTTCTCTGATGTTGTTTGGTTCCTAAAAAAATCCCCAGAATTAGGATTCTTAGCTTAGAATTCCTAAAAAGCTTAGTCTCTATTGATTCAAAAAGCTGTCTAAAGTGGTCTTCAAAATCTTGTTCTATATGTATCAGTTTATTAGGAAATGTCTGCAAAATAAAGGTAAATGTAGTTTATCTATTCAGTACTATAGTCTGGTTTGGGAATATATAAAGGAATTTTAATACTGCCTTTATTAGGTATTACAAGAGTCTCTTTTAATGTTCAAAATCTTTTTTTAAATACATTTTTAATGTGTATTTATTTTTGAGAGAGAGAGAGAAAGAGAGAGAGAGAGAGAGAGAGAGAGAGCGAGCGAGCATGAGCAGGGGAGGGGCAGAGAGAGGGAGACACAGAATTCAAAGCAGGCTCCAGATCTGAGCTGTCAGCACAGAGCCTGATGTGGGACTCGAACTCACGAACCACGAGTTCGTGACCCAAGCCGAAGTCGGATACTCAACCGACTGAGCCACCCAGGCACCCCTAATGTTCAAAATCTTTAAAAAAATTTTTTTAATGTTTTGTTTATTTTTGAAAGAGAGAGAGAGACAGAGCACAAGCGGGGAGGGGCAGAGACAGAGAGGGAGACACAGAATCCAAGGCAGACTCTAGGCTCTGAGCTGTCAGCACAGAGCCCAACGCAGGATTTGAACCTGGGAACAGTAAGATCATGACCAGAGCCGAAGTTGGACGCCCAACCAGTTAAGCCACCCAGGCACCCCAATGTTCAAATATTTTTAATGAATTTTTCTAGAAGTTATCCAGACAAGAAAATGATCCAAATTCTCATAGTCAAATAAGCTCCTAAGGTGGATGATTTTTCATCTTTACATATTCTTTCCTTTTTCTTTAGCCATTGATCTTCCCAATGTTTCCTGTATTTATGATTGTGCAACATTGGACTTGTATTTCCAGGCCTCCTTTGTAGCTAGATTTGCTATTTTGACTATTCTGATCAGTGGAATCCATGTGGAAGAAAAGGTATATTTAACTTCCAGAAAATGTACTTAAAGAGAGAAGAAATGTCCTTTCTCTGTATTTTTTCTCCTTCCTTCTGGCTGGCATGCAGATGTGATAGTTTGAGCTAGACTAGCTGTCTTGGACTATGAGATGGAAACCATGATTCAAAAATGATCGGAGAGGAACCAGAAGCTGGAATTACAAAGTAAAGGAAGCCAAAACCTATGCTGGATTTCCCTTTCCCCTTCCTTCCAGCACCCCTTTCTTCTTTTTTTTTTAATATGAAATTTATTGTCAAGTTGGTTTCCATACAACACCCAGTGCTCATCCCAACAGGTGCCCTCCTCAATTGCCCATCACCTACTTGCCCCTCCCTCCCACCCCCCATCAACCCTCAGTTTATTCTCAGTTTTTAAAAACCTCTTATGGTTTGCTTCCCTCCCTCTCTAACTTTTTTTCCCCCTTCCCCTCCCCCATGGTCTTCTGTTAAGTTTCTCAGGATCCACATAAGAGTGAAAACATATGGTATCTTTCTTTCTCTGTATGACTTATTTCACTTAGCATCATACTCTCCAGTTCCATCCACGTTGCTCCAAAAGGCCATATTTCATTCTTTCTCATTGCCACGTGGTAGTACATTGTGTATATAAACCACAATGTCTTTATCCATTCATCAGTTGATGGATTTTAAACTCTTTTCATAATTTGGCTTTTGTTGAAAGTGCTGCTATAAACATTGGGGTACCTCTTTCTAGCTCATCTCAAAGTAACACAGTTTTCATTTGCTTCTGTAGCATGAAGGTGAAGGTATCAGATGGTGGTTACATGAACTTCAAGTCTCTGCTGTTTCTTTGGTTTCAGTTCTCCGGTCTAGAAGGTGATGCATAATGGTGTTCTCTGGCATTAAGTCTCTGCCATTTAGGCTTAAAATGCAAGCAGGACATGTATTCCTTCCAGCAGTAGTAGCTTCACTGTTAACTTGTTTGGGCCTAGAAGTGTTCTTCATCTGTAAATATGATTTAAAATCTAAGCCATGAATGTTTTATTTATTAAGACAAAAAGTATACATGAAAAAAAAAATGGTTTGAAAAAGACTCTACGTCTTTCTTATTGATAACCGGGAAGTACACAGACCAACAACTTACTGCCTACATTTATGCATGAGAAAAGTAAGCATTTATTTTTAGCCAATATTATTTTTATGTTTTCCATCACTAAGATTAAGTCAGACAATTGCAAGAGGAACAACATCCTTTCCATTTTGCAATTATTTCCTACACAGAGTTGTGTAGTTGGAATTTTGATATAAACTTGCCTTAAGAGGTAAAGTAAGATTTAACGAATGGCCAAATTATATCTGTAATATATATACATGTCAGGGTCTATTACTTTTATGTGAGTGGTCATGTAGATTCGAGATTTCATCTAAAAAATTACAAGGATCTTCTTACAAGTTGAATAGATATACGAGAGCATTTCCTATGGAAACCCAAAGAACTTCAGTATGGAAAAAACAGTTGTTCACTCTTACTGCCCATATTTCTACAGAGCTGAGAAAAAAAATTCAGGAGGCTTCCTTTTATGTTTTTGGAATCTGTAGAAGTTTTATTATATACTGTGTTAATTCTATTAACTCTTCATGCCTAGTTTACATTATGGATTTCTTGCATATATGATAAGGAGTAGATTTTTGTAGATTCAGATGCAAGAGCTTAAATACATGGGACTCTTAAAGTAACAGTGGCTTGGCTACCCACTCTATGTGACCACTAAAGTACTCCCAGACTATACTATTAATTGTTATGATACTATCAATACAATGATTTGCTAATATTCTGGGTATAACCTAAATGTGTTATAGCATAATTCAGAAAAAAAATAATGTTGAATGAGATAAAATAATATTCTTGGAGTTCTGTGGTCACAAAGACATTCTCTCAGTCTTAACCGTTTAGGGTCCAGCATGCTAAGATTTTGCTTTGACTCATTCTAATCAGATGCAGTGACAAACAACCCGGTCAGTGACTTTTAAGCAGAGAGTTTAATTCTTGCTCATTCTACTGTCTATCATGTCTTTTTCACTTAGAACCAAGGGTAACAGTATAACCTTTACCTAGGACACTGCTATTCTCTTGGTAGAATGAAAAAGATAAATGGCAAACCATAGCCTGGTTCTTAAAGGTTTGGTCAGAAATGACACACTTCACAATCACTCACATTTTTTTTAACCAAAGCAGTGCAAATGGATAGACCTAAATTCAGTGACATTGGGAAATACAATCCTCCCCAAAAGAACAGCATTGTAAATAGGGAAGAAAGTGTCTAAAGATCTAGCCTGAGATCTAATCACTCTCATACCAAGGGGATTCTTCAGTCATATCTCCTTGACAACATCATAACTGAATGTCTGGGTCACTAGGCTCATGATTTTGCTAGGAAGGAAGTCCTTGTCTAGGGAAGGTTCTTAATGGTGTGCTCCTGGCTAAAGAATTTTTATAATAAATAAAAACAGAATGTATGGATTTATGAGGTATGGCTCCCTGGAAAATAACACACTAGCTAGTGGGAAGTTGGAGATGTTTCATAAAAGAAATGCTCCCTGATATCTGAGTTAATAACTTATGTACCTCAGTTAGAGATCTTGTCTATTCTTGGCCAAGAGTGAATGTCCACCATGGAAAAGAAAGAACCCAGGGAGCTGCTCAGCATGTCTCAGAAGTCTCTTTGTTTTATCTGGTCTCTTGATTATCTGTATCCTTGAAATTATTAGCAGAACCTGATTTTGTGTATGATGCCTGACCCATTTGAGTATAATTTGGCATTTCACCCTTTTGTGTTACTCAACAAAACATATGGCCAAGCCTGATATCAGTGCAATGAAGGGGAAGCAAATATTTTGAACACTAATGTAATCAACCATGCTTATTGTGCTTATTGATATATTTAGATTCTTCTAATATTCTTCTTCTCTGTATTCTTCTTCTAATATTCTTCTTCTCTTTTTTAAAATGCTTTTCTTTGGCATCTGGATGGCTCATTCAGTTAAGCATATGAGTCTTGATTTCGTCTCAGATTGTGATCTCACAATCATGAGACTGAGCCTTGATCCTGAGACTGAGCCCCGCCTAGGGCTCCACACTGGGCATGGAGTCTCTTTAAAATTCTCTCTCCCTCTTCCTTTGCCCCTGCCCAACTTACACGTACATACTCTCTCTCAAAAAAAATATATGTATACATAAAAAAATAAAATACTTTTCATTGTGTGCATGTTTTCCTTTTGCTTTCTGTTTGATCAATATTCATTCCTGTTAATATTGGTTTGGAATATATATTTTATTTCTGGGATTTGTTTGGAATATATATTTTATTTCTGGGATTTGTTTGGAATTTATATTTTATTTCTGGGATTTACTGGCAACCAGTGATTTTTTTTTTTACTGTCTTCGTAATTTTACCTTTTCCAGAATGTGCTATAGTTAGAATCATTTAGTATTTAGCCTTTTCAGACTGGCTACTTTCACTTAGTAATGTGCCTTTTCTTATAAGGACACTAATCCCGTAGAACCAGAGCTTCACCTTAATGATCTCATTTAATCTAGTCATTTTCTTAAAGGCCTTATCACATGATGGGTATTGTTAGGACTTCAGTGTGTGATTGGTGGTGTCCACAATTCAGTCCATAGCAATTATCCTTTTTCCGTTGAATTGCCTCTGCTTCTTTGTCAAAGATCAGTTGACTATATTTGTGTAGGTGTTTTCTGGGATCTCTGGTCTATTGCATTGATCTATTTGCCTATTCTTTGGCCAGTACCACACTGTCTTGATTACTGTAGCTTTTTAGTAAGTCTGAAAGTTGGATAATATATGCATATGTATAATATATATGGCATATATGTGACATTTATAATATATAATATGCAACATATTATATATTATATAATATGCAACATATATAACCTCCATAAAAGATATGGGTGTGTGTATATATTGCCTATTTCTCATGGTATGTGCTTTCTAGTTGTTTGCTTATTACATATAATTTACTTCTTTGATTATTTCTAGTTCTTTGCGTGTATGTGTGTGTGTGTGTGTTTTGTTTTGCTTTTTACTTGACCTGCTAGGTTTTCAGATGCATGTAAAACCTCCAATTAATATTGATTTGTCTATCTCTATATGTTCATTATTATGTGTAAATAGCTCAAGGCTGTAATTCTACTTGCATTTACAGTTATAATTATTATATCTTCTTGAATCATTGTTTATTTTTTCTACCAAATAAGCTCTTTTTGTCTTTTATATTTTTTATTTTATAATATATTTCCATTGATATTAAAATTCCCCTTTTTAGGGGCACCTTTCAAGCCCCACGTTAGACTCTGTGCCAACAGCTCAGTGCCTGGAGCCTGCTTCAGATTCTATGTCTCCCTCTCTCTGTCCTTCCCCTGCTCAACTCTGTCTCTCTCTCAAAAGTAAATAAACATTAAAAAAATAAATAAAGTAAAATAAAATTCCCTTTTTTACTCTTATGTTTCCCCTACATGGACATAAACATTAAAAAAATAAATAAAGTAAAATAAAACTCCCTTTTTTACTCTTATGTTTCCCCCTTTTTTTTTTCCTGGGTGCTTTTTTTATAGTTTTTATGTTAAGTTTAAGACTTCTCAGATTCCTTCTAGTTTTTTAGAAGATTAAACTTACACAAGGGAGAGAGAACCCCATCATATTTTATTGTCCTAACAAGTACTAGAAGAAAATAATTCAGTAATTCTCTTTTCACTTACATAACCCATTTTACAACGTATCATACTTTTTTTTTTTTTTTTTTAGTTTTCAGTGACAGTAAATGCATTAATCAGCGATCTTCAAAGAAACAGAACCAACAAGATAGATAGGTGGATGGATGGATGGATGGATAGATAGATTGATTTTTAGAGGGAATATAGATTCACATATAGAGAGATGTAGAAAGAATTTGTGTGTGTGTGTGTGTGTGTGTGTGTGTGTGTATTCATTCTAAGATATTCGTTTATTATAACGTATCATAAAGAGACTTATTATAAGTAAGATACTGGCTCATGCAATTATGGAGTCTGAGAAGTTCCACAATCTGCTGTCTGTAAGCTAGAGACCTAGGAAGGCTAGTGGTATATTTCTAAAGCCAGAGAGCCAGCATGCTGATGGTCTGAGTCTCAAGGTCTGAGAACCAGGAGTGCCAAGGGGAGGAGGAGAATGATATCTCAATTCAAGTAGTCAGGTGAGAGAGAGAGAGAGAGAGAGAGAGAGAGAGAGAGAGAATCCTCCCTTCTGCCACCTTTTTATTTTATTGAGACTCAACATAACAGATCACTTAGTCTGCCAGTTCAAATGCTAATCTTTTCCAGGAGGATTGTCACATTCACACCCAGAAATAATGCCTAACCAGACATGTAGTTATCCCATGATCTAGTCAAGGTGACATGAAATTGATTATCACACTAAATATATGTATTTGTGTATGTGTGTGTATGTACAAGTATAATTCCTAGAAGCCATATATGCTTGTTTCTACTCTGTCTTTTCTTTGTTTCATATGGTGTGATCTGGCATTATTTTTTGAAAACCATATTTTATTCTTTAAGCATTTTAAATAGACTTATTTTAAATGGTCTTTAAAAATGTTTGCCTGCACTATTATCATGCTAATTCTTTTTAAATGTGTGTAACAGCTTTCCATTATGATGGCCCATTTTTTTCTGTGTTTTTAAATTTTAAATGGTAAGTTTATTTTCAGAACACATTGTTTTCTGAATGAATATTATGTTTTGGGGTTGCGAGATTATTTCTGCAAAGCACATTTACATTTGCCTCTACTGGTGTCCTGTTGGTTTTGCTACTTCTAGAACAGTTTTTATGTTGAATCTTTATTTGGGTTGTTGCTGTATTCTCACACTCATAAATGGTGCCTTCTAGTTTTGTCATCTCATGAGTTATTCTTTTATTTGTAGAATCTTATGAAGGTGATAGAATTTTTTTTGCCATGTTTTGTTCCAGTAAGTAATTATTTTTGTCTCCCGTTGGTGAAAAGAACAGTCGTTTGATGCTCTTGGCTTTATAAAATGGGTTCTTTGTTCTCTGTCTAGCTTGGGCTTGGGGCTACCACTCTTGTAGGCATTATAATCTCAGCCACACACCTTAAAGTTGGTATATGAACTATCCCACATCAGCCATTATGGCAATTCCCACTGATGACTCTGGCTTTAAATTCCTTATATTTTCATGGCACCTAAAGAATATTTTTTTCCTTCCATGTCAGCTATTCCTATGATTCTTTAATTTTATATTTTATTCAATATCCCTATATGTTTAGAGTGCGAAAAGTGGTGTATCAGTGCCAGGTTGTTCTACCATATTTACCAGATCGCCTAAGAATACAATGTTTTTGTTAGAGTGGACTCCAGTGCTTTACTCTTTTAGAACTAGTGCTAAGATTATTTCAGATTTATGTCATTCAAAAGAAGATAGTACTATTACTAAACAGGTAAGAAATTATGTGTTTATTTTATCCAGTTACTTTCAAATAAATTATATATATATATATATATGTATATATATATATATATTATATCAACTCAGTAAGGTAAGTATATTAGATAAGTAAGGGAATTGAAATGTAGAAAATTAATTTGTTTAAGTCACTATAAAATTCATAGAGGATCTATAGTCTCATTCTGGATTCTGAGACCTCAAAAACAGTATGCCAAAGCAATACTGAACTAATACCTATATCACCCCCCACAAAAAAATTATAGCATGACTTGTTAAAATGCTAGAAACAGCAGAATTCCAGAAGGTTCAATAGCATACAAAATCATAATTGCTAAAGTTAGCAGTTGACATTCATAACTGCTTATAGCATTCATGTTTTACTTAGGAAAATAGAAATTTTTTTTATTTTAGTCTTCATAGTAATAATTATGGCTTAACTTGGTATAGTGCAATGCACATAGTTTGACCTTATTTAGTATATTTTCTATAAAAACGAAGGGAAAACATAAATAATAACATGAATTTCTATGTATCAGAGATCATTTTAATGTTCTTAATTAAAGAGTGATTCCTTGGGGCACCTGGGTATCTCAGTCAGTTAAGCGTCCGATTTCGACTCAGGTCATGATCTCGCAGTCTGTGAGTTCGAACCCCACATTGGGCTCTGTGCTGACAGCACAAAGACTGGAGCCTACTTTGGATTCTGTGTTTCCCTCTCTCTGCACCTTCCCTGCTCACACTCTGTTTCTCTCTTTCAAAAATAAATAAACATTAAAAAAAAAGAGTGATTCCTTGAAACTAAATGTTAAATGATATTCTACAGAATCAAAACCTATGTAAAAAATTTAAACCTAGAATATCTGAAATAAAGTAATTTTTGGAAAAATACTTAAAATGTATTTATTACTATTTCATTTAAAATCTGCTACAGAGTTATACAAAAAATTTTGGGTAGTGCAACTCAAAAAGCTAACATCTTTCAGGAGATGATTTTCAATTACTACTTAACATTTTGAAATATAGTCCTCATAATGTTCACAACTTGTCATCAACTCATGTGATGATGGTACATGATCAAATTTATATATTTGTGGTGTCCACAGTTGGTTAAAAACAGATAGTTTTTAAGAGAGGCTTTATTTTGAGTCTAGTTTTTCCCTAAGCCTTATTCAAGGAGGCTTAAATTCTACCAAAAACAATCTAAAAGAAAAGGTTTTTTCCTCATCAAGAAACCAGGCTCACTATTTTAATCCACATGTCTATAACTGGATTTAAACCAGTTTAAACAAAAGTCTATAATGTAATATATTATGTTATAATCTTAAGTATGAAGGCCCAGAAATGTTATACGATTCATACAACAGATTTTGATGAAAATGGTACCCCTTGGAGTTGAGCAGATCACAAGCTACATATACAGTGTTCAAGGCAACCTTGCATGAAGGAAAGTCTATTTACAGTAACCTACAAGAAGAAAACAAAGAGAATAAATATGAAGACATAACAACACTGTTCATGACTATGGTACTGTGATTAAGGAGAATCATTTCAGTTATTTATTAGGAAATATTGGAAAAATAGAGAAACTATCCAGACCAAACTCTGGCTGTGGACCATTTAATGTTCTCAGTTCTACTACCTCCTCTAGGACAGACACTAAGGTTGTCCATACTATATGAGAGTGGTATTCAGTTTGGGGCTTCTGAGGCTGGTTCAGATTGTTGAATCTGTGCTAGGTGGTTTGTACATACGTTCTGATGTAATCATCATGACAAGCATGAGAAGCATTTTCATGAGCTCTGTATAATTGCTAAGAAAGCTGAAATTTAGGAATATTAAGGCCTTTCTCATATTTTGGTGTCTGGGTTTGCCCCAGTATCTGTTCTTCCTGCTATGCTTCCTACTATGCAATCATGAGAACTTTAAGAATTAGTTGGTTTCGCTTTCACCTAATGTGTTGTGAAAACATAATATAGATATGCTATAATTAATATTTACAGTTTTTTGGTAAAATAAGTTCATCTTTTATACTGATGTCACTTTTTCTTCAGTTATTCCTTATGCCTTTGCTCGTTCAAACTCACTTTTATGTAATTTATATCTAAACTCTTCTAAAGCAAGCAATATGTACTTGTCACAAACCATTTCTTTGCCACTCCCTTCTTATTCCTGAAATTTGATTTCCAGCTTCAATGACTTTCTCAAATAGTGATTTTTTTTTTCATCCTTGTTCTACTTGACTTTTCTGTAACGTTAAGTGTAGGGCATCTTTAGAAATATCCTGTTTTTAGCTCCTTTTATTTGCATGACCCTGAAGAGGTCCTATAATTGTCAACTGTCCTTTTGATCACTGACCATCCATGCATCCCAAGCCTCCCTCTTGCTTGCCTTGGCTTCTCTAATCCCACTTTCCCCAGTTATCCTCTCCTTTTAAGTAGGATTCCCAAGGCTTAATCTTAAACCATAAATTCTCTCTTTTCTGTGTGTTTCAGTTCCATTGGCATTTAAGTCATAGTCATTGAATCACTTTTATGTTAACACCTTTATTGTTGTCATAATAAATTACTACAGTTTTGGGTGTTTAAAACCATACACACGTATTATCTAAGAGTTCTCCAGGTCTGAAGTCTAGGTCCCTCAGTTGGTTCATGAAATCAATCCATACAGTTGTAGGACTGAGGTTCCCATTTCCTTTCTGCCTGTTGGCCAGGGATCATTTTCAGTTTTTAGAGGCTTCTTCCATTCCTTGGAATGTTACCTCCACTCCCCATATACAAAGTCAGCAACAGTGGGTTGAGTCATTCTCATGCTTCCAATCCCTCTGAACTTCCCTTCTGCCTCACCTGTTCTCTGCTTCTCTCCTCAGTGGTGTCTCTCTAACTCTTCTGCCTTCCTCTTCTGCTTTTAGTGGCTGCTGTGATTACATTGAGCCCAACTGAATAATCTAGGATATTCTTAACTTTAACTGAAATGATTAGTAACCTTAATTCCATCTGCAAAATCTCTCCACCAAAGTACATAGATTACTATTCCATTGAATACGTAGGGAATAGAAATTAGGGAGTGTAGGGCATCTTTAGAAATCTATCTCAGCTACTTGTATCTTTAGCCCAACATCAGTCAAATATTCTGTTATTAATAGTGTTTCCACTTGAGTGTTCCCCCCAAACTAATTATCTTTAACAAAAAAAATTCACTTTTTAAAAAAATTTATTTATTTTTGAGAGACAGAGAGAGACAGAGCTCAAGTGGGGGAGGGACAGAGGAAGAATGAGACACAGAATCTGAAGCAGGCTCCAGGCTCTGAGCTGTTAGCACAGAGCCCCACAAAGGGCTCCAACTAACAGTGAGATCATGACTGGTTTCCCTATTCTGCCTATACAACCACTCTCTCAGACTCTTGAATTAGAATTCATTTTTCCCTTTTTCATTTTTTCCCCCTATTTCTCAGTCTCCTGCATCAGAACTGGGTAATTCTTTCTTTGTGGGAACTCTCAGCTTAGCACCATTGTCTTTATGCATGATATCATCCTTTCTCATGTTAACACTGATTGCCTAAATGAATTTAGTGTAAATGCTGCCATTAAATGTCAATCTATTATATGCTGGCAAATAGAATGTCCTTAAATTGTTATTATTTAATGCTTGGGAACATTAGCACAAAGTTGATTTTCAACCACAATGCTAACCATGTTTTTAATTTGTCTGAGCATATACAACTTTATATTTATTTCCTTTAGAAAATCTGACCCTATGTCTTTTAAGTTACCCATGAGATTTATGTGCCCTCTACAATTGTCTTTTTCCACTTTTCTGCTCAGGAAAAAAACAAATAAATATGTTATTGCTTCTGATAGATGACAGATGACCAGTTCCTAAAGATAATAGAGCCTTGATCTTCTCTTGAATTAATATAAATATTAATTCAATGCAAATAATACATATTTAATTATTTCCATAAAACAGGTACTGATTTAGGACAAGGATCGGATGATGAACCAGTCTGGAATGTTCCAGTTCTCGTGAAGATTATAGTCAATTGGGGGAGACAAATCATAAAACTACTTTCAAATATCAACAAACAAAACAAAATGAAAACCACATACAGAGCTTTTTAGGCTGTAATAGCAGAGACTGGATTTTATTCTGTATGTGATGGGAAATAACTGAGGGATTAATTTACTAAATATACACACACATACACACACACATATGATGAGTAAAATATATGAGGAAGTGCAAAAATTACTTCCAAAGATTGGCTTACGTATCCCCAAAAGCCATGGTTCTGATTTGTTATAGCAGTTAAATAATTGGTGTATAGAGATTAAAAAGCAAGGGAAGCCATTGCTTTAGGTGGGATGTTAGTAGGTTAGTGGTAGTATATTAGAGCTCAAGCTTTAGTCCTCTCTTCACCCAAAGTGATTGCAAATTGAAAGGTTGACTCAGGTCAATGACACTAACTTGTGACTGATTACAATTAAAATTCTAGCTTGTTAACTCACCATGATAAATGTGTTTTCTTTAAGAACCAAGGAGTATCCAAGTCCCTTTCCACATAGGGGGAAAGAAAATCAAACTGAGGTAAAAATTGTGCAAACTGAGAGGGTGAGAAATACCAGTTATAAATGGAGTTAAATATATTTAAGAGCCACTTTGATATCTGTAAATGGTTGAAGGTGCTATGCTATTCATTCTTCTATTTATGTAGTCACAACTGTGTCTTTAAACTACATTGATCCCTGGGCTATTCACAATTGGAGCCCTGAGCCACTATGTTAGAAATCTTAACTAGCCTGAGACTGCCATGCTGTGAGGAAGCCAGGCCATATAAAAAAGCTATATGCAGGCCTTCTGAACAGTGGTCTTAGTGTTCTTGTTATCCTAGCTGAATGCTAGAATGGGAGTGAATGAGCTTGAAATGGTTCTAGCCCCAGCCATCAAGTTACTCACAGTCTTAGAGTCTTTCTGGTTGAAACTTCAGCAACCATGAAGTAAAAACAAAAACAACAAAAACAAAACCTCCCATTATGCTCTATTTGAATTCCTGATCCATAGGATCTATGAATATAAATAGATGTTTCAGGCCACTAAGTTTTGGAGTGATTTGGTATACTATAAAAATAAGAGAAAAAGATATAATAAAAATTGTCTCAATTTTTTTTCATAAAATACTCTATGTTATGGCAGTATGGTATACATTTTCATACTAGTGATCATGAAGACATCCACCAAATAAAGTGAATAAAAGTTAAATGCATATGTAATGTAATTTATTAGAAATTTCTTTATCAAAATATTTCATTATAACTGCTTTTTCCTTGAATAAACTACTTAATTATCTCATATTTCTTCCTTATTTTCAGAATGTCTAGCACAGTGCATGGCACATGATAGAAACAGTATATATGTGAATATTCTTTTTTAAAATCAGCTTTTCTATTCACATGGCACAAAATAGAGGCAAAAAATTGAAAGATGATTCTTACAGCAAAATCGTCTCTACATTTGGAAATTATTGAATAACTTCTTTAATGGAATAGATAATTATTTTTTCAGTTAATAACTGAAGTCTTATCTACATCTCTCCATACTACAAAAGTGTCACAGAACTATAGTTACACTGATTTCTCACTTTTGTTTGCGAAGTGAACAGAAAAGCCTTATACCATCTGAAAGGAAATTAACTGCAAGCATACTAATATAATTTTCAATAAAAAGAGAAAACATTTCTGAGTACTTAATATTAGGACAAAAGCAAATTACACTTTTAAGTTCAATTGAATTCATATGCAAGGTTATTATGCAATAAGGAGAAAGATTATTCAGTCTCTTTAAATATTGTATGGGATTTTTCTTTGACAATATTCTTTAAACTATATCATGATCATTCATTAGAGTATATTACCTGTGCTCAAAGTATTGTAGGCAACCTTATTTTAAGGCAACAGCAACCTTAATTAAGGAAGTCTTCTTGATCAGACTCTTAATTAATATTTGAATCATCTTGAAATTATTCTAAGTTCCCTTTTTCGTTTTCATGAATAATTGTGACTCTGGTATAGAAAAAGTAGGTGAATAAGTTAACATGGGGAAGATGTTACTTTTGTTGTATTTATGAATAAGTTAAAATTGCAATCTTCAATTAATTGTTCAAACACATTCCTGGCCACTCAACTTCTAAGCTGAATGTTGTGATTTGTGATGCCTTACCTATGTCTAATAGGATTGGTCAGGGCTGTAAATAGAGTAAATGTGGAGTTGAGCAGAAAACCTCCATATCTCCTGTTGTTGACTCTAAGATAGTAGAGGCAGATCAACCAGCTCTTTGCACAATTGCCACCATACCCCTAAGAGAGTCAACTTTTGATTGTTAAAGTGACAACATGATGAATCTCAGTATGAAATGTCAGTTACACCTCATTACTTTATCTCATTCTTTTGTCCAGCTTTTGGAAGGCAATCTTTCCTCTGAATGCTTTTGCTGATTTGGCAGTTTACATTCATGCCAACCTTTAAGGACAACTCCTCTTTCCCTTCCTCTCAGAAATAGCACTTATTCCATAAAGCATGTGGTGAATTTCTTTCTTGGAATGCTAGTACTATCTCATTTTAGTGAGTTTCTGTATTGGATCCCAATACTTTTCAAGGAGTTTTGGAAAACTTTCTCTCTCTCTGTCTCTCTGTCTGTCTCTGTCTCTATGTCTCACTGTCTCTTTCTCACACACATGTACCCAGTGTACAGTCCTTCACATCCACGTAAATAATATCATGGATAGAAAACTAAATTGTATTTCCCTGTTTCAAGTTTTGATAAAACATACTTAAATTCTGCAGTGTTAGTGAAAAAGAAAAATAAAAGCACAGACACAAAGGCTTAGACTGAGCATATTGTGTTAGTGTTGAAGAATAACTTGCAATTAAACATCTTAGAAGAAACTCCTTACTAATTCTACTAAGCACCATTATCAAGAATGAGTCGCATTAACTGCCAAAAGCACCCCAGATTTAAAGCTTTCTTCTAAAATGAACAAAAGGCTGTGAATTATTTTTAAAAGTATGCATGCAATCTGTTACTGAAGTATCTTTTCATTGGTTTACATGAATTTTAAAATGGTAAATAAATGGGAAGAAATAATTTAATAAAAGGCTATAAAATTGCCTCACCCTGCTGGCAATAACTATGTTTATTGCAGTACTAATATAAGTTGCACTTGCTTTAAAAATTAGTTATTCACTTGTGGATCTTATCTGAACTTCCTATGCCATGCTTGAATTCCTGGACTTATGAGAGTCGTTGGAATGTATAGTATCTCATAAAACTATCGTCACCAAAAATGTTCCCTTTGCTCAAGATCCTATTTTCTTTTCACAACTGGCATTGAATTTCCCCCTGTATTTTATTAGTTCATAGATCTATAATGAAACTAGTGAAATGGTTTTACTTAAAATATCAGCTTTTGGCATATTAAAAAAATAATCTTCAATAAGCAAAGTCTCCAAGCCAATGATAAAAGGTACTGTTCAGCTTCATTCTTCTCTAGGATATGGCAGTGAGCAACAACAACAACAACAAAAAAAAAAAAAAAGGAAAGAAAGAAAGAGAGAGAGAGAAAGAGAGAGAGAGGAAGAAAAGAAACTAAGAGAAAGAAAGAAAGAAAGAAAGAAGAGAAAGAAAGAAAAAAAAGAAAAGAAAAGAAAAGAAAAGAAAAGAAAGAAAGAAAGAAAGAAAGAAAGGAAGGAAGGAAAGAGAGAGAGAATGAGCAGCAGTTAAGATAAAAACGTTTGTCTGGTGGGGCCCCTGGGTGGCTCAGTCAGTTGAGCATGCGACTCTTGATTTTGGCTCAGGTCATGATCTCATGGTTCAGTTCGTGGGATCCAGCCCCATGTTGGCTCTGCACCACAACAAGGAGCCTGCTTGGGATTCTCTTTCTCCCCCTCTCTCTTCCCCTCCCCACTTGCATGCATGTTCTCTCTCTCTCTCTCTCTCTCAAAATAAATAAACTTTTAAAAAAATACATTAAAAATGATTTTTGGTGAAAACAATGAGAATATGTTGTGTTAATTCAAATATTAAGATTTTTTTTTGAAATAACCAAATGGTAACATTATTAGATGGTGTCAAATTAAGTAATAACTATTTGGGGGGGGGGAAGAAAGTATTATTTGGATTCACATCATTAGGCAGTTAGCCCAAATTTTGAGAAATATAAGAAAGATAATTGCCTAGTGTGATTCAGACTTAATCAACTTTGCGGTATAAATCAGTTTAGTTTAAAAAAAAATTGCCTCAATTGTGTTGAGCTTTTAGTAACTTTAAAGTCACAAATGACATGCTTCATAAATTATTTTCTAGGTGTAGGAACATGATGGCTTAACAGTAAGCATTCTAATGTAAATTCAGTCTCCGTTTTTTTTTTTTTTAAGTGCTCGTAATTTGTTCGATTAAACAGCATTAGAATTGTAACTTCCCTCTCTTTGCTAAGCTCTCCATGAGTTTTTATGTATTATAATTTTTAATTAGTTTAAATAATGTTGCGAACAACAGTTCCAGGGCACAATCCCCTCTCTAACAGGCTTGGATGTCTTCAGTCTAGTAGGAGAGAGCTCTAAATGCCTCGTGGGAAAACAAAGCTGTGTAGAAGCTTCTCCCACTGGCCCCCCAGCAGCAGGCTCTGCTCAGGAGGCCAAGGAAGAAATGCATTTTGTAAGGTTAAGGCCAGTTGAAAAGCCTCTGAACTGCGTTTCCTCAATCATGTTTGAATGCATTCAGGACTGCTTTACCCACTGCATTGCTTAAACAGTTCCATGATAACATTCATTCGTCATTTAGGCAAGGATGGGCCCAGTGGTGAACTGGGTATCTGCCTTTTAGGCAGGGAAAAGCTGCATATGTTTCCTTAAGTAATAAAAGATGAACCTCCGTAATTCAAATTATGTATTTCTTTACTAAGAAATACGCAGCAAACAATATATTACCAAGCCACGCCCTCAATAAATTGTCATAGACAGTATTTTAAAGCACACTAACTCTGTTAGTTGTGGGTATATAAATTGTAGTTGGAGAGATCAAGATATTGTTAAATGAGGGTATACTCATTATGAGTTAATTACACTGAGATTGATTTTTTTGGAAAATTAATAAAATCTAATGATAGCTTTGTCCTAAAACTTTGAATATAAAATATCTTTTATGCTCTTTAACAAAATGAATTAAGCTAATAAAATGTGTGCATAAATATCCCCATGCTAAAATTAAGTAAAACTGCTCAGAATTTCCATGGTGTGCTTTCAATTTTACATGCACATAAGGCATTGTTGAGTAACACAGAGCATAAGCCCACTCTAGTCGATTTAGTGTTTGGGGTTATCTTTACAACTGATTTCAAATTACCTCATAGCAGAGTCAATCTATTATGTATAAAATGACCAGTAACAGTCTTAAATATCATCACTGAGCTGCAACTAATTTGGTCTTTAAAATAGGGCCTAAGTTAACTGTCAGTCATTTAGAATGATACTTTTGCCTGTTATTTGTACTAGTCTTTGGCAGTGGTTTTCAGCTAAGATCATTTCACCCTCTCCACCCCCAGGAGGCATTTAACAATGGCTGGAGGAATTTTTGACTGTCATGCAGGGGTGGGGAGGAGAGAGGGGTGTTCTTGGCATCTAGTGGGTAAAGGCCTGTGATACACAGCACAGCCTCTCACAACAACGAATTATCCAGCACAAAATAGCAATAGAGCCATGGTTGGGAAATCCTGGCCCATAGCAAGCATTGTGATGTGGAAGGGAACCTCACTGTAACTTACTAGGTGACTCTTCTGAATCTCCGTTTCATTATTTTAAATGTGATCTAGGAATTACCTCATAAGGTGTTTGGAAAACATTTTTAGTAATAATTACAATAATCATTTTTTCTTGTGTTTCTCAAACATTCCAGACACTGCATCACATCAATACTTTTTCAATTACTCCTCCCCCTGCCTGGAATGCTCTTCCCACAGATTTTGTTACGACTTCTCAGCTGCTTCATGTTCTTGTGTAAGCATAACTGTCTTAAAGAAGCCTCCCCTGGTATGCCCACTGATAGTTCTAATTTACCCCTCTTACTTCCTGCACTCCCTGTTCTCTTTCCCTGCTTAAATTTTCTCCGTATAGAACTCATCACCTGATAAACCATATGTATTTCCATTTTGTTCTGGTTAAATCCCAGCACTCAGCCATTTAGCATGGGGCCTTGAATATAGTTGTGCTTAAAATTCACTAAATGAAGGCATTGTCAAGTACCTCCACTGTCAGGCATCGTAACAGGCACTAGAGACAGTGTTAGGAAGAAAAGAAACAACTTCTTCTCATACAGCTTACATTGTAATGGGGAGTCATAAAACAATCTCTCCAGTATTATTTCCACCTTATCTACCCCTCTCCACAAAACAGTTCTTGAAATCACTGTTGGCCTTCATGTTGTAGAATCCACTGGAATCATTACACTAGTATTTAACAGTTGATTAATTCTTTCTAGAAACCCTCACTTAGTTTCTGTGACACCAGACTTCTTTGTGGGCCCTCTTTCTCTTCTCTGGCCATTCCTTAGATGTACAGGTTTCTGAAATCTGGCACTTATAATTAAAGCTTACTATAGTATTTCATCTAATGATATCCATGATCAAGTTCCTATTGAAAGCCCATTGTGTAAGCATGTCCTTTCTAGCATAGACAGGTATGAAAATTATCATCTAACACATGTACTTCATTCTTAATGTGAAAATAATTTGAAAGTAAAGTCCTAAGAAAACATCTAAGAATAATAATATTTCACTTAATGGTAACTTTGAACATAGAATGTGTAATTCCTCTTTACTAAATGCTTACAGCCTAGTTGAGAAAATTACATACATACATACATATATTACATGCACACATAGCTCAATTAAAGACAAAAGCAGTATTATATATCAGCATGGTAATACTGCATTTTATGTGAATAATATGCATATGTGTGTATCAGCATGCTGATGTGTGTTTAAGCATGCTTTATTAGAAAATGCATAGATTTGAGAATATAGATTTGAATTCCAGTCCACTTCTTGCTAACTATGTGTGACTTAGGGCAAGTCATTTCATTTCTTCGAGTGTTGATTTTCTCATCTGTAAAATAATGATAATTCTTACATGCAAAGGTTCAAAGATCAGAGAAAAAGTATGTTTGACATATAGAAGACTCTGTAAAAAACATAGCTGCTATTTTTAGTAGATAACATAAAAATATGATACCTCCCACTCTGAACAGTATAGAAAATATCAGTTTATAATTATTTATACCATTTGCTTGTTTTTTTTTTTTTAATTAGCTATCTCTAGTTCATCCCCAACAAGAGCTGTGAAGAAACTCTCTAAAAGTTCTTTTTAATGTGGCCAAATATATCATTTAGCCCATTCTTTCCATTTTTATTTCTGGGGAGCCCTCTCCTTAAGGCCCTTTATGCTCCTACCTCAGTCTAGACTTGTCCTTAACAAGTCTGTCTTTCTATTTCTTTTGCCGTCACCTTGGGAATCCCCTTTAACCTCTCTTCTGGAGTTGAGACTCATATTTTCTTGATCCCATGTTTTCATGCTTTCTCAGTTTATCTCCTTATTTTGGTGGAATATAATTACCAGTAGCTCTCTGAAAAAATTAAGTGCAAGGGAAATATACTTTTAAAGAACCTGCAGATCTGAAAATGCTTTAAAAAATTCACACTTGATTAACACACAAAGAGAATATGGAGTATTGAATCCAAGATTGGAAAATGTTTTCATTCAGAACTTTTAAGGCATTACGCAATGCCTTTTGGCTCCCACTGTTGGGCTAATGATAAATGCCTGATGCTTTCTAGTTCTTATTTCTCTATATATGATTTTTTTCTTTCTCTCTGAAAGCTATTAGAATCCTCTTTACATCAGAGCTAAAATTATATGACAGTGTGTGTTGGTGCATAGCTTTTTATTATTGGTATTTTTTCTTTGATAATTTTTCTCTCCTTCGAATTCTGGTTTCTTGAAAATTCCATTGGAATATTTGAACTCCTGGATTTATACCCTGATATCCTTAATTCTTCTCTCTTTTTTCCATTTATTTGTTTAATCTTATTTTCTCGATCATATCAGCAAATATATCTTCCAAAAATTTATCTTTGTTTTTAATTATGCAATATTATATGTAATTACCAAGACCTTCTTATTTTTTTTTTATGATTACATTTTTTAAACCTATCTCATGTGCATAGTGTCTTCTCTCATCTCTTTGGTAATATCAATTATAGTTTGTTTTGGTTTTCCTTTTTTCGTTTTGAGGTTGTATTTCAGTCTGTATGGCTGTTTCCCTTGAGTTCATTTTCTTTCTCAGTTTCTTTTCAGTGTCTTTCAGTGTCTTTTCCATTAGAACTTTCATCAAAAGTTTGGTGACCCTCAGCTCTCTTCATATTTAAGAGTGAAGTATTAAAAAGTCTCTTACTGCGAGGTGACTTTGTCAACTAGTTGCCTTCACTGTTCGTTGTTAGTCTTTTCACAATCCAAGCACTTTTAGGAGCCAACTTTTTCTTGGAGAGACCATATGTCAGCGTCTGAAGATCTTTTTTCTTGGATCAATTTCTTCTGAAAGGATCCTCTAATCTCTCATTGGGGATTATAAACTTGGCTACTAGTATCCTGATAACTACCAGGATAAAATAGTCTTCCATTCAACCTGTAGGCTGCCACTTAATTCCTGTTTTTTGAATGGAAGCTCATCAGCTATGGCATTTAGAGTTTATAGTTTAGTTCCTTCAAAAAATAAACCTGTTGGTACAGGGTAGAGATTATAGGGTGGGGAGACTAAAGAGGTCTGAGAGATGATTTGGTAGATTTTGCTGCTTTCCTAAGCCACTGTATTTAAAACAAAACAAAACAAAACAAACCTGAAAACACACTTTCTAGAGAAACATTAAATAAAATAAAGAGGAGAAAAGAAGTATTTAGACAATACTCCCAAGGTAATGGGACATGAAAGATTCTGGCTGGAGGCCTAAGACTGAAGGCTAAACTGACAACTTCCCTAATCATTAATGCTACATGACTGTGGCATCAGGATGCAATGATCTATGGACCATTGATTAAATTTTCCCCTTGGTTGGATTGAATTGAAAATAGAGATAATACAATAGCAACTCAATGATCTTATGAAATAAATAAATGGTCCTGTGCCAATGGGGAGAACAAGCATGACCTCTGAGTAGTGAGCAAAACAGGGAAACAAGCTCCCAAAATAAACAATTTCAATGTATATTTTAAGAAAGCCTTTCTGTCACTAAACCAATTATATAGTTAGTCACCAAGCTAAGGCATTTTTTAGAAGACTAAGATCTTGACTGTGTTATAAGGCTTGATTTCCTTTCTCTTCCAATGGAAAGGAAAACTGGAGGGCCTCAGGAAATCTGCACTGCCCCTTCCCACTGGAGCTCAGAGAATAGCCAAAGTCTCTGATTACAATAGAGAGAAAGATACTTTCAAAATGATGGTCATACATTTGCACATTTACTCTCTTCTTTTGTTGCACTTAACATTGCCAACTGGTTTTTTTTTTTTGAGGGGTCTTTTTGTTTTGTTTTTACTGAGAATATGAATTTAACACTCAAACCATCTCATTCACTTTAATATTCATCCCTTAGTAAGTCTTTAAAGTAGACTTAGTACAATTGTGATATTTTTATTACCGAGGAGGAGGCTAAGATTGTGTCAATAACTTACTCAAGGTAGAATTAGAAAGGAAATCTGGACTTGTTTAGCATAGTTGTACAGTAGTGTTGGACATTAAAGTAATGGAATTTGCAGTGCAAATACAAAGTAGATTCCCCTGTTTATTTCTCCCAATTTAAGACCTGGTTCCTCGGTATGCCCAAGAGATGGCAAAACCTTATTTTTGGGATACTATAAGAGTAATATTTAAGAGAAAGAAGGTTTTCCTAGTTAGAGGTGACAACAGTGGATCACAAAAGACCCTGAGATGAAATACTTATGAGATCCGAACCAAAGTAATTATTCAGATGATTAGAATTATGATTATACTGTATTTATACCTGACATAATTTATGCCTCATCTAACAATACAGTGAAAATTATGCCTGAGAAGAAACTTCTCTAGGAGAATATTCCAGTGTGACAAAGCTAAAATGGAAAGAAACTCCAATGGTATAGAGACCATGTAAGCAATGTGGATACCTAGGGACAACATATCTATGGTCTCTAGATACTTTAACGTAATCACTGCTATTGCCCGATTTTCCTGAAATATTTTCTCTGTATTTGATTTCAAAATGCAAATGCAATTAATGGTAATCTATTCCTGCTTGCTTTTGATTAGCTTGTTAAATAAAGCCTAGTTCTGTTAATCCCTATTATGTTTATGTGACCAGTAATCAAAAAATAATGCAGGATTTTTTTGCTCTTCATCCTGTTTCAGTTCATTTCATGCTCCTATCAGCTTCTTAATTTGACATTTCATAAAGAAATGAATGAAATTCTTTATTTAGTTTCATTTACATTGCATATAAATGGAACTTCCCTCATCTCCCATATTATTTATCCTATTAAATCAATGGTGAGGAAAGGAATTTATTTGTCTGGTAATTTAGTTTAGCCTACACTATTGTCTGGGATTTTTATGTGTGATAAGCAGTATTTTATGTCAAAGCTTTCTATGGTTGGAAGATGCTACAGCTCTACAGCATTCTACAGCTCTGCAGAATGTTTCTTCCCATCATTGCCTCGTTTTTTAAGATTTTTCATGGGGCACCTGGGTGGCTCAGTTGGTAGGCAACCGACTTCGGCTCAGGTCATGATCTCATGGTTCGTGAGTTCAAGCTCCGCGTCGGGCTTTGTGTTGACAGCTCAGATCCTGGAGCCTGCTTCGGATTCTGTGTCTCCCCCTCTCTCTACCCCTCCCCTGCTCACGCTCTGTGTCTCTGTGTCTCTCAATAATAAGTAAACATTAAAAAATTTTTTTAAAAAGAGATTTTTCAACAGTACTGTAGAGTATTGTGGGGGGAGGGTTGTGTCACTGGTTAGAGTTTTCAGGAAATAGACTCTGAGGCAGAGGTTCACAGGAAGTTTGTTGTACAGACTAAGTGATTAGAAGAAGCACAGTTGAGCAGGGGTTCGGTGTGCCTCGATGCTCTGTTCATAGCACAGGGAGCTCCTTTTCTGGGATGTCCCTTCTGGGTTATCTGAAATCAAGGAAAGGAGGCAAGCTTTGAGGCCCTACAATGGCCAGTTATTAGGTGTAGGATTTCCTCAGGGAAAGAATTTGGCCCTGAGTGAAGTGTTCTGCTCAGCTGAGATTGCACTCAGGTGAGAGCTGTCAGCTTCCACTACTCCCACTAGCTGGGACAGTGTGTGTTTCAGTCCTGGGGGTGGGGTGAGTAATCTGCGTAGCTCACAGAAGCACCCACTACCATCCATTCTTTGCAGTTTTCAACTTCATGAGTGTCCTATAAGTTCTTGGAGAGTTACTTCCTTTCCACATTTTGGTGTGCCATTTTTCCTGGAAAAGCACACAAAAGGAAAGGTTGGTGGGATAAACTACAGATCTTCTATTCCCACTCCATTGCAGCTTGTTCTGAGGTTGCAAATTATATTCCTTGTCTCTCTCCTCTGTCACCCATTATAGATTCCTGTCACCTTTTCTCTTAGTCTTGCCAATCTAGATTCCCTACCTAGTGGGATGACCCAGAATTTTATAACTATGAGCTGTTATGGCTTCTGCATTTATCTGTTATTATGCATTTATCTATTATTGTCACAATTGGGCAAGCATCATCACAAGGGATCACTTAGATGCAAAATATATTTTTTTTACCCCCACTTATTTTCCCTGCCTCCCCATAATAGCCAAGGTTAATTATCCCTTCCAAAATGGTAACCCTTTTCCTTGCCTGGTGATCTCTTGGCATGAGAATCATAAGAATGACAACCTGCATCTATAGATTAAATTATAGTGGGAAATTTACAGTGTCCTCTCATGAAAGTCTTCAACATCTGATATCCTAGACCTCTAAACAACCCACAGAAGTCAGTTTCAGGGATGATAAACAAAAATAACTCAGGAGGATCACCAGAAGTGTTGTTGAGTTGATCCATTTGTATTTCTACCCCTTTGTTTCTGAACCCATGTATTCCACCTTATAACGACACAACATCATATTATAGGTCAAATGGAATTGCATATTATATGCGTCAAATCAAATAGCAAGAATGGAAGGGCACGGAAGTAAACACACTAATGTGTTTGCTACATTGTAGGACAATATATCTTTCCTTTGAGGATATTATCTCAGAATGGTGCTTTAGCTATACCTTCCAAATGTTTCATTGTACTTTCAGGGCACCATCTTCTGGTTGGTACAGTATGTGATGGCATCAGTGGATCTGTAGTCATTGGCTACCACCACATATCCTTTGCTATACTGTGCTTTTTATGCAATATGATATGGGATCCTGTGTCATTGGATCAAACATTTGGTAAACCTTTGCATAGCGATAGTGGTTAAGGCCTTATGAGCATGACACACAAACCTGTACCTTGAATATGTTGTGTAAATTGTAGTTAAGATGAATCACTGCTCCTTACAGGTTGAAAATGTCTAATGGAATCAACCTGCCACCAAAGTGCTGATTGGACTTCTCAAAAGATGTTCCCATATACAGGGTTGACCTTAGATCTCTTTCGTTTGAAAGTTGAACATTTGGTAGCATCTCTAAATAAATTTGATTGGGTCCTAGGCTCTTCATTCCATGTGTAGCCTTTACTCCCATCACCTTATTGTTCTGTGTATTTATTTCTCCATTCATGACCAAGTACAGAGTCTGGCTGACATCAACGAGCTGACTGCTCCAAAGATCTTCATACCCATTCCTGTAGATGTTCATATGCTTCTTTCTCAGATCTTATTATTCCTGATCTACCAATATTTATCCTTCTAAGCAGTTGACTAATTAACCAGATCATTATCCACCCCCCTTGGATACTTAAAAATCCTACCCACACTACTTCTTTTTCCACAAAAAGTGGATTATTAGGAGAACCACTCAAAGTTCTTCCCATTGCAAAAGTTTATCTGAACCAAATATTATCCCTGAACTAAATTTTGACTTTTTCCTCCTCCATCAACTGATTATAAGAGATCCCTCATCAGGCCATAGGTGTGAAGGAGAGAAAGGTAGTAATTCAAGAGGGGTGGATATCATAGGGATCTGGACCACTTGATTATCCTACTCACTTGTGCCTGCCCCTCTTGGTGACCCTTTTCATGCCTGATCTGTCATTTTCATTGAAGCTGTAATTTGGTGTGTCTGACGGAAAATAGCTCTTGATGGGAAATTTTGGCCACGCAGTTACTTGATGTCCCACGGTTAGGTGCTCTATTTTTTCCAGACCCAGTAGCACACAAGGAACTGTTTCTCAGATGGTTTATCATTCTCCACTATGGGGGACCCTATATCCTGAACCCTATGGATCTCTGATGTGATTCCTCTATGGGAGCTTGCCATAATCTCAAAAGTGCATCCTTTTCAGTTGTATGTTCCACACACTAGACATGCTGCAGTCTTTCCTACTCTGCGCCCTTTTCAAAGCTAGAAGCCTTTCATATTATTTGAGGTGTGGGTTGGAAAAGCATTCCCAAATGAGATATCTCAAGATATTTAGCAAGTATTGTCCTTTCATGATGGTAGGAGGTATCATTTGTCATACCATTTTGTATTTGTTATTTAATATTCTAAATAAAAAAAAATAAAATTGTTAGGATAAATTTTTCTGTTCATCTTTATATTGTACAATACAAATTTTAAAAGTGAATATAAGAACATTTTACTCGTTTGCAGAATCATCAGAATGACATAATTAGTATTTTGTAACTCACACATGCATATGCATTTTATTCTTACTGGAATAGTGGAAATGCCCCATAAAACTAATTCAACTTCTGTTGTTTATTTTTCACTTCTTGATACGTATACATTCTACCAACAGTATCTTTTTGTTATTGATGAGCAAGGAAGAACTGAAGGAAAAAGAAACTTAGATTACTCTATCATTCTCTATCATTCTCTGTCATTTTCAGCATAAGTTGTTGACTAATATGGGAAAGTAACAAGAGTAAGAAAGGATTTGATAGCGTTCCCTGGTCATTTGTGTTTCTTAGAATGTGACTGCCTTATTTCTGAATTCAAACAAGTTCTGTTCAATTGGAAAGTGTAGCCCTCGGGGATTCTGTTAGTCATAAGTATAATATACTTGTACTCACTCTGGGTCTCACTGAATTCCCATGCTTCCTGAGCCCACCAGAATTCTTTGCTCACAGAACATTGCAACACCATATGCAAATGAAATAGCATTAATGGGAGGGGCTACAGATTGTGCATATCATTCTCATCTGATCATGTGCTGCTCCTTTGTTACATCAGACTTCACTTACAAAACACAAGTTCAAAGATAAAATTAAGAATTTCAAGATAGTAACAACAGACATTGAACCAAGGACAGGCTCTTCTGAGTACAGAGGAAGATGATAGGCCTGTGAAGTTTGTTCTGACCATAGGTCATTTTGATGAAGAACTAGAGAAATTATTACCATAAATACTTGCTTTAGTATTTCAGGGTTCTACCTGTTTAGAACCTGGTTTTTCTTTAGATCACTGATTTCCAGATCTGAGATTTGACTCAGGCCCTGAAACTGGACAAGATATTATGACATTTTATTGCTCCCATGTTCCAGATGATCCATTCTTAATTTTCCTTGATGTATTTTGTTATTACAGTTGAGAAACAACCTTATCTGCCCATTTTCTTGCCCCTAGGAACTCCATAGCTTTCTGCAGATCAGGATCCCCTGGCTGCTACTCTGACTCTGCTATTCATTACAATAACTGTGTACACCTTCCTTTTAGTGGTTAACTACTGACACTTAGTTTCTATTATTTTGGGAAGCTGTAATCACCATTGTATCAGTGAACCAAATTCTATACGAGCATTTCAACCATATTTCAAGGCTTACAAAAGATAGCTACCGCTTAACTTCTCAATGATGTTGGTGCCCCTTCTCATCAGTGTATATGCCATATCACCAGTAAATTGAGTAACATAGTATCTCACATGTAAAATAGTTACATTGTATATCCCTCTAGTATCCTATGCCCTCTAAACCTTTTACTTCCCTTCCTTTTTGAACTATCCTTAGCAAGAGTTCTGGTACATCTGTTTCATGTAGGATGAGCCATCACTTTCTTAAGCTTTTAAGAGCCATCTTAGTAATATGTTACTGTTCTCTGGATCCTTGCTAGGATGTGAAAGTATAACGGAAGGGTGCCCTAATATTGGTAAATGATTTTCTTGCCATACTAAATGTTTCACCTCTCCTTGATTCTTCACTTTCAGGATCCAGTCCTATGCATCCTCTATGGTATTCTATGGGTATATGTTAGTTAATTTATGTAATTCCTTTGAGATTAGTCGCATTATGTTATAACAGACCCATCACTTTCCTGAATAGGTTATAATGGATTATATTAGTGGCCAGAAGAGCAGGTGGCAATACATTCTGATGGAGTATGTATTTTCTTGCAAAGAAAATTTGTCAGCATTGTAATTGGGAATTGAGGTACTTCTGAAGGTCAAAACATGCATTTGAATTTAAGTTTTCAAATTCATCACCACAGATATCCCTATTTCCAAGTTTCAGGATCTCACTTCTTCCTAATCAAAGCTCACTTTGGCCTAGAAGACCTTTCAGAATTGAAAACCCAATCTGCTCTCAAGCTTTTCTAACTATAAAGGTTAAGATATGGACTTCATCCTTAGCTTCATCAGCCCTTTAATTATGGAAGATGAAAATCTCTTCATATGCTGCCAAGGTTTTCATACTTAATATTTAATTGGTGATTAATCAGCCTCAGTCTTGCACTGCTTTTCTCCAGCACGTTGAGTAACCCATACAGTTCTACAATCCCTGAAATTACTACCTCACCCTGAAACATTACATCTTCTAGTGAATTTTCTTCCATCTGTGAAAGTCACACAACTACAGCATGCTGGGGACTGTTAGCGCTCCATGTATCATCCATGATGGATTCCTCACTGCCAGCCAGTTAGAGGGTCGTTTACTTCCAATATCTCCTTTTAGAGTCTGTTTTCCTTGAACCCTATCAGGCACCAAGTTTATAGGCCAGGTTTCCTGGGAAACAGACTCTGATGTGAAGATGTCCATGCAGTAAATGTATTAGTGACTACTCTTAAGATCAACCTCTGGGGACATTGAAAGAAACAGAAAAGCAGTAAAAGAAAGAAGCCCAACTCTAATGCAATAATAACAAAAGACTCAGCTGATACTGTGCCAAGGTCTGAAGCTCAGAGAGCCTTTCACATTTGTTCCATTATGAACAAGGGGACCAGACCTTTGTACTTCTTCATTGACCATTCATTGGATGTGGTCATAACCACATTGAAGACTGATCATAAGGTTAGGCAAGGCAACTCTCTTTGAATGAAGAAAAATTCCTAACCTAAGGATAAGCCTAAAGATGCTTATCAAACTTCTCACAGCTGGGGGATCAGTGCTGCAATACAGAGGATTTGTTTATTTTAGAGGCATAGACAGGAGGACTAGAAACGATGAGCCTTTGAAAAGGCCAGATTTAGCACAAGTTCTGTCTATGAGTGCAATCAAGGCTAAATCAACAAGCTCGACCAGTCTTTCCTGTGAGGAGAGGGTGTGAGGACAACCTGGGCAGAGGTGAATCTTCCATTGTAAACTAGCTCTAGTCCCTCTGGACCAGAAAAAGGCTAGAGGACCCACAACACCTTTGCCTAAGCTGGTTGTGTCTGTGCTGGGGACAAACCCATCTTTGGGAGGGGAAACTGTGGTACCCTCTGGTCACCAGGAGGGCCACAAGAGTTCAGAATCAATGTACAATGAGGCCCTAAGGCCAGCAAGCATCCACTTGCCCCAGCCCCAGTCGTCTATGCATAGCCTTCAAGGAGGGATGATCCAAGGCAGCCAAACTTCTTGGGGCTCCTCTGTTCCCCTTACCTTTAATGCTTGATACACTCTAGTCTGTTCTCCATTTCTTTTCTTTTTATATATATATTTTTTTAATGTTTGGGTTTTTTTGGGGGGGTACAGGGAGGAGAGGCAGAGAGAGAGGGAGACACAGAATCTGAAGCAGGCTCCAGACTTTTACCTGTCAGCACAGAGCCTGACACAGGGCTTGAACCCATGAACTGTGAGATCATGACCATTTGAAGTTGGATGCTTAACCGACTGAGCCACCCAGGCACCCCATGTTCTCCATTCCTACAGTATTGTGTTTTTGTTTTTCCAAAAAACATGTAGAAACATACATATAATATGTAGAATTTTAAGTCTAGCTTCTTTTACATGACAGAAAACATTTGAGATTCATTTGTTTATGTATAGTTCATTCCTTTTCATTGTTAAGTAATATTCAATTGTAGGGACAAACCAGATTATGTTTCTCCATTCCCCATTTGAGGAACATTTGGCTTGGTTTTAGTTTTTGATGATTTTGAATAAAGCTCCTGAAATATTAGCATGCAGGATTTTATATGAAGATTTGTATTTTATATGGGTAAATACTTAGGAATATGATTACTGGATCATATGGTAAGAATATATTTAAATTTATAATAAACTATCAAACTATTTTCAAGAGTGTATCCCTATTAATAATATATGAAAGTTCTGCTTGCTGTACATCCTCTTTAGCTCTTGGTATTGTAAGGCTTGTTGTTTTAACAGGTAAGTCCATTTAAGTTTACGCCACAAGTTGTCTTACCTTATCTAGGTTGCATTGTCAGATTTCAAAACTTTTGGTGTGTTCTTTGGTTCTTCCCCTGGAATGTTTCTCCCAGGTGTTAGTCTGTGACGTGGGTGGTGATCCATTTTGTAGTTCAGTTCTCAAAGCCTTTGTAATACCTCTTGTATGCACTACATGTATATACAGGTTAGGGGTAAGCCTGAGACGTATATAGGTTCATACATAGAATTAGGGGACCCCCTTTTCTATGTCTCTTCTTTCTAGAATTTCCTTCACACTTGTAGGCTCCAGGGGTCCTTTTTCCCAGTTTCTCTGGCAAGTAGGTATTTTTCTTTAAGCATTTTAGTCTTCCACACTGCTGCTCAGTTCCACCTGCTGAATTCATCCTTGACTAAGTGTTAAAAGAGAACAAAAATAATAATAATGATGATGATACTACTAATAATAGTAATAGTAATAATAATAATAACAATAGCAGCAGTAGCAGGTATTTGCAACAGTTTTTGCACCACAGGGCTTGTTTTAATATTTCCTCTCTGCAGAGAAGTTATTTTCTCTTAAGTTTTAGGTGCCAAAGCCACCAATACTGAAACTGTGCAGATTCATGGCCTTGGGGCAGAACCATAGGGTAAGATAGGGTAAGATGGAGAAACAGAGAGAGAGAAACAACAGGGACTTTTATCACACCTTCCAACTCACAGCAGCTTTTCTTCCTAATTCTTTAGCCGGGAGAATGTGTTTCTCCTGGATACAATGCATTTTCAGAGTTGCTTTGTGTATTTTATCCCAAGTGGGCTGTAGTAGGCTTCCTCCATCTTGGGAAGCCTCCAGTGCTGGAAGTTCTGGATCCTCTGTCCAACCAAGTTCATTACAGGACTGTTTTGCTGCTATAGTCTATGCAACTTCTACTATGGCACACCATGGCATCTGGAAGTATGGAGATGTATAGATAGTGGCCCAAGAAACATTTGAGCATCTCAGCTGTTGGTAGGTAAAACAATTATTTCTCTATCTCCTCTGATCCACTTAGGCTCTGGGATTCATATCCCTTGCCCAGCCATTTTTTTTTTTAAGTTTATTTATTTTTGAGAGAAGAGAGAGAGAGTGGGGGGTGGGGGGGTGGAGAGGGAGAGAGTGAGAAAGAATCCCAAGCAGACTCCATGCTGTCAACCCAGAGCCTGACGTGGGGCTCAATCTCACAAACTGCAAGATCATGACCTGAGCTGAAATCAAGAGTCGGATGCTTAACTGACTGAGCTACCCAGATGCCCGTCATTCTGTTTGTTTTTTCCCTTTAATTTCAAAATTAAAGAAAAATGCTGACCAATCACTTTTCTTTTATCTGATATCTACCATAATTATATATTTTTAAAGCCATGTAAAAAGGTAACTAAAATTAGTGACCAATATGATTTTATAGTTATTTAGAAAATATGTCCTAGGTATCATTTCTAAATAAAGAACATGCAATTAAGTTAGTTTGCAAATGTCACCATTACTGGGAATATGTCATGAGCTAAAGGTGAATGCATGATAAATGAGCTAAGATGAAACATTTAATTTCCTGCCACACTTTTCTGAGAAATACTCATAAGTGTCTCCCATCACATAATTTACTTTTATCATATGAGGTCTTATGCTCTATTCTAAACAAAGCTACTCCTTTCCCCTTGTAACCTAAAGTCTTTAATCCAAAAATAAATAGACCTCACTCTTTGAGAAGATAGTTTTTAAATATTGGTTCAAGAGTGTACAGAAAGAAAAGCTGCATTCATATCAGAGAGAGAATAGCCTATACCTGCCCTTATTTCTTGTTGCAAATAACAGCACATACTTCATTTAAATACATAAAATTAGAGGTATTGACTGTGGAATTTTTACTACAATACCTGCTATAGCTGCCATAACAGCATGAAGAAGAACCATGTTAACAGTAGGATAATCTCAAGGAAACCAAGGCATAAAACAAAGTTTTAGGGTAGCTGACTTTGCTTTAGGATCTCTTTGATCTCTTGTCAGTACTTCCCTTCCATTGCCCTCAAGTGTCCGGGAAGATTTTACTGTGGTGTACTCCATCAGCTATGGCACCCCAAGCTATCAGATTGCTAATACTTTGATAGTGCCTCAAAGCAGTATACTTTAAATCTTATTTACTGTTTATTTTGTGAAGAGGCTAAAAGATACATGGAGGAGAGCCAGAGAAAGGAAAATTTCTATTGGTGGAGCTTGTTTCTTTTCTATTATGGTCTGAGGAAGGACGACCTGATGCTTTTTTTTCCCCCCTTCTAGAGAACACCGAAATCACTTCAGGTCACCAGAATCATGTATGGTAGGTTTGAGGATTTCAAATTTGATCAAGGAAGAGATAAGAGATAAGGTGGAAATACACAAGCTTTTTTGGGCAGTATTTGGACAGGATTGCAAGAGTGGAAATACTTCCTAGCAAAAGAGGTTTTAGAGACGGTAAGGCAAGGCTGCCATCTAGAAGGGGAATAGGGCATGGAATGTCCCAGGGAAGAAGGAGAACTTGGAGAAGGGGTTTATGTGTCTACTGATGAAAATGTGTAGGTGATAAACATGTCTAGATTATATCACTCAGCGTCAAGGTGGGGAACCTCTGATCAGAGAGCTCCAAAGTGCAATAGGATTTCGGGGCCTTTTTTATAGGTACAATATTTATCTTATTAGCAGATATTGGGTACAGTTTCACAAGATACTTAAAGTAAGTAGGCTTTGGCGCACATGGGTGGCTCACTCGGTTGAGTGTCCAACTTTGGCTCAGGTCATGATCTCCTGGCTTGTGAGTTCGAGCCCCGTGTCAGGTTCTGTGCTGACAGCTCAGAGCCTGGAGCCTGCTTCAGATTCTGTATCTCCCCCTGTCTCTTTGCCCCTCCCTACCTTGAGCTCTGTCTCTCTCCCAAAAATAAATAAAAACATAAAAAAAAATAAGTGAAGTAGGTGGGCTTTAAATGGCTAAATTATATTTATCTGAACTATATTTGAAGCAATTGATTGGTAATTAATTGGCACCAGTAGACTTTGGGTTAATGTCCTAGCCTGTTGTGAAGAAATAGGCAATACAGGGATCATTTTGAGCCATTAAAGAGGGGTATCTTTAGCCTATTTACATAACATTATCCTCCTAAGAATTCAGTTAAGAGCAAACTCCTTGAAGGAGGGTATCTTCCCCCGCCCGCTGCTCCATCCAAAGACCCAGACAATTTTTAAACTGGTGCTGAGAAAACTGGACAACTACATGTAAAAGAATCAAACTAGACTACTTTCTAGCACCATACACAAAAACATCAACATCACTTATCGGGGAAATGCAAATCAAAACCAAAATGAGATGTCACCTTTTGCCTGTTACAATGGCTAAAATCAGGAAGATAAGAAATAAGTGTTGGTGAGGATGTGAAGAAACCCTCATGCACAGTTGGTGGGAGTGTAAATTGGTACAGCCACTGTGGAAAACAGTATGGAGGTTCCTCAAAAAATCAGAAGTAGAAATACCATATAATCTAATAATTCCTTCATTGAGTATTCACCCAGGGAAACCCAAACACTAGCTTATAAAGATACATGCACCCCTATGTTTATTAAAGCATTATTTACACTAGCCAAGACATGGAAAAAACCTGTGTCCATCAGGTAGACAAATGGGTAAGGGAAATGTGGTATATATACACATAGGAATATTACACAACCATAAAAAAGATGGGATTGTGCCATTTGAAACAACATGGATGGAACGAGAGGGTATTATGCTAAGCGAAGTAAGACAGACCAAGAAAAGTGAACTCCATAAGATTCCACTCATAAATGGAATCTAAAAAAATTTAATAAACAAATAAAAAGAATCAGAACTATAAGCAGTGAGAACAAACTATTGGTTGCCAGAGGGGAGGTTGCCAGGGGTGGAGAGTTGGGCAAAATGGGTGAAGGGTAGAGGGAGGTATAAGCCTCTAGTTATGGGATGAGTGGGAATAAAAAGCAGAGCATAAGGCATACAGTCAATGATACTGTAATGGTGATGTAAAGGGATAGATGGTAGCTATATTTGTAGTGAATATAGCATAATGCATAAACTAATCAAATCACTAAGTTGTACACCTGAAACTAATGTAACATTTTGTGTCAACTATACTAAAAAAAATAAAACAAAACAAAAAAACAAAGGATTCCTTCCAAAAACACAGTGTTGTTTTGTAAAGAGTTCTGGTAAGTGTGTTTTCCCCACAATGGGGTTTTGAGATCTCTTAGAGGGTTACATTTTGGGCAGTCTCTTCTCTGTCTCATCACTTACTCCAGCCTTAATCTCGTTCCTCATCAGTGGTAATATCTCTCCAAGGTCTTCTTGGTTGATTGCTGTTAGAATATATCAGGAGTCATTGCTAGGATAAGGGAGATAAGGTTTTCTAGAAGTCTGGCATTCATAAAGCAGAGCAGCTTTAGAAAGGAATTAATAAAAGCAAGCAAAAAACAGAGTTCATGGGTGGACCTATTTAGTGAATGAAGATCAGAACTTTGCAGATATAGCCAAGATTGGGTTAGCACGTATGTAAAGAAGATATATTTATATTTTGCTTGGAAAGGAGGGGCAGCAGTGGGCAAGAAACCCCTATATTCTGTATTTTATGTAAAAACATGTAATGTAGAAATATTTTGAAGGACAATTTTATATCCATAATTCAGAGGCTTAGAAGATATATTTTTGAGTGTGAAGCTTGTCAGAGATTAATATGTTAAACTAATTATTGAGGATCTTCTTCTAATCTAATGAAAACTTATTAATATTGATATTAAAGAAGGAAATACAACGTATTTTCGTAGCTCCCTTCTGCTCCCAGAGATCAACAACAAAAAAGGGTTTGCAACATCATTTATGCATCTAAACAGAATTTTGTTGCACAAAAGGATACCATCTTTTTAAGTATAGAAGTTATGGCAGAAAGGTTAATAACCACTGGCAATAGCGTTTTAATAACCATTGGCGCCAGTGTCCTTGATGTCTGGGAGAAACCATCTGAAGTCCAGTTAAAATGACCTTCTGGAAATCATACTTATTTGATCTTGGACAGGTCACTTAATGTCTCTGAGACCCAGCTTCTTCATCTAAAAAGAAGATAATATTGATTATAGTAGTACCTCCTCTCAAAGGGTTATTAGGGTTAAATGAGTTAGTGCATGAAAAAGATTTAGCAAATTTCCTGGCACAGAGTAAGTACTCTAAGCATTAACTATTATATTTGAGTAAATAAGAATATACTGAACAAACTCAGTTATGCCACTGTCTGTCTGAGCCACACAGTTCTATCACAGTGATATATATGCAGCAAGCTGGCAATCCTGTGAAGACACAATTTCCTTATGGCCCATAACCACCAAACTCATACCACTTGTGAGGAAATGTGTATTTCTTTGTTTCTTTGATGATGGATATTTATAATCAAAGGGACCCAGAACAAATCACCCAAGTTACTCCTACAGAAATCAGAACACCCACACCACATCTGACTACTTGGTAAGAAAGCCACAGCAGACTAATATGTTTACTACCAGTGAAAGGGCTATCGTATCTGGTTTTTATCTAATCATATGCCATGAACACATCCTCCAAAAAAATACATATTTTTTTACTATTCTGAATACCAAGCCTTGTTTTAGTTTTCTAAATTTATAGTCAAATTTTCTAAGCAAAACAGGCACTAATTTCATTTTCACATTTCATTTAGCAAAGAACTTGCTTAGTATTTTTTTAGAGTAGACGAATAAGATTAAATTTTTCCATAAAAGTGTTAAAATAGAAAGACTAAATTTTGTGTGCCACTAAAAAACATATAAATATAATTATTCTTTTGTTTTAAATAAACAGATTTATGTGTGTATACAACTTTGTAATTATTTTAATGTGGTTTAGTATGATTTGCAACTTGTGTCAAAACTAAAGAGAATTAAACAGTCAGTGGTCTATCTTAATTCTTTGTGAAATGCAACACCATGGTCCACTGAACAACTATTAATTAAGACAGTCACTCAATTGGCATGTTTCAGCTACCAGTAAGATATGCAAATTTAGCAGAATGTGCTATCTCACTAATTAATATTGTGAGCAAGAAACTTTTTTCTCTCAATTAATTCACTTCATAATGGATAGTATAATATAGCAATATTTTCAAATAGTTTATGGAAGATTCTACTTATATGTCCATGCATATGTGTATTTTTATAGTATAGGGTACTTTACATAGTATTATGAAGTGTTGAATTCACAATTATGTGGAAAAGGAATATTTGCTGAGGACAAGAGAAAAGAGGCCAACAGGGCTTGTGACAATCAAGCAAACAAAGGTGTCACTCCAGAAAAAGAGAGACATTCAGCAGTGCAGAGCTAAGAAACACACAGAAGTATAAATATTATATGATTCCACTTACATGAAATATAAAGGAGACAGATGGGAAACTGTCGACATCAGGGAAGCCTTACTTGCTTTTTATCCTTGAAGTAAGATAAGTAGCAGGGGCTCCCCTCTGAACCTAAGTATTTCCACTCTTTCAAAGTTTTGAGAAATTGATGAGACCAGGCCTCCTTTTCCACAAACAGAATGTTTAGGGGAGCAAAATAAATTGTAGCAGTAAATGACCACTTTAACATGATTTGTGTTTTGTGGTAATAACAGATGTAACAGGGATACTAATTATTGTATATATTAAACAAGGGTTTTAATTTTTCTTTCTAAATCAATGGGTCTCAAACTTGGCTGCACAAACAGAACCACCTTGAGAGCTTTGAATGAATCCTGATGCCTGGGTTTTAGCACAACCCAGTGACATTGGAACCTCCAGGGTCGAACCCAGGTATCAGGATCTTTAAAATTCCCCAGGTAATTCCATTATGCAAGAATGGTTGAAAGGCACTACTGAAATCATATTTTATTGCAGGCTTTAAATCATAAAGGGCATTTAAATAAATACAAATGAGAAAGACTATAATCACTAGACTTTCAACCAAACAAAATTTGCCTTGAAAGCTGAACACTATGGAGAGAGAGGATTTGCTAAATATGTTTTATCTCTGTAATATATTAACTGCCAAACCTGCAGAACTCTGCTTATAGAGTTACTCTACAGTATAGAATCTGATAAAATCCTTGCCTACCAATATGGTTGAGCTGAAATTGGGAATAAAAAGTAGATAAAAGAAAAGTGGGATATACATACACTGAAGGTTATACAAGATTTAATTTGGGTATATGCTAGATCCTATATATGACTTTATTATTTATGTAAAAATAATTAAGATACTCTGCTTTACTAATACATTTACTAATATGTAGCTTACAAATTTCAAAAGATTCCCTAGTTCTGTCCATATGTTAGAGGGTCAAATGTCACCTATGTTTTATGAGCTACTCAGAGGAAATCATAGGGTTTCTACAAATAATAAGCAATGAAGCCCTCACCAGTTGTCTTATCTTCAGAATATTGTGACATATTGCAGTAATGTATGAGCTTGATAAGTGCATTTACAGTAATACCCTCTTACCTCAACCAAATACAATCCTTACAAAATAGATAAATTGCTTAAACAATTAATGCAGTGAAGCCATGCCTTAAAGATAATACCCACAATGCAAGTACATGTAGACCAAAAAACAAATAGACAACAAGAAACTCATAGCATAAATACTCCTATTTTTTATATGAATACACACTTGACCATATTATGAAGTAAAGAAATGGCAATCTATTGATCTCTGGACAAGAAGTTTAAAAAAATTAATACTATGTTAAAAATCGATATTATTTTCAGTCTCTAACCTTTAGGTTTCTTGTGTCTTGAAATAATAGACATGAATGTCATTATTCTGTCATTATTGGCAAGATATTTTTAAAAGTCAATCATTTCATATTTATGTTTTATTATTTTTATATTTGAATCACTTTATATATAGTATATATGTATATATATACTATATATGTACTATGTATATAAAATTTATTTTTTATTGCTACACTCAACTAATATAATTTCTAATAAGTAAGTGAACATTTTCCTGGAATGGATGGTAGCCATTTCACACTGGTAATTGGTAAGATCACAGCTATATTATGATGATACTAATGTCGACTCTCCCTTTTACAACGAATATTAAGAAGGTTTTAAAGCAAGCCTGTGAAACACAATTTTAATACAGAGAGTAGCCAACTATTAGGCTTTATTAACTCACATCATATATTTGCTGGAATATTATATCTATTAGTTGTTTACCAATATGGCTTTTTAAAAATATTTTTTTCTGACTGCTCATTCATCATATCAGTATTTTACTTGTTAGCCAATTTTCTTGAAGTCCCTAAAAAAGAAAAATAAATTTATTTTGGGCTAATTTCTATGTATTGCAGCCTGATAGTTTTAAAAACAGTGCAGTGAATTGGGAGTGAGAATTTCCTCTTTTTCTTTTTTTTTAACCCCTGCTCTACACCAAGGAAGCACTCACCTTGTTTCATGGATTTCCTAAGTGTCAGAAATGAATTTCCAAACTTTATGTGTATTCCAAATTTATGTATTTTGTGTCTTTTCATGTTTCCCCACCATAACATACATTATGGAATGTAGTGCATATGTTGGTGCCAATGAAATCTCCTTGGATTCCTTTTATTGTTTTAGATTCCCCAGTTTCTGTCTATGTTTTCTTTCAAAAGTACACACCTGTGGCTCTCTTCAAATGGCAGCTGCTGCTGAAATTTCTTTGCTTGCTGACATATAGAGCTAGAAGTTTTGGGGGTTTACCTTCCCATTGCCCTACTCCCCAAGAAGCCCTTAGACATTGACTAACCAGGGCAAGATTATAAAAACTCAGCTCTACTGCCTTAGGCCAGGACAAAGTCTTGTGTCATAATTTATACTCCAGGGTTTCTCTGCAGAATCAGACCAGAGCTATACCACCAAGACTGCCTGAAATTGTACTTTTGTTTGTCTCTCTCTTTTTTTTTTTTTTTTTTTTTTTGATGTCTGCTCCCCCAACCCATAATCATTTTCTCCTTGGGTGCATTCCCTTAATAAATACATGGCACATGAATTCTCAACATTTTTTTTGAGGAGTATTAGATCAAAAATACTTAGAGGTTATTGGTGTAGAGGAGAGAAACCAGTTTACTATTAAAACTTAGATAGAACAGGAACAATAATATAAGATAAAGCAAAGCCAACAACAATAGAAATTTCCCAGGGTGAATCAGCAGCACCACCATGACCATAACTACATGTATTTATAGTGTGTAGAGATGTGAAAGAAAAAAAGAGGTAGATAGAAGATATGAGAAATATGAGAATATGTGTCCCAGTTTTCCCTCTTTGGCTTTTAAAAAGGAGAACTCTTTACTTTTCTGTTGCTGCAGAACATAACCTCTGAAAGCATACTGGCTTACAACAGAGTTATTATTATCTCATTTGGTTTATAGGGTGATGAGCTTAGCTTGATGGTTCTCCCTTGAGGTTGCAATCAAATGAAGGCTGAAAGTAGCATATTTGAAAGGCCCTTTCACTACACGTCTGGTCTAGAATGGCTGGAAGAGCTGAAGCTGATGTGGTCACTTGATATGGCTAGTTTGAGCTTTCTCACAGGGTAATTTCAAGGTATTCATATTTCTCATACAATGGCTTGCTTTCTCCTGAGAAAGCATTCCAGAAGACTAGGGCAGAAGCTTCCATGCTTCTTCTGGCCTAGGTTCAGAGGTTTTGAAGTATCACTTCTGGCACTAATAAGTGAGTCATATGGCCAGCCCAAACTGAGTACTCTGAGACATAGTTCATTTAGGGCCATTTTTAGATGTGTGTTTAATAAAATGAAGGGAGTACAGAAAACATGAAGCACTCACCTTGTTCCAGAGTGGATGAAGATCCCAGAAGGACACCCTGAGTAGAAGCCCCAATATAATATGGGATAATGCATACTAGTTAAAAGAATAGAACATAATGTTCAGGCCCGGTGGCATATCAGAATCCCCCTCAGTTCCATTGAGGTGTGGATTCTGAATTGAGAGCCTATGGTTCTATCAGGGGGCTTGCTAGGGTGGAGCTAAATGATTTTGCAGTGGAGGTGGAAGATGGATAATCTTAGCAGTGCTAGATGGAGAATATAACAACACGCAGATGTCTGCAATTGAGTAGGAGTCAAGGGGAAACAAATTCAGGAAAGAGGGGTGACCAGAGCTCCCCAAGAGCATAGCACAAGGCAAATGAACAGACGAGCACAAAAGGCAAATAGGGAGTGCAGGGACCCAGCAGCCAAAAGACATCACCTTGCATTGCACATAGCGATTAGCTAGCTAACACACACACAAAGACAACTTAGTGGCCCCGGGAGCTCATTTTTTTTCTGTAATTAGATCTCACAAGCCAAACATCCCTCTTGTCTATACCCACTTTACACACACACACACACCCCATCGCCAGTATTTGGGAATTTAACATCTTAATTTCCATCTGAAACAACTATTTTACCTCTTACTGAGTTGATAATGCAGTTTCTTATAGCTCTGGATAGCCTTGATTTAGTGAGAAAGGGGTTATATTTCACAAATAGAAATTTGAGGCTTGGAAAGGTTAACTATTTCATCATGTTCACATAAGTAGTAACAGGAGGAATCTGGTACTCAACTTCATGTCTGCTGCCTCACTCTGTGTTCTTTCCACTTTACTATCTCCAGTATTTACATCACTGAAAGGTGCAATTGAAATATAATTTTCAGAAATTCATCATTTTTTAATCTTCACATTTCACCAACAAATGCATTTTCTGGTTGTGATAACTGTAATCTGAAAACAACTACATATTAATAAAAACTGACACTGATTTGTTTTTAGGTGTTCATTTATGCAGTGTGAATGAAGTCAGCTGTGTAAAAATGACAGGAGAGAGAATTTCTTATGGCTCATTAGTAGAACATACAGCAGCAATCAATTGTTGTATTTAATAGTCACCACACATGGAAGATAAAGATTTATTTCAGCAATGGAATTAAACTTGAAAAAGCAGGCAAGAGAAGGATTGGAGGTGGTGATAGAAGGTATTACAAAAAGAATCAAGTTTTCACCAAGTTACATGAATTCTTTCAGTTTTAAAATTGTATGCATGTCTAAATTAAACCAGAAGTATTTTCAACCATCTTCATGACTGTTTCCTCCACTTTCAAAATCCTTCTGTTTTACCATGATTTTAGTAATATAAGGTGTCAAAGATATTAGTTATAAAATTGATTTTGGGGATATCCTGGCAATATAACAACAATAAAACAAATTAAAAGCTACCACTTTTTAAAATATTGTGTCCTACACATCATATAGATCTTTTTATCCTAATTAATTCATTTAATTTTAAAAACACTTTCATGAAATTAGTTACTAATATTTCCATGGTGAGAAAATGAGGCACAATGAGATTAAATAAATTGTGTTAGATGACATGTCTCCTAAGTGATAGAGTTGGGATATGAACTCAAGTAGTCTGGTCTCAGGGTCTACTCTGCTAACCCCCTAAGATGTCCTTCTTTTCTATCTAGACTACTGTATTTAAGCAATATTTTAGTATTTTCCCCTAAATTTGATCAACACATATGCACAAATATGTAAATATTTTAAGTATTTTTTGTTTCTATTCAAAACAATTACTTGTGGGGGGAATTAAGATGGAGGAGGAGTAGGAGGACCCTATGCTTGCTTCAGTCCTTGAACACAACTAGATAAATATCAGATCATTCTAAACACCCAGGAAATTGACCTGAGGACTGAGAGAACAAGCTGCACAACTAGAGGGAGAAAAGAGGCAACATCATGGAAGATAGAATATGGGGAGATGGGATTTGGGGGAGAAATGAATCATTGGTGCTGCTGAGGAAAGAGAGCCCTGATCAGGAAAAGAGAATAGAAAGAAAGAGAACAGAGTGCAGGGCATTGCCCAAGAACACTTCCTCAAAACCACTGAGGGAGAAAATGAGAGGGGCTGATAAATGCAAGTTTTTGCAAGTTTTTACAAGAAGCGGAGCTCAAAGACTAAAGTTTTAGAAGCCCACGCCATCACTGGGTGGAATTTGGTGGACATGGAGGTGCTCCTGTAAAGAAGGGAAGCAAAGACCCAGAGCAGATGGTGTGGTCTGAGGATCCCCTGGGTCCCATTGGGAGAAGCAGTTCTCCTTCTTGGAGAGCAATTGGGAGAGTTGGCACTGCCTCCCCAGGGACAAAAGTGTCAGCAGATACCATTGAGCTGCTCCATTGATTAGTATATGAGCAGAGGCAGCTGCTGAGCGCAGCTAACCTGGACACCAGCTTTTTGATGAGTTTTACCATAAATTACAAGCCCTTGTGCCTTCATACAACTGCCCTTCTGGGATAAATCAGCACCAGACACAGCATGGCAAGATACTCACCCAGAGGATCAGTATGGGTCTGTCTGTGCTGTGCCAGGTCCCCAAAATTTGGAGTTTTGAAACCCAGCCAATGTGCCTGAGATAAAACACAGGAGCACTGTGCTGCTGGGTGGGCTTGGACACAGACAGGGTGAAGGCAGGGATCTGACTGAAGCCTGAGACACAAGAGGGGAGACTGTTCGCTTTTCTGTGAGGACTTCTAAAGCAGCAGTGGGTGCAAACTCCCTTTTCCAGTGAGGCAAGAACTGGCTGACACCATTTTACTGATGCCCATTAGCACGGATGACTTCAGTGAGTAGCACAGCATTCCATAGCGGATGCTTGAGCTGCTTACACCCCACCCCCTGCGCTCTGCAAGTGCTTCTGAACTAAGGTAAGTGTGCCCAAGAGAGCAACAATGTCCCTCCCCCAGAAAACCAGCACAGTCTCCCCTCTCCCTTATATGCACCAAGTCTACTGAGCATAGAGTGCTACAAAGCTTAAGCTCTAGGGGAAATAGGATCTAGCCTCTTTTAACAAGCAGACCAAAACATACCTACTTAAAACTACTACACGCTGGACAAGGTCCAAACATTCCCCACTGCAGGCAAGGAGAAACTGCAGAGGACTGACCTGAGGAAAAGAGCAGCCAAAACACAACAGCAGAGTACACAGAGTATATGCCAGAAATATTCCTGAAGCACCAGGCCCCGGACAGTGCAGAACTTCTTCTTAATATGGCCATTACTCTTAGGAGCAGTAATGTTCTTTCATAACACACAGAAGACAGAGACCTAGACAAAATACCATGGTGGAGGAATTCACCCCAAAGAAAGAACAAGAAGAGGTCATGGCCAGGGATCTAATCAAAGCAGGATGGAAGAAGCAGAGGAATAAGTAAGTTATATAGATGATAAACTTAAGGAAAATAATAAAGCTGAAAAGAAAAGGGAAAGAACAATATTGGATAATCAATGTAGACTTAAAGAGCTCAGTGACTCTTTATTTGAACAAATTATAGCTGAAAACTTCCCTAATCTGGGGAAGGAAACAGACATCCAAATACAGAAGGCATAGAGAACTCCCATCAAAATCAACAAAAGCAGGCCAACACCAAGATATATCTTATCAAAATTTGCAAATTACAGAAATAAGGAAAGAATCCTGAAAGTGTCAAAGGAAAAGAAAACCATAACCTAGAAGGGAAGATAAATAAGGTCAGGAGCACATCTCTCCACAGAAACTCAACAGATCAGAAAGGAGTGGCATGATATAGTCAGTGTACTGAGTGGGAAAAATATGCACCCAAAAATATTTGATCCAGAAAGGGTGTCATTCAGAATAGAAGGAGAGAGAAAGATTTTCTCAGACAAACAAAAACTAAAGGAGTTCGTGACCACCGACTGAACCTTGCAAGAAATATTAAAGGGGGGACTCTTTGAGTGGGACAGAAAGACCAAAAGCAATGAAGATTAGAAAGGAACAGAGCTCCAGAAACAATGACTTAACAAGTAATAAACTGGTACTAAATTCATATCTATCAGTAATCACTCTGAATGTAAATGGGCTAAATGTTCTAATCAAAAGATATAGGGTATCAGATAAAAAAATAAATAAGACCCATATATATGCTGCATATAAGAGACTTATTTTATTTTTATTTAAATTTTTTAATGTTTATTTTCGAGAGAGAGAGAGAGAGAGAACATGAGCGGAGGCAGGGCAGCAGAGTAGACAGAGCAGGAGACACAGAACCCAAAGCAAGCTCCACGCTCCAAGCTGTCAACACAGCCTGAAATGGAGCTCAAACCCACAACCATGAGATCATGACCTGAACTGAAGTTGGACACCTAACTGACTGAGCCACCCAGACACCTCTAGGAGAGACTTATTTTAGACCTAAAGACACCTGCAGATTAATAGTGAGGGAATGGAGAACCATTAATCATCCTAATGGATATCAAAAGAAAGCTATACTTATGTCAGACAAACTAAATGTTAAACCAAAGACTGTACCAAGAAATGATGAAAGGCACTATATCGTAATAAAGGGGTCTAGCCAACAAGATCTAACAATTATAAATATTTATGCCCCCAACTTGGAAAACACCCAAATGTATCAATCAATAACAAACACAAAGAAACTCGTTGATAACCATACAATAATAGTAGGGGACTTTAACACCCCACTTACAACAATCGATAGATCATCTCAGCAGAAAAGCAACAAGGAAAACATGGCTTTTAATGGCACACCAGACCAGATGGACTTAAGAAATATATTTAGAACATTTCATCTTAAAGCAGCAGAAATCACATTCTTTTTGAGTACACATGGAATATTCTCAAGCATAAGCCCTGGGTCACAAATAAACTCTTAACAAGTCAAAAAGATCATATCATACATATTTCCAGACCACAATGCTATGAAACTTGAAGTCAACCACCAGAAAAATTTCAAAGGCCACAATACATGGAGATTAAAGAACATCCTACTGAAGAATAAATGGGTTAATCAGGAAATTAAAGAAGAAATTAAAAAGTGCAAGGAAGAAAATGAAAGCACGATAGTCCAAAACTTTTAGGATACAGCAACAGCAGTCATAAGAGGGAAATATCTACCAATACAAGCCTATATCAAGATGCAAAAAAGTCCAAAATAAACAACCTAACCTTACATATAAAGGAGTTGGAAAAGGAATAGAAAATAAAGCTTTAAGCCAGCAGAAGAAGTGAAATAATAATGATTAGAACAGAAATAAATGATATACAAACAAACAAACAAAAAACCCCAGTAGAACAGACCAATGAAACTAGGAGATGGTTATTTGAAGAAATTAATAAAATTGATAAACTACTACCCAGACTTATTGAAAAGAAAATAGAAATTACCCAAGTAAAGAAAATCATGAATGAGAGAGAAAAGATCACAAACAACACAACAGATATACAAATAATTGTAAGAGAATATTATGAAAAATTGTATGCCAAAAAATTGGAAATCTTGGAGAAATGAATAAATTCATAGAAACATATAAAATACCAAAACTGAAACAGGAAGAAATAGAAACTTTGAAAAACCCATAACCGGCAAAGAAATTGAATCAGTAATCAATAATCTTACAACAAACAAAACTCTAGGGCCAGATGGTTGCCCAGGGGAATTCTACCAAACATTTAAAGAAGAGTTGATACCTATTCTTCTCGAACTGTTCCAAAAAATAGAAATAGAAGGAAAAATTCAAAATTCATTCTATGAGGCTAGCATTACTTTTATTCCAAACCAAAGACCCCACTAAAAAAGAGAATTACAGGCCAATACCCCTGATGAACGTGGATGCAAAAATTCTCAACAAAATACTAGCAAATCATATTCAACAGTACATTAAATGAATCATTCACCAAGATCAGTGGGATTTATTCCTGGGCTGCAGGGTAATTCAGTATTCACAAATCAATCAACATGGTACACCACATTAATAAAAGAAAGGGTAAGAATCACATGATCCTCTCAATAGATGCTGAAAACGCATTTGACAAAGTACCACATCCATTCTTTCTTATTTATTTATTTATTTATTTATTTATTTATTTATTTTTAACTTTAATTTTATTTTTTTTTAATTTACATCCAAATTATTTAGCATACAGTGCAACAGTGATTTCAGGAGTAGATCCCTTAATGCCACTTCCCCTTTTAGCCCATCCCTCCTCCCACAACCCCTCCAGTAACCCTCTGTTTGTTATCTATATTAAAGAGTCTCTTATGTTTTATCCCCCTCCCTGTTTTTATATTATTTTTTGCTTCCCTTCCCTTGTGTTCATCTGTTCTGTGTCTTAAAGTCCTCTATGAGTGAAGTCATATGAATTTTGTCTTCCTCTGACTGACTAATTTCGCTTAGCATAATACCCTCTAGTTTCATCCATGTAGTTGCAAATGGCAGGATTTCATTCTTTTTTATTGCTGAGTAGTACTCCATTGTATATATATATACACCACATCTTCTTTATCCATTCATCCATTGATGGACATTTGGGCTCTTTCCATACTTTGGCTATTGTTGATAGTGCTGCTATAAACATTGGAGTGCATGTGTCCCTTCGAAACAAAACACCTGTATCCCTTGGATAAATGCCTAGTAGTGCAATTGCTGGGTTGTAGGGTAGTTCTATTTTTGGTTTTTTGAGGAACCTCCATACTGTTTTCCTGAGTGGCTGCACCAGTTTGCATTCCCACCAGCAGCACAAAAGAGATCCTCTTTCTCTGCATGGTCACCAACATCTCTTGTTGCCTGAGTTTTTAATGTTAGCCATTCTGCTAGGTGTGAGGTGGTATCTCATTGTGGTTTTGATTTGTATTTCTCTGATGATGAGTGATGTTGAGCATTTTCTCATGTGTTGGTTTGCCATCTAGATATCCTCTTTGGAGAAGTATCTATTCATGTCTTCCCATTTCTTCATTGGATTTTTTGTTTTTTTGGTGTGGAGTTTGATACGTTCTTTATAGATTTTGGATATTAACCCTTTATCTGACATGTCATTTGCAAACATCTTCTCCCATTCTGTTGGTTGCCTTTTAGTTTTACTGATTGTTTCCTTCGCTGTGAAGAAGGTTTTTTATTTTGATGAGGCCCCAATAGTTCATTTTTGCTTTTGTTTCCCTTCCCTCCAGAGATTTGTTGAGTAAGAAGTTGCTGTGGCCAAGATCAAAGAGGTTTTTGCCTGCTCTTGCCTTTAGGATTTTGATGGCTTCCTGTCTTACTTACATTTAGGTCTTTCATCCATTTTGAGTTTATTTTTGTGTATGGTGTAAGAAAGTGGTCCAAGTTTATTCTTCTGCATGTCACTGTCCAGTTTTCCCAGCAGCACTTGCTGAAGAGACTGTCTTTATTCCACTGGATATTCTTTCCTGCTTTGTCAAAGATTAGTTGGCCATACATTTGTGGGTCCATTTCTGGGTTCTCTATTGTGTCCCATTGATCTGAGTGTCTGTTTTTTGTGCCAAGTACCACATCCATTCTTGATTTAAAAAAAAAACTCAACAAAATAGGGAAAAAGGGAACATACCTCAACATCATAAAGCCATATACAAGAGACCCACAGCTAATATCATCCTCAATCAGGAACAACGGAGAGCTTTTTCTCTAAAGTCAGGAACAAGACAGGGATGCCCACTCTCACCATTGTTATTTAACATAGTTCTGGAAGTCTTAGCCTTAGCAATCAGACAACAAAAAGAAATAAAAGGCATCCAAATCAGCAAAGAAGTCAAACTTACACTCTTCAGAGATGACATGATACTCTGTATAGAAAACTCAGAACACTACACTGCTGTAGAACTGATACACAAATTCTGTAAAGTCGCAGGATACAAAATGAATGTACAGAAATATTTTGCATTTCTGTGCACCAATAATGAAGCAGCAGAAAGAGAAATCAAGGAATCAATCCTGTTTACAATTGCACCAAAATCCATGATACCTAACCAAAGATATAAAAGATCTGTACCTTGAAAACTGTAGAAGATTTATGAAAGATATTGAAAAAGACGCAAAGAAATGGAAAAGCAATCCATGCTCATAGATTGGAAGAACAAATATTGTTAAAATGTCTATACTACCCAAAGAAATCTATACACTTAATGCAATTCCTATCAAAATGTCAACAGCATTTTCACAGAACTAGAACAAACACTCCTTAAATTTGTATGGAACCACAAAAGACCCTGAATAGCCCAAGCAGTCTTGAAAAAGAAAAGCAAAAGCAAAGCTGGAGGCATCACAATCCCAGACTTGAAGCTGTATTACAAAACTGTAGTCATCAAGACAGTATAGTACTGGCACAAAAGCAGACAGAATAGAAAACCCAGAAATGGACCCATAACTGTATAGTCAACTCATCTCTGCTGTAGCAACTTCTTACTAGATAAGGGAAACAGATGCAAACATGAACTATTGGGACTTCATCAAGATAAAACTTCATCAAAATAAAAAGCTTCTGCACAGCAAAGGAAACAGTCAATAAAACTAAAAGGCATCCTTCGGAATGGGAGAAGATATTTTCAAATGACATATCTGATAAAGGGTCAGTATCCTATATCTATAATGAATTACCAAACTTGGCACCCAAAAAGCAAACAATCCAATTAAGAAATGGGCAGAAAACACAAATAGACATTTTTCCAAAGACATCCAGATGGCTAATAGACACATGACAAAATGTTCAATATCACTCATCGTTGGGAAATTACAAATCAAAACCACTATGAGATACCACCTCACACCTGTCAGAATGATTAAAATTAACAATACAGGAAACAATAGATGTTGATGAGGATATAGAGAAAGGGGATCCCTTTCACACTGTTGGTAGGAATGTAACCTGGTGCAACCATGCTGAAAAACAGTACAGAGGTTCCTCAGATGTTAAAAATGGAGCTCCCTTGCAATCTTGTAGCTGAACTAGTAGATATTTACCCACAGAATACAAGAGTACTGATTTGAAGGGACACATGCACCCCGATATTTTTAAAATCTTTTTTTTAATGTTTATTTTATTTTTAAGAGAGACAGAGTGTGAGCAGGAGAGGGGCAGAGGTAAAGGGAGACACAGAATCTGAAACAGGCCCCAGGCTCTAAGCTGTCAGCACAGAGCCTGAAGCAGGGTCAAACTCATGAACTGTGAGATCGTGACCTGGACCAAAGTTGGATGCCCAACCAGCTGAGCCACCCAGGTGCCCCTGCACCCCAATATTTATAGAAACATTATTTACAATAGCCAAAATATGTAAACAGGTCAAGTGTCCATCAACTAATAAATGGATAAAGAAGATGTGGCATATATATACACACACACACATATATATACACAATGGAATATTACTCAGCCATTGAAAAAAATGAAATCTTGCCGTTTACAGTGATGTGGATGAAGCTAGAGTGTATTATGCTAAGTGAAATCAGTCAGAAAGACAAATACCATATGATTTCACTCATATCAGGAGCTTAGAAAACAAACCAGATGAACATAGGGGAAGGGAAAAAAGAGAGAGAAGCAAACCATAAGAGAGTTAACTATAGAGAATAAACCGAGGGCTGCTGGAGGGGAGGTGGGCAGGGGATGGGCTAAATGGGTGATGAGTATTAAGGATGGCAGTTTTTGTGATGAAACCTGAAGCCAATATTATACTATGTAGTAACTAACTATAATTTAAATAAAAACTTAAATAAAAATAAAACAAAGTGGGAATATTCCTTACTTCAGTTGTATTAAGAGCCACTACTATTGTATAAACTATTAAGAGAACATTTTAAAACAAAAATTCTCAGTCTCCAAACCACTAATTAATTCATTCATTCAATACATACTTACTGAGCACCTACTTTGTGCCAAGCAATATTCTTTGTGCTGGGAAAACATCAATGAGCAAGGAAGACAAAAAATGTCTGCCTTCATCAAGTTTATATTTCTAATGGGAAGCGAAAGACCATTATCAGTGAAAATGTACTTTAGAAGATGACAAGTGTATGAAAAGTTATAGAGGAAGTTAATCAGTTGTGCTAAGGGTGGAGGCAGAAGGAATTTAAAGCAGAGTTGTCAAAGTAGGTCTCACTCACTAAGAAATGCTGAGGCAGGTAAAGCCAAAACAGAGCACATAAAAGTAGTAGTAGGAGAAGTTGGAGAGATAACGGGAAGCCAGATCATAACAAATCTTGGGAGTATTGTAGGATTCTTGGTCTTTTTTCTGAGTGAAATGCAGAGTTACTGCAGGGTGTGCACAGAAGAATTTAAATAAAAATTTCTGGTGACTTAGTGCCATAAAACTCCTAGAAGAAATGTAGAGGAAAAGCTTCTGGACTTTGGTTTTGGCAATGATTTCTTTGAGGTGACACCAAAAGCATGGACAACAAAGACAAAGGAGATGAGTGAGATCACATCAAATTAAAAAGCTTCTGCACAGCAAAGGAAATAATCAGTAATATGAAAAGACAACCTATGGAATGGGAGAAAATATTTACAAACCACATATCTGATAAAGGGTTAATATCCAAAATATAGAGGAACTCCAATAGTAAAAAATAATAATGAAAATATGGGCAAAGGGACAGAATAGACATTTCTCCCAAGAAGTCATATAAGTGACCGAAAGGTATGCGAAAATATGCTCAACATCACTAGTCATGAGGAAAATACAAATCAAAACCATAATGAGATATCATCTCACATCATTTAAGATGGTTATTATTAAAAAAAATATATAAACAAGTGTTGATGAAGATTTGGAGAAAAGGGAATACTTGTGTACTTGGAAATGTAAATTGGTGCAGCCACTACAGAAAACAATATAGAGTCTCCTCAAAAAATTAAAAATATACCTACGGTATGATCCAGCAATTACATATCTGCCATATATCCAGAGGAATTGTAATCTGGATATTGAAGTATTATGTGTCCTACCATGTTCATTCATTATTCACAATAGGTAAGATGTGGAAGCAACCTAAATGTCCATCAGTGGATGAATGGATAAAGAAAATATGATATATACATCTACTGGAATACTATGTAACCCTAAAAAATAAAATCTTTCCAACATGGATATAACTGAAGGATATTATGCTAAATATAAAGTACCAGGCACAGAAGAAAAATACCACATAATACTACTTACTTGAGGGATCTAATACAGTCAGACTCATCAAAGCCAAGAGTAGAATGGTGGTTGCCTGGATCTGGCAAGGGGAAAACAAGGAGTTATGAGTCAAAGGGTACAACTTTTCAATTATATAAGATATAGGATATAAGTCCTAGAGATCTAGTCTATAGCATTGTAATTATAGTTACTAATACTATATTATACGCCTAAAATTTGCTGAGGTTAAATCTTTTTTTTAAGTTTATTTATTTATTTTGAGAGAAAGAGGAAGGGGCAGAGATAGAGAGAGGGAAAGACAGAATCCCAAGCTGGCTTCACCCCATCAGCAGAGACCCCAACACAGGGCTTGATCACATAAACCATGAGATCATAACCTGAGCCAAGATCAAGAGTCCAATGCTTAACCTACAGAGCCACCAAGTGCCCACTAAGAGGTTAGATCTTATGTTAAGCATTCTTACCATAAAAAAGAACAACAATAAATAAAGAGGGCAGTAGTAAACATTTACAAGTGATGGATATGTGTATGTCGATGGCATAGGTTTTGGTGATGGTTTCATGGATGTAAACTTATCTCCAAACTCATCAGGTTGTATATATCAAATATATGAAGCCTTTTTTATGTCAGTCATGCTTCAATAAAATGGTTAAAAGTCTCTTATGGTTCTCTTAAAAATTGAGAATAAACTGAGGGTAGATGGGGGGTGGGAGGGAGGGGAGAGTGGGTGATGGGCATTGAGGAGGGCACCTGTTGGGATGAGCACTGGGTGTTGTATGGAAACCAATTTGACAATAAATTTCATATTAAAAAAATTAAAAATAAAAAAATAAAATCATTAAAGAAAAAGAACCCTGTTTTGCATACATTTTAAAAAGATGGCTCTGTCTACTGTTTTCAGAATAAACCAAAGTTCCCCAAAGTGAAAACAGAACACTAAAAAGTCTATTTAGTTACTTGGTTACTTAGGTGATAGGAATAAAAGAGTTTTGTGTATATTCTGAAAATGGAATTTTCAAAAGTATTGAGTTGGAGTTACGACAAACTAAAGTGGCAAAAATGACTCTAGGTTCATTCTTGTCTCACAGAATGATAATTCTTTAGTTGTTAAGACTGTTCTTCAAAACATATCTCTAAGTTCTCATCTGGCACTTGAGTAGGATGTATAATGGTCATTTGAAATTTAACATAACTAAAATAGAAATATAATTCACATACAAATGCACCAAGTATTTTTCAGTTGCCCCTCTAAATATAATTCTCACTGTTCTTCTTACTGATATTAACAGACTACATCAATATTTGCTGTTCCTTCTACCTGGAATGCTTTTGTTCAATATTTATTTACATGGCTGATGGCTTCTCACGTCCTGGCCCTTGCTCAAAGATAACCTCTTCAGAGCACCCCTCCAACTTCAGTCACTTTCTCTCATTACTCTTAAGTTTGTTTGTTTGTTTGCTTTTTCTCTAAACATTTTATTATATCTCTGTTCATATTGTTTATTGTGGGGGATAGTTGTTACACTCCTACTAGAATGTAAGCCATACAAGATCAGGTGTCTTAGTTTTCTAGTGTCACCTGTTTCCCCAGTACCCAGTTCAGTGTCTGGGACATAGCATATTATCAATGAATGAATGAAAATATGTTATTAAACAAAGGCTATTATTTCACTGTGCATCTAATGTGTACTATGCCTTTTATTATCCTCTAAGATGTTAATATAATACCTTCATAGTGAGTACAGAGATACAATCATTTTTAAATAAAACTCATCAAGGTTCATTATGCTTAAGTCATGTAGACATGGTCAGAGTTAAGTCATCCTCACACTAAATTCAACTAAACATTTTGATTTTGTTACATACATACTGTTAGAAATATGTGGACCCATTTAAAAATACAATTGTGCACATATACTAAGTATATACTAAATTTACTTAATATTGAATTGGAACTCCCAATAAATGGTTGTAGGACTTTACCATTTCAAACATTAAATCATTTAATATTTTAATCCAGATGTGATTTAAGTCAATTTTTTTTACAACAAACAACTTCATTAAATGAATGTTTGTATGTCAGTATGAATAATGAATATTTATTATGCACCGGGTGGTATACTAAACAATTTAAGTTATTTCAGTTAATCTTCACAAGGATCCACTGAGGTAGCTACTGTCATCTTCCAGTTGCATGTGAGGAAACAGAGGCATAGTAAAGTGATCTGCTCAAAGTTAAAGATCTGTTAGGTGGTAGGTTTAGAATTCGACTCCAGGTCTCTCTGTCTTTAGACTTACACAACACCTTCTTTAATAAGGTCATTAGTCATTAGTCATAAATAGCCCCATCCCTAGCTAGTGGGATAGCCACCATTTCCTCCTCCCAACTATCTGATACTTTCCTCTCATACACTGACATCAATAATTTTTTTAACCAATTAGGATATAAAATCCGTTGATCTCACTGACTTATCCTATTCTTTACTAATCTCATGTCCATTTTCCCACTATTACTCAGCATGTATTAAATGATTCATTGCTAATATCGCTCCCTTGAATATATCCTCAACTCCTTTGCTTGCCTCCCTCTCTCCCTCTCTCTGTCTCTATTCTCTATCTCTGTTTCTCTTTCTCTCAGTGCTCATCTAATAAAGCCCAGCTGGCTAAATACAACTCTTGGGCTAGACTGTACCTATTGCCATATAGCTAAACTGGTGCTAGAGGAAAACACACAACCACGTCGACTGCTCTCACCTTTAGTTCACAGTCACTAACACCAAGTTGTCTCTTAGTAGAGCCAAGCAATAATATTACATTTTTCTATTGTATCCATTTTTCTACTCTTCTAGAAGACTATCACACACTTTCTTCTCTCTCCTCTCTTCTAATTCTTCTACTATCCTCACTCTAAAGAGAAAACTTTAATTCCTATTTCACTTAGGAAATAACAGCATCCAAGAGATTTTTCACCAGGTTTCCATGAATGCATCTACTAAAATTATCAGAGACTATGTACTCTATCTTCTATCCTGTTACTATGGATAGACTGGCTATGTTCTTCTCTTAGCTCTCTATTGGTACATGGGATCGTCTTTCCTCCTTATATTTTTCCCTATAAAAATATAAAAAACATTTTTTTCTTAAAATGAGCTATCTATATTCTCTGTTTCCACATAGTTTCCAGTGAGTTTTTGTCCCTGTCACTCCATGAAAAATACTCACCAATGACGCACGTGTTAAGTTTAATTAGTCCTCGTGTTGCCCAATAAGTGATTAAAATGTAAGACACAGTTAAGCATTCTTTCTTTTATTTATTTGGCTTCTGAGACAACTACCCTATCTTATTTCTCCTAATTCAATGGCTACTTATACTTTGTTGGTTTCCTACCAACCTTTAAACATTGGGATGCCCCACGACTTAGTCTTTTGATCTCCTCTTCCTTTGTCCATACAAATTCTTTTGATGACCTAAGCTAGGCCCAAGATTCTCAATATTATCTTAATCCTGATGAAGCCATACTTATTCTCTCAGCCTGGACCTCTCTCCTGAGCTACAGGCACATGCAATGGTCAATTTAACATGTCTACTTAGATATCATATATCCATTTGAAATTTTATAAGTATAAAACAAGCTCATGCTTTCCCCTACCCAACAATGCTTTTAAGTATTTCCCATTTCAGTAAGACAACCCCTTCCTTTTAATCAATCCAAACACTTCAGATTCATCTGTCTAACCTCTTTCTTTTTCAATACATGAGCAAATTCTGTTGGCTCTTTTCTCCCCCCCCAGAATTTGTCTGCTTCTTACATCTCCCATTATTATTCACCAGTAATCATTGTCTTTTACTTGGATTACCAAATAATATCCCATATGATTTTCCTGTTTCCATTCCCTTCTATTTGTTAGTCAAGGTCCTGAAAGGAAAAGAAGTGGAAAAAGAAGGAAAGGAAGGAAAGGGAGGAAAGGAAAAGAAGTGGAAAAGAAAGAAAATGGTTTTACCATTAAATAAGCATTAAACTATAATTTGATGTCCATCACAGGCAATGTGCTAAAACATTATTAAGACAGATATACATCTCACCCTTTTATAGCCAGACACAATCCATTACATACACGTTTTCAAGATAAACAATAACTAGCCCTCAACTAAGAGCACTTGATAGCACCATTTGTCCCAAATAGTTCATCTTCAGTCACTTGATATTTAGAATGATCATCTGTGTAATTATTTGGCTTTACGCAAAGGAAAGTTAAACTTTTCATACCTTTATAACAGGTGATGATTTTGCAACTTCAATCAAAGTGCCCAATGAAGTTAGGCTCCTACTCTCCCACAGAAACCCAAAGATGGGAGCATTGTCTTCCTTGATTAATTTCAAAGAAATGGCTCAAAGGTCCTTGAGAAAGACATGCCTGAGTTGTAAAGCTGACAAGAGCCTTATTTAGCTCTTAAGATGATTTACATACATTTCAGAGACAGAAAAATAACTTACAAGTTTCTTAAGTAAATACTCTAAGAAAAGGGAAGGGAGAGAAGTCTCTTATTTTTATTTTGTATTTGCCTTTACAGTAGCAGGATGGAGTAAAACCACAGTGACTTGGCAGAGAAGCCATAAAAACTGGTGTTTTGACCTCACTCTTCTTATAATTTCTAGATCTCCGATCAGTGCCTCCCTACCAGTGTGTTAGCCAGGATTTTCTAAAAGCAAAGACTGAAACAATAACTCATATTCAGGTATATTCAGTAGGTGACAGTGAATGTGAAGGAGGAACAAGAAAGAATGAAATAAGGTAGGATGTAAGGTCAGTACAAGTGTGTGTAACTGAGTTTGATTCCCTCCAGAAGCAACTGAAGCTTGATCCTTCTGAGAACTTCTCAGGAATACAGAGAATGACTTTAGATGTGTCAACCAAAGATTATCATGGAAAAGCATTCATCCACCTTGTCCCATCCCCTATTGTTTGAGGTTAGTCCAGGGGCATTAAAGGTAAGAGAGTCAAAGCCTATGGGTAAGTGTTTAGCTGCAACTGAAAAGGAGAACAGAAGGCTGGACTCAAAGAGTATGTGATGCACCTATATTGGACATATCTACCTAGAAGCTTAAAGAAAGGAAATCAGTTGATGCCATTCATATAGGGTGACCTCCTGGAGCATGGACTAGGGTGGAGAAGGACAGAGAATAAATCTGGAGGTGCACGTGAAAGACATTCAGTACACCTGCGTTAAAGGCTATTTTAAAAATTAGCCAAAATGATCTTTTTAAAACCTAATGGAGTTTGCTGGTCATTTTTCTAGTCAAAACCCTCCCTATTTCCCATACTCCACTTTATGTTTTTTTCCATATCACAAATTGAAATCAAGTTTGTTAAAGAAGCAGGTAGGTTGTCAGTTGGTAATATACAGAGAATAATTGCACTGTGCTAAACTAAAATACTGTATAAATATTTGAAGCATGAATATTGCGCTGCAAAGCATATTTGAGTACAGAATTAAGTTGCTGTTACTGTGTAGTTTTATATCTTTGAAAACATGAAAGTATTAATCAGCTCTGGAATGCTAGATTAAGCAGATATTAAATAGTAAAAAAGAGTACGATCTTAGGTGAAAACTAATAGAATCTGTGATGTCTTCTTATTAATAACATTTACCCTGACTGTGAATGACATTTAAAAAAAAATATTCACTTGTTTAAAGACCATTTATAATCCTTTAGCTTTGAATCTTTGTTTACTACTGTGTTCTCACTATGGATGGCTAAATTATTTTCAAGTTCTTCTACAAATATCTACTGTATAAAAACAATTTCTTTATTCATTCTATAGATATTTATTCATCACTGTGGTAAATATTAGGATTTCAAAAATACAAAGGTGGAATATAATTCCATCTCTCAGTGAACTCTCAGTACAGCATAAGTTATATAGTCTGATAAATGTTAAAAGGGAGGCATAAACTTGTGTAATATAAATACACAAAGCAGAAAACCTAATTCATTCTTCTGGAATGAACTCTAGAATTCATATATTGCCTCCAAAAAGAGATAGTTATTATCATGTATCTTAAAAGTCTGGAAGAATAGAACAGAAGGAAAGTTGAATACACAAGCACAGAGATTTTAAGAGATAATGGTTTCTTCTGGAAGCTACTGTTAGTACAGTAGAATATTAAAAATTAATTAAAGCTTATGATGGAGAGGAGACCAAACAGACAGTAGGAGTCATATTACATGGGCTTTAGTTCTCCTTAAAGAGTTTACTCCTTATTCTGAAGGTAGTGATTAGCTACTGAAGGCTTTTCAGCAGGAAGTTAATAACACCAAATTTATCCTTAGAAGAAAAAATTATTTTCCTGACATATAATATTAGTTTGACTACAAGGGCAACTGGAGCTAGGAAGATCAATTAGAAAGCTGTTGCCATCTTTAGGATGAGAGATCTAAGTGCCTGAGTTAAATGTGGCTATGAAAAGGCAAAAGAGTGAAGGACTTCTTGAGCTATCTAATAGGTAAAAATCTATCAAACTCCGTAAACCCAGGACACTGGCATGAGGGAGTGGGGGCAATCTAGGAAACTCCCCAGCTTCTACTTTATGTGAGTGAGTGCAGAGTGGTCACAGGGAATGTAAGAAGAACTTGGATTATAATGGTGGGGAAGCTGGGAGACAAAGTACAGCTTCAGTTATCTATCATTACTGTAGAATAAAGCTCTTAGTGGCACAAAACAACCACCATTCTTTTTTGGTCATGGATTCTCTGGGTAAGGAATTCAGAAAGGACACAGCGGGAATGGCTGTGTCTGTTCTATGATGTCTGTGCCCTCAGCTGGGAAGATCTGAATGGCTGGGATGACTGATTGCAACAACTAGTGTCTGGAATCATCTGGAGCATTTTTTTTTTTATTTTTTATTTTTTGTCTCAGAACACTCACCTGTTTAAAATTTATTGAGGACCAAAAAGCAATGTTTGTTTATGTGGATTATAACACACACTCACCATATTAAAAATTAAATTTTAGAAGTTTTTATTTTCAATTTATTTAAAATAGTTCTGAGCTCTTTAATTGATATCACAGATTACTTTTTGAATAAAAAGCTTATTTTCCAAAAGAGAAAAAGTGAACAGAGTGGCTTTGTTTTACATTTTTGCAAAACCTTTAAATGTGGACTTAATAGAAAACATCATTTTTCCTATCTGCTTCTGTGTCCAGTGCTACAATATGTTGTTTTAAGTATATGAAGAAAACATGACCTTACACAGATGTGAAGTTGGAAAAGGGAGGAATATTTTAATAGCCTCTTCAGATAGTTGAGAATGTTTTCCTTCAATACTGTACCAAAATTAGTCAAGAGATATTTTTTTTAAGTTCATTTGCAGTGTGGAATCTGAAACTGTGTTAGTGAACTCTGCACTGTTACATTAAAATCCATTGATATGTCTTGTACTTTGAATGGATCTTTTACTTTTGAATGATTTTTATAATGTGCACAGGTCTTTAGGAAAATATGATTTCACTGAGCTATGCAGCCCTTGCAAATGTGAATACATTTCATTATAAAAATAAAAAATGACATTTATTAAAACATCACCCATCTCATCAGAAAAGTCTAAGGAAGCTATTAAGCTGATAGTAGCAGATAAAAATTCAAAATTTATCATTGACAATCAATACTGTCAATTTATTCTTGGAAATAATTCTTCCTTTTTTGAGAAAATATTTTTTCAGAAACCTAATGATGAATAACCACAGTTTTTTCAGTCACTCTCTCATGGAAAATGATGTTTCATGAAAGAAGCACGTAATTCAGCCCACAGCTCAATTGCCCAAGTGCTTCTCCTTGAGACAAGCATCATAGTTTAGTATGCAGCAATGTATTTTATGCAGATTTCCCATCTTGTCACATAGAATATTAAAAAGATGACTACTAAATGATTTTGATATGATAAAATTAATATTTTTTCTGCATCACCACAGATATTTATAAGTGCAAATGACATTTTTTTTTCTGTACATGTGTGCTGGTGAAGAATTTAGAGTATTAGTGGTGATTCATGCCAAGGCATCAGAGAGTTTTTGTACCACTTTAAATATCAACACCATACAAAAGGCAACAATGTGTTAGCATTATTAAGAAAATAGTTTTGAGCTCAAGTACTCCTTGAAAGAATCTCAGTGGCTCTTAAGAGGTCCATGGACTAAACTTTGTGATCCGTTGATCTTCATTTATATTACTGAGCTGGAATGATCTGAAGACTTGCTCAGCTGAGGTGATTTACTGGTTTGGCTTGGCTTGGCTTCTCCATATAGCTGGTTTTCCTTGTAGCGTGACAGCTTAAGAGTAGTTGGGCACCTTAAAAAGAGTCTTAGTGAATGTTACAATAGGGAGACAGGAGCAAAATGGCCTTTTATGATTTAGCCTATGCAGTGACATAGCATGATTTTTATCAGACGCTATTGTTTAAGTAGTCACAAGCTCAAGGGAAGAGGCATATACCTCTGGGGAAAGAGGAGGGAAGAATTTGCAGCCATGTTTTTAAATTTCCATAGACTGATTTTGGCCATAAATTATTTACATTCCTCCAAAGACTTCTATAATATCTTATCCCATTAGAAAACCAAGCTCAAGATTCAGAATCTTATTATCTAAATCAGGTGTAGGTATGGATCAGGACACTTGCGTTTGGTTCCTTGGTATGATTCCTCTAGATTTGAAGTCTTATGCCCTAAAGAGACCAGTTCTCTGTTTCACAATCACCCAGCAGGCAATAATTGTCAGACCTAGGACAGTATTACAAAAAAAATTAACTGAGTAAATTTGAAGGTCTATTTGGCTTTATTAAAGTTTTCATGAATTGGGCAGCATCCCATTTAGTAAGTAGAGAGGAGCGCCAAGGAGTTATACAAAATGAAAGGTTTTTATAGGAAGGAGGGTGGAACAATTAAGTTATTAGCCAAAAAAAAAAAAAAAAAAGGATTATTTCAGGCAAGGGTTCTTTTCCTTAGGGAATAATGCAGTGAGTCTTATGCATATTACCTCCACTGCCTTTGGGGGAATGAAGAGGGCCCAAGTGGCAGACTCACTCAGCAAATTCCTGACTGACTGATTAAGTTTACATTTTTTGAGGGAGGTTGAAGCTGCATTTCCCTTCTGTATTAAGCCCTGGTTTGGGGACTCAGCTTAAGTGATGCCATTTTGGGCCTGTGGTTTTCTTTTTAACAATAGCATAATTGAGATTTTAGTTTAAAAAGAGGGAAAACAGGAGGCACACAGCAGCCGCTCATCCTTAATAATTCTGAAACTTGACAGCATTCTCTGAGGAGTTCCTTGGTTAGGGTCTGCCTCCTCCCTGCTGCTCTGCTCCTACTACTCCTCTGCCCACTAGACTTTTAACCATGCCAATTCATCGTTCCTTTGCCATAGGAAACGGCCTGTGTTTGTAGTGGGACAATTGTCTCAGCCTCTTTTTTGTCTATAGAAATTTGGGGGTTCAAAGACTTTATTTTATCCTGAGTCGGGCTTTTTAGCTATTCAGTTATTGATAATTAAGTGGAATTATCAAGTTTATATTTGTGAATGCAGTACTAGATCCTTTATTTATGGGGTGCTTAATATGTGAGGACAATGTGAGCCACTGCAATATAGAATTTAACAAGTTGGGCACGTGGTTTTTTCCCTCTTGGAGGGTGGAATCTAATTTGACAGCTTCCATTATTGAGATTAAGGCCATGAAAGAAAAGTACAGTTTTCAGCAGAACAAAGATCAGAAAAATAGACCTATTCTGAAGGGTCAAAGAAGACCTCCTTAAACAAGTGACATTTAAGCTCTGCTCTGAAGGATGAGTAAAAAATCAACTTTAAAATGTGCACTAATACATGAAAAAATACACAACATCATCAGTTATCAGGAAAATCAGAGTTAAAACACAGTCTGATACCAATGCACAATGACTAAATAAAAACTATCAACAATGCCAAGTGTTAGTGAGGACAGAGAGCAACTAGACTTTCATTCACTGCTGTGAGTGTAAACTGTTACAATCACTTTCAAAAACTCTTTGGTAGTATCTTCTTAAGATGGACTTATATATACATGATGACCCCAAAATTCCTCTTTTAGGGAAAAACCCAATAGAAATGCCTACATATGTTCACTATGCAAAAGAATTTTCACAGCAGCATCATTTGGTAATTTTCTAAACTTGAAACTACCCAAGCATGCATCAATAGAAAGAATAACGAAAATGGGTTTCATTTTCACATAGCAATGTGATGCTATAAAGAAATAAAAATGAACTACAATCACATTTGAAAATATGTTTGAAATTTACAAACATAATGAAAGAAGCCCAACATTAAATAGCACATTCTGTATGATTCCATTTGAATAAAGCTCAAAAACAAGCAAGGAAAAAAAAATATGAACTGTTCCTATATTTGTGCTGTATATACTTGGGCATTAAATTGATGCCTTCTGATAACTCAAAATGGCATTTTTATTTTTTAATATAAATCTAAAACAACCCAACAAATATATGCCTTTATCGTAATCTCATACATTTAGCAAATGTAGAGGGGAGAGATTTTCTTTCCTTTCTGTTGCAGAAGTAGTCATTATTATAATTTCATCCTCATACAACTAAATCTGTATGCGGCAATATTGCCATGATGGTATTGGTAAGCACACATATGCTCACATGAGTGATTATTCCTCATCATTTGATCTCTTCCATAAAAAGAAGAAAAGTTACTGTTGAAATAAATAAGAATAAGGAACACGGCTTATGGTTATGGGCCTAGTGCCTATGATTAAATATTTAACAAGGTTCCATTGGAAGCCTACATTTTCAGGGATTTATTGTTCTGATATAAAATTCACTGGGATTAAACCAGGCAGACAGCAACTTTTTATTTTCTAAATCTAGTTTAAATTGGTTTGCCTGTTTTATGTTATGAGAGTTTAAAGGGAGGGGGGAAGCATGGTATTTCTTTTCTTCCATTACATTTGAGCTTCTTTTACTCAGTGCCTGTCTGAATTTAAAAAGTAATAATAATAATAAAATAAAAAGATAGGTTTATAGTCATGTATTTCATGATAGAAAACAAGAGTATGAGATAAGTTTCTGGTAATTGGATAGGTTTTCAAGTAACCATATTTGCTTCTTTTTCACAAAGAATTGTGTGCCACGTATAAACTGGGGCTTATTGTGTGGCATAGAGTATTTAGTACTGTTTCTGCTGTCCATCAGTTGATTTCATCTCCACCAGTAGGTTGATTGATCTTTCTTTTTTTGGATATTTGCAACTCCTCGCTTTTAATTTGGCTTAGAAATAGAATAGACATTTGTAATAGAATGGATTTTGTTTTGTTTTGCCCAGGAATTTAACACTTTTTATGCAGTGTCCTTTTTAAATAATTCTAATAGCTCTGATCTTCAAAAAGCAATTTTCTCCCTTCATTTTTAATAAAAAGTATAGCCTAGACAGGACACTTAAAGAGCGTTTTGACATTGTTATTATCTATAAAACAAAGGAGTGAATACAGAAAAATCAAGAATATGATTAGAGTATATATAGACTTGTCACCAATTCTTACTAACTAGACTAAGGTGCTCACTGTGATGTTTGGAAATGTAAATGTAGTATATAATAATAACTTCTCACACAGTACCAATTGTATCAAGTTCAATAGGACTGGAAATTTTATCAGAAAAGAAATTAGAAAGCTTAAATAGATTAAATGTAAAGGTGGATCACTTGGGGGTTAAGGAAGAGAAGGAAAACTAGTGAAGGAATCAAGCTCATTGTAAAAGTTTGAGCTCAAATACCCATTAAGATAGTAATAAAAGATAAAGTATATAGAAAAAGAAAAGAAGCAGATAGGGGAGGAGGTGGGGGATGGAATTAGATTGCTGGAAAGAATACCCTGTGCAGCCAACATGTACTTGGAAAACTGGAACTGAAACTTGGGAGAGGTCAAGACTGAAGACATAGAGTTGGAAGTCGCCTGAATAGAGGTGACATTACATAAGAGGGATTGATTATAGAGTATAACACTAAATGAACTTGTTCATTTTGGAACACCTGTCTTAAAGCTGAAGAGGAGGAAGAGGAGCTGGAAAAGTTAGAAAATAAGTTAATTGAAGGAAGAGAAAAGTTGAGAAAATAAATCATTTGTTCAAGTACATGCTACCCTAAGTCTGTAAGGTAGGTTGCCATAGATGTGTGGAACATCTGTAGACACAGACTCTGCTGAGTGATGCCCAATATAGAATGATGAAAAAAATTTCCATCATTTCATCAAAAGAGAGTCCGTTATTTAAAGAAGCTTATTATGACAGAGTCACCAAATAAATATTTTCTAGATATAATCTCTTAATAGAAATCATTTGACGAAGACATTAGAAGAGATAGTGGGAGAAATATTACATTTAAGAATGGGTAAGGGTTTACTCTTTTTAAATGCATAGTTTATAAACCTATTTTCCTTACAGCAGATGTGACTTTCATATACAATTTCCTGAGTCAAAGTATTTTTCCATTTGGCTTTAGGGGAGATAATGGAATGCAAAGATCAGCTGAACTCTAGAGGCAATTAACATCTGATTTAAATTTAGTCTTCCATGGAGTTTGGGTGATTAGACTACCACTTAGCAGGAATATATCCATAGGATATCCAGGGGGCAAGCACACCTGTTATAACCACAGCTAGTTTGCAAATGTCACTGCTGCTTCATGTAAATAAAGCAATGAAATGGATAAACACCATTTCAGAAATATATTATGATATGATTTGCACATTTCTTCAGAAATTAATACAGTATATTTGTTAAAATGATATAGTAACATTTAAAGAAAACATACACTCAGCAAGTAATTGACTCATTATGGAAAGTAACATTCATGTACAAATTAAAGTGTTTTTCCTTATTATGGATATAAAACCTTTGTCTTACAGAAAATGAGTGAACAGGCTGGAAAATGAACAATACAAATAGTTAGATGTTACCCATAAAAATGATGCCAAAAATACAGAAAATTGATTTCTTTTAAAACAGACAATAGTAAATTCAGAAGGCGAGGTGTCAACCCATATATTTTCATCTTTTTTATGATTATGATAGGGTATACTCTGTGTAATAAATATTTCCTATGAAGACCAAGGGAAATATTTTTTAAAACCACCATTTTTATAGAATGTAGAGGAAAGCTGTTGATAAACAACATTAATGATAAGATTATCATCAAATAGACATTTAAGAATGATAATTTTTTCAATAATTTTAATGAACTACTTTGTACTGTACTATCTCATAAGAGTCTATTTTAGGACATTATATTATGGTTATCTGATAAAGTAGAAATAAAGAATATGTGAAACTTTTTTTTTAAATGGTCATAGCATTAAGCCATATATAAACAGTATAATCCATGAGGTCCCTCACATGATCAACACATGTTAGGTCCCCTAACACAAGATCAACAAGAAATGACATATCAGGGAACATAATGCAAGGCAGAATGGTAAAATTAAGGGTTAAAGCAGAAATTGCACTGCACAGTGTTAAATAGGCAAGGGAAACTTGCTTAAAAGTTGTTGTAATAGGGGCGCATGGGTTGCTCAGTTGGTTAAGCGTCTGACTCTTGATTTTGGCTCAGGTCATGATCTCATGGAGGGTTTGTGAGATCAAGACCTGTGTACGGCTCTGCACTGACAGTGAGGAAACTGCTTGGGATTCTCTCTCTCTCCCTCTCTCTCTGCCCCTTGCCCACTTGCACGCATGCTCTCTCTCTCTCAAAATAAACAAACATTTAAAATTAATTAATTAAGTAATCAATTAAATAAAGTTATTGTAATAGAGGAGTGAGAACAGAACTCATTCTGAATCCAACTCTACTAAAACAGGTCTGTAGGGTTTTTAAGAGCTTGAATGAAAGGGAGATCATAGGTCACTTGTGTTTGCCAATTGAATTCATCCCAAAGGAAAAGTGAACTTTCCTCTGTCTTTAAGACAAGAGATAATTTAATAACTTGAAGCAAGTAACTACAGAAGTTAGGCTCCTACCCTCCCACAAACTGAGAAATAGAGACATTATCTGTCTTGATGATTACACTGCAAATAAAGGTTCCCAGGTCCTCAAGAAAGACATCCTGAGCTATAAAACTGGCAAGATGTGTTAAAAAGATTTACCTCTTAAAGGGGGTAGAGGAGGTTTATAATTATAGGTTTTCTAAAGTAAATGCTCTAAGGAAAGGCAAATCAGGAACCTAGAGTTTGGAAGAAGCCTGTCTAAATGTTAGTGAAGCTAAGGGGAACATTTTAAGGCCTTCTTGGTCATAAGGAACCACATGTTCATAAGGATCTAGGACTTCAAATGTTCCTATAGGGAATATTTCTTGAATGAATGAATCAATAAAAATCAGGATATTGATTCAGTATTGCTGCTATTATATGAAGTGTTGTTTCTCACCCTTTTTCCATATTATGACACACATATAAAATGCTAATATTTTAATGACTCTATGGATTAAGTCAACTCAGGGTCAGATTAGACCTACTGAGCCTCCATAAGCTCCCCCACCCCAACTACCCTGAGGTGTAACATCTCAGCACCCTTACAATTTCTATAGAAACTTTAGGGTAATGAGAACTATTTTTTTTTCATTGAAAAAGGTCATGTTTGAAATGATAAAAGATGATATCCATAGGCATTAGTACAACTTGTAAGAGGCAATGAAATTCTTAAGCATCCAGAGTACCAGGGTTAGTAAGTTGCTTCACCATCTAGATTTTGAAACTAGATCCTACACCTAACACAGAGGGATACAATTTATGTGATACAATAAGGGAAAACTGTTCCCAAAAGTCATTTCTGTATAGATTCTCAAGTTTTCCACTGAACATGATGTTGAGTTTTTCTTTCCCATTTAATGTTTAGATGCAGAATTATTGTTCCCTTTCCTTTTATCACTAAGGTCATTGGAAAATTTCTTTGGCTGTATATAGCATGATACTGGGATGATACAACTGATATCTGAACTCATCTGTTCATGTGTGGTTAAACCTTTGATGAGAATATCCAATAGGCATTCCTCAGCGTTCCTTAGTTAGAGGAGTAAGTACTAGAAGTGACCTTTAAGTTAATGGAAATAACACTTTATTTTCCTTACCACTATTATTAGAATGACATAGAATGATGCCTCAACTTTCAATCTTATTACTGGACCTCACCTTTCCTCCCCCAGTCTAGCTTCTTCCTGTTCTATCCAAACACTTCTTCATGTCCTCTTTTGGGACACACTATCTGTTCCAGCTACACACAGATCTTCAGTGTGTATGTACACACATTCTTAATCCCAAGGCTTTTTCTTTCCTGAAACATTTTGTCCTGTTCTTCAGCCTATCCAAATTCCAACCATCACTCAACCCCTAGACTCAACTCCTTCATTAAGCTTTCTTTTATTGGTCGATCTTTCATTAATCTCTCTTCTTCAAATGTTTATTGGCTATTACTGCCTATAGAATTTGATTTAGCATGTCATTCAGTATTAACACAAGGCAGATTATGATGGTCCATAGGTTTATGTTATGTCTACAGAATGAAATTTTTTTTTTCTAGAAGGCTTTAGTATTTCTTTGCCTTTCTTCTCGTCACAGTAGGATTTTAATGAATACCTGTTGAATGAGAAACAAATAAAAAAAGTCAGTGATATCACAATAGGTTTACTTTCAGAACATTTAGCAATAATAGTACTCTGCTGAATAGTCTTAACTTAAAAAAAATAAAGTGGTTTTTCTGTTTGGCATAGGGCTACATTAATATACCAAATATGTCCAAACAAACACAATTGATACATAAATATGTAACATGATTAATAAAAAAACTAGATGGCCAAATAAAATGGGCTACAAAAGAGTAATTCAATAAGCCTAATAATATTCTGTGAAGATGTAGACAAAATTTCTTCCTCTTTACCGTTTATCCATTTGTTATGTGAGATTATTCTTTTCTTCCTATTATTGTGAAGCATGTTCTTTCCTTTGTTGGCAAGAGTGTCAGATGCCTGGCTATAATTCAGTGATAGGACCTCTGACTACTCTGCATCCAAGATGCTCAAAAGAATGAGGTATAAAGGGGTAGCTCAGTCTGCTTATTTCTTCACTTCTTTCATTGACTGAATAATGCTGTTTTGCCCCTTGGTACCAGTGAGCTGTAATATGCTTTTGGGATTGCATATGAATCCATATCTAATATCTTACTATCATTTTTTAACCATATTATAAATCTGTGAATTGGTATATCTGTTATGCTCCTTTTAAAATCAATTTCAAATTATATGTTAGCTATCCACACTGTAACTTTTAAAGAAAATCATTTTTAATTATGCTAGATTAATGATTGCAATATTTCCTGGTTAAGAATTTCATTTACTCAGAATGGAAATTAAATTATATGTTAAAATGAACAGCTTGTGTTTTATAGAGAAAAGGAGTCTGAGTTTGGTAACATTATTAGTCTTTAGGATATATTGAAACGCCTTGTAACAAACAGTGAATATTAAAATGTGCTCTTATTAATATCACTATTATTACTGTTTTTACCATCAATATGGCATTTAACAACCTCCCTAATAAATTTGCAAATGTTTTTGTCTATCAAAATGATTACTTTCCATAGTAGAATTAAATGTACTTTTAAATATTCTTGAATTTGCCACGTAGTACTCCATTGTGTATATAAACCACAATTTCTTTATCCATTCATCAGTTGATGGACATTTAGGCTCTTTCCATAATTTGGCTATTGTTGAGAGTGCTGCTATAAACATTGGGGTACAAGTGCCCCTATGCATCAGTACTCGTGTATCCCTTGGGTAAATTCCTAGCAGTGCTACTGCTGGGTCATAGGGTAGGTCTATTTTTAATTTTTTGAGGAACCTCCACACAATGGAGTACTATGTGGCAATGAGAAAGAATGAAATATGGCCCTTTGTAGCACGTGGACGAACTGGAGAGTGTTATGCTAAGTGAAATAAGCCATACAGAGAAAGACAGATACCCTATGTTTTCACTCTTATGTGGATCCTGAGAAACTTAACAGGAACCCATGGGGGAGGGGAAGAAAAAAAAAGAGAGGTTAGAGTGGGAGAGAGCCAAAGCATAAGAGAGTCTTAAAAAATGAGAACAAACTGAGGGCTGATGGTGGGTGGGAGGGAAGGGAGGGTGGGTGATGGGTATTGAAGAGGGAATCTTTTGGGATGAGCACTGGGTGTTGTATGGAAACCAATTTGACAATAAATTTCATATATTTAAAATAAAATAAAATAAAATAAAATAAAATAAAATAAAATATATTCTTGAATTTTGCTGTTTTCAACTGGAATAGAAATACTATAAAAGAAATATTCCCTTGATCATTCTTGCTCAAACTGAAGTTGCATCTGAATATACTGAGATCAAAGTCTATAGAAATAGTCACTTGGGATAAATTGATAATTTCTATTGGTAGAAAACAAAGATGTGTCATAACTAGTTTTCTTAAACTTGTACTTTAATTACTCATAACTGCTCCTAGAAGACTTGGATCCATGTGCTATTGTTTTGAGGGGTGAATACTATATATTTTGTTAATGTTGTGGGTGTGATTTTATGCTCACTTAATAGATGTAGCTTCAAAGTGTTTTGCTACAAAATATTGCCAGAATAGTGGTTAAATAAAATTTTCCTCAAATTAAATCATACTGTGCATACAACATAATATCTAACCAATTTATTTCCAATTTTATCAAACTCATTTATAATTAATCTACAGGAAAATCTGATCCAAGAATTCATATTTATAGTAAACAGTAAATATTGGGGGGTGCTTTACTGAGATTTTTTTAATGTTGGTTTGGAAATTGGTAATATTTACTTTGACATTTATTAGACAAAATTAATTGAGATTGGTGTAGGCAAATAATTTTTGGCCATTTTATGGGTATTAGAGTAGACTTGCCTTTTCTGAAGAAAACCTGAGCCCTCAATTATGCCTGAGGCTTAGGGTAGTGATGCTGTAGACTATCTCATCAGATATCAGGTCAGATTATATATATATAAATATATATATATATATATATATATATATATATATATATACAGGGATGTCACTGTTTTCTTCTCTCACAGTATGGTTGCCCTCAGTTGGCAGCTAAGGTTAGCAGCACTCCAGACTTTAGCACAAAATAGAACCTCTGACTCTGAATGTTTGAAGTGATTATCGGTGAGGATGTCCGTTCATTTAACTAAATCATCTTATAATTATTTACTTATTTAATTAGTTCCAATTTTCATAAACCATCAGAAAGGCTTGTGGAAAATTTATTTGGCTGAAATGTGTGACCTTGCTTTGAAAAGAATGTTATTGTGTTTAACATAGGATTGTCTTCTTTTTTTTTATTCGGACACATAGAAGATATCTTTTGGGTCTCAGTACTAGAAAACATACTTTATTAGAACAATTTTTAAAATGTGGGAAATAGTAAAAGCTTACTGTAATCGAACTTGTTCACCTTTTAACTTTGGCTTTTAGTAAGCTAAGAGAAAATTATTTACCTATTTCTCCAACTTGTGGGAAGGATTACTATACATTTTCCTAATATTTCCTGATTTCGTTTTGCTTCCATACCCTTAGTTTTACTTTGACGTGATTTCCATATTTGGTTTCTCTAAATTATTTGGAAACAAGACATCATTCAATAAAGTACTTATTTACAATACTTCAGAAACTCCAAAGTGGATCAAAACTTACCATGGAAAAGAAGGAAAAATAAATGTCAATTAAGAAGAAGCAAGAAGGAGCTATGACATCTGTGGAATTCAAATCATGACAGGCATATTTAAATTTTTTTTCAACATTTATTTATTTTTGGGACAGAGAGAGACAGAGCATGAACGGGGGAGGGGCAGAGAGAGGGAGACACAGAATCGGAAACAGGCTCCAGGCTCTGAGCCATCAGCCCAGAGCCTGACGCGGGGCTCAGACTCACGGACCGCGAGATCGTGACCTGGCTGAAGTCGGACGCTTAACCGACTGCGCCACCCAGGCGCCCCTATGACAGGCATATTTAAACGACATTTCATAGTCTCAATCATCATCACAACCATGTAAACTATTATAATTTTAGCTATTATTACTGAAAACTTATCTTTTCCAAGTATTCATTAAAGTTCTTTCTATGTATTTAAAAATTTAACCCAACCATCTTCTGAAGGAGGCAACAGGATTATTCATAAGGCTGACATAGGGCAAATATCTTAACTGAGATCTTACTACTAGCATCTAGAGAAACAAGGATCCAAATCCACATATTTTAGTCCCAGAGCCTCTAATCCTAACATGCCGTGCTTTTCTTATTATCCCCTTTAATCAGTAAGGAAGCTGTATAAAGTTCTAAATGTGTAAATTATGTGATATAAGCCATGTGTGGTGGGGCTTAGATTCAGAACCAACCTGTAGAAATGGAATCTGTGCTTTTGTCCTCTATATCACTCTGTCTTCCAAAACACATGTTACGTTCAAGGAATTACTCTGTGCCAGTTTTTCAAAAATACCTTTCCATGAAACTTTAGTTAATGTAGTTATTTGAGTAAAAGCTTACCAAGGTGAAAGAAATTTGGGAAATATTGAGTTAAACAGTTATCTATCTCTAGAAATAGCTCAGAATCTTTAGTGTACTAATGCATTTTTCCAAATATTGAGTCATTTTTATTTCTTTTAACTAAGTATCTTCCAAGATGACTAACCTATTTGGAAAACACTAATTTGTGCTATATTTCAGATCATTTTATGTTTCCTATGACTTAGTGAATTCTCTGTGGCTTCATAAGGATCATATATAGAGCCTGGAGTAATCAAACCTGTCATGAATGCAATAATTTGGAGTATGTGAAGATTAATCAGATGTCATGATTAAGCCAATTGAATTATCAATACTTACCTTGTCATTAAAAAACCAGATTGGAATAAATTTTAGAGATTAACTTAATTTGCTTGTATGTTAACAGGACAAGAAAAATCTAATGAAGCAGTTTTCAAAGGGTATATAATAGGGGCTTTCTAGAGAAATACACTAAGTCATATGAAAAACAGAGACAACCATCTTCATTATGTAAACCAAATTGTATTTCACCTACAAAAATGGGTGTTTCCCCTGAATCATCTAAAATTATCTTTTATTTCTTTGATTTTGAATCAGTATCCTTTTGCAGGCTTCTTAAGATGCTAAACTGATTATCTCAACACTAAAAATCTTTGCTAAGAACCAATTTATTTAGAAATACTAAATGCACAAAAAAAAATCTCACTTAAATTTACACATAGTAATACTTGATTCTACGTAAAGAACAAAAGAAAAAGGAAACAGCAGAATGCTGATTGATTTTAAATTGAAAGATATTTTCTTAAAAAGCTCATGACTTTCTGTCTTCCTACTTTTTTTCTATATTCTTACTTTCAACAACTACAGACTAAAATATAAATGATTGTTAGTAAAATGAACTGAATTAATAAAAAAATAAAATGTATAAGTAGATAATATTGTAGAATTGTATCTCATAATATTAGATTTCCAGGTTATTTCATTAATTTTAAACTTCATGCACAATGAGAAACATGTAAATGATGCTTAATTCATTATACACCCTGAATCAATAGAATTCAAATTAATATTCTCTAGAAATGTTTTAGTTCTCATATTCTCTGGGCACAATCTTTTGGTAGTAGACTAAATGGATGTTTCATCTAACTCATTGGTAACTTAGATTAGTGGAATGTACTAATTCTATTTAATTGGAATATTAATTTAATTGTAACTTCCCTGGGCCTCAGTTTTCTTGATTATGAAATGGCAATAATTTTATGAGAATTGTTTCAGAATTATATTGCTGTTTTAAAAATTACCACAGGGACACCTGGATGGCTCAGTCATTTGAATGTCTGACTCTTGATTTTGGTTGTCATGATCCCAGGGTTGCGGGACTGAGCCCCATGTCAGGCCCTGCACTGAGGGTTCAGCCTGCTTAAGATTCTCTCTCTCACTGACTCTCCCTCTGCCCCTGTCCCCTGCTCACACTCTCTCTCCTCTCTAAAACAAGTAAAACAAAACAAAACAAATTACTACAAACTTAGTCACCATTTGTTTTATAGGTGAGAAATCTAGGCATTGCATGGCCCAGCTGTTTAGGACCGTACAAAGACAAAATCAAGGTGTCAGCTGGTCTGGGCTTCTGCTAGAGACTCTGGCTAATAATCTACTTCCAAGCTCATTCAGGTTGTTGACAAAACTCACTTCTCAATTGTAGGGTTTCACAATTTTAGGTGCCTGGTTCCTTCAATTTTCAGAATGAGCAGCAGTGCTTTAGGCCTTCTCCCATGCTTTAAATCTCTCTGACTTTATTTCTCTTTCCTTCTCTGTTTTTCTTTTCTTTTTTTAAATTAATTACAGTTTACTTTTTAGATTATTTGAACTCTAAATTTAGATTTATAGATTTAGATTTAGAGAAAAAATAAGGAGATAGTACAGTCTCCATACACTCTCGTTCCTCCCAGTTTCCCTGTTTCTTAACATCTTGTATTAGCATGAAAACTTTGTTACAATTAATGGACCGATGTTACTGCTATTTATTATATAATTGATTTTTTTAACTGAAGTCTATAGATTACATTAAGGTTTACTGTTTGGACTGTATTCTATGAGATTTGTCATATTTCCACCATTATCATATTATACAGATTAGTTTTACCTCTTAAAAAAATCCATGTGCTTCACCTATTCAAACCTCTCCTCTTTCAACCAAACCCCTGATAACCACTGATCTTTTTACTATCCCCAATAGTTTTGCCTCTTTCAGAATGTCATAACATTGAAATCATTGTGTATAGCCTTTTCAGATTGTCTACTTTCACTTGGTAGTATGCATTTAAGGCTTCTCTCTGTCTTTCATGACTTGCTATTTAGTGATAAATAATATTCTATTGTCTGGATGTACCAAAGTTTGTTTATCCAATCACTAACTGAAGGTCATTTTGGTTGCTTCCAAGTTGGGGCAATTATGAATGAAACTGCTCTAAATATCAGTGTGCAAGTTTTTGTATAGACATAAATTTTCTTTTTTATTTATTTTAATGTTTATTCTTAATGTTTATTCTTTAATGTTTAATGTTTATTCTTTGGAGACAGACAGAGTATGAGCAGGGGAGGGGCAGAAAGACAGAGAGAGACAAAATCTGAAGCAGGCTCCAGGCTCTGAGTTGTCAGTACAGAGCCTAATGTGGGGCTCAAACTCATGGACTGCAAGATCATGACCTGAGTCGAAGTCCAACACTCAACTGACTGAACCATCCAGGCTCCCCTAGACATAAATTTTAATTCATTTGGATAAATTGGTGGATCATATGGTAAAGAGTATGTTGAGTTTAGTAAGAAACTACTAAATTGTCTTCCAAAGTAGCTGCATTATTTTGTATTCTTAACAGCATGAATGATGGTGTCGGTGTTCTGGATTTTGGCCATTCTAATAGGTTTGTAGTGGTATTTAATTTTTGTTTTAATTTTATTACTAACAACATGTAAAGGGAGAGAATTTTTCATATGCTATCTTCTATCTATATATTTTCTTTGGTGAGCTGTCTGTTAAGATATTTGACCGACTTTTTTAAATTTTTTTTTTTAACATTTATTTATTTTTGGGACAGAGAGAGACAGAGCATGAATGGGTGAGGGGCAGAGAGAGAGGGAGACACAGAATCGGAAGCAGGCTCCAGGCTCTGAGCCATCAGCCCAGAGCCCGACGCGGGGCTGGAACTCACGGACCACGAGATCGTGACCTGAGCTGAAGTCGGACGCTTAACCGACTGAGCCACCCAGGCGCCCCATTGACCGACTTTTTTAAAAAAGGTTTATTTATTTTAAGAGAGAGATAGAACAGGGGAGGGTCAGAGAGAGGAGCAAGAATCCCAAGCAGGCTCTGCCCTGTCAGCCCACAGCCCAACACAGGGCTCAAACTCACTAACCATGAGATCATGACCTGAACCGAAATCAAGAGTCAGATGCTTAACCAACTGAGCTACCCAGGAACCCCTGACACATTTTTAAAGTCAGGTTTTAAAAAAAATTGTTGAATTTTAAGAGTTATTTGTGTATTTTGGATAATAGTCTTTATCAGATATGTCTTTTGCAAAGATTTCTTCCCAATCTGTGGCTTGTCTTTTTATTTTCTTGACAGTGTCTTTCACAGAGCAGATACTTTTAATTTTAATGAAGTCCAACATATCAATTATTTCTCTAATGGAGCATGGTGTTGCATTTAAAAGTGGTCAACATACTCTAGATCATCTAGGTTTTCTCCTATGTTATCTTCTAGGAGTTTTACCGTTTTGCATTTTACATATAGGTCTGTGATTCACCTTATGTTAATTTTTGTGAAGGGGTAAGGTTTGTGTCTAGATCTATTTTATTGCATGTGGATATCCAGTTGTTCTAGCACCATTTGTTGAAAGAACTATCTTTGTTCCATTTAATTGCCTTTGCTCCTTTGTCAAAGACCAGTTGACTCTGTTTATGTGGGTCTATTCTAGATTCTCTATTTCTTTGATCTATTTGTCCATTCTTTAGTCACTACCATAATGTCTTGATTATTATAGTTTTATAGTAAGTCTTCCTTATGCAGGGGTCATGCTATTCGTCTGTTGATCATTCCAATTTTACTATATGTGGTGCCAAACCGAGCCCTAGTAAGTCTTGAAGTTAGTGTCAGCCTTACCACTTGTTCATCTTCAATACTATGTTGGTAATTCTGGATCTTTTTACTTCCTAAATAACCTTTAAAATCTGTTTCTCAATACTCACAAAATAACTAGCTGGGATTTTTATTGGGATTGCATTGAGTCTATACATCAAATGTTGGGAAAAATTTATATCGTGACAATATTGAGTTTTCCTACCCTTGAACATGGAATATTTCTCCATATACTTAGCTTTTCTTTGATTTACTTCATCAGAGTTTGTAGTTTTCTTTATTTACTTTTTTCTTTACTTACAGCTGTTTATATTTTGTTAGATTTACACCTAAGTATTTCACATTTGGAGTACTGGTGTAAATAATGTGTTTAAATTCAAATTCTGTCTATTCATTGCAGGTATATGGGAAAATAATTGACTTTTGTACATCAGCCTTGTATCACACAACCTTGCTTTAATCATCTATTAGTTCTAGTATTTTTTTTGGGGGGGAGGTCATTTTTTTCAGACTTTCTGTGTAATCGATTGTGTCATCTATGAAAAAGATAGTTTTATTTCCTCCTTTCCAAACTATGTATCTTTTATTTCCTTTTCTTATTCTATTGCATTAGCTAGAACTTCCAGTACAATTTTGAAAAGGAGAGGTGAGAGTAGACATCCTTGACTTGTACCTGATCTTAATAGGAAAGCTTCAAGTTTCTTGCTATTAAGTATGATGTTCCTACAGGTACATTTTAGATTTATTTTATCAAGTTGAGAAAGTATTTCTGTATTCCTAATTTACTGAAAGTTTTTTATTTTATCATGAATAGATGATAGATTTTGTCAAATGCTTTTTCTGCATATATTGATATGATGATTTTTTTTCTTTTTTAGTCCCTATTGATGTGAGGGATTACATTAATCACTTTTTGAACGTTGAACTAGCTTTCATACTAGCAAAAATTCCAATTGATCATGGTGAAAATTATTTTTATGCACTTAGATTCTATTTGCTAATATTTTTGCATCTGTATTCATGAGATATATTGATCTGTTTTCTTTTATCATTGATATCTTTGTGATAAGCTTTGTTTTCATTTTCATTTAGTTATCAACATCTTTAATTATTCTTGATATTTCTTCGTTAACCAATGTGTTATTTGGAAGTGTATTTTTTAGTCTCCACATATGTGGGATTTTCCAGTTACCTCTCTGCTAACTTTTAGTTTCATTCCATTGTAATCCATGAGCAGGCATTGTATGATTCCTCTTTGAATTTGCTAAGGTGTCCAGAATGTTGTCTGTCTTGGTGAATTTTTCATGTGAGCTTGAGAAAAATGTGTATTCTGATGATGTTGGATGGAAAAGTCTATAGATATCAATATATCCAAAAAATTGATAGCATTGTTAAATTCAGCTCTGTGGTGGTTCTCTTTTTATCATTTTCTCTTCAAATAATTACTTTGCTCAATTTCTCTCTCTCCTGCTTCTGGAACCCTAATTACCCACACGTTATCTACTTGATATTGTCCAACATATCAACTACTTTTTTTCTAATTTTTTAATCTTCTATCCCTTAATATTTTGTCTGACCGGTTTCTATTTATTTCTTTAAGTTCACAAAATCCTTGCTCTGCCCAGTAACTGGAAGACCATACCAATAATTTCTGATATATTTTTATTTTAATATTTATAATATTTGTTTATGTCCCTATGCATGTTTACATTCATTTACTTCCTTTTCTGTTAGATCCTTTAACTTATCAATCATAGTTATTTTAAATGCCTTCCTTAGTAATATTAACTTCTTTTTTTTTTTTTTTTTATTTTTTTTTTTTTTTTTTTTAACGTTTATTTATTTTTGGGACAGAGAGAGACAGAGCATGAACGGGGGCGGGGCAGAGAGAGAGGGAGACACAGAATCGGAAACAGGCTCCAGGCTCCGAGCCATCAGCCCAGAGCCTGACGCGGGGCTCGAACTCACGGACCGCAAGATCGTGACCTGGCTGAAGTCGGACGCTTAACCGACTGCGCCACCCAGGCGCCCCAGTAATATTAACTTCTAAGCTATATTTCTCCTGACTGATATTCACATTTTCCTGCATTTTTTACATATGTTGTAACTTTTGGTTGCCATTCAAATATTGTTCTAAAAGAATAATAGAGAAAAAATAAAATAATATTTACCACTAAAAATTTACCCACTTTTTTGTTAGACTTTTAATATATGGAGTTGAATGACTCTAATCTGATGTTGATTTGGGTCTAGACATCACTGCAGCTCTATTTGTGTTCACTTTACCACTCTCTGCAACAATTTATGGGTGTGATCATGCTTTTTCTGCAGCAGGGTTTGGATCTGATTATCAGCCAGAGTTTGCATATCTCTGTATAGCTGAGCTGCCAGCTCTCCAAACCATGGAAGAATTCTACCTGCTTTATAGTTTGGTGGCCAATTTTGGGGGCAATCTGGTTGCTACCCAATTCTACTCTCTAATTTGCTGCCCTGCAGGTGATTTCTGTTCTCCTGCTACTTAGACATCAGTCTTTGGAAAACATTTGTTGTGCTTTTAGAGATGGCCTGGAGGTTCTTAAAGGATTACTCTAAATTGTTCTCAGCTCTTCCCCAGCCTTTGGAAGGCCTCTAGTATGGAAATAGTGAATGCCTGGAGATCAAAGAGGAATTTCTCAACTCTTCTAAGCAGCTCTTGCCTTGCTTTTGATGATGGCATAGAGTTCCATGGAATGATTTTTCTCAGTTCTCATGTTTTGACTGCGACATTTAGCAGATTGTTGCCTTGCAGTTGGTGAAGGCCCTATCTACCTTAAGGTACACTTTCAGCTCTTCTGATCTATCTTCAGCCTTCAGGTTACAATTCTGATGCAAACCTTGAAGTTCCATAGAAAAGCACTAGTGGATGAGTACAGACTCATTCTGAGTTTTGAGGTTCACTGAGGTTCAAATCCATCATAATGGCCACACCACATGTTCTCTAAAATCACATGGATCATATGGATGAAATTTTAAGATGGATATGTAACCACTTGTGTGGCTACTTAACTGAGAAGTTTGCATATTACTAGGGACTCAAAGAAAGAAAATAGAATTTTGTGGAAAACAAACTCCAACCACCAGCACCACCACCACCACCACAACAACAGAAAGGAGTTCAAAGAAAATAGTAGTTTTAGTTAGTTAAAGAGCATTTGGTTTGATTTCTGTATGTCCATAATTTCATGATCTGTTAAGATGTTTAGAGCTTATCTATAGTGAGTAGGTTTTGAGTGTTTCTTGGCCAGTTTTTTGCTTACTATTAAATATAGCACATTTCCTGTCTATATTCATAAAAATATTTTCAAGCTAAAGAGTATTCCTCTTAAAGATTAATTAGCTGAAAACTAGTCATTCTTCAACAATGATATACATTCTTAATCTTATAAAACTGTGGTAAAGTTTGGCAAGACTGAGAGATTAGGGCAGTTCATTTTTCACAATGGTTACCAAGTTTAGCTGTTTACTGGAATGACATGGTGAGATTTTCAAAATGCACAAATTTCCTGTTTACACTATACCACCCTACAGGCCCAGCCTTTTTTTTTTAATTGGCCAGATGTCCAACATGTGCGTGCTCTACTAACTGAGCCATCCAGGTGCCCCAAACCTTTTAAATTATAATGCCATGAGATGGAGGAGAAGAATCATCTTTTTAATAAAATCTCAATTCATTCTTACTGAACAGGTGTTTGAGAAACACTACACTAAGGTTATTATTATTATTATTATTATTATTTACCATCGAGAGGAAGGATACAGAAAAAAACAATTAGTTACACAAAAGGTAAGTTTGTCACTCCTTACCTATTTGGCCCAATGAATTTCTTACATCTAATTTGATGCCAATGGTGTTGAAGTCATGGGGTCTTATTCTAAATGTTTTGAATTATATGTCTTTTATTTTTCATGTTCTCTTTTTCATTTAATATTCAAGAAACCATGTAAAATATTTAAGGCATTATGTCCTCTCCTGCACAGAATTCCTATAAAGAGAGTGGCTGGATAGTTCTACATTTGTTTTAACAGGGTTCTCTGTTAAACTGCAAAGTCTCAGTATTGAGAAATTTCTTCTCCCTTTAACTGGGAAGAAGGTTCAGGGACTAAAAATCCATTCCCAAATATGAAAAATAAATGTTAAGTTCTACAAAACCTTGGGGAAAGTAGCATCTAGGAATGCAATGAAAGCATCATGTTTTTTCTTGGTAATAGAAGCCTGAACTGAGAACTAGTTTAAGTGCAAGGTGAACTTTAAAATGATGTGTTGTACTCTCCTCTCTTTAATAGGAACTAGAGACAGAGATGACTATGCCCTGGACAAAATACCAGAAACATAATTTAATCCAAGTCACACTCAATAGTGGATATACTTGGGGACCTTGTTTAGATTGAATTGCAATGTTGGTAACCTAGTACATGGAAAGTAATACTATGAGGACATTATCCTGATTTGGATCACTTTTGTCTTCTAAATATCTAGAAGTTCCAAACTCTATACATTTGGTTATATAGCCAATGTATATCACATCTGACAAGAGATTCTGCATGAGAAATGGTAGAAATGTACCAATATCGCTATCACCTAATAAAAATGTATAATTTGCTAGTTTATCAAGGACTTTTATGTGAAAAATAGCTTAAAATAAGGATTGAATTAGCCATGAAGATAGTGGGTGTTAGGAATTGATAGACAATTTAAATTACACAATATATTTCTAGACTATTTAAGAGTTGGCCAAGTGTTATTTGGCCTATATCATCTGATTGATCTTTATGTGAAACTACATAATGCACCTACAGTAGGTTAAATAAAGGTCACTAAAGACAGGAAATCCTAATCTCTGGAATTTATAAGTGTTAATTTATTGGAAAGAAGGGTATTTGAAGATATGATTAAGTTAAAAATCTTTCAATGAGAGCATTATCCTGGGGTTTTTTGGTGCATGATAAATGCAATAACAAGTAAATGTTAACTTTGTCATTAGTATTTAATTATTATTTATATTGTTTACACATAAATTATATGTGTAAATAACAAGAGTTCTTGTAAGATAGAGGTAGAGGGAGCATTCACATGAACAGAGGAGGAACCAATGTACTCATAGAGACAGAGATTGGAGTCAAGTGGCCACAAGTCAAATAATGTCAATAGTCACCAAAAGCTAGAAGAGGCAAGGAACAGATTTTCCTCTGCATCCTCTAAAGGGCATGTGGCCCTGCTGACACCTTGACTTCAGACTTCTGGCCTAGAGAACTATTAGACAATAATTTCTGTCTTTTAAGCCACTCAGCATTTTGTTATAATATCCAAAAGAAATAGATACAGCCCCTTCATACATCCTGCAAATAGTCTGGAACAAAATAATTTGTTCTGTTTGCTAGTCATACAAAAATGTAAGAGACCCATGGAGAATTGTCTTTCAACAACATCCATAACCTGTTTTTATACACCTTGGCTTCTGGAGAATTCTTCTGTAAGTGTGATACTCTGTCTGACACTATATTATATGACCAATAAAGACTAAGACCAAACCCACTCAATTTGCCTCATACAGAATTTAATTAAGAATACTATCAACAGGACCACCTGGAGTCAGAATTAAGCCAGGCTCTGGTACTAACCTTAAGCCTTACCACTCAGGTACCAGAAAAATAGCTGAGCAAAATCCACACTTTATTAGGGTCTACTTTGGAAAGACAGGTGGCTTTCTATTTATGTTTCTGCACTGACTTTTCAATGCAATAGATGTCAAATAAGTAAGGAGTCAATTATGTCTCCACAAATTTACCTTGAGTAAACATGGACTGCTTTGTTTTGGAGAGATCTCATCAGTCTTCTGAGGCCTCACAGTCTACTGGCCTCATACTCTTTAACAACTTCAGGGTCTCTTATGACTACTTTAAGATGTAAATTACAGTGTGTGCGTGTGTGTGTGTGTGTTATATACACACACACATATATATTATACAAAATAAAAATATATAATAATTATATTAAAATATGTATTATAAAATGTATAATAATTTTTGTATATGGTGTGAGGTAGGAGTTCAACTTCATTCTTTTGCAGGTGGATATCCAGTTTCCCCAAAATTCTGTACAATATTAATAGATGCAAAATTTCATGTAACCACCATCATGAGAAACTTCGGTTATAGTTTAATTTAACTTGACTAATTTTAATGTGAATGGCTACATGTGACTACTGGTTACTGTATTAGACAGCACAGATTTAGGTTAATATCGCCTCATTGAATTACATTTTTAAAAAATGAATGAAAAAGAAAAGAAAAAAAAACAAACGTGTTCTGTAAAAAAATATTCTTGGGAAACAAGGAATATGTCAGTGTACTGAAGATTTGAAGAAATTAACTGTAGGTTTCTGAAAATTATTTACTATCTGGGCCAGAAGAAAATTTAAAACAAACAAGGAAACAAACAAACAAAAAAAACCTTGTCATCCATAAAAGATTACGATAATAGAGAACAGAAGTCAAACTACAGATTGAAGATATTACTGTTATGACAGGGAAAAAAACTGGAATAGAATTAATAATCAAAGATAAAATAATTTAAGAGAATCTCTTCTGAAGCTTAAAAAATTGGAAATATGCAGACCATAAAAGCTCATTAAACTTTAAATCAAACTAATGAAAAGAGACACCAAGAAAAATCCTCTTACTCTTTCTATAAAAGGTTAATGAAAATAATTCTACACTCACTCAAATTGCCTACAAAAGAACAAAATCAAATGGTTGGTTTTCTATTTGCCATAAAATATTAATGAGCTAATAATGTCCATAGAGTTTTGAGAGATAAGGGTTTGGTGACCCCAAAATTCTATAATAACATAATTGATTTAAATATTTCAGGAAAAGAATATAATATTCTCAAAAATCTCAAGGGCTGAATTAATACCGATCATGATTGAAAATAATGATTATAAAATAAGAATTTAATAGAAATAGGAACACAAAAATACAAAATTATTAGTGTATCTGAATAGGTACTAAGCTTTTAAAATAGTTAAATAAAATTACATCTAAAACTATGTTTATTTGGACACATCAATTTTATGGGAATATGTTTAAATATAAAGCACTTAAGATGAGCAAGATGTTATATATATATAATGTCTATAAAAACATGCATAAACAAGAGTGGGTAGAAAATAAAATTGTAGCAAATATTCCATTTTTTATCCTGTAGTTAAATGAAATAATACATATTAAAAATATTTTTGAAAATTTTAATGAGAAGTATTAGTAAATAATAATTCTAGTAAACACTGATAAAATTAAAATCGCTGAAGAAGTATAAGACAAAATAAATGCCAACACAACAAAAGTTTAAAAACATTGAAAAAATAAAACAAGGAAGTATGTATATTAGATCCAAGGAAAGTACAAGCAAGTATATCTATTATGGTAATAAACACAACTTTTTTTCTCCCGTTATAAAATAGTCTTTTAAAAAAAATTTTTTTTATATTTATTTATTTTTGAGAAACAGAGTGAGACAAAGCATGAGTTGGAGAAGGGCAGAGAGAGAAGGATACATAGAATCCAAAGCAGGCTCCAGGCTCTGAGCTGTCAGCACAGAGCCCGATGTGGGGCTCAAACCCACAAACTGTGAGATCATGACCTGAGCCGAAGTCGGACGCTCAACCGACTGAGCCACCCAGATGCCCCTAAAATAGTCTTAAATATAAATCTATATTGTTTATATGAGCCAAAACTAAAATGAAATTTCTGAGAAATGTCAAAAATAAAAAGAATGGTTCAGCTTTACCAGATAAATTCAAATCAAATGGAAACAATTATCATCATTAGTTTAATGTAAAATAAAATACATATCAAAAACACTAAATGAGAGAGAAGGGGATTATATATTCACAAAAGGTGCAATATACAAAGAACATGCGATATTAATGAAGGACCGTGGTTTATATAACAAGAGTATTAAGTTAGATAAATCAGAGAAAGACAAATACCATATAATTTCACTCATATGTGGAATTTGAGAAACCAAACAAATGAGCCAAAGGTTTAAAATAGAGAGACAGGGGTGCCTGAGTGGCTCATTTGGTTGGGTGTCCGAGTTTGGCTCAGGTCATGATCTCATGGTTCAGTGGTTCGAGCCCCGCGGGGGTCTGTGCTGACAGCTCAGAGCCTGGAGCCTGCTTCAGATTCTGTGTCTCCCTCTCTCTCTGACTCTCTCTCCCCCATTCATGCTTGTCTCTCAAAAATAAATAAAACGTTAAAAAAAAAAAAAAAAAGACACAGAGGCAAACCAAGAAACAGACTCTTCATTATAGAGAGCAAACTCATGGTTACCAGAGGGGAGGTAGGTGGGGGGATGGGTTTAAATAGGTGACGAGGATTAAGGAGTACACTTGTATGCGTACCAGGGGTTGTATGGAAGTGTTGAATCACTATATTGTACCTCTGAAACTAATATTACAGTGTAATACTATTACACTGTATAATAAATAACTGGAATTTGAATAAAAACTTAAAAAAATAGCAAGAGCATTAAATAGGAAAGCAAATATTAGTAAAAATGTAGGAAGACAACACTAGAAATACAATTGTGTACTAATTTAACAAGACTTTATTAGGTTTCTGACAATAAATAGACAAAATAAATGATGGCAGATGATTTCACAATAAAATTAATAAGCTTACAAAAAATTGATCTTTTATCATACTGAAAACTAGCAATAGTTTTATCATACTGAAAACCTGCAATAAGTGAGAAAGAAAAACAAATGAATGGTATAATCATCAGAAAGCAAGAATCAATATAATTAAATGCAATCACCAGCAAAAGTCAATTTAATCAAAATAATATCTTCTATAGAGAATATAAATATTTGCATAGGATATCAAAAAAATCAGAATGGTTCTGAAATGTAAACATTTATAATAATAAGGGCATTTATATCACATTTGTATAAACATTTATATAAACCTGGGTGGCTCAGTTGTTTGAGCGTTAGACTCTTGGTTTCAGCTCAGGTCATAATTTCACGGTAGTGAGTATAAGCTCCATGTCAGGCTCTGCGCTGACAGTGCAGAGCCTACTTGGGATCCTCTCCCTATCTCTCTGCCTCTCTCCTGCTCCTGCTGTCTGTCTTTCTCAAGATAAATAAATGCTTTTAAAGTTTTTATTTATTTGGTAGTTATTATTTATTTATCAAGCAGGCTCCACCCACTGTCACCACAGAGCCCGACAGAGGCCTCAAATACACTAACCATGAGATCATGACCTGAGCCAAAACCAAGAGCCCAGTGCTCAACTGAGTGAGACACCCAGGAGCCGCCCACCTCTAAATTTATTTTTAAATTAAAAAAATATATATGTAAGTGTCAGAAGACAGACAAAAGCTGGCTTATAAAAAAGTAAGAAATCTCATTGGCAATAGAATGAACAAAATTCCTCAAAATAACTATAATAGGAAATGTGTGGGAACTATATCTTAAAAGAGAGAGATGGGGCACCTGGGTGGCTCAGTCAGTTAAGTGTCCCATTCTTGATTTCAGGTCAGGTCATGGCCTCACCATCATGAGATCAAGCTCTGCATTGGACTTCTCACTGAGGGTGGGGCCTGCTTAGGATTCTCTCTCCCACTCCCTCTGCCCCTCCCCTGCTCGCTCGCTCTCTCTCTCTCTCTCTCTCTCTCAAAATAAATAAATAAATATTTAAAAAGAGAGAGAGATAATCATATCCATTTATACAGGGTTAAAAGGATCATTTTTAAAAGTGAAATAAATTTTTGGGAATGCAAGCTGGTGCAGCCACTCAGGAAAACAGTATGGAAGTTCCTCAAAAAACTAAAAATAGAACTACCCTCCGACCCAGCAATTGCACTACTAGGCATTTATCCAAGGGATACAGGTGTGCTGTTTCGAAGGGACACATGCACCCCCATGTTCACAGCAGTACTATCAATAATAGCCAAAGTATGGAAAAGAGCCCAAATGTCCATCAATGGATTAATGGAGAAAGAAGATGTGGTATATATATACAATGGAGTATTACTCAGCAATCAAAAAGAATGAAATCCTGCCATTTGCAACTATGTGGATGAAACTGGAAGGTATTATGCTAAGTGAAATTAATGAGTCAGAGAAAGACAAAAATCATATGACTTGACTCATATGAAGACTTTAAGAGACAAAACAGATGAACATAAGGGAAGGGAAACAAAAATAATATGAAAACAGGGAGGGGGACAAAACATAAGAGACTCATAAATATGGAGAACAAACTGAGGGTTGCTGGAGGGGTTGTGGGAGGGGGGATGGGCTAAATGGGTAAGGGGCACTAAGGAATCTACTTCTGAAATCATTGTTGCACTATATTCTAACTAATTTGGATGTAAACTTAAAAAAATAAAAAATAAAACAAGTTAAAATTTAAAAAAGTGAAATAAATTTTAATTAGGGGTGTTTATCTTAGATTTACTTATATGATTAATGATGCATCCATTAATTAAAGTCCTAATGGATTTCTTTACAAGAGAACAATCCTAGAGTTAAAAATTTTTTAACTATATCATCATGAGAGCACCTGGGTGGCTCAGTCAGTTAAGCGACGGACTTCTGCTCATGTGGTAATCTCACAGTTTGTGAGTTCAAGCCCTGCATTGGGCACTCTGCTGTCAAGACAGAGCCTGCTTTGGATCCTCTGCCCCCCTTTTTCTCCCCCTCCCCTCCTCTCTCTCTCTCAAAAATAAACATTAAAAAAAATTTTAAATGCATGTATACATATATATGATATATAAACATTAAAAAATTTTTAAATGTATGTATATATCATATATATCATCAAGAAGTTTGAAACAATAGTTATGAAACCTATTATTCCAGATAATTAGATACTTAGGGTAAACAAAGGATGAATTAGTCCACAAAATATTTTTGGAGAATTGGCTATTTGAAAATAATCATACTTGACCCTTACCTTATAACAAACATGAAAATAAAACCAGGAAACATTAAAAGATTAATTATAGAACATTAGATTATGAAAACAAGAAAAAGTCAGCATTCTTAATATTTAAAACTGTATAATATGCATAAATTTTATGTAATTTATATAAATATATAAAAATAAAAATTGTATTATCACAAATGAAAATCAGAAAATAACAAAGCTTTCTACATACAAAAAACTGGAGATGATACATATAACAGAACCACAAAAAATGTTTCTCTTCTATCCACATAAGGAAAAACTAAAATAGGAAAACTTTATTATCCTGATGGATAATAAATAAATAAATAAATAAATAAATAAAGCCATAATCATATGAGGCTTTAAAAGCAGCAGAAGGCAGAAGAGTTAGAGAGAGGGGGCAGAAGAAGAGACAAGAGAGATGAAACACAAAGAGTGTTAACAGACAATAGAGACATAAGAAGGACTCAAACTGCTTTTATTAGTTTTGAAGGTGGAGGAAGAGGCTCCAGTCAAAAATTTGAGTGCCCTCTAAAAGCTGAGAGCCAATAGCCAGCAAGTTTTCCAGGACTTCAGTACTGTAACTACATGGAACTAAATTCTTCTAACAACCTGAATGAACTTAGAATTGAATTCCTTCCCAGAGGCACCAGAGAGAAACAGAGCCATTCTAATACCTTGATGTAAGCCTGGTGAAACCAGGAACAGAGATCGAGTGGAGTCACAGTGTCCAGACTTCTGGCCTACAGAACTCTATGATAATAAACAGGTATTGTTTTATGCCTCTGGATTTTTGGTGATTTGTTATAGCAGCCATAACAAATGAAAAGATATGAAAAAATTTTCTCATGATGATTTGTCAGAGATTAAACAATCATTGCTGGAAGACAGGTAGCTATGTTTAATAATGACAAAATATAAATTATTTCAGATTTTTACAAAAACCAACATGTTAATATGTATACAGAGCTTTAAAGATGTCCATACTCTGAGGAACCTCCATACTGTCTTCACAGTGGCTGCACCAGTTTACATTCCCACCAGCAGTGCACAAGGATTCATTTTTCTCCACATTCTCACCAACACTTGGTGTTTCTTGAGTTTTTGATTTTAGCCATTCTTACAGGTGTGAGGTGATATCTCATTGCAGTTTTGATTTGCATGTCCCTAATTATGAGTGTTGTTGAGCATCTTTTCATGTGTCTGTTGGCCATCTGTAGGTCCTCTTTGAAAAAATGTTCATGGGGCGCCTGGGTGGCGCAGTCGGTTAAGTGTCCGACTTCAGCCAGGTCACGATCTCGCGGTCCGTGAGTTCGAGCCCCGCGTCAGGCTCTGGGCTGATGGCTCAGAGCCTGGAGCCTGTTTCCGATTCTGTGTCTCCCTCTCTCTCTGCCCCTCCCCCGTTCATGCTCTGTCTCTCTCTGTCCCAAAAATAAATAAACGTTGAAAAAAAAAAATTTAAAAAAAAAAAAATGTTCATGACTTCTGTTCATTTTTTAATTGGATTATCTGGATTTTTTTGGTGTTTAGTTGTCTAAGTTCTTTATATGTTTTGGTTACTAACCCTTATTGGATGTGTAATTTGCAAATATCTTCTCCCATTCAAGTAGGTTGTCTTCTAGTTTGTGTTGTTTCCTTTGCTGTGTAGCAGCTTTTTGTTTTTGTACACTCTCAATAGTTTATTTTTGCTTTTGTTTCCTTTGCCTCTATATCTATAGAAAGATGTTGCTATGACCAATGTGAGAGAAATGACTGCCTGTGCTCTCCTAGGATTTTTATGGTTTTGGGTCTCACATATAGGTCCTTAATTCATTTTGAATTTATTCTTGTGTATGGTGTAAGAAAGTGGTTCAGTTTCATTCTTTTGCTTGTAGCTGTCCTGTTTTCCCAACACCTTTTGTTGAAGAGACTGTCTTTTTCACATTGCATATTCTTGCATCCTTTGTTGAAGATTAATTGACCATACAATTAATGGTCGATTAAATAATGACCAAACAATTAAATTAGTTTATTTCTGGGCTTTCTATTTTTTCTGTTGATCTATGTGTCTATTCTTGTGCCAGCACCGTACTGTTTTGATTACTTTAGTTTTATGATATAACTTAGGTCTGGAAATGTGATGCCTACAGTTTTGTTTTTCTCTTTCAAGATTGCTTTGGCTCACCAAAGTCTTTTGTGGTTCCATACACATTTTAGGATTGTTTTATTTCTGTGAAAAATGCAATTGACATTTTGGTAGGGATTGCATTAACTGTGTAATTTGCTTTGGGTAGTATAGACAGTAAAAAAAAAAAAATTAAGTTTTATTTATTTATTTTGAGAGAGAGACAGAGGATGAGCAGATGAGGGGCAGAGAGAGGGAGAGAGACAATCCCAAGCGGGCTCCATGCTTTCAGCAGAGCTTGAACTCGTGAACTGTGAGATCATGACCTGAGCCAAAGTCAGGAGTCAGATTCTTAACTTACTGTGCCACCCAGGTGCCCTGGGTAGTATAGACACTTTAACAATACTTGTTCTTATAATCCCTGAGCATGGAAAGTCTTTCCATTTCTTTGTGTCATTTTCAGTTTCTTTCATAAGTGTTTTATAGTTTTCAGAGTATAGACATTTCACCTCCTTGGTTAAGTTTATTCCTAATTTGTCTTTTGTTTTTTGTTTTTGTTTTTGTTTTTGTTTTTTTGGTGAAATTGTGAATGGGATTGTTTTCTTAATTTCTCTTTCTGCTGCTTTATATTTAGTGTATAGAAATGCAACAGATATCTCTACATTGATTTTTGTATCCTGTGACTTTACTGAATCCATTTATCAGTTCTAGTAGTTTTTTGGTGAGGTCTTTAGAGTTTTCTATATATAGTTTCATATCATCTGCAAACTGAAAGTTTTACTTCTTCCTTACCAATTTGGATGCCTTTTATTCCTATTTATTGTATGATTTCTGTGGCTAGGACTTCCAATATTATGTTGAATAAAAGGGGTGAGAGTGGAAATCCTTGTCTTGTTCCTGACCTCAGAGGAAAAGCTCTCAGTTCTTTCCATTGAGGATGATGTTAGCTTTGGGTTTTTCATTGAAGGCCTTTATTATGTTGAGGTATATTGCCTCTAAACCTACTATGGGAAGGTTTTTATCATGATTGGATGTTGGACTTTGTCAGATGCTTTTTCTACATCTTTTGAGGTGATCATATTTTTTTTTCCTTTCTCTTATTGATCTGATGTATCACACTGATTGATTTGCAAATATTGAACCACCCTTGCATCCCAGGAAGAAATCCTACTTGATTGTGGTGAATGATTTTTTTTAATGTATTACTGGATTTAGTTTACAAGTATTTTGTAAATATATTGGCCTGTAGTTCTCTTTTTTGTGTGTCTTTATCTGGTTTTGGGATCAGGGTAATTCTGGCCTCATAATATGAATTTGGAAGTTTTCCTTCTTCCTCTGTTTTTTGGAAAAGTTTGAGAAGAATAGGTACTAACTCTTCCTTAACTGTTTAGTAGAAATCACCTGCAAAGCCATTACTCACAAATATTGTTAAAATGGCTATACTGCCTGGGCCACCTGCGTGACACAGTAAGTCCTGGACTTTGTTGGGAGCTTTTTCATTACTGATTCAGTTTCTTTGCTGAAAATGTGTCTGTTCAAGCTTTCTGTTTTTTCTTGCTTCAGCATTGGTAGATTTTGTGTTTCTAGGAACCTATTTCTTCCAGGTTGTCCAATTTGTTGGCATAATTTTTCATAATATTCTGTTACAATCATTTGTATTTCTGTGGTGTAAGTTGTTATGTCTCCTTTTTCATTTGTGATTTTGTTTTTGATCATTCTGAATAGGTATTTTTCAATTTTGTTGATCTTTTCAAGGAACCAGCTTCTGGTTTCATTGATCTGTTCTATTGTTTTTATAGTTTCTATATCATCTATTTCTGCTCTAATCTTTATTCTTTCCTTTCTTCTGCTGGTTCAGAATTTTGTTTGTTCTTCTTTTTCTACCTCCTTTAGGTGTAAGGTTAAGTTGTTTATTTGAGATTTTTCTTGCTTCTCGATATCGGCCTGTACTGCTATCCACTTCCCTCTTAGAGCCAATTTACTGCATCCCAAAGATTTTGGCTATTGTATTTTCATTTTCATTTTTTTCCTTGTTATTTTTTTTTATTTTTTTTGAACAGTTGGTTGATCCATTCATTGTTTAGTGACATGTTATTTAACCTCCATGTACATGTACTCTTTCCCAGTTTTTTCTTGTGGTTGATTTCTAGTTTCCTACCAATGTGGTCAGAAAAGATGCATGGTATGACTTTGATGTTTTTCAATTTGTTGACACTTGTTTTGCAGCCAGATATGTGATCTGTTGTTGAGACTGTCGCATGTGCACTTGAAAAGAATGTGTGTTCTTCTGTTTTAGCATGGAATATTCTGAATATATCTGTTAAATATATCTGTGTAGTATGTCATTCAAACTCACTCTTTCCTCATTGACTTTCTCTTTTGATGATCTATCCATTGATATAAATGGGATATTAAAGTCCCCTATTATTGTATTATTATTAATTAGTTCCTTTATATTTCTTATTAACTGTTTTATGTATTTGGATGCTTCCATGTTGGATGCATAAATACTTATAATCGTTATATCGTCTTGTTGGCTTGTCCCTTTTATGATTATACATTGTCCTTCTTTATCTCTTGTTACGGTCTTTTGTTTTAAGACTATGTTTTCTGATTTAAATATTGCAACCCTGGCTCTCTGTTAACATGCAAGTTATCACTTGCATGATAAATGTTTCTCCATTCCCTCATTTATGATATGCATGTGTCTTTAGGTATGAAATATGACTCTTGTAGGCAGCATATACATGGGTCTTATTTTTTGATCCATTGTGTTACCCTATGCCTTTTGATTGGAGCCTGTATTCCATTTACATTCAAAGTAATTGTCAATAGTTGTGTATTTATTGTCATTCTGTCATTTGTTTTGTGGTTGTTTTTGTAGTCCACTCTGATCCTTTCTTCTCTTACTCTCTTTCATGATTTGCTGATTTTATTTAGTGATATATTTGGATTCCTTTCTCTTTATTTTTTACATATCTATTACTGGCTTTTGATTTGTGGTTACTATTAGGGTTGTATGTAACATCTTTTCCATGTAGCAGTCTATATCAAGTTGATGCTTGCTTAAGTTTGAACCCATTGTTTACTCCTTTCCCCCACAATGTTTTAGGTATATGGTGTCATACTTTATATCCTTTTATTTTGTGAATTCCTTGACTGCTTTTTTACAGATATACTTATTTTTTTTACTTCTTTTGTGTTTACTACTCTTCTTACAATTACTTATGGTCTTTCCTCTCACTCAAAGAGTCCCCTTTAACATTTCTATAGGTCTGTTATAGTGGTCATTAACTCCTTTAGCTGTTTGAGAAATTCTTTATCTCTCTTTCTATTCTGAATGATTGCCTTCCTGTATAGAGTATTCTTAGTTGTATTTTTTTTTTCCTTTCAGCACTTTTAATATATCATGCCACTCCCTTCTGGCCAGTTTCTGCTGAAAAAATGCCGATAGATAGCCTTATGGTGTTTCCTTTGTACATAATTAACTTTACTCTTGCTGCTTTAAAATTTTTTTCTTTATCACTACTTTTTGCCATTGTAATTACTATGTGTCTTTCTATAGACCTGGTTGGGTTGATTTTGTTGGGGGTTCTCTGTGCCCCCTGGATCTGGTTATCTGTTTCCTTCCCCAGATTTAGGAAGTTTAGCTATTATTTCTTCAAATAAATTTTCTGCCCCCTTTTTCTCTCTTCTTCTTTTAAGATTCCTATAATGTGAATGTTATTACACTTGTTGAAGTCACTGAGTTCCCTAAGTCAGTTTTCATTCTGCATCAATTTTTTTTTCTCTCAACCTGCCCAGCTTGATTACTTTCCATTAGTCTGTCCTCCATGTTTCTAATTTGGTTCTCTGCTTCCTCTGTCCTGCTGTTTATTCCATCTATTGTATTTTTAATTTAATCTCTGATTCATTCTTTTTTATCTCTTTGTTAAGGGTCTCACTGATGTCCTCCACTCTTTTTAAACAATTTTTTTTCTGATGTTTATTTATATTAGAGAGAGAGAGCTGGGGAGGGGCAGAGAGAGATGGAGACAGAATCTAAAGCAGGCTCCAGGCTCTAAGCTGTCAACATAGAGCCTGACACGGGGGGCTTGAACTCATGAGCCATGAGATCATGACCTGAGCCAAGTTGGACACTTAACCAACTGAGCCACCCAGGTACCCCCTCAACTCTTATCTCAACTCTGTTGCGTATTTTTGTGAACATTACTTTAAATTCTTTATCAGGCATATTACTTACATCTGTTTCACTTAGGTCTCTTGCTATAGTTTTGTCCTGTCTTTTTATTTGGGACATATTCCTCTGTCTCCTCATGTTGTCTTACCTCTGGGTCTGTTTCTATGTGTTAGAGGAAATTCAGCTATGATCATGCTCTTGAGAGTAACAGCCCTATGAAGAAGTCCTGTGGTGCCCTGTAGTACAGTGTCCCCTCTTCACCAGAAACTAGTGCTTCAGGCAGTGTCTCCTATGTGTGTTGCATGCTCCCTGCTGTTGTGTCCTGGCTGCCTTTTCCTTCAGTCTACTTGTCTACTTGTCTGCACAGGCTCTCTTTGCCTATTGTGGGCAGTATTTGGTCCCTGGATGGGGTTGGGCACACAGTTTAAATAGGTGTGCAGGCCTGCTTATGAAATGAGACCTGCTCATGCTGCCTCTGGGACTGGTCTATTCTGTGTGGATCCGTAAAGCACACATGGGTGATGAGTGCAATTTTAACAAGGTACACTTCAGGCTTCCACAGGGCTGCGTTCGCTGCCACCACCACTGAGAACAAGGCCCTGAAAAATGCACTGGTCAGGAGACATGGTGTTGGCATGTTTGCACTAGTCTTTTGGGGGAGGGGATCTGCAGCACCATGAATGAGACAAATGTAACTGGGGAAGGTGGATCTGCCAAACTGCAAGGTGGTTGAGCTCAGTGTAAGCAAATTCGGTAGTGAATCGTGACCCCACTGGTTCCTTAAAGCGGCCATGTGTTTATGCTTGGGGTTGGGAGAGGTAGATGGCACCTAATGGCTCCTTTATTCCTAGAGAAGTCCCTCCAATGAAACCCGCCCCTCTGGGACATGCTTTGAGATGAGTAAGTAACTGGCCCTCTAGTATCCCCCAGAATTTTTCAAACTGCTGCTTGTATAGTGTATCACCAGGGGCTGTTTATGGCACTTTTTAAGGGCAGGGACTCAGCTTCCTATTGCCCTCTGGGCTGTCTCAGAGCTGAGCCCACTGATATTTTTTTTTTTTTTTAATTTCTGGCGTTAAGTCCTGCTGCTTATAAGGACTCACAAAATTCAGCCCCTCCCGCTTTGAAAACCAAATCTTCCCTGGATGGCGTCCCCAGAGTTATAGTCTGTTTCTCTCCTTTCTCTGTGCTAATGGCTCCCTCCCTTCACAGATAGCCATGGTCTGTTTAACTGCCCATTGTGTCTCTGTCCTTCCTACCCTCTTCAATGTGGTCTCTTCTCTACCTTTAGTTGTGGAGTTTGTTCTGCCAGTCTTTGGGTCGTTTTCTGGGTTATTCATCTGGTTGTATCATGGGATGAGGTAAGCTTAGGGTCCTCTTCACCATCTTTTCAGCCTCTACTAAAGTAATTTTTTTAAATTGGAAAACAAAGTAATAGTATGCCAAAATTAACATTAAACATACCTGTTATATTAGTGATGGTAAAACACCAAACAAGACAGCATTCTCTTTGGGATAGATAAATCTAAATTAAAGTATTTCACAAACTTAAAAAGATATGCTCCAAACCCACAAATGTACAACACTAAGAGTAAACCCTAACGTAAACTGTGGACATTAGGTGATTATGATATGTCAGTGTAAGTTCATACTTGGTAAAAAATTTACCATTTTAGAGACTGATGTTAGTAATTAGGGAGGTTTTACATGTGTAGTGGCAGGGCGTATATGGGAAATCTCTATGCTTTCCTTTTAATATTGTTGTAACCATAAAACTGTTCTAAAATAGTTTTTAAAAATAGTAAAAAAAAAAAGAGACTACAGAAATATAATGATACATATAGACCAAAACAGAGCAGTTTCCCATATAAATATTGATATTTGGCCCAGAAAGTACTGAATAAGAACATTCTGAAATATTTCTGTTCACCATACATTTCTAATGGTCTTGAATATCTATACATGGAGTGCCATAATTGCAACATTCATAAAGTAGAAATTTTAAGAGATAAAAGGAGAAATCAATAAGAAAACACAGTAAGAGACATAATGCATCTTTATCAATGCATTAAAATATCAAGTGGACAGAAATAAATAATGCTATAGTAGGCATAGAATAGATACAGATGAACAAACACATGCATATTGTTCCCTGAAATGGAGAATGTAATTTTTCTTAAGTTCCCAGGGTACAATCACAAAGAAAATAAAACAATATATTAGAATCCCAAAGTCAATAAAGGTTTTACAAAAGATTGCAATGCAATAAAACTAAAAATTAATGACAAGATAAAAAACATAGCATCTACTGAAAGAGTCTTGAAAAAGTCACTCACGTAATTTGTTAGCAAAAGAAGAGTAGAAATCAGAACTTTAAAGTGATTGAACATAATAATGAAAACACTGTATAACACATGGAATATAGTTAACACTGTGCTCAGAGAAAATTTTATAACTACCTAAATAAATAAAAAGAGAGTGAAAACAAATGAACATTAAACACAAGCCCCCCAAAACAATAAAATAAATCAAAGAAAAAAATAGGAGGAAAATAATAACAATAAAACCACAAATTAATCATTTAGCAGAAAAGAACATGAAGTGTCTAGGAGAATATGAGAGAAGTCCTGCATTCCCCGGGCACATCGCTGGCTCTGTTGGTGGAGTGTGTGACTCTTGATCTCAGGCTTGTGAGTTTGGGCCTCATGTTGGGTGTAGGGATTACTTAACAATAAAATCTTAACAAAAAAACAAAAAAAGTCCTGCATTCTTTCATACGGTCTCTTGGCAAATCATTTTACCACTGTTATTGTCTACTTTTGCCTAAAACTTTGTTCAATGTAAAATTTTATTCACTGGAGACACTTCCCTCGCTTTCCTTGTCATAACATACACATGCAGTTCTCTGTTCAGATCAGCCTTTTCCATGGCAATAGTGATTGCTTAAGTAGTGTGATTTGAAAGGTGCCAATTTGGCTTCTGACCCCAAACTTATTTATTGGCTAAATTCTACTTTTAGTAATTTATTCCACTGGGTGACAGCAGTGCATGCTTGAGAGATCATGTGGAAAGACAGTAAGGCATTAAAATGAAGAAATCAGGAAATGAAAGAATTTCAGTTGCTTGACAAAATCTACTCTCCAATGCTGCTAATTGATCAGACCCACATACATCTGTTAAAAAATAATTGGCTCACATATCCATTTTGAAGAAACTAGACAGAAAACTAGTCCTGAATTCCCAGTCCTTATCACCTTCAATCTAGTTAGTCAAATCGTTAAATCTCATCTGTTTAGAATTTTAGGAAAATAGAAGCTGCATTTACCTATAATTAAATGTTTTCATATTATCTCTTGCCAGAACAGACCTGGCAACACTCTGGGAGGAGTCTTTTGAATATTAAATCTTCTAACTCCTCAGAAGGTAGCCTTGCTTTGTTTTTTGTGGTAACAATTTTTTTCTCACATTTTTACTGAAAAGTATAACAGCTAGAGCCTCAGAAAATAGCATTCATGTATGGGAGGGTGTTTATAGAGGAACAGAACTCTTAGCTTATTATATAATTTGTCTTGAAGGATTAATTAGAGGTTTTGTAAATTGAAGGAGCAAAATCTATTATTGCTTTACAAATTTTATTTATAAAAATAATGCAGTTTTGTTCCCACAATTCTAGCCATTACTAACAGATTTAAGGATGAATGATTCCATCTTGAAAATATTCATGTGTTTATAAAATCTCTCATCTAGGCTGCTAACTTAATAATTTAGATTATCTGAAATATGTTATTGTGTTAATAACGAATAAAAAGAAACTGGCATTTGTTTCTGTTTTTGATGCAACCAAAGTAAATATTACATAGAGTAAAAAGTATATATCAATTATTTTCAGTTTGTGTAATAATTCTAATTATCAAAATGGCTAAACTGTAAGGAATACTGAATTATTCAAATGGTTATTTTTTTAAACTACTGCAGTATTGGGATATTTCAATTTGATCTGCCAATTTTGATTACTGTTTAAAAAATGAACCTGCATAGAAGCAAGTTGGTTAGGGATATAAAATTAAAAATAATTTTCTATGTTAATTATACCATAGAAATTAAGAAGTAAGACTTTTTAGGACCTTGATTACTTTATGGTCTAGAGAAATAGACTTGGTGGATAATATATTTTTATACAATTTTATGTCAGATGCCCATTATTGAAATGAGATATAATATATAATGTAAATAAAAACAATCAGAGTAATCTCATAAAAGCTGTAATGGTTTATTCTCCCATTTAATATTATTCTCATTTTTTTCCCTTGATAAATTTGGATTATTCTCAAAAGAAACAGTGCATCTTTGTTGTATTCTGTGTCTCCACTTTGTTGCATTGCTTTGGGATAATTCAACCAAGGATAATTTTTACAACATAAAAGTTATGAAGAAAGTAATCTATAATGAGCCTTTTGACTTCTTTACATTTACCATAATTTGGTCCTTCGCTAATACCAAAATCACTGAAAAGGAGAGAGACTTACTGTTTAATTCTCTCCTGCCTTTAATTCTAGGTATTTCCAGCCATAATTGTCCAATCTGTACCATCTTTAGTCAATCTGCATATGCCTTTAGTTGTTTTAGTTATTGGCCATCAAATTTCTATCAATTTTTTGTACTTTAATAAACCACACTTGATCTTAGCCAAAAGGCTGAGAAACGATGTACATTAATATACCATAATATCATGATATACTGTGATATCAAAGCTGCTTGGAGTGGGGTCCTACTTATATGGTACAGCTTGAATAGCAGATGGTGTCCTAAGTAACAATAACAATAATAATAAACATCTCTGGAGCATAAAGTCCCACTCTTTAAGCTTTAACTTATTTGTATTAAATATTATTCTTCCCAAACACCCTCTTCTTCAATGCGTGTATAGTGGGGAGTCTAGCTTTCAGTGTCTAGATTTTAAGGAGTCTTAAAGACTTTTGACATGTGGCTTTGTAAAAGTTACAACTAAGAAATATCAAATGGAGATTACATGCAAGATTTTAAAAGGCCCAAATGAAATATAGTAATGTAGGTAAAAGTTGCCTTCATAAAAAGGTAATTGCTTATTTTTAGGGTGAACTATTTTGCCACTTAATTTCTTAGGTGACTCAGACACTAACTAAAGGAGGGAGAAAATCTGGGAAAGAACATAAGGAAGGAAATGGGGCAAAGTCAGGAGGAAGAATATAAAACATATATCCTGGTGGAAGCAAGTAAGCAAAGTAAAAATTTCATCTAATTCACAATTTGACTGGAGTTAGCCTTGTGTAGAGTTAGAGCAAATAATAAGATGAACACATTGGTCAGAACCTGGATTGTGTTAATTAAACCAATGAAATTAGTCCTCTCAGTCCTTTTAGCTCTGACGGTGACGATGGGCAAATGAGAGTGTGTATACAAAGCATGATCAATTCTAAGAAAATAATCACATTTTACCTAATAATAGTGAAGATGGTGAGGATGAGGCTGATGGAGCCTGACGCAGAGAGCTCCAGCAACATGGTCATCATTTGTTAATTTAGGCACGTTTCATCTGCTGAGATGGTAAGTAGTTCACATTGAATGACACCTCAAAATTTTGACTCATGTAATTAGAATGATGGGATCTAAAGCTGAGGTATGGGGCTATTTTATGTATAACCAGCTAACATTAGAAAACAGAACAATTCAGTAGTAATAACGTGATGATGCTGAAGAATTTGTTCTTGACTTACAGACAACTTGTAGAGCTATTGGTCATCCCCGATGGCATTTGGATGATTATTTGACTTACTTATTCCAGAAGTCCCTCTTTTCAAGCCCTTAGAAACTACTGGAATTAGGCAGCATTATGTCCCAGGCTTCTCTCGGTTCTGAGAATGTTAACAATAATCCAGTAGAGCAGGGATCTTTTAAAATTAAAATTAAGTCCGTGTCAGAAAGGAAAGGACAGATGAGAAAGATCAAGGCAGAAAGTGGCTGTCCCTTAAGGATAACGGTCTTAAAATGGCAATGACACATAAGTGGTGAACATAAAATGATTGTAATGTAACTAAATTATTAAAGTGAATATGTCTCTCTATGAAGGAAAAGGCTTGCACTGCATTAAAATAAATGAGGAAATAACATTGGACATTTTTTCCACTTAAACCAGGGCACTGTATTTAAGAATTGACACTATTTCAGAATGTTTACTACTTTAATATATTTTTATTAATAATTCTACAGGCATACTCTTTCTTTTTTTAAGTTTATTTGTTTTGAGAGAGAAAGTGAGTGGGGGAGGAGGAGGAGGAGGAGGAGAGAGAGAGAGAGAGAGAGAGAGAATCCCAAGCAGGCTTCCACACTGTCAATGGAGAGCTGGACATGGGGCTCAAACCCACAGACCATGAGATCATGACCTGAGCCAAAGTCAGACACTTAACCAACTGAACCACCCAGGCACGCCAGGCATACTCTTTCTTTAGTGAAAAATTGTATATATTTTGACAAAGGATATATTAAGTGGACAGGTAAAGTACTTTTTGAAATTTCAATTTTTTTCTTTAATGAAAATATTTATTTTCAAAAATCTTCAATAAAAATTTATAACTTACAATCCCTAGAATAAGTACTGTTTAAAAATGAGTAGTATTTACCCCCAAATTTAAAATAGTTGTTATGGGTGATTATAACTGTTTTCCATGCATGTGGAATAGCATATTAAAAGAGAAATTTCTCTCCCTTTTTACATGAAATGATTCCCCCCACTATGTCTTCATGTATGCCAAACTTTAAGCCCTGTATCTATCTTCAGTGAAGATTTTGGTGTTACATGGATAACTTCTCATTATAGTTGGGACTGCAGTGTTCAGCATTAAAATAAGGTTTAAACTGTCTCAGAGGGGTTCTTTTTCTTTTCTTTTCTTTTTATTTTTTTAGTTTATCTTAATACTGCACCCACACACAGAGGCTAATATCCAACAGGTTCTTTTGTAGATGGCCTTAAGCAGTGGTGCCCACTCCCAGGCAGTGGTGCTCTCACGTAAACCTTTGTCAGGTAACATGACTGGATCAGCTGTGGAATCCTGATTCAGTTGATCTAATGAACACATAGGTATTTGATCCACATACATGACATAGAAGCGACATTCCTAGGTTGTTGTGGTAGACAGCCTCTGTAAATCAAAAAGGAGAACTTACCATTATATAAAGTGAAAAGTTATAAACACTGCTGGTCGTCTAGAGTGCATAGTCTTCTAAATTGTTCCGTTACGTCCACAGTACATTTTTGCTCTTTTACAGCAAATAGTGTTTCCTTAACTCATGGAGGTTCTGTTGATACTTGGCTATTTTCATTAATGTAATTCAGCTTCTAACTAAAAGGAAAGAAAAAGTGTACTGTATGGCTAAAATCATTTTATAATAAGACTGCTTTTCATTTAAGAGCCTTTCTTTTCCTATTCAAGTTAAAGAAGCTAAAATTTAAATAAAAAATGTTGAGTCTTTTTGGTAAACACTAATGAGTAAATTATTCATTTTGAATTAGTATAAATAATATTTATAAGTGGGTATTTTAAAGTGCCTGAAAATAGTTATCATATATTCCTGCAAGTATTGTTTAATATACTTATAAAAATATATCTTGGTAAACTTCAACTAAAGTCTTTTTCAATGATCACAAATACCAGGCAAATAAAGGCCAAATTAATTCTTTTTTATACTGTTAATATGGTATTAGGTTTGAACAACTAAATGCTTGTTGGAAAAAAACAAAACATAAAGTAGTTTCTTGTGTGCTTGATACGGCCAGATGTATTTTAAGAAAATAACATCAAGGTTCACAAATTGTTGGTTGAGTTCATGGTTTCTACCCTAATAATTGTGGGACTTGAAATAAAATTAATCACAGAAGAGGAAGAGAAAATTGAGGGTAGCAAATACCTGGTTTCATATGTCTAAGTGGGTATATTGTGAGGGAGGTATTATTTATTTCTTAGGATGAAGAACTTGATTATGTTTAGGTGTCACTTATAAAATGATAAATGGAGATTTTAGGACTCCATCCCAGAACTATTGAATAAGAAGAGTTAAAAAGAGTGGCCCTTGAGAATCTGTTTTTAAGAGGAAAAAAAAAAAAACAAAAACAAAACAAAAACTCCAGGTTATTTTAATTAGACAACCAAGACTGGGAACCCTGTTTTATGTGATTCATGATAAAATCAGAATGAATCAGTAAGTCCATGGACTGTTAGCTCTCTGGGAGCAGAAACAGAAATTGCTTTAATTTCTAACCTCTTTGTCCTATATACTGCCTATCACACAGTAGTTACTCAAATATTTTTTAGAGGTGTGAATAAAGAACATGGGAGGCATGTTACACTCAAGTGCAATGAAAATATTTTAATCCATTAGAATTGACTTCCCATGACTGCAGCTGTCAAAGCAAGGGTCAGATGATCACTTATTGGATGTGCTGCTATCAGAAAAGTACAGGAATTGTGGCATATAGTAAACACTCAATAAACGCTTCACAAATTAAGGCATAAACTAAATGTGAGATTCCTATTTCATGAATTTCTTAAATCACGTTGACTGTGAAACAGATCAATGGTGGAAATCAGACTAATAAGAACAAATGAGCTCAGTAAAAACTCATTCTATAGAATATAGGAGATATAACTAAATGACTAGTCTCTCTCAAAAAGAAGAAATCTTCACCTTTAATGATACACAAACTCCTCTAAGATCCAAAAGTTCAAAAGCCAAATCCACTCTGATGATTCTTCAGCAACATTCTTGGGAAAAATAATTATTCACAACATTGTACCATCCAAACACCTTGTATTTACTTTTCTTGTATTGTTTTTCATTTATTTGAGAACACATCTGTTTGCATCTTGTAAAACCAGCCTTCCTTGAGTACGAGGACACCATTATCATTTTGTCCTCCTCTAACCCCCTCCCAATGCTGAGCATAGGTCTGTTTGACGAGATCGTTGTTGACTATTGTTCACTGTTTAATACAGACGTGCTTCACTGTGCCAGAGCTATGCTGTTAATTGTACCAGTGCATGGAACATTTTCAGTGATAGCAATTTTCTTGGCTGTCAATCAGTGCTAAGCTTCTGTTATCATATATTCAGGCACTAAAATTATATGTTGATTTAAAGAAGAGATCCAAGTATGAATATTTTATGTCTGATTCTTTACCTCATTATAGCTCATGGATCTTACTACATTTTCTTCTTCTTTGAGCAGAAAGGAGTATCAAATCTCCTTCTCTTCTTAAATGGAAGAAAAACAAAAGTTTGGTTTATTTTAGGAAAAAGCTGAAGATAACCCAAATAACCAGGGGCTGCACTGTTGCATAAGAACTGACCCTTGAAGCTTTGAGGAAGCCACCTGCATGTTCAGTTTTCTTTGTCTTTATTCCTCAGGATTTGCTTGAAGTAAAAGTATGTTTGGGCAGAAACTGTTGCCATATTGCACAAACTCGTTACATGATCTTCAAATTTTTGATAGATTTTATCTGTTCTTTTGGGTAATAGGCTTGGGGCAAGTCACACAGTATACATTTTGATGGTGGCTGATACATGCAATTGCAGGAATCATTGATTTGTATATTTTTTTCCAGTGTAAGGCATGCTTCATTTTACACAGCCCGTTTTCACCATTGTCAGGTGATATTCCAATGGAAAATTGAACCCTATTTTTTATATTTTTCAATTTCATTCATCTCTCCTTTTATTCCTTTTCTTTATAGGATTGGTGAAAAATATTTGGCAAATCCCTCCAGAGACACATTATTGTTGTTTAAGTTTTAAAGTACCCGGGGCTCTAGAATGAATGTGTGGGTGGGGACAGCCTTCAAGCTGGGGGTATTGATGGCACACAAAGTGATTGCATGATTTTTATAGTAAAAGGAATAACACAGGTGGTGGCTATAGCTGGCTAAAGCAGCAAGCTCCCTTGAATCCTATCTTTTTCATATCTGTTCACAGATATGCCCTCACATGTTTGGTTTCGGTTTGGTAGGCACTTGGGTAGAGAATAGATACAGTTTTGGAGTGTCTCTATGATTTTGTTTCCTAGATGTCCTCACATTCCAGTGGCTGTGGTTTGCCATAAAATCCATCAGGATTAAAGCTGAAAAACTTGGAAACTCACCCCCATGTGCATCCCTTCTTCAAGTTTTATGGTCCCCTCTAGAATCTGCCTATTCTGCTGCCATGGACTCTAGAGACTTTGAGTAGTCATTTATTATATTTTGTCCAGAGTCTGTAGTTGTTATGTGCAGAGAAATTGGTCTGGTAGGAGCTTACTAGGCCATTCTGGATGAATGGTATTTTTGAAATACTGTTCATTAAATTTTAACGTAGAATGGTAATGTATTAAGCCTATGTTTTATTCTGTGTTATTGCTCTCAAAAGAACTTTTCAGCCTATTTTGTGTAATTAACTCAGCACTATTGTACCACCATAAGTTATAAACTTAGTAATTTAGATAAACAACTGATGACTGAAGATGATGGAAATTGTTAGAGTTCATGGAGCTATCAAATCCTGGTTTTGGGCAGGACCTAGAATCCTTCCCATTCTATCTCCCTATACGATAATCACTACTGACTATGAAAGTGTGCTGACAAGAATGTTGGATATTGCAAAAAAAGTAAATGGAAACAGTTGGCTAAAAGTGGTGAAATATCACACAAGTTTTCTCACATAAGATATTCTGCAACATTTGTATTTTTATTTTTGAATTTCAAATTTCTAGGCTGGCTTTGCCATTGTATTTTTTTCTTTTTCAATATCTCCCCATGTTGCTCAGAGTAAAAGCCAAAGTCCCTATAAGCATCAATAAGACTCCACATAACCCACTTTCCACCACTAACCTGCTCATCTCTCTGACCTCATCGTCTAACACTATTTGTCAGTCAGCTCCAGCCTCACTGGCCTACTTGCTGGATCCATGTGTACACTCTTTTACCGTATGACTTTCATAATTATAGATTCAAAAAAATCAGGGTATTTCTGGGTGAATAATGTCTTATAGTCAGAAATTAGCATTTTCCCTCTTCTTTTGGAATAGAAAGTACAAGGAGTCAATTATATCAGTTCTCCAATGATAAAATAAGAAAAGGAACTTTGGATCACTTTGGTTTATGCATACAAAATCAAGCCCCCAAAATTTCCCAAACATGAAAAGAATTTTTAAAAATGTATTGAGCTAATGTGAAAAGTAAATTTAATGATCATTTTCTGACCATACATCAAAGTTATAATTTTTTAGTGATTTTTTAAGTTTACTTATTTATTTTGAGAAACAGAGAGAGAAAGTGTGAGCAGGAGAGGGGCAGAGAGAGAGGGAGAGAAGAAAAATCCCAAGCAGGCTCTGCTTTATCAGCGCAGAGCCGGCTGCCGGGATTGAACTCATGAACCGTGAGATTGTGATCTGAGGTGAACTCAAGGATCAGATGCTTAACTGACTGAGCCACCCAGCCTCCCCCAAAGTTATAATGTTATAGAAAGTATGAGAATCCTTATTGTGGGGTGTGAATACCAACATAAAAGAACATGTGAAATGAACTTTGAAACTTTTAAGCCTTTGCCCCAAACTCATTAATTTGTATCCAAAAGAATTATAAACATTGGATCAGCACAATAATCATTAAAGCACTAAATGCAAATTAACATGTACAAAATACATTTTTTTCAAATATACTTACTAATTATGCAGTACATTACTTTCAAGAACAAATACACATAGTAAATAATTTCTATAGGGAACAGTACAATATATGAGGACAAGAATGGAATCTAATCAAAAATTCATAATATGATAATTTTCTAAAGAGAAATTTAATGTTGCATCCATACATTCCCTTAGGATCAGTGAAGCACTGGTATTTTATATCAGTAAGAACTTTAAAAATGATCTGCCTTCCTAGTGCACAATTTTAAGCAAACCCCATTGCACCTCACCACCACTACCACCAAACCCTGTGAAAAAAATAAATAAATAAATAAGTGACATAAATGCAGTTACTCTCAAAATAAGCCTTTCTTTCTATACTATTATGGAATATGGGATACCAACTCTATTTTTAAATGGAGTGTAGGGAATCATGGATTTGGATCCTTTCTTTTTTATGTGGTTGGCATTCTTTTATATTTAGTCTTTTTTTAAAATGTTTATTTACTTATTTTGAGAGGGAAGGAGAGAGCCTGCGCCTGGGAGAGGCAGAAAGAAAGGGAGAGAGAATCCCAAGCAGGCTCCACTCGCAGTGTACACCCTGACATGGGGCTTGAACTCACAAACTGTGAGATCATGACCTGAGCTGAAACCAAGAGTCAGATGCTTAAACGACTGAGCCACCCAGGCACCCCTTGTATATTAAGTCTTATTTTAAGTCTAAGTGACAGAGTATACTTAGTGGAGGAGACTTTAATAAATGGATTTATAATAGCTAAGTCCTCTTAAGCACTGTCTTTGATGAGAGTAGACATAAAAACCACTTCTGTTATTATTTTCCAGAGCTAGTTTCTTCATTTCAAGTGAGCCAATGTTTTGGTCCTTTCTTCTGTGTAAGAGGACACTCATTACTTCCTCTCACCTTTCTCTTCAACCTCTCCCTCTCAACTTTTTCCTTTTACCTTATAAATTTGCTCTAGCACTGCCCATCCATAAACAGCAAAAACCAAATTATTTCCCAAGTCTTTTCTCCCCTTCACTGACATAATACTTCTCTCTCCTTTCAAAGAGAGCCAAGCTACTCAAAAGTACAATGTACACTTTAAATCTCTTCTTCACTTTCCTTTATTTCTCATCACATTGCAGTTGGGGTTCTGCCCATATCACACTCAATCAAAATTACTCTTGCCGAGGTTACCAGTTAGTACCCATGATATCCACTCTTCCTTCCTACTGGGAACTTCCATCCTCCCTAGGCTTCTGGCACACTTTTTCATTTTCATTTTCTCTTCTTAGTATTTACCCTCACTCTTTTCTGTAAGCTCTTCCTTCAATACTTCTTGCATATAAGCTACTAAAATTCTGTCCCTGAATCTTATCACTCTTTCACTCTATCAAGACAGGATAAGCTAAATTACAACTAATAGTCTGCAACTAACAGTTGCTTAAAACAATCAGCATTTATTTCTTGGTCATACTACATGTTCATCTCAGTTCAGCTGAGGTTCTTCATCACATTGTCTTCATTCAGATGCACAAGTTAACAGATTCTCCATCACTTAGGATATTCCTGGTTACAGTGATAGGGGGAAGAGAACATGGAAAAGTGTGTACCAATTTAAAAGTTTCTTCCCCTAAAAGGCACAAATTCTTGCCTCTCAATTTTGTTGGCCAAAGCGAGTGATATAGTCAAACTGAATCTCAAAGAAGATATGCCAGTATAATCCTGAAATATGCACAAAGTAAACCAGAATATCAGAAAATAGAAATAATCACCATTGGAGTCTCTGAATGATTTTGTCCAACAAATATGGTTTAAATTAAAACATAAATGCTAATGACTTAGAAATCTATATCTTGGGCTCAGATCTCTTAATCTATGTACCCATATATACCTTCCTACTTCACTTGGATATGCAAACCTTAAAGTCAACCCCCCCTCCCCCTGCCGCCACATCCAAACAAACTCAATACTAAAACTTCTCATCTTGATCACCTTCTAAGAACACAAGTTAAACACTTGGGGTATATCCCTGATTTATTCCTCTTCCTTAATCTATGTATCAATGGTAACCTATTCAAGTTCAGTCCACGGTCTCAATACTGTTACCCCTCTTCCTGTTCACATTTTTGTTTCCTTAATATAATCTCTCCATATTTATTGCCTGGATTACTGCAGCTGACTCTTGGGATCTTCTTGCTACTCAGCTTAATCTGTCTCAAACTTTCTTCATCACTGCTGTCAAAATTATCTATCTACATCACAGACTTGATCACCTACTATTTTTAAAGTCATGTATTGTTTGCTACTTGTTGACTCTAGAGTAGTATCCAAACTTCATATGTCACACCAGACCTGGTGATGTGATCTCTAATTATCTGGCTAGCTTCATCTCTCTCCACTTTCCCTAACTCATCATATTTCATGATCTAACACTGATGATCCAGCTCACCAAAAGTAAAAGATACCTTCAGAAGGAAAAGAGAGAGAGAGAGAGAGAGAGAGAGAGAGAGAGAGAGAGAGAAACTTTTAAGTTAGATATAGCCTACGGTCTTCAGAAGGAAGTTTCTCCCTATTCACTGTCTAGGAAGTGAGCAAAAAGTCAGCCTTGCGGTGTAACGGCCCTCAACCAATGCAGATGTATACCCACACAGTTGACTGCCAGTGACTTCACCCTTCCAAGACAAGTGTGCCAGGCTCCCTGTGTGCTTAAGGGATGCCCAAAGAGCTCAACCAGAGTGGGGCATCACATTATTTTGCTCTCTAGCTGCCAGACTCCCAAGCTGCCAAGTCTTCACAACTCGCTGCCAAGGAAGTTTTAGCACTTGAATCTTGTCTAATCTTGCCTGGCGTGGTGAATGTGATGTTGCCTCTTTAGCCAGCATAGTGCAAGTCAAAGTTAACTATGAAAACTAAATTAATGCAAATGCTGGAAAAATCAGTATTCACAGCTAAATTACAAGGTGGTATCAGATGGTTTCCAATTTGCCCCATTTTCTTTCAAATTGTGGAAATGAAAGTTTTTAAATTAATTTTTGAAATCCCTGAAATGAAAATATGAGACATGCAGAGATGCAAATCAATAATAAATGAGCCACTTATTTATCAATAAACCAAAACAGTTTATTATTAAACTGAAAAATTTAAACATTCCCTAACTTCTGTTCAGTTGCAGAATCACTCAGATTTAGATTGCTTCCATAGAGAGAGTTTTAATTTTAATTTTTGTTATAGAAACAAGACAGGCAATAGGGGGACAATATAACATAGTTATTCTAGCTGAAATATTCTGCGACATTTTGTTATGGTTATTTCAGAAGTGCTGAAAGTCATTTATATCTATCACATACCAATATACTTGTTATATATATTATATATTGTATATCATATATATTACAGAACATAAATAACATATATGTGTATATCAACCACATACCTATTTTTACCTAAAAACTGGAAGTGATACCTGAATATGTTAGAATTATATGTCATTTCAACACGTCATAACCTTTATTTCTTACTAATTCTGTGAAAGCAAATATTACCACTGAACTATTTTTTTTAATTATAGAAAAAGAAAGAGAAAATATTACCTGATTAGAAAATGAATACCTGTCATATAATGTGAGGAAAAAAGCCAAGGTCAGAAGATTTTTTTGTTTGTTTGTTTGAGGTTAAACCTTTGCAGAAAATAATCCCTTAAAAGTAATATTGAAGATTGATAATATTCTTTTTGTTCTAACACTATAATTAGTACAATGTTTTCTCCAATTGTCTCTAAGCAAGTCTTCTGGCTTTTCCAAATAGTGTGCCAGCACATTTTCATTACCTCAAGATCAGTTGGTGTTTCTATACCTTCATGACCCATCTTTCATATCCTGAACCTGCTGCCATCAAAGACACACACCCCAGGTCAAGCTGTGTAATAGTGGTTTCCAGCAGTGACAGCCGACTTTTTGGCTACTTCTGTCTAGACAGCTGGGGTGGTGGCTAACACTTCCGCTGCCAGTCTAACACACAGACCTGAAGCTTGAGTAGTTCTGGAAGCTGCATCTTAGGTTGATTATAATTTGCTGTGAATTCAAAGAATTTCACGTAAAAGGCAAAATATATTTTTTCACACTGATATAAAAATATGTGTGGATAGGTGTGTGTATATATATATAAAGGTAAGAAAGGTAAGAAATAAAGGTTATGACGTGTTGAAATGACATATAATTCTAACATATTCAGGTATCACTTCCAGTTTTTAGGTAAAAATAGGTATGTGGTTGATATACACATATATGTTATTTATGTTCTGTAATATATATGATATACAATATATAATATATATAACAAGTATATTGGTATGTGATAGATATAAATGACTTTCAGCACTTCTGAAATAACCATAACAAAATGTCGCAGAATATTTCAGCTAGAATAACTATGTACATATATATATGTACACACCTATATACACATACACATATACATTGCACACACAAATATATATTTGGTTCAATTCCACAAATAAAGATTGAACATCCTCCATACACAAGTACTACATTCACATTTATAAACTTGCATTTAGAGCTTACAGCCTAACTAGCAGGTCACCTGTCTTAGGTTAAAAAGTTGTCCCACATCATTTTACTTTGTTTCTAAAATAGTATATAACTTAAGCCTAACTGGAAAAAAGGCATGATGAAACTAGTCAAAATAATGAATAGATTTCCCTGTATAAAGCTTCCTAGCATTTGTTGAAAACATCTAAATGATAAAATCCTGATTTCCCCCAAATTCATTCACAATCATGAATAGCTGTTCTTTTTTTATGCACAAACCAAAGCTTTGAAGTATTGTGCTGCTCATTAATTTTACATTTATCTATATAGCTCACTTGTTGCAACATCTGTCATGGAGAAATTCTTTAAAACTTACTCATGATTAGACATTCTTAGTCTCACCAAGCCAAGAATGTCTCCTTAACTGAAATGAATTCTTTTTCTATCATGTAGTTTCCAAATTACTTACTAAAAGAAAAAGAAAACTAAGAAAAAAAATTGAAATAAAGTTGGAAATAATAAATATGCCACAAAGTAAATTAATAAACATAGGTGATGAAAACTAAAAAGTCAAGGTTTAAAATTTTACTATGCTGTACAATTTGCGGATAAAAAAAAATTTTAATTACTAAGCAACATTTAATTACTAAGCTACTTTCCCTACCCAGTCTTCTCTTTCTCTCTACAAGCCAACTTCCCTTGGCTAGTTCGTACTCAAAAAACAATGCATTATCTCTTACTCACCTTTTGCATACCATACTCAAGAGTTGATACAAAAGAGCCTGCCAGTTGATCTTCTAATGTGACACATTTTCTCTCCACTTGTAAGCCACAGCATTATATAAACTAACTCCTGACTGTCTTCCCAACTCCCCACTTTTCATTTTTCTTCCATTCTTTACTAGGAAAATCAAGCACTTCCTGAATCATATTCATTTCCCAGAATACCAGAGTCAAGAGTGATTTCCGTTCCCCTTTGCCATCCATCACATTAAGTCTTGATCACATGCTCTATGGTCGCACTCAGTCATGCAGTTCTGGCCACACATCAGAAAAATCCTTTCAAACCTGCCATTCCATACATTTCCTGATTCTGTGTACCAACTTCTACAATTCTAACATGACATAAAGATGTATCTGTTTAACATCATGAAGTACAGGCACGAAACTTTTCTATATTTCACCTACTCTGATAAATCCGTGTTTATACCTATGTAAGCATAAATGTGGCATCCTTACAACTTCTTGTACCAATATCTGGAGAACTAAAGCATTTCAGAGCTAAAAAAGAACCTTAGAGATTACTGAGCAGCTCCAGTCCTTCTTTTTTTCACGTTAAGTTCATTAACCGATTATTTCCAGTAACTTGCCTAAGGTCACACAGGTTGTGACAGAGCTGGTTCCAAAATCATAGCTTTTTAAGTCTGATACCACTATCTTCCTTCCCAAAGAGCTGCACATCAAAATATTTTCTTGTGGTTACTCTTTCCTGAACACCCATACTGTACCCTTTTCTTCTACCTTTTTCATCCCAATTACTCACCCTCCCCTAACCTCTGACTTTGTGCATTTTACCTTCTATTCATGTCCTCTGTTAAGTATTCGAAAGTTGATGGTATTTATTTCCTTTAAATACCTATAGTCTTTCATTTATATTTCTCCTGTTGAATTTATCATAATCTACCAAACATAATAGTTATTTATATTCTTGTTGTATCTTGCTATCAAAAAGTAAGTTACTTAAGAGAGAACTCACTGTGTCTTATAGATCTGTGTAGTCCTTGTGGTTCTTAATAAATCAGTGTTGAACTGAATACTATTTCACCTATCACAGGATATAGCTGGTCGAGAGGCAAATTGGTTATCACTCAGCACTTAATCTATCTGATTTGCCATGGTTTAAGATGGTTTCTTGAGTTCAGTATTTTTTATTTTGTCATTGTTGTTATTTGTAAGACCACACTAATAAACTATAGCAAGAAGAAACTGAACTTCTTCAGTTACATCCAATTCAAGCAAGTTGTTACATTATACAGTCCCAGAAAAAAAGAATCTAACAAAGCTATCTTCAGAAAAAACTGTCTATATGTTTATATTGCTACTAGTCCTAATACTGGAACAGTAAGCGATTGAGAAACATTTGAGCTCAAAATTGTCAGAATTGCAGTATCAGTGTTCAGAATTCCGAATTATGATATGAAAATTTTACTTTGTGCTTGTCTAGACTGACAGAAAAAAAAAATTTAAATGACCCCAATTCTGTGATTTTTGTTGTGTTGTTTTAATATTATGTGGTCACCTAAGGTACACTAAAAGTGGCCACAGTTTTAGAATATGCATTGCAGAATTTAGTGTCAAGTTGATTGAGAGTGAAAGCTAAATGAATTAGTCATTGACTGATTTACACTAGCTATCCCTGAACTTATTTTTTTATCATCTTTGATATTTATTTTCTGCATGGAAAGAGAATTTAGAAACTCATATTCCATTTATTTTTATAGCAAGTGAAAGTAGTGTCACACAATAAATGTTAGCACAATAGCTTTTCTTTTGGAATACCATACATCTGAAATTCTTTCTTCACAACATTCCTGGACAACCATCTTAACAGTTGGGTTTCCCATTGGGCTTAACAGTATGTGAGCACAGCAGCTGCTTCAGGATATATGCTGCTACTTTCTCACTCATATATGTCAACATCACGTCATCTCAACTAAGTGGGGGTAACCCTCCTAAGAAAGAAAACGTTCTATAATCCCCATAAACCAAAGCACTACTTGCATTCATAGCCAGATTTTCTGGAAGAAAGAACAATTACCTGAAAGGTATTGTGTTGTCAGTAGCTCCATATCTCAGATAATGAGAAAATATGAAATATGTTCAAACTAGTCTTTTATGACCTGTTACTGTGTGACGTGTTTATTAGCATAGACTATGTATTTCATCATCCAATTGCTTTCTGATTGTGCTCTCATTACTATCTGTGGGTCCACATATATTTACAGTTGTTCTTGTGGCTGACTCTGCCCTTGGTGCACATTATCTTACTTTGAAGTAAAGTTAAGAGGGTGTTTCTTGGAATAGAAAAGCCTCAAATGCACTCATTAGTGAAACCCAGCTAAAATATTTATAATTGGGACTCAGACTAGTGACCTGGTTTGCAAATAATGTTCCCATGAAATAGCAATTGAAGTTTGGAGTGCACCATCCGCTGGCCAATCTGAAAACAAGCTATTCTGTCTTGCTATCTCCATGGCAATTTACTCTACCTTTACAAATATTTAGATATTATTTTTTTAATATGTGTTGAGATACATATTAAATGCAAGGCACTGTGCCCTACATTAAGGTATTTCATCTAAAGGTACCTTGGTATTTAGAGCACTCAGTGAGACAAAGTCCTTCTTTAAGGTAAACTTCTATTATAATGGAAATCCATTGAAATGTTACTAAGGAGAAGTTATTGAACCAGGAGTATCACACTTTTACATTCATGAATCTGGCATATATCAAGAGAATTATAAAAATAAGAAATAATATCAAAAGGTACATGAAAAATATTTATGCTTCTTTGAATGTTGGAGTGTCTTTCTCCAAAAGTTTTTTTCACCACTTCACCATTCCTCACAACCACTCAGCCATAGAACTGACAAGTTATTCCACCAACTAGTCAACAGTTCTCATTAATTCAAGGCTTAGAAAATGCTAAATGATAATTCATTGTAAACGTCTTCCCTAGGGGTTAATTATGAGGCGATAATACCTACATCCAAAGAGTCTGTGGAGATGCAAGGATGAGCTTGATTATGTCTACAATAAGTCTTTGAATTGCTTAGTGAATAAGCTATAATAATTTGCAGCAATATTGTTATTATCTATTGCCATGAGATTGTTAACTTGTGTTTGTATAATGTCTTTCTTAGATTAATTGGAAATGCTCCATTTGAAATCAGAGCAGTCTCTAGAGAATACTGCTAAAACGTTTTCTCCATTAAAAATAATTCAAAGCCAGTTAGCTGACCAATGAAAAAATTTAATGCTTTAGGAAGTCTCTTCTACACACTTATTTTGGGTCACCATCCATGTCCGTATTTGGCTTTTAAATTAAACCTCTGTAGTGTATTCCATGTTAGGCAACACCAGCAAAAATGAATAGACTCTTTGTGATGCATGGATTATACAATGATTGAAGTGATCCATTAGCTCTTTTTGGTGCATGTGCATAGAAACAACTTGGTGGAGATTGGCCTCAAAAAGAAACAACTACCTTATATTTTAATTGCATATCTGATGACTTTTAATAATTGTTAAATAATGTGCATATCATCCCATGGGGTCCTCAGAAAAATTCTATGAATCCTCATAAATAATAATAATAATAATAATAATAGCTACTGTTTATTCAAACTGCCGTGTGCAAAGTAAACGCTAGGCATACACAAAGGTCTTTTCTTTTTTTTTAAGACAATTGTAGTGCACACTGCAGTGTACTACTCAGACCCCTCCCCTTACCGTTAGCTTCTGAGCTACTTCCTAGGAAATTCCTTTGACCAGAGAGAGTTGTCTCACTCAAAATTACATACCATTTTCTCAGAGCCGCCTACATCTAATGGACTTGTTGAAGAGAAGTTACAGAGACCTGAATAGCTTACCACAATTCAAGACACCTTAATTCAAGGTACATCCTATTTCAGACTCCTCCATGGAACTGGCTGATACCTTTGTTGTAAACGTATAGAAGTTCAAGTTCTCTTGCTTCCCTTACCTTACAGATATCATTCCTGAGAGCACCTCCCCTCCCCAGTAAACCTCCTCCATCTCAGTGTGTTTCCTGTCTAACCTGACCTCAGATTCTACATGAATCTCAACATTATGGATGAGGAAACAAAGGATCAGAATGAATGCAAGAAATAAATCTCAAACCCACAGCTTTTTACAGCTCACTGTTGTCTTGCTAGGGGGATACAGAACCAAAGTCTAAGAGCTCCTGTTTTCTAATGAAGGATTATTTCAACTATGGGAGTAGGCATATCTATGTGAGACCTGATAAAACAAATTCTTTAAAATCTTAGAAAAAGGGAGGGTTATTAAAGAGTTATCCACATCACATTTTTAAAGTAAGATGATCTAGAATTTTTAAATCTGTACTCAGTTTGTTTATGAAGGCAACAAATTTTAATTAATTCATGTACTATCCCATTATTTTTAGATTTTACAAGGTCTAACACAAAGAAATAATGAAGATTTACACTATTCAGAGATACATGAAGGGAAAGTAAGGAAATAATGGAGATTTGCACTATTTGGGAATACATGAAGGGAAAAACGTTCTCTGAGCAAATTCCATCTCAAAGATATATAGCTACTGGTTGGACTGTTAGTCTTACAACATTAAGTGCAAATGACAGAAATTTGGTTAATATGTTTTTAACTTTTGCTTTCTGTCTTCATGTTTATTTAGAAAGAACATTTGTTAGTCTGTCAATATGTTAGTCGTAAGATAAACTAAAAATATCCTTTTTCTACAAAGTTTCCACTCAAAAGCAAGGAACTAAAATACACCTAGCATTTTGTTTTGCACAAAAGTCATGGCCCTATATAAAGTACTGCTAAAATTCTACGTAGTACCATTCCTAACATGGATTTTTTTAACTCTAATTTTAGTGCAGCAAAAGTCTTCCATAGCAATAAGATATTGCATTATATAGGTCATTTGCATAATACATTTGGAAACTAATAGTGCCACATATTTTCAAAAAAAAGATAATCATTTTCCCACATCCCTATAGCCACTTTCTAATGTTATACAATACTTCATATTTCTGTTACTTATAAAGGGTCTCTTACTTACAAGACTCATGTCCTTGTGAAATAAGAGCCTTCTTATTCTAGATCATAAAATTTTGTTCATTCTTCTAATGCCTTAGACATTAGACTCCTGAACCAAACTTCCTTGGAATTAAAAATAGGAAAAATTATAACAGCAATGCAATGAAATAATTTGGCTAAAAGCTCTTTGGTTTATTTTCTGTGTTTTTCTGAATAAATACAAAATTGTCATGTATGGCAGAAAATGAAAGATAATGAGACAAATAAAAGTCAAAATATACAATAAATTCTGAAAAACAGACACAAAATTTGAAAGATTCATTTTGCCAAATCACCTACTCACTTACCAATCTCAACCACATATGAAATACCAGGGATTGAAAATATTCTGGGGATGCTTGGGTGGCTCAGTTGGTTGAGGGTCTGACTCTTGATTTCAGCTCAGGTCATAATCCCAGGGTCATAGGATGGAGCCCTGCGTTGGGTTCCACATTGAGCATGGAGCCGGCTTAAGATTCTCTCTCTCTCCCTCTGCCCCTCTCCTCCACTTGCTCTCTCTCAAATAAAAACAAGAAAAGAAAAATATTCCAAATGAACCAATTTATCATTTCAACTAAATTATTGCTCAAACCAATTATTATAACCCAAATCAAGAACCATGATGATAATGCAGAAGTAGTACACTAGCTCTAGGAACAGGAACTATTCATTACTTGAATCTGGGGTAATGAGACACTTGATATACATAGTATTTTTTTCACTAGTATTTGGTCAAACTAAGGGGCTTTTTAGAAGAAATATGCTTATTTCTAATTTATGGCATAAGTACCTAAGATAAACTCAAATTTGGTAGTAAAACTATTCCAGCTTATAAATACAGCTGCTAATGAGTAGTCCTTGGGCATCATAAATCATAACTTGTAGACAAAGCCAGTGTTTTCCATGCAAAAGCCCTTCCTGGACACTTCACTGAGAAGCTTCTACTCTAGGAAGCTTGATGAATATAAGCTGAAGAATATCAGCACTTATAATGGAAATAGATGTAAAACCCATGCAACCACAATGATTAGACTGCTTGTCCTTTTTAGAGAATCATTAAAATCACTGTAATCTTAACAGCCACAAAATGAGCCTCTTAGCATTTGGAACTTTCTCACATGCCTGAACTCTGTGCTTCCAGCTAGGCTCAGAAGGTAATATCTGGTTATATGAAAATAACGAGCACAGTGATTTAAACAAGAAAAGAGCATTTATTGCTACATATTAAAAGACCACTATCTTTGGTTTCCTATTAGCACCACCAAGAAGACAAATTTTCTAATTAGGGTCTGGACTGTAAGAACAGTTTCTGGTAAGAGGTAACTTGTAGACTGCATAAATGGAATACAAAGTTAAAGATTTTCTGAATTCTTATAGGGAAAGCCAGGGAATTGCTGAGAGCAGGGACACAACAAATACCATCACCGTTTTAGGACTGTGTGCATAGAACTGGCATGTATAATCTAGCTTCACTCAAGCTAAAATAACGAGGAGCCTCTACAAGTTTCCCTTCTGTGTATTTTAAGTCTTTAGTCTTTAGGTATGACATAAGTAGGTATAAAAATTACAGAGAGGTGAACACAGTATCATGTTGTCCCTGCCTGGGACATAGCACCTCCCCTTGTATGCCACTCCCAGCACCCAGAAATCTTGGAGCCTTTTCCTGTGTAACACAATCACTAGAAGATGAGGGTAGAAGTAAAATTGCCCTGTGGTTTTTGCTTGTTTTTATCAGGCTACTTAAGGGAATATTCTTCCCAGTGGACACATTTTCTGGGCAAGAAAATTACCTACATTCCTTTCAGAGAGAAAAAGAGAGAAAGAACCAAAATTACAGAGCCAAGTAATCACCGTCCTGAAGGAATTGTTGTTTGTCAACCTCCCAATTGTTCATCTGCACAGGTGAAAGCTGAGAGACTCACTCCACTTTCAACTGTGGCGAGAGTATATCTTTGGCAGCTTTTAAATTATCAATGCTCTATACATATTTGGTGTCATTTTAGTCTTTCCCTTCAAAAATCTGTCAGGTCTGTCTTGCTTGAAGGCTACAGATTTAAGAGGAAGACAGGAGGAAGAAAGAGAAATAAAAGAATAATAGAACCCCAGCTTTCTCTTCTAGTGCTTTCTGTTCTTCCATTCCCCTGCAGCCAGGCATGTAAGACCTATGTCATAAGAGTTCTAGAAGAATCTAAAAAATTCTGCGCAAAGTGCTTAATACTTGAAAGAAGACAAAGATATCCTCAGATAATTTTCAAACAGGCAATGGATAAAACAGGTATGATATTTATAAAAATCCTACTTACATTAAATATATATATGATATTATGTATATATGATATTATGGTCAGGTGGAATCAATATTAAAAGCATCAGAAAAGTTTGGGAGGGGTTGAGGTTTAAGAGAAGCTGTGTGTAGGATAGGGTTTTGATAGGAGCTATAAAGTAGTAAAGCTGGAAGTTTGGGCTTGAAGGAAAAATGTGAGTATAGGAATAGAGGAGAAAGAAGGCAGAATGGTTTTGAGGAAATAGTCATGATGGAAACACCATCAGAGCAATACATACAGTAAAATATTAAGCCAAAAAAGACGTTGTAACCAGTATTTGAGTGACACAAAAAGAAGCCTATATATAATACAGTAATTGAGAAGTCATTGGAGGAATTTTATCAGAGGAACAAGACAATTGAAGCTGAACCTTAAGGCATGAACTGATCATAATGTATGGCCTGGATTATAGAGCAGGGAGAGAAAGCAAGGACTCCAGTGGAGGTCACATAGATCAAACAGGATAGTAGCATAATTACAAAAACGTAACAAGATGCACAAGTCAAATGTATCTGACTTCTGGAATTGGTTTGAATGTAGAAAGCAAAGGAGAGTGTGGAAACAAAGGTGATGCCCAGGTTTTGAACCTGGTTTACTGTAAAAAAGCTAATGGAAAGAGGAAGAAGAAATGTGTAAAATGAAAACAAGTTCAGTTCTTGATATGTTGATATTAAGGAACTTTCAAAACAAACAGTTGGAAAGGTCAAGTGTGCAGGTTTGAACTTTAGAAACAAAGTCTGGACCAATCTTATAGTTATGAGAATTATATGCTTAGAAGTGGTAGGTAGTAGATATAGAAATGGATGAATTTCTCATGAGATAGAGAATACAGAGCGACAATACAGGAAGACGAATAATAGAACCTGGGTCAGGCATACATTCAGGAGTTGGGAAGAGAATAAAGCAGCAAAGAAGAAAAGGAATGTCCAAAATGCAGGAGGAAAAAGAAAAAAGGTGAAGAGACTCCATATTCTTTTTTTAAAAAAGATTTATGTATTTTGGGGAGAGTGCAAGTGAGGGAGGGGCAGAAAGAGGGAGACATAGGATCAAAACCAAGCTCGGCGCTGACAGCAGAGCCCTACGTGGGGCTTGAACTCACGAACCACGAGACCATGACCTGAGCTCAAATGACTGAGACGCCCAGGTGCCCCAAGACTCCATGTTTCTCATGTACGTGGGACTCAATATTGAGGACAAATTGGTAGTGTTCTAATCTTAAGAAAACAAAAATAATTGATGAACTAATGAAGACTCTCAGAAGAACAAATCAAGACCAGAGGCACCAAACACTTCCATACATACAGAAGTAACATGTGCATGTTTCCCTAAGTCTTTCAGGTATTTGGTGTTCGGCCAGTAATATGTTCAAAGAATTTTGGAACAATATTTTTATTAGATATTTGCTCCTTTTCTTCATTTGTCATTAGCAATCCCCAGGACATATGGCTGAAGGTGCGTAAAGGCATGGTAAAGAGAGTGCTGTGGAATATAACACAATGTACTCGTTTCATTTTTCTTTCTTCAGGAGAAGGTAGTAAGTAACAAATGAAATGGCTTAAAACATTAGAAACTAACATGAAAGACATTTACCATTAGACTGGATAAGCAATAGAACAGTTTATGTGAATATAAGTTTTCTGCTTAAAAATACAAAGCTGCAGCTCTAGGGAGGAGTTCTCATAGATCAGATTTCAATATTTGTCCTTCTCTGCAAACTCAGAGGTACTGTAGGATGCAGCTGAGCCTCAATGAGACCTGTGATTCTAGGACCCACCAGAAACATTCAAAAGCACAGGACCAAATAAAAAAAATTTTTTTTAAGGTGCAAACTTGATTTTAACACTCCATGGACCAATTACCTATGTCTCCTTACAGTACTAGCCAATGTTTGAGGTAACTTTTCTGATAAAGCTGCAGAGATACGCCCAGGCTTTTGACTTTGGTAAGAGAGAAAGACTTGTAATTAGCATCAACAAGCTTTTGGTAAAACCCTGCAGGACATCATTATGGTGGCATTGTTTGTAAAGTATGATTTAAATCCACCTAAGAAGATTTACACAGGGCTTGAAGAACTTCTAATTATTTATAACATGCAAAAAGCACAGCTACTTGTGAAAATATATTAACACAAAATTGAGCAATGCATTAGGCTGGAAACCTGCAATTTTACAGTCAAAGGGAAATAGTCTGTTGTAGAAAAAGGAACAGAAACACTTAAAAAAATGGGCAAGGGTTGGGGCGCCTGGGTGGCGCAGTCGGTTAAGCGTCCAACTTCAGCCAGGTCACAATCTCGCGGTCCGTGAGTTCGAGCCCGGCGTCAGGCTCTGGGCTGATGGCTCAGAGCCTGGAGCCTGTTTCCGACTCTGTGTCTCCCTCTTTCTCCGCCCCTCCCCCGTTCATGCTCTGTCTCTTTCTGTCCCAAAAATAAATAAACGTTGAAAAAAAAATTTTAAAAAAAAATGGGCAAGGGGAGACTGGGTGGCTCAGTTAGTTAAGGGACCAACTCGATTTTGGCTCAGATCATGGTCTCGAGGTTTCTGAAATCGAGCCCTGAATTGGACTCCATGCAGACAACAAGACTGCTTGGGAGTCTCTCTGCATCCAGCATCCTCCACAGGCACACGCATGTGCGTGAGGGTGCGCGCGCGCGCGCGCGCACACACACACACACACACACACACACACACTCTCTCTCTCTCTCTCTCTCTCTCTCTCTCAAAATAAGTAAAACCTAAAAAAAAAAAAAAAACTGTGCAAAATTATTCTATCCTTGAGAAATCAGTAGGAATAATAAAAATTTGTTTTATCATTTTTTAAATGTTTATCCATTTTTGAGAGAGAGAAAGCACACGCATGCAAGGGAGGGGCAGACAGAGAGAGAGAGAGAGGGAGAGAGAGAGAATCCCAAGCAGAGAGAGACAGAGAGAGAGAGAGAAACAGGCTCTGTGCTGTCAGCACAGAATGCAAGGCGGGGCTCAATCTTGTGAACTGACTGAATCACCCAAGCTCCTCTCATTTTTAAATATTTCTTTATTTATTTTTGAAAAATACAGTTTAATTTTAAAAGCCTGCCATCCCCTAAAGGAAAGTCACTTTGCAATAACCAACCAGCTTTCTTGCCAGTGTAACTTTCTTGTTCCTGCTCTTTGCTGACTATAAAAGGCTTTTATTTTGTAGAGTTCCTTGGAGCTCCTTTCTATCTGCTAGATTGCATGCTTTCCTATTAAGTCAATTTTTGCTCAGATAAACTCATAAGATTTCATAAGCCTCAGTTCATCTTTTAACAGCTCTGATGTGAGAAGAGAGAACTGAAGGATACCCCTAAGAGCCCCCAGAACATTGAGCAACAAGGTGGCATAATCTGCTGAACCAGAACCTGCTGAACCTCTTTGTCAATGCATCTGAAGTGGTGGGAAGTCACTCCCAGATCCTAGTTTTTGCTTTATGGACTTTCAGACTTTATTTGGGAATTTCTTTTTTTTTTTCCTGGACTGGATCCAGGAACCAGCTAGAGTCAGACTATGTCTGACTTAGAAACTGAATGGAGTCTTCGGTCAGATTGTGTCCAGGGTGAGGCCTCAGGTGAGTAACATTTTGTTTTAAGGTGGAAAAGTAGGATAATATTACCAAAGATAATTTTGAATTACAGTGGCCACAGTGGAGAACTTTAACCATCTTAGGTAAGCTTGTCCATTTATGAGGTACCCTAGAGAATAACGGGTCTCAGCCACACACTCGACTTTTAAAGTGTAGAGGAAAAATAATTTTTCCTCCTCTACAGTTTCTAGTAACCAGGATGAGATGTTCTGGGATGTTCTATTTGACTAGAGCCTGTAGATGTGATCCTGGGAAAACTGGCAGAAGCTGGCAAAGGGTGAGAATTCTTAAGTCAGTTCTTCCAGACCTTTATCTGTGGTGCTTGGTCAAGAGAGGAAAATAAAGCTTCATGCTGACTCTTCCTTTCCAAATTCAGATTGGCAAGATAAAACATTTGTAAGAATTAGATCTTTAAATTGTGACTGATCAATTTGCTTTTGGGTACCCATTGGTTATCAGTCCTTTCTATTTTAGGGACAGCTATTGCCTTCTTGTTTGTCTCATTCAGTACCCTGAGAACTTGGCTTGGCAGCCATTAGGTGGGGGTCCCCAAAATATGACCAGACAGAAATGTAGGTTGCTCTCCTCTTGTGGGTAGGGCTGAGTCATATCCTAGAGTTGGATATTAATGTCCACCACCTGCTACCTCTTTCTTCCAGCTTAAAAACAAAGAAACAAACAAACAAAAAAAATAACAAAAGAAAGCAAAAAACTGGCTAATGCAAGCCATTGCTGCTGTGGCTGTGCAGAGATGCCCACTGAGGCCATAAATTGAATGGATGGCCACCAGTTGCATGCAGGATATGGGAAAGCTCTGCTGTGCCAGTGGTATGCTAGAAAATATTTAACAGCAGTCTCTCTAGAAAAAAAAAGAAATCCCTGATGTGTAGTAATTTTTTTGTCTTGTGGCATAAATACTCCTACCTTGGCAGATGTTATGCCACTAACATGATATAACTGAATGCAGAATTGGAAAGATATGAACATGATCAGCTTCTGTGAGCAGCACAAGACAGCCCCAGCTCATGACTTACTTCTGCTGTGCAGTTTCATTTGTCTTCAGGAGTTGGGAACTTTTGGGCTCTGAATAGTATTACATTGACAGAAAAACTGAACTAGGATTGTTGCACAGGTTCTCCTAGACTAACTTAAGGCCTACAACGAATTACAATGACAGAACTAACAACTATTAAAAATATAATTACAAACTTTCTAGATAGTTCTCCAGGTTTGGTATAGAAAATCAAACCAGGAAAAAAAGAAAAAAGAAAAAATCCCAACAACAACAGCAATAGCAACAAAAGCTCTACCTTCTTATAGGCAAAGTAGAAATTCAAAGGCCTCTTCATTACTGTGGATGCATGAGGCTGAGGTGCACATCTGAGAATAAACTAAATGGAACACCAGCACATGTTTCTACCATCTCCTCAGTGCCATCAACCTCCCAGGAAGAGAGGAAAATCACTAGAGGTTCCTACCTGAGCCTGATCTCATCATCAGTGCCTCTTCTGAGGACTTCGTCTTATCAGCTATTCATGATTTCTCATTCTTGGCCCTAACTAAATTCATCTTACTTTTCTATCTACTTAGGAGCATACATATTTTTTTCTGGCATCCTTTATTTAATCTTGGGGAAGGAAAACTTTAATATTCATCAATAGATAAAGGAAAATAAAAGGAGAGAAGGACCTAATCTCTTTATAGCTTGCGTGTATCTACACAATGCCATTAGGTCTTTCAAGAGACTCAGACTTCTTTTCTGTGTTCCCAGAAAAAAACAGGTAGAAACTGGCAATTGTGTATGATTTCCACCATATTGGGATATAAGATGAAGAAAGATGTGGCTCTGTAGATATGTAAAATTAACAGTTGACACAGAAATCATTCATCCAATGAAAGGGAAAAGTTATTTAATAAACACGTTAGTTATATAATAAGCTTAATAAACAAAGAGTTTCGTAGATCAAAATAAATACTTTGACTCAGAAATGTAAAAGGAAGAGACATATACCAATTAAGAAATATATTACCTGTCAGTCTTGGCTTTTACTTTGTATTATAACTACATCCAACCTGTTCTGGACTGCTAACTGAGCTTTAGCTGTGTCCAGAGTTAAGTTTTGCAGCATAGCAATGGTATCCTATCGTCTCTAGCATCCTCATCTTTGATACATAAATTCTGTTCCTGTCTCACCTTGAGCAATCTCTATTCATCAACATTATCTAACTGAACAGACATGATAATATTGCCAGTAGAATATTTGCATAGAGTATGTAAGAAGTAAGCTTGTGTAAGCCTATACATTTTATTATTTAGTTTGTAAATAATAATAAAGCCACATATAACCATTAATATACTTCACAAGCTCCTTGAGGGCAAGGGCTGCTGTTGTGGCTTTTTCACAGACACACCTCCAGTGAGCACATTATATAACTTAGAGAATACCAAATGTTCCATATAATGACTACTGATTGACACTTCTTGGAGCTGAAGTATTATTCAAAATACTCATTCCCTGAAATAAACATGTTTCATCTGGGATGAGATAAACCTCTTTACAGTCATCATAATGTTTCCCACTTTGGTCTGAGGATGGGAGTCAACTAAGGGAGATTTTTAAAATACAGTTTCTGGCTTATTGATTCAGTATTTATAGGGATTGGCCCTGGGAATCTGCATTTAACAAGTGCCCCAGTGATTGTTATGATCTGGTGAGTTTAGGAAACACTGCCTTGTCAAACTGGCTCACCATAACAAAGCCAAGTGGAGGACTCCAAAGGAAAGAGGAAAAACCAGAGCCAGAAAGCCTACTCAAGCATGACAGACCTGGTTGAATCTTGACAACAGAGTAGAAACCAACAGCCAGAAGAGAGCTCTTGATTCTCAAGGAGCAATGATGCAGATATAGATCACCATTGCCGTGTACGAACTGCCTATTTTTATACACATTGTTATGTTGAAGGTTTATGCCACAAATTTGGTTCTCTTCATTTCTACCCTAATTCACATAGCTATGCTTGTATCATCTATGGTGTTTAGTATGTTCCTTTCTGTAGTCTAGGTGCTCATAAATGGTCAACTGTTGACCATTTGACCAATGATCAAAATCTGCTCAAGTGTCTGTAAAACTCAGAATACACACCACCTCAGAGCCACAGCATGACTCCAGAAGTATAACCATTATCCCTTACATTCTGGAAGCTTTATTTATTTCTGCTGACTACTGATCAGACATGTTCTAAAATTTAGACTTTTTGTGCAGCTTCCTAGTGACAGTCATATCCCTCCAGACAAAATCATACCTGCCCTCTTCTTAATATTTATTTCATTTAAGATGTATTGCTTCCCTAATTAAAATTTAAAAGCAAATATCCTTGTAAAAATTTTGCTATGTGCATGATTTTCCAGAAAACAACGCAGTTCAGATTTGCTTATGATGTTTCTGTGAAGAGTTGTTCATCTGTACCCTTCCACAGCAGTCTTTAGGCATAAAAGCCTCTATAAGAATTCTGAATAGCAAGAGACACCAGCTATTGCTCTAAAGACTAAAGGCAACTGCTTGGCAGACCACTATTAATATTCATCACTGCTCTAGATTCCTATAATCTATATGATGGTCATCAGCATCTGACAGAAAACTGATCTGACAAAGTCAAAATAATACAGCAATAACTACATCAGCCTGATGCAGAGTGTAGGCATTCCAGGACAGGTGGTTTCAGAGCAAACGGTCTATTAAAGGAGGGAGGCAATTTGACCATGATCTAATTTTGGCTCACTGACTTTCTTGTGAGTGGTTTTCTACCTTGTTGTTCTTAATGCTGATAGGGTCACTTTCCTCTCATTTGTCAGAATCACAACAAATGGGAATGAGAAGATTGTTACCTGTTTATTTGTTGATTGGCTATATCAACCTCTCTCACTAATAGGCTATCTCAAACTACAGCTGGCTGCATTTGATAATATAATCAGCAGTATGTTCCTGCCTGAAAATTGGAGAATAAACCGTATGACTTGCTGCAGTCCCCTGTCTGGTATGGGAGCTTTGACAAATGTTAGGCTGTTTTATGTTTGCATTTAAAAACAAGGGAGGTAAGTGGTGTTTATTGAAAAGAATCACTTCAGAGGAGTGTAAAGTTATGTTACTCTGGGATAAATGAAGTTGATTTTAAACAGTTTGTGATTGCATAAAGAAAATGAAAAAATATGGGAAAAATTTCAAAAGTTTTCTATTTTGCCTGTGATGAACAGATAACTTAAATGAGCTAATATTTAGTCATAAGCGAACACCAATATTAAAACCAGCTTAAAAGCCATGGTCTTGATATATCTTTACATCACATCAAACCACTCACAGCTTCTTAAGAAATATTTACTTAAATCCATAAGGAGGAAAAACATTTTAGATGTCTTAGAGAAATCTCAAGAAAAATTAAGGATCTAGCTGGTTCAATGCAAAATTTTTTAAAAACTCTTTAAAGATCATCAAATATAGTTTATAGGGTAAGATTTAGAAGCTTTCATAGAGAGAAATGATTTTAGCACATTACTATCAAGCTTCATTATCCCCAAGCTAAGAGAGGGCAAAGAGCTAAGCAAACAGCCCAGATGATTCATTTATGGTCTTTCTGAGTGATGGAAAATTCCCACTGAGCCTGTTAAATTCTGATCAAATTGTTGTTTGGGGAAGCAATGAGAACATTTCAATTCCAAACCACTATTCCTATATTGTGGGGACATTAAGTGGGAAATTTGATCTTCTGGGTTGTATATATGAAGTATTATTTAGGAGGCTAGAAATAAATGCAGCAATCTTTTTAGCAGGTTCTATCCTTTGGTCAGTTGGGGTCCCATCACAAATTTAGATGCCAGGAGTAAGATGGAAAAGGTTTAACTTACTTTCCATACACAGATTAGATTTAGATGAGGGTCTCCTTCAAATCTCTGTCTTTTTTTTTCTTTCTGTGACTGAAAGGAGAGCTTAATAGAGTAATCAGAGGCACATACAAATCATTTATCAAAGGATTGCTGAAAGGTAAAAACAAGTTAGTAGTAGGAAATCTGGACAGAAGAGAAATATTGTATTGATCTTCCATGTGAAACTGTGTTCCAGAGTACCCTAAGCAAGAAAGGCATTAAGAGCTTATCTTTACACTTAATTTTGAAATATCAGGATTTGTTTGTTTTTTTACATAAAAATAAGTTAATTAGTATTTATTTTTTAAATGGTCAAAGTAATACACTTACACATTTTTAAAAGGAAAATAATGATAAAAGTCTTCATGGAATAATTATTGTCTAAATTTTTTTTTGTTTTTGTCTAAAATATTATGCTTAGAGACTCTTACAAAATTTGGGGTATGTGACCCTTTTTCTATCTAAGTAGCATTTAATTTAGGAATATGCTTGGAATAGGAAGAATTAACCCAGATAATCTGACTGTAATGAATGAGAAATTAATTTATGCTTAAATACAATGCATTATTTTATGAAACTCTAATATTGAAGGGAACTATCAGAACCAGGGCATGTTCTAATTTATAACCAGAGTCCTAAGTGCAGGATATACATAAAAGGTGGTCCTAATTGTTAATGGTTATTGTTTCTAGAGAGTCTGCTGTGACCCTCACTTTCTCAGACATTATTGTTATGAGATACTCTCCCTAAGTGGATCATGAAAGCCTAGAATCTGCAGCTGTGCCAACATTCCTAATCTTTTGAAATATTCAGAGAAGTAAATAAATGTATAATTTATGAGAGTATTTATACCTGATCACATCCTAATTCTTATTAACCTTTGTCAAAATAGTGATCATGGAAACCAGCAATCCTTCACCTCATCCTTGTCTTATTTTCTTTCTCCTATTCTTGTTAACATTACCTTTTCTGTGGTTGTTAAACCCATATTTAGTGTTTTTATTAATATGTATGCTCATATGGTTTGCTGTTGGTTCAAGTTTGTGCATTATATTTCTTTTCTATGTAATTTTTCTATCTCTTGTTGAGAATAACTACACCTTTATTTTTCATCTGCTTATTTTCTTCAGATCTCTTTGTAATCCTCACATCAAACTGCAGACAATCTGTCAGTTGCATTTTTCCCCCTTATTTCCTCACGTTCCTATCTGGCCTAATTACCTACCAAGCCCACTACTATAGAACTATTCCCTTGGAATGCCTACTTCTCTGTTCTGTATTGGATCCCTTGTTTCCTGAATTTTGTATTTTACTCTATTTTTGTTTTATTTTTCATTTTTATAGAATCCATATCCTCTACTGGATTCCCATGAAGGAGTTTAGTGAAGCTCAGTTTTTTTGAGAATTTTATTTCAATAAAATATCCTGCTATTATCTTCACGCTTGACTGATACTTAGGCTGGGTATAAACGTTTGGGTGAGAAACATTTCACTCAGAATACTGAAGGTATTATTCCATTGTCTTCTAAGTTACTTATACTACTTTTGAGAAGTCTGATGCCATTGTGATTCCTAGTTCTTGGTGTACAATTTGTTTTTTCTTTCTGAAACTTTTGAGATCATCTCTGATTCCCTGGTATTTATTTCTGGTGTTCTGACATGCCTTTAGGTACACCTTTGTGCTGAGCATGCAATGATCCTTTTAGAATGCAGTTTTATCTTTCAGTTCTGAGAACTTTTTTTTTGTATTTTTGTATAATACTCCATCCATTTTCTTAGTTTTCTTTTTATACACCTCCTATTAAATGGATTTTTGATCCCCCAAACATATGCCATAAGTATTATATATCCTCTATTTTTAATCTCTTTTTTTATTCAAGGTGCTAATATTTTCAATTAGAAAAACTTTCAATTAGAAGAATGAAATATAATTAAAATTGTTACATATTGTTGGGATGAGAATAGGAAGTGTGGCAAGACAAAACATATCATTGTATGTGTCATATATACATCTTTCTAATGGTTTGACATTTTAGTAATGTAAAAGGTTATAGTTAAAAATTAGTAAAATATACTTCAAACATAAAATACCAATAAAGGGAAGTGCTTGCTACCTATTATATTATCAGTCAGAGATATGTCAGGAAAACAGAAACGTTACTAGATATTTCAGGTAGGAATGTATTTAATTCAAAGAAATGGGTTCTTAAAATTATGGAAAAACTATGAAACAGATTAGATACAGCCACCCTTAGATTTCAGGAAATAAGGAAGATGTAGGAATATCAGAATACCATGATTTATGTCTGTAATGCCAAATAAATTTTCACAAGAGAATACTTGAAATCCACTGGCAAAACCACACACCTGCAGCCTGCTACAAATCACATGGTTGTTTTCCAGTCCTAAAGTAGCCATAACAGCTTTAGTTGTTCTCCTGCTTTTGGAATCTGAATCATGAAAGTAACCTTCATTGGAATTGTGTCTGCTGGCAAATATTTTGAGAGATGAGGTCCCCCAGCTTTCAGCTCCTATGTTACAGGAGGAAGTATGAGGGGAACAGTGTTGCTTTTAAAAGGTAATCTGACACTATTATGATTATGACTATTTTTTAATATTAATATTTTCCCTTTGAAATGTTACATCGTCTACACTGTCTCTGTTTTTTCTCTGTTCTTTTTTCTTTCTTTATAGCTCCTTTTGTATTACTGTCATTTATTTCCTCAAATGCCTGGTGACTCTTTTTTAGTGAAACACTAAAAACACCCAGAAGCTCTGGGTATACAGGTGGATTTTGTTTCCAGGTGGATGGAGATTATTTCCAGGTGGTCTGTCAGTGTGTGCATTATGGCTGCCAAATAGATTTTATGGTGGGAACTACCAAATTCCAGTATCTTCTTCTAGGTTAGTTTGATTCTTTTATAGGTAAATCCCCAGACTTCTCAAGGGACTGGATAGCCTGAATGACAATAAGGTTGTCATTAAGGATGGTGGGATTGGTACTTCACCATGAAGTAGATAGATATTAATGTAATTTCTTTTTTAGTACCATGACTCCATTCCTACCTTCCACTTTGCTTAGTATCTTGAGATCAGAGGCTTTTTGCAGAGATACCTCTGTAGACGAGTCACCTGTATAGCTGCACAGGGCACTTTGAAGAGCCCTGTACTTTGTTTAATTCTGTACTGTGGCCATCTTGAAAATTCTTAACTTTTCAACAAGGAGTCCCACATTTTTATTTTGGACTGGGCCCCACAGGTCATTTAGCTCTTCTTGGCTTTATTTCAGTTTCTACAAAGGCAACTCTTTGACTTCTGCAGGGACAACAGATTAGTAGTTGTTCTTCTTGTTCTGGAGACGGGAAAGAAGAAGGGAGAATGGACAGCAGGATTCCAACTGCTAAATACACAGGCTTTGTCTCTCTCCTCGCCACCCTCACAATCCCCCCAGGTGTCTGATACCTTCGAGTCCAAGTCTTTCTGAGACTTTATGAGTAGCCCCTTCCAGGGATACTGAATCAGACCTTCTGCTCAGTGCGTCACTCAATAACTCCATTGGCTCTCACATTCTATGGTTAGGGATACTGATATCTTCTTGTCCTATGGGAGATCAACTTTATATATCTGTTTCTTTTTTGTCTTCTTTATTACTTTAGGGATTATTTTAGAAAGCAGAACAGAAATCTCTTCTTGCTGCCACCTTGAAGCCAAAAGCTCACGTATTATTTTTACAATGGTATCTAGAAACAGAAAACTTAAGGCTTCCTCAGGCTGGTCATAGAACTGAAACTTTTGGCTTTGAAACATGTAGCCAAAGGTGAGGTGATTTATCTTTTTTTAGTATGTCAGTTGAATGTTACTTTCTCAAATGTTTTAAATAGTATCTTCTAGACATTCTTATTTATTGAAGTTAAATAGCTAACACATTGTTACAGAAGAAAGCATTTCTTCTCCTAATACATAAGTGGTTTTTGCTAGCCTTACAGTTAATTATTCCTGTTTCCAAAATAAAGACTTTAGCCATTTGTGCCATTTGTGGCATGTGTTTTATATTTTGTCATTTATATCCCAGTTTATTAAAAACCTAATTTAAAGGATTTATGATATACAAAATGTAAAGTAATTTAACAAAATATCAAATTATGTTCATGAAAAGTATGTAGAAGATTTAATAACTATGAAAAAGACTTCTAGTGAGTGATCATCACATTAAGATCTGCATTTCTGGAGACCCAGGGCAAAAAGAGAAACAGTAAGTTACATAGTTCTAATTAGACTCTATGACCATGGATGATTTGCTCTTTCTGCAGCTAATTCCACTCCAGTATTTTTTAGTAGAAAACACTCAAGTCCACAAGAGGGAAGTACTATATATTTCTCTCTATTTAAAACCATGGATGGGCATGTTCCTCCCTGGCTGTCTGCTACTTTACATTCCCTGAACCAGAGACAAGCACTGTGATGTGGGCAATTTGTGTTTAGCATGCCTCAGTCTAAATTTTGAGTTCTTTCTCTTTCCTTCTATGTATGTATTTATTTAATTATTTGGTACCAGTGATCTCTGGGTTAGTAGCACATCATTAATCCATGCATTTTCGTCTGTTTAGTTATTTTGTTAGTTATTTGTAATATTGTAGTAAGCACTCTTGAAACCAGTATCCAAATAGAGTCTAGAACATTAGAAATAACTTTAGTTTTAACAGAGGGTTCATAGAGTGACCTCCTCTGATTCATCAACCTGCTTCCCCTAGAACCTGAATCCTATATCCAACAGTCCTTTGCTTTCCTTTATTTAACTTATTACAAAATGTATTTGTTTCCAAAAAGTGATTCATAGGGGTGTGTGTGTGTGTGTGTGTTAGTTGTCTTAATTTCATGGAAAATTATTATGCTATACTCAATTTGGAGTACTTCCATTATTTCTGCTTAATGTTATATTGCCAAGAGTCATTCATGTTACTGCATGGTTCATCCATTTTCAAGCAGTATATAATATTCCATTTTCAAATATACTTCCTTATCCCTTTCATTCTTTCATTCAGCCAACTTTACGTATTATATATACAATGGTAAGTAAAACAACCCTTTTCCATCATTTCAAATCCCGCCTATGTGACCAATGCTATCATACCTTATAATTTCTTTTCTTTACACTGATAGAAAATTGTCTGGTAAACTCTTTTAGGCTAAACTATTAGTATACTCATGAACAATAGAACAAAGTCCTGCAATGTCAGTGGTAGAATTTCAGGTTATGGCAGTGAAGAAAGTGCTTTATAGCAGAGAAAATGTTTCCATTGCCCTTCAGATCTCACATCTTAGGTAGCCATTTTTATGGTTACCTAAGGGCTGGTTCTTTTAACCAGCTCTACCCAGAGTAAAATCTTTTGGTTTATAAAAGATTATACAATTATAGGTAAATCAAGATGATGTTTATGAGATTTTGGAAAGTGTGCAATCCCTAAATAAATCCTCAAAACTGAAAAAGGACTTTGAATCTAGCATCCAACATATAGGGTAGAATGTAACAATTCTTGATAATATGAACACATTTCAGATACATACAAAATGATAAATAAGGAATAATAATAATAATATGTTCATTTGAAGCTGAATATATCTTTCCGCAAACTATGTGAGTACCTTCTTCACCCTCCCTCATTCTAGATCAGACTACTAAAGAATTATGCATATCCTAAAACATAACTTCAGAATATTTCATCAAAATGGCACTTGGTTTTCTCCCCCATCACTAGAGTTGTTTTTTACTTCTGACTGTGTTTTTTCTATATTGTTTGTGTCCACTAATTCTCCGGTTCTCCTGCACAATTTGTCACCTAGTATCTTCCCTCCCACCCATGCTCCACACACTGGCTTCCACGTAGCAACACCTATTCCACTCTGGGAGCGTTTGCAACAATACTCCAGCCCTGCCCTGGATATTACAGAAAACTTTGGCTATTATAATGCATATATTTAACACCTATCCAAAAAAATAAAAATAAATAACTTTCCAGTGGGGAATGATGTCAGGCTAACTACATAACACATTCTTTCACTCTTCTGAGTTTCCTTCCTTTACTATTATTTCCCTGGTACTTTCTTAAATTCTGCTTCTTGCCTTTCTTGCAGGTCCTTTTGATTTTTTCCATTATCTAATATTTATGTTCTCTTACTTTTTCTAGCTCTGCTTTCACTTTCTCTGAAAACCATTTCTTCAGCTTGTTTTCATTTTACTACATCAGAAGTGGTTTTTCCATTTACATAATCTTGTTATATGAATGCTAAATTATTTTTAAAAGATTTATTTTAAAAGTGGACATGTTGACAACAAGTATATTCTTCTGAAGGAGTGTATATATAGACATGAAAATTTCAAAACTTCTTGAGAAAACTCTCAGAGCCATAGGTTGAATTTTAGTCATCTGTGTCAGAGTTAGTGTTGAAATGATTTAAATCTAGATGAGTTCTTTTTACAAAAGTATTGCATGTGTCTTATTAAGAAAGGGAATTCCATTTAACGAAACTGCAAATACAGTAACGATATTTTTTAATAAGAAAATAAAGTGCAGTAATCCATGTTTGTAACTTAATCTTCACTTTAGGTAACTGTGAATAAGATTCATACTAATTAAAGTTTTAGAGCTATTTTACATTTTGGTATGTATTGATTTAAATACTTATCTCTCAACTCAAGTACCCTCAGAGTTCTAGGGAAATTAAACTGATATAAGAATATGGTGAAGTATATATTTAGATGAATGTTCTCCCAAGATATTGTTGACCTTTTAGATGACTAAAGGTTGCTAGCCTAAGATGGAACAGTTGTGTATCTATATTTTGTTTGTGATAAGATATTTTAATTTTTATGTGGTCATATGTATTCATTATTTTCTTTTTCAGTCTTCCAATCCCTTTTAAAGCTAAAGTATGTTATTTTTTCTGGATATATTAATATTCTAAAATATTCACATCAAGTCATTTTATTATTTTAAAATTTATTTTATTTCAATGAGATTCAATTTGTCCAATTTTAATTTTAAGGATGATGATTTGGTGACAAGTCTAAGTCTTCACCAGCCCTACATTCCAAGGATTTTCTACTATTTTTTCCTAAAAATATTTATAAGTTTACATTTTACATTTACGTCCATAAACTGTTTTCAGCTAATTTTGTATAAGGGTGAAGTTTAAGCTAAGGTTTATTTTTTTCTTCCTGTGGATGTTTAATTACTTCAGCTTTATATTTTGAAAAAAGCTATCCTTCCTTAATTGAATTGGTTTTGCACCTTTGTCAAGAATCTGTTCAGCATATTTGTGTGGGTGTCATTACTGAGTTCTCACTTCTGATTCTTTTACTTAATTCTCCTTTATTGAAATTGTATTATTATTATTTTGTTTTAAATGAGAGACAAGGAGGTGAGCTGTTTTAATTTTACTCAGTATTGTACTAGTGATCTTAGCCAATATTAAAAGTTTAGAAAGCAAAATCAAAGGTATAAGAATTTTAAAGGAATGAAAACTTTTTCTTATTTGGAAATTCTGAGAGTGTTATGTTGAAAATACAAGTGAATGTGGGGAAAAGTATATAAGAATTCATAAGAAGCTTCAGCAAGACCAATTGGTACAAGATCAGCTATAAAAAGATCGAGCATTCCTCTGCCCAAATAATTAACAAATAGAAAATACAGTAGAAACTGATACCATTCTCAGTATCAACAAAAACTCTAAAGTGCCTAGAAGTGAACCTAACAGAAAGCATATAAGCCCTTTCATAGAAACATTATAAAGATTACTGAAGAACAGACAGGAAGTTTGAAGAAATGGAAAAAAACATGTAAAAGACAATAATTTTCTCCCAAAGTAACCTATAAAATGTAAGTGCTATTTTAATCAAAATCCCAACAGTTATGTATGGAACTTAGAAGTTGGTCCTTAAATTAGTATAAATGAGTAAAGACAGAGCATGGTCAAAATAATGCTGAACTTAAGGAGCTATGGGAGACAGCTGTCCAATCAGAGATCAAGCCTCAGTTACTATAAAGTATGCTAATTAAGAGAGTACAGTGCTGCTGCAGGCAGGAGCAAACACACTCCTGGAACACAGAACACACAAATAAACCTGTGAATTAATAAAAAACTCAATGTGCAAAGAAGTGGAAAAACTGATGTACGGCACAGCTATTGTTACAAATTATATGGAGAAAATAAACCAGTTTCAATATATTGCAGTGGGACAATTGGTTATCTATATGAAAATAAATAGACCTATATCCCAACCTCACATTATGGGCAAAAATAAATTCTCATGAATTAACATCTTAAATGTAAAAAGCAAAATTTTACTATTTTTAGAAGGGAAAAATAAGAGCATACTTTTATGATCTTTGGGTAGAAAAAATTTAAACAAGATACATAGACTATAAATTCTACATAGGGAAAAAAAGATTAGTAGATTTACATGCCTTAAACTTCTATTCTAAAATATATACCATAAAAAAAAAAAAGCTTTGGTCTGGGAGAAGATATTTGTTAGTATATAACTGTCAAAGGATTAGTATTCAGAAGTTACAAAGGACACCTAAAAGCAACAAGAGACGAAATTGAAAAGTATAATAATAGGCCATTCACACAAGAGAGGACCCAAAAGGAAAAAAAAAAAAAAACAACTAAACTAAACTTCATAAGTGATTATAGATGTACAATTAAATACACACACGCACACACGTAGGTTTTCAGACCACAGAGTAGCAACATTCTGTAAGTCCAAAGTTTTGCAGAAACTATGGAGAGATGGAAATCCTCTACAGTGCTTATGTGTTTATAAACTGGGACAAATATACTACAAAGCATTTTGATAACAACAAGCAAAGTAAATGTGCATTAAAATGTGTGCTCATCAAGCAAGCCATTCTATTTCTGGGTACATAGTGCAGATAGTTCTGCACATCTGTACAAGGAAAACCATTACAAGAATTTTCATTGCCATATTATTTCATAATAACAAAAATGTTTTTAAAATATCCATTAACAGAAGAAGAGACAAATAAATTGTTGTATAGTAATACTGAATGCAGCAATTAAAATAAAGTTACATGAGTTAATATGGATAAATCTCAAATACAATGATAAATTAAAAAAAAAATTGCCTAGCAGTGATTTCAGTAAACCTGAAAAACAAAGTCATATAACTGTCTATGGATATATTTGAATTTAGTGTTTTGATATGAAACATGGATAGCATGATAAATATCAAATCCAAGGAAGCAGCTACTTCTTGGGAGGAAAGAATTGACATCAGGGCAGTGTGCATGAGAGGACTTGAGGACTACCTATAACGCTTTCATCCGTACAAAAATTCTGAAGCAAATAAATCAAAATATTAAGATTTGATCAAGTATCTAAAGGGAAAATGAAATGGCTATGACAAACCATCGAAGCAAGAAGTTAGGTAGGGAGATAGAATCAAGATAGAAGTTTTAGCATGAAACCCAAAAAATGTGAAGCAATTTCTGACAGAAAATGGGAAGTGAAACCAGAAAAACTTCCCTGAGCCATGAAAAAAGTACTACAGACTCTTTGTGTAAGTTATATGTGATGGCTGATAAGTAAGGGTTCCCTTTGCCTTCACACTTATAGAGATAAGGCATCAAAAGATCTTGCAATAAGCCATACGACTTTGTCATTTTCCCGACTTTTGGGGAAGTTCAAGATTTGGGCCTATAATGGCATCTGGAAATGCCTGGGGAATGCTAATAGCAGACATTGATTAAAGCCACCTGTATACAGTCCATTGCTTATATGAAAAATGTCAAAGCCTCTCACACATAACAACTAGGAAATTAGGAAGAACACACTATTATTTACTCAATCACAACAACCATAAGTAGGGATGCCAATTGACCATATGTCACTAAAATTGTTCAGGACTGCCTCAGATTGTTTCAATTCAGACCAAATACAAACCACTTAAAGAAATGTGTACATAATTCACAAAGCTCATTACTCATACTCCTCCTTATGGCTGTGAGACATCACATGAGCAAACTCCCCTGCCTTCTCGGGTATTGGCTTGAAGTCTTGAGTTATTTGTATAGTGTGGAAAGGCCTAGAAAAGATTAGATTCCAACTATCTCTCGCTTTTCTCTTCTCCAAATAATTTCTTCCTACATTGCACTCGTTGAAAGCCTCTTCTGGAGTGATTAATGAGGTTGGGAGATGAGTTAAGTCATTTATTTTTCCATTCCATCTTGAAAGCATTCAAAGTTACTTTTTCAATAAGCAGGCTAATTGATCATGTGACCACTAAGCAGTCCTGGTTTTCTCTCAGCATATCTGATTTTATTCATGAAGCTAGAAAACATTATAAAAAGCTTTGGTTGAGACTACATGAAATTCAATAGGCTTGATGATGCCTTCCTTAAAATGCTTCCTATATGTCTAAGCTGTATACACATACTGCAGGGTAACCTGGAAGGTATAGGAAATCTTGGCATTTCATTCTGCCTGCTCAGAGGGGTTACTTAGTCATGAATAGAGATCAGAAAGACCAAAACAGTGTTAAGTGGAGGTTAGTGATACTCTCAGAATGTCTCTAACTCTATAGCTGAACATCTCTGATTCTGTCTCAGTAGGTATAATTTAAATAGGTTTTTCAGAAAATATTTTAGGGAAACCTACAGGAATTGGAAAGGAAAAGAATGGGCCGAGTGTCATAACATATCTCTTGATTTCTCTTGTGTTTAGAATCTTGGCCCTGCAAGTTTTTGGTGGCACTCAGTAAAATGAATTGCTTAGATTTCTAGTTCTGGTTGGTAGGACGTTTGATTCAAAGTAGCTGCTCTGCTGTTGCAAGATCTAGACTCTTATATGATATTTATGGATGTAACGTGGACTTTGGAGAAAGGTGGGAGGGGTGAATGTGCTGGCCTAACATTTTAGAACCTATTTCTAGAACTTTGCACTCCAGAACAACATTTTGGAATCTTGTCTTTAATATGTATTACTTGTTTATGTCTTGTTTAATACCTACCACTTGATTATAAGAACAATATACATTTAGATATAATGTGATGTTCAAATTAATTACTAGATGTTTACATATAGTTTATATCTCCCCAGATAATCAAAGGAATCATATTTAGCACATATTCATCTTAAATTTGTATTTGGTTCTATTCCACATTTATGGTTTTATGTGAAATCAGATCAAATAGTCATTCATTTGAGTTACATGTGAACCTTTATTATGTACCAGAAACTCTACAAGGTAATGGTTAGTTAAAACCACTGGGGGAGGGGCGCCTGGGTGGCTCAGTCGGTTGAGCGTCCGACTTCGGCTCAGGTCATGATCTCACAGTCCGTGGGTTCGAGCCCCGCGTCGGGCTCTGTGCTGACCGCTCAGAGCCTGTAGCCTGTTTCAGATTCTGTGTCTCCCTCTCTCTCTGCCCCTCCCCCACTTGCACTCTGTCTCTCTCTGTCTCAAAAATAAATAAACATTAAAAAAAAAAAAACACTGGGGGAAATGTCAGCAGGGATAAAGGTGGGGGGGGAAGCAGAAATTCAATATTTTTAATTTGGGTAACTAAATAATTCTTATTTGCTATTTTTCCTTATCACAGTTCCTATTAAATTTAGAGTGGACACATAGTGGAGAGACTGTATTCAGAGGTTGGACTGATCGAACTAATTTATGGAACTTTATCATTTTTTATGCTGTTTATCCCAATTCATCATTTTTTTTCTAACAGCAAGGAGAGAATCAAAATATCACTTACTAAGAGAAAATTTTAGAATGTAGAGTTTCCTTGATTTGGGGGGGAGAAGGAAGGAGGAAGTTAGTGCTTTTATACTGTTTTCAGTGGAAAAATGAAAGTATTATATTAAATAACATTTTATGTGTTTTGAATTTCCATTAACAGATATCAAATGGTATTTTTAAATTTTTATGTTATTTGAAAGTATTAAAAATTCATTTGAACAGCAAAGTTCTTATAAATTAAATTTAAATAAGTGACCCATTTAAATAAATGAAGAAAAATCACAGGAAATCTATAACAGAGAGGGAATGCATCCTAGAGTCTATTGATTTAAAAAAAAAAAAAAACAATGTGAGCAGTAGTTGGACAGCATTCCTGGCACTTTCAGCATCCCAGAAATCCTTGCAAATGTAATTTATCTCAATGCATATAGGTTCACAAGAACTTTTAGAGATAAGCTGCTTTTCTCTCCCTGTTTGTATTACACAATGAACCACTGTACTTGTATCATCTTACCTTACCCATGTTTTTTCCACTTCTCATTATTATTCACCTAGTCTGATCCCATTTCTTTTCAGAGACTGCCAAGTCATCAGCTCCTTTCTCACCATGTTAAGCAGACTTTATGCCAGTTTGTAGTTTCCTCTTTATTACAACTCTAAATTTTCCATGGTGTGAACCCCAAAGAAGATATGAGCTTTTGTTTTTTGTATAGTTTCAATATCCAAAAAATACTTTCATAAACTTTATGTCAGAGACTACTCTAATACTTGTGTGATAGTCTAATGTACATATCACCCATATGTATTCTTAATTTTTCTAGGAATATTATTTCTACTAAATTCACTGAATAGTTTTTAATATAGTTCTCCTCTCATAAAAGAGAAACTTTTTGGAGACTTACTAAGGGCTCTTGCTTACAAAGTTAGTCTTCAGGGGTGCCTGGGTGGCTCAGTTGGTTAAACGTCTGACTCTTGATCTTGGCTCAGGTCATGATCAAACAATTCATGGGTTTGATCCCTGTGTCCAGCTTTGCACTGACAGTGCAGAGCCTGCTTGGGATTCTCTCTCTCTCCCTCGCTCTCTGCCCCTCCCCTGCTCATGTGCACACACCCATGGGTGCGCACACACTCTCTCTCCCTCTGCCTCCCCCCCCCCAAAAAAAAAGTCTTCAATGAAGAGATATCACAAAAATATCTTAAATACCTGGCAGGAATATGACCTAACAAAGTATGTGAAATTGCTCAGAATGAATTTTAAAGTCATTTTTCTTTATATTTTGGAATATTCAAACTTTACCTGAAAAGCTATGTTTGCTCACTCATTTTCATATAGTCACTACAAGGCTGCAAAACATGGATACTTCAGAGATTTCTATTTTGATTTTCAAGCTTAAACTACTAATAAATTATGTCATGAACATGTTCTCCTCTGATGTTATCACTACCCTATCTGTCTGCTATTTCTCTTCTAAAACTCTGACTAGTTTCTACTTGAATGACAATTAAACATTTTTAATCTGAATTAAATTTACATTTTAGGAGATTACTTTACATTATCATCTGGATATTCAATATCCTTATATTAATATATGAAACATATGACAGATTAATTTTATTTTTCCCTTCAAAAAGTTCTTCCAAACTATTATTTGATCACTAGTGGAAATCATTTTCACATAATTGTTAACTGAATAATCCTATGGTTTTATGAATTAATCCTGTATTTTGGCACTTACAGATCTAAATCCTTCATAGGCTGCTATTATTTGATTAACATACTTTTGATGAGATTATAATTAAAGAAATGGATTTCCCTTAGCTCTCATTTAGTCTCTAAATTTAAGTGCCTACCTTTTCCCAAGACCAAAAGATTTTTTACATTTTCTCCATTTTCCTGTGGCAGCCACATATACCTTAAATCAAATTTGGAGACCTTTATAGCTAAACCTAATTTTTCTCATTAAGTTAGGTAGATATGAGTATATATTAATTTTTATTGAATTTAATTTTTATATGATTTTTAAAGTAAGGTCATTAAATCTCCTAAATGGTATCAAATTGCTTTAATTACATGATGGTCTGGCATATGTCTTGTGGATGAAATAATTTAAATATTTGAGGCTTTTTATATCTGAATTTTCAGTTTCCCATTACTTCTGATTTTCCCTTTGAGAGAAAAGTATTGAAGTTTGCTAAAGTGTTTCCTTCTGTACTTTATAATTCTCTTACACTCAAGCAGTGAGTCTGATTTTTCCCCATAATCACCTCAGCAGTGGAGCACAGTGAAGAAGAGTTGGACTCCTAACACCCACTTGTTTTCCATGACACTACGGTGCTATGTAGTAGCAACTTCCAGAGAATAACTCCAGCCAATAAAATGATGGCAACCATGATAAGGAGGACAAAGACTATAGCCATTATTTATTAAATACCTCCCATGTATCAGATACTGTGTTAAGTGATTTAAATATATTGCATTATTTAATCTCCAAACAATACCTACTTGCTATCCTTATTATACAGTTGAAAAGGCTGAGGTTCAGAGAAGTTAAATATTTTACCCAGGGTCACATAGCTAATAACTAGTAAGACCAAGATGGGAACCCAGTGACCATTTGGTAAGCAAATTGTTTCACCTTTATTTGTGGCTTTCCAACCTAAGTCATTGTCACAATCTGTTGGAGATTTTTAAAAAAATACAAATAATCACGGCTTCTAATTCAGCTTGGCTTTGGCTACAGAGATTTTTTTTTTTTTTTAAATACAAATAATCACGGCTTCTAATTCAGCTTGGCTTTGACTACAGTGATGCTTGAGGCAAGAGCAAGGAGTTTTCCCTCCCAGGGTTTTTAGGAGCTTCTTTCTTTACTCTTGGGTTACCCCTAGGAATATGAAGATTTTCCGGGAGGTGTGGGGCTCAGGTACTTTGAGGGGATTCATTCTCCATTCCAGATCTTCCAAAATTGATCTGCTTGCTTTATTCCTTCTCATAGAAAAGATACACTTTATCAATCTCCAATATTAGCATGACACATTTCCACACACTGTTAAGTCTATAGGCCAAAGAATTTTTTTACAATGGATGATGTTAGGTGTTGAGAACATGACTGACTAATAATTAGGTATAAATTTTTTACAAATGTAGTCATTTCCAATTCTTTGATTTCAACAGAATTGAAGAAAGATCCAATTGAGTTGTCAATTACTTTTCCCATAATGTCATTTTTAATCTATATAATTGAATTCCTTCCTATAAAAACATCTTTCAGTCCATCTAGTTATTTATGTCAGAAAAGTTTCCTAATTTTTACATATATGAAAATTAAAAATAGGAATTGAATCGGTGGTAAAATTTGTTTCATTCTGCCAATATTATCCAGAGATACATGAAAATAAAACCTTATATAGCTTGAGGTACCTGGGTGGCACAATCAGTTGAACATCTGACTCTTGATTTTGACTCATGTCATGATCCATGGTTGTGGGATTTAGCCCCGCTCTGAGCTCCACACTGAGCGTGGAGCCTGCTTGAGATTCTCTCTCTCCCTCTGCCCCTCTTCCCCACTTGCACCTGCTCTCTCTCTCTCTCTCTCTCTCTCTCAAAAAAAAGTTAAAAAAACAAAAATTAAAAAATAAAAAAACCTTATATAGCTCATTAAAAGATGCATTTCCAAAAAATTTAATTTTGAAATCTAATGACTATGACAGTCTGTAAAATCATTTAGTTCAATTGTGTACTAATAGAAAATATGCTAAATATGGAGTCCAGACAAATTGATAATATCCACAGTTTATGGTTACCAAGAAATAAAAAAAATATTGATATACTTATCTATATGTCATTTTATCTGTATTTACTAAAGTTTAGTGATAGCTCCATATAAGGAAATACTCAAGAAGTCAGTCTGATTTTGTCCTATAATTACCTCAATGGTGGAGCACAGTGAAGAAAAGTTAAAGCAGCTATAGTTCAGCTGCTTACACTTGTTTAGAAGAAAACACATTTAATTTTTAAATTTCTTCAAGGACATTCCAGAAACTCAGAGAAGAAGAGATTGTATACAATCCAAGTGCAGTTTTTGGCACTGCTGCATTTTTACTATTTTAGCCCCATAGCTCCATAATCACAGTCACTGACACTGGGTCAACCACCATCACTTGTATGTATATGTTACCAAAGAGTACTAAGCCATTTAACAATATGCAACTTTTTTTTTTATCTGTCTGCAGTATCCTCAAAAAAACATCCCTGAGCCTGAACTCTCCTAAATTACTCTGATCATTGGTAGTGATATTAATATGGAAAAAACATATATTGACACTTTCAAATTGTACCAAGTTATTTTCCAAAAAGGCTTTGTATCTGTTATAATCACCTCAAAATCTCACCATAGGTATTGTGCTAGTAACAAAACAAAAACCTCTACCTAAAGGACGATCTTAATAATACTTTATTAAAACTAAAATGAAGGACTTAAGGATAAAGTTAGTATTATTGAAATTATCTACTCTGTACTAGAAATAGCTATTATTTAAAAGTATTTTCTTCTATTATTAAATATTGTGTCTTAATCATTGAAAATATGCCCTTGACAAGACTAAGAATCAAGTAGTTTCTTGAAGGATAAAATATAGAAAACTTGGGTATTTCATTCAGGGCCACAAAACTTATTTTTAAAAATAATGTCCATATTTATTTAGTGCCTGTGTATACGGTTAAACTCACTTTGTTTATTTAATGATATTGTCATGTCAGAGAAAAACTGTGATGGAGTTAGACAAGACTTTATTCAAGACTATTGCAGAGGAATCAATACTATTATAATAGGAGAGAGAGATTGAACTCAACTCCCTTGAAACAAAAGGCAGGATAATTGAAGCATTGGGGCAAACTATGGGAAAGTACTAAAGGCTGTTAAGGGGAGGCTGATCATGTGGTTAGGACATCTGTGTTTAAATATTGGTGCTTATGAAAGTTAGGCTTTTACCATCAAACAGACACTGGGAGATAGGGGCACAATCTTTCTTGATGATTACATTTCAAAGGGAAGGCTCCCAGGTCCTTGAGAAAGACCTCTGAGATTGCAAAACTAGAAACAGTCTGGAAAAAGATGTACAACTTGGAAAGACAGGAAAAAGAATGAAATTTCAAGTTTCCTAAAGTAAAACTCTAAGAAAAGGGAAGTCAAGGGAATATAGTCAGGAAGAAACTTGTCTAAAGTTTAGTCAAGCCAAGGGAACAGTAAGATTGTCTTGGCCAGTCATAACAAAGATGATTTTGGCTGTTGAAAAAAGTCAAGTACAAGGATGACTGTTCTTTCTTAGATAATTTATAGAAAGCTGAAATTACAATGAGGGCATAGCATGGCTTAATCTTAGTTGGACTGAATGTATACTTACAGGTTGGTAGTGCTCTGGAGCATAGTAGTGCCTCTTGACCAATGCTAGCATTTTAATTAAAGATTAATGATGGGGGCGCCTGGGTGGCGCAGTTGGTTAAGCGTCTGACTTCAGCCAGGTCACGATCTCGCGGTCCGTGAGTTCGAGCCCCGCGTCAGGGTCTGGGCTGATGGCTCGGAGCCTGGAGCCTGTTTCCGATTCTGTGTCTCCCTCTCTCTCTGCCCCTCCCCGTTCATGCTCTGTCTCTCTCTGTCCCAAAATAAATAAAAAACGTTGAAAAAAAAAAAAAGATTAATGATGTCTGGAAGCATGAGTCTATCTGTTGTCTTGGGACAGGGTGAATGAGGTGATTGCCTGGCGAATCCTAGGAGTTTTTGCCAATTAAGACTGGTCATGTAGCTGTAACATGCCTATGGAACCATTTCACTATGAGGTCCCAGCATGAAAAAATTGGGGGCTTCTTGGTACAGAGGTGTTTCATATATTCTCAAGATAATAGTTCCAGACCTGGAGGCAAAGCACATACTGGCAACCCAGGGATAAGAAGTCAAGGAGGCCAGAGCCTGAGATCTCCAGACCCCTTTCTCAATGCACACCCTCATGCTACTAATATACTGTAACTTTCATTTGTGATAATGCTCCTCTGTGACTGTAAACAATCTAGTGAGTCCTTTCAGAAATGGGATACTTAAGGTAATAGCCATGTAATTAACACATGTAATATATGCTAATACATTTTGATTCATAAATAGAAATGGCCTCATGTCAATCAAATAGAGATTATTCAATTCAATGATCTTTTAAGAAACTTTGATCATGTTGATAGTTGATAAATGTTTTTGTTTTTGTTTTTCAAATTTGGAGCATCTATATACTGATTGATTTCTGCACATAGGCTCTAAAATATGTATGGATCAAGCCAAAATATTTGAGACAGGGTTTTATAAACTAGAGGCCTCCAGGCCAATGTTAAAAGATGAATTAATTTTCAACACTTAAAAATTGGGACATTTTACGTATAAATCCTGATTTCCTTCTTCATTTGAAATATTCAAATACCCAGCCAAGTGAATATTGCCATCTGGTAACAATCAGCTGAGTATTGGCTTCTCTTTTTATACTAAGTCAGGCATTTTCTATCTACCACAGTCCACACTCAGCCTACACACATTTATACCTGGTTTACAACCTGGTGTACAACCATAAGGCGACTGAAATAATGCCATTCAAAGAATAATTGAAAGAGATGGGGAACTTTAGAGATAAGAAATGACATAATCATTTCCTTCAAATATTTCAAAGTTTTCATGGAAGATTAATAAAAATATTTTGTGTTGTTCCAGTAATAATTTTGATATCTTAAATCTCTGTAGCACCTTATTTCATGTATTCCTCATACTACTTAGTGTCTATAAAGAAGACAAAGTTCTTAAACCCATTTTATTTTTTTTTTGAATCATTGGAATAATCTTTTTATTTTTTTTATTTTTTTTTTATATATATGAAATTTATTGACAAATTGGTTTCCATACAACACCCAGTGCTCATCCCAAAAGGTGCCCTCCTCAATACCCATCACCCACCCTCCCCTCCCTCCCACCCCCCATCAACCCTCAGTTTGTTCTCACTTTTTAACAGTCTCTTATGCTTTGGCTCTCTCCCACTCTAACCTCTTTTTTTTTTTTTTCCTTCCCCTCCCCCATGGGTTCCTGTTAAGTTTCTCAGGATCCACATAAGAGTGAAACCATATGGTATCTGTCTTTCTCTGTATGGCTTATTTCACTTAGCATTACACTCTCCAGTTCCATCCACGTTGCTACAAAAGGCCATATTTCATTTTTTCTCATTGCCACGTAGTATTCCATTGTGTATATATACCACAATTTCTTTATCCATTCATCAGTTGATGGACATTTAGGCTCTTTCCATAATTTGGCTATTGTTGAGAGTGCTGCTATGAACATTGGGGTACAAGTGCCCCTATGCATCAGTACTCCTGTATCCCTTGGATAAATTCCTAGCAGTGCTATTGCTGGGTCATAGGGTAGGTCTATTTTTAATTTTCTGAGGAACCTCCACACTGCTTTCCAGAGCGGCTGCACCAATTTGCATTCCCACCAACAGTGCAAGAGGGTTCCCGTTTCTCCACATCCTCTCCAGCATCTATAGTCTCCTGATTTGTTCATTTTGGCCACTCTGACTGGCGTGAGGTGATACCTGAGTGTGGTTTTGATTTGTATTTCCCTGATAAGGAGCGACGCTGAACATCTTTTCATGTGCCTGTTGGCCATCTGGATGTCTTCTTTAGAGAAGTGTCTATTCATGTTTTCTGCCCATTTCTTCACTGGGTTATTTGTTTTTCGGGTGTGGAGTTTGGTGAGCTCTTTATAGATTTTGGATACTAGCCCTTTGTCCGATATGTCATTTGCAAATATCTTTTCCCATTCCGTTGGTTGCCTTTTAGTTTTGTTGGTTGTTTCCTTTGCTGTGCAGAAGCTTTTTATCTTCATAAGGTCCCAGTAATTCACTTTTGCTTTTAATTCCCTTGCCTTTGGGGATGTGTCGAGTAAGAGATTGCTACGGCTGAGGTCAGAGAGGTCTTTTCCTGCTTTCTCCTCTAAGGTTCTGATGGTTTCCTGTCTCACATTTAGGTCCTTTATCCATTTTGAGTTTATTTTTGTAAATGGTGTGAGAAAGTGGTCTAGTTTCAACCTTCTGCATGTTGCTGTCCAGTTCTTCCAGCACCATTTGTTAAAGAGGCTGTCTTTTTTCCATTGGATGTTCTTTCCTGCTTTGTCAAAGATGAGTTGGCCATACGTTTGTGGGTCTAGTTCTGGGGTTTCTATTCTATTCCATTGGTCTGTGTGTCTGTTTTTGTGCCAATACCATGCTGTCTTGATGATTACAGCTTTGTAGTAGAGGCTAAAGTCTGGGATTGTGATGCCTCCTGCTTTGGTCTTCTTCTTCAAAATTCCTTTGGCTATTCGGGGCCTTTTGTGGTTCCATATGAATTTTAGGATTGCTTGTTCTAGTTTCGAGAAGAATGCTGGTGCAATTTTGATTGGGATTGCATTGAATGTGTAGATAGCTTTGGGTAGTATTGACATTTTGACAATATTTATTTTTCCAATCCATGAGCAGGGAATGTCTTTCCATTTCTTTAAATCTTCTTCAATTACCTTGATAAGCTTTCTATAGTTTTCAGCATACAGATCCTTTACATCTTTGGTTAGATTTATTCCTAGGTATTTTATGCTTCTTGGTGCAATTGTGAATGGGATCATTTTCTTTATTTGTCTTTCTGTTGCTTCATTGTTAGTGTATAAGAATGCAACTGATTTCTGTACATTGATTTTGTATCCTGCAACTTTGCTGAATTCATGTATCAGTTCTAGCAGACTTTTGGTGGAGTCTATCGGATTTTCCATGTATAATATCATGTCATCTGCAAAAAGCGAAAGCTTGACTTCATCTTTGCCAATTTTGATGCCTTTGATTTCCTTTTGTTGTCTGATTGCTGATGCTAGAACTTCCAGCACTATGTTAAACAACAGCGGTGAGAGTGGGCATCCCTGTCGTGTTCCTGATCTCAGGGAAAAAGCTCTCAGTTTTTCCCCGTTGAGGATGATGTTAGCTGTGGGCTTTTCATAAATGGCTTTTATGATCTTTAAGTATGTCCCTTCTATCCCGACTTTCTCAAGGGTTTTTATTAAGAAAGGGTGCTGGATTTTGTCAAAGGCCTTTTCTGCATCGATTGACAGGATCATATGGTTCTTCTCTTTTTTTTTGTTAATGTGATGGATCACGTTGATTGATTTGCGAATGTTGAACCAGCCCTGCATCCCAGGAATGAATCCCACTTGATCATGGTGAATAATTCTTTTTATATGCTGTTGAATTCGATTTGCTAGTATCTTACTGAGAATTTTTGCATCCATATTCATCAGGGATATTGGCCTGTAGTTCTCTTTTTTTACTGGGTCTCTGTCTGGTTTAGGAATCAAAGTAATACTGGCTTCATAGAATGAGTCTGGAAGTTTTCCTTCCCTTTCTATTTCTTGGAATAGCTTGAGAAGGATAGGTATTGTCTCTGCTTTAAATGTCTGGTAGAACTCCCCTGGGAAGCCATCTGGTCCTGGACTCTTATTTGTTGGGAGATTTTTGATAACCGATTCAATTTCTTCGCTGGTGATGGGTCTGTTCAAGCTTTCTCTTTCCTCCTGATTGAGTTTTGGAAGAGTGTGGGTGTTCAGGAATGTGTCCATTTCTTCCAGGTTGTCCAATTTGTCGGCATATAATTTTTCATAGTATTCCCTGATAATTGTTTGTATCTCTGAGGGATTGGTTGTAATCATTCCATTTTCATTCATGATTTTATCTATTTGGGTCATCTCCCTTTTCTTTTTGAGAAGCCTGGCTAGAGGTTTGTCAATTTTGTTTATTTTTTCAAAAAACCAACTCTTGGTTTCGTTGATCTGCTCTACAGTTTTTTTAGATTCTATATTGTTTATTTCTGCTCTGATCTTTATTATTTCTCTTCTTCTGCTGGGTTTGGGGTGTCTTTGCTGTTCTGCTTCTATTTCCTTTAGGTGTGCTGTTAGATTTTGTATTTGGGATTTTTCTTGTTTCTTGAGATAGGCCTGGATTGCAATGTATTTTCCTCTCAGGACTGCCTTCGCTGCGTCCCAAAGCGTTTGGATTGTTGTATTTTCATTTTCGTTTGTTTCCATATATTTTTTGATTTCTTCTCTAATTGCCTGGTTGACCCACTCATTCGTTAGTAGGGTGTTCTTTAACCTCCATGCTTTTGGAGGTTTTCCAGACTTTTTCCTGTGGTTGATTTCAAGCTTCATAGCATTGTGGTCTGAAAGTATGCATGGTATAATTTCAATTCTTGTAAACTTATGAAGGGCTGTTTTGTGACCCAGTATATGATCTATCTTGGAGAATGTTCCATGTGCACTCGAGAAGAAAGTATATTCTGTTGCTTTGGGATGCAGAGTTCTAAATATATCTGTCAAGTCCATCTGATCCAATGTCTCATTCAGGGCCCTTGTTTCTTTATTGACCGTGTGTCTAGATGATCTATCCATTTCTGTAAGTGGGTGTTAAAGTCCCCTGCAATTACCACATTCTTATCAATAAGGTTGCTTCTGTTTATGAGTAATTGTTTTATATATTTGGGGGCTCCGGTATTCGGCGCATAGACATTTATAATTGTTAGCTCTTCCTGATGGATAGACCCTGTAACTATTATATAATGTCCTTCTTCATCTCTTGTTACAGCCTTTAATTGAAAGTATAGTTTGTCTGATATAAGTATGGCTACTCCAGCTTTCTTTTGGCTTCCAGTAGCATGATAAATAGTTCTCCATCCCCTCACTCTGAATCTAAAGGTGTCCTCAGGTCTAAAATGAGTCTCTTGTAGACAGCAAATAGATGGGTCTTGTTTTTTTATCCATTCTGATACCCTATGTCTTTTGGTGGGCGAATTTAATCCATTTACATTCAGTGTTATTATAGAAAGATACGGGTTTAGAGTCATTGTGATGTCTGTGTGTTTTATGCTTGTAGTGATGTCTCTGGTACTTTGACTCACAGGGTCCCCCTTAGGATCTCTTGTAGGGCTGGTTTAGTGGTGACAAATTCCTTCAGTTTTTGTTTGTTTGGGAAGACCTTTATCTCTCCTTCTATTCTAAATGACAGACTTGCTGGATAAAGGATTCTCGGCTGCATATTTTTTCTGTCTAGCACACTGATAATCTCGTGCCAATTCTTTCTGGCCTGCCAAGTTTCAAAAGAGAGATCAGTCACGAGTCTTATAGGTCTCCCTTTATATGTGAGGGCACATTTACCCCTTGCTGCTTTCAGAATTTTCTCTTTATCCTTATGTTTTGCCAGTTTCACTATGATATGTCGTGCAGAAGATCGATTCAAGTTACGTCTGAAGGGAGTTCTCTGTGCCTCTTGGATTTCAATGCCTTCTTCCTTCCCCAGTTCAGGGAAGTTCTCAGCTATTATTTCTTCAAGTACCCCTTCAGCACCTTTCCCTCTCTCTTCCTCCTCTGGGATACCAATTATGCGTATATTATTTCTTTTTAGTGTATCACTTAGTTCTCTAATTTTCCCCTCATACTCCTGGATTTTTTTATCTCTCTTTTTCTCAGCTTCCTCTTTTTCCATAACTTTATCTTCTAGTTCACCTATTCTCTCCTCTGCCTCTTCAATCCGAGCCGTGGTGGTTTCCATTTTGTTTTGCATTTCGTTTAAAGCGTTTTTCAGCTCCTCGTGACTGTTCCTTAGTCCCTTGATCTCTGTAGCAAGAGATTCTCTGCTGTCCTGTATACTGTTTTCCAGCCCAGCGATTAATTTTATGACTATTATTCTAAATTCACTTTCTGTTATATTATTTAAATCCTTTTTGATCAGCTCATTAGCTGTTGTTATTTCCTGGAGATTCTTCTGAGGGGAATTCTTCCGCTTGGTCATTTTGGATAGTCCCTGGTGCGGTGAGGACCTGCAGGGCACTTCCCCTGTGCTGTGGTGTATAACTGGAGTTGGTGGGCGGGGCCGCAGTCAGTCCTGATGTCTGCCCCCAGCCCACTGCTGGGGCCACAGTCAGACTGGTGTGTGCCTTCTCTTCCCCTCTCCTAGGGGCGGGATTCACTGTGGGGTGGCGTGGCCCGTCTGGGCTACTTGCACACTGCCAGGCTTGTGATGCTGGGGATCTGGCGTATTAGCTGGGGTGGGTAGGCAAGGTGCACGGCGGCAGGGGGGGCAGGCTTAGCTCGCTTCTCCTTAGGTGATCCACTTCAGGAGGGGCCCTGTGGCAGCCGGAGGGAGTCAGATCCGCTGCCGGAGGTTTGGCTCCGCAGAAGCACAGAGTTGGGTGTTTGCGCGGAGCGAGCAATTTCCCTGGCCGGAACCGGTTACCTTTGGGATTTTGGCTGGGGGATGGGCGGGGGAGATGGCGCTGGTGAGCGCCTTTGTTCCCCGCCAAACTGAGCTCTGTCGTCCGGGGGCTCCGCAGCTCACCCTCCCTTTGTCCTCCAGCCTTCCCGCTTTCCGAGCAGAGCTGTTAACTTATGACCTCCCAGACGCTAAGTCGCGCTTGCTGTCGGAACACAGTCCGTCAGGCCCCTCCGCTTTTGCAAGCCGGACTCGGGGGCTCTGCTTGGCTGGCGAGTCGCCCCTCCACCCCGGCTCCCTCCCGCCAGTCCGTGGAGCGCGCACCGCCTCGCCGCCCTTCCTACCCTCTTCCGTGGGCCTCTCGTCTGCACTTGGGTCCGGTGACTCCGTTCTGCTAATCCTCTGGCGGTTTTCTGGGTTATTTAGGCAGGTGTAGGTGGAATCTAAGTGATCAGCAGGACGCGCGGTGAGCCCAGCGTCCTCCTACGCCGCCATCTTCCTGTCTCTCTCTGGAATAATCCTTAAACCCATTTTATAAAGGAGAAAACTTCATTAAGGAGCTTGCCGAGGGTCATAAAACTAGGAAAAGTGGAGAGGTGGGGATTGAACACAAATCTTTTTTATCTTAAGGCCAAGAAGGGCACACAAACCCAAATGCTTCAGGGACCAGAAAAATAACACAGATGTATGGAGTTGCAGGGGGTGACAATAGGAAGTGGCGGGGGTCTGTGAAAGATTGGAGGATGCCTCTGTCAATTAAAATGTAACTTAAAACAAAAGTGATGATGAGCCAAAACACATGTGCCTTTGGTTGTGGATAGGGACCATGAATCTTCAACTTCTGTGGGATATGCTGCCTAGAATTATGGATATCCCTTCACAGCAAAACAGTCTAAAAGTGAGTTTACTATTGCTGTGAGTACTTAATCCACACAAGGATACTATACTAGGTTACTGACTCAGGATGAGTTGAATTAGGTTACTTTTAAAATCTTTCAGACTCCAAAGTCCTATGAGTAAATTTTTAAAGATACAGTTCTAGTATTTACTGTCGCGACCGGCGTGACAAACACCGAGGTCAGGGTCCTGAGGGTAGGGGAATGCAAGAAAAAAGAGAGAAGAGAAAGTTTGGGAACAGGAGGGTCCCCTGGGCTGATGGCCCAAGTGACGGCTTTATTGTTGCTGTACACAATCTTTTATAATATAAGACTCTTATGGATCAGGTCATTCTAAGAATAATCAGGTTTCACATAATCGCTGCCAACCAAAACACTTAGTTCTGTGTTTCTTGTGCATTTTCTAGATGGGTCACAAGACCTTGTTGCTAAGATTGCTAGCAAAACACAATTCCCATGTTTGTTTCTATCTGACTCGGGATAGAAAAGGGGAGGTAGCATTACTGCCAACACCTGCAGACCACAGGCTTCAGGAATTAACTTTCTCAGCCTTGACAAGGCTTTCGTATGCCCTTGAAAGTGGGGGAATGGGAGGGGGAACCACCGGGCTGGCTTGAGTCAACGGGGAACATTGCTCGACCCAGTCTCAGCCTGGCACCGGGGCCCGGCCCCCCACAATTTACAAAATACAAAATAGCCAAGGTAAAATGTGTATCCCCCCAAGGGTTTGTATTATATGCTATTGAATACAAAGGTAAAAGAAGTTACACTGAAATCTCATGTTTCCCAGGAGGTTGTAACACCCAACTTTTTCAGCCCTAGAAGTTGGTGCTGGGTAATTGTACCACTGATGGTAATGCTAGCTGCTTTAAAAGTTAAATCCCAAAATATTAGTTTTCAAATACAATAGAATAGAAGTTTATTTCTCCTTCAAATGACTTCCAAAATGGGGGCTTCTGACTGGTGGTGGCCTTTTCCATAGCAGTGATTCAAGGACTCAGGTTCCTTCCTTCATGTGGTTTCCACTTCTCTGGGTATAGTTCAAAGGTTGTCCTGGAGATCATCTTCCCAAACATTAGGAGGTGAAGAGAATATCACAAGTATTGTACATGGTAAATTTTTACATGCTGTACCTGAGAATGATGTTTAACAGTCCTGCCCATATTCCACTGGCCAGAATTCAGTTACATGGGACACCTAATGCAAGAAAGGGTGCCAACTGTAGTCTAGCTGTGAGCCTAGGAGGAAAAGGAAATGGATTTGGTTAACAGCTATTCAATTTTTTATTTTATTTTTTTAATATTTTTATTTATTTTTGAGAGAGAGAGAAAGAGAGCATGGGCAATCAGGGGAGGGGCAAAGAGAGAGGGAGACACAGAATCCCAAGCAGGCTCCAGGCTCCGAGCTGTCAGCACAGAGCCCGACGCAGGGCTTGAACCCACGAACCAGGAAATAATGACCTGAGCCAAAGTCAGACACCCAACCGATTGAGCCACCTAGGCGCCCCTATAGCTATTCAATTTCTGTGATAGCAGTGCTTAGGCTTATATTAGAGCTAGCATATATTCCCAGACTTTTGAAGTCTACACCATCAAAATAGCACACCTTAGCATAAAATTACATATACTTGTCAACGTGGTTTCAGATTCAGTATTGCAGGTGATCCTGACAATCATCCTGTATGAGTGAACTAATCCTCTGCTCTGCTCCTCTTTCTGAATTATGATACAAATGTAAGCACATTACCTCTGCAGTCAGATACTTGGGTTTATTTTATTTATTTGTTTGTTTGTTTAAATATTTATTAGTTTATTTTTGAGAGAGTGTGTGTGAGCAGGGGAGGGACAAAGAGAGAGACACAGAATCCAAAGCAGGCTCCAGGCTCCAAACTGTCAGCACAGAGCCCAATGCGGGGCTCGAACCTACTAACTGCAAGATTATGACCTGAGCCAAAGCTGAACACTTAAGGGACTCAGCCACCCAGGTGTTCCAGATCCTTAGGTTTAAATCCCATTTCAACTACTTGCTAACAGTGCAAATCTTGGGTGAATTACATTACCTCTCTAAATCTATCATCTTATCTGTAATGTGGTATAATAGAAATCATGGCTAATCTTGAATAGTTATCAGGCATCAGACACTGATATTAATGATGTCATTTAATCCTAACAACAACTTAATGAGGAGGTTTTGTCATTGTCCCCACTCTCTAGATGAGAAAACTGAGGTACAGAAAAGGTAAGTGACCTCAGGAGTCACATAGCTAGAGAGTAATAAAGCCAGTATTTTAACTTACTTTTAACCACGTTGACATTCCATTTTTAGTAGAATATGTACTTTGCAGGGTTGCAGTGAGAGTCAAATTTAAAAATAAAAACAAAAGAACAAATGAATTAACATGAATTAATGGAAGTATGAGTGAATGCATCCTTATGTATCTTATAATGTGACCGAGGAGGACTAAACAAACAAAGATATCTGAGTTCTGTCACCTCATCAGATTCTTTGTAATTTAAAAGGTAAATTGCCATGGTAGAAAAGTACAATAACCTTAACATTTTACAGCTTTCACAAGATTGTTCTACCATTAGGATACATGATCACTAATATAACTCATGAAAGAAATTTGGTTAGCATTCTTTTTTCTCTTCTACAACTCACTTTCTGAGGTACATGGTGACATTTTATGATAGCCGTTAAGAAATATCTCAGATACACTAGCATTAACTTGTATTTTTTTTAAAATCACTTAGCAGCTTTAAAATTTGTTATAGAAACACCCATGCAGAGCAAAGTGTGACAGACAATGCTGCAGCAGCAGTGGTGATTATAAATGGTTCGTCTACAAAATGTGACTCTGCAACCTTGAAATGGTGCCACTGGGGTGTATTATGCATATGGCGCTGATGCCCACGCAAAGATTTGTAATTACCAAGCACATGTTACAGGGTATAATTTCTTGCTATGGGAGAAATCAAAAATCTTGTGTCTCTTAGCTCAAGCATGGCTCATATCACTTTAATGTGTGACAAAGGGACCATATACTCAATTTTACATGTTACTTGTGAATGTCAAACAATGCCCTGGAAATGTCCAGCCAAATCTGTGTGCAAACCCCAAATAGAAGGTGTATCACTCAGGACAAATGTTTCTAGGTTTCATTTCCAGGGAAAAGGCTGTTAAATTTCCTTGGGGAATGAACTAAACTTTTTAGTTGCAAAAAGAAAAGCTAAAAATAAAAACTCTCCTGAAGAATAAATCAGGAATAGGCAACACTTAAGGACTTTGGATATGGTTAAAGACAAGGCTCTGTTTCAAAAGATAATCAGATTTCTTTATCCTTGATAGTCTGAGGGCAATGGAAGAGATAACCAGAAATCTTCATAATCTGGAGCCCTGGAACCCATATCTGTGGGAAATCATGTCACTGTGTTTTGATACCAATTGAATCTGTAACTCTAATTCCTTAGTGCCTACCTCATAAAAGTGCCCTGTAGGGATGAAAAAGTTCAGCCTCTCAAGTAATTCCATTACCCTTTTTGAAGAAGCCCAGGTAGTTGCTAAATCTCCCAATTAAAGAGAAGCTAACTTTCATCTTCAAGTGGATCATTATGCACAAACAATCTTCCCTCTTAGTCCAGAAATTGCCCCCTCACTCCATCTCTACATAGTCTAGGCATAGAAGGTTCACTGGGGTCCTTACTATCAATCTGAATTAAAAAGATCAAAGATAGAACAACGTAGCCCCCTCGCCTTCACGAATCTCCCTCCTTAAGTTTGCATTTCTGAGTTGTCATTTTATTATGCAAGATAGGAAAGATAAAATATGTACCTTAAAGCATAAAATAGATAAAAATTATCCCATCCATCAATTCATGCCGACTAAATATTTGTTCCGTGCTTACCATGGGCCCCGGGTACTGCTCTTGATGGTTGGAATTTAGCTAGGAACCAAAGCACATCCCCATTGGCGTGCAGTTCACAGTCTAGTGTGAGAGAGAGAACAAAAGTACAATCCCAAACTGATCCCATTCACAATTGCACCAAGAAGCATAAAATACCTAGGAATAAATCTAACCAAAGATGTAAAAGATCTGCATGCTGAAAACTATAGAAAGCTTATGAAGGTAATTGAAGAAGATATAAAGAAATGGAAAGACATTCCCTGCTCATGGATTGGAAGAATAAATATTGTCAAAATGTCAATACTACCCAAAACTATCTACACATTCAATGCAATCCCAATCAAAATTGCACCAGCATTCTTCTCGAAACTAGAACAAGCAATTCTAAAATTCATATGGAACCACAAAAGGCCCCGAATAGCCAAAGGAATTTTGAAGAAGAAGACCAAAGCAGGAGGCATCACAATCCCAGACTTTAGCCTCTACTACAAAGCTGTAATCATCAAGACAGCATGGTATTGGCACAAAAACAGACACACAGACCAATGGAATAGAATAGAAACCCCAGAACTAGACCCACAAACGTATGGCCAACTCATCTTTGACAAAGCAGGAAAGAACATCCAATGGAAAAAAGACAGCCTCTTTAACAAATGGTGCTGGGAGAACTGGACAGCAACATGCAGAAGGTTGAAACTAGACCACTTTCTCACACCATTCACAAAAAATAAACTCAAAATGGATAAAGGACCTAAATGTGAGACAGGAAACCATCAAAACCCTAGAGGAGAAAGCAGGAAAAGACCTCTCTGACCTCAGCCGTAACAATCTCTTACTCGACACATCCCCAAAGGCAAGGGAATTAAAAGCAAAAATGAATTACTGGGACCTTATGAAGATAAAAAGCTTCTGCACAGCAAAGGAAACAACCAACAAAACTAAAAGGCAACCAACGGAATGGGAAAAGATATTTGCAAATGACATATCAGACAAAGGGCTAGTATCCAAAATCTATAAAGAGCTCACCAAACTCCACACCCGAAAAACAAATAACCCAGTGAAGAAATGGGCAGAAAACACGAATAGACACTTCTCTAAAGAAGACATCCAGATGGCCAACAGGCACATGAAAAGATGCTCAACGTCGCTCCTCATCAGGGAAATACAAATCAAAACCACACTCAGATATCACCTCACGCCAGTCAGAGTGGCCAAAATGAACAAATCAGGAGACTATAGATGCTGGAGAGGATGTGGAGAAACGGGAACCCTCTTGCACTGTTGGTGGGAGTGCAAATTGGTGCAGCCACTCTGGAAAACAGTGTGGAGGTTCCTCAGAAAATTAAAAATAGACCTACCCTATGACCCAGCAATAGCACTGCTAGGAATTTACCCAAGGGATACAGGAGTACTGATGCATAGGGGCACTTGTACCCCAATGTTTATAGCAGCACTCTCAACAATAGCCAAATTATGGAAAGAGCCTAAATGTCCATCAACTGATGAATGGATAAAGAAATTGTGGTTTATAGGGGCGCCTGGGTGGCGCAGTCGGTTAAGCGTCAGATTTCAGCCAGGTCACGATCTCGCAGTCCGGGAGTTCGAGCCCCGCATCAGGCTCTGGGCTGATGGCTCGGAGCCTGGAGCCTGTTTCCAATTCTGTGTCTCCCTCTCTCTCTGCCCCTCCCCCGTTCATGCTCTGTCTCTCTCTGTCCCAAAAATAAATAAACGTTGAAAAAAAAAATTAAAAAAAAAAAAGAAATTGTGGTTTATATACACAATGGAGTACTACGTGTCAATGAGAAAGAATGAAATATGTCCTTTGTAGCAACGTGGATGGAACTGGAGTGGGAGGGAGGGGAGGGTGGGTGATGGGTATTGAGGAGGGCACCTTTTGGGATGAGCACTGGGTGTTGTATGGAAACAAATTTGACAATAAATTTCATAGATTGAAAAAAAAAAAAGTACAATCCCGGTGCAGTAAGTGCTTTGAAGGAAAATAGTGCAGGCAAAGGGGCAGAAAGGGGTGCAGAAAGGGGTGCGGTGGCAAGGGGGAGGCCTCTCTGAAGAGGTGCATTTTAATTTGAAAGACAAAAGGGAAAAGAACTTCAGGATGAGGGATGAACAAATGTGAAGATCCTGGAGTGGAATGAACTTGTCATGTTCAAGAAGCAGCAGGGACGTCAGTGTGACTGGAGCTAAAGGAAGTGGAGAAGCAGGGAATGTGGTAAGAGGTGAGGGGGGTTAGATGAAGTAGTGCATATTAATTTCCTCCTTCTCTATTGCCGAACGGGTCTTTAGTTTTCTCTTTTTTTCCTCTTTGTAGAGATCTGCGGTCTCCTTTTGACCAAGGTCACTGGTGTCTATTTACCTTATACACTGAGGTGAAAAATACTTCAGCCTGAAAGGAAAACATAAAGCACTAAAAACAAAAACAAAAACAAAAAAAAAGAAAAAAAAACCCACCCTGAAGCTATAAACCAGATCTATGGAACTGTTACTACAGAGTGTTCACCAGAAAGCCAGCTAAGGAAGGAGTCTTTTAGGTGAAGAAAGTCATTTGGGGTTTGTACTCCATTGCTAGATGTTTGGATGATGAACGATTATTCTGCTTCTGTACTTGGCACTCAAACATTTATGCTTAAAATTACTTTAACCTGTAAGACAGAAATAGCCTAATGCCCTTCAAAAGAAATTCTATTACCACAAATATGCATTTGCAAAGTGTGTTTTCCTCTCATATTCTCTATCAGATTAAGTGAGGTCTTTAAAAGGCAGCTCCATCAAGAGCCTTATGAAATGTACATGGAGATGCTAAACCGTTAGGTGCCCTTTATGATTAGAAGGGCGGCGCAGCTGTATGCTGAGCAGGGTAGTCTCCAAATGATGGTGCCTCCAAATACATCCCCTTTTCTAGGAGCGGGCTGAAATCAGCACAGTAGAAGCTTTTCAGTTTCTTATTTTGGAACACACACAGCAGTATCCATAAACATATCTCATTTTCATAACTGCATTACCTATAGAAGCATCATAAACATTTCTGGAAATGATATTTTTTCCTCAAATTTTTAAACTTAATGGAAATTTTAGAAGAGAATTGAAACTTCAAGTTGTATCCTTACTGAAACTGTCTCCCTTTAATGAAAAAGTACTCCATAAAGCTAATGTTTATCTATTACCATTTCCAGCTCCTTTCCCAATTCTTTAAAGCTTCGAAAGCTCTAAGATTGCTTTACAGTAGAAAAGACACCCAACCGGGAGTTTTGCTCTAATCCTGGCCCTGTCACTTGGTTATCTTTATGTAATCTTGGGCAAGACACTGACTGCATCCTATAAAACTGAGAGATTTGCTCTGCCCTCCTCGAGGGTTGTTGTGAGTATATATATGAATGAATAAATGAATATTTTCCTCTTCTGAGCCTGAATGATTGGTTATGGCTCATTCTCCCCAGTGTCCTGCACCTGCTTGTCATTCTCCTTATGCTCAGCTGTTCATCCTCATGCCACTGCCCTAAACACTCTTGTTCACAGCATTCTTCAGGTCTGCTATCCCAAATTGCAACTTTTTTTTTTTTTTTTTTTTGCTGAATTCCTCACAGCCATTTGCACATTGTCTATCATGTAATAGTTGCTTTAAAAATGAATTGAATCCTGGGGTGCCTGGGTGGCTCAGTTGGTTAAGTGTCTGACTTCGGCTCAGGTCACGATCTCAGGTGTGCAGGTTCAAGACCCGTGTCGGGCTCTGTGCTGACAGCTCAGAGCCTGGAGCCTGCTTCTGATTCTGTGCCTCCCTCTCTCTCTCTGCCCCCCATCCCCCTGCTTGCGCTCTGACTCTCTCTCTCACACACACACATAGATAAGTGAGTATTAAAAAAAAATTGGGGGGGGCATCTGGGTGGCTCAGTCGGTTGAGTGTCCGACTTCAGTTTAGGTCATGATCTCACAGTTCGGAATTCGAGCCCCATGTCAGGCTCTATGCTAACGGCTCAGAGCCTGGAGCTTGCCTCAGATTCTGTGTCTCCCTCTCACTCTCTGCCCCTCCACCACTCATTCTCTGTTTCTCTCTCTCTCTCTGTCTCTCTCTCTCTCTCAAAAATGATAAAAAAAAAACATTAAAATTTTTTTAAAAAATGAATTAAATCCACATATATCAATGACTCAGTAATTCTACTTTACAATATAACATTTGCTAATTAGAATAAGATGATCTGCTGTTATAGATCTATGAGCTGAATCATGTTTCTCCCCATTCATCTAGCCGTTGCTGACAAATAGAACTTTCTTCAGTGATAGAAATGTTCTGTGTCTGTGCTCATACTGGAGCCTCTTGCCTCCTCTGGTCACTGAGAACCTAAAATGTGGCTGGTGTAACTGAGAAACTAAATTTTTACTTTTATTTCATTTTAATTAATTAGAATTTAAACAGCGACGTGGCTAGTGGTTTCTGTACTAGGCAGTGAAGATCTATACCAAAGTCACAAAAATACTCTCTAGGGGTGAGGGAAAGTTTTCATGGCCACTTGGATCCTTAAAACAGTTTAGACAGGGAAACCGCCTATTTATGTAAGTTGTGAAATTTGCTTCAGATTATACTCTATATCTCTAGTCATCAATTTCCTTTATAAATAGTCTACACAGAGCAGACTAACACACTGATTATTGGTTTCAACTCCTTTCCCATTAGGGATTAGCAAAGACAGTGTACCTGAGATGAGATGGCTTCCTCTAGCTAAGGCTTCTGTTTTCAGGGGAGACCTTCTGAGCATCCTAATGATCACCAATTCTCAGACTGGACTTTAAAAATATTTTAGACGATTCTTAGACATAGCCACAAGCAAAGAGAAGATAAATGATTTTTCAGTGATGCCACAGGGTCAGTGTTCTTATAGGAACTGAGGAAGAAATATTTGAGCCTGATAGTCAAACGGTATTTTCAGGAGAATTCCATTTTTATCTTCTTCGGGAGAGACTAACACATGAAGAACATTTGGATGTAGGTCTCTGTGACTACATTCTTTCCCTCAAAAACACAGTCAGAATTTAAAAGCTGTGGTCTTTTTTTAGCCCGTGCTGCTTCAGATTGTCTCTTAAAAAGCCATAATGAAAAACAACAAGTAAACAAAGATGGAGCAAATACCCTGAGGTCCAGCAAGAAGAAACTCAAAAGATGAAACTTTGATTTGACAAGAGCCAACACAATAAATTCAGGATCAACTATATGAAGTGCGACCATATAATAGATTCTCCAAATCTGGATATTTTGATTGTGAGAAGGGGCACTTTTCATAATTACACTGGGAATATAGGCAGAAATTGGAATTGTTCTAAATAAACATAGATGTATGGTACCCTAACTTTTTGGAAAAAATGTGTTCTAGATCAACGTTAATAGTTTGACAGCAATGATTATGACAGCCCTGTTCTGTATGACATGCCCTGGCTCTTTTCAAAAACTTTTATTTTTAGCATTACCAGGAACCAGATTTTTTAAAAGTCAATGACAGTTTCAGAAGTCCTGCTCTGCAGCTGCCTTCTAAGGAATGTCCTTCATAACCCTAAAGCTCTGTATCCACATTAGTGGTAGAGTCTTCTGATATTATAATACCTGAAATACATCCTAGGCAGGCCAGAGCCATGTGGCTCTGAGATCAATCAGATCAATGGTTGGCAAACTTTTCCTATAGAGGGCCATATAGTAAATATTTTACATTTGATAACTATATTACATTTGGTGGCATATCTTTTGCAGCTAATCAACTCTTGTTGTAGTATGAAAGCAGTTGTAGGCAATACAAAAATGAATGGGTGTGGCTATGTTGCAATAAAACTTTATTTATAAAAAGAGGTGGTGGGCCAATTGATCTAGATAGACCCTAGCATGAGAGACATAGAAGTCAGAACACATTAAGTTTTCCTGTATTTTATTGTCATAGGGCTGCTTCTCACACAGATACCCTTCTTCCCTCCCTTCCTTCCTTCCTTTCTTCCTTCCTTCCTTCCTTCCTTCCTTCCTCCTTTCTCCTTTCTTTCTTCTATCCTTCCCTTACTCCTTCTTCATTCATTAAAAAAATATATATGTATTAAAAACCAGCTCTGCACCAGCAATTGGGATTTCAAAGATAAGTAAGGTATGATTCTTCCAAATTTTCCTTTGGATAAACTGACAACATGTGGAGCAAACATATGTGATATGGCTTAGTGTTAGAGAAACTAGGGCTCAAGGTCATAAGATAATGTAAACAAAGACAGCACTGGACTTCATTCACCTGACGCAGCCCACTGCACCATCCTTCACTGATGCACTCTGGCATATGTTTGGATGATCCAGAGAAACAGTAGACCAACACCAGTCCATTTTTAGAAGCCCTGTTTATAACTTACATTGTGTAAATAGTAGCATTTCCTTCATCTCCCAGAGAATATTTTTTTAAATAACTGTAACATAGCATTAATAATAAATGTGTTTTATATATGGTATTATATTTTTATCAGAAAATGAAAATATGTAAAACAATATAATTGCAAAGTAATTAGCGCCTCCAACATTTTTTATGAGATTGAATTAAATATTCTGCTATCTGATAAGTACATATTAATTAGTAGGAACATTTCTGTAAAAGTGCTTTGTGTTTCTGTCATTGTATAACTTTTATTCCTAAATATTTATCTTAGAGTTGCAGATTTCCCTTAGATACAATTCCTAAAAATAAAACAAACTATCTAGATGCAAAGTTGAGATTGATCTTAACAGAAATGATTTAATTTCTACTTTGCAGTAGAACCACACTTAGGTCACCAGATGCCTTCTGTGATTTACCTCATGTAACAAATGAAATGCATTTAATGGAAGCTTCAGCACATTAAGGCAGAGATAGAGTACCTCCAGTAGACTTCACTTCATTAAACTTAAATATAATTTCTTTTTTTTTTTTAATGTCTATTTATTTTTGAGTGAGAGCATGCGTGTGAGCAGGGTAGGGGAAGAGAGAAAGAGGGACTGAGGATCAGAAGCAGGCTTAGCACTGACAGCAAGCTCTGCACTGTGGGGCTCAAACCCATGAATCATGAGATCATGACCTGAAATGAAGTCGGATGCTCAACTGACTGAGCCACCCTGGCACCCCACTTAAACATGGTTTCTTAAAGAAATCAAGTATAACATCTAGAAGAAGTTTCTAAGATAGCTTCAAGAAATGTTACGTCATAGTCCTGGCATTCATGGAAATACCTATTTTACAGGATAGAAAATATTTGTTCAACTTCCCCTTACTACGAAATTAATTAGGATATTATATAGAATAAAATGCCAGACTTTACATTAATGCCTTCTATAATGCTCATTCAATCCTCATTAAAACCATGTGAGTGAATGTGGGGAAATAAAACTTCCCTGAATTTCTCAGTGCTCTTATAAAAAGCCCCAGCCTCCTGAGATTTCTTTCCCCTATAAGCAGAGGAGAATCATTCTTTTCTTATCCCTCACCCTCTGGAGTGTCTACTCACTCATATGGGACAGTGGACCTAACTCATCACATTGCTCTAGGGTAAGGACTAGGGAAAGAGTGGCCGATGCTCTTAGTATTTACTGTGAAGTAAAAACAAAAACAAGCAAAACTCCTAGAGTACCTTTTGTATACATTTAAGATAGATTAATAAAGCTGAATATGAAAAACTCAACAGCAAGATAAATCCTCTATACAGATGAAAAGAAAGACATTTAATAGCATATAAGGAACTCTGAAATCCTTCCTGCCTTAATCTATTTGGGCTGCTATACAAAAATAGCAGAAGCTGGGTGGTTTATAAACAACAAAAATAATTATTTTTCACAGTTCTGGAGGCTGGAAGTCCAAGATCAAAGCCCTGGCAGGTTTGGTATCTGGTGAGAACCTACTTCCTCACTGATGGCTGTCTTCTCACTGTAACCTCACAGAGTGGAAGGGGCAAGGGAACTTTCTCTGATGGCTTTTATAAGGGCACTAATCCCATTCATGAAAACTCCACCTCATTATCGAATTACCTCCCAATAACCCCATATTCTAATACCATCACTTTGGGGGTTAGGTTTCAACATATGAGTGGAGGATAGGGAGCTACAAACATGTAGACAGTAGCACCTCCTGTTACTGGGATTGCAGTTTGCTTGTTCCTGGCTGTTGAAGTGGTGGGAAAATTCCTGGAACAGCTTCATCTTGAGCCCCATCCCCAATGGCCATCTCCCCTGCCTTCTCCTCCAGCACTTTTAGGCCCTTTCAGCTGTTCTTAGGTCTCAAGCTCACCTGCATCTGTGTCCTTCCTGCATTACTCATGGACTCTTGCCCTTGGTGTGGGTGAAACAGCCCTGCTATGGGTCCCTCCTCTCTGTATTACTGCACTTTCCTCCCTGTTACAGATGATGATCAATCATTCATTATTCTTCATTCCACACATGCCTTTGCTAGTTTGTTTGATTTTTTTTTCCTTTTGCTTTCTTGCTTCACTTTTGTTTCCTTTCCTTTCCTTTTTATTTTTTTTAAGAGCCTCTCCTGACTTTCACTTTATGATGGGGGTTTTCAACACCTTATCTATAATTCTGAGATCCAAAATGTCCTAGAAACTGAGATTTCTTTGTTGATTGGTTGGTTGGTTGGTTTTTACTTGTTGTCTAACAAAACTTTCCTGGCCTGAACTTGTTTAGGGGCAAAATGGGGCCCAAACTGATGCGAGGCTATTTGGAGACTTGATTTATCCACTCTGGTGTGTATATTTGTACAGTTCATGACAGCTCATTTTGTAATTATTTTAGAGTTCTGCCTCTATTTCCCTGGAGTTGGGAAGTGGATTCTAAAACCTATCCTATGAATTCTATATTACCATTCTAAAATCTGTATTACCATTCTAAAATCTGAAAAATATTCTTGATTTCCAAAACACACCTGGCCTAAGAGGTTCAGAGATAGAACTGGGCAATGTACTTTCTGAGCCAACACCCCTTCTAAGGTGATCAGCCATGTCTCAAAACTGTTTTCTCTCTGTGTCATGCCTACTCAACTGAGCATGAATTGCTATTAGGCCTTTCTTACCCCTTATGTTCAAATTAACAAATTCAATTGTCTGCTTATCTGAGGAGAGTTTTGGAGTGAAGACATAGATCTAAACATGAAAGTGTCTGTCCATTTAGAGGCAGAGAAACATAGTACTTTCTGAAGGGAGGGAATAGATGTTGGGGTTAAATTCTAGCTGGTAATGCTGACTGTGGCCGCAGACTAGGGACCTGATGACTTGGTGGTGGTTATTGTGCATTAGAAGGGCTTTGAGGAGGCTAGACTCAAGGATTCCATGGAGAGGAGGGTTTTAGCAGATCACTCAGAACTGGAGAGGAGATTAGAACTTTGTTTTCAGTTTATTCAGTGGTAGGGGGCCCACGAGGCTGGGACTCTGGGGACAGGAGTTGAAAAGAAACAGAGACTACTTCACCAGAGCAAGATCCTTGGGAACCCAGGTTTCCTACAATAGAAATTTGAGAGAGGTTACTTTGGCAACCCCACCCAAAGAGTGGAGATTTGGGGGTTAGTTCACAACAAGCAGAAGCCTGAGAAAGATGGGGTAATCGGAGCTGGGGTCTCTGCCCTTTTACATTGATATGAGACCTGTTGGAACCTCAGTCCTCCATTCTAGGAAAATCCAGTACTGTCCCTGAAAGTCTTCTTAAGTTTTTAGATGTTAGGACAGGCTTAGTCCAGTCATAAACTGGGGAGGAAATGCTGCATCTAAATGCATTCAAATATAATTAAAAAAAAAAAAAACCAAAACCTATAATGCCAAGTTGAAGGATGAACCACCACTTTGTGAGCCTGCCTAAGGGATTGTTGGTGTGTAATTGCTTTGTTCTTTCATGTGCACTATGGATGGTAGGAGATGTTGATCTTCTTGTCCCTCCATGCTTTCCTTTCTTTCATTGACTCATGTTTGTTTCCTTAGATATATACCTCTTCCTCCTTCTCAGTGCCCCATCCTTACCCCTTTGTTCCGTCCCCAGTACCACCACCCCCAACATTCCACTCTCCTGTCTTACAGGCTGCTCTCAGCTCCACATGTCTCTCTGTCCCTCTGGATGTTTGCACACTCTCACTCTGGCAATAGAGAAGACAGTAACCTTATTTAGAGGTTTATTTATTGAAAAATAATACTATATAGTTCTGGTTGCAGTTTCACATAAAACTGCATAGAAAACTTTGTTTTCCTCAAAATATCTTGTCCTTCTCTTACCCCTCCACCTCCATTAAATATAATCTTTGAATCTGAGTATGGTTCTTGAGTGTGTATATTTTTTCTACTGGTCACTTATTCTTAATTTCTAGAAATAACTGTTTTCTCTTATTTAATGTTTAATTCATACTAATTTTTTTAAGAGAAGCCACTGCCCTGTTCTAAAGAGTTAATTGTAATTCACAGTTAATGGTCTTTTTAAAAAAAACCATAATAAAGAGCATAATTGAAATGTGTCTCTTTGGGAAAGCATAGACATTAATTCTTTCCAACCATGAATTTCCCTAAAGCAAAATTCTAGCATGGTCAAATTTACTTTCCCATACTTGTTCAGTAATCTAGAGAATTTCACTCAAAGAATGAGCAAATATTGACTTCCCACCTTGGGAGGTAATTAGAAAAAGGGGGAAACTGGGAGTTGGGAGAAGAAAATGGCGATTGAGCATATGGCTAAGCAGGAGTAGAGGATTTTGCAGTAGTTGCCAGAGAGAGCAAGGAGGCTGAGAGAAAATACTTTGCGTCTCTGTAATGGGAGGAGCAGAAGCCTTGAGTCTTGCAAGAGGAACTGGTGGAGCTGGGTCTGAGAATTCTGCTGCATTCTGAGATCCTCTGGTGAACAACCTGTGTTCAGGGCTTTGAAATATACACCATTTACTGCTAGAACAGATGTGTTGAATAAGGTAACACAAGTATGCTGCCTGAAGCATGCAAGTTCTCCAGCAGCCATGCAGTAGGCTTGGACGTGGGAGACAGAAGTTAGTAACTTGGATTCATAAAATGAGAAAGAGACTGATCTCTTGAAAAAGAGACGGGGGCAAGGGGGTTGTTGTAGAAGAAAATGTCTCTCACGATGCATGGTTTTTACAACAAAGCAAAATTGATTTCAGACATTACTTTGATAACAAATAAAAGCAAGACCCTAAGCAAAGGATGGTATGAAAATTACATGTCAGGACCAGTTATTATTTAAATTATGTAAAAATTACTGCTTTGTGAGGAGGTCTTTATTGTCTTAGCTTTAGCAAATGTTTGTAATATTTTAAGATTACCTTTCATGACCTTAGTTATTCTGACATTTTATTTATGCCATTAAGGTTTTTAGTTATTCAACTTAAAATTATCTTTTTATGGGGAATTTCAGGACGTAGGCTTCACAGTTTTTGTTGGTTGGGCAAGGAGGATTGGACATTTGATTAAAGGAATTCGGGAGGCCCTTATCAGTATAGGATTCCTGAGAAGCAGTTACCTAAGTTTTGTTTAAATGCTTCAAGTTATGGAAAATTTGCCATCATACAGACAGCTCATTACTTGTGGGCATTTGTTTAGACTTTTTTCTTACAATGGTCTGAAGTGTTCTTCTTGGCTATTTCTTCTGCTCTCCACTGTAACAAGATAAAATCTATGTCCTTTCCTAAGAGGTGACGACAGGTTTTACATGTGTGGTCCAAGTTCCTTCCCTTAATAGCAAGTCCCCTATACATTCCTTCACAACATGTCATTCATAATAATCAAATATGACACTTCCGCTACTGTAACTCCATTTTATCTGGCATAGTTGGGCAGTTTCCTTCACTGCCGTGTGCTTATTCTCTGATTCTTCTTCCTTTCCTTTTCTTGACTCTTATTCTTACCATTCACCTTCCCAGACCTTCTTTCCACAGCTAGAACTCCCACCTTTGCCCCAGAGACTCCTTGCCCCTGGAAACAAACACACAAAAGCCTGGGCATGGGCCTGACGGGTGGCTCCTCACTCCTGGGGATAAATAGGAGTCAGACCTAGGTCAGGCCACCTTCTGGGTCAGAGAGAGAAATTAAAACTATTGTGACTCAGAGCTGCTAGTCCTAGCAAAGGAGCATCCCAGAGGCAGTGCCTCTAAAAGGTCCCTTGAGGAAGCCGAGCTGGGCAGGAAGAGGATGGGATCCCACTGGCCCAGCCACATGTGAGCCTGCCGCTCCGAGGCCCCTGGGAAACTGGCACCGAGATCAGAGGAGCCCAAGGCAGCTGGAGGGCTGTTTGATAATGTTTATATTTCATATTTGAAATGGTTTAAGAACACAGATTCTCTGATTTTCACCAAAACAAATTATGACACTTTAATAAGGTGCTGGTAATATTGGTAGATCAGTCTTAGGGGAAATCATGCCAAAATCTTGTAAGGAGAGCTACTTCCTTTCCTAGCCACCCTGCCCCTAGCGTCTTCCTGGCTATAGGTTTCACTCATTCATCAGTTTTTTGTTTGTTTTTTTTGTTTGTTTGTTTGTTTTACTTTTTTTCCTAGAGGACAGGTCTTAGCTCTGTTTCTGGGATACTTTGCTTTAATGCATAGTAAGTTTATGTAACTGATTTTGGCATTCACTTGATAAAAACAGCTGTTAGGTATTCATTCAACAAAGTCTGGGGCTAATTGCTAGGGATTTAGCAACGAATGAGACAGAGCGTCAAGATGGAATGGTAAGCCTGTGGGCTCCAGAGCCAGGCTGACTGTGCTTAACCCAGTTTAATTCCTACATGTAAAGCACTTAGAGTAGCACTTAGCAGCCACTAAATATTTAATAACTGGCATATGTTAGTATCTTAAATGTATCCTGCTCCCAAATGCCTTGTAGTTTAGTAGACAGAACAAGAATTCCAATTGACGGTGATAAACTGATTGGAAACTTTGTTTAAGGTCACTTGATCAACTAAGGATCTTACAACTTCATTGTTTTTTGGCCATTTAAAAAAATTTTTCTCCATTTAGTTCATAAGGATATCTCAAGATTGGCCAATGACCTTCAAATACCATTGCTTAGTACATTATGATTACCAACACTGTGTGTAGAACATAAAGCAGGGTGGCACTTTTGAAAAGGTGTATATTGCTGTCAAAAGCCTAGCTGTTAATTAGGTTTCTGTGAAAAGTTGGGTAATGTCTTATTCAGCTTAAGCTGCTATAAGGAACCACCACAGACTGGGTGGTTTAAACAATACACATTTATCTCTCACAATTCTGGAGGCTGGGAAATCCAAGATCAAGGTTCTGACAGATTTGATTCCTGGTCAGGGCCTACTTCCTGTCTTGTAGACAGTTTCCTTCTCACTGTGTTTATATGTGGAGAGACAGAGAGATCTGTCTTCCCCTTTGTCTAGGGCACTGATTCCATTCTGAAGTCCCCACACTCAGGACCGAATCTAAATCCAGTTACCCACCAAATGTCCTATTTCTAAACACCATCGCATTGGGAGTTAGGGCTACAGCATATGAATTGGCAGGGGTCAGGGGCACACATATCCAGCCCATAACAGTCACAAAATTTACCAATAGTTCAAACTCTTGATCTGTAATGAAGATCAACAGTACCAATACTATTTCATATGATTATTGTGTTTGCAGTGGGATGCTCTATATCAAAACCCAGTGCTCAGCATCTCAGAGGTCCTTCTGTCCAGGAGGTAATAACCTATGTGCATAATGAATTTTCAAGAATAAATACTGGAGGTAGAAACATCCACCTTACACTGTATTAATTTGAATACATGAATAAAATTTAACCTCCTTCCTGGTATTATTTTTCCATATGATTTTTGCAAATGTACCAAAAAGAAAATTATTGTAATAGCTTAAGAGGAAAACTAGGTACCTATGTTTTGAGAGTATAGTCCTATTTAGTAGATGGCATCTGAGAATCATTTCAGTCTTTGTTATCATTCAAACCTTGTCAGACAAAATTTTAATTGCTCTTAAACATTGCCGTTCATTGGTGTTTTATTTTTCTAGTTCCAATAAAAGGATCCTTTGCTTTGTGAATCTTAGACATTTTTTTAAAACATTGAAGCAGACATCCTGTGACTGTTGAGAGCCAAGAAAATATTCTCAAAAATACTTGGCCTGGCTCAGTGGCTCCTATGTGCGATCCAAACGTTCCCACCAACAGTTACCATAGTCCCTCAGAAGCTGCAGGCCAGTGGGAGCTCTCAGTTTGGGAAGAGAGTGTTTGTGAGTGGCAGGCAGCCTGTGGGCATGTAGGTGGGATGTTATGGGGCTGACATATGTGAAGCTCTTCCACTTTTACTGCAAAACTTCTGGAGAACAGGAATGTACCGGAAACAGTCTGTTAGGAGAGACTGAATAACATTCAGATGCACAGTATGCCTCCGGCAAACACTTGTTTGATCTTTGTTGAAATATTAGCCTGTGGAAGTAACATGTCTGCATTACCATTTTTGCCTTTCATTTTTTTTAATTTTTGTTTTTAAGTTTATTTATTTATTTTGAGAGAGACAGCATGAGTTGGGGGGGGGGGTGTGGCAGAGAGAGGGAGAGAGAGAGTCCCAAGCTGCCCTCACACTGCCAGCGCAGAGCCTGATACAGGGCTTGAATCCACAAAGCCATGAGATAATGACCTGAGCCAAAACCAAGAGTCAGATGCTTAACTGACTGAGTCACCCAGGTGCCCCCAATTTTGGCCTTTTAATACCCACCAAGAAAATCTGTAGTTTATTTGGAAGCAAACTGACATGTGAGAGAAGGCCAGCTCAGTCGTAACTTTCTCACTTCCAAGTTGTATTGATTTGTTACTTAGTCTCTGCCACCCAGTTTTCGTGTACGTTAAATCCCCATCTCAGAGGACTTTTGTGAAGATAGAAAGGGAGAGGGTAACTGGATACCTAAGACACTGCAAGTGCTCCAGAAAACAATGCCTCATGGTTATTACTGTTTTGTTCAGTTTGAGTTTAGTCTTTTTTTTTTTAAGTAATGTTTTCTTATAAATGAGAGAACGTTGGCTGCAGGTAGTAGAAAACCTAACTAAATATTTTAAATAACAATTTATTATCTTAATAATAAGAAATCTGGAGGCATTTAATCTAGAGGTCAGTTAATTCAGTAATGCAACAAATTTTATCAAGGATTTGCTTTTCTTTCCATTTTACACTCTGATCACTAGCATGTTAAATTTGGTGCATGTCGTTTTAAGATGACACCAGCATAGAATTCCACCAGGTGTAGTTTATGAATCTCTCTCTCTCTCTTTCTGCCTCTCTTTCCCTCTCTCTCTTTCTCTCACTATACCAGGGAGGAAAACCTATCTCAGAAAGCCCCAGAGAAGACTTCCCCTTATGTTTCACTGGTTAGGATGTGTCATGTGCTCATGCCCAGACCAGTCATCAGAAAGCGGACAAGAATAGGATGTGGCCATAATCAGCATTTTCTTCTGTGTCTGGGGGAAGGCCTGCAGTACACTTAGGTCTGCAGGTACCTAAACTTAGGTTGTGCAAGTTTTGTTAGCAAAGAAGGAAGTCAGTTGCTTTTGTGTAGACAGTACATGGCAATTGAAGAAGCAACCAATAGTCTACTCAAGCTTTGATTTACATTTCAGTATTGTTCAAAATAAAATAACAAGTACAAAAGAGACAAGCTTTTTCAGAAAGCAAGTGAGAGGTTTACAGAGCAAAGTTTAAACAATGGAGATGGCTAAAGCCATCCTCAGCTGTGAGAGAAATGTGTTGGGTTTACATACTGGTAACAGTTATGGTGGCCATAAGTTGGAGATTGGAATAACTTTTTGAAACCGGTGTTATTCTCTCCCATAGGATAAAAAAAAAAAAAATGGACACGTTCTCTTCTGATTGGGATAAATATAATTACGTAGAATCCATGTTTGCTGACCTAAAAATGTTGTGTATGTTTCTATTCTAGGTTTTTCAGCTCCTGCTCCATGAAAGGAAAGCTGGGAGGTCAGGATAAGGAGACTGTCTTGTCTCCACCCCCATTCCCAAATGCCCACATGAGCGAGAGACACAGGAGAACCAGAATTGTCTATAAGATGAAAATGTAGCTATTGGGACTCAAACTTCAAGGAAAGCCCAAGAACTGGGGAAAGATCCAATGCCAAATGTTTGACAGATAAGTACCTTATAAATAACCCTTTAATATTAAAAATACAATATTTTTAATACAGCCCAGAAGATAATGAAACAATCTCTCCCCTTTAAAATTAAAGGGGAGAGGGGCGCCTGGGTGGCGCAGTCGGTTAAGCGTCCGACTTCAGCCAGGTCACGATCTCGCCGTCCGTGAGTTCGAGCCCCGCGTCAGGCTCTGGGCTGATGGCTCGGAGCCTGGAGCCTGTTTCCGATTCTGTGTCTCCCTCTCTCTCTGCCCCTCCCCCGTTCATGCTCTGTCTCTCTCTGTCCCAAAAATAAATAAAAAACGTTGAAAAAAAAATAAAAAAAAATAATAATAAAATAAAATTAAAGGGGCGGGGCGCCTGGGTGGCTGAGTCAGATGAGCATCTGACTTCAGCTGAGGTCATAATCTCACAGTTGGTGAGTTCAAGCCCCAAGTCAGGCTCTGTGCTGTATTAATGTAGAGCCTGCTTGGAAGTCTCTCTCCCTCTCTCTCTGCCCCTTCCCGACTTGCTCTCAATAAATAAACAAACAAACAAACTTTTAAAATATATAAAAAAGGGGAACACTTACTATTTAAAGGGAAAATCATTTATTTTATTCCAATAAAATCCATGGAATCTGTTAGCATTCTGAGTGCAGAAGAGAGGTATGGATTGAATTTAAGTGTTGTCGTCAATACGTAAAGTGTTGCTTTGTAGAGGATAATGACTGGTTCTTTTTATTCTGCACTTAGGTCATGGATGAAACCTGAGTTTACATTAAGGTATGAGGGTGTGACAGAAGATACAGAAAAGAATTTCTCGAACATTTGTGCTATTGAAAATCAGAGTAAGGTATTATTGGAGGCTATGTCCTATTCCTTTGCCAGTTTACATCAAAGAATAATTTCTTATCTGCTATGGTTTAAGTATGATTCAAGAAGGTTGGGTCAGATTATATTTCAAGCTTCTTAATAGTTCTTTAAAATAATTCTTAGCCATGTTAAGGCTTCTTGGGGAAATGTTGATGTTTAGGCTCTCCTCCATGAAAAACACTGACAAACAATATCCAGAAATGGTTAGGCTTCTTGCATTAAAACACACTTGTAAAAGCATATGTTTTCCATACACTTTTATTTATCTTTCTCATCCATTAGGCTACTGTCAACAGAGGTACTAGCATATCAGTGTGTGTGTGTGTGTGTGTGTGTGTGTGTGTGTATAATTTTCTTTTGGATGTAAGATAATGAGGTGCTGTGTGAAGAGGGTTGTCAGTGGAAAAAATCAATGATAGTTTATGTTTGGTAATACATAAGAGGATGTTGAACACACTGCTGATGACCTTGGAAATTTCTTTGTTCTTAGGTTATATATGTTAGTTTTATTTAGTAATGATATTCTTAAAATATGAAAATGGAAACTGACAAATAAGAATGGAATGGGGGTGCCTGTGTGGCTCAGTTTTTGAGCGTCCGACTTCAGCTCAGGTCATGATCTCATGGTTCCTGGGTTCAGGCCCGGCATCAGGCTCTGTGCTGACAGCTCAGAGCCTGGAGCCTGATTCGGATTCTATGTTCCCCTTTTTCTCTGCTCCTCTGCCGCTTGTGCTCTCTCTCTGCCTCTCAAAAATAAAGAAAACTAGTAAAAAATTTTTTTAAAAGAATGGAATGTAATTCAGCTAATCTAGTTCATGTCAAAATTTAGATTCAAAACATTTTTAAAGGGATGGAGAAAATAAACATTCAGACGATATACTTCTAACCCTTCATCTAATATTCCATTACCAGAACCCAGAAAAAAATTATTTATAGGAAGCTATCATCTTCCCTTACATGGTTTCAAACATATTTTTTCTTTTTTAGTTTCACGGACAAAAGGTGGTTATCTGAATAAAACTAATTAGCTGCCCAGGGAAAACCACAGCCTTTCATTACAATCAAAGTTGATGGGGGCTCATCCAAAGGGTTAGTATACTGTAGGCCCTGTCAATGCTTAAAAAGGACTTGGGTAATTCTGATAATTAATATAGAAACTAGAGCTGATTTTCTGCTTTGAAATTACATATTAAATTTAAAAAGTGAGACTGGCACAGTAACTAAAAATTACAGACATAAAAGAAGTAAACAAATTATTACATACAGTCAGGAAAATGCAGTTTAAATATTGTAATCTAGCAAGTTATGATATGAGATTGTCATACTTTCAAAAAAATTCATTGTTTAAATTTAAAAATCAAATGATCCAAATACTTTTAGTTTCTGTAGCCTCTGAAGTTCGTTATTAAAAATGAAGCTCTAATTATAAATCCTACCATACCCTTGGTAATTAATCCAGTAGTGACACCATTTATTCATTATATACCCTATGATGCTTTATTGAATATTATATTCTGAAGAATTAATTTTGCTTGTGGAAGAAGACCACTTTTCAAAATAGTGGGCTAACTCTAGGTCTTTTGAAGTGTGTCAACCATATTTTATGATTTTCATCATTGTTACCTCCTATATAGAGAAAATGAAATCTTTAAAATGGAATCCTAGGGGCACCTGGGTGGCTTAATCATTTGAGCGTCTGACTTCAGCTCAGGTCAAGATCTCATGGTTCTTGAGTTCAAACCCCACATCAGGCTGTCAGCCTGCCAGCATGGAGCCACTTCAGATCCTCTGTTCCCTTCACTCTCTGCCCCTGCCCCACTTGCCCTCTCCCCAAAATAAATAAATATTAAAAAAAAAAAAACCCTGAACCTTGTTGAGTCTGTATATATGAAACATATGGGACTGAATATATGAAACATATATGAGATCGAATTTATGACTCATATGGCAAAATGTTTTTTTTTTATATTTTAATTTTTTTAATGTTATTTTTGAGAGAGAGAGAATGCAAGAGGGGGAAGGGGCAGAGAGAGAGGGAGACATAAAATTGAAATTAGGCTCTAAGAGCTCAAGCTGGGGCTCGAACTCCTGGAGATCATGACCTGAGCTGAAACCAAGGGCCGGACACTTAACTGACTGAGCCACCCAGGTGTCCCTCTTCTTTGGCTTCTAACTGCATGTGGTATAATGTTCTAAACCTCTTAGGTAACCCCTGAGGCCCCCACAGTTCTCCCCTCCTCTGGTGCATCCCTTCTTGGCCAGCCCTCTCTCAGTTTCTCTAACACACTGAGTGAGCTCTTTCCAATCTTGGGACTTCTGCACACAGTGCTCCCTTATTGGAAAGGTCTTGTGCCTACTCTGCTGGCTTAATGCCCAGCCATGCTTCAGGTTTCAGCTTAAGTGTTACTTTTTCGAAGAGGCTTTCTCTGTCTTTTACATTTATATTATCTTCCCTTACATTGTACTCTGTGACCTAGCCCTCCTGAGCATTTAGCACAGTTATAATTATGTATTTGTTGCCTGGAGCCGTGCTATCCAATACGTAGCCACTCGTCAACATGAGGTTGAATACTTGGAATGTGGCTCCTCTGAGCTGAGATGTACTATTAGTGTAAAAGATACTCTAACAACTTGGTACAAAAAAAGAACATAATATATCTCATGAATAATAATACTGATTACAGAATGAAAGAATATTGTTTTAGATACATTGTGTTAAATAAAATATATTATTAAATTGATTTTGCCTGCCTGAGTTTGGTGGTTTTTAAATTTGGTCACTAGAAAATTTAAATATAATCTTTTCTTGTTCTTTGCACATTTTCCATGGGAATCCTTTCTCATCCTTTGATTTTAAGAGTGAATCACAACCTCAGGGTAGATTTCCTGGAGCACCACCCTGCCTACAGGTGCTTTTGGGCCATGCTCCTATGTTGTTTTGTTTTGTTTCCCTTCAGAACATTTCAGTCTCTTTATCTATGTTTCCTCTGCTAGACTGTCAGCGTAGCGTGTGTCTGTTTTCCTCACCACCGTATTCTCTTGGCAGGTTGTAGATACTCAGTCTATACTTGGTGAAAGAAGTAAGCAGTTGAATAAATAAGTCTGGAGCTTGTGAGGCAGGTTGCGGCTGAAAGTTCACATTCACATTTGGATAGCATCTTCGTGGGCCAAACCCGAGCACGGTGCTCCATGTTCCCTTGCAGCACCAGTCTGCCTGACTACCTGTACTTCCAAAACAACCCTCCAGGGTGGCCAGTAGGAGTGATAGGACCCACTGCTCTTCCCTGGAGTCCCACCCAGACACCCACTCTTTCTAGCTTGATTTTGCAATGAACTCAGATGGCTTTTGCACCTATTACATGTTTTGAGCAAGAAAAATAGGTGATTTGGGAGTTTTAGTGAAGGATGAAATAGAATGTTTTGGAATCTTAAGAATCTCAGTTTTGAATTTTGTTTTATACTTTTCATTTTCACGTAATTTCACAAATGAATACGTCAGTGGACTCAAAGATTATTGCAGAATCCAGCTATCCAGTTCATATTAGAAGCATCGGCATTCAAAATGCTAGAATGTACAAATATAGTGAAAGTTGACCCTACATTTTATCAAGAATCACTTGTGTGATTTTTCTATTAACTATTCAATGAAATGTCACTCCTCAGGCTGACTCCTAGCCAGAGTGCGTTACATTTAGTTCAAGCTCTGTGATATTCAATTTGGTTAGCATTGTCTTTAAATACAAAACAACTGGTTTTGAAATCTGAATTTGTTTAACACTCAATAACCAAGCTGAAGAGGCAGGCCACTGCTATTTGCTATGCATGGGATATCTATACTCAATGATAAATCTTGGTTTAAACTTTAATGTGACACTTCATAAATAGATAGGGAAAACTGCATAGTTATCCTACACACGTGTATTTGCCTGAACAATAGTTTAACACATGCAACCTGGCCGCAATCTGTACAAAGAATATCGCTAGCATTTTAATGTGGCATCCCATGGATGGAAGAGTAACCATTATAATGTTGTTAAGATTGTAGTTGTCCCCTGTCAGTTGAAAAACAGTTCTAATTAGGCCAATGGTAATCTTGTGTACAAATTATCTACAAAAAAGGGAAACTGAATATCCTATATTTAGCTCACCTAAGAGTACTGCCTTTTGAAATGTGGGCTAGAGTCAATGTGTGGCTGATTTGATGTGTTCTTTTCTAAAAAAGAAAAAAAAAGTATTACTACATTAATGATTGTTCACTATTATCATAAACAATATGGCAAGATGGTAAGATTATTTTTCTATGTTGCCCAAATATTTTTTGTTGCATAGAGTCTTCTATTTTCATCTCTACATACCCCTTACTCTTCTGGCAACAGAAATGAATGCCCTGGCTATTGTGGTGGGTATTGACCTGGCCAGAGGGTAGAGTCTATTCAGAATTTTTCAGCGTTAGCGCATGTGAATGATCCAGGTGATAGGCAGGTGATCAAGAGTGGGGCAATCTGATTCCAGTATGGGGACTATTCAAGGTCAAGTTGTGGAAAGTGAGACTTTCCTTCTCTAGTCATAAAATCTAGGGTGAGAGCCAGATAAACCTAGGGCTATGTCTTTTGCCACATGAAAAAGATGATCAAAAGAAAGGAAGCTGACACAAAGATTCAAGAGGTGGAACATCAAACCAAAGAGGTCTCAGTCCTTGGTTTCAGGCCCAGAAGTCAGGAACAGTTCTGCCTTTTCAGCAGATGGGTTATATGAGCCAGTAAATTTCCCATTCTCCACTTTAGCTGGTTCACATGGGGATTCGGTCACTTGAAACAGGAAAAGTTATGACTGATGCATCACATTAATAAGGCAACAACTCAATAAAATAATGGAGAGCCCACTACATTCAGTATCCTTAAATCTAAATACATATGAAATGGCTTTCACCATCACTCTGCTTCTTTCAAATAAGTGGATTTTCCTAAAAGGCAAAAGGAAAAACAATTGTTCAAAAGACCTCAATGAAGCACTCAAATAATTGTTGCCATTCCTAATTAAGAGTATTTTAATTAAAAAAAAAAAAAACCAGCATCTAAAAACCGCATTTTTTTCAACCTAATTTCTAAAAAGGACCTCCCTAGTAGGCAATTAGGACTGTCAAAGATAAATATTAAACTGTTGATGTAAAGTGGAATTTACATCTGAATATTCTGCTGCGAGTTGCCAGAAGCATTTGTCATGATGTTTTTCGAATCCTATCACCCTGAAGCAGCAGTGTCATCTGTCTTTGCTCGTAGCGATTTCCATGCAGCAACATTAAGAACAAACTTAATTGACAGTCAGTAGGAACCCAAGGGCAGCACACATGATCAATTATCTAAATATGCTGGCGGTTACCAAAGAGAATGGAGTTCATGAATCTCATATAACAAGGTTTTTATGTAAAGAGATTTTTGTTCTTTGGTGGCATAGATCTATCACCTGAACCTGAGTTATTTTTATTTCAAATATATATTAAATGAAAGTTCAATACGCTTTCCCCCATTTGAAATCTTGAGAACTTTACCAGGGTGCAAACTAATCCTAAATAGAATTATCAATATTAAGACTGATAGATAGTTCCTATCTGTCACCTTTTTTCTGAGGATTACTCTTTTGATGGAAGATTCCTGAAGGCCCCATCTTTCAACCATTTGCACAGGTTGTCACTGTACTGTGACAAATACATTTTGGGAAAGGAAAGGGACTCTGTGGCGATTGGATTCTGGGCATCATTTGTTCAAGATTCAAAATTATTGGATATCATATCAAGTCTTTGCTTTAGGAAGTCATTTGTAAAAGAGATAATTAATTTGTTTTATCAAAGGAAGTCATTTTGGGGAAAAATGGTTGATATGTTGTCTGAGAAGAGCTTGTACTATACATGAAGAATTCTGAATACTCAGCTATATACTGTGGTTGAGAAGGCAGGCTTTGGGGTTAGGAGTCAGACAGATTTGGGTTTGAATCTCAACTCTGCGTTTTGCCAGCTGTGTAACCTTAGGCAAGTTTCTTAACTCCTCAATTTCTCATTTGTAAACTGAGCAATGGGAGTATTTCACTCATAGGATTATTCTGAAGTAATATTTGATAAGGAGATAATGTTTGGAAAGGGCTGAGAACAGAACTGAACACAGAGTAAACAAACATTCAGTACTTCGTGTTTAAGAATATTTTCATGGGGGGGTACCTGGGTGGCTCAGTCAGGTGAGCGTGCGACTTCGGCTCAGGTCATGATCTCGTGGCCCGTGAGTTCGAGCCCCGCATCGGGCTCTGTGCTGACAGCTCAGAGCCTGGAGCCTGTTTCAGATTCTGTGTCTTCCTCTCTCTGACCCTCCCCCGTCCATGCTCTGTCTCTCTCCGTCTCAAAAATAAATAAACGTTAAAAAAAAATTTTTTTTTAAAGAATATTTTCATGGTTTTTCTCCAACATTAAGTCTACATTGATGTATGTATCCTAGTAAGAACTGATTCCTATGAATTGTTAAAAGATTTCTTGCATATGCAAATTCTATAAAATCTGACAACAGTTTAGCAAGGCTTAATTTGTATATATCCTAGTAAAACGTCCTCTTTTCATTATCATTGTTTGGTGAGGTCTCAGAGGTGGTGATAAACTAGAATTTCTGACAGTCTAACAAAACTATTGCTTGATGAAAAGTGGACATCTTTATTTTAATTTTAAATGTATTATTTTTTTAATATTTCTATCTTTATGTACTTATGTTTTCATGAACTGATTCTTATACCTATTATATGTTAGGCACTGTAGTGGGTAATATTGCATGTACCTTGTCCCAAAGAGTTTATACAATCTGTGAGAGTTGTTGAGTTAGGCATACATAGCTACAGTAAAAGTCAATAGAAGAAAAATGAAAAGTGCTATGGAAGTTTAAGATCAGGAAAGATTTACCTCCAGCTGTGGGTATGAGAAAATGATTCATTTTTTTCTGGAGTATTCCTTAAATCTGTTTAAACATTAGAATCATCTGGAGAGGTTTAAAAACCACCACCACCACCACCACCACCACCAAAAATAGTATCTGTACCCTCCCCAGACCAATTAAATCAGAAGCTCTGGAAATGGATTCCAGGCATAGGTGATTTTAAAACTCTCCCCAGGTGATTATAATATCTAAATACTTTTGAGAATAGCTTTCCTATAAGTAGAAGCAATAGCTTAGCTGATACGAATAGGGGTAGGTGGGAATTCCAGGTGGAGACATTAATGCCCACAAATCAACAATGAGACAGAGTGGAGCACATTGGAGAACGGTGAGTGGCATGGTCTGGTTGGGGTGTAAGGAATGTTCATGCTTAAAGGCCATGTTGGGACCAGATTATAGGGAAATATGAATTCAATATAAAGGCATTTAGCTTATATTTGTAAGACAACAAAGAACTATAGTGACATGATCAGATTTGTTCTTTAGGGAGAGCATGTGAGTAATCTGTGATATCTGTCATCCTGTTGGTCATTTGTTTGTTTTAGCATTCATTCTCATCTTCTCCCTGGTAGAAATATTACTGCATTTAGGTATTAGGCACTCCTCACATAACTTGGGAGAATATGGTTCTACCTGCCTTCTCCTCCTGGAATGGCGTTTTGCTAACAAGTAATGCATAGCTTTCACCTGGCTACTGTTTATTCTCCAAAGACAGGGTTGGGAGTGAAATTGGCCCAGTCACACGACAAGGAAGGATTTATATTCCAAAGGAACCATGGTTTCTTCATCTTGCTGGAACAAGGAGTATTGTCTAAGCATCTGATGATCACAAAGAAAAGCAGACTTAGGATGAAACAGTAGAGCACAGAAAATGAAAGAATTTGAATCCTTACTAATATAACTGGGCTCTTGATTAGATTCTCCTCCACTCTTTTTCCCTCTCCACACTGCCCCCAGAACTGCAGTTATGTAAGATAATAATTTCCTTATGGTTTATGTCCATTTGAGACACAGTTTCTGTTAAATAGCCAGAATCACCCACCCTGATTCAACAGAGTTTGGGTAGAGGGAGAGTAACTGGCTCAAGGTTTTTTCTTTTATGTTTGTTTTAATTAAATTAATTAATTAATTTTTTAATTTACATCCAAGTTAGTTAGCATATAGTGCAATAATGATTTCAGGAGTAGATTCCAGTGATTCATCCCCTATGTATAACACCCAATATCATCCCAGCAAGTGTCTTCCTTAATGCCCCTTACCCATTTAGCCCATCCCTCCACCCACAACCCCAATGAGCAACCCTCAGTTTGTTGTATTTAAGAGTTTCTTATGTTTTGTCCCTCTCTTTGTTTTTATACTATTTTTACTTCCCTTCCCTTATGTTCATCTGTTTTGTATCATAAATTCCTCATGTAAATGAAGTCATGTGATATTTGTCTTTCTCTGACTAACTTTGCTTGACATAATACCCTCTAGTTCCATCAACGTAGTTGCAAATGGCAAGATTTCATTCTTTTTGATTGCCAAATAATACTCCATTGTGTGTGTGTGTGTGTATATATAGTGTGTATATATATAGTGTGTATATGTGTATATATATAGTGTATATATATATATGTGTGTGTGTGTGTGTGTATATATATATATATATATGTATATGTATATATACCACATCTTCTTTATCCATTCATCCATCAGTGGACATTTGGACTCATTCCATACTTTGGCTATTGTCAGTAGTGCTGCTTTAAACACTGGGGTGCATGTGCCCCTTTGAAACAGCACACCTGTATCCCATGGATAAATGCCTAGTAGTGCAATAGCTGGATCAAAGGGTAGTTCTATTTTTAATTATTTGAGGAATCTCCATACTATTTTCCAGAGTGGCTTCACAAGATTGCATTCCCACCAGCAGTGCAAAAGAGATCCTCTTTCTCCACATCCTTGCCAACATCTGTTTTGCCTGAGTTGGTAATTTTAGCCATTCTGACTGGTGTGATGTGGTATCTCATTGTGGTTTTGATTTGGATTTCCCTGATGATGAGTGATGTGAAGCATTTTTTGATGTGCCTGTTAGTCATTTGGATGCCTTCTTTGGAAAAGTGTCTATTCATGTACTTTGCCCATTTCTTCCCTGGATTATTTGTGTCTTTTGGGGGGGGGTGTTGAGTTTGATAAGTTCTTTTTTTTTTTTATTTAAAGAAATAGTTAAGCTTTTTTTCTATATATATATATATATGAAATTTATTGTCAAATTGGTTTCCATACAACACCCAGTGCTCATCCCAAAAGATGCCCCCCTCAATGCACAACACACACCCTCCCCACCCTGCCACCCCCCATCAACCCTGTTTGTTCTCAGTTTTTAAGGGTCTCTTATGCTTTGGCTCTCTCCCACTCTAACCTCTTTTTTTTCCTTCCCCTCCCCCATGGGTTTCTGTTAAGTTTCCCAGGATCCACATAAGAGTGAAAACATAGGGTATCTGTGTTTCTCTGTATGGCTTATTTCACTTAGCATCACACTCTCCACTTCCATCCATGTTGCTACAAAGGGCCATATTTCATTCTTTCTCATTGCCACGTAGTATTCCATTGTGTGTATAAACCACAATTTCTTTATCCATTCATCAGTTGATAGACATTCAGGCTCTTTCCATAATTTGGCTATTGTTGAGAGTACTGCTATAAACATTGGGGTACAAGTGCCCCTATGCATCAGTACTCCTGTATCCCTTGGATAAATTCCCAGCAGTGCTATTGCTGCGTCATAGGGTAGGTCTATTTTTCATTTTTTTGAGGAACCTCCACAGTGTTTTCCAGAGCGGCTGCACCAGTTTGCATTCCCAGCAACAGTGCAAGAGGGTTTCCATTTCTCCACATCCTCTCCAGCATCTATAGTCTCCTGATTTGTTCATTTTGGCCACTCTGACTGGCATGAGGTGATATCTGAGTGTGGTTTTGATTTGTATTTCCCTGATGAGGAGCGACATTGAGCATCTTTTCATGTGCCTGTTGGCCATCTGGATGTCTTCTTTAGAGAAGTGTCTATTCATGTTTTCTGCCCATTTCTTCACTGGATTATTTGCTTTTCGGGTGCGGAGTTTGGTGAGCTCTTTATAGATTTTGGATACTAGCCCTTTGTCCGATATGTCATTTGCAAATATCTTTTCCCATTCTGTTGATTGCCTTTTAGTTTTGTTGGTTGTTTCCTTTGCTGAGCAGAAGCTTTTTATCTTCATGAGGTCCGAATAGTTCATTTTTGCTATTAATTCCCTTGCCTTTGGGGATGTGTCAAGTAAGAAATTTCTGCGACTGAGGTCAGAGAAGTCTTTTCCTGCTTTCTCCTCTAGGGTTTTGATGGTTCCCTGTCTCACATTCAGGTCCTTTATCCATTTTGAGTTTATTTTTGTTCCGTGTGCACTCGAGAAGAAAGTATATTCTGTTGCTTTGGGATGCAGCATTCTAAATATATCTGTCAAGTCCATCTGATCCAATGTATCATTCAGGGCCCTTGTTTCTTTATTGATTCTCTGTCTAGATGATCTATCCATTGTTGTAAGTGGAATATTAAAGTCCCCTGCAATTACCACATTCTTATCAATAAGGTTGCTTATGTTTGTGAGTAATTGTTTTATATATTTGGGGGTTCCTGTATTCGGCACATAGACATTTATAATTTTTAGCTCTTCCTGCTGGATAGACCCTGTAATTATTATATAATACCATTCTTCATCTCTTGTTACAGCCTTTAATTGAAATTCTAGTTTGGTCTGATGTAAGTATGGCTACTCCAGTTTTCTTTTAACTTCCAGTAGCATGATAGATAGTTCTCTGTCCCCTCACTGTCAATCTGAAGGTGTCCTCACATCTAAAATGAGTCTCTTGGGGCGCCTCGGTGGCTCAGTCGGTTGAGTGTCCGACTTCAGCTCAGGTCATGATCTCACGGTCCGTGAATTCGAGCCCCGTGTCAGGCTCTGTGCTGACAGCTCGGAGCCCAGAGCCTGTTTCAGATTCTGTGTCTACCTCTCTCTCTGACCCTCCCCTGCTCATGCTCTGTCTCTCTCTGTCTCAAAAATAAATAAACATTAAAAAAATTAAAAATAAAATAAAATAAAATAGTCTCTTGTAGACAGCAAATAGATGGGTCTTGTTTTTTTATCCATTCTGATACCCTATGTCTTTTGGTTGGCACATTTAGTCCATTTACGTTCAGTGTTATTATAGAAAGATATGGGTTTAGAGTCATTGTGATGTCTGTGGGTTTCATGCTTGTAGTGATGTCTCTGGTTCTTTGTCTCACAGGATCCCCCTTAGGATCTCTTGTAGAGCTGGTTTAGTGGTGAAGAATTCCTTCAGTTTTTGTTTGTTTGGGAAGACCTTTATCTCTCCTATTCTAAATGACAGATTTGCTGGATATAGGATTCTCGGCTGCATATTTTTTTCTGTTCATCACATTGAAGATTTCCTGCCATTCCTTTCTGGCCTGCCAAGTTTCAGTATAGAGATCCATCGCAGGTCCTATCGGTCTTCCTTTATATGTTAGAGCCCGTTTATCCCTAGCTGCTTTCAGGATTTTCTCTTTATCCTTGTATTTTGCCAGTTTCACTATGATATGTCGTGCAGAAGATCGATTCAAGTTACGTCTGAAGGGAGTTCTCTGTGCCTCTTGGATTTGAGTGCCTTTTTCCTTCCCCAGATCAGGGAAGTTTTCGGCTATTATTTAAGTATACCTTCAGCACCTTTCCCTCTCTCTTCCTTCTCTGGAATACCAATAATGCGTATATTATTTCTCTTTAGTGCATCACTTAGTTCTCTATTTTTCCCCTCATACTCCTGGATTTTTTTTATCTCTCTTTTTCTCAGCTTCTTCTTTTTCCATAATTTTATCTTCTAGTTCACCTATTCTCTCCTCTGCCTCTTCAATCCAACCTGTGGTCACCTCCATTTTAATTTGCAGCTCATTTATAGCATTTTTAGCTCCTCCTGGCTGTTCCTTAGTCCCTTGATCTCTATAGCAATAGATTCTCTGCTCTCCTCTATACTGTTTTCAAGCCCAGCGATGTATTTTATGAGTATTATTTTAAATTCACTTTCCATTATATTGTTTAAATCGTTTTTGATCAGTGCATTAGCTGTCGTTATTTCCTGGATTTTTTTTGAGGGGAATTATTCCGTTTCGTCATTTTGGATTGTCCCTGGAGTGGTGCAGAACTGCAGGGCACTTCCCCTGTGCTGTCTTGAATAACTTGTGTTGGTGGGTGGGGCCACAGTCAGACCTAATATCTGCCCCCAGCCCACTGCTGGGGCCACAGTCCGACTGGTGCGTACCTTCTCTTCCCCTCTCCTAGGGGCAGGATTCACTGTGGGGTGGTGTGGCCTCTGTCTGGGCTACTTGTGGTAGCCACCACTGCCAGGCTTGTGGTGGTGGGGATCTGGCGTATTAGCTAGGGTGGATCGGCAAGGTGCACAGGGGCAGGAGGGGCAGGCTCAGCTTGCTTTTCCTTTGGTGATCCGCTTCGGGAGGGGCCCTGTGGCACCCGGAGGAACTTAGACCCGTGGCAGGATGGATATGGATCCACAGAAGCACAGCATTGGGTGTTTGCGTGGTGCAAGCAAGTTCCCTGACAGGAACTGGTTCCCTTTGGGATTTTGGCTGGGGGATGGGTGAGGGAGATGGCGCTGGCGAGCACCTTTGTTCCCCGCCAAGCTGAGCTCTGTCGTCCAGGGCTCAACAACTCTCCCTCCCGTTGTCCTCCAGCCTTCCTGCTCTCCGAGCAGAGCTGTTAACTTACAACTTTCCAGATGTTAAGTCCTGCTTGCTGTCAGAACACATCCATCCAGCCCCTCTGCTTTTGCAAGCCAGACTCAGGGACTCTGCTTTGCCGGCGGGCTGCCCCTCTGCCCCGGCTCCCTCCTGCCAGTCTGTAGTGCGCACCACCTCTCTGCCCTTCCTACCCTCTTCCATGGGCCTCTCGTCTGCGCTTGGCTCCGGAGACTCCATTCTGCTAGTCTTCTGGCGGTTTTCTGGGTTATTTAGGCAGGTGTGTGTGGAATGTAAGTGATCAGCAGGACGTGGTGAGCCCAGCGTCCTCCTATGCCACCATATTCTCTCCCAATCTCGAGTTTGTAAGTTCTTAATAGATTTTGTATACTAACTCTTTATCTGATATGTCATTTGCAAATATCTTCTCCCCTTCCCTTGTTTGCCTTTTAGTTTTGCTGATTGTTTCCTTTGCTGTGTGTGGAAGCTTTTTATCTTGATGAGGTCCCAATATTTCATTTTTGCTTTCTGGAGACATGTTGAATAAGAAATTGCTGCAGCTGAGGTCAAAGAGATTGTTGCCTGTTTTCTCCTCTAGGATTTCTCTGGCTTCTTGTCTTATGTTTAGGTCTTTCATCCATTTTGAGTTTATTTCTGTGTAGTGTATAAGACAATGGCCCAGGTTCATTTTCTGCATGTCGCTGTCCAGGTTTTCCAGCACAATTTGCTGAAGAGCTGGTCTTTTTTTTCTGCTGGATGTTCTTTCCTGCTTTGTCAAAGATTAGTTGACCATGTGTTTGTGGGTCCATTTCTTGGTTTTCTATTCTGTTCCATTGATCTGAGTGTCTGTTTTTGTGCCAGTACCATGCTGTCTTGATGATTACAGCTTTGTAATACAGCTTGAAGTCTGGGATTGTGGTGCCTCTGGCTTCAGTTTTCTTTTTCAGGAGTGCTTTGGTTATTCGGGGTCTTTTCTGGTTCCATACAAATTTTAGGATTGTTTGTTCTAGCTCTGTGAAGAATGCTGGTGTTAGTTTGATAGGGACTTCACTGAATATGTAGATTTCCTTGGGTAATATCAGCAATAATCAGCTCAAGGTTTAAAATTGACTAGGAGAGTGGTGTCTGGGTGGCTTAGTTGGTTAAGCATCCGACTTCTGCTCAGATCATGATCTCAAGGTACTTTAGTTCAAGCCCTGCATTGGGCTCTGTGCTGACAGCTCGGAACCTGGAGCCTGCTTCAGATTCTGTATCTCCCGCTCTCTCTGCTCCTCCCCCACTTGTGCTCTGTCTCTCTCTGTCTCAAAAATAAATAAACATAAAAAAATAATTGGCTAGGAGAATAGTACAATTAATAGAAATAAAAATTTGGGGAAGAGGAGGAAGTATCATTTCTTGTCATGTGTTTGAAGGGCCACTGGAAGTAGGTACAAACATCCAGTACCTTTTATGGTCAGAAGAAAGGATGAAGCTAATGGTACATATGTGTGAGTCATTTGCATGCATATATGGAATTTTAAAAGGCAAGTGAGAGTCCCAGAATAGAGATTGGAATAGCCTGACCTTACCTACCTGAGTCTACAAATTCAATTCACTTTTGCATTTACGTCCTTGTCAGAGGGGTTTTTCTCTTCCTCTACTGCATAAGCAAGAACTTAACTGGGGATCACTATGCATAATTTCCAGAGGTTCCTAAGTGGGAAATCACACAGAATGCCATGTGTTCTCACCACAGAAGTTTAGGAGGAGTGGGGTCCTAATTCTGAAACATTAGACTCAATTCTTTATCAAACTTCTGCTCTGCTTTGTCATTTGGACCTTGATGCACTTTTGTAGAGCACAGAGGTTGAAAGAATAGGAGTTCTTTTTGAGTCCTAAGGTGCAGCCTTAGAAAATACTCTTTAATTTTTGTTTCTGTGACCTGGTATTGAGATTGATTTCCATTTCAACAGAAATTCTACCACTAAATCTGAAATGTTTGTTTCTTTAATTGAAAAATGGAGTTTATACAACTTTCATATAACTCATTCACACTGAGTAATCATAGGTGTATTTTATTTATTTTTTAAAATGTTTATTTACTTATTTTGAGAGAGACAGACCATGCAGACACATGAATTGTGGACAGTCAGAGAGAGGGAGAGAGAAAATGCCAAGCAGACTCCATGCTGTCAGCACAGAGCCACATGAGAGGCTTGATCTCACCCTCGTGAGATCATGACCTGAACCAAAATCAAGCGTTGGTAGCTTAGCCTGCTGAGGTACCCAGGCAACCCCACATGTGTGTTTTAAATAACGTGAGACCAATATTACTGCTAATGACCAACTAGAAACCATGATTCCAGCTCTGAAATGATTACATGGTCTTAATTATAAAACTGCATTTCTCTCTATAAATAAATATCAGCTTCATTCACCTTGAATTCAGCTGAGCTACCTTTGGCTGCTAACACCTATGAAAAAATGTGGCCTTTTGGTTTAGGATGTTTGGTTCATAGTAGGATCTATTATCTCAATTATCCAAACATAGAAAGTAGGCACAGCCATAATCCTTTTTCTCGGATTTTTATGTAATCACTGAGTATATCTGGCTTATACATGATTCTAACGAAGAGCTACTTGAGATTAATTGTGTTTTTTATATCTACATAGAGGAACGTTGCTCATATACTCATATACTTAGACTCTATGGATACCTCGCCCTCAAAATACCAAATACTGCAGCCAGTTCTACCAGAATTTGATTCTTTGGATAGAGATTGTTAGCCTTCCTTACCTGAGACTTCTATATCTCTGTTTAACATTTTGCAAAGAAAGTGTCTATACTTGGTAAACAAATGGACAAAGAATTTCAAATCCTTTCATTTGGCTTGAGACTGGTCTTGAATATGTTCTAGTGAAGCATGATTTTCTAACTGTGAATAAATTTTGTGTCTTACAATAACAGTTGGAATTTAAAAATAATTATCTTAATAGCTGATAGCAGAATTCTCTTGGAGGGAATTACGTTTATTAGAAAAATTCCTCGATCAATGCCTATTGTAGAAGGCAGGTCCACAGGCCTGGACATGGCTGAGTCTCAAGCCTTCTGAGAAGAAAACTGATTCTCTCTGCCTAACAAAAGGAGAAGTTTTTGGAGCTCCTAGAACTGTTTAATAAGAAAGGATCATGAGGTAGACAATAAATGATAATGGCTTTATGGTCTGTAGGGTATTCAGTCTGTTGATGTCCATTTCTCCAGTAAGATCCACTAAACTCATGATCCTGCATGTATGGATTTAGTGTAAACCAGTGGTGGGACCTTCATGTTTTGGGAGAGGTGGTATAAATAGAGACACCACCTCTGCTTTCAGGGATCCAGAATCCAAAAATCCCATAAACATGAATGCTCCAAGAGAATTTGCTGAAGTTCTGAATCTGTGCCAGCTAGGGAAATGGTGAAGGAGTATTTTGGGGCTTGAATTAAAATGACTTGGCTCAGGGGCACCTGGGTGGTTCAGTTGGTTAAGCGTCCGACTTCAGCTCAGGTCATGATCTCCTGGTTCGTGAGTTCAAGGCCCGCATCAGGTTCTGTGCTAACATCTCAGAGCCTGGAGCCTGCTTTGAATTCTGTGTCTCCCTCTCTGTCTGCCCCTCCTCCACTCACTCTGTCTCTGTCTCTCTCTATCTCTCTGTCTCTCTCTCTCTCAAAAATAAATAAACATTAAAAAAATTTTTAAAAATGACTTGCTCAGAGTGGCAGGGAGGACTCTGACTCTATCTGGGATTCACTCATTACAAGTTAGGACTGTCTTGGCCACTCCTTCTACACAGTGTAATTGGGAAAAAAGACAAAAAGAAGAAGGTAAAAGAAAGTGCAACATAGATTTGAATCTGAATGAGCTTAGGTGTTCAAGGACTAATGTGGGCAAATGAGGACAGAAAATCAATATGAGTCAAGATTGTGGTCACCGGATCTCTTCTGAATTCAAGTTTACTAGCCTTAATTTTCAACTTCTCATGCCTTTCACATTTCTCTGCATGCCTTTTCCCTATCACAAATCACTGGTTTGTTAATTGATGGCGTGTGTTTTTTGAAACTAATAATAACCATGTCAACACTAATACTTTATTTTGCACAGGTAACCCTTTACAGTTTGCAAGACTTTTTATAATCATCTCATTTGATCTTTACAGTAACCTTGAAGAATATATAGGACTTTATCATTATTGTCATTTACAAATAAATTCCAGGAAGGTTAAGTATTCATTCTCAGTCACATAGTTAGCAAGGGTTGAAATTTCTTTTTTCTTTTGAATAGCTTTATTTGAGGTGTAATTAACATGTAATAAATTGCACATATTAAATGTACAATCTGATAAATTTTAACATATGTATACACCACTGAAAAAAAATCACCTCAAATAGTGAATATATCCATTACCCCCCAAAATTTCCTTGTTCTACTTTATATAATCTCTCTCTTGACCCTCCCACACCACCCTAACACCCATTCCCAGGCAACCACTGATCTGATTTTTGTCATTCTGTTAGTTTGAATTTTCCACAATTATATATAAATTGAATCATATAATATATATTCTTTTTTTTTCTGTCTTTATCACTTAATATAATTATATTGAGATTCAGGTTTAGCAAATAGCAGTAGTTGATTTTTTTAATTGCTGAATTGTAATCCATTGTGTAGCTATACCACAATGTATCTGTCCACTCACTTGTGGGCGGACCTTTGGGTTGCTTCTAGTTGTTGGCTACTCCAAATAAATCTACTGTGGATATTTGTGTACAAGTTTGCATAAAGACATATTCTTTCTTTTCTCTTAAGTACATACCTAGTAGTGGAATGGCTGGATTATATGATGGTGAGTCTATGTTTAAATTTTAAGAAAATCTAAAATTGTATTACAAAGTAGTTATACTCTTGTATATTTTTACTAGCAGTGTGTGAAATTGCCAGTTGTTCCACATTCTTACCAAAACATGTAATGGTCAGTCTTTTTAATTTTAGCCACCCTGGTCTATGTATAGTTGTATCTCATTGTGATTCTAATTTGCATTTCCCTAATGACTAATGGTGTTGAAGATTTTTTCATGTGTGTATCTACATCCATGTATCTCTTTTGTTGAGATGTCTGTTGAAATAAATCTCTTACTTACATTTAAATTAGTTTTTCAGTCAATGTTATTACTGAATTATAAAAGTTCTTTCTATATTCTATATAAAAGTTCTTTGATGTATGTTTATCTTGTAATTATTTTCTCCTAGTCTGTGGCTTCTATTTTCATTTTCTTAACAGTGATTTTTAAAACACAGAAGTTTTTTTTTTTAATTTTGATTAAATCCAAGTTATCAATTTCATTATTTGTGGATCATGCTTTTCATACCGTATCTAAGAAAGTTTTCCAACAGTTATGATATTTTGTCCTGAAAGTTTTATCATTCCAGGTATTGCATTTTGGTCTATCATCTATTTTTGAGTTAATAATGTTTTATATGGTGTGAGGAATGGATTGAAGTGTTTGTTTTTCCCCCATTGGATTTTCAATGGTTCTAACATCGCTTCCTGAAAAGACCATGCTTTCATCCTTTCTACACTAAATTGCCTTTGCTGCATAGCCAGCTTAACAGTTCTTAGACTGACAGTAAGAAATGAAAGCTTGAAAATCTATGATTCAAGACTCTTGGGTTGAAGGCTTTTAAATGATTTCCCCATTCCATAAGTCTCTTTAGTCAAAGACCAGAGTTCTCCTGTCAACGTTTATTATAGTCATCAACTTTGGGGTACAGTGTCCAAGGCACTTGTAAGTAACTGTGCTAATTAAAGTGTCTATTTCCTCTTAAGCACATGCCAAATGTTCATCTGTCAGTCAGACTGATCCAGGAGACATTGTAACCTCAACTGAGGAAGCCCTATTATTATATACTGAAAGGACTTATTGAGATAATCACTGTCAAAGAAGTCAAAGGAGAATATATAAATGGGAGAATGTAATGCTCGATCTGATCCAAAGCAATTAATATAATTTTCTGTTTCATTTAAATTTGCTGATATGACAGTTGTGCAGAGTTTGATTCATGAGGATTTGATTTAAATCCTAATTTTTTTAAGAGGAAATTAATCCAGAAAAGAATAAAATTTAAAAATATCTTACAATAAATTTCCTTAACATTTTTAATTATTATTAATATAACAAGGTTAATTATATAGCTGATAATACAGTGTTCATTAATATCCATCATATGTCAACTTTTTATTTGAAAAGGGTTCGTAGACTGAGACCTTGGTTATTGGTCATTTATTATTTCTCATTTGTAGTTGAGGAATGGCTCATTTTAGTTTAACCTACATAATCAAAAAACTTTGATTTAGTACTTACATAGTGAATAAGAGTAATGTCTTCTCAGTATTTTATGACATGTTGTTTTGATGTCTCTGCGGGGAGGAAGACATTTCTTTTGAAAACCAGAAATAAATCCTCCTGAAGTAACTTGAAAACCTCTGCACAGTGAAGTTTCCAAGGACATACAAAAAAAAAATCAGAGACTTGTTACCCAGGTATATCTTCTCCCTCATCCCTTAGGGCATTTGCGTCTGCTCTTCCTATAGAGAAGGACAATTCTGTAATCATGACCAAGGGTTGATTCAAAATTTTATTGAAGTTACCTACATATTCTTCATTTGGAAAGTAGCTATCTGTCCCTGATGGGCAGAGGCCCAATGTAACTTACATTGATGTCTCCAATGGCTATGTTGCCTGGCAGAACAGGAGCTTACTCAAAATTTATTGGAAGATGTGGACAGATATCATAGATACTTTAACCAACTATGACTAAATTAGTCTTAATATAAGATGATACAGAAAATCATTAGATTTAATTAATTTGTGTCTCTTTATACATTTGAATTTCAGAAGGGGGAATTCCATATTATTATTTGGTAGAATCCTACTTTCAAAGGTATTAACTAAAAATTCTTCATCATCTAGAACATGTACTTTGACTAGTTGGTTTACATAAATGCATGAATATTACTAAATAAATCTGACTACCTCTGAGGCAGCTCTTCTCCCTTTACACTTGCAGTGCTTTCAATCAAATTAATAGAATGCTTGACTTAAACTAGGCTAAAATAATAGGGGTACTTTCATTATGTAAATAAGAAATTCAATTGCTGGCAATGGTGTGGCTCAAAAATGTCATGGCTCTGGGTTGGCTTCCCTGTGAGTCTCTGGCCTTCTTAAGGCTGCTGTTTGTGTCATACCTTCACAAAACTATGTTCAATGCAGGAACCAGGGAGTGGTAAGAGGCGAAGCTTCTTCCCCATTTACTTCTTATCCAAGAAGGGGAAATATTCCTAAGAGTTCTTTTATTCACACTCTTTCTAGGCTTGTTTTATGTCACATTGATTAGAACCAGATTGTAAACTTCCTCCCTTCTGAAATTAATTCAGGGGCTGTTCTCACCATCTTGGGGTGTTCTCTCTTACTTAACAAAATGGTGCCTTATTAGTAAGGAATAGGTGGTTTATATGGCTTGTAAATAATTAGCAGCTTCTCTGCCCTCCTTACTTACCACTGAATGCTGTTTGTTAACACTGGAGAGGCTAGCAGATTTGGGAAAGAACACCTAACTCATCATCTCTAAGTTCTGTGACTCTTTGAAGTACCTTGCCATAAGGTAGCCAATAAACTGTTACCAAGATTTTCATAGTCGTTCCATCACCCATCCCCACCTGAGGATTTTGTTCTTTTCCACTATATCCTAACCCCTATCACATATATGTACTTTCATCTTTCTCCCTACAGTTTAGGTATATTTTAATTTTCATTTTATCAATTTGATGTTTCTATTATTAGGACTAAAAAGTATTTACAACTGAGCCATTTTGTATGCTCTGAATCATTCCTTCTTGTGCATAGCTATTGTCTTACAGTCTCCTTTCACCATTATTCTGGAGTGTCAGTTTACCACATTTGAGTTCAAACACTGTTTAAGAATTTCATGTTTTCCTCTTTCTTGGTTTACTCCCTTGCATAGATGGTTCATATCTTTGAAGAGATTTTCAAGATTAGGCCACATAGGAAATCAGGTTTTTTGAGACTTCGAATGCTTAAAGAAAAATTTTTTCTATCTTCACAGATAACTGATGATTTAGATAGGTGAAGAATTTTTCTTCAGAATTTTAAGAAATTGCTTTACTGTTTTTTTGTTTTTGTTTTGTTTTCCATCATTGCTTTTGAAAGGTTTAATGTCATTCTTATTTTTGATCTTTTGTATGAGTATATATATTTCATACATACCCAGCTCCCTAGAAACTTGTAGGAACTTTTTCACTTGTCTCTAGAATTCAGAAATTTTACATTGATATGCATGGGAGAAGGCTTATTTATATTTATTTTTAGTAGTAATTTTATTGAGATAGTTGTAGATTGAGACTACTTGTAAGAAGTGTTAGAGATTCTGAATAGTCTTTATGTATAACCTTTACTCATTTTAAGTGTTAATAATTTACAAAATAATGGTACAATATCACAACCAGAATATTGATAATGATGCAATCCATTGCTAAAATTAAATTTTCCTAATCTTCCTTATATTTCATTTGTGGGTATATGTGTGTATTTAGCTCTATAAATATATGTTTAGCTCTATAAATATATGCATATATAGATAAGGATATTTGCATATCCACGATCACAGTAAAGATATTGAGTATATCATCTATCTTTGGAGAAATGTCTATTCAGATTCTTTACTCATTTCTAATATTGTGTTATTTGTCTTTTTATTATTGAGTTCTAAGTGTTCTTTGTATATTAACCCACAAGTCCCTTATCAAATACATGATTTTCAAATATTTTCAGTGGGTTAAAATTTCACCTTCTTTTTACTTTCTTGACAGTTCCCTCTGAAACATAAAAGTTTTTAAGCTTGATGAAATCCATTTTTTTCTTTTTTTATATAAAATTTTTTAATGTTTATTTATATTAGAGAGAGAGAGGGAGAGAGAGAGAGAGAGAGAGAGAGAGAGAGAGAGAGAGAGAGGGGGAGAAGCAGAGAGAGAGGGAGACATAGAATCCAAAGCAGGGTCTGAACTGTCAGCACAGAGCCCGTCACCAAGCTCGAACCCACAAACTGTGAGATCATGACCTGAGCTGAAGTCAGAAGCTTAACCAGCTGAACCACCCAGACACCCCAAATCTATTTTTTTTCTATTTTTTCTCTGGTTGCTGTGCTTTTGGTGTCATATCGAAGAAACCATTGCCAAATCCAAGGTCAAGAAAATGTATACTTACATTTTCTTCTAAGACTTCTGTAGTTTTAGCTTTTACATCCAGGAGTTTGATTTATTTTGAATTAATTTTTGTATGTGGTATAAGGTGGAAATCCAAATTCATTCTTTTGCAGGTAGAAATCCAGTTTTACCAGCACCATTTGTTTAAAAGACGATCCTTTCTCCAATGGATGATCTTGGCACTCATTGAAATCAATTGACTGAAGGTGTATGGATTTGTTTCTACACTCTTAATTCTATTTTATATCTATAAATGCAATAGCATCAAGAATCCAGAAATACATGTCTGTATATGTATGTCCACCTTTTGCCAATAGCACACTGTTTTTGATTAATGTTGCTTTGTGGTAAATTTCAAAATTGGGAAGTGTGAGTCCGCCAACTTGGTTCTTTTTCAAAATTGTTTTAGCTATTTATGGAGTCCTTTGCAATTATTTATGACTTTTAGGATGAGATTTTTTTTGTTGGATATAGAAACTTGGACTTAATCCCTGTTTTCAATATAGTCCCCTACCCCATCTGTGCCAAAGATTCTCTGTCTACTCTCCAGGAAATAGGTCTCCACTCCTCTTCTGGATAGGGAAATAGTAGTGGCTAGTGGCACAGAATCTGGAAGAATCTCTAGATATCTAACTGCTTCTACTTCTTTTTTTAAAATACACACATTTAAGCTTTTATTCGAAGAAATATGAAAGGAAGAAAATGAACTCTCAGAGAAATCCTTGAGTCCATAGAGCTTCAGGTTTGGCCCCTGATTGCTTTCCTTTTTTGCTTTGTCATTAAAAAACTTTGCAATAATTTCCTATAAATTCAACTTTCAATTAATCTTCATATGTTTAGTACCTCCTTTAAACCAATTCCAAAAGTACCTTATGCCATCAACTTTTGAGCCTTTCATGGGTTCTAGGACCAAATGAAAATCAAATTGCTTATTGATTCTCCACATTGTTGACTTAGGGCTCAGCTTTCTGGGATCTGCTGTCAGTGATGACATGTCTATCTGCTTTCCAGAATCTGAAATGTTGTAATTATTGCTTCCTCTATTCTTTTCTTCATCTCTGTGGGTTTATTGATATTAAAATACCTCTTTATTGTCATTTCTAGAGTTTCAGGAAGGAGTGGGCTTAAATATATGTGTTCAATCTTCCATTGCCGTCTTTTGCTGGAAGTCTTCTTAGCACTAGTTGTTTTTTTTTTATATAGTATTATTGAGAACTTCTTTCAATATGATTAAATTCTTTCACTGCACAATTTTTAATAGTTGCATCATGTTCTATTATGGAAATATATGATCATTTATTAAATAACTTTCTTTGGGGGACATTACCAGTTTTTCTTTTTATTTTGAAAGCAAAGCTGTGATGAACCTCCATGTGGAAAATTTTTCACATTTCCATAAGTATTTCCCTAGAATACATTCCCATATCTGGTATTATTCAATCAAAAGGTACATAAATGTATTAAAACTTTTGATATTTATTGCTCAATAACCCAACAGGGAGGTTTTATTGATTTCCTGTCTACCAGCTATTTATGAGAGTCTTCTCTTCCCCATATACTCATTAATGTTGGCCATTATCATTTAAAGAAATTCTCCTATACTTTTTTTTTCAGACCAGAAATGTACACAACACAGTTGAATTTGCTATAATGTAATTATTAGGAAGAATGGCTTAAAACCCATTATCCTAAAACTGAATATATTATATTTGGCATTATCTATAAATTTTAACCAATTTATACTAAAAAATAAAACCCTCCATTTAGCAGGTCACGTGGTTTGCTTATTTAGAAGTATGTATATTTCCTAATTCTTCCCTGCTATTTCAGTAGAAAACTCTCTTGCTCAATTAACTATTCACTAAGGAAAATGTTAGCCTTATTCACCATGGAATTGGTAGAAAATTTATAAATCCTACTTAGATAATTTTCTGTGCCACTCACTATAGAACAAAATTTTGGAAGTCTTGATCAATTATTTATTCATGGCTGAGCAGGTTTGGGACTTTTTTCTTCTGTATTTGTTAATTTGGGGAGAATAACTTGGTCTTGCCATAGTTAAGTGCTCCAAAATTTCATTCAGTAATGTTAGTCTTAACCTGTTGTTTATTTGGTCTTTAAAGAATATGAAACTGTTCTTAATAGCCTTAGATAATGTCTATGTACAAAGTTAATTTTTCCTGTTCACATTTATTAAAATCTTAGAGACAACTAGTAATTATGAAAGATTGTTTGAATGATAGGCAATCCATCTATCCCTCATGAACTGTGACTTCCAAATACCTTTTAACTGCTGAACCCTTCTTTAACATGAAATTTTAAGTCCTATTTGCTTGAATTCTCCTTACTCCTGATAAGGTGAACAATTTCCATTAGATGGAAATGCCAAGAATACTTTGCTAGCTCTCTGAAAGAGTCATGTAATTGAGTGTCTCATTTTTACAACTGCCAAAATGGAGACAGATTTTGTAACTATGTGTCTCCTCCTCATTTTTCCTATGGTGTAATCCATTTATTTACTTTCTTTCTGGCTATAATTAACTTATATTTGTATTTTCTTTTATTAAATATTGCTGGAAGCCGAGCTATCCCAGCCTGAGTGGCAAAGCCTGGGCTGTGGACGGATTGGTGACTGCAAGGCGGCCCGCCGACAGTGAAGCTTCTTGTCCTCCCGCTTTTAGGTAATTTGGCCTTGAAAGTACCTGGGGTATTGTCTGTTGGGGAATTGCCCTCGGCAGGCCCCCTGGGAAAAGAACCATTAGGGAAGAAGATAAGGTTCCGCAAGAAATTGTGCGGCCTCACATTAGCCCTTGCCATCCCCATGGACACTCCTCTACTTACAGGAAGGGTAACCTCATGCATTTGCCAGCAAAGGCGGCCAACAAAGGAGAGGCATATGGATCTGAAAGCCCCACTCCAGTAACTAAGGAGTGTATCTATGGACACAGGTCACTCTGACCCCTAGGCCCACCTGGCCCCCCGGAGGCATTCCAGATGATGATTGAACCTAGTGGGTTAAAGTACAGAATGGTTCATTGGTTCCTAGGTGCACTGTCTCTCTGAGAATGTATAAGGCGTGGGTTTCTAAGGCCCTCTTGGCCCCCTTCCTGGCACCTCGGACCCAGGCGAACACTTTTGTTCTTCAAAACCACGAATGGTTCAGGGAAACAACTAAGAGGTCATGTCCCTGAAACTGTTCCACTTGAGGTGTTGAGAGATAAATGACCTTTCGCGAAAACAGCAAAGCAAATGCTTTATAAATTATAGATAAACATAGATACATAATAAAAACAATAAAAGAAATTAATCAATAAGCAAAGGGCAGGAGGGAACGTTACGACAAAACAATCATGTTATTCCTTTTTGGGTGATTATACAAAGGAACAATTTTAAAATTGGGTAATGTTAGAAAAACATAGATGACGTGTGTTACAAGGAAACCACTAGCAAATATAATGCCCCGTTTACTGCAATAAATTGGCCAGTTCAACACACTGCTGTTGTCTGTGTCCATTTTTATTTTAGTTTTAGTTTTTTATTTTCCAGTTTTTATTTTAGTTTTATTTTATTTTCACCGACGCCGTTCTTCCTTCGGGAACCCCTGGACCTGCTGGAGCTGGACTCCGGCAAAGTATAAAGGACCCAAAAATAAATATAAAATATAAGTTTGTATGTATTTATATAAAATACAAATATATTTTGTCAGTTTCTAATTCAGTATAAAAACACATTAAGAAACAAAGGCAAAGGAAATTTTTTAAAATGGCATGGACAGTGGGGAGTCTTTAAAGTTTCCCAAAAAGGATGATGAATTGATTATATTTGTAATTTAGAAAGCTAATGCACGTAGCTCTGTCAAGATAGATTAGAGGAAATTCAGACTGGAGGCAGAATGGCAGATTAAGGACATCATAAAAGTTCTTGGCCTGCAGAATTTCACAGCCACAAAGGAGAATACAACCCTGCATATCAGACAGAATACAGTCTGTTCTGTTCTGTTACAGTTCTGTTCTGTAAAATAGATACTACTCTAGGTTTTTCAGAGGAAATTTAATGATGAAAATTGTTTACCATGAGTGTTGGGAGAACTGGGAAGCCACACTTGAAATTGTGAGGCAGTCTGGAGTTTAGCAACAAGCACTACCACTACTCTGAAGGGAAAGCGAGAAGGAGGTGATAGACAAAGCCCACAACTGGGGCAGTCATGCTAGAGCTGCATGCGTGGCAAGGGCAGGGTGCTAGGTCATGGAAGAGGGGAGAAGCTGTTTAAAGTTACTAACAGAAGATGCAACTGCTGCTTATGGTATCATCACCCTACCTCCGGTAGGTGAGGGAGGAAGGAATATTCTCGCTTCTCACCTTCTCACAAACTCCAGTCAATTCACTGTCTCCCACTGGCTGAACCTACCTGGATGCCGGTGGACAAGAGAAGGAGGGTAATGTAGTTGTCCTACTGGGCAGGACAGAGCAGGAAAAGGACAGTATGGGTCTGAGCCTAAAGCAGGTCAAAGACTTGTACTGCATATAAAGGGATTTGGTTTGTGCCATAAAATAAGGGTGAACAGTTTATGAGAGAACCAGTGTGAAAGGTCAATTTCTACTGGAATGAGAGTACAGCTGATGGCGACCCACAGACAACAATGTTTTGGTAGAGGAATGAAGGCTGATTTGGGAAGAAAGAGAGCAAATTTTATTATAGCTGCCACTAAATTTTAAGGGGTTTGATTGACTTACCAGAAGTGTAAAGGAGAATGAGAGCTTAAATACTTACATTTTCAAAAACATGATCTTGCAGTCTATTTATGGGTGTAGAAAAATGTATGGAAGTTATTTTTTTTTTAGTGGATGATTTGCAAATATTTTTTTAAATGGCTTTTGGAAATGAATTTTGAGGATTCCAAAGAGAAGGACAATGAACTTTCCTGCCTGACATTCAGCTCAATTTCAGAAGTTGTGTTTCCTCTGTTCTGAAAGTTTGGGCAAGGGCTCTCAGCCCTATTGTTTCTGGAAAAACCACTGAGCAATTATGGCTGCAGCAGTGCCCAGCATTGCCACAAATAGCATGAGACTAAGTTCACTGTTTATGCCAGACCTCACACTATATACCATTATTCCAGCTCTAAAGCTATTATATGTTCCTAATACCTTAGCCATATTTGTCCCCATACATAAATAACAACTTACTTCCCCTTGAATTTGACCAAGCTGCCTTTAGCTGCTAATGTATGCTTCTTTGGTTTTTACTTAGGTATAATTTTCCTTTTGCTTTTTAGTCCTGGGATATAGTTATCTCATCTTCTAAATATATAGAATGTGCACATAATTATTCTTTTTTGAACATTTATAGTGAGTAAACCCATCATGTTTATGACTAGTGAAGACCTGTTTATAATTCTTTATGTGTTTCTATATCTATAAATAAGACAATTACCCTGACATTTTTGGGTCTTAAAATACATGTCATTCCCTTCTTTTTCTTCTATTTTACCCTACATGACCCTAGTCTATACAAGAGTTCAACATTGAATTTTACAGTCCAAATCTTTTAGCATTAAGAATTACATCTGCTTATGAGCTTTTTAAACATTTATTCATAATATTTCTAGGCATTAGATCTTGGCAAAGATATTAACATCATCCTAATATTAAGTAAAATTCTAGAATTTTCAGATCTGGTTGACAAAGGAATATTCCAGAAGACTCATTTGGTGAAACCTATTCTAGCTCCACTTTGGGTTAGTGACCATGGGAAACCACTGACCCTCAGTTAAATATGTCATTATGTGCAGAGTAAAGCCCTAGACCTTTTAGATCTCGAAGGAAACTTCTAACTAGGTTACTTCTATCTTTATATATGAGGAAAGAAGATACAATTTGTTTTTCTGATATTTTATTGGGACATTTCAACAATGTTACAGACTGTTCTTCCTCTCTCTTGTTTTCTTGTCACGATTTATGTAGAATGTCCTGGAATATAGCCTGGTTCCATGCATTAGCCACTCTAAAAAATATGTCTATTCCTTATATCTCAAAATCACAGTTGAAATAAAATTATTACATACTGAGGACTAGTTAGTCTTTTGTCTTGAAGCCAGAAGACAGAACTTTTTATAGTTTATATATTTGGATTGTAAATACCAGCTGGTTTGAATTCTCAACTCTTCAATTAGAAATTTGATTAGTATGAATTAGAGGGGTGATGGTGGGATAGAAGGCACCTGACCTCATCAAGCTGCTTGGATCTCTCACCAGGTGGATCTAATTTACCACACAAGATCTAGATGAGCAGAATCAGTATCTCAGCTTTTCCTGGTGATCAATGATATCAAAGAATTGTTCTTGAGTGTATTGCATGCTTTTGATGGGCTCCAACTTCTCTCTCTCTCACTGTTTTTCTCTTTCCTTTCTCAATCTTTTTGCTTCCCTCCCTCCCTTTCTGATGAAAACCATATATAAATACAGGCTAATATTGACTTTTTGTAGGTCTTTGAAATTTCACAAAACCTTGTAAAAAGTTCTAGGTGTGATATGGTGACCCTGTTCTTTGCTGGGTACAAGCAAACACCTTAAAGACCTCAGAGTGTTAACGCAGCTTTCAAAACAGGCAGAATCAGGCCTGAGGCTTTGTTGCCCTGAATACTCAGAGGAAACCCAGTCTGGGATCTCATGAGTTCTCTCAAGGACAGCTGGGGAGTCCTAGAATGAGAAACACCTGAGTGCCCAGTGGGGCAGGAGGCCACACCTTCCAGGCTAGTCTATAAAGAGTCTGAAGCACGCTGCCTATGAGTCAACCCCAGTCTTCCTGGAGGAATCTCTCTTATCTTCACTCTGAGGCATAGTGATGCAACAGGGACTTCTGGAGCCAAATTCTGGAACCCCAATATGGCATTTGCTAAGGTCTGAATGATGCGGTTTTGGAGGGTGGGAGGGGAGTCTAGAAACGATGGCCAAGAAAGAATTCTTCAGGTATCTTTGTTGCAAATAGGTGATTTTATTAAAGCACAGGGACAGGACCTGTGGGCAGAAGGAGCTACCTCAGGATTATGAGGAATGACGGTTTATATACTTGGGAGTTAGGGGAGGTAAAGGCCCGGGGAAGTTTCCAAAAGGATTTCCATATGCTAAAGAAAACTCACAGGATACTGGTGGTCTAGCTATTGTCAAGCTAAGGTTGTTTTTCTCTCTAGGCAAAGCATTAACCTTAAGACAGTAGGGAGTTCCTGGAGAAATGTTACACTCTGCCTGCCTTGAGTATTTGTCAATTGGCTGCAGGTTATAAGGAAATTTAATTTTATCTACCATTTCCTTGTGCCTTTGTTTCCCACATCATGAATAGCATCCCCCCCCCCTCATCTCTGTAAACTTTGAGATTTATTACGGTTTGCCTGATACCATGGTAATGGATTTACCATTCAAAATTTCCATTTGAGATACCTTCTAAAAAAAGCTGAGAAATATCCTTTCTTTTCAACGTTTATTTATTTTTGGGACAGAGACAGACAGAGCATGAACGGGGGGAGGGGGCAGAGAGAGAGAGGGAGACACAGAATCGGAAACAGGCTCCAGGCTCTGAGCCATCAGCCCAGAGCCTGATGCGGGGCTCGAACTCACGGACTGCGAGATCGTGACCTGGCTGAAGTCGGACGCTTAACCAACTGCGCCACCCAGGCGCCCCGAGAAATATCCTTTCTTAAAGAGTATTGTACTCCTCTTGCGTTCCTCCCCCCATTTGTGTATTATCGTATCTTTGGTATGTTTCAATCCCCAAGCATTGCATAGGCTGAGGTCTGATAAAGCAATTTGGTTAAACCTGCAGGCTCTTATCATTTACTGCCTCTGTGCTCTGTTTCCTTTTTAAGAAACTTGTAGGTATTTTCTGCCTATGGCTCTTAATATTTTTGTTTATACTGGCTTCTTTCACTACTGAATTTTTGTTATTAGATCATTTAGCAGAATTTCTTTTGCTTGTTCTCATGTTTTGTATTGCCTTTTAAAAACTGGGGGTGGGGGTCACCTGGGTGGCTCAGTCGGTTAAGCACTCCAACTTCAGCTCAGGTCATGATCTCACAGTCCATGAGTTTAGGCCCCCTGTTGGGCTCTGTGCTGACATTTCAGAGCCTGTGTGGTAGAACCCCTCGCTAAGCAATGTGGTGGAGGCGGTCTTCAGAACAAAGGAAGGCAATGTGGCCCAATCAACTCCCTACACATATGCATAACTCTGACATGACTCTTTAACTTGAACCTGTGTCCAATCAGACTATATGTATCACCATACATAAGAGACAAAGAAGTAGAAATTACATAAAAGGCTATGCCCCACTGTGCTTGGCGCTCAGTTTTTTTTCAGGTACGAACCCACTGAGCCCATGTTGGCATGCGAATAAAGTTGATTCTTGGGACAAAGAAAGCCTCAGTATCCCGTCCCTCTGTGCAAGAATCCTGCTACAACCTGGTGCCTGCTTTGGACTCTGTGTCTCCTCTCTCTGCCCCCTCCCTTGCTCATGCTCGCTCTCTCTCAAAATGAAAACATTAAAAAAATAAAAATTATGGTAAAGCAACATAAAATTTACAATCTTAACTATTTTAAGTGTGTAGTCCACTGGCATTAAGTACATTTGTGTAACCACTACACCATCCCATAATTCTTTGCATCTTATAAAACCAAAACTCTGAATCTTTCAGCAGCTCCCCTTTCTCCCCTTCCTTCAGTCCCTGGCACCTGCCATTGCACTTTCTGCCTTATGATGTTGACCATTCTAAGTACCTCATATAAGTGGACTCACACAACATTTGTCCTTTAGTAACTGGCTTATTTCACTTAGCATAATGCCCTTGAGGTGTGGCCACATTGTAGCATATTGTAACAGATATTGTAGCAACAGATATTCTTTAAGCTCTGTTTTTTCCTGGGTGGAGAGGACAAGTGGCTGTGAAGTAACCAGGGGCCAGAGTAAGGGTGGTGGAAATGCCACTCTTTTTGGTTTAGGTTTCTGACTTTTTGATACATTTTTTAAGTCTTGGTGGTTTCATTGTAGGTTTGTCTTTTGTTTTGTTCCCCCCAACCCCATCCCCTGCCAGCAACACTGTTGGATCTTGTTTTCTGGGAAGTCCTTAACCTACCTATACTCATCACTCTATTTTCTACTCCATTCATTCTCTGTACTTACCCATTGTTTTGCACTTTATAATGTGTCCTTCACTATCTTAATCTCTTCATCTCATCACCCCCTAAATAGGTCTGGTGAGAGACCTTGTGGAGAGAGGCAGAGGTGGAGGAAGAATAGGATGTCACCTCTTCTGCTTCTTAAAAAAAAAAAAAAAAATGTTTAGCACCAATCTCTTTGTCCTTATCATTATTAGAGGCGTAATTTTATATATAAAGTCAGCCAAACTTGGATGTACCATGTTGAAATTGTCAAAGATTAAATACATATGTTCTCTATGACTACAATAAAGGGACTTGGGTTGGGGAGGTAAAAAGGAGAGCTTGGTTATCTGTCTTTTAGTCAAAAGACTTCTTGAAGCTGTACCTTGTAGAACCAGACATCTGGTATCGGACTCATTGTACTTGTGGCCGTTGCTGTGGGAGCTAAGCAGAGTCCAAAGACTACTTTATAGAAATGGTCCTTCTCTGGGACATTTTGAAATGGATGGTCTGTCTACATTAAAATAGAGAAGCTAATTTGCTCATATTGGGCTTGAGCCTTTATACTTACCATTCACCAGGCCATGAAAGGACATGATGGTAACCCAAGGATGGGGGAAAAAAGAGGACTCTGAAAAATGTTAAAATTAATCTTCAAAATTCATTCTGTGACTAAGAAACATTTTAGTCTTGGAATCAGTACTAAATGCAAAACTTAAGCTCGATGAGCCATAATAGGGCTAATCATAAAATTCTTAACTGTAATAGCCTTTAATTATTGCAAGCTGTAGCAATGCTTTGTAATGCTAACAGCAATGAGATGTTACTACACTATTTTTTCAAACAGCAGAACTATTTCAAGCACACTAGAAAATTATCATACTTCAAAGTGCTCTCTAGGCTTGGGACCAAAAGCAAAAACAAAAAAAAAAGAGAGAGAGAAAGTAAAACCATGCAAAGAAAGAAATCATTCACCTTCTGTAGGTTTTTAATCTCAATTTATTGATATGATATAATTGTAATTGAAATTATAACTGAATTCCATTATTTCAGATCTGGGAACGTCAATCATTCACCTTCTGTAGGTTTTTAATCTCAATTTATGATATGATATAATTGTAATTGAAATTATAACTGAATTCCATTATTTCAGATCTGGGGAACTAAAATTCATAACCTTACTCACGTTAAAATGGAGAGTAATTTGTTCAAAATATCCTGGTGAGAAGAAAATTGCCTTATGTCTTTGAGGGGTCATAATAGTTTTCACAGTGTCTACAGTAAACCCATTGCAGGACATAACAGATAATTGAAAACAAAAGCTGAATATATTAAGTCTGTTGGTACCAAGGTTAAAGCAGTGAAATGACTTATTCAGGTTAAGTGATGCTATTAATGTGGTGCCTTCACATGCACATATAGCACATTAACACTTAATATGGTGCTTACTTATTTTTTTCATATAAAGCTTTTACTCTCACTTGTAATTTGAGCATTTCTTTAGAAGATTATAATATTTTTTCCACAATGAGCATTTTTTCTCTAAAAGCCTTTTATCAGTAGATTAAACAAGCAGCTGTATTGAGATCAAAGAGAACCTAACCTAAGGGATGAATCCTCACTGCCAGATCCAGGCCTATTTATTGTCCTATCTGGTAAAATGAAAACATACTTATAATACCAATATCAGTAATATGTAATGATGGAGTTTTGTAGTGGTGATGGAGGTTTGGAGCTGATGGCCAAGAAAGAATTCTTGAGATGTCTTTGGTGCAAAAAGGCGATTTTATTAAAGCACAGGGATAGGATCTGTGGGCAAAAAGAGCTGCAGTGGGGTTGTGAAGAGTGAAGGGTGATACACTATGGAGTTGGGGGAGATAAAGTCAAGAGGATGTTTTTTAAAGGGATTTCCATATGCTAAAGAGGACTCACAGATTACTGGAGGCCTAGAGATTATCAAGTTAAGGTTGTATTTCCCTCTAGCAAAGCATTAACTCTAAGACTGTAGAGAGTTCCCAGAGATTAGGCTATTGATAAGATTGCCTTTTTCTTGTTATTGTACTAAGATTTTTATAAACTGATGGATCCTCTATCAACCTAACCTTTTGTTTTCTGTCCTTTACTTTGTTTTTGGGCAGCCAGGAGTGCCTGAGGAATGTTGCACATATCCCACCTGGGGGAGAGGTGTAGTTAGCTTGTGTTTTGCCCTCAGCTTGCCTTGTGCTCCCTCATCACAGAGGCTCATGAAAGCACTTACACTGAACTCATGAATGGTGTCAAGACATATTTTTTCTCCAAAAACTTGAGGAAAAGAAGGTTTTTTTCCCCAGCCATCTAAAAAAGAATATACCCTTGTTTTCCTCCCTTTCCATCTTTTCCCTCCTGGCATTTCATGTTTACCAACAGTAGTTTTTTATTCACTTGCTTCTCATTAACTCATTCTTTCCTCCTGCTGTTCCACTTTGCAACATTTTATTTCTACAGCTATCTTGTAAAGGATAAAAAGAAGCATCAAATTATATAATGTTTATTGAAAGTATTGATCTCAGGGTCATTAGTATTTACATAAAATTGGAGCCAATGAGAAGACACCATTCTTACACTCAGAGTAGGAATGAGGAAACTTGGAGTATCTCCAGTGGTGCTCATAAATACTGCCGAATAAGTTAATATTATTTGATCAGGCTTAGCTTCCTAACTGGACTCTCTCACTCTGGTCTTCATTCCCTCTAATCCAACCTGTTTGCTTCCAGGAAAAATTTTCAGGCACACAAATTGGACTGTTTTCTCAGATATTTAATGGGTCCCCATCAACCACCATAACACCATTAGGTACACTGGGCTCATCCATGTATGTATGACCTCTGCCAGCTGATCAACTAACACCTTCTTCCTCTCCCCCTCCTCACCTTTCTCTCCCTCATGACATTAATTACTCCTGTGTTTCTCTCATTCTTCCTCCACTTCCCCAACTCTTTAGCAGCTTTCATATCATTGCAGATTCTACCTTCTCACAGTAAGCTTCCCCTGATAACTTCCCCTTCAGGCAGACTAAGGCACAATCTTCTTGGGCTCCCACTTCATTTTGAGTATCTACACAGTAGAATGTGTGCTTGTGTGCTTTGTTTCGCAGAGACACAGGATTCTAAACTTGCTGAGAGCAGGACTTGAATTGAGGTTCAGGTTCTTCTCACTTGAAAGCAACTGTGTTTTGTGTCCTGTTGAATGTGAGAGATTGATAGCAATGGGGAAGTCGAAAGTGCCACTGAGATTTCAAACTTGTGTGATTTGGCACGTAGTGATACCCTTAATCAAGGGAGAATTAATCAAGGAAGAATAAACTCCCATAATGAAGGATAGCTCCTTGAGAAAGGCCAGTATGTAAGGCGTGAGGACTAGATCTCAGACGGGGTCATGGAGGGAAGAGACAAATATAAAGGCCAAGATGGACAGATTTTTAATAAAATGCCTTAAAAGTATGAAAGTTTTTGGAATGAAAATAGACCATTAACAGGAAATCATTTCCAGGAAATTTCAGTATCTAGGGTAGATTAAGTTGTAATAAAACCTGGAGTGAGATGAGGTTGAGAAAATATAGACATACAATGTAGATTACTACATTTGGACTTGAAAGTGGGTACAGATGGGGGTTGTGTGGTTGGTGCAGGATGTTACCTTTAAGTGAGAAATGTATATATGGAGGTATTTTTAATGTACTTGTAGGTTGAAGGGAGGGAGATAGTTGGGGTAGAGGGTTGAATGTACAGAAAAAGAGAAATAAAATTGAAGCAACTAGTGTGCAAAGGTAAAAGAGGGGACCGATGTAGGGCACAGATGGAGAGTTGGCCTGGGGTTAAAGGAACTTTTCTGTCCATCTGGAGGGATGGATGGGATACTAGCTAAAGATTTAGATATGTTTGACAAGGAAGGGGGAAGATTGTATAACTTTATCTAACTTAATAACTCCTAATCCTGGTTTTTCTTTTGTTAACTGGAACAAACATTTTATTTTATTTTTAATGTTTTATTTATTTTTGGTAGAGAGAGTGCACACATGCAAGTGGAGGAGGGGGAGGGAGAAAGGGAGAGAGAAACTGAAGCAGGCTCCAGGCTCCGAGCTGTTAGCCCAGAGCCTGTCAAAGAGCTCAAATCCATGAACCATGAGATCGTGACCTGACCTGAGCTGAAGTCAGATGCTTAACTGACTGAGCCATGCAAGCGTCCTGGAACAAACCCCTTTAAATTCAAATGATATTGTAGATGCTTGCTTGTGTCTTTAATTTGCCTTTTTGACATTGAGAGATCCAGGTGGGTACCACCTTGCCTTACTCCAACTTCTGAACCTATCAGTTGTGATTCCTATCCAACTCAGGTGAGCAATTATGTTCTGCAGCTTAATACAGGAAGGCAATTAAGAAGTACTAAGGGACCATACCAGCATTTACCTCTAATTGTGCTATCTAAAGGTTTTTAAAGATTCTCATGCAAAAAATAAATTTTTCTTTTGCTAAGTTGTATGAGTAGTTATTAATCCAATTAAAGCAAACAAGCTTTGCACTTTGTTGCTCTGCTTACCCAGAGACTTTTATTGCACAGTGAGGTTGGCAACGTGCATTTAATGTTTAGCAAGAGTTGAAGAGTTGTGAAAGATCCATTTTGGTAAAAACTAAATTGTACGTTATATCCACAGACTCCAGTGCAGCCTCGGGATCTCCGTGAGGAGGACCACATTTTTTTTCTCTTCTCTCAAATCTTTGGGCAATGTAACTTTGTGTAGACCTATTTCAGTGCATTCATATCTTAAGAAATAAACACTCTTAATTCTATACGAGTACATGGGGCATGGTTACCAATATTCCCTCAATCTCTACTATGTTTAATTCATGAAATCCTTGCCTTCATGAGCTCGTATGCCTTCAACTTTTAAGTATAGCCTACTTTAAATATTTGATAGGTTGGGGCGCCTGGGTGGCGCAGTTGGTTAAGCGTCCGACTTCAGCCAGGTCACGATCTCGCGGTCCGTGAGTTCGAGCCCCGCGTCAGGCTCTGGGCTGATGGCTCAGAGCCTGGAGCCTGTTTCTGATTCTGTGTCTCCCTCTCTCTCTGCCCCTCCCCCCGTTCATGCTCTGTCTCTCTCTGTCTCAAAAATAAATAAACGTTAAAAATTTTTTTTTTTAAATATTTGATAGGTTAATGAAAAGCTTTGAGTAATTTTTGTATATGGATTTTTTTGTGAACATCTTTTAGAACACTGAACATAAATAAGGCCTTGGGATTAAGTTTTTTGGCAAAATCATAACATCTACTATCCATAGAGTCCCTACCACATGCTAACAGCTTGGCATTCATTTTATTTATTTGAGTCGTCCCTGTCCAATCTCACTGTTTTCAGTTTGGACTTCTGTATGTTGAGTCTTCAGCTCTTCTGTAATGAGAGTATTAGCATTGTGGGATGTTCTAAAATTCCTCCCAACCTATCCCATGGTTAAGCCAAAACCAGGAACTAAATAATTGCTTCTAAATAAAGCAACACATGAAATGAAACAAAGTTTTTCTTTACAGGAACTGGTTTAGAAAGTGATTAATGCAAGCTTGTTTAAAAGGACTAAGTAGCCATAAATAAAATGTTTGAATGAATTAATTCAACACTGAACAACACACTTGTGTTTTTTAAATGTTGCACATAGACTGGAATTACTTGGCTCATTTTTCGTACTGCTTAGGAGGTTCTGAGTTCCTGGAGTTGTTTGACAGAATAGTGTAAATTCGTAGTTGTCATGTTTTCTTTTTTAACAGGGCAGTGTACAATTCACACAGTATTTGTTGAGCTCTTCTGATGTGTATGGAAGGTTCTGTGATAGGCCTCAGAAGCAAAGAAGCTGGGGTTACAGTCAGGGATTGGCTAGGAAGGATGCAAAAATCAGCTCTAAGTGTTTGCTGCCAGTGCAGTTCACACGCTGTTGTTGGAAAGAAAGGGATAATATAAATTACTACGACACATTTAACAAATGCAAAGTAATTAATAAGAATGAAGGCACTGAAAACCCTCCCATTTTAATAAAATTTTATGTTTAAAAAGGTTAAAATTGATTTTTATATTTTACTTTTAAGGGATGATATGAAGCATGAGAATAAAACAGCAATTTATTTCCTGCTCCATTTCCCTTCTGCTGTTCACCACCCAAAAAGTGCCATTTTCCAGGATGAAGTCTCTTCGGCAAAGGGGTCTGTTAGCACCAGAGCTCCTATACAAACTGACCTCCTGCTTTCTATTACAGCTGGCATTTGCTAAGTGTTTCACAAACTGAATAACAAGCCAATTAGCAATTAGGCATTATGACTCACGGTGGCAACTTTTAGAGAAAATATATTTACAAATTTATAGGAGCTTTCTTTAATCAAAAGATTGGCTGGTGGTAGTAATTAGTGTCCACATGGCAAATCTGTGGGGAAATATTTTGGGGATAGACTGGGTTTTGAGTGCTCTTTGTCAAGAACTGTGTTCTGGATTTTATTGTTCTTGCCAGGGAATAATTTAGCCCACCATGGTTTGGCAGAAAACCTGAGCCTCCTGGGGGTAGACACAAAGGACGAGGTTATATGATAGGCCTTATAGCAGTCTACTCCCAGAAATAGCAGTGACCAGAGTCTCCTTGTTTTTTCCTGCCACTTCCACAAGGTGATGCAGCAAGCTCCTAGTGATGCCTGCACACTCAGTGGGTTGTGTGAACGGAGAGGTATCTGGAGCTCCAGGAATGCACATCTTTTATAATGGATTCAAACCTGCCAGACCTTTGTCCCACAAGGATACCTTGTCCTTAGGATACACAATAGTAACCAAACCTGCTTTATGCTCTGGAGGGAGATAATATCTCCATCTTCCAAGCTGTTTACTATGTAAACATCCTTGAAGGGTAGTCCAGAAAAGAAGGGCAATAGTGCCTCCGCATAACACCCATGGAAGATAGTCTCTTGACAGTCCAAATTAAGAGAAGCTTTTCCACAAGTAGTTGCTATTATATGCCAAGCAGTGCTCTAGGTACTTGGGAGCATACTTACAAACACCTTCATGAATGCCCCCAAATGATTTCCACAACAGACACGTATATTCCTGTCTCACAGATGAGGAGCCTGAGTCTTAGAGAAAGTTAAATGCTTAGTTATAAACAATGAGGACCACTGATGGGATCTAACCCCAGGCTTCTCTGACTCCCATACCCAGACTTTGAATTACTGCAGTCTGCCATTCTGAAGATTAACCCATTTTACTTTGCTACAGGGATTTTGTTGACAACTTAAAGGACTCCATAGGAGCATGAATCTTAAAGGTTGTTCTGCAGAAGGGGATTATACATAGCAATTCGGTTAACGTACAATACCCCTCCTGATGTATATACTTGATTGACTAATTGAAAAATGAGTGTCTGTGTGTGTGTGGTGTGTGTGTGTGTGGTGTGTGTGTATGTGTAAAATCAGGCTCAGTTAAAGAACCTCTAAGTAGTTCTCTGGCAAATACTTTATTATTTTCATTTGGTTCATTACTTACTTTGGGACAGTTTATTACTATTAAGTGGGTAATATGAATAGTCATAACTTGCAACTAGATATGGTCTTGTTTTGGACCACCCAGGAGTGTTGAAAATCACTTAGCAAAGGCCTGTCTAGTCCCACCGTTTGTGAACGTATATTCTTATGGGCCGTTCCTAGGATCTGTTGTGTTTCTCCTGTGGCAACAGTTAAGCTGTTCTTTCTGCTCAAGTGCTGTCCTTCCAGGGTATTTCATGATCTTCGCATCGTCTCCCACAGAGATCTGGCTGTTATCTCCCACAGATGAGAATCTTTTTTCCTCAGGTGAACTTCTTTAGATCTGATTTTCTTTTCATGGATCACCTTGATTGTGTATCAGTTTTATCTACACAGTCCTAATATAAACTTTGCTTCTGGCAATAATGCATGTGTTATTTATCTTTGAACATTGTTATGTTGCATAAACTATACTTGACACAAGGTAGCCTTGAGGAGGTCTAAGAGTTTACCCTTCAGGTTAACCCACAAGGAGGACACAGGGAATGCAATGTGAAGAAGACTGACATTTTCTTCCTGTGTTTAGAAAGGGTGTGTGCCCTCCACTTCCTGTCTTGGCCTGGTGCACCCAGGTTTTTGTGTCTTCCTGCATTAGATAGTTCCTGCTGAGATCTTGAGGGGGAATGCCTTCTTTAGTTTGTTACTGAAAACAATCTGGATCTTTCTGAGCATTGCTTGTTCTAAAGTCTCACTATATAGTGTAGCAGGCAAAAAAAAAAAAAAAAAACTGTTCCCAGTGCTGTCACCCTTTTTGTAAAAAACAAAAAAAAAATGATATTTTCTTAATAATTAGCACTAATTAGTGTTGTGAGCAGATGGCTTTCCATTTTATTCCTACTCAAAGCAGAATATAGGTTATACTTCATTTCCCAGATGCTATGATTTCTATGTGATACCACTCTGAAATGAGAAAAACGTAAATGAAATGTTCATGTTCACATAAATGTAAATATAAAACTTTCCCAGGACTTTTTTTTTGATGCTTGTGTTATGTGTCTTAAGTATATTTATGTACATATAATTGTAGGTTTATGTATATCTGTGACATAATCTAGCTATATATACATACCTCAGTTCTAAGATGCATATTTTTATACATTCAAATTTTTGATATCAGCATGCTTCTTACATTGATTTGTATATTTAATGTAGTGTTTCTTCCTCTGAAAGGCTATTAGCTCTATTAGCTTGTAGCACATTTATTGCTAAATTCTTGGGGTGCCTGGGTGGCTCAGTCAGTTAAGCGTCTAACTTCAGCTCAGGTCATGATCTCACTGTGAGTTCAGGCTCTCCGTCAGGCTCTGTACTGACAGCTCAGAGCCTGGATTCTATGTCTCCCTCTCTCTCTGCCCCTCCACCACTTGTGCTCTGTCTCTGTCTCTCAAAAATAAATAAATATAAAAAAATTAATTGCTAAATACTTGTGAACAACTAAATAAATGATTTAAGGGAGAGGCCCACTGATAGAAAATCACCACAGTTTATAATGGGAAATAAGCCTTTTTCCAGGGTTAAGTACTCAAATATGATTGTTCTCCCAACCAAGGTTTGAGTGGAATGAGAGGTAGAGTCCATGTTAGGCTTTAATATGGCATTAACAAGAAATGGCAAGTATTCCTGGGGCTACTGTAATTCCAACAACACAATCTTCTCCTGCCTAACATCACAGTAATCTTTGTTGGCATTAAAGCTATTTCATCTCAGGCAGAGTAACATTTAGTGGATGGATTAGGAGCCTTATCTTGCTAAGACCAGCAACATCAGGAATCAATAGATGAGTGATTTCTGCAAATAGTACCTAAGGGAGGAGTACATTTTTTTCTTTTTTTTTTTCCCCTGAAGTTTCCAGAGATGATGCTAACACCACAGTTGGCACACATGGTGAGGTGAAGGAATTTGATACATATTTTTTTTCTGAATAATCTTCAAATTCAGATTAGGTCCTAGGTGATGAACAATTTAGTTTAAACTGAGCTGTTTTGATTTTTGGTCTTTTAAGCAACAGCAGGAAAGCAATGTAAAACTCTGTACCTTTTCTAGGTGTGGCAATTGATGCAGAATATAAACTTTGTTGAAAACATGAAAGTGAAAGGGCCTTGGGGTGGCTCAGTCAGTTAAGTATCTGACTTCAGCTCAAGTCATGGTCTCATGGTTTGTGGGTTCAAGCCACACATCAGGCTCTGTGCTGACAGCTCAGAGCCTAGAGCCTGCTTCCAATTCTGTGGCTCCCTCTCCCTCTGCCCCTATCCTGCTTGTGCTCTTTCTCTTTCTCTTTCTCTCTCAAAAATAAACATTAAAAAAAAAAACCTAAGTGAAAACTGCCATACTACTTGTAAAATCCCATTTTATTTTTCATGAGCAGTTTTATTCACCTCTGAAATATTTCATTCCCATAGGCAAAGATAAAATGTTTTCTTCTGGAATAATACTCTTTTCTCTTTAAAAATGATTACTTAGCAAGGAAAGACTTCCTAGGTCTCAATTTCCCCATCTGATAATGGTGAAAATAATAGTTTCTCTAGCAAACAGTTTTTGGGGAGTGGATTATATAATGCAAGTAAGGTTCTTGGCCTGGTGCCATTGCAGGATTCTTTACCTCAATACCCAGAATTCATTGTCTTGCTGCTTTAAAGAATGAAGAGGTGGACACAAAGCAAGCAACAGGCAAAAGTTTATTAGAGTATAAGGTCAGAAAGTAACAATAGTATGAAAGCTCTGTTGATAGAGAAGAGGCATCTGAAAGTGAACTCCTATGACTATAGGCAAGGGACTTTGTTTTATGAGGTTCTGGTTAGCCCCACCCCCACCCCATCCCTTCCCCCTTGTTACTTCTCAGGTTCTACCCTTACTAACTGGGTAACTCTAAGTGCTGGTTTATCCATTCCTGATGGGCTCAATTGCATTGTATGAGAGGTGGTCTATGGCCATAACATTCTTTGTGGGTCAAAAGTTTTATGGTCTACTAATTTTTAGTTAGGTCTTTTGTCAAATTCCTGAGAGGAATTTGGGTAGGTGGTGTCTGTTACACTCTTAGGAGGAACCTTAGACTTGAGGGGGTTCGCTGTGATCAGATGCTCCCAGCATTGTTCGAAACCATATGCTTTCCCCAACCCAGGGACGTCAGGTCCTAACCTTTCCCTCTGTGCCTACTGAATCCTGTCTTTTCCTGTCTTAGTGCCTGACTGTAGTAGATGATTTGGCAAATAATAATGACATGGAACCCTTTCCCATGCATTGTTTTAGATGCATTTGCAACTTGTACGTCTACCCTTCCCCTGTCAGCAAAATGTGTAGCTGAGTGACAGTGAAAGCTGGGCTTTGTTTTCCAGTCCATGTGTTCCTACTTTTGGTAGACATCTGCCCTGAGTCTGTCTCTAAGAAGCTTATTTCTCCATGTCCAGCGACTACAAAATGACCATGTGTGGCTCTGTGGAGGGCTGGTTTCCTCACAGTGCCACAGGCCACTGTAGGCAGAGCTGGGCCCACAAAAACCACTTTCACCTTCCATCTCTAATCACAGCCTTTTTTAATCTTGTGGTGAAAAGCACCTGCCACCACTGTCATCTCATCTACTGCTTCTCCCTCTTTTTTTTTTTTTAATTTTAAAATGTTTTTTAAATTTAGTTTTGAGCGAGAGTGTGTGAGCACGAATGGGAGAGGGGCAAAGAGAGGGGGATAGAGGATCTGAAGCAAGATCTGTGCTGACAGCAGAGAACCTGTTGTGGGGCTCGAACTCATGAACTGTGAGGTCATGAGCTGAGCCAAAGTCAGATGCTTAACTGAATGAGCACCCAGACACCCCTAGTCCTTTTCCATCTTGAAATACAGTGAGGCTTCCCTTCTTTGATCTCCCTACATTGAAGCAGATTAACCCTAGCTCTTGTTGCTGGTAGAAAGTGACTTAAATTGAAGTCTGGAGTGCAGCCACCTGTAGATGTAATTCTGTTTTTGTTTTTTTTTTTTTGTTTCTTGTTTTTTGTTTTTGCTAAGAGATGTCATCAGCCAACAGCTAACGTTCTTCTTGGTTGTGCTTATTTGTAATTGGCCTCCACGTGGCATTAATGAGTAAGCACCTAGAAAAAACGTACAGAGGCTGACCATAAGAAACTGATCACAGATCTACCTAGTGCAAGCCCCTTTCTTCATCTGTCTGTTTCTACAAATGGAATGAGAACACAACTGTGTAGCAGCAAACAGTTGTACCTTGGCCAGACGATAGGGAGGCAAGTCTCAATGCAGGCTTTTGGGGTGAACAGAGGGAACGTACTCAAGATACAGACCAATTCCTTGGGCAGTATCTTCCCTTCCATAGCATGGATGCCATTGTCATGAATGGAAAGGGTAGCCAGGGACCTAACATGTATTGACTACCATTGATGTTCTTGGAATTGTATTAGATGTTTATATTCTTTAAAAAACAATTGGCTATGAGTGATTACTTCAGACCTCTGGAACAACTATGGGAAATGTGTAGGAAAAACTACCCTGGCAGTTACTCTAAGACCTTCACTAATGCTTGTTGAACCACCAAAAACCTGGGCTGGGTTTATGAATTTTATACTGAAGATCATGAGGTGGACACACTCTGAAGCCATTGTAACTCCAACTTAAGAGCTGAATGTGTTCATATCTGTCATATTTTCATCTTCAATTAATGAGATTGATTAGCCAGTTGATGAAGTTTGGGGATTTCTGATTACTTTCCTTTCTCCTGCTCACTTTTGAGCCATTTCAGCACCTACTTATTTTATATACGTCTACATACTTCTATACACACACACTCACCTACCCCAGGCTAGGGAAATAATAAGTACAGGAACTGAAAGAAGGTTCTTCGAAGTCTTTAGGAATAAGTCTGATAAAAAGACTTCAGGGAGAAAGGCTGAAACGTTTTGATTACCATGAAATTGAGGAATTTATTTTGAGGAGGTTTGAGAATATATTTTCCAGTTTGTGTGTTGTAACTGATAAGCAGACAATGGCTATAATAAAAAAAAAAGTTCATTTAGAGGTAAGAGAAGTACAGTCCTTACAACATAGAGAAACTTTGTGCATAATCTTGACTTCCAGATTTATTTGATACAGAACTAAAAACTAATTACCATTCATGAATTGCCAGCAGAGCTTCTGGCTTATGATCATAGATGGAGTGTATTCTATATCAACATGGACAGGACATTTTCTGGAATCTTAGAGTAGTCAAGGCTTTCCCCGTAATTAAAGAAACATTATCATTATTGTTATCCTAATTAGCTACATTGTGTACTTGTACAGCACACACAAACACCCCATCTGGGGGAAGGAAAAGGCTTAACACTTCTATGTGTCTGGCACTTAGCCTAGCTCATTATATACTTTATTGCATTAAATTCTCAAAATAAAACAAAACAAAACCCAGTAACATCCATGGTGCCAAAACGTACTGAATTCCTTGAATGCCAGTGGGAAGGCCATTGTTCCCTACCAAGCTTACTTATTTTTTTCCTTTCTTCTATTCATTTGCCTTTATCTCTTCTTCCTGCTTTCTGTGTTCCTTTCTTCACTCTCCTCTCCTGGACTCCTTGGTCCTGGTTGCTGATACTTTTTCCTTTTCCTTCCCCTTCCCTGTGCTTTCCTCTCTGCATTCTGAAGTCTGCCAAAGTCTCCTTTAGCTCCACTGGTAACTTTTGTAGCTAAAACTGTTTCAGGCTTCTGGCATAAGTCAAACCACATTTGGCAAAATGTGTGTTGGGTATCTGGAAACTGGGTTATACTCATTCTGGAGCAATTAACTAGATAATTGCTCTGGCATAAAGACAGCCTTGTACTATTCTTGTAATGAAATAGATAATTTTAACTGTAGCTCCACCTAATACTTCTAGGGAGTGCTAAAAAAACATGGCCCATTCTAGTTTTAGATCAATTAAATGTCTCTGAAGCTTTTTAATATGCTCTTTTACAGGAAGTTTACTGACCTTAATTACTGTGTTGTTTTTTGAGCTGGGAGTCCTTGGTCTCTCCTGAAATAAAAACCAAATGCTCTTTGAATTAAGTGTACATTGGAGGGGCAAAACCCATTCCTTTTCTTCCTTTAATTTTCTTTGGCCTGAACATTTGACTGGTTTGTTCAGCACTTCAGATTAGTTGTGACATTGGAAAGAATTTTGGAAAGCAGGAAGATGATGTTCCTGGTCTAATGCTGGTATTTATATCATTGACTGGTCACTCTGGCTGATCTACAATCAACCGCATAGTTATAGAGAACCCATCCTATGTTCTCAGCTTTGTACTGTTCTACAAATGAAAACAACATGGTTCCTTGTCCTGAGAAATTTATCATGTAATTGGGGGATTTAGAGGATCCAACACACATAACAAGAACAAACTGTGCAAGAGAACTGGGGGTAACTTTTTTTTTTAAACATTAAAGGCTGCTGGTATTCACAAGAAACAAGAGCTGTGTGACTAAGGAAGGTTGCTTGAAGGATTTGGGTTGGAAATGAGCCCTAAAGAATGTAGCAAGTGAGTGAGAAAGAGGGTGTCCCAAGCAAAGAGTATGTTCCTTTGTGTCTTCTCCCATCTCCCCCTTTGTGATAAAACTAGGCAAACAAACCAATGAGGCAAAATAGATAAACCTTCAGGTTTTGGAATCAGATAATGTTGGTTTGGACTGTTGTTACTACCTGGCTCTGTGACCTTTACCAAGTCTTAGGTCTATCATCTATAAAATAAAAGTGAAAATAGCACTTACATATGGGTCTCTACAAGGATTTCTTGAGGTTCTTTTCATTCACTCTATTTTTTGTTGTTGATGTTGTTGTTTTTGTTAATTTGTTTTAGCACTTAGTTCTAGATCCTCTGCTCGGCTTGGGGGATATAGAGGTAAATATATTGGATACATCTTTGTTCTCTGAAAACTTACAGTAGAGAAGACCAATGGAATTGAATAAAATAATTTGCACAGTTCCTGACTCATAGCAAATTTTATAGCAGTCTATATTGGTGCATTATCAGCTGCTCTTTTCAATAATCATAGTATCCCAAGTGGGGAATTATAAAATAGAAGAAATAATTCCAAGTCTTTCTGCCAACACAGCCAGTGGTACTATGCAAATTGAATATTCTGTACTGAGTCATTAAACCTCTTTAAAAGCATCCCGTTATAGAGGATCATAATACACTGTATATATAATGCGCACACACACACACACACACACAAACATATACAGTAATATTTTAGTTTGGACAACATTTCCTTAAGAATAGGAGTTTTGTCTTTACCTCTGCATAAGGACTAGAAAACTGTATAGCGTAGAGAGGCTCCTCATCTTTTGAATGGTGATTAACTGCTACTTTCTTGACCTTCATGGCAAATAAAACTGATGTAGTTATCAATTTAGCCCCACTGGTAACAATCTTTGGCACTCAGGCAATGACACCTGGGGACATACCTCAATTTAGTATCTACTTAGTCTTAAACAATTGTCTTGTTTGCACGTATTTTGTCTCCTCACCCCAGAAGTTATCAATGACTACTGACACAGATTCCTAAAAAGCAGGAATCTGAATCCGATTCAGAGATGAGCATGCAGGAAGTATATTAGAAAGTGTGCTTGGGATCACACCTAAGGTAGAGAATGGAAGAAGGAAAGCAGAATTGGCCAGAAGGAAAAGTTGGGCTGAGGTATGGTCTCCTTGAAGTCCTTGACCAGCTTATGAGGAGCTGTGAACCTGGGAGATCCTTGGTTGTCCCAAGCTGGGGCAATGGCACCAGGCATATAAATGCCTGGGGCAATGTTGCCAGATATTTATATATCTCAAGGAAAGCTGTCCCAGGAGTAGGGCCTGGCCTTGGATGAGTTGGCTCTCTTTAGCCAAGGTAACTCCCTGAGAAAACTGGCAGAACAAGTCCCTTATTCCTCGAGGATATGGGTGGGGTGTCACAGCCTCCCCTACATACACACCCTTTTCTAAAAAGTGAAGTTAAGGTGGAATCTTTATACTCTACAATGATATTGCCAGTGTCTGCATACAATAATCATGGATTTGGTATTCAGATACTCTTAGGTTCTCTGGAAGCCCCCATTACAACAGAAACTTGACCTCATAGTGGGTCTCATTCTCTGAGATGTGTAGTTGTTGGGATTACAGTCTGGGTGTTACCCGGATAATCCATTAGAAGACCATTCTTTTTCTCTGTATTTAGTTATATATACAGCTGAAACTTCAGCTCTCTTTTAAGAGATCTTTCTCTGGTCCTGAGTCAGCATTTGTTCATGAAAATGTTAGAGTTAAATTAGATAGTCACCTGTCATTTACTATCTTCCCTATTACATGTATATTCTTCCTAATGTTGTTTACATTAGCAATAAAGAGCTCCTGGAAAGCAAAATGATACTTTCGTTTCCATCAAGGACTGTTATAACTAGTTCAGTCATATTATAATACATTGCTGTACGGAGCTAAGCTAACGACTCCTCAAAACACTGTAATAAACTCAAAAATGATAGTTTATTCAGTTTTCAGTAACTATGAATTAAATCTCTCAGGAATGCATAAAATACAGGCCTTTCTAAGCTTACACTTAATTAATTTGTTGCCATTTATCTGACATTTTAATTCCAATTCAGATGTTAATCTTATATTGTTTAAAAATTTGTTCTTTAATGTTTTTATACTTTTTAAAGGTAATAGAACTATAAGGTATGTGTGTGGGGGGGTGGTAACTGAGACATAAAAAACCCATTGCTATGCTAATTAAGTGTGCTATGTGAAACTTCATGCTTTTAGAGAGAAAACAAACAATACTGAAATTTATTTTCTTGGATAAAAGGTGTTTGTTAAAAATATATTCCATGAGCTTTCTAGTTAGGTAAATTTTTGTCTTAATGTCTTGAAGGAAGTGTTTATTTGAAATTACTGGGGTGGGGGGACCCCACACAAAACAAAACATGATTAGCTGGTTACAGATTTAAGACTTATCATTTCTTATTTTCCATAGTTAAAAATAGGGCTGTTTTCAAACTTTGAGAATGAGTTTTACTCAAGTACAGTAATACAAGTTAAAGATTGATTTTTATTTTAATGAGCAAGGATTCTTACTCCCCTTCTCCCCACTTCCCATCCCCAACTAGTGTGTTATTTTCAGTCTCCTCTGTACTTAAACAAAAAAACTCATGGAAAATTTCAAATCAGTATAAAAGTATGAAGGTTAAGATAAAACCTGTCAAATAGAAAAGTATGAAGGATAAGATAAAACCTCTCAACTATATATGAAAGTATGAAGAATAAAACTTCCATGTGTCCATTACACAATTTCATTAATTATTATTTCCTGTCCAATCTTGTTTTATTTTTACCTCACCCACTTTCCTCTGTCTTCACCAGATTATTTTAATGTTACATTATTTCATCTGTAAATCAATGAAATTTACAAGTAAGGATTCTTTAAAAGATAACCACATTACACTGTAAAATTAACTAACTTCCTAAGAACATCAGATACCCAGTAAGTGTTCAAGTTGTCTAAGTATGACACATTGTTATTTTACTTATTTCAAATCACCATTCAAATAAGACTCATGTTACAACTGGTTGCTATAGCTCTGAAGTCTCTTGCTAGGTACATTTCCTCTTTAATTTTGTTTCTTAAAGTTTGTTTGAAGAACCCAGGTCATTCTGTATAATTCGCTACAGTCTGGATTTTGCTGATTGCTTTCCCATGTGTCAATTAATGTGTTGTGCTTTCCCCTCTATTTCCTACAATTTGGTAATGAGATCTTGAGAACTGATCAGATTTAGCTTTGTTTTTCACAAGAATACTTCAGCTAACATGTTTTACTTCCATCCAGAAGCATATAAAATCCAGTTAACTTTTTTTTAATGATGCTAACAGCCATTAATGATTATTGCCTAGATCTATTTTTTATGGTGTTATTTACTAAAATTCTGTCATTTCACTTCCTTTACTTTTATTAGCTGGAATACTTCAATAAAGAAATACTTCTCCATGTCAACTGTTGAGGTATCCTAATGCACAGTTTGTATACAGATTTCATTTTGCTTGATTCTTATTATTGGTTTTCAAAATAACAGATTGGTTCCTAATATCTTCTAGATACAATCAGTGAATTTATTATCTACCACATTTTGTACATTTATGTGTCAGCCTATTGTAATTGTTAAATGTGTTTATGTTCAGCTGTCCTTCAGCCAATGGGAAACTCTTCAAACTAGTTTATGTATATGTTCTTTTGATGCTTCTATAATACTTGTTGGCAACTTCCTAATTTTTTGGTATGACAACAAACCCTAGGTTCATTTCATACACTTCATATACAGACCTGGAATCAGCAATTTCTCCAGAATTCTGAGAAATGATATTAAAAATAACAATTTGGATGTTAGGGATTATTTGCTTCTTGCTAAAGTTCGTTGTTGCTATTGGGTCGGTCATTGTATTTAGGCTTTTTCAGTGAACAGCTTTGTTTGTCTTTGTAAATTACATCATGAGTTCTTACTGATAGTCTCACTTTTAAGACCATAGTGTTTTTTATTTAACTGCACTGATCTTGTGTACCTTCTTTGTCTCATGCTGAAAATCTCTGTTCTCAAAGAAATCCATATAATTATTTATTTGCTTTATCCCATGATACACGGACATTTGACTCAGAATAAAATACAAACACTGCCACTGGCAATATGATTAATACACTTTAAGACTTTTTTGTGGTTCTTTTTATACTCCAGTTACATCTTACCTGGAATATATAGTAAAAGTTACTGTATTTCAAAGTCATTTAAAATAGTTCCCTATTTTGCTACCAACTCAGTACACAGTTGGGTTTATTTGCTATGCTTTAGCTTTTTGGAATTTGCCTTTTAAAAACTATTAAAATTATGTACAGTATCTTCATTGTTTCAATGTCCAGTCTATAAACAACATATGTTCAGAGAGGTCGAGCTTCTCTTCTTGACCCCTTCTTTTCCTTCTCTTCCCTGAGGGGAATACTGTGAGAAATCCTTGAACCTTCAATCAATTTTTTTTTTCCTTTGATACTTAAGAAGGTTTTTGCCTAATGATTTTATATTAATATCCTTCTACACTAACCATTACTCTTTTCTTTCTGGATGTTGTCTTTTGGTTCCCTACCAGCACAACTGGAAGTAGATAATGACCTATCCTTCTCCTCATTGTCTCTTGGCCTTTATTTTAAACCATTATGCTTCCAGTTAATAATCATAAGGTAATGATTAATTTTGATCTACTTTTCATTTATTCCTCATTTATTCCTTTTTTTTTTTTTAGATAGATGTATATAAGAATGTAGAGCTATTACACACTAAGTTTTCTATATAAACACCAGTTAGCTTTAGTTCTTCAGGCACGCATTTGGTGTCCATCACTAGTCCTAAGTCATTGCCTCTCTATTTTTCTTACCAGTCCATTCTGAAGAAGAGTTATAGGCATAATATTCTTGGAATTCCTGAAATCGAACAAAATTTTATTATGGCTTTTATACCTGAAGGCATTTGTGCTAAATATTAAGTCATTCTCTCACATTTCCTTCCATGTTTCCTAGTTATTAGGTAGTCTTCTGTCATGAAATGTTTCTGTAGACAAATCGATGACCATCTCCTCCTTTTCTATTAGTAACTTGGTCTTCCTGTCTGGCTGCCTCATGGATCCTGTTTTTGTTTGTTTTTCTTAAGATTCATCAATTAGTGTATTTTTCTGTGTTGGTGGTTCTGGTTGTAATTCAAACTTCGTGTGTGTGTGTGTGTTTTAATATTTTTGAGAGAGAGGAGAAAGGAGATAGAGAATGAACAAGTGGTGGAGGGGCAGAGGGGGAGACAAAATCTGAAGCAGGCTCCAGGCTCTGAGCTGTCAGCACAGAACCTGATACGGGGCTTGAACCCATGGACTGTGAGATCATGACCTGAGCTGAAGTCAGACGCTTAACCAACTGAGCCACCCAGGTGCCCTATCCAAGTTTTTTATTTCAAAGTTGATTGAATTAAAATTTAAATTTCAATATGTTGTCTTATTATTGAATATATTGCAACCTCTTTACTTTGGTTTTCCCTATTTCTGTCTTTATCCCTTGAATCTTTTATACATCTTCATTCCTTTTAATTTTTAGGATTTTTTTCCTTTTCTGTGCTATTTATCTTAATATATTATCCCCAGTATTCATTTACTTTTGTGTTTCATCTATTTCTGAAATATTTCTCATAATTTTCTTGTTTTTTTAAACTGTCTTTCAAGTCTTTTTTTCCTATTCTAAATTTGGAGGGTTTTCTGTATCAGATTTATGTCTTTTTATTTTCTTAATTTCTTTGCTTATTTTCTTTGCTTAATTCCTTTGCTTATTATCGTTTTTATCTTTTCAGGTTTTTTCTTTATTATGTGCATTCATTTGCTTATAGGATCATTATTCCAGACCTTGATATATTAAACAGAAATTTTGAAAGGGGTTTTATCATAATCCTTTTCGGTTATTCATGTTCAAATGTGACCATTTTTCCTGTTAGTGTGAGATGATGAATCAGGATAACTTTCCTCAGAGCTTCAGAATTAGCTACTTGGACAAAGTGTTGAAGCTTATGACCTTGTATTTAATGTAGTACAGAAGCCATCTTTCTCATCTTCACGTTTATATGGACCTTCCTTTTTTTCCTCTGTTGTTCCTTTCTGGTTCAGTTTGGATTCTATTGCCAATAGTTTTTCCTCAGTGTAGACTTTTGTTCTAGAAGCAAGCTTCAGCTGGTTTCCGGAGTTAAAAGGCCCAGAATCATTCTACCAACATCTGACCTTATTATTTCTTCTATTACCCTATGAATTAGAGCCCATAAACTTTGCTGCCACTTTTGGCTACTGTCCTTTGTGTGGCCTTACGGAGTATTCTGGTTTGTACAGGGTTTTCTGCATCTTAAGATCATCCAATGGCCTCCTGCTTTTTGTTTTCTCAAAGTTGGAGATCCTATAAGGGTCACATTGTCATTGGTGTCTTCTGTCTGCCAGTTTGTGCTTTCAGACTTTGGGGACTCCTCACAGCTACGCTGTTTCAGAAGTATTTTGCGAGATTGGGGTTTTGCTATTCCTAGTTGCTCTGTCAGTTATAGAAGGTGGTGTGATTCAGACACCCAAAAACCTTCCGTCATCACTTTCTCAAGCCAGTATTTCAAATCTACGTTCATTTCAACATTTCCAAGCTAGAAAAACTATACAGAAACTTGACATCAGAGGCTGTATAACTCAGTGTTTTATCAGATAACTTGATACTACATTTCTATTTCCATTTTCTAGAAAAAACTTCCGTAAGTCTAGTGTTCTAGGAAGAAATAATGTATGATGATTCTGCATTTTAGCAGTGGTGAATGGGAAACATGGACAGTAAAGTTAGACTTAGATTTGGCACTCATCAGTATCACTGAGTAGTTTACCATTCATTACCTTTCTGAGCCTCTGTTTCAGTGCTGAGCTCCTAGTTAGTAACCAACTAATAAACTTTATGAATGAATAATTGAATTTATTTGAGCCCTGGTAGCTTCCTTGAATTATTTTGTGAGTTAATTTGAGAATAACAAAGACTATGTGTACAAATGCCTTACACATCCTTCGGTAATTACCTTCTTTTTCTCCTGAAGACTCCTAATGACAAATGAGGATGTTCTTATATGAAGGCATGCATGTGTTTGTATAAAGGACACATGTGTGCATGATGTCATGGGTTTGTGTGAGGGCTTGTGTGAGGGCATGTGCATATATGTACAGCACTCCACTCCCCAGTACTAAAGATCTACATTCATCATAGCTTTTACATGGTAATATTTAAGTGAATTCTAGAGTTAAAAGGGGCTAGAAATAACCTTTGGTGACTGACTTAGTTATATTTGAAATTGCTGATGATCCCAGTTCTGTTATGGGGGATCGTGGTTTGATTCCTAGTAGATTATCATTTGACCCGAGAAAAATCTCAGACAAAATCAACAAGGCTTGGAAATAGCAAAGACACTTCATGAGGCTTTTGGTGGAGGCTTAGGTGGAGCATTGATAAGACTGGTGATTAGGAACAAGCAGAAGGAAAAAAAAATCCAATTTTTAGAAAAGATCAACTCACAACAATCTAAAAAATGAAAGCTGACAGGCAATTGATGGCTGCACTTTACTTCCACTAACCATAAAGGCAATAAAACTGGATGGAGAAAAACAACTGATGAATGCCCAGGCTTTGCCTCCTAAAGAGAGCAATCCACTTAATAGAAGCCAGAAATGTCCTTTCACTTTCTCAGTATTAGTTTCTAGATTCATAGACCAGGTTTGGATCAAGCAAAAGCTGGGCAAACTGTTGATGGTAAAAATGGTGCTTCTTAAAGTAACAGATCACTGTCCATAGCTCTGTGTCTCGGCCTTTCTTACATCCCTTTGGAGATTAATTTCAGTAAATGAATGGGAAGGAGAAGTAGGGGCGATTGGTGATTGCTTGAGCATTGTGGCAGCTATAAACACCTCAGCTACAGTGCTATAGGTGGGGGCTAAAGTAATAAGAATTTTCAGTTTCAAGGTTTTAAAGATCCAGAAAATAGACATGGAGAAGATTATACATAGCATAGCAGAAATAGAAATACATAGATAAATTCTTGATGAATACAGGAAATTGAAAAACAGTGTGGGTCCATAAGCTTGCCTCTGACTTTAAGTCCGAGAAATAAGCTACAAACACCTAAGTAGGAGTTGATCACCGTCATGGTAAATTGTCTATCTTTTGGCAAATGTTGAGTCTCAATAGAGTTCTTTTCATGTAGAGGTAAGTAAATACAGAGCAACTTGTGCATATAAAAATAGTAACAACAAAACTGCAGAATAAGAGAATGGTAATATCCTCTCAACTACTTACAAGAAGAACACGCAACTGAAAATGATCTGTTTACAGAATCTGTGCAAGAACTAGAAATACAACATCAAAATGTTGTTCTGCTTCTTCAAGAGTGTATTGGAAGGAGAGAAGACATTTTGGTGAAAAGTTAGAATGTAAACCTACATTGGAAATAGTACATACTGGAATGACACTGTAGAGAATAAAATCAGTAATAACAAATGTAAAGTTCTCTATGAATACAAAGTACAAGCAGATTAATGTCATGACAATAATAGAACTTACAGGTGTTTGTGAATTAGACATTAAAATATTTTAAAAATACAATTAGATACTGTCGGCTAAACAAAATATTTGAGAAAGTAGATTTGAAAAACTTCCCATATTGATGTAAAAAGAAAGATTCACATCTAAGCCTTTTCCACTAAAAGCTTTTAAGAAGGATAAAGAGAAAAGAAAGTTTAATCACTCATGAAGTCAGGGTAAAGAATTATTGCTTACAAAGAAACAAATCAGGTGGACCTGAGACTGCTCTTCTATAGCATAAAATATGTAGTAATAAGTAGGTCAGGATTTGAGGTGGGTGGGGACATCTTTGTGGGAGGTGTGGCCTAACCTGTAGTGATTGTCCTTTTTATGGAAAGCAAAAGAGTCTATAAGGTATGGAATGACTCAGAAGAGAAGACACATTATCTAATGTTCTTCTTGATGAAGACTACTGAACATGATTACTCAAATTAATAACTTGAGTATGAGGATATCAAGCTCAAGTGATTGTTTACTTTATACAGAATTAACATACCTAAAGTGTTGTGAGATTACTTCTGTAATCTAGATCCAAACCTGAGGCCCATAATATTTTGCTAAATCCTTCCTCTCTTATTGTACATTTTTCCCTATAGTAGAAAAAAAGTCTTTCAAGTTAAGCACTAAATCAGATCAGTTATTCCACAGTTAAGGTGTGTTTGAAGACCATCTAAAATAACCTAGATCTGGGGCGCCTGGGTGGCGCAGTCGGTTAAGCGTCTGACTTCAGCCAGGTCACGATCTCGCGGTCCGTGAGTTCGAGCCCCGCGTCAGGCTCTGGGCTGATGGCTCAGAGCCTGGAGCCTGTTTCTGATTCTGTGTCTCCCTCTCTCTCTGCCCCTCCCCCGTTCATGCTCTGTCTCTCTCTGTCCCAAAAATAAATAAAAAAAACGTTGAAAAAAAAATTAAAAAAAATAAAATAACCTAGATCTAACCATATACAGAAAATATATATTGGTAAGTATATGCACAAATTCTTAAATATCTATACACTGATATAGGCATCATTATAACTAGGGCTACTACATGGAGTTAAATGGTTGTGCCCTACACAAATGTGATGAAATGGGTAGGAATGGACAGAAATTTGGCCGTGGTCTTCCTCAAGGAGCACCCTAGCCCAGAGCTATGTCTGCTTAAGGACAAACAGCTCTCTTTTCTTGATGGGCATTCCAGGTCTTGTGCCTACAGTGCTGCACAACTTTCTAGTTCTCAAGCAGGCACCATATAGACTACAAGTGTAATCTGTAGCGAGATTTACTAAAACATCTGCTTCTCTCCCCCACACAGAAGTTGTGTGGAATATAAAAGGCCATTTTAATTACCAAAGACCTTGAGTAATGACTTTCTAATCTTTATACTGAATGACCTGGGTCCTGCTTTTTAATTAAAACTAGTAAACCAGTGGCAGACTCTTATCTACAGCAAAACTGTCATCATATCCTAGTCCATCTAAGCCCAATAAGTGTTTGTGAGATAATGATACTTAAAAATTACTACTACTGGTACCAGCACACGTGGTGCAAATAAGCTCTTGCTTAGGTAAGGAATTCTGTGAGATTTAAACCCTCCAATCTTACTTGACAGATAAAAGAGAAATTTAAAGAAATGGAAGGAGATGGGGCTATAACCACAAGAGCAATGCTGACCTAGAGGGAAGATCTGTAAGGAAATCAAAGTATCACCGGTTCTTATTTCTATCAGATAAGGTTCTCGAATCACTTTGCTCAAATTTTACATAAAAGTCAATCTGTATAATTTTATGGTACATCAATATAAAATCACATGCCATAAGATTAGAACTCATTTATTTTCAGAACAAAAAGGTTAGCAGTAATTACATCGATGTGTTAATTTCCAAGGGGTGAGACTATTGGTGATTTTATTTTTCCTCTGCACTTTTAACATGCTGTAAATTTATAGACAATTTCAAACAATATGAACTAATCACTTAAGTTAAAATTGTTTTAAAAAAAAATTGTGGCAAGACTATAGAAATAGAGAAAATCCCATTATGTATAGCAGATTTCAATATTCTAGGACCAAGACTGGTCTATTGTTATTTATACAACAGTTAGCTTATTACAATTCTAATTGTACAATTGTACAATTCTAATTATGATGGCGGCTCATATCCACAGAGAAATCCTACAGGAAATGAAGCCCTTGTGCAGACGCTGTCTTTATAAAAAAAATAGCGAAGGTAGTTTTGAGGTTTAAGTTAGTTTGGCACTTTATACACTAGATCACATTGTCATCTGAATTTCTTGGAATCCTACTTTGTCTTTAATGTTTTTTTTCCCTACATCTAAACAGAAAAGTTTTCTAAACATTGCCTATTAATCCTTGAATTTTGCAATAAAAATTAACAATTTTTATCTCCAGTGTAGGTGAGCCAACTGATAGTTTAAAAGCTTTGCCTCAGTCAGTGGAAATGCGGAGGAGGGGCTTTTTATTCTCCAGCCAATAGCCATGTCAATAATGTGCCTGAAGAGGGGAAACCTGGCTCAGTTGGTTAAGCATCTAACTCTTGGTTTGGGCTCAGGTTATGATCTCACAGTTGGTCAGTTTGGGCCCTGTGCTGACAATGTGGAGCCTGCTTAGGATTCTCTCCCTCTGCTCCTCTCTTTCTCTCCAAAATAAATAAATAAACTTAAAAAAATAATAATGTGACTGGAGAGACAATCTGGAAAACGTTTTTTCTTAAATTCATTTTTTAGATCCCCAGGGACAGACTTACTCAAGTCTTAAGAGGCTATCACTAGTGAGGCTTTATGCCTGCCTGAGAGGTCCTTAACATTCCTGTTAGCTTGACTACACTTCAGCAGTTTGCTTCTTGACTTCCATTAGTTCCCTGACTTCGATTTTATTAAAGCATTGACTTTGGAAAACTTGTAAATTCTTTCTCTGTTTCTTTGAGATGTAAATACTCTCCCAGTGCAGGAATGTCATTCTCGAAGACTATGAGAGCTATCCCTCTGAAATGCAGTCATCAAGAAAGAAAGACTGTGACCCTATTTCTCAGTCTGTGTGGGAAGGAAAGAGCCTAACTTCACCAGGTACCAATTAGGAAACACAGATGGCCTGATCACATTGACCAAGCCTCCCTTTCACTTCCTTCAGTACTTTTTCCACCAACCCATTTTCTCCTTCCTTTTACTTCAGCAGCATTGAGTTCAATCTCTTTATCTGTGGCAATGGTATTGAATAAAGTTATCCTTGCCTGTTTTAACTCTGCAGTGCAATTTTCCTTATACATACTGTATAATGATATTTGTTGAGTTAGATTATTACATCAGAAAATCCCAAATCTGGGGCACCTGGATGGCTCAGTCGGTAAAGTGTCTGACATCAACTCAGATCATGATCTTTGTACTTTGAGTTCAAGCCCCACGTAGGGCTCTGTGTTGACAGCTCAGAGCCTGGAGCTTCTTCAGATTCAGTGTCTCCCTCACTCTCTTTGTGCCCCTCCCCTGCTCACTCTCTATCTTTCAAAATAAAAACAAAACATTAAAGAAAGAAAAAAATACCTAAGACTCCAACTACTCTCTGGTTTAGATAGCCTTGAAAAACCATATGCCTCCAAGAAGCCAAGAGGGAATGGGGTAAGAGTTGATGTGACACCAGTACCTTCCATTTCTTCCTTCAATGTTAATATCATATTTCTGTTGAGAAGAGTTTAATTATGGTTTTTTCAAACATTAAAATGAGAAGTTTAGTTAAACACATTTAAAATTTTTTTATATGTTTGAGAGAGTGAAAGCCTGAGGAGGAGAGGGGCAGATAGAGAGAGAGAGAGAGAGAGAGAGAGAGAGAGAGAATGAATCCCAAGCAGGCTCTTCACTGTCAGTGCAGAGCCCAGTGTGGGGCTGTATCCCAGGAACTGTGAGAAATCAAGAGTCAGACACCTAACTGAGCCATGGAGGTGCCCCTACTCACAGTTTCATGTGTCTACTGCACGTGTGGTATTGAAGAATCAAGCCCTTTCAACCTAAATGTCACCTGGCAGGGCTCTTACAGTATAGTTTGGGCTACAGTTTCCTCTGTTACAAGTTTCAGCATCCTCTCTCTTGAGATTTTTCTTTTTGCCACTTTTAATCTTTCGGTAAATCTCAGTAGTGATGGGAGGTAAAGTGTGAGCTCAGTAGTCCATTTTGAATGGAAACCTGAGCACTTTATTTGGATTCATCCCTTTGGTGGCCTTGTTTTTTTGGCTCTTGGTCATTTCTTATTCATAAATGCTATATGGTTTATTGCTCTACCCATGTTTTTAGCTTTAAGTTTAGTAACTTTCCCCAAGTTTTTATGTGGGGTCTTGAACTTATTCCTAAATGACTATCACTTTATTTTTAAATGGTGATACCTATTCTTTGAAAAATAGAAGTGGGCAGAACATGGGGAAGGGAGATTCAACTAGAGGCTTTTTGCAGTGTTGGGTAATTGTGTGTTGTACTTGTCACTAAATCTGTTTCCTTTAACTGGGGATACACTTCTTAATTTTCCCTTGTGGGTTCCAGTGGAGCCTTGTAAATTATAAGGTCTCTAAATTACATTTGTGACAACCTAGAACCTGTTCCATCTCCTTCTGTTACTGCACTTGCCCCCTTGTGGTCTCCTTCCACTGGAAGGCAGGGTTGTAGATACAAATGTCTTTTCAGTGGGTTTTCTTTTATCTTCTTCTCCGTTGCTATTCAGTGATGTCAGACCTATTCTCCAAAATGACATACTCACTTCCAAATGACCACTGTATACATACCTACTAGGAGTGACACATAAGGAATTCAAGGAGGTATGTGTTGGTAATTAACCTGGCCTTTTACTTCTCCCCAGATTTTGCTTTCTAGGACTAGTGAGTTCCATAAATTGTAGTTTAGAATTATGGTAGGCCTTCTGATTCATTTGAGAAGAAGTTTTTCTATTTTCATTCTGTGATGCTTTTTGGTTGAGCATTGAGAGGAAAATGGGAAATAAAATAGATTATTCCTATGTTACCAAAATTTGCAATTGTGATTTTTAGTTGTGCAATTGTCCATCTCCCCTTCTAGACTCGAAGTAAGCCTTAAGAGAACAAGGACCTGTGTGTCTTCGCATATTTGACTCCGGCAATGCTTCTTCTAGGCTCCATATTTGATTAGTTATCAATCCTAGCTTCTGAGATTCTGGTGGATCTATTCTGTGTGATGGTTTCTATGCCCCTTTATAGGTCCTTTTATAAGGTCTAACTTTGGTCCAAGACAACCATGAACATTTGTGCCGTGGGTGGCTAAGTCAGCATATTATTCTCAGTGCTTCTGTAGCTACACTTCCCCTTTAGAGTCTCCCAGGGTGGAATTAAACAGCAAACACTCCATTTCAGTCTATCTCTGTAGTTCTCCTGAAGCTCCCTAATTTGACTTAAGTGAGTGGGAGGGAATCTTTTTGAAGTAGCAGGAATGGCTTGACCATGCACTGCTAGCTCTTTAAAATCTACATACTGGGGCGCCTCGGTGGCGCAGTCGGTTAAGCGTCCGACTTCAGCCAGGTCACGATCTCCCGGTCCGTGAGTTCGAGCCCCGCGTCAGGCTCTGGGCTGATGGCTCGGAGCCTGGAGCCTGTTTCCGATTCTGTGTCTCCCTCTCTCTCTGCCCCTCCCCCGTTCATGCTCTGTCTCTCTCTGTCCCAAAAATAAAAAAAAAAAAGTTGAAAAAAAAATTAAAAAAAAAAATTAAAAAAAAAAAATAAAATAAAATCTACATACACACACACAGTCTATATGTTTCTAGACAAATTAATATATAAAGCTCTAATATATTTCTTTATAATTTCTCTCTATACATATAAAGTATACCATTTTATATAACAAAATAACATTTTATATAATCTCTGTGCATATATACTTAGATATATTTAACTAAGGTTTATGAGGTAACACATAAATTTACATAATGTATAATCTTACTCTATATTGTATGCAATGTATTACATGCTACATCCTTCCTATATTCTACTTATATAGTATATTATATTCAGTATACTATTATGTAGTATATTTCAAAATGTACATGTATACTAATATTTAACATGTGTTAGGTATATCTATCATATAATCTATATTATACATATAAATTATATAGCCTTTCTACATAGATTATATTATCTTTGTTAAATTATTTATCATCTACCTGTATTTTTATCTTGTTGAACTACTTGAGATTAATGTACAGACATCATGACACTTTATCCTAAATACTTGATGTATATCTCTATCTACAGGATGCTCTCCTACATCATCAGAAACAATATTCACACATGAAATTTAACATTTATATGGTATTGTTATATAAATTAACATTTTAAAATACCCAATAACATTCTTCACAGCTGTGCTTTAAAAAAAAAATCAGGATATGATAAAAAAAAACAACACCTGTTGAATTTAGTTGTCAGATCACTTTTCATCCTTAATTTAGAACTGTTTGCCTCCCTCCCTGCTCCTTACCCTTTTTAATTCTTTTAAGACTTTGACATTTCTGAAGTCCAGTTGTCTGGATTTGCCTTAGCATTTTCTAATGTTACGCTTCAAGTAAACCTTTTGAAATGAGCTGTACATAGATAACTGGGTGTACCATCTGTAACATCACCCTAGGAGAAATGTGATATTATTAAATATGCTCCATTAGATGATTTGTTAAGGTGGCACCTACTAGATCTCTCTATTGTGCAATTATGTTTCCCTTTATAAATGAGTAGTAATCTGATAGTTTATACTTCAGACTGTTAATATCCTGATCTCTAATCAGCTTTCACCTAAATGTTTTAACATCCACCAATCATTCTGGCCTGCATTAATTATTAGAGTGGTGGTTGCAGAATGAAGTCCATTCTTTTTTTTTTTTTTTTTTCATGAGTAATTTAGCCTTTGGATTGTGGGCATTTTGGCACCTATTTCTAGGTTTTAGCTTTGGTACATTAGCCGAAACTGATACATATAGAGTTCAGAATAGGATCCTGATATGAATTGTTGTTAATATTTTTTCAGAGCAGAGATTTCTGTTGTTCTTATTATAAACACTTCAGGGCTTAGTACATTTCCTTCAGAATGGTAATTGCCCCCTAAACTGTATTAATTAGTTTGATTAAATGTGAGAAATGTTGTGTATGTATGAATATATATCTTTGCATTAGAATTTTGGACTGAGCCTATATGATCAAAAACCCTAGATTAAAATAATATATACATTGGGGCACTTGAGTGGCTCAGTTGGCTAAGTGTCTGACTCTTGATTTCAGCTCAAGAGATCAAGCCCTACATCAGGCTCAGGCTGACAGCACAGAGCCTGCTCAGGATTGTCATTCTCTCTCCACCCCTCCCTCTGCTCTCACTCTTGCTCTCTCAAAAATAAATATTAAAAAAAATACAAATTTGGAATTTTAAAGAGCTTACTGGGTTGTGTCTAAAATATTTGACACTTGGGAGGTAGTATACTATACTGGTTAAATGTAGGTTTTAGACTTAAACATTTGTCTGACCTTAAGCATAATCCTTAAAATTTCTATATCTAATTTCTATAATATTTTCCTTCTTTCTTTTTTTAAGTAGGCTGTATGCCCAGTGTGAGGCTTGAACTCATGACCCTCAGATCAAGAGTTGCATGCTCCACTGACTGAGCCAGCCAGGAACCCTAAATTTCTATACTCTTTGAAATGGGACTAATAGTGCCTACATTTCTGATAAGTCTTAAGGTAAAATGACATAAAGTAGAAATCTTTTGGCATAATGCCTGACGCAAAGCCATGCCTTGAAACACGACACGTGATAAATGTTAGCTAGTACTATCTTTGCTCCTGAATTATAATAACAAAAATGGCACTGTTGAACATATTAATTATGTATGCTTTGAGTGCATACACCTGCTATATCCAATAAACAAGTGAAATAAATACTAAAAGCCAAAATTTGACATTATCTGTTGGTTCTTCTGTGATGTGGATATTTGTAAATATTCTTTATGAGATTTGTTTATAGCAGATATTTATGAATTAAAAAAAAACATGGTAGATTTCAAAAAAACACAGTTTATACTTTCTCAAGTCATGACATGGAATTTTTTCAAAAACCTTTCTAGAGAGACAAATGCAGGTTGTTTGGGGCTTATTTTCCCAAACACGGTGTCTAGTTTTGTTTGGTAATTTCATATCTCATGATGCCTTCTTTAGTTTCCAGACAAGATTGCCCCAGTAAGGTCTGTTCCTTGACTCTCCTTATTTATCTTTTTGTTCTTTTTTCTCTAATTTTTTTTTACATTTATTTTATTTTTGAGAAACAGAGTGAGACAAAGCGTGAGCGGTGTTGGGGCAGAGAGAGATGGAGACACAGAATCCGAAGCAGGCTCCGGGCTCTGAGCAAGCAGTCAGCCCAGAGCCCGATGCGGGGCTCGAACCCACAAACTGTGAGATCATGACCTGAGCTGAAGTCGGACGCTCAACCAACTGAGCCACCCAGATGCCCCTCTTTTTGTTTCTTAAGAAGACATCCAGATTCACTTTATCTTTCTTCCAGGAACCCAGCACTCACAATTTTCTATGGTTCTTTTTTTTCTATCTTGTCAAGCTGTGGATACTGTTCTCTGAAAAGTTAACACAAAGTCCATCTGGTATCTCATAACAGCATGCCTTTGGTCCATTTTCATTTTATCATAAATTATCTTAACATGATGCACAGAGTCCTTGTAGTATTAAATTGAAACAAACTTTCTGAAGCCCATCCTTGGTTGTCTGCTCTTAATGGTTTTGCCTTTACTTTGAACAGGTTAAGTGCACCGTAGAGCAAAATGAGCTGTGAAGCCATGGAATTTTTAATGACTCCTAATGTAATACAAAGACTTCATTATGAAAGACTTAAATGGTAATACTTATACAAATCTTACCTAATTTAGGCTGGCTTCTCAGGCTAGAGAACCTTCACAAATCATCCTCACCTCCCTGTTTTTCATTCAGGATGAAAAAAAGTCTTCAGAGACTAGGGTGGCCATGGAAAATGAGCACTGATGATCCACCTAGAAATCAAAAAAAAATAGGAAGAAGGAGGTACTGAAGGCAAATGACATTTAATTGGCTTTCTCTATTCATATTGATTTTTGGGGAAACCATGACTCTATGTGGATAATGTAAACAAACATTTTGGAAACGAGTATGGTGGTACATGTGCATGGTATATTTGTGGGCACAACAGGATATTAATATAGATAATTCTGTGCCCCAACACATTTTTTATTTTTTTTCTGTGATTCATAGACACCTGAACTAAATTATATGTATTACAGAATTTATATTATCAACTGTACATCTTCTTAAGCTTGTTCTTGAGAGTACACAACATTCTAACTTTAGCACCACATGGCACTGGCTGTCTGCTGTATAAACCCAAGGTAAGGCTGCCTATGAATGGCTCAATGAACGGGTAATATTGGATCATGCTGAAGATCTGGGTTCTACTATATTTGAAGTATTTCTTATCCTAAGGCAATAAAATTCTACTAGAGGAGTCTGTATGTGATTTGTGAACTTGGGAACTTGAAGTCCTCTCTTCCATTAAGTTGTTTTGATAGCAAGTCTCAGTGTTGGGTGGAAAACTGTGTAGATTTTTTGCCAAACTATTTCTGACAGAAGTATGTTGTCCATCCTGAGACTGTGGTTTTGCTTAAGTTTTCTGTGCTAAAATCCCTCCATGTGGACAGTGATCCGAGAACAATTATCAATCACCTTATGTGTAGGAGCACCTGAGTGGTCAAACAGGGATAGCCATCTTGGCTAGGCTTTTCAAACTGCCTTGATTTGAGCCTTGGGGAAGGAGAGAAAGGAGGGTGATTAAAGGCTAGAGTTAGGGAGAGTTTGGACCCAGCATGGGAGCAGAAACACTAGATGGGTAGCATATTGGTGGCAGTGTTCTTATCTTTACACATACACCCAACACTGAAGGCAAGCAAAGATTTTGCTGTTCAGAGTGGCAGATAGGAACCTAATAAATTGCTCATGCCCTCACTCTATTGAGTCTCTCTAGCTCAGATGTTTGGGTTAATTGCTACCTTCTCTTGAACTGATCTGGTACTAGTTTATTCTCCTCCTTCCAGCCAGTTTTCATGTATGACTTGTTCTATACTTACTGTGCTTGTCACTCCAGCCTCAAAATTTCATCCTCTTGCTCTTCCTTCTCTTGCCATTCTGTATATCCCAATCTCAGTCCACTGTAAACCCTACATCAGTGCCCAACTAGGCCACTCTCTGTTGTTCCCCTATAAGGATGTGTGATAGTGGGTGGTAAAAGTTGGGACAGATGTCCATTCAGTCATACACCTTATTTTCCTGTACAGCCAGAAATTGGCTATACTTGCATTTACATTTTCAAAGCTATGAAGAAGACCCAAGTGCCACTCGTTGCCTTAATTTGGAGAGCAAGGGAGGGACATCATGAGCATGAGCAATGAGTTTTCTAAAAATAGTGGTAATCGCTGTCTGTCTTGAGTAATTTTTGGTAGGGTCTAGTGATAGTATTTATGCTATGTTACATTAAAACTTATGAATTAATTTATAATATTGCCAAAGCTAATGGACTCTCTTTGGCTCATTTCTTGGTTAACATCACATTCCATTCCTGAGATAGTTTTCTCTTGGCTTTTGTGATCATACTTCCATATTTTCTCCTATTGTACCTCCTTTGTTAGTCTCTTTGCTAGCTTCTTTCCTCCTGAAACTTAAAGTATCGTAGGGGCTTTGGGTATGGTCCTAGCCTCTCTTCTATGTATTCTTTCTCCCTATATCATCACATCCTTTCTATATGCTCATGGCTCACAAATTTATATCTCCAGATCACATTGCACCCTTCAGGCTTAGCTTAAAAACAGAGTCTACGAATTTTTCTCTTTCCCATCCACATCTTGTCCATGAGAAAGTCTCACCATTTGTCTGCATGTTTCCTCCTCTTCTATCCCAATCCCCATCATCTTTCCCCTAAATTTCTGTAAGTTTAGCATATCTTCTTCCTTTTATGCTTCATGACGTTTAAGGGGCACCTGGGTGTCTCAGTTGTTTAAGCATCCAACTCTTGATTTCGGCTAAGGTCGTGATCTTGTGGTCATGGAATCGAGCCCTGCATCAGGCTTTGCACTGAGTGTGGAGCCTGCTTAAGATTCTCTCTCTCTGTCCCTCTACCCCTCCCTGCTCACACACACACTCTTTCTAAAAAATAAAAATAAATTAAAATAATTAATGAAAAAACTATGCTTTGCGACCTTTAGTAATCCAATATCCAAAAGAAAATCAGTGATGCAAAAAATGCGTTTAGATAGATAAGTGCTTCTTAAGTCATTTAACTGGCTTATTGTACCTAGAACAAAATAGATGGTCTATAAGGCTATGATCTGACTCCTGCCTACCTCATTAGTCACATGTTTATAATAATTGCTGTTTTGTAAACTGGCCCCTTTATATAGAAAATAAGGACAGACCAAAGGAAGAGGCAGACCACTTCAGGCTGGTTCATGACAGGTTTAATAAGCAAGGGAACTTATGAGGCTTGTTCTTGGGCAACTGCAAGAAAAATAGATCTCTGCACCTGCCTGCTAGAATATTAAAGTTCATATAGCGACCTTAATTGGGTTTAGTCACCTATATCACACACATGGTCTTAACACCACCTTACTCTCTCAAAGCTGTGTCCTTGGAACAGCTTCCACTGTGAGAACAGTAGGTAGAGTGTACATCCCAAGGACAGGGAAGAGGGTGAAGAGCCTCTCATTGCCTAGTCCAGCTCTCACGTCAACCAACCGTCAGGTCTTCTCAATGACCTCCAATAACTAATTTAACTTACTACTATCTAGGTGTACTGCCCTCCTTTCCAACCTTTAATTCCACTAAGCTCCTTTATGCTTCATTCTTTGCATATTTACAATTCCTTCTCTTTTAACTTTCTTTAAATTTTTTAAATATTTATTTACTTTTCAGAGAGACCGAGTGTGAGCGGGGTAGGAGCAGAGAGAGAGGAAGACAGAGAATCTGAAGCAAGCTCTAGGCTCTGAGTTGTCAGCACAGAGCCTGACCCGACACTCAAACTCAAGAGCCACGAGATTATGACATGAGCAAAGTCAGACGCTTAACCAACTGAGCTACCCAGGCACCCTATCAATTCCTTCTCTTTGGAAGGCATGACTTTTGCCTTGGTACCCTGTTGTTTCTCATTCATCCTTCAGATGTGTCCAGTTTACCTGAAGTCTACCTCTAACCAGATAATGTCTACCTCTATCACCAGCCTTTTTATAGCTTTCATATTTATCATGATCTGTAATTACCTAATTATTGTTTACTTTCCTTTCCTTCCTCTCCACTGCCCCCACCTCTCCAGCATGTAAACTCTGTGGGCACAGGTTGTTTGTCTGCCTAGCTCTCATCAGTATCCCTAGAGATCAGCACTTCCTGGCACATAAAAAATGCTCAATAAAATTTTGGTAAATGAATGCACAGAAGGATATGTATAGCCACATCTGGCATCTAAAGGATAACAGTACATTCTTTTATTCATTCAAGTAAAGCTTGTCTTTCTTTTTTTAGGAGTGGGTATTAAGAGAGTATTAGAAAATAGAGGGTCCATGGAGCTCTTTGTCATGCTGAAATAGATGATAGTCTAAATATATTGGAAGCCTCTGTATAAGGGTTTTCTTAATCATCTGTATGGCAGGTTTAACCATGAAAATAAAATTCTTGGCTTAGTAGAACCTGAAACAAAGCTAGTTTTTCATGTACTGCTTCCAGATCAGGATTCAGCTGCAAGAAAATAATGAACAGAGTTAATGAGTTAACAGTTAAGCCAAACTGTGTGAACGCCAAGCATAAACACCTAGCCCAGGTTGTCTGTAAATCTGAAATCAAAAACACCCTGAAAAGTGAAGTTGTGTTGAAAGTCTATAGCAAACTCTTTTTTGCAGCAAACCCTGATTTGAACGTAAATGGGGCAATTTCAAGTCTTTAGCTCCAAATTGATGTTTCCCTGGAGAAATTGTAATGTTTTCAGTTAATGTGGTATTTGCAGCTCATGTGCATGAAGATCCACATCTCTGGGGTGCTTTGAGTAGCTTTCAGAATGATAGTCCATGCATTCTGGGCTGGACTTAGAGTGGTTCTTTTGTGGTGTTCCAGAATTATATCAATGGATTCAAAATACATCCAACTTCTTTCATCACTTATTATATAGGTACACCTGTTAAGGTGTGGGGACATGTTTTTATCCAGGAAATTAAAACCTAGAAGCTTCTGATTATAATTTATTTGGAGGAGGAAAACAAGTTTGTTTTTTAGTAAGTGATAGTCAATATTATAGAAGAGATTGCAGCAGATAGGTGGTAGCACACAGAATAAACAAATATAGGCAGTAATAAAGCAAGTCTTACAGTCTTAATGACTTTTCAAATGAATGACAAGTGGTGACAATGTTTATAGTGTGATCCAAGTTGAACTGGCCATCGCTAATTACCAGGTCTTTTGTTTGTGCTTGGCTTTCATACAGACTGACTTGCAATATGCCAGATTCAGTCAACTGCAAACTTAAACTGAACATTTTCTAGCACTGACAACTCTTCTCATTAACTCTGACCATCATTTTACTGCAGCTGAAACCTCATCTGTCTGGAGGGGATACATGAGGAACCTGCCTTGTTTCAGGCTCTACTGAGAGATATTTATGTCCTCGGGTGCTGCCACTGCAATTAGTCAATCCCATGTTTGATAAATCTTATTTCTAAGAGCTCAGGACTGCATGTTTGATAGCTCGTAGATTGTTTGACATCCAGTACTATTGCAAGCAGTGTTAGTTCTAAGGAAAAAATAATAGACTGCTAGTGCATTTTATTTTCTTTCCTATACCTGGTGCTTTATTCTCTTTCTGTTTCTTCAATCTGTCTCCAATGGACCCTGGTGAACTTAGAAACCAGCAGTTAAAAATAGAAGCTTCCAAGGACAAAGAAGTGAAATGACTCTAGGTTGGTAAATATCTCTGTCCTAAAAATGTGAGAATAAAGCACTGGATAAAAAACATGTAAATAGAGTGTGTGAGTTTCAGTGTATTCAAATGATGATCTCTTAGATGGGAAAAAACGTTGCCTTCTGAATGAAATACAAAGATAAGTTTCTTCTTCCTTACTCTTGTATACTTTGCAAGAGCAAAAAGTAATTTCTGCCATTAATTAATAGTACTTTTCTGAGGTAAAATCCATGTGCAGTAAAATGTATGTATCTAAGTGAACACTTCATTGAGTTTTTGATAAATGTTATACCCATGTAACCTACACCCCTATCAAGATGTAGAATATTTCCATTAACCCAGAAAATGTGTCGTTTTCTCATATCCCACTCTCAGATACAAATATTTCTGATTTCTGTTTGCATAATTAAGTTTTGTCTGTTGATGAACTTTATGTAAATGGAACCATTATTTGTTATATAGTGACTTAGATCTTCACTGAAAATAATATTTTTAGACTCATCCATGCTGTTTTGTTTTTCTGTGTTTTGTTCATTTTTATTTTTGAGTAGTATTTGTGTAAATATAGCACAGATTTATTTTAAAAAATCTGATGGATGTGTGGGTTATTCCTACACTTGGCTTTCTAGATAAAGCTGCTTGAATGTTTTTGTATAAGTCTATATATCTATATTTTTTTTGTCTGTGTAAATACCTAGACTGGTGATTATTCTGTCATAGAGTATATGTATGCTTGACTTTGTAAGAAACTGCCGATTTTCCAAAGTGATTGTACCATTTTACTTTCCCAGTAGTGTAGGGGTTCTAGCTGATTCACAAATTCTTCACAATAGTGTGATTGGCCATTCCAGTTGTTTTTACATTCTGAAAGTTTTAATTTGCATTACTTAGGTGACCAATGAGTCTGGGACATGTATGTGCCCACTCTGACTTTGGGTGAGGAAGGAAGGAAGGAAGGAAGGTTTGTTCACAGAGGTAGATAATATAGGAGGAGAAAAGGAGAGAGCTAAAGAATTTAGTTTTCAGTATATTGGAAATACAGCACTTAATTTCAGGAAAAGAGTTTGGGAGACACAAGTTTAGAAATTTATGACCTGTTAAACGTGAAAGCTTATGCCACTCTTAGTAAAAGAACAAAAGTTCAGTTTTGTAATTTCATGAATTGTCACAAAATAACTTTTTTCAGCCTTTTCTACCTCTCTGCTGCATTAGAATGAGAAACCATCTGATCACGAAAAGAGAAGGTTTTTGTTGTATTGAAGATACAGGTCTTTCTCTTCACTCCAAAATAGATGAGGTTTGTTGTTACACTGAAAGAGAATTAGGAATATGTGTTTTTTGAAAGAATGAAACCTTTCTAAATTCAAGTATGAGTATTAATAATTAGTCCTTTCCAGACCTTGTAACTCCCTCATAGGTAGGAAAAAAGACTTACCAAGAAGTGATTGTCTCTGTTCTGGGCTCTTTGAGAAGTTCTAGCTCTGTTCCTGTCACCTTTCTGCAAACTTACACCTCACCCACAAAGAGTTCTTCCATATGAAGTGGGTAGATGAGTGATTGTCAAACTCTGCATCTCAACAGATCTCTTACAGCATTCTGGATTTCAAAAAAAAAACCAATTCCTAGGCCTTCAGAGATACTGATTCACTAGCTATGGGACCCGTTCTTGGAATTGGAATTTTAAATTAAATACCACAGGTAATTCTGAGGCAGATGAGCTGCACACATATTTTAAGAAAAACTGGTATTGATAAACAGTAAAACTTGTAGCTCTAGTTTCCACTTGTTGATCCTTTTTACACTTAGAGTGAAAGTCTGAAATCATAGGATTTCATACCTTGTTATCTTATTCATACACAATTCATAAGGTGTTATCTTCCTTTTAAATTTACTAATAAACTAATTGACAATCCATTCCACCTATTAAAATGCTCATCTGAAGCCATTCTACTGAGCCCAAAGAACCAATTTTATTTTTCCAGCGCTTACCCTCTCAAACTACCAGTCTGTTACTTCAGGAAGGGCCCAATCCCTTTCCAAAATTTTGTGGTGGTAAGAACATTTAACATGAGATGTACACTCTTAACAAATGTATAAGCACAAAGTTGTATAGCAGATCTCTAGAACTTCTCATCTTGCAAAACCAAAACTTTATACCCGTTGATGAGCAACTCCCCATTTCCCCAAACTCCCTGGACCCTGGCAACCACTGATTTGCTCTCTGCTCCATAATATGACTATTTTAGATGCTTGTGTAGGTGGCATATGCTGTATTTTTTCTCGTGTGACTGGCTTATTTCACTTAGCATAATGTATTAGGTTTCATCCATCTTGCCTATAGCAAGATTTCCTTCTTTTTTAAAGGTTGAGTTAGTTTAGATGCACCCAGAATAATTTCCCTTGATGAACTCAAAATCAACTGCTTTGGGATATTACATCTTCAAAATCTCTTTAGACTTGACAATAATGTAACCTAATGATCTGAGTGAACTTCATATTTACAGTCCGACCCACACTTGAGGGGAGAGGATTATACAAAGTGTGTTACACCAAGTGGCAGGAATTTGGAGGACTGTCTGAGAATTCTGCCAATGACTTTTCCTCCTGATGGATGGTTTACTTTTTTGTTGTTTAATGGATTACTTGATCATTGTTGCTGGGTGATAAGTACTCAACAGACAAGTGACCAACTCTATTGACCTGTATCACACAGTGTAGATACAGTCCATTTCTCAACAAATAAAAATGACTTCCTCAAAATGAAAAAGTAGATTCATCAACTGTTTTTATCTTCTATATAAACCATACAAGCTACAATTGATTTACTTTAAAAGCAACAAAAATCTAATGCTAGAAATAAAGACAGATGGAAGAACATGAGCCTAATTTGGTGTTTCGCTTGCTAGTATTTGTAGGAAACTCTTTCTTTGTAACTAATTCCTACTCAGATCTTATTGAAATCTGGTAGTTAAATCCTACAACTCACTAAAAGGACCATCTTCAGGATAGAATCAGAAATACCCTAATTAAGGATGCCTATTTAAATTTATAAAGAAAACTAGATACTTACTTTGTCGAAGGGGGAAAAACGAGCATTTAAAACCCCCCACTGATAGTTCCTTAAGCAACTTAATATTTACTTTTAAAATGCTCAGTACTTTAGAAATGCACATTTTATAAATAGTTCACAGAATTGAACATACTTTAAAATAGAGGGGAAGGGAAACAGATTAGTGGTCTAGAAGAATCTTTTATACTTCATTCTTAAATCATAATTAAACACATGCCATGCTGATTATCACGTTACACTCATTTTTTGGTGATGCATAGGCTTTATGCATGGCAGCACCCAACAGCTGCTCTTAAAATTTCGCTCTTCATGTGATTTATCTTTAAGCCAAACTTTAAGTTAGGAGAAGGAGCAAAGATTAGCCACAGACATGTACAATAAGTAACCCTCATAAAGTTTTAATTTTTTTAAGCTTATTTATTTTAAGAGAGAGAGATGAGTGAGTAGGGGATGGGCAGAGAGGGAGTGTGGAGAGAGGAATCCCAAGCAGGCTCCACACTGTCAGCCTTGAGTCAGAAGCAGGGCTAGATCTCTTGAAGTATGATCATGACCCAAGCTGAAATCAAGAGTTAGTTGCTTAACCAACTGAGCCACCCAGTCGCCCCCACCCGGAGAAAGTTTTTAAAGTCTCCTATATAACACTTTAACAGTTTCAAGAAAGAAAATAAAAGTACCCAAAGCAATGTTCACTCTTTTTGTCCCTTTGCCGTGGCAGGTTGCATCACTTCTGAAACATGATAGTTGGGAAGCTTCTTTGGCCTACAGTATGTGTGTATGGGGGGGGGTGGGAAGTGGGGGGGTCACTAAATATGTGAACTGCGAACCATCATTAAGAAGTGTGCCACAGTGTTTGCTGGTGGCTTCCTCTAACAGTGAAGGTATTTTTATTTAACATCTTTTTCTGCAAGGAAAAAAAAAAAATACAAGAAGAAAAAGTTGGAAGACTAAAGGAAAAGAAATGAAAATTTGAACCTTTTTCTTTACTAAGTTGTGGGTATTCAGTGGGAGTCATCATCACGGAGAACCAGGGCAGCCCAAACTGGTAAAGGTGAGTATAGCTCTTGGGGCTGGAAACTGAACAGACACATGTACAGAAGCCCAGAGATTGCTCAGAGAGCCTAGGCCTGCGTAGGGTGGGGCTTCCCCCTGAGTGTCAAAAGGTCTGGCAGAATAATTCCTCTGGCTGATCTAAATAAAGATGGTGAAGTTGGGGGTATGCAGTGTCTAGCTGCTACTTAAAGAATTTCTACTTGATAACATCACAGTTCATACAGTCTAGTCAATAATCTGTTCTTCATTATTAGTATTTGAAAGGAGTTAAGAGTGGGGAATGAGTTGGAGATTGTTAATTTTCACAGGCTGTGGCATATCTATTTTTGTAATTTGTGCCAGCATGATGGACTTATCCCATAGTGTTCTATAGTTGTTTGCAACAAGTTACTATTTCTGTAGCACACTAAAACCCTGAAGTTGATTTTCTTTGGGAGTTAAATTTTCAAAGTAGGTTTAATTATAAAACATACTCATTGTAATAGATTTAATGTAAAATTCTCCTGTAGAAACTATAGATGGTGATGCACTATGCTAAACAGTTTCCAAAGTGCTTGTCCTACCTGTTAATACCAAATGCTAGTTGAGCCCTGGAAATATTTGGTTTGAGAGGAGAAAAAAAAGTCCTTTCATCAATATTTATTGACCCTTACTTTGGGCACTGTTTTGAGTTGTTGAGCATAAAAGAATGAAAAAGAAATGGTTATTGCCTTCAAGAAGTTTACAGTCTAGTAAAAAAAATCTATATCCTATGTTCTCTTAAATTAAAAAGAAAAATTCTATCCTCATGTAATTGTTTAAAACATAACTATGAAGATAAAGGGGAAAGAGTATAATATCTAATCTCTATAGAAAACTTCCATAATTGAGCCACTGTTCTAGGTACTTTTATAAATACTGTATTCTGTGTTGCTGTGTAAAATACAGTAACAAAATCTTAGAGGTATACAAAGTAGGCATTTATTGGGGCGCCTGGGTGGCATAGTCGGTTAAGCGTCCGACTTCAGCCAGGTCACGATCTCGCCCTCCGTGAGTTCGAGCCCCGCGTCGGGCTCTGGGCTGATGGCTCAGAGCCTGGAGCCTGTTTCCGATTCTGTGTCTCCCTCTCTCTGCCCCTCCCACGTTCATGCTCTGTCTCTCTCTGTCCCCAAAATAAATAAACGTTGAAAAAAAATTTTTTTTTAAAAAAACAAAGTAGGCATTTATTTAACTCATACATCTGAGGAGAAGCTGGAGTTGGCTGATCTAGGCTGGTTCACCTGGACAGCTCTGCATTGTGCCTCTCATCTTCCCCCTGGGACCAGGGGCTACCCTAGGCCTCTTCTTTCCATGGCAATGGCAGAGTAGAAGCACATCGATTGGTACACCATCACTTTTACCCAATTTTATTGGCCAAAGCAGGCCTATGGCCCAACCCAATGTAGGGTAGGAAAATGACCCTTTTAGAGGAAGGAATTAAAAAGCCATATGGTAAGGACCACGAAGATAAGAAAAGCTGAAGAATTAGAACCAGTGATGCAATCTAATACGTGCATTAACTTATTTCTGGCAACAACTTCATGAGATAGATATTCCTTCATACTGTGAAAATTCAAGAGCAGTGTGATGGAAAACATCTGAAGGCAGACTGTACTGAGACTTGTGCTGGATCTAGTAAGTAGCTGTGGCTTTTAGCACTTAACCCTTTTATGTCTCTCTTTATATGTAAAATGAAGAATATAATTTTACTTGCCCTTTGGGGTATTACGAAAACACGTAACTCAGTGTCAACAGTAATAATGAGTAGAACAGCTGATGTCTTAAATTGTACCTATTGTTCTTCATCTTCAAGACATGGTTCTCTAGCTGTTGTTCACAACTAGCTTTTATTAAAATATTTTGAAGGCCTCCTTATAGGTATTGTTGCATTTTAAAATAAAACAAAAATATATACTTGTTAGTAAAAGCTATACATTAACTTAATAATAGTTACAAATTTATTTCCACTTACCATCAAACAGGTTTTTGGAAATGTCCGTTAGTTTTCATTAAAACCTCTATTTGCAGAAAATATGCTCTTCATCCAAATGTGAGATTTTTCTTTAACTCCTGTAGACTCATTATTCACAAATACAATCCATAATTTTCAAAGTTGGAGAAAGGTATAAAGATTTAAATCTGGGTATTTGTAATCTTACCTGAAGGGTTTGTGCTTGAGGAGAGATTATTTTATCTTGTGACAAACTACAGAAAGACATTTATTTAATCACAAAATAGTTACAGAATGCTTTTTTTTTTTTAATCTTTAGAGAGAGAGAGTGTCAGTGAGGGAGAGGGGCAGCGGGGGAGAGAGAAAATCTTAAGCAGGTTCCACAATTGGAGCAGAGTCCAGCATGACCCTCAATCCCACAACCCTGGGATCATGAGCTAAAATCAATACTCAACCAACTGAGCCACCCACGTGCCTCTAGACCATCTTTTAGACAAAACTTGTAGTAGGCACAATGAACAAGGATGATGAAGATGCTGTCTTCAAAGAGTTTGCAATCTAATGAATTTTTTTGAAGAATAACTGATTAACAATGTTAGTTCCAGCTGTACAGCATAATGATTTGACATTTGTATAAATTACACAATGATCACAAGTACAATTACCATTTGTTACGATACAAAATTAGTACATTATTATTGAATATATTCCCCATTCTTTACTATATCCCATGACTTATTTTAAAACTGGAAGTTTTACTTCCTGATCCTCTTTTTCTGTTTGGCATCACTCCCCCCACCCCAAAACTCCCTCTGCTGTGGCAGCCACCAATCTTTTCTCTGTATCCATGAGTCTGGGTTTTGTGTTGGATTGTTTTGTTTTCACATTCCACATATTAATGAAATCATGCAGTTTTCATATTTCTCTGTGTGACTTACTTCACTTAGCATAATATCCTTAAGGTCCATTCATGCTGTTGCAAATGGCAAGATTTCCTTCTTTTTTTGTGTGGCTGAATAGTATTTCATTATGTATGTATATACCACATCTTCTTTATCCATTTATCCATCGGTGGATATTTTCAGTTGTTGTTCTTTGCTATTGTAAACAACTGCGATGAACATGGGGGGTGGGGGGAGGGATACATATATCTTTTCAAATTCATGTTTTGATTTTCTTTGAATAAATCCCTAGAAGTATAATTCCCAGATCATATGGTAGATCTATATTTTTATTTGAGAGAGAGAGCGTGTGTGTGAGACAGTGGCAAGAGGTGCAGAGGGAAGAGAGAATCTCAAGCAGGCTACGTGCTCAACACAGAGCCTGAAGTGGGGCTCGGTCCCATGACCCAGGACCTTGACCTCACCTGAAATCAAGAGTCAGACACTCAGTTGATTGAGCCACCTAGGTGTCTCTATTTCTAATGTTTTGAGGAACCTCCATGCTGTTTCCATAGTGGTTGCATCAACTTACATTCCAACCAATAGCGTACAAGTATTCCCTTTTCTCCACATTCCTACCAAACACCTATTTCTTGTTCTTTTTGATGATAGCCATTCTGACAGATGTGAGGTGATATCACCTTTTGGTTATGATTTACATTTGCCTGATGATGAGTGGTACTGATCATTTTTTCAGGTGCCTGTTGGCCAATTGTATGTCTGGGAAAATGTCTATTCAGATTCTCTGCCCACTTTTTAAATAATTTTTTTAGTGTTTATTTTTGAGAAAGAGAAAGCATGAACAGGGGAGGAGCAGAGAGATAAGGAGACAGAACCAGAAGCAGGCTCCAAGCTCTGAGCTGTCAGTAAAGAGCCGGACGCGAGGCTTGAACTCAGAAACTGCAGGATCATGACGTGAGCTGATGTCAGATGCTTAACCTACTGAGTCACCCCCTCTCTGCCCATTTTTAATCAGATTAATTTTTGTATTAAGCTGTATTAGTTCTTTATATATTTTTATGTTAACCCCTTATCACATATAAGATTTACAAATATATTCTCAGATTTAGTAGAATTGCATTTTGTTGATGGTTTCCTTTCCCATACAGAAGCTTTTTAATTTGATGTAGACTATTTTTGTTTCCCTTGCCTTTGGAGTCAGATCTCCCCCAGGAAAATTGTTAAGACCAATGTCAAGGAACATACCATTTATGTTTTCTTTTAAGAGTTTTATGATTACAGGTCTTACCTTGCCTTTCATCCATTTTGAGTTAATTTTTACATATGGTATAAGATATTTGTCTAGTTTCATTGTTTTGCATGTAGCTGTTGAGTTTTTTCTGCACCATGTATTAAAGAGAGTCTGCTTTCCCCATTGTACATTCTTTCCCTTTGTTGAAAACCTATTGATCATATGTATGTGGATTTATTTCTGAGCACTTTATTCTGTTCCAATGATCTATGTTTTGTGCCAATACCATACAATTTAAATGACTGTAGCTTTGTACTATGGTTTGATAACAGAGTGTGTGATACCTCCAGTTTTGTCTTCTTTCTCCAGATTTTTTTGGCTTTTTGGGGTCTTCTTTGGTTCTACATAAATTTTGAAATTAGTTTTTCCAGTTCTGATTTTTAAAAATGCCAGGGAAATTTATATAGGAACTGCATTTAATCTGCAGGTTGCTTTGGGTAGTATGAATTTTTAACAATATAAATTCTTCTAATCCATGAGCATGGAAATATCTTTGCATTTATTCGTGTCTTCAGTTTCCTTTATCAGTTCTTACAGTTTTTAGGGTACATGTCTTTCACCTCCTTGGTTAAATTCATTCCTAGGTATTCTTTCTGCTGTGATTGTAAATTGGGTTACTTTCTTAATTTCTCTTACTGATAATTTGTTATTAGTATATTAAACTGCAACATATTTTTGTGTATTAATTTTGTATTGTGAAACTTTATTCTTAAAGGGTTTTTTTTTTTGGAAGTCTTTAGGGTTTTATGTGTATAGTATTATGTCATCTATAGATAGTGACTGTTTTACTTTCTTACTTCCCTTCTGTATACATCTTATTTATTCTTGCCTAATTTCTGTGGCTAGGACTTCCAATACAATGTCAGGGGAAAAAAAAGTGACAGTAGGCTTCCTGGTCTTGTTTCTGATCTTTAACGGAAATTAGCTTTTCACTGTTGAGTATATTAGTTGTAAGTTTACCATATATGGCCTTTATTATGTTGAGGTACATTTCTTCTATACCTGCTCTATTGAGAGTTGTTATTATAAATGGATGTTGGATTTTGTTGACTGCTTCTTCTATTGAACTGATCATGACTTTTATCTCTAATTTTCTAATGTGATGTATCAGGTTGATTTTCTATTCATTGACCCATCCTAACATTCCTGTAATAAATCCCACTTGATCACGGTGTATGACCCTTAATTGTTGAATTTGGTTTACTAATATTTTGTTGAGGATTTTTCATTTATGTTTAGTGGAAATATTGGCCTTTACTTTTCTTTTTTGTGTGGTGTTATTATCTGGTTTTGGTATCAAGGTAATGCTGACCTTGTAAAATGAATTTGGAAGCATTCCCTCCTCTTGAATTATTGGAGTTTTAGAAGGATAGATCTAAAATCTTTGAATTGGTAGAGTTCACCAATGAAATTGGCCCTGGATTTTTGTTTATTGAGACTTTTTTGATTACCAATTCAATCTCCTTGTTAGTAATTGGTCTATTTAGATTTTATATTTTCTTCATAAGTCAGTCTTAGAAGATTGTAAGGTTCTAGGAATTAGTCAATTTCTTCTGGGTTGTCCAATTTTTTGTTCATAACTTGTCTTATCCTTTGTACTTCAGTTTAGTCAGTTGTAACATCTCCTCTATGATTTTTGATTTTATTTATTTGAAACTTTTTCCTTTTTTTTTCCTTCTTGAGCCTAGATAAAGGCTTGTCAATTTTATCTTTTCCAAGAACCAGTTCTGTTTCACTAATCTTTTCTATTGTCTTTGTAGTGTCTATTTCATTTACTTTCATTCTGATCTTTATTATTTCCTTCCTTCTAACTTTCAACTTTGTTTTCTTTTTCTGGTTCTTAGAAGTGTATAGTTAAAATGTTTATTGGGCATTCCTTTCTTTCTTTCTTTTTTTTTTTTCTTTTTTTCCTTTTCTCTCTTGTAGGACCATATTGTTATGACCTTACCAATAAAATTGTTTATGTAGCATCCCATAGATTTTTTGGTATATCATATTTCTGCTTTCATTTGTCCCTAAGTATCTTTTTGATTTCTCCTTTGATTTCTTCTATGACCCAGTAGTTGTTAAGTAACATGTTGTTTAATCTCAACGTATTTGTAGTTTTTACAGTTTTCTTTTTGTAGTAGATTTCTAGTTATGCACCATTGTGGTCAGAAAAAGATGATTGATAGGATTTGAATTTTATTGAATTTATTGAGATTTGTGATCTATCCTGGAGAATGTTTTATGTGCACTTGAAAAATGTGTATTCTGCTTTAGGATGGAATGTTTTGTATATACCTATTAGATTCATCTTGTTTAATATGTTGTTTAAGTCTGATGTTTTGTTAGTGACTTTGGATGCGATGTTAAAGTCCTCCATTGTTACTGTAATTTTGTTTTTCTCTTTGTTAATATTGGCTTTATATATTTTGGTGCCTCTGTGTTAGGTGCATATATATTTATGTGGTCTATCTTCTTGTTGGATTGATTCTTTTATCACTATGTAGTGTCCTTTGTCTTTTACTGACAGACAGTATGTATATATATATATATTATTATATATTTTTTAAGTACATTTTGTCTGATAGGATATAGCTTCACCAGCTTTCTTTTTGTTTCCATTTGGATCAAATATTTGTTTTTCCCATTCCTTTACCATGTCTATCCTTACTTTTGAAATAAGTCCCTTGTAGGCAATATATAAATGTATCTTGTTTTATCCATTTAAACCACTTTGTCTTTTGGACAATTAGTACATTTACATTTAAAGTAATTAGTGACAGACACGTACTTACTGACATGCTGTTAATTGTTTCCTGGCTGTTTTTGTGCTTCTATGTTACTTACTCCTATTCCCTTGTGGTTGGTTGACCTTATTAGTGTTACGTATACATTCCTCATTTCTTTTGTGTGGTTACTACACATTTTTGCTTTATAGTTTCCATGAGGTTCACATATATCATGCAGTGTGTATAACAGTCTATTTTAAGTTGATAACAACTTAAATTTAAACATATTCCAAAACTCTGTTTTTACTCTGCCCCTTACATTTTGTTTTTATGTCACATTTTACAATTTATTTTATGTATCCCTCAACTAATTTTTATGGTTTTGGTTAATACTTTCGTCTTGTAACTTTTCATAGTAGCTTTATAAGTAATTGATCTACTACCTTTACTTTGTACTTACCTTTTCCAGTGACATTTTTACTTTCATATGTTTTCATGTTAATTGGTGCCATTTATCTTCAGCTTAATGAAGTCCCTTTAACATTTCTTGTAAGGCTGGTTTTGTAGTGATGAACTCCTTTAGCTTTCACTTGTCTGGAAAACTATTTTTTTTCAATTCTAACGGTAATCTTGCCTGGTAGAGTATTCTTGGCTAGAAGGTTTGTTTTGTTTTTGTGTTTCCATCCCCCCTCCCAGCACTTTGAATATATGTTATGCCATTCCCTTCTTCCTCAAAGTTTCTGCTGAGAAATCTGCATGCAGATAGCCTTATGAGGGTTCTCTTATGTGTAACAATTTGTTTTTCTCTTACTGCTTTTAAGATTCTCTTTATTTTGACATCTAATTATAATGTGTTTGGTGTGTATCTCTGTGCTCATCATATTTGGAACTCTCTGGGCTTCTGAGCTGAATTCCTCTTTGCCTGTGTTAGGTAAGTTTTAAGCCATTCTTCCTTCGGGATACCTATAATGAGAACGTTGTTTGGCTTGATGTTGTTCTATAGGTCCCTTAAGTTATCTTGATATTATAAATGTATTTGTCTTTCTGTTGCTCTGTCCATTGCCTTGGCTTCCAGCTCAATGATGGTTATCCTGCTTCTCTAGTCTGCTGTTGAAATTCTCTAGTAAATTTTTCACTTGAGTTACTGTATTTTTCAGCTCTGTGACTTCTGTTTGATATTCTTACACTTTCAATCCCTTTGTTGAAGTTCTCACTGTGTTCATTCTTCTCCCAGGTTTGTTGAACATTTTTATGAATATTACTTGGAGTTCTTTATCAGGTAGATTACTTACCTCCGTATTATTGAGGTCTTTCTGATGTTTTCTCTTAATCTTTCATTTGGAACATATTTCTCTGTTTCCTTATTTTGCTTGACTCTGTTTATGTCTGTACATTAGGTGAGGTACCTAGTGAACCTGTGTAGGTAATGAGCTTTTGTTGAACCTTTCCCTAACTCTTGGTTGTCTCTCAAACCTTATGATGGTCTGAACTACCTGACTTAATGTTGATATGTCCCCATTATTGAGGTTGTGCTGAGATCTATCAGTGGAGCAATCTCATTTAGTACATACTTTCACTCTGGAAACAAGACATTTGGGGAGCATCTTTTAAAATATGCAAATAAATACAGTTCTTTGGGGCTGCAATCATAGTTCTGAAGATCTTGAGGTGTCGCCTCATTGACAATTGCAAAAACGAGAGTCCACATGAGTATATAGCTTCTTTATGAGAGGTCTTATCAAGCTGTAACAAGACCAGAGGTGTTCAAGAATGGTATCTCTGCTATGTTTCCTGGGAGTACCTCCTTAGTTTCTAGATATGTGGAAACCTGAACTCTAACCATTAGGCTAAAGCTTCAGGCTAAGTAAATGGCACTTTTGCACAGGAAACCATAGTTATATTTGAGTTTGTGGGTGGTGGCCTGCCAAAAAAATGTCTTTCCAATTATATTTTCCCATTAAGCTCAGGAATGCAAGTGTACTTGGCCACCAGGGCCAGGTGATCAAGGGGCATCCCTTATGTGGATTGCAAGTGCCAACTGCCTTTAGCTACACAGCTGGAAAGCGTGGGAGGTGGGGCATGCTCATGGCCTCAGAGAGAAAATGTCTTGTTGCATGTGTCCCAGGGCTACAGGAATGCAACAGGAAAGTGCCTTGTCTGTGCATGGCTTTAGGCTGGGAGAGGGAAATGCCATGACTTTTTTGCACTTGCCAGGCCCAGCCAGGGAATCAGTGTCATAACAGCCTGTGATTTCTGACTTCAGCAAGATAATGCCGTGACCTCTCATGCCCATTTGTCTTAGCAAGGTGGTAAAATGGTGCCATGTTAGAGCTCACCCACTTGTGCTAGCAGGATAGGTGGAAAGTACAAATTTGGCATCTGCCAGAGCCTCTGTCACAGGGAAGAGTTTCAACTATCCTCTTCCCTTCTAGCAGATGTTTTTAGATTAGCAATTAAGTCTCTTTCACATATATAGTATAGGCACTCTTGAAACTGCTGCTTTCCACCCCCAGGTCTGGGGAACAGTGAGACCATATGTGAGCCTGTTAAAAGGGTAAACTTAGTTTCTTATAGCATTTTGGGTCTCCTGTACATCTGCTCCATTGGTTTTCTAAGCCAGATGTTTTTGGGGTTTGTTTTCTGAGTGCAAATCCCAGGAGTTGGGGTGCATAATATAGGGTACCTCCCTACCTCTTCTGGGAGAAGTGCTGGACTGGTGAGATCCCTCCCACTTGTGTGTCCCTGCGCTGGGGGCAGGGTTTTTGGTAAGACCTTATCTCTGCCTCTCGTGTCTTGTGGTCTTTCTATGCTCTGCTGTGGAGAAACAGCTCATCTAGTCTTCAGATATTTTTCAGAGGGAAATAATCCATGTGTACTGTAGATGTGGAGTGTCCCTGGGAGGAGGGGAGGTCAGGATTTTCCTATGCTGCCATTTTTCAGATGTCTCTGAAGGAAATCTTTTTTTTTTTTTTTTTTAAAGTAATGATTATAATGTGAAGGGTCTAATAATTACCTTCACAGAGTTCTGGGCATGGTAAAGGGAAATAGAGAAGGCTAGGAGTGAACCAAGCAGAGAAGTATACAGACTGGAAAAAATAGGGACTATCAAGCAGGCAGAGAAAACAGTGAGTGCAAGTTTAGGGGCTGTAGCATAAACTCATTAAGGATGCATAGAGTATTGGGGCGCCTGGGTGGCTCAGTGGGTTAGGCGGCCGACTTCGGCTCAGGTCATGATCTTGCGGTCCGTGAGTTCTAGCCCTGCGTAGGGCTCTGTGCTGACAGCTCAGAGCCTGGAGCCTGCTTCGTATTCTGTGTCTCCCTCTCTCTGACCCTCCCCTGTTCATGCTCTGTCTCTCCCTGTCTCAAAAATAATTAAACGTTAAAAAAAATTTATAAAAAAAAGCATAGAGTATTGAATTGTTGATAGTAGGAGTAGTGATGACTGCTTTCCAGAGATGACTCTGGAAAAATAGGCATGGATCAAATCTTTAAGGGCTTTGTATGTAAATAAGGATTGTGGACTCTACTTGAAAGCATTGTGCAGCCATTGAAAATTTTTAACACAATCGCATTTATATATGCTGTAATCCCTTTAATACCTTGTGGGAGATGAGTTGTCCGAGACTGTAATACTAAATATAGGAAACTGTTACTTTCCAGCAAGAACTGCTGGGGCTAGACTTAAGACACGGGCAATGCAAGTGGGAAGAAAAAAAAAAATTCCAGAGATATTAAGGATCTGGGCATGGAGTAGCAATGACCATCAACAAGACACTTCGTTTCAGGATTTGTTTTATTAAACACGAGGGTAATGCTTCAGTTTTCCTTATCTTTCAGCTTGGTAAACTAAGTACATGAAAATACATCTCTCTCGATTACAGCTATCCATATCTTAGAATTGTTTTCCCTAGATCCACAGAGAATATTTTAGGCATTACCAATAAGCACTTGTTACCATAAACCAAGGGTGGATGCTTGGGCCATTAGAATTGTTTGGATGAAGAGCCAAATCTATCAGGTGATAAAATTGGTCCCTGAGGAAAAATTGCTTTCACTTAATTAAATATGGTCCATTGGAATCTTAGAACTTGAACATTTAAGTTAACCACATAAACCCATTGTATAGATAGGAAGAATACTGAAGTCAAGAGACATTAAGTTGTCAGTGATAAAGTGCTACTGAAATCCAAATAGTCTAACTTAGTTTGCAGCACTTTCCATCATACCACACTGCCACTACTGTTTTATTTGAAAATTATCTTTGCTTGGATTAAATTGTTTTTCTTGTAATCCTTGAATGGGTTTTTAATCATCTTTTATTTAATTTCAACATTTTATCCCTATTCATTTTTTTCATTTTGTGTTTTTAGTTCCAGTTGATGATTTCCCTTTAATGGAATAAAAATTCAGTTTTATTTTGTGTTGCACATGAAGCAGATAGAAATAAAACTTTTTAAAAGAATAAGCCTCAAATGCATCCCCCAGTAATTTGATATTAGAGTACTTTTAAGTAAATTATAGTTAATTAAGCATGCAAATACACTAACTACTTTAAGTACCTAATTAGCTACGTTAACTGAAATAATTGTCCTGAATAGCACATTTTTAAAAGGCATTTTTCAAGGTGCTACATAAATCTTTGTCTCTCATGTGAAAAATGTAATTACTCTTGGAAGAAAAAATATGGTAGCAGTTGATTGTTCAGGAATACAAATGTTGTAGCATGAAATACTAGCCTCTCTAGACCCCAGTGTCTTCATCTATTAAATCAAGTGACTGACCTAGAAATTTACAAAGGTTCTCCACTTCTCTAAAGTCTTGTAATCATTCATCTATGAGCCATGATCTATAACTCATTTTGTTTATGAGATCCTATACATTCACCTAAGTCTGACTTCTTTTATACCATCTGCACCCATGGCACTATAATAGCCCTACTGCATATCGTTAATACCTGTGTTCCATGAAGTGGCTTACCACTTGGAAATTCTATTTCATTACCCAGAAAAAAAAAAAATCTCTCCAATTCTGACCTATCCTCAGTGTCTGCATGGACTCTCTATCTTTTGGTCTAATTTTTTGCATTCATTCAAGTAATCTAACAAAAGCTTTCTGGAGTTAATGTACTATCCCCATTTGAACAACTCAGTGCTCTCTGTAACCCAAATAATTTCATGCTAGAGCCTCTAAATTTGCATCTGATCCCTTAGAACTGGGCATTGCTTACTAATATCTAAGTCTGTGGTAGATATTTTTAAAGTCACACCAAAGGAGGAATAAAGAACACACTGCTTACACCATGCCCTCACTTTCTTTTTTTTTAACATTACCTTTATATGTTCAACATCCATTCTTACCTTGGTAAAATCTAAAGTTAACCATCACCCCTATTCTCTTCTAAAACAATATTAATACCTTAGAATTCTTAAGTGGTCTTTATCTAACCTATTATTATGTAGCATTTTAGTTTCATTAGTTTTAAAAATCAACTTCTGAGCTTTAATTTACAAAAAATAAAATACACACATGTTAAGTGTGCCATTAGGTGAGTTGAGTTTGGACAGTGAATACACCCATCTATTTGGTTTTTAACATCCCCAAAGTTGGTTACTTTTGTTAGGATGGATTACAAATAACCACCAATAGGGTTCAAGCTAATTGGTATTGTATTTGAATTTAGAATTATTTGCAATGCTTTCAATTCCTTTGTTTCTTAATGCTTTTTTAATTCTACTATTTCATTCTCTGTTCAATTTTACTTGTCCAGAATTAAAATCTTTAGTCTATTGCATATAGAATTCTAGTTTTGAGTAACTTGTGTTTCAGTAACATTAAAGATACTTCTTTTCTGCTGTCCTTTTCCATTGTTGTTAAGACAGCTGTCAGTCTAATTGTTCCTCCTTTTAAGTAATTTATTCTTTCTCATTAGCTGCTTTTAGATTTCCTGAGGTTTCACTTATAACTATGCTGTTGTGAATTTATTTTTATTTACTCTGCTTGGTATCTATGGAGCTTCCTGAACTGTAGAAATTTTCTATCAATTTTGGGAAATTCTTGTTCACTGTTGCTTCAAGTGATATCCTCCATTTTCTTTATTTTTTCCCTCTGTTCTATTCAGCTAAACATTAGACTTTATTATCTTTTGTGTCCTTTAATCATCAAATTATAATCTCTAGCTCTCTGCTGCATTCTGGCTATCCTCAGCTGCATTCTGGGTATCCTCAATCATATATTGAAATCTGTTTGGTTGTTTCTGAAATGTTAACCTGCTTGTGGAGATTTTAATTGGTAATATCTGTATGCTTTCCTTTTAGAACATCTATTTTTCATAATGTCTTAGTCCTATGAGGTCTTTACCTTCTTATATTTCTTGAGTTATTTTGAAAATACTTCATATCTCCATATTAGTTTCCTAGGACTGTTATAATAAAGTACCACAAACTGGGTGGCTTAAACATGGAAATATACTGCCTTGCATCTCTGGAAGCTAGAAGTTCACTGTCAAGGTGTTAGCAGGGTTGGTTCCTCCTGAGAGCTGTGAGGGGAGGCTCTGTTATAGGCCCCTCCTTGCTGCTCACAGTTTTCTGGTAATTTTTGGCACTGTTCACTCATAGAAGCATAACCTTGATCTTTGCATTTCTGTTCACAAGGTGTTCTCTCTCTAGTGTGTGTGTGTGTATGTGTGTCTCTGTCCAAACCTCCCCTTTATTTAAGGAAACCAGTAGTCATAATGGATTGGGACCCCACCCTTTTCCATAAGGCCTATGTTACTTTCCAAATAAGGTCACATTCTGAGGTCCTGAGACTTAGGACTTTAAGGTAGGAATATTGAGGGGCAGGTGGTAGGGACACAGTTCTACTCATAACAGTCTCAAAAAAATGTGGATCTGAAATTTGAGAACTTGAATGTTAATTGTTTGGTTTTCATGTCCGCTGAGTAATTGGTTCCTTTTGGGTTTTAAAATTGAATGTCTATTTGAATTTTCAGTGAGGGGAAAGTAGCTTTTATCTATGGGGATTCTACAAGGCCTGTGTGGGAAAGAGAGTCCTTCATAAGCAGTTTTGCTTATACTTCTGCTACAGGCAGGCATGAGAAGGCACAACTTCAGGGATATTTTTGTTGTCACCATTATTTCCAGCCTTGGGGTTTTCTGCACCACATGTCCAGTGTCCATTTGTACTCCAAAACCACAAGAAAAACTAGAGTTGAAAATTCTCTGTAAATGACATTTTCTATTGAAAGCCAGGTTAAAACACCACTTTCTTGACTGCCTCCTGGGCTATAAACCTGAGATTATTTCAATCCTTCCTAAACTAAGACTGGAGCCCTCAAAGGGACTGGGATTTATACAAAATTTTCATACCCACTGCCCTTAGTCAAGTGCCCAAGGCCTCCTAATGTGTCCCATGGAGAGTAAAATATCCCACCTCCAGGCCTAAGACTCCAGACCTGCTGCTTTGGCTCACAACTTGTTTTTCTCTCCTGCCATCTGGGCATTTTTCTTTTTCTCATTATTTTAAAAATCTCAGGCATAATTTGTGAATTATGTTTGACCCTCATCCATACACACCAGTAGAAGGAGAGTTTCTTCAGTGGCTTTTCCTTATTTGCTAGAACCAGAAGTTCTAGAAATTCCCTTTTATTTAAGAGTTGAAGATAAATGCTCAAAAGGTTATAGTGCCTTAGCTAAGATCACATTGTTTTTCAGAATTCTAGTCTTTTGACTACCTATTTGGTGATCTTTTATCTTCTCTTATTTTCTTCCTTACCCACTATTATCACCACACTTGATAAAACAACTCAGAGGTCTTTTGAGTTCATGTCATTTGTCCCCAGATTCTAGGCTACCTCCAAAGTCTTCTGAATCTTAGAAACCACAATAGTAAATGGCTTGAACATTTAGGCAATGAATAATTTCAATACTATTAGTGATGATTATAGGGAAAGATTCTCCTCTTCTCTAACCAAATACTGAGTGACACTATGATCTTGACATTGTCTAATTCTGCTTAGGTCTTTCTAGGCCTTTAATATTAAAAGATCTCATGTGATTTTAAGGTATGAATTTGACATTTCTTCAACTTCAAATGTTACTTGAGCTGAAGGCAGGTTTAGGTGATTCCTTAATTGAAGTCTCCTTTAATTGTTCTGAGGACATCTGCATAGATTGAGCCACAAGCTGACTTCTGCCATGAGGCTAGCAGGAATGGGATTTTTTTAGAGAAAATCTTGTGGAAACCAGTATAATTGAGAATTGGGTTTATTGGGGTTTTTGTCTTAGTCTTCATTTAAGATAATCTGTATTAGTTTAAATTCCATTTCCCATAAGGTCAGACTGACTCTTGTTATATATCAATACTCCTGTCAATCTCTCAGCTATAATTCACACTTAAGACTCTTAGATAAAAGTTCATGGGCACCACATGCCAATCAATTAACATTTGAATTGGTGTGTGAAATTAATATTCAGACACTTTATAACACATTTATCCCTCTATTTTCAGCTTCATCCTCAAGTTAAAGGACTTTAGTGGTTTTTAGGATAAGCCTAAACATAATTTTGCTCTACAAACAAAGAGGGATTTAAGGAAAGGAGCATACAGAGAGACAGGAAGCTGGACCTTTGCTTCGATGAACTAGGAATATACCAAAACATGAAATCTCACTGAATTTTGCAATGAATGAGTTAGGAATCAAATAGTACCTGGAAGTTACCCTTGGTCATTTTTTGACTGTAAAGAGCTGGGGAGCTGGAGATGTGCACACAAGTTGATGCTCACATGTAAACATACACCCCACAGCTACAATGTGCCTGATTGGCAAGCAAGTTAATTTACATTGCTGTTAGATGTAAAAAGAATCTTCGGTGACATGTATCATATCAAGGAAAGCTAGCATTGATCTAGATGATATGGTTGGTAAACTATGCCCCCAAAGTTTTATCTTTGGTTGAAAAGAAAGATTTTCTTTGTAAATGGAACCCTAATCATTTCACTTCCTTGCAACTTTTGCTATATCTTACAAACCTACCAGAAAAACAGAAGTGACACTTACTAAGATAAACTACTTTCCATTAACCTGTGAAGCAATGGAAACCTTAGGGAAAAATGTATTCTTACATCCCAGTCCAAAGCATAAAACGCCATTGCTTTATTAATACATAGTGCAAGTATGAAATTGTATACTTACTCAGATTTCAGTCTGCTACTATTTTGAAAGGAAAATAGATAGAAAATTCCATGAAAAACCATACCATAGTTACCTGGGAGACCTGAGAAGGCTTTTGGGATATTGCTCAAGAAGGTTTCTTTCATGAAGGTTTCAAAAGAATGCTAGCGATTAAAAAGAACCAACAAATTCATAAGGGTATATAATTGCAAATGAGACTCTTGATAACTGTTCTTAATGAATAGAGACCTCCTGTGTGATAGTGTTCATTATACTTAAAATATTTCAAAACTTTAGCCATGTGAATAATCCTAAGAAATATGTTTACCCCTAGGTTCTGCATTACATTCAGAATTCACTATTTTAATGGATATTTTCCTACTATTAAGCTTTATTTCATTATTTGATATTTAGCATGTTGCCTTTCCTGAATTGAGGAGTCTTCTCCAATTGCAAAGGAAATAAAGAGGCTTGATCATCAGAACAGGGAAACAGAATCACTGCAACTCCTTTTGTATTACAGTTCCTGTTTTTTCCATCAAATTACCTTACATTTCCAAATAGGGTATCTAAAAGATATTTTGTAAGATACATATTTCTTTTAAACTGGTATTATTTTCCTGTATAAACTAGGTGATGGGAATACTTGATGAGTGATCAACAGTATTTTAGGCTTTTTGTTAGTTTATTCTTTTCCTCCTTTGATAACAATTTGGCTACATGATAGGTCAAATAATACTGAAACAAACTATATTACATCAGGAGAATATCATCTACCATAGTTCACCTAGTGAAGTGTGCAGAAAATACCCTGTCCTGGGAACTGAGAAACTCAAGCATCTCAGCTCATTCATATTGAAATGAACAGGATTTTTTTTCTATCCTTCTTTCCTTCTTTGATTTATAAACCAATTCAACATGAATTTATCTTACACTTGTTAGGAACAAAACAACAGCAGCAGCCTTGATACCTGCTTTCAAAGGGCATATAATTTAGTAGGAGATACAGAGTAGTGAAAATGCAGGCTTTGATAATAGATATAATGCATAGGACACTATTGATGTCCACAGGGGCAATTACAAAATGGTGGTGGGATCAGTAGTCTTAAAATGGAGAAAGAAAGGCTCTGAGTTGAGTTTTAAAAGACAGAGCTGGGGTGCTTGGGTGGCTCGGTTGGTTAAGTGTCAGACTCTTGATTTCAGCTCAGGTCATGATCTCACAGTTGTGGGTTCCAGCCCTGTGTTGGACTCTGTGCTGACAGCGCGGAGCCTGCTTGGGATTCTTGCTCTGTCTTTCTCTCTGACCCTCCCATGCTTGTGCGGGAGGGCGCACGTGTGTGTGTGCGCGCGCGTGCGCGCACGTGCGCACTCTTTGCCAAAACAAAAAAACATTAAAAAAAGTTAATGACAAGCAATGAAAGGGCATTCTGGTTGAGGAAAAGATAGGTATGAAGTCACAGAGGCATGAAACAGTGTGATTTGGAGAAGTTCAAACAACTTTATAATTTGAACAAGGAATGTGGGTAGGGAAGAGAGTGACAAGATTAAACATTATTAAACCCATTTACTAGTGGAAGCTGGCAAGTAGCAAATAGTGAAAGGATTAGTGTGTAAGGAAGATGGCTCTGATAGCAACATGAGAAGGTTGTTAGGAGGAATCAGAACAGTGGAGGAACAAGGAAGACCTGAACTAATATTGCAGCAGTGAGTTGACAAGGGGGTAGATTATTTAAGGGATATTGAGGAGGATTGGGCAGGTCCATGTGACTGGCAGAATTGAAACTGGGATAAGTGAGATGGTAGAGTCTGACGCCTTAAATTTCAACTGGGCCAGATGAAAGAATAATGGAGACATTCACAAAGAAAGACTATTAGTGTAAGTGTAACTTACGAAAGTATTACAGTGAATTGGTCTTTAACTTGTAGAAGGCTGTGCCTATAGCACAAATAGAGATACTGTGTAACTAACTGTTGAATACAGAGGTCTGGAGTTCAGCATTCTGAACTATAGTTACAGTTCTGGGAGTCTCCATCATATTCTATCTGCTCCATGTATCTGACAGATATGTTTTAAGAAACAAGCAATATAGTTTCAGGGAAAATACATTGCTCTTCACAATTCTATAGTAGCTACAATTTATTGCATGTACTAGGCATTTTACACAACCCCTTGCTACAATGCTATGGGATAGGTATATCCTAAGGCTTTAAAGCCATTAAGTAACTTACCCAATATCCCACTGCTTGTAAATGCTGGAGTGAGGATTTGAACGTGCATCTGCCTAAAAGCCTGTGGACCACCATGTCTTGACTTTTGATTTACCTCTTCAGATAATATAAACTATTTTTACTAGGCAGCTTGACATTTACATTTAATGGAATTAGTTCTTAAAAATTTTTAAATAAGAAGATAGCAGTAAATATTAGGCAAAGTTCTGTGAAAATGTTTTTCTTTCTGTCCAAACCAAAAAAAAAAAAAGGTAAAGATCTCTTTGAAAGTAGCAATTACACACACAAAACAAAAGCAAAGCAAAACAAACAAAAACCCCTACTGTTTAGAAGTCTAAATATAATGAACTTCTATTTTTGTGGAACAGTTGACAAAGTGGGTTTCATTAATATTTTTTAGAACTCTGTATGTTAAAATGTTCTGATACATGATGCAATTCATGCAACAGACAGCTGAAACAGATATTTTTCTCATTTTATAGTTGCACAGACTGAAGCACTTCCGCACATCAAACAGTTGCTTCCCCTCTTTGCATATTAACGAGACTCTGGTATTGAAAACTATAATGCCCTTATATTGATATGTTGGAACAGCCTATCAAAGAAATAATATCCAGTCAAATTGTGGCATAAGTTTTAATCTCCTAAACTCTCCCAAGTGATCAATATTTTTTCCTTATAAGAATGATGATTTTCCCTTCACAGAGACTGAAAACTTAATTAAACGTTAGTTGCTACTTAGCCAAACTACAACACAATTTCATTGATTAGAAATGATGAATCGTATTCATAAATTCAACAGCATTAGGAAATGAAAATATATAATGTAATACTTGAGGAAAAGTCATATTTATGAAAGGAAAGCAGGCTTCCCAAGGATATTCAAAAAAAAAAAAACTGTAACATTTGTTTGATCATCTTTTTTTTTTTTTTTCTTACTAACAAGTCAATATCATCTTCACAACCCATTTACTAGTGGATGTTAGTAATAAGAAAGCTTGGTCAAATGGACCATCGATCCATACAAATAGCTATAGCCTGAGAGCACAGTAACAGTTTGAACAGTCTGAATTTACCATAGTAGGTTCACATAAAGATGCTACCAGTGGAATGGTGTGTATGTTTATTGCTTACACAAGAACCAACTCACCTAAAAAATATCCTATAGAAGTATCCTTAAATTACACACTTAAATTTAGGGAAGGCACTGTTCTAGTAAAAGATTCACTGCAAAGTTTAGAAAAACATTTTAACATTATGTAACACACAGAAGAAGCGGATATTTTAATATACTTCACCTACTTAATTCAGAATTAGAGAGCTTATAAGTGATGCTAAATTGCAAAAAACTATATTGAGTCGGATTCAGTGGGTACTGGCTTACAACAGAGAGTAACTTAGTAAAAAATCATGGTGTCGTTTTTCATCAAAGCAAGAACAACCTAAAAGATAAGCAGTTTGAAAATGGGTTCCCTTTGATTTACTAATAACATTGGAAAGGAGCATGACATTAAATGGGAGAATGTGAGTTCGAGGTTGTTTGGGGCTTTATGTAAAGGGACACTAGTACTTGGGAATAAAAGTGCCGATCCTTTACTCTGTGACTTGAGTAATCATTCCTTGATGAAAGGTCTTCTTGGATAAAATGAATACTGAAAAATAGTAGAATCCTAACTGAGATTTAAAGAGATTAGAGAATTACTTTATGAACTAAGGCTACATCAAAATCAGGAACCAGCCCCACTGCGCATTTGCTTCAGAATCCTAGAGTCCCTAGTATTTCATTCAATTGAACAGAATTTTCATTGGTGGTCTTGTATACAGTTGCAGGGGCTCTGGTACAAGTACTATGGGCAGCACCCAGATAGGTCAGGGTTAGTCCATGACCTCAACAATTTTACATTTTGGATGAAGGATAAGAGAACTGCAGACATAAAACTGTATAAAGCACAAAAGGAGAAATTTTTCTTCAGTGTAATAAACCTAATATTGCACAGAGTCAGAGAAGAGGTTGTACTTGGAAAACCAGGAAGTGTTTTCTAGAGGAGGGAACTTCTGAGATTGATCTTAAGAGTGGGTAGAATCCAAATAGAAGAGTTCTAGTGGGGAGAATCTAAACAGAGGTTATAGGCTGCAATGAATTTGGGGTACTAGGCATGCTGAGCATGGAGTTTGATTGAACTGAAAGCCTTTTGGAGGAGAATAGGAAGCAACACGGCTGGGGAGGTGTACTGGGGCCTTTACTGATGGGGGCATCAAGTGTCAGATGAGGAAAGCAGACAGGAATTCTTGATGGCTTTTGATAGGCAGATGATTTGAAGCATGGGTATGGATGTCTGGTGGACCTTGATGTAAACCCAAAGTTTGTCTTTATGTGATGCATTTCCTTTAATAAAAGTAAATTTCTTAGAGCATTGATCACCCTTTCTGCAATAAAAATGTGGATTTTTTGTGTGTGTGCCTACTTTCAGGAGTTATGAGACTCTGATAAAATAATGTTGCTTATTGTACAAAGTACATCATTAAATATATTTTTTAATTTTTTTAAACATTTGTTCATTTTTGAGAGAGAGCAAGCAGGGGTGGGGCAGAGAGAGAGAGAGAGAGACGCCGAATCCCAAGCAGGCTCCATGCTCTGAGCTGTCAGCACAGAGCCCAACATAGGGCTTAAACTCACAGAATGTGAGATCAGACCTGAGCCAAAGTCAGATGATCAACTGAGTGAGCCACCCAGGTACCCCAATCATTAAATATTTATGATTGCCATTGTTATTGCTGCTGTGATGAAGAAAGATTTATCTAATGGCATTTCTCATGGTAAATTTGGATAGGGAGATACTGATACGGAAAGATCTGTAAGGAAGTTAGGCAGAGAGAAACAATGAGAAAATAAATTTACAGTACTTAACAATAGGTTTTTACATATCATGAAAAGAGTCAAAGGTGACTCCAAAATCTGATCCTTGTTTAGAGAGAAATAATAGAAAGCCACGCAGGTTTAGGTTTTTCTTATGGAATAAATGAGTTAGATTTATAACATGCTGGTTTTGCGGTTTGGATTAGTCATTTAGGTATGTTCTAAAGGCAGGTAGAAATGGAGGTCTGAAGCTTAGGGAGGGTGAACTTAGTGAAGTGAACTTGGGAAGCAACTGCTGTGAGAGGTACTAGTTAAAGACCTCGTAGGGGATGAAATCAGCTAGGGATACTATGTAGACACAGAAGGTAGTGGATGTAATCTGGAGGGTCATCTACATGTGGGGTCCAGGAGGAGGGATGGAGTATCATCAAGGAAGAAGGAGAACACAGCAGGGTAATCCTGATGGCACAGTCTCATGAGAACCAAACAATGAAATAGGAAGTTTTGAGAAGGAGATGGCCGCAAAAATAACAGAAATTTAAAGAGAATGAGGATTCTAAAACACTCCCCCTCTATTTGGTGAAAATGAGGCCTTTGAAACGATAGTGAGAAGAGTATTGGGAGTAGAGTTAAAATTGGAGTAACTAGGAAAGTGTAAATAGGAGTAACTAGGAAAGTGAATATAGACTATTAAGAAAGTGAAATAGCAAGGATAAAAAAAATAGGGCTTGAGTATGAAAAGATAGCAAGAACTAGGGAAGATTTTCAGAGTTGTGGGGAGGTGGTGCTGGTATGGGATCTGTGTATGTTTGTAGGTAGAGAGACTAGAGACAACAGAGCTAAAGAAGAGAGAAGTATTCTCCTTAGAGATACTCTGGAGTTGGAATTAAGACCCTAAGTAGAATTGTGAAGTCTGGTGGCTAGTCTTGAATGACTGCTCAGATTTTTTAACCAAGAACATGTTGCTCAGTCTCCTGCTACTAAAGGACCCAGTGATAATATGGCTGAGTTGATATCCATGGTTTTTGGTAAGCATTTGAGAACTGAGACTGAGGATGAAACAGCAGTGTGTGTTGTCAAAACAGCAATGAGATGAGGATCCAGACAAGCACAGGTTAAAGTGCTGTCTCTACTATTTACTAGCTATGTGATCTTAAGGGAGTTTGGTGATCTTCAGAAGCTTCAGTTTCCTCATCCATAAAAGAAAAAGCATTTATGGACCCTTTCTCTTTTCTGCAATAGGCACATGCAGTTGCTAAATTTGGTGTGAGTTACTCCTATAATAAGGTATACCATCTACATTTTCATTAATGTTCTAGTTGTACTATTAATACTCTTACTGTATTTTTCCTGGCCATGAAGTTACTCCGTCATCCACTGAAGTAATAATTTAATAAATGCTTTCCAGTTGAACAGAGAAAATCACTGTATGTTCCTAGAGGTAATTAATTGTCTTCCTTACCATAATCAGGAATTAATCTAAAATATTGATTTAGTATAGTCTAAATGTATATTCAATAAAATATAACATTAATTCAGAGTGAAAAAACTGTCTTCTCAGTACTGAGATCACGTACATGATTATTACCTTTTAATGTCCTGTTCTATCATCTTAACTTTACATATGTGTGGTATCAGTGGCCTCCTCAGAGCCCAAACATCCTTCATAAGAGCCTCATGGAGAGTGGTTTCCCCCTATCTTGAAACAGATGATTGTTCTCAGAGCTTCCAGGAGACTTTACAGATAGTTAGTGTTCATAGGTAGTATTCGAGCGTATTTTTTAAGAATCTTTTTTATCTTGAATTAGAAAAGAACATTCAAAGGCCTATTACGAATATTCACATAGTGCTAATTGTTAAACAACTGTCCTTTGCACTTTTTCCAATTGCACCTAGAAAAGCAGAGTTCTCAAGCTGATTCCCTGGATAACAAAATGGGTCATAATTTTATAGAAGGATGTGAGTTAGGCACAGCCTAAAAACAATAGATTTCTAAGACTGAGGGCATCTGACAAGCTCTGGATAGGCCCACTTGAAAGCAGCAGTGGAATGATGAAAATGTATTTTATTTTCTGATATCTCTAAGATTTTATATTACTCCTCTCTGATTCATCCACAGAGATGGCATATTACCCTGTAGTAGATACTAGCAAGCTATTCTAAAAAGGCCCAATTTAGAGAAAATGGATTTAGTGTAAATTAAACAGGATTTTCATGAGACTTAATGCAAATCTTCCTAATATGAAACAATGATCTTTCTCCCCTCTGTTTTTTTTTTTTTTAATATAATGGACAGAATCTATGCTCTAAATGAAACCTTAACCCAAAGATAAATGTTTAAAACTGATAGAGGTGGTAGTGATCTGCCAAGGGTTAGGTTCCTTTGCCTGTTCTTTTACTCCATTAGGGCTGCTATAACAAAATACCACAGACTGAGTAATTTACCAACAACAGAAATTTACTTATCAAGTTCTGGAGCCTAGAAGTCCAAGACAAGTGTGCCAACAAGTTTGAGTTGAGGGTCTTCCTCTAGGTTATAGAACTTCCTGTATTCTCACATGGGAGAAGGGCACTCCAATGTGTTTTTTCAATATCACAAAGCAATTAACTTCATCCTCATACTACCTACTGGGACATAGCATCAAATCCCACAGGCTAGGGGCTATGGCCACAAGACTGTCTCCACTTCAGCTGCCAGTTGCAAGTTGGTTTTTGCACAGGTTGTTACCTGTGTTTCTGGCTATAAATTGGAGGTTCCCACAACCTCTGCTCATGTTCAAGTAATTTTCTAGAGCAACTCTTGGAACTCACCACTTACTTATATTTACTAGTTTATTATAAAGAATACTATAATGGACACAGATGAAAAATCAGATGAATTGGTACATGGGGTTGGGTCCAGAATAGTCCTGAGTGCACTTCTGCGTGAACTTCTGCATCATGGAACTGGGATGTGCCAATCTCTCAGCACATTGATGCGTTCTGAGTTTTTATACGGCTTATGTAGAGCTTATGTAGCTTTTCCTTCTTGCCTTCTTACCAGAGATTGGTGGGTATGCCTAAAAATTCCAACTCTCTAATCACTTGGTCTTTCTGGTGACCAGCCTCATCCTGAAGCCATCTAGTGTCCCCACTCCAAGTCACCTCATTGGCAGAAACTTCAGTGTGCTCAAAAGGGACTCCTTAGGAGTAACAAAAGACATCCCTATCAGGAAATTCTAAGGGTTTTAGGAGCTTTATGCCAGGAACTGGACACAAAGGCCAAATATGTCTTCCTATACCACATGTCCCTACCCTACTCATAAAGGTTTTGCCCTCATGACATAATTGCCATCCCAAGACCCTACATCCTAATACTACCATCTTGGCAATCAGGATTTCAACATGAATTTTGAGGGCAGACTATAGCACCTGATTTCTGGACTTTAAACTCTTTGAAGTTAAGGATAATGTTTGGGAAGCCAGTAAAATGGAGTTTTTCCTCTATGAGCTTTGACTATGCAAAGATCACACACCAGGAATAAGGTATATTTGCTTTTATACTAGTGAGTGGAAAACAATAAGAGGTAATTTTGGAGTCTGCAGATCGAGGTGACAAAGTGAAAAGAGAAGATTTGAGCAGAAAACTTGAGTAAGAGGGCGGTTGGAAGCTCTCTTGTCCTTGAGATTACACTGAAGCAAGGCATAAGGAAGAGAAAATCATAATAAAATATATTGAAGTCATACAGGGTTCCAAGCATACTAATTATATTTCATCTTCACAACATTGTTCTGAAATAGGTGTCCTGTCCATTTTACAGATTAAGAAATTCAGGCTCAGAGAGTTTAAGTGACTTGCACATTATTTCTAAGTGACAGACTTTGGATTTGAACCCACGTCTGCTTAACTCTTAGCCTAAAATTTCCACGACAGGGTTCTAAATTGAAGTAGGGCAAGGGGTGGAGAAAAGGAGGGATTTGCTGACATTGATGGTCTCTGTTTACATTTCACTTTTGTTTGGGAGCTGTCTGGAGGGAATGCAGGTGTTACTCAGGAAGTACCAGGATAATACTAAGAGGCTACCTCCTTATTCCAGCCTGACAAGCCTGGGCTGGACCTGACCCTCTCATTGCTTAACCCTGCCCAGGTTGAGGAATGAAGAGCTCCCTGTGCTATTCTTAGTACTCATTTAACTGTCACTACATCTTGTTTTTTTTAATACCCTTGCCTGACTCGATAGCACCTAGAACTGTAAAAATAAATCTTTTTTTAAACATTAAAAATACATATGCTTTATTAATATTTAGGGTCACAGGGTAGAATCTTAGATTTAGAAGTGCCCTCAGAGGTTAACTCATTACATAGCTCAGATTGCTGGGTTATCTGCTATGGACTAGGCAGTCTGGGGATGAAGGGAGTGGGGCAGGACTCTGATGTCATCTGCCTTTTGTGGTGGCACAGGCAGCAAGGATACAGATCTTCCTATAGTGTCCACAGACACTGGGTTGGGTTCAGGAGTTTAGTCCAAGGGAGAACCTAGCAAGAGGAAGGTGGGTCAAGGTTAGGACCCTATGATATTAGACAATTTACTGAGGAGTTCAGGGACATGGGACAGGCCAGGGATCTAGGAAACAATTCTAGAATATAGATAGGGTCTAATCTAAGTCTTTTTGAAAGATTAATCTGGTTAAGAGTATTGAAGCCAAGTCTGGAAAAATAGAATAAGTGTGGCTCTGTGCTGAAGTTTGGGTTTGTTCCCTGAGTTCTTGGTCATTGGTTTTCAACCATGAAGCAGGGCAAGTAGGTGGTGGGCTCAGTTTCCTGTTAGCTGAAACTGGCAGGACCTAACATGTCTTCTTAGGGGACAAATGAGCAGGGCTTTCATTCCGGGAAGAATGACCTTCAGGTCCTACCTCTACCATTTAATATCCACTTGGAGAGTTACTCAACCTCTCCATTCCTCAGTTTCCTATTTGCATGGAAGAGGGATAATAGCCCATATTTCAGAGGGCTGTTGGGAAGATTAAACTGGGTAAGTACAGTGCTTAGAGTACATAGTGCTATGTATTAATATAATTAATGTTAACTATTGTTACCTAGATCAGCTTCTAGACTAAGACAACTAATAATATTTGTGCATAAGATATGTTGGTAAAGAATATCTGGTGAAGAAATGGTGAATAACATGTGTCCCACTTCTGGTCTTGGGCAGACTTTGCTAAGAGATCATGGCATTCTTCCCTAACAAACCTAGATGTTGCTTCATAAATATTCTCCATATAGAGGTCCAGGCAGTCCCTTCTAATTAGTTAGGGCTAGAAAGCTATTTAATATCTTTGTTTTAATGTGTGAATTTCCCTCATGGTCTTCCTAACAGATGAAGATCCAGCTTTTTAATAAACCTTTCACTATCAATGACCTTACTGCCTCCAAAAGTCATCCATTTAATTGTTAGATGCCCCTAATTATTACAATTGTTGTGGGGAATCTATTTATTTACTAAATTAAAATGCTTTAAAAATCTAGTTTATCTGAGAGAGATTGGATTTTACTGCCATATCCTATGCACAAATATATTACACATAAGAATATCCATCAACTTTTAAGTTCATATTTACTGGTATTAAAAAAAAATTGTCAGGGGGTGCCTGGGTGGCTCAGTTGGTTAAGCATCTGACTTTGGTTCAGGTCATGATCTCACAGTTTGTGGGTTTGAGCCCCACATCAGGCTCTGTGCTGACAGCTCAGAGCCTGGAGACTGCTTGGGATTCTGTCTCCCGCTCTCTCTGCCCCTCCTCCACTTATGCTCTTTCTCTCTCTGAAAAATAAAATAAAAACATTAAAAAAATTTAAAAAAAGAAATTAGCAGATATTTCTTTGTAGGTGTTAATTTGCATTTGGCAGCTGGCCTTCAATAAAAAGTTCAATGTTCTTGCAGATATAACTTTGACATTTATTTTTGGCAAGATAAATACTGTTCTAATACTTTTTTAAAAAATAATATCACACACATAAAAGTAGCAGCAGTATAAAAAGAAATAATCTGAACTTTATGAAATATTTTTGAATTTGTATATTCCATTGATTCTAAACCTGATATCTAATTTAATAATGAAATTCAATTACTTAAAAAAAAGAAAAACTGAAAACCAAAAGCCAAAACTTTAACAACGATAGACCTGAATATTTTGGGTGGAAATTTAAAGACGGACCTATTCATTCTGGATTATCAGTTTCATTTATATAAGATTGTTCGTCACTTCAGGGGAATAAAAAACCAAAAGACACCAACAGACTTCTTGTTAGTTTTTCTTGTTTTTCCCTCCTCTATATAGATATTAGTTCTGCTCTTCAAATAGTTTAAAGAGAGAGTATGAGTGAAAAGCTTTCTTTTTTTGTTGTTGTTTTAATAACCTCCTCATGCCCAGTGTAAGTTTCTACCATTCAGACCGCAGTCTAGTTTGTTCATCTTTTGACTGTTCCCTAGAGATGTCTGTGTCTACATGAAAGTAAAAAAGCCATCTGATTTGACCTTTTCAGAAGATGAATAGAATGTTTTTTACTTGCCTATAGATGGAAGTAATTTGCAATATTTTACACAATGTTGTTTCCAAACTAATAGGAGATAAAATGATAAGCATTTATTAAACATCTGTGTTATGTCAGATGTTTAAATATTTATTTTAATGCCTCTAAAAGGTGATTTATGTAATATTCATTTTATGGAAGGGAAACTAAGGCTCAGAGTTGAAGTCACTTGCCCAATACTTCTCTAATAAGTGGTAGAGCTGAGATTTGAATCCAGATCTGCCTAGCACTGCCAAATTCCTTCCCCTTCCACTGAACCACCCTGATTCCTACCCAGATTGAAAACTGTTTATTGAAAGTATGGAACTGGAAGAGGAAAGGTATATCTGTTCCTCAAAGGGTATGTTATATGGGAATCAAACATTCTGCACATATTATGCCATATACATAAGGAAAAAAAAATCTTAGAAGAAAATACTCTCAATTGGAAGGAATTTGTACAAAACCATGAAAGTCATGAGATTCATTATTTTCTCAAAATCTAAGATCTAAAACAGCATAAGTAACCTTCAGTTTCCAGACTCCTCAGGAGGATTGTTATTCTTCTTCTTTTCATTTTACAGCTAGCTGTCTGTGGTTTTATTACAACTTTAATTGGCTAGAGCCTTTAATTATGGTTAGGTGAATCTATTTGTGTGAAATAACAAGCATAAACTTTCTTCCATTTGCAAAAGTGAACATTTGTGCAAATACAGATTTTTTTGCCACTGTATTTATCTTTTATTCCAGTCTCTCATTTCTATGTAATTTGTGTCTTTGAGATTTTATATTATTAGATGTGGAATGTGACAGGTAGAAAAAAGGCACAAGGTCATTTCATTATTCTCTGAATCTGTTTCAGGCACATCACTTTCTTAGTTTAAAAATCTGTATGATAACTTGCAATTTAATCTTCTGTTTTAAATGTCTTCTTTCCTGATGACACTCCTTCAGCTACTTGATTCATTGTAAATGCTGAAGCAGTTACCAAATTCCTCACTGAGTGTTCTATGTTTTACTTTAAAAATGTAGGTTAAAAAATAAAACCCTTACTTGATTCTGGGAGATGGCGTAAATGGCAGCCTGATTTTGGGATCTTCCTGAATCTTTACATAAAAAATAATTCGAAAGCAAAAACAAGAAGTACTACTAAACATTTGCAGTGATACTAGAGGTCACCATAGCTCCCAGAACCCCAAGGTACATTCAGGTGGGGATCAGCCACTTAGAGCCACCACACCTGTGTGCCATTGGCTTTGTACAATTGACAGTGAAGATAAGTAATATGGTCAAACACAGAGATACACCCTTCCAACTCCTCTTTAAGTTGCCTTGCTGGAAGAGTATGGTTAGCTCTTAAATTTCTTCAGATCTACTTTACTTTTGAACTTACAAGTTTTGGGGGATGACAGTCCAGCCATTTCTGCCAGAAAAGAGAACCTCAAATACAAATGCAGACCACAGATCTGGACTGTGGCTTGATGTTCTTCTTGCCCAATCTTGCTTTCTTTTCATTCCTTTCAGAGTGTTACACTTGGATTTCTAGCTCAGTTGCAGTGTCTGTTTCTGGGATGATTCTACAGACCCAGCAAAGCCAGGATTGTTCTGCAAAATCAGGCAATAAGATGGGTGATTTGTGATAGTTTCTGGCACAAGGTGGTGGCTGAAGGTTTTTGGTGGAGGAGACTTACAGGTGCAACAATTTGGGCTTTGAACGTGTATAAGGAGAGAAATGAACACAAAAACAATGGAATTGGCTTCTTGTTAGGTTTTATGGATTGTCTCCAAAGGATTCATGAAAATCTGAGGACGATTAACAGATTGTTAAAAAAAAAAACTGAATATATAATCCAGAAAGCTTCGTTGATAGAACTTATAAAGAGGCCTGTATTTCTTAAAATAGGAAAGCAGGAAACCAACTGGAAACCAAGCCTATTCCCTTAGGGAAAACATACTGTTCCCTAAGGTTACAAGAGTCCTCCTTGAGATCTCCTACTTCAACTTCCGGCTACCAGATTAATAACTAGGGTCAAGTTGCAGCTTAACCCACATAAAGATATGTTGGGCCTGAGAAGTGAGGTCCTAAAGGGGCTGCAAAGATTAGCCACCATGTACTAAAAGAAACTGACAGAGTACCCATACAACTGGATTTTGAGGGTACTAGACCCAAGGGAACTACACTGGGTAGTTCTGGATAAGGGAGATCTCTGGATAAGGGAGATGTAATTGATCTCAATAAACTATTTTGGGATATGAGATGAATCATCCTGGCAAGGACCTCAGAAGATGGGACAAACTCACTCGTTGGACATCTCCTAGATACCTGGAAAATGTGATTGCCCGTGCTGAGAGAAACTGAAATGCCTGAATTGTTTAAGCAGAGGGCAAAGAAAAAGGTTTAACATGTACATTAGAGTGGGTATCCTGGAGTTGCTACAATACAGCCAGGAGACCTGGTAGAGAACTCTTAGAGGATACACCATTCACCAAAACCATTAGAAATGTAATAGTGGAAGGGAACCAGCTTCATGAAGAAATTTAATTGTGGCTCTACTCTGAAAGGAGGGCTGATGGTAGGAGACAGGGTTACAAAGATTGGCTTGTTGATAGCAGTGGGGACTATGGGTCCCTGAAGAGATAGGGGCCAGGTAGTGGTTCTTAACCTCTAGATATTAAGGAACAGCAAAGTGAGCTTGACCTGCAAAGAATTGTAAAGAGGATTAATAGACATAGTGTTTTCAGGGACAGAATGGTTGAAGAGCCAGTGAGGTTACTGCTGAATATACCTAACAGCAGAGAAATAAATAGGCAGGGAGTGAAAATGGTTGGGCAGGGGACTGAGAGCAATTTCATGGATGAGACACTGTGATCTCTAATTTCCAGAACTGAGCCATTTTTCAGACCTAGAATTCATTTGCTGAGGTGGGAACATAACATAACTTCTGACTTAGAGTGGTTGGTTTTGTGACCAAAATGGCCTGGTTCATTAACTGAATGGACTGTTCTAGGACTCAGGTCTCTATTATATAAATGAAAAAACATTTTTAGTATGCTACTTTTGATAAACTAGATAAAATTCGTAGTGACTAGTCGTAATTTCTCTCATTGTGCTTTTTCCCCCCTGCCCTTATCTTCATATTGAATCTACAGAAGTCTCCATGAGCAGATCCAGACCCACTCAATTGATAGAGCAGCTAAGGATGGAGCAAAAACTGTTTGAAGTCTTCATCTCAAGCCAGTATCTGGTGGGCCAGAGATGGCCCTGAGATCTGTGCAGCTTCTGAGTCTCTCAACATTCACCATGTTTTGTTTCTCTGTAGCCCAATCCTACAATAGAAATGCATTTTTTATCTCATTCTCTTTCTGTCCAGTAAGCTTTTTCAGTTTGTTATGCCCAGAATTCGTGATCCCCAAAGACCACCAGGGAGCCGAGTCCGATGCAAAAGCAAAAGAGCCTTTATTGGAGCTAGCTTGAGCACAATCCCCTACCTGCACCGACGCAACGGTGAGATACCAGGGAGAGAGAGTGAGTTTCAAAAGCACAAAGGTTTTATAGGGGTCTAGGGGCAGTTGGTGAGGTAATGGCTGTGGCCTCAGCCGATTGGCTGGGGAAGGGTCAGAGTCCTGTTTGGGAAGTTTGAACGGGTGAGCGGGAGGTTACTCAAGGGGAGGAGGTGTGGTCAAGGTGGAGGACACAGAACAAGATGGAGTCGGCCTGCGTAGGTCCGCCCTTTCAAGTTTTCCAGTCTCTCCGATGAGGAGTCCTAATTTGGATCCGTTCTAATAGGGTATAGTTTTTCATATTCCCGCTTAATAGTTTCTTGCACCCAAACCTCTGTCTTACTTTACTCAACAGCAATATCTATTGCTTTGCCAGGAACCCATCTGTTCCTCTACTCTTCTAATAATCTGGATTCCTCCAGTCCTCTTAACCCTCCATAAAGCACTGTTCACTTGTTTATTGCTTCAGTCTAATACGTCTTTAGGATATTGTGCCTTGAACTTCCAACTGGAATTTTTGGGTTCTAACCCAGAAACTGGTTATTTTCTTTACATTTTGGCCTGGCTTCAGTATGTCTAATGCAGTAGACTGGTATTTTTGTGACATAGCAATAGAAAATAAAAATTAGTTGTTTATATTTTTTATTAGTATTTGCAAGAAGTAACTAGTCTCTTTATCTTCATAATATGGTGAGAGAAAAATCCAGCTTTTTTTTTTCTACTGAATGAGCTATTTTCCTCATGTCAAGAAGAAAATAGAACTGTGTATGTTCTAAGATTTTACCCTACTTTCAAGCTAACATATTTGCTTGCTACAGTTTCATGATTACTAGAAGACCTGAATCTCTAGGATCAGAGATAGGGGACACTATTACAACAGCAAATGGAATGAGTATCGCAGGAGTCTGGGTGATAGATGAGGAATCGTGAGCTAGGGAACCCAAGTCTTTTTTTTTTTTTTTTAATGTTTATTTCTCAGAGAGAGTACATGCACATGAGCAAAGCTGGGGACAGGGAGCGAGAGAGGGAGAGAGAGAATCCCAAGCAGACTCTTCACAGTGCTTGCAGAGCCTGAGCCAAGATCAAGAGTCAGAGGCTTACCTGGCTAACTCACCCAGGCACCCTGGGAACCCTGGGTGGGGTTCCCTGAATCTTTTATAATGGGCAGTGTCTTTTGGCCTAGATAGAGACATTCTCTTTATTATATAGGACAATAAGAAACTTGACCTTTGCCCTAGAGGGAAATACTGTCACTATGTTTAAGTCTGTTCTCTCTATAAATACCCTTTTAAAGATAGTTTGAAACAAAGGCAGTCCATGCTTCTCATAAAGCCAGATAGCCATGGAGTATTGTCACCTAATAGCCCACACTTTGGAACAATTCAGTCTGTTATCTTGCCCCAAAACATTATTTTGAGATTGTTACTCTTTAGGTTTTGTTTCTTTTGTTTTTGAGAGTGCTACTCTGTAATCAATTAATCCTTTTATTCTTAAGACTCTGCTAACTTACTCTAGGCATTTTTCTTCTAAGATTATAAAGAGCAGAGCATCTAAGAGGAAATCCTAGAAATCCTCTTAGGGGCTCTGTCTGCAGGAAAGCCAGGGCCTTTGTGCGAATTAATAGGGCCAGGATGTATTAATGTAATGATACAGCCTGTGGCCAAACCAGAAAGACTATGTCCTTCAAACCTTGATTCATAGGGTGGTGTACTTTGGAGCTTCAACCAAGATTTTCTGTATTATGATTTTGTTGGGACTGCAGGAACTCTTGTTTCTCTTTGGTTTCTTCTTTGAGATACAGTCCTTGCTCAGAGGCATACAATTACTTGAAAGTAAGAAAGGTGAGGAAGAAATGAATGTATAAAAGCAAGTACTACACCAATTGAAACATCATTCTAGTTCAGGTGATTCACAGTTCTGCTTTCCAAAGACCATCTCTTGTACTGGTTGCAAAAGAATCACCTGGAGAACTCAACTAAAAACTAAAATTAAAATTAAAAAAAAAAACTTTATGGGTTCATACTTACTGAATCTGAATCTCTGGAGTGGAGGCCAGAAAGTTTGTGTATTGACAAGGCTTCCCCAAGTGATTGTAAGATGCAGCCAGTGTTGGGAACCAGTGACTGCAGAAGAGTTTGAAAGGGGCAGAAACTTTTTTTTTTGTGGATACTCTCCACCTTCATTGTAAAGCTACTCACTCTGGGTAGGTACTATGGCATGGAACATTTCAAGTTAAAGACAGTATTCATTTCTCTAGATAGCTGGTTTAAGAAGCTCAGGTGCTTAGATGGGCACAGGTCTGAATATGCTTATCAAATTATCTTGAAGCATTTAGCTTTAATTGGATGACTAAGATTTTGGAAACTGAAGATTGGCTAAGGATTGGCACAAGTGTGTTAAATGCCCGAGTAATAGTACTTGCTTTAATTGAATTTAGTTAATTTCCCTCCTGCTCTTAGTTTGCTTTATATATACATATATATATATATATATGAAATTTATTGACAAATTGGTTTCCATACAACACCCAGTGCTCATCCCAAAAGGTGCCCTCCTCAATACCCATCACCCACCCTCCCCTCCCTCCCACCCCCCATCAACCCTCAGTTTGTTCTCAGTTTTTAACAGTCTCTTATGCTTTGGCTCTCTCCCACTCTAACCTCTTTTTTTTTTTTCCTTCCCCTCCCCCATGGGTTCCTGTTAAGTTTCTCAGGATCCACATAAGAGTGAAACCATATGGTATCTGTCTTTCTCTGTATGGCTTATTTCACTTAGCATCACACTCTCCAGTTCCATCCACGTTGCTACAAAAGGCCATATTTCATTCTTTCTCATTGCCACGTAGTATTGCATTGTGTATATAAACCACAATTTCTTTATCCATTCATCAGTTGATGGACATTTAGGCTCTTTCCATAATTTGGCTATTGTTGAGAGTGCTGCTATGAACATTGGGGTACAAGTGCCCCGATGCATCAGTACTCCTGTATCCCTTGGGTAAATTCCTAGCAGTGCTATTGCTGGGTCATAGGGTAGGTCTGTTTTTAATTTTCTGAGGAACCTCCACACTGCTTTCCAGAGCGGCTGCACCAATTTGCATTCCCACCAACAGTGCAAGAGGGTTCCCGTTTCTCCACATCCTCTCCAGCATCTATAGTCTCCTGATTTGTTCATTTTGGCCACTCTGACTGGCGTGAGGTGATACCTGAGTGTGGTTTTGATTTGTATTTCCCTGATAAGGAGCGACGCTGAACATCTTTTCATGTGCCTGTTGGCCATCTGGATGTCTTCTTTAGAGAAGTGTCTATTCGTGTTTTCTGCCCATTTCTTCACTGGGTTATTTGTTTTTCGGGTGTGGAGTTTGGTGAGCTCTTTATAGATTTTAGATACTAGCCCTTTGTCCGATATGTCATTTGCAAATATCTTTTCCCATTCCGTTGGTTGCCTTTTAGTTTTGTTGGTTGTTTCCTTTGCTGTGCAGAAGCTTTTTATCTTCATAAGGTCCCAGTAATTCACTTTTGCTTTTAATTCCCTTGCCTTTGGGGATGTGTCGAGTAAGAGATTGCTACGGCTAAGGTCAGAGAGGTCTTTTCCTGCTTTCTCCTCTAAGGTTTTGATGGTTTCCTGTCTCACATTTAGGTCCTTTATCCATTTTGAGTTTATTTTTGTAAATGGTGTGAGAAAGTGGTCTAGTTTCAACCTTCTGCATGTTGCTGTCCAGTTCTCCCAGCACCATTTGTTAAAGAGGCTGTCTTTTTTCCATTGGATGTTCTTTCCTGCTTTGTCAAAGATGAGTTGGCCATATGTTTGTGGGTCTAGTTCTGGGGTTTCTATTCTATTCCATTGGTCTGTGTGTCTGTTTTTGTGCCAATACCATGCTGTCTTGATGATGACAGCTTTGTAGTAGAGGCTAAAGTCTGGGATTGTGATGCCTCCTGCTTTGGTCGTCTTCTTCAAAATTCCTTTGGCTATTGGGGGCCTTTTGTGGTTCCATATGAATTTTAGGATTGCTTGTTCTAATTTCGAGAAGAATGCTGGTGCAATTTTGATTGGGATTGCATTGAATGTGTAGATAGCTTTGGGTAGTATTGACATTTTGACAATATTTATTTTTCCAATCCATGAGCAGGGAATGTCTTTCCATTTCTTTAAATCTTCTTCAATTACCTTCATAAGCTTTCTATAGTTTTCAGCATACAGATCCTTTACATCTTTGGTTAGATTTATTCCTAGGTATTTTATGCTTCTTGGTGCAATTGTGAATGGGATCAGTTTCTTTATTTGTCTTTCTGTTGCTTCATTGTTAGTGTATAAGAATGCAACTGATTTCTGTACATTGATTTTGTATCCTGCAACTTTGCTGAATTCATGTATCAGTTCTAGCAGACTTTTGGTGGAGCCTATCGGATTTTCCATGTATAATATCATGTCATCTGCAAAAAGCGAAAGCTTGACTTCATCTTTGCCAATTTTGATGCCTTTGATTTCCTTTTGTTGTCTGATTGCTGATGCTAGAACTTCCAGCACTATGTTAAACAACAGCGGTGAGAGTGGGCATCCCTGTCGTGTTCCTGATCTCAGGGAAAAAGCTCTCAGTTTTTCCCCATTGAGGATGATGTTAGCTGTGGGCTTTTCATAAATGGCTTTTATGATCTTTAAGTATGTTCCTTCTATCCCGACTTTCTCAAGGGTTTTTATTAAGAAAGGGTGCTGGATTTTGTCAAAGGCCTTTTCTGCATCGATTGACAGGATCATATGGTTCTTCTCTTTTTTTTTGTTAATGTGATGGATCACGTTGATTGATTTGTGAATGTTGAACCAGCCCTGCATCCCAGGAATGAATCCCACTTGATCATGGTGAATAATTCTTTTTATATGCTGTTGAATTCGATTTGCTAGTATCTTATTGAGAATTTTTGCATCCATATTCATCAGGGATATTGGCCTGTAGTTCTCTTTTTTTACTGGGTCTCTGTCTGGTTTAGGAATCAAAGTAATACTGGCTTCATAGAATGAGTCTGGAAGTTTTCCTTCCCTTTCTATTTCTTGGAATAGCTTGAGAAGGATAGGTATTATCTCTGCTTTAAACGTCTAGTAGAACTCCCCTGGGAAGCCATCTGGTCCTGGACTCTTATTTGTTGGGAGATTTTTGATAACCGATTCAATTTCTTCGCTGGTGATGGGTCTGTTCAAGCTTTCTCTTTCCTCCTGATTGAGTTTTGGAAGAGTGTGGGTGTTCAGGAATTTGTCCATTTCTTCCAGGTTGTCCAATTTGTTGGCATATAATTTTTCATAGTATTCCCTGATAATTGTTTGTATCTCTGAGGGATTGGTTGTAATCATTCCATTTTCATTCATGATTTTATCTATTTGGGTCATCTCCCTTTTCTTTTTGAGAAGCCTGGCTAGAGGTTTGTCAATTTTGTTTATTTTTTCAAAAAACCAACTCTTGGTTTCGTTGATCTGCTCTACAGTTTTTTTAGATTCTATATTGTTTATTTCTGCTCTGATCTTTATTATTTCTCTTCTTCTGCTGGGTTTAGGCTGCCTTTGCTGTTCTGCTTCTATTTCCTTTAGGTGTGCTGTTAGATTTTGTATTTGGGATTTTTCTTGTTTCTTGAGATAGGCCTGGATTGCAATGTATTTTCCTCTCAGGACTGCCTTCACTGCGTCCCAAAGCGTTTGGATTGTTGTATTTTCATTTTCGTTTGTTTCCATATATTTTTTGATTTCTTCTCTAATTGCCTGGTTGACCCACTCATTCGTTAGTAGGGTGTTCTTTAACCTCCATGCTTTTGGAGGTTTTCCAGACTTTTTCCTGTGGTTGATTTCAAGCTTCATAGCCTTGTGGTCTGAAAGTATGCATGGTATAATTTCAATTCTTGTAAACTTATGAAGGGCTGTTTTGTGACCCAGTATATGATCTATCTTGGAGAATGTTCCATGTGCACTCGAGAAGAAAGTATATTCTGTTGCTTTGGGATGCAGAGTTCTAAATATATCTGTCAAGTCCATCTGATCCAATGTCTCATTCAGGGCCCTTGTTTCTTTATTGACTGTGTGTCTAGATGATCTATCCATTTCTGTAAGTGGGGTGTTAAAGTCCCCTGCAATTACCACATTCTTATCAATAAGGTTGCTTCTGTTTATGAGTAATTGTTTTATATACTTGGGGGCTCAGGTATTCGGCGCACAGACATTTATAATTGTTAGCTCTTCCTGATGGATAGACCCTGTAACTATTATATAATGTCCTTCTTCATCTCTTGTTACAGCCTTTAATTTAAAGTCTAGTTTGTCTGATATAAGTATGGCTACTCCAGCTTTCTTTTGGCTTCCAGTGGCATGATAAATAGTTCTCCATCCCCTCACTCTGAATCTAAAGGTGTCCTCAGGTCTAAAATGAGTCTCTTGTAGACAGCAAATAGATGGGTCTTGTTTTTTTATCCATTCTGATACCCTATGTCTTTTGGTTGGCGCATTTAATCCATTTACATTCAGTGTTATTATAGAAAGATATGGGTTTAGAGTCATTGTGATGTCTGTGTGTTTTATGCTTGTAGTGATGTCTCTGGTACTTTGACTCACAGGGTCCCCCTTAGGATCTCTTGTAGGGCTGGTTTAGTGGTGACAAATTCCTTCAGTTTTTGTTTGTTTGGGAAGACCTTTATCTCTCCTTCTATTCTAAATGACAGACTTGCTGGATAAAGGATTCTCGGCTGCATATTTTTGCTGTCTAGCACACTGATAATCTCGTGCCAATTCTTTCTGGCCTGCCAAGTTTCAAAAGAGAGATCAGTCACGAGTCTTATAGGTCTCCCTTTATATGTGAGGGCACGTTTACCCCTTGCTGCTTTCAGAATTTTCTCTTTATCCTTGTATTTTGCCAGTTTCACTATGATATGTCGTGCAGAAGATCGAATCAAGTTACGTCTGAAGGGAGTTCTCTGTGCCTCTTGGATTTCAATGCCTTTTTCCTTCCCCAGTTCAGGGAAGTTCTCAGCTATTATTTCTTCAAGTACCCCTTCAGCACCTATCCCTCTCTCTTCCTCCTCTGGGATACCAATTATGCGTATATTATTTCTTTTTAGTGTATCACTTAGTTCTCTAATTTTCCCCTCATACTCCTGGATTTTTTTATCTCTCTTTTTCTCAGCTTCCTCTTTTTCCATAACTATCTTCTAGTTCACCTATTCTCTCCTCTGCCTCTTCCATCCGAGCCGTGGTGGTTTGCATTTTGTTTTGCATTTCATTTAAAGCGTTTTTCAGCTCCTCGTGACTGTTCCTTAGTCCCTTGATCTCTGTAGCAAGAGATTCTCTGCTGTCCTGTATACTGTTTTCCAGCCCAGCAATTAATTTTATGACTATTATTCTAAATTCACTTTCTGTTATATTATTTAAATCCTTTTTGATCAGCTCATTAGCTGTTGTTATTTCCTGGAGATTCTTCTGAGGGGAATTCTTCCACTTGGTCATTTTGGATAGTCCCTGGTGTGGTGAGGACCTGCAGGGCACTTCCCCTGTGCTGTGGTGTATAACTGGAGTTGGTGGGTGGGGCCGCAGTCCGACCTGATGTCTGCCCCCAGCCCACCACTGGGGCCACAGTCAGACTGGTGTGTGCCTTCTCTTCCCCTCTCCTAGGGGCGGGATTCACTGTGGGGTGGTGTGGCCCGTCTGGGCTACTTGCACACTGCCAGGCTTGTGGTGCTGGGGATCTGGCATATTAGCTGGGGTGGGTAGGCAAGGTGCACGGCGGCAGGAGGGGCAGGCTTAGCTCACTTCTCCTTAGGTGATCCACTTCAGGAGGGGCCCTGTGGCCGTGGGAGGGAGTCAGATCCGCTGCCGGAGGTTTGGCTCCGCAGAAGCACAGAGTTGGGTGTTTGCGCGGAGCGAGCAATTTCCCTGGCAGGAACCGGTTCCCTTTGGGATTTTGGCTGGGGGATGGGCGGGGGAGATGACGCTGGCGAGCGCCTTTGTTCCCCACCAAACTGAGCTCTGTCTTCCGGGGGCTCAGCAGCTCTCCCTCCCTTTGTCCTCCAGCCTTCCTGCTTTCTGAGCAGAGCTGTTAACTTATGACCTCCCAGACGCTAAGTCGCGCTTGCTGTCGGAACACAGTCCGTCAGGCCCCTCCGCTTTTGCCAGCCAGACTCAGGGACTCTGCTTGGCTGGCGAGCCGCCCCTCCGCCCCGGCTCCCTCCCGCCAGTCCGTGGAGCGCGCACCGCCTCGCCGCCCTTCCTACCCTCTTCCGTGGGCCTCTCGTCTGCGTTTGGCTCCGGCGACTCCGTTCTGCTAATCCTCTGGCGGTTTTCTGGGTTATTTAGGCAGGTGTAGGTGGAATCTAAGTGATCAGCAGGAAGCGCGGTGAGCCCAGCATCCTCCTACGCCGCCATCTTCCCTCCCTCTCTCGCCAATCCTTTTTTTTTTTTTTCTTTTTATAAGTTTCTGGTTGGTCTGGTTGGGATTTGATTTTTAATAGGGTGTATGCAGACTTGCACTGAAAAGTAGTTCCTATTCAGATTAAAAATGAACAGAATTCATTCTTTTAGTTTTCAGATGTCTGGGTCTATAAAGCACAACTAAATTAGGTGCAGGACCATAAAATTAGCTCCAGAAAATTCTCTAGAGGATATCCTGATGGCAGATAAATAGCAACCTATCCACTCCTTACCTCATGGCTTGACTGTGAGGCCATGTGGTAATTTGGACCCAATTTTGCCAGCTAGCCTGAGGATAGCATTCACATGGCATTAATAGCAACATCACCTTCCTTGGCACCTATGGCAGATGTGGATTATCAATCATGGGATCCTTTTTCACTAGGTCTTGATGTGACCTCCGAATCCCTCTGAAGAATGATCAAGGCAGCACTATCAATTGACTAGAACTGCTTCATTAAATTATCTGTAGTGTGGTGGAGTGAAAAAACGCGGGGGGGGGGGGGGGGGAAAAGGCTTATCTCTGACCTTGAACAAGCCATTTCCTCTCTCAGGGTTTCCTGTTCCTTTGCTTTCAGTGTTTCTTCTTTTCATTGAGTTTCTGTTAGTGTATGGCTTTGTTGCTTTGTTGTTGCAGTAGTTAGAGGCATCAGCTAATGGCTATAATTGAATAGTTTTTAAAAATATAAGCCAGCTCATTTCATACCTGGTTATACTTCAGCTTAACACTAGATGATGTCTAAGATGTGTTTCAGTTTTAAAAGAGCAACACCCATGGCCTTATATATTAACTGTTGTCACAATGTAGTAGGCTTCTTTAGGGTAAAATAAATTTGGAGATGGGTAGAAATAAATTTATGTGAAACTCAGAATTGGATACTTAGATCAGATTCTCTTTGAGGTAAGGAATTCTTTTGCCCTGAACCTCCCTTTCTCTAAGACCTCTTCAATTTTCTAGGATCTGAAATCTCTATTGTCCTACATTCTGATTGGATTGTCATGTTTTTTTGTTATATTTATCTCTTAGACTATTGGCCAACTTCCATACAAAAACTTCTGAAGCTGGAAGTTGATAAAGTACACAAACGTATGTAAAACCAAAGATGGCCCTACAACTTACCCAGAATTCTTCCTGCCTTGATTAGCCATTGACCCACTCCTCTCTATAGTGGCACTTTATCAGGTAGCTAGCTCCTGTGGGAGAGTGGTATAGTTGCATTGTCTACAGATGTGTTTTGGCAACAGAGTAGACAATAACCACTTATTGGGAGAGCAATGTCTTCCTCCCCCCCCTCCCCCCCAAACCATCAGCTTAAAGGGAAAAACAAACCATCAGTATACTAAACTTCAGTTCCTACTCCAGGTGATAACCCTGATCTTAAACTGCTAAAACCTGAAAGTTCTCCTTTTGAATCTAAAGGAGCCACGAAGAATCTTTTTTTTTTTTTTAAAGATGTAGTACATGAATAAAGTGCTGTGCTCTTGGAGGGTGTTATTCAAAATACAAAAGGTGTTATTCATAATACCTCTTTTACTGTAGAAAATGCATGCTTGCTAACTTGAGTTTCAGCTGTTGTTAAAAGAAAATCTGCAGATAGAGCAAAAGGGCAAAAGGGTGACATCTGGCATAACAGACTTTCTAAGATGGTTTTGGCATAAAGCCTGCATTAAACAGCAGAAGAAGGAAAAAAATATATTGGAATAAAAAGAAAAAATGAGGACAATGCAACACTGACTTTGAATTTTTCTCAAGCCTGTTTAAAACCAGTGCAACTGTTTTGTTGTTGTTATGACCTGAAATGGGCCATCACCTCTAATATTAGCTCTGAAAGACAAGAGAATATGACTACGTGATATTTTTTTCAAGTGAAGGAGGTTGAATCATTTCACAAATTCTCAGCCACTATACATCTTGACTTCACCTTTTCACCTGCATGAGTATTGCACCAAAATGTCCACATTGTTACGGGATCTCTGCCACTTGACTTGTTTGGATACTTTCTAAACATGATGCATCAAATGTTATTTGAAGTCGTAAGGAATATATTTCATATTCAAAACAACGGTGGCATGGAAATTATGATCTCTGTACCTTGAAAAGAATACACTACTGGATACAAACAAGGACAAGTTAGGATAAAGTTTTAAAATCAAATAATTACTTAAGACACTAAAAGATAAGAATCATAGAGAATAAACTTTGCAGGAAGCAGGTTTAAGACTAACAATTTTGTGTGCTCCCATTTTTCTTAAAATACATTATTAGGCCTGCATCATCTCAGCTTGAAATTGAATGGGTAAGTGAGAGAGAGGCAGGAGCATAACTATAGATTCTGGATGATCAATAGCCTATTGTTTGACAGCTCCAAGGCAGTGATTCTGCTGAATTCTTAGTGACTGAGTCCTTGGGTTAGTTCTGATGTGAGCAGTTTCAGTTTGTGCCTCTTGCTTTGATATGCATGCACATCTGTGAGGTGACCAAGCCATGGCAACAATTCTGTTAAAAATCAGCCTTTGTGTTTGTCCTTGGACCCCATTCACTTACACCAGAGCTTGAACTTTACTGATGTAAAGGACTTAAGCTTTCACCCTAGTTTCTCACATGAAGATGAAAGTGAGAATATTATCCATGGTATGACCTTGATCTGCACATGACTAGATCTCAGTAGGAGTTTGGCATGTGAATTGGGGACGCAATATGGCCTTTGAGAGTTGTTTATAAATAGAACCTGTGTTGCCTTACATGATTTATAAAGCCATGATTCCAGAGATTGAGCAATATTTGTTGGTTGAGAGAGAGAGTAAACTGTAATGACAAATAACAGAATGCTACTTTATACAGCAGCTATGTAGGGTATAGCTTTCTAGGGTAGAGTTCCTTGGCCCAGACATTGATTACATGAATTTTTGTTCTTAATTTCTCATTAATTCTAATACTAAATGTGTAAGCCTCCCCCCTATTTTTTTTTTTTTTTAAGAAGAATTCTAAATAAAAAGAGACTGGGGAGAAAGTGTTAAACGAAGGAGAATGAGATGCCAAGAGCATTTAGAGTTGATCCATCTTGAGCATTAATGAGAAATTTAATCCTCCTGAGTATTCAGGGTGACCTGAAGGTAAAAGACCATGAATTTAAGTGTTTTGTTTGTTTGTTTGCTTGTTTTTCCCCTCATAGTCCTTAATCGGTTACAGTGGTTATTCCTTTTAGGAGTTCTCTAGAGTTCCAGGGCCTACTCTCTATCAGATTGAGTTTGGATATACAAAGAATGGATCCAAAATGGAAAAGAATGAGAGTCACACAAAGATGGGTGTGAATACTTAGAGTTAAGGAAGTGGAGAAGAGTGAGGACATAGGCTCTGAAATCAGATTGGGTTTCTCATTCTACTTCTGCCACTTACTATCTTCATGAGTTACTATGTCCAAATATTCTTTTTTGTAGCATGGGAATAATATGGATGGATATGGTGGATTAGTACTTAAGTCATTCTACCTTCTTTGTAGTTTGCCTTCTCTGCAGTGTAGAAAACTAAAAACTGTATTTCTGAACTGTATTTGCCTCCCTCCATGAAGGATAAACTTACATAGGAATTGTTCTTCTGACAGAAGCAACTGGAAAGATGGCAAAATACTACTTAAAAAAGTGTTTTCAAAAATTGAACAGCAGGCACTGCAATACTATGACCTCTGAGAGAAAGGAAACAAATGAAGAGAGCCCAACAATTTTCTCAGTTTACTGCCCAAGAACACTTCTGAGATTACAGTATTGGGAAGGGAAGCCAAGGGAAGCCAAAGAAAGTCTGGTAGCTTTGCTGAATCAAGGGAATAGAGATTAGAGCCTAGGGAAGCTAAGGTGGCTATAATTTGCAAGACCAAATGTTAGAAAGGAGGAAGCTGTAAAGAGAAAGAGCTCCAGAGGTTTGCAGAGGGGTCCTATTTACTCTTTGAGTACTGATAGGTGTTAATATGAGGTGTAATTTCATGAAGCTGGAGAAAGGAAAAACATGGGAAGTCAGTAGGCCAAATAATTCCAGGAGCACAGAAGGCTAGGGATACATCACATTTCTTCCAGACAGAGTGACTAACCTTCATTACACATGAGTCACTGGATAAGAGTCCTCAGAAAGATCATGCTTTAGCAGTGAAGGTAAATTATCCCAGAAAAAAGACCGTTCTGTGTATGCCAAGGTGGGTTGGGGAAGGGGTGGGGCGGGCTGTGAAAAAGAAACTTAAAACCCAAAAGAATCAAACTGAACTGAAAGTCATTTGACTGTGGGCCAGAATAAACTTGGATTAAAAAAAAATTTTTTTTTTAATGTTTATTTATTTTTGAGAGAGAGACAGAGCACAAGCAGCAGAGGGCAGAAAGAAAGGGAGACACAGAATCAGCAGCAGATTCCAGGCTCTGAGCTGTCAGCACAGAGCCTGATGAGGGGCTTGAACCCATGGACCACGAGATCATGACCTGAGCTGAAGTCGGACACTTAACCGACTGAGCCACCTAGGCACCGCAAACTTGGAGTTTTAAAAAGAATACGACTGAATCTAACACTTAATATCTTTAAATTCACAATGTCTGGCATTAGTTAAAATTCCCTGGCATGAATGCAGGTCAGAAAACATTATCCAAGAGAAAAATTGATAGAAAAAGATACAGAATTGAGACGATTAAATTGACAGGAAATGACCCCAGAACAGATATTATATATTTTATAAATTTATCAAAGTACATAAAAGAGTGAATATTAAGAGATAAATGAAAAACATGAAAAATACCCAAGTAGAATTTAAAGCAATTAAAATACAATATCTGAAATAAAAGGAATACACCAGAGAGAATTAATAACAAATTAGAGTAGAAAAAAATGATCATTGACCTTAAAGACCTAACACTAGAGATGATTAAAAAATAAAGCCTGGAGGGAGAAAAGAGTGGACAAAACTTAAAACAGTATCAGCAACCTGTGGGATGATATCAATATGTCTAACATATATTTGAGTCCTAGAAGCAAAGGAAAATGGTGGTGTAGGGAGAAAACAGATTACAGAAGTATTTGAAGAAAATGACACCACCTTTTCCAACTTGACAAAAGCTTAAACCTATGGATCTCGGAAGCTCAAAGAACCCCATGCCAAATATAAAAAGAGCTACACCAAGGTACAACATTATCAAACTGTTGGAAAAATGTGATACTGATAAAATCTTAAAAGATGCCAATGAAAAGACAAAAAAATGTCTTTCAAAAATTAAAGAAAAATATATTTTTGAAACAACTGGAAGCTAAGAGAATTGTTTAGCAGTAAAATTACACCACAATGAATGTTAAAGGAATTTCTTCATTCAGAAGAAATTTGGTATCAGAGAAAACTGTATTTTTTAAAATAAAGATTGATGGGTATAGGAAATATATGGGTAAATACAAAATATATCTTGATCTCCTTTTGAAAATCTCTTAAAAGATAAAAAGTTGATTGTTAAAAGCAAAATAATCTATTGTGGGACTTATAACATGTGTAAAATGAAAGCACAAGGGATAAGTAAGGAGATACAGAAGTATACTGCTTCAGTGGTATAAACTATATTGAAAGAATTCTTTTTGAATATAGATTGTGATAACATGAAGATGTATTATAACCTATAGAACAATCCCTAAAGAATAAACAGAAATATATGTAGAAATATATGTAGCCATTAATGGAGATAAATAGAATAATAAACAAATAACCCAAAAGAATCAGGAAAAGAGAAGAAAAAGGAGCACTGAACAAATGACACAATTAGGTAAACAACAACAATATGGAGCATTTAAAATGTTTGTATTTATAATCACAATAAAAGTAAATGGCCTAAGCACTCAAAAGTAGACAAAGGATTGTCAAATTAGATAAAAAAGCAAGACAGTATATTCTGTCTAAAGAAACCTCTCTTAAGTGTAAAGAGATAAAAAGGAAAAGCATAAGGCAAGATATATTATGCAAACCATAATCACAGGAAAGCTGGAGTGGCTATACTAATGTCAGAATAGACTTAAAAACAAGGAATTTTACCAGAGATAAAAAGGAACATTCTATAATTAAAATGGGCCACTTAATAAAAAAGATAAACAGTCCTAAATATATACACACTTTATAATAGAGATTCAAAATACATGACTCCAAATCTGATAAAACTGAAAGATTAGGGAGATCTATACCTATTGTTGAAAACTTCAATACTTAACTCTCAGAAATTTATGTCACAAGTTAACAAAAAATAAGGATATGGCTATGGACTGAATGCTTGTGTCTCTCTTAAATTCATATACTCAAGCCCTCATCTCCAAGTTGGCAGTATTTGGAAGTAGGGCCTTTGGGAGGTACCTGGGGTTACATTAGGTCTTGAGGGAGAGGAGCCCTCATGGTGGAAACACTACGATATATATATGCATGTGTGTGTGTATATCTATATGTCTGTATATCTATATAATGTTTGTATGTGTATATGCATATATATAATGGAATATTACTCAACCATAAAAATATGAAATCTACCTGTCTAATAAATATATATATTTATATAAATATATATTTATATATAAATATATATATATATATATATTTATTTAAAAGCAATGCAAGAGCTCTGTCTCTCCATTGGCACCAACCAAGGAAAGGCTGTGTGAGCAAATAGCAAGATGGTGGCCATCTGCAAGCCAGGAGAAGGGCCTGGACCAAGCACTAAGTCTGTTAGCAGATCCAAGACATTGATCTTGGATTTTTAAGCCTTTGAAACTGTGAGGAATAAGTATTTTGTACAGGCATTTGTTTTAAAGATCTTTATTTTTTTCTTAGAGATTTTTATAGTTTTCAGTGTGAAGGACACACAGGTTTTGTAAATATTTTATTAAATTTTTCCTAAGTATTTCATATATTTAGACCAATATAAATGCTGTTAAAAAATGTTTATTGCCAAGATCTCTATATAATGATTTTTTGTATATTTGTCCTATAACTTACTAAACTTGTTCTAGTAACTTCTTTGGTAAATTCATTAGATTTTACGGTTAGTCAATCATTTATCTGCTATTAAAGTCAATTTTATTTGTTTCTTACCAATTTCTATGTCCTTTATTGCTTTTTATTGGCTTATTGATCTGTCTATACCTCAAGTACAGTATTGAAGAGAAATGGTCAGTAAACATCTTTTCCTTGTTTCCAGTCTTAGAGTTTTAGCAGAAAATCATTCAATATTTTATATTAATATGATTTCAGGAATAAGTTTTCATAATTTGCATTAGATTGAGAAAATTCTCTTCCATTCTTAGTTTGCTGAGTGCTTATTATTTTTTTTATCATGTGTAACTGTTGAATTTGTGAAATGTTTTTTCCACATTTGCAGAGATGCTCCTATAGTTTTTCTTTTACGGTCAGTTGTTATGGTGGTTTACACAGATTTTTAAAATTCTTTTAATTTTTAATTTTTTAAATTTTTTAATGTTTTTATTTCTTTGTGTGAGAGAGAGACATACAGAGCGTGAGCAGAGGAGGGGCAGAGAGGGAGACAAAGAATCCGAAGCAAACTCCAAGCTCTGAACCATCAGCACAGAACCTGACTCTGGGCTTGAACTCAGAAACTGCAAGATCATGACCTGAGCTGATGTTGGATGCTTAAGCACCTGAGCCACCCAGGTGCCCCTCCATACATTTTTTTTTAAACCAATATTACATTATGGAGATTATCCCAACTTGGTCATGTATACTCTCTCTATATTTTTTTTTTCAACGTTTATTTATTTTTGGGACAGAGACAGAGCATGAACGGGGGAGGGGCAGAGAGAGAGGGAGACACAGAATCGGAAACAGGCTCCAGGCTCTGAGCCATCAGCCCAGAGCCTGACGCGGGGCTCGAACTCACGGACCGCGAGATCGTGACCTGGCTGAAGTCGGACGCTTAACCGACTGCGCCACCCAGGCGCCCCTCTCTATATTTTTATAAGCCACTAGATTGAATCTACTGATACTTTGTTGAGGGCTTCTGCATCTGTGTTCATGAGGGATATTTGTTTCCTTGTCCTGTTTGTATATGGCTTTTGTATCAGGATAATGGAAATCTTCATTTTCCATTAACTAGCTCTCATCTGAAATCCAGCAAGAAGGGCCCTACAACCACAAGAATTAAATGATTCCAACCACCTGCCAGCAGGAAATGATTTCTCTATAAGAAAATATAGCCATGTGGGCACATTGATTTTAGCCCAGTGAGACTTAGGTGAGATTTATGATCTACAGAACTGTAAGATAATAAATTTGTGTTTTTTTTAAGCCACTGGATATAGGAGCAACTAATACACCAATATTCTAAATGAAAAACATATTTGGGAGACTCATAGTATCTGATGTGAAGTCTTAGTATGAAACTATAGTAATCAATATAGTCTGGTATTGTCATAGGGATAATACCTAGATCACTAGTTCTCAGCAGTTTTGGTGTCAGGAAGGACCTGACCTCTTTTCTTTCTTAAATATTGAGGATCTCAAAGTGCTTTATACTCATAGGAATTATGTGGGTTTTAGCTCTTGATATCTACCATATATTTTAAATCTATTTAACATAAGAAGCTTAAATTGAGTTTTAAAAAAGATGTATTTGAACTATTTTAAATTTTAACTTAATTATTGAACAAATTTGAAAAATAATCAGGTTCCCAAGCCCCTCAAAAATTAGAAGAGTGGCATTATTTTTCATTTAAAATGATTTAAATCATTTAAAATGATTTAAATTTAAATTTAGATTTAAAAAAAAATGTCTGGCTTATTAAAATACAGGTAGGTTTCATATTTTTATGATTGAGTAATATTCCATTATATATGTATATACACATACATATATATACACATACACATGCACACACACACACATACCACTTCTTTATCCATTCATCAGTCATTGGACAGTTGGGCTGCTTCCATAGTTTGGCTATTGTAGATAATGCACCTATAAACACTGGGGTGCGTGTATCCCTTTGAATCAGTATTTTTGTATCCTTTAGGTAAGTACCTAATAGTGTAACTGCTGGATCATAGGGTAGTTCAATTTTTAACTTTTTGAAGAATCTCCATACTATTTTCCAGAGTGGCTGTACCAGTTTGCATTCTCACTAACAGTGCAACAGGGTTCCCCTTTTCAGATCCTTTCCAACATCTGTTGTTTCTTGAATTGTTGATTTGGATGGAGCTAGAGAATATTATGCTAAGTGAAATAAGTCAGAGAAAGACAAATACCGTATGCTTTCACTCATATGTGGAATTTAAGAAACAAAACAAATGAACAAAGGGGGAAAAAAACAGAGGGAGGCAAATCAAGAAAGAGACTCTTAACTGTAGAAAACAAACTGATGGTTACCAGAGAAGAGGTAGGTGAGGGAATGGGTGAAATAGGTGATGGGGATTAAGAAGTGCACTTGTAATGAACAGCTGGTATTGTATGGAAGTTTTAAACCACTATATTGTACACCTGAAACTAATATTGCACTTCATGTTAATTAACTGGAATTTTGAAACTAAAAGAAAAAAAGGTTTTGATAAACTTCTAAGTAGAAGAAAAAAAAGATTCTTATTTCTGTTTCTGCATTTAATTTATTGTAATATCACATTTAATTGAACCTCTAGAAAACTGTATTGAAATTTTATGAGGGAATGAAAATGAAAAAGTAAGTGACTAATATTATTATGAAGCTAATTTTAACTCCTAGGATCCCTGAAAGAATGAGATTTTGATCACTATTTGAGAACAATTTATATAAATAAATGGAACCAAATAAAGTTCAGAAATAGACTAGCAATATATATTCAGTGGATTTTGAGCAGAAGTACAATGGTAATTCAATGGAAAAAGGATAATCTTTTCAACAAATGGTGTGTAGCAACTGGGCAGGCATATTTGGAAAAATGAACTTCAATCCTTTCCTCACACCACATAGAAAAGGAACCCCAAATGGATCATAGACTTAACCACACGAGCTAAAACTATAAATCTGCTACATAAAAACATGGGCAAAATCCTTGTGTTAGGCTCAGATCTTTTAAAAAAATATTTTTTATGTTTTATTTATTTTTGAGAGAGAGAGCGAGGGAGACACAGAATCCAAAGACAGCCTCCAGATTCTGAGCTAGCTGTCAGCACAGAGCCAGACGCGGGGCTTGAACCCATGAACCGGGAGATGATGACCTGTGCTGAAGTCGATGCTTAACCGACTGAGCCACCCAGGCGCCCCAGGCTCACATCTTTTAGATACGCCTCAGAAGATAGCATGAACCATAAAAGAAAAAAAAAAAAAATGAATCAGACATCATCAAAACTTTTGCTCTTTTAAAGAAAACTAAAAGACAAGCCACAGATATAAAAGAATAATATTTGTCAATAATTTTTACAAGAGGCTTCATCCATAATATATAATTAACTCTTGCAGCCTAATACTAAGAAGACAAAGAATAGGATTTTAAAAATGAAAACAGGTGCCCCTGGGTGGCTCAGTCAGTTAAGCCTCTGACTTGGGCTCAGGGCATGATCTTGTGGTTCACAAGTTCAAGCCCCGCGTCTGGCTCTGGGCTGACAGCTCAGAGCCTGGAGCCTACTTCAGATTCTATGTCTTCCCCCTCTCTGCCCCTCCCCTACTCATTCTCTCTCTCTCTCTCTCTCTCTCTCTCTCTCTCTCTCAAAAGTAAATGAACATTAAAAAAATGAAAACATTTGGACAGATACTTTACACAAAAAGATAGGTGAAAGATGTGAAAAATAACATGAAACTGTTCATCATCATTAGTTACTAAGGCACTGCTACACTTGCACAGCATACCTGCTAGAATGGATAGGGAAGAATTACATATCAGGGGTTATCATTAGGACAATACTAATTTTCCCACAATACACTCACTAGAATAGATGGGAAAATAATTGCAATATAGGTGCTGATGAGGATATAGAGCATCTATATCTCCCATTCACAGAGTAAGTGGAATTCCAAAGTATGATTGCTTTGGAAAATGGCTTGAAATTTTCTTACAAAGTTGAACATACATATCCCGTATGACTCCAAAAATTCTCTTTTTGGAATTTACTACTGTGAAAGGGAAACTGACTTGTAAATGAATATTCTTAGTACTTAATCCATAGTAGCCTCAAACTGGAAATAATCTAAATGTCCGTTTTGGTTCATGGACAAACAAATTATGTTCTATCTATACCATGGAATATTAATCAGCAATGTAAAGAAACCACTACTGATAGGTGCAGCAACATAAAAATTCAAAAGTCCTTCTACTAAATGGAAAGGTCAGATGCAAAAGACAATATAATGTATGATTCCATTTACATGAAATTTTTAAAAAGGCAAAATTGTAATAATAGAAAGTAGATCCATGGTTGCTTGGGGCCTATGGTAGCAGGTGACGCTTGACTAGGAAAGCATACCTGTGAACATCTTTGGGTAGTGAAAATGTTCTATATCTTGATTGTGATGGTAAGTGACATAACTGTATAATTTCTCAAAACTCATTGACCTCTACCCTTATAACAGGAGAAGGTAATTTGCAGGCCAATAAAGCCGATTAAAAAAGAAAGCACTTTTCCCAGCCTCACTTGCAGCTAGGGCTCTGGGTATAAATTAACCAGTAAGGTACAGTTCTTGACATTTGGAAGGCTGAAGTAAGGTAGATGATGTGCTCCTGCAGCTTCTGCTTTTTCTGCTGGCAGAGGGGTAGTGGAGGCATTTAATTTGTTCTGTGGCAGCTTTAAGTAGAGTTCACTATGTCCGGCTATTTGCTGCGTAGGTGCCAAGAGTCAGGCCTGGGACATCTATTCTGCTAGTGCAGATTGTAGCTGGCAGGGAATGATTCCTAGGCTTGTAGCTATGGCAACTACTGATTTATGGCAGTTCTCCGTGGCAGCCACCTGGCTATTATGGCTTCCTAACCAGAGTTAGTTCTGGGGCCAGTGGTTTTCTGATCTAAAAGAGGCCGCACTGATTTTGCGGTGTGGCTTTTGGAAGTTTTCTCCTTAAACTCCACACAGAATCTGCTTCTTCAGCGTTTTCAATGATTCTATAAGCTACACAATCTCCTGTAATAAAAATTTTTCATTTAATCTGTCTAAAATGGAGTTGATTTTTAAATATTAATATATGGACTTGAAGGCATATTGTGAGAAATAAGTGAAATTATGTAGGTAAAAAACTTAATAGTAGCTGCTACTTAGTAAAGAACTCAAATATTTATTGTTATTATTGCTATATGTTGCTAGATAAACACATGGTAAGCAAACCAGTATGGGAGTATAAAATAGCCGACTTTTTGCTTATTGTCTTAGTTGAAGCTTCCATAACAAATTATTTTGGATTGGGTAGCTTGAACAACAAACAGGTGTCATGGTTTTAAAAGGTGGAAGTCCAAGTTCAAGGTGCCAGCAGATCCAGTGTCTGTTGAGGGCCCCTTTCCTTGTTAATAGTTGCTGTCTTTTCATGGTATCCTCACATGGAAGAGAGAAGAGAGCAGCAAGTTCTCTCATGATTCTTTTCAGGGCACTAACCCCATTCTTGAGAGCCCTGCCTTCATAACCTCATCAAAACCTATTACCTCCCAAAGGACCCACCTTTTAATATCACACTGGGGGGAAAGGTTTCAACACATGAACCTGGGAAAGATGTAAGCATTCAGTTTTTAACACTCATCTATTCAGAGAGAACTGAAATCATGTAAAATTAGACTGGGAATACTGTGGAGTGACAGTCCTGATGTAAATATCTAGCAAAAACATTTAATGGATGTTTTAAATGGGTTTGGGAGGTTGGAAAAAATAATATATTAGGGAGAAGCAGCTTCAGTTTACAGAGAACAAGTTCAGCCAATTGCAATGTGCTGTTTCTTTTTAACTGGCAGATTAAGGGGGATGCTATAGACATAATTCAGCAAGGAATTGTACCAAGTTGTAATATCTTTAGGAATAAGATGGAGAAATGTAAGCTTCCTCATCACACAATACAGTGACCTATCTGATTCAGTACATCTAATGTGGGACCAATTAGTGAGTGCCTACTGGCAAGCTCAACCCCACCTGAGGCTCTGAGACCATTTCTGACCCAGGTCAAGATTTAGGTCAGGAACTCAGTGTCCAAGCATGCAAGTCAGCATCATACCTTGTTCTCCCAGACATATTACTTGAAATCTTGATCTGAGATCTCAGAGTCATTTTTTTGACATCGATCTCACTTCTTAACATTCATTGTCTGCTAAATATTGAAATTTGTCTTATCCCAATCATCCCTACTGTCATTTGTTTCTGTGCCTATCTTCTTTCAGCTACTGTAACAGTCTTCTAACTAGTCTTTCTGTCACAACTGCTCTGCTTCTCCTAACTGGACCTCCCTATTGTTTTCACTCATCTTCCAGAAAATCAAGTAGGATCGTGTCACTCTCCTAACTAAATATCCCAAACAAAATAAAGCTAAATATCTTTCATAATCTGACCCAGATCTATATTTCTAGATTCATTTTTTTGTGTCTCCTGAGTTGTATGTACAATTTTTATGTTCACATCACTTCCAAGTTCTCTCACTCTGTGTTTTAGGCCTGCTCTTTCCATGCCTATTCTCTTATACATGCTCACTATCAGATGATCCTTCCTCTTTAAAGGCCACTGAAATTAAAAAAAAAAAAATACATATATACATTACGCCACTGATAGCCAAGTTGCAGAACTCTAGGAGGTCCACTCACATTGTAGTTTATGTGAAAGATACACTCCACAGCCCATGTGGGCAAACTCCTCACTAATCCTTTAGTGTGAATGACAATCCCTGGAGTTCTGAAACTGAACTGTCATGAACATGCAAAGTTATATGCTGAAAAAAAATTCAAATTGTGTGTAAGTCAAGTCTCAATTTATTGCCCTACACTCCTCTACCTGTTGCATCCACACGACTCCTGAAGCAGAATGCTAGGGGCACCAGTGACAGTCACAACAAAATTTATTGCAATGAGAGGCAAGGCCGACCGATTGGGACCAACACTCTTGAACAGAGTGCGGTCTCAAACAGCTGGGGTACAGAGTTTTTATAGCCAACCCCATCATCTTATCATCACCTGGGAATAGAACAAAGGAATAGTTCCCAGATGGGGGTGGAAAGAGTTCAGACATGCCCTTGCCCCAATCCAATCAAACACTAATCCAGTTGATTTTCCTTGAACTTTTGTTCCCTTGATGGATAGGATAAGGCTGTTATCTCTTAACCTATAGTGTTAAAGCTGTTATTTCTTAAGGCTACAGGTTAGCCCTGCACTACAATTTAACCTTTACACCCCCTTTCCAGAAGTAACAAATAATATCTGTTGGGTAATGTTATGTTACATCCTATTGTATGTATTTACCTATGTATGTGTGTACACAAAATAATGATTATTTCTTACGTGAGTAGGATCATGATACACTTTTTATGCTGTAACTTTTTATGCTCTTCAATATGCCTTAGAAAATGTTGCTGGTCAATATATAGACCTCCCTAATTGCTTTTTTAAGCTGAATTCCTTTGTCAGAATTCAGTTCAAATAGTGTCTGTTTTTGTCAAACTCCTCTTGGAAGTTCAGTTACCATTTGTGTATAATCTCTTAACATTCTAGTATACTATCTTTTATTAGGATAAATTATAATTATGTCTCCACAGTATATTTTCTCCCTAAATATTATATGATATCCTCAGAGATTGGGTCTTTGTAACATTTTAGTGACTCAAAAATAGTTTCTGTAACTTGATAATGTCGGAGTTTTCCTTAACTAGATAGTTAAGGTAAACACAAGTGCCATATTCCTTAGACATCTCGTTGGATTAGAATGTATCTTCTAAATCTCTGAACATGGTTGCCTTATTTTCTGGGCATTTTTAAGGCTCTCCTTGGTAATATTTATGGAGAATTCTTTGATTTGTTGTCAAATATAAAATCTCACAGTGAAATGCAAAATGTGGGTAGAAATTCCTATTCTTCCAGGTTGTCAGTGCCTCCAGGCCTAAAGTCATTTTAAACTGGGACTCAATTGAACCAGTGGTTTTCCTAGCTTATCTTTTCCTCTTATAGATAAAATTAAAATTCATTTTAAAAGCCTGTCTTTCTCTGACTTAATTCACTTAGCATAATGCCCTCAACTTCCATCTGTGTTGTTGCAAATGGCAAATTTTCCTTCTTATTTCTGGCAGAATACTACTCAGCCATGTATATACCACATTAAAAACTAATTTATTTTGAGAGAGCGAGAGAAAGAGCAGGGGAGAAGCCGAGAGAGAGAAAGAGAGAGAATCCCAAGCAAGCTCCATGCTCATACTGTTGTCCATAGTGACTGCACTAATATACATTCTCACCAACAGTGCACAGGGGTTCTCTTTCTCTATGTCCTTGCCAACACTTGTCATTTCTTGTCTTCTGAATGATAGCCATTCTAACAGTGATGAGATAAAACAGAATTGTAGCTTTGATTTGCACTTTCCTGGTGATTAGTGATGTTAAGCACCTTTTTTTTTCATGTACCTATTGGCCATCTCTATATCTTCTTTGGAAATGAGAGATACGGGAGGTATATTGGAGCAAACTTTTTGTGTACTATTAAATTTAAGTTGTTATCAGTCTAAACTAGATTAAGATGCTAATTATAATAAGTAGTGAAATAACAAAATAGGTAAAAAATTCAGTAAAATAAGTGGGAACTAAAATGGTATACTAGGAAATAATCCTAAAACCATAGAAGGCCATAATAGGGGAACAGAACAAAAAAGACTGAAGACCTATAGAAGACCAATGTGCAAAGCTATGAGCACAATGGCAGAGATAAATCCTACCTTATAATACTTACATTAAATGTGGATGGACTAAACATTTCAACAAAAAGGCAAAGATTATAGAATGGATTTAAAAACATAATTGAGGGGCGCCTGGGTGGCGCAGTCGGTTAAGCGTCCGACTTCAGCCAGGTCACGATCTCGCGGTCCGTGAGTTCGAGCCCCGCGTCAGGCTCTGGGCTCATGGCTCAGAGCCTGGAGCCTGTTTCCGATTCTGTGTCTCCCTCTCTCTCTCTGCCCCTCCCCCGTTCATGCTCTGTCTCTCTCTGTCCCAAAAATAAATAAACGTTGAAAAAAAAAATTAAAAACATAATTGAACTAGATTCTGTATATGAGACCTATTGAGAACTAAAGACAAAAATAGGTTGAAAATAAAATGATGGAAAAAGATATGCCATGCACACAGTAACCAAAAGTGGCAAAGAAAATACTAGACAAAATATCAGACCAAAATATTACTAGAGACAAAAAAGGATATTTTATGTTTTATACATGTTATATCCCTAGCACATCACAAAATATGTTAAGCAAAAATTGACATGAAGCAAAAACTGACAAGTATATGAAGCAAAAACTGATAAATGGATGATTTATCAACAATGAAGATAAAAAGTAGACATGATGAACAAAATAGAAGACTCGAACAATATTATAAGCCAAGTAAACCTAATAGATCTACAGAACACTCGACCCCAAAATAATAGAACACACATTGCTCTCAAGTGCGCATGAAAGTTTGTACAGGATAGAGCATATGCTATAAATTGTTCTAAATAAATTTAAAAGGGTTGTAACCACATAAGGTGTTTTCTTCAATGATAGTTGAATGAAATTAGAAATCAGTAAATGCAAATTTGTAGTCTCTAACCTTGGATGGGCCTTAGCTTCAATTATATGTTCTGTATATGGCCTGGGATACCGTTCTTTATTTCACATGACAACTTAAAATCTTCACCAGTCTTGAATACTTCTATTTTGTTTCTGACTTTATTGAGAAGGTGGAGGCCATCAAGCAGGAATGCTTGAGCCTCTTCCATTTTGTCATATTTACACGCTTTGTTGCATATACCATCCTCTTCCTCACCTTTTTCTTCTGCTTTCAGAAAAAGACTATTTTCTACTGATCAAAGCCAATCACTCCACCTGCTCTCTGTATCCCACCCCTCCAAGTTTCCATAAGAACCTGCTATAACAACTATTTTCTCTTTTTCTATATCAATAGTATCTTCCCAATGTGGGCTCTTCATCCTTAGCTGTAAATATGTTTAGCTCTCCCCTACATTAAAAATATTGAACTCATCCTCAATCTATGTTGTTGACCAATAGCTTGCTTTTCTTTCACTATCTAAAAATTTTTTAAAGTGCTGTTGGCATTATCCTGGCTAAGACACTAGGCCCTAAGAGTTTTAAAAACCTAAATGATAGAGACTAGAAACTCATTTATTTTAAAACTTTTAAGATTTTTTCTTTTCTGCAGAGGCAAAATAAAATGTTCCTTTGTTCTGGAAAAAATATTTAATTGGACCCTTTTATTAGATAAATATAAAGCAAGCATTATTTACCTATTGTTCTTGTGATAAACAGAACACCATTAGTCCTAATCTGAAATATTTTTTAGAATGAGAAATTAGGTGTTCTCTTGGTAATATATATTGTACTGTATTCCAGGAGATGAACATCTCTGAGATGTTCTTTGTGTGTGGTGAGAGCAGAGGGAACTAGTTTTTGGCTCTGAATAAATTGAGAATGCCTGGTACTGCAAAGTGTTACTTGTTCTTGTGGGTTGAGTTGTGGGCATTCTTGTTCAAGAGGTTAAGGAAGGAGATACAAAATTAATACAGATGCTTGAAGAATGAATATGGAATCATTATCAGGTGCATTACCTGCACCTGACATTGAAGAGTAGTCAGTATAAGGAACCAGACTTGTTCCAATACCCCGTGTTCCAATACCCCGTCTGATTGATGCAGAAAGTACTGATGCTGAATAAATTGTCATAGGAATGGCTATGTTCCTGTGGATGAAAGAATGTTTTCGCTGAAGTTGCTAAATATTTCTCTATTAATTGTTAAAGAATAAGGTATAACCTGGAAATGGGGGAAATGGGGATTTAAGGGCCTGGGCAGCAATACTCCAATGGAAGGGGTGTCATAATCTGGTTTCTAGCTACCATTCACTAAAAAGAACTTTTTCTTGGGAAAAAGTCTGTTTTCAGGAGTGAACAGAGAAAGTACAAAAGGATCCTTGGAGTTGTGTTTTGTTAGAAAGAAAGTCTGTGCTGAAAGAAGATAAAACAAAGGGCATAAAATCCAGGAAGTTCTGACCAGTGGTTTTTAATGGTCAAATATGGCATAATTTGAGTATCAAAATAATGGTAGGATAGATCATAACCATTTAAATAAAATAATAATCCATGAATTCAAATTGATATAAATGAATAAATCATTTTATCATGAATGTGATATTTATATAGCCTCAAAATATCTCCCCATAAAATACTGACGAATTACAAAGGGGTAAAGAATAACTTGTGCAATTGCTATCCCGGCAGACATTACCTTAATAAGTGATCAAATTTAACATTGTCAGTTATGGGAACAAACGAAGTGATGTGTACCACCTGATAGATGCAGAAAGACTTTGTATGTTCTGTCATGTTACTACCCAAGATGTATAACCCAAATATAATCACGAGTAAACACCAGATAAACTCAAATTGAGGAACATTCTACAAAATAATTGGCCTGTAATCTTCAAAATTACTCAGTCCTTGAAAATCAAGGAGAGACAAATTGTTATTCCTCTTTAGTTTCCTTCAATATAAAACAGCTAAGTATGTATCATCCTTGACTGGAGGTCTTTTGCTACAAATGATGTGGGGACATTTGTTAAACCTTGAATGGGGCATAATCATTAGATGGAAATAACTTATCAATGCCACTTGCTGGATTTTGTTGGTGGTTTTGTCATTAAATAGGAATCAACAAATTAAAGAGGTTAATGTCATCTCATTTTATCGTCAATGGCTAGTAAGACTTAGGTTCTTATGTTAGAAAACAGTAATCTACACCCATTGCTTCTAGTTTCTCCTTAATCATGCTTTAACATACTGTAATTTTTCCTTTTTTCTTTCTTCCACCCCATTTTAACTGCTTACCAAGGATTCCAGAAAAATCTTTGTTCATAGTCATTTAGTGTCTATGTGACCTTAGAAATTTGTGCCTCAGTTCATTTTAATCAATTAGATGGGAAAATAACATAGTTGTGGTCAAGATGTAGATGTATACAAAATGTGTAGAATCACTCTTGGCCCTTATTAAGTCCCTGAAAATGTGAGTTATTAATATCATGATTTTCATCCCAGAGTTCTTGCCTGTGATATATAAAATCTATAGCTCCTCACTGCACAATCAACTCCAGAAAGCTTTGCCTGATACCTACAATAGGCTATATGCTCTCTCATTTTGTGCTTCATTCACAACACTCATCACATGGATTCATAATTGCTTATTTATATTCTTTATTCCTACATTAAACTGAAAACAACTGGAAGACAGGGACTCTGGATGTGTGTGGATACATGAGTCCATTCATTTCTTGTACTGTATTCTTAGCACCTAGTACATTGTCTGGATATATATTTAAGTGCCTGGACATTTCCTACAGATACTTAGAACACAAAATGCCAAAAACTGAGTTATCCTCTATAGTCCAGGACTTATTCCTGTCCCGTGTTCCTTATTCTGACGATTGCCTAAGTCAGAAAGCTGAATACCATCCTTATTCCTTAAAAAAAAAAAAAAAAGTCCTAATCAGTTGATGGCGAAGTAATGGTAATTTCTTTAGTATCTTTTTATTCATTTTCTTCCTCTTTCCTGTTGTCATTCCCTCAGTTCATCATCACATTGTCTCTCCAGTTAATGACTGCGGTTGACCTAGTTTTCCTGTTTATTCTTAACTCTTTCCAATCATCTTTATATCCTACCTCAAAAGCGATCTTACTAAAAGCATGAACAAGTTCATCCTCCCCGCTTTAATGAATTCACATTGTCTTTAGGATAAAATACACTACCTAATATGGCTTACAAAGCCTATTCTCACCGGCTTTACTCCTTGCACCTCTCCTTCACCTTCTTTTTTAATTATATGGTTTCTAAATAGGTACCTACAAATGCTCTCTTTCCTAGATCTTTTCACAAATGCTGTTCTCTCCGTCTGGGATGCTACTGACTATATTCTTTGCTTAGCTAACTCCTCACTTTTAAGAACTCAGCTCATGCACAATCAACTCCATTTTTTTCTTTAAATGCACACTTTTGAATGTATGCTTTTTTAAATGTATACTTTTCTGTCAGGCAGATTTCTCTGCCTGTTAGGTCTGAACTTTCTAGAGTTCTAACTCTAATTCTTTTGAACGTTAAGACCCTGGCTAATTTGTAATGTTTACTGACTCATTAAGGATGAAAATGATTATTTTATTGTAACTTATCAGAGGTGTGGTCCATTTCTACTATGTATGGAGATGGCATTGGAGTAGTTCCCCCACTCCAGCTAAGACTAATGGGTTATTTTCTATAAATTTTGTATAGTTTTATAATGATCCAAACCTCATGTGGTACCAAAGAGCAACTAGGGCACTTTATACCACAAGAGTTAAGAGTTCATAAAACAACAAACATAAAAACCATCAATAAATCCTGAAAATGAGTCTCCTAAAAGTCTTACACAAAAGCTCTGAGGAATACCTCCAGGAAAATGCACACATAGCTTTTATACAGTTCTAGATTTCCAGAACTTCCTTGGGTGTGAATGAAGCCAAGTGGCTTTAGTTCATATGATTGAATCAGATATTACTAACAAGATTTGTTTATTTCATATATTTTCATGACCCTGGATTGGTATTTTAAGTAACCAACTTGCAGGAGGAATAAAAGAAACAGGGAATCACCAAGTACTTCATCAATGGGCATTTGGGGCATTTCTCCCCAATGAACTACAAATATTTGCCTGGTGAAAGTACCTTCATCTCCACTATATTTTGAGCATTGTTAAAAAGATTTGACCCCATGAGTTGACTCTATGCTGCCACTGTAACACAGCTTACATCCCTAGAATGCTTTTCACCAAAAAATGATTGGGAGCTTATAGAAGAATAAAAGGTCACTACCATTGTATCTAATGATCTTCATTAGCACATCAAGATCCCCCCAAATTGGAAAGCTTACCATGCTCCACAAGCAAATGACAAGGCTTAGAGAAGCTGCAAGTCCACTGACTAGAGGAGTCTATAGTCAGAAGTCCCCAAATTGGAGCCTGTTGATATGGTCACTAGCCTGCAAATGTGACTACAAGTCCTGAATACTACTATATTACTGTCTGATGATTAAACCATCAGAACCACCAGGAAGCGAAAGAGCTCATGATTCTATCACAGGAGTCAGGAAAAAGAATCTGTAAATTGCAATGAATGGATAGGTTACATCTCTGAGGTTTCTTCCTCACTTAATGCACTAGGACAGCACAAAGTACCCATGTCACCTTCCTAAGAATTTCTGTATTTACATAGAAAGCATTACATAGAGCATAAAGCATTTGTGACTTCAGGTCACTTAACTCTGAGACTCAAAAGGAAAGTGGGACTTACCAGTAAAGTGGAGCTCTTAATATGTATCTCACAGGGTCTGATTATATAATAAGCACCCAATGAATGGCAGCCTTCATTATTACTATATATTTGTGTATGTATTCCTTGAAATCTTAGGTAATTCTTTTTTAAATTTTATTTATTTTTAATTTAAATTCAAGTAGTTAACATTGTGTTACAATATCGTGTAATAATGATTTCAGGAATAGAATTTAGTGGTTTATCACTTACATATAACACCCAATGCTCATCCCAACAAGTGCTTTCCTTAATGCCCATCACCCATTTAGCCTATCTCCCCACCCAACACCCACCAGCAACCCTCAGTTTGTTCTCTGTATTTCAGAGTCTCTTAGGGTTTTTCTCCCTCTCTGTTTTTATCTTTATTTTGTTTACATTTCCTTGTGTTCATCTCTTTTGTATCTTAAAGTCCACATACGAGTGAGATCATATGATACTTTTCTTTCTCTGACTGAATTATTACACTGGCATAGCATAATACACTCTCATTCTATCCACATTGTTGCAAAGGACAAGATTTCATTCTTTTTGATTGCCAAAAAATGATCCAGGGTGTGTGTGTGTGTGTGTGTGTGTGTGTGTGTGTGTGTGTGTGTGTGTGATATATACCACATCTTCTTTATCCATTCATCCATCAATGGGCATTTGGGCTCTTTCCAAACTTTGGCTATTGTCAATAGTGCTTCTATAAACATTGGGGTGGATGTGCCCCTTTGAAACAACATACTTGTATCCCTTGGATAAATACCTTGTGGTGCAGTTGCTGGGTCATAGGGTGGTTCTGGTTTTAATTTTTTGAGGAACCTCCATACTGTTTTCCAGAGTGGCTGCACCAGTTTACATTCCCACCAGCAGTGCAAAAAAGATCTTTCTCCACATCCTCACCAACATCTGTCATTGCCTGAATTGTTAATGTTTGCCATTCTGACTAGTGTGAGGTATATCTCTTGTGGTTTTGATTTGTATTTCCCTGATTATGAGTGATGTTGAATATTTTTTCATGTGTCTGTTGTCCATCTGGATGTCTTCTTTGGAGAAGTGTCTATTCATGTCTCTTGCCCATTTCTTCACTGGATTATTTGTTTTTTGGGTGTTTTTGATAAGTTCTGTATAGATTTTAGATACTATCCCTTTATCTTATATGTCATTTGCAAATGCCTCTCTCATTCTGTCAGTTGCATTTTCGTTTTGCTGACAATTTCCTTCACTGTGCAGAAGCTTTTTATCTTGACGAGGTCCCAATAGTTCATTTTTGCTTTTGTCTCCCGTGCCTCCAGACATACGTCAAGGAAGAAGTTGCTGCATCCCAGGTCAAAGAGGTTGTTGCCTGTTTTCTCCTCCAGGATTTTGATGGCTTCCTGCCTTATGTTTAAGTCTTTCATCCACTTTGAGTTTATTTTTGTATATGGTGTAAGAAAGTGGTCCAGGTCAATTCTTCTACATGTTGCTGTCCAGTTTTCACAACACCATTTGCTGAAGAGACTGTCTTTTTTTTCCATTGGATATTTTCCCCTGCTTTGTAAAAGATTAGTTGGCCATACATTTGTGGGTACATTTCTGGGTTCTCTATTCTGTTCCATTGATCTATGTGTTCTTGGGTGAGTACGATACTTTCTTGATGATTACAGCTTTGTAATACACCTTGAAGTCCGGAATTGTGATGCCTCCTGCTCTGGTTTTCTTTTTCAGAATGGCTTTGCTTATTCGGGGTCTTTTGTGATTCCATACAAATTTTAGGATCTGTGAAGGATTGGTGAAGATCTGTGAGAATGCTTGTGTTGGCATTTTAAACAATGTTTGTTCTTCCAGTCCAAGAGCATGGAATGTTTTTCCATTTTTCTTTTTTTGTGTCGTCTTCAGTTTCTTTCATAAACTTTCGATAGTTTTTACTGTATAGACTTTTCACCTCTTTGGCTAGGCTTATTCCTAGGTAATTGATGGTTTTGGGTGCTAATGTAAATGGGATTGATTCCCTGATTTCTCTTTCTGTTGTTTCATTACTGGTGTATAGAAATGCAACCAATTTCTGTGCATTGATTTTATATCCTATGACTTTGTTCAATTCATGGATCAGTCCTAGTAGTTTTTGGTGGAGTCTTGAATTTTCCAAATGTCATCTGTGAAGAATCATAGTTTGACTTCCTCCTTGCCGATTTGGCTGCCTTTTATGTCTTTGTTTTGTCTCATTGCTGAAGGTAGGATTTTTAATAATATGCTGAATAACAGTGGTGAGAGTGGACGTCCTTGTCGTGTTTCTGACCATAGGGGGAAAGCTCTCAGTTTTTCCCCATTAAGGATTATATTAGCGGTGGGTCTTTCATATGTGGCCTTCATGATCTTGAGGTATGATCCTTCTGTCACTACTTTCTTGAAGGTTTTTATCAAGAAAGGATGCTAAACTTAGTCAAATGCTTTTTCAGCATCTATTGAGAGGATCATGTGGTTCTTATCCTTTCTTTTATTAATGCAGTATCACATTGATTGAATTGTGAATATTGAACCAGCCTTGCATCCTAAGAATAAATCCCACTTGATCATGGTGAATAATACTTTTAATGAGTGTTTGAATCCGGCTTGCTAGTATCTTATTCAGAAGTTTTACATCCATGTTTATCAGGGAAATTGGTCTGTAGTTCTCCTTTGTAGTGGGGTCTTTGTCTGGTTTTGGAATCAAGGTAATTCTGGCATTGTGGAATGAGTTTGGAAGTGTTCCTTCCATTTCCTTCCATTTTCCTTCCAAAAATCTAATTTTTGGAACACTTTCAAAACTATGGGTGTTAACTCCTCTTTAAATGTTTGGTAGAATTCCCCTGGGAAGCCATCCAGCTCTGGACTCTTGTTTGTTGGGAGATTTTTGATTACTGATTTAATTTATTTACTGGTTATGGGTTTGTTCAAATTTTCTGTTTCTTCCTGTATCCATTTTGGTAGCTTATATGTTTCTAGGACTTTGTCCATTTCTTCCAGATTGCCCAATTTAGTGGCATATAATTGCTCATAATATTATCTTATTATTTGTATTTCTGCAGTGTTTGTTGTCATCTCCCCTCTTTCATTTGTGATTTTATTTATCTGTGTCGTTCCCTTTTTCTTTTTGATAAGTCTGGCTAGGGGTGTATCAATTTTGTTAATTCTTTCAAAGAACCAGCTCCTGGGTTCATTGATCTTTTCTACTATTTGTTTTATTTTGATATCATTGTTTTCTGCTCTAATCTTTATTATTTCCCATATTCTGCTGGCTTTAGGCTTTATTTGCTGTTCTTTTTAACAGTTTTTTAAGGTGTGTAAGGTTAGGTTGTGTATCTGAGACTTTCCTTCCTTCTTTAGGAAGACCTAGATTGCTATATGCTTCCGTCTTATGACTGCCTTTGCTGCATCCCAGAGGTTTTGGACTGTCTTGTTTTCTTTTTCATTGGCTTCCATGTACTATTTAATTTCTTCTTTAATTTTTTGGTTAACCCATTCATTCTTTAGTAAGATGTTCTTTCTTCTCCAAGTATTCATGGTCTCCAAAGTTTTTTCTTGTGGTTGGTTTAGAGTTTCATAACATTGTGGTCTGAAAATATGTACAGTATGATCTTGATCTTTTTGTACTTGTTAAGGGCTGATTTGTGACTCGGTATGTGATCTACTCTGGAGAATCTTCCATGTGCACTCGAGAAGATTGTGTATTCAGCTGCTTTAGGATTAAAGCATTCTGAATACATTTGCTAGGTCTAGTCTGTCATTCAAAGCCATTTTTTCCTTCTTGATGTTCTGCTTAGATAATCTGTCCATTGTTGTAAGTGGGGTGTTGAAATCCTCTACCCTTATGGTATTAGTATCAATGAATTTCTTTATATTTGTGATTAATTGATTTATATATTGAGTGTTCCAAGTTGGGGACATAAATATTTATAGTTGTTGCATCTTCTTGGTGGATAGACCCCTTAATTGAGATATAATGCCTTTCTTCATATCTTGTTACAGTCTTTATTTTATTTTTTTTCCTCAATATATGAAATTTATTGTCAAATTTGTTTCCATACAACACCCAGTGCTCATCCCAAAAGGTGCCCTCCTCAATACCCATCACCCACCCCCCCCCACCCCCCATCAACCCTCAGTTTGTTCTCAGTTTTTAACAGTCTCTTATGCTTTGGCTCTCTCCCACTCTAACCTCTTTTTTTTTTTCTTCCCCTCCCCCATGGGTTTCTGTTAAGTTTCTCAGGATCCACACAAGAGTGAAAACATATGGTATCTGTCTTTCCGTGTATGGCTTATTTCACTTAGCCTCACACTCTCCAGTTCCATCCACATTGCTACAAAAGGCCATATTTCATTCTTTCTCATTGCCACGTAGTACTCCATTGTGTATATAAACCACAATTTCTTTATCCATTCATCAGTTGATGGACATTTAGGCTCTTTCCATAATTTGGCTATTGTTGACAGTGTTGCTATAAACACTGGGGTACAAGTGCCCCTATGCATCAGTACTCCTGTATCCCTTGGGTAAATTCCTAGCAGTGCTATTGCTGGGTCATAGGGTAGGTCTATTTTTAATTTTCTGAGGAACCTCCACACTGCTTTCCAGAGCGGCTGCACCAATTTGCATTCCCACCAACAGTGCAAGAGGGTTCCCGTTTCTCCACATCCTCTCCAGCATCTATAGTCTCCTGATTTGTTCATTTTGGCCACTCGGACTGGCGTGAGGTGATATCTGAGTGTGGTTTTGATTTGTATTTCCCTGATGAGCGACGTTGAGCATCTTTTCATGTGCCTGTTGGCCATCTGGATGTCTTCTTTAGAGAAGTGTCTATTCATGTTTTCTGCCCATTTCTTCACTGCGTTATTTGTTTTCCAGGTATGGAGTTTGGTGAGCTCTTTATAGATTTTAGATACTATCCCTTTGTCCGATATGTCATTTGCAAATATCTTTTCCCATTCTGTTGGTTGCCTTTTAGTTTTGTTGGTTGTTTCCTTTGCTGTGCAGAAGCTTTTTATCTTCATGAGGTCCCAGTAGTTCATTTTTGCCTTTAATTCCCTTGCCTTTGGGGAGGTGTCAAGTAAGAAATTGCTTCGGCTGAGGTCAGAGAGGTCTTTTCCTGCTTTCTCCTCTAGGGTTTTGATCGTTTCCTGTATCACATTCAGGTCCTTTATCCATTTTGAGTTTATTTTTGTGAATGGTGTGAGAAAGTGGTCTAGTTTCAACCTTCTGCATGTTGCTGTCCAGTTCTCCCAGCACCATTTGTTAAAGAGGCTGTCTTTTTTCCATTGGATGTTCTTTCCTGCTTTGTCAAAGATCAGTTGGCCATACATTTGTGGGTCTAGTTCTGGGGTTTCTATTCTATTCCATTGGTCTATGTGTCTGTTTTTGTGCCAATACCATGCTGTCTTGATGATGACAGCTTTGTAGTAGAGGCTAAAGTCTGGGATTGTGATGCCTCCTGCTTTGGTCGTCTTCTTCAAAATTCCTTTGGCTATTCGGGGCCTTTTGTGGTTCCATGTGAATTTTAGGATTGCTTATTCTAGTTTCAAGAAGAGTTCTGGTGCAATTTTGATTGGGATTGCATTGAATGTGTAGATAGCTTTGGGTAGTATTGACATTTTGACAATATTTATTCTTCCAATCCACGAGCACGGAATGTTTTTCCATTTCTTTATATCTTCTTCAATTTCCTTCATAAGCTTTCTATAGTTTTCAGCATGCAGATCTTTTACATCTTTGGTTAGATTTATTCCTAGGTATTTTATGCTCCTTGGTGCAATTGTGAATGGGATCAGTTTCTTTATTTGTCTTCCTATTGCTTCGTTATTATTGTATAAGAATGCAACTGATTTCTGTACATTGATTTTGTATCCTGCAACTTTGCTGAATTTATGTACCAGTTCCAGGAGACTTTTGGTGGAGTCTATCGGGTTTTCCATGTATGGTATCCTGTCATCTGCAAAAAGTGAAAGCTTGACTTCATCTTTGCCAATTTTGATGCCTTTGATTTCCTTTTGTTGTCTGATTGCTGATGCTAGAACTTACCACACTATGTTAGACAACAACGGTGAGAGTGGACATCCCTGTCGTGTTCCTGATCTCAGGGGAAAAGCTCTCAGTTTTTCCCCATTGAGGATGATGTTAGCTGTGGGCTTTTCATAAATGGCTTTTATGATGTTTAAATATGTTCCTTCTATCCCGACTTTCTGAAGGGTTTTTATTAAGAAAGTGTGCTGAATTTTGTCAAATGCCTTTTCTGCATCGATTGGCAGGATCATATGGTTCTTATCTTCTCTTTTATTAATGTGATGTATCACGTTGATTGATTTGCGAATGTTGAGCCAGCTCTGCATCCCAGGAATGAATCCCACTTGATCATGGTGAATAATTCTTTTTATATGCCGTTGAATTTGATTTGCTAGTATCTTATTGAGAATTTTTGCATCCATATTCATCAGGGATATTGGCCTGTAGTTCTCTTTTTTTATTGGGTGTCTGTCTGGTTTAGGAATCAAAGTAATACTGGCTTCATAGAATGAGTCTGGAAGTTTTCCTTCCTTTTCTATTTCTTGGAATAGCTTGAGAAGGATAGGTATTATCTCTGCTTTAAACATCTGATAGAACTCCCCTGGGAAGCCATCTGGTCCTGGACTCTTATTTGTTGGGAGATTTTTGATGACCGATTCAATTTCTTCACTGGTTATGGGTCTGTTCAAGCTTTCTATTTCCTCCTGATTGAGTTTTGGAAGAGTGTGGGTGTTTAGGAATTTGTCCATTTCTTCCAGGTTGTGCAGTTTGTTGGCATATAATTTTTCATAGTATTCCCTGATAATTGCTTGTGTCTCTGAGAGATTGGTTGTAATAATTCCGTTTTCATTCATGATTTTATCTTATTAGGTCATCTCCCTTTTCTTTTTGAGGAGCCTGGCTAGAGATTTATCTATTTTGTTTATTTTTTCAAAAAACTAATTCTTGGTTTCATTGATCTGCTCTACAGTTTTTTTTTTTTTTAGATTCTATATTGTTTATTTCTGCTCTGATCTTTATTATTTCTCTTCTTCTGCTGGGTTTAGGCTGTCTTTGCTGTTCTGCCTCTATTTCCTTTAGGTGTGCTGTTAGATTTTGTATTTGGGATTTTTCTTGTTTCTTGAGATAGGCCTGGATTGCAATGTATTTTCCTCTCAGGACTGCCTTCGCTGCATCCCAAAGCGTTTGGATTGTTGTATTTTCATTTTCGTTTGTTTCCATATATTTTTTAATTTCTTCCCTAATTGCCTTGTTGACCCACTCATTCTTTAGTAGGGTGTTCTTTAACCTCCATGGTTTTGCAGGTTTTCCAGACTTTTTCCTGTGGTTGATTTCAAGCTTCATAGCCTTGTGGTCTGAAAGTATGCATGGTATGATTTCAATTCTTGTATACTTATGAAGGGCTGTTTTGTGACCCAGTATGTGACCTATCTTGGAGAATGTTCCATGCGCACTCGAGAAGGAAGTATATTCTGTTGCTTTGGGATGCAGAGTTCTAAATATATCTGTCAAGTCCATCTGATCCAATGTATCATTCAGGGCCCTTGTTTCTTTATTGACCGTGTGTCTAGATGATCTATCCATCGCTGTAAGTGGAGTGTTAAAGTCCCCTGCAATTACCACATTCTTATCAATAGGGTTGCTTAGGTTTGTGAGTAATTGTTTTATATATTTGGGGGTTCCCATATTCGGCGCATAGACATTTATAATTGTTAGCTCTTCCTGATGGATAGACCCTGTGATTATTATATAATGCTCTTCTTCATCTCTTGTTACAGCCTTTAAATTAAAGTCTAGTTTGGTCTGATATAAGTATGGCTACTCCAGCTTTCTTTTGACTTCCAGTAGCATGGTAAATAGTTCTCCATCCCCTCACTCTCAATCTGAAGGTGTCCTCAGGTCTAAAATGAGTCTCTTGTAGACAGCAAATAGATGGGTCTTGGTTTTTATTTTTATCCATTCTGATACCCTATGTCTTTTGGTTGGTGCATTTAGTCCATTTACATTCAGTGTTATGATAAAAAGATAGGGGTTTAGAGTCATTGTGATGTCCATGGGTTTCATGCTTGTAGCGATGTCTCTGGTACTTTGTCTCACAGGGTCCCCCTTAGGATCTCTTGTAGGGCTGGTTTAGTGACGAATTCCTTCAGTTTTTGTTTGTTTGGGAAGACCTTTATCTCTCCTTCTATTCTAAATGACAAACTTGCTGGATAAAGGATTCTCAACTGCATATTTTTTCTGTTCATCACATTGAAGATCTTCTGCCATTCCTTTCTGATCTGCCAAGTTTCAGAAGAGAGATCAGTCACGAGTCTTATAGGTCTCCCTTTATATGTTAGGGCACGTTTATCCCTCGCTGCTTTCAGAATTTTCTCTTTATCCTTGTATTTTGCCAGTTTCACTATGATATGTCGTGCAGAAGATCGATTCAAGTTACGTCTGAAGGGAGTTCTCTGTGCCTCTTGGATTTCAATGCCTTTTTCCTTCCCCAGTTCAGGGAAGTTCTCAGCTATTATTTCTTCAAGTACCCCTTCAGCACCTTTCCCTCTCTCTTCCTCCTCTGGAATACCAATTATGCGTAGATTATTTCTCTTTAGTGTATCACTTAGTTCTCTAATTTTCCCCTCATACTCCCGGATTTTTTTATCTCTCTTTTTCTCAGCTTCCTCTTTTTCCATAATTTTATCTTCTACTTCACCTATTCTCTCCTCTGCCTATTCAATCTGAGACGTGGTCATTTCCATTTTATTTTGCATCTCGTTTATAGCGTTTTTTAGCTCCTCCTGACTATTCCTTAGTCCCTTGATCTCTGTAGCAATAGATTCTTTGCTGTCCTCTATACTGTTTTCAAGCTCAGTGATTAATTTTATGACTATTATTCTAAATTCACTTTCTGTTATGTTGTTTAAATCCTTTTTGATCAATTCGTTAGCTATTGTTATTTCCTGGAGATTCTTTTGAGGGGAATTCTTCCGTTTTGTCATTTTGGATGGTCCCTGGAGTGGTGGGGAACTGCAGGGCCCTCCCCTGTGCTGTCTTGAATAACTTGTGTTGGTGGGCGGGGCTGCAGTCAGACCTGATGTCTGCCCCCTGCCCACAGCTGGGGCCACAGTCAGACTGGTGTGTACCTTCTCTTCCCCTCTCCCAAGGGCGGGATTCACTGTGGGGTGGTGTGGTCCGTCTGGGCTACTTGCACACTGCCAAGCTTGTGGTGGTGGGGATCTGGTGTATTAGCTGGGGTGGATAGGCAAGGTGCACGGGGCAGGAGGGGCAGGTTCAGCTTGCTTCTCCTTCCTTGAACCGCTTCGGGAGGGGCCCTGCGGCAGCGGGAGGGAGTCAGACCCTCCACTGGAGGGGTGGCTCCGCAGAAGCACAGCGTTGTGTGTTTGCTCGGTGCAAGCAAGTTCCCTGGCAGGAACTGGTTCCCTTTGGGATTTTGGCTGGGGGATGGGCGAGGGAGATGGCGCTGGTGAGCACCTTTGTTCCCCAACAAACTGAGCTCTGTCGTCCGGGGCTCAGCAACTCTCCCTCCCGTTGTCCTCCAGCCTTCCACTCTCTGAGCAGAGCTGTTAACTTATATCCTCCCAGATGTTAAGTCCCGCTTGCTGTCAGAACACACTCTGTCCGGCCCCTCTGCTTTTGCAAGCCAGACTCGGGGGCTCTGCTTGGCCAGCGGGCCGCCCCTCTGCCCCGGCTCCCTCCCGCCAGTTCGTGTAGCATGCACTGCCTCGCCACCTTTCCTACCCTCTTCCGTGGGCCTCTCGTCTGCGCTTGGCTCTGGAGACTCCGTTCTGCTAGTCTTCTGGTGGTTTTCTGGGTTATTTAGGCAGGTGTAGGTGGAATCTAAGTGATCAACAGGATGTGTTGAGCCCTGTGTCCTCCTACGCCACCGTCTTCCCTAGAATCCCTGTCTTTATTTTAAAATTTAGTTTGTCTGATGTAAGTATGGCTACTCTAGCTTTTTTTTGATGACCATTAGCATGATAATAGTTCTCCATCCCCTTACTTTCAACCTGAAGGTATATTTAGGTCTAAAATGAGTCTCTTGTAATCAGCATATAGATGGGTCTTGTTTTCTTATCTGTTCTGATACCCTTTGTCTTTTGATTTGTCTTTAATTTCTTGCATGGCTGGTTTAGGGGTCATGAAGACCTTTAGTTTTTGTTTGGGAACCTCTTTATCTCTCTTCTTACTTTGAATTGCAGCCTTGTTGGATAAAGAATTCTTTGCTGCACATTTTTCTGATTCAGTACGTTGAATACGTCCTGCCATTCTTTTCCGGCCTGCCAAGTTTGTTTGGATAGGTTTGCTGCAAACCTCATCTATCTTCCGTTATAGGTTAAGGCCTTTTTTTCCGCTTGCTCCTTTCATAATTGTTTCCTTGTCTGTGTATTTTGTGAATTTGACTATGATATGACTTACTGATGGTTGGTTTTTGTTGAATCTAATGGCAGTTTTCCATTGCTTTTTGGATATCGATGACTGTGTCTTTCCCCAGGTGAGGAAAGTTTTCCTTTATAATTTGATCACATAAACCTTTGGCCTCTCTCTCTCTCTCTTCATCCTCTGGGACTCCTATGATATAGATGTTATTCCTTTTTAATAAGTCACTGAGTTCTCCAAGTCTCGTATCATGATCTTTTGTCTTTGTTTCCTTCTTTTTTTTTTCTGCTTCATTATTCTCCATAATTTTATGGTCTGTATCACTGATATGCTGCTCTGCCTTGCCTATCCTTGTCATTGTGGTACCCATTCAAAATTGCATCTCAGTTATAGCATTTTTAATTTTATTAGATTTTATTTCTTTTATCTCCACGGAAAGGGATTCTGTGTTTTTTTTTTTTTTTTTTCAATCCTAGCTACTATTCTTATAATCATGGTTTTAAATTCTAGTTTAGACATCTTGCTTATATATGTGTTGATTAAGTCCCCACTGTCGTTTCTTCCTGTTATTTCTTTTGGGGTGAATAGAATAAAAATTTTAAACTAGAAACAAAACAGAAAATCAATTAAAGGAAGCTAGATCCTAGGTTTGTTTTGGTCTACTTATTGAAAGAAGCTTGATAGAATAGAGAAAAGGGGAAAAAGAAAAGGAAAATAAAGGTAAGAAAAAATTTAAAAATTAAAAAAATTATGTAAAATAGAATAAAATGATATAAAGAAAATGAAATAGAATAAAAAAATTTAAATATAAGAAAATAAAAATAATTTTTTCTCTTTCTGTATCCAAGAGAGAGACAGAAAAGAAAGGGAGAAAAAATTAAAAAAGAGAACAATTCAAGCAAAAACAAAGCAAAGACGATGAACAAATAAATGAACAAGCAAACAGAATGAAACCCAAACGAGGTTACATCACTTTTCCTTAGAACTGAAACTATGAAGCCCTCTATAGTCTGCACACTAAGCATGTAGAGTGACTTGTGCTGTTCTAGGGAATGTTCTTGAAGGGCACAGTTGGGTGGGGCTTGGTGTAATGGCTCCATTCTTCATTAGGTGGCCCTGCTTAGTTTACTGGGGTAGATCAGTGTGGTACACACGTGTGTGCTTACAATCCCGTGTGCTGGAGAGGTGGAAATGGCTTCACCCAGCTCCCTAGTCTCTGACACAGAGCGTCACTGACCAACAGTCAAGCACCTTCCTTTGTCTCAGGCCTCTGTTCACTCCCTGCCTCTACCCTGTCCATGTCCAAGCTGTCCAACTGACAGGTTGTGCTTCCCTCCAGTATCTTAGATGAGGTTGTGTTTCAAAACCCCACACTTCAGATACCCTTGTAGCTTGGACCTGCCTCCACTCTCTGGGGGAGGGTCTCACTGTGTAATGGCTGGGTGACAGCTTGTCCCAGAAAACATTCATGCGATCTCACAGTGGCCATGATTCAGAGTGGCAAATCAGAACACACAGCTGGCGTCAGGTTTCACCACACCTGCGTCTTTGTCTCAACACCAGCAAAGATGGCTGTTCTCCAGGGTCCACTGGGACGTTTACCTGTGGGAAGGCCATATGGCCTCTACCAAATGCATGCCAAGCAGGGGAACCACTTGTCGCCGTGTGGCACACAGATCTCTCAGACCCTGCTGCCTGCTTCTGGGGATTCACCCTACTTCCTCACCAGACCACCGCCAGGCACTGAGTTCCAGAACTTCAGACTCCATAGAGTCCGGTGAATCTATAGAATCTTGGTGATGCTGGAACCCTCTCCTTTCTTCTCATCAATGGTTTTAGGGAACAGATTTCTTGTTCAGTCCCCTGTTAGTGTTTTCACTCTTCTCTTTTTCTCCAGATACTTTTGGGGGGAGTGTTTTTCTTGCAGGATCCCAATGTGCCCCATTCTCCCCCTTTGTCTTTCTCTGTCCTCTCTCTGAAATAACAGCTCCATATCCTCTGTGTCTTTTCTCTCCCTGTACCACATACCTGCCAAATTCTGTGCCCCTCAAGTTATGCAGATTGTTGTGTTGATCCTCAGATCAATTTCCTAGGTGTTCAGAATGGTTTGGTGCTGATCTAGCTGTGTTTCAGGGATGTCTCCATGATGCCCCACCATCTTAACTCCTCCTCTGTTTGGTAATTGTTAACCCCCCTTGGATAATAGGGAATATTTAATATCTGTTTAATAAATAAGATTGTTGAGTAATCATTTCCACTAAATTTGTTGTAAAGCTTTGCCATTTAGTACTGATAAAAGCTGGTTGAATAAATAAATAAATGGTCAAAATAACTGCAGAAGGAAAACCATATTCCACATATACCCAGAGTAAAACAGATATGAAAATATAAAAACATGCAACATAAAAATCCTTTCATTCATTTTAAGCTATTTATTGAAATCTGTCTCTATGCAGAGACAGATGTCTATATGTTGTGGTTAATGTCTGTAAAGAAGAGCAGGTGCTCTCTGTATGAGTTTCCAATCTAGTAAGAAAGACATTACTGAGATATGTGGACTAATACAAGACTTAATAACACTACTTTTTTCTTGTGTGTTTATGTCACAAACCTTCTTCTACAATATCACCAAAGTCGACTATGGAACAAGTTGTAGTTTGCTTTATGCATTTTGCTGTTTAAAAAAAATTCTAGCAGAAAGGGTGACTTTAATTTTTAAAGGATCATTGTGGGAAATTTGGTACACAGTAACAACAGCATGAAGTCTGAATCTGGTGCTACAATAAGGCAGAATGCATGATTTTTTGGTTGAAGGCCCTTATGCAGCTTATTTATTAGCTTCCAGTTTTCTCATTTGCAAAATACAAAAGATAGTGAGAACTGTGTCACTATGTGACATTTTCACAGAGATCTGTGGGATTAAAGAGATAAAAAAGGTAAAGAAAGACAATACTTTGTAACATAGATATTGTTAACATATCAGGAGATGCAGATTTAGGAAGATTAAGTACCTTGTAAAAGGTTATACCAGGGAGTGACTGAGTTGTGCCAAGGTTCATAAACTGTTATTACCATTTTCATATTGGAAATGTACAGTAAAGATCAGTCTTGTATTTGTTACTTGACTCTGCACAGTTTTATATAACAGCTACCATTTAATCCCTGGGTACAATAATTCCACAATGGTTCTGACTTTATTGTATATAAGAATTTTCAGGTAAGCTTGTTTAAATTTTTTTTTTTCAACGTTTATTTATTTTTGGGACAGAGAGAGACAGAGCATGAATGGGGGAGGGGCAGAAAGAGAGGGAGACACAGAATCAGAAACAGGCTCCAGGCTCTGAGCCATCAGCCCAGAGCCCGACGCGGGGCTCGAACTCACGCACCGCGAGATCGTGACCTGGCTGAAGTCGGACGCTTAACCGACTGCGCCACCCAGGCGCCCCCAGGTAAGCTTGTTTAAAATGGAGATTTTGCGGGGTGCCTGGGTGGTTCAGTTAATTGAGTGTCTCACTTTAGCTCAGGTCATGATCTTGCACTTCACGAGTTCGAGCCCTGCATTAGGCTTTCTGCTATCAGCAAGGAGCCAGCCCTCTTTGGATTCTCTGTCCTCCTCTGTCTCTGCCTGTCCCCTGCTCACTCTCTCTCTGTCTCTCTTAAATAAGTACACTTCAAAAAAAAAAAAAAATGGAGATTTTGCGATGTCTTTAGCCTCTCATACTGATTCACTGTATCTGGTGTGGACGCAGAAATCTGCATTTAAAAATTTTTTCTAATGTTTATTCATTTTTGAGAGATGGAGAGAGACAGAGTGTGAGTGGGGGAGGGGCAGAGAGAGGGAGACACTGAATCCGAAGTAGGCTCCAGGGTCTGAGCTGACAGCACAGAGCTGGATGCTGGGCTTGAACCCATGGACCATGAGATCATGGCCCGAGATGCTTAACCAACTGAGCCACCCAGGTGTCCCCAGAAATATGCTTTTTAAACACTCTTTCCCCAGGTGATTTCATCACAGGTGATCTTCAGATGACATTCTGAGAAACCTCTACCTCAATTAGATGAGGGATTTTAACAGAAAGCAGCACATCATTAACTTTTACTAGAACCTAACATATGACAGCATCTAGGCATCTAGGCCCTATCAGAATACCTAGTTAAATATGTTGCATTAAGCTGAAATGACCTAAAACTTTTGTCTCATTCAATTTGTCTTCATTTGAATGGATGTGAATAGAGTCCAAAAAAAAAAAACCAAAAAGATTTAATACATATAATTATATGTTTATATGCAAGGTAGATGCTTGCTTTCTATGATAGAAGAAAACAGGAAACTATCACTGATCAAAGAGTATTATAATTCATGAATTTTCAACTAGGTTTTATATTAAAATCCTTAAGGGAAATATGTTATATTAATTTAGTAGATCAAAAAGAAACAGTGATACCTCTGGATTGAGGGGGGGTGGTGGGAAAGTCTAAATTTAATTCAACGAAAAACAAAACAAAGAACTTTAAGACCATGAAGTAATCTTTCCACAAATCTTTGCATAATCCATTCTTTACAAATTATAGGAGGTGTTCTATTGATGTTTTTGTAAATCTTCTATTCTGTCTTCTTATTAAATTGACTTCAGCTTTAAATTGATTTGCTTAGCATACAGCCATTGACTTTATACCTGAAGGCATCTAACCACCCTCTGTCTAATCCAGAACTAGTATTAAATCAATGGACAGGAGTGATTCATGGCTTCCTTCAGGTTATTAAAACTCCTTACAGTCCTTTCCAGTATAAACATCACAGGGCTAGCACTTTTTTTGTTTGCTTGTTTTTAATGCTACAAAATTTTAATGACAAAATATTTGTGATATTCTGGTAATGTGTAAGAAGAATATTAAGTTCAAAGGCAAGTAAGAGACCAGACCACAAGCTTTTCTACCTGCATCAGAGGTTTTGAGATGCAGCGTCTGTGTATGGTCAGAAAAACTGACATTTTTCCAAAAAGGTATTTAGTATCATATGCACCGGTGGTTTGTTGCATGGTTGATGTGTGATGTGACCTTTGGAATGCTACCCTCCAAAACACATTCCAATTACAAGTGTTAACTACTTTTCTGGAGGCGGGGGGGGGGGGACTACCAATATGTACCAATGTATGTTTGCCATATAATAAACAGAAAGTTAGCAAGAACTTAAAGACCACCTAGATTGATCTTTGATCTCATGATGGATCTGTGATATCTAGTGTGTGGAGCTGATGTTATTAAAAATTTGACCACATTGGAGGCTTTGGCTTATAGTTATAAAAGCAGATAGCTGGTCCCCAAAATTTTTTTAAGAATGTTGTATTTTAGGAAAAGTCTAGATAAAATGCTTTTTCTCTGTACTCTCTCTGTACTCTGTTTCTCGTTAATTTCCACCTTTAATGCTGCTTAAAAGGAGCAAGCTTTCTGTAAATGTAAGGAAATTATTGAGAATCAAAATCGATATTGATTTAAATAAAATTAACAAAATAAATAAATAAAATTAATAAAATTAACAAAAAAAGAAATCACAATTTGGGAGCAATTAGTAGTACTTGATACTATGATAAATGTCTTACATTTACTCATATCAACAGTGTTATGTGAGACATGGTGAAAACACCATGAGGAAACTAAGTTAGGAAATGTTGAGAAGTTTGTCCAATTCAACATGAGCAGTGAGTGGCAAACGAAACTCTAATTTTGTCTGCTTGACTTGGAACCCTTGGTTTTTCTCTTTAAGCCATTTGCTCTTCTTATTTATACTGTTTTCAGATAACTGATAAATTTCTAGTCATCACATTTCTCATCTGTTCTCCACTAACCCTCAACATCCACCCCAGAATTATGAAGAGTCACATTTTTGTAATGGAAAGGCCATGGGCTTGAGAATAAGATCAGAGCTCCTACTTACTCTTTGTATAGCTTTGGAAAAGATAAATTACCTTTTGTGTTAAATTTCCTCATCTGTAAAAAGGGTATAAAATAATCTACCTCCATAGCAGAGGCTAAGTGTTGTCGTCTTCTTCCTTCAATCTAGAATTAAAGAGGGGTGAGGGTAGGGAAGGTATACAAAAGTAAGAGAAAATTTATCTTTGCTCCATCACTATATTACATGAACTACTCCCTACCCTCAACAGCTGCCTTAGAACTATCTGGCTGAAACAGTTGGACCTGCTACATAATAGTCTATTACAAAGACAGATTAATGATAGTAATGAAGGAAAAAAAGATTCTGTAGTTCTGGTTTTACAGCTATTAATTTATGTCACTTCTAATATTTCCGGATATTAATTCTGTAGAAACACATTCTCCCAATTCAACCAATGCCCTATATTGCTAATTTTCAAGGGAATATTCAAGACTTGTATATTGAGCATATTTAATGAGAACTCTTGGCTTAAGAACAACTTGATTGAATATTAACAATGCATTTTTATTGCATATTTAATTCCAAGGGCATAAGCATATTTTTAGTATAATAAAAGAATTAATCACCATATTTATTCAATTATTTTGGTTAGTTTAAGTGAGGTTGGTCGTACCCCTTTATTGAACAGTCTAATAATGAATTAACACACTGTTATGTTTCCAAGCTTGTTTTATTGTTTTACTTTTAGTTCCAGGGTGTTATACCTTTGGAAAAATTTTTTTTCCACAATATCTCATCAATCCTTTGTTTCTACTTAAGTGATCATTAAACTGAGATCTACCTTATTTTTTTTTAAGATAGAAATTTCCTTTTTCTTGTACTATTTGTTTTATTTTCACATACTTTTTAAAGATCAACACAATTGTCATATTTAGAGTGGAATACCAAGAACAGCAATGAATTAAACAGATAGTGGATAGTGTAATATAAATAACGTGGCTGCTTGATTTCCATTCCAGGCAGTGATCGTCATTTGAGGGCAGTTGGGGATACTGGGAAAAGCCTTAGGCTTAAAGTGATCTGTATCCCAGTAGTGGTTCTGCATTTAGGTCTATCCCTTTTTAAGGGCAAAATTTCCTTAAAAACTCACGAAGTTGAATTTGCTTTTTTGTTCCTTTCTAGTTGGAAAATTATGGTATTGTATGATTTTTGTGGATCCATGCAACTCTTCAGGATCAATAAATCATGGACACTATAAATTTGTCTTATTGTACTATGTGTGTAGCCTTTGTCAAGCACTACTAGATATAGATGAATGTAGCATCATTTTTTAAAATTCTACCTTACCAGCACCTCACTGTATTCGGGTAAGGCTGGTCCTTTTAGATAAAAGGCAGAATCTTGAATGGGTAGTTCAGGATAATTTGTAGAAGTTCTCACCAACTTCTTTCAGAATACAAAATCAGTTGCTTTCTGTTATTTGTTTATTTTTTGTTTCCCTAAGAGATGTGATCATATTCTTAGTGCCTAGTTCAAGGCCATGATTCTATACATGGACACTTTGGGAGAATAAAACAAGGTACTTGTCTCTATTCCACATTCAGGGAACAGTAGACTGGGAAAAACCTATGAAATCTCTTGGGAGCCCACCAAATCTCTTGGTGGCTCAGTTGGTTAAGCCTCTGACTTTGGCTCAGATCATGATCTGACAAGTCATGAGTTCAAGCCCCATGTCAGGCTCTATGCTGATAACTCAGAGCCTGGAGCTTGCTTCATATTCTGTGTCTCCCTCTCTCTCTCTGCCCTTCCCCAGTTTTCTCTCTGTGTCTCTCTCAAAAATAAATAAAAAACAGTAAAAATAAATAAAAATAAATATCTTGGAGGAAGGCCAACTGTTGTTTACATAGTTAGAGTATTATTCCTAGGTCTCTGTCACAGATTATTTATTGTTGCTCTTAAATTTTTAATATGCATTATTGTACATTGAAAAGGCACAAACAAATACCAGAATAATTGTCCCTTTGTTACTTCCTCATTCCTCCTTATCCAGTTATAATAGCCTTTTTTTACTGATGTTTTGAACACTTAATACTTTAATATTAGCAGTAAACTTAATTAACATGCTATTTACCACCTCTTCTATTTCCTTAATACGTATCTCAAATTATTGGACCCAAACCACCCTTGTAGCACCTGACAGTAACACATCCCCCAAAGATGAGTTCTCATTTATCATTGTCTTTGAGTTTGTCTTTGAGACAAACAAAAAAAACCCAAAAACAATGCACAGTTGTGTCCTCCTCCTCCTCTCTCTCCTTCTTTGTGGGTATACTTGACACACAGTGTTGTATTAATTTCAGGTGTACAAAATATTGACTCAATATCTCTATATGTTACTCTATGCTCACCACAAGTATAGCTACCATCTGTCACCATACATTGGTACTACAATATCTAACTATATTCCTTATGCTGTGCCTTTTGTTTCTGTGACTTATTTATTCCATAATTGGATGTTTGTATTTTTCACTGCCCTGCAACCATTTTGCCCATCTCCCTTCCCTCTGGCAACCATCCATTTGTTTCCCGTGAGTCTGATTCTGCTTTTTGTTGGCTTAATCATTTGTTTTTAAGATTACATGTATGTGTATGGGTGTTTTCTTAACATTTCTTTAGTATATTTTTGAAATAAAACATTTTATGGGACTAAAGTTTTCGCATCCTGATGCAGGGATATGAAAATGAACTAGGGGACACTGGGGTGGCTCAGTCAGTTAAGCATGCAAATATTGATTTTGGCTCAGGTCAGGTTATGAGATGGAGTGCCCTGTGTTGGGCTCTGCACTGAGTGTGAAGAGTGCTTAGGATTTTCTCTCCCTCCCCCCTCCCCCACTCTCACTCTCCAAGAAATTTTTTAATTGAAAAAAAAAATAAAAATAAAAATTAATTGGCATGACATGCTAAGAGTAAACACAGCCTGCCCATTCTCCATTAATTTATGATATTTTAAGTTCACACATTGTTTTTTACTTTTGTTTTAATTATTTTTTTCCTGTTGCTTTGCTCAGATTCAGGTAAATATCTAGAAGTAGAATTGCTAGGTTATAAGTGTATGTTTAACTGTATGAGAAACTGCCAGGTAGGTTTCAAAAAACAGTTACATATTTTTATACTCTAACTAGCAATACATGAGAGTTACAGTCCCTCCAATCCTGTCAACTTTTGTCATTGTTAGTTTTTTTAAATTTTATCCTAATGGGATGTACAATGGACAGCTACTTGTTAAAACACTAAAGTAGTTTATCAAAATGTTAAACATAGTTATATGAGTCAGTAATTCTACTCTTAGGTATATAGCCAAGAAAAAAGGGTACATATAGTCCTACAAAATTCATTTACATAAATTTATAATAGCATTGTCCATGATCAAAAAGTGAAAGCAACCTGATGTTCATCAGCTAATAAGTGGTTAAATAAAATATGGTGTATTCATACACTGAAGTGTAGCGATAAAAAATGATGTATTAATACCTATTACAATGTAGATAAATCTTGAAAAATTATTCTAAGTGAAAGAAGCCAGTCACAAAGACCATGTATTGCATAATTCCATCTACATGAACTGTCCAGAATAGGAAAATCTACAGAGGCAGAAAGGATTTATGGTTGTCTAGGGCTTGAAAGGGTAAGGGAAAATGAAGAGTGACTGTTAATGATTATGAGATTTCTTGATGGGGACAAAATGTTTTAAAATTGATAGTGGTGATGATTACATGAGATTGTGAATATGCTGGGAAAAAAACATTGAATTTTTTTAATGTTTATAAATTGATTTTGAGAGAGAGTGAGTGAGGGAGTGACAGAGAGGGAGAGAGAATCGCAAGCATGCTCTGCTTTGTCAGCACAGAGCCTATTGTGGGGCTCAAACTCATGAACTGTGAGATCATGACCTGAGCCAAAATAGAGTCAGACGCTTAACCAACTTAGTCACCCAGGCACCTTGATTGCATACTTTATATGGGTGAACTGTACAGTATGCAAAGTATATCTCAATAAAACTTTTTAAAAAGGACCTGTGCAGAGGGTGTGACAAGTGAAAAGACCCTGAGGCAGGAACATGGTTCATATGACTGGGGAGCAACAAGCTCTGTATTGCTAGAGTGGAGTGAGTACACAGAAAGTTGTGGGTCATGAGGTGGGGGAGGTAGGCAAGGGTCGAGCCCTATAAGGTTACATAGCCCATGAAAAGGAGTTTAGATTTTGTCATGAATGTTTTAGGAAGCCACTGGACAGTTCTGGACAGAGAAGTAGCATGATCTGATGGGTATCATTAAAAACAAAAACAATCACTCTACTGCCTTCATGGGCTGGGAGCAATGGAATGGACACAGGGAGGCAATTAACAGGCTCTGGCAGGAGGGGTGAGAAATGGTTGTAAGATAAGAATGTAAACTGTGAAGGTTGTGAAAATGGTTGGGCTTGAGAAGTATTTTGAAGTTAGAACTTACTGGCCGATTAGATGTTTGTGAGGGAAAGGAAAGTGTTAGGGAGAGTCATGTGCATGTATACATCTGTGTGTATATTTGGGTGTGCATTCCACGTCATGATAAAGAAAAAGCTTACTGGATTATATTAACTGTTGTTAAGGCTCAGAATATTTTATTTGGAGGAGAAAAGAAAATGGTCACATTTTTGTTTCTCTAAACTCTTTTATAGTTTATTCATTGAGGATGCATGTTCAGGTAGAATCAGAGAATGTTCTTAATATCATTGATGTAAGAAATGAGCGACCCATAAAGTTAAAACACAGTGTTTTACACACATAGTAATGATCTAAGAGACAGTCATAGTGATGTCTTTGTAGACCCACATATATCTCTGTGACAGCTTTGTGTTTTGGTGTTGTATATTTGGAATTGATCACATCTCATTAATTGTTTCACTTAGTTTTTAGATAACTGTCTAGGTTTTAGGGGGAATTTTCTGTTGTATATTTTTAGTGCCCATTGTTACCTTTTCACATGGCTTCTCTTTACATCTCTATTTATATACTAAAGCTGACTCTACAAATCTAAGTCCTATTTAAATTAAGCCTTTGTGAGGTGCCTCAGTGGCTCCTTGGTTAAGTGTCAGACTACGGCTCAGGTTGTGATCTCACAGTTTATGAGTTGGAGCCCCCCCCCCCCCCCCCCCGCATTCAGGTTCTGTGCTGGCAGCTCAGAGCCTGGAACCTGCTTCAGATTCTATGTCTCCCTCTCCCTCTGTCCCTCCCCCACTCATGCTCTGTCCGTCTCTTTCTTTCAAAAATAAATAATATAAAAATATTAAAAATATTTTAAATTAAGCATTTGTTCTCTTTATGTAACCATAGTTCTTTCCATCAATGAATTTATTTTTAAAATAACAATGTTTAAAGTATAATTTACATTTGGGAATTAGGAATCCTAAATACATTAGGATTATTTAGATTTTGTATCTTGTGATCATATATATAGCTAACCACAACATGTATCAAGTACAGAGTTAACTACAAAAATCATAGTGAGCTATAAACCACTTCACTTGTATTTTCATTAGAAAACATTGAATTGTTGAATTACGCTATTGTTGTGGAATGGTGACCTACAAAAAAGGTGCCTGTGATTATTGCCTAAGGCTGTTATTAAGGTAAATAAAGGGCTTGAATATTCTAAATAAATGTCAGTGCCTGGCTGGCTTGGTGGGTAGAGGAGGCAACTCTCGATCTTGGAGTCATAAGTTCAAGCACCACCTTGGGCTTAGAGTCTACTTAAGAAAAATAAATAAATAAAATAAGTAAATCTGTCATTCTGAGACCCTTTTAGTGTTGTAGGTTTGCATTCATTTTAGAAAATTCCTTTATGTTTGACACAAACCCAGCTTTATGTTTCTAGTTTCCTATGTCCCTCTGGGTGGACCAGGGAATCCTTCCAGTACTGGCTCTTTTTGGTTTTAATGATAGCAAAGAGTTTTCTAAATCCCAGAAGTGGGTGATATTTTTGACTACAATAGTCATCCGCAAGAGACTGGAAATCCAATGATCTGTCCCTTATTCATTCTCTGTGGGTAAGCATAACCTTTGCAATCAATCACACAGTATGGCCGACATTAACGCTGCTTGCCAACAAGTCTCCTAGAGCTTCTTTCTCCCGTTCTATTTTTATTTTCAAATAGGGAACACCCTCCAAGGGTGAGGAGAGAATAGTGGTGGGTTGTGACTCCCAGGGTATTGAAGCAAGAGCTGTAAGTGCTCCCGCTCTTGTTCAAGGGATAAACAAAGTCAGGCCAGATCCTATTGCCCACAAAGAATTTTAACTGAATCTAGATGTCTTCAGGCTGAATCAATCAGAGAAGGCAGATGTTGGGGAGTCTGAGATAAATACTAAATAAATGGAAGAAAAACCCCAGGGAAACGAGAATGTGTAAGGGCAAAGGGGCAGCTCCTTCCTATACCAAGGAAACACTGTGCCATGCTTCTGCACATTGCTTGGGGCTGCATCGATCAAAACCATCAAAAATATGTGAAATGCTGGCAAGGTATGTGACTCCAGCAACACTCCATAATTTCTCAACAATATAAACAGCATTTATTATTTTTATTATTATTGTCAATCTGATTTTCCCTCAAAATGTAGATAGTTTGCATTCTCTTAATTTCATACCATAGTGGCCAGTGGTCTACAGTTGGAATCAGCAATCCAGGGTGCAAATGGTCAGCTGACCTCAGTGAAAACCAGTCCTAAATTATCCATGTAGTCCTGCCACAACTTGGGCTTCACTCATGCTCTTCTCACACAACACAGAATCATTCAATTAATATGATTATATGTCGTAAATGTAGTAAAATTGAATCCTTTGTTAGGTGCCATAAATGTCTGTTAATGGAATGTGAATGTAGAGTATTTGTTGTATATTTTCTCATCAGCTTTATTAATAAACTAAGAGAGAGATGGTCTTGCTAATAATACTTCTCAGGTTTTATTTTTGTAGCCTTATGTGACATGCATGAATCTTTTTGTTTATTATTAAAAAAAATTTTTAATGTTTTTTTTTTTTTATTTTTGGGGGGAGAGGGGTAGAGAGAGAGACACACACACAGACTCTGAAACAGGTTCCAGGCTCCCAGCTGTCATTTCAGAGCCCAACAAGGGACTAGAACCCATGAGCCCTGAGATCATGACCTGAGCCAAAGTCAGCCGCTTAACCAGTTGAACCATCCAGGGACCCTGACATGCATGAATCTATATAGCCATGTGTACTTCCGTAGATGCAGGGGTAGTGATGGCAGTAGGTCCCAAAGTATTTTTTTTTATTACTGTGATTATTGTTTTTAGCCACCAAGTGAGCTGATGGATCAGGGAACTGGGCTTCAGACCTTTTAAAAAGAGATGTTAGGTAATATTATTGAAAGTTGACTATCTTTTTGGCCAGTAATTCTAGACTGCCTGCCTCATAGGTTTTAATAGAACTCCATTCTTTCAGGGCTATTCTGCCTATTTCTCCTAATACTTCAAGAGAATGGAAAATGGTATAGTATTATTTTTCAGACAGAATAAGCAGGTAATAAACTGTCAGTCCCTGTTGTATGGTGCTGAGGGAGAAACATTGAAATAATAAATGTATTCTGCCTTGCTAGCTAGGTTTCATCCATGGTATACTCTGTCAGCACAGAGCCCGACACTGGTCTTGAACTCATGGACTGTGAGATCATGATCTGAGGCTTAACTGACTGAGCCACCCAGGCGCCCCTCCCACAATAATTTATATATTCAATGCATTGACAATAACAGTTCTGCTAGAGATTTTCTTGAAACATGAAATCTGAATATAAAATGTATATGGAAAAATATGACCAATAATGACAATTCTGAGAAAAAAACAACTCAGAAGCATACCAGAAATTAAGATGTAGGAATCACTGTAATCAAGACAAATGACCAAGTAGAACAAAGAACTTGGAAATAAACCTATACATACCTGGAAGTTTAATATGTGATGTGGTATCATTGCATATTATTGGGGAGAAATGTACTGTTCAAGAAATGCTGCTGTGAGAAAGATAGCTCAATGTATGAAAAAATAGTAATGCATTCCTGCCTCACAATATGCATGTGCACATACAAACTTACACACATAATAATTCCAAATGGATAAATTACCTAAATGTGAAGGTTATACCTTGAGATGTTTTAGAAAAAAAAAACCTACAGGAAAAGAACATTATGTTTTTAAGTCATAGAAGTATTTTTTGAACTTCTGTATCTGTCCTCTGAATGCTCAGCTGATCTCATATTTACTCAAACTAAGCAAATAGAGTTGCCTGACTACTTTTTGTGGTGAATGCCTGAGGCAGAAACCTAGGATTATGTTATATGAATGAATTACATTCATATAAGCAACTGGACTACTCCATGCTATGACCTAAAGCCCATTGAAAAAACAGACTTTTTAATTTTTTATCTGACTTTTTAATTTTTATAAGCAAATATAAGACTTCACTGTGACAAATTCTGAGTGATAGCAATGACATTTGAAAATTAGACTCTACACTCTTGGCCTGGATATAATGAATGAGTTTGAATAACTCAGAATTATGATTATTAAAAATATTCACCCTCAAATTATTTTACAATGCTGATGACATGGATCTTTGTGGGTGACAGCATAAGTCATGGGTAGTGTAAGTAAATTGGGGATTAGAGTCTAGGTGTGTAAGTTTTTACCTTTGCTAATTTTTCATGAGTCTATAACATAATTTCAGGGTAGAAACTTTCTACTGAAACTGTAGTTGTTGTCTCACATTTTGTTTGAAATTTTTGGCATTCAAACAAAAAGGAAGAAACAGTGCAAATGGTGGAGCAATTTTTATTTGTAGAGAGCTAAACGACTTTCACATATTTGACAAGATACATTAGCTTCAATCTTAAAATAATAGAAGCTAAGCAGTAGAAGTGGATGTTGAATTAGACTTCTTCTGGACACTAGTGTCCAAAAATGTAGTACTAAAGAATTAAGTGCATGCATCTCTTTAAAGCTTGTAATGAACCTAAATCCTTTATTAGCCTCAAATATCACTCCAACCTCTAGCTTCTATAAATAGAAAGCTAGAAGGCATCAATCAGTAGTGTGATAAATGGCTGGCTTTTTCCTTTCTCTTATAAAAGAGATAAAAGAGATAAAAGGCTTTTCCTTTCTCTTCCCATAGATATGGCTCATTCAGTACTCCTTCCTATTAAACTGAATGATGGAGGCTCTGAGATTAGAAGTGCCCATGAAAATAAGAGACTGGCATCTGATTTCTTGGTTAAGTGTCTGCATATGCAGCAAGTTTTGTTTTCCTATGGAAGTGGGGAATGGGATTGGGAAAGAAAATTGGAGAGAGACAGCATGTCTAGACTGGAGCCCACTGCAGAAGACGTTGCTTTCATACTGCTTGATGTGGTAAGAGTTAGGAATTCTCCATGATCAAGTAGACACTGCAGAAGGAAGCTCAGCTTGATTCCTCTTGGAGGTATGTCACTTAAGAGAGCTGACTACTGAGGTGGATGAGGAAGATGTGGTGAGGTATACCACCAGCTGCAGGAGAAGTAGTCAAGTTGGAGTGTATTTCTCCCTTCATGGAAAAGGACAATGGAAAGGACTTCCCCACAATATCACATGTGAGATTCTCCTCACAGTGTCTAGTGAGTGTCCTTTTTTTTTTTTTTAATCTTTCCTGTCCCTTCATTCCTATCCCAATCCATTGAGTAGGGAAGAGACACAAAGATATGGTGAGGATATGTTTTATAAGCAAACTATTTCTGAGAAAACATGAGGTAAAATTAAAAAATTAGGAAGTCATGTCCATGAAACCAATACCAGATTCAAAAAAAAAAAAAAAAAAAGAAAAGGAAAAGAGGGAGGGAAGGCAATAGCTACCCAAATAATTAAGGAAAAACCTTATCTGCTAAAAAAGCACCCCATATATAAATTTTACTTGCTGGTAAATTATTGAAGAATTTACCAGACATATCATGGTAAAATTTCAGAATTCAAAGAATAAAAAGAAAATAGCCCCCAGATATAAATAATGTTACTCAAAAAGAGAATCAAACTAGAATCAAATTTTTTGTTTATTAGAATTTAGACTATGAAATAGCAACTACTAGGTTCTTAAATGAGAATATCTGAAACATGAGAATCCATTGTTGTAGTTAAGTTAGCATTTACCTGTTACGACAAAAGATATTAATAAAGAGTATTCAAAAATTATTTCAACTACATATCCTATATGAAGAAAATACTTGGGAAGAGATTCTAACCAAGTGACAAACCCCAAAAAAGACATAAAGAGAAGGGATAATAAAGAGAACAAACAGTAATGACCAATGAAACCATCTATCCAATTGTAGACAAATGGATAGATAATGTTAAATAATAAAAAGAAAAATTGAGGAAATAAAAACCTTTAGTAAAGGTAATTTTAGAGTGGAAAAAATAAAGGTGTTTTTCATGTTTGATCTTTGGGTCAAGAGACAGGGCACATTATTGCAGGAGAAATGGTGATGCCTTATTTTCATATGCTAGTTTAGAATAAGTGCTCAATTATGCAATTTCATTAGGATTTTATTTATGGAAGAGAAAATTAAAGAACTTTAAGATTAAAACAAAGGTAATAAATGGAAATAATAGTGGCTTGATCATACTAGCTAAAATATAGATTGGCAAATAGGAAACTATGAAAGATGACAGCCAACAAAAAAATGGAAGAATTACAATCAAATATCAGATTTTATACAAAATGTGAATGTCTTTAAATCTCCTTAGTTCAGAGATTCAGTTTGGACTAGAATACAAAACCCAGAAATAGACACTTCACAAGAAATGCCCTTAAAAATAAAAGTGGTAAAGGCTGATGAAAACGGGCAAAGACATACCAGGAAACTGCAAATAAAAAGGAACTGGTCATAACAATATTATTAGACAATGTGGGGTTTAAATTAAGAATGCTCAACATTATAAAAAGGAGAGTTGGTAACAAAAACAGTGCTTCATGAAGAGGGTATGACAAACAGAATCCTGTATTTCTAAATAATGCAGCTGACATAGAGAGTAAAACTCATTTTTTATTGCTCTCTTGCTGAGTAAAATTATATATTTTAACATACTCCTTTATAGTTGGAAATACTTAACATACATAAATTAGTAAAGACATCTAATGATTGAATGAAGAAACACACACACATATATATAAAACAATACAATGCAAAATTTATATATACTTATATAAGATGATAAAATACATTTGTATATATCCATGAACAATTATAAACTAGATTCTGTACATAGAAAAATAAAAATTATGCTACAATTTCTTTTCGAAAACTAATAAAATTTTAAATAAGGAAATTAACTGGTTATAAAAATGTTAATACCTTAGAAATTAAACACATTTCCAGATAACCTTTGGATCAGAGAAGTAAAAAATTATAAGCACAAAAACAATAAAAAGAAAAATATTTTCTCACAAATTATAGGACACAAAAAATCACTTAATCAAAGGAAAATTAAGTTTACATGCCTTCATTAGATTAAAAATAAATAATGTTGCTATTTATCTCAAGCAATTAGAAATTGCATAACAAAATAAACATAAATAGGATAAGGAAATTAATTACTAAATACAAAGGCTGATATTAAGTACAAACAAACAAAAATAATAATATAAGGAACTAACTAAATCCCAAATTGGGTCTTTGGGAGGAAGAATCAAAGTGTTAAGTACCATATTAGGCTGATTAAGGAAGAGTTAAAAACAGGAGAGTTTGGTAGGTAATGAAATCTCACAAAAGTGAACATTAATAGATTATAGAGACTATGCAATTTTATGGCAAAATTTTTTAAAAACTAAAGGAAATTATCAAATATAACTCCCCAAAGAAAGGAAAACTTGACCGAATGAGCATAAAAGAGAGTATAAAGATTACCATTAAAAATGAAGCAGTTAAGACAGGTGAGTTTGTGCCTAATCTGTATATAAATTTTAAAGATAAATTCCATGTTACTTAAACTGTGCTGTACTGTTGAAAATGTTGAATAGTTGACAATTACTTTTGAAGGCTACATAATTTTATTTTTATTTATTTATTTTTTAACATGAAATTTATTGTCAAGTTGGTTTCCCTATGACACCCAGTGCTCATCCCAACAGATACCCTCCTCAATGCCCATCACCCGCTTTCACCTCCCTCCCACCTCCCATCAACCCTCAGTTTATTCTCAGTTTTAAGAGTATCTTATGGTTTGCCTCCCTCCCTCTCTTTTTTCCCCCCCTTCCCCTCCCCATGGTCTTCTGTTGTTTTTCAGGATCCACATAAGAGTGAAAATATATGGTATCTGTCTTTCTCTGTATGACTTATTTCACATAGCATAACACTCTCCAGTTCCCTCCATGTTGCTACCAAAGGCCATATTTCATTCTTTCTCATTGCCAAGTAGTATTCCATTGTATATATAAACCACAACTTGTTTATCCATGCATCAGTTGATGGACATGTAGGCTCTCTCCATAATTTGGCTATTGTTGAAAGTGCTGCTATAAACATTGGGGTACAAGTGCCCCTATGCATCAGTACTCCTGTAGCCCTTGGGTAAATTCCTAGCAGTGCTATTGCTGGGTCATAGGGTAGATCTATTTTTAATTTTTTGAGGAAACCATACTGTTTTCCAGAAGGGCTGCACCAGTTTGCATTCCCAGAAAAAGTGCAAGAGGGTTCCCATTTCTCCACATCCTCGCCAGCATCTATAGTCTCCTGATTTGTTCATTTTAGCCACTCTGACTGGCATGAGGTGGTATCTCAGTGTGGTTTTGATTTGTATTTCCCTGATGAGGAGCGACGTTGAGCATCTTTTCATGTGCCTGTTGGCCATCTGGATGTCTTCTTTAGAGAAGTGTCTATTCATGTCTTCTGCCCATTTCTTCACTGGATTGTTTTTTGGGTGTGGAGTTTGGTAAGTTCTTTATAGATTTTGGATATTAGCCCTTTGTCCGATATGTCATTTGCAAATATCTTTTCCCATTCCGTTGGTTGCCTTTTACTTTTGTTGATTGTTTCCTTTCCAGTGCAGAAGCTTTTTATCTTCATGAGGTCCCAGTAGTTCATTTTTTGCTTTTAATTCCCTTGCCTTTGGAGATGTGTCAAGTAAGAAATTACTGCAGCTGAGGTCAGAGAGGTTTTTTTCCTGATTTCTCCTCTAGGGTTTTGATGGCTTCCTGTATCACATTCAGGTCCTTCATCCATTTTGAGTTTATTTTTATGAATGGTGTAAGAAAGTGGTCTAGTTTCATTCTTCTGCATGTTGCTGTCCAGTTCTCCCAGCACCATTTATTTGTTAAAGAGACTGTCTTTTTTCCATTGGATATTCTTTCTTGCTTTGTCAAAGATTAGTTGGCCATAATTTTTTGGGCCCAATTCTGGGGCCTCTATTCTTTTCCATTGGTCTGAGTGTCTGTTTTTGTGCCAATACCATGCTGGCTTGATGATTAGAGCTTTGTAGTAGAGGCTACAGTCTGGGATTGTGATGCCTCCCACTTTGGTGTTTTTCTTCAATATTACTTTGGCTATTCGGGGTCTTTTGTGGTTCCATATGAATTTTAGGATTGCTTGTTCTAGCTTCGAGAAGAATGCTGGTGTAATTTTGATTGGGATTGCATTGAGTGTGTAGATTGCTTTGGGTAGTATTGACATTTTGACAATATTTATTCTTCCAGTCCATGAGCATGGAATGTTTTACCATTTCTTTGTATCTTCTTTGATTTCCTTCATAAGCTTTCTATAGTTTTCAGCATACAGATCTTTTACATCTTTGGTTAGGTTTATTCCTAGGTATTTTATGATTCTTGGTTCAGTTGTGAATGGGATCAGTTTCTTTATTTGTCTTTCTGTCGCTTCATTAATAGTGTATAAGAATGCAACTTATTTCTGGTCATTAATTTTATATCTTGCAACTTTGCTGAATTCATGTTCTAGCAGGCTTTTGGTAGACTCTATCTAGTTTTCCATGTATAGTATCCTGTCACCTGCAAAAAGTGAAAGCTTGGCTTCATCTTTGCCAATTTTGATGCCTTTGATTTCCTTTTGTTGTCTGATTGCTGATGCTAAAACTTCCAACATTATGTTAAACAACAGTGGTGAGAGTGGACATCCCAGTTGTGTTCCTGATCTCAGGGGGAAAGCTCTCAGTTTTTCCCCATTGAGGATGATATTAGCTGTGGGCTTTTCATAGATGGCTTTTATGATCTTTAGGTATGTTCCTTCTATCCTGACACTCTTCCAGGTTTTTGTTAAGAAAGGATGCTGAATTTTGTCAAATGCTTTTTCTGCATCGATTGACAGGATCATATGGTTCTTATATTTTCTTTTATTACTATGATGTATCACATTGATTGATTTGTGAATGTTGAACCAGCCCTGCAGCCCAGGAATGAATACCACTTGATCATGGTAAATAATTCTTTTTGTATGCTGTTGAATTCGATTTGCTATACTTGTTGAGAATTTTTTCGTCCGTATTCATCAGGGATATTGGCCTATAGTCCTCTTTTTTTCTGGGTCTCTGTCTGGTTTGGGAATCAAAGTAATGCTGGCTTCATACAATGAGTCTGGAAGTTTTCCTTCCCTTTCTAGTTTTTGGAACCGCTTTAGAACGCTAGGTATTATCTCTGCTTTAAACGTCTGGTAGAATTCCCCTGGGAAGCCATCTGGTCCTGGACTCTTCTTTGTTAGGAGATTTTTGATAACTAATTCAATTTCCTCCCTGGTTATGGGTCTGTTCAAATTTTCTATTTCTTCCTGTTTGAGTTTTGGAAGTGGGTGCGTGCTTAGGAATTTGTCCATTTCTTCCAGGTTGTCCAGTTTGTTGGCATATAGTTTTTCATAGTATTCCTTGATAATTGCTTGTATTTCTGAGGGATTGGTTGTAATAATTCCATTCTCATTCATGATTTTATCTATTTGGGTCATCTCCCTTTTCTTTTTGAGAAGCCTTGCTAGAGGCTTATCAATTGTGTTTATTTTTTCAAAAAACCAGCTCTTCATTTTATTGATCTGCTCTATTATTTTTTTAGATTCTATGTTGTTTATTTCTGCTCTGATATTTATTATTTCTCTTCTTCTGCTGGGTTTGGGGTGTCTTTGCTGTTCTGCTTCTATTTCCTTTAGGTGTGCTGTTAGATTTTGTATTTGGGATTTTTCTTGTTTCTTGAGATAGGCCTGGATTGCAATGTATGTTCCTCTCAGGACTGCCTTCGTTGCATCCCAAAGCATTGGGATTGTTGTATTTTCATTTTTGTTTGTTTTCCACGTATCTTTTAATTTCTTTTCTAATTGCCTGGTTGACCCATTCATTCTTTAGTAGGGTGTTCTTTAACCTCCATGCTTTTGGAGGTTTTCCAGACTTTTTCCTGTGGTTGATTTCAAGCTTCATAGCATTGTGGTCTGTAAGTGTGCATGGTATGATCTCCATTCTTTTATACTTATGAAGGGCTGTTTTGTGACCCAGTAAGTGATCTATCTTGGAGAATGTTCCATGTGCACCAGAGACGAAAGTATATTCTGTTGCTTTGGGATGCAGCGTTCTAAATATATCTGTCAAGTCCATCTGATCCAATGTATCATTCAGGGCCCTTGTTTCTTTATTGGTTCTCTGTCTAGATGATCTATCCATTGTTGTAAGTGAGTATTATAGTCCCCTGTAATTACCACTTCTTATCAATAAGGTTGCTTATGTTTGTGAGTAATTGTTTTACATATTTGGGGGCTCCCATATTCGGCACATAGACATTTATAATTGTTAGGTCTTCCTGATGGATAGACTCTGTAATTATTATATAATGCCCTTCTTCATCTCATTACAGCCTTTAATCTAAAGTCTAGTTTGTCTGATATAAGTGTGGCTACTCCAGCTTTCTTTTGACATCCAGTAGCATGATAGATCTCCATCCCCTCACTTTCAATCTGAAGGTGTCCTCAGGTCTAAAATGAGTCTCTTGTAGACAGCAAATAGATGGGTCTTGTTTTTTATCCATTCTGATACCTTATGTATTTGGTTGGCGCATTTAGTCCATTTATATTCAGCATTATTATTGAAAGTTATGGGTTTAGAGTCACTGTGATGTCTGTAGGTTTCATGCTTGTAGTGATGTCTCTGGTACTTTGTGGTCCTTGCAACATTTCACTCACAGAATCCGCGTTAGCATCTCTTGTAGGGCTGGTTTAGTGGTGATGAATTCCTTCAGTTTTTGTTTGTTTGGGAAAACCTTTATTTCTCCTTCTATTCTGAATGACAGACTTGCTGCACAAAGGATTGTCAGCTGCATATTTTTTCTCTTCATCACATTTAAGATTTCCTGCCATTCCTTTCTGGCCTGCCAAGTTTCAGTAGATAGGTCTTCCACTACTCTTATATGTCTACCTTTGTATGTTATAGCCTGTTTATCCCTTGCTGCTTTCAGGATTTTCTCTTCATTCTTGTATTTTGCCAGTTGCACTATGATATGTCATGCAGAAGATCGATTCAAATTATGTCTGAAGGGAGTTCTCTGTGCCTCTTGGATTTCAATGCCTTTTTCCTTCCCCAGAGTAGGGAAGTTCTCAGCTATGATTTGTTCAAGTACAACTTCAGCCCCTTTCTCCCTCTCTTCTTCTGGAATTCCTATGATACAGATATTGTTCCATTTGATTACATCACTTAGTTCTCTAATTCTCCCCTCATACTCCTGCATTTTTTCTCTCTCTTTTTCTCAGCTTCCTCTTTTTCCATCATTTTATCTTCCAATTCACCTATTCTCTGCCTCTTCAATCCGTTCTGTGGCCACCTCCATTTTATTTTGTACCTCATTTATAGCATTTTTTTAATTCCTCATGACTATTTTTTAGTCCCTTGATCTCTGTAGCAATAGATTCTCTGCTGTCCTCTATGGTTTTTCAAGCCTAGCAATTGATTTTATGACTATTATTCTAAATTCTTGTGCCTTTATATTACTTAAATCAATTTTGATCACTTCGTAGCTGTCACTACCTCCTGGAGTTTTCTTTGAGGAGAATTCTTCTGCTTCATCATTTTGGGTAGTCCCTGTGGCAGCTCCAAACTGCAAGGCACTTCCCCTGTGCTCTCTGGAGAAACTTGTGTTGGTGGGTGGGGCCGCAGTCAGACCCGACGTCTGGGGCCACAGTCAGACTGGTGTGTACCTTATCTTCCCTTCCCCTGGGCAGGACTCAACTGTGGAGTGGTGTGGCCCCTGTCTGGACTACTTGCACACTACCAGGGTTGTGGTGCTGCTTCGATGGGATCTGGCATATTAGCAGGGCTGGGTCCACAAGGTGCACAGGGGCAGAAGGGGCCAGCTTAGCTAGCTTTGCTGTTGGTGGTCCCCTGCAGGAGGGGCCCTGCAGCACTGGGAGGGAGGCAGATCCGTTGGAGGGATGGATCCACAGAAGCAGTGTTGGGCATTTGCGTGGTGCAAGCAAGTTCGGTGTTGGGAACTGGTTCCCTTTGTAATTTTGGCTAGGGGATGAGAGAGGGAGATGGTGCTTGCCAGGGCCTTTGTGTCCTGGCTGAGCTCTGTTCTTTCAGAATCAACATCTCTCCCTCCCAGCATCCTCTCACCCTCTCTGCTCTCCGAGAGCAGAGCTGTTGACTTTTAACATTCCAGATGTTAAGTCCCACTGGCTGTCAGACCTCACAGAATCGGCCCCTCCGCTTTTGCAAGCCAGACTTCGGGGGCTCTGCCTTGCCGGGTGGGCTGCCCCTCCACTGTCCCAACTCCCTTCTGCCAGTCTGTGTATCATGCACCGCCTCTCCGCCCTTCCTGCCCTCTTCCGTGGGCCTCTTGTCTATGCTTGTCTCCAGAGAGTCCATTTTGCTAGTCTTCTGGTGGTTTTCTGGGTTATTTAGGACATGTGGGTGGAATCTAAGCGATCAGCAGGAGGAGGTGAGCCCAGCATCCTCCTGTGCCGCCATCTTCCCAGAACTCCCCAAAGGCTACATGATTTTAATGTAAAAGAACAAAGGTAATGTCCCAAAGAAAATGATGCATGAAACTATCTGATAAATATAGTTGTAAAAAAATGTTATTAAAGAAACCCCAGTAAGGCATGGGTGCTTCAGTAAGAGGAAATCTGTCAACTAACTCAAAATATCAGTCTTATTGTTGAAGAAAAAGTGATGATACCAATAGATTCTGAAAAATCCTCTGATAAAAGTCAGAAGTGATGCCTAATAAGAATTCCAGTTAAGATAAAAATAGAATTGAGCTATTTAAGTATAACAAAAATTTTCAACCAAAACTTACACCATATCAAAATATCATTCTTATCTGAATATGTAAGTTTAATAGTATTACATGTAGAATTTCATTTTTTAATGATTGGATCATAGGATTTTAAAATTTATATACATATAAATATTTAAACAAATCCTAATTCCTGAGGATAACTAAAAACCATGAATACTAATGGAAGTCTTGACTTTCAAAAAAGCAGAACCATTAACATGATGTTGGGACAAGAGTAGGCAAATTTAAAAATACAACAGCATAGAGGTGCCTGGGTCACTCAGTCAGTTAGTTGATTTGGGTCATGATCTAATGGTCATCTAATACAGCTAGGCATGGAGTGTGCTTAAGATTTTCTCTCTCCCTCTGCCCTCCCACCCCATGTACACACACTCTCTCTCCCCATCCCCCCCAAAAAAGTATGAGAGTATGATATCCATAAGTAGTTCACAGTGTGTGATTTTTTAAATCATAGCAAAAGTGCTGTTTAGATTCAATGTAGGGGGAAAATGTATATTTAGTAAATGGTGTTGGCACAGATGGACATACATTTTGAAAAAAATTGAACTCTCATAAATATTAAAATTTCTAGAAAAGGTAATGATTTTTAATCAAATAAATTTTAATGTATATGAAAAGAAATAAGAAAAACTATTATATTACAATGAATTTGAAATGTCAATATGAGCTTGTGAAATCATAAGCTTTTTCATTTTGTTTTTTGGGTCTTTTAGTTTTTATTTGATTACCCAGTACTTATCACTACAGGTGCACTCCTTAATCCCAATCACTTACTTTGTCTATCCCCCCACCTACCTACCCTCTGGTAACTATCACTTTGTTCTCTATAGTTAAGAGTCTGTTGTTTGCTTTGTCTTTCTTTTTTTCCCTTTGCTCATTTAAGTTCCACAAATGAGTGAAATCATATTGTATTTGTCTTTCTCTGACTTACTTCACTTAACATTATACTCTTTAGATCAATCCATGTTGTTGTAAATGGCAAGATTTTTTTCTTTTTTATGGCTGAATGATATTCCATTGTGTGTGTATGTGTGTGTGCATACACATACGTATATGCGTGTGTGTGTACTTACATACACTTCTTTATGCATGGATTGATGGACACCTGGGCTTCTTCCATATCCTGTCTATCATAAATAATGTTGCTATAAGCATGGGGATGTATACATGTATCCGTTTGAATTAGTGCTTTTGTATTCTTTGGGTAAATACCAAGTAGTGTGATTGCTGACTTAAAGTGTAGTTCTATTTTTGACTTTTTGAGGAACTTCCATACAGTTTTCCAGAGTAGCTGTACAAGTTTACATCCCCACCATGAGAAAAAGAGGGTTCCTTTTTTTCACATCCTTGATAGCGCTGGTTTTCCTTGTGTTGTTGTTTTTAGACATTCTGACATTGTAGTTTTGGTTTGTATTTTTCTGATGATGAGTGATGATGAGAGACTTCTCATTTGTGTATTGGCCATCTGTATGTCCTCTTTGGAGTGATGTCTGTTCATGCTTTCTGCCCATTTTTAAATTGGATTATTTGTTGTTTGGGGGTTGAGTTTTATAAGTTCTTTATATATTTTGGATACTAACCCTTTATCAGATATGTCATTTGAAAATATCCCATTCTGTGCGTTGCCTTTTAGTTTTGTTCATTGTTCCCTTCGTTGTGCTGAAGCTCCTTATTTTGAGGTAGTCCCAATAGTTTATTTTTGTTTTTGTTTCTCTCACTTCACAGACCTATCTAGGAAAAAGTTGATATGTCTAATGTAAAAGAAATTACTGCCTGTCCTCTTTTCTATAGTTTTTATAGTTTCAGATCTCACATTTAGGTCTTTAATCCATTTTGAGTTTATTTTTGTGTATTATGTAAGAAAATGGTCCAGTTTCTTTTTTTTTTTTTTTTTTGCATGTTGCTTTCCAGTTTTTCCAACACCATTTGTTGAAGAGATTTTTTCCAATGGGATATTCTTTACTGCTTTGTTGAAGATTAATTGATCATATAATTGTGAATTTATTTCTGGATTTTCTATTCTCTTCTATTGATCTTTGTGTCTATTTTTGTGCCAATACCATACCGTCTTAATAACTACAGCTTTGTAATAAAACTTGAAGTACAGAATTGTGATGCCTCCCACTTTGCTTTTCTTTTTCAAGATTGTTTTGGCTATTCAGAGTCTTTTGGGGTACCATACAAATTTTAGGCCTGTTTGTTATAGCTCTGTGAAAATGCTGGTAGGAATTTCAATAAATGTGTATATTGCTTTGAGTAATATGGACATTTAAACAATATTTGTTCTTCCATGAACATAGGATGTCTTTCCATTTCTTTGAATTATCTTAAAATTTTTTTGTCAGTATTTTATAGTTTTCAGAGTACAGGTCTTTGACCTCGTTTAGGTTTATTCCTTTGTATCTTACTGGCTTTGATACAATTGTAAAAGGGACTGATTTCATAACTTCTCTTTCTACTGTTTCATTATTAGTATAAAGAAGTACTACAGATTTCTGTAGATTGATTTTGCATCCTGTGACTTTACGGAATTTGTTTACTAGGCCTAGTAATTGTTCAGTGGGGTCCTTTGGGTTTTCTACATATAATATCTTGTTATGTGCAAATACTGAAAGTTTCACTTCTTCCTTGCCAGTTTAAATGCTTTCATTTCTTTTTATTTATTTATTTATTTTTAAATTTACACCCAAATTAGTTAATAATGCAACATAGTTATGCAGCATAGAGCAACAATGATTTCAGGAGTAGATTCCTTAATGCCCCTTACCCATTTAGCCCATCTCCCTCCCACAACCCCTCCAGTAACCCTCTGTTTGTTCTCCATATTTAAGAGTTTCTTATGTTTTGTCCTCCTCCCTGTTTTTATATTATTTTTGTTTCCCTTCCCTTATGTTCATCTGTTTTGTCTCTTAAAGTCCTCATATGACTGAAGTCATATTATTTTTGTCTTTCTCTGACTAATTTCACTTAGGATAATACCCTCCAGTTCTATCCACGTAATTGTAAATGGCAAGATCTCATTCTTTTCGATTGCCAAGTAATACTTCATTGTATATATATACCACATCTTCTTTATCCATTCATCCATCAATGGACATTTGGGCTCTTTCCATACTTTGGCTATTGTTGATAGTGCTGCTATAAACATGGGGGTGCATGTGTCCCTTTGAAACAGCACACCTGTATCCCTTAGATAAATACCTAGTCGTGCAATTGCTGGGTCGGAGGGTAGTTCTATTTTTAATTTTTTGAGGAACCTCCATACTGTTTTCCAGAGTGGCTGCACCAGCTTGCATTGCCACCAACAATGCAAAAGAGATCCTCTTTCTCCGCATCCTCGCCAACATCTGTTGTTGCCTGAGTTGTTAAAGTTAGCCATTCCAACAGGTGTGAGGTGGTATCTCATTGTGGTTTTGATTTGTATTTCCCTGATTATGAGTGATATTGAACATTTTTTCATGTGTCGGTTGGCCATTTGGATATCTGCTTTGGAGAAGTGTCTATTCATGTCTTTTGCCTATTTCTTCACTGGATTATTTGTTTTTTGGGTGTTGAATTTGATAAGTTCTTTATACATTTTGGATACTAACCCTTTATCTGATATGTCATTTGCAAATATCTTCTCCCATTCTGTCAGTTGCCTTTTAGTTTTGCTGATTGTTTCCTTCACTGTGCAGAGGGTTTTTATTTTGATGAGGTCCCAGTAGTTCATTTTTGCTTTTGTTTCACTTGCCTCCAGAGACATGTTGCGTAAGAAGTTGCTGTGGCCAAAATCAAAGAGGTTTTTGCCTGCTTTCGCCTTGAGGATTTTCATGGCTTCCTGTCTTACATTTAGGTCTTTCATCCATTTTGAGTTTATTTTTATGTATGGTGTAAGAAAGTGGTCCAGGTTCATTCTTCTGCATGTCGCTGTCCAGTTTTCCCAGCACCACTTGCTGAAGAGACTGTCTTTATTCCATGGGATATTCTTTCCTGCTTTGTCAAAGTTTAGTTGGCCATACGTTTGTGGTCCATTTCGGGTTCTCTATTCTGTTCCATTGATCTGAGCGTCTGTTTTTGTGAGATCTTTTATTTCTTTTTGTTGTCTGATTGCTGGGCCTAGGACTTCCAGTACTGTGTTGAAAAAAAGTGGTGAGAGTGAGCATACTTGTCTTGTCCCTGACATTAGGGGAAAGGATCTAAGTTGTTCGCCTTTTAGGATGCTGTTACCTGCAGGTTTTCAAAGATGGCCTTCATTATGTTGAGGTATGTTCCTTCTAAATATACTTGGTGAGGGTTTTTACCATGAATTGATGTTTTACTTTGTCAAAGGCTTTTTCTGCATCTATTAAAATAATCATATGGTTCTTATCCCTTCTCTTATTGATGTGATTTATCATATTGACTGATATGTGAATATATAACCGTCTTTGTCACCCAGGAATAAATCACACTTAATTGTAGTAAATAATTTTTTAACGTATTGTTGGATTTAGTTGGCTAGTATTTTGAGAAATTTTGCATTTATGTTTATCAGAAATATTGGTTTGTTCTTTTTTTTTGTGGTGTCTTTATATGGTTTTGGTATCAGGGTAATGCTGGTCTCATAGAATGAATTTGGAAGTATTCCTTCCTTTTCTGTTTTTTGGATTAGCTTGAGAAGAATAGTATTAACCCTTTTTTAAATGTTTGGTAGAAGTCACCTGTGAAGAGATCTGGCACTGGACTTTTATTGTTGGGAGGTTTTTTTTTGATTACTGATTAAATTTCACTGCTGATAATTGGTCTGTTCAGGTTTTCTATTTCTTCCTGCTTCAGTTTTAGAAGTTTATATATGGCTAGAAATTTATCCATTTCTTTTAGATTGTCCAATTTGTTGGCATACAGTTTTTCATAATATTCTCTTATAATTGTATTTCTGTGGTGTTGGTTGTTTTTTTCCATTGTGATTTTATTTAGTTATATCCTTTCCATTGTGATTTTATTTAGTTATATCCTTTCTTGTTTGTCTTTCCATTGTGATTTTATTTAGTTATATCCTTTTTCCATTGTGATTTTTTCATTGTGATTTTATTTAGTTATATCCTTTCTTGTTTTTCTTGATATGTCTGGCTCTGACTAGATGTTTATAAATTTTATGGATTTTTTTTCCCCAAAGAGCCAGTTCCTGGTTTCATTGATCTAGTCTATTGTTTTTTGGTTTTGGTTTCTATATCACTTATTTCTCTTCTAATCAGTATTATTTCCTTATTCCTGCTGGTTTTAGGTTTTGTTCTTTTTCTATCTCCTTTCAGTGTAAGGCTGGGTTGTTTGAGATTTTTCTTCTTGAGGTAGGCCTATATTGCTATATGCTTTGCTCTTAGAACCATTTTTGCTGCATCCCAAAGGCTTTGGACTATTGTGTATTCATTTTGATTTGTTTCCATGCACTTTTTAATTTTTTATTTTATTTACTGGTTGGCACATTAACTGTTTAGTAGTATGTTATTTAACCTCCATGTACATTTGGTCTTTCCATATTTTTTCTTGTGGTTGACATCTAGTTTCATAGTGTTGTGGTAAGAAAAGATGCATGTCTCGACTTTTATTTTTTTATTTTTTAATTTGTTTTGTGACATAATATGTGATCTCTCCCAGAAAATGTTGCATGTGCACTTGAAAAGAATGTGTATTCTGTTTTAGGGTGGAATGATCTTAAATATGTCTGTTAAATCCATCTTGTCCAGTGTATCACTCAAAGCCATTGTTTCCTTGTTTATTTTCTGCTTATATAATCTGTCCATTGATGTAAGTGGGATGTTAAAATTCCCTACTATTATTGTATTATAACCGATTAGTTCCTTTATATTTGTTGTTGTTATATATATTTGGGGTAAATAAATATTTACAATTATTATATCTTCATGTTGGATTGTACCCTGTATTATTATAAAGTGTACTTCTTTGTTTCTTGTTACAGTCTTTGTAGTAGTGTAGTTTGTCCCATACAAATATGGCTTCCCCAGCTTTCTTTTGACATCCAATTGCATGGTAAATGTTTCTCAATCCATTTTTAATGTGAATGTATTTCCAGATATAAAATGAGTCTTTTGTAGGCAGCATATAGCTGGGTCTTTTTTTTTTTTTTTTTTTTTTTAATCACTCTGTCACCATATGTCTTGTGATTGGAGCATTTATTCCATTTACATTCAAAGTATTTATTGACAGGTTTTTATTTTCATTTTATTACTTGTTTTATGGTTGTTTCTGAAGATTTTCTCTGATCATTTTTATAGTTTTCCTGTTTTCTTTAGTGACATATTTGATTCCTTTCTTTTTATTCTTTACATATCTATTACTGGTTTTTGATTTGTGGCTACCATGAGGTTTGTATATAATATCTTCTGCCTATAGGAGTCTTTATTAAGTTGATGGTAACTTAAGTTCAAACCCATTATTATTTTTTTTAAGAAATAGTAATTTTTATTGCTTTTGTGCTGCTTACCTTTTTACTGTCATTTTTCGTCTTTGCTTTCCACTCAAAGAGTATCCTTTAATATTTCTTGCAGGACTGGTTTAGTGGTCAGGAACTCCTTTAGTTTTTGTTTGTCTTTGTCTTTATCTCTTTATCTTTCCTATTCTGATTGATAGCCTTTCTGAATAGAATATTCTTGGCTTCACGTTTTTCCCATTTAGCACTTTGTATCCTGCCAGTCACTTCTAGCTTGCAAAGTTTCTATTGAAAAAAACCACTGAAGCCTTATGTGGTTTCCTTTGTTATGGTTTCCTTATAACTATAAGATAGTTATCTTCTTTTGTCTTCCTACTTTTAATATTTATTTTTCTTTATCAGTATATTTTACCATTTTAATTCCAATATGTCTTGGTATGGCTCTGCTTTTGTTGATTTTCTTGGGCATTCTTTGTGCTTCCTGGATCTGGATATCTGTTTTATTCCCCAAATTAGGAGACTATTAGCTATTAGCTAATAGCTATTAGCTATTATTTCATCAATTTCTGCCACCTGTTTTCTTCTGGGACTCCTGTAGTACAACTGTTATTACATTTGATGGAGTCACTGAGTTCCCTAAGTCTATTCTTGTTTTGCATAATGCTTTTTTCTCTCTTCTATTCAGCTTGATTACTTACTTTTTTTAAGTTTATTTTTATTTATCTTGAAAAAGAAAGAGTGAGCTCAAGTGGGGAAAGGCCAGAGAAAGAAGGAGAGAAAGAGTCTCAAGCAGTGCAGACCCCAATGTGGGGCTTAAACTCATGAACTGTGAGATCATGACTGAGCCAAAGCTAAGAGTCAGATGCTTAACCAACTGAGCAACCCAGGCTCCCCTAATCTTGATTACTTTCTATTACTCTGTCTTCTAGGTCATGGATTCAGTCCCCTGTTTCTTCCAGCCTGTTCATTCCATCAAGCATATTTCTCATTTTGTTTATTGAGCCCTTTAACTCTGCTATGTTATTTCTTATCTCTTAATGGTCTCACTTATTCCTCCACTCTTTTCTCAAGTCCAGTGAGTATCTTTATGATTATTGCTTTAAATTCTCTATCAGACATGTTACTTATATCTGTTTTGCTTAGATCTCTGACCATGGCCTTTTCCTATTCTTTCATTTGGGACACATTTCTCTGTACTCTTATTTTCTCTAAGTGTTTGTGCTTGTTTCTCTGTGTTAGGAAAGTGAGCTATGTGTCCTATTCTTGAGGGTAATGGTTTATGAAGAAGAGTTCTTGTAGTGTACTATCCCCGGTTCCCTAGGGCCTGGTGCTTCTGGGAGTGTCTCCAAAGTGTACTGCCTATGCTGTGCTGTTGTGTCCTGGCTGCTTTATCCTTCATGCCAGTTTATTTGTCCCTGGAGGGGTCTTTCCATGAATGCTGCCTCTCTGGGATACACTCTGAGTCCAGCAAATAACCTCCCCACTGTGTGCCCCATGCTTTTCAGATCACTTTTTTCACAGTGTATGTCCATGGGCTCTTCGCCCTGCCTCTTCTCTAAGAGCAGCCCCAGTGCCCTCCCACAGCTAAGCCTACTGGCATTTAGGATTTCAGGCTGGAAGCCCTGCAGGTTGTAAGAACTCACAAAAATCAGACCCTCTCACTTTCCAAGCCAATTTCTCTGGGGATTAGTTTTCCCAGTGCACTCCCATGCGTACTCGTTGGCCTCGTGTTCTTCTCCATGACTTTGGCTCCCTCTGCACGGCAGCAGCCATAATCCATTTCTTTCCCAAGCCACATCACCACACTTCCTACATTCTTTGATGTGGCCTCTTCTCTGCAGTTAGTTGTGGAGTTTGTTTTGCCAGTCTTCAGGTGAATCTCTGGATTATTTAGGATGATTTGACAGTTATCTAGTTTTATTTGTGGGATGAGGGAATCCTAGGGTCCTCTTATTCTGCCACCATCTTCCTTGACCCCAATTTCCTTCCTCCTCTTTTAGAGTGAGAAAGAGAGAGCATGAGTGGGGGAGAGGGACAGAGGGAGACAGAGAGAATCCCAAGCATGGTCCACACTCATTGTAGAGCCCAACATGGGGCTTGGTCCCATGACCCTGGGATCATGACCTGAGCTGAAATTAAGAGTCAGACTCTCAGCCAACTGAGATACCTAGGCGTACCTCTTTTTCTTTTTCTTCTTTTTCTTTTTCTTTTCTCTTCTTTCCTTTCCTTTCCTTTTTTTTTTTTTTTTTTTTTAGTGAAAGGATCTGAGAGACATATTCAGTAACATGATGGAGTTTTGGGTCATAACAACTTGCTTGAGATAATTGTCCACATCTTTTTCCAACCCCATATTCAGCCATATCATGTTGAAAAGTTGAAATTGACAATAAGGGAGAAGTTACATCACAGAAATCAGCAAATGTTACAGATCGAGGCTTCCACTCTTCCCCCACCTGGAGCCAGTTGCTAAACATTTATTATCACAGTACTATATACGTAAAATCTCCTAATGTAAGGCTTGAAGGGTGTCTACATATGTACTCTTCTAATCTAAATTTGGGAAACATTCTTAACAGAAAAACTATAACTGGAAAACAAAAATCAAGTATTTGTTACTCCTTTAAGTTCCATCAACTGATGCCTCATAATTGTTTTAGGTGCATACATGTTTAGTATTGTTATGTTTTCTTGGAGAATTGACATAATGGAATGCCTCTCTCTATGACAATCCCCCTTTTTCTGAAGTCAGATTGGTCTTAAATTGATCAAACTATTCAAACTTTCTCTTAACGAGTATTAGACTAGTATATATTTCTCACTCTTTTAACCTAAGTTTTTTTTTTTTTTTTTTTTTTTTTTATGTAAGGTGGGTTTCTTAAAGACAACATATAGCTGAGTCTTTTTTATCCACTCTGACAGTCTGTCTTGTAATTGGTATATTTATACCATTCACATTTGAATTTATTATTGATACAGTTAGATTAATATCTACCATGTTTGTATTTGTTTTTGATTTGTTGCGTTTGTTCTTTGCTCCCTCTTCTGCCTTTTTCTTTTTAATTGAGCATGTTACATGATTCTACTTTGTCTCCTCTTTCAATATATCACTGTAATGTTTAAAAAATAAATTTTAGAGGTTGCTCTATCGTTTACAGTCCACATTTTTAACTAAGCCTACCTTCAAATAGCATTATATTGCTTCTGGTGAAGTACAGGTAACTCTTATCCCTTGTCACTTTGTTGTCATTCATTTGTCCAAAAGCTATAATTACTCAATACATGGTTTCTGATTTTACCTTGAAGAAAACAGGTGTGTATTAGATAAGTTAGGAATATTTTTTTTAATTACCTCTATTTATCTTTCCTGATGCTCTTCTTGTTTTGTGTGTGTAGATATAAAGTCCTGAATACATTATTTCCTTCTGTCTGAAAATTTTCCTTCATGTTTCTTTCAGGGCAGATGTTGATGGATTCCCTCAGTTTATATTTATCATGGAAGTCTTTATTTCTTCTTCACTTTTTTTTTTTAATTTTTTTTTTCAACGTTTATTTATTTTTGGGACAGAGAGAGACAGAGCATGAACGGGGGAGGGGCAGAGAGAGAGGGAGACACAGAATCGGAAACAGGCTCCAGGCTCTGAGCCATCAGCCCAGAGCCTGACGTGGGGCTCGAACTCACGGACCGCGAGATCGTGACCTGGCTGAAGTCGGACGCCCAACCGACTGCGCCACCCAGGCGCCCCTATTTCTTCTTCACTTTTGAAGGACAGTTTCTCTCATTGTAAAATTCTAAGTTAGTGGGGTCTTTTTTGCTTTGTTTTGTTTTCTTTTTCAACATGTGAAGTATTTTATTTTGCTGTCTCCTTGGTTGTATGATTTCTGATTAGAAGTCTACTGTAATTCTGAGCTTTGTTCCACTGTAGATATGAAAGGTATTCTATCCATGCCCCTGGGTTTTTTCAAGATTTTCTCTTTGTCTTTGGTTTTTCTCAAGTTGGAATATGATACACCTATGTGTTTTATGTGTGTTTGTGATTTGTGCTTATTTTTGTTTAGTATTGGTTTTGTTTTGGTGCTTGTCATTAATTTTGGATAATTCTCAGACATTATTGCTTCAAATATTTCTTCTCTGTTTTCTTATTTAAATTACATATGCTTGTTACATCTTTTGACATTGTCCCACAGTTTTTGGATGCCCTGGTCTTTTTCTTTTTTTCCCTCTGTCCTTTTTGAATTTCAGTTTGGGAAATTATTGATCAATCTTCAAGCTCATGAATTCTTTCTTCATAATTGATATCTAGTCTACCTAGGAGTTTGTTGAAGGCATACTTCATTTCTGTTACAGTGGTCTTGATTTCTAGCATTTCCACTTGTTTCTTTATTAATCTCTCTTCTTACATTACTCATCTGTTCTTGCATAGTTTCTTTTTAGACTGCTTAAGATATTAATCATAATTAGTTTTAATTTTTAATAATTCTGAATTTTCTAATAATTCTGACATCTGTATCATATCTGAATCTGGTTATGATTCTCACTTTGTTCAGACTATGTTATCTCTTGGCTTTGTCATGCTCTGTAAGTTTTTGTTGAAAGCCAGACATGTTGGATATGGAAATAGGAAATGAAGTAAATAGGCCTTTAATATAAAGGTTTATGTGTTAACTTATTGTTTTATTAATTTAATTATATAATTGATCAATTATTTGTATATTTATATGTATTAACAGCTAGGAGTTGGGCTCATATAGCTAGGAGTTAGAGCTTTCCAGAGGCTTCACATTCCTTTAGTGTCCTTATTTTTTGTCTTCCCTTTTGATTCAGACTTCCCTAGGTATTCCTCCTCAGAGAATCTGTGTGTTTTAGCTCTTTGTGTTGCCATCCATTGTTATTATACTGGAAATATGTTAGTGTGGTGGTAAGGTATGGGGGAGGGTGAGTGTTCTATAATTTTCCACTTAAACCTCAGTCCTTTTGAGGCCTGTGTTTCAAACCTTGATGTTCCTAAATGTTTCCCCAGTGATATAGTTTTCTTGTTTGTTTTTTTTTTTCCTCCTTGCCCCTTATTTCTTGAATCTGTGTTCCCTGAGTATTTTGTATCCCTATCAATTAGGTGAGACTGGAGGGAACTAGGTGGGAGGAATTCCCTCCCCCAAGCCTGGCTTTGATCAAAGACTTTCCTCTGGAAAACAGGCATTTGCTATGGAAAGGGGTCTTGGCTTGTTTTGCTGTTGTTACTCTTTTGTTCCCCCTGCCAGAGACACAAGAGGATCTTCCTAGGAAACAGCATAAGAGCTTAGTGGTGTTCTGGAAGAAAAAGTCCCTCTGAAGTATGGCTGCCCCTGTAGCTTCTCATTCTCTACTTGTGCATAATCAGTCTCCAGCAATTCATCAAAATCACAAGTAAACATTTCTACCACTTTATTGTTCCATGTAAGCAGATTTCAATTCACCTTTCTTTTTTGAGGCACCCTTCTCTCCAGATTTTGGTCTGATGGTTTGTTGCTTGATGGATTCAAGAAAATTATTAATTTTTAATTTGTATAGCTTTTTCTTACTCTAAGGATTGAAGTGATGATTTTTAATCTCTTTACATGAAAGAGCTGAAACTGGAAACTGTATGATAGAAAAAAAATGGTTGAGTATATAAAAATAGAAAGCTTTAGAAGAACAAAAGCATAGAAAAAAATTTTAGTAAGACTTAATTTTTGGAAATATCTATTTGCAACCTAGATGATAACTATATAACATATGCCTATGTAATATAAGAAGTCCTGATGCACGAGATAAAGATGATTTAGTAATGTGATCAGTTCACAAAAAGCAAACCAAGTGGCCAATAAATACATGAAAAATTAAATTAATAGCTAAGGAAATACAAACAGTAGTAACAATGTTTAAAAATTAATATTCAAAAACCTGGGCACTCATGTTCTGGTAGAAATATGAATTGTTACAACCAATTTTGGAAAACCTGGCAGCAATCATTAAAATAAAAAGTCCACAATTCCTTAACTGTACTCTACCCAATGTTCTATAACTATTCTATGGAAATAAAAGTAAATCAAGGTGTGCACATGGAGGTTGATAACATGTAACTTTGTTTTCTTTAATGTTTATTTTTGAGAGAGATAGAGAGAGAGAGAATGAGTATGCACACACACGGGAGGGGCGTAGAGAGGGAGACAGGAGATCCAAAGTGGGCTTTGTGCTGACAGCAGAGAGCTAGATATGTGCTCGAACTCATGAACCATGAAATCATGACCCGAGCTGAAGTCAGCCACTTAACTGACTGAGTCACCCAGGTGCCCCTGTAGCATGTAACTGTTATAAAGTGAATACTCAGTACAGGGAAAATGCTTAAATAAACTATAAAGAGCCAAACTGTGTGATATTTTACACTTATTTAAATAAACAAATGAATTGGAACTATACCAGTTTACTTGGAGGAATTGCCATAAAGTATTTATGAAGTGAAAAGTGGAATGTAGAAAAGTATATTTAATATGATTCAAATATTGAAAAATAGTAAAAAGAAACCTATATACTTATATCAATATAAAGGTTTTTTTTAAGTTGTAAATTATTTTTATGGTATAATTTTATATGCAAAATAATTGAGCATAGAAAAGTTTTAAAAATTCCTTTGTATGCATGGAAATAAATGCTTGTATAAGTTTGAATAAGCAAGATGAGACATTTGGAAAGATATAAAACCATTGACATGGGTTGGCTCAGAATATGGGAGAGTGGAGGAGGTATGGAGCAAAAGAAAAATGTTTTCTTCATATATCTTTGTATTTCTTCACTGTTTTCAAGCTTAAATTAAAGTATTAATTTGAAAAAAATTAAATATACAAGCTATGAAGGAAAAAAAAACACTAATATACTGTCATAGAGATTTAACTGAGTATATCAGTCTGGATTTTGTGAGGATAACAGTCACAAATATGATAGGAATAAGGCATTTAATACAGGAATCAAGTGTTAAATAGCTTTAAGAGTAGCTAAGGGAGTGGTACTCTATAAGACGGTATCTGGAAGATCAGAGGAAGTTACTAGCCACTTGAGCAAAGCCACTGAGGCAGATCCCCCAGTTCTCTCTAGAAAAATGTTGTTTATTTCACTTATGGCTTAACAGACTGGACTGTCTGAACAGAGGACTATCTTAACAACAGTTCCTCTCAGTCATAGGCTTGGTTAGTCATAGTTCCAACCTTAACCAAGTTGATGCAGCACAGTCTAGTACAATCCACTTTTTTATCAACATGGCATTCATACAATTCTTTTAAACTTTCAAATCAAGATAATCACCACATCGTGCTTTTGGCTAACATAATGTAAACACACACACACATACACACAATCATGAAGTGGCAGCACATCTTGTAAGGAACTAAATCCACTGATGTATTATGTTGGTTAGAAGCACATCACTGACTGCAGCCCACGTTCAAAAGAAACAGATTGCACAAGAGCATAAATATCAAAGGGTAGGGTTCATTGGAGGCCATCTTAAGAAGTCTGCTTGCCACATTGGGCATAATTGTTTCTGCCACCATTGTGTATTCACAGCCCACTTGTATCAATCACCGGTTTTTTTGGTGTAATTCCAGGGCATAAGGAGTTCAAAGTGACCAGGTGGCATTCTCAGATCTTAGTTTAATGGAACCATTGTTTTATCTCCTTGTGGAATCATTTCATTAGGAACTAAGATCTCTAAGTGAGCAGAAACCTTTTGAACAGGAAAAGCAAACTCAAATCCAGCTCAAGTGTCTATTCCATTAAGAACAAATCACTGCCCCCTCTGTGAAAGAAATGTAATTAATTTGTCATTGTACAGCTCTCTGGTCACTCTGGAATACTGTTATACCAGGGGCTCATGGTTTATTTCTACTATTGGAAGGTTGGGTGCTCAGCATTGATAAAAACAGATCAACTTTGTTAAGTGGATGCCCATATTGATGAGTGTATCTGTTCCCACTCTTGATTTTAGAACTGAGAGCATGACAACAGAGTGGCTTGAGATACCCACTGTAGATGTTTAAACAGCATCATTCACCTGATCTCATAGGCCCCCTTTTTGAAAAGTGGATCGCTGTGCTGTTTTGTGTCCCTAAGAATTTGTTTTAGCTCAGAACGAATGTCCATTAACACCTAAAATGTTTGATAATTTCTTTCCCTAAAGCAGAAATAACCTGACAAATGGCTGCAGGTTCTTTTGGAAGGAAGTAAATGAGTAATTTACAGTATGTACTTATGGCATTATAGCAGTATCCTTCCTCAAGGAGGTCAAGCAGGCCTCCTCTTCACTTAAGGTGCCCTGAGTCTTCAAAAACCACTCAATTCTGACAAGTGGATAAGGACCACAACTCTTGTAGCATTACAAGTTAGGCCCTATTTACCAGTCCTAAAGGATTTTGCTTATACAAATAAAATAGACTTGATTTAGGAGGCTGTTCATCTATACTAGTCCTAGGGATATAATTAGCCACAGAAAAAGATCTCTACATGTCAAACTCTATGACTACTGCTCCATCCCTGCTACTCATTATGGTAACCATGGCCATCTCAACCCTGGTAGTTAAGTACCAGTGAAGTTAAATGTATCACATGGCTCCTGTCACTTCAGAATAACACCATCCACATTGTATTTTGGGAGTCCATTCCACTGATAGCCTTCCCCACTATCATTTCTCATATGGAAAGAATAGTCATTGAACAGTCTTTCAAGGTTAAATGTCTCTCCCTCATCAATGTATGCCTGAAAATCTTGAAGTAGAGGGTGGGTATGATTCATGGAACACAATAAAACCATTCCTATCTCTATAAGCCTTTGGATACTACCTCCTTCAGTTCATTTTGGCTACCAGAGATACTCATTTAAAGTCAACCAATATAACAAGTTGCCATAGTTATTCCCAATTGTTCAGGGTAGCACACTGAATCCAAAATCACTTGTTAGTGATTTCTATAAACCCAGATGAATACAGCAATGTATTCCTTCTTCCTGTTCTAACATCCTCAGAATAAATTCTCAAAAACATCTCCCTAGTCTTCACTGATGTAAGTTGTCAAAATATTGCATGTCTTTTGATGTGTATGACGTCTCCTCCAAAGACTTGGTCTTTTTTTTCAAGGTGTGAGTCCAGATAAATGTTAAAAATCAATGAGTGGTAATGGAGTGGGTCTCTGTGAAAATGAGCATTTTCCTATAAGGCTACAGATTCTTTAGTAAGAGGGGGTAAATATGCTTAGACAGAGGAAGTTTCTATTAAGTGGAATTTGTGGATTCACGATCTCCAGGTTCATTGGGATCTATCTAAATATCCCTATCTTAATCTTTAGGGTTCCATTCCTTCCCAATTGATGTCACTCACATACACACACACACACACTCACACACACACACTCATACACACACACACACACTTAAAAGAGACCTTGAGAAATTAAGGATTTGATTAACACTCTAGTTGAGTCACTTGGAGTATTCAGATTTTAGATTCAATTTTCAGAAATTTCAAACCTGCAAGTACATCAATAGGTCATCTTCCAATATAGTCATAGATGTCTCTGGTTCCTTACCCAAGACTTGGTATGGGAATTTAAAGCCTTCACTTCATTATTTTTTTTCCAATTTTTTTCAGTGCATTTAAAATAGTCAAATATCCCCTACCCAATACAGCCATCGTTATGTTCCATATTAAGATGGTAGTGTTGTTTTTGTTTTTAGGTAGGTACTTAGTCACCCAAAGCTGTAGAACCCTGACTCCAGGTGATTCCATGTGATAATTTAAGATATTTTACAACTGTAAATCATAGTCTATATCTAATTTATCACTGACAGGTTATTAATGCTTTTCAGTCTAATTACATTATAGAACAAATTCTAAGTTCACATCTTCAAAATTATGTTCCCCTGGATCCACTTTTAGTACCAAAAGTCTATGTCAGTCTGAGTTTGTTCAGGAAAACTGAGACAATGCAAGTAGTAAAGGAATGAGGGGTTTAATATAGCGATTAAAGTTTATACACATGTGTGTAGCTGGTAGTGATTTGTCTTGAAGGCTGTAGTTGGCAGTCAGAGAAACTCATTAATCATTTCATTGTGAAGTACTGGCATGAGTGAAAAATCTTGCAGGATGTTCATGAAGTTATGCACGTGAAACCTCAAAGTGGGAACTCATGGAGAGGTCTGAGCAAGCACCACAGTGAAAAAAGTCATCATGTTTGTTTCTCATGGCCTGACAGACACGAGCTTCTGCCTCATGTCTGCCTTCCAAATAATTTGTGAGGTCTCCTAATTGACAAATTCAAACTTGAAATAGTACAATGAGGGGCATTCTGTGAAACAAATTTCCTAGACTTGAATGGAAGTAGTAGCTGTGTGTTAGGTTGTTAACAAATAATCTAGAACAACTTAGTTCATTCTTGTTTCTGCTATGGCTGTCTAAATGCCCAAAGTCTAAAATGTCTAGGCATCCTCAGAAATTCAACCCTCCATATTAGGGTGTTGAATTCAACCCCGGTTTTTGAGTGCTCTGTGTCATATATTATATACTAAAATATGGGATACAAGGATGAGAATACCACATTTCTTCAAGATCTCATAGGCCAGCAGAAAAGAAAAATATAGTGACAAAAAGGTGATGTTTATTTGAGGGATACTACAATAATGATATAATTCAGGGTTCAATGAAATAAAATGGATTTTCATTAGGTGAAAAAAGGGAACGTCGTTCTAAAGTAAAAGAACAGGATGTGAAAAATTTACTCTAAAGGATGAAATGTTTAGAAGAAATGCAAGTAGATTTGCATGGCTGGGAATGAAGAGTTCAAAGACACAATAATGGAGATGAAGGTGGAAAGGCAGACAGACGTAAAGTCAGGAGAAACATATACAAGAGGTTTAACTATTTTCTGTAGGAAATTGAAACGAATAAAGAGATTTAAACCCTGAGGACATGTTTTGTAAAAAAAAAAAAAAAAAAAAACACTTTTATAGCAACAGAGTGGAGGAATTGGAGTGGGTCAAGGCTAGAGATAGAAAGATATGTTAGAAAGCAATTGCCATAGTCAAGGTGAAAATTACACAAATACTATGGTAGTTGAAGAGGAGGGAATGGTTTCAACAGGAGGTTCCACTTAATTTAGTGACTGATAGATGGGCTATGGAGATGTGCAGAGAGATATTCTGGCATAACCTTTCTACTTTTGGCTTGGTTGACCAAATAAATAGGTAAAGGCCATTTGCTAAAATAGGACCTCAAACTAATGTGTTCTTTGTAAGAACTAAACTATGGAAAAATATCTTGATGCATTTTATTAGTTTGAAATGGAACTATTTTTAGAATTATAAAATGTACAAAATGTTCCTGTGTCTCTATGGTACATAAAAAGAACATACTTTAATAATGTCCAAATAAGAAATGTAATGTATGTGCAAATTTAGCTACTCAACATGACTTTCCATATCTATCAATTAGAAACCCTTGTAAATAGAATGCTGTAAAGGTCAGATCAAGGTATATTATATCCATTTCCTTTTTTCTTCTATCTCTTTCTTCATTAATTTGTAAATTCTGAGTTTACAGTTTATATCTTCATCATAGTTTTCTTTCCACAATAACTCACATAGTTCTATTCCTGAGTATACTTCCTGAGTAAAGGAATCCTTTAATTAATCAAATGGGAATTACGGCATTAACAAAAAGCACTGATTACAACATTAGATTAGGGTTAGGAGACCTGTGTCCTGGACTTAATTCTCTCACTTCGGCAGTGACTTAATTCTCTTTGAACTGCAGTTACATTATTTAAATAATTGGCTACTTCTGTTTTTGCACTTATAATTACATTTTAATGTATATATTTTCCAGAATTCCCTATTGGATGCAATGAGCGATGTATCCTAATCATTTTGTATTCCCAACAATTGGTCTAGTACCAAGCGTATGGTAGAGACCTAATAGATGATAGTTGAAAGATTAAATAATAATCAAGAGTGTGAGGGAAGGTTAAGATTTGGAAGGTGGAGTCAAAACAATATCTTGAGGGTCTGTAGTACCTAAGATGAAGAGAAGACCAAAAACTGAGGCTTGAAAGAATAATCATAAATCAGTGGTAAAGCCAGGGGTGAGTTTGGAATACCTCAAGTGTTTGGAATACCTCCAGTAGAGCAAGTCAACTCTTGGGATCAAAAGATAAAAGTAGGCTTAATCCTGAGCAAGACTTGCATCTGGTCTATTTTGACCAATTGTTCTAGGTTTGAGAACCTCAAGTTCTAGGTTTGAGAATATAATGTAAGAAATAATTAGTGAGAGACTCACTACTTCTAGGTTGTCACCATTTGGTGAGTGGGGGTGGTGGTGGTGGTAGTGTAACATAGTTAATAAATTAGATTATATTGTTTTTCTTTAAACTTTAATTTCAAATATATTCTTCAGAGTCAGAAACATTTTGAGGTTAAAAATCCACCTTCACTTCCACCAATACTTGCTCAGGTCATGTCTTCATAAGGGTGCCTGGCTGAGGCATAAGAATCTACCCCAAGCTCTGATTGCCAAGCCATGATCCTGGAAAGAGGAGAGGGGGAAGGCAGACACAGAAAGAGCTATGCTTTTTAGTTGATCTGTCCAACAGAAAAAGCTTTCTCTTTTTTGAAGTTTACTTATTTTTTGAGGGAGACAGAGACAGAGAGAGTAACTGGGGGAGGGAAAGAGGGAGAGGGGGAGAGAGAATCACAAGCAGGGTCTATGCTGTCAGTGCAAAGCCCAATAAAGGGCTGAAACTTGCAAACTGTGAGATCATGACCTGAGCTGAAACCGAGTCGGGTTGCTTAAGTGACTGAGTCACCCAGGTGCCCCCAGCAACTTTTTTCTAATTTATTTTAGTTCAAAAATTTTTTTAATGTTTTACTTATTTTTGAGACAGAGACAGAGCATGAGCAGGGGAGGGGCAGAGAGAGAGCGAGAAACAGAATCTGAAGCAGGCTTCAGGCTCTGAGCTGCCAGCACAGAGCCTGACGCGGGGCTTGAACTCACCGCAAGATCATGACCTGAGTCCAAGTCAGTCGCTTAACTGACTGAGCCACCCAGTCGCCCCAAATTTATGTTGGTTATAAACAACACGGTTCTTGAATTGAATTTTTGCCTTATTGAGAAAGCACTTTAAATTTCTTCTCACTTCGGCTACCCTGAGATACTGACAATATTTTCTCAACAGCTAATCCTTTGTTAGATCAAAATAGTTCTAATTTGAGTTTTGTATTTTCCTGACTGAATTGTTTCAAGTTTTCCAAGCGTTCTATGTACCATTGAATTTCCTAGAAGTTCACACTCTTATTTTTCTTCCTCTTTTTAGTCTTTAGTTTTGCAAAGATCTCCTTAAAATACTTATGTTTGAAATGCAGCTCTATTTTTTACTAGTGCTATGACCTTGGACAGTTATTTAATCTCTCTTTGCTTCAGTTTAGTTATATGAAAACAATTACTTCACAAATGTTTATTGAACACCTTCCACATATTACACAATCTTCTAGATGGTTGAGAAACAGCAGTGACAAATAAAAAGTCCTTTTATATTATGGAAATTGCATTCATTGTTTTTTCTTTTGTCTGTTTATTTTTTTCCTTTTGTTGTTGTTTGTTTGTTTTTAATTTAAATTCAAGTTAGTTAACATACAATCTCGACCTGGAACCCAGTGATTCATCTCTTACATTTGACCCCCAGTGCTTATCTCAAAAATTACCCTCCTCAGTGCCCATCACCCATTTAATCTATCCCCTCACCCACCTCCCTATCCAGCAACCCTGTTTGTTACCTGTATTTAAGAGTTTCTTATGGTTTCCCTCCCTCTGTTTTTATTTTATTTTTCCTTCCTATTTCCCATATTTATCTGTTGAGTTTCTCAAATTCCATATATGAGTGAAATCCTATGATATCTTTATCTGACTTATTTCGCTTAGCACAATACACTGTAGATCCATTCATGTTGTTGGAAATGGCAAGATTTCATTGATGAGTAGTATTCCATTGTATCTGTGTGTGCGTGTGTGTGTGTGTGTGTGTGTGTATGTATGTATACATGCACACACACACACACCACTTCTTTATTCATCATGGATAGACATTTGGACTCTTTCCATAATTTGGCTATTGTTTATAGCACTGGATAAATATTGGGGTGCATGTATACCTTTGAATCAGCATTTTTGTATCCTTGGGTTAAATTCTTAATAGTTCAACTGCTGGGTTGTAGGGTAGTTCTGTTTTTAAATTTTTGAGGAGCCTCCATACTGTTTTCCAGAGTGGCTGTGCCAGTGTACCTTCCCACCAATAGTGCAAAAGGGTTCCCCTTTCTTCGCATCCTTAGCAACATCTGTTATTTCCTGAGGTGCTCATTTTAGCCATTGTGACAGGTGTGAAGTGGTATCTCATTGTGGTTTTGATTGTATTTTCCTGATGATGAGTGCTACTGAGCATCTTTTCATGTGCCTATTAGTCATCTGGATGTCTTTTTTGGAAAAGTGTTTATTCATGTCTTCTGCCCATTTCTTTACTGGATTATTTGTTTTTTGGGTGTTGATTCATTCTTAGGATATTTCTTAGGATACCATACAAATATGGTATATGTGTATGATATAGAAATGATAAATGCTATTAGTTATGTGTGTGTGTGTGTGTGTGTGTGTGTGTGTGTGTGTATGTAGGAAGATGATGTCCAAAGTAGTCAAAATGTATCAGACATATTCTCTCATAATGCTGAATACATAAGAATTAAAACCTTCTTACAACTGAATGAACAATATTTCTTTTAATGTAGCATAAAATTGTTTTAGTAGCTGGTTTAATCATTGCTCTTGTTAAGGTTAAGGTCAGCTGATACTTTCAGTTATTAGTTTAAAAAATAATACTGAGTGCTCTTAGTAGTTAACATGAAACTGATTGGTGTGTAGAGTACAAGGCTGTGGGAAAGACCAGAACCTATTGTATGTATATGTAGGGCTAAGTTTCCATAACATTGCCTCTGCCTTACTGAGAGTTCTTCTTTTACTCTTCTTGCCTTTGATCTCCTGTCCACTCTCCCCAGATGAGTGGTGTGCTGGAGCCAACTTGTACCTACCTGCTATTCAGCTGATAGTTAAAAATTCAGGAATTTCACAGGCTGGTTGAAAGCTACTTTTGGTGGCTTAAAATGGCCATGGTGTATTTACACAGAAATCCAAATCCTACACATCAAAACATTTTTTCTTTTTTTTTTTTTTATTTTTCTTTTTATTTATTTTTTTTTATGAAATTTATTGACAAATTGGTTTCCATACAACACCCAGTGCTCATCCCAAAAGGTGCCCTCCTCAATACCCATCACCCACCCTCCCCTCCCTCCCACCCCCCATCAACCCTCAGTTTGTTCTCACTTTTTAACAGTCTCTTATGCTTTGGCTCTCTCCCACTCTAACCTCTTTTTTTTTTTTTTTCCTTCCCCTCCCCCATGGGTTCCTGTTAAGTTTCTCAGGATCCACATAAGAGTGAAACCATATGGTATCTGTCTTTCTCTGTATGGCTTATTTCACTTAGCATTACACTCTCCAGTTCCATCCACGTTGCTACAAAGGGCCATATTTCATTTTTTCTCATTGCCACATAGTACTCCATTGTGTATATATACCACAATTTCTTTATCCATTCATCAGTTGATGGACATTTAGGCTCTTTCCATAATTTGGCTATTGTTGAGAGTGCTGCTATGAACATTGGGGTACAAGTGCCCCTATGCATCAGTACTCCTGTATCCCTTGGATAAATTCCTAGCAGTGCTATTGCTGGGTCATAGGGTAGGTCTATTTTTAATTTTCTGAGGAACCTCCACACTGCTTTCCAGAGCGGCTGCACCAATTTGCATTCCCACCAACAGTGCAAGAGGGTTCCCGTTTCTCCACATCCTCTCCAGCATCTATAGTCTCCTGATTTGTTCATTTTGGCCACTCTGACTGGCGTGAGGTGATACCTGAGTGTGGTTTTGATTTGTATTTCCCTGATAAGGAGCGACGCTGAACATCTTATCATGTGCCTGTTGGCCATCTGGATGTCTTCTTTAGAGAAGTGTCTATTCATGTTTTCTGCCCATTTCTTCACTGGGTTATTTGTTTTTCGGGTGTGGAGTTTGGTGAGCTCTTTATAGATTTTAGATACTAGCCCTTTGTCCGATATGTCATTTGCAAATATCTTTTCCCATTCCGTTGGTTGCCTTTTAGTTTTGTTGGTTGTTTCCTTTGCTGTGCAGAAGCTTTTTATCTTCATAAGGTCCCAGTAATTCACTTTTGCTTTTAATTCCCTTGCCTTTGGGGATGTGTTGAGTAAGAGATTGCTACGGCTGAGGTCAGAGATATCTTTTCCTGCTTTCTCCTCTAAGGTTTTGATGGTTTCCTGTCTCACATTTAGGTCCTTTATCCATTTTGAGTTTATTTTTGTAAATGGTGTGAGAAAGTGGTCTAGTTTCAACCTTCTGCATGTTGCTGTCCAGTTCTCCCAGCACCATTTGTTAAAGAGGCTGTCTTTTTTCCATTGGATGTTCTTTCCTGCTTTGTCAAAGATCAGTTGGCCGTACATTTGTGGGTCTAGTTCTGGGGTTTCTATTCTATTCCATTGGTCTGTGTGTCTGTTTTTGTGCCAATACCATGCTGTCTTGATGATTACAGCTTTGTAGTAGAGGCTAAAGTCTGGGATTGTGATGCCTCCTGCTTTGGTCTTCTTCTTCAAAATTCCTTTGGCTATTCGGGGCCTTTTGTGGTTCCATATGAATTTTAGGATTGCTTGTTCTAATTTCAAGAAGAATGCTGTTGCAATTTTGATTGGGATTGCATTGAATGTGTAGATAGCTTTGGGTAGTATTGACATTTTGACAATATTTATTTTTCCAATCCATGAGCAGGGAATGTCTTTCCATTTCTTTAAGTCTTCTTCAATTACCTTCATAAGCTTTCTATAGTTTTCAGCATACAGATCCTTTACATCTTTGGTTAGATTTATTCCTAGGTATTTTATGCTTCTTGGTGCAATTGTGAATGGGATCAGTTTCTTTATTTGTCTTTCTGTTGCTTCATCGTTAGTGTATAAGAATGCAACTGATTTCTGGACATTGATTTTGTATCCTGCAACTTTGCTGAATTCATGTATCAGTTCTAGCAGACTTTTGGTGGAGTCTATCGGATTTTCGATGTATAATATCATGTCATCTGCAAAAAGCGAAAGCTTGACTTCATCTTTGCCAATTTTGATGCCTTTGATTTCCTTTTGTTGTCTGATTGCTGATGCTAGAACTTCCAGCACTATGTTAAACAACAGCGGTGAGAGTGGGCATCCCTGTCGTGTTCCTGATCTCAGGGAAAAAGCTCTCAGTTTTTCCCCGTTGAGGATGATGTTAGCTGTGGGCTTTTCATAAATGGCTTTTATGATCTTTAAGTATGTTCCTTCTATCCCGACTTTCTCAAGGGTTTTTATTAAGAAAGGGTGCTGGATTTTGTCAAAGGCCTTTTCTGCATCGATTGACAGGATCATATGGTTCTTCTCTTTTTTTTTGTTAATGTGATGTATCACGTTGATTGATTTGCGAATGTTGAAACAGCCCTGCATCCCAGGAATGAATCCCACTTGATCATGGTGAATAATTCTTTTTATATGCTGTTGAATTCGATTTGCTAGTATCTTATTGAGAATTTTTGCATCCATATTCATCAGGGATATTGGCCTGTAGTTCTCTTTTTTTACTGGGTCTCTGTCTGGTTTAGGAATCAAAGTCATACTGGCTTCATAGAATGAGTCTGGAAGTTTTCCTTCCCTTTCTATTTCTTGGAATAGCTTGAGAAGGATAGGTATTATCTCTGCTTTAAACGTCTGGTAGAACTCCCCTGGGAAGCCATCTGGTCCTGGACTCTTATTTGTTGGGAGATTTTTGATAACCGATTCAATTTCTTCGCTGGTGATGGGTCTGTTCAAGCTTTCTCTTTCCTCCTGATTGAGTTTTGGAAGAGTGTGGGTGTTCAGGAATTTGTCCATTTCTTCCAGGTTGTCCAATTTGTTGGCATATAATTTTTCATAGTATTCCCTGATAATTGTTTGTATCTCTGAGGGATTGGTTGTAATCATTCCATTTTCATTCATGATTTTATCTATTTGGGTCATCTCCCTTTTCTTTTTGAGAAGCCTGGCTAGAGGTTTGTCAATTTTGTTTATTTTTTCAAAAAACCAACTCTTGGTTTCGTTGATCTGCTCTACAGTTTTTTTAGATTCTATATTGTTTATTTCTGCTCTGATCTTTATTATTTCTCTTCTTCTGCTGGGTTTGGGGTGTCTTTGCTGTTCTGCTTCTATTTCCTTTAGGTGTGCTGTTAGATTTTGTATTTGGGATTTTTCTTGTTTCTTGAGATAGGCCTGGATTGCAATGTATTTTCCTCTCAGGACTGCCTTCGCTGTGTCCCAAAGCGTTTGGATTGTTGTATTTTCATTTTCGTTTGTTTCCATATATTTTTTGATTTCTTCTCTAATTGCCTGGTTGACCCACTCATTCGTTAGTAGGGTGTTCTTTAACCTCCACGCTTTTGGAGGTTTTCCAGACTTTTTCCTGTGGTTGATTTCAAGCTTCATAGCATTGTGGTCTGAAAGTATGCATGGTATAATTTCAATTCTTGTAAACTTATGAAGGGCTGTTTTGTGACCCAGTATATGATCTATCTTGGAGAATGTTCCATGTGCACTCGAGAAGAAAGTATATTCTGTTGCTTTGGGATGCAGAGTTCTAAATATATCTGTCAAGTCCATCTGATCCAATGTCTCATTCAGGGCCCTTGTTTCTTTATTGACTGTGTGTCTAGATGATCTATCCATTTCTGTAAGTGGGGTGTTAAAGTCCCCTGCAATTACCACATTCTTATCAATAAGGTTGCTTCTGTTTATGAGTAATTGTTTTATATACTTGGGGGCTCCGGTATTCGGCGCATAGACATTTATAATTGTTAGCTCTTCCTGATGGATAGACCCTGTAACTATTATATAATGTCCTTCTTCATCTCTTGTTACAGCCTTTAATTTAAAGTCTAGTTTGTCTGATATAAGTATGGCTACTCCAGCTTTCTTTTGGCTTCCAGTAGCATGATAAATAGTTCTCCATCCCCTCACTCTGAATCTAAAGGTGTCCTCAGGTCTAAAATGAGTCTCTTGTAGACAGCAAATAGATGGGTCTTGTTTTTTTATCCATTCTGATACCCTATGTCTTTTGGTTGGCGCATTTAATCCGTTTACATTCAGTGTTATTAAAGAAAGATACGGGTTTAGAGTCATTGTGATGTCTGTATGTTTTATGCTTGTAGTGATGTCTCTGGTACTTTGTCTCACAGGGTCCCCCTTAGGATCTCTTGTAGGGCTGGTTTAGTGGTGACAAATTCCTTCAGTTTTTGTTTGTTTGGGAAGACCTTTATCTCTCCTTCTATCCTAAATGACAGACTTGCTGGATAAAGGATTCTCGGCTGCATATTTTTGCTGTCTAGCACCCTGAAAATTTCGTGCCAATTCTTTCTGGCCTGCCAAGTTTCAAAAGAGAGATCAGTCACGAGTCTTATAGGTCTCCCTTTATATGTGAGGGCACGTTTACCCCTTGCTGCTTTCAGAATTTTCTCTTTATCCTTGTATTTTGCCAGTTTCACTATGATATGTCGTGCAGAAGATCGATTCAAGTTACGTCTGAAGGGAGTTCTCTGTGCCTCTTGGATTTCAATGCCTTTTTCCTTCCCCAGTTCAGGGAAGTTCTCAGCTATTATTTCTTCAAGTACCCCTTCAGCACCTTTCCCTCTCTCTTCCTCCTCTGGAATACCAATTATGCGTATATTATTTCTTTTTAGTGTATCACTTAGTTCTCTAATTTTCCCCTCATACTCCTGGATTTTTTTATCTCTCTTTTTCTCAGCTTCCTCTTTTTCCATAACTTTATCTTCTAGTTCACCTATTCTCTCCTCTGCCTCTTCCATCCGAGCTGTGGTGGTTTGCATTTTGTTTTGCATTTCCTTTAAAGCGTTTTTCAGCTCCTCGTGACTGTTCCTTAGTCCCTTGATCTCTGTAGCAAGAGATTCTCTGCTGTCCTGTATACTGTTTTCCAGCCCAGCGATTAATTTTATGACTATTATTCTAAATTCACTTTCTGTTATATTATTTAAATCCTTTTTGATCAGCTCATTAGCTGTTATTATTTCCTGGAGATTCTTCTGAGGGGAATTCTTCCGCTTGGTCATTTTGGATAGTCCCTGGTGTGGTGAGGACCTGCAGGGCACTTCCCCTGTGCTGTGGTGTATAACTGGAGTTGGTGGGCGGGGCTGCAGTCAGTCCTGATGTCTGCCCCCAGCCCACCGCTGGGGCCACAGTCAGACTGGTGTGTGCCTTCTCTTCCCCTCTCCTAGGGGCGGGATTCACTGTGGGGTGGCGTGGCCCGTCTGGGCTACTTGCACACTGCCAGGCTTGTGATGCTGGGGATCTGGCGTATTAGCTGGGGTGGGAAGGCAAGGTGCACGGCGGGAGGGGGGGCAGGCTTAGCTCGCTTCTCCTTAGGTGATCCACTTCAGGAGGGGCCCTGTGGCAGCCGGAGGGAGTCAGATCCGCTGCCGGAGGTTTGGCTCCGCAGAAGCACAGAGTTGGGTGTTTGCGCGGAGCGAGCAATTTCCCTGGCCGGAACCGGTTCCCTTTGGGATTTTGGCTGGGGGATGGGCGGGGGAGATGGCGCTGGCGAGCGCCTTTGTTCCCCACCAAACTGAGCTCTGTCGTCCGGGGGGGCTCCGCAGCTCACCCTCCCTTTGTCCTCCAGCCTTCCCGCTTTCGGAGCAGAGCTGTTAACTTATGACCTCCCAGACGCTAAGTCGCGCTTGCTGTCGGAACACAGTCCGTCAGGCCCCTCCGCTTTTGCAAGCCGGACTCGGGGGCTCTGCTTGGCTGGTGAGCCGCCCCTCCGCCCCGGCTCCCTCCCGCCAGTCCGTGGAGCGCGCACCGCCTCGCCGCCCTTCCTACCCTCTTCCGTGGGCCTCTCGTCTGCACTTGGGTCCGGTGACTCCGTTCTGCTAATCCTCTGGCGGTTTTCTGGGTTATTTAGGCAGGTGTCACATTTTTTCTTTTTAAGACAACTTATCAGCACATTATTCAAAACAACAATACTCGACCAATGTTTCATTATCGTGTTTTAGTTGCCAATTGAGCTTTGCTTGAATATTTACTAATAATTAGGCTTTTGGCTGGTACATATTCAACTGTATCCTCCATCTAAGATGTTGGTATTTTTAATAATCTTAATTCCAATATAGTTAACATAGAGTATTGTATTAGTTTCAGGTGTACAATGTAGTGATACAGCAATTCCATACATTACTCAGTGATCACTCATTATGATAAGCATATTCTTAATACTCTTCACTTATTTTACCCTTTCCTCCCACCACCTCCCATCTGGTAACAATCAGTTCTCTATAGTTAAGAGTCTCTTTTTCGGTTTATGTCTTTTTTACTTTGTTCATTTGTTTTATTTTTTAAATTCCACTTATGAGTGAAATGTTATTTGTCTTTCTCTGATTTGTTTCACTTAGCTTTATACTCTCTAGCTCCATCCATGTAGTTGCAAATGACAAGATTGTGTGTGTGTGTGTGTATATATATATATATATATATATATATATACACACACACACAGACACACACAATCTTGTCATTTGTACATATACAATCTTGTATATATAATCTTGTCTTGAATATATAATCTTGTCTTGTACATATACATACACACACATACACACACACATACACACCACATCTTCTGTATCCATTCATCAATTGATAGACAATTGCTTCTATAATTTGGATATTCTAAGTAAAGCTGCAATAAACATAGGGGTACATATATCTTTTTAATTAGTGTTTTCATATTCTTTGGGTAAATACCCAGTAATAGAATTACTGGATCACATGGTAATTCTATTTCTAAGATTTTGAGGAACCTCCATACTGTTCTCCGGAGTGGCTACACCAGTTTGCTTTCCCACCAACAGTGCACGAGTGTTGGTTTTTCTCTGCATGCTCACCAACACTTGTATCTTACATTTTTGATTCTAGCTATTCTGGCAGGTGTGAGGTGAAATCTCATTGTGGTTCTGAGTTGCATTTCCCTGATGATGAGTGATGTTGAGCATCTTTTCATGTGTCTGTTGGCCATCTATGTCTTCTTTGGGGAAAAGTTTGTTCATGTCTTCTGCCCATTTTTAATTGGAACATTTCTGTTTTTTGGTCTTGAGTTGTATCAATGCTTTATATCTTTGGAATATTAACCCCTTTTCAGATATGTCAATTACAAATATCTTCTCCCATTCAGTAAGTTGTCTTTTGTTGATTGTTTCCTTTGCTGTGCAGAAGCTTTTTATTTTGATGTAGTCCTAATAGTTTATTTTTGCTTTCATTTCCCTTATCTCAGGAGACTTGTCTAGAAAAAATGTTGCTCTGGCCAATGTCAGAGAAGTTACTACCTATAATCATTATTATGATTTCAGGTCTTATATTTAGGTCTTTAGTCCATTTTGAGTTGATTTTTATGTATGGTGTAAGGAGGTGGCCCAGTTTCATTCTTTTGCATGTAACTGTCCAATTTCTCCAACACTACTTGTTGAAGAGACTTTTTCTCACTGCATATTATTGACTCCTTTGTCAAAGATTAAGTGACCACATAATAGGTTATTGACAGAATATTTTTTTTAAGATAAAAATACTTTCAAAGCATAAAAAAATAAAGCTATCATGGTGGGAGTTCCTAAGAACTTTCATGAGCACAAGAATCTTTGTTCTTGTCCCTGATATATCTCACCACCTAGAAGATTGTGTGGTATATAGTAGGTATTCAACAAATATTTGTGGAACACATGAATGCCTTACTTGTAATTACTAAACTGAAATACAATGTAGTTAAATAACTGTCTGTGGTCATGCACCTAGTATAGAGTGGAGCTGGGATTCAAACACAGTAAAACCTTGGAATGTGAGTAACTTGTTCTGAGAGTGTTCTGCAAGAAAAGCAAATACTTCTAATAAACTTTAACTTGACAAACAAGCAGTATCTTGCAATACAAGCAGTACATGATGCTGAATGTCACATGACCACAACTGAGCCAATGGTTCTTGAAATTTGCTTTGATATACAAGTGCTTTGGATTACAAGCATGTTTCTGGAATGAATTATGCTCACAAACCAAGGTATTGGCAGGCGTTTTAAGATTTTGTTTGTTTTCCAAAACTAAAGGAATTAAAACAACTGGTGTGTGATTTATTCACATTCCACCCAGGGGTGATACCCTGAGGGAAAGGAAAGAAAGCAGGTAATCCCATCAAATATCCTTGTCAACTAGAACTTAGGCTATACAGAGTCATATAGAGTCATAATATTATTCAAGAGGGGGAGTCTGTGTCTGTTTAGTATTCCTAAAGGAATGCTCCTTGCAGGACTGCCTGTAGGGCACGTGAAGCCTTGGGCAAATATTTTCTGGGGATGTGGGGGTAGGAGCCTTGTTTATATAAATTCTTTGATTAAATAATATATTATAAAATTAATACATGGGGGTATAGTGATCTAATGAAAATTTAGAGTGATGTATAGAAAAATGGTACTTAAGTATTAGTTTATTTTCTGATCAGAGCCCATGATGATTCTTCATGGTGGCCAGGCAACATCTGTTTTTGTTGAGATTCAGGAACCACGTTCTTCATGTTCTTTATTTTTCTGGTTATACCATTGTGGAGAGTTCTGCATTATCCATTATGCCACCCATAAATAGGGACTTCAAGGGTGGTGTTAAAGGTTTTTCTGGTACTTTGTTGTTGATAACCACAAATACAAGACTTTCACAGAGTGTATAGAAAAATGTGAATGATATATTGTTTCTGGTCTTTTTAAGCTTACTGCTGGGAATTGTAGAGTGTAAGTATAGAAGAACACATATTTCAACTACATGTTCTTTTGAACTCTTCAGGCCTGATGTGTAGTATAGAGTCTGCAAAAAGGATAGGGTGCCCTGAATTGTGTGCCAGCACTATGGTACACAGGGTAAAGGATCCCTCCCTCCACCATTCTGTGGTACTGAAGTTCAAAGGCAGAATCATGGTCAGGATACAGACAGTTGAGAACTGACAACATAGGCACAAACCAGTAGCTGAAGTCTGAGGGTCATTGCTAGATTTTCAGAAATCCATAGCTATCACCTTGCCCTATGTCTGACATGAATGATAGTCACACAAAATCATTGTGTAAGCACAGTTATGGTGGCCAGATCTCATGATATTTAATAAAAGAAATATCATGCTGGCCAGTGGGAACAATCTCCTGGCTCCAGGAAGTCCCAGACACTGGACGGGAACTTAAAAAAATCTATAGAAGACATTTCTAGCAAAAAGACCCAGAAAGGGTCTGGTCCTGGCCAAGTTCCGGGTCTTAGCCAGTCCCAGGCATTGGAGTGAGACAGAAGTTTTGATGTAGGTGTTTCTGGTGACCAGGATTCACGTAAGACCAGGTTTGACCTTAGGGTACCCTGCCTGAATGGTCAACTCCAGACAATTCTAGACACTATATGGAGACTTAGAATTTTCTAGTGAAGGGAATCCAAAACCCAGAGTCCTGTGAGGGACCTGTACTAGGGGAGGGGCTCTGCTTGGTAGGTCTGAGAGTGGGAGTTTACTGATAATGAATTATTTAATAAAATCTATGAGGCAGGGCTTCCTGGAAAATGTCATTTAAATGCTACAACTCTGGAATATTAAATTGAGATGTCTCACAATTAAAGCCTTCTTTATGATGTAAATATGGAATATATATGCTATATGAAGTAACTCTGTGGACTTCACTTGTAGAAATTTCATCTATTATTCTATGCCAATGTTTCACGTGGGACGATAGGACTAGGGGAACTATCCTTGATGTCCTAGGCATCTTTCTGCTTTGTCTGAATCTCGTGTCTCTATCCTTGAAATTGTTAGTAAAATGGAACACCGGTAAGATCTCTGGTTCATTTAAGTCTGATTTGCCAGTCTGATTTTATATGTTGCTCAGATGGTGAATAGGGTTGATGTTTGGGGTTATTAACCATGAATTTTGTGTTAGATTACTTGCTTCCTCTTCTAGTTAACTCAGAAATGTCAACTGTCTTTTCTTTCAGTGGGAGGTGAAAGGAAGATTGAAGAAGAGGTGTCTAGTTTGTTGTTTAAATTTTTTATTTGATATTGTATATATTGCAAAACGAGCACCACAATAAACCTAGTTAACATCCATAACCATATATAGTTACATGACATTTATTTCATAACTGTAAATTTGTAACTTTTGACCTGCTTCATCTATTTTTTCCTACTTCCCAATCTCTGCCCCTGGCAACCACCAATCTGTCGCCTGTATCTTTAAGATTGGGGATATTTGTTTTGTTTTGTTTTTGTTTTTTGTTTTAGATGGCACATACAAGTGAAATCATAAGGTATACAACTTTTCTGTCTGACTTAATTTAACATAATTCCCTCTCGATCTGTCCATACCATTACAAATGGCCAGATATCCTTCTTTCTTGTGGATGAATGATACTTCATTTTGTGCATGTGTATACATGGCTAGGTGGAAAACATATATATGCCACTTAAAAAAATTGAATATAGCTCACACACAATGTTACATTAGTTTCAAATATACAACCTAGTGATTTGACCAGTTTGTACATTATGCTGTGTTCACCACCAGTATAGCTACCATCTGACCCATGTCATTCCTATTACAATATTATTACCTGAATTCGTTATGCTTTCCTTTTTAGTCCTTTGACTTACTTATTCTATGACTGGAGCCCTTTATCCCCTCTATCCTTGAACTGTTTTGCCCAGCCCTCTCCCCTCTGGCATCCATCAGTTTGTTCTCTGTATTTTTTGTGCATCTGTGTGTTTTGTGCTTTTTTTTTTAAAGATTTGATTTATTAATAGAATCATGTGGTATTTGTCTTAGTCTGACTTATTTAAATTAGCATAATATCCTTTAGGTCCATCTTTGTTGTCTCAAATGGCATAATATCATTTTTTCATGAGTGTGTAATACTCCATTATGTATATACCAAATTTTCTTTATTCATTCATCTACTAATGGACACTTAGGTTGCTTCCATGTCTTGGCTATTGTAACTAATGCTGCAATAAACATAGGGTGCATGTATCTTTCTGAGTTAGTGTTTTCATTTTGCTTGGGTAAATACCTAATAGGGGGAATTACTGGATCATATGATATTTCTACTTTTAATTTTTTGAAGAAATTCCAGATTCTCTTCTACAATGGATGTACCAGTTTACATTCCCACTAACAGTACATGATGGTTCTTTTTCTTCCAATCCTTGCCAATATGTGTTTATTGTCTTTTCAGTTTAGCCATTCTGACAAGTGTGAGGTGACATTTTATTATAGTTTTGATTTGCATTTCCCTGATGAGTGATGTTGAGCATCATTTCATGTATCTGTTAGCCATCTGTATGTCATCTTTGGAAAATTGTCTATTCAGGTCCTCTGCCCATTTTTTAATAAGATGGTCTTTTTGGTGTTGAGTTGTATCAGTTCTTTATATATTTGGGATATTAACCCCTCATTGGATATATGATTTGCAAATATCTTCTCCCATTCATTAGAATGTCCTGTATTTTTGTTGTTTCCTTTGCTCTGCAGAGGCTTTTTATTTTGATGTTGTTCCAAAGTTTGTTTTTGCTTAATTTTCCCTTGCCTTAGAAGACATATCAAAAAAAAATATTGCTATGGCTGATGTCAGAGAAATTACTGCCTGTACTCTATTCTAGGATTTTTTGGAGTCCAGGTATCACATTTACGTCTTTAATCCACTTGGAGTTTATTTTTGTATGTGGTGTTAGAAAGTAGTCCAGTTTCATTCTTTTGTATGTAGCTGTCCAGTTTCCCCAGCACCATTTATCAAAAGACTGTCTTTTCCCCCATTGTAAATTCTTGCTTCCATTATCATAGATTAATTGATTACATAATGTAGGTTTATTTCTGGAATCTCTGTTCTCTTCCATTGATCTATATGTCTGTTTTTGTGCCAGTACCATGCTGTTTTGATTACCATAACTTCATAGTGTATCTTGAAATCTGTAATTGTGGTATTTCCACCTTTGTTCTTTCTCAGGATTGATTAGTTTGGCTCTTCGGGGTCTTCTGTGGTTCCATACAAATTTTAATATTATTTGTTCTAATTTTATTGAAAATGCTGTTGATATTTTGATAAGGATTGCAATTAGTCAGTAGGTTGCTTTTGGTAAAATGGGCATTTTGACAACAATAATTCTTATAACCCATGAGCATGAAATATCTTTCCATTTGTGTCATCTTCAATTTCTTTCATCAGTGTTTTATGGTTTTTAGAGTATGAGTTTTTCACCTGTGGATAAGTTTATTTCTAGGTATTATTTTTGGTACAATCATAAACAGTGTTCTTAAAATTTCTCTTTCTGTGACTTCATTGTTAGTATATTGAAACATTACTGATTCATGGGTATTAATTTTGTACCCTGCCACTTTACTGAATTTGTTTATTCTAGTATTTTTTTGGTGGAGTCGTCAGGATTTTCTGTGTATACTATTATATTGTCTATAAAAAGTGACAGTTTAACTTCTTCTTTACCAATATGGATACCACTTCTTTCTTTTTATTGCCTGATTGTTGTGGCTAGGGTGTCCAGTACTGTGTCGAAAACTTGTGGCTATTGTCGACCTCCTTGTCTTGTTCCTCACCTTAGAGGAAATGCTTTCAGTTTTTCACCTTTGGGAATGATATTAGCTGTGTTTTCACATATTGCCTTTATTATATTGAGGTATATTCCCTCTAGCTCCATTTTGTTGAGAGCTCTTATCATGAATGGATGTTGAATCTTGTAAAATGCTTTTTCTACAATTATCAAGATGATCACATTATTTTTATCCTTCATATTTTTGAGGTGGTGTATGACATTGATTTATTTGCAAATACTGAATCATTCTTGCATCCTGGGAATAAAGCCCACCTGATTGTGAAGAATGATCTTCTAAATGTATTTTTGTATGTAGTTTGATAAAATTTTGTTGAGGATTTTTGCGTCTATGTTCATCAAAGATATTGGCCTATAGTTTTTTTGTGTGTGGTGTCTGTCTGATTTTGGTATCAGGGTAATTCTGGCCTTGAAAAATGTATTTGGAAGCTTTCCTTTTCTTCAATTTTTTGGATAGTTTGAGAAGAATAGATATTAACTCTTACCTAAATGTCTGGTAGAATTCACCTGTGAATCCATTTGGTTCTGTATTTTTACTTTTTGATAGTTTTTTGATTACCTGTTGAATTTTGTTACTTGTAACTTGTTCAGACTTTCTGTTTCTTCCTAATTAAGTTTGGAAGATTGCATGTTTCTAGGAATCTATCCATTTCTTTTATGTTGTCCAGTTTATTGGCATCTAATTTTTCATAGTATTCTCTTGCAATTTTTTGTATTTCTTTGGTGTCAGTTGTTATTTCTCTCATTTCTGATTTTATTTGAGTGCTTTCTCTTTTTTTCTTGATGAGTCTGGCTAAGGGTTTATAAATTTTGTTTATCTTTTTAAATAATCAGCTCTTGGTTTCTTTCTTTTTTCTTTTTTTTTTTTCTTTTTTTTTTTTTTTGTCTCTATGGCATACTCTAATCTTTATTATTTCCTTTCTTCTACTTCGGGTTTTACCTGTTCTTTTTCTAGTTTCTTTAGGTGTAAGCTAAAATTGTTTGAGTGTTTTCTTTCCTGAGGTAGTCTTATATTGCTATACACTTCCCTCTTAGAACTGCTTTTGCTGTGTCCCAAAGATTTTAGACCATTATGTTTGCATTTTCTTTTGTCTTTGTGTATTTTTAAATTTCTTCTGTAATTGCTTCATTGACCCATTGGTTGTTAAGTATCATGTTGTTTATTCTCCACATGTTTCTATTTTTTTATACAGTTTTTTTTTCTTATGATTTATTTCTAGTTTCATTCCATTGTAGTTGGAAAAGAGGCATGGTATAACTTCAATCTTCTCAAGTTTATTGGGGCTCCTTTTAATGGCTTAATATATGCTATATTCTGAAGAATGTCCCATGTGCACTTTAAAATAATTTGTATTCTGTTGTTTTGGGATGAAATGTTCTGTATGTATCTGTTATGTCTCTCTGGACCAATGTGTAATTCAGAGTACATTGCTACTGATTTTTTGTCTGGAGGATCTATGCATTGATGTAAGGGGAATTTTAAATTCCCCTCCTATTATCAGTTTCTCTCTTTATATGTGTTAATATTTGCTTTATGTATTTAGGTGCGCTCCAGTGTTGGATATGTAGAAATTTACAATTGTTATATCCTCTTGTAGGACTGATCCCTTTATAATTATGTAATGTCCTTTGTCTCTTGTTACAGTGTTTGTCTTAACATCTATTTTATTCTTTAAAAAAATTTTTTAATGTTTATTTAATTTTGAGAGAGAGACAGAACACAAGTTGGGGAGGGGCAGAGAGAGAGGGAGACACAGAATCTGAAGCAGGCTCTAGGCTCTGAGCTGTCACCACAGAGCCCAACGTGGGGCTTGAACCCATGAACTGCAAGATCATGACCTCAGCCAAATTCAGACACTTACCCAACTGAGCCAACTAGGCGCCCCTTAATGTCTATTTTTCTGATAAAAGTATTACTACCCTGGCCTTTTTTTTTTTTTTGACTTATATTTGCATGTTGTAGTTTTCCTCTTCCTTCACTTGCAATTTGTATGTTGCTTAGGTGTGAGATGAGTCTCTTGTAGGCCATACGTAGATTTTTTTTTTTTTTTTTTTTATCCATTTGCTATTCTGTGTCTTTTGACTGGAGCATTTAAGGCCTTTACACTTAAAGCAATTATCAGGAGGCTTATACTTATTGCCATTTTAAAAACTTGTTTTCTGGTTGTTTTTGTGGTTTATTCCTTCTTGCTCTCTATCTTTGTGACAACTAAATATGTTTAGTGTTTGGTTTGGTTTTTCTTTCTCTCCATTTTTTGAGTATCATAGCTTTTGGGTTTGTAGTTACCATAAGGTTCATATATAAAATCCTAAGTAAATAGTAGTAGTCCATATTATTTGATGGTCATTTAAATTCAAACACATTCTAAAGAAAAAAAGAGAAATTTTTCTTTCTTTTCTTTTTCTCCTTCTTTTCCCTTTTGGTCCCTTCACATTTTATGGATATGTTGTCGTATTGTACATGTTTATTCATATTTTTCTTGTATCTAATTGTGACCATTTCTTTTACTCTTGAAAAAGTTATTTTTTTAAAGTTTATTTATTTTGAGAGAGAGAGAGAAAGAGACAGTTGCAAGTATGCAGGGACATGGACAGAGAGAGAAGGAGAGATTGAGTCCCAGGCAGGCTCCATGCTGTCAGTGCAGAGTCCAACACAGGGCTCAATCTCAACAACCATGAGGTCATGCATGCCCTGAGCCAATCAAGATTTGGATGCTTAATCGACTGAGCCAAACAGGGGCCCGTGAAAAAGTCCTTTTAACATTTCTTGTAAGGCTGGTTTAGGAGCAATAAACTCTTTTATCTTTTGTTTCTCTAGGGAACTCTTTATGTCTCTTTGAAATAACAATGGTAATCTTGCTAGATAGAGTATTATTGGGTGTAGGGTGTTTTTTATTCCTTTCAGCATTTTGATAAATATATCATGCCTCTTGTTTCTGGCCTGCAAAGTTTCTGCTGAAAAATCTGCTGAAAGCTTCATAAGTTGTCCCTTGAGGGTAACTTTCTGTTTCTCTCCTGCTTTTAAGATTCTTTTCCTTTAATGTTCGGCATTTTAATTATTACATGCCATGGTGTGAACCTCTTTGGTTTATCTTATTTGGAACTCTGTGCTTCTTATACTTACATATCTATTTCCTTCCCTAGGTTGGGGAAGTTTCAGTTATTTCTTCAAATATGTTTTCTATCCCTTTCTCTCTTCTTCTGGGACCCCCATACTGCAAATGTTTGTTTGCATGATGTTGTCCATGAGATCTGTTAATCCATCCTCATTAAAAAAAAAAAATTCTTGGGGCGCCTGGGTGGCGCAGTCGGTTAAGCGTCCGACTTCAGCCAGGTCACGATCTCGCGGTCCGTGAGTTCGAGCCCCGCGTCAGGCTCTGGGCTCATGGCTCAGAGCCTGGAGCCTGTTTCCGATTCTGTGTCTCCCTCTCTCTCTGCCCCTCCCCCGTTCATGCTCTGTCTCTCTCTGTCCCAAAAATAAATAAACGTTGGAAAAAAAAAATTAAAAAAAAAATTCTTTTCTCTTTTTGCTCTTCCAATTGGGTGCTTTCCATTATCTTGTCTTCCAGATTGTTGATCCACTCTTCTGTGTCCACTAATCTACTCTTTATTTCCCTAGTGTGTTTATTTCAACTATTGTATTCAACTTTGATTGGTTCTTTTCAGTATTTTGTCTCTTCATTGAAGGTCTCACTGAGTTCTTCCACTCTTCTCTCCAGCCCCATGAGTATCTTTATGATTATTACTTTAAATTCTTTACCAGACATATTGCTTATCTGTTTCATTTAGTTCTTTTTGTGAGTTTTTTCCTTGTTCTTTTGAAGCATATTCCTGTCTCCCCATTTTGCTTGACTTTCTGTGTTTGTTTCTATGGAATAGGTGAAATGGCTACTTCTACTAAACTTGAAGTAGTGGTTTTGTGTATGGTGTCCTATATGCAGACAGAATGCTGGTTGGATAGAGCTATGGCTGTATACGCTAGTAACTCTATTAAACAGCAATGTATCTCCATCTCTCTTGCTGTTCTCTTGCCATTATCTCTATCTTTGATTGTTGAGTAGCTGTTCAGTCAGCCATCAATTCATCTTCAGGAGGAATTGCTCTGTTAATAGTTATAATTTGGTGTGTTCTGTGGAGGAAGTGGGTTCAGAGTCTTCCTATGTTGCTATCTTGAACTGGAATTCCAGCTATGCCACATTTGCCTTATTCATTCATCCATCCATGGACATTTAGGTTGTTTCCTTATCTTGGCTATTGCAAATAATTCTGCAGTGAACATGGGGGTGCATCATCTTTTTGTTAGTGTTTTCATTTTCTTCAGATAAATACACAGAAGTGGAATTGCTGGATCGTATGGTAGTTATATTTTTAATGTTTTGAGAAATCTCCATAATTTCTCTAGTGGTTGTACCAATATAGATTCTACCAATAGGGCACAAGGCTTCCCTTTCCTCCACATCCTCACCAACACTTGGTAGATTTTTTTCTTTTTTCAGACTAGCCATTCTAATAGTTGTGAGGTGATAGCTTAGTGTGGTTTTGATTTGCTTTTTTGATGATTAGTGATATTGAACATAATTTCATGTACCTGTTGGCTATCTGTATGTCTTTGAAAAAATGTCTATTCATGTCCTCTGCTCATTTTTAAATAAGATTTTTTTTTGCTGTTGTATGAATTTTTAATATATTTCACATACTAATTCTTTATCAGATACATGATTTGCAAATCTGTTCTCTCATTCAGTAGGCTTTCCTTTTAGTTTGTTGATGGTTTCTTTTGTTATGCAGAAGCTTTGTAGTTTGACATAGCCCCTCTTATTTATTTTTTTCTTTTGTTACCTTTGCTTCCAAGAAATCAGTGCCACAACCAGTGTCAAGGAAATAAATCACCACCTATTTTTTTCTATGTTTTATGGTTTCAAGCCTTACCTTCAAGTCTTCAATCCATTTGTTATATTTTTGTGTACAGTGTAAGACAGTGGTCTACTTTTATTCTTCTGCATTTGTATGCCTAATTTTCGCAGTACCATTTCCTTTCCCCATTGTACATTCTTAGATATTTGTCATAAATTCGTTTCCCATACATGCATGAGTTTATTTCTGGACTCTTTATTCTATTGATTTATATGTCTGGTTTTATGCCAATACCATACTATTTAGGTTACTATAGCAATGTAATGTAGTTTGAAATCAGAGTGTGATGCCTGCAGCTTTGTTCTTTCTCAGGATTGCTTTGGCTATTTGAGGTAAGAGGTGTCCAGTTTGTAAATTCAGTATTTTCAGAGATACATGCTATTTCTATTTATATGGAAAGCTGGCACATAAATTTAGAAACAATTATCAATGGTCTTTGTTAAGAATAGAGACAAAGGATGTGTAATTCAAAGCATGCATCACGCTATCAAAATAAGCTATGTATTCCTTCTATCCTAACTCTTGCTATGTAAAAAAAAAATTATGACAACAAAGCCCCACATGTTATAAATATTTTTTGTGACTACACATTTCAACAAGTTATCTAAGCAGTAGTGTTGATTTGTATCCATAAAGTATAGCCAGAATCTGAGTGTCTCTGAGTTAGTGACTTCAAAAAGTCAAGGTAATCATTTTTGGACACTTGTACAAACTAAAAGTGGTAAGGTATCTTTTTGAATCCTATAGAATAACTTACTAGTTAGGCTTAACTGATGTATAGTGTCCATGTTGGAGAGCTGGCCTGAACAATATTTATTAACCATTATAATTTAATGCTATTTGCTGTAAATTTATTGAAAAATTACCATATGCTAGGCATTGTTCCAAGAGCTTTCTGCTGAATATCTCCGTATATCTTCCCAACAACACCTGAGGGATAAATACTATTATCCCCACTTTACAGATTAAAACAGGTACAAGGAAAATATGTAACTTAGCCATGGTTACATAATTGGTAATTGCTGTGAGTCAAATAGTTCAGATTGATTTCAACCTGGAACCAAACTTGAAGATCAGAATGGATGTGAAATCTCAGAAGTAATAGGTCTTTAATTTAGATAATTTCTCACTAGCTATTTATATCTGGGTCCTAAGCTGAAAGACTGGGTCCCCAAATCCAGAAATGCTAGAAGCATGCAACCAGGTCATTCTCCTTAGCTGTTCATTTTAGGGATATTCAACTAATTATACACACACACAAACACACACACACACACACACACACCTACACATATATATATATATTTTTCTTTCAGACATAATATTCACAGGTTCACACTATATTTTGAACAATAATTTAGAAGGGAGATATGATGGAGCAGTAGGTGGTTGTATTGAGTTGATGAGTTTTGTCTTCCTCTATCATTAATTGGTCAGTCATACTTTATTAACAAATACTTATATAGGAAGTTTTTGATATTTGGTGGAAAATATGATACTCTCATAACCATTATACATTTAAAAATAAAGAGAAATAGTTAAGTATGAGAGGGAGGTTGGTTGCCTGGGTGGCTCAGGCAGTTAAGCGTCCAGCTTCAGCTCAGGTCATGATCTCACGGTTCATGGGTTTGAGCCCCACATTGGGCTCTGTGCAGACAGTGCAGAGCCTGGAGCCTGCTTCACATTCTGTGTCTCCCTCTCTCTCTGCCCCTCCCCCTCTCAAAAACACACACTCTCTCTCAAAAATAAAATAAAAACATAAAAAAAATTTTAAAAATTATGAGAGGGAAGCATATGGATTACTTTCATTATAATTATATAAACCACACTAATAAAATGTGATTGATGTGTGCAAATCTGTGCACTGTTTAATGTATATATCTCAATGAGTTTGGAATTATCATCACTATAGAATTATTACCACCATCAAGACCATAACATATCCACCACCTCCCACAGTTTCCTCCAAACCCTACTATTATTGTTGTTATTATTTTTGTGATAGGGACACTTCACATAAGATTTATCATCCTAGCAACTTTTAACTTCACCGTATAGAATTGTTAACTATAGGCACTATGCAATATAGTAGATCTTTAGTCCTTACTTATCTTACATAGTTGAAATTTTATACACTTGGGCCATCATCTCCCCGTTTCCACTTCTCCTAAATAACCACTATTCTACTCTCTGCTTCCATGAGTTTGGCTATTTTAGACTCACATGTAAGTGAAATTACAGAGTATTCGTCCTTCTGTCTTAGCTTATTTCACTTGGCATAATGTCCTTCAGATCCATCCATATTGTTGTTAATGGTAGAATTTTCTCCTTTTTCAGGGCTGAATAACATTCCATTGTGTGTATATACTATATTTTCTTTATTTAGTTATCCATCAATGGGCACATAGGTTGTTTACATGTTGTGGCTATTATGAATGGTGCTGAAAGGAACATGGGAGTGCAGACATTCTGACTTGAATTGTTTGGATAAATCCTTTAGAAGTAAGACTTCTGGATCATAAGATAGTTCTATGAGTAATTTTTTTTAAGGAATCTCCACACTGTTTTCCATAATGGCCATACCAATTTACATTGCCACCAACAATGTACCCAAATTCTGTTTTCTCCACATCTTCACCAACATTTATAGCTTGTCTTTTCAATCGTGGCCATCCTAACAAGTGTAAGGGGATATCTCATTGTGGTTTCAGTTTCCATTTGCCTGGTGATTAATCATAAATTTGACCATACATCTTAGCGAAAATTTAGCTATTACAACAGTATAAAAATATACATAATTTTAAGTAATGATCATTAAAAGTGACCATAAAGCTAAATACTAAAGTATAAGGTTGTAATGTATATGTTACACAAGTAAATGTATAATATGTGAACTACAAATAATACAAAGATTTTGTCTTTAATCGCTTCTAAATACTGTGTCTTTATTTATTCAAACGCAGAAGCAGTTTCCCATCAGTTTATAGTGGGTGGATGCTCTGCATTACATTTTAAATGTTGCTCTGGAAACAGGCAATTAGTTATAAACCAGGCCTGCCATTGTCATTTATTGATGAAGAAACACTGATACTGAGTTCCTTCTTTTGTAAATTTGAGATAAGCTGTCCTCCCAAAGACATCAAGATAAGAAGAATCAATGAACATTGTCATTTTGACAGGCCATACTCTCCTGTTAGTTTACACATCTGCTCAAGGAGAGAAAACTATCAGATACTTGTGCTGATAATGATAAACAAGAGAGGGAGTCTTGGGTTGGTATCTAAGGACAGCCTGTCAAGGCTGAGTGGAAACACAGTCATTCTGTTCTAATGAATGTCATTGTCCTACAGGGGGAGCCATGATGACAGTTGGTCCCTCCCTGCCATTTGAAGTCCTTGCTAATGACCTACCTGTAATTTTCAGACCCATCAACAAGGATCCTACATGCTTTCTCAGGCCAGCAAGGTACTGTGAACTGTTTGCATATATGTGTTTTCAGGACATTATTCCTGTTTTGAAGTCACTCTGTTCTGTTAGAGTAGGAACACCAAGGACAATTCAGTTTAGATGATATGGAAAAAGGACTGCTTCATCTTACAAGTTGAGAAAAAGTGACAGTTTTTACTATAGGTACTGAAAAAAAGCTTGGAGGAAGGAGAGAAGTATTAAAATAAATACCACTTAATTAACTATAAATCTATATCCAGCATGATTTCAGCCTTTACCAGTACCCATGAAGCCCAACTCATGGCCTCAGTCTCATAAAATACCTCTGTTATTTCTGACTCTTTCTTTTTAGGAAGTCAGCTCTAAGATTGGATGAAAAGCAAACATCGCTCTATTCTCTGTTTTCTTAACTCTTCTCCCCTTCTTATATCAGAAAAAATATCTAATATTTTTTATTATTACATTAAACAAATACAGACTCAGTCATCAGAACCAATGTGTTTGAACCAAAGGAAGGGATTGTTCTTAAGTCTGATTTTTCTTACTCTTTTTTTTTTTTAATGTTTAGTTTTGAGAGAGAGGGTATGAGTTGGGGAGGGACAGAGAAATAAGGGGTCAGAGGATCTGAAGTGGGATCCATGAGGACTCCAACTCACAAATCACAAGATCATGACCTGAGCCCAAGTTGGCTGCTGAACTGACTGAGCCACCCAGGTGCCCCTGATTTTTATTATTCATAAAGAAAAGATAATTTTGATAAATATAAGTTAAAGCCAATAAATAAAGTATAAATATTAACCCAGACATTATTATAAGGGAATTTTAGGCAAATCACCAACTATTTTTACTTATGTGAAATAAAGAGCTAGATGGAAATGAAGAATTAGAATAAATAAAGAATAAAAAGATCACATAATTATTTGAGACTTTTCCCAGGAAAACAGAAATATTGGTATATTTAACTTGAAAATAACCTATATTTTCCACTTTTAAGCCTATGTAAAAAGACGTGATAGGATAAAGTAGTAAGTGAAAGTGCCTTGCCCAGATTCTGAAACTTAGCGCTAAATAAATGTTGATATATGAATGGTGGTCTCTGACTTCTATTTTTCTAAAGATAGAAATTTATGATATGTGTATGTGTATGATTTGTCTTTTATTACTATTCTTAGAGTATTATAGAACAAAAATGACAAGGATATTGAAAACCCAAAAGTATGTTCATATGGTTTTTATAAGGTAATAAGGATGGTTGTATCATCAGTAGAACTAATGGCATACACGCCATTTGTGAATACTAATTCCATGTTGATCTTGTCACAATCAATTTTGAATGCTATAACTTGCTGGGCTTAGTTAGTATAGACATGGCCCATGGAGTGTAAAGTCTTTGAGAATTTGATATAAGGCTAAAGAAAGGCATGCCAAAAAGATCTACAGTATAAGTGTGCTGAAGTTACTTTTGTTCTTTTACATTATTCCCCTCTCACTTGTGTTAATTCTGTTCAGGGGCAAAACATGATATAAAGGAGTAGCCAAGAATTTGTTTTCATGGTGTTTTGGGAAATTACTAAAGTGATTTATTATTTCAACCAACAAACCTCACTACATGGGTTCCATTAAAGATGTGTTTTGTACAAAGATTTAAGTTCATAAAAAATAAAAAAAAATCATTCTGAAAAGAATGACACCAATATGTCTTTTTCCTTCAGATTATTAATATAAATTGATTTATGGTTTTCTGAACCTGGAATTTACTTGGCTTTAATTCATTTTTAATAACATAAAGGAAGAAAACAGCTCTTGCTAAATTATTCTTCCTGTTGTTTAATAAGAGTGAGCACTGCACTACGTTATGGCTCCTGAAAATCCATTAGTCTATTGTGAAATATATAATTACAGACTATTATGAAAATAAGAAATTTTTATTACACATATGCATTTGACAGCCTGCAATTAGTTTAGACTCTCTAATTAACATATGTTTTACTTAATGGTGAGTGATTAGGGATTATCATTTAATTATGGATAATTTCAAATACTCAACTGTCTATTTTTTTGTGAATCTTACAAATAAAAATAAGCATTTGTCAAGAGCAAGAAGAGTGTGCTTTTCAGTTTTGTTTTTGTCCAGTACCAAGAATTATTATGAAATAAGTAGTAATAAAATAGCTTTCCTCTGAGTAAATTGCTGAATATTTTTGCGATATATATCCTATCACATTTATGAATGCTGCTGTCCTTTTGTATGAGTTATTCATGAGTAACTTTGCACATAAAGAAGAATCAATAGCACAGAGAACTATAGAAGTGGTTGTGATTTGCATTAATTGAATACCATTTTTTTTTCCTGAGAAGTTGTTCTAAACACTTGGATTTCATCAATCTACCCTAATTAGAATAATGTTTTTGTATAATCAGGTTACAGACAAATTATACTTTTTAATGTAATAGTACCTGATCATCTTTGAATAGTTCTTTTGTTTTTGTGTAATGTTTTATTAACTCAAGTTTTTCCACTTGGTGGTTTTGCTATACTTCACAGATAAATTTCTATGTTTAGAAAAATGTATAAATAGGAAAAACATGAAGCATAAGAATCCACTTCTTCCTCTTATATACCAAATAATACTCCCATCAAAATACAAGTATTTTGAAATGTTCTTGATTATTTGCACTTTCTATAAATCTAGAGTTAGTGTGATCATTTGATATTGCTAAAACCAGAATATCTTTATTGAGGTTTATAAGCAAGGGAAAGATATTTAGTAATTTCTTGGTAATATCCGCCTTGGTATTTAGGGTTTAGTTTGCATTTTTGACAGAATACATAGCTTAAAAAAAAACAAACAAACCCACATATTACAAAATATAAGTAGAGACTATAATTAAGTTTGAGCTGTGTAGATGTTTGCTCTAAGTAACTAATGCCCTAAAGCAGATTTTTAAAAAGTGAGGGTGAGGAGTGAGAATGATCTAACATGGTTGTGTTTGAAATATAAGTGGTCAAGATAACTGTTGCTTCACTGTTTTGAAAAAAACCTCAATGAGAATGCTAGGTGAATGGCATGTACTGAGTAACTCATTGGGGTGGGCAGAGTAATGGCCCCAGAGATGTCCATACCCTAATCCTGGAACCTGTGAATATGTTACTTTTTAGGCAAGGAACTTTGCAGATGTGATTAAGTTAAGGTACCATGAGATGAAGTGATTATCCTGGATTTTGATGGTAGGTCCAATGAAATCACAAGTGTCTTTATAAATGGAGGAGGGAGGCAGAAGGGTCACAGGGAGATGTGACTAAGGAAAAGTAGTCAAGAGATAGGTGTGGTTCCTTTGAAGATTTCTAGGAGCAATGGAATGTAGGTTGTTTCTAGGTGCTGGAAAATGTAAGAAAATAGATTTATCCCAGAACCTCCAAAAAGGAATGCAGCTCAGCCAAAACCTTTGATTTTAGCCCTGAAAAACCCAGGTTAAACTTTTATCCTATTCACATATGTTTTTCTACTAGGTAAGATAGAACCATAAGATACTAAGTTGGTGTCATTTCAAGCCACCAGGTTTGTGGTAATTCTTATAGCACCAATAGAAAACTAACAAACATTAACTACAACTTCAATATTATGACAACTACTAACAATCATAAAACATCTAATATTGACCTCTTACTATGTTCCTCCAGCATATGAATTTTGCAAAATAATTATCTAATTTAAAGTTCACAAGAAATTTGTTAGCTCCATTTGAAAGACTGAGGCTTCAGTTAAAATGTATGTAAGCAGGTTCTACATAAGCATCCAGCAAGTCTGACTTTAGCAAATTCTCTCTAGATGACTTTCTATGCACTTCCTTTCTAGTTAATAACAGATTAAACAGAATCTTATTTTGGTTCAGTTCTGGTTATGGAAAGTCTTTCTAAAAGGTTTCTAAGTTTAATATTTAACTAAACTTAGTAAAATATAATATAAATTATTTTTTGTAAGTATCTTGCCGTACCTCAAATTAGAATTCAAACCACCAATTCTTAGTAGAAATGCTGGGGGACAAATGTCAGACCTGGGTCAATTTTAAACAGATTCTAGGATGATGATGAGTCTCAAGCCTCCACAAATCACCCTTTTCTTATCTCAGTTGAATAAAACAAAATGTGTCTCTTAATCAAATTTTATATAGTTGAGATTTCTATCATCCAAGACTCTAGATATGGTGACTGAGGTAAAGAGGTTTTTCTTTTTATTTCCTACTTGACTCCATCCACCTGCTTTTATCCTCTTGTTAATTTTTAAAGTTTATAATCTATAACATATTTGAGAATAAATCCATATTATATTTAAAATATACCAGGTATAGTATATTTCTAGTGAACTTGTCTGCATAGGAATTTTTCCTTAATTCCCCCTATGTTTTTTTCTAAAATCTTTACATTTTAATCCTATTAGAGTTTTCTATTTTTGCCTGCTTATTTGCCTTCTGAATCTGAGGAATCAAATCCACATGCTTTTCCTAAGTAGGTCTTCTTTTCTTGGTTTATATTTTGTATAATTGTGGACTGAAATTATTTTTGTTAGACTCATTTCTCATTTACTTGACACCTTTTAATATGTTACTATCCCTACCTTTTTTTTTCCCATTTAGATGGTATTTGATGATGATGGGTATTGCAGTAGAAATTGTATACAAGATAAAAAGGAATGCATTTTGATGACAGTTTCTATGCACAAGGCAGGTTATTAAGGCTTGTCCATCTTGGCTGAAATCTTCATCCATGGAGCTAAGGGGGTTACTTCCTGATGCTCATGGGAAAAAACAAACAATAAAGCAACCAACTGCAAATGCCATTCTTAGGAGCTGTGTAATTACACTGATAATAATCATGATTATTGTGGGGGAGTCAGAAGACCCACAGTTTATCATCAGTCACATCTCCAATGCTGATAGATACAGAGAGTTCTTTAAAACTTTTACATAATTCCTCCACATCCTATAAGCACTCTTATAAACGTATAACCAGGTTTGTAAGAGAAAGAATTAAGAAGGAGGCCAGGCCAAAAACCAAATCCTCAAAGAGAACAAAACATTTACAGATATTTTCAGAATTTGAACCCAAATTTCTCGGTGGAATTCTGGCCACAATAAATTAATTACTAGTTCTCAAAGCGTGGTCTCCAAACCAGCAACATTACTATCACCTGGGAACTTGGAGTCAAACTCTGGTGAAGAGGTCCAGGAATCTGCGTTTTTGCATTCCCTCTAGGTGACAGTGTTGCACGCTAATGTGTGAGAACCAGTGGAGTAGATCCTGGGAAAGCCAGGATCAGAGTCTAGTTTAAGCAATTTTTATGATGCTTCCTTCTCTATAGACTGTCCCCCAGCTACCTGTTATCCTTCAGAAAGTAGTTACCTCCCAGAGAAGCAGTCACAGAATATGCAAAACAAAACCAAAACCAAAAGCTTAAACTATTAAAGAAAATAATAAGGTGTTAATAAGAAAAACCACATAGGCGGAAACACTTTTAACTTCTTTTCACATTGAGAACTCTACTCCTGAAAACAATGAGCCAAAGCAGTCCTCGGAGCTGGGCCAGCTACACACATGATGTGATCAAGTTGCTGTTTTATGACATGTACTAAAATATCAGAGATATTAGAAAAGCTGTCAATTAACTCAGGTTTCCACACATGACTGGTCTCACTCCTAAGAAAATTATCACCTTTGAGTGAACAATCCCCCTTACTGTTGCCAATTTATCTTTAAGAAGTATTTTCATGGCTGTCTACACAGGCTGCACCGCACAAAGAGTACAAACTACCAAACTCAGCTACTTGATGGTTGCAGACAGCTAACAATTTGAAACTGAATAATGCACAATGTGTGCTGTTTACTAGGAATGCATACGTTTTTATTAATTTAATACTTTTATTATGCCCCTTAAGTTTTCTGGTTCAGAGCACTGCAGTTTGATGACAGTTAACATATTTAAAATTCTATGTTATATTCATCTAAATCCCTTATTTCAAATTTAAATAGAGGTGTACAACTTTTATTAATAAAAATATATTATTTACATATAAATAAAAATACATATTATTTATATGTAAATAAATAAATACCTGTGAAAAGAGAGTGAAATTCTTAGGTTTTCATGCTCATGAGCCTCCATTTATCCTTCTCTAGACTTCCTGTGAATATTCCTCCTCATGATGGAGTGAAAACAGACTTTCACAGCCTCTGGGGTGCAACTCTTGCATATAACTAATGATAAAATACGTGCGTCTTTGCTTGGTACCCAAACAGTTTGGTGGAGGACTTTTTCAGATTTTCAAGAGTAATACTAGTGGAGGGACTCTCCTTTTTTGTGTAAAGTATTGCAGTAGCTTCCCCACTTGATCTCTCTTGTCCCATTTTTTCCCTTCTAATCCACTATACTACTAGCTAAATCTTTCTAAAACTTCTTAAATTTCAACTTTCATCAAAGTTTTCATTGCCTGTGGGCTAAATAATTTCTGTTTCATCTCTTGCTATAGCTAGATTTTGGAAAACATGGACATGGGTGTGTGTGCTCATGCCAGATCTGGTCCTGTACCAGGAAGTGTACAAAACCATATTGTCAACATGGCACATCTTCCTGGAGTGTCATTTCTATTCTTAAAGGTAGTTTAAGTAATTTAATAGTCATAGTCACTTTTAAAATAAGGGTCTCTTATGCTTATATAGGAATGCTTTGAGCTCAATTTTCATTCTTCTGTAAAAATGTTTGAGAAGACCTACACTGTACTAACTTTACATTCTAGCCAGCCATGCTGACTTTGGCATTTTCTCACCTAAAGCTGTCTAGATTCTCCTTCTCTAGGTTGCCCCCCCCCCCACTCACCAGTGACATTGCCTTATTCTCCTTCTTACCAGGAGGATTCACAATACTGTGCTGCCCAGGGGTAGGTGATTTGATGTAGAAAGTTTGCAGATTCCATAAGCTACCCAAGCTAGCCAGATTTACTTAATTTGTGTGGATCAGCTTGATCTGACCATCTTGAACTAGCTACTGAACCAAGAGCTACCATTGTAGGGATGTTAGATATGCCTCCTAATTATGAAGATTCCTCTTCTTGATCATCACTGTAACAGGTTCCCAAACAAAACAGAAGTAAATTTAAAAAAACATATTTCCTAAAATGCATAAGAACGTATTGAATATGCCTTTTTGGGGGGGGGTGGGGACTAGTGCTTATAACTTTGGGTAAAGTCCCAAACCAATAACAAAGAGATACATTTATCCATATTTTATAGAAAGCACAAAATTGCTGCCAGATATTCCTTCCAGAGTCAAATGAGGGACAAATGGTTTTGAGAACCTGGCTCACAATACCATATAGCCTATAACCAGAAGACAAAACTAGAGAAATGTTGGCTAGAGGGATACATAAGAGTCATAAGTCCTTTCCTAGGAGGAGAGTGCTCTGTTGGGCTGATATCCTCCAACCCCTGAGGTTAGTGACAGGCTTAAAAAATTCAACATTATGGAGGTAGATTTTACATATATATAACAAAATACACCATTTAAAATGTGTAGTTTGTATCAAACTACACATATATGTATATGTATATATATATGTACATATATATGCATATGCTGATATATACATATGCATATATGTACATATGTACATATGATATATATATGATAGAATCACTACCACAATCAAGAGTAAAACCTTTCTACCACCCAAAATTTTCCCTCTTGCACTTTGCAGTAAATTTCAGTCCACTGTATGGCATTGGTAACAGCTGATTTACTTTTTGTTAATATAGATTAGTTTTCTCTATTCAGCAACTTCATGATCATCAGAGAAATGCAAATGAAAACTACAATAAAATATCACCTCACACCTGTCTGAATGGCTAAAGTCAACACAAGAAATAACAGGTGTTGACAAGGATGTAGAGTAAGGGGAACCCTCTTGCATTTCTGGTGGGAATGTCAACTGGTGCAGCCACTCTGGAAAACGGGATGGAGGTACCTCAAAAAGCTAAAAATAGAACTACCATATGATCTAGTAATTGCACCACTAAGTATTTATACAAAGAATACAAAAATACTGATGCAAAAGGTTACATGCACCCTGATGTTTACAGCAGCATTATCTATGATAGCAAAATTGTGGAAGCTGCCCAAGTATCCATGTACTGATGAATGAAGAAGTGGCATATATGTACAATGGAATATTACTCAGCCATAAAAAGAATGACATCCTGCTATTGGCAATGACATGGATGGCTAGAGAGTATTACACTAAGCTGCAATAAGTCAGAGAAAGAAAAATACCTTATGATTTCACTCATGTGTATGTGGAATTTCAGAAACAGAACAAATGAGCAAAAGGGAAAATGGAGGGAGGCAAACCAAGAAACAGAGTCTTAACTATAGAGAACAAACTGATTGTTTCCAGAGAGGAGGTGGATGTGGAAATGGGCTAAATAGGTGATGGAGACTAAGGAGTGCACTTGTTTTGATGAGCATCTGTTGTCTTTTGCTCAGCATAACGTTTTTGAACTTCATTAATGTTGCATGTATCAGTAGTCATTCCTTTTTATTGCTAAGCTGTATCCCATTGTATAGGTATATTACAATTTCTTTAATTATTTACCTATTGATGAATAATTATGTTTTAAACAAAGTTCCTATAGATATTCACATACAAGTCTTTATGTGAACATAGACTTTCACTGATTGGTGTGAATAGATTGGAATAGCAACATTGTATGTTAGGTGTATGGCTAACTTTACAAGACATTGTCAAAATGTTTGCTAAAATGGTGTGACACTTCACATTCCCACTAGGAATGTATGAAAGTAGCTATTCCCCATTCTTGGTGACATTTTAATATCACTATTCTTTTAAATATCATTTCGGTGATTTTAATTTGCATTTCCCTAATGACTAATGATGTTGGGTTTTATTTCCCATTCAAATATTTTCATGTGAACATCTATTAAAATCTTTTGGTTTCAAGGTCGACTGTTTTTCTTCTTCTTGTTGATTTTTTTTAAGGCAGGGAAATTTTATTTTAAATGTTTATTTATTTTGAGAGAGAGAGAGAGCAAGTGAGCATGAACAGGGAAGGGACAGAGAGAGAGAGATAGAATCCCAAGCAGGCTCCACACTCAGCGAGTAACCCAATACAGGGCCTAACCTCATGACTATAAGATCATGACTTGAGCCTAAATCAAGAGTCAGGTGCTTAACTGACTCAGCCACCCATGTGCTCCTTTATTTTTGAATTTTAAGCTTCCTTTAAATATTCTAGATACAATCTTTGATTATAAATGAGAATATATATGTAATATCACTATTATATATACATAACATATAGCATCATTATATAAATGATACTTTTGAGAAACAGAGGTTTTTAATTTTCATGAATTCATTGTTTTAAGGGTTTTTTTTTAATTTATTTAATCTCTGGCCCTTTGTAGCAACATGGATGGAACTAGAGAGTGTGATGCTAAGTGAAATAAGGCATACAGAGAAAGACAGATACCATATGTTTTCACTCTTATGTGGACCCTGAGAAACTTAACAGGAACCCATGGGGGAGGGGAAGGAAAGAAAAAAGAGAGGTTAGAGTGGGAGAGAGCCAAAGCATAAGAGACTCTTAAAAACTGAGAACAAACTGAGGGTTTATGGGGGTGGGAGGGTGGGGAGGGTAGGTGATGGGTATTGAAGAGGGCATCTTTTGGGATGAGCACTGGGTGTTGTATGGAAACCAATTTGGCAATAAATTTCATATATTAAAAAATAAATAATAAAAAAAAATAAAACATAAAAAAATAATAAATTTATTTAATCTCTATACTCTTCAGTTCAAGAGTCGTGTGCTGTTCTGAGTCAGCCAGGTGCCCCTTTATGAATTTCTTTTTATAATTTTTATTCATTCCTTTTCTAAGTCTTAAAAATTGCTTAACTACAGGGGTGCCTAGGTGGCTCAGTTGGTTGAGCATTGGACTTCAGCTCAGGTCATGATCCCACAGCTTGTGGGTTTGAGCCAAGCCCCACATCGGGCTCTGGGCTGAGAGCTCGGAGCCTGGAGCCTGCTTCAGATTCTGTGTCTCCCTCTCTCTCTGCCCCTAACCCACTTGCATTCTGTCTCTCTCTCTCTTAAAAATAAAACATTAAAAAAATTTTTTTAAAAATTTCTTAACTACATTACCCCTGTATGTTCTTCCAAAAGTTTTACAGCTTTGCCTTGAAATTTAAAGTCTTATTGAATTAATACTTTGAATTAATACTTTGTTGACAAGTCTATACTTTTCACCTTGAGATATCTTTTTTTTTTTTATATATATTTTTTTATTTTTTTTCAACATTTATTTATTTTTGGGACAGAGAGAGACAGAGCATGAATGGGGGAGGGGCAGAGAGAGAGGGAGACACAGAATCGGAAACAGGCTCCAGGCTCTGAGCCATCAGCCCAGAGCCTGACGCGGGGCTCGAACTCAGGGACCGTGAGATCGTGACCTGGCTGAAGTCGGATGCTTAACCGACTGTGCCACCCAGGCGCCCCTCACCTTGAGATATCTTGAAACTTTTGTTGAGTGAATGTATTTCTGGACTCCCATTTTGCTGCAGTGATCAATATAAAAATCTTTATGCCAAAAAAAATTTCCTTGATAAATCTTGAAAACAAGTAGTATAAATCTTCCAGCTTTGTTATTATTTTTAAAAATGTTTTCATTGTTCTAAATCCTTTTAATTTCCACATAAATTATATAGTCAATTGTTAATTCTTATAAACTATTGGCATTTTATTTGGAAAAATTGACCTCTTAACACTATTAAATGTTAATAATACTAAACCATTAAATTGGTATGTCTTTCCATTTATTTAGCTCTTCTAAAATATCTCTCAGCACTCTTATAGTTTTCAGTGTATATGTTTGGACATTGAAAACATGATCTGTAAACATTCCCTGGTTTTGGAGATTATTTATTTAAAAATTTAATTTTTCAGTGTATAGAGATATAATTGATTCTTGGATTTTAACCATGTATACTGAGACCTAAAAATGTCATTTTCTTTCTGTACACACAACCCTGTATCCTGAGAATACTGACACTGTAACTTCTTTCTGTTCCATGTGCTTTATTATTTTTTCTCTTCTTGTGTAATTATATTTGCTAGAACCTCCAGTTGTATATTTATTAGAAGTTTTAAGAGCAGACTTATTTTTTCTCCCAGCTTTATTGACATAAATCATTGGAACAGTGTATAATTTACACATATAATATACATATAACATTGTGTAAGTTTAAGGTATATATCCCGTTAATTTGATACACTTATGTATTGCAAAATGATTACCACCCCAGTGTTTTCTCCATTAGGTCACATACTTATCATTTCTTTTTGTGGTGAGAACATTTAAGGTCTACTGTTAGCAACTTGCAAGCAGATAATACAATATTATTAGTTAATCACCATGTTGTACATTAGGTCCCCAGAACTTATTCATCTATAACTGGAAATTTGTACTCTTTGGTAGGGCTGACCTATTGTCTTACTCTCAAAGTTGGGGAAAACATTGTCTTTCTCTATTAAGTATGCTATTAACTCCAGGTTTTTCATACATTCCCAGTGTTAGATTGAGAGAGTTTACTTTTACTCTTGGTTTGGTAAGAAATTTATTTCAATGGTGTTGAGTATGGATAAGTACATCTACTGAGATCATAATATTTTTTCCCCTTTATTTTGCTAAGATGGGGAACACTGTTTTCAGTTGTTAAAGCATACTTGAATTCCTAAAATAAATGCCACTTGGTCATGGTATCTTTTGAAATATGTATTACGGACTCAACTCGATATTTTGTTAAGTTTTTGTTTCTGTTTATGAGTAAACTGACTGTTTTTTAGGTTTCTTTTCTTCCTTTCTTTTTGTAATGCTCTTGTCTGGTTTTCTCCAGTTTGGTACTTGTCTGGTTCTGACTTCATCAAATGGTTTAAGAAGTATCCCACCTTCTATTTTCTTGAAATAATTTGTGTGCAATTGCAATTGTATTTACTTTAAAAGTATTAGCAGCTATCTGAGCCTGAGATTTCCCGGTGGAAAGATTTTAATTATACTTTCAACTTTTTAATAGACACATGGCTACTCATTTTCTATATCTTCGTGTTTCACTTTTGGTAATTTGTGTCTTTCAAGGAATTTATTCATTTTGTCTAAGCTGATATAAAATTGTTCAAAATGTTCCTTATTATCCTTCCAGTATCTGTAAAATCTGGAGTGATCTCCCATCTTTTTTTTCCTGTCATAGGTCATTTGTGCTTTCCTTCTTTTTTCTTGGTTAATCTAGCTAGACGTTTATCAATGTAAATGATTTTTCTAAAGAATCACTTTCAGTTTCATTAAATGTATCTTGTTTTCCCCTTTTATTGATTTACTTTATATTTCCTTTTCTCTTGTGCAAGTTTTTAAAGATGGAAGCTTAATTTAAGACCTTCTTTCTGTTTAATATAAATGTTTAAAGCTATAAATTTCCCTCTAAGTATTGCTTTGTTTCTCACAATTATTTACATGTTTTCTTTCGTTATCATTTGTTCAAATTATTTCATAATATGCTTTGTGACTTTTTCTCTGATCTTTCCCTTATTTAAAATAGTGTTGTTAGGGTGCCTGGGTGGCTCAGTCGGTTAGGCATTCAACTTCGGCTCAGGCCATGATCTCACAGTTCATGTGTTTAAGCACCATGTTGGGCTCTGTGCTGAGAGCTCAGAGCCTGGAGCTTCCTTCAGATTCTGTGTCTCATTCTCTCTCTGCCCCTCCCCCACTCATTCTGTCGCTGTCTCTCTCTCTTTCAAAAATAAACATTAAAAAATAGCTTAATAACTTTAAATAGTGTTATTAATTTTCAAAATATTGGGCAATATTCCATGAAACTGAAAAGCTAATCAGGTTGCTAACTTAATTATGTTGTAGTTAGAGAACATACTTGATTTGAGTTTTATATTTTTATATTTATTGAGATTGCTTTCATGGCTCAACACATGATATATCTATTTGGGTAAATGTTCCATTTGTACTTGAACTATTGGATTCAATGTTCAAATGAATATTGATTGTACCAAATTAGTGTGATTCAATTTTTCTTTGTGTTTCAGTTTTTGAAATAACAATTATTGAGCAAAAAGTATTAAAGTCATAATTCAACTATGGTACCAACACATTAATATTACATCTACTTAATGAATCATTCCTTTTATTAAGAAATTTCTCTCTCCTTGATAATTTCTTGTCTTGAAATCTATTTTGTCTGATATTAATATAGTCACTCCCACCTCCTTATGATTAATGTTTTGTAGCATATCTTTGTTCATCCTTGAACTTTTAAGGTATGTATATCTTTATATATAAAGAATATTTCTTGTTGACAGAAACATATCTTGGTCATGCTTTTGATCCAGTCTATTTATATTTAATGTAAAATCTGATATAATTGAGTTTAGATGCAAAATAATATTTTTTTCTCTTCATTTCACTTTTTATTGGTTGTTGTAAGGCTTATAGTAAGCTTCTTTATATTATGAGGTTCTACTTAAAAATATAGTAACACTTGACATGTAAGAATTTCAAGAGCGTTTACTTCTAATTACCCTCGCATCCTTTATGCTGTTGTTGTAATACGTTTAACTTCTACATATGCTATAATCCTGTAATATGTTGTTATTCCATCATCATTTATCTTTTAAAGAAATTTAAACACGGGAACAAGGCGTCATTAATATTTCCACATGTAATTATTATTTCAGAAGTTCTTCGTGGTTTTTTCAGATCAGTTTCCATTTGATACTATTTTTCTTGTCCCTGAAGAACTTTCTTTACTATTCCTTGTAGTGCATATCTACTGGTCATATATATTTTTCAGCTTCCATTTGTCTAAATATGACAACTTCTTTTTCTCCTTCTCCTCTTCTCCTTCTGGTGCTGCAGCTTTTTTTTTTCTTTATCTTATTTCTTCTTCCTCTTCTTTTTTTAAATTTTTTTTAACATTTATTTATTTTTGAGACAGAGACAGAGCATGAACAGGGGAGGGGCAGAGAGAGAGGGAGACACAGAATTGGAAGCAGGCTCCAGGCTCCGAGCCATCAGCCCAGAGCCCGACGCGGGGCTCGAACTCACGGACTGCGAGATCGTGACCTGAGCTGAGGTCTGATGCCCAACCTACTGAGCCACCCAGGAGCCCCAATCTTCTTCCTCTTCTTATTCTACTCCTTCTCCCCCTCCCTGTTCTCTTCCTTCTCCTTCCAGTCCTCATTTTCCTCCTCCTCCTCCTCCTCAGCATAGAATTTTAGAATAACTTTTTTTTGTAGCACTTTAAAGTTCTATTTACTTATGGCTAGCATTGTTTTTGAAGAAGTGTCTAGTAATTTTTACCTTTTTCATATGTACATAATGACTTTTTTCCCTAGGATTGCTTTAAAGATTTTCTTTATTTGATTATGGCATGCCTTGGCATGGTTTGCTTCATACTTCATTTTCTTGCTTTTAAGTCCTTGAATTTCTTACCTCTTATATTTTTTATTGCCATGTTGTTATTTATTTATTTTCATTTTTTTTTAATTTTTTTTTCAACGTTTTTATTTATTTTTGGGACAGAGAGAGACAGAGTATGAACAGGGGAGGGGCAGAGAGAGAGGGAGACACAGAATCGGAAACAGGCTCCAGGCTCTGAGCCATCAGCCCAGAGCCTGACGCGGGGCTCGAACTCACGGACCGCTAGATCGTGACCTGGCTGAAGTCGGACGCTTAACCGACTGCGCCACCCAGGCGCCCCTATTTTCATTTTTTAATATGAAATTTAACCAACAGGTGCCCTCCTCAATGCCCATCACCCACTTTCCCCTCCCTCCCACCCCCCATCAACCCTCAGTTTATTCTCAGTTTTTAAGAGTCTCTTATGGTTTGCCTCCCTCCCTCTCTCTTTTTTTCTTCCCTTCCCCCATGGTCTCCTGTTAAGTTTCTCAGGATATAGCACTGCTAGGAATTTACCCAAGGGATACAGGAGTGCTGATGCATAGGGGCACTTGTACGCCAATGTTTATAGCAGCACTTTCAGCAATAGCCAAATTATGGAAAGAATCCCTGTTGTTATTTAAATTACACATATGTTAGACCACTTTAAATTGTCCCACAGGTAACTATGGCTTTGTTCATTTTTCTTATAGCCATTTTCTCCCTGCTTCAATTTGGATACTTTCTATTGCTATGTCATGAAATTTACTGGGTTTCTTTTTTTTCAGCATCGTGTTGTGTGTGTGTGTGTGTGTGCATACACATAATATATATGGTGTGTGTGGGTACATATATATATAGGTAGAGAGAAAGGGTAGGTTAGATAGATAGATGATAGAGACAGACAGATAGATCTGTATCTATATAGTGTTCTTTGCACTTAGTTTAACCTTACATCTAAGGTGTAAACCCTCTGAAACCTCTATTGTCTGCACTGATTGTTCAACAAGGTTTCTCCACTCTGGCTGATGAGTGTATGAATGCCTCCCAGTACAGTTTGATCTGTGGGAATAGTTCTTCTTACCAGATCTCCATTAGCTCTTTCCTTGAAATTTGGGATTTCATCCTATGCTTGACAGTTTAGCATTCAAAAACAGACTTAAAACCACCATAAAGATTTCTAGAGTTCTTCCTCTGTGTAGTTACTTCTCTCTATACTCTTCCTAGAAAACTGCACCTGCTTTAGAAAACCCAAATTTTAATTTTAGTGCCTTAGCTCCCTGAGACCCCCTATGCTGTGCTTGAATTTCCCTTCCATGTGCTGCAGTCCACAATGTTTCTCTAGGCCAAAAGCCAGGAAGATTGAAGGGCACTCATTTGTTTTCCTTCTCTCAGAGACCACAGTGTTCAGTACCTAAAAACAGTTATTTCATATATTTTTTCTACAGTTCTGGCTATTTACAGGGATTGAGCAAGACCAGATTGCTTACCTCACTATGATATATAAGCCTTAGAAAATGGCATATAGTAACAAGTCAAGAGGCTTCTTTTAATGCCTGGAAATGATATCAGTGTTATATGAAGGGAGAGCTTTCAAAATGTTTGGCAACAAGCAGAAAAGAAAACTGTAGAACCATTTCATATTTGCATCTCTCCAAGTTCAGGCTGTTCAGTAGACTAGGAACTTAGAAAGCCTTTTCTTGTTTTGCATTTGTATAGGCAAATAATTTGAGCAGAAATAAAAGTGGAATGGCTGCTCTGATGTTGTTCAAGTGCAGAGGAAGCTGATGTCCAGATTCCTGGTTTGTATTAGAGGAGCCAACTTCTTCATGTTTTCATTTAATTCCCTATTAAGTTGAATGTGGTTCCTTTCAGTATTTACATCACCTCTGCCGGGTTTCATAATGTCTGCTTGGATATCTGATCACATTTTGATGTTCTTTTAACCTCATTCTATACTTTGAATCCCATGGAGTTATTATTTCTGGGGATTGGTGATGGGATCAATAAAACCACTGAGAAATTTAGAATATTGCTTTTCTGTGGACCATTCCTCCAGGGACAAGAGAATCAATCAAAATAAAAAATTCCTCACCACATTTATCTATAAACAGAATGTGCTGAAGTGGAATAAATCGTGAGATAATTTAACTTAGACATTCTGTGTTTTTGACCTCTGAACTTTTGTCTATGAGACCTGTCTTTCTTGTCCTATTTGTTTATTTTAATTACTATCTATGGCCCAGGTAAAGTTCCATTTCATCTACTATGTCTTTCTTGGCCACTTCAGAACATATTGATCTCTTTGCCCTCTGAATTCTTCAATCATTTTATGGCTTGCATATAATTGACCATATATTAACTTGTTACATATTTCATGTATTTAATTTATGCAGTGTTCTTCTTCCTTTCTCCATGTTTATGAAATAATTACTATTCACTTGCTTGCTCATTAATTCAAGTATTAATTAGATATCTATTCTGTCGGGCATTGTGCTGGGAGATAATCTACATGGTGAAGTAGACAGATACGGTCCCAACCTTTATGCAGATTGCAGTGGCAGGAGAAATATGCATCAAGCAAGCTACATACAAATGTATAATACTAAATTTGATAAGTTACTTGATAGAAAGGGACTAGGCTCTGTAAAGTAAGAATGTTAAGCAAGAACTAACTAACTTTGAGCGGTTAGGAAGTCTATCCATGAGAAGGATATTTGAGCTATGCAAAGAGTGTGGGAGAAGAATCTTCTAAACATTAGACATCGTATGGTATAAAACCAAGGGCCGGGGAGGAGCTTAACAAAATGGGAAAGTGGAAGACAAATTGTAGCTACATCACAGCTGATATTAGAAGGGATGAGTTGGGAAAGGAAGGCATATGTCAGATCCATGGGGCCTTGTAGCCACATTATGGATAAAATTGTATTCTCACATCTATAGAAATTGCTTAATCACTGTGTTATGAATAAAAATGAGCCCACAAGGTAGAACATTACTTAAAAAGAGGAATAACCATAAGAGCATAAGGTAGAGATGTGCTAGAGTGGTAGTTCTCAAACTATAGTGTTAATTACAAAATTCTGTGTATTAAAAATGCAGATTTCTGAGATTTCTGCAGAATCTCAACTTCAGAGATTCTGAGTCCTATTTTCTGCATTTTTAGAAATACCCAAGTGGTTCTTTCTGGTGGGAGGTAGTTATGACTCCATCCTGTGAAATATAGTTCTAAGCAGTTAATCTTTTCCTTTAAAGAACAAATAATGTAGCTATAAAGCTGAGTGACTATGAGAGGGTTAAATAGAAATATAGACAACTCTTTGGAATAAAAGGTGTAAGTCAGGTCTGTATCTATAAGAATTTGTTTGTACAATGGAGTATAGATTAAGTCTTGAAACATTAAAATTTCCCCTATTAAACTCTAAATTACAAAAGTCCCAACTTGATTTCTCAACATCAAAGAATAGGTGACTGTGCCTGATAAAACTTTTCATCCCGCACAGTATTTGTCATAGAGTTGGTGATTTATAAATGTTGAATGCATGAATGACTGCATTAATGAATATTTTCCTGATACCTCTTATCTTGCTCTAATATTTCCCAACATATTTATCACCCACCACACAGCTTGGGGGAGAAGCAAGGTCCTGATAGTTATAAAAACTGATGTATTGCTCTTGTAATAATTTGAATAAAATAACGTCAGGAAAAGAGCAAGGATTAACCCAAAGAAAATGATCTTCAATCTATATCCTCATAACGCTTCATAAATATTTCTATTACATTGATAAAATAAGTATGTTATTTTTTTCTAATTGGACTTACCAGGGGTAGGAACTGTGCCTTATTTATCTTTATTCTGTAGAGAGTCACCTGTGATGTCTCCTTCCGTTGGTACTAAAAGAATTTATGTTGAATTCAGTTCAATTATGAATATATTGAAAATATTGAGCACCTGTATTGATACAATGTTTGAGATAAAGAAACTCATTAATACCTCTGAATTCTTTTATGTATACTTTTTGTTGTTCTCCCAAATAATGGTGGGAGCCAAGAGCACAGACATTGACTACACATGCACCATTGATGGGAAAGATCAGTGCTCACCAACTCTAGGGTTACAATTTAAGTTAGGCACAGGGTTATATAACAGATGTTGAGATGCCACATTTTTTAATTTATTTATTTTGAGAGAGAGAGAGAATTGACAAGAGAGCACAAGCAGGTGAGGGACAGAGATAAGGAGAGACAGAATCCCAAGCAGGCTCTGGGCCATCAGCACAGAGTCCAAAGTGGGGCTCAAATCCATGAACCACGAGATCTTGACTCGGGCGAAGATCAAGAATCAGATGCTTGGGGCGCCTGGGTGGCGCAGTCGGTTAAGCGTCCGACTTCAGCCAGGTCACGATCTCGCGGTCCGGGAGTTCGAGCCCCGCGTCAGGCTCTGGGCTGATGGCTCGGAGCCTGGAGCCTGTTTCCAATTCTGTGTCTCCCTCTCTCTCTCTGCCCCTCCCCCATTCATGCTCTGTCTCTCTCTGTCCCAAAAATAAATAAACGTTGAAAAAAAAATTTTTTTAAAGTAAATAAATAAATAAAAAAAAAAGAATCAGATGCTTGACTGACTGAGTCACCCAGGCACTTCTGAGATGGCACATTGAGTGACCCTGAGACTAATTTAGTATTTCCTATGAACACAGACTGCAGATAAATTGATATCTTGACAGTGTGGTGCCAACAGCAATAGAACAAGCTGATACTATATGGCGATAACCTTCTTAGTTTGTGGATTGAAGGGCGGAGGAGACACATGGGTTGATAAAGAATGATCTCAGAAATGTAAGCTGGGTGGTCCAAGGCACAATATTAGGGATAATTTGAGAGTTGGGTCATCTGACCCCAGAGCTGTAATCTAGTGATGATAATGGCAACGGACATAGAGTGAGAGATGTGGTGTCCAATTTGCAGATGCCATTTGACCAATAGAGATTATTCCTTGTGTGAATTTTGGAGATGGAACCACGCTGGAAGGTCTGGGTAGCAGAATCTCGCTCAGGTGAAAATGGTTTGTTTAGGAAGCCATAAGCTGTGGCTTATGTCAGGACCTCAGATTTAGAAGGGGACTGGAGAACTATAAAACTGGGCAAACCGATGTGAAAATTATGCCGAATCAATATCTAGCAAAAGACTTCTAGTTAATCTGATGTATTGATAGGAGAGTCACTTTATGTATGTGGAAGGCTACAGATGTGCATAAACAATTTGCTTAAACTGCACTTGATTTGATCATTTTATAAGGCTGACTTCACTTACTTTGAAGCAAGCAGTAGACAGAAGCAGTATTTACTAGCTTGGTTAAGAAAAGCATTGCCATAACAGCCTTAGTATTATTTTACAGAAGAGCTTTTTTTTTTCCGTCCACTAAATCTTATTTATGAAGAGTATTTTCAATTTTTCTTTAAGAACATTTTCAACGGACGATTTTGTGTCAGCTGGTGCCTGGCTCTTCATCAGCTTCTTTCTAAATTTAATTTTCCTGTTTCCTTTCCTTGCTCCACTGAGCCCTTCCTTAATTATCAGATTACAGTGTTCAGCATGATTCCTGGAATTGTTCGTTTTGTCAACCAGAAAGAAAACAGACCTTTGATATATGTAAGACTGTGCCTTCTCATTTAATGATTCTCCAATTAGTGTCCCAGTCAATCTCAGGAACTGCATCTAAAATAACCAGTGAGCAAACTTTCCTTCTTTGCTGCTCCCCAATCTCTCTTCCACTTCTGACTTTCTCCATAAATTGTAAAGCAGGATTTGGGTGAAATAGTCAGTCATATAATGTTATGTGTGTATTCCATTATTGAGCTTAGCTCTCTTATTCAGTGAGTCTGTCCTAATCTCTTTTCGTATAGAACTCAGTGAGTACATGTCTTGCTCTGCCCCTGGATCTGGCACATTTTACTTTCATTAATTAGATAAGTAGCCATTATAAGCTGCTGGGTGCACTGTAAAGTACTTTGGCCAAAAAACCAAAGCAGTATGTTAGTGCTGATTTCATGGGTGTGCAACCTGGGTAGCCACAGGGATCCTATGATCAGAAGAGCCAGATTTCATTTAATGCTCTGGTGGTGGTGTTTTGAAATTCTTAACAATTATATCTTTGAACTTGTATTTCCTAAGTGGAATTTGATGACAGTGGAGTATGTGTGTGAGCAGAGGAGATTAGCGCAAAATGTAAGTTCACCTTTCTGGCTACCTCATTTGCATATAGTCTTCATGATGTCCCATGAGCACAGAATTCTGGTAGATGCACAATGTATGGATATTCAGCAGGACAAAAAAATGAGTATAAGATAAGCCTTTGCATCTACAGCTGAATTAGCAGGTGAACAAACCTGGGGTGCTATGCTTTCCATTTGCTATGCTATGCTGTGTTTTCCCAAACATGGTTCAAATGCAGAGAGAGGGCACTGGCACTCTAAAAAAATAGGAAAGATGATGAAAAATAGATAATATGTATGTTCAGAGGCGCCTGGGTGGCCTCATTTGCTTTGTTAAGCATCTGACTTTGGCTCAGGTCATGATCTCACAGTTTGTGAATTTGAGACCTGCATCGGGCTCCATGTGGATGGTGCAGAGCCTGCTTGGGATCCTGTCTCTCTCCCTCACTCTGTCCCTCCCCCACTTGCAGTCTCTCTCTCTCAAAATAATAAATAAATAATTTTTTTAAAATAAATAAATAAATAAAAGGAAAGGGGTTTTCCCTAAAAAAAAAAAGAAAAGAAAAGAAAAGAAAATATGTGTGTTGGTCTGCCCCAGTTCCTGGCATAGAGCTCCTAAAATCCTTGGGAGCATCTTTGATACTAATACTTGTTTTTGTTTGTTTGTTTGTTTGTTTTTATCCTAGTTCCTGATACAGCATCTAAATCCCTTGACATTTCCTAGATGATAGGAGTTTGTTTTGTTGTAAGTAGTGTCTCTAGGTAGACTGCTGGATAGCTTCAGGATAGGGGCTGGTCACCAGAGAGAGAAATTCATGAATTGAAGTTTGAAATGTTTAGCTTGACATCTCATCCTCCAGAAAGAGAAGAGGGCTAGAGTTTGAGTTAATGACAGATTGTGTCTATGTGAGGGAGCCTCCATAAAAATCCCTGGTGGGGTTTGGAGAATTTCTGGGTTGGTGAACACATCCCTGGAACAAGAGGATGACTCACCCCAACTCCATGGGACAAAAGCTCCCTTGCTTGGGATCCTTTTGGACCTTGCCCTACATGTGTCTTCCATTAGGATATTTATCTGTATTCTTAACCACATCTTTTTGTAATAAACTGGTAAATACAAGTGTTTTCCTTGAGTTCTATAGGCCATTCATAGAACTCACATTCATATTAGTGAACCCAAGAGGACATCATGGGAACCCCAATTCATAGCCATCAGTCAGCAACAGAGGAGACAATCTGGAACTTTAGATTGGCATCTGAAGTAGAGGTGAGAGACAGTCCTGTAAGACTGAGCCCTTAACCTGTGGGGTCTCCAGGTGGTATCAGAGTTAAATTAAATTACAAGATATCCAGCTGCTGTTGGAAAATTCCTGGTGTGGGAACCCACCTCCCCTACACACACACACACACACACACACTCACACACACACACACACTCTCTCTCTCTTAGCAATCAGAAGTGTCAGAAGTGAAGTGTTCTACGTGAGTAATAAAGGATAAACCCCAAGAGTGTTTTTCCAATATATGTCTGAGAAATCATATTGTAATCCTTTCTTGCTCATGTTACTTCCCTGTATTAGCCAGCCATTTATGCTGAAAATGATGACAGAAGGAAAGGGGGTTAAGGAAACTATAGTTCCTTGCTTCCTTACTCAGCAGTAAGCTTCAAGTAGAAAGTGTGGTATATTGAGTACATGTCAAGGAGTTAAGCAATTGAGTTATCTTACGTAGTAGTTCTATTGTTCTTTTCAGGAAAATATATGTATGTGCATGTATAGGCTACAAAATATGAATTTTATAATTTTGGTGATTCTGCAATTGGGTTAAGTGTTTCTGTGTTTGCATTTAAAATGAGCATTGCACAATATAAACAGGAATGGTAAATATCATGCTAATAATCAGAAATTTAATTTTTTCTTCACTTAGAATGACATTCAATGGCAAAAAATAAACAAACAAACACATCATGACAAGTCAGGAGAAAGACCAGGAAGTAAGGAAGAAGTTTTGTGTTCACACTTTTAATGACACTTTGTTCCCACTTTTTGGAGAAGAACCCCAATATTTTCATTTTACTCTGGACCCTGCAGTCTTATAGCCTGCTCTGTAAAATGTTCTGAGGATCACTTCTACTTTTCCTTTATCATGGATCTCCAAAAAATGTTTGTGGCTCTGGGAAGAGACTGAGTGAAAGGCTTGTCTCCTTCCAGAGATGGAGATTCCATCATAGAAGAGGCCTTACTGCATGAGATTTTTTGCATTGCCTTTTCACCTTTTTATTCACAGTTGATGATGGTCCCACAGCACTTTGGTTACCAGAGCTTTAGACTCAAAAATGGAGAGGACTCTGATTCAAATGATGCATCGGTTCCAGGTTACCAGCAGCTAAGAACACATGGTTGGTGTTCTATAGTTAGTGACTCTGGTCCAGCCCAGCTTTTAGATGTCAAGGCACTAAGCCTATAGGAGCATCATTGTGTGAGTGATTTAGTGTGTGTGTGTTTAAGAGTGAGAGAGTCGGTGAATGTTTTAATAGAGGCAGAAGACTGTGGTGGTCATTTTTCTTCCTCCCCACTTGTCTACAACTAGCCTACTCAATGAGAATTTTCTAAAGATTATTTTCTTCATCTGAAGACCATAGACTGTGTATTTTAACTTTTAAAATGCTGATTTCTTCTGATTACAAAAGTAGTATACAGGCTACTTTGGAAAATACAGGGAAGCATATGAAGGTAAGAGAAAACAATGCCTATAATTTCATCATACAGTTAACCACTGGTAATATTTTGGTGTAGTTTAGTCCCTTTTCCTCTTCCTTTCTCCTTTCTCCTTTCTCCTTTCTCCTTTCTCTTTCTCTCCTACCTACAAGCCCTTCTTCGTTACTTCTTTATATATATCCACCAACATTGTGGGATTATACTCTCTATATAGTTTTGTCACCTGCCTTTTTCATTAACATTATGTGAACATTTCCCATGTCATTAACTTGTCTCTGAAAACATTATTTTAAAAGTTGCATCAGACCAGCACTTGTATAAATGTGCTATAATTTACAAATCAGTCTCTTAACAGTTGTACATGGAGGTAATTTACAAATTAGTCTTCTATGGCTGCATATGTATGATGTCTACATCTTCTTCTCTAGAAATATTTAGAAATATCTTAGAAACTAGTTATGTCTACAATATCCATTGAATTAAACAATGACCAATCTGGTACTTTCTACAGTTTTAAGATTTATATTACAGTACAGTCAATTCAATCAATTGCATAGTGACTAAGAATTTAAAATGACCAAAAATAGAATAGATTCAGTCAATTTGATATCCGTGAATAGGAACAGCTTCAGTCATCACAAGATTAATCAGGAAGGTGTTAACATAAACCAATAAAGCAGAGAGACTTCACATTAAGAACTTTATATCATTTAAAGTCTCACCCCATTATCCTTTCCATGCAAGTGCCCTCAGGCTTTTGAATTAATTGCGTGTGGTTTAAGAAGATTTAAGATGAGGGCGATACACTCAGCAGAGAGCAAACTTGACCATTGCTTTCTTACTTTAATTAATCTCTTTATTCTCTGTCTTTCAGTTCACTCAACACCCGAATCAAAAAAAGTAAAATCATGTTCTTTGGAGGTGAGGAAACAATTGAGTTACAAAGTAATCTGATATAGAGAGGATCAAGGACTGTAAAACTTAGAATTCCTAACAAGTGGACCAGAATTGAAAGTCCTTTTACACCAGGTTTTTCATGCTTCAGTGGCAGACTTTTCCTCCAGGTTCCCTGGATCCTGCCCTTAACCCCTTGGGGTTTGTGAGCATAAAGCTTTCTCCCTTTGACTTACAGCCTAGGCTAGCATTCTAAAAATGATCAGGTTCAAAAAACTACAACTTTTTTTTAACTCTGTAAGAATTTAACTCTCCTTTAGAAACTAGAATCCTCTTGAGACAACTGCAAAGTGCTCTCTTTTTCCATAGCAACCCTTTTACTGTGCTTTGGGAACTTGGTTAGATTATAAGTACTTTTGTACATGGATTCATTCATTTACCCTATGAATACTTATTGACTACCTATTGTGCCCAACACCATGCTAGCTGAATAAAAACTACAGTCTCTTTCCTCTTGGAGTTTACTCTTTGGGGAGAAACAGACATTTGTAATATGATAAAAGTGAAACAACAAATGTGAAAGATGCTGGGAGAAGAGGTGGTTGGTGCTATAAATGCCCATAATATAGAGATAATAGTCACAGAGAATAGGAGGCTTCTGTGAGATTGAAAGATGAGTAGATATGTGCGATAGGAGTGGGAGGGGAAGAAAGAGCATTTCAGAAAAGGGAGTTGCACTGACAAAGGCTGTGAGGGGAAGCAGGATAGCAAGTAAGAGTGTATGACCTGATCAGATTGACATTTACAAAAGGTCACACTGGCTACAATGAGGTAGGTAGATGGGTCTCTACCTCCTAAAGCTGTGGGCTTGTCTTGGTTGGTGGTGAAATCCCTGGTATAAACAAACCCCAGAGGAGATATAGATTAATAATATAAAAATGTTACTAAAGCTGCCCAATAATACACTGTAATATTTACAGTTCATTGTACTCAAACCATGAAAATAAAATTAAGAAAAAAAAAAGATTGCACCATTAAAGGCCCTATGGCACAAACCACATTTAGCAGACAAATAACAGATTCTGATAAGAAAAGACAAAACATAGCAGCTTCAAAACTGTTTTGCTCAGGAGCAAGATGGCAGTGGAGCAGCCTCTTCTTGTCCCCTAAATAACTAGATAACTATCAAATCATCTTAAATACCCCAGAAATTTACCTGAATATGGACAGAACATACTCTACAACTAAAGAGAGAGGCCATATTGAAGAAGGCAGAAAGTGTAGAGACATGGTTTAGTGGAGAAACTGATCATAGGTGCTGCAGAGGGGAGAGAGCTGTGGTTGCAGAGAAGAGAGAGAGGAGCACAGGGGAAAGCACAAGGAGAACATTTTCCCAAAACCATAGCCTTAGAAAATAGAGGGGCTAAATTTCATGAGTTGTTGCAACCAGTGGGGCTTAATGCCTGGAGTTTTAAAGGTCAGCAGGCTTGGCTAGGCTAGAGTCTAGAAGGCACTCCACTGTTCCTCCTGGTGAGAAGCCAGGCAGACAACCTGGGGATAGACAGTAGGGAAACACCATTCTGAAGAACACCTCGGGCACATAGTGGGGAGATTATTTACTCCCTGAGAGGCAGCTAGTCCCTGAGAGGCAGCATTCAGGGAGACACCTCTATTCTCTATCGGAAACAGGAGCTGACTGGTGCCATATCCCCCCCCCCCCCCCCCCCCCCGCCAGTGCCTCTCAGCATAAACACAGAGCTGCCTGTGGGAAGCAGTCCAACACCAATACCAGCTACCTAATTTGATTACACCAAGTCCCACCCTCTCTTGCACTGTTGGGCAAGCAAACTCATGCAGCCACTCTGGAAATCAGTATGGAGGTTCCTCAGCAAATTAAAAATAGAACCACCCTGTGAACCAGTAATTGCACTACCAGGTATTTACCCATATAATACAAAAATGCTAACTCAAAAGGATACATGCACCCTGATGTTTATAGCAGCATTATCCACAGTAGCCAAATTATGGAAACAGCCCAAGTGTCCATCAACTGATGAATGGATGGAAGAAGAAGTGGCATATATGCACAATGGAATATTACTCAGCCATATACAGGAATAAAATCTTGCCACTTGCAATGACATGGATGGAGCTAAACAGTATGCTAAGTGAAGTCAGAAAAAGACAAATACCATATGATTTCACTCGTGTAATTTAAGAAGCAAAACAAATGAGAAAAGGGAAGAAAAAGGAAGGCAAACCAAGGGATTTACTCTTACCTATAGATGGTTAGCAGAAAGGAAGTGGGTAGGGGAATAGGTTAAATAGGTGATGGGGATTCAGAGTGCCCTTGTTGTGATGAGCACCAAGTGTTGCATGGAACTGTTGAATCACTATATTGTACACCTGAAACTAATATTACACTGTATGTTAACTAACTGGAATTTAAATAAAAACTTAAATAGAGAGGAAACTGTTCTGATCAACAGCGCAGTATGTCAGACTAGGCTGGCAGTGGTAGAAAAGTTTTGAGAGAGGATCTGCTCTAGGCACCCAAGATGCAGTGAGTGGCAGAGGACAGAGTCCCTCCTCTCAAGGAACTCAGTCTGGTGGTACAGGATCATGTCCCTCTATGTCATGTTTTCAGGCAAGGGAGCACAGAATACAGATCAAAGAACCCCCAGGACAGAGCCTGTCCTGATGGTATGGACCCCTGATAATATGGACCATCAACAAAGTTTCATGGAGGGGGTAGGATGGTGAATCTGGTGTTGCAGAGGAAGAATTCTTGAGGTGATTGTGAGGAGGAAAAGCAAAAAGAGGCAAAGGAGAAACAGAATGAGTTCATAATACTGAGAAAATTACTACAGAACAATGTTTTCTAAAAACTAGTTTGAGATAGCATTTTCATGGCTATATAACAAAATGAAAAAAAAAAATGAGGAAGATAAGGAACACACACATTTTCAAAGACATAGATTTCCCAGGTCTTAGGAATACAACAATGGACAAAGTCTGCTTGTGCGAAGCTTCCTTGTAAGCAAGAGACAACCAATAAACACATAAGTGCAAAGTGCTTTCATATAGAGATAAGTGCTTTGAAGAAAAGTAGAGCTGTATGAAAGAAAGTGACTGGAGGTGATGTTTTAGGGACTGTGGGAGGCATTTCTGCTGAGGTGACAGTTAGATGAAGATAGGAAGGAAATGAGAAAGTGAGTCATGCCAGTATCTGGACATATATCTGTACCTGGTAGAGGGAATAGCAAGAACAAAAGCTTAGGGGCAGGAATGTCTTCGCATGTTTAAAGAGTAAGAACAGCAGACCTAGAGTGAAGAGAGTGGAAAGGAAAGAGATAGGATGTGAGCATGACAAGATAGCTGGGGACCAGGCTATATGGGTCACATTTCTGCCTCACGTTTTCTTGTAGAAGATCAGAATAAGGATTTTGGAATATATTCTGTGTTGGAAGGAATGTATTTAGCCCTTGATTTCCCTGAGTGTATTCTTTGGAACACCTGAGATAAGAAATTTTCTTTTAAAAAACTGTTTCTCAAGTAAAATAAATTATGGAGTCTGTCATGCTATGTCCCCCTGTGGCAGATTCACTCTGTGTCTTAGCATGGTTCTTCTCAGAAGGAAACCTGGGACAAGGGCAGAGGTGCTGGTGCTTCTTTTCAGAAGTGAGCCCAAGGAACAGGAGTGAGGGACTGAGAAAAGAGAAACAAGTGATGTTAAGCCAAAGCTGCTTTATTGAGTTGCTAGTCAAGAGTTGGTATCTAGAACTACGTAAGTCTCCATTTGGATTATGACCCATAGATACTGTTCTCTTTAGTGCTGGACATTATACTGCTGTTAATTTGATTTAAAAGAATATCTTTTTTGTAATGACTTCACATTTTGAGATTAGGGTCCATTAATACTCCCCAGTCCCAGAGATGGTGATGTGGTGACTCACTGATACAAGGTTGGAGACCTTACATGGGTGCTCTGGGCAGCTGTACTCCTTGTTATGTTAGCCATGTCACTCTTGACAGGGGCATTTATTTCCTTATTATTTAAGGGGCTTAGAATAGCTCTGAGATTATTTTTATTCATTTGGTATGTCTTGAATTACTTTTAATATATATGTCTTCTTCCATAATTGTCCATTAATTTTTAAGGACTTAAATGAACAACTTTTAATCAAATTGAGCTTTACTCTGTTAGAATTTGAGTATCAGTTAAGCTCTTATGGTATTTTCGATCCTACCTTTGATACCATATGGGTTGTTTCTCTCTTAGCTTCATTATAAATGCTCATCAAATGCTGTGAATGTTTTTCTACACGATGTTGATAAACACAAAGCGTAAAAGTTCTTTCATATTTTAGTCCTGTGGAAAAATCTAGGTGACAGAATGTTACATCTTTTAGTCCTTATACTATGATTAAGTGCAGGTGAAATTAAACAGGCAGATATAAATATCTAATAGAGGAAACCAGTGTGCCTAAATGCCAAAACAAAGCAAAGCAATTTTTTTTAAATCCTCAAAACAAATGAGTAATATAAGATGCAATAGAAAAGCAAGTTGTTTTTTTTTAATGAATAACCATTTTTAGAGGAACAGTGGCAAACATTACACATGATCTAATAGTTTAAAATCTGAGAGCTTTTTCATTGTACATTCCTTATTAGATAGTAAGGCTTTTTTCGCAGAAGTTTATGAGAGTTAAATTATTCTCCAGAGCCTAATATCTGCCAAACAGCTCACTACTCCTTTAAATTTGGTTAAATTCCCTGTGGGGTAGTAATATGCCACTTTGACCTCCATTTTAATGGAAGGAAGGATTTCATTTATGTCCTTTCTTAACTACTGCTCTAATTAATATGTACAAGTCAAAAGAGCTGATTTACACTCCCTGGATTTCATAATGAAAAGGAACCAAGAAATCATGCAATGAAAGCTTTATCTAAATACACAGTAAGATGCTCAACAATGCATACTAAAAGTGAATTTCTCATAGGGGAACCTCCAGCCAAAATTCCAGTGTCAAGCAATTCCTCTGGCAAAATGTAAAGTTGCATTTTCTATCATCAGAAGGGTCTGCTGTAAAGAGAGCTCAACAAAATGAGAAGTGTTTGAATGAAGGCCAGGTGAAAAGAAAGGCAACTTATGTTTTATGGGGACTGTCTTAAAACATTCCAATACCCTTTAAAGGCATTTCAATACCTCTGGCTTTATTTTAGAGTCTTCTCTCTGCCTCACAAATAAGCAATGGGAGAAAGATTGGTCACTCTTCTTTCTTTTATATCATCTTCCTAAGAATGTTACCTAAAGTAGGTTCCTTTTTTCTGACCCCTGATAATCAATTTGTAAGGAAAACAACCAAAGAAACTTAAAAATTCTAAAAATTTCCAAATATCACCTTCATTTTGAGTTTGTTTATTCATTTATTTTGAGAGAGAGAGAGTGCATAGATGTGTGCATGCATGTGTGCCAGTGAGGGAGTGGGAGAGGGAGGGAGGGAGGGAATATCTCAAGTAGGCTCCAAGCTGTCAGCACAGAGCCCGATGTGGGGATCGATCTCACAAACCATGAGATCAGGACTTGAGGTGAAATCAGGATCTGGACACTTAACTGACTGAGCCACCCAGGGGCCCCTTGTGTTTTAGAATTAGAGCAACACCTGCTGAAGAAAACTCTGAATATAAAAAAGATAAAGAAATATGAGTTGTGATTACTCAGTAAAGGTAGAATGTACAGATTTTAAGGAAAGTCCCTATAGTATTTAGTTAATAAGTCACTGTATGCAGTTTCCCTTCATCTGTCTTATCGTATTATCAGAACTGAAAAGTTTGTAATAATTCTAAATTCTTCCTCCTTTAATTCTGCTGTCCTCAGCTGGCAACCTGTGAAGGAGTTTTATTTTAGTTTTCTCTCTCTGAGATGATAATCTCCCATTGAAACTTTATAAAAATTCACATGAAAAATTCACTTGACTTAATCCATAACAGTGTTATGCTAGTTGTTAGGGGTCATTCATATATGACAAAAGCATGATTCCTCCTTTCGAAGATTATGCAAACAAGATCACTAAGGGAAAAAGATAAGCAATTAGATCAAAGATAAACCAGGATGTGTGAAACACTGTCACAGATATACCTAGTAATGGGAGGGGATCATGAAGAAGGAGGTTGAATCAGAGAAGCTTCAGGAAGGAACAGACATTTGAGTGGGTCTGATAAGGTTTGAATTGGGAACAGTCATCTCAAACAGAATAATATGAACAGAGACAGAGTGGAAAGTGTTGAGTAGCTCCAGGCAATGGTGAATAATCTTGACTGTTATTTGTTTGTTTACTTGAGCATGAGTGAGTTGGGGGAAGGGATAGAGGGGGAGAGAGAGAATTTTAAGCAGGTTCCAGGCTCAGTGCAGAGCCTAATGCAGGGCTAGATCCCATGACCCTGGGATCATGACTTGAGCAGAAATCAAGAGTTGGACACTCAACTGACTGAACCACCCAGGCACCTCTTGATTGTCTTAAGGGTAGGAGTTTGAATGGAAGACATGGGGAATAAATCTAGAGAAACCAGCAGGAGTCACGTTTCCAATAGGTTTGGACGAGGCGATGATGATTAACATGAAATGGTAGTACAGATTTTCCCTCAGAGGAGTGGCATGAGTGAAGCTATGTTATAGGAAGAATAATCTGAAACTTGGAATAGGGTGGATTAAGGAAGAGCAGGGAGGACAATTAGGAATCAAAGGCAGTAGTTTCAGGTAATAGTAGTAAGAACGTCAGGCTGGGCACGGTGGCAGTGTGAATAATGCAATATGTATTTGTTGATGTTAGTGTGGCTTTATAGTCCTGACAACCTGATTCTAAGAAGGGATTTGTGAACTGAGAGGTTATATATATATATATATATATATATATATATATATATATATATATTTTTTTTTTTTTTTTACGTTAGAAGGTAAAGATTTTGAAAGAATTAATTTTTTGATGTCTTCTTCACTCTCCTTTTAGGTAATTAAAAAATTCTCATTTCTTAATAGGCTATTTATATCAGAATTATAGCCCCAATATGTCGTTAAGTATTCAAAACATAGGTATCATAGTCCATGATAAAAATGTAGGCTCTTTACTATTTATATGGATTTTTCTATTTCTACACAGGAAGCATGAAGTACTCTTATGATAACATCTTGTCTTTGCAAAACACATCTCTTTTTTGTTCTCTTCTAGGGCTGATCATAGTATTTGAGGTGTATTTTACACAGTACCACTCACTGAAAATCATATGCTATTAGGAGTCCGAGTACAGAAATTCAAGTGACATTGATTGATTTACTACAGGTTACTATGAAGAATATACTTTAACCAGCTCAATTGTTCTGCTGATATTAATTTAAAAGCTGATACTTACAGTGTTCACAATTTAAGCATAAATGGAATGTCCCAAGATCTCATTATATAACCCAATTTAAGGATTATGAAACATGACTGATGCCATATGTTTTTCATTTAAATATTTATGGACAATCATAGCATTAAATCTATTCCTGCTGTTACAATGGGTCAGAATCACCATTCCTCAAAAGTTTCTATTAAAAAAAAAAACTGCAAGTGGACCGTTAAGCTTTGGCTCAAGGGCACACTAACCCTCACATCAACATAATTTAATCATCAACATAACTAATGGAAAATTAAACTTGATGTTGAATACGTTGTAATTCCTGCCTCATACATCCCATGACTATAGATTTTCTAAAATGAGTTAATTTTATATAATAAAATGTCATGCTAGACATAAAAACTATTTTGTATTACTTTGTAACTTTATTATTTGGGGGTAGGATGTATCTCATTTCTCCTGTAATTGGTAAACTTTTTTTTTTTTACTACATTTGAAAGTAATTCTTGAACAAATCATTTGTTTTCATAGAGCTACATACAAATAAAAATTACCAAACAATTAGAAATTTGATAAGTGGAATCAACTTGTACTTAACAGTATGTGTAATATCTCATCCAATTATCATACCAACAATACTGGCTTGAATAGTGTCTTCCCAAAATTCATGTCTACCTAGAACCTGCGAATGAGACATTGCTTGTAGGTAGGATCTTTGCTGATATAATCAAGTTGAGTTCATACTGGGTTAGGGTGAACCCTAAATCCAATATAACTGAAGCCTTTATGAGAAAAGGGAAACTTGAACACAGAGACACGCAGTTGGATAATGGCATGTAACGATGAGGCAGAGATTGGAACTGTGTGTCCACACATTAGGAAATGCCAAGGATGTAAGCAAGCACCAGAAGAGAAAAAGAAGCGAGAAGGAATTCTCCCCTTGGAATCTTCAGAGAGGACATAGTCTTGTCAAAACCTTAACTTGGAATTGCTGGGCCACAGAATTGTGAGAGAATAAATTTCTATTGTATTAAGCTATCACATTTGTGGTCATTGTTATGGCAGCTCTAGGAAAATGATTCATCTAGACAGAAACAATTTTTTTTCATAAAATATTTAACTTTCACTCCCCAGAAATAATTGGTTTCTTTAATTTGGTCTGTATATTTCTGTTTCATGTTTTTATATTGTTTGTGTGTATATGTGTGTGTATCATTGTATGTAACTTTTTGCGGACATATGTTGTGTGTATGTATCCGCTCACACATATATCTACAAAAATACAGTACTATTTTATGACTTAAAAATTTATATTTTTAGAGACTATATCACAGTATACATAATATCATTCAATTTCTTTTTTCTCAACTTGTGTTTCTATGTCATTGCCATTTTAAAAAATTTTTTAAGTGTTATTTTATTTTTGAGAGAGAAGGAGAGACAGAGTGCAAGCGGGTGAGGGGCAGAGAGAGAGGGAGCCACAGAATCCCAAGTAGGTTCCAGGCTCTGAGCAGCACAGAGCCCTACACGGGGCTCAAACTCACAGGCTGCAGATTATGACCTGAGCTGAAGTCAGCCGCTTAACCCACTGAGCCACCCAGGTGCCCCTATGTCATTTCCTTTTTGATAAATATAGATCCAATTGTTTTCATTTTTCTTAAGTTACAGTGTAATTAACATACAGTGTTATACTTTCTGCCCAAAATTACTGATAAAGTGTGGAGAAAATGATTATTTTTGACTTCGTAGTGTGGGAGAGATCTTTGCATAATGTATTTTGTCTGATCTTCATAATAACCTGCAAAGCAGATATCAGTATCTACATTTTAAAAACTAAGGAAATGGAGGCTCAAGAAGGTTAAGAACGTTTATCATCATCACTTACATGTTTTAATTTTAAAGTCTTCAGTTCTTTCTCTGGCCTCAGGCTGCCTTGTGAAGAGCACAGACTGCTAATGGAAGTTCCCGTTCTCTCTGGGTGCTTGTCTGTAGGAGTTGCTGTATGAAGGATTCATGTGTTAGGTGAAATGTTAAGTAAGGTAAATTCTAAGTCTTTTCCAATTATGAGGTTCTGAGAAAGGTCCACCATGTCACACCAAATTCTAGAATTTTAATGGAGGTTAGATCCCCTACTAACACCTAGGACTCTCCACCAAAACATACAGGCTGCATGCCCATATAACACATAAAGTGGGGTGGCAGCACTTAATGAGAACGTCATTACAGCCCATGTAAATCCGCAACCACAGTGCTCTGCTCTATAAAGGCACAGCAAAGGGTTCTTGGTTCCAGTTGAGGTAATGACTTTTAAAGTCTTTATTCTCTACATGGAAATGTTTTTATATCTAAATTCTTCTTTATTGTGTTTCTAACCAATATCAAAATTCTTATATATAATATGTATAATGTTAAAAGTACAATTGGAGTATGGAGTCAGAGGCCTGGATTCTAATTTTGGATTTGCCATCAGTTAGCAAGTGATGTAATCTCTTTAAGTGGCCATATCTATAAAACGAGAGTGAGAGAGATCATTACTCATTCAACGAACATACATTGAGCTTTACTATGTACCAGGTGCTGGACATGGTCCCCTAAATGGTAGAAGGCCTAGAATGGAAAAGATAAATATGTCAATATGTGCTAAGTGCTACCTATGTCTGTGTTAAATTTTTGTAGGTATCATTGCTTCTGACATTATGTAATGTTTTGTGTATATGAGAAAATTTTTCTAAACTATATGTTACTCTTATATTATTTAACCAGAACCATTTCAAAAAGATCTTTGTCTCCATTTATTTTTAATTTCCATAGATATTTAGATCAGAAAGATAAGGCAGACCATAACTCACTGACAAACACAAAGAAAACTGTTAAACATGGTAGAGTCAACATTTTAAAATCAGCATTTGAGTATATATTTATCCAGTGTACGTGTGTCAGTATATAGTATATTCCACATTGGAGCAGTAGCAAATGACACAATTCCCAGATCAAAATAAAAACAAAAAAGAATGTTAAATCACATCTTTATACGTTGGCTAGTTTACAAAGTGATAGGAGAACTTGTAAAAATTGGGCTTGAAACTTGAGATCAAACCGTGCCAAATTGAACAAGAGTGAATAATGATTAGATAACTAATCTTGCCTTGTAGTTCCAAGATTCCTGGCATGTGAAGAAATTGAATTCTGGGTGCCTTCATGGAACTACAGAATAATATCACAACAAGAAGGAACCCTAAGAACATCTAGTTTAATTCCTCACATAAAATATCTGAAGTCCGGAGTTGACTAGAGACTTGCTCATTGTATATTTACCGCATAAAAAAAAGCCAAATGCAGTCATGATGAGCACTGTGCATGTCTGTCTATATTCAGGTTGAATCTAATTATTTTTCATCCATCAGTATTGTGGAAGAATGTTTTTTTTTAAATTAGTTTTTATATATACGTGTATATATCCACTGAGTGTGACATGTCTTGGTATAAAATTCAGAGAACTCTTTGATAACATTTCCCAGCCAAACAATACCATTTTTAATAATTCAGTCATCCCATTAGGTTGACTCAGTTATATAGTTTATGTTCTTTTGCATGTCTTTATCTGTGATTATGCACCTAGAACATGACATTTGTATTTCTGTAATACTTTTTGTGTGCATGTTAATATGGCATGTGATGCTATCAATTAAACATGAGCTATCTCATGTTGAAGGCTAATTCTTCTCATTTTATTTTCTTAATAGCATTTACTCTGTCTCCATTGAACACATCAAGATGCCCACAGATGATGGTATATGATGTTACTAACATTTGTTAAGCTACTTGAAAGTTTATTTCTCAAAAAATAATGACAGTTTATTCATAGTCAAATAATGTACATGGACCAGTTATAAACATACTAACCAACTAAAAAGTACTTTGAAAGGTAATAATTTCCAGCAATGCTATCTCTATTAGGCAGTTGTTAAATAGCTAATACTATTCCATCCCAACCATTATATAAGAACATACCAAAATATCAGGGAAGAGCTAAGGTACTGTTTGTAAAAGCATAATCAACATTGTATCATATCACTTTTATTTCATTTTTAAAAGTTATTTTTATTTTAGAGAGAGCATGAGTGGGGGAGGGGGCAGAGGGGAAGAGAGAGAATCTTAGGCAGGCTCCACACTCAGCATGGAGCCCAATGTGGGGCTCAATCCCACAACCTTGGGATTATGACCTGAGCCAAAATCAAGAGTTGGACGTTCAACCAACTGAGACACCCAGACACCCCTATATCAATTTTATTTCAATAAGAAATACATATTCATTTCAGGAGGAAAGTCACTGATGTAAAATTGGGCAAGATTCTTCTTGACTTAGTGGGGATTCAAGAAAAGATTGATTTTCAACTGACAGGGTGACCTCCTAAAATGTATACCTGAATCTCTAACAGTTTATGAAGACTTTAATCTTATTCAAAGTAATAATAGGTTAAAAAAACATTTAAAATGCTGCTTCTCTGTTAATACTTCTGGAGCACATACTAAAAAGAAAGAAATCATGAGCTGCAAACTGTCTACATTGTCAATGAACAGTTTTATAAGCACAGGACAAACACTTTCTATTTTTATATTAATTAGCCAGGTCACCTAAATAGTAGAGTTACATTAATTAAAGAGATGTTCTGTCTCCATTTATTTCTCTTTCCCTTCCTCCCTCCCTCCATCCCTCTCTTTTTCTGCTTCCTTCTCTTTGCATACACATAGCTATTATGTATACATCATAGCTGCTTGTTTTCCTTCTTACTCCATATTCATTTTTGATAGCTGAAACTTTCTAATCTACATGTGATGAAATATCATGAAAACATTGAGATTGATTTATTGTCTTTTGGTGGAAAAAATACCATAAATCATACAATAAAGTCTATCTTTTTAAAACAGTTTGCCCTACATAGTAGAATCAAAGGTTGCAGGTGGCTCAGTATCTAACCATACATTTTCAAATCTAAGACAATCTATGAATAAATCCAGGTTGAGATCAGTTGAACATACTTTAGGAACTAAAAGTCACATCTCACATACAGATAAGAATCTTATTAGGAAAATAATATTCAGTTACGGGTATTACTTTGTACTTGGATATGCTCAAAAGTTTACACTGAATAAAGGTTTATATATATAAGATGGTATACTACCAACAAAATGATTTGGCTGTACTTAAAATTTGTCTTTCTTTGGAGTTCCCCCGATCAACTGACTGAAAGATTATAACCACAGCTAGTCATTTCATGACTGTTTTACCTAAATTCACATTTGAAAGACAAATCTGAATCCAATAAAATCATTATAGATTCAGAACTGTGGACAAACTTCCCAAGCTTAGTATGGTAGTACTTGAAATCTAGTAATACTTTTAAAAAGGTCTCCAAAATAATTGTTAAATAATGCGAGCATACTTAGATTGCCCAGGCCAGGTGGGAAATTATTCTTGGACTAACCTTTAAATGTATGTATATGAAATGAGATAGATATTTTTAAAATACAGTGTTTTGTAGAATTTATATCCGTAAGAAGATACCAATAATAAAATATCCTTTCCATGTTAAATTTTCCTAATTCAAAAGGAGGGTATAAAGTTGACCCTAGTAGCCTGGCTGATATATTGATTGGAATATAAAATTCATGGACTATTCGAAGATGTCAAGATTTGATTATAATTCATATTCTAGACCTGTCATTCTGAGTCTCAAGCAAATCCTTAAACTTTGCATTGCTTCACTTTCCTCTTGTGCAAGAAAGGTTTAATAATACTTCCCAACCCACCTATTACAAGGTTATTTTAAGACTTACTATGATTCCTGGCCCTAAGTAGGTGCTTAATAAATGTCTGCAAAACATTGGTGAATATGTGTTTAGGAGTAGAAGAGTAAGACAGTATGCAAATAATGTGCCTTTGTAAATACTTACCTGAGAGTCGTTTTTTTATTATTAAAAAAAAAAAAAAAACCTTTTTAACGTTTGTTTATTTTTGAGAGCAGGCAAAGAGCAGAGAGAGAGGGAGACACAGAATCCAAAGCAGGCTCCAGGCTCTGAACTGTCAGCACAGAGCCTGACAGGAGGCTCGAACCCACGAACTGTGAGATCATGACCTGAGCTAGTCTGACACTTAACCGACTGAGCCACCCAAGTGCCGCTACCTGAGTGTTTTTTAAGTGTTGAGCTAGACATATATGCTGTTTCAGATCCTCCAAGACCTTTTTCTTAAATTTTTTTTAACGTTCATTTTTGGGAGACAGAGACAGAGCATGAGCTGGGAAGGGGCAGAGAAAGAGGGAGACACAGGATCTGAAGCAGGCTCCAGGCTCTGAGCTGTCAGCACAGAGCCCGACGTGGGGCTAGAACTCACGAACTGCGAGATCATGACCTGAGCCGAAGTCGGACACCCAACCGACTGAGCCACCCAGGCACCCCAATCCAAGGCCCTTTTGAGTTCATTTTCTCTTAGTTTCACATCTGAAGGCTTCCTGAAGGAGTCACTCCAAGGCTGCATGCCAGAGAATATCTGGTTCCTTTCCATTTTCACTGGGGACCATATGCTTAAGTGTAAAGTTGAGTGATTTGTAGCTGAGGTTATTGTGCCCATGACCTTAAAACAGGTAATTAATGTCTTTTATGGACTTACTATGCACACATATGTATGTGTTTATTTTATTTGCTCAAGCATGTGAAAGCAGGGGTCAAGAACTATGAAGGGTGTGAGATTTTTACCCTATTTGTAAAACAACAACATACCTTCTCTGAGTTCCTGGATGATTAGAATAAGACCTATGACTCCTGGGTGAGAAACCAAAATGACAGAACTCACAGCACAGTAGGTATTATGGAGTTATTTTCACGTGGGTTCCCTTGTCCCCTCATCCTACAGGAGTGACTGCAGAGGCACATCCAACTAGATGCTGTGCACACAGTAGGTTTGTGTCATAGCTGAGAAACCTGAAACTTCTATCAGGGAACTGCAAGCTAATTTGCTTAACTTTTGCCCCAGATGAAGATAGTGTCTGTTTTTCAAGGGCATTCACTATAGAAAATCCTTGAAAAGTAAGTGCAGAAAAAACCAGTTAGTGCCCATTCTCACAAGATGTGCATAAATGGTAGTCCCATTGAGAATTGTATCATGAGAAGAGGTTGCAGGCATCACCACACTTTATTCCTAAATACTTTAATGTGTATTTCTTAAGATTGAGGACATTGTCCTATGTGGCCACATTGCTATTATCTCTCCTAAGAAAATTTGTGTTAGCAGTGAACTTTTTTTCCATTACTTGTTCACTTTCCTCTTGTGCTAGCATATTTGTATCTTTGGTACTTAAAAGTACACATGATGTTGACTAATTCACTAATTCACAAGTGTTTCTATTTAGAGTTCTCCAGTGAAAGCAATCATGTGTAAATATATTTTAAGATCTACGTTGTATCCCATGGGACCATGTGAAAGGATTGGATTGGCAAAACTTTTTGCTAGAAAAGAAAATGTGATATTTAAACATTTTTTCAAACATAATAATAGCAACATCCAGAATAATAGCCCACATTTATAAAGCTCTTATATTATGTACTAGGCACGATGCCAAGGTTTTACATCATTTATTTAGTTCATTCTTAGAGCAATGCCATCAAGTTCTTGTAGATGAAGAAATTAAAGTAACTTTCTCAAGGTCAGTGAGTAAACAGTAGAACCAGGACCTGAGCCCAGGTCTGTATAACTATGTTCTCAACTGGTGTTCAGTATTTTTTAAAAAAAAATTTAATGTTTATTTACCTTTGAGACAGAGACAGAGTGTGAGCCAGGAAGAGGTAGACAGAGAGGGAGACACAGAATCTGAAGCAGACTCCAGGTTCTGAACTGTCAGCACAGAGCCCGACACAGGGCTCGAACTCAGGAACCATGAGATCATGACTTGAGTTGAAGTCGGCTGCCCAGCCGACTGAGCCTCCCAGGCACCCCTGGTGTTGAGTATTTGACCCTTCTCCCTGTGCTGGTATGAGCTTGTCTGTGTTCCATTAGCACAAATGATCTCCACAAAGCTAACAACTCTTTGAAGGTGGGCCTATATAGCTCTAGGCTTGGTGGCCTCCCACATCCTTTAGAAGCCTCACTATATTCAAGACTTGAACTAGAAAGAGTATGTGGTGTCAGAAGAAACTGTTTCAGAGTCATTAGAGACTTTAGTCCTAGAGTCAGACATGAGAAAATTCAAATCCGCCATGTCACTTAGCTTGTGTGGAGACTTGGCAGGGCAGCTAACCTCTGTATGATGACTCTCCTGGAAAAGGTGGGTGACAGTGGCACTTCTGACCTAGAACAAAGTCAGTGATCAAAGCATTTGTGTCATTGATGATTCTTCATTTAACACTTCCATTGGGGAAGGGTCCTACCCCAACTTCCCACTGCCATAGGGAGAGAGTTAGAACAGCAAGAGCAACCCAAGCCTAAGGCAGAGAGGGTGCTCTGTTATGAGGATGAATGTGTACATACAAGTCCCCAGAAGAGAATATGTCACATTTAGCCAGTTCTTGTCTCCCTCCAGGCAGCATTGGTGACAGGCAAAAACCATGGATGTGAAACAGCATTATTTATTGGCTGAACTGCCCTGACCTGAGTGAATAAATCAACTTGTGTCTGGTGCTCAGAAGCACTTCTGAGAACATGGACTTAAACATTTCTCCTGTACAACTTTATTCTTTTTCTGGGTTAAACTCCTTTTAATAAACTCCCTTTGGTCTTCCAGAGTAGATGCAGCCACAATTGACTTTGCCCCTAATTACTATTCACTTTATTTGCCTAATGTTCACCTCCTAATGCCATGGCCATGAGATTTTGGGGGAGAGAAAGGGGCTCCCACTGCCAGTGCAACTGAGCTTGGGGAATGGGCAGTGTAACTCCAGTTTGAGCCTCTGGTCAGACTCCAACCATGTTCTGGGATTTCTTTGCCTTTATAATCAGTTGTGTATACTTACAAATTACTAACATTAAGGTAAAAGTTTCCATATGATCTGGAAAATACTAGGTTTTTTTTGTCTCCTCTTAATACGTAGGGATAGCTGCCTCAGAAGACTATTCCAATGGTAATCATGTGAACCTCCTATTGCATCAAGGGATCCTAGAAAGTTCCCCGTAAGAGTATACTCTCTAATAGAGTTTGTTGTTGCTTGTGATTGGAATGACCCAAACTTGAGGTGATTCATGTCTCCTCTGAATAATAATGTCCTTTCAACATCCTGAAAATCAGATGAGGGAATCTTTTCCAAAGGCCCACATACTAGAATTTCATGAGTTCGATGTGTTGGATTATTCCACAATTTTCTTCCATGAGATTCTGGAACACATTACAGAAATGAAGTACACCACACCCACCAGCACCAATTTCCCACAGCGACTTCAGTTATGTGTATGCTGGGCATACATTTGATTACAGGAATTCAACTGTGGTCTTTTAAGAAGAAAGTATATATCAATGGCTTAAGTTTGGAAGTGAAAGAGTGACCATCTAATCCAGTAGTTTTAAACATTATTTGTCACCATACATTGCTTTCCTCAAATACAATGTGCAGAAATTCAACAGAAAAAAAAAAAGAAGAAGCAATCCAACTGATGTAGGGTTGGCTGTGGCTCTCTTGATGGTACAGACCAGAACTCCTGCCCGGTCAGCACCCTTTCCCTGCTCTTCCAGTCCCTCTCCCCACACCAAGCAAACCCTAAATAATTCCTAGAGTTTCATGGAGCACAGATTGGAAATTGTTTAACCAATTCTCTCAGTTCATTTATAACTCACCAAATATTTATTGAGCACTTCCTCCATCGCTGACCATCTCCTAATTTCTTAGGATGCAAAACTGACTATGGTTCTGCCTCCAAGGGGCTTACATTCTAGAGAGGACTGTTCAGTATTCTCACCGAAATTTGCTTGGGGCAGATGAAACTGCCAAGGTAGTCTGGGAGCTCTAACAAAGGGCTTCCTGCAGAAGTCGATCTGATGTTTGACTGCTAGAATAAAACCATGCTGGCAACAAACAGGATCCAGAATCAAATTGACTGGTACAGAGTTAAGACCCCTCAGCTTTGGGGTCAGGCTGACTGGGTGGGTGAACTTGGGCTAGAGAAATGTAACCTCAGTACTCGCCTATAAATGGAGGATCACACTTGACACAGGGTGTGTTGCAAATATTAAAGTAAATAATGTATGCACGGTGTTGGATGTCATTCCCAGAGCATGGGAGCTATTTGAAGACTCATCTGTCACGTATTCCCCTTCTGCCTCAAGCCCATGATTTTTAGGTGAAAGAAAGACTAGTTTTTAGGCATAGTGCCACATAAGAGGAGACTGCTCTGTAAAAACTGTCTCCAAGGTGCTGCTGTTTTAAAATTTGCCACTTTATCTCCTTTGGGTCAAGGAATAAATGTTTCAAAAAGTACAGGCTTCTGGAATTGCTCCTGACACTGCAGAAAAGATTTTTAGCATTTAGAATCTTTTACCTATCCTCTAAACTTGGTTGTTAGAGAATAAGCCTGATGTCCTGAGTCATTTCTGCAACATTTCCCTCTATAATTTGAGAGGCACATAAATTCAGGAGCAAAGGTGATCCACAATAAAAGGAAGTAGTAATTGATATACACCCACCATTATTGCTTGATGCAATTCAGCTGTGAACATGTACACATCTTCTATTATAAGGCAATTTAAATTCTTTACATATTGTAATCATGTCTGAAATAGATGTAACAGTTGAATTGCTATTGACTTTTTTTTTTCAAGAAACTATTCAGAAATAGGTAACAGGTGGCTATAAAGGGCTGTGTTTCAGACTACGACAGTTGCCGTTTTCTTTTCAGTTATTTCAGATTTATTACCATGACTGAAAATAAGATTCTACAAGGGAGACTTCCCCTAATCTCTGTGTATGCAGGAGATGAGTGATATTTTCATGTTCCTATTTTTCATGTTTCTTATGATTGACTGACAAGGATTGCATTTACTGTTACTTTTTCTTGGCTCACATCAGTTTGAAATAGATGTTGAAAGATGCCCCAGGTATATCATAATTGTTTGCCGTCAGCCTTTTTTGCCTTCAGGTTTCTGTGCATGTCCTTATTAAATAAATGTTTGTAAAAGTAAACTTACCATTCTGATTTTCCACTGTGACTTTACTAGATAAATTCTACATCATTTATTATCATCTACCAAACATGCCTCAAGCCTTTCATTTGAATCCAATGATGCTTGCTCAGGGGGAAAATAAATGAACCTACTACTAACAGAAGCTTTAAAAGGATTTGGCTTTACTGGGTGCATTATTTCTTCTTTGTATGTTTCAAGAGGAAGAAACAACCTGTTCTGGAGGGAATTACCAGCTAGATTTTAATTTTCACCTCTTGCCAGAGTGCTTGGAAATTCACACATCCTCACCTAAGTTTTCTTAGCTGTATTTTAAAGGTTTGACTTAAGAAATTCTTTGCTTGCATTTTCTATTCTGCTTCTATTGTCTGACCTAAATGACACAGAACAATATCTTAAGTGGCTGTACTCTCAGATTCATTTCACAATGGACTACATTTAGCATCCAGTCCAGTGACATTTCAGAACTTCTTTCATATTGATCTTCAATTTTAGATCATGCAGAAACATTAAAACTGGGTTTATTCCAACCAATTCCAGGAAATGTGGCTCCTAAGCATAAGTGGTCAACAAAATACCTGTTTACAGTAAATGTGTACTTGTCTATTTTGTGAATAGTTCCTAAACACTGTCAAAGTAGAGAAACAGAAAAACATTCTGATGAAAAGTATCTGTGCCTCCAAGAGCATTCCCCTCACTCCTCTATCATTCCCACCAGAGATTGTTCTGAGAATTAAATTAATTGTTTCTTGGTTGTCAGATACTCACAGTAAAATTGTGAGCCAGACTAAATTGCAGATTCCAAGAGTTCAGAAGTACTGTGCACTCAAAACAGAGAAGCAGGTTGTTAGATCTTTCTCATGCAATTTACTTTACTCAGTCATTATTGTTAGTGCTGTGCTTGTTGAAAGCATAGGTGGGGTGTCCAACTCTTGATTTTTGCTCAGGTCATGTTCCCAGGGTCATGGGATCAAGCCTCGCATTGGGTTCTGCACTGAGCATGGATCTTGTTTAAGATTCTTTTTCCCTCTCCTTCTGCCCGCCCCCCCCCCACACACACACGTAAAAATCAGGACTTTTTTTTAAAAAAAAAAGCTGCCTAGATGATTCTGCAATGAGGCTGAGGAACTCATTGTGAACCTTGGAGGGGAGATGTTTTTCTCTGACATGCTAAACATTTTTAATGGTCTCATGCATTTAGAATTTTTTTTGAGTTTATTTATTTTTGAGAGAGAGAGAGAGAGAGAGAGAGAGAGAGAGAGAGAAAGAAAGAAAGAAAGAAAGAAAGAAAGAAAGAAAGAAAGAAAGAAAGAAAGAAAAAGAAAGAAAGAAAGAAGGAAAGAATGAATCCCAAGCAGGCTCCATGCTGTCAGTGCAGAGCCCAACACAGGGTTTGATCTCATGAATTGCGAGATCATGACCTGAGCTGAAATCAAGAGTCTGACACTTAACCAACTGAGCCAACCAGGTGCCATGGAATTTGTTTTAATATTTTCTTTTTTTACCCATAATAGAAACAAATATTGGGGTGCCTGGGTGGCTCAGTTGGTTAGGCGACAGACTTCAGCTCAGGTCATGATCTAACAGTTTGTGAGTTTGAGCCCCATGTCAGGCCCTGTGCTGACAGCTCAGAGCCTGGAGCCTACTTTGGATTCTGTTTCTCCACTCTCTCTACCCCTCCTATGCTCATGCTCTGTGTGTGTGTCTCTCTCTCAATAATCAATAAACATTAAAAAAAAATTTTTAAAGAAACAAATGTTGGGATAATAGATATGACTACCTTTGGGACTTCCTCCTACTCTCTATGGCACTGAAAGGACATCAGTGGAATGGAGTATACATTAACATAATCATGTTCATTTTTTCATGCAACAAATTACATACAGGCACTGTATGAAATATTGGAGAAAACAGAGATACACCAGACAATTTATTCCTCAGGGATTTCTCAATAAAAGAGAGCCCAGCAAGTGAGTCAATAGCGACCAAGTAGGGTGAAGAATGTTTTGGCAGCTCTACCAGTTGTTACAGGGGAGCACAGCAGGGCAACTGACTCAGCCGCCAATAGGATCTTGGAAAGTACAGCTAACACTTAGCTATGAAAGACAAAGAAGAATTGCAGGAGTTTTTAAGCATAAGAAGGGCCAAGATAATGTAAACTAGAATGTCCAGTATGTGGGGAAAGAAACTGACAGTAGATGGGAGTGAGGGTTGTGAGAGATGAACCGAAGAGAGCAGGAGGATCCATTACACAGAAGGGCGTGCATATGATGTGAAGAAGAGGTCCTATGCTCAGAGCTCTGGGTAGGCACTAGGGGTTGTTTCTTCTTCCTTTTCTCCTCCCTTTATCCATTCTAACCCCCACTGTGTAAATCTTTATTAGGTATAACAAAAAGCATACATCTTTAACAGGTACAATTTGATAAAATTTTCACAGATCTGTATACCCATGAAACCATGAACACAATCAACATAATGAGTATATCCATCGTCCCAAAAGTCTCCCCTTGCCCGTTGTAATGTATTTCTTTACCATAAGTTAGTTTTCATTTTTTAGAAATTTATATAAAAGAAATAGCAAAGTAAGTACTTCAAAAGAGCTGGCTTTTCAGGGTGCCTGGATGGCTTAGTCCATTAAGTGTCTGACTCTTGATTTTGGTGCCAGTCATGATCTCAAGGTTTGTGGGATTGAGCCCCACATTGGACTCTGTGCTGACAGAGCAGAGCCTGCTTAGGATTCTCTTTCTCCCTCTCTCTCTCTGCCCCTCCCTGGCTCTCTCTCTCTTTCTCTCTCTCAAAAATAAATAAACCATTTTTTGAAAATAATGATTTTCATTCAGCATAAATATTTTGATAATCATTGATGTTGTCCAATACTCTCCTGTATGAGTATACCACATTTGTTTATTCATGTACCTATTGGCAGACATTTGGGTTGTCTCAGCATTAAGATGCTGAGAACATTTCCATATAAGTGTTTGTGTATAAATATAATTTCACTTCTGTTAAGTAAATACTAAGGAATAAAATAGATAGACAATATGATAGGTGTTTAGTGTTTAAGAAAATGTCAACCTGTTTTTCCAAAGTGTATCATTTTTTCTCCAGCGTTGTTTGAGAGTTCCAATTGTTTCTCATCCCCACGAACACTTGGTATAATCAGGTTTTAAGTTTTAACAATTTTAGTGGATATGTAGTAGTATGTCATTTTGGTTTTAATTTGCATTTCCCTAATGGCTAATAATGTTGAACATCTTTTTATTTGCCTTTTTACCATTGAAATACCATCTTTGGTAAAATTTCTATTCAGATCTTGTGCCCATTTACTTTTCTTTTTGTTATCATTGATTTTATTTAAAATTTTTTTAATGTTTGTTTTTGAGAGAGCACTTGCACATGCAAGTGGGGGAGTCAGAGATAGAGGGAGACACAGAATCTGAAGTGGGCTCCAGGCTCTGAACTATCATCACAGAACAAGGTGCAGGGCTCTAACTCATGAACTGCCAGATCATGACCTGAGCCACAGTCCAACACTTAACCAACTGAGCCACCCAGGTGCCCCTGTTATCATTGTTTTTAAAGGGTTCTTTACATATTCTGGATACGAGTCCTTCAACAGAAATATGATTTGCAAATACTTTCTCCTAATTTGTGGCTTATGTTTTATGTATTTTTTTTAGTTTGTTGACATAGTAAAACACCTCAATTTTCACCTCAATTTTCAAATGTTAAATTACCCTTGTTCTTCCCAGATGAACCAAAATTGATCATGATGTATTAGACTTTTTATATATTGTTCAATTTGATTTGCTAAAATAATGAAATTTGCATCTATTTTCATGAGAGATTTTGATTTGTAAACTTCTTGTGATATCTTTGTCAACTTTTGATATCAGGGTCATCTTGTTCTCTTAAAATAAATTTGTAAATAGTCCCTCTTCAATTTTCTGTATAGATTTGGTATTATTTCTTCCTTAAAATTTGGTAGACATCACATCTCAAGCCATCTGAACTTGTGTGTGTGTGTGTGTGTGTGTGTGTGTGTGTGTGTGTGTGCGCACATGCACGCATGCACACATATGCATGTGTGAATGTTTTAAACTGGAAATTCAGTTTTCCTAATATTTAGAGGACTATTCAGATTATTTTCTTCTTTTTGAGTAAGTGTTGGTAGTTTGTGTCTTTCAAGGGATTGGTCCATTTCATCTAAGTTACTGAATTTTTTTTGGCATATATCTGTTTATATTACTTATCTGTTTTATATCTGTAGAATCTGTAGTGTTGTCACTTCTGTAATGTATGATAATGTTGAGTCACTTTTTCCTCATTATTCTGGTTAAAGGTTTACATATTAATTTCACAGAACTAGTTTTCAGCTTTATTGATTTATTTTTATGGTTTGTTTTCTCTTTGTTGATTTCTGCTCTTATCTTTATTATTTCCTTTGTTCTGTTCCCTATCTGGCTAATTTAGTCTTTTTTTACTCTCTTCAGGTTGAAGCTGAGGTTACTGATTCAAGATCTTCTTTTTCTAGTGTAGGTATTTAATGCTATAAATTCCCTTAATGTTTAAAGCTGCATCTCACAGATATTGTTATGTTGCAATTTCATTTTAATTCATTGAAAAAAGTTTAAAATTTCCTCTTTTAATTTTTCTTTGACCCCTGAGTTATTTTGACTCTGTTGTTTGGTTTTCAAATAATTTTTTCTTAGATACTTTTCTGTTATTTCTTTCTAATTTAATTATGTTTTTGGTCAAAAATATGTTTTGTTTGAATAATTTTAAACATACTAAGATTTATTTTATGCCGTGAAATATGATCTATCTTAGTAAATGATCTGTGTATACATGAAAAAAATGTGTATTTTGGGTGTTGTGAAGAAGTCTATAAATGGCAATTTTGTCAAATTGGTTGGTAGTGCTGTTCAAGTCTTATTTTAACGTTTTTTTACCTACTCATCTTATCAGTTAATTGAGAGAGAGGGATATTGAAATGTCTATGATTATGGATTTTTCTGTTTCTTTGTAATTCTGTTGGTTAGGCTTCGTGTATTTTTGAAGTTCTGCTGTTGCAAATGTTTAGATTTCTTAGGTCTTCTTGATTAATTGATTTCTTTGTCCCTCTACAACAACCTCCTCTACACTTCTTTATATCCTTTACTGTAAAATTCATATCATCTGATACTATTTTAGTCACTCCAGGTTTCTTTTGATTTGTGTTAGCTTGACACATCTTATTCTTTTCCTTTTTTTTTCTTTTGAGAAAGAGACAGTGCAAGCATGAGCAGGAGAGGGGCAGAGAGAGAGAGAGAGAGAGAGATAATCCCAAGCAGGCCCAACGTTGTCAGCATGGGGCCTGACCTGGGGCTTGAACTCACAAACCATGAGATCATGACCACAGCCAAAATCAAAAGTCAGATGTTTAACCAGCTGAGCCACCCAAGTGCCTATCCCATTCTTTCACTTTCAAACTGTAACTGTGTCTTTATATTTAAAGTAGGTTTCTTGTAGATAGCCTATGGTTGAATCTTGATATTTTTATATGATCTGATGATCTCTGACATTTATTTGGGGTTTTAGATCATTTATATTTAATGCGACTACTGATGTGGTAAAGTGAAAATCTACCATTTTGCTATTATTTTCTCTTTTTCCATACGTCTTTGTTCCTTTTTCATTATTTTTTCCTTCTTTTGGATTGAATATTTTGAGATTCCATTTAGTCCCTTTTGACTTAAAAGTTAAGACACCTTGTTTGTTTTTTTATTTTTTTAGTGATTGCTTTAGGTTTATTATATACATTTTTAAATATCATAGTCTAGTTTCAGATAATTTTATATCATTCACATGGAGGGTAAGAATTTTACAACAGTTACTCCCATTTTTGTCCTCCTGGTCTTCTTGCTATTGTTGCCATAAACTATATTTAGTATGTTATATTGCCTCTTAGCATTTTGTTGTTCCTTTCCTTTTATGGGTCATTTACATTTTAAAGAAAAATTATTATATTTGCCCACATATCTACCACTTCTGGTGCCCTTTATTTCTTCATGTAGATCCAGATTTCCATTTGTCATCATTTTCCTCCTGCTTGAAATCTCTGTCTCTCTTTCTCTCTCTCTCCCTCTCTTTCTCTCTGGTAGTGTAGGTATGCTGGTGATGAATTACACCAGCTTCTGTATACCTGAAAAAAATCTTTATTTTGCCTTGAATTCAGAAATATATTTTCGCTGGTTAAAGAATTCTAGATTGGTAGATTTTTATCTTTGTCTACTTTAGAGGTGTTACATGCTCTTCTGTTTAGTATACTTCTGATGAGAAATTTGTCATTTTGTCTTTATTTCCCTGTTCACAATATGTATCCTCCCCCCTTCTTTAACCTAGACTTTTTTTTTTTTTTTTAGATTTTTGATGTTTTACTGGTTTTCAACACTTTAATTACTATCTATCCTAATGTTATTTACTTGATATTTTTTATGCTTTCGGTACAATAAACCTGTTGAATTTGTTTGCATTTTCCTCAAATTTGAAAAAAATTGGGCATTAAAAAATATTTTTCTGCATGTACCACACATCCTTTGGGGACCTCTGTTATATGTGTCTTAGACAGCTTGGTGTTTTTCCATAGCTGAAAGATTTTCTGCTCCTCTTTTTCTGGCTTTATTTTGAATAGTTTCTATGCTACATTTTAAGTTCATTAGCCTTTTCCTTTTGCCTTTTTCAAAAAAATGTTTGCTTGTTTGTTTATTTATTTAGTGAGAGAGAGAGAGAGGCAGAGAATTCTAACCAGTCTCCATGCTGCTGACATGGGGCTTGATCTCACAAACCATGAGATATGACCTGAGCTGAAACCAAGATTCCTAAGCTTAACCCACTGAGCCACCCAGGCACCCTGTAAGTTCATTAGCCTTTCCCTTCATTGTTTTTAAACTTGTTGTCATTCCCATCCAGTGCATGTTTCTTTTCAAACATTGTACTTTTCCTCTCTTAGGTTTGAGTCTTTTTTTATATTTTCTGTATTTTTGCTTCATATTTTAGTATTTCCTCTACTTTCTTGAGCACATGGCATATAGTTATAAGAACTGTTTAATGCCCTTGCCTAAAATTTCTATCACTTATGTAATGTATTTTTTCACTTATTGATTTTTCTCTTTAGTGTGGGTTATATTTTCCTATTTGCATGTCTAGTAATTATTAAACAACAGAAATCATAATTTTATTTTGTTGAGTGCCTGAAGAATTTTCATTCATAAAAGATGGTCGCAAACTTTGTTCTGGTTCATAGTTAAATTACATCAATTTTCTCTCTCTGGATTTAGATTTAAATTTTTGACAGATAAGATCAGATGTTAGTTAACCCCAGCACAATTCTTCCCCCACCTCACTAATGAGGCAAAGTCCTTTTTTCCTACTTAGGTTTTGTAGGATTTCCCACAAAATTCTATATTACCTGATATTCTGAGAATTATGAGGTGTTTCACTTCAGCTCATGGAAACAATAATGATTCCTAGGGGTTTTTTTGTGCTCCAAAGACTTTTTTCCCCTCTTACCCTGTGCAACAATTCATTCCTTATCCTCAGATAGTTTCTCTCCATGTGTGCGCTGATCAGAACATTGCTCAGATATCCAGAGTTCTCTCCCTTGGCAGCTCTCTTCCCTGTAGTAGTTTAATATGTAAACTCTAGGCACCTTAACTTCCTTAGACTCTCAGTTTCATCTACTCCATTCTTTAACACCTGCAGAGTTTGCTTGGGTTTCCATAGCTTAGAAAGTCTTTACAAACAATAAAGTCAGTCAATCATAGAGATTACCTCTTGTTTTTTTAATATTTATTTATTTTTGAGAGACAGCATGAGCAGGGAGGGGCAGAAAGAGACCGGGACAGAGGATCTGAAGCAGGTTCCATGCTGACAGCCTTCTGGTTTAGGACTTGAACTCAAGAACTGTGATGATGACCTGAACCGGAGTCAGATGCTCAACCAAGTGAGCCACACAGGTGCCCCCTCCCCAATCTTTTTTTTTTTTTTTAATGTTTAGGGATTATCTTTTGATTTCCCTTTATCAGGCATAACTGTCCTCTGTTGTCCTGTGATGTCCACTGTTTAAAAATGTGTTTTACATATTTTGTCTAGTGGTTTAGTTTTGTTTGTTTGTTTAACAGGAGGGTTGATTAGATCACTGCTGTTCCATTGGATTGGATATAGAGATCCCACATAGGTTTTTAAGAATAGAAGTGATATAATCATTTTTAAATGTGAATGCTATCTGCAGTTTATTGTAAACCATATTTTAGAGATACTGATTAAAATAACTTTTATAAAATGGAAAAAAGTGATGTGAAACTGAATGCAATCTGTAAAAGTTAGAACATGAGATAACTAAATAATTTGTAGCTATTTAAAAATAGTGTTTACAAGGACCAAATGGCATGATTGAAAACAAGTTCTAATATAACATTAAATTTTTAAAAATCAGGGTAGAAATAATTTATATTATTTTTTATTAAGTGAAAAAAGAAACCTCCTATAAAACTATGTTTTGGGACAAAAAGTATTGCAGAAACACATAGCATTATAATAATTGTGTAGTAAAATCATGAGTGATTATATTTTCTTTACCAGTTTCCTATATTTTGTGAATTTTATTTCATAAGCCTTTTCATTATAAGAAAAAGTAAACTTTTAAATATTTTTAGAACCTAGAATAAGTAGCACTAGATATTGACTGTTATTAGTAAATAAGTATGAAGTTGGGGCTTAACCAACCATTTTTAAATTTTTTTTTAACGTTTATTTATTTTTGAGACAGAGAGAGACAGAGCATGAACGGGGGAGGGTCACAGACAGAAGGAGACACAGAATCTGAAACAGGCTCCAGGCTCTGAGCTGTCAGCACAGAGCCTGATGCGGGGCTCGAACCCATGGACCGTGAGATCATGACCTGAGCCCGAAGTAGGACGCTTAACGGACTGAGCCACCCAGGCGCCCCTTAAGCAACCATTTTTAATATGCAACCAGGTCACCTAATCTAATCATATAGCTATATGGGAGAAGATAACTTTATTTTGAATCTTTCAAATTTGAAGCATCTGAGAGATAGCTGGGTAGAAATGTCTGACAATACAATGGTTTCAAGTTTCTGAAATTCAAAAATGAACTCTTGGCCAAAAATACACATTTGGTAATCATTGATAGTAGTTGAAGCTGTAGGTTTAAATAAGGTTACTTAAAAGTCATAATTCTTAAGATTTTATCAGGATATTTTAAATTTAGCTTCCTAAATGGAAACACTACTCTATTAAAATAATAATTAAACAGATGTCCTGTCTTTTGGCCTAATAATAAATGACAGAATAATTACTTATTTATGATATATATATTTAATTGTAATATAATTGCTTCCAACATTATAGTGCTATTGATTAATATTAGTCATTCCTCAAGTATAAACAAATTCCAAGTTCAAAATTAATCCTACATGATGATAGTGCCTGATTAATTTTTTTTCTAGTAAACATTAGTTTTTTTTATTATTATTAGAAATGTTTCAATATAATTAATAGTTTATTTTTATTTTAGTATATTTTTGTGTTTATTTTTTTAAATTTGGATTCAAGTTAGTTAACATATAATGTAATATTGGTTTCAGGAGTAGAATTTAGTGATTCAACACCCACTGCTCATCCCAAGTGCCCTCCTTAGTGCCCATCACCAATTTAGCCCATTCACCCCTTCACCTCCCCTCCAGCAGCCCTTACTTTGTTCTCTATATTTAAGAATCTCTTATGGTTTACCTCCCTCTCTGTTTTAATCTTATTTTATTTTTTATTCTCTCCCTATATTTCCAACTGTTTTGTTTCTTAAATTCTCCACATGTATAAAATCATGTGATATTTGTCTTTCTCTGACTTATTTCACTTAGCATAAAATGCTCTAGTTGCATCCACATTGTTGCCAATAACAAGATTTCTTTCTTTTTTGATTGCCAAGTAATATTCCATTGTACATGCATACAACATTGTCTTTATCCATTCATCAATTGATAGACATTGGGACTCTTTCCATAATTTGGCTATTTGTTGATAGTGCTGCTATAAACATTAGGGTGCGTGTGCCCCCTTCGAATCAGCATTTTTGTATCCTTTGGATGAATACCTAGGAGTGCAATGGCTGGATTGTAGGGTAGTTCTATTTTTAACTTTTTGAAGAACCTCCACATTGTTTTCCAGAGTGGCTGCACCAGTTTGTATTCTTACCAGCAGTGCAAAATGGTTCCCCTTTCTCCATATCCTTGCCAAGATCTGTTGCTTCCTGAGTTGTTCATTTTAGCCATTCTGACAGGTATAAGGTAGTATCTCATTGTGGTTTTGATTTGCATTTCCCTGATGATGAGTGATGTTGAGCATGTTTACATGTGTCTGTTAGCCATCTGGGTGTCTTCTTTGGAAAAGTGTCTGTTCATGTCTTTTGCCAATTTCTTCACTGCATTATTTGTTTTGAGTTGATAAGATTTTGGATACTAACCCTTTATTCAATATGTCATTTGCAAATATGTTTTCCCATTCCATTGGTTGCCTTTTAGTTTTATTGATTGTTTCCTTTGCTATGCAGAAGGTTTTTGTCTTGATGAGGTCCCATGAGTTCATTTTTGCTTTTGTTCCCCTTGGCTCTTGAGACAGATCTAGTAAGAAGTTGCTGCAGCTGAGGTCAAAGAGATTTCTGACTATTTTCTTCTCTAGGATTTTGATGGTTTCCTGTCCTATATTTAGGTCTTTGATCAATTTTGAATTTATTTTTGTGTATGAAGTAAGAAAGCAGTCTTTGACAAAGGAGGAAAGAACATCCAAAGGAAAAAAGTCTCTTGAGCAAATGGTAATGGGAAAACTGGACAGTGACATGCAGAAGAATGAAACTGATTAAAAATTTTTATGTATATCAAATCTTTGGATGCCCCTTTACTTTGAGCTTTTTGAAATCACTGTTTTTTGTTCAACTTTCACACAGGCCAGTACACAGTAGAAACTCAGTAAATATCTGCTGAATGTGTGACAAACACCATGTAGCAATTGAAATTTGAGAATAAATATATATCTAGAGAGAGAGAGAGAGAGAGAGAGAGATTGTGTCCAGTTGGCTGTTGTTTCTTGTCCACTTTTCTTTTTATCTTTTCTTCCTCATTATACACATTCTCTTTAATCATTTCACATAGGTAAGGACTGAAGGACTAAAGCATTTTTTTCTTTCTTTCTTTCTTTTTTTTTTACAACATGTTGTCATGTACATTTTCAGACATGTGAATTGAAAGAACATGAGAGTCACCACAACTTTAAGTGGGTTCTTACTGTTTTACCATTGTTTTGTTGTATTTATTTGATCATATATCTACCCATCCATCCCTCTATTAATTCCCAATCCATGTTATTTCTTGATATACTTTTTTTTTTTATTTTTTAAATTTTTTTTTCAACGTTTATTTATTTTTGGGACAGAGAGAGACAGAGCATGAACGGGGGAGGGGCAGAGAGAGAGGGAGACACAGAATCGGAAACAGGCTCCAGGCTCTGAGCCATCAGCCCAGAGCCCGACTCGGGGCTCGAACTCACGGACCACGAGATTGTGACCTGGCTGAAGTCGGACGCTTAACCGACTGCGCCACCCAGGCGCCCCTCTTGATATACTTAAAGCAAATAGAATATAATAGTTCAACTCCTTTTAACTTCTTCAGTATAAATACATTTTATAGAATAAGTGTATTAAATAGAAATTAGATATTGATAAAATAAATTTAAAATAAAAATACTTTTAAGAATTAAATTTTTTTTTAATTTTTTAATGTTTACTTACTTTTGAGAGAGAAAGAGAGCACGAGCAGGGGAGGGGCACAGAGAGAGGGAAACACAGACTCAATAGCAGGCTCCAGGCTCCAAGCTGTCAGCACAGAGCCTGAGGTGGGACTTGAACTCACGAACCAGGAGATCATGACCTCAGCTGAAGTCAGACGCTTAACCAACTGAGCCACCCAGGTGCCCCGAGAATTAAACATTTTTAATAGTCTTTTTAAGATAAAATTGTCACACAATGGAAAACACATAATTAAATACTTGTTGATTTTTGGCAAGTGCATATAGCTGTGTAACCAAATTCCCATTAAAATATTATTCCAGAGGGACACCTGGGTGGCTCAGTCAGTTAAGCATCTGACTTCAGCTCAGGTCATGATCTCACAGTCAGTGGGTTCGAGCCCCATGTACAGCTCTGTGCTGACAGCTCAGAGCCTGGAGGCTACTTTGGATTCTGTCTCCCTCTCTCTCTGCCCCTCCCCAGCTCACACTCTCTTCTCTCTGTCTCTCAAAAATGAATAAACATTAAAAAAAATTTTTTAGGGGCGCCTGGGTGGCGCAGTCGGTTAAGCGTCCGATTTCAGCCAGGTCACGATCTCACGGTCCGTGAGTTCGAGCCCCGCGTCAGGCTCTGGGCTGATGGCTCGGAGCCTGGAGCCTGTTTCCGATTCTGTGTCTCCCTCTCTCTCTGCCCCTCCCCCGTTCATGCTCTGTCTCTCTCTGTCCCAAAAATAAATAAACATTGAAAAAAAAATTAAAAAAAAAAATTTTTTTTAATATTATTCCAGAAAGTTCTCTCGTGCTCCTTTTCACTCAGTTCCCTCCACCACTATCCCAGAGGAAACTGGTGTTCTGATTTGCTGTCACTAAAAATTAGCTTTATTTGTTCCAGACCAGACCTTATTATAAATTGGAACATATATATGCTTTCTATAAGGATTCTTTCACTCAGCATGTTTCAAAATTTATTTATTTTACATTATCAGTATTTTGTTATTTTTTATTGCAGACTATAATTTTATGATGCAAATATTCCACAGTTTGTGTATCCATTCACCTGTAGAAGTACTTCTGGCTGTGTCCAGTGCCAGGTCCTTATAACTAAGCTGCTTGAACATTTTTGTGCCCGTTTCTTGGTGAGCATATATTTTAATTTCTCTTGGGTAAATACCCCTTGGCCCACAGGGCATATGTGTGTTTACTTTTATTAAAATAACCTCTAGACCTTATCCAAAGTCGTTATACCATTTTATGTTGCCACTAGAAATATATGAGAATTCCAATCGGTCTACATCCTTAGCTGTTTTTATCAGAATCTTTCATTTTAATGGTGGGTAGTCTTACTTTGAGTACTACTAGTATTCATTTGCATTTTCCTCATGATTAATGATATTGAGCACCTTTTCAGGTATTCACTGGCTATTTGTATAATCTTTAATGTTTTTTAAAAGTTCATGTATTTATTTTGAGAAGAAGCACAAGTGTGAGAGGAAAAGTAAGAGAGAGAGAGAGAATCCCAAGCAGGCTCCACACTGCCAGCATGGACCCCGATGTAGAGCTCAACATGGGGCTTGAACCCACGAACCATGAGATCATGACCTGAGCCAAAGTTGGGTGCTTAAACAACCGAACCACCCAGGTGCTCCTATTTGTATAATCCTTAATAAAGTGCCTGTTAAAATGTTTGTCCACGTTTTATGGAGTCATTTGTACTGTTTATTGAATTGTGGGCATTCCAAGCTAGATAAATATTCGAAGGAAAGGACTACATTTTATGGACAGTTTCTCACTGAAACTAGTCCAGGAGTGATAAAAATATTTACTACTTTTAATTTGAAATGTACACCCCTAAAAAAATAAACTCAACCTGGAGCTTGAAACTTTGAAAGATTCTTCATATAAATATTGTGCCCACAGTTTACTATATTCTGCTATCCAAATAGTAAAGAACTTAATTGGCTTATTTTCTCATGGTTTGATAGAATTTTTTTTTGGGGGGGGGTTGCTTTTGTTGATTACTTTTGCTGAAGAGAGCATAAGGGAGAGACAAGCAGCTTTTGGTGTCTTAGAGTGGACAGAGCCTGGGGTTATAATTTCATTGTGACTATTAAAACCTTGGAAAGGAGAGATTTTTGCAGTTAGGCTCCTCCATCCTTCAGAGAACTGGTGGAGTTGGTAGAAATCACCAGAGAAGCCCGGGAGTTCTTTGTGATAAAGGCATAGCAAAATAAAAAGATTTCGTTTTAAGTGAGATGTGCTAATGTTGATTGAATGTTTAATGGTAGCAGTCATACGCAGTGTTACGGGTGAGGCACACTTGAGGCAAGAGGTTTGACAATAACAAACGTGTAAGGCACTGATGCTCATTCAGTAGAGGCTACTTCTGAATAGAGGGCAGATCTGCTAGTTGGCTGGCATTCTCTTTTCCCTCTAAGAAGCCTGAATGACCAAGTAGGACAGTGATGTTCAGTGATGCTGGTGAGCCTGAGCCTGAGGAGGTGCAACGTGAGAACTTGCACTTAACTAGGGCACTGGATCCTAGCTGTGCTATTTACTTGCTTTTTGGTTTGGGGGAAGTCACTGAATCTTTCCAAGTCTCAGTTTCTTGAAGATGAGAATGATGATAGTGCTTATATCAGAACAATGTGTGAAAATTAGTGAGATGATACATGTAAAAAACCTGGGACACAAATTAACACTCTGTACATGGCAGCTACTGTTATTTTTTCTGTTCACAAGAGTAGAAGTAGCAGCAGCAATGCTAGTACTCCAACCTTCAGGCGGATATAAACACCAAGCCTTTCCCAGCAATGTAGCCTTGGTGACAGAACATTTTTATCTTTCTCCTTCATTTGCACTTAGTTAGATAGAGATATACTGGTTCATCTAGATGCCTTTTTTCCTCTTCTAATATCCCAATCAGTTGCCATGGCCACACTTTCTTCCTAGCCCTCCTTGTCTTCCTTCCTTTCAGAAAAAAATCAGCACTTAGAGAGTCAGCACCTGTGGTCATTGACTTGCATCCTCAGCAGGTTCCCATCCCCGAGGATCACAAAACCTGAGGGAAATGAAAAATTGTACCTTATCAGAAAAATGCAGAGGCTCTTGTCATAATACTGCCTTTAGGTTTGCAATTAAACCTGGCTCTAGGGGAGAGGGATGTTTCACAGGAACCAGGGACATTCTCCCTAGACAGGGCCGTGGTTTTCTTATACTTGTTGAAAGCAAAGACAAAGAACTAAGAGCAGGTGCTTTGAGTGACCAAGAGGCAGGGAGAAGCTACTGTTCTCAGAGGCCTCCGCCCTCTTGGGCTTTGAGTTGTGATCTTGTTGAGCCTACTTCTGATGAACGGACCATATATGTATCTTTAAATGCCAAGGCATTAACCCTGTTACCTGCAGGTCTCGCTTGAAGTTTTGCTCAGCATGAGAGGTCCAGCAGCCTGAACACACATGTCAGAGGCCACACAATTCTGTCAGAGTCATACAGCCTTCAGGTGTATGTTCAAGTAGTGGAAGAAGAAGGGAGGTATATGGGCTTCTGCTTCCCACTCTTCCCCATGCTGGGGTCAGGATTGGTCTGTACCAAAAATGTTTGCTTGCTGATTCCTCTTGACTCAAAGAGACTTTTTAGTACAAAGCAAAACTTAAAAAAAAAATCCAACCTGAGTTTATGATGGCTAATAAAAGAAGAGGTTAATTCAACAGGTTTCTTTCAATAAATAAATGGCTAGTGCTAGTGAAATTGTGTTTTCTTTCTTTGTATCTTTTAAAAATGAAAATTTCTTTCAACATCTAATTATGTTTTATAGGTTCGAGAGCAGTAAATTTGCTGTTTCATTTAGTGACCCAGAATTTGCTATTATAGAATAAGAATGACTAAAAGAAAGAGACATTAATGTCAAATGAAGAAGAAAAGAGTAAATTACATGTTAATTTGGCCTTGAGCTTTCAATAGCTTTGCCCGAAGGATTTTTGAGCTTAAGATAAAATAATAATTCAGTCATTAAACTAGTTCCCCTCTCCACTCTGTTTGCCCTGCATGGTGGTATGAGATCTACCAAAAGTGATAAAGTTGCATTAAAATATTCAATAAAGAATAGTCTATCTGGAAACACCATACTCCAGAAAATAATAATATTTCCAAAAATAGTAATTAAGGAAATAATGTCCTTGGAGTTAAGATGATCAAAATTTTACTTGATGTCACTGAATATTTTCTAGTCTGTGGCAATAAGAATATCAAGGAGAGCCCTTTTGGTTATGAAAACAGAAATGCACTTTGATGTCAGGGAATGATCTCATTCCATGAAAACATTGCATTAATGACCTTTCTTCTGAAAGGGGTGCTAGAGGCTTCTGGCTGACATGAGTCATTTATTCACAGGCACCTGGTGTGCCCAAGATAAGGAGACTTTTGAAGACAGTAGGAGTGAGACTGTAGCATGGGGAGATAGGAAGTGCCTGTGTCCTGCTTGAAGCTCTGTTGAGCCTCAGGTCCCCCTTCAGGTGGATTATCTTAAATCATAAAGAAATCCAGCAGGTCTCTAGGGTGTAAAGGGAAAGGATTGCAACCCCTTTTATTTCTCTTCATCAACTTGTGATTCTAATCAGTCCTATGATTTTGTTTCACTTTGGTGTTCAGAAAATAATTTATTTTTTAAAAAGCAATATTCATTTGTTTTTGAGATTGAGAGAAAGCAAGCCAGGAATGGGCAAAGAGGGAGGGGGACACAGGGCTTGATAGCACACACCATCAGATCATGACCCAAGCCGAAATCAAGAGTTAGACGCTTAACCGATGAGCCACCCGAGCTCCCAGAGAATAATTTCTAAATGTACAGTGACAATTTCTTTTTAATTTTTTAATGTTTATTTTTGAGAGAGAGAGAGAGAGAGAGAGTGCAAGCAGGGAAGGGGCAGAGAGAGGGAGACACAGAATCTGAAGCAGGCTCCAGGCTCGGAATTGTCAGCACAGAGCCCAATACGGGGCTCGAATTTACAAACTGCGAAATCGTGATCTGAGCCAAAGCCAGACGCATAACCAACTGCACCACCCAGGTGTCACTACAGTTGGTTGCCACTGCTCTTTATCTTCAGAATTAAGTAAAAGTGTAACTCATTAGGAATATACCTGAAAAATACACACATAGCACTTAGGCTAGTTTCCATTGGTTCGTGTTTTTGGAAAGAGTAGAGCTATATTTTGACTTTTAAAGTTTATTATAGAACACATTTATGCTTTTTGAATCTTTTATAAAAACAAAAATAATCATAATTTTACCAGCAAGTAATAATATCTCTCACTATATCAGTGTATAGTCTTCTACTCTTTTAAGTTTTGTGTGTATATAACCATTTATTCAATAGACCAAACACAGTGGAGTAGGAACATATATTTAATTTTTTCTTCTATTACATATCTTGTAGATTATGTTGCTGAATTCTTTAACAAAAACTTGTGTAGATTCAAAACTTTTTGGTCACTTCCACTTAAAGCAAATAAACAACAAGTAAGAACAAAATGGACCATTGTCTTTAGTTGAAAATTCCTGTCTCATATCCCATGTAAAGCATTTTCTTGCCTTCATCTTCAACCAAGTTTCAGATGTAGGGCATGAGAAGAGGGTATGCTTTACTCTTCGCATTCTTTCTACTCCCTCACCATAGAGTGATAGATGTGTGGTCTGCTCAAATACCCCACCCTCTCATTTCTGCACCTGGGAATTAGCACGGAAGTGTCGTCTACCTCTGGGCCAGAAAGAGGGAGATCAAATGGACTAGCTCACTTAGTGGATGAACACTTCCTTTTGCCTGTGGAGCCTGCACTCCTGATGACTCTTTCAACTCCAATAATTATTTATTTATTTTTGCTTCCTCTTCCTCATTCTGTCACTTATGTAGACTAAAAGTTGGGGTGGTTGAGGAGGGGAGCTAGTGGAGTGGTTGGAGTGGTACAGCTTACTTAGTTATCTCCTAAAAAACTATAAGGGAGGTTTCTGACACTTCTCATCGGTGTGTCTCTTTGGAAAGTGAAGTACTTGAAGCTACTTTGTCCACAATTTTTTATCCTAGCAGGTAATTTTTGATCCTAGGATTATAGAAAAAGCCCTACTTAACTGTTACTATACTTTTCTGTTTTGCATTTTTTCACACATGCTCTTCTCCAGTCAGAGCAAGGCATCCTCTTCCCTAGAAGTTGTTATGTGTGTGGGGTGGGGGTGGTGTGGAAATGGGGGTGGTGCAACAAAGTGTTACAAGAATTCAGTGATTACCTTTTCAGCTTCTAACCTTCAAAATAGAATTTTACAACAAAACATCAGACTTGAAAGCCAGGCATAATATAGAGGGAATATTCTAATTAATTTTATTAAGAATCAAATTATAAGGACTCAGATTATAGGATGGCTTGCATACTATAATGATACAATCCGCCTTCACCTATGATGGTCAGGGCATGAGAGAATATAGGAAGAGGGGGGAAAATTAGAGAAAATCTAACCATATTTAACGCATGGCTATGGTGTGGAGAATGGAGAAAAAAGCACAAGAAGGGATATGTATGTGGCTCTCAATTCCCTTTCTCGAAACTTTGATCTAGAGTATCAGAGGAGTTTCAGGTAAGTTGGGGAAAATGTTGACTTTTTATTCCAATTCATTGTTAGAAAAAGATTGTGTCAAATGAAACCAACGGCAATAACCTTGAGGTGACCATAACAAGTAAATTGAATAGTGCCGCTTAGTTAAATAAGAGAAAGGTGGGACTTAAAATTTCTGAGACATTCTCAGTTCCTATAAGTCAGTATGCAGTCCATACTTTACCACAACCCTCTAACTGAGAGTAGACGTATTGAGGGACAGTGGAGCTGCTTTTCCAAATCAGTTTTCCTTTCTGCATGGCAGCTTCTACGAAGCTCCACTGTACCAAAATATTAGCTCAGCTCATGCTCTTAGATGGGCTTCTATACCTGCAGCTACAATATTTTGGAGGCCCCTGTGAATATGGTATTAAGTTAGGTTTATGGGTTACTTTGGAAGAAATGCATTATGTTTATTTTGTAAAGAAAAGAACATGGTTTTGGAGATACACATTCCCTCCAACAGACCCCCTCAACTCTGGCTATATTACTATGCAAAATAGTAGTCAAGTTTGACATTCTTACAGAGTATGAGAGTTCTGTTATCTATAACTTCCTTGGTATTTGGAATATTTAAACTTTTTAATTTTGGCAACTACTGGAATTTATTTATTGTTTTATTTGCATTTCCCTTATTGTTAATGAGGTATAGCATATGATAACTATATTGGCCATTTGGTTTCCTCTTCTGTGAATTGTAGCTTCATAGACTTTCTCCATTGATTTGACCTTTTCTTATTGATTTGTAGTTCATTGATATTCTGAGTGAAAATCTTTTGACTATTATATATATTGCCAACTGTTCTTGCAGCCTTTAATATGTCTTTTAATTTTGTTTATGGAGTCTCTTGTCATGAGGAATGTTAAAATTTTGATATTGTCAAATTTATCAACCTATTACTTTCATTGATTATGCTGTTTGTGTCCTGTTTAAGAAGTTCTTTACTGTGTCAAGGTCATAAAAATAGTCTTCTGTAAGTTTCTTCTGAGGGTCTCAAAAGCTTTTTATTCTTTCAGTTTTGTTTTGTTTTGTTTTGTTTTCATTTAGGTCTCCAAAATATCTCGATCTCATTTCAAAGTATACTTTTAAATAATAATCTAATTTTTTCCATATGGAAATCCAATTTATTTGTGGTATTTACTAAATATCTAACCTTTCTCCATGATACTTAGTTCCATTTCTACTTTATATGCCAGGTTTCTACACATTTGGGGGTCTATTTTGATGTTTGTTATTTTGTTCTAAATGTACATTTTTTCATAGTTTTCATTATGAGTTATTCTACAACCTATGTATTATTTAATAGTGTGATTTTAGTCACACACATATTTTTAAATAGCTCTCTTATTGGCCATTTCTAATTTAATTGTCATGTAATAATAGGATACGGTCTGTAGAATAGCTATTTTAGGAAATTTGTTGAGACCTCCTTTATGGACTAATTTTTTGAAAAAATTATTATTTGCACTTGGAAATTAGTTGAATGTGGACTTCAAAACATACCTAATAGATACAGCATGGTAATGTGTGGTATTCAAGTCTTCTATAGCCATACTAGCTTTACAAATGCTCAATCTCAGTTTCTAAAAGATAATTTAAAATGTTCTACTTGGATGATGGGTTGAATTATTCCTTGTCATTCTGTCAGTTTTTGCCTTATATGTTTTGTATAGTAATGTTAGTTATGTAGAAGTCGTAATTTTCGTATTTTCTATATGTATTATTCATTATTATACACTGTGTGCTTATCTTCAGTGAATTCATTTTTGCTGCTATTTTGTTTACCTTTGCAAGTTACCTGATGTGAAGTCACTTCTAGAATGTGGTTTCCCATTTCTGTCAATCTGGCCCCATGGGTTCCATCATTTCTGATCAGTTTTCATATTATCTTGTTGGGGTTTTGTCTTGGTTAATTACTTTAGTGTAGAATTATTTTTTCTTGTGGTTGACTCTCTTTTTCATCTATGGCCCTGTGTGAATTGTAAGCTTCTTAGTATATCCTCAGAGTCAGTCATTTGGTGGAATTTTTCAGGTCCTATATCAAGTTCTTCTTGGAAGCCTTTTGTGTCTCTCACTATTACACCTGCTGGAGCTGCTCCTGCACCAGGAGAGGTTTGGGCTGTTAGCTTGTATTCTCCTTTTCCACAGCTCTTCAACATCAGGATTTATATTTGCCTGTAATGGCTTGTAAACCATTTATCTGCAACCCCTGATTACCCCCATTCTATGTGTCCTGTTATTTCTAGCACCTGAGTTTTGAAGCTCTTTTTAGTTTTATGTTTACTTATGTATTTTCAGTTGAAAATTTCAATTTTTAAATACATTTTTTAAATGTATCTTTACTATATTTCTCCTTAAATTTCTACATGACTGTGTTTGTGTGTATGAGTGTGTAGACGGTAGGAGACGATAATTCCAGTAAGTTAATTCTGCTAAATTAACCACATATACACAAATATATGAGGATTTTTTTTTGTTTTTAGTATAAGATTAGGAATAATGTCTTAAATACATGAGATTACATATTTTTTCTCATTTAAGTATTAATTATTCTTCTGGTCATAGACATAATCTAAAATAAATTTTATCTAAAATAAAATAGTGGCATACTAGTACATAGAGGTAAAAATGTTTATATTTATAATTTCCCCATTGATAGTTTTACTTTATTAATTGCTACTATATATTGGGGTGCCTGGGTGGCTCAGTTGGTTAAGTGTCCAACCTCAGCTCAGGTCATGATCTCGTGGTTCATGGGTTCGGGCCCCGCATTGGACTCTGTGCTGACAGCTCAGAGCCTGGAGCCTGCTTCAGATTCTGTGTCCCCCTCTATCTCTCTGCCCCTTCTCCACTCATGCTCTGTCTCTCTCTCTCTCAAAAATAAACATTAAAAAAAATACCTAAAATAAAATTGCTACTATATGCAATGCTACAATAAAAATACCTTCTACATATTATTACATATTTGCATTTTTAACATATACAGTAGATACCTAAAAATAAAATTTCTTAGTTGTAATATATGTATTTTATTTTACTTCATTTTAATAGATATGTAGATTTATTCTGGTTTTTTTTTTCTATATAATTTACAATACCAATCAACAACATTGATATTGTCAGTTTCTCTACATCCTTTCAGCATTATTGGGTATTATGGCAGCTTTTTTAAAAAACTGAAGTATATGACATAAAATATCACATTATTTTCAGATGTATAACATAGTGACTAAATAATTATATGCATTATAAAATATTCACCATATTAAGTGTAGTTACCATCTGTCACCGTACAAAGTTATTATAATATTATTGACTATAATTCTTGTGCTGTACTTTTCATCCCTGTGACTTAGTTATTTTATAACTGGAAGTTTGTACCTCTTAATACCTTTCATTTATTTTGTGCCTTCTCCCTCACCACCTCCACTCGAGCAACCATAAATTTGTTCTTTGTAATTATGAGCCTGATTCTGTTTTTGCTTATTTGTTCATTTGTTTTGTTTTTTACATTCTACATGTAGGTAAAGTTATACGTCTTTTTCTGTCTGACTTATTCCACTTAGCATAATACCTTCCAGGTCCATTTGTGTTGTCATAAATGGCAACATTTCATTCTTTCTCATGGCTGACTGATATTCCATTGTGTATGTGTGTGCATCCACATATTCTTTACTCATCTTTTGATGGACATGTAGGTTCCTTCCATATCTTGGTTATTGTAAATAATGCTGAAATGAACATTGGGGTGCATATATCTGTTGAAATAAGTGATTTTATATTCTTTGGTATTTACCAAGAAGTGGTATATATATTCTTTGCTACTTACCAAGAAGTGGTATATATATTCCTTGGTATTTACCAAGGAGTGGAATCAGTGGAATTTATAGTATTTCTATTTTAAAATTTTTGAGGAAAGGTCATATTGTTTTCACAGTGGCTGTGCTAATTTACATTACCATAATCAGTACACAAAGATTCCCTTTTCTTCACATCCTTGCCAACACTTGTTATTTCTTGTTTTTTTGATACTAGCCAATCTGACAGATACATGGTGATATCTTATTGTAGTTGTGATTTACATCTCCCTAATGAGTGATATTAAGCATCTTTTCATGTGCCTGCTAACCATCTCTATGTCTTCCTTAGAAATATGTCTTTTCAGGTATTCTGCCCATTTTTTAATGAGACTGATTTTTTTTTGCTATTGAGTTGTATGAGTTCTTGATATATTTTGGAAACTAATGCCTTATCAAATGTATCATTTGCAAATATTCTATACCACTCACTAGGTTGCCTCTTCATTTTATTAGTGGTTTCTTTGTGAAAAATGCTTTAGTTTCACAAAGTACCAATTGTTTATGCTGTTGTTTGCCTTGCTTGAGGTGACATATCAAGAAAATTATTTCTGAAGCTGATTTTGGCTACTTATGATGTTTTGTGTTTCCATATTTTATGATTATTTTTTCTAGTTCTTTGAAAATTTCTAGTGATATTTTAAGACGAATGGATTGCATTAAATCTGTAAATTTGACTAGGATGGATATTTTTACAACATTAATTTTTCCAATCCATAAGCATAGTATATCCTTTCATTTATTTGTGTTGTCTTCAATTTCTTTCATCAATGTTGTATAGTTTTCAGAATACGATTTTTTACCTCCTTGGTTAAACTTATTCTTACCTTTTTATTCTTTTTTTTTTTAACGTTTATTTAGTTTTGAGACAGGGAGAGACAGAGCATGAACAGGGGAGAGTCAGAGAGAGAGGGAGACACAGAATCTGAAACAGGCTCCAGGCTCTGAGCTGTCAGCACAGAGCCCGATGCGGGGCTTGAACTCACGGACCACGAGATCATGACCTGAGCCGAAGTCGGACGCTTAACCAACTGAGCCACCCAAGCACCCCATTTATTCTTTTTGATTCAAGTGTAGGTGGCTTTCTTTATTTGTCTTTCTGCTAATTAATTATTTTGTGTAGAAATGCAACAGATTTCTTTATAATTTTATATCTTGAAAATTTGCTGAGTTAATTTATTCTAATTTATTGCTTTAATGTTATTATATTTTATTTTTCTAATTCATTTATTAGTTCTAAGAGCATTTTTGCTAAGTTTTTAGGGGTTTCTATATATAGTATTGTGTCATCTGCAAATAGTGAAAGTTTTACTTCTTCCTTACCAATATGGATGCCTTTTATTTATTTTTCTTGTCTGATTGCTATGGCTATGACTTCCAGTACTATATTCAATACAACTGGCAAGATGGACATCCTTAGCTTGTCCCTGATCTTAGAGGAAAAGCTTTCTCCTTTTCACCATTGAGTATGACATTAGCTGTGGGTTTGTCATATATCATCTTTATTATGTTCCTTCTAAATTCGCTTTGTTGAAAATTTTTATCATGAATAGATGTTGAACTTTGTCAAATGATTTTTCTTCCTCTTTGAGATGACCATATTTTTTTTCAATCTCTTTTTTTGTGAGTGTGATGTATCATTTTGATTGATTTGTGGATATTGCACCCCTGGAATAAATCCCACTTGATAGTGGTGAATGATCCTTTTAATGTGTTGTCAAATTTGGTTTGCTGATATTCTTATGAGGTCTTTTGTGTCTGTATTTATCAAGGATATTGATCTGTAATTTTGTTGTTGTTGTGCCTTTGGTTTTGGTATCAGAATAATGCTGGCCCCATAGAATAAATTTGAAGCATTCCTTCTGTTTTTTGGAATAATTTGAGAAGAGTAGGCATTAACTTATCTTTAAGTGTCTGATAGAATTTACCTCTGAAATCTTCTGGTCCTGGACTTTTGTTTGTTGGGAGTTTTTAAATTATCATTTCAATTTTAGTAGTAGTAATCAGTGTGTTGAGATTTTCTGTTTTCCTGATTCCGTCTTGGAAGATTATATGTTTCTAAGACCCATGTCTTCCAGGTTGTCCAATTTTTTGGTGCAAATTTTTTTGTGCTGTTCTGATAATCCTTTCATTTCTGTAGTATAACTTGTATCTTCTCTTTCATTTCTGATTTTTGGGTTCTGATTTTTTTCTGGATTGTTGTTCTTATAGTTCTTAATTTTTATCAATCTTAAAGGTAGAATATGGTTTCAGTTAGCATTTCCCTGGCTACCTGTGGGATCAGGTAACTATTTCATAAAAATCATTTGGATTTCTTTCTTTTACTTTTTAAATCTTTTTTTAAATTTCTTTTTTAAATTTACATCCAAGTTAGTTAGCATATAGTGCAACAATTTCAGGAGTAGATTCCTTGATGCCCCTTACCCATTTAGCCATCCGCCCTCCCACAACCCCTCTAGTAATCTTCTGTTTGTTCTCCATATTTAAGAGTCTCTTATGTTTGTCCCCTCCCTGTTTTTATATTATTTTTTCTTCCTTTCCCTTGTGTTCATCTGTTTTGTATCTTAAAGTCCTCATATCAGTGAAGTCAAATGATATTTGTCTTTCTCTAATTTCGTTTAGCATAATACCCTCTAGTTCCATCATTTGGATTTCTTTTCTTCGATTTGTCTGTATTCTTGCCCCTTGATAATTTTCTTTTAATACATTAGTCACTGTAGATGACATTGAAGATGTTCGTATAGTCAAATATATATTTTTATTTGATTAAATCTGGGTTTTGTATGTAAGATGTTGTGTCTAATACTATGTATTCAAAGACAGATACCATATGTTTTCACTCTTATGTGGATCCTGAGAAACTTAACAGAAGACCATGGGGGAGGGGAAGGAAAAAAAAGGGAGGGAGCCAAACCATAAGAGACTCTTAAAAACTGAGAACAAACTGAGGGTTGATGAGGAGTAGGAGGGGGTGGTGAGTGATGGGTATTGAGGAGGGCACCTGTTGGGATGAGCACTGGGTGTTGTATGGAAACCAATTTGACAATAAATTTCATCTTAAAAAAATACTATTTATTCAGATATAAATCTTTTGTAATTTGATTCTTTTGAATCTAACTTTTTAACTTAATATATATTAGTTGTTAAGAGTCTTTTTTGGTCACACAGCTGATTGTGTTGGCATCTTTTTTTTTTTTTTAATGGGAAAGTTGACACTGACTAACAATACTTGGTGCTATCAAAGTAAATCATTTATTTTATCTGAATAAAGTTAATCTTGTATCCTTTTTATCCCTCCCTCCCCCATATTTTTTTCTTATCATAGAAGTCTGGAGTTACATCATATTGTTTTCCAATTTAGGCTCTGGCCTAAATCTCCAAGTCAATAATAGTCCTCTAAATTAAATTCTCCACCTTACTAAGAGTAGTGGTTCTTAAACTAGCCTACATCAGAATTATCCAAATGCTTATTAAAACACAAATTGCTGGACTACATACCTGTAGTTAGCAATTTACCAGATTTAGCATAGGGTCAGATAATTTCCATGTCCAATGAATTCTCAAATGATGGTGAGGCTGCTTTCCTAGAGACCACACTTTGAGAACTATTAGCTTGGGAAAATGGCCTTTAACTTCACAGTCACCCAGAGACCTGTTAAAGATTTGGGAGTTTAAGTCCTACCTCAGATCAATTAAATTAGCTTCCAATTTAGATAATGTTTCCTTGGCTCTATTCTGAGGACAAAGTCCACAGTCAGCTCTTTTTAAATGTGGGGGTGGGGAGTGGCCTCTTTATCTCACCTGTTTGGAAGTTAGTTTCGTAATGAGTTATTCTGGACATCATTGCATTTTTTACCCTTGTTCTTTATAGCTATCACTTCTATTTTTTTTTTTTTTGATATAATTTATTGTCAAATTGGCTAACATACACTGTGTAAAGGGTGCTCTTGGTTTTGGGGGTAGATTCCCATGGTTCACTGCTTACATACAACTCCCAGTGCTCAAGTGCTCATCCCAACAAGTGCTCTCGTCAATGCCCATCATCCATTTTCCCCTCTCTCCCACCCCTCATCCACCCTCAGTTTGTTCTCTGTATTTAAGAGTATTTTATGGTTTGCCTCCCTCCCTCTCTGTTTGTAACTATTTGTCTCCCCTTCCCTTCCCCCATGGTCATCAGTTAAGTTTCTCAAGATCTACATATGAGTGAAAACATATCTGTCCTTCTCTGACTGACTTATTTCACTCAGCATAATACCTTCCAGTTCCATCCATATTACTGCAAATGGCATGATTTCATTCTTTCTCATTGCCAAGTAGTATCCCATTGTATATATAAACCACATCTTCTTTATCCATTCATCAGTTGATGGAGATTTGGGTTCTTTCCATAATTTGGCTATTGTTTAAAGCATTGCTATAAACATTGGGGTACATGTGCCCCTATGCATCAGCACTCATGTATCCCTTAGATAAATTCCTAGTAGTGCTATGGCTGGGTTGTAGGGTAGTTCTATTTTTAATTTTTTGAGGAACCTCCACACTATTTTCCAGAGCATCTGCACCAGTTTGCATTCCCACCAACAGTGCATGCTAATGGATTAGAAGAATAATTATTGTTAAAATGTCAATACTACCAACGCAATCTACACATTCAATGCAATCCGAATAAAAATTGCACCAGCATTTTGCTCAAAACTAGAATAAACAATCCTAAAATTTGTTTGGAACCACAAAAGACCCCAAATAGCCAAAGTAATAAAACCAAAGCAGGAGGCATCACAATCCCAGACTTTAGCCTCTATTACAAATCTGTAATCATCAAGACAGTATGGTATTGGCACAAAAACAGACACATAGATCAATGCAATAGAATAGAGAACTCAGAGTTGGACCCACAAATGTATGGCCAACTGATCTTTGACAAAGCAGGAAAGAGTATCCAATGGATAAAAGACGGTCTCTTTAGCAAATTGTGCTGGGAGAGCTGGATAGCAACATGTAGAAGAATGAAATTAGACCACTTTCTTATACCATACACAAAAATACAGTTATTACTTCTAAATGCAGAGTTTCACATTTCTAAATTTCTAAATTGCAGAGTTTCACATTTTTGATACTCTTCTATACCTGTTTTAGAATGTGGAGTGCTTTGCTCTGGTTTAAGAACTCATGAGTCCATCTACTATTTTTAAAAAATGTCTCTTTAGTATTTATGTTGAGACTTGGATAAGGAATAATAAAAACACATAATTATAGTTGCATGAGTAGGTATGTTATTAGTAGCTCTTTACGGATAAGTAAATTGAGTCTCCAAGGAAGCAAGTAAAATATTCAAGATCTTACAGTGAGTATGATTATGAGTCCCAGTTGGTTACACAGACAGTGTGGCTCCAGGTGGGTACATTGAATTGTCATAGTAAACCTAGATTTATTCTTAGGGTGTGCTGGTTCATAACTTCCTTGGGAGCTTCCGGGTGTAATCTGAAACTGGACCCCAAACTTAGAGGGCAAGGAGAAACCAAAGTAAGAGGCAGTCTACTCTTGGTTGGTAGGTGGTGGTTTTAACAAACAAATGGAACTTACACATGAGGGATGTCTTAGGTGGCAGCAACATGTACCCACCTGCCAAATCTTAAATATTTATGTAGAGGCTTTAATGAATTTAGTTAGTAAACTCTTCAGGTGTTCTTAATACCACATCACTATCTCAAGGTTATGTCCTGGTAGCAATCTCTGGGAGGGGGAAAATCAAGCAGAACCCACCTTTCAAGGACAGGGAAGCAGATGAGGAACCTCCAAGTACCCAGTTCAGCTCACAGGTTATCCAGGTCATGATTTTTAAAGTCTTCATAAAAACCTTCCCCAATAAGATAAACTGTCAGAATTATCTATTTCTCACTCATATGAATCTACTTACTGGGTAGCAGCAAAATAAACAGGAGAACCACCTCCTTGATTCTAACCAGGGAGGTCCTTCTTGGTGGGTTCACTGAATGGGGCCAAGAAAGAGACAAGTGTTCTTAAAATGTATACCAATAGATTTGAGATAGAATCCACTTATATCTTCCAGAAATTTCTCAGCATTTCTGTTCCACTGATAATACCTTCTTTAGATTCCTAGCATAATTACAGAGTTACATTTCTTCTTAGGTCTGTTCCATTGCTGTGTGGTATATTGAGATAGAATAAGGCTAAAACTGTGTTGAGTTCATCAACCTGAAAGGTTGAATTTGAATTTCTGGTATTCTACAACAAATAGCTCTGTGACCTTGAAATAACTTTATCTTATTTGGCTTGACTTTTTTTATTCTGAAACATAACAATTTGAAATAGGTAATTTAAAAAAATTATTTCTAATTCTAACATTATAAAATGCAATGATATATCTCCAAGTATGACAAGTTTAATCTTTTATCAACAATGAACTGTTCCCATAACATTAGTCTCAGGTTACTTATGTGTCTCATTATACTGATTTGTTGTGATCATGCAATAATTTCTCAGTACCCAAAAGAACAATCTGTTTACCTGGTTTTTATAAAAACATTAGAGAAAGTAGAAATCACTCCCAAACCCAAACCAAAATGGGATGGCGGGGAAGGAAAGAGAGAGAGAGAGGGAGGGTTGGTGAGAGAGAGAAAGAGAATGAATGAGAATATGAATCTCTGATCTTGAGGTCCTGTTAAACAAATGAGAAAAGAAAGAATTCCAGCTGACTGTATTTCAATTTTATTGGAATTTATTAATGCATATATAAAGTGTTTTGTGGTGCATAGTTAGAATTGCTATATCTATGTCATACATTACCAGGGTGACTGCTATTACCAGAATACATTACATTATAAACCTCTCTCCTGTTTCCAGGGAGATGAACTGACAGTGGCATACAGATGTCTCCAATGGCAGGCAATGTTTCTTTTTGTTTAAAATACTTTGTGAAAGAATCCACAGTTAAGAGAGCACTTCTAAGCATATTCACTTATGAGGACATACACTTAACGGATCTGAACTTGACTATAGATATAGAGAGAGAAGTTGTTCATTTCATTAATGGCTGAGTAGTTGAGGAACTTAGAGAAAAATTTCAAATATAACTGCCTTTATCACCTTCCAAGATACATGCATTCTCAAGTAATTATGTCATATATTTCTGATGTCTAAGGACAACTATTTTAAAAATTCTGCATGTTTTCTGTAATTTGCAGAGTAGGGAATATATTTTGTACAGTGGCAAAACATATTCCCTTGAAAGTTAGCTGCTTATTTTAAAAACATTTTCCTTAAAATAAGTAACAAACTGATGTAGTAAGCAATTTGGAGATTACATCAGAATTAAAATTTAAAATAGTTGTCAATATTAATTCCTTTTGTTGTGTATTCATTTTTTAAGTGGCTGAAACTTTGTATCTATGGCTTCACTATTAAATTTTATTAAATAACAGTTCAGTAAATAAAGTCATGAGGTCTTAGTTTGGGTCCCTGTAAAGTAAACTTTGAGACAGAGATTTACATACAATAAGTTTATTAGGTGAATGTTCTCAGAAACAACACCTGTGAGGGAGTAGAAAAGGCAGGATGGGCAGTACGAGAACCTGAACTGTGATGTGGCAGCAAAAAAGACCTTGGCCAAGTACACAGGGAGCTCTGGAGCTAGTATGACCCTTCAGACCTATGAATCAAGGCAAGGGGGCCATGTCTTTGTACCCTGCATGGACCAGTCACTGGATGTGGTCTACCTTGCAGAAGGGAGGGGACGCAACCTTAGGTGAGGCAGCTAACTTCTGCAAGAGGTGACTTCTGAATATTTTGTTTAGGACTAATTAGTATGACAGGTATAGCATAAGAGAACCAGAGTTTTAGACTTTTCACAAATTATAGCTGTCATGGGAGAAATATTATAGCTAGTATGAATATTAGATGGGAATGGTGAATTTCCTTTGAGTAATTACAGTTAAGTATGAAAATGTATTCTAAAATTATGTGTATATAGAATATGCTTTTCCTAAGGAACTTGAAGTTTAAGTCATCAAATTTGTTTGAATCAAGATGTTTCTTGTAATGGGATAACTAAGAATAAATATGCAATCTGAGTAGAGAACGTAAGTGACTGTAAGGAATGAATATGAATATATGTAGATCTTTTCACTGCACGTTTGCAGAGGACATCTTATATTCTGTGTACCCTATGTACGTTTATAAGGACTTTGTTGTAGTTGTTAGCCTGACCTAGTATTAATTTGACTAAAGTGGTGTATATGCATATATCCAGAATCCAACCCTGTCTTTCAAGTCCATACTGTCTTTCAAGTCCATACTCTGGGATAAAACCTGTGATCTCTTGACTGGATCATTGCAGTAGCCTTTTACGTAGTCCCCACATCCTTGATGTGTTTCAGCACATCAGCCTGCATAGTATTATTAAAATGTAAGATGATGCAACTACTTTTGCTTAAAAGCCTCTCCTGGCTTCTGATCTTGCTCAGTAAAAGCAGAAGTCATCACAATAGCTTCCAGGGGCCTACATGTTGTGACTGTTGACTTCTGTTCCTACTCTGCTATTACTTGCTCTGCTCTGAGCACACTGGTGTTTTTGTTATTTCCTGAACATGCTGCCTCTCAGCAGATTTGCACTTGCCATTTTCTCTGTCTAGAATGCCTTTTCTCCAGATAATTGCATGGCTTGCTTCCTCACTTCCTTTAAATACTTACTCAAAAATTTTCTGAGTGATTATTCCTGAATATCCTACCTAAAACTTCAAGAATCTTTTCCTGTCCTATCATGCTCGACCCTTTTCTTTCTCTACTTAACATTATTTATTAGTACATATTTTACTTACTCTCTTTGCTTATTGTCTGTCGGTCCTACTGAACTAAAAATCCCATGAAGGCTCAGATTTTTTGTCTTTTTCTTTTATCCCTCCAGCCATAGTGTCAAAAACTAATACTTGGCACATAATAGGCACTCAGTAAATTTTTACTGACTGAAAGAAGGTTTAGATGACAAATGTGAATATACAGTTAGGACTTTTACACAGTTGGTCCCCAGTCTCAAGTTGCTATAAAACATAGCTAACACAGGAAGGAATAAGAAAAGAATTTCTATGAGGCCTACCTTTCCTGCTTCCTCCAGAGAGCAAGAGTTTTCAGAACACTAAGAAAACTTAATTAGTCTTGATTATGCTCTGGGCCTTCCTACATGAGTCAGCAAGAAAGCTTGAAGGAGAAGTAGCTCTCCAGAATCACAGACTCATTTATGCCCAACTGTTAATCTGAGAGACAACACTGTTTTCCCGTGGGTGTCAACAAAAAGAAACTTAGGGCTAGTGAGAAGAATAAAAATGTCATGCTGGTTATTAAGAAACTATATCCTGTTCTCTCTTTTTTTTTTTTTTTTTTTGCAAAGTAACCATTACCTAGTTCTAGTTTAAAATGGGACAAGAAACTCCAAGACTAATTTAAGAGATTAGTTCTAGGTTAAACCCAAAGTCTGCTTTCTATAAACTACTCTCTGTAGTCAATATCTAACAAATGTTTCATTTGTAGCATGAATATAACAAAAATTAGTATAAAGTTGTAAGAGAGATGCTTTAGGATATCAACTTGTTTTGAAAAGTGTGTTGAAAGTTGTTTTTCAGTTTGCATTAAAAATTGGGGCACCTGGGTGGCTCAGTCAGTTAAGCGTCTGACTTTGGCTCAGGTCATGATCTCACAGTTAGTGAGTTCTAGCCCCACCTTGGCTTTGTGCTGACAGCTCAGAGCCTGGAGCCTGTCTCAGATTCTGTCTCCCCACCCCCCTGCTCTTTACCCCTCCCCGGCTCACACTCTGTCTCTCTCTGTGTCTCAAAAACAAATAAACATTTAAAAAATTACTTTTTGTAACACTGTTGAATGTCAAATGCAAAGCTTACTTTTTGCATGTGACTTCAGTCACTTTTATAAATTTCACATGATCTGTGCTGTCAGATGTCAGCTCTCCCCCTAGTATGCTTCTAGAACAAGCACAGCATCAGAAAGGTTGTGTCTAACTGCTGGTAGGCCGTTTGAGGCATAAGAAGTTGAGAACAAAGAGCATGGCTATCAGCTATATAAGGCTCATGTGAGCTCTACCTTCTCTGTGTATTATCCATAACCATTGTAGTTACAATCATCTCAGGACTATAACAATGAGGCATTCCAAAACAAATGTCGTGAGCACCACAGGCATTAACCAGCCTGTGGCCTCTTTCTTCATGATCACTTTGGATTCTTTTCCAAAACTATCCAATATAGCGCCCCCTCCCATGTCTATGCTGACAGGAAAGCCTAAGAGATGGCTTATAGCGCAGTTCTTCTCAGTCCTGAATACTAAACATGGAGCATGCCGCTTATCCTTTTTAGTCTCAGCAAAGCCTCAGAAAAACCAGAATAGCTTATGGCCCATTAGAATGCAGGTGGTATAGGATGCTAAGCACCTCATCACTGTGGCTAAGTACCCAGGAGCAAAATCATGACTTATACATTTTCCAGTCTTCCTTGGCTACAGAATTTTGAAGTTTGGGGGCTTGACAGAAATTGGATTTGGATAAGCACAGACGCTGACACAGTATTCAGATACTCCAAATATTCAGTTGCATGACCAGTCCCTCTTCTTCTCTCATGAAGGGTGTATAAGAAGACCAACAAGCCAGATGTTTTTTTTTTTTTTTTTTTATGTATGGATTTATTCAAAATAGAATTTATTACAAATGGGATTTCAGTGCTCAAGGGTGGCACTGATGCAGGGTGGCCCACTGTGTCTCTGCTATTGCCTGTGAGCATGTCCTATTCTGTGGACACTGCTGTCACACCCTAATAGTCTGCATAGATTGAGGGCCGTCAGTGCCTGAAAAGAATGGAGCCCACCATGACCAAGCACTGGCTGCTTGAGGCCTTCTGAGCCTGAGAGCATTGCAGGCAGACATTTGCCAGTCAGAAGCTAAAGAGGGTGGATGCTTTCCATTTTTCATCTACTCAGCCATCATAAGAGTTACCACCTCTATGTGGAATGCCAGCATGCCCCAAGAGAAAGTAAACATTTCACCCAATCTCATGGCTCTTTGTCAACATGACTCCAGAATCTTACTGTTTGAAAGGATTTGTTGGCATGGTTTTGTTTGTTTGTTTATTTGTTTGTTTGTTTTTGTGAATGTTTTACCATTAAATAAACAAGGTCTAATGTAGCAAAATGAGCTCATCTTAAGTATTTGAATCTTAAGCCAGGGATGACTGAAAGCTGTCTGCCTCTTCCTGGAGCATCTATCTGTTCTCCAGCAAGTCCCAGATTGTATGAGTGGAGCCACAAAAACTTGTTCTGTCTTTCTTTAATCCCATGCATGTCAAAACAGCAGTTTGTAACACACCTCCCTTTCTCTGTAGCCACTGTAGTCAAGTGGAGGATAAGTAAGTATCTCAGTGGCATGGGTCAGTGAGGCATAGAATACCTGGCATTACAGACTGTACAGAGGGTTCTACACATTCTATGCACTTTGGTCTGAAAGAGAAGAATAACATTGAGGAGACAGGCTGCAGTGAGGATTAGAAGGGATTAAAGCAAAGCCTGGCTGGGAGGGCCTGTTAGCCATGTGACTTTCTGAAGGTATTATGACTTTCTCAGATAAAAGAGTGAGGCGCTCACAGTATTTTTCTGAGAACACCAACACTGTTTCTCTCATAGGCTATTTGACTGTATCTCCACAGTACAGACTCCATGGAGTGGGAGAATTGTCCTGTTTGCAGAAAGGAATAAGGAATATTTTTTTCTAATATGAAGAGATTAGAGATTGTTGCCATTCAGCCCTCCCTACTTTTTATTCAGCAAGCCTGATATTTGTCTCCATGTCTTTATGGAAGAGCTCAAATAGAGTCTAACTTCTTTGTTGAACATCTCACTGTAGCTGCTGATAAAATCTCCTGTAAAAGAACAGAGAGACAATCTCATGAAAATGAAAAGAAATTATTCCTTGTACCACAGAGCAGATAAGACAGAAGCATATATTACACTTTGTTCTGCGTTTGGATTGCTAACCTATCAAAAGTCCAAAGCTAAAAGTTGTATCTGTATCCGTGTAACTTGGGAATGTTCCTTGCATTGAGGCATCATTTGACAAGGAGATAACAACCTGCATTAAGAAAGTGAGAGCATCTCTTGGAAGACTGGCAGGAATGGTAATAGAGCAATGTGCTGTGCAGATGAAAACACTTCAAAGAGAGTGGGATTGAATTCTCTTTGGAGACATGGTGGAATTTTTGATCCTTTTTGTCCAAAAGCAAATAGTTTTCACTTTTTGTCCAAAAGTGAGAGTATCTGATAGATGCTCGATAGTACTAGACTATTGTAGATTCCACTGAGCAGGCCCTTTCTTCTTTCTGGGCACATGCCATAGTCATTCCCAGCTCCTGGCCTTTGCTGATGCTATTTCCTTTCCTGAAATTCTTTCCTCCCCCATCTTCCCATGCAATTATCATCCATGCTTCATAATATGATCCAGGGGGTGGTTACACAATATCTTCGGTGTCTAATCACTAAATTAAAGTTTCACATATAGTATTCACCATAATCCTGATCACAACTAACTCTATAAGGTAAATACTACCGATCTTAAAAATTTACAAATACTTAAATTAGTGCTATAGAAATCCTGTAACCTGTCCAAAGCCATTTCCTTAGTGAACGGAGAAATCCAAATTTGAATCTAGGTTCTCTTTACCTGCCATATTGCTTTCTATAGTAGGCCGCATATCTACATTTTCATAAAGTTGTCACCATCAATTCCCGTCCACAGCCATAAACCTTCTCTTAATTCCAATTCTACACAGTGTTTGCAACATTGATTCCAACACTTGACCTTATACTATCCTATAAAATTATCTAAGGTGCTTATTAAATGAAATTTTCCCCATAAGCTTATATCTTTTTTAAAAGCACTATATATTTTTTTTAATCTGTCAGTGTATTCCTAGCACTTTACTGGCTTGTTAGCAAATACTCACTAATACATAGTAATCAAACTAAGTAAGTTAATATAGATGAAATAAAATGATAAAGTGTTTAATGCTGCATTTATTATTCTGAAACCCATTTTGCTAAGTATTAGTAAATTATGGCCAAGGAAACTCTCCACACCTATGTGATCACCCCCTTTAAAGTGTCAAGCTGATCAGAATACTGTAGAAATGCAGCTCTATTGTGCAGGCAGGACAAGTGAGTACATTTCTGAACAACAATTCAACAGTGAAGAGGTCAGAGGGCTGTCAGGTAAGACACTAAAGTGATGTGCTGAAAACAAGCCAGAAGCAATACAAAAATCAATAAAGACATCTGAGAAATTGCTGGGCTTGACCAGACCTTCTGGGCAGGATATGATCTAGTTTATCCAGAAACCAACCACTACGAGCCCAAACAGAATAGATGTAAGTGGCATTAGTCTTCCTTTTTTGAGGCTCTGGGAGACATAACAAGATAAACACATATGTGTAATTGACCCTTTTGAGTGTGCTGGTTGTGAGTGAGCCTGTGTAAGCTAATTCTGAGACTCCTGGGGAGCATCCTTGGCATAGAACTAGAAGGAGTTAAATATTGATTACAGGGGATGCCCCATAGTCTAGTGATTAAGAAGATGGGCTCTCAGATGAGGCTGTTTGACCATCACTTACAGATGTTAGAACCTGTCCAAATTATCCAACCACTCTGTGCCCCAGTCCTTACTGCAAGTTATAGTACACAGTAAAAAGAAGTCATATCATAGTAGCTATTTTAAATAAGGTGATGATTTAAATGCATATACATTTCTTAGCACAGTGCTTGGCCATGATAAATATGTACTCAATAATTAAGATAATATAGTGATAGAGAAGGATGAATGTGGCAGATGTAGGCAGTTATAAGGTATAAAACCACTCATTTATTCAATAAATGTTTACCGAGAATCTATTCAGGTACTGGGTGCAGACTCTAAACAACTCATTCTGAGCCCTACCTATATGAAGTTTAAAATCTAATGAAGGAGATAGACCCAAAAGAAGTAAACATAGAGCTGTATAGTTCTCAATTCTTAAAAGGAGATATGAAGGGAAATTGGGGGCCTGAGAGAATAATGGGAGAGGAGCTATTTTGTTTTAGTATTTTTTAATTGAAGTATAGTTGACACACAATGGTATATTACTTTCAGGTGTACAACAGCGATCTGACAAATCTATATTATACTATGCTCACCACAAGTGAAGCTACTGTCTGTCACCATACAACACTATTAAAATACCACTAATTCTATTCCCTGTGCTGTATCTTTTTCCCCGTGACTTACTCATTCTGTAACTAGAAGCCTGTACCTTCTACTCCCCTTCACCCACTTTGCCCATCCCCTCATGCCCTACCCTTCTGTCAACCATCACCTTGTTCTCTGTATTTATGTGTCTGTTTCTGGGTTTTGTTCAGTTATTTATTTGTTTTGGTTTTTAGATTCCACATATAAGTTGTATCATAGATATTTGTCTTTGTCTGACTTCACTTAGCACAATACCAAAGAGGACCTATTTTAAATTGGATGGCAGGGGAAGTTTTATTGGGTACCATCTAAACTGAAACTTAAAGACCAGGAGAATACATTGATGACAATATATGGAGTGGAAAAGACATCCAGGTAAAAGGCATCCCTTTGTTTAAAGTCCTAAGAAAGAAAAAATCTTGACTTGATCTATCAGATGAGAGAAGCCTAAAATGAGAAAGCAAAAATGGAGAAGGAGAGAATGACTCAGAGACAGGACGGAGGTGGGAGAACAGATGTAAGTTGGTTCAGAGCTTCATAGGATATAGCGAGAAGCTTGGATTTAATTGTAAGGGCAATGGGAGGTTATTGAGAAAATCCAGTTTAAGTTGTCTGCTTCATGGTATTCCTGGGGCAAGGATGGAAAAGCAGTTAGGAAGCCATGATAGCAGCCCACACCAGAAACGATAGTGGGTTGTGGCTTGGGCATGCGTGAAAGCAGCGGGTAAAAAGGCAGATAGATAGAACTGAGACGTAGTATAGAGTCAGCAGCTATAGGACACACATGCAAAAGCACACTTATTTTTGATATAAAAAAGGATATAGGTTGATGATCCTAGTAAACTGCATGTTAGTTTTAAATACTATAATATGAAGATAGCTTGTAAGTCACTTTTGATCTGAGGCCCATTGTGTTTAAAGGTTTCACCAATTATAAGATGTGCGTTTAAAAAAATCTCTCTGAAATCAGGAGTATTATATAATTGAAGACATATTAAAGGAAATGCTATATTTGTCATTTGTTTAAACAGCATGAAAAATTCCCAGGTTTTAAATTTATGACATTTGTCTATGTGTTATTTTAAATTTATCCAACAAAAGCATCTTTCAAAGAATTCTTCAGGCTCAAGCTAAATAGGACCCTAAAGCTATGAAATTCAGAGCTTCTGACGTCAAAACACACTACAGGATACAACAAGAAAAGTTGTATACCAAGTGTTTTTGCTATAAATTAATACCCACTGAGAACGTGTTATAGGGCTGCCAAAAAAAAATGTAGTGGAGCCTATAAACTCAGGGTTGGTATTTATTTCCTGTTAAAAAAATTATTCAGCAAGGAGTATATTTTTTAAGCATTTATGGGAATTGGGCAGCCAATTCCCTTTGTGATGTTTTGAAATTTCACCCACACAGGTTTAACTACATTCATAATAATACCATCATTATTTTCTGACTACAACCCATACTTTTAACTTTTAGCATTATTATATTTTGTGCTATGATAACATTGCCCATGCACTCGTTAGGGGACAACTGACTAATTTTATTGATGTAAATCTTGTTCTTGCCAGACCATCAGGTGGCATAGCCATTCTGAGTTCATGTGGGGTTTTCTAGAACTGTGGCCTGGGAACTTCTGTTCACAAAGCCTGCCTAAGAACTGACTATCCTCTGCCAGCAGAGCGTTGGGTTGCTGCTGAGTCACTACAGCTGACAGACCCATCTGGCTTGTAGCCATGACAGATAAAGAGCTCATCTTGAACAAATGGACCATGTGATCCAGGTGGCAATGAGCTGGAGTAGCAATCCAGAGCCAGCTATACACATAGACTGAATAAGCAGCTGTCTCTTTACTGGTATTCGAAATAAACTTAAAACCTACTCTCCAGACTTGCCTCTCCAGCAGCTTGATACTTTCTCACTTGGTACCACCATAATGGTTTACATGACAGCATCACTAACTCCTTAGAGTGATGTTACTGAAGGCTCCACTAAAATGCATATTTCCTAGAAACATTTGTGTTTAGGTTTCTAGCCTGTCCCTACACCATACTATTAGCTCCATAGAAAAAATAGGTTTCCAGCATCCTTGGGTTGTCTATAAGGCACTCTTCTGAATTCATCTAAAGTGGTTTGCTCTCTCCTTTGGTACTTCTTTTTGAATCTCCTGATTTCAATTTAGGTCTTCCTTCTAGATCTGGGATTAACATCGCAACTGTAAAGAGGTCTTTAACATTGAGAAATATATACTCTAATAAATACTTTGGCCATAGTCTGGCCAAGGGGAGATAGGACAGTGTTTAGGTATAAATTAATGAATGTAGTGGGGAAGGAAAGTTGCTTAAAATGAGATGTTTGGGGCCTCAGAATCAGTGAATAAGGAAAGTAATGGACAAAAATAGTGGATTGGAACAGTTAGGAGTTTAAATATCGTCACATAGTGGTTGACTGTAAGGGGCTACATTGGTTAGCTTTACTTTTATCACCATCTAATCATTAGAACTATAGGATTATTAGGGTACCTGGGTAGCTCAGTTGGTTAAATTGGTTAAGTGACTCAGGTCATGATCTCACGGTTCATGGGTTTGAGCCCTACATTGGGCTCTGTGCTGACAGCTCAGAACCTGGAGCCTGCTTTAGATTCTGTTTCCCTCTCTCTCTGCCCCTCCCCCACTAGACTTCTCTCTCTCTCTCTCTCTCTCTCTCTTTTTCTCTCTCTCTCTCTCTCTCTCAAATAAATAAACATTAAAACATTTTTAAAAAGCAACTACAGGATTATTTATTAGAGTTCAAAAATAGTAGATAAAATCAAAGAATTTTTGCCAGTGTATTCCAAAGTGTCCTAATCAGAATATTAATTCCATGAGAAGTTTTTTTTTTTTTTTTTTTTTTTATAACGTTTTTTTTTATTTATTTTTTTTTTTTATTTATTTTTGGGACAGAGAGAGACAGAGCATGAACGGGGGAGGGGCAGAGAGAGAGGGAGACACAGAATCGGAAACAGGCTCCAGGCTCCGAGCCATCAGCCCAGAGCCTGACGCGGGGCTCGAACTCACGGACCGCGAGATCGTGACCTGGCTGAAGTCGGACGCTTAACCGACTGCACCACCCAGGCGCCCCAATTCCATGAGAAGTTTTATGAAAATAGGGTTCTATGGACTAATAAAACCAAGAAATGCTGTACTTTCAGTCCTTGTCTTGGACATTGACTTGACACGTTAGCATATTGGATGCTGTGAGATACCTAGATTTAAAAAAAATGATATGACTTGTTTAACCACTAGTTTTCCTAATAATAAAAGATTAGCTTTGAGGAACATAGTTTAATAAATTTTGTTTATGCAATGTAAGGAACCAAAAAAAATAGCCATTATGAATATTCAAGTAACAAGCAAGAATGTAAACCAGGGCTTCCAAAATTTTGAGTTCTCAGCTCTAATAAATCTATTATATTTATTTATAGATTATATTACCATGTTCTGATATATATTTTATAGCACACTTAAAATATACATCCAGAAGTTGAGAAAAATTAAAACATTTAAAATAAGTATTTTTTTGGCAGTTTAAAAACATTTATTTCTTGCCAAAGTGTTTTAATTAATGACACTTTTTAGCAAACAATATGATTAAATATTTTTTTAATGTTTATTTATTTTTGATAGAGAGTGCAAGCAGGGAGGGTCAGAGGGGGGGATAGAGGATCCAAAGTGGGCTCTGCACTAACAGCAGTGAGCCAGATGCAGAGCTCGAACTCAAGAGCCATGAAATCATGACCTGAGCCAAAGTTGGACACTCAACCAACTGAGCCACTCAGGCCCCCACAATTTTTTTTTTATTATTATTGAAATTCTTGGTTTACATCCTAATTTAAAATTTGTGCTACAATGAATCAAAGGAGTGGTTCTAAGTTGAATTTATTTCTGTATTAGTTTTAAATGACTGTTATATATTAAAAAGTTACCTCAAAGATAAATAAAAAACAAATGGAAGATGGCGTTGAATTACATTAGCTAATACCCGAAGAGATAATATACATACATGGAACTAGGAACATCATTAACAATGGTGGTTATGAACCCATATTCTGAGTAACCTTTTTGATTATTTACATAGTTGAGGCTTCTTGTCAGATCTGATAATGCCCCATATCCTTTTCTTTGGTGTTTGGAGAGCCCAAACCAACAATAGAAGTGTTTTGTACATGATTCCTTAGTAGGACTCTTTTAAGGCTTCCCAGACATTTCAGCAGGGTTAGGTTAGTTAGAATTACACAATATGTCTACCTAAGTTAGATACGGTAAACTGTAAAATGCCATGATGTGCTAAAAGCGAGTATCTGGTACATTGACTTTCTATATAATGACATCCTTCCTCTTCATTTGTAAATTACCTCTTTCCTCTCCACACGACCCTGCTCACTTCAAACACCAGTGGTAACAAGACAGTGGGAAGAGCTATGATTCTTTTGCCAACATATGTGGTCCATGGTAGATGTGCAGTTAAAAGATCTTGATTTTTCTATAAACTCTTATTTGTGGACATGACAGACACATCTCAGATTTACCCTCAGTGACATATACCCTTGTCTTGGGTGTGTATGGGGAGGGAAGGCCAGTGACTTCTAACCAAGTCAGTAAGACAAAGGTGATGGGCTGTCACTCTCATTATTATATTTCATTATAGAAGACTCTATTTTAGCTGATTGGAGAGAGACTTTTCTTGCCATTGCTGGATTGATGAAGTCAAATTCCATGCTGTGAGAGGGCTGTAGGCAAGGCACACTCTATGTGGCTTCCAGGAGCTGAGAACAACTTCTGGCCAACAGCCAGAAAGAAAACAGGGACATGAGTCCTACAACATAAGGAGATGAATTTTGTAAATAAACAAAATTTTTGGGGGGACCTTGGAAATACATCTTGCCCCAGTCAAGCCTTCATATGGGAACCATGCCCTGGCTGACATCTTGATGGCAGCCTTGTAGAGAACCCAGTTAACCTGGCTCTCTGGTTTTAAGAGGTGACCTCTTCTATGGAATCACCACTACAAGGAATATACAATTTAACTTTGGTTTCACCCCACCAAATTTGTAGTTCCTAACAGTTTTACTTTTTAAGGTTGATTAATAAAAACAATAATACCTAAGAACTTATGACTCTAAATGAGCTTTTTAACAAACTACAGGTGAATCTACCCCACTCTGATATGGACACCTGTTTATTAAGAACTATTCAGTCAGTGGAGCCCTATTATTATTTCCAACACTAACACTTTGTCATTTTTGTAGTTTAAATTTATTCTAACCCATGTGATAGCAAAGCAAACAGGTTCTACAATACTCAGCTCCCCAGTCACACTACCATGTGCTTTCCAGAAAGAATCAGACAATTTATGAGTAGGTGATTTTTATCGTGATCATTGTTGAACCACATTTGTTAAGGCTATGTAACTTTTAGCCTAAACTCTAGTTGGGGAATAAAGGAATACTCTCCTTTACTGAGGTATTCTAGGCACAGGAGTGGGGAAGGCTAGATTTGTGGCTTCTCTGAAATCGTGGCTCTAAAGCAGTTTTCAATTCCTTCTACACAAACACCTGGTTTTTAGGATTTTTCTAAAATGTTTTCCTGCTACTTGAAGAATCTTCTGGCCTCTGCTTACGTTAGGAATCTGCATGAGATCAATTGATCATGTAAACATGCAGAGACAACTCTAAGTTTTTCTTTTTTCTTAACTTTATGTATTTTGAGAGAGAGTGAGAGAGCGCACATGAGCAGGGGAGGGGCAGAGAGAGAGAGGGAGAGGGAGAATCCCTGGCAGGCTCCATGCTGTCAGCGTAGAGCCCGACGTGGGGCTCGATCTCACAAACTGTGAGACAATGACCTGAACTGAAATCAGGACTCAGGCATGTAAACCACTGAGCCATCCCAGCACCTCAACTCTAAGTTTTTCTGTAGAGCTACCTGGTGGTGCCTGAACAGTGTCTTTCATACCTTGGGTGGTTTAAGAGTTAGACTTTGCCTCTTTTAAAATCATATATGTTATTTAAGGTGTACCATTATGCATAACTTGGTCCACAGTGATCCAGGATTGGAGAAGAATTAGAAAATTAAATCAACCAGGAAACCATATATCTAGTAAATTTCTGGGATTTTTCAAATCTACACTTTAAAATAAAAAATAGGTTGGTAAGTTTGTAGGTAGTTTGTCATACCATCTTGAATTTGATTCCTGGTGCAACTATTGCCAGTTATGTAGTCTTGAGCAAGCAATTTCTTATCTTTGAACTTTAGTTTTACTCATGGTAACATGGAGATTTATGACTATAACAAAATGGAGAAACTTTATTTTCTCAGTAGCTAGTGAGAAGAGGTTTTCATTAGATTACTGTGAAGTAGAAGAAAGTCCAACAATGGGGTGTACATTTCCAGTGGAAAGAAGAATATTACTTTGTATAACTAGGAGATTCAGAGAAGAGGGGAAGAAATGAATAATATGCTAGATGAGACAGATCAGGTGAAGAAAGAAGGCTGCATGTGAATCGAGTCGAACTCTACTCTCTTTGAGGATACCTTGGCTAAAATCTGTGTTTCCCAGTAATTCTTTGAGTACAAGTAGCTTTTTTTTTTTTCTGGAAAATTCAAAGCCATGCTAGGTTCTATAATAAAATTTATGAAAAAAAGAAAACAGATATACAGGAAAAACTAACTTCTTATTTATGTAGTATCTATATCTTAAGGTTGTTATGAGAAGTAATCCAGATAAAGTGAAGTACCTAGTACAGTGCCAGACACATGTCTTCAATAAATAGGGGTTATCGTGCCTGCTACTTCATCACCTTGTGTTGTGGGAAGATCATAAACCCCATGCAATGATAATTAAAATTATCTTTTAAATATACAGTAATGCAGAAGTGCTATTGCTAGGTAATAACAATAATTAAAAATAGAAAGCAGAAATAATATATTCAGCAACACATATTTGAGAAGTGTAGTAGCCCTTTGAGAATGAAATGGAAAATTAAAGGAAAGGAATGTTTAATAAAGAAAGATCAGGCAATCCCCAAGAATATGTAGGAAGGGGCAAAATCTCATTAACAATCAAGTAGGACATTGTGTATTGTCAGTGAATAAAATCTTAATAATTTGCATCATAATACATAAAGTTGAGTTACTGGTTTCTAAGTTTTCCCTAGCTACTGAATGATTTACTATTTATCACATCAACACTTTCTAAAGAAAATTTCCCAATGATAAAATGTCACAGTTGGTTAAAAAATGTCCCCATCTGGCATCATAGTTGGATCTCATTTTAGTGCCAAGCCATGGACATGATAAAGAAGAGATTGCTAAATTGCCTGAAAATGATAAAAACGTAGTTAAAGGGAATAGCCACCAGAAAGGCAAAATTTTAAAACTCTAATGCAGTGCTGGCAGGAGTAAAATTTGTTCAAGTGCTTTGGAAAAACTTTTTAGGAGCATCTGTTCAAGTTAACTATATGGGGATCCTATGACCTAGCAACTCTACTCTTAGTTTTTTGCCCAAGAGAAATGCATACACATATGCTCCAAGAGACTTGTGTAAAAATATTTTTAAGAGTCTATGAATAAAAATTTGGAAACCATCTAAGTGTCTATGAACAGAATAGATAAGAAAATTGTGATATATTTATATAATAAAACACTATATAGCAATGAAAATGTATGAACTACATCTATGAAGCAAGAGTGAGTGATTTTACAAGCCTAATAATGAGTAAAAAAAATGATATTGTAATTCCATTGCTATGAATTTCCAAAACCTCAAATGTGATGTATAATTTGAAATCAGAATAGTTATTGAGAGGAAGAGAGGTGCTATAGTAATTATGAAAGTATATTTGTAGTTTATGACCTAAGTAGAGGTTCTGTTGGTGAACTTATCTTTTTTTAATGTTCTTATTAATTTTTGAAGGAGAGAGAGAGCATGAGCAGGGGAGGAACAGAGAGAGATGGAGACACAGAATCCGAAGCAGGCTCCAGGCTCTGAGCTGTCAGAACAGAGCCTGACATGGGGCTCGAACCCACGAACCGTGAGATCATGACCTGAGCCAAAGTCAGACACTTAACCGACTGAGCCACCCAGGTGCCCCGGTGAACTTATCTTTTGATTCATTAGGCTGTATGTCTACGATTTGTGTTCTTTTCTATATGTGTAATATACTTTCATAAGAATGTTTTTGAAAGACAGGATGGGAGAAAAATTTAAATAATAGTAATTATACAGCGTATTTATTTCAGACTATGTGTCAGGCACTTTTCTGGTGCTTTATGTATTGTATAAATATGTACTATTTAATACCCAGAATAACAAAGATAGTAATCAACTCCAATTTATAAAGGAGAGACCAAAAATGGAAAGAAATTTAGTATTTTTCCCAGTTTCTCACAGTTAGTAAATCAGAGGTGGAATTTAACCCAAGACATTTGGCACCTAAGTCCATGTTCCAAACCCTACACTCTAAGGTTTCTAATAGTTGTCAAGTATATACAATGACCCAGAAACTCTAAGTACTTTCACATATATTATAGCTGCCTGGGCATAGGTATTTATATTACTTTATATTCAGCAGATTTGCATTTTATGTCAGGGTCAGGCTCTAAGTCAAAGTATAAGACAAATACTGCAGAGAATCAAAATTGTTCTTAAAAATTACTTGAAAAGTCCTTACATAAACGTTGAGTAAGTCCAACGCTATCAGTTCTATCTTCAATGAATGGAGGACTGTTTCTTCACTTGAGCAGGAAAGTATTGGGCTTATATTTAAGGGACTTTCTTGTACTAGAAATTGTTACTTTATGAAGAATTAGACTTACATCAGTATGGAGAGAGATCTCACTATGAAAAGTGTGTAAGTACTGAGACCACCTAAAGGAATAAGAGACTCAGTCCTCTGTCTTATGTTCGATCTGAGATATATGCAGAATCACTTACATGATTTACATTTTTATATTCTTCTCTTTTCTTCCTCCTTTGAGATGACATTGTTGAACTAGCATAACTCACATGTGTGGGAAGCCCCTCTCACTATTCCAAAGAGGAGAGTTCTGACACATGGAACTGGGGCTTCAAAACCATTAGGAGAACTCTGGAGCAAAGATCAGGGAAGCCACTGACAGAAGGGATAACAGCCTGAGAGCTGCTCTGAATTTCCAGAATCTGGAGAGGTGGGGTACAAGGATGGTCATCTTATTCACCTGATGTGTCAAAGAGGGGGTGATTCTCAGGAGTTGGTCCCCCTAAAAACAGCTGCAAATCTTGGTCATAGTTGCTTAGGGTGCTGTTATGGGTGGAATTATGTCCCTTTACCCGCCCCCCCCCCCAGTTGATGTGTTGAGGTCCTGACTGCCACTACCTCAGAATGTGAGTATATGTAGAGATAGGACCTTGAGAGAGCTAATTAAGTTAAAATGGGGTCGAGGCACCTGGGTGGCTCAGTGGGTTAAGCATCCAACTTTTGATTTTGGCACAGATCTTGATTCTTGATTTTGGTACAGGTCATGATCTCATGGTTTGTGGGATCGAGCCCCATGTCGGGCTCTGCACTGATGGCCTGGAGCCTGCTTGGGATTCTTTGTCTCTCCCTCTCTCTCTGCCCCTCCCCTGCTCATGCTCTCTCTCTCTCTCTCAAATAAACATTAAAAAAATAAAAATAATAAAATGGGGTCATTAGGTGGGCTGTATATAATCCAATATAATTTGTGTCCTATGAGAAGAGGTTAAGACACCAGACACATGCAAGCACAGACAACCATGTGAACGCACAGGACGGTGGCCATCTTTCAGTCAAGGATAGAAGTCTCACAAGAAATTAAACCTGCTGATACTTGGAGCTCATCTTCTAGCCTCCTGAATTGAAAGGAGAAAAAAAAAATGTGTTCTTTGAGCCACTCATTCTGTAGTATTTTGTGATGGCAGCCCAAGCAAGCTAGTAAGACACCAAAATGGGCAATTCTGTGACTGCTACCAGCAAACATTGGTTTCTCCTTTTCTTCTGCCTTCCAGAGCAAGTGCCTCTTATTTGAATATTATTATCCAGAATTACATGGGGAAGGGGAGTTCCAGAACCAATGGTGCCGAGTTGATATCAAATAATTCACTACTATTTATCCCCTAAAAATCTAGAACTCTAGAATACTCAAAAGTTGAAAATCTAGTAGTCTGAAAATCTAGAACTCTAGGCAAAATTACATTTCTGGATATTTTCTTTCTTTTTTTTATTTTTTTTAGAATAAAAGTGTATACATACTAATCCTGTTATTTCTAAAGGTAAATTGAGGGGCACCTGGGTGGCTCAGTCTGTTAAGTGTCCAACTTTGGCTCGGGTCATGATCTCATGGTCTGCAAGTTCAAGCCCCGCATCAGGCTCTGTGCTGACAGCTCAGAGCCTGGAGCCTGCTTCTGACTCTGTGTCTCCCTCTCTCTCTGACCCTCCCCTGTTCATGCGCTGTCCCTCTCTGTCTCAAAAATAAATAAACATTTAAAAAAAATAAAAAAAATAAAAAAAATAAAGTTAAACTGAAAACATGGTAGAAAAGAAAAGAGGGTAGGTAGGAGCGGTTGTGATATGGGCTGCAACCAGAAAGGAAGAAGCATCTTTAAGACAGTGTTCACTGAAGAGTCTTTAAGAACTTACAAACTCTGGGAAGTAGCATGCTGCCTGCAATTGTGATAAAACCTCACTTGGTTAAAGTATTTATGGTCAACAATACAGTGTAAATGGTCTTGAAAATGGAACAACTTGTTTAGAAAAAATTGTAAATATGTATATGTATGTTCATATACTATGTGCCATTTACTAAACTGTTAATGCAAAGCAGATATGTGTGATACATGTACACAGACCCCTGTAAGGTAAGTAGCGTTCTTCAGAGAAACAGAACAGCATGTGTGTTTATACATAGTAGGAGGTTTATTATAAGTATTGGCTCACATGATTATGGAGACTGGCACATCCAAGATCTGCAATGGAAGTTTGGAGACACAAGAGACCCAGTGGTTCACATGAAGTCTAAAGGCAATCTTCTCAAAAACAAAAAAACCTTGCTTATGGAAAACAGTCTCCTTGTTATAATCAGGTCTTCAATTTATTCAATGAGGCCCCCGCACATTATGAATGCAATCTGCTTTACTCAGAGTTCACCAATTTAAAGATTAATCTCATCCAAAAACACTCTCTAAGTTGACTGATGCATTTAACCATCACAACCTCTCATATTTAAATTCAAATAGTCTAATGTATGTTTTGGGCATTCATTTCTATTTCCTACTCACAAAAGAAATGGTCTTTATTTGGACACATTTGACTAAAAAGATATGCTTGTCTTGTCCCTTGTTTTCTCATTCTAGTTTTGTTCTTTCTTTCTGCCTCTGTTGTGAGCATTGAAATCTCACTGCCTGTATGCTATACTATAGTATTGCAAAGAATTTGTCAACAATTATGACCTTGACACATTCTTTATAATATCCATCAACTATTTATTTTTAAACTTCTTGGCCAATCCCTGCTCCTGTAATTATGTCACAGCCCTATTACATGATAGAAATTAAGGAAATGCTTGATCACTCTGTAAAAATGTGTTTTGCAGTTTCCTGTCACTGGGGCATGCCTTTTCTTCCTGCCTCTGTGTAGTGGTCATGAGACAGGTTAACTATTTTAGTCTTTCTTGCCTCTGAATGGAAAGAGAACAGCTTCTCTAGGATGACTTGTGGCTGTACAGTCACCCTCCTCTGCTTTTTTATTCCCCAAGGCACCAGGGATTTTGCTGTAGTATGGAGAACTCATTTGTGGTTCTAGTAAGAACAGTCATGCCCGCCTCAACTCATTTCCTTTATGGGGTGAATTTACTAGCTTAGCAAATCAGGGACATGCACTACTGTGTGTATTATGATATCCTCACGAACAAGAGGGAAAAATGGGTACTAAACATGAGTGCAGTTGCAGTTGATTGAAAAACCATGATCAAAGAATACTGATTAAGGAATTGATTTCATCCCCAAAATGGATGAGTATATATGGCTTGTTATGAAGCTACTTAGTCATCTTCAGTTTTGTGATTGTTTTGCCCATGAATGGAGGAGAGCTGTTTCGGATGCTGTTTAGTGGGGATACTACATATAAAAGATAATAATTTAACAGTGTTGTAGAGTACAATGAGAAAGGCACGTGTATGTGGGGGTACTATAGTGGCATTGTGGCAGGTACCTTCTACACATGGACAGCAGTGGGTAGAGAGAAGTGAAAGTCAGGTAGAACTTACTGAAGTAGGTGAATCCCAAGTTGACTCAGTTTCTGAATTTCAGCAACTTCTTGCAGGTACTGTCAACCAAGTTGACAACAACTTAACCCCATCTCCTCCCAAATCTAGGCTGATACGAACTTACAAACATTGGAATAAAGACAATGATAATCGTCACTGATAATATCTTGGAATAAGATTGGAAGTAGGCTTTTACTTTCTAAATCATTAGCCTTTTCCTCTTCAATAAGCATATGACTTCTATAACATAAAAAAATGAATCCACTTTTCAATTTTAAAAAGATGTAATCTATAACCACATTTTGGATTAAAGAGAGAGCTACTCCCCCTCTCAATAAAAATGCCATAAGTTCTTAAGATCTCTTATTTCATTCTTGTTTACACATCTCTGTGGGAGATTAAGGTTTTGCCAACAGATACACCTCATCAATTTATCCACAGACAATTGGTCTGATTTTTCTAATTATTTTCAGCAACCAGTGAAATTTGTGATCCTTTAAAACTTACAGCACTAGCTATGGAACTGCTGGTGACATTTTTGAACTGGATGTTACTATTTTTAATTGACCAGATACAAGCCCCTCCCCTTGTCCTTCTAAGCCAGGGTGCTGTTGTGTGTCTTCAAATGACACTTGATCAACTTTGGAATTTCATTTGTTTCTTTCTGCTATGAATACAAGCTTTCCTAAAAACTATAATACAGCACAATGTTTTAATGCAAAGAAAGATGTCATTTTCAATAGTATTTTGTAACATCTTTGTTTAAATTTCTCCTTCTCATCAATAATACTGATCATTTTGCTTGGGTTTACTAGATTAGTGATAAGAAAGAAAATAGATTTGTCAGACATAAGGGTAATAATTGATGACAATCAACATGCAATTTAATGTTATTCTTTTGAGATCTAGAGATAGCAAGGCACTTTTAGGTACTGTTGCTACTGACACAACTCCTTCACTTAAAAACACAGGTACCAGCTCTTTTTCCTCCTCTTCCCATTTCATTCCACACATCCATTATCTATTCTTCACACATTTATGGAATTCAAAGCCTTTCTAAAAGTAAATCCCTTGGGCATAGTGACCTCCTTATGCCCAGTTTGGAAATCTGGTTCTCCAAAAATTTTGGATAGAATTTCCTACACCAAATGCATGCTATTGTTGTAATGAGGTAATGGTACAATTTCTGCCATATTTTCTAGGGCATAAACCAGAAATACCAAGATAGTGATTGACAGTAAGTGTGAGAATGAATCCTAAGTTTCCATCTGTAGTATGCTTAATAGTGTTCGTCCAAAAAGATATGTCCAAGTCCTAATCCTCAATACCTTGAAATCATCATGGCTTTGGAGCAGGCTCTAAGTCTAGTGGCTGATATCCTTTTAACAGAAGAGGACACAGACACACAGGAGAGAAGTTCATGCAAAGATGGAGGGGTCATGCTGCCCCAAGCCAAAATAATCACTCAAGATACCAGAAGCTGAAAGAAGTGAAGTTTTTACCCCTAGAGTATCTGATGGGAGTATGGCCTTGTCAACACCTTAATTTTCAAATTCTGTCCTCTAGAATTTTGAGAGATTGTTTTTATGTTGTTTTTAGCCACCAAAGGTGTGGTAATTTATTCCAACAGCCCTAGGAAACTAATAGAAGTTTTGGTGTCAGGAAGTAGGGTGTGGTTATAATACATAACGAAAAGTGTAGAAGGTGCTTTTGAATTGGATAACAGGAGAAGATGGAGGAATTTTGACATGCATAATAGAAAAATCCCAGATGGTATTGAGAAGATGGTTAGTAGAAGCATGGAATTAAAGGAGATTTTGGTAAGGGCTCAAAATGAAGTGAAGAGTACAGTACAGAAAGCTTCCAGTGTTTTAAAGGACACATATATTGTCATGAACAGAATGCTAATAGGAATATGAACATTAAAGGTAGTTTTGTTAATCTCACAAGGAATTGAGGAACATGTCACTGGAAACTGGAAGAGGGGTGACTCTTGTTGTAAAGTGCCAGAGAATTTGGCTGAGTTGTATTCTGCTGGGTGGAAAGCAGAACTTTCAGTGATTAACTTGGATATTTAGCTGAAGATATTTCCAGTGTTGAAGATGTAACCTGATTTCTCCTTGCCATTTATAGTGAAATGCAAAAGGAAAGAGAATTGAATTAGGAATTGCTTAGCAAAAAGCAGGCAGTATTTGGTGGTTTGGAAGGTCCTCAGGTAGCCAGATTGCAAAGGATGATGAATTATAAAATTATCAAATTGGTTATTTAGAAAGAAAGTTCTAGAAAGGAGTATGGCTGTAAAACCTTTTGCTGAAGATAGTAGGTATGTGACACATGGGACAGCTGACTATAGCAGAGCCAGCAATTGAGATGGGGTTTTCCAGGAAGGATCTTTGGAGGACCCTCTTATCTAATGGTGTGGGTGCTCTTGGTGGACATTGTGGGCCTACAAGGTATTTGAGAATGTTTCATTTCCAGAAATAGTGCAAGGTTGACTAAAGTGGGACGGAGACAGGGATACAGAGAAGGCTATGTGAAGATAGAGACAGACATTGAGATTAAGCTACCACAAACTAAGGAACCCCAGGAGTTGCCTGAACCTAGAATCAAGGACAGATTCTCCCCTTGAGTCTTCAGTGGGAGGATAGCCCTGCTGTCACCTTGATTTTAGGCTTCTTCTCCCAGATGCGGGAGAGAATAAATTTATGTTGTTTTAGGCTAACAATTTTGTGGTAACTTGTTATGAAAGTTCTAAGAATCTAATAGATCATCTATTTCCTTATTTCTGGTTCTGCCAATGCAAATGAAGGGATCTCCCTCACCTAAGCTCAGACTCTAAGTAGCTTTAATGCAGTCCCAAGTACACTTATTCTAGCCTTGGATATTTGAAGAGAATAAATCCCCTTGTTTTCTGTTCACTGTTTCTGTGAACAACTTGCAAAGCATTATAAATTGTAACAAAGCCTCATAAGCATCTCAATCTTATCATCTCAGCAACAATTAATTAAAAGTCATTTTAAGTGTTTGGAAACACTTTTAAAAATTTATAGTCAAGGCAGGAGGGCAGGAGAATGGGTTAAATAAATAGGTGATGAGGATTAAGGAGAGCATTTGCTGTGATGAGCACCAGGAAATGTATGGAAGTATTGAATCAGTATATTGTACACCTGAAACTAATAGTATTCTATATGTTAACTAACTAGAATTTAAGTAAAAACTTAAAAAACTTACAATCATGGGGACGTCTGGGTGGCTCAGGCGATTAAGTGTCCGACTTCAGCTCAGGTCATAATCTCACAGTTGATGAGATTCGTGTTCTCACAGTTCGTGAGTTGGAGCCCAGGATCGGGCTCTGTGCTGACAGCTCAGAGGCTGGAGCCTGCTTTGGATTCTGTGTGTGTGTGTGTGTGTGTGTGTGTGTGTGTGTGTGTGTGTGTCTGCTCCTCCCCCACTCATGCTTTCTTTTCCTCCCCAAAATAAATACTTAAACATTTTTTTCAAATTTATAATCATGATAAATAAAAGACCACAGGTTCTTTTACATATGCTATTGGACTCTAATTGTCAGACTTCTTTGCAAGTGACAATGAAATGATAAGATTCATTTGCTTCCAATTTCCAAACCTCTTAACCTTTGGTAGGGTTGGGAGAAAAGAGAAGGACAAAGGGCTGAGAATATCAGAGAGGGGTAGTGAATCTTTGGAGTACATTTTATGGACCTTGTTAGATTTGGTCTCTTTAAAATATTGTAAACTCATGCATGAATACATTGTCATTCTTTTAACTATTTGAGTGAATGTATGGAAATAAAAAGTACTCAATAATAGTTCACTTTGTGTATTCCATCATGTGTCTTATGCACATAATAACTATAGCAATAATAGTGATTTACATTAATATTTAACTTCATAATTTACAAATGGCTTATTATATATTTAGGTATCTATAAACATTGATTCTTACAACAACTCTGTGTACTACAAACGGGAAGTTGTTAATATCCCAACTTACAAACAAGGAAGTTGAGATACAGGCTTTCTAAGCTCACAGAGCAAGTATCAGAACATGAACCAGAAATCAGGCCTCCTGATTCAGCCACTGATCCTTTGACCATTGACTGTGGAAACATTTACCAAACCATATGGATCTAATCAAATTATGGATTTATAGATTTTGTTCCATCACTATATTATGATTTGAAATTTTACACATATGAAAACAATGTGCAAACCTCTTGGTTTAATGGTTTGCTGCTCTGAATGCATGCTTTGATATTTTTCAGCTTGATAATGAAGTGAAGCAAAATGTGGGGATAAGCTGTATTTTAATTTATTTGTTTCATTGTGAAAAAACGGCATGCTATTATTAACATAGGTGGTTTAAGGAGAAAAATGCTTATGTTGTGTTGGACATAGGATGGTGATTTTTTTTATGATAAAGAAGATTGAATAGATTTTTTTTAATGTTATCTAGGATCTATGGGTGGAATGAGGTTGACCCCAAAGGGCAATTCATTATTGCTGGAAGGCCAAAGAAACTTCTAGGAAATACTTGTAAAATATTTATATACTGAGTTCCCCTAAATCCTTAAGAAAGGAAAATGATTCATGATTCAATGCAATGAAAGACCAATGTGTTTTATGCTAGTAATTTGGCAGGTTTACAAAGGTAACCATTAAGGTTTTTTTTCTTTGAACAGAATGAATATGGACACATTTTGAGTGAACATTCAAAGACGTCTTTTAAAATTAATTATTCAGTTTTAAAAAAGAACCATTAAGGAACTAATGGTTTAGCTGAATTGATACCTGGAAAATAATCTCTCTCTAATAGAAATTTGCTTCAAATGCAGAATGCTTCACAGAAAATTACTAAAAATATAATAAATTAAGCATACCAGAGTCATAACTATTTTCTCTTTGCTGCTGTTGATGATAGTACAATAACGTATTTCCAGAATAACAGCTATTCAGGATATTTGCAACATTGGTGAGTTAAAATACTTGTCTTTGGGAAATGAATACTCATGAGCCTGAAGAAAATGGTTAGTCATATGATGTGATATGTTTCTATATACATATGTAAATGCACATAAGAACAAAATGGAAACACCCACAGCATTTGAAAGTTTAAATTGAAAATATAAACTTGTGAGTCGAGAAATGCAAATGTTAATATTTTTGTATCAACCTTGACTGACATAAATGATGTTGCAGAAGGCGATTTTCTGAGATGACTATCATAAACACAGACACATCAAGTGTCTGTGTACATGCTGATGTTCTCTGAAGGGGCAGGGACTGTGAATGTTGTTGGGCCTGAAGTATAGGAGGTACTCTAGGAATGACTGGGGATCTCAAGGAAGCGATTTTCCTGAATCCTAATATGGCCTTTCTGTTTTATGATGAATGACCATTTAACATTTTCCGATTGAATTTATTTGCTGTGTAAAGTAAGTCAAAATTTGAGTGTATCAGTTTATCAGATTAAGGCCTTGATAGTAGGAAAAAGAGAAACAGGCCATTTGGGTTCATGTTTTGCGTTGTTTTTAAAAGATAATATTTGGCTAGCCAAACTTAGGTTTCATAGTGAATGCATGGTTTTACTTTGCAAATGGATTCAACGTTCCCAATTCAAAGTCATTAGTAACGACTACTTTATTATAATTCCCATATGAATATGGCAGTAGAAAACATAGAAAAGCCTTGTTTAAACTGTATAAACCAGAGGATTCAAAAAAAGATTTAGAAATTCCTATCTCTAATTTATCTGCTTTCCCCACCACTAGCAACTGAGGCATGCAGCTGTGGTGTCATTACCTGTTTATTTTTCTTACCTCTGACATCTATTGGTTCCCTGGTCTATTCATCTTTTGGGAGGGACGGGAATACAGCTTAGAGCCTGTTCTTTTCTTTCTGTTTCTGTTTATAGATCCAAAAACTTCTCTCCAGGGTATAGCCTTACCATTGCCCTTTGTTCAAGTTTGATGAGCTCACTCATACACATAACTGCCAGGGCATCTTTGCACAGTGGCTGAGGTGGGAAATTGGTGGAAATGTGTTTGACAGAAAAAAATACTAGCTTCTCAGTACAGATGACTGGTAGAAGATATTGGGTTGGCTGTCACAGGTGCTAAACCTCTTGAAGGGTAGAGAGGACCAAAAGGTGTTACTGACTGGCCCATGAGCTCTTGGGAATATTGACCCTCATCATGAGGGAGACAACAGGGCACATTCAAAAGATCCTTGTGTGTTCCTGGTGTTCTTCTTCAACCTCAACTTGTTTTGATGTAACTGAAGAAATTGAATGCTTAGCTATGTTTACTCCTGTCAAGATGATGTACCCTCCATACAATGCCACAGACACTATCACTCCCTTAGAAAATTCCAGTATGAAGTTCATCATGCCCTATATCTGAATTTCCTCAGTCAGAAGCCCAAGACACTCAAGTCATCTTACCATATGGTTGAGACCAGGTAGTGACATCATATTACCTGGTCTGGACTTAGGATAATTGTCTTTCCTGATTCTGGTTACTGTCAGACCTTTATTCCTTCTTCTCTTCTTCTCTAAAACCTGTGATTCCTTTTGAAGTTTATACCTGAAGATTACCCACTATCCCAACATATTGAAGTTATCTAACTAGCTCTCAGACTATTTTTCTTCGTCTCTTGAAGATTTTATCACACAGTTCATTCCATCACTACTTCTGTCACAATTTTTTATCTTAATATCTATGCAGACAATCCTGATAGTATCCTGAGTTTTTAGTTCCTTGTTCTCTTATTTGGCTAGAGTCTTGTCCTCTGTGTACTTTATATCAGCTATCCACTCTCATGGGGTTACCCTAAGGCTCTGTCATTACTGGTAGTAGCTCTCCCTCCACAATCTCAGTGTAAGCATCCCAGTCTCCAATCAACTCTTCATATTTTTCTAACATATTGTTTCTATTTCTTTTCTCAAACAATTCATTGACCCATCTGAAATCTTTAGTCCACTGGCCATACCACTTGTTCACCTCATCCATTTTCTCAACTCCCTCAAGATCTTATATTCCTTCCTTTAAACTTAGATTCTATAGTTCACTTTTATGCTTATCTCTTGCTTATGCTTTCATTTTCTTGCCCCCTTTTATTGAATCTTCTTGCATGTTTGCAAAATCCAACTCTGGTCATAATTCAATTTTCAGCCTGCTCTGTATTTATGCCTATCTGGATAAAACTGTACACTACTACTCCCTGATCTTATCTTGAATAAGTGAGCATTATCCTCAAGTCAGAACTTAGTTCTGTCTAATAACCTTGTTGATTTCCTTTATGAATTTTCTCTTACTTTGCTCGATAGCTCTTTCCTACCTTCTTCTTCATTCCCAACCATCCATCTCTGCCACAGTCTTCTCCATGAGATAACAAACTTGCTTTCTCAGAAGAGAACAGGCAGACACTGCCACCACCAAATCTACCCATCTATGCATTTGATGACAATTGAAGCACTCTCAGTGACTCTGTCTAAGGCTAGATTTGTGAAAGAGGCACAGGGTTCCATGTTTTCTGCCCCCACCCAGGGCATGGCTCCTATAAGAAGCCCTTCTGTCCTGCGCTACCCATTTTCTCCTCTTGTTCATTCCCTTTAGTAGATAGAGTGGCTATGATATAATCTCAAAATCATCTGACTTTGTTATTTCTCTCAACATCACCACTTACCTAAGAACTATCCTTAGCTCTTCCCTATACCTTTGCTACACCCAGTCAGTTACACCTCTTTCATTTATTGTTTCCTACTGCCTTTTAGTTCTGTCTCTTACTGCAATCTTACTGAACAATTTGAGTAGACTCCTATGTCCCTTCCTTGGCTCTCCAGCCCAGACAAGAGCACTGGGTCAAATCAATGCATATTAAATATATGCCGATTTCAAGAAGAATTTTATAATTTCCTTTTCAAGGTTCAGTATCTGAAAGAACAACTTCTATTATATTTTTTCAAAAACTTCATAAGAATTCTTACTGTTATTGAGGAAAATCAGGATTTTTTAATATGGTAATGAAAATGCACCATAATACTTTCCGATTTATAAATCTTGATGGCCTTGCTGAATTATTGACCATTTTCTCAATATGTACTGTGGACTTTCCTCATTCCCTTTCTGTATAGCTATACAAATTCTATCCATCTTTTTTTAAAAGAAAAAATAAAATAATTATAAATAGTAATATAATAAATATCCATATTCTCCCCACTCAGAGCAAAAACAGGTAACAATTTAGCATCTTTTACTACAGACTTATTTGTCAAAAAAAGAATATATATATGTATATATATACATATATATATACACACACACATATATATGTGTGTGTATATATATATATATATTTTTTTTTTAAGAGAGTAAAAGGGTCCTTAATCACCACCTCTAGTCTCATTTCTCATTCTTCCATATTTTCCCCTACCATAGGTCATACCATTATCTTTATTGACCTATATTTACCCATCTACTCTTTTGTTTTTTATCTCTAAAAAATGTATGGTTGAATGCTTTCATAATTTTCTCTTCTCTGTAGCAGAATCAAGGCATGGCCATATTAGGCCGTATTTCTGTGTGAACTTACCTGTCATAAAGACCTAGAATTCTTTAAGACCCATCCCATAAGACCCAGATCTAGTGCCACCTCTCCATGATCCATTTTGGTATGCAGACCTCCAGTGCCAATGTATTTGAAAATCTTCTTTATGCCATGTACTGTGAAAGTTTGTGTGTGTATAAAAGTAAATGTAAATATACTTAAGATTGGTGCTGTCTTTTGTCATTTTTGGCACTATCTTTAGTCATCTACACCTGAAAATTGGCTAGCAGAACACACACATATACACACTCACAACCCCCTTTACAAAAACTCACATGGATGTATATAATATATATTTCTCTCTGTTCACTTCTCCGGCAAATACATAAGAATAAAAGAATGAACAATAGAATGGTTGACTAAGGAATGTGTAGTGCTTCAAATTCAGTAGGTGCTCATTATCTAAGTGATGTGCTATACCGCTAATTCTTCATTCCTTTATTACACACAGCACTAGTAAAAAGTAATAAAGGGCTCTTAGCTACTTGAAGTGTTCCCATAACCTATAGGAGCATCATTTGTCTTGGTGGCAGCTAGGAAAGGAGCAAAGAACAATTTGTCTTTTTTCGACTCATATTTCCACTTAAATGTAGAGAGATAAAAAGCAAGAGACAGCTTGTACTAATTAGGAGGAGAAAATTTAAGAGAATATTGCTCTTGGCAGTGTTCAAAATACCAAGGTCAAACATGTACATTCTGTAACTCTTTTCTTCTCTCCAGAATAGTGCACTGGGTGAGAGGATTGCATGGAGGAATCTTTTTGGTTTCTACAACCAGTTCCTAACAGTAAAGTGTTTGTTCATTGAACAGTATTATTGAGAACATTACTCTAAGCCAGAAAGATTGATACATCTGGGTCTCCTGCCTCACTGGGATGCCATTATGTTACTTAAAAATGCCTTAGACAAAGGTTCAAGGACTCCTCCTTCCACTCTCACCATTTTACTTCATGTAATTTAACAATGTCATGACTTTTTGACTGACTTATGGCTCATTTGTATGGGATAATCAGTTACTAATTATCCAATTACTTGCCTCCACAGAAAACTGTATCTCCTGAAAAAAATTAATCTGTTCAGTGTCTTTTTGTCATTTATAGTCCGATTAAGAAATAAAATAGATGTTTTGTAAAGACTCAACAATTCTTCTTCTTTTTTTTAATCTGAAAACCCAGGCATTCCCATAAAACTGCTCATCATTGCTGTCCACTTCTTAGGAAAGAATCAATTAACCAATTTTCTGAAATGTTCTACAAGATCAATAACACAATACTAAAAAAATTATCTTAACTAATTAAAGCTAAATTGCACCTTTCAAAATAAATAAAACACATTTTGGAATGTGGTTTCTATGATTTCTACTGTACACATTAATTGAATTTCTAATTTATACATTTGATAGCCCATCATGGATCTCTTAGGGTCTCACTTCTAATTGTCAAGGTCCCTGTGGAGATCATTAAACACTAAGCATAATTAAACACAAGTTTTCTTTCCATTTTGAACTATTAATAAAATATGTTAGTCTTCTTTGTTCAAATGAGACTTTATTTCAGTTCCCTTCTAGTTTCCTATTTGGCATTGTAAAATAATTGCAATGTGGCTAGATATGATTTTGCGTCACCAGGACAAGTTATTTTTTTTTTTTTACAATTTAACTTTATTTTTTATTTTTTAAAATTTACATCCAAATTAGTATATAGTGAAGCAATGATTTCAGGAGTAGATTCCTTAATGCCCCTTACCCATTTAGCCCATTCTCCCTCCCACAACCCCTCCAAGCAACCCTCAGTTTGTTCTCCATATTTATGAGTCTCTCTTGTTTTATCCCCCTCCCTGTTTTTATATTATTTTTGTTTCCCTTCCCTTATGTTCATCTGTTTTGTCTCTTAAAGTCCTTATATGAGTGAAGTCATATGATTTTTGTCTTTCTCTGGCTAATTTCACTTAGCATAATACCCTCCAGTTCCATCTACATAGTTGCAAATGGCAAGATTTCATTCTTTCTGATTGCCAAGTAATACTCCATTGCATATATATATATATATATATACCACATTTTCTTTATCCATTCATCCATCGATGGACATTTGGGCTCTTTCCATACTTTGGCTATTGTTGATAGTGCTGCTATAAACATGGGGGTGAATGTGTCCCTTTGAAACAGCACACCTGTATCTCTTGGATAAATGCCTAGTAGTGCAATTGCTGGGTTGTAGGGTAGTTCTATTTCTAGTTTTTGAGGAACCTCCATACTGTTTTCCAGAGTGGCTGCACCAGCTTGCATTCCCACCAACAGCGCAAAAGAGATTCTCTTTCTCCGCATCCTTGCCAACATCTGTTGTTGCCTGAGTTGTTAATGTTAGCCATTCTGACAGGTGTAAGGTGGTATCTAATTGTGGTTTTGATTTGTATTTCCCTGATGGTGAGTGATGTTGAGCATTTATTCATGTGTCGGCCATCTGGATGTCTTCTTTGGAGAAGTGTCTATTCATGTCTTTTGCCCATTTCTTCACTGGATTATTTGTTTTTTGGGTGTTGAGTTTGGTAAGTTCTTTGTAGGACAAGTTCCTTTTATAATTAATACCATTAGGTAGGCATCTCAACACGTGAAGCAGTCATTTAATGATTCCCGTAAGGAGGGTAAAATACCATAACAGACACACATTGTGTTTCTTAAGAACTACATTTTATTCTAACAAGTATAAGCTCCATGAGGGTAGTAGCTCTATCTAGCTTGTTCATGACTATATATCATTTGTCCAGTGCTGGATACAACAAATGCTCAGTAAACATCAAATAAGTGATGTTTCTGACCTTATTGTACTCACACTAAATTATCCAAATTCTAAAGTAAGTGCTATAAATATCTGGCCTATACTGGTTTATACAAATTAACTACATCCCTCTTATTTTATACACTAACCTAGAGCATTGACCTTAAACTTTTACGTGAAGTATGACTTAAAACTTTGTTTAGATTCTGTCATAATTCATCCACTTGAATCCCACATGTGAGATATTGGATTTTTGATATAAATCAGGAATAAAAGAACACCCCGCTAGGTGAACGCCATTCCTTTCTTTATCTTCAGTTAGAAAACTAAAATGAATCCTATTTCAGTAGGCCAACAAGAAAAAGAGATTAGTTCATAACTAAGAGATATTGCTTTTCTTCACCTCTACATTATACTTGGATTCTTCCATTTGAGATACCTTGGAGTTTTCCCATTTTTTAAAGCTTTTTATTCAGCTCTTCAGATATCTGTATCTGGTGTGTTGTCTAACAGACTGTCATTTGGCTTTTCTTAAAGGAAGCAACTTTGGAGAACACCACAGACTCTAGCTTTTCATGCTATATTTAGAAGATAATTTGCTGCACCTTCTTGGATCGATTTTGCCATCTCAGTTACTTTGTGAGAGATAATTGACATTCTTTGTGCTATGACAACTGTATGTGATGGATTAGTTCTAGTGGTTGACACTGGTTAGCTTCATATCAGTCCCAGAATTTCATGAGCAACCAGATTCAAATTCTATGCAAGACACAAGAGATTTCCAAGAATACAGCCAGACTGAACCTTAGTAAAAGAGCAAACATGCAGTCTTTGAAGAAATCTTCAATTTTCCAAAGTCATGAAAAAGTTGAAAACTCAGTAGACTATTAGTGAAACAGTATCTAATGGTCAGCATATATTATAATTAAAGATTTTCAGGGTATGACGATAGCTAAGTATTATGGTTCTTTTGTATCAAAGCATTGGAGCCTTAAAAATAATAGAGCTGGGGCGCCTGGGTGGCTCAGTCGGTTAAGCGTCCGACTTCAGCCAGGTCACGATCTCGCGGTCCATGAGTTCGAGCCCCGCGTCGGGCTCTGGGCTGATGGCTCAGGGCCTGGAGCCTGCTTCCGATTCTGTGTCTCCCTCTCTCTCTGCCCCTTCCCCGTTCATGCTCTGTCTCTCTCTGTCTCAAAAATAAATAAACGTTAAAAAAAATAATAGAGCTAAAATAAATTTTTACAAATTAATCAAAAGTATAATTTACCCGATGAAAAATTAAAACTATTCCAAAAGGACATAGTAGGAAATGCTTTATGTTTAGTTATCTTTAAAGGAGTGCGTTATGGGGATATATTCTGGAGGCAATTTTCTCTTGTATTCTTGAAGATTAATGAAGTATTGATAGAAATAGTAAGGTCTATGAAAGCATTGAATGGCAGAAGCCATATCCATAAGAGTTAATATGTTTTGATAACTTTTACAAGTTGCATTTTCTTTTGTAATCATTTATCTAGTTGTTTATCTCCTTGAATTTTATACTCCTAAAGCTTATTTTCCTTTAGTATTCAGTTTAGATATAATTTAAAGACTTAGTTTCTATAACCTTAAACATAAATGTTACTCTCTTTCACCTAAGTGGTTTAATATCTTGCAGCTCCTCTACACTTATCTAGTATTGCTGCATTTAACCTTACATTGTTATGACTGAGAAGTGACAGTGCTGAGTAATATAATCTGTATGTTGGTGACAGGAGAGGAATGACTTGAGTTTAAACTAATATCAAGACAAGGCCAAAATACCCAATTGCAAAGTATAATTTGCATCACCCTAAAGTATCCATACAATCTAGAGAATAGTTTACTAATACACAGATTTATTATTTAAAATGGATCAATGGAACTTAACTCATTAGCCAAATTCTTACTGTGTTTCTGTCTCACTTTGAAGTTGGCCACATGATTCATATTTACAGAGCTGCAGAACCATGTCTCTATACTTCTTTTTCTGCAAAACTATTTACATTCAGACTTCATGGTCTTGATTCCTGAGAGTTTATCTTTGGCCACCAACCATATTGCTCCTTATTGAATCATTTCTACATAACTGAACCAAATCACTTTAAAAGATTTTCCTTCCAAATATTTTTTATAGTACTTTTAACTCTCCTCCTTTTACACATCTTTCCTCCCTCACTTCTTTCTCTCTCTCTCCTTCCTGCCTGCCTCTTTTCCTCCACCCTCCCTCTTTCCTTTCCTCCTTTCTTTCATTAGTTCCTCATTATCCAGTTAACCCATCCTGGTTTGAGGGTTTTTAGTGCCAAGATATTTTCCTGAGAACTGAATTCTCATTTGCAACAATATTTTTTTTAATGTTTATTTTTGAGAGAGAGAGAGAGAGAGAGAGAGAGAGAGAGGAACACAGGATCTGAAGCAGGCTCTGAGATAACAGTAGTGAGCCCAACAAGGGACTTGAACTCATAAACCAATTGATCATGACCTGAGATTAAGTTGGAAGCTCAGCTGACTCAGTCACCCAGGCTTCCCTGCAACAGTCTTAAACCTGTATACATGGAGTACCTTTTCTGTGTTCCAGTAAACTACAGATAGCAACGTAATTCACTCAAAATTATGGGCCATGTAGTTTAGCCCATGGTGGCTAAATGATGCGAAACAGTGAAAGGGCTCACTTGCTGAACATTCCTTCCTTGATAAATGGCTATTTTGCTCAATTTTGTAAAACAATCGCTATGGTGAATTGTCCCATTCTCAAAAACATGTGTATTTTAGTCATCTCAAGGTTTAATAAATAGAAGAGCTACTGCTCTATTGGTCTATGTAAATACGGGTTTTAGAATGGTTATTTTTACAATAGTTAATAATTAACCATTATTAATTTTTAACCAGTGGTTAATAAGTGGAGACTTTGGTAAAAGGGTACACACTTCAGATAAAACAGGAATACATGCTGGGCATCTAATGTACAATATGGTGACTATGGTTTGTAATACCATATTGTACACCTAAAATCTGCTAAGAGAGTAGATCTGAAGTGTTGTTATTACATACTATATACACTGTGAGGTAATGTGCATGTTAATTAGCCTGATTGTGGTCATCATTTCACAATATAGAGGTATATCAAATTATCAGGTTTTATACCTAAAGTGTGTGTGTGTGTGTGTGTGTGTGTGTGTGTGTGTATACATACATATACACGTTCATTTAAGAGAGAGAGAGAGATGAGAATGATCAGGGGAAAGGGGCAGAGGGAGACAGAGAAAGAATCTTAAGCAGGCTCCATACTCAGCCCTGAGCCCAACATAGGGCTCAATCCCATGACGCTGGGATCATGACCTGAACTGAAATCAAGAGTCAGATGCTCAACTGACTGAGCCACCTAGGTGCCCCAAGTATATAAAATTTTATTTGTCAATTATACCTTAAAAAACTTGAAAAAAATATACCAAACATTAAAGTAGCAATTGTGGTTGTAAATGGAGAAGTATGCTCAAAGGAGTTACTGGGTGAAAAATACTCTAGAATAGAAAAGGATACCTCTGAATTAAGAAGCCATTGCTGAGGGTGAGTATTCTTTATACAACAGTGAGAGCTGGAGAAAGCATTTGAGTAATATGACCTGGGCCACCCACAGAGAGAACAGTATTAAGAGTATAGATGGCTGCATATATACACACATGCGTGCACACACCTCATACTCCTGTGCACATATACTGTGTGTCCATGTGTACATCAAGAAAGCATAGAGGAGAAAGGGTGAATTGTGAGAAGTTAAGGAAAAAAGTTTAAGCCTCAGCTTGGACTAACCAGTCAGAATAGCCAGGATTTCCTTAAGAATCAGAGAGTTATACAATTAGAATTAGCTCAGGTGACATACCTATGGCCATCCTAATGACCACCAACTTTAGAGTTCTCTAATATGATTAGCCCTAGATTCTTTATCTGGAAAATTAGGTAAATTTCCATATCCTAAATACAAGCTACATATGAAGTGAAATCACCAGTTTACCCTAAAGATGAAAGAATTCAAATTTTAAACTTCAGACTTCTTTATCTTGCCTGCACCATAATACCTTACCCAGAAAATAAAGCAAATTTCCGTATATGAAGTAAAAACTGAATCTGCAGTGAAATCAGCAAATGCAAAGGAAAAGGAAAGGGGAAAATGCTGGGGTTCAAAAGCTTCAGAAATGATGGCAATTATATATGTTTCCTTAATTACTGGGATAATGATATGAAGGAAACTCACCAAGAGCTATGGTCGTCCTGGAAAGGTTTATGTTGGACATGATTGTTGATGGTTCATAGGAGAAATAGAATTGGCAGATAACATAAAAACATTTTTGCACTATTTTGTTGAATACTGCTTAGATTTTCTGGATTAGTAAGTAAAACAAACTCAACCTAAGTGTGGACCCCCTTAAGTTATTTCTTGATGTAATTCAAGGTCAATTTACAGATCAAGAATACAAAATTAAGTTTATTCAGTTTATGACCCAGAATTTTTAACAACTTAGGTATTTTTATTTGAGGACAACTAGCGCAAGAAGCTATTCTAAGCTGGTATGGGATAAGCAAAGTTTGTTATTTTTTATTAGGACTTTTGAACTGTTACATTAAGCAAAAAGATTTTATTTTATTTTTTTTTTTAGATTGCAAATCCTTTTATTTAAGACCAGCAAGAGTAGCCTCATACCTTTTACTGTGGTTTAAATCCTAGAACAAATAGAAAAAGACATTTGGAAAAGTTAAAAGGTTAGAAATACATACTCAGTTCCAGAGGTCCTACATAGACTAATATTTTCTATTCTCTTTCTGTCTTCTATTCATTCTTGAAATTAACGTATACTATTTTTGTTTGTAAAAGTGAGGAGGCACAAAGTGAGTTTTTTCCTGGATGCTCCTTATATGTTCAGGGTTTGTATTGGAGTTGGAACTTCACAGCCCAGGAACCCTGCCTGTCATAAAACATCCACAGTGACTTGATGACCTGTTGCTATTTGTTCTTTCTGCTTTATGCAGACATCATTCTCTCAGACCTTCATCATCACTGTAATGTAAATAAGCATCCTCTAAAAGCTAAAGCTCCAATGGTTTCATTTGAACAGAAATCCCTGAGTAACAAACTCACCTGGGTTGTAGAAGTTGCCTCAGTATGAAAGCCAGTTTCTACTGCTCAGCCCCTGTGACCTGCCTATGTTCTAAATGGAACATTCAATTACTATTACTCTTCCTGTTTTCTAACCTTTGCCCATGGTGAGCCCTTCAATATGAATAAAAAGTTCATCATTCCAAAGAGGAAGTGATGGGTCCAAACTGTATCCATCAAGTACAATATAGTTGCCTGGCCAGCTCTAGGCATAGAAAAAAAAGAACTCCCTGCTGTGCCCTTTTGTCTGAGAAAACAGTTTGCTGACATCTTTAGTCTTTTCTCCATGGGAGCTTATTTCCTTTTTTCCCCTTCACAGCATTTCTAAGATCCACATCCTCAGAAAAAGAAAGGGTGGGGGGACAAAAAGACAAGCATGAAATGCTTGTAAACTGCATCTTGGAATCTATAATAGCAATAGGATAATAAGGCAGAGGCTCCATGGCTTCTGATCAAGGTTCAGTTTCAAAGGATGACCATATACGCCTGAGACTTTTGCTGCAACCAGGAGGATCTTACCCATCAGTGTGAGGCATCAAACTGTATGTAACCCTTTCTTTCATCTCAATAATAGATGACTGGGAGGCAGCTTAGGTAGAGGCTGAATGCCATGGTTTGCAAACTTCTATACCTGTGTTGGGGAGCAGAAGACATAGCTCGTGATTAAATGCCCTGAACAAAATAAGTGGGTGTCATACCTTTTTCCAAATCTCATTCTTCTAGTGTTGTCCATCTCAGTGAATGGAGACCCAATAGTAACCTGGAAACAGATAGTAACCTCCCTCTTTCATGTTCTCTCACATTCAAACTTCAAATCCTACCACAATTAACTCATCCATTCACTTCTTACCACTGCATTTTGTAACTCATGCCATCACCAAATCTTGCCTGGACTCCTAAAACTGTCCTGAGAATGATCTTCCTAGCTTCAGTTTCAGTTCCCTCTAATGTATAGTCTACACTGCAGAGAGAATGATCTTTCTGAAAGGCAGAAATACTAACAATCTTCAATGTGATTACTGTCCTCAAAAGTCCAGATTCCTTAACATTGGTTTGTAATGCCCTGCAGTATCTGTTCCCTACTAGTATCCTCATATTTATCTCTCATCCTTTATCTGTACTGAACTAAATGCTCCCCAGGCTCTCCCACCTCTACCCCTATGTTTTGATGTATGATTTCTCTTTCCTGTAACATAATCTTGCCTTACTAGCTTCTTCCCACTTACCTTTTAGGTCTCAGACTTGCCAGTCCTTGGATTTAGTTAGGCTCCTCTACTACTGTGCCTTTAGCTCATTTCTCATCACTCTCATTTACACTGTTTTAATCACCGCAGGTATATCTTCCCTGTAAGAAAGGAAGCTCCATAATGGCTCTGAGGACAGGGGAAGCACCTCAACTTTTTTTTTTACTATTGTATGCCCTCTGAGACCCTTTCTATGCCATATGAGACCCTTTCTTCCTTCTTTCCTCCTTTTCCCTCCTTCCCTCCATGAGCACACAGTTATGGTGAGCCTGCAACAAGCCAAGTACCATTCTACATCTTGAGAACAGAATGGTGATGACATGAAAGACAAAATCAGACTCATGGAGCTCATATTTTAGTGGAGAGACTAATAAAATAAATGTATAATATAGCATCAGGTAGTACTAATGTGGTACAAAGGGAAAAAAAGCAGAGCAAGGCATAAAGAATGACCAGACTTAGGTGTGAGAAGGGTGGTGGGAATAGGCTATATTAGGCCTGAAAGTCAGAGAAATTGCACTAGAGAGAAGTAAACAGGCAAGAAAGACTTTATTCAAGACTACTGCAGTGGGGTTAAGAGTATTCCAACAGAAGAAAGAGATTCAGCTTAACTCTACTGACACAAAAAGCAGGAGAATTCCTAAGCATTGAGGTAATCTAGTGGAAAAGTACTGGAGGAGGTTAGAGTTCATGGGCAAGTGATTTCACCACCTGTGTTTGCTTCTTTTCCCTTAAGGAGGTTAGGCTCCTATTCTCCCAGAAACTGGGAAATAGTGGTGTTACCTTCCTTAATGATTACATATCAAAAGGATGGCTTACAGTTTCTTGAGCAAGAAACCCCTGGGTAATAAAACTGGCAAAAGGCTGGAAGAAGATATATGTCTCAGATTGGACATAGAAAGTTTTCTAAAGACAATGCTCTAAGAAAAGGGAGGTCAAGGACCTAAATTCAGGAAGAAGCCAATCTAAAGAAGGTTGTGTTGGTCAAGGTGGCATTTGTGCAGAGACCTAGAGGAAGTGAGAAAGGGAGTCTTGAACAGATTCTGAGCATGAGCACCGTCAGCTGAGGCAAGAGCAGGTGCAAAGGCAGCCATGAAGCATTAAGTTTGAAGTTGGAAAAGGCCAGTAGGGTTTTACTGGAACAAGCAAAGAAGGATGCAGGCAGGAGGTGAGACCTGAGAGCTTTGCCAAAGTCAGACCATGGAAGAATTCTAAGGAGAGAAGCTTAGAGTTTATTGTGATGACCCTGGGAAGCCACAGGAGGGTTTAAAGGAGAGAGTTTCATGATCATGTAAGAAGACCTGTTAGGCTGCTGTATGAGAAATGAGTTCAGAGGTTAGGGGGGTGGAAGCAGGGAGAGTGGTTAAGAGGTTGATAATAATAATCTGGACATAAATGCTGGAAAGGATGGTAATAATAGTGGATGAAGGGAGACTTAACATACGTGAAGATGTATATTCCTTGCTGAAGAAATAGGAGATAAAAGCGAAGGAAGACTCAAGATTTTCTTGCCTTGAGTGACAAGGTGAATATTGGTGCTACCATGGAATGGAGAAGCCTGGGTGGAATAGCAGGTTTGGAGGCTTGTGGGGAATATAAAGTAAAGAACTCAGTGTGGATAAACTAAATTTGAGTTGCTAAGTATGTCACCTGAGCAGTTGTATATATTACCCTGTACGTTGTACACATTACCTTGAGCTTCCTGTAGCTAAAGGGACACATCAGAGAGAGAAAGAGTTACTTCTGAGTCATTGGAGTATAACAAGTACTTAAAGACAGACCAGATTTCCTCCAGGGTATGAAGGGAAGAAGAAAAAGAGAACCTTCATTTTTCAAATTTACCTTCAACTGTTAAGGCTTTATTTACTGACTTATACCATTATTTTTTTAATCCATTTAGATTAATAGGTACTCATTTTTTCTTTCAGAGAGGCTTTCTTCTGATGTACCCAGGGCTGAATGATAGACTAAGCAAGGGCTATAAGGCAACAACAAAACAAATGTGTTTGTTCAGGATGCCATAACAAAGTACCATAGACTGGGTGGCTTACAAACAATAACAATTTATTTCTCACATTTCTGGAGGCTGGAAGTCTGAGATCAGGGTGCCAGCATGGTCCGGTTCTGGTGAGAGCCCTCTTCCCAGATACAGGTTGCCAACCTATCATTGTATCTTCACATGGTGGAGAGCAGAGAGAGAAAACAAGCTGTCCTATGACTCTTGTAAGGGCACTGATCTCATTCATGAGGGCCCCACCCTCACATCTCTACTAATAACCCCCCAAAGACCCCACTTCTTGATACTATCACATTAGAGGGTAGGGTTTCAACATATTAATTTTGGAGGAATACAAACATTCAGTCTATAACAGCAAGGGTACTGAATATGTTTTAAAGAATGTATTTGATATTTCAAGAATTTATATGAAATGCAAATAATTAGAGAAATTTCCCAACTTTATTTTACAATTTAGTCTTTTTTAGAATATGTATAAACATGGGGTAGAAGACAGTGTAATTTTCAGTCTTAATACTGCCTTGAGTAGACTCTGAACTTGGTATCAGCCTCCATAAGAAACAAATTTCAGCTCATCCTGTTCATTGTTTTTACTTATATATATTTTTAACTTGTATTTAAATTCCAGTGATTTAACATACAATATAATATTAGTTTTAAGTGTACCATATAGTGAGTGATTCAGTGCTTCAGTATAATACCTGGTTCTCATCACAAGTGCACTCCTTAATCTCCATCACCTATGTAACCCATTCCCTCATCCACCTCCTCTTTGGAAACCATGTTTGTTTTCTGTATAAGACTCTGTTTCTTGGTTTGCCTCTCTCCTTTTACCCCTTTGCTTGTTCATTTTTTCCCTAAATTTCATGTGTGCGTGAAATCATACAGTATTTGTCTTTCTCTGACTGACTTATTTCACTTAGCATAATACACTGTAGCTCCATCCATGTCATTAGAAATCTCACGATTTCATTCTTTTTCATTCCTGTGTGTGTGTGCACGTGCGCATGCACATCACTTCTTCTTTGTGCACTCCTCAATGGACACTTGGACTGTTTACATAATTTGGCTATTGTATATAATGCTGCTATAAACATCAGGATATATGTATCCCTTTGAATTAGTATTTTGGCCTTCTTTGGCTAAATACCTAGTGGTGCAATTGCTGGATCATAGGGTAGTTCTATTTTTAACTTTTTAAGGAAACTCCATACTGTTTTTTAAATGCATTTTCAATTTTAGCATTAAATAAAGTAAAAGTGACTATGTATAAATGTATAATGACACTGCATTAACCAGGGGAGATTATACTTCCTTATTAAATTTACTCAGTGGTGAATTAAACTCAAGAAACTTCAAAAATCCAATAAACCCAGGTAAGCTTCACAAAAAAACATTTCCAGGCAGTCCTCTAATATTTTTCCCCAGATATTTTATTTTTGTGTTTTTTCCCCTACATATTGAGAAATTTTCAAATATAAGGTCAGACAGGGATATTGAGTATCCATTATATGCCTGGCCTGATTCTAAGTGCCGGGGTTATAATAGCCATTTATAAAATGGATAAAAGTGTTTTCTCTTAATGCAGCAAATATTCAGTAAATGAAATGAATAAGTTAAATTTGTATGCTAAGTGGTAATGAATGCTACAGATAAACACAAAACAGTGTCGAGAAAATAGGGAGGGCTGGGTTATGGGTAGATTTGCAGGTAAATAGAATGATCAGGAATGGCCTCAATCAAAATATTTGAGCAAAAGTATGGAAAGTAAGGGAGCAAGTCATGTAGACATTATTAAAAAGAGCATTACAGGTGGAGGGGACAGGGAAAGCAGAAATTATGAGGCTGAAACATGCCTGGCATGTTAGAAGAACAGCCTGTCTGGAGCCAAGTAAAGGAGAGGGAGAGCAGTAGGAAATGAGGTTAGAGAAATAGTGTGGACCAGATCATGAAAAGCCTTTAAACTCTTGTGGTTATTTGGCACTAAATTGATGGAAAACCACTGAAGTCTTTTAATCAGAGGAATAACATGAGCTGACTCACAATTTGAAAGGGTCCCTCTCATTGTCATGTAAAGAACAGATACTGAGAACAAGGGACAAGAGTGAAAGTGAGAACTCTAGAAGGCTTTTGAAATAAAACAGTTGAAGTAATGATTAGCAATGACAGTGCACCATGGGGTTAACAGTGGAGGTAATGAGTCCTGACCAGAAATGTTTTAGAAGCATAGCTGGAAGGACTGGCTAAACCATTGTAGGTGGATTGTAAGAGAAAGGAGCCAGGTATGACGTCAAGGTTTGGCCAATAAAATTGGAAAAATGGTATTACCATTTACTGAGATAGTAAAGACTGTAAGAGAGACAGTTTTGAGGATGAAGGCCAGGAATTTGTTTTAGAACATTTTAAATTTGATGTGACTACAAGAGGTGAGGGTGGAGTTATCAGGAATCTGGTGTTCAGGGTTGCGGTCTAGGGATATCTGTTGGGATCCATCCACCTCTCTCTGATATTTAAATGAATAAGTATAGGTAGACAATTGGTCTGAGGACTGAAGCCAAGAGGAACCAGCACTGCAGAGTGAAAGCAGTGAAAAAAGGAAGAAATTCAACAGACTGATGTCATGGAACTCAAGTGAAGGAAGCATTTAAAGGAGAGATCAACTGTTTTCAATAAAGCTGACAGGTGTAGTAACATGAAAACAGCATGTAGCATTGCATTTAGCAGCATGGAGGCAGTTGGTGAACTGAGCAACTTGAGAGGGATGGTCAGAGACCTTGGTTAAAAGGGAATTGGAGGAGAGGATGTTGGCATTAGTGAATATAGATAACTCCTTTAAAGATTGTTATTAAAAAGGTGAGAAAATGAAAGAGGTCTTGACTAGAAGAACTGAAGTCCATAGGGTTTTTTGTTTATTACTGTCTTTAGATAAGAAAAATTTATGTCAATGGCTACAAATGGATTATCAAGGAGAGTTGGATATATTGGTGTTACAGGAGAGAGCAGGGAGAAGGAAGAATTGCTACAGTCATGTGCTTGAGTGGAGAAGTGGAGAAGATGCCCTTAGCTAGGACGTGAGACCAAGAGTCTCTCTTCTCTTTGCCCCTCTTTCTTCCCCTTCCCTTGTTTTTAGAATTAGGATATGAAAAAAGGAGATAAAAACCTAGCAGGAGCTTAGCTTCTTCAGCAGCATAAAGGAACTTAGTATTTCAGGTCCCTAAAAGTATTAAAGTCCTATCAATTTATAATATATTAATGATTTTATCTCCTATGAACTACTAATTCAAATATGACTAATCTTTTTGTAAGCTTGATTCAAATATATAATACCTCATTCCATTTATTTTTTTTATGTAGAACACATTCATTTTCAAAATATTTGTGATAAATATTTCTGATATTCCATCATGGTATGACCTACATGTGATTTTAAGAACATGAATATTAAGGAATAGCTTTACATAGGATTTAAAACCTTTTTCTTATCAACCCATTAATTTTTTCTAAATTAAATGAACTCTACAAAATTGTAATAACCCCAAAACCGAACTATGCATAAAGAACAACTACACATAGAACTTTGTAAAAAACTCTTAAACGTTTTTATTCTATTATCTTCTTTAACTCTCCAGGAAAATGAAGCTAATGTGCATAATATTGGAATCCAAGTTCTTTTACAAACCAGAGTGAATGTATGAATTGTTCATTATAAGCTAAAATCTAAAATAGATGAATTTTTATCATCCTTACCATCCTTTAACTGTTCTAAATGGTCCCTCTGGAGATCTCTCTCTTTTTCTCTCTTGTTCTCTCCCTCTCCCTCTCTCTCCCTCTTCCTAATCTCCCTCCTCTCCCCACCCCCTCCTTCACCCTTTTTCTTGTCCATAATGAGCTGTGAATTTTATTATGTCTCTTAAAAACAATTTTACTTTCTATGAATTTTCTTATCTGAAGTCTTCCTTGATACTATAATCACCTGCAAAAACTTCAATCTCATAGTTTATGTGTAACAATTTAGCACTACCCTTACAGTTTCTCAAGCACACCTGATGTATTTGTGACACTAATGGGTTCCCAGAAAAATGGCTGGACAGTCAGCAAGTCTTTGACTCTGCTAAGTAACACCCAGTACGTTGAGGTTTATTGGCTCTCTCAAGCCTAAAGGCTGAAGAACTTCTATTTTTGTCAACCCAGCATACAAATGCCAAATTACTAGTAAGGTCATTCCTCCAGACTGGACTAGACACTGGGATTCGTTCTTAAAAACGTGTTCTGTGGCATTTAGTTATGTCCTGTGATCTTCCATTACAAACCAGATCAAACCAAACCAAACAAAAATTCTCTCACAAAACTTTGTTTCAGCCCAGCTGTCACTCTTTTTCCTCTTTAAAGCCAGGCCTCTCCTCCCACACACTCTGCTGAAACTGCTTTCCTCATAGTTGATCTCTGAATTGCCCAATCCAGGGAGGCTTCTTCTATCCTTTTCTTTTCTTTTTTCTTTTCTTTTTTTAAAGTTATTTTAAGTAGGCTCCATACCCAGTATGGGGCTTCAACTCAGGACTCTGAGATTAAGAGTCACATGCTCTGCTGACTAAGTCAGCCAGGCGACCCTATCCTTTTCTTTTTTGTGCACCCAAGCGTTTAATTCTGTTGGTCCAAACATGTCTAACCAAACTCTTCTCCCCTTTGCTCATATGACATTATGCTATTTGTTTTATTCCTGTATTTACCTCTTTATTTTTAGGGTATTCTAATTCTGCCTTTCCTTAAGAAGCGATATTTAATTCTTTCTGACTCAGAATTCTTCCTCACTTGCAGAAGAGTGATCTTAGAAGTGCTGACTGCAGGTCAAAGATATGAAAACTAAAACTTTAATCAACTGACATTTTAATATATGTAGAATTTTGGTTATAATAGGACAAATATGAAAATAATTGACAAGAGAATAAAGCAATAAATAAATCAGAGGAAGCTAAGCATGTGATGCGGTCACATTATGGGCTTATAGGCTAACGTGATGTGGAATTAATAATATGCTTGACAGTCAGTGGTTTGGACTTTTGAATCTCCAAACTCTTTAATTTTGGAATTCATGATAAAAAAACTATTAAATATTGGCCAGAGTATCTCCTTGGTGAACTGAGATGATAAATTTCTCCCAAATAGACAGGTTTTATTCAACCCTGCAGATACATAGAATTAAGAATAGGAATTTTTAAGAAGATCAAATGTACTATATAAGCATTTTTATGTTAAAAAATCTATAATATTTAGTATTTTATGTTACTTACATGATTTAAGAAAAAATTTATCATATATGAGTTATAGCCTGGCCTTAAAATTGCTATTTAAAATGGATAATTATTGGGGCGCCTGGGTGGCGCAGTCGGTTAAGCGTCCGACTTCAGCCAGGTCACGATCTCGCGGTCCGTGAGTTCGAGCCCCGCGTCGGGCTCTGGGCTGATGGCTCAGAGCCTGGAGCCTGTTTCCGATGCTGTGTCTCCCTCTCTCTCTGCCCCTCCCCCCCGTTCATGCTCTGTCTCTCTCTGTCCCAAAAATAAATAAACGTTGAAAAAAAAAAAAGTTTAAAATGGATAATTATTTTGACTTGTGATTTTACATTGAAATCCATGACAGAAATTTGGTTTGGGTAATTAATGACTCATTCTACATCAAAGCCAGAAAGCTGAAAGCTACATTTTCCAGATTCCCTTGCAGCTATGGTTCTACACATAAATGAGATGCCCTTGAATAAGAGTTGGATTCATAACTGAATAACCTGAGGTTAAGTGGCATCCATTGTGTGGGAGCAGATGGTGGCTGAAGCAGCATGGTTCTGGAGCCAACAGCCATAAAGGTGGTGGCTTCCCATTTCAGCAGATAGCAGCTTCCTTGTTTTTTATCTTCCTAGTGACGTGGCTTCTTTCAAGAGTCAACACTGAAAAAAAAAGAGTCAACACTGGGCAACACCTTCATGATTTCACATCAACCATCTACAGAAGCAGGAACAGCAGCATCCCAATTACTCTCCTGTGTGTTTAGCCAGCTGTTCTCTGCATTGAGAGATCTTTCCTTTGTCTTCCTGAATCACATAAACCTGGCTTTCCAAACTCAATCAACATACGAGTTTATGATGGAGGGTTTCCCTAACATCCCCCACTCTCGCACCCTGTTGTCTTGGCGATTAGGACACTTTCCCACGTGTTGTCTTTTATACCTTGTTCATCCCCAACTTACTGAGTGGCACCCTCCATTATACTCACTGGTTTATTTCCTAGTTCGTAACCATATAGTAAGAACCTTGTGGACAGAAACTCTGTTTTAGCTTTCATTTTAACTATAAAACCCTAGCCCCAAGTATGATATCTGGCACATAGTAGGCGCTCAATACAGGAATTAATGAAGTAATGAGTAAATGGATATCTGAGTGCCTGTGAAAGGCTTGAAATGGCAATTTGGCGTTTCCATTAAAATAATTATTTCCAAACACATATGTGAAAATATTCCCAAAAGGAGAAACCTAATCACTCTGTAATTCAAATGAAGTAGCAATCTAATCCACTCTTGTACAGAGCTTTCATGAATATCAGGCCCATGAAGCACCATTGAATTCACTAATTCTTTCTTTCCCGTTAAGAGCCCATTAACTTAACTGAAAAAAAGGGCTTGCTGCCAGTCTCTGTGTTGGTGTGAGGCAAACATTTTACCACCAAAAATTTTAAGAGGGCAGAGCAAAATTAAAATAAGGAGGATGACTGGTTTCTTTAGTAGGTTTTACCCCTTGTAATTGTCCTATCTCGCTTTTTCAGTTATGACAAAAAGAGAGACAAAATAGGAGCTCGTGATTGGAAATATTTTTTCAAGTGTTGGAGTCACAATATAGATATTTTAGAGTTGCAGGACACTGATAAAAGAGCTTTTCATTCATAGTACTTTTAGATGTGATTTTGGCAATGATTGTAAGTTTTTTATGTTAACAGTATTGTCATAGGGGAAGCATAAAATCTTAATACAAAGGAAAATTTGGCAGTTGTATCTGCTGATGATATACCTGGTAAATTAAATATAATGGGCCTTCAAAATCTGAATTAATTTAGTGTGTTTATGTCTTTCAAACGTCTAACTGCACAGGTAAAGATAACTGGTAACTTTTTTTTTCTGATGAAGTTAAAAGAATGTTTGCAAGTGCCAAATTAGAGATTATTAATGAAAACATGAAACCATTATTATAGTATTATAATGCTATGCTGTCCATATAGTAGGGTTCAGGTTTTAACCTAATATAGTTATTGTGATACAATGAAAATCTTATTTTCAATTAAAAGATTTTTTTTTTTGTTTTCTATGTTTGTCAACTAGCTTTCATTGGATATATGTTCCCCATCAACAAAATATAGGAGTACAGCCTGTCATTCAGTGCCCCTTAGTTATAGCTGTGAACACTCCAGCAGTGCTTTTATTCTGAGTGGTGCATGTTGCTTCTAACATTGCTTTGAACACCACTCATTCAACAAAGATGTATTTTTGTGCCTATTTGTACTTAGCACACTTGCGGGTACTAATGAGCCAGTGGTAATAAAACCACAGACATGTTACTGGTATTGGCCTTTTCCAAATTTATAGGTGGTGGCTGGAAAAGGGATATGTAAGTAATGTTAAACAAAGAAAAGATAGTAATAAGTGCTGTGAGGGAGATTAACAGTAGACATAGCCCTTCACGAGCTGTCAGCTCACAGTGACTTTGCACACTGCTGGGCCTGTCCAGATTGCTCCCCAAGTTCCCCATGATGTTGACAGTGTTCCCTGAATAGCTACTAAAAGTGTTAAATAACCCTTACCTCCATGCTGGGCAGGCTTTTCTGGGAAGGGGAGTACCTGGCCATCTTGCACCGGCTTTCTGGATTTCCAGCACCTAAGTGTTCTCCAGTTGCCTTCTCCTTACAGGACTTCACATTTATTACAAGAATACTTAATACCTTAGTGAGAAGTATTTGCATTTTAATGACTAATGGTCTGGGCTTTCCAGAGAACACATGTGAGTATTTATCCAACTCTTATGAAATAGAAAGAATCTCTTATGCTTATGGTTGCTTAAATAGAGAAAGTAGCTCTGCACCAAAGCAGTGAATATGCCACTTATATTATATGGACAAATATTAAGAATTAGGTAAATAATTTAGATTTGGGATGATTTGTAGAACCTTAGCAGCATTGTGTGGCCATTTAGCTAGGACTCAGAGGCATGGTAGTGCTTTGGTTTTATTTTCAGGAAAATGGGTTCAAGTCTAGGTGCTGCTAATCACCGTGGTTCTTATATGACATTGAGCAAGTTATATTTCTGACACTTGGGTTCATTCCTGATATACCTAAGTAGAAACAACTGCTCTGCTTGACTTCCAGTAGACTATGAAGTTTAAATGGAAGTGTACCACAGAATTATATATTGATAACAGTTTCCTTAAATTTAGAATTGAAAAAAGAATAAAGTAATATTTATGAGCTGTAGGCCAGGAATAACTCAACGTAGGCAGAGTTGTTTTTAAGTTACAGATGAGGAAACTAACAGAGGGTAAGTGATTTACCCAAAGTCACATTGAAATAAGCATTACTGAAATGAGAAGTTATTTGATACTATGTCCTATTCTCTTTTTCTTAAGTAGGAAAATTTACGTCATGACTTGTATTTCATGTCATTAGAAGATTGGTATTCAAAGTTGGCATTAAAAGTTTAAAAAGTGGAGACCTTCAGAATGATTTGTTTCTTGCTTTTATCCACCAAAATGGGCCTATTTTCATTTGATTTACAGACTGACCTCTTTAAAAATCTAGAGTTCCTAGATTAACATGATGAGTAAATGATGTATGAATGAATGAATGCCTCTCATACAGGCTATTGTATATTGGTGAAATTACTTGAGAGCTAGCCAAACTTTTGCTCTCAAAGGGAGACCACATGGACTCCCATAATAATTTTCTTAAAAATATGCAAAAAAAGGCTTAGAAATGTTGGTTAGCTTATTCAGTATTGTCTCCAAGGAAACTCTCTCTCTCTCTCCTTCTCTCTCACTCTCTCTCTCTTTTTCCCTTGTAGCCTGAGAATTAGTGTGTAGGAGGGATTCTGTGGAAGGACCTGTTAAATTATGTTAAATATTCATTTGTTCATTTTAGCATCTGGATAAAGACTTCTTTACACTTTGGAAAATATATATCCGAAGGAAACTTGAATTGACTTGGTGAACTATCTTCCTCCCAAAGAGAAGGATAAATAAACTGGAACTATATATTTTCTTATATTGCAAAAACATAAAAATATCATAAAGGAAAATCAAAGTTGTAATGGGTTGGTAGAACTGCTGAGTTAGTTGTAATATTTTTAAACACTTTAGCATAGCAGTATTGATTTTCTATACATATGTATGCAGAAATATACAGGTGTTTACAATCTTGGTATAGTTTGTAATGAATTTTAAAGGTGTTACAAACAATAGCAGAAACCCATGAATGATTAGCATTTCAAATCCAAGGTGGATAGAAGGTATGATGAAACAGCAAATTATACTTTTTAATAAGTGCATTGTTCTGCTGAAAGAGATTATCGTATTCACTGACAGCCAATTCTGTGGTGATAAATTATTGTTTAAAAGCCTTTCCCTATGATATTTTTGGGAAGCAGTTAACAAATAACTGCTCAGCTAATTTTTATATATGCATTTATAAATCTTTGCTTTAGTTAAATTTCACACTGGGTTAACAGATAGATATTTTTGATAGTATATATACCTTCCTCACCTTCTCTTTCATTTAAATTTTCCAACATAAAATAATTTTCCCAACCATGAAAATGGAGCATAATGTGAAAAAAATGGCATGGTGGAAGGTATAATTTTGGGTTTCATACCTGTTGCCCTTTCTAACAATAGGCACCAATCACCACCTAGAATTCCAAAGTTATCTTGTCTTCAAATAATGAAACATTTGTTATGGTCCCTCAAATTGTGATTAAATTAAGGCCAAATTTCTATCTTACTTAGAAGTTCTTTCTGAGGTCTTTAAAAATCAAGGAAATTCTTCTATCCCTATACATTTTTTGGACCACAAGGTAGATTAAGCATAAGGGAAAACTGGCTTGTTTATTTTTAAATTGGAACAAATTAAAAGCTCACAAGACAATAAGGTTTTATGTTGTAAAATTTTTACTCTTAATTGTCCTAAACGTCTTAGGATTCTGGACTATAATATCAATAATTGTATGGTTTTCTGGTTGATCAATAGTTTTCTAGTTAGTCACTCAACATAAGCTGTTTATTTCAGCATAAGACATCTAATGACAAATAGATGACATCAGAGATGATCTAGTTATGGAAAGTTTAAGGTCCACAGAAAGGATGCCCTCCAAACAAAACATTCTTCTTCAAAGACCTGAAATACAAACATTGGATGTTTTGTTTTTTTTTTTTGCTTTTGGGTGCTTTTTGTCAATAAGAAGTTCTAAATGAAGTGCAGATATCCAGCCAGTGGGCTCAGAGCTGTGTCCTTCCCAGAAGCAGCAGCAGGAGAGAAGATCAGTAGAAAGGGAGGAAAGCTAGTTAGAAACTAAACTTCTTGACCTTAAAATTTTGCCTCCAGCTGCAATGAAAATTCATGGCTGAAGTATGTCATCCTCTCCTTCACAGTAAGTGGTTTCAACTTAATTTTTCAGAATACTTCTCTTGTAATGAATTTCTATTATTCACCTTTTGGGTGATACCCATCTGGGATTAGCAACAATACAACATTAATTATGCCTTAGTAAGTTTTTTTAAAATCATGTAGTTTTAAACAATAATGACTAATGTTAGACATGGATACTTGGAAAAGTTTACAACTTTTTGTCCTCATTTATCTCACCAATACCTTTGTATTCATATGTATTTACAAATTTCCTCTACCTGCAAAGGGAGTTCCTAGAACAAGGACTATTCTGTAGGTTTAGTAAATTAATAGTCTATTGAAGATTAAGAAAAAGTGAAAGGCAGAATAGTCTTTTTATTATCTGCATATTGTCCAATTTTCTCTCAATATTCTTTTATCCATTTTATTCACTAAATGTCAGTAAAGCATTATCCACATAAAAAGCTATGAGTAACTACAAAAAAAATGTTTTACTTACAAATAAAGTTCCATATAATTGTGCTTACCTTTGGAGATTCAGGTCAGTGTGAAGATTATTTGTTTATTCCTTGGCTAAGATTTCTTAATGTTGGTCCTATAGAAAGGAGTTTGTACTCATCATTGTGTGGATTGTTGTTCACCTAGAAATATATTGGACTGAAGTGTAAAATTATGTTCTGTGGTCGAACAAGCTTCTCTTTCTTCTGGGCTATCCATTCAGGAGAGTTGTTTTCCCTTCTCTGATATAGAACCCTTACCAAAACTCAGAACTGGCATAGAGATTACACATTCCTTCTTTCAATTCAATCAAGCCTCTCACCTTTCAGAAAACTGTGTGAGTTTCATCTATTTAAATAAACTTACTGACAGAGACCAGCTGGTTAGCCCAGATAGGCTACAGCAGATCACTGTAGACAACAGAAACAACAGCAGTTCAGAGATTTTGTTTTGTTTCTTTGGGAGCATATCTTTCATCCTGTCAGTGCAAAAATTGCACTGGACAAAGTTAAGCAAAGAAGAGTTCTGGTTATTGCAGTATGGGAAAAAAAAAACTGAACTCATTTGCCCTAAAACAAAGGACGTGAATGGTTTTAAGCACTGGAATTGTCTGAAGATTGTTAGGGAAGAAGATCAATCTATGGTATATGCCTGGCACATTGGGTTGTTCTTGATTTAGGAAATGTTTTTTTCTTTATGATTAGATCATCTGTGTTGACTAACTGGTGCCCATCTAAGTTAGGCTCCTGCCCTCCCACAGAAACTGGGAAATAGTGTAGCTATCTTCCTTGATTATATTTCAAAGAGTTGTTTCTCAGGTCTTAAACACATTCCTGGGTTACAAAACTAGCAAGAAGATTTTTAAATGATTTGTATCTGAAAGAGGCAGAGAAAGAATTTATAATTACAAGTTTTTGGGGCGCCTGGGTGGCGCAGTCGGTTAAGCGTCCGACTTCAGCCAGGTCACGATCTCGCGGTCCGTGAGTTTGAGCCCCGTGTCGGGCTCTGGGCTGATGGCTCAGAGCCTGGATCCTGTTTCAGATTCTGTCTCCCTCTCTCTCTGCCCCTCCCCCGTTCATGCTCTGTCTCTCTCTGTCCCAAAAATAAATAAACGTTGAAAAAAAATTTTTTTTTTATAATTACAAGTTTTCTAAAGCAAATGATCTAAGAAAAGAAATGCCAGGGGCCTAGGGTTAGGAAGAATCTTGTTTAAAGTTTTGTTAAACTGAGGGACATGTTAAGGCTGTCTTGATGAATAGTAAACATGATTTGTGTTCATAACATACCAGCCATAAAGTTTCCTTGATTTCCAAACAACCAATTTGAAAATCTGTATCACTTTGGAGCAAGTTTGAACTGATGTGCATCTCTATGGTTGACCTATAAAATATTCTAAACAAATAAATAGTTAAATGAGAGAATTTTAAAATTTCTTGAAAACAATTTTAAAGTGCATTTTAAAAATTGTTAAATTTCACCCAATATTACATACCATTGGTTTAAAAATGATAAATCTAGGGGCGCCTGGGTGGCTCAGTCAATTAAGCGTCTGACTTCGTCCCACAGTTTGTGAGTTCAAGCCCTACTTGGGCTCTGGGCTGACAGCTCAGAGCCTAGAGCCTGCTTTGGATTCTGTGTCTCCCTCTCTCTATCTCCCCCGCTCATGCTCTGTCTCTGTCTCTCTCAAAAATAAATAAATATTAAAAAATTTTTAATGATAAATCTTTCCTATCCATTAAAACCAATCACCTAGTGGCAGGATATATTCAAAGTACTGAATCGGAAAAATATGCAGCCAAGAATTCTTTATCCAGTAAGGCAGTCATTCAAAATAGAAGGAGAGATAAAGAGTTTCCCAAACAAACAAAAGATAAGAGTTCATGATCAGTAAACAGCCCTGCAAGAAATTTTAAGGGGAACTCTTTGAATGGAGAAAAGACAAAACAAAACAAAAAAGACTGAAAACAACAAAGACTAGAAAGGACCAGAGAACATCACCAGAAACACCAACTCTACAGGCAACAAAATGGCACTAAATTCATATCATTCATATCATTCATTTCTATAAATGGCAATGGACTAAATGCTCCAATCAAAAGACATATCAGAATGGATTAAAAAAAAAACAAGATGCATCTATATGCTGCTTACGAGAGACCTATTTTAGACCTAAAGCCACCTTCATATTGAAAGTAAGGGGATGGAGAACAATCTATCATGCTAGAGTTTTCTCCAGGTCTGTGGGCTGCCTTTTCACTCTGTTGAATAGAGTCTTTTCATTCACAAAAATTAAATATTAAAATTATCATTGAGTCCAATTTATCTATTTTTTTCTTTTGTTGACTCTACTTTTAGAATTTCATCCAATAAGTAACTGCCAAATCCAATGTTGTGAAGATTATGCCTTAGGTTTTTTTCTAAAAGTTTTATTTCAATTCTTAACTTTAAATGTTTGATCCATTTGAGTTAATTTTTTGTATATAGTGTTAGCTAAGGGTCCAGCTTCAGTCTTTTGCATGTGGATAACCACTTTCCCCAACACCATTTATTGCAAAGACTATCCTTTCCCCATTGAATGCTCTTAGCAACTTAAATAATAATATATGTGAGGGTTTATTTTTAGGCTCTCTATTCTATGCTCTTGGTCTATATATTTGTTGTCTTTATACCAGTACCACACTGTTTTAATTATTGTAAGTTTGTAGTAGTTTTGAAATCCCCAAGTGTGAGTCCTCCAACTTTGTTCTTTTTCAAGATTGTTTTTGGCTGTTGAGGGTCCCTTGAGATTACATATGAACTTTAGAATGAGTTTTTGTATTCCTTCCAAAAATTTCATTGGGATTTTGATAGGGATGGCATTGATTCTGTAGATCCCTTTGGGTAGTATTGACATGAAATCTTAACAATATTAAATCTTCCATGAGCATCGGATTTCTTATCATTTATTTACATTTTCTTTAATTTCTTTCAGCAATGTTTTGTAGTTTTCTTTAACCTCCTTGGTTAATTTATCAGTATTTTATTCTTTTTGATTTCATTGTAAATTGTATTATTTTCTTAAGTTCGTTTTTAATTGTTCATAGTTAGTATATGGAAATGCAACTGGTTGTTGTGTGTTTTATTTGTGACCTACTTTGCTGAATTGATTTATTAGATTTAATTTTTTTTGTGGAATCTTTAGAATTTACTATACTCATGATAATATTATCTGTGAACATTAATTAGGATGATCTCTACATATTCTTCATATATGGCTTTTATTACATTGAGATAGTTGATTTCTACTCCTAATTTGTTGAGTTTGTTTTTTAATCATGAAATAATGTTAAATTTTGTCAAAATTTTTGTTGCCATCAATTGAGATGATCATGTGGTTTTTTCCTTCATTCTGTTAATGTAGTGTATTACATTGCCAAGTTTTGTAAGTTAAATCATCTTCACATTCCAGGAATAAATCTCACTTGATCTTGGTATAAAATCTTTTTGCAATGCTGCTGAATCCAGTTTGCTAGTATTTTGTTGATCATTTTTGTATCAGTGCTCAAAAGGGTTATTGGTTTATAGTTTCTTCTAGTGTCTTTGGTTTTGGTGTTAGGGTAATACTGGCCTCAAAGAATGAGTTAGGAACTATTCCTCGCTCTTCACGTTTTGGGAAATTATGAGAAGTATTGCTGTTAATTCTTCTTGAATCTTTTGATAGAATTCACCACTGAAGTCATCAGGCCCAGAGATTTTCATTAGTGGGAGATGTATGATAACTAATTCACTATCCTCACTGGTTATAGGGGTATTCATATATTCTATTTCTTTGTAATTTAGTCTTGGTAGGTTTTGTGTTTGTAGTAATTTGTCCATTTCATCTAGGTTATCCAATTTGTTGACATAAAATTATTTATAGTCTTTTCTTATCATATTTTCCATTTCTGTAGAATTAATTGTAATGTCCTCACTTTTATTTCTGATTTTTAGTAGTTTGAGTCTTCATTTCTTTCTCATTCTATCTAGCTAAAATTCTGTCAAGTTTGTTCATCTAGAACCCTGTAACTCTTATAAGCATACAAATTTTGAGTGCCTAATATGTGCCAGACAATGTACACGACATGGAGTTTTATTTGTAAAACTATGAAGACTGTGTATATCACTTTGTTTTATTTTCACAGTGACCCACTGGGGAACAGTATTATTATTTCCACTATATGTATTAGAAAACTGAGATACAGAGAAGCTGTATCCAAGGTCACAAAACTTGTAAGAGGCAAAACCATATTTAAACCTAGGCAATCTTCCTGCAGAGCAACATACTTAGCCACTATGCCAAACAAGTAAATATAAAAATCATTAATTATTCTGTTTTTGATTTTAGCTATTCTTACAGGTGTGAGTTGATATTTCCATGCAGTTTTTATTTGCATTTCCCTGATGATTAGTGATTTCAAGCATCTTTTCATGGGTCTGTTGGTCATCTATATGTCTTTGGAGAAATGTCTGTTCATATCTTGGGCTCATTTTTCAATTGGATTGTTCTTTTTTTGGTGTTGAGTTGTGTATGTTTTTTATATATTTTAAGTATGACCCCCTTATCATATATATCATTTGCAAATATCTTCTCCCATTTGGTGGGTTGTCTTTTTGTTTCGTTTATGGTTTTCTTTGCAATGCAGAAGCTTTTTATTTTGGTGTAGTTCCAATAGTTTATTTTTGCTTTTGTTCCCCTTGCCTTAGGGGACAAGGGAAAATGTTTTCTTGGATGATCACAAAGAGATGACTCTCTATGTTTTCTTCTAGGAATTTTATGGTTTCAGGTCTCAGATTTAGGTCCTTAATCAATTTTGAGTTTATTTTTTGTATCTGGTGTAAGAAAGTTGTCCAGTTTCATTCTTTTGCATATAACTGTCTAGATTTCCCAACACCATTTGTTGAAGAGACCGTCTTTTTCCCATTGTATATTCCCTCCTCCTTTGTCATAGATTAATTGACCATATAATCATGGGCTTATTTCTGGGTTCTGTATTCTGTTCCATTGATCTATGGTCCATTTTTTTTTATGCCAGTACCATACTATTTTGATTACTATAGCTTTGTAGTATATCTTGAAATCTGGGATTGTGATACCTCCAGTTTTGTTGTTCTTTCTCAAGATTGCTTTGGCTCTTTGGGATCCTTTGTGGTTCCATACAAATAAATACTTAATAAATCCTATAAAGGGTGAGGGGAAAGCCTGGTATGAGAGAGAATACAAGTGTGATTCTATTTTAGAGTGGGTAGTCACACAAGGCCACTCTGAGTGAGGATGTCATATTTTAGTTGAATTTTAAACTTGAGTAAGAGCCATCATCTAAAAGACTGAGACCCCAGTAATCCCTTATGGTAATCAATCAACCCAGCTGTACCCTTACAGCCACCCATGTTTGTCCTTCTCCTTCCTGCTTTCATGACTGTGCCCTTTCCTATGTTGTCATCTCTTCCACTTAAGAATCATTTTTTGGCTTAATGTAAAATTTACCTTCTTACTGCTCTGAAATCTTATGATATATAATAATTCATGTGCAAGGTCTCTGACAGTCCCTTGTCCTGTATTATTGGTGTATCTGTTTATATTCAATAAGCCATATAAACACTGATCAGTTACACAACCCCTCCACCTATTCTGAGAGGTTCTTTACCTCTGTAGGTCATGTCATGTAATACCAAGTGAATATCACTGTGCTAGCTATAGGTGCTAAAACCAGGGCTGGACCTCTGACCTGAGAATGGTAAATATTTGTTTTTCAGGTGTTTATCTTTGTTCCCCAAACCGTGACATAGGACTCTAAAAGATAGAGACCATACATGAGTTTTATTGTTTTGTAACTATCTCTCCCCAACACATGTAAATGCATATTCATAGAGTATTATTCTTAAAAAAATATTTTTCCTCTTATATGAGTGAAAAGCAGTCTCAAGTGACCCCTCAGTGGTAATAGAATTTTCCAGGATGTGAGACATCAGAGAATATGATGAGTTTCTACAACTCTAGTTCTATCCCAGCACAACAGCAATGCTTGTTCCAAATTGTTTGAGTATACAACTCTAATATGTACAGTTCTGACCATGAGAATACAGATACAGAGCATAGGATATGTATGCTGAGTGGTGGCAGATGAGGCTGAACATGTAGGCAGGCATCTTTCTTTGCCATGCTAAATACTTTGAACATTGTCCTGTGGAAAACAGGAAGCCATTGAACAATTAAATGTAAAGCAGTAACCTGGTCAGATATATGTGCTAAAAGATCACTGTCTCTGATCTGGCAGTGACAGAGATTTAAAATGGAAGTTCCTATAGTCATAATTGAGAAGAAGGCTGCTGGAGTAGTCAAGAGGATAAATAAATAGCGGGCTGTGAAAGAATTTATGGGGCCAACAGCCGAGATTTTTACAATGTTTAACTGACTAGAATTAGAGATCAAATGGCTATAAGTGATGAAAGAAAGGAGGGTAGGACAAACATTAGATTCTTATGTGAATTCCTGACTGTGTCGTGGTACATTTATCATGATCATAAATACAGAAGGAGCAAATTTAGACTGGCTGAGGATGGAGGAAATTATTATAAATTTAGTTTTAAACATGTTGATATTGGGTTATGTATAGGACATAGCAAAATGTTAAATAGTAAGGTGCAAAAATCTAGTTTGGGGAAGTGGGCTGGACTAGAAATGAAGCTGTCAGAGTCATCACTACATAGGTGATGATAGAATTCCTGGCAAGGAATGAGACAGCTGAGGAAGGAGAAGGGCAGAGAGAAGCCAAGGAGAAAACTAGGGGTGAACAATGGTTAAAGTGTGAGTATTTTAATCAATCAATTATCATTTCCATGAGCAAACAGCATGTTAACATAATACTAGCCATAATAAGGGTGGAGGAAAAATAATAAAGTAATAAAAGATATAGCTGTGGTCATGAACTGTCTTGGTATATACTTTTATGTTAGATACTGTGTCCTATAAGAAAAGAAGTGTTATCATGGAAGCCAAGAGAGCAATGATATTAAGAAGGACTGTGAGCAATGTCAAAGAGAGATGAGGAGAGAAAAGCCTCATTGGAATACACCTTAGGTATTTGTGGGGAAAACTTAGTTCTAATTACTTTTAGAAGGTGCAGGGAATGTTCAGTAAGTGATTAAAGCCACTGTGTTGTAAGGTAGTTCTATTTTTAAGTTTTAAATTTTTGAGAACTTCCACACTGTTTTCCAGAGTGATTGTACCAGTTTGCGTTCCCACCAACAGTGTAAGAGGGTTCCCCTTTCTCTACATCCTCACCACGATGTGTTGTTTCCTGTGTTATTTTTAGCCATTCTGACAGGGGTGTGAGGTGGTTGCTCATCATGGTTTTGATTTGTATTTCCCTGATGATGAGTTATGTTGACCATGTTTTCACATGTCTGTTAGCCATCTGGATGTTTTCTTTGGATAAATGTCTATTCATGTCTTCTGCCCATTTCTTAACAGGATTATTTGTTTTTCAGGTATTGAGTTTGATGAGTTTTTTATAGATTTCGGATACTATTCCTTTATCAGTTAGGTAATTTGCAAATATCTTCTCCCATTCTGAAGATTGCCTTTTAGTTTTGTTGGTTGTTTACTTCACTGTGCAGAACTTTTTTATCTTGATGAAGTCCTAATAGTTTATTTTTGCTTTTGTTTTCCTTGCCTCTGGAGATGTGTCTAGTAAGAATTTAGTACAATTGATGTCAAAGAAGTTGCTGCCTGTGTTCTCCTCTAGGATTTTGAGGATTGTAGGTCTCACATTTAGGTTTTTCATACATTTCGAATTTATTTTTGTGGATGGTATAAGAAAGTGGTTCGGTTTTATTTAGCTGTCCAGTTTTCCCAACACCATTTTTTGAAGACAATTTTTCCATTGATATTCTTTCCTGTGTTGTCAAAAATGAGTTGACCATATACTTGTAGGTTCATTTCTGGGTTTTCTAGTGAGTTCCACTATGTGTCTGTTTTTGTGCCAGTAACATACTGTCTTTATCACTCCAGCTTTGTAGTAAAACTTGAAGTCTGGAATCGTGGAATTCCTGGAAGCTGGAATCCAGCTTTGCTTTTCTTTTTCAAGATTGCTTTGGGTATTCGGGGTCTTTTGTAGTTCCATATAAATTTTAGGATTGTTTGTTCTAGCTCTGTGAAAAATGCTGGTGATATTTTGATAGGAATTGCATTAAACGTGTAGATTGCTTTGGGGCTCATGGGTGGCTCAGTTGGTTAAGTATCTGACTCCTGATTTCGGCTTAGGTTATGCTCTCTTGATTTTTAAGTTTGATCCCTGCATGGGCTCTGTGCTGATAGCGTGAAGCCTGGTTGGGATTCTCTCTCCCTCTCTCTCTGCCCCTCCCTGGCTTGCTCACTCTCTTGCACGTGCGTTCTCGCTCTCTCGCTCTCTCTCTCAAAATAAATAAACTTAAAAACAACCCGTGTAGATTGTTTTGGGTAGTATAGACATTTTAACAATGTTTGTTCTTCCAATTCATGAGCATAGGATATTTTTCCATTTCTTTGTGTCATCTTCAATTCCTTTCATCAATATTTTATAGTGTTCAGAGTATAGGTCTTTCACCTTTTTGATTAAGATTACTCCTAGATATCTTCTGAGTTTTGGTGCAGTTGAAAATGGGATCGATTCTTGATTTCTCTTTCTGCTACTTCATTATTGGTATATAGAAATGCAGCAGATTTCTGTACACTGATTTTGTATCCTGCAACTTTATTGAATTCATGTATCAGTTCTCACAATTTGGGGTTGGAGTCTTCAGGTTTTCTACATAGAGTATCATGTCATCTTCAATTAGTTAAAGTTTGACTCCCTCCTTGCTGATTTGGGTGACTTTTATTTCTTTTTGTTGCCTGATTGCTGAACTAGGACTTCTAGCACTATGTTAAATAACAATGATGAGAGTGGACATCCTTGTCTTGTTTCTGACCAGAGAGGGAAAGCTCTCAGTTGTTCCCCACTGAGGTTGATATTAGATGTGGGTGTTTTTTTATATGGCCTTTATGATGTTGAAGTATGTTCCCTCTATCCCTACTTCCATTGAGGGTTTTTATCAAAAATCGATGCTGTACTTTCTCAAATGCTTTTTCTGAATCTATTGAGAGGATCATATGGTTCTTATCCTTTCTTTTATTAATGTGGTATATTAGATTGATTGATTTGAAAATATTGGACCACCCTTACTGCCCAGGAATGAATCCCACTTGACTGTGGTGAACAATTCTTTTAATATACCATTGGATTCCATTTGCCAGTATTTCATAGAGAATTTTTGCATCCATATTCATCAGTGATATCAGACTATAACTCTCTTTTTTAGTGTAGTCTATGTCTGGTTTTGGAATCAAGGTAATCCTGGCCTCATAGAATGAGTTTGTAAGTTTTTCTTCCATTTTTATTTTTTGGAATAGCTTGAAAAGAATAGGCATTAACTCTCCTTTAAATATTTGGTAGAATTCCCTGGGAATCCATCTGGCCCTGGACTTTTGTTACTTAAGAGTTTTTGGTTTTTTTTAAGTTTATTTATTTATCTTTTGAGAGAAAGAGAGAGAAAGAGTTCAGTGGAGGGTCAGAGAGAGAGAATTCCAAGCAGGCTTCACACTAGCAGTGCAGAGCCCAGTGCAGGGCTCAAACCCATGAACCATGAGATCATGACCTGAGACAAAATCAACAATCAAACACTTAACTGACTAAGTCATCTGCTCGCCCCTTGTTTGGAGATTTTTCATTACTGATTCAGTTTCTTTGCTGGTTATTGGTCTGTTCAAATTTTTATTTCTACCTGTTTCAGTTTTGGTAGATTATGTTTCTAGGAATTTATCCATTTCCTTCAGATTTCCTAGTTTGTTGGCATATAATTTTTCATAATATTCTGTTATAATTATTTGAATTTCTCTGGTGTTGGTAGTGATCTCTCTCATTTGTAATTTTATTTCTTTGTATCCTTTCTCTTTTCAATACATCTGGCTATTGCTTAGGGGTTTATCATTTTATTAATTCTTTCAAAGAACCAGCTCCTGGTTTCATTGATCTGTTCTACTATTTGTTTGTTTGTTTCTATATCATTTATTTTTGCTCTAATCTTTATTATTTCCATTCTTCTGCTGGCTTTAGGCTTAATTTGTTGTTCTTTTTCTATTTCCTTCATGTGTAATATTAGGTTGCATATTTGAGGGTTTTTTTGTTTTTTTTTTTTTTGCTACTTGAGTAGGCCTGTATTGCTATGTATTTCCCTCTTATGACCTCTTGTTGTGTGAGAATGGAAAATCTTGAGGCTCTTATATGATGTAGTACCATAGGACATCTCCCTCATTAAGACATCCTGTCCTGATTATTCACTGTTTAAACAAACCTGACTCTTTCCTTTGGGGAGTTTAAATGGAAAACATCAAGATAGAAAGTCATTTGTTTTTTTTTTTTAATTTTGGATGTTTGGGTTTTTTTGTTTGTTTTGTTTTTGCCTATAGAATCTAAAGAAAGGCAAAAGGAACCTTTCTGAAAACATTTCTATCAAAGTAAAGAGGCACAGAAACAGACCTAAGAGAGGAGAAAGAAGACTTTCCATTTGATATGGCAAACCTGTCAGTAAGATATGTGATTTATCCTATGGGAGGGGCACTATGGAAAGTATTAAGAAGATTGAAAGAAGAGTCCTTAAGCTGGGAATAATCACATCAGTGCTAGGGACCTGAGAAAGGAGGAGAACCTAGGGAAAAACAAATGTGGTGTCTTGCTAAAATGTCATTTGAAGAAATGAGGCTTTGAAGCTAAAAAAATGGAAAATGTCTATATATTGTATAGATCATGCTTTGAACAAAATAGAGATCAAATGTCTAGAAAGTACATGATAAGTTTTTAGTCTGGCCTATATAAATAACAGTAAGGCTATTGAGATGAACAAACTATGACATACTAAGCTTAGGTAACTATCACCAAACTAGGCCAAACTCTCTTCACCAAATTTGATGTCTTTGTAACCTACATGGCTAGAGACCAACTTTATTTAAGTTTTAGCTCTATAATTTAAACATAATTTTTTGCCTCTCACCTACAGTGACCATATATGAGAGATATGGGTTCTCAGAGTATAGTCCTCACAGAATTTGAATGCTACTTTTTAAAAAATCCCACAAAAATTATTAATTTAAGAGACTCATGACAATAATGATTTTTCTTTGAATATTTTCAAACAGAAGGTGCTTAAAATAGTGCTATAGAGGTTATTAATCAAACATTAGTTAGAAGTTAGATTAATTGACCTCTTAGATTCTTCCTGCTCTTTAACTCTACATTTCTTTGAAACAAGTAGGGTTAAAACAGAAAAGAAGGCAAATTATTTTACTGTCTATCCTACACTAAAACTGTGGCATACTAAACATGAGTAGATCAAGACCCAGTCTTTTTCTGATACTTTATTTACAATGATTAGAGAAAATAAAAGTAAATAGTTGGTTCTATTTTATTTCTGAAAATTAGTTAACTTCACTCTTTTGGAAACATTTGTAAGTTGATTCCATTAAAAGGATTTTTATCAAATAGTTTTGAGACACTGAAAAACACTGGTGTTTTGGAAATCAACCATTATTTAAAGATCATTTGCTGAATTAAATGTGCTATAAAAATTGCAAAAAAATATTGATAAAACTTATTTTTTGTATTTAATGTTTGCATTTTAATGTTTTACAGGAATACTTGCATCAGATATTTAGTTTCTTAAGAGAAAGCATAATACCCATTCTGTTATTAAGGTGTACTTTTAGAAAGTCTTTGAATCTATCTGTCTGATGTCTTTCATCTCTGTATTCTTGTGAGTGAAAAAAATCATTGGGAAACATTAAAATATTCAAAAAGCATACATGCTGGAAAACATTAAGCTAAAAATTGTTGATGAAATACAAAACACAAAGACTGACATGATGATGTATTCAAATTTGGAGCAAAATGACTAGTGCACTTATGGGTAATGTTTAGAGATAGTTAATATTTTGTTTGATGGGGCAAAGAAAGAGATTGATAGTGAAATTAGAAAGATATTCATCTTGGCCATTAAGGAATTAAAACCATGCATAAGTATAATGAGTGCTATTGAACATTATATGGGTTAGACTTAAATAATAGATTGAACACAGATTTTAGAAGTTGCTTTCTTCTTCGTGTCACTCTCTTTTCTCTCATTCTGTTACATATATGCCTATAACACACACCAGAAACACACAGAGACAAAACTACATACTTTGAGCATACACCCACACCCACAAATGAAAAACAGAAGTGTGTGTGTGTGTGTGTGTGTGTGTGTGTGTAAGAGAGAGATCGTTAGCTGTACACTTTCTACACTCCCCTAATTTTGGCAGAAGAGATTGAAGAAAGCTTAGAATAAATAGAAAACTTAGGATAAGAAGAAAGGATAAAAGGTGCATTAGTAGCCCAGGTAACAGAAATACTAGATTGCCTAGGGGCTGATAGACAAACTCACTTGTAAGGAGAAGTTGTTGTCTGATGTGAAATAGACAAGAAAAATGGAGGAGAAGCTGATCATTGAATTGGGCTTCTAGCAGGTATATGCACATCTTGTGTCCTGTCACTCTAGAACAACTGAAATCATGTCTTATCCACTATTTCACCAGAGTAGCTAAGTTTCCTTCCTTGAGGGAAAGCCTCCTGTGTACTTATAAGGATGCAAAATTATCCTACCAGCAATAAATGCTACAAATTCAATATATATCTATGACAAACTCAAAACTGAGGTGGAAATAACCTTATATGGATTCGTTTTAAATACCTAAAACAACTACCAAACAGCCTAACTCATGTTTTGTTACTGTGGAACTGAATTTATTAACTGGATCAAATTTGTGAGGCAAAATAGCTGGAACAAGTTCCATCTACCTTAGAGGGAGGAATAGAATTAGAAATGGAAAGAGATTATGAAATTTGTCTACCTGGAAATCTTTTAGGAAATCGCATCCACTGCCAATCCTTTTAGGGGAAATCTACCTGTAAGGCAGAGGGAGAGAAAAACAAATCAGGGATTAATGTTTATCTTTATAAAGCCCATGGCTAACAGGAATCACTCACTTTCTTTCCCCTCCCCACCCCTAACTTCACTGAGATATAACTGACAAATAAAAATGAAAAATGTATATATTTAAGGTATACAATATGATATTTGAATATACATACACATTGTGAAATAATAACCACAGTCAAGCTAACTAGCATATCTATCACCTAACATAGGTACCATTTCTTCTCTTCTTTCCTCCCATCCTTCCTTTCTTTTTTAGTGGTAAAAACACTTAAGACCTACCTTTCAGCAAATTTTGAGGATACGATCCTGTGTTGTTAACTGTTGTCACATTGCTGACATTATATCTCCAGAACTGTTTTATGTAACTGAAACTGTCAAAAGGCCAGAATGTAGAATACCTAAAGGAAGTAGGATTTCAGGCTGAGTTTAGTGAGACATGAGGTAATATAGTGTCGCTTGCACAGTGTTCTCCCAAGCCACATGGACATTGGCATGAGGTAGTCTAATTTGTGAGGATTAGATCAGGAGATGCATGTTTAGCTCTTAAGTGCAGAGTATGTTGGCCACATAGTAAATGTTTGGTATGAACTGGAAGTGCCAGTAGTGAGAGAGATAATGGTGATGGTGTCATGCATAAAGGGAGGTACTGCCAGCCAAGGGACTAAGGTGCTAAAGAACTGCTTGACCCAGGGCAGGATTCCCCTGTGGACTAAACCCTTGTATAACTTGTGTATGGCCTAAGTGATTGTTGCTCACCTTCCTTCGAGTGACGTATTAGCAAATGCCCTGGGAGTGCAAAATAAAATGTATTTAGGAGAAACAGGATGAGGTTTTTGTTGGCTAATAATCCTCCTAAGTTTGTTGGCTTTCTTCATTTCAAGCATTATACTCCATTACAACATTTAATATCTCATTTTAGTATGGTCCTTTATTATTTTTTTTTGGTATGGTCCTTTAAACACCTGTTCAAATCCACTTTTCTGATTTTTAAGTCAGTTTATTCACTCAGAAGGATTCACAAGAATTGCTGGACAACCCACTTGATCAAATAGTAATTCAAATACTTGTAGTCATTCATAAGGTGACCCCTTGACATCTATTCAGGATAAATGACTTGTTTACTTCTAATGTTTCTGTATAGATTTTATTTTATAAAAAAAATCTTTGATCAATTTTTCTGGTTCTTCCATTGATCTCTAAATAGTTTTCTCAAAAATGGTCTTCCTACTGTAAGATACCTTTTATCTATAGCATCCAACACAATGCCATGCACATAGCAGATCTTCCATAAATAATAGTTGAAAGAAGGCAGAAAAGAATAAAGGAAGAAGGAAGAAAGGTGACAGCAGGGTGTAGGTGTTTGCTTGTGTTGTGTAGTTTAAAGGATTTTGAGACAGACCTCTTAAAATACTTCTCTAAGGAGAGAATAGGTGAATTAGAAGATAAAATTATGGAAAAAGAGGAAGCTGAGAAAAAGATAAAAAATTCCAGGAGTATGAGGGGAGAATTGGAGAACTAGGTGATGCAACCAAATGTAATATCCATATGATAGGAAATCCAGAAGAAGAAGAGAGAGAGAAAGGGCCTGAAGGTGGACTTGAACAAATCATAGCTGAGAACTTCCCTGATCTGGGGAAGGAAAAAGGCATTGAAATCCAAGAGGCACAGAGAACTCATTCAGACATAACTTGAATCCATCTTCTGCATGATATATCATTGTGAAACTGGCAAAATACAAGGATAAAGAGAGAATTCTGAAAGCAGCTAGGGATAAACAGTCCATGACTACAAAGGTAGACACATAAGGGTAGTAGCAGACCTATGTACTGAAACTTGGCAGTCCAGAAAGGAATGGCAGGAAATCTTTAATGTGATGAACAGGAAAAATATGCAGCCAAGAATCCTTTACCCAGCAAGTCTTTCATTCAAAATAGAAGGAGAAATAAAGGTTTTCCCAAACAAACAAAAACTGAAGGAATTCATCATCACTAAATGAGCCCTACAAGAGATCCTAAGTGGGACTCTGTGAATGAAATGTTGCAAGGACCACAAAGTACCAGAGACATCACTACAAACATGAAACCTACAGACATCACAATGACTCTAAACCCATATCTTTCAATAATAACACTGAAGGTAAATGGACTAAATGCGCCAACCAAAAGACATAGGGTAACAGAACGGATAAAAAAAACAAGACCCATCTATTTGCTCAAAGAGACTCATTTTAGACTTGGGGACACCTTCAGATTGAAAGTGAGGGGATGGAGAACTACCTATCATGCTACTGGAAGTCAAAAGAAAGCTGGAGTAGCCATTCTTTTTTAAGTTTTTTTTTCAACGTTTTTTATTTATTTTGGGACAGAGAGAGACAGAGCATGAACGGGGGAGGGGCAGAGAGAGAGGGAGACACAGAATCAGAAACAGGCTCCAGGCTCTGAGCCATCAGCCCAGAGCCCGATGCGGGGCTCGAACTCACGGACCGTGAGATCGTGACCTGGCTGAAGTCGGACACTTAACCGACTGCGCCACCCAGGCGCCCCTGGAGTAGCCATTCTTATATCAGACAACTAGACTTTAAATTAAATGCTGTAACAAGAGATGAAGAAGGGCATTATATAATAATTACAGGGTCTATCCATCAGGAAGAGCTAACAATTAAAAATGTCTATGCACCGAATATGTGAGACCCCAAATACATGAAACAATCACAAACATAAGCAACCTTATTGATAAGAATGTGGTAATTGCAGGGGACGTTAACACCCCACTTACAGAAATGGATAGATCATCTAGACACACGGTCAGTAAAGAAACAAGGGCCCTGAATGAGACATTGGATCAGATGGACTTGACAGATATATTTAGAACTCTGCATCCCAAAGCAACAGAATATACTTTCTTGAGTGCACATGGAACATTCTCCAAGATAGATCACATATTGGGTCACAAAACAGCCCTTCATAGGTATAAAAGAATGGAGATCGTACCATGCACACTTTTAGACCACAATGCTATGAAACTTGAAAACAACCACAGGAAAAAGACTGGAAAACCTCCAAAAGCATGGAGGTTAAAGAACACCCTACTAAAGAATGAGTGGGTCAACCAGGCAATTAGAGAAGAAATTAAAAGTATATGGAAACAAATGAAAATGAAAATACAAAAATACAAATGCTTTGGGATGCAGCAAGGGCAGTCCTGAGAGGAACATACATTGCAATGCAGGCCTATCTCAAGAAACAAGAAAAATCCCAAATACAAAATCTAACAGCACACTGAAAGGAACTAGAAGAAGAACAGCAAAGATACCCCAAACCCAGCAGAAGAAGAGAAATGATAAATATCAGAGCAGAAATAAACAATATAGAATCTTAAAAAAAACTGTAGAGCAGATCAATGAAACCAAGAGTTGGTTTTTTGAGAAACAAACTTGACAAACCTCTAGCCAGGCTTCTCAAAAAGAAAAGGGAGATGACCCAAATAGATAAAATCATGGATGAAAATGGAATGATTACAACCAATCCCTCAGAAATACAAGCAATTATCAGGGAATACTATGAAAAAATATATGCCAACAAACTGGACAACCCGGAAGAAATGGACAAATTCCTAAGCACGCACCCACTTCCAAAACTCAAACAGGAAGAAATAGAAAATTTGAACAGACCCATAAGCAGCGAAGAAATTGAATCAGTTATCAAAAATCTCCCAACAAAGAAGAGTCCAGGACCAGATGGCTTCCCTGGGGAATTCTACCAGACATTTAAAGCAGAGATAATACCTATCTTTCTCAAGCTGTTCCAAAAAATAGAAAGGGTAGGAAAACTTCCAGACTCATTCTATGAAGCCCGCATTACTTTGATTCCTAAACCAGAGACCCAGCAAAAAAAGAGAACTATAGGCCAATATCCCTAATGAATATGGATGCAAAAATTCTCAACAGATACTAGCAAATTGAATTCAACAGCATATAAAAATAATTATTCACCAAGATCAAGTGGGATTCATTCCTGGGCTGCAGGGTTGGTTCAACATTCTCAAATCAATTGATGTGATACATCACAGTAATAAAAGAAAAGATAAGAACCATATGATCCTGTCAGTCGATGCAGAAAAAGCATTTGACAAAATTCAGCAATTTCTGGATAGAAGGAACATACTTAAACATAATAAAAGCCATTTATGAAAAGCCCACAGCTAACATCATCCTCAATGGGGAAAAACTGAGCTCTTCCCTCCCGGAGATCAGGAACACTACAGATATCCACTCTCACTGCTGTTGTTTAACATAGTGTTGGAAGTTCTAGCATCAGCAATCAGACAACAAAAGGAAATCAAAGGCATCAAAATTGGCAAAGATGAAATCAAGCTTTCACTTTTTGCAGATAACAGGATACCGTACATGGAAAACCCGATAGACTCCACCAAAAGTCTGCTAGAACTGGTAGATGAATTCAGCAAAGCCGCAGGATACAAAATTAATGTCCAGAAATCAGTTGCATTCTTATCCACTAATAATGAAGCAACAGAAAGACAAATAAAGAAACTGATCCCATTCACAATTGCACCCAGAACCATAAAATACCTAGGAATAAACCTAATCAAAGATGTAAAACATCTGTATGCTGAAAAGTATAGAAGGCTTGTGAAGGCAATTGAAGAAGATACAAAGAAATGGAAAAACATTCCATACTCATGGATTCGAAGAATAAATATTGTTAAAATGTCAATACTACCCAGAGCTATCTATACATTCAATGCAATACCAATCAAAATTGCACCAGCATTCTTCTCGAAACTAGAACAAGCAATCCTAAAATTTGTACAGAACCACAAAAGACCCCGAATAGCCAAAGTAATATTGAAGAAGAAGACCAAAGTGGGAGGCATCATAACCCCAGCCAGACTTTAGCCTCTACTACAAAGCTGTAATCATCAAGCCAGCATGGTATTGGCACAAAAACAGACACATAGACCAAAGGAATAGAATAGAGACTCCAGAATTGGACCCACAAAAGTATGGCCAACTAATCCTTGACAAAGCAGGAAAGAATATCCAATGGAAAAAAGACAGTCTCTTTAACAAATGGTGCTGGGAAACTGGACAGCAACATGCAGAAGAATGAAACTAGACCACTTTCTTATTCACAAAAATAAACTCAAAATGGATGACGGACCTGAATGTGAGACAGGAAACCATCAAAACCCTAGAGGAGAAAGCAGGAAAAGACTTCTCTGACCTCAGCCGCAGCAGTTTCTTACTTGACACATCTCCAAAGGCAAGAGAATTAAAAGTGAACATGAACTATTGGGACCTCATGAAGATAAAAAGCTTCTGCACAGCAAAGGAAACAACCAACAAAACAAAAGGCAACCAACGGAATGGGAAAAGATATTTGCAAATGGCATATTGGACAAAGGCTAGTATCCCAAATCTATAAAGAGCTCACCAAACTCCACACCCGAAAAGTAAATAATCCAGTGAAGAAACGGGCAGAAGACATGAATAGACAGTTCTCTAAAGAAGACATCCAGATGGCCAACAGACACATGAAAAGATGCTCAACATCGCTCCTCATCAGGGAAATACAAATCAAAACCACACTCAGATACCACCTCACACCAGTCAGAGTGGCTAAAATGGACAAATCAGGAGACTATAGATGCTGGAGAGGATGTGGAGAAATGGGAACCCTCTTGCACTGTTGGTAGGAATGCAAACTGGTGCAGCCGCTCTGGAAAACAGTGTGCAGGTTCGTCAAAAAATTAAAAATAGATCTACCCTATGACCCAGCAATAGCACTGCTAGGAATTTACCCAAGGGATACAGGAGTACTGATGCATAGGGGCACTTGTACCCCAATGTTTATAGTAGCACTTTCAACAATAGCCAAATTATGGAGAGAGCCTATATGTCCATCAACTGATAGATGGGTAAAGAAGTTGTGGTTTATATACACAATGGAATACTACTTGGCAATGAGAAAGAATGAAATATGGCCTTTTGTAGCAACGTGGAGGGAACTGGAGAGTGTTATGCTAAGTGAAATAAGTCACTTATTACCATGTCACAGATACCGTATGTGTTCACTCTTATGTGGATCCTGAGAAACTTAACAGAAGACCATGGCGGAGGGGAAGGGGAAAAAAAGTTAGGGAGGGAGGCAAACCATAAGAGACTCTTAAAATACTAAGAATAAACTGAGGGTTGATGGTGGGGTGGAGGGCAGGGAAAGTGGGTGATGGGCATTGAGGAGGGCACCTGTTGGGATGAGCTCTGGGTGTTGTATGGAATCCAATTTGACAATAAATTTCATATTAAAAAAAATAAAATACTCCTCTAAATATCTGAAATTCCAACAGTGAAATTTATTTCTGAATATTATACATTTCCATTCTCAAATACTCCTATAATGAGTCCTTAACACTTTAGTGAGAATTAGTTCATGGGCACATTGTCTTTCCTCTTATAGAAAAGTTGATAATAGTGTCAGAATATCTGTTCTATAACAGCTATGATCTTGATGTCTTTTATAAATATCAGAATGATGTCAACATAAAAGTGAAGTCACCCCGATTGATATGTGACTAATTCTAGGCAGAGTGAGCTGGTGTAGCAATAATTAGAAACTTCTGCAGGAAAAGAAAAATCCATTAGTTTGAATGCTGCACAGATGGGAGTCCTTTTGGCTATATTTTAAGACAATGGAGAGTGAGCGCTTACACTTTGTGATGCATATCCAGAAGCCAAACCCCTACTTTACCCAGCTTTCCACTTCTGGCAGTTCATTCATCCTCTTGTGTTCCATCCGCAGTGTCTCTGCACCTGTAAGCCAGCATTCCTACTATATTGTTTTTTGTAAATGTTTAATGTCTTTGAAGCAGCCTGTAATCATGCTGAGTGCCTGTGTAGCTGTCCAAATTATCTCCGGAGGTACCAGTTATGGTTTGGGTTAGTGCCTCTGCTTCCCAAGTAGCCTAGAATGTGAGTGGTCTTCTCAATTCTGTTTTTCCCACCAACCCTGACCCTGTTACTTGAGTATGATTTTGAAGAACTTGCATCTTGGGGGAATACATAAATCGGGTTATGGTAGAAATTTTCTTATACATTACCAGGGTGTTAGTAGAGGAGTCTGGGATGCTGTTTGGAGTAGGGTAGACATAAAGCAGAGCTTCTCAAAAGTTCAGTGTGTTGGAATCAGCCCAAGATCTTGTTAAAATGCAGATTCTGAATAGTAGCTCTGGATGGGATCCAAGATCTTGCCTTTCTAACAAGCGCCAGGTGATGTTTGCTGCTGGTCCAGGGATGACACTTTAAGAAGCAAGGAACTGGAGAGTGTTATGCTAAGCGAAATTAGTCAGTCAAGAAAGACAAATATCATATGACTTCACTCATATGAGGACTTTAAGAGACAAAACAGATGAACATAAGGGAAGGGAAACAAAAATAATATAAAAATGGGGGGGTCAAAACATAAGAGACTCTTAAATGTGGAGAACAAACAGAGGGTTACTGGCAGGGTTGTGGGAGAGGGGGATGGGCTAAATGGGTAAGAGGCACTAAGGAATCTACTCCTGAAATCATTGTTGCACTATATGCTAACTGACTTGGATGTAAATAAATAAATAAATAAATAAATAAGTAAGTAAGTAAGTAAGTACCTGAAGGACAGGTAGCAATTTGAAGAGGCATCATCTTGGACTGAGCCAAGATGGAACATATTTTTAAGGGACTATGATATGTTTTTCTGATTCACAAACCAGGATCATTACTGAAAGCTTCAGTTTAAAACTAATCAAGAAAAAAGTTTGGCCAATGTCCATATTCCCTTCATTTTTCTCACACATACACTTAGAAAGCCATGTTTATCAACTGGTTGTTAAAATATTAATACTCAGAGATCTGTTCTTTTATCTTGTATTAGAAACAACTTAAGTTATAACCTCCAAATGTCTCCTGGGCTAATAAAAGAGGCAGGGAAGATAACCAGGTCCAATCACTTTTATTGACTAAACAAAGTGAGTTCTCTGACTTACTTTTAGTACTTGACATTTCACTTTTACTTGTCTGGTTTCACAATAACTATGATGTGTTTTCAGTGACCTTCAACACTATGAAAGGATGCCAAGATACATTGTAAGTTTGGGCTAGTGTTTTAAAAACAAAGTAGGGCCTATAGAAGCATAAAAATAAATTCCTTCTGTAAATTAAAATTTTGAAGCCATTTGACATACATATACATAGATGTTGCACAGATATATGATTGCACTAAATGAGATCCACTCTTGATGACAGGCATAATGATAATATTTTTTAAATGGCTTTTAGTTATTTGTTGTGTTGTTTTGCCTATGTTATCTTATTCAGCTTTCATGAAAACTGAGATAGTATTAGCCTCATTTCACAGAGGAAGGAACCACGGTTTGGAGAAGGGAACTAACTCAATGTCACACAGCTAGTGAGTGACACACCAAGATTCAAATCTAGATTTGTTTGAGCCCAAAATCTATGATCTTTATCACTAAGCTTTCAATCCATTTGGAGCCACTAAAATTTAGGTGGAAATTATGTCTGATTTATATGTCATGACAAACAAAAAGAGCATGAAATTCCCTTTGGCATGTGGCCCTTCCTCTCTGGCAGTTACCTAAAGTCGTTTTTGGAAGTAAGTGGTGTGTAAATTTCAAATAAATAAAATTTTAAGATGCCTTCTGCTCAACTCAAAGACATCTTTAGTACATTCTCTCTCTCTCTCTCTCTCTCTCTCTCTCTCTCTCTCTCTTTTTTTGGAGGAGTGAGTTAGTGCCATTAGCCCATAATGCCCGGCTCAAGAATCAATGTACTATGTGTCCTTGAGGGTCTCTGTCCTGTGACTATAGAAAAGCACCTGAAGAAATAAGATCCCCAGGGTCTGAGATTCACAATAACTATAGTCTGTTCTACTACAATCTATTTCTTTGATTTGAATCGCCTCATGTACTACTGGTAAATTAGGTTAATGGCATGACTATAATGTGGAGTTATGTCGGTTCACGCACAATTATACCCAGCCTGTTAGTGTTTTGAAGCAATCAGGGGCAAGCCTCTCAAAATTAAAAAGACCACCTTTGCAATACATGAATACATTCATTTAGAGGAAGAACTGATTATTTACTTGCTTCAAGAACTGCTAGGCTTTCCACAGTGTTCAACTGTCGGGGGGAGTGCAGATGAAGCAGATGTGGAGACATTTCACCCTTAATTAAAATAATGTGGCAAAGGAGAATTCTGATGAAAAGTCTCTATCAAAAGTGAATGCCTTCCATAATCTGAATCTGGAAGCAGGAAGCACAGATATAACATTGTAAAGGAATTTTTGGCAATGATGCTAGTAGTGATTTTTTTACTAGGGTTATTGTTTTCGTTAGAGCTCTGGTCACAAAGTTCTACGATAGCCCCAATGCTGTTTTTCCATAGGTCCTATTACTTTTAGTGCTCAATTTTGCAGAATATGAGATTGTTCATGACGATCCTGTATTATCTCTAGCTAGGTTGAAATAAAGAATGAACAATTCTCAGAACTACATCATTTTTCTTTCTTTAGAAGGTACCTGAAAAATTCATTGTGTATACGACCTATAGCTGCTTTTCTATGCAGCCATCAATGCCTTATCCATTTCTTTGGACATGTTGTAGGTTAAGACTAGGAAAAATACTTTGAAGCATGATTTCATAATAGGGGACATATGGAATTAATAAACCTGTGATTTTTAACAAAGAACATTCCTGACACAATTACTTTGACATAAAATTAAAATAGGTATTTATATTGGATTACTCCAGAAGGCATTACTAAGACCGGATACATAGAAGTAATAAAAAGGCAGATCCATGTAAGAAGGGATCTGCACAAGAAAAAAAAAATACTGTAAAAATTAGGACTGTCCATGAATGGATTGAGCCACCTTGGAAGCTTAGTTTCTTGTCAATGGAAATATTCTAATAGAGATTAGATATATCTCAGTCAGAAAGATCATAGCAGTGACAGCTACACTGTTTGAGATGTTGGATGATACAACAACAAAAATTTACTCCCTAAAATAATAGTAGCTGTCATTTCTTGAATGTTAAACAGGTATCAGGTCCTGCACTAAATTTGTACACACATTTTCTACATAAGGAGTTGATATTATCCTCAGTATACAGATGAGGAGAAGTTTCACTGGTTAGCCTAGAGTGATAAGTATCAGCCAGGATTGGAATTAGTATCAGGAAGACTTCAACTATACTGTGGTGCTTCTCAAGTAAAAGGATATATGCCCTATGCCCTAGTAATTAAGATGATCCTGGAATGCAATATCTCATCATAAACAACCACTCCAGATTCCAAAATGAGATATGAATGTTCTATATTTGTTCGTCCATTATAAGAAATGTATTTAGCACACATAGTATGGCTGGTACTTTCTTTATCTTAAAAGATGTGAAGAATAAGTAAAAATACAAATTAATGAACAAATTAATGATATGAAAGAAAGTAGGCAATGGCTTTAAAATTCCTCATAGCCCAAATAAGAATAAATATTCTGTTGAGTGAATGAATGAATTTGATATTTTGTGCTAGCTCTTTAAAAATATACTCAAATCATTCTTAGGATTTCATATTCTAAATAAAGTTGTACTGATCTACAATTTTTGCTCAGATCCCCATTCCTTCGAATGTCATCACCTTATCCTTTACTTTGGTTTCTGGCCATGACACAGATTCTAAAGGATCTTAGATTCCCACATTCGCATACATAATAATGGATCTTCTTTCATTGTTAAACTTGGCTCTTTCCCCTGTGTGTTATTTAAAGTTTACCTGCTCATCCGTGGTACTGTGTTGCGGCCAATGTGTGACACGTAAGGGCTCTGTTAGCCTCAGGAAAAAATACTGAGCCATAAGAGTAGCTTTGAATAAAAATGATCATTGATGTCGAGTTTATTGCCTGAGGACTTTAATTGATTTTACTACAGTTTGTTCAAAGAATGTGAAGTGTATAAACGATCCAGGAACTTCTTGGGGTATGTAAATATTGTGTCACGTATACATCAATTTTGATCCTGAACATCAATATTTATGATGAAAAAGGAGCTAAGTGGAACTGGAATTTTTCCTAGAACATCTGAAACGAGCACATAGATTAATCAAATTTACTGCATCATTTGGTATGAAGCAGTTACATTACCTATTCATATTAACAAAAATGGAAAAGATAAATTTATAATTGATATGTAAAAATGAATAGCCTTCACATTCAGGACTCTGAAAGTTTTCACTCATAATCATTTAAAAAATCAATCTAAGATATTGAAGCTGTGTAGAGGCAGTGATGCTCATCAAATAGCCCACGTGTTCACCTATATTCTCCAGCCTCCTTGCAGTTAGAGGGAGCCAAGTATATCTCATTCTAATCGATGGGTTTGGAAGGGAAGTGATTTTGCCACTTCTGGGCTGAGGCAATGAAATACCCATGTTAGGTTTTGCATCTCCCGTCCCCTGGCATAGGGACCAAGGCATGTCTTCTAGTCTGCTGTTCTCAAATTTTAATGTGTATATAGATTATCTGGGAATCTCGTTAAAATGTGAATTCTGACTTGTGTCTGTGACTGCATTTCTAACAAAGCTCCTATGGATACTAAGGATGCTAATCTATAGACCACACTTTGAGCAGCAAGTTTCTAAATGAAGCACCTTCAAGATAATGGAACTTCCCTGCCAGGGTCCTTGAATGACTGTGTGGAGTACACTGAGCACCTATGTGAGTGTGAAATAAATGTTGTATTGGACAAATTTCTCTAGAAATAGACTTTATGAGTACGTTAGAAGCCAATTACAGATATACAAGTGGAAATTAAATGATTCTAGTTCATGGGTTCATAAATTCTAACAAACATACAACACTAATGTAAGATGTCCGTAACAGAGGACACTGTATGTGGCAATGAGGGGTATATGGGAAATCTACTTTCCTTGATTTTCCTATGAACCTAAAAAAGTCTATTTTTAAAAATGTAAACAAATTCATAACACCTTTTCCATCCTTTTTCCACTCCAAAGAATAAATAAGTAAATAAGTGAAAGTCAAGTGCTAATTTGATAATGGAGGTGAAGAAAAAGAGACAAATTCTAATATTGTGGTTTTCTTAGTAAGGCAGTAAATTCAATTTAAAGAGTTAAGTTCAAATTCTGTAGATTAGATTCATTATTTCTCTTAGCTCAATTATGTACTTCATATATGAAATAAGAGATTTGTAGAATGATCCTTTTATAAGGGTATCTTCCCTCAAAACATTACAAAAATTAACCATGAAAGATAAAATTTCAGTTAGAGTTGAAGGGAGATCAATTTTTTTGTGTAAGAATATTAAGAAAATATGACTATGGGAACAATTTGGAAATACTTTCAGAATTCTAAAAATACATTTTTCAAAAGTTAAGAGCTTTATACTATAGCAGTAGTATACATTCAGGGTATTATGAAATATGGAAAAAAAACTTTCTTTTCTGAAAGGTATTATAAAAGTAATAGATATAGTTAGAAAAAAATTATGAAAATGTAGAAAAATATACATAGGAAAGTAAAAGCCTCCTCTACACTCACACTAACTCCTGTTCCCAATTTCACTCTGCAGTTTTGAAGATTATATTTCTAACACTTACAGAAAATAATACACTTATATCTGCATTGATTATCAAAATTCGGGATGAGGAATTTATTAGATTTATATTACCTCTCTCTTCCCTTTATCCTCATTTTGTCATTTATATTATTATTTTATTTCTGATTGAATATTAGGAATTTCATCTAGTTCGTTCTATTCATGAAGGTTCAGGTCTCATTTATGTATAAACAGATAAATTTGTATATGTTACTTTTTTAAGCTTCAAATTGAGTATGGACTATAAACCATCTAAGTTATAGTCTAAACTTTGACAATGTATCTTGGTCCCCTGTATGTAAAATTAGGAGATTTGTGTCCCTCATATGCTTCAGCTCTCTTCTCTGATTTTCTTAGCCATGACAATATTTTAACATTAATATTTTAATGGATGGCATTACCAGTCTAATTCTATGACTATAACTAAATCTATGATATAACTTAAGATAGTCTATAGTTCAAGTCTAGAACTTAAAGTAATAAATTTTTTTAAGAAAAATAAGTGCTACGTTCACTCTACAATGTTGTTATTCCTTTAAAATACTTTACAGCATGTTTTAAATATCCAGGTATAGGTGTAGTAATTATCTCAGCATTGAAATGTAGAATCTGAGATTCAGAAACATTAAGGAACTTTCGATGTTACACAGTTCCATACCTGGTGGAGCAGGATAAACACCAAAGTCTGTCTACCTCTGAACTGAATGCTCTTAACTACACTATACTCTTAACCATTTACTTCAAGAATATGCCTTCTGATACTTTGGTTTGCTTCACTTTTCAACCAGTACTGTTAGTAAAGTGTTCATAATCTCTGAATCCTCTTTTAGCTCCACCTGTGTGGTTTTCACCCATTACTTATTGTGGTTAAGAAATAGTTATTCTAGGAGGCATCTGGGTGGCTCATTTGGTTGAGCGTCCAACTTTGGGTCAGGTCATGATCTCAAGGTTAGTGAGTTCAAGCCCTGTGTCAGGCTCTGTGCTGACAGCTCAGAGCCTGGAGCCTGCTTTCGATTCTGTGTCTCCGTCTCTCTGCCCCTCCCCCAACTTTTGCTCTGTCTCTGTCTCTCAAAAATAAATAAACATTAAAAAAAGTTAAAAAAAAAAAAAAAAGAAATAGTTATTGCTTTAAACTGTTGTAGACCAGTCTTGATGCCATGGGACTGAATAGCTCCTTGAAAAACATATCACCACTGTAGGATTTCTTTTTCCTGATGAAAAACATACATAAAGTGTATCATACTTTTTATAGGTTATATTTATAGCACTAATATAGCTACAAAGTAATTTTTCTTGTATCTACTTAACTGCCAGTTATAAAATTATCAATAGTTTCTCCCAAATGAAGGGTCAGCAATAGATTATATATTAAACTTTATAAAAGGGACACATTAAATGAATGGTCAAGTTTTGGGCATATGGAAGAGTGGAACTTTTTGATATTTTCCTATTAAAAAAAATCACTCCTTGATACTTTTCCCATATCATTGAAACTTCAGTGTGTGTTTCCATTTCAAGATGGAATATTGATGAAATGGCAGTAATAATATATGAAATAAAGTTCTGGCAATAGAAGTTGGGGGCATAACACTAGTGAGTTGGGGACTTTGATTCCTATAAAAATGACAGCAAATAAAACCCCACCAAATTGTTTTTCAACTTAAAAATATATGTGGGTTTTGTTTTCTACTTGGTAATATAGCTTTGCTGTTTTTAATATAAATACACATTAAAAAAATTTTTAACGCTCATTTATTTTTGAGAGAGACAGAGCACAAGGCAGGAAGGGGCAGAGAGAGAGGGAAATACAGAATCAGAAGCAGGTTCCAGGTGCTGAGCTGTCAGCACAGAGCCCAACATGGGGCTCAAACCCAGGAACCATGAGGTCATGACCTGAGCTGAAGTTGGACGCTTAACCAACTGAGCCACCCAGGTGCCCCTAGATAAAAATACATTTTAACTACTTACCATCAGATAAAACCGATACTCCAAAAGTTTCTCATCCCAGCATACCATAGGTATGTTCCAGTTTGAGAAATAGAGAACTAACGTCACTAAGGTCAAGAGCAGTTATTTCTCATATACAATGAATGTTTAATACAGGTTTGCTAAATAATTTTTTAAATAGTCCATCTCTCTGCTTGCTCCTCAGGACTACATAGCCTGGCTTTCCTTTCCCTTTCACATTCTTGAAGAATTCTTTGGCAATAGCCTGCTCTTTCTCCATGTACTTTGTCTATTGCTTTTATAGTTTACTTGCCTGCCATCCCATGTTCAAGGATCTGTTTCCTCTACTGTTATGCCCAGAATTCGTTATCCCCAAAGACCACCAGGGAGCCAAGTCCGATGCAAAAGCAAAAGAGCCTTTATTCGAGCTAGCTCGAGCTCAGTCCCCTACCTGCACCGACGCAGCGGTGAGATACCGGGGAGAGAGAGCGAGTTTCAAAAGCACAAAGGTTTTATAGGGGTCTAGGGGCAGCCGATTGGCTGGGGAAGGGTCAGAGTCGTGTTATGCAGGTCGTTGGGCGTGTTTTGATCAGGAAGTTTGAACGGGTGAGCAGGAGGTTACTCAAGGGGAGGAGGCACGGTCTGAGGTTTCTGCGATTTTCCCAGAAAAGGGGTCATGTCGGGGACATAGTCACTCAAGGTGGAGAACACAGAACAAGATGGAGTCGGCCGGTGTAGGCCCGCCCTTTCATTCCCCCCTTGTCATGTAGCTTACGGACCCAATCATGGGACCGGCTGCATTTATGGTGACAAGGGGAACAGAGTTTGGAGGTTTATGCTAAGTTCTGGGAAGCATGTGTCCCTGGGGTGGCTCTGGGAGGTCTGATTAAGTATTGTCCCCGAGCTGGTGTCTATGATCTGCCAGGTGATGTTTTGGGGGGCATGGGGACTCCTGGCAGCATGAGCAATGACAAGCAGAGTTAAGAGAGTTACCAATATTAGGTGGGTCGAATGAGCTGTAGCTTGAGCTTGAGCGGGTTGTGTTGGTCCCGACTGATGGCCCATCGCGTGACGAAGTCCTTCCGGATTGAGGAGGGGTCCGCTGGCAGAACGTGGGTGTGATGGACCCAGGTCGCGATGCCCTACTTTGAGGGCGGTGGGGGTTGTCAGCACCACGATGTAGGGTCCCTTCCAGCGCGGCTCGAGGGTCTCTCGGTGGTGCCTCTTGACATAGACCCAGTCTCCCGGCCTGTACTGATGAGGTGTCGGGGTCGGGCCAGCCTCGTAGATGGCACGGAGGTGCGGCCAAATGTCCTCGTGCGCCCTCTGGAGCCCTCTCAAGGAAAGAAAAAGTTCTTGACCTTTAAACTCAGCAATAAATTCAGCTCGAAGGCTGGGAATAACAGGGGGTGGCCTGCCAAACATGATCTCATAGGGAGTAAAACCCAGAGTGTAAGGAGTGTTTCTAACCCGGTAAAGGGAGTACGGTAGGAAAGTCACCCAGTCCCCACCAGTCTCCATGGTTAATTTGGTAATGGTCTCTTTTAGGGTTCTATTCATTCTTTCTACCTGTCCTGAGCTCTGGGACCTATAAGCACAATGTAATTTCCAGTTTGCCCCCACCGCCTTGGCTACTGCCTGTGTTACCTGCGAGATAAAAGCTGGTCCATTGTCTGATCCTACCATGGCAGGAAAACCACACCTGGGTAAGATGTCTTCTAGTAGCTTCTTAGCCACCGTCTGAGCCATTTCATGCTTGGTTGGGTATGCCTCCACCCAGCCAGAGAAGGTGTCTGTAAATACTAAAAGATATTTATAACCATACTTTCCTGGTTTGACTTCAGTGAAGTCGACTTCCCATTGGGCTCCTGGTCTGGTGCCTCTGAGCCTGGTTCCTTTTTTATTTGATGTGGCTCTCGCGTTGGTGAGTTGGCAGGTCTTGCAGGCAGATACAACTTGCTCTATTTTGGTGTCCTGTTGGTGAATCTTGATTCCGGCATGTCGGATTAAGTCTTTTAATTTTCGGGCCCCCATGTGAGTAGACCGATGCATGTGCTCTAATATTGAGACTCCGAGCTGGTCTGGCAGCACGAGCTCCTTGTTAGGTGTATATCACCATCCCTTTATCTCCTGGGCCATGGGGAGTTTCTTGATCCGATGTAACTCCTCCTGGGAGTACTTGGGCTGGTCTGGTAAAACTGGGTCTCCCGGGTCCGGTAGTTGTATGGTCATGGTGGGGACGGGAGTAAGGGCTACTGCCTTGGCTGCCTGGTCAGCTTTTCGATTACCTCTAGCTACTGGGTTATCAGCTTTTTGGTGCCCTTGGCAGTGGATAATGGCTAGCTTGGCAGGAAGCCATAAGGCCGTAAGCAGGTTAAGTATCTCCTGCTTATTTTTTATAGTCCGTCCTTCTGCCGTCAGTAACCCCCTCTCCTGATAAATTGCCCCATGAATATGAGCTGTGGCAAATGCATAACAGCTGTCTGTGTAGATGTTAAGCCGTTTTCCAGCTCCCAGCATCAGCGCCTTGGTGAGGGCTATGAGCTCTGCTTGCTGGGCTGACGTTCCGGAGGGTAGAGCCTCCGCCCATACGGTATCCGTTTCAGTGACCACCGCTGCACCCGCATACCTGTGTCCGTCTTGCACAAAGCTGCTGCCATCAGTGAACCAAGTAGCCTCGGCATCGGGGAGGGGCCGGTCGGTCAGGTCCGTCCGGAATCCATGTACTTGTTCCAGGATTCCCGCACAGTCATGTAGTGGAGCACCTAGGTCAGGGTCGGGCAGCAGGGTTGCAGGATTGAGGGCTGCACTGGGGTGGAACCGCACTTGTGGAGGGTTGGGTAGGAGGCTCTGGTAATGAGTCATACGTGTATTGCTCATCCATCTATCCGGAGGCTGTTTCAGGATCCCTTCAATGGCATGTGGGGTCATGATCCAGATCTCCTGTCCTAGGGTCAGTTTGTCTGCATCCTTGACTAGGAGTGCTGTCGCCACAATAATTCTTAGGCATGGCGGCCAGCCGGCAGCCACTGGATCTAGTTTCTTAGACAGGTAAGCCACTGGGCGGTTCCAGGGGCCTAAGGCTTGAGTTAGATCCCCTTTTGCTATTCCCTTATGTTCGTCTACAAAGAGGTGGAAGGGTTTCATAATGTCTGGTAGGCCCAGGGCTGGGGCACTTAAGAGGGCCTTTTTTAACTGATTAAAGGCAATTTCTTCTTTTTCAGTGTATTTAAATGTTTTCCCCTCTTTGGTAGCTTCATATAGGGGCTTGGCAATCTCAGCAAAACCTGAAACCCACAGGCGGCAGTAGCCGGCTGATCCTAGGAATTCCCTCACTTCTCTTCAGGAGGTGGGAGTAGGGATCTTTAGGACAGCTTCTTTTCTGGCATCTGATAACCGCCGCTGTCCGCCCTCCAGGATATATCCCAGGTAATTTACCCTCTCCCTGCATATCTGAGCCTTCTTCGCGGATGCCCAGTACCCTAAGGCCCCCAGGGTAGCCAGCAGATCCTGGGTCCCTCGCTCACAGTCTTTGGCCGTGTCAGCAGCAATCAGGATGTCATCTACGTACTGTAGGAGGGTGAGGCCAGGGTGCTCCCTTCTGTACTCACCCAGGTCCTCGTGTAGTGCCTCGTCGAAGATGGTGGGTGAATTTTTGAATCCCTGAGGTAGCCGTGTCCAGGTGAGTTGCCCACTGTAGCCCTCCTCCGGATCATGCCACTCGAAGGCGAACAAGGGTTGGCTCTGGGGTGCCAGCGGCAGACTGAAGAAGGCATCCTTTAAATCTAGTACAGTATACCAGACCCTGGAGGGTGCCAAGGAGCTCAAGAGAGTATATGGGTTGGGAACAGTTGGGTGTATGTCCGCGACCCTCTTATTTACTTCCCGGAGGTCTTGTACCGATCGGTAGTCATTTGTGTGAGGCTTTTTGACCAGCAGTAGGGGGGTGTTCCAGGCAGACTGGCAAGGAACTAGTACCCCTAGGCTTCGTAGTCTCCGGATGTGTGGCTGGATCCCCTTCCGGGCCTCCTGAGACATGGGGTATTGTTTGATCCTTACCGGACTCTCTCCTGGCTTGAGCTCTACCAGGACTGGGGTCCTGTGAGCGGCTAGTCCCATCCCCCCCGTCTCTGCCCAAACCGAGGGGAATTCTTGTAGCCATCTGTCTATATTATCCTCTCTCGGGAGCGCCTCCTGGTGGAGGAGGTATTCATCCTCCAGTTTCATGGTCAGGACCTGGATGGGGTGGCCCTTGCCATTGGTGACCTGAGGCCCCCCTTGTCTGAAAGTTATCTGAGCTCCAATCTTGGTCAGTAAGTCCCGTCCTAACAGCAGGTAGGGGCATTCTGGTATTACCATAAAGGAGTGGGATACCCGGCCCGTTCCCAAATCTACTGTTCTTCGGGTAGTCCATGAATACTGGCTCATACCAGTTGCCCCTTGTACCCAGGACTTCTTGCTGGCTAGTTTTCCTTGTGGGGTGCGGAGGACTGAATGTTGTACTCCGGTGTCGACAAGGAAGTCAACAGGGGTCCCCTCCACTTTAAGAGTTACCCTGGGTTCGGGGAGAGGGTCCGAACCCCGACTCCCCTAATCACTTAGTTCATCTAGCTCTAGGACTTTTACTCGATCAGTCTTGCTTCCCTTCCCGCCAGCCCTTTTTGGACAATCTCGGGCCCAATGCCCTATCCCCTTGCAGTATGCGCACTGATCCTTCTGCAGCCTCTGCTTCCCCCCCCTTGGTGGTTCCTTTACCTTTTCTTGCGTCATCTGCCAGCTGCCGGAGACGGCGGTCTCGTTCCTCGGGGAAGTCAGCAGTGGTAGCTAGTAGTATTCTGGCCAGGTCTCGAGTCTGCTTACTGCTGGCAGCCGCCATGACGCGAGCCTGCTTGTCCTCAGGAGGCTCCCGGTTATTATATACCTTTTCGGCTACCACCAGTAAGTCCTGCAGACTTTTTTCTCCTAGTCTATCTATTTTCTCCTAATGTCTATGGCCGATTGGTTTACAAAGGCCATGATAACAGCTGCCTTGCTTTCCGGAGCCTCTGGATCCATGGGGGTATAGGTACAGAATGCCTCCATGATCCGTTCTAAAAAGGCAGCTGGAGATTCATCTTTTCCCTGTTGTACATTTCCTACCTTGGCCAAATTGGTTGGCTTTCTAGCAGCCATTCGGAGACCCCCCATTAGAGTCTGGCAGTAGACCCGGAGCCTCTCCTTACCTTCTGCCGTGTTGAAATCCCACTGGGGCCGAGTTAAGGGGAAGGAGGCATCTATCTGAGCCTTGTTGGTGGTGGGATTCCCGTCTGCACCCAGAACTAGTTTTCGGGCCTCATTGAGGATTCTTTCTCTTTCTTCAGTCGTGAACAGGACCTGCAAAAGCTGCTGGCAATCGTCCCACGTGGGCTGATGGGTAAAAAGAACAGAGTCTAGTAAATCAATAAGCCCTGCCGGTTTCTCAGAAAACTTAGGATTCTGAGCTTTCCAATTGTAGAGGTCACTAGTGGCGAAAGGCCAATAGTGATGGGGCTGATTCCCCTCCGCGTCTGGGGGTCTGGCGGCTCGCAGGGGCAGAAGAGTGGAGTCAGCGGTGGAGGCGGATTGCTCCCTCTGAGCCCTTTGTCTGGTAAAGGGCGGGCTTCCCACTGGAGCGTTTCCGCCTCCCGCTCTCGGAACAGCGTCTGCCTCCCCCGGAGGGGGAGGATGGTGTTCTTCTGTCATCCTAGAGGGGTTATACGGGGGAGGAAAAATTAATTCTTCTTCAGTACCCCCCTGTAAGACAGGGTAGAGGGGTGCTGAAGGTTGGATAAGACTTTTCTTCTTCTTTGTCCCCTGCAAAGCAAGAATGGGTTTTGGCTCTGGAGGGAGCAGGGCTAGGAAGGGCTTAAGCCAAGAGGGTGGGTCTTCTACAAGGTCCTGCCAAGTGATAATGTAAGGGAGCTGATCAAGATGGCCCGTCTTAGGCCGAGAGATGATACTCCTGACTCGGTGGATGGTAGGGAGGTCGAAGGTCCCCTCTGGTGGCCATCCGACATTGAAAGTTGGCCACTCACTAGAACAAAAAAACTGCCACCAACCCTTTCGGACTTCCACACTGAGGTTGTTAGCTCTTCCCCTCACATCCTTAAAGTGATCAATCATAATACTTAGAGGAGTAGTCTGAGTCTGTCCCATAACGTCCGTCCAGTAATTCCACAGAGCAAAACAGAGAAACACAAAAACAGACAAACAGAGGGCCCCTAGAAAGTCTTCCAACTCCATGGAAGCAAAACTGAAAGCTAGCTTAGACATTTGAGGGGATTCCACGTCCCTCCAGAAGGGAGAATCGGAACGTCTTCCGAAACTCCCGGCCCGTGGTCCTCCAGTGCGTCCACTTAGACCGCGTCGGGCACTACCAGAATTCCAGAAATGAGCTCACACAGAAAAGACAGAACAAACAGACAGACACTAACCGTGGCCAGTCAGGCTCTCCGGGTTGGGGGTCCCTCGGGGGTCTTGGGGATCCCGGACGAGCCCCCCGATGTTATGCCCATGTTTCGTGATCCCCAAAGACCACCAGGGAGCCAAGTCTGATGCAAAAGCAAAAGAGCCTTTATTCGAGCTAGCTCGAGCTCAGTCCCCTACCTGCACCGACGCAGCGGTGAGATACCGGGGAGAGAGAGCGAGTTTCAAAAGCACAAAGGTTTTATAGGGGTCTAGGGGCAGCTGATTGGCTGGGGAAGGGTCGTGGCCTCGGCCGATTGGCTGGGGAAGGGTCAGAGTCGTGTTACGCAGGTCACTGGGCGTGTTTTGATCAGGAAGTTTGAACGGGTGAGCGGGAGGTTACTCAAGGGGAGGAGGCGCGGTCTGAGGTTTCTGCAATTTTCCCGGAAAAGGGGTCATGTCGGGGACATAGTCAAGGTGGAGAACACAGAACAAGATGGAGTCGGCCGGCGTAGGCCCGCCCTTTCACTACTATATGGGGGTGGGGGGTGTTGTCCTACACCTGCTCCTTCTTTGGTCTCTGCTGGAGCTAGTGTCTCCATTCTTGTCTAGTTCCTATCGGTAACTATGAGCTCCCCTGGTTTGTTGCTCATCAGTCGCTGGAACTCTGGGCTAGCTGTCTATCCTCCAGTAGCATCATGATGCCCTTGGTGGATGCTTTTTCCTTCACTGCAGTATCCCCACACTTAACTAACACAGAGGAATAGAGAGTATAATGGAGTATGATGATGGTAGGGAAATTCCTGGAAGAGATTACAATGTAGTAAAAAGAACACTCTGTAAACTGGAAACTAAATACAACCTTTCATCTGGTCTGAAGGGAATAAATGAAATCCATCAAAGGGTTTCCTCATTGGAGCATTTGTGTTTCTCTCTGGTTCTACGTAGGGCCCTACCTACCTAGTTGTCTGTGCCAAAGCAAGAAAAAAAAGTTGTGAGAAGAGTGACAGTATTGTACATTTTTTCCCTATCTGCTCTTTTGTGTGGCTTAATAGAAGACAGCTAGATTCTCATATTTACTTCTACTTTCAACCTATTGCAATACCCTACATCATGTGGTCTCTGGACAACTCAGCTGGACAGTCGTAAGACAATAAGGAGTGAAAATGTCAAATAATGTATTACTATTATCATGGAAATAGATTGGAACTTGGGGATCCATCAAGGCTCCCTTGATCACATTTTGAGGACTACTGATACAGAGTATTTAAAGCTACCTAACACAGAGTGAATCTAATTGAAATGATTAGCTATTATTAACTTATTTCTAAAGCTAATAGGAATATCTTAGCTAATACCCATTCACATTTTCAGTATCCCCTACCTATATCAATTCTCATATCTCCTTTACCTTCCTGGTTTCTCTGTCTTAACTTCTTTCTCTAGCTCTCCTTTTTAGTCTATCTTTTCAAAATGACAGATTTTCTTTTGAGCTATTCTTGGTTGGACTTTTGTTTTCCTTTGAACACACTCTTAACAGATTATGTGTAGAAGCCCCTGGACTTTCTACTCCATTATCCTACCCTGGGTATCCAAATAAACCTACCTTTTACCTTCCAGCTAGGAAAGGAAACCCTGACCATGAAATGGGTCTGAACAGGCCACCAAAATGAAAGGATCAAAGCACAGATTAGGAGCTACAGTAAACCCATGTTGATACATCTATGACTGGGACCCATATGAAGACAAGTACTTTGACCAAGGCTGATACACTGACTCTGTGGTCTGATGCAAAGGCTGAGATAGGACCAGGTGATTATGAAATGAAGGCAGGGAATGATGAAAAAGAAAGTAGGTAAGAAATGGAAATGCTAAATATATGGTAATTTATATTATAGATTACATTATATATAAATTACATCATATGTGATATAATATATATTACATTAATTATTTGTGACCTAGAATTAAGCAAAGATTTTTTAGACATAACACCAAATGCATGACCCATAAAATTTTAAAAAATACATTAGACTTAAAACAACCAAAACACCATTGCTCTGCAAAAGATCTTGTTAAGAAGGTGAAAAGGCAAAGAGGATACAAAGTTTCAAAGCACTATGAGGAAATATTTTTAAGTCACATATCAGGCAAATTGCTTGCATACAGAAAGTATAATGAGCCCTATAAACTGAATAGTAAGAAACCAAAGAACCCAATTAAAAAATGGGTAAAATAATTAAACAGACACTTGACCAAAGATGAAATATGGATGGCAAATAAACATATGGAAAGATAGTTTTACATTGCTTGCCTTTAGGGAAATGAAAATGAAAATCGCTATATGATATTACTCCACACCTCAAAGAATGGACAAAATAAAAAAAAAATATTGATAGTAGCAAATGCTGATAAGAATGCAGAAAAACTCTCTCTCATACATTGCTAGTTTAAGTATAAACTACTACAGCCACTATGGAAAAGAGTAAGTTCGTTTCTTAAAAACGTTAACGTGTACTTACCACATGACCTGGCACGTTACTCCTTTTCTCTTTCCCTCCCTCCCTCATTCCTTTCCCCAACCTCCCTTTCTTTCTTTCATTCTTCTTGCCTCTTTTCCCTTCTTTCCTAATCAAGATTTATCCATCGGTTTTTGTTAATCTGGCTTAGGCAGATAGTCATCAACTCGAATACATACTTAAGTTATTTTACATAAGCGTCTGTTCACCATGCATTAGAAAGATACTGGCTTCAAGTAACAGAATTGCTTACTCACATAAATATGTCTAAGCAGCAGACAAAGTTTAGGATCAGCAGAAATTCAGTGGTTTTAGCTCCATTTCTTTGTGGTCCTTTGGTTGTACACTATGTTTCCCTATGGCTTTACAACCATACACCACAGTAGTGAGAGGAAGAGAGAGAGTTGCCTAAATAAACTCTCACAACAGTGAGAAAATATTCTTTCTAGTAGAACCCAGGAAACCTCTTCTTGGGTCTCAATGTTTTGGAATGAGTCACAACTGATTTCTCAAGCAATGCCTGTGTAGAGGAAAATTCCAAGTCTGTGCATCCTTAAACCAAATACTTTAGCAAGACCCATGAGATTTTCTTGGCTACCTTAGGTTTATAAGAGCTTACCTCTGGAGGTGGGGGGGGGGGGTCAGTCCCCCGAGCTGCATATTACAAAGAGTGGGCAAACTTGAAGTAGATGTAGGGATGTAAATCACAATGTCAAATGCACAATATGTAAATCTTTTCTTGGGCACATTTTTGCAGGAGAAAAAGCATTTTATACCAATCATGTAAGCTATATTTTAGAAGATGACAAAAACACTTAAGCTTGCCCTGCAAGCTGATACAACATTAGTTCTATTAAAATACTTCATTTGCTTATATCAAGCCAAAAAACATCATATTAGAGAACAAATGTGAAACATTCACCTATTTGAGAATTATGTAGGATCTATGCTATCCACCTAGATAGCACTTAATGTTTTTGACAATTGAGATGTCATCTTTATGATAATACATATAATATAATTTTCTGCAGTGAGAGCAATATTTTGGCTGAGATATCTATCTACAGTCATTATTAAATGATGAGAAAAAAAAAGATTGTTTTGTAATAATAAGACTCATTGCCAATTCATTGGTTTCTCTTTTCCTCAAGTCATAATAAATGTGCTTAGAGACATTTATACATGGGGCCAAATTTTGCCTAGAGTTCAGTTCTGGCATAAAGTTTGACTAAAGGCTTTTTCTGTTTCATTGACTAACCTTATTTAGTGACCCAGGCCTTCCTTGCTTTGTGATTCAATGTCAAGGCATAGATTTCCCACTGGGTAAGATAACAAATCAAACAAAAGTAGACTTAGAGAGCTGGGTGAACAAACCTGTCTTCTCTTGCAGTACCTTCCAGAAGATTAACTACCTGCCTTATCTTTTCAGTCTGTCTACTCTCCCTGGATTTTGGCCAGTTTGAGTCTTTTAATATTCTGTTTGTCATGGTGCCTTGGAACTAGTGACAAAAGCCCAGTTCTCTAAAGATCCTTGCAGTGATTTTGCACACACACATACCTACACAGTAAATTTAGAGTGAGACTTTCTATAGGGATACATTTAAAAGCAGAACTCTTGGTGATCTTGGAGTTCTCCAAGGGAATCATGGAAATGAAATGAGATCTTTCTCCTTGTGACTATCAACATTTTCAGCATGGTCGCCTCACCTCCCTGTTACCATCTATGCCTCACCTCATTTCCTGATTGTTTCATTTTCCCCTTTGTCATTATTTCTTCAATCTCTCAAATCTGAAAAAAAAAAGACCATAAATCTAAGTGAATAACATTATTTACAAATTCTAGTATTACCTTCCATATTAGTGACCCATCCTATCAATATTTACGGGTACTTCAGTATGCAAGGCTCTGGTATGGTGTTCTAAAAGATACACAAATGAGACATAAAACTCTGCAAAGCTTTGCTATGGAAGGCTTACTTCAGGCTTAAAGAAAAATGCCATGTGAAAAGAGTAGATAAAGCACTATGGCCACTCAGAGGAGTGAGAGTGAATGTATAAATGGGGAGATAATGGTATCAGAATTGATCCTAGGTGTTTTGGGGTCAGTGTGGGGAGACAGCTTCTTGCCTCCAAATACTTTTTCCATCTACTGTGTGATACTTAACGTCTGTTGTGCCACACAATGATCACTCTTTCATTATAGGTTTACTGAAATATTCATTAATGCTTATAACATTTCTATCTCCAGGCAAACAACTGGGTAAGTATTATTTTAGCCCACCTGTTTTATTCCTTCCCTCTGGCTATCACCAAATAAAGAAAGCCTTGACACTGCACTGCTCTCATGTTACCCTCTCTGCTTTATAGAAATATCTTCAGTGGCATAGCTGCTTCGTCCTTTATGCTCTCCATGGCATTCTACATGTTCCTCTATCATAGATTCTAGGGCATTTTACTGTAACTACCTAATTCTGCATTTATCTTCCTCATTATGTGGTGAGTCCTTAAGGACAGGGACTGGATCCTAAGTATGTCTATTTTCTCAGCATTTTTACACTGCCTGAAAAATCATAGGTACTCAGTAAATGTTGGTTAAATGAATGGATAAATAAACAAACTAATAAATGAGCCTAGACCGTGGTTTATACTTCCTGGAACCCATGACCTGGAACTTAATGATACGTAGATCAAATGAATAATGCTTTTCAAACACTCCTTAGCAGTTGTATGGAGCTTGCTGGTGGGAGGGGCTTCCCACCGCTGTCACTCTGAGGGGAGCTGTAAGAAAAAAAGGAGCATCATGATCCTATCTCCGCAGAACTCCTTCAAGTTTGAGAGCACACACTGTTTTCATCTTCTTTGCAAAGACAGTGTGCCGCCCACTCAACACTCCCCACTTATGTTAATTTATTGACGCTTCAGAACCTTTTTGTCCTGAGACCTGCCTACACATAAATTTATTATGACAGAATCTCAAACAGGCACAAAAGTGAAGAGAATATTACACTGAGTCTCCATAAACCTATCACCTAGATTTGATAATTAGCGAGATTTTGCCCCCCTAAAAGGCATAAATGATTGTCTTTCTGAAACCTCACACCCCAAAAGTAGACAAGTATAAGAGAGACTTCACATCATTCCAACTTCACATTTAGCATAATTTTCCTGTGTTTTGGTGATAGTTTCATGACCTTAATCTATTCAGAATTTTTTAAAATGGTGTCTGGATACCTATAATTTGTACAGAATCACCTCAAAAATCTTGAGATCCTCAGTCTAACTTGGATTGAAATAGGCTCAGAACTATTTGAAAGTTTAGGCTTTCCCCAGGGCAGAAATGGTTCCTGAGCTCTAAAGTGCTGGGAAATCATGTAGTGACTCTAAACTTTGAATGCTGGAGGTTGATTCAGGAGAGATTTGTATACTCAGAATTTCAGTTTAAGACAAATTTGGGCAGAATCCCCAGCATTTTATTACAGGGTATTGTCCTTTGGTTGTAGGATGTACCACAGAAAATGTCTTCATAATTGTATAGACCAAGCGTGTATTACCTAATAGTAATACCCTTGAGACCTCTGTAAAATAAGCTAGTACCCCTAAAGTGGCTTCACCCAAGGACAGCAGGGAAAAGGGTCACCGTGGCCTGAGTGTATCTACACTGTGTAGATACAAAGTGTATTAGCTCTTCTCTGCAGCTCTCTGGGCTTGGCATCTTGTTTTTATCTCACCGATATGTTATAAAGCTGGGCTTCTTTTCTCCTTATTATTCTCAGTTCCAAGTCAACCTCTTATTAGATGAAGTAAAAGTACTAAAAGGATTTAAAAATAATAAAATAATCTCTGTTGGAACTAAAAAGCTCAGTAGTGAGAAAGAAAAGAATGGTCAATAGCATACATACTTATTTACCTAATGTGAAGATTCTGTTTACAAGCGAGTGAAAAGGAAAAAAATGTCATACTTGGTGCAGAATAGGAAACAGAAAACAAAACCAGTCATGGAAATACAATATGTTATATCTAATTGACTAAAACTTAATTTATAATCAGTAATAAATGATTTTGGAGCTCAATTTTAAAAGAATTAAATGAACTAGAAGGTGAAATCCTTCTATCAGATGCCATAAAACCTTAGTCCACTGCAGTTCTTGAAATGGTGATCCCTAATAAAAATTTGATATATATTCTTCCATACCCATTCTTTTTATGTGTGTGCACACACACACATGCACACACACATGCATATACATGTTTTGATCTGAACTTTGTACGTATTTGAGAAAAAAAATACAAGGAAAAAGAATATAAAATTATGGGCACAAAATTAAGTACTTATGATAAAAAATTTTAGAATGAAAAAAATAAATACAACAAATGAAAAAAATAGATCTAACAAATACCACAAAAATTATAAAATCTCCGAAAAAAATGTTTTTATTAACTACCTGACACATGTCTGTAATACTTATTCCTACATTTTTTTGGGAAATAAACAGGCGACTTTATTATGAAGGAGGTACAAATGTGTGTGATCTCATGGACCTGATACATTAGAATACTAGAGCTTTTGTTAAAAAAAAAAAATAGGTATTTATTCCTGGCCTTTGAAATTTATATCAAAAAGCCAATCAGTAAACTACATAGGTGCCTTTCCCCAGCTTGTCTTTTTATTTTTTCTTAATTGCAGTATAGTTGACACACAATGTTACGTTAGTTTCAGGTGTACAACATAGTGATTTGGCAACTTTATATGTTATGCTGTGCTCACAAGTGTAGCTACCATCTGTCATCTTACACTGCTATCGTAATACCATTGACTCCGTTCTCTGTGCTGTGTCTTTTATTCCCGTGATTTATTCATTCCATAATTGGAAGCCTATATGTCCCATTTCGCTTCACCTATTTTGCCCATCTCCCACCCCACCCCTCTGGAAGCCATCAGTTTTGCTCTCTGTATTTTTGGGTATGTTTCTTCTTTTCATTTTTTTGTTTGCTTTGTTTTTTAGATTCCAGGTATAAGTGAAACCATACAGTATTTTTCTTTCTCCGTCTGACTTACTTCACTTAGCATAATACCCTCTCGGTCTACCCATGCCGTCACAAATGGCAAGATCTCTTTCTTTTTAATGGCTAAATAATAGTCTATCTTCTTTTTCCATTCATCTATCTGTGGACACTTGAGTTGCTTCCATATCTTGGCTATTGTAAATAATACTGCAATAAACATAGGGGTACATATATATGTTTTTAAATTAGTGCTTTCATTTTCTGTGGGTAAATATCTAGTAGTGGAATTACTGAATCATATGGTATTTCTGTTTTTAATTTTTTGAGGCACCTCCATAGTATACCTAGGGCTATACCAATTTACGTTCACACTATGGCTATACCACAATAGATATAACAATTTACATTCCCACTAACAGTACATGAGGGTTCGTTTCCTCCATGTTTTTGCCAACACTTGTTAGTTTTGTCCTTTTTATTCTAGCCATTCTGACATACATATGTGATATCACACTGTGATTTTTATTTGCATTTCCCTGATGAGTAGATGTTGAGCATCTTTTCATGTGTCTGTTAGCCATCTGTATGTCTTCTTAAGAAAAAATATCTATTCAGGTCCTCTTCCCATTTTTAAAATCTGATTATTTGGGTTTTTTTTGCTGTTGAGTTGTATAAGTTGTCTATATACTTTTAGATATTAATACCTTATTGGATATATAACTTGCAAATATCTCCTCCAATTCAGTAGACTGCTTTTTCATTTTGTTGATGGCTTCCTTCTCTGTGCAAAAGCTTTTTATTTTGATATAGTCTCAACAGTTTATTTTGGCTTTTGTTTCCCTTGCCTTAGGAGACATATCTAGAAAAATGTTGCTACAGTCAATGTCAAAGAATTTACTGCCTATGTTTGCTTCTCTGAGTTTCATGGTTTCAGGTTGCACATTTGGGTCTTTAATCCATTTTGAGTTTATTTTTGTGTATCATTTAAGGAAGTAGTCCAGTTTTCCTTGTCCCATTTATTGAGGACACTTTTTTCCCTATTATATATTTCTGCTTCCTGTATCATAGACTGATCGATCATATAAGCGTGGGTTTATTTTGGGGCCATATATTCTGCTCCTTTGATATGTGTCTGTTTGTGCCAGTACCATACTGTTTTGATTACTGTCACTTTGTAGTGTATATGGAAATCTGGGATTGTGATACCTCCAGCTTTATTGTTCTCTCTCAAGATTGCTTTGGCTATCCTGGGCCTTTGTGGTTCCATACCAAATTTAGAATTATTTGTTGTATTTCTGTAAAAATGCTATTGCTATTTTGATAGAGATTGCATCGAATCTGCAGATTGCTTTGTGAAGTATGGACGTTTTAATGATATTTATTCTTTTAATCCATGAGCATGTGATATTTTTCCATTTGTTTGTGTCATCCTTGTATCTCCATTTTATAAAACCCTGACGAGTTCTTCATATGGTAACAGTTATTAAAATTACTTTCTGTGGAGACAAAGATAATTCAGTCATCAGTAGGTTTAATTGAAAAAAACAATGTAATTCTAATTAATAGCTTTAAAAAGTTTATTTCAGCTTTATAAAATTTGTCATAATAATGTGAAAATTTAGCACTATAGTCAAATTAGATTAAAAAATCTATCATGTTTTTCTTTTTTTTTTTTTAATGTGCTGTAAAATTTGAACAAATTTTCTACAAACTAGATTCTGGCTCCATAAATTGCAAATTTTGTTTCTCCATCATTATTACCATACTTCCAGAATAGGTGCCATAGAACAACTCATATCACAGGATGACTCCTGTCCCTGTACCATTGTGTTTCAACCCCTAAGGCTTTTCCTACACAGACTTCTATCAGTAATTAGGTTATGCATGGAAGCAGTCAAACACCGCATAAATATATTTCACCAAACCCAAATCAAATGCATTTCCAACTTGACCTTCAAATAGCTAAGTTCCCAAAACACCTTTATCAATTCTAGGTATCATGGAGGGGAAGTAGGTCTGAGTAGAAAAAGAAAACAGTAAAATGATGACAATTAGAATATCTTCCTTTAAAAAAATCTTAGGACTGTCACCTTCTAGGCCCTTGAGTTTCATACAAGTATGTGGCTACGAAGCTTATGCCTCATTAACTCTATAGTAAGTCTCTCTCTGCATACAAATCATCAAAATGGGATGGTTAGGGAAGATAGGTAGGCAGATAGATAGGTGTTAATATAGGAATCGTGATGTAGATAGATAAGGATATATAGTAATCTTTGGCTGCAAGTCAAACTAACCAAATCAACAGAGAAATATTAGAAAAAGATGGTCATTTACAATCATGATGAGCTAGATACTAAAAAATACTATGTACACTATATAATATAGTAATTACTCATAAAATCAGAAAAACATTTCATTCTTTATAATATATATTGCATATATGTGATTATAACATTAATGGATTTTTATGCCAAAACATGTTGAAAATATAGAAAGAAAAAGGAAGTAAATAAAAATCACCAATAATTATATAGCACAGGTAATTATAGTTTACATAATGATATATCTATATTTAAATTTGTATATGTACTTGCTTGCACACACTCCTGTAGTCATGCTGTATATATACTGTAGTACTCTTATTTTTTTTGCTTGAAGCTTCATTGTGATCCTTTTCCAAAGCCACTGTTTTTAAAAGAAAAAAGAATTCTAATGAGTGCATAGTGTCCAACCTCATAGATGTGCCATGATCTGTTTAGACATTTAAATGTTTTCCAATTTTTCAAAATATTCAAAATCATGTTGATCATTTATTCAGTTAAAATGTGCTAGGACTACTGTGAGCTAGGTACTCTTCTAGATACTGAAATTTGTGTGCATAGAATTTTGCCCACATTTTGAATATTTTTATAGATAAATTAGTAGAAATAAAATTATGGGCCAAAGATCATGCGGAAATCTTAGGGGCTTGATACCCCTCCAGAAATGTAATAGCTGATGCTTTCATGGTGATGCATAAGGAACTCCCTTTCTTTGACAATTTTGTAAAGTAAAAATACCATTTATATAGATACTCATTTGTTGTGCGGGAGATAGTAATAAAGATAAGGATTAAAAAAGAATAGAATGAAAGTTGGAAAATGGGATTTTGTGGAGGATTTTACTTCAGGCCAGTCTTTTTGTTTCTTTAAATATTTATTTACTTTTGAAAGAGAGAGAGACAGAGGATGAGTGGGGGAGGGGTAGAGAGAGAGGGACCACAGAATCTGAATCAGGCTCCAGGCTCTGAGCTGTCAGCACAGAGCCTGTCCTGGGCCTTGAAAATATGAACTGTGAAATCATGGCCTGAGCCGAAGTCAGATGCTTAACTGACTAAGCCACCCAGGTGCCCCTGAGATCACAGTTTTATTTGCTTAACCAAAAGTATCAGTGCTTTTCTTGAGTTACTTTTGTTTCTTTAATTTTCTTAGATTTTTTATCACTGTTTTGTTTAACTGCAGTATAGTTGATGTGAAATGTTACATTAGTTTTAGGTGGAAGACAGTGATTCAACAAGTCTGTATGCTATGCAATGCTCAACACAAGTATAGCTACCATTTGTCACCATGCAAGACACTATTACAATGTCATTGACTATATTCCGTATGCTGTACCTTTTATCCCTGTGACTTAATCATTCCATAACTGAAAGCCTATATCTCCCACTCCTCTTCACCCCTTTTTCCTATTCCCCTACCCCTATAGTTATTTCCCCTTCTCATTACATTTCTCCCAGCATGAAGTGTGCCGTTAATAATAGTGTATAATCCTAATATTATTTGGAAGGAATTTTTGAGTTCAGAAAGTTTCTCCTTTATCTACTTCTCCAAGGTGTTTCTAGGTTCTACCCCAGAGTTCAATAGTTAAAAATAGAAACACTTCCAAATGAGATAAAAGATGAAAGTAACTTGGTGCTTAAAAACACAAAGGCACGTTTGTCATTAAATCAAATTGGATTCGAAGACTACACCTTCTTTCCTCATTTTTTTTTTCCTCTCAGTATTGGGAGAGGAACTTGGGAAGCAACACATAGGGAATAAAGGTTATACGAAAGCCTCTTCTTTAGGGAAGGCTTGAAAGAAAATTTCCTTGACGTTTTTCTCTCCCTCTTCCAGTATTTTGAGTTACTCCAAGGGCTCTAAACTGGGATCAAGGCCTAGGGATTCATTCGTGGCTACGATCATGTTTGTCAGATGTCTCTGTCTTATGTTACTCACTTCAAAGAACTAGGGCATGAATTTGTTTATTCACAGTATTGCTTTAAAATAATTTTTTTGTACATTGATTTAAGCTGCCAACCTCTCAAAAGACCACTAGAGAAACCTGATTAAACAAAGCCACACCTGTAGATGTGCTGTGGTAAGGGAGAATACAACTTTCCCAAAATTTTACTATTGAGATCTCAAAATTGGAAATTACAAAAGGGTATTTAAGGGATTTGGGACTTGGGATGAATCACTTTAAGATGGATCTGACAAGAAGGGGAACTAGTCTTGATACTAGACAACATGACATATGACATAATAGCTTTGGATTAGTGGACAAAGCAAAGTGAGAGTGTTGAAGTCAGTCTTGATGAGTAAGCTGTGTCTGGTCAGTTCACAGTCTTCATTTCCAGAACAGTTACTGCAGCTAGGTTAATTTTTGCTCAGTTGCAATGTTGTTTAACACAGGTATGGGGAATTAGGCTGGTTTAAGTTCACATTGGTCAGTGTTTAAAATGTCCCACCAACTTTCTTTCCATTACTGTCATCTCTTTTCCCTACCAACTTCTAATTTTACTTCACTCTCAAGATTTTTTCAACTCCTCTTTATCTTCACAACCATTTATATCCTTTTCCCTCAGAAACACAGAAACAATTTAGGACAGAAAGAACTCTTATGACTGAGGGGACTATATTTCATCTCAGGAAGACTTAATAGGCTCACAAACTGTAAAAATCATTAACTTTCCCTCTGACTATACTTGTTACTCTTTTAGTCTTTTCCCACATCCTTTTCACCTCCTTCCCTGCCTGTGATATTCTTTACATGTGAATTCCACTGCACTCAACTCCACCTGCCCCAAACCACCCACAAAACAAATGAATGGAAATCAGGCAAGAAGGGAGAGTAGAACATAGATTGAAAATAGAGCCATGAATAGTAAGCACTCCTGGAAGCTTTTTTAAAGAATGTGTTTTTTCTTGATGGATTCCCGTTTCCCAGTTTTCTATCTTGGTTTTTCTTGCATATGATATATGAAAGTAATTAGGAAGGATTTCTTGTTATATAAGGAGAAGAAAGAGCCAAAATACAAACTAATCCCTAAAAGAGCAGCACAGAGATTATACTGAAACAGATTGCAATATCATTGTCATGGTGTTATTTATACATTTTCCAGGAAGGTGTGGATGGGGAGCAGGAAAGCAGAAAGCTATTGCTTTATCCTTGTTTCTTATATCCTCCTCCTCACTTTCATTTTTAAAAATTTGGAAACTTTCAAGTCTATTGAAAAATTGAAAGAATGAGGTGATGGGCACCTATATGGCCCTCACTTATATTCAACGATGTAAATATTTTTGTAGTATACCTAACCCCAGTAGTATTTAACTCCTAATACTTCCACATATATTTCCCAAGAATAATCACATCTCCCTATAGAGCCACAATACCTCTGTCACCATTGTCAATATATTGATGATTGTTGGCATTTGGTATAGAATTAGACTCATTTCTCTATTGCACATGCAAGATATCCCACTAAAAAAGGGTTTGGCTCTTTACACTTAATTTTAAAATATAATGGGAATGTCAAATTTCTTCACTCAAAGAATATTTTGTAATGATCTAATCTCTGGAAATAAGGTTTGATAATATTTTCCAGGTGATTTTAATATACCTGTCTAGTTTTGAAAAGTAAAAGCCATATTTTCCTCTCCAGTCTTTTGTTTTCCAGCTTTATTGAGGTATGATTGACAAATAAAATATATCTACTTAAGGCATACAACATGAGGATTCACTATACATATACACTGTGAAATAATTACCACAATCAAGCTAAAAACATGGGATGATATTAAACTGAAAAAAAAATTCTGTATAGCAAAGGAAACAACACAATGCAAAAGCCGCCAATGAAATGGAAGAAAATGTTTGCAATGAATTATTTTTCTATTGTATTTTTAAGGGGCTCCAGGGCTCAAAACATCCTGGGCAAAGCTCAGAGATCACCAGTGGGATGACTGCACATAGAAAAGAAGTTGAAAGATCCCTAGAGGATGCTAATAGTAAGAAGTTGAGAAGACGGAAGTAACCTACCAAGGCTACTGAATAGGAAATGTTAGAGAAGTATAGGGACACCAAGAAATAATCACTTCACAGGAGGCAATAAAGGGAGGCAATAATAAAATTATAAGGGAGTGAGTGAAAAGCAGTATCAAATTGTTGAGAAGTCAAATAAAATGAGGGGTGAGAATTGACTTTGGCATATTGGAGTTTTTAGTGACCTTGGTATGCAAGATTGTATGTGAATGGTGGGAGTCAAAGCTAGAATGGCTTTAGTTTCAAAGGAAATAACAGGGAAGGAACTAGAGACCAAATATGTGGGTAACTCTTGAGATGTTTTGTAAAGGGAGAATAGATCTAAAACAATGACTAGATTACAAGGGGGCATGTGTCAAGGGAAAGAGCTGTTAGGTGGGAGAAACTATAGCATATTTACATGCTAATGGGTATGATTAGGAGAAAAGGAAAATTGAGGATATAAGGGAGATGAGTCAGTTACTGTAGGAATTTCCTTGACTACATTAGAAGACTTGGATCTCGTACACATTGGACATAAGATAATTCTTATGTTTACTTTTTTTTCCCAAGTAATTGGTACTATAGTCTGGGTGTATTTTCAAATTTACCTTCCTAGTCATGAATTTAATTTTCTGAAATGGAAAAGTGCATTTTAATTAGTTTATCCATAAAAACAGGAAAGAAGCAGAGTATATGGATTCCTCTTACTTCTTATATATTCTCATTAGATTGAAAGCAAAGTCAGTGGTAGAGGGTGAGCATTAGGAGAGGGTATAAAAGATTTGTGAGAGGAAAAGATACAAACTCTCTTTTAAGAAGGTGAATAGATGAATTAGATAAATAAAGCAGGAGAGGAATAGACACGTGCTATGGTTTGGGGCTGGACGGCATTTTTTATCTATGACCCGTCTCCACAAAAGAGTAACGCTCTGTATTATGAATGCAGAAACTGTGGCAATACGAGAAAATGGATGAGAAGAATTTTGTTCTTGCAGAGAGGAGTGGGGTTGGGATGATCTAAGGGGAAATAGGCATGCTTAACATTCCCATTCTCCTCTGTGATCTTGGAGAAATAATGTTTCACCAGAAATACAGGATATAAGTTTTGTGAGATATTGAAAAGAGAAGAACTAGAGATATGTGTTGGAGAATGTCAGTTGGACCTTAGTTATTATCAGCCCTTGGATGTTGTGTTTGGAGATGAACTCTCTTATTATGGTCTTTAGGTTTTCTGTGTGTACTTCCAGCTCTCTGTGGTTGAATCTAGAATCTTTGCAGCTGGGGATTGGATCTTCCCCTCCTTTTAAGGTCTTAATAGGACTTAAAGACTTGCTAATTTTGTGATTAAAGGTGTATAATGCAATAATAAGATTGCTATAACTTCAACATAAATGTGAGATCAAATTAATATAAAAAAAACAACAGTAGAAGCTCTGTGATCATGTAAACTATTCAGCATATATGATATTTTTCCTGAGTTTCGTATATTTTCCCAGATGAGTTTGATACTCTTCCCATTTTGTCCTGCTAAGTGAAAGTTCCCATCCTATAATCTGTCCAACTGCCTGTATATCAACATGGTTCAGAATGGTATCTTGCATATTTGAAAATCAAAAATTGAGTAATGAGCTGATTTTGAGACTGAAATGTGTGTAAGGTTAACAAATTTGGCCAATAGTGACCTTAACCTCCTAGAAATGGATATGATAGTCTTGGCCCAAAGCAGAGCTGACCCAAAGATAGTTCTTTTAAAAATTATACTAAGAATTCTTTTCTACAGAAACCTCTACTAATTAACCTACATTATTAGGGTAGATTTCGTTGTGCTAATAGACTTTGCCATTTCAGTGACTTTACACAATAGAAAGTGGTCTCTTGCTTACTCTCTGGTCCTGTGAGGAAGTTCAGGTGGGTTTTTTCTATGTCAGATGATCATTCAAGGACCCATATATTTTTCCATAGTGTGTTTCTGTTACTGTTAGGGCCTTATAATCATGAATATCTCACTGCAAGAAATGGGAAGAGCCCAGAGGAGCCCTTCAGAGGCTCTATGTGCCAGGCACATTACAGTCACTTTTAATCATAATCTGAGTTGGCAAGAACTTAGGAACATGGTCATAACATGGAAAACAACTCAGTAGTATTTAGGAAAAAGAAGATGATGATTTTTGTGAACTGTTTAAAGTCTCTGACATAACAATGAATGAGATAGTGACTATGTGAAAAGGACATTAGTGAGGATTTTGTTTTTGAGAGACTTTCTCAAGAGATTTTACTTTTAAGATATACATTTTGGGGGTGCCTGGTGGCTCAGTTGGTTAAGTGTCTGACCTCAGCTCAGGTCATGATCTCACAGGTGGTGGGTTCAAGTCCTGCATCGGGCTCTGTGCTGACAGCTCAGATCCTGGAGTCTGCTTTGGATTCTGTGTCTCCCTCTCTGCCCCTCCCCACTCACACTCTGTCTGTCTCTCTCAAATATAGATAAACATTAAAAAAAAATAAAAGTAAAAATTAAATTTTTAACAAAGATTTATTATGGCTTTAAGGAGGAAAATGTGGGGTGTGTGAGGGTGGCTTTTGCTGAAAAATTTGTGGTTTGGCTCACTTATATAACTTGGATTTAATGGAAGAGGAGAGAATTTATAGGACTTCAAAAATGAAGACCCAAACTGGTGACAGAGAGGTCTCCAAGTTCTTTTATTTTAATTGAGGTATAGTTGACATTTAACAATAATATTAGTTTCAGATGGACAACAGAACTCAGTATTTATATAGGTTGTGAAATGGTGACTACAATAAATCTAGTTAATGTCCATAATCACACAGTTAAAAACTTTCCTCCCCCCCCCCCACCCCGGTAAGAACTTTTAAGATCTATTCTGTGAAGCAACATACCATACAGTGTTATTTTTCTTTTTGCCCCTTTTCACCACTACTTTTTAAATTTTTTTTTCATTTATTTTTATTATGAAATTTATTGTCAAATTGGATTCCATACAACACCTAGAGCTCATCCCAACAGGTGCCCTCCTCAATGCCCATCACCCACTTTCCCCTCCTTCCCACCCCCATCAACCCTCAGTTTATTCTCAGTATTTTAAGAGTCTCTTATGGTTTGCCTCCCTCCCTCTCTTTTTTTTTTTCCTTCCCCTCACCCATGGTCTTCTGTTAAGTTTCTCAGGATCCACATAGGAGTGAAAACATATGGTATCTGTCTTTTTCTCTATGACTTATTTCACTTAGCATAACACTCTCCACTTCTCTCCACGTTGCTACAAAAGGCCATATTTCATTCTTTCTCATTGCCAAGTAGTATTCCATTGCATATATAAACCACAACTTCTTTATCCATTCATCAGTTGATGGACAGGTATGCTCTCTCCATAATTTAGCTATTGTTGAAAGTGCTACTATAAACATTGAGGTACAAGTGCCCCTATGCATCAGCACTCCTGTATCCCTTGGGTAAATTCCTAGCAGTGCTATTGCTGGGTCATAGGGTAGATCTATTTTTAATTTTTTGAGGAACCTGCACATTGTTTTCCAGAGCGGCTGCACCAGTTTGCATTCCCACCAACAGTGCAAGAGGGTTCCCATTTCTCCACATCCTCGCCAGCATCTATAGTCTCCTGATTTGTTCATTTTAGCCACTCTGACTGGTGTGAGGTGGTATCTGAGTGTGGTTTTGATTTGTATTTCCCTGATGAGGAGCGACATTGAGATCTTTTCATGTGTCTGTTGGCCATCTGGATGTCTTCTTTAGAGAAGTGTCTATTCATGTTTTCTGCCCATTTCTTCACTGGATTATTTGCTTTTCGGGTGCGGGGTTGGGTGAGCTCTTTATAGATTTGGGATACTAGCTCTTTGTCTGATATGTCATTTGCAAATATCTTTTCCCATTCCGTTGGTTGCCTTTTAGTTTTGTTGATTGTTTCCTTTGCAGTGCAGAAGATTTTTATCTTGATGAGCTTCCAATAGTTCATTTTTGCTTTTAATTCCCTTGCCTTGGAGATGTGTCAAGTAAGAAATTGCTGCGGCTGAGGTCAGAGAGGTTTTTCCTGCTTTCTCCTCTAGGGTTTTGATGGTTTCCTGTCTCAAATTCAGGTCCTTCATCCATTTTGAGTTTATTTTTGTGAATGGTGTAAGAAAGTGATCTATTTTCATTCTTCTGCATGTTGCTGTCCAGTTTTCCCAGCACCATTTGTTAAAGAGACTGTCTTTTTTCCATTGGATATTCTTTCCTGCTTTGTCAAGGATTAGTTGGCCATACTTTTGTGGGTCCAATTCTGGAGTCTCTATTCTATTCCTTTGGTCTATGTGTCTGTTTTTGTGCCAATACCATGCTGGCTTGATGATTACAGCTTTGTAGTAGAGGCTAAAGTCTGGGGTTGTGATACCTCCCACTTTGGTCTTCTTCTTCAATATTACTTTGGCTATTCGGGGTCTTTTGTGGTTCCATACAAATTTTAGGATTGCTTGTTCTAGTTTCAAGAAGAATGGTGGTGCAATTTTGATTGGTATTGCATTGAATGTGTAGATAGCTTTGGGTAGTATTGACATTTTATCAATATTTATGCTTTGAATCCATGAGCATGGAATGTTTTTCCATTTCTTTGTATCTTCTTCAATTGCCTTCATAAGCCTTCTATACTTTTCAGCATACAGATGTTTTACATCTTTGATTAGGTTTATTCCTAGGTATTTTATGGTTCTGGGTGCAATTGTGAATGGGATCAGTTTCTTTATTTGTCTTTCTGTTGCTTCATTATTAGTGGATAAGAATGCAACTGATTTCTGGACATTAATTTTGTATCCTGTGGCTTTGCTGAATTCATCTACCAGTTCTAGCAGACTTTTGGTGGAGTCTATCGGGTTTTCCATGTACGGTATCCTGTTATCTGCAAGAAGTGAAAGCTTGACTTCATCTTTGCCAATCTTGATGCCTTTGATTTCCTTTTGTTGTCTGATTGCTGATGCTAGAACTTCCAACACTATGTTAAACAACAGCGGTGAGAGTTGGCTTCCCTGTCATGTTCCTGATCTCAGGGGGGAAAGCTCTCAGTTTTTCCCCATTGAGGATGATGTTAGCTGTGGGCTTTTCATAAATGGCTTTTATTATGTTTAAGTATGTTCCTTCTATCCCAACACTCTTGAGGGTTTTTGTTAAGAAAGGAAGCTGAATTTTGTCAAATGCTTTTTCTGCATCAATTGACAGGATCATATGGTTCTTATCTTTTCTTTTATTACTGTGATGTATCACATCAATTGATTTGAGAATGTTGAACCAGCCCTGCAGCCCAGGAATGAATCCCACTTGATCTTGGTGAATAATTATTTTTATATGCTGTTGAATTCGATTTGCTAGTATCTTGTTGAGAATTTTTGCATCCATATTCATCAGGGATATTGGCCTATAGTTCTCTTTTTTTGCTGGGTCTCTGTCTGCTTTAGGAATCAAAGTAATGCTGCTTCATAGAATGAGTCTGGAAGTTTTCCTATCCTTCCTATTGTTTGGAACAGCTTGAGAAGGATAGGTATTATCTCTGCTTTAAATGTCTGGTAGAATTCCCCAGGGAAGCCATCTGGTCCTGGACTCTTCTTTGTTGGGAGATTTTTGATAACTGATTCAATTTCTTCACTGCTTATGGGTCTGTTCAAATTTTCTATTTCTTCCTGTTTGAGTTTTGGAAGTGGGTGCGTGCTTAGGAATTTGTCCATTTCTTCCGGGTTGTCTGGATTGTTAGCATATATTTTTTCATAGTATTCCCTGATAATTGCTTGTATTTCTGAGGGATTGGTTGTAATCATTCCATTTTCATCCATGATTTTATCTATTTGGGTCATCTCCCTTTTCTTTTTGAGAAGCCTGGCTAGAGGTTTGTCAAGTTTGTTTCTCAAAAAACCAACTCTTGGTTTCATTGATCTGCTCTACAGTTTTTTTAAGATTCTATATTGTTTATTTCTGCTCTGATATTTATCATTTCTCTTCTTCTGCTGGGTTTTGGGTATCTTTGCTGTTCTTCTTCTAGTTCCTTTCAGTGTGCTGTTAGATTTTGTATTTGGGATTTTTCTTGTTTCTTGAGATAGGCCTGCATTGCAATGTATGTTCCTCTCAGGACTGCCCTTGCTGCATCCCAAAGCATTTGTATTTTTGTATTTTCATTTTCATTTGTTTCCATATACTTTTAATTTCTTCTCTAATTGCCTGGTTGACCCATTCATTCTTTAGTAGGGTGTTCTTTAACCTCCATGCTTTTGGAGGTTTTCCAGACTTTTTCCTGTGGTTGATTTCAAGTTTCACAGAATTGTTCTCTGAAAGTGTGCATGGTATGACCTCCATTCCTGTATACTTATGAAGGGCTGTTTTGTGACCCAGTGTGTGATCTATCTTCGAGAATGTTCCATGTGCATTCAAGAAGAAAGTATATTCTGTTGCTTTGGGATGCAGAGTTCTAAATATATCTGTCAAGTCCATCTGATCCAATGTATCATTCAGGGCCCTTGTTTCCTTATTGATCCTGTGTCTAGATCATCTATCCATTGTTGTAAGTGGGGTGTTAAAGTCCCCTGCAATTACCACATTCTTATCAATAAGGTTGCTTATGTTTGTGATTGTTTCATGTATTTGGGGTCTCCCGTATTCGGTGCATAGACATTTTTAATTGTTAGCTCTTCCTGATGGATAGACCCTGTGATTATACAATGCCCTTCTTCATCTCTTGTTACAGCGTTTAATTTAAAGTCTAGTTGTCTGATATAAGAATGGCTACTCCAGCTTTCCTTTGACTTCCAGTTGCATGACAGACAGTTCTCCATCCCCTCACTTTCAATCTGAAGGTGTCCTCAGGTCTAAAATGAGTCTCTTGTAGACAGCAAATAGGTGGGTTGTTTTTTTATCCATTCTGCTACCCTGTGTCTTTTGGTTGGAGCATTTAGTCCATTTACATTCAGTGTTATTGTTGAAAGATATGGGTTTAGAGTCATTGTGATGTCTGTAGGTTTCATGCTTGTAGTGATGTCTCTGGTACTTTGTGGTCCTTGCAACATTTCACTCACAGAATCTCCCTTAGGATCTCTGTAGGGCTCATTTAGTGGTGATGAATTCCTTCAGTTTTTGTTTGTTTGGGAAAACCTTAATCTCTCCTTCTATTCTGAATGACACATTTGCTGGATAAAGGATTCTTGGCTTCATATTTTTCCTGTTCTTCACATTGAAGATTTCCTGCCATTCCTTTCTGGCCTGCCAAGTTTCACTAGATAGGTCTACTACTACCCTTATGTGTCTACCTTTGTAGTTATGGCCTGTTTATCCCTAGCTGCTTTCAGAATTCCCTCTTTATCCTTGTATTTTTCCAGTTTCACAATGATATGTTATGCAGACGATTGATTCAAGTTATGTCTGAAGTGAGTTCTCTGTGCCTCTCGGGTTTCAATGCCTTTTTCCTTCCCCAGTCAGGGAAATTCTCAGCTATGATTTGTTCAAGTACACCTTCAGCTGCTTCCTCTCTCTCTTCTTCTTCTGGAACTCCCATGATACGGGTATTGTTCTGTGTGATTGCATCACTTAGTTTTCTATTTCTTCCCTCATACTCCTGGATGTTTTTATCTTTTTCTCAGCTTCCTCTTTTTCCACAATTTTATCTTCTAATTCATGTGTTCACTTCTCTGCCTCTTCAATCTGTGCTATGGCCGCCTCCATTTTATTTTGCACCTCATTTATAGCATTTTTTAGCTCCTCATGACTCTTTCTTCATCTCTTGATCTCTGTAGCAGTAGATTCTCTGCTGTCCTCTATGCTTTTTTTTCAAGCCCAGCGATTAATTTTATGACTATTATTCTAAATTCTTGTTTTGTTATATTGCTTAAATCATTTTTGATCAATTCGTTAGCTGTTGCTACTTCCTGGAGTTTCTTTTGAAGAGAATTCTTTCGTTTCGTCATTTTTGGTAGTCCTTGCGGTGGCTCCAAACTGCAGGACACTTCCCTTGTGTTGTCCCGAGTAACTTGTGATGGTGGGCGAGGCCCCAGTCAGACCCAATGTCTGCCTCCCAGCCCACCGGTGGGGCCACAGTCAGACTGGTGTGTACCTTATCTTCCCCTCTCCCAGGGGCAGGATTCACTGTGGAGTGGTGTGACCCCTGTCTGCGCTGCTTGCACTGTCAGGCTTGTGGTGGTGCTTCAATAGGATCTGGCATATTAGCCCTGGGGGGATCCACAAGGTGCTTAGGGGCGGGAGGGGCAGCCTGAGCTCCCTTTGCCATGGGTGGTCCCCTGCAGGAGGGGCCCTGCAGCACTGGGAGGTAGGCAGACGCATCCACTGGGAGGGAGGAATGGATCCACAATAGCACAACATTGGGCGTTTGTGTGGTGCAAGCAAGTTCTGTGACAGGAACTGGTTCCCTTTGTAATTTTGACTGGGGGATGGGAGAGGGAAATGGTGTTGGCCAGTGCCTTTGTTCCCCCACGGAGCTGAACTCTGTCTTCTGGGCTCAACCATTCTCCCTCCCATTGTCCTCTCGCCCTAGTCACAAGAGCAGAGCTGTTGAGTTTTAACTTTCCAGATGTTAAGTCCTGTTGGCTGTCAGAACTCACAGAGTCTGGCCCATCCGTTTTTGCAAACCAGAGTTTGGGGGCTCTGCCTTGCTGGGCGGGCTGCCCCTCCACCTCCCCGGCTCCCTCCTGCCAGTTTGTGTAGCATGCACTGCCTCTTTACCCTTCTTACCTTCTTCCGTGGGCCTCTTGTCTAAGCTTGGCTCTGGAGAGTCCATTCTGCTAGTCTTGCAGCAGTTTTCTGGGTTATTTAGGCAGATGTGGGTGGAATCTAAGTGATCAGCAGGACAAAGTGAGTTCAGCATCCTCCTATGCTGCCATCTTCCCAGGTCTCCGGTGTTATTAAATATAGTCACCATGCTATGCATTACGTCCCTATGACTTATTTATTAACTGGAAGTTTGTACTTTTGACCCCCCTTTATCCATTTTGCCCACCCCCATGCCATACCAACCCACCAATCTGTTCTCTGTATCTATGAGCTAATTTTGTTTTTTAGATTCCACATGTAAGTGAGATGATGAAGTATTTGTTATTCTCTGATGTATTTCACTTAGCATAATGTGGTCAAGGTCCATCCATGTTGTCAAAGACAGTGAAATTTCCTTCTTTTTATGGCTGAATAATATTCCATTGGATATATACAACATTTTCTTTATTCATTCATCTATCAATGAATATTTAGTTTGTACGCATGTCTTGGCAGTTATAAGCAGTGCTGTAATGAACATGGAGGTGCTTACATCTTTTCAAATCAATGCTTTTTCTTCCAATAAATTCCCAAAACTGGAATTGCTAACTCATGTGGTAGTTCTGTTTTTAATTTTTTGAAAAACCTCCATACTGTTTTCATAGTTGCTGCACCAATCTACAATCCTGCCATTAGTGCAGTGTTTCATTTCTCCACATCCTCAACATTCGTTTTCTCGTCTTTTTGATTCTACCCATCCTAACAGCTGTGAGGTGATATCTCATTCTACTTTCGATTTGCACTTCCCTAATAATTAGTGATGTTGAACATCTTACCATGTGTCTGTCATCTGTAGGTTCATTTTGGAAAAATGTCTGCTAAGATCCTCTGCCCATTTTGTGGGGGGAGGGTAGATTTTGCTTTCTTGTGCTATTAAGGTATATGAGTTCTTTATATATTTTGGGTATTAATCCCTTATCATATATATGGTTTGCAAATGTATTCTCTCATTCAATAGTTTGCCTTTTTATTTTGTTGATACTTTTCTTTGCTGTGAAGTATGTTTACATTAATGGGTTCCTCCCCCCCCTCCCCCCAACTTTTGGTGCCAATTCCAAAATACATCACCAACACTGACATCATGGAGCTTATTGCCTATGTTTTCCTCTAGTTTTACAATTTCAGGTCAATAATTTGAGTTAATTTTTGTGTATGGTATAAGATAGTGGTCTAGTTTACTTCTCTTGCATGTGGCTATCCGGTTTTTCCAACACCATTTTTTGAAGAGTCTGTCCTTTCCTTGTTTTATGTTCTTGATTCCTCTGTCATAACGTAATTGACTGTATAGGTGTATGCCTATTTCTGGGCTCTCTGTTCTGTTCCACTAATCTATGTGTCTCTTTTTATGCCAGTACTATACTAGTTATGAAATACAAGTTGGGGAATAGACAGAAATAGAATTGATCAGGACAATGAAGATATAACAAAAGATTTTAAGCAGATCTACTTTTAAAAACATTAATTTGGGGGCTTATGGGTTCAGTCGGTTAAACCTCTGACTCTTGATTTCTGCTGGGCTCATGATCTCATGGTGGGAGAGAGCAAGCCCCTTGTTGGGCTCTGTCTGTACTGACAGTGTAGAGCCTGCTTGGGATGCTCTTTCTCCCTATCCTCCTTCTTGCATGTTCTCTCTCTCCCTCAAAAAAAAAAAAAAGTTTTTACCAACCTTGGTACATAAGTACTTATTGATGTTTGCTGAATGAGCTATTAAAATGCTAATGAAGTATTATTAGTAACATACACTGTTACTATGTGTATGGTTTTCTGCTGTTTCTCTTTGCATTCCAGACCAAGGAAGTTTGCATCTACATTTGCAAGAGTAAATATAGACTTGTATATAGGAATTTACTTCCTTATCTATGCAATTTACAGCATCTATTATGCTAATATTACTCCACGCTGCAATTGGTGATTTCAGTATCATAAAGTCGGAAAATCACTGGGGGACTAATAAAACTTGGTTGACCTGGAGTAACCACTTTCCATTTCACTCAGAAAATTTTACCAAATAGTGACTAAATACTGCTAAACAGGTTTATTCATCAATGTGAAGGGGCATGAGATCACTCAGCAGTTTTGGATTTAAAAGGGCCAATAAGAAAGGTTTACTTGTATTGATAGAATTAGTTCTCCATTACTTTAATTCCTTGCTTCCAAGAAAAAGATAATACATTCCTCATTAATGGAGGTATAGGTTAAATGATAAATACCCAAAACAGTACCTGAGCAAATCAGTATTTTATTTTTACATCACAGTTTACTGTTCTTCCTAACTGGTGGTCAGTGTATTGTAAATACTGTCAATCATGACATAATTCCCATCACTACATGTTTCATCTTAAGAGTAAATGACATTACTCAATTACTTTCATCCAGTATTAATTTTCATACTCTTTCACCAGCAAGCACCAAAATTAAAACTCAGCAATCAATGGGATAAGTATACATAACAAAGATTCTCAGATTTATCCCCAAATTAAGACATGGGAATAAGATTTTCATATTCCCAAAGGTCTAAACAATAGGGTATTACAATTAAACACAAAATCAGCTGATATTTAATACTGTTTAAAACTCTTTAATAATATGGATCATCTCATTTGAAACAAGCTTTGCCCTTTTGAAGGCTCATCCATTACTTTTCCTGTGATTGGTGGTGTTGGCCTCCCAATGTCAGCAGATGAGGGAGACCCATGCCATCATTCTGCTTCGCTCTGAACTAGTAAACGCTCTGGAGGAAGAACAGATTCCAGTTTCTGCCAGCGCTCTGGAGGCCACAAGATATGTGTAGCATGGGCATGCAGAAGTCCTAGGGAAACCTGAACCCATGAGAGACACAAAGAACATAAGAAAAAAATTACTTAGATGATTAAAAATAGTAAACATTTAGATGGTACTTTTCTAGGTGTAATGTACGGAAGTATTGATAGAATGCCTTTAATCCTCACGAATCATTTTAGGTAGGTATTACCCCCATTTTGCACATGAGAAAACAAAATTAAGGTTGGTTAAAGAGCTTACCAAAAGTGCTATAGCTACCACGGGGTGGAGGCTGGCTTCTTGGCTGAGCCATCCAACTCCAGAGTCTGCATGCAACCTTAAACACACTCCTCCCTAACCACCTTGCATACACCCAGGAAACATAAATCTGGTTTGCATTCTCAGAATCTCCTATATAACTGCCACTATTTTAGAGGGACTGGACTTTGTGGAAAAGTCAGAGACATGAAAAAATATTTTTCCCACCTACTGGCTGAGCAGCAGAAATTAGATCTTGGAAACTACAGGAAGCAAGATGGAACTAGTGCTCCCAGAGGGAGGTGGAAAACCAAGGGAAAGCCAGCAATGGAGGATGGGAAGCAGGAAAAAGAATCAAGTATAAAGATCATGACAGAGGGCAAAGAACCCCCATCAGCAGAGATGTGCCAGGATTAAAGTGGAGGTAACTAGAGGGAAGTCGTCTTGGAGGACTGAAGGCTGAGCCCTTAAAGACAGCTTAGGTTTCCATAGGGACATGAGCTTCAGTGAGCGGAAGAGTGGGGCAAACCTGTCTAAAATGCAGATCCAGGTTCTATTTTCACAGATCACCCTTCAACAAAGCAGAAGCAGGGTCTAGAAATCTGTATCTTTTGTTGTGGATGCTATTTTTGTTATTAGATAATATTTAATAGCATTTAAAAGTTTACAAAATACTTACATTCAGCACATTATTTAGTGCTAGCTGCAAACCAAATACTATGGGCCCACTTTTTATTTTCAAATGTTTTCCTATAAATTGAAGCTCCATAGAGATTAGCATACAAGACCGCTTTCATTGAAGTTCTATTTCCTAGCATCTGCATTCAGGAAAATATGTTGCACAGAGACTCAAAGAACTGGATGTCAAGTGAGAGATTCTAAAAAGGCAACTAGAAATACATTTTTTTTTTAAAAAGTAGAAAAAAAAAAAACCCTTCACAACAACTTGGAATACAAACAAAATAAGCCCAAAGTCTATGAAGAAGCCCCGAGAGCCCAATAAAGGAATATTACTCTGAAAATCAAACCTGCAGAAAATTTGAAAATGTGGTAGAAAAAAAAAATTCACCCAAATTCACCATTTACATTTTGTTGCATTTGTTCCCTTCTCTTTGTATGTGTACCTGTGTACATATTTTTTGAACCATTTGAAAGTTGCTGACGTTCTGAATTTATTCCTAATTTTCCACATGTATCTCCTCAGAACTAAGACTCTTTACTACATAAACATAATACATTCTATGTAATATATTAATGATCAATATTGCTTACAACAATCAAAATTTTCCAACTGTTCCAATAATGTCTTTTATAGCTATTTTTTAAGTTCTTAATCAAGGGTCCAGAATTACATCATAATTGTCATGATTTCTGTTTGGGGCTGTTGCCTTGTAAAATACCCTACATTTAGAATTGCTCGACTTTTCCCTTCCTGAATAGATTCAAGTGAAATGTTCTTGGCAAGAACACAATGTGCTTGATAGTGTATTCTTCCCATTCTGTCATGTCAGAAGGCACAAAATATCTGTTTGTCCTCTTGTTGTGACATGAATGAAGTTGGATAATTTGATTAATGTGATATTGACCAGCTTTCTCCACTATAAACAAACTGTTTTCCTTTTGTCATGAATAACTAAGCTGTGGGATGATATTTTGAAATATTTCACTATCTTGCATCAAAATTTTATCCAATCATTTCACTGTCTCTGAAAGAAGCTGGTTTTTCAATCATCTGATAGTTTTAACATCCATGGATGATCCTCCCTGAATCAGTTATTACATTGATGATTACACTAGTGAGTTTCCTAATTTATTATTCCTTTTATATTTAATAGCTTTCATTTTTCTCTAAAGTGCTTCTCCTTCTAATCCTAAATTCTTTTAATATCAAATATTTTTAATTTCAAAATATGTTATGAGATTTTGGTTTAATGCTCCAATGTCCTCAGAGCAGTGGGGAGGTTCTTGATCAATGATGGACATATCTCCATCAGTCTCTGAGCACTTCCTTTTTGGTACCACTGAATGCTGTAGGCTTACTCGTACTTGATAGTGGTTCAGCCTGATATTTGACATCTCATTAAAGAGGCTTGGTTTTACCAAGGAATACTATTTAGAAACCAAAACCTGCTACTATAGGTACTTATTGCTCTGAGGGTGTCAACATTCAAAGCCATTTCATAGGATAAACATTAAAAAAATACAAAACCCTAGGGCTTTCCCTCAACTTTCCCCATTCTATATTTCTAGCTCCTTTCTTCCAGAGTGAGCACTCAGATTTCCAACAACTACCAGTTTAGTAAAATCAAGGTTTCTTTGAAATTATTTTAATCCTTAAAATACATCTCATGTTAAGGGTATATTTATTGGAATTTGTCCTTTTTTCCTCCACAGTGTAGATTTGCTTCTATTTGTATTCAATTTTAGTGTGCTTTTGATATCCTTTTGGACTCAGTATTTTTTTTGAATATTTAAACATTTGCATGGTTCAGAAGTTAAAATTATTCTTAAAAGGTGAGGTAGGCAGAATGCCCCCCAACACACAGTTACTCTGTAAGGATTACCATATCCTAATGGACTTAAAGTTGCTGATCAGTTGACCTTAAGATAACAAGACTATTCTATAACATTATATTTGGGTTCATGGGATAAGAATCCTTAAATGTAGGTAAGCTAGGCAGAAGGGTCAGATTTAGACAGAGATGTTGTACTGCTTGATTTTGAAGATGGAGAAAAGGGCCATGAGCCAAGGAATGCAGGTGGCCTCTAGAAACTAGCAAGGAAACAGATTATCCCCTATAGCTGTCACAATAAATGTAGCCATGCGGATACCTTGATTTTAGCCCAGTGAGATCCATATTGGACTCATGACCTCCAGAACTGTGAAATAGATTTGTTTTAAGCTACTGTATTTGTGGTAATCTATTGTATTAGCAATGGGAAACTGATACAAAAAACAATATACACAAATTAATTCTCATCCACCACTGCACCTCTATAGATTAAGTATTTTCATCAGTTTTTGTTGTTGTTTCTTTTTTGGAAAAAAGAAACATTCTCTTATTTCCCCCTTTTTTTCTCATACCAAAGGTAGAACACTACACATTCCCTTTTATAACATCCTAGAAAACATTTCCTAACATTTCATAGAAAGGGAGCATATGGTTTTTACAACCCTACCCCATCCTCTTAGTGATTCTGATTAACCTCATTGGGAACCTAGGATCTGAATTTTCCACTTAGCATCACACCCAGAAAAAGTGAACTTGACCAATTTTAAAGAATCCCTTCAATATATTCTGAAACATGCTAAGTAACCATTCCAAACATGTTAACTGCCAGGAACCTCGATCTAAATGGTCTGTCATAGTAAAGTTTTTATCTATTTTTGTTCATGTCTGGGCTCAGTGGAGCTATAGGACAGCTGGTCTCCATCCTCTGCACAATAACCCTTTTTAGATTTGATAGCTGCTACTCAGTTGTTCCTCAAGCCTTTATTTGCGGTTCCAAGTTGTTTTAACTTTTTTTTCCTATGGTTGAGTTGCCAGTCTTTTAACTTTGCAGAACCCTTGCCAATATATTTGCTTGCTTTCTTGGTGACTGGATTTTTTTAAATCAACATTCATTTTACTAAAACCTAGAATTCTTTTATTCTAAACATTTATTAGGTATACTACTCACTTTCTGAAAAAAATTTCATCTTTAGAATTATGAATGTGAAAATTCTCATAGATGTAGAATATTAGTATGGTTTAAAAGTATTGGATGGAATGCAATATTTAAGTGTTTCTTTAAGAAACACTAAGGTACAGAGAATGCCTATATACTCTCTTAGCAGTCTTATCACAGATCTTTATTTTTTTATTGATATGCATACAGACATGCAAAGGGTACAGCGAATGAAGGACAGAAAAAATCCAGAAATAAAGGAAATATTTAAAAATTAAAAGCTATACTTGAAATAAACCAGCTTTCGTTTCCATACATACCATACTAGGCAGGGTCCTCCAGAGAAACAGAACTAATAGGATTTGTGTGTATATAGAGAAATGTTTATTTTAAGAATTTAACTCATGTAATTGTGGAGGCTTGGTGCTTTGAAAATCTAATGTGGAAAGGCCAGAAGGCAGAAGACTCAGGAAAGAGCTGCAGTTTAAGCTCAAAGGCAGTAGTCTCCAGGCAAATCCCTTATTGCTTGCGGGTAGTCAGGCTTTTGTTCTAAGCAGACCTTCAGCTGATTGAACAAAGCCCACCCACCTATTGGAGAACAATCAGCTTTACTCAAAGTCCTCTAATCTAAATGTAAAACTCATCCCAAAAACACTCTACAGAAACAACTAAAGAGCTGGGCACCTAGGCCCAGCTAAAGTGACACACTGAGAGGCTAAGAGAAAAATTACCAGGTGTACTCACAACTGCAAAGAAAAGATCTTTCCCTTCCCCTGCCGTTCCCGAAACCAGCCAGGGCGCGCCCGGTCATAGTCTGCCATAAAGGCGGGAACCAATCAAGTTCTGCTGAGCATTCAAATTTAAATGTCAGCCTATAACAACTCTGTAACCTCAAAAAAATCCCTAACTTGTTTGTGCCTGTCTATAAAAGAAGCTGTAAGATCCTTGCTCGGGGCCTCTTGCGTCACCGGGCGACGAGTGCGCAGAGGACCGGGTTCGAACCTGCAATAAACGACCCTGGCCCCTTGGCTTTGGCTCTGGACTCTGGTGGTTTGTTTTCGGGGGGTCTCTTGAATCGGGGCATATCAACACAAAGTTAACCATCACACCTAACAAATATAATCCTCCTCCCTGTCGCTTACTCAGTGTTACCCTCAGTTCTTACTACACACAGGTCAGTGTTCTGAATGACTCAGTCATTCTGATGCATTTAATCCTCACAATAACTGTGTGATGCAGGTTCTATGATGGTCTCCATAGTAGAGGAAACCTAGGCACAGCAATAGGTTCTTTTGAGCCAAGACTGAAGTGCATGCCCCCTGGCTCTTGAACCTATCAAGATCTACCATGTAATTTATTTTCCAAATGAGACACTTTGTCAAAGGGAGCCCTTTTAAATTAAGTCAGGATAATAGTAAAATGGGGCTGTCCTGGACAAATCAAGATTGGGTCAACTTAATTATACTGCTTTTGAGTTTTGTTAGGTCCCACATACTTTCCCGAAACACCTAGATTGATCATAATGGAAATGCTTGTTACAAACTGAATTATTTTTCTCAAAACTCATAGGTTGAAACCCTAATCCCCAGCACCTCAGAATATGAGTATTTGGCGATAGTTACCTCTTTAAAGGTTCTAAGTTAAAATGAGGCCATTAAGGTGACCCTAATCCAATTGGGCTGGAATGGTTGTTAGATGAGGACATTAAGACACACAATCAACAGGGTTGCATGTGGGGACACAGCAAAAAGTTGGCCATTTGCAAGACAATGAGAGAAGCCTCCCAACACCAAAACTTTCTGACACTTGCCCTTGGATTTCTTATCTCCAGAACTGTGAGAAATTTTCTGTTGTTCAAGCCATGCAGTCTATGATATTTGATTATGGCAGCCCAACACTAATATAGACATGAATAAACAGGAATACCGTGCTCGAAGCTAGTTCCATAACGTGCCAATAATCACTCAAAATAGGGAAACAGGTTGAAGACAGAAAAAAAGTTTTTTTTTGTTATTAAAAAGAGAGATGCTGAAGCATGCAAAGGCATACCTAGTTTTATTAAGCTTTGCAGCAACCCTGTGGTGAGCAAGTCTATCAGTGCCATTTTCCAACAGGATTTGCTCATTTGTATCCATGTAGTATTTTGATAATGCGTACATTATTTCATAATTTTTTTATATTTGTTATGGTGATCTGTGATATTTAATGTTACTACTCTAATTGCTTTGGGCCTCCACAAGTTGCGCCTTTTTAAGACAGCAAACAATTGATAAATGTGTGTTGTGACTGCTTCACTGGCTGGCTGTTCCCCCATCACTTTACCTCTCCTCAAACCTCTCTGTTCCCTGAGGCACAACACTATCAAAATTAGGCCAATTAATAACCCCAAATGGCTTCTAAGTGTACAAGTAAAATGAAGAATCACAGGTCTCTTACTTGGAATCAAAACTATAAATAATTACACTTAGTGAGGAAGCATGTCAAAAGCCAAAATAGGCCAAAGCTAAGCCTCTTGTGCCAAACAGCCAAGTTGTGAATGAAAAAAGAAAGTTCTTCAAAGAAATTAAAAAGCTACTCCAGTGAACACACAAATGATAAATAAGTGGTAGCCTTACTGCTGATGTGGAGGAAGTTTTAGTGGTCTGGATAAAAGATCAAACCAGCCACAACATTCTGTTAAACAAACACCTAATCCAGAGTAAGGCCCTAACTCTTCTCAATTCTATGAAGGCAGAGAGGAAAGGAAGCTGCCGAAGATAAGTTTGATCTAGCAGAAATTGGTTTATGAGGTTTAAGGATAGAAGCCATGTCCATAACAAAAAAGAACAAGGTAAAGCAGCAAGTTATCCAGAATATCTAAGATAATTAATGAAGGTGGCTATATTAGTGAACAGATTTTTAATGTAGATTCAATAGCCTTTTATTGGAAGGAGATGCTGAGATGCTAACTAGGGTTTTCATAGCTAGAGAGAAGTCAATGTCTGGCCCCAAAGAACAGGCTCTCTCTCTTGTCAGGGGATAATGCAGCTAGTGACTTTAAGTTGAAGCCAATGTTCATTTACTATTCCAAAAATGCTAGAACCTTTAAAGATTATGCTAAATTTATTCTGCCTGTGCTCTATAAATGGAACAACAAAGCCAGGATGACAGCACATCTGTTTACAATGTGGTTCACTGAATATTGTAAGCCCTCTATTGAGACCTACTGCTTAAAGAAGAAAGTCCTTTCCAAATATTGCTGACAATGCACCTGGTCATCAAAGAGCTCTGATGAAAATGTACAATGAGATTAATGTTTTCATGCCTGCTAACACAACAACTATTCTGCAGCCCATGCATCAAGGACAGGTTTGGACTGTCAAGGCTTATTCTTTAATAAGTCTTATTCTTTAAGACGATAGCTGCCACAAACACTGGTATCACTGATGTATATGAGCAAAGTCAACTGAAAACCTTCTGGAAAGTATTCACCATCCTAGATGTCATTAGGAACACTTAGGATTCATGGAAAGGGGCCAAAATATCAACATTCACAGGAATTTGGAAGAAGTTGATTCTAACCCTCATGGATGACTTTGAGGGGCTGAAGACTTCAGTGGAGAAAGTAGCTACAGATGTAGAGGAAATAGCAAGAAAACTTGAATTTGAAGTGGAACATGAAAAAGTGACTGCATTGTTGCTATCTCATTATAAAACCTTAATGGATGAGGAGGTGCTCATCATTTTATGAATGAGAACAAAACATGGTTTCTTGAAATAGACTGCACTCCTGGTGGAGATTCTGTGAAAACTGTTGAAATGACAACAAAGGACTTAGAATATTACAGAAGCTTAGTTGATAAAGCAGCAGCAGGGTTGGAGAGGATTGACTCCAGTTTTGAAAATGCATCAAATAGTATCACATGCTACAGAGAAATTGTTCATGAAAAGCAGATTTATGCAACAACTTTCACTGTTGTCTTATTTTAAGAAATTGTCACAGCCATCCCCCCCTCCAGCAACTATCAACACTGAGGCAAGACTGTCTACCCCCCCCCCCGCCACGCACACAAAGACTTTTTGAAAGTTCAGTGGATTAATCTTCTTTAGAATATATTTTTTAATTAAGGCATGTAAACTTTTTAGGCAACATTATTACAAATTTAATGGACTACAGTATAGTATAAATATAACCTTTATATGCACTGAAAAACTAAAAAATTCATTTACCATGCCTTGGTGTAGTATTCACTTTATTGTAGTGATCTAGAACAGACCCTATAATACTCCAAGGTATAACTAAAATTTTTTCAATAGGTTTTGTTACTTTGACCAACCAACCTAACATTTTACTGGGACTTAACTCTACCCTATGCTCTTTTGTGTCCCATGTGTAGCTATGTCTCCTTTTCAATGGATTCACAACATTTTTAGGCATAAGAAATCCACTTTTACAGTAAATTTTTGAACACAACAGAAACTTATTAAATTAGAAATCCTAAGCAGATCATTGTTTTTTTACTGTCTGCTTAATGAGAAATTTGCCCATCCACATATATTAATAGGCCTCTTACAATAACTGTTGCCCATAGATTTAGAATCAATGATCTAGAATGATCTATTTTAATTGTGCATCCTACCAGTAAAAAATATTGGAGAACTGACCTCTATATTTACACATTTAAAAATTATATATAATAAAAATTATTACAATTAGTACTAACAGTCCATAAAACCAAATGTTAGTAAAGCTCCAACTCTTGTTTTTTAGTTCAGGAGTACTAATTTTTTGTTTTTGTATCCTGGGGATCATTATACACACCCCTTGTCTAGTCTCACTCCCCTCTTTAGAGATCTCTGCTCTAGGAAACACCAAAAATACTAGCTGAAAATTGATCAGCACTATCAGTCAACTAGTTTGTTTTGTCCACACAATGCCAAAGAAGCACATGGACTGAACTGCCTGCCTTTGATTGAATTGGATCCACAGAGAAGTTATGTTGGCATGTCGTAGACACAACCTTCATGAGCCCAGCCTTTTCTTCAGGTGCCAAAGAAACAGGTGTGCATTATTTTGGTTCTCTCCACCCCCTATTCATAGACCATCAGTCTTCCAATTCCTGGCTTCAGGATACCCTCTTCTCTTGAAGGAAGAGCTTGAAAGGATAAGATAAGGACAAGCAAAAGCATAAGAGTCCACAGGATAGAAAGGGAAACATAGGAGAGGAAGAAGATGATGACTGTTAATGGAAGCAAAGACTTTTTAAAAAGGCCATTCAGAACTAGAGCCAGGGTCAGAAATGGACCAGGATGAAAAATGAGATGAAGCACAAAATTTCATTTGATTAAAATATTTTCTTAAGAAAAAAAAAACACATTTTATATAATCACTACTAGCAAATAAAGTCAGTCTTTGATGAATTTACTTAGCAGTATAAGAGAGAAAAATCTCCACATAAACAAGGCAGCAGCCACATGATATTCATTCTGCATTATTAAATTACCTACAATTCTGAAGGTCAAGTCAAACTGAAACAACGCTGGAACTTGGAAGAACACTGTTTAAATGAATTGCCGATTTCCCAGAACTTAAAGAAGTCAGCCAGCTTTCCACTCTGTCGTCCAACATCCTTTATACCCACATCTTTCCAAACTTACCTACATGATTTCTCAGTATGCAAGTTCTACTCTAAGGGCCTCCATGGTATACCCAACTCCACATATCATGCCCACCTTCCTGCTTCTGATGGCTTCTGTACTCAGTTTGTAATCCTCTTCCTCATATCCCTGGGACCTTCCTATAAAACCCAGTGTAGCCTAACTTTTCCATGGAGCCCTTCCAGCCACCGCAATTCTCAACCATTTGTTCCTTTTTAAGGAACTGAGGCCTGGTGATTGTCTACCCAATATCAGGTTCTTAAACAAGAAAAGAAAGGGACTTTGGGGGAAAATGACAGAGTAGAAGGAGCCTAAGATCACCTCCTCCTATGGATGCAACTAGATAACACCCGTATCAGTGTAAATTACCCAGGAAAAGACTCTCCACAGCAAAATGTGGAGAAGAGGTCATATCAAAGAGGGTAGGAAGAGCAGGGATATGGTTGGGATCTAAATGGACTTGCAGGGACTGTCATCAGGAGGGAGGGACACCTCAGGCATGGAGGCCTGTTGTGAGGCATGGGAAACCTCACCCAGAAGATGAATTCCCGTAACATTTGGCTTTGAAAACCAGAGGGGTCAAATTTCATGTGTTCTTACAGTAAGTGAGGCTTAACACCTGGAACTTTCAAACTCAGCAGGCTGTGCTCTGGGAGAGCAGGGAAGGCTAGAGGAAACTGAGTCCATGCCTTTAAAGAGCACAACAAAGTGCTCTGCAGAGATACAGCATAGAAAGAGCAGTTTGAAAAATGGCTGGGGTATAAAAGAGGGAAATTTGTTTACTTATCTTAGGGCATGTGCTGGAAGGGGAGGATCCTTGGGAGATTTCTCAGGAAAGAAAAGTGCTGGCAGAAGCCATTTCATTCCCCCACCCCCAGCTTAGACATGCAGCCTATAGAAACCAGGGCCAACACTTACTACCTAGCTTGCTAACAGTGTACCCACACACCTCCATCCTCATGCTTCGACTACTCCACCCCTCCAACCCTTCCTGCCTTGGTTTGGGGCAGCTGTATGTTCCCTCTTGCAGAATGCAAACTGTAAGAGAAGAGAGCAAGAGAAGAAAGGAACAGAGAACTACCGCAACAACCATAAACCAAGTAACAAAATGGGAGTAAGTACATACCTGCCAATAATTAGTTTGAATGTAAGTGGACTAAACACTCAATTCAAAAGACACAGGTTGATGGAATAGAAAAACAAAACAAAAAACAAGATCCATCTATACACTGCCTACAGGAAACTCATTTCAGACCTGAAGAAGCATGCAAATTCAGGGGCACCTGTGCGGCTCAGTCAGTTGAGCAGCCAGCTTTGGCTCAAGTCATGATCTCACACTTCAACAGTTCATGAGTTGAAGCCCCGGCATCGGGGTCTCTGCTGGCACCACAAGCCCGCTTCAGATCCTCTCTCTGCCTCTCCCCACTTGTGCACATGCTCTGTCTCAAAAATAAACATTTAAAACAAAAAAGAAACACACAAATTCAAAGTGAAGGAATGGAAAAGCATTTATCATGCAAGTGGAAGTGAAATAAAATGGGAGCAGCAATACTTACATCATACAAAATAGACTTTAAAACAGACTGTAATGAGACAAAGGACACTATATAATCATAAAAGGAGCAATCCAGTAAGAAGTTATAACAATTGTAAATATTTATGCACCCAACATGAAAGAAACAAAATATATAAAGTAGCTAACAACAAACATAAAGCACCTAATAACAGTAATACAATAATAGGGGACTTTAACACCCCACTTACATCAATGGATAGATCATCCAAAAGGAAAACTAACAAGGGAACAGTGGCTTTGAATGACATACTCAACTAGATGGATCTAACAGATATATTCAGAATATTCCATCATGAAAGAGCAGAATAAACATTTTTTTTCTGGAGACCGTTCCCTGTGCACTTGAATAGATCACATATTAGGCCACAAAACAAGTCTCAACAAATTTAAAAAGATTAACGTCATATCATGAGTCTTTTCTGACCAAAATGCTATGAAATTAGACATCAAACAAAAGAAAAAATCTATTTAGACTATAGATGCAAGAAGGTTAAATAATATGCTACTAAACAATTTATAGGTCAACCAAGAAATCAAAGAGGAAATTAAAAAGTACATGGAGATAGGTGAAAATGAAAACAAGATTCTAAAATCTTTGGATTGCAGCAAAAGCTGTTCTCACAGGGAAGTTTATACCAATTCAGACCTACCTCAAGAAGTAAGAAAAATCTCAGAAAACAACCTAACACCTGAAGGAGCTAGAAAAGAAAAAAACTAATCCCAAACCAGCAGAAGTAAGAAAATAATAAAGATGAGAGCATACATTAAAAGAAAACAGAGAAAGGACTCAAACAAAATCACATATTAAAGAGGAGAAATAACAACCAAAATATGAAAGATTATAAAAGATCATTAAAAATTATATGCCAACAAATTGGACAATCTAAAAGAAATGGATATATTCTTCAAAACATAAACTCCAAAAACTGGAGCAGGAAGAAATAAAAAATTTGAACAGACTGACTACCAGTAATGAAATTAAATCAGTAATCAAAAAACTCTCAGGAAACAAATCCAGGACAAGAGAGCTTCACAGGTGAATTCTACCAAACATTTAAAGAAGAGTTAATACCTATTCTTCTTAAACTATTCCAAATAATAGAAGAGAAAGGAAACCTTCCACATTCATTCTAGGAGGCCAGCTTTCTCCCTGATACCAAAACTAGATAATGATACTACAAGAAAGGACAACTATAGGCCATTATCTATGATGAACATAGATGCAAAAATCCTCAACAAAATACTGACAAACTGAATCCAACATACATTTCAAAAGTCATTCACCACAATCAACTGGGATTTATATCTGGGATACAAGGGTGGTTCAGTATTTGCAAATCAGTCAACATGATACATGTGTCAACAAGAGAAAGGATAAAAAAATATGATTGTTTTCATAGGTAGAGAAAAGAATTTGACAAAGTACATTGATTCATGATTAAAACCCTCAACAAAGTAGGTATACAGGGAATATATATCTCAATATAATAAGGGACATATATGAAAAACCCACAGTGAACACTATACTCAGTGGTAAAAAAAACTCAGAACTTTTCCCCTAAGATCAGGAATAAGACACGGTCAACTCCCACCATTTTTATTTATTTAATACAACACTAGAAGTAGTAGCCACAACAATCAGACAAGAAAAAGAAATAGAAGGCATCCAAATGGCCAAAAAAGAACTAAAACTGTCACTGTTTGCAGACGATATGAAACTAGATACAGGAAACCCAAAAGACTCCACCCAAAAACTACTAGAACTGATAAATGAATTCAGTAAAGAATTCAAAATCAATATACAGAAGTCAGTTACATTCCTTCCTATACACTAATAATGAAGCAGCAGAAAGATAAAACAATCTCCTCTACAATTGTACCAAAAATAATAAAATACCTAGGAATAAGCATAACCAAGGAGATGAAAGACCTGTACTCTGAAAACTATAAAACACAGAGGAAAGAAATTGAAAACAAAACAAAAAAATGGGAAGATATTCCATCCTCATGGAATGAAAGAATAAATACTGTTAAAATGTCTATAATATCCAAAACAATCTACAGATTTAATACAATTCCTATCAAAATACCAAAATAATTTTTTCAGAACTAGAACTAAAGACCTTGAATAGCCAAAGCGATCTTTAAAGACACAACCAAAACTGGAGGTATTACAATCCCAGATTTCAAGATACACTACAAGGGTCTAATAAGCAAAACAGTATGATACTGGCACAAAAATAGACACACAGATCAACAGAAGAGAATAGAGAGCCTAGAAATGAACCCATGATTATATGGTCAATTAATCTTTGACAAAGGAGGCAAGAACATGCAATAGGAAAAAGTCCCTTCAACAAATGGTGCTGGGAAAAGTGGACAGCTAAATGCAAATGATTGAAACTTGATCACTTTCTTACACCATAGACAAAAACAGAATCAAAATGGATTAAGGACCTGAATGTGAGACCTGAGACCATAAAAATCCTGAAGAGAGCACAGGCTCTAATTTCTTTGGCATTGGCTGTAGTAACATTTTTCTAGATATATCTTCTGAGTCAAGGGAAACAAAAAACAAACTATTGGGGTTACATTAAAATTAAAAGCTTTTGGGGCACCTAGGTGGCTCAGTCAGTTGAGTATCTGACTTCAGCTCAGGTTATGATCTCACGGTTTGTGGGTTCAAGCCCCGCTTGGGCTCTGTGCCGACAGCTCTCTGTGTCTCCTTCTGTCTGCCCTTTCCCCACTTGTTCTCTCTCAAAAACAAACATTAAAAATTTTTTTTTAAATAAAAGCTTCTGCACAGCAAAGAAAACAATCAACAAAACCAAGACAATCTACTGAATGGGAGAAGATACTTATTAATGGCATAAACCATAAAGGGTTAGTATCCAGAGTATATAAAAAACTTATATAAGTCAACACCCCCAAAACAAATAGTCCAATTAAAAAATGGGCAGAAGAAATATCCATTTGTCCAGAGAACATAACAGATTGCTAACAGACACATAAACATCACTAATCATCAGGTACATGCAAATTAAAACCACAGTGAGCTATCACCTCACACTTGTCAGAATCAAATCAAAACCACCAGAAACAAGTGTTGGTGAGGATGTGAAGAAAAAATGAATTCTTGTGCATTGTCCATGGAAATGAAAACTAGTGCAGCCACTGTGGAAAACAGCATGGATATTTCTTAAAAGATCAAAAGTAGTTCTACCCTATGATCCATGAATTTCATTCCTGGGTATTACCCAAAGAGTATAAAAACACTATTTCAAAAAGATACATGCACCCCTATGTTTATTGCAGCATTATTTACAATAGCCAAATTATGGAGGCAGCCCAAGTGTCCATTGATAGATGAATTGATAAAGAAGATATTTATATATATGTGGAATATTACTCAGCCATAAAAAAGAATGATATCTTGCCATTTGCAACCACATGGATGAATCTGGAAAGTATAATGCTAAGTGAAATAAGTCAGAGAAAGACAAATATATCATTTCACTCATATATGGAATTTAAGAAACAAAACAAAAAAAGAGGGAAACAAAAACTCAACTTGAGAATAAACTGATGGTTAACAGAGGGGGGGTGGGGGGGATGGGTGAAATATGTGAAAGGGATTAAGAGTACACTTATAGTGATGAACACTGAGTAATGTATACAACTGTTGAATCACTATATTGTACACCTGAAACTAATGTAATGCTGTCAAGTATATTTGAATTGAAATTCTAAAAAATCTCTAGGCATAGTGTTGGCCATGTAATATATTATACGACTTGGGAAACTTTAGAGTGAAGAAGGCTATTAATAATTATGCTTGGTCAAGAGGCATACATATGTCTCCAGGACACATGGTCATCCCCTTCTTTTGAGACAGGGAACACTTAATGACTATAGTTATATCCGAAATGCTTCAGATAGACATTCTCTCATTCCTTATATTAAACTTGCGGAATAGACATTATTTTCATTTGCAAAAAAGAATACTTGCGCTTAGAAATAGTAAGCCTTATGCTGAAAGTTATGAGTCTAGTATATGATAGAACCAGGATTTGAAAAAGGTGTGGTTAAAAATTCATGCTGCTCCTCCCTGTAATGTCCTGCTTCTCTTATGATATTATTTAATAATTACGTTTCCATGTCTATAGCAATAGTTGGCCAACTTTTTCTATAATAGCCAGAGGTAACTTGTTTAGGCTTACAGACTATACAGTATTTGTTCCAAGTATTCAACTGTCATTGGTTTGTAGCACAGAGCAGCTACAGGCAATATATAAGTGACTATAAGATTTGTTATAACAAAATTTTATTTACAAAAATAAAAAACAAAAAAGCACCAAGCTGAATTTCATCCGAAGCCCATAGTTTGCCAGTTCCTGGTCTATAATCTAGATTCTATAATATTTATGACAGCAGAGCCTATATCTTACCTTTTCTATATTAGAAATTAGCATAATATCTTGGACAAGATCATGAAATACTTGTCAGCAGTAAATATCTGTTGAATGAGTGAATGTTGAGTAAAGAAAGCTTAAATCTGGAAATGCTATATTTTATTATCTGGACATCAAGGAAATTCCCTAACCTACCTAAAGAGAGACATCCAAAGTTTTTCAGAAAACAGTAGTAAGTGACAGGAGAGCTTCATAGATGATGCGCCACAACAGACTGACCATAAACTAGTGCTACCAAAAAACTGGGGTATGGTTCTTTCAGTCTCAAAAAATTATTTTCAAGATACAGTATGTAATTTAAAACACATATATGTAATGCCTAGACTTAAATTTTACAACCTATTTACTGCATTGTAAGAATTTTTTGAATATATTATACAGGCAAAGAAAATTGGTTTGGATTGCCTCTGGTGACCACCATTTACTTCCAAACCAAGTTAATGATATTAGGGAGGAGAGAAACTTATAAATGATTCCCAAACCCCTGGGATGAGTCCCACGTGTTATTTGGGTAATAGACCACCGTTCTTGCTATTTGTCCTCCTTCACACATAAAAATTTTCTTGAATACAACATCACCATCAATCTTCTCACGGTGGTATCCAGGTGACACTTCTCCGTGCTGCACTGACAGAGGTTGTCAACTCTTTCTGGATTTGGGTAACACAAAGAAAGATGTTGTCTTAACTGCTATGGAGACCAGGGATGTGAGTGGCACATAAAGAGCAGGTGACTGCAGAGAAACACGGACTTCACTCACAGCCTCTGCTTTGGTACTGTGCACTCAACACGATGCTGCAAATGGAGAGTGTAGACCAGAGTACCACGCCCTAGTTATCAATCCCAAAGGAATAGGGCACCATGAACCAGTTAATTAATCCCATGGAGGGACTCCAATTGCATGATAGCTTAAATTATCACAATACTAATCACTAGGAGTAGAAGTCCATCACTTCACCGACCGTTTCTTGGTATCAGAGTCACCAAAGAAAACTCGATGCAGTCAGGTACTGGATGTAACAACCCTTTACTCAGAGAAGAAACAGAGTGAGATCAATAGTGGGTGTCCATAGTTCTCTGCTCCACAGAAAGGGATGTCCTGACATTGCAGAGATTTGCCTTTTTGACCCCACTCTCTGTAGTCACCATTTTTGTGAATGTCAACACTGGACATCAACAGCAACATTACTAAAGGCATGTCTTTAAAACAACCTAAAAGACAAAGGTGGGGGTGGAGAAGGGCATGGTGTGAAAAGAGCAGAATATAATTCCTTTACCAGATAGCATAGAAGTGACCTTTCTTGTAAATACACACAAAAGCAAGTATCATATTCAAAGATAAGCCATTGCAGTTTAAAAAAATGTTATGAAATGGCTATTTTTAAAGACTGAAAGATAGAAATGACACTACCTACTCTATTTTTAAACACGTATTAACAAATACGGATTTGTCAAGGGTCATAAAGAGAATAGTACTGGCCCGTCATCCACATACATTTCTAAGATTCTTATCCGTGCCATATTGAATAGGTAAACATAAGCCCTCTAAACAAAACACGTGTATAGACTGCTCCCTTTCTAAAGTAATCACTGACTTGGATCTACTCAAAGACAAATAACAGCAAAGCTTTGGTTGTTTAAGTGAATAAAGAACATGCGGGTCTGCCAAAGAATTGTGCAGAACACAAAAGGAGGCTCTAGAAAAGAGAAGAAATAGGTTAAAGCTGAGGAGAAACAGCAAAGGCACAGAGGCAGTGGTGGCACACTTCCTTCACCCCTTCTTGTAGGGACTCTGGTAGCAATGCCAGTTATGAGAACATGTAACCATCCAGAAAAACCCAGCACTATTCTCTCCTTCCTCCCTGAACTGACAAGAGTAAGGGTTCTTGTACCCAGGAATACTTCCCTGAGATGAGAAGGCCTTCCTTCCTGAAGATGTAACACTGGACCACAATATCTTATCGCAATTCCAAAAGTCAAAGAGCTCCCCCTAAAATCATGTTTTATTTATTTATTTTTTTTGTAACTCTCTGGTAGCAAAACCTGACCTGACCTAACAGTTATAAAATTCTAGTCTTTATTTCATGCTGTGTGCCTATTCATAATTTTTAAGTGGCCATTTTAATTGAAAAAAATTTGTTTGAATATAGTTAACACACAGCGTTACACTAGTTTCAGGTATACAACACAGTGATTCAAGTTCTCTCTATATTATGCTATGCTCACAAGTGTAGCTACCATCTGTTACCATACAATGCTACTACAGTATCATTGACTATATTCCCTATGCTGTACCTGTTATTCCCATGACTTATTCATTCCATAACTGGTAACTTGTATCTCCCACTCCCTCTCACCCATTTTGCCTACCCCCCACTTGCCTCCCCTCTGGCAACCCTCAGTTTGTTCTCTGTCTTTATAGGGATGCTTCTGTTATTTGTTTGTATTCATTTATTTTGTTTTATAGAGTCCACATGAGTGAATTCCTATGGTATTTGTCTTTCTCAGTGTGACATATTTCACTTAGCATAATGTCCTATAGGTCTATCTAGTTTTTACAAATGACAAGATCTCACTCATCCTTTTTATGGCTGCATAAACTTCTACTGTATGTATGTATGTGTGTACACACACACACACACACACACTACATCCTCTTTACCAATGGACACTTGGGTTGCTTCCTTGTTTTGGCTATATTAAATAATTCTGCAGTCCAGAAATAAACCCACACTCATATCATCAATTAATCTATGATAAAGCAGTAAAGAATATACAATGGGGATAAAACAAGTCTCTTCAACAAATGATGGGAAAATGGTACAGTTACATGCAAAAGAGTAAAACTGGACCACTTTCTAGCACCATACACAAAAATAAAGTCAAAAAGGATTAAAGACGTAAATGTGAGACCTGAAACCATAAAAATGCTAGAAGAGAACACAGTAGTAATTTCTTTTTGTTCATGGCCTGTAGCAACATTTTTCTAGGTATGTCTCCTAAGACAAGGGAAAACAAGCAAAAATAAACTGTTGGGACTACATCAAAATAAAAGGCTTTTGTACAGTGAAGAAAACCATCAACAAAACTAAAAAGCAACCTATTGATTGGGAGTTGATATTTACACAGGATATATCTGATAAGGGCTTAATATCCAAAATATATAAAGAACTTGTACAACTCAATACACACACAATTTGATTTAAAAATGGGCAGACGACCTGAATACATATTTTTCCAAAAAGACATACAGACAGCGAACAGATCCATGAAAAGATGTTCAACATCACACATCATCAGGGAAAGGCAAATCAAAACCACAATGAGATATTGCCTTATACCTATCAGAATGACTAAAATCAAAAAGAGAAGAAACAAATGTTGGTGAGAATGTGGAGAAAAAGGAACTCTCATACACTGTTGGTGGCAATGTAAATTGGTATAGTCACTGTGGAAAACAGTATGGAGGTGCCTTAAAAAATTCAAAATAGAGGGGCGCCTGGGTGGCTCAGTCGGTTAAGCGTTCGACTTCAGCTCAGGTCATGACCTCACGGTCTGTGAGTTCGAGCCCCGCTTCGGGCTCTGTGCTGACAGAGCCTGGAGCCTGCTTCAGATTCTGTGTCTCCTTCTCTCTCTGACCCTCCCCCATTCATGCTCTGTCTCTCTCTGTCTCAAAAATAAATAAACATTAAAAAAATAAAAAAAAAATTAAAAACACTGTATGATCCCACAATTCCACTCTTGGTATGTACCCAAAGAAAATTAAAACACGAATTCAGAAAGATATATGCACCCCTATGCCTATTACAACTTTACAATAGCCTCTTTGTTTTTGCTGCACAATTAATGTGTTTGATTATAGAAACTTCCCAGACTATGCTGCAAGTATTGTTACATATGGCATAGACATTGTTTATAGACACTGTTTATAGACACTGATAACACCTTTCCAACATCTGAAAAGTCTGAATTCTGAAATACATCTGCCTTTCAAGATTTGAGATACAATACTAATATCTTTAAATATCTCCAAAGGTGAATATTTGCCAAGGAGAATAAAGGTAATCAGAGTTATGGGCTTAGTTCTGAGCAGGACAGGCACCCTGACAGATGCTGGAAATACACACAATAAAGATGATTTCTGTCCCCTAGGATCTCATGATCTGGTGGGAAGGATGGATGTTTCAATAAACCATACCTGACATGGTAGACATACAAAGGAGCCAAGTACCCCAACAGAGTACTCTGGCCAACCCTTAGGAAAGCTCCACTGAGTGGGTGCATTTGGACTGATTCTAAAAGATACTAAATTTCCCTCTCCTGAGGGAAGATTTTCACTTAAGACAATCCTTTGTCATATTTTTATCTAGAACATTCTCCAAGTCCTCCTTGCCCTCCACTGAACTTCAAATTGAGACAACCCAATATTTTTCAATGAAAAAGTAAAAGCCATATGCCTTACAAAAGATTCAAAACGAGATTCTCTCATTTAAACTCCTCATTCTAGGACAAGTGTTTTCCCTCATTACCAACAATTTTAACTTTAATCATTTCAAAGCAATTTTCCTGTTCAAGCCTTAGCTTTAATCAGAATGCATTTTCAGGTCACTTCATGGCCTCTTCATGATTCTCTCTAGATAACTACAGAATCATGCATAATCATTCTAGTTCCCCCAAGACCCCTTCAGTAAGTAGTTAGTTCAACATTTTATGCAAAAATAGATACAAAACAGGCCTCTAGGGATATGTTCAGCTAATTTTCATGAATTAATTTCCCAAGATTAATGTTTATGCACTACTCTCTTTACCACATAATCAAATCACTGGAGTTGAAGTGGTCTAACTCCTTATTTTGCAGCTTGATTAAGCAGGTGATGAAATACTTGAATATCATTTGGATAGTTAGCAACTCATAGTATCCACAATAATCCACAGGAGATGGATGGCATTACTGATATTTCATTGTTTACTTGTGCACTCTCTAGTAGCTGATGTCCCACCCACATGCTAGTTTTATGTAGGAGATAAAACAGTTCATATAAATACATAAGGGAAGAGGTGTGGAAGTCTTTATTGTTGTTGACATTGTCTTAAACCATATTTGTATCAAGTGGGAAGGCAGCCAAAGGGATAGACTAGTTTGCCATGGGTAAGAAGATTTGGAACAACAAGGTAAACAGATACCCATTCCCAGGCCTTCTCCTATGGTGGATGCAGCCACTTTACCACCATGGTTATCTCTGTTCACTGGGTGGCTAGTATACATCTCTCCCCATTTCCTACCTCTCTTTTATTCTCTCTTTCAAAGAGAATGTGAGGAGCTTTACAAAATAAACAACCAGGAACAAAAGAAGATAAATAAAAGTGACTGCTATTAGGGGGAAGGCAGTTGCTGTGGAAAGCCCCACACTTCGTTCTTGGCTATCTGAGAGTCAATGTGAAGAGGAGAACAAGCTAACTCACACAGCTCTTATAGGACAAGAGGAAAGTTTTTCTCTGATTAAATTTCTGCAAACTTTTCTCACATCAGGTCTGTGACAGGACACTCTAAGTATCATAATGGACAGTGTCACTGCAGTAGCTTCCCCCAGGGACCTTACAGGATTCACCTTACAGGAAACTGGGTGAATGTTATTCTGCAAGGGACTAAGGCAATGCAATCTTGTATGTCATCTCAGGATCTAATTTATTCCAATGATAGGAACTTCTATTATCTAGAAGCCTCGATACATAGCATGCCTTTTAAATAATCTTTTCTAAATATTATGTCCTCAATTGTGTTTTTTTTCTACAGGATCTATTCTGGGCTCAGCCAATTGGATGCCCTCATGTGGAACTCCGAAGTGATGGAGGGAGTGATGCAGAGACACAGAAACATCAGAGTTACTGGCAGAGGGATGAATGCCAGGAAGTATCCAGTGACAGCAACTGCCAAACTCATCACCCTGCTCCTGTGTAAACATAGGGACAGCTTATGTTGAAAACTAGTTTTCATCCCATCCATTCAGTGGACTATTCAATATCCTTCCAATAACATCTTTTCTGCTTAAATGAGGATGAAAAGAAGGAAGTCAGGATGGCTTTGTAATTTTTGTATTTAAGATAACTGGTAAGCTACCATGATAATACTGGTGAAGGAATGTTGATAAGGATATTTGGAATTAAAGTCTAATTCCTAATTCCACAGGTGAGGAAATCAAGGCTCAGAAATATGGCCTACAGGTACCCAGTTAGTTAGGGTGGGATGCAAATCCTAGCCCTGACTCCTAGTTCCAAGCCCTTTTCAACACACCTGTCAGTGAAATGAGGTGTAGAGTCCTGGAAATTGTAAAGGTTGGCAAGGGGCCCTGCATCAGTGCTTCCTAAAACTGCTTTTACCCCAGGGAAAAGTGAGACCTTTCATTTTCTGCAGAGAAAAGCAAACATTGCCCATTAAGGTTTGTACACATCCATGCCACTCTGGGAACTGTTGCTGATACGTAGCAGCAGGACATGTTAGGAGCCACTGGGCTGTAAGGAACACTTGTTGACAGTGACAAGAAAGCTGGTGCTTATTACAGCAATGCAGTTATATCATTGTGCATAAAAGAGCTTGAAAAATGAAGAAATGTGGCAAGATTCTAAAGTATATTCCTATTACTCAATACAACAGATATATAAAAGCCTACTGTGTACAAAGCATAGGACATGGAATTTAAATCTACCAAGATGGGTGAGCCACAGACTCTGGCCTTGAGGAGTTATAACTTAAGAGGAAAAGGCAGTTGTCACAAGCTTGATCCATGGGATGTGTCTGGCAGAAGTGGAGGTTGCAGAAGATGAGTGTAATCTGGAAATATAGGCCAGTGAAGGATTAGGAAAGAGACTGTTCAAAAATCGAACAGGGGTGCCACCTCTGACTGCAATCTAACAAAAGAAAAGGCAAGAGCAGAGAGCAAGAGAACAGTCAGGAGATTTTTTACAAGAGGGCTGACAAGAGATATGATCGTATCAAGAGGAAGAGGAAAGAAAGGCTACTTTGAGAATGAAATTGCAATTTCATACCACAGTAGACACAGCCCTTCATAAATGTACCTCTGCTTTATCTCTTGGCACTTAATGTGTACCTGGATCTTTCTTAACACCTCTTTAAAAAGGCCTTCCTCTCTCACATCTCTGTACCTTTGCACATACTACTTTTTCCTACTTTCTGAAAGGCTGTCTTCTGCTCTTTACCTACATCAATCTCCTTCATCTAACTTTCATGTCACTTTCTCCAGGATGCGGAAGGCTTCCACTTTTTCCTCCCAGCCTTGGCAACCGGTACTTAGTTAATGGCAACTAATAATTATCATACTGTCCATTGATAATCTATTTTGTTATGTTTCTTTTACTAGGTATGAGCTTTTTGAAGTGGCACTGTCTCGTGTTCTAAATCCATGGCATGAAAACAGAAATAAGCTTAATATATATGGATTATAGAAGTGAAACGAGACACAATGTGGATTCAGATCGGATATGGTTTGGCAACTGATTGGACATGGGGGCTGAGAAAAGAAGGGATCGTGGAGCTGACTGCTTTCTCCCCTGCCTGGAAAGATAGTAATTCCTTTAATAGCAGAGGGATCATGGCAGAAGGAGCAGATTTGAGAAACAATGAGTTCACTTTTGTATTATTCAATCTGAGATTGCTATTGAATGTCACAGGGACACATCCTGCGTGCAATTGACAAGTCTCTGTGAGAGTTCAGCCAAGTGTGTGAAGCAGAACATAGAGATCTAGGAATCATCATCAGGCTGTACTTGTGGGAATTAAAGTGCTCTCCTAGAGAAGAATTAGAAAGTAAAAGTGCTCAGGACAGACACCTGAGGGAATGCAGCAATTCAAAGATAATGCTAGAAGGCTATCAGCTGATATGTAAAAATAAACTTCCTTGAGCAGTAACACATGTACCCCTAGACCAGAGCTTGTGAGATTTTGGTGCAGTTAGAATCCTATGCTCAGCTGTAAAAAGGTGAGCATTGCTATTAGGCATGAGAGAACAGAGCAAAGCTTAGGAGAGGAAATAGTTGTAAATCACCTTTAAAACTGCAGCTCTTAGTTCTCCTTCCTGAGCCTAGAGAACCTATAGAGATACAGACAAAACCTATTACAATTTCTATATTCCAAATTGATATTTGCTCAATTAAGTAATTCTAAATTGTATCTTTTTTCTTTACATTTATGCATCTATGCCTGGGAAAAGGTTGATAACTTCAACAGCCTAAGGAAAATTTAACAGAGACAAATTAATTTTTTCCAGTGCAAAGTTACAAATTATCTAGAGATTATCCACTGCTATGGATTATACATGACTTGACTCCACTGACTCAGATAATTGAACGCTGATGCTAATTAGCAAAAATTTTTTATAAAACAATTTTGATAGTGCAGTAAGCTGATATTTACTACTAAAACTCCTGATGCTTTATAAATCCATGGATAATATTAAATTGTCAGGACCTCAACCTGAAGAGTGAGGAGGGCTTAGGCCTTATGGTCACACTGCTGGGTAGAACACTTATTGCCCTATGGAGAGGAAGAGAGGCTTGGCTAATGATGAATGTTCAACAGATTTGGCACTCTTGTCCTCATTCATGCCATGTGCCACCCTCCCACTGTTAGGAAACTGTCATCAGTCATTTCCTCTAACAAACTGGAGAGGAATAAGGTATGCACAAAGCACCAGAAGTAGATACTGCTCTTGGATGAAATCTCGTCATGAAAATTCCTGGCCATATTTAGCCCACTGCATCTAGTACTGACTGACATTGGAAACTATGGTTCCAATTAGCTTTCCGTTTCCTTTAAGTGTTTTTCTTTTCCTGTTGGCTTTTCTGTGTCTTCCGTAACCTGAAAAGACAACTGCTTCATTACTTCAAAGAAATTTTAACTCAAGGGGGTAGGGGTGGGGGACTGATCAACCCAAACTTATTCTTTAGTCTGAGACTCACAAGAGATTGTCTCTAATCATCAATAACACTGATAATTCAGCATCACACTGCCCCTGTTCCTGGAATATCATGATGTACATATGGTCCAAGGAAGAAGAGTGGGGAGCCATCAGTAAGCAGCGTGTAGAGAGCAGAAGCTTTGGGGTCAGAAAACCATATAGGGATTTAGACTCAGAAAAATTAATAGCTATATCATCTCTGGTAAGTTGACTTCTTTCAGTCTTTTCTCATTGTCGAAATGGGAACAAGAATATCAGCTCTGCAAGGTTGCCATGAGAATTAAGGGGTGTAAAGTCTGCACTAATATAGCACAGAGCCCTGCTACACATTAACTGCTATGATAGCCCCATAGTAAGTCAGGTACAGATGATGCCTGAGGTGTAATACATTAATAACAGGAGTTAAGAAAATGAGGTATTGAAAATAGCTACGATATATTATATCCCATTGTTAACTGTTAATGGTGTCCAATTAGGAGTAATGCCTTTGAGAAAAAATCTGTTCAGTTAGCTTGTGATAGTGATTTATAAGCATAGAAATGATTGTAAGAAGTCTTGTCCTAATAAATTTTCTGCCTAGGAATTCTATCTCCAACAGCAATAAAACATGGCTGTTGTTACGTTTCATTTTTGATGCAGAGCTGAACTTTGAAGGAGTTTTTCTATGTACCAAGATGAGCTCAATAAAAATGAAATCCTTTGGATTAAGGTAACATCCCTAAGAGACCTCTGCCTCTGGTAAAGGCATTTGCAGTAATGAACAACAACAACAAAAAGAATGGAGGACTCTGTGTTGTTTTAAATTACATATCTGACAGATCACAAAGAAATTGCTTTTAGGTAAATGAGCATTATTTTCTTGACTTTCTCCCAGCTCCACAATACCAGTTAAAAGGTCCATTGGAAGTAGAAATTTTCTTAGCAAACTAAAGCATTATAAATGGTTCCAGTTCCTGACCACCGACTCATTCCTTAAACCCTGATGGCATCTGTTTTCACTGTTCAACAGAATTGTGTTTTTAAAGATCACTAAAATTTCCAAGGAAGGTCTTCAGTCTCCGTCTTCCCCTGCAATATTCAACCCTGCTGACCACCCTCTGCTAGAAAGGCACCCTAATGACTACCTTACTTCTCTTGTTAGTGCTCCGAAGAAACTGTAAAGTTCTGCTCACTCATCATCGCCCATCTGTTTCCTGAATGTAGGTATTCCCTCAGATTTTTTTAATCCTCTCTTTATATGCTTTCCCTTGGTGAACTCATCCACTGCCATTTCTTCAACTCACACTCTGCCCAAAATCCCTCAAATCTCTATTTATAGCTTGACCATTTACCTCCAGATCTGATTCTCAGTGGTCTGCTACACATCCTCAGGCAGGTATCCTCCTTATCACACAAAGGTGAAGTATGCGACATCCAGCTTTTCATCTATTGTCCCAAATGAGGATCTTACCCTGGCTTCTCAACCGGGGGGTCTCCCTCGTGCCCAGCTTTAACTGCAACCTTCAGCCCATAGTTGGAGTTCTGTCTGTGCTTCACCATCTTCTTATCAAATTTGTTGCCAGGTTCTTCTTTGTTTGAATACCTACGTTGATTTCCATTCACACTGCCATCATCAAGGGACAGGTTAAGATTTCTTCTTCCCTGGATGAACTCAGTAACCTTTATGCCAAATTCCCTAATTCCAACCTTGTTTTGCCTCAACTGCTATACTCACTGGTACCAGATTAATTTTCTAAAGCTTGGCTTCAATCAGGTCATTCTCTTAAATAACACATTTTAATAGTTCTCACTTCCTACTAAAATAAAAGATATGCAGCCTGATATTCAAGATCCATCACAATATTATGCCCACTACCGATCTTTCTATTCTTTTTGCTCATGATTCTTTTACCATGTACACTATACAAGTTCCATACAAGTTCTCCAAGTGATTTGAATGCCCACCAAAGCCTGAGCACTACTGCTCTAAGCTACAATCAAACTGAAATGACCATAATTATTGTTTGGTTACTCTGTATTTATGTCTCTACTCCTGCTGTTCCTTTAAGTATTCATCATCATCTCTGTATCCCCATTCTACCCATCCCTTGACATCCAGTGACATTTTCCATAAGCCTTAATAAAATTACTCCCTTCCATTCCCAAATCTACATGTTTCTCATTACTTTATTTATAATTATATATTATGCCCCATCTGCTCCAGATTACTATAAAGTCCTCCAAGGCAGAATCATGTCTAATTTATCTTTTATTCTTTAAAGAACTCAATGTAACATTTTATCCAAATAGTAGAATGTCAAAAAATGGCATTCCTTAGATAAGACTAGGTTAAGAAGGAGCTACCAGGTGTGTATGGCTGACAAAGGAACCTGTTATTAATTTTTGGCATATATTTCATAATATTATTTAAAATTTAGGTATTTTTAAGATTTTGCACTTTTTGATGTATTCAATGCATATATACATAAATAGTTCTACTTATTTATTTATATAAACAACCAACTTGTGGCACACTGTATTTTTCAAAGATGACCACAAAAATACCTCCCAATTCAAATGCTCTTCTGCAACGTAATCTTTCCACCCCTCTGCTCCTTCAAGAAGTAGAGTCTATTTCTTCATCTGCTTGAATCTGGTTGGGGTGGGTACCTGTGAATGCTTTAATTAATTCTGGGCATAGGACTCAAGTGGCCTGGAAGCTTTTTTTTCTTGCCTCTTGGAAACCAACCATCATGTCACAAGTGTAACTCTGTGAGATCACCATGCCGTGAGAAGCCCAAGCCACACTGAGACACCTGGATCATGAAATGCCATTTGGAAAGAGAAAGAAAGGCCAAAGGACACTGCAGCTCTGTTGGAATTGGACCATCCAGCACTGGCTGTTCCACTGGATACCAGATGAGTCAGATACAAACCATCCAGCTGAGTCCTTCCCAATTTCCTAATACATACAATTGTGAGCAAAATAAAATGGCTGTTTTATATTACTAAATTTTAGTGTGTCATGTTAAACAGCAATTTATAATAGAAACTACTCATTGCCACTTACGAAATGTACAGCTGTGGTCACAGAAGAACAAAATGAAGATGGTATGCTTACAAAGAAGACAGTTAATTTTACAAAGAAAACTGGTATGTTTGCCATCTAAGTGCTGCAGAATAAAACCTAATACTGACCAATTTACTAACTTTAATTCTGTCCTTAGCAAAAAGTCAATCAATAAAAAAATATTAAAGATATTTAGTCATATTTTTCAAAGTCATGCCTCCATTACAGAAGTTACAGTAAAGGGTAAATTACACAGTAACCCGAAGACTATTTGAGACACACAGGTTATAAGTAAATGATAGGGAAAGTTTGCAAAAATATATTCTGGTATGTCTGTTATTAGTTTATATAAATTATGATGTATCCTAATATTGAAATTCTACATAGCCATTAAAAATAATGATATAGCTACAATCATAATAAAAATGTACACAATACATTAAATGAAAGGAGCCAATTATAAAACTGGATGAACAGTACAATCTCATTTTGGGTTATTAAAGACAAGATAGTTATTGGTCCTCTCCTCTCACCCTCCACCCCTACACCGCACCCCCCCCCCACACACACCACAGTGTTTTTTCCTACAGGACACAAAGTCTGAAAGGATGCACATCAATATGTCATTATCCTTAGTGGTGGCATTATAGGTCATCTCTAAGTGCTTTTAAGGCAGTGGTTCTCAAAGTATGCTCCCCAACTAACAGAATCAGCAACACTTGGGAACTTGTTAGAAATGCAAATTTATAGGCTGGACCTTGGGCTTCCTAATCAGAAACTATGGTGTAGGGTTCAGCATTCTGTCTCCACAGTGCTACCAGACAACTGGGATACAAGCTAAAGCTTGAGAACTACAGTCTTACTGTATTTTCTGATTTTTAAATAAGTGAATATGTTTCCTGCATGGCCTAATTTTTAAAAAGTGAGCTTTCTGGACTTCAGTGGAAGATGGCAGAATGGGAGAATCCCAAGCTCACCACATCCCTCTGATACACACAGATAACACCTACATCAGTGTAGATAATCCAGAAAACAACCCAGAGACTGGCAGAACAGACTTTCCACAGCTAAATTCAGAGAAGCCACATCGCAGAGGGTAGGTAGGGCTGAGATGCAGCTGGGGGCCAAATGGACTCATGAAACTATACAAAGGAGGGAAGGATACCACAAGCATGGAGAAGGGAGAGGAACAGATCCCACACAGGAACCCCAGATATAGAGGACCTGCAATGGGAAGAAGAATCCCCATAACATCTGACTTTGAAGACCAGAGGGACTTAAACTTTTGAGTTCTTACAATTAGCGGGGCTTATCACCTAGAACTTTAAAAATCAGTGGCTTGACTCTGGGAGAGCAGGAGGGCAATAGGAAAATGAATCCCTGACCTTAAAGAGACAGCATAACAAACAGCCACTATGAGATACACCATAGAAATATCAGTTTGAAAAATACGTGGAGTATACAGGAGGGAGATTTGTTTACTATTCTCAGAGCATGTGCTAGAGGTACAGGGATCTTCGGGAGATTTCTCCAAGAACAAAAGAGTTCATGGGCACCATTTCCCTCTCCTGAGCCCCAGCCTAGAAACACTAACACCTGTAGGAACCACCACAGCACAAGCAATTTCCAGATGGCATGCTAACAGTGTGCCCTGTGACTGCAGTCTCTTGTAGGACTACCCCTTCCAACATGGCTTGGGCGAGTGTCCATCCAAAGCAGCACAGGCCTGGTGGCAGTGTGCAAGCAACATGGACAGTGGTCAGCACCATCTCAAAGACACTCCTACCCCAGGGAGAGGGGAAAAAAAACCACATATACCAGTTCAACTCTGGCATCAGCAGTGGACTGGGGGCAGACATCTGGTCTGATTGCAGGCCCCAAACATCAACGAAAGCTTCTCAGGGACAACACAGGGAGAGTATTCTGTAGTTTGGAGGTAATGCAACTCTGGGAAACTGCTGGTTTGATTCAATTCAAGCCCAAGGAAGCCCCAGAATGGCCCACTAACAACAAGAGACCCACAACAAGCAAATAGAGCTATTGCAGATAACTGGACTGAAGGCAAATGTAGAGCAGCCACATAAGTAGGATGTACACAACACAACAGGAGACCTCCCTGAAGAGCCAGATTCTGCTTAACAGCGGATACTGCATGCAGGGCACTACAGGACATCTTCATAATGCCCTTACTTTCAAGAGAAGGAGACTTTCCTAATACACAGAAACAGACACAGGGAGTTAGACAAAATGAGGATACAGAGGAATACATACCAAATGAAAGAACAGGACAAAATTTCAGTAAAAGAGCTAAATGAAATAGAGATAAGATTCGATATCAAGCATATTACTTTAGTAATGGTCATAAAGATACTCACTGGACTTGAGGAAAGAGTGTAGGACCTCAATGAAACCCTTAATAAAGACGTAGAAAACAGAATAAAGAGGAGTAAAGAATGAGCTCAAACTTAATTGACCATCAATGTAATATACACTGTATGCAAAAAATGTCACATATAATACCTAATGTAACCAAAAGTAAAAAAAAAAAACAAAAAAAACCCCCAAAAAAACAGTAATAGACATACAAAAAACAAGCAGAAAGGAATCTAATTATATCACTCAAAAAAGCTAACAAACCATGAAAGAGAACAAGGGAAGAAAGGATAAGAACTATAAAAACAGCCACAAAACCAGTAACAAAATGACAGTAAGTACATATCAGTAATTACTTTGAATGTATATAGACTAAACACTCTAATCAAAAGACATAGGGTAATGGAATGGATTAAAAAAAAACAAGACATCTATATGCTGTGTACAAGAAACCAATTTCATACCTAAAGACACATACAGACTAAAAGTGAGGGGATGGAGAAACATTTATCATGTAAATGGATGTGAAAAGAAAGAGCAGAAATATTCAAATCACATAAAATAGGCTATAAAACAAAGACTGTAACAATAGATATAGAAGGACACTATATAATAATAAAAGGGACAATCCCACAAGAAGTTATTAGAATCATAAATATTCACACAATCAGTATGGGAGTATCCTAATGTATAAAACAGTTAATAACATTTATAAAGGAAATAATTGGCAGTGATACAATAAAGTAGGGGACACTAACACCCCACTTACATCAATGGAGAGATCACCTGAACAGAAAATCAACAAGGAAACAGTGACTTTGATGATACACTGGACCAGATGGATTTAACAGATATATTTACAACATTCCATCCTAAAACAACAGATTACACATTCTTTTCAACTGCACCTGGAACATTCTCCAGAATAGACCACATATTAGGACACAAAACAAGTCTCAACAAATTTAAAAAGATCGAAGTCATACCATGTATCTTTTTGGATTACAACACTATGAAACTAGACATCAACCACAAGAAAAAATCTGGAAAAAGCACAAATACATGGAGGTTAAATAACATGCTAGTAAACAGTAAGTGGGTCAACCAAGAAGTCAAAGAAGAAATAAAAAATTACATGGAAAAAAATGAAAATGAAACACAATTGTACAAAATCTCTGGGATGCAGCAAAGAGATAAAATTATAGCAATACAGGTTTACCTCAAGAAGGAAGAAAAATCTCACAACCTAACCTGACACCTAATGGAGCTAGAAAAAGAAGAGCAAACAAAACTCCAAACCAGCATGATAAAGGAAATAATAAAGATTAGACTAGGAATACATTATATAGAAAAACAATAGAACAGATCAAAGAAACCAGGAACAATTTCTTTTAAAAGATCAAAAGAATTGAGAAACATTTAGCTAGACTCATTAAAAAAAGAAAAAAAAAAGGAGAGCAAGGACTCAAAATCACAAATGAAAGAAAAAGCAACTGACACCACAGAAATACAAACGATTGTAATATGAAAAATTTTATGCCAAAAAAACTGGGCAATGAAAAGAAATGGATAAATTGCTAGAAACATATAACCTTCCTGCTTCCAAAAGTGAAGCAGGAATAGAAAACTTGAATAGACCAACTATCAGCAGTGCAATTTAATCAGTAATCAAAAAACTCCCAGCAAACAAAATCCAGGACCAGCTGGCTTCACAGGTGAATTCTACCAAACATTTAAATAGTTAAAATTTATTCTTCTAAAATTTTTCCAGAAAATAGAAGAGGAAGGAAGCCTTCTAGTTTCATTTTATGAGGCCAGAATTACTATGATACCAAACCAGATAAATAAAGATTCCACAAAAAAAGAGAATCTTAAGCAGGTTCTATGCCCATGCTCCATGATTCCACAACCCTGGGATCATGACCTGAGCTGAAATCAAGAGTCAGATGCTCAACCAACTGAGCCATCCAGGCACCCATAAACTGATTTTTAGATTACAGGGTAAGAGCCTAGGGTCTGTTTCTCATGGGAGCCCTTTTTATTATCATTGTTCAGAGTCTCAAGTCAAAACAGACTAGTTAGTTGTTTCCTTACACCTTGGGTAATTTTTCTGGTTGGCCTTTGATTGAGGGGTCAGACCTTTCAGAGTCCAGGTCTGATGGGGGTCTTTGTCTCAGGTCTCACTTACCCTTTCACACCATGCCACATCTCCCACCCTATGATGCTAGGACCTGATCATCTTTCAAACTGTGACAGCTTCACATCTTGAGTTTCCCTCTCATGGTTTTGTGTCTTCTCTTTCTTTTCTCTACAAAATTTCCCCCTCAAAGTCAAAATTAGCATTTTTAAAATGCTTAGGGCAGGGGGAAATTTCTTATTAGTTTAGTCTGCCATATTGATGGACCTTCCACGTTTTCTTTAATGTTATATTGCTCTTGCAATTTATTTTTTAAAATTCAGTTATTAAAAATGGGCTTAGTATAGTATCTCAATTTCAAATCTATGGATTGTTAATTAGAATAGTTGCATTTGATTTTAGGAGCTGAAGTCTTATTAAAGTAAATAATAAGATGATTATTTAAGATTTTGTTTTATTTTATTTTTGGTAGACTATTGCTAAGGGTATAAATAGCTCTTTATAGGAAGAGTTACAACTCAGAGCAATTTGAACCAGTGTGAAAACAGAAGCAGAAAATTAATTATCACTTATTCCTATGAAAGGCAAGAGATTGCATCAGATATGTTCAATACAACTTATGTGATCTCTTTGTTAGTTGTTAGCAATATGAGAATTCATTAGTTTAGCAATATGGCAGAGAGTAACTAGCACTCTTTTTAAGAAGTAGGACAGAGTAGGCTTGAACACTAGATCTGCCTGTTATTAGCTGTATGAACTTAGATAAAACTTAACCTAATATTAAAATATCTTCTTTTAGAGTTGTGACAATTAGAAGACAGATATTGCTTAGTAACCATTAGTTACTTTTATTGATTTTGTTATTAATAGCAGATTGGGACTTAGAATAGGGCTAAGAGCAGCATTTCTCAAAATGCAGTCCCTTCACATCAGCATAAGAATCTCCCAGGGTGCTTATTTCAATCTCCATTTTAAACAACCTACTGATGATGCTTCTTCACTTTTGAGCTTGAGATTAACTGGTTAAGTGTGTAAAAATAAAAAATTTTATGAGAAAATATAGGTCACATCAAAAAGAATTGAAGTTCATTTGAGACAAAGAGGAATGAAAAACAGAGACACCCTATATAAACTATAGGATATATACCAAATTGTCTACTTCTCAAAAGGACAGTTTTGTGGGCTTTAATGTTGAATGATATCCCAGCTCTAAAAAGACACAACAGAAGAAAATCACATCTTTCCAACCACTCTAGTTTGAGACACCATCATCTTTTACCAGCACTATTGCATTAGCCCCAATTGGTTTCAAATGTCACCTTCTTAGAAAAGCCTTCTATGGCCTCCATATTTAAAATAGCATCATCTGGTTTCTTGTTCTCTGTTTTGCTAAACCTGTGCTGCTTTTCTCCATAGTACTTATCAATTATCACATATATTCATATGCAAATATTACATATTATAAAATTAATTTCTTCTATATCTATATCCACATGCCAGGCAGTAAAATCATAAAACATGGACTTTGCTTTGTTAACTGTTGTATCCCTAGGGCCTAGAAGACTGCCTAGAACACATGGAGACCTGTCAAGTATTAACTGAACAAATAAATGAAAGGGCTTAAAGAAGGCCTTTATTCCTTGTGGTTTATTAGAGCAGATAGAGGATTCCTGGAGAGAAAAGGAAAATAATCCTAAGAGTGACCAGAGAAGAAGATGCCTCATGCATGTCGCACAAATCAAACCAATGTCATGAATTTGATGTGGGAAAGAATATCACAGCAAAGGAGAAAAAAAAAGGAAGAATTTCTGAGCCTCTGGAACTCTTTGGGAGAAATCAGTCTCTTTTCATAGAAGGTCTAGTCCTTCTGGAATAATAGCAGTAGCAGAGACGCAGGAGAAGCTATAGAGACCCTAGCAAATAGGAGGTCACGTGCTGGTGATGGATGCTTCTCTTCTGGGTGGACCATTATCTCAATCAGGTGCTAGGTTTCCTACCTGGGATAAGTGTCCCTAATAGAGGAGAATACTGATGCCACAATTTCTGCTGACTGACCCTGGAAGAAAGACACATTGGTAAAAATATAAAACTATTTCCCTACAGACCTGTGAAACTCAGGAATACACAAGGGTTTCTTCCTTTTTTCCAGTTAAAGTTCTTGCCTTTGAAAAAAGAAAAGATCACATACCAATGAATAGCTAGCTAAAAAAAGAGGAATAGACTAGAATTTGTTTTTCTGGATGATGACTAATTTTAAAATAATTGGCTCCTGGCAGGGACAGAGCACAATCTCAAGGAGACCAGGAAGAAAGTATTAGGTAGCCTCACCTACTGGAAGAAGATGTTGTAAAAGCAGATAAAATGAAATATAGGAGAACAACAGATGTGATGCAGAAGAAAGAACCATAGTGGAAGATAGAGTTCAGCAAGTCCCCAAGAAAATTAAGGGAAAGGGAAATTAAGTCTACTATTTAGATCCTCAGCTGTCTGTGAATCAGAGCATACGTTCTGACACAAAAGAGTAAATATGATCTCTTGGATATTATTAAGGCTTTGCAAGAAGGTACTCAGGATTGAAAACAGACTGATTGGTGGTTCCTCAAAAAGCCAAAGATAGGATTACCTTGTGATCCAGCTATCATACTCCTAGGTATTTATCCTAAAGAATTGAAAATAGGTATGCATTTGAACAAAGACTTGTTCAGGAATGCTCATTAGAAGCACTATTTGCAATCGCCAAAAATGGAAGCAACCTCAAATCCATCAATGGATGAACAAATAACCAAAATGTGATATATGCATATAATTGAATATTATTCAGATATAAAAAAGGAATGAAGTACTGATACATGAATATGGATGAACCTTAAAAGAGAAGCCAAAAAGCACTGTTCTAAGTGAAAAAAAGTCAGACACAAAAAAGTTATATATTGTTTGGTTTCATTTCTATGAAATATCCAGAATACGTAAATCTAGAAAGACAGAAAGCAGATTGGTCAGTGCCAGGCGCTAGAGGGAGGGAAAAATGGGGAGCAAGTGCTTAAATGAGTATAGGGTTTCCTTCTGGGATGATGAGAATGTTTTGGAACTAGATAGAGGCACAGCACTATAAATGTACAAAATGCCACAGAATTGTTCACTTTAAAGTAAAGGCATGTGAATTTCCTCTCAATAAATAAAAGAATACATACAGTCTCAAAGGTTAAAAAAATTCTTAAAATTTTTAAAGGACAGGGAGGGGAAGGGTGGAGAGATCAGCAATATGTGATAGAAAAAGATATGCTTACAGGAAAGCCTAAACCTCAGAGTAGCAGCATGATGTAGTGTACTTCACAAGGCCAACCGTGTGGAGACACATTGAAGGAACAGAATTATGAAAGGAAGACACAGACAACCTAGTCAGACAGACCATTAAGATCAATGCTTCCCAATAAAGGAAGCAAAACATAAACAAGATGTATGATGTCTTGCATAAAGGACACATACTGTGGACACTTCAAAGGTTAATAAGGGGAGGTCATTGTCTCCAAAAGCTAACACTAATATGGCTGTGACTTTCTGAAGGCCTTGTGCCATGATGAAGGTGAATATAGGTGTCAGGATCATTTGGAGAAAGAAGAACTTGTTTTTCAAAATTGGGAAGAGCAATAAACTTCATCAACATTTGCACTGTCCTTTATTGAATGATCAAAGATGAGGGTGGGGGAAAGATGGGTGAACAAGCACGTGGAAACAAGAGAGGCTCTATAAGTAACAAGACTGGCAAGGAAAGCTGTGTCCCAACTAGTGCCTGAGTGTCAGGCTAAGCAGTTTGGATCTTATGCATTAGTTAATGAGGAGCCATGCAGATTGCTAAGTAGCGAATGACATAAACTGTGCTTTGGGAAAATTAATCTGGCAGGCATGTGTAGGGTTGATAAGAGGGTACGGGAGCAGTAAGAAATTGACTCTAATTGTCAGGTAAGAGAATATTACACCTGCATTGAGATAATGGCCATGGGATGAGAGAAAAGGGACAGATAAAACATCTATTAGAAAGGTGATTGAAGTAGAGGACAAAGGGGCTACTCCAAGAATTTGATACTGGAAGACTGGGAGGGTGACTGGGTCATTAGCTAAAAGAGGTAGTAGCATAGGTAATTAGACAGAAAGTGGAAATGGCACTGACATGAGTTCCATTTTACATGTATTACATTTGAAATACTGGAGAAACATGCAAGGGAAGATGCCTAATAGCAATAGAGCTTGAGGGAGATCAGAAGACCAGTAGACATCGAAAAAGGTTTACGGGTTGAAATTTGATTGAAGTTTGTTATGCAGATAGTCAGTGAGCTCTTGGGGAAATGAAATCAGCCAGAAGCAAGTACAAGTTTGCTGCCAGCTAGTTATGCCAAATCAACTTCAATTTCTTTGTGACAAGGTTTCTAGATTATAAATCAGACAAGTGTTCTAGACATAGTATATCTTGATTTCAGCTAAATATTTCACAAGTATTTTGTGATTATGGCCAAAATGGAAACATGTCAGGGGCAACAACAAATAGAGATGGAATCATAATGGACTGAGTAATAATACCTGAAGTACACTGATTATGGCATCAGTACCAACTTAATCAGGGAGCCTAAAAAATATTAACTTTATACTAAAATGCTATTACTTTAAAGAAACGGTATATTTATCTCATTGGATGCTTGAAAGGAAACTCCAAGAGAATTTTAACAAAATGTTTTGTTGGTTTAAAGTACAAAATTATCTCACAAGAATAAGATGGACTTCTTTGTAGTATTTGGAAGGAAACTGCTAAACAAAGCAGGTTGTCTTTGTACAGTGTTTTCACATAAATTTTCTATTTAATACACCATGGCTATTTGTACATGTCACTATATGTTAACCTCTGTTAAAATACTCATTATAAAAAGTGCCTTTCAATATTTTAAGTCATTAGCTATTTCCATTTGAAGAATTTGTTGTTCAGATTCCATGAGAAGGCAGTAGGACCTGGCAATTAAACACAAGGGAAGATGCGGAAATGAAGTTCCTATCTGAACTCTCCACAGTAGAGTCACTGGCTCTATGTACTGGCAGGAAAAGTCAATTTATAATGGCAAAATACACTGCAAATAAGGTGTTAGGAAAGTGCCTAACAAAGACAACATGTTCTCTGCAAAGAGAAATCCATCATCTCTAACTGCCGCCCAATAAAATAAATAGGTTTAGTCATTATGTAGTCTTGAGATATTAATATTATGTCCCCATATAAAACATAAGCTAATATGGTCTCTTACTCATAGTGCTTACAAAGTAGTTACCCTTAAATAGATAAATTGTATTATTTCATTGTAACTCAAACCTTTAATATACAGAATTGTAAGAGGATGGAGGGAGGGAGGGAGGGATAATCCTTTCTCCAGTTTAGACACCACTACAAGATCATAGTTTGTAGTATGTGGGAGAGACTGCTACTTGCTTAACCAACATTTTTTAATCTCCTTGTTACAATAACCCTGATTTTCTTCCAATGGCCATATACCAGTAAAGATTGCATTTCTCAGCCTCCCTTGTTACCAAGGTTGACCAGTGATATGAAAATGGAAGTTAATGGGTGGAACTTCCACAAAGGATCTTTAAGAGAGGACTGAGAAGGATACCCCTTCCCCTTCCTCCTGCTGCCTTCCCCTTTCATCCTTTCTAGAATTCAGAAGTGGTGACTAGCATCAGAAGCTTAGCAGCCACAGAAACTGACATAGAAACTTCAGTTGCCTTTAAAAGCTGTGGTCTAAGAATGGCAGGGATGAAAGATAGAAGGTATTCTGGATTTTTTAAGAGTGGGAGAAAGCCAAATGGATCTTCTGTTATATATATAGTTAAATTTAACCACAACTAATTCACACCGTATCCAGTATTCAGTTCTTAACTTTCCACTACACCACTCTAGCCTTAAGACGCTGGCTAATTCAAACTATAATGTTTGCAATTCATTCAAAGGTTTTCACAAACATCAAAGCAGAGAAAGATGCCATCACGTGCCTGGATAGTCTGTGGCCTTGTGTCCATCTGAGCTACTTTGAGAAATATTCTGAAATTTTTTAAAGTAAATTTTAATGACATGTTAACTGTTTTTATGAATGTCCAGTTAAGGCTGAGATGGTGTGACAGCTGTAAGCAAAGTGTCCAAAGGTGAGAAGATTTAAAAGCCCTTATTCATGGTGGCCTTAATTTGGCCTGATACTAAGCTGCTAAAAATTGGTATCCACCAAAGAAATCATGTTTACACATCCCCACAACCCGTCCACCCCCTATTGTTTTCCCTGCCCTCAGCTTTCCCAAGCTTCTTTCAGTTATATTCAGAGATACCACCAGTTGCAGAATGATTCTGCCCGAGACTATGTGCCTGTCCCAACTGAGTCTTGAAGTACCTATCATTTCTAATATGCCATTTAATGGGGCCTAAGCTATTAAGTTACATATTAAGACCTAGTGCCTCTTACTCCTGGGAACATCATTGGGCTCACTCTTTGTGGTAGAAGAAATTCTGAGATGACCTCTATAATCCCCACTCAGGGAGTATGGCCTGCCTCCCCTTGAGTGCAGGTGGAGCCTGTGACTTGATTCTACTCTAGGAAATGTAGCAACAGTGATGGGATGTCATTTCTATGATTATATTACATTATGTTATATAAGACTCTGTCTTGCTGGAGTGTGGGGAATTTTCCTGTTGGTTTCAAAGCAGCAAACAGCCATACTGTGCACTGCGAACAGAGAGGGGCACATGGTGGGGAACTGAAAGCAACCTCTATGACCTAATGAGGGCCAACAGTTGATACCCAGTAAGAAGCCAGAAGCCTCAGTTTTACAACCACAAAGAAATGAATGCTGTCAACAACCTGAACTAGCTTGGAAACGGATTCTTCCCCAGTCAAACCTCCAGATTATACCACAGCCCAGAGAACACTTTGATTACAGCCTTGAGAGGCCTTGAACAGAGGATCTAAGTCAGTCATGATTCCTGACCCACAGAACTGTGAGATAATAAATTTGCCTTGTTTTAAGTCACTAAGCTTGTGGTAATTTGTTAAACATCATAGAAAACTAATGCACTCCCAAATCTCTTTTGCTTCCAGCTTGACCTGGGACCAAGCACCTCAGGATTTCTAGAAATCAATCAATCAGGATTGATTTTCTACTGTTCTCCTAATTGAAGCCCTTTCAATCCAAGAGTTCTAGTCCACAGCATTAAAACTTCAGCTTTGGTCACTTTTCTAAGAACCATTCTTCTCTCCATCCCTACACACACACACACACACACAAACACACCTCCACATACTTGTTAACCTATAGACTTGTTGAGCTTTGTAGACTCTACCTTAATTTAGTTAATCCCATATTTCTAAGTATACAGGTTTTAAGTACTGCAATTCTCATACCTGTCACCAAGATTGGCACAAAGATCATGCAGTATTCAGACATTACCCATGGATGGGTCTCCTGGTAAATAGCCATCTGTGAACCCGGATTTCTAAAAGTATTTCGTCCCATCCTCCCATCTTCAATTCCTTGTATCACTACTTCTTAGCTTATGTTTTCGCTTATTGTCGACTCTCAGTGTTGATGGGTTTACTTTAACTTGAGATTACAATATTTATTGGATACTAGACTTTCTTACTTGATCATTTATTTCAACCTCTACTTCCTTCTACATCTAAAACAAAACAAACCACCAAAGCAAAAATAAACAAAGGCCCACCCATCAATTCTAAGAATAAAGCAAATTCAGTATTAAACATTTAGTATGGCCAGCATATTAGTACTTCTATACACTGGTAGAGGTGTATAATTTAATTTTATGTATGTTCAATCTTGGGAAAACAAGAAGAGTTGTAATGCCAAAGGAATATTTGCAAAATGTTTGCATCCATTTTATAGGCCTTGAAACATAGTTTGTTTTTTTTTAAAGCAAATCTGTTATTTTTAACAGATCTAAATTATTATGAGGTATTATAATTAATAAATCTGTTTTATGACATATATAGCTTTTCTGATAAACTTGAGACCATCTTGAGGCTATCTTGAATAGCAAAGAAATGATGATTTATTACCAAATTCATGTGAGAAAGTTACTATGCACTTTAACCTATCATATTATAGTTTTTATAAATTTCAGTGAACATTGGGTATTTTCTGTATATAATGTAGTATATAGTATTTACTGCCTGTAATAGATTATTACCATTATCAATAATAAAAGCTACCAATTATTTAGTGCTTACTAAAAGTAAGGTATTATTTACAATGCTCTATGTACATTATCTCATTAAATCTGGGCAAAACATGATGTCAGAGGAGTGATTAATCCCATTTTATAGGTGAGAAACTAAAAGATTAAAGACAACAAATAAATTTCAAAAGATAAGAGAAATGTAAATCAGGATTCAAATCCAGGTTTTTCTGACATGTTCTATTGTGGTGTGCTGGTCTAATTCTGTTCCTTTATCTACACAGTAAAATAAACTGTGTTGCTGTTAGATTCCTAAGTTTTAAAGTTTCATTGAAAGATATCAATTGTGAGGGCTGCTTGGGTGGCTCAGTTGGTTAAATGTCTGACTTCAGCTCAGGTCATGATCACACGGTTCATGGGTTGGAGCCCCGCATCAGTCTCTGTGCTGACAACTTGAAGCCTAGAGCCTGCTTTGGATTCTTTATCTCCCTCTCTCTCTGCCCCTACCCCATTGGCTCTCTGTGTCTCTCTGTCTAAAAAATAAAAATTAAAAAAAAAAAAATAGTAATTGTGATGAGCTTAAAACACAAATTTGGATTATTTTTGGCTCACATTTTATTTGGATTTAATACCCACAACCATATATATGCACGTGTGTACTAACAGAAATTTTTGATTCAGCAATGACTTATAAATAAAAAGTGCCAAATATATAATAGATAACACTTTCAAGAAAACAGACAAAGCTAATATTAAATATTAAAACCAGAGTGGCTGGGATTTCATTGAGTTTGTAAATTAAATTATGGATAACTGACATCTTAACAAAAGTGACTTTCCAAGAACATCATATATTTTTCTATTTATGTAGGTCTTCTTTAATTTATTTCAGTGGTGGTTTGTAGTTTCCAGAGTGTAAGTGTTATACATATTTTACTAAATTTATTGCTAAGTATCTGCTGGTTTAGATGGTTTAGAAATTTTTAATTTCTAATTGTTTATTCTTGCATACAGAAACACAGCTGCTTTTTAAATATTTTATTTTTTTTTTGAGAGAGAGAGGGCACAAGTGAGTGAGGGGCAGAGAGAGAGGGAAAGAGAAGTGGGGCTCACCCAAAGTGGGGCTGTGCTCACCCAAAGTGGGGGTCAAGCTCACGAACTGTGAGATCATGACCTGTGCGGAAGTCAGGTGCTTAACAGACTGATTGCAAAGCTGATTTTTTAAAAATATTGACCTTATATTCTTCAACCATATTAAACTTGCATATTAGTTCTAGTAGTGTTTTTGTAAATACCTTAATATTTTACATGTATACAATCATGTTATTTTAATAACTTTTACTTTTTTACTAATCTGTGTGCCTTTTATTTTTCTTATAGTGTTATATGATCTAGGATCTCCATTACAACACTGAAAAGGGGGTGAGATCAGATATCCATGCTTTGTTTCTCATCTCAAAAAAGAAGCATTTTGATGCTTTATGATTATAAAATTCTTCATGATTTAGGAAAATATTGGGGTTAAATATGTTGTTACTGTAGGTTTTTATAGATACCTTTTATCAGAATAATGAAGTCCACCTAAATTCCTACTTTTCTCAGAATTTTTATTATGGATGTTGAATTTTGTAAAATGCCTTTTCTGCATCACTTAAGATAATCGGTTTTGCTCCTTCATTATGTTAGTATGATAATTTACATTGACTTTTGAAAGTTAATCACTACTTTTCTGAAATAATCCCCACTTGGTTATGATGTATTATCCTTTTAAAAATACACTGTTGGATTCAATCTGCTAACATTTTGGTGAAGAATTTGTTTGTAGGAATATTGGTCTGTAGTTTTTTTCCTTTTAAGGTCTTTGTCTAGTTTTGATCTCAAGTCACTACTGCCTTCTGAAATGAGTTAGGAAGTGTTTCCCCTCCTCCTCTTTTTTATATATTGTTATATTTAGAAATAAATGTCCAGAATTCAGTAGAGTTTTACCAGCATAATTTCCACTTCACTTCCTCACACATCCATCCCCCAGAGATAATTCCTTTTACTCAGGTGTTTCAAAACCTCAGTGTGTAGCTCATTCATATTTTAAAACAGATCGATATAAAATCAGTTGGGCTTGTAGAAATAATTTTGTAGAAGCATGAGTTATGAGAAGCAATGAGGTGCAAAGAAATTCAAAATATTGTCAGAATACTGTATTCAGAAAATAACTCTGATGTTTTCAAATAAGTCTTTCTGTGATGAAGACTACTGCTCATATAATGACTGGGTTTCAAAATAAAACATGTAATATAGTCAAAATCTTATTGAATTTTAATTATATAGGATAGTTTTCTAATTGCTCTCAAAAGTTGTTAAGATTTTGAGTCACCTCCTCAAATTCCTAATATTCTCAATTGTTGTATTATTTCTAAGGAAAGAGTCAAAGTAACTGTTAAATGTGTGTAGTGGGGAAATCACCAATTTAATGTGTTAATAACAACCTTCAGATTACTGAAAAAGAAAAACCAAGACTAAGTTACTTCAGGTTGATTAGTTTCCCTTAGGAATATCACTCCTTTCTAACATTTCTGTTTCTCTTACAGTATTATCACACCTATTAAATAGTGCACGTTTTCAATGCAATGTGTAATTGTAAATTATTCTCAGAAACATAGCTCTCTTGTCTTAATTGCTGACAGACTTTACCCTCACCATTTGTTATGCGGTGAATTCAGCGTCATGGAGAACCACTACTGTGGCAATGCTCCCTCACACTGTCCCTACAGGAACTCAGGTGACAACATGGCACATTAGACCACACGGTTAGCCATTTATTAAGCTATTAACTTTGTCTGACCCAGTTTGTCAAGTTTTTTGTGTTTTAAATGTCAATTTCTATTCACTTGATTTCTTTCCACTTGGCTCTGCTAGACTAAGAATAAATTGCCTTCTTCAAGGAAAAGCAAAGGAAGTAAAACTATCAGGAAAAGTCAACTCAGAGGACTCTTGGGGAAAAAATTAAGTACTGGTGAGAATCATCTTTAAGTTAATTAACCAGTTTGGGAGGTAATTGAGATTCTTGCTTCATCTTCTTTGCCTGACACTGTCCCTCTGCCCTGCATTTTACACTTGGATACTTATCACTGTTTACCCTGATTCCACAGCACATGCCAAACCCAAGAAAACTTCCAGTAAAGCATTTGCTTAGACCAGAGCCAATTTCTTCTACTTGAAAAAAAGTCAACTTACTTTGTAATCTAGCGATAAAAAGTCAGTAGTCATTTCTTATATATAATCAGTTCATTATTATTATTTCTATCAGAAATAATAGAGAACTGAAAGGAGATTAAACTAGACACACACTTCCTGCTCTTTATTAGCATTAATCATGAGGGATTTAGTGATCAAGGAATTTATAGCTACTGGCTAACAAGACAGTTTAAAATGATCTGTGAATGTCTTTCATCCATGCTGATCCATTACCAAGGATCATCAAAAGTTGGCTAAAAAACCTCCAACCTCAAATACATTATTTTTAACAGTTGGTTGGGTTAGAGGAAAGAGACTGTTAAATGGTTTCCAGTAATGTTTCAGGTGAACAGAAAGTAAACATCTGATTGTATCTTGGAGAGGAGGAAAAAAAGCACACATTTAAACTTACTTCATGGTACTTTTATTATTTACTAAGAAACACTATATCTGCTTATTGTGAGCCGATTTGTCCAAGCCCTAAAGATATTCTCCTGATAAAAGGTTACAAAATGTCTTGAAACAAATGTAAAGGACTGAAAAGGATAAAAATAATTTATTTCATAAGTTTTCAATGTTATGCTAATGCAGTAATTGTTTAAAATCCCAGTGTTTCTGGTGTTAATATTATCAAGGGAAGGAATGATCAATTCTGGAAAAAGAAACTGGTTGTTAGAAGTGTTAAGGATATGGGTGCCTGGGTGGTTCAGTGGGTTGAGTGTCCAACTCTAGATTTCAGATCAGTCATGATTCCAGAGTTGTGGGATTGAGCCCACATGAGGCTTGGTGCTGAGCATGGAGCCTGCTTGGGATTTTCTCTCTCCCTCTCTCTCTTTCTCTCTTTCTCAAAAAAAGAAAAAGAAATGTTAAGGATAAAAGTATGTAATATGTAGAATTTTTTGACTGATGAGATGTGATTTAAAATGAAAGGGAGTGGGTCAAGACTCAACGATAACTCCCAAGTTTCTAGGATAAAATGGGGATTCCAGTCATTGAAAATGGAAACTCTGGATAAGTAGTAAGCATTTAGAAATATGGAATTAAAGCTGATGATAGATGTCTGGAATGAAGAAATATTTCAGAGTGAGACAATGAAAAATACAAGTCGCTGAAGATTTGAGTAAAATATTTTAGGAGACCACTTGGAATGTAAAAGAAGACAGAAGAGGGAATCCTAATGGCCAGCAACATTGAAGTGTTTATTTTAAAGGGGAGGAAGCATCTAAATAGACTAGAGGGGGCTCAGCTGGTTAAGCATCCAACACTTGATGTTGGCTCAGGTCATGATCTCACAGTTCAAGGGATCGAGCTCCATGTTGGACTCTGCGATGATAGCACGGAGCCTGCTTGGGATTCTCTCTCTCCTTCTCTCTCTGCCCCTCCTCTACTCTATCTCTCAAAAATAAATAAATAAACATTAAAAAAAAACTTAAAAAAAATAAATAGACCATAGAAAGGCAGAGTCTAAAATATAAAAAATGCATAGGTACACTCTCAAAGGGCAGGCACTGTATCTATATTGCTTGTCATTGTATTCATGGCACCTAACTACACTACCTGGAACACAATAGGTAAACATTCATGAAGGAAATGAACAAACATCCAGGAGAGTGAGGTCATGCCCAAGTAAATGCATAGAGCATGTCAAGGAGGAAATAATCTACAGTAGTGATTACTGGATTTGGCAATTAGAAAGTCATTAAAGATCTCATCAAGAACAACTTCTGCAGAGGGGCACTTGGCTGGCTCAGTGGTAAGGCATGTGACTCTTGATCTCAGGGTTGTGAGTTTGAGCACCACACTGGGTGTAGAGATTACTTAAAAATAAAATTTTAAGAAAAAAAAAAAAAAAAAAAAAAAAGAACAGCTTCTGTGGAGTTTTGGTAGTAAAACCCAAATTGGAATGCACTGAGGGGCAAATGCATAATGAAGCAGTGCAGATGTTGCAGACTGATTTTTTTTTCCAAAAAGAATGGCAGAGAAGAGCAGGAATTCATAATAAATAGAGATAAAGAAATATTATTGAGAACTTTTTTCATAAACTGGGAGACATCTGAGCAGGTTTATGTGGTGGGGAAAAAAGCCAAAAGGAAGAAGAAAATGAAAAGGCAAAAAAAAAAAAAAAAAAATGGGTGGGGTGGGGTGGGTGCATAGTTGATAAAGTGGGATAAGTGGATGAGTTCTAAATTACAGATGGGGAAATCAGTCTAAGACCAGAGGAAAGTCCTCTCTATCTATAGAGGGAGGAAATGTGAGGAACAAGTGTAAAAAAAAGAGTCAAAAATAACACCAAGATGTCTGATATAAGGTGGTACCTTGTATCTGTACCTTTTACCTCTATATCCACATAAATAGGTGAGGAGAAGGGCAAATGCAGGCATGCACATTAGTATAGTAACAGAAGTCTGAGGACTCTTACACTTCACATTTCTCAGTAAAATAGCAATGATGCCATCTTTTTAGAAGGGTTAGGGGTAAAGTAGGGATTGTGAAAAGAATGGTAGCTATGTGGGGCAAAATCTGGCACCAGATTAAGGAATTTAAATAGGGATACATGGAAATGGCTGCCACTGTCCAAGTGAAGAGGAGATGATAGGTTTTGATTAATTGTACCAATCTGCTTCAGAGGTTTAGCTTTCTCCAATGGCACTCAGCAGTCCTGGTATAGGAACCAAGAGGTGGATGGCAGGTTTAACCCAAGGCTAGAAGTTGGCAGAGAAGTATGATAGAATGGATAAGGACCAGGGAAATGACCGTGCTAAAATCAATGCACTTGGAAGTTAGACTGTGTGCAAAGGGAAGAGGGTGGTAATATTTTAAGGTTACAAGGAAGGGGTGGCAGTGATTGAAATGTCTCAAGAGTGTGAGGGGGCGATAGAGGAGTAAGGAAGTGTGGGAGCCTCACAGCTAGGAGATTAGGGTCCTGAATCCCTCCATCAGGGTGGGAGAGAAAGGACCCAAGACACAATGGCAGTGAAAAATCCAGAAGCAATAGGAGCAAGAGGTCAGGTAATAAGCACCCTAGGGCAGTAGGGCACATGTTAAAAAAGCTCATATTTGTGTGGCACACTAGAATAAAGAAATGAGGCTTCCTGAAGGTGTAGGTGACTGGATCAAAGGATTACCTTCTGCCTGACACACATCCCAGACACACTTATCACTGATTCCACCCCATTCGTTGCCTGTACACCAGAACATGCTGATTTAGGAAAACTTTACCTTAGAAAACATTGAAGGAACAACAACAACAAAAAAATCAAATGACTTATGACCTAGGTCAGAAAGTTAAGGATGAGAGGCCCAAAACAAAGATATTAGGATCTGAATCCAGGCAAACACTGAACTGGATATGAGAGGAAAAAAAGCAAGGATAGGTCAACAGAGAAGTGGGTGAAGATGAAGGTGACATTTGGAGTTCATAACTTCAGGAATGGGTATTTCAAGGTGATAAGAAGTAAGGCTTACTTCCACTATTTTTAATTACTCATATAACATAAAACCAAGTATCATGGGCAATTAATCAGGAAATTAAAAAAATAGGTAACTGATAACTGTAGAGTTTTTACAAATGACATAGTAGTGTTCTGGGGGGAAAATCTAGCCCACTGTTTAAATACAAAATTTTACTTCTAAAAGTATATCCTAATATTTTTCTGTTTGGCAACTACACAAACTAATAGGAAATTCTTTAAGTCTGGGATGCTTATAAGTATAACCTTTTCTGTGTGTCAGTGGGGTACAAGATGCTTTACTGTGCTTGAACATCTTTGAAGCAATGATCAAACAAGCAGAATGTCATTTGCATTGTCAAATGACCTTTGTCTGTGATCTTATAGAAAACAAACAGTTTTAAATGAGAAGAAGCTGTTAATTTGGCCATGTTACAATAACAAGAGTTCATCACATGCTCTATCCTATAGTTCTGAATTATGGCACTCTTTTATGTAGTTACACTGTAAATCACTATTTATGGCATTTCTGCACTTCTAGCCAAAATATCCAGTAAATCAAATTGGAGATGAAATATTTTCGGCTTAAACCGATTCAGTATGTTCTCACTTCTGACAGCTGTAAAACTCAAGAGTTATTTTACATCTCAGTGTTTGAAGTCAAAACATCACAATTTTGTATGACCAGATGCACTCCAACTAAAATCCTGGAAATCTCATGATGTCTGGAAAATTAGCTGAGAGGGGCATGAGCAGATCATCGATGCTGGAGGAAACTCATAGGGGAATCATAATAAGGGACCATTAACTAAGAACTTACAAGCAAGAGATGATAAAAGACAAAATTTTAAGAGATACCTAAATTGGAATTAAGGTGTGCCTGTTAACGGGATGATAAAACAGACCTATATTCCGTTTTAATCTAGAAAGTCAGCTAACGGTAGTCAGAGCCCCAGTTGAGTCTGGTCATTATTCTAACAAAACATTTATGTAGAGGGTAGTCGCTCTTCTTCAAAGCTGTTGTAACAATTAGTAAAAGAAATAAAAGAGGATTGAAGGGATAAGTTAAAGCAAGAATATAAACAATAAGAGAACAGTTCACCACCAAAGGGGAATATAGTCATCATTGTCTGAGGTTTTCCAAGTCAAAATCACTATGTCAGTATTATTATTTTAAAACAATTTAGTAAAGTCACAGAATCATTTATGCACATGTGCTAGAACAATTTAAGTCTTGAAAAGTAAGATGTAATCTAGTCTCTGCTCTACTATTAATGGTTGAGATTATGACACTGGCTGTAACCACAAGTGTGGACCTGAGCCTGTGGTCTTTCTGTGCTTATGTGAACTATCTTATATTCATTGGAATAGGACTCTTGGAAATGCAGTATTCATACTGAATATTTTTGAAATCTTTTAAATGCATTTCGCTTAGTGGCTATGACCACTACTTTAAAATAGCAAACAAATATTTTTGGATTCTTGCCACTCTGTTTTTCCAAGAGAGGTAGAATTCAAAATGATTTTTTTTTTAATTTTTTTTTCAACGTTTATTTATTTTTGGGACAGAGAGAGACAGAGCATGAACGGGGGAGGGGCAGAGAGAGAGGGAGACACAGAATGGGAAACAGGCTCCACGCTCTGAGCCATCAGCCCAGAGCCCGACGCGGGGCTCGAACTCCGGGACCGCGAGATCGTGACCTGGCTGAAGTCGGACGCTTAACCGACTGCGCCACCCAGGCGCCCCTCAAAATGATTTTTCATTCACAGATATGTAAACACAGATTCCTTTCCCTTTGTGATTGTAGACTGGTAACAACTATAGAACCAAGTAATGCTTTGGGAGGGTTTAGCCCTAGCTCTCTCAGCTGCTGCTGACCCCTAGTCATCATCATAGTTAATACACAACATGTAGTAATAGTGTCTGTTATACCAAATCAGCTTCAGAGGACTTCTTTCGCTTCTCTTCCAAAGGAATCACCACCCTACACCCATTCTATCCCTAGTGTCATCGCTGAGTGGCAGCATAGTTAGTATATGGGTCAAATACATGGATTTGAGAATCAGACAGACTCTGACCCATACAAGCTGAAAAGCGCAGACAGCATCTCTTTCTAGGTGTTTGACATTGGGGAGACTTAATCTCCCTGGGTCTCAGATTTTTTAGAGTGGGTACAATGACTAAACAAAATTACACATTGTGAAGTGCTCGGGTAGTATTTGGCAGATATTAAGTATTCAGGTAAGGCCAGCCATTTTCAGTATTATTGTTACTACCATTATTACTGTTTATTGCAATTTTTCCTTGCAGATAGTTTATCCAATGAAAAAAAATCCACAATAGTAACCATAAGAAATAATAGGAATTGAAGAATCTAATTTTTTTTGTTTACTAATAATTAATACAAAGTACTCTACTTGCTTTGAAGATTTAATTTATGAAGAATTATATATAGGATCATAGGTTATGTTATTTTGAGGGGGACTAATTATCAGGAAATGAGTTTTTCTTGTTAATCAAAAAACCTGGTTAAAAAATGAGCTGTCATTTGTTATGGAATGGACTGTGTTCCCTCAAAATTCACATGTTGAAGTCTTAACACCGAGTGCCTCAGAATGTGGCCGTATTTGGATACTGGGGCTTTAAAGAGATGATTAACTCAAAATAAGGGTCTTAGGATGGGCCCTCAATCCACCTGACTGGGGTCCGTGTAAGAGGAGGAGAGTAGGACAGACAGATGCCAGGGGTACAAGTGCATGCATGGATAACCACGTGACGGAGCAAGACTGCAGCCATCTGCAAGCCAAGGAGAGAAGCTTCAGAGGAAACCACCCTGCTGTCACCTTTTTCTTGGACTTCTAGCCTCCCAAAGTATGAGAAGTTACGTTTCGGTTTAAGCCACCCAGACTGGGTATTTTGTTAAGGCAGTCCTAGCAAACTAATATACTATCTACGGGTGACCAACTAGCAAAAGAACAGAATATGACAAAACAATTCTAAAACATGTTGAATGTGCTTTATTCAGAGAACATTTCAGTCTCTTAATTGCCTCAGTGTTATCTATATGACCATCAGTTTTCATTTTACTAGCAAAGAAATGCTATTAGAGAACTCTGTATAACAGTTTAATTGAACAAATATTGATTGAATTGTGACCATGTGGAGAAGCCTTGTGCTCACTGGTGAAGACTGTATGCTGTGGGAGAAGATAAAGATAAGCAAGAAAGTATTTCAAATACCTTACAATACAAGGGGAGGGAGACAGAGTCGTAAACAGTCATAAGATAAGAATGAATTAATGTATTATAATAAAGGTGAAAACCATGGGATTTGAGAGCAGAGCTGTGTGAAGGACTGACTTTAACTCGGTAGACTGATAAAGATTTAGTGTGAAAACAGATTTGGGCCGGCATTTTCAAGATAAATAGGATTTTAATAGGTGATGAGGAGAAAATTCCAGGATAAACGTGAATACATAAATATTTTGGAATATTTGGGAAAAGATAGGTAAAAGGCCGATAGTCAAGTAAGGGGAATGGGGTGAGAATAGAGCAGCAGAAAGCCTGAAGGGCTCTGAGTAGTGGAGCAGACTAAAAACAAGTATTAATAGAATAGCAGTAGGAGCGACATCAGGAATTACATTAGCAATAGTAGGACTCATTAAATAGGTAGTGCTTATTTACTACCCACTAAGTGCTCACAAGCACTTCATGTTCATGAGCTCATTTAATTCTCCAAAACTAAAGACATGTACACCACCTGTTCTGAAAAGTGAGAAACCAAGCGCAAGGAAGGGAAGGAATCTGCCGAAAGTCAGACAGGTAATAAGTGGTAAATTACTTAACTCACATGAATATTTTCTCTATAAAATGACAGCTAAGAAATAAAGAAATCATGTAATCCATCCTCTCCCCATAGTTGGATCCATTTCTGTTTGTTTGGGAAATAGATTCCATACTTTGTAATCAATGTGAAAATATATTCCGACTTTTGTTTCTATGGAAAATGTGAAGAGTTTAAAAGGCAAACTTAAAACACGTATCATTCTTTCTGGCAGAAAATCAAAGCCTGTCTTCTAGGCCTTTCCTGTAATGACAACGGAAGATATCCTAACTCAGCTAGCTTTTCCTATGAATTACCAGCTGGGATGGTTTTGAAGATAAATGTCAAAATTCTCTCCTGTTCTGTGTCCTAATTGCCAAGTCTTCATTAAAAGAAAGATTCCATTAAAAGAAAAGGATATTAACTAACTATAAGCTAAAAAGAAATAGTCTTTTAAAGTAATAAAAATAATAAAATGACCAATTCACGATAGTCTGAAACCTTGGTCATTGGACCACAAATGGGGATGTCAAGCCGCATTAGGGTATGGACTCTGAGGTATTATTCACCAATAAGGACAGAAACTATGCATGTGTGTAAACATTCTTCTCCAAGCAAAGAAGATGGTTAGAAGTCACTGTCATACCAGCTAATGGAATAAACTACCACCAGTCTGATACAAAGCCTAGACCCAAGCTTTTGATCCTACAGTTACCTGCCACAGGGCAATCCTACTCGCAGGCAAACTTAAATCCATGTGTGTATGTGTGTCTGGTTTATAATTTGAGATCAGTATCATTTTCATTGGCCAAAAAGAATAAAAGGCAATTTTTTGGCAATTCACTAGAGTGTTACTTTTTTTTTTTAAGCTTTTTAATGAATCTTTGCTGAGTAGCAATCGAAACAGTTCTAAAAAGCAACTGATGGAGAAAGACACAGTCCATATGTCTGGTGATATGTTTTAATAAAATGCTTTTTGTGAAAAAAATTAAAACACCCACAGTATTGAGGGATACTTACTGGAACCTTTATTTTATAGCCTCTGGTTATGGTCCTGGAGACAAATGAGTTAGAAAGCAGAAGTAATTATACAGATATCCCAAGTAACTCTCAGCTAGCTACGATCTCAAATATTCCGACACCTGAGAACAGATATTTTGGATTATAACAACAAGGAACTTAGGAGGGAAACACTACTTAGAAAAATTTAGCAGACACATTTGCAAATGCTGAAAATAAAGGGTTTATAAATAGTTTATATGAATAATACTCAAGTGTTTATGCTATACTTTGACTAATATTTTTTCTAGTTATTTTCTGTTCTTTACCTAATTCTTATCAACAAATCCTTAAAATAATGTAGAACACTGAGGATACTGAAACCAATTTATGACTGTGTCAAAATATCACTTCCTATTTTAAACATGAATACTGTTGTGAGATTAGTAACTGTAAACCAGACATCAAAGGATCACCATTTACTTGGTTTAAAATTTTAGTTGGTGTGGTTTGCAAAGTGAAATAGAACTATGCTTCAGTAGAGTTAAGGGGAACTGTTCGGGAGACCCTGCCCCATATCCAACTCTTGCAAACTAAGCTCAGATGGGGAAAATACTACTGTCAGAGTTAATGCTTTAATTTCTAAACTGGATCCCTTCCATGACATCTTTTATAAACTCTTCCCATCGAGAAATGTTACTGTGCTTTATTCAGGAATCATCTGGAACCCAAGTGTCTATTTGTTATAGTGCAGGAAAGCAATAGTCAGATACACTGGGATTACCGTCTTGAGAGTGATGCCGCATGTCCTGGTGAGTGTTGGGTGGGCAATTGCTAAATATTGGGGGACAAGTCCTTAGCCTCTTTTTGTGTCAGATAAGAGGTATTTTAAAAATTAGATTCAGAGAAGAAAAAATAAAGATATACAATCATTCCAATAGTTTTGTAAATATGTTTCATAAATATGGTCTTTTGCCTTAGGGTCTTTGTTTGCTTGTTTTTAAATAACTATCAAAATTCACCAGAACTAAGCTAAGCCTCCTCCCATCAAGAATCACCTGACTCCTCCTCTTCACCCAAGAATCATTAACCATAAAGGCACCATATACCTGTGAGCGGCTTATCAAGACTTGGCTGTGAGATGTTAAAACCTTCACGACCTTCACTAAAGTGAAAGCATTTCCAAGTACAACTCATTTAACTACACCATTATGCTGGATGACAGGTCTGAGACTGAGGGACTATGAGAATAGTAAAGCTCCCATTCCCCTGGGGTAGACAGATAAAATGAGGCAGAACCTGTCTAAACAACACATTTGTTATAACTAGTTGTGGTGTTTTTAAAGTGTTTGCTCTAGAAACTACAGTCATTGTGCCAGAGTTCACCTTATCACTATTGCCACAAAAGCATTTCAGACACAGATCAGACCTGTTCATCTCTATCAAACCGGAAAAGGCAATATATATAAACCACTGAATCCAGATTCACATTTTTCACTAATATGTACTCAAGTTACTAAAGAAATTCTTATTCTAAATATTTTGCTGTCCTACTTCTTTTAAGAAGCCAGTATTGTGCTAAATTTTGGCTTTTGTTACTATAAATACAAAACAATGTTTTCTTGACCTAATATCAATTGCAACTATATGGCAGATTTAATAATTACAAAAACAGTTTTAGTTTACATGGTATTTACCTTCTACACACTCATTCTTAAAAGAATATTCTTATTTTATAATATTCTTTAAATATTATAAATTAATTTAGATCTTAAAAGTTAGATTTAACCATTCAACAAAAATGGCAGGGGTGGGGGGTGGGGCTGACCAGGTCTATGTTTAAGTACCATGCCCAGCAAGAAATACAATGACCTTGAAATGATCACTGGCTAGTGGTGAAGGTGATATAATAAAACTGACCTTGTTACCCTGTGACAGGGTGGTAGTAAAGCAAAGAAAGTGTTGTAAGACAACAGATTAAAAGTAGGCTTATTCTGATTGGGACAATCAGTATCATTTCCAGTGCTAAAAGACTTCATAAAGTAGGTGATATTAAACTGAACATTAGGAGATAAATAGTAGTAGTAATAATAATGATAATTACAACTCCTGCTGCTGCTGCTGACATAGCACTTGCTATATGGCATGCATTGTTCTATGAGCCATACATATGTTAATTCATTTAATTTTCACAATAACTCTGTAAGGCAAGTACTATTATCCCTATTCTACACATGAGAAAACTGAGGTTCATAATGATTAAATGACTTTCCCAGGAACACACAATCAAGAGGTGGTAGAGCTGAGATTTGATCCAGAGGGTCTAGCCCCAGAGTCTGCACTCGACTACTATAACAGGCTATCCCTCATATAGAAATTCATCAAGAAGGAAGGCTAACAGGCCAACCCAAACAGAGGGTAGAAGAACATAGCATGAATTTAGGAGGTAAATGATTATGCTGTCTTGGTTCACTAGGCTCCTTGAACATCTTCCTCACGATCCGAGTAGATATGTTAAATACACAGAACTCCCTTATGCCTCTCACCATATGCTTCCCTTTCAGTTGTTCTGATAGAAAAGACAAAAAGGAAGAAAGTGAATGAAGAAAGCATAGAAAGCATGGAAATCCATTTTATCTAGAAGTTATTATATACATAATAGAATATTAAAATGGAAGTCCTAGCTGAAGCACCAAGACAATAATTAACACATTCCAAAGGAGGTGTTAGACCATATGCTGAATTTCCAAAGGAGGATTCTGAGAACCAGTTACACAATTCTTAAATGCCACATCCACACCAATGTTCTGAAATTGGAAATGAGGGAGAAGGATTTATGTGGACTGATAAGCTGTGGATTAAACTCTGAGGTATAAGAGATGTCTGCCTGGGGAGAAGGATTTCATCAGGACCTTTTGGAGACCTTAATATGTGTCCCCTGCAATCTGATGGGCATGTGGACTAGTGTCTAACTTATGCGTGAGAAACCTAAATGCCAAACGATTGGTTAGTTCCACTTCATGGTGGAACAAAGGGGAGGTTGCCATATTGGGAATCACCCAATTCCTAGTGTACACTGGGGTTCGTAGGTGTGTGTTTTCTGTGGATCAGAGGGCATTTTGTATGAGGGAATCAGAATAGGGTCACCTACCATCATATCTAAGAAAGCTACCTGGATGGGGTCAACAGATCTCAAAAACTAGAGGGACCATGTGCTTTCTTAGCCAGAATAGGGATTCTTTGCCCCGTTAAAATAACTGCAGAGGGACAAGTCTACAAATAACCAAAGAAACCATTTAAAAGAAAGTCAGCTTTTATATAGCCAATTCATCTATAACAAAGAAGACACGAATACGCAATGGGGGAAAAGACAGTTGCTTCAATAAATGGTGCTTTGCAAACAGTATAACTACATGCCAAAGAATGAAACTGAACCACTTTATACACAAAAATGAACTCAAAATGGATTAAAGACCTAAATGTGAGACTTGAAACCATAAGAAACCTAGGAGAACAAAGGTGGGTAATTTCTCTGACATTGGATGTAGCAATATTTTTCTAGGTAGATCTCCTAAGGCAAGGGAAAACAAATCAAAAATAAACTATTGGAACTACATCAAAATAAAAATCTTTTGCACATCAAAGGAAACCACCAACAACCTACTGGATAGGAGAAGATATTTGAAAATGACATATCTGATGAGAGGTTAATATCCAAAATATATAACTTTATATACAACTCAACACCAAAAAAAAACCTCAAAAGAATCTGATTGAAAAATAGGCAGAGGAACTAAAGAGACATGTTTTCCAAAGATGGTTGACAGACACATGAAAATATGCTTAACACTAATCATCAGGAAAATGAGAATCAAAACCATAATGAAAGATCTTCTTACACCTGTCAGAATGGCTAAAACAAAAAGACAAGAAACAAGTGTTGGTGAGGATGTGGAGAAAAAAAACCTTATTCACTTATGCACTGTTGATGAGAATGTAAATTGGTACAGCCACTGTGGAGAAAATGATATGGAGGTTCTTCAAAAAATTAAAAATAGAAATACCCTATGATCCAATAATTCCACCACGGGGTATTTACTCAAAGAAACTGAAAACACTGGGGCAGCTGGGTGGCTCAGTTTGTCAAGCATCTGACTTCAGCTCAGGTCATGATCATGGTTTGTGAATTCAAGTTCCACATCAGGATCTGTGCTGACAGCTCAGGGCCTGGAGCCTGCTTCAGATTCTGTGTGTGTGTCTCTCTCTGTCCCTCCCCAGCTCACACTCTGTCTCTGTCTCTCTCTCTCTCTGAAAAATAAACATTAAACATTTTTTTTAAAAAATGAAAACACTAATTTGAAAAGATACATATACTCCTATGTTCATTACACTATTGCTCACAATAGCCAAGATATGGAAGCAACCTAAGTGTCCATCAATAGATGAATGGATAAGGAAGATGTGTTATGTATGTGTAGATCTATCTACCCACACAGACACACACACACACACACACACAAAATGAACTAACCAGTCATAAAAGAAAGCATAGGTGTGCCTGAGTGGCTCAGTTGGTTAGGCATCCAACTTGAGCTCAGGTCATGATCTTGTGGTTGGTGAGTTTGAGCCCTGCATTGGGCTCCATGCTGACAGCTCGGAGCCTGGAACCTGCTTCAGATTCTGTGTTTCCCTCTCTCTCTGCCCTTCCCCTACTCATGCTCTCTCTCTCTCAAAAATAAACATTAAAAAAAATTTTTTTTAAAGCATGAGATAGTGCCATTTGTGACAACATGGATGGATGTAGAGGGTACTGTGCTAAGTGAAATAAGATTGAGAAAGACAAATACCATATGATTTTTTCCTATGTGGAATAAAAACACCCAAATGAATAAACCAACAAAAAGCAGAATCAGACCTATAAAAACAGAGACCTGATGGTGCCAGAGGAGAGGGAGGGTGGGAGGAAGAGCGAAACAGGTGAAAGGGAGTGGGAGATAAAGGCTTCTAGTTATATAATGAATAAGTTATGGGAATAACAGGCACAGCATAAGGAATACAGTCAATGATACTCAATAGGATTGTATGGTGACAGATGGGAGCTACACTTGTGGTGAGCAGAGTATAATGTGCAAACTTGTCAAATCACTATGTTGTACACCTGAAACTAATGTAACATTGTGTACCATACTCAAAATTTTTTAAAGTCAACTTATGTACATATTTTTGCAGCAGATAAATATGATCAATAAAAAAATTCAAGCATTAAAGTAAAAAGAAAATAACAAAAACCTTTAACACCCCAAATCCAGACAGTAGCAATGTTAAAACCAATACTCTAGTATTTAAGAGAGACAGTTTTTATCTCTTCTCCTTCCCTTTCCATCCATCAAACCCAGAGGAGTCAGGAGCTGTGTCAGCAAACAGGATGGAGAAGCTGAAGGCCAGGTAGGGAAAGACCAGAGAGCAAGTACCCTTTCTCCATGGCAGGCTTCCGGCCTCCAGGAGGTCTCCGCTTGGAGGTCAAGGGGAGAAACTTTCTTTTTAATGTTTACTTATTTATTTTTGAGAGAGAGAGAGAGAGGGAGAGGGAGGGGGAGGGGGAAGGGGAGAGAACGAGAACAAGTGAGGGAGGGGCAGAGAGAGAGGCAGACACAGAATCCAAAGCAGGCTCCAGTCTGTCAGCACAGAGCCCAACGCGGGGCTGAAAGTCACAAACTATGAGATCATGACCTGAGCCAAAGTTGGATGCTCAATCGACTGAGCCACCCAGGCACCCCAAGGGGAGAAGCTTTATATGAAGTTAAGAATATTAAATATTACACAGCCTGAATCTTTAAATATTAAATTGGATCTGTGTTTTTGCCCAGTAAGTGCTATAGGGCATTTTATTATCCAAGAGTGTCCAGAAAAGTCATGGGTCTGCCTGAATTTCTATCAAAGGGCAAGGAAAGAACCTGCTTCACAGAGTGGATTGAAAGGGATTTAAAGTAAATTTAATCTATAATTATTTTTTTTTTCAACGTTTATTTTATTTTTGGGACAGAGAGAGACAGAGCATGAACGGGGGAGGGGCAGAGAGAGAGGGAGACACAGAATCGGAAACAGGCTCCAGGCTCCGAGCCATACAGCCCAGAGCCCGACGCGGGGCTCGAACTCCCGGACCGCGAGATCGTGACCTGGCTGAAGTCGGACGCTTAACCGACTGCGCCACCCAGGCGCCCCTAATCTATAATTATATTCAACAAACTGCACTCAGTCAACATAACAGCTATGTATATGACAATCTCTACATGGAGCACCTGCACATGTATAAATCTGCCCACTTCCGTTCAAAGTGTAAAGGCAGCAAAGGAGCTTCAGAGGCTGAGATCTGGAGCCAGCATGCCTGAGTGTGTCTCAGCATCTTCATCTGTGAAACAGGAGTAATGACCCCATGTACTTCACAGTGTTGTCCAAAGGATTAAATGAAACAATATGTGAAAGCTTTTAATACAGTGCTACATCCACAGTACACACTCTGTAAGTTATATTTGCCATGCTAGTGGTTGTTATTATTGGTAACATTAAAAGGTTCTTTCTCATCCACCTTGACTACAAAGAACAACTGGAGCAGGAAGCTCACCACTATTACGTCTCATGTAATCCCATTTTTGCTACTTTCAAATCAAAAGATCCAAATAATGCCACCAGAGCTCCTCCCACCCAACAGACAGTAAGTCCAGCTTCAAAAACAAAAACAAAAAACAAAACAAACAACCCCCCACTCCCCCCCACACACAATAACAAAAGTAACAACTGATGTTTATTGTGATCCTGCTTTGGCCATGCACTGAGCTCTGAGCCCGTGATCTCACTCATTCCTCACCACCCTCCAGAAAGTACCTATTCTTGTAACCCCACTTTATTGATGAGAAGCTAGGACTTGGAAATGTTAAGGACTTTGCCCATGCTAACACAACTAGTACGTGAGAGAGCTAGGATAAACAGTTACTGTCAACATTTTGCAAACTGAGGATAATCATTTGGTTAATCAAAATTGGTCTCATGTTGGTATCAAATATTTCATATGCTACATGTCACAGACCACTAATAACTCAAAGCAATGCATCTTTTAGGAAGAAGCAATCCTTCTTTAGTCATGTTTTGAAATGTTTTAGAATACAGTCAACATTGCAAAGTTAAATCAAATTAATTGTCTTTTAATTCCAAGTTAAAGAATTTCATGTCGGAACACATATAAAACCGAGTAATAAACATATTGCAACTGATGGGTTCACTATTTAATGGGTTTGAATAGAAAGAGGTGGCAATTTAAATGAACTTAAAGCACACTATCCAATCAGGTGAACTCTTCCAAATAGTCATATTTTATCTCATGTCTTCTCTGACTTTCTGTTAGCCTCAGTTTCCTGATATCTAAAATGAGGATTTGTTTTCAGAATCAAAGGATATTATACAGACACATGTAAAAATGATCTTTTTTACTGGAAAAGGCTATAAAATGTTATTACCATATTTGTTATGAGATATAACAAATATGCAAAAATGTCATAAAAAATCTAAATATTTAGCTGCCCAAATGCATATGGTACTTGACATATGGAAGGTGCACAATAAATGTTAAATAAATGTACACGTTCTGAGTTCCTTAATAACAGCAAGAATGTATCTAGCATTCAGAAATAAGGTGAACAGTGAACTCCTACTACTGTCACTGCCATAACAAATTCTACCTGCAGCCTCTGTAATTTGGGGAAGACATGATGGGGAGCTTGCAAACACACACAGTACATGTGAGGGTCCTGACCTGGAATTTAAGATCATGCCAGAGTTCTCGGAGATTCCCCCCCTTAAGTGCATAGGCAAACACACAAATATAACCATAAAAAGTGACATTAAAAATAATACCTTCTAATAATTAAGTGAAGAATTCTTGACATGCTCAAATTTTATGGTGTTTATGTCATGAGTAGGAGATCAAGAAATCTGTTTTCTTCACTGATATCAGAACGAGACAGGTAAAATAGCCACAACTAATTATATATCACGTAGTCCTCATTCCATCTTTATTGAGCACCTGCTTTGTGCCAGGTACTCATTAGGTGCTGGGTAAAAAACAGTGGCCTTTTTGAGGAGTTCTGAGACTAGTTAGGGACACATACAATTAACTAGCACTTTGGAAAGAACAGGAGATTTTCTAGGAATGGTGAAGTGCTGGAGGCTGTGAGAACCCACAAGACAGACATTTTACAGCGGAGTTCCCTGTGCATAGTGATACCAAAGCTGAAACTTAAGGGGGAGGGGATGGTGGTGCATGGGTGATTGTACTAGATGAACAGGTATAATGGTGATGCTCAGAGGACTGAGAGCACAAAGAATTCAGTGGCTCAGGGAACGGGGTCAGGAGAGAGAAGGCTCAAGAGGTCACCAGGGACAGATCATAAAAAGTCTTATGAGCTAGGACTCTTCAGGAGAAATGTTAAGAGTAATAACAATGCATAAAAATATTTCCTGGTCTTGCAAGCATATTCATTTCTTTCTCTCTATTATTATTAATAGCTAGTTACGTATGAAGAAGCTTCAAATTTTAATAAAAAAGAAAGTGCAAAGATCTAAGAAAAAGCTACTCTAAATCTTTTTTAAATTAACAATAAAGAGATCTTTGGAATGGCCTCTCCCTCCTCTGGCAGTGTGCATTATGAGAGCTTGCAAAAGGGTAATGATTCACCTTCTCCGAGAAAGAATGGACACAGAATGCAGGAAGGGGATTTTTTCCTTTGGCCTTATACCAGTTTGCTTTCATAACGGTTTTATACTTTGTCCATTAACACCAGAAACTCATGGGAAAATTAGGGTCCCCTAAGCTAAATAACTAACTTTTAGATACATGTCAACAGGTTCAATTTGCTAATAGACAGTGATTACTCCTTGCCTACTAAATGACCAAGGCATCTGATCTAAGAGTTGCTAAATGCAAAGGATGAACAGTCAAGTACAGTGGACTCCAACTTTGATACCTTCTCAGTTAAGACTGGACTTGGCTGCAAGAAATAGAGGTCCCCCAAAGAGTGGCTGAAACAAGACACTTGTAGTTATGCTGTCTGATGCCAGTTTTAGCTACTCTACAGGGTTATTACAGACTAGTCCACTTGTATCTCAACTTTCTACCATAGTAGCTGCTATTTCCCAGATGACTTCAGAGTCCAAGCTAGCTGCTGAAGTGCCAGTCATCACATTAGGGGTGTAAGAAGTAAGATGGAGGAAAAAGGTGAACAACACTTTTCACCTTGTAATGTGTAAGAAAATGCTTTCTCCTTTGCAAGGCATCCTCTAAGAAGTGTACACAGTTCTGTTTAAATCTTATTGGCCAAATTTTAGTCATGAGGCTCTGGCAAACTACAGACAGCGAGGCCAAGGAATATAATTTTCAAGATAGGTGGTAAAGTGCACAGCTGAAAAAGTGTGGTTTTTGAAGGCAGAAGGAAGAAACCACGATAGGATGGATGGATTTTGAAAGGCAATTCTCAGTTTCTGCCATAAATATACACTTACAGATGAAGATGTGAACTCATAACCACAATATATGTTGATTTATAAATTTTATAATATGCTATTGCATTATTATTTTATGTAAATTATAAAATATGGACAAATAATTTAAAGAATAAGATAAAAATAATTATAAATAAAATTTTCTGTATTAATCTTTCAAACCTCAGTGAAATGAAGATCCATTTTGAAAATCACTGCTCTAGGAGACAATTATGTAAGATGCTACTTCTATGGATTGGCAAGAAAGCAGTCACAGAATTTACAGTGTATATTGATACGAAGTATTCCTTAGTTTGTTAAAGAAAAAAAATCTATTTCACCTAGGCAAGTTACTAACTCAGACAGCTGGACTAATTCTGAGTATTTCCAAGACTAGAAGCTTTAATATAGCCTCAAGAATTATTACTTCAGCATATTCAAATGCCAGTACTTTATTACAGAGCAAAAATGTAAAAAATAGTAATAATACAAATTAATAGGTGTTAGTATATGAAGACTTTGGTTTTTTTTGTGGTATATTTCTTCTAAACTGGGACTTTTTTTTCTAAAACTGTAATTAGACTAACATTTTTGGAAAGTACAATGGCAATATGTATACAAAAGCATTAAAAATGTATTTCGTGAGTAAACTTGTAAGGACTAATCTTAGGGAGATGATCTGAGATGTGGTGATACATTTACAGGTTTATAAATAAAGGTGTTCATTGCAAAATAATTTGTATTAAAATATAATTAGAAACAGCTTATATATCTAAACATGATTAAGTGAATTATGACAGCCATATGATGAAGCACTACATAACTACTAAAAATTATATTTTCAAAAACTGTTTTATGACATAGAAAAAATTTCCATAACAGTGAGAAAAGCAACATAAGAAATTAATTCACACACACACACCTTTCTCCCTCTTGTACACACATGTTCCTATATAGATTACATAGATGAGAGCCTGAAAGGAAGCACATTCAAATTTTAATGTTGTCTGGGGAGTTGTATCAGTGATGATTGTTACTATTTTTTATAGTTTTCCTTATTTTCCTAATTTCCTAGCACAAACACATTATATTTATATAATCAGAACTCAATGTTACTGAAAATCAATCTTTTTGAAAGTTATCTTGATAGAAAATGTAAGTATGTAGATTCTCAAAATTAATAAATATTAAAACAAGTGCTATAGGTGTATGTGCTATGCAAGAGAGAGACACAGAGTCCTCAGATCTCAGAAAGGGTACTCTGAAGGACATTCAGGTAGTCAATTTTATTTCATGTGACAGGAAACATCTAAATTATAATTAAGACAGCAATTATTCATATTATAGTGATAACACATTATCAAATGATTCATGTGAATTTGGGTATGCAGAATTCATATCTGTATTCATTAGAAATAACTTTCAGAGTGTTAAAAGTTAATCAAAATAAAGTACGCTATTTATTTAAACCGTTATATTAAACAACTGTCATTACCTTAAACTTCAGATCAATGTAAACCTTTGCAGCTAACATTCAGCTCGCAGAAAGTCGTGGTTTTACTGGAAAACCTTTCAGGACCAAACTTTAATAGCAAAAATAAGTCTTTAATATTAAAAATTTCCAATAGATAAACACTACAAGGATTACCTGGTTTAAGTTTCCAAGTACAAATTCAACCTGAAATGATATTGCCAAAAATCTCTGTGGTGTAAAAGGATTTTTTTTTAAACATCTATAAAAAGAGTGTATGGTTAGAGCATCTCCTCACTGATCTGGGCCTTCAGAAACACATCAATACATGCAGTACATAAGAAACAGCTGTAAGAGATTTTTCTGTCAATACAAAGCAAGGTCACTGCATTATAGGAAGACTCAGCACTGTTTATTTCACTTCTAAAAAGGGATTGTTCAAGGGCAAATTCTAAGAGAATGATTCTGAAGAGCACTGAAACCCCTAGAAAGACATACAAATTTGGGAAAACTCTGAATATCTTTTGGAGTATTTTGGGTATGTTGCCAACAGAAACAAAGAAATAATATACATTATATTGCATTTATCTTTATGTATTTTAACTATATGTCATTAGTCCTTATTTTACAGCAATAAAAAGGAACATAAATACTGAGAAAATAATAAATTGATGGCAACTATGGTAATTCATTAGAATTTACAATAACAAGAAAAACTTTCAACAACTAAATGCTGACCAAAATTTTAATCGAATTTAAAGAGGGTCTGCCCATGCTAGACAACGTGCTGGTTGCTGACATCTACTGTTAATGCCTCCTAATACTGTACTTTCTTACCACACAGCATATTAATAGGGAATAGGGCCAGTCTAATGTGAGACCACTTACACATTTACTTCAGGCATCACATTTAAGGAGGCACCAAACACCCTCTTTTATCAAGATAAACAACACTTTAATGAAATGTTTTAAAAAATAAAATTAATGCAAAAAGGACCATGATCAAAGTAGCAAAATTTTAACCTAGATAAGATCTGTCAGAAAGCATGAATCAGGGGTACCTGGGTGGCCCAGGTAAGCACCCGACCCTTAATCTTGGCTTAGGTCATGATCTCATGGTTCATGAGTTTGAACCCCATGAGTCAGGCTCCATGCTAATAGTATGCTAATGGCATGGAGCCTGCTTGGGATTCTCTCTCCATCTCTGCCCCTCCCTGGCTCATTTTAGCGTATAAGCATACACACACACTTTCTCTCTCAAAATAAATAAATAAACCTAAAAAAAAAAGAATGTATAAAATACTACTTTGAGTGGAAATAATTTAAAAATTCCATGTTAAAAATGTTTTTAGGTACAAACTTCCAGTTATCAAATAAATAATTCATGGGGATATAATGTACAGCATGGTGACTATAGCCAATAAAACCATATCGAATATTGGAAAGTTGATGACAACAGATCTTAAAGGTTCTGATTACAAGAAAAACAAAGTCGTGACTACGTATGGTGACAGATGTTAACTAGACTTATAGTGGTGCTTATTTTGCAATGTATACAAATATCAAGTCAGTATATTGTATACCTGAAGCTAACATAATGTCCTATGTCTTTATAACTCAATTTATAAAAAGAGAATTTAACAGTGTAGGGAAAAGTGTTTTAGAATGAAAATAAGAAATCTTTTTTTGTAGAATAACTTTTTTTTTATTTATTTGAGAGAGAGACAGAGAGAGAGAGAGAGAGAGAGAGAGAGAGAGAGAGAGAGAAAGTGCAAGTTGAGGAGGGGCAGAGAGAAGGGGGAAGAGAGAGAATCCCAAACAGGCTCTGCCCTGACAGCACAGAGCCTGACATGGAGCTCGAACCCACAAACCATGAGATCATGACCTGAGCTAAAGTCAGACGTTTAACTGACTGAGCCACCCAGGTGTTGGAACATCTTTATTTTTAATACTTTAGGGTCTCTACACAGTTTCCTCTTGAGAACATCATGACAAAACACCAGCCAGAATGCTTCCACTTCCACTTCCTCACTAAGTCACAAAAAAAAATTTGTGTGAGACACAGATCTTCAGAAGAAAGCCATTATGGAAAAATAACGCATTGGTATTTAAAAAGCAAATCTCATTATATGTGATGGATGGTTACAACAGAAAAAAATTTTAAGTCATATGATATTCCTTTAGTATTTAATATTTGGCTAACCTCTTTTCTCATTGTCTAGACATTTCAATTTATTTCCCCAAGCCTTTTACAAACAATCTTTTCAAAAGCCAACATTCAAACAACTCTAAGAGGCCTTGAGGAAATAAGATGAAACATTCACAAAAACAAAAGCAAGAACACTGCAGAGAAAAAAGAGTAGCCGTGATCACCAGTCAGGGCTCCAGGAAAATTTTCTTTAGAACATTGAAACACGATTTAGCTGTAAAATAACAAATGGCAATAAGATAAAGAAGGTAACCTCCTAACTGTGGCACAGAAACTTGATAACCAGGAAACTCTGATATTTAATGAGCTAAAGACTAGTTTATTTAATCCTGTGCTCTATGAATAAAAACAGTTAATATCAAATTAATAATTCAGTGATTACATGTAACATTAAAATATTTTATATTCATTTATATTATTATCATATACCTATGATGTTAATTATGTTATATGATCATTTTATTTATGCCTGAAGAATTTAAAAAGTAAATCAGTACTATTTTATTAGTACTATTTTAAAATAAAAGACTATATGGGTATGACTTCAGAAGATTTAGAAAATTTGGTTAACTTCTGAGTGGCTTTGTTCCAACTCTAGATTCTCATCTCATAAATCCTCATTTTCTTGGTGGGGGAAGATTATTGAAATTTGTGATTCCTAAGTCCCACATTAAGTTTTCTAAATCACTATCTTTAGGCTTAGGATCCCAGAAATCGCATTTTGAAGAAGTGTCTTTGGTAATGCTTTTATGTCCAAGTTGAGAACCAATGCTGAGTGTAGAGGTTTAATTTGGGATTTCAAAAAACAGCTCATGGGATAGATTTTGAGGTTCAGTATCACAGAAATGATCAGCTACAAAATACAAGATCTCTTCCTCTCATTTAGTTGAACTGAGGTTTACTCATGGTAATTGCCACAGCTTGTTTGGGGTTCATGATTGGCCATTACCACGGGAGGAAAAAAACAAAACAAAACAAAAACAGAAAGCAACAAAAAAGCATGCTTCAATGCCTGTCTTAGAATGTCTAAAAATTAGTGTTTTTCTGACTTCTTTTTGTAATGTGGCAGTGTCCCATATCATAAAAGCCTATATTTTAAAAGTAACCAATATATGGTTATTATATCTTATCGCATATAAGTGAACTGTATTTTAAAATCTTGGTTTCAATTCCATTGAACAACAAAATGACTGGGACACTCGCTATTGTTAATAATACGACTGTTTTCAAGTCCAGCAACCCAGCATTTTTGGATTCTCCACCCTCCACTGTCATGGCAGCATGGTTGTTCTGGCATCATGAAGATCCCTCTGGTACATATTTCTCTACCACTTCAGGGAGGGAGCAGGCCTACCTTCAACCACTCAAGGAGGAAACCTCCACACCGTGAAGGGATGTGGGGAAGAGAAGGAACAGCTTGCTTAAAGAACTTGAGAATAGATTTTAATCCATCAGTGGGGAACAAGAACTGAATCTGTAGTGAACCAAGTATCATAGATTACAGAAGGTTAAAGCTAGAACAATTTTAATGGAAAAAAAATAAGACCTTTGATTTTATCAGTGAGGAAGTAAAAAGCACACAGAAGTTACAACTTATTATAACAGTTATAACTTACTATAACAGTTACACTACTATGGTTTCCATGAAGTCTCTTTAACCCCTACTGGAATAAATAAGCTTTTTATCCATAGTAGTTAGGCTCTACAGAAATGCTTGACTGTGGGGAAGTTGAAGGTAAAGAAAATGGAAGAAAAGACTGCAAATATTCCTTAAAACCACACTTTATTGTAAATCAACAGTTACTTTTTAAATTCCCTCCAATCTTTCTCTCTCAAATTATCTAGTTATGGAGTCTATACCTTTCAAACCACCTACTCAAATAGAAGACTCCACTCAAAAAGATCCAAGATATTAGAAAAGGGAATAGAGGAAAGTAGGAATGCCCCATGGTGGTTTCCTATGATTAGAACACTTCTTTTTATTTGCTAATTCATAACCCAGAGGTTGACATCCATTTTATTTTTATTACTGACTCCTGTAAATGGGCAACTACCTTCTGATACTTAACTCTTATGACAAAATCCCATGCAATGTTATAATGGAATTATATATAAAGAATTGCCTGTTCCAGTGAAATGTTGAACCATAACCAACAGAGTAATGACAAGATACCTCCATTTTCTAATCACCCATACAAACTGCAACTTCTTCATGACTCTTAATGGATGGCTCTTAAATGGACATTCATACTGGTATATATGAATGACATGTGATAGCACATTATGTCTGATTTTCCAAAGAAAAATAACCAAAGGGATGTGGCAAAAGAGGTAAGAAACTTTTATTTGAAAGTTTGTGTATTTGTGTGTGTGTATGTCCATGCGTGTGTGTAGCTATTGATAGAGGAAGAGAATATAGACAATGGGACGAAATTGCATCTAAACATCACTGTAATAAACGGCCCATTCAAATCTTGAGTTACTTTACAAAGGATGTGGATGTACAGATGGAGGCCCAGCTCTCCTTACTTCCTGTCGCAAATGTTTTGGGGTACCACACAAGCTTCCCAGTAGACTGGTCTTGAATTTCTTTCTACAAAATCTGGTGTATAGTAGAAAACCACCATCATACGTGTTTCAATATGAGGGAAATTCTTCTGGCTGACATTTTTCCAATCCTCTCTCTCCAGGCTTACACATCCCCGTCAAATAATGTATCTCTTTTTGAAGCCTGTCCTTAAAAATGGGGTCACAGGGTGGAAGATATCAACATTCAATTCACAGTCCTAAAAGAAAGTATAATGGTTTTCCAGTCCTTTTTCTGTATTTTACTTCTATTTAAAAAATAATCCTATTCTAGTTAATATAATCAGTAGATGCTGATATTACTCCAAGATGAATAATAATCTTACTTCAGAGATGATGAGGGTTAGCTGAATTGTCTTTCTTCAGAAAGTCCAGATTTAATAGCCTGTAGATGTACAGTTTTTCTATCTATGAACTGTACTTTTTGTAGAAATCTGTCAGCTTTACTCAGCAGCTATCTCTACCCAAAGGCATATCTATTCTAGATTAAATGTCAGTCCTCTCTTCTCTTCTTCCTGCTTTTCTATGGGCACAGAAATAGTTTCTAGAAAGTGAAAAGTTATTTTGGGGTCTAGTGATATTAACTTGGATTTTGATTTTGGAAATTCAATTTAGGATGTTTTAAGTGTACACATCTGCTTACTGCTTAGTATAAAGCTAATAATCAAGCTCATTAAATAATATGTAATAAAAACTAATATACAAAAGGAAATTTTCATGTTACTGTAACATATTTGCAATAAGAGCCTTTTGCTGGTAATTGGAAGATTCGGCTTCACTTCTCTGTTTAATCACCCACAAAACTGTTTATTGCCCTATATATTCCTCCAACAAGAACATTATCCTTTTAATGTGCCCCACAGAAAACCAGGGAACACTGCACAGTTATAGCACATGGTACTCTTTTCAAACATTATAGTCAAATTTTAATCTGACCATCAGGCTGTGATAATGCATTCTAATATTAGTATATATTTTAACAGAATGCAGTTATTATTTGATGCCGAATGACATAAGAATGGGATTAAGACATATATAACAATAACTTCAACATTAGCTGTGTGTATAAAATATTAACTTTCAATTAGATATGGTTGACCCTCAGTTTAGACCATATGACTATAATTAAAAAAAAAACTCCTGAAATATTTTATTCACAAGTGTGATTAAGTATCAAGTACTTGCGTGTATCCAGAGAAATATATTTCATTATCTTTCTAAAGCTTTTATATAAATTTAAATTATAAAATACTAATTTTTTATTAATAAAGTAATTTTTCATAATCATTAGAAAAAAATAAAACTAATTTCCTTTAATGCTTTGTAGACAAAAATAATTGGTTAACAGATTATTTAGAATATTGTTTAAAAGACTTTAAAGTTAAATATTTAGAAGTATGCTTGTATAGTTCTAGCCTGCGGTTTAAGTTGATGCACAAATATGAACATTATCATTACGTAGCATCTCTTCATCTCATATTTATTGAGCACCTAAGACGAGGTACCAGGCACAGGGATACAAAGATAAAAAAAATGTCTCTTTTCCAAAGGAGTTTAGAGTCTGGTAAAGAGCAAGGCATCTCCAGACCATTACAATGTGCTATGCACGGCTACAATGGAGTTGTTACAAGTTGCAGCAGCAATAGAGGGGAGGGAGGTGAGTCTTCTAGGGCAGCAGAGGTTTGTTGAGTTGATAAGAGCGGGGAAAGCATTCTCCACAGGATGAACAACATTAAGTGGAATGGAAAAGACTTGGTTGAATAAGTACAGTTGCTTGGTAAAGTAGCATAAATTGAAAAGACTTTAAGAGAATACCTTGGAGGATTTTATTTGCCTTCTGAAGGAGCTCAGTGTTCATGCTGTGAGGAGGAGCTACTGAATGAACTTTACCAGCCAGAGACATGGTAAGATTTTCATGTGAGAAGGCCACTTTAGCAGCACTGTGAATGTCAGAATTAACAACATGTTAAAGGCAAGAAGACCACTTAAGAAATCACTGTCAAAATGGATTAGGACAAGACATGCGAAGGTGAGAAGGAAGACAAAGATAGGAGAGATATTTAAGAGGTGAAGAGCAATGAACTGTGGGATCCATTTGATAGTGCATGAGGAAGAGAGAGAAGCCACTAATGAGTCCCAGATTTCTGACATGGCTCATGGGGGATAAAGATGCTGTCCTCAGATACAAAGCAGGGAGAGCAGGCTGGTGGCTAAAGTGGGACAAAGGATATGCGATTTCATGCATTCTGAACGAGTTTGAGGTCCCTATGAGATCTACAAGTAATGATATGTGGTAGGCACGTAGACTGTAGCACATACACTTTGAAGTTCGTGTGGAAGATACAGGGTGGAGACAGTGTTAGTGCCCCATTTGCTTAAAGTGCTAATTTGATCCCATGGCTATAGGGGAGTTTGTGGCAGACAATGCAAAGGGGCACCTGGCTGACTAGAGTATGTGGCTCCCCGTCTTCAGGTTCTGAGTTCAAGCCCCACACTGGGTGTAGAGATTACTTAAACATAAAATCTTAAAAAAAAAAAAAAAAAAAAAACACGAAAAACAGTGCATAGTGAGAACAGAAGTAGGCCAGGTACTGAACTCTGACAAACACTGCTTGTGGAGTGAGCAGGAAAACCACAATGAATATTAGCTAAATTCATATCAGGGAAATAATCCTTAGAAAACTTAAAAATTATGTTCATGCACACATTTTTATTCTAAACACCAAACATTAATTTGTTAGATGCCTTGTTTTGATTACTACCTTTTTATAGGAAATTGTTAAGACAGATAACCTTAAATACTGACAGTTTAAAAAATTACCCTTTCCAATGGGAGACACAGGCCTGCACTTAGCTTTGAGTTATGGTTAGTGAAAAGAAAGAGCAGGGCTACTTACCAATATGAATCATTAGATGATCCCTTTTTGTGGTCTTTCTTACTTTTTCAGGAGAATGGCTTATTCATGTAAATTACATATTGCATTTACTATGTATCAGGGAGTGTTCCAGGCATTATACGCACAATGTAACAAATAAACTAAATAAGTTCTACAGCATTAAGATCCAGACAGGTGTATTGGAGAAACATAAAGTAGGGAAGAGGAGTAGGAAGTTCTGTGCCGGGGACAAGGACAGACACCAAAGCTGGTCTCATGGATATGCAGCCTCTACTGTCACATAGGGCCTCACACTCAGAAGGGCTCCATATTGGCTCTGATGCTCCACTGTCATCATCTCGAACTTCCTAGTAATTTTTTTTTAACAGGTGGCCCCTTAAATGATGTAGCTGGACCTGGTTGCAATTTTACATATGGTGGGTGAAAAGCCCTTTTTGTGTGACATCTTTCATTTGGCTCACCAGATATACTCTCCACCTTTCTCTCAACTCTTCTGTTCCAAGAGACTGACCATATAGATTGTATCAGTGAACTCCTTTGCCCTCTGGCTTCAGATTTGGTTCGAATAATAAGGAACTTAAACAGAAGTTCAAAAGGTTGCTGCTTCTCTCAAGGGGGCCTTGTCTACCCACCTCTGTTCTAGGTTCTACAACTGTCCCCACTCCTTGTCCATCTAAGGCCCATCTAAGGCTCTGCATTAGCAGGCCTGGCATATACTTATCCCTCCTGGCCTCCTTACTCCCTGCCCCTATGATTGATTGTTAAACTTTTCTTCAACTTTTCTCATTTGAGTATGCTATCTGTGTTCTACCAGTATTCTGAGTGAAAAAAAAAAAAAAAAAAAAAAAAAAAAAAAACCAACTCATTAAGAAGGTGACATTTGAGTAGATTCCAGTAAGAGATGAAGGGGAAGCCAGGCAGCTATCTGGAGGAAGAGGATTCCAAGCATTTGAAACCACTAGGGTTCTGAGGTAGGGGTTTACTTCATGAATCAGAAAGGCTATTTAAACCACAGTGATGGGGCGCCTGGGTGGCTCAGTTGGTTAAGCGGCCCACCTCGGCTCAGGTCATGATCTCGCGGTCTGTGAGTTCGAGTCCCGCGTTGGGCTCTGTGCTGACAGCTCAGAGTCTGGAGCCTGCTTCAGATTCTGTGTCTCCCTCTCTCTGACCCTCCCCCATTCATGCTCTGTCTCTCTCTGTCTCAAAAATAAATAAACATTAAAAAAATTAAAAAATAAACCACAGTGAGAGAAATCCCACCTGTTGTCTTTTATTGTAAATAAAGTTTAATTGGACATGGCCCCATCTATTCATGGGATTATCTATGGCACTTTTTATATGATACAACTTCAGATTTCAGTAGCCATATGCCCACAAAGCCTCAATTATTTACCATCTTTCCCTTTAGAGAAAAGATATGCCGACCTTTGAAATAGAGGAATAGAAAGGAGACCAGAGAGTCTATGGCTTCATGGATTAGAGGGAGAATAAGAGAAGACAATGTTACAGGGGTAACAGGAGGGTGGATGAATTAGAGCCTTATGAGCCACTGTAAAGGGAAAGTGGAAAGTTTTGAGGAGAAGACTTCTATTTAACCAGAACAACTAAGACTGTTGCCTTAAGAATAGTCTGAAGCAAGAATACAATCAGAGGGACAATAAGAGACTACTGTGAACAGCTAAGAGAATGAAATGATGATAGCTTAGACCAGGGTGGCCGCAGTGGAGCTGGTGAGAAGTGGTCAGAGTCTAGATGGATTGTGAGGGTAAAGTTTGCCGATGGACTGAATGTGAAGTGTGAAAGAAAGAGAGACTGAGTACAAGTTGTCCTGCACAACCAAGTATGGAGTTGCCATTACCTGAGTTGGGGAAGCTGGTGGGAGGGAATGGAGATGTAGGTGTAGGAGTGGCATAACTCATGAGCTCAGTTTCAGGCATTATAAGCTTTGATTTTGATTAGAAATTCAAATAGTTATGACATGGGTGGAAAGCATGTTATCCTGGGAGTTAAAGAAGACAATGTTTCAAGGAGGCAGGAAGGAGGGATCTACTGTGTCAATGCAGCTGGAGGTCAATTAAGATGAGATTGGAAAAAGACCACTGAAGTCAACCACTTGGAGTACACGAGTAACCTTTATAATAGCAGTTTCTGTGGAGTGGTGGGGGTGAATGCCTGACTAGAGGGGGGCCTTAGGAGAGAATAAGAGGAGAGGAAATACACACTGTGTGTGCGTACACAACTCTTTGAAAGAGTTTCACAGTGTAAAGGAGAGAAGTAGGAAGTTGCTACCTGTAGAAGCTGAGTAGAGAAAAAAAATTAACACTGGACTAAAGAACAGCATGTTAGTATGCTGTTAGGAAAGACCTTATAGACAGAAAAATATTGATGATGCAGAAGAGAGGTTAAGAATTACCAGAGTGATGTCCTTGTAGGAGAAAAGGAATAGGTTCTGGTAAGTAAGTACCAGTCTTAAATACAAGCAGAGAGAGTTCTCAGGGCATGTGACACTGAGCTATTTAGTAAATAATCAATCAATCAATATCGACTTTCAGTCTTCCCACAACAAAACCACCTAATACTTTGTGAACAGTTAGGACATTAGTGCATAATTAAGATCTTAAAGTTCAATTTATTATTTTGTCACTTGTGAGTTCCAAGACCCCCAAACAACCTTTCTATGACTTAGTTTGTGTTTGATTATGAAATATCTACTGGTCATTGCGGTACGTGGAAAAATTAACCGGATTAGGTAAACCTTCCCAGGCTTCAACTCTCTCTGATGTTTTCTGCTATAGAACTTCATATAGAGAGAAAAATGAAAGGTACATATAGACTCAGATGTCTACCTAGCAAAAGTCATGTGGAGGTCTTTTCACAGTGCATTGTTCCCATTTGGTGATCTTTTTAAATTTCCTCCAAATGAAAAATATTTACTATGACTTAACACTCTAAAATTAAGTTTTTATTTTTAAATATAGAGAACAAACTGAGGGTTGCTGGAGGGGTTGTGGGTAGGAAGAATGGGCTAAATGGGTAAGGGGCATTAAGGAAGACACTTGAAATAAATGAAACTTATTTCATTCCTGAGAAGACTTATCTTTTATATAAACAGCATACGTCTTATCTAGGTGCCATTATTTCTATAAATATCTTGCCTATTAATCTTAACTAGAGATTCTAAACACACCCTTTTAATTCTTAGGCAGCTCAAACGTCACTGCCACTGAGGGATATTCCTGGGTCCCCCTGGGGAGAATGTATCTTACTATGTCCCCATTTTGTTCTGATCATACCTGTGTTGCAATACAGATCAGACTGCCTTGGAGTGATCTGTTGACATTTCTGTCTCCTCCTCCAGACTGTGAGCCCCTTATCTTATTCTCCCTGGAGTGACTTCCATAGAATAGATATAGAATAAATATTTGCTGAATGAATTCCAGTGTATAAATTTCAGAATGGAGGCTGATCAAATAAAATGGTATGATATGGAAGTCAAGAAATGGAGTAAGTGGGTACTAAGGAGGTGTATGTAAGTATTCATGAAAGATATTCATAGTACATATACATACCAATTATGAGTATTTTATAAAACAAAAAAGCTCTAGTTTTCAAAGATTGGTTTGGTGAACAGAGTCAGGGAACACTTTCTTGACTAGGCTTTTCAATATTAAGAATGTATTTCTGAGTTGTTCTGTTTCCTCTCTTTGTGAACATATGTTATACACACACACACACACACACACACACACACACTGAGGGGGTTACATGTTTCCTGAAGACAGTACACAAACGCCTTTATCCAACTTTTATTTTAGGCAAATATTGACAGCAATGAACTATTGAAGCCATAGCTCTAATATTCTGAAATAACAGAGCGTATAAATGGATTGAGTTTACATTATGTCAATCTTTAGAACTAAACTTCCGGGCAGAAGAACTAAAGTTGCTTATTGCTATTAGATTCACTCTTTCCCAACCTAGTGACCGCTTTCCCCTACTGTGAAGGTCTCTGTTTTTGAATTCTCTATTAAGTTTTTTAATAGACAATCTGCTTTAGCAGTTTGAGAAAAAAAGCTTAGCTTCCTTCCCCCACCCCTACCCTACAATGGCAGTCAAGCCTTCAACTTAATATGAAATCTAGTGGACACATGTGTGCTTTTTCAGAATAAGAGAAAAGAGAAGAAAAGAGAAAAGAAAAAAAGTTTTATTTTTCTAATTATTATCTGCTTATCAGTTTTGGGTTAAGAATTCACTGGCCTTTGACATCAATGACTTTACTCATAAGAGGACTCTAAGACACACAACAGATGAACATAAGAGAAGTGAAGCAAAAATAATGTAAAAACAGGGAGGGGGACAAAACATAAGAGACTCTTTAATATGGAGAGCAAACACAGGGTTACTGGAGGGGTTGTGGGAGGGGGGATGGGCTAAGAGGGTAAGGGGCATTAAGGAATCTATTCCTGAAATCATTATTGCACTATCTGCTAACCAATTTAAAAAATAAAAAAATAATAATAAATAAAAATAAATTAAAAAAATAATAATTCACTAGCCTTTGTGTCACCGTGAAAATTCAGTCTTAATTTTCCACATCCAGGCCTAAGATACAATCATTCCTTTTCAGTTAGCATTTATCTGCATCCACCTCAGATAAGTTGTTTACATCCAGTGTTGGACCACCCTTCACATTAAGTTTAAATAGGAAACATTTTTTTCTAATAAAGTAATCTGTATCCCATTTGTCTTCAGGAAACTGTAATAATTCAGCAATAGATGAAAATGTTTCAGAGCTGTGAAGGGCTTTGAAGCTGATGTTTTCCATTATCAGTTGCTTGTACTGGTAAATACATTAAAGGTCAGAAATGAAATGCCCACATCAACCACTAAGAAGTTGAAGGCTCTTGTCTATTATGAATGAACTGCTTTCAGCTTCTTTAAAAAAAAAAAAGAAAATAGAGTTTTTGTTGTCCCCAACTCTCAGGAGGGCAACTATTGCAAAGGATGAAGTGCCTAGAAGATACCAGATTATATGAAAGGGAGGAAAGAAAGTGTTGGTTTTGTTTTCCTCCAAATACACCACAGAAATGAATTTTTTGTGTGTGCTCTATTTTTGTTCTCTGTATTTATTTGAAAGTCTCTCGTAGCCCTCAATACTTAGAAAATCTCAAAGGCTTGTCATCTATTGTAACATTTACGATTGAACACTCATTTCTTACTACATGTGTAGAACATCACATATGGTCACTGCCACTGTCACCTCACAAGCATTTTGAAGACCCCAGAGAATATCAGGGCCCAACTAACTACAGAAGCCAGACCCTAAGTCAAACCAGATTTCTGATTTGCAAAAATGGGCCTACTGAGGTGGAGGAAAAGAGAGAGCAAATGCTGCAATGCACCAATGGCAAGGAAAATTAGTGAATTAAGAGCGGTCTGCTGCCAAATACAGGACTTGCTGTGAGTCAGGGAGAACAGGAGCTGTTGGTTGAATCAGAGCAGCTGCCTCCCTGGACAGCTGAAATTCCAAGACAGTCCAACATTCAGCCAATCACCTGTTAAATATCTGGACTCTGCGAACCTAACATGGTGGAATCCCAGACGGGACTGCTAGTGGTTTCTCAGGCTTTGGAATACCTAGCACTCCACCAGGACAACAATGGACTATATTAAAGAAATCAGGACATCTTTAGGATGGAGGTGGTAAGAAAGAGAAAAGTATAGTAATTCCTTTTTTATTCTCCTTACATCAAGCCCTGCTGATTAGAGAATAAAACTTTCTAATGATCAATGATGTCATTTCCATGACAGAAACATCTTGAACTCTTCACCTAAATTGAGAGACACTATTAAGGCAGACTTAGACTCACCTACACTGGTTATAAGAAATCAAGAACAATATACTTGAGCCCTTCCTCATGATCTCCAAAACTCAACATAATGAAGAACCATAATGCCATAGAAGTGAAGCATATATGCATCTATCAGGTAGATTTTAAATTTCTACAGGAATATTATACTTACCAGATGCTTACTCTATGCTCAGAATTATGTATAAATGGCCAACCGAATTTACACACATAATCTAATTTAATCACTACAGCTATCTTATGAGGTAAATAAAATTATGAATCCAATTTCACAGATGAAAAACTTGAGGCTTAAAGAGTTTAAACAAACACACCTACCTGTTAATTGGAAGCCTGAGCTCTTAACCTCTATGCCATGCTAAGCACAAGTCACAACCTGTTCATTTCTCTAGCTTTTGACCCCTAGCGTCATAATGACAATTGCCAGGACTATGTGGCATACCTCAAGTGTCCAGTTTGTTCCAAACCTAAATACTGCCAGTAGTCCATCTGGCCACTATTGGGTCCACACACCAGCAGCCCCCACATTTATGGAGCTTCTGCTTCTGTCTAGACCAATGTCCTCTAAGCAGAGAATGCCTTGAATTCCTTCTGCAACAAAGCCATCACCCTTCACCTTCCAAAGAATCATGGAGTTTGAAAATATCTTAACAGCTATATGAAAGTAATCCATAAAATTTAATTATGACTCGTTTCATTTGCCTCTTAATGTATTTCTAAACTTTATTTCCCCTAAAAGTTGTAAAAAATAAATTATCAGTTTCTATCAGGAAAAAAAAAGCTTTGGTAAACATACCACTTTTATTTTCATCATTAATATAATTCAAAGTGGTATAAAATATTTGAGCTATAGTACGATGGAAAAATTCTAATTTGCTAAAATTGTGAGTGGGCCCACAAGAACTATAAGGGCTGACCTCTTGATCCATGGAAGAAAAACAGGTTACAACTCACACGGTAGGATCATTACTGGCTATAAAGTGGCAGGTTCTGTATATGATACACACCTTCATTTGGAGACTTTATCACAATGCCTCAACATGCCCTCTGGATTTGTTTTAGTGTCAGGGTAACCTTCATTCTCTAAGTCACCTTTGCTTCAAGATCTTGTATTTATCCTTCATTCTTTTTTTTTTGTCCATCTTAAGCTTCATACAAGCACCAAATCTTATTATTTTTCTTTAAGTAGCTTTGTCTGGCAGGGCACAGGTCAGAGGCAGGTTGGTTGAAATGGACTAGTGAAGTCTTCTGGAGGTCTCTAAGGAAATCTTATCTGCTGAATTGAGTTAATGTCCACTTGTATTTTGGACATTTGCCCAGAAGCTAGTGGACAGCAGGGACTTTTAGAAGCAATACAATTCCCAAAAACATAAAGCAAAAAATAGAAGGCAATGTTTGCAGAACAAGGGCAACCATAAAAATGTATTGTGCTCTACCTAATACTTTGGAAAATATTTTCCCCATGTCTATTATTAATCAGCATTTTTTAAGGTTTAATTTTGATCATTCTTTTTTGCTGTAACACTGTATGCAATGAAACCATCCTTTGAGCTGGGGAATAGCTCCATGGTAACAGATTCTCAAACATCAGTACAGGATGAAGCTTTCAGTGTGTGATCACAGTTCAGAAGATGAGGAGGAGAAAATGAAATTCCATATTGGGTCTCTTTCCTTCCTTGGGATAACATCCTGAGAAAGAAGTCCACAATCTTATGAGGTAATTGGGAGTGGGGGAATGGGAAATGATATCAAGTGACAGACCAAGCTTAAACTGTTAGTAAGCTCGTTATGGAATTTCAAGGTATGAAATAAATCGTTTATTTTAGTTCCCTAAAGAGATGAAGAATTCATTTCCTATTCAACAGAGCAGAAAAGAATTCTCTACCTTGATGCCACACTTTCTAGCACATACTGAAGTAGATCCATTCATGCATTCATTCAAAATTCACTGGGTTCTTGCTATTCATAAGCAGGGCTCTGTGGTAGGCAGTGTGCTAGGGTCCACAGCCATGGGCATTTGCATGGTCAATTTCTATGAAAAACTAATGTATAGCATATCCAGACAATTGATTATTTGGATTGTTATTCAATGCTAAAAATAAATGAGCCATCAAGCCATGAAAAGACATGGAAAAGCTTTACTCAAATGAATATTGCTGAGTGTAAGAAGCCAATCTGAAAATGCTACACACCATATGATTCCAACTCCATGACATTCTGGAAAAGGCAAAACTATGGAGACAATAAAAATATCAAGGTTTCTGGGTGAGGGGGAAGATATGAATACATAGATCCGGAAGTATTTTCAGGGCAGTAAAAATACTCTGTATGATATTATAATGAGAAATATAGGCCATTATACATTTGTCCAAACCCACAGAATGCACAACACCAAGAGTGAGCCGTAAGGTAAACTATGGACTGTGGGTATTGACGATATGACAATGTAGGTTCATCCTTAGTAAAAATGTACCATTTTGGTGAGTAATGTTGATAACGGGGAGGCTAGACTTATGTGGGGAAAGAGAGTAAATGGAAAATCTCTCTGTCAATTTTGCTGTAAACCTAAAAACTGCTCTGAAAAAAATTAAGTTCTTCAAAAAAATCAAAACATTTAAAAATGAGTATTAAAACATACTAAAAATGAGACACAGGATGAATTAAACATTCCCATTTAAAATAGCTGGCTGCTCTAGAAGCTGGACACCAAAGCTGTACCTGAACACTACTGATCAGGAAGGACATTCTCACTTCTCTGGCCATTGTTATGTAAACCTGACAAGCAACCCAGTCTTTATAAAACTTCATAATTTGCCTGCCAAGCTCAGCTAAGCAGGCAATGGATTTGGAGTAAACGGATTTGGAGTCAATGGATTTAAAGCAGGGGAATAGCAAAGTAAGGAAGTATCTTAAATAAGGGCCATTTTAAACTCTCATCATTGCTGCTGGACAGAAATCCTGCTTTTAAAAAAGCTAGGAATATTTTGTATTTTGAGTTTAGATAGTTTTTAGGTATATGGGTGCTTCCAAAGTGCTTCAGGGTGTTTAAAACCATTTGTTCTTCCAATCTTGTTTGCACTATTAATTTGGTTAATGGGTTAGTAATCCTTTCTTTATGGAAAGCAGGAAAGTAAACTTCAGCCCAGCACTTTTCTAAATTATTACATCCTCTCAACAAATGGGGTACAGATTAATGAGGTTTTACTCAAAGCTTTGAATTCACAGGAGCCTTAAATGAAGCGACACATCCTTGTTTCCATTTAATGAAAACAACAATTGAGAAATGTAAATCTGACCTGAATGCAGGGTAAAAGAACTCGATAACCATCTGCCAAGATTGAAATCACCTTCCAAGTGTATCTCCTGGCAAAATGAGAGGACTCTGACCACTCACTGACAACGCCAAACAGAAAATCATTTAGAGACAGGAAAAAAGTCACATACCCTCGCTTCCTGGTGCAACGAGGCTCATGATATCACATAAAAATGCATAACCTTTTTGCATATGAACAATAATCAGAGTCTGATTTTGAGGTTTCTAGTTCATTTAATCATAAAACAACTCAAGGGCCTCTCCTCCTTCAAAATGCCAAATATTCTTATTTATTTCATCTAAAAGAAAATGAGTAGATGAGACGAATAGTTGCACAAAATATTTCTATCGTATCAGCGGAACATGTTCAAGCTTTTACATAACTCATTGGTATTGGGAATTTTCCAGATAAGCCATAATTAATTTCAACAAAACTTGTGTAAAAATAATTGTGAACTTGCCAAATCAACAAACATGTATTTTGAAATGATTGTTCATAAAGTAGTACTTAATTACAATAATAAAAAATTCAAACGTAGGAGAAATGAGTATGTCAGTGAAAGAGAGTTATGACCCCAAAGAGGGAAAATAAGCATCTAGCTTTTGTGTGTGTGTGTATTGCTAAATTACTTGAGAAGAAAATGTTAGTATTTAAATAGAGCATCACTACCCTTGAACACAGTACTCGTAAATCTATCAAACTGAAAATAAATGCTACTATTCTTTTACTTCTAATCTTCTAGGCAACCAAGCTGTTATTAAAAATATTATAGGGGTGCCTGGGTGTATCAGTCAGTTAGGTATCAGATCATGATCTCACAGTCTGTGTGTTTGGGCTCCGCGTTGGGCTCTGTGCCGACAGCTCAGAGCCTGGAGCCAGCTTCAGGCTCTGTGTCTCCCTCTGTCTCTGCCCCTCCCCTGCTCATGCTCTGTCTCTGTCTCTCTCAAAAATAAATAAACATTAAAAAATTAAATGTGTACAAGTGCCCCTATGCATCAGTACTCCTGAGAAACTTAACAGGAACCCATGGGGGAGGGGAAGGAAAAAAAAAAAAAAAGAGGTTAGAGTGGGAGAGAGCCAAAGCATAAGAGACTGTTAAAAACTGAGAACAAACTGAGGGTTGATGGGGGGGTGGGAGGGAGGGGAGGGTGGGTGATGGGTATTGAGGAGGGCACCTTTTGGGATGAGCACTGGGTGTTGTATGGAAACCAATTTGTCAATAAATTTCATAAAAAAAAAAATTAAATGTGTTACAAACTGGTTAATAACTTTGTAGTTTCTTATGTTGATCCAAGGTGACAAAGGGAGGGGCTACTGAAATCCTTACCACTCTAGTAAAAGGCTCAAACTGCAATTTTTTCATCTGTCAAATGAAGAAATATTGCTAACCTAGATATTATTTATATTGGTTTATTCTTAGTCAGCAACTGGAAAGAAAAAAAGTTTAGCGTTTGTAATACAACACAATGTCAAGGTACAAGATAGTTCCTATACTTGACGGTCCATAATTACAATGCAAAACTATGTAAAATAAGAGGAATGGTTTTCTTTTCCCTTCATAAAGTGTTATATGCCCATAGTAAATCAGATTGCTAAGGTTAATGATGAATAGAAGTTTCTAACCATAAACATTATCATAGGAAATTAAGTATCTATAGATGAGAATGATAGGCATATTTATAACTCTGAAGAGAAGGCAAGATTACTAATGAGAACCTAGGTTTGCAAAAATTGTGGGTAGGCTGCAGCAGTTATTATGACTCTAAGTATATGCCCATTAAAAATGAGGTGGGGGGGTCAGTATGGATGGAGAAGAATGTTCAATATTTTTCAAATGATTTCCTCAACATGACATTACCATAATCACTTTATATTTAAGATTTTAAATTCAGCACATACTACTTTGCCTATAATTAGGGTATGTTGCCACTAGATGGAAGTAATGGTTAGGTCATAACAACTAGGGATAAAATTCATTCAAGAAATCTTTAAAGTACCAACTAACATTATATACATTATACTTGTATATATAAATGTCCTTACACTATTGAAAGTTTAGTTGTTGTTTTTTTTTAATGTTTTATTTATTTTTGACAGAGAGAGAGACAGAGCATGAGCGGGGGAGGGGAAGAGAGAGAGGGAGACACAGAATCCAAAGCAGGCTCCAGGCTCTGAGCTGTCAGCACAGAGCCAGAAGTGGGGCTTGAACCCATGAACCGTGAGATCATGACTTGAGCCGAAGTTGGCTGCTTAACCAATTGAGACACCCAGGGGCCCCTGGAACGTTCAGTTTTTAAATAAATCCTACATGACAGCTAAGCTTTATTAAGATAACAAATTACATAGAACTAGAGAACATTTTTTTTTAATCCAAATACTGAGATTTGCCCGTATTGTTACTGAATTAATCAATCTCTCCTAATTTTTATGCATTTATCCGATCTCTAAACATTTTTATACATTAATGAGAACATCTGGGACTCCAGGGTATTTTGGGGTCAGAGCTATTTTTGTCAATAATATTCTATTTATTTGAACTATTTTCCATTTTACATACAGGATACTTATGTTGCCAAAATTGCTACCATTAATTGCTAGCATTAAGCCCCTTAAAAGGAGGGGCTTTAGTTTATAGTTTAAGTCTTTTTAGGAAATTTAAATGTTTATTTTTAAAATTTTGTGATATTTGTGGCACCTGGGTGGCTCAGTCAGTGATGATCTCATGGTTTGTGGATTCAAGTCCTGCATCAGGCTCTGTGCTGACAGCTTCAGATTCTGTGTCTCCCTCTCTCTCTGCCCCTTTCCAGCTCACTCTCTCTCAAAAATAAACATTAAAAGAATTTAAAAAAAATTTGTGATATTTGATAGATCACTTAATTGTATATTTAATACGGAGAACAATAAAAAGATACCCAAGGCCTCATCATTCTATATCAGAATTAGGTAACGGCAAATATCATTTAGGCTTCATCCTGATTCCATTCTCTGTGGTACTTCCAGGAGATAACCCCATCTCCAGCCTTTTGTGTTTATAATTTTCTTGATTTATTTTTAAAAATCTATTTTATTTTAATATTATTTGAGAGAGTGTGAGCAAGCAGGGGACAGGGGCAGAGAGAGAGAGAGAGAATGTGAGAGACACAGAGAGAATTTCAAGCTGGCTCCACAATAAGTGAGCTGCCCAACAACTCTGGCTCCATTTCATGACCCTGGGATCATGATCTGAACCAAAATCAAGACTTGGGTTCTCAACCAACTAAGCCACCCAAGTGCCCATAATTTATTTTAATTGCTGATAGATTCAGATTCCTTTCCAGTATCTTTGCGTGTATGTGCCTGTGGGCGGACAACAGGGACATGGATGCACTTTAAATCTATTCCACCTTTTCTTTTTCTCCTTCACTTTAAATTTCTCTTTTTGCTTGACTAGTTTGACAGTTCCCATTCTATATATTATCCTTTAGTTGACTTTCCTAGAAATTTCAATGCTTACTTTATTAATATCTTCCTCCCCAATTATTTTTTATTGTTTAGTCTAATACTTCTACTACTATGTGATCCGAAGTGATGGCAACAGATATCCTGATCTTCTTTCTGATTGTAAAAGGACAGTTTTCTAACTTTTTACCTTAAAATGGTATTTGTGGTTGGCTTTTAGTACATTTTATTAGGACAGCTGAGTCGCCTTCTATTCTTAGTTTGCTTGGGGATTTTTACAATAATAAATGAAGGTCAAATATTATCAAACATTTTCTTCATCTAGTGAGATGATCATATCCTTTTCTCCCTTAATCTGTTAATAAGAGTGAACTAGATTTTATGTTTTCTAATATTCAACCCTGCACATATGTAAAATAAACCCTCTTGGTCATATAGATTATTTTTTATATGTTGTTGGACTAGGTTTACTCATATTTATAGAATCTCCCAATATGTTTATGAATTTTTTAACTGCTGGAAATTTTTCATTTTCTTCTAAGTCTAGAAGGCATTAAAAATAACTTTTGGTGCACTTTTTCTGTATCTAGTTATACTGCTATAGATGCCTTTTAGAACTTAAAGGGTTTCCTATATTTCTAGAAGCAAAACTCAGGGAGGTCCCTTCCCTTCCTTTTATTTCCCTTCCCTCTCCTCCCCTCCCCTCCCCTCCCCTTCAGGGAGGGTGTTGTTTAACTTCTGGCTTTTCTGCTCTTCCTACAAAATTTATACAGCAATTATAGTCATAAGATTGTAAAGTAAAACTCCATCATTATTATTTGGTAAAAAGAAATACTCCATTCAGTGTAGCATCCTTTCAGAAGTGTAGACAAAAATGTCAATGGTCATTTCCCCAAGTTCTTTTCTTTCTTTATTTTTGGGGAGGGGTGTTGGAGAAGTGACTATGTTATAACAACGTCAAAACAGCTAAATTTACTACAAAAAGCAAAGTTAATTAAATCTAGACCTTTCTTCCTCCTAATTACTCTAATTCACGGTGAAGGAAGGCCACAAGGGGACCCATCATGTTGGGGCAGAACTAGGACTTACCTGGATGTCTTTAAAAGACCTAACCTGTTCCTTTGAGAAGAGCCTTTGGTGCAAAGTTGACTAGGATGACATCTGGCTGAAAAGGTGGAACTTTTCCAAGAAAAGGCCTTATTTAAGATAAGTTTAGAAGTAATACAGACAGTTTATAGAGGGCTGAATGTCACAAAGAATCTTTATTTAACCTTAACAACGTGCTTTAGGAGCACTTTCCGTGTGTCCGTTACTTTGGAAAGCTCTCCTCCTGTATTATCTTCTGTAATCTTCACAACAACATAGGAGGCAGCTGATGTTATCAGACCCATTTTTAAGGACAAGCAACAGAGGGCTGGAAGTCATGCAACTTGCCCCCAACAACCGAGATTGAAGGTAGAAGACCCTAGACTTGAAATCAAGCATTTTGTGTCTAAAGGTCATGTTCATTCCTCTGAAGTCAGCACTTGTGAACTGGGAATCATTGCGATTTTCTAATATTTTCCCCAGCAAGAAATAGCAGCTAAACACGTGTGAATACAGGGCTGTGCACCATGTCTAATCATCTCACTCAATCTTTCCTGCATCAGGTGGTCTATCCTACCTGTCGTGAGACGAGCTTAACATGCAGTTCTCCCATACACTTGTTCACTTCATCTTGGTCTTGTTTTTATAACAGCCTCAAACCTTCCTTTTGCATCTTCCATCAAGCTACTTTCAGTTTTCCTTCAACACTAAATCCTGTATTTACTCTAACATTCACCTACCTATTAAATAGGAATTTAAACATGTCTTTTCAAAGAAGCTAGTATTTTTATTAGGTTTTTTTCACAATTGTTTTCGCAAGTGCTCTGGTTGCAAAGTTGTGTAAGTTTTCATTGGTCTTCCTCAAGCCTATTCCCCCCCACCAAAACTTGGGTACTTTCAGAGTATAGTTTTGCAGATTGTGAGTATTTTCAGGACCACATGTATCAGGTTAAAGCAGAAATTCTATGTTATTGCACTATAGTTTATCTGCCATATTATTCTTGGTTCTTATGACTTTATTAAATACTAGAATTTGTTGTGACTATATTGACAATTGAGTTATCCACAAATAGAATAAATTAGACATTTCCAAATAACATAGAGATTATATAAATGGATTAGTTAAACACAAGCTAAATATAGGCTATTTCCAATTATTTTCTGGCTCTTAATAAACTTATATTTGACTCAAACTCTTAAGGACTTTTAACTTGTCAAGTATTAGTGAAACAATATAAATGTATGTGACCTAGAAAAATAGTTTTTCATTTCCTATTAGAGAATAAGAGATTTTCATGGTGGGGATGAGGATAGGGAATGAAATCACATTAACTTATCATTTTTTAATCCCTTTTGAACTATGTTTCCCTTATGAAAAGTGATAATTTACATTTGTTCAAACTTTTTATTTCTTCAAGAGAACATGCTTAATTCTTGGCTTTTGAGTCTTCTATAAAGAAGACAGAATCATAACTAATTAGAAATTCTGATGAATTCAGAGAAATTATAATCAGAAACTTCAGGCAATAAGTATTCAGAGGGTAGGACCTGGTGTTTGAGTTCCCGGTGCTTCTGATGAAGCTTCTAGCAGTTTTCATGCTTAATTGGGCCATTGGATCCTGTCTATGTGAGGGGAGGAAAACAAGGTCCTGCTTGTTTGGCATTTAAAATTACTTGATTAATGATTACCTGGAAGCATTAACTTACAGTCATTATAATGCTATCAGTATTTCCTGTTTGTGTGTGTGTGTGTGTGTGTGTGTGTGTGTGTGCGCGCGCTAATATTTATTTTCCAAGATGCAAAACTGACCTTTAAGTCTGTCATATAATTTATTTATCCTATTAAGCCATATTGTTGTTGCTTCTCAGTCAGGCAGAATTACCCTCAATATAACCTTACCTACTACAGAACTAGTTTACCTGTTTTATTTAGCAAAGCCAAAAATATAAACCAGAGACACAAGTAGACAGAAACAGAAAGAGGCTTCACACAAGGGAGGAATTACATCCTCATACCCAAATTTTCTAATTACTTTATCTTCAGTATGGGTTTAAACCTTTAAAAAAACAACAACTTGATTTTAAATTCATATGTGTAACTCAGGATTTCAGCCCTAACCCTTCCTGGTCTCATTCTTTCCACCCTCTCCCCCAGGAGGATTTCACCCAAGTTCACGGCTTCATTTACCATCCATCTGCTGAGGATTATCATTTCCAGATCTTCTGTGCATACTTCTCTCTTTACTCAGATACACAAGAAAAACACCTGGATATCACCTTGACTTCCTTTTCTCCTTCGTATGTGTATACCATTTATCATCAAGTTCAGTGTATTCTATCTCACTCTTTCCAATGTCATTCCCTGCTCCAGGTCAACATTTGGGGTGGGGATAGAGGCAGCATCACCTCAACAGTTTCCTAACTAGTCTTTCTGCTTCCACCAAGCCCCAAACTCATGCTTTATGATACTGCAAGGATGATTTTCCTTAAGCACAAACTTCTGATAATATCCCTACTGTGCTTAAAACTCAGCGCTTTCTGTGCAAAGCCTAAGCATCCTATTTAAGATATTTTATGGAGGTGATCTCTTCTTCTTTTTTTAGCATGTGCCTAGAACTGTTTGAGATACTGAGAATACATCAATAATTGGTGTACAGGGTCCCTGCCCACCAGGCCTTACCATTAGGGGAGAGAGGTAGAAAACAAACAGATGAGCACATACTTACCAATTTCAGGACTGATAGGTGCTATGAATAAGAAGAAATGATACAGAGCGACTTGAAATGCTCCTTTAATTAAAAGTGGTTGGAGAAGTCCTCAAGAAAGGGATGGCATGTGAGTGGAACCTTGACTAATAAGCAGAAATGTGTAAAAACCAGAGGAAACCTGAATCTAAACACTCTGGGCCTTGAAGGAGCTTAATATGTTTAAGGCACAGGATGAAGAAGAATAAAAGACAGACCAGAGCAAAGAAGATGAGGCCAGTGTTGAAAGGGGACCAGTTACAAAGGGCTCTGCAGGCCATTAAACAGAGTTTCAGTTATGTTCTGCTCACAGTGGGAAGACACTAGAGGGATTTAAGTAGAAAGAGGAGTAACGTGACTTACAACATTAAAGGCTCTCCTCATCTACACACCAACTTATAAGACATTGGTGAAAGACACTGAAGAAAACACAAATAAATGGAAAGATACCTTGTGTTCATGGATTAGAAGTTAACATTGTTACAGTATACATACTACTCAAAGCCATACATAGATTCAATGAAATATTTATCAATATGCTAAGGGCTTTTTTCACAGAAATAGAAAGAACAATCCTAAAATTTGTCTCAAATCATAAAAGACTCCGAACAGCCAAAGCAATCTTGGAAAGAACAAAGCTGGAGGTAACACTGTCTTTCATCTGCCTCTTACACTTTTCAGTGTATAGGTCTTTCACCTGCTTGATTCATTTATTCCTAGATGTTTTATTCTTTCTGATGCACCTGTAAATTGGATTTTTTCTTAATTTCTCTGACAGCCTCTTCAATAAATGGTAATGAGAAAACTGGTCAGTTACAAGCAAAAGACTAAAACTAGATCACTATTTTATACCATACACAAAAACTAACTCAAACAGATTAAAGACATGATTGCAAGAACTCAAACTGTAAAATTCCTAGAAGAAAACATAGATGGTAGGGTCCCTGGCATCAGTCTTAGGGTTGTTTTTGTGTCAAAGTCCAAAGGGGAGGAAGGGGGAAACAAAACAAGTGGGACTACATCAAACTTAAAAGTTTTGACACAAAAAAAGAAATCATCATCAAGACAAAAAGGCAATGTATTGAATGGGAAACGGTATTTGCAAACCATATATCTGATAAGGGGTTAATATCCAAAACATATAAAGAATTTATGGAACTCAACAGCAACAAAAAACAACCTGATTAAAATTGGCAGAGGATCTGAATATACACTTTTCCAAAGACATGCAGATGACCAACAGGCACATGAGAAGATAGTCAACATCAATAGTCATTAGGGAAATGCAAATCAAAATCACCACGTGTTATCATGTAACACCTATTAGGCTATTATCAAATACACAAGAAATAACAAGTATAGGAGAGGATGTGTTGAAAAAGTAACACTCATACATTGTTGGTGAGAATGCAAATTGTAGCAGCTATTATGGAAAACAGCATGGAGATTCCTCAAAAAATTAGGAATGGAACTACCATATGATCCAGCAATTCCACTACTGGGTATTTATGCAAAAAAACCAAAAATACTAATTTGAAAAGATGAATGCACCCCTATGTTCACTGATGCATTATTTACAACAACCAAGATATGGAAACAAACTAAATGTGTACAAAAGAATGAATAAAGATGTGGTGTGTATACACACACACACACACACACACACACACACACACAATACTACTCCACCATTAAAAAGAATGAAATCTTGCTATTTGCAAAACACGAATGGACCTTGAGGGTATTATGCTAAGTGAAGTAAGTCAGAAGGAGAAAGACAAAGACCATGGGATTGCAAGCATATATAGAATCTTTAAAAAAAAAATGAACAAAGTGAAATAAAACCACACCTTCAGACACAGAAAACAGATCCCAGAGGGGGAAAAGGAGGCGGAGTGAGCAAAAGGGGCAAAGGAAGTAAATTGGAGGGTAAGGGAAGATAACCACACTTCTGGGGGCAATCACTTTGTATTATATATAGATGTTGAATTATAATGTACACTTGAACCTTACATATATGAAAAAAAAACCTGGGGGTATCTTGATTTCAGTTTATATTACAAAGCTATAGTAATCAAAACAGTATATTGGTATAAAAACAGACATACAGACCAATGGAACAGAATTGAGAGTCCAGAAATAAACCCATGCATACATGGTCAGCATGATAGGGGAGCCAAGAATACTCAATAGGGAAAGAATTTTCTTTTCAATAAGTAGTGTTGGGAAAATTGGATGTCCACACGCAAAAGAATGAAACTGGACCCCCATCTTACACAACGCACAAAAATAGATCAAAGTGGATTAAAGACTTAAATATAAGACCTGAAACTATGAAAGTCCTGGAAGAAAACATAGGGGAAAAGCTCCTTGCGTTGGCACGATGTTTTGGATATGACATCCAAGGCACAAGCAACAGAAACAAATATCAGTAAGTGGAGTACATCCAAGTAAAAAGTTTCTGCATAAAGAAGCAGTCAAGAACACTGAAAAGGAAATCAATAGGAGAAAATATTTGCAAACCATAAATATGATAAAGGATTACTATGCAAAATATATAAGGAACTCAGACAATTTTTTTTTCAACGTTTATTTATTTTTGGGACAGAGAGAGACAGAGCATGAACGGGCGAGGGGCAGAGAGAGAGGGAGACACAGAATCGGAAACAGGCTCCAGGCTCCGAGCCATCAGCCCAGAGCCCGACGCGGGGCTCGAACTCACGGAACGCGAGATCGTGACCTGGCTGAAGTCGGACGCTTAACCGACTGCGCCACCCAGGCGCCCCGGAACTCAGACAATTTAATAGCAAAAAAAAAATCTTATTATAAAATGTGCAGAGGACTTGACCATTTTCCAAAGAAGACAAACAAATGGCCAACAGGTACATGTTAAGACATTCAACATCAGCAAACATCAGGGAAATGCAAATCACGACCACAGCTGAGATATCATCTCACATCTGACAGAATGACTATTATTTAGGAAAAAAAAACAAAACCAAAAAACACTTAGAGATTTGTGCAGGCAAAGATGTAGAGAAAATAAAACACTGCACAGTTGATAGGAATGTAGAGTGGTAAAGTCACAATGGAAAACAGTTTGGAGGTTCCTAGAAAAATTTAAAGTAGAATGATCCAGCAATCCTACTTCTGGATGTATACCTGAAAAACATGAAATCACTATCTCAAAGAGGTATCTACACTCCCATGTTCACTGCAGCATTATTCTTAATAGCCAAAACATGGATACAACCTAAGTGTTCATCGATGGATGAATGGATAAAGAAAACGTGGTATTTATACTCAATGGAATAAAAAAGTCCTAAAAAGGAGGAAACCTATCACTTGTAATTACATGGATGGACTTTGAGGGCATTATGCTAAGTGAACTATGTCAGAGAAAAATGCTGTATGCTATTACTCGTGGCATCTAAAAAGATTGAACTTACAAAAATGATATTGTGAATGTTAAGAGGCAGGAGAATTGGGGAAATGTTGGTAAAAGGATACAAACTTTCCATTATAAACTAAGTTCTGAGAATCTAATGCACATAGTTAACCATACTGTCTCATATGCATTAAAGTTTCTATAAGAGTAGATCTTAAGTATTTTCCACAGCAACAACAAAATGGTAGCTTTGTGAGGTAAAGGCTATATTACACAACCACATTGTAGTAAATATTTCACAATATATACATGTATCAAATCATCACATTATATGCTTTACTCTTACACAATGTCCAGAATATCTCGATAAACTTGGAAAAATAGGGATGCCTGGGTGGCTTAGTTGGTTAAGCATTCTGCTGAGGTTCAGGTCATGATCTCATGGGTTCATGAGTTTGAGTCCTGCATTGGGCTCTGTGCTGACAGATCAGAGCCTGAAGTCTGTTTCTGATTCTGTCTTTCCCAATCTCTGTGCCCCTCCCCTGCTCACACTCTCTAAAATTAAAAAAAAAAAAAAAAAAACTTGGAAAAATATAGATAAAAAAAACCTCCCTTGTGCCCTCTTCACTTTCTTCTCTCTCACGCTATGCTATAGCCATACTGAACTACTACTTGTGGCTCCTGAGAGATGCATACTGTCTCTCTGGGCTTGTGCACATGTTTTTTCTTCTGCCTGGAATATTTTCAGTGACATATCCTTCCCTCCCTTCTAGCTTCCACTTACCCTTTGGATCTCTCAATCAGGTAATATTGTCTGGAGGAAGCCTTTTCTCCCTTCCAAACTAAGATAGGTATCCCTCCTTCTGTTTTCCAGCTGTAGCATCCTACCAGTTACTGCAACATGATGAGTTGTCTATGTCCCTCACCAGATCACCAGCTTTTTGAAAACATGCATGGCTGAGTTGATTCCTGTTCATCTGGTGTGAGCATAGAGCCCCAATGTAGAGCAGACATTTGAAATACATTTTCTGAATAAAGTAAGTATTCAGTAATCCCTAAAAAAATTCCCTAACAGTAGAGATAGATGGCTTTATGGAAACAAACACAGAAGTAGGTATGATGAAAGTTTTTCAAAGAAAATAAACAGAGTATGTTCCTAAAATCCATATAAATGTCTTAGTACCTCTTTGTCTGATATCAGAAGTTCCTAAGTACTTTGATCCCTCTGGTCCAATCTTTTGAATGCATTTTCTTTTTCTCAGCAAGCACTTCTAAAGACCAACTGAATTCTTCTACTCTTTTTCTGCTATTTTTCTAATTATTTTTTCATTGCAGGTGCTCTTTGTTATTTTCTTTACCTTCTTAGACTACTACCCACTCTTCCCTGGTTGCATTTCATATTTCATGCCCAGACTCTTTGGCTCATCAATTTCCACATTCACTTCTGGGCCATTTTGTATTCATCTAGCATAACAGAAATTACTTCTTGCACAGAAAAGACACACACTGCTCTATACCACCACCTATTTGCATATAGGCTTTTAAGTTAGGAGTTGGATAATTCCTAATTATTCTGGGATTAATTTCCCAATTGATAGATTACCTAGGTCTCCCCCTTCATTCTCCTACTGTCCTTCTCTTGGCCACAGCGTTATTTTCACTAGATTATATGCAGAGATGAAGGGCAGCAATGAAATGCAAATTAATCAATTATGGTCATTGTGAGCAGCTCTCATAAAAAGAGTTGATGGAAGACAAGGTTGAAATTATTGGCTCAATTGAGAATTATAAACTGTCCATGAATGTCACTTATCCATGCTATTTCTAGTTACCATTTAGTATGGATAATTGGGAAGAAAATAGAATGAGAGAAAAAACAAAAGATAGTGATAAATGAAAAGTAGGAAAAAACAGAATTAAGAGATAGAAGTTATCCTACAATATGGCTTATCCAAACACTGAGTGCAGGCTACCCTGGATTTGAAGCAGTTTCCACTGGCTGTGTCTCCTGGTGGGGAAACACTTTCAATCTGCAGATAAACATGCATATGATTGACTATTAAGAACACCATAGACTAAAAAACCAAGTGGGTGACTATCTGAACTGTTCTGTTTTACAATGGTCTTCTTGATTCAAGTAGGTATGAGTCACTGCAGAGTTCCCAGCCCCCATACACTCACACATACAGACCCACAGACATACACACACGACTCGATGGCATAAAGTTAGTTCTTTCCTAATCTCATAGGGACCTAGAGGGTCAAATTTTTAAGAAAACAAGCTCAAGAAAAAACTACTAGTGCTCTGAAATCTAAGGCACTTAAGTAAACCAATTACTAACCTTTTTCTGTGAAGAACTCAGGGGAGGGAGGTTCTCATCCTTAATTCCCTGATAGTGACTGTGAAGCCATCTGCATTTATGCAGGGTCATTCTTGCAAAAATGCAGTCCTCTGTGGGCAATGTGCCCCTCAATATAATGACACTCATTAGTGAATGTACAAACATTTCTGTGACTATATTAAAAGGTTTAAGAGAAATTAGCCTTTGTTTATAATTAGAAAACATCAGTGAAAATGTATTTTATTTCATCAACTTTCCTGAATACATTAAAACTAACAATGAAATAACCTCTATCCCACCTCCCAAACTTCTTCATAGAGATACAAATCCTTGCATTGTCATGCACTGTCTTGTTCCTGTCAATAGCCTTTTGATATCTGGTGGTGGTAGATTTTTTTGGTTATTTTTATATATACAATATGTCAAATGTTCCTTTGGAGCTGTTTTGCACCTTCATAGGAAGATGTTAAAGGTTGTACTATTGTTCATATTTGGGTAATTATTACATTAGCGATAAACAGAAAAAAGACAACTGTTCGGTGAAAGAGGTTATCGGAATGTTGTGTTATCAGGTAGATGTAGCATTATTGGAATATCTGACTGTCTATAAGACATTCTAGGAAGATCAGGGACTCCTGTGCAGCACATAGCGCTTTATGGTAAAAAGAGTATCCCTCTGGCCAATTCACCATGTAATTAATATGTCTCCCACAGAACCAATTTGTCCCAGCGGCACTTAAATGGCACTCGCTCCATGGGCCTGTGCTGTACTCATAGGGTTCATACCCAGAATTGGCTTAACCATCAAGGCCTGAACAGGAGACTGAATGTGGATGTTAAGAAGGAAAAGAAAACATGTGACAATGGACAGTGAAATTTAATCTTTGAAGGATCCTAATAGTAAATACCTGGAATTTCCGCAAAGAAGGAATAGTGGTTTTGTAATTTTTGTGGCAAAATTACCTCAAGTTAGGAGGTGAGACTAGGTCAAGAAAGCCACTTGGGATTGAGATACTGTAGGAAAATCTAAGTAAGATCTGGCAAAGCATTAGTTTAATGTTAGGAAGGAGGATGAAGAAGTTGCCCAGGGCCTTCTTGCTATACCTTTGAGAAGTACTGAGGAGAAAACAAGGTATCTAACCAGGAGAAGACCAGGCTACTGTAAATGGAAAGGCCTTGGAAAGGAAGAATTAGTACAGCAGAATGGTGAAAAGCAGGGCCACCAGACTGCCTGACACCAGCTCAGCCACTTATTAGCTATGTGGCCTTCAGGCAAATTATTTAACCTAATAGGGTTTCAGTTTCCTTGTGGATGATGATCAGGCTTTAATCATCAGTGTTAAGGGGGAAGACAGTGGTTCTGGTTCACCGAGGTGATACAAAATGAAACAAATCCTGCCTAGTGCTCCTGAGATGTTCTGCCTTGAGACTTGGCTCAGCCTACCAACTGAGAATGGTGACTCCTACACGCTGCAGGAATTTGCGTAGTATTTATAGGGCACATGGGCCCATGTCTGAGAGTGATGCCAGAGTACCGCCTTCTCTCTTATAATCCTACCCACTCTGGCATTTGGTCATATGATTCGGCTCCTGCCTTCTGGATCCCTGAGGACAGTTTCATTCAAACACAGACAGCCACCCACTTCTCTTGACCCACAGCTGCTGCACAGCTCATAGTTCCATAATCTTACCTCCATGGTGGCCACGGACAGCTTGGATGGGGGCTGGGAGCCCCTCAATGAATGTGATGCTGCAAAATCTGCAGATTCTCTCTCAAAGGGAATGATGCTGTTCTATCACTTGTGAGTGTCACTGGAGGGGGTATTTTTTTCCCCAGAATTCTTGGCTTTGGACAAAGGTCACCAAGGCCCATTTCTATTCAACAGCCAGGGCCTCCTGACTGCTGCAAAATGGGACCAAGTTAGTGTTGACTCCCTTTCAAGTCATGTGGAAGCACATGAAAACCCTGGAGTACAGAACATCAGGAAGGACAAACTTGGACTTCCGGTCTGCACACTGTTACTAGAAGAAGGCCTCAAGCACTGCATTCCATGGACTGCCTGCAGTAACTTAGTTGTACTCTGAATTGTGTAGAGAAAACCTCAGTCAAAACAGGAAGCACTCTCTGCCATCCTCATTTCTTTTTCCCTTTGTCCTTTCAAATGTGTGCCACTCTTTGAAAATATTTTTTTAATGTTTATTTTTGAGAGAGAGAGAGAAAAACAGAGAGACAGAGACAGAGAGAGACAGAGAGAGGGAGAGAGAGAATGAATGAATGGGGAAAGGGCAGAGAGAAAGAGGGAGAGAGGATGTGAAGCAAGCTCCGCATTGTCACCAGAGAGCCCAAAGCGGGGCTTGAACTCAAACCATGAGATCATTACCTGAGCTGAAGCTGGATGCTTAACTGAGCCAACCAGGCACCCCAAAATATGTGCAACTCTTAAAGTAACTACAAACATGGAATTTAAGAAAGTAATTAATGTAACATTTATGTATGTGCATACATACATATACACACATAGAGGTATACACATATATGTACACACATATACATGTACATATGAACAGGTATGCATGTGTATACATATTCCCAAGGTGATATAGAAATTCCAAATAACAATACCTAAAAAGGTTCCTGGTCATCTTGGAGCAAAGTCTTATAAGAGTCTATCAAAGCAGAAAAATTGGTATTATTAGTTTAGTCAGTATATGCTAGAAAACCAAGGATTTTCAACTGTATAAACAAATGAAATATTGAACTTTTCAATATTTCAGGGTCTCTATACTGACAAAATGTTCACAACCTGCCTAGGGCTATAATCTTGCAACTGCTTTAAGCAAAGAGCACTAAATCTACCTCGTAATTGGCTGAAACACAGAGCAAATTCAGGTGTTTCAGGAAACAGTAAAAATGATTCATTAGATCACTCTTATCTGAAGACATTGTGAACCAGCATCTCAACCTAATATTATGAAACACTTTACATTAGGGGTCCTGTCTATAAGGTTAGAAAATCACTCATTAAGTGTCAGGTGTAGAAATACATTAAATTTGGAAATTTGGCCAAATGCTGCTTTATAACATATATCTGTAAGAACAATTTTCATTAGACTGTATTTCCCAAAGAGCTACAAATATAAAAACAATAACCACAACAAAACAGCTATGCTAATGTTATTATACCAGCTGACCAGATTGTTCAGAAGCATTTCTAGCAAGTTGGCCATCTGAACTAGAAATCATACGTTAGACTGAACAGCATAACCAAATCACTCATTTCACTTGGGGGATTAGATGGTCCTGGAGGGCAATCAAACTCAAAGGCAATTGAACAGCCTGCTTTTAAATGTATAGATATTTTTTTTAAAGTTTCTGCCCTAGTATCCTTTAAGCTCTTTTGCACTAGTTCCAAACCGTAACATTGGGGGAAAGAATTTGAAAAAATAATTATGGAATTAGCCATTTCAAAAGGATAGTATTGAAAATGGACCCATTTACTTTTCTATAGAAATGAAATTATTTCCTTCTTGTCTTTGCGGTTACTGTTTGAAATGCTAATATTCAGCAATGCGTTGGGAAGGGAGCAGGATGAAAAACTGTATGTGTGCCATATGAAGATATGATCTAGTATTTTTGTAGGTTCATCAAATTTGCAAACAACTAGTCCACATAATTGTGGAAAACATTTTACAATGGGAAAGAAAATAAACTCAGCGATTTATCAATCTCAGTTACACAAAGTTTGATCATGCTTCATGGTTGGATGGTAGTTGAAATTGTTCTGCAGAACTACTACCCTCACCAAACAAGGATGGGAAGGGCAAAATTCACACCTGAACATGTCACTAAGTGAATATCACCACCTACTGCACTCAGCCCTAGTGCAAATGGTCATCTATAAAAATATTACTTTATCTCTAAAGATAATTACTTTTATCTAGATACAAACCAAAATCCATTTACTATATCAAAATAATTTAAATCTTATTTTAAAACTATTATATTCAACTTAAATATATGCATATATGCATATACATACATATTTCAAAAATACATTTTATCCTTTTTTAAAAAAATATTTACTTATTTTGAGAGAGGGCACAAGTGGAGGAGGGGCAGAGAGAGACAGGGAGAGAGAATCCCCAGCAGGCAGGGCTCGATCCTACAAACCATGGTGATAATGACCTGAGCTAAAATCAAGAGTCAGATGCTTTACTGACAGCCACCCAGGTACCCCAGAAAGCACATTTAAAAATTTTTTAATGTTATTTTTGAGAGAAAGAGAGAGACAGACAGACAAAGTGTGATCAGATGATGGGGCAGAGAGAGGGAAACAGAATCTGAAGCAGGCTCTAGGCTCAGAGCTGTCAGCACAGAGCCCAATGCAGGGCCCAAACCCACGAACCCCAAAATCAAGACCTGAGCAGAAGTTGGACGCTTAACTGATTGAGCCACCCAGGTGCCCCTACATTTTAAATTATAAACCAAAACCTCTAAGTGTCAAAAAGAATAGCAAAATGGTTAAACAAATCAACATAAAGTCATAGGATAGAATATTATGCAGCCAAAAAAAATTACACCTTTAATGATTATTTAGTGATATAGGAAGATGTTCACAGCAGGTGAAATGGAAGATATCAAACTTCATATACTGTACTGAAATTTTAATATTTATTTATTCATTTATTTTTGAGAGAGAGAGAGCACAATGGGGGAGGGACAGCGAGACAGTGGGAGACACAGAATCTGAAACAAGCTCCAGGCTTTGACCTATTAGTTCAGAGCCTGACATCGGGCTTGAACCCACAAACCATGAGATCATGACCTGAGCCAAAACTGTACACTTAAATCACTGAGTCACCCAGTCTGTCCTATACCTTATTGTAATTTTTAAGTAACAAAATGTGTATACAGCAATACTAGCAGGCAACATTAACATCCAGCATTAATCATCTCTGTAATGAGAGATCTCTTGTAATTTTCTTACAAGAAAATGTGTGTGTGTGTGTATGTGTATGTGTGGTTCTCATCTAACATTAGCTGATATTTGTAGCTAACAGTGCAATCAGTTTCAAAAATAGAACTGACTGTAGGTTGAATTCATTGCTAAAAGTAATGTCACCTGAAATTCAAACATTCTATTTAAATTCCAAGTAAACACTTCATAGCAGTTGGAAACCTAAAGAAGAGGGCAATGGCATGAAGTCTGTTCTAGACCTAAACTGGTAGAGAAAATCATTACTGGAAAAAAAGGTCATGTGGATTTCATTCTGATATTCCAAGATATAAAAATGTATGTTGAATGTTTTAAAGTTTCGAACAAACGCACTTATCTTTAGTTCAAAGCCATTTGTAAAGAAACCCTCAACTACTTTCATCTTGTTCAAGTACTATTCTTTTGTAATGGAAAGCTATGGATGAAGAAAAATGTATTTTGTTTTTGTTGCATCTAATGTTATTCTTCTTTACTTGGAAAACAAAATACTAAATGTGAAGTAAATGTAGACTAAAACTAAAGCAGCCGCCAGAGACAAAAGGATCTCAGTTTCTCCTACAGAAACACAACAAAAAACCCCATGGGATTTTCCCAAACAGAAAAGCTCCTTCTCCTTGTTAACATATCCTGCCCACACATAACCCTAGTTCTGTGCAAGCCCAGAGGTAACAAAGTCAACTTGCCGTTATGAAAACAAAACCCAAAACACACATAACATGCAAAATCTGTGGAAAAAATAACTTCTTGAGAAAATAACTTAGAAACCTCAAAACAGAGTTAAAACAGCATACTCTGACCAATAATAAATTGTAATGTATAAAAAATATTTCATAATAAACTATCTGAGTATACATAAATTACCTTTAATCTACACCTTGTGTAGGTTTAATGAAAAATTAAGTAGTCTAATCAGGAATTCACACTTCAGGGTTTAGCATCTAAAAATCGTTATCAACAGTCCACACCATAGAGATGACTATGCCATACACTTACTTAAAGTATCACCAGTGTATGTGTACCATAGGGTAAGTTAAGCGGCTTAATAGTTAAAATAAATATTCTTTAGTAAAGTAAGTGGTATTTATGAGAGGTGGTTTCTTAGAAAGATTGCACAGGTATCTCTGCCCTTCCATATGCAAAATATGAAAACCCAATAGGTCCAATAGCCCAACAGCACTCAAGGCCTAGAATTTCTTTCAGCTGTGCACTCCTTTAATGGAGGACACCATCATCTGAAAAAACTAGAGGGCTTTCTGATCCCCGCACATATCCTTGCATCTTCTTTGGAAGGAAGCTTTCATTAAATACCTCTTGGGAGTTTCTAAATGGTCAAAGAATAGACGGTATTTGTGCTTTCATGCTAATAAAAGTATGGCAGGATTCAGACTAAGACTTGCTTTCTTTTAATAAGCAGTGAGGGGACTCTCCATCTCCCACTTACCCTCAATTCCTGGTAGTTACTGGTATTTAACAAATAAGCCTGACAGCTATACTGTAACCCAAATCAAGGGTCACCTTCTTTGGCAAGCTTTTTATTTTCTCCTTCATGCTTTCCATCGTATATGGTAGCGTGTTTGTTCTACCATATTGACAATTACTGACTTTTTTTTTTTAATTTTTGTCTTCCCCACTGATTATGTGTTTCTTTACACTTTAAAATTTAGAGAAGGAACTATTTTACCTTCATCCCTCTGACTTCCTAGGATGGTGTTTATTAGTGTCTATAGCTCTAAATTTGACAGAGGCACCATGTTAAACTTGGATTAAAAAAAAAGTAGTGAGCAAAGTCCTGGGAATGTCTCAGATTCTCTTCCATGGGACTTCTTTTCATCAGCCATCAACACACTATTCTAGACTGTGGGCTTCTTGAATAGGATTCTGGCTCCCTGTGCATCTGTCACAGGAGCTGATCTCAGTAGTTGTGCCTGACAATCACTGGGGCAGGCCACATTTAGGAAACACAGGCAATAAATAAATATATGAATGTAATTCTTCTGAGCTATGACAGCCCCAGATGCCCTTGTTTCCTATGAGGGAAAAATGGGTGTGTAACAATATTAATAAGCAAGACGCAATTATTTGGGACAATTTGGGAGCAATCAAATCTGCCACTCATGCACATTTCTCATGCTACATTTTTCCCAAGAAAAAAAAAATAGTTTTAAACTTGCTTCTCCAAAAGACCCCATGAATTCAAGTTTCTTAAGCCCATTAATTTAATATGAACATTTTATACCAAAAATAATATTGAGGAATACTGCTGAGAAAGCTGCCGAGATAGAGAACGAACACTGCTTCTAGAATAGGATGTCTTACGTTATATAAGCTTCATCCTATAAATACGCCTGGCAGAAGTGTCATTCTGCATTATTTTTGCTACAATATGTGTTATTCTGAGGATCTGTTATAGTGGTGGCTTGCAGATCTACTATACTAAAACTTCCATATTGACAGTTACAAGAGAGAAAATAATCCTAATACCAAATAAACTGTCAAAAAAGATATAGCTTGGTGGTTAGAGATGCAAAATCATTTTAAAACTAAGTGAAATTATTTTAATTTTAAGATCCTGAAAATAAGTCTTTCCTGTTCTAAGAATCTGACTTGTTTTTCCTTTATTGTTCTGGCAGTCTAAAAAGGGAAACCTAACATTTTCTAGCTGATGGACAGCAGTGAATTTTTTTTTTTTTTTTTTTTTTTTTTTTTTTTTTTTTTTTTTTTTTTTTTTTTTTTTTACTGAAACACCCACACTTAAAACTTCTTGGCAGTTTTTAAGGCAGCCCTGGGTTAGGAAGAAGAAGATAAGAATATGTCACCTTTACTAAGATGAACATCTGGCTTCTAGAGACACAAAATGAAGGCAAAAATGTAGGATTTGAAAATATTTTGTCATATAAAAGTTTTCCAGTGAGAAATTTAATGGACACAGGGTCTGGAAGCTTTTGCAAATAAAAAAGAAAAACAGAATTGAAATTTGGTAGGTGTTTTCACATGTGTGAGTAAATATGGATCTTAAAGGAAATAGTGTTTTAAACAAAATATAGCAAATAGAGAATATCTAACAATTCAGAATGTTGTGTTTAATTCCAGAAACATTTATTTAGCATATGCCAAAAATTGGAAGAAGAAAATATCTTAGGATATAGATATTCATCGCCATTTACTTCTGTTTAAGTTAGTGAATGATTTTATTCTTACTGCTTTCGCACTAGTGTTATCTGAGTTAACCTTCTTTTTCAATGTAAAAATAAACTAAATAGAGCAAAGCAAAACTATTATGATTTCTCCCATAATTTAGAAAGCTCTATGACAGTCCTCAAATTTTAGTGTATAAAATAATTTACTTGGACAAAAAAAACCTGAAACATTCAGGGGTAGAACCAAAGAAACTACAGTCTTAAATAAGCCCTTGAGGGGACTGGAACATAGGGGCTTGTAAGAACCGTCATTTGAGATATGGGGCCTTAAGAACTGCAATAGCACCTGTATATTCTTTTCCAAAACTCAGCTATAAGAAGTGGTGGGTTGGAAAATGTGCAACAACTTACTTTCAGGGGGGGTGGGCTGAGGTTAATTTGTAGTGCCTGCCTATTTCCATGGTATAAATATTCCCAGTGTGGCCATGTTCAAGCTACCAACATGAAATCACTAAACATGCAAGTGGGAAGACATGCTCAGTGGCACACCATTATGTCCACCATATGTAACAGTAAAATGTGGTCAAATAGTTAGAAAATGAGGTTTTGAGGACTTATTACCCTTATTTTTTTGGTTCGGTTGATTTCTAAGTTTATAAAATGTAACTTTTAAAGATGGTTGTTTTAAGAACCATTAACAAAATTCCAAAAAAATTTAATAATTGGCTCCCATAAACCAGTTGAAGTCAGCTCCAGCACATATTAGCTGTAAGAGTCCTTATTTTATCTGCTTAACATTAGTTTGATACATAAATAATAAATGAAGAGTAAGATTCCACTAATCTTTAGCTATTAGCTATAGCTGTTACTATAGGCCAATACAATTGAATACAACATATATATGTGACTATACCGAATTTTCTTTGTATTCAAAATTCTTCCACATCTAAAAGATACAGTGTTACCACAAATACATCATGGTGAAGGCAAAGCAAATCTGGGTTACCAGGAAATATCTTAGAACTTGAACACTGGAGCTTTGGTTACTGAGAAGGGCACGACTTACAGTGAGGTATGGCAGGGGTAATATGGTACTAACTCATGGACATTTTTGGTCAAATGGTGAAGTATACAGCTGGTTTTTAAACTCTCAACAGTTTATGCAGTAAAATAGTCTATAATGTACACACAGTGCCATTTCTAGGAATAGCCTGTTGGCTTATCTAAGACTTCCCAACTTCTACTGGTAAGGAAACACTGCTTAACAGGTATATTATCACCTCTCAAGGCCACAGAACACCTTAAAATGTTATTGAATAAATGTTACTCAAGTGATCTACAAGAGTTGAAGTTTTCTCTTTTCCTAGAAAGATCCTATTCATTAGTTGTCCATGCTCTGTGGTAACAGCAATAATTACTATTATTCTTTCTACAGTAAGAGAAACAGAAAAATAAAGCTCCTAGGTAACTTTCTACCCAGGACATTAATAGCAGACAGAGATTTAGAAGTTCATTTTTTTCCCCTTTAAATCACAGGGTGGCTATAAAACAAATACATGAAATGACCATTTTACACATGCTTTTTGCCTTGAGTACTATCAATAACATACCCTCTAATGCTAATTAAATAAAATCAGTAGGTCATGTTTTTGTACTTTTTGTACTGTCCTCAAAGTCATCTTTATCATGTGAGCTATTTATCTGGCTGGCTTAGGTAAGAATTTCCTGACCAAGCGCTAAGATCCCCTTGTTCCTTTTTCTGCTTTATTGCAATAGAGTGTTTTGTACCAAAGCTCAAGAAACAAGGCTGCTCCAAATCAGTATTCAGAAAATTAAGTGTACTGTTCAATTCCTGTAACTGAATTAGAAGCTGACTCTCTGGATTATTTTCCTGTACATTAGGTGGAAAAAAAGGGTATCATGGTTTTTTTTGGCTTTTTTTTTTAAGTCAAATATTATGGTTTACAGTGGTGTTGAAAAGAGAATTGAAGGGGTGCTTGGGTGGCTCAGTGGGTTAAGCATCTGACTCTTGACTTCACCTCAGGTCATGGTCTCATGGTTTATGGGTTCGAGCCCCATGGTGGGCTGTGCATTGGCAGCAAGTAGCCTGCTTGGGATTCTGTCCCCCTCTCTCTGTGCCTTTTCCTTGCTTGCTCTATCTCTCTCCAAAAAAAAAAACTTAAACTTTTTTTTTAAAAAAGGAGAGAACTGAGAACTAACCGTTGGCAAAATTAAGAGAAATGTACTTACGAAAATCATTTTCCAATGTCTCTATATTTCTGCAAATGCTGTAGAACTAACTACCATGCAGACATCAAGAGTATATTCATGGGTGAACTTTCAGACTCCCATTGATTCGGACTTGAACCACAACTCTTCAAGCTCACAACCCTGCCTACCCAGATGGTGTCTTCCCATTGCCACCACCCCTTCCCTGCTGCCAATTCTACTCAATGTCCATTCTCACTGAGGTGTTTTTCTTAACCTGTAATTAATTAATTCTTGAGAAAGGTGTCAGCTGATTTTAAAAACTCTAGAAGTCTTATCTTAAAATTTATCTGCAGTTGAATCAGTGACTCTTACTTACTTAAATTCAAAAGTCTATGGTTTTAACCCACAACTATATGATCGACTATTGCACAATAAAGCAGGAAGGTATATCCAACGGAAAAAAGAATGTCTCTTCAACAAATGGTGTTGGGAAAACCAGATAGCAGCAAAAGAATGAAACGAGACCACTTTCTGACATCATACACAAAAGTAAATTACAAATGGATGAAAGACCTAAGTATGAGACAGGAAACCATGAAAAGCCTAGAATACAAAACAGGCAGCAACCTCTTTGACACTGGCTGTAAGAACTTCTTACTAGACATGTCTCTGGAACCAAGCAAAACAAAAGCAAAAATGAACTACTGGGATCTCATCAAGATAAAAATCTTTTGCACAGTAAAGGAAACAATCAACAAAACTAAAAGGTAACTGATGGAATGGGAGAAGATATTTGCAAATGACATATCAAATAAAGGTTTAGTATCAAATATCTATAATGAACTTATCAAACTTGACACCCAAAAAACAAATGATCCGGTTAACAAATGGGCAGAAGATATAAATAGACATTTTTCCACAGAGGACAGACAGATAGCCAACAGACACATGAAAAGATGCTCAACATCACTCACCATTAGGGAAATATAAATCAAAACCACAATAAGATGCCACCTCACACACTTTTCAGAATGCTAAAATTAACAACACAGTAAATAATAGATGTTGGTGAGGATGTAGAGAAAGGAGAATCCACTTACACTGTCGGTAGCAATGCAAACCAGTGCAGCCACTCTGGAAAAAGTATGGAGGTTCCTCAGAAAGTTAAAAATGGAATTCCTCTATAACCCAGCAATTGCACTACTAGCTATTTACCAAAGGAAATAAAAATTATTGATTCGAAGGGGCACACACACCCTGATGTTATTAGTAGCATTATCAACTATAGTCAAATTATGGAAAGAGCCCAAATGTCTATCAACTGATAGATGGATAAAGAAGATGTGGTATATATACACAAAGTAATGTTACTCAGCCATCGAAAATGAAATCTTGCCATTTGCACTGACGTAGATGGGGCTAGAGTGTATTATACTAAGTGAAATAAGTCAGTCAGATAAAGATAAATGTCACATAATTTCGCTAATATGTGAAATTTAAACAGGGGCGCCTGGATGGCTCAGTTAAGTGTGGGACTGACTCCTGATTTCAACTTAAGCCATGATCTCATGGCTCTAGCCGTGAGTCAGGCTCTGCACTGGCAGCATGGAGCCTGCTTGGGATTCTCTCTCTCTCCTCTCTCTCTCTTTCAGTTCTTCCCGAACGTGTGCACATTCTCCCTCTTTCTAAATACATATGTACATACATACATACATACATACATAAATGTAATAAAAAAAAGAAACCGAACATGAACATGGGGAAGGGGGAAAAGATAGGAGGCAAACCATAAGAGACTCTTAATGACAGAAAACAAACTGAGGGCTGCTGGAGGTGAAGTGGGAGGAGGATGGGCCACATGGGTGACAGGGATTAAGTAGGACACTTGTGATGAGCGCTGGGTGTTGTATGTAAGTGATGAAACACTAAATTCTACTCCCAAAACAAATGTTAACCAACTAGAATTTAAATAAAAACTTGTGGGGCACCTGAGTGGCTCAGTTGGTTTAGTGTCCAACTTCGGCTCAGGTCACGATCTTGCAGTTAATGAGTTAGAGCCCTGTGTGGGGTTCTGTGCCGACACCTTAGAGTCTGGAGCCTGCTTCACATTCTGTGTCTCCCTCTCTCTCTCTGCCCCTCCCCTGCTCATGCTCTGTCTCAAAAATAAATAAACATTAAAAAAATTAAATAAAAACTTAAAACAAAAATAAAATAAGTTGTTAATGGTTTTTTAAAAAAGTGTCAAGCATTTCAATTAGGGAAGAGTGTGCTTTCATCAAAACCCTAGGTCCTCACAGTACAGAGTCAGAGTGCCAGCCTTCTTCCTCTGAGTCTCTGCCTCTCTTGTTATTTCATTCACTGTCTCTGGAGTTTAGAAGCTGCCTAAGACAGTAGTTATACCAGTGTGGGCTTATTATCTGCTAATGTTGGCTTTTCATTAGGAGAATAAGAAGTTTAAAATTAAGGTTTTATATATATATGGACCACTTGTTAACCTTGCAAAATATAAGGACACTTATTGATTATAATTCTATGAGGACTCATGGATCACTGAAGAGGCTTTAAGTTATATATACCATGTTTGACATTAATAGGGGGCGAAAGAAAAGTACGTACATTTTCCTAGTAATGTATTTGATCTCATGCTATAGAAAATCATCCATTTATGAAATAAATAGTTGACAAACTATGCCCCTTTCTCTTCTCTAATAATGTAGAACATCTATAGTCACTATACTAAGTGAAAATTATCAGCATAATACATGTCTTATTCTATATATTATAAATATACATATTGATTTTTAAAAATAATTTTTAAATGAGTTAAATGCATTACTTTGCCCTTAAGTATATTAAAATGTATTTTCCAACTTCAAAATGTCACAAAAAATAAATGTCAAAATGTCACTGATTTTTAATTTGCCACCATTGGTATTATTAGTTATCAATAGTACCAAATACCTACTCAATTCAATATATTATTTCTAAGATAAAGATAATTTATAATTTATTCCAAGAAAACCAGGCATAGAGTATGTTCCTAAAATGAACTAATATATTCATTTTCCACATTCAAATATAATTTAGGCAAGATATAAATGGAACTTATCTGACAACATGTTATGAATTGTCAAAAATCTTCATCCCAAATAAAACAGACCCATATAAAATATTAACAATAGCCTATGCCTGAAATAAAACTTTAAAGAGATAATTATAAGGGAAGTCAGCCTATCTAATTATACTTATTTTAATAACAAAAAGTACACATAAAGTTTCACTGTAATTATATACTAAGGTGATATGCTATATAGCCCTTAAACTTCTTTGAAAAATAGGCAATAGCAATCAAATTCTCTCTTCCAATACAGGAAAATAATCACTTTATTCAATTAATTTAAAGCCTTCTCCTTGAATATAAGGTAGACAAGATTAGCTTGTTATTCCAGTTTCTTCCTAACCTGGTTGCACATAAACGAAATGAGACTTGAAGATTAACTTAGCCACTGGCTGAGTCAGCCCTCTTAGCTCTGGAATGGGGTAGGATCCCGTCCAGGGCAGTAAAGTTTCAGCTCCCATTAGCCTTGCTTCAATAGGATTCCTTGGCCATCTTCAGCTTTTAAATCCAGACGTACATGACAAAGGGATTCGGAGACATTCACTGACTTACAATTTATGACTGCAAACATATTTTAAGCCTAAAGTGGACAAGGTACAATTTCAATCCTCAGGAAGATTATATTTTCAAAGAAGACAATACACATGACTACCTTAAATTAGAATTAACAGTAGGGGGGAAAAATCAAACAGGGTAGGAGTCTAACCTGCCATGTGATTCTGACAGTTTTAGGAGGTTTTACATTAGCATTTCCAACTTGACAGCTTCCTTTTCTGACAATATGTTGTTTGCTTAAATGTGTTAATGCAACCTAGCTGGGAAGGGAGAACAGATGGAAAGGCACCTGTATGAACCATGTAAGCCCTTTTCAAAACTTTATTTTTTTGTACTGTGTTGATTGTCTTTAAGGAAATTGGACACAGTATTCTTTTTAAAGCATGTTTATTTGCACATATTCAGTCCCTTCAATTAAAAAGAATCTATGTAAGAAAATTGTGTTTATATCCACAAAACCACAAAACTTAAACGAGGTAATTACTTACTATGTGCTAGGCACTGGGCTAGAAATCAGCATATGACTTTGTTTTAGAGCACTGAATCTTCTAGAAATGCCTGGTTTAGACTTGCACTAAATCTTCAGGTTATGCACAAAACTATCACCTGCCCTGGATAAAGAACATGGCTAGGTGGTATTTTCAGGAGTGTGAGAAGTTATTGCTTCCTTGGACTAACAGAAGAGAATCAAAGAACAGGGATATAGAAAAAATAGGAAAGACTCTAAAAACAAAGCGTGAGAAAGGAACAGGAGCCCTAGTGAAGATAAATAAATCTTAGTGTGTAGTTTCTAGTTATGAAAGAGTCATAAATAGGGATAATGGTAACTTTTCCTGGGAGGATATGGGAACTCTTGAGTACACTGGGACCAGAGCAGGAACAGGGAATATGACAGGGATATATGGGGCCAAGTTCCCTTGTTCTCTCTCTCAGGTCTCTTACCTTAAACCCAGCTACCAGGGAACATGCAAAACAGAGATCTAGAACATGCTATAACTCTGGAACAAATAAATATTTTCCTCCCAAGGATCTCAATGAGTACTGAGTGCAACAATCAAGGAATGACTCTCCAACGTGCCTCTCCCTTGGATGACTTATCTTCTAGGTAACAAGAGTAAAACAAGTAATATTCCTCTCCAGTGATACAATTCTTAAACGCCATCAGAGTTGCAGTTAATGAATTAAACACTTCATTAGCAAAACCTCTGGATGTCTTCAGCAAAGGAAAGCTCTTTTTCCACCTTTTAAAGTTTCTGAATGCACTGGCTTAAAACTCATGACACGCAAAAACTGGTGTTTAAAAATCACATAACTTTTCCATCTTCTTGCAGTGTCCACTGTCACATTGAACAGCACTTCCCCATCCTGCTCCACATTCAATCTGTAATCATGACCTTTCATTTTTTAAATGATTCTTGATTCCACCTCCAACTACCAGGAAGCCATCGTTTCTGACATGGGCTATTGCCAAAGCTACCTACAGGATGCACTAGCATTTCCAAGTGCTTTATATCACTCTAATCTGTCCTCTCTGATTTCACCAGAGTAAGCTTTTAAAAATGTAAATCTGCGTATGCCATATCCCTGTTTAAGACTCTTTCAAGGTTTGTCATTGTTTCTAAAATAAAAGCACAACCCAGGGTACCTGGGTGGCTCAGTTAGACTCTTGGTTTCAGCTCAAGTCATGATCACACGGTTTCATGAGTTCAAGCCCAGCATCAGGCTCTGCGTGGACAGGGCAGACCCTGCTTGGGATTCTGTGTCTCCCTCTCTCTCTGCCCCTCCCCCACTCATGAGGTCTCTGTTTCTCTCAAAATAAATAAATAAACTTAAAAAAAAAGAAAAAAAAGAAAAAACCCCTCAACAAGGTCCTTAATCCACACATTGGTCTTCATATTGGGCTGCATATTGAAATCACTTGCTAAGAAAAAAAAAAAAAAAAAAAAAAAAAAAATGCTGACACCTGGGCTCCACTCTCAGAGATTATGATGTAATTGGTGTGGGGTAGGGCTGGGCAGCTGCATTTTTTTAATTTTTTTTTTTTACTTTTATTTTTTATTATTGTTTTTAAAAATTTTTTTTTAACGTTTTTATTTATCTTTGAGACAGAGAGAGACAGAGCATGAACAGGGGAGGGTCAGAGAGAGGGAGACACAGAATCTGAAACAGGCTCCAGGCTCTCAGCTGTCAGCACAGAGCCTGACGTGGGGCTCAAACCCACAAACCATGAGATCATGACTTGAGCCGAAGTTGGACACTCAACCAACTGAGCCACCCAGTCCCTTAACGTTCAACCCAGAGAAAACCTGTGCCACCAGGGGCTGAGAACTGGTGTTTCCAAGCTGCATCATCCAATATGAAAGCCATTTAGCACATGTGGCTATTATGCACTTGAAGTGTGGCTAGTCTGAACACAGACATGCTGCTACTGTAAAACGCACACTAGATTTTAAAGACTTAGTATGAAGAAGAGCAAAATATCTCAGTATCTTTTTACACATCACAATGACAATATTTTGGAAATATGTGTTAATTAAAACAATATGAAAATTAATTTTGCTTAACTTTCTCTTTAAATATTTTATTTTTGAGAGAGAGAGACAGACTGCGAGTGGGGGAAGGGGGGGGGGGGAGAGAGGGAGAGAGAGAGAGAGAGAGAGAGAGAGAGAGAGAGAGAGAGAGAGAGAGAATGAATCTGAAGCAGGCTCCAGGTTCTGAGCTGATAGCACAGAGCCTGACACAGGGCTCGAACTCATGAACCGTGAGATCATGACCTGAGCCGAAGTCGATGCTTAACCGACTGAACCACCCAGGCGCCCCAATTTTGCTTAACTTCTTAATGTGGCTAATGGAAACTTTTAAGGTTCATATTTGGCTCCCATGACATTTCCATCAGACAGCATTACTGTAGAGCCTTATCCAGCATCACATTCCTGCTTCTCCCTCTGCTTTGCCCTGGACTTCTCTTAATTTCTGATACTCATTTTGTTTCTTTCACCACAAGGTCTTCATTTGTGCTCTGTCCGGACTGCATTCTTTCCCTTCTTTTTTCTCATTAACTCCAAGTTATCCTTTAGATCTCATGTCAAGAAGTAATAGGCCACATCTGTCTCCAATGGCCAAACACACACACACACACACACACACACACACACACACACACACAAACTTCTGAGACCACATAATGTCCATTTCTCCTATAGTAAGCCCTGTGAAAACTGAGGTTAATACCTGCTTTTGCATGATGGCTTGACTTATATATCTGCTAAAAATGACCAGGGGCCCTGGGGTGGCTCAGTCGGTTGAGCATCCAACTTTGGCTCAGGTCATGATCTCACAGTTCGTGGGTTCAAGCCCCACGTCAGGCTCTGTGCTGACAGCTCAGGGCCTGGAACCTACTTCGGATTATATGTCTCCCTCTCTCTGCCCCTCCCCTGCTCATGCTCTGTCTCTCAAAAATAAATGTTAAAAAAATATTTTTAAAGGACCTAACACCAGAATCAAAAATATAGAAACAGTCATATTAGAAATACTAAATCTATAAAACATTTGTCCACACACCAGAAAGTCCTTTTCTAATATGTACAAACTTCAGATGACTTTCTGATCTGGGAAACACACAGACACACACACGTGCATATATGTATGTATATATTCTCTACCTCCTCCTACAGTGATACTCTGAGAGTGTAAGCTAATTTTATATTTACATACATATTTATATATATACATATATACTTATATGTAGGTTTGTGTTCTTAATGCTATTTTGCCTATTTTAATATTTTATTGCTAAAATCTAACCATGGGGATAAAAATAAGCTTTTAGTGTGGCAAAAGGAACCATATTATTTATAAAGGTGCTAAAGAAAAACATTACTTTCTATATGAAGAGAAGGAAATATCTCAAAGAATGCTACTTGATTCTTCAGAACATCTGTAACCATTTTTAAGTGGGAAGCACATAGTTCTTCAACATTTTAGTAAATAATTCCTTTTTCTTTGAGTTAACTATATGTATATGATATATGTATATATATATGTGATATATGTATATATATTATATATGATGGTCATAAATAATGGATGTGAATGTTAACAGTTACAACACAAATATAAAGCAAAATAAATAAAATCACTATCCTTGTACTTTTATGAGATATGCTACATCATGGAAGAGTTACTGTGGTTAATACTTTTCATGGTTAATTCAAATCACCTTGATACAATCTATCTTTTAGAAAAAGAGAAAGGGTCTTTTAGAAAGAGTCTCATTTTATTATAAAGACATAATGATGAAATTTAATGGGGAAAAAAAGCCTTTAACAAAAGTTAACATGACCCTCATCCACCAGCCTTATTCTATAAACCAAGCTGAGCCCCAGTCAACTCATTATTGAATCCTTACCATTGCAAAGTCGTCTCCATGAGGGAGGCCAATGAGGTGTGAGGTTTCCTACTGATTTGTCCATTTGGTAAGATCCAACTTTTCCTATTTTAAAATACATAACTCCCAAGAGGGTGATCAAGGCAAATTATTAAACTAAAGCACATGGTTCATTGACCTAGTTGGAGAAACACTTTGTCCCATGTAATCTCAAATAACTGATTTAAAATTTTCTTTTCATTAATTTCATTAATTTTCATTAACAATTTTCATTAAACATGATTCAACTCAATATGATGACTTAGATCAGAGGTCAGCAAACTTTTTCTGTCACTATGGCATGAAAACAACCATAGGCAATGCATAAATGAATGAGCATGGCTGTGTTTCAATATAACTTTACTTCAAAATAGGTGTTGGGCCAGATTTGGTCTGTCAGCTGTTGATGACTCACCTGTTAGATGAAGAAAAGTAAATAGCTCTAAAAAGTTGACCATAGACTTATCGAAAGAAAACTACAAAAATGATTCCCCAGCTGAAATTTTATTGTAATACTTCTTTTCTTAGGAGTCGCTATTTTTTCTTTCTGTAATTGAGCATTGCTTTGCAGTTTACATCATTGCCTACGACCTGATGACTTCTTACAAGAACCATGCAAAGTAGCTCTTACTGCTTTCTACTTAATAAATGAGGAAATTGAGGTCAGCCATATGAAATTATTCTCCTAAGATCATACAGGTATAAAAAGCAGAGGTCACACAGTTCTTCATTCAAGCTAGTGCGTGAGTGTATGTGTGTGTGTGTGTGTGTGTGTGTGTGTGTGTGTGTGTATGTGCGCGCGTGCATGCATGTGTATTTCCCTACTGGAAATCACTGATAGGTTTTAAAACTGTAATTACATTTCCATGTTAGATAAAATTGTAATACTTTTTCAATAGGATACTAGTAATATATTTTCTGAACCATGACATCAGAAGTTATATTGAGTTAGAAATAAATCAATCATAATTTGCCATCTATCTCATAATACATTCCTGTCAGAGGAACAGATCCAGATATAAATAGTCATGTTAAGTAGGTTATAAGTTAGCAAGGTTATAAGTAAAAACATTTAATAATGGAAAATAGTGCGACAAAACTACTTGACTCTGACCTATAACACTTATTGTTTGTTCCACATAATTTGTCAACTGTACATTAATACCTCTTTTTTCCTATGTTTATATCTAGTTTTTCAAAACACTTTAGGTTCCGTGAGAGAGAACAGAGGCTATCTTAAGTTTCTTTCACCTTTTTCACAAGGCAGCCCCGAACGTGGCATGTAATAGATGTATCTTAAGTCCATCTATAAACATAAATAAGAAATTCAGAAAAATAATACTTATGAGATTGCCATATTTTTGTATATTAAGTACAAATACATCCTTGTAAACTAATGTAAGTTTCTATATTTGCTCAAATATTCTATAATGGAACTAGGCACATTAAGTAATTATTTCAGTATAATGTTCCTAGAATTGTTAGAATTTATTCTAATAAACCATATCAAAAATAATACATGGTTACTTGAATCTAAATATATCTCTTGTCGTAGAAAACACATCAGATAGAATTTTCAGATATTTAAATGCTAGGCAACATTATAATTTACGAGAGTATTATGCCTCTGGAGACACATGAGAGTTCAAATAAGATGTGTTCTATCTTTTTACAGAGTAAAGATGCTAAAAATAGCATGGGTTTAAGGCTGGGCCAGTTTTGTGAAATTGCTATCACTTCACTGGAAAATGTTGGAAATGAAACCAGTCTGTTCTGGGGGGCCTCCTGTAGATGATGGATTGGCACTCACACACCAGCCCTTTAGTGTCGTTACAACAAAGGCCTTTTACTGTTCATGGTTAAACTTAACACTAAGTATAATCTAAATGTATGACACCTCATTGTACTTGTAGTACAGTATGCAAATATAAATAAAGTTACCACAAATTGGTGAACAATTAATGAGATTCATTGCAGGGATATTTCATCACTGAATGCTGTTTTCCTGCCAACTGAGACATAATATATTTAATTCTAAATGACACCACCTGCTCCCACCTCTAAGTGAAATGAAAAAGCTGCCAAAGGGCATGTTGGGAATTAACTTGCAGGCTTCCTTTTAATCAGGCATATCTCCATAATACTGAAAGCCAAAAACATAACATAATGAAAAATAACACAGCTTTGTAAGTCGATAGTTGAATTTGGAGTGCTTGTTCAATAAAAGAAACAGGATATACAGCATGATATTCCACGACAATAGTATTCTTCTCTTGCTGTGAAATTACTTTCTTACTCTAACACAGAAAAAGGAAAAAGATGTGTAATAAAATACAATATTATCTGACACGACATCAATAAGAGGTGACTTGTGTAAGAGAGAAAAGTGAAGTGAATGTTTTCATTTGTCATAGTTACCATGACAATGACAACTGTGAACTTACAGCGAGTCTTTTATCTGAGGATTTGAAAGTGCTTCCCTAGCATTAATTGATAGTATTTCAATATATACACCCAGGGAAGAATCAATGGGTTATCACACTCATTTTCCTAACATGTAAGAGGAGTTAGAGTATGGACAGGTACTTTTTCAAGAACCTTCCAGGAGTTTCCTTATGACTTTTCTCTTGATTTTTAGTCCTTTCTCCTGAGCAACAGCACTCTGTTCAGTGTGAACACTGGAGGGTGGCAGAAGAGCACATACACTGGTTATACCAATTTCTTACCTAGGAAGACCAGGAAATGAGAATTTGATTTCAGAACTCAAGTTGCGAAGGATGAACTTAGTACTGGGCAGTATAAATTCTGCCAAATTATTTTCCCACTAAGACCTGTTTTCATCCTCAGAAGTCTCAAAGTGATGCTCTAATTAAAAATGATGTCAAAATCACATTTGAACTGCTTATGTTTGTAAAATAAATTTGAAAGGTGCTAAGCCCAAACAAAATGATTCATATAGAAATATGTACGTGCTAGGGGCACGTGGTGGCTCAGTCAGTTTAGTGTCCTACTCATGGCTTTGGCTCCAGTCATGATCTCACAGTTTGTAAGTTCAAGCCCCACATCAGGCTCTGCACTCCTTGGGATTCTCTCTCTGCCCCTCCCTTGCTTACTCTCTTTCTCTGTCTCACAATAAACTTTTTTAAAAAGTTTAAAAATTTTGGGGCGCCTGGGTGGCGCAGTCGGTTAAGCGTCCGACTTCAGCCAGGTCACGATCTCGCGGTCCGTGAGTTCGAGCCCCGCGTCAGGCTCTGGGCTGATGGCTCAGAGCCTGGAGCCTGTTTCCGATTCTGTGTTTCCCTCTCTCTCTGCCCCTCCCCCATTCATGCTCTGTCTCTCTCTGTCCCAAAAATAAATAAACGTTGAAAAAAAAAAAAAAGTTTAAAAATTTTAAAAAGAAAGAAATATGCACTCTCCCACTCATTCAGCAGTCATTTACTCGAAACATATTCCTAAATTTCATCTATATGCCAGAATCTAGGCACTAGGAATAGGGCAATGAACAAGATGGGCAAAATCCTTGCCCTCATGGAGGTTACAAGCTGATGAGAATGGGATAGGAGCTTTTACAGAGTAGTTACAGTGTGTTTCTCTGAAGAGAGAACAGTTGAACGGGAATCTGGATAAGGTGAAGAAAGGAACCAAGCAAATACTGATTATGTTGCATGCCTTCCCCTCTTTCCTGCTCACTGTGCTCCTGCAGGTGTCCCATCTCCATCATTATTTATTCCATGTGCTATTATTCCTCACCAGTATACAAATATGTTCTAACATACTCCATTCTAAAAATAATAAGATGCATAATATTTATTTTATATTTAACCCCATACCTTCCCCAAAAATCATCTCCCTCCATTCATCTTTTTCCCATTATATACAAAGTCCTCAAGATAGTTGTCTGTGGAGTGCCTGGGTGGCTCAGTGAGTTAAATGTCCGATTTCGGCTCAGGTCATGATCTCACAGCTTTGAGTTCGAGCCCTGCATTGGGCTCGGTGCTGACAGCTCAGAGCCTGGAGCTTGCTTTGAATTCTGTGTCTCCCTGTTTCTCAGCCTCTCCCATGCTCATGCTCTGTCTCTAAAAAAAAAAAAAAAAAAAAACATTAAAAATTAAAAAAAAATTGTTGTCTGTACTCAAAGTTTTTTTTTTCCCTTCCATTTGTTCTTGAACCCACACCAAATTGCCAAAGTCAATTCTCAGCCTACATCTTCCAGCAGCACTGGACACACTGGATTCTTCTTCTATCCTTTATTCTCTTGGCTTTGAGCACACCACACTCTTAGAAGCACTGGCTACCTGTCTCAGTCTTCTTCTCTGGTTCCTTCTCACCTTACTGAGAACATTGAAGTGCTCCAGGCCTCGGTCTTTGTACCTTCCCTTCACTATCTACACTCACTCTGGCTCATCTAGGCCATCTTTTCAACATATAGAGGACTCCCAAATGTATCTGCAGCACAGAACCTTTCCAGATTCAGATATCAAACTGTTTACTTGACATCTCCACTTAGTTGTCTAATAGCTATCACAAATAAAATGCCTCAATCTAATTCTTAATTTTTTATTCCCACACATGCTTGATACTCCGCCAGTCTTCCTCATTGTGGCAAACATGGCTGCCACAATATCATCACCCTGTGTGCTCTTCTTGCAGTATGACTTTGACATGCTTTCCATTGAGTGGTAATGTGTCTCCCTTTAATCTGGGTGTGCCTTTGTGATTGCTTTGTCTAACAATGTACGGGGGAATTGATATTATGTGATTTTTAAGACTAGATCATGTGGGGTGCCTGGGTGGCTCAGCCGGTTAAGAGGCTGACTCTTGATTCCAGCTTGGGTCATGATCTCATGGTTCGTGAGTTCGAGCCCTGCATTGGGCCCTGTGCTCACTGTGCAGAGCCTGCTTAAGATCTTTTGTTTTCCTCTTTCTCTCTCCGGCTCACATGCATGCATGTGTGCTCGTTCTCTCTCAAAAATAAAGTAGACTTAAAAAAAAAAAAAAGGTTCGGTCATGAAAATTTCATGAACTTCCATTCAGTTCTCTTGGGTTACTCACTCTCAGAATCTACCTTCTGTGCTATGCAGAAGCCTTAACTGGCCCACATGGAAAGATTATCTGGAGAGGTCGTGTGTAGGTATTCTAGCTAACAACAAAGCTGAGGTCCTAACCAAAAGACAGTATCAATTTCTAGACAAGTCAATGAAGACACTTCCAGATAATTCCAGTTTTCCACTACTGAGTCAAACCTAGGCTTTAAATCTTTCCAACCGAGGCTCCAGATATTGTAGAAGACAGACAAGGGCTATCTTGGACCCTGTTTGAAACTAACCCATTGAACTTTAAGCAAAGAATTATGGCAATTTTTGTGCCACTAGGTTTATTACAACAATAGCAACTGGAATGGATTTACCAGTTGCTCAGGACAAAACTCTGGGAATCACCTTTAATTTTCTCCTTTCTCTCATGTCCACAGTCAATCTATCAGGAAACCCTATGAAATCTAGCTCTTCCTTCGAAATACATCCAGGACCTACAACTTCACACCATTCTCTGTCTTATTTGGACTATTATAGTAGCTTCCTAACTAGTCTTGCTTCTGCCTTCCCTCTCATACTATCCATTCTCAACACAACATGAAGAGTACGTTTCTAATGTCACTTCAACACTCAAAATTCTCCAATGGCTTTCTCTGTGATACAGCTTAAAAGCTGAAATCCTTAATGGCCTATAAGACACTTCATGATCTGGGCCTTTAACAACTTGCTGACCTTATTCTTCTCCAGTCTCCCTGCCTTGCTTGTTTCATTCTAGATACAATGGCCAATGGCCTCCCTGTTCTTCCTTAAAATACTTGGCACAGTCCTGCTTCAGGGTCTTTATACTTGCTGTACCTTCTGCCTGGAGTATGCTTCTCCCAGATGGCCATGTGGCCACTTATTCATTTCCCCCAGGTCTGTAGTCAAAAGTACCTTGTCAAAGAGGACTTCTCCAAATAACTTACACAAGATAGCACACCTTATACCCATCATTCTCTATTCTTATGCTGATTTGTCATCATGTGCATTACTATACATTTTATTTTTTGCTTATGGTCTCTCTCCTATAGGATGAAAGCTTCATGCAGAAAAAAATTTTGTCTTATTGCAAGTTCTAGTCCCCAGAGCTACAGTGGTCCCTACTGATAACAGAACTTAATAAATATTGCTTCTTGTTAAACACCATCCTAAGCAAAGGGGGGGTTCAAGTACAAAGGCCTTGAAATAGGAACCAGCTTGACCTATTTGAGAAACCAAGAGTGACCAAGAGAGAGCATACATGGAGGAAAGCAAATCTGGTGAGGCAGCAGCAGAAGTCAAAGACCAGAACACACAGGTCCTTAAATTCAATGGCAAAAACCAAGGGGTGAAAACTGAAGGACAGTTATGTGATCTGATTGGTGTTTTAAAATTTTAACTCTGGATGTCTGTAGAAGATAGCCCATACAAAGATGAAGAAAAGAACTATTAGGGACACCAGTTCAGAAGGTTTTACAGTAATTCAGACAAGCAAGAGATGATGGTGGCTTGGACTGTGATAGTAATGACAAAGGGCTCAAAGGTGGTCAGATACAGGATGTATTTTGAAAGCAGAGCTGAAAAGATCTGATAGTTTTGATAGAAGATGATGAAAGCAATCAGGGATAACTCCTAAAATTCTGGTAATAGCAAATGGCTAAACCATGGTATGGTTTTAGCAGAGATTTTGCTTTAAACAAGAGTCCTATTTTTATATGATAAATTCAGAGTTGGCAAGTCTCAAAGCAATGTTCAATTGCACGATGGCTTAGATAAAAAAAAGTCCTCAGAACCAATGGGTGAATACTTTGATTCTCAGAAAGCCCTGGACATAATACCTAAACTTGAATAAAAACACACCAAAAGATTAACAATGACAGCTTCATATAATGAGACCCATATATGCCACTGTCTTGAAGAAGAACACCCAACACCTACATGCATAGATGGCCTAAAACAACCTAAAGACTGACAGATTTGGTATATGTCAGGCAAGCCATCAAGAAAATTCCACAGACCTCTGCCTGAGGAGACATAACTCTTCAGAACATTTACAGATGCATCAGGAAAAAAAAAATACACTAAAACCCGAGTATGAAACTACTCATATAAAGAATTAAGTACTTACATGTCTTTCTCCCAACATGCACATAAAAGAAAACAAATTTGTAAGACAGCTGCTGACCAAGGCTAAAAAGGAATGTAAAATATTGAACCATATATAAGAACTACAGCTCTGTAGGGAGCAGCCATTAAAATGGGCTTCAGTGACTTGGTGCTATCAAGCAGAAAAAGTAAGCTTGCCTGAACATCTCTTCTATTTGTAAACTATTAACTCTTAACGTATTTGTCATTCAGTTTCCTGAACATATTTTGGCAGTCACTTTTCTTCCTCTCTTCTCCAGAAGGAGAAGTGAAAACTATTACTGTACTATCTTCAGCGATAATTATTCTGATATATACACAAATATGCATACACAAATATGTATACACAAATATATATCTTTACATATATATTTCTTTATATGATATATATCTTTAAAATTGACCATGTGGATTTTCTTTGTCCTGCCTATTCTTACATTTTTTCAGTGGCCAAAAAAAAAAAATGATTTTCTTCTCGTAGTCTGGAACTCACCGGGAGACAGACAAGTAAGAGAATCAAATGTGAGCTTTATTACTGGTAAAGCTGACCAAAGAATGTGGCTTACAGGTGCAACCATAGTGAACCCTCTAACACCTTCTAATACTCCTGAATTGGACACCTGCCAGACACTCAGGTGAGACCCTGTCCTGGAAGCAGAGAAGAGCAGAGAATGTGTGTCTCAGAGAGAGAAGACAAAAAGAGCGATCTGGGCACAATCATTTTCTTCTGCCAAACTCAACAATGAAAAGAAGCCACTCCTTCTGCCCTGGAAGGAGCAAATGATGAAGTAGAGAAACAGACCTCTTCCTCCCATGCTTTTCTCTCTTGGAGAATAGAGTAGAAATTACCTTCCCTCCATGAAAACATAAAGAGTTAAGAATAAATGTTCCTCCATCTGACTCTCCTAAATTGGACAAGGGAACTAAATTTTATCTTTAATTGTAGAGTTGGATTTAAAAAAAATCTACATATATCTTCCCTTTTCATTATTCCTGACATACGTTAATGAGGTAGTTGTGGCTACTAGGCATAGATGCAGAGGAAGAAGTTTGAAACCTCCATCTCTAGCTTATGGGATTAAGCAAAACCTTTTCTGTGTGCATGTTTTACCTGAAAAGTGACTATACTATCTCCTAGAGTTCTGTTAGAATTAAATAAAAAGAAATTTTAAGGGCTTGGCATGAGCACTGATTTAATGCCATCTCTTTTTTGATTCAAGACTAGTATAAGAATTAAAATTTATATTGAATAAAACACAACTTTGCCACTTGGTTGATCTTAACAGTCACTGGGACTAATATATATATAGCTATCATATGACATGAATCTTCAAAACACATACACACACAACGAAACAAACCACCATCATGAAACAAATATCCTCAGCATCCTGACCACAGTGCATGAACGCTGCTAATGTCACTATGGGACAAAGTCCTTTCCAGATTTATTTAGTAGGGCATGTAGAAAGCTTAATATGTTTTGATAATGAGATGAAGATCCTTTAAAATCACATCTATTAAGAGCTAAAAATAATTTTACTATTCTTCCAACCCCTTTATTCAAAAAATGTATCAAAACCAAGATAAAGAAAGGTTAAATGACTTGAAGTTACACGATTTGTTCTTATTCATTGTGTTCTGACTCCTGGCTCTCTGCTCCTTCCTCTTCTTCAGCCATATGGAAGGAAACACAGAGGAAGAGATGTAGTGGGGATGCAGGGTGACTACAGACAACAAGTACTTTGAGTACAGAGTGAATGAGATAAAGGATGAACATGGAAAGCAGCCAGAACATTCTGAACACAAATATTGCTAATTTTGTGATAAGTCCCAAACAAAATGCGTATTATGATTACATTATGCTCTTGAGTTCAGTGTTTGCACCTTAGCCCTGCTTCTTGTCATGATCACAGAAGCAAGATTTTACAGTTTCCCTGGCCATTGGCTCACCATTTATCACATTGATTCCATATTTCTACTTAGTGATGATTAAAATGAGCACAGGACTTTCCTGTAGCAGTAATATTGAATATTATCATACAATTCTCTCGAGGGCAAAAGAATGTGCTGACAATACTTTTTGCTTAAGAACCCTGACAACCAACTCAAGCATGAGCAGGGTAGCCATAGAGAAATATCTGCTGAACCAAAAATATGGGGACACATCAAATCTGTGACCCAAAGAAAAGATAGCACTGGCAACGTGACCACTCTGGAATTCAAGTCTATATCCTGCATTTTAGCCCTAGAGCTGATGCCATGTACATTGAACCAAGGAATCACTCTAGCAATGGTCGTTTACGTGGGAGATCAATAGCGATCAACCAATATTCAAGAAGTAGCTACTAAATCCCAGGCTCTAGGATACAGTGGATAAAGCACCTTCTTACCCCCCAAGAAGAGGGTACAAAGAATTTGACAAAGCAATGCTTAGCTTTTCAGGGAGACAGATATACAGAGATAGATGTGTTCAGAATTCATCCAGTGCTTCCCCTAGAAGCCATGGCACAGAAAGGTAATGAGTTCAAGGTAGTGGCAGAAATAGGACTCCAGTCTCCTACCTGCTGGCTCAGGGCTGTTTCCCATACACCAGCCAAAAGTGAAAATATTCTCCTTTGACTCCATTTTTTTTTCTCTCTTTAGTGTTTAAAATCTTTGTTTCTAACTTTTAGAAGGAGGTTTTCTAGACAAAACTTTCTAATTAAATATCATTGAACCATGTTCCCATCTGATGATAGCTTAAAACACAATCTCAAATTTAGAGATCCACCTCCCCCACCCCATACAGGAAGTATACACTATATTACAGCCCAGAATATATTTATTTTTAAAAGTAACCTCTACACCCAACATGGGGCTCAAACTCATGACCCCAAGATCACAAGGTCACATGCTCGACCATCTGAGTCAGCCAGGCACCCCAGCATGGAATATATTTAAAAGGAAGAGGAAACCATTTAAGCTACAGAAGGAAGCACCTCAGCAGATTTTGCATACCAACAAGCATTATGGTGTCACAACCCACAGCTCCAGTTACCTCATAAGCCTTATAAAGGTAACAGGTGAAAAGATGGGCTTTCTTCCTTGAATTTTTGATTGACTAAAGACTGACTACTTACAGGGTGTTACCTGAGACCTCCAAAAAATTCTTCATTTACAATGCACACATGCTATAGCTAAATGCCTTCACCCCCATCAGCTACTCTCTTATGGAGAATTAGAAGCTTACCAAATAATGAGTGGATTCTCTGTAAGCTCCTCCCAAAATAGTTCCTTGACAGGGTCTCATTTTCCTTCCAACCTTTAAGTAAACAACTCATTTTGGAACTATTAAAAGACAGACATCTAGGGAGCTTCAACTCTCAATGTAAAAGGCAGAGAGTGAGGTGATCTTTCAACATCCTTTTGCTCAGGGAGTAAGTTGTTTCTGTATCAGCATATACAAAAACAAACAAACCCTGCTATGAAACTTAAATTATTACCTTAGTTCAACAAATGGAAAAATCTGAGTGAAGAAAAAACCTTCAATTAAATGGAACATCTCACCTACTTTGAAGCCTCACCAAAATCACATAATATACCTTATGCAAAATACCAGAGGCAGCTTGAGGGGAGAAATAATGTTGAATTTTAAAAAACTGCCTTTATGTAAGGATAAAAAAAGAAGACAGTTTGAATTTTTAGAATGAATTAAAACATACTCTTCCTGCCTTTCTCGTCCTTGCTGTAATTAACTATTTCAGACAGGTAAAATTTATCTTATTTTGAAATATTCAAATATATTAAGCCTGAAAATTAAGAGGCAACCGTTTACACAACAGATTTCTGTTGAGCCAGAGAAATCTCAGGCTTTTAAGTGTGAACACACTAGGTACAAGTGTACCTGCCATTGCACACACCTACATTATTCGTTGGGCCCTAATTTACTCACCTGTTGTTTCTCGGCTACCTACTAGGGGGAAGACACTCTCCTAGGCCAATGGGAGATTCAAGTTATGAAATAATCCTTGACCTCCTGGAAGTTAAAATCTAATAGAAGTAAAATATATACATCAACAATTACAGTAAGAGTCATGCCTGCATCAAGAAATGCCAGATAACCTAACACAGCCTATTTGCTTTTAAATAAATTCCTGCATTTTCCTGTGAAAAATTAAATAACAAGGAAGACAAATTTAAAGAATAACTACCATACCTAAGAATAACAGAAGAACAAAACAGGGGCTATTGAAGACACAAGAAATATCAAAATACAGAATCAGGTACACTTTGCAATTAATCACAAAGTCTTAAGAACACTCTGGAGGTCATAGAGTTTATGGCTAATTTTTACTCAACAAAATATAAAATATTGTTCTTTGTGTAACTAATTACACCAGGACACAATTACAGGGGGAAAATGCAGATATTTTAAAGTTTAAGTGCTATAATTAATTCAGACAGGTGAAATTTATCTTGTTTAAAAATACTCAAATAAATGAAGCCTGAAAAATAATTAAAAGAGGCCATCAGTTAGATAACACCTTTCTGTTGAACATTTACTCTGTGCTTGGCATTATGCAAGGTGCAAAGAACAAGCAGATATTTTCTTGAAACTATATTCTAAGAGCAATTTTTCTTACAGAAAGTTATATATAAAGAATTTATATATGAGGAGCTCTGGGTAACTTAATGTGCAAGGATGTCAACAGTCTCTTGGCAGAAGATGTAGAAAAAGCTCTTCCTGGAGTCCTTTGTTTTAACTGACTTGATAAAATCCAAAAGAATGGGAATAAACTGTGACTCGAATAAGGGAATTTTCTTGTTGCTTTCTGATGACTTTAACATAAATGAAGTTTGGAAAAATGTACAGGAGTGAGTGTTGAATACCACCAATCTCAAGTGCCAGTTATCTCCCTTTGATGCTATTGGCAGGAGCTGTACAGTCCTCTGTTCAAGGCTAAGGTGTTTGCAGAGAATGCTCAAAGTATAGCCACCTGTGTTTCTTAATTGGATGTTTCCCACATCCATCTGTAAAGCTTAGAATTAGTAAACAAAAGTCCAAATTTGAGGATGTTAAAACCAGTTTTAAAAAGGGGGACTCTCACTAAAACTAAGTCAAAAGGAAACTTGAAGAAAATTCAACAGAGATTAAATAGACAACTTGCTTTGATTTCTGAAATCCAGGTCAGAACATATTTTTAAGACTAATTTATTGAGACTATTATAAGACCAATTTCAATTTTAATGTTTTTATTCCTTTTAAGGTTAAAAATAATCTATCTTTATATCTTTGAACTTGTTTTCAGAAGCAGTTCATGTAAAGTATAGATTATTACCCATTTTGAATTATCTACATAGTTTCTCAAATACTTTAGTAGAGGAACATACTAGAGTCACAGTTACTAAAGAAACTAGAGTATGTAATTTCTAGGAGGTCAAAGATTATAATTTACCATTTTTCTTAACCAACAATTTTATTTCTCCAAACTAAACAAAGAAAATGTTCAGCATCAGCATCCACAAGTTAAGTCAAGTCACAATAGGCCAACGAGTTGGGTGACTCCTTGGCAATATGAATAGTTTTACCAGAATTACCAATTTCACTGGTTGACAATTTGTTCTAGTTCACTCAAGAGTCTCTAACAAGCAGCTTAGGAGTGCTGAACACCAGTCCAAATCCATTATAAATTATCCCATGACAATAGGCTGGATTTTGAAATTCATTTCCATAAAAGTTCCCTGAAGTTGTTCCATAAATTATTTTAACACAAAATTGACCTTAAAGGTCTGCTAAAATATTAAGTGCATACTTAAAATATTAATCATTTCTTTATTGTAAAGTCCTATCTGTTCAAGCAGAATTCAGGCACTTGAAAGAAAAATCTGATCGCTATTCTTCTAATCCCAGTTTTCTTATCACTTTCAAGTTTCTCATTTGTTGTGGTTGTATACTCCACAAAGCACTTAACTAAAAGAAATCAGCAGGAAACTCAAGAAAGTATCAAGCAAGAAGTCTGAGGAATGAAATAGAACTGAGTATTAGAAGCAGTTTGAAAATAAGTAAGACATTACAAAAAGCAAATAACCAAGTTCCCTCCCACCCATGGCCGAATAGCATGGACATCTGATCTAATGATGGGCCTCTTCTGTGTAAGCTAAGGCTTAATGTTTTACCAAGCAATTTTTGAATGATCAAGAAGGGAGATGGAGAACAAAACCAGAAAACATTCAAACACGTATTAAGCAAAATATCAAATCAACGAAAATTCACAAAGTCTCTCCTGTATGTGTGTGCCTGCCAACTCCGTGAGAGGTCATGAAAAGAATGAACAAAAAGATGGGTTATTCCCACAGAGCTCATACTCTTGTTTGAATGATAATATATAAATCGTTTTTTATCTTTTTTTTAAATATAATTTATTGTCAAGTTAGCTAACATACAGTGTATACAGTGTGCTCTTGGTTTCAGGAGTAGATGCCCATGATTCATTGCTTACATACAATACCCAGGGTTTATTCCAACAAGTGCCCTCCTCAATGCCCATCACCCATATTCCCCTCTCTTCTGCCCCTCCCCCCATCAACCTTCAGTTTTTTTCTCTGTATTTAAGAGTCTCTTAGTTTGCCTCCATCTCTATTTGAAACTATTTTTTCCCCTTTCCCTTCCCCCATGGTCTTCTATTAAGTCTCTCAAATTCCACATATGAGTAAATCATTTTTTCTCGTAGCAAGTTTTCCTGAATACAATAATATAAAAATATGTTATACTATTTTTACTCATTGTTACAGAAGGCATCTGCACATTTGCTAAGAAACAGTAACAGGTCAGAATCATTTGGCCCTAAGCACATTACCATTTCAAGACTCCTGTACGTGGATTATTAGATGATGGTCAATCATAACTTCTTAACACGGCGCAGTTGGTAAGGGCAGAATGCCAATGATGTACAGTGAAGAAGTGTCTCTAAAGATGAACATGCTCTATTTACTGCCTTAGCCAAATAGCTAACTATCTCAGAAATGGGAGCCACTAGTCAGAAGAGGAACCTTAACAGGGAATGTGGATCAAGTATTTAAAAAACCCTAATCAAATAAAATCAAAGCACATGGCTTACAGGCTGTGATTTAGTAGATTCATTTTTTATATATGGATGATAGCATGCTATTACCTGTGATTTCCTTCAGCTCATTGATTCTGCTCTACATAGGTGAAAATGATGCCAGCCCTAGGTTTTCTGCAGCTTTTTAGGTCTGGCTAGAAAATCAAAACCATGCATAGCCTCTGACACAAAGCTCACACATGTTATCTGCCACTTACAGCTGATGTACTTGCCCCTCTAGGAGTGTATTCCTGTTTGAATATACTATTTTGCTTAAAGCCTTCTAATATACTGTGTGAACTTTATTTGAACTGCCCAAATAGAAATGTATGTGTGTTCTGTAGACATTGGTCTCACAAGTGGACTTTCCAACTGTGTTTTTATTTTTTATTTTCTTAGAGAGAGACAGAAAGAGGCACAGAGAGAAAGCACGAGCAGGGGAGAGAGAAACCCAAGTAGGCCCCACATCCAGGACACAGCCTGACATGGGGCTCGATCCCATGACCTGAGCTGAAATCAAGAGTCAGATGCTCAAACAACTGAGCCACCCAGCCACCTCCCAACCATGCTCTTGACTTATACTTTTGTTGTTCTTTTCATGAAGACTAAGTTGGTGGAGATTAGGACTAAGGATTGCCCGTAAAACAAACAAGACCATAAAGAGTAATGTCCTTTTTTTTAAATTTTTTTTTACATTTATTTATTTTTGAGAAACAGAGTGACACAAAGTGTGAGCGGGGGAGAGGCAGAGAGAGAAGGAGACACAGAATCCAAAGAAGGCTCCAGGCTCTGAGCAAACAGCACAGAGCCTGATGCAGGGCTCAAACCCACAAACTGTGAGATCATGACCTAAGCCGAAGTCGGACACTCAACCAACTGAGCCACCCAGGCGGCCCAAGAGCTACAGGATGGTTAAAAGAATTGACATTCCTATTTATTTATGCCACTTAAAATTTTAAGTAGAGGTAGACATTGAATAGGATGGCAGAATGTAAAGAGAACTTTACTCTTCAATAATTCTAGTTGGAACCATCTCAAACTAATAAAGGAGGCTAGTCATGTCCAAACAAAGTCCCATTTTGTATATAAATGAAAAATACCTAGGCCCTGTACACATGCATTGGTAAAGTACAACTTCCCTGTTGGCACAGCAGGATTGTCAAGGCCTGGGACATTGGATAACAGATACTGGGCTGAGTGACATGGTTTCTTGACCAGCAGAATTACTGCTTTTTATGGGTCTGTCTGGTGCTAACAGGTTAGGTGGGTTTAGAAGGCAGCAAGTCCATAGGTTTAGGATCCTCTGACTTGGCAAAGACATATCATTCTATGTGGCAGCCAAGATCACCAAACTTCAGGTGTGTCTCTGTTAAACACATGAAGCCCTGGACATACACCTTGGAATATATATTGTTTGCTGTGTTAGGAATCGACCAGAGTAAAAGCAAACTTGAACTAACTCCAAGTCAATGATCTTGCCCATCTTTGAATCTAGGTAAGACATAGCATAAAGTATATGGGTCTAGCCTAGCATAAAGTATAATTTAGAATTGAAGTTAAAAGCCAGTTACACAAAATTATCTTCTGAACTTTCATGAAATTGGAAGACTTGAGGTTAACTCAGTGGTAAAATTACATTTAGAAGCAATTTTTATTTTAAAGATAATTTGTGTGTGTGTGTGTGTGTGTGTGTGTGTGTGTGTGTGTGTGGCTTGGTAGGTATAACACTAATTCTTTTATTACATTTTTTCCCCACATTGTTAGGTAGAGTGCTGTAGTTTACTTCAAATTAATATCGTATAGCATTATTTTGTAATTTTATTTATATATGGACTGTAAAATATTTAGATTACGAGGAGCTCATTATCTTGGGACACTATACACATTCAAATACCAAGAAATGTGTAATAGAATTGTAAGACATGGTCTTCTATTCAGGATATATATTATTAGCATGTTCTTTGTTATGGGCCATAAAAACCACTAACTATACAAGGTTCCTTTATTCACTAAGTATTTATGGAACATCTGCTTTCTTCAAAGTACAGCATTTAGAACCATGAGAACATAAAGCTAGGAAACAAAGCCGGTCCCTGAGGAACTTGTAAAGAGAATGAAGTGTGAAGATAGATACGGAAGGCCAGTAGAGAAATTATAAAGCACATGGGCTCATTACTCAGCCCCGTCCAACACGGTGCTACCTATTTCTGGGCCAGTTGATCTGTTCAAGGGTAACTAAAGGTACTGCCCTCAGGGAGTTTGGTCTACAAGGACAGATACAAACATTAAAAATTTTCATTTCTCAATACTACATGAATTCTAGAAATAAGCACAAGTATAGGTTGTAAACATAATTACTACTGGAAGGTTAAGATCAGCTCCATAGTGGTTTCATAGGAAAGACTTCTTGAACTAAGTAAGTCTGGATCTGAGCATTAAAGGCCATGTAGGATTAGGACAGGAAAATGGACAGCATTGTAAAGGCATTTTGAGTGGTAGGAACAAAATGAACCAAATGCATGAGACAGGAATGCACAGAAGGTACTGTGGAGAGCTGCTTAAGGGTCAGACAGACAGGAGATGGGGGATAAGAAAGCAGCAGTGAGGTGTACACTGCAGAGTTCAGGGATGGCCAGTCGAGGTCAACCGTGAATATCAAACTGCAGAGCTTAGACTCAATTTGATGGCCACAGAGACACACTATGAGCTGAACCATTACTGTTGAAGAGTGACCCCTCTAGAAAGGCAGACTTTGAAACAAAGTCTATTGTTCAGGGTATTTATTAGAGAGGGCCCTTGGGATCAACACCTGAGAAGGAAGGGGGAGAAAGTAGAATAAAGCCCAGGGAGAAGTCTGCTGACTCCATAGGGGGTTCTGCAGTGGAAACGGCCAGGAAGCCAGGCTGAGAATCTGGTGTTGGGTCTTGATACTTCTGTTGCAGGCAGTCATTTCATGTGGGCCATTCTGGGAACAGGTGTGATCTTGGACCAGGTAGCTGTCTGCCACCAAGGTAGTCCCTAAAGGGGCTGACAGGCTGTCCACAGGTAGCGCTTCCAGAAGCTGGGATAAATCATTCCTTGAAAGAGGATCTGGGGAATTACAGTTGCCAGTTTAATTTAACAGTGCAATGCAGTGGTTCTCAAAGTGTGGACCTGTTACCAGCAACATTGCATCAATTGAGGCCTTGTTAGATATGCAAAATTTCTGACATCACACAAGACTTAGTGAAACAAACTCTGGGAACAGGACCATCCAGGAATTTGCTCACCTATATTTCCCTGTGATTAGGATAGAGGATGAAATTTAAGAACTGGTAAAATGAGTATTTGAAAGATGAGTAAGTAAATCAGTGAGTAAATGAGGGTATGGTCTCACTTTCCAAAACTCTACATCTAACTTGTACTACTCTGAATCTACATGTAAACCCTCTTAAAAACAAATGAATTATACGGGGCACCTGGGTGGCTCAGTCGGTTGGGCGTCTGACCGACTTTGGCTTAGGTCATGATCTCACAGTTCATGAGTTTGAGCCCTGCATCAGGCTCTGTGCTGACAGCTCGGAGCCTGGAGCTTGCTTCAGATTCTGCATATCCCTCTCTCTCTGCCCCTCCCCCACTCACATTCTGTCTCTATCAAAAAATGAATAAACGTTAAAAAAATTAAAAAAACAAAAACAAATGAATTATAGGATGCCCTATTATGCCCTATTAAGCATGTACTAATAAACTTAAATATCTAAGATTGGTAAACATTCACACCATGATCAGGCTATTAAATACGTAATATTTATTTAAATACTATCCTCCATTCATTCCAATTACTATTTTTAGATTAAAAAACATTCTACGTAGTACTCCTAAAAGAACCTTCTGAACACTGAATATGTTCATAGTGAAAGTTCCTATCACCATGAACTATTAATATGAACTATTTGGTTGTAGGGTGTGTTCAGTTTCTGGAGCAAAACCTAACTTCATGGAGTCTGATGTCTAGAAGAGTAATGGTTCACTTATCACCAAACCCTATGAGAAGCCAGGGTACTTTGGAACTCTGGTTTCTAATGTACACTGAATCATGTGGCACACTAATCCTCCAAATGCATTCTCCTATTTTTTCTGGGCACAAGCTGACTCAAGTAAACACTACATTTCCCAGCTTTCTTTGCAGCATGTAATGCTCACACACATCTGGGTCAGCAGAATGGGAGAAAAGTAAAGCACACAATTTCCGGTTATCTTCAACTTAAACGTGATCAGCTTTCACTGCACTTCTTTCCCAACCCACTTCCACCAGGGGTTGGAATGCAGATACATCAAGAATCTAGCTTTGATGAGGCCATTGAGGATAATTTAGAACACGTAAATACAGCATTTAAGAAATTTGTGTAAATATTCAGAGCAACCCTGCCAGTCTAGGGCAGAGAAATAAACCCTCTCTCATTTTTGTTCAAATGCTTAACCCTGACTTGTACATTTATAGCCACTGTGTCACAAGACATCATCTGTAATAAGGAAATGAGGTCACTGATTACATTCATATTCCTGAACAGCTTGAAAAATAAATGTTTCATTTGTAAATATTATCATAGATGGCATACTGATGTGTTTCCTATTCTTGAACTGTAAATAAGTCTCACCAGTTTTAAAAGATAGGAGAGTAATTCAGAAGTCCCACAAAATAAATAACAATGACATCCAGGAAGTGCTTCATCTAACACTAACATAATGTATATTAAAGTTTAACAGAAATCTTAAAATTTTTTAAGACCAAGCCTTACCGGAATGGTATCTGGTAAATTTTGCTCAATTATACAAATCACTACTAGAAGGTAAGCTTCATGAGGGTAATGAATAGTGTATTAGCAATATCCACAGAACCCAGAAAAAAATTTCTGGCACAGGATAGGCACAGTGTAAGACCACAGAATCAATCAATAATTCATTTTATGGTCAAATATCTGAATGATCAGAATAGACAAATACAGAGCTAATATTAAAAGATTTTTCAGGGGCGCCTGGGTGGCGCAGTCGGTTAAGCGTCCGACTTCAACCAGGTCACGATCTCGCGGTCCGTGAGTTCGAGCCCCGCGTCGGGCTCTGGGCTGATGGCTCAGAGCCTGGAGCCTGTTTCCGATTCTGTGTCTCCCTCTCTCTCTGCCCCTCCCCCATTCATGCTCTGTCTCTCTCTGTCCCAAAAATAAATAAACGTTGAAAAAAAAAATAAAAAAAAAAAAAGATTTTTCAAGTGTCCGGACATACATTAAACCTTCTCAAAAATAAAATCCAATTGAATTTTTTTCTTTTTTTTTTTTATGAAATTTATTGACAAATTGGTTTCCATACAACACCCAGTGCTCATCCCAAAAGGTGCCCTCCTCAATACCCATCACCCACCCTCCCCTCCCTCCCACCCCCCATCAACCCTCAGTTTGTTCTCAGTTTTTAACAGTCTCTTATGCTTTGGCTCTCTCCCACTCTAACCTCTTTTTTTTTTTTTTTCCTTCCCCTCCCCCATGGGTTCCTGTTAAGTTTCTCAGGATCCACATAAGAGTGAAACCATATGGTATCTGTCTTTCTCTGTATGGCTTATTTCACTTAGCATTACACTCTCCAGTTCCATCCACGTTGCTATTGCATCAGGAAAAATCCCAAGATCCTATAATTAACAAAACTTTTACTGTTGAACTTACTAATACAAGATTTATGAACAGTCATGTCAAGGGAATAATGTAGACTAGAAATATTAACAAAAATACAGTATAATATGAAATTGTATTTGATCACAACCACATAAACACTGTGAGTTCCCTTGTAACAATGGAATACACTGGCCTTACCATCAGGTGTTAGGTTTTAGAGCTAGTATTTTGAAACCTTTGTTCAATCTTTAAATTAATGAAGTTGCATAATGCTAAACTCAGAGCACATACTTTATGCCAGGTAAAAAGGTCAAAAAGACCTTATATTTGGCATTATCTAGTCTATTTTCAAGGTTTCAGTAAACTACTCCAGTTTGATAAGTTGCTAAAGTAGGCAAACCATTAATACCATAAATCAATTAGTAGACCAGTTATCTTTGTTCCATTTTAAGAAAAAAGACTGCACCCTTTACTAGGAAAGCTTGCTATTGATCACAGAGGGAGTAATAAGATAGATAGGTTAATCCATAAATTCATGTACTAGGAAAACAGTGCAAAACTTTTATATACATTCAAGACAAGGAGATCAAATGTCAGTGTTCAAAAGAGTTGGTTCATGTTCTGGCTCTGAAGTTCATTATTCTGGGTGATTTACTTTAGACTTCACTATACCATAATGTTTCATTATGTCTGATGCACCTGCTGTTTCCCATCCATTTACCTCATGTAAACATTAATAGACTAACATGATAAAATGTGATAAAATATAGACTATGGAAAGAAGATGTGTTATGGATCTAACATAGCATTAAACCTCTTTTACTACTAGCAAGATTTATCCGTAGTTTCAAAAGTATTCCATGTCTCAGCCCTTATTATCTGTGTGCTTTAGAAGATAATTCTCTTCATTCTATGTTAAGCATGAGGAATTTTTAATCTTGGGGGAAAAAAAAGAGAAACGGTTGGCCTCAAAAAACATATCCAATTAAAGGGATACTACACACTAAAATAGCAATTAAGATAATAAGATATTTCTGTGCTCAGATCTATGCCTGCCAAATTTCTGGTTAACTTCCCAATATAGAAATATGATCCAATTCAAATGCTTTTTAAAAAAAAACCCTCAAATTTTCTGGCATCTTCAGAGAAGGGTGATGTGAAAGATGAGAAAATCTTGCCAGAATTTACAAGGGAATCTGAGAAAGTAAAAAGCAGTAAAAAAGAGTTAAATATTTTCTTAGGATGAATTGCTACCATAATCAAGTAGACAGTATCTATCTCTGTATCACTTGTTGGTCATTACTGATAGGCTTATTATGGCTCTTGGTTTTAACATCTTTCTATGTGCACATTAAAGCCAATAACATATTCTAATTTTATACATCCTTGACTCATTTACCCTGTTTTTCCCTCGCCAGAGCAGCTTTATTTGGAGCAGATTCTTCTAGTCTTCATGGAGTTCTGTTCCATTTTAAAGTTGATAGAGTTAGCTCCATTTTTTCTAATTCAGTATCCTCTTCCTTATTCTTAACCCAGAAAGACATTTCTCTGTTTGGCCATGGAAAAAACCAACTTAAAGGTGCATCTCAAGTTTGCAACATGTATTATAAAAAACTCTTTTACTCAATTTCCATCTCGAACAAAGCAAAAAGAGGGAACACCCCCTACCTCTTCTTAATGACTTTCCTTTGTTAGTGGCACCTTTCTTCTCATAGTTACTCAGACACCAAGTCTAATGTCTGCCAAGGAAGTACTTGATACTTTGAAATAAATTACTTAGGACTCACATGAAGTAACTGGTACTCCCAAAACAGTAATCTGAGAAAATCATTTAAATATACATACACACATATATTTTAAAGATGATTAAAATTTAACATTTAGGAATCTTTAAATTCATCCCTTTAATGCTACCTCATTAATTTTATAGTCATTTTAAAAAAAATTTTTTTTTCAACGTTTATTTTATTTTTGGGACAGAGAGAGACACAGCATGAACGGGGGAGGGGCAGAGAGAGAGGGAGACACAGAATCGGAAACAGGCTCCAGGCTCTGAGCCATCAGCCCAGAGCCTGACGCGGGGCTCGAACTCACGGACTGCGAGATCGTGACCTGGCTGAAGTTGGACGCTTAACCGACTGCGCCACCCAGGCGCCCCAATTTTATAGTCATTTAAACTGCCAGCCTACCTAGTAAACAACAAATTTTCAATTCCATATGCAAGTCCTGTCATTCTCACAAAACTGACCCCCATCTAGCCAACTGACTTATTCTGGACCGTCCTTCAAACCAGATATAATTCAGAAGAAACCAGTGTAACTTCTGCAATGCAATGATGACATGCATTGGCTTAACATCCATGTGTTATGATTATAATGTTTTCTAAAGTTACACATGGCCTAGAGGTTCTTGCTTAAGAAATAGTTACAAGTGAGTTGGCTGAAATATTTTCAAAGGGTTTTAATTTTACCTGAAAAAATATTGCTAAGGTAAGCACAGGAAATTGTAAAATAATGATTTTCTTACAATAATTACATTTCACTACATGTTCTTCACTCAGTGTCTGCTTAAAATATGTATTTGCATAGACACTTAAGCTGTCTGTCTTAAGATAAGGACTGTAAGATTCCATTTAAATACATTCTGTTGAGAATAACTTCATTTTTATTTTGTGCCAATATCCTACCATACACCTAGCAATGTGGCATGGCGGCAGTAGGCTATAGAAATCAGAGCATGTGCCACAGTCTGAGGATAGCAGTTAATTCCCTATTATCTAACATTTCAAATCTTTAGTCTGCAATTACAATAGGGGCAGGGAATCAAGAGTTTATTTTAGGCAGCCCTTTATTAATGAATGCAGTCACTAAAAGGCTAATTGTATCTTCTGAGCTATTAATTGACTTCGCTCCAAGACTACTGTAGAAAACATATGGTGCAAGATCCAAGCAACTGGCCAGGGCTGTGCACAGGGGGCATTTGGCTTCTTTTTGAAAAGAAGAACCAAAGGTAATCCCTTTGCAGCTGCAGTGCAGATGGTTTTCTTTACACCATTTCACTGAATACTAAACAGGAACTGGGAAAAGTTTGAAAACATAATAAACAAACAGCTGAGTGTTAGCTTAAATGCTCTTTGCATCTATCAGGGAGAAGCATTCAGAATCTCTGGATGTTTACCAGATAGCTTAAAAGAAAAACAGAGATGTGAAAACTGAATGAAATTATTTTGAATTGGTACCTAAATATGGTTCTGTGTGGTTTTCTTCAAAGTAACAATATAATTAAATCTCTCTGAAACTTCATTTATGGATGTCATGATTCATAATCTTCGACATCATCAAAAGTTTACATTTCCCTGAAAATATGCTGAGATGAGTAAAGCTGAAATCACCTTTCCCTAAAGGAGTTACATGAAAATCATGGAGACAGCTGTTAACCTTCATTTTTTTCTCCTTGGTGTGGTAACTAACACACTGCCTTTCCTTTAAGTAAAAAAGTGCCGTTTCAACTTCGCGCTCACTTATTCTACTTTGGCAGACAGAAAATATTAAATGGAAGACTGGCTAGTAGGCAGGAAAAGAGCAAAGTCCTATCAATGAATCGGTCGGGCCTCTTAATGGCCTCACAGGTAGTAATAGTATATTAAGTCCAATGAAGAACTAAGATATTAATCGTAAACACACATCTGGTTACACAAATATGCATTTGACACTCTTCTAGACATTGGGGTTGTAGCAATAACATAATACTGTTATGCATATAAACATACACACCTACTATTTCATATAGAATCAGAATAAAGAAGACCAAAATATCACTATTTTTACTTTCTGACTATAGATAAAACTAAGAATAGGATTATGGCTACTATTTATGGATAATTTTTCTTAACTTGTTTTTGGTCAGATGCTACCTGGATTTTCTAAAATCAGGAGCTATTCAAAACAGTATGGTATATACGTTATTAATAGCAAGCAGTTTCCAACCAAAATATGGTATTACTTTATGCAAATTAAGTAACGCATTAGGTAAATACAATAATTTCTTTCTGTGTTCTCAACCCTCCTAGAAAATCAAGTATTAAAATAAAGACCTTCAAAAACTGAAATAAACCATTCCTGCATTTCTCTAACAGGGTAGTCTGGTGCTTCATCACTTAGACAGTTCTTGAGTTGTAAACAGCAAAAACAATTCAGTCAAAATATGTTCTTAAGCCCTACTTACTACCCAATGGCATCACACCCAGAATAACCTCAAAGAAAAGAAAAACTCTACCTCTTCTCCACTGCTCTCCTCTTCCCCATACTTGAGTTCCATAAGCTTTTCACACACTTTGCAAAACAGCAATAGCCTCGCATTATGAAAAAAGCAAAGACAAACCATGCCAACGCCAGCTCTAAGTGGTTGGTCGCTGGTGTGACGTCTTTTTCTCCTAAATGCCTGCCATCTGGAGCAGGCGTCCTCACCACTCTGCCTTGCCAGCATCCCTCTCATTCCCGACTCCCAGCTCAAAGTGTTTTTGCTTATCCCTTGTTTAGGCCTCTTAATTTCTTTCTTCTCACTTGCTTGCCTTTCACTTAACTTGGTAAAACACTACAACGGCTGCATTTAATTCACTTATCAATGTTCAGCTAAAAAGGACTATACAGAATTCACATATGGCTGCAGCTATCATTTCCAGCCCAACGAGTAACAAGACTCCCTTTGAATCCTTCAGGCAGAAAAACTGTGCCGTAACACACTGAGGAAGTAATTGGTTAAAATTTGATAGTGTTTCCAGAGAAGCTAATTTTTCCCCTCTCCAAAAAATCATATTTTACTGGGAAGCATATGACCCCTTTCTGGATCTCTTAATTGCTAAGCAGCCTATAAAGATATGCTGAATTGTTTTCATGGGAATGAGGGTTTAAATCTAAGATACACAGGTGCTTGTCACAACTTGGGCCACGATGAGGGCTTTGATGGCCCTCAAATATCCTTAGGATGCTTCTGCTTCTTAGCAGCAGTGCATGGAGCTGAAGGAGAAAGAGCCTATAGCCTAATTCAGCTGGAGAGCGGATTAGTCGTGATGAAAGATACATGAATTTGTTACATACTACTGGGAAATTATTTGGGCCTCAACTATGTGGTTTTCCTCAAAGTAATAATACAATTAATCTCTCTCAAACTTCAATAATGGGTGCCATGACTCATTATTAGAAGCTTCCGTTTCTCTGATAATGTTCTGAGATGGGTAAAGCTGAAACCACTTTCACTTCTGTTAGGCCTGCAATACAGAATGCCATGTACATTCCCTAGGATGACAAAAGAGGCTGAGGTGGTGACAGGGGACAGAGGCTGGGGTGAATGACGGACTCCCGGACTCACGTCTGAGGATGAGGGTTTCTCCCATATGCTTGGATGTTTTTGACTTGTCAGGTAATAAGACCAGTAAAATTTATTAGTTTTTTTTTTTATTGGATTGCTAGTCCTTTTTCTTAAGGAACATTATTACTTCTAAGCAATTTTCTCTATTCCTACAATATTGCAAAATACTTTAATTTCCGCATGGAATCCAAAAGCACCATAAGATTTAATGAAAAAACTTTTACTTTGCAATTCTAGAATAACCATAGTGACTACACAAGAACAAGTCACAGAAAATCCTAAAATTCACATCTGCAAGACCTTAATGTCAAGCATTAGTCTAGTGAGAAATGTGATAAAGGGTAATATATTCATAAACAAATAAGAGTGGCAATTTATTAGAAATACTATACAGGGTTTATTCATCAAAGTGTCTGTACAGGTAAAGGGTGTACACCTTTTCTGTACTGTTTTTATCTTTATGATTTCTGGTGTAAATATTCAGCCTCTATGACAATTTAAATAGAAGATATTCTGTGTATTTTGTGTTTTATCTTTTAGGATTCACCATATGTAACCTCGATTATTAAAGTAGTACACCTATATTGTAAACAGATCAGGAAATCTGGAACAGTACTATTATGGACTGCTTCTGTATTCACTGTCCAGCATCCAGTATCCCTTCCTTTGGGAAAAGCCACCCTTCCCCAGCTATTAATACATGTGGTTTGGGTGGACCTGATGCAAGCTCCTGGCTTTAGGGTGAGCCCACCTCCTCACAGTAAGCTACCCATCTGACCACAGAGATTGGCTCAGAGATGCTCCAGGAACCCAAGCCATTTAGCAGGAGTCATCTTAGAACTTTGCTGCTACGTCAACCTATTTCTATTATCTACAGATAATCATTGATACCAATTTGGTATGTTTCCGTCCAGACTTATTTTTCGGTCACATATAAGCCGACATATACATATATGCACATATGTATACATACATTTATGTCTACAGATATTTATGTAAATATCTGCATGTATAAAGTTTCTCAATACAGTGATAGACTCTATGAAACTAATTTACTTCTTTAATTCACATTTAGATTATTCAAATCTTTCCATTTCAGGGCAACAGAAGTACCTTTATTTGCTTAATTACTGCATAATAATGTACCATATAGAGAAAAACAATTTATCAAATAACCAATAGGATATTTTATCCTATAGTGATATATTAAAAGAGAGAATGACTGGCTAGAAGCAATAGGCTTCTTTCTGGAACACACCCTGCATCATTATTTGCCACGGCAGGAGTGCCATAGACTTAGAAGGAGCCATTGCTAAAGACAGCGAGTCCTGTGGAAGAAGGTGGGTTTGAGGAAAATGAAAATAGAAACTCAGGACAACTCAGGGGAAAAAAAAAATAATGTAATCTGAACCAGATCACTGCTATCTTCCTCAAATTCTCGTCTAGGAGGGTACAATCTAGCATCAGGAGATTTTATTAGCAGGGGGACAACAATCATAAATTGGTTCTAGTAAAATCAAGCTCAGGTTAGCCTTGGACCTGAGCTATGACTCCTGGGTTTGCAATGGTGATTTCAGGGGGTTCAGAGGAGATGGAGGCTGGGGGTGAATGAAGGCAGCATCCAGGGAAATTTGAAGTAAGTGAAGACTAAGACCCAGGGACCACTGGCTGTTCACGGGCTCATATTTGACCTCATGAAAGCCCAAAAGTACATAGGTTCATCTAACTGTTCAGTACACAGAAAATGTCCATATATGAATCATAGCAACCAGTCATTTTTAAAGTATCAATTCCTTAGGTCTGGAACCATATTTACTCAATACTCCACATACACAAGTTTCTATAAATACTCAGTGTATTGTATGCAGGGTCATTACTGAATATTGATATACCTTACACTCCCTAGTTTTGAAAATTTAATTAACTGTAATGATTTACTTAAAGACCTTTCTTTATTAGAGTTTAAGTTCCATAGGGACAGGGACCACATCTGTTTTATTCTGTAGCATATGCCTGGCCCATGTGGCATGTACAATAGCCAATACACTTGTTCAATGTATCTATGAGCAGTGAAGAGTAGGGGAAAGGAGAAAAGAGGGAGAGAGGGAAGGAAGCGATGGAAGAGAAAGAAAGAGCCTAAGAAGAACAAAGCTCATTTCAAAATTACGTACCTTCATCGGTAACAGTATTCCATGAAGAGCTATCTTCTTTGCAAAGTAAAATTAGGACACAGTTTGAAAGGAATGAGATTACAATGGCTCCATTTGGTTTTTTGTTCATTCTTACCTAAAATTATCTATATAGATTGCACTTTCTTACACATTTCTCTCTTCTTAAAAAGGCAAGTCAGGCAAATGCCAAGTCTATTTTTATTATATCAAGATATATGTATACTCACATAACTGGCATTTTCAAACGGCATTATATCAAGATATATGTATACTCACATAACGGCATTTTCAAACGGCATTGTATACTCACATAACTGGCATTTTCAAACGGCATTGTTTCAAACATGCCACCTAGTTTGCTTAATAAATCCCTTTAGAAGACTGAAAGCGGCCTAAAATGGAGTAAGAGTTACGAGAAATCACTCCGCAGTTCAAGTGTTTCCCCCTTTATGTTAGGGCTATGCTTTCTTATCAGGATTAAATACATTGTGAAAGCATTGTCATAAAACCAAAGGATATTGAGTGCAAAGAGGTACCTGAAGAGTTTTCCTAAGTTTCTAAATCATCTCCTTTTGCACCTTATTCAATAACTAATTCTGATTCTAAATGAAACTTTCTCATTTGAGCAAAAAATTAGGTCAAACAATTTTTCTTTTTTGATTGGGTCCTTTTAGCAGGAAAAAGTTTTGCAGAATCACTTTGGGTTTGTACCAAATAGGATAATTCCTAATTGTACATTTTGGATTATTTAAAGACATCAAGGTAAAACATGTATTAATCAAAGCGGAGTTACCAGGGGGAATGGGAGGATGTTTTACTGTAGTTAATTGTAGATCTGACATAAGGAAACCAAGGTTTTAATTCCATATAGAAAGATCAAAAATTCTACGTAAATACTCAAGATTTCTTCATTTCCATATACATACAGCCCTTGGCTAATTTAATATTTATTAAGTCTCTACTAAAATACATTTTTAGTACTTTATCTGAGTTTAAGATAAAAAAAAAGAGAACACTTCAAAATTACACCCAAAGGAAAGTCATTTTACTGTGCTGTTTCTGCAGATAAAATTATTTTCACCTAAGCTAACTTCCTAGACCGAAAAATATTTTCTATACTTAATTTAGAATATAATCTATAGTCAAAAGCATTAAAAAAAATAGTTTAACTAAAGATCTTAATTCCCAGTGAAGAAAAGGGCACTCTTGCTTTGATTGGCAGGACAGGGCTTTCTCTGTTTAGGAAATGAGCCATTAAATTGCTCCATTTCAATTCCACTTTTTTCTTTTCAGGACCAGCTCTAGAGAAAGAGTGAAGCACCATTCCAAAGGCCATTCCTGTTTTTCCTCTCTGGGGAATTTTTCCTCGGTCACAGAAATGGTGTATAATGTTTTTATCTGCAATTGCCATTTTTGGTATCATGAAGTAAGACCCACTTGAATTTTATATTTCAATCACAGTTTTGCATATTTTGGCTTAGAAGTCTATTATGACTAAACAAAGATTGAACAACAAAATCTGCTCTCAACTTGGTCTCCTCTAAGATTAAAACATCCAGGACCTTGAGAAAACAAAGTAAAACAGTTTTATGTAGAAAACAGCAACAACAACCCATCATCAGAGTATATGAATAAAAGATGAATTAAAACAGATAGTGCTTATGTCTAAAAATACCATCACAAACATACAAACTGTTTTGGCTGTTAATATGTTCTACATTTACAAAGACAGTCTGATTTTTTTTTTCAACAAAAACTGTCACGTATAGAGCTATATATATAAGTAAAATTTATTTTCATGTAAATCGCTAATAATTGATGGCTCAGAAAAAGTAATCCCACTATAAACAAGTAGTGTAAACATAAAATGGACTTTTAAAAGCACAATGCAGTCACAGTACTTAACTTGCTAACAGGCATTTATTATGATGTTTAACCTATTTTCTCCTCACTGAGCTGGGTACTATGTAGGTTACAGAAATGAAGCACATGGTCCTTTTCCTATAGAAGCTTAAAATATAATTGAGACAATAGCAAGCCTCATAAAACCACACTGAACAATAATTGCTCCACTGTGAGGTGCCAAGATTTGGAGAAGGCCATAAAGTGTTCATCAAAGAACGGAGACTGGGTGGGACTCTGATGGAGAAAAAGGGTAGAGAGGCGCCAGAGAAGAGAAGCAGTTTTGTGTGTGTTTGGAGAGGCTACGAGGACTGGGGTAAAGGAGGCCATGACATGGCTGAGAAAGATCTTCAAGCCAAAGCAGTTAGTTTGTGGTGGACATGACTCTACGTGGAAATGTGATGCCAATGTTCTGACCGATACGGACAAGTGGGCCCACTAAAAAACAGATGAGGAATGCTCTGAAGGTCAAGTAAGAGCAGAGGCGCCAGAAGTATGTTGGTGAAGGGTTTATTTCAGCCAGTATTTTATCCACTTGGGCAACCCAAGGTGCCAAGATCACAGAACAACCAAAGCAGTGACCACAATACCATGATGGTTGCTAGATATTCACTACTATTGTTTTCAAGTTTTAATTTAAATTCTAGTTAGTTAACACAGTGTTATATTAGTTTCAGGTGTAGAATTTAGTGATTTGTTGCTTACATACAACACCCAGAGCTCATCACAAGTGCCTTCCTTAAAGCCCATCACCCATTTACCCCATCCTCCCACCCACCTCCCCTTGAGTAACCCTCAGTTTGTTCTCTGTAGTTCAAAGTCTGTTTTCTGGTTTGCCTTTTTTTTCCATTAAGTCCATCTGTTTTGTTTTGTAAACTCCACATGAGTGAAATCATATGGTATTTGTCTTCTCTGACTTATTTTGTTTAGCATAATACTCTCTAGCTCCATCCACATCATTGCAATTGCACTACTAAAAGGATACAAAAGTACTGATTCAAAGGGACATATGCACCCCAATGTTTATAGTAGCACTATCAAAAATTTCCAAATTATGGAAAGAGCCCAAATGTCCACCAACTTATGAATGGATAAAGAAGATGTGGTATGTATAGATAGATAGATAGATAGATAGAGAGATATATAGATAAATGTACAATAGAATATTACTCAGCCATAAACAAGAATTAAATTTTGCCATTCACTACAAATTACTTAAACTGCACAGTATGAGCTTTTAGTAAGCTAGGCCCTAATGAGTTTTACTAAATAAAATGTCCCACTGAAAAAAAGTGAATTTTAGAGCTTACGGAACTCAGATTGGAAAAAACAAAATGAGTAATACAAATTAAAAGGAAACAGAGGACGAAACTCCAATTATAAAGCACTTCTAAGCAGACCTAGAACTATTCATTTTCATAGGGTGCTTAAATTGAGGCTGTATAAACGTGTGTTTAGATCAATTCCATGTTTTCTCTTAATTCCTCTATACCATTTAGCTAATACTTTTTGTTTATTTTCTTTAATTTGCCATTTTTACCTTAGTTTCTCATGTTTAATGTCTGACTGTTTGGCTATTGTCAGGTAACACTTGCAAAGGTTTTATTTGGCAGCATTTATTATGGGCAGATGATAAAAGTCTGCACTCATTTTTATCACTTCTACCTAAGTCCTAAAGTCGACTACACAAATTCAATAAGAATCCAAATCTATTTATCTTCAGGGTACAATACAAAAACCATCTATTTATTCAAGTCTTTGATTAACAGCATCTATATTTATGAAATGCTCTGGGCTCTGCAGGTGAAAATATTTTATATGAAACTCAAGTATTATTAAATAATATTCTTTGATGCTATCAGTGTTTTGCGTGCATATGTGCAAGTTCAATAACTTTAGCCTCAAGTCTAATATTTTAAGTTTTAAACTTACAAAACAAGAAAATATCTCTTAAAGTAAGAGTTTAACTTACTTAATAAATCAGAAAAATGTATAAAATCAAAGTTACATCATGAAAATGTCTCACGGATCTTGGTATTTTGTTTCCCATTGAATGTTGGGCAGGCTGCAACTATTTTTGAGTAACTATTAAATATTTTTTATATATATGTATTGTTTCTGAATATTATCGGATAGCCACACATACATATCCCCATTACAATCCATGCTCAACATGAAGTAATATCATAAACAAGGAACGTCTGACCATAGGCAAATTTACTAACAAAGCATAACATTTCCAATTCATGAGACATACGAATTATCAACCTCAATTGTATTTTCTTTTAACCTGCTCATGAAGGCACAAGGTCCTACTTTAACAGCAAGTGTATGGAGCTGTAAAGTACTTGAACCTCAATCCTGTGTTTTGCTGAGTGTACATGCTTGAATATACATTAACTATCCTGGGCTTCCTTTTCCTCATTTATACAACTGATAGGATTATCTCCAACATCCTCCCCACTGCACTAAAGTTCTGCTGGTTGATGAGAATGATTATGATGCCACCAAAGTCTCTGATAATAGTAAAAACATCTCTTACACAAGGATGCCTTAATTATGAGTTGGCCAGTGTCCTATATAACTTTAAATACACTGATTTCATTTTCACAACAACCTATGTGGTAGACGCTGTGATTGTTTTCATTTTAGAAAAGAGGTTAAGTAACTTGCCCAAAGATCAAGATGTAAATGGCTGGTATCCAAATTCAGGCAGTTTGACTCAGAGCTCACATTCCTAACTATCATGCTACTTTATGATAGATGATGAGGTTTTATAATTTAACTATAAAGTGAGCTTTTAATTACTGAATCTACTAACAGTTCCATTTCTGCTGATATGAATCTAAATCTTGAATTGCTATTTTTGTCATTCTCTGCTTGTGTGTGCAATATTTTAAAGGGATTTGAGTTATCAAAAAATGTGATCCCTAAAACAACCCTATGAAGAATATGGGATAGTTTTTTTATTTGAATTGCATTTATGAGAAAATTTAGAGCTAAGGCCCTGACATTGGTGAGACTTCCCAATTACAAAGTTAAGTTACTTTTAAGCTCTCACAGAACAAGGGAGAACATACTAGTCACAAAGCCGATGGACAACACAGCCACGTTAAAAACTTGGGATGCCTAACTTCTACCCTTGTCTGAATGTTTAGGACTCTCAAATCTTCAACCTAGGTTTCTCTCCTGTCTAAGGTCTTGACAAATCAGATTTAATAAAATGAAATAAAGTTTATCATTTTCTCCCAAACCTACTTCTCCTAAATTGCTTCTTCTGATTAATGATACCAACAATTTACTACCCTAAATGAAAAATATGTAACTCTTCTCTCCCACAGTCTCACGTTGTCACTCAATTCCATAAAGTCTACCTTCAAAATACTGCTCAAATCTATTTATGTCATTCCTATTGCAGCAAATTATTTGCAGGATATAAAATGTCCTCTGTGATTAAGGACCATTAAATTTCCATGGTCATTTCAACCCTTCTGTACCTTAGGCTACAACCTCCCCAACAATCCACAGTCCTTACACTTTACCCTAAGTTCCATGCCTCTGTGCAGGCAAAGCCCTCTGGCTGGAATTCTTCCCTCTGTTATGAACACTTCCTTATCCTACCTACTTTCCTCTCCAAGAAATTTCTCCTTACCTGTCCCCATCTTCAAATTAATCACTTTCTTTCTTGTCTATGCCCATATTATATGACCTTTCATATTGGATTTTAAGGGTAATAAATACATTCCATTTGTCAGATTTAGTTCTAGGCTTTGTTCTTTGAATAGATTTTGTTTAACCCATAAAAAACCCACGTAATGAAAATATTATCTCCATTTTACAGATGAAATCCTTGAAGCAAGGATAGAACTTGGAGCCTGCTTTAGATTCTGTGTCTCTCTCTCTCCGCCCCTCAACTGCTCACACTCTCTCTCCCTCTCTTTCAAAAGTAAACATTAAAAAAAAATAGGACTATAATTCAAAAGTGGTGAAGCTCATGTTTTAAATTTGTTGATTTCTAAAACCCCATACTCTTTTTTTTTTCCCCTCCCATAATTTCTTACATGTTTATACGTCTCTCTGCTCCACTGGACATTGAACTTTTAAAATGCAAGAAATTTATCTTATTCAAAACTTAGGCCTTAGGACCTGGCACATGGTCTGGCATGTTACAGATGTCCAGCGAGTAAATGAATGAGCCCATGTATTGTTTGGCTCACTAAAATCTTATTGTTGTTAACTACCATTTAAATAGAAATGCTAGTTTCATGAATATGACTAATAGGGAAAAAAGAGTTGAACAATGTTTATGAGTTTTTAATGTAATTTTTATTGAGTTTTTGTATCGTATTTCATTAATATAAGAAATAAAGAATAATACTGGTGTGCTTAATCTCCTAACATTATTCAAATTGGCTTTTTTCTTTCAATAAGATGCTTGGGATAAATTATTAATTTCTGTTCTTCCAGAAAGGTGCATCCATTTCAGGTCCAAACCTCAGTCCCAAATATTCTTTAAGATATATTTGCATACGGTTTGTATACGTTTTTGCAACTATATTTTGACCCTTGAAAAAGCAGGGCTGGCAATTCACTAAGTGATTTTTTTAAAAAATACAATAAAATCTGGCATGCTATTTACGAAGGCAAACGTTTCTTTTTTTTCTTTCTTTTTTTTTTTTTTTTTTTTGGCTAAACATATCTTAAAGATAAGCTTATCCTAAGAACAGAGGCATCCAACTAAATAAATTCTACTGTATGGAATAAGCAATATGAAGCAAGTATACTAAATGGCCATCGATTATAAAGAACAGAGAGCTTCCCGACATGGCACAGCGTCAAGTTAAATGCATGTTAGTCTATTTGTCCCAGCAGCCCCTCCAAACTTTGAGTACAAAATTGAAGGGAAAAATGAATGCTATAAAAATTAATGGATGGAAAATAAATTATGAAGATTTGTAAGGTGGCTCAGAGAACCGTTTGGTGGAAGACATTTGATATACAACTTTCATTCTCTAAATACTATGGCCATTCTTTCAAAAATATGAAGATCCAGAGAGTATCAGAATTCAACCCGATAAGTCAGTTACATATACTTAGAGGCAGAATTCTTACCTATGACATTTCTGTCAAGCTATCATTTAGCCATTTCTTGGAGAACACTCTACTGGTGGCACCACACAAATACCTGAGGCAGTCATTCACTTGTACAGCCAACACTTACTGAGCATTTACTATAAGCCAAGAGATTAGACATTATCTCAAGTAGTTTTCATTATAAGTATTATCACCTCAATTCTTTAAAGAAGAAAGTGCATATGATCAAGAATACTAAAACAATACGTAAGGGTGTGAAGTGCAAAGTGAATGCCCCCTACTACCTCTTCCTCAATCTTTTTTTAAAAAATTTTTTTAAATTTTTATTTATTATTGAGAGACAAAGAGAGACAGAGTGTGAGCAGGGAAGGGGCAGAGAGAGGGGAAGCCACAGAATCCGAAGCAGGCTCCAGGCTCTGAGCTGTCAGCAGAGAGACCGACGTGGGGCTCGAACCCACGAACCGCGAGACCATGACCTGAGCCGAAGTCGGTTGCCCAACCAACTGATCCACCCAGGCACCCCTCTTCCTCGATCTTTAATCACTGTTTCCCCAATATAACTCTGGTTCCTAGTTTCTGGGCATTTAGCTCTATAAACAGAAAAATGCAAATTATATGTACAATGTAATCTTGCTAAAAATTTTCTGGATCTTTAAAAAATACTTTCATATTTTAGAATCTTGAAAATATTTTCATAGTTCCACATAAATACCTATTTTTAATGCCTGCAAAATATAAGCTACTTCACTTCAGAGATGTACTTATTTAACCTGCCTCTACTGTCTTGTACTTTTAGAGCCATTTTTTTGTTTGGCTATTACAAACAACAGTGTATTATATTGTTGACTCAATGACCACGTGAATTTAAGTTTTGACAGATATTGCCAAATTAATTCCAAAGAGTTAGTACAAATTTATACTCTTACCCGAAATTTAAGAAAATGCTTGTGATCCCGGTCCCCATCTCTGTCTGGCCACTCCCCCACTCATGCTTTCTCTCACAAAAATGAATAAGCCTTTTTTTTTTTAAGTGAAAAACTAAGTATTTGCCCAAAATGAAAATGAAAACCCGTTTTTATGATAACTATAATCTGAATTCTCAACTCAGGTTCATAAATTAAGTAACCTAGTCAAAGCAAACAAAAAAATTAGTGCGAACAGCTCTGTTTTACATTTTTTTGTCAGCCTTCATAGAACACATCTGGATTTCCCTATCTGCTCTAGCATTCAGTCTGTTGCAGTATGCTGTTTTGCTTGAAGTACTGGAGAAAAGTGGCCTCACACAGAAAGTATGGAGTTGCAAGGGGTGGGGGGAACTCTGCCCATGCTCTTCTTTGATACCACACCAAAACGTGACAGCAGTATTTTCTAAAGGATTCTATGCAATGTAAAATCTGAAACCCTATCAAAACCCTTAATATAATGACTCTTACCTTAACTCTATTGGTTGAGGTACATCCATATTGTACTTTCAATGGATCTTGACTCGTGCGGATTTTCTAACATCATGCACTGCTCATTTGGAAAATACCAGTTCCTTAAGTTAGATAAATCTTCCAAGTATTGTCTTATTATACAATATTCGAAAATCCCATGTACATCACTGCCAATCTCTTAAGAACAGTCTAAATACTGAGAAGCCTCTCAAGCTCATGGTGGAAAATACAAATTTTCCAAAATTCAAAGTATTGCCAAACAGCTTAATTCTCTCATTGGCTACAAGTATTATCAGTTGTTTTCCTTGAAGTAATAAGTTCACTTCATTAACTTTTGAGAAGATAACTGCCAAATGCCAAAGCCTGGATTCTTCCAAATGACTCTTCCAAGTAAAAGTGGTATTACATGTAAAACAGAGGCTAGTTCAGCTGGCAACTCAATAGTACAAGTACTTTTCAAGACAGCAACTGTACTTCAAAATGTGGCAAAACTGATTTATACATACTTCCCATTTCATCACACAAAATATTTCAAAGGACACTGTACACAAAGGTTGAAACTTCACTACTAATTTTACTCCATCAAGGTCATTCTTAAATGAAATGTCATTTTTTTCTGTAAGTATATGATGAAAAAGAAAGTAATTACTACTATTTTAACTTGCTTTCTTTATTTGTGCTAAGGTACCAGTAGTTTTCCTACAATGGCTTTTGTACTGCCAGTGAAGTTCAGTGAAAAAGGCAAACAAGGTCTTACAAAAATAGTTTGGACTTCACAGACTTCTTAAAAGGATCTTGGGAATCCTCAGGATTCTACAGACCATACCTAGAAAACTATTTGCTGCTTCTATCACCACCACTTCAAAGGAGAGAAAACTGAGGTGTAAACATTAGGGAATCTACCCAAAGACAAACAGTAAACAGCACAGCTAAAATTCAAACCTGGGCGTTCTAATCTCAAGTTCTGGTCTCTGAGGACATCTTAGCAGCTTAGGACATCTTTCTATCAGTTTCCAGTACTGTTGCAAAGTTCTTTGTAATAAAATGTCACTCTGGTCTTCACTTTGCCCTCTCAGGTTTTAATATTCATTCATCAAGCATTTTGATCGACTGTGAGCCAGAGACTGAGCCCCATGATGGGCATGCCAAAATGAGTAAGGTATTGTCTTCACTTCCAAGGACTTCACAATCAACTAGGGAGACAAATGGGCAAACTACCTGTAATTCAGTGTGATCAATGTCATAATAGTACTCTGTACAAAGTATTTTGGAGGCACAGAAGAGAGTGATTAATTCTGTCCAAAGAAGGAAGGAGGGGAATCAGGGGTTTACCAGCAAAAGTGCATTTTAGTTGAACTTGAAGGACAAATACATCAAATCCCTTTATTTACAGGATGGTCCTTCACTTACCTGAATACAGCTATCATGTTTCCAGCCTAAGTTGCCACTACTTTGAATTAAATATCTCCATTGTTTTCAAGAATATATTATGAGGAGAGGAAACAAATCCCCATATAATGGGAAATGCCTTCTGAACATATGTACTGACTCTTCTTTTGCAAGTATATACTCACATTTGTTAACATTAATCTATAGTTGTGAGAAAGCCAATTTTGTCTAATAGCCAAATAGCATATTATAAATTACAATTAGAAACAAATGTGTAAACTCAAGAAACTGTTCACAAAGTACCCCAACCAGACTTTTTAGTCATCTTTCTTTTAAGACAGAGATCAGCAAACTTTTTTCGTACTGAACCAGATACTCAATATCGTATACTTTACGGGCCAGATGGTTTCTGACCCAACTATTCAGCTCTGCCCTTGTAGTATGAAAACAGCCATAGACAATATGTAAATGAACGGGCAAGGCAGTGTTCCAATAAAACATTACAACATAGGCAGTGGGTCACATATAACCCAATTGTTTGCTGCTTGCTGCTGTAAGCCGTGTTTCTTTTATGTATCCTCCTCGCTGCATACTGGAAGGACATTAGACCCAGAATTGGGAAAACTGGATTTTAATTATACCTTGCTAAAAACCAGCTATGTGATCTCAAGCAGACTGCTTTACCATTCTGTTACCTATTTCTTGATCAAATCAACTATCTTTAGATTTTATGATCAGTAATAACCCTTACTGAAATTCAAAGAATCACTGCAAAGTAACTGTTTACCCAGGTTTTCCTAATTCATTCCATCATGAAATCAAAAGAGTGACACTGATAAAAAATGAATGTGACCTTAGAGGATATTAATAGAAAGGTTTACTCAAATGAAGAGGGTGCAGGGCTGCTCCACTCTTCAAAAGTAAATTTCAATTCTGAGTAAAACGCTAAGACTGTCCAGGGGAAAGCAACCCAGGACAATCAATCAATCAATCAATCAATAAAATTGACAATTTTAGCAAAACACATATGTTTGAAATAATTGGGCAAAAAGTGCAAAGTAGTGATTCACTGTGCATATTATTACTTTTTAAATGCTTGGAAATAAAGATTAGAACATAATTATAATATTCTGGGTCGGAATCATGTTTGATTTCTGGATTCTGATCAATTATAAATTCTGTGCCTTCTGTATCGTCAGTCTACAAAGTTATTGCTAATAACAATCTTGAAGTAACATTGTCACTAATCTCTTATTTGCATCACTATATACAGTTTATATACTTGAGTATTATATCATTTGAGTTTCTTGGCCCCATGAGACTGGCAAAGATAAATATTATTGCCCTTTTACAAATAAGAAAGGGGAATTCAAAAGCTTATTCTCTACCTAGAAGATTCTTGACTTCATATCATAAAAAGGGAAGGGGTTAGAGCTAAGCTCCCAAATCAGCTTAGAAAATGTAGACTGAACACTAAAAACAGACACCACCAAATATTTTGTACAACACCATCTACTTATATTCTGGTGGGAAGGAGAGCTTGGGGGAGTGGGATTTAACAGCTTAACAGCTTCAAAGCACTTTAAATTTGGAAATAGTTGCCTAGCATTTTGCTTGAGCTGTTCGTGTTCAATTTACCTAGTTTTTCTGTTAAGTGCTTCAACCAAATGTAAACGCTTTATAAATACACCTCATAAAATGTATGAAGGAAGAGGGGGGTGTTCTAACTAAAACAAATTCAACTGGTAAGGACTCTAAAAGCAAAGGAGATTCCTTTCAATTTGATTGGCCGCAGAGATAAAAAGTCATATTCTTATAAAAATAAAACATAAGCAGCTGTGAATAATTCAAATCACTAAGTGGCATGAATGGATTAATATTTCAATGTTATACTTGCCTTTTATCCAGACACAACTTTGAACATAATAAATTTGGTCTGAGAACTGAAATCCTCAAAATTTTGAATTTGGTTTCCTCTTTTAATATGTATAATTAAATTCACCTTTGAAGGCTCCGGAAGGTTGTGGAGGGCAGAAGAAATGTAGTTTTATTAAAATGAGCCAATCTGTGGGAGGCCTACATAGAAAACTACAAAGAGATTTGAGAAAGCAGCAACACAGAAGCTAGATTATGCAAACACAAAGTCTATAATGGATGAGGAAATTCATCTTTATCAGTTTGTTGTTCCCTGGTGAAGAGGGCACTAAAGGGGAAACTACATGGAGGAAATAAAATCACAGGTGTGTTTGCTGTTCCATCCCCTCCCTCATCCTCTAATTTGAACCTAGATTGAATCAGATTACTTACCACTAACACCTCAGATTACTCTGTGTGAGAAAAAGGTAAAGTAATAACCAGTGGTGTGCCTGGAAAGGAGAAACGTATGGTATACTTTTGTATGGAGAAAGCTGAGAGAATTCATGTGCTGACCGTGTACAAGAATCTTGGGTCTTTCTAGCAACAGAGGGCGTGGCTACTTCACTCTCCTATGGACTGCCTCCTTCTAGAACCTCAAATTCTCCAAAGGCTGTGACTGGGGGAGGCAGCATGTGGGACAACGGTGTATCTTACAGGGGAGTTTGTTTCTACAATCAGCCTGTAAGGCAAAATTAATCTAAACTCAAAAGATTCTCAAAGATCCCTTCTATTTTCCTTAAAGTAAGCAGGTACAGTTTTCCAAATACAAACCTGTACATAATACACATAAATAGAATACACTAAATGCAGTTTACAATAAAGAAGTCCATCCTGTATCAACAACAATAAAAGCCATTGAAGTATTTAAGTATTAGAATCACACGCAGTCCTGTGAAAAACTAATACCATGAGGCATGCAAATATCTACTTGGGGTTAGTCTCCTTAAAAAGAATGGAAGCTAACCTGCTTTCACTGTTCTTAATGTTAAACCTCTCCTCTTTCCTTTGTTTTCACTCTTTCTCTGTTTCCTCCCTTAGCAGATCTCTCTTCCTTACCAGTTACAGTCGAAATCAAGTAACTCTGGACACTGGGGTACCCCAAGGCATTTTGTCTTACATGTATGAGTTTTTTACTGCTACCATAACAAGTTACCACAAACTTAAAACAACTCTGATCAAATACAGGCTTGAAACAATGCAGATTTCTATCTTACAGTTCTGTAGATCACAAGGTGGAAGTGAATGCCCCTGCTAGTCTGCTCTGGGTTTTCCAAGGCTGAAGTCAAAGTGTCAGAAGTTCTTAAGGAAATCCGCTTGAAAGCTCATTCACGTTGTTGGCTGAAATCAGTTCCACATAGCTGGATGACTTGGTCTTATATTTCCTCGCTGGCTGAGTGCAAGGGGACCTTCTCAGCATCTAGAGGCTCCTAACCCCCTCTTTCCCATTTTTTAAAGCCAGCGACATTGGGTTGAGTCATTCTCTCCCTGCCTCCCTCATCAACCACACCCCCCTGTACCCCCTCCCCCCCACTCCCACCCTCTGATTTTAAAGACTCGTGTGATTATATTGGACCCACCTGGAAAAACTCAGGCTACTTGCCCTGTTTTCTTTTTTAAGTTCATTTATTTATTCTGAGAGAGAGAGAGGAAGTGCATGCACGCGTGAGAGGGATAAGGGCAGAGAGACAGAGACTCCCAAGCAGGCTGTCAGCACAAACCCAAGCTTGATCCCAGGAACTGTGAGATCATGACCTGAGCAAAAACCAAGAGTCATATACGTAACTGATGAGCCACCCACATGCCTCTCCCTGTTTTAAAGTCAGGTGATTACTAACCTTCATTCGATAGCAAAGTGCTTCCATAGCAATTGCTGAGCCTTTGATTAAATAACAGGAGAATGGGAATCTTGGGAAGACACCGTTAGTATTTCTCTTCTCACACTGTGAGAATAAACTCTTGGTCTCTCAAACATACTTCCTTATAGTCCCTAAAATATAGCACACATCTAGCCACAAGTCGCAGGCAGCCAAGATGGTAAATAAAATTTTGTTTGCAAAATGAAGAACCGAATGAAAACATAGCAAAGAAAACATTATGAGACACTACAAAGATTTCAATAAAACCATAAAGAGTTGTGACATCAAGTATAAAAATAAGCACACGCTAAAGATACAACAAAGAGCCTGCAGAAACTTCATTTGTTCTCTGGACATTTGGGGTCACTGATTTATTGAGAGGAGCCCAGGTGTTACTTCTTCCAGGTGAGGTCTAAAGTGCTTTGAGATTTGAAACAAACAGCACTCTGAGTCTTATTGAAGGCCTCGGTGAAAGACCCTAATTGAATCTAAAGATCCCAGCTGGATTCTGAGAACCTTGCTTCCAAACTGACTTGATTTCAAAACCACTCTGCCGTGCTTGTTGCAGCCAGTATTTGCACAGTGCTATCTCTACCCTGGCATATTCATGTATTTTACTAAGTAATATCTGAGCAGAGTAAGCCATCTAAGAATTCAGGGATTCCCAGTAGTTAACACAGTCCTTGTCCTGTTGCCAGTGGTCAGAGGTTTGACCACTCTCTTCAGCAGACAAGCCAGCCTTCTTGAATTGTTTCATTGTCCAAAAGGGGACTATTGGTGACATTTCGTGGCTTTACTTGGTCTTTTTGCCACTGGTCGACTCAGAACCTTGTGAAACCCAAGCCCTGTGCCATGCAACCTCCTTCCCGGTCACCTGGGCTGAGTCTCTCTCATGTGGCCTGCCAGTGAACCCTGGACGGGGATTTCACAGAAATTTGACACTGAGAATAGGGAAAAGTTTGTTTCTTCATAAGCACCACAACTTAGAATTCTACATAAGGAGTCTGGAAAACAGAAATTATGCAACAGTAAGAGAATGTGGGAAAGGGAGGGAGACTCAAATGACATAACCATATGTAACATGGAGATGACCTTTTTTTTTTTTTAATCTGAGACGCTAACTTTAGGTAACCATGACAGTAGGAGAAAGGATTAGAAGAGGCTTTTCTGTTCCTTCCAGTACATTTCCTGATCTATTTTCCCCTAGGAACTTTATAGGTGATGTACAGTGCCCAGCTCCTCCTCAACATTCCCAACCTCAAACACAAGATGTAATCAAAACACCTTGAATGACACTCATTTAACTCAAGGGCTGTAGAAAGTTTTTTGCATTAGTGACTCCCAGGAATGGGAGATATTTACTCCAGCACAAGGAAAACAGGAACTCTTAGAAGTACTCTAATCACAAAATCCAAGTATTATTAATTAAGTGTGTCCTGCCACCTAGGGGCATTCTTAGGCCACTTTGGGGCATATGCAATTTCTAGAGACTTCATAGTAAATTCACTAAGGAAAATGGTAATATTAAATCCTCAGCTTTTTCAGAAGTTCAACTTTAGAAAGACCCTTTAAAGCAATGGCCATTTCTGTGCTTTTTAAATAAAATAACTTAGGCATTACCCATTGTGTTTTATGTTAGAGAATGCCAAACAGACCCATATGATACATTTCTTCTAGATCTCAACTGTGGCTAGAGTTGCCACTTCATGTCTATCCCCGTCACTGCCTCTGGTTTTATTCGGCCAGCAATGATTTTGTTACAGTTTGAATTCCTTTGGATGGGACAAAAAGAAGCTGTACAATTCTCTTTGGTTCACACCCAGACTCTTCTCTCATTCATCCACCAGCTTGGGCCCTGAGGGCCCTTAAATAAATACGAAAGCTCTCTTTAGTTAAACACTGAGGTCAAGATAAAGTAAAATATTTTCTTTTTTGCTTTGGCTGCCAATAACTTCAGAATTCAGCTCAGTGCTCATCTACATTAATAAATCCATTTGAAGTGGCTTCTAACTCCTTTCTCCTTATAATTTCATTGTTCTGAATTTCTTTCAAATTTTTCTAGTTTTTTTTACTGCAATTTATTTTTAAAGGGTTCTCAAATCTTCTTTATAAATAATAAATAAATCTTACTTGTAATTTTAAAATAGGGCTTATACAGAAATATACTAGATGTATGTTTCCTGCTTTAGTATAGGTCTCTCCCATTTTAGCACAGCTCTCTATAATTTAAAAAATGGCTGCTGGATATAAATCAGAACTCATCTATCATATTAATACAAAAAGTTAAGTGGGATTTAATCCTACATACACATTACGTACTGAAGGAGATCAGAACATGTCACCCAAAAGACACTGCTTTGGCATATTGATTATTTTGAGCTGAGGGCACTGCAAAGACCACAGATGCAGGAAGGGCTCTCTGACCTCCCTCTTTGTACCCAAAACCAGGTTAAAATTATCTCTTGAGATAAGTGCACTCTGTACCACGCAGAGAACATTCTTATCACTGGAGATTGGGTATCTTTGCCAAAATGGATCTATACAAACAAACCTATTAAAATAGACCTTTTCTTTTTTAGTTTTCCCCATACATTTCCTAGTAATGTTCCCACAATTTACTGTTCCTAACCCAAATCCATGTCTTGTCACTTCTCTACAAATTTATCATCCTTTGATTAAAAAACAAAACAGTATATAAGCTCTCAGTTCTAACTGCTTCTTTGAATCTTTGTTTTTCTTATTAGGACTCCCCCATGCCTATCAAAGTATTCAATGAAATTTGAAGCTTTTCTCTTGTTGATCTGCCTTATGTTAGTTTAATTCTCAGGCCCAGTGACAGAACCTAAGAGGATGGAAGGAGTATTTTCCTCCTCTATAATACGCATATAAATTAGCCCAAATTAGTCCTGCAAGGAAGTGTCTAATCACTGTTCTTGCAACCAATCATAAGAGAGACCGATAACAGAATAGAAGACAACTGTGGAAGGGAAGAAAGCTTTATCTTGCTTCTGTGTCACCAGTATAACATTTTGGAACAAAGAATTACAACATCTGTAGTTTGATGTTTATTATATAGTTGAAAACTTGTGAGTTCCAGCCAGGTTGAGGAAGAGAAAATTGTAGAATGTGACAGCACAGGGCATGAAAGTAGACTATGGTTGTGGTTTCCTCCTGCTACAAAACAAAAACAAAAACAAAAACAAAAAACTGTAGAACTTAATAAAAACTTTACAGAAAGCACTAGAAGAATAAATTAGAGTCAGCGATGGTGATTTCAGAGACCCTAATGTTATGGAGCAAAGCAGAACCTGGTTCCATGACATAGGTGCCTTTTGCTACCTGGTAGTAGGCCACACACTTAGGAGGTAACCAGTCAGCCTCAAGGAACAGACTAGAGACAATTAGTGAGAAGCATCTGTAGGGATGGGCTTCAGGTGGAAGCACTCACTTGGAAATTTCTTCCTGGATATGGACATGTTATCTGGGCTCATAATGCCACCATCAGAGTACCTTGGGAAGGAATAAGTATTTAAAATAAGCAATGAATCACCTCTAGCACACAGTATTTCCTTCGCAAAAGAGAAACGAAACAAATTCTTGTTGCAAAAGGATCAAAAAAGCTATGGCCCAGGACCCAGTTTAGGGAACATAATGTAAGAATGTGCCTGCACAGTAGTAGTATGACTATCTATCATTGACTGCTGAAGAATAAGGGTGTTTATTTCCTGAGACCAAAGGTCTGATCACTACTTAATATGGGGTATGGCAGAGCTTCCTATAGACTGTGAAAATTTTTGTCCTAAGAAGTCTCAGATTATCAAATAAAGACTCTTAGAAAAATGCCAAGGAGTTAAGTGCCTCTGGCTCATCAGCCTGTTCTCCCCAAATATGTAGAGAACCCTGGGGCCAAGGACAACCAGAAACCAAAGAAAATGACCAGAGGTATCAAAGCCAGAAAAATTAAGCTATTCGACTACAAATTTCAAATTATTTCTCCAATGACATTCTTGCCTTTGTTCCTAAAGATAATTTTGTGCTAAACTTAGTCGCTGTTTTTCTTTTCCTAAATCATTTTTCCTTTCTTTGTGAATTCAACTGGGTAAGAATGAGATCTATTATTTTTGCATATATGAAACCATATTGAATAAATGCTAAATAATAGAAGATTAGAAGTCTTTTCATAACCCTATTTGTTATTCTCATGGCCTATTTTCTCTTGTTCTTTTCATGTAACAAATCTTTCTTTAAATGCTTCACATTGGGGGGTTACTATCTACCCTGGTGGGTCATTGACTTTGTAGAGCATGGCATATGCTGAATTGAACACTGTAATTACATTTAGACCTGGGGCAACACCCAATTGTTATTCTCATGTGTATCTGGAAGCACCTACAAATGACATATATTAATGAATTACAGATCCTGTGGTGAGTTAATAGGATAACAAGTCTCAGTCAGTATTGCATAAAGTGGGGTGGGGAGAAGTTGAGCTCTTTGTAAATATACGACCTGGTGGGATGGAAGTCCTCTAGAAGCAGTTAAGAAATGATAAGGTTGATGGGGCGCCTGGGTGGCGCAGTCGGTTAAGCGTCCGACTTCAGCCAGGTCACGATCTCGCGGTCCGGGAGTTCGAGCCCCGCGTCGGGCTCTGGGCTGATGGCTCAGAGCCTGGAGCCTGTTTCAGATTCTGTGTCTCCCTCTCTCTCTGTCCCTCCCCCGTTCATGCTCTGTCTCTCTCTGTCCCAAAAATAAATAAACGTTCAAAAAAAAAAATTTAAAAAAAAAAAGAAATGATAAGGTTGAGTTAATATTGGTCCCTGTATTCTCATTGTTCTGTCAACCTACTCAATTCATACATTCCAACTGGTTGTTTCCCTGAATTTCTCTCAGGGTAAGGCCTGAATTTACAAGTATTGTTATAATTTGGGGAGAGGAGGTACATGCATAAACACACATGGCAAATTCTCTCATGCATCGTAAATTATTGAAAATCCCCTTAAAAACCTCTATGATGCTAGGCCTTCTGTTTATTGTCCTTTTATTTCAGGTTGCTGATATGGTATAATGAAACATAGAGCACTAATGAAATTCTATTTTGTTTTATCCATCAAATTGGAAAAAATGGAAGAGATGGATAACATCCACTACACGTAAAGATACCTAGGGATGCAGGGAAACTCTCATTTAATGCTAATGGCCATGTTCACCACTACAACCTTTCTGGAAAGCAATATGGTAATATACACTACAATTTAAAGGTACATACCTTTTGAATCAGCAATCCCATGTTAGGGGATACTTTTGTACATTTTTAAAGGAGCATACATTAAGGATCCGTGTATAAAATTATTTGCTTCAGTACTGTTAGTAGTGGCACAAAACCAGAAACAACCTGAATGTTCATTGTAGAGGAATGATTAAATAGGATACATCCACATGGAATATTATACAGCTATTAAAAAGAAGGAGGTAGATCTGTAGGTATGGGCATCTAGAGAAAGTCTATGATACACTACATTTAAAAAGACAAGTTACAGAATATATTTTATAGTATCATTTCAGTTTAGGAAGTAGAGGGAGAAAGGGTGGAGAGTGAGATGGGGGCAAAGGAAAGAGGTGAGTGCAGGGAAAACACAAAAATCTATTTATATGTGTGTCTAGCTTTATATCAGCACAGAGAAGGAATGCTATGCTGCAGGGAACCACCTAACACTCGTCATTTACAGGAACAACACAGGAGGGGGGATGGTGAAGTTGTAAATGTTTAATACAGCTCTGTAGGGTTTTATTTGGTTACAGAGAATGTGAATAACCTTTGTTGTCTTTGTCTAAAAATAGCAATAACATAATCTGAAAAAGGGTGATTCAGACCACGTAGGGACCCCCAACTACTTGGTAAGATGGAATAAATTTTTAGTTCAATGAAGCTTTAAGATGACTGGAGTGGACTTGAGGGTAGAGGCTAAAAGGTGCTTTCCTTTCCAGCATGCAGTCCAGCATTGTCTGGACATGAAAAGACCTGGAAGGCCTGGCCAATAGAGTCTTCAATTTGTACCTGTGAATTCCAACTTATAGGTTAGGGAAGACTTCTGTTGACAGGCTGCTTCTGGGCCTAGACTAAGGGCACTCAGATTGTTTCTGCATAATAAATCTCTGAAATAATTAAATGCCACTGTTCTTCCAGGACAAGCCTTGGCTTAGGATATATGCTTATTGTCTTAGGTAGAAATGGTGCTTAGAATTTTCAATACACTAGTTCTTAGCCCGTGAAATAATCAGGTTCAGTCAGTAGCTAAGGGGGCCTTTAATCATATACTCCTAGAGAATCCTTGAACATGCATTCCAAATAAATATAAATTTATTTATAAACAATATATATGTTCTCCTGTCAATCAATAATTTAAGTAGGCTCTACACCCAATGTAGGGCTTGACCTCGCGACCTTGAGATCAAGAGTCACCTGTTCCACTGGCTGAGCCAGCCATGCACCCCTGTCAATCAAGAATTTGACTTAATATTTAATGAAGAGAAATAGTATTTTATTATTTTTTCTTAATGCATCTCCAATGGATTGTTGTTTGTATTTTTTGTGAAATGTTTATTCCTCTTTAATATCTATGGTTTTACAGGTCCTAATAATTTATTTATTGACTCCACTTACACGTTCCATTAGAAACATTGAACAGTTAGTTTGAGTCAGAAAAATGTATCACAGGGATAAATCTCTGACTGCCATTCAATTGTGGACCTTAACGTAGCCTTAAATGTTTTGAGAACTAACTACTGATTTTATTTCCCATGAATACTCCACATTTAGATCTATTAAGATGTCCTGATATAACAACACAATCACTATCACTGCATTCTTCAGAGATCAGGTCTACTGTGGTTCAACATTTCTGTCAGTGCTGTTGTTTGGCCTTGAAATCCCTTGATTTAAACCATCTTAATATATGAAAATCCAGACTTAAAAAATAAATTAGGAGATGATGATTCACATTAAAGAGATTTTTTTTTTCTTCAGTGAAGAAAAGATCTCGGATTTTTCTAAATAACTAACTCCATTAGTTATTTGAAAATTATGCTATTTATATATATTAGTTATGGACAGATATCAGTAGAAACATCATTCATTAGGGCTTAGAAATAAGCTTAGCTAATCAAAACAAAAACAAAAAATCTGTTAGACTAATCCAGCTTATGCTGAAAGATTAATTTATTTTCAACATAGGTGAATACAAATGTCATTCTCTGTTGACCTGGGTACTGATTTATCAGAAATCACATTTATGACAACAAAGATCAGTTCCTGCAAGAGTATGTTGGGCATGTCTCCCTGGCCTTCTACCTCTTCCGATGGCTATCTCCTTACTCAAGTACTCAAATACATATATGCCCAAATTAATGGTTTGAGAAAGTACAATAAAATTTATTTAAGCACTTAATGTCCCTGTCCTATCAACCAGAATTACGCAAATATATTTTAGTTAAGTTGAAACATTGAAAGACTTCACCATTAATTCAACATCCGCTAAGCTAGATATTTTGTTTGGATACATATCTCCCTCCCTTATATCCAAGTCTTCTCCGCCTTTCTTCATCTTGCCCTGTGCTTGCAGCTGCAGGCTTTGATGGATTGTATTGACTGACTTCCTTGTCCCTGGCTTTTGTTTGGGCTTAACCAATAGCCAGCCAATGAAAAGCAGTGGGAAGGTGAGTAGAGGCGAGTAAGTCTCCTCTAAAGGCCACAGCTCTTGCCAGCAGTTCTCTCCTCTAGATACCACCTGAGCTACAACTCTTTCAGATCTGTCCCCACTTTTGCCCCTCAGACCAACGCGTGGTAATATCTCCCTGCTATTGCTGCCCCAGTAATGCTTCACTGTCCTGTTGTTCCCCTTACCTTGGCTCACTGCTTTGTAAATAACCCCCTTATTAAACACTCCACAATTACACCCATTAAGCATGCCATCTATTTCCTTATGGATCCTGACCATACACATATATATATGCAAAAAAAATCGACTAAGGGCTCCATAACCCATAAAAATAAATTAGAAATTGATTCACTCTCAAACAGTACATAATCTGGTGTAGGAGATAACCGTGGTTCATCTGATATCATTGGCTAAGGTCTGTTTAGATACATTTGAGAAGGTGATAGTACTGTCACATTAATGTAGGTTATAAAAAAGACTGGTAGAACATTCCATGGGATGACTTGTTATCTATAGGCTGGATTGGAATAATTTAAGTTTACACACGACAGGATGAAACTGTATGTAGAAACACTTTAACCAGACTTTAATATGTCTTCAGAATGCAATGTGGTTTTGAAAGGGTAATTAAAAGCTATGTGCCTTGCCCCAAATAATTTCATACTTATTTTATGAAAAAATTCTTGCTTATTTTCTATACGCAATATTTGTTTTCTTTTAGACTGTTGCATACACGCCCACATAAAAGATGCTGCCATAGAATTTTTAAAATCATCTCGAAATTAAAAAATTATACATTTTAGCAGTTTGGTAGGGATGCACTCAATTTTGATACTAATTTAGTTGTAGCAAAGCACTGGCTGTGTTCTAGTAGTAAAAGACAGTAAGCTTTCAAACAAAGAGGACACTACTTAATGGTGTTCATTTAACCCAAGGGTCCATTCCATACACAGGAAAAAGTAGCACATTTACATTTACAGTAAGTGTTAGATTTTAAAGCTGTAGTGGTAAATTAGATGGGTTAACAAGTATATAATACACAACTCTCAAAAGAACATAAAATTTAAAAATTTTAATTGACATTAATATGTTATCAATATATAAACAATAGATGAGATGATTAAAAAAAGAGATAGCTCTTAGCCTTAACATTTATAAAGGAAAATCCATACATGAAAATTAATGATAGATTACAACAAAGTAGAATAATTTCTGTATAGGTATTTATTTTTAGACTACAAGCAAGGCTAATGTGGAATCATTTAGTTTAATTGGAGTTTAGACAACTACGCCTACATGAAAATGTTCACGCTTGCTTTACAGCTTCCTGCTTGTCTTGTATAGCTTTGTCATTCATGCTGCATTTCAAATCAAATTTTACATGATGTCAATAGATATACTAAGGAATTAACAATATTGAAATACTATCACTTGAACTCTTCTTTTAAAAACTAGGGGTTAGGAGAAAATTAATGTTTAGTTGAGAGCTACTAAGCAAGAGCTGGATTATATCTGGAGCTGGCAAACAAAAGGTGCTTAAGTACTTGCAGAAGTAACTGTAAAAAAAAATTAGCATGTTACCAAATTGCCTAAGGACAGATGTAAGATTTTAAAACTTGCCTCTGTCCCAATGGCCTGGTTTTCAAAAGGGCACAAACATAGATATGTCCTAGTTAAAATAAACACTGGGTCAATAAATCTCAAATCATAAAATACACTCAAAGCTTTGAACTGTTTAGCCTCAAGTGATACATTAGCAGTATAGACATACATTAAAGCACTTAGCATGAAAACCATCCACTATAAAATAGGGCAGAAACACATTAAATATTCTTATCAATCTCAACTCCAAAAGGATTACAATTTAGAACATATGCAGGATCCGTTATGCAAAATGGATTCAACAGCTTCCCCAATAATTTTCTCACTATTTGGGGATTTTTTCCCCCTACACTTCTGAATCGGCTGAACAGAAAGAACAGAAAGGAAATATTTCAATAATTTATTTTTGTTTATTTGGCTAGAATAGCAAATCATGAAACACTCACTGAACATAATTAGCTCCTCTACACTGTGATTCCAAATCTCTTTGAATACAGGGCCAGCTGACCAGATGGTGTGCTGTAACATAATGCCTTTGAAAGAGAGGCTTGAGTTCAGGTTCACAGGCCACAGGACAACAGAGGCAGATTGCGACGTGCAAGTGATATATTCAACTAGGAAGAATTGGGCTTGCCAAGTGCTGCCGTACCCTGCTGCCAAAGGGCAAATCAAATGCCATCTTCCTCATGCCCCTGCTCTATCTTGGTATGTGGCTGCTTACTGTGTTTTTAACCTTTTGGGGGTGTGGGGATGGGGCAACTGTGAGAGGTCAGAGAGACAATGAGGTGAGGAATCAAGTTTCAAAAAACTGGTTTCCAAACTACTCATATCCTGCTCTGCTGAGAAAAGAATATGTGGACATTTGCACACTGATAGGCCATTCCTCTAAAGTACCTTGTACACAAAGGGATTTTCTTAGAAATCTTATATTGCTCTTAATTAATGAGACTGATTGGTTAGCAGTCTGCCTTATGACTAACTCTGACAGAGCTTAATGGAAGAGAAGCTTAATTGCAGAAAAGCAATGGAAGAAATTCATTAGAGAAGTCTTGAAACCTGAAAATTATGGGCAAAGCAGGCTACCCAAATGGAAATTGAGCAATTTAAGATGTCTTAATTAGATTTAAAACCAGAGCTTAGAAAAACTAAATTAGCTCTATCGAATCAGATAAAAAAAATCTAAGATAAAATGCACGGTTATTATTGGATTACCCAAGATAGTCTGCATAGCATTGTGCTAGTGATTGTACAAGTTAGCCTTTATGAGGACTAATAACAACAACAACAAGACAAAGAAGATAGAAAGCAAGAACTGTAAACAGTATTGCATTTATTCGTAATCTCACAGTATAGATTTTAAGATGTTTTAATAACTTCCCGTGCCAAAGTATCATTAAAAAAAAAATAGCAAAGAAAAGCTTAACTTCAACTCTGTTGGGCAAAAAAAAAGAAAAAAAAATAGAAGAAACAAAACAAATATCCCAATTTATTATTCATTTGAGAGTTAAAATCTACACAAAACCATGGTGATTCAAAAGTGGTAACAGTATGGGTATTGAGAGAGCCAGTCAAACAGTCAACAGAACATTACTTTACTAGGTAAGTATGGGAGATCAGGAGAAGAAGAGAAAAATATCTACAGTACATACAATCCTAAAGCTTGTCACTCAGTCATTCATATTCACTGGACAAGAAAGTCTCAGACACCATGCTGAGAATACATTTTACAACAAAATATTGAAGGTCCCTGCTGTAATGGAAAATAAAGGCTAGTAAAGAAGATAGGCATTAAACAAAAATAACATAGATAAATACAAATTACACATGGAAATGAGCACCATAAAATGTGTAAAGTCACCAGTTTAAGGTGATACTAAGGAAATGTGATTGAATGAGGGCCTGGATGTGGAAGTGATGTTCAAGCCAAGACCTGAAGTTGAGGGAGGGAACAACTGATCATTCCCAAGGGAAGAATACCCTTTACAGGGGGCAGCCCTGGTGGAGGCCCCACCTACTTGAGGCAGGAAGGGTGGTCAGGGTGGCTGAGGCATGCTACGTGAGGTGCATGAGGGGAGGGTGAGGAGAGATGAGCCCAAAGAAGAACAAAGGGGCTGTAGGCCAATAAAGATTGTGGATTTCGTGCCAAGGTTTAGGGTCTATGGGAAGCATGGAGCCTTTGGATGGGTTTAAGCAGAAAGTTGACATGATTTGATGTACATTTTTAAAAGATTGCTGTCACTGCTGCTGAGACAACAGTATCACAAGGTAGAGGTCTCTGGATTCCCAGAGCACACTGGTTAGTGGATTCATTTACATTCATTTGAGAAACATTTTTCAACATCAGTTGTTTGCCAGTTCCACTGAAGAAGAGAGAAATGCAAAGATCAATAAGGCTTAAGATTTTGCTTTCAGGAAATGTAACAAATAATTAAATAAATATGATTAGAGGTAAACACGTATTTAAAGGTATGTACAAAAGGCAAAGGGAGACCAGGGAAAAACTTCACAGAAGTGATAAACTTTGAGCTGGGTCTTGTAAGGCCATAAGAGAGGAAAAATACTCCAGGAAATGGCAAAATGATGGAGCCATAAAAGAATATGGAATGGAATAGAGACAAAAAGTTTAGCAATGCTGGATCTAGACAAAAGTAAAGAAAAAGAGGCTGGGAAACAACTGGATGGGGGTATTTTAGATGCTAAGGGATTTGAACATTATCCCATGGCCAATGAGGAAACTATTCAAGGAATTCAAGCCAGATGAGATAATGTGTTTTAGAAAGATAATTCTAGATCCATGTGTAAGCCTGATGGAAGAGGAAGGCATTAGTGGCAAAAGGGATAATTGAGAAATTTTTGCAGAGGTCCAGAGAAGAGATGCTGCTACAGACTGTTTGTGTGCCTCCAAAATTCATGCGAAATCTAATCCCCGATTATGACAAGATGGGTAATAGAAGGTGGGTTCTTTGGGAAGTGATCAGGTCATGAGGGGGGAGCCCTCATGAATGAGGTTAGTGCCCTTATAAGAACAGGTGGGAGAGACAACCAGTTCTTTTTCCAGCACGTAAGGACACATCAAGAAGTTGGCAGTGTAAAGCCTGAAGATGGTTCTCACCAGACCCCAAGCATAGCAGCACGCTTGGTCTCAGATTTTCAGCCTCCAGAACTGTCAGAAATACAATTGTCTTATTTTTAAGTCACCCAGTCTACATTATCTTGTTGTAGCAGCCTAAGCTGACTGAGACAGTAAAGGCATTACCTAAGGGAGAGTATGGAGATGGCAAGGATGGACAGAATTGCTCTTCTAATTCCTTCACATTTCTAACTTTCCTTCTCCTATGATGAACCTGTAGCTGGAAATTTTGCAGGAGAGCCATGAGGTTCTGTGACCTGCACACCAAGGGCAACGTAAGAGTGCCTGGAGATGATATGTAATAAGGAGGAATGGAAGAGGGGTCCCAGAAAAGGAGACGAGGGACCTTGAAGCACGAATTTCCTGCCTTCCTCATTTTGTCTACAAAATTGGATGGCTTCAGCTTCTATCTGCAAACTCTCATCAGCAGAGATTTGAAAGTGGCATGTGTCATAACTTTCTCATTTCAACCTGAAATCCAAGAGAGCAGCTGCTTTTGTGCCAGAGTGTGCTCAGACCTCTCTCTCTCACCTTCCTTTCCCCTCCCTCCTTCATTCATTTATTATCTACTTGCAGATCTGTCTTCTTCAGCACCTAGCACAGTACTTAGCAGGTAGTAGACAGTGAATTAATACTGGTTTATGTTTATTTATGAAGATAGTAGTTGATGAATGAATGAATGGAAATACATGTTAGTTGTTCATTTTTCTTTCAGTCCAAGAACTTCTGAAAATTCTGCTCCCCAATCCCCAGATTCTTATTCAATTATCTAGGGTGGGGCCTGGTCATCAGTATTTTTGGAATACTCTCGGGTCATTTTCCTCTGCAGTCAGGTTAAGAACGCCTGTCCTATAAGCTGTTATATCACATTGTCAAGTATTGCCTTTTTATATCTCTCACAACACAGGCACAAATATGTTTGGCATACGCACTAAGGAAATGCTGGTTGAATGGTAGTGATGTTGTTTAAAAATCAAACCATACACATTCTAGTAAATTAAAATTATAGGATTTTTCCAGTAAGGTTTAGAAAAACTTAGGCTATCATACATTAGAAAGATTTGTTGAAAAGCTTTTAAAAATGTACAGCATGGATGTGGGGACATGTAATTTAATATACGCAAAGCAATTGATTTTGTTTCTATTTTTGCACTAGCATTTTATATTTTATTTTAAATATATTTCTTTTAGTCTGATTATAATAAATGTAATACATGCTCATTTGAAAAAAGAATTCAGATAATACAGAAAGTATAAAGAGTAAAGTAAAACTCATTCCTTTATTTAATCACTTCGAAATACTTTGCCATATATGTTTTACGATTATGTCCCTTTGTAATAGGGCAATGAATGAGTCTTGGCCCAGAATTAATGAGCAGGGCTGAAATTAATGAAAGAGATGCTAAGCTCCCAAAGGCAGGTCTACCCTGTAGCCAAGGAAAAAGCAAAAATCACAGAAAGGGCTGAAAGAACTATAAGACTCAAAGACTAGAATGGAGGAAACTAAAATGTGTATTACCAAGGGAAAGAAGCCCATTTGAAAAGCTGCAAACTGACTGATGCTAGCTGCATGTGACAAGATGTTCATCCTGACAAAAAAATCAAACAGAAACTAGGAAAACAAAAAAGATTTATTTTTCATTTGCCTATTAGATTGGCAGTAATTGGGATACTAATTAAGTCTAGAGTATGAGATTAAGTTTTCTTTCTGATTCCTTGGTAAAGTATAAATGTGTATACATTTTTTTAGAGGGAAAAGAAGTAATACTTGTCAATTGACAATAGTATTTAAATACATACGTGTGTGTGTGTATATATGTGTATATACATACATATATACACATATATATACACACATATATATGTGTGTGTGTATATATATATATATATATATATATATATATTCAATGATCTTGAGACTGCAATTGTAGAACTTACTTTAAGTATATAATTTGGGAGGTACATATAAATTTATGTAGATAGACAATCTTTCCACCAAAATTCATGACAGTAAAAAAATAAAGGTTCAACAACTTCTTATAAAGCCACTTTAGATTTACTAAGTTTAATGCAGAGGAGGAATCACCCAGGTCATGCAAGATGCATGGAGCAATGAATGTCCAATGAGGACACTTTGACCAATGGGAGATGAGAGTCAACAGATGTGTTATCCTTCCTTCCTTCCTTCCTTCCTTCCTTCCTTCCTTCCTTCCTTCCTTCCTTCCTTCCTTCCTCCTTCTCCTGAGATAATGTTTTTGTTGTCTCTCAGAATACAGTTCTGCAAGACTGAGCAATCAATTGTGCTGGATACCGAGCAGTGGTCAGCTCAACGAATCATCTTCAATCTGGTTCTTCTTGGCATCCGGTCTCACTCCCTTTCTCTCTCTCTCACTTACCCCCTAGTACTGGACTAACTCATAAAGTTATGGAACAAAAGCCTTTGCCTTAAACATTGGTATATAGGAATTTCCAGGATACAAGAACAGTGGAAATTCTAAATGCCCATCATTAGGCATTGAAACTATGTAGAAGTTAAAAAGGATGAGATACTTTCATTTATATTCATATGTGTGGCAGGCTGAATTTTCCAAAAATGGCCTAGCAATATTTCATTTTCACATTCTCTTCCAGAATCTTGCCACTATCCTATTAAGAGTTAGAGTCTACTTCCTCTACCCTTGAACCTAAGCAGGCCTTTGTGAGTGACCGACTGACAAAATCCAGAGAGGCTGACACAGTGTGGCTTCTGAGGCTATTACATTAATGGTCATACAACTTCCACGTGGTTCTGTCTCTCAAGACACTTGCCTTTTGAACACAGCCACCATTTTGTGAAGAAACAATTATGTCAGAAACCGTGAAGGGTCTGAGATTTTACCTATTTGCAAGTAAATGATTTAGACTGTCACTGTATGTATGTATGTATGTATGGATGGATGGATATGGAGATATACATATGCATATATATATAATATTATGAATATTATCTGATATACACACACATAGGGACATACAGAAAGCATGAGGCATCTGGATTAAAGGCAAAAACTGTGACTCATAGCAAAAGCCGCAATCAGAGCAACATCTTGCATGAGTTTCTCAAGCCCCAGTCCCACTTGGCAGGATGACACAATAATGGCCAGATGGTACCTGCATATGCAGTGGGGTGTATTATAGGATAGAAACCCTCAAATTCAGAAACTCTGATCTTATATAGAGCTGCTGGTGATGTGCCAATCCTCCCTCCAGGAGAGAGATATTGGCCTTCTCTCTATCCTGGAACATAAGCCAATCTTCTGGAGAGAGAAGGACAAGTTTTTATATTTACTACACTGAGTATCTCCAGAGAGGGAGATGTCTCCAAGCTTCACCACCTCCTGGGATATCTCTTTATAAAAACAGTTATAAATGGGCTGTTATTATCTATGTTCAGAGCACCAGGGTCATGTAGAGACATGAGATATTCATGGATAATTGTCTCCCAGGCCATGTGGAGGACCCAGGTGGAGACATTCCATGGACAGGCAGAGCCAAGAGCCAGTATCAATTGCAAGATACATGAATGAAGAAATTTTTCACTTGTCAGCCTCTAGACTTTGAGCCATTCCAGCTGATATGGGGTGAAGCAGAAATGGGCTGTCCCTGGTGAGGCTTACCCAAGACTAAAGATGCTACTGTTGTTTTTAAGCCACTACATCTTGAGGTGGTTTGTTATGCAGCAAGAGATTACTGGAACAAGGGAGAATGTCCATGACAAATTCAACTACATGACCAGTTGCAGAACGGAATGTATAACTTTGTTTCATTGAAGACATATATCTATATACAGACACAGAAACGGAAAGCAGACAAAAACAAACACAAAAATATTATGATGATATACCAAAATGGTCATTCTGGTGGGACTTGAGATTTCTATTTTGTACATATATGTGTCAATTAATTTTAAAAAAAGACATGTATTAAGTTTTATCAGAAAAAAAGATTTTGGTTTTTATAAAACAATATATATATACACCTTCATCTCTGGATTGTGTGCTCATAAGTTTTTAGTCTTCCTTATATTTTCTTCCCCCCACCCTCAAGTTTCTATAAAGAGTAGGCATTGAGTACATATATAGTGATGTGAGGTAATTAGGATAGCAGTGGGAATGCTTTCAGACAGTAAAAGCTGGTTTCTTTTAAAGTAGAAACGTCAGGCCATTTTTCTAGAGTCTTGGTTACCATGTGAGATGATAGGACCTTTAGAGGACTTTTAAAGAAGAAAGTGCTCTCCCATATATGAAGATAGATAGCACCTGTTCTATTATTTTAAAGCTGGATCTTGACTATCATGTTCCTATTTTTCTCTCTAGAAGTACCTGTTGAGAACAGATTTAAGAAATTTTAAAAGCTGAAATTATAATTGTTAAAGATAAAGTGCTAGATACAATAACTTCATATAGCAATTTTTCATAAAATAAAAATTTAATTAAAGAGAATTTAAAGCAAAATAGTCAATAATGACTATTTATGTAGGTTATCCAGCAAACCTGTAGTTTATTAGATAATGTACTTTATTTTTTAATGTTTATTTATTTTTGAGAGAGAGACAGAGAGAGAGAGAGAGAGCATGTGTGCGTGCACATGAGCAGGAGAGGGACAGAGAGAATCCCAAACAGACTTGCGGTGTCAGCACAGAGAGGGACAGGGGGCTCAGTCTCACAAACTGTGAGGTCATGACCTTATCCGAAATCAAGGGTTGGACATTTAACTGACAGTGTCACCTAGGCACCCTGGACAATGTAATTTATTTTGAAACAGCCAAAGAAATGATAACTTCTATAGTAAATAATAACAAAGTCTATCGATTTTAGTACATATTATAAGTGCTGTTCTAACATTAGGCAGAATTATCTTCCTGTTTAATGGTGTGACTCACTGGGACACCTGGCTGTCTCAGTCAGTAGAACATGTAACTCTTGATCTCTGGGTCATGAGTTTAAGCCACACGTTGGGTATAGAGCTTACTTAAAAAAAATAATAATAAAATGTAAGTTAAAAAGTGTAATATTATTTACTAAGAATATTAGCAAATCAAAATGAAAACAAAATAATATATTTCTTATGATAAGTAGTCCCAAACTTTTTTTTTTAATTATTTTTTAAAAAAATTTTTTTAACGTTTTTTTATTTATTTTTGAGACAGGGAGAGACAGAGCATGAACAGGGGAGGGTCAGAGAGAGGGATACGCAGAATCTGAAACAGACTCCAGGCTCTGAGCAGTCAGCACAGAGCCTGACGCGGGGCTCAAACTCACGGACCGCGAGATCATGACCTGAGCCTAAGTTGGCCACTTAACCAACTGAGTCACCCAGGCGCCCCAAGTAGTCCCAAATTCTTAAAACTAACTAGTGTTACTTATTAGTACATGCATATGTATTTTAAACATATGCATTCTAATATTTTACAAGTATATAATACTACCATAAATTTATAAAGAAATAATTACCTACTTTTCTACTTAGCACACTTACATTTTTTTTTAATTTGACAATTGTTATGTGTCAGCAAGAAACAAAGAATAAATTTAATATGACACTCACTATGCTTTATTAAATCCCTCTGGAATGAACCCTGGGGAACAGTAACAGTGAACACATATTTACTCTGGATAATTTTAGAAAATACACAGGAAAGAACTATGTAGTCTTTGTTACTATTAATGTAAAATACTAGTCTTTAAAATTGTTATACATTAAGGTTCATTTTGTCAAAATAATACAAACATGTTGTTTGCTCCTCCATCCTGAATATGTTATAACTTGAAAAGTGCAGAAACTTAAAACATTACTGAATATGACACAAAAGTAGACCTTGAATTCCATGACAAATCATTAGTCTGTTCAAATTAAATAAAAGATGACACTAAGATTCCAAGATTATCATTACTTTAAAAAATGTATCTAAGCCACAGACACTCTACAGACCAATACATAAGGATCGGCTAAAGGGGCTTTTATCAAAAAATCAGACCTCAAACTGCATGCCACATTCTTGAAATAAAGTGGTTTGTCTGAGTCTCTAGAACTGTTAGCTCCCTCAGACTGTTCCTATCAGACTGCAGTGTTCTGGAATCAGTGACTATCCACATACAGCTTTGTATTCCCAGTGTTTAGACCATGCCTGATACATAGCAAGTCTAAAACAAATATCAGCTCTTGAATACAGACCAAAAAATGTAAGGTTTCTGGAGTTGTTGGCTTTTTCCTCTTAAAAAAAAAAAATCTGTCATATTCCAAAACCCATGTTAATAATGAATCCCATGAAAGGATGGTTACATTTTTTTAAGGCCAGTTCCATCACAATTTAAGAAAACACACCAAGATAAGAAGTCCAAAAATACTCAGCCAATTTAAGAATACACACTAAGAAGATAACAGGTGAAATACACCACTGTAATAGAGAATCAATCTTATCTTAAAAGATTACTGAAGTTTCTGCCCAAGAAGAAATTGGAACAAAAAAGATTAAATGGGTAATGAAAGTTACACAACCTAAAGCCTTGCACGCTGGACACTTCTATCGTCTCTGCAAGACTACAATGCCTAGGGTAATAGAGATCCAATGACTAGGGGATGATTTGGTTGTGCAATGCAGCATAATACCCTGTCTATCAGAAACTGGGCACTCCTGCTCCATCTCCACTGCTGCTGATTGTCTGGCCCATAGGAAATAAACTCACTGGTCAGGCCTTCATTTCATAAGGTGCAACGTGCAGAATAACTTAGTCAATCTTCCAAATGCTTCTGATTCTACACTAAGAACCAATCTGAGCAGAAGCAGACCCTGAAAAAGAAGGAAGGTCATTCCTCATGGTCCTAAAGAGAACACTTACTATCCCTTGTACCCTTAGCCATCTGTCAATTTATTCAACTTGGATGATATTTCTATTTTCCAGTCCAAGTTTATCTCTCCTCTTTCTTTCAAAATCTGTCAAAACTCATCTTCTCGAAGATTCCTTGCCAAACATCTCACCTTTATTTGATCACTATAATCAGTCCCACAATTGTTCAATTAGCTATGCCACTCCTTAAAGTTAAAATTAAACAGGCACTTGTCAATCTGTGTCTTAATTTATATAGGGGCACCTCTCTGGGTAATCTCTTCACAAATTATACTTAATATATGAGCATTAACTAATCAATCAACTCACTGCTCAAAAAATAATGTGATAGGCACAACAATGGAAAACTATGTGCTTATAGTAAAATATGTTTTAGGAAAGGTTTTGAAAATATCTGAAGTCTCAAATTGCCTTTTCCACATACTTCTTATGAGATTTGAGGTGCTCATCCACTACAACAACCATTTTTCTGACTTAACATGTTTTCTTTAAAAATTAACCACATTTATAAAACTTTCAGTAAAAAACAGAACTGCATCAAAACTACCACTTAAAAACACTCATAATCAAGTCTTAAAGTAAATTAAAATTGTGGGGGAAAGGCAGTGTAAGGGACTTAATCTTTTTTTTTTTAATTTTTTTTTCAACGTTTATTTATTTTTGGGACAGAGAGAGACAGAGCACGAACGGGGGAGGGTCAGAGAGAGAGGGAGACACAGAATCGGAAACAGGCTCCAGTCTCTGAGCCATCAGCCCAGAGCCTGACGCGGGGCTCGAACTCACGGACCGCAAGATCGTGACCTGGCTGAAGTCGGACGCTTAACCGACTGCGCCACCCAGGCGCCCCAGGGACTTTATCTTTTTAAGGCAAGAGTCCTTTTTGTGTCAAAAAAGAATTTTTTTAAGTCCTCAACTGAAAAGCATGTACAGATTCTGGAAGTTTTATAAGTATACTTAGTTAATTAAGGGCAGAGTGATGTCATTTACCAAGATGGATATAAAACCCACGTTAATATCTAGAAGAGAAACCAATCACCTAGAGCATGAAGCAAGGCACCTAGAAATTAAGGCAAGACAAAAGCAGCATCCATAAGCCTAGTGATGTGTACTGGAAGTGACATTATTTTATCTGATACAAATTCATGAAAAGGGACAATCAAGCTATTTTCTCATAAGAGATCAAAAATTATAGAAGTGTTTTCTTGAGCAGCTAGCAAGACCTGGCATGTCAACTCAATCTTCCACTTAAGAGAAATTGATTTGAAAAAGGGAAAATGTCCATCTCATCATTCTTTCTGGTACAAAAAAAAAATAGTGGTGTTTAATGAACATTTATATCTAGATATGCTTTAGAATGTTACCAGTTAGGGGCACCTGGGTGGCTCAGTTGGTTAAGTGTCTGACTTCGGCTCAGGTCATGATCTCGCAGTTTGTGAATTTGAGCCCGACGTTGGGTTCTGTGCTGACAGCTCAGAGCCTGGAGTCTGTTTCAGATTCTGTGACTCCCCCTCTCTCTGCCCCTCCCCCACTCACGCTCTGTCTCTGTCTCTCAAAAAATACATAAATGTTTAAAAAAAAAAAAAAAAGAATGTTACCAGTTAACCATCAGAGGCTGGGACCAGGGGCCTTTAATTAATAAGAAATAAAACTCAGTATTTTAGGTCTCCTAAATGCTGATGTAATGGCTTGGTGTTCATTAAACAGGAGTGGTCTTAAGAGACAAAGAACTCTGGGATCCACCAGCTGTTTGGAAGAATGAATTATCATTAACCTTGATGAAACAAAAACCACTGCCTCTGGCAGACGTTTCTTAACATTCATCTGATCGATATTAAATAGCACTGTAAAAGAGGTCAATGTGTTCAGTTGTCTAGGGAACATTTTGCAGTTCACTCATTCTGGCAGACATACCTGGAGACCTGCACAGGATCATTAAGGCTTTCTTGACAACTATGATGTGACACAGGTAACACTGTCTCCAAAGATTTCCAAACAAAAACTATCTCTGACTGATTCTGACTTGACATTTGAACTAATCAGTGACCTAAGTGCTGGAGCAAACTCAAATTTTTACTTGAAGAAAATCTGGCCTTGATCCGAAGACATCTATGGGTGGCTGGCCTCTTGTCTAGACTAGGGTATGGGCCTGGCTCTATAATTTTTATAGTAGAATAAAAGTCCTATCATCTGCATGATCCATTGTAGACCTGCCCTTACTCAGCACTATACAATATCTGCCATCTAGGCTGTCTTTAGATCCTGTAACACTGAATTATTTATCGAATTCCTATAAAAATTGTTGACTAGCACAAAATAAATTTGAAAAGGAATGTCCAAGAATGTCCAAATGTTTTTCAAATGCTAGTTGGACTAGTTGAATTACAGTAGTATCACAGAACTGATAAAAATACAGATAGCTGAATCTTATCTTAAACTGACTAAATCAGATGTTCCAGGAAAAGAGCCCAGGAATCTGTATTTCACACAAGGATTTTATTAGATTTTCATGAACACTCAAATTGAAGACCTAGTCTAAGGAATTTAGAATTCTGTCAGTCCTCAAGGTACCTGAGGCTCTTTTGCCTTTGAGTTGCACTAAACTTCTGCAGAGATTAACAACTACACCAAATGAAAAATTACAACACATAGTGTCTCAATGTTAGAAGATCATCTTTTTTGTTTTGTTCACTATCACAAACAACTATGTGTTTTCTGCTTCTGTCTTTGCCATAAAAATGTTAAGGGCACTGTAGTATAAGACTTAGTGTTAACTCCCTTTCTAAGAAATAGTTTGAATTCACTTTCCTCATTATAAAAAAAGAAAACAAAACAAAATTTAAAAAAAAGCCTATGTTATTCATAACATCTCCCTTTTCCCCTTCCAGGAAGGTCAGAACCAAACCAATGCCTAACTACAGCAGTCACATTAAACCCTGCAGTAAGCATGTTTGTTTCTTCCCTTCTCTTTGATCTCTTTTCCCTTTCAATGATATTTGTATTAATCTTTTTTTCTGTAAGTTAAAAAAAGAACACACTAAAATTTCTCTTGGAAAGAGGCAGGGTATGGACAAAATTTTAAATTATAATGATTTTTAAATTTGTAACCTCTTTGATTTACAATATTCATTGGTATCGATTTGAGGATGGGCTTGTTCTATTTTTCTCCATACACTCACCTGGACAGAAATGTGGTAGGTCTAGATTAGTCATAAGGTATCCTTAGCCCCTAAGAAACAGTTCTAGAACAATATTACTGTTTCCACACTAAACTTTTCATATCATACTAAAATAAGTTCAATTCCTTGAAATAGCAGAGGGGGTGGAGTAGACTTATGGGAAGCTTGCACCACTTTGAAAGAACTTTTAAATCACTCCTTTCTGCTTTCTGATCAAATCTTTCTGAGATCATTAGATCAACAATTTTGGTATAATAGCCCAAAACAGATAAACGACTGGTTGATGTTCTTTTTATTTATTGTTACTTTTCTGTGTCACTGGAAATGACTAATTGATTAGCTCCTTTGATTTGTATAAAAGGTGATTTTAGAGTTCTACAGGCTGAAATGACAATTTCATGACAAAACTGAGAACACTCATCAAAAGTCTGAGGATTCCAAGGTCTCTTTAAAGGCTTTTGGTTGAGGAAACTGTATTAGAGAATTTAGAGCTTTGAAGTTTTTTTTTTTTTTTCAGTCTTTAATGATAGCAGTCTGATATCTGTCACACAGAAAAAACTAAAAGCAAAAAATGTGATAAATTCAGATAAAGTTCTTAGGAATATTGCAGGGTAAAGTATGAAATTAAAATGTTTAGCCCACAAACTGATTTTTGCCAATAGAAATTTGATATTTTAATTCATGGTGCTCAGACAACTGGACATTCACATACAAAAAGGTAATTTAGACAGAGACCTTAGACCCTTTACAAAAACTAACTAAAAATGGATCACAAACTGAATGTAAAACACAAAACTATCAGACTCCTAGAGGATAATACAGGAAAACATCTAGCTGGCATCAGGTACAGTGAGGACTTATAGATATAACACTAAAGTCATTATACATGAAACAAATAATTAGTAAGCTGGATTTTGTAACTTAAAACTTCTCTGTGAGAGACACTGTCAAAAAGAATGAGAAGACAAGTCACAGATTGGGAGAAAATATTTGCAAAATGCCTCTCTTATAAAGAACTGATATTCAAAATATATAAAGAACCCTTAAAATTCAACAATAAGAAAATAATCTGAAAAAAAATAGGCAATAGACTTCAACAGATACTTCTCAGCAAAGATATATAGATGGCAAATAAGCATCTGAATATATGTTCCACATCATAGTCATTAGGAAATTATAAATCAAAACAATGAGATACCACTACATCTATCAGAACGGCCCAGATCTAGAACATTGACCACACCAAATGTTGGAGAGGATGTAGAACAAAAAGAGCTCTCATACTTTTGCTGGTAGAAATGCAAAATGGTACAGCTGCTTTGGAAGATAATTTGGCAGTTTTTATAAAATTAAACATACTTTTACCATAGGATCCAGCAATCACACTCCTTGGTTTTTTTTTTTTTTTTTCAATATATGAAATTTATTGTCAAATTGGTTTCCATACAACATCCAGTGCTCATCCCAAAAGGTGCCCTCCTCAATACCCATCACCCACCCTCCCCTCCCTCCCACCCCCCATCAACCCTCAGTTTGTTCTCAGTTTTTAACAGTCTCTTATGCTTTGGCTCTCTCCCACTCTAACCTCTTTTTTTTTTTTTTTCCTTCCCCTCCCCCATGGGATTCTGTTAAGTTTTTCAGGATCCACATAAGAGTGAACACATATGGTATCTGTATTTCTCTGTATGGCTTATTTCACTTAGCATCACACTCTCCAGTTCCATCCACGTTGCTACAAAGGGCCATATTTCATTCTTTCTCATTGCCACGTAGTACTCCATTGTGTATATAAACCACAATTTCTTTATCCATTCATCAGTTGATGGACATTTAGGCTTTTCCCATAATTTGGCGATTGTTGAGAGTGCTGCTATAAACATTGGGGTACAAGTGCCCCTGTGCATCAGCACTCCTGTATCCCTTGGGTAAATTCCTAGCAGTGCTACTGCTGGGTCATAGGGTAGGTCTATTTTTAATTTTTTTGAGGAACCTCCACATTGTTTTCCAGAGTGGCTGCACCAATTTGCATTCCCACCAACAACACACTCCTTAGTATTTACTCAAATGATATGAAAAGTAGTGCCCGCACAAAAACCTGCACATGGATGTTTATAACAGCTTTATTCATAATTACCAAAACTCGAAATCAACCAGGATGCCCTTTATTAAGTAAATGGATAAATAAACCATGACACATCTAGAAAATGGAGTATTCTTCAGCACTGAAAAGAAATGACCTATCAAACCATGAAAAGACATGAAGGAACTTAAAGGCATATTACTAAGAGAAAGAAGCCAATCTGAAAAGGCCGCGTAGTATATGATTTAACTATGTGACATTCTGGAAAAGGCAAAACTATGGAGAGAGTAAAAAAAAAAATTGTGGTTGCCAAGGATTAGTGGGGAGTGAGAGATGAATAGGTACAGCATAAAAGCTTTTTAGGGCAGTGAAACTATTCTGTATAATACTATAATGGTGAATATAGTTATTATACATTTGTCAAAACCCATACAATGAATGTACAATACCAAGAGTGAACCTTAACGTAAAGTGTGGCCTTTAGATGATAATGATGTATTTGTACAAGTTCATTGATTATAATAAATGTAACATTCTGGTGTGGGATGTTAATAGTAGGGGAGGCTCTGAGTATGTAGGAACAGAGGTTATAAAGGAAATTTTTATAACTAATGCTCTGTTTTGCTGTGAACCTAAAACTACTCTAAAAAACAAAGTCTATTAAAATATGTCATTTAGGAATAAAATGTCATACAAATACAACCTTAAAAACTATCTTCTTTGTCAGTGGTATAGTTTTTCAGTTTTAAGCTTAGAAGATGAAAAGTATCTAAACTATTAGAGACCATCCTTCATAATCATATAGAATTCTGAATTATAAATTTATAACTTGATCTTATCTACAATGGACTTAAATGGCTGTCACATCTTTGGCTTAAAATATTAATATGAGGAATCCATGAACTAATATGCAACCCGCATCATTGTTTATTTTTGCCATTGTTATAAACAACATTAGGTCTATTCTGAATTGAGTAAGCAGAGGTCAGTGTCAATGTTCAGTATGGTCAGAACAAACAAATCAACTGCTGGGCAGCATTATGTTCCATTTAGCAGAGTGGGCAAAGTGAACAAAGTGGATTGGGGAAAAAAGGAAACTATTAAAGGATTAAACCACCTAGCTTTTAAATAACACATCTTCCACTTTACCTCATATTTTTAAAATATTTCATTCATTGGAATATGCTACAAATAGAGGGATAAGTTGATAGAAAATATTATCTCCTATAGAGAAGTGTTTGCATATATAGTGTGTTCTTGGATTCCCTAAGAATAGTTAAAAAGCAATGTCGAGGGTAGTATTTTTTACTGGTCAATTTAATGTTGACAGACACATTTACTGAATGGAAAAATGTACTTTGGCTTCCAAGCCAAAAAAAAAGTATCTTCTGCTCTGAAAGCATGTCTGTCACTACTGTGGAGTTAGTACAATAAAGGTATTATCAGAAGCTTAGCTTTAAGATTCATGCAGCTGGATTAGTGCTAGCATCGTTTTCTATACAAATGGGGAAAAAAATGTATCCCTTCATTGATGCTACAACCCTACTGATGGTTTGCTAATATAGAGATTAAACTTATAATAGCAGCCTTTACCTCCATCATCAATACCTCCAAAATCACAATTGTGCTCTCTTCCAAACACACTTTGTGAGTGAACTCACCTACTTCCTTTGCATTTCTGAAAGCCATTATGGGAAAAACAACAACAATAACAACACAAACAAAAAACTAGGAAGACTAAAACAGAAGTTAACTTTCTTTGTTCATTTTTAAAGAAATCAAAACCATTTTGAAAGCTCAAATAGCTTACATGGAATTTGTAAGTGTATTTGAAAGCTCAATTCCATAAGTGTAAGGAATTGAAAGTGTAAGTGTATTTGAAAGCTCAAATACACTTACATGGAATTAGTCATATTAATAATATTAAGCAATAAAAGTGTATATAAAGGATCCAAACAATTATACTGAAATACTGACATCAATCCTTCCTGATTATAAAAAAATTTACAAACTATTTAAAGATATTTGTTTTATCTCAAAGCGAAAAGCAAAAAGAATGATGGTCATGTTTTGGGCTGTCCCACTGATGGATTTATTGTGTATGAGGAAAGGATCTACTGTTAGAGAAAGAGAAGACAAATGAGCTAAAATCAGTTTGGCTAATTTCGTTTCCATCAAGAGGAGATAATCATCTGTATTTCTACCAGTGAAATGCTTTTTGGTGGTTTTCACTAAGGAGAAAAATCATTTCTAAAAAAATAGGAATGACTTTACACACCAAAACTTTGGCAAACCTTTAGAGAGGTGATTTTCTCACTCTAAACAGCTTGAATATTGATAATCTGAAAATACAATTCAAAAGTCCTCAAAGGCCTGTGATTTAACCATAGGCCGGAAAGAAAAAAAGCCCCAGAAATATGTTTCTTATTTCTCAACTAATTCTGAAGAGTTTGACCAATTGTAAGCAGGTTTCTAATAAAAAAATTTAATATTATGATCAGAGTTAATGTCATGTAAACCTTTAAGTATTTATTGTAATACCCAAATGCCTAGATCAGATTCAGAGAACATGGGAAACAAAGTTATTAATTCAAATTAACATTATCATACTACAAAAATTTTAAGTTATGTCCACATGACCAGTATGATTTACTTCTAAAATATGTATATTTTATGTGATATATATACATATATTAACTTAATATTTTAGGGGTGCCTGGGTGGCTCAGTCAGTTAAGCGTCAGACTCTTGATTTTGGCTCAGGTAATGATCTCACAGTTTGTGAGACTGAGCCCCATACTGGGCTCTGTGCTAGCCTACTTGGGATTCTCTCCTCCCTCTCTCTCTGCCCCTTTACTGCTTGCACATGTAGTCTCTCTGTCTCAAATTCATAAGCTTAAAAAAAACTTATATTTTAGAAATTTTTACATCTCTAGTGTATCATGTGTTATCTGAAATTGTGTGTATGTGTGTAAACAACATATATTACACATACATACATACATATATGCAGATTTTTATACAGCCACAGTCTCTCAGGAAGGACAGGAATTTCTTTAGAGAAATAGATTTTTTAAATGAAATTCAAAAGAAAAACTTTAATTTGGATTCTCAAAATTATTAAATTTCATCCATTATTCCAATGTGTATAAAGACCACTGTATTTTCTGAACATATGAATTTATTTGAAATGTTTTTTTTCAGTAAGGATCAACAATTATGTTTTCAAATGTACCTAATTATAATGCAAAATAATGACAAAAACTAAATTTTGTCATGAGAATGTGACAATTTTGAACATATTCTTCTTAATTGACTAATATCATAGTTTGTTCTGCATCACTGCTGAAAAAAAATATAGAGGATAGTAGTAAAAAATTGTTTGCTCTCTGTCTTTTGAAACTGTAAAAGGAAAGAAAACAGTCTTTCTTAATGCCTCTCCTTATAAGGATGGCAAAACTACCATTTATCTACTCACTTCAGTGTGTATACACATTTAATCTATTCTTATTCATCTGTATCATAGTTCCTACCTTCCCAGTAGAATGGAAGTTCCTTCAGGGCTGGAATAGTTCTCAGCACTCAACACGGTATTTGTTGACCCAACTATTCAAGAGAATATGACTGTCAACCTTCTGGTTTACCAGTTCAAATTATTCTGCAACTTAAACATGGTAGAAAAAATTTCCCTGCTATTCACTGCATAGAAATTGTGATGATGTTTGTTTAAATTGGTGATTTTCTGGAATACAGATGTGTGTGGAAAAAGGCCATTTATCTATGGTGTATTTGCTGTATCCAAACCTCTTTACCTGTGGATAATAATTTTTAAAAAATAGAATCTGATTACCTTCCCCATAGAGACTGGTTCACTTCTTTCTTTTATAAGTTCTCTTGGCATGATATGGGTTTTCTTTTGTGGCATTTGTTATAGCTATTATTTTATACACTATTTATTAATGTCTCTTGCTTTCTGTTGGCTATACAATCTATGGAGGCAGATGCCATTTCTGTCTTGCCTCCCTCCAAGCTTAACATTATATATACACACATATGAAATTATATACATATATTTATATTTATTATATAATATTTTTATATTATATATAAATTATTTTTATATTATATATAAATTATATTTATATTTATATATAATATATTGTATTATACACACATACACACACACAATTTCAGTGAAATTTCCCCAAAAGCAAACCAGGCTAAATTACTGAATTAACTTGTTTGAATCAGGCCCTTAATTATTCCATATACAAAATCTCAAAAGAACATATACAAACTCTCATCTGCATTCATTTAGAAGTTTATTTTGTTCTCACAATAGATCTTGAGATTGCTAAAGGGCTGTGCTAAATACCTATTCCTTAATTTCTTTTGTTACGAATCCTAAATCGGCAGTAGCACTGTTCCAAGTGGTTCCTAAACTATAAGCAACCTTCAAAAACCCAAATTTGCTTAACAAAGTACACAAGCGTTCTGAAAATGTAGGTCCTAGAAACCATGGGTACAGATACAACCAGTTAGAATGGAAAGCAATGGTTTAAAGAGGCCAACTTGTGTTTAATTAGAAAAATACAAGAAAAGACACACAATCTACCTGCTATCCTCTTTTGTGATAGAGTTACTTGACAGCTAGGTTGAGTGGGAGGGCCAAAATCCCATCACAGTATCCTAAGGCAAAATGGAAATGTGAGGGATGGGTGACAATCCAGTTGGGTGGAGTCTGATGAATGAGTAGATCTAAGCCACAAAAGGAATTTTTCCTTGGCTCATTTTTTTGCTGATGTTTTCATCAGAAAGACTTGGTAGTGTATTCATCCAATTTGAAATAATAGATAAGGGGAAGGAGTAGCTTGAAGGACACATGCTTCGGGGTCCAAAACACCCAAGTCTGAATCTTGGCTCCTCAGATTAACAATAGTATCACCTTGGACAAACTAACCTCTTTGGCATTCAGTTTTCTTACATACAGAACAGAAATAATAATAATTATTCAGTTACAGACCGAAGTTATACATGTTTTAGTTCCTAGTACAATACAGTGCACATATATAATAAGCACTCAATAAATCAGTTATTTGTATGATAACTCAAACAGTGAAGAGTCCTTGATAGATGTGAAATGGTAAAAGATAAACTTCCAGTACAGTGTATTGATGACTTTTGCTACGTTATACCTTACTAAAAACTGCTGGGGGACCATTCCCCATAGGTCTCCTGCAGTATGGTGCATCTACAGACTGTCTTTGTTCCAGGCTATCTTTTAGGGACAATTGTACAGTAAACACCCTTGGAAGATGAAGATACCTCCCCCTCCAGCAAAGGACAGGTTTGTTTATAGCCTAGGAAGTCAGAGATGTCTCCTTGAGAAGCCTTGGGCTGGCATACCTCCCTCTCTTCATAGAAGATTTAGACTCCCTACATTCAGGATTCCTCACCTGTAACACAACACACTGTATGTGCGTTTGTCACCTAGCCCTCTTTACCTCACCCTATGGAAACTGGGGCTCAGGAACCAGCACAAATTTTGATCTTCAAGCTACTGGGATTGCTGTGAATAGTAAACTACCTTCTGATTCTGGGCCAGGAGTCTGTAATCCTCTGCTAACATCCATGATCCTATTGCAGACTAACTTACTGGCTTGCAAGTAGGGTAAAATTTTAGACCCTCCATAGTTCTTGACAAAAATCTCCAACTCTTGAGAGCTTATCATAACATAGGTTTGCTTTTCACTTTCCTTACATTTTACTCACTTTATGTATCGGCCAGGGGTCACTACAGGTCATCTTAGCTCTGCTCCCCATATCTTCTTCCGAGGCTAAAAGAACAGCCCCAGTCTGGGACATGTCTACTCTCAGGGCACAGAGAAAAGATCAATGGAGAAGCCACGTTATGGCTTTTAAATGTTTACTTAGTCATGGCATCTACCACTTTCTCTTATACTCTGTTGGCCAAAGCAAGTCACTTTACAAGCCTTACATCATTGGGGTGGGCTAGTACACTGTTCCCACAGGAAGGACTAAAGTATTCTCATCCCCTACAGAAAAAAGCAGTAATGCATAATCCTCTTACAAGGAAAGAAGGTGAACAGTGGAGACAATAATACATTCTTCCACATGTAACACAGATTCAGAAACTGATAACTACGTTAGGACTAGTTATATTAGGATATGGCATAACAATGAGTTTTATTAGGACACAATGAACAATTTAAAAGATCGTCTCAATGTTTCAAAACTGTTTCTAATTGTTCTGTATTATACTTATGATAGTAAATACTATACCAAAATTTAATGATTATTTTTCTAAAACTTGACAGGTTAGAAATGGGCTCAATAAGATGGCATATATACACAAATATGCACAAGGACTCACAAACATGAAATACACATTAAGAGGAATGAAGAGAAATAAGTTTACCATTAACAGAATATATGCATACTGCAAAGTTTTGACGAAACCATCATTTAATAATTGTAGCCAAAGCTCCTAGCAGAATTCTTTAACCACTGTCCTAAGCCTCTCTCATGTTCCCTTTTGAAATTTTCTGTTGTTTTTCTCAAAGCACAAGCAAGGAGCATAAGGTGCATATTATTTATCACTTTTCCTGTGAATTATTTTAGACATAATCATCATTTGAGCTATCTTTTCATCAAATAATATCTTTGAACTCGTTACCTATGTGAGTAATTATACACACATATTATACTCCTTGATATGAAATAAACATGCTTTACTTTGAAGCCAATAAACCAACTAAATATTATCTACCTACTCTATATGCCTAATTGCAAATCATAATTTTGGGATTCTAAGAACTGTCCATCAACTCCATTCTACCATTTTAACTTTAAAGTCTTTTTATGATTAACTATTTTTTTTCTTCAATTTAACGAATCTGTGTACCTTGATGTACTGATTACATCTATTTTTTTAAGTGGCTATGTTTTATTCAAGGGATAGTTTCTAAATTATCTAAATTTTTAAATATCTAAATATCTATTATCATGGTATTTATCTAGCATTATCAATTATTTAACTATTTCATTCACATTTATCATATGTGTTTTTACTTCAGTATTTGAAATCTACACATTAAAAATAAAATTGAGCTATTTCTGTATTACTTATATGAGGTTTTTGAGCGTCAGGAAGTGCATATATCTCTGTGCATGCGCACACACACACACACACACACACACACACTTCTTCACTCATTGTTGGGACCAATAAGTATTAATTGAAATGAATGAAAAGACAAATTCTAACAAACACTAAATTTTAACCATCCTTTTAAAGAACTAAGACTGAGATTTTTCTGGGGCGCCTGGGAGGCTTAGTCGGTTAAGTGTCCAACTTCGGCTCAGGCATGATCTTACAGCTTGTGAGCTGGAACCCTGCTTAGGGCTCTGTTCTGACAGCTCAGAGCCTGGAGCCTGCTTGGATTCTGTGTGTGTGTGTGTGTGTGTGTGTGTGTGTGTGTGTGTGTGTGTGTCTCTGGCCCTCCCCCGCTCATCCTCTGTCTCTGTCTCTCTGTCTCTCTCTCAAAAATAAACATTAAACACTATTTAAAAAAAAAAGACTGAGATTTTCCTGAAATTTTTCTAAAAAGAAATGTAAACACAATTCCTGTCCTTCACATCCTGTCTCAGCTCTTCAGTGCTATCCTTCATTTCATTCTTATCAACTACATTCAATCAACGTTTACTCTGAGTTCTATTTCTTAATTAGGAACAATTGTTTGAAGCTGTAGCTATAGCTGGTGTATTTTTACCTTACAAATGCTATTCTCTCGAACTTCCTGCTGCAAGAATGTTAGTAACAGATGGTGGAGCTTCTTGAGATATAAAATGAGACTTTGCATATCAATGCAAATCTGACAAGTGACTTAATCACAAAAGACACTCTCCTTCAAAAAACAATCAGCCAGGCAGCACTGATGAACCCAAAGAAAAGAGTCGTCTTAGATATAGACTTTTCTGTATTTTTCTCTTTTCATTAATTGAGCAGGTTAAGAGTTGAGACAGCTTTCCATTTATAGTGTTTAACCAGATTTCAGCTCCATTTTTAACAAGGGATGTTAAGAATCCTGCATTTATTTCTCAAATTAATTTTTTTTCAAAGAGTATGTAGGCATCAGTGCACATAAGTATAGATTAAATTAAACAAAGCAGGGGAGCCTGGGTGGTTCAGTTGGTTGAGCCTCTGTTGATTTCAGCTCAGGTTGTAATCCCAGGTTTATGGGATTGAGCCCCATGTTGGGCTCCACCCTGAACTTGCAACCTGCTTAAGATTTTCTCTCTCTTCATCTGTCCCTCTTGCCTGCTGGCACTCTCTTTCTCAAAAAATGTTTTAAAAATAAAAATAGTTTTAAAATTAATAAAAAGCAGAATTACTTCAAAAATCATCTAAGTATGTAAAGATACAGCTAAACATTGGGAGCTGTGGAGGTAAAGGGATAGAGAGAAGGCAAAATATCTCTGAGAAAAATTAATTCAAGGATTTTGTCTAGCAAAGAGATTTCTATGATTTCTAACCTCTGGATAATATTTTAAGAACATAATTGACATGTTTAAAAATTGCTTTTTTTTTTTCAAAAGCAAAACCTGATCACAAATCCTTACCATGAGTATCTATTACATTCGTTGTTTTGGTTTGAACTTGAAGCTCTTGCTGTTACTCTTTTTTTGGGTAAGTTCACATTGGGGTAAAGAGAAGATGGAAACCATTAATTTCACCAAGAAACCGAAGTCACAGAAATGGAAATGGGGATTGGGGATAAGCACAAGGCAAGGGTCCCATAAGTACCTGGCACTTGGTTGTAAGAGATGGAATCAAGGATTAAAAAAAAACACAGAGGTAGCAGTTTGAGAATACTCAGATTACAGGGTGATGGCAGAGAAAAGGGAGATGGAGCCACAGAGCAGAGAGCACAGAGTACATCCTGCTCCTGGCATATTCCAGGTGCTGAGTGCCTGTCAGTTCTCCCTTTGCCACCTAAGCTCTCCCATGAAGTGTCTTCCCCCCATTCCCCATCCCTGAGGCATGTTGGGTCCCCACACTGTGCACCCTCCCTATTCCAATCTCCTATCCCTCAGTGTCTTAACTCTTCTTTCTAAAATAACAATTTGCTAGGGCACCTGGGTGGCTCAGGTCATGATCCCATCATTCCTGGGTTTAAGCCCTACATCTGCCTCTCTATTATCAGTATAGAGTCTGCTTTGGATCCTCTCTTCCCCTTCTCTCTCTGTCCCTCTCCCACATGGCGGGTGTGCATGCATGTGTGCTCACTCTCTCTCTCTCTCTCTTTCTCTCTCTCAAATTAATTAATTAATTAATTAATTAACAATTTGCCAATCTGAAAGATTACTCCATGTTGAGAAAAATAATAGCAAAGTTTTAATTTATTATTCTTTGAGGGATATTTACATTTTACCAAGCATTTCCTAGAGACACAAAGCCTGAGACCTAAAGGAATGAATCTCAAATCTTGGGCATTTCACATCTATTGAGCAGTTCTTAGGAGGTTTCAGCGTTCTCTAAATCAAACCATATACATGCAGCTGCCTCTTCTGCCTTACTCCAGCCGTGGCAGTATTTCACAAGATGTTCAAAGAATCCAAAATAAACAAATAGAACCTCACACTAGTTACCAACTACTAAACCAATGATACATTTTCATACACACACACACACACACACACACACACACACACACACACACAAATTACACTTCTGTGTACCCTACTGAGTAAAAGAAATTTTATTTAGGTAGATCTTTTTATTCACACCTTCCTCAACCAGTAACCTATTCATATGGTAACTAATTGTTACTATGTGAGTGTATTAGTCTACTCAGGATGGCTTCACAAAACAACATAGACTGGGAGGCTTCAACAAAAGAAATTTGTTTTCTCAGTGCTCTGGAGGCTGGAAGTTCGAGACCAGGGTGCCATGGTGGTCAGTCTCTGATGAGAGCTCTCTTCCTGGCTTGCGGATGGCTCCCTTCTTGCTGGGTCCTCACAGGGCAGAGAGAGCTCTAGAGTCTTTTCCTCTTCTTGAAAGGGCACTAGTCCTTTCATAAGGGCCCTACTCTCATGATCTCATTTAAACCTACGTACCTACTAAAGGCCCTAACTCCAAAAATAACCACATTGGAGGCTTAGGCTTCAACATATGAATTATGGAAAGACATAATTCAGTCCACAGAGCAAGCACTCCCTAAAACAGGTTTACAAATAAAATATATGAGTAATAAAACAACGTATGCGTATGTGGAGGAGATGAGAGAAATGAGAACATAATTATTACCAGAAAAAAAAAACTGACCATTTTTTTCAAAAGAGGTTTCTGGGAGTTTAACTGTCCCTGAGTTTCTTTTCTTTGCCCTCATCTCTAGATTTCACTTTGGATCAAGTTGAATGGTGATGCTATTTATTCCCTTGCATGTGAACGCAACCACCAATCCAGATTCCTCCAGGCTGTTGCTCTAATGCTCTTTATTTTAGTAGGTGAGCCTCAAGCTCTCATATTTCAAAAATAAGCACGAGCACATTTGAGTGCCATTCTCTGAAGCTGGTTGGCTTCTGAAATGCCTGAACTCATTATCCTCCTGTTGAGGTTTGTGAGGCTGACATTTCCCAGCCCCTTGCAAGCACTGCTCCTTCAAGGCACCCTCAAGTCACCCTAGGAATGCCCCACCAGTTGTTAGGTCTCCAGATGCAAATAATCGACACCCAAAACAGCAAAAGAGAGCAATTAGTGAAAGGCAGCTGACCCTCAAAGAGACACAAACTGAAAAGTTTCCATCTGAAGTTCTTTTTATTTTGAATACAAAGTTCTTGGGAGGTAAAAAAAAATGTGTAACCAGCTTTAAAATTCAGTGATAGAGACAAGCATGAGGTATTGGATGAGCAAGACTAACTAAATCAAGCAGAGGAAAAGAACACCTGGTGTATATTATTTTGGCTAAAGATTTGTTTGTTTTTCTTATTCCCCCAGCCCTTTTTTTTCCTGTTTGAAACAAGAGGCATGAAATTTGTAGATTCAGTAATTACAGCAAAACAGCAGCTACGCTGCATCAAGACAAGTCTCCGAGCCAGTTTGGCCTCAAGAACCACAATCAATCACCCGAAGTCTATCAGCAGCCTAGAAGGTTATCTAGTTATAATTTTGATCATCAAATGTGGGCCCAGGGGCTAGGGGGTTTCAAATCACAGCACCCAATTATTGCATACGGAATTCCTACCTGCTCTGGTCAAATCTAGACATTCATTAAACCTCTGAGTGTTAGGCTTTGTTGTGGGCAAAGAGGGCAGGCACAAAGATTACTAGGACATTTCTATCTTCAGAAAATCTCTAACAGTTGAATATATGAAGTGGCTCAGGGCAGGCACTGCTCTGTTTACACAGTCAGCCACCATCTTTAAATGAGTGATGGGAATGCACAGAATATCTCACTAAACACTGTATTTGGTGCTTTTTACACATATAATTTTTCTGGAATCAACCAGCCTATCCCCATTACTCTTTCTACAATCTAATCAATGTCTTATTCTGGAAAATAGCCAAGTTGTAACAGTTCTTGAACTGAATGCAAAGAGAAACTCCTAAAAAAGGAACAACACTTCTGAGAGGGGGGAAAAAAGATCATGGAAGACTACAATTATTTTAACACTGTCTAGGAAAAGTAAGCTCTGAGTTTTTCTAAGGCAAGAATGTTTCTTTCTAGGGAATTCTATCATTTTTGCCAGTTTTACAGTATAGTTTCTTTCTGCAGTTTTTACTTGGTCATACATGGACTGCGTAAACAAATACCAAATAGTAGAAATTCTGCTCCTAGAATTCAGGAAAATTATGTTTAGTAGAAGTAATTATACGCGAGGCCATTAAAATTTCTAATAAGAGAAAATACATATTTAATTAAAATACCCTCCCATTTGTCCCTTCTAATTTCCTAATTTAAAGTCTGATTCTACAAATTCAAATAATTTATAAATGATCTGAAACTAATTACATTTTACAAAACTCAATCAAAAAAAAAAGAGAAAAGGCAGAGTCCACTTACATGTAATAACAATGAGAACGTCTAATCTTTAGAATGAGATGTGTCTGTTGTTCCACCATATATCTACATAAGCAACAATTACACACACACACACACACACACACACACACACACACACACACACACGAGCCTTCCCAATAGTCCTGAACTCTGTTTAAATGCTATGTGAGAACAGATAACACAATGGGCTTCTATAAGCCAGTGTTTATCAAGGCATGGCCTGAACTTGCATTAGAATGGCATGAGTTCGACTTGGAAAATACTTGATAAAATGCAGCTTCCCAAAACCCACACAAGTCCTACTAAACCAGGATCTTAAGGAAGCCAGAAAATCTGTTAAAACAAGCACTCCCAGGTGTTTTCGATGTACCCTAAACTTTGGAAAATGGCACTATAAGATTTTAGTGTGGATCACAGGATTCTGTTGAGAGCTTCAGAATGCAATCAGGAGCTTTGGCTCTGTCCTCTCTACCTTCCTAGGTGATTTTGCTAACTCCCAGATTTCAAGTCACCCTGTGCCTTCTTAGCCACTCAGTGATACACTGGTAGCACCAATATCTTATAGTCCTACTACAGATTCTCTAGACGGGGAAGTTAGTGGGAGGTAGTGATTCCTACCACGCCCATTTCTACTCTGCCCTTCTTCCAGGTTTCAGTCAACCTTGGTCTACTGACCTATTATAAAAGCCCTGTGTGCCACTTGAAAGAAATCCTTTCCTTGGCCGTGTTTTTCCTTGTCCTGTCTGCTTGTGATTGAATCGTTACTATCTGTTTTTTCCTCTGATCAGCTCTTCTATTGTTAATTTAGAGCATGAGTGTTCTAGACAAATACTTACTTAATTTAGCTTTATTTTTTTCTCCACTCTCTTTTCTTTTTTTTTCAATTTTTCCAGCTTTATTGAGTTACAATTGACAAATACAATTGTCAGACAATTAAAGTATACATTGTGATGATTTCATATACATATGCACTATGAAAGTAGTCCTCCCATCTAGTTAGTTAACACATCCATCACCTTACATATTATTTTTATATATAAATTTTATGTATAAATTTATATATTTTATATATAAATTCAAGTATAGTCACCTTGTTTTACACTAGATCCTCAGGACTTAATCATCTTGTAGGTTATAGTTTGTGCCCTTTACCTTTTTTTTTTTTTTTTAATGTTTATTTATTTTGAGAGAGAGAGAGAGAGTTGGAGAGGGACAAAGAGAGAGGGAGAAAGAGAATCCTAAGCAGGCTCTGTGCTGTCAGCACAGAGTCCCATGCAGGGCTCAATCTCACAAACTTTGAGGTCATGAGCCGAGCTGTAATTAACAGTTGGATGCTTAATGGACTGAGCCACCCAGCTGCCCCTGTACCCTTTATCTTTTACCAACATCTCCCTATTTCCCGAAACCCCATTTCCTGGCAACCACTTTTCTACTCTCTGTTTCTGTGAAGTTTGACTTTTTAGATTTAACATATAAGTGATATCATGCAGTATTTGTCTTTCTCTGTATGGCTTGTTTCACTTAGCATAATGCCCTCAACTTCCATCCGTATTGTCCTAAATAGCAGTATTACCTTCTTTCTCATGGCTGAATTATATTCCACTATGTGTACACAAACACATACACGCACATGCATACACACATTAGAGCTAAGCTCATTTATAGAACAAAAATTCACTTATCCATCTAAAAAATATGTATAAAGTGACTATTATAGACCAGGCACTGTTCTATAGTAATGAGCCCAAAAGACAATGTCTTTGATCTCATGAAGTTGAATTTCGACTGGAGGAGCTAAAATTAAAAAAAAAAAAAGTAAATAAATAAAATGTAAGATAGTGATAAGAATTATGAAGAAAATAACACAGTAGTGATAGTGATGGCAGAGGGTTGTGTGTATATGTGTGTTCCATTTTAGACTGGGTACACAGACAAATCTTCTCTGAAATAGGGAAAGTAAGGGGCCAGCTATACAAAAGCCTAAGGTAAGAGAATTCAAGAAACAGGAGTTATTTAGTGCAAAAGACCTTGGCATGCCCAAGGAACCGAAAAAAGACCAGAGTGGTTCAAGAATAGAGAGATACGCAGAGGCCACATAGTGTGAGGCCCCTGAAGGCCACGGTCAAATGAGTCAGAGAAAACTTTGTAGGGAGGTTTTTCATTCTAATAGCAACAGAAAGCCACGGAAGTGTTTCATGTAGGAGAGGGACCTGTTTGAGGGTCCGATGACCCCAACTACGATCTAGACATTGGAGTTGAGAAAATTAAGAAGGAAAGCCTTGTAGGCTGTTGGGGAAGCTATTACAGAGAGATATGCCATATGACTTGAATTAGAGAAGCAGAAATGCAGATGAGTTGGAATTATCTGATGGTGGAAGAGCTAATAGGCCTTGATGGTGGGCTGAAGTTGGGAGTGCTGCAAAGTAAGACATCAAAGATGCCTCCCAACTGCCTGGCTTGTATAACTGGGTCGATGGTGATGCCAATCTACTTAAGTGGGGCAAGTCTGAGGAAATAAAATGGCGGTGGGAAGAAAGGGAACAGGGCGTTTCATTTTAGACATGTTAATGAGATGCTTTAAAAAATTTGTTTTAATGTTTATTTTTGACAGAGAGAGAGAGAGAGAGAGAGAGAGAGAGAGAGAGAGAGAGAGAAACAGAGCATGAGTGGGGGAGGGGCAGAGAGAGAGGGAAACACAATCCAAAGCAGGCTCCAGGCTCTGAGCTGTCAGCACAAAGCCCGATGTGAGGCTTGAACTCACAGACCGTGAGATCATGACCTGAGCCGAAGTCGGTTGCTCAACTGACTGAGCCACCCAGGCACCCCTTAATGAGATGCTTTTGAACATCCCAGTGTGATAGGACCCAAAGATATAAATCTGAGCAACCATGCATAAAAACATCATTTAAAATGACATGGGAGGGGCGCCTGGGTGGCGCAGTCGGTTAAGCGTCCGACTTCAGCCAGGTCACGATCTTGCGGTCCGTGAGTTCGAGCCCCGCGTCAGGCTCTGGGCTGATGGCTCAGAGCCTGGAGCCTGTTTCCGATTCTGTGTCTCTCTCTCTCTCTGCCCCTCCCCCATTCATGCTCTGTCTCTCTCTGTCCCAAAAAATAAATAAACGTTGAAAAAAAAAAATTTAAAATGACATGGGATAGGAAAGCCTGGGTGATTCAGTTAAGCATCTGACTACAGCTCAGGTCATGATCTCACAGTTGGTGAGTTCAAGCCCCACATCAGGCTCTGTGCTGACAGCTCAGAGCCTGGAGCCTGCTTTGGATTCTTTGTCTCCTTCTCTCTCTGTCCCTCCCCGGCTCACACTCTGTCTCTCTCTCAAAAATAAATAAACATTTAAAAAAGTTAAAGACATGGAATCAATTTTCTTAGCCAGAGAGCTTTAAATAGAGATGGAATTTCAGGACAGAGCTCAGGGGCATGCCAAATTTAGAGGCCTGGCAGAGAAGGATAGAAATGCAAAAAAAGGCCTAGAAACAATGGCTGGTTTTATAGGTTCAAGGAAGCTAAGGACAGATAAATTCTCAAAATGGCTTAAAGAGGAAGTGGTCAACCATATCGGATACTGCTGAAAGACTGAATAAGATGAGTATGTGGAAACCATCACTGGTTTTGGCAACATGAAGGTAACCCTGACAAACCCTGAGCCAAGTGGAAGAATTATCTTTTCAAAGACTAGCATCTAGCTGAGTTGCAAAAGAAAATTATGGAAGAAAGGTAGAATGGTGAAAAGGAAAAAGGAGAGCATATGAAAAACATCTTACCACAGCTTCAGAACTTTAGTAGCTTTTAATCTTAGATAAATTACGATGAGCCATACATTGCACACAAGAATGACTTACGATAGAATTAAGAAAAAAATACTGTCTGGAACACACACAAAATCAATCTAAATTTGGATCTCAGAATTTATCAGCACAGGATAACCATATTATTGCTCCTAATTCAGGAGACATAAGGAGATTTTTTAAAAAGACCTATAATTATTTAATAAAAAATAGCCAAACAAAATCTACTAATTCATCTCTCCTCTGCAAGTACTCCTGGGAGTACTAACCACTCCTCCCTCTCTCCAGAGGGGAAACTGCCAAAGACCAGATGATTAATACCAATCTCCCATGTGTTAAACAGCCCAAATCACCCTTTGTCATTTAAATTGCACTGAATTTGAATTTGCATAGGTTGCAAGTAGAGAACAGAATCTTGAAGCCACATAAAATAATCACACTTAGTCTTAAAACAGAATACATTAATCTTTTCTGGCACTGCTCCCCCACTGTAACCACAGAACTCAATGCTATTCTTCGGGTGAGTCATGCTGTAAAATTTCTAGTTGACTTACCCACAGAGATAGCACCACATGAAACAGAGCCCACGTAAACTTTAGAGAAAAGTGAGACTTCATTCCTTCAACATTCTGCTTGGCTCTGACTTCAGATATATCATACCAAGACCAAAGCTGACTTCCAGAACTCAGAAAGCTCAGCAGGTTGCAAGGGTGAACCAGGGCTCTTTGAGACACAAATAATCATTAAACGGATTCTCCAAATTACTTCTCAAGATCAGCATTTCTCAGAGTGGTCCTTTTGCCACACCTACCTGATCACTGGTGCTAAGAAAGAAAGAAACGATGAAAGAAAGAAAGAAAGAAAGAAAGAAAGAAAGAAAGAAAGAAAGAAAGAAAGAAAGAAAACACCCAAAGTCCCATTTCACCAAAATCATCAAGTGGCAGGCCTAGCCATCTGCATTTTTAATAAGTTACCCAAGTTGTTTTCTAAGTACACCGAAGTTTGATCTGTTTACTGTGGATTCTATAGGTTGAGGATTTTTTACCTTGTGTTTCTTCATTCTCCAACTTATTCTACACAACACTGCCAGATGTTGCTCCTAACTTGCAGCTCTAATCATTCCTCTACCATGCTCAAATGCCTTCTGGGTGCTTCATGGCCCAAAGGATAATGTCCAGACTTCTTTGGGTGACAATGAAGGCCCTTAGTCATGGCTTCAGACTTTGCCCTTTCCACAGCTTAAATTACCCACTACAAATGGTAAGATTGCTTAAATACCCACTACATGTCCTAATGTTGCAGGATTCTTTACCTCAATGTCCACGGTTCATTGTATTGCTGCTTTGAAGAGTGAAGAGGTGGACAACACAGAATAAAATGAGAAGCAGGCAAAAGTTTCTTAGAGTATAAGATCAGAAAATAAGAATGGTATGGAAGCTCTCTTTACAGAAAGGGGGTATTTGGAAGTGAATGCCCACAACTAGAGGCAAGGAATTTTGTTCGATAGCGTTTGGGTCTGCCCCTTTCCTTCCCTCTTGTTCCTTCTCAGGTTCTACCCTTATTGGCTAGGTAACTCTAAATGCTTAGTCATTCCTTTTTGATTGGCTCATTTCCATAGTATTCATTGTTCCATGCAGGTCTTATGTTTTATGGTCCACTTATTTTTACTCAGGTCTTTTGTCCGTCAAATTCCTGAGGGAAACCTGAGGGGGAGTAGGTGGTGTCTGTTATATTCTTAAGAGGAACTATACGCCTGAGGGAGTTTGCTCGGGATCAGAGGTTCCCAGAAGATATGTTTTAAAATACAGTATGTGTTTCTCCCCACCCAGGAACCTTCAAGCCCTAGCCTCTCCCTTTCTGCCTATTGAATCCAGTCTTTCTCTATCATACTAAGCACACCACCTCCCTGCTTCTGCTAATTTGCTTTCTACCTCTGGAAAGTGACTTTCTACTTGTCCACAAGCCCAAATCCTATCTTTTCTTCAAATTTGAACTCATGGAAGCCTTTCCAATTATTTCCTGCTGGAAATAACCACTTCTATGAACTTCAGAGTATTTTATGTCTGTCTCTGTTACGACATTTATGCTTTCTACTTTCTATTATATGATAGTGTGGTCTATTCTTTGGTCTGCCCAGCGCCATGCAAAAGCTGGGAACAATAATTCCTCTATTTCAGTAAGAGCAAAATAGGTTTTCAGGGAACTGCCATATTTTTATATACCCATAACCCCTAGCCACACTAGTTGGTCTAGAGGTAGATATCTGATTCAAATTAGTTACCTTAGTGCTCCTGGCCTTGACAATAATTGTTCTAGGATGCACACCTGACTCAAGCTAGGCCAATCACAGTCTTTTTTCATCTAGATCTTGGTCAACTGGTCACAGTTAATTGGTTCCGGATTGGCATGTAACCCATAATGGCCCTACGGATTGAGAGCCAGAGATCAGATTATCCCCTCTCCTGTGGTTCAAACTGGGAAGCTGTCCAGAGCCATGGCCATGGAATTAGGCTTTTCCACAGCTTCAGAAGGCCTTTAGGTGGTAGAGAGAAGCATTTGGTCAGGGTGAGGCTTTAGCGCTCATGGATCAAAACACTCTTAAAGCCCTATTCACCGTTGCCTTCAGAGACAAGCGAGGGGACTTTGTGGTACTTTGAGGGAGTGTCACTGCATAAATAATTCCTTATGCCCACTAGCTATCTTCTGTTTTATTTATTTATTTTTATTTTTATTTTTATTTTTTTATTTTATGTTGATGCTTAGTGGAGGAGAAAGGTTCATGCTACATTTGTAAAAAGTTAAAAGTAACTTGCTCTGTGAAGGTATTAGATTTCTTCGAGGGAAGGAAAGAGAAACAGAATTTTCACAGCAGAAGAGATCAGCTTCCTAGGGTAGAAGGAGGCCCTATATTATATTGTGGAGTAAGAGAAATCAAGGGCTGGGAACATGGAATGTATGATGAGCTATGAAGACATAATTTACTCCAGGCCCAGTTTACTTACAATTAAGCACGAAGAAAAAAATACAGAGCATATTTTTCATGTATTTGAAAATGATTCTGCTTTGCATGATTCATGATGCTTTTGGCTGGTTTATTTTTAAACTGGACTGAGGTTATACAAAAGCACATTTGAACAGACACATTCATCAAAGGATCATGGTAATAGTCCCTATGGCCATATTGGACACTTTTAGGGATTAAAAACAAAGAGTATAGAAAATAATTTTATAAAGAGGGCCATATTACTAAATCTAAATGATAATAATATATCAATTCAGGGTAATGTCCTCATACACAGGCCTATCCCCTATTTAAACCCCTTCCATAAAAGGATATCTTTTTTTTGTTTTTTGTTTTGTTTTGTTTTGTTTTTTTTTTAATTTTTTTTTAACGTTTATTTATTTATTTTTGAGACAGAGAGAGACACAGCATGAACGGGGGAGGGGCAGAGAGAGAGGGAAACACAGAACCGGAAGCAGGCTCCAGGCTCTGAGCCATCAGCCCAGAGCCCGACGCGGGGCTCGAACTCACGGACCGCGAGATCGTGACCTGAGCCGAGGTCGGACGCTTAACCGACTGAGCCACCCAGGCGCCCCCATAAAAGGATATCTTATTCACAATCTTTCTTAAAACTAAATACCAAATTTCCTTTGGTGCAATTAAAAAAACAAAACAAAACAAAAGACCACAGATAATAAACTCCAAAAGAATGAGGAGTGAGACAGGGTTAATGATAGAGTGGAGAGGCCAATAATAAAATTTCACATTAACATAATATTGTTATATGAAATATATAAGGCTATCGAGAAAATTTCCTGCAATCAAATAGTAGATTCATCTAAGGGGAAAAATATTGCAGCTAAAGCATGGGGATTTTTTTTTTCAAATTCAAATACAGAGAAGTATTATGTGAGTATAAAAAATCAAACAAGAACTTGCTCTTGAAAATTTATTTAAAGCTCTTATAAAGTATACTTGTGTGACTCAACAGTGTCATACTATTTGAAAAGATATTGCAGTTTAACCAGCAATGTCCATCTGGGCAAAAAAGGTTATTTAAATACCATGCACTTTGATGAATGACCTTTTAAATGGCCTTGCCCATTTTGAACTATTAGTTTGCAGTCAGTTCAGCGTAATATATTAAATCTGGAAGTAGCAACCCAGTGAAACCAGGCCTTTAGAAGCAAAGAATTAATTCATTTAATGGCATTACCATTCCCAAATCAGTACTTAATTTTTCTTTGTTTGGAAGACTGAGCAAATACCTGTTTTTATTTTGGGGGTGTTTTTGGTTTGTTTTCAATGTCAGAAGAAGCACACAATTAAGTCTGTTTTAAAAGCCTCTGAATAAACCATTTTAAGATCAGAATTTTTCCTTGACAAGAATCTACATAATTCCATAATGATCTGAAGAAATGACATAATATATAATCTCATTAGTATTTTTGTAAATGTAATAATTTCTATGAACAACCTAAATAGAATCATGGCTCATTTAAGACTTAGGGATCTTTCATTTGCCTGTAGCTTCCCAGTAGAGGGAGTTTAAAGACTCTGTAGGGAATAGGCAAATACAGTTCACAATAAGAGATATTTAAGTAGCTCTGAAAATGGTTTGGTTACAACTCTTTAATTATAAATAAAGTCATGGAAGTCTATGTGTCAAACTTTGGCCTAATGTGGTTGTTAGTCTAAAGTAGATTCTAATTAATAATTATTACTGTTATGGAAATAAGGTTTAATATAAACAAACTAAGCACAAGATTCCACAATTCAATGAGGACTTATAATTTCCCCTTTCACAATACCAACATATTTATTTTAAAACTGTTATTTAATTAGTTAATTAATTAATTAATTAATTTATTTAATGTAAATTGAAATTTGTGTGAACGTTCTACACCATTCCATCAGCAAAATTAATGATTTCTCTTTTTAAAAATACTTCCAAATTTTTTTATTAATTTTTTTAATATTTATATTTGAGAGAGAGAGAAAGGGAAAATGAACGAGTGGGGGAGGGGCAGAGAGCGAAGGAGACACAGAATCTGAAGCAGATTCCAGGTTCTGAGCTGTCAGCACAGAGCCCGATGCAGGTCTCAAACTCATGAACCTTGAGATCATGGCCTGAACCGAAGTCAGAATAACAATAATGGACAGGATTTTTTTTTTTAATATTTATTTATTTTTGAGAGAGAGAGAGAAAGACACAGCATGAGCAGGGGAGGGGCAGAGACAGGGAGATACAGAATCCAAACCAAGCTTCAGGCTCCAAGCTGTCAACACAGAGCCCCACCTGGGGCTTGAACTCACAAACCAGGAGATCAGGACCTGAGCCAAAGTCGAACGCTTGACTGACTGAGCCACCCAGGTGCCCCTGGACGGGAAATTTGTTAAAGAGATCTTCTTTTTTTTAATGTTTACTTTTTATTTATTTATTTTGAGAGAGCGAGCACAGGCCCTAGGGCCTTTATTTTGAATGAGCGGGGGAGGTGCAAAGAGAAAGGGAGAGACAGCATCCCAAGCAGATTCAAGACTGAGCTCAGAGCCTGAGATGGGGCTTGGTCCCATAAACTATGAGATCATGACCTGAGCCAAAACCAAGAGTCAGATGCTTAACCAAAGGAGCCACCCAGGTGCCCTGGAAAGGAATTTCTTTTTTTTAAACCTGCTTCTCTGTTGGCCAGCTCAACAATCAATAGTTGAGCTATTACAAAATACATTTCCTTCTCACTAGCCTCTACTTTCTAGGAATCGCTTTCACCTGTTGAAATACGTGAACACTTGAGAAAAAGAGCAGAAAGCCCTGTGAAATGGGTAGGTAGTGCATTGGGTGGCATGGATGCTCAGTGTAAGGGGACAGAATTTTGATGGAATAATACTTGCCTGTATGTTTAAATGAATCATGAGCATGACTCGATTATCCTTCCCACGATTGGGACAGCAAGTGTAATCATGATAAGGCACTACAATTCTCATTAGGTAGCCAAGACTGCTCAATGAAGTATCTCTCCAAGTACTTTGCAAACTAAAGGAGCTTGGAGACATCACATTGTCAATTCCATCTTTTGGTCTTCCACGTAAAAGTAACCACAGATGTATATTTGTTATGTTGTTATTTTTTAATTTATTAAAATTATATATTGTTATAATTTAATATAACTTAATTTTAAGGCTTGATCCCTCAAAATTTGATCATAGGTGAACATGAAGGCAGTTCAGTATTTCAGCTGGTAAACTTCTCTAACAGATATGGTGCATTATTAATTCCCGGCTGCAGAATCTAACACACGTCCAATCAGTTCTTGGTTCCTAAGGACTCTCAAATCAATCCACTTCTTCATATTTTTATTACTGCCCCCATGGTCTAGGGACTAATCATCTCCCACTTTAACGGATACTATCATCAAGTAATTGTATTCTCTACCAAGAGCCTGTTTGCAATCTAAGCTTCCATTCATAATTTTCCCAAATCAGTCTTGCTAACATGCCTTTTCTTATTTATTAACCTCCTGTCCAAAAATTTAAATGGATTTAGGTGCCTCTTAAATTGTATGTATGTAGTTAAGGATATTATAACATGCATAAAGTGTAATACTGACTTTTACATGGACAACTATATAGAAATTAAACCCTCATCCTGTAAGTAGATTTATTTTTATAACAAAATATAATAAAAATTTAATTGATTTTTTAAATATTAAAAATTTCAGTTTTATTAAAATCACTTTGATATTTTTATGTTTGTTAGTAGTCATTTTATCTTGCCTTTTGATTTTAAAATGGACTTTTGATATTTTTAAAAAAAAAGTTTTTGGAAAAATTCAAAAAAAGTTACTTTTTAATTGTTTATATTTACTTTCACTTACATTTTGATAAACATATATTCATACTTTTGTCACTATAAATGCGATTAAATATTATTTTACTCTTTTTTGTAACTATTAATAATACAATGCAAATTATGTGAAAATCTGTATTATAACAGCATAATGATCTTGCTAAAATGGAGAACAGAAAAATTGTATGGAAAACATATAATAATTTTTGAAATATATGTATTTTTATTATATCACTATTCCAAACATCACAGGTCTTTCAGCAGAATATTCAGACTAGTAATAATAATTAAATTCAACCATCCTTGTTATATTTTCTGGTTTTAGCCATATGAAGGTATATTTATCAAGTTAAGACAAAGGAATATATTTCATTTAGCAGTTTGTTAGTTTGATTCATAGCTGTCAAGTATTTAGACACATTGTACGTGAACTTCGGTGACTTAGACCCTACAGATGTTAGGGGGAAACTGCCATGTGACATGTGGCCACTGACACCAACTTTTAATATTTTTGTTTATGTAGTTATTAAAAATATACTATCATATTTCAGACATAAAAGGCATAAAGTATAATATCACAAACCCCTATATACTCACCCCCTGCTAAAGATATAAGACAGTACCAGTAATTTGGTATCCCTGTTCAACCTTCCCCAATCACATTCACTCCCTCCTCTCCAGAAGAAACCACTATTCTGAATTCTTTTTTCAGTGTTTTTAATGTTTATTGAATTTTGAGAGAGAAATAGAGTATGTGTCCATGTGCACACAGCAGGGGAGGTGCAGAGAGAGGAGGGACAGCAAATCCCAAGCTGACTCAGCACTATCAGCGCAGAACTTCACATGGGGCTTGAACTCACAGACTGAGATCATGACCTGAGCCAAAATTAAGAGTCACAGACTTAACCACCTAAGCCTCCCAGGAGCCATTGTCCTGACTTCTTTATCACTATTTTAAATGGCAAATTCTTTAAGGGTGTGTTTCTTATTTGTTAATAAAGTCTACACATGGTTGATGATTGTACATGACAGCTCTTATGCTAGTAAACTTACAAGACTGTCTTAATAAGTCTGCAGATTCTTCTTGAGTTTTCTAAGTAGATAATAACATACATTACTTAAGGGGGGGAGAGAGTTAAGAATCTTCCTTTCCAATCTCAACATCTTTTTTTTATTATTTAAAATTTTTTTTAATGTTTATTTTTTCTTGAGAGAGAGAGAGAGAGAGAGAGAGAGAGAGAGAGAGCAGGGAGGGGCAGAGAGAGAGGGAGACAGAATCCCAAGCAGTCTCCGTGCCGTCAGCACAGAGTCTGATGTGGGGCTTGAACCCATGAACCATGAGATCATGCCTGAGCCGAAACCAAGAGTTGGATGCTTAACCAACTGAGCCACCCAGGCGCCCCTCCAATCTCAACATCTTTTATTTCTTTTTCTTACCTTAACCTGTACTGGCAGTGACCTTTAGCACAACATTCAATAGAAGTGGTGAGAGTGGACCTTCTTGCCTTGTTTCTGATTTAAAAGGGAAGGCTTCTAACATTTCTTCATTAATTACGCTAGATGCTATAGGCTGATTATACTGCTTTAAGAAGTGGCATGATGTGATCAGAGTTTTCAGAAAAATTCTTAGTGACAGGATGGGTTGGAGCAGAAATATCGGGGAGTCACTGGATCAGGAATCACTTACTGATAGTGCAAAAGCCATGGGGCCTCCAAGGCCCCATCAACAGAACATGCTTCATGGCTACGATTCCTACCACTGTATCAAAGAACTGCATTTTTTTTTAATTCACCAAAGTTAGATAAATTTTAATATACCACAAACCCATATGGGTCTTCCTATGAATAGTATCTAAAACTGTGGTTACCGTGATTGATTATAGGCTCCATACATGGTTCTATTACACCGGGGGAAAAAAAACCACTCAAGTCACTGACAATCAAACTGATCTTTTAATTCTCTTTCAAGTCATTTCGATAAATATAACCAATAAGATGCTGACACAAGCAAAGTCATTTTTAAGATTATCTTACAAGCTTTAGGGAAATGTAAAATTTCCAAAGAAAGTTATCTCCCAGAAGCTCAGTCAAAAGACAAAGTCATTTACATAGTTTGTTGTTTGCATATTTAGAGAAGTGGAGAACAAAAAATTACCCAATAAATATTTTATAAGTAGATATCCATTTAAATGAGGAAATTCAATCTCAAGCCTTGAATCACAGTATATTTAATAGCAGATTTTTTTCTCCTTTTGTTATCTAGACTAGGCAATAGCAGATTTTTCTTCTCTTCTGGACCCCTCCTATTTCCCATTTTACTTTCTGGGTAGATGCCAGTTATGTAGACAGACACCAATTATGTCTTATAAACAATAAGACAAAGGTTTCAATTCCACTTAAAAAAATTCTAAGTGCTTATAAAATTGCTAAATTAATAACACTGCATGTATTTCGCCAAATCTTGGCTCCTGACCCCACTGTCAGTAAATATACATTTCTAATAAAATGAACATGCTTAATTCTGTAACTAAACAGCCCAAAGGAATGGTATCTGCCATAGCAATGAAGTCTAATGACAATTCTGCTGACATTTCTCATATCTGAAAATGAAGTCATGTGGAAAATGATTTCTACACTAGCAGAATAATTAAGACAGAAAGCGAAATTTGATTTGGTAGAAATGGAAGCTCAGATTGTCTCTGTTTTCAGTGGGGTGTGTGGGGAGATGATATTATTTACGTCCCAAAGATCTTTAGTTGACATCATCCTTCCATACTCTCTTTTTAAAAATCATTTTTTTCTGATGTCTTAACTGTACAGTAACAAATCTAACTAAAAGCAATGTTAATCCCAAGGGACTTTTGTTTCCTTTTTTTTGCATAGGTATTTCTCAGTTTCTAATATTGTTCCAGAGAATGGGCTCTTTCCTTACTGTTAGCCATCTTTCATTATACAGATATTTTAATTACACTGGCATTTCTTTTCCTTGGTTTTGGACTTTTTATGAAATGCATGTCTTTGTCTACATCAGCCAAATGAAAATTACACCTAAGTAAAACGTGAAGTTATTCGGTTCCAGCACTGTTTAAGGGAACTGTGAGAAACACCAAGGTACAGTTTTATGATTTTAAGAACCATAGGACTGTTGCTACCATTATTTTCCTATAAAATATAGATTATTTTAGTTCCTAACAAAATTTTTTAATGAAAAAAAGCATGCACTACAAGAAAACAAGAAAATATCACCAAATTGCATCATGTCTGAGCAACATGTTTTAAAGAAAGTGTGAATAGAACACTTTATTTGGATCCTGTCAGCACAGTCTAATGACCTTCTTCTTTATTTGAAAATGGCTGGTTTTAAATAAAAGTTACTCTAGCTGTTCAAGAGAACTTATACAAGGAAAATGCTATACTTCAACAATAAATAAAATGAAATGTCAATTCATTCTCATCATAAGTCCACAAGATTATTCTGTATTGTATTAGCAGAGTGTTTTCAATGCAGCTGAAACCAATTAAGCACTCAAGGCATAAACCACTTCATTCACAAAACATGCAGCATCTAAAGTGTTTTATGCAATACAAGATTTTACCAAATAGTTATTATTTTCACAGATTTCAGAACACTCTGTTCTACCAAATTCTCCTAGGAAGTTTTCCAGTTTCTTTCTTATGGGTTTTTAGTATATAAAAGTCTGCTCCTCTAAGAGACCCTGTCACACCCTCACGGAGAGTACCTCTTAGGCTGTGTTGTGAATGCCTGATTGATTATCTGCCTCCCGTCTACGTTGTCCTTCCTTGAAATAGGGATTGTAATTCAGTCATTGTGGTATCTCTTGACCCTCATCCCTGCTCCTCCCAAGCATCAGTGCATCTCTGATGACAGAGACAAAGGTTTGGGAAGACCCACAATTCAATGCACTCTTCATTATCTAGGACTTGAATCTCTGTCCCTAAAATCTCTGAATGTTTTAAATATCTCCCAAATCTCCATTTCAATTTCTCCCTTTGTCCTTGGTCTCAAAAATGTAAAGACTGCCTGACCCATTAGCTTTCTTTCAGTCTTCTTGCATTTCCAACAATCTTGTTTTATTGCCTAATCACATGCTGTATTTCTCTTTTACCAAAAGTGTGTAATATAGGGGAAAATTTCAAAACAGGCATGACTAGTAGTAAACCTATTAAAATGTTCATTTCCCACATGTATTAGCTAATCTAGCAACATCTCTGTAGTTAATACAATCCTCATCTCTCCTGACCCATTCCACCTATCAGAGTCCAGGTCAGAATCAATCTAGACAAATAGTAGACGCTCAAAATGTGCCCTGAAGACATAAACAAAAGGCTTGTATGATATAAAACATAAACTTTGCTCCTTTCCTTTATTTTTCATTAGTTTTTTTTTTTTAATTAACATTTATTCATTTTTGAGAAAGAGAGACAGAGAGACAAAGAGAGAATGAGTGGAGGAGGGGCAGAGGGAGAGGGAGACCAAGAATCTGAAGCAGGCTGCAGGACCTGAACTGTCAGCACAGAGCCCCACGTGGGGCTCAAACTCAAGGACCATGAGATGATGACCTGAGCTGACGTCGGAAGCTCAAGCAACTGAGCCACCCAGAGGCCCCCTCACTAGTTTTTTTAAAAAGCAAAAAACTTTTTGAACTTCACTAGGTTCTCTTTTGAATTCTACGGCATTTTAATCTTCAACTTCGGTGCTTGCTTATATATCATCACTTATAGACAATCAGCTCATTTAATTAATAAGTAATATTTCTACTATTCATTTATTCTACAACCGTGATTTCCTTCAAGGTATATTTCCTTCAAGAAAACATTCTAGGGGCCTAATATTTTATTTAATTAGGCATCCATGAAATAAGTGATTAGGTTAGCTATTTTCCAAATGACTTGGAACTAAAAAGAATTCATACTTAGTATACCTTGCAGTTTCCACTCTCAGATAAAGGCAGTATATCATGCATAGTTTCTATATTCAAATTGTTCAGTTCTGCTTCATGCTTCCTGCACACAAATTGTTCACAAGGTGACACTATGATCACATACCTAAAAATCAAAACACTTTTATACATTCTTGGAAAGGTTATCTTTGCCCTGAAATGTTTAAGTCAAAAGTTCTTTTTCTAATGTTCTTTGATCAATGAAGTAAAAATGAATTACTTGATTTAGACACTAAGTGCCTAGAATTATAACATATATTCTTTACAACAAATCACTACACAGCAAACAGTGAGAGGATTTCAGTGGCTCATGACTTAGTGCTAGATAGAATAAAAGAAAAACTTCAAAGAGAGAAAATATATGAGCTAAATGGAAGCCATGGAAAGATCCTTATTTGTGTTTTTACCACAAAGAATGAATAGCTATGAGAATATCTCAAATTTAAGTACTGAAATGAATATGATAAATGAAAGAATGAAATGCTATATACATTTTTAACTGATGAAAAGTCTGCTAATCTGAATTATTTGAAAATGGATGCATACATACAAATACAAAACTTGCTTTTTAATGCACTTTAATTTTGAGGCAAGCAGAAAATTCATCAGTATTTATTATAATCAGTTACTTTTGAGTGCTAGCAAAGAACACCATGGCTACAGGAGAAAATGTCTCAATGTCATTTACATGGAAGTAGGGATGGTAAAGGGAAAGACTAATTTCAGAGAACAAAAGAATTGGTAAGATAAGAGGTTATCAAATGTTCTCAGCCATCATCATATATCTTTAATATATAATCTAGTAAGATAAAGTAGTAACATACACTGAAAAACACTTCTAGATAATTATCATAATTTTTAAAAAAATTACAAAAGCTATTACACTAGAAACCTAAGTATAGTCATACATTGGTGAATCCATGTTATGAGAAGATAGGACATTTTCTTTTTTCTTTCTTTTTTTTTAAATGTTTATTTACTTATTTTGAGTGGGTGAGAGAGAGAGAGAGTGTGTGTGTGAGTAAGCAGCGGATGGGCAGATGAGAGGGAGAGAGAGAATCTCAAGCAGGCTCTGTACTGTCAGCACAGAGCCAGACAAGGTACTTGATCTCAGGAACCATGAGGCCTTGACCTGAACCAGTATCAAGAGTTGGACACCTAATCAACTCAGCCACCCAGGTTCCCCAGGACATTTTCTATCATTGTGTTATAATGATATATTTAAGATGTTTACCATGAAAATATTCCACAGAGATATTTTTCATAATTGAAACATTTCCTACCAATGACATCTGTGACATTTTTCTCTCTGGCCACAGAACCATAAAACATATTTATAGAACTTACAGTCAAAATGAAACTCAGAAGTCATTTAAACACCTTTATCCTACTTTTTAAAGAATTAGCTTTGTTTCTAATTATAAAGATAATAAAAATTGTTGCAAATTTTTTAAAATAAAAAGAAATACAAAGGTATGAAAAAGAATCAACTATAACCATAGCAACTAGAGATAACATGATATTGTATATTCCAGTCTTTATTTTTTTACTTAAAACAGTATATGAACATAATGCCATGTTATGTCACAAATATAATTTTTAATGACTGCATAATATTTAAACCTCTGAATGAATCATACTTTATTTAATTATACTCCTATTTTAGGTTGCTGAGGATGTTCATTAAAATTTTGATGATATATATTTTGATTATAAATATCATAGGAGTATAATGACATAGATTTTATCACTCATTGATAAAATATGTACTCATTTTATTATTTATTTATTTAAAATAGATTCAGAGAAGAAAAAATTCTTCTCTTTATACATGATGAAATGTAGACCAGTACAAGTTAACTGATTGATGAGGTCCATAACCAAAATTATCTAATTTTCTGTTTTATAACATACCATCTACGTTCATAAGAGAGTTTACTAGTTTCTTTCCATAAATAATTCTCTATAATTTAAAAGTACAGCTGTTGGATCTTGTTCTGCTGTATGTATTCTATTGCTATATCAATATTGCTATCTTTAAATTCCTAATCTATTATTCATCTTTTACTCATAACTATTTCATTCCCTCTAGAGCCTACATAGAGTGGCAATAAAACAAATCAGTAAAGCAAATTAAAATAGCAAGAAGAAATAAAACAAACTAGAAAAACACCAGAATGAGACATTCTTTCTTATTCTTCTTTAGATTTCAATCAAAAGTCTACTTGAATATAGAAAAAGTCAGCTCCATTATGATCACTAATAGGCCATATTTTAAAATAAGCAAGGGAGAGTCTATTATAAAGTGTCATTACTATTCAAAGAGTTAAAGTATGTAAAACGATTTGGATACATTTCTGAAATTATTTGGAAGGCAAATGAAGGGTAAAAGCTTCAATCAGTTTGCACCAAGTCAAGATAAGCATCTTAGAAACAATCCTGACTGCCTAAAGATAGATTGTTTACATTAAGAAAAAGTACAATCCCTAGTTCCAAGAAGAGAAATGAATCAACCATCCATAAAACCTGGAGCTTATTGACCTTACATATACAACCTCCAAGTATGCTGATTGATAAGCCAAAAAATGGAACTTAGAATTATTGGAAAAATATAGTAATTTTCAAGTGTATATGAATTTTAAAATTCAAGATTATTTCAGTTTTTTAGAATTACAAACCTTACTTTTTATTTTTTAGAATTATAAAAACTTTAAAATAATTACCAAAATATTCCAATAAGCATTTATTAATCAAAAATGCAGTAAGAAAATTCTATACTCCAATATCATAGTTTAGCTTTAAATAAGAATTGCAGGGTTTTATTTTACATTTTTCCCCTATTGTCCTTTTAAAATGTGCTTGGGGGCATCAATATTAATAATTCATCCTAATTATAAATGCTATTGGAACACAAAACAGGAGAGTTTATTGTCAAAGTAAAAAAAAATGTTTACTATAACTCATCAAATACAATTAGCTTTATAAGTGATATGACAAATGTTTTCCTTCTATAAAGGTTCTTCACCTAATTTTGACAAATAAAAACAAAACTAATTAAGTGAATGGACATTAATTGCTTAGCCTACCCCATGGACTAAGGGCCTCTCTGCTTGTTTGTTAATAACAATTAAGAAGGGAAGAAAACAACCACTAAATTTCAAAATGGTTTGGGGCCTCTGATTCTTATCACTGGTAAAAAAACACCGAGGGTTACATGCAATTCTCTGTATTCTGGCTATCAACTCTATCTTTTCCTTCCAAAATAAGAAAGCATGTAGAATAAACTGATTGAGGATTATATTAATTATATAAGCAATATTGCACTGGCTTTATTTATTTATAAAGGAAAAACAAACCAATCTCACATATTAGTACTTTATTATTCACCACACCCCCCACATCTGATAACAAAACACAATAATTTTAACACTTGATTTCAGAGTCACTATCCCAATGAGTTAAAACCCAAACTAAAGTTAACCAAAATTTTAATGTGGATTTGGCCAACAACATGATGCACTAAATAGATTTAAACTGATTGATGAGAGAGAAATAAAACTGCTTTTAGATTATTTCTTTTTGCCTTCAAGTTGCTACTAAATTTCTTCATAACAGTCACTTCTATGACACTATTAAGTGACCTGTAGGTCACATTTCCAATCTGTTCATTCCATCTTTGATATACCGTAAGAAGATTAAATTGCATTTTTGTAATAATTACTCTTCAAAAGCAAAACAGACCTTAGAAGGTTTTATTATCATCACTGAAACCCCTCCTCTCAAAAAAGACATAGGAGTGGTCTCATATAAGATTTTTTTTCACTTCTTACTGTACTTTTGGCCAAAGGTAAGTCAAAGTAGCTGTTCCTCCAGTGACAATAATAGTAATCTCTCATAATATGTCATGGAAATTATTTTATAGAGATGTCCAACACTTAGTTTTACACAAAAGAATGTGGATAATGTTCTTTGCAAACATATCTGAAGGTGCTCAAAATTAATTTATACATACATAACAAGTATAGATATGCCCAGTGGTAAGAGAATCTAATTGGCTAAAGATCCAAGTTTTTAAGTAGACGTAGGTACTAGAAATCAGGTCTAGTTTCTATTAACTAAAATATTCTTCACTTTAGTGGTTTCAGGAGTTCAGAGAATTTCTATATGCATTCAAAATGAAAAAAATTACAAAATATCAGTTTAGACGTATATTTCATAGACTATAAACATGGCATAAGGAATGTCTGCATTTCTTCTACAAAATAAATGTGGGCAAAAAAAATGGTACTAACCGTTATGATTTCCATTATACTTGCATTTTTAACAAACAATTTAGAAAATTGATGCTTATAGGTCTTTTGCACATTTTATCTGTTAAGCACTAACTGAAAACATAAGACAAAGAGCATTTCTGTGGAGAAAAAAACAGACCTTTCTACTGGGATTAGTCAGCCAACTGAAACTATCTTTGGTACTTTACTGAAGGGTCTAATTTCTTTACTATGAAACACGCGCGCGCGTACACACACACACACACACACACACACACACACACACCTTGACAGCTTATATCATCTATATAATATTTAAAAGGAATTGTCCAAATATAAACTGCTCCACTGTGAAATTCATGATCAGTCGTGCTTGGATTACCTGAGCAATCTACCTGACATAATTTTGTTCCTACCTGTGACATCCAATTATATCATGTGACAAATGACTTACCGGCCCAAAAGAATTACTGTCAAAACTGTGTCCATGATGATCACCTTCAACCCAGATGTGACCCCGGGGAACTTTGACATACCGGTTTTTGTGTCCCATAGTTCTAGAAATAAAGGGCATATATAACCATTGAGATGAGAATATAAAGATCAAATAGTTGAGCATACAAAGAAACAGAGGGCAAAATGCTGTTATAAAGATGCAACAGATAATTACAGGTGAACCATGAAGCTACTTTATATCTTCATTTTTTTTTTTAATTTTTTTTTTCAACGTTTATTTATTTTTGGGACAGAGAGAGACAGAGCATGAACGGGGGAGGGGCAGAGAGAGAGGGAGACACAGAATCGGAAACAGGCTCCAGGCTCTGAGCAGTCAGCACAGAGCCCGACGCGGGGCTCGAACTCACGGACCGCGAGATCGTGACCTGTCTGAAGTCGGACGCTTAACCGACTGCGCCACCCAGGCGCCCCTATATCTTCATTTTTAAGTAACATATGGTTAGGACGTTGTAAACCAATGCACAGTAAAATTTTTTTCACTTTTCGGTAGGAAAGAATTTTGTGCTTAAAGAAAATGCACTAGCACCAAATACAAAGTTTTACTACTATATTTAGTTCTCAATATCCTAGATATATTTTTATGAAATAAGCTCTAACAAAATATAGATCTATTTATTTTCTGACATTTGCTTTTATTTCAATGTTCAACTTGATCAGCTGTAATCTTTATTTCTTTAGTCAAATAAACTTCTCAAACCAACAGACAGCATTTTTCATAATGTCTTAATACTCTAAAAATAAGCATATATAAGAGACAACAACAAAAACCTGGATGATATCTTGTCAGATTGAAACTATCAGTATCAGCTAAAATTGTTTTGATCAGTATTATTTTATTTCATAAATTATTCTTTAAAATGAGAAAGTTTTTTAACAATTTTGAAGACTGTTTAAAGATAGATGATCAATGATACACATTTAGTGGAACATTCTATATTCTTAAGGCTGACAAGGAAATGGAATAAGGAAAGGCTCTCTCATACACTATTGGTGACAATATAAAATGATACAACATTTTCTCCTATTTTACAATTTGGGGCTTATTTTCAGCAAATTTGTTAATAGGCTAAAATGTATATGCCTTTGACTTAAGTTATTATGCTGGCAGAAATCCATTCCAAAGAAATAATCAGAATGTGAACAAATACTTATCAGGAGTATTCAACACAAGTTTTTTGTTTGTTTGTTTTGTTTTTTAAAAGAAAGGTAGACTGACACATGCAGTGCCTCATTTGGATGTGTCTGGAATCTTAGAAGCTTGACAAACTTCTGTTCTACAAATGGACCTGGGGAGCTTGTTTGGAGGTTTTAGCAGGGGAGTGCAGCTACTCCCATACACTCGACAGAAGAACTCTATCTGGGAAGGTCATCCACTTTGACAGAGGGAGTAGCTTTAGGAGGGACACACAGGGAGCGGTGAGGGAGGAAGGGGACATCCACCTAGCCAGATGGGTGGAATCAACCTTGGTGAACAATGGAGTGAGAAATATCGCAGCAAAATCACCCTCACATTCTCAACACATGGTTAAAGAAATTATGATACAACCAATTTAATAAAAGGAATGAGATTAGAATAAAATATTACCCAATTCTATAATAATAAATTCTTTTGGGGGAAGAGTCTGTCCTTTTTTTTTTTTTTCTTTTACTCCACAAACATTTTGGGAAATGCCTAACCTAAAGAAGCTTCTCAATAAATGTTGGTTGAATGAATGAATGAGTAAACGTCACCCCCAAGTCTATAGAGTTAAGCACAAAAACTGAGCTTTGTGAGCTATTCTTTAAGGTAGAGTCCCTTTCAGACCATTTCTGTTAGTTAGCAAGTTGTATATGTGCAGAAGAATACATATAAAAGGAAGACTACACATAAATTGGTGCTATAGAAATCGAAACTATTCATTATCTAGAATGGTTTTTAATTTTCAAGATAACTTCAGTGTTGAATTACTTTGCTTGAGATCAGTAAATCATTCATGCAAGGAAGCATTGTTGTAGCCATTAAAAGCCCACAGTAAGTTAATGACTGTCGTTTATTTTTAATTACTACTAGGAAGAAGAGTTTCAGCTTTTTAAAAGAAAAGCAAAAACAAGTTGAAAACATCTCACCATCATATACTCTGTAATATAAGTGTTCTTCAATTAAAATCTGTCAGTTAGTTCTTGACATCAATACTGCTTTTATCATGAGAATGCCTCTAAGAACTAATATCCCACATCAAGTGTTAATGATGGGAGAAGACCCTTTTACTTAATTGTTGGCAAGGCAGACTCTCCTAATAAGTCCAAACATTTGTTCACCTTATTAAATAGCTGGCTATTTAGAATAGTTAGAAAGAAAACAATCGCCCATTTTGTCTCTTCAAGCAGAATTATGAAATAAAACCAGCATAAAATCATTTCTGCAATGAAATGGTAGATGTTAACAAGCAGAGTCTTCTGGAAACCAGAAGAATGATATAAAAGTCAGATTGAATTTCAGTATCGTATGAACTGAGGAGTCAAGATACTTGTGATAGAAAGTGACAGTATCATAAAATTACCAGTGACAGTCACAATTTCTTTGCACTGACCATCTTATCTAAAATATGTAAATACACCCATCTTCCCATCATTTTCTAGCCTCTTACAATGCAGCTACTAACACTTGACATTCACTTGCTGGTTTCTTTATTGGCTATCTCCCCCCACCTAGAATGTAAACTTTGGCACGTTGCGTTGTTCACTTTCTTTGTATTGCTAGAGCCCAGAAGAAAGCATTGTACAAAACACTCAACAATTATTTGTTGAATAAATGATCAAATGAATAACTGAAGAATGAAGAATACTGCAACAAAAGCAGAATAACAGAATGGAAAGTTCAGAGTCTGGAACCAGACTAAACCAGTTTTAATCTCGCTACCATAACTCATAAGCAATCTTGTGCAAGTTACTAAATTTCTACCTCCATGTGCCTATCTTTAAAACAGGAGGAATAAGACATACTCTAACTGGGTTGAGAGGAAGGTCAGTAGTTAAATGAGACTATAATGGAGAGGTTACTATAGAGCATAGTTTCTGCAATCAGCCTATTGTGGCTTTTATATCTGGCTTAACTCTTTCAACTTCATGTGACCTTGGGCAAGTTGATACGACTTGTCAGTTTTCTCATTTGGAGAATGGACCAAAAACAGTACCTAACTCAAAAAGTTGTTCTATGAATAAAGTGGAATGTATTAAACACTTGATAAATGGACTTTCTTATATTTGAAACTTTTTTTAAGCACTCAGTATACTTCTGATATACAGTAGGAACCCAATAAGTGGTAGTTATTATTGCTATTGTCTTCCTTTGTCCACTATTTTCTTTCTTTTCAAAATTCAGAATGTGTTCAGCCTCCACTATCTATTAGCATCAGACTCTTAAAATTACCTGAGCTACGCTTCAATAATTTCTTTTCCCCACAGTTTCACTGTGACTATAGACTATTTTTTATGGTACGATAAATTTTTTTTTCCTTTTTATTCGTATGCCCTTCTGGGATACTCTAAAATTTATATGTGAAAACACAATCTATCTGTTTGTGCATATTTAAATATGCAGAGAGTAGTAGGTGAAAAAACTCTCTATTTGTGTTTTTTCACCAACTAATCACTTGCATTTTTGAATGTCACAGTGCTAATAGGAGTGGTTTACCTCAATACCAGACAGGTGTGAAAGAACACTTTGAACTGTAGCACTCTGATAAAATTCACTCCATTTACATAGTGCATATTTCTCAGGTTTCAATCTAACTTTTTAAAAAATAACCCAAAGTATCTTTAAAAAATATGATGTTAAAATATCGAGCTGGTTCCTTTTAGGACTGCCAAAGAAATATAATACTCCTAATAGAATTCCTCTGGAGAAGGAATTTTAAATAGCTTTGTGCTTCTGAATTCACATAAAAGAAAGACAAGATAATCTTTTAGGTGATTTAACAGTTAAGTGAGGTGTCAGCATACAAGGTTGTATGTATCTATGGGTTGCAAATAATTTTGGTTTGACAGTCAAAAATGAGTTCTGTATGGTATTTTAACTACCTGTCTACAAAGAGGCATTTTTAGTACTAGCTTTACCAAGACAAGTTACCTAGGTCTTATAAATGGAATGAAGAATGATTGCCTCCAATTTGATTTGACCTTGAAAACATTTTTTTAAAGAATCTCAGTCTTTTGAATGTCATCAGTTGAATACAAAATTATCAACATAATCCTTAATACAAGTAGGAAACAAATTCATATTTAAAATATTTCCCAAATACACACATGCACAAAGACACATTCTTAACTTAGGTAATTAACAGTAATAATTCATGATTTATTAAAGTATTTTTATTTCTTTTTTTAAAAATTCTTTTAATGCTTCATTTATTCTTAGAGAGACAGAGCACTAGTGGGGGAGGGGCAGAGCAAGAGAGGGACACAGAATCAAAAGCAGGCTCCAAGCTCTGAGCTGTCAGCACAGAGCCCAATGCGGGGCTCAAACTCACAAGCCATGAGATCATGACCAGAGCCGAAGTCAGATGCTTTACCAACTGAGCCACCCAGGCGCCCCAAAGTATTTTTATTTCTATATTTTTCAAATGATTATACTGATTATCCTCATTATCCAAAGCAGTGCTGCCCTGAGTGTGTATACTACTCTCTGGATCCTAGACACCTGGATTTTTATTGTCCTGAAGGGAGTAGGTGTCACCGGCTCAGGAATCAGCCAGATCAGGAATTGGAACCAGATCCCTTCTATCATCATCATCACTGATAGACTGGACTAGGGGGGAAAAAAAAGGTCTTGATGGTAATCAGGAAAGGAAAACAAGGACAATTGTCTATCTAGGGTTGGCATCTAGAAGAGACAATAATTCTCCCTTGAGAATCCTTGTCCTGCTCTCAGATAAGATAGGAGTTCAAATTCATACTGCTTGTATGGTCTAACAAAGTTAAGAATTAACTTTGAATTATTAGGAATCTGGCAGAAGAAAATTTAAGATTATTCAAGAATAATCCTTCATTTCAGAGTTTGCTATAGATAAGTCCCAGCCAGTAAGAGCTCATAATTCAAAACAACACAACTCACCAGGAAATAGCCAGTATTAATGAGTCAAGACAAACAACAAACAGCAGAATTAGACCACCAGGGACTTAAAATACTGGATTTATCAAACATAAAATATAAATTATACATATTTAAATATTTTTAAAAATTAAAAAGGGAATTTTAAAAAATGAGCAAGAAACACTACCCTATTTTGAAGGACCTTTGAAAAAGAATCAAATAGCACTTCTATTTATTTAAATTTTTTTTTGACATTTATTTATTTTTGAGAGAGAAACAAAGTGTGAGTGGGGGAGCGGCAGAGAGAGAGGGAGACACAGGCTCCAGTTTCTGAGCTGTCTGCACAGAGCCTGACGTGGGGCTCGAACTCATGAACCATGAGATCATGACCTGAGCTGAAGTCAGTTGATTAACTGACTGAGCCACCCAGGCTCCCCTAACACTTCTAAATTTTAAAATGCAGTGGCCCTTGAACAATGTGGAGGTTGGGCACTGACCCCCCAGTGCAGTAGAAAATCCTCATAAAACTTTTGACTCCCCCAAAACTTAACTATTAATAGCCTACTGTTGTCCAGAAACCTTACTGGTAACATAAGCAGTCAACTCACAAAATACATGTATTTTGTATGTTATATGTATTCTATACTGAATTTCTACAAGAGTAAGTAGAGAAAAGAAAATGTTATTAAGAAAATCATAATGAAGAGAAAATACATTTATAGTAGTATTATATGTTTATCAAAACAAATCTACATATAAGAGGACCCACCCAGGTCAAATCCATGTTGTTCAAAGGTCAACTGTAGATGATTAAATATGTGGACAGAAAAGCAGATTACTGAAAGCTAAAGAAAGAAGTAATGAACTGGAATATATATCTAAAAAAGTTACTTAGAATTTAGAAATGAGAGGTAAAGAAATATAAGAAAATGTAAGAGATGTTAAGAGACATGGAGGACATTACTAGAATATGTAACGTAAGTGTAATCAAAGTTCCAAAGGAAGAGAATAAAAGAAAACAAGGAAAAACAATATTTGAAGAGACAGTAGTAGAGAACTTTTCATAATTGATGAAAGCATAAATTCACAGATTCTGCCAACAGCAGAACAACAGCAGGACAAGTACAAAGAAACCACACCTCGCTATAACATAATGAATTGGTAGAACCCTAAAGACCCTCTTCCCCCCAACGACAAATTTCTGAGAAGCTTCCAGGGGAAAAAAAGATTATCTTCAAAGGACTAACCATTAAACAGCAGAGTTCCCATATTAGGGTATAATTTACATGAAATATAACACAAACATTTCAAGTATGCAATTCAATGAGTTTTAGCAATCTATATAGTCCTATAATCACTAGATCAAGATCTAAAACACTTGAATTATCCAATAAAGTTTCCTCAGGCCCCTCGGCAGGCAAATCTGCCTGACTCCCATTCTTGGCTCCAGGTACTTGGACTGAGGACTGAGATGCTTTCTATTACTACAGTTTTGCCTTCCTAGACTTTTCTACATATGAAATTATTCAACATGTATTCTTTTATTTCTGGTTTGCTTAAATTAATCTAATGTATTTTAGATTAATTCATGATCTAAATAAACGGTTTATCAAGCAATAGTTTATGGACACTTGGGTTGTTTCCAATTTGGGACTCTTATCAATGAAGCAACTATGAACATTTCAGTATATGTATTTGTGTGGATGTATGTTTTCATTTCGCTTGGGTACATATCTGTTAGTGAAATGGTTGCATCATATGGTAACTGAAGTCTTGGGTAAGTTCAGGTATTCCACACCTCACCAACACTGGATAATTATCACTCTTTCAACTTTAGCCATTTTAGGGCCATACAATAGTTTTAATATGCTTTTCCCTAATTACTAATGTTTCTGAGTATGCATTTGTCATTTACTTTCTTCGGTGAATGATTTACAGTTTTAAAAATGAAATTCAGTGGTTTGTCTTTTTATTATTGAGTTGTATAACTTTTTTATATAGTCTGGATATAACTCTTATCAGATATATGTTTTTGCAAATAATTTCTCTTGACCTGTGGCATGTTTCCTTTTTTAAAAATTTTCTTAACAGTTTTCTTCAAAGAACAGACATTTTTAATTTTAATGAGTCTGTTTAGCAATTTTTTTCTTTTATAATGCATGCTTTTTATGCCATAAGAAATCTTTGCCTAATCAAAGCCACAAATCTTTTCTTCTATTTTTTTCCACTTTTCTAGTTTTAGGACTTTTTTTCTTTTCTTTTTTTTTTTTTAAAGTTTTTTTTAAAGTTTATTTATTTTTGAGACAGGGAGAGACACAGCATGAACAGGGGAGGGTCAGAGAGAGGGAGACACAGAATCTGAAACAGGCTCCAGGCTCTGAGCTGTCAGCACAGAGCCTGATGCGGGGCTTGAACTCACGGAACGCGAGATCATGACCTGAGCCGAAGCTGGATGCCTAACCAACTGAGCCACCCAGGCGCCCCGTGGACTTTTTTTCTTTTTTAATATAATACAAAAGGAAGCTCAAGTTCTTTCTTTCTTTCTTTCTTTCTTTCTTTCTTTCTTTCTTTGGGATATCCAAATTTTCTTGCACCATTTTTAAAAAAAAAAGACTATTCTTTTCTTACTTGAATCACCTTGTGCTGTGGATAAGTTATGTACACTCAGAATTCTTATGCTGGAGCCCTATCTCCCAGATGGAGCTGGGACCTTTGGGTGATAATCAGGTTTAGATGAGGGCAAAAGGGTAGGGCCCTCATGAAAGATTAGTGCCCTTATAAGAAGAGAGCAGAGAGAGCTTGTCTGATCTCTCTCTCCTTCCTCCACTCCCCATTCCTACTCTCTCACTCTACCATGTCACAACTTATACAAATAACATGCAGAAAAGGAAGAAATTGATTTAAAATAAAATTTTCTAAGGATTTTAAATTTTTCTAGTGAAGAATTTATTATCTTTGGATTTTGTTCAGCATGCATTTAAATCATTTTAGGAATTGTAATGGAAATATAGTCTATAACTCCCTAATAAGTAGACAGAAAATAGAATTAAAACACCTCCATTAATGCAAAAGAATTCAATAAATTAAAAAGCAAGTAGAAAAAGCAGGATCAATAGAAAGCACAAATAAGACGGTATTTAAGTACACCGGTAATCATAATTAAAGCAGATGAATTAATAAAGCTAATTAGAAAAAAAATGATTGTCCAACTGTGTAAAAATTCTAGCTACATGCTGCTCATAAGAGAGACACATAAAACAAAAGGATAAAGATAATTTGATAAATAATAAAATGATAAATCAGATAAATAATAGCTATATTAGTACCCAAATGAGATCAGGTCTCTGAAATGAGAATGAAGTGTCTACAGGACCTGATCATGAAACCACTGATGTTTATTTTATCCTATGGAAGTATTTGAAGCAGGGTAGTAAGCCTAAAACTCTTTAATAAATAAAGTTAAATTTTGTTTATTAAAATCTATGGTCAGGGTCAATATTCTAAAAAGTCCAAAGATCTCTGCTATAACAACATGATAAACTTTTCTACTGTTCAATATAACCATTCTCTTTTCTAACTTTAAATGCTACCAATTGTTACATTTGCTTTGTATAAAAATGCTGAGGTATGGAGACTCAATACTCTTTTCCTTGGAGTTTGTATTGAATTAGAATTGTATGTAATTTAAGAAAAAAAGAGAAATGTATGTAATTAATAGAGGGTGAATTTAAGCAAATTAGGTGATAATATTTCTAGGAAGTTGAATCACCTAGAGCTACCTGTAAGTGAGGACATTTCTTAAGATCACAGTTGGAAAGACACCAGCAATGATCTAATAAAACTCCTTTTTGGATACATAAAATAGAGACAAAAAGCATTTAGGTGAAGTCACCTAGTTAGTTAATGGCAGGGCAAAGACTGTATAACCAGATTCTATAATTTCCTTTCCATTGCACCATGGATCATAACTACTTGAGATTCAAAGAATAGGTCTTAACATCTTTTCACTGGAGAAAAATGAAATGTCATTCTCTAAATAGATTGTAGATTGTTGCTAGGTGATCAGAGCAAATCTATTTAGTTCATTTAAACCAGAACTTAGGTTGATACATTCTCACAATAAAGTTGCAGAATTAATTTTATAAATTTAATATGAATGCTCTTAGTATACCTAAGAATTTTTTTAATGAAATTCCTGATGTACTTTTAAGAAAAATAAATTTGGATTATAAGAGCGTAGATGTGACAATTTCCTTAATATATAGAATGCTTTCTCCTGTTAAACATAATTATTTACAATATCTATGGCTGCCCATAAAAATCAGTGTAATTGTTAGTGAAAATTTGAGAAAGATATCAACATTTATCCAGCATTTATTTATCCAACATTTATCCAACATTTATTCCACCCCTGCTAGATCAGGCCATGTATATAATACATATTTAGGCTGTGCGGATCAATCTGGCAATGAGGTGGCAGTTATCCTGTGTTACCTTGTGAGTAATGGTTAGTTTATGAGGATAAGTTTATGAACCCTATGAGAAACATGACTCTGCTTTTTCATTCCTGTTATAAACACATGTCGAATGACTACTATGTGAAACAGTATAAATAGGGTGGGTGAGGGCACAGAAAAGAATAAGATCTTGTCTCTACTACCAAGTTTATAACTTATACTGTGATTCATAAGCAGATAAAGTCTGTGAAACACATATGACAATCTACCAAAGAGTAAATTTAACACGTTGGAAGCATCTGCAAGAATATAACTGATGAAAGAGGAATTAATAAATGAACAAATGTCAAATGTTGCTAACTGCATAGGCGTTCAAAGGATGGTATTATTTTAGTCTGGAATAGGCAGGAAAGGCATATTTGAATCAAGATATAAAGAAGGAATAGGTAAAAGGTAACAGGTAAAGACGGCAGTATGGAACTCAAATCCCATTCTCTTATAGAGCATTATTTCCTCAATATATAGCATCATAAATGCTGTGATAAAGATTTTATAATGAAGACTTTTTTGTATTATAATAATAGTATACAAAAAATAAACATATTTAAGTCATTTCATTCTAAAGATATCATTAATTTTTCTCTTATTTTCCTTAATTCTTCTTATTTTTCTCATATTCTAAATGCTATTATAATATATCCAATATTAATTTATACTAGATCATATTAAGTGAAGAGTATTTAAGTAGGTAAATATATTATTGAGTTATATCATAATTATAAACGTATAAGCTATCTGAATATACAAAAGATAACTCCAAGTAGTAAAGAAGGTATCTAACTTGTATAAAGTTGGTTTTCCTAACATGATAAAAACATGAAATGTCAAAGGTTTAAACACCATAGTCAATTTACCTACTGTTACACTGGATTTTTTTTAATGCTTATTTATTTATTTTGAGAGACAGAGAGTGCACATGAGCAGGGGAGGGGCAGAGACAGAGGAAAAGAGAAAATCCCAAGCAGGCTCCGCACTATCAGTGCAGAGTCTCATGGGGCTTGATCTCAACATGAGATCACGACCTGAGCCAAATCAAGAGTCAAAGGCTTAACCGACTTAAGCACAATTTACATAAACCGGTGGGCTTATAATGCATAATTTTGTTTTCCAAAACAAATCAGTGTTTATTATAAATGGTATTGTGGCACTTATTCACAAAGTCCTCTCTCAAAGTAATTTCCTGGGTATCTGTATTATTTGTCATTTACTTCAGTAGGTTTTTCCCACATGCTGGTTGTACAGGGGGGAAGAAACACATTTCAGTGTTTTTTAATGTAAGGTCCAATTATGCTTAAATATTGGAGGAAATTTGAACAATTTCCCTTCCATTCACTCTAAATATTCTTTTTAACATTAAAAAGAATATATACTATTTTCTTTATTTCCTACAAACAAAATTAATGAGCCTTTGGATTAATTACTAGTAATCAATTTTTAAATTACTAGCAATTAATTTTTAAATCTCTAGTAATTTATTACTAGTAATTAATTTTTAAATCACTATTTTTTAAGTTTTAATTACCCACCAATAACATTTCCAAATATAACTACATCACAAGAAGCAATTGGAATTTGGTTAAATTTGAATTGAGATCTTTCTTTTTACATGACCAATATTGCAAAATAGTGGAGCTACCTAATTAATGTCAGCAGGGATTCATTTAATCATCAATCATTTCTCCCAACTGAATATTCCTTAATACATCTTTATTTAACAGTTTCATTCAAACAAATAGTATTATAGACAGAGAATCTAATGATTTCTTTAAAGTCACCATACTAGATTACACATTTGACAGCTACAGATTACTCTTCATAAAATATAAATATGAATAAAATAGGTTTTAGAAAGTACCAAAAAGAGGACTTGGTAATTCAAGCCCTACTTGTTTCAGCCTACATGAATCTGTATTATAAACCCATAATATCTAGAATACCAGAGTACCATGTAAACATGTGAGTGAATTGCTTGAAAGTCAGACATGTTTTTCTTTCTCCATACATTGGACTATGATGTGGTGGCACAGTCCTGACCAACGAATACTAGGGGCTACAAAGCATGAGAGGCTATGGGTCAGAATGCCTGCACACCAAGTTGTTTTGTTGTGAATATAAAGTTTATGTAAAGCTTCTCAGGTATTTTGTTTCATACTTACTTTTGAATATTTGCTATCAACGACCTAAGCCTCAAAGAGCAAAGAGCAATCCTCTCAACTTCCAAGAAATATGTTCTTGACTGTAAGCCTGTTTTTTCCATTATGGAAAATAGTATTCAGAGAATGTGCGATTCAGATCAGAAGAACAGGAAATCACTTTTAATGAGGTTTATTAAACTTCTAACGTAACCCAGAATAATATTAAACAGCATAAAATAGCTCTCTATATCCACTGAGTTTGGATGGTGAATGTCTGGCTTTTAAGAAAATGGATTCAGGTGGATAAAGTGACTCTTTAAAAGATACGATTTCTCTTTTGTTGCATCATATAAATTGAAGAGTCAGTCCTCCATAGTCACATCTTCTTGATATTCTGCTGTGCAGATAAATTGCTGCCCTTTTAAAGTAAATTTTTAAATAATATAAATCACTGTATGAAACTTAAAACCAGAGGGAAAATTCATAGCTAAAAAGAAAAAAAATAGGGTTCACTTTTCTTTATACTTGAAGTCCAACAACAACTTCCTTCTTCCTTAACTACCATACTGGTCCAAGCCACTAGCCTTCCGGGACTCCTGCAGTCACCTTCTCACTGGTTTTTATGTCTCTATTTTCTACTATTTTTAATCATTCTCCACACAAGTCCAATCCGGTCATACTCCTGCCCTGTTGAAAAGTTTCCAATGGCTTCCCATCACACAGAATAAAATCCCGATTGTTCATTGTGACCTCCAAGCCATTACATCCAATAATTCCAAGTCGTGGCACTCTAGATTGGTTAAGTCAGAAAATTCTTAGTCCTGAGTAGCTGTCCTCTGTAATTTAGGAGGTTTAGTAGCATCCTGGGCTCCCACTCGCTAGATGGCAATAGCATCCCCTTCACAGTTTTGACAGCCAAAAATGTCACCAAGCATTGCTAAATATCTCCAGGGTGGGGCTGGGAGGACAAAACCTCCCTGCCTCCAGGAATCACTGTTTTACAGGATCTGTTTGCTCACTACACCTTCAGTCTCAACCCCTCTTGCTCATTCTACCTCATCCACACTAGCCTCTTCAATGTTCCTCCAACACACCAAGAGTCCTCTGGACTTTGGACCTCTTCTGCACTTGCTATTCTCTGCACAGAATGGAATGATCTTTGCATTCTGTGTCCCCGTTTAAACATTCTGTCCAAAATAGCTCCTCTTGTCACCCTTTACTCTTTAGCACACTTTTCTTCATAGCACTATCTGTTCCTGGCTTTATAATCGGTCTTATGGCTTACTTGATTTTTGTCTATCTTCTGGACTTGACTGTAAATTCCATGAAGGCAGAGACTTTAAATGTCTTGTTCAACCCTGGCTTCCTAATTCCTAAAATGGTACCTGTCTGTATTCTCAATAGGTGCTCAATAAATATATATTGACTAAATAGGTGAGTGTGAATTCTGATAATAGTCTTCTTTATAACATTATAAAAAAATCAAGGTTACTCTTTTTCACATTTTTAACAATAGCATCATATAGTATCTTAAATTGAAAAGGATTTGATACCTTCAGACAACACAGTTATTTTACAGATAAGAAATTGGAGACCTGGAGAGGTTAGTTTGTCAACAGTGATTGACTTAGTTTGTGTTCATTGACCTTTAAAAATCAAAATGGTAAATACCAAATTTCAAGGCTTCTCTTTATAGTCTTCCTTATGGGCATTTTACCCACATCGATGGAAACTTCATTTACAAATCAAATGTCTACGAATTTGAATCAAACATAAGTATAGGTATTGAGTATAAGATACTTTAAGAAGGCTATCAGTTGCCATCTTGATAAATGAGGATCATTTTGTCTTAGATTTTTAGATAGGAAATTCCCTCAGGATCATACCAGATAGTAAAAAGAGTAAATAGTTTACAGAAATGGTTTAAAGAATAGTTTAAAGAATAGTTTATAGAAATGAAATTAATTTATGGTCATAAACAAAAATAACTCAAAATATATACAATATAGAATTAGATCACTGGCACCAGCACTATCTGAATGGATTCATTTTGTGGACTTTATAGACTAATTTGATCGAAGTGTGCCTAGGAAGATTAAAAAGTTAAGTATGGCAAAGCCTCTGACCTCAAGAACCTTATAATGTAGTGCAAAAGATAATGTACATAGAAATTATAACACAAAGCAGAACATGATAAATGCTGGATGCGAGATATAATGATGAAGATAATAAAGAACTATCTACTGAGTACTTATTATGGACCAAGTAGTATAGTAAATGACAGTAATTTAGGCTTTGTCAAACAAAGAAAATAATAAAGGATTTGAACCCAGATACACAAAAGCCTGTGCACTTAATGACTATTCCATCCTCCTTTAAGAAAAAGATTAATTCCAGCTGACCTGAACTTGATCTGGGAAATTAGAAAAATACAAGTATGGGCATGAGCACTACAAAATGCGACAAAAAGTACATAGATGATAAAGTGTATCAAGCATCCATGTTATAAAATCCCTGTATTCTTTGGTTTGGCTAGAATGCAGTTTAGAAGAAGCTAGCAAATGTATGTTACATTTGGGGATGGACTGATGGTAGAGAAACTTAAATATCAATCTAAGAAGTATACACTCTATTTTTGTAGGCGATGGGAGACAGTTGAAAGTTGTTAATAAAAAGTGACAAGTTCACACACAATTATCTTAACAGGACTTGCCCAGGGCAAAATGGACACAGCTGAATGTTCAGCTGCCAGTGAGAACCATTCTTCCAGATACATTCAATTCTACTAATCTCATCCATAATGAAGCCCTTACTTTCTACACATACCAAGATCCTACTGATTACAGGGACAATATTTCAGTGTACATGGTGTATAACCACTTCCTTTTGGGGTGACCATTCTTTTTGAGACCTAAGAGCATTCACCTCACCCCCTTGTTTTGGGGGCTTGCTAGACAGACATATCACCAGGAAAGCCCAACATTGAAGCACTTCAGGTTTACAACTCTAGCACATCTTAGGTTAAATGGCTATTTACCAGTGAAAGTGAGTCCAAGAGAAGCGTATGTTCCCTCATAAGTACCAGAACCACATAATTAACACAATCTTTATACCTTCTGATTAGATTTCTACCCCATTCTAATAAAAGCAATCCTTTTTCACCCTTATCAAAAATCATCCCACTTAGATAATAAATGCTTATAATTATATCCTCTTCATGATTACAAAATATCACTTTGATTAGATGAAATAGGCTTACCATGGAAACCACTACATCTACCTAAACCCCATTTTGCTGTTTACTGCTAGTTAGGTATCATATTTCATAACCTGCTTTATAGTTGTGTATCTATTACTAACAGCTTTCCCTTTTACAAATATTCAGACTAACCACAATACTTAAAAATACTTTAAAAAGTTTTTGGAGCTGTTTATTCTCAAGTCAAAATTTTGCATGATTCCTTTGTCATATGGGTTCTATCCTCAGCACCATAATGTCATTAATCATTAAGTCATGATCAAGCCCTGTAGATTTATCTTGGATAGGATACTAGGATTAGACAAGTTTATTACTTATCCTTATATTTATATATCTTAATATTTTTATAAAACTATCCTGTCATGTCTTCCCCATAAGAGAAAAAAAAAGTAAAAAGGCTGAATACATTCATTTCCTCCATATTTTTAATTACAATATATGTTTTTTCTGGGTAGTTGTTTCTTTTTCTTTTTTTTTTTTTTTTGAGGTGGGGGTAGTTGTTTCTAACAGACATTTAGAGGAATACACAGCCAGTCTTGAAAGGTCTGGAAAGAAACTGCAGATTAGGTGATATCTAAAACTAACAGATGAATCAATTTGCAAAAAGAAGGGTAGGAAAAGGCATATCAGACAAAAGAGAAGCACTTTCAAATGCAGAAAATGAGCCACAAATAAAGGGCCACATATGTAAATACTGTAAGAACACTGAATTCTGTGGTTTGGCTAGTGGGTGGGTGTGATGGTAAGTATGGTATCACATTTCAGAGACATTAGAAATCCTTTCATCCAACACAATCCATATTGATATTTGTCAGATAAGTATTTTTTAAGTAGGCAAGACATGAAATTATACTAAAAAATTATACATTCTTTTCTAAATCACATCATTGTATTATGAAACATAGAATGCCCAATTAATTCAATCTCTTGAGAGAAGAAGTCATTCTTTTTGGGTAGAAGTCCACAAGCTGAAGCTCCAACAAGGCTTTCTAAACCATACTCATACTACACTGTATAGAATTCCCAGTTTTATTTTCTTTACCTCAGAGTGAAAACTTTAAGACAATTTGTGACAAAATCTGAAGAAAGAATCCTTTGAGACTTTTACAAATTTTTCCCCAGGCTTTCCCAGTTGTCTCACCATACGGGACAGCTATTTAAAAAAGAAAATTCATTGTAAGTTAGTCTTTCAAGACATTCGACTGTTTTTATTTTCTTATTCGTGTTTCATCAAGTCACATAATAATTAAAGTAAATGTATACAGTAACAGGTACAACTGGCACAAACACGTTTGGAAATAACCACCACTGATTTTTTTTAGGCTATACATTTTAGCTAGTGGGAACAAGAGTACCTAGCATTACTAGAGCGTAACCTTTTAGCTGCGAGCATGCTGGGTCATAACCTCAGACAGATGTTTGACAGAAGGAATGAAGAGCTTGAGTGAATCAAGGTGGTCCAAGAGAAGGATTCATTTGTGAACAGCATCTGTTTAGTTCAGCGTGACAGAAGAGAAGACAGGAGAACACAACAGCAAGGAAAACTGCAGTTGGAAAGAAAAACCAGATAGGTGCTGTGATCTAGGCTCTTAAATCAGGGAGCCTATCAGGAAAGGCAATACGAGCAGGGTTTCAGAACACAGACTCTGGAGCTAGCCTACCTAGGTGTGAATGCTGTCTCTCCACTTATTAGCCATGCCACCGTGGGCAAGTTACTTAAACCTTATGTAGTGATAGTTTCCACAATTTAAAAAAAAGTTGTTATTCATCAGGTGTTGTTAGGATTAGATGAGTTAATATTGTAAAACATGTGCTTAGAATGGTGCCTGCTCAAAACAGGCGCTCAATCAACATCAACTTTATTATTATACCAAAAGTGATGGCTGGTAACCGTTTCTAGATTTGCTGTCCCAGGACACAGCCATGACAATATATGTAAAGCACTTTGGGCAGTGCTGGCATGTAATCAAGTTTTTATATTAATTTGTGGTTGTTGTTGTTGGCCATTTAAAAGTTTCCAAAGAAAGAGCGATCAGATTTGTATGTCAGAAGGAACCATGCCGACAGTGAGAGGGAGGAACTGAGCGGTAGGTGGGGGCCAAACCCCAAAAAGGGAGAATGTTTAGTAGGTTACTGGTGCTGAACACAGACACTCCCAGGCTGGAATGGTAGAAGACAAGTTAAGAGTCCAGACACTCAGGTGGCAGAACTGACAATAATTGCTACTTGACCAGATGTGGCTCATGACAGAGAGGAGGTAAAGACATCTGCTGTGGAAGCTGTTTTCTATGCAGCTGCATTCACTACCTTTTGGTTTATGGTAAATTCAGGAAAGTAGTAAGAAAGTCAAAGCAGATATTTCTAAGAAATTCACAAAATCAGATACAAAAGGAGAAAAGGCCTTATCTTTATAAACAGAAACTCTGCATGCAACAACCTCAGTGTTCAGAGTGAACTGACCTCTACCTTATTAAGCCATCAAACTTCTCTCTCCCCTTCAAAATTATTTATAGTTTAGTCTCACTAAACCATGCAGGCGTTCTTTGAAGATCCAGGCATGAGAAGTCTTGTGGAATAATTCTTTGAACATCTTTTCTTTCATATGAACTTGCTGGATAACTGATTTAGTGTTCACTCTACTGAGAAAACTCTGTACAACAAAGTTGAGTAGTAAAAGCCTTATGCTCCTTCTACTGAAACGTAAAAGACTTTGAGGATGTTTCAGATATCTCTGTGTATAGCCTTCTCTGGAATCAGGTAAATATTGATACTTAAAATGCATTTAAGGTTTCCAAAACCAGATTGAGGAAGGTACCATATCCTTAAGAAACTGTCAACATGCCCTCTTTTTTGTATGAAAGACAAAAAAAAATATTGGCTCGATAGATAACTTTAAAACTATTGAAGCCTTATTTTCAACTATTTATGCTTAGAAGTCTTTTCATATGCTTTTAGAATCTTCTGTGCTTTAGAGGGTTTAGATAAGGGGGATAACAATGTTATAGAAATATGTGTCTACGGAGTAGTAAAATAACTGGACTCACAAGGGAAATTTAAATTCTCACTATGCTTCATTTAATAAACATTTCTTGAGTACCTTCTCGGTACCATGCCCTGGGAAACAAAATTAAGCAAAAATTAGAGACAGTCCATCTTTTCAAGGAACTTCAAATCTAGTGGGAAAGAGGGACATTAATCAAGTAATCACTCAGCAACGTGCTAAGGTCTTAGCTGGGGTAAGAACTATAAAAAAAAGTAACCTGAAGCCACAAATACTTCTAACAGGGAAATCTGACTTAGTCTGGGAGAGTGAAGAGGACTATACAGAGAAGGAACATTTCAGGAAGATTGAGAACATATGCAAAAGTGCTGTGTCTGGAGGAAATCTAGGGCAGTTGAGTAACTCAAAGAAAGTCAGAGTGGCAGGAGGGCAAGGAGAGTGGGAGAGTAGTAGGAAATGAGGGAGAAGTCATGAGCAATGTCCAAACTGTGGTGCACTTTGCTGGGAGAATTAAAGATATTAGTGCACCGATTTTGTTTATCCAGTTGGTTAGGTGCCTGAATAAATAGTTTAGTCAAGGTAGATGAGATAATTGCATACTCAGTCACAAGAGAAATGAGTTCATTTAATATAGAAATTCATTTATTGACGGCTCAAAAAGAAGTACCTTATGAGGCATGATAGGGTGTAATGAGGTTATATGACTTTCACCTAAAGGTTCTTGAGAAAACTTCCAATGCATTAACAGCCAGAGTATAACACCATGAAATTACTCTACTTCTGCTACCCAGGAAACAGGCTATATTAAGGCAAAATTTTGAAGAAAGAAACATTCACCTCAAGAGCCTCTGACTTTCCTGAACTTCTTTCTCTTTCAGTGGCTACTCTCTGCATCTAACGTGCCCTCTAGGCACTCTTGAGCTCCCTCTGCCCTGAGACAGCCCTACAACAGCAACCTCCCCTCCATCCACCCATCTCCATCTTCTACCTGCAAACACCGAGGGATTGTAAATTCCACCTACCATTCCCACTGTTCAGTAAACTGTATCTGTCTTCACCAGGGAAACAGAAGAGTAGAAAGATTCTTGCTCTCATGAGTTACGGGAAGAAGCCTAATACTCAAGAAAAGTAGCGGTGTTAAGGAAGCGTGATACATCCTTAGGAGTGCCAGAGAAGGAGATACACATGGCCCAAAGATGACTAAGAGAACTTCGAAGTACGGGAACTTCAGTTAAGCCTCGGGCTGAAGAGGAAAATGGATGGGTTAGGTCATTCTAGAGTGAGCAACACTAGCATCTGGCATGAAAACAGAGACCTGGGATGAAGCATGAAATATTAGGACCAATTGAACAACAACAAAAAAAACCCAGAACATTCAGAGGAGAGTACTGATAAAAATAAAATAAGGATAGCAAGTTCTTAACGGCTCTAAACACTACAGTGAAGAGTTAGGTCCTTCCTCTGTTGCTACCTGAGATCTGCTGGGAATCATGCAGCACAGTAACTTAACGAGAGTCGTAGTTTAATAAACTGTTGCAATGAATCTTGTGTTATCCACTCTTTCAACATATATTTACTCAATTCCTATAATACGCCAAACACAGTGTTAGGTACTAGGGAGGGTAGACAATAAGCCAGTGTGTGTGTGTGTGTGGGGGGATATTCATTATTACAAATGTTGAGAAGTTTGATGTAGATGACAACATTGTGAAAAGAAAGGAAGTATCTCAAAGACTTTGACATTTTTTTCATAGATTAATCACTGAGCTGAAAAAAGGGCATCAGAGCTGACTCCGTAGTTTGGAGCCTATAAGATGAGAAGACTGTTATATCGAGTAGAAGACTGGGTCACATTTGGGGGAAAGATGATGAATCTCATCTATGAATTTTGCTTCAGATGATGAGTGCCTTCATCAAGGGGAGAGATCCCACTGACAAATGGAGCTCATGATAATCCTCTCTTCTCACTCATTATTTCTGGTTGACAATACATAATTCTAGTGGTTGGGACTCATAATATTACACCTAGTTATTGAAGAAGATATTTTTGATTCAAGAGAAGCTTTGATTTCAACATTCTGCCTTCAGGCTCATGTTAATGAGATTTAATATAGATGGCATCAAATGGGAGGATGGCAGGATGTGTGAAAATCAAAGATATTTAGGAAAAACCACTATAATTTACTTTTAAATGTATGTGAAGTATGTTTATGTATTTACGAATATACATAATCACTTATATTTATATACATAAATAAATGTGTATATATATATATACACACACACACACACACAGATACACATTTATATATATAAATGTGTATCTGTGTGTGTGTGTTTATCAAGCATTTCTTCAAGATGTCATCCAAATAAATCATCAGTAATTCCACATATATCTTCCAAAGGCATTTTTGAATACTTTTTACTATTTAAGACAAGGCATAAATATGAGCAATTAGAAATTAAAATTCGAATATACACATAGCCATAGAAAAGGAAATTACTCAACCAAGAATTGCACGTTTGCTTGTCACAATTTACCTGAGCTATCTTCTATGGTAAGAAGTTTAAATCTAAAAGACAGAAGTTATAAAAATGCATGAATTCAAATTCAGCTTTAAAAGTAAAATTAAAAATACATTACAAAATGTAAATCAAAAGGCATTAATTTATGCTAAAATTGCCTTTCCCTCCAAGGGTTTTTAAGCACTCGGCAAACTTGATTTTAGCAGTCACGCTCTCATTTCAATTATGTGGAAGTTATTCTATCTTCACGGACACAAAAACAGAAGAATGAAGAATAAATGACTTGTCCTTGTTTAAACAGTACATCAGAAACTGCACAAATAGAGAAATTTATACGTGTAAATGCTAAGTACCCCTAATACACCAAGTTGGCTAAAAGAGGCTGAAAGTAGAGTTTTGAAAAATCCTCTGGGGCTCAGGAGTTAAATGTATGGCACCGTACAGAACCGTATATGTTTTTATTTCTCCATCTTGATAACAACATCCCTGTTCTCTGTACTGTGAACACACGCAAAAATGTGTGTGTTGCATTTATCAAAGAAGGAAGAGACAATCATTACTGCTATCTACTTTAACCTGTCTAATCCTTCCATTTCTATTCAAAATTTCCTAGAAAATTCATGTATTTATTTCAGGGACTTGATGGGACAGTAAATATGTATCAAATTAATTTCCTCTACTGAAATCACAGTAAATGCATTGAGAAATTTCTCCTCTTGGCTGGTAGAAGGAGTTTCTAGAAGGCTTTCTATGGTATAAGCAATGTTAAAAATAGTGGATAGGCATCCATACTACAAAACATAGGTCTGGCCTTTACAAATACACTCTCTTCCAGTATCCAGTTAAAATGCAAGAAACAAATATACAGACAAACCAAAGACAAAAACTCTCAAGTATACTGTACATGAAAGAAGGCAAAATAATTTAGCACTCCCCTTCTTTTTTTTTTTTTTTTTTTAAAAATATGCAATTTGGCTGGACCTGTTGGATTTGAAAAGGTGTGAATATCTGGGCCCAGCAAATTTGAGACTCTATATAGCAAAAGCAACTGCAAAGCTTATATGAACATGAGAGCTGCAACATTGTTTTTAGTAGCCAAAACATAATGAACAATATGTGATCAACAATAAATAAATGGCTGAAAAAATATAAGTATTTAAACTGTGGAATGCTGGGCACCAATGGCAAGTCATGAGTTAGATTTGTAATGATATAATGTTCATGACAGATCTCAGACTGGAAATATCAAGTTAAAAAAACCCAATTTTTGGATTTCAAAAAAAAAATCAGAAACATTCAGGTGCGTATATATATGCTTTTATGAGCATTAAAAATTATTTAAATGTTAAGATTGCTCACCTCATGAGAGTAGGATACATTTTTTCAACGTTTATTTATTTTTGGGACAGAGAGAGACAGAGCATGAACGGGGGAGGGGCAGAGAGAGAGGGAGACAAAGAATCGGAAACAGGCTCCAGGCTCTGAGCCATCAGCCCAGAGCCTGACGCGGGGCTCGAACTCCCAGACTGCGAGATCGTGACCTGGCTGAAGTCGGATGCTCAACCGACTGCGCCACCCAGGCGCCCCGAGAGTAGGATACATTTTTTAAGAAGAGGAACTCTTATCTTTATTTTATACAGTTCAGTTTTTGGGTTGTTTTGTTTTGTTTTGTTTTAATGTCATGTGAAAACAAGAAGGCAAGCAAAAGGTTGACTAAATGCCAGAGAGTTTCTGGGAAGTAGATGCTATTTGCTCCTGTGTTGATAATCAAGGTTTACAACCGCTCTAAAATTGAGGTAGCCACCTCTTCTCTGCCCTACTGTCCCAACTTATGCCATGAGATCCTGCTAATTTGCACCCACCCAGTGGCTACATATCCTAGTGTCAGCAATGGCAGGGAAGACAGACATGGCTAGAGAGGGAATAGATGATGGCAGATGGCACTTGGGAAGGTTGAGATTATCTCATGATGAAGATATGTAAGTGAAGAACCGTCAGGAAGAACCCTGGGAGCAGTAAAGTTGGGCAGCTGTAGTTTTCCATGTGCTGTTGTCAAAGAAAATCTGAAGTCTGGCTTAGCACTGCTAGGACATGTGCAGTCTTCCTTAGAGACTGATAAGGAGAAAGTGGGGGGGCAGATGTGTCACTTTGTCCTGGTAGATTAATAACCACTGGGTATTGGACAGTAGGTGAGACCTATGCTTGTATCCTGCCCTCCAGCTCAAGATCTGACAATGAGATTTAAAGAACACTCAAGAATAAACTATTTATCTTGCTGGACAAACCAAACAGGACTAAGTTTCACCATCCTCAAAAATCCACAAAACAAATTTGCATCAGTGAAAATATCCTGTTATGTAAGAGAGGAAAGAATATCTCTGAGTAGGATTTAGAAGAGCTTTAAGAAAAGTTTAATAATATAATGTAAGTTATTTACTAATGAGAAGTCATACCATCTCTTAAAGCATTCCTAACACATAGGCTGAGTAGTGAATTAAAAAGACTGGTAAGGTATTTCTTAGCCAGTGAGAGGTTAATTGTTTAACATGGCCAATACATTTTAAATTCTGCCAACCAAAAAAAAATGTTTATTAAATATTTTTAATGTTTTTATTTATTTTTGAGACAGAGAGAGACAGAGCATGAGCAGGGGAGGGACAGAGAGAGAGGGAGACACAGAATCTGAAGCAGGCTCCAGGCTCTGAGCTGTCAGCACAGAGCCTGACGCGGGGCTCGAACTCACAGATTGTGAGATCATGACATGTGCTGAAGTAGGACGCTTAACCAACTGAGCCACCCAGGCACCCCCAAAAAAAAATGTTTACTAAAAGGCTAACATCACAGACAGCATCTCTAGCACTCAATTACTTTTGTGGATGTGTGGAGTTGCTATGAGTTAATCAACTACAAAAGAGATCAGAATTAGAAATCAGTGTATTGGCCATATGATTTGGTCATACACAGATTATAGGACGTGGCAGTGACTATGATGATACTGGTAGATGAAATGAAGATGTTACAGCATAAGTCACCTCTGTTTGGATGCTTGTACAGCACTCAAGAGTTTTCTCTCTCAGAGATGGTGGTTCTTTGAAGCAGAGTCATGTATGTATCTTAAACAAGAATTTTAATATTCTCTCTACTCTTTTTGTTCTGAAAGATATAGAGAAAATACAACTCGTGCTTCTCTATCCTCCATATCTTCTGCTCCAGGACAGAATGAAAAGGGATTCTATTATTATATAAAGTAGGTGGATCCCCAATGTTACAGGAAATTTACAACAGAGAGTAAAAGTGAATCCTTGAAGATGTGACAAGCCAATTCAAGTTTCTGTTCTCAAGTGGGATTAAAACTCCCATCAGTGTTTTCTTTTTTTTAACCTCTTGACTATTTCCTGCTCTCTTTCCCACACAAACACACGTACAGAACCAAAGGGTGGCAGGAAAACCAAACAGCTGTGTTAGGAAAAAATATTTTCTTAGCTTGTGCCTATTCTGTTACCATCTATTTGATAATTTTTATATTTCATAGGCTGCCAGTAAACTTATATTATGTGTGATATTAAAATAAAATGCCAGTGAATGCTTCCTTATTTGCAGTATTACAGTTTGCAGTACATTAATGGTTCTCAAGAGCACATTTTGTATTAAGTTAATCATCGTGAAATAAGTTACCAAAAGATATTTGTAGTGGGTTGATTGGTGTCCCCTGAAAAGATAAGTCCACATTGCAATCCCCATTATCTGTGAATGGGGCCTTATTTGGAAAAAGGAGTCTTTGCAGATGTAATTAAATTAAGGATCTCGATGAGATTATCCTCCATTACCTGGGCTGGTCCTAAATCCAATGACAAGCCCTTATAAGAGACCCACAGAGGAACAACACAGAGAGAAGAGAGTAGACCATGTGAGGAGGGGGGCAGAGATTAAATCAATACAGACAGCTTGGAGCCTAGGAACATGGACAACCACCAGAAGTGGAAGAAGCAAAGCACAGAATGTCTCCTAGAGCCTCTGGAAAGAGCACCGTCCTGTAAACAGACTTGTGGCCTCAGGAAATGGGAGAGAAGACAGTGCTGTTGTGTTAAGCCACCAAGTTTGTGGTAATTTGTTCTGGCAGCCCTTGGAAAGGAATACATTTTTTTCTTTTCACGCCCCTCCATTCATTCAAAGGTCATGAATAATAATAATCACACTCACTGAGTACCATCTGCATGTCAGAAATAGTGATAAGTTTTTTACATTCTTTTTCTCATTTAACCTTCCTAAGTCTCATGAAGATGACATTATTAACTCCTATTAGGGATGAAGAAACTGAGAGGCCAAGTCAGTCTGATCCTGGGCCTTGCTCCTCCATTAAAAATACTAAGAAGGAAGAGTATAAAGCAAATGAATACTTCCTTGCTTGCATTTGCATAGAGAAAGCCTCCAGAAGGAGGAGAAGGAAGAGGGAGTTGAAGGACAAGGTGAGAGAGTATGTGGCATTCTACCACATTTTTAAAAATATCTGAAGCATGTTAAAGTACTATATATTTAAAAACCAACAGCAAAAGTGCAGTCATCTAACAAAAGAAAAAAATTTAATCTCCAAATGTATAACAATAAATCAGTAAAAATAAAAACTTATAAGCAAAATGAACAGTTTTATGAATATAACTGAAACCATATCCAACTTAGAAAACATGGAAACATGTCAAGAAAGCATTTGGTGACTACTGGAATGCTGCTGTACCTTTTGTTGTTATTAAAAAAATTTTTTAATGTGAAATTTATTGTCAAAGTGGTTTCCATACAACACCCAGTGCTCATCCCAAAAGGTGCCCTCCTCAATACCCATCATCCACTTTCCCCTCCCTCCCACCCCCATCAACCCTCAGTTTATTCTCAGTTTTTAAGATCTCTTATGGTTTGCCTCCCTCCCTCTCTAACTTTTTTTTTCCCTTCCCCTCTCCCATGGTCTTCTGTTAAGTTTCTCAGGATCCACTTAAGAGTGAAAACATATGGTATCTGTCTTTCTCTGTATGACTTATTTCACTTAGCATAACACTCTCCAGTTCCATCCATGTTGCTACAAAAGGCCATATTTCATTCTTTCTCACTGCCATGTAGCATTCCTTTGTGTATATAAACCACAATTTCTTTATCCATTCATCAGCTGATGGACATTTAGGCTCTTTCCATAATTTGGCTATTGTTGAAAGTGGGTTTTTTTTTAACATTTATTTATTTTCAAGAGACAGAAGGAGACACAGTGAGAGGGGAGAGGAACAGAGAGAGAGGGAGACACAGGCTCCAGTCTCGGAACTGTCAGCGCAGAGCCCCACGCAGGGTTCGAACCCACCCACAGCGAGATCATGACCTGAGCTGAAGTCGGAAGCCTAACCGACTGAGCCACCCAGGGGTCCCCCTTTTGTCATTATTTAAATGAAAGTCAAGCCTCTTTACCTGTCCTACCTCTTCACCTTCTGCCCCACTCTGAAGATTCCACCACATCGCTGCCAAAAGGCCAAGAGGAACAACAGAAAGTGAATATCCCAGTGTTAAATCTTCAGGTCTCTTCCTCAGGTATTTCTCTTTTCTATTTCCTGTAGTTCTTAAAAGTTTGATAATGTAGCCTAACAGTCAGGAGAAATTTGGTGTCTCAAAACACAAATTGCGAAATTATTATCAAGGGAGTTAGAAATCTGTATTCTCCGGATGTTATTTAAGAAAATGGAGACTTTCTGTCCTAAGTGATTTGCATTTAGATTTAGAATTCCAAGAAGGAAATATTTATGACCTCTGATAGTTATTCTTGAACCAATGGCTCTAAAATTTTAGTGCCTTTCACCATAATCCTCTAATCTAAGATGTGTGAGCTGCAAAAATACCAAAGAAATAAGATTCTTATTGTTATATCCCTCTTCCTGGGATTCTTTCTTACTAAGCCACTCCTCTTTTCATTAAAAAAGAATTCCCCTAATAATTTTCAAAAGAACAAGAAAATAAGTATTTATCAAAACAGTGACTCAGCTTTTCATTATTATCAATTAGCATTTTATCAAATCTTTACAACTACTCAATATGCCAATCGAAGTCAGTGCTTCATTTTTCCCAGAGACACATGCAAACCCCCAAAGATAATTGAGTAGATTAGAGTGAACACCAATAAAATCTAGGTCAAACTTAATAACCTTCAAACAGCAGGCAGCCACACTGCATACTAAATGCACCAACCATGAACAAGATGCTTCAATGAAGCCAAAGCCAATTCAGGGCCGTCCAAGGATGATCCATTTCCATATGCTGACTTTTGCATGACTTTCTCTTTTCAGTATATTTACTTTCAAATGTTATTTTACCCCCCGTACTTTCAACAGAGTGTTTAAAATGACAAACTGATAACTGGCAATTAATTTTTGATTGACTTGCCCTATTACGATCCACTGAAATGAGCTGTAAGAGACAGAAACTGGCTGGGATAGAAATTGTGAGATACATTACACTAACCTAAACCTTCGAGTACCCACAATTTCAGTATTAGAAATCACAAATGAACTTTAAAAGAACAAGTCAGCAAATATATTGAGCCTATGCTACCCAAGGCTTCTGTCATAGAGGTGCCACTTGTTTTCAGGATCATTTATATTTAATTCTATAGAGCAGGGAGGGCATATTTTCAAGCACCCTCAAGATGACAAGGGCTTCAGAGAAGTGTTTGCCTCATGGTTTGCTCCTCAGTTGAACTCTGGGGAGGACACTGAACCAAAGGTGCACTTACAGAAAAGGTTTTACAATGTACATGTTCTCCCCACCCGCTGACCCTCCACCAATCAAATTCACTGATTCCTTGAAAAAAAAAATTCTACAAGTACCTACTGTGAACTAAGACATAAGGGAAGATAAACAATAAGTAGTTATGTGCCTTGAGGGGTAGGCACCCTAGTTAGGGGCACAGCGAGATGCATTAAGTGCTGTGTGGTGGTATGTGAAGCACCAAGGAGAGGTGATGTGGGAAGCACGCAGAGGGTAGAGCTCATTTATTCTAGAGGGTTCAGACACATTTCACAGATATCTTTGAGAGAGAAAAGCCACAGAAGAGCTATTCTTTGAAAGGTTTTGGAAGTAATTTGGCTTTTTGCTTCTTTCAGATTGGGTATCTCGTCATCTACCCTGCATTACTGAGGCGCTTGCCAGGTGTCGGGTAAATGGGAAAGTCTGAATGCTGGAAATTGATCGGATGTGATCCTATAGTTTTGAAATTGCATTTTCATAGTTGATGAAATATGCTTTCCTAAGCTTCTAGCTCTCATTATATCTGGAGGTTTTAAAAGAGAAGTTACCATTATGAGGTATATCCTACTAACTATCCTTAGTTCTAACTCACAACATCCCTCTCCCCCAGGAACTGGTCTGAGGTTTTTCTCAAAAAAAAAAAAATATATATTTTCAGACAGTTACAGACTTGCAGAGAGTTACAAAAATAGTAGGGAGAGTGTCCATATACCTTTAATCCAGAGTTCCCTAATGCTAACTTCTTATATAGCCATCAGTGTAATTATAAAAATTAAGAAATTAACATTGGCTTAATACTATTTACTAAATTACAAATCTTATTTAGATGTCAACAGGTCTACTGATGTCTTTTACCTCCTCTGACATCTTGGCTTTTTTTTTTAAATCTTTTTAATAGAAATAACTTAGTGAATGACCAGTTATGTGAGCAAGAAAAAAGAAATAGGAATTAGAATTGCCAGCTTCTTAAATGAAACATTAATACTTAAGAACAGTTTTTGTTTTGTGCTTCAAAACATAAGCTTTGTTCAAAGAGATGAGCTTTGTTCAATGTCATTTTATACCCACCCATTGTATAACCTTTGCTGAACTGTGACACATCATAGATGTGGGCGTCTGACACAGAAACACATTTTCACAATTCCATCCTCTACTGACCAGAGGTGGTTCTTTACATGGCGGATAGAAGGCTCGGTCCCATCTGGTGAAGTTTCACAAGAAAGTAGTATTTGTAAGTGCCACATTCTAGCAGGAGAGTGGCAGGTGCAGACACCCGCATTGAGATTCATTTGCTGGAAGCAAGAGCTCCTTCACTGCTTAACACCAAAGCAAGAGATGATTCATCACCAGAACCTCTGCACATCCCCAATTCTTCCTCTGCATCATTTCTTACCGATTAGCCTAAAGAAACCAAGGTGCTTAACTTCATATTATTCCCCCTTTGAAGGGTTTCATTGTAAACTGCACATGATAATAATGAGAGGAAACCAGGCCAGAGTGAGAAAATGGCCTAGACAACACCCCTCATACTTACTTCTTCTTCCGTTCTCCTTTTCATACTGGTAGCATTTGCTGGGATCACATTATATTTTCATTTATTCGGTAATGTGAAAGCTTGGATCTTGGAATAACAAATGTGCTTAAGTTCCCATGGCACACCACAAGGAACATTATTTTGACATATATGTGAAAACTGGGAGTAAAAATTGCCCCAGCACAAGGAGGATACTCCATCTCTCCTAGAAGTTAACAGTAGACGACTTCGATATAACTGGTCAGGGAGTTGCTTTTTTATTATTCTCCAGAGTCCCTGGCATTACTCAGAAATTGTCTCTTCTTGCAGTGTCATTTCTAGCCTTATAGATTTGTAGCCTTGTAGCTAGAACTTGTAGAACTTGTAGCCTTATAGATTTGGTCCATTAGCTAGAAAAACACATTAATAGCAACAGTACTTCCTTTGGTTAAATAAGAATAAACTGCAGGCCATTAGTGTTTTCTACCACTCCCATACAGCATTCACAGCACCCAGATGCTATGAAAATAATAATTCCACTCTTCCTTGAAAAGAAAAGCATTTATAAAATTATGGAAATAATTGTTGCTTATTTAAGAACTTTTTGGGAGGCCCAGGGCTTAGGAGAGAATGTATGTGCTAATGTCTGTAAACTGTAAAGAAGTGTGTAAACTTCAGGATTTTTTTTAATGTTTACTTATTTTTGAGAGAGACAGAGACAGAGACAGAGACAGAGACAGAAGCAGGCAGGGGAGGGGAAGAGAGAAAGAGGGGACACAGAATCCTCTGTGCTGACAGCTCAGAGCCTGACACCGGGCTTGAACTCATAAACCGTGAGATCATGACCTGAGCTGAATTCGGACGCTTAACCAGCTGAGCCACCCAGGCACCCCAAACTTCAGGCTTTAATGCAAATATTGTCTTTGTATCTTTCACAGATCCTTGCATATGAAAGTACTGAGATGTTTGTCAATTGTCTGCTATCTTTGGTCCAAAGGAGCTTGATAGTGAAAAGAGATGCCAAAGTCATTAATTGTATTTAAATAGACATGATAGAAATATATACTGTATACAAGATACAAAACTCCAATCATATGAAGCTTGCAACAGCAAGTTGTGTTGTTGTGGTTGTTTGTTGTTGATGTTGCTTATAAATTTATTTGAGCCATTGAAATGATTTGACACATTCATATGGCTAGGAGAGGACTTCAAAAATTAAATGAAGCTTTAAAATGTTATATATATTTTTTCTTCTCCACTTACACTATTGGTTGGTTTTGGCTGAGGGGATCACAGAAATTACATCCTGGGACTATGTCCTGTTTTCTATATCTCAAGCAAGGACTTAGATTTATTTAAAAATTTTCTGCCACGAATATGAGACTGACCTGTTGCTCCAGACATCTAGCATGAGCAAGCCATTTGCTTTCTTGCTAAATTCTGGCTGTAATGTTTTTCTAATAGATTTATTGTCAGGACTTTCATTTTATGTGTAACAAGATAGAAGTTGGAAACCGGTGGAATCTGATTGATTTTCTGATTTGCTCCACTGTATGGCGTAGTCAACAATTACATTAGTTGTTTCAAAGAGTTGCACCATTTCAAATCTCCACCTTGGAAGAAGCAAGCCTGGGGCAGGTGCTGTGGTGACGATGCCCACGCCAGACCCACAGGCACAAACACACTTGCCCCACCAATAAACAGCTCTTGGGAATTTTAGTCCTCGGACTGCAGCAGGGAAAAAGAATAGGGAAACAGTGACTCATTTACTCATCGTAAATCAGTCTTCATTGATGAAGAAACAATGAATATGTTTTTTTTTCCCCTCAAGAATAAGTAATTCCTTATAATACTGTATTGTAACTATACTGGAATTTAAAATTAAAAAAAATAAGTAATTCTTGTACTATTAGAAAAAACTTCTATCTCTTGGCCATAAATACAAGGGAAAAAAGATAATTTCCTGTTAAAAAGCACTGTTTTGAGAATTAATTAAAATAAAGTATTTGATAGGGTAATTAACCCAGCAAATTTCCTTTCCATATAGAGACAGCATGTATGCATTCGGTGTCGTGAATATCACAAGAAAAGAAACAAACAGAAGGTGAAATCTTAAAAAAAAAAAAAAAAAGATAGAAAGCAGACTCATAAAAAAGTAAACTCTCAGGTAGAGTGGATTTTACCTGAAAGGAGGCTTTACTATCATTTTACCTTTAACAGAGATTCTACCCTTATATAACAAAGGCTTTAAAAATAATTCACTAAGACTACTATATTTAAGCATGACTTTTTCATAAAGTCTATCAAATAAACTTTAAACATAAATATTTTGGCCGCAGTTAATTATTGCTTAATAATTGAAATATATTGTCAACACATTGTTAATTTCATCTAACTTGTGACTCAAAAGATCTCATTTTTTAATTAAAACATTGCTTCTTATCACTACCACGTTATAGTCTTTGTGTAAGCACTCCTCCTTTGCGATAGAAACTGATTTCCAACTCAAGTTAATAAGAATGCTATATCCCAAAGTCCTATAGGTTATTTCACATTGTCGCCTTAATCCTACTGATTGACAACAGAAGCCCAGATTTGCACTTGCCCAGGAACAGACCCAGATGACTATATGGGTGGGTAACAGCCTACTCCTCATAGGCTTTAAGGTGGCATTCAGCTCACCTTGTCATTCAGTGGCGAGTTTTATCTGATTGAGTCTAATGTGTGACAAAGTAAAAGTTCAGAGGATGATTTAAAATTCTGTGTTTTGTCTAAAACTTTTTGTCTCACCCCCTTTGTAATTTTATATGGAATACTGCTTTTTTTTGAACAGCCAGCTTTTGTCACCATGAAGCCAGGTTTTGACCAATAAGGACATGGATGAACTGTTTCCTTTTCTCCCCAGAGTTTCTTCGATCCACTTTATTAAAGGAAAACTGTGAAAAGGCTTCTGGTGAAAACATTTGTAGTTCTGTAGGCACATAAAATGGTGTGGACAGGGATCAGGATTTATTTATTTTTATATCTCCCTCAATATCTTAGAGTCAGTATTCATCCTCAGGGAAAGGATCTCCAGATATTAGATGGCTTCCAAAGGTTCCAACCCAGTAGTACCTTGGCCAAAGGAGTCCTGCCAAAGCCTTCCAGGGGCCCCATCTTTCCTGTCAGTCCTGGGCCCTCTGGACTGCAAGGCACCAGATTTATCAGATGTTTCTGTCACTGTGGGGACCGTACAGGCAGGTTTTATTTTAAATATTGGATATTCTAATAATATAAATAAAATAACCCGTGGGTAATAAGGTTCTCACTCGGAGAACAGGAATCTCAAGTTAGAGGAAAAGATGTAGATAGCTGTTGGATGTTTCACTTTTTATCACATCTTTGTGTTGTAATTATTGGTCTGAAGAAGAATTGGTATACAGATGGTTACCGAACTTAGAGGAATGCTCTTGTTTATGCCTCTGCCCTTACATTGCCTTAGAGCCTCCGTACCTATCATTCTTATCTCTAAGAGAAAGAAAACAAAAGGAACAAGTGAAAACTTTCACTACATCTAACCACTCATGGCTATTCATATAACAAAGGAAGAATAGGTAGCAGTAGGCAGCAGAAAGGTTGTCTCTTAAAATTTGTTTTGCTGAGGTAAACAACTCATGGCACAAGAGGTGGGGAAAAAAAGACAGTAAGAAACACACTAGAGATAAAAAGTAGGAGCAAAGGAAGACCAGCTTTTATTTTCCACACAGAAATTCAAACGTGAACTATGTTATTTTTTAGTAGGTTGAGTGAACTGAAAATAAACAGCTGTGCATACTTGTGGATATCTGGTCTTGAGCTAACCCTAATTTCAAGGGCATGATCTCACACAAGGATATCAGTCTTTCTAGGCATACAGAGTATATGAAGAGCCATCTTTAAAAATGAAAACAAGCCCTCTGAGGGTCCCTTCCCTAAATACTGCCACAGCTCCACTTTGCCATACACTTTTACAGGAGATGCTGCATTCAATTTCCATGGAGATCCACTTACTGTCATTATGTCTGAGGTAAAATGATATGAGACTACTTGACAGGCATTCGGAAGATCTTTGTAATTTCCTGTTTTATTGGGTAGCAGTAGGAAAAAAAACCAGAGCAATAATCAAGTATGGATACTTAAATGAAAGAACATTAAAAGCTGGTAAACTTAGCTTTCTCTTAAGTATGCCATGTAATTAGCTTTTATTCATTCATTTCCCAGTCTGCATCCTGCATTACCTAATTGCAAAGAAAAGAGTAGACTGCTTGCGTGCAAACTAATTGCTAAATGTGTAAGTGACTGAATGATCCTGATCTCAATCCAAAATATATTAATGAAGACAAAATAAAAAAGGCAAAAATAGGAGGACATAATCAGCAAAAGTTTATACTGCCATCTTAGTAAAACATGACTTAAGAACAGATAGCATGAGGATGGATTTTGTTAACTCCTGCACTTGATCTTACTCATTTTATTCATACCCCAAATTAAAGCACAAATATGTCACGTAAGGTTTAAACATCTGCAAGGAAACACTGATGATGAAAATCAATTACTATAATCATTTTATGCACAAGGATGGGAGCTCAAGAGTAACAAATGCATATTTGCTGAAAGGCTGTTACAATGAAACTTGAAAACAACCATTTTTTAAGTTGATATGTTTTAATACTCCATATATTAAAAAACTGTCTGTGTTTATTTCTGCCTGAAATTCACGACTACATGAGGAAGAGTACAGTTTATTCACTTCATCTAAGAACTAAATGCCAAACTTGTTTAAAAACCAAAAGACCAGCCCTGAAGTAGCCGCGAAGATTATCTTTGCTTCTGGTTCTTGTCAAGGAATATAATCCTGACCTCTGGGATGCCTCCATCTTTTAAAATGTTTTATCTTAAAATATATTCGTGAAAGATTGGTTGAAGTCCATTAATTTCTCTTCTATAGCCTTGAAATTTCTGCCTGGATTCTCTTAGTCCATTGGAGACCTGTATACTTTGGATAAAGGCTTTTAGTAACTTGTAGAATGTGTTTGTTTTTTTTTTTTTTTTCCTGAAATGTACTTTGATGCTAGCACCTAGAAATGCCATAATAAACATCTCTATGAATTTTATTATTGCATTTGGGGGGGTACAAATACTGATAAGGCCATCGTCTTTTATATCACACCACTGTCCTTTTATGAAACATATGAAAAAAAAGTTATTTATTTGTTATCCCCAAGAAAAAGATGTTTAGAGGACATTGTAAAATTTTTAGGTGACTATGGTGGTTTTGAAACATGTCTGCAAATTCTTTGACACTCTTGAATCTAATTCCCCTCCACTGAATATGCCTTGCTATTATGACTTGGTTCTAGTGAATAAAAAGTGATAGAAGTGATGTTGCATGATTTAGGAGGCTAGGGTATAAAAGGCAACAAAGCTTTCACCCATTCCCTGCCCATTACCAATGCTTTGGAGACCTTATCCAACATATGTAAGAAATCTAGCTTCCTGAGCCACTATGCTAGAGAGACCAAATGGAACAACCATACAGACACAGACAGACATCAAGGAATGCCAACTGCCCCAGTGTCAGCTTTTTGAGTCTTCCCATCATCAACTGCCAAATATTTGAGAAAAACTTCAAATGATTCCAGCCTCAGGGTTCCAGCCAAGCTGGCTGATGCCAGGTGGTAGAGAAATAAGCTGTCCCCATTAAGCTCTGCCCAAATCACAGATTCATGAGCAGAATAAATGTTGTTACTCTTCTGTGATAGGCATAATAATGGCTCCCCAAAGATGCCCATATCCTGCTCCCTGAAGTCTATGAATATGTTAGGCTACATGGCAAGGAAATTAAGATTTGCAGATGGAATTAAATTTGTTAATTAGTTAGTCTCAAGGTAGGGAGTTTATTCTGGATTATTCAAGTGGGCCAAAGTTATCAAAAGGGCTCCTAAAAAGGGAGGAGGGAGACAGAAGAAAGTCAGAAGGAGATATGAGTGCAGCAGCAGGGTCAGAGAGGCAACATCACTGGCTTGAAGATGGAGGGAAGGGACAATGAGCCAAGTAACGTGGGTATGTTACAAGATCACTCAGTTTTTGTACCAGATGCACCAAAGAATTGGGAGATCCAAGACCAGAATAGGGAGGTAGAGTTTATGTGTGGCCAGCACCTGCTTTATCCCTCCTCGTTCATATCTAACTAACACCCTAACAGGTAACCATTAGAAACTGGAAAAGGCAAGGAACCAGATTCTCTCCTAGAATCTCCAGAAATAAATTCAACTTGATTTCAATTTAAGATCTATGTGGGACTTCTGACCTCCACGGTTTTAAGATAATAAATGTTATTTAAATTACTAATCTTGTGATACTTTATCACAGTAGCAAGAGAAAACTCTATACTCTGGTTTAAGTTTCTAAGTTTGGGGGGCTTTCTTACCTGCCATTCTATAGCTGGGACAGTGATCTGGCCTAATTTGCATATATGGCCTATAGAAAGCTCAACCAAATCAATGAACTACCTTTGGCAACTTTGCGGGACCTCCTATCTCCACCCTAATTTAGCCTTTCTCTTGACCCATTTCCTCTCTTTTGTTAGGCCTATTTTTTTATACTATCTTGAATCCTTTTAAAACAGGACCACTAATAAATAAATAAGATTGATTAAAATGATATATTTACCATGACTTACCATAAATAATGAAGTAGATAGAATGAAAAGTATCTTTTCTTTGTCTCTGTTAAGAACAAGACTGAAACTCTAAAGCAGATCGATAGCTATGGACCACATCAACTGAAGACAAAAGCAAGCCTGTAATTTGGCTGAATATTTTCTAAAACTAGGGAAATGAAGTGTCTAACAGTTTTATTTATCAATTTAAGAACAAAAAATAAAAAGTTGTGGAAAATGTAATAAAAATACATATGTACATATGTGTATGTGTATCTATATGCACATTTTATACATATAATATGTATAATATTATAAGCATATAATTTTATATATGTAAATATATAATGAATATTAGTATTATATGTATGTTTCAGTTTTGTTTTCTGCCTGCCTAAAGAAGAATAAAGGAAGAGATAAATGAAAACCAGGAATTAACAGAGAAAGACACAGAAACAGAAGGAAAAGGAGATGATATTAAAAAGTTTAGAATACAGGAGCACCAGGGTGGCTTAGTCGGCTAAGTGTCCGACTTCAGCTCAGGTCACAATCTCACAGTTTGTGAGTTGGAGCCCCGCACCGGGCTCTGTACTGACAGCTCAGAGCCTGGAGCCTGCTTCAGATTCTGTGTCTCCATCTCTCTCTCTCTCTCTGCTCCACCCCTGCTCACTTTCTGTCTCTTGTCTCAAAAATAAAATAAATAAAATAAAAAAATAAAATAAAATAAAACAAAACGTTAAAAAGTTTGGAATACAGAGAAGGAAAGAGAGATAGAGGGAATCTGGGTGCTCCGAGAGACACACAGGAGATAAAGAATCCAACAGTAAGGTAGACAAAATTCATACAAAAAGAGGTAGTCTCAGAAAAAAAGAGAAAAGCTTTCCCGGCAGAAGTAACACTTCTAGCATGTACCTTTTGGAGATAGTCTCACTGAGAATTTCTGATATTACACTGGATTTTAACATTCTAAAATAATAATAGGGATGTTATCTATCTTTTAGCAATTGTTCTACAAACTTGGTGAACCTGACCCTCCCCAGGTCTTCCCAGCTGCAGAAACCAAGTGCCCTGAAGGTAGCTTAACCTCTTCGGTAGCTGGGGCAGAGGTAACCAGGACAAAGAGGACAGAGCAGAAGCATCGCCTGACACCTGGAATCCTTCCCGTTACTTTAGGTGACTCTTCTGCACTTGCCTGTTCCCTTACCTGCCACCTGCCTGCAATCATCCCTTTATGGACCACATCCAGGTCACTAGGCTTCTGCCTCAGTCTCCCTTAGCTGCTCTTACCCCCAGCAGATTGTAGGCTATACAACCTATTAAATGTGCACCTGTCACTCCTATGTACTTTATACTGCTGGGTGGGGTCTTGCTCTAAAACATATGTACCAAACAAAGCCATAATACGTAGTACCTAGTCATAGATTCCTGTTGCTGTTTTCCACCTGGTCACAGTTTTCTACTCCCTTTCAACATTATAATTTGTATGTTTGGACACCTTACTGAGGTCACTAGCCCAGCTCTATCTGTACAGTTTTGCTTATAGAAGAAATGGCAGAAAGGTTCCCTACACTGGGGCAAAAGCAAAGTTACTCTGCATGTCAGTTACAAGCCAGAAGAAAGAAAGAAAAAAAAAAAACCAATGCTGAAGTGTATATGTATTCCCATCTCTGCAGAGTCCCTTGACTTAACAAAATGATTTGTCTATTGGGAGTCAATGTGGAAGGAGAACAAAATCTTGGGAATCTTCTACTTTCTTGTATCTCTACAAAGACAGGCATTTAATGCCCACAGGATTTAATGACTATTGAAATTGCTCTCAACATCATAGTCAATACAATAAAGAAACCTGTAAAGTAGCATACGTGAATAAAAATACTAAGGTATCTCCCCCTATTTGAGAAAGTAAGGTTCCCTTTAATCTTGGGCATCAATATGAACTCCTCATTATCCTTGAGAAAGGGCCACCCATATGCACATAAATGTTGTCTATGAATTCCACTTTATATCAGTAGAGTGTGTCACAGTTTATAAAGCACTTGTGCATTAATCATATAGAAGGTAGTCTCTTTCTGTTCAGGCTGTTTCTATACAAGTACAGAGTATTATTTGCAGATAATGTGCTTCACTGAGCCTGCACTGAATTGTTCAAGCAACAGCTGTAAATCAAGATTGACTTTCTGAACCTAACTTTGCATAATTCAACAAGCTACTGAACATCTTCTGCCTAAGCAGCCTCATGACTTATAAGAACCTGCAAAGCTAAATAACTACCCAACGCTGCCTCAAAATGATTAAATAACAAAAAGGTTTTGCATTAACAAATCAGGAATGAGTCACTTACTGTCTGATTTTTCACTGATCAAGAAGTGACAGAGAAGGTGCCATTTACAAAAAGAAATGTCATAAAATGATTGAATTGTGAATTTCTTCTAGTCCCCAATAACAAGAAAATGACCATAAAAGGAGGTGGTGGATGGGGGAAGATAAGTGCTATTAAATACTAGTCTGTCAAGAGACAAATTTATCAGTCTTGATGGTAAATTTAGTCTTAGCTCAGAAGAAGTAATCAGTTCTACAGCTGATGAGTATACAGCTCTTAATAATTGTATTATATTTAGGACTGAGCAGTAAAAATCAGAAAACCATTAAGTCAATACATAGTTAACAGATGCTTCAAGATGGAACAATAAAACTTCATCATTGGGCTAAAAGGTTTACTTCCTTTTCTTCTGCAGTACAATTATTTGGAAAGATCGTGACCAGCTCTTCCACCAGCCAGATTCCTTCAGTATCTCTTGTTTCTTTTACCGTCTTTCATCAAAGTCACCTTCCTTCTCTTTTGGCATGGTCCTGGTCAACATTAGAGCTGTTGTTACCATCTTTTTTCCCCAGCACCGCCTGCCCCAGGAATTGACTTATCTTCAGGCAGACTATACCTGGAAACTCCCATTGTTTATACCACTCATGCCAGCAACTGATAATGACGATAGAAAGGAGGAAGACAGCTGAGTTAGTTTTTACCATGTGTCAGACAATTTCTTCATGTATTTGTCACAAACACCACATAGGTAGGTAATACTATTATTCCCATTCTACTAAGGAGGACAGTGAGATTTGTAAGACTTAAGAAATTTGCCCAGAGTCACAGGAAGTGGCACAGTAAGGGCTTAAACTGTGCTATAAAGCCCAATGCACTTAATCATCACATTAATGATTGGCATTGCCAAGTAAAGTTTTTAAGTTATAGGAGGAGATCAAAATTACCATGGTATCACTATAACCATACTCAAGTAAGGAAGCAATCCCACGGGGCTGGATGATAAACTCAGCGCTATGGTTTCCACAAGGCTTATTGTCTAGTATTATTATTTCATATGAATGTGTTTTATATCTTCAATTATGCTCTAAGCTCATAAAGAGCAACAGCTATGTTCAGATAAGTTAAATTTTCTTTTTTAGTGCCAACCACAGTGCTATCCATAAAAATGATCAATATATAAAGATTCAATGAATTATAAATTATGTGATCTCAAAATACCCTCTTAGGGCCTCAAAGGATAAAGTTACCTAAATCTAAAGAACGAAAATGCAATTTTTCTAGGGGCGGGGGAGAAACAAAAAGAAGAGTTATAATGGTCCAGGGAAGGATGGGGTAGGGGATAAGTGGTAGAGTGCTATGCTCAGGGAGAGCTCAGAAAGGCAAGTAGACGATGGAAAGTAGAGGATCAGCACTAGAATTAGAGCCCTGGGTTGGAGGTGCATAAGAGATACACTCTACTTCCTTTTATATGTTTTACAGGAATGTTCCAAATGTTTCCCTGGGGACAAAGAAGAGAGAACATCAAGAATTTCCCTGGGCAAAAACATATCAAAATGCAGGGATGTCACTAACCCTTAAAAAGGGACATCATTGGCAGCAGCAAAAGTAACCCTTCTTAACTGAGTATAGCATTCAGGTAATGTATCCCTCATTCCCATTGCCCCATATTCCCATTATAAAAATTCCCATGATCAAAAACTGATATTTTTGCCTTAGCAAAGAAAGGAGGACCTGTCACCTACATTTCCCTTATACACTACTTTTAATACTGTGGTTCCCCCTAAGGGAATCTAACCTCAGAATCTAACCTGTCTAACCTGTTCCCCGTTCCATCGTGTCTACCCCTTCTCAGTGAACATTCCTACCATGGACCTAATTGTTGAGACCAAAACCCAAGCAAGGGGCCACATTCCTTTGTTCTCTTTCCTTCAGCCCCTATACCTAATGCTGAGCAAGTCTTTTGATTCGATCTTTAAAACACATCCTGTCCCCATCTACTGCAGTTTCTTTCCATTTCCACGCTATCACCCTGGTCAAAATCACCATCATCTCTCATCTGGATTATTATAGCCCCACTCCCGCTACCTAGCTTCCGGCTTCTATTCTTGTCTCCTCCTGTTATAGACTTACACATACCAGCCTCATGATGATTTAAGTGTATTAATCAGATCACATCCTTCTCTTGCTTCAAACACTCTTGAGGCTTCTTATCTCACTGAAATAGTCTAAGCGCTACCACGGCTCACTAGCTTTACATGGCCTAACCGTACCTGTTTCTCTGGCCTCATCTTCTGCTACTGTTCTCTTAGTCTACTCAAGGACCTTTCTTTCCCTTTATCATACATGCCAAGTTCATTAACACCATAAGGTCTTGCCTTTCCCTCTACCTTGAATTAACTCTGTGTCTTAACAGGAGTACTCCAGTTACACAGGTCTGAGCCATCTTCTCTGACTACCTAAACCCTCAAACACTGTTACTCCACTGAATCCAGTCAATGGATGTCACCACATCTTTTATTTTCTTCATAGCACTTAACATTGCCATTTATCTATTTACTTACGCATTGTCTTTAAGTCCTGTTTCTGGCCCCTACTTCCTTAAACCACAGTTCATAAATACCCATGAGAGTAGGAAATCTTACTAATTTATCCACATTACCTAGAACAACATTAATTACATAGTAAGGCTCAATAGTGATTCCCAGAATGAATGAATACATGAATGAATTGCATAGTCTTATGTGCTTAAGCTCCTCTTGAAATTGCTGTATAAGAATTTACTTTTGGAGTGTGTGGAATATGGTTTTACATTCTCACATTATTAGAGAAAATATTTGATATTTTTGCTTTAGCAAAGAAAGGAGGATATGTCACCTACATTTCCCTTATACACATACTTTTAATACTGTGGTTCCCCCTATGGGAATCTAACCTCAGAATTATAATGTGAGGATAAAAGAGATAATTGAAAGAACAGTGAAAAAAAAAACATGTTGCCTTTCTGGAGAATGCAATAGAATTTTCTAGTATGATATATTACTATACATGCCCTCAGTAATAAGGGGAACCTGTGAAAATGTTATTTCAGAATATTACATCAGGGAAGAGCTCTACTCTCTTCACTTTGCCACAGGGTTTTTAAGATTGCTGTTACTGTGCATACTTTGAAACATAATCACAAATAAGAAGTGTGTGGAAACGACAGCTATATTAACTTTATCATGTACAGTTAAATATTCAGCACACTTGCAAGCAATGCTCCTTCGTTTTCATAGCATGCGATGTAGAGAAAGAGACTTAGAAGAAGGTCCTGGTGATGACATAGCCGCACTCCACTTAAGCAGTATAGCCAGATGCCCAAAGAGCGGAGGGGAGTAATGGGGCACTCATCAAACACTGGGGCCTCTGGCTCACACCATGTGGAACACAGATGAAATATCTAGAAGTTCTCAAGGCAGATAACCCAAGAGACCATGAAGTTTGTCTTCATATAATTTCCAACTCCTTTAAAGAAATTCTCCACCTACTTTTCTCTATACTCCCAGATACTTTTCTGGAACAGAGCAGGTACATAATAGAGAATTAATTAATTTAATTAATTAATTCAGCCTTCTTGTGATATTAGAAGAGAGAAATTATATGATGCTTTTGCAGAAAATATGTGCTTTTAAAAAACAGGACTCGGGGCGCCTGGGTGGCGCAGTCGGTTAAGCGCCCGACTTCAGCCAGGTCACGATCTCGCGGTCCGTGAGTTCGAGCCCCGCGTCAGGCTCTGGGCTGATGGCTCAGAGCCTGGAGCCTGTTTCCGATTCTGTGTCTCCCTCTCTCTCTGCCCCTCCCCCGTTCATGCTCTGTCTCTCTCTGTCCCAAAAATAAATAAACGTTGAAAAAAAATTAAAAAAAAAAAAAAAAAAACAGGACTCATGAAGATTTACAAAGTCTTCAGCGTTTCTCTACACTTTTCAGCTCTGATGCTAGTGTTCTAGGCTATGTGACTTTTGGTTCAGGAGATATTTTCAGTTTTTTTTCAAATCCCACTCCAAGGATAAGGCCTTTGGGCTCTAACTACTTATAGGGCTCTCCCTGGGCTCTGGCTCATTTTCAATAAAGAGAAAGTACACATTCTCCCTCTTCAGATTTCTGTTCCTAATTAACGATGAAAATAAGCACGAAAAGCAAAAACAGCAAGAAATAGCATTTTTTATAAAGGTCCCTTCTCAGGCTGTGAGTGTTGTTATTAAGAGGAACAGACCACTGGGCTCATGTGTACCCAGTGTGCAGTGTGGGGGTGAAGAGACTCGCCCAGTTGAAAGAGCTTACACATCTGAGCACAGGTTCAGAGCACTCTGAATTCTAGGAGTGACTTACGGCTCTGAAACTTAATGGCAAGAGTTTCTGAGGAATGATTCTAGTCAGTCTAACCCAGAGGTCACACGCCTGCTCATATTAGACACAAGCGGTTGACAAGATGTCAGTATCATTTGGTTCAACCTCCTCTCCTACAACTGGGGGCAGAGAATGGGAAGGAGTTCACTTTGCAAAGCCAGTTCAGCTAGGCCCATGCCACCAATTTCTCATTTGTGGAAACAGAAAACCCATTTAGTAGTTTATCCCATGGTCTGGCAGAAGAGAGAAGGGATTTTTTTATGCTCTCATGGAAACCTCGGTCTCTGGATCCTCCTTTGGTGAATCTTGTCGAAGTATCACCTGTGCCAACAAAAATGCGTGAAAAGCCCCTGCTGGTTTCTACAAGAAATCCACAGACACCAAGAATTTGAATTTTAAAACGCTTATTGGAAAAGTTGGGAGTCTACAGAGTGGCCTCTCGTCATGTGAGTAGCCCCCTTTTAACATCTCCAATTCCTGCCCCTCACACCCTCTCCCATACCTCACTCCCAGGTCTGTCTCCTTCACTTGTGCATATCAGTACAGTGCTTTCTGGCTGCTGATTCCCAATTTCCATGGTTTTTTTGTATATTAATTTCTTTTTGTTTTTCTAATGTTTATTTATTTTTGAGAGAGGGAGAGAGAGAGAGAGAGAGAGAGAGAGAGAGAGAGAGAGAGAGAGCATGAGTGGGAAAGGGGAAGAAGGAGCTGGAGACACAGAATCTGAAGCAGGCTCCAGGGTCTGAGTTGTCAGCACAGAGCTTGACATGGGGCTCGAACTCATAAGTTGTGAGATCATGACCTAAGCCCAGGTCAAGTATCCCACGCTTAACTGACCGAGCCACCCAGGTACCCCGCCTCCACCCAAATTCCATGTTACCATCTATTAGGCAGATGACAAAACAATTTAGTAGGATCTCTTCTGTTTACAGTGCAGTTCAGGTTGTCAATACATGATTCAACACACATTTATGGCCTACCTACCAATTTACTGATCTGTGGTCAGCATCATGCTAGGTGCTAGTAGAGAGGGAGGGGTATAAAACAATGGCTCCAAAATACCTCTTGGCTGAGGAATTCAGTCTAGCTGGGTAGGCAGACATTTCATAACAAAAACAGTACTGTTTAAGAGATAGAGGATACATGCTATGCAACAGCATTTTCTGAGCCAAACTGACTTGGAAATAAGACAGGAAACACATATTTTACTTAAAAAAATGCTCCTAATAAACACCTTTCTGTAAATGAAACCACAAGAAATCCAAACAGTCCGTCTAAAACTAATTCATATACATATGCCAATTACGGCTTACACATTTGGGTGAGGCAAACATTGATGAAGTTTTGATTAAAAAGAAAATTGGTTTTTTTCTAACGGTCACTTAAGAGGAAGAATATCCTTATAATATTTAGTTCCTACCAGAAGATGAGATAGCAGAAGGTGAGATAAAATGGAGGCTTGAATGTTAGGTCATTTTATATGCAAATCACTTTCCTTGAACCTATCAGGAAGTCTAAATATACCACTCAATTTAAGCTTCCAATAGTACAGATTCTGCAACTGACAGAACGGAGGTCACCAGACCACTTCACTCATAAACATACAAATGACAGGCAGAGTTTCTTTTATTTGCTCCTGAAGACCAAAGCTTACATAATCAGATCCTCTGAAGGAGAAGTGCTGAATCCTAGAGGTGGAAGAAAGTTTAGAGAAGTGGTTTTCAACCCTGGTGGTTGAGAGTTACTAGGGGAGTTTCTTAAATGCTGGATTCTGGGGCATCACCTCCATCAGTTCAGATTCAACTGGCCTGGCAAGGGACCCAACCATTGTGGTCTTAAGTGTCCCAGCCAAGCTTTTAAGAGCCTGGGTGGCTCAGTCAGTTGAGCATCCAACTCTTGATTTCAGCTCAGGTCATGATCACAGGGTCCTGGAATCAAGCCCTTTGTCAGGTTCTGCACTGGGTGTGGAGTCTGCTTGAGAAACTCCCTCTCCTTTCTCCCTCTCTCTCTCCCTCCACACCCCCCCCCGCCCCCGTCTCTCTCCCCTGCTTGCCCATGCATGCACACTCATGCTCTCTCTCTCTCTCTCTCAAATAAAAGTAAAAATAAATTAAATAAATGAAAAGAATTACAGATTCTTGGGCTCCATTCTGAGTTGTTTCCAAGTCAGTGGATTTGAAGTGACTTCTAGAAATCTGTGTTTTTAAAACTGTCCCAAGAGCTTCCCTTTCGGCCATGTTTACAAAACCACTGATCTAAAGCAAAATTGCAGAAAGCAGTGTCAGTTGGTTCCAAAATCACAAAGTCAGTGCATAAGGGTCAGAAAATAATGTATGTCCTGAGACTCCTTGTGCTGTGGGACAAAGGCTGTTCTCAGGCTCCAAAGACCTCACAATTTCTGGGATACCTGGAAAGTAATGTTGACAACACTATAAAGCAGTGATCAAGCCTCCCCTTCTTGAATGCTTACCCTTAAAAGGTAGACCAAATAGTTTCTCTGCTGCCCGCATTTAAGGGAAGGCAAATATATCTACCCCTAGAAAAGCATACCCCTATTAAGTAGCCATATAATCAGGCATTAGGGTAGAGCTCAGTATTTAACTTTAAATAAAATGCAGACATCTCACTGTACTCATTATATCAACAATAGAAGGATCTAGTAGGCTATTAGAAAAAGTTGCCATGTGACACCAAATCACAACACAGCAAAAGAGAGCTTACAAAGAAAAGACCATTGAGAGTTTCAACACAGCAACACAATGGGGGAACACTTTGCTGAATTTTGTTGAAAGGAGAAACAGATCCTGACATTATAAACTCATGTGGACAAAACAGTAGTGCTACATTATAAGTCCACCATTAGCCCAAAGTTCCTGCTTCTGGAAATAAAGGAGATCTAATTTCAGAAATATCATAGTCAGGTAACCATTAAGAAAGTTAAAATCAACAAATATTTATGTAATAATATAGACAAGTAGAAATAAAATTTCAAATATGCATAGCTGGTGGTTATTCATTAGAAATCATAAAATTGTAGAATCTCAGAGACAAAAGGTCCAATCACTCATCCACCCAATGAAACAAAAGACAGCTGCAATGAAATTTATAGATTTCCAAAGAGTACCATCTGATCAAGCTAGACTAAGGGTTAAAGGAGCTGAGTTTTAGTTCCTCAGCTAGCCAGGTAAACTTGGGTGAGTCACATAACTTTTCAGGGCTCAGTTTCCTTATCTGTGACCCAAGTGAACTGAACTCAAAGTTTGGATCTAGTTACGCAAATGTATATCACTCTATTTTTGTAAATTAGTAATTACATGAAGACAACAAACATCTTTAGATGAGATGCTACACTCAGCAGGCTTCTTGCAGATGACTAATATTCTGGAACAACTTACCAGACTATCAGGAAATGCCTCAAATGTCATGAGAAACAAAACCACGAGATTATATTTAGATTACTAGATTGCTCGAGGGAAAAAAAATGAAAGAATTCAGTAAGTCTTTATGACTAATACACTTAAAAGTGGTGTTTTAATCATTACCATATCACATGCTGACAGTGTGCTGCATGAAGGAAGCCGGCCTGATAAAATACTTCGGGGACCAATCATCACTGTTGATACTCATCCAGCAATGACAGAAGAAATAGCTACTATGAAGAGTCACATTCAGCATAATCTGTGACAATACTGTCTTTAAAATGGAAATGAGCACCTAGAGTAACACCAGCCTTTTAGGTTGAATGCATCTCTCAGAGGAGTGGTTTGTGCATTTCTCATCTCCAGCATAAGTAAAACATTTCATTTTACCCAGCATCCTACTGGGAGAAACATCCCATCTTCAGGGATATTCTGTTGATGGCACTATTAAGGGCTACCCAGTATATCAATCGAAGCACGACAAGACAACACGCCGTACTATTTACGTTGCTTAGCATAATTTGTTTGTAAATACTCATTCATTTGCAGCTATGGTGACTGTCTAGAGAAACTACTGATGGTCTCGAATACCCTTCTTTTTCTTCCATGGTCTTTTGAATAAACAGCGCCTGTAAACCTTTTGCTTAACACAAGCAAAAGATCTTTTCAGTTAGGAAGAAGGAATGGTTTGGAATTTTTATAATTACATTGACGTATTTAAGAATATAGTCAATGCTTAATGTACGGTTTACACTCCTAGTTAGACAATAAAGCAGAGTACACCCCTGCCTGGGAAACAAGAGGTTTAAACTTGTGCATAATTTAAATAAATCACAATTTGGTTTATTCGCTGCATTCATACCCAGCAGCCTTAATCTAAACACCTTTATGCTTTTAAAGTTTGTCCTGTATGCCTTCCCTATTGAGAAGGTGAAATCTAAATCTTAAATGTGTTCCTTCACGGATTCCATGCATAATAAAACACAAAGGAAAATCATGAACTCAATTCAATAACTGAATGCATCTGCAAGTTTCTTAGGGTCTGACAGTGTGGTAACAAATTCTAATTCATTAGGATTTTTTGTTCCTTCTCCTTCACAGAATTATGGGTGTACTGTTGAGCTCAATTTTGTTAAAATGGCATACATAGCTCTCTTTTCGTATTTTTTTTTAAAAGAACTGTAACTTAGTTAAAAGACTTAAGGATAAGCTCAAAGACACCACAACTGAATACTAAATTTGTTTTATCAGTCTTGTTTTGTGATATACAGAATCTATTGGTAATTAAGCAAGTTTTAAACACCAGTGGGTTGCTCTGGATTATTTTTGTGGCTTACATAACAAATGCTATTTCCAAAGTACAAATTCACCATTTACTTTCATCGATGAATTCCATTTCATTCAAGAGTTAAGTTTCTTACAATAAACATTAACACGATGTGGGAAGATCTTATAATTTTCCAACTGACTAGGAATCTTTGACATCCAAACGCTGAACTTAAATTGTAGAATAACTCATTAGGAAACATGCAATGGCAGTGTCAAGATTTACAACAAATACCCTGGAAGCGTTTTAAAAATTAATATTAAGCTGCTATGCTTGGCTTAATTAACTTTCTTCTTCATTTACAAAGCATATCTGTCTGGTTTTATGAACTTGGTCTCTAGTCCCCTTTCCTACAAACCTGTTTAATTAAAGTTTAACAGCTGTGTATGCTTTAGAAACAGCAGAATGGTTTTTCTCCCTTGAAATACTTAATCCTTTCTTAAAGTATGATCCTTCTGAATATATATTTAAAAGGCAATGGACAAGGAATAATCTACCAACAGAAAAACACTAGCCACTTAGGGCATCAGCACTATGTATTCAGGGTATAGACAAAACAGTCATTTCTAAGCTAGGAAATCCAAGGCCAAATGGGGAATAAGCAGGCTTTTATTCTCAAAACAACAAAAAAGCTACATAACACAATAAATAAGTAAATGAAACATAAGCAGAATGCTTAAAAATACAAGATACTGTAGGTTTTGGATCCACTATACACATCCAATACCCAAGGAGTATGACTAATGAGGTAACACCAGATATTTTGATCACGGTTACCACTGTATCATCAACAGGTAAATATTTATTAAATAAACATATGTAAGTATATATGTTTGTGTATGTATGCATATATCCACATACATACATATACACACAACATGACATTTCTGAAATAATGAAAATAATAAAGGGCAAATGGATGTGATGAATCCTCAAACAGTATACCTTTATATGTGAAATTAAAAAAATAGTAACAAGGGGTTCCTGGGTGGCTCAGTCAGTTGAGCATCTGACTTCAGTTCAGGTTATCATCTCCCAGTTGGTGAGTTTGAGACCCGCATTGGGCTCTGTGCTGACATCGTAGAGCCTGCTTCGGAACTTCTGTCTCCCTCTCTCTCTCTCTCTTTGCCCCTCCCCAGCCTGCACGCTTTCTCTCAAAAATGAATTAACATTAAAAAAAATTGTAACGCTATAAAATTATTTCAGAAATCAGTAGTTCATGGGGCGCCTGGGTGGCTCAGTCAGTTAAGCATCCGACTTTGGCTCAGGTCATGATCTCACGGTTCGTGGGTTCAAGCCCCACCTCGGGCTCTGTGGTGACAGCTCAGAGCCTGGAGCCTGCTTCAGATTCTGTGTCTCCCTCTTTAACTGCCCCTCCCCTGCTTGTGCTCTGTCTCTCTCTCTCTCATAAATGAATAAACATTAAAAAAAAAGAAATCAGTAGTTCATGTGTACGATTTCATGCTATGCCAGTACCTACCTGACCACTGTGCAGGGAGGTTAGTTTTACACCCTTCTGATACACCCTTTTTCTCAAAAAGAGTCTCTGACTTCACCTCACTGCCCTTCCCAACCATCGTTCTCTGCTTGTGGTACACGCTCAATTAATGTGTGCGAAATAAGCACAATGATGCAAGAACAAAACCAATTTATTTTTCAAGAGAACTCTAAAGAAGCTTCAGTAGACTCTACTATTGTCCAGCATGGGTGCTTCCCATCCCTGAGGGAGAGTTGTACCTACCCACCCTATTGATAGCAGGTTTAGCCATACGACTGGTTTGGGCCAATGACACGCAAGTAGAAACGATATGTCCCTCTTCCAAACAGAAGCCTCAAGATCCATCTTATGGTTCTACCATGCTTCCTTTTCCATCTCCCCTGCGACCATTAATGCCCTGTCATCCTGAATCCCCGAGGGAAGAAAACATGGAGCAGCGACTCATACAAGCTGTGGTAAACATGTAACAGCGTGAGGAACAAGCCTCTACTGCAAAGAACCGTTGAGATTTGGGGGTCATTTGTTACCATGGAATAAGTTAGCCTAAACTGACTGACGCAGGGCCCATTTATGCCTTCTCAACAATAAACGAGTGTGTTCTCATCCCCCTTGCTATTCAGGGACAATCCCTGCAGCATGTATGCTGCTGGAGAGAGCAAAGAAAAACAGATGGCTGAGACTCATGTTCTTTACCACTTGCTTTCCTTAACCTTCAGCAACATGAAAACGTTCAGCAAATTAGAGAGTTTACATTTTTAAAGATAAGGAGTTGGGACTGATACTAATTGGACTAAGTTGAAATATTTCCAGCATAAACAGAATCACTTCAGAGAGTGATATTCAGGAGTGATGTTTTATAAATATTGCACAGAGCTTCCTGCAGTCATTTAATTTGACAAATACTTATTGAGCACACCTTCAATATGCTCAATTTCGCAAGACGGGACTGCGCTAGATGCCGGGATCCAGAAGGGAGCCTCTGCCCTTGATTCAAATTGCACACCGGCAGAAGGATGCATATACGACTGACTCTAATACAATTAGATGCATTTTATACCAGTAGGATCAATACAGTACTGTGGAAACAGAGAAGAGGACAATCATTTCTGTCAGGGTGAGGATACAGGATTTTGTTAGATGGGGGGAGGGAAAGGTGTCTGCCACACACAGGATAAAACATGAACACAGAGAAGTACGGAAGCACTTTTAAAACTGGAACAATATAGCTCTAGCACTGTGTGTGTGTGTGTGTGTGTGTGTGTGTGTGTGTTCGTGCGTGTGTGTGCACGCACACCCACACAGTCACATGGGTGTAAGAAGAGTGGGTAGAGGAGGAAGATGAAAGGAAAGGCCGCCCACAGTGAGTGGTCAATGTTATGCAAGAGGAAGCTAGTATTCAACAGGAGTCCAAAGGGATGTAGTCCCAATCACAGAGGGTTTTAAAAAGGGCTGCCAGAACAGAATCTCTGTCCTACACACGTATCTACACATGTGTGTACATACGTATGTGTATATCTATATCCATAATATGTGTGTGTGTGAGAGAGAGAGAGAGAGAAAGAGAGAGAGAGATGTTCAAGGTAAAATCCAGTAATTCTAAAGGCTACACAGTAAAATTCCCCTCACACTCCTGCCCTTCCAGCCCTCTAGTTCCCTTCTCTAATGGTGGAAGTTCCACATTTGCTAGTACCTACTGACTAGTTTATACTACAAAGAAAGTTGAGTGTGAAGTCCTAGAAAAATGACTGGTGTGGAAGTGGTATTCAGGATGCAATATCTGATAGTTTACTGGTGTGTGTGTGTGTGTGTGTGTGTGTGTGTGTGTGTGTGCGCGCGCACATATAGATCTTTTCTTAACTATTCCTGAGTCTCTCTCTTATGAATGCATTACAATGTCCTTAACTGTGTAGATGCACATCTAGAAGGTTTCAATCTTTTGCTATTATAAACGACCCTGCAAGTAACTCCCTTGTACACACTCCTTTGCCCTCGTGTGTAGGTCTAGCTACCAGATAAATTCCTAGCAATGGAATTGCTGAGAGAGAGTTAGTCAGGCAAAAACAAAACAAAGGAACAGGGCAAAAGTAAGGGGGCTTCAGGTAAAGGCAAAGGTATTTGAAAAGATGCATAACTGCCAAGAAACTACAAACTATCAGTGTGGCTAGAATGTAGTGGGGAGAATACAGCTGGAGAGACACAGGGCCAGATCATAAGAGATCTTTATTACCAGGCTCATGAATGTGGAAGGCATAAACAAACATTCTTGTGGGAGTGTGGAGGATGGATTGGCAAGGATATGAGAGGGAAATCAGTTAGGAGACAGACACAGTAATCCAAGGAAGAAGTCATGAAGGCCTGGTAACCTGTCTTCTTGGCCAATGTTAGATAAAGTCCTCCCTTGCTTGCCTCTTGAATTTCTCCTTTGGGGAGACTTTCAAGACCAATGTCTAAGATGCCTCATGGAAAAGCAGCAGCCCTAGGGAGTGAACCCGTGACCAGATCCACCCTTCTACCCCGGCATGAGAAAGTATTTTTCCTGGTGCTAATCTTTCTATAAAAATTTGTGGACTGCCTCCCTCTTTTCTACAGAATAAATAACATAGAATTTAAGAGCTGAAAAACATATTCCAAATCATTTAGTCCAAGGGTCTTCAAATCTACTGTGAGATGCTTTCCTTTTTCCTAAAAGCATGAGATCACAGGGAGGGCAGAGATTATGAAGACAGTGAGAGTGAACTCTTAAAGGATAAAAAAGATTGGGTGGCAGTCAGGATCTGACAGTTCATTAAAGTTGCAAAGGGAACCGGGAAACACAACACAACTGTGCTTTTTCCTACCCATAATTCTGAACCCAAATCCCAGCAATGCAAGTTTACGTTGAGGCAGGGTGGCAATGGAGCCGATTTGAAGATAGCATCATTTTATGCCTAAGTAGACCAGGATCTGAACAGGCTAAGTAGACCAGGATCTGAACTTGACCAGGATCAAGTTAAAACAGATCGTTAGTGAGACACCTAATACTAGAACGTTTTCTCAAATTTCACCATGCATCGGAGTCACCTGCTAGGCTTACTGAAACATAGAATGCTGGCTCCAGCCTCCGGGTTTCTGATTCAGCATGGGGAAGTGGGAATCAAGAATCTGTGTCTCTAACAAGTTCCTTGGTGATGAAGATGCTACAGTCTGGAGATCAACTTTGAGAAACAAGCTACTAGGACAATGCTGCCCTCCATACGGTAGCTACGTGGCTTACAGAACATATTTAGATATCTATGTGGTCTTCTACACTAAAGTTTTACTATATTTTTATAACTTAAAATATTGAGAAAAATATGCTACAAACTTTTGGTGGAGTCTCCTTTCTCTTTTTTGTAAAACTCATAGATTAACATTAACACACTAATAGCGTTAACTCACAGCAGACAAATGTATAAACGTTATATCAAAGAATTCAATTTCTAAAGTTCTACCTCACGGACTTTTAACCATCAAAAATAAATGGCTTAAAAAAAATATTTCCTAAAGTAATCTATGAGATGAATACAACTAAAAGGCAATTCACAAACTAGAAATACATCTGATCTAAATATGGACAGAAGATTAACGCACATAATATATTCAAACTCACAAGAAAACATTTAACATCATTTGAAAATGGGCAATTCTGAAATAGTTCTTAGAGAAGGAAGTAAAAGATTAATAAGTGTATAACATATTCATTCTTATTAGCAATGAAAATAATATAAACAAAAACAATGAGAAACACGTTTTTACCTTTTGGATTAGCAAAGACGAAAACGATGTTAACACTCATTGCTTGCTCGATACTCAGTCCTGTTTTCAGACATTGCCAGACATGTGAAAAGTGGAACTTTGATATGTTTCCTATGCATATCCTCTTTGATTTCCTTCACTTCATTGGTAAGGATGTTGCAAATTTTAATTTTAACAAATCATTATTTTTTAAAAAGTCATGTGAGAATAGGAGAGCTCAGATACATACAGTTAGAAGTCACTTCAATTTCCATCATGCCGTAAGCATTCTCTTGATTTTAATGATAGCCATATTAGACTTAGAATTCAGGTTTGATTTACATAATCCCCCAAAGACAGCCCCAGAAATCCATTAAGGGTCACCTTACTTTCCCATACACATAGGAAATTCTAATCTGTTCATTCATTTCCTTTTCTATTATCAGACTCCTTGCTTTTTATAAAGCTTACTGCTTATTATACTTTCATCTCAAATAGAAAATCTTTCAGTTTGGCTTTCCATCCTACTAAACTCCATTCCAGTATGTATTACTTGCTCCTCTTCATGTTATAGTCAGAGATTAAATAGTCATTTACTTTTTGATGTATGTAAAACTGGAATCCAAACTGCAGAAATGTTCCTGGGAAGCATCGATACACCTTGAGGTGTAGCTGCTCCGGGCTGCATATTAAAACTAGGTATCGCATAATGGTCAGGGAGTAGAATTTATTTTTGTAATAAGCAAAGGAGAAAATCTCCTTGGTTCCCAGGTGGCCAGTTGCAGAAGCCCAAAGTTAATGACTTGTTATTTATCATACCCCAAATATACAACTTTCATCATGCAATTGACTCTTCTGAAAGAAAATATCAACGACTGTCAACTCCCCTAATAACGAACAAAAATTTAATTATTTTCACTCAAATTCTCATTTGAGTTGCAACTACCAAGATGATCAATTTCAAAATCTTATTAGTTCTGCTACTGTGAACCACTCAGATTAATGGTTTCAATGTTACGAACAATGGTTCCAATGTTACAAATGTTACAAATGTTCCAACCTCACAAAACTACAAACATAGGCTTTAGTTTCAAAATCAACATTTAAAAAATGGGAATGATTACTGCTTTCGCCAAACTAAGATGCTCTTATTTGTATATAGGTATCCCTCATAATAAATTAGGTAACATTTGAACATTTTCCATAACACACTGAGTAAATGGGGGAACTAAAACAAATTACTTTAAAAAAAGGATCCCCTAGATTATTAGCTCCTTCCTCTCTTCACTATCAGTTAAGTCCAGCACAGGCAGATTGAGCTAAAATAACAGCCAGAAGATAATTGGAGTTCTAATGCTGGGCTTGTAAGAGGAGCTTAAATAGCCTGTGGTAGTACTCTGATACAGAATTTTCCCCTCTGCAGGGCTATTCCTTTTGTATTAGGAAGAAACTATTTGGGCAATGAAATTTATTCTACACTTTTATGAGCACTGTGGCTGCTTGCCAGTGAAGATACTCTCTGCAGTGTTCTTACAGTTTAATAGCTCTTCCCCACCCAGCTCGAGACAAATATCTTTACTGTCCAGGTGCACCCATGTGGCTTCTAGCAGTGTAGCAAAAACCTCACTTAGAGTAGCAAAGCTCAGGATTTTCTTTCCTCCTGTCCTCTGCCTCAACCAACCTAGAGCCAAAGAACCCATAGCTTTTAGGCTAATTCTTCCCTACTATTTAAACTACTGGCCAGGGGTGGGGTGCCTGGGTGGCTCAGTCAGTTGAGCATCTGACTTTGTCTCAGGTCATGATTTTCCTGTTTGTGAGTTTGAGCCCTGAATCAGAGTTTGTGCTGACAGCTCAGAGCCTGGAGCCTGCTTCAGATTCTGTCTCCCTCTCTCTCTCTCTGCCCCTCCCCTGCTTGCACTCTGTCTCTCTCTCTCAAAAATAAATAAACATTAAAAAACATAAATAAATAAATAAATAAATAAATAAATAAATAAATAAATAAACTACTGTCCAGGACTAGAAATGTTTAGTATTTTCTACTTATTTCTAAGGTTAAAGGAATAAAAGTAGATAATATAGACCAGGATTAGCAAACTATGGCTCAGGGACCAAATCTAGTCCCATATCTGTCTCTGTAATTAACGTTTTATTGGAACATTCATTTTATGTATCCTTTATAGTTGCTTTCACCCTGCAGTATCAGAATGGAGTAGTTTTGTCAGAGACAGTATAGCCTGCAAAACGAAAAATATTTACGATCTGGATGTTTACAGAAAAAGCATATTGACACCTGCTACAGACTGTGCATGAGGAACCAGTTCAAGATCCCAAAGATATAGTAGCCAGCATTTGAGTTCTTGCATGGGAAGTTGTAAAAGTGGTTTTCTTCCAACTTCAGAATTTATAAAATATGGAGCCATATCTTGACCTACCAGTACAATAAAAATTTTTTCAACAGTGGCAAAAAAAAAAAAAAAAGTCGATCATCTAAAATGGGCAAATGGGCAAGGCATTCTTTTCAGCTCTGGGGAAGCCAAACAGAAAATAAGTTCATAATACATTAAATTTTAGTAGTGTGTTGAAGTTTACAAAGTATTGGGAGGTATTTGTTCTTCAAAATAACTCTGAAAATAGATAACAAAAAAAAATCAGAGAGGTCAAAAACTTTTCCAAGGTCACACAGCTTGTAAGGAACAGAGCTGGAATTGAATTTATCATCTTACTTCAACTGTAAAATTCTTTCTACTCTATCATGCTACCCTTCATTGCTCTAAGACATCTAAAAAAAGGTTTTATACAAACAAAAAAGTTACAAAAACTTAATAGCATCCATAACTAATTAAGTTAATACCTTAAACACATCTGCTCTCTGCATGAAATTCTTTCTCCAAACATTTTAAAAGAGAAACAGGGGTCAATGTTAAGTTTAAACAAGGTTAACTGAAACTGCACACAAATAGAAGACCTATCTGTTCCTTAATTATTAAGGAATTATTCAGGATGAAATATTCTTAAGTCTTTCTGGCATGCATCTTAAGCTTAGTTAAAAAGGTATTTTAAGACAATCTTTTTAGCTTCCTAGTAAGATAATTGTACTTATATGCCTTTTCAAAATATTTGACAGACTTACATTACTGTGAGCAGAGAAAAAAATAAAAATCAATATTTAGTTGCAAGGAATGTACAAAAGTTAGCATTTTTCTATATTTTTACTTGGCGTTCACAACTTCAGAAAGGTCTACTCCTAAGAATTGTAATTAAGCCAGAAGTGAAGAGGCTGATAAAACTAATACACTAGCCGGCCCCCCGTGTGACGTGCTTCCTTCTAGGAAACACCAGACTCCACAAAAACACTTCACATAATCTGTCTGTACTGGGGGAGGTGAAGGAGGATCATGGCAGAACTGCAGTCCCCAAAGCCAGCCTGAAAAGAGAGAAAAGGAGCTTAGTGAAAAGCTTCAAGGTTAGAAACGGGCTACTATATTTTGGAGAGCAACAAGGAGATGTTGACAAGGATGGAGCCAGATCAGAGCATCCTGCTAGGCTCCTAGTTGCAGAAAACTTTCCTTACTTAAGTTCAGCCAATGGGTTTGCTACCTGAAGCACCACAGGTATTTCAGCCCATGGACAGCCCAGAGAGAACACGACGTTCCTAATACTTCCTTTTAGATACAGTGAGTTTAATATGACGAATATTAAATAATGAGGATATCATTGAATATTAATTTTTATGTTCTTTTTTTAAGTGTATTTATTTTGAGAGGGGAGGGATGAGGCAGAGAGAGAGGAAGAGAGAGAGAATCCTTTGCAGGCCCCATGCTGTCAGCATGGAGTTTGATGTGGGGCCCAACCGTGAGATCATGACTTGAGCCAAAACCAAGGGTCTGATGCTGAACCAACCGAGCCACCCAGGCGCCCCTCATTTTCCTTTTCTTACCAGTAATTTTCTATAAGTGGTTTTGTCTACTACCCTATGACCCAGCAATAGCACTGCTAGGAATTTACCCAAGGGATACAGGAGTACTGATGCATAGGGGCACTTGTACCCCAATGTTTATAGCAGCACTCTCAACAATAGCCAAATTATGGAAAGAGCCTAAATGTCCATCAACTGATGAATGCATAAAGAAATTGTGGTTTATATACACAATGGTGTACTGCAGGGCAATGAGAAAGAATGAAATATGGCCCTTTGTAGCAACATGGATAGAACTGGAGAGTGTTATGCTAAGTGAAATAAGCCATACAGAGAAAGACAGATACCATATGTTTTCACTCTTATGTGGATCCTGAGAAACTTAACAGAAACCCATGGGGGAGGGGAAGAAAAAAAAAAAGAGGTTAGAGTGGGAGAGAGCCAAAGCATAAGAGACTCTTAAAAACTGAGAACAAACTGAGGGTTGATGGGGGGTGGGAGGGAGGGGAGGGTGGGTGATGGGTATTGAGGAGGGCACCTTTTGGGATGAGCACTGGGTGTTGTATGGAAACCAATTTGACAATAAACTTCATATAATGAAAAAAAAATAAAATAAAAAAAAAATAAATGGTTTTGTCTAGGTCACCAATTATTGTTACCCAATAATATGCTCATAGTACTTTTGTGTGGGCTACTCCTAGGGCTGTTGTTTATAATTTAGGGCTTAATAGATAAGCAGTTCTGGAGTTGCCACGTTTCCAAATACCTACCTAGTAGAGACATAGGAGTATATTATTACCATAACATCAGTATATCTGTGTAATACACATATTGGGAAATGTAAATTCTTATAGATATATCTGAAGTATATATTTTTTCTTTATGGAATATTCAAGGCAAAATGCTATTACATAAATATTTTTTCTAATCTTTTCAATCTGCTACTAGGATATACACAACACCATATATACCTCTGGAAGCGTGATTAGGAGTACTAGAAAAAAGGACTTTTTCTTTTTACCCCATATGCTCCAGTATTGTTTCAATTTTCTAAATTATACTAAGCCTGTATTACTTTCGCAGTTAAGGAGGAGACTATAAGTCTCCTTTTCATCTCAAACTTTAACCAGAAAGGTGAACACAACACAGCTCAGCTCCCGAGGTAAACCAGATAGTTTCCCTCCAGGGAGGCTCCGGCAGGCAGCCTTAGGACATTTTCTTGGTGGCAATTCTCTTGTTACATTGTATTTCTGTATTTTGTTGTCTTTCTACCAGAGCATAAGCTTCGGGAAGGCAACAACTATCTACAGTGTTTAATACTTCTAACCTCAGAATCTCAGACAACGATTATCACCTAGTAAATACCCAAGGCACTCAATAAATAATGAGTAAATCAGGACTACTACTAAGAATATCTAATTACTGAATACATCCTTATGTGCCAAGCACCGTGCTAACCAAATTACATCCATTACGTTATGTAATCCTGAAGAAAACTCTATGGAGTATGTACTATTATAATTTCCACTTTACAGGTAAGGAAAGTTAAGTTTAGAAAATTAAATAATTTGGCAAAGTAACATAAGAAGCAGCAAAGCTGGGATACAAATCAAGGAAGTCTGAATTTATAGTTTGTGCTCTTAACCTTTACACCACAATGAATGATACATGACTATGCCTGAAAGAATAAACAGTGAGAATGTTCATATCTAAGGAAGAATCCTATTCAAGAGACGGGTAGCCTAAGGTAGAAAATGAAACCAAAGAAACCACTTATGGGGGCAGGGAGAGAATCACACACTATACTAGCTGTCACGATTATGAGAAAAAGTAATTCAATCTAAATAGTCTAGTGACTTCCGGCAACCGTTGCATCCTCCTACATGAAAGCGTGTACACTATGTTTGGGGAAATGCCTCTGGAAACCTCCCTACACTGCTCAATTGATTACAGAAATAATTTTGACTTTAAAAATCAAGATCAACATTTTTACATATAAAATTAAAGTGGCTATTTTTTGATGGTGAGGAAGAAATACCTATTGCTAATGCATATAGTTTTATTAGCCATTCCATTTTTATTCACTGATGCAGCAGCAGCATGATAAATAATTACCTGTAATTACATAAAAGAGAGAAAATTTCCACAATGTCATGGGTTACCTACAAATCTATAATTCTGCAGTAAAGAAGAATTATCATTCTTTCAAGAAGAAGGAAGGAATGTCCAGAAGATATTAATAATTTCTCAGGTTGACATGAGAGTGAAACTGATGGTTTTTCACAAAAGCTTCTAATTTAGCGGTAACTAACCCTTATTGGACAGACCCTGGGACACTTAATTTCATGCCCAAGGCCTTATCTATTAAGTAATAGTGTTGTTCGGACCCTAAGTACTAAATACAAATGTGCCATGCCATTTTGATTTGGGAAAATTCAGAATTCAAACTAAACCAGGCTTATGAGCCTCAGAAATTTGTGAAAGCCTTCTGTTCAGGTTGCTAACAGCTAAGGCCCAGTGTATAAATATCCTCCTGTGTTCACAAGCCACCACCAACCCGGGTGGTGGGAACTATAAAATAAAACCACTGGCTTCCATGCTCTAAAACATTCTATTTAGCAATCTTTATCAGGATCCTGGACATAAGTTTCTTTCCAAATTTCTTTTTCATTCTGTCCTTGCTTTTAGGACAGAATGCAGTCCTAATTCCTAATCTGCCCAAAGTGTCATAAATCAATGCAAGGTCTTCAAAGACTGCTACAGAGACATATTAGGCTTCTATTATTCAGAGCTACTGCACAAAAAAAAAAAAAAAAGAAAAAAGAAAAAAGAAAGAAAAAGAAAAGAAAAAAAGTTATTAAACAAGCATGATTTTTAGTTTTACTGGAGAAAACTCAATTTAGTTCTGTTTTTCTTCCTATAAAGCTTCATCATTTCCTGGAACATAATATGATTCAACCATCTGTGATAGGCTGGTATTGATTTCCGTATCTTCAACAGCACATTTAAAATCAACAAGCTTTAAAATGTTTAATTTCTAGTGATTCAATTGAATTTTTTTCCTAATACCAGGAAGTTATTTTTAATAAATTAGGGTGTTTTGACACTTTACAATAGAGTCTCTAGACTTGAAGAGGAATTATCACTTAAATATTTTGCAGTGAGAGAAGTCTCATGCCTCTCTACCTCAGAATATTTTGCAATATCAATAATTATTACAGAAAGTCTTGCACTGTACTTTCTAGCATGGAAATGCCTGTGTTGTGAGCAGGATGTGCTTTTCCACAACACCATTGATCCTGCCTGACCTAAGGCCTCCCTGGACAGGAAGTGAAGTGACTCTGTTTTCTATGAACACTTCTTGGACTCCTCCTGAACAAGGAGAGCCACAGACTAAAGGAAATCAAATTATGTAAAGTGAATGAATGATAAAGTAGCTTCTATTTCATTGGCAGGGTGACCATTTGTTCCAGTCAGTCTTGGCCACCACATTATGCTGATTGATCCAACACAGTAACCATCCCCTTTCACTCCCAAATGTGTCCTTCTTTAGGTGATAAATTATACGGTTACCCTCTTCACTGGTGACTCACTTCACTGAGGTTGCTAACTACACAGAATCCCAGATTCCAAGTGTCGTAAACTGTATTTCAGTAGGTAAGAAGAGAAATGATAATAGACTTCGTTTCTGACAGGGCTGAGAAAATCTGTGAAACAGAAATACAAGTGCCCAACAAAAAATGTTGATGCCTTACAAATTTCAATTGTGGTTGATTCACATTGACTTCCTGCAGTTTGGTGCTTTCTATTCATTTTATCTTTTTCTAAAACAGTCCTTCTATGTGAGTCATAACAAATTAATAAGAAAAAGCAAATAACTATGAAAAATATTTTGGTGGAACTAATGGCCTTGTCTAAATATTACTTTCATCAGCTTTTTACTGTTTTTGTTATAGATAAGTAGGCGCATTTGGGTTAACATGAAAATGACTACATTCCTAGCTAAGTTATCCACACAATCGAGAAACTGCTTTGTGATGTTAATTAATGTGGACATCCTGACAGAAAGTTCAGACTTGCCAAGTCACCTCTTTTATGGTCTTAGAAGTATTTGGCTGAATTCGCTGAACAAATACTTCAACTGTACTTTTGCCTTGTCAATATAATCATAATGACTGTGATTACAAATAATGTGACTACTTAAATGAGTCACTCTGAAAATATCAAAGTAGTCACCATTCATGTCATAAACAAGGATACTTAACTACTTTTAGAGGAAGCTACATATTATTTCCTCAAGAGAGAAATACTTGGACCCGTTACTTGGGTCAGACTGTCTCCCTTTAGTCTTTCCTCCATACAGCAGATAAAATGATCCTTTAAAAATGCCAATCATATCTTATCAGTCATGGTTCATAACATTCCACAGGCCTGCCATCTTACTACAATAAAATCCAACATCCTTCCTATGAGCCACAAAGCTCTGCAAACCTCTTACTCCTAGTCTCCTACCTCAGTTTACCTCATTCAGTAGGGTCTGATATGCTGGCTTCTTGCAATTCCTTAAACTCACTTTATGCATATACATTTCAGGATTACATTTGTTATTTCTTTGGTCTGAACTTCCTTTGTCCTAGATACTAACATGGCTCTCTTCCTTTTTCCCTTAATTTAGAAGTTTGCTCAAATATCTTCTCATTAGAGAGGTTGACTATGAACATCCTACCTAAAGTAGCAGTTCCAGACCCCTGCTCTATACTTTTTTTCCTACTTTATTTTTCTTTAGTACTTTGAGCTCATGGCATTGCATTATGTGTTATGTATTTGATGATTATCTGCTTCTTTTTTTTTAATTTTTTTTTCAACGTTTTTTATTTATTTTTGGGACAGAGAGAGACAGAGCATGAACGGGGGAGGGGCAGAGAGAGAGGGAGACACAGAATCGGAAACAGGCTCCAGGCTCCGAACCATCAGCCCAGAGCCTGACGCGGGGCTTGAACTCACGGACCGTGAGATCGTGACCTGGCTGAAGTCGGACGCTTAACCGACTGCGCCACCCAGGCGCCCCAATGATTATCTGCTTCTAACCACTAGAATGTAACCTCCATGAGGGCAGGGACTTTGTCTCTTCTATTCAATTGTGTCTCTCTAGTGGCTAGACCAGTGCTCATTAAATGAATGTTTCTAAGGTCTATAGAACTGATTAAAACAAACGTAACCCAATCATCTAAACTAATTTCACAATTTGTGTGGAAATGTTTTGACTTCTGAATCTGAAGTCCACAATTTCCCCATTGCATATGATCTTTAAATCAATTTTTTCTGAAAATCATATTTCATGTATTGTTGGTAAGAGTATAAACATATTGGTAAGAGTGTGAAACTCTTAGGAGGGAAATTTAGCTGTATATTAGAACTAAAAATAACAACAACAACAACAGCAACAGATGTTGACCCAGTATTTCTACTTCTAGCTCTCTGTTTTACAACAATAAACACACACATGTCCAAAAAAGTATGTGTGCAAGGATGTTCATTATAGCATTTTGAATTTTTCAAATTTGTGTTATTTCTGTAATTTAAATAAGTAAGTAAATAAGTGAGTAGGTAAATCTTCCCCAGAGAGTAATGTCAAAACAACTACCAAGGAGAAGAGATTATAGTTTTCTTGAACATGAGGTTTCAAAGGGTAATTTTGAGCAAAGTGAATGCTAATCACAGTGATCCAATTTGGGAGGCCTCACACTATATGCCATACCTGCGAGCCCCTTCCAAGGGGTCCCTTATAGCCGCAGGGTCTGTACTAGGCAACTGGCCAACACAGCCACACTGGCCAGACCAAGGAAGGGTGCCTACCCCAAAGGCAGCTGGTTTATTGGCCGACCAGTGGCCTGTCAGGTGGGCATATCCTAGATCTACACCTCAAAGGGACACACTCCTATTCTCTCAGGTAGTTTAAACAAGAGGCAAACCCAAGGAAGTCAGCAGTTAGCAATGGGGCAGAAGCCAACTGGAACCCAACAAGATGGGCAAAAGTAACACGCCAGCAGACAGAGGGTACAAATGAACAGAAACCAGTAGTCCTGCTGAACTCCCGTTCCGATTCTTCAGTGAGGCTAGGCTGATCCCTGGCTTCTAACACCCTTCCTTCCCCAGGTAGAAACAGAACATAATTCAATCATCTGCTGAATTACCTTAATAAAAAAAGTGCTCTTTAAACTATACTTTACTACATATCTGTTTTTTTTTATAACTAACAGAACATTAAATTGAGGATTAAATTAAGACTTTGAAGTGCTTAGCTCTGAAAAGATAATCGTTTCCTCTCTACCCTCTAATTACGTGTAATTCACAATAAAAATACTACAAAACCCACAATAAGGGTAACTTGAGTTGTAATCAGTCAAAACTTTTTTCTTTGATCATTTTATGATATATCAAGTTTTTTCCAAAAAAAAATAGAAAGAATTTGGTGATGTGCATTTATGTTTAGCTTGCCTACTAAGAAATCAAGCATTATCCAAGTTAAAAGTGGGAATGGAAAGTCCACATTACAGATCAAAGCACCCTGTCTTCTACATGTTAGGACACCAATAGACAAATGATTTCTAGTGGTAGACAGAAAGCAAATTTAAAAAATTTTTTGTATATGTTTTGGCATTGAAAAAATGTGTCATAGAGAAAAAAAGGTAAGCCTAATAGTAAATAATACTTTATTATACTTAAATACCTGTTAATATTTATAAATGCTGTTAGAAATATATTATAGGAATTATTCCATTATTTTTTAATAATTTTTAAGTTTATTTATTTATTTTCAGAGAGAGAGAGAGTACAGGGGAGGGGTGGAGACACAGAAGGAGACACAGAATCCCAAGCAGGCTCTGCACTGTCTGCGCAGAGCCTGATGTGGGGCTCGAACTCACCAACGGTGAGACCATGACCTGAGCTGAAGTCAGACGCTCAATTGACTAAGCCACCCTGGCGCCCCAGGAATATTTTCAACTATTAATTTAAAACCCAGGAAGACTATAATTCTTACATACCAATATTTCAGAGGAATAAAATTTTAAATTTTCTTTTAAAACACCAAATACAAAAATTATTTTCTCTAATCAATTATCAAATAGTTTTTAGAGGCTACATACTAGGAAAGTCTTGAGCCTTGACACTTCCATTCTGTATGCTATTCATGGGTTCATGGTAGAGGTGTAGTGAAGGGGGACAGAAAGGGACATATGTCCAAAGAGTTAATTTTCAGGATTAGAACAAAGAAGCCAGACTTTGCACATGGGTTGCATCAGTGGGGGGAAAAGGTATAAATCTCTTACATCCCACCTCCCTTTTCTTCATCTCCCAACCCTGTGCCGATAATCCTCCCTCCAGCTCTGCCTCCCCTCTGTGAACCTAATACAGTATTTACATTTACTGAGGAAAGAACAAGCCAGGTTTTTTCTCAGGGAGGTCTGTTGTAGGATTTCTAATTGTACAGAGATTTTTATGTCTGACCAAGTTTTATAATCTTGCGTTGACTCTTCAGCTCTAATCAATATTGATACATCTGAATTAAAACTGTCTTCTCTTTGTATTATACTATAAAATGAATCCCTTGGCATTCCTAATCTTGTTAGATTATTTGACATAGATAAAATTTTTGCTTCCTGTGTTGACCAATTCTTTTATTTAAATAACTTCACTGAGATGTAGTTCATATAACACATAATTTACTCACTTAAAATGTACATTCACTGTTTTTAATATATTCACAGAGCTGTGAGACTATCACAATTTATCTTGGAATGTTTTCATGTCCCCTACCAACCAACCAACAAACAAACCAACAAAAACAAAACACAAAACACAAAAACCTACTATACCCATATCTTTCATTCTCCTTCTTTATGCCTCTATTTTCTGTCTCTATAAATTTGCCTATTCTGGACATTTCATACACCATAAATAGAATTAAATTGTATATGGTCTCTTGTGATCAGCTTCTTTCATTTAACATAATGTTTTCAAGCTTTGCTAACTCATTCTTTAAATGGGATTTGCATCATATCCACACTGTTTTCCAAATATTAAAAGAATATTTTGTATATTTATGCATGTATGTCAAATGGTTTTCCAAATTATTTCCCTTCCCAGTTCCCAGATATCAGAAGGCTAGATAGCCTCTTCAAAATAAAAAAAAAAAACACACAGTCCTCAGATTCTGCAAATTGAAAATGCAAATCCTCCAGGTAACAAAAACTAAACTCTTTGATATTAACACACTTACACCTAACTAAAATCGCATTATTATACATGCACATTCATCCTCCCCCCAAAATGCCCAATCTATTTAAGGTCTCAAAATCAAAGGACTTCTTATAATTCAAAATATTAAATAACCAGTACAAAACAAGCAAATGCGTTGAACAGACGCTTCACTCAAGAAGATATATAAATGGCACATAAGCACATGGAAACATGCTCAACATCAGTAGCCTTCAGGGAAATGCAAATCAAAACCACAACAAGATTCTATTTTATATCCACGAGGATGGTTATAATAAAAAAATATTCATAGTACCAAGTGTTAACAAGAGTACAAAGAACCTCAACCCTTTTTACACTGACTGTAGAACATAAAATACAATAGCCACTTTCAAAAACAGTTTGGTAGCTACCAAAGTTAAACATATATTTCACCAAAATAGCCAGTATCCCTAGGTATATAGGTGTTTTAACAATGATATATGTGAATACTTCTCAGTAGAAATAAAAACATATTTCTACCCAAAGACACAAATGTCCATAACAGTGACACAAATGTCCATATCTTTACTTATAATATCCCCAAACTGGAAAAATCCTAATCTTCATTAACTTGTAAGTACACAAACAAAATGTGGGATGTCCATACATAGAATATACTTAATAATAAAAAAGCACAAACTACAGATATTCACACATTGGAGGAGACAGAAAAAAAACCATTCTGATATGTGGTGGAAAAAACACAGATATAAAAGACTACATATTGTATAATACTGTCTAAATAAAATTTCTAGAAAAGGCCAAACTATGGAGACATAAAGCAGATCCATGGTTGTCTGGGATTGGCCACTGGCACTGGAGTAGCTTCAGTTAAGTGCAAATGGGAGGAGGGAATTTTGAAGGTAATGGAAGCTCTCAAAAACTAGATGTGGTGAGGGTTGCACTATATTTATATATAATAATATATATATAATAACATATATTATATATATTATATACAATAATGTTTATAATAAAACATTAAACTATATTTAAAATGGGTGATTTATACAGTATATAAATTATACATCAATAAAGATATTGAAGAAAACACAAATATTCATAAATGTAAAGCATTCAAACAATACCTCAATATCTCCATTAATACCGTGCAGACTACCAATGAACAGGAATTCATGACATGAAAGTTTTGCCCATTCATTCCTATATCAACAAGTTCTCAAATTGTTTGGTCCTTTATACTCTAAAAATAATTTGTACTCTTAAAAATAATTGAGGATCTCAAAGAACTGTTGTTTATGTGGATACCATTTGTCAATATTTACCATATTAGCAAATATACTCTGTCAATATTTACCATATGAGGAATTAAAATGGCAAATTAAAAACAATGTTATAGCATCACTTCCAACAATAGCCAAATTATGGAAAGAGCCTAAATGTCCATCAACTGATGAATGGACAAAGAAATTGTGGTTTATATACACAATGGAATACTACTTGGCAATGAGAAAGAATGAAATATGGCCATTTGTAGCAATGTGGATGGAACTGGAGAATGTTACGCTAAGTGAAATAAGTCAAACAGAGAAAGACAGATACCATATGTTTCCACTCTTATGTGGATCCTGAAAAACTTAACAGAAGACCATGGGGGAAGGGAAGGAAAAAAAAAAGTTAGGGAGGGAGGCAAACCATAAGAGACTCTTAAAAATTGAGAATAAACTGAGGGTTGATGGGGGGTGGGAGGGAGGGGAAAGTGGGTGATGGGCATTGAGGAAGGCACCTGTTGGAATGAGCACTGGGTATTGTAAGGAAACCAATTTGATAATAAATTTCATATTAAAAAAAGATAAACTAAATAAACATTAAAAACATTAAAAAAATTAAAAATAAATAAAAACAATGTTATAGATTCAATCTAAAATAATAACAAACCTATATGTTAACACATAAAAACAAATATGTTCAATGAAAAGTATAATTATTTTCCAAAACAAAATAAACAGAGTTGAAATCAGTGGCATTTTTTATGTTTTTGCCAATCCGTTTCGTGTTTGGCTTAATAGAAGACAACCATATTCCCATATCTGCTCTTGCATGCAATCTGAAGCAATGTCTCACATCACACAGCCTCTGGAAAACCCCACTGTATACTCAAGAGAGAATAAGAATGAAAAAGGCAAACAGCATCTTAGTATTATTAGGAAAGTAGTTCTGATCTCACTGACCCCCACAAAGGGTCTGGGGAATGCTTAATACAGTTACTTTAGGATTAAGATTATTGGAAAACAGGATCAGGAAACTTTCTGAAAATAATTTTCAGAGCATTTTGACCCCTACATTGTATATACCTGACTAAACTTACTTAAAAGTAAGCAATCAAAATGAGACACATCATGCCACATCAATACTTACTTGTTGAATCTCAAATGCTGTTCTAGATTCATCAGCAAGTAAAATAAATAAGACAATACTACAGATTGTTAAAATACCTGATTGTTAGATTGTTATTTTCTTTTTTTTAAGATTATTTATTTATTTTATGAGAGAGAGAAAGGGAGGGGCAGAGAAAGAGAGGGAGAAAGAGAAACCCAAGCAGGGTCTATGCCATCAATACAGAGTCAGACTCGGGGCTCAATCCCACCAACTGCGAGATCTTGACGTGAGCAGAAATCAAGAGTTGGACTCTCAACCAACTAAGCTATGCAGATAAATTGCCCCTACATTGTTATTTCCTAAAGCTACTATTTTAGTCATGGATTCAGAAGCTTTTGTTTTATATCCTTTCTCGTTTTCTACCATTGCTATGAGTCTGAAAGCTCTGACCTAGTTTCTGTATATGCTTGTAAAATAATAAAACATTTTTGAATTTTTCTAAAATAAACCTCGATACCATAATCTAAAATAATCATGCTAATTTTAATATTTGAAAAATAATTATTTAGTTGTTATTTTAGAAAACATGACTACATTAAATTGAATTAGTATTTATTTCTCCTGTGCCTCACATTTAAAGAATAATATAATTGGGGCACTTGGGTGGCTCAGTTAGTTAAGCTTCTGACTCTTGGTTTAGGCTTAGGTCATGATCTCACAGTTCATGGGTTCCAGTCCTGCATTAGGCTCTGCAGTGATAGAGCGGAGCCTGCTTGGGATTCTCTCTCTCTCTCTCTCTCTCTCTCTCTCTCTCTCTCTTTCTGCCCCCTCCTTTCTCTCTCTCTCAATGAAACAAACAAACAAACAAACATTAAAAAAAACAAAAAAGGATGATAATGTAATCAAAAGTTTCTGTGTGCCTTCTATCCTGAAATAGTTGGAGATGCTCGCTAAAAATGTACCAGTTCATTTGGGATGTCTCCAAAGCTCTGGTCCTCTTTGAACTGAGTTGTACTTCCCAAGGAACATGACTTAAAACTTGACAAAATTCCAGAATTTATAACTTGAACTCAGTGTAAGTACTTACTTGACAATATCTCCTTCAAGAGCAATCACTCTTTTAATGATCTTCTGTTCTGGGTTTTTAGGGGACCTAGAATAAAATAAGATTATACAATCAGTTATGTCTCTATTGTTTTAAGGAAATGAAAAGAAATTCTGCAACAAAATAAGCTATATTAAAATCATTACAGAATCCTTTGCACCCATGACGTGGCCTCAGTCCTACTTAGGTCCCCAAAGTGATATAAAGCTACTATTGAAGTAATTCTCATTTTAAACCTTTGGAGGAGAAGCCATGATGACAGTTTATTAAAATAAAAAGTAGAGAAGGATAAGAATTTTAGTATTAAAGCTAAGTACTTGCAAGAGAGAGGATTCATATATAAAGAAAATTAGATGTTTCTTTAAAATCACATACTTAAAGTTTCTTTATTTCATTTAAAATAAACAATGGAATTTTAGTTAAATCCACAAGAAAACGAAGAAGATGAGAGGTGTTTAAAAAGATCAGAAGAGTCTTTTAAACTGCATTCAGGTTTAGTCATTTGAAAACTCTGTAATTTGGAGCGCTAAAACAAGGGTATTGACATCCCACTCTATCCCTAGAATCTCACTCTGCAGAAAGCCATGTCTGCCCTGAGTAGCCCTATGGAGAGACTCATGTGTTGAGGAAATGTCTGCCGACCATGTGAGTGAGCGTAGCAGTAGAACCTTCAAGCCTAGTCAAGTGCTCAGAGACTACAGCTCTGGCCAACAGTGTCACTACCATCTCCTGAGAGACCGTGAGCCAGGCCACCCACCTAAGCTGCCTTTGCCTTCGTGATACTCAGAAAATGTGTGAGATAATAAACATTTGTTCTTTTAAGCTTCTAGATGTTGGGAAAATTTGTTACACAGCAAGGGCTAACTCAGTCTTACTAAGGCCAATTTCCTGCCAATAATGTTTTAAGTCTTTTAACAGACACATTTCAAGGAACATCTCATATCACATAAATGATCATGTAATATGATTTTGGAAATCAAAGACAGATAAAAATATTTTCAATTCAAGTCACATTTTGAATTGAGTTGCTTTTGAAAAAGGAAGGTAAATGCACAAAACTGAAAAGATTAAATATATTCAAAATGTAACACTTCATCAAAGCAAATATGCAGTTTCAATAAGATTTATATTTCACATTATATGTTGCTGAGAAAATGAAATCATCTAAATCATTTGCATCTACTTGTGAAAATTAGTCTCACGTTTTTCACTAAATTATAAGTATTCTTTATTTTAAAAGGAAATTTGGTCAGAGTTTTTGACTGAACTGTCCCTTTCACTGAACTGACTAACTGTTACATCTCTATAATTTTACTGTCATCTGTGTGCAGCTAGAGTGAGGGTTCTTGGAACAGTGAAACTGAATAAATTGTGCAGGACCACTTACAGACATTTAGGAAATTCCCCTCCTTTGTCTCTTTGTTTTAGATAACCAGAAATGTATAAAATGATATTCAGCCTCTGTGATCACCAAAGAATTGCATATTAGAACAATGGAATGCCATTTTCCTATTACACTGACAAACAAATAATAATGATAACAACAACAACAACAATTGTAATGCTAGTAATACAGTTTGTTGTTGAGGGTCTAGGGACATGGGTACTCTATGTATAAAACATATGGTAATGTAATCATGCATTTCCATAAAACAGTGACAAGATTTTATATTCTTTTCAACATGACAATTGTAGTTTTAGGAATTAACCCTAATGAAACAATTATGAACATATGCAAAATTTTAGCAGTATGGATGTTATCTATTTTTAAAAAGAGAAAAAAATTCTGGGGCGCCTGGGTGGCGCAGTCGGTTAAGCGTCCGACTTCAGCCAGGTCACGATCTCGCGGTCCGTGAGTTCGAGCCCCGCGTCGGGCTCTGGGCTGATGGCTCAGAGCCTAGAGCCTGTTTCCGATTCTGTGTCTCCCTCTCTCTCTGCCCCTCCCCCGTTCATGCTCTGTCTCTCTCTGTCCCAAAAATAAATAAACGTTGAAAAAAAAAATTAAAAAAAAAAAAAGAGAAAAAAATTCTAAGAGTAGATTAATAGTCCATCCGCATAATAAAATATTTACCAGTCATTAAAATATTATAAAAGAATTTTTAATGATGTGAAAATATCAACATAATGCATAGATTGAAATGGAAGCTAGAAAATAGTATGCATACTGTGACCTCACATCTGTAATTAGAGAGAGATAATGTACATGCAATTGTACAGGGAAAAATCAGGAAGGACATAAAACCAAAGTTGGGGTGTAGGGAGTTCTGTAGCTGATAAAAAAAAAAAGTGTGCCTAGAGTTTTTGGTTCAGATTTGTGGGAAGTCTATTAGCAGATGACAACTGTTGGTATCATATGACATTACCTAAGAAGAAATGCCCCAAGAAAGGCGTGAGACCTGAACTAATCGCCAAGTTCCCCCACCTCACACTGATGCGGTATTAATGCCAATGAAATAATATGAAAAGCAATCCTTATCACTGTAAAACAATATTTTATGCCAACAACTTTTAAGCTCTTGAGGTGCTTGAAAAGAATTTTATGTTTTAAAATAATCTATATTTTAAGATCATGAGGCAAAATAGAATATGCAAAGTGAGCTATCTGTATAATTAAAGTCTTATGAATTACTATTTCAAATATATCTATAAATTTTAATGTAATATTAAACTCATGAATCTAATCAAAAGATTCAAAATGAAAAAAAAGCTATTACTAACATTAATCCCATTACTGCTCAAAATCTATATCTATATTTTAATCATTATGCTGTTGAATATACTACTTTCATGTAAGTAGAAGTGGTATGAGAGTTATTATAGATTTACATTGTGAAAGTCATTGAACTTCCCTTTGTCTAAATTTCCTTGGCCATTTGCCCATCTCCTGGGAAGTGTGAAGAATAACAAGCGAAGGATTATATGCCCTCCTTTAGGGATACGATATATGGTGTCCAACAAATACTAAAATTTGCATTTAAATTTGTAATTTCAGTGTTTTCATAATAAGCATTGTTTTACATTATTTATCTCTGGATCCTGACTTTTAAGCATTCTGTCATATGCTGATGATTTAATTAGGCACGTTTCCTCCAGAGGCTTGGACAGGATTCCTAGAATTATCCGCACAGGGCTCCGCACATGAGTTTGGTGTGGCAGAATGGGTGGTTGTCTAAATGCAAAGGCTGTCGGGAGGAGAACAGGATGCAGCACGGTCAGTGCATTTCTATGACACTTAATGTTCTTGAATTTCACTTCCCATCTTGATAAAAATGCTGTTTTCACCCTGTTACAGGACGGACAGAGCCATGTCTTAGGTCTCATAATCTCTGGAAACGATTTCATGCTCTTGTATGTTCTTTCTGTACACTGTAATTTTGATCCTGTCTGGAGCACTAGGAAGGTACTTTGGAATACTCAGGAGATGCCCTCTTGAGTTTTGTGGGGATGGAAAGATTAGCAAGTGTGCCACGCTCTCTGTTCCTGCTTCCATCACACACATACCTTAATCCTGTGTCTAGGCTCTCACTCTTCTCCCATTTATAATGAAATCCTAAAACCTCCCTCCAGATTGTAAATATTTTTATGTTTACCTGACTCAGGATTGGCCCAGATTATCACAGAATTAATCTTATTATCAGAAGTCATTTTAATGACAGTCTAATGTAAGCATTGATACCGCAAAAATACCACACTAATTACATATATACAGTGCAGTCTAAATTTTAACTCTTCCTTCATAAGGTAGAAGAACTAATATTCTAGGCATGCCTTATATTAGACAGGGTGTTTTTTACTGTCCTAAAGAATGGCCATGCATTAAAACACATAACTACACCATCACAATAAAAAAATGGGAACATTGCTGTTTGAATCATCAAAATAAGATGTAAAATAAAAAGTCCACTCAACACAGTTATAAAAAGTCATATAAAAAGAAAGTCATATCAAGTGATAACATCCCTCTTCCTTTTGTTTTGAGATATAATTAACATATAACATTTTATTAGTCTCAGGTGTACAATATAATGATTTGATATTTGCATATAATGCAAAATGCTCACCACAATAAGTCTAGTTAATATCCATCACCACACACTTTTTTTTTTAATTTTGGAAAATGTTGCCTGGGTCTGACATGGTTTTCATAGAAGGTTAGAGCTAGAAAGGCCTATGAGTGTATCTAGCCTTTTCCCTGTTGCTTGTGATCTCACCCATGGCCTAAGTGTCACTACTGGGTCGCCTTGTGCCTTGCAAATGTATGAACTGGGGTACAATTTCCATGGGGCACAACCCTGTTACAATGTAGATGGCTGTCACTCTCTTGCTATAAGTGAGCCACTGACTGCAATCATCCTACAGAACCAATATGGGTCTCATTTTCAGGGACATAAGGCCAGATCAGAGGTCCTGCACAAGAAGTCAATCAAATTTAGCCTGTGGAAAGGTTTTGTTTGGTTCATGCATAATTTTGTTTCAATCTTGAACTAGCCAATAAAACAGGAGACTTCACACAAAAATTCTAATTTCTCGTTCCTCTTGAAAAAATAGGAAGATCTGGCAGTCCTAGGCCCACATTCTTGCAAGAAAAAATGTCTGTAGGAGCTGAGAAGCAGAGACTACGGGAGTGCCAGAGTTCCAAGGGCTTGTTGAACAAATCTCTAGTGGCTGAGGGCATGTGAGGTTAGGAATCTCTAGAAATCTTGGCGATTTCCTTCACTTCTATCATCACATAACTACTGAGACAACATGTATAAAATCTCTGGCAGGCAGGCCTAGTACCTCGTAAATAGGTAAATTTTAGAGCTATCTATCTCGTCTTAAAATAAATTCATAAAGGAGATCAATTAGCTGGGCCCAAGCAAACTGTTACAATCCTTCTTTTAGATTCACAGAATATTTGTTTCAAAACCCCTCTTATAATGAAGGGATTTTCACAGACTGTTGAATTAGAAGGCAAGAAAGGCATCTTAACGGTTTGGCCAAACTTTATTATACAATTAACTAAAGAAACATTAAAACTAAATATAATACTATTCACAGTGAAAAGCACAGATTAGTCTTAACTTAAATGGGTATTATCTATAAAATCAAGATAAAAATGAGCAATTTTCAATGTTGAATTCTGTAGATTTTCTTCACTCTCAGTAATATGAACTTTCACATATAACTGCACTTTTAATGATTTTTCTTTAATTCAGTGCAGTTGCATTAATTAGTACTCTCAAAACATTTTACTTTGGTCATCATTTCAGCTACATTGTTGCCCTTACAGACTTTGCTTTGTATCACGTGAATCTTTTAAATTTAAAGAAAACACACTATCTGGACTTACGTTGCCCTTTGGGTCCATTCTTGAAATAAACTCACAAATGCGGAGCTTGTAACTTCAGATATACTTTCGGAATTTGAATATTCTATATTTCAATATAATAGTTATATATTCAATATAATATTAATATAATGGCCAATATTTGTATTTATTATTTTGTATTTCAATCCCAAACAATCACATTTGCCCTGATTTCTCAGAAAGTGCTCCAACCCAACAGGCTCCTTATTATTAAGGGGATTGACAGATGAGGTGGCCAAAGCCAGGTTAATGTTTCAAATGAGCTTTCAATAATAACTGAGTTTTTATGGGGACCAGATCTTGTGGAGAGATCGTGGGAAAGGTACCATCAGGCAGGGGCAGAGAGGGTTAGGTGCATAGAAAATCTTGAGATAAAAGGAGTTTTAGAGCACTGGGGCCAATTTTCTTTAGCATGTTCATATGTAGGATAGGGCCAGAACAGGGAAGGGATGATTTATCCACTTTGGCTATCTTCTCACAGCATAGCCTACCTGAATCAGGCTACTGAGCAGCAGCAAGAGAGTATTTCAGAGAACATGAGAGACTTCAGTCAGAGTTTCTAAGCAATAGAAGAATGTGGCAGCAGGAGCGACAAGCTTGTGTTTCAGATTTATCTTCTACAATTCTTTACACAAATGTATTTTAATAGCACTGATGAAATAACAAAAGCATGGGCTTTAAAGAATTAAGCTGTTGTTTACTGATAAAAATTTTTCTTGGTTAAGTCAAAGACTTGTTTCACTGTCACTAATTAGGATTGTAAGATATTTAATAAGCAAATAGTGACAACTGGCCTTCTTAGTAAATCAGCCTTGATTATGTAAAATCAATTAAGTGTGTATTATGACTTCAATTTCTCTACTTGAAAAGAGATGAGGTCCATTTCTATGTCACCTAGGAAGGACGTTGGGTTTGCAGTTGGTGTTGAGGAGAATAACTACCATGACTTCCAGTGCTTTGAAAAAACCTTAGATGCTTAGCCTCCTGGCCAAGTCTCTGTGATTTCATATTGTTGGAGCAGTCACTGTATCCCTGGGGGTTGTAGCCCTCTGTAAGTCTGCTGTGGCCAAAGAAAAAAGGCATATGCGGATTTCTACAGAAACCATGATTCCATGAAAGATCTTGAGGAGCTGAAGAAGGCTGGTATTGTTTAGAGTGCAAAGTGATTTTGGAGCGTAAAGAATTTCTTTGGGTTGAGTTCTATGGAAGTTTGTCACTGACTCGTGTTCTTAAACTAGGAAACATGAATATTGGGTTATGAAATAGTTTCCCTGGATAAATAAACAATTAACAAATAAAAATAAAAGAGTAGTAATAGTTTTATAATCATGTATTTGATTCTGAAATAAATGTTCTTAACTATGAAAAACTTAAGGCATTCAGTATAATCATAACAATGAGTTCATTTCCATCAGTTTATTAAATTCAAGCATGTCAAAACACAGAACTTTGCAATCTTCAGGTATTGAACATAATTATAGTTCTACCTCACAGTCTAGAACAGGTTGTATGTAAATGAATATATTTATATAGCACATATATAAAATACATGGCATATATGTAAAACATATATATGTATGTGTATGTATGTGTATTCTATCATGCAATATGGCATCTTGCTATTTAAAGAAATTCCTCTGATCTGTAAAGAAACTCCTGGACTGAAAAATACATTCACTGATTTTATTTTGTAAATCTGGGTTTTCACACATTGAATATGCTTAAAGTTGGCATATCTGTGGAACTGGAGGAGATGAATACTTAACATAAATATGTATACTGACTATACTTTTAATTAGACTACCAAAGTACAAACCTTTGTATAAAAGTATTACCACTCTGTGCCCAAAGTACAACATGCACTCAGGAGTACCTGAGCTGTTTCTCCTGTGGTCAATTAGATTTTGCCCCTCTACCCACATTCAGTGAGTATGTCTTTGTAATAGGGTACCAGTTAAGGCCATGGAAGAAAAATTAACCAGTCTTCAAAGGACTCAAACCTTCAAACTAACTTTATAATCCTAATATTGCTAATTGGCTTAATTAATTAAGCTAATTGGCTTTATATCTTTAGCTTCAACCAGGTTAGCAAATAGTGCCACATTCTTTTAGTAGACTTGAAGAACATACAAACCGTGAAACAGCCTGAAAGTACAAGGTATTGACATTTTCTATATCAAGCCATATCTGTATCCATCAACACATCATGGAAAAGGCAGACCAACTGAGATGCAAAACACATACTAGTACCTAAGAGCTGAAGACAAAACACTTACACCGATGTCCAGGCAAGATATTTGCAATAGGTGCACTCACCTAGAGAATGCTATTGGAAGGACCGCCCAGGGGCCAGTCTGTCTCTCACATCCCACTTGCAGTTTGCCTCAATGTTGTCATATTATGGGGTGTGAGATAACAAGCTTAGGGCCTGAGGGATCTTGGTAAAAGCAAAGAGAGGGAGAACAAAGGCAGTCTTGATCATTTAACCTGGAGCCAGCACTTAAGCCCCACCCCATAATTAATTTCTTGTTGGACAAATATCCAAAGGGGAAAAAAAAAGAAACAAAATTATTTTCCTTATAAACATGAAATGAATGTCTTATCTATGGTGAATTAAGTTTCTGAAATCGGCCTAATTGTGTTCCACAGGTGTTTGTGATGAACAGAAGCTGTTAAATTCCATATGCATCCATTAGAGGTGCGCACGCCAAACAACACGGATAGAAGTTCTTCAGTGTGACCTTTTGTGGTCAAATAAAATTGTGAGGTATACACTGATGTGCCAACCTGCTGCCTTTCTGGCTCATGATGATAGTCACCATATGACACTTTGCAAAGTCAGGCAATAGAAAATAAGGAGTTAGACGGGAATGGGGGCATTTCAGTAGCTGCCAACATGGGGGTGAGGGGTTGGATTTTTACAACCAGACAGGCCAATATACCGTTCAATGGACAAGAGCATGGACAGCTGTCAACTGAGGTTCAGGTGTCCTGCCCCTGCTGCTGTCACACTCTAAACTCCCCAGAGCCTAATGCTACTCTGACAAGATGAAGAACAAAAGCCAGACTTCATTTGACTTGAATTACCTTTGAACATTCTTGAGTTTACCCCAATTTGAAAAGAATAAGGTTTTGTTTTCAATAAGAAACCTAAATTCCAGTAATGGCAAAATAAAGTTATATATTTTGGCATACATTATTGTTATGACATGAGAACGTGCACCCATTCTATTTTCTTTATTCCATCACATGTATCAGTAGACTAATATGCTCTCTAGTGACTGTAGTGACATGCACTATTAATGTTGCAAGTATGCTGCTAGATTCAAAATTTCCAGTAAAATTGAGTTAGGTATATGTGTCAGGAGAAGTGAAATTCCACATAATCACTGAGAGTATCGTAATTTCTCTAAAATGCTCAATCTCCTAGAGAATGTTGATAGTATAGAGGTCAAAATATAAGTAGAATATGAAGCATCCTGGCTTGCTTCTGTTCTAACCCTGCTGAAATTATTAATTTTAAAAATACTATATGGTACTATTGCTCTATGGAAGAATTTTAAGTTAGGCTCCAATAACCATACATAATTTGCTCCCTTGAAAATGTCAACTTTATGCCCCCAATAACAAACTGAATAGCATTAGTAAATTGTCTTCAGGGGGAAAAAAAAGGCCATGATATTTTGGGACTTTATAGAATCCACTGCAACTGGTCATCTCTGCAAACAGCAATATCATTTACTTGCTCATCTGGACAGCCACTTACACTGCTCCAGTTTCTAAGCTATCAGAAACTTTTTCTGCATATATATTTTTTCTACTATTTATACTGCAATAACTTATAACTATGACAGTTTATCAATGCTTTAAACTAAAAAAAAATACTAATTTTAAGTTAAATGTCTCTTATTCTTAATGGTATGCATTTAGTTCTAGGTCTCCTAGCATGTATGACCTTATTCCTTTCTGCTGGATGGAGTATATGGAGCTAGAGGAGAGGGGAAGAATATAATGTCTTAGAAGCTAGAAGGGTTTCAATTTAGAAAGAGTTTTTAGTGGCTGAGAATAAATGTCTGTTAGTGAGAAGAGGAAAGTTGAGCACGACAAATGATTTAATGAGGAGTTAAAAGAATTCCAGTTGTTAGATCTTCTTGGTGGATAGACCCCTTAATCATGATATAATGCCCTTCTTCATCTCTTGATATGGTCTTTATTTTTATTTTTTTTTTTTAATTTTTTTTTTCAACGTTTATTTATTTTTTGGTCTTTATTTTTAAAGTCTAGATTGTCTGATATAAGTATGGCTACTCCGGCTTTCTTTTGTTGACCAGTGGCATGAGAGATGGTTCTCCATCCCCTTACTTTCAATATGAAGGTGTCTTTAGGTCTAAAGTGGGTCTCTTGTAAACAGCATATAGATGGATCTTGTTTTCTTATCCATTGTGTTACCCTATGCCTTTTGATTGGAGCATTGAGTCCATTGACGTTTAGAGTGAGTACTGAAAGATATGAATTTATTGTCATTATGTTGTTTATAGAGTTGGAGTTGAACATTGGTGGTGTTCTCTGGTCCTTTCTAATCTTTGTTGCTTTTGGTATTTATTTAAGAGTATTTAAGAGTCCCCCTTAAAATTTTTTGCTGGGCTGGTTTAGCGGTCACAAACTCTTCACAGATAACATGATGCTCTATATGGAAAACCCAAAAGATTCCACCAAAAAACTGTTAGAACTGACTCGTGAATTCAGCAAAGTTTCAGGATACGAAATTGATGCACAGAAATCGGTTGCATTCCTATTCACAAACAATGAAGCAACAGAAAGAGAAATCAAGGAATCAAACCCATTTACAATTGCACCCAAAACCATAAAATACCTAGGAATAAATCTAACCAAAGAGGTGAAAAATCTATACACTGAAAACTATAGAAAGCTTATGGAAGAAATTGAAGAAGACACAAAAAAATGGAAAAATATTCCATGCTCCTGGATAGGAAGAAGAAATATTGTTAAAATGTCGGTACTACCCAAAGCAATCTACATATTCAATGCAATCCCTATCAAAGCAACACCAGCATTCTTCACAGAGCTAGAACAAATAATCCTAAAATTTGTATGGAACCAGAAAGACCCCGAATAGCCAAAGCAATCTTGAAAAAGAAAACCAAAGCAGGAGGCATCACAATCCCAGACTTCAAGCTATACTACAAAGCTGTAATCATCAAGACAGTATGGTACCAGCACAAGAACAGACACTCAGATCAATGGAACATAATAGAGAACCCAGAAATGGACCCACAAACATATGGCCAACTAATCTTTGACAAAGTATGAAAGAATATCCAATGGAATAAAGACAGTCTCTTCAGCAAGTGGTGCTGGGAAAACTAGACAGCAACATGCAGAATGAACCTGGATCACTTTCTTACACCATACACAAAAATAAACTCAAAATGGATGAAAGACCTCAATGTAAGACAGGAAGCCATCAAAATCCTCGAGGAGAAAGCAGGCAAAAACCTCTTTGATCTTGGCCGCAGCAACTTCTTACTCAACATATCTCTGGAGGCAAGGGAAACAAAAGCAAAAATGTACTGGGACCTCATCAAAATAAAAAGCTTCTGCACAGCAAAGGAAACAATCAGCAAAACGAAAAGGCAATCAACAGAATGGGAGAAGATATTTGCCAACAATATATCAGATAAAGGGTTAGTATCCAAAATCTATAAAGAACTGATCGAACTCAACACCCAAAAAACAGATAATCCAGTGAAAAAATGGGGAAAGACATGAATACACACTTCTCCAAAGAAGACATCCAGATGGCCAACCGACAAATGAAAAAATGCTCAACATCACTCATCATCAGGAAAATACAAATCAAAACCACAATGAGATACCACCTTACACCTGTCAGAATGGCTAACATTAACAAAGGCAACAACAGATGTTGGCAAGGATGCAGAGAAAGAGGATCTTTTTTGCATTGTTGGTGGGAATGGAAGCTGGTGCAGCCACTCTGGAAAACAGTAAGGAGGTTCCTCAAAAAATTAAAAATAGAACTACCCTACGACCCAGCAACTGAGCTACTAGGTATTTATCCAAGGGATACAGGTATGCTGTTTCGAAGGGACACATGTACCCCAATGTTTATAGCAGCACTATCAACAATAGCCAAAGTATGGAAAGAGCCCAAATGTCCATCAGTGGATGAATGGATAAAGAAGAGCTGGAGTATTACTTGGCAATCAAAAAGAATGAAATTTTGCCATTTGCAACTACATGGATGGAACTGGAGGATATTATGTTAAGTGAAATTAGTCAGCGAAAGACAAATATCATATGACTTCACTCATATGAGGACTTTAAGAGACAAAACAGATGAATATAAGGGAAGGGAAACAAAAATAATATAAAAACAGGGAGGGGGACAAAACAGAAGAGACTCAAAAATATGGAGAACAAACAGAGGGTTACAGGGGATGTGGGAGGGGGGATGGGCTAAATGGGTAAGGGGCATTAAGGAATCTACTCCTGAAATCATTGTTACACTATATGCTAACTAATTTGGATGTAAATTTAAAAAATAATAATAAAATTAAAAATTCTGAACAGAAAAAAAAAGAATTCCAAGTGGTTGTAAGGCAACTTTGGAAACAAGGGAAGAAAAATGGGGAGATTACCAAGAACTAACAGAAGTTACCTTATTAGGGTAAACCTACCGCATAGGTACAGAGCAGTCACTAGAGAGGTACACAGCCAGGTGAAGTAGAGGGATGTGCCTACAGATTCATCAAAGGGGGCACAGAAGCACTGACATCTCAGTTTGGAGACGGAAGACCCTTGAAGTTGCTAAATTTGCTTTCTAGTAATTTAACAGAGCCTCAGAATCAGAGAAAGTTGGTTACATTGTTATTACACTCCCATGATCGTCCTTTCCGTTGCTGGGTTATCCTGGAAAGGTTTTATTCTTTGTAAGGACATTCAGAGACCAAAATATTCCTAGTGCCCAGTGTCCTAGATATAGAACATCAAAGGAATCCCTTTCCCAAAGTCGCAACCATATCCCAACTTGTGATGCATCCTTTCTTAAGGCTAAAGCTTGTCCTGCTAGTTTTGGTGGACACAATGAGTAAGAACTAACAAATGTGTTCAGGTGTGCCTTTGTGTGTATATATATATATATATAAACTGAGCTATGCTGAGGCTACAGTTTGCCAGATTATTTACCCTTATCATTCTTTAGTATACACATACTGTAATCACTTCTTTTTCTAGTCCATAGAAATTTATTTCGAACAATCGGTACCCACTTAAAATGGAACATATGATGTCTACCCACATGTGTTGTTCCTTACGGAAAGTCACTTTGAGCCTCGGTTGAAAGACAGTGATTAATGTGAGAAGGCTTGCCTGCTTTCTGAGCATCGGTCCCCTAATTCTGTACACACACAAAATGGACTCTAATCTCTACAGCTGTCATGTTGAAGCTCTTCGTGAGCTGTACATTTCACAGGCTCTAAAATCACTCTGCAGCTCAAACATGATCAACAGCTTTCCTCAAACCAGAGCAGCAGTGAGAGACTATTAAATCAAAACGGGAGCAAACCCTCATCTTCACGTGCGCAGGAAATTCATAGGGGGCCTGATTTCCATATGGTTCCCACAGCTGAAGCTTAATGAGTTATCTTCCAGATACAGGTACAACTGTCATAATCCTCAAATACCTCTACAATGGAGTAAAACAAGTCCAAATAGAATTAAGGAAAATAATCTCCAACTGGCCTTACATGCCTGTGGGTTAAATGTATGAAGGAGGCTTTGATTTAAATAAAGGCAGATTCTCAGAAACACATGCTCACCACCCACCATTCTTCATCTGAATGGTAGGAACTAAGGAGTTTCATTTCACTGTAGCACTGGAGCTTTGCCAAGAGGCAGAAGCACAAACATCAGTGATTAAGAAAGATCTCCAGTATAAAATGTGTTTTCAGAGGTCCAATCTACTTTAGAATGGGTTTATAGGCAGTGGCATTATGTTTCGGATTGACCACATGGAGAGATGTTCTGATGTATATAACATTATTAAGGTCTACTTTGGACTTTTAAATAATGTAAGCGTACTCCCTAAAATAAAACATCTTCCTTGAAAAGATACAACAAAATCATATAACCAGTTCCCTCAAAATCTTCTGACTCAGCTTCATTGAAAAAGGTACAGCCCCAAAGCCTTGCTCATGCATATACCCTGTCTCTCCCACCTTTTCTCAGTTCTTTCTTGCCACTGCCATCTGTTTGCTTTGCTTTTTTCCAGCACGTTGCCCATCCCTCCAGGCTGTTCACTGGCACCTGGATGCCTCCCTCTAATTCTTTATAGCACAGTCCAAGAAATGTCCCGGGTCTTTTCCAATTCTTCTTCCCAAAGATTTTCCTTAACACCACCCCCCCCCTGCATATTTTGGATACTTCTCCTCAGATATCATTTTTCAATTAGATAATATGCAAGTTTGCTTTGGGTCCCCTCTTTTAAACACAATTATTTCCTGTTATGTTCCTTTGTGTTATATCTAGGAGGAAAACTTTCTGGCTATCTCATCTTTTACAATTACAATTCAACAAAATCCTTATAATTCCAGGCTTTAAAGACTTAAACGCTACATTCAGAGGAGTTGTGTGGTGAAGAAGTAGCTAATACAAATGCTTCTGGAAAAGTCATGCTTCCTTGTCATTAACTTTTAATACATAAACGTCTGTCTACTTTGTGTGATTAGGTACACTGACCTAATCACACAATCAATATCCAACAGCAGAATTCTTACAGATTTAAAATATGTAACATGATTTAATAAATGAAAGGCAAGGAAATGGAGCTCAAAGGTAGGAACTCCACAGAACCAATGAAAAACAATAAGGTAAATGACCATATTTATCTCTTTTGTAGTATCCAATCTAATCACTTTCAAGTCAAAGACTCAGCTGTTTAGAATGCAGACTGTATCACTGCTGTGGTTATGTGTACTTGACCTCCTGCCTGTTAACAAAGAGACTCAATTAATTATTTGCTGTTTTGAATGGCTATTTCATTTCACCTCCACCTTTCTTTAAGTGTTAAAAGGCTCAATTGCTTTATCACCTTAACCTTAGCTTTGGAGAATGCACGCAGAATTTCTTAACTGCCAGCTAATAAACCATTTTGATCCAGAAAGCTAATTTTCAGGACCACAGCTCCTACATGTCTTATGCTAGAGTCAGCTAAAGCAACGTATTGACCTGGTGGCACATCATCTTCCAAGAGAGCCTCTTCATTTTCAATGGAAGCTTTGGTGCTAAACTATTCCCTTGATGCAGGTAAAGATACACACTAGCACTGCAACGGACTGTAGTGTCACAGTAACAGGGAAACACTGGTTTCATTACAAGTGTTACCATACAAAAATGGAATGCTTTCACCATAAACTGAAGGTATGTAAATTGATAGTGAATTGTTTTTTCCAATGTACTTTTAACTTCTCCTATAAACTTTTAGTTACATTAAACTCAGTAGTATAATCTCATACTGAAATCTTGAAACACCAAACCAGAACAAGAAAACAGCTTCAAAGGAAATATGAAAATGTCCTTTGCAGTGTATATGTAAAGTCTTACTGATACCCGTGAAAGTATATATGTGAAAAACCAGCCTCAAAGCCAAAAGAAACCAAAGAATCTTCCTGCTTCTCATGAATTCCATTAATACTGATACCATATAATATTTCAGAAGTTCCCATTTGATACATATTTATTTATAGATTATTCCTATCTTCACCTATATACCATAAGATGTGAAAGTAGTGAGTGTTTTAACCTTCTCATTGTATCCAGTCCCAAGTCAGTAACTAGCATTCAAAAGCATAACAAAACAGGGGCACCTGGGTGGCTCAGTCAGTTAAGTGTCTGACTCACGGTTTCGGTTCAGGTCATGATCTCACGGTTGATGGGTTTGAGACCCGTGTAGGGCTCTGGGCTGACAGTACAGAGCCTGCTTGGGATTCTCTGTCTCCTATTCTCTCTGCCCCTCCCCTATGCGTGCTCTCTCTCTTGGAAAAAATAAATAAACTTTAAAAAAGAAAACAAAACAAATAATAAGTATTTGATGATAATGATTAGGTCATAATAAGTACACCACAATATTGCCAAAAGGTATCTTTGTGTAAGTAGAATTAGACAATAACTGTCAGTTTGTGCCAGGCTTATTTACTGAGCATAATGTGTTCAAGCTTCATCCACACTGTAGGATGTATCAGAATTTCATTCCTTGCCATTTTTATGACTGATGCTGATTATTGTTTCAAGAATATCCAAAATGATTTATTAACCTAGTAACAATATCTTAGTATCTTTCTTATAATCTAATTTTTTAATGGCACCTAAAGTTTTGAAAACAAAACAAAACAAAACTCATAACTACTCAGTTCTTTCCAAAGAGAATTTATACTGACATGAAAATAAATGATTCTGTCATCTGCATATCTTGGCAGATGGGGATAAGTGGTTCTGAAACTTTAAAATCTAGGATGGAGCCCTGAAAATCTAGAATCCACATTTCAAAAAGCACCTAGGTAAAATATAAATAAGTAAATAATAATAAAAATAAATAAAAAGCACCTAGGTGATTCTGATCCAGATGGTCCTAGACCCCTTTGATGAATACAGCTGGGAACCCTCACATGAAAATCCTATGAAATTCAGCATACCCTCCCCCCACCAAAGACACACATTCAATAAAAATACTGGTCATGATACTTTCACAATAAACATAACACATAATATAAATATAATAGTAAAGCATGCACATAATTCTAAATCAGTGAGAAAACAACAATTTCCTACGAGGGAAAAGGCACGCTAATAATTCCACATTTCACTTCAGCCTTGACCTGGATCTACAACTACTATGAAACAATGGAACACAAGTAAGAAAGAGCAAGACAGGGGTTCCTAGAATATAAATTTCCAGGGTTTCTTAGAATATGAAAACCATGCTCAGATCAAACACAATGAAGAGAAACCATAATTAACAGAAAGGCTATATGGTATTAGATACAGAAGAATTTATTTCTTCGTCATTGGTTCATTCAACAAGTATTTGCGAAATGACAACCAGGTATCAGGCACTCTGTACGCACTAGTTTACTAAACAGCCTTTATTCCTTTATGGCCCTCATGGCATTTTTAGGATTCAGGCCCAAATGCTACCTGTATCGTCTTGAGCAAGTCATTTATTTCTCTTACCATTTATTTTTTCATGAGTAAAAAGAGGTGCTGACAACTGGTACCACTGACTCCCTCCCCCAAATGTTGCTGCAGGGTTCAAACAAGCTCATCAATTACAAGCTTCTAAGCATCTGATTTTTATCGGAGTCTCAGAATGATATAATAAATTATATTGGTGAGCTCCAATGGTCCAATTCCTAGTTGAAGTAGGAGAGAAGTTATATTCTCTAAAACTGAGATCACGGAATGAATTTCTCACTACCAAGATCACCACGTAACTTTCTGTGATGTGTGTGTGTTGTAATTTATCATGCCCAGATAGCAAGTGTGCACCAGATAGAAAGTTTGACTCTACTTCCAAAGAAATGTCAATAGTTTTTCTCTCCCACTGTCCTTTCTTTCTTTCTACTCTTCCTCCTTCCCTTTTTCCTTTTGTCTTTCTGCCTTCCTTCCTTCTTAGAAACTTCTTCATAAAACCTTGTTAGTAATTGAGATGGTTACATAGATTAAACCATTCTTAGGCCCAGTAATTTGTTGATTTTTTTCATTAGTTTGTGAGCTGTTAAATTTGTAGAATACATTTGTAGCTAAATGTATTCTTAGTGGACAATTTAATTGTTCCAGTGAAATGCAAAAGTTCAATCAACCAATTTTGTGTGGAAAGTGAAGGGAATCCAATTATTCTATCTGTTGTGTATTTTAATTAATTGTTCCTCACTCAAAAATGAGGTAAAAAAAAATGAAGACAATGATATTGTATTAAAAATGCTTAGGACTGCTCCAGATTCTGTGTCTCCTTCTCTCTCTGCCCCTCCCCAGCTCACACTCTGTCTCTCTCTTTCTCAAAAACAAGTAAAAACATTTTTAAAGATTTTTAACAATGCTCAGGAAATAACAGAAAACAGTTCACAGAACATCCTTAAAAACCAGCACAATTGGAGAAATCCAAGGCCTAAGAGACATTCACCATAAGCCACTAGCAGGTCGACAAATGCTAGACATTTGTCCACTTTTCAGTCCCATATTCACTGTTTCAATGTTTTCTTTCTAGGATAATGGACTATAATATTTATTGGTATATTTCCTAGGCTGTTATTCTGAGTATTTTTAAATGTTCTGACTTAATTATGGTAACATTTTAAAAGAGTGAAATAATGGATACCTATATTTTATAATAAGAAAGGTATGCCATAGACAAATGAGTATTTTCCAAAAAGCACAAATCAGATTCAGACTGAAACCAGGATTTTGGGTATAAGACTCACCCTCTATTACTCAGAACACTATATTATAATTTCTCACAGTGGCTATTATTATTCACAATGAGCTTTCAGTGAAAAAAAATCAAAATATATATAAAGAAATGTGTAACAACATCACCAAAGAGAAATCAGTGATGGCAACCTAAAATTATTCTCATTCTTCCTAAAAAGTTGTGTATCCAATAGCTAAAATGACAAATCCTATTTAAAATAAGATTATCATCTAACTATTTCATATTTTCATGTGAGAAAAAATAAAAGTATTGAATCCAAGTTTAAATTAGATTATTGATTGATACAAAGTCCCTCTAGAACCCTCCAGTTAATTTTCTGACTCTGTGATCTCTGCAATTCTTTGATAAATCTCTCTTACGTGTACAACAAAACCACAAAGCCCTCTTATACAAAAGGAAAAATCTATAATTTTGCTAAATCCAAAACATTTTGTTTTAAAATCTGTGAGTTCAAAAAAATAATTAGAAATATATAAAGAAATTTTAGATGATAATTCTTACTAGAAATTTAAATTAATTAATGAAAAGATCGATAGAGGAAATTAAGGAGGTTTGGTGTTCTTGATATTTTAAGGCCAACACTTGGCCAAGGTAACACTTGGTATTACACTTACAGAGGATCATGTGTTGCATTAGCTGTTGGTCCGATAAGGTGTTCTTCAAGAGCTTCATAGGATTAAAATACAACTTTCCCATAGTGTATGTACAACATGAATACCCACATAAACCCACATAGATTATGCTAATTTTCTCTGGGGCAGAATGTACTGTGTTGTCTGGCTGTCAAATTGCTCAAAACTTTCCTGCTACTTTTCATTTCTTAATACTTACTTTTTTTTCCTTTTCTTTTCTTTCCTTTTTTTTTTTCAAAATGACCCTTGTGCCCATCATTCAGAAAGAATTGCTAGTAGAATTTGGTATTTATCATTTCTCTTTTTTTCTGACTCAAGATATACTTTTTTTTCCTCCTGAGGAAGGTTTTTGGTTTTTATTTTTATCGAGGTAGAGCTGACATACAATGCTACATTAGCTTCAGGTGTACAACATAGTGATTCAACAAGTCTATACAGTTATGCTATGCTCACCACAAGCGTGGCTACTGTCTGTTCATCCGACTGCCATATATACCTATATTTTAAAAAGGGAATCACATATGATGTTTGGCAATCTTCTTTTTTCATAGTTTACTGGTTTAGGGCAAGTTCTTCTTAACTTCTTAACTCCCAGCAGAATGAGAAGTTTCAACTAGGACTAACACAAATTAAAAGTGAAAGATTCGTGATTATCTGATTGATTCTATCAATACTGATGGTCGATAAGATACTAACCCAAATTAGGGCTTTGAGGTAATTGAATTATTGGGTTTGGCAGCAGTCACACTGTTAAAATTATGTGGGTGATTAACAGTTCCTGCCTACAGTTAGGACTGTATTTGGCAATTCAGGCCAATTGGTCATGCTTCCTACAGCATTTAGGAAAACGTTGCTCGACTCACAATTAAGACTGGGACTAACAAAATAAACGATTATAACTACTCTCCTGGGGCACGACAAAATATTTACAATAAATGTGAGAGCTGTCTTATGAAGTCACTCACTTTTCTTTCCCTGCATCTGGTCCTCTCCACTTCTGCTGCCTTCCTTATTTGTGCTCCATGGAGACATGCACCGCACAAAAGCAACACCTGCCACTTTCTCAGTGAGGAGAGTTGAAACAACAGTAGTCAATGTCTGGAATAATAAGTACCTTCTCTTAACCTTTGTTCTCTCATTTCCTGGGAAAAGGAATGGGAGTCTAAATATAGAGGGATTAATTAAAAAAACTAATAGTAGGACATGTAGGGTGAAACATACATTGCAAGGCCTTTTTCAAAGACTTTTAAAAACGTTAACTGTGAGGGCTGGCCATGTATTAACTGCAGATATTTATTAATACCTGCATCTAATTTCAGGTTCTATGAGAAAACCCGAGACAACATAGTGATTTTCCCTGGGTAATTCTCATGTTTTCAAAAATAATACAGACACATTTCAGGCACTGTCCTCCAAAAGCTAGTCATTGAGGTCCTGCTGCGTCATTGAGGCAAAGTTACAAAACTGAATCAGGTCACATATCCAAGGACACGCCTCCATGAAGAAGCCATTGATTTGGCACTCCCATTTAGGGCAACATTTTGACCCTGGTTAGATCACTAGTTACTCAAAGTCAAGTAGTTTTAGTTGAGTTCTTACTGCATAAGTGCTGATATTATGGGGGAAAAGGTACACAGAACATCAAAATTTGCACCTCTGTTGGCAGTCTCAGTAGAGAATCCTGGGGCTGAATAGACATGAAGACCTAGCAATTCTCTGATCCCTGGAGGTGGTCCTACTAGGTCAGAAATGAAGCAAATTGGTGGGTATCATGAAGGAGCTAACACAACAGAGTCCATGAACTACCTAAAAAGACTCACTGTGACTGCACAAGCATACTTTGTAAGAACTAATATATATCTGAAATGACATGAACAGTATATACCAACCACATTTATCTTTTCATATAAGTTAAGGGTTTCATAATTATCATAAATTAAACAATCTAGTTTCAAACCATCAAGTAGCTAAAGGTATATTTTAGATAGGATTTTTGCCAAGTCAAGTCTCTTGCAGAAATGGAACTTTGTGAATTTTAAGTCACATAATTTTTCTCATCTAATTTGAAAACTCATGTGATAGAACCATTAACTATGCTCTCTTAATCCCCCAAACAAAAATCTATATGTTAAAGATCATTAACTATAACCTCTTAACACCCACCCCACCTTGATTTAGGAACATATCATTAAAATAATGCTTATAGGGGCGCCTGGGTGGCTCAGTCGGTTAAGCGTCCGACTTCAGCTCAGGTCACGATCTCGCGATCTGTGAGTTCGAGCCCCGTGTCGGGCTCTGGGCTGATGGCTCACAGCCTGGAGCCTGCTTCTGATTCTGTGTCTCCCTCTCTCTCTGCCCCTCCCCCGTTCATGCTCTGTCTCTCTCTGTCTCAAAAATAAAATAAACATTAAAAAAAATTTTTAAAGGTTTTTTTTTAAATAATGCTTATAATCATTAACATCAAACATACATAATTTTTATTCTGTTTATACCCACATGACTATCAACCAATAAATCCTCCTTGAAGTGAAAACATCTGATTAATTCTACATAAGTATTTTTTTTTTTAAAACCTTTATTTATTTTTGGGACAGAGAGAGACAGAGCATGAACGGGGAGGGGCAGAGAGAGAGGGAGACACAGAATCGGAAACAGGCTCCAGGCTCTGAGCCATCAGCCCAGAGCCTGACGCGGGGCTCGAACTCATGGACCGCGAGATCGTGACCTGGCTGAAGTCGGACGCTTAACCGACTGCGCCACCAAGGCGCCCCTACATAAGTATTTTTTAATAAAGAAATATAGATAAACTGGCCAGCCTGCCATCAAGTAGAAGTTATTGGAAATTATTCAACATGAAACAAAAAACAACTAAGTATGGAGAGAAAGTAAAGTAACCAAGTTATTTGGCAACAGACTTCTAGGAAGCCTAATAGCTTGATTGTTCAAGGGTAATGCATACATGAATATAACAAAAGATATATATGCCATCCTTTCTAAAAATAACAGTTGATACAGTCTTAATGCTATTAATTTGTCAGATTGATAATACATATTGCTTCTTATAATGCCTTCTGAACAACAGGATCTTCTCAGTGTTCACTTCGGAAATCACTGCCTCCACATATTGCTTCTCTTCCCATTAGCATTTAGAAATTTAATTACCAGAATTGAGGAGATGCAACACTATCAACAAGAGTCACATAAGAAATGCTTTTAATAATATGTACCACCGTTACAATCTCTCTTCGTTCCTACACACAACTTAAATATTGGACACTACCTGTTTTGCTGAAATTGTACAAAGGACCAAAGACAAAATTCAAAGTACTTATGAAATGTTATGATAAAGCAAAGACCAAGTAGAAGGAAGATAGGCTATATAAGCGCATACTGGTGTACAAGCGCATACTGGCTGAGCATCAAGCACTTTGAAGTACCTTCTGTCTACACATACCCAGGCAGTATCAAGGGCAGAAAATGGGGAAGAGAGCTACTCCTCCCTTATAATTTATTTAGCTACTAATATTGTAGTATTTAAACTCTGTATGTTTGGGGCACCTAGCTGGCTCAGTTGGAAGAGCATGAAGCTCTTGATCTTGGGGTTATGAGTTCAAGCCCCGTGCTAAGTATAGTAACCACTTAAATATTAACGGACTTAAAAAAATAAACTCTGTATGTTTTCATCTTCCCTGTTCATGACCACTTAACCACCTGCCCCCCCCCCCACACACACACACAAAAGTGAAAAATGTATGGGCTCCAGGTGGCACATTTTTGCTCTATAGTCTTATTCCAGCCAGTCATTCAGGGCTTAATAAAAGACAAAAACCTGACACAGAGTAGTATAAGTAGATTCTCTTCCCCAGGAATTCAGAAATGACTCAATCTCTTAGACTGTTTAACAGAGGACATATAAATGCAGCTCTGTGAACCACTCATGGATGGTGGCATATACTCTGACACAATGAAACCTAGTTTGTGAGGAAATAGAGAAAGGGGTATTTCAGATCTCAGATTTATTTCAAATATTCACTTTTTGCTTAAGCTGGTTTAAAGGTTTGGTGTTTTATCACATACACACAAAACCTGATTCTTAAAGAAGGAGATCGGTAAAAGCAAACTCCTATCTATCTTTAGATCAAATTCAAGAAAAAAAAAACAGGATTATCAAACTAAATCAATGAATGTTTTTAAATACAATGTTTTAGACTCAATCTCAAAATACTATAATTGAGAATATATCCCAGAAGAGTTAATGGTTTGCACTGTACAAGAGTTAAGACAATCACTTAAGCCTGGTTAAAACCATAGTTGTGATAGTGACTAAACTTGAAAAGATGAGTAATAATTTCACTTAAGTGTTCATGTTTCTTTACGTCATCTTTTAGCGGCATTTTATCCTTTACAAAAACAATAGTCAAGGTTTATGCTTGGCTATTTTAATAAAAATATTTTTGTTCATAAACAAAAACCACTACTGTTTTCCTCAATTATGATTACTAATTATTAGGGGCTTAGATCCAGTGTATTAAGAAACAAAAATTTATAGTATCTTCAGGGCTGATCTTGCATTTCAAACTTTTATTTAAAGCCAGTATGGTAGGCAGAAAAATGGCCCCTCCACGATGCTCACATCCAAATCCCCAGAACTTGTGAATATGTCAGTTTATGAGGCAAAAGGAAATTAAGACTGTACATCAGCTGACCTTAATGCCCATATTTTAAAATAGATCATTCTGGATTATTCAGGTGGGCCCAATGCAATCAGTAGGGTAGGTAAAAATGGGGAGAGGAGGCAGAAAAAAAATCAAAGAAAGAGGTGTGATGACAAAAGGAGGGTCAGAGATCCTATGTTGCTGGCTTTGAAGACAGAGGGAAACCCAGAGCCACCCATATAAGAAGCTTCCCTCCAACTGTTTTCTGAGGCTCACTTGTTAAAAATGCAGATGCTTTGGCCGTCCACCAGGACTCTAGGGCGGTAGAATTTATATTATAACACACTAGATTATTGCTGTGAAATTTAACAACCACTGTTTGAAATGACTAGTAAACCTTAAAATTAAAAGTGAAAGGATACTTAATTGGCATCACCCATCAAGTACAAAGACATGTGGATATTCACTATCAGCCTCTGTGTTTAATATAGTCAAGGTTGATGATACAACTCTTACATAAATAAATGAATAAATGAATAAATGAATGAATGAATGAATGAATAAATAAATAAATAAATAAATAAATAAATAAATAAATAAAATGTAAGGGACTCGAATTTAAAACTACTTTTGAAAATGTGAAAATCTCACGGTCCATGAGTTCGAGCCCCGCGTCAGGCTCTGGGCTGATGGCTCAGAGCCTGGAGCCTGTTTCCGATTCTGTGTCTCCCTCTCTCTCTGCCCCTCCCCCGTTCATGCTCTGTCTCTCTCTGTCCCCAAAAAAATAAATAAACGTTGAAAAAAAAAATTAAAAAGAAAATGTGAGTATGCTTTAATTTTTTGGAATGTAAACTTACTTGTTAAGCAATGAAATTTAAAAAATATCATGAAATACCATGGTTCTTAAGTTTTTTTTTCCTCTCAAGTGAGTTAGAACATCAGAATCAAATCGATGAATGCAGTTCCCCCTAAAGTCAGCAAAATCTATATTTTATTTGATATCCATAGACAGAGATGCTTTTTATTAATGACAAGCATTAATTAAATAATTAATTAATGCTTATCATTAATTAAAAATGAAAACTATACATCCTTAAAAGGATAAAGGTTATTAGAATGCAATGTTTATAAGTGAAAACCTAAACAGCTAGTCACATTTAGTAACTTAATGGTGGTTTACTGATAACACAACTTGTAGGGGCACCTGGATGGCTCAATCAGTTAAGTGTCCAACTCTTGATTTTGGCTCAGGTCTCATGGGTGGTAAGTTTGAGCCCTGCCTCAGGTTCTGCATGGTGTGGAGACTGCCTGGAATTCTCTCTCTCCCTCTCTTTCCCTCCCCCATGTGTTCTCTCTCTCTCTCTCAAAATAAATAAATAAACTTAAAAAATTTAAAAACTAAATAACACAGCTTGTGAACTTGAACGAGCACATGAAGCTCACTGGAAATGTTTCCTTTGAAAATAAAACCAAAATGGGGCGCCTGGGTGGCGCAGTCGGTTAAGCGTCCGACTTCAGCCAGGTCACGATCTCGCGGTCCGTGAGTTCGAGCCCCGCGTCGGGCTCTGGGCTGATGGCTCAGAGCCTGGAGCCTGCTTCCGATTCTGTGCCTCCCTCTCTCTCTGCCCCTCCCCCATTCATGCTCTGTCTCTCTCTGTCTCAAAAATAAACATTAAAAAAAATTAAAAAAAAAAAAGAAAAGAAAACCAAAGTACCACAGGTATAACCAGCTATCACACCAAGTGGAAGCCAGAACTTTTAAAAATTAAAACACTTACCAAAAAAAAAAATGTTATTTGTTAATGCTTTGAGGGAAATTAAGCTTTCAGCATAGACTGAGCACTGGCAAACCCATGTTGCCATCTGGCTCCAATTTCTGCCTTGCAGTATCAGTGATTCCATCTATCCAGTCAGAATTTGTTAACTATCTATTTCATTTAAAATACACTGAGTGAAGAAAAGAAAGATACTGAGAGAAAAACAACAATTTATACAGGGGCAGTTATGCTTATAAGGTAGAAAAAATTTTAGAACCCTGTTACCTACCTACCTTGACCCCCCCCCCCACCCACACACCAGCCCCCACTCGGAGGTGTAGTGTCCCCTCTCCCCAGGCTGTTGCTGTCAGCCATGTGGTTAGAAAGCAATTTGATCAACTGATCTCTGAGACAAAATTTGAGTCCAGGATGACTTTAGGAGAGATTCTTCCAGGCATAGTTACATTTTACCAAAGAGGCCTTTAAAGACTACAAAGCCCTTAAAGATATGGAAAAGTCTGTCTCCACCATGTCACATAGGACAGGTTGTGGAAGAAGTAATCTAGATTTCAGGGCTTTCCCAGGTCTCTTGCAAATCCTGCCACAGAGACTTTCATCTTACTCTCCCTAGGGTGAAGCCTGTCCCAGCTGAAAGAATTTTTAAAAGATAAATGAGAAACGATATGCCATAGAGGAGAGAACACACATTTCAGATTCAAGAAACTTAGTTTTGACTCCTGGTCAAATCTCATAGCCTCCCAGGTCTCAAAGGGCTTATTTGTAGAATGTGATCTCCACACCCCCCTCAGGTGCTGTGGCACTATGCCCAGGGCACGTTAGAGCACATCTTCACAGTTGATTAAAAAAAAAAAATCAAACAATAATATTATCTCCCTCAAGAAAACATCCTAGGACTTGCTATAATGCTCCACATATTTTGTTTTCTAAATATTTTTCCTCTTGGATTACCTATTTTTTTTAATGAGGAGATAAAGTGCTATATAATGTGATAGTTCAGACCTCCAGTTCACTCCCACTCAAATAGTCAAAAATTCTTAACCCAAACGACAACAGCAAAATAAGGAAATATACATCAAACTAGTACAGAGAGAGGATAAAAACTTTAAAATATCAAAAATGTTCCTTTCCAAGATTACTCCATCACTTTTATATTCACCAGTAGTGTATAGGCAGGCAACAAGTTAAAATTCGAGAAAGAGACAGGTTAAACAACTCACTTAACTGAATTAAATAATCTATAATATTTATAAAGATGTCAAGGTAGAAAATAAGAGTTGAATTCTCACAAAAACAAGTGTTCTTGTTATTTTTAAACTCTTGACAGAGTAAAGGATAATCAGAGTTGACAGCTATTCACAATGCACTGTATTCCATTCAATAAACCTGGTTTTTGAAAAAAACAATTGACAACGCTATTGGAACCAGAATAGTTACCTCTTCAAATCTACATGCAAAACTTTAAATGGTCTTTCCATTTGGGTTTTTTTTTTTTTTTTTTTTTTTTTTTTTTTTTTTTTTTTTTTTTTGGTTAATCATTTCAAAGCTTTCTTTAACTCTAATATCCTGGGATAGCACTTCCCAAATTGTGTGTCACGGAACACTAGCTTCAGGGAAGGCTAGTTTCCCATGATGTTAACGGTAGAGCCTCAAGACAAGGGATCTACGGGAATTTAAGCTTTGGAAACACTAGGTTAGAGAAGGGAGAGGGGCTTCTTCACTGCAACGGCTCTAAGAGGCTTTCATTTGCTAATATGAACTATACTCTGCTACCAGATGGATAGAGTATGCAGGTGTCCAAAATGTCTTTAAGAATAGAATCTCTTTTTTTGCCTCAAACGTGTTAACATCTCACAGATGGTATGGACGGCACTGCACTACGATTTCGTTGAGAAGCGTTACATTCATTTAAAGACAATAAATAAAAACTATAGTTATCCTGTTAACGAAGGTCCTTAATCTCCCAGAATATTCTACTAAACTAAAAATACCCTTCAGAAAGATGGCCTATTATCCCATTATCAATCTCTAATAGCCTGGTTCTAGATCAGTTTAACACATTAATGCCACAAATTTAAACAGGAGAGAGGAAAAAGAGATATTTAAGTAGCATGAGAGACTGACTGTGGAGGGCGAAGTAGAGACCCACCTCTCAATCTTTGGAGGCTCAAGGAAGGAGATTTAGGTCTACAGCATTGAGGGCAGACCAACTGCTCTGCCAAAGTGATCCCAAAATGCATCAAGGCTCAAACCTAACCAAAATTCACTTGTGGCTCAAACAGCCTGAAGTACACCGTAGACCATATACAGCTCCACACGGCCATGCAGGAGCTATGCTGCCACGGCTCTTCCATCTTCAACACACAGCTACCAAGATCATCCTAGGGGTTGCCCCCATTCCAGTCAGTGGGGAACAAATAGAGAATAGAGCTGCAAACATGGGAGATATTTTGGGGCCAGACCCATAGTTGGTGAACATCACTCCTATTCACATTTCTTTGCCTAGAATACAGTCATGTAACTGCAATATCTGCAGAGGAAGTAGTGCAATGTGGTCCAGCTGATGCACAGCAAGAAGAGACAGAGATTTTTGTGGACAGATAGCCTATACTACGTATTTATAGAGAAAATAAGGTAAAAATGAGGTTGTACCAATAAGGAAAAGTCACAAAGCACAACAAGGACAACAACAAATGTGGTCTATACAATTGTCTAGTGTTAGAATTGTTTGTATCATCAAAAAAACCCACAAAAAACAAAAAACAAGCAAACTTATTTTTGAAAAGAAAGATTAAAATTAATCCAAACAAAGGGATGCCTGGGTGGCTCAGTCGTTGAGTATCCGACTTCAGCTCAGGTCATGATCTCACAGTCAGTAAGTTTGAGCCCCGCATCGGACTCTGTGCTGACAGCTCAGAACTGGAGCCTGCTTCGGATTCTGAGTCTCCTTCTCCCTCTGACCCTCCCCCACTCGCACTCTGTCTCTCTTGCTCTCAAAAATAAATAAACATTAAAAATTTTTTTTTAAATTAATCCAAACATCAAAAATAAGAGAGCAATTAAATGTGTTAGTGTTAATAGTGTTAGCAGTGTTCCTAAAATAGAGTAGAATGTACTCAATAAACATGATGTCGTAGAATAATATCTGAAGATCTGGAAGGATTTTCACAATATATTAAGATACACAAATAGGATATGTTCAATCTGATCTAATTTTTATGAAAAATATACATGGCTATGAGTATATGAAAGAAAATATCTGGACAGATTAAGATATTATTTTGGGGCAGCTTTATTTGGGTGCTGGGATTATATTTGTTTAATTTTTAAATTTTTACCTGTAATTTCTCATGTTTAAAAATATGTAGCATATTTATAACAAATGATATTTCTAAATAAAGCCATAAATATGTAACTAAAATTACTGATGACAAAATTCTGAAGATGTCTCATAGTTAAGTGTACAAACAAAACAAAAAATTACATGTTTTATCTCTTTCCCTACTACACCTCTGATGGACAAATCCTTTAAGACATGAAAAAAGAATTGATAAAGTGATTGTTAGTAGTGAAAAAGTTAATAACATTTATTGGAATCTATTTTTTTTATTTTATTAATTCAATAAGCAGCAAAAAATACTTCTGAGCATTCGCTATGGACCTACATACCTACATAGACAAATGTCACAGCTATTTTGTGCCACCAACTATCTGTGCTGACTGATGTCCTGCCAATTACTTTCTATCAAGAGTCTTGTACAATAGAAACCCATATATTATTTTCTGTTTATTGATCCTAATAAGAAGCATAGGGGAATATGTAACAAATAATGGTTTATAAAACAATGATCCAAATATATCCATATCAAATATATCAAATCTATATATCAAGTCATATATAGTTATACACATATTTAAGGAATAAGGAACTTTCATAATATTTATTATGACAATATCCTTATTGCTTTGCAACTATAAATTAATTTATAGCTCTCTCCTATAATCATGAAAACACCAAGTAACATTTAAGTAACCATTTTTGTGAACTTCTTTAAAAATACCTTAAAAGGTATAAAAGGCCATTGCCTCCACAAATAATCCTAGCAAAATAATTCAAATTTAAATATTTTGATGCAATGGACTAATAAGTAAGTAATCTGAATAGGCCATATTTAAGACCACAGAACATATATATCTTTATACCTACATCTGTCACCAGGGTTGTCCTGAAAGCTAGTACCATTCCTCTACATATTTAATCCCAATTACTTTATTAAAATTTTTTTAATGTTTTATTTACTTTTTAGAGAGAGAGAGCGTGAGCAGGGAAGGACAGAGAGAGAGGGGGACAGAAGATCTGAAGTGGGCTCCATGCACTGAGAGTAGCAAGCCCAATATGGGGTTTAAACTCATGAAACGAGAGATCATGACCTGAGCTGAAGTCAGATGCTTAACCGGCTGAGCTACCCAGCTACCCCATAATTTCAATTATTTTAGTTATATCCTAACTAGATGTTATATATCAAGAGGGCAGGGCTCTTATACTTATTTTTCATGAGCAAACTAGAAAAACAGAAATACCAGTCATTGGAGGCAGACTGACTGTTTTCGACTTTTGCTTTGGAAAGCTTCCTTTTCACAGTCACATTCCAAATCCAAGCATTTATTAGCTTGGAGCAGCATTACTGCATAACCCTTCTAACCAATCTCCCTAGCTCCAGTGCAGGTCTGCTTTTAGCCACCCTACAATCAAGACTGGCTTGTAAGCACATAAGCCAAGGGACACCGTTTCCTGCTTACAAACCTTTGTCGGTTCTCCAGTTAAATGATATACAGGAAGTTAGGACTTTTAGACCTGACCCTATTGTACTGAGCTCTACACTCTGTACATGCTCTTAAAGGCAAATTCTGAAGTGTCACTGAACAAGAATAAACTCATATTCATATGTGGCACCTTTTTATTAATAGCAGATTTTAATGTACTTTCTTTATCCTCTCTCAGAAATTTTTCTGATTCTCATGCAATAAGATGAAAATGTGTGTTTCATAATTAAAAGTAAATTTCACGAGTTACACTGGATTAGCACAAATCCTATCAACTGTTTACACAGTACTGGTACTTCAAACCACATCATTTAGGATGATCAATGCAAAGTCTACAGAAGATTAATAAATGATCATGCTCTGTACATAAAAGAAAATGTTATGGCCCTGACAAAGCCTCTCAGAGGTCAAGGCAGGCCCAGGCCACTACCACTTTTTGAGCCTCTAAACATATTAAAAAGTGGAGAAGAGCCAAAACATGGCTATATATAGTGTAGCTTGTTCTAAATGTTTATATTTAACAGATGAACATGTTCAACATTTAAAAATGCGATGCAATAAAACTGTGCTACTCACAAAATAATTAAGATTCATTATCATCCCAATGGCTTCTTCACAGTATGCTAAAGGTGGTGCGGTCCAGTAATAGGAGCAAAGCTTAAAAGTTTTTTGATGACCATCTTTTTTCAATCTTGTCAGTGCATCTTCATCACTACATGATACTATCCAAACCCTTCATCTTAGGCCTTTTCTCAATGGGAAAGCAGGTCCACAGGACCATTCTGCCCCCCATCCCCATGGTTTAAGTTCTTGTCTTCAGACACAGACCAGTGACTAATCTTATAATTTTTGGAAGACATAACTATTACTAGACTCTGCTAATTGCGCAGAAAACATACGGCTCTAACAACAATAACGATCACGACCACAACGGCTTCCTATTATCTGTGAATCTAAATGTCTCTGTATACCTTCTTCTAGCTAACACACTGTCCACAATAACTCCCTCTCCATCACTCCTCAGGCTTACCTCCTGCATCTGGTCTACCCATTCAACTCCAAATTTACATCATGCTCTTTCTCTTCGTTTTGGCTGAGGCTGTTCACTTTGCCTGGGAAATCCTTCCTATTTCTGCCACCAAAATCCAACCATTGGACAAACCTTTCTCTAAACGTCTTCTCTTTTATGCAGTTGTCAGTGATCCTGACTTTTTTTTTTAAGCCTTGATTATATTTCATACATTTTCATTACATAAATTGTAACATATGATACAATTATATGTGCATTTCTTTTATTTCCCCAAGATATTAGAACTCTATTGGGGACAAGGAAAACCTTGTATACAGCTTCACATTACCTGTGCTCCCTAGCAAAATGTATTACACATGGTAAACATCCAATAAATATATATTAATTAGAAATTACAGTAGCCACAGATTTTGGCAACAGGCTTACTGAAGTAAATATTTTTTGTGATTTTGGTGAGTTAAATAATCAACCATGTATTTAACAGGAGAGTTATTAAATAACACATAAAATTTAGATTTGCTGCCCATTTCAAGCATACCAGGCATAAAATATATAGTTCATAAATATTAAGTAAGGAAAAAAGTATAATAATAATGCATCAACGTCCATCAACTGATGAATGGATAAAGAAATTGTGGTTTATATACACAATGGAATACTACGTGGCAATGAGAAAAAATGAAATATGGCCTTTTGTAGCAACGTGGATGGAACTGGAGAGTGTGATGCTAAGTGAAATAAGCCATACAGAGAAAGACAGATACCATATGGTTTCACTCTTATGTGGATCCTGAGAAACTTAACAGGAACCCATGGGGGAGGGGAAGGTAAAAAAAAGAAAAAAAAGGACGTTAGAGTGGGAGAGAGCCAAAGCATAAGAGACTGTTAAAAACTGAGAACAAACTGAGGGTTGATGGGGGGTGGGAGGGAGGGGCGGGTGGGTGATGGGTATTGAGGAGGGCACCTTTTGGGATGAGCACTGGGTGTTGTATGGAAACCAATTTGTCAATAAACTTCATAAAAAAAAAAAAAAAAAAAAAAAAAAAAAAATAATGCATCAATAATGCTATCAGCCCTCAAAAGTAAGATAAATCATAATCATGATCTAGTTTAATTTCCAAACAAAATCAAAGCCATATTTGAAATTCAAATCAAGATATATTACTTTTTTAAATTTTTTTTAACTTAACCGAGTTCTTAAATGTCTTGGCAAGAGCTTTATAATATACAACAGATTCATTAAGAGGTTTAATCAGATCGCTCAGGCATTCGTTCACATGGAAAGTTCATCCAAATGTATCAAAACTCTCAGCCAATATCAATATAACTATAATTAAGAATATACTCAGAAATAATGCCATAATTAATGCTTATTCAAATTGCCAGTTTCTGGGCAAATAAATTAATGTTGTCCTTGTAGGCCACTTGTATTCGGTCCCCAGAGTTAAAATAACTTGGCTGGACTCCAACTGCAAATGACTTAGGAGAAAAAAAGATCCTTTCGTTAGTGAGAACTCACTGCATCAAAGGGGATACATAATGCACGAAATAATAGCCTACTTACATGTATGTACTGAGTTTTCAATATAACCCTGCTATGCAAAAATGAAAGGTGTATATTTATTTTAAAATCACAAGGAGAGTAATGCAACTAATTGAGAAAAAAGTAGTGTTACAGTGTTAAAGAAAAAAAAGGTTAAGATTCCCTAAGAATTTTCTGCCTTTCAACCTTTCAGTCTGTGCCAGCTCCTTACAGCTCAAAATAATAGATATATGCCATTTTACTATTTTTAATTATTATTTTTTATTACTTTTTGAGACAGAGACAGAGCATGAGTGGGGATGGGGTAAGAGAGAGGGAGACACAGAATGCGAAGCAGGCTCCAGGTTCTGAGCTGTCAGCACAGAGCCCGACATGGGGCTCAAACTCATGAACCGGGAGATCGTGACCTGAGCTGAAGTCGGACGCTAAACTGACTGAGCCACCCAGGAGCTCTAGATATATGCCATTTTAAATGGCAGAAATAAGAAGGAAAGGGAAAGACACAGCAGCCTGCTTCCCCTTCTGTTTGCTGTCACTCTGCACATTAGTTAACTGTGAAGTTGTGACTCATACCCCTATCACTCTCCTAAAACTGGTCTGTTAAGCGTTATGATAATTTTTCAATGAGTGAATCTTTTGGGCTGATTTCCTTCCCCTTGTTTTCTCTAGAAATTCTACCCTGGCAACTGCTCCTATTCAAGAACATTAATGAAGATTCTTGGTTTTTTTGTTGTTAGTTTGTTTATTTCCTTTTCTAGCTCTTCTTGCTATCCCCTGATGAACAGGTCTTCCCCAAACCTGACCTTTTCCTCTCTTTGCCTGGGAATCCTCATGTCTTTAACTATTAGCCCCATAAAAATGACACAAAGATCTAAAATCTCCTTCTCTTGAAGTTCTAAATTTCTCCTTATTTCCCATCCAACAGTCTGACTTTCTTGTGAACATAACCACCTGCATGCTTCACTGATACCTCAAACTCAAATGGTCGATAATCAAATACACATCGTTCTTTTCTCCTATACTGCCACAAGCCACAAAAATCAAACACAGTAAGACAAAACAAAAACCCTCCTTCTGATATTACTATTTCTCTTACTGAAGACTTTCCTCCTACAGGAACATGCTTGACACTTTAGTGTCAGTTTTGACTTCTTCTAGCCCCTCTCTGCCCATTTGAGGATGTCTGCCTCTCCAGTGTCTCTCCTGTCTTCACCCTTTTCACAATCCACACTCCAGAGCTAGCTTTCATTGACTTTTACTTAGACAAAAAAGAAAAAGGCCTCTATTTACCCCCTATCCATTCCATCCCTAATGCCAGTCTCATGTGAATGTGCTAGGAAATAGCTCTGACTATTCACTCATGCCTTAAATATTCACTATTCTCCTTCTGTCTTTTTTTATACAGAAACCACACACCTGACTTTCCACTGATCAGCCCCAGTTAACCTTTGCTTGGGTCCACATCAGTTTCCTATGTTCTCTCTTCATATTCCACAAGTCATAGGAACCTTGCCTACTGTTAACTATGTTCTTGGGATTCTTCCCCCCACCACCCAAGCCTAAAACCACAGGAACTAAGTTGATCCTGAATGACGACTATCACTTTATTGTGTTTAACAATAGAAAATATATTAGTCCATATCTAAATTTAGATACCATACCTAAAGCTTCCAGATCGTGCCTTTAAGAGAAAGGAGTATGCTCTCCACTTCTTTCCCAGTTGCCATCTTTGACAATGAAGATGCCAGAAACACCCTAGGAGCTAGGGAAAAACAAGGATTTTGGTTCCTAAATAACCTCCTGGAGCAGAGCCAAGCTCTCCTATCCCCCTTTTCCAGACCACCTATAGTTTGGATGTTTGTATGTGTGAGAAATAAACTTCTACCTTGTTTAGTACTTTGTTATTTTGGTTTCTGTTAAGTTAGCCAATATGATGGGCTATCTGATAGACACAATCTCTTCAACATCCCTCCTACTAGTGAAGAGCGATGACATGTGTGGCTCATGAGATACTGTATAGCCAGAAGGAGTTAAGCAGGAACACTCCTGAGCTTCTAATGCCAGGAGAAAGGTTTAATTGGTATTACACAGGGAGAAACATGGTCCAAGAAATGGAGAAATATATTTTCAGTTTGGGCCATAATAAGAAAATAAATCTTCCCTGAAAAAGGCCCACAGCTACAGTGCATTCAAAGTAGATAGACAATTAGAGAGCTCTAGCAACCACACTATTTCTATTGGAAAGAAAAGGAGACATTTTGAAGAGCACAATAGAGGTAAAACTAACATGAACATCACTCACTGGCTCACATGACTTAGAACTTGGAAATGAGGAGCAGGAAGAACAGAGGCTACAATCCTGAAGCTGACCGGAGAGGGTACTCACATTCTGGGGCCCAGTGAGAAAGAGATGTGGAATTGGAAGAGCACAGGAAGAGAAGCTAAGAAGAGATCAGAACAAATATAGAACCTCAAGTAAACATGATAATAAGGAAACATTGTGAGCTGATACCTGGAACCCAGTGAAACATATTTATGGTTATCTGGTTGTTTATGTTACAGAGTATTTGTGAGAAAATGGTTTTCTCCAGATGCTGATGAGCGAGAGGCCAACAAAGTGATCAGAGACACAGTGAAACCACTTTGTTTCTTCCCTGAGACGAGGAGGTGCATTGTTGTTACTGAGTTTGGCTTAGTGACAAAGGGATTCCAACATTCAGAGACAGTCCTGGAAATAGACATGTTTGGTATAGAAATTCTGCATTTCAATTCTTTCTGGTTCAATGTTTCAAGAAGCAGGTAGTTTCTCAGACCTGGAAAGACCCTAATTATTCTTGCAGCATCACAAGCAACTGTGAGTCCCAATAAGGGTCCTGGGTAAAGGAAAGGCAGGTGAACATATGCTACAACTCCCTCCTAGTTCCTGATAGTCTTGGTATCCTTAGCCAAATGAATCACAAGCTGTGTATGTGTTTCCTACGTATCTATAATCAACCAGAAAAGCTACAGGAGGAAAAAATATAATTCTACAGGTTAGGTCATTTTCAACAAATCCTTTTGTGGCATTTATAAAATCCTGAAATAAGAAATCCCTCCAGATGTAATATATATAAGATGCCTTAGAACTCAGTGGTAAAAGCATGGGCTTTTGCATCAAATAATCTCAGCTTTACCAGTGTAGTAGGTAACTTTCGGAACCTTATATAAAAAACATCCCTACGGTTTGGTGTGTTATACTGCAAAATTAAGATTAAATAACAACACAGACAAACATACAATTGCATCTGTGGTAAGTGTTATGATAAATCAAAAAACTGTAGGAATCTGTTACAGGGCACCTGACATAGTTTGTAAAATCAGAAAGCCTTCTCTGAAAAAGTAATATTACAGCTAAGATCTAAAGGGATGAAAAGGGTTAAGCACAGGTCGGTAAAGCATTCTAGGTGAAGAGAGCAGCAAGGAGAATGGCATGTGATGGGAGAAAGTGTGGCACATTTTCAGAAATGGAGGAGGGCAACTGTAGCTGGAGCGCAGGGTGTGGAGGGAGCTCAGCCTATGATGAAGTCAGATGTGTATGCAAATCTCAGACAATAGAGTACATCATAAGCCATTACTCAATGAGGGGTCTGGGGTAGCAGGATGACACGCACATGGTAAGAACTTAGTAAATATTAACGTTATCATCACTGGTGGGAAATGGCACCTGAGCTGGGGAGACATGGACTTAAGGTCATTGATTCTAGGACCAGAAGATGGAGCCAGTAAGCATTCTCTCCTTAATAAAATGTTATCTTTAAAAGCTTCTCTCTGAGTGGGCTACAAAAACACACAGGTCTTTTCCTTATTTTTCTCCATTTTTAAATTTTGAGATAATTACAGATTCACATGCAGGTGTATAATACAGATGCTGTAGAGCCTTCAATCAGTTTCCCCAATGGTATCCTTTTGTATAACTATGGTATAATATCTCAGCCAGAATCCATTGACCTTATTCAGATTTCACCGCGTTTACATGCACTTGTGTGTGTTCTATGCAATTTTACCACATATATAGATTCACGTTACTATTGCCATCATCAAGATACAGAATGGTTCCGTGACAAGGGGCCCTCACGTTACCCTTTAATAGCCACAGCCACCTTCTTCCCTCCCACCAATCTCAAACTCAGGCAACCGTTCATCTGTTCTCTGATCTTTGTATTTTTGTAATTTCAAGAAGGTGATATAAATGGAATCATACCACATTTACCTTTTTGGATTTTTTTTTTTTAACTCAGCATAATCCTTAGAGATCCAACCAGTTTTTGCACGTAGCAATAGTTCATTTCTCTTTACTGCTGAGTAGTACTCCATGGTGTAGATATACAGAGTTGTGTTTAAGCTTTTGCCTGCTGAGGGCTATATGGAATTTTTCCACTTCTGGCTGTTTCTAGTGAAGTTGCCATGGACATTCACGTTCAGGGTTTTGTGTGAACACGTGTTTTCATTTCTCCGGGATACGTGCCTTAGTGTAACATTGCTGTGTCACAGCACAGCCACAGGCTGAGTTTCACAAGAAACTGTCAAACTAGTTTCTAAAGCTGCAGGGTCATTTAAATTCCATTTCATACATTACATCCCAATAATGTATGGATGATCCAGGGTGGCGTTTGGTGCTGTCACTATTTTAGACATTCTAATAGTTGTGTGGTCACATCTCATTGTGGTTTTGTGTCTCCCTAATGACTAATGATGTTTAATATCTTTTCATGGGCTTAACGGCCATCTGTATATCCTCTTTGTTGTTTTTTTTTACCTGTAGTTTCTGTCCATTTTCTAATTGGATTGTTAGTCTTTTTTGACTGTTGAATTTTGAGAGTTCTTTATATATTTTGAGCATATGGTTTACACTGCTGCCACTACTCCCCCCCACTTCCACATCTGCCGACTGTTTATCTGGGCTCTTTCCTCCCAAATATATCATTATGCTTAGGAGAAATCAATACCAACAAGAGCGCAGCTCCTTGCCCCAAACTGACGTTTCTCAGGATATCTGGCTAGATGGGTCCCAGATCACGAAGTTTTTGTCCTCCTCTCAGTATGTCCTGAAAGCAATCTTTCCTTCTACTTAAGAACTCAAAAATTTCCAATTATTCTAACAGTTTAAAAAGTATGAATTTGTCAACCTAGTATTTAAGAGTTATCACAGTGTGACCAAAAGTGCCTCCTTCTTCCTACCTCCTCTGCCTTAAAATTTCTACGATTGTTATTATAACCAAGAAACTGACTCCAAGAGACTTGGCAAAAGTCTCCAATACTGAGGGCTATATTTGGTCTCCTACGTTGGGGCTGTCACGAGAATGAAGGGCACATAGAGTTCTATGACACAAGGCACACGATCCTCTTACTATGAAATTGAACGTCATCTCCACATCTACTTTCTCCAGCCATTATCAGCTAAGCATTGCAAAATAGTAAATATTTTATCTAAGTAATCAAAGTGTGCTTACTTGGCAATATATACTCTGCTCTTTCAAACTCCATATATTCAAATGGTTTCTCATGAAAATTTTGTTAACTCACATCCCCTTGGCAGGGATGACTTGAAAGTTGGGCTCAGCTGGGAGTGTCCACTAGAAGGCCTAAATGGGGCCAATTCAAGAAGGCCATTGCAGAGTAATTGGACTCCTAACATGGTGACTCAGGGATCCCATGAAGAGTTTTCCAAATGATAAGAAGTAAATGTTGGTATTTCTTAAGGCCTGGACTAGGGCAACTGATACCGTGTCACTTCTACTGTGTTTGATTAGTTGAAGCCATCATAAAAACCCACTCACGTTCAAGGGGGAGAGGATACAGGATTACATGTCTCAATTCAAAGAATGTTAAAGAGTTTACAGCAATCTTTAACCCACCACAGGATTTGGTGGTAGATTATGAGAGAAATGTTCTGAGTTCTTAATTATCTGAAAATGTCTTGGGTCTGCCATTACAGAAGAAAAGACAGACACCATCATAGGTTGAAAAAGAGACTTTCCCTCATAATTCTAAAAACATTCTTCTGGTATCCTGTGTTGTGCCTGAGAAGTCAGATGTAAATCTGACCCGTGTTCTTTTTTAAGACATTTTTTTTTTTCTTCTCATTAAGTTTTTTATGACCTCATACTTATCCTTACCATTTCAAGAATTCAATATCTTGGTGTGGATTATTGTATGGAGCAACCAAAGGGCAAAACTCCTCTTCAGGTCTGGGTTATTGTCTTCTACTCTTTTCTTGTTAATTCTTTATTTTTTTATCTTCCGTATTTTTTTCTGAGATTTCTATATATTATACCTCCTTTATCAGTAGCTAGGCTTTACAGCTTTGTTTTTCATACTTTTTCTCCATTTATCCTCTTGCTCCATTTTCTGCATGATTTCCTCAAAGTTGTTTTCTAACTTTACTGATATAATTTTGACAGTAATATTTTTTATTCTTTAAGAGTCTGCTCTAGTTCTCTACTGGATTCTTTATTGTATATCCTTAATTCTTAGTTTAAGAATACAAATGCTCTCAAATATTTCTGAATGTCAGATGAATAACAAAAATAACATACATATATCCCCTGAATTGTTGTGTTTCATCTGGATAAGTTTTTCTTCTTCTTTTCTTATTTGATCTTTTTTTTTTCTTTTACTTCCATGTTGTTGTGTAGGAAGACCGAGTTGCTAGTAGAGGTTTCATCTGCAGTTGTTTAAGAAGGATTTTTTTTCCTTGTTGAGTCTTTTCCATGAGTGGGAATTCTGGCTGGGATATTTGTTTGGGATAGGGAAGCATGGGAGGAAGGAATCAAAGGCAAAGGGTTAAATTTGTCAGCTTGCAAATGAAGGTAAAAGAGTAGGAAGCCACCTGAGGGATTTAATCAATGCACCCCTCTCCCCGCCAACCTTTCAACTGACGGAACAAGAGAAGCTTTACTTCCTTTGCTCTGGAACGTCAATATCCATAAGGAAGCCTTAGCTTTCCCAAGTCAGTCCTTCAATCTCTTTATTGAAGAAATCTGTTGTGTTGCTGTTTTATGTGAACACCTGCCATATGAGTCTAAGAACAGAAACTGAGGAGAGGGATGGAAGGACTCTCCATTAATCCCTGCTTATAGCTTCTCTTCTTGTCAAAACCCCTATGGACTTGCTAACTCTCAACGAAGAATTCCTCTCCTCTTAAAGGTTTCATCCCTTTTAAAATATTTCATGAGAAATAGAAGGCAAGCACATGTTCCTCACCTATTGCCTCTAAGTAGAAATTCCTTAAATTTTTTTTTAAATGTTTATTTATTTGAGAGAGAGAGAGAGAGAGAGAGAGAGAGAGAGAGAGAGGGTGCAAGTGGGAAGAGGCAGACAGAGAGGGAAGCACAGACTCTGAAGCAGGCTCCAGGCTCTGAGCTGTCAGCATAGAGTGTGATGCAAGTCTCGAACTCAGGAACCGCAAGATCATGACCTGAGCTGAAGTCAGAAGCTCAGCTGCCTGAGCCACCCAGGTGCCCCTAAATAAAAATTCTTAATAATCTTGTATATACAGTCTCAACTTAGCGGTGGTAACAACTCTTGCCTTTACAAATTTCAAGGGATCACCAGAAGATAGTGTGATAGAACACAAAGGGAAGTTGGGTGATTATACATTTGGATGAAGGGCGGGGGGTACTTCATTTTGTAAATGCCTTTCATTATATACCATTTATAATGTATTAACAAGCACTCATTAATAAACAGAGGGTGATTCCCCTGTGATAGGTTCAAAATATGAAATTCTTATCAATACTTTACATAGTCTTGTTTGCTTTGCAAATGTTCAAAAGAGATAATAAAAGAGCAAGAAAGGCCAAAGTTAGTAGCAAGAGCATGAACAGGGACTGCTTATAAATGTTCTATGTAGGCAATGATATTGAACAGCCAATTCATCAATGTGTCAAAAGTTGGTGGTAATGCACAGACATAGCATTATCGTTGAATCACAAGTAAACCACTGCATGGAGAATCACAGTGTATGGACTCCACTGCCACAGAGGATAAACTAAAACATCATTTTTAAATCTCAAACACAGGTGCCAAAATCATTGTCAGTTGCTATTATAACAAAACATTATTTTGCTGCTACAAAATAAAATAATGTAGTATTTAATTATTTCGAACATCTTTTTAAGCAATCTTCCATGAGGGTCCCAATATAATTAAAATCCAGTGAGGCATAACTTCAACTTACATATTTTTATTACCTTATATTATTATATTCAATCATGTACAAAAATATGATAAAAATATAAAACTATTAAAGAAATATAGTAGGTCCTTAAAGAACACTTGACAGATTCATTTTAAAGATTAAAAAAAAAACTTGCAAGGGCAGGATAAAATCAGCTGCTTTTATATCAAAAAGGAGATCTTACTTCATTGTAACTAAGCATTTGAATAACTACTATTATGGAATTTGTGGAAGGTGATTATACCTTACATGACTCAATTAAAGAAACATTTATTAGAATCTCACAATTAATAATCTGTCAAAAGCCTTCATTGCTAAAACATGATGAAAATTATATTTAAGTGTCAGACCAATTTCAAATATGAATCATTAACAGCATTACTGGTACACTAAGGTCACTTTGTAATGGACTCAGACTCTTTCCTCATCAAAGGATTTCAGCCTGACATCACCCCCGAAACCAGCCACTAAGAAAAACAGACATATAATCCACTTCAATGTTTGTAAGACAGAAGAAAACAATTAGGACGGAGACTTGCTACGGCTGTGGGAGACAAAATTGACCACACCCAAATTATTCCAACCCAACACACCAGTGCAAGCTAGATGGGGGCTCAAGTAGTTATAAGGCAACTGAGCAAACTAAACTTGAACTTCAGGGCCCACTGACACATAAAATATCAATAATATTCTAATAGCTATAGCTTTTTCTCCTTTGCTTGAGAAAACTAACAGAACTTCCAGATACCATGACAGTGAGGTGCAGCGGGTATAAATGAAGAGATCCTGTGGGGTGCCAGTGGAATTTTGAAGAGAAGTTTAATAACACCACCACAGACAGAAAGAAGCGAGATACAGGCAAAGGTATACTAAAGAATTCTCAGGTCCGGAAAGGGAGGAACAGGGCCAGCTATTATCCAGTCAAATGCATAGATATTAAAGAAGAACATGTTAACAGATGAGGTTGGTCAGAAAAAAAGAGCAAGGAATGAAGTCAGGGAGCGACCCGATGAGCCAAAGTTTTATCCAGCAAGGTCTTCAGGAAAAGAGATGATGGATTTGGGAGAGTTGGGCCACCTGACCCTTTCACTAAAGATGTATATCTGTTGTAAGGCAAAGATGCTTCTTCAGAACTCTCTATGGCCCAGATGAGTGGTTTCAAATCCTCTAAGCCTTGAGGTTTTGCAGCCCCTTCAGATGCTGCAGCAGGAAACGGGAGAGGATACAGGGTATAGAGGGTCTGAGAACAGTTCTGTTTTCATTGGCTATACACTTTATCTGTGGCTCTAAAAACATGGAAAAACTACTGGCTTAGTTGAAATCATTCCTGCTACTCTGATTGCAGATTCACCACATGGTATTCCAGACAGCACTTTAATCTCCATGCATCCTGACTCTGGAAATTGTCATGGGTAGAGGTCATTAAAAAGAAAGATTCTTTTTGGAAATAACACATTTGCACTCTGTTTGTTTTGCTTTGGTGTAAGTGGCTCTTGCCTTACAAGTTTGGTGAGGGTGAGCCAGTGCACAGTAGGCCAAGAATCTTGGGTAACATGGTCAAAACCTGGTATCCCAAGCTACAGAGCCCAAGACTGTGGTCATCATACCATGCATGTGATGCCTGCCTATGTATTCTCCTCTGAGAAATCAGAACATTCTCTTGCTTACACACATTGCCACTGGAACCTTCAAACCGTAAGTGCCCTTTGAGAGAATTTTTATACTATTCTGTAATTGTTACTATTGTTATTATTCTTAATTTATGTTAGCATTTTATCATACACTGAATCAGAACAATCTGGGTTTGGCTTGGTTTTAAAATTTTTATTATTGATAATTTCTTTGGCCTAATTTTTATTTACTGTAAGTGGAGACAACATTAATCCATATCCTCTGTTCTCCGTCTTAAAGGCTTGTGTGACCAAATATTATATCCTTTCTGAAATAGTATGTGAGCTATTAAACTACTTATTTCTTACATAGTCACTCACTCCTTTATTCAATCAAAATATCACCAAAATATCCCTTAGATAAAGTCAGGTCATAAAAAATCTTTTAGTTTTGTAAACTATAAAGTACTAGGCAAATAAAAAATTGTTACGTCCGTTTTAATGTCAGTATTCTTAGTTGTATAAATCCTCAGATCATAGCTGAGCAAGTACAAAATATCGCAATAAACATTAAATTTCATAAGAAAAAAATATTTGAGTGATTCAGCGTCATGAACTTCAAATCAAGTATTCATTCCCCACTCCTCAGAGTGCATCTCTCATTTTAGCATTGGAAATTTCACTTAGAGAAAATTTTCAGAAAAAAATTATTTAACAAACCAAAAGATACCACTTGGTATATTCGCAACAAGTACATATTAATACATTTTAGAAAAAAGCCCTGAGTCATTGCCAAACATCACAGATTCTCTGAAAAGGAAAGAGATGGTGAGAATACTGCACCCCGCCCCCACCACCTGCCGCAGCTCAGAGAAATCTGAGGTCCAGGCAGACCAACTCAGCTGAGACACTTGGTTTCACCACATATTATCTTAGGGCCCTCATGCAAATGGTCTAAGCTTCTATTAAAAAAAGAAATTATATATCAAGTTCACAGAGTTGCCATGACGTTTAAATAATTCTCACAAAGCACTTAGTCTCACAATTGTCACTGAGTAAACATCTGATAAATATTAGTTAATATGACTGATTAGTTAACATGACTGCCATTACTGTGTCAAGTTTCCACTCCTACTTCCTCGCAAAAATGGTGTTCTAAGGTCTTCTGAGAAACAAATCATTATCCCCAGAATGAAAGAAATACCATGGTACATAACATTTGAGCAGAGCTGAATAAAATGAAAAGTGTTCTCAACCACCCGTCCCTTTCAAAGAAGGCAAAGCTTTACAGATTCTGCATGAAGCCTGTATTTTTCGATATGTACCCAGTGACACCTATAACTGGGCATGGTTATTTCTTCAACACGTGCTGTATGGGTGGTTCATTTCCTTACCCTCCAAAAATAAATTCATTAATAAAGCAACTAGGCATTTGGGAGTATATAAAAGTCAGATTTTGAAATCTCAGGGTGGATGTGCAAAGGAAAACAAAAATATTGTCACTTATCACATCCAGGTTCTTAAATAAATGTAGTCAAATCTATTTCAAACTGCCCCAGGTTGTAATAGATCCAATATACATCACAGCCACTAAATAATGAGCAAGTCAAGAGCCCACCCTAAGGGCAGCTACTTCCATCACCAGAAGGGTTGGGATACGTGAATTTAATATTTCCAGATTCAAAGGACTTGTGCCTATAGTCCTACCTATGTGACCACCGCTTCAGTATTTCATTCTGTTGCTTTCCACGTTAGTGGTTGCATGTAAAATCTCACCTGTTTTATTGTAGGTCTGCAAATTGGTCTACCCAGAATGGCTGGCATACATCCAGTCAAGATTGTTCCATCATTATGCTATCTCTCCTACAGGCTAAAAAAGAAGGAAATCATATCCAGTGTTTCTTATTAGCAACAACACTTCTGTTTTATAAACTGGGGAGTCCTGCTGCGTAGGACCTTAGAGGCCATTGGTGGATGTGGGCAGAGGACTGTACTGATCTGGTGTGGCAAAAGATACACCCTGGGGTTATGTTTAGAATGGACAGCAGGGAGGGGCATGAAAAAAATAGGAAAAAAAAAAAGGGTTAGGAGACTCTTGCAGTGGTCCAGAAAAGAGATGATTGTAGCGTGGACCGATGGTAGTAGAAATGGTGAAAAGTAGTTGGATTTTGGATATACATTGAAGGGAAAGTGAAGTTATCTCCTTCCATCCATCCACTTGGGCTCTACTCAAAATGGCAATGGCTGTCCTGCCATGCTTTGAGCAGGGTAAGACTGGTACTTCTGCAGGGACTTTGCAACTGATAGTCTCTCTGCTTACATCAATCTTGCCCCAGACATCTACAGGGCTCCCTCCTTCCAAGTAGCTCGTGGAAATCACTGAGCAGTTTTGACCTATATGTAAAGCTAAGACCTAAATCTTTTCTCACAGAGAAAAGAAAGAGACGTTTACCTTGCTACAATACAGTTTTGGGAAACCATTTAAATCTAGTATATATATCACCAATCTACACAAAAACTACTCTAGCACCTGTTGATCACATACAATCAGAGCCCTGAATTTGCAGTTGCCTAGTTAAGCAGATAATTGGTCTATACAGTTCATCACTTACTGATGTCCCTGTAAAAAAAAAAGAGTCACAGTTGTGAATGGCCAGACTGTTTTCTGTAATTAAACAGTTCCTAAAGAACTCAATTCTCTTTTTCGGGGGGGTTGATTTTGAATCCAGTTATTCAGGGGAGGGTAGAGAATGCAAGTGTGTTCTTTGAAAAGGTCTTCCTTTCTAGTCACGAAATGCTTACGACTGCACCACAGGATAATTCTTTCTAGATTTAATTAGTAGCTGGAACATGGCTTAGTGAACAACATAATATGAAGTAGATTATAGACACTAGTTTCAACCAGGCCAGTGGTTTTTCCAATTTTTTCAACCTATAGACTACTCAGTAAGCGTCCCTAATGAAAGCTTAGCTGTTCTAGTTCCTCCACACACCCTGTCCCCTCTACCAACTCTCAAGGGGATCATCCAGGTCGGGACCTAGAAGGCACTCTCATGTTTCAGGGTGCTACACCTCATTTGTGATTTAAGAAAGACTTAACTGCTGCTGTCGTCTTATAAATATATATTAGTGATGATATACAAATTTGATCTTGAAGGCCAAAATCAATCAAAAATTGATAGCTGATCAACTTAAAAAATATTCTAAGGACAACTAAAGACTCACTGAGAAAAAAAGGAGAATACACTGATAAACAATGACGGATAAGAATCTAACAAAGGAAAATTGACGGCATTTGTATCATATTATTTGGTCTCCACATTGTATAATGTGCTTTTTTTTATATAGGCTCATAGACTTTTAACACAAAAAGTGATTTTAAAAAAAACAACCAGTTCAATCCCCTCAAGCAAAAGCACATTTTCCCACAACAGCCATTTGTTTTAATATCCATTCATTCATGAGACATTTATTAAGCACAAATCGTTGACAGATGCTACACTGGGGGAAGCACATTTCCCTGCTTTTTTATTTCTTTCATGAGCAACAGTTTTATTCAGTGTCCCAGATTCTAAAGTCCTCACTCATTGTCATCAGGTGACTGTCAGCAGTTCCTTCCAGGATCTCAAAATCTGATTGTTTCAGCTGTTTCTTTATTTGAACCACTGACACCAGGCTCTGACCTTTTGAGTCTATGTACTTTTCTTTCTCCTCCTGACCCCCATTGTATTCATGGAAGCTCCCTGAGAGCCATCTCTTTCCACTTAGCTCTAGGAATTCTCCCCTCTATCACTTGATTCACCAATTTCTTTCTCTCTGCTGTATTATTCCTATTAACACACTCATATGCTCCCTTGACCTCACATCTCTGCCATATTTCAGACTTGCCTACTTTCTTCCCTGTTTCTCTTGAGCCTATGTCACTTGGACTTCGGCCCCTACTTCCATCAAAACAGCTCTTGCCAGGGCCTCTCCATGTGACAGCTGATAACTCTCTCCTGGAAACGTGTACTTCGTTGGGTTTCTGAAATATAATCCTTTCTTAATTCTCCTTCTACCTTATCAGCTGTACCTTTTCAGTCTACCTTGTCAGTTTTCCTTTTCTGCCTGACCTCTAAATGCTAAAATTCTACAGGGTTGACCTCATGCTTCCCTTTGGCTATACTCACTCACTAGTTAACCTCATCCAGACTCATGTGGTTAAATATCTTTGATATGCTCATGTATATATATATATATATATATGTATATATATATATACACACACAAAAATGTGTAAGTGCATGCATACATACATATGTGTCTGCATATGTATACATATGCATGTATGTACATGCAATCATTCCAGACTTCTTCCTCTGGATTTCAAATCCAAAGATCCAACTGCCTGGGTGTTACTCCACTTGCACGTATCATATGCACCTAAAACTTAACATGTCCCTAACAAAAAGCCTGATTCTTCACTTTCCACCCTGTTTCTCAGTCTTCCTAACTGCAGTTAATAGCAGCTCCATTTTTCCAGGCTAAAAATATTAAGGTATTATTGACCCTTCTCTTTCTGTCTCACCTATATCCAATTTATCAGGAAGTCTTGTTCACTTTCTCTTCAAAACATATCCAGAATCCAACTACTTTTCACTACTTCTGCTACCATCTGTCCAAGATACAATCATCTCTTTTCTGGACCATTGCAAGAGGCTCCTAACCCTTTTTTTCCCTATTTTTTTCTTGCCCCTCCCTACTGTCCATTCTAAACATAACACCAGTGTGAGTCTTTTGACACACCAGATCAGTACAGTCCTTTGCCCACATCCACCAGTGGCCTCTAAGGACTTACACAGCAGGACTCTCCAGTTTTCTTCTGAAGTTATCTCCTTTCATCCACCCTCTTTGGCCCTACTCAAAATGGCAATGGCTGTCCTGCCATGCTTTGAGCAGGGCAAGACTGGTACTTCCGAAGGGACTTTGCAGTTGATAATCTCTCTGCCTAGATCACTCTTGCCACAGATATCTGCAGGGCTCCTTCCCTCACTTCCTTCAAGTCCCTGGCCAAGTGTCATCTTATTAGGAAAAGTCTTCCCTGACAATTATATAAAAGACATCCTCTCCACGCTTCTAGGCACTTCTTATCCATTGTAGACCTTACTTTTAACCCTAACACTTAAATTTATTGGTACACATACACACAAGGTTACTGCTGTTGTTTACTTTTGTCTCCTCTCTCATCCCTACATGCACACAGAACAGTGTAAGTTACATGTTGACCAGGAATTTGGTCAGTTGAGTTTACTGCTATATCCTCAGGGACTAGAATAATGCCTGACATATAGTCAGCACTCAAAACTATGTGTGTATGAGTACTCAGGAGCAAGATACAACAGAAACATATAATATTGGCCTTTCTTGAGTTATAAAGAATGAGTTGGAGCTTCCCAGAAATGAAATAGGCTACTCTAAGCAAAAGCAGAAATATGCAGTGGTCTTGTGTCATATTTAGTAATCTTGGTGGTCAGTTATTCATAAAGGACCTCTCCCCCCAAAATACACTAATTTCAGTGTACAATGATTGTTTTCATATCTAAATATGTTTGGCAAATATGATCTATGACACATAATCTAGCATTTACTTCAATATTATTTTTTTCTGGCTCTTCTTTTAATATAATCAGTAAGTATTTATTGTTTATCTACTATATGCTTGTTATAACAATCTGCCAGGGTATCTTCTTTCTAAAAACAATAAGAACCTTGGTTATCTGGCCTTATCAGAATGTTCTAGATAACAAAAATTTGCCACATACGTACCTTTAGTGTTACAAACCATTTTTTTAGTTTAGACAAAATGGGTGTCCTAATTATTTGGTAAAAAGCTAAAATTAAAATGATATTAGTAACACTATATTAGCAAGTTAAATAAATCGTAAATGTAATGCAGAAGGTTTATATATTTCTCAGCCTATTTTTTCTTTTTATTTTTTTTACTGTGTTATTTTATTTTTGAGAAAAAGAAAGACAAAGAGATAGAGCATGAGCTGGGGAGGGGCAGAGAGAGGGAGACACAGAATCCAAAGCAGGCTCCAGGCTCTGAGCTGTCAGCACAGAGCCCAATGCAGGGTTCAAATTCAAGAACTGTCAAATCATGACCTAAGCCGAAGTCACACTCTTAACTGACTGAGTCACCCAGCGCCCCTCTCTGTTTTTTTTTAATTAAAAAAATGTTTATTTATTTATTTATTTATTTGGGGGGTGAGGAGGCGCTGAGAGAGGGAGACACAGATTCTGAAGCAGGCTCCGGGCTCTGAGCTGTCAGCACAGAGCCCCATGTGGGTCCTGAACTCATGAACCGTGAGATCATGACCTGAGCCGAAGTCAGACACTTAACTGACTGAGCCACCCTGGTGTCCCTCAGCCTATATTTTCATATTAATTTTGATTTTAACAATTTTCTTAAGACTGTAAGTTCCACCAGGGCAGAGACTGTGTAGCTAAGGGCACCTAGCAGAATACGCCACATGTAAGAGGCTCTAAAACCATGCCAATAATGATGAACCATGGCATAGAGCACACATATGTAAGGGTATCCTGTAGATGAAACACTTCCAATTTGAATTGCTAATCTGTGAAAACTTTAAATTCTGACACACTGAAAATGTTATATACAGTTTTAAACACATTTACTTTTTGTTTTTGTTTTCAGTCTGTCTCCAAAGTGAATAAAAGGAGAAAGAGCTTTGGCAACCATCAGCACAGTGCAGAGGCTCACAAAGCCACTCCCCCATTCATATTCATATCCTACCATGGAGAAAGGATTTAGGGTTCTTGGAGCATCCTGAGTGGGAGCTGAAAAACAAATGCTATGGTTTTGAGAGTACTGCAAAAAGCACTGAAGAGAAATTAAACAAAGACTCTGAACCTTATTTGTGTTCTGTAACACTGCTTCAAGGCAACATTTTTACTTTTAAATGTATGCCCTCATTTACTCAGGAAATTAAGAAATGAACTCCCCGTGTCAGTGTCCCTGCTACCAAAATAACGTAGCCAACGGCTGATTTACAACTGAGTACTAATTGAACAGTTATGGTTTTAACTATATCAGCATATCTGCAGGTTCCTTAGATAAATATTCGAAGCATTTCCTGTAGATTTTATATGCAAAGAAAATAGTAACGAGAGTCCTAGAGCAGACAGGATTTTGCGGAATCTTTAGCACATCATTCTGCTTATTTTTCTTAGTTCTATCTCATTTTTGACACATATTCTCAAAGACCTGCTATTTCAAATATAAATGTTTTCATTAACAACAAATAGGAGGTTTTAGAGAAATCACAGAGTCTTATGTCTTTAGTAATGTAACAGATATTTTAGTTTAACAATTATTTATATGGAGACAACTTTAACTTCCTTCCTATTACCCTGGTTCCTTTTCCTTCTAGTGCCAATAATCATGTTTAATCATTTTAATGAGTTCTTCCATTTACATGGCTATATATTCACGTAGATGCCTTCAGACCAGGAAAAAAAAAAATGAATAATCAAGTAGCACATCCTCGCATGTGAAAGGAAGCAAAAAGGATACTTCACATTGGAACTATAGAGAATTTACAATTCAACTCAGCATGCTTACCTCAAAGACTCTTATTACTGATCATAATTTATAAAATTTTACAGCCGAAAGGGAACATATAGCTCTGGGCCAGACAACGATTTTGCACAGAAGGAAACTGTGGTTTGTGGGCATCTAACGGAGTTTTCAAGGTCATGCAGCCAGCTGGGTCATTCACCCAGATACACTGAGACAAATCAGATAACTGAAGCTTGTGTTAGTGCACAGCGTAGGTTGAGCAAACATAAAGGAAGGAGACTGGCAAGCATAGGCCATATTTTGTCCTGAGAAAGAGCACTGTAGGCTCAAGGCTACAAAGATAGCCCAATTTCAACTGAAGACAAGGTTGAGGGATGCCTTCAAAGATGACAATTTAATGAGGCTATCAGAACTTAAGAATAAAAAAGGCAAGATGTAGACTCAGGTGTTGAAAGTGTTCCCCAGGATGAGATGTGGCAGGTGCCCCATCACTGCAGGTGGCAAGAGAGTGCTGCACATATGGACAGATGAGGGTGACAATTAGGAAAGGGCTGTAGAAGTGAGAAGCACAGAAGGACAGAGGGACAGGCAGTGACTGCAGACAGTAAGAACAAAAAATCAGAGACGATTTTCAAATACATGGGCCCAGGCATCATGGGAAAGAGAGATAATGGTGTGCTGGTTTAATCACGTTGTGTTACTGAGACTAAATTTTAAAGGGACTTCCATTTGCTGAAAGCAATATTCATTAACATCTAATTCAGTAGCACTTACAGCTAGTGTTGGTAGATTGTTTGCCTAGAGATATCCTGCTCTTGCCCTTTTCCTGAAGCCATGTGTACCCCAAATGGACAAGTACATGTATTATCACTGAAGAATAAAATACACATCAAAAACACATGCTCAAGGGACATTTTCCTGCAGGGATGCAGCACATTTGAAAAACAGTTTGCTGAAGAGAAGAGGCCCTTACTCTGTTGTCCCTCTGAAATGAAACCCGTGGGGAGGGAGGTAATAAATAGAGAACCTGTGGGATATTAAAGCCTCCTTCTGTGGACCGTGATCATTCACTATAGCTGAGTAATTGTCCTCCTAGCCAAGATGTCTCTTTGGCGTGATCTGATAGTTTGTAACTCTGCACCAGGAAAGGAATGAATTCTGGCACAGTGTTGAACTGAAGACTTAGAGGAGAGGGAGAGCGTCAAGTGATGAGTTTCTCTGTAAAGAATGAAAGAGAGAATAAACAAATGAACAAAAGGAGAAACTATTCATCTGCTTGTGCGATTTTGGTAGGTTACGGATCCATTCACCAAGAAGAAACAGTGCCTTACGTGGAGAAGGACAGGGCGTCAGTTCGGACATGGTACCTCCCCAGCAGGAGACCAGAGCAAAATGCTCATCGTGTGTCACCCCCCCACCCCCCACCTCCCTCGCCTTAGTGCCACATTTCCCTCTGGGGCTTTGCAGTCTGGGAAGCTCAGAACTGGAGCTTGCTTTTCCTAAGCCATTCTGCTCACATGTGGGAGAGCACCAGAGGCAAGTATGTTCAATTCTTAGCCCTGCCTGTGTTGGGCAACACAGGTTTTTGGTGAGACAGAGTGTGGGAAGAGGTACAAGAAGGAGAATTCCACTTGCAGAGAAGCTGAAATGTGAGGTAGACCAGAAGTACACGAATAAAATACATTTCTATGCTTTTTCAGTTAATATTTGATCTAGCTAATTTTTATATGCACCATTTCTAATGAGATGTCCAAGCATGAGTTTTCAGAGTAAGCAATGCAATTATTTCCATTATTATTTTGGAAGCTATATTGTGTTATTTCTCCAAAGGGCTTCAGTAACTTCATACAATACAGCAACTGTCCTCAGAAATATCCTCACTAGAATGGTACTAGTATTTCATAATAATGCAGCTAATAAAATAAAAACACATAATATTTTACAGAGGTAAATAACACGAATGCATTCATTTTCTCTATTTTTATAGCTTGTCATTTCACATTGAAGGTATTTACATACAGTTATGTTTATGATACTAACATGGTGGCAAATCAAACACAAGTTGAAAAAGATACACACTTGACATTAAAAACATTTAAATAAACCTTAAGAGAGATTAAGCTTTAAAGGGCAAATAAATGTAGGTTTAGAACTAGCATTGATATATTTATAGAAATTATTATGTAATATCATGTTATATATAAACACATAACATATTACATATACATATAGTTATACACATACATACATATATGTATGTAAAGAGAGAGTTTTAGGTGAAACGAGAGTGGCTTCATGTATATAGGATCATGGAACTGCATTTCAGAAATGACCTAGTCTAACCCCTTTAGATTACTGATTTATCTGCAGAGGCTTTAGCTTTTATTTTACAATGAGGAAATGGAAGCTTAAGAGAATTCACTGTGTCTTATTTCTTCAGAACTTGTTCAAGTCTCCTTGGAAAGCAGATAATAATGAATGTACTAAGTTATTGTAAGAAAATTGGCAATTAACAAGAGGACAGGGGCTCCATATAGCTTGCACACACTGCAGCTTTCATTCATTCAACACACTTTTACTGCATGACTCCTGCATTGTGCATTGTGCTAGGCAGACACTCAGGCTACAGCAGTGGGCCAGACAGACAGGATTCTTGACCTCATGAACATCAGAGTCCAGTGAGGGATACACAAAGGTAGAGAGGTGGTTGGAAGACCCCAAAGTAAAGTCTCAGAGAGGGGTATATAAATGATGGCAGACTGAGGTTGTTGGGGTAAGCAAGTGTCTGACTGCAGAAGGCCTTGTGAGCCTTGCTAAGTTTAACACTAGTCTTAAGAACAAGGGAGAATCATGTAAGAATTTTAAGGAAGTAATAGATGTGAACAACTTGTATTTTAGAAAGATGACTTCTGATTTAAAAGGGGAGAGTCAAGGCAGCCAGACCAAAGAGAAGGCTGCCACAGTATCTGAGGCAGAACACAACATCTTGGACAAGGAAAGCAGGAGTCTCAACAGAGAGAAGTGGCCTTATATTTTGGAGGTAAAACCGAAAGAATTTTGTGACTGACTAGGTGTGAAATGTGAGGGAGGTGAAGACTCAGAGAGGGTGCCCAGTTTCCTGTTTTAGTAAGTAAGGTAAACAGGAAGCCATCCACACATTAAAAAAATAAAAACCATAAAACAAACAAAAAACATAGGAGGAGAAAGAAGTATTGAGCATAGGATATGCATGAATCCAAACAAACCCCTCCCACATACAAACTCATACATACGCCCCTGCTGGAAAGTGGGGAAAAGAATGTATTTTACAGCAAAGTAGCATAAGTCCCTGTAACTTGGGCATTATTATAGAGTTAAATCTTAGTTATACAGATCTTACATTCAAGTTCAGTTTATCTGTGGCATATCTCAACAGATTAAACATAAGATAGTGTGCTTTCATTCATTTTTTCTTTAAAAAAAATCCTGTTTAATTCCTTTGGAGTCCACATCCTACCAAGAAAATTCTTTGAAAGACAGGTATGTAAAAAGTTCCTTCAGGGAGCTCTTGACTTGGGGTTCAAGCCAGGAAAAAGCAAACATACTTCCAGTTTTTGTTGACTCATACAGTCATAGCAAAGCTTCATCCCTTTGGTGGCAATTACTTTTTAGAACTATAGGTACACACATAATCAGACCTAAATACAAACTGCATTTTAAATGTAAATATTAATGACTCCTGGATTAATTTTTGAGTTACTGACCTCTGTTAGTTCTTATAGTCAGAAGTTGACCATACATATGCATTTGTAAAAGGCTTTCAGAATGATTTCTTGAATGTGTGACAAAAAGCACAGGCAACAAAAGCAAAAATAGACAAATGGGAATACATCAAACTTAAAAACTTATGCACTAAATGGCACAAACGAGAGAATGAAAAGGCAACCTACAGAATGGGAGAAAATGTTTGCCCATCATATACCCGACAAGCGGCTATAGCTAGAATTTAAAAAGAATTCTTACAACTCAACAACAACAAAAACAATCCAAATTAAAAATGGGTGGAGGACTTGATTAAACATTTTTCCAAAGATTATACACAAATGGCCAACAAGTATGTAACGATAACAACAAAAAACTTCACTACTCACAGAGAAATACAAATCAAAAGAACAATGACGTATCATTTCACACCCAGTAGGATGGCTACAATAAAAACAAATGAACATATGGAGAATAAATGTTGGCAAGGCTATGGAGAAACCGGACCTTTGTGTACTACTGGTACAACTGTAAAATGATGGCATTGCTAAAACAGGATGGAGGTTGCTCGAAAAATTAAAAATAGAACTACCATATGATCCAGCAATCCCAGTTCTGGGTATACATCCAAAAGAACTGAAAACAGAATCTCGAACAGATATTTGTACATCCACGTTCATGGCAGCACTATTCACAACAGCCAAGAGGTGAAAGCCACCCAAATGTCCGCTGACAGCTGAGTGGATAAATACACTATGTGCACATAGTGGAATATCACTCAGCCCTAAAAAGGAAATCCCGTCACATGCCACAACATGGATGAACCTTGAGGACATTATGCTAAGTGAAATAAGCCAGTCACAAAAAGGGCAAAAACTGTATGATCCCACTTCCATGAGGCAGCTAATGTAGTCAAATTAATAGAAACAGCAAGTAGAAACAGAAGATTAGTGGTTAGCAGGGGCTGGGAAGAAGTGGGGAGTAGGGATGTGCTTTATCATGGGCATAGAGTTTCAGATTTGTAAGATGAAAAATTTTTGGAGATGTGTTTCACAATGATGTGCATATACTGCTGAACTATACACGTAAAAATGATTCGTATTTTTTAACTGGTCAATTTTAAGTTTCCTGATTTTTATCACATTAAAAGAAAAAAAGACCACATGTATGATTCCATCATACGAATGTCAGGAACAGGCAAATCTATAGAGACAGAAAGTAGACTAATAGCTGCCAGGGCTGGGGAGATTAGAGGAAATGAGGAGTGACTGTTAATGGATACAGTGTTTCTTTGGGGGGTGATGAAAATGTTCTGGAATTAATATTGGTGATGGTTGCACAACTCCGTGAACGTATTAAAAACCATTGAATTGTACAACTAAAAGGCTTTTTGCTGTCTAGTGACTGACACACTTGTGTTTCCTTCTATACAGACTCTCTTAACTGCCAAAGACTGTGAAGCAATTCCACACCATTCAGCACCCCCTTCAAACACTAATATATAAAGACTTCTTTCGGGTATCTTAAGAATTATTCTCTTTGAACCACTGCATTCAGCTCCCTAGGAATCCTAAGGCAACAAGCTAGAATGCAGCATTAATAATGTTATGCTAAAAACGATGGCATGATGCCAAATGATTTCAAGAATAAAAATATGAAATTCCCTTGCTTGAGAGTTTAGTGTGCATTGCAGAAACAACTATATGGATCACTCAGCTTGAATAAGATGTTTTGACATCTTATCTCAACATGTAAAATTAAAACTACATCTTCAATTTGCACTAAAAGCTTTGTGTTTCATCTAGGTTAAACTCAGATAAGAATTCAGTATGAAGAAGATTAGGTGTAAGAATCTTGCTTGTCTTCTTTTTCCCCCTCAAATTTGAAAAAAAAAAGTTCAGTAATTTGTAAATATCTTGCAATAATACGATAACTATTTTGAAGATATATTATGCTGACACTTTAATAACATTTTGAGCAGAAAAACAAAGTAGAGATTTTATGAAGATGACAGCAATCACTTCATCTCAACAGATAATCCATAATGATTATAATCAATAGAACTTCAAATTGTATTTTCTACATATATTTGCTTATTTTAAGCTCTGTTACTGTTCCTTATTTTCTGGTTATCTCAGAAGTCCAGGATAATATAATACCTCTTACTTTTAATAGAAATGATTATGTGGGTCAGTCAGAAGGGGGGTCATGTGTGTGCCAATCTTGTGCCGGTAAACTCAAAGACCACAGATCAGTGAACATGAAACAGTAGACTCACACATCCCAGTCCTGGTTACAGAAATTGTCTTCAAGCCTCTTCCTTTTATTAACCTTTCTTTTTACTCCCCACTCAGTTTACTTTCAACTTGCCTTTATGTGTGATACAATCCCCTCTTTACCAGCCATAGGGATAGGTGGACCCTCTCTGGTTTTAACCTTCAGTGCTGTGTTCATGTCCTCTCCCCGAGAATATCCAACAGAGGACCCACCATGCATCCTCCACCCAGGACTCAATAAGCCCCCTAGAAAGTACAGATATAGCAAGAACCACCAGGAGAACAGACCCAACAGAAACAACATCAGAGAAAACACCCATTGGGTAGAAAGAAAGGCTCCTGACTTTACAAAAAGATGTGATTCTGAATGACACAAAGGCTTATTTTTTCCAAAGCAACAAATCCACTTAACACTATCTTTTGAACGAACTGTTAGTCATCTTAGCAAATAAAAGAGATGGGTATCTTTAGACTCAAATATGGAGCATCAATCACCTGTAAGTCACAGCTATTCTTAAAGGGCTTTAGTTTGCTTTTCTGTTTTTCAAATCTTAGGCAGCATTATTCTATTACTTGAACTCAAACTATTCCTCAGAAGTAGGAAAAATCTAGTAATTTCCTGCAAGTTCATTATTATAAAAGGTAGAAAGACAATTTTCATTGCTGCAGAGCCAGCCTGGATGTTCATTAAAAGCACCAGGCAGCACGGTGGGACCTAGAATTAATGGGACACAGTGTTAGCAGCCCTGGGGAACAAGCGTTGATACTGATTGCAAATCGTCCATGATGATATATACGGGAATCTCAAGATCCTTCGCTGAAGTAGTATGAAATGATGTATGAAAGGTAGGGCACTGAAATACAGGACAGTGTCTGGGAAAAGAAACATTTTTCTCATGTTCAAACAAGGAATTTAAATCCAGGCTGTTCCATCGTTAAGACCTAAAAAGTAAAAACACTTCTAACAGTGACTAAGACTTAGGTAGCACTCTGCATGCACCAGCCACTGTTCTCAGTACTATGCATGTACTCATGTAAACCTCAAGCGCCCCAGCTACTCCAAAAGATAGCATTATTGTTCCCATTTCACATAAAGCACCCGAGGTGCAGGGAGGTTAAATGACCTGCCTGATACAACACAGCTAGTTAACAGAGAAACCAAAATTTAATCACATAGCATGGCTCTCAAGTCTATGTTTTTAACCAATAAAACATGTATTTTTTTAACAAGTATCAGTTTTTTTTATGATATCCATTTTACAGTGACAGTGATTTTTTTTTTTTAATTACGTGGCTATACCTACATATATGTGGTTCAATCTTTCCGATAAACACGGTTGGTTAATTAAGAGAAACTGTCAACATTGTTAGTGAACACATTTAGACTAGCTGGGGGTATAGACCAGTCAGATGGTAGAGTCCACTGTGATGACTAGTTATTCTGGGCCACGTTTCTACACGGATCATTCTGCTCTTTGAAATCAGGGGCTGCCATCTTTGTATTCTGAGCATCGAGCCTAGTGTAAACATTCAATAAGTGTGTCGAATGAGGATAGAAGGTAAATAAATCAACACCACATAAAGGAGATGTCGTGTGGCACAAGAGACAAGCACACTGAAGAGGGAGGAGGAAGGGAAAAGAGTGGTGGCCGCCAGCTCCTCCTCCCCGCTTTTGTCCCACGGCTTCCTTACTCTTCGCAAGAACTCCGTGGCCCAGGCTCCACCACATCTTTCTGCGCTTGAAGGGAGTTCAGGCAGCAGGGCAAGGGGCTGGAAGAGCCAAGAGTGAAGTCAGAAATCAGAGGGTCCCTGGCAGGGAGGCTGCAGTGGCTGAGTCACACCTCCATCCAGGATGGCTGGCAGGAGGGAGACATCGCATAAGGGGGTGAGTGGGAGGCAGGCAGCAAGGGGCCCTCACCTTGTTCTCAAACAAAGAACCAAGAAGTCAAACTGAAAGAGAAAAGGATTTTTCCTCCTCTCACTCAGGGTCTTCTGTCTTCCTTTGAAGATGGTGTTAGAAAAGAAAAGGCAGTGTTGAAAGGGAACACAGAGGAAAAGTCGGATTCATGCCTAGAGTTAAAACAAGTTTTAAGAGCCAGTGTAAATCAGCAGTTAATGCCTTTGAAAGGGACACACTACCAGGTTCTGGAGCCCGGCCTGCTGACACTGTTAATTATTCCCAGAAAAAAAATATTGGAAGTAAGGGCATAAATTGAAAGGAAACTCAATGACCTTGCTTCTCCTGGCCTTCCTGAATCACACCTTTGCCTTTTCCTGGAATGCTGCCAAAATGCCATCTTTCTGGTGAGGCCTTTCCTGATCACAGGAATGACACTTTATCCAGATAGCTCTTAGCTGTCACTTGTGTAACCTCTTCACTTATTCAACACACAGATATTGCATGCCTGTGATGTGCCAGGAGATCCAATGGCACGTGGAGATACAGTGAACAGAAGGGACACAAATTCTGGCATCAAGGGAGCTTAGATTCTACTACCGTATATGGTGTATTAAATTATGGTTGTTATGCTACATATTACATATTGTTATAAGTCTCTTTATTGAACAATAAACTTGTGATAGGCAGCCTTCATGTTGCTTACATTTTGAAGTCTCGTCTTGCCTAGCAGATTGTCTTGCACAGAGCCCACAATGCATTAAAACAAAACAAAACAAAACAAAACAAAACAGAAACCAACCTGAGTTCCACCCTTTGAAACCAGTAGGAAATCTAGACTTCATATAGTACTGGAACATGCTACCTTTGATTAACTTCCAGGAGAAAACCTTACCTTTGTATTTGGAATAAATTCTCATATATTAGCACATACTCTAGACATGAAAAAGTGGACACATATATACACTTGGTCAGAGGAAAGGAAACATTCCATTTCTATTTCCAATGTACTAAAATGATATAACAACAACAACAAAAATTTAAAAACAATCTTGTGAAGTACTCTCCAAAGGGGTATTTACTAAAACAAGTTAAGGGAGAGGGGTAGAAGAAGCAGTTTTAAAACCAGTGACTGACCTAATTGAAATTATTCTCAAAGGAATCTAAATAAGTATGTAATGAAGTGTTTCTTAAATTTCTGCTCATTTTGAGAAAGTATGACAATTGTAATAACCAGAATAGATTAAGTACTTCCTCATCTGACTTTAATCTCCAAAACAGTCAAGTGCATTGATGGAAACCTCAACGTAATTAATAAATCACCTAGTAGTGACCACACTATTGAGAAAGATACTGCTCAGCATAGACAGCGAGTCTATAATACACTATTATTTACACCAGGAAACAACAAAAAAACACTTAAGTTATAGGTTAGTGACTTCCTCAGGGGAGATAAAGCTCTTCCTATAATTCAATGCATCTTACTTACTTCTCTTCTCCCTCTTCTCATTTCCTTTTCTCATGTATTTAGCAAATATTTATTTTTCACATAAGCCTCAGAAAATTCTATCTGAAAGCAAGCAGGGTATAAATAATAAATACGCTTCACAATTCGATCCCTCACTTAGCCTAATCAATCAGCAGTATTTCTTAAGCAGACTGACCTGTGCGGAGCATTATGCTGCCCTCCTTCCAAGTGAACTAAACCTGGCCTTGTCCTGCCAATAAACCTTCATCTGAAGATAGAACCATTTTCTAAATCTTCTGTTTTCCACCCAAGTATAGGTGAGACATGGCTTAGCTTTAAAAATTCCTAAGGAGACAAGGGTGATAAGTGATAGAAGAAATTCATCCCTCTGGCATCATCATTTCAGAATTTCAGTGACATCCATGGAACGAAGTCCCCATCAAGCCAACTAAGGAAACACCAAAGCTTAACACTTGATCTACGTTGACACGATTTTCCAACAGACGTTATGTCATGAATCAATCTGTACAAGTATCTTTCAACTGGGGGTGTAGAGATGAAGAAGCTTCCCCAGAGGTGTTAGGAGAAGGTGGGACTTTTTTAAACTCTACTCCTCCTCAGACATCCTGAGACTTCCTGCTCCCTTAAAACTCTTAGGGATTAGCTGCTGTTGATGGGGGCATGTCATGGCCCTTGAGAATGTTGCGGGGGGGGGGGGAGGGATGAGAGAAACACTGATCTGCACTCACTAAAAGCCTTGGCTCTCCTCAAGGATGATCTATACCCTATAGCTCCAGGTCTAAAAATAGAAACAGAAGGGTCACCAATTCATATCATGACATTCAACTGTTGGGTCACCAAATTGACTGATCCCTTCCCCAACCTCCTGTTTAACAGACCTGAGATGACCTTAAAACACATCCTGGAACTCTGATCAAAAATAAATTTCATTCATTTTTAATGCTGACCTTTCTTTTTCTTTCTTTCATTTCTTTTTTTTAATAATGGGAAAATGTTGCAACACTGAATGAGAAAGACAGCAAATACACAAAGCAGATGCAACTCATTTCTGACCAGACACAACACAAAATCACCCTTGCAGCTGTGTACCAAATGCTCGTGCCCTCAATAAAAGAGCCATACATGATGTAGCCGTGAAACCGTTGACAGGGCTATATGGTCACAGAAGACCCTACAAACCTGCTGCTGTGGACATGAGGACATGATGTGTGAAGCTGGACCTGATGGGATTCCGCACCTGCTTTAATGGTGCCCTGAAGGCAAGTGTTAGTGTTTGCTTAGCATCTGCAATAATGTGAGGACTTATTCAAAGTAAACTTTGATTTCGTACATTTTTTTTTTTTTTTGGTATCAGCTAAACACATGTACACACAAAATGACATCAATTCCTGTGAAATTCATACTTAAATACCCAAGGGCTCATAGTCTTGGTAAAAAATACATAATAAACAAATCATCTAGATTATTACAGCACAAAATGTCCCTTTTCAAACACATATACATTTATAACTTCATTCAAATCACAGGTTCTTAGGCTTCATAAGTATTGGGGGTGGGTGGTTAATGCATGGGCTTTCAGAGGGTTATGAAACCACTTAGAATCACATATGTATTTCTATGGGCCAAGAGTCCATGATTCTCATCAAATGTTCAAGAAGGTAAATGACTCCAGAAAGTTTAAGAATCAGTAGTTTAGACAGGTGAGTGAGAAGTCAAGGGTATATTCAATTGCAATCCCATGCCACAAGTAAGAGAAAACAGAAAATGTCAGTTATGTATACATGACCACCTTAGACACATATCTGAATAGATCCAAAATACTGGGCCATGGTGAGTTCCACTATTAAATTATGACTCAGGAATTTATTATCTGGGGGAGTTGAAAAAGAGAGTACACATGCTACTAAAGACAAAAATTTCTGGGTTACAATTTCAGTAAGATAGTCCCTATACTTAAAAATAGCTAGCTATAAATGGCATACAATAAACAGTACATATGTAAATTATACAATTAGATAAGTTTTGACAAGAATACACCTGTGAAACTATCACTATGATCAAGACAGTGAACATGTCCATCATCTCCAAAAGTTTCTCCACAATTCCTTAGTAATTCCACCCTTGAGCCCTGTCCCCAAAATGTTATTGCATTTCCCAGAGTTTTATATAAATGGTTGAATGGTGACCCCCAAAATGATACGTCTATGTCCTAAGGTGCCTGGGTGGCTCAGTTATTTAAGCATCCGGCTTTGGCTCAGGTCACGATCTCACAGTTCATGAGTTTGAGCCCTGCGTTGGGCTCCGTGCTGACAACTCAGAGCCTGGGGCCTGCTTCAAGTTCCATGTCTTCCTATCTCTGCTCCTCCCTTGCTCACTCTCGCTCTCTCAAAACTAAACATTAAAAAATTTTTTAATAAAAATAAAAATAATAAAACAAATGATATGTCTGTGTCCTAATCTCTGGAACCTGCGAACGTTGCCACATTTGGGAAAAGAGTTTTTGCAGATATAACTGAGTTAAGCATTTTGAGATAAGAGATATGGATAATCGTGGATTATCCAGATGGGTCCTAATTCTAATGATAAGTGTGATACCACACTGGGAAGAAAAAAAAAAAGAGAAAAGACAATGTCAACATAGAGGTAGAAAAGAGGCAGAAGCTACCAGTTCCAAGCCAGAAGACATGGAATGCCAAAAGCCGCCAAAAGCTGAAGGATGCAAAGAAAAAGGTTCTCCCCTGGAAACTCTGTGGACAGTGCACCCCTGCCAACACCCTGATTGTTTTACTTCTAGCCTTAAGAACTATCAGGGAATTTAAAGCCACCAAGTTTGTGGTGACTAGTTATGGCAGCCACAGGAAATTAATTCATATTCTTTTTTGCCTGGTTTCTTCCATTCAGCGTAATTACTGAGATTCATTCATGTTGCAGTATATATTAATTTCTCACTCTTTTTTTATTGCTGAATATTATTTTATCATGTGGATATACTAATTTGTTTATGTATTCAACTGCTGATGAACATTGGAGTTGTTTTTAGTTTGGGACTATGACAAATACTAAAATATATATATATATATATGTTCTTTGATTTACATTTGAATTTTTGGTGCTACCATCCTTTTGACTTGATTTCCTGAACTGTTAAAAGTGTAACTAAATTAGTGTTTCATCTACTAGGAATAGGGCCAGGAAGATAATGAAAGGATACCTGTAGGCAGCAAAAATAAATTTAGTAAAGAAGATGCATTTTATTCATAGGAGATATCTCATTTTCTAGAGGACCTCTTATTTAAAAAATAGTTACAATTATTTTAATAACCTTAATGTTCCTGTGTCCATACCCATGGGAGATTAAAAGAGATTATTAAAAGGGGTGAGAGAAGAGAAAGGTTCTGCTATGGCAGCAAACACAATGACCAGCAAGAATACAACAGCTAATAGCCCAGAGTTCAGAAAAGAAATACAAATCCAAATCAAGAAGAATAATTTGGCCACCTAGGCTATTTAGGTATTGAGTTACAGGTCATCTTGATATCTAAAAAAATGATTCTGAAAATATCAATATTATACCAAATACTTTCTAAAGGGGTCATATATTAGAAAGATTTCCATCTAAAACAGTTATGCTTAAATAGTTAACTCTTGGACCACCTGGGTGGCTCAGTCTGTTAAGCATCCGACTTTGGCTCAGGTCATGATCTCACAGCTCATGGATTTGAGTCCCACGTTGAGCTCTGTGTTGGACAGCTGAGATAGAGCCTGGAGCCTGCTTTGGAGTCTTTGTCTCCCTCTCTTTCTGCCCCTTCCCCACTTGTCTTTGTCTCTCTCTCTCAAAAATAAATAAACATTAAAAAAATAGTTAACTCTTAACCATCTATATGGAGAAGAAAAATATTCAGAACCATGTAGTTCCTGAAAAATGGAAAATAGCTAAATTTTTAATGTAGTTTTCATTCAACTATGTACTTTGGCTTACAGACCTAATTATAAGATAGTACTCCCCATGGATGCAATGTGAGTTTCCTGGTTACTACAGTACTCCCAGCATCCAGCCCAGTGCTCAAGCCCAGCTGGGCATGGTATTTATCAAAGGAATAGATGAATGCAGTTACCTCAATGGATGGCAAGATGGCTGCATGAACAACAAATCTCTATTTTAACTAATTTAGTATTAAATCTTCTTTTTAACATTGCTCGCTCACTCTGGAATGGGATTTGGGATTCTGGTATCTTCTCAGATCCCTTAAAGTTTAAACATTTCATGATTTATAATAGGCATGTCACAAGTTTCCTGGTTATTTAGCATAGTTAAATGTCTGTGTCTAACCTGATAGGTGTGTGTGTGTGTGTGTGTGTGTGTGTGTGTGTAGACATTGCTATATATATATATATATATATATATATATATATATAGCTAAGATTTTCCTCAAAAAATCCAAATTAGGAAAAATGCAAAAACCAGAAAAATTACTTTGGTATCATTGTCACCGAAGTCCCGGGTAGCACATATTTTTTAAAAAGCATACAATAAAATTCAATAAAACAATCACAGCCAGAGCGATGGTGCAAGCTTACTTTCATTCTACTACCTGAAGCCAATAATTTAAATTCCTATTCCAAGGAGTTAGAAGTTAACGATATCTTTTTGCTCCCTATAAGACCTGGCAGCTCTGTCTAAAATGGTGTGTCACAGAAAAATTTCACCATTTAATCCTTAAAACAAAGTTTCCCTAGTCTTTGCCTTATTGCAAAAGAGAGTGATGTTGACAGAAGGATCAAACTGTTTGCCCTCAAATGCCATGATGAATGCATAACAGAGAAGAAAAAATGTGCATCTTAGATTAGATTACTGGGCTTCTAGCAAGCTTTCCCCTGCCAATTACAGAAGACTTTCCATTTACATATAAATAGCTCAGAAATTCCAACACAAATGTACTTGAAAACAGTGAATCAAGTAGTTCAGAAAAACATGGATTAGGTGCATTTCAATTTAATTTTAAGGTGTTTACAACAAGCATGTGTTCAAGTAAATAAAAGAAATGGAGTCAATTCTTATTACAGAAAGCAACATCTTTTTAAATTATTGAAATTATTCCCACACAGCTCTTAAACCCTTCAGTCAAGGTTTCTGTTAGCATGCTGTCAGGTTTTCTGCTTTAAAAAAAAAGGGGGGGGGATAAGTAGTTGGTTGTATAGCATTGTAGCCTGATGTGATGTCTGGGATAGATAATGCAGTTTTTTTGTTTTCTCTCAGGTTTTGTCTGGTCTATATTAGAGATGGCCCTTGACCTAGGTAGTGCCTTATAAAAGACATAAATGGATCAAGTTGCTTTTTGCCAACAGAACGTGCTTTTATCTTTCGGTCCTACTGGTTTAAATTTCTAGTCCTTGTCTCTCACACTGGAAGACATTCTGTAATGAGTATAACCTCATTAGGAGAGTCTAACCACTAACTCGCCACAGATTAACTACTCCATTTATTGATCTATTGCTTCTAAAGAACCACATCAACTTCCACTTCAGTTTCACAACTGGATTTGATAGATGGCATAGACAAACAAGTCTGTATGTGACCAGTATGGGCAGAGTTCAGATTTCTCAATTCATTTATGGGTCTAGATAGCACCCAGAGAAAAGGATGCTGCTTTTGCTAACTGTTCATGAATTGAAAATAATATTGGTGTTTCTTTATATTTTACAAAATATATCATAATTATTTGTTCTAGGTCAAGAACTGAAAATAGTTCACTGAATTCTGCAGATAAAATGGCTGAAATTTTTCCTACTAATAATGGTGTGTGTGTGTGTGTGTGTGTGTGTGTGTGTGTGTGTGTGTGAAAGAGAGTAAGTAACAGAGACATACAGAGACAGAGAAACTGCAGACCATTCTATAAAGGGGATAACTAAGGACATTTAGTGGCAAGCACTTAGTCTAGGGGGAGATTCTGGACAGTGCACATGGCAGAAACACAACTGATCTACATATATAGCTAAAGTGCTTACAAAAATGACTATGTAAATTTCATCCGCAGTTGATAAAGCACATATATCACTGAGTACCTATCATGTGCAGGAAGTCTAATACTGTTTGTCTACAAGTTACACAGTGTTCAGACACAAACCTTGATATATTTATAGGAAAAAAGTGCTAACTTGCTATTTCATAGGGCAGAATGGTGTCAGAATAGAAAGAAATCTAAACTCACAGACTGTAGCAGTATTGTTATTATTTTTAATCACAAAAGTTTCACACCTTTGACCAGGAGAAATAATTTCTTAAAAGGCAAAAGCAAAACAAAACATATATTTAGCTAACAGATTTGAATATAGGGCAAAAATAAGTCTTGTGTATTATAGAGAATTAATTTCTTAAAGTTTATATTTTAAAGGATATTAATATGATTAAAAGTTTTAGAAGCTCAAAAACAAACGGCAGATTAAATCTAAAAAAAAGAGTGCAGCTGTCAGTCAACTTCTGCTGTGTCTTTTTATAGACATCTGAACAACCCTGGGGGTAAAACTATTCCTTATTAGTGTTTGCAAATAAGTCGCCAAAACAGCAATGAACATGAGATTTGTTATAACCTAAGCCAAAGCTTGGTAAAATGAATTTGCATTGTTAAAACAAGTAATCAAAACCTCTGCAGCTCTGCCATTAGCTTCCACATCAAACAAGCTTATGATGAACACATGGGTCAGTGATAAACTGCAAGTGTATGGCTCGGAATGTGACTTTTTCCTTGCACTCTACCACGTTCTCTCCCTTCCATTCTTGCTCTACAAATTATACAAATTAGATTTTGCAATCAGCATTAGAAAAATCAGCACAAGGAAATCTCTATGCCTGCCATTATTGTTGAATATACTCAATAATCATCTTTCTAAACAAAGATAACAGCAAAAGACTGTGATGAATTTTTTATGCAGTGGAAAAACTGTAACTTATTAGTAATGGATATAGTACTGTTTGTGCATCTGCTTATTAAATATGCCAACAAAAAGGAGTTTTCTGGAAAAAAAATGAATAGACCTCATTATTTAAGACCTTGTTTCTCTAGCAAGTATTATCTGCTGCTAACATACTAAGCTTTTAGTAGTATTCTGAGGTCAGTCTCTTTTATTTTCTCTTACTATCACATATGTTGCTAAAGAAAAGCCTATGTATTTAAAAAGAAAAAAATGACCTATATTTGCAATCTAAAATGATTGGGTTTGGAAGAGGGAAAAAATTGTATGAATAATACTGCAAAAACTAAGTTATAAAATAAGATTTTCCCCAAATGTCACTAGAATCTGAACCTTCCTCTTAAAAAATCTGAGGTATACTCTAATGGATTAGGACACATAGTGCATCAATTAAAATTAAATAATCTTTACATAATCGCATATCTTTACATAATCTTTACTCCTCTTTAGTATCCAAGCAGATGTTTATTTTTTTTTTTTAATTTTTTTTTTCAACGTTTATTTATTTTTGGGACAGAGAGAGACAGAGCATGAACGGGGGAGGGGCAGAGAGAGAAGGAGACACAGAATCGGAAACAGGCTCCAGGCTCTGAGCCATCAGCCCAGAGCCCGACGCGGGGCTCGAACTCCCGGACCGCGAGATCGTGACCTGGCTGAAGTCGGACGCTTAACCGACTGCGCCACCCAGGCGCCCCCAAGCAGATGTTTAAAGAAAGTGTTAAGGTGTTTCCACCTGTGGTGTACAAAGCACGAGGTAGAGAGTAGCTGGACCAGTATGCTGTACACCTGAAACTAATATGTATCAACTGTACTTAAAATTAAAAAAAAAAATTTTCATAGAATAAGTTCTAGCAAACAGCTTTTATTAAAGCATCTTCTGAAAAATCACCATTAAAAAGATATTGAAGAAACCAGAGTTAATTTAAAGGAAGCAAACAGGATTCTCTAAGTAGTTACAGTTGATCAGATGCCACTACAGAACAGTTACCACATGAGCTTTCAACTGATTTAAAACTCATGAACATTGATCTGATTTCCATAAACCAGTGGCATCACCTGGGTGCAATAATGGAGAATTTAACAACTTCTATGGGGGCATAGTCCAGGGAAGGGGAAGCAGAGAATTACATAAGGGAAAGAGGTGGCTTCAGCTCACTGCGTCCCAGGGCCAGCTGAGATGACAATAGACAATGTCTCCACACTTTCCAGAGTGCTCTTCTGAGAAGTGGGGTCCTCTGGGGAGGCACTTTCTCCATTTTAGAGGTGAAACAATTGAAATATAAAGAGGTCAAGCGACATATTCAGGGCAAACCACAGATAAGCAGTCAAAGACATAGAGCTCCCTGTCTCTCTGGATCAGGTGTCTCTGGACAAGGAGGAATAAGCTCCTCTCAAAGACTTGTTTCATCTCAAGAACCAAAGGTTGTAATGAAAGTCACCCAGCCTCGGCAGAGAACTAAATACTCCAAATTACCCTATCAATACCTACAGTCCACAGGTAATGGTCATACACCTTTATGGCTCTTTTGCCATGAGTCTAAAAACAGTATATAAATGTAAGCCTACCATGTTAGAGGAAGATGAAATGACTGTTATACTTAAAAAATAAGGTATTTGAGTATTTCAATTTATAGTTCATCACTTTCCACACCAGCTATAATTTCAGCCGCTTCAACCCAGCAACACATTTTTGAAATGACTGAAAGAGTGAACCAGATACTCCTGATTTTTAAGAAAATCATTGTTAGTCAAAGAGAAGAGCAGCTTTACAAAAATATGACAGCATAAGAGAGGTTCTGGCAAGATTCCAGATCATGTCTCACAGGCAGTGTGAAAAGAGAACAAAAGGCAGTCACTATAATGTAACAGTGACAGAATCATAGGGACAGAATGCTAAAATCCAGTCTGCCAGAATCACTGCTTCTCCCACATTCCCAATTCCTTGCAGGAAGCCGTTATCCAGCTCAATCCAGCTCCTTACTACAAAGGAAGACTGGGTCCAGACTGGTGAGATTCTCCCTCCAGAACCAAATGACAGTGGGAGGGAGGTACAGACTTTGGGGTTGAAACCACTGCAACTAATCACTAAAAGGAAATTAGAGAGTTGAATTAGATACTTTAAAAAAACCGGCAACTTTCGTGGCCCCTGGGTGGCTCAGTCCATTGAGTGACCAACTCTTGGTTTGGGCTCAGGTCATGATCTCATGTTTTGTGAGTTCAAGTCCCGCATCGACTCCCCTGCTGACAGCACAGAGCCTGTTTGGGATTCCCTCTCTCCCTCTTTCTCTGCCCCTCCCTCACTTGCTCTCTGAATCTCTCTCTCAAAATGAATAAACTTAAATTAATATTTTTTAATTTTAAAAATCAGCCATGGTTTCTTTTAATTATGAAAACATATCATCATATAATAAGTGTCAATAGATGGTGTGGTTCGTTGTGTTATCATGAAATATTTTGGCTTCTTTTCCTCTTCTTTAAATGGGCATTGGTATAGTTGGAAGCTTCTACAGAACAAACAGGGAAGTCAGAGAAGATGCCAATTTTGAGTCCGATGAAAGATTTAGCTTTGCAGCTCCTAAAGAAATCTCATTGAGTGCTGTCACTAACACTCAAGCCCAGAAACTTCCTGGCCGTGTGGGGTGGGGTAGGGTGGGGGTGAGGGGAGCATTAGGCAACTGAAATTATCAAGTATGTGTGGCTGAAAAGAGTAATAGTAACATTGTTTGCATTAGTAAAACATGACTTACATAGGTACCCACTGTATTTACTTTACTATCAAGCAGAAATGTATTTGGTGAGAAAAGTTGAAAGCTAATGAGAGTCATCAGTGATACTATTTTGATTTTATAAAATGACTCTCATGCTGAATTAATGACTTGATAAAATGAAACATAAAAATATTGATATTATTGGTGACAATTAGTTAACCACTCGTACAGGTTTATAGAACTTCCCAGTTGAAAAAGCACTTTCTTGCACATTTTCTTATTTGTACCGCATAAATTGCCACTTTCCGTTTGCATATTTTGAATGGCTGACCCTGTAGTAAACATGATAAATTAAGGGCAAAAATTTACAAAAGGCTAAAGAACTTTAGAGGGAAAAATGTGTCAACATGAAGATAACCACCACCACAACAAAAAACTGTATGCATCCCTACACACACTGAACAGTTAAATAAATGGGTAACTAATGGTGGGAGACAGATTCCTCACTGCTGGAGTGGGAGATCAGAGGAAAGCAAGGGAATGGTGACTCGATTATTTTTCTAATAGATAATAGAATAGATAGTTCTAATTCTACTAGAATAATAGATTAGTGGACACCAGTATGAACTCATGTTTAGGTTAATATACATACAAATAATTACATGTAAAAGTGTGTATATACACAGATAAGCAACAGATAAATGTATTTCTTTGCTTTATAAGGTGAGAGGGCCTAGAAGCAACCAACCCCCAACCCCATGGTAGCAAAAATACTTCCCTACCTTGGTTTCTATTTTCCTGGAGAACTCTAAATACTTTGAGCACATACAGAAAGGAGAGGGGGTGGGGAGGAAGGGAAGAAGAAAATAAACACTGAGGTATAATAAATCTAGCAACACACACACAAGATCTATATGAGGAAAACTGCAAAACTCAGAGGAAAGAAATCAAAGAAGATCTAAATGAATCCTATTCCATGTACATGGATAGAAAGGCTGAATACTGTCAAGATATCAGTTTTTCCCAACTTGACATACAGAGTCAATGAAATCCCAATTGAAACCACAGCAGGTTATTTCAGGGATATCAACAAACTGATTCTAAAGCTTATATTGAAAGGCAGAAGACCCAAAATAGCCAACACAATGTTGAAGAAGAACAAGGTCAGAAGATTGACACCACATGACCTCAAAACTCACCATAAAGCTACTGGAATCAAGACAGTGTGGTATTGGCAAAGGAACACACAAATAGATCAGTGGAACAGAAGAGAGAGCTCCACGCAGATCCAGTCAACTGATCTGTAACAAGTGAGCAAAGGTAATTCAATGGAGGAAGGATAGTCTTTTCACCAAATTGTCCTCAAATAACTGGTCATCCACTTGCAACAAGAAAAAAAAAATTAGAGGTAGACTTTTCACCTTTTATAAAATTAATTCAAAATAGATCAGAGATCTCAATGTAAATCACCAAATTATAAAAGCCCCGGATGATAATTTAGGAGAAAAGCTAGGTGACCTTCGGTTGGTAAGGACATTTTATGAGACTGATATGCTGCCAACTGCATTAAGGAGGCAGGTAGAGGGTACTTTTTAGATATAACACCACAAGCACAATCTATGAAAGAAAAAAAAAAACAGGTAACTTGGATTTTATTAAAACTGTAAACATCATTTTATAAAGTGAAGACAATCCACAGACTGTGAGAAAATATTTGCAAAAGATGTTATCTGATAAATGACTTATGCCCAGAATATAAAAGAACTATTAAAAGTTATCAATAATGAGAACAAGAAGAATTAGATTAAAAATGGGCAAGAGATTGGCCAGACATCTCACCAAAAGAAATATACAGATTGCAAATGAGCATATGAAAAGATGCTCAACATATGTCATTAGGAAACAGCAAGTTAGAACAATAACACACCACTATACACCTATCAGAATGGCTAAAATCCCAAAGACTGAATACCAAATGATAACAAGGATGTGGGACAACAAGAACACTCATCCATTGATGGTGGAAAAGAAAATGGTATAGCTACTATGGAAGACAGCTTGGCGGTTTCCTAGAAAACTACACATACACTTACAATGCAATTCAGCAATCACACTCCTTGGTATTTACCCAAAAGAGTAGAAAACATGTCCACACAAAAGCCTGCACATGAATGTTTGTAGCAGTTTCGCTCGTACAGCAGTTTGTTTTCCAAAACTTGGAAGAAACCAAGAGGTACTTCAGTAGATAAATAGATCAATAAACTGTGGTATACCCAGACAATGGAATATTATTAAATGCTAAAAAGAAATGAGCTATCAACTAATCAAAACATATGGAAGAATGTTAAATACACATTACTAGGTGAAACAAGGCAATGTGAAAAGGCTACATACTGTATTAGTCCAAATATATGATATTCTGAAAAAAGCAAGCCATGGACAGTGTAAAAATATCAATGGTTTCAAGGGTTGGGATCACGAGAGAAAAAGAGAGGGATGAACAGGCAGAGCAGGGGGCATTTTTAGGGCAGTGAAAGTATTCTGTATAATAATGTCTTTGTGGATACACGTCATTATACATCTGGTAAAGTTTACAGCTCTGAAGAAAATTTAGAGGAGGCAGATGTAATTTCCAGTGAGGTTGATTAGGAAGAACTCCAAGGAGCAGAAATTTGAGCTGGTCCCTGGTACATGGGTAGGATTTGGACAGGAAAAGAACACACTAATTATTAAGTATTAACATGCAAGCTTCCTGAAACAAAATGAAATTACATTTCTCTTTATATAGCTCAAATGTGCTTTGAAGTCATCTGTAAGATGTTATTTTGATACATGCAAATCATGTTATGTTGCCTATACTACAACTATTATTTTTATAAATGGAAAGTTGTTTAATCTTGATACAGCAGTTTATATTATATTACAAAAGTGATTAAGAAAGTAATATGTTTTCATTAGACTATGCAAAAAAGTATGTCTATAGTCATAGGACTTAACTACATTTTCCTCCATTGCAAAAAGTAACCATGTAGTCTACATAATAGAACTACATCGTTTTACATATGAATTCCTATAACATAGCTAATCCATTCCATTAGACTTCCCATGAATTATCTAGTTAGCACATATAAAAAGTAAGAAATAAATGTTGCAGTCAACATCAAGGTTTAACTTCCCCAGAAGAATATAGGGAAAATTAACAGAATGTTCACCAGGAGAGTGTAAGCTTCCATAAAGCTTAACAGAGTTCTCAATAAATAATGCTGTTGTTTTCTTTTTTAATTACACACACAAAATAAAAGATTGAATTAAGATATCTAAATTTGGCCCTAGCTAGGATCTCTAGTGCAGTATTGAACAGCAGTTCAACAAAAGTTGAACAGAATGATATTGAACACAAGAGAGTGAACACCTTTTTCCTAATCTTAGAAGTATTTGATCTTTTGCCACTAAGGATAACTTTACTTGTAGATCTCTTTCGTAGGTTCTCTTTGAAAGCCAGGTTGCAAAATATTTCCCTTCCATTCATAGTTATCTGGTAGTTTTTGTTCTTGTTGTTTTTTTTTATCATGAGTGGGCGTTGAATTTTGTCAAATGCTTTATTTGCATCTTTTGAGATGATCAGGTTTCCTCTTTCTTAGTCTATTAATTTGGAAATTATGTTATATTGTTTTCATGTTAAACCAACCTTTAATTCCTGAAATAAATGTTACTTGGTCATAATATATTATCTTTTTTATGTATTGATAGATTTGATGTGCTAAAATTTTGTTAAGCATTTTTCCACCCATGTTTATGAACAGCATTAGTCTTAATTGTTTTCTTGTAACTTTGTTTTCATCACCAGGCATTCACTTCTAGAAGAAGAGTTTAAAGAAATTCTTCTAGCAGAAGGAAAGATGATACTATATGGAAATGTGGATTAATACAAAAGAATAAAAAATGCCAGTAGTAAAAATCCTAGATTTTAATCCAAGCTGATTTTAACAGATGTGCAAAAGCCTGCAACAGACCAAATATTTTTGAAAAAGACAAAGTTGACCAACTTGCACTACCTGATTTTATGACTCACTATAAAGCTATTTTAATAAAGACATCGTGCTAGTGGCATAAAGATACACAAAAGGGTTAATGGAACAAAATCGTCTAAAAATAGACCCACATTTACACGGTCCATTTATTATTATTATTTACAGAGCTGTCAAGGTAAATTAACTCAAAATGGATTATTTATCTAAATATAAAAACCTAACATTCTAAAAATTTAAGGAGAAAATATAAGAGAAATTCTTCATCACATTATGTTATGCAAATATTTCTTAGATAGAACAGCAAATGTATGAATCATAAAAGAAACAATTAGTTAATTGAACTACAAAATTTAAATTTTGAGAGACGCTTTGGGAGACTCTTAAAATTAAAAGTTTAGACTGGTGGGAGATATTTATGAGACATATATCTGGTAAAGACTTGAATGCAATAAATATAAAGAGCTCTTGCATTTCAATGACAAAAAACTGAATTTTAAAGATGGGCAAAATATTTGAACATACACCTTAGAAATGAAGCTATACAAACTATGACCAAAAACTTCATCAAAAGATGGTTAAGCCATTGGCCATTAACAAATGCAATGTCAAACCACCGTGGGATACCACTACACATATTAGCTAAAACTGCCAAGTCTGACCAATATGAAGAGTTGGCAATGATGTCGAACAAGCTGAGTTCTCCTGCAGTGCTGGTAGGAATGCAAAAATGGTTCAGACATTTTGCACAACATTTAATAATTCCTTCTAAGTTGAAACATACACTTACCATAAGATTCACCAACTGCACCCCTAGATGTTTACCCATGAGACATGAAAACATATGTGAATACAAAAATGTGTATGTTGATATCCACAGTGGTGTTATTTATAATAGCCCAAAACTGGAAATAACCAAATGCCTACAGACAGGTTAATGGATAAACAAATTGTGATATTATCCATATAATGGAATACTACTCAACAACGAAATGAAACAAATTACTCACACATGCAACAACATGGGTAAATCTCAGAAAGTATTATGTTAAGTCAGAGAAGCTAGATGTATGAGATTCATATGCAATGCTAGAAAAGGCAAAACTGTAGTGACATTAGGTACATCAGAGCTTGTACAAAAGGGGAACAGGGGTGATTTAGGGGATTGAAATGTTCGCTATCTTGATTTTGTTATAACTTCATTGAACTATACACTTAAAATTGGTGAATGCTATTGTAGGTGAATCATATTTCAATAAAAATGGCTAAAAACAAAGTATTTACCAAACTAGGGGAGAGGAATGAATGCTCACTTACACACTCAGTTCTTGCTCAGCACGGGGTGGTATGTGAGAGATGAAATGCAAAGACCCATTAAGGAAACAGTTCTTGTTTTGCAAAGAATTAATAGTCTAGTGGAGAAGATAGATATGCATAGAGCCAACTACAATATACTGATGATAAGTCAATAATAGATGTATAAATGGAATTTTTTATGCATAGGGGAGAAAGATGAATTCTGCAAGAGAAATTATGACAAAAACATGGCAACTATGTGGGGACTTAAGAGGTGATTAGGATTTACTTATTTTTTTAATATTTATTTATTTTTGAGGGACAGAGCATGAGAAGGGAAGGGGCAGAGGGAAAGGGACATGCAGAATCTGAAGCAGGTTCCAAGCTCTGAGCTGTCAGCACAGAGCCGATGCGGGGCTCAAACTCACGAACCTCAAGATCATGACCTGAGCAGAAGTCGGATGCTTACCTGACTGAGCCACCCAGGTGCCCCAAGGGGGATTAGGATTTTAATAGGTGATCACAACTGCATAATTGTGAACTGTTCCTATATATTTAGGTGTGTCTATCCCTCCATCCACCTACCTATTCTTTCATCTTTCAAATACCACTGTATTTAGATAAATATATTAATATCCACCCTTTAGCTAAATAGATTTTGTCCATTAACCACTTCATCTGAGAAACTGAGAAACTGAGGAAATTAAATCTTCAAATTTAGATACAATTAAGGGTGAGCAACCATCCAGTTGCTTAGGTTTTCCATGATAAAACTAGGAAAATTCCAGGCAGACAGGGAAGAGATGGTCACCCCAGATATATCAAAAAAGCTGTCATCATGATAGATACAAATTATATTGGTACATCAACCTCTATATAACTGGTTATCAAGCTCTCATTTGTTTTGATATTAGATTATAAAACATTATTCTCAGTTTTAAATACACTTTGCAGCAGATTTTTAGAGTTTACTCAACATGTTGTCAAGGCATCACCAAATGTCTGAAATAAAAGTCTGTTTTTCACTAGCTAGAACTAATAGAAAATAGGTTTAATTTATAGACATAATTTTACTTTTTTTTTTTCTATTGATTCTATAAAGGAAGAAAAGACGGGAGGTGAGAAGGAGGTAAGAAAAGAGCTGTAGACAAAATTGTGTATTGTAGAATAGCAACACTCCAGACTTTGTACCACAGAATTTATTGTCTTCTGCTTTACGTTTAATAATTTCTGAAGAACAGCTAAGAGTAAATTTGGACTGTATGACACTGCATATTTGCTACATATCCTAGCTGCAAAAACTTAAGTCTGATCCTATGAGAAACTTATCTACCTCAGTGTGTAACCTAGAGTAACAACAGGTGTCATCATAATAGCAGACACACACTCCAGCACCTGTAACAGTACCTACCGCTTAGTGGGAAGTAAATATTGTTGAATGAAAACAAAACAGACAGATTGTTAATTAAAGTTTATCGAACTACATACAGAAAAACTCCACATATACGAAACTGTATTTCCATTACAGATCCTGTACAGTTATACTATTTTTTAAATCATTTTATTAGTCAGTTCAATAATGAGACGTTAAATGAAACCAGAGAACATTATGGAATTCAATATACCTTTGAGAGGATCAAATAAAGTCCTACATCAAAAAGGCATCAGCTTCCCCAAGCCTCCAAAAATGTGTACTTTTACTTAAACTACCACTAGTACCTCATTCTGTATTTCCTGCACCGCTTAGACAAATAATACTGGTAGAGGCCTAAAATGTAAAGACAAGGAAGGTATAATCAGTTAACCCTGTTCACATATTCCCACATAAACAACTGTACCCCCTAAAGTAAAAAAGCTCAACGGGCTTTTTTGGTCTTTTATCTCAGGGTAAATAGCAGTTGCCTCCCCTGCCCTGACCGTGGGATGTGATACACATTTCTTCTGAATGGGTTGCAAAGCAAAGTGTCAGTTTTGCTTCCACACTTGGAGATGATTGTCCATTCTGTTGATGAAAATCCTAGAGCATGCAAGAAATAGAAGACAACACAACTCTAAACAAAAATATGGAACAACATGAATTAGTAGTTATAAACACTTTCAGATAGAGCAAGTGTTAGAATAAGACCTTGACCAAAGAACACAGGGATAAACAGTGACTGCCTCTCTCTATATGACAGATTAGAAGTGAAATGGGCCAAACATGTATGTACTCACACATACACACCAACATTTCTTGCCTCAGTCATATACATGCTGACATATTTAAATGCTAGCAATAATATCTTTGAGAATTATGGGCACAGGCTATGTATGGTTGGGCACTTTTTGAAATCACTGATTATCCCCCCTATTAGTTTGTGGGAAGCTACAGAAATATCAGACACAATCATGTTACATAGCAGTAAGGCAATACTAAATGGTTCTTTTTTTTCCAAATAAATTTCTTATTGAGGAAGTCCTTCTTAACTATCTCTAGTCATCAACAGAGTACTTCTCCTCCTAAAGAAAGTCACCTAATATTGACTATTGACTAGGCTGGTCACTATACACACACACACACACACACACACACACACACACACACACACCCTCTTATAACATTTCATGTTTGATATTTCTTATATTCCATGTTTAATACTGGATGAGCTACATCTCTGGGCCTCATTTTCTACATCTGTAAAGTGGGAATGAAAACAGCACTTACTTCATAAGCTTACTGTGAATGTTAAGTGCTTAAAACAGAGCCTCACAGATAGGAAGTTCTATAACTTCTAAGACATTATTGTTATTACTGCTTCTCATTATTGTTTGCTTTTAATTATTCCCTCTTTCATACCAATCTAAATCAACAAACAGGGCATTTTAGAACTAGAAACACCTTAGAGCTGACACAAGAAACCCAAATCTCTAGGTCAAATTCACTGATGTTTATAATTCTATTCCCTATAAACTCAAGATGTGCATTTTCCCAGAAGCCTTCTTTTGCATAAACAAGGCCCTTAATGACAGTGAGAAAACACTGTTAATTCAGTTGTGGTCCCAGCTCTACCAAGGACAGGTGGTGAGCCCCAGGTAAGTCACCTTCCTTTTGGTGGCCTCAGCTTACTCATTTCTAAAATAAAGTGTTTGTACTTGAAGATTGCTAAGGTCCCTCTTAGTTCTAATATTCTGATTCAATAAATCCCTTAGTGTTCTTTAATGTATTTATATGACGTTATAAATTTGGCTTTTTGACACTTTAGAATTTATCTCTAGACACTTAACTAGATTATAAGCATCAGGATCCTCTAGGGCAGGATCTTTATTCTCCTTTCCTTTCTCTCCTTAGCACTTTGCTCATTCAGAAATTAGATGATTAGCCAAAAAATGTCCAGTGAGTGAAAAATAAAGGATTAATAAAGCTATCAGTACTTACAGAAGCAATCTGGAATTTTATCGATGTTGCACTTATATTTTATTAATACTACTACTTAATTAAAAAGCTGCTTCATTTTATCATGTAAAAGGATATTTTTAAGGGTACCTTGTACCCATGTACAAGGGTATTTTACAAACCAAATACCTTTATCCTTTTTGTGGTTTTGGATAGATGAATATAGGCCTTAACATGTTCAAAATCGGTGCCACTTATTTTCCTAATGCATCCATTAAGATTATAAACTTCTCCCTAATGCCGTAAGAGATCATTGTGTAGTAGTTTTGTGATTAAAAGGAAACATTTTTGTTTATTACTATTGTCAAGTGATATAGTGTTTTACCACAGAATAAATATGCATAGGTACTAAATGTCAAGGACCAATAAGAAGCAGTCAGAAGTGCTGAGTAGACCCCTCACTTTTAGCTAGCAACACTGTTGTATAAGCTCACTCAGACTGAAAATGAAATTTTTTACAAGGCAAAATTTAATTAACATTTTGTCATCACCATACTGTTCTGTTGTAAGCTGATTTTCTTCATCAAGCTGTTAGGCGCTTATATACTTAAGAGGCTAAGATGACCTTAGACTACCACATCTACTACGGAACATTAGTCTTAAGAATTACGTGTTCAAATTTGTAAAGGTCTAAAGGTTTTCAAGGCAGCTGTAAACACATACTCTTCCTGAAGTGGAGGTTTCGCAAAGATCTGGAATGCAACCACTAAGATATATTACAAAGTCAGAGGAGAAACAGGAAAAGTAAGAAAGTACAGGAGAATCACCAGATGTAATTGAAGTAAAAAGCAGAAGTCATTAATTTCTCAAGAGTGCCTTAGATGGTTTTAAAGCCCATTGTGGATGCATTAGCAGGATATCATTTTCTATTGCATGAGGAGTAATATCAAACCGAGGCAAGTTTTGTAGTAAATGAATGCCACAGCCATCTTTTGTGAAAAGGGGTCATTTTAATTTCAGAGTCTTCATTACATGGGAAGGTAACTGACTAAACTGAGAAGTAACATTTACAGTATAAATAAACTCAGTTCTCTTCAAAACACGTGATTATTATTCACATATTTACTTGCTGGGTTATCTCATATATTGAGATTTACATGATAGAATCTCAGCCTTTTCAACATCAGACAGGAGGAAAGCTTTGCTAAAACAACTTAAGGTTAGTAATTATGCATAATTTTAAATAATGTAAGGGAGGGTAATAAAAAGGGACTAATTACTTGAAGAAAATACAGAAAATTAGATACAGAGGTGTTCAAATTTACATATCTATTTCCAGATGACAGTTAAAATGCAATGTATTTTATCAAGAAGTAAAAAAGTTGTATTGATGTACCCTACCTAATATCTGTGCCTAAAAAAATTATCCATCATAGAAAACTCTCCCAAAGGTCAGTATGATATTGCTAAAATGCTGGTAAAGTATCAACCACCCCATAGTTAGTAAAGGTTGCAATGAAGAACCCTAATTTGGAGTTGAAACATTTTCTCATATTCAGTGGTAGGTATAGCACTGTATTCTAAGTCAAGAGCTTGCATCCATTCAAGAGAAGTTACAGAATTTACAAGACAAAGAAAGGGAATGAGGGTCCAAAGATTCTTATTTTTATAAAACCTAAATGTAATTATTTGGAATTCCTGGGTGGCAAACATGAAAATATCAACAACAGATTAACAGATTAAGGGAAAGTAAACTGAAGAAGCAATAGAAAAAGAGATAATGCACAGCACTGCCTGGTTTACTTATTGTTGAGGAGTCTATCCTCATCAATCACTACCAGTAAAGGTGGGGGGGGGGGAGGGAGTGAAAGTCATCCTCTTTTCCAACCTAAAACCCACTCCTGGTTGAAGCAAAAGGGTATGTTCAAATACCCTAACCTAGGTTAGCAAGTCCACCAAATTCTACTACAATCCTGTATAGTGTGCACCAAGCAATCACAATGACGCACAGGCACCAGCATCTAAGTAAAATGGAAAGAGGTGAAGAGGAGTTCTGGCTTGTTCAGTAACATGAGCCTTGGGCACACAACTGCTTTTAGTTGTAGAAATATAATGGAAATATAATAAACAGTAAAAAAGTATACTGGTTTTTAAGTTGAGTATGTATGGAGAAGGGTATCATTTTCTATACTTTTCTAGAGCCAATTTTTTATCTGAAATTAGTTGAAATCAAACAGTTTAAAATCAAAGGAGGCCATCCTCATAGATCAGGCTATTAAAAGAGAACATATCAACAAATTTGGGGAACCTTCTCAGAGCATAAGTAATAGCTAAGATCAAACTTGGGAATGATAACTCATTAACTAAAATTAAGGTTTCCACTTTGATCTAATATTAAAAAAAGAAGGTAATAGAAAACCATTTTAAGCCTCAGAAGTCAGGGAATTTTTTTTTCTTTTTCATCTCTGACAAAATATTGGGGAAACAGGCGTCATTTCCTTTTGAACACAGTTCCTATTCCAAACTCTGATAACCACAAAGTACAGAATAGGTTGGGCGGCATTAGTAACATGAAGAAAACCTTGATCTCATGTCTTTCGTCATTATTTTTTTATATCTGTTCCAACCATTAATTCAGAACACGTACTTCATTTTAATTTCAGAAAACATAAAAGCTCAAATTTGAAAGCTGAAGTTTCAGAATTTACTTATTAAGAGTAAGTTATTCAGTTATTCAGGCGCCTGGGTGGTTCAGTCGGTTGAGCGTCCAACATTGGCTCAGGTCATGATCTCATGGTTTGTGAGTTCGAGCCCACATGAGGCTCTCTGCTATCAGCACAGAACCCACTTCAAATCCTCTGCCCCCCTTTCTCTCTGCACTTCCCCAGCTCGTAATCCCTCTCAAAAATAAACAAATATTTAAAAATAAAAAGAGTAAGTTATTCAGATTACCACTGGCATGAAAACATGTAATGGAGCGTTCCACTAAGGGAATCATAAAAAAATTTCAAAACAGCTAGTTTGTTTTTAATAAAAACAGAATATAATTCTATAAACATATGCAGTCTATTAACCTTTATGATTAACATAAATATTATACTTATGGTACTTTAAGGAAGACATGTTCATATGCTATGTTTGGTAATGCTCATTAGTAGGTAAATGTTACCCACACAGCACAGCATTATATTTAGCATCAAGTGTAGATAGCCTAATTCAAATAAATTCATGTAAATTTAGATCAGTGAGCTCTCCTCTTTGTATTCCTTATTTATTTGTTGGACCGTATAATAAAATATTAACACAGTTACTGGTAAAGTATGGCAACACAAAAATTAATATTGGCTACATTAATCAAAAGTTCACAAAAATAGGGAAGTCAGGAAGTAATTCCCACATTTCCATTCCTCCCTTAATCATGTGAAAATTTTACCTAATGGATATTTTTCCATTTCTCCAAGTATGTTTTCAGCTACCATGAGACATACCAGCAGCACATTAGCCAACTTCTATACGTTTAGGCTCATTTTACAGAAGGATATGTCCACCACACTCGATGTTATTTCCATTAATGAGAATCTTTAACTAAATTTCCTAAAATGATTTATTTGTAAAGAATTTGATATTTCCATTAAATAACTAAATTCCTCACATAGTTTTGGGAGTTACCAAAGTGACGAACATTTTGTAAGTTGGGAAATGTCAGGATATAGAGAGTGTTAACAACAGTGGCATTGAAAATAAATCAAACGACCTGAATTTTCACTCTTACTGAAACAATCAACCAGTTTAGGGGATTTTCTTCCTTGAATTTAATGAAATACTGAAGGTAACAATTATATAAAGAGTTTACCAAATCTATCCAATATCTTATTATATATCCTGAAATACCATTTTAATCTAAAACTTTCTATTCTTTATTTTAAGAATTTGTGATGGCTCCCAGATTTTAGAACATATACTTTAATAATGACACATAACAGGGGTGCCTGGGTGGCTCAGTCAATGAAGCATCTGACTTCAGATCAGGCCATGATCTCACGGTTTGTGAGTTTGAGCCCCGCATCAGGCTCTGTGCTGACAGCTCGGAGCCTGGAGCCTGCTTCGGATTCTCTGTCTCTCTATCTCTCCCCAACTGGTGCTCTGTTTCTCTGTCTCTCAAAAATAAATAAATGTAAAAAAAAAAAGAAAAAAAAGAATGACATATAACAAAGATGTGTAAGACTTTAACTATGGCAATAAAACACTGTATGACAAATCAAGTTTTAGTTACATCAGAAAATATCATAAATTAATATTGTTGCCATTACTTGGCTCAAATATTGCACTGAAGAGACATATTCAAATTGCTCACTTTAGCATGCATTCAATTATAAATGTATAATGTCATCACATAATTATGGCTGTTTTGAATTATGATTCACAGCTGGTATTTCTGGTATGATAAATCTTCCAGAAGATAATCCTGCTTATGGATTAGTGGCTAATTCTGATGGCCATGTACCACCTAAGGAAATTTAAATTAATGTATTCCTGGGGCTTATAAATTTTTGATATTCTTTTATTGAAGAAACATGTAAGTGCCTACAAGGTAAAATATATGAAACTAAGCCAAGTTGTGGTCAAAAGAATAAGTTTAAGGAAAAAAATAATAAAGCTTGATCTACTGAATGTTTCCAAAATGAGTAATAAATGTGTTTTTAAAAAAAGTTTAAGTTTGCACTTGCCTCAAAATGTGTCTTTGTGGGAGCTCATTCTATCCTTCTTCACTCTAAACATACAAATGTACCAAAGGGCAGCAATGACCTCTTCACTGCCAGATACAGTGGCTTTATCCAGTCCGCATTCTTTTAACTTGTCAGGGGCACATGGCAAAGTTAAACTTTTTGGAACTATGTCTTCCTTTGGTTTCCAAGATACCACTTTCCTGAATCTCTTCACTCTGCCTATATTTCTGACTGCTCTTTTCAAGAGTCAAACGTTGATAGATCCCAGGATCCTGAACTTGAGAAGCTACTTTCCTCATTCCATTTGCACTCCCTGATGGGGTTTTACGTACTCTCACAGCTCCAACCACCACCTATACTCACATGACTTCTGATCTGTTTTTGGCCAATGCCTTTCCTTGGAATTTCTACTGGGGCGCTGACACCTGGACATCACGCATATTATCAGAGAGATCTGAAGCAATCTAAAATAGTTAATGTTAAGAGCATAGATTCTGGAACCAGAATGCCTGGGTTTGAATCCCAGGTCCAATAGCTGTGTGAATGTGAGCAAGTCATTTAAACTCCCTGTGCCTCAGTTTCTTTATCAATAAAATAGAGACCGTCGTCATCATCATCATCATCATCATCATCTACCTAATAAGGCTGCTAGAGGGTGAAATGAGCTTAGAATGGAGCCTGGCACATAATAAGTGTTGAATAAAGTATTTGTTAAATAAATAAGTAACAAAATAATTTAAGACCTTTAAAATACCCCTTATAATCAATCCTCTTATGTACACTTGTATTGGTAAAGCCACATGTCTTGAATACTAATATGGACATCATATATAACATTTAAAGATTTTATCTCCCGGAAAAGGTGATATCACACTGGTGATATCTCAGCTTAAGGCACTTGAGGGAAACAATGAGCTCATACAGAAAGCTAGATGCTGGCAAGGGTCATTGGTCCTTGGTAAGCAAGAAGAAACAAGGAAGTAGGGAAGGCTAGGTAAGAGTTGATCTGTTTAAGACTCTGCCTAGGATCTGAGTGGTGACCATCAACATCCTGAACAGCATGCCCTGCCCAGCTCCAACAGATAGCTGACATCTAAACTGGGACTTCAGTATTTTTAAAGAAGTTTATAAATCTCAACTTTTCTCTGTTGCCTCTAATCCATGGTAACTTTGCCTCTTCCCACATTCTGGTATCCCAAGGCTAGGAAAAACAATAAGGAAGTGAAAGACAGCTACACACTTTAAACGGGTAGAGATGGGAGTCTTGTTCACTATACTCTAGCACCTAGCAGAGCGCCTGGCACATGACTGGAGCTCAAGAAATAGTTTTTGACTAAAAAGATAAGTATCAAAAGTGAAGCAGGAAGAAGTCCAATTCCTATTTCTACAGCTCATTCTGTTGACTCTATTTGCCTAAGAAACAACCATATCCCACACGGCACCCACCTCACCCCATCCACACACATTCCAATAATGCTTAACAGTAGTAGCTGATTTCCCAATCTGTGGTGGGTTCCAAGGGCATCTATTATATCTTCCACTAATTTTCAATATTTGAAAAGAAAAACTGATATTGGCTCCTTTTTTTAAAGATCTCTTTTGAATTAAACATACCCAACAGGTTGATTTTTAAAAAGTAACAAGAAAGTGACAAAGAGTTTTAATAGAGTACAGTAATGCAGAATTATAATGAACTCAGCCAAGAAGCCTAGATTTTCATGGCTACTTAGTGTCCCCCCTTCTTACCCCTCCTGCTCCCAACATTACCATGTTAACAGTTTATTCATACAGTACTCAAAAAATGCCTGTAGGAAAATACATAAACATTAAAGGAGATGCAAATTTGACATCTGCCACTTCAGTCTTGCAGAATTTTATATTCTCCATCTTAGCTGAATTTGTGATTTTTCTTTAGGTATGAACTGATTCCTTCTAAATAAATACAATGGTTTAAAAATTAGCTATAAAAAGAGAACAAACAGAACAGTAAAAAGCAGTGTTTCAATACTGAAAAATGCCAGTATTATTGCATGACCCTTGATATAACAATTTTTAAGTCTAAAACAGAAGTATTGTATCAGTGGCCTTCTTCATGTGACCTCTGCAGAGGCCACATGAAGAAGTTCTAGTTAATGTGTTCCAGCAAAAAAGTAGCAAAGAAGACAGTATTTTAATTACTAAATATGAGATGAAAACAGGTGTGGACAAGAATATTAAATAGAGATCATCACTCAGGCTTCAATTATTAGAGAATGGTGAATAATTTGTCAGCTCTTTTGTTAGTGAAGGGATTTGATAGACATGTGTAAGAGAGTGCATTTGATAAAGATGTGTAAGAAAGGTACTGATCCTTTAACAAAGATAATAAAACACTGAGGCACTCACCAAACTAATTCTTGTCGTTCAGTATCAAGCAAAAGATATTGTGTCAAGCAAGTGGGTTCTCTGAACCAGTTTCAGTGGAGTAAAACTACTGTTCTTTAGATGCCTTTTGAACTATCTGAAACATCATCGTCATTTGCTCAACATTGTCATTAAAAGCGACATTACCATCTCATCTTCCAAGAGCAAGGAATGAAGAGGATGGAAAACAATAAGCCAATGATGCTTTTGACCTCCAGAAACTTAGACTTTAATACTGCACACACTCTGCAATTTTGGAAACCTTTATGAGCAAACCAGATCAGCCATTCATCAACCTACTGTCTTCTTTCAAACAAAGACATTCAAAAACCAATTCAAAATTGGTTAATGAGTGACAGAACAACAACAAACTCAGACAAGACTGATGGAAAACCAAAACAATCAACAAACAAAAACTAACAACTGATTAAATTGGAAACTGTTTTATACCATCAAGTGTGTGTATGTTAAGTGAAATAAATGATGATCATTTTGAAGTGTGGACAGCACATAACTGACAATGCAGGATGCTATCTGATTACAATTGTTTTATCATTTATTTATACTCTACCTTGATTTAAAGCAGCTTACAGAGATGTGAATAATATAATGAGAAAAATAATTTAAAAGTGAGAAAAATAAGGTAGAGAGAATATAAACATAGAAAAGTATGAAGGAGACAGCAAGTGAGATTAATATATAAATTGTTGTAATGAAATCCTGCTAGAAGGAAGTGCTAAAAACAACTCACAAGCTGTACCCTCAGCTTTCAGACACAAAGATCACAGCAGCTGTAAGGTCAAGCAAAACCTGCTTCTCTGCAGAAGCACAGCTATTTGGCTTACTAGTTAGCCTACTTGGCCGAAGCAGCAAGAGTCATTCTTGATTTTTCCTTTTCCCTCACATTCCACGTTTTCCATTAGTAAACTCCATAGGTTTTACTGCCAAAATATATCCTCAAAATATGCCCACTCTTCTCCATTTCCAGTGTCGCCACCCTAATCCACTACACTACGCTCTCTCATTTAGATTATTCAGAGGGCCTCCTGTGTGGTCTCCCTACAATTTATTCTCTACATAGCAGACAAAAGAGTCATTTAAAGACACCAATCTAATCTTGTCACTCATCCATATAAAACATTCCATGGCTTCCTATTGTACTTTTAATCAATTGCCAGCCCCTCACCATGAGTTTTGGTCATCTGGACGTGGACTACCTCTTTGAACTCTTCTATGACTCTCCCTCTGGCCCAGCATTCCCCAGCATATTTGTTCTCTTCTTCAATAGATGACAAGTTCATTCATGCTTCGAGGCCGTTGCTCTTGCCTGGAACACTCAGTCCTTAACCTTTAGCATGACTAACACTTTTTTGTCAGGGCTCACTTCAAATACCGAGAACTTCACTAAAAACCCAAAGCAAATGTGCGCACACACACACACAGACACGCACACAAGTAGTCAAATAACCCAGTTTTATTTTCTGCACAACACTTCTAAATATAATTATCTTATTTATTTCCTTGGCCATTTGTTTGTTGTCTGTCTCCCTGCTGTCAACTAAAATGTACACTTGCTGTGAGGACAGAATTTGTCAGCCCCATAACATGAAGTCAGAGCTCAACACAATGAAAATTCCAGACACTAAGATCAAGAGAAACTTCTCCACAATAAATGACAGGCTTTTTTTCTCTTAAAATATATGCCATCATTGACATGACCATTTATATTTCAGTAAAAGCAACCGTATAGGAGGGGTGAATGCCAGGGAATGTATTACCAGCATTCAGCTCCCTGTGGTCTGATATAATCAATGCATAGATCTTAAGAGTGTATAAAAGGATCGCTGAACTTCATATTCTTCACAAACTCCTGCTTCTCTCAGCCAGGATTTTTAAAGGAGGAGCAATGAATTCGAAAATCTGCTTACCATGAAAAGTAGCTACTCTAGGCAGCCAAGGTATGGCAAATACGGTGCATTAATTAGTCCATCCTAATGGAAAAGTAGGAAATAACCTACCTTCACTCCATTCCTACCTGAACCAAGGCCCCAACAAATAGATTTTATAAGAAGGCAATTTTGGAAAGATTTTCAGCCAAGATCACACTGTGATTTCATGCTTTGAGGTCATGCCTCTGTGACAAACACAAAGCAACACAAGATAAATATGAGAAGAGCAAATTAAAAAGAAATTCCTGTGTTAAAAAAAATCAACATCTCAACATAAGTCAACCATCCTAACCCTTCCACCTATACAAAGCATCTCTACTCCAAAAATAATAAACTGCACAGCTTACATATAAGCGATGCCCCTTTTGAGTTGTCTGGAACAGCCTCCAAGAACAGAAACACCAAGGAGTCAAGGAGCCTGAGGCTCCGGACTGCTGGCCTCCAGATCCAGAAGCACATAAAGGCAGCTGGGAGTTACAAACTGCGTGACCCAGAAAGCAGGCTGGAGGCAGTGCAAATTACTAGCCAGACAGCAAAAATGGTGGGGATATAGAGTAGGCAGAATATAATGGCTCTCTAAAAACATCCATATTCTAATCCTTGGAACTGTGAACATATTATATGACTTGGCAAAGGGGAATTAGGTTGCACACAGAATTAAAGCTATAATCAGAAAACCTCAAAATACAGAAATTATTTTGGATTACCCAGTGGGCCCAATGTAATTACTATGGTCCTTAAAAATAGAATCAGGAGGCAGAAGAGCCCGTGTCAGATTGATGCTTTATACGAAGTCTGGTGAGGCCATTGCTGGCTTTGAAGATGGAAGGGGGTCACAAGCCAAGGATGCAAAGAGCCTCTAGAGGCTGGAAAAGCCAGGAAACAAATTCTCCCATAGAGTCTACAAAAGGAACACAACCCTGCAAACACCTAGATTTTAGCTCATAAAATACATGTCAGACTTCTGACTATAGTACTGTAAGATAAAAAATCTGTGTTGTTTTAAGCCACTAAATTTGGGGTAATTTGTGACAACAGCAATAGGAAACTAATACAGATTGTAATTAAAACCTCTCACACAATAATGCAGGCAAAAATATCAAAATACATTTTAAAATAATAAGGATAAAAAAGAAATCAAATAAAATAACATTGGAGAAAAGTAGTCACCAGAAAAAAAAAATATTAGTATAATCTAAAATGACTTGAAAATAAGGACAGTTTTTAAATAAAAAAGATAAGAGAAAGAAAATAAGGATAGTGTTTGAATCAAAAAGATGAAAGAATAAGTTCATATGATGAAGCATAAGAAATTTAAAACAGGCAGAAATTAAAGAACACCATGTACACATTTTAAAAAACTAGAAATTTGGAAATGAAAATGTGACATAAAATAAAATAAAAATAGATTGAATAACCTGTACACTTACCATATAATCAAAGAAAGAATGGAATACGTTTCAAATAGAATTGAGAAAAGACTCAGAATGCATCCCAGAAAGATAATGCAATAGGAATGTGACAAACCATTTAAAGGACATGGAGGGGAGCCTGGGAAGGTCCAACACACATGCAACAGGAGTTATACAAGGAGACAAAAGTGATGAAGGTAAAGAAAACAAACATCAGAAGAGATAATGGATAAGAAGTCTCTAGAACTGAAGAAGGTTATGTGGGAATTTATACACTGAGGATCAAACAAGAAACCAAAAAAATAAATCAACCTGTAGAATCATCGAAGATGGTTATATGTCAAGATAAAGACAGAAGCTTAAATGCTTCCAGAAAGAAACAATCATCTATAGAAGATGATGATTAGACCAGGAACAAATTTCTCATTAGCAACAGATTACAGAAGACTATTAAATATTACCTTCAAGATGTTGAAGGAAATAGAACGTTACAGCACTTAAACTAGTGATCAAGAATGAGTCATGTAAAGGATAATACCAGGCATAGATGGATTTAGCATAAAGTAATGAAATGTAAGCATCAGTTTCCTCATGTGCACAGGCACCTACCTATGATGCTGGGAGTTGTTGGAACTTGCAGAGTGTTCCAGACAGACAGGGCAATACATGTTCATGAGACAATTCTGGAAAACTGCCTACAGAGATTTCAGAAGGAAAGAACCTGAATTTCCAAGGCTTGAGTGATTATTTGGTCTTCTTTTCTTATTCTAAAAACAAAACAAAACAAACAAAACAAACAAAAAACACTGTTCCATTCCTAATTCTGTATTTTATTAAAATAAGGGCCCAAAGTGATTACTTGTAGGCTCCATAAAACCAGAGCTGCCCTTGACTTCAGCAAAAAGAAAAGTGAACCCAGAGAAAGTAAAAGTAGTAATCATAAACACGGAAATCAGGAAAGTGTTTTCAAAGGCTTAACTGATAATAGGGAATTAAAAATAAGTAAATTTTGTATTTAAACAAGAGGGGTCAAACTATTCTAACTGATATTAGCATGGGTGGTTTAGAGGTAGGTACTATGTGCCCTTGTAAAGAAGACGACAGTGTAAGTGTGGAGAATCACTGGCCTCAAAAGCATAAGCTTATAATTTATATAACCAAAAAAAAAAATCTAGGACAGTTTTTGGATGTGGTAGCTATTAACTGAACCTTTTTATAATCTGGGAGTAGCAAAGAATTTCTCCCTTTACAAATGAGATTGTTGGCTCTGCAACCAATCAAACTGGGTCACACTCTTAGGGCTGGCAATGGGGAATGGGTTAGCGAGGCTCAGCTTCTGCCATCAGGAGAAATCCTTAAAGCCCTCAGAGGGTAAGACATTTTCCCTTAGTGCTTAGTCTGCTCAGGATGATACTAGCTGTTCAGTAATATGAAGCATCACCAGGACCACTCAGAGAATAGCCTGAAAGCCCTTCACATATTACGTGGAGGAAGTGTTTCATAGAACAGAGTCATATGGTAACTACTTTTCAAAGTTAATGTCATTCAATAAAAAAGACACTGGACTGGTAAATAGGGGAAACTTAGCTTTTCCTCACCCTCTTTTACATCTGCTACAATCTTTTTTAATGTAGATTGTTATTCCTGCCTAGAAAAGGAAATGAAGGCACCTACCTCAGAGGAAATAGTATAAAATAAACTAAATCAGAATCATAAACTAAAGTGAGCCTAGCTCTTCAGAGAATATACTCCATTCGCCATTTAAGAGGTATATAGAAAATGTGTGTGAAATGACGTACTAACAGATAACAATACGTTACCAGTGTTGAGATTACATTTAAGGCTCTCTCCTCTGTGGACTGCTGATCAGTTTAAGAGGAAAAGGGATATAGTAGGGTTATGTTTCTCTCTGCCTGAGGACAGTGAAGAAACCTACAGAATCCAATTTCAAAAAGAAAGAACAAGAGAGCAAGCAAGTGTTCACTGCCTAGTGAGCCACTTTTCCTAGTGGTCGTATTAAAAAAAAAAAAAAAAGATAGATATTAAGCATTCTGTATTCACCACTGTCTTAGCATTTCATCATCATTAACTGGAACAGCCCGTGAGTGCCCTGAGACCAGGGGCTATGTTTAGTCATCAGTTGTATCCCCAGTACGTACCATGGATACATGATACATAGAAAGTGCTAATAATACTGGTAGAATTAATGAACAAAGGGAACCACATGTGTATAAAGTTAGAAAATCCATGGTAAGGAAGGGTAACTGCTGACTACAATATATACAACTAAAGATGATTCTTGAGCTAATTCAAAGGGGTATCTAAAAAACCCTGGCAACATCTATAGTCACCGGTCAGTGCTACTTTATGAGATGCCAAGGGGTTCAGTAAGAGAGACTGTTACAGTGACTAGGAAGCAGGGAAGTTCACAGTCAGGGAACCAGATCCCACCACTTGTTGTCAAAAGTCTTCACGAGAAGGTATTAGTGAACCAAAAGATAGTCATTTTCTATAGCTTCCTTACAAACAGAATAGATAGATGACACACATTAATAATTAATTACATGTTTAGTTAGAATGCTTAGTAAATTAAATCATAAATCCCACTATTTAGAAACCACTCAATAACTGACTAAAGAACTAATAAATAATTAAGTCACCAGTTTCATGAAAGCCTCCATTTTTTAAGAACAATATCAGCTTTTGAGTTTCTCTGAAGGCGTGGTTGGTAATCCTGGCTGCACACCAACCTGAGCCCCCAACTTTCCACTTGGATTGATACGAGCAGAAGTATTCTTCAAAGCCCCTAAATGATTGTAATGCAGCGATCCCCAAAACTATCTGCACCATAGAATTAGCTGGGAATCCTTTTGAAAATTCCAAACCTGGGCCACACTCCTGGATAATTAAATCGCCCTCTGGAAGTGGGGCCCAGGCATCAGCATTTCACGAAGCTTCCTGGGGAATTCCAATGTAGAGGCAAGTTTGGAAACCACTTACCTAAAGGGCCTGAGTCTTGGTGAAACTTTTTAACCATGTAACCACTAAACTGTAATTGATCAGAGATCCACTATGCCCATAAGTAGGAATGCTAAAGACAAGGTCCCAGAGCAACTGATGGAGGTAAGAAACGTACTACCTCTCAAGTGTCACAGAGAAATATTTTTATGAGGTTTCAGTGAAAGAGATGGAAAAGAACCTTCATATACAGAATTACTCTAAATGTTCCTGAGACTTATTTAAATACGGACAAAATAGGCATGCTCAGCATTTTATTGAAACATAAAGCAACTGTTCTTCATTCAAGTCTGAAAAGTCAGGACATACGTCTGAGGAATATTTTGCCAGTTCCCATATGGTATTTCTTTAGCGATTTGCAAATGGGACTCAAATGTTAATGTCCATCCAAGGAAAAAGAGAGGAGACAGAGAGGATAGCCAGTATCAGAGAAGACAACAAAAGCAACAGGAAAATGAAATGCAGGTGTATTTTACTTTGCAAATTATCTGGTTATTTCACTTAGGACAACAATGAATTAGCACCGACAATGATCTTGAGGTAGGAGCTAAGTGACTAGTCCCTTTGTTAAAAGATCCTCAGTGACTCTTTTCCTTATTTAAGGAAACCATGAGGCACAAAATGAGTTGGGATAACACTGGCCAGAACTCCCTTCCCAGCTTTTGAGAATGGTTTTGCAGATTAGCTCACGATACCCAACCCCTAAACTCTGCAATATAGGATTGTTCCAACTTCCATTTAAACTGACAACTGCCCCACAGCATAGAACCCAAGTAACTGCACCTTCTTGGGCTCACTCAGCTTTGAGACTTTCATCCTTTGTATTCCATGTGTGAAAAGAGAACATAGCTTTTTATTTTTTTAAGTGACTATGGTAATCTCGAAAATTACCATTGGGTAATTACCATTGGGAAAATACCATTGGGTAGAGCTATGTACTGAAGTCAGTTTTTTATTAAAATATACTTCTCTAGATCATTTATTTGATCAGTTATAAGTATTAGTAGCTAAAAATGCTGCTGCAGTCAGCACATGATACAACAAACTGATTCAAGGCCCGTTCTTCTACAGTGACTCTATGAGCTGTGCCCCCTGAGACGAGCGGTAATGCCACGGAAGGGTATCAGAACATATCCAAATACCAGCTACATCGGTTAGAAATCTAAGAAAAATCATCTACTAAGTGGACTCAGAGTTGTTACACTGGCATTTTCCCAATCACTAGCAGAGACCAACTTAAATATATACCATTACATCTGATACCCAAATACCCCCAGGGCCTCTTTTAAAATCACAATATTAAAGAAGCTGCTCTGTTTAAAATTTAGGGCATTGATTTTTATGATACTTCTAAAAAGTGTTATGGGATATTATGACTTCTGTCCATAATTAAGTGGCTTTATATTCCCTTTAAAATTCTGATAACTGATTACTCTCAGTAAGAAGTCAGTCATTTCCTTAGAACATCATTTCCCTTTGATTCACCTAAATTCTACATTACTTACTGAATTTTCTTTCTTTGTAAAATAGTGTGTAAAAGAGGATATTAAATTTGGTCTCTTTGTCCCAATTTACCCGAAGCCCCAAAAGGTTGAGAACGAAAGTTTTCCAAGTAAAGTACTTCTAAAACGAATGCCGAAACACAGGCAAAATGCTGGCTCGCTTGTACAGGACTTGCAAAGGGCGAGGTAAAAAAAGTTTTCTGGTTTAGCTTCCACTTCAAGGATATGAAGGTTTCATCTCTTTGGAAAAACAGCTCCTTGGGGAAGTTTATTAAAGGGCTGGGAATCAAAGCAGCCATTGGAACATACCATTTGGGATCACAGTGGACCCAGTGGCCAGATCTCCACCTAGAAATCTGAGGAATAGAACTCATCTCCTAGACAAAGGTTTGAGTTTTGAGTTCCCCCTGGACCAGGTGTGAGGAAGATGGATAAGAAGGGCCAGGGTACATTCTCAAATTTGAGATTTCTTTCTTTCTAATTATGGCATTAAAGGTAAATGATTTTGCTCCAAAACAGTTTCATTTTTAGGAATGAAGTATGTAATAAGCATTCAATACGTTCTTGGACAATTCTGGATCCACGCAAAAAAACCTGTCTCTAATTTACCCCAAAGCTTTCACTGTACAGAATTTGATGTTGCTGGAGGCAGTACAGCAAAGAACCTGACATATTGTGAAGCTAAATTCACCATATTTTAAATTGTTGCTCTGTCATTTCTGGTTTCTAAAACTTTGGTATAAATTCAATTAACCTCTATGTGCTCAGCTCTCCCATCTATAAAATAGGGATGATAAAACCTATTATTAATAATAAAAACAGGGGCACCTAAGTGGCTCAGTCAGTTAAGTGTCTGACTCTTGATTTGGGCTCAGGTCATGGTTTCATGATCATAAGATCGAGCCCCATGTTGGAGCTCTGGGCTGGACATGGAGCCTGTTTAATATTCTATCTCTCCCTCTGCCCCTCCCCAATTCACACCTGCGCTCGCGCTCTCTCTCTCTCTCTCCCCTTCCCCCCCCTCCCTCTCTCTAAGGAAAAAAACAAAAAAGAAGAGAAAGAAAAGGAAAAAAAAAAAGAAACAAAATAAAAAAACAAAAGAAAACAATAAACCCCATATAAAGCTTCTGCATCATAGCACAAGGTACCGAAAATTGTAGTCCACCCTCTGTCCCTTCCTTCCTATTGATGTAGTCTTTCTCTCTTTAGGTATGTTAATGTCACACAGTCTGGTTTAAAGTGAAAAACCTTTTTCTGCTTTTTGCCTGGCAGATTGCCAGCCTCCTTAGAGTAATGTTGCCAGATTTGTGAATTATCTACTATGTGTGGATTTGAGTAGTTGAAGTCTCAGTTTTATAGATGACTCAGTGTTGGGCCTAATTACTGCCTAACTAGGGATGCAAGCCTAAAAAATACATCCCTTTGGGTTCAACCACATTTGTGCTTAATGTGTACAATATCCTTTCAAAAGTATTTTTTTAGCCCCTAAAACATGCCTTGTGGCATTCACGGGATAGCTCTAAAGTATATCGGGAGGCACCTGGGTGGCTCCGTAGGTTAAGCATCTGACTTCAGCTCAGGTCATGATCTCATAGCTTTTGAGTTTGAGCCCCACATTGGGCTCTGTGCTGACAGCTCGGAGCCTGGAATCTGCTTTGGATTTTGTGTCTCCTTCTCTGCCCCTCCCCTGTTCACTCTCTGTCTCTCTCTCTCTCTCTCTCTCTCTCTCTCTCTCTCTCTCTCTCTCTCTCAAAAACAAATGAACATTAAAAAAATAAAATAAAAAATGGGTTAATTGAAACACACCGGATACATTCAAGTTGTTTTAGTGATCAGGCCTCTTGTCTGGAAAACTTCAGTGAAAGCAAATGAGCTGATTACAGGAAAAGAAATTAACAAATGAGAAAGCTGACTTAAGAGTTATTGGAAACAATGGATGAAAGAAACATATTCAGCATCCTACGAAGGGAGAATGTGAGATAGTTTCTGGGTTTTTTTTTTCTAATGATCTAAGTATTTTTATACAACTCCTCCACTTGAAACACAAAGGCAAAGAGAGGCTAGCACATGACTGTTCATTTCTATTTTGTCAGCATTTTTACTAAAATCATGCTTTGTTTTTCTCTTATGTCACTAAGTTATTTTGTTTCTGAGACCACAGTATATTTCCCCTGGGGAGCCTGAGAAAGGCTCCAGGGAACATTCCTGAGTAAATGCATCTAGTGAATGGAACACAGGACAAAGAAACCTGGGATCAGTCTTGGTTCTGTGTATTCTGAAGAGTCATGTCTATTCTTATTATCATCAGGAAACATTTCTAAAGTGTTTTGAAATCCTTAAATAAAAAATACCCTATAAATATAAGGCTGCTTATTTTTGTATAAAAATTCTCAGAGATTTATTAAAGCTCACACTCCCATACTTACAAAATCTCTTGGGGAATAAAAAAGACATTTGAGAAGTGTCTACCTTTTGAGACAAAGGTTGGATGTTACATGAAAAGTAAATTTACTTTGTGACTAATCACAGTAGTGTAAAAAAAAAATCTTCGAAGTAGTCATATATTGAAATGCCTTTATTTTGAAACCTTAGATTGTACCAGTTTAAGAAGAATCATGATTAATTATAAGTGCTGCTTTTTTAGAACAGGTAATAAAGAATATTGGTGTTACTAGCTCGCAGAGAAAGGAGAGATTTTATAGTCTTGTTCCCCCTTCTGAACAGGTGTTTGATAACCAGTTTAAGTTTGGGTTTGGTCATCACCCCTGTTCTTTCCCTCTCCTCCTAATGGCATCTTTCCCCCCATACCACAATTCAGCATCACATAAGCTGAACTCTGTAGCAGAGAGCAGACAATAACCTATAGTCAAAAAAGAATGTTAAGAGATACATCTGGATAGGAGACTCTACTCTGTGTAAAATGTAGCAAATGATCTTCTGATAAATAGGTGTATCTCTGTTGAATCAATTCTACAAGACTTAGCAGGAGGGAACTGTATCAGATTATAGAATATTAAAACCCCTAATTGCTAAACAAATTAATCATGTTGTATTTGGTATTTTAATTGAAATTAATCAAGGTCTTTATGGTAGTAAGGTAAGGTAATCCAGGAAAAAAACAAATCATTTCCAAAAAGAAATTAGATTTATATGAATCATTAGTAAGAGAAGAATCAATGAAGTGGTAATTTGCAATAGAAGGAAAGAAAAAATGAGTCACTAGGGAAAGAAGCAAATCAGTGCACTAAAATCTTTAAAACCACCATCTTCTTTATGAAAACATATTTTTAAGACGACACTTAAAAAGAAATCTATTTGATACATTTCAACATATAGGCACTTAAAATTCATCAACATACAGATATATCAAATGTTTTTTTTAATCTATGCCTGAGAGACAGAAGATTTTTTAATCGTTTGTTTTGACTTTTTAAATGTCCTTTTCTCTCTTTCTGCTAGTTTTTAACAATGACAAAACTTCACTGTCTTGAAGACATTCAGAAATACTTCATTTTGAAGAAACTATCCAAAGGCTATCAACTGGCACATATGCTTGGCATCAGGGCACACCAAATGGCTCAATTAAACCGTTTGTAGTCTTTGCAACACGCGATTTAAATGTACCCAAGAAATGTCAGATGGCTCCTCATGCAGAATTATCTTTACCAATGAGCTGTGCCTCAGGAACTGAGCACATAAATCCCTGCAGAGGTTTGTCTCAGACATACACTGGAGGATGTTAGTCACTACAGAAGAGAGGAGGCTTTCCAAGCTGAACACAATGATGGTAAATGCCTTCTTCTGGCGAGGTGCTGCATCCAGAGGAAAATGAAACCACCAGCACCCCTTTCTGGGAAAGAATATTCCCCACATCAGGCCCTTAAAAACAACAGCAAGAGGAAAACCTCTATAATTTTTCCTTTCTCTAGGAGACAATAATTCTCCAATAGTGCAGAAAAAGTCTTCTCAAGGTGATAAATTTGAAGGATAAAATAGCAAAGGCAGAAGAGAATTATTAGTAAAGTGACAGGCTCAATGTAGAGCTTCTTCACTTGAAAAACAAAAAATAGCAATAAATTAACAGGAACTGAAACAAATGGAGCTAGGTCACAAGGGGCCACCAAGAGAAGTACTGACCCTACCCTCACTCCTTCCTCCAGGCACTGAGGTGGTCTATGCCGGCATGTGGTTCTAGGCCTGGAAGCGCCCGCTTCAGAAGGCAAAGGCTCTAACAGCATCCCTGCCCTTACTTCCTCTTGGGAAGTTCCTCTCTGGTACTAAGATACCACTTGGATTCCAAACACTGACTTGTTCATAAGCCCTTGCCTGGGCCTCTGCTCTCCTCTACACTGTCTACCTTTCTGCTGGGTGCTGGTTCCAATTCTGTTCTGACCCGTGCCTGCCTTAGGGAACCACTCAACTGCTTTCTTGAATTGGATGCTTGGAAGGCAGCTCTCTGCCCCTCTGCACTAGCGCCATTATTGTCCATGGTAGAATGTATAGCAATGACTAAATGAAAACCATCCACTAGGCTTCAAAGGATAGAGTGAGCCGAGGAAGGAGGGAATTCAGGGGAGAGAGGGGAATGAGTTGCAAGCCTATACACACCGGCCTAACCAGCAGACACATATATTTATTTAAATGTCCCTTATTATTATTTGAGGATATGATGGGAGAATTATGGCAGCTACAACATGCTAATGCCAGAAATTTAATAGATTGATGTATATGTGGGAATCACATACTGAAGCTAGTGCATTCGAATTGGTACATTTAATAAAAACTTGTGACATTTAACTGTTTTTTGATATTCTGTATGATTTAGGTTTTATCAGTTAAAGTCTAAATTATCAATAAATTATGTTATTTAAAATTCATCTCTGGGGCTCCTGAGTGGCTTAGTCAGTTAAGCGTCTGACTTTGGCTCAGGTCATGATCTCATGGTTCGTGGGTTTGAGCCCCGCATCGTGATGGCTCTGTGCTGACAGCTCAGAGCCCAGAGCCTGCTTTGGATTCTATGTCTCCCTCTCTCACTGTTCCTCCCCTGGCTTGTGCTCTGTCTGTTTCTCTCTCTCAAAAATAAGCATTAAAAAATAACTAAACTAAACTAAAATAAAACAAAATTCAATCTCTAATTTTATATTTAAAGATGTACTTCAGGGTAAGCTATTTATTTATTTGAAAAAAATGTCTCTGAGAATAGTCTTGACTATTTAGCATAGCATAGCATTTAACAGAATTAATATTATTAATGAAAATCTTCTAGTAAAAATAAAGTGGATAACACTAATGTAGGTTTTATTATCTATAGCATATTCAATTATGCAAAACACTACACTAATGGAATTCTGTCAGCCATATAAGCCTGGGCAATAGCATTGATGATTTTGCTCAATGCTATCTTCTTCCTGCCTCTTTAGCCTGGAGCCAAGATGAAGCCGGAGATATGAAAGGAGAAGAGAGGGAAACTCTTATACTTGCATACTATATTTATTGGAAAGATACTCATAGGGGTAAATACCTCTAAGGATGTTGATAAATCAACACTGTTCCAAATAGCCTTAAATTCTAGATACTTAAAATGTCTGATACAAAGCCCTTTCATGATAATTATACCAGAACCCCAAATCTACATAATAGAGTTTATCACATTCAGCTGGATTTCACTTCTAGATGTAATTACCTTGAATTCTTTCATTTTTGCTCTGAGACATCATGTTTCCAAATTGTAAATAACGTTCTTTTTTGAGTTCATAAAGGACATGACATTTTGGCTTCCGGTGATAGTAACTAATTTAAGAATGCTCCCTCATGCATCACACTTCCCCTTCGCTGCATTTCTCAGAGGCTGCTTCCCACATTTGATTCACTGGCATAGGGCTTTCACCTCTTGCAGGCTGATGTCTTCCATGACATAGGCATTAGCCATCTGCCTCCTCCACCTCTCCGGAAGACTGGAGACACTTAAACTGCTTTGAGCTAATCATCCTCAGAGAATAAAAGGTGATACCAAGTTGGTCTTAAAGTAATAGTCATTTTCAACTGTAATTCTTATTTGTCATAGTCTAATGCCAAAACAAGTCTCACCAAAAAGAAATGCAAGGATCTGTATGACAAATAAAAGTGATCCCCTGGTTAATATCCAACGGATATTTATTTTAAAGAGGGTTTAACAGCATTTATCATTCATAAGCGTCTACAAACATATGATGATGATGATGATGATTGGAGAGAGATCATGAGCAGGAGAGGGATGGTGGGATAGGGAGAGAAAGAATTTTTTTTAAGTGTATTTATTTAATTTGAGAGAGCGAGAGAGACAGAGAGTGAGGCAGAGGGGGAGAGGGAGAGAGGGAGGTACAGAATTCCAAGCAGAGCCCAATGCAGAGCTTGAACTCCCAAACAGCAAGATCAAGACCTGACTTGAGATCAAGAGTCAGATGCTTAACTGACTGAGCCACTCACGTGCCCCGGGAGAGAGAGAATCTTAAGCAGGCTCCAAGCCCAGCACTGGGCTCAATCTCATGACCATGAGACAGTGACGTGAGCTTAAACCAAGAGTCGGATGCTCAACTCACTGAGCCACTGAGGCGCCCCAGCCTGCATACATATTAAATGGAAATGAATAAATGACCACCTGTAAGACAAGATTTTCAGTGAAATAACACCTGTCAGTGGCACTAATATCCTTAAATCTAATCAATGAATCTTCTGGGATCATGAATGTTAGGTTTAACTCTGGTCAAACTCTCATCAGTCAGATGCTCATTAAACATTATTGGTTGCTTTCAAGTCAAATGAAATGTCACATTTGTTTTGTTTTTTTTTTTGTTTTGTTTTGTTTTTATTTTTTTAAAAAAAATTTTTTTTTTCAACGTTTATTTATTTTTGGGACAGAGAGAGACAGAGCATGAATGGGGGAGGGGCAGAGAGAGAGGGAGACACAGAATCGGAAACAGGCTCCAGGCTCTGAGCCATCAGCCCAGAGCCTGACGCGGGGCTCGACGCGGGGCTCGAACTCACAGACCGCGAGATCGTGACCTGGTTGAAGTCGGACGCTTAACCGACTGCGCCACCCAGGCGACCCTGAAATGTCACATTTGATTATTCAGCAATTAAAAACAGAATCAAATAATCATTATAAAAACTTCCTTTCTTAATATAAAACATGTGATCATTGTAAAACATTTTTATCCATAAAAATTTCCTCAGTTGTGTGTATATATATATGTATATATTTGTGTATGTGTGTGTGTGTGTGTATATATATATTCAAATTTTGTTCTATACACTCTTCAGCAGATCTCTCACCATTACAACATATAGGCCAAAGGTAACTAACATTTCCATTTCTAAAAAAGGCAGACATTTGGTCAACTAGAAATTATAATGTCTTGAATTGCTATAAACTCATAAAGTTATTTACTTTCTTCTACAAAGCCATATAAAAGTAGATGCAGGGATCTGAGAGGGAGAATAAAGCCAAATCCTTTCTAACTTAGGTTATCACTAAAGTCAAAGCTTATTTCCAGTTATGAGTCAAAAAAAAAGACAATTAATAAAAATATACCTATAAAAATTGACACCAGGACCATACAACATTATAATGTGTATTTCAGACTGATTTCTGATATGCGCTGGCAAGCCTACCTGAAATAATTCAAACTTTATGCATAAAAGAACAAATAGTTCTTGTAAAGAACAAGCTTAAACTAAGAAGAGTTCTTGGTGTTTGTAGGACACAGTATGTTTCCATTAAATATGAACTCAGAATTGAATTGCATATAATCTTACAATTCAAGAGAACATGATTCTTTTTTTTTAATTTTTTTTAACATTTATTTATTTTTGAGACAGAGAGAGACAGAGCATGAACGGGGGAGGGTCAGAGAGAGAGGGAGACACAGAATCTGAAACAGGCTCCAGGCTCTGAGCAGTCAGCACAGAGCCCGACGCGGGGCTCGAACTCACATACCGCGAGATTGTGACCTGAGCCGAAGTCGGACGCTTAACCAACTGAGCCACCCAGGTGCCCCAGAACATGATTCTTTATGTTATACATTTTAAAACAATTAAGTTCTTAGCATCTATGAAAATGAAACAACTAAGAGCAAAGAATAAATCTAGAGTTCAGTTGGCTATACTACATCTAACACATCTGTCTTAAATATGATGCTTTAAAAACCTCCAAAATACAACAGCATATTGAAACCCAAGAATAGTTATCCAAAATATTCCCTGGCCATCAAAGAAGTTAACAAAAGTCAAAGGGATACACTCACCTTCAACAAATGACCCAACATACATTGACTTAAACCTTAGTACCAAATTTCTGCTTTAAAAAAAAAAAAAAAAGCCTCTGAAAATCAAATGGAATAATGGAAATAATTTGATTTTTCTTAAAGAAAAATGCACTGTATTTTCTCACCTTGCTGCTTTCTCACCATGTTTCTTCCTCCTTTACAGCCTTCTCATATTTTATCAGTGGTAGTTAAGTAGGCAATACCTTAGCCACAGAAAGCAGGGCCATAAACTGAAATGAAATTAAGCATGTTGCTTAAAGTTATTTGAACTTATATGCTTATATATGGATTATGAAAAACTTAAGCCTTCTCTAATTGTTCCAGGGCAAATTAAGCATTTTCTCCTCTACAGGAGGAGAAAATTTTGCACTATCCACTATGATAGTCCATAGTACCCAGCTTTAGTTGCCTAAAATATTTATTGACAGACCTATCTCCTCTGCTGGATGACATACTTCATGACAGAAGACTACCTTATCATCATCCCTGTTCTCCCAGTGTATAGAAAAGTGGCTAGAACATACAAGGAACTCACTAAATGTTCAAGGAATTTATTTCATATATTTTGACACAGATATTTGTCACTTACATATTCTGCTGACCAAGTGGGACAAGCATTAAGCTAATGCTCAAAATTTTAGCGGGTGACCACAGAGTGAATTTTCCCCAAGGGTAACCTTAATATCCTCACCTTTTCATGCTAGTGACTTTAAGGGTCAAAATTATAGCCATCTGTTGCCATAAGAAGGTAGAAACTTTTCATTCCAGGCATGTACATATAAATATACTTCTGACTCTACAGCATATGGTAATAACTTTGAAATTAAATACCTAATTGTGAAAAAAGAGCTGTTCTTGCCAGAATCCAAGTCCTGTGAAAGTAGCCAATGCTGTCTCATTAGTTAGTAAGCTAATAGAAACTTTGCCAGCATTTCTTTCAGTGTCTAGAAAGCACAGTCTGCAATGTGCCAAGTATTCACTGATTTATTTTTGTAAATAGTGGTGTAATAAACCCAAGGAAGCCAAAAAAGCAAATTTTTTAAAAATAAATACTCATTTGCTATCAAGATGGATATGACCTTTTTACCTAAGCCTATTACTGACAATTCAGAAAGACTATGTGGGATAGACATTCATTTATCTTAACTACATTTGTAGGTACTACTACAAGTCAAGTTTTAAAATGTTCTCAATTTTGCATTCCTGTGGCTTTTATATAAGGAATCACATTATTTTACCCATGTACCTTATTATTTTCTGACCTTTCAGAAAAATCTGATAATATAAATCTGCAAAGTGAAATAATGCTCAAGAATTCCACTTTTCTCCCTCAGCATGCCTGCATATAACCTTCAACTTTACATTAATTGTATTACATGGAGATTCTAGGAAAAGGCACCATAGTAGGGTTCAAGACTAGACATGCTTAGGAGTTCAAGCTGCCCTTAGGAATCCTTAGGAGTTCCTGGAGCACTTCCTGGCTGTAAGACTTGGGGCAAGTTACCTCAATTTTCGAAGCCTCAGTCTTAAATCTACAAAATGGAGATCTTTTAGTATCCATCTCACTGTTTTCTTCAAATGACTAAATGAATTAATTCATGTAAAGTGTTAGGTCAATGCCTGTGACACATTAAGAACTCAATAAAAGTTAATTATTATTATGCATCAATATGGATCACTGATTTAAAATTAAGCTGTTCGGGAAAATGAATACTGTGTATATTTTCAGAGCTTGCTTTCCCTCTGTTTTGACTCAGATACTGTCTTTTTTTTTTTCAAGTTTATTTATTTATTTTGAGAGAGAGAGAGAGTGAGCAAGTGGGGCAGTGAGAGGGAGAGAGAGAATCCCACGCAGGCTCCGTATTGTCAGTGTGAGCCTGATGTGGGGCTTGATCCCACGAACCACGAGGTCATGACCTGGGCTGAAACCAAGAGTCAGACACTCAACCACTGAGCCACCCAGGCACCCCGAGATACTCTTAGAAGTTTGAGTATTTCACTGACTTAGATGAATTTTACTCCCACAAACCATAAGAAACCATAGCATTAGGTTTCCAGGATTCAGACCGAGTTAGGATCCAATGCCCTTTTTTAAAATTTCTGAAATTCTATAATCTCTTATGTTTAATAAAAGATAAAGTAAACTTGGAATAAAATGGTGCTTGTTTTCATGCATCTGGTTGCATTCTTTTTTTTTTTTTTTTTTTAACATTTTTATTTATTTTTGGGACAGAGAGAGACAGAGCATGAACGGGGGAGGGGCAGAGAGACAGGGAGACACAGAATCGGAAACAGGCTCCAGGCTCCGAGCCATCCGCCCAGAGCCTGATGCGGGGCTCGAACTCCCGGACCGCGAGATCGTGACCTGGCTGAAGTCGGACGCTTAACCGACTGCGCCACCCAGGCGCCCCCTGGTTGCATTCTTAACATGCATGTCTGTTAGTGTTTATACACACATTTTTAGTCTAGCTCTTTAACCAGAGTAGGGGTGGGATGGGGGAAGAGATTCATACAGAAGATCACCTATCAGTTAGTTTTCAAAAGTAAGTAAGATTTCAGTGGTAAACATGGCAGAGAGTCTGGGCTAAGTCAGGTGTATAGACTCAAGAAAAGTGGGCACACTGTTGAGAGCATAGCAACTAACAAGACTGGCTACTGAACCTATATACTAGTGAAGAGGTGGTCAATGAAGTAGGAAAGGCCAGGACCAAATGTCCAAAGGCTTTGACAGACTGGTTGAGTCTGGAATTCATTTTCCAGGCAAGGAGGATTGTTGGTCTCATACAGCTGGAATGCTAACTAGGATTGCCTGCAGGCACTGGAAATGATGAAGCTGTGTGTCTGCGGACAGTCTCCTCTAGCTCAGAGACTGGCTCCCATGGCTCAAAGTGGGTGGGGTAGGTAAGGGTGGCTGAGAGTCATGCTCCATTCTTACTTCTCCTTCGCATTCCTCATCTGCAAGTCCTATCAAACCTACCTCAAATCTACCTCAAGTCCCCAGGCTCTTCACCATGCTTCCATCATCCAAGCCACGCTCATATCTTTGGCTGCTCTAATAGACTTCAAAGAAGTCTTCCGGGTTCCGGTTTGGCTTGTTTCAACCCAGTTTCCCAAACCCACTGATTCTCCACAGCTCAGCTAACATAATTTTTAGAAGTGTAAATTGATTTCATTTATTTGCATAAAGGTCCGTTAATGATTGTCCTGTGGCACTTCCATTAAAATCAGTGTTCTTTATCATAGTCCTCCACTTACAATATATTCTAGCTGCATATATATTCTTCTACTTACTCGTCACACCAAGCTCTTTCCTGCCTCTAGAAATAGTATTCCTTCTTCACAGGGTGTTCTCCACCACGAACTGATTGTTTCAGAGCTGCCTCCTTTCCAACCTTTATCTCCTTCATTCAATGGAGTTCCATTGTTATTCTCTGCCTCTATATCTTTTCTTTTAAGTACTTTCTGCAATTTAGAGCTATTCTATTTTTATTAATGTGTTTATTTATTAATATTATTAATTAATATTTAATATTTTATAAATGTGTTATTAATTAACTAATTGATTAATGTGTAATTGTTTTATTTCATTATATTTTATTATGTATTTTATTACATTTAATATTTTATTAATGTGTTATTAATTAATGTGTAATTTATTAATGTTATTAATATTTTATTGATGTGATGTTTATTAATAACCAATTTATTAATTGGTTTTTGTTTGTCTCTCACACTAGGCTGTAAATTCTACAGGGTCAGGAACAACTTCTGTACTGGGATAAAGTAGGCACTCAATAAATACTTAGTGAAAAATCAATGAACAAAGAATAGACAAATGAAAGAGATTTCAAAATATGAGAATCATTAAAAAACTAAAGTAATAGAAACAAATGCTATTTTTGAACTAAAAGAGAAGGACCAAAGAAACTGCTTGGGAAGAAACATTTTAAATACACAGGGACCATGTTCCAGGTACGACAGGAGGTACTTTACATTGGTTATTTCCTTTATTTACTCTTTCAAGTAACACTTACAGGCAATGGGCCTAATCATTAACTTTTGCTCCTTCACATGCACTCATCATTCTTTCCCAGTGTGGTAAATAATCTAACCTTGGCAAAATGAGGTCTGGCCTTTGCCCTTGGCCTCTGGAAAGTAATCGCTATTCCCCTGAAATGTTAGGAGTGTCTCTGATTGCTGGGCAGCCTTGGGTCATGCTGGATAGTCTATCTATATGATTTAGAGCAGGGGTTAGCCATGCCAGAAAAAGTAACAATGTGATTTAGAGGGGGGCTTTGGGTCACATGGTCTCAGTCCACCTCCAGACTGAGATCAACCACAGAGGCAATCAATCAATCAATCCTGCCTATTTAATAGAGCCCAATATGAACTCTGAATGACAAGGTTTGGGTAAGCTTCCCTGGTTGGCAATAATACATGCATATTATCAGGCACTGATGCCAGGAAAATAACGTGTCCTGACTCCATAAGAATAGTATAACAGAAGCTTTGCATATGGTACTTTCCCCAAACCCTTCCCTATGTGCTTCTTTCATTGGCTGATATCAGTCTTCACCCTTTCCCTATAATAAATCCTAACTGTGAGTGCAACAGCTTTCATTAGGTTATGTGAGTCTTTCTGGAAAAGTATCAAACCTGAAGGTTGGTTTTGAGAGTCTCCTCCCAAAATGCAAGTGGCTTTAGAAGTAAGGGTAGTCTTAGGGCCTGTTCCCTCTAATTTTGTAACTGGCTTAAAATCTTGCACACACCGTGATCTCTGACATGGGAAGCTGACCTGTATGGATTATATAAATGGGCTCAATCTTTGTGTTAAGGTTGAATACAGCCACTGGGAAGCCCAGACAAAGGATACAGAGAAAGTAGAGAGAGAAGCTAGAATTTATTCCTGCCTTCCTCTCCCAGGAGGACTGTCTCAGAGCAGCTGTGTCCCTCTTTGATAGAAGGTCAACACTCTTCTTAAGGCAGAACGCTCTACATGCTTCTTTTACACTTTTTCTTTCTAGAATCTGGGTAACTCTCCCCTTACCTTCTCCCTTTGGATGGAAAAGGAAGATGTGGAGTGAAGGAGGGTGATAGCAGTTCTGATGATGTTGGCTTTGGTTCCTGCACTACCTTCCTTGATTATTTCCCTACAGCCCACCCAAACTTTTGTAACCGGTCCTTCTGTAAATAAATTCTTCTGATCTTTTTTCTAAAATGAGTGGGCCTTTTTTTTTCCTGTTGGGAGCTTTACTGATATAGCAAAGCACTATATCATTTTACTTGAGAAAAAAAGGCTCAAAGAGGTAAACATAACTTGTTTAAATTCCCATAAGTAAGGGTAAAATTGAGATTTGAACCCAGGTTTGTCTAAAGGCAGAACATATGCTCTTTGCATTTACAAGAAGCAGAAAGAAATTTGACAAAGGAAATAAGGAAAGAAAAGCAAGAGAAATAGGCAGAAAAGCAGGAAAATGCATGTTTACAGTCTCTAATAGAAATATTTCAGCAAGAGATTGAGGATGTGAAGAGCAGTCAAAGGTATAAAATCCTTCAAAGAATGACTGAGTGCTTAGCAATCTGTAAGTTAAACCAATGTGACACCAGGACATTTGAAGAGTGAAGCAATAACATATATAAAATAAAAAGAAATAAGTAAATAAATAAATAAATAAATAAATAAATAAACTCATGTAAACATTATGTAGGTCAATTAATTATGGTGAAGAACAGAGTGTATGTGTGTATCTCTGCATTTATATATACTTACCTACATTCACATACACTCACATATATGAAGAGACGCAGACAATATAGAATAAGAGAAGGAAAGTATGTAAGAAGACAGATTGCTAAATTTATTTCATGTATCACTATTAATTTTGCAAAAATTTTTGTGACTGATGGGCACCATTTTTCATTGTAGAAAAGGAACATTTCACAATAAACTTTGGCAGAGAAAGATGTATCCTATATGAAATAATTTCGCACATTTCCAAGCTGACATAAATTAATATGCAAAAATCACCAAGGAAAAATGTGATTGATCTTCATATTTTCATGAAATCAACATGTGGCTTAAATTTGCCATTTTACGCATATTTAGTAAAACAGTACTGCTTTCCAGTTCCAGGGGATAAATGACAGAAAGCACTAAGCGTTGTCTGTAAAATTTAGCCAAGATTTTTAGGTCAAACAAAAAAATGTTTTTGAGAGAGAAAATCAACCAATAAATTATGATCTCTCCAAGCTATTGTTGTTTTCATCTTTATAATAGCATGTGTGTCAACTTCAGGCATTATAAAGAAAAGCCTCCTAGTGCTATCAAAAGCAGCTAAAATATTCCTTTAATATCTTACTAAAATTTAACATAGAAAATAGTAATGTTGAAAGACACCCTGATTGTCTGTTTTCCGAACTTTAAACTTCCGAGAACAAATCATAAGGTCATTCTAACTTTAGACAAGACATCTCTGAAATCTAACTCAAATCCCTTTGTTCTTTTGTTCACTGGATTAATGGGCTAATCAGAGGGTGAAGCTGGCTACTCTCTGCCAAAAGCAATAAAAAAGGAATTCCTTCAGAGAGTTGCTTTTTACTCGGACCTCAGCCTGGTACTCAGCTATGAGGGAAGGCTGGGTGTGTGGATATGCTCTGGCAAAGTAGAGTTGATGTTATACGAAGAGTCAAGAGGTCTGCTCAGCAAATGATTCTTTTTGCAATCTAAGCATACAACTTCACTATTGTTTTTCTTTAATCTCCTCATCTTTAAATTGAAGGGACTGGACTAGATGTGGTAAGGCAAATAGATTCCTTTCCTTCTACCAACTCCTTTTTACTGGTAATGACTGCTGGGCATGCAAAGAGTCAGGAGGAAGAAGCTTTGAGCTCAGTAGGAAAAAACACTTTGATCAATTAGAAATGTCGGCCATGAGCAAGCTGCAGTGGAAATGCTGTTTATTTGCTAGGTGATTGTTAGGTATACTCTGAGTTCAAACATTTGGTATGACGGGGAATAATAATGAACTAATCTATAACAATAGAGCATAAAGAGCACTGGACTTGAGTATTTTTTTTATCTATAAAACTGGAAAGTTATAATGGATAAATATCTGGGGTCTCTTAAAACTAGAACACTCTATGTTTCTAGGTAGGAAAGATTTTAAATGTGTCTTAATTGCTATTTGGAGATTAACAATCATAATGAACACTCTGATTATATTGACCAATGTAAAGTAGCATTTGGATTCCCAACATATAGATATACAAAGCAATGATTCTCCTGGCACCCTTGGCTTTGCTTCTCACTAATCCCCACCAAATTATCATTTAGGGCTCAGAGGCCCCTGGGAGATGGGCCATCTGGAACTGGTCTCCTTCTTGGAGAGACAGCTAAGGTGGAAAGGCAGCTGCACCAATTTCAAAGAATTGATGCCCAGGCTCTGTTCAGATCTGCCCAGAATGTGATATTGAGCCACTTTCCAGGGACAAAGACAGGGCAATGTCCCCCCCAGATTTCTTTCAGCATTTGCAAATATATCATGAAACATCACATCTCAGCCTCCAGTATAGCCATCCCTTAGGTTTCATATTCACGATATCGGCAACCCTTGCCCTTCTCAAAGGCAGTCCATATATAACAGAACAGAGGTGATAAATACTATACAGAAACTCGCAACATCATAGATTTATAGGTTGAAAGGAAAATAGTTTTAGCAAAAGTAGTTCACATTTTTTTTGTCAGAAATATAGGACCAGATGTAAAACCATAGTGAGAAGAACACCTGCCAATGTGTAATGTCCAAAGAAGCTTTGAATACTGAAAAGAAAGCTATAAATTCCATTGGGAAAAAAAAGTGAGTGCCACAAAACTTTAAAGGGTTGCAGTCTCCACCTAAAAAGGAAATCTTTGGGGTGCTTGGGTGGCTTAGTCGGTTAAGCAGCTGACTTTGGCTCAGGTCATGATCTCACAGTTTGTGAGTTCAAGCTCCACGTCAGGCTCCGTGCTGACAGCTCAGAGCCTGGAGCCCGCTTCAGATTCTGAGTCTCCCCCTCTCTCTCTTTGCCCTTCCACCGCTCATGCTCTCTCTCTCTCCCTTTCAAAAATAAATAAACATTAAAAAAAAGTGAAATCTTTGCATTTGAAAATGTCAGCAATCCAACACCACTGCAGAACATTCCACCAAAATATTAAGTAGCATACTCCATGGCTACACTGCTGATACCTGTCATGGTAAAGAGTGGTTAGTAGTCAGTTGATGAATAATAGCGTAGGGAAGTAATTATATGTGGAGATAATGGTTAGTGAAAGCTTGTTACTTTTTCTTAATTTTTTTTTGGTTAAATAAAAATTTTATTTGTCTATAAAGGAACTAGTGATTGGAGAAATTTTTATTAAGAAAATTAAAAAGTTGGTAAAAAATGTAACCAGCTAAGTTGTTTTGCAAACTAGATTTTCCAAGTCTCCCAGAAATGAGCCTCCACAGGGAAATGCTGAGTGTAAAATGATTTGCCCTGGTAAGTTTGAACTACTGGTTCACCAGAGAACCCCACAAGTCTCTACTGCACCACTAAAAGTGACTTGGACAGCAGATATATAATATTTTAACTGAACCCTAGATACTTAAAGATACAATAAGCATACATTTCTTAATTGTTTATATAAACATATATTCAAATTTCAGTTAACTAATTAAAAAGGATTATCTAGGGGCGCCTGGGTGGCGCAGTTGGTTAAGCGTCCGACTTCAGCCAAGTCACGATCTCGCGGTCCGTGAGTTTGAGCCCCGCGTCAGGCTGATGGCTCAGAGCCTGGAACCTGTTTCCGATTCTGTGTCTCCCTCTCTCTCTGCCCCTCCCCCATTCATGCTCTGTCTCTCTCTGTCCCAAAAATAAATAAACGTTGGAAAAAAAAAAAGGATTATCTATCTGATATTGTTTCGACACTATTATGAATTCAAGTCTCAACTTATATTTCAGATCAGAAAAAAATATGACTTTAAAAATATCTGCAATTTTTTTTTACCTATATGATAAGCATTGCTAAAAGTTTATAACATATAAAGAACACTTACAACTCAACAACAAAAAAACCTAATAACCCACTTCAAAAATGGGCAGAGGACTTAAACAGACATTTTCCAAAGAATATATACAAATGACCAGTAAGCACATAAAAAGATGCTTAACATAGGAATTAAAGAAATGTAAATCAAAACTACAAGATATCACTTTGTACCCACTAGAATAATGGCAATTAAAAAAAAATGAAAATAACAAGTGTTGGCAAGGATACAGAGAAATTATAAACCTCACATACAGCTGGTGGGAACGTAAACTGCTATAGCCACTGTGCAAAACAATTCAGGGGTTCCTCCAGCAATTCCATTCCTAGGTATATACCCCCTGAAACTGAAAATAGGTACTCAAACAAATACTTACACAGGAAAGTTCACAGCAGTACTGTTTACAATAGCCAAATGGTAGAAACAGCCCAAATGTCCACAAGTGGGTGACTATATAAACAAAATGTGGTATATCCGTACAGTGGAATATCATTCAGCCATAAAAAGGAATGAAGTATTGATACATACTCCAATGTGGATAAACCTATAAAACATTACGCTAAATGAAAGAACCCAGACATAAAGGTCACATATTGTATGATTCCATTTATATGAAATATCCAGAAGAAGTCAATCCACAGAGTCAAAAAGCAGACTGGTGGTTTCCAAGAGCTAAAGAGAAGGGAGAACAACTAAGAGAGACTACTACTTACTGTGGATAGAATTTTTTGGGAAGTGGTAAAAATGTTTTGGAATTTGATAGAGGTGGTGGTTGCACAACACCATGAGTATACTAAATGCCACTGAATTGGACACTGTGCACTTTAAAATAGTTAATTTTATCTTATGCGATTTCATTTCTTTTTTTTTAAGTTCATAGCAGGCTTCCCAAGAGTCTGCTGCTGATAAGTGTCGATAAAAAATGATGGGGTCATGACAAATGAGTGAAAGAGAATTTTTAAAAGGAAATATTGCCCACTGCCAAATCTGGGACAATGTAAGAATCACAATGAACACTGATGGTAATAGCTTATAACTCATTGTGGGGAAAGAGAATCCATTAGCCCTTACTGGTACTAAACAAAAAGGGAGAACAGAAAGCTGTACTTTACAAAAGGATGCCAACTGGGGCGCCTGGGTGGCGCAGTCGGTTAAGCGTCCGACTTCAGCCAGGTCACGATCTCGCGGTCCGTGAGTTCGAGCCCCGCATCGGGCTCTGGGCTGATGGCTCAGAGCCTGGAGCCTGCTTCCGATTCTGTGTCTCCCTCTCTCTCTGCCCCTCCCCCGTTCATGCTCTGTCTCTCTCTGTCCCAAAAATAAATAAACGTTGAAAAAAAAAAAAAATTAAAAGGATGCCAACTAATAAATATAAAAGAAATGACAGAATTAGAAACAACCATTTGCAACATCATAATAGTACTTGATTCAGGTAAGAATCATCCCTAGATGCTAAAACTATTGCATAATTGTTGATAAGAAATAGAATATATACATAAAAGTTGTTACTTAACACACACACACACACACACACACACACACACACACACACACACAAGTTAATGTTATAGCGCAGAAACCTGGCAGATGCTACCTTTGCTAAGGGATCAAGCGTAACATCACTAAAACTGGGGCAAACTGACATCATGGACCTCCTGGTATGATATACCTAAATTGTAATCTTGCTTTTTTGTTAACATTTTTATTTTTCAGAGAGAGAGAGAGAGAGAGAGAGAGCGCGTGCAAGAGAGAGAGAGAGAGAGCGCACGCGCATGAGCGGGGGAGGGGCAGAGAGAGGGAAACAGGGGATCTGAAGCAGGCTCTGCACTGTGAGCACAGACCCCACTGTGGGACTCGAACTTATGAACCTCAAGATCATGACCAGAGCCAAAATCAAGAGTGGCTGCTTAACCAACTGAGCCATCCAGGTGTCCCAAAATTGTAATACTTTCAAAAGGCAAAACCTTAATCCAATCATGAGGAACTATTAGGAAAACCCAAAGTAAGGAATATTTTATGAAATTCAAAAAATGTCAATGTCATGAAAAACAAAGTTTAAAGAGACATGAGAATTAAAGGCAATATGTAATTCTCAAGTGGATTCTTATGACAAGAGTGGCTATAAAGAATATTATCAGAACAATTAGCCAAATGGAAACATAGATGATATATTAGATCATAACACTGCACTGACAGTAAAAATCCTGAATTTGATAAAAGTACTGTGATTATATAAGAGAAAAACTTCTTAGAAAGGATTTAGTGCTAAAGGGTCATCATATCTGCATTTTATCTTCAAGTAGGGCAGCAATAGTGATAGCAATAAAAATGACAATATGTGCATATGCTTAAATAGACCTATATGCATACACGTATATATGTATAGATACACACACACACACACACACACACACACACACACACCACACAGTGGGAGGGAAAGAAAGGGAAACAACAAACAAGCAAATGTGCCAAGATACTATCAATTGTTGAGGGTATTTGGAAATTCATTGCACTCTCTGCCATTTTTCTACAAGTTTGCAATTTTTTTTTCAAAATTAAAAACTATTTTTTTAATTGTGTTTCTGAGACAAGCCTATTTTTATTCAAGCCTGTAAGCTTGTTCAAAATCAGAGACTGTGTTCTCAGCCATATTCTCTCCTAATTGCTATTTTCCTTTTAGAAACATGGCAAACAGAAAGAGAAATTTCATTTGCTTATCAAGTCTATCTGCTTGCCAGTGCAAGATTATTTCCCATGGCACCATATTTACTGCTATTTTGGGCCCATTTTCAGGAATCTCAAATGTCTGGGATTCCACCACTTCCCTTGAGAGGTATCTTCTGTTAAGTGTTATTTGTTGAAATCCAGGTCTCCCTACAATGTTTCCTTAGTCATGTTACCAATTACATAGCAGAACTTGCCACTCAGAAAGACAATACTTATTTCTAATGGTCGGTACACCAACTTCCTTTAATTATTAACCTTTGGCTTTTTTGTAGGAAAATTTAGGAAATAGTCTATCTGGGATAAAATTATTCTAAGTGAGAACTTACGTGTTTACTGACTTGGCCAGAACTTTCTTCCTCTCTATCCTTTGGTCTTTCCTTAGGATATAGAACATTTTGAAATCCAATAATTCAGATGAAATCACTAACATACAAAAAAACATTTCCTGGATCCTACATAGTGATTTTGACTATTGAACTATAGTCTCATAAAACATCAGAGCTGAAATGGACCTCAGAGATAACCAGGTTTAATTCCCTCATTTTATAGATAAAGAAACAAGGTCCAGAAAGGTTAAATGACCTGCACAAACTAATACATTAAATTGAGGTCAGAGCTAGAATAAGAAACCTGTTCTATTCATTTCCTGACCTGTAATCTTTCCACTTACCATGATACCTCATCAAATGGCTCAGGGTCTTTCTTTGAGCTAATTACCACTTTAAATGTCCACAAGAATTTATAGAATAAAAAATCTGTTTTTCATAAACACTACACTTGCAATCATCTTTGAAAGCAAAGTTTATTTCTAACAAAGCTGAAGGAGCTTTATTTCTTAAGGTTTAGGGCAAAACCCGGTTAATCTTGGTCCCATGCAAAATACATGGGCGCATGAAGCGTATCTTTAGCCCTCTTATTTTTGGACATAGTTCTGCCTAAATGCTTGTTCCTCTGCCAAATACCTAGAAATCTCTGAACAATATTTAGCTTACTTGGAAAAGGGAAGTTGGCTCATCCATACAGACACTCCTGAGAATCAACATTCTAATGTTCTTGCTAATAGGACTTGATTACAGTAGAAAAGGGTGAGAGAGTCCCAATTTTTCTTAAAATACAATTTTTTTTTTACTTCCAAAAACATCTCAATGCCCATTTTTCCTTCCACTTCTAGTTCTAGCCAAGATTGGAATCACATGTCAGATTTTAGCAATAAGGGCAGTTTTGGAGTACTTTTTGCTATCATCAAAAAAGAGAAATGCTAAAAATCTTGAGAAAATCTATTTGCATAGAATCTGTAAGAAGAAAGAAATCTGGGGGAAGTCACTAACATGGAGGTGACTGCTAGGAACCACTGGATGGAATGACAAGAGGTCAAAGGCCAAGCAGAGTGGAATGAAGACACGATGGGAAGCCAGGGAGTAGAGGCAATGGCTGTAAAGCAACATTCTCATCAAGTCTGATTGTAATGGAAGCAGAAAAATGTAGCAGTTATTTTCTGCTTGCTTTCAAACTTTTAAAAAGTTTCATTAGTGTAGGTCATAAATCTATATCAGTAGTCGTCAAATCTGATGTCAATATTCTGTTTTCGTAATACTCAATATCACAGGCGCATCTAAAACACCTCCTCCTTTCTTCTCTGGGCTTCTGTCACACTGAGCTCTTCTGGCTCCCTTCTGGCCGGCTGCTCCTTTTCTTCTTCTTCTGGCAGCTTTTACACTTTGGGTTCAAATTAAACGATAGAGTGCTTCAGGTCAAATCTCCAGACCTCTTTGTCGTGTCTGAGTATGCTATTTCCCCAGTGGGGCGGGGGTTCATATAAAGACATGCTGATGACTTCTATATTTATATCTGCAACTCTGATCTCTCCTTTGGGCACCAGGCTCCTACTTCCAAAATGTTACATGGCCATTATTTGGCTAAAAAAGCAACCCCAGATTAAGTCACTATTCTGAAATGCATAGAGGAAAAAAAAAAAGGAATGCTTCACTTTCATGGTAGCCAATCTTTCTCAGCCTTGTACTTGCTAGCTGTAAGAAAATCAAAAGAACGAAAGATATCCTATCTATTTTAAACTTGGTGTAGTCTGATAGTTTGAGAAATCCTTCAAATAATTAATTTTTTTTCTGCAGGGGAAAAAAATAACAATGCTTGGTTCTTCAAATAGTCTCCCTCATGACATCGGTGGGATTTTGTGATGCTCCTGTTAATTTACAAGTTCCTCGCTACTCAAAATGTGGTCTGTGGACCAAAAAGATGGATATCATCTGTGCTGGTCCAAGATGCACAATCCCAGGCTACACTCCAGCCCTACTGAGCCAGAATCTGCATCCTAACAAGATCTTTAGGCGATTCACAAGTATGAGAAGCACTGCAAAGCTGACATCCAGGCCTCTTGCTTGGCTGATGTTTAGAGCTGTGATTTATGGTTGTTACAATTTTTGTGATATTTTTATTGGTTGGTTTGCTTTGCTTTGCTCAGAGCCTGGTAGTTCTGTGTAGTTCAATCAGCATCAAGTCAGCTTCCACTGGTGGCAAATCCCTGACTGCCTGACTTGTCTTCCATTCAGTGTGTAGCTCAGGGACCAGCCCAGTTTCTGCTATAGGGACTCTTCGGTCACTGACTCACTATCTCTCAGCTCAGTTTCTGTGGCTCTGGAAAGGTTAATCTTGAGGAATCCTTTTGCTGACTCTATGGTGTGGTCAAATTGCTATGGCCTGGAGTAAGAGTGACAGGAGAGCGTAGAGGTGGTATTTTAGGGACCAGAGCACTGATATTACTGTTTACTAAGGTATCTACCATCTGCAAGCCAAAGGCACAGGGCTCTTTGGCAGACACTGCTCCAACCACCTTCCTGTCATCTCTCTCCCTCTTTTCTTCCTACAGGTCCTCCGTCAGACTAGAGCAAAGTAAAGGCTTTCTCCTTTCCTTTCACTACATCTTATTTTTCTTCTTTCTGATTCCAGAGAGGCCTTAATAGTGTATAAAGTCTCTTCCCAACTAGGGGAAAATTACATAAACTGAGTCACTTTAGCTCAGGTAGAATCTGGAAAATCTTATCTACAGATGAAAGCCTAGTTTGCCGTATCTGGTCTAGAAATGCATAGCTTGTGGTCCATGTACAATTGTTTCTTTTGCTCATTGCATAATTACATTTTTTAGAAACAGAGCTAAACGGTATACTGACTTTTTTTAGACAGTTTATATTTATTTTAGTAGTTTAAGGTTATAATTAAGATACAATTCCCAAAGAACGAAATATAATTTTTCACAAAGTACAATCTTTAGTCTATAGAACAGTATATCTATATACTTCCTGCACTAAGCATACTTAGGAAAGGTCTATATTTGGAGGTATAATGCGATCTTACGGAAAACTAAAAACTCATATTGAGTATTGGACATTGAATTGCTTCTGTTACAAATTTTAATCTCCCTTCTGGGAAATGAATGACTACAACTGAAGAGAGCAAAGTTGGTTTGTTTTTTGTTTGGTGGGTTTTGTTTGTTTGTTTGTTTGTTTTGGTTTTAGCTTTCCACAGTGGAGCAAAATATCAAAGCATTTTAAGCATTTTAAAATATCACCGCTCCACTATACAAGGCAAAACAGAAATCTGTGTGGGGATGGGGACAATTTGCTCTTCTCTCAGAATCCCACATCTCATTTAATAGCAAAACCAATCACCCACCCAGGTGGTTACAATGTAGCAGTCTTGCTTCAATCATCTTTTCCTATATCCTCCACATATTACCCACTGGCTGTCATTTTAGGCCTAAATTTAAGATACCTCTGGAATCCTATAATCTCTCACCATCTATTCAGCTACCACGGAAGTCCAGCCATTACTATGTGTTTCTCCTCTTAACTCCTAACTCCTACCTTCCTCCACCCAATTCTCAATACAGCAGCCTAGTAATTTTTGAAATGGTGAACAAAAAATGATAAATCCAGTAATATTTCCTCCTACTTAAAACCATTTAATGGCTGCCCATACAATTAAAATCTGATGCCCTCTCGTGGTTTGCAAGACCATAGATGAACTCAGCCCTAGTCCCCATTTGAGCCTTTAATACTGTATGTTAATCATCCCTCTTTGTTATACCCCACGCTATTAGATTGTTCTAATTTTTTAAACAATGTATACCAATCTCTGGAATCATCTCATTATATATTTGCAAGTTTATCATTGCCTATTCTCTATATGTCCCCAACAACAACAAAGCATTTTTGAGATCAGTGAGTTTATCTTCTACTTTCATATTCCCAGCACCTAGTATAATACCTTGGTGTTCAATTACATTTCTTAAGTAAATGAATGAATGAATGCTAGCAAAGGCATGGTAAGAAGGAGATGCATAAATAGTTGTGTGAATTTGGTATGAGGTTTCAGGAAAGCTAGCAGTAATGGATGTCAGACGTCTCAAAGGCCCAAATCCTTCAGTCTAGAAAGTCATTATGGCAATCTTATCAAACGACATTTATCATTGTGTTATCTACAATATGAAACATTGAAAAAACTGTAAAGAATAAATGTCCAGTATTTGGGGGATCAATCATCCATTTGGTATTAATAGATGCGCTAAATGTAATTAAGTTTTTTTATGATATAATTTTTAAAATCTGGAATATATTATATCATTTAAGCACGAAAAAAAAAAGTACCAAAACAAAGTATACTGAAGTGTATGCCATGTCTCTTTTGGTGGATAAACACTTTTTCCTCCCTTGTTCCTTTCTAACTTGTCCAAACTTTCTACAATAAACCTGAGCTATTTTGTTAATAAACATTTTTAAACTCACATTTATTTAAAGAAATGTAAAAGAAATAATCAATACAAGTCCCATTGAGTCAAATATGAGAATTTTTTTTAAAACTCAGTTTTTCTAAATTTAAAAGTGCATGAATGAGTCTTTACTTATATTTAAATTCACTATATTTTGATCATCCTTATAATTTTATCTGTCCTGAGAAGATAAGTTTTGACTTGGGCCTTAATATAATGTCCTAAATTATATATGAGATACATGCTTTATAATAAAACATAGGAATGCTAGAATATGCATATTAAAGACAATAACTTTCCAAAACAAATTACTAAATAAGCTTCTAACTTTACCAAATCAGAGCTATGTACTAGTAATTTAGCTTGTAACTGTAAATTCTCCATTCTTGTTCAGATTATAATCTCTTTGGTCTACTAAAAAATTTAAGCCTTCTGAATAGGACTTCCCCAAATAAGATGATGCTAGATGTGAATCAAAAGTACAATTGTTACAACAGCGTGAAGAAATTATTGCTATAGGCAGAAACAAAATTATACTGGATATCTGTTGATTTGTGGTACCTGGAGACATTTTGAGAGTTCTCCCATTAAGAGAATAAAATACAAATACAACCACATAGGCTTGAAACAGAGCAAATGCTGTTCGACAGAGTTGACTCAATCCTTTCAGTGCAATGATATCACACACACACACACACACACACACACACACACACACACATATGTGTGTGTGTGTATGTATATATGTATATATATATATACATATATATATATATATATATATATATATATATATATTATAACACAAATAATGGCTCTTGTTTTTCTCCTATCGCACAATGCACTTCAATCTGCCCTATAGATGCTCACTGTTTTCCAGGCATGGTGCTGAGTACCGAAGATACGAAGACTCATGCACCCGGATCTCTGGCAAACCATGACAAGATAACCTATAAGGGACCGAATGTATAGTCATCTTGAAAACAGGAACTTTCGGGGCGCCTGGGTGGCGCAGTCGGTTAAGCGTCCGACTTCAGCCAGGTCACGATCTCGCGGTCCGTGAGTTCGAGCCCCGCGTCGGGCTCTGGGCTGATGGCTCGGAGCCTGGAGCCTGTTTCTGATTCTGTGTCTCCCTCTCTCTCTGCCCCTCCCCCGTTCATGCTCTGTCTCTCTCTGTCCCAAAAATAAATAATAATAAAAAAAAAGAAAACAGGAACTTTCTGGGGCGCCTGGGTGGCTCAGTCGGCTAATTGTCCGGCTTCAGCTCAGGTCATGATCTCGCAGTTCGTGGGTTCGCACCCCGCGTTGGGCTCTGTACTGACAGCTCGGAGCCTGGAGTCTGCTTAGGACTCTGTGTCTCCCTCTCTCTCTCTACCCCTTCCCCTGCTCATTCTCTCTCTCTCATAAATAAACATTAAAAATTAAAAAAAAAAAAACTTCACAATAAGTCGCAGTATTAGAATTCTCCTGTCAGCAGCCACGATACTAAAGTGCTAAACACACACTCTAAGTAAATACTCCGTAGGCACATCAGATCAGAAACAGCTGGCAGCTTCAGGCTGTTCATTTCAAAATGAATTGAAGGCTCATAATCAGAACTAGTGAGGGTATTATCGACAGGATAAGTACTTGTGTACTTTCACAAGAATAAACTTTCTTTCAAATCTAGGGCCTTTTAAGTGGTGTTGGGATGCAACTAAATTCTAGAAAACAACTTAGTTTATTGGTATTTCTTAAACTTGGTCAGGCAGGGAATCTGAGAAGGGCAATACTGAAGTAACACGTTTATGAAAAATGCACAACCATCAGGGCGCCTGGGTGGCTCAGTCGGTTGAGCATCTGACTTCAGCTCAGGTCATGATCTCGCGGTCCGTGAGTTTGAGCCTCGCATTGGGCTCTGTGCTGACAGCTCAGAGCCTGGAGCCTGCATCAGATTCTGTGTCTCCCTCTCTCTCTGCAACCCCCCCAGCTCAAGCTCTCTCTCTCTCTCAAAAATAAAAATAACATTAAAAAAAAGTTGTAATGCACAACCATCAATATATTTAAGGGTATAATAGAAGAAAGAAATAGATTTAAAAAACATACACAAGGCTTTCTGACAATGCTGATGGCTTTGTACATTTTAATTTTATATTATTGACCTTTAAGAATTTATGAAGGAAATAAACTTGTACTTGCTTATCATGTTTGTTTCTAGGTTTTAGACTTTGTAACACTGGTGCCCCAGGACAGACCTGAGCACCTCCTTCACATAGGGACTGTCCAGAGTGCAGACCCCAAGCGCTGGGTTACAAGTCCAAAGATCTCATTCAGTCACTGACTCTCCTGTGGACGAGTCATCTAACTGCTACGGAGTGTTAGCAAAATAGCAAAATGGCAAGGAATCTATAAATATGTGTTAATTTCTGCATTTATGGATTACTTGATGTACTGATACATCTCTTATTTGCCGAAAGGATTAAAGTAGCTCAAAATGAAAATAATAATGCTTCCCCCTTCCCTGCAATGGAAGCTCCTGAGTTTCTTTATGGGTTTATAGTGGCAACCCCTAACTGGGGTGTCTGCACAGCACTTTACGTGCATTTAACAAAATGTCAATTGCCTACATCACAGAATGGGGAGGGTGGTGATAAAGATTATATTGTAATCAAAGTCCCATAAACCCTACTTTTCAGGGTGAGGAAGAAATAAAGATCATCTGATTTTCGGCAGGAGCTACATTCTTTTCTGTGGACTGGCGAGAGTAGAGAATGGAACAGGAGCCTTCTTTCTAGAAGCATTGTTTGCTCACTCCTTATCTGAATTGGATGCTCATTAAAGAACGCCAAGAACCAGTTTACAGTAGCCATTCTGAATTTAATAGTGACAATTTGGAGGCTGCAAATTCCAAGGTCTGACTCTGAACATGTGTTTGTTTACTGGCACAGAGATAGCACTATACCATTTAGTTACAAGGCACAATGGAACAAATCTAGATTAATATGAGAATCCATATTTTGTCCTTCCTGTGCTATATGTCACACTTCTGAGTGAGACCCTAACAAGAGCAGGAATTAAGAATAGGTCAGAAGAACATCTGCTTTGCTTATTTTGATTACGTGGGCAGGCAAAGGAATTTGCTTTTTTAACACCAAAATAACTTGGAATGCAGCAAAAATAAATGCACCTTCTGTCTCATGGAATGTTATTACAGTAAGATGCTTTGTGAATGCTTGGTGGCATTTTCAAGCATTTTTTTGTTCCCCTCATTTCTTTCTAGGCTCCATAATGCGATCCTCATGGTTTGAGCACTAGACTTCAAATGAGACATCTATTCAGAGCATGTTCAGACAAAACGAGTGGTTTCCTTAGTAATGGGAACTATGTGAAAGCACAGCCCCTCCAGCCAGCCAGGCTTCTCCCCGCCTTGCAGTTCACACATAGGCTCTCAGTGAGCATTATACCGCTGGGGAGTATCTCCAAAGTCTGAAATGGCTAAAACACTGAATATTCATTGAATTTCTAATAAAACCTACCCTTTATGAAAGGTTAAGGATGCAAGAAGTGCTCTTAATGGTGAGGGTTAATTTACTCATTTTCTGCATCATGTCATGGAATGGAAAGAAAGATAAGAGATTTCACAAAAGAGATACATGTTTTCCTCTGAGCATATTTTAAGGTATTTCCTTTCCTTAAAAACCTAACCTTGTCTTATTATTTTTTCTGTCTATGCCTAAAGACTGCTTCTTGTGATTTTCTAGTTCTCTGCATAGCAATCATCTTTGATAAAGCTCTGAAATTCTGTTGTTAGGAAAGGGTATGTGTTTTGCCTTTTTATAGTCTCAAATATAGTTAACAAAATAGCAGTTTTATATATAGCATTGTTGAAGTTTTATGTATATGTATATATATTTATCCATTCACTTATTTATTTTCAGGACAACAAAACACTAAAAAAAATAGCTGGCTTCTTTAACAGAGTGATAACAATCGTCATTCGTCTTAAATATTTAAAAGGCAGCCAGACATAGGCTACCCTGGAAAAAAAAAAACAACATGAACATTAAAAAAATATATATCAGAGTTGATATAAGGCCTGTCTTTGAGGACAATAGTTTGTAGATATCTCCATATTATGCTGAAATCATCCAGAAAGACAGAAATATAGTCAAAGATTCTGAAGTGAGCAAAGTGAGGTACAGCTAAATTATTGTCAGCATTCTCCCACTAATCTGGTCACAAATAATCAAACACAAAGCAAAAGTTATGCTAAAGAACAGGCACAGAATAGAATGAGAGCCTCAAAAGGTATTTGGAGAGAAATAAATACCATTTTTAGAGAGTTGGCTTTGGAGTTCGACCTGTATTCCAGCCCTAGGTTCTCACTATCTCTGTGATTGCCAACATAAACAAACCTCTCTAAAACTCAGTTTCCTCTTCTGGGAAAAGGAGAAAGTTCCTGAATGTCTCACAGTTTTATAAGGATAAAACCATATGTACACAGTGCTGTACACACTTCAGAGTCTGACACATGGGCAATACTCAGCAAATGCTACTTATTATTATACCAGGTACTCATGAGTTCAGCACACATAATTTCTGCACTTGCAGAGAAGAATACACTTCAAATTCTGATCCATTCCATGGTGTTTTGTGGCTAGCTCAAGGAAAATCATTTGTATTTCCCTGAGCAACAGCAATAATAAATGTAACCACAAAATAACAACAATATGAAATTTGCTATCAGAGAGAATATTGCACCCTCATCGTTGATAGTAGTGAGCTCTTCTTCTCAAGAAATCATGATGGATTCCTTCTCATGGATCCTATTTGCACATTGGTTCTCTATGTAGTCAAGAACAAATATCTCTGACCCAGTTAGCCATGGATTATGGCTAATTGTCTCACGCAAGGACCAAAGCATAGCCTTACTCTCATTGGTACAAGTCTACAGGTCCGCTCTTAGAGATTTAAAGACTCAATGCTGCTATGCTTAAATACTTTGCAATTTTACTTTCTTATCCATTAAACCTCTACACAAAATTCACTCATCCATTGATTCAATAATACATTCTGCTTAATTATTCTATTTTATGAGCCCAGAGACAGAGCACCACACCCAGCCTCTTTGAGCAGGAGACAGATTTCCCACAAGAGGGGCTATTTAAATGGAGGAATAAAGGTGAAAGCTGGGAGGCAGCCTTGCTAAAGAGAGCAGTGTGCCTGACTGTGTGTTACGGGGGGGGGGGGGTAGTACTCCAAGTGCCCTACGTGGAATCGGCAAAGACACAGAGCAGAGAATAAAACAGTATGTACTTGAGGAACAACACTTTACATGGCAGGAGTGAAAGGTGACCCATGATGAGTACTGGGATCCAAGAGCCAGGTAAGGGGAGGAACTGAGTGCTAAGGAGTGTGGAATATTTTTCCATTTGTGATGAGAAACAAAATAAGGGTTTTTTTTTGTTTGTTGGTTTTGTTTTGTTTTTTTTGTTTTGTTTTGTTTTGGTTTTTTTGTGTGTGTGTTTTTTGCAGAAGACAGACTGGAGAGGACAAAACTGGAAGCAGGAAGTCAGGAGCTGCTGCAGTAAACAAGCCATAGGATGATGAAGGCCTAGCTGATAGAGAACAAGATTCAAGAAAATTTGGGAGTAAAACCAGCAGGAGTTAGACCAGTTGAATGTAGGATATAAGACAGAAGGAGGGTCAAAGATCCTGAACTCCCCTGAGTAAATGGGTAGTACTACTGTAACTGAAATGAGTAGAAAAATACAGGAAGGAAAGCCAGTATTCAGGCAAGCTTAAGAGGTCAGTTTTAGACGTGGAGGGCATGAGGTACCCGTCTCATGAAAGTAGGGACATCTCTCAGACAGTTTGAGGACTATGCATAATAGATATGGAGGAAGAATATTATTTGCAGGAGTAGTGATATACATTTGAGAGTAATGATTACATAAGCAGATTATATTATCTAAGAGAGCACAGGAAGAGCAGTAGGAAAAAGAAGAAGTTTAGAATAAATATTTAAGAGGCAGACAAGCCCACAAGGGCAGCAAGAAGAGTATGTAGGCAAGTACAAGCAGGACCGGGAGGTTTCGACGCACAACAGCCAAATCAGGAGGGCAATGATGAGATTCAAAGGGGAGTTTTCGTGGCATGGGTGGAGTGGAAGCCAGACAAAAGTGAACTGGAAAAGTAAGTAGAAAGTGATGAATGCAACAGTGGCAAATGTTGACAGGTCTCTTAAGAAATTTATATGAGGAAGATAGAGATGGAATGACAATAGTAGGGTTAAAGGTTAAAAGGAGGATTGTCATTAATATTTTAGTATGAGTAAGAATTCAGCATGCCTCATCTTGTGTAATAAGTCAACTGCACACTGGCATGGGGGAATAGGCTTCTAGAGACAAATTCCTAAGAACACAGAAATGGATGAATTTGAAAAAAGAAGGCAGGGATGCAGAGATTAGTAATAAGTAAAAGCCTCATCCTTTAAAACTGCAAATGACAGATAATGATGAGTGTGCATAAAGAGACACTAATAAGTTAGGAGGGTGTGAAATAAAGGGAGTTCACACCTGAAGGCATGAGTTCAATGAAGTTAAAAGCAATGACAGTTTCCTACGAATATTCAGATCAGAGAAGGGATGTTAGAATCATCAACAAGAGAAAGTTTGGCATCATCCCTGTAGACGATTGGATGAAGAGCAGACTTGGGATGAATACAAGAGGGGAAGGACACTGCTGACGAGCCGGCTGGAACACGATACTCTACGTTTATATGGGCGTGCTGTGTGCACCACCACATGATTTCCTGCAGGAACACTACACCTCCTGGAGACAGCAGCCGAGAACCATCATGGCATTGTTCAGGGGGTTCTATTGGTGGTGGAGGACTGGAGCAAGAGAATCAAGGTGACTGACTGGCTTACACAACCAACCTTGGTAGGTAGGAAAGGGAGAGAAAGAAAGATGACCAGGAGAGAACTGGCCTCAGAGGTCTTTGTGGTGACCTTGAGGTCTTTGTGGTGTCAAAAAGCAGACATAGGAGGAACGTAGCTTTAAAATAGGCAGCTAGATAGAGAGTTATGGCAGAAAGCAGGGTAATTCAGTTCAAGATTTCCAACACAGAACAATTCTAATTACCAATAAGATCAACAGAGCATCTCTAGGAATGGGTTTCTGAAATGAGACAAAAGTGACATTTATTTTTAAGGAAACTTAGTAATTTGGGCTGGTTTTATACATAAAAGTTGAATCTCCCAAGATTTTAGCAGTACTTGGGTGGAATAGAATATTTTTCACCAGATATCAAGTGTGGATATCTACTGACAAGTAGATAAGTAGGAACAAAGTGGGAAGGCAAGGAGTGGTACGGGCCTTATAGAAAAGCATACTAATTAATGGCTTGAAATTGGGATTGGGAAGCCAGAGGACACACAAGCACACGATCCCCCCCCAAACACGCACACATCTGCAGGTGCCTGCACCCACCTACCCAGCCCTGATATGGGAAGATGATGATGGCCCCCAAGCACAGAGAAGTCATAATAATCAGGCCCTGAAAGGAGACTGGATTTCAGCTAAAGGAGGAAATAGAAGGGGAGGTTTGGGAACTAGCTGAAAGGAAGGCAAATGTGCTTACAAGTGGGTAATAGGAAACGTGAAAAGAATAGAGAGGGTTCACATAGATGAAGTATAGGGCAGCAGCTACACCATGGTATGCGAGAGGATGCCAGAGGCCTTATTATCCGAGACAGAGAAAACCACGCAACATGAGAAGCATGGTGAAGAGGCCTGCCTCAAACGTCCACAAGGATCCACAAAGACCAAAAGGGCCAAGTCTCAGAGAGTGATTAGACTGAGAATCAGACAGATGGTGAGGGTTACAGGGCTTTGAACTCAGCTAAAGTTTACTCACCATGGTAAGGACAGCAGAGAGGACATGGTTCAGTGCCCACCCTGTCTGACTCACCATCCTTCAGGGCAGGACACAGGGTGGTCAGCAGCCCCAGACCCCTGGCACTGAGGCTACTGACGCCGGGAAGCACAGGCCTGACCGGCCACACAACACTGCTGTGCTGTGTGCTCAGTGGCTCCGGGGGAAGCTTGATATCCAGGTCTCACTTGATAACAACACTGCACTTAGCACAGTGCTTAGTGAGTGGTTCAGAGCTCAAGCCTGGGAGCCAGACAGATGCGGCTTCCAAGCCAGGCTAAGCCACTTACAAGCCATGTTACCACAGGAGGTAAAGTAACCTGCTTCCTCTATCTGCAAATGGAGAAAACGGCATCTTCTTAGAGGCTAACTATAAGAAACTCTAAGAAAGATGTGCTGCCAGTAAAGTGTTCATGTAGCTCAGTGCTCGGTATACAGCTCTCAATAAATGGTACCTAGTATTACCGGGTCCTTACTGCTCAATGTGTTGGACAATTTCCTTTTTTGGGGGAACTATCCTCTACGCTCTAATTTGGGGGAAGGGGAGTAGAGATGACAGAAGAGTATTTTATCCAGGACTAAGCATATGGCCCAGGTAGGCTAGTGGAAGGTCTTCCCCCCCCCCCCCCCCCCCCCCCCCCAAAAAAAAACTTTCAAATTTGAGCTAAGAGAAAGGGACAGTCTCTGGTGGCAAAATTGTGAGGTGAAGGACTTGAGAGCTGGCGGTGGCCAGGCTGCGGTACATGGAATGAAAGCTGGTCTGCAGTAAGAGAGAATAAAGCCAGCGCTCAGAAAAGCAGGCAGGGGAGAACAGAGACACAATCTCCCGGCAGCATCTGAGTCCATGGCTAATTTGTCTCTGAGGCCCAGCTTTCCCTCTGCTCATGTTACAGCATGTGAGACATTACCCTTGCTACAGCCTCACCTTTTTAAGTTGAGCCAGTTTAAATCCAAGCTAGTTTCAATAGGGTTTGTCTCCCTGGCAGCTGAAAGTAAGTATCCATAGTGTGGAATAGCTACTAATAAATTTAAAATAGCGTGACTGGCAGGGACCACAGCTGTTAATCTCTTCGCATGATTTCTTGAAGAATATTCTACACACACCCAGAGATCAATAAATGCCATTGACAGCCAAACCCTGAATTCTACCAGTAAAGTCTGCAAATTTATCCATATGCATTTGACCTGATTTGAGCATTCCTTATACTACCCAAACTCTTCCAGCTCCCTGAATCAGAAACCAGCTGATGAATAGGCACTGAATCCAAAGACAGTGAGACCCAAATAACATATACAGAGTGGTAATAAACGAAGCAGGAGCTCTCAAAACGAAATGTGCATTGAGTGACAACGATGTGCCCAGAACTAGACTTGATCATCTAATCAACTTATTTTTAAAGTCAGTCTAGGGGCGCCTGGGTGGCGCAGTCGGTTAAGCGTCTGACTTCAGCCAGGTCACGATCTCGCGGTCCGTGAGTTTGAGCCCCACGTCAGGCTCTGGGCTGATGGCTCGGAGCCTGGAGCCTGTTTCCGATTCTGTGTCTCCCTCTCTCTCTGCCCCTCCCCCGTTCATGCTCTGTCTCTCTCTGTCCCAAAATAAATAAAAAACGTTGAAAAAAATTAAAAAAAAAAGTCAGTCTAAAGACCAAAGATTGGAGCAACCCCTCCTCTGTTACCAAACAGTCCGACAAGAATACAGTAGAGATTATAAAATAGAATTTAGACCTGAACATTCAGTGGTGGCCCCAGTGTAGGTAACAACTACAAGAATCATCCATCTAGTCTACCACTCTTGAGAGTTGTAGTAAGTACCTTTCATTCTTGAAAGCACCTTCCCTAGACTAAAAGGGATAACTTGAACAATCACAAGAAGATTAGACAGAAAGCTTTAGCTCTGAGCTTCCTGCATTCCCCATCAATGAAGGAAGACAATCCAATGAGAACGCTAACAGTCACCTTTGTTCTCCTGCCTAGCAGAAGTCGAGAAACAGAAGTGACATAAAATATTCATGAAAATTCAAATGACCCTTTAACTTCTAGATGGTGCCATATAACTAGATGCCTAAATACTGTACTGACAAAAAATATTTCTCTTGCAAAGAAACCACTGCTTTGATCTCTTGCTTAGATAATGAAGGGATCATTTTCATTAGCCCACCTCTACAAAAGAACCCATGTAAAATCAGGAAAATCCGAACTGACATTACATGCAAATATTGCACCAGGGGCAGACTGTTATCTTACGCCATCTTGGTTATTGGAGTTTTATTTTTGCCTAGAACTTGCATGTATCTTAGTAGTTATACGAACGCAACTGCATTTACTGTGTCCTAATTAAAGAAGATGAAAAGAGAAAGTGGCCAGCAAAGAAAGAAGCTAAGTCAAGAGACACACTCTATTCTCCCATAAATCATAGCTCTCTTATGAAAAATCTTATGTGTAACTGAAGTCACTGATCTGACAAAATCTCTCCCCTTGGGGGGCAGGTGTTTCATTACCTAAACAATTCTCCGATTTTAGTCAAATATTTGGAACAAAACCAGCACAAAGAAGAGAACAGTCAATTACTCTTTCAGTCACTCAGTGAGGTTTCATTAATATGAAACCTTTTAATATGTAAAATGTGCTACTGAATATACAAAGTAAATAGGACATTACTTCTGCCTTCAAGTTGCTTACTCTCTAGGCACAAATAAAGTGTATGATATATAATATATGATAATGCATGTTGGAACAACATAAATAAAAAGTAAATTTAAGATGTGATAAAATAGGGAAAATACCCACTCTCACTGAGATGGGGAACTTCTTAAAGGATGAGATCTTTGAGCAGAAGCATTATAGAACTGGCACACTCACAGAAGAAACAAAGAGCTAAAAATGCAATGTGCAGAGTATATTCAGGAAATGATGAGGCATGTGATGTGCTGAGGAAGGGGATGACTGGAGTTAGGAATAGGGAGAAAGGCTGGCCAGTAATAGGGGGCACATATCAGAGTTGACATCGCAGAGTGGCTCCAAGCGTCAGCCTTGGAGTCAGAAACACTTTGGTTTGATTGTTGACTCCACCAATAAGCAACTCCATGAGTTTTTGCACACCCAGCTCTCAGTTTTCTGATTTGCAAAATGAAACTAACAGCTAGTACTCTAACAGAGAGGAATGAATGAGACAATTCATGAAAACCTCCTAACAGACTACCTGGCACAAAATAAGCACACAGTTAATATCTACTATTATTGTTGCTGCTGTCTTAATTATTATGTTGTGGAAGAATTGAATACTAAGTTAAGTAGGTCAGATATTTTATTAAACAAGACAGCTCCAGTTGTAGAAATCAAGTTCTACCTCAAAAGAAATTCATATCTTATTTTTTAAGTAATAGCTATTATATGTGATTATAAAAATACCATGTATTTACTGTAGAACATTTGAGAAGTGTAAAAAAATAAAAACCACCTATTCTCTTATTGAAGATAACTACTACCAGTGGTTTGGTATATTTTTTTTTTTGATGTGTTTCTTTTCAATTATTTCTGTGCAACTTACAAACTATCTGCCTATCTGGCTATTTCTCTGTCTACCTGCTATATATATTTTTTTTAAAGGATTTTCACTGTTGTATTTCACTAACTGTTTACATGGCTAGAGAATAAGAATAGTCAAAAGAAAAGAATAAAGAGATGCACAGAGAGAAGCCAAGATGAGAGACAGTTTGGATCTACAGAAAAAGGTAAGACGGAAAGAGAGTTAAAGGAGTCTGGGGAAGATAGACAGACAGAGACAGTGATTTATCTCCTTGATTTCTGACATCTTTCTCATTCCTGATGGTGTATTTCCTTGAGTGATAAAATTACTTTTGTTCTTCAGGTGGAGCTCTATCCCTCATTAAAAATAAGACCTATATGCTGTGCTACAGCAAAATATGAATCTTAACTCCATCATCACCCTGAACATGGAGAGATGCCATCCTGGGAGAAGCAGAAAGGGGACTGGAGTCCTTACAAGAGCAGCAAATTTATACTACTGGCTCACTTGTCTTACCCGCCCCCACCCCCATCAATCTTTCTGTTTCTTTTTATGTTTGCTAAATTCTGATAGTTGAATCTGTGTATTTCAGCATGTAAAGATCTCTTTCCTCTCCAGTTCGAACATTTGGTGGATCTATGATTTTAAGTGTTCACAAAAAGCCAATATGAAGTTGCACAACCATGTGAATGTACTTTTGCCACAGAGCTGCAAGCTTAAAAACTGTTAAGCTTTTTAAAAATTTTTTTAAATTAATTTTTTATAAATTTAATATTATATATTTTACCATAATAAGAAAGTCATAACAAAAATAAGACCTATCGTTAAATGAGAATCTTATTTTTGTTTCCAATTCTACTTTCTAAAATCCTTTTGAAAAAAGAAAATGAGAGCTCTCTGATCCAACGTGCTTTTGTTCAACATTTTAACAAACAGCCAATGCCACTCCCCTTACATCATGCTTCTAACTTAATTAAGAGCTAATCTGCTATCAGAATTAGACTACAAAGGACCATGTCACTGAAGATCTTTCCAGTACAATGTCAGCCCCTCCTCATCAGTGGCCCATGCAGAGTTATTTAGCTTGCTGAGCATATCAACTCACTTTCCAACTAGACACTGCATTTCTTCAGAGCTCTATTTCTCAAATAGGGCCAGCAAATTCTTTCATTAACATTGAACAACCGTAACTATATAAAAGATCCACTGCTTAGTGCAAAAATTCATTCCTTTTTAAAAATAGTATTTTATTTTTAGCATCCCTTGTTGCTGACTATAATGAATTGGTTGGCTCAGTCATCAGTCAAGCATTCATTTATTTTACAAATGAATATTGAGTGCCTTGTGCAGTAACAGAGTCTTGGCTCTATAGGCAGATAGAACTGAGTTCAAATTTTTGTCCATTATTTCATCGTTTTGGTACATTGGGCAAGAAATCTAACTTCTCTGAGCCAATGTTTCTACACTGTCAAATGGCAATAAACATCTATTTTATGTTGTAGAGATTTAACAATTTTTATAACATACAGTTAGTACTCAACAAACATTGTTTTTTTCCATGTTTGTATATGCTATCGAGCTTAAAGATGAATAAAATATAGACCCCCCTTCCAGGAGACTCCATAAGCTATAAAGGGACATGGGTCAAATTATAGAAACAACTGTAATACATTTTAAAAAGTGATAAATGATGGGGGGGGGTGGTAAAGATTGAGAGATCATATCTTGTTAGAGGGTCAGAAAAGATTTCACACAGGAAGTAGCATTTTGACTGAGCTCACTTATTTAGGACCAGGTAGGTAGAGGCAGGAACCTGGAGTGGAAGGTAGAAAGGACATTCCAAACAAGGCAGAAAACTGGAACAGAGGATGATGATAGTTATGATAATGATAAGAGTGACAATGGCAATGATGGCAATAATGGCCGTGCCAAACATTCATTCAAGCTTACTATATCCCAAGTACTTTTCTAAGCTTTTACACATATAAACTACTCTAATCCTCATAACAGTCTGGGAGGAAACTGAGACACAGAGATGTTAAGTTCTTGTTCAGGGTCACAAAGCTAGGAAGTGACAAGGTAAGCATTCAAACTCAGGCAATCTGTTCGCAGAAACTGCACTCTGACCCACAACCCAGACCACTTCTAACAAAGGTGCAAGGGTAAGCACTGCCTAGGATTGCACGAAATAGTGAGAAACCTTCCCAAATTAATAAGAACTTCAACCATTAAATCAATGAATAAATACTTATTGCACCCCTATCATTCATTTGGTGATGAAGACAGAACTTTTTCAACATAAGTTAAGGGCAGCAATTATTCCTTTATGTTTTAAAATAATTTCAATACATTTTAATTAGAACAGAATACTCATTCAGGAAACCCTGCAGCTATTTACTACAATGTAGCTGACATGCACACCCATATAATACAGCATATTTGGAATGTGCAACTTCTCTGAAGTTTTAGTGCGTTCGACGTAAAATCTCCAGAAAGGGGAAGAAAAGGAAAAAATGGAGAGGAAAAAAAGAAGTGGAGATCTACCAGTTATGCAGTAGATGAGAGGGTGATACGGTAGGGGAAAAAGAAAAAAAAGAAGATGGAAGGATCTATTCTTGCTCTCCCTGACTAGCTGTGTGCATTTAGACATGTCTCTTGACCTTTTAGGATTCAGGGCATTAGTGTCTTAAGGTTCTATGGTTCTCATCCGATGACTATTCACAATTGTACTAATTCAAAATCACGGAAATCCTATTCAATCACAGTTTAATGTGTTTACCTGGCACTTCATTATATGGTTGTGATAGCTAAATAAGTTTTTAACGTGTCTTTTTGAAGACCTACCTTTCGTATTTCCAGTAAATGGCTGATAATGGACAATCACCTGACCACATACTGATTCTACTAAGCTGCTGATGCTCTTGTAGGAAGAAGGAAACCACGGCCAAAGTACAAACTCTTCATCCTCTACACCCAAAGCCAGAGTTATTTTTCTCTTTCACATTACAATTTCACTTCTAATGTGCCATGCTATGAAATTTATAAAAATGAGTTTGGAACCTTTTGAATTTGTCATGCGCCTACAGCAAAAGGACAACTCAGCAAGAAAAGCAATCTTATACCCATATGCCAGAGAAAAGGTGAACAGTGAGTGAAAACAATCTCTTATGATATAGCATAAGCTAGAGTTTCAGAGTATTCAATTTTCACTAAATTAAAAATTAGATTTTTCTTTCATTTCTTAAAGAGACTGAAATTTAAAATATTAAGTATGATTGCTGGTTTCATTTATAAACTAAGAAAGTGGTTTAATCATGTATCTGATTATCACCACTTACTTTCATTATGGAAGTGCATTATAATTGGTTTGATTACTGGATTTGTCAATTATACAGTCAATACCAATCAACCAGAATGAAGTGCTTAAGGAGCCAACAGCATAAAACTAAAATTCCTTTTTCAAATAATTATCTCAATTTTATTATAATTCTTCCAATATGTGGAAATATAATCCTGCAGATGTTGAAATGATATGGAATACACAAGGAATTAAAGCTAGGAACAGTAAAACTGAGGGTGGAATAATGAGGGTGATTATTACTATTATTACAAATACATTAGATTCTATGTAGACACCCTCCATCTCAACATCGCCAACTTGACATAATCCCTACCATTCACAGAGCAACATTATAAACACTACAGTGCCTAGTAAAGAATAAAGCCTTACGATAAACTTTCTGAAATCAGTGTTAGTAGGTTAACCAAGAAACTACTTTTGTGTTGAACTCATTTTTATTCAAAAGATTTGAAGCCATTTGAATTAATTTGTGGAGAATACAAAAAGCATTTGAAAACTTAAAAAAATCTTACAAAGTGAAAGTATTCTGTGGTTAGAAACAAAGTTATTGTTCTTATAAATTTCCTAGTATTATGATTATAAGAACCAAAAACTACTGGTCTATGTCATTTCAATAAACACTTAAGGAGCAATTAGATACGAAGTTTCCTCCTCCCCCTCCAAACTAAATCTAGTAACATGAAAATGTCATTTTATTTTACTCCACTAGAGGGTAGTCTCTCAAAACAGGGGCTTGCAGCCATGAATCTAGCCTGTTTTTGACCTGTTGATAAAATAATCCTCATGTTCCATTCTTCTCAACAAGATGTTCCTCTAGGATACTAATTAAGGCTGTAAAACATGCACTTTTAAAATTGCTGTCTATTTATTCATAGGTGTTCATTCAGAAATATACACTGCTATACTTTTCTGTTTCTTTTCTAAATTTCTGATAATTCAGTAAGTGTTTTACATATGTGGTATATATATCATATTTTCCTGGTAAATATACATTCAGAATTAGTAAGTCTAAGAATGAAGGAAAATCATTGTCTTGAGGATTTAATTTATTATACTTGAAATACCCCCCCAGAGTAGTAAAACATACCTCCTTAAATACACATACACAGAAATACCCACACAAAAACCTTGACACATGTACACATTCATATGTAGCTGTCAGACTAATTGTATCAGATATAAAGAAATGAATGTAATTGGAAATGCTTACTTTTTAAAAATACCCCTTCAAATGCCAATGTTGTGAATTATAGAGAAGCAAATATATGCTTTATTTTTAAAATGTGGTCAAACCAGATAAGAAATGGCATTGCTTTAAAAAAAAAAGTATTATTGAACAGTAAGCACATGCACTAAATTAAGGAGAACCTACAGAAAACCAAATGCCACTCAAAACAGTTTCAAGCTACTCTTCGTAAATAATACAGTCCCTGGTGAACTTTACAGAGAGGATTTGTGTCTCTCCAGGTGTTTTTAATATTTGGGAAATCCTTATTTGTAGCATGCCCTGCTATTTTCAGAGAGAAAACACAGTTTCTCTAGACGAATGATCACCTAAAAATGGGAAAGCGTGTCAAAAATTTCTTCCTCTTAAAAACAAGAGGAAGAAAGAAAGGATGGAGGAAGGATGGGAGGAAGGAAGGGGGAGGAAAAGAGGAAGGAAGGAAGCAAGGAAGGAAGGTAGCAGGAGAGACGGGAGGGAAGGAAGGAAGCAAGGAAGGAAAGGGAAAAGGGAGAAAGGGAGGAAGGGAGGAAGGAAGGAAGGAAGGATGAAAGGAAGGCAGGAAGGCAGGAAGGAAGGAAACGATACCTAGGAAAATATGCAAGCCTGTTTCATTTATTTGTATCCTAAGCAGCAGTGTCATAGAACAGACAGGTTGTTTCAGCCAACCAGACGGGAGCAGCTGCGAATGCTACATCTTGGCAGTCTGAAGTGATTGGCTCCTCTCTGGGGAGTGGAGGGTGTTCAGTTATTAATGACCGCTGAGCAGGCAGCACCATGTCAGTGTGACAACTGATCGGGTGAACGATGCACCACTAACCACCATGGAAACAAGGAGAAAATAAAGCCAGCTCCCAGGATCTCTCTACACTGGATTGAGAACGTCAGCCTGCCTGCCGACCGAGAGGAAGAGTTCCGGAGAAAAGAAGGAACCCTAGCTGCAGCCTCCTGCCTCCCTTTATATTTTAGAATACAGAGATAAGATCGCTTGCATGTGTGCCCACCTATAGTACATGTTTGTGTATACTTTATTACACACACACATGCACCTATTTACACTCGGGCAAGAACACAACCATGTGATTATCGCAACTAAAGAACTGAGGAACCCAGCACACAGGGACACGAAAGGTGGTGTATCACAGAAACTGCTTTTGCAAGGTAAGTTTAAAATATCCATTTCTATTTAAATATGCTCTATTTCTTGTATAGTGGATGCTTGTTTTAGTCAAACCTAAATTCTCCGTTGATGTTTTCTTCTTATCTGAATCCTAAAGCATTCTTCTTCCCATTTTACTTTTGAGGAGAAATTCAAATGCAAAAGCCCTCTGGCTTTGGGTATGCTTAGCTGTGTTTGTGGGATTCTCCAACATGCATTTTACTAGCTTGAACGCCCATCAGAGGATGTGAGTGGGAGAGAAAAAGCAGTGCCGGGGAGAGGAGAGAGAGGAGGGTGAGAGGGGAGAAGGGGACAGTGGGAGTGGAGAGGAGAGGAAAGGAGAAGAGGGGAATTTTCTTTTTTCTTCACACTACTTGTAATAAAAATCAGATCACACATCATTCCGTATTTTGAAAGCAACCCCCCCAAGTAGGGCATTTTTCTCCCTTTCAGTGGATGGAGATTAAGGCAAATGCTGCTGTATGTCAAGAGCTAAAACCATTAAGCAGAGTGGCAGAATGAGCATATCACAAACAGTTATTGAATTTCTGCCAGGCTACATCTTACGGATTGGGGTAAATGACTTCCCTTTAATAACATCCTCCCGCTGGTCTGAAGGGACAGTGCAAATGTCTGATTGCTAATGCAGCTGCAAGTGACACACACGAGGTAAAAGGATCCCATGAACCAGAAGAGTTCTAATCTTCTTTGGTAATTAACAGAATCACAGCAGGGTGGCCTTAAAGTGCATTTCCTATTTAAGATTTTTGTTCAAACCGACCACTATGTTCCCTTTGCTGTTACTGAGCTATGTGGCTTCATTTGCCTCTAATTTATTTATTTTTAACAATATGTCCTTGTTTCCATGCCTCTAATTTTAGTGAGAACAGGCTATGAATATGAGTAGAAGCTTCCTAATTCAGTGAAAAGGAGATAATGCGAAAAATAAAAAGAGAAGAAGTAAGGATTCAAAATATCTACCTAGGGAATAGTGTGCCCTGGTACTATAAATATTACTCATATCCTACATTTGTCTTTAGTTTCAGAAGCAATGCCTTTGAGACAGAATTACTCTCAGTAAACTATGAGCATCCATGTACTGATGATTCATGGAATACAGTGTGGGTTAATTTATACTTTCAGTCTTGTAAAAGGAAGCCAGCTACTTCGAACATGCTTACAAACAGACAACGTCAATTGAGGATGTTCGTGGAAACATGTACTACCTCCTTTAACGGGTCCTGTAAAGACATGAAAACAAATCTAGAATTTGCATTTCATCTTCTGGAGCTCTCTCCTCCCTTCCTTTAGTTTAACCAACCAAATAGTTAATGGAATCTGATTCTTTCCAACTGCATGGTATTTTTTTCCCCTACAACTGTGATTTCAGAGTTATTATTGGTTTCCTAGTTTATAATATGAGGCAAAACCAAAAGACAATAACCAGCCACTTAGATCCTGCCACTTTCCCCTAAACGTGTCGAAATATGAGTCACTTTGCAATTCGTAAGAAGTCAGTTAATTCCAGCGACCTTTGTAAATGATGACCATAAAGCAGCTCTGACAATATGCCACTGGCTTCGATTTTCCGTCTGTAAAATGAACAAGTTTAAGAAGAGGTTTCCTGCTCAGAGTGAAAAATGAAAGGTGCTGAAGCATTAGCTCCAATATTGGCAGGCTTGCTCACTCTGCCTCAAACGCCACATGCAATCTATAGAAAAAACAAAATGATTTATTACGAAGAGGAGAAGGTGTTTTATTTGCTTTTCTGCTATTCATTAGAAGTGCTGTTTTGCCACAGAACAGATCTGATATTTTAAGATACCTCCTAAGTTCCTAACCAGGAGGGAAAGCTGGAAGTAGATGCTCAGCCTCCCCATTGCAAACTCCTGTATAATGTAGCATTGCAGTATTGATTTCAGTTTTTCTTAGACCTATTCCAGGGAAACTTTCCATACCAAACACACACATACTTAAATCCTTACAGAGCCTATTTTTAAATGGCAATCAATGACACCTAAGAACAGCGGATTCACTTGTTAACCTTGGTAAAGCTCACATATATATTTTGTGGATTACACAGATCAACATTGTGCCCACTTGAGTCTGAGAAATACCATCATTCCAGGCGCTTGGTGTTGTCACTCTGTGTATGCCAGTGAGTTTGGTGATCTGATCAGCATCTACCAATGCCAGAGGATGGACACAGGAGCATGCCTGGAAAACTTAACCATAGTCTCCCCAGTCATGTAGCTATACCAGAAATAGGTTTCTGGCAAGACAAGCTTCAAAGGACCATCTTTTCAGAGTGTCACTTGTCACAGGCAACACACTGAGTTTGAATGCTGATGAGAAGGTGGAATTTCTGTCTTTCGTTGTTGTTGTTGCTGTTAATGGCTTAATAAACAGTGTTATCTGCTTCCTAGGCCAGAAATTTAGGGACCTATGAAAAAGGTGGTCAACTTAGGATCGTTAATTGTATTTTATTATTTCTTTGTTCTTTTTTACAACTACTGCTTCCCCCCCCCCCTTTTTTCTCTTTTGCCACAAAATAGGCTTGATGTTTTACCTTTTTCCCCCTACTCTGAATTTTTTCTAGTGCAAAATTCTGGTGTGATGTGGCACGGTGATATTTATTGCAAACTAATTGAGTTGATCAGAAAGGTTTGTAACCTGAGTTAAAAAAAATAAAACACTTACATAAGTTAAATGTTATTGCTTAGTACTTAGCAGGCACTGAAGATGGTCATAGATGAGGTATCTGTTGGAGATATTGAAGGAGATCTTTAAAAGGAAGCTACTAGCATACGAAAAAATGAGTCCATCCTTCTAGCCTCAGTAAGGATGCCCCCAAAAGAATCATTTAAAATAACGTAGCTCTAGCCTATGTGAAGAAACAATGGACACATTTGCAGCCCACTAAACTGTTTCAGGTAGACCTGATTCTAAGGATTCAATCACTTATGTATCACTCATTAGTCCCATGAAACTAAATAAAGCAGGTAAACACCGGGCACTACATCAGTACGTCCTATCTGTACTGTCAAGGATAAAGCTCTCTGATACTGGCTATGCAGTGAGTACTTAGGAAAGCTTCACTGTGTTGCCACTGAACACAGGTCCCGCCCAGAGCTCGGTGAATTCCTCCCTGCCTGTCTTCTGATAAAGTGATGCCTGGTTCGACACCTAGGAAGTAGAACATGGTAACAGTTATTCCTCTGACCACGATGTAAAAGGAAATCAAAAAGTAGGTGGTGTCAGAGGATAGAAAAAGTAATGGAGAAATAAAAATGTTTTCTTTAATGTGACGGGAGGGGTGGAAGAAGATCTCAGTAGATGCTATTTAGAGGTCATTAAATACAGGGTTGGGGCGGGGAGACAAAATGCTCATCTCAAATCTATATGAAGAAGTACAGTACCCAACCAGCCATCTACTATATTTGCATAACTGTTAAGTTTGTATAAAACTGCTTACTATTATTATGTTCATTTATCTTTAGGTCGTGATAAGGGAGGGCTTTTTTTAAGGTGTCATTATTAAAAGCAACTTACACAACTTCAGCATGAGAGAATAAAAAAGGGAAACATAATTTCATACAATAAAAGAATTTTAGGATTGAAAACGACCCTTAGAAGATGGTATAATATGCTTATTTCACAGATTAGGAAACTGAGGCACAAAGGGTTTAACATCTTTCGACCAAACCACACAAGACCAAATCTTTATCAAGGCCTAGAGTAGATCCCTTTAGTGTGCTCCCTCCAGTACTCCATTAAAAGTCTGCCTACTCAGTCTTTCAATTATTTTTTAAAAAGAAAAAAAAATTAAGGAAATGTTCATACAGATAATCAAGTACTTTAAAAGCAAAAGTAAGCATCCAACAATAGAAGCAATAACAATTTGTAAGTATATAACACCCAAGTATTTCAAACTGATAATCTTTGGATATACTCTTCTATGTTTTGTAAAGAGTCATAAATATTAGAACTTTGCCCTGTTTGTTTTTTTTTTTAATCTTTTTAAATGTTTACTTATTTTTTGAGACAATGCAAGAGACAGAGTGCAAGCAGCGGAGGGGCAGACAGAGGGAGACACGGAATCCGAAGGGGGCTTCGGGCTCCGAGCTGTCAGCCCAGAACCCAACGCAGGGCTCAAACTCACGAACCGTGAGATCATGACCTGAGCTGAAGTTGTACACTTAACCAACTGAGCCACTCAGGCGCCCCATGATCTTTGCCCAGTTTTTAAAACATCTTAATAATATTATTGCTATCCTTCAGCTTTAGCGATTCAACTATTGGTCATCCATTAAAACTTTTTTCCAGAAATTTTGACGAGAATCTTTGTTTCCTTTTTTATTGGGTTTCACTGTAACATTTTAAGGCACTTACATGTGCCCTCATTAAATAGAGTCCCTTCTCAGGGTCTATGCTTGGCTTATCCACTTTGCTGAAAACAGTGAGGACATTCTCAGGATGGTAATCCCTACTTCCCTCTCTTCATCTCCTCATCCTGTCTTACCTTTTCATTTCCAAAGTTTGAGTGAGACTCTTTGTAGGCAATGACACCTGCCTTTCACTCTACAGCCCTATTTTTTTCTTCCTAGCAAATTTTTCTTGCTTTCTAAAGGTGCTCTCCAAATTTTGCTTAGGATAATAGTAATGAATTGACCCAAAAACTTTGGAGAAGTAAAAAAGGACATAAAAAATAATAATTGTATTTGTGTAGCGCTATACTGTTTACAAAGCACTTTTTCAACAATGACATTTGTTTCTCACAACAACTTAGTAAGGAAGGTATGATGCTGATCATCTCCCTTTTAAGATTAGACAATGAGGTTCCATGAGGTTAGAAATTTGCCACAGTCAGGGAGCTAACATGTGGAGGAGTTAGGGTCTTCTAACTACAAAGATGGATGCAAGACTGATAATAGTACCTGGCACTTTGTGAGTCTGTTAGAAAATACACACTCCTGTTTTCCGGAACTCCCATTATACACTTACCCTTCCAAGTTGTATGTCCTCCAAACCATACCATACTCAATGTGGACAGATTTTTGCAGATAAACTTCTGTACTTCTTCATTTAAATCAGAGCTAATTATGTGACCAACTTAAACATGAAAAACACAACCAATATCTATTCTTAGAGAAAAAGACTGCACATTGTTCTACCTCCTCATCCATACTTTGTCTGACAGCATTAATACTTTGATAAACAGTTGGTAAAGGTCTCAAAAACTGGATAAAATGGGATGAGTAAATATTCAGGCAAGTTCCATGTTGCTGGAAAATTATGAACAAAATCCTTAAAGTCACTTGACGTACCACCAACAGATGAAGTGTCAATATAAAAGGAATATCATTGGCATCTACCTCCTGGTTAGTCTCTATTGGGCAGATAATGAATGACACACAAAGACCTCAACATGCCAGGGAATGTGTTCACATTATTCTGAAAGCCCTTTGGGAGAAATTTTTTCTTTCAAAAGTAATACTGTCCTTGGAATAGATAAATCCCTAGAACAACATGTATTGAAGGTTGTCATACAAAGTTTTATTTCCAGAAAGTGAAGCCTTCCACAAATAATCAGCTATTCTGTGTAGGAAGGAATGTAAACATTTTTTCCACAATTTTTACCATGTCTGTATTGAAAAGGCCCATGGAATCCCCAAAGACCCACTGGATCAATTAAAGGCTTAGCATCAACAGGAAGGAAACACTTTCTATTTCCAGAGGCCTGAAACCCCTGGGATTTAATTCCCTGAAGAGTAAGAGAGGAGGCAGTGTTTTCTGACTTGTTCAAAGCCGGGATTCCAGGAATGGGAGAATGCATTCCCTGAGGACCAAGCCTGCTAACAGACCATGGCCTTCAGGAAGGCTCAGGACATCCAACAATTACAATGATTTAAATAATGCTATGTATTTTGACTACAGAAAATACTTAAAGAGACATATTTTCCTTGTGGTGAAGACTGATTTGTGCTTATTACAAATTTTCTCTAAAATTATAAAACTGAATTAATAAAATGACTGTAAAGAAACAAAGGCAAATATTTTGGGAGATTCATTCCACAGGAGTAAAATTTATCCACATAATATCTTACAGTCTCATAAGGTCAAGGCATTTAAATTACACTGTCAGCTAATTTACACTTTACTTTTGTTAAGAAAAAAACACAAATCAAAAAATTTTAAAAACCGACATGTATCTTCAAAGATACAATTCATATCGGCCTTTATATCTCTTTAGAATATTTATCTCATCATTATATTGAAAAGCCTAAGACACAGTCAGTGGTCTTATCATTGTTTGCTAACAGTGTCTCTGGGCTCTACATTTAATTTTATTTTCATCAAAAACCAGTCACTCAGAATCACAAATTACTGAATATATTCTGCAAAGAGTATATGGAACCACAATGGCCCTTAGTGAAATCTCAATAGTTGCAGGGAGTAATTTGAAAATACATCTAGACAGATCATATTTTGATTTCTACAAAGGCCAGGGGGTTAATGGCCTTCCACTGCATGTGCCTAAGGACTGAGAACAAGACGATGAAGTAGGCAAAATGGGGGCTGAGTCTAGGTTACAATGCTGTATCATTTAAGAGAAAGCACAATAGGATGGAAAGAGAAAAACAATGCTACCACCATATGTGAAAAAGAAATACATTCTAAGTACATATAAACCTTGGAAGCTCTATTCCTAGTAATTTTTGAAGGAAAAACATATGCCATCATAAGATATGAGCTTAGACTGTATTCATCCAACAAGTCAATTTCTTGTGTGAATAGCTGAACTGATTCACTTACCAAACACATAATTTATATTTGTTCCTCTTCCTGTAGTTTATCACCCACGCATTTTTTTTACACAAACACGACAGCTGCTTGGGGAGTGTCATAAGGTGATGTTCGGCTAACTTTTTAAAATCAGTGAAGCATTTGCCAAACTACCATTTCCTTAATCAGTTACTTTATTTTTAATGAGCAAGCAAATTCCATGTAAATATCCAAGGCTCACCTTTCATTTACACTATAAATTGTATCCCAGTGTGCGGCTACTGGACAAGGAAGTGAAGAATTAAATGTTTTATGACAAAATGTTTTCAGTACAGACTTTAAGAGTTCAGATCACATTATCTCTCAGACAATCCTCTACTGGCTAAGGGAATGATCATAACATTAGCAGATCCCACTTATTACATACAGACATTTCCTGTGCCAAACACTGTGCAAAATATTTCACATGTGTTTTCTCATTTTATTCTCATAATAACCGTATGGAGCAAGTACTATTGCTAACCCCATTTTACAAATGCGGAAATTAAGACTTAAAGAAGAAAAGCAACTTGCCTCAACTAATGAAAGGGAGAAGAGGAAAAGGAACCTAGGTCAGTTGGGCTCAAAAGACACGGCTCTATGCATGAGGCAACACTGCCTCTTGTTGGTACTGCCGGAACACAGCCCATCTATACTGCTGTCTAGGAGCTGGATTCTCTACCAAAATACAGTCATTCCATTTATCATTTCATGCCATGCCATTCTTCTCACACGAGCGTATTATCTCTGCAAGATTCATTCGTAGTTTATTTTTGTTGTTGTTTCTGACAGAAAAATGATGATTTACTTATTTATAGATGGGTATCACCATCTATCTGATTAACTAAAATGCTTTGTGTAGTTCAGTTTGTAGCCAGACTTGTGAGCTGGCAGAGCTTGTAGTCCTCCTCCACCATTTTTTCATCAAGCACAATTCAACATGGTTCACCAGGTCATGCACCCCAATAACTGGCACAAAGGAAAAATGCAACGCTTAGCTTGTAAGTCTTAGTTGTCATGATTAAATGTCCATCCACAGCCCCAATTCCAATCTGTAGATAGTTCCTTACTCATGTATTCTCTTAAACCAGAAGCATGAAAACGGTGAATACTGTTTCCCTGCTAGTATGATCATCAGTTTTCAATGAAATTCCTCAATCCTCGTCAGTATTAATAAGCTTCTCGCTCTGCAAAGTTAATAGACGAAAGCTCTAATCTGTTTTTCAAACTGAGCATGCTGAGTCAAACCTAAATCTTCAGCAGAAGTGTTCTACGCCAGCTGCTTGCAAAACTTCAGCGTTTCTCACTGAGTGACCTCCTCAAAGAGCTATCTGGGGAGTCCTTCGATTTGACTGTCCTACATAGAAAAAGCTGAATGTGAAATTAAGGAAAAATGTTACTAAGGATTCTTCCCATAGTTAGGAATGGGGCTTAGATAGCTCATGTTCATGTATATTTTCTTTTCAGAATTAAGATTTTAAAAAATTAAGTCATTAGACAAACGAAAAGTGAAAATCAAGCTTGAGGTGATAGATGGCTAAAATATACATGCATCATGAAAAACCTAACTTATCACATGTAAGAAGTAAAGGACATGCATAATTTTAGATTATTGGTTTGGGTTATTTTTTTTTCTTACTACATCTTATGTTCATATACAATAGTGAGGAGAAGAGGAGAAAGAAGGGATGTTGGCCAACAGCTATTCAACATGTACCACAGCCTAGACCCTGGTTAAGTTCTTTCACACCTCATGCCACCAGAGCATACAACCCCACAAGGGATCAGAGGCTCAGAACGGGGAAGCATCTACACAACTTCCTACTATGCCCAGGGGCCCAAGTTGAATGTCTAACTCCAAATCCTATTCTATTAAAACCATGTTACTGTGCCTCTCCTATCACACCTTAGAATAAGCACAACATATTTCTCTTTTGGGAAGCATTTTACCTTTTATGCAGAAGCATCCAACAATGGGTTCTTTTTATAGTCTTAAGCTTCTCAGCAAAGCTCAGAAAGCTTACACAATTAATCAAACTTGATATTTTTACCACCTGGTGCAACATGATAGTATTTCAAGAATAACATAGTGAACATTTAATACAACTCAACTAATCTAAAATAAAAGTATTACTTGTAGATTTTTTACTTAAACATTCTCATTAATCCATGTAACTTCAAAAGTGTAGTGTGTTAAGAAAAAATCATGGCTGAATTCCAAGGACTTAAAAAGATCTTTATCATTTCTTAGGGAATGTAAATCAGCAACAAAATAAGACAATTTTTCTTTACCATGAATATCTTGCAGATTGAACACACAGAACAAGATTTCAATCCCACATCACTTACCAGATTTGGGAAATATTTGAAAACTTCTTTATACTTTTAAGTATTTTGTACACTTAGGAAAGGTGATGAACTCTTACAAGTTTAAACCTGTCCCATAAAGAATTTTTCCTATCTGAAACTAGTAACTCCTTGACTGTCACATCCTGCCTCTACTCCTTTCCACACCACGCTGAAGGTAATGGTATATTGAGTTCTTAACCTCACTTAAGCCAGAGGCTTACTATTTGACATAATCATGTTAAAGTATAAATCAATGTGCTACTCTGCACTTTACTTGATTGAGATGTCTATGAAAGGAGAGATATTCTAAGATAATATACCACTTAGTCATTCATTTAGACATGTCATCATGGTCATTTACTCAATGACCATGGATAATAGTCAATAAATAGAATCTCGAGAATTGATAAGGAATGATGTATGTATGATACAGCCAATAGAACCAAATCTATCTACCTATCTATCTATCTATCTATGTAAATTTTCCCATCTATCAAGATTTTTGAAGGTACCATATTCCAGAAATATTGCTAAATACATTCATTGTCTAGATGTTGTATATATGGTTGTATATTTTGTTTCATTTTTAACACACAAGCAAAATCAATTAGGCTGTCTCTATCTTCAAACTCAATTAGGTGCTTATTTTTAACACAGAATATTAGAATCTCTGCAAGAATAGAAGAATCCCTAGTGACTTTTTTTTCCCCACAAAGTTTCAGAACTGATGGTTAAAGATTGAAGATTCATGTCCTTTTCTTTTGTCCATTGTCTGCCAGTTTTATTTCAGGTTTGTAAAGACTACTTATTTGAGACAAACAATTGCTTAAATTGATACAAAATATTTATAGAATAGGTACATTATGTTAAATTTTTCCTCAGAGAAGATTGGGAATAGGATATGGCCAAGTGAGTTAGGAATTTGATAAGGGATCTGACAGATGTTCAAGTGGATGCTCCTAGCAATATGCTTGTAAGTCTATGGTAACCATGGTCCTTATCTCTACTGCCATTCACAGTCCTTTCTTGGCTCTTGGATAATGCCTGTAGTGTGGTAGGGTACATATCCTTAGAGAGAGTATCTACCAGAAGGGGACAATACCCTTTATTCCCACATGTTCGTGAATTCCTTTATTTTCATCTACTATACTACATCTTTTTTTTTTCTTTAAAAAAATTTTTTTAAATGTTTATTTATTTTTGAGAGAGAGAGAGAGAGAGAGCACGAGAGAGGGAGGGGCAGGGAGAGAGGGAAACACAGAGTCTGAAACAGGCTCCAGGCTCTGAGCTGTCAGCACAGAGCCCAACACAGAGCTCAAACCCACGAACTGTGAGATCATGACCTGAGCCAAAGTCGGACATTTAACCTACTGAGGCAGCCAGGTGCCCCCCACCGCCTTTTTTGTTTAATTATATTACATTTCACATGCAACTCAACTGAGGGTCACCCAGAAACTGCCCAGTGGTATCATTAATGAATGAATTCTATACTGCCTATTGATTTGCTTTCAAGTGTCATTAACTAATATAAGGAGAACTGGTGTAACTAAATTGTCAAACTGAGAGAGATTTTACAGATATTAAGTCACTTGCTCAAAGTGATTCATTACTTAAATACATACCTGGAACCAAAATCCAGGTGATTCTATCCTTGCCTCGTGGTTATTTCACAGCACATTGACTGTGATGGTAGGGTTTCGACAAGATTGGGCTGTGTGCTCCTATGAAATCATTCATTTTCTTAAGCATTCTTATGACCAAAAGTTCCCAAAGTCAACCCGTAGGGAGATTCAGGAGTGCCTTCTCCATGAAGGGTCCATGTATGTACAACCTATTAGCTGTAGGGAGCCTCGTAGAAGCCCAATTCACTCTCCAGGCACTTTTCAAGATGCCTCTGTAGAGGGGCATTTTATCAACAGTAATATGTTGCTGCTGTTCTGCATTAAGCATGTTAAGTATTTGGGAACTGGGGTTTTGAATATGTGCCCTAAAGCAATTTTAGCTGAAGAGTTGTCTTGTTTCATTTTTAAATCAGGCAAAAAAAAAAAAAAAAAAAAGGGAGAGAGAGAGAAAGGAGAGAGAGATTGAGAGAGAGAGGGAAATTCTTAAAAGGAAAAACACAAAAAACAGAGACTATACAAAAAGTTTCATATTTAAACAAAATAGAAATAGAACAATCCAGTTCTTTGTGGCACTCCATTGGAAATTCCTTCTCTTCTTGGACATTCCACCCCAAATTTAAAAGCCTCTGGGATCCACCCTAATCCTCTTTGCTGGGTCCCTAAGAAACTTTATAACACACATAAAATAACTGCAGTCTTTGAAATTATAAATGTCATTGCCAAGTTATTTTGTGAACTTTTGTTAAGACCCTGTTGTAAGTTTCATTCCCAAAGAAGGCAGCGTCTAGAATAATGGCACTCAAGGCCCAGAGTTGCTGCACTGAAATTTTTAAGTTGTTGACGATAACATGATCTTCTTCTTTTTTTTTTTTTTTTTTTAACGTTTATTTATTTTTGAGACAGAGAGAGACAGAGCATGAACGGGGGAGGAGCAGAGAGAGAGGGAGACACAGAATCGGAAGCAGGCTCCAGGCTCTGAACTGTCAGCACGGAGCCCAACTTGGGGCTTGAACCCATGAGCAGTGAGATCATGACCTGAACTGAAGTCGATTGCTTAACTGACTGAGCCACCCAGGTGCCCCAGCACTGAAATTGTTGATGCAGTAGAGAAGTTAAACACAGTGATCGTCTTCCAAGAAATAGAACATGCACATTTCATCCAGACACAATATTTTCTGAATCAATTTATATATAATTTGATTTTTAAATTCTTTTTTAAATGTTTTATTTTTAAGAGAGAGAACACAAGTGTAGGAGAGGAGCAAGGAGAGAGAGAGAGAGAGAGGGATAGGGAGAGAGAGAGAAAGAGAGAGAAAGAGAGAGCAAATCTTAATTAGTCTCCATTCTCAGCACAGAGCCCAACATGGGGCTTGATCCCATGACCCCAAGATCATGACCTGAGCTGAAACCAAGAGCAGGATGTTTAATGACTGAGCCATCTATAATTTGATTTTTGAAGTTGATTTGTTGCCTACTGCCAGTCCTTCAGTATCTTACTTTTGTATTTGTGAAGTCTAAATTTTGATTCATTCTGCAATCAGCTGAAGAATGTCTTTTTTTTTAAGTTTATTTATTTATTTTTTTAATTTTTTTTTTTAACGTTTATTTATTTTTGAGACAGAGAGGGACAGAGCATGAATGGGGAGGAGCAGAGAGAGAGGGAGACACAGAATCGGAAGCAGGCTCCAGGCTCTGGGCCATCAGCCCAGAGCCCGACACGGCGCTCGAACTCACGGACTGTGAGATTGTGACCTGAGCTGAAGTCGGACGCTTAACCGACTGAGCCACCCAGGAGCCCCAACATGATCTTCTTTAATATCATGGTGTCCACTTATTCTAGTGATTTCATAGAAATAGTTCGTATTTTTCTTTCATGTGAAAAATCCTTGTTGTGAGTACTAATGAATAAGGTTTAAATTTTAACACTCTATGTAAAACTTTTTTTTTTTCAACGTTTATTTATTTTTGGGACAGAGAGAGACAGAGCATGAATGGGGGAGGGGCAGAGAGAGAGGGAGACACAGAATCGGAAACAGGCTCCAGGCTCTGAGCCATCAGCCCAGAGCCCGACGAGGAGCTCGAACTCACGGACCGCGAGATCGTGACCTGGCTGAAGTCGGACGCTTAACCGACTGCGCCACCCAGGCGCCCCAATCTATGTAAAACTTTATATGCCCCCAAATGTAACCACATCTTAAGAAATAACAACTGCCCTATTCCATCATCTCAGAAAAGCAGTATTAGCTTTTTTTTTTTTTCCTTTGGAGATTTAGTTAACAACTGTATTTTCTCTATCCCTGTCTATTCCAATGCCATCTTAAAATAAGCATGCATGCACACACACAAATACTGGACTTAAAAAATTACTGCCAGAGCACCTGGGTGGCTCAGTCAGTTAAGCGTCTGACTTCGGCTCAGGTCATGATCTCACAGTCTGTGAGTTCAAACCCCACGTCAGACTCTGTGCTGACAGCTCAGAGCCTGGAGCCTGCTTCGGATTCTGTGTCTTCCTCTCTCTCTGACCCTCCCCCATTCATGTTCTGTCTCTCTCTGTCTCAAAAATAAATAAATGTTAAAAAAATAAAAAAAAAATAACTGCCAACTGTTACTAGTTTCTGACCACTTTACAAACATTTCGATTAAGTCTAGCCACACTTGTACCTAGTCTCCAATAATTTTTCTTCTACTAAGACATCCCATATAACTGATATAACAAATATTATAACATTTTAAGAGTTATTTTCATAGAAATAACTAGAAAAAATCCACTGGCAAATAAAATTCTGCAATCCTTAATGGAAATTAGAGTCAAATACCATTCAAGAAGCTCTGTTTTGCTCTGCCATTTCTCCTGTTCTCACATCTCTACCTCCAAAATTAGTCTGTTACAATAAATTCTACTAAGCTATAACCATTATAATGACCATTATTAATTTGATAGTGGTTAACATTTAGTGATTACTTTCTATGTTACTGGTGCAGAAATAAGAACTTTTTTATACTAAGAACTTCTAATGCATTATTTGATTTAATTTTTATGCTATTCCTCTGTGTTGATACTGCTATCACCCACCTTTTAATAGATAAGGAGTCAATGACAAAGAAAAAGAAAGAACTAGAGTTCATGTCTGATCCCTTAATTACGAGGCCACCTCTACTGACCACAATTTTAAGAGTTCTGGAGAGCAGGAGACTCAGATAAAGAATTTGCATTGGCTAGTTAAGAAATCTTAAGGTTAAGTCTGGGGCAAAGTGGGAACAATGAAAAGTGATATTGCTGCGATACCGCTTTGGAGGAAAGACTCTATTTTCATTTTCAATTTTCAAGCATAACACCACTCATATCTCTGGGTTTGGGCCTAAACTCAGGCAACATTTTTGAAAGTCAACCTGGCTAGAGAAATAACTCCTACTGTTGAAAAATTCCTTGTATCCTTCCTCCAAGCATGCCTTCAATTTTCACAGCTCAAGCTGGTTTTACAGAGCTGGGAAGGCTGGAACCCCAGGTAGAGAGGAAAGAAGTCATACAGTTCTCTTTCTCCCACTCCCTCTGTGTCCTGGTGTCCTATAAATGTAGAGTTCTGTAAGCCACAGTTTTAGAGAATTAAACAGTGTCCTTTGTCATCTGCTTAAGATTTACCACATTCAACCTTCTGTTTTAGAAATGTTATCACATCTGCTGCTCATGCTCCCAGTTTATAGATTTTGAGTACCATTATGCTGTCAGTCAAGTAACTACCACCATTACTTCAATTGCTGCTGTTATCAGTTTAACAAGGGAGGAGGGGATGTTATACATGAAAGTATTAAGTATGATTGCCAGAAATAGTTTAAAATGGTGCTGAATAAGAGAGAAGCCTTGTCATTAATGCCTCTACCTAGTCTTTTTGGGTTTTGGCTTTTTGGAACACCTGCTAAGGCAGATTTTTAGATATTGGGAAGAGGAGGGTTGTTAGTAGAGATGTAAGATGTGGAGAACTTGCCAAGGGGAAGCGGGGGAAGAGGTATTAATGTATTCTGGTAAGCTGTAAGCTGCACTATTTATCAATTAAAAAATATGCACACAAATACCCTGGCTCTCATCCCATTGGAAGCAGAAGCAAAATCTGGAACAAGATAGTCATGACTTCTGGAATAATGGGGAAGAAAGGAAAAGCAAGCTGAGGGAAGGGGCTAGTCTTATACACATGGGAAGGTAAACTAAGAGGAAGGAAGGGAAGAGGAGTTGCAGGTACAACAGCAGTTAGAAGTGAGTTGGGTCCAACGTATGGATCTGCTTGCCAAAACACAGAGACAAAAGCATGACCATAGACTTCCATGAGCTCCCAGTGCAGAAAGATTTCTGTTGCTACATTAAAGGAATCACGAAAACAGAAGTGTACTCATTTCTGTAGCCTGGGAATTTACAAATAAATTTGTAAATAAATTTGTATTTCCAAATAAAATAATCACAAAATGTTTTAAAGAGCCCTTTAAAAGTTAATTTGATTCTCCTCCCTGAGATAAACCAAAGAATCCAAGTGTCAATATGCTGAAAAATGACAAAACAGATGTCAAATAACCTTCCTTTTGCAACAACTTTCTATGAATCTGACATCTAGTTATTCCACTCAACATCACATATGAAACTCAGAAATTATGCAGCCAAAGAATGGAATACTAATTCATGACAGCAGGTGGAAAGGAGCAGATGAGAACAAAACACCACAAAAGTGTATAAATTGACCAAATGAGACTGTGTATGTTACCATCTTCTATGACAACAGACAGTTATTGACTAACAATTTACATCTGGTTTGCTCCCTTATTCTGCAAGTCACAAAAATGGGTTGCTGTGGCAACTGTCATGTGCTATTTAGCTTGCTGGATGGAAAAACAAAACAAAACAAAAACCTCAAACTACCTTCTAAGACACAAATACAGCATGTATTTTTATTGTTCCTCCTGCCCCAAGAGAACAAGTCCCCCGATAGTAGATCTACTTTTTCAGAGCTTTAAAAATGGGTTTGCTTTCTGTCATTTGCATTTGTTATCATGTATGCCACCAATTTATGCAAGTAGGAAAGAAAAAAATCCATAGAAATATAAAGGATATGGATACAGATTGCCTGAGTCACATGAATGTGATAGGGCCGTTTCATATATAGCATCCCCACTTTTATCATCGGCAGCTCTTTTAGCCAGTTTAACTCCGTGGATGCATGTATCAAATTCATGCATCATACTCACAGGAATACACTAAGAGCTCAATTCTTAAAGCACCGACAGGGCAAGCTTATTTTTCTGAACAAAAACCAAGAGCAAGGTGCAAAGAGAAGGTCATTAATTTTCATGGAAGCATATACTTAATCTCACAGTAACACATAACATAGTCTGTTCACAAAAATGCTGTGCGGGACCTCAGAACACATCATGTTACTAACATCTATGCACAATGAAGCAAGCAAATTAACACGTCCATGCTGAACAAAATGGGAAGAAGAATACCTATCCCTTATCTACTCACTTCTACTTACTTCCCTACTTACTTCTCCACTGGGACCTAAGAGAGTGAAGGCAAATACGTTTAAGGCCCTGAAAATGGAACAATAAAAGCTCCAGTAATTGTTGTTCTTATTGAATGGCAAGTTTGATAACTTTCCAGACTCGCCAGATATTAGTCTGATGTGGGAAGGTCAGCTCTTTAAAAGAGCTCCATTATCAACTCTTGAAACAATAGAAGTCTCTTTTCTCTGGAAGTTCAGGGAGTTTGAGCAAGCTAAGAAAAATGATCCATTTAAAAAACAAACAGATAGGCCCTTCACCACCACCACGAATGCCACATGAAAACCCTTTCAGGAGCTTCTCACCACCCTAGGCTTGATTACGGGACTCACTATTTTGGCGCAGGAACACAAACAGGACAAAGATTGGTGAGGTATGGCCACTAGGAGATTCTAGGGATTTAAATTGAAATAAAAATAAGGTAACGTGAGTGGAAGTGTCAGTGTGTGAAAATACTCTATATGCAGAATACAGATGAAAAGACCCTTCACAGATGTTGGAGAGGAAAGTACCTGACTGTATGTTGTGTTAGTCTTCTGCTGCTCCATTTAATCATACTGAAGAAATGGAATGAACACACAAATAGATTTTTTTCTCACTCTTCCTTGGGCAACAATAGAGAACAATCAATTTAAAAATAATTGGAGAAATTTGTGTTTTCTTCAGAAGAGGAAAGGAAAACATTCATTCAACAGTACCACATAGAATCATTTGCTTAATAGCATTTCTAATATGTTATGCATTTATTCAATCTACTTCTTACTATATTAAAATGCAAAAACAATTACTCTGAATGTAAATCCTAGAAAACAATCAAAGTTTCTATTAAATCAGGGAAGAGACAGTTAAGCTCCAATGTGATTTGCAGATGCTCATGAATAGACAATACTTAGAGTTTCTCTCACTCGAAAGTGAAAGAGGCTGGTAGAGATTCAGAGATTCCCTCCCGCCCCCTCTCCCTCCTGTTTTTCTTCCTCCTTTCTCTGTCCTTTCCTATCCTCCCTCCATCTCTTCCTTTATTCTTGTTGGACTCAGAATAAATACAGTTTTTATTTAAAGTCTAATAATTCAAAATATGTAGGCATGTAAAATCACCTTATGTTGCAATACCAGCCGGTATTGCAGGGAGAAACTTCCTGACAACATTCTGTTATAAATAGTTTACACTCAACTGATCAGTCACAGGGGAATATGGGCAGTTTCAGCCCTCTGGTTCCTTTGTCACACACAAAAAGTCTTGGTTTGTTCTTTGTACATTTACATCAAAGCCATTTCTATTCATTAAAAACTCAAAATAAGCATGTTCAAGAAGAGGCCACTGAGCATGAGGCAATGAATAAAAAGATTCTGCACATGCACAACAAGCATTTTGTATTTTACTGTGTCTGAAGTTTTTAAGTCCACATGCTTTATTTAATTATGGTGCTACTGAAGTTATAACCTCAAAAGGAGATTCAATCAATGTTTTTTCATGCTCAAATTATATGTCAAGGCCACTGATTTGTTATTGCAGATACAGTGGGCAATCATTTTGTTGGATAATAGTGAACCCCTGAAGATTTATTTGTCACACTCAACTGTCCATTTCAAAGCTCTGAATCATACTTACACTTCCGACTCTGCTGATAATATTATAGAATCTGGTATACAGAGCTTAAATTTTCAAGCAAATTCTACTCATTTCATATGTGCTTCATGAATTCTGGGGGCTTCTGCTGAAACTTGGTACCAACAATATTTGCCCAGTTTTGACTAATAGCGGCTCTTGTTCTGGTTTGCATTAACTTTTTTCGTTAAGAGTGTATATGAATGTTATTATGACAAGGGTGTTTTTTCTGCCCTAAAGTATTTAGGGGAACACAGTGTCTTCTATAAGTATCATTTTCTAGCACAGATTCTTTATTCCAACTAGGCTTCATTAAAGACACAAACTTGAGGCTGTTGAGATAATGACTACTTTGCATTTGATCACTATCAGCAAGCAACAAACAAGGTCTGGCCTCCACCCACACCAAACCGGAAAGTCTGTCAGTGTTGAGAAAAGTCCTCTAGAAAATTGGTTTAGTGTGGGGAAAGGCAGGCAATAAACCAAAAGTAAATAAATCATTGCTGGTAGTCTTGGATGCCATTCAAGGAAAACAAAACAGGGACAATGACTCGAAGTGGTACTTTTTGGTAAGGTAGGACAGAACAAGACATCACTGGTAAAGAGGGCATAGCAACACAGGCCAACAGAATTATTGTAGGTATCAAAGAAGGACATAAAGGAAAATCAAACTACATTTTTGCAATGTAGCACATTGTGAGTGCTATTTTGTTGTTTTTGCTGTTTGTGGATATGGTTATATGATAGAAATAGGAAATTAATGGAAATGAAAAGGACCTTAAAGAATTTTCAGGATCAGAACTGTAGTAAACTATGCAAGGATAAGTAAATCAGCAAAGACCCTACATGTCCATGGATACTGGAATTAAATCTACATTAGAGAAAAATACATGCTTTTTCTAGTCTGTTTCTTCAGCCAGTTAATGGGAATTAGTCATTAAAAAAAATCTCAAACTAAAAATTTTCAGCTCCATGTTTTTCATTATCCTGATACAGTTTAATTCTACTCATATACTGAAGATAGTTTTCATTCACTGAAACAAAACTGTAACTTCCAAGAAAATCGACTTGATACCAGGAATAATCACAAAGATACATTGTAATGTTACTAACCAGCAACATGAATTACAATTAAATCAGGAAAAAAAATTTCAATCTATGTGCAACTTATATCTCGAACTCCAACCCACGGTGGTTTAATCTAAACTTTATTACATAGCTGTACTTGAAGAAAATATGTAAAATATGAATATAATATAAAAAAAGTAAGTACAAAATACAAACAACTCAAGCTTCAGAGAAAGTTTCTCATAATATAAATCAATGTTGACTAATTCTTGATTGAGCAATGAGAAATATTCCTGTAAGAGAAAATAATGGTAAATTAACTTTATTTCACAAAGTAATTTTGGCTGGACACATGGGAATAGTAAATTTAGATGAATGTCCCAGATCAAATTTAAAGGATTCTAGATTTTGAATCATATAATTGTGTGAAAGGAAAATTTCTTCTCATAACTGAAATCCAGTAATCAAAAATAAAAATGTATTGAATCCTACCCTGTGAAGCTACTATAACATAGTGTAAAACCATTTGTTTTTCTTAGCCTAAAATGATAGTTTGACACATATTCTTAAATTATCTATAGGGAGATTATCACTAAGAAATTCTTCCAAAGGTGATTTTTCACCCAGTTTTCACCTACTCCATATAAGAGATGAATTCCAGGATTTTAAGTACAAAGTGCATGTAAATTTACAACATTATTTTGAAAGCACCCTTTCTCCCCAATAAGACTTAGAACTCTTTTTCCATGACTGGTCCTCTAGCCATGTGCAACGCCCCCAAAAGATGCTTAATTTGGCATATTGCCCAAGCTCTTCAGGAGGCAGCTATTGTAAAAGAAGTAATGTTAGCAAAAACCTATATTGTCCATTAACACAAAATTAAAATTTGGTAGGCAACCACAAAGTGTACTACACTTCATTTTAAAGAAATGGCCATTTCGCCTTTTTTACTTCCTCATTTAGCTTTAGTCCTTTCTATCCACTACCCAAAGGCATTACCTATTTCTTTTTTTTTTAATGTCACTGTTTTTAGGGATCTCATATTCCCTCAAATGTTCATTACCCAGATGTAGCCTAATCCTTAAATAGTAGAGTGGTCAAATATCACTAGAAACTTATTAAGGTGGAATTCATCACAAAGCCCATTATGATTAGGTATAATGTGAATTAAATTGTATCCCCTGTGTCAGTAATAGTTTCTAATGAATTCAAGAGGGTTTTAGGCAACCAAATCTCACAAGGTTGTCTACATGAGGCAGTCCTACATAATTAACCCCAAGTAAAGAGCTGTAGTGATGTTTCCATAAAGTTAAGTGGCTTTAAGTTAAGCGACAGGAAGAAGGAAACTCAAAGGTGTAATCTGCATATAGTACCTTTTATTCCACACATGAAACATACAATAAAGCTTCCCTGACCTATTGCACATCAAGAATTAACTTTGTCTGTCCCTTCAGACTCCTTCAAAGGACCACCAGGTCTTCTCAAATTAATCATTGGTCAATGTAAGTGTGAGGGAGAGTCCAGGACTGGTCCAGTAATGAATTTCTTCTCATCAAAAGATGCACAAACACACACAAAGACATGTAAACTGCCTCTATACCTTGTTTACACAATTACTTTTGAAACTCAAAACCATAACTCAAGAATATTTTTTCAAGGTTTCAATGGAGTGTTTCTTGTTCTGTTTTAAAATCTTACAGCCATAGACACAAATATGACTCTGTTGTTTTAAGTAGCTTGTCAAGAGTATAAGGGGAAAATCATAGAGCATGAAGGAAATCTGGCACACTTTTCAAATAAAAATAGACAATTCCATGCTCATTATAAGGAACTAATGATACAGACTGTATCAGCATTATCAGCTCTAAGTTACAGTAACAGAAAAGCATCATCTATCACTGAATGCATGGCAGGCATGTGCTGACCCATGACACATTTGAAATGTGGTGCTATGATTTATTCTCTTGTTCATTGCATTTGAAGAAATGTTTTGACCACAGGAGCTCATTTTATTTAAATTCTTTTCAAAACTTATTTTCATGATCCTTAGTAAAAATATAAAACACACTGATCTCCATGCTGTTTTGTTTAATACCAAAGAAAAAACAATATTTTATCATATACAGAACAGAAACTGAACTGCCCAGAGACCCTCTACTCTGAGTTCTTGTCAGAGGAACATTCTTCTCTGGAATGTAATTTTGAGTTTTCTATAATAATATTTCAACTAACATATTCTTCATTCTCTATCTATAGTGCATCAAAGGATTTCTGTCCAGAGGTTTTCTTATCTTCTTTACAAACCATTGACTTTCTGTTCTGCCAAATTGAGCTAATCAAGAAGTACAGATGTGATCAAGATCTTTTTTCTACCATCCTCTTGTGACATATCTTTGCTTGAAAAACCATTCTTCCTAAGATTGGTATAAAGGCATTGCCTTGTGGCAAAAATATAGAATGCACGTTTTTCTTGTTGTTGTTGTTGTTGTTGTTGTTGTTGAGGGAGGAGGGGCACATATATGCTCATCATGTCCTCTCAATTATAAGACTAAGGGAGAGTAATGCTTATAAGATCAGAAACACAAGGCGGTATGCATGGTCCATAGAACCAACTCAAGCTGGAATCATGGTTTATTTCTTTTCTTTTAACTATGGACAGTCTTCAGGTGAATCAAAGATAGAGACTTCAAAGATTTAGGTTAGGGTATTTGGCTATCTTCCAATGAAGAAGAAAATGATTTAAAAATTGCTTAAATTATCTGCATAATTACCCCAAATGCTTTCATCTGAGATGTAGGATAATTGATAGCAGGTCTGCATGAGACCTGCATTTCAAAACTATTGTACTATAAGGCAATACTGGAAGTAGTTCTTGTCATTCAATCAGTGGATTATTAGGGAAACTATCTCCAAATGTAGCTGGAAATGCCTGTGAAGATAAAAGGATGGCATCATTTACAAATCACCTCAATGTATGAGCTTCCCAAATAAACTGGAACTAAACAATGAGACTGAGGTTTTTGAAATTAAAAGTATGAAGGGAAATAGGAAAGCATATTTAGGAAGTTTTCCTCTTCACCCATGTAAAATTTTGTTTGTTTGCTTTTTTATTTCCTTATATATAGCTCTATATATCTGTTTTATTTTATTTAAAGTTTTTATTATTTTTGAGAGAGAACACACAGAAGTGGGGGTGGGGCAGAGAGAGGTGGGAACAGAGGATCTGAAGCGGGCTCTGCGCACACAGCAGAGAGCCCGATGTGGGGCTCAAATTCAAGAACTGAACCTGAGCCAAAGTCAGAGGCTCAACCGACTGAGCCACTCAGGTTTCCCTCTGTCTATTTATTTTAAAGAGAAAGAGCACACGCACAAGGCAGAGAGAGGGGAAGAAGGAGAGAGAGAGAGAGAAAGAGAATTTTAAACAGGCTCCATGCATCACAGCCTGAGGCAAGGCTCATTCCCACAACCCTGGGATCATGACCTGAACCAAAATCAAGAATCAGAGGCTCAACCAACTGAGCCACCCAGGGCCTCCGCCCATGTAAATTTTTAAATACAAATTCATCCAAACTAAATCAATTACCCTTAACATCTACTGTAGGAATAAGAACTGGAACAAAAGAGGAAACTTTAGTACAAAAGGTTAGTCAATTCAAACTGAAGATTTTCTGAACATAACTGAAGTGATCTTCATATAGACATGTACGTGCACACATGCATTTTGTCAAGAGAATAATTATTTTCCCATAAAAATACATATATACTTCTGAGATAGAAGTAAACAAAATCTCAAAGATCTTTATGAATTTGTAAATATACTAAGAATCCTTTCATAAACTACTTCTGATCTTAGTAAAAGTAGCACCCTTGTAATATGCCACAGTTTGACAGACATTTAAAATGTAAACAAACATGACGAAAACCTGAAAATATGAAATCTCTATGTAAATTTATCTGTCAGTAATATTATGTTTGCACGAGGCAATATAGTGAAATAGTTTTGAGCTTAACACAAATTATGTACTGATAGCATGTAAGGGATATCTTACTTTAGAAATGAAGTCTATAGGTCATGGGGTCTTCTCTCAATTCTTGATCTACATGCTTTCAAAATGCTGCTGCTAAAGTACTGTCATATTTTTTTTAATGGGGTGCCTGGGTGGCTCAGTCTGTTAAGCATCTGACTCTTGATTTTGGCTCAGGTCATGGTCTTGTGGATCATGAGTTCGAGCCCCACAGTGGGCTCTAAGCTGACAGTGCAGATCCTGCTTGAGATTTTCTTTTTCTCCCTCTCTGCCTGCCTTTCTCTCTCTCTCTCTCTCTCTCTCTCTCTCTCTCTCTCTCTCTCTCTGTATCAAAGTATATAAACTTAAAAAAATTACAAATTAAAATTAAGTACTTTCAGTCACCTAAATAGAGATCTATAGTTCCATCATAACCTGAAGCAAGATTTCCATTAGTCTGTTTCCAAAATTGGAAAATAAGATGATTATATACTACAGTCTAAGATAAGTGAATGTTAAGGTTAATGCATAGCTGAGTGCTTTTCTCGCAAAGACATTTACACTTGAAACATGCTAAATAACAAGGGAATAATAAAAAAAGGAGTTAAGGGGTGCCTGGGTGGCTCAGTTGGATTGAGTGACTGACTCTTGATTTCAGCTCAGGTCATGATCTCATGGTTCCTGAGACTGAGCCTGCTTTGGGCTCCATGCTGCCTGACATTCTTTCTCTCTGCTTCTCCTTCGCTCACATGCGCTCTCTCTCTCTCTCAAAATAAATAAATAAAATTTTTAAAAAAGAGTTAAAAAAGCAAAGCAGGCAACCAAATCCATTGGCTCTCACGGGATATTGAATGAAGTACTGTTTTGTAGAGTTCCTCAATACATGAAGTGATTCTCATAGAATACAAACATAAAGAGACAAGTTCTGGCTTAGAAATATCATTTGTTTTGCTAATCATGTACAGAAATCAACTTCACATATAATGCTATTAATGAAGCGCTCAGTTGAGCAAAAACTATAATTAAAAATAAATACAAATCAGAATTCTTTTCATAATGAGAAATGACAGTATCACTACAAGCTGGTAATTTGTGAGTATACAGAAATCGCTACACCAATATGAAACACTTCTGAGACTCAGATTTCATTCCCTACTTTCTAAAAGAAAATTATAATGGGGGATTTTCTGCACTAAAAATTATCCTTCTTGATTTTAGCTATGCTATAACTAGCTCCCACAAATCTCATGTTTTGGGGTGCCACATTAGGAATTATTTTTAAGTTTTTTATTTTTTATTTTTTGTAATATTTACTTATTTGAGAGTGAGGGAGAGACAGAATCCCAAGCAGGCTCTACGCTGTCAGCACAGAGCCTGATTCAGGGCTCAATCCCAGGAACCATGAGATCATGACCTGAGCCAAAATCAAGAGTCAGACACTCAACAGACTGAGCCACCCAGGTGCCCCTGGAATTATTTTTTAAAGAAAACTATCTTGTCCCTGTTTTACTTTATTCCTGTGGATCTCCTCATGCAGCACAAGCCTCAACTCTGAAAACAGTAGAAGGAAAAACATAAAAAGTCCAAGACTCCCTCAAAATCTGCCTAACAGCATATTTTAAGATTTGGGAGAAAAAAAGAATCGTGCTATTTAAGTTACTCTTGGTTTCTCTAAAAGAAATTCATCGCAAGCTTAATTTCATAAGGGATGGAAATAGTATATGACTTAAGATCTGCATGAATGTTCTCTATGTTCAAATATAAGGTCTTAAACATGACACAGATACAAAATCATATCCAATATATCCTCTTCTTTTTTCCTTTGTATACCTATACAAGGTTCCTTGTATACCTTTGAATACCTATAGCTATTCCTTCCAAAGCAACAGAAAAGAATCTAAGCTAGTTTGAGAACCTCAAAATACCTGATCTGAGAATCTGAAAATGCCAGAATCTAAGGAAATCAGCCACAGTGATAGTAGCCATTAACTGTATGGGTATACATTACATTTCAGTACATAAATTCTGTACAATAACAAAAACAATTTTGCTCCTATTAACAGACTTCTGTATAATGGCAACTGTTTAAGAAACCTCTATGGGATTTCAAAGAACATTAATAATCAATTTGGAAACAATAGTGAGAATTTTGTTCATGCCTCACATTTTGCAAGGAACTAAGACTCAGAGAACAATATGGTTTATCTGAAGGGCACAGCAAAACTAGACCCAGAAAACAGGTTTTCTTATTCTGGCTTCACTTCTGCAACACTCAGCTGCCTTAGAAATTTCCTTTGCATAAAACTCTTTATTTTTAAAATCAGAGAAGGAGAAACAAATTAACAAAAACCAGTGTACCTATCCAGTTGGAGGAAATACCTTTCTGAAAAAGATAATAAGATAACGGGTCCTATGTTAATAAACACTTGAAAGAAAGTAGAGCTTAGGAGTATTAAAAGATAAACTGACGAATATTAAAATTTTAAGAGTTTATTTGAGCCTACATCAATTCCAATAGGGCAGCACCTCACCGGAGCCTCCACTGACAGGCACTTGGAGAGAGACTTTTATAGAGAAAGTGTGGCAGCAAAGAAAGAGAATTATTGATCGGCTATAGTTTAAAGCCTACTTGGCTGTTCCTGGTTGGTTTCAATTTCACAACCTTGAGGCATTTACAGCTTCAATTTTGGTTTGCTTACGCAGACCCCTGGCCTTAGGGCCACCTCAGTCTAGGGCCTCCTTATTTAATTAATTTCAACAGATTAAAGGTAAAGTATGGGCTTGAGAGGCAAAATGAAGGGATGTGAATGTACATCTGAGGGAGTGTAAACTGGCAAGTCATTTAACCTCTTTGGACTTGTATATAAATAACGATAACAATGGTGTCTACAAAAAGAGCTGACATGAGGATCACCTGTGGGAATTCATGTACGGTATGAGACCCGTGGCACATGGGACATGTTTGCCATTGCTGTATTATTATTAAATGCCACTACTCTACCCATCTTCTTCCTGAGCATTTCCTTCTTCCCTGCCCCATCCATTATGTAGCTAATATTTATCATGAAGGTTGAGTGCTATCATACTACACTTGGAGCTTCTTCCCACCTTACAAGAGAGAGGCTAATTTGGATTTGGTCAGGGCCAACGGAAATAGACCTAACTGTGGCAGGCCTATAACCTGGGATGATGGCGGAGGAATCTGCACTAGAAACAACAGCTAAAGTCTTCCCAAATTTTCAACAGTCCTCCAGAATACACCACCTTTACATGAGTCACCTCACCTCTGAGGGTCTCCATTTCTTTATTTCTAAGAGAGGATGGATGGTTCAGAAAGTGAGGTTTTTGGAGCCCTTTCAGGATCAGATGCTATGAACAGGAAGCCAAGCTGAGTACGATCTATATCCTTCCAGATATCTGCCTTACCACACTCTCCTACACCACCCTGTGCTAACCGGAATAGATATTTCCTATGGTTTACTTAATGTAAAAATAGGTAATACTGTATGTGAACAAAGAGTTTCATAGTCGAAATGAGGCTGAGTACCAAATGGATCTCTATACCCATTTCCACTGAAAAATGTGCGACACCAAAAATATGCTGATTTTATATGATACCCAATATAGCCGGGTGACTGATACTTCAATAGTAACAAAAATCCCTACCTTGAAATCATAATGGTTATATATAGAAACATTTCAGTCATAATGGTTACATTGTTTATATATCAATATATATCCAGGCAATTTATTTACCCTGTAGTTAGCATGCCTGAATTTGATGACTAAAGTAACTCGCTTTTTTCATTTGCTACTATGTAGATAAAAATATGAAATTAAATAGGAATAACTCCAGGTAATTAATCTGATAGCATTTAAAAACCTCATGACTAAAATTCACTGACCCTGATGTGTTAAGGACATAGGACTAGAGTACTGAATGTAAACCTATGATCAATTAAATACAGAGGTTAAAATTGAATAAGTCACTTTACCCACAACCATTTTTTAGATATCTTTTTAAAACCCTTTCATGTTTACAGAGTAATAAATACATTTACAATGGGAAGGAACCTTAACTGTCATATAACTGATTTCTAAATTTTAATGATCCATGACTTGAGGCATAGGGAAATAAGGTATCCTGTCCACAATTACAAAATCATCTAGTAAACCTGACCCATGTTTCATATCACAAAGCAAACTTGCTTCTCTATATCAATTTTTTGTCAACAGACGAATACTATAAGATAACATTCATTAAACTGTTCTAAATAGTTACCATTATCTACTTCCTGAGAGTTGACCCGCAATTCAAACAATTAGTTTTGAAAACTGGAAAATAAATATTTCTCAAGGCAAAATGAATACCCTTTTATAGGAATGCATTTAGTATAATTCAGCAATACCTTTGGGATATGGAACCTTCAATTAGAACTGAAGAAAGACTGAGACTTACAACAAAGGCATAAAACCAGATAATGGGAAAATAGAATTTAAGTTCTTTAAACAAATGAACTTAGCTAGCAATTTGCTATAGAAGAAAAGGAAAAACTGGGCTTTAATGTAGCCATGGCAACTTCCTATCTTCACAAATCTCTGAACTTAAATATCCAAATGTTTCTCTTCTTCAGACTCTGTAGTCTTTATAATATACATAATGAGTTACAGGAAACAAGCGCACTTTGTTCTTAAGCTTTAGCATTGTAAAAATTCATCTGAAAGATAGTGGATTTTAAATCTTCTTCCCCGTGTTTCCTCGGTATACTTAAGCTGACTTTTTAGATAAGCAACATAAAAGAACACAGAACATTCAGATTGCTTCTGTTGGATGGATAGAATGGAGCATCCCCTCCTATATATATCAGAGAACAGTGCATGTACTTTTATTGTGTCAACTCTATTGTGCACCATCCCTAACCATTTACACCTTGGATAACTGAGAATTTGGTAAGGAGATACTGCATCTGATTTATTGCTGACTCTCCAGTGTCTACAACAGTGCCTGCCAAAAAGTAGTTGTTCAACAATGTTTCTTTTTTTTTTTTTAATTTTTTTTTTTCAACGTTTATTTATTTTTGGGACAGAGAGAGACAGAGCATGAACGGGGGAGGGGCAGAGAGAGAGGGAGACACAGAATGGGAAACAGGCTCCAGGCTCTGAGCCATCAGCCCAGAGCCTGACGCGGGGCTCGAACTCACGGACCGCGAGATCGTGACCTGGCTGAAGTCGGACGCTTAACCGACTGCGCCACCCAGGCGCCCCAAAAATGTTTCTTAAGAGATGAAAAACAGATGAAGCTAAGGAATAACGAACTTTTTTACCAAGAAAAAAGTAGCTTTTGCCCTAAAAGTTTCCATATAAAAGTATGTCTAGAAACAATTTCTATTTTTAGATTAAAGAAATCTCAAGTTATAATGAGTATCCACAGGTATTAAAAATATTCTAATATTTGGGAAGCCCTAAAACTTCTTTCTCTTAATTAATATCCTGGACTGTAAAGTTTCATGCTGCCAGCCAGAGTAGAATTATACATATATTGTATGTATAATTTGAAACATAAAATGTTTTAGGACTTTGACTCTCCCTCAGGCAAAATCTACATGGGGAGCCAATAAGAAAAATGAAATATACTGTGAAGAAAAATTGAAAAAGCACAAAGGACATATGTTGAATGAAAATTCCACATCTTGGGGCACCTGTGTGTCTCACTTGGTTAAGTGTCTGACTCTTGATTTCAGTTCAGGTCATGATCTCACAGTTGGTGAGATTGAGCCACGCTGTCAGTGCAGAGCCTGCCTCGGATTCTCTCTCTCTCTCTCTCTCTCTCTCTCTCTCTCTCTCTCTCTCTTTCAAAATAAATAAACTTAAGAAAATAATTTTAATAAAATTCCCCATCTTAAAATGTTTTAATTTTTTTTAAAAAGGTCTTCTGAACCAACTCCACCTACACACACAAAAAAGCCTTAACTGTCAAATTACACTCTGTCAATGAAAAATAATTTTTTATGTTTCAATTTTTACAAATCTTATGAAATGAGATTACAAATGAAAGCATATGACCGATGCAGCAGGCCCTCAGCAAATATTTATGGAAAGACGGAATGGAAGCATAAATGAAAGAGTAGATAAATGATAATCTCTAATGAGGGCTGACATTGAACTTGTAGGACTCATTCATTCAAATCATTTAAAAGAGCCTTTATATAATACATTTCCTTGAGATGTCAGTTTTCATTCCTGGTGACATTTCATTAACATTATCTGCTGTACTTTTATAATATTCAATTATAATTTATTTTGCTTTAATATATAAAAGATTCAGTTGCCTTTAAAACTCAAAGAAGATACAAAAATGACCTTCTAAAATAGTTTTACCTTTAAAAAACAACTGGAAATAAAATAGTGAATTATGAGTTAGTCCTTACCTCCTAAGAATATGACCATATATACGAATGTTCACCATAAAAAATGGGAATCATTTAATGACAATGCATATACTGTTCATAACAATAGTTTGTATATGGCTTATTTACTCTATTTTAAGGAAGAAAAGTAAGATAGTTTACCTACATGTTATCTGTTTACAACCGCCCACCCACGTTATAAATATTTATTGAAGACTTACGTTCCAGTGCCTATGCTAGGTTCCAGAGCAAGCAACAGCCCTAAAACCATTAAAACTCAAGTTGAAATATTGATTTCTTGAAGTACAATTTTCCTGCTCTTATTTTAGAAGAAAAAATTCCTGGTATCTTGATATGGGAAATTATGTAAGTACACCAATAATTATGTAATGCAAGTTTTCTAAGCTTGAAAATAATTTTTCAGAGTTTATTATTTTTTCAATGTATTCAAAAAGAAACAGAGGAGAGGGAAAGACGGGGAAGAGAGAAAATAAAAGTAAGAGGGTTTATGGCATTAAAATTCTCAAAGAATGAACATGGAATTAAGTTGGTCAATTTTTTAGTGATATAATTAGCTTAATATTTTTAAAAATTTTTATACAGCTGCATATAAAAAACAAAAATCTCTACTTAAATCAATACTGCCATTATAATTATTCAGCCAAAATCCCGACATGGCCAACAGCAGTAACCATTGTCTCAGTGGTAAAGCTAAAATGTGGCCTTAAAGAACAGCTATGTTTTTAAATTGTTGCCTATAAAGTGAACCATTTTCTGTTTTGCCAGTGGATACTTTGTTGTACAATTGTGATATGTCTCCTTTTTAACCATCAGACAATAAGAAAAAAATTCTGTAAAACTCTGGGGGCGTATCTGTTTCTCTTTATTTTGTTCTGTGTTACTTATTGGCAGTTACTTAGGAAGAAAAAAAGTCATTTTCATCACTATTCCATATGCTATCATCCAATACAAATTATAGAAAGACACATTTGTGAGTCATTATTTTGCACACATTTGTTTAATTACTCCTACACTGGAGGTACAAGGCTAGGTACTACTCAACCAATCAAATGCACTAATAATATGACCACAAAAGTAAGTGGAACCCAGACCCTAAAAATATAATCTCATAATCTAGTAAGGAAATAATAATCCAGTCATCTCCATCTAATAAGAGGGTAATCTAATAATCTAATGTCTAACACTTTTATGTTCAGTAAGGGGAAAAAAAGAAATGCAAACAAATGATTAAAACACAGAGAAGGGACCAAGAAAGAATCCAGGAAAAGTTTCCCAGCACAGAGGTTTCGGGGCTGAGATCATTCCAAGGGCCATGAGACTCAAGAGGTCTGGTTCCTGTGATAATACAATCTTTACTAAAGCAGTAACATCAGATTATCATTTACAATGGCTATGGTAATTAAGAACTCTAACCTGACTTACCTGCCTCTTATTCTACATTCACAAATTTCAGATACATAATTTGTATTTCCAAGTATATTTTTTTAGTAAAGTAACAGCATTGGCCAGCAGCTTCAGACATCTGTATTCTCCTGACAGTCACATTTCTCATTGTAATGTACCGGCATTTTGTTTCATCCTTTGCAAGTATGGTTAGTGTGAATCTCACACTAGTTACTATTAGTAGATTGATGAAATTAATTTTCTAACTGAAAAGCTGAAGACCAAAGTAGTGACAGCCCTGCTGAGAAACAAAATCACTACAGTACCCTTTTGTTAAAATTATTTCATCTCATCTCTACACATGAATGCAGTGTGGATTACTAGACAGAACTGTTGAACCTGAAGACAAAACCTGGGTTCTAATATCACCCCATCATTTATTAACTGTGTGATCTCTGGCTGATGGGTCTCACATACCCTTACATAAAAAAAATGGAAAATGGGATTTACTTCCCAGCCAAACTCACAAGGTCATTATTTTGTTTTTAATGTTTATTCTTAAGAGAGAGACAGAGCATGAGTGGGGAAGGGGAGGAGAGAGAGAGAGGGAGACACAGAATCTGAAGGTGGCTCCAGGCTCCAAGCTATCAGCACAGAGCCTGATGCGGGGCTTGAACTCATGAACCGCGAGATCATAAGCACAGAGCCTGATGTGGGTCTTGAACTCATGAACCGCGAGATCATAACCTCAGCTGAAGTCAGATGCTTAACCGACTGAGCCACACAGGCGCCCCTCTCACAAGGTCATTATTAACATAAAATAAACAATGAATATGAAAAGGCTTTGAAAACCATGAAGCACTAAGATATAAGATATTATTACTACCTTATTATCCTGCAAACAATCTATGCCAAACAGTCCATTAGTGAAAGCATCATAATCATTTCCAAAGACATGAGAAAAAAAAATCAATATTACAATGAAGAAAGGAAAAATTTCCACATCTTCTATTGTGCTTCTCATACTGACAATTTCTTTCTACAGATTGGGAGAAATAAAATTTGAACTTGTTCACTACTATAAGAACTCTCCTTTCCAAAACTTCCAGAACAAATCTAGTTCAAATGTGGTTGTTTCTGGCATATGGCTATGTAAATAATGAAATGAGGTCAGAAAAGAGTTTCTAATTAAACAAAGATATAAATTTAAGAAAACAGAAGGGTAATTTCAAAATAAAAAGTGGCATTATTAGGTTAACATCCCTCAAAAGAAGAGTTCATCTTAAATATTTTTAACCCTCTAGTTAACATAAGGATATAGGCCTCTCTGCTGGAGAAAGTCAATTTAAGTGATTAATTGGCAGAAGTGATGCTTTCTTAGTTCTCAACTGAATGATTTATGGGAACATGCAGAAATGTATTTGTACTTTGTACCTAGGTTTTTTTCTTCATTTGGGGAAGAAAGAGGCAGTAGATTTCAATTTTAGTTATATTCAGGTATCCTTCCCATGTGCTCCCATATCAGCTCTACAATGAATTATAACCATCTGTCTACTTGTGCTTCCCCTTCCAGACTAGAACCTTCAGAAGGGAAGAGAACATGTCCAGGTCATTTTTTCACCCTCTAGCTATTACCCCAATAACTGGAACACAGAAGGTGCTCATTAATTGACAGAATAAATTAAGGAAAAAACTATAGATATATTAGATTGACTTTTCTTTAAAGTCTAATGTTCCTTTGGATTATACTCAAATTTAATCTTTGAAATTTAGTAATATAGTCAACATGTATTCTGTATAATAGATTTATGCATGTTAAAGCAGCTGAATATTGAAATTGGTAAATTAAACAGATGGAAATGCTTAAATTATATGTAGAGAAGATGAATATATACATTTATTAATATAATTCATTTATACATTCATTCAAAACATTTCTGGAAAATCTACTACATTCTAATCACCATGCTCAGGAACTGGGGATAGAAAGTCAGGCAGGCCTTAAGCTCTCAAGGAGATGACTACCTGGTGAGGCCAAGAATCAAGTAAATATTCTGATAGAGGTGTGTGCTGGGACCATGGAATGACTGTGGAGGGCAGTCAGGTACAGCTGGAGGGGAGGGGTTATATGGAAGGTTTCACAGAGAGGTGATGCTTGAACTGAGGATTGACCAAACAGCAAGAGTAACTAAAACAAAGAAACAGGCATTCCAGGCAGAGAGAAGATGAGGTACCCAGAGCTCTATTGACAGAGGGAAGGCTGCATGCAGAATGGCATAAGATGATGAGAAACACAGAGAAAGAGAAGAGAAATCCCAGATTGTGGAGGGTCCTATGGGTCAATGATTTATCAGGAATCTTCAGTGAAGAAGGAGGTATATTAGATTCTCTCTTCAAGGGACTCAGAGTCTACTTGAAACAGATTAGGAATAATAGCCAAAACGTCCAGTTTAAAGCAAAACAACGACAAAAAGGGACTCAGCCACACACACAAAAAAATAATCTTGCCATTTGCAAACAATATGAATGGACCTAGAAGGTATTAAGCTAAGTGAAGTAAGCCCCATAGAGAAAGACAAATAATTATATGATTTCACTTGTATGTGGAATCTGAAAAACAAAATAAATGAATAACAACAACAACAACCACAACAAATAAACAGACTCATAGATAAAGACAATAAACCAGTGGTTGCCAAAGGGGAGGGGAGTGGGGCAATGGGTGAAATAAGAGAAAGGGATTAAGAGGTAAAAACTTCCAGTTATAAAATATATAAGTTGCAGAGATGAATAGTACAGCGTAAGGAATATAGTCAATAATATTGCAATAACTACTATGGCAACAGATGATAACTACACTTATTGTGGTGAACATTTTGTTATGTACATAACTCTTGAATCACCTGTTGTACATGTTGTACACCTGAAATGAATATAACATATGTTAACTATACATCAACTAAAAATTAAAAAAAAAAAAAACTTTTCCTTAAAAAGTGGAATTTTAGATTAGCTAACAGATGAAGTAATGAAAAAAGAAAAACAAAGACATTTTTAATTCAAGGCAACTTATTACTTATCCGCACTTCACGATTCAGTTTTTAGATAAAATCACAACTCGGGGCCCTTGGCTGGCTCAGTCAATAGAGCATGCAACTCTTGAGCTTAGTGTTATGAGTTTGAGACCAATGGTGGGGGTAGAGATTAAACTCTTAAAATAAAAGTCACATGTCTTAAAGGATAAGAGGAAAATTAGGTATAACTGTTAACTGTAAATTGTTTATAATTTTAAAAAATAATTTTTTTAACTTAAAAACATGTTTCTCTCTGTAGAGACTGCATTTCCAAATATATTTATCTCTCTCATAGAAACACCCATCTTAGAGCAAGTCAACATGCCAATATGAATGTCAATACTGGGCAGAGATGAAAGAAATAACAGTATTTACAAAATCATCATTCAGAAGACCACTATTGCTGGGAGGCAAAAAGCCCCAGAATGAGGAGTGCAGGCATGCTCTAGTTGCAGGAAGAGTTCACCCACAGTCCAACTGATGGAGTATACATCTAAAAGCAGTGTGGTATTTTAAAACACAGCACATATCAAAACTACAACCTAATTTTGGATTGCTTATTTTTATGTGATAAAGACATGAGTATCCACTTAAAAGATGGAATATCTAAGTGCCTGTTTTCCTCATGTAATAAAGTTACTTTTTCATTTTTAGTGACTAATGGGATGTAAGTTATTTGCAGGGAAAAAGAAAACAGTCAAACGTTAATCTGAATGTCAGTAAAGAATGACAATATACAGGTACATCCATGGCAAATTAGACTTAATCGCTCCCAAATACTGAAAAATTCAAGTCACTTTATACAAAGGAGACTGTGGAGAGAAACATGAATGTCAATGGGAAATCTGGCTAAATCCCACTACTTCTAGTTCATTTCATAATTTGTTTCTAAATTTTGTCTCTTGGGAACCCGAGGAACCACAGGCTAACTCATTTAATTGTAATTGAACAGTATTATTTATTTGTAACCATTTAATTTTGCTCCTCTAAGAGAAAAAAGCAAGCCATCATCTTTGAAAGGCTCTTCTTTTTCCCTATAACTAATTATGAAAGAGAATGACAAATATAATAAACAAAATTCCCATGTATAAACAAGTAAAGATGGGAAGTAACAGAAAAATTCTAGAAACATATTCACTGTGTTTAATATAACTTCAGCCTTCTAAAGACTTGATTTCTCAGCCTGTCCAATGTCTGGGCCAAGGATAGTCATAACAAGGACAAAGTCATCAAAACATATTGAGTTAATTGTAAACTAAAAAAAAAATTATATGTAAGATAATCATAATTAGTTAATCAATCATGGTATTTTATGGGTATTAATTATGGTATCTTTTTTTCCTTTGTACTAATTGTTCTTCTCTTTTTTCTTTTATGTTCTATTTTATTATAGTCAGCATCATGCTGCTATTCCCGCAAGTACTGAACAAGCATGGGATGTGAATATCACACTCCTAAATAAATGAATTGCTCAATTTCCTGTGACCATCTATACATCCTCCATCTTCAGAAAGTGTATCAGTGTTCTATCATAGAGGAGATAGTGGTCTGTTTTCCAATATGCATGACATCTCTGGACAAGACAATTGTGACACCAGCACTTATTTCCATGAAGAGAAACTTTGTGGTTTTATGGCATTCATCATTTGACAAATGCACCTATTTTCCTTATCAATCAGCTCTTACTGAACTTACTCGCAGTGACTGTGGAATCCTTAAGGGCCCATTAAATTTCTGAAGAAGAAAGCTAAGATGAAGGACATGCCACTCCGAATTCATGTGCTACTTGGCCTCGCTATCACTACACTAGTACAAGCTGTAGATAAAAAAGCGGATTGCCCACAATTATGTACATGTGAAATCAGGCCTTGGTTTACACCCAGATCCATTTATATGGAAGCATCTACAGTGGATTGTAATGATTTAGGTCTTTCGAGTTTCCCAGCCAGATTGCCTGCTGACACACAGATTCTGCTCCTACAGACTAACAATATTGCAAAAATTGAATACTCCATAGACTTTCCAGTAAACCTTACTGGCCTGGACTTATCTCAAAACAATTTATCCTCAGTCACCAATATTAATGTAAAAAAGATGCCTCAGCTTCTTTCTGTGTATTTAGAGGAAAACAAACTAACTGAGCTGCCTGAAAAATGTCTGTCTGGACTGAGCAACTTACAAGAACTCTATATTAATCACAACTTGCTTTCTACAATTTCACCCGGAGCCTTTATTGGCCTACATAATCTTCTTCGACTTCATCTCAACTCAAATAGATTGCAGATGATCAACAGTAAGTGGTTTGATGCTCTTCCCAATCTGGAGATTCTGATGATTGGGGAAAATCCAATCATCAGAATCAAAGACATGAACTTTAAGCCGCTTATCAATCTTCGCAGCCTGGTTATAGCTGGTATAAACCTCACGGAAATACCAGATAATGCCTTGGTTGGACTTGAAAACTTAGAAAGCATCTCTTTTTACGACAACAGGCTTATTAAAGTGCCCCATGTTGCTCTCCAAAAAGCTATAAACCTCAAATTCCTGGATCTAAATAAAAATCCCATTAATAGAATACGGAGGGGTGATTTCAGCAATATGCTACACTTAAAAGAGTTGGGAATAAATAATATGCCTGAGCTGATTTCCATCGACAGTCTTGCAGTGGATAACCTGCCAGATTTAAGAAAAATAGAAGCTACAAACAACCCCAGGTTGTCTTACATTCACCCAAATGCATTTTTCAGACTACCCAAGCTGGAATCACTCATGCTTAACAGCAATGCCCTTAGTGCCCTGTACCATGGTACAATTGAGTCTCTGCCAAACCTCAAGGAGATCAGCATACACAGCAATCCTATCAGGTGTGATTGTGTCATCCGCTGGATTAATATGAACAAAACCAACATTCGATTTATGGAGCCAGACTCACTGTTTTGTGTGGACCCACCTGAATTCCAAGGACAAAATGTTCGGCAGGTGCACTTCAGAGAAATGATGGAAATATGTCTCCCTCTTATCGCTCCTGAGAGCTTTCCTTCTAATCTGGATTTAGACACTGGGAGCTATGTTTCCTTGCATTGTAGAGCTACTGCAGAGCCACAGCCTGAAATCTACTGGATAACACCTTCTGGTCAAAAACTCTTACCTAATACTCTGAAAGACAAGTTCTATGTCCATTCTGAAGGCACACTAGATATAAATGACATAACCCCAACAGAAGGGGGTTTATATACTTGTATAGCAACTAACCTTGTTGGTGCTGACTTGAAGTCTGTTATGATCAAAGTTGATGGTTCTTTTCCCCAGGATAACAATGAATCCTTAAATATTAAAATAAAAGATGTTCAGGCCAATTCAGTTCTGGTGTCTTGGAAAGCAAGTTCTAAAATTCTCAAATCTAGTGTTAAGTGGACAGCCTTTGTCAAGACTGAAAATGCTCATGCTGCCCAAAGTGCTCGAATACCATCTGATGTCAAGGTATATAATCTTACTCATCTGAACCCATCAACTGAGTATAAAATTTGTATTGATATCCCCACCATCTATCAAAAAACCAGAAAACAATGTGTAAATGTCACCACAAAAGGTTTGGACCCTGATCAAAAAGAATATGAAAAGAGTAACACTACCACATTTATGGCCTGCCTTGGAGGCTTTCTGGGGATTATTGGTGTGATATATCTTTTCAGTTGCCTCTCCCAAGACATGAACTGTGATGGTGGACATAGCTATGTGAGGAATTACTTACAGAAACCAACCTTTGCATTCAGTGAGCTTTATCCTCCTCTAATCAACCTCTGGGAAGCAGGCAAAGAAAAAAGTACAGCACTGGAAGTGAAAGCAACTGTTATAGGTGTGCCAACAAATATGTCCTAAAAACAACTAAGTAAACCTACTTCAAAGAAAATCTTAAGACTGCACCTGTGCTTGAAAAAAGACAAAAGCAGAGAAATATTACTTTCTAGAAAGAAGTTTAAGCTTCACCAATGCTGCTCCTGACCAAGGGAAATATGTACAAGTTCAGCATTTTAATTACCTGGCTTCAAAGGGTACTGTGGCAACCAAATAAAATAATTCCATTTTCTAGAACTTTCATGTAACTTTTATGTCTGGACTACAGTTAAAGTGGACAAAAACATTTCTGTATTTTTTTTAAGTATATAAGAGTAGTTGAACTGAGCAATACCTCCTCCTGTGTTGTATTACACATATTAGCCACGAGTTTTTGCAGTGACTAGATAACTTGAATTGACACGTGGTGTAATAAAATGGACAAATTCTGTAGAGTAGACACAGTGAGTATGTGGGTCTCTTTTATAAGAAAAAAAATACATTTTGGATTAAAATCAATTGCTTTTGTCTTGTTTTTGTTTCTAAATAAAGAATAATTTCTGGGAAATGTCATCTGATCAAGTGTCATTTAAATGACAGCATTTTTTAAAAGTGTTTTTCTATAATGAAATTTGGAATGCTAAGACACTTTTATTGGGTTCTGTAATTACATATTTGTAATGTACAAGAATGAATTTAGGACATTTTATCTGTATTGAAAGGCAATAACAACAACAACAACAACAACAACAACAACAACACTCTATTTAACCCTTTATTGACAGAAACAAATCCTCAGGGATATCATGCAATCACTTAAATACTTTCTTAACAAGCAACTTTTGGAGTGGATTTAATTGTTAAGTTCACATAATGTAAATCCAATATCTGAGGAACTGAAAATTTTATTTTAATAATTAGTAGTACCTCAACTGTAAGCTGCTTGCTTTGCAGAAAATATTGCCAAATTTTGGCAGGACTTAGGATTTAGGTCTAATTTTCAAATCTCTGATTCTGAATATTTAATGTGCTTCACTGCAGTAAGAAGAAAATGATATAACAATTTGCTGTGTTTCAAATCTAACAACCAAACACGTTGTACAAGAACCCAAAAGAGGGAGGTTTATATACTTGCATAGCAACTTACCTGGTTGGTGCTGACTTGAAATCTGCTATGATCAGAGTGAAGGGTTCTTTCCCCAGGATGACCATAAGTTTTAGAATTTTAGAAGACTAGGATATTCCAAGAGTAGGATTTTAAAATTTTACTTTAAACATATTAGATATTTGGTAGAGTATGCTTATCAGGTTCAATTTTATAAATTTCTCCCTTTTATTTTGTTCACCACCATACAAAAATGACATAAATCAGATGATTCCAGAGTGTAACAAAATTTAAGAGGATAGTTTTGATAATAAACAGAAAAAGCTTCAAAGACTAATTTAGAGTAAAGGGAAAAGATTTAGTTCTCTATGACTATATTTAAGACACCTAAAAAACACAGCTTAAAAAAATCACTGAAGTGCCAAAAACATTACTAATCACTTAAAGCTCTAAAATAGGAAATATAAAGATTTCACTTGGAGAAAATAACCAAAGTCTTTCAGGGTTTTAAGTCATATTTCCAAACAAAGACCCACAGTCCTAAAAAAATAAATGCATTTGTGTACAAAAAAAAATCCTGAAACAATAAAAACCTTCTAAGATAATAAGCCATACTTTTTATAGGCAAATCGCTTACCTCTACAAAGCAATAAGGCTTCCATGTTAATTGTTGCTTTGCCTGTTCATAATGAAGTGTTTAACTTTTCTTACAATAGCTTGCTGCATGTTATCAACATGTCACTGGTCTGTGAACATTTCCAGCCCGTAGCCATATCAATTTATTTGTTAATGCAGACATTTGCTTTTATGATAGCCTTGACAGTTTCTAATTAAATCCTGCTGTTTTTGACAAAGTGGAAGGTAATTGTTATGAACTCTTTAAAACAAAAGGACAAACTGTGTTAATTTTAACACATCGAAAATATAAAACTTGCTAATTCAATGTGTTTCCCAAACACAAATTTTACAGTCTGATGAATCACTATCAGACAGAGGCTGACATTAGAATTTATCAGGAAGGCATGCTCATACATCATGAGATGTTTCAGCACCATGGACAGAGCTTTTTAGAGCCAGGCTATTTGTCAAAAATATAGGAGCTGAAATATGACCTATTAGGAGGCAGGTATTGCATAGGTCAGCAAGAACTTTCTCAGGTATCTTGTATGTTTCTTTTAAACCTATCTGCCCGAAGAACTATAACAAACATAGCAGAAAGCTTAAAATGCATTTCAAGCTACATTTTTCTTAGAAAAATTGTAGCAAATAAGCACTCTGAATAGTTACCTAACAGTGGACAATGAAATGAAGTATTTTTGTTACAGCCAAATAAATACAGATGCTCAAAGAAAATCATGATCCTATTTACTTCCTTAAAATTTAATCTAAATTGCCAATGAGAGTAAAAAGACATTTGTTTCAATAACAAGAACAGCATTTCCTTCTAAACCTCACATAAAATTAAGCACTAGTCAGAATACTCAAAGCATGTAACTTACACTTTGGTGATACTATATGGATGCAATGGCAAACTTTACCTATAACAAATAAAACTCTAAAGTTTATACCTCTGTGAATGTCAACGGATCTTCTCACCTTGTATGGAGAAAAACACTTTTTCACAAAAATATTTAAAAATTTTTAAAATTTGATTTGAGAGACAGCACATGTGCACAAGCAGGGTAGGGGCAAAAGAAGAGAAAGAGAAAGAGAGAATCTCAAGCAGGCTTCAGGCCCAGCACAGAGCCCAATGCGGGGCTCAATCCCATGAACCTGGGATCTTGACGTGAGCCGAAATCGTAAGCCGGATGCTCAGTTGACTGAGCCACCCAGGCAACCCTTTACAAGAATGATTTTAAAATAATTATATGCTTTATAATTTATACTATGTAATAAAATTCAAATCTTCTGAAGATAAGCATGCCCCGTTGAATACAAGTGACGTATGAAAACAATGCAGAGCAAAATGTGTCTTTGTTAGCAAAGGTAATCAACAATATGCTGCCAGTCATGTGCTGACAATTTTGCCTAGAAAGAAATGAAATCCATTTATGGTGTCTCTATCTATCTTTTGATACTTGTTTTAATTCTTAAAATTTTATTTTAATTAGATAAAAGGTTTTTAAGCAAAATTACATATCAGCAAGCATAAGTTTAAAATTATAATTCCTTAGTCTATTTGTGAAACTGTAATTTTTTTGGTTACCCTTTATAAATATTTACTGTATGGCTATTCATCACTGGAAAAACAGAAGTGAACAGGACATATTTCCCACCACTTAAGAGACTTATATTCTACTGGATTACATACTGGTTATATATCACTGCTTTCACAAGTATGTGTTAATTAGGTTACCTAGTAAGAGTCCCAGTTTCAATCTATACTTTCACAGAATAACAATACTCAAAATATCATGTTTTATTCTTGCTCTAAAAGGTTTTACTTATTATATTTTGATATGAGAATTTAATTCAAATTTATTATGGGCTTTAATGCGCGCACACACACACACACACACACACACACACACACACCAGCCTGAATCTATACCTCAACTGGTTAAATCAAGAGTCATGTCTACCAACTATGAGCAAAAAATTTAAAATTTTATAGATTATTCTTTCACATGAAAAAATCAAAAGAGATATGTCATTAACTAATAAAGCTAACAATAAAAACAATGAAAGGTTTAAAACTATGTGTTTGCTAAAGCAAGGGAAAATTCCAATGAAATACCTCACAGCTGCCACAAGTGTCAGGAAAAAAATCTCATTATATCACTATTAAACAAAATCTTCAGCTTCATCCCAATGTTGGCAGTCTAGGAGATACGTAATAATGAACAGTGATTAAATTGCGGCTGCATTTTCTTTGATCCAATCTCCCTGCTCGCTCTCTCTCTCTCTCTCTTTCTCTCTCTCTCTCCCTTTCTCTAATACTCTCCTTCCCACGCAACAAAGTATAATAAAGTATACTTCCCAACAAAGTATAATAAATTAGTAAAAGTTTTTTTTAAGTGTATAGTTGCCAGATATGTTTACTATATCAAGCATCCCAAATGGTCATAAACTACAATGATCTCTTCCACCACATTCTCAGATGGTAATATTCTCACCCTTAGTTCTACAGTCCCTATTCTATATCATTTTACCCTGACTAATACATTGTTAACTAGGTCATTGCTTGGGATCATGGCAGTATGTTAGTGGAATGAAAGAACCATGCCTAGAATCAAAATGCACTAATCAGCACCATGGAGCTCTGGAAAAAAAACTGATTCCAGTTTCAACACAATAGTGGCTGCTTCTGTGTGTTCATTTGTAAAATGAGGGCTCTATCTATTATTAAGGGTGACTACCACTTTGATTCATCTTATTCCTCTGAAGCAAGGGAAAAATAAAAACACCATTTGTACACAGGAATAAAATGACAAAATCAGAGTTAATTCTGAAAGTCATAATCCATATATCCAGTCCTAAGAAAAATCATTAAAAGATAAATGTTTAAAAAAGAATATTGCAGTGAAATATAGATTATTTCCAAAATCTATCCTAAACATTTTATTAATTATATAACATAGGTGCCCTTGAATTGAGTAGTAAGCATTCAGTAGGCTTAGGTAAGAAGATCATATGAACCAGAACACAATTCATTTTTATTCCTACTGAAAATAGGCCCACAGAGATTTGAATTTACTATTCTGATTCACTTTATATACACATCAGAGGGCTCCTAAAGCTATCTTTGAAATTAGCCATACAGTCAATACCAACTAAGGGGTTAGATACATCACAGATATATCAATACAACTTTCTCTTAAGAGCAAACTGAGGTATTCAAATAAGTAATAAATTCAGAGAAAATACCATATATGATTTCAAAATAATTGCAGAGTGGCCCAAAGTAACAAAGCATAGCACAGAGAGTTATGGTTGACCTTGGCAAGTCTTTCAGAAGAATGAACTATAACGGAATTTGAAGACCTCATGGCATTTTGTGTGTTTATATTTATCTTTTCCGACTCTAATATATCATTAAAAAAACTAATCGTACTATGTGACCAATGTAAGGAAAATCCAGCTTCTCATTAAAACATATGGTTCAGTGTCTGAAGTTATTGATTCAAAATCCAATTGCAATATCCATTTATAATGTTTATTAGCCACTGGAACAAATAGTGGAGTAAGCTTAGGACATAAATTGACCATCCTAATCCTAGCATTGAGAGCATGAGAGTATAATAATAATAATAATAATAATAATAATAAATCTGTCATTTGTGGTACCAGATTCAGGGCTGGTAAAGACAAATAGTTCTTAAACCATGAGAGTTGCCACTATTAAAGCAATATGGTCAAACACACCAAAGGAGTTCTTCAAAAGAATACTTTATAAAGATGAAATTTATTATTAGAATTCAGATCAAAGTTGGATACCTCTGGCAAACATCCTTGTAATAATAGTTTCAGAGACCAGTCATATATTCAATAAAGAACAAGAAAACGTGTCTCCAAGAGAAGTTTAAGTCATCTAGGGTCCCTTTTCCTGTTTACTAGTCAATTAATCAATAAACCAACATTCCATTATATCATTTTCATATTAAATTATTTATTTTACCAGAGATTAAAATACATTTACAAACAGAATGCATGAATTTATATAACTATGAAATTTTAACTATCCAATTCAAACCTTTGAGCTTAAAACTCCTTCAAACAAGGGTTATGATATAGAAAAGGAATAAAAATAGAAGAAAACATTCATTTCTTTCTATGAACAAAATCTTTATAAAAATATATAACAACAGATTGCACTGAAAAGAGGAACTACATCAAAAACAACTGTGTGAGGGTGAGGGAATTTAGGGTTTCTGTCCAATGGATTATTTGTGTCTCAGTACAGGCTCAGTCCGAAAGTGATAATATAATGCTTGAGATATTTTTCTGGCACATAAAATGCTTAGCAATTAATATATTATTAACATATTATTATAGTTGAATAAATATGCATTAATATATACTTGAATAGCAAGATGAAAATTAGGAAGGAATAAGAGAAATATTTACTGAATGCTGAGCATGTGCCCAACTAACAATTTGCTAGGGTCCTAAGAAATCTACTCCGATTCTTAAGGAGAAAGGATATGGAAAAAAATGAACATTTACCATCTTAGTATGTCAGGTATACTAATGAATATGCTTACTCCCTCTCTTGTCTGTGTGTGTGTCTGTGTGCCTGTGTGTGTATATATATTTATATACAATATATATAAATTCAATTTTTATGAAATTTCCAGTAGTACAGTATTCACACTCTCATTTTATAGAACGGCCTCAGAGAAGTTGAGTAATTTTCCTTCCTAAGAGAACAATATAATAACAGAGCAGAAAAACCAAATATACAACATCATGGCAAATAATAACATTCAGGTACTTTTTTAAGCATGCACAACCCACAAAAATAACTATCAGATAAAATTTTGGGGGAGGAACAACCCATCAATAATATGCCAGATTCATTAATTATGCCTATTATCTTCTATCTATCTCCATCAACATGTTTCTTTATAACATTTTAACTCAGTTTTGCATGAGGAATTAAATATAAAGGGACCCTATCTGTCAACTTCCAGTTAGTATTTACCCAAGACAGAAAAATGAGCACTCGTTTATCAACAATAACAGCGACAAAAACCTGCACATATTCTTACAAATAAAAGTTTTAAAGTAAGTATATTCACGAAGTACTCACTGGATGCAAAGCACTTTTAGGGACTTTTAAAAGACTTTCTTGTGATTGTTCCCATGCATCCATTTCACAGTCCCAATGTATAAAGCTCTTGTTTTTCAATCCCATCACAGAAAAGTACAAGATGGTCAATTACTTGTTTAACCCTCTTTCTGACTCCCAGATGATAATATCATATACAGTAACTCTGACCTTGGAAGGAGAATCCTGCTTTAAAAGTAAGGATTGAGGGAGAAACATTTTTCTTTCGCTGCTTTGCCATCATCCCCATCCTTGCCAGTACTGGAGCACTACCGCCATCATCTTAAGAGACTCAGCAGTCAGTGTGCTCTGATGGAGTTAATCTTTGTTGGATCGCATGTCTTGTGTCATAAACCTTGGCTTCTGAGGAGTAAATTTATGAAATGGAATTTGTGTATTGGTTCTGAGGAATTCTAATAAATGAATTTCGCTCTAGGAGAACGGAATTATTTAAGAGAGGTTAGATGACACAGTTTGTTGAAAAATGGGACAACAAAAAATATTAAATGAAAACTTGACACTGTCAAACGTATCAATGTAATTAAGATGTACAGATGCCTATTTGGAAGTTCATCATACATACTTTCCAGGAGAAGAAGCAAGGTAGTTTGGTAAAACAAACAAACAAAACGAACACATCCACAGGTTAATAAGTTTCTATGTAATTAAACTGGCATGAAGAAATAATTTTAAGTGTAAAGAACGTTCTCAGTATTCAGTGAATACTAAATTTTACTTGCAAATATTTGAAAGTCACTATGGTAAACCATGTTCTAATTCCAAATGATATGCCCACCTTGATTATTTTTTAATGAATCATTGGTATGGTAGAATTCCTTCTGAGAAATAAGATTTGGAAAATAATACAGCAAAGTTACTGAACAGAAAAGCAAGAAGTGGCCCATGTTTTCATTCATCCATGAATTTTATCCATGCAGTCTTCATTTACTGAGGATCTACTAAGTGCTAGACACATTATTAACTACTAGAGATTCGATATTGACTGTGATAGACAAATTCCCTGACCTGACAACATTTATCATCTATAGGTAGGTGACAACAAGTAAATCTAGCAAATGCAGTGCATGTTAATAAAAACAGTATAGGCATGAGGATAGCTTACACGTATTTGGGGGATATAGGTTATTATAAAGGGCCTCAGAAAGGATTCTGACAACTAAGACTATCTTTACACGATCTTCCAATTAAAGAGCAGAGGAATGCTGAGATAAGCTAGGGATAGTGTAGAGATGACAATAAGCTAAAGGATTTGAATAGCATCAGAGTGCTGTGTAACTAGGAGAAAGTCTTCAGGAAGGAAAAAAGCTAGAGTTGGCCTCAGAAAGAAAACTGGAAAGATGGGTAGAAATCAAACCTTATTTGTTTCTAACAAATATTTTGGCAGATACTACTATCCAAGAGAAAATGACAAGGTCAAATTTAAAACACCAGGACTAATTTATAAGGCTACAAATACTAGTTCTCCATCTTTCAATCTTGTCTCCCTCTGTAGCCAAACCCTAATCTCCCATCGTATCCCTAGTCATCCATAGCTGAACATATGAGAAGTGGAAAATAAAAAAGGAAAGTGAATTAAGCACACTCTGTACCCCACCCTCTCAGTCAGGTCTTCCCTAGTCTGAAACACCATGCGTGCACACACACACACAAACACTCAAGACCCTCACAAGCATACACTCAGACACACAACCTTCATGCTCAGTTTTAGGAGAGTTCATAATTTGCACATTATTTTCATTTCAGATATTTTGAAAAATACATCTCCCATGAAATCACAGAGGGTGAAAATATTACTGCAGCTCTCCACTCTCTCCCCAAAAGGCAAATAAATGAAAGAGACTGTAGGTATTCTGTGAGGTTTGTACATAAAAACCCAAACGTAATATAAAATTAAGGTCTATGTCTTTGAATTTAAGACTAATCTACTTCAATTTTCATTGCCAATTGCATTTCTCTTTAAGAAATTTCACGAATATATTACATAGACTTTAATAAGTATATAAGTACAAAAATAGATACAGGAAAACCAGGGGAAAAAAAATATTGTGTCTCATTTACATGGACTATGCTTTCTACAATACCAGACACAGTTCTAATGAGATCTCACAGGTATCACTTTCTTCAGATAATAGAAAAAAAGAAATTGTCCTGTATCATTTATATCTAAGTGAGACCTTGAACTCAAATTAAAATAGGAAAGAGTGTTTGTAGAAATACTGATTCACACAAATAGGATACTCATTCTAGGTGTTCTCTACTTTCTCACCACTACACTCTCTCAAGAAGAAAGGTTTCATTAAGATTGTTAAAATGAGGGAGTGCCTGGGTGGCTCAGTGGGTTAAGCATCTGACTTCGGCTCGGGTCATGATTTCCCGGTTTACTGGCTGGAGCCCCGTGTCGGGCTTTGTGCTGACAGCTCAGAGCCTGGAGCCTACTTTAGATTCTGTGCCTCCCTCTCTCTCTGTCCCTCTCCCGCTCATGTTCGCACTCTCTCTCTCTCTCTCTCTCAACCCCTCTCTCTCTCAAAAATAAATAAAATAAAAACATTATTTTAAAAAAAGATTGTTTAATATGAGTATAATATAGGTTTGCAGAGTAAAGAAGTACATTGTAGCAAATAATTTAAGGGTCAGTTTTGAAGATGTACTTAAAAATTAATAAAGGACATAAGCATTAAGAGACATAATAAACATAATAGAACATAATAAACAATAAAAGATAAACATTAGCATAAAAATTTGTAGACACTTCTATCAAGTTTTCTCAATAATGTTTTGAGAGAACTGTGATATAATGACTATTAAATTAGTCATTTCTCAATTCTTCAATATCTTGTTGAATACACTGTTGTATATTTTCACCTGAAACCAAGAGGGCAATTCCAAATAGAAAATAAACTGGGTAAAAGCACATCTACTTTCTGAAGATACTTAAAATGGCAGTATCTGAGTATGCTCAGAAAGACTTCTACAATGTCATGATGCTAGCTGCTAATTTGTGAAGAGAATGTCAACTAACGATGGCGGATGCGTTTGTTTCATTTCACCCTGGTATAGACAATGGAGAAGGGTCAGAGAGCTTTTACAAAAAATGATTACATTTTGAAATAAGCGTAACAAGAGAGTGGCCTTTATTTTATTGATAAGAGTAACTCTGCCCCAGTACTTGGCTGCAGGATTCAGGTCTACTGTTGTTCAGTGTGAATACTTAAAACACCAGGTAAGAATATGTAGATCATATTAAGGCTGTCATTTCATTCTTGAAAAAACAAGTTAGGTTTGAACTTCACAGAAGCCAGAATATATAAAGTACTAGAAAGTCTGATATCAGGAGCCCAAGACTTGGAACTGAAATTAAAACCTTCAGCTTATGAGGATGCTATAAAATTTTACTGATTACACATCTGTAAAGTATGTCTTAAGATATGACATTTTCATACCCATTATATCTGGTATTTGAATATATTATCCATAACTACTCTGTGATGTCAGGAAAACTGTGCTAACCTACCTTGATGAATTAATTATTGGTCACGAGGAAGGAAATATCAAATAAAATTACCATCAGACAAAGTTTCAAACCTGTTCAATCTTCCCATTGCTCCAAAGTGAGCACTGTCAAATATCTGTGGATGCCTTTCCCAGGGGCAAGAGACTTATCGATAAAGATTTTTGCTGTATTGGGAAAAGATAACCTTGTGATCTTTAAATAATCTGGCTACAGAAGAGTTTTTATGTTAAACCTCTCCTCAGGGCACCTGGGTGTCTGAGTCGGTTAAGCGTCCGACTTCGGGTCAGGTCATGATCTCACGGTTCATGGGGTTTAGCCCCACATCAGGCTCCGTGATGACAGCTCAGAGCCTGGAGCCTGCTTCGAATCCCATGTCTCTCTCTCTCTGTTCCCTTCCCCCACTCATGCTGTCTCTCTGTCTCTCAAAAATAAATATACTTAAAAAAAATTTAAAAAAACCCACAAACCTTTCCTAAAGTCTCCTTGACTTAAAATCCCCAGATTATCATCAAGATGTCACATTACTCTTTTAAAACACAATGTTTTAAAATATAATTGTATATTATTTTATCTTAATACATTTTATTGAACATCATTATACAATATCAAGAAAATACAGAAAAGAGAGCTTCACGTTCTCTATGGTCCCCATATACACTCTTTTAAAGCCTACGATTTTGCCTTCCACAAATTCTGTATTATCCTGGACTTTACTACCTTCACTCTTAGTCCAGGCTAGAGCTTTCCAGACTTTAAAAGTGGCAGATGTCCAATTTCAGAATGAAAGAAGACTTCAGTGCTCACCCGACCATCTCACCAAACCCCTGTATCTCCCAACAACATGGTTAACTGATGTTACCATCCTCTACTGGATCAGTCCCTTATATGTCAATCTATTACATTTTTGAAAACTCTACAAGTAAACAGATTGTTCCATTCATGTTAAACTGAGCATTTCCTTCTTTCCAATCTACACCAGTTTCATTTCAGGGAACAAAAAGAAAAACGAATAAATGTAATGTATATACCATAGAGCACCTCTACAAGACCACTATGCCATCATGTCCCTATGTCTTTGCTCCAAACTGAAGGAATCCATGTCCTTAAAGCAATTCAGGTCACTCTTCTCTGGAAGTGACTCAAGCCATTTGAGTCTCAAAATATAGGACTGAAAACAGAATGCAACCCTCTAGGTGTGCTAAAATCTAATCTCTTTATTTGGTTGGAGAGCAATTTAATCAAATTCTTGCACTCTTTTCAAATGAAAACAGCCAATTCTAGGCAGATGAGGGTCATTATATTTGATGCCAAATCTTGTGGTTAGCAGCATCACCAATACCATCATCACCAGCAGTTAATAAATACTAAGTCCTAGAATACATATACATTTGTTTAACCCCTATGAGGAAGATTCTTTCCAGAGCATATTTGTATTACAGGTGAGAAAAGTTCATTTTAGAAAGTTTAAGCAACTTACCAAGACTTCACTAGTTAGTTTTTATGTGCAGTGATGAAATGGACTTGGACTTTATGTAAAACTAAACTGACTGGTTTTGTTAGCTTACTAACACCTATAATAAACCTTGGAATTTATCACATGAACTAATACGACCTCTTAGGTAAATGTCACTCAGCAGATAGTAGGAGTGGGTCTTATGGCAACTTAATTAGCACCAGCAGTTATCATGAGAGCAGCTACTCAAAAAGAAAACTAATACAAACTCTTTCCATTTGTCCTGGTTATTTTATTGCTTAACTTAATAACAGTAGTCAATCCCCACCATGAGTTAACAGGATGCAGAGGAGGAGAGTATAGATTAGAATAACTAAAGCTTGTTTTCATTTAGCGATTTGGCTTCTAAATTTATTTTAAACTGTACTCCACATTAAAATAAATTTGATACATTGCAACACACACACACACAATTTAAGTTTCATGAAAACTCTGGGCAATGTAAACTCATATTATCTATTCTATTTTTTTTAATGCTGGATGATCTATTAATTGATTTCATTAACTACTAATAAGTCATGATCTGCAATTTGAAAAACATTGAGCACCTACTAGTACAATCATGGTCAGAAATGAAGCAAGACTCAAGAAATGGCTGTGCAAGTGCCATTTAGCATCTCTTCTTTTGTCTGAATCAGTTCAAAGCTTAATACTGTTTCTCTTTACTCCAGGAGAAAAAGGGAAAGTAAAAGAGAGGAATAGATGACAAGAGCAGGTAGTAAAGTGGTACCACATGAAGGAATAGAAGAGGGTGAGCTTGATACGTACATACTGAGGCTTAGGAGAGCTGAATAACGTGCCCAAAAGAAATTATTGGATTTCATACCCTAATCTGTATGACTCCAAAATTCCTAATTTTTTAATAGCTTAGAGAATGGACTACAGGAATACAATCAACATCTCTAGAATGCATCCATCTAAAGGTACCATACTAAAAACTTCTCAAAGGATAGAAGAAATCTTATAATAATTAAATCAGTAGATTTTCTTGTTATAGATTTCTAAGCAAGAACCTCCATTGGTAGATTCCATGGCTTTCAACTAGGAATGTTTTCCTGAGTTTCATTTAAAATTTTTTTTTTCAACGTTTTTTATTTATTTTTGGGACAGAGAGAGACAGAGCATGAACAGGGGAGGGGCAGAGAGAGAGGGAGACACAGAATCGGAAACAGGCTCCAGGCTCTGAGCCATCAGCCCAGAGCCCGACGCGGGGCTCGAACTCACGGACCGCGAGATCGTGACCTGGCTGAAGTCGGACGCTTAACCGACTGCGCCACCCAGGCGCCCCTCCTGAGTTTCATTTAAAGAAAGGAGCAGTGAATAAGCTGTCACACAGCCTTCTTCCCTATGTCTCTGTGCCTCTATGCCCAAATCTCCCTCTGCTGTCTCTTGTAAAGGCACCAGTCATCGGACTAATTTCAGTAGGACCTCATCTTAATCTGATTAAATCTACAAAGACCCTACTTCAAAATAAGGTCATAGTCACAGGTAATGGGGTTAGGACTTGACTAAGTCTTTTCAACCCACTACAAGCAGAAATAAATGCATAAATCTAGGATGTCAACCATAGAGTTCCAGTCGAATTGGAATATTGTGAAGATGGCTCAGTTCAAGTGCTAATAGTAGCAGAGTATGGATGGAATGGTGTCAAACTCCCTCCATCTCAGTTCTTTGAAAATATTTACAATGGTATAACAAAGATGCAAGCACATATAAAGTAAAATTAATTTTCAAGAGGAATTTGTTCTTTGTTCAATTTATAATAATTACCATTCTGGAAGAGCCATTTAGATGTCTTCAAAAAAATTTTTTTCGGGGTGCCTGGGTGGCTCAGTCGGTTAAGCGGCCGACTTCAGCTCAGGTCATGATCTCGGGGTCCGTGAGTTCGAGCCCCGCCTCGGGCTCTGTGCTGACACCTCAGAGCCTGGAGCCTGTTTCAGATTCTGTGTCTCCCTCTCTCTCTCTGACCCTCCCCCGTTCATGCTCTGTCTCAAAAATAAATAAACGTTAAAAAAATTTAAAAAAAAATTTGTTTGAAGTAAAGAATTTCTTAATAAGTGTTTATTTAGTTGCTTTCAACTCATTTCACCATTTCCTAATCATAGCAAAAAAAAAAAAAAGATGTCAAGCCAGAATTACAATTTTCCATTATGCAAAATAAAACTTACACAGAACACTGGCATATTGCTTTATACACTTAGGAAGATCAGTTTTTTTCTACTTCCCACTTTCAGACATATTGCTCAAAGTAAGAAAAGGCGAATGTAATCAAGCTTGATACGCCAAGAAGCCAAGTAAATGATAGGGGAAAAAAAAAATAATCTGATTTGAGCGATAAATACATTAAATCACCACTTCAGTGTTATGAATGATAAAAAGCACAGAGTCAAAAGCAGTTCAGTTTTTATTTTAAGTTTTTTATTTTGAGCAAGTGAGCAGGGGAGGGGCTGAGCGACAGGGAGAGAAAGAATCCCAAGCAGACTTCATGCTGCCAACGCAGAGCACTCTATGAGGCTCAATCCCATGAACTGTGAAATCATGAACTGAGCCACAATCAAGAGTCAGACACTTAACCGACTGAGCCACCCAAGCGTCCCCAGCTCGGTTTTCTTAAAACAAGGAGTAATTCAACAGGTTTACCACAAAATAGAAAACAGTGTTGAATTTTTGTGAGACCTTTAGTACGAATGAGTTAAGAAATTATACTTAAAATCTCACTTTGAAATACAATTGGAAAACAGATTCACTACACTTTTGTATAAAGTAACCTTAAAACAGAAAAAGTTAGCTCATTCATTCTTCTCAGTTATTTGGAGGATATGGATAATGTCACATTGCCTAGAGTAATCTTGATGCCTTTGTTCTACTGCAGGAAACAAGATCCCTCCAGCTAAAGGTTTTCCTCTGCTTTTGTCTGTTCAGCACTAACACAACTAGGGTGACGGTCTCATAAAATAACTGAAGGCACTCAGTCTGTCCAATGACTTGGCATCCTTCCAGCACTGGCACTTTGTGCCTTACATTAACTCCTGGGGCCACAGGACCAAAGTAAGAAGGAAACAGTGTGCCTCCCTGTTTAGTTGTGGTAGCTATGTTTTATGACACAGGCAATATAATTCATTGTTTCTTATTTAACTGCTTAACCCATCTTAAATTTTAATTGCCACCCACAAACAAACAAATGGCGTAACTGGTTCCAAGTTATGTGTAATTTATAGATACAACCCTGCAAAATGACTTACAAAAAATGAAAACGGTCCTGTGAAAAAAGTAGAACACAGCTAAAAAAAATTAGATATCAGGTTCTCCCAACATGTACTCCTCTTATTTTAATTCATCTCATATTCCATTCTTACAAACCAAAAAGTATAGTGAGTTGCTTTGCCAATGAAGAATGCCAGAAATTTTGTGGTCACTTGCCTGAAATAGCTTAGCATTTGTTCATCTTCAAATAATATAGCTTCCTTGTAAAACCCTTTGAGGCAAAAGAGACCTGCTTGTATATATATCCTAGGAAGAAAAATTACTGAACGTTATGATACATTCAAATACCACAAATACAACAGGAAAAAACACTGCTAAATATTTTTCAGTTAGCATCATTTTTAAAAATTTCTCTACTTAACCCTTTATTTAAGTCTTTTTAGCTATTGTGAGGCTAAATGACCAAACCAATGAATAATATGTCCATTTGGTGTCAAGTATGTCAGCAACAGATAAACCAAGGACAAACTGAAATTTTCATCTTTGCCCTATTTACGTTGTACAGTGAAGAAACGCTATTGGATATGAGCTAACAAAAAACTAAATGAAGACAGAGTTTTACTCCTCCATGAATCTCAGTGGCACCCTTCCCCAAATGCAAAAACTCTCAATGGTTTTCTGAATAGGCAATAAACTAATAAAACAATGGCCAGAGACTGGAATAGGTTGATATTTCTTTGTCCAACAGTATTTACAAAGAAATTAAAATGTTAAAAGCTTCAGGACATACAAAGATGGACCAGATATGCACCTTTCCTGCAAGGGTGGAGACAAGTATACATGGTAGGGAAAACTATGCAGGAGGAAAGAGAGATAAGAAGTGTTGTAGCAGTTAAGTACCTTCCAGATGTATTTTGTGAAAATTCCAGATAATAGTCATTAACCTGATTCTAATATGCAGCTTAATTATATCCCCTATCTAGAAAGTTCTTTTTACAATAGAAGACATATAAGTCTCTTTAAAATAAAAATAGGGGGCGCCTGGGTGGCGCAGTCGGTTAAGCGTCCGACTTCAGCCAGGTCACGATCTCGCGGTCTGTGAGTTCGAGCCCCGCGTCGGGCTCTGGGCTGATGGCTCAGAGCCTGGAGCCTGTTTCCGATTCTGTGTCTCCCTCTCTCTCTGCCCCTCCCTCGTTCATGCTCTGTCTCTCTCTGTCCCAAAAATAAAATAAACGTTGAAAAAAAAAATTAAAAAAAAAAAATAAAAATAGCAAATAATAATAATAAATAAATAAATAAATAAATAAATAAATAAAAATAGCAATAAATCTCCATTTTCTGAAATGGAAAAAAAATTTTTCTCTGAATTAAAAACCTATTTTGAGCTAGGGAAGGAAACACCTATTAAGATATATTCACCGGCTGAAAATGTGGTTCACCTTGTGCTGTTGACATAACTACTTCTTCAAAAACTGAAACTCTAATTTTATTTCCACAGTGTCTCATCTACGAAATCCATCACAATTTTATTTCCATTTCCTAACTATGTTGTTTGCTTGGAGTACAATGAACAGGAGTGGGGAAAAAAGGAAAGTGGACTAGAAAAGAAAGAGGAGAGACACAAACAGAGCCAATAAATCCCTAACATTTGAGACACGAGACTAAAGAGTGAGGTAAGAAAAAAGGTACAAACAGAATTGAAGCAAGAGATGGTGGCGGTGGGGGGGGGGGGAGGGGGGAGACAGACTGAGATGCAGGGGCATTGAAGAGAACAAAGCTCTCTGTGTCCACTGGAACGAAGTGTTAGTTCATTTGTCCTCATTAAATGTTAGGTTGTGTCTATTATCACTTGCTCTCTACTGCCCTTTAAAAACTCGGTTGGCAAAGGCAGATATGACATGAAGTGGCAATGACCTGGCTAACACCAACCTTTTGGACAGGATCATATATTCCTGAGACCAGGTGAGTCAATACTACATATTTTCTACCTGCACATTCAACCTTCAGGGTTCTGAAAAGTGATGAAATTCAGCGTGACAGCTATGTACCTTTCAAAAATACTATACTTCACTTAATTTGTGTTCTGTTGAACAAACAATAAAAATTTGCAACACAAATAATGAAAAAGCTAAGAAATATAGTTGGGCAGGGGTTAAATAAGTTAAGAAGGCCAAGGCATTTTGGCCAGACGGCTTTTTGCAATTTTGGAAATATCTGAACTTCTCACAAATGTCACAGGGTATAAGAATTGAAAACATTTCCATCTGCCTTAACTAAAAGAACTATTGCTTCTCATTTATGCTAATGGCCGTCCACACTGTTCTCCAAGTTATTAAGACTATTTGGCTGCTTGAGAAGAAAAATGGTCTATTTTTCACCTAAAAGGGTAAATTCTAAAGCTACTTGGGTAAATGGCTGAATGACAAAGCAAAGCAAAACTTAATACCATTGATAGATGTGCTAGAAATAGTCTCTTCTTGTCCACCATGCTTACAATAGAAGAAAATATCTGGCATATAGTATAGAACTTGAATAATAAAGTGGTGAAGAATCATGGAATATTATACCTTTTTTCATTATACCTATTTTCATGAAAAATATATGCTTAGTTGGTGGCAGAGCAGGACCAGCACCAGATCTTCTGACTGTTAATTCAATGGTCTCTACGCACCGCAATATCTATAAATTCTGGCATGGTTAGAACTGGAAGGAAGCAAGGACACACAGCTAACATTAACCAAGCTATTATTTCTGGTGTTCCCACCACATTCCATACCCATACTACTACTATTTAATGCTCAAGTCTTAGATATAATTGGCTAACTAGAAATACTGCTATGAAGAATGAGAACTCCATTCTCTCATACCTCTCCACCTTTTCCCATTTTCTCATACCTTTCCATACTTTCCTGAAAATATAATTTTATCCACTTTAAAGTAGTTTTTTGAGTAGACATACAGTGTTAGTTTCAGATGTACAACATAGTGATTCAACTTTTCTATACATTGTGTTATGCTCACAAGTGTAGCTACCATTTGTCACTATACAATGCTATTACAGTATCATTTCTTGTGCTGTGTCTTTTATTCCTGCGACTTATTCATTCCCTAACCATATTTCCTATATCTCCTACTTCCCTTAACCCATTTGTCCACCCTTCACCCCGCTTCCCTCTGGCAACCATCAGTTTGTTCTCTGTATTGATAGGTCTTATTCTGCTTTTTGTTTGCTTATTCATTTCTTATGTTAATTACAGTAAAATGATAACCCAACAGCCATGTCAAATGATGGGAAAGAAAAAAGGCTATAATATTAGCTTGCCCTGAGCTGCATGTTTTGCTAAAACTCTGTTCTCTAAATTATCTTCTTCATCGACTTTAAAAAACTAAAAATTAACTCAATCTGTTCATTAATTATGCAGATTTATGAATGCATTTATTACAATTTTCTAGGACTTTACTGTGGACATTGTGGATTTGGATTTAAATCCAAATTCCATAGCCATCTGTGTCAAAGAGGGAAAAACAATATGAGAATATTTAATCCACTATAAATTAAGGAGAACATAAAATAGGACAGAGCCCTCTAAACTTAATTATCAGTCATCCTTCATCTGTCTTTCTCATTCCAGCTCTACTAATTGTTATTTGAACAGCAAATAGCTTATTATTTGAAATAAGAAAGTCATGTATTATCTCTAGTATCAGAAGCCTGATGAAGTTGCCTGCACAATTCCTATACATGGAATCATTTTAGATATATGTTGAAGAAATCAGAAAAAGCACAGCAAGCTGGATTCCTTTTGATATTTTTCTTTCCTGAACAGGACTAACACATGACTCCAGTGAATATCTATTATGAATTCCCAGGAATTTGGTTAGAAAATAATTCACATTAAACAGAGATTCTCAGCATTATTAACAGAGACTGAGAAAGTGGGCCAGTATGCATGAGAGCATAAATCATAAAGGTCATGTGTGTTAATGAGAAAAAGAACATTTATTAGCTTGCAATTTCAAATATAAAGCCCCTTTCCTCAATGGCTTAAAATGGAACAATATTCTGTACCTGAGGACAGGAGAAGGCAATGCCCTCAATTAGATGAACAACTCTCCTGGCCTCAAAACTTTCATTGTTGTCATTGAAATTCATCATTCTGATTTTATTTTTAGATTGTGACATCTTTGTTGTTATGGACCAAAAGCAGAATGTAACCTGCCCTACACTACTACCTACACTACAGAGTTGTGTGCTTCTTTTTTTTTTTTAAGTTTAAGAGATATACGTATTTCCCAAGTTTACAGTTACTCAGTAGCTGAAGTACCATAATTCTTAACTTTTCTGTGAGGTCCAATTAAAATTTTATGTGTACATGTTTGAGGTCAAAAAAGCCAAAACAATGTTTACAAACACACACACACACACACACACACACACACACACACACATACACACACATACACACACACACACACACGTCATAAAAGAATCCATCATTAGAAACTGCTATTATACAAATGAGGAATAAGAAAAAGCATGGATATTAAAGAGGTAAAACATGCATTATATAATCATGTATATAACTACTAGGAAGTAACTTACTGTCCTGATACATGTTTGAGGATTCCCATTTCCCTAGCTCTTTCCCAGGCTAAATAAGTAAATACCCATGACTACAGACCACACAGCACTGACTCATTCAAAACCTCCAGAAATAGCGTGGCTGGGTAGCTCAGTCAGTTAAGCCTGGACTCTGGATTTCTGCTCAGATAATGATCTCACAGTTCGTGAGATCAAGCCTCGCATCAGGCTCCATGCTGACAGTGTGGAGCCTGCTTGGGATTGTCTCTTCCTCCCTCTCTGGCCCACCTCCAATAAACAAACAAACAAACAAACAACTTTAAAAAAAAAACTTCCAGAAATAAATTCATAATACCATGGCTACCCTAAAAGTACTGACAAGATACTCCCAGTAAAATTGTTGCATTATATTTTTTAAAAGAACTATAGAAATGTTCTATCCCATCCACATTTTTTTATTTTTAATTTTTTTTAACGTTTATTTATTTTTGAGACAGAGAGAGACAGAGTATGAATGGGGGAGGGTCAGAGAGAGAGGGAGACAGAGAATCTGAAACAGGCTCCAGGCTCTGAGCTGTCAGCACAGAGCCCAACGCTGGGCTCGAACTCACGGACCGTGAGATCATGACCTGAGCCAAAGTCGGATGCTTAAGTGACTAAGCCACCCAGGTGCCCCTATCCCATCCACATTTTAAAAACTCACTTGGTGGGCAGGGGGCACCTGCATGGCTCAGTTGGTTAAGCATCCAACTTTGGCTCAGGTCATGATCTCATGGTTTGTGAGTTCAAGCCCCACTTTGGGATCTGTGACAGTGTAGAGCCTGCCTAGGATTCTCTTTCCCGGCCACATTCCTTGCCCCCTTCCCACTCATTCTCTCTCTCCTGTCTCTCAAAATAAATAAATAAACTTTAAAATAAATAAAAAGTCACCTCAGATCATTTTACAAATACTTATTTTTTAGAAATTTATATTCCTTTACCTCCAAATATTCTCTCTCACTAAGGTCAAATGAAGTCAAGAGAAGAAATAATACCTTTAATGAAAATGGTTCTCACAACTGGAGGACACAAAAGTAAATTGAAAACACACTCAATAACTGACCCTTTCATCAGGGCCATTATGAGACTCTGGATATCTATGGAGCTACCTACTGGCGGAAAATGTATTCTCATTTTAAATGGTAATAATAGTAATCACTTTGTGCCTTAGAGAGAAACCAACTCACATACTATATATTTAAAGCTACTCTTAGGCACAAACTACTGATCTAACCAAAGCTTTAAAATAGTTTTTATTCTTTCTTTATCCTGTTCCATTTTGGAAAAGGTTTTTTTTTTTTTCTTCGTTAAATTATTATTTCAACTTTAGTGTCATAGTTTATACACTGCAACCTTGTCAACTGACAAGATTTACGTGCTGGACTAACAAAACCTCTGTATTATAAGGCAATTTTACTTTCAAGGCAAACCCACCCTGTTATGACGAAATCTACTACATTTACGAGACAAAAGCAGAGCCAAAACTATAAGCGCAAATAACACTTCTTTATGCATCACCATGTGCTAGATTCTCCCTGAATAACTATTCCTTTTCCTACAATACTTCTAAATCAAACAATGCAGCCACATGCAATTTAAATTTCAAGCTAGCAAATATTTATTTAGTGCCTCTTTGCCAGGCATGATAGTAAGTAGTGGGAAAACAGCAGTGAGCAAGATGGATCACTATTTCTGCCCTTGTGGATCTGAGTTGAAAAGCCATACAAGCTGGCAGTGGATATATTTGGAGAGTTTGTTGAGAGAAAAATCCCATCTTCCATAGAGAAGCTGATGATAATACTGACTGGCAGACTAACTCAAATACAACCTGTGTAACCCAAGAATCACCCTTTCCCTTGTATTCACATAGCTTTTACTTTTTTTCCCCCCTTTCTTACCATCCAGAATATCACTGTTTATTTGAGGGTTGCCGAGGTAAAATATCTGAAACCCACAGAGGATGGGAGTTCTGGAAGACATGCTGTGTACAAAAACAGCAGATAGAAATAAACAATTAACTGGGTACCTTTAAGAGAGGTGATTCCCAAAGGTGAGCTATAGCCCTCTCAGATATTTATTGACCATTCATGTGCTAATAATGAACAACAATGTTCAACAAAACACAAATCCTAACGGTATATACAGTCTTGTAAATGAGAAAGAAATTAACCGATCACTAAATATAAAAACTCATGGTGACAAATGCTCTGAAGGCTAAATAAATGTGAGATCTTGTTTCAGAGGGACCCGATCTGGACTGTAGTTTCGATGAGGATTCTCCTGGGTAAGTAGTGTTTAACTTGGAATATTAAAGATGGGTACGTAGAATTGCTAAATGAAGAGAATGAAGAAGAATCTTCCGGGCAGAAATGTGGATAGCATGTGCAAAGAGTTTAGAAAAAGCAAGGCGGGGCCAACAACTAAAAGCAGGGCCAAAAACTAAAAGCAGGGATGACAGCGCATTGTGGGTGGAGGAAAGGAACTAAAAGTGTTAAGCACTTACATAGGCAGGCAAGTATGTCAAGTAAGGCTTTGGGTCTTATCCAATAAGAAGGTGCTTTGCTAATAATGCACATATTAGATCTGCAAGAAATACAGGGAGTGCTTCTGAGGACAGAAACTAAGAGGCTCTGGATGGCAGAAGGAGAAAGGAGACTTACTGTTCACTGCACTGTCTGTTCTACCACGTGGATTTCATATCTGTACTTTTTTATTATCTATTTAAAAGAAAACAATGTTAAATATATTTCAGTCACTGGCTCTACTAGGAATAATTGATTGGAGAGAGAGTGAATGCTAAGGGAATAAATAGGAGGCTATTGCTGTGGTTTGGGGAGGCCTAGGGAACAATGGAGATAGTAAAAAACCAGAATGATGACAGTTTTAGAAGATAAAATCAACAGTTCGTGCTAATGGATCACATAATGGAAGTCAGAAAGAGAATCTGTCAAAAAGGAATCCTAGACCTCTGACTGGTACCTGTATGGATGGTGGTATCATTCGCTACAAGAAAACGCTAAAAGACAGTCAGGTATGGGCTGAAACTCTGCTTTCCACAAGCATGCATCTGAGGTACCTTTAATGTATCCAAATAGAGATGTCACGTATAGATAGTGGGAGCTCAAAGGAAAGAGCTGGGCTAAAGCTGGATCTTTGAGAGCTATTAGCATATAAATTGTAATTAAGTCATGAGTATAAATGATACCACCTAGAGTGATCCCTATTGCAATTTGTTTTAATGTATTAGCATTAAATTAAGAATATCTATCTCTTCTCTCAAATAATTAAATTTTAATAATATATACTGATCTTGGTGAAGTCGTATCAAAAGTAGAGGAAAGAAAGAACATATCTAGGATACCTTTTGAGCAACAGAAAATGGCACACTGAGTTGACTCAGCAGGGGACTGACATTTTGGATGACTCAATCTAATTATAAACAAGTTACAGATGGCAAATATCCATTGTAAGTGGTAACAAAAAAGAAATCCCCTAGAATAGATATATGAATCAGTTGGACCACCAAAATAGGAATTGCCAAATAAGATGATGTTACAGGAATGGTATGTCTCCTAAAAGAGTCATTAGATGAACTTTTCCACTCACTCTCAGGGTGTCACCTGAGCGTCAGGTTGATTGCAGAGTTTGATAACCACAGACACGAAAACTAAGTGAAGGGATTGTTAAAATCATGCACCACTTATTAAGAAGCCTAATTCTGTGGAGCAAAATTTGGGGGAGTGGTAGAAATGATGTGTAAAACTCATGGTCAATTAAAAATAAATTAATAAAAAAACAGGTTTACAAAGGATGGCTTTGGAAAGTGTGCTATTAAAACAAATGGTAACGGGTAGCTGCTCTCTCAACAGGTTGGCTCTATTCTTCATTCAAAGTCAATTCAGTTGTAGTTATTGGAAAATATGGAAGCCAGAACATAGACATTCCGACTTGCTAAGACAGATTAAAGGAATACCAACCCAAAATATTTGTTTCTAATTTTTTTTTAAAAAAATCAAAGGAAAAAAAACTTATTGAAGAGAGGGTTCAATGTGATACACCCACAGATGAACGTATTAGCTAAAAATGTCTTTAAAACATTAACGAAAAACATAACAACTTGAAATTCAAAGTTAGCGGATCTGTACCATACTTGTTACCAGTTACTGTAACATACCATTTTATGAAAAGTAAGGCAGCAGGAGAACTAGTACATCATGTCAACATGCATGGGGAAAATCAGAGAACATGTTGGCAATACCTATCACTCCACATAAAAAGGGATTCTCCCCTGTGGGTCACTTCTGCACATGCTTCCCCTGGGCAGCAGCTTTTCCCTCTCTTTTGTAGTGTTCAGAGGTTCAAAGACACCAGTCTTAGTCCTGCACTCAGAACTGAAACCACTCCAGAAGCCTGAGCCATCCCTAGGCCAACTGTTCAGTTTGGGTAGATAAGAGAAACACTGGGAATGGCGAAGTAGACCCACACGCTGACTGAAAGTCTCCAAACCTTGGAGCAACCAAAACACAAAGAATTGTCAGTATGAACTCTTTCAGAGTTCAGAGTTTCTAATTCTAGAAATTAACCAAAGACGCACAACAATCTGAGAAGCATTTACTGAATAATAAATGGGTGAATCTTGCTAAGATCAGAGAGGTTCAGCCTAGAAAATAATCCAGCATTTCCTGAAAAGTATAATATAGAGTTATCATATGATCCAGTAATTTCCTGAGACCTGAAAACATAATGCCCACATGAAAACCTCCATGGTTTTAAATGGTTCACAGCACCATTATTCACAATAGGCAAAAAATAGAAAAAGTCCAAGTCTCTATCAACTGAAGAAAAGATAAATAAAATTTAGTGTGCCTATGCAATGGAATTTTATTTAGCTATAAAAAGGAATAAAGTTCTGACACATGCCACAACATCAGGAACCTTAAAAAGATGCTGAGTGAAAAAAGCCAGTGACAAAAGACTAAACACTGTTATGATTCCACTTATATGAAGTGGCCAGAAAGGGCAAATCTATATAACCACAATACAAGTAGATTAGTGCTTGCTAAGGCTGGGGGGAGAACCGAATAGGAAACAAATGTACACCTCAAGGTGTCCCCTTGGGGTGCCTGAGTGGCTCAGTTGGTTAAGTGTCCGATTTCGGCTCAGGTCATGATCTCATGGCTCATGAGTTCAAGCCCCGTGTCAGGCTCTGTGCTGACAGCTCAGAGCTGGGAGCCTGCTTCGGATTCTGTGCCTCCCTCTCTCTCTGCCCCTCCCCAACGTGAGCCCTGTCTCTATCTCAAAAAATAAAATAAACATTAAAAAAAACTTTCTTTTAAAGACTACGGGTGTCCCCTTGGGGTGATTAAAACACTCTGATATTACACAGTGGTGGTAATTACAAATGTGTGAGTATGCAAGAACTGAATAATATATTTTAAAAGTGTGAAATATATAGTTTATGAATTGTATCTCAATAAAGTTATTTTTAAAACATTTCAGTAGATGATAATTTTTACCTGGAGCAAAATTATCACTTAAAGAAGCCACATTAATGTAAAAAAAAAAAACTTAAAATAATTTCTGTATTTTGAGCTTAACAGAGACTACCTGACAGGCTACCTCCATCTTTAATCATTCTAGAAATTACTTCTGGGAATATGATCTCACAAATGCAAATAGTGGAGGAGTGTGTGTGTGTGTGTGTGTGTGTGTAGAGTAGTGTTATTACCAAATGCTTATATTAGTTTATTTATTATCAAATGCTTATTCTCAGGGAGTTCTAAGTATTTCATGTGGAAAAACTCATTGAATTCTCAAAGCCACTCTGGAGGCTGGTACTATCATTAACTGCAAAGAAAAACTAAATAGATTAATGAGGCCAAGGTCACAGATGTATGTGATGGAGCTGAAATTCAAACCTAGGCTGACTGGCTCCAGAGTCTTGTGCTTTGAACCACATGCCATGCTGCCTCTGGAATAAAAACCTTTGAATAGCACACTAACAGCAACACAATAAGTAGTTATGTTAAGGACATCACAAATATATACCAGAGGGAGAATTGGGAAAAAAAAACAGAAACAATTTCTTAATGTTTTGTAAATAGGTTCTTAGAGCTTGGGATATGATTTCCAGTTAGAACATCATGTTGGAACTCAGAAAAAATAAGATGATACACTCTGAAACACTATTAAATGACTCAGCGTGGCTCTAGAAATGAAAACACTGATGTTGAAGATGAACATAAAAAAGTGAAACTTTATTTATGAAATATAATAGGAGGAAAAAGAACTACTTAACAAATTATATATGTTTTAAATAACTACTATAACAAAATTAATAAAATGTTAAATAGATATTTGAGTCATCTGCCATCGTGTATATGAAAAACCAGGGGATGACTTTATGCTCAAAATTACTTTTCTTTGGGGGACCAGGTGGCACTAACAACTGGTTACTTTTCTATTTAAAGCATCCAAACAACAACTTCTAGCTATTCTCATTGTCTAGGAAATAACTTTTGTCAGTTCACCAATAAATTTGGGTTATGTGAGAAAGCCAAACCTTAACAGAATTTTAGTTTACTTTTTAATTTTTATTTTATTTTCAGCACTACTTTGTTTTACTTGACTTTGTCACACCTGCCCTTACCATGTGGGAACTTTGAAGAAAACTTAAAGTCTCATTCATAATGTGAAAGCCAAACAGAATACAATGATTTCTTTTCAGGGTTAAATACTGCATTAAGGTTTGATAAAGGCATTGATAATACTCCACCACAGATACACAGATTTTGAATTTTCAAATACGGCCTCCCATCTTCTCTTCAAACAAAACCTTAATCTTCCCATCATCCCTAAGGCACACAGTGTGCTCTCATCCCTAGGCAGTCAGTCAGGGGGCCCTCATTCTGAGACACTGACAAACCTCCCCCTCCACAGCTGTACCATTTCCACAACAGTCAAATGAACCCCCTGGCACTAAAGAGTGCATTACCTGCTGCTACCTTTAAGATCATGTAACAAACCACTCATCTGGACATTACAAATTTGGACCACCCCTCCAACTGAGTCCTTGGGACTGAATCTGACGGATCTTTGCTTTAAATGGCTCTGCCACAGAGCTGGCTTTTCATTTCAAACGTGAAACAAAGCCAACCAAGGAGAAACAAGGTTTGGATATTTTATGCACTTTGTTTTTCCACTAAGCACTCAAGATATTCATTGCTTTGTAATTTTGCACCCTTGAAGTGAAAGCACTACCTATATAAATATGTATGTGTGTCTACAGACATACGTATGTATATATTCATTTTATGGCAGAAACACAGGCCTTATTGCTACTTCTTTCTCAGGGAAATTTATCAGATTTGTTTAAATCTCTCTACTCATCTTGCTTTAGCTCAATTTTCACCCTGGCCTCCTAGCAGATTTCTTGGGGTTACCTGCTCTTCTGCATGGCTTCCATATGACCAACAGTGTCATTTCATTAGCCACAGTCCATTACTGATGTCTTGAGAGGTTGTAAGCAACGATGGCTTTGACTGCATAGGAAAAGCTGTTTCCCACTAGAGAGCTGCTCTGTCTGCCTGTGTTAGGGTCAGGATCTTATAGAGAAAATTGTCCCAGGGAATCCTGAGCAAGCTAGCCAGTTTTGCTCCTGTATCGTGGGGATCTATTATAAGTATTATAAGAACTTGAAAAGAGAACTGGAATTTTTATTGATTTCTGTAATCCCTAGGCCACCTGTCAGCATACCTCAGCCTAGAGAAGGTTCAATCAGCATTTGTTAGTCTTAAATAATTGAGAAAGGGACAGCCTCACTTCTACTGATACCCAGCAAGGATAGTCCACTTTTTTTTTCCAGATCTTTAAAATATCTGGGAAGTTCTAACTGCCCACTTACGTAAACTATAGGGCACAGAGAAATAGGTTCACTGACCATATAGGGACTTAATCAGCAAAATATAACTTGAGAAACTTCCTACGTGGCAACTAACTTGGTTTCCTCAAAAAATAAATTGTAATAAGAGAAAGAAAAAGAGAATGAGACTGACTAACCTATGGATTTTAAAATATATCTAAAGGACATAATCAAAATACAAATGTGGAACTTGTTTAGGATCCTGATTTGAACCAACTGTAAAAAACAAAATAATCACTTATGCGGTAATCATGGAAATTTGAACGCTGAACATTTGATATTAAGGAACTGTCATCAAAGTTTTAGGAGTGACAATTGTATGAAGGCTATGTTTTAGAGAACTTTTACAGATAGAGATAGAAATATTTACAGACAACGTAATGTCACGTCCCTGGATTTGCTTTCAAAAATCTCAGAAGGGAAGAATCAAGTGGAATTATTGAAGCTGGGGACTTAAGTACTCTTGAGTACTTAATACAACCACCATGTTGGCTTTGTTTACACTACCTTACCTCTTATATGTAACTTCTGAATCTCCTCTTCAATTCAGCACAAGTATGGGGCTCATTCTTCCCAATGCACCCTGCTCACACCTCTATTACTGCACACATCACATGTTAGTGCTGTTTGTTTCTCACACTGGCAATTTCTTCAGTAGAAAATATTTCAGATAAGTAAATCCTAATATACTTGGCCTGGTATAGTAAAAAAATATAATAAATAACAGCTACACATACACAAAAACATTCCTTCATCACCCTCCCTGATGAAGAGAATTACTTAGCTTCAGCTCTGACCATAAAACTTTCTATCAGACAGAATACAGCAGATGCTAGCAGGATGTCTGTGTCCTTTATCCACAATTCAATTCCTCCTAATAGACAGAAAGTCCATTATTTCATTTTCTTCACGGTTTTACTACAAAAATCATCTATCTCTATTATACTTTATTCTAATCTAATCCCACCTCTTCAATTTCTCTTTTTAAATTACTATCCGTCTCTACTGGAATGTGAGCTAACACTTTAGGAACCAATTGTTATCAGCATCCTGTGGATTAGCACGGTGCCAGGTAAATAGTGAATTAAAAACATAAACAAACAAACAAAAAGCCCATTTTTAAAAATTTGGATGGATGGATATCAAGCTCCAAAGTAACATTTTGTGTGTATTTCTGAACTAAATATAATTGCAAAACCTTCCAGTTTTACTGTAAAGAATTCAAAATGCATTTAAGAAAATATGTTACAAGGAGAGGAAAATAATCGTAACTCCTTAAGAGAATATTTTACATGTTTGGGAGTACTGCCTCGTGGCAAACGACTACTTACTCCACTTTTAAAAGAAAGCTCTCATCAAAGCAATATCTATAAGCTATCACAACTTTGCAAAGTTTAAAGCAGATTAATACATAGGTACTCAAACTTCTCTCATAATTTCAACACAAGGCATTATACATACACTAAAGGTGAATTCTTTGTTTTACAGATCATGACATGCTCTAAAAATAAACACTATGCTACTATGCAGAACTAGTGCTGTATTTTGATTTACAACATACTAATTAGTCTAACTTTCTGATGAGTAATCTTGACGTTATGACCTTTTGTAACCTGCTAAAGGATGTCTTGATTTAAAACTAAACCTCTCTTGCTAAGGATGAAAATTAGTTGGTTTAAGCATAAAGCCACTCCTAAGAAATCAGTGAACTCTGAAGCCATGTTATTTACCTGCACTGTTCTTGAATGTAGAGCATGTAAAATTGCAAATGAAAAATGGTTAAACTTTTAACAAATATATGTGAAGTACAGAAAAAAAAATGTGTTCACCTTTTAATGAGAACTATATATTTTCTTTATGGTACTTATACAATAAGCACACAAATCTCCAAAAGTTACCAAGTCTAGGACACTATAAAAATCAATTTTTCACTGAATGACTGCTCATATCCATTCAGCATGAATTATTGCCTTATTAAGTACCAGGGAATTTTTCCCCCTAACTGCACACCCCATTGTACCAAATCTAGTTAGATGAAGCAGAAACAAATTCATATTTCCTAACACTTATTCAAATTCTTTGGACTAAAAACTGCACTGCAGATAGACTTCACATTTCATCAAATTATTCTCCCAGTCAGATTCATACTAACAAGGCTCTCATGTATCACTGCTTTTTGCTTTTCATGAAAAAGAAAAGGAGCCCCACTAATTTCACAGTACAATAATTCATTCATTACTTAATCTTGTTTCTTAGTCTATTAAAATTAAAGATGCACATGCCCTGTTGTGCCACATTATTATATTCAATAGTTGGCTTTAAAATGTTAAAAATGAAATTAAAACTACTCTGAAACACCTTTAATGGAAATTTCTAACCACTGCCGTATCTTTTCTGAGTTATCATGTACTGACTGGCTAGCTATTTCTCACTTCGATTTTTAAAGTTCTTCTAGAAACATAAATAACAGTAGAGAGATGGGCATTAGCATTATTATCCACTATGTATATATTGCTTAGGATTTGCCTAATGAGAATTGTAAGCATCACATCAGCAACTAGAATTTTATTTTTAAAGTACAATGAGAAAAATAACACCAAGAAAGCCATACTTCAACATGAAAAAAAATCCCCTTATATCACTAAAGTTGTTAAATCTGACTTTCAAATTAATTTCAGCAAAGAGAAAAATGGTAATGATGGACCCATACAAGCAATACCATCCACAGAAAGGAATTTTAATTGGAGTATAGAGCCCCGGTGTTCTGAATCTTAATTGCTGCGAACAGGGGATAATCAGTAAACTCCTTAGCAGCAGTTTCAGTTTACATTTCACAAAGGAGACTGTGTAATATAAAAATCACTATAAATTAGTTATTATTAAAACTATGTGGGGGGAAGAGATATATTCAGAGATGTATGTATAATAAATCTGCCTTCTTCCCCAGGATTAGGATGAACGCAGCCCTCCTGTCTGTGAGTTTCTTTTAAGAAATAAAAGAGTCAAAAGTTTGGAACATTTTCCCATGCAGAACCACAGAGAACGTGTCCTTTCTTTCGGGGTGGTGACACATGTCCTGGCCTGGCAGGATGATGGCAAAGCTGGCTCATAACATTCAACTGTGGTTGGCTGTGCCTGTGGGGAGAATGTGACTGGCAACTGCTTGTCTGGTAGGAAACCAGGGGGCTTCTTAAGAAATGCCCTCTCTAAAAGAAACAGTATTTAGACCAGTTCTAGGTAGGCATTATCCTTTTGTGAAGTTGTGTAATTTTGGCCAAATGAATCAAGACTTCATAGTGACTAAAACTATGGTCTCTTCTGACTGTTCCCTAAACCACCTGAAATTCCCAAGTGTCAATAAGAATTGTTTCAGTAGGGGGTGCCTCAGTGGCTCATTTGGCTAAGAGTCAGACCACTGGTTCCAGCTCAGGTCATGATCTCAGGTCATGGTCCGTGGGATCCAGCCACAAGTCAGGCTCCATGCTGGCAGCACGGAGCCTGCTTTGGTCTCTCTCTCTCTCTCTCTCTCTCTCTCTCTCTCTGCCCTTTCCCTGCTTGCTCTCCTTCTCTCAAAATAAACAAATAAATTTAAAAGAAAAAGACTAAAAAATACAAAAGAATTATAAATGTTAAAAAAAATTAAAAAAAAAAAAAAGAAACCCTCTCTCTGACCCTCCCCCGTTCATGCTCTGTCTCTCTCTGTCTCAAAAATAAATAAACGTTAAAAATACAAAAGAATTGTTTCACTAAAAAAGCCTTTCACTTGGGGCACCTGTGTGACTTAGTCAGTTAAGCATCCCACTCAACTTTGACTCAGGTCATGATCCCATGGCACATGAGTTCAAGCCCCACATGGAGCTCTGTGCTGACAGTGTGAAAGCCTCCTTGGATTCTGTCTCCCTCTCTCTCTTCCCTTCCCCCACTTGTTGTCTATCTCTCTCTCAAAATAAATAAGAATAAACTTTAAAAAAAAAGAAAAAAAGCCTTTCACTTACATTCAGTGTATATGTACATAATTGTACACAATTTTCCATCACAATGCATGTTTTCAACTTAAGTAAACTAATATGTATTTGCTTTTAAAAACACTTCACTGTTGCATAACATAAATACTGTAAAATGCACAATTTTAAGCATATCTTGGATGCATTTTCCTTACATGAACACATCGGTGTATACCATTGCAGGAAGCCTCCCTCATGCCACATCTCAGTCATTATCCCTCTTCTAAGGCAACAGAACTCTGTACTTCTAAAACCTGTTATTAACCTTGCCTGTCTTTAGCTCATATAAACACCACTACATGAGATGGATTCTTTCGTGTCTGATGTCATTTGTTCCAGATCACACCTGTGAAATTTATACATGCTCTTTGTGTTGTAATATTTTATTACTTTTCACTGATCTATAAAATTTAAATTATATCCCCATCTTACGTATCAATTCTACATGCATATAACTATATAGTAAGTTTATATTGCATTTATTTCTAAGTGGAAAGAAGTTAGAAAGAGCATAACTTTCAGAAAGAAAGTGGTGATTGATTTTTGAAGAATTATGAGAGTGTTCATAAACAACATTATTTTAAATAGCTCCAAACTGAAAACAACTGAAATATCTGCCTAGAATAGAATTGATAAGTAAGATGGGGATATAATTTAAATTTTATAGATCACTGAAAAGTAATAAAATATTACAACACAAAGAGCATGTATAAATTTCACAGCTGTGATCTGGAATAAAAGACATCAGACACAAAAGAGTACAGATATATATGTATCTAGTTATATATACATATATATCTAGTTATATATATATATTTGTTTCCATAAAATAAATTTCTAAAAGTCAATATTAATCTTAATGATACTGCTAAACTGCTGTCTAGAAAGATTTCACCAATTTAGTCTCCTCAGCTGGAGAACATTTCATGTTAAAAAGAGAAGCAGCTTTGGAATCAAACGTTATGATTTTAAGTTTATAAGAGACAAAATCATAGTCTTAAATATTTTGCACAGACAGGACATTCTGATCACAAAAATGTTTTCTTATTCTTGAAAGAATTTGAACTCACAGGTCCCAGATATATTAGGGAACAAAATATTAAACTCATTTTATTATACTAATTCAGCACCTTAGCACTAAAAATATAAAAAGACTCACATGTACAACTACTTTATTATTTTATAATTGCTTATATAACAACACACCCTAAAAGGATGTAAGACTACTTATTTTTCATTATAAATAACGAAACAGACATTTCCTTCTCCTCAAGCATCACTAAATAGCATACACATGATAAGACCTTTATCCTCTGACAGATTTACCCTTCTATATTCAAAATAATACTGTAGTATGCTATAATGTCTATGGAATTTTGAATGCCAAAAATTTTTATTGATAAGAACTATGAAAATACTATCCTTAGAAATAATTAGGAATGGTCAGAACACAACCTGCTTTGCACGTGAATTCTCTGCTGATTCTGAACAATTACTCAGGAAGCATCTGTATTACTGAAATCTGTCCACATAATCTATCATTTTCTGCAACTATCTCGTGGTAAAAATTGTTTTAACTTCTCTCTGTTATAAATTATCTTAAATATCCATTAATAAAAATTGATTTTTCCTGCATGGGAGAACACACCTTGCAAAGAAAGGAAAGGTAAAAGTTTATTGTGTGATAGAACTTTATTCTCCGTTGCTAAAGTAGCATTATACTGGGGTGCCTGGGTGGCTCAGTCGCTTAAGCATCCGACTTCAGCTCAGGTCATGATCTCATGGTTCGTGGGTTTGAGCCCCACATCAGGCTCTGTGCTGACAGCTCAGAGCCTACACCCTGCTTCAAATTCTGTGTCTCCCTCTCTCTCTCTCTCTGCCCTCCCCCACTCATGCTCTCTCTCTCTCTCTCTTTCAAAAATAAACATTAAAATTTTTTTAAATACTTTAAAGTAGCATTGTACTATACAATTGCAAGGTCAAATAAAAGAAGAAAAAACATAACCTAATAGTGAACACATCTTCTGGAGACTATTATTGATTATTAAGCACTTATATTAACTTATTCAGCTACATGGTAGCACAAGCAGGGAAAAATCTAGTCTCAGTGATGGCAACATTCAGAGGCATTACTGTCAGCACTGCTTGTCAGAGTTTTTATTTATTTTCTAACATGTGAGTACTTTCTGGACCCACATACTATTTACAAAATGAACATTTTATTTTAGCTTTTTACTGTTCAAGAAGAAAACACGTGTTTTGGCACAGATTTAGAAAATTATAAAATAATATTATTACATCTTTTTATGTCAAAGAAAACTTATTCCAGTATTTCCAACTCTTCAAAATAGTCTGATAATCAATAGATAGGTAGATATAGGTAGACACACACACACACACACACACACACACACACACGCGCGCGCGCGCGCGCAGGCACGGATAATCTCCAAACAATGTTCAATACAAAATAAACCCAACACCAATGACAGTGTTGACAGACAGTCAACACACAATTCATAAGGGTGAGATTTTTTAATTGTGTAATATAATCCCTTATAGCACTTAAGACTAAACACTTTTCACTTCACACAGAAAGTAGTGGTAATTAAGCTTCGAGGTAATTATGTGCTTTTACAATTGCTAAGTGTAATTTTAGAATGAAAAACTGTTATGAAATGCAAATTTAACTTCTATCCAAAATGCCAATTTTTCAAATCACACTGTTTTCAGTTATTTTAGAACACTGCCATATTCATGGATGCTATCTAACACTATGATATTGTTTCTAAACAGGTAAGAAGCTATACTCTGTACACATTTTCTCAAAGATCCACAAATATGGATTCTGCTGGATAATGTAGATAATAAATAGGATTCTTTACTCCGGTTTTCTATTTAATTATTAAACTTAAAAACAAAGAAGCTGTTCTGTTAAGTAGAACCTAAGCCTCCATTATTCAAACTATTCAGCCCAGGGATAATGTAATTTGCAATCAGAAGTAGGTCTAACCTTTCTCTAATAGATACTTGGTGGATTCACCTAAATTTATACCATCAATGAAACAAGCATGACCAAAATTAAATTCAGATTCATCTTCTTTATAAGCATATGATTAATACCTAGATACTTATTTCACTCAGTGTCATAAAGTACCTTTAGAAATTCTGAACCTGATCAATTAAAAATATAACTGTAGGGGCTCCTGGATGGCTCAGTTGGTTAAGCATCTGACTTCAGCCCAGGTCATGATCTTGTAGATTGTGGGTTTGAGCCCTGCATCGGGCCCTGTGCTGACAGCTCACAGCCAGGAGCCTGCTTCAGATCCTGTGTCTCCCTCTCTCTCTCTGCCTCTCTCTCTCTCCCTCCCCAAAATAAATAAACATTAGAAATAAATTAAAATAAAATTATAACTGTTTTTATTTTTTTTGTTGTTCAATCTATGAAATTTATTGTCAAATTGGTTTCCATGCAACACCCAGTGCTCATCCCAAAAGGTGCCCTCCTCAATACCCATCACCCACCCTCCCCTCCCTCCCACCCCCCATCAACCCTCAGTTTGTTCTCAGTTTTTAACAGTCTCTTATGCTTTGGCTCTCTCCCACTCTAACCTCTTTTTTTTTCCTTCCCCTACCCATGGGTTTCTGTTAAGTTTCTCAGGATCCACATAAGAGTGAAAACATATGGTATCTGTCTTTCTCTGTATGGCTTATTTCACTTAGCATTACACTCTCCAGTTCCATCCACGTTGCTACAAAAGGCCATATTTCATTTTTTCTCATTGCCACATAGTATTCCATTGTGTATATAAACCACAACTTCTTTATCCATTCATCAGTTGATGGACATGTATGCTCTTTCCATAATTTGGCTATTGTTGAGAGTGCTGCTATAAACATTGGGGTACAAGTGCCCCGATGCATCAGTACTCCTGTATCCCTTGGGTAAATTCCTAGCAGTGCTATTGCCGGGTCATAGGATAGGTCTATTTTTAATTTTTTGAGGAACCTCCACACTGTTTTCCAGAGTGGCTGCACCAATTTGCATTTCCACCAACGGTGCAAGAGGTTTACCGTTTCTCCACATCCTATCCAGCATCTATAGTCTCCTGATTTGTTCATTTTGGCCACTGTGACTGGCATGAGGTGATATCTGAGTGTGGTTTTGATTTGTATTTCCCTGATGAGGAGCGACGTTGAGCATCTTTTCATGTGCCTGTTGGCCATCCGGACACTTTAGAGAAGTGTCTATTCATGTTTTCTGCCCATTTCTTCACTGGATTATTTGTTTTTCAGGTGTGGAGTTTGGTGAACTCTTTATAGATTTTGGATACTAGCCCTTTGTCTGATATGTCATTTGCAAATATCTTTTCCCATTCCATCAGTTTCCTTTTAGTTTTGTTGGTTGTTTCCTTTGCTGTGCAGAAGCTTTTTATCTTCATGAGGTCCCAGTAGTTCATTTTTGCTTTTAATTCCCTTGCCTTTGGGGATGTCTCAAGTAAGAAACTGCTACGGCTGAGGTCAGAGAGGTCTTTTCCTGCTTTCTCCTCTAGGTTTTTGATGGTTTCCTGTCTCACATTCAGGTCCTTTATCCATTTTGAGTTTATTTTTGTGAATGGTGTGAAAAAGTGGTCTAGTTTCAACCTTCTGCATGTTGCTGTCCAGTTCTCACACCACCATTTGTGAAAGAGACTGTCTTTTTTCCATTGGATGTTCTTTCCTACTTTGTCAAAGATTAGTTGGCCATACTTTTCTGGGTCTAGTTCTGGGGTTTCTATTTTATTCCATTGGCCTATGTGTCTGTTTTTGTGCTAATACCATTCTGTCTTGATGATGACAGCTTTGTAGTAGAGGCTAAAGTCTGGGATTGTGATGCCTCCTGCTTTGGTCTTCTTCTTCAAAATTACTTTGGCTATTTGGGGTTTTTGTGGTTCCATATGAATTTTAGGATTGCTTGTTCTAGCTTCGAGAAGAATGCTGGTGGAATTTTGATTGAGATTGCATTGAATGTGTAGATAGCTTTGGGTAGTATTGACATTTCGACAATATTTATTCTTCCAACCCATGAGCACGGAATGTTTTTCCATTTCTTTATATCTTCTTCAAATTCCTTCATAAGCTTTCTACAGTTTTCAGCATGCAGATCTTTTACATCTTTGCTTAGATTTATTCCTAGGTATTTTATGCTTCTTGGTGCAATTGTGAATGAGATCAGTTTCTTTATTTGTCTTTCTGTTGCTTCATTATTAGTGTATAAGAATGCAACTGATTTCTGGACATTCATTTTGTATCGTGCAACTTTGTTGAATTCATGTATCAGTTCTAGCAGACTTTTGGTGGAGTCTATCGGATTTTCCATGTATAATATCATGTCATCTGCAAAAAGTGAAAGCTTCACTTCATCTTTGCCAATTTTGATGCCTTTGATTTCCTATTGTTGTCTGCTTGGTGATGCTAGAACTTCCAACACTATGTTAAACAACAGCGGTGAGAGTGGACATCCCTGTTGTGTTCCTGATCTCTGGGAAAAAGCTCTAAGTTTTTCCCCACTGAGGATAATGTTAGCTGTAGGCTTTTCATAAATGGCTTTTATGATGTTTAAGTATGTTCCTTCTATCCCGACTTTCTCGAGAGTTTTTATTAAGAAAGGTTGCTACATAGTATTCCATTGTGTATATAAACCACAATTTCTTTATCCATTCATCAGTTGATGGCCCTTTGTAGCAACGTGGATGGAACTGGAGAGTGTAATGCTAAGTGAAATAAGCCATACAGAGAAAGACAGATACCATATGGTTTCACTCTTATGTGGATCCTGAGAAACTTAACAGGAACCCATGGGGGAGGGGAAGGAAAAAAAAAAAAAAAGAGGTTAGAGTGGGAGAGAGCCAAAGCATAAGAGACTGTTAAAAACTGAGAACAAACTGAGGGTTGATGGGGGGTGGGAGGGAGGGGAGGGTGGGTGATGGGTATTGAGGAGGGCACCTTTTGGGATGAGCACTGGGTGTTGTATGGAAACCAATTTGTCAATAAATTTCATAAAAAAAAAAAAAGAAAGGTTGCTGAATTTTGTCAAATGCTTTTTCTGCATCGATTGACAGGATCATATGGTTCTTATCTTTTCTTTTATTAATGTGACGTATCACGTTGATTGATTTGCGAATGTTGAACCAGCCCTGCAGCCCAGGAATGAATCCCACCTGATCATGGGGAATAATTCTTTTTATATGCTGTTGAATTCGACTTGCTAGTATCTTATTGAAAATTTTTGTACCCATATTCATCAGGGATATTGGCCTGTAGTTCTCTTTTTTACTGGGTCTCTGTCTGGTTTAGGAATCAAAGTAATACTGGCTTCACAGAATGAGTCTGGAAGTTTTTGTTCCCTTTCTATTTTTTGGAACAGCTTGAGAAGGATAGGTATTATCTCTGCTTTAAACGTCTCGTAGAACTCTCTTGGGAAGCCATCTGGTCCTGGACTCTTATTTGTTGGGAGATTTTTGATAACTGATTCAATTTCTTTGCTGGTTATGGGTCTGTTCAAGCTTTCTATTTCCTCCTGATTGAGTTTTGGAAGTGTGTGGGTGTTTAGGAATTTTTCCATTTCTTCCAGGTTGTCCAGTTTGTTGGCATATAATTTTTCATAGTATTCCCTGATAATTGTTTGTATCTCTGAGGGATTGGTTGTAATAATTCCATTATCATTCACTATTTTATCTATTTGGGTTATCTCCCTTTTCTTTTTGAGAAGCCTGGCTAGAGGTTTATCAATTTTGTTTATTTTTTCAAAAAACCAACTCTTGGTTTCATTCATCTGCTCTACAGTTTTTTTAGATTCTATATTATTTATTTCTGCTTTGATCTTTATTATTTCTCTTCTTCTGCTGGGTTTAGGCTGCCTTTGCTGTTCTGCTTCTATTTCCTTTAGGTGTGCTGTTAGATTTTGTATTTCAGATTTTTCTTGTTTCTTGAGATAGGCCTGCACTGCAATGTATTTTCCTCTCAGGACTGCCTTCGCTGCATCCCAAAGCGTTTGGATTGTTGTATTTTCATTTTCGCTTGTTTCCATATATTTTTTAATTTCTTCTCTAATTGCCTGGTTGACCCATTCATTCTTTAGTAGGGTGTTCTTTAACCTCCATGCTTTTGGAGGTTTTCCAGACTTTTTCCTGTGGTTGATTTCAAGTTTCATAGCATTGTGGTCTGAAAGCATGCATGGTATGATCTCAATTCTTGTATACTTATGAAGGGATGTTTTGTGACCCAGGATGTGATCTATCTTGGAGAATGTTCCATGCGCACTCGAGAAGAAAGTATATTCTGTTGCTTTGGGATGCAGCGTTCTAAATATATCTGTCAAGTCCATCTGATCCAATGTCTCATTCAGGGCCCTTGTTTCTTTATTGACCGTGTGTCTAGATGATCTATCCATTTCTGTACGTGGAGTGTTAAAGTCCCTGCAATTACCACATTCTTATCAATAATGTTGCTTATGTTTGTGAGTAATTGTTTTATATATTTGGAGGCTCCTGTATTCGGCGCATAGACATTTATAACTGTTAGCTCTTCCTGATGGATAGACCCTGTAATTATTATATAATGCCCTTCTTCATCTCTTGTTACAGCCTTTAATTTAAAGTCTAGTTTGTCTGATATAAGTATGGCTACTCCAGCTTTCTTTTGACTTCCAGTAGCATGATAAATAGTTCTCCATCCCCTCACTCTCAATCTGAAGGTGTCCTCAGGTCTAAAATGAGTCTCTTGTAGACAGCAAATAGATGGGTCTTGGTTTTTTTATCCATTCTGATACTCTATGTTTTTTGGTTGGCACATTTAGTCCATTTACGTTCAGTGTTATTATAGAAAGATATGGGTTTAGAGTCATTGTGATGTCTGTATGTTTCATGCTTGTAGTGGTGTCTCTGGTACTTTGTCTCATAGGATCCCCCTTAGGATCTCTTGTAGGGCTGGTTTAGTGGTGACAAATTCCTTCAGTTTTTGTTTGTTTGGGAAGACCTTTATCTCTCCTTCTATTCCAAATGACAGACTTGCTGGATAAAGGATTCTCGGCTGCATATTTTTTTTCTGTTCATCACATTGAAGATTTCCTGCCATTCCTTTCTGGACTGCCAAGTTTCAGGAGAGAGATTTGTCACGAGTCTTATTGGTCTCCCTCTATATGTTAGAGCACATTTATCCCTAGCTGCTTTCAGAATTTTCTCTTTATCCTTGTATTTTGCCAGTTTCACTATGATATGTCGTGTAGAAGACCGATTCAAGTTACGTCTGAAGGTAGTTCTCTGTGCCTCTTGGATTTCAATGCCTTTTTCCTTCCCCAGATCAGGGAAGTTCTCAGCTATTATTTCTTCAAGTACACCTTCAGCAACTTTCCCTCTCTCTTCCTCCTCTGGAATACCAATTATGTGTAGATTATTTCTCCTTAGTGAATCACTTAGTTCTCTAATTTTCCCCTCATACTCCTGGATTTTTTATCTCTCTTTTTCTCAGCTTCCTCTTTTTCCATAATTTTATCTTCTAGTTCACCTATTCTCTTCTCTGCCTCTTCAATCCAAGCTGTGGTTGTCTCCATTTTATTCTGCAGTTCATTTATAGCATATTTTAGCTCCTCCTGACTGTTCCTTAGTCCCTTGATCTCTGTAGCAAATAGATTCTCTGCTGTCCTCTATACTGTTTTCAAGCCCAGCGATTAATTTTATGACTATTATTCTAAATTCACTTTCTGTTATATTGTTTAAATCTTTTTTGATCAGTTCATTAACTATTGTTATTTCCTGGAGGTTTTTTTGAGGGGAATTCTTCCGTTTTGTCATTTTGGATAGTCCCTGGAGTGGTGCGGAACTGCAGGGCACTTCCCCTGTGCTGTCTTGAAAAACTTGAGTTGGTGGGCGGGGCCGCAGTCAGATCTGATATCTGGCCCCAGCCCACCGCTGGGGCCACAGTCAGACTGGTGTGTGCCTTCTCTTCCCTTCTCCTAGGGGCGCGATTCACTGCGGGGTGGCGTGGCCCGTCTGGGCTACTTGCACACTGCCAGGCTTGTGGTGCTGGGGATCTGGTGTATTAGCTGGGGTGGATCGGCAAGGTGCACAGGGGCGGGAGGGGCAGGCTCAGCTTGCTTTTCCTTCGGAGATCTGCTTCGGGAGGGGTCCTGCGCACCAGGAGGGAGTCACACCCGCCTGAGGGATGGATCCACAGAAGCAGAGCGTTGGGTGTTTGCTCGGTGCAAGCAAGTTCTGGCAGGAACTGGTTCCCTTTGGGATTTTGGCTGGGGGATGGGCGAGGGAGATGGCGCTAGCCAGCACCTTTGTTCCCCGCCAAGCTTAGCTCTGTCCTCCAGGGCTCAACAACTCTCCCTCCCGTTGTCCTCCAGCCCTCCATTCTCCAAGCAGAGCTGTTAGCTTATAACCTTCCAGATGTCAAGTCCCACTCGCTGTCGGAACACACTCCGTCCGGCCCCTCCACTTTTGCAAGCCAGACTCGGGGGCTCTGCTTGGCCTGCGGGCCGCCCCTCTGCCCAAGCTCCCTCCCGCCAGTCCGTGGAGCACACACCACTTCTCCGCCCTTCCTACCCTCTTCTGTGGGCCTCTTGTCTGTGCTTGGCTCTGGAGAATACGTTCTGCTAGTCTTCTGGTGGTTTTGTGTGTTATTTAGGCAGGTGTAGTTGGAATCTGAGTGATCTTCAGGACGAAGTGAGTCCAGCGTCCTACGCCGCCATCTTCCGACACTCTATAACTGTTTTTAAATTTAAAATGTTTCTGGAAGCATTCTACTAACAGAGTATTTTCTGTTCAGATGTTGCTCATAATGTTTATAACACTTTATCTGGTCTATGTGTTTTACTTAAGGAAACAATAGCCTTTCCTGTTACATCTTGTAACTTCTCCAGATTAGGAAAACACGTTGGTAAAAATAAACTCATTAAACAAAAGGGAAGAGAAGAAAATAAATATTTTTTTTTGAAATAGCAAAGTGCCTTAGGTAGGGAATCAACAGGCCTGGGTCTTGTTTCCAAGTTTCTCACCAATGTGCCAAGAAAGGTTAAATTAAAAAATATACTCTTGGACCAGCACTGTCCTATAGATATATAAGGTAAATCATACATACATGTAGCTCTAAGTTTTCTAATAGCCACACTAAAAAAGTAAAAATAAAAGCAGTTGAAATTAAATCTGACAGTATGTTAATCCAATATAACCAAAATACTATAATCCCAACATGTAATCAATATAAAAATTATTGAGATGTTTTGTATTCTTTTGTTTCCACTAATTTTTCAAAATCCAACATGTATTTTATGCTTGAGAAAACAGCTCAGATTGGCTGTATTTCAAGTGCTCCATAGGTAGGAGTACCATATTGCACAGTGCAGCTTTAGGTTGTTGGTTCTTCACTTACTGAATGATATGATTTGTAAAGAATATTTCAGCACTCAGTTTGTAAAATTCTAATTCTGTTTAAAGTGACCAATGATTGGGGCGCCTGATTGGCGCTCAGTAGGTTGAGCGTCCAACTCAATTCCAGTTCAGGTCATGATCACAGAGTCGTGGGATAAAGCCCTGCATTGGGCTCTGCGCTGAGTGTGGACTCTGCTGAAGATTCTCTCTCTCTCTCTCTCTCTCTCTCTCTCTCTCTCTCTCTCTCTTTCTCTCTCTCCCTCTTTCTCTCTCAAAAAAAAAATTTTTTTGACCAACGGTGATATGATGTGAGGTTCCTCCTCATCTCATAAACATGCACAAACAAAATGATTGTTAAATATCTCAAAAACAATAAGATGGCAAGTTAATTGGAGGCAGATTTCACTTATATTGATAAAACTATGTCATTGTTAGGTTTATATTATTATAAAGTTATTCAAAAAAAATTTCAAGTTAGAAAATGCTCAATAGACTTGCCATACATAGGAACAAATGATAAATCCCACTAACAAATCTTTAATCAAAGTTTTTGCTTGGATTTACCAGAGCAGTGCACTGAAATCTCCATACTTTTCCTGCTGGAAAAGTTTTTGCTAGTACTCAAATTTAAATCATATACATTTTAAGGTTAACATGGTTATTAGCAAGTCACTTTGCTTATAAAAAAGCCAGTAAACTGATGAATATCTATCCATAAACCAATGGCTCTTTACTCATGATCACATATACAAAGAGAATTCTGTTAAGAGTTCAAATATGTTGGGGCTCCTGGGTGACTCAGTCAGTTAAACATCTGACTTCAGCCCAGGTCATGATCTCACAGTTATTGAGCTTGAGCCCCATGTAGGGCTCTGTGCTGACAGCTCACAGCCTGGAGTCTCCTTTGGATCCTGTGTTTCCCTTGTTCTCTGCCCCCTCCCTGCTCATGTTCACTCTCTGACTCTCAAATATAAATACACACACAAAAAGTTTTTTTAAGTTCACATATGTTTAATATTTTATTAAGACAGAAAAAAGGCTATAAATTCATGAGCTAAATATGGCACTTAGGAAATTAGATAATGAAAAATAAAAATTAAATTAGTTGAAGAATGTTCATAATTAATATAAGAACAAAAGTTAAAAAGAAAATAAAGAATAAATAGGAAATCACTAAGATCAAAATCAATTCTTTTAAAAATAGTAATTCATATAAACTTCTGATGAGTTTGAAAAATTAGAAAGGCCAAATAAATACTGAGCATGAAAACAGAACATAATCTGAGACATAACAATTTAAAAATATTAAGATAATTCCATGAAAAATTGTATTCCAGCAATTTAGGAAAATTTCATCAAGCGGATATATCTTTATAAAAATATAATCACCTGGGTGGCTCAGTCGGTTAAGTGTTTGAGCTCAGGTCATGATCTCATGGTTTGTGAGTTTGAGCCCTACATCAGGCTCCACACTGACAGTGCAGAGCCTGCTTGGGATTCTCTCTCTCTCCCTCTCTCTGCCCCTTTCTCACTTACTCATGCTCTTGCTCCCTCTCTCAAATAAATGAATAAACTTCTTAAAAAAATATCTCAAGAAGAAATAAAAATCCAAATATATCTACAACTTTTAAATAAATGGAATTGCTAGCTTAAAAAATCTTTCCACAAGCAAGTATACCAGAATCAGAGATTTTTAGATGCAAGTTTTATCAGACTTTCAATAAGCAAAGCATTTCAAACATAAAGTTTTCCAGAGAGTAGAAAGAAGTTGGGGGGGGGGGGAGGAGGGAGAGAAAGAATAGAGTGATTTATTTCCAAGCCTATGAAGCCAATATTATCTTGACAATAAACCAGAAAATGACCAGATAACAGAAAGTTATATGCCTACGTCATTTGTCTATATAGATGTAACTATACTGAACAAAATATGTTTTAAAAAAATCCAGTGACACATAAAAACATTTTTGTTTAACTAAGATCAACTTTAGGAATGCAAAGGGGATTACCACTGAAAGATTTATAAATGTCATTCATGACATTAACAGGTTAAAAGAGAAGATTATTATCCTCTCAACAGATACAGAAAAAGCCTTTGATGAAATCTAACACTTAGTCATAGTAAAAACTGTTAGAAAACCAGAAAAAGAAAAAGGCATTTACCAAAAAACCTTCAGGAGTATTTAATGATGAATTGTTAAATATCCTATCATAGCATAATCAAATTTTACAAACACTTCGGCACATATTCTTTAAGAATTCAAGAATGTGAGGTGCCTAGGTAGCAAAGTCAGTTAAGCATCAAACTTGATTTTCAGCTCAGGTCACAATCTCAAGGTCATGGGATCCAGCCTGGCCTGGGGCTCTGTGCTGACAGTACAGGAGCCTGTTCCTGATCTTCTCTCCTTCTCTCCCTGCCCCTCCCCATTCACTCTCACTCTCTGTCTCTGTCTTTGTCTCAAAAGAAATAAATATAAATCAAAAAGAATCTGAATAATTAGTATTCTAAACAAGTTAACCTCCCCTCCCCTCCCCCCCCCCACACACACTAAAAGACATGAACTAACACTAACATCATTTCTAACACTCAAGGTCACACCCCTAGGAAAACCCCAGCCCCCTTAAAGTGCCAATCTGCAAAAGCTCAACAATGACAAAATAATTTAGCATTTTTAAATTAAAAAATAACTATTTATAAAAAGAATGTTTTCTTCTTTATAAATTCATTTAGGTATATTTAAAGAATATTGGATATTTAAATCTTTCTGGTGAAAACCTGATAACTAACTTTCTACTGGATATGTTTTCTGCAAAAAAAAATGGATTTAATTTTGAGTGTTAAAATTATTTATAAGTACAGATTCACAAAAACTATTTGTACATGATCTAATTATCTGTGATTGATTTTTACTTGTAAGCTTTCTTAATTTTTTTTTAATTTTCTTTCTTTTTTTAATCTGAACCTTTGCTTTTATTTCAGCATTCTAAACCTATTTAGCTGGAAAAGCAAATTCCCTGTGGTCCCATTAAGTATGTTGCTAAGCAAACCACCTAGCAGCATCTATAAACAGGAGATTTGGATGTGAGCCAGTCTTACAGGTTGAGAGTAGGTCAGTGCATTTTAAACCAGCGCATCATTAAAGAAGAAAGGAGTCTTGCTGCTTAGCTAGCTTACATTTCTTTCTGGGCAAATGTATATACACTTATTGACCTACGCTAAATTTACTTTGCTTTTTTACCCCTGCATCTTCCAAACTGCTATGTAGATTTGACTTAACAAGGACTTCCTTCATTTGAAAAAGAGATCTAAAAGATAATCTTAAAGACCTACTTGTAGACCTTTCAAGCAAGGTTGTAAATGATAGTCTGGCCTTTCCCTGCATTCATTCTATAGGAAATAACTTGTCATGAAGAAATAGTCTAGACCCTACAACTGACACTAAAAGTAAAGTTGCTACAGCTTCTTAAATGGATATTAGATCATGGGTTATTGAATTCAATCTGTGTTAGTCTACGAGGGCCACCGTAACAAAGTACTACAAAGTGGGTGGCAAATTAAACAGATATTTTCAGTCTCAGTTTGGATACTCATAGTCCAAAATCAGGGTAGCTTCAGGTCTACTTTCTTCTGAGGGCTGTGAGCAAGAATCTGTTCCATGCCTCTTTCCTAGTTTCCAGTGATTTGCTGGCAATGGCACTCATTGGCTTTCCTTAGCTTGTGGCAGCATAATTATAGTCTTCAGATGGCATTCGCCCTGTGTCTTGATCTCTGAATGCAAACTTTTGCTTTTTATAGGGACACAGTCATATTGGGGATTAGGGCCCTCCCTAATGACCTCATCTTAACTTAATCTTCTGTAAAGACTAGTTTCCCAAACAAGGTTATACTCACAGGTACTGAGGATTAGTATTTCAACATTTTTTTGGAGGATACAATTCAACCCATAAGAAAATTAATTCATGAAGAAGTGTCATAGACTTCTCAGGCACACTAGTATTTCCCATATTTCTATGAGATCCAGTGGTTCTGATCTTTTGTTAGGTCTTCATTCATTGGTGTTATTAATTTAACTTTCTGTATGAGATTTTAAAAGCATTGTAATTAATTCAAGTTCAGAAAACAGATGTATACAGATTTTTTAACTTGTAATAACACATATATACTCCTGATGAAATATATTCATACCTGACTTTTTCTTTATATATACCTACATTCAGGATTTGTTTTAAAAATCCTGAAGTTTAAAAATCTGGAGTTTAACAAGCAAAACTACTAAAATGAAGGAATTATATTTTGGCATATATTATGATTATCACTGAAAAGAAAAAAAAAAAGAAATTAATTCTAAGAATGCTTTCCTAAAAAAGTTCTCATTCTTTCTTATGTTAGTTTCTCTTCCACCAGAACACCCAATACTAAGGTGAGAAATCAAGGCAACTTCCAAACCAGGGATTTTGGATGGGCAACCAACAAATGGGTTGGCAAGGATATAAATGCCAATTTAAGAACGGACACATCTAATGGAATCTTCAGTTACCCCAGATGATCATGACAGGAGCAAAAGTCCAGAACAACTGGCAGAAATCTAGAGGCCAGAAATGCAGTTGTTTGAAAGAAGGCTGAGGCCAGAAGAGAGGCCCACAATACAAAACTTAAGGCAAACACCTTTAAGAAATAAAGCTTTGGGCAGTTATTTCCAGAAGAAATGAATAGATTTGAAGTAAACATGGAGAGGTAGACAATGTGACCTAATAGGCAGACTAGCTCTAGCAATGACAGTCCTACAAACCTACCCGTTTACTGGCATGTCTAAATATCAAGGTCTGAGGTTTCTTGTCATTAACTTCCTAGATCCTGGTTCACCAATGGTACCACTTTTCCTTCAATTATTTTCTTGTACTTGGAAAGATTCTTAAAACAGAAACATGAAGCTTGAGATATACAATCATAGTATTAAAAAGACAGTGATTTTATCTTGTAATCATACTATTCTAGATGGTTCCAACTGCTCAGAAAGCAAGAAAAAACATCTGAGTGTGTAATTGATTGGATTTCACTGGTCCATTTTTGCCTCTAGTAATTAGTCTAAGAATCTAAAATTTTTCTAAGTGTAAAGCAATGAATGCAATCAACTTCTTTCACAGGCACTTCGACAACACTTTTCTGAAAAGAAAAATATGCACACAAGACATATACAGAGAGAGAGAGAGGGAGAGAGAGAGAGAGAGAGAGAACCAGATGGTACACATTTATATTTAAAATTACCATGTATTAAATTTTCCCTTAAGGCTTTTTCAATATTATACCACCTTGAAATTATCAGAAACTCACTAGGGTAGCATAAAACTAATGTTGGGAATCATTGATCTCAAGGGAAATGATAGTTGAGTCTCTTTATTTTATAAATATCACACAACAAAAATTTAAATGTTTTCTTTAAAGCCCAGAAAGGCCAATGGAACCATTAAGGGACAACCTGTAGAGCATAAATCATGTAAGGCTTTCCTGCCTCCGCTCTCAAGGCTCAAGATTTTACTGCCTCAAAGAGCACATGGTCAATCCAAGAAGCAACATGAACAATTTTTCTTCTCATTTACAATGCTGCTGCTTCAGTTAAAATAATATAGGTAGCTTGCACCAAAAGCAGATAGAAATGTAAGTAAAAAATATTAAATCAATAATTCAAAATATAAGGGCCAAGTAATAAAGGAAGGTTAGGGGTGGTAAATGGATCAAGGCATCAGTAACTTGAAGAAAAGAATGAGTGGAACATGGTTTTGGTGAAAAACGGACACAGGCATTTGGTAATACTTTCTCTGAGTTAACAGAAAACAATACGAATCTCAACAAAGAAAGTAACATATGCCCCCAAGAATTTCTTTGATATTGTGAACATGCGTATTGTTGAGAATATATGGTGAAAATAAAGAAATCATATATGTCACTTGCTAAATCTGTTTGCTAAACAGTATAAAATGTAAGAGACTTTTTCTTTCTTTCTTTTTTTTTATTTTAGAGAAAGAGACAGAGAGAGTGGGGGAGAGGAGAAGGGGGGGAGAGAGAGACAGAGAGAGAGAGAGAGAGAGAGAGAATCTCAAGCAGGCTCATGCTCAGAGCAGAGCAGAGGCTCAGTCCCACAACTCTGGGATCATGGCCTGAGCTGACATCAAGAGTCAGATGTTCAACTGACTGAGCCACCCAGGAGCTCCTGTAAGAGCTTTTTATAATGCAAATATTCAACATAGTGTTGGATCCTAAGCAGAATCCGTTTAACTTCAAGTTCTTTGGAGAATATAGAAAAGAAACTCAGCAGCTTTATTTATTATTGATGTTGGATTCAATATTGAATTTAATCTACAAATTGAAACACTCTATGATGCAATTTCTTATCTCTGTCAACACTTCCCCAATCTGAACTTGTATATGCTATGTAATAAAAACATTTTTAAAAGGCAACATACCATCAAATTAATTAAAATCAACTTGAAATTAACAAATGGTAGAAAATGCATGGTAAAGTGTTGGAAATACCACCGTGCTGACAATCTATGTAATGTATGACTACTATTGTTTTCTCTATGGTAAAGAAGGAAATGTAACCTGCTGAGGGGCTGTTATTGCACCATATGCTACAGACAAATGAACAAATACATGAAGTCAATAAGAATTCCAGCAAAGAATACTAAGAGTTTAGGTCATAAAAGCCCCAGGAGATTCTAATCTCCTAAAAGTAGAGCTTTCTCTCAAAGCATTAACATCACTACCAAAGTGCTCCAGTCAGAGAAGGATTTTTAATAACTTTAACTTTCTTTTTCAGAATTTAACATACTAGACAATGGCATCTAAAAGCATTATTCTCTCTTTAGATAAAATACAAGCCTATTTGTCAAATATCGCACTTTCCAATAAATTGATTTTTTACAAATTGATTTTGAAAGACATTTCTAAAACAACTTTCTACATGAATAAAAACTTAAGAATTAACAACACATAAAATTATTTGCTGATGCAAAGGGAGAAACAGGGGTGCCTGGGTGACTTAGCAGGTTAAGCATCGAACTCTCAATTTTGGCTCAGGTCATGATCTCACAGTTTGCCGTATGAGTCCCGCTTCAGGGTCTCTGCTGACAGCATGGAGCCTGCTTGGGATTCTCTCTCTCTCTCTCTCTCTCTCTCTCTCTCTCTCTCTCTCTGTCTCTCTCTGTCTCTCTCTCTCTCTCTCCCTCCCTCCCTCTCCCTCTCCCTCTCCCTCTCCTTCTCCCTCCACCCCCTCTCAAATAAACTTGAAAAAAAAAAGGAGAAACAAAAAAAAAATGATTCAATATCTAATTAAGAAGCATTAATTTTGGGGGCACCTGGGTGGCTCAGTTGGCTAAGCATCCAGCTTTGGCTCAGGTCATGATCTCACAGTTCGTGAGTTCAAGCCCTGCATCAGGCTCTGTGCTGATAGCTTAGAGACTGGGGCCTGCTTTGGATTCTGTGTCTCCTTCTCTCTCTCGGCCCCTTCCTCATTCACACTCTGTCTCTCTTTCTCTCTCTCCTCTCTCTCTCTCTCAAAAATAAATAAAGATTAAAAGGAAAAGAAGCATTAAGTTTGCATCAAGTAGGAATTTGTTCATTTAATTTTTGTTTTATTATATTTGTGTTATATGTAACTCATAATTAAGAACTCATTGCACAATGTAATATGAACACAATAATCCCTTCATTTTATAGACCAAGAGTCTTACATACTCACATAAGAAATCAATTTTTCAAAGGCCAAAATGCTCACCACAAGGCTATAAGTAGCTTGTCAACATTGACATTGTCTTAATCTCCACTGTGTGTCCTAGGTTCATAATAGTGCCTGGCATCTAATAGAATCAATGCACAATTCAGTCAAAATGTCTTACTCTTCAGGTTCATTCAAAATGACATTCAAAATGTCTTACTCTTAATTACAGAAAGAATGGTAGGATTACCATTATCACCCACCACAAGCAATATTCCAAAGGTAATGTAAACTGAAAAACAAACAACAACAACCACTAATGTATATGATTACTTCTCTCTCGCACACAATCAGATACTACTGACTGCAAATGCTCATAAGCATTAACCGGTATGCCCCATGGTAGACTTTCCTCAATGGAAACATGAAGAGTACCTCATGTATTTTCCAAGCAAAATAGCATTTGACATAACCAACAATTTGATTAAATGACTAGAGAGCAGCATAGCATAGTAGTTAAGAGCTTGGATGGTGGAGAGTTTAACATGTGGCTTTACTACGACCTATGTGGAAAGCGATACAACTTCTCTTTGCCTTAGTTTCCTCATTCATAAAATGAAGGCAAATACATCACAGTTATTATGAGATTAAAGGAGCTAATATTTGTACAATACATGGGACATGGCTGCCATTTAGGTACTGTGGATGTATTTGTTAATCAAGTGCTACACATACATGCTATCAGGGGCACAATGGCAGGGCTATTATTAACCATTTCTATAGAACAGTTTAAATAATCTCTCGCAACAATTTACAAAGGACTGAGTACAAGTGTTCACAAGAGAGTAAACACTGCTGATGCAAGAAGTAAGTTGAGTTAACCTAAATCACTGAGTTACTTGTCCGCACTTAAGCTCCTCACACCCCTTCTGTTACAGATTGCTTATGAGCTACTTCATAAACTTTCTAAAGATACTGCAAATGTTAAGGCTGTGTCTGCACAATGGAAGAAACATGCTGCAAAGAAAGTCTGTGATTTTCATATGTCATTTGAACCACTTTTGACCACTGCAATGGTTTGGGGACCTATGCATTCATTTTCATCCTCATGGTTGGTGCATAATAAACTATAAGCTGTCTGTCCCCTATCAGAGAGCAAGAGTAAATGCACTTCTGGAGTAACGATGTCATTTCCAATTCCCAGCAGGAGAGCAGATGGAGTGTGCATCCTGGGATGTTTATCTTATTTTCAGAAGAACAAGCCAGGAGTGAAATGTAATCCATATATTAAGTGAAAATAAGAAGAGTTAGAGGTATATCAATTATAGAACATATCTATTAAGAAAATGTAGTTCAAATATGAAGAAAAGAGCCTATAAGTTTATTATGACAAGCAATAATCAGTCTTTCTCTGTTGTATCATTTCATGATCTTATCATCTCCAAAAAGAGAAACAAATCTAAAATTTCCAACTATTCTAAAAATATCTACCTTATAGTGAGGCTAAATATATTAATATAACAATGCTTACTTATCACTTTAAACATCTCTTAAAATAAATTCTAAATATCGACACTTCTCATAAATAGGAACCTCCCATGGGCATCCATCTGTAGGGAATACCATCCTTCAATTTCACTACATGCCTAATATAATAAAAATACACACACACACACACACACACACACATACACTCAAGTCCAAAATTTTTTTTTTTTTAATCTTGGGACCTCAGGTTCAATCTCATTAAAATGATTAATCAGTGGTGAATTGGCTATACTCTCAGACTTATAACAATATTTTACAATTTAACAACTATGATTTTCAGGCCTTTCATATGGTTAATCTCATCACATACTTACAAATGAAATAGGCAATCCAAGTATTATTACAAAGTAGAAAACTGAGGCAGACAGGGGTTTTAATGACTTCCTACAGCTGTTAAGTGACAAAACCTAGTCTTTTAACTCCTGATTCAACACATATTGCCATGTATATACACAGGCACCTTTATACACATACCACTTATAGACATCATCTATATTTTTATTGTATGTTTTATTTTTGAAGCTACTACCTCCCCGAATGCAAAAACATATTGCTGGCTTCAAAGTTCACAGTACTTACAGAAAATATACTGCCTAAATCTTCTGGTCCTTGTTTGCTTATTTTTAAATTTCACAATTACATTTTCCCTGCTTCAGAAAATTCTATTACCATATGAAAAACTATTAACCAGCCTCCTATTGACTCTAGTAAAACAATTATTGAAAAAAAAGAACATAGCCCCATAAAGCATGTGCATGGCAACAAATATAATCCCTTCTTGGCAAAGATGCACAAATTAAAACTGCCAAGAAAGGAATTTGAAAGATATTTTCAAATCAATACATGCACAGTAAACGGTCACAGAGAAATATGAAAGGCAAGGGAGGTGTGCATATATAAAGCTTAGCATTTAAAGAATTCCTCTAAGTGGGCTGGACCTTCCAATAAAGAATAAAAAGCCAACAAATCAAAGACAGATAAGACCCCTGGCGGAGTACCAGGCATACAACAGACACTGAATAGATTCTTACTGCCTTTAAGAGCCTTTACATTTTATAAAAGCAACTATTAAGCTCTATTAAACTGAAAACTATTTTAAATGTATGTATATGTGTGTGTATGTATACATATATATACATATATATATACATATATACATATATACATACATATATATGTATACATATATATACATATATACATACATATATACATACGTATATATGTATACATATATATACATATATACATATACATATGTATGTATATATGTATCAAAAATTAAGTGAAATTCAAAAAAGTTAATGCCTTCATTTCAGAGTCTTCATGACACTATGTATCCCAGCTGTATGAAGGCAGGCTAGAATGAACTACACAGCCCCTTACAACCTTTGGCCTCTCAACTCATTCAGTATGAGAGAAAGCAGAAGGTCAAGGAAAACGTTTTACTAAAAGAGGCAACACTTCCAGCACTTCCCCCATCCTGGCTTAGCCACATTCAAGAAAAAAAAAGCTGAAGTACCATCTCACACTCTCCCATCATAGCTGTGAACTTTCCTCACCCACTCAAAGATAGGAGGAGAAGAGCTCAAGTAATTTCTGAGATGTCAGTTCATGGGGAGCTGAGTTAACACTGATAGGTTTGACTTCTGGAACAAAAACTGTGTTTGAAGCCACTACCCATATTTAAGTGACTGAAAATTTTTACCTTAACAAGCAAAAGGAAGGACTACTTACTTCTGAATTTTAAAAGTTAAACTTAAATCCAATTTTCATCTATAAGAGATAAAGACAAAACCAAGTCTCAATCAGAAAGATGCTGCCTTTACCCCTGGCATCAAGGTAAGCATGCCAGTTGTTCCATGTTTTGATTTCTTCTTCTTTAAAATGAAGATTTTCTACCTAAAGGGGTTGATATGAAGACTGTGATATTGTGATATAAAAAGACATATATATACTGTCTTTGTCCCCTGGTCCTGGCCAGAGCTCCTAAAGGCCTTTGTAATTACCTATATGATAAAGTGCTAGGAGCACCTTTTATTCTAACATTTGGTCTATGATCCCAGTCCCTGACACAGAATTCCTAAACTGTTTGGAGTTTTCTAGGTGATAGGAGTATCTTTTTTCAAAGAAGTGACTCTTAGTGGGCTCTGGGATAGCTTCAAGATGGAGTCTGGTCACCAGAAAAACCAAGCCATGGTTACTTCTTTATTAAGGCACAGTTTACCTAAAGAGGAACTGACCCTGAAACAGGGGAAATTACTTCTGACCCTACAAAACTAAAGAAGATTATAAAGGAAAACTATGAACAATATGTATGGCACCTTATTAGATAATTTAGATAAAATGGACAATTTCCTAGCAAGACATGAACTACTGAAATTGTCTCAAAAAATAAATAATATGAAAAGACCCTTAACAAATAAAGAGATTAAAGTAGCAATAAAAAAATATATATCCACAAACAAAAGCCCAGATCCAGATGGCTTCTCCATTAAATTGCACCAAACATATTAAGAATTAATATCATATTTTCACTCACTCTCTCAAAATAGAAGAGGGAACACATTCTACCACATTCTATGAGGCCATTATTTCCCTGATACCATAACCAAATGAAAACAACACAAGAAAACAAAACATCTCTTATGAATATAGATGCAAAAAGATCAATAAAATACTAGCAAACTAAACGCAGCTATATATAAAAAGATTGATTACAGCATAATCAAATGGGATTTATTCCAGGGATACAAGGTTGGTTCAACATCTGAAAAATCAATTAATATAGTACTTCAAACAAAAATAATAGAAAACAAAAATCTTATGATCATCTCAATAGATGCAGAAAAGCCTTTGACAAAACTCAACACCCTTTCATGGGGTAAAAATAAAGCCAATAAAACCAAAAAACATTCAACAGACTAGGAAAAGAAGTGAACTTCCTCCTTGAAAGAACATCTATGAAAAACTCACAACCAATGTCATACTTAGTGGTGAAAAACTGGATGCTTCCCAGATGATCACGAGCAAGCCATGGATATCTGCTCTTGCCAATTCTAGTTAACATTGTACTAGAGGTACTAGCCAGAACAACGAGGCAAGAAAAAGAAATAAAAGGCACCCAAAAAGAAAGGAAGAAGTAAAACCAATTCTATTGATAGACAACATAACCATGTATATCGAAAATCTTCAAGAATCCACTCAAAAGCTACTAGAGCTAATAAGTTCCACAAGGCTGCAGGATGCAAGATCAATATACAAAAATCAATTGTATTGCTACAATTTTGGGGCAGTAGGGATGTGAAGAAGGACGGTGAAAGCTAACAGGTAATGGATTTCTTCCTGAGAAATGTTCATCTTCCAATGAAAATGTTCTAGTACAGACTGCAGTGATGGTTGCATGTTACCTATGAATACACTAAAAACCATTGAATTGTACACATTACATGGGTGAATTGCATAATTTGTGAATCTTAATAAAGCTGTTTAAAAATCACTAACAGCTTAGAAATGGAAATTTTTGCCTTAAAAATCATGGGCCATAAAAAGCTTTTTTGAAGTCAGAAAAAAAAAATGTAACAATGTATATGATAAATAAATACAAAAAAAGTATGGTTTGATACAAAGGGGGACATAAGGTAAGATGAAAATATTTTCTGGTAAATCTTCACTCATATCAATGCATTATTCTTCCCAGATTAATGCATTTGAGTTTTAATTTTTTGAGGTATATGAACTATATTACCTAAGAGTTAATATCATTTATTAATATCATCAAAATCATTTCCAAGGGGTTTCTTTCCCTGATGCAGATTGCAAACTCACTGCAGTTTAACTACATTATTTATTCTTTTATCACTAAGCCATATATATATATATATATATATATATATATATATATATTTTTGTGGGGGGGGGAGAGACATGTGAATAGGGGAGGGGCAGAGAGAGAGGGAGAGGGAGGGAGGGAGGGAGGGAGGGAGGGAGAGAGAGAGAGAGAGAGAGAGAGAGAGAGACCCAAGCAGTGCAGAGCCTGATGTGGGGTCTGATCCCATGAACTGTGAGATCATGACCTGAACCAAAATCAAAAGTCTGACACTCAACCAACTGAGCCACCAGGGGCCCCTACAATATATACATTTTTAAGCAATAATCATCCTAGGTTTGCTGTCAAAAAGAAAATATAATTTGTATATGAAAAACTATGTGTGGCATTGGAAATCATATAGTTCACAATATCGTAAATTATCTCAAGAAAAGCAAAATAGATCTGCACATGGAACTTTAAAAATAAAAGTACACAGAATAAGAGAGAAAATTAAGTTTAAGAAATACATTTATTCTTTTATGAAAAGCAGAATAAGTGACTTTATATTGGGAAATATATTTCTAAACATGTCAATAGGAAAAATCTATTTTTCTCACTGTAATCTACAGATATCCTGCATTTTTAAAGTATCATATATGTATCAAATACAAAATGAAGTGTCAGATTTAGTTTTGGCATACGAAAGTCATTTGTTAAGTCTACAGCATATTGTAAATCTACTCACTTACACAGAATGGCAAAAAGGCATCAAACTTCCACCTTTTGCTAGCTCATGAAAATCACAATATGCTACCTAAAAATAATGTAACAATTTAAATTCATTTAAAATTTTTTGGATGTTTGTTTATTTTTTTGTTTGTTTTGAGAGAGAGAGAGAGACAGAGAACAAGTGGGGGAGGGGCAGAGCGAGAGGGAGACACAGAATCTGAAGCAGGCTGGAGGCTCTGACCTGTCAGCACAGAGCCGGATGTGGGGCTTTAACCCACAGACTGGGAGATCATGACCAGAGCCAAGGTCGGACACTTAACCTACTGAGCCACCCAGGTAGGTGCCCCTAAACTCATTTAAACCATGGGAAACATGAAAGGTCCGTGGTGTGGACTCTTCTATTAATACTGGCTTTTCAATGATTCTCTTCCAGTTATAGAACACTGTTTACTTAATCTCATTTATTCTGTAAACATAATAAAAATTAGAAAAAAAAGGACAATCTGTGTCACCTCAATGTCTTTTCCATTACTTATTTTCTTCCCAAATACGCACTTTCATTTGATGACTAGCAATCCTTAACTTCATTGGTGAATATGGATAAAAAATAAAAATGTTGAATCTTGAAAGTACTGCACAAAAAATTTCATTAAGAAATGTTCAGGGAAAGTTTTTCACTAAAATAAAATCTGACTTAATTGCTGAGTATCAAACTGCCCCACTCTTTGAAAATTTGTCCTTCTCTCCATTAACTTTATTTTACCTTTTACATCCAAATTTAATGGTATAGGTTGTCTCATTGAGTAATAGAATATAAAACTAAAGACCAATGTTGTTATGTACTAATTGTAGAACCATTAGTTCATGACATAATTAAAACTATTGTTATAATGCCCTTTGTATATGACCCACAAATTTAATTTAACTAAATTAGGCTTTCCCTAAAATGTTCCCTAAAAGTTATGCACCTGTGAGATTACTTTTATTTACATATACAAATATCAAATATGACAGGAGGATGGGTTCATGTTGCAGAGTCAGAAAGCAGGAAAATGAATCCTAGCTTTCACATTCCCTGGGTGCATTTGCTTGGATGTTCACTTTCTTTTACTGTAAAAATGGGGTCCTACAGACAATCAACGAAATAAGAAAACACTTAATACCCTAAATGAGACATAGTATTGGCTTGATTATTCTAATTCCTTTTCACATTACTATTTCCAACTAGCTAGGAGACATCTACATTCTCTCAAGAACCAGCAACTATCTTTCCCATGAAACACAGAATCAAAAACTAAAATTGTGCTGAAATGAATGTACTAATTATTTTTGATTCGATTATGCATACATATTGACAAAGCCTCCAATTTTTTTTTTCATTTTGGCTGTTCTATATGGGATATGTGCTTTATTGCATAAATTAAGAAAAAGTTTGACATACTGTTTATTAGTTTCCTATGATGTTTCCAGGATAGAAAAATGTTATTCTTTGAAGCTAAATCCTGCATACTAAAGTAACATATATTATGGTGCTTAGTTGATGCTATTGAAAAAAGAAAAGGGATATTCAGTTTTTACAACCACCAAATATTATACCATTATTTCTCTACCATCTTATTACTATATCACTATGACTAACTCATCTTACCATTATTATCACTATATGTAGACCTATTTAAATATAATTAGGACTCTTTATTACCTGATATCCTTAATACCATGAGTAGACAATTTGTACATACATTTAAGATTCACATTAAAAAAAAAAAAACTGCCTTATGATCACTGAGCCCAATTTCCTCTTTGTGGTTGGCTGGAGAATAAATAAAGCAATATCTTCATGTGCTTTTCCAAAGCAGGAATAGATAATATTTCCCCCAACCAGGTACTAAGAAACCTGTTTCAGATAAGTAGCCCTATACTTTTGTCACTCTGATCACTCTTCTGATATTGTCTTATTTATATTTATAGAATGTTAATAGAGTATAAGCTCTCAATAGGATTCCTGACTGTCTTGTTCCTCATTATATATTCCACCCTCTAAATGTCACCTAACACATCATAAATATGCAAAAAAATAGATTTGGTAAATGAGTGAACTGTGTATTTGAGCACTGAAATGCTGAAGTGGGTAATGGTTTGGAAAGGAAATGTCGAGTAGCTACTATGTACATTCTCATGGGTACCCCCAGCTTCATTCATAGGCTATGGCCCCATATACACAGTTACTATTTGTCAGCACAAATCCAGATGATCAATGAGAGGCAAAAAGGAAGATTCTGATGTCCCAAAATACACAGTTGAAATTTCCAATTTTGAAAGTGGATACTGGAATAAATGCAAAGGTTTTATACAATCCTAAACAAATGACCAACATTATTTAATCTAGTTGTATGCCACAAACCACAACAAAAAAATGACTCATAACTCTTTTCAATAACATGATAAAAGCTAACATAAGAATAAAGTACACTAAGGGCTTCTTATCATTGCTTCCACATTTCTGATTACTTCTTATAGTAAAAACCAATAGCTATAAATTTTTTAGCCAGCTAATCTGTCACTTTAGATATGCTCAAACCTTGCTTACATATAGAATGAGTACTGAATAAAATTCCTGCATTCAAAAATATTAAAAATAAACATTTCAATACACACAGCCACTTCTCACTCCAATAAGAGAAAGAGCATAAAAATAAAAAAAAAGCATTTAAAAAAGATTTTTGTGTGTGTGGACATATTGTTTTATTTTGTGTTAGTAAATAACTAGAAATGGATCATATGGTTGGGTCATATGGTTGTTTTAGGGGTTTCTTTTGTTTTATTTTAGTTTTTAAATTCCAGTATAATTAACATACAGAGTTATATTAATTTCAGGTGTACAATGATTCAACAATTCTACACTTTTTCAGTGCTCATCATGGTAAATACTCTTAACCTCCTTGACCTATTTCACCCATCCCCCACCCACCTCCCCTCTGATAACCAACAGTTTGTTCTTTATAGTTAAGAGTCTGGTGTTTTGTTTGCCTCTTTTTTAAAAAGAGATTTTTAAACTTCTTTCCACTAAGTGGCAAAAGAAATGAGTGTGCAACTGAAATATAAAATATGGAATCTTTGGGGTTTTTTTTTTTTCCCCAAGTCCCATCCTCAGTAAAGTTAATTCTTTAAGTGCCCATCATGGTCCTGTTTTCAGGACTCCATTACTTAGCATGCTCAATGGAACTATGGGGCAGAATTCCCGTCTACCAAGCCAAGAGCACAAATGGAACTAAATCCATTGTATATTTTCTAGTCTCTTCTACCACCAGGTATTTACTACTCCTTTGATCCTACTAGATGTAAGGAAGTTAGAGGCTATCCTAAAGTTGCAACATAACTGAGGGTGCAACTGAGCCCAGTGCCCTCAAACCTCTATGATGCACTCCATTAAAAGGAATCCTCAGAGTATTTCAAAAACTCATCTTGGATTCAAAATAGAGTTTGTCAGTTTATCAACCAAAAAGGGGAAAAAGGAAGACAATAAATTTCAAAAATGAGAACTTGAAAATAGAGCACAGAGTACCCCAGGGATGAAAAAGTTAAGAAAATAAAGGGCTAAGAAAATAAAGACAATCAATCGTGTTCCTCAAAGAAAAAAGCTCTGGGGTCGAGGGTGAAGGTGGAAAGTGTGGTATGAATCTAGGGCTCTTATGCTTTCAATAATGGAGTTAGTTGCAAATAAGAAAAACAAAATCACCTTGGTGATATATCCATCCAGTGGACCTAGAAGCAGAGACATGCACAAGAAAATAAGAGAACTCAGGCCAGTTTCTCAATAGTTGGGATCCTGTCAAGTACTTATGTAAATTGAAATTTGGAAGTCAGCAATTCACTAATCAAATCAACCTTAATTTGTACTATGATTTGAACGCTAAATCTTACAGACATACATTGGCAGTTCTCTTTTAAATTGCTTCCTCGAAAATTACATGAACTTTTATACTAACAATTATTTTATACCAAAAATTTAAAGTATCATTTATATTAAATGCTAAGACACATTAAGTATTTATAAATGCATCTTAAATATTTGTTTTGTGGCTGCATCTAAACCAAAAAATGAAGAAAAGCCGTTATGTTCTGCTTAACCCCATGCTGCCTACAGATGGATGGTGTGGTATTTCAAATAAGTAATAAGGCATAAACACTGTGTTTTTACGAAATGCATGTTAAAATTATGCCAGTAAAATATGTCTATCCTGGAAGGGAAGTAAACCATTTTGATGCATGTTAACGTAAGCCTTTATACGGGATATTCGTCACATACTCAAATTTAGTTCTGATTACAAAACAAAAATATGCTGGAAATTCCATAAAGATCAAACTAATTAAAGTACTTAATTGCCTCTAATTATGGAAATTGGCAAGCTCAGTAAGGAAACAAGTTTTCAAAAAAGAGTTTATATTTTAGGCCATAGCTTCCTTGGCTTCATTTTCCTGGGAGCCACTTCTATCATCTCACATCTGATATTGCAAACTCTGTCCACAGAGAGTTATAAAGAGAAATGCCTGCATATGCATTCACAGCTTAACTGGGACAAGCAGGGGCTATATTCTCAGACTTCCAGCCAGAAGTTGTGTTGGCACTTTCCTAGACAGTTATATTGTACATTAGTGTGACCTCTCATTTATAAGATTTTGTTGCTGTTAAAAGAGCAATTCCTTCCAGAGGACTTATTTGTAGATCCCAAGCCCTTTTAATTCTAAAGGGCAAAATGCCCAAATCAAGAAATTACAAATCCCTAGGAAAGATGTGCCATGAAACAAGAGACAGAATTTAGGCACAGAGAAAAGAGTACGGACTCTGGAGTTCAACTGGTAATATTTTTTTTCAACGTTTTTATTTTATTTTTTGAGAGACAGAGACAGAGCACTAGTTGGGGAGGGGCAGAGAGAGAGGGACACAGAATCCGAAGCAGGCTCCAGGCTCTGAGCTGTCAGCACAGAGCCCAGAGCGGGGCTCGAACCCATGAACTATGAGATCATGACCTGAGCTGTGAAGTCAGACACTTAACTGACTGAGCCACCCAGGCACCCCTATAGTTTTTTAAACCCACCCTGCCACTTAAAGGAACTTGAGGAAGTTACTTATTTTCTCTTTGTCTCATTTTTGGCATTTATAAAATAGAAATGATAGCGCCTAGCTTGCACTGTTGCCACAATAATAAAGAAAATATAAGATGTGTAACCCATTTATGAAAACAGTAAGTGTCCATAAATGATAGTTATTATATTTTATCTTCAATGAAAGGCATTTTTTTTCATATTATGGTTCACTACTTATTATAGGTATATGAGCAGCCATCAAGAATCAAAGAATACTCTGGGGCCTTCCTGAGAGAAATTAAGATTCTGCCTTAGGAGTCAAAGAGAAATAGGTGCACACAAAAGTGAAAATTCAGTCAATAAGTAAATGTTCTTCCATGTTTTTAATCTTTATTTAAAATTATTTGCAGTGCCAATTTTCATATTAAATGGCAGCCTCATTCTTTATAAAAATTATATTGCACAGAATAAACTATGTTGAGTATTCTAATTCATATATACTGATAATTTGAAGTCAGTGACATAACTACAAATATTCAATTTCTCTGTATTCTATTAAACAAGGGCATACTCCATTCAGTCTCTCAAACACTGAAAAAATCCTCTTGTCTTCTCCTCTAAAGCTTCTGGTCTCACTATTGCCATAGAGACCATTAGGAGCACAGTAGCAAGCAGCACCAGAAAGGCCTTCCACCCTGCCTCAAGGTTGGTATAAAAACCCCATGGTAAGTAAGGTTCTTGTGCTAATGGTAGACCTCAAACACCAGTGTGACATCGGGTGTTACCTCCAGCAGGCCCCAAACACTGCCACTTAATGGGTATGCCAATATTCAGAATTATACATAGATGTGAAAATGTGTGTGCTTGTGAGTGTGTGTGTGAGAGAGAGAGAGAGGAAGACATAATATATGAATTTTGGAGTATTCAGTTAAGGTACAAAAAATCACTTTATCTATTATCCCCCACCCTCACCCCAAAACTACCCCACAATAGTATTGAATGAAATTCATACAAGTCATAAAGGTACAAACATTTTGAATCCAATAAAGTCACTGTTAATAAAGATATAAGGATGCTCTCTTGCAGGCCTTATCAATAAATATATATTAAAACGAGAAGTCTCTAAACAGTTGCTGCTGTGTTTTGTTTTTAAGTAGTTCATTGCCGATCTGTACATGAATGTCATCACTGAATGGAAGCGGTCCAAGGATTCATATCACTCCCACTAGAAGGAGAAGCTTCGATAAATCTCTAAAGCTATGGCGGTGGTCCAGTCCCTGTGCCATATGGCACTCCACCTGCCCCAAGAAGTTTTGTTAATGTCCTTTAAAGCTCCAAATAAAAATACTGAGACATAAACAATCAAGTCTGCTTTGCAGTGGGTTTTTGAGCTCTGTGTGGTAGCTGCAAAAATTCCCCATGCTGTGTGTGTTAATGAGACCCTCCATAGGCACTACTAATACATAAAAGCAATCACCCATAACTCACAGGCCTTTTTCTTCTGACTATGTCTGACTGTGTTCGTTGCATTTAGCAACTGGAAATAAAATACACTGGGAAAAATAAGTCTGGATGTCAGGAGGCATAAGGACTGAAGATCTAAAAATGACAACAAAATAAGAAAATCTATAGGTTCTAGGCATATCACCTCCAAGGATTTATTTCTAAACAAACTAAACAATTAAACATAAAAATATATTTAGCTCAATATACGTAAGTAAACAGCAATTACCAAAGCTGAAGCTCAAACTTTGGGTGTATTCTTGTAGGTCAGAACAATAATAGGAAATTATAATGTCTATAACTTAATGAAAAGAATAACAAGAACATTAGAGCAAACTGTATGCCACATCCCTTTGCATTATTATCCAACAATTTTGCTCATTCAAATGCTTATTTCAATGATCCTAAGCATTTTCCATTAAGTAAGAGAAGTACAGAAACAAGTTATTAGCTTGCTTAATTTTTTGAAAGGTAGGGAAATACATTATACTCTAAATCCTATAATGAGGGAGATTTTATACGTATATGTGTGTGTGTATATATATATATATGTGTGTGTGTGTGTGTATACATATATATACATATACATATATATACACATATATATGTGTATATACATATATATACATATGCATATATATACATATATATCATAAGAGAAAAATATAATCCTAAATTATCTCTTATTATGTTATCAAATCTTCAATGCTTAAATCAAAAAAATTATATGGTTCTTTGATGTTATAGAGAAATCAAGGCACTATTATGGAAAATGAAAAGGTCCCAGAAGTTTGAACACAATCTTACTATAAAATCATATACCTTTGAATTAAAAACAGGGAGGGTAAATTTCCATCATCACAGAGCATGTCAACAATACAGAATTTTCCAGTATTTTCCTTGTATCTATCCCAATACTCCCACTCTGGACGCACTGCCTTCAGTGTTGCTTCAATACAGTTCTTAATCTGGGGTTCATGGAGCCACAGGCCCACACAAAGAATTCAGAAATACCTGTAAGCCTGGGAGAAAAAAATATATCTTTATTTATGCTAACCTCTATCTGAGCATCCCTTTCTATTGTAAAGAAAAGAAAAAAAAATTATACTAGCAGTTCCTGTGACTTGGTCACCCATGTATCTTAAAATACTTTTTAAATTTGAACACTGCTTTGAAATTATGGTTGTTTTTAGACCCAATGTTAAATCACATCAGTATATTTGAATACAACATGAAAATAGCACAAATATAGGATATCATAAATTTTAAAATATTTTGATAAATGTATTCAATATAACTGGTTTCTCTTATAATTCTACATATTTTATTTTATGCATTTAAAAACTTATTCCAAGGAGGGGTCTATAGGCTATAGGAGATTCCCACAGAAGGACTGCATAATGCAAAAACAGGGTGCCAATTCTCTTTTTAAAAGGAAACACCACACAGACAGTAATGCCAATGTATGTGCTCTGGCACATGACTATGACAACACTTGGCATTACAGCCATGGGACTACTCATTCCCTCATGCCTACTTAGGCCTTCTTCATTCTTCTCTTCTGTTTAGTACATATCTTAATATCATTCTGCTTCATAGTTTTAAGCAGCCAGGACCATATCTCAAATTTTATCAGACAGATTGATGAGGAAATCAATTTCAATATATAACCTAAGGATGGTTCTTACTGCCCTGTTCTTCAAGAACCTCTGGTATTTGTGTATTAAGGACAGGGTCAGACTGTGGCAACACTGGAAGAGGCCACATTTGTTTTTTGAAAATCTCCCCCTACAGTTTTCTATAACTTTCCCCCAGAAAGTTACAGAAAAGTTTTTCAGTTTTAATACCTTCCCATCTCCCAATACAGAATAAATTAGTACACTTAGTTCTGGGAGTAGAATTCTTCCACCAGATGAACATACTTTACACAGACAAAAAAGACTCAAAAAGTCTGGGTAAAATATAAGTAAACATTAATGTTGTCCAGGACCACGGAACACATGTGGTGTGTGCATAGGATGATGTAGAAAGGAGTAAGGTGGGATTGCTCCACTAGTCTGTGCACCCTCAGGAAATTAGGTCCTTCTGTTTCTGATCAAAGGGGTCTTATCCCTTCCAGCAGTGAATCTCAGAAGCAGAGTAACTGCATGACCCTGTGGGAGGTTCTGCTGCCTGAGGCTATAGGACGACCAAGAGCTCCTTTTCAGAATTAACCAAATCTAATCATGCCACTTATTAAGAGTACCCAGACTTCCAGGGCAACACTACCCAAGCTCAAGTTATGCATCTAATATTTTTAAGAGTGTGAATAAAATCCATGTACACTCTTAGCTTTCCAACAAAGTATTAGGGAAGGCATTAAGACTGCTATATTGTAATAATTCTAGTTTTGGCTTTACTCATTGTATGGAGCCTACTGAGAACGAGACAATATTGAATACTATGCTGAGCACATAGCATGCTCTTAACAAATATTTGGTGAGTGACTGACTGAACGAATAGGACAAGTAAGAAGAGAGTGTTTTTATACATCAGTCAGGATTATATTTTAAATAATTATCATCTCATAGCAAACACTTAAAAAGAGCTTATCATATGATAGGTATTGTTTTGGCACTTTAAAAATAGTAACTCACCTAACTCTCTTCTTGAGGCCTACAAAGGTTATTTACACAAGAAACAACTGAGGCAGAAAGATCTGCAATCCTCTGCCCAAAACCACTATCTCAGGAACTACAGATCTAGGAATCAAATCTAGGCAGTCTGGCTCCAGAGTCTGACACATTAGCCACTTCACCATTATGCCAAAATGGCATAGGTGAATTAGGATAAGATTTACATCTAGACTGATGATACTGCTTTGAAAAGAAAAAAAAAAAAATGGGGTTGGAAATGGAGACCAGGTTTAGACCTGTCAGAATTTAGTTGGAAAGGTTGGGACCTGCCAGGCAGGGGATGGAGAACACAGTCAAAGTCAGGGCTTGTCCTCCTTTGCCAGCTTCTACTACTCTTGCTTCCTTTATCGTTTGTCAGCCTCAGTTGCAATGTGACTTAAATTCTCTGTTGCTCTTTTAAATAAGGACTTCATCAAGATTGTGTTCCACATGTTTCAGGTCAATTCATAGCACACAGTAGAGGGCTTGGACCATGGTACCTGGATCTTTTAGTTAAAGGGAAGAACTGTATTGTCCTGGGAGGACTCAGGGGTCAACCTCCCAGTGAAACAGAGTCAGGCACGTGTGCATGATGGGAAGGGACCAAGGGCACAGCCACTTGTCAAACTTGGCATTACTGATAACCCAAAAAGAAGATTTATGTCATTGCACAGGCTCGTTTGTTATTTAGTTATTAATCCTCAAGAAAAACCACCCCTTGTTCAATAGAAAGATTTCCTACCTAATAAAATATTTTGTAAGCCAAGGACCTTATTCCAACTGGCTAATTTCATGTCAGTTCAGACCTACAAAAATTACCTATTAAAAAAAGGTTCTCTTGTTCAAGCACCATTTCAGCTTGATGTTTATATAGAACCATGCTACTGACAAAGCACTTTGAAATACAGATTAGGGGCAGGATGGGCAGATTTGCACAAGATGGAAAAGAGAGACGAACAGCTGCTGATGGAAATCCAGCAGAAACTGGTTACAAGTCCTTTACCAGGAAACTTAAGGGATAAGTACCTCCTACTAACATCAGCCAGCTATGCTAATCACACCAACTAGGAGAACAATGGAGAGAAAATTGCCCTCAAGTAGCAAATAGAAGAGAACTCTAGAGAGTGGTCTATATGTGCCAGGAGCTACTTAGAAAGTGTGCTAAGTGTGCTACTTAGAAAAACATGAGAAAATTGACATTTTACCGTGGCCATTCTCTAATCAAGGCTCTATAGGATTCCATTCCTACAACTCAGAGGTTTCAATCAAAATAACGAAAACAATTAGAGACAGATGAAAAAAGCAGAGAAAGGGTCTCAAAGCAGAAGCTTTGCCTCTGCGATCCCAGAGTCCTGAGTGTCCTCTGTAATAATTATAACCATTCAAAGACATCACTGTTCTCAGGGAACCCATCTTTTTCTAAAAAAAAAAAAAAAAAAAAAATGAAGTATTAGTGGGGCCTGTCAGAAAGGAAATTAACTCAACATTAATGACTGCACTAATACTTAATAAATATGGCAGAGTTATCTTCTCAAGAGTTTCCTTTAATTTTTTTTTTTTTTTTTTTTTTTTTTTTTTTTACTCTACTCATTGATTTTCCTTTAACTTTCTTGTCACTGATAACCCAAGTACAGAAAGTAATAGAAAGAAGAAAGATGCACTGGTCCACATTCTCCTAAACTCCACAAATACCGAAGAAGCTATGGCATCTTTTAGCAAAGAACTAGGACAAAGATGAAAGTAAGAGAATAAGGATGCTATTTTTAATACAGTGAAGTTTCAGAGAACTACAATTCTTCATAGCTTTTATGATCTTGAACTGACTTGGCTTGAGGTTATCTCTCCACCTCCAAACCACCCAGCACTGGAGAGTCCAGGGCTCTGTCAGGGGAGGGCAGGAAGACTTAACCACACTTTTCAAGGTGAAAGGATGTCTTTCCTCTACTAGGTGCTTATTCAATAAAATTGCTATCATAGATTAGCCTTAATATATCAGTTCCAGTATAATAAAATTGTGCTTACAGGACAATTCTGTGTGTGTGTGGTGAGGGTGGGGAGTTGTATAGGTGTATGTTCGTGAGATAATTTCAAGTTGTATCACCAGTGCAAATTAAAGTGGCCGGTTGTCAGCATATCAAAATAAATAATCGTGAAAAAACTGTCTGCAGATATACATTATAAGGCATCATCTCACACCATTTTTTACACTAAATTAAATGTCTAGCCAATAGCTAAAATCACTGATCATGGAGCTGGTAGGTGTATGCTTTATCATTTCCTTTTATTTCCAGGGCAGCATGATGGTTATTATTTTTTATTCCTCTGAGCTTCCTAGCTACTTGCTCTATTTTTCATGTTCAAGGTAAACAATGACATCCAAGCAAAAAACAAGGCTTTCTCTGATTCTACTAGTCCTTCAGGCTTCGGTTTAAAATTAAATCTAACATTACCATATCACCGAATTCAAATTATAGAGCTTCTTCATTCATCACGAAATATAGTTTTAGACTCAACATAAGTAAAAATTGTTTTGCATAAAACGTGTGATACATATAATGCAAAATACAGGATTGCAGAAAATATTTCACTCTTTTATGCACTAATGAAACACACAGAAAAGCATGGTTGAGAGGAAAGGCTGAAAGCAGTTCAAAGGATGGCCACTGGAGTCAGTCACACTCAGGAGCAAATCCTTTTATAGATATGTCCAATAATATGTGACCTTGGGCAGGTGGCAATCTCTGGAGCCTTGGTTTCCTCAATAATCTGGCTTCGAAAGCCACATTCTTCACCACTATGGGCACACTGCTTCTCTATATAAAACAGGATTATTCATCTCTGCAGGTAGGTAGGTACATAGGTATTTACGTACATTGTTATGTAATGTGAATCAAACTCATAACAATCATGACTAGGCAGTTTGACTAACTGGGGTTTGAAATCGGGGAAAAAGAGCTGGCATCACAAGTTGACAGTCATCTTAGTGACCCAAATGAGAATACATGTATAACATCTAATATAAAGTCTGACATGGCAAACATCAATCATGCTACTTTCTTGCCCTGAGAGAAAGCTTTGAAGAATATAGAAAGGCACTGACCACTGCAAATCCGAAATAAGAGGTAACAGAATACCACGAGGATGGCAAGAGTGGAGAAGCAAGGAAAGCATGCTGCCTTGCTCGCCACTTCTTCCAAGGTTAGCGTGGCTTACAAGTTTTCAGTTTAACAAAGTTAAATGACTTAATGCAGCTCATAGTACCTTACTTTGCATTTTGCATTTTTTTTTTTTAATATTCTTGGCAGTATACTCCCCCAAGCTTCAGGTAAGAAAACTAAGGCAAAAAGAGATTAACTATTTAACTTAGCCTCACAGATCAATTTAAATTCCATTACTGCATATAAAATGCATTCGTTACATCACAGTTACATGGCTAACAGAACACTTCCAGAAACAGTTAAAATCTGCAGCTAGATAAAATGTTGCTGTTTAAATACACACACGCCACCTGCATGCTTTTATTTCTGAACAAACTGCCTTGATTGAAACTGACTTCTCCTGTAGTCTTAAAAGCAATCCCTGTGAAGGCAAATAACTTTATATTCCTTCCTCCTGACTTGGAAGTATTTTAGGTTAGTAGCACAATCCAGTTCCTAAGGTAAGATGATTCTAGCCTCTCTTACTCTTAAACATGTCTCGGGACGAGTGAGTGCTTTTAGAAAATGAAGTCAGGCCAAACAAAAATTGAACTTCTATGAGCTAAGCAAAAATTTTTTTTTAAAAAAGCACTTCACATTTTACATCCTTTGTATACATATCCCTCCACCCTACCACCTTGCTCTAATTCTCCATTGCTATATAAGGATGAAAGCATTCACTCCCCCAAAGCAGGCTATTTGGTTCTATCTCTACAGCCAAGAACAATGTGGCAGAAACAGTTGAAGGGGGTTGTTCACAGAGGCAGGGGGGGAGGTGGTCACATGGAAATCTGTGTTTTATCAAGATTTGGCAGAAGGTAACCCAAGCAAATAGAAGTTGCATTTACACAGAGCAACCTCCCGTAGGGTATTACCTAGAGTTTGGCTGATCAACTACGTATCCAAGTGGAAGAAGTAATTTTCTCCCAGACTTACCCAGAAACCAACAAAATCAGAATACAATGAATTTTTATAACCCTCATCAACCACAATCAGATTACCTTATGCCATGAAAGTATTATGAGGTCCCATTCCCCCATATATTAAAGTCAAAGGCAAATATTTTTAAAATAAAATACTACACTATGACATAAGTATAAGGAACTGTAACAAAGTCGTTTCCTGTGATAACTTTTAAAAATATCCTATGCAAATTTCTTTCAAAAAATTGTGTTTTTGTTTCCTCTTTCCCTAAGTTTGTATTTAGTCTGCAAACTGAAGAATCAAAAACTGCCACCAACCTTTATTTTCTTCTTACTTCTTCCAACCAAATATTAAACATTAACTATTTTAATATGTAAAATATTTATTCTAAATAAAAGTGCATGAGTTGTTTGTTTTGAAAGAAAGAACTCTTGATTCTACTTGACACCAGATATAAATCAGTAAAGGGTTGGGAACATACCAAGTTTGGAGTGCCTGGTCCATCCAGATGGAGCTGCGAGTCTAGAGCTCAGGAGAAATTTGGACGGGAGCTCTGGATTTGGGAGTCATATGCACAGTTTAATCAAGGAAAGTGGATGACTGCCCAAGAGGGTGCGAAGAGTAAAAAGAGAAGATCAAATACAGAACTCAAGTGAATAGCCACTTTTTTTGAGCAGGATAAAGAGAGAAGAAATTGCTAAGACCAAAAACAAGTCACAGAAAGAAGAGGAAGTCACCGCTGATGAGGCAAGGGAGGGGTTTGGAGAGGGGATGGCTGACCATGTAGACTGGGCAGCAATTGAGCACCGGAGGAGAGGCTGAGTTTGGCAATGTGAAGTCCATGGCAACCTCAGTGAGCTGTGCTTCAGTAGAATGGATGGTTTGGGCAGAAGCCAGGCTTCAGTGGATGGACTATTAATAGGAATACATAAATAGACATATTGAGTAAAAACAACCATTTAAAGATGGAAGAGAAAAAAAATAGAGTAATTTGAGGGGAAATTGGTGTGAGGGAGTTCCTTGTCCCCCCCCCCCTTTATTATTTCTTTTTGTAACAATTTTGCATATTTGAGGGCTCTAAGGGAAAAAGAATTATAATACACAAGAAAGTTGATAGGAAGCAGACAGCAACAAAAGAGCACAGGTGGAAGCTTTGCCCTTTGAAGTGAATTCAAATGCCTTTCTCCCACTCCAGGAGTTAAGAATGAATCAGTGGATAAGCAAATCCAAAGGTACAGTAAAAATAAAACTGGGAGAATTTATGTCCAGGGGTGAAAAGGAAGTGGTAAAGATTTGTGATGAAAAACCTAGATATGCTCTTAAAAACCGTAAAACATTGAGCACCCATTCCCTAGCCTCTTTAAAAGAAAAGATAGCTCTTACTTCACCCAGGTTTTATAATTCTCAAGAGTGATTGCCTGAGATTAAGAAGAAACGGGGTACACAGGAAGTCCTCAATACCCAGGGATCTTGAGAGTTGGGGCTAGGTTGGGAAAAGCCTCCTCATTTTAGTGAGCAATGACTTGGAGATGAATAAGGAATCTCCTAGTAAATAGACTGATTAGGAAACCTAGTTAAGAGATTCTAGATGGGTTGGCCAGTAGCATTTTTAGACCGTGTAATTTAGATCTCTTTTGACGTAGCTTGTTTGTATCTATTATTTTACAACACTTCCTCTGACCACACTACAGGTCTGCATGCCTTTATTTACACTGGATCCTACGCATTCATTGTCTTTAACTCTTCAAGGCTATGTCATATGTGCTTTTAAACTATTATTGATTTCTTAAAATTTCTCTCTTCTTTCATGCCAGTCCATTTTTAACTCAGGAAGCTAACTTACTTATAAATTCACAACTGTCTCTTTGGGATTTAACAGTTACACCATGGCCTGGATAGCGTGAAGTTCCCACAACACCTTTACTTGACCTCTGCCTTGGGCACAGCTCTCCCGTGCACACACAGGCAGGACTGTGAGCACCTCCAAAGTAGGCACCAGAGCTTTTCAGCTGTCTACCCCTCAGGGGATAACACAGGGACTTGCTCCTTGTAGCCGTTCAGTAAATGTTGAATGAGATGAGTATTGTTGCCCTTCTACATTTAGTATTCTTTTAATATTGGAATAAACATTTACCTAATTCCAGTCTACCTGTGATAACCATTACTGTTCTGTTCTGTTAACACTCCTATTTCCCCTGCTCTAAGCACAGCCTCAGGGAAGGATCCCGGAGATCCCCAGCATAATCAATCTCTCCTTTGTACTCCTATCTCTGTTTACAGCATTTGTTGCTATTATCATAATTATTTGTTTTTAATGCTCTCTCTTTTAAAACCTATGAGCTCCATCAGTGTCCGAAGCCCATCTTCTTTATCACTATACCCACTGCCTGGCACAATGTCTAGTACAAGTCTCAATAAATGTTTGCAAATGAATAGTACTTATATCTACTCTATTCAATAAATCCACATGTAAATAATAAACGTTAATCAGTATTCGTTTCTAAAGGAAAAGTAATACCTGAAACATATAGTATTTCCTATATAAAATTTCTTTTATAAATTATTCTCACCAACTCTTTGAGGTAGGCACATTTTGCCGCTGTTTCCAACCTTAAATCACAAATGACAAAACCACTTACACAGAACATATCTGCCTACCCCCAGTCAGTATCAGCTTCTATAATTACATTTAGCATGCAGACACCAAATAGTTTATTTTGCTTTACGTTTAGGTTATCCAAAAAATTGCAATAAAACATTTTTTACTTACTTTTTCAGAAGTGATAATCCCTCTGCAGAAATATATTATTTATATCTTTGATAGATATAACAATCTTTGAATAATGCATTTGAGTGAATTATTAAAAAATGATAAATTATTTTAAAGTAGCACAAACCTGCCAATGTTTGGTGTATTATTTAATATATTAGTTTCTAACGGTGTAATAGATACTACTTAAAACTTACATTGTAAAGTATAGGAAAGATGCACCCAAGTAATAGATTTTTGGCTTCCATTTACACTACATAGAATTATAAAGACTTTATTAAGTATTTGGATTAGGACCACTTACTCAAACTTAAAGTAATAAGGACAGTGGAAACCTAAATCCCACTAGTATATTTGGAAGATGGGATGAGAGGCTAGAAACAATTTTTTTTTTTAACTCATCAGCTCTGCTCTAAGTGATACCAGTTTCTATGATCTCATTAACAAATGGACAGACATTATCAAGGTGCTTCTGAAGACTAGTTTCACAAAAGCATACAGTTGCAAGGAATAGCAATGAGACAGGCAGGGAGAATATAAGAGACAATACTAGTGCCTCCTATATCCAAAACAAACCATCAATATACTCAAAGTCGAATCAAAATTCAGTGTAAAATTGCAATTGCAACACTCTACCAATGAACTACACTACTTTTTTTATTGTATGACAATTTTATTATGAAGGTATTTTTTGTTCTTTTTTCTTAAGTTTATTTATTTATTTTAAGAGAGAGAGGAGAGCACATGCACCAGCAGGGGAGGTGCAGTGAGGGAGAGAGAGAATCCCAAGCAGGCTCCGGACTGTCAGCTGAGAGCCTGACATAGGGCTTGAATTCACGAACCACGAGATCATGACATGAACTGAAATCAAGAGTTGGATGCTTAACGGACTGAGCCACCCAGGCGCCCCGAAGGTATTTTTATTCTTAAAAACAGACACAATATTTTTCTGAAGATCTATTATATCACCGAGTCTTTGGGATATTGGACCAAATATGTTATCTCCTTTATTTTCATTTAATTACCCAGTAAGTACTTTCTCACAAGTATACATAATTTCAAAATTCATATTCTTTCTAGCACATTATGGATTCAATGTCTAGAAATTCTCAGAAAAATGTAAAATAAATTAAAAGCCACATACTCAGAACACTTTATCTGAGGTCTCTCCAAATCAATAATTTACTTTGGCAATATGAATAAAATGCTGCAATGTGTAGTCAAATTTTATTTTTTTAACCATGTTTAATTATGGCAGCACAAAAACTGAATAATCAAGGTAATTAATCTTTTAGAATGAAGTACATGTTTACATTGTTCACTCAAAAGAACAAGATGCTTTGTGGTAGTAACCTTTTATACGGCACCACACAAGCAGAGGCACTGCCCTGCTTTCATTTTCAGAATCAAACCAAAAAATCAAACTAGGGGGGAAAAAAGTTAATACAATGACCCATTCAGCACTAGAAGTTTTCAACTAAAACAATGTGGCATTTTCCCTACAGGTTTCTTATGATCATTGTAAATCCTAGAAGATACTGAATTTTCAATGCAAAAAAGGTTATATTCAAAAGAATACTCTCCTAGTTCTTGTTTTCTAAGTAAATGGGTATTTCTTCTTAAATGTTTCTTTACTTGAGAGAGACAGTGGGAGAGAGAGGCAGAGAGAGAAACAAGAGAGAATCTCAAGTAGGATCCACACCATCAGAACAGCCAGACACGGGGCTCAATCCCACGAACCATGAATTCATGACCTGAGCTGAAATCAAGATTAGGTGGCTTAACTGAAGCAGCCACCCAGGCACCCCTGTAAAGGGGTACTTTTCTTTAAAAAGCTTTTCAGTTTAATTTAAAAATTTTTTTTTAATGTTTATTATTTATCTTGAGAGAGAGATTGAGTAGGGGAAGGGCCAAGAGAGAATGAGAGAGAATCCAAGCAGGCTCCGCACTGACAGCATGGTTCCTGATGCTGGGCTCGAACTCACAAGCCATGAAATTATGACCTGAGCTGAAATCAAGAGTCAGTTGCTTAATTGACTGAGCCACCCAGGTGCCCCAAAAGCTTTTCAGTTTTAAAGGTAATACATGCTCATCAAAAAAAAAAAGGGGGGGGGGGCGGAAAGAAAGAAAAAAAGAAGACAAATTAAAGCAGTGTACAGAAATACAAAATGAATATATGAAAATGAAAATTCTCATTTTTCCTAGTTTCTTTCCTCAGAAGTAACTACAGTTGATGGTTCTTTGTAAAGTTTCAAAAATTTTCTCTGTGTGTATGTTTGTTACTCGCGTATCTATATAGCTTTGTCTATACATAGATGCACTCATTTTATCTGCATTTAAAAAAATTTTTATATTTATTTATTTTTGAGAGACAGAGAGAGACAGAGCACAAGTGGCGGAAGGGCAGACACAAAATGAGACACAGAATCCGGAGCAGGCTCCAGACTCTGAACTGTCAGCACAGAGCCCGACACGGGGCTTGAACTCAGAAACCGTGAGATCATGACCTGAGCTGAAGTCAGACGCTTAACCGACTGAGCCCCCCAGGTGCCGCTTTTTCTGTCTGCATTTTAGATTTGACTTTTGATTTAAACATGTATCTTAGACATCTCTCGCAGTACAAACAAAACTCGTTTATTGGTTTCCATAGCTGTGTAGTATTTCACTGAACAGGTATTTCACAATTTATTTTATTCCTATGAGGTTACTTCCAGGTTTTCATTATTATAAAGCTTCCCTAAACTTCCTTGACTTTCTAGATTTCACAAAGACTTCTTAAAATAATGATATATTATTTTACAAGCACTGAGGCCTAAAAATGCTGAAAATGTTGAGGCAATAAATACAGTAACTGTCATGAAGAGCCAATAAGCCAATAAGTTACTTTATAAATAAACCAAGTATTTATAAGAAAATATTTCTCAGAGCAATATAGCCAATTACCTGCTGAAGAAATCTTCATAATCTTTAAAAAGGGAAACAAATATAAACATAATTACAGAACTGGGCTTCAACAAACCAAAGTGGAATATGCCATTAGCTAAAAGTGAAATATGAACACCAGTTCCAACAAACCTTAAAGGAGATATCAGATGGGAAGGATGGAGAAAATAACCATGTTTAAAAACCCACCAGAACTAGTGGTTTACTCAGTACTGTCAAATGATAAACTAGCCCAATTGTAATGTTGAAACTGCAGTTTCAAAAGTCTAAAATGATATTCTTGCCTGAAAATTTCTTGGACACAAAGCTATTGCTTTCAAAAAAAAAAGTTTCTTCATACTTTGGAATTGTCACACATTAGTAGGGATTTAGAGGTAAGTATCTGCCTTACAGTAACAAAGGCAAACATCAAGCAGGAAAAAACCCTGACTGAATATAGTCTCAAAATCAGTAGACAGATGACAATGCACAAAGTAATGGAGATTCCATGGATAAACCACATTTGGGGATATTTAGGTTGTAATTATCATTTTTCTCCAAGAATTCCAATGTATTTTGAGATAAAGTATTTTTTCCTTGTCCTCCAGAACACAAGAATGCAACTACTAACTTGAGAATAAACACCGCCTTCTTTTTACTGAGGAGGAAGAGGAAAAGAAAGAGGAGGAGGAGGAGGATGAAGAGAAGTAGGAGGAGAAGGAGACAATGCTCTTCACAAACTGGCTGAAGCTTTGGCCTGACAGGATGATTCCTCCAAATACAGTGTCAGATACACCTATAGAATCATATAATAAAGTGAGTGAGAACATGGGTCAGAAAGGTCTGGGTTCAGGGCGCCCGGGTGGCTCCATCTGTTGAGTGACCGACTCTTGATTTTGGACCAGGTCATGATCTCGCAGTTCGTGAGTCTGAGCCCTGCATTAGGCTCTGTAGGTTCTGTGCTGGCAGTGCAGAGCTTGCTTGGGATTCTCTCCCTTGCACCCTCTCTCTCTCTCTCCCTCTCCCCCTCTTCCCCTCCCCCCACCTGTTGCATCCTCTCAAAATAAATAAATAAACTTAAAAAGAAAAAAAAAAAAAGGTCTGGGTTTATATCCCTGGCTCAACCACTCAATAGCAGAGTAACTTCAGGCAACTTCTCTGAGTCTTGTTTCCCTAACCTACTAGTAGTTATTATCTCATAAGGTTCTGTGAGGCTCAATGGAGATAACAAACAAACTCAAAGTGACAGTGCTGGGTCACTCTGGTTAACCATAGCTCATTATGAAGCAGTGATGCTTCCACTTCAGCATGTAGCTCCCGCAGGAACCCGACTGGAATTGACAAGTATTCCCTAAATATGCTATGTAGATTTCTGCCTTTGTTCTTACTACTTCCTCTATAATCAATGTCTTTTTCCTCCATCATTAACTACTGGAATTTTATCTTTCTCTTGACACTTTTGCAAATGCTACATCATAAAAGCCTCTCCTACCCTGTCCTTGGTTGTTATTGAAAGCTATTCACTGTGGGACCTTATGTTACTTACATAATACTTACATCTGGCTTTATACTTGTGTGTCCTTGTCATATTTTTCTCTTTAGACTGTAAGATCCTTGAAAGTATACTCTTACTTATCTTTGTAACCTCTTCAATATTTGCCATAGTAGGCCAAAAACACCTACTGAAGTGAATGTTTGAGAAGAGAGTATGTGCTTTTTCAGAGGTATGTACAAACTGGCAGAGATCCAGAAAAGTATACTTGAGCTCTTAGTGTCCTCCCTCAGTGTGGTCCAAATTCCACTGAATTTGACATATATGTTAGTTACTGTGTCTTAAAATTTTAATTGTTCCCTAGTTATTTATATAATTTCTTCCCATTTCCCCCATTATTTTGCATTTATTTATATGTGGGTTGTGTTTCCAGAAATGAATTAGAATACACACATTTTTGTTCTTCCAGCAATTCCAGAAACCTTGCCTTATTTTCTAAATAAATCCACATGGCAAATGTATATTAATTCAAATACTTCAATTCTCTCATTTAAACATCCAAGAATCTCTATCTAAAGCTATTTGATTCTAAAACTAAGAGTAAATTAACAGCCTACCTGTCATTTCACCCTATTTCCTTTTGTACTTTAAAACCACTAACACCAGTACAACCACAATCAATTAAAATAATATGGAAATAGGGGTGCGTGGGTGGCTCAATTGGTTAAGCATCCAACTCTTGATCTCGGCTCAAATCATGATCTTATGGTTGATGAATTCGAGCCCCCTGTCAGGGGTCCACTGTGATCGTGGAGCCTACATGGAGTTCACTCTCTCCCTCTCTCTCTGCCCCTCCCCACTGGTGCTCACTCACCTGCACAGGTGCTCTCTCTCTCTCTCTCTCTCTCAAAATAAATATAAAAACTTTAAATAATAATAATAACAATATGGAAATAGGTGTATGGAGTATGTAAAACAGAATCATCTAGGGAATACATACAGAATATTTAAAAACACTGAAAGCAGTTAAAGACTAAAAGGAAATGCTTCTCCTTTAACACACTAAAAATATTACTGTATCCAAAAAGTGAAAAAAAGGCTAATGGTAATCACTAGAAAGTTATTATCCTGCAACAATGTTAATCTTATAATTTGACTTCAGTAAGAAGTTTCCAGAATGATAGAATGATGTAGCACACCAATTAGTAGAAGCATAAGCTTTATCTTTCATGATTGTTCTGTTTCTTGAAGGAACTTAAAGAAGTAAGTAATTTACTATTGTTATTAACCTGATCAAGGTACATTATCATCAGAAGCTGCAAACTCTGCTAAAAGAGAAATTCTAATCTTATAACATGAATGGATGTCCATTAGGGATCATGTTAAAACCACCAACTTCATTTCAGTAGATGTCTTATCTCACATAAAGAATGTTGCTAGATATAAAGTGTCACTGGTTTACCTCTAAATGATCCAGTCCCTTCAGGAAACGGGGTGTAGTTTTAATAAAATGGGACTCATAAGTTTTTATTACATTTATAATGAATGCTTTTCAGTTTTATAGGCTCTTTGAAGGAGCAATTTAGTTTCTCTATTAAAACATGACTTTATATCTTTCACGACTCTCAGGTTTCAATTTTATGTTGCTACCACTCTAAATATAAATGAAGATATTGAAGTTTTAATAAAGGTATAGAGTTATTTTTACTGGCATATATGGGATGCAAGTTTACAAAATCACAGGGAAAAGTACAGAAGATTAAAATCTCTTTTTAATCTGACTCCTTCTCTCTTCTTTCCATCATACAAAACCTCTCAAAACCAATTAATGGTTATATCAAGGCATATAACATATTTAGGTATTAATAAAACAGGATTCGTGATATTGCCTTTTCAGAATAAAGCATAATACAATCCTTTTACATTGACTTATTGGTGCAATAGAGAGTATACCACTGTTTAATTTAACTTGGTGGATCTTTAATCAGTCTTTTTATTATACCTAGCACATCCATATGAAATTGAAAGACATACTGGCTTTATTTACATCATCTAGGTCGAATCCAAGCCCAACAGCAGGGATTATTACAAATGAACTAAGGGCAGATACAGGCAATTATGTTTGTTTACTTTCCCAACTAAAGAACCCATTATAAACCCAGTCCTATTTAAGAAGTTGACACTAAAGAAATAAGTAAGGCATTCTTTCTGCCCATTAAAAACTCACTATCTGCTGGAGAAAAGGGAGAAACAGATACACAAGCATTCATAATCCATTGTGATATGGCTATAACAGATATCTGTATCCAGAATAAATAATGCAGACCAGTAATGGGACCAGTGGGGAAGATCAGGCAACTCTGGCTGGCAGAGAGAAGACTTCATGGAAGTGCTGCTTCATCTGGAACTTCAAGGATGACTAGGAGTTCACTAAACATATTAAAGACATAAAGGCTTTGTAAACAATAGGAAGAACCCACACACGATGGCTAATCAAATTTAATGCCACTGCACAAATTAGTATTTTAATTCTTCCTCACTTTATTCAACAACGATCTCAACAAAAATACAGTGTTAGGGTTACGAAACAAGGACACTTTTCCCAATCTATTTTTAGATTAAGTCTTCCATAAAGACAACTCAGACCTACTCATACAATTCTGATTCCCATCTTAGCTTGTCTGGGTATTTGGGGACAATTCTTACCAATTTTTCTAAGGAATTCATATGAAAAATCTAGCATCACACATGTTCGGAGGGCACAAAGACATCTTTTAAACACAAACTCTGCCTTAAACGGATATGCAGAGCATGCCTACATCCTACAGCTATATAATTAAAATCAATGTGTTGTCCCCAACTGACATTTATCATATTGAGTCAATTGCCTCAACTTCTAGAATGCAATCTTTATGCAATTTTTGGAGAATTATACTCTACCCAACCCATGTGACAAACTAGATATTAATCTCAAAGCACATCTTTCAAGAAGTAGCTTCTTTACTTGACTAAACATATTTCAAATGCTGTAATAAAGGTATCATTTCTAAGATAAAGAAGAATTGAGAAACAATCAGAAGTCCAATGAAGGATTTCTTCTTTTCCTTTAATATCAGGTTATTAACTTCCAAGATGACCACTATTGGCAGAAAATATCAGTGCAATTAAAATCCACTAATGGAACTGAAATTTATCTAGAAAAGCAAACTATTCACTGGAGTGCTGGCCCCTATGTCTACCTTACTAACAATTCTCTGATGACAAGTTTCAAGAATCAAAAGTAACTGCACTTGTCATGCACTCATAGCTTCCTATCACGTAGAATTCATTGTTGGAGAAGTGTCTTCCTTTCTCCCATGGAAGCCTATCATTTAAACTGATTCTACTCCAAATATACCCAAAGGGGCAAAGATGAGTGTCCTCACAGTTAGTTTCACTCATGAACCCAGACAGCGATTCAAGTGCCTCTACTTTGTTCTAGGTTGCTGTGCTCTAATGATCGACAGTAAAGAGGATATGTAGAATTGACTCTTCACAGAGACTGGTTGAAACAGTGCTAAAAAATAGCATCAAAGGAAAACATTACATGAGCAGAAAAAGAGTTAGGGGAAATGGACTACTTCTCTTCAGGAATGGGATAAAGGGATAATAAGCAATTTTACTCAATGAACTCTAGTTGACCCAATACTGATTGATTAGTAGAGTAGAAACAGAGATGAGTGTGCATGGGACATTGGGGATTTGTAGACAGCTGGCAACCTGAAACTCTTGAAAAATGGTGGATAGAAACAAGCAAGCAAGTAAGAAACAAAGAAATAAATCCATAGGCACCCACCATATTGGGAAACCAAGTAGAGATGACTTGAGAAGTAGTCTCTTGCCCCAAACTACAAACATGGATAATTGTGGGAAAGTAACCTAGACCCTTGCAAAAAGCCCATTTGTTATCTTAAAAAGCAGAAGTAAAAATTAAAATCTCCCAAACTAGAAATATATATTCAGATGCAGATACCAGGAAAATGAAATGGCTAATATTTAAAGGGGTATTTCATTTAAAATCAATTGATTCATGAAAACAAATGCTTCTATAAAAAGAACTCAATCATCTTAATAAGCAAGGCATAGGTTTTGTGTTGTCTTGACTGCATTTTTTCAAAAAAATCTTAATGAAGGTATCCTATATTTCAGGTACTATCCTTGGAACTGGGATACAGCAGTAAACAAAACAGATATACATTAGCACTTTCGCATCACTTTTATTCTAACAGAGAAGACAGACAATAAGTAAACAAGAAAAATATACAGTCAGTCAAATGACAGTAGTGTTATAAAGCAAAGAAAGCCAGTGAGATAGGGAATATTGGGGAAGATGTTACTTTATTTTTTTAATTATTTTATTTATTTTTAGAGACAGAGAAAACAAGCAGGAGAGAGGTACAGAGGGAAAGAGAGAGAAGATCTTAAGCAGGCTCCATACTCAGCGCAGAGCCTGATGAGGGGCTCGATCCCACAACCCTGGGACATGAGCCGAATCAAGAGTTGGATGTTCAACATATGTTTTTAAAGAAAATAAGTACTAATGTTACATTACATTTTTAAAACTCAGTGTTTTGTGTTTTATTTTTTTTTATTAAAACTGGAAGAGCAAAGAAACCAAGAAATCAGATTCCAGTGCTACTTGCTCTGCCTCCATCTGACATGTAAAATAACGTATCTCTGGCTTCCTCTTTTCCATTTTCTGGAAGTAGGGGCACGGATCTGATAAAAAGAACCATAAAAACTAAAAGGATCTTGAGGATATCATGCAGTACAATCAGTAGCAGAGCAATGTAATCCCCCCAAAATAGCTCCCAATTGGTTGAAAAATCACTGAAATTTAAAACCTCTTGGAAACAATTTCCTTTCCTTGGGACCACATTACAGTGGTTACCCTTGCAAGAGCTTTGTTAGGAATAAGTTTAAAATAGTTACTTTAATAATACAAAGAATCTATACACTATGGAACTGCTGAATAGCCCAGACTCACTGATCAGTCATGCTCCTAAAGTCTATCCATCCTAATCTACCCTCAGAAAGGAAATAAATCTCACTTTAGAATAGTCATCTATCACCTTTTACAAGATCTGCATTTTAAAATATTATTCTAAAATAATATCATTTCTCTAGTGGATGAGAAATTATTATGTCCTGTCCAAGAATTCTTCAATGACTGAGATAAATCCTGCTGCGAGTAGCTTTGAAAATACTTTCCAGAGTCCACAGTGTGCACTGATGCAAATGTCTCACGAGAGGCATCTACCTTTAAAATGCAATTTACAATCCCCTTCTGTTTAAATAAATTACAATAGGAACTGCAAGTCATAAAACAAAAATCTCATTTTAGTTTGTAATAAACTCCAGTGCATATAGTCACCTCTGTATTAAAACACACATGAAAAAAAAAACTGATTAAAATAAAATATTCTGTTCAATTCTCCATGTATAGATATTCAATAAGGCTGACTGATGTTTATTATGCTTATTATTATGTATATTAGCACATAAACATAAAGTAGCTATGTCTGATAATACTTCAATGATCTAAAAGTTCTCTTTTCCCATGAAAATTGCATACTTTGCTATTTGGATTAACAAAGAAGAGGTTATAAAAAAATAAAAATTAAAAAAAAAACACTATTTCTTGACCACCACCTACATATGGGTATCACACTGAATACTTTCATATAATAAGTCACCTACTCTTTACAACAGCCTAAGGGGTATATTTTGCCATTCCATTTTAAAGTTAAAGGAGGCTAAGAGAAGTTAACTAACCCACCCAAGATCACAGGGTAAGAGGCTAGGATTCAAACTCCAGTCTTTCACAGTCACCTGCCAGAATCTCTCCAAGAAAAAATGAAAAATTCATTAGATCAGAATGACATAAACTGATGCTATTTTCTCAAAGAAATGAAATTATGAGATTACAATCCTTACCAAAGGCTTAATACTAAAAGAACCTGAAGAAATAAAGCAAGCAGCATGTTTAATTAACTATTTTATGGACTATAAATCACATAGTTCTGAGGTATCTACAATTCTTAAGAGTTCTGAGACATCTAAAAGTAATAATAATGTCTATATTATGTGTTCTTTACTGTAATAAAAATTAAATTTAAAAATGGGTAGAAAGAAGATATAATAATCTAGATTTAGGTCTCATTTCCAAGTTCCTACCTCACTACTACTACCTCCTAAAAGTTTTGCTTATTTTTATAGAAAAAAAAATTTGAAGGAAAAGGTAAAGCAAACAAACAGGAAAAACAAAAAACCCTCAAGACCAGAATTTAGGTTTCTTGCAGGGAGACTCTGAGAGTCAGACATTTAGTAAATAGAAGTACTCTGTGCCCCTCTATGCAACACACACAATGCAAGGTAGGAAAAGCAAAAAACAAACAAACAAACAACAAAAAAGATGAGTTCATAACTTTAAAGAAGTCCTGTTTGACAGGAAAAAAGAGACTAAAAACAATCAAAATAGAAAATATTAAGTACTATCTGTGTAACAAGATTACGTGAGGACAGAAGGTTTTGAAGGTTTTGGAGGAGATTCTGAGTCAAACAGTATCCCTGATGGTTTTTTCAGACAATGGCTTTCGTTTTTAAAAGAGTTTATTGTGCTGTTCTCATTTTCTCAAAGCAAATTTCCCTGGGTAAATAGAACGGGTCCTCCAGTGTCTGCGCTGCCACGAACAGCCACTCTTTGGTGACATGCGAAAGCTTCACGCATGAACCAATCCTCAATCGCATCGAATTTTACTTGCTTTGATTTCTCTCATTACAGGATTTCTTCACAGTGTCAAAAAGAAAAAAAATACCCACTTTCAAAAGCTTTGACGTGAATAATGACAAATACCAAAGGTACAAAATTGACATAATCAAGTCTTTTTCATCTACCTAAAAATGCTCTTACTGGTACAGTCATTACTTGAACATTGCTGCTTAGAAGGTCTGTTTGTATTTTTTTTTTCTTGAGGGTATATTGGGATGTAAGGTGTGACTATAAAGTACTAAGACTGAATTCTTTCTCACAAATACATCAAATATAATACATACATATAATACAGCAAGTACCATACATCAAATGAGTGCAGCCCTTCGAAGTATTTTTGCTGGACAGGCTATATATCTATTTCAAAGGCAACGTCATTGCACTTTTAGAACTTCTCTGTGGTGACTGTCACAGAGCCAACTGACCAGCTCTTCAGGGAAATAGGTCCCACTGAAAGTCACCGGACATCATAGGTCAAAGATGTCTCTTCTGTTAGCCAAACACATACTGTTCTCTCCTTCTTCCATCTTTACATCTTTGATTTCATAAATGAAATTTACAAACTAACCACTTCAGTATACAATGAATGACATTAAATTACAATAAATGACAACAACAACAACAACTAAATACCAGGAGCTTTACACACTAAAAAAAAAGGTCAAGTCAGAAACTGTGGCCCATGCTATTTTTGCTCCCACTCTGCTCTCTCTCTCTTAGCTGCCACTGCTGGGGAGCTGAATCTAATCCTATATAGAGTTCCACAGAGGAGCCCATGGGAACAAGCTGAGGTTGTTGATGAGGGGGCCTTATTTGATTCACATCAGGAATCAGACTAGCTGGGGTGAGTTCATTTGTGCCCTGCTTGCATTAAGTGCCATTACATAATAAGACAGGTAAAACTGGCTGGCAGTCTTTCTGCATCATCTAGAAGTGCAATCAGTCTAAGTGGAGAACTGCCTGTACAGCTCCAAGCCCAAGTGCATACAACAATTAAAACATGCTATGATACACAGTGTTAAATCTACAAAGATAGCCCAATGACAGGAAGTCTGTTTTCCTAGTGATACACTAGACTGCTTTCAAACTAACTCATATTCTGTCTTATTCTTGCACAGTTGTGATTTTAAAAAATATATAAAGTTCTGCACATCTCACTACTAGTCAAGTCCAGAGGTTATTCACTGCAACTGTCTTAGCACACTAGATCCTGCTTGCTTTAATTTAACCCTATTTCTTCTCTATCCATCCAGAGGAAACAAACAAACAAACAAAACCATGATTCTTTTTATACCCCTTCAGGCAAGTAAGTCCCCCTTAGCTTTCCAGCTCTCAGTTACATATGCCCAGACTTGCTAGGCAATTTTCCAGTAAAGGTACTTCATCCAATAAAGGTAGGGTCTATGTTTATGCTCTTTTTGGACTAAAGTAACCCAACCAGTGACTCTGATCTTCTGACTTTTGAAATCAGAGCATTGCCTTAGAAGCTTATTCTCATATCGTTTAAGCAAAAGAACAATAAAAAAGAACAGAACCAACAAACAATAAGCCTCATCAGGAGAGACCTAAATTTTCCTGAGGGTTTACTCTTAGGCTCCTGATGGGCACACCAAGTAAAAAACTTCCAGTAGACAGATAAAAGAAGACCAGAAATTGCCATTTACTATTCTTCCAATGTTTCTGAATAAAAGTACCTTTTACAAAAAAATATTTTAAAGATATTTGAGGAAATCTACTCTATGATTTAAACTTGAGGATATCTCTTCCTGCTTTGGAATCTATAACATGAAACTTTTTCTCAACAGATTTCATCTAGTAACAGCCTTTTGAAAACTATCACTAGGGTACAGCTTTGGTCAAAATGTACATAAAGCATCACTATAGATAAAATTTACCTTGGAGGGGATATAGAATGGTAGCCAAGTACTTGGAGTCTGAAATTGGGTTGCCTGGTTTAAACACTTCAATCCAGCCACTAACAAAGCAATCTTTGTGCCTCAGTTTCCTCATGGGAGACTGACCTATTACACAGGGTTGTAAGAACTGAGATGATAAAGATAAAACACTTACTGTAGCCCCTAGAATGAAGATTTCAATTACTGTTGCTCATAATTAAGCTGAGTTGTATGTCATTGCTCACCCTAGTCATTCCCAGACTTCAAAGAGACTCCTTAAAATATAAAATAAACTATTTTTCTAACAATAGAAAGATCCTTTCTGTTTCAAAAGATTAATCTGACTCCATCAGCCTTTTGGTTTGTTCTCAAATTCAGCTTTTCACTCTTTGCTGTTCTAAGAGCCACCATTACTTATTACCTATCCTCACTATCCCTCATCCCTACAGTACTCAAGACTTCACATATCTGTCCTCCTTCTACTGCTCTCAGCTCAAAGGGTCTCCTACCAAATTATTATCAGCCTCCAACATTCAATTTGTGCTCTTTTTTTCAGACTTCAGTCAGGGAGTAATGGCCTCAAACAGAGTCAGTTACAAAGTTTCATATATTCTTTGCATCACTCAGCTCCGGTCTTAAAGGCTCATAGCAAAACATTCATTTTGACCATATCCAATTTTGTTGCTATTTTAACAACATCCCCTCAGGTGATTAATCATTCAGGAAAAGAACAATAAAGTAAAATTTTCATTGACATGGTTTTATTTAATAATTTTAACAGTCCAAGTAATGGGAATGGTGAAAGCAAGAAAGCTTTGGTTCATAACATAGCTCATTATTGATTAGAATTCCAAAATCAAAGCAAGTCCCTAATTAATAACCCCTTTAAATTATTTGATTCTGTGGCTGAATCACCACATTGATACTTATTCATTTAATTATGCCCTGGCCCAGAGAACTGACATTTTTACTGGCAGGTTATGAAATGTTTGTTAAAGCTATGAAGTCTAATTACAAAAGCCTTCTTTCAGAGACTCACAAAGGGTAGAGAAGAGTGAGAAAATTATCTCCCTGCTGCCAAAGGAAGTTAAAAAATAAATGAAAACCTATAGGAGTGAATCAGATGAAAGGCACTTGTATAGGTGGTTTAGAGCACATCCCGTATGTGAGGCTGGGCAAAGAACACAGAGCAGAAAATGCGAAGACTGCTCTGGTGCCATCCTCGGGGTCTTTGTAGAAAATGTTAAAGTATTTATTTTTCTTTTCTTCAATGGGGTTGGCGGTACTGAAGCTTCATGGCTGTTAATATGTTATCATTACTCAAATAATTAGACTCGGGAGCAGTAGATTTTTTTAATTAGCTATCTCAAAGCAAGTACCATTATAATCATCTAATTATCCTTTGAGGCAGCTTATGCACAAATGGTTTTAAAGATTCACTATGTTACTACTATGGGTGCTGTTTCCATATGTATCATTTAAAACTAATAGCGTTTATGAAAATACAGTGATGATAACCTAAAGGGCATGATATTTTTTTCAAAAAATATTAATTTTCAGAAAGTAAGAAATCACTAATTACATTTCAACTCAAAAATTAATATGTAGTTTCATCCAACAAAAGTAAAACTAATGTTCATCTTCAATTTATTCACATACCAATCAAGCCTAAAGGTATTTCTTAGCCTAAATGCCAAACATTTAGCTATATTCAATCAACAAGATTGCTTAGCTAGATAAATAATTACCATTTTTATCAGGAAAAGTTGCCTTGCTATAATAACACAAAGTATGGTTCAATCAGCCTTTAAGAGCAAATGACTTTTTAGAAGATCTAATTGTATTAGATAAGTCTCTAAACAATATATTACCTGACTATTCTAGCAACAATACAGAAGGGTATTCAAACTATAAAATAACTTCCTTTCATTTATCTTTATAGAATGCACAAATATGACATCACAAACCTGCCCAGAAATAAGGGGGTAGGACAGTAATAGGCAGACCTAAGAGTTTGAGTCACATAAAGAACCAACTCAGGTGTTGGTCTCTAGGCTCCATGCTACCTGCTTTTCCAATCTGCAAATGGAGGCCAAGTGTTCCTTCTGTCCTTTCAGATTTCAAGCAAGGTGTTTTCTGCCAGGAGTGAGGGATCAATGCCTTCTTCTTTTTCTCTCTTCTAAGTAACTCCTTTTGGCTGAGACTTTGTTTATTATGTTCTTGACTCCCTGCCTCATCTTTACTAAAGTTATCTCAGCCTTGGCATTTCCATAACAAGAAACCCCTGATATAAGGATTACTAGAAATTTAGTTAGGACATTTGTATTAACAACTACAATGTTCTTTTTTAAAGAAAGAACACTCTTCCAACATGATATGACTACCTCTATTCATCAGTTTGAAGTTTCCAAGCCGGGTTTGTTTCAGTTTCTAAACTGAAAACTATAAAATCTTACAAAATTCATCTAATTTGCTCTGATGTCTCTAGGTAGAAGCCTCTTCAACAAGGCAGATAGGTGTCCATTAAGATGTCTTCTCACTGCCATAGGAGGGAGTATTTCTCTTTTTCTGTGTCTAAATATATTTATATAACACATTTTTAAGTTTGTTCATTTCTCTAGTTTCACCAACCGGTCAAAATATAAGAAATACTGCATGTACCTATACTTGTATTTTTAATCATAGTACTGCCCTTTAAGGGAAGATCTCAAGGAAAACAAAAATTGCCCTTGTACCATGATAGTAGCATGAATATCGAAGTGAGAATCCCCATAAAGAAATCTTCAAATTAACAAAGAGCAATCTTCTTCTCAGAGAACTGAAGCATTAGTCAAATAGGAAATAATACTAGAACTTGAGAATCCTGTGATATGTCCCCCAACAATATATATAGGGACAAAGCCTCCAGCCTTACCTAGATGAAAAGAGAAAGGGAAGGAGAGTAAGAATTTTAAGGTAGGCAGAAGTTAGCTGCTTCCTTGCAAATAATAATGATAATAATAATAACAAATTATATATATAATAAATTCATTCTATATATAAGACTTTGTGCCATCAGAGAAGGAGATGAGGAAATAAAAGAAAATTATAAGTACTTCAAGACAATAACTGACAGGTGCTATAGGAGTTCAGAGGAAAGAAACCATGTATGATTGTCCTGATGGATATGAGAGCATTTCAGATAGGCCCTAAACCATGAGTTGGATTTTAACCAAAGCAGATAAGATACAAAATATCCCAGGGAAGGCTTCAGTGTGCAACTACAGGAGCAAAAGTGTGGACAGAATAAAGCAATGGCTTATTCAGGAAAAGAAATGAAAGGAGGTAGGAAAGAAGGAAGACACTTTGAGTTCAAAGCATGGAATGATTCAGTGAGAATAATAGAAATACAGTCGGAATCATAGGTTGGGCGAGACCACAAAGCTATGAATATTAGGCTCAGTCTATTTTATTCCAAAGTAATGGGGACCTTGAGAAGTTTTTTAATCAAGGGGATATGATCCGAACCAGAGAAATGTCATATAGTTTTAAAGCATAATATGAAACAAGGAGAAAAAATGATTATTGAAACACAAATCCTAAACGAATTAGAACACAAAGGAAGAAATAAATTTGGAAAACACAGTGGTTTCATTCTTGGACTGGATAATGGGTTCATGGATTTTCATTTTGTTACTATGCTGCATATGTACACACATACACAAACACGATTTACATGGTAGGCTGTACATATTATTTCCTGTGTCCAAAATATTAACATGTATTGTCATATTTTAAATTTAAATTATTTTGGGATACATTTTCAGAAATGACCTAACTGGGAAAATAAATGACTATAAAGGAAAGAGAAGAATGATGATTCCAAGTCTAGGAGGTCATACATATCCTGTGTCTAGGAGGTCATACACATTAACTGAAATAAAGCAGATGAGGTCTGGTGAGATATCGATGAAAAGAAAGCTAATCAAGAGCTAAAAATAAGAAAATATTACATAAAGAAAGCTAAAAATGAGGAAGAACTCAAAAGAAACATTAACGATGGAAAAATTTGGATTTAGCAATATTTAGCAGACTATTAATATAGAATCAAAATTTTTTAAAAGGGAAATAAGATCAAAAGAGAGAAAGCAGAGACAAAAAAAAAAAAAAAAACTTGGAAGAGAACCTAGAAATTCAAATGTATAAAAAGTCAAAAAGGAATCCAAGCAAAAATATGAGCAACAGGCAATGAGGGAGAGGAAGGAGATGGACCTAGGGAACCTGAAGCTACAGAAAAAGGGTTTAAGAAGAAAAAGCTGGTCAATAATGCAAGAGAGTTCATGGAAGAAAAACAGGAAGAAAAAGCCACTGAACTCAACAATGTGTGGCCCTGCGAAAGCAGCCATTTCGGGGTGTCGGGCGAGGGGGGGGGCGTGGCGAGCACAGCAGGACACAAGGCAGGAAGAGGCGAATGGGCATGTGTAAGAGGGAACAACTTCCACAGCGACTTTCCTCCCCTTTGCAAAATCTGATAGTGAATGGCAAGGTTGAGACGTGGGGACCTGAGGAGGGATTATGAAAGAGGGGGGAACTCTGCATAATGACTTAGTCAGAGGAAAGGAAATAGTGGAAGATACAGGAGTGAGGGGAAAATCACTTCTCAAGCAAGATCACAGAAGAAGGTAAAAGGAACAGGCTAAAAGCCTAGGGCAATGTTAGAGGCAAAACAAGAATGGCGAAGGATTTTATATAAAAATACTTGGTTGTTTTTAGACAATTAAAAAGATGGTGTGCTAAGAAAGGGTAGATAGAAGGTTGCAACTTAGAGGAAGTGCATGGCATGGAAGCAGGCTTTGAGAGATACTGAGAATGATTTATCAAAAGGACACATTCCAAATTGCAGGCATTAACCACATCATAACATCCTTAGACTAATCTTTCTTTGGTCCAGTTTTTCTCTAAAGGCGCTATAACTGTCGATTCAATTGTTCCCTGGGATTTTATAAATGTTCACCAAGAGAAAAAGACTGTCTTCTTTCTAGGCAACCGAGGTAAGACTATGTATATTTGAAGATACTGGTTACCGTGTGCCCATATGAAAGTTACCTCCCATAGGAGAAAACAAACACAGAGAAGCACAGTTGGAAAGGATGGGACAAAGAGGAAGAAGAGGGAAATGTGACAATAGCAGCTGAGCACATGGAGTTTCTCTGAGGTCAGTTTCACCCCTGGAGTTCCCAACTTGATGAGTCGATAAACCACCCTCCAAATTTCCGAATCCATCCCTTGAAATGTTAAGCTAATTTGATTTAGATTTCTGCTTCTGGATATACAAGTGAGTTATGATGCCCAACGCAGTCTGTGCAGTGCAAATGCCATCCCAGCTACTAAGCACAGTAGTTGTAGAGGTTGGGGACTGTTGCAAGAGGGAGTTGAGGAGAGGCGAGGGGGAAGCCTGAAATTAGCTTCCCAGGAGGAGAGAAAAAAAATCTGGTATCTGCTCTGATACCAATGTCTCTGCTTCATGGCACACTCACTATTCCAAATTCACTTAAAATGTATATGTAATTAGAGACAGTCTGTGCCTCACCTTTAATACTCACCTCACCTTTAATACTTAACTATATAAACTAAGACTGACCTGTGCTTCTGTCTAGGCAAACACATTCCGCACAGCACATTTCTCAAGGGTCAACTGGAGGTCACATATTGAAATGAAAATGATTTCTTCAACTTGCTCTCATCTTCCTTCTTAACCTAGTCATTTAGTCAATTATTATAATACAGCCTGTTATTCCTGAAAAACACAATTAACTAGACAAGCTAAACCATGATTTGAAAGGTGTTCTCATTAATAGAAGTGATATTAGAGAGGAAAGACATCAAAAGCTTGAATGAGGAAAAATAAGTACAGATCTTACCTTTACTCTAAGGAGCTTGAAAATTCAGTTAAGAAAAAGTAGCCATCCTTACACTGAGATTTCTGTAATGAAATTCTTAAAGTCCAGAAGAAAACTATTCAAAATTAGATTAAAATGGTTCTATGTTTATTGCCTTAATACTCAAGCCCAGAATGGAGCAGAGAATGCCTTGATTGTCCAAATCACTACATCTTTACTCAAGTGTATTGTTGGTGATGAGTCTCTCCTTTTCTTTTTGTTTAGAAGCACTTACTATGTGCCAGACAGTGTCCTATGGGTCATGTATTCATGTATCCTTTCATTCGACCTAGTAATCAACCCTACAAGATAGGCACTAATTATTTTCTTTTTACAGAGGACAGCACTAAGGTAAAGAGAGATTATATAACACCTCTCAGGCCAGAGCATAAGAGGTGGAGACAGAACTGTTGGGCCTCAAGCAGTTTGATACCAGGTCTAGGGCTCTTAATCAGTGTGCTCTGTTTCCTTTTGTACATGAGACTGTATGTGTGGAAAAAAAAAAAAAAAAACAAAAAAAAAACAAAAAAAACAAAACAAGCACATAATAGCAGAATGGAAAAATATGACTCTAAATGACAGCTGGAAAAAATACATTGTTGGGAGTGTGGAAAGAAGAAATCCAGAAGATGAGAACGGAAGAAACAAGGATGCTGAGAAGAACACAACAGCAAGCAGCATAATGTGGTGCCCTCGTAAATTCCTGACAGGTGAGTAGTGAACCAAAGAATTGGACAGAAAACCAGGATCTTCTTTTGGAGAGTCTTGCAATAATAGGCTTAATTAATTTATATCTAATTATGTATGAAGTAGAGGTTTCATGATAATTTTTGAGCACAGTGATAGGATTTTCTCCTTCACTTTAGGAAAAAAGTATCTGGAATTCTGGATAGGGAGAACCAGAGTTAGAAAAGTCACTTAGGGACTAAACCTATAATCCAAGTGAGATAACAAGGACTCAACACTGTATCAGCTGACACAGAAAAAGGCAAGACTTAAAGGCCATAAACACATAGGATATGGTGGAGGGAAGGAGAACTGAGAGAGCGTGAGAATGGCAGGGGCAAAAAAAAAATTGAGATGTAACTTATCCCAAGATGGGAACCGTGGCTTAAAAAAAAAAAAGAAAAAAAGAAAAAAAGGAGGGGGGGTGCAGCAAAGCTTCTTGGAGGAAAAGAAATCTTGAGTGAGACTTGCTGAATGATTAAGAGCTGGCAGAAGGAATGGAAGAAGGAGGAAGCAGAGATGTGAGGGAGAAGGGGAAAACTGCAGTCATTTGAGAAGGAGGACTAGTATGCGCAAAGACCTAGTGCCAAAAGAACACCCTGTGATGAAAGAACCACAAAAAGGGCCTTGGGAAAAGCTGAAGCATGGATCAGGAGTTGAAAGGGAGCTTACGGGCCTCAGCCTTGGGTGTTGATGGATCTGCATTCTGGGGCTCTGCCATTAATATGATTCAGCTGTTCTTCGTGTGCCTTCTCAGAGTAGAAATTTTATTTTGCCTTGGCTTCTTCCTGAACACTTCCGCTCCTCACACTGCATGTTTTCATCTCTGTCTCATAATATCTTCTTCCTCATCTATCCATAGTTTCTGTTTCACGGCCATCTGCTACTTTGTGGCATTCTGTCAGCTTTGTTTCAACTGTTAACTCTCTTCTCTTGATCTGTCTAAACTCCTCCTATGTTTTAGTCAGGCTGTGTCACAGGGCCAGTGACCTAGAGCTTGAGTATCTTTGAAATAGGTGCCCATTCCCAAATCAATCATCTGTGGGGTAATTTGATAATTTGATTCAAACCATGGCTGCTTCCTCCATTTCTAGAGTTTTCTCTAAAACCAAAAAGTAATCAAATGGCCAAAATTAAATTATTCTTAATTTGCAATTCTATGGCCACAGAACACCAGGGACAGTATAAAAAATGACTTGAATCACACAAATAATGAAGAGTTATAAGTCTCCATGTTTTTCCAACATAAAACAGATCAACAGGGGTGCCTGGGTGGCTCAGTCGGTTAACCGTCTGACTTCGGTTCAGGTCATGATCTCGTGGGTTCGTGAGTTCAAGCCCCACGTAGGGCTCTGTGCTGACAGCTCAGAGCCTGGAGCCTGCTTCAGATTCTGTCTCCCTCTCTCTCTGCCCCTCCCCCGCTCGTGCTCTGTCTCTCTCTGTCTCAAAGATAAACACTAGAAAGAAAGAAAGAAAGAAAGAAAGAAAGAAAGAAAGAAAGAACAGATCAATTGGTTGTGACCCTTAGAACAGAGACATATTTTTTCAAATACATAAGTCAATTAAAAATAGATAGTGATAGTATTTTGAAGAGACTTTTTTTTTAATAAAAACTCTTCATCTTTCACCCTTTGGTGTCCACAGTACTTTCCAAAAATATCTTTTCTTGCTTATTTAGAAAATTCTGTAAGAAACACTGAAAACAAAGTTTGTGGTAATAAGTCAATAAAAATAAAGAAATCAAATCAATAATCCCCTCCTTTACAATCCTTCCCGTGCTTCAATAGCATGTTTATTTTCAACCCAATAAAGTAATTTTTTTTTTCAAATTTAAGCAAAAGTTTAAAGCTTACCTAAACGAAATATAGGACATTAGGAATTTCCTGGAATATTGCTCAACATTTAAAAAAGAATCTAGTGCAATGCTATTTAGCTTATCAGGATCTCAACACACACCTAAGAAAAAGAGTTTAAAGTACAAGACCCAAAGTGCAGCCGCAGGCCACATCTGGCTCAGAGACTTGTTTTGCTCAGCCCACAACAGTGTGGGCAAAATTGTTTTTTGATGAACTGCATCTCTCTCTCTCTCTCTCTCTCTCTCTCTCGCTCACTCTCGCTCTCTCTGTGTATGTGTGTGTGTATGTTTATATGTATGTATATTCTCTTTATGTGTGTGTGTATGCATGTGTATATATATATGTATATATATATATGTATACACACACACACATATATATATATATATTTGAACAGACTTTTATGTATATATATGAAACTATATATATATTAGAAACTTCACTAAGAAATCCAAATTTCAGTCTTCTCCTAAAAAACATTAAAACCAAACAAAAAACTAGAAGTTCTTGCAAATGAGGCCTGCAATCCCCCATGTCAATAACCACTTTGAGCTGAGTAAAAAACTATACTTTCTGGTCCTGGCATACAGACACAGATTTGTCGCAGTCTCCACCACTCTTCACTGTTTACCACTGGTCCAAAGTGGCTATGGTTGCCTCCACACAGACATTATAAGTGTATCAGAAAAAAAAAAAAAAATGAAGACAAAAACAAATAAAGAAAACAAAAGTACTATTTCCTCAGCATTGTAGGTACTTTCCAGATCACCTACACGAGCCACTCCATTCCCAGGAGAGCCTCCCATGCATACATCTGACCATATCCTCCCTAAGGTAATTAAGTGTCTTGCTCAAGTCAAAAAGCTGCTAAATCAAAGACCCAGACTTGAATCTGAATCCTCAGATCCCAAATCCAGTGCTTTGCCAGCGTTGGTACAGCTAATACTGCCAGCCAAGTTATTTCTCCCAAACAGGAATTATGAAGATATTCCAGTTTATGAATATAGACATTTTTACATCACAGGACCAAATTTACTCTATACAACAGGCAAAATAAGTAAAGCATCCATTTAGTCTACCTCCTAAAACAATATATATCTCTCCTCTCTGAGTTCCCCTCTTATTTCCCTCAACAATAAAAGAAAAATTAGATACAGAAAACATTAAAGCACCCACCAATAGGCACCTATGAAAGAAAAGAATGTCAGTCTTGAAGGAAACCTCCCAAGAAAACTTTGGCAAAACATTACTGTTCTCCTTTTTTCAGAAACTTCTCTACTGAAATTCCATTCTCATTCTTTCTAATACAAACCTAACAGTGGCTCTTACACAAAATGGTTGAAGTCATCCTTTTGTTCTTTCTACATTTCTCATCTGTAAATGTGCTCATCAACTTGTCAACCAGACTGTTAGAATTTATACTTAATCTTCACATTCCCTCTCAGCTGAAATTTTCTCCTATCCCTTAATAATTTCCTATCTTGATTACTATAATTTCTTTTATATTGTCTTCTTGAAATTCATACTCTTTTATGTCACGTAGGGCCAGAATATGTGGCTAAAATAACATTTCCCCCCAACCGTCCCTCTTTTTCACAAATGCATTTTCGCTTTCTCTTATAAAATTCCAATTCCCCTCTAAATTACTCTGGATACCTCGCTGTAATTATCTTTTCAGTCATTAGAGCATGGAGTCACACATCGCCAATTTTTTTCATCTCACATTCCTTTCATGAGGTCCCAAGCAGATATTCTTTGAGGTATTCTCTTTTCACGTGCATTGTTTTAAATGGTGCCTATCAAGGCAGAAGAATGGGAAATCACATGAAGGACTAACCAAATCTCCTTTTCTGTCTTCCCTCAGAAAAGAGGGAGTGGTTCAAAGTGTATTCCACATTTTAGAATTGCTTTGAAATTTAATTTGGGGGATATTCTAATAAATTGGAATTTGCAAGTAAATAGTTTCTCAGATTCAAATATCTTTTGGGCAAAAGATAAGAAGTCCAATTCTACTCTATGAGGCACTAAAAAAGGCAAATATTAGAAAACTATATCATCAAAAGAACATCATGTGAGGCAATAAGACTTTCAACTTCAGAAGGCTTGGCTTTATGATTTTATATCCAGTCAACCACATAAGCATTTCAAAATTTTTCAGTGAGAAAAACAACATCTTTGAGAGGAAGGGGAACAGGAGAAAACACATTTTATTAAATGCATGCAGATGATTTAGTTCATACAGATATTTAAAGTAAAAACCCAAAAGGCACATTTTAATTTTCCCTTTGTGAATTTCCAAAGGGAAAAAAAATGCAGACATACGTTCTTATTATCCACGATGTTCCCCCATTGACCGATTATCTTTTGGTCTCTCTCATTCTCTCTCTGTCTTACACACACACACACACACACACACACACACACACACACACACATACACACACACATTAGTTACAATGTTCCTGGTTGGGAATGTTTTTCTCCGCTCTATGATCTACAGTGAATCTTTGTCCTAAAGCTAGTCTTCCTTCTGGTATTAGAATGCAGCCAGGAGCCCAGCAGAAGAGAAAGAGAACCAGTTCTGGAAGCTTTCTCTTTGTAAGCATAAAGAAGACCCCTCCAAAAAACAACAAAAGCAACATTATTCCTAACATCGGTGGGCTTTAGCCATCATCTGACCCTCTTCATGTGAAACTGTTAGAGGTACAAGAGATGGGTATTCACCTGAGACACATCAAACCTGGTGCTGAAGCTGGGACTGGGCTCAGCTCCTTGGGAAGCATTAGGCCTACAGAAGAGCTGAGTGCTTCATCAAGAAAACAGGGTGCTGTAAGGAAAGAAGCAAAGGGAAATGGATGCTGGGTAGACAACTAACCAATGGCCATTGATCAAAATGAAAGTTGTAATGAAATTTTTTACACTTTCCTTTTTCTCTTTGTAAACAACAACAAAGCTAGCTATATTCTGATTAGCAGCAAATTACAGTAATTGCAGGAAAACTTTCACCACAAAATCATAAAGCTGCAAACTACTCATTACAAGTAAAATTCAAATGCAAGGCAGAAAAACTATTAGACAGGAAATAACTATTAACCAGCCCTACATACTACAGAAATCATATATTTTAATATAAAACTAAATATAATGATTTTGGGGTGTGTAGATCTCTACTATTAATTGAAGGCCTTCAATATCTCTTTTGGGGTGGTTGGGAGGGATATGGTGCTTAGAATGCTGAGAAGCAACAGTATTTCTGATTTTGTTTTCACTTTTCTTTCCAAAATAGTAAGCTAAAGAAAATGCTATCTCCTGGTTATATTTTCATAACCAGTAGAACTCAAAGGACTCTAAGGGAGACAGAAAATTTGGCATAATAACAACAATAAAAAATTTCTCCCTTTACCAACCTTTCCCCATGTGAAGCTGGTTTAGCCATACCTCTATGGTTTTATAAATAAATATCCAAACATAAACAAATATTCCAAGCTGGGAACGAAGTCTCTGCTCCTGTCCTAGAGTTTTCTTGTACAAGGCATCAACCAGACCTGGTAAACCAAAGTTTTACAAGTCCTACCAATTTCTCTGCACACCCTTTTAAGCTGTTCAATCCCTTATGAATGTCACATTTCTTACGAAAATAAATGTCTTCCTCCTGAAAGAGCTGCAAATCAAGAACACATGTATCTGTGCTATTATATGCTATATTTGCTACATTTAATGAGACCAAGGGATGAGCTTTCAGCATAATTTCAGAAGTTTTATCAGTTTTTTCCACTTCAATGTCAGAGGAAACATAAATAAAATGTCACCTACCCAGTCTTAAAAGAAACAACAGAAATTGTCCAAGGCTTATATCTTCAGCTAGATCTAAAATATTTTCATTAACCCAACAGGAGTGAAAGTCTCTACTGTTGAAAGATATCCAATTAACCTAGTTTATAAACTGTAAGGTTGGAATTCAGTCAGTTACTAAAATAGTTGTTGTGGGGCGCCTGGGTGGCGCAGTCGGTTAAGCGTCCGACTTCAGCCAGGTCACGATCTCGCGGTCCGTGAGTTCGAGCCCCGCGTCAGGCTCTGGGCTGATGGCTCAGAGCCTGGAGCCTGTTTCCGATTCTGTGTCTCCCTCTCTCTCTGCCCCTCCCCCATTCATGCTCTGTCTCTCTCTGTCCCAAAAATAAATAAACGTTGAAAAAAAAAAAAAAAAAAAAAAAAAAAAAAAAATAGTTGTTGTTTCTAATTAATTATTTCAGGGTGACCAGTTGTAGGCCAGAGCTATGTGTGTCAAAGTCACTCACTTAGTTAGCAATGACACCAACGGAAATTACTTTCCTATGAGAAGTTCTGAAATCTAGGCCTCTGGCTAAAGCCAGTTATTGCAAAAGAGTAATAAATCTTGAATTCAGTGGCCTGTCCCTTCTAATACAAAATAATGAATATTAAAAAACAAACCCAAGGATGTGCTTAAAAGTTGATATAACAAATATTTCTGTAACTTAGAATATTCTGCACAAGTTAAAAAGTCATCTGTGTTGACCCACTAAAACTAAAGAAGGGGTTAATGAGGTTATGAAAATAATTAAGGATATATGGGGATTAGGCTAGAGCAGAAAAGACTACATTGCTGACTTACTAAATCAAACGGTGATGTAGGTTCTAATAGTTCATTTTAGCTTTTTAGCTGTTTACTATCCCAAATTATTTTTATATTGAAATTTCTAAGTTATAGTACTTTATCTTCTTTAATTTTTTTTAATGTTTACTCATTTTGGGGAGACAGAGACAGGGTGTGAGTAGAGGGAGGAGCAGAGAGAGAGGGAGACACAGAATCTGAAGCAGGCTCCAGGCTCTGAGCTATCAGCACAGAGCCTGATGCGGGGCTTGAACTCATGAACTGTGAGATCATGACTTGAGCCAAACTTGGATGCTTAGCTGACTGAGCCACCCAGGTGCCCATAAGTTATTGTACTTTAAATACCAGACTATTGAAAGAATTTTAAAAGCCTCTTTATAGAGTCTGGAATACTGACCCAATAACAATAAATCACAACTATTTGTTGTTGTTGTTGGTGGTGGTGGTGGTGGTGGTGGTGGTGGTGTTGTTAGAGGCATGGTTTCTCAAATACACTGATTTTCAGGCCTTTCCCAGGACCTAGTGAACCAAAATATCTGGAGTTGGAACCTAGAACCCTAAACCTTAAACAAAAGTTCTAAATTTAGTTTGCACTGGTTTGAGCTGTTGTTTTTGCCACGGCATTAGTTTTAAATAAAGAGTTAGTTTAACACAAAAAATTGCCCTCCTGATGACTTGGCATTAAGTTACATGTCATTCAAATTGAATCTTCATTCTTTTTTTTTTTTAAGTTTATTTATTTTGAGAGGGAAAGAGAGAAAGAGAGAGAGAAAGAACAAATAGGGAAGGGGTAGAGAGGGAGAGGGAGAGAGAGAATCCCAAGCAGGCTCCATACAGACAGTGTGGAGCCCGATGCAGGGTTCAGTCTCACAATCAGTGAGATCATGACATAAGCCAAAGTCAAGAGTCAGATGCTTAACTCAGCCACCCAGCCGCCCTAAGTCTTTATTCTTGCTTCCATATTTTTATTAAGCTCTTATAGATGTCTTACCTTATGAGACACCGAAATCACATCTAATAAATGTTCGTCTTTTTGCCTTAGCTGCCAGTTTTCTGTGATATGAAATCAATGTTCAACTGCAGTAAGTAAACAATACTAATGTTCTATTCTATATAACAGAACTTTAATTGTATTTTTAACCCTTTTTGTCCTGTTTTTATCATGTTTAATTTGTTAAAAAGCTTCCTCCAATCCTTAATGGAAGTAAATGAGGTATAAATCTGAAACAGGTAAGTGACCTTAGAGTAGTTTTAGATTGATTCAGGCAATGGGCATATCATTTTAACTTTCTCACAGGACAATATATGGCTAATAGGGAAAGAATTTTATGAATTCACGCTCACAGTATTTCTTCAGGTTCTACTAAAGAATGGTATCACTTAATGTAGAAAGAACAAAGGAATGATGAAGCTAGAAAATCACATTTTTGCAACTACAATACTAAAAAGTGATTCAGGCAATCATCATCAACAGATGCTAAATCTAAGGGGGGAAGGTTTGATTATACACAGGGTATTAATAACATATCAAGGTATTCCCTTACAAATACCTATTAGTTTAGAAAGGAATACAAGTAAATACAGTAGAGAAACTGAATGACTCTTTAACCAAATAATCAAAATAATGTCAACAATAAGGAACAGTTCTTTGAGAAGGACATGTTCATTTCATGACTAATGTTCATTTCAGCCAAAAATGCATAATCTGAATCTAATCATGAGAAAGTACAGGATACACAAATTAAGAAACACTTAATACGGGGCGCCTGGGTGGCGCAGTCGGTTAAGCGTCCGACATCAGCCAGGTCACGATCTCGCGGTCCGTGAGTTCGAGCCCCGCGTCGGGCTCTGGGCTGATGGCTCGGAGCCTGGAGCCTGTTTCCGAGTCTGTGTCTCCCTCTCTCTCTGCCCCTCCCCCGTTCATGCTCTGTCTCTCTCTGTCCCAAAAATAAATAAAAAACGTTGAAAAAAAATTAAAAAAAAAAAGAAACAATAAAATAATTTCCTTGATTCTTTAGAAATTTCAATGTCATAAAAGATAAAGAAAGGCTGAAGAATTTTCCAGGTTAAAAAAAAAGTCAAAAGAGACATGACAGCTAAATATAACACATCAGCCTACTCTGGGGGGGAAAAATGTCCCCAGTCCTATGAAAGACACAGTGAAGTATCAGAAAGGGAAGAGGCATGATCCATGCAACCTACCTTCAAATGGTTCTGGTTGGGAAAATATAGTTTACACACACATACACATAGACACATAATTGCAGACAAATGTTATAATTTTAACAAAATGCTACATTTTTTAAAAATATGGGTAAATGCTATACTATTGTTACAAGTTTTCTTTAACTTAAAAATGGCTTCAAAATCAAAAGTAAAAGCACAGTTTTTCAAGGTAAAAAAAAAAAAATTGGCAGTGATGACTGCAGTTGAACAAGCATATACCCCAGACATGTACCTATAGTTCTATGCATTAAAGGTATACTTAAAGGTATATACCTTCCATGCACACAAAGAAGTAAACATAAGAATGTCTGTTATGACGTTTCTTCCAAGTATTGCTATAAGAAATGATCTAAATTGCCATTAGTAGTAGAATGTATACATGAAATATGGCATAGTCAATGAACACTGTGCATTGGATACCTAGATCAGAGCTACACATGTCGATATGGGAAAACTCAAAAGCAACACCGAGGGGGGAAAAACTGCTGCAAAATTACACCAAATTTCATAAAGTATTAAAACATGAAAAAGTACTATACATCTATCATTTTATGTGCCAAACAGAAAAACAAGCATTATGAAAACTGAACAATGAATTCAGACTAATAATTAATTCTGGCAGAGTGACCAGTACAGCCTCAGGAGAGGCACACGGGGAGCTTCAATTGTCTCAAAATATTTTATTTAAGAAAAACTGCACATATAGCAAGATGTTAAAATATGATAACACTGGATGGTGGCCACATGGATGGTTATTCTTACCATCTGCAGTGTTTCAAAAATGCTATCTAACAATTTTGTTTTAATTCTAATTAAGCAAAGTAAACTCTAGGAAGCTCAATTCAACCCTCCTGGCCAAAAAGGAATACCACAAAGAAATACAATAAACTAATGTTTAATTAATTTTTACCATATGCAAACACTCCTTGCTATTGTAAATTCCTCGAAACCTTTTTTAATTCTCACCATGTACTTCAGCCTTTGTATTATTAATCCCAGCATATGATTATAGATTAGTCAGTCAACTTTACTTTGTAACATGCTTAATTACCCAGCATATCCCCATTCTCTGTATTGTTTTGCCTCATATTGACTGTAGGGTTTATTTAAATTGTTTCCTGCAGTTGTCCTTGCAGCTGAAAATTTTGTACCTGGGCTGGCTGATATTTATTAAGGTTAAAAAGGTATTCACCTTCATGTTTATAGCAGAATTGTGAGCCCACAGCTCCTATGGGTTGTTGCTATTCCTTCAGTTGTATGGTATTTTTATCTAAGTCAGCAGCCTATGCAGGCATCATGTGATAGGAAATAAGTATGTGTGTGTAAGAGAATAAGAGAAATGTGCTGCCTAGACTAGGGAAAACAGTATGAAATGCCTTTTTAAATTGTTACAAGAAAAGCAATAGTGCTCTACAGTGGAGGACGCTAGAGATAGAAAACAGAGCATCTCAGTTCCGATCTATCACTCACTCCTTGTGGCCTTAGGCAACCCACATCCCCTCTCACAACCTGGGATTACTCATGTGGAGAAAATGACAATGTCCTGCCAACCTCACAGGAATGGTGTGAGCTGGGGAGAGATGATGCATGTGGAAGTGCTTCGTGAATGATAAACTATTCAAAAACCACAAAGGGTGATTGCCATTATTCTGATCCTCTTGGAACTAAAAAATGTGCTGGCAAAATAAATACAATAAAATTCTCAGAAACAAAGAGATAAGAGTAGTTAAGTTGGTAACCTCAACAAGTTGTGGCTTGTACATGAGTAAGTATATCTGTCAAAGGAAAATTTCCCTGAGAATATAAACAACTGTTAATGATATTTTAGGAAGGAGCTCTGTTCAAAGTAGGATTATTCAAGGAAGTTGAAGAAAGGTGTCTGAAGTATTTTATTCCAAAATTGCTCTGGGACTAAATTGGATCGTAATTGAAATTTGTGTGCAAAAATTACAGTAGACACTAGCTGAAGGAGATTACATGATGAAGAATGCCAAGAGCTGTTGCTTTCCTTAAACAGTGGTTCTTCAAGTGAGCTCACGGACTTCTAGGGTCCCTGAGAACCTTACAGGAACCTGTGAGGGCAAAATTATTTTCATAATAACACTAAGATGTTAATTGCCCTTTTTTCTGTACAGATATTTGCACAGATGGTATGAAAGCACTGATGGGAGAATTGCTATTACTTTAGAATAAATCACAGGGCCACAGCACCAAACTGTATTAGTCATCATTGTACTCTTCACTGCCATGCACATGCATTAAAACAAAACAACAGGGGCGCCTGGGTGGCGCAGTCGGTTAAGCGTCCGACTTCAGCCAGGTCACGATCTCGCGGTCCGGGAGTTCGAGCCCCGCGTCGGGCTCCGGGCTGATGGCTCGGAGCCTGGAGCCTGTTTCCGATTCTGTGTCTCCCTCTCTCTCTGCCCCTCGCCCGTTCATGCTCTGTCTCTCTCTGTCCCAAAAATAAATAAACGTTGAAAAAAAAAATTAAAAAAAAAAAAAAAACAACAAACAGCCAGTTTAACACTAGAATGTCATTGATGGTGCACCTGGGTGGCTCAGTCAGTTGAGCATCTGGCTTCGGCTCAGGTCATGATCTCTTGGTTTGTGAGTTTGAGCCGCGCATCGGGCTCTGTGCTGACAGCTCAGAGCCTGGAGCCTGCTTCTGATTCTGTGTCTCCCTCTCTCTCTGCTCCTCCCCCACTCATGCTCGCTCTCTCTCTCTCTCTCTCCTTCAAAAATAAATAAAAACATTTAAAAAAATTTTTAAACGAATGTCATTGATGAAGGAGTAAAAAAAAAAATCTTTATTCTGTTTTATTTCAACTCTTGAGTTCAATTCATTGTTATATTCTTCGTGGTGGAATAGCAAATACACAGAGAGCACTTGCCCCATACTAAACTACAAGGGTTGTTTTTTTAAGAAGCAGCACCTGTGTGGTTGTTTTAGTTGCAGGCTGAACTAGCCACATTTTTCATGTAACAGAATTTTTACTTCAAGGGACGATTGACAGACAAACTGCAATTATTCAAACTTGGGTTTTTGGCAGACATTTTTGCTAAAATGAAGTGGATCTGCATTCACTGACAATATTCATTCCAAATGATCACATTAAAGCTTTCAAGCAAAAATTAGAGGTTCTAAAAATTTAAAGACCTAAACATAAGACAGGAAGCCATCAAAATCCTCGAGGAGAAAGCAGGCAAAAACCTCTTTGATCTTAGCCACAGAAACTTCTTACTCAACTCGTCTCCAGAGGCAAGGAAACAAAAGCAAAAATGAACTACTGGGACCTCGTCAAAATAAAAAGCTTCTGCACAGCAAAGGAAACAATCAGCAAAACTAAAAGGCAACCAACAGAATAGGAGAAGACATTTGCAAATGACATATCAAATAAAGGGTTAGTATTCAAAATCTATAAAGAACTTGTCAAACTCAACACCCAAAAAACAACTAATCCAGTGAAGAAATGGCCAAAGACATGAATAGACATTTCTCCAAAGAAGACATACAGATGGCCAACCGACACACGAAAAAATGCTCAACACCACTCATCATCAGGGAAATACAAATCAAAACCACAATCAGATACCACTTTACACCTGTCAGAATGGCTAACATGAACAACTCAGGCAACAACAGATGTTAGCGAGGATGCAGAAAAAGAGGATCTTTTCTGCATTGTTGGTGGGAATGCAAGCTGGTGCAGCCACTCTGAAAACAGTATGGAGGTTCCTCAAAAAACTAGAAATAGAACTACCCTACGACTCAACAACTGCACTACTAGGCATTTACCCACAGGATACAGGTATGCTGTTTCAAAGAGACACATGCACCCCCATGTTTATAGCAGCACTATCAACAATAGCCAAAGTATGGAAAGAGCCCAAATGCCCCTCGATGGGTGAATGGATAAAGAAGATGGGTGAATGGGTAAAGAAGATATGTGTGTGTGTATGTACACACACACACACACACACACACACACACACACACACACACACACAATGGAGTATTACTTGGCAATCAAAAAGAATGAAATCTTGCCATTTACAACTACTTGGATGGAACTGGAGGGTATTATGCTAAGCAAAATTAGTCAGTCATAGAAAGACAAATATCATATGATTTCACTCATATGAGGACTTTGAGAGACAAAACAGATGAACATAAGGGAAGGGAAACAAAAATAATATAAAAACATGGAGGGTGACAAAACAAAAGAGACTCAGAAATACGGAGAACAAACTGAGGGTTGCTGGAGGGGTTGTGGGAGGCGGGATGGGCTAAATGGGTAAGGGGCATTAAGGAATCTACTCCTGAAATCATTGCTTCACTAGATACTAATTTGGATGTAAATTTTAAAAAAATAAAATTAAAAAAAGCTGGTTATTGTTAGAAAAAAATAAAAAATAAAAATAAATAAATAAATAAACTTCAAAAAGAAACAAAAAACAAATCACTTACTGATAATTTGTATTTACATGCCATCATTTTTCTGAGAAGCTAAAAAGATTTAATTTCTTTCTACTTCACTTTTTTGTATATTTAAAGAAAAAGAATTATAACGTCAACCATTGTTGACATGTTATAATAAAATATGTTCAAATATTTTGAAAAAAAGAAAGAAAGAAAGAAAGAAAGAAAGAAAGAAAGAAAGCAAGCAAGCAAGCAAGCAAGCAAGCTTGAAAAATTTATAATGGTCGATGTGAGCAAAACAGGTTCCCATTATAATTTTCTCTAATTAGATCAGTGGTGATATCAACAAATGGGATTTATATATGCTGTATAATGAAATGCATCAACATTTGGAGAATCTACAAAACTCAGTAAATCAATATTTTTCAAATGACCAATGCACGATGTTACAATATTACATATGGGTAATATATTTATCCAAAGTGCAAGATAGATCAATGGATTTTAAAGCAACAAAATTTAAAAAATAAATCAACATGGTTTCAGATTCCACACTGTAACTAATCTTTAAGAAAACACCATTTGACAGGGTGCCTGGGTGGCTCAGTTGGTTGAGCGTCCAACTTCGGCTCAGGTCATGATCTCGTGGTTCACGAATTTGAGCCCCACATTGGGCATCTGACAGCTCAGAGCCTGGAGCCTGCTTCTGATTCTGTGTCTCCCTCTCTCTCTTCCCCTCCCCTGCTTATGCTCAGTCTCTCTCTCTCTCTCTCTCTCTCTCTCTCTCAAAAATAAATAAAAACATTTAAAAAAATTTTTAAAGAAAACACCATTTGATGATTTTTAGTGTAATACCAAAAAGAATGTCCATAACTACCAATAGCACTATTAAAATATTCCTCCCTTCTCTAATTAGTGAAGTTGGCTGTAACCATAAATTAATTAAATAAATAAATAAATAAATAAAACAAAAAAAACCACAAATTAAAAAAAAAATTAGGAATGGAATGGAGACTAGTGGAGTAAGTGGTGGGCTGGAAATGAAAGGAAATTGCCCAATTCCATCACACAATTCTTCAACCAGATCTGTGCATGTTACAATACATATTGCCTTACACACTTCAGTGTGATTTTGCTTCCAAAAAATTACACCTACAAGGGTTCTTCCCTCACCTCCTTTTTCCTCCAATCCTGTGGCCCTTAGTTAATGGTTGACAAGTATATATGTATGATATCCAGCTCATTTAACATGGGTTGGAACAGAGACATAATTCATACTAAAGGGCTCTCATGAAAGTTTAAACTGGAGCTACCCTTGGCGAGATTTTGCCTAAGATCACACACCTCTTCTTCCCTTTCCTTGACCTGTCCTTCCTGTCTGTCACCCTTAACTGATTTCTCATTTTCTTAATAAATTCTTTTTAAATAAATCCTTATGTTAGTATCTGCTTCTAAGGAATCCAACATCAGATAGCCAGTAAAGAGTCATTCAATGGTTTGATTAATGCTCTCTTTGAATTTCTGGTAAGCAGTGATCCATTTGATTCTCACAAAATGGGAAGGTTCATGTACAATGTCATTTTATATCAACCTAATTACAGGCAAATGTGAAGTGAATGAAATCAAAGAAGAAATGTCAACTCTGCTAAAAAAAACAAACAAACAAATTTTGGTTATGATGTTTGGTTCACTTTTCGAAAAGGACATTATCAACTATAAAATTTTTGAGTCTACAATGTTGTAATATTCTAAAAACTGGCTGTAAAGAAATGGAAATAATGTAGCAACACTGCAATGGGATAGAAGAGACAGAACTACATAGAAACATATGAGCAAGTTTACAGGTCAAATTACTCATGCGTGGAAAACACTGGGAATGCCATTAGAAAGGAAAGATGACTGGGGGATTGAGATCTTTGATGAAATGGGGGGAATGCGATAAAGAAAGAGGTAATGGATGAAGGGGAGAATGAACACAGAAAGTGGTGAGGTGGGAAAAAGGGAGGATGGGAGGAGAAGAGATCAAGTAAACAGGCAACGTATGCCAGTTCCTTACATCTTTCTCTGGCATCTGCAGCACAGAAAGCAGCACTTGCTACATGCTGCCACCTGGCTTCACCTTGCAAACAGCCACACTGCCATTTCCTACTCACCAGCACTCTATTTGGACCAATATGCATTTCCCAGACTATTCTACCTTATTCCATTACCGTTGCTTCTTCAATCCCTGCCCTTTTTTTTTTTCATATTTCAGTTGTTTTCCAATTCATTACTTTAAGAGACCACAAACTTCTGCCTCCAGTCAACACTCATTCCCAGAAATCAATAAGCAAAGGAAGAAGCAGGATATGTTACAGAACTTCTACCTGTTTTCTTTTAGGCTTCGACTGTAAGAGTCAGTTATTTTTATAGCACCCAAGAGGGAACACTAGTCATAGAAACCTGTTCTGTACAAAACCATATCTCCCTAAAACTTCTTTTGCCAGTCTCACAGGACAACAGTAAAAAAGGAATCCCAAGGCATATATGTGTCTACAAAAAGTCAGTGCCTATAAAGACAAAAACTGAGTAAAAACACTCAATAAAGCTGCTCTCATAATTCCACAGAAGCTAGGAATAAGCCACTTCTAGAACTGCAAGCATACAACAGACATCTGACACCCAGTGTATATAATTGTCAATATACATCTTTTCCCATTCAAAATGTTATCATAAAGCATTCTTATAAACAAGCATCTAGAAGAAAGAAAGATCTCACACAGTTGTTCATTTTAATGTTAATCCAGATTAGTACTTCTAACATTCCAAGGGAATCAATACTTTGGGATATTTGAAAAAAAATTTCTATTATTAATCTGTTTTCTCATTAGTTGTATCTGTTAGAGTCTAACATGACAAGTTTTGGTTTCAACAGCATTTGCAACAGAATGTTCAATAGCTCTCACCAGTTTGTGTTGAAGGTACAAGAAGACCAGCGAACAAGTTGAAGTTCACACTTGTACACATCCCAAGAAACTGACCATACATTGGGCAACATTGGTGATTTTTTTATGAGCTTTCCTAAATTGAGCAAGGGCAATATTTCAGTCTCTGAAAAAATGTACAAAATGCAAAAATTCTATAGTTATTTACACAAGGAATATCATAATCAAATACAGCCCCTGATCTTACAGATACCCATTTAAAAAAATTTTTTTTTAAGTTTATTTATTATTGAGAGGCAGAGAGAGACAGAGCATGAGCATGGGAGGGGCAGAGAGAGAGGGAAACACAAAATCCGAAGCAGGCTGCAGGCTCTGAGCTGTCAGCACAGAGCCCGACTTGGGGCTCGAACCCACAAACCATGAGATCATGACCTGAGCCAAAGTCGGAAGCTCCACCGACTGAGCCACCCAGGCACAGATACCCATCTCTAAGAAGAGATTTAACCAAAGACCTCAGCCATTTAAGGCAAAAGGCATTTTATTATGTTGTAAGAATATTAATGGATATATGTTAAAACAAAGGTAAAGCAATTTATATCTTTCAAAATGACCAAGCTACATCAGTAAGCTAGTAAAGTACAAGAAAGAAAGAAATCAACAAGCACTAGCAATGCTCCTCTCTCTTAACATCATACTAAGCCTGATGTCATGTATCCAAAAAACTAACAATTTATCAACATGCTAGCAGTTTACAAACTTTGAGGTCTTATACTTAGTCACCTTTATTACAAAGTAATTTCTCTCCACGATGACAGATATACTCCAATGGCAACACTAATTAATTCTCAATAATTACATTTTGTAATTATTTTTTTAAATGGTTGCTTTAAATAATTAATTTCTGTTTGAAAAAAATACTAAGATTATTAAAAGCACCTACACTATGGCTTAGGATGGTGATACATATCTACCAGTTATGATTTTATCATCTCTGGACATGAAAATTACAATCAAGCGATCAAGGAAACTGCTTTTTCATAGGGTCAAAATCACACTTGGTTTCTGATAGGAAGGGTACTGATCTATTCATTACAGTTGTTCCAAATGTTCACATGCACCTTACCCCATACTTCTTGCCCACCATCTTCTTCCACCTTTCTAGGTTAACATGTGTCATTTAAGCATTTAAAAAAAAAATTAATGTTTATTTATCATTGAGAGACAGAGAGGGACACAGCATGAGCAGGGATGGGGCCGAGAGACAGGTAGACACAGAACATGAAGCAGGCTCCAGGCTCCGAGCTGTCAGCACAGAGCCTGACGTGGGGCTCAAACTCACAAACTGTGAGGTCATGACCTGAGCTGAAGTCGGACGCTCAACTGACTGAGCCACCCAGGTGCCCCAGCATTTAATTTATCATTGAGTAAAAGGCGAAAAATTTATACAATCTGAAGAGAAAACAGAGTATTTACCATTGAGAGTGAACTCAATCATGAATAAAATTGGATTTAGTGAAGAATTTGTAGGGTATCTGACTGAAAGACAAAAGGAATCATTGTATATATTAAACACTCCATAACATTAGCGTATGGTAGGTTTTTCCATTTCAAAGGCAAATGTTTGATAAGGTTCAATTAGAAGCATTTTTTTTTAAATCACTATGTCTAAATATGTGGGAAATGTCACATTTCAGAAATGCTCAGAAAAAGCCCAAGTGTAAAGAACTGAAAATTATGTAAGCTTTGGTAAAAATCTCTGTTACATTTTCTCAGCTCTTAGATATACTTCCAAAAAGGACTCTGGACAGTGTGGGATAGGCTAGCATATGGTTTATTTTGAGCTTTCTGGAACAACAGGGCTTTGCAAGTTTCCATAAATTTCTAACCATAACCACAGAACATCTCTTTGGACTTTACCATATAGAAAAGAAACAATAATGAGTTGTGGGATGACACAGTGTTCATTTGCTATGATGGCGAGAAAAGAGAAATGTATACCTAAGGCCTTTGTTTTCATCACAAAAATGGGTTATCTAGTACTCAGTTATCTTCATTGCTTGATCTTTCTACAACCAATTTAGTAAACGTGAAGGACAGCCTCGTGTGTTGTAAATAATTCATTTCTTTACTTCACAAGTACCTCCTGAGGTCTGGTATCAACTCAAACTTAGCAAGGTCCTTTATACTCTAAATCACACAGGAATATGAGAAATAAAGAGATTTAAAAGGGAAAAAACAGAGAAGGAAGATCAACAAGGTAGAATACTTATTTTGATGACAGTGTATCTACAGATTCAGAAAAAATACATAATTTTAAAAACTTTACACCATTAAACTTCAGTTTATCTTGAAAGAAACTAAATGTGGGACAACAATGGTCATTGTGTTTTATAGGAGATTTGAAGCTGAGGTAGTATTACAGGTACATATTCATACACTCACTTTTTTTTTCCACCAAATATTCATCACCCACCACTCTGGTGTCAGCGTCTGTGCCCATCCCCTAAAAAATATTATAATGCTGCAGCAACTCCTAGTTTAGTGAGTGGGTATGAGAGAAAACACCAGTAATCAAACACTTACACTACCAGGTGTGCAATTACAAAATGAAACACCATCTAAAGAAAGGAAACACAGAACTAGTAAGATTTATAACACAGAAAACTGTCTTTAGACTTGGGGTTACTGGAGGAAGAAGGGTAAAGAAAGCCTTCCATTAAAAAAGAAATGCTTGAGGTGAGAGATAAATAAGGAGTGAAGGTTAAGAGGGATGACATGAGATCTGAAAAAAAAAAATGAAATACACAGAACTGCTATGAAGGGAGGAGGTTGGTAGAAGGAAAAAAAGCAAGAGATCATCAAGACACAAAAATAAGTAGTCAATGAAGCTGGAATATAGACAGTGAAGTGAGCAGACGAATCTGAAGAAGGCTTTCCCTCGGGCTATATAGCAGACCAAGATTCTTGGGGAGACCTTCAATGCTCTATAAGCAGGTCCAGTCATAGCAAAGTTTCAGGTGCAGTGTTGGCAAGTTACTCTGTTTGAGTAAGTGAAACCAGTCTCTCTCTCTCTCTCTCTGTCTCTGTCTCTCTGTCTCTCTCTGATAATACTATTTTTCTATTTTTTTTTAGAGCAAAGATTTGTAAAAACACAACCTTCAGGATAATGGCTCTGTCTCGTCAAGCAGATGGAAGAGTAAGACAGTGAGGAAGCACATAAATATGGAGATGCAGTGATTCCTAAGATGGGGCGTAGATTCATGGCCGTTCAGTTTTTTACTGTTCTTTACAGCTTACAGGTTTCTTTGCATGTATTATTTTATTTCAAACATTACACGAAAATGCAGAGAGAGGGGCAGGGTATGACCCTGGAGAGGTAGGCAGGGAACAGACTTTGTAAGGGCATTTAGATCACACTAATAGTTTTGGTCTTCACCTTAAGATCGATGAAGACAAGGAAGGCTTCTCATGTGATGATAAATTTAAATTTTCAGAAGATCTCTTTGAATGCAGTGAGGCAAAAGGTTATGTGAGACTGAGTGGATGGGATGAGGAGAGACAGGGAAATCGATGACAGCAGTAGTCCTGGATAAAGATGCTGTCACTAGACATGGATAGTCATGGATGAAAATCAGATGAAAGAACTTTGTGGTAGAAGAAATATGAGAATGGGGTAGCAAGAGGTTTCTAGGATAAATTTGAGACATGGTGCTTCTTCCATTGGATGTGTTGTGATATCTTTCACTGGGACAGAAAACAATGGAAGAGAATCTGGTTCATTCTGGAGCATGTTGGATTTGAGGTGGCTGTGACATATCCAAGTGAAAAGGTCAGGTAGATAATCAGAGGTATAACTGGAGCTCAGAAGAGAAACCTGGCATAGCAGTCAGAGTATAGCAGGATAGCAGAAGTACCATTTTTAAAGAGAATATCTCTAACCTAAAATGGTGCCTGAGATATGTAAACTGAGAAAAAGCTATGAAATGTTTATTTTGGGCCTAAGCTCAACTCCTAATATTTTCGTGGATTATTTATTCCTTTGGTTTAAAACAATGAAATAATTAATTAAGGTGCAAACATTAGCATGACCCAGAAACATATCCTTTAAAGAAAAAATTTAATGTTTATTTATTTTTGAGAGAGAGAGAGAGAGAGAGAGAGAGAGAGAGAGACAGAGCATGAGCGGGGAGGGGCAGAAAGAGAAAGGGAGACACAGAATCCAAAGCGGGCTCCAGGCTCTGGGCTGTCAGCAAAGAGTCTGATGTGGAGCTCGAACTCATGAACTGTGAGATCATGACCTGAGCCAAAGTCGGATGCCCAATGTATCTGGTCTTTTATACTGTCAGTAATATTTAACTTCTTTCATTATCATCAGTGTTACTTTTGAGACAAATGGAGAAAACTTGAGAAACCACTAAAACATTCAAGCAACAAAGAATTTCAAGTTGTCTTGAGGAACAAAACATTCTCAAGAAAACACTTAGGACCACCCTGCTGAGTTTCAGAGGAATTAGCTTCGCAAAGGAATGCATCCAGAATCTGCTACAATAATAATAAATGTAATTATAAAGTAATAGCTTTGGAAAATGAAATACAAAAGGAATCACTTGTCACAAATGACAAATATGCTCACTTCTAGTAGTTCATTTAAGCTAAAATATTCAATTCACATCATTAGTTCAAGGATCACACCATCCCCACTGCTCCCTAAAGCAACCAGACTTGTGTACACACACATCAACCCATACATAAATGTGTGTTTTGTTTCACTTTGGCAAATTAAGACTATGATCTTGAAAACGACTATGGGTTTTCATTTGCAAGACAACTCAACAAATGAAAAGTGGAAAGTGACTCCATCCTGTTTTTTAAAAGAGTATATGGCATATAAATACAAATTTTAATAGAAACTACTGTTAGTTTTAATAGTGTCTCTCAAAACACTTTAATAAATAATAGAAGTAAGATTTCTTTAAAGAACAATAGCTAAAGAAGTGAATGGTGTGTGTGTGTGTATGCACATATGAAAGAAGAAAACATTCATAACCCTGAGACCAAGAATTGTTCAGATGTGCTATCAGCACTGTCCTCCTCTGCAAGTATTTAAAAACTGACCACAAGTGTAACACTGATGTCTCCATCTTCAAACGGTTAAAGTAAAACATTCCGATATTTATGCCATCATATATTTGTGGCTACTGAAATCAGTGCATTAATGTTTGGGCAACGCACTTCGTATGTGGAAATGGAAACCGCCAAATTGCAAACGCCATCCGGCATAACTCTAGGCTTCACTCTTAAGGGCTACACATGTCTTCTTTGATTCTTCAGAAAAGTCTAGCTCTTTCCCTCCTCAATTTACTTACACAGGCGTACTCCCAAGTCTCTACCAAGACACACAACTCCTCTCCCATTAGACATCCAGCTGAAAGTGTTTACCCAGTGAGGTCTGCCCTTCGTATTCATTCTAACATGAATTGCTGCCTCCTTCCTAATACACTGTTCTTTTCCTTACACCAGCTGTCAACTTATTTATTGTTTAGATGTTTGTTTGTTTAATCTGTCTTCCCCAACAGAAAAGGCAGTGCAAACCCCATGAGAAAAAATATTCATGTCTAGTTTATCTACAAAGACCAACACATATGTTAGAGGCTTGGTAAATATTTATTAACTGAAAATGAATGATGACTGAGTAAATCAGTAAGATAAAGACAGAAAACTATGAATGAATATGTATTATAATGTTCATTAAAAAGTTCTATAAGTGAAGACACGTTGAAAATAACTGAAAAACTCCTCTGAGAAATTCTCAAAGAATATCATATGATCCCACTGTCAAGTATAATATTTTTTTTTCTATGAGGAATACTGCTCAATTTCAGAGTGCTATCCAGGAAGACAATTTGAATCCTAAGACGATTCAAAATGGAAATTGGGAAAAGGAAAAAAAAAAAAAAACCTCACAGATAAAAACTCCTACTAAACAAAATCACTTTCACAAACACAGAGATTCAATATCATACATGATACAAAAGAAACGTCCAACAAATGTGGAATGAATAAAAGTCTACTACTTCTACAACTATTTTTGTTACATTTGTAAGTGTAGAGAGGTAACGTGAATTTACATGTGATACTTCAACATTATTAATTATCCTTCCTATGAACTTTAGAGAAAGATGAGCATACAGAATTGCTGCCAGTATATTTATATCTATAATCCTAGGAACAGTTTAAATTAAAGGAGTATCGTCATTTAAAGGTTCACAAACATCAATAGTAGCTAACAAATCCCACAGAAGTGCATATATTTTCATAAATAATTCACCATATTAACTCATGGTGGGGAGGGGTATGAAGGGATTTTATTTTTTGCAAGAAAAAAAATCACTTAGTTTTATGTGAACTCCAGAGCCATCATCTGGAGAGAACTTAGCTGGGTGTGAAAGCAACAAAACAGAGATGGACTTTGGAAAGGCAGGTCTTATCTCTGCTAAATCTGTCTCTGATAAGTTCAATTTCCCAAACCAGTACATTTCTTTCTTCCTTCTTCCTTCCGTGATTTGTTGACTTTTATATATATACATACACACACTGTCCTGGCCCCATGCCAAGTGAGTTCCTGCCCCTGGGCCTTTGCACTGCCCTCTCCACAGCTTTCCCCTCTGCTCCTGCTCTTCAGACCTCAAGCCGAATGAGGCCTCAGGGAGGCCTCTGCTCAGCATCCTGTCTGTAATAGCTTTGTGCATGCATATGGACCACTGCATGTTCATGGCCCCACCGCCATCCAGTAACCCATGGACTGTCCCTGCCACCCTTCCCAAGGACCGAGGGAAGCTTGTCACTGACCTGGTCTTTGTCTGGTCCCCAGGGCCCAGAACTTGCCTGGTATAGAAGAGGGGCTCATGCATGTTTGTGATAGACAGTCTCAAGGGCCCTGAGCAGCCTGGTTCCAGGAGAGTTTGGCACATCATAGGCCATCCCTGCCCCAACTGAGCCCCAGCACAGGGACACCATGTGAGTAAATACTACCTAGTTTCCCTGAAATCACCTCCCTCATTTATTTCCCTTACACAAATGGACTTTATTAGGTATAGCATTCAGTATGATCAGACCTCAAAGCCAGCATTCAACCTCCTAGGCGTTAATTGCCAAGAGACCTATTTTGTGCCAATTAAACATTGTACCACTTTTCACTGTGAATTTCCCCACACTTTTAATACAATTTAAATATAATGTTCTCATACTTAATGACAAAACAATGACAAACTGTACAAGAGTTATAAACACCTCCTTGGTTGAATCCACCAAATATATGAAAATGTGGGAAACAAAAATAACGTTCTCTCTTAAAGAAGGATTCTTAAATTAGGTCTGGTTGATTATGACTGAAAACAGACAAATTCATGATGCAGCATGTCAACCTGATAAAACTTTTTGTAATCTCTTTATCTCTGATGATCATCTATGTAATCCAGAAAACTTAATCTCCTACATTTTCAACTGCTTATTTTTTACTGCCAAGTCCCATCAATTTGGCAAGCAGCTGAGAGCAGTAATCACTGGAGAAAATATAGGAGGAAAAAAATGAGCCAAATCAACTGATTTTGTTTCGATAGACTATCTGCACAATGAGTAAGCCTAAGTGTTCTTACTAAATGTAATTAAGTGTTATTTCATAATTTTTCTTGGAAAAAAAAAAAGAGGTCTTGTCTAAAATAAAACATTTTGTGTCCTTAAGGAAGAATGGTAGAAATAGTTGCTAACATAATAGTTTGGGATTAGCATCTTATTTTCACAATAATACGTTTTGACTTTGATCGTGAATAGATTTCCTCATTAGCACAGTCAAAATTCAATTTGAATAAAGTTTTGGTAGTGGTTCTTAAGGCAACCAACAACATCAATACTATAGAATGTTTCCTTAAGGATACATAGTTACTGCTATGTTTCCATTTCTTCCCGTCAAAAGTCAATGTCGCACCAGGCTGTAATGAATGGCTGCTTGCCAGCTCCAGTTAAACTGACTGAAAACTCATTATTTCTTTAAAATCTATTCTTTTCTAGAAAGTGTAATTTAATAACTTTGCTTATCTAAGTTTGTGATTTCATTCAGACATATAATCTAACAATGGTTTGGAAAGCATTTTACACGTAAGAGAAAAAAAGGCCGTCTTTATTATTGTTACAGATGTTCACAACCTAGTTAATTTTTAAAGCAAGGACAGAAGCTGCACTCAATTATTAGGTACAGATTCACACCTGTTGTATGTCATGTTTTAAACCCCTAAGCATGAGATTTAGTCAAGGCAAATGAAAATGAAGAAGGACCAGCCGCAAAAAATGATTTTGTTCTCAAACGATAATTAAAAGAAAAACTGTAAAATGTGGCCTATCTATGACAATCCCATTATTTCATAGCAGGGACAGTTCCACTTTCTCTTAACAGATTTGTGTTGCTGTCAAATGTGTTATAAAGGCTAGTGCTCATAGGTCTGGGCTACGGACCTATTTATATTGGTACTCAGTTCGATCACCTTTGCTAAATTTCTCTGTGAGCATCCAAGTTCCATGTCAGAAAAATTAAACATTGTCTTTTTCTTTCCAACACCTACTCACTCTAAGTCTCTGCTAGAGTGAAGTGTTCATCAACATCACATTAGACACCAGGCCGACTCAGACCCCGTATCTTAGAGACACTGAAGTGCTATGAACACTCAACGCTTTTAAAATGCAAACCGTGAAGCACCTGAAATACACCTACACAGGGTACAATACGACTGAGCACATCCAGCACAGGCAAATGCTAGTGTTGTGAACACATTCTTCCTTGAAACATCTTAAGGCAAAATATCCTATTTTTTATGCTTGAGTTAGGCAAAAATTTGTGTTTCCATCTTCTCTCCTAAGCACTTAATTGAATATCCTTTTGAATACTACCAAAAAGAGTGCATCCATATAAAACATCTGTTCAGACGATCCAAGTCACTCGGGGTATACCTCATTTGAGACAAATAGACAGTAATTCAGAGTTACAAAGAGACCTTTGGGAAAAAAAGTTACTTGAAAAACACATCCACGGCTGTTTTCTATCATGTATCAAATCGAAACATATGATTTTCTTGGTAAGAACTTTATTCGTATGCAAGACAATGAGTAAGTAGCCAAAGATTAAGTCTAGAAGCTTTAGAGCTAGACAGACTTATGTGTAAATTTGGTTTTAAGTTGCTAGCTGTGTGATTTGAGGGTAACTCAGTTAACACTTGTAAGTGTTAGATTTCTCCTCTGTAAAAATGGAGATAATATTTACCTCAAGTTAAATAACATGTGTAAAGTGTCTAGCAAACAAAAAAAAAAAGTTTAAAAAATTAATGCCAGCCTAGCCTATCTGCACGAACTGAGTCTTACAAACCTAGTACAACTGACCGCAGCAACACGAGTCAAGGAAGCAAACTACAATTTGCTGTGGCATCTATCACTAAGTGCCAGTGGTGCAGCCAAATGTACAACAGACTTTAAGTTTTATCTTTACACATGCATAGAGGGCACATGCTTTATATATACATATGTTCCACTGAATAACTTGAAACAAAATGAAGTAAATATACTTTAATGGGGACAAAAAATAACATTTTTACAGTGAACAGAAAGAGGCATTTGCAGGTATTGTTAAGGTAGTTGAAGCCTCTAGCAAAACCATGTTGTTAAATTTTAAAATGTCCTAACATTATATGTGAAAGATGTGATTCACCTGACCCAGCCATGGAAAATGCCCTTAATCGACCTATGAAATAGGTTTTCTTTCCAGATCATGAAGAATTATTCACCGAAAGAGTTGTGCATCATAGAACTGATTTTTTTTAAATGGAGGCTAAAATGAAAAGAATAATTCAGAAAATAGAATACTTGTTTGCCTTACCATAAACTTTTGCTGAATGTGCTTTAGGGAAATAGAGATGCAGAGATGGCTGCATTAAAGCAGGGTGAGGACAAGTGTGTGATGCTCAGTGGGCACTCAGCTCACCAATAAATCAGTCCCTTTGAGACACTGATTTTAACATACAGTTGAAGTGTATTAGCTAGGAAAGAATCCAATCTCTTCCAAGATTATTTATGACAAAGCACTCCTAACTGAAGTCCAATTTGTTTGTGGAATTGCAGTCGTTCTGATTCAACTAAACAATAAATGAATGTGCCTTTCGTAGCTCCAACTCCAGAGCAGAAAAGAAAACAAAAGGGAGCTATCACAAACATACTTCACAATCCAGGGAACCAGTTAAAGGAACAGTGGGAAAAGCGGTTACTGGGGTGCCAAAAAATCGAACAGGCTACAAAGCACAATTCATTAACCTGAACCGCTCAGGTACCTTTTGCATCGGCTGTATTTCACCTGGTGAGCCATTCATATCTCACAGAAAAGCTTACTGGGGGCGTTTTCACCATCCCTCTTAGTTCTAAAGGCTGTGTGCCTCACCGAATTGCCAGACATATTAGATGACCACTCTAAATGTTCCTCCAACTCAACCAAACACTACAGCATGACTAGACCATGACTGTGGCGTGAAGGACAGCAAATGTGGGAGGCTAAAAACAGGAACATGTTCGAATTTTTCCAAAAAGGAAAGAAAAGTACATTTATAAAAATTCCTCAACTAATTAAGTTTGGCCTCTAGCATACCACTCTCTTTCCGTGATGACTCCATCACTTAGAAACTATTATCTGGTCTTTATTTCTTGATTTTCTAGATTTACTATGCTATATTTTAGTAGGGAAGAAAAGAGAGACCTCAAGGTATTGTTTTCTGTCATGAAACAAATCCCTTTTTGTGCATTTTTCTTGGGACACAAACATCTGACGGTGAAAAATACTGTTACCAAAAGAACTGCTTCTTCATTTTACCCCATGTAAGTAGCAGTTGTATTCAGAAGAAACAACATCTATTTAAAAAAAAAATACAAAAAAAAAAAAAACTAGCAAAAAAATGTGGCATGATGCTGCATCATTCACTGGTCATTCAACCATTCCAGAAATATTTAATATACTAAAGATTATAAATAGTTACTTATTAATATGGTGAATTATAAAACACTATACAGTATTCACTACCACTGGTAATTCTCCATCTAAATCTCTCACCGAGTTATAAGGTGCCATATAAGTGAAGCACACTGACAGAAACGTAGACTACACGAGTAAACTCCCAAAGTTGTTCGAGTTGGTATTCTTGCATGGAGTAGTAACTCCCACAATAACAGATCTGAGAGCCCTTCATGTATTAGGCTGCAATCCTATATGACAAGAAAGTTACATGCTTTATTTAGAGAAGTAAAATTTCCAACTTTAGAGAAGTAAAAGACAAACCCATACACCCTACTAAGGATATAAAACCATCCATTTGGGGGGGGGGGTACTTTTTCTATTGAACTTCCATTGTTACATCTAAAAATGTAATGTCCCTGTCACCTCTTTCTTCATGAGTTTTACTCTCTAACATGAGAACCTCTCTGAAGGCCTATCTAGTGCATTGTCTTCTAACAAAAGATTCTCCTATCTGTGAAAACTGACATGAACAGAAAAGAGGAACAGCATTTACTTTAGCCAAGAGAAGAGAGCATTTCTCAAAATCTCACCAATCATCACTTCTTAAAGCGATGTGGTATTCTTCTCTATTCTAAGGTGAAGAACGATGTTCCTCTCTATTCAAAGCCCACATATGAGATTCTTTCTGTTAGGAATGAGTTCGATCAAAGCAACAATTTATTCAGCTGATGGTACATACAAAAGGTAGGTACCATCAACCCACAAGGACAATAAAATCAGTGTGTGTGTGTGTGTGTGTGTGTGTGCGCGCGCGCATGTAAATGTTTATAAATATTTGTGTATGGGGCTTTTAGAATTATGCCCATGGAATTAGTTCTCAACTGCGCACTATAAACTCGGACCTGGCCAATTGATTCCGGAGATACAAAGTATTATAGCAGATGAACAAGTACTATAAATATTGTCATAAGAGTATTTTAAGTAGCCGTCACATGATTAGAAAAGAGTAAGATAGTGGACATCACGGGGCGCCTGGGTGGCTCAGTCGGTTGAGCATCCGACTTCAGGTCAGGTCACGATCTCGCAGTTCATGAATTCAAGTGCACATCAGGCTCTGTGCTGACAGCTCAGAGCCTGGAGCCTGCTTTGGATTCTGTGTCTCCCTCTCTCTCTGCCCCTCCCCCCTCACTCTCTATCTCTCTCTCTCTCAAAAATACATTATTTTTTTTTTTTTTAAATAGTGGACATCACCAATGGAAAAGGGAAAGGGGACAGGGAATAATTGGGGATGGAAGGTAGGAAAGGAAAAGAACACCAGCTACCTATGAATAACATGTGGCTCCAATGTTGCATTAGGATTGAAGCTAACATTAAACTGCTTTTTGAGTATTTAAATTAAAATTCTATTTTTGAGGACCTGTGAAGAATCTATTTAAGATTAGTAACATTGGCACAATATGCAGATAATTATTCAGAGATATCTTTTGATATTGTTTCAGATGCATGAATTTGGTTTTTTAGCCCCAAGCATTAGAAAATGGTGCTTCCTATTGCATTTCATGCTAAAACAGAGAGTCTTGCTGGAAAACTACACTTTAAAATTTACTAAGTCCCAAGATCGACAATGTCATTATTAATTTATTTTTTGTCTATATAAAATGTTTCCTTTAAAAGTAGAAATGATATGATAAGAGTTACAAAATATTCACAGATTTTATTAATACTTTCTAGGCTTTTTCTAATTTCTAAAAATATTTCCAATTTTATCTTAAGTAGAAAATATAGTTAAAAAAAAATAGCCCCTTCCCCGCTTGTGCTCTCTCTCTCTCTCTCAAAAATAAATAAACAACAAAAGAAAATTTTTTTAAGTAGAAAGAGAATGTCAAAGATAAGAAACTCATTGTAATCCAATAAAATGTTATGTGATAAAGGTGCTTAGAATATCTATTGGGAGGCTGGGGGGTGGTGGAGGGAAATCTGTCACTCCTCCACAAAAATTAAACATTTCTCAAAATGTAAACTACCTAAATTTCAATGCTATGAGACAATTATATCAGGCAAATGACACCCAAAAAAAAACTTAAGAACCATTTATTAAATGAATACTCACAGGTGCAGCAAGTGCAGAAAAGATGACCCTGCCCAATCTCAAGGAGCTCTCAGCCAGCAGGGTAGGCATGCTGCTCGAGGCAGAGTGGGCAAAGAGGGCTGGCTGCCTGGGGGAAGAGGAGGAGCTGGAAGCCAGATGAACAGGGTGGGGCACACTCCACACAACAGAACATATAAGGTTCACAGATAAGAGGAAGTTAGAGGTGATTCCATTTGCCTGTGGGCCAATGCCAGATAATAATGCCCTTGAGAGAAAGCCAAGGTCAAGGGCATGAAAAGCAACATCAGAGACCTGAAGAGAGAATCCCTTAAACGTCAAAGTGCTTTAATCACGGCAATCTCAAGTTTGTGTTTCAGAAAGATCGCACAGAAAACTACTTGTGGTCAAAGTTTGTTACCAAAGAATCACAGAACATGGATCGATGTGTACTAAGGCTCTCAACAACTGCTACATACAAGTTTTAAGTCAGACAAGCATTTAGGCCAAGGCTGATGAAGTCAAATGTTTAGAGAAGTTGGGCAAGTAAAGTAAGTGAACAGTCCCAGTGGGGTCTTTGGTGAACCAAGGAGGAGAATGTTAACCCAGCCCCATAAACCCACTACCAGGCAGAGCTGTGGGTACAGAACGGCCTGATCTAACACTTAAGGAAAACCAGAAATCAAGATTCTTAGGTAAAATATATTGATTTTTAAATAACAGCAACTACATCAATGCTGTGCAAAACACTGAAGTACTAAACAAAATATCTTCAGAAATTATCTAACTGCACAGATTTCAAGGCCATTTAGAACCATTTCACTAAAACACAGAAGACATGCATCAAATTACCTCTGATTTCAGCTAAGCATTTTTTTCCCCAAAATAGCCTCATTGGAAGAGATTTCTGAGTGATAATGGGTTTGAAAAGTTTGCTTTGATGCCTATGAATGGTAGAGAAAAACAAGTTAACTAGTTTTCATTTGAGCAGAAATCTGTTTGCCTTTGTTTTGTTTGGTTTTGTTCACCTCAAAGTCAAGTGGATGGTCCTAAGCATTCTAAAATAATCCCCAAAGTTTCTGAATATATGCAAATCTGCAAAAGGGAAAGCTTACAAATATGGACCATAACAAATACGGAATACTTTTGCTTTCTCCTATGAATATCTGATCTGGTAAACAGAAATGAACACAAAAAAGCTATTTCATGGACCAAAAACACCCCTGAAACAGGACATTTCGTTATCTAATATCGTACACAACGTGCTACTTTAATCCTCAAGTATACTGTTAGTTTACTCAACACTACTTTAGAAGATAAATGATGAGCCCAATGTATTAATATAGGCAAAAAGAAAAACTCAAGCTGCATACAAAGGTTTATCTAGCTTATATATTTTGTTTCTGGAAAAAATCTTCAGCTCTTTATCAATGTTAATTTTGCACAGGAAACATACATGCAACTCTCAGATGTAACTCAACATGAAGTGGAAAATTTTTAATTACCCATGATCTCCTACGCAGATATAGGCATTGTACATTTTTAATCTATTATTCCAAACTAATAGATCAGTAGTTCTGGACTGATCAAATTGCCAATTGTATGCAATTCCATCTCCTCTCAACAACCCCGACTTTTATAACCACTACCACCAATCCATTTGTATTCCATTTCTACAGATTTTCATGGATAGATAGATAGATAGATAGATAGAGTTCTATATATTGGATAGAGTAATATATATCTACTAATGAAAACAATGGCATTCTTTATTGGGGATTAATATTTTTGCTAAATTGGGATTCAAAGTTTGTTTTAATTGATTGCAAATACCAAATTCCTGAGTATTTACCTCAAAGAATCAAAACTTAAATCCACACAAAATTCTGCACATGAACACTTATAATAGCTTCATTCATAATTGCCAAAACATACAAACAACCTTCAGTAGGTAAATGGGTAAACAAAATAGATGTGGTACATCTGGACAATGGAATGTTACTGAGCGCTAGATAGAAATGAGATACCACACCATGAAAAGACATGGAGGAAATTTAAATGCATATTACCAATACAGTTTTAAGCTTTTCTTCCCACAGTGATCAAAACAGGGGCCAATACCGAGAGACTAATTTCTCTTCCAAAAAATATTGGAAATATCAATAATTAATGAATACAAATAGGGGTGCCTGGGTGGCGCCTGAGTGTCTGACTCTTGATTTCAGCTCAAGTCATAATCCCAAGGTCATGGGATGGAGCCCCAACTTGGGTTCTGCACTGGGTGTCAAGCCTGCTTACGATTCTCTTCTGCCTTTCCCCCATTTGTTCTCTCTCTCTCTCTCTCTCTCCAAAGGAAAAAAAAAAAAACAAAAAAAACAAAACAAAACCAAGAAGCCACAACTACAAATTGAATACTATCTTTTCCATGGGGCTAATATGCATTCTCAAATATGTCACAAGTACAATATTGATAGAAACACTTTTAAACACAGTGTTTAAAAATTTCAGAGTACACAATTAGTGCAACAAAGAATCGGTGGAAGGGAGAGAAAGAAATGTAAAAATCATTTACTTTACAAAGAAATTCTCCATTTAAAGTGATTCAACATAGAGGATTCCTTTACAAAGAAAACTTTTAGGTGTCATATGTAATTGTGGGGAATAAGCTTAGAAATTCCCTGGGCTTACAGCAATGGGTTAAATAGGCATAACGAATTACAAAGCCATAGGACACTTACACCAAATTTGGGTAAACAAGGTTAGGTAAATAAGTATAGAGAAGGTGGGGCAGAAGCGCCAGTATAGAGAGAGGGGAGCAAAGACCCCAATATATGACATAGGTATATGAAATAAACAAGATTAGGTATTCAAGGCAGGAGAGCCCAGGAGGGAAGGACCAAGTTAGGTAAACAGGTAAATAGGGCTATAGACCCAAGCTGGGGGTGAAGCTGCCCAGAGCAGACATGATTAACAAGAGAAAGGTGCCTGAGGTCACGTGTCCTATCTGTCTCATCCCCCTAGGCTAGCTAAGATAAACAGAGGTGGTGCCTCCTGTCTGCTGTAAACAACCTTCCACCAGGCTGCCCAGCACCAGGATTTTGTTTTGTATTAACCCAAACCCCTAACCCTGAGTATCTTCATGACCCCCTTCCCCTCACGTCCAAGAGTTAATGTTCATAGTTTCATTGTCTCTTTGTGCACGTCCATCACCATGTTCGTAACCCTTCTGATCCCAATAAAAACAGGGCAAGGACCCTTATCTGGGGCTCTTGTCTTTTCCCGGACATTAGCCATCTCTTACTTTTAATCCTGCGTCCCGCTTTCTTGCTAGACAAGGAAGAACTTTAGAGTCTATGACATATAATAATGATATTGTAGTGTATAATTAACAAAACATTTACATATAAGTCATTTTACCCTAATAAAAACTTGGAAGTTATGAATTATAAACACAAGTTTACAAGTGAGGAAAATGAGGCTCAGGAAATATAAGCAAAAGGTCTAGTATCTAAAAAATAAAAGAGCCAGGGATACAGGAGCCAGGATTTGAACTAAAGCCTACTAATTCTAAATCGCATACTCTGGTTAATATGAGCATTTGTGGAACACTTAGAGTGCAGAAAGCGTCCTCTAATAATTACTACCCAAACAAAAAGCTTTAACAAAATATTAGAATTCTTTTCAAGGAAAGGTTATCTATCTATATACTGTTTCTAACCAGAAAATAACTCCCACAGACTAGCTCTCCCTGTATTCTATTGTTCAAAGCCACAATTACCAAGGAATGTTTCTTGAAACAATAAATGCTTGTTATTTTTTTTCTATTTTTCAGAGATATTCAATAGCTGTAACATTCTAAAGTCTCATCATTTTAAAGAATAAACCTTGAAAAATTATCTTTCCAAAAGGAAACTAAAGCATAGAGATTTATATGGTACAAAGCATGTTGTTTCTTGGGAAAAGTAAGATTGTTTTTATTTGAAATAAAAGAATTAGTCACTTGAATTAGATAATATTCTAGCAAGTTCTTACAAGAATCTACTCCTTTTTCTTCTTTTCAACTATTATGCTGTTTTTTTTATACAAAAGCATTTATTTCCAAAGTTAGTTACAAAATAGCATATGCAAATTAAGAACTTTGTTTTGCCTTTTACACTAAACAGATCTAAGGTTCCACATCTGCATCTTATAACATATGAACTACAATGCTTTTTGAATTTGAATGTAATATTCAATATTTTCTAAAAATACCACTTTTTTCAACTGTTTATTTAAATTCTAGTTAGTTAACATAAAGTATAATATTGGTTTCAGGACAGAATTGAGTGATTCATCACTTACATACAACACCCAGTGCTCATCATCACAAGTGCCCTCCTGAATATCCATCACTCATGTAGCCCATCCCCCACCTGCCTCCTTCCATCAACCTTCAATTTGTTTTCTATCCTTAAGAGTATCTTATGGTTTGTTTCCATTCTGCCATCATCTTTTTCTGCCTTCCCATATGTTCATCTGTCTTGTTTCTTAACTTCCACATAGGAGTGAAATAATATGGTATTTGTATTTCCCTGACGGACTTCTTTCGCTTAGCATAATACACTCTAGTTCCATCTATGTCATTGCAAATGGCAAGATTTCATTCTTTTCAATGGGTGAGAAATACTCCATTGTGTGTGTATGTGTGTGTGTGTGTGTGTGTATATATATATATATATATCACATCTTCTTTATCCATTCATCAGTTGGTGGACATTTGGGGTCTGTCCATAGTCTGTCTATTGTTGATAATGCAGTTATAAATGTTAGGGTGAATGTATAATGTACCCCTTTGAGTCTGTATTTTTGTATCCTTTAGGTAAATACCTACCAGTGCAATTGCTGGGTCATAGGGTAGTTCTATTTTTCAATGTTTTTTTTTTTAATGTTTATTTTCTCTTTGAGAAAGACAGAGCATGAGTGAGGGAGGGGCGGGGGCTGGGGGTGGGGGGGACACAGGATCTAAAGCAGGATCCAGGTGATGAGCTGTCAGCACAGAGCCTCATGTGGGGCTCAAACTTAGGAACCACGAGCTCATGACCTGAACCAAAGTCAGCGCTTAACCGACTAAGCCACCCACATGCCACTATTTTTTAACTTTTTGAGGAAACTCCACACTGTTTTCCAGAGTGCCACAGCAGTTTGCATTCATTCCAACAGTGTAAGAGGGTTCCCCTTTTTTCCACTTCATCACCAACACCTATTATTTCTTATGTTGTTAACTTTAATCATTCTGACAGGTGTTAAGTGATACCCCATTGTGGTTTTGATTTCCCTAATGATGAGTGATGTTAAGCATCTTTAAAAAAAATTCCAATTTTATAACTGCACAGAGTTCATATGTGAGAAAGAAATACAATAATGTCCCTACACTAAATGCTTATAAATGTGACTCCAGAGACACGTTTATGTTCACCGCATTAAGATGGTACATGTTTCTTTCTTTTTATTTAGTTTGGAAACCAACTCCAAATGAATAAGATCTATCAAGGAACATCCTATTGAAGGAGGATGCAAACAATAAACTGTATTCCACATTTACAAAGAAGTTTAAAAGATACTTTCAGATTCTCATTCTCACCACAGATGTTCACTACATGTCCATTGTTCATAGAGGACCATGCCCTCTAGAGTGAAAAGTTTTTTTGTTTTCTTTTTAAATATTGAATGTAAGTGTGAAGTGTGTTTCCATATCACAGGATAACCATAGATTGAGTATCCCTAAAGTGATACAAGGTGACTCTTCAATAATTCAACTCCCTGCCCTGAATTGCTACATTTCATTATCATAAACTGTGACCTCACACCCTCTGAGAAAGAAGTTTCCCATACACCCAAACTGTGAGGATGGTGCACTAACTCTAAAAGATGGAAAACAATGGCAAAAATCAGTTTCAAGAATATTTCGGTCCAGAGACCTTTCTAAATATGAGATCAGTCCTTCTTGTTTTTATTTAATCATCTTAAACCACCTACAATTTATAACAGCAGACCAGACCTACACAATTATATTCCAGACAAATACCAAAATAAGATTTCCTTCAAGGTGTCTATTAGATTATGATCTTAATGGAATCGAACCAGAAAGAAACACAAAGTATCCTCAGAGTCTCTAAGGAGAAAAAAAAAATAAATAAAACTTAACAAAGACCTAATTTGGTTGGCCATGTTTCGCATAGAAACCATAATAACCCCACTGAAAGCTGCCATTTCTCTAAGAACAGAATAATATGAAATAGTCTACATTATATATTAATAGGAGTTGTTATTCAGTTATTTTGTTTTAACTGAAAATTAATCCAAAGCCTATCATTCTGTAGGACAGAGTGATTCAGGTCACCCGTTACTAAATTAAACATTTTCTGCTCTCACTGCATCTCATTAAACAAGCCACTGCAAGTTTAAATAACTCCACGCTTCCATCTGCACAGTCACCCATTTTGTTATTGTTTACAGCAACCTAATTTGGCACATAATAATTCAGGCAGCATTGGTTTCATATTACACTGAAGTATTAATTTTTAATGTAATTGCATTCTTTCGTCCAACAAAAGCTAGATCAGTGGGGATTTTACTCAAGTGATTCTTCAATTATTATACAAGGCAAATTCTTTTAAGACTCTGCACCTCTCTTTGTCCTGATTCATTTCTCTATAAATTAAAAACTCATTATGAGCTTATTTAAACTAGCTTATTTACTTAAACAACACAGTGAATGATTATCTTAGTATAAAATATATGGCCTATACATCTTTAAAACACCTTTTTTTCCAAAGGATATTTGATTCAGTAATGAAGCAAGGTATAGTTTTCTAGCATAGTAATGTATTATTACTGAACCCCACAACTTTTTCATTTTATATAATGATTGCTAAGGGTTGTTCCTATATGTTTCCTTCTATCACACATTTGAATAAAGAAGATATTTGGAGGAATAAATTAAAGATCAGCTAACATGTTACCCCTCAAATGTGGGATAATCACAAAGATGTACAATGTACACACTTCAGAAGAAAAAAGGTAGATTGATTGAAAATAACAAGGCCAAGAGCAAAATATAAAATACGTTTACAAAAGAGCAGGATGGACTTCAATTAATCACTAAGAACCTTCCATTTTGTTCATTCATGTTTGTACATTTTCTGTATTGTAGCTCATATTTATAATAGTCCCCTTTAAAATACTGACTTTCTGAAAAAGAGTATATTCTTTTTTTCAAAAAGTTTTTTTTAATTTTTATTTAGTTTTGAGAGAGAGAACATGAGTGGGGGAGGGACAGAGAGAGAGGGAGACACAGAATCCAAAGCAGGCTCCAGGCTCTGAGATGCCAGCACAGAGCCTGATGCGGGGCTTGAACTCACAAACCGTGAGATCATGTCCTGAGGCGAAGCTGGGTACTTAACCGACTGAGCCACCCAGGTGCCCGTGAAAAAGAGTATATTCTTAAAATTAATACGTGTCCCTTCAAATCAGCATTTTTGTATCCGTTGGATAAATACCTAGTAGTGCAACTGCTGGGTCATATGATAGTTCTATTTTTAGATTTTTGAGGAACCTCCACACAGTTTTCCAGAGTGACTGTACCAGTTTGCATTCCCACCAACAGCACCCCAATGTTTATAGCAGCACTATCAACAATAACCAAATGGAAAGAGCCCAAATGTCCATCAACTGATGAATGGATAAAGAAGATGTGGTGTATATGTATATATGTGCATATATATATATATTGGAATACCACTCAGCAATCAAAAAGAATGAAATCTTGCCATTTGCAACAATGTGAATGGAAGAAGAGTGTATTATGCTAAGCAAAATAAGTCAGTCAGAGAAAGACATACATCATATGATTTCATTAATATGTAGAATATAAGAAATAAAACACATGAATATAAGGGAAGGGAAGTAAAAGTAAGATAAAAACAGACAGAAGGCAAACCATAAGAGACTATTAAACACAGAGAATAAACTAAGGGCTTCGGAGGGGAGATGGGTGGGGGCATGGGCTAAATGGGTGATGTGCATTAAGGAGGGTACTTGTTGGGATGAGAACTGGGAGTTACATATATGGAAGTGATGAATCACTGGGTGCTACCCGTGAAACCAATACAACATCATTTGTTAACTAACTTGACTTTAAATAAATAAGCTAAAACATAAATAACAAAACTAACGTTAAAATTCAATTTTCAAATGCTTATATTTATGGTAACTAGCAGATAATTGAGGAAACAAAGTAATTATCTACAATGTAATCTGAATTCTATAATTCTGAGATTTAGCTATATCGGCCCCTTGGCCAATTCACTACAGAGCAGAATTTAGTATAAGGCAGGTCATTTTGGACTTAAACTAAAGTGACTATGTTAATTTTAAAACGCGAATAAAAAAAAAAGATAATATTTTGGGATAACACCTATAAGGCAATGTGGAGGTCTAAATCTATAAAGGATCTTCTCCTATCAATTCTCTTCTACACCTTGTAAATCCATTTCCCAAAACATTTGAAACATAATGGATTGCATTGCTTAAAAAATGTATATGAATTAGTTATTCTTATATGCAATATATGAACAGGACAGTGTTTTCTCAAAAAAGACAATGCAATCCTTGAAAAAGATATTATAAATTATAGAAACATAACATATTTTAAAATACCTGAAAATATAGAAGTTTTCAATTTACTCCATCAGGTTTCCTATGTGTATAAGTTTAATAAAACAGACCAGCCTAAATTAATAAATCAGTAGGTAAATGACATACACAATTATTTTTATTAATCTTGATTTCAGTGTAAATATCCATGGGGATAACAAACTGTGGTGTTGTAAATTATAAATTTGGACATTTAGAATCAAAAATAAAAATTCTAGCAAGTCAAGAGTTGTGAAGCTCAGCGGAAAACATGCTCTTCTCTAGTTAACACTTGACTCACAGGATAATATAACAAATCATGGGTCAAAAAATTTCCATTAACTTCTTTAAGTTGACCTATTTAACAACAGGACAAGGATTTCATTATGGCTAATTTCTCCAGAGCTTTTAAGTATGGAATAAAGATGAACAATGCTCTTCCTCAAAGTCCCCTTCTCACATTTTAGCACTATGAAGGCAATTCTCTACATAATATTCTCTGACCATTCACCAACACCACCGATGTCTTCATTGCCTCCCAGACTTGATCCTAGCAGGGATACCTACTTCGTTGCCATTCTCTGTGTATCCTCTTACGAGAACTGATCAAGGAGACAATCTTCTGTGTCTGGTGTAACCAAGTCAGAACTATTTGAAAGCTACTACCTATCTAAAGGTCCTGTATTCTTTAGTTTAAGTTTACTAAATGTCTTGGAGATACAAAATAAATAGAACTCAAGAAGCTTGAAGTGTAGGGGCGCCTGGGTGGCACAGTCGGTTAAGCGTCCGACTTCAGCCAGGTCACGATCTCGCAGTCCGGGAGTTCGAGCCCCGCGTCAGGCTCTGGGCTGATGGCTCAGAGCCTGGAGCCTGTTTCTGATTCTGTGTCTCCCTCTCTCTCTGCCCCTCCCCCGTTCATGCTCTGTCTCTCTCTGTCCCAAAAATAAATAAACGTTGAAAAAGAAGCTTGAAGTGTAGGAAATAAGACATATACATTCAAGGACAATTAGTACATGGGGTGTAAATGCTCTAGCAGAGGCAGGCGCTGGTTGCTATGGGAGAAGAACACTTAATCCAAACAAAAGGGAATAAGGTAAAACATTACACGAAAGAGCTTTAGGCTAAATCATTAAGGAGCTAGTGAGTCAGATGACTCAAATAGATCGTTCCAGGCACAAAAATTCAGGAACAAAATAAAAGGAAAAGGCACATAAGTATGAGTGAGAGACAGAAACTCCAAAGAGGTTGGAGAGGTAAAGAGGGCCTTGAGTGTCATGCTAAGAAATATGGAGTTTACCCTGAAGGCTATGGGAGCCACTGAAGAATTTTAAGCAGGAGAGAGATATGACCACAAAGCAGATTTGAGTTTGAGAGACATCATCGTGGAAATAATTTACCAGGAGGAAAGGAGTATGGGGGAAGAAAAAGGAGGTAACAACTACCTAAACGCCTATCACCTGGACTTGTGGATAATTAAACTAATGGTTTTTACCCAGGGGAAAGAAACAATCTCTGAAATGCCTGTAGCAAGATGTCTCTATATTAAGGATTACCTAAATAAATAGAACCTAACATTTATGATGTGTGTCTCCCTATATGGTATTAGATATGCATCATATCTCTATCATACACAAGTATAACACTCTAGAGTACAAAATGGAGATGTTTCATAATTTAAATATTCCTTCTGTCTGAGGTAATCTCATGAATCTCATTCAGATAGCTCATCTGTTCTAAGCCAGATAATCGTATCCAACATAGGAAGGACCTTGGGAGGTACCAATGATATCATGGACCACTCTCTACTTTGTATAATCTTTTGGACTGCCTGTATCCTTGACATCATTTAATAGAGTAATACAGGTTAAAAGTGCTGATTCATGCTGGTCTCATTTGACAGTCTGGTCCCATATGTTTGCTCAGGGAGGGAAAACAACGAGGCTAGTGAGGCTGCCACACTGTGACTGAAAGGAGAGTCACAGAAAGAGGAGTTCAGAGTGGTAAATAAAGGACTGGATATTATAGTGCTTTACTAGAGATTGTAATGCCTTTGACTCTTACCCTGAGAGAGATAGGAAACCACTGAAGGGTTTGGAGTAGAAAACTGACATGGTAATTGTGACTAGTGATTTGAGAAAAGGCTATAGGGTGCCATGAACAGAAAAAGGGAGGCCACTTAGGAGGTCCTTACACGGGGTGCCTGGGTGGCTCAGTTGGTTAAGCGTCTGACTTCAGCTCAGGTCATGATCTCACAGTTCGTGGATTCGAGTCCCATGTTGGGCTCTGTGCTGATACCTCAGAGCCTGGAGCCTGCTTTGGATTCTGTGTCTCCCCTCTCTCTGCGCCTCCCCAGCTCACTCACTCTCTCTCTCTCAGAAATAAATATTAAAAAAAAAAAAAAAAGGAGGTCCTTACAAAAAATAGGTAAAAGATGATGGTGGCTTGGAGAGGTAGAGGTAATGAGAAGTAACCTATATTCTGCATATATTTTGAAGATAGAGCCAACAACATTTACAGACAGATTAAATGTGAAGTATGAGAAAAGGGAGGAGTCAAGCATAACCCCAAGTTGTTTTGGCCTGAGAATCTGGAAGGATGAAATAACCAATTACTGAGATGAGGAGGACTATGAGAGGAGCAGGTTCCATAGGAATGACCAGGATTTCAGCTTCATATATTAGACTCCAAAGCTAATTAGACATATAAATAGAAATGAGAAGGGGACCAGTGCCTAAATGAGTCTGCAGTTCAGGAGAGAAATCTGGGCTAAACAGACAAATTTGGGAAATATCTTCACATGGATGATGTTTAAAACTACGAGCCTGGATGAAATCATCAAGAGATGATTTGTATTGTCAAAGAAAAGGCCCAAGGAATGAGCGCTGAGGGATTCCAGTTATTAGAGATTAGAAACAGGAAGAACAAACAAAGAAAACCAACCAAGTGAAGAAACTTATCCAAGATAAAGGGAATGACCATCTATGTCATCTTAATTGATACGCACGAAAAATGAGGGTTAAGACTTTTTCACTGAATTTAGCAAAAGGGAGGCCTCAGATAACCTTAATAAGAACAGAAATTTAAAAGGTAGAACACATGGGTTTTAGATATTTTAAGATGATTTCTACTGTTCTGGCTAGGGTGACTGAGTGATAGTATATTCACAGACAGATATAGGGAGTACAGTCCTAATTTTCCATGCTTAGCTTCAGAGTGTAAGAAAAATCCCCAAATCCATTTCTAACTAATAAAGTATTAACACCTAAAATGAAATACCAACATATTAATACTTTAAAAAAAGTCTCAAAGCATAACCAACAATTGCATAACAAAGCATCACTAACTGTTTTTACCTGTTTCTTCTTTTTTTTTAATTTTTAAGTGTTTTTATTTTATTTTTGAGACAGAGAGAGACACAGCATGAGCAGGGGAGAGAGGGGCAGAGAGAGAGGGAGACACAGAATCTGAAGCAGACTCCAGGCTCTGAGCTGTCAGCACAGAGCCCGACATGAGGCTCGAACTCACAGACTGTGAGATCATGAGCTGAGCTGAAGTCTAACGCTTAACCGCCTGAGCCACCCAGGCGCCCCTTTACCTGTTTCTTCTTAAAGTGAGATCATGGCTATTACCTGAATAACAGTACTGAGCCCATCTATCATCAGAATTATGTAGGATTAAAAGACTTCACCCCTCTAAGAGAAGAGATCCAGATTTGAGTCTAGGAGCTTGCCCAACAGAGTCTAATCCTTTGGGTAGGAAAGATGCTTCCAAATCATTTCTGCTAGAAACAGCAGATGGAGATTTTGTTTATTTTGCTTTGTTTTATATGTACCCTCTTGGCAAATTCACTTCTAGAAAGCTTATCCAGAAGAAACTAATCCTCTGAGCAGGAATTTTTTTAGGTTGCTGCCCAAAAGGAATCCAACCTATGGATGGGAAAACTTAGGGCTGAATCCCAGCACTAGTCACAAATTGATTATAAGCCAGAAACTGAAAGAGACAAGAGGTTGACTGAGTAGTTAAGACAGTAAAGATTAGATGGTAAGGTCAGCATCCAGGGAAAATTCATGTGGCCTACTGAAAGGCTGCCCCTCCACCCCAATGCCAGGGACACTGCTTATAGAAGCAGCTGTCCATTCCCACACTGTCCACTACTTTAAAAGTAGCTTCTCCATCTTGGTCAGTGTGGATTTGGGTGGAGAAAAAGCTATATCTTCCAGAGGCAAGTCTTTGGTAACATAACTATGCAGCATGGTAATCAGGGAAGGAACTAATGGGCAAAGACATTGCTATCCTGAACTGACCCTATCAACTTCTAATTCTTTGTTACTGGAGTCTTTTATGCTAATAAGAAAATGGGTTAATTGCTTAAAGTAAGCTTGTTTACAGATCACTGGAAACAATTATTAATTTGATGAGCTTCAGAAAGCTGTGGGATAATTCAGTACTAACCTAAAGAGATAGACAACATTTCTAAATGTTGCTTATTTTAGCAGAAAACAGTTTAAGGCAGATTCATTTCCACACAGCTCAGCTGACAGCCAGCCTCCCACGTAAATTCACGTGAGTACATTCTCTTTCCAACTGTCCCTGAGCATAGAATACACTATATTACTGAAAGCCTCTTCCTGCTTGAAATATACACTATTAAATACTTTTTCTCCTATGCCTTGGCTACATTTTCATGAGCAATATACAGAACCCACATTGAAATCTCAACTTTCTGTTGAGATACCTGATTGTCAGTGGAATCTGACAAGTATCATTCATTTTGACTCAACAAACCCTTATGGCGCAGTGACAGTGTACCAGGAACCATGCTATTGAAAGATGAGTAGAAGATCAATTTTATCCTCAAATTGCTAACTGGATTTTCTCATGGTGTTTGGGACATGGGGGGTGGTGGAACAGGAAAGGGTCAGAAAAAACTTTGTGGAAAGGGAAATAATTTGAGATCAACTGTGAAGATAGCCAGAGCTTCAACTGGTAAAAGGGCATTCCTAAAAAAGGAAAGAGTGAGGCAAGATGGAGAGGGGGACCAGCGGCCTGCCTACCTAAGCAGGAGGGGATGCAGGATGGACAGAGGAAATGTGGCCACATGGAAAGACTTGAATGTCCTGGTCAAGAGGCTGTGTGGAATGAGGAGTCACTGAAGCTTTCAGAGGTGGGAAGCGATAGGATTCAGGTCTGATTTCTTGAAAACTAGGTTGGAGGAAGGATAATGGATGCCTCACAATAAGACAGAGAGAACAGAGAGAGAAAAAGAGACAACCTGTGGTCAGGAAGAGACACAGTGGCAGGTTTCGATTTCAATTTCCATTTCAAGGAAGTGGAAAAAGAAATATAGATATTGTAGACATTGTAAGAGTAGAACCTACATGACCGGGAAAATGAGTGATTACTCACTGAGGTCTCTTTCCTGACCACTCTATTGAAAATTACCACAGCCTACTCACACACACAACCCCATGTCTCTTTTCCACTTCACCTTTTCTCATAGCACTTACCCCCAACAGATATACATTAAACATATTTAGACATACTTTAAACCACATCTTACTTACCTATTTTGTCTGTCTTCCTTGACTATAATGTAAGCGTCATCAGGGCAGGAACTTGGATCCGTTTTGTTCACTGTTGTACTTCTACCAATGCAAGAACTTAGTAAATATTTGCTAAATGAATGAAGGCAAAAATGACTGAAATATGATAGTGTCAATAATAGAAACCACAGGGTCAAGGTTCTCTTTTCTGAGTCCTGAGGCTATAGATAATCATACAAGAGCATAATAACAAATTAGGCTGTGTTAAAATCATGGCTTTGAATATATCTCAATGATTTTCTGTTTCCAAAGGACTTTAAGTTATACTTATAACCCATTCAAACTCGGGGTGAGGAGACCTCAGTTCTGTCTGCAGTTCTAATACAAAAGATGCCAGTTTAGAAAAGTCATTTTTCTTCCATAAACTGTATTTCCCTCATCTGTAAAATTAGCGATTAAGTGAACTTACATACACCCACTGTAGGATTAGACAAATCCCAATTTAATTAGCCAAGGATGTAGAATCTTCCAGCCAGATCTGTGAAATGACCAAATGCTTGCCACACCACTGGCCTTTTTTATACATGTGGTTAAAATCACTTACCCAGAAAGAACTTATACTGCCACAGGCATGCTTCCACTTAAAGGAATGTTTACAAACAGCAGATCTTCTAGTTGTTAAATCAAACTCAGCATGAGCAAGGTCACAGCCCCCATCCATATGGAGAAAGCAGAGTCAGGGCCTGGGTGTCCTTGGTCAATTTCTCTCCCCTAGCTTTCCAGTGTTCCAGAAAGCTTGTTTCTCCAGAGGCTATTATTAACTGATTTAAAACCTGTTATCTGTGCAGTTTTGATAATGAGTTTGGTCTGAAGATCTCAGTTACAAATTCATTTCCTCCCAACTTCCAAGATTCCTTTCAGTGCTAATATGCTATATTTCTATAAACTTTCATAGGACCTCACCCAGTTGTAAGGCTGATAACCTTTCTTCCTTTTAAATACAAATTCACCATCAGAGTATATATGGTCCTACCAGATAGCTATTTCTTTAAGCACTAAAAAGAAGCATAGTGATTTTGAATTATGGGAATTTTAAGTAGTTTGAATGGATTATAAATATAACTCAAAGTCCTTTGGAAACAGAAAGTTATTGAGATATATTCAAAGCCATGATTTCAACACAGCCTAATTTGTTATTATTTAACATTCGCATCCCACTTGGGTAGCATTATGGCTCATGAACTGTAGGGTGATGGAGGAAGCATGCCATCTGCTTCATTGCTAGGAGCTGTGGTCTCCTGAGGTCACTAACGGTGATTATTAACATAGTCTCAAAGGAAACAGTGACTCTGTGCTCAAGGAGGCCAGAAGCTCAAATGTTCTCACTCCAATTCTCTTACTGATTAACTAGGCAACTTCTTAGCAGGAGACCCTTAACCTTGAGCTATCTCTTTAACCCAATCTTTAACAGATTTGATAAGAGCAGTATTTTGCCCCCTTTCATGCTTTTAGATTAGATTACTTTTTTTTTCTATATATTGTACTCCAGGGATAATATCACTTATCGCACACAAAGGTGTTGGCTGGGTTAATTAAAATATGATTCCAAGATAGACCACAAATTGAAATGCTAAACAATGATTGTTCCCTCATGTCTGTGAGTTCATGAGCCATTGTATAAAAATAGTCTCAGTTCATTCTTTACATCATTACAGAGTGTCTTCTTCACAGAAGAGTAAGGAAAAGTTGGCCCATTCATGCCAGCATATTATCATATTTCAGTATGATAATTCAAGGGATTTTTAATTGGCACTCATTATTAATAATAACCCCAATTTTTCAAATAGAGCACAGGAAGCAGTCATTTACACATTTGTTTTAGAATTAGAAGGTTTTTGCCCCCTATTTTCTCAATTACCATTACCCCCAACCCTAAAACTTCAAATTCTGCTGTTAGAGATGTTACTCCCCCCCAACTTCCCTCCCCCCAAAACAGTTGCTCCAAATGTTTATATCCCTGGAAGATGTAGGATATTAAGATGCAATCAATCACTAACACTGTGTGAAGCCCCACAGGCAGAAGGAACTCAGGAGTATTAGGTGTTTGGGGGGGGGGGGGGGGGGGGGGTGGAGAAGCAGGGCTAGAAAAAGAAGTAGCGGATGTCTAAGACAAACTTTACCTATTTCACGGTTTTGCCCAAGGCAGCCTTCCAGTAATAGACTTTAGCTCTGTGGTGGTAGCAATGGGAAAACACAATGGCAAAAAGGTAAACTTGCTGGTTTCAAAAATTCACCTCGACAAAAAAATAGAAGATGAAAAGCGTACCCCTAGGGTAGAGATATGAATAAAACCTCACAATTCTATACAAACTACTATCTTTGCTGGTCCTTGGTAACTTGGAGGCATCTGCAAATCTTGCCCATTCTTCGCTGCTTCTAAATTAAGCAGAGCCAAGCCCAGTGACCACATAGGAAACAAAAGCCAAGCCCACCCAGGGAGAGAGGACCCCAGGCTCAGAACACTGGCATCAGGACCACACTAGGCCTGTCAGCAAAGCTGGCAGCATCTGAGATTGCATCCCCAGGCATGACTGATCAGGCAGAGCAGTGTTTGGGGAGATGAGAGATGCTTCCATGAAAATCTGTGTCAAAAGCAGCATCTTCCCATTTAACAAACACCTTTGTTTAACTCATTTCCTTCGCAGCAAATACCATTTTTTTTCATTTTTGTAATACTACATTGTCTCATCATGCTCAAAAAACATGTAAGTAAGCATTAAGAACTGCAATATGTATAAGTAAAAAATCATTCATGGGGAAGAATAAACAAATGACAAGATTTTTAAGCCAAATCAGAACCATATTATCTTAAAAAACATATTAAGTGTGCAAATAATTGTATAAGTAAGTAGCAAACACAAAAACTATGTGTTTGCTATATACTATGGCCTATCTCTTCAGAGACAGTGTCATTTATTTCATTTAATACTTTAAGAATAAAAAGACAGACTTATAATCATTGTAAGTATTTTAAGTATTACACAATGAATAAAGTATTTTCTTCTCTGTGTATATGATGTTAATACAAATTCTAATTGCTGGTAGTAGTGTATTACAGTTTAAAACAATAATCAGTGTTCACATCATGCAAGAAAAGGGAGCAAATTGTAGAATTATCAAAATATGGAATCATGTGTTTAAGTCCAACTATGCCCCACTAAGTCATATGAAAGAAAACTGAGAACATACAAAGACACCACATGGAAATGCTTTCCTAAGCATTTCCAAGCATTTCCTAATCAAAGTCCTCTTAGAAACTTACTTAGAGCTACACCATTCTTGGCCACTTGCACCTTCTCTCGGAGGAAACACATCCATCTTTTCTATCACCAAACTACCACCTTGGTGCTGGATTCCATTCATTCTTCTTCCCTCAGGGACTGCCATCCATCAGTGTTGCCTTCCCTCTTCTGCATCTTTAATCAATCTCTCTCTCTCTCTCTCTCTCTCTCTCTCTCTCTCTCTCCTGCAATTTTACCTAAGCAAACAAATAAGCTCAAGCCTCCTGCAATTTAAAACCACTCCTCTCACACATCACCAAGTCCTACCACCCTATGTGCCTTTTCCCTTTCTCACTCAACACACTGAAGAAACAACTATATATCCCAACTCTAATTCTACAGTGTATAATTAGTCTTCAGCTTTCAACAATCTCACATCTGCCTACCCTCAATAACTGTCAAAACCGCTCTATTCACAGTGACCAGGGACACTCCCTTTAGTGAAACCCAATAGAGAATTTTTAGTCCTTATTCAGTTTGTCTCTAACATGCTACACTGTTGGCCGTTAGTTCCTATTTGAAACCCATCCCTTCACTACTGAGGCATGCACATATCTAGAAACCAGGTTCTTTTTACCCTTCTGTCTGTCTATCAATGCTTCTCTGTCACTTTTCCTGGGTCTTTTTTCCCCCAATTATGCAACATTTATAAGCATCAAACTATGTTTATCAAGCACATTTTGATGCTTATAAATGTTGTAGCAATGACCAAAAGATAGTCAGACTTCTCATTTGAAGGCAAAACCTGGGAGCCATCCATGCTTGTCCCTTCTGATATACTAACAAAATACTGGGCAGTGATCTTTCTAAAATGAAAATCTGAGTACATGACTTCTCTATTTAAAATCCTTTTATATAGCAACCCAAAGTCTTCAAGATAAAGGTCAGCCTTGTTAGTTTTGCACAGGAAGGTGTTTGCAATCAGGTATCTACCTATTTCTCCAGCATCACCGCTGTGTCTCCTTCTTAAGGACCCAATGTTCTGGCCATACTATCTTGGACGACCTATACTTCATACAATGTGCCATGGTCTTTAACATCTCTGTCCATCTGCCATTTCCACATACTGTGTTGTGATTCTAGAATACTTCTCTCCATTCTGACTAACTATTCTTTGTAGTTCAAGATTCAATTGAGGCATCACCCATTGGTATCTGCACGCTATTCACCTTTGCAATTCCTACCCATTACACCATCAGGTATGCATGCATGTGTTTGTGTGTGTATCTTCCCCACTGATCTGAAAACCATCAATTTGCTTTTTCTAGTGCCTACCATGTAGCTGCCCATTAAATGGAGCAAGAGGAAGCTCTACCTTAACTTTAAAAAAAAAAAAAAAAACACTACTATATTCAGAGAAAATGTGTCAAGTGAATATACTATAGCAAAGATTCTATTACCTCAAAGTTATCATTACCTGCCTCCCATTATGATAAATAAACTTCAGTGTTACCTTAAAGAAACCTCTTCTACTGGTCTGTTTTTCATTTTTTCAAAATGTTCGGTATTATTCTTGAGCACAGTGACAGAATGCAATCTCCAGACTGAAAGTCTAAATGCATTCCATTTATCATGAGTATTGTATTTAGCAACTTGAATTCTTTTTATGCAGATATAATCCATCAATTATCTCATATTTATCAGAGTTCATTATAAAGGATTTTTTTTCTCTTTTAAAAAATATGAAGCACAAGAGAAGAAACCTTATGCTATTATGTGAGCAAATTAGCTGTCAAAAGCAACTTTTAAAAGGCTTACCAAATAGCATCCTACCCTTTAGAAAGCAGCTTCCAAGGTAAAGAGTTTAATCAAAGTAACTTCTACATGATACCTATGTTTCAATAATTTACAGACTGCAACTATGACCTGAAAAGACCCCATCTAATGAAAATGCAAGTATTTATCTGCTTATTTTCTTACTCATGGCATTTTTTGTTCAGTCCTCTGGAAAGAAACAATTGGATTTTGTTGATGTTATGCATACAAAAGAGGCATCTCTAAAAGGAGCACTTATCCCTCTTGAAAATGCCCTACCCAAATTTTCTGTGCAAAACCTACCTCAAAAAAAAAAAAAAAAAATGGACCTACCATATAGCAAGTTGCTCAAAGTTTACAAGTCACCCTTAACCTCTATCTCTCTCTCTCTCTCTCTCTCTCTCTCTCTCTCTCTCTGGCCACATCTAATCAATTGGCCAAAACTGTGTATTCTATTCCTGTATATCTTTCCCATCTATCCACTGACTTATTCCCCACTTTTACCTTGGTGTAGCCAGTATCATCTCATGCTTGGATCACAACAATAGCCTCTCAACCAGATACTCCTTTTCTACTTTTGCCCCTGCTTCTGTCTATTTTCCACAGGGCAGACAGAGCAATCATTCTAAAACAAACATGATGAGGTTAAAACTCTCCAATTACTTCTACATTGTTTAGAACAAAATCTAAAAGCCTTAATGCAGTTTCCAAAAACCTCCAAAACAAAAAAACAAAAAACAAACAAACAAACAAAAAAAAAAAACAAAAAACAGCCTCTACTCTCTCTCTCTTCAGACTCATGTAGTGTAAACTCTCCCCCAACCATGCTGGCCCTCTGCCACACTTCTCTATCCTACCTTAGGATTTCTGTTTATGCTGACGACCCTATACAATCCCCACTTTACTTTTTCTAGCAAAGTTCTCATTCTTTGGATCTCAGCTTAAATGTCATGTCTACCATAAACTTTCCCTGACTCCCGAGAATAAATTAAATTGAAACTCTACTCTCCCAAGTCACTGCACACTGCCCCTTTAGTGTGGTTAATCACATTTGAAATTATTTGTTCATTGTACATCTACCTCACTAGTTAAGAACCATAAGGAACCATTGCTTCTTGTTCACCACTATAATCTTGAAGCCTCATACAGTGCTTAACATGTAGTAAGAGTCCCAAAGAAACCACTGCCTGGCTGATACATATGCAATTGCAAAAATGTTGATATGTTAATAGAAATGGGAAGTGAACAAAAGTAGAAAGGGGCCAGCCAAGCTCACTGTAATGTTGGGCCTGGGCTTGAACCCATTGAGGAGCTCTGATCTTCTCGATAGTGCTCACTTAGCCCTCCTCTTTGTGCCCACATACCCCAGAATCCAGAACCAATCCTGGCCACTAGCAGAAAAAAAGATAAAGATCTGCTACTCAGTTTCCGATTTGCTCGGCAATCCTTTTGCACATTCTAAATAATCTAGCCCAGCTTTGCAGTAGTCAAGCTTCCATACAGTTATCCTGTAACCATTTCTCTTCCTCTCCAGCTATCCTCCAAGATTTCAGCCTGTGTTTCAGCCCAATTCCCCAGTAAGTGCTTTTCTGCCTCAAAATCCAGGATAACTCAGAATCCCAACTAAATAAAGATGAAATCCAGGCTAGCCCTTTAAGACTGTTCCCAACTACAGCCACCAACCTGAATCTTGAAAGGTAGCCTTCTCTCCACAAAAGCATCTACCTGCCCCAAAGGGACATTTTGCAGAATCAATGCAGGCTTTCCACAAGAGTTACACTGCTAGCCCTTATCCCCACAGACTCATCTCTTAAATTCAAAGTTACCAAAGGAATATTTGTTATAAAACTCATATCTTGATTTTTCTCCAAGATTTGTATTCCTGGCTTTTCTTCTTATGGCCTGTGGGATATTCTTAATCTCTGCTCTTCCATCCATTCATTCAGACACTTACGGGGAATCTATTGGTGCCAAATACAATGCTAGACCTTAAGGAAACAATCATAAATAATAAATAACTTTTCCTGGTGAACAGATCGCTAAGATTATAGTACATCTAAGAATATAATACACCATAATACACTAAGAATATAATACAAGTATGTATTTAGATGCTCTGAGGGTCTAGAGAGCAGCTAACTGATCTAGAGGTCTTCCCAGAGGAGGTGATAAGGGAACCTTGATGGATGATCAGAAATTATGTTTTGAATAAAAACATTACAAACAGAAGGAACACCTTGAGCAAAGTCCAGAATCATAACATATCAGAAAACTCATAGTGAAATAAAATTAGCTCAGCACTACTAGCATATAAGCTATGAAGCCCCAAGTTAGTGGGAATGTGGGATACAAGGAAAAAAAAAAAACAGGAGTAAGATCACAGATAGCCTTTTTTAATTTGTCACACTAAGGAGAGTGCACTTTGTTCTCATGGCAAATGACACCTATGGAGAAGACTAGTCTAGTCAGATATAAACTTTAATAGATACTTCTAGAGGATAGTGTGGAGAAGAGATTCAAGGGCACAAGACTGGGGACAGGCACAGAGGGGGTCACAGTAGTCATCTAAGAGATAACAAGGCTTCCACCAGCACAAAGACAGTAGGAATGGAGGAGAAGAAATGCATGTGAGAAATTGGAACTCACAGCCTAACAAGGAAGATCTGGAAAACTAAATGTAATAAAAAGTGATATACTCTAAGTTAAAGGAAATGCTAGGAGACCAGAGAACAATTATTTTATCATGGGAAGTGGGATCATGATGAACAGGGCAGATAAGCTTCTGTTTTGAGGTTACATAGAGTTCACGTACACTTTTGCAGGATGTCAGAGGTTCGGGGCATTTATTCCACCCAATTAGGGAGAACTTACTGAGGAAGCTGGATCTGAAGGGCTCTTAAGCTCTGGATGTACCTCCAAGACTGGAGGAATATCATGCCCCAAACTTCGAAAGTGGATGGAACATTCTGAGAACTAATAATTATGCCTGGATGGAGCACAGGAGGCATAACGGGACAGAGTGAAAAGGGACCAAAAGTAGGTGTGATCTAACGCTAGAAGGGTGAGTATACCTGAGTCATCAGCTTGACGTGCAACAGGCTCTACTGGGCTTTGAGGAGCACATATATATTGTTTCTTGACATTTTTGAAAAATAATAACCTAACATTTCCTCAGCCAACACATAATTTTGAATGTCTTTCCATGGGAGGAAAATGTGCTTGTCTAACTTTTCTTTTATTTACTCTGGCAATACCACCCCAAATCATTATTTGCACCTGACTTTTTTTTTTAATTTTTTTTTAACGTTTATTCATTTTTGAGACAGAGAGAGAGACAGAGCATGAATGGGGGAAGGTCAGAGAGAGAGAGGAAGACACAGAATCTGAAACAGGCTCCAGGCTCTGAGCTGTCAGCACAGAGCCCGACGCGGGGCTCAAACTCACGGACGGCGACATAATGACCTGAGCCGAAGTCAGACGCCCAACCGACTGAGCCACCCAGGCGCCCCTGCACCTGACTTTTAACTACACCTGTTTTTTTCCTCAGAAAACAAAACAAAAAAAAAAATTAGCCAAAGTCAAAAACACAATATAGCAGGGAGCTCTAAGCAGTCAAGTTAGTGAGAACAGCTCAGCAATTCCTACAAGAAAAATTTACAAATCTCTGATCTGGTACGGTAGCCTTTTAAAAAGCAAAAAGTCATCATTACATAATATAAAACATTAAAAATTCCATTAAAAGGAAGGTGAAAATGAGTCTAAGTAAGATGCACTCATACAAAGAATTTTTAACAGTAACTGAAGAGAACCTTAATTATTTTACTTACTTTACTTGAACCTCTCTAAAAACTTTATTGCCAGTAATTTGGGCTGATGAATGTAGTCAATAAAGAAGAGCCTTGATTTTAACACTCCTCCCTCAAAGCTTGTCCCTCTTGTGGTTTTCCAATGGGCTATTGTTAGATTCATTTACAGTAAAATAATTACCAGCTCCCTAAGCAAGACACATAGCAGGTTATCTATTGTCCCTTAGAGGACTGTTGGACTATTCTTAACAAGCATTCTAAATTACAATAGCAGCTTTATTGCAATTAACAAACAGACGCGAATCACCAATCCAGTTATATCTCAAAAGAGAGAAGGGTTTTCTGAAGTAGACTGCTGTGGTTGTTTTCTGAACAACTGTTTTGCAACCTTAAATTCAAAAACCAGTCTTGAAGCAAATAGGCACATGTCCCAGGAGCATGGAATACAGAGAGAAAAGCTTTTCTTGCCATTCCCAACAGAAAGAGTAACAGTTTAGTGGTTTAAACTGTTTGAGAGAAATTGAGAGAGTGCTGTCATGAAAAGACGCCTGCATTCCCCATCGGTACTTACAACACTCACACACTAGCATTGACAGCCCTGTCTGCGGGACATCCCGCAGTCCTGGGTCCCAAAGCAGTAGCCACAAGGCATGACTCTGACCTTCCATTTACACGGACATTCTAATGTTGAGATGTGTCAAAAATTAAACTTGGCAAGTTTCCAGCTTATTTGAATTTCTTCATGTTTTTGAAAAATGCAATTGCACTCTGCATATTCACTGGAATCCCAGAGAACATGTGTTCACAGGGACTCGGGCTTCAGGTCGTGGCCTGTAAGTCAATAAGCTCTAAGTGCCCACTAACGTGGGGGGAGACCTCGAATCAGATATGGATGTGGCCCAAATGACACTTTCTATGCAAATAACACTCATATAAACAGTAACACTAACAGTAAAACACTCTTACATAAATATAGTTGGAAAGACAAACTCAAGTATTTCTGAAGGAAACCAGTTTGTTACAAAGGTAGTTTATGTTCTAGATTGAATTCCTAACGGCTTTGGACCAAGATTATCATTCCCCACTAGGATAGCTCCACTTCAGCTATATCCTGTAACTGCCCCTCACTCCAGAAACAGTTATGGGAGAGTTGGCAGGAAAAGCAAGTAATTGTATTAAAGTTTTAATAATAAAAATTCCACACTTTTAACACATCAGATAGAGCTTACTTGGACGTGTGTGTGTGTGTGTGTGTGTGTGTGTGTGTGTGTATTGTGCCCATGAGTTACTTACAACGCACACTAAGGTTTAGCATATGCATGTATTTTGCAATTCTTCCCAACCTTTTCTTCCCTAGGGCATATAGACTAAATTGTGGCCTTTGAACATGAGTAAATATGCAAACAGGAGTAAATATGAAACAGGAGTAGATAATGGAAACCTGCTTGTGCAGCTGGAAGTAACTGACCTGAAGGTCCAACCCCTCTTTAAGCCTTCATTTCTCCCACCACAACCACTGTCTTTATAAAATGACACTTTTATATTGCTAAAAAATTCCATCAGAACTGATGATTTTAAAAATCAAATTAACACCTGAAATCCCACAGCTCAAAGATAACCATGGTGAATGCTTCAGTAAACATTATTCCATTTATGTCTTCAGACACAGACATAGACATATGAGTTACACACATCAAGCATGAAACTCTGTAATAATGTATAATTTATACATATTTGTATGAAATTGCCAACTGAATACTTTTTAATTTTTAAGCTAGGAATTTGAAGATGAGGAAGGAAAACCTAATGAAGCATAGTCATTTATTTATAACATATTTTATGATTTTCTAGTTCATATTCATTGTACTATTCTGCCTTTCTCACATACACCAATGATCTAGTTTTTGATGACCAAAACCACTTCCCTAGAATCTAGGTCTAACTTGTATCCAGCAATGAGACTCAAGACTCTAGCTCCAGTCCAAATTTCAGATCCAAAATAATCATTTTTGACAGTTTCTGGGGCACTGAAAAAAATTTTGATGAGAATGAACTGTTTTTCCTAATCATTACAGGATGAAACATGGAGGAGGGTGCCTCGCTGGCTCAGTTGGTAGACAGTATGCATGTAACTCTTCATCTCGGGGACATGAGTTCAAGCCCTACATTGGTCATGGAGCCCACTCTTTAAAACTTAATTAATTTAAAAAAAAAAAAAAGAAATGAAACATGGAGAAGGAAACTTGAACTATATCTGAATAATCAACAAAAGGCAAGGCACAGAAGTTGTCTATATGGAGCAAGTCTCCTATGTTATTTTTATAATCATAGGCATTCAAAAATATTTTTTATTTGACTTTACTGGTGGAAGAGAACAAATCTTTTAGAATAAGAGCTATTTTAGGGGGGCCTGGGTGTCTCAGTCAAAGTATCCGACTTTGGCTCAGGTCATGATCTCACGGTTGGTGAGTCTGAGCCCTGCATGGGGCTCTGATGACAGCTCAGCTTCAGATTCTGTGTCTCCCTCTCTCTCTGCCCCTTCCTCTCTTTCTTTCTTTCTTTCTCTCTCTCTCTCTCTCTCTCTCTCTCTCTCTCTCTCTCTCTCTCAAATGGAATAAATGTTAAAAAAAATTTTTTTAAAGAATTAAGAGTTATTTTATGCAAGTGGTAAGACTGGAACCAGACTTTGAAAATTGGCTAGTATTTACAAAATATCAGAATAGGAGCAAAACTGGTCCTAAGCGTGGTCTTGGCAAATGTAGTGATCTGAATGGTGACCTCTGCAAACAATAAAATCATACGCCCATGTCCCAATACTAAGAAACTGTAAATGTGACCTTATTTGGAAGAGAAAACTTTGTAATTAAGAAGCTTGAAGGGGTGCCTGGATGGCTCAGTCGGTTAAGCGTCCGACTTCACTCAGGTCACGATCTCGCGGTCCGTGAGTTCGAGCCCCGCGTCGGGCTCTGGGCTGATGGCTCAGAGCCTGGAGCCTGCTTCCGATTCTGTGTCTCCCTCTCTCTCTGCCCCTTCCCTGTTCATGCTCTGTCTCTCTCTGTCTCAAAAATAAATAAAACGTTAAAAAAAAAAAAAAAGAAGCTTGAGAGTATCTGGAATTAAAACAGACCCTAAATTCAAAGACAGGTCATTTGAAGAAAAGGGGAAGCAATCAGGAACACAAGAGGGTGGCCATGTGAGGAAGGAGGTAGTCACTGGAGTGCTTCTTCTATAAGCCAAAGAATGCCAAAGACCCAAATTCTCCCTCATGGCCTCTGGGCAGAACTAATCCTGCTGATACCTTAATTTCAGGCTTCCAGCCTCCAGCATTGTGAGAGAATAAATGTCTATTGTTTTAAGTCATTCTGTTTGTCACAGTTTGTCAAAACAGCCCTAAGAAATGAATACACTAATCATATATTGGGCACTTACTATGGCCAAGTGTTTTCCAAACACTTTAGATGGATTAATTCATTGAATCCTAAAAACAATGCTATGAGTTAGAAATATTGTCTCCATTTTATAAATGAGGAAACTGTAGTACAAAGAGTGTATGAGGTGAGATCACACAGAAAGGGACAAAGTCAACACCAGAACCCTGAAAGTCTGACACCACAGCATGTGCTTTTAACTACTATATTATACTTTCTTTTACCAGAAGAACAAAGTGTACCTTGGGTATAAAGGGAGATAAGCAGACATATAAAAAGGTCAGTTTACAGGGACCTTGAAAAGAAGACAAAAGATTTTCTCCATGACACAGCAACAAATGGGTTAGGCTTTTAATGTATTGCCAAGTGCATTGGTTCAACCTTCAACATATATCTTGAATCTGCCTGCTTTAATCCACCTTTAAATAACACTGTTCCCGAATAAGCTACCAACATCACTAACCTAGAACAAATATCAACCTCCTATGTAGTAGCAAAGTTTTACTCTTGCCCTTTTGAACCATTCTCCACACAAGCCTCATTTCCCTTTTAAAAACAAGTCATCTCACTTATCTTAAAATCACCAATGACTTCCCAGTGGTCATAGAATAAAATCCAAAGCAAGGTCCTCCATGATCTGGCTTCCTCTTCAACATCATCTCATATCATCACTCTCATCCTTCATTATGCTCCATCAATAATGGGCTCCTTTCTGTTTTACAAACACATCAAGCCCTTATCTGTCTCTGGGCCTTGGTAATTATTGTTTCCTCTGCAAGAAGTCCTTTCTTTCCCATTCCTGTGTGGCTAGCCCATCCTCACCCTCCAGATTCCAGCTCACATGGCATCTCCCAAGAGAGGTCTTCACTCAGCACCTACCTCAGGTGCTGTCCTGATGTCACTCCATCATGTGTTTATTATTGTCATAGCACTTACCACAATGTAAGAATCTCATTTATTTACTTATATACTATCTAGTGTAACAAAGAGCAGAATGTCCAAGAGGGCAGGGAATTTGTATAGCTTTTGTGCCACTAAAACACAGCACCCAAAACGGTGACTGGCACATAACAAAAACCAGCAAACATTTGTCATAAGCATTGAGGAAATTGCATGATGGACTAGGATTCTAAGAAACTTGGTCTGTGTAGCAGAGTACAGGATGGCTTCCAAAAAGGCACAAACTAGAGAAATACACAGATTAGGAGGCTGTTAGTGCAAACTAGTGGTGAATGTTTGAGGGCCTGGATAAGAACCGCATAGGCAAAAACAGCAAAGAAAGACTGAAATACAGAGACCTCTAGGACATAAAGGCAAAAAAATTTGGTGACCCATTAAATACACAGGATACAGGAATAGTAATGTTGAAAGTCAAGAATTTTCCCAAGCCTTAGAGCTCAGGTTCATGGAATACTTCCATAACATTTGGTCTACACTTCATAATTTCATTTTTGGTCTATCCAACAGTAACCAAACATAAACTAAGAACCAGCAGAGATACTCAGGAGGCTTACTAAACTTCACAGAAGTTTCACCCAGTGCAACTAATGTGAGAAGCATCATTGTTACCAAAACCAAACAACAACAATGCAAAACCTATTATATCCATGTTTACCAGAAAGAATGCTAGACTGAACAGCCGTAAAAGTACATTATACGTAAGAATCAAATACATCAGGGTACTCTGTTGCAAATCACAGATAGAAATTGATGTCAAATGGCACTAAAACCAAACAAAAACCAAACAAACTTGATTTCAAAAGGTTATAAGGCAGGTAAGTCATGGCAGGTAAGTCAATGATCCTCTGAACATGACAAGGCACTGGTTTTTCTCCTGAAAGGAGACCACAGGAATGGTGGACAGCTGCGGTTGTTGTTACAGGCACCATAATGCTATTTAACTGTAACAATTAATGCATCATAATTATTGTAAGTTATTTGATGTTATTTTGATCATTTTAATGACTTCCAGTGCTCCACCAAAATTTTCAGTATCCAAAACGATCTCTAAAATAAAAAATATTTAACATTAAAAAAAATTTTTTAAAGAAAAAGGGGAGCACCACGGTGGCTCAGTCGGTTGAGGGATCAACTTCGGCTCAGGTCAGTATCACACAGCTCATGATCTCAAGCCCCGCGACGGGCTCTGTGCTGACAGCTTGGAGCCTGGAGCCTGCTTTGGATTCTGTGTCTCCCTCTCTCTCTGCCCCTAACCCACTTGCATTATGTCTCTGTCATTCTCAAAAATAAATAAACATTAAAAAAATGTTTTAAAGAAAAAATATTTGAGAATCACTGATCTGCAATATTTTAAGCATCATACTAAGTACTATGCAAATACAAATGATTAGGTTGCAGTCTCATAAGGCTTATAAAACTCATAAGACCTCTTAAGGAAAAGAAACACATACACAAACAATTTATAGAAAGAGACATATGGATCAACTTCTGGTATGATAGCATGAGGAGCTCCACTAATCGGTTTAAAACTAGGAAAAAAACCTGGCAGAATTATTAAAAACTGGTGAAATTATCTTTAAAAATTTAAAGCTTCTTCAAATGGTCCTAATGGCAAATAGCAAATGAAAAAAAAACATCTATTCAAGAAAATCTATGGAAATCGTGCAAGAAAGGCAAAACGGTAACATTTGTACCAACACTGCTCCCTCTCTTTCTGCTCCTAGTTCAGAGATAAACAGTGAAATTTTACAATGATAAAAGGGTCAATTCATCAGGAAGATAAAACAATTATAAGCAAATATGCAGGAAGTAACAATTCACTGAAGTATATGAAGCACAAACTTACAGAATTAAAAGGAGGAAGATAATTCTGCAATAATATTTTAATACTCTACTTTCAATAATGGAGAGGAAAATCTAGACAGAAGACCAAGGAAATAGAAGACTTGAATGACACTATAAACCAACTAACCCAAGAGACATCTAAAGAACACCCCACCAAACAAATGAATATATATTATTTTTAAGCACAAAATGGAACATTCTCCAGAACAGACTATATGGTAGGGATAGAAAAGACAGAAATAATACAATCTATTTTCTGCAACAAAAATGGAATGGGATTAAAAATTAATAACAGGTACATTTTGGGAAACTTATGAATGTGTTTAATTCTTCTTTTAATGCTCCATCAAAATTTTCAGTATTCAAAACGGTCTCTAAAATAAAAAAACCCAGCAGAGATACTCAGGAGGCTTACTGAACATCACAGAAGTTTCACCCTGTACGACTAATGCAAGAAGCATCATTTTTGCCAAAACCAAACAACAACATAAAACCTATTATATCCATGTATACCAGAAAGAATGCTGGACTGAACAGCTATAAAAATGCATTATATGTAAGAATCAAATACATCAGGGTACTCTTCTGCAAATCACAGATACATACTCCTTGCTATGGACTGAATGCTTGTGTTCCCCAAGCAAAATTCATACTTTGAACTCCTAACTCCCAAAGTGATGGTATTAGGAGGTGGCATTCTTGGCAGGTAATTAAGTCATGAAGGTGGAGACTTCATGAATGGGATTAGTTCCCTTTTAAGAACATAAGCTGCTCCCTCTCTTTGTTCTTGAAAATGTGAAAATATGAGAAGATGGACATTAGCACATCCGGAAGAGAACTCTCACCAGAACCCAATCATGCTGGCACCCTGACCTTGGACTTCCAGACTCCAGAACCATGAGAACTAACTTTGTGTTGTTGATAAGCCACCAAGTTTATGGTATTTTCTTATAGCAGCCCAAACTGACTAAGACACTCCTAAATAGCCAATGGGTCAAAGAAAAAAATCAAAAGGAAAATCAGAAAAAAAAAAATCTGCTAAATGACAGAAAGGAAGCCAACAAGGAAATAAAAGATCATATAGAGAGTAAAAACTAATTCTATTTAGGAAAACCAAGAAAGTTCTGCAGTGGAAGCAACATCTGAGGTAGGTCTTAAAAGATGAGTATGAATTTACCTGAAGACAGGGAGAAAGAGAATAAAGCAAAAATTTAAAATAATAATAATAATAATAATACAATGATAATAATAATAACAACAACAATAATAATAATAATAATAATAATAATAATAATAAAAGTAGCTTACCAAAGCAGGCAGGTATTGAAGTAGATGATACATTCTACAATAATAAGCACATCAAAGTGACTGGAGTGTAGGGCATGTTTCAGGGGCATGCAATGGAGGAAGATGATGCTGGGAAGGGTGGTTAGGACCCAGAGGTTAATGAGCCAGCACACTATGCCATGGAGCATGGACTCTATTTTGGGCAACAGGACATCATTAACCTTTGTAAAAAGGTTGTGTTTTATATCACATTCTATCTCACAGCATTCGTGTGTATTACCATTTTTTTCTCCAATGTATAATACAAGTTTTTCCAGTCAGATAAAATATCCTGGACTTCCTCTGGCTCCATCACAGTTAGTGGTGCAATGCTGAGGACACTGAAGCAATTTAATAAAACAATTACTTTTTTACTGCACCAACAGCACAAAATTCCTAGAGATGTTTTGACCATAAACCAACAAGCATTTCTTTTATTTTTTAATTCATTTAGTCTTGTTGGCTATCCAATATGACTGAACAAATTATAACTGAATTGTGCTCCTTACTCTTTAATGCCACTAGGAAAGAAATCTTAATGTCCTCTTTTCATTCTTCTAAGTAGCAATTTTTAAAGTGACAATGCTTAACAGGAAATGAGACCAATTAAGCACCAGATCTTTGTTACTGTGGTTTATATCCACAAGAAGGTAAAAGCCATCTGCATCTAAAGACCATAATAAAATCTGCAGCACAGCAATGTGACAAATATATTTTTATTGTAACTGTTCTAAAGAAAAATTGTAATGAAATAAAAGCACCATGATTTAGAAACCTACCAGCAAATTTAATCTGAAAGCATAGATCCTTACCACCATTCACTATGAAAAGAGTATCTCCCACTTCTAAGAAATTAAAAAGACACACATGGGATTGGGTACTACAGTAAACATGTAAAAGGACAGTGGAGTAGAAGAGACCATCTGGCTGAGGTGATAAAGCCAAAAACATTATCTGACTCAATCATCTTTGTTTCATAATTTCCACAAGCAAGCTTAATAGCTTGAAAACAAAAGCAGAGAAAGCAGGTGGGCAGAGGCAGTCTAGGGTTGAGAGGAATACAGGAAAAGTCAAAGAGAACCTTCCAAGATGCTATTAAAGGCACTGTTATGATGGCTTATGGTTGTGGTGGAATCCAAGGTTTGGGTGGAGACAACCAGAGTAAGAAATTGAGAAGAAAGGCTGTAGTCTACTGAAAGGAAACTTGAAAGGAAAGTCCAGATTCTTGGAAGAAGGAGCTTGGAGAGGGGCGAACTGGAATGACAAAGATGACATTACCCTAGGGTACCATGAGTAAAGAGAAAATAAAGATAATACCACCAAGAATGCCTGTGACCTGTGGCATTAAGAATGCCACAGACAAGGAAGGTAGCAGGCCTTGAGAGGAAGAAGAAATCTGAATGAGGAGCTGCCATCCAGGACAGAGGGAAAATGCCCAGAAGGACAGCAAACACTGGGGACATGGCTGGGACAATGGGAATTAGGAAACAAATGCCTATGCAGACCTGTTGTCTTAAGAGAAATTGTTAAATAATTTTGTAGAACAATGCTCTGGAAATCATATGAGTAGGAAAAAAAAATATGACAGACTCCTCCTCTATTTTTATAAGAATAAGTGGGAGTAAGAGAATTATCCATGATAGAGTCTGGAGAGAAGTAGTCAAGGGCAAATGTCAGAAGTGTACATCAATTATTAAAGAAGTTGAGTAGATTCCTCCTTTATGTATTTAGAGACTGTAGCCATCTTTACTAAATTGGCAATGCTCTAGCTAAGACTACTAAAGAGGTACCTGAGGGGTGGGGGGACATTTATTCTACAACTAGTATTCAAGTTAAGCTAGCTTCAACAAGATGGTGTAATCTAGATCAATGCTTTTCGTATTTTAATGTTCATAGAAACCACCAGGGGATCTTGTTAAAATTTAAATTCTGCCTCAAGAGATCAGGGCTTAGACCTGAAAGTGTGTATTTCTAACAAGCTCCCAGGTGATACTTATGTAATGGTATGCAAACCACTAACAGTAACAAGGACCTAGATTTCAGGACCTTCAAAATATGTGATGGGTGTGTGCCTTTAAGGAATGTTTCTCAAACTCTAGAGTCCATGTAAATCACTTTGGAATTTTGTTAAAATGCAGATATGGTTCAGCAGATCTCAGGTGGAGCCAAATATTCCACATTTCTCAACATCCCAGGTGTAAAGATACTGCTGGTTCATAGACTATATGTTGATCAGTAGGGAATTATAGAGCATACATACACTTAAACCCTAGTTTTGCCTAACATGATTCATGCTGTCAGGATATACTTTCTATTATCCAAAATCAATTGGATAAAGCAATACAGACAGAGGTTTCTCCTGACATTTTTCAAAAAATCAAAATGTTTGCAATAAAATAATAATAATAATAATAATAATAATAATAATAATAATATAACCACAAAATAAAATTGTCTAATTATATATTGCCAGGGGGAGATATCATCCTAAAATAATCTCAGCCATCGGGCAACCAGACATTGCCTACCTTTGTAAAAATATCAAGAGAGCACTAAGTGTCCCACTATCAGTGAGGATTAGAGCCAGGAACGATTTTCAGAAACCAAGTGTAGGAATTATTTTAAGAATTTGCAAACAATCCCTGCTTTCTAGCTAACTGTCTAATTCCCACAACTATACAAGAATTTCTTCTGATTTGCAAAATAAGTGAAGGCAAAAGACAGAACCAGAATATTAAATAAATTTGCATCTAGTTTTATGATGAGTATATAAGAAAAATTCAAAAAATAACTAGTAATACATTTTCCTATTCATAAATGTGATATACAACCATAGCTACCTAAGCACACATAACCTCAGGAGGGAAAGACCTGACTTCCATAAGGAAACATGATATCTGACCAACCTATTTGAATTTCTGAAAGGGGTGCCCATAGACAGAGAAACATCTGGTCAAGTTTAACTCTAACAAGATATTTTAAATCAAGTTAATATGGGATAGGAAGTCTTTAGAATATCCAACTAAGTGAGGGCTTTGCCTAACATTATTCAGGGTAGCCAGGATATAGTTCCAAACACCCAAAATAAGTATGACAAAACAAAATAGGTTCCAAGTTGTTTTTTTTTTTTAATTAGAAACTTGAAATTTTCTGCAAAAAAAATTATTTAATGGCAGTTGCCTAATTTTATGTTAATCATAAATAATTAATTTAGGGAGAAGAAAAAAGACAATAATGAACAGGAACTTCTCTGATCAAAGTAGTATACACAAGTGCTGCTCAGAAAGCCTTTCTAATACAGTGTTTATTTAATATGTTTATAAAGAAGTGTAGAGTGAAATCTCCAGCTCAAGCATGACAAAGGCTCTGTGAGACAATGAAAGTTCAAGAAGTCTGCAATATAATGCAAGATTGTGTATCTTTATGGTTAGACAGAAAACTGCAAATAGAGAAACACACTCCCTCTACCATGCGTTGAAGACAGTTGAATAAAACACACCCATGGTCTTCTGGGAGCTTAAATCTTACAGAGAGGAAGAAATGAAAATTATTGTTTGCAATCAATGAAAGGACTAATGGAGCTGTGTGCTTACAGTTATGAGGTGCAGGGATAGAGTGACTGGGTTGGGGTTCATGAAAGACTTCACAGCATGACACCATCATAGAGGATGGGAAGGAATTTGCATAGAGAGCATTATGCAACAAGGTCTTCCAGGGAGAGACAACAGCTGACCCTTGGACATAAAACTGTGGCTTAGATCAAGAAGAAGAAGAGAGAGAGAAAGGGGCTGAATGTGTACTTGAACAAATCATAGCTGAGAACTTCCCTGATCTAGGGAAGGAAACAGGCATTGAAATCCAAGAGGCACAGAGAACTCCCTTCAGACGTAACTTGAATCGATCTTCTGCATGACATATCATAGTGAAACTGGCAAAATACAAGGATAAAGAGAGACTTCTGAAAGCAGCTAGGGATAAACAGGCCCTAACATACAAAGGTAGACACATAAGGGTAGTAGCAGACCTATCTACTGAAACTTGGCAGGCCAGAAAGGAATGGCAGGAAATCTTCCATATGATGAACAGAAAAAATATGCAGCTGAGAATCTTTTACCACCAAGACTGTCATTAAGAATAGAAGGAGGGGCGCCTGGGTGGCGCAGTCGGTTAAGCGTCCGACTTCAGCCAGGTCACGATCTCGCGGTCTGTGAGTTCGAGCCCCGCGTCAGGCTCTGGGCTGATGGCTCAGAGCCTGGAGCCTGTTTCCGATTCTGTGTCTCCCTCTCTCTCTGCCCCTCCCCCGTTCATGCTCTGTCTCTCTCTGTCAAAAATAAACATTGAAAAAAAATTAAAAAAAAAAAAGAATAGAAGGAGAGATTGAGGTTTTCCAAAACAAACAAAAACTGAAGGAATTCATCACCACTAAACCAGCCCTATAAGAGATCCTAAGACGGACTCTGTAAGTGAAATTTTGCAAGGACCACAAAGTACCAGAGACATCACTACAAGCATGAAACCTACAGACATCACAATGACTCTAAACCCGTATCTTTCAATAATAACACTGAATGTAAATGGACTAAATGCTCCAACCAAAAGACATAGGGTAGCAGAATGGATAAACAAACAAGACCCATCTATTTGCAGTCTACAAGAGACTCATTTTAAAACTGAGGAAACCTTCAGATTAAAAGTGAGGGGATGGAAACTACCTATCATGCTACTGAAAGTCAAAAGAAAGCTGGAGTAGCCATTCTTATATCAGACAACTAGACTTTAAATTAAAGGCTGTAACAAGAGATGAAGAAGGGCACTGTATAATATTTATAGGGTCTATCCTTCAAGAAGAGCTAACAATTATAAATGTCTATGCACCGAATTCAGAAAACCCCCAAATATATAAAACAATTTATCACAAACATAAGCAAACTTATTGATAACAATGTGGTAATTGCAGGAGACTTTAGTACTCCACTTACAACAATGGATAGATCATCTAGAGACAGGATCAATAAAGAAACAAGGGCCTTGAATGATACATTGGGTCAAATGGACTTGACAGATATATTTAGAACTCTGCATCCAAAAGCAACAGAATATATTTTCTTCTTGAATGCACATGCAACAATCTCCAAGATAGATCATATACCGGGTCACAAAACAGCCCTTCATAAGTATACAAGAATTGAGATCATACCATGCATACTTTCAGACCACAATGCTATTAAACTTGAAATCAACCACAGAAAAAAGTCTGGAAAACCTCCAAAAGCATGGAGGTTAAAGAACACCCTACTAATGAATGAATGGGTCAACCAGGCAATTAGAGAAGGAATTAAAAGATATATGAAACATATGAAAATGAAAATACGACATTCCAAACGCTTTGGGATGCAGCGAAGGCAGTCCTGAGAGGAAAATACATTGCAATCCACACCTATCTCAAGAAACAAGAAAAATACCAAATACAAAATCTAACAGCACACCTACAGGAACTAAAAGCAGAACAGCAAAGACACCCCAAACCCAGCAGAAGAAGAGAAATAATAAAGATCAGAGCAGAAATAAACAATATAGAATGTAAAAAACAGTAGAACACATCAATGAAACCAAGAGTTGGGTTTTTGAAAAAATAAACAAAATTGATAAACCTCTAGCCAGGCTTCTCAAAAAGAAAAGGGAGAGGACCCAAATAGATAAAATCCTAAGTGAAAATGGAATTATTACAACCAAACTCTCAGAAATACAAGCAATTATCAGGGAATACTATGTAAAACTCTATGCCAACAAACTGGACAACCTGGAAGAAATGGACAAATTCCTAAGCACCCGCACACTTCCAAAACTCAAACAGGAAGAAATAGAAAACTTGAACAGACCCATAACCAGCAAAGAAATGGAATCAGTTATCAAAAATCTCCCAACAAATAAGAGTCCAGGACCAGAGGGCTTCCCTGGGGAATTCTACCAGACATTTAAAGCAGAGATAATACCTATGCTTCTCAAGCTGTTCCAAACAAAACAGAAAGGGAAGGAAAACTTCCAGACTCATTCTATGAAGCCAGCGTTACTTTGATTCCTAAACCAGATAGAAAGAACATACTTAAACATCATAAAAGCCATTTATGAAAAGCCCACAGCTAATATCATCTTCAATGGGGAAAAACTGAGAGCTTTCCCTCTGAGATCAGGAAAACAACAGGGATGTCCACTCTCATCCCTGTTGTTTAACATAGTGTTAGAACTTCTAGCATCAGCAATCAGACAACATAATGAAATCAAAGGTATCAAAATTGGCAAAGATGAAGTGAAGCTTTCGATTTTTGCAGATGGCATGATACTATACATGGAAAACCCGACAGACTCCACCAAAAGTCTGCTAGAACTGATACATGAATTCAGCAAAGTCGCAGGATACAAAATCACTGTAAAGAAATCAGTTGCATTCTTATACACCAATAAAGAAGCAACAGAAATACAAATAAAGAAACTGATCCCATTCACAATTGCATCAAGAATCATAAAATACTGAAGAATAAACCTAACCAAAGATGCAAAAGATCTGTATGCTGAAAATTATACAAAGCTTATGAAGGAAATTGAAGAAGATACAAAGAAATGGAAAAACATTCCATGCTCATGGATTGGAAGAATAAATATTGTCAAAATGTCAATACTACCCAAAGCTATCTACACATCCAATGCAATCCAAATCAAAATTGCACCAGCATTCTTCTCGAAGCTAGAACAAGCAATCCTAAAATTCATATGGAACCACAAAAGGCCCCGAATAGCCAAAGGAATTTTGAAGAAGAAAACCAAAGCAGGAGGCATCACAATCCCAGACTTTAGCCTCTACTACAAAGCTGTAATCATCAAGACAGTATAGTATTGGCACAAAAACAGACACATAGACCAATGGAATAGAATAGAGACTCCACAACTGGACCCACAAATGTATGACCAACTAATCTTTGACAAAGCAGGAAAGAATATCCAATGGAAAGAAGACAGTCTCTATAACAAAAGGTGCTGGGAGAACTGGACAGCAACATGTAGAAGAATGAAACTAGACCACTTTCTCACACCATTCACAAAAATAAACTCAAAATGGATGAAGGACCTGAATGTGAGACAGGAAGCCATCAAAACCCTAGAGGAGAAAGCAGGAAAAAGCCTCTCTGACCTCAGTCGTAGCAATTTGTTACTTGAGACATCCCCAAAGGCAAGGGAATTAAAAGCAAAAATGAACTACTGGGACCTCATGAAGATAAAAAGCTTCTGCACAGCAAAGGAAACGATCAACAAAACTAAAAGGCAACTGATGGAATGGGAAAAGATATTTGCAAATTACATATCATACAAAGGGCTAGCATCTAAAATCTATAAAGAACTCATTAAACTCCACACGTGAAAAAAAATAATCCAGTGAAGAAATGGGCAGAAGACATGAATAGACACTTTTCTAGAGAAGACATCCAGATGGCCAACAGGCACATGAAAAGATGTTCAATGTCACTCCTCATCAGGGAAATACAAATCAAAACCACACTGAGGTACCACCTCATGCCGGTCAGAGTGGCTAAAATGAACAAAGCAGGAGACTATAGATGCTGGAGAGGATGTAGAGAAATGGGAACCCTCTTGCACTGTTGGATGGAATGCAAACTGGTGCAGCCACTCTGGAAAACATTGTGGAAGTTTCTCAAAAAATTAAAAATAGATCTACCCTATCACCCAGCAATAGCACTGCTAGAATTTACCCAAGGGATACAGGAGGGCTGATGCATAGGGGCACTTGTACCCCAATGTTTATAGAAGTACTTTCAACAATAGCCAAATTATGTAAAGAGCCTAAATGTCCATCAACTGATGAATGGATAAAGAATTTGTGGTTTATATATACAATGGAATACTACTTGGCAATGAGAAAAAATGAAATCATGCCATTTGCAGCAACATGGATGGAACTGGAAGGTATTATGCTAAGTGAAATAAGTCAGGCAGAGAAAGACAGATACCATATGTTTTCACTCCTATGTGAAACCTGAGAAACTTAACAGAAGACCAGGGGGGAGGCGAAAGGGGGGGGGGGGAAGTTACAAAGAGGAAAGGAGGCAAACCATAAGAGACTATTAAATACTGAGAACAAACTGAGGGTTGATGGGGGAGGTGGGGGAGAGGAGAAGGTGGGTGATGGGCATTGAGGAGGACACCTGTTGGGATGAGCACTGGGTGGTGTTGTATGGAAATCGATTTGACAATAAATTATATATGTGTGTATATATGTGTGTATATGTGTGTATATAAGCGTAACTGTGGCTTGGGAGAAAGAGGTAAAGGGACACAAGGCTGGAAAGGTCATCAGGATGGAGACCACAAATGGCCTTTAATACAATGCCAGAGCCCAAAGAACAACTTCAAAGGCATCTTGTTAAGTAAGACAAATTGTGCAGAAAGTAAAAACAAAAATTATTAAAAAAACTAAAAAATCATTATTTACAAAACCATGGCTTAAATAAGGTTTCCTTGGAAATATCTAATAGGACGTGAGAAGATCCAGATAAAAGCTTTTACATATTCAGAAAATGAAGGGAAGAGGTTAATATACCATGACAAACTGCAAAGATTAAGGTTCTAAAGTTTGGACCAGAGAAGACTGAAGTCTATAAAATCATGGCATCAATAAGGTCTTTTTGTCTAAATTTCAGAACACTAACTTAAAGGAAAATCCTTGAAGCTTGAGGGAAAAAAAGTGATTCTGGAGCATATAAGAATTGTATAAATGTTCCACCCAATTCAACTTTCAATGCTAAGCCAGTCTTCCCCTGGTAAAGTCTTACTCGTTGTTCCAGACCCACCTTATGTCACCACTACACCTCCACCGATCAGAATTCCTTCTTCCCTCCCAAAGACTTCCACAGCATATGTCAGCTCTTAACACAGCCTTTCTCCTGTCTCTCCAAACTGTAACTAAATTTCCTAAGGCTAGGCAACATAGTTTATTGGTATTTGTATACCCAACAGTACTTTGATTCAATAAATGCATATTGATTTAATGCAAAAATATTCATGGAGAGCCTATTAAATGCAAAGCACTGTATTTAATACTTCTACACAAAAAAAGAAATGAAAGACACAATCTTTACCCTGACAGACCTCACATCTGATAGGGAGGTTAGGTAAAGAAACGTTACTTTAATACAAAATCAAGGAAGAAGATACAAAGGATTCATTTGTATATTTTTTTTCATTCATCCCCTACCTCATTCTGAAAGATTTTTAACCACTTCTGCAAATACGGCATCATACTAAAAAGGCTAGCTATTGAAGTAAAATAAAGTAATAATAAAAGAAACAAGATGGACTCAAGGAAGTTCACCATAGTCTAACAGAAGTTTATTTAGAGATAGATAGCAAAATCATGAGTTAGTGGATTCTCAGCAACAGTTGCTCTGAGGTTCATCTTTCCCTGACAATAAAACCTTTAAGCACTTTCTTCTATGGATGTTCATAAAGCAAACACTGTGTTGCATGAACCAACTCCACTGTGATGAATACAATAATCACTTCCCTGAGGCTGTTTATGCATAATGACCCTTCATCTGGCCAAGACCTAATGCGACAGTACAACTAAGTAAAAACAACTCTCAAGGGGAGTAAAACATAGCTCTATGATGGTCTAGCTTGAATTAGGTAAAAAAAAAAAAAAAAATTGAATCTCTAACAGGATGGATGTATTACATATTCCTCTGGAATCTTCCACAAATATTACTTACCATGACTGAGTTTCATTAAGGATAAGTAGCACAGGGGCGCCTGGGTGGCGCAGTCGGTTACGCGTCCGACTTCAGCCAGGTCACGATCTCGCGGTCCGTGAGTTCGAGCCCCGCATCGGGCTCTGGGCTGATGGCTCAGAGCCTGGAGCCTGTTTCTGATTCTGTGTCTCCCTCTCTCTCTGCCCCTCCCCCGTTCATGCTCTGTCTCTCTCTGTCCCAAAAATAAATAAAAAACGTTGAAAAAAAAATTTAAAAAAAAAAAAAAAAAAAGGATAAGTAGCACAGAGTTAGAAACTGTGGTCTCTGAGAAGAAATAAGACCCAAATAAGGGCATAACGAACTTTGCCAATCAACTGAACAACAGCCAGGATTGCATCATCTCAGGAAGACCTAACGGCTGCATGTGGATATTATCCCATTCTTTATCAGAGGGAGACTAGGATTTCTTTCAGAAAAGGTCATGGGTCCTTTTTAAAACTCATCACTGGGTGCCTTAGATCCTAGAGACTTGGGGCCTAGTCACAACCAATTTTAGGATACACAATTTTTAAGGTCAGCATTCCCAATCACCATATTATAAAAGAAAACACTTGATAAGACATCTTTAGAATAATTAACATTAGGTAATGTTTCAAGATACCTTTCAAGATAAACTGGCTCCAAAACATACTCTCCCTAGGTAAGTGAGATGATTTACTCTATGTGGCTGTTAGCTACAAACTAATAAAATGCTAAAGGATGTCTGCAATTGATTTTAGAGAATGTTCTATGAAACCATTCTTAATGACAATAATTAGAAATAAGAAACAATTTCTTTAAACACCACCTCTAGTTTGTGGCAATAAATTCCAAATACCAGCATAATAAAGAACTTTGTTTCTCTTCTTTCAGTGGAAAGAAATGTGAGTGACATATTCCCTGCTCACTTAGTAGTGAATCAAGCTATTAAGACATAAAATGGAATTCCAAACATATTCCTGCTTTACTTGACCAAAAGTATTTACTGAAGTGTCAGGAAAACATTTATAGATTCTGATTTTGACCATGACTGTTACATTAAGGCACCATAATTGCATGGAAGAGAGAGGAGAGCACCTATATCATAAAATAGACATAAATTAGTCTTCTGTTCCACAAAATCAAGACTCCCCCACCAAAATAATACTAATAGTAGCAATAGTAGTTAGTAGTAGTGAGGATGATGATAATGACAATAATAATGCTAAGGCTTCATTATTCAAACAAAAAGATATTTCCTTCATGGTATTGAATATGAAAAACAGCAAAAGCTGCTTCCTAGTTTTGTTCAGTTTCCATGAGCTTAAAAGCTGCCAGATATTCTGATTTGAGTCTAGTGTTGGGGGAAAGATGATGATTCTTTTAAAAAGGTGGGGAAGGGGGATTTCTGTGTCCTATCACAAGAACCAGAAATGTAGAGCCAACATGGGTGAAGGGTAGAAGCCAGGACTTTGAAATGGTCCTCAGTTTCAAAGATGGACAATTCACTGGGCTGGTCCTTACACAAGTATAGTTACAAGAAAGCAAGAGAAGGAAGTGTTGAAGTCTATAAAGTCTGCGATATTTTATTTTCATCCATAAGGCTGAGAAATGTAAACTGTATAAAAGTCAACCTAATAGAATCTAAGTTTCCATAAGTATAATAATCAAATTCACTCCACAAGTAAACATCAGATTTGCCCACCATATACTTCCTAAGAGTCACATGAAGACTGTCTTGCAATTTAATTTGGGTTTATGTATGTATGTATGTATGTATGTATGTATGTATTTAGCTTGTTGTTTTTGTTGTTACTGCTGTTTCTGAGGCACTGACATATGTATATTAAACAAAGTGCTTACGTGAGTTCCAAAAAAAAGGAGACATCACACCCAGTTGTGGGTAAGTGTAGGAATAAAGATTGTCATTGTAGGGTTGGCCAAACTTCGTCAAAAGGAATTAAGTATTCTATAAGAAGCTATTTCTCTTTGCCTTAGGGAAAAAAAATATTTTTTTAAATTAAGACTTAGGGAATTTATTTAAGAAGTAAAGAAAAGCCTTGAAAGACAAGTTGGTGGCAAATTCTGAATGGACTTCAATACTGAGGCAAGGTTTAAGCAATGGTGAAGGTGTTGAACTGAACTGGATGTGAAATTACAACACTGGGCAAGTATCCCAGGTTATTCTTTCAGTGACTCCAAAGGGATATACAAATCACAGGACCAATTCTGGGAGTTTTAGGGAAGAGATCCAAACTATTTGGGAGTTCCAGAGAGTAACCTAAAGCATCCTCCAATGCTTTAAAAAAAATCATTAATATAATTACCTTCCTTATCCTTGACTGTTTTGTCTTTGCATTAAGTGTTCTGTACCCACAGAAGCATTTTGACCTTGTCACAGCCCCAGATCTTACATTTTAAAGGCCATCTGAATTGGAATTTTATTAGTGAACATAGTAAGTATTAGTACAGTTAAATCTCCCTTAATATCCATCACCTCAAAGGGAGGTCCTTGAATTGAGTCATACCCTATTCAAACACACCTACTAACTTATACTAGGTTAGACATTACTGTAAATCAGTAACCTACGCCCTATCTCTTAATGTCTTCCCTACCCCAACTTGCTACTACAAAGAAAATGACAATGTAATTCAATCACTTCCCATACTTACAGCAGTAATTCCACATCTTTCTTAATTTGTTTTAAAAAGGCTTTCTTCAGCAGTGTGGAGGTTCCTCAGAAAATTAAAAATAGACCTACCCTATGACCCAGCAATAGCACTGCTAGGAATTTATCCAAGGGATACAGGAGTACTGATGCATAGGGGCACTTGTACCCCAATGTTCATAGCAGCACTCTCAACAATAGCCAAATTATGGAAAGAGCCTAAATGTCCATCAGCTGATGAATGGATAAAGAAATTGTGGTTTATATACACAATGGAATACTATGTGGCAATGAGAAAAAATGAAATATGGCCCTTTGTAGCAACGTGGATGGAACTGGAGAGTGTAATGCTAAGTGAAATAAGCCATACAGAGAAAGACAGATACCATATGGTTTCACTCTTATGTGGATCCTGAGAAACTTAACAGGAACCCATGGGGGAGGGGAAGGAAAAAAAAAAAAAAAAAGAGGTTAGAGTGGGAGAGAGCCAAAGCATAAGAGACTGTTAAAAACTGAGAACAGAGGGTTGATGGGGGGTGGGAGGGAGGGGAGGGTGGGTGATGGGTATTGAGGAGGGCACCTTTTGGGATGAGCACTGGGTGTTGTATGGAAACCAATTTGTCAATAAATTTCATAAAAAAAAAAAAAGAAAAAAAAAAAGAAAATAAAGTTTAATAGAATAAATGCTTTATCTCAAAAAAAATAAATAAATAAAAAATAAAAAGGCTTTCTTCAAATATAAAGGTTATGCTACTGACCCACTATCGCTGGATCATGTGCATTAAGTAGGCTGCCGGGGAGTGAGGATGCTGAGTCCTTTCACACTCCACTGCCAAGTGCCCTTTGCAGAAAATCACTCACACATGCAACACACAACATGAGACAAAATATAAAGTGAGGAGGAATATTCCTGTAAATACACTGAAGGCAGTAAATAAACTGTTTTATGTACTTACTAAATTCTGGCCCTATTTGTACCATTTCTGGGATGTCTTCAATGCCTTCAGAGGTAATTTTAAAATACAATTAGTGTTTATTAAAACCTGATGGATGGGCTTCTTTTTAAAAAATGAAGTTAAGTATTTAAATCTTGCAGGCTCCCTTTATATCAGAAGTCAGCACCCCTATAAGAAATGATGTGCCAAGTTGCTGATTCCAATTTCTGGCAAGCAAGGGGAAAAGAGCAGCAGAAGCTCAGAATGGGCACCTCAAAAATATCTCTGATGCCTACATACATGAGGCCTTTCTGACAAATATATTTCAAATTGACCTTTGTTTGATCTTGTATAATTCCTTTTATATGCTTCATTTTTCCCCAAATGACACTTATCACTATTTAATATACTATGTTGTTTTTATGTTTATTTATTTATTTGTTTATTTATTTATTTATTTAAGAGAGAGAGGGACAGAGACAGAGAGAGAGAGAGAGAGAGAGAGAGAGAGAATGAATCCCAAGCAGGCTCCACGCTGTTAGGGCAGTTCAGTGGGGCTCACTCTCAAAAATCACAAGATCATTACCTGAGCTGAAATCAAGAGTTGCACGCTTAACTGACTGAGCCACCCAGGCACCCCCAAGTATGTTTTTTTTATTATTATTCACTTCTCCATGGCAGAGATTTTTGCCTGTTTTATATCCCCAGTGCCTAGAACCTAGCAGGATTTCAGTAGCTATTTGTGGGAGAAAAGAAGAAAGGAAGGAAGGAAGGGAAGAAGGTAGTTAATCCAAGTAAAGATCCTATAGGAGGTATCTGTCTGCATCCCATACTCTACTATGTAACTGTAATTAGAAACGCTTCCTCAGGGCCCAAGTGGCTCAGTCAGTCAAACGTCTTTTCTTTCGGCTCAGGTCATGATCTCATGGTTCGTGAGGTCAGGCTTTGCACAGTGTGGAGCCTGCTTGGGATTTTCTCTCTCTCTCTCCCAAAAGTAAATAAACTTTAAAAAAAAGAAAAAAGAAAGAAAAAGAAACCAACCCTCCCTTAAAATTAGATGAGACCAACTACTAAGGAAATGAATGTTTTTCTAGATGCAAAGAAGCAATGAAGAGTCACAAATAATAGTATGCAATCTGGGGAGATTCAGTCCGAAGAGAGTTTTTAAGGAGCAGTAACCAAAAATGTTAAGAAAGAAAACAGAACTTGCCAGATGACCAGTGGTCACAGCAGCTCACATCATCTGAATTGCCTTTCTCAAAACTCAGGACCTTCCTGGGCTTTGGCCCACAAGTACCTCAGAAAGTGCCTAAGTGGTTCCAACCAAACTGAACTAGGCTTAAAATTATAACATGAAAATGCCTATCATCCAGCCTTATTTCTGACAGGTGCTCTCATACTTTTATAGAGCTTAGAGAGAAGAATCTCCACCAGCTGAAAAGTTCTCCTTAAATCACTCCTGTGGTGATTTAAGCTCTTTCTTGCTTGTCCCCCTGCAGCGAAGAAAGAACAGCTGCTCATCATCACTCATATAATATCCTTTCACACGCAGTGAAAACCAAGAAAACAACCATATTTGAGAATGCCTGTCAAAAGACAATTCTCCTGAGAAACACTCATGGCCTCTGTGTCTATGATTTCACTGAACCTGAAGACTGTAATTAAGTCCCTATTCAGACTTCGCTTCTCTAGGCTAAATAAACCCAGTCCTTCAGACTTTCATCACAGAGTAAATTTCTCAAACCTTTTAATATTTTCTGTTGGATTCCTCTGGATTCTCTCCAAATTCTCCATAATTAAGTCATGACCACGGCTGCAGGAGAAATAGAGAATTGCCTAGTACCTCTTAATGTTATACTCTTGCATTCGTACACTTAGTTTTTTCTCCTTTTGTGAATTACCCTGCGTATATCTCTATTGAGCTCTGCTCTGTTTACATTTACTAGTTCTTCCAATTTGCCAGGATTATCTTTGAGTTGTAATCCTGCTTTTCTTTTGCAGAGTACTAGAACCCTAGCCTGGTTTGGTGATACTGACAAATCATATGAAAACACCAGCATAAGAAATATGATCTCCAGAGTATTATTCAGAATGCACTTTCACAAACTTCCCAGGATAAGCCTAAAATAAAGTAAGTCAGACACTCTTGGGCTTAAATTTCAACTCTGCCATCTACCAGTTTCAGGACTGTTTAGCAAATATTGAACTTTTCTGAGGTTAGTAAACCTAATTCACAAGGCAATCATGAGAAATGAACTCAGTTAATAATGGAAAGAATATGACAGAGTGATATGAACTCTACCATAATCCTGATATGTACTTAACTGCTTTACCTTCTTTATGGAACAACCATCCTTGCCATTTTGAACTACTTTCGCAGCACAATGGCAAAGGTCAAGAAGGTTCATTCCTCTTCAGAATGAAACTCAATATGGAGGACGCAAGGCTGGACATGCCAGTAAGTCAAAGGACTTCATGTTCAACATACACCTCTCAATGCCCTGTGTCTCAGGAAGGACAGACAGCAGCAATGACACGTAGAATGGGACATAAGCAATGGCGCACTGGTAAGAAAAGAAGGGAAACTCAGAAGACCTGATAGAGGCAAAATAAACTCAGAAACCAAACATCTGAATGTGACCACTTGCCCAAGTTATTACTGAGTATTATAATAAAGGACTATTCAAATATAAATTTAACTTTTCATTTTAGAAAAGATAATACCTTACTGTTTCAACAAAAAAGAAAATATTAATGCTTTTCACTTTCTGTGAAAATAATTTTGGATTCCAATGTCTCAAAAAGGCATGCATGTTTCAATGTCAAGAGGCTATATACTATTTTAAATAAAAAACAAGATTACAATTTGTCTTTTAAAAGATTTAAATTAATCCCAACTAGAACAGGGCAGGAAATTCCAAACTACTGTCTTTTCCCTGTGGACTTCCCTGACATTTGACCTCTTGGTGGGGATCTTAACTCAGCTGGAAAACCAGAGTTCCTTGCTTCACAGGAGTACACAAAACATAACTACTGTTTGGCTAAGCACCTATAGATAGACTTCAAAATTGCTGGTCTACAGGAATATAATTTTATCTGTGATTTTATCCAGATTTTATCTGTGATTATCCAGATTTATGAATAATGTGGTAAAACTTTTAATCAGTCATATGCTATACCATATAATCTTTGCAGAGGAAAATACTGTTTATAGCATAAATAGAGAATAACGGACATGCCATGAGGTCTTCCACACACGAGGCACCACATGAAGTGCTTTATATGGCTTATCTCATTTAACCCCCACAACATCTTTAACACAAGTGGATAAGGAAATTGAAACTAACAGAAAGTAAGTCACTGTTCAGAGTGTCACAGATAAGACAGATACTCAAGAATATCTGAATCAAGATATGAATCTCAACCCAGTTCTGGTCATGAAATCAATTTAACAGGTGATGACTAGAGTTTCTTTTAATAGGATGTAATAGGATAGAAAAGAATAGGACCATAAATAGTAAAATAGAAAATAATAAACTTTTTTTGGAAAGCAACTTCACTACACCACTGTTATACCAGAAGTGACTAAGCATCTGGAAATAAAACTTTAAAGCTTTCCAGAATATTCAGAGATCATTTAGTCCTACCATTCTATTTCACTTTATACATGAAGACACTCAAAAGAGGTTGAGATGACTTTCTACAGCCATAGTCATATGGCTAGTTGGTGGCAGGGTCAGCAAGAGCCCAGGGATGTTGAAAGTAGACTGATTTAAGAAATATGTACATTATAAGGTATATTGCACTTTGGGAGTGAAAAGGGATACTATCAAGAACTATACCAGGAACATAGGCATAAACCTGAACTGTCGTGGGCAACCAGAAGGCATGGTATATGGCTTTAGAAATAAACAAAACTTGTCTATCAAGAAAACATGGTTGGAAAAAATGTGTTTAATAGAAGTCTCCCTCTCTCTCTCTCTAAACAAGACGGAGCAGTTTGAACTTACACATAAATCTGTAGGCAAGTAACAGCCCTAATTCTATGCTGTGAATTTTTTTCTTTTTCTTTTGATATTTCTATAATTTAGACACTAAGCTACCAAACAGAAGGGAAAAAAATTTACACTTTATGCGAACATGGTAAAGAAACTATCAAGACCTTGCCAGAGATGAACCAAGATTTCTCAGTATATTCCAGTTTTGATACCAAAACTGTCAAGGACAGACTCAAACTACGTTGCTAATACTGTAAAATAATGTTCACCCAATGCAAGACACATTTAATGCAAAAAACAGCTTCCCTGAATATAACTCATAACTAATATTAATATTGAAAGAACTTAGCAAAGAAAACTACAAAAAAGGAGTATTTTATTTTCATACACAACTTTGTCAGAACTTCAGGGTAAAGATTAGTACAGGTATTTCTTACCCCAGCTAAGTGTTATGTAACAATGAATGGACTTTTCAGTGAGAAGATAACTAATATTTTAGCCTATAAAATCATTATGTAAATTTAACTAGTTTATACTGCTGCCCTTAAGACTTTAAACATCTGTTCAATACAAGTTTTTCTTATAATACATGAAGTTTCAAATTGCATATTACAGCCGTTTGTGGCATATTTATAACATGATGGTTTTGTCCTTTACTAGATAAGAGACTTTTAAGGTGTGACCTGTATTGAGGTACCAAAGTTATTGCTCACATCACCATATGCTCATATATATTTTCACCTAAAATTATATGGCATTCATAACTATATTAGAATATTATCTTCACACAATTTGGCGCTTAATTATATGTATTAATATCTTACTTAGCTGGGGTCACCAATTCAACATCATGGAAAATAAGGACCAAAGATGAGAACCAAAAAGGAGATCAAAGAATGGTCAGGTTGGCAAAATACATATCATAATGCCTACATACTGAACCAATGGTGCAGCCCTAAGGCCTTCACACTCATCCTCATTCATCCTCTGTACTCATAATTTAGACACAGTTCAAAGTAAGAGTACTGATTTTCCCATCCACAAAATATTATAATAACTACAATGGGAAAGAGCCACAAGACTGTCACAGAAAAGCATGCTGAGATCAACATAATATGAAATCAGAGTTTGTGAGCAAGTGAATAGAAGGAAACCTTAGTAAATAATTATTTATAAGAAGTCAAAATAAAGTAAACAGGAACTTTTCTGCCATGCTAGCAGGAATATAAATGTGCATAACTATTGTGGATAACAGTTTGCATATACTGTGTGAGATACTTTTCTACATAGCCCCATGGAGCCATGTGTGATAATGTGTCGACACTGTTATTTATGCTAGTAAACCTAGTAACTATTTAATTCACTAGGGAATTAGATTAAAATGTGGCACATGAACAAAAATTAATTCCAAATGGATCTTTAGACCTTAGACCTAAATATAAAACCTACAACTATAAAATTTCTAGGAGAAAATGTTCATGGCTTCTAAGTAGACAAAGATTTGTTAGAAGGATGTAAAAGAGCACTAATAATAGGGGCTCCTGGATGGCTCAATCAGTTGAGCATCTGACTCTTGATTTTGGCTCAGGTCATGATCCCAGAGCCCTGGGACGGAGCCCCATGTTCGGTTCCCCACTAGGCATGGAGCCTACTTAAGATTCTCTCTCTCTCTCTCTCTCTCTCTCTCTCTCTCTCTCTCTCTCTCTCTTTCTCTCTCTCGATCTCTGTCTCTCTCTCTCCCTCTAACCCTCTCTCCCCACTTGTGCATGCTCTCTCTCTCTCTCTCTAAAACTAAAAAAAAAAAAATTAAAAGCACTAACAATAAAAGAAAAAATGGACAAATTTAAATTCATCAAAATTAGAAACTACTCCTCTAAAGAAATTATGTAAAAAATGAAAAAGGCCAGCCATACAACAGAGGAAAACATTTACAAAACATGTATCTGACAAGGCACTGGTATCCAGGAGAAATCACTTTTATAACTCTCATAACTCTCTAAGACAAATAAAAATGTGCAAAAAAATTCTGGACGGACACTTCACAAATACATAAGAATGACCAATAGAGACTTGAAAAGATGCTCACATCTGAATTTATCAGGGAAAAAAAAAAAAACCATGAAAACCACAGTGCGATACCAATGCACTCCAGTAGAATGGATAAGATTCAAAATTGGCAGTAGAACACATGAACAGACATTTCTCCAGAGAAGATATACAGATGGCAAATAAGCATATGCAAAGATGTTCAACACCATTAGCCATTAAGGAAGTGCAAATTAAAACCAAAATGTGATATTATTACACAACTATTAGAGTGGCTAAAATAAAAAATAATGGCAATGCCAAATGCTGGCAAGGATGCAGAGAAACTGGATAAATCATACATTGCTGGTGGGAATGCAAAAAGACACAACCATTCGGGAAAATAGTTTGGCAGTTTCTTTAAAAAGAAAAAAAGAAAAGTTAACATACACTACTGGGCGTTTATCCCAGAGAAAGTAAAATCTATGTCTGCAAAAAAGCATATACACTCCAGTTCATAGCAGCCATGTCTGTAACAGTGAAAAATGGAAACAATCCTAATGTCTTTCAATGGGTAAATAGTTAAACAAATGGTGCTACATCCATGTCACCCAGTAATTTAAAGGAAAGAACTAATGACACACATAAGACAATACCTTGGATGGATATTAAGGGCATTATGCTGAATAAGGAAAAGCCAACCTCAAGAGATTATATACTGTATGATTCCATTCATATAACATTCTTGAAATGAAAAATTACAGAGATGGTAGAAGAGACTGTTTTCCAAGGGCTTCACAAAGGAAGCAGCAAGAGGTGAGGGAAGGGAGCCAAGAGGGATGTGTGAATGTAATAGGCTAACATGAGGAATCTTTGTGGTGATGGGACAGTTCTAGATCTTGATTATGGTGGTGGTTACATGAATCTCAACATGATAAAATTCCATAGAACTACATATACACGTACATAGAAATCAGTGTGTGTAAAACTAGTAAAATCTAAATAAGCTCTGTGAATTACATTCATGTCACTGGCTTGGGTTTGACACTGTACTAAGGTTACACAAGATATTACCATAGTGGGTAAACTAGGTTAAGAGTATATAGAAAATTCCTGTATTATTTTTACAGCTATCATTCTATAATTATTCCAAAAGGAAAAGCTATTTAAAAAAAGACAAACAATCCCAAGAGTTGCCAAGAATGTGAAGGTACTCAAACTCTTACTCATTACTAGTGAAAGTGTAAAATGACACAAGAACATTGTAAAACGTTTTGTAAGTTTTTTTATCAGTTAAACATACATTTATCATAAGACCCATAAAGTCCATTCCTAGGCATTTTCCCCCAAAAAAGGAAAACATATAAAGCCTTGTGTACAAATATTCTTTCCATCTTTATTCACCATAGCCAAAAACTAGAAACAATCCAAATGTCCATCAACAGATGAATGGATAAACAAATTGTGGTACATCCATTCAATGGAAAATTGCACAGTAATAAAGACAAATGAACTACTAATTCAAGCAATAGCATAAATGTATCTCAAAAACACGCTGAGCAAAAGAAGCCAGCTTAAAGAGCACATACTATTTGATTCCACTTATGCAAAATCTAGTAAAAGAAACAAAAACAAACAAACAAAAAAACTCCCTAACCCATTGTGACAGAAAGATCAATGGTTTCTTGGGCCTGGGGTAGGACTGAGGTGGCACGGGACTCCAACGTGTATCTCAAGGGGAAGGAAATGTTCTATATATTGATTGTGTTGTTAGTTACAGGTATGTATACCTTCGCCAAAACCCAGGAAATTATATATTTAACACAAGTTTATTTTATTATGTGTATATTATACCTCAGTAAAGTTGATGTTTGTAAAATGTGGCATCACAACAGAGTATCAGGTAGCAATTAGAGGTCATGAACTTGATGTACACATGGCAACATGAACAAAAGGGAAAGAGCCAAATAGGATTTATAGCACAATACTTGGTATTCATGGAGAGGCAGCTAATCATAGTTAAAGGTGTAGACTCTAGAGCTAAAGGGTCCACGTTGAAATCCGGGCTCCACACCTATGAGTTATGTACCATTAAGTAAATTATTCAACCTTTTTGTGCCAACAGGGATAACAGTACCTACCTCACAGGGTTGCTGTGAGGATTAAATGAATTAATGTTGACCAAAGCTTAAAACCATATCTGGGATGCGAAAAATGCTATATGAGGTTAAACAATACAAAAAATAAAACCGAATAATCCTTTTTGAAGGATACACATATATCTCAATAAGCTGATGGAGAGCAAATTGTAGGGATATCCATTAAATCAATACTTAATGAAGAAAGAGGAATGGAAACAGGAGGAAAATAAGTAATGAACTAAACTAAAAGAGGGGCTATAAACTGATCAATGATGAGAGTCAGCCATGAGCAAACAAATTCTGTTCACTACAGGTCATAAAGGAGGAAAAGTAGAGTCCAAAGGCAAAACTATTTGGACCATAATTGATTCAAGAAACAACTTACAGACTTCACTCTTTGTCCTGAACTATCAGAACTATAAATAACAGGTGTATAATGATAAGACTGAGTCATGAGAAAGAAGAGAGACAAAGACAGAGGGCAAAGGTTAGCATACCGTTATACACACATACACATGCAAACACACATACAAACACGAGGATTCAGCAAATTTTAGAGTTTTCATAATGTCCAATAACTGAGATATTATGATAACAAATCTCAAAACATTCTTAATATTTATATAACTCAACACAAAACTGAAAGCTACATGAAGACAGGATTGTCCTCAGTGCTGGTACATAGCAGTGATATCCAAACAACTGTTAATCCTATTCATTAACAATCACTGAATGCCTACTAGGTAGTAGATGTTCTGCGGAGCTCTATATCGAATACATAATCTTCCAAATGAAACACTAATTAAGCAGGCACTAGTAAATTAAACAAGAGTTGGACATTTTCAGGAGCAAATACAATCTCTTTACCAGTGGGGTTTTGCCAGAATATTCTTTAAAAGTAGCTGAGTCAGAGGAAAAACAAATGCATGCTTCTCTACTTTAAAAAGACGAAAAGCAAGCAGGTATCCTAGAAAATAAAGTATTAAACTTATTTATAAGGTAATAATTTATGTAGTCTCTAATCACAAGCAGCATGTACTCTAAAGAGGAATCTCATATGTGAATTAAATATTGGTTGTTGTTGTTTTTTTTTTTTTTTTTTTTGAAGACTCCTGCAGCTACCATGCAAGAAAATTCGCATATGTCCTGTTTAGACGTAGGATTTTATTGCCCAGCCAGGGACCATATTAAAGAGAAAGAGAAACAAAAGGATGAACAGCAATCTGCAAATGTGAATAAGCAGTGCCTCCATCCTTATCAAAAAAATTACAGTAACTAGAACATAATGAAAGTAATTATTTCAATAGGACTTTGGGGAAAAAAACATTAAGGTAAAACTTACTTTCAAGGGGAAAATATCACGATATTCATAGATATATAGATACCTCAAGCATTCTCTGCTGCGTGGCCTCAGTTGAGGAAGTGACACTGGTCCTCTGGGATCACATCACAGTCTTGCAAAGTCAAAAGTCTGGAACAAGTATCACAACCTAAAGAAAGCATGGGTAACATCTGGCACTGAAGCCCAGAGGGATTTGTTTGCAGCTTTACGGAGCTTCTCCACTCTGTCTGCACAGTAGAATCACCTGAAGGTCTTTATAAAAGTACACGACAGACCCCCACTGCTGACCAGTTAAATCAGAATAACTAGGGCTGGAGGCTATACATTCTCTCCTGATCACTCAAAATAATGTGTTCTTTTCTTTACTTATACTTGCTATTTTCAGAGAATTGTAGCTTCATATGCAGTTTTAAGAAATAATACAGACATAAGCCATGTACCCTTGCAAAACTATAGTACAAAATCACAACTAGGATGTTGACATTGAAGCAGTCATGGTGCAGAACGATTCCATTGCCACAAGGATCCCTCCTTGTCATCCTTTTTGTGGACACAATTACTTCCTTCCTCCCCCTATCTCCAACCCCTGACAACCACTCATGTTCCCCATTTCATAATTTTCTCATTTCAAGAATGGTACATACATGGAATCATTCAGTATGTGACCTTTGGGGACTGGTTTCTTTCACTCAGAATAATTCCCTGGAGATTCAGCCAAGTTGTTTCATGTATCATCTCTTTCTATTGTGGAGTAGGATTACATGGTACATATGTGTCACCATTTATTTAACCATCCACCTTTGAAGAACATCTGGGATGTTTCCAGTTTGGGCTAATTACCAATAAAGCTGCTGTGAACATTCCTGTACAGGTTTTTGTATGAATGTAAGTTGTCATATCCCTGGAATAAATGCTTAAGAATGCACTTGCTGGATGTCATGGTAACTGCATGCTTTTAAGAAACTACCACACTGTTTTCCAGAGTGACTGTATCATTTTACATTCCCATCAGCAAAGTGTGAGTGGTCCCATTTTTTCACATCCTCACCAGCATCTGGTTGTTACTTTCTTATTTTCGTCATTCTAATAGGCGTGTAGTAATAACTTAGTATGGTTTTAACTTGCTTTCCCCCTATGGCTAAAGATGTTGAACATCTTCTCATGTGATTATTTGTCATCTGTATTCCCTCTTCAGTGGAATGCTTCTTCATGCTTTTTGCCTATTTTCTAACTGGATTGTTTGGTTTTCTGCAGTTAGGTTTCAATAGTTATTTACATATTTTAGACACTAGTTTTTGGTAAGATATGCAGTTTTCAAATATTTTCTCCCCATGTGTAGCTTATGTTTTCATTCTCTTAACAAAGGTCTCTTACAAAACAAATGAGGTGAAATTTACCAATCTTTCCTTTCCTTCTGTGCATCCTGCTTTTGGTGTCTAGTCAGACTCTTTGCCTAGCCCTCGATTCTAAAGATCTTATCCTGTTGTTTTTTGTTTCTGAAATTTGTATACTTTTATGCTTCACATTTAAGTCCATGCTCCATTTTGAGTTAATTTTTGTATAAGGTGTGAGGCTTAGGTCAAGGTTCACGATCTCACCTGTGAATGTCCAATTGCTCCAGAGCCCTTTTGTTGAAATGCCTTCCCTTTCTCCATTAAATTGCTTTTGTACCTTTGGGCATATCTATGCAAGTCTACTCTGGGTTCCATATTCATTGCAACTGACCTATGTGTCTCTCTCTCCTCCAATACCATATTGTTTTGATTACAGCAGACCTTAATCATAATAAATTTTACAGTGTGAATTAGGTCACATCAATCTTCCACTTAAAAATCTTCCAAGAACTCTCTGCCACACTTAAAATGGTATCCTAACTCCTTATTCAGGTTCACAGAGCCCTACAAATCCAGATCCTATCCACCTTCTCAGAGAGTATCTCACAGGGTTCATGCCCAGCCTACTACCCATCATCAGTCTTTGTTCTCTGAGCACATCTTAGAAACTCTTCACTGGAATGTTCTTGCACCAGAAATTCACAAGATTGTTTCTTTGTCATCAGCTCTCAATTTAAATGTCACTTCCCTTAAAAAGCCTTCCTGGACTACTCAACCTATCGCATCATTCCTCTTGAATCCTCTATGTAGCAGTAAGTATTACATGACACTTTTATCACTTACATACTTGTCAAATTGTCTATCTTGACATCCCAAACTAAAATATAAGAACAGGGTTCCATGAGAACAGGGTCCTAAACTGCCTTGTTCATTATGGTATACCCAGTACTTAGAGTAGTGCTTGGCACACAGTGGAGCCTAATTAATATTTGTGGAATAAATTTAAAGTGTTTATGAAGTCTAGAATGGAAAATAGTAACTATGGTATAATGAGAACAACTAATACCTATACATAGCACCCTTTTAAGATCTCTCTGTACACAGACACACATGAATACACACGCATATGCAAATATGTTCACTGAGTCCTAACAATTTTCCTAAAACTTGTTATTATCGTCCTCATTTTATAAATGAGGAAATTGAGGCACAAACAGATTAGGTATATAACCAAGGTTACCTGTTGTACTAAGCAGCAGAGCAAGAATTCAGGCCCAGGCTGTTTGTGTACTCCGTCATCACACTCAAAAAGCACTGAAATAAAAAATGTTTTCTTTTCTTCTCTTTGGTTTCTCTAATGGAAATTATGACAACTGCCACCATCTATTACTTAGCACCTTTTATTTGATTACTTCTAGTTCCACTCACCTACAAATATATTGCTATATCAGGAAAGGGTATGACATTGAATAGATTTTAAGGAGCATTTTCTCAACATGACTCATCTGTGAGATAATTACTAGGGCTACAACATCCGTATCTTTACACTCTACTTCAGTGACTTAAACACCAAATACAGTATTCACTACATTTCTTCTCAAACTTAATTATATCCTCGTAGCCTGAAAATAGCTCATGATACTGCCTCATTTGCCCCCCACCCTTGAAACTTTAGAAAGTCAAAGATGGATTTATATAAATGTCATTTTAAATTTTGAAATTTCATAAATACCCAAGATACAAACTTTTAAAAACCCTAATGCATTGTTTTGACTAAAAAATTTCTACCTTTAATTGCCTTGTTCAGCTCTACTGAGAGTTCAAGTTCCTTTTTTTCCCCTCTTTCAAAGGGGACTATAGGAATCTTAAAAAGTAAAACATTTATTATTTATAAGTTATTTCATTATTATATCAACTAGTAAGTATTAGCAACTCCTTAAGTATGAATATATTCTCAGTTCTTCCTTCAAGACAAAAATCACATTAAAAAAAAACACAGTAATGCATCTTTGGCTGAATAAATGAAAAAGCTCAGCCTCATAAAGCAATTCTTGTTTTAGGTACTTACAGTTGCTGTTTGGAAGCAGCCAATCTTGATTATTTATTCCTGCACTGCTTTTCCTTATCTCTAGAAAGTGCTTTGAGATTTTAATTCTGTAATCATGACTATGCAAAGTTAGAATATCCTATATATTATTCTGTGAGACTCTCTTCTAATTTTGAGGAGAAATAACTTAAGGTTAAGTCTTTTGTTCTTTGTAACTCTACCTGATCTATTTGTCAGAAATAATAATGGCATAACAAGGCAATTTTTTAGACAGGGTAGACAATTTTTTTTAATATTAAGCTTCCAAAGGATATGGGCTTCTCAAATTTCTTTGAGTATTTTTTTAAAAAGAAACACAAAAATCAATCTCAGTACCTTTACCAGGGTTCTTCAGGGATTTCATAAATGCTTTTTGGAGAGACCTCATCATTTCCCGTGCAATAAAAGAAAAAGGTGTGATGGAAGGAACAGAATTGAAGGAACACCTATTAAAACCACAAACTCCCCAAAAGAGCTTTAGTCTGAATACTACAAAATACTCTATTGGATACTCTAACAGTCAGCTCTACAGGAAAAGAAAAACATAAAAGTTAATCTCATACATTAATGGAAAGTTTATAGCATCAGAAGAAAATGAATTCCCATATACTATTACCTTCATACACTAAAATGAATTGAAAAACTAATTATTCAAAAACGAAGAATGGCCTTTGGGAAACTCTGCTGCCTAAAAGGATTTAATGGTCAAAGCTTGTCTGGATTATTATCATGAATTAAACTAATGAGGGGATGAAGATATTGTTAACAGAAGAGAAGTTCCCCTAAAATGCTAACCTTGCCATTTCTGTCACATGATGAGAAATCAATGTCCAAGTAAAACGTGCAGCTAAAGCCTTTTACAGCAAATAAATGCCACAGTATTTATGGAGATAGCTTTTTTTCCAAAGCAAAAATATACTAGCGGCTGTAGGGTAGAGAAAGAGGACAACAGCAAACATTGCATCCCAAATGGAAATGAAGTTAATATCCTGAGAATGAATTGAGAAGGGTCAAAATGTAACATTCAGCCATTTGTAGAAATATCACGAGCTCAAATATATGTACATTTATATATGTATATACACACCCATATGTGTGCATACATCTATTTACATATTAAATATTACATATTAAATATTTTTTTCTGAGAAAAAAACTTGAAAATAGATTAAACTACCTGTACATCAATATCCAAAATCAAGACGTTACTTTAAGAAGCATGATAGAAGGTAAATGTCAATAAGAAAACTTAAATACCATCCTTGCCATTCTCCTTAAAAGAAAAACAATGTGCCCAAAGAAGAATGATCTACATGACATCTATAAAGGGATGATTTAGAATAAGAATTTCAAAGTGTGACTGTCTAAGAGAGGGAAGGTCTGATATTGGGGGAAGTGGCCTCAGATTTCAGATTTTAGTTGTGACAGGAAGTAGAATTAAGAGAACTCCTTGACAAGTCTAAGAATATAGGGGGGAAACTGTTTTGTTTTGGGAGATTGTTTTGTTTTGCTATGAAGTGGAGTCTCTAGAGAGTTGCAAGGGTTGGGAAGCCTGGGAAACTGGGAAGGGAAAAGGAGTCAAGAGTACTACATGAGCAAAAGAGAGGGAGGGAAGATTATTGGAAAAGGATTGGCATTCTGGCAGGAACTCAGACGGGCAGCAGCGTGAAGCTCAGTGAGATCAGCTGGCTTTGGGGCTTCCAAAAGAAATCCATTTCCTTAGGGCAAAACTTGAACGACCATTAATCAATTAGCACACTGATTTACGGATCAGTAATATCATATGTGTTCATGAATTTGCTTCAGGTCTATCCCAGAAAGACTGATAAACTTTTAGATACTGAAGAGTCCATTTCCAGGACCTGCAACGCTGAGAACAAACTCCTAGAACCTGGTCCTTGAAACGGCAGCCTCCCTGTGAGCCTGTCACCACTCTGGGTGAGGTCTCAATTCCAGCGGTCTCTATGTGCATTGTTTTTCACAAGAAGTAGTTGAGAATTAGCTGAAGGTACTTCTGGGGAAAAGTGGCAAAGGGAAGGAAAGAGTATGGTAGATGCTTTCTGGAAAGTACCACAAATTTCGGGTATATAGTACAGATCCCCAAATATCATGAAATGTAAAATATAATACCCCAAATTTGCAGGGATTATTTTGATATCTTTATTTAAATAAAACTGACTTAGATCAAAATGTGTGTAATGACTCTCTTTTCATTGTCTTCTTCATTCTATTTTGTATTTCTAAGTTTTCCAAAGAATACATGTATAATTTCATTAATAACAAAAAAAATGTGAAAGAAGTCTGGCACAGATCCGACTTTATCTCATATCAACATGAACATATTTTCAGAAATATTTAAAGGCTTTTAATTTTTGTATAGGAGATCACATTGATGATCAATGGGATGGATATACATATTTTTTTGTAATTCAGAAAGGAGTCTAAGGATTGAGATGCTATCATGACAGGCTCTCCCAATAAAACAATGTGGCCTAACCAATCTTTAGGGTGTAACTCAATGACTGAGATCTCATCCATAAAGAGGCCTAGGCTCTAATCGTTAGCCTAACTGATTAATTGCAAAAATCTAGAAGTGTTTATTATTGTTGATTCCTTTGATACTCTTAGAACTAATGTGTTTTCAGAATTGATATATCTTTTATTTTCTTATTTTTTTTAATTTTTTTTAAATGTTTTATTTATTTTTGAGACAGAGAGAGACAAAGCATGAGTGGGATAGGAGCAGAGAGAGAGAGGGAGACATAGAATCCAAAGCAGGCTCCATGCTCTGAGCTGTCAGCACAGAGCCTGACGCGGGGCTCGAACTTGCAAACCGTGAGATCATGACCTGAGCCGAAGTCAGGTATCCAACCGACTGAGCCACCCAGGAACCTCAAGAATTGATATATCTTTTATTTTTTTTTTTTAATTTTTTTTTCCAACGTTTATTTATTTTTAAGACAGAGAGAGACAGAGCATGAACGGGGGAGGGGCAGAGAGAGAGGGAGACACAGAATCGGAAACAGGCTCCAGGCTCTGAGCCATCAGCCCAGAGCCTGACGCGGGGCTCGAACTCCCGGACCGCGAGATCGTGACCTGGCTGAAGTCGGACGCTTAACCGACTGCGCCACCCAGGCGCCCCAGGAATTGATATATCTTTTAAATAGTTTTTGCTTTACTCTGTGTTTTAAAACTAACATGAACAATAAAAATTTTTTTTGTCCCTCTCAGTCAAAACTACAGTGATTACTGTTCTTTCTATGAAATATACCTCAATTTAATGACCTCATATCACCTTCTCAGCATAAGGGCTGTTTCTGAAATACAGGTACACTTTCAATGTTATAAAAATCTAAATACAGGAAGTCAAATTTGGGCCTTACCAAATTTGAATATTTTTCTCGTAAAGAATAGGATTACAGTCTTTATCCTTCATGAGGAAAAATATTCCTAAATATTTTTCACTTCTTTTTAAAAAGGATGCATTGTAGTTTATGTAATTTAACTCACTGGAGTTGATTGTCAAAAAAAAAAGGGGGGGGCATTAAAAATAACCAATGAGAGAAAGAAATTTACAAAAACAAAACGTTAATCACCTGGAGTTTTCCCATAACACTTTGTTGTAACATTATTACAACATTTAGCACTTTGAATTGCAGTTTGTTTTGAATTACCTATATCCCTCAATTTAGTAGTGAGTTTGGAGAAGGCAAGAATGCACCTTATTCATCCTCATAGACATACCAGCACAGGGACTAGCACGCAGTTATGACAATTTATCTAGAATTTTCAGTGGCAGTTTCAGTCTCTAGTATCTGACTTTTTTGGAATATTCATAGAATATATCTTCACAGAATACATCAGATAATGATTGGTATTACTCTTCTACTTAAAATTTTTTAATGTTTCTTCCCACTGTTCATATGATAGCATACAGGGCCCCTTTCCTTCTCTTCTACATATAGAACTGCTACCTAACCTTCAAAACCCAGGGCTGCACCCTCTACAAAGTACTTGTATGCATAGGTGTGTGTGTGCTCCCCACTGTCTGTTACTCCTTGAGGGCAACATCCCAGGGTTATTCACCTTTCTATTGCTACCAGAATGTCTAGCACATAATAGCTACCAACAAATGTTTATTGAATGAAATGACAGATGAAATCTAGCATTTCTGCTTTTTGTTGAGCTTGATAAAAATAGAGCCAATTACTCTCAGTTTTGTAGAGGGATTTTGATGTGAAGTTTCAGGAACTGGACTAAGCACAATCAACTGCCAAACTCTACTACTCATTTCAAGGTGGCTCCGTAAGATCGGGATCTATAATCTGATGACAGCATCTGGAAAGAAAACGCCAAATCAGATATAGCCCATCACCCTGTTCCTACATGTCTTTCACCATTAAGTGGGGTATAAAAACAGCTGACTATTTATGTGAACTATGTTCTAAACAACAGGCACATCTGGATGTCGAGTGCTACCTGTTTTTTTGTTTGTTTGTTTTTTAATTTCAGGGTGCAGTAATCAAGCTCTTGACCAAATTATTCTATCAACTTGGAGATGCCTCCTAACTTTTGTCCCTTGGGGTGAATCAGTGAAAATGATTAAGTTAATAGGATTAAGAGCCTGCTACCCTCAGCAAAATGAAGGGGAAAACTATAGTAAATATGAATATATATTAGCATTATACTTTTAAAATTTATGCTTATGGAATTGATCACTCATTATTTAAAAAGCCTCTCTGATGTTCAAAGAAATAATTGTAAGAAGCTTTTCTTAAACTTCTGTTTTCTTATTTATTTTCAGGAAGTGAGAGAGTGAGCAGGGGAGGGGTAGAGAGAGAGAGAATCCCCACTACACTCCTCACTGTCACTACAGAGCCTGACGTGGGGCTCAAACTCACAAACCATGAGATCACGACCTGAGCCAAAGTCTGATGATTAACCAACTGAGACACCTAGGTGCCCCAGAAGCATTTTTAAACTATTTTTTATTCATTTCTTAGTTTACCATTTCAGTTCATTTCTCACATATAAATAAAATGGAAAACTCAAAGTCAAAACAAAAAGCATATATCCAAGATCCTCAATTATGTTACAAAAATTTAATACCTCATTTTAATTTTTAATCCAATTTTAGAAGTTTTTTATTGATATATCTCACAACTGGAAGATTTTTTTTTAATTTTTTTTTAATGTTTACTTATTTTTGAGAGAGACAGAGACGAATGTGAGTGGGTTAGGGGCAGAGAGAGAGGGAGACACAGAGTCCGAAGCAGGCTCCAGGCCCTGAACTGTCAGCACAGAGCCTGATGCAGGGCTTGAACTCACAAGCTGTGAGATCATGACCTGAGCCCAAGTCGGACGTTCAACAAACTGAGCCACCCAGGCGCCCCTCACAACTGGAAGATTTTAATTTATTTAAACATTTGCCTATTTGGCTGACAGCTGTATCATAAATGTTACCATTTAATTGTTATTTTTATTTTAATAGCCTCTACTTTTCAGTCACTGACTTGATTTTGGTTCCATTTTTCCTAATTTTACTAAAGAATTCTAGTCATGTACTTTGTACAAAGCATGTTCACATATGCTCTATTCTATTATGAAATTCAACTAGGAAAAGCTATGATTATCAGCTTCACAGCAGGTCAAAATATAAAAAGGTCTCAGGGTAATACTTTCCAAAATAATATATGCTATATATATTTTATACACTTTGCTTAAAAACTTAATATAATGCTATAAAATATAATTACACATACAATATTGTTTAATTCAGCAAAATAACTTTCAAGTTTCTAAGTTTCCCTTAAGTTTTAACCATATTCACCATTTACACAGTTTATCTTTATTCTTTGACAAGCTGTTTTTCCTTTACTTATAAGTGTTTCCTATATGTCCTCACTGCATTTCTAATCCCTTAGAAAACTCAGAGCACTACAACTTTTATTATTATTAATAGGTCCTGGGACAGTGCTTCCAGTTGTTAGATCTAAGTCTAGTATTAAGACAACATAATCGTTCTACCTAATAAAAATTACCAACTAAAACCAGTCCTGATATTTATGATACTCAGAATCCAGAATAAAGATATAGAATAGAACTGATCATTTTACACAACGTTCCACATTTTAGGAAACAGAGATGCAGATTGAAGTGTTTTACAAAGTACAACAATTACACTGGTGTACTTAACCTCAGTCTTTAAAGTAACAACTATGTTCCTGCATCTGTATTCCTTATCTTTTCAATGTCAGTTGTGTCCATTTTCTAGCAGATCATATGCTCAGCAGATAGACAGGAATACAGTTCCATATGTGAAGCAGTTGTAAGATCTAGACACAGCACAGTGTCTCAAGTCACAGAGGTATGGTGACAAAATGATACGATCTGAAAATACTGCAGTACGTTTCATTAAAATATAGAGGTCAAATAACTGTATAAGGGCAAACAAAACAATGGAACCTTTAGAGAGAGTTTTATTTGGTACATTAGGCATAAATCCAGAAGGAAAGGAAACTGCAGCTTATTGGTGCATAGGAGTGTGGGTCAAGGAGACAGGCAGAGAGGGTGACTCAGGAGTGGAAAAAAATAGTTATGAAAAATTATTTAAACTTTCCATCTCAATAGTCATCATTTACATCTGCATATAAAAAGCCAATCATTTCTAGGAAGAAAATTATTATAAAATTGATAACTCAAAGCATGAAATACTTACTACAATTTCAAAAGATCTGACTTTTCAGGGATAATCTTACTTTAATGGTATCTTCATACAAAAGAAAGAAAATTATACAGAACAAATGAAAAGAAGGTACCATTGCCATAAACTTTGAAACATAACATTATAATGAAAAAAAAAAACTAAAAAAACTTTGGGGAATAAAAGATACACTCTTCAATAATAATTTATCTTGGCCTGAATTCATAAGAATATCCTTTAGTTTTGCAAATTGCCTCCAATTTGCTGAGAGCCATTCTTTTATGCCAGCTTAAAATAAGCAAAGATTACACAAGTACCATGTGCCATCCTAAATAAGGAAAGAGGAAAAAAAACAAGTACAATATGGTATTTAAACAGCTGTGTGAAGATACTGGTTAAAGCAAGAATCATTTTTTCAGCTGAGCTTGTTATGCTTCATTTTGCTAAATATAAACTAGCGCATCATTAAATTAACCACTGATTTGTAGACGAAATCACAGAGCCCCACCTGCAAATAATCCAATAAACATAATAATTTTTCAAATGCTGGTGAAATTGTCATAATTCAGGGTTGACATTGTGGAGCAGGAAGAAAAAAATGCAGAAATTGTTTTGTAGCTGAAATGGGTAAAATGCAATTGTTTTCATTATTGGCTCTTTGAGTAAGCTGACAAATACACAACAAATAATACATTTGTAAATACTCTAGTAAGAATCTTACACCAGGCAATTAGTGAAGGCTATTGCAGAAACTCAATCGTTTGGAAAAAAACAAAAAAAAAATAAATGTTATTGTAGCCAGTCTAATTGAGCATTGCAAGTAAACAAGCTTGAACCAGTTGACAAAACGGAAAAAAAAAAGTGTATTGTCACAATTTTACCATGAAAGGTCCATGAGGCACTATTTAGTGTATAAGAGGAGCTAATTTAATATGTGGTATCTCATTCACCAAAGAATTAATACTTATTCACATAGAGTCACTTAGTGTCCTCTTTCCATTATTTCAGAGGATTTTGTTTCCCCATAAAGTATATACAGCATTGTGGTAAAGTATGTAATTAAGCAAATATATTCAAAAGACAGTACATACTCAGGGCCATTTTGTTATACAAATCTATTTAGAGCAGAAGTTCTCTAACTGAGATTCATGTACCCCTCACCTACCAAAGAATTCAACAGAGAGAATTCAGAGATGAGAGGGCCAATGGTTCCTGTATTTGGATGGAAAAAACAGCATGTGTTTATTTTCTCTAATATCTAACTAAATATTTAAATTTCCTTCCATTAAGAATGCAGACAATAGGAGGACCTGGGTGGCTGAGTCGGTTAAGCGTCGGACTGGGTTTCGGCTAAGGTCTTGGATCTCACGGTTGGTGAGTTCAAGTCCCATATCAGCAGATGTCAGAGCAGAGCTTGCTTGGGATTCCTTCTTTTCTCCTTCTCTCTCTGCCCCTCTCCCCCTCATGCTTGCTCTCTCTCTCTCTCTCTCTCTCTCAAAGTAAATAAATAAAACTTAAAACAACAACAACAAAAAAGTCCCTCAAAAAAAAAAAAAAAGAATGTAGGCAATAAATGACAGTAGTATTTAGCAGTGCCTGTGACCAACAATAATCACAGATATCTTAAAGTATTGTTGGACTTATCACTACCTCTAAAATTATAGTCCTTATTAGAAATAATGCTATTTTTTATTATTACCATACATATGTTACGGGTTGGAGATTTTAAAATATTTTGATGCCTATATTTCAATTTAATTGATTTCCAATCTTCCACCATTGCCTTCCTTTGGTCACACATAGCAGAAAACTTACTGGCAATGGTGTCAGGCAGGCACAGTTCTCAGGTGTTTGGTTTCTGGCATAGAGCAGAAATGGGCAGGTATGGGGCTGAGAAATGATAGCACTGACTAGCACCAAACAAACCACTGAAGATAAACTATGGCCATTTTTATCATTTCTTAGCCATTTATAAAGTAACTTCAATGAGATAATGATAATTGTAACCAAAACCAAATATCACAGAAGCACTCAAAATGCCGTGTTCAATCTAATCTCAGCTTTCTTCACATTCGACAAGCCTTTACTTTGTCTACTAAATTTCAGATTGTGTCAACGCTGGAATTGCTTATGTAAAGTCATCTACGGGAATTTGTACTCTAGTTGGAAAATAGATTCAGAGGAAATAAAATACAGTATAATAATTAAGAATCTGGCTACGTGTAGCAGATATAGAGGAGAGAGAAACATGACTGACAGTAAGAGTCTCTTCAGCAAAGAAGTGACTCGGAAGAAAATTAGAGCTTGGCCAGAATACAGAGAGGAAAGGGTATTCCAGGTCAGAAAACAGCATGTGCAGCAGCATATAGCCATGATGAAGTATTGGCTGTCCTGGAAAGGGCAGAATTGTATATGGTTGGAATGGCAAGTAAGGAGATAAGTGGGGACTGGACAAGTTAAGATGAGGAAAGTATGATCCTCTCTCTCTTTCTGCAACTGATCAGATGGTGGTTCCAGGCTTTATAAATTAGTGTGGTAAGAGCAGATTAGCATTCTAGAAAGGTAAATGCCAGAAGAGTGGAGGATTGATTCCGATAGAGAAGACTAGGGAAATGGAAGATCAGTCAGAAAGCTGTTCTAATAAGAGTAGAATGAAAGGTTCAGTAAAGTGAACATATCCCCATGTGCCCTATATTCATAGTCTAAGAAAAGGCTGGCTCTCATCCTCCTTCCTTGGGTAAGTTCCCTAGCTTCTGATCAATCTGTGGCAGTTAAGCCTAGTTTGAAAACTATTAATACCTTTTCACTGTCCATTTAATATCTCTATTTCTCTACTGAGATTAAGTAAATAAAATTATCCTACAGGTTTTTCTTAAAAGAAAAAAAGATTGAGACCTAAGGAATGTAACTGAAAAGAGTAGCTAGTACAAAGTAATATAAATTCAGCCACGAAATATATTCTACTTTTTATTTGCCTATTTCCCTATGATTGTTTTATAGCAAATCTACCTCATAATAATATTCTGTTTGGGTTATCATTTAAATTCTGTCATATTCCCTCATGCATATTAACCAGAAGAACTAAAGTTGCCCAAACGAAACCAAGAAGGAAGTATTTTTAAAGCATAGTGAAAAATACCACCCACTGATAAATTAAGAATTGATTCTTAGTACATTTAAGGTCGCCCTCCCCCAAAAGAGCATGGACTTCTTTTATATCACAAAATAGGCAATCATTATCACAGTCCATTTTATACAGCTGCCCAGGAAAGAGGTCCTATTCAATTACAATCAATAGTTTTGCACAAAATGTCTTTTATCAAATTCCTGCTATGGAAAATGTGGGCAGTTGAGCAGAGTGAGATCCAAAGAATAGAGCAAAAAATAGGGAACCAGCCCTGACAGGTGAGAGGACAATGGAGAACACTGGTGTTTCCTTACCATCTTGCTATATTTTTATTGCAGTACTAGGATACTTTGCTGAAAATTTAGCTGACTCCTCCAGTAGCATATGATACTCCTGACAGCAGGAACAATTATTATTCACTCTTGTCTTCACTGCACACAGTACAGAATGGTCACACAATAAACACTAAATAGATGCTTAAAGAAGTGGGGGACAAAGAGATGGTGAAAAGAAGGGACACATACTGAAAGGTGAAGTAGGATAAAGGTAAAAGACAAAATATGAGCTTCCATTTTGCCCAGAAAATCCAATCTGTGACCGTTCTTTTTTTTTAATAAACTAATGGTTTCACAGTTATCATCACTCTTAAATAAATATTTTTCCTTTTAAATATCAAAAATGAATTTTTTGAGGAATCATCACACTGTTTTCCAGAGGGGCTGTACCAGTTTGCGCTCCCACCAACAGTGCAAGAGGGTTTCCGTTTCTCCACATCCTTGCCAGCATCTACAGTCTCCTGATTTATTCATTTTAGCCACTCTGACCGGCATGAGGTGGTATCTCAGTGTGGTTCTGATTTGTATTTCCTTGATGAGGAGTGACGTTGAGCATCTTTTCATGTGTCTCTTGGCCATCTGGATGTCTTCTTTAGAAAAGTGTTTATTCATGTCTTCTGCCCATTTCTTCACTGGACTATTTATCTTTCAGGTGTGGAGTTTAGTGAGGTCTTTATAGATTTTGGATATTGCCCTTTATCTGATATGTCATTTGCAAATTCTTTTCCCATCTGTTGGTTGCCTTTTAGTTTTGTTGATTGTTTCCTTTGCAGTGCAGAAGCTTTTTATCTTGATGAGGTCCCAATAGTTCATTTTTGCTTTTAATTCCCTTGCCTTTGGAGATTTGTTGAGCACTGCTAGGAATTTACCCAAGGAATACAGGAGGGCTGATGCATAGGGGCACATGTACCCCAATGTTTATAGCAACTTCAACAATAGCTAAATTATGGAAAGAGCCTAAATGTCCATCAACTGATGAATGGATAAAGAATATGTGGTTTATATATACAATGGAATACTACTTGGCAATGAGAAAGAATGAAATCTGGACATCTGCAGCAACATGGATGGAACTGGAGAGTATTATGCTAAGTGAAATAAGTCAGGCAGGGAAAGACAGATACCATATGTTTTCACTCATATCCGGATCCTGAGAAACTGAACAGAAGACCACGGGGGAGGGGAAGGGGGAAAAAAGTTACAGAGAGGGAAGGAGGCAAACCATAAGAAACTCTTAAATACCGAGAACAAATTGAGGGTTGATGCGGGGTGGGGGAGAGAGGAAAGTGGGTGATGGACATTGAGGAGGGCACCTGTTGGGATGAGCAGTGGGTGTTGTATGGAAACCAATTTGATAATAAATTATATTAAAGTAAATAAATAAATATCAAAAATGAATTTTGAAAAATTTTCAGTGGGATTCTAAAAATATCGTATTTCTTTTAAAACAAGGACTTACATTTTTAACTATTTCTAAGTCTTTGGGGTTTCTTAAACATTTGCATGGTTATTTTCGGGGTAGGAGTGTTGAGGGAAATGATGTATATCATGCATTTTGATCCCCCAAATTCATTCCACCCCATTTTCAGAGATATGCCCTGTTTAATCCAAACCAATCATGGTGATACCTTCCTTCACCACCTACCACAGCTTCAGTGATGAATGACTGAGGACAATTTAGGTAAATGAAACACCAGAAAAGGTTTTGTAGAATCTTTAAGAAAAAAAAGAGTTTCTTTACTACTCAACTACGAAAAACACGAATGCTAGAGTTCATCATTAGAAAGAAAAGTAAGAAACAGAATAATCGCTCTGGCTATAGTAGTCTAGAAAGACTTCACGTTGGAAATAGACTTAAACTATGCCTACAAACAAGGAAAGAATCCCAAGAGTGGGAAGGAATTACAAACAGATAGATGGCTTAATAAGCAGAGGCATAGGAGACAAAGAAGTAATGGTGGACGTATTCAAAGCACATGCCAGCAACTCTAAGTGAAAGATTCATAGACAAAGAGAATATATGGCAAAAAAAATAAGAAGTAGCAAGGGCTTGAAAACCATATGTATCTCACTGAGTTAAGAGCCAAGAGAGTGGGTTGCCTGGGTGGCTCAGTCAGTTAAATATCTGACTCTTGATATCAACTCTTGATATCACAGTTCGTGAGATCAAACCCCACGCTGGCTTGGGATTCTCTCTCTTCCACTCTGTCCCTCTCATGCACATGCATTCTCTCCCTCTCTCAAAATAAATAAACATTTTTAATTTTTTTTTTTAAAAAGAGCCAAGAGAATAAAATTATTTAATGTGATTTAAATGTATCATTCAGAGATGAACATATAGATAGGGAAGAAAGAAAATCTTTTCATACTCTTTAGCAATAAAGAAAATTATACCACTATAGTCGTTCTTCTAAGTCTTTAGCACTCCATTCTGAAGGACTTCAACTTAGAAGACTCAAGCTACCAGGTGACTTCAACTTCCCACACAAATACTTTTAAAAAAGAATAAAGAAAATAAGCAAAAAATTTTAAAAGTAGACAGAAAAAAAGAGGAAAATCTAAAAATGAATTAGTGTAGGGGTACCTGGGTGGCTCAGTTGGTTAAGCATCTGACTTTGGCTCAGGTCATGATCTCACCATTTGTGGGTTCAAGCCCCACATCAGGCTCTCTGCTGTCAGCACAGAGCCTGCTTCAGATTCTCTGTATGCTCCACTCTCTGACCCTCCCCACTCACACTCACTCTCAAAAATAAATAACCATTTATAAAAAAGGAATGAATGCATCTCATTGTCAATATGTATTGTCTCATATATTTATATGCCCAGGTAAGAAAAAATATATTCTCGCACTTATAAGCAACTATAAAGGAGCATTTGTAAAGGACCTCACAATATATTATCTCTCTCAATTCTCACAAAACTCCTGTGAAAGAGGTTTTGCTAATTCTTTTATGTAGGCATGAAAGTGGCTCAGAGAGGTTAGTGGATATGGAAGAGCCAGATTCTCATCCAGATCTCTAACCCTAAATCTTGTTCCCCCTCCAGTCTACCTCATTTCATCTAAGAAATACCTATAATACAAAGTTCAGCAACTTCTGCAGACATTGTGATCTAGATAAATGAAGACTTTAACTGTCAACATATCACTACTCAAACACAATGTTCAAATGAAGATTTAGCCAAGTTGAATGTGATTTGGCAAATGCAAGTTTATGTGTTAACATCCAGTATTATAAAAGCAAAGAAGTATGATATGACTCCGCAGAAAGTGAGGTTTATCACTTAAAGACTCCTATATAGTCAATATTTTGAAGACAAAATAGTAACAAAATCAGAGACAGAGATAAACTTGAAACAAAGTATTTAAAGGTCTAAACTAGGCAACATTTCTTAGCACAGGGAATATGGGATTTTAAAAAAATTAAAAAACCAACAATTCATCTTCATTCTCTCAAGTCTAATTATCATGGCCCAAAAGAGACTATTATAAGGCTATTGGGGACAGCCTGTCAGTCACTGATTTCATTAGGTTAGTAGAGGATGTTTATTTTGTTGTTGAATTGCTTCAGGGAAATATCAAGCTCTTAAAGCAAGTTCTTTAAACCTATTAATGATAATTTTTTTTAAGTCTGTGACTTTAATATTTCATTAGTTCCTTAAATCTGTCAGTTTGTTAAATCAAACTTTCAAAATGTCAAGAAAGATTGCATAAAATTTGTTAGAAGTTCTATGCATTCTTATTTTCTTTTACTTTTAAGAAACATATTAAATAGGCAGTTATATTTTCAAAATCTACATTTTTCCAAACTGCCCTTTAATGAACACCAAGTATGTTAAATAGATAGTAATAGAATATAAACATTGACTGATGATTTAACCCTCCTAATGCTATACTTATTCAAGCTATGGAGGATTAGAGAAGCAAAAGTATGTTGGCTTATGATCTTACAGCTATGTTTTCCAATACAGGTCAGAATCTAACAAGTCTAAGTGTGAAGGAGGGCCACAGGTGCCAGGCGAGGTCCTTTAAGAGGACTTAACATCAGTGTAATTAAAATACAGATAGATTCTGTCTACTAAGCAGATGGTAGCCTTTCCCCAGGAAAGGCTGTTAATACAGATGTGAAAGCTAACACGGTACTAGCATGGGGTTTACATACACAGACAATTCAAGGTTGAATACAAGGGTGGCGGGGGGTGAAGTCTGGTGGTAACAAACTGCATGTACTTAAGATGTCTGAAGAAACCAGGAAAAGGGAGATCTGGGAACCCACTCCCCCTGGAAAGATTTCACCCCAGAAGTTATCACAATCATTCATGAGCCTCAGATCAGATGCCGCCTACAGCAGGCCTCAACGTGACTCAATCTAGACCAAAGTAATTCACTGTAAAACACTGATACAGCTCAGATCAAACCAGAAATGGGTTTTCTAGCTCTGATACATGGCAAACTTGGAAGGCGGCAATTTTTTTTTTTTTAAAGACAAGACCTTACCAAGCCACGTCGGTACTAAATAACTAAATAACATAATTATCACTATAGCATAATTAACAAAGATTGCTGTTAGTTAATAGAGTCTTTACAAAATATTTTAGTTACTAAATCAAGACTGTTAAATAACTGGTGTTATTTACATTTCAAGAGTGGAAATAAGAGTTCATTCAAACCAATTAATGAGCAAATATATTGTCTCTTCACAAGATTCAGTGTTAGCCAGACTTCACTGAATAACTCTTAGATTAGCATGCTAATTAGCCAGAGGATAGCCATCTATATCAACTCTATCTTTGCTACCATTACCTTCAATTTTGTCCACACATTGTAATAACAAAAGGAAGAAAATAGGCTTCTCATACCATCATGGTAATCGGTAATCGGAAAATCACCATGTGGCTTAATGTTAGACTACTTTAGACTTTGATAGTCTGAGTAGAAGCTACCAAATATGGTGTCAGTAGAAGGGCAAGGCTGAGGGCATGCTTACTCTTACAGAATGTTGTGAAGGATCATTTGTAATCATGTCACACTCCACAAAGTGCTGAGAGCATCCTTTTTTCACCCTCACAGCATCCAGAGAACTGTTCAGCAATATCAAGTCATAATTCTGATGTTTCATGGCTTAAAGGCCGTAGTTAAAGTCCTCATAAGCACTAAAAGCCATTTCTGCACAAGAAGTAGGCTATCCTCCTACACTAATATGCTACATACTACATATGTAGTATATAGACTTCTTCAATATCTTCCAAGTATGATAAAATATTATTTCTAGAACACTAAAAGGCTCATAGCATAGCATATCAAAGTAGAACTCATTTTGGTTGGTGAGAAGGTAGGAATGGACTAGTATAGGAGGCACAGGAAGCAGAGTCCAAAGAGAATGTTATCAGTGAACTAACAAAATTCTCATAATACATCTATTTTATATATTTGACTGTTCCAAAGACCAGCTCTTTTTTTTTATTTTTTTTAATGTTTTAATTTATTTTTGAAGGAGAGAGAGAGACAGAGCATGAGCAGGGGATGAGCAGAGAGAGAGGGAGACACAGAACCAGAAGCAGGCTCCAGGCTCTAAGCTGTCAGCACAGAGCCTGATGCGGGGCTCGAACTCACAAACTGTGAGATCATGACCTGAGCGGAAGCCAGCCGCTCAACCGACTGAGCCACTCAGACACCCCAAAGACCAGCTCTTAAGAACAATTCCATACTCTATTTCAATAGGGACGAATACATTCTATAGGGACAAATATAGGGATAGGTACTATTTTAGGAAAGAGATGGATTTTGAATTATTAACATTGTAACTGAAACTAAGTTTCCTGAAATGCTAAAATAGCAATTATTACAAAAAAGGAAACAAACAGATTAAACAAAGACAAGAACATTAGTTGAAAATACACTTTCAGAGTGCACTTCAAGGCAAACTTAAGGTCGATTAGGGAATAACTAATGGTTAATATTTCAGGTGCAACATTCTATAGGATGTGATAACAATGACTTTACGTGAAAATTGTTCTTATTTTCTCTTTTACCTATATCTTTAACTTTAGTACTATCAAATAGATTCCTTTCCTCCAATCTTGGCTAGTCATTATAGTATATTCCTAGGCTTAATGGCTTCTTTTAAAAAATACCCTCATGGGGCACCTGGGTGACTCAGTTGATTAAGCAACTGTCTTTGGCTCAGGTCATGATTTCATGGATCATGAGTTCCAGCCCCATATCGGGCTCTGTGCTGACAGGTCAGATCCTCAAGCTTCCTTTGGATTCTAGGTCTCCCTCTCTCCCTCTCTGCCCTTCCCCCACTCACACTCTGTCTCTCTCTCAAAATAAATAAACATTAAAAAAATTTTTTTAATACCCTTATCACCATATTATCCTCCATCTACTCAAAAAAACATCTACTCAAAAAGAGAGGACAAATCATTCATCCTGAACTTTAAGTCATGTGAGGCTTCAACATCAGCAGATCACAACTGGATACTGCATAATGCTGGAAAATCACACCTGGTCAGATTGTCATTCTGGGCCAGAAGCTGATTCTATGGTACACATCTGAAAAAGACCAGAGCCCCAAAATGCACTCTCATTTTTCTCTATCCACTTAGTCAATGGCATCACAATCCACACACTTTCTCGTCCAAATCAAAACCTTAAGAGTCATGCCTACTTTTTCCTTTTTATCCCACAACCAGTCCCAATTCCTGTTAGCTCTTGAATCCATTCACGTCTCCCCAAGTAAATGCCTTGGCATTTGCTTAAGCATTTCTAATCCAGGTTATTTAACCAACTTCCCTAACTGGTTTCCCTTCCTCTGGTTCTATGATACACAAAATCATGCTCCAAAACACAGCCAGAGTAATCTTCCTAAAACCTTTAAATGGCTCCTCAATGCCCTTGCACCAAGTTCTAGCTCCATAGTATAACTTAAAAGACCCTTTCTGATTGGATTCCGCTTATTCTTCAAGCTCAGTCTCTTACCACTGCTACATTTAATAGCCAACAACACCAAAGTACTAGGAGTAATTCCATTGGCCATACTCTCTTAATACCACATTCCACAATTCCTCATTCCTCAGAGTGTAATTCAGTTGTTATCCTCCAGGAAACATTCTTAGACCTCTTCTATTTGGCCAGGTGATCCATTCACACGGTCCAAAACACCCTGTGCTTAAAGTCATCAAACTATGTTGTCCTGTTTACTTTTTTTCCTCTCCTCCCTTCATCCCTAACTCCAACATCCTTAAAAGTAGAAGCAACTTTATTCATACTCATATCGTGGTGCCTAGTACTGTATTAGGAACACAGGAAATTCTCAATAAATATTTGCTGACTAAAAGAATACATAAATAAATGTGCACATTGGATACTAAGTAAATCTGTGTTTCCTTTTAGAAAAAAATGGCCACCAATATGTATATAAGCTATGCTAAGCTACCCTCCAGGTCTGCCCAAAAAAATAAAACATAAAAAAATAATAGCTAAGAGTCTGTCGGAATTTCTAGGACATTCCTGGTGAATCCAAGAAAGTTTGCTGATCAAGAAGTTATAGAGTCATGCTGACCTTCAGATACAACTAGACCCTGAATATCTTCCCACCATAACAACTAAGCATCTGTCCATACTGTGAGTTTAAGTCAGCACCAATTGGCTCAGTGTCAGCAGATTAAAACTTCTATTGAAAGAAACGGATTTTAATCAAAATCCTGCTTCCTTACATGATTTAATCATTGCACGCTGATTAAATAAATGGCAGTAATTATAAAGAATGTTTCCATCCATTGCAAGCGCTCCTTAGAAGCTCACAACTGCTCAGATCTCTGATTTGAGATAACGTACGTAATGTCCTAAATTAAATGCAAATATTCTCAACTGGGAAAAAAAAAAAAACTTCAAATATCTTTTTTTTCCCCCCTAAATTATTTCTCTTTAAGGTTAAGCTATTCAGGTGTCAGCAATACATCCTGGGAGGGATAAAAAGAAGTTCTTTTAAAAAGCTGCAAATCAAAACTGCAGTCCTGAATCTAAACTTTGGAATTACTAGGTAACTATGCCTCAAATGTCTAAATTCAAAAATCCTTGGAAATGCACACTTGAATGTGATTTCAATTTAAGTATCCTCTTAACAGACTCTCTTCCAAGTCCAAGAATGAAGAAAACAACATGAATAGCAGTGATTTAATTAAAAGGCATAGCATATACAGTGATTAGTGTAGAAAACTTTGGCCTGCCTTTTCAAGATTGTGCAAAATATTTTAAGACTTTACTTTCATCTTTGCCTTGGTGGCTAAGTAATTTACCTTAAAATACCTTGAGTTAAGATGATATAAATCCTTAAGCCTAAAATGCCTTATGTTAAAACCCAATCCATTTTAAAACCTAAAGCATAATAACCAGTTACCTCATTCACAGTAACAGACTTGCCTTCATGTTTGAACCTTCGTAATTTCTGCAAAAGAAAACAATGCCAAGAGATATCCCTATAGGAATGTAAGACAATCGCTTCCACTTTGTAGTACTGTCTGCATAATTAGTCCTAAACGTGGACACTATGACTTTATGACTTGATATCTATTGCACAATTACTAGTAAATAAGAGGCTGTCTTATGTCTTTATTCCTGACCTACAGGAATAGTACATAACAGATAATAGATTCCCAATAAATATTTATTGAGGTCAAAATAACCCCAGGACTAGTCATAAGGAATTGAGTTCACATCATAAAGACACCCTGAATCTGAAGAAAACATAGGCATAACTTCAGCATGATATTAAAATGAACTGTGCAGACAGAATCATCTGTCACTTTCTGCTCCAAATGAGCGAAACACTGAGGTAGAAGGGAATAACAAAAGAATTTTGGGTTACACAGCCCAATTTGAAAGTAAGGGAGAGAAATATCCAGGTGCTAAAATGAAGAAGCAACTTAAATCTGATTGGTAGAGGGATCTGGATCCAAAAAAAATTAGAAATACACTAATATTAGTAAATTAATATTAATGCTATAGTATAATATGTTAATATCACTATGTAAATACAAAGTAGTGTTGTATCATCACAATGCAAAAACCAAAACAAGAAAATAAACAACCCACAATCTATTAACCAATAATGTAAAAGTGAAAAAGAACTTTTCACCTGGAAATTAAAAAGCAAGCTATTAAACAACTTATATTTGTATATCATGGTAAAAGCACTTTCTTGAAGAGAATCCATAGTATTATTTACATAAACATATGTATTTAAAAGAAAGGAAGCAATTTAAACATTCACCTCAAAAAGCAAGAAAAAAATCAACAGAGGTGCATGGGTGGCTCAGTTGGTTAAGCAACTGATTCTTGATTTGGGCTCAGGCCATCATCTCATTGGTGAGATCGAACCCTGTGTCGGGCTCCACACTGACAGCATGGAGCCTGCTTGGGATCCTCTCTGCCCCTCACCTCTCAAGATAATAAATAAAACATTTTTTTAAAAAAGAACAAAATAAACCAAGTAAAACAAAAGCAGAAGGAGTAAATTAATAAAAATAAAACCAGAAAAGCAATAGAATAATAAAAAATCTGGTTCTTTTTAGCAGACACATGGATCAAAGGAACAGAGAGCCCAAAAATAAACCCGTGCATATATGGTCGATTCAATTATTACAAAGCAGACAAGGATACACAATGGGGAACGGACAGTCTCTTCAACAAATGGTGCTAAGAAAGATGGACAGTCACATGCCTAAGAAAGTAGACTACTATACTTAAATCATACACAAAAATCAACTCAAAATGAATTTAAGACCCAAATACAAGACCTGAAACCACAAAATTCCTGAAAGAAAACATAGGCAGTAAGCTTCTTGACATTGGTCTTGGCAATGAGTTTTTGAATCTGAGTCCAAAAGCAAAAGCAACAAAAGCAAAAATAAACAAGTGGGACTACATCAAACTAAAAAGTTTTCGCACAGCAAAGGAAATTCTCAACAAAATGAAGAGCAACCTACTGAATAGGAGAAAATATTTGCAAACCATGTATCAAATAAGGGGTTAAAAATCAAAATATATAAAGAACTCATGCAACTCAATAGCAAGGAAACAAACAATTCAACTAAAAAATAGGTAGAGGATCTGAGTAGACATTTTTCAAAAGATGATACATATTTGGATGGCCAATGGGCACATGAAAAGATGTTCAATATCACTAATCATCAGGGAAATACAAATGAAATCCACAATAAGATATCACCTCCCACTTGTTAGAATAGCTATTATCAAAGGGACAAGAATGGGGCACTTTGGTGGCTCAGTAGGTTAAGCGTCCGCCTTGGGCTCAGGTCATGATCTCACAGTTCATGGGTTCAAGCCCCACATCAGGCTCTGTGCTGATAGCTCACAACCTGGAGCCTGTTTCAGATTCTGTGTCTCCCTCTCTCTCTGCCCCTCTCCCACTCCATCTCTCTCTCTCTCTCTCTCACTCTCTCACACATCCTCTGTCTCCCTCAAAAATAAACAAACACTAAAAAATTAAAAAAAAAAAAAAAGGGGATAAGAATGAACAAGTGTTGGCCAGGATGGGGAGGAATGGGAACCCTTGTACACTGCTGGTGGGAATGCAGACTGGTGATGCCACTGTGGAAAACAGTATGGAGGTTCCTTAAAAAATTAAAAATAGAATAACCATATGACCCAGCAATTCCACTTCTGGATATTTATTCAAAGAAAATGAAATCACTAATTTGAAAAGATATATACACCCTCATGTACACTGCAGGATTATTTATAATAGCCAAGATATGGAAATAACCTGTGTCCACTGATAAATGTATACATAAAGATGTGCATATCTATACATGCATACACATACATACATTATTGTATAGCCATGAAAAAGAAAGAATCTTGCCTTTTGTGACAAACACTGAAGAACCTTGAAGGCATTATGCTAAATGAAGTAAGTCAGACAGAGAAAGACAAATACCATATGGTCTCACTTTTATGTTGAATCTAGGAAAAACAAAAACAAAGAAGCCAAGAAACAAAATGAACCAGAATAAAACAAACTTTATAGATACAGAGAACAGATCAGTGGTTGCCAAGGATGAGAGGGGATGCAAAATGGGTGAAGAGGGTCAAACTTGCAGCTATAAAATAAATAAGTCATGGGGATACAATGTAAAGCATGGTTACCATAATTAACATATTGCACATTTGAAAGTTGCTTAGAGAGTAGATTTTAAATGTCCTTATCAGGAGAAAAAAAATTTTTGTAACTATGCATACTGACAGATGTTAACTAGCCTTACTGTGATGATCATTTCACAGTGTATACTAATATCAAATAATTATATTGTACACCTGAAACTAATATAATGTTATAGGTCAATTGTACCTCAATAAAATAAAAAAATTAAAACTGGTTCTTTGAAAATCTCAACACAACAGACAAACTACTAGCCAACCTAATAAGAAAAGGGGATGGGAGCAGGGGGAGGCACAGGCAGAGTGAGTAGAAAGCCCAAAAACAAAGTGATAAGAAATGACAAGGAAGAAATAATCAACAAAAGAGATAAAGCAAAAAGAGAAAGGGAGAGAAGAAGTAAAGAATAAGATGAAAGAAAAGTCTACTGTGTATTCAAATAAATGTGAAAATAATAATGAATTTGGCAAAACTGAGCTGAACAGAGAGAGAAAGCCACTGAGAAAATGCATAGAAAAGAGGTAAGGGGTGCCTGGGTGACTCAGTCGGTTGAATGTCTGACTTAGGCGTAGGTCATGATCTCACAGTTCATGAGTTCAAGTCCCATCGTGGGCTCTACACTGACAGAGCAGAGCCTGCTTAGGATTCTCTCTCTCTCAAAATACATAAATAAACTTAAAAAAAAAAAAAAAGTAAAACCAATTCATCATCTACAGACCATAATTCCTAAGAGGTTCTTTAAATTAAGCTGAAGGATGTCACCTCAAAAGAAAGCCATGAATATTTTTAACAACAGTAGCAGGATTAAAATAATAAAATCTACTTAAAGCATTGTGTAAGATCATTTTTAACTTAAAAATAATTTCTTTAAATGATAAATTCCAATCCAAAAGGGAAGAAATAATCTTCAATAGTTAAAAATAGTCACTATCGGGGCGCCTGGGTGGCTCTGCCGATTGAGCGTCTGACCTCGGCTCAGGTCATGATCTCACAGTCCATGAGTTCAAGCCCCACATCGGGCTCTGTGCTGACAGCTCAGAGCCTGGAGCCTGCTTCAGATTCTGTGTCTCCCTCTCTCTCTGACCCTCCCCCGTTCATGCTCTGTCTCTCTCTGTCTCAAAAAATAAAATAGAAACATTATTTTTTTTTTAAATAGTCACTATCAACAAGTATCTATTATTGACAAAATTCATTTTCACTTTAACAAAAAAAAAAAAAAAGCAATAAAAGGTACACAAAGCAAAAGTCAAAGTGCCAAACAACAGCACATCAAAGATTGTTTTAGAACTCCGTGAATCTACTGGAACAACTGCTCAACATTTGGTTGCTTCATAATCTGTTATTTTTTTTCAAATATGACTAGGATAAGTCTGTCACATCCATAAAAACATTAACTGAAATTAATATGTAAATTATGGTGTCTGTGTGAGATGCCATTTCATTAATTTCAATTCGCTGACATAATTGTGTTCTCTAAATTTATGAGTTTTGCAAATGTCACCCCACAGAGAATGCACTATTTGGTGAATATTATTTTACTAGCATAAAATCCAACAATAGTTTAGTCCACAGAAAAGAGGTAATCTGATATTTAAGTCACAAAATAATTTATATATATTTCTAAAGATGCATATTCCTTGAACTAATTGTGACAGTTTTTAAAACAATTATTTCTTTACTTTTAAACTAACATCTCTTAATGGTAAATGTCTGGAATATTAAAAAATATATTTTAGAGGCTCCTGGGTGGCTCAATCAGCTAAGCATCCTACTTCGGCTCAGGTCATGTTTGTGAGTTGTAGCCCAGCGTCAGAATCTGTGCTGACAGCTCAGAGCCTGGAGCCAGCTTTGGATTCTGTGTCTCCCTCTCTCTTCCCCTCTCCCACTTACGCTCTGTCTCTCTGTCTCTCAAAAAATGAATAAATGTTAAAAATTTTTTTTTAATATAGGAAAAGAAACCTTTAAAAAATCTGTTATCTTTATAAGTAATAAGTGTTAATATTTGGTATATTTTGTTTCAATATTCTTTCATGTAGACCCATGTTTTTTAAAAAAGTACAAAGGTAAAAGCAAGCACAATAAATACAATTTCATATTCCATTCTTTTTGTTTACTATTAATATTATAGACATTTTACCATATCAGTAAAAAATCCCATAATGCAACTTTAAATGAATACATATTGTGATATCCATATGGGCCTACAAAAATATTTTTAATTATTTTTTACTTTTTCAGTTTTAAAAAATGTTTTTGTTTTTATAATTCCTTCATTAGTAAATATTTCAGGTATTTATTATCATTGGTTATTTAACAAAAACTCCTTGACATGTAATTACTGAATCAATGCAAATCTTAATACATATCATCTAATTACTATCCAAACACGTTGAATTTTACATGCCCACCATGAGAATATAACTTCTCCTATTACCTGGAAACCCTGCTCACACTTGATATTACTGTTTAGCATTATCTAGGTGGTAGATCAAAATAGCATCTCACCATTGATTCCTCTGCATTTATTTATTAAAGAGGTTGAACCTCTTGTGAAATTTTACTGCAGTAATAGTCTGCTGCAATTTTAAGTTAAACTATATTATGGTTTTGCCTATAACTGAATTATGAGCCACAGCATGATTTATAATTTATTATTGCTTGAAGTCCCATAGACTAAAATATCCTGTGTGTAAATTACGTACAGACCTTTTTTTAAAAGTTCTATTGCATAAAATTTCTGAGGCCAAGCCAGAGTAAGTATCTTCTCTCCTTACTTCCTGTTACTTTAAGATGTATAACGATATGAAGAATATTATACTTAATAGAGTTTTATATTTTAGGTATTTTGAAACCAATTAGTTCTTCATCATTCTTCAATTAAGAGTATCAATTATCCATAGGTAAGAATGAGACTGCAAAAAAAAAAAAAAACTAAAAAAAGTTTAGCAAACAGTTGATAAATTTAATGAAAGTGTTTTTAATTTTCTTGAAACCACAGAAAAAATTTTTAATGAAGACAAAAGATTAGAATTAAAATCTCTTTTCATTGTATTCATCAAAGTTGCAGTAATTCCAAAATTGTCAACATGTAATCTCCCCCATGATTGTGCAAGTTTCAAAACAGCTCAATTTTCAGTTATCTCCTACATAGCCTGATTCAGAAATCCTCTTAGCGGTATTCATTCCACGTTAAGAATCCTGCCTCTTCATTCTGGAAGAGCACAAGTCTAAGGGTAAAGTGCAGAGGGGGAGGAGAGCAAAAGGTGAAATGGGGAGAAAAAGAAAGGAGCTGGACATCATTGTTTCCTCCACTGTTAATACCACTTGAATCAAGAATGGAGGCAAAAAAAGTGCTTCCACACTATTTGCCACTCTGCTTTTGTGGGAAGTGCTCCCAACCTATTTTTTTTTTTAAGAGAGAGAGGCTATTCCCTGGGAGAGAACCACTGCTTTTTATCACAGTCACAGCTACCAAACAGAAAGCACTAGATTTTATTTAAGAAGATGTTTGAGAGGGGCACCTAGCTCAGTCAGTTAAGCATCCGACTCTTGGTTTCAGCTCAGGTCATGATCTCGCTGTTGTGGGATGAAGCCCCACGTCGGGCTCTGTGCTGACAGTGCAAGGCCGACTTGGGATTCTCTTTCTCCCTCTCTTTCTCTCTGCCCCTACCCTACTTGCAAGCTCTGTCACTCTCAAAATAAATAAATAAACTTAAAAAATATATGTATGAGGGGCACCTGGGTGGCGCAGTCGGTTAAGCGTCCGACTTCAGCCAGGTCACGATCTTGCGGTCCGGGAGTTCGAGCCCCGCGTCAGGCTCTGGGCTGATGGCTCAGAGCCTGGAGCCTGTTTCCGATTCTGTGTGTGTCTCTCTCTCTCTGCCCCTCCCCCGTTCATGCTCTGTCTCTCTCTGTCCCAAAAAATAAATAAACGTTGAAAAAAAAAAAAATTAAAAAAAAAATATATGTATGAGACATAGACATAGCAACCCTATTAACTTCGGTTTTAGTACCAGAAAAACATTATATAAAAGATATTTGGGGGATAATTGTGAGCCAGATATTAGAAAATATTACAGAATTAACTTTCTTAGGTGTGAAGAGGTAGTCACAGTTCTACAGAGGAAAATGTTTTTCTGTTTTTTTTATGAGTATGACATTTCAAGTATTCATCTTCAAATGTCTGATTCCAAATTGCTCTCTTGAAAACTGAAATTAGGTATGGTAACAACATTCACAGTGTTGAAAATGAGGAAAATTACCACTCTCTTGTATATATGGAAAAAGAACTAGTATAAATATTTAAATCAGTTAATATTAACATTAAATGCAACAGCCTAAATAATAACAAATATACAAAGACAACAACAGATTATTGTCTTATTAAGTAAAGTGATTCAGAAAAGTTCTAAAGGGTGCTCCCTTGTACCTAAATTGTTAAATTTGCAATTCTTTAATCCTTCTAAATTGGCAGGGTAATGGTAAACATTATGGGTTCACAATGATGTTAGATTTTAAACATTACCTTTTTGCAATGTATTTCTTCTCCTATTTAAAAAGCCCTTCACATTTACTAGAGACGTGGTTTAAAATGATCTATTTAAATCTCAATATTCTGGTCACAGGTGTAGTTGTTCTTCACATAGTAAGGAAAACTTGAGATGGATCACTATTTCAAACTCTTAAGTAGCCCTAAGAAAGACTCCAAAAAGAGGCATACAATATGTGACTATAGCAGGTATCATCTTCTTTCTATTAATTTATCTTGTGCTATGGAGCATTTTCTTCCTCTTTGCTTTAAGATATCTTTTTTCTCTCTATGCAGTTGCTATTTGGAAAACACAATAAAAATAGGAATTATAATATTCAACTATCCATGCACCGAACTTATTCATGTATAATTTTTAGATGTATATTTTACTTTCTATAATTCAAGCTTCATTTTACTACCTCAAAATTCAAAACTAATTATTTTAGATGATATAGATGTAAGAACCAACAAAGACTTTTCTAACTATAGAGAAACAATATAATCAATTCAGCTACCAAAGTCAATGTAACTAAGTGATGGAAAATAAAAGAAATATTTTGAGCATTCAGAAAATGCATGTAGATATGTAATGTATGACATATACAGAAACACAGAACATGAAAAAGCATCTATCAAAAATTATCTCACATTGTAGATTGACGAATTAGAAAATTCCAACACTAGGTTTTGAAAGAGAATTGCTTATAAACCTTTTCTTCTTCAATAACCCAAAGTTATATACAAACATAGTGTATGATTTCATTGCTTAGATGAAATTAGATATGTACTACCCAAACCCTTAAATTTCAATAATTATATAAATGACAGTCTTTTATAGCTATTTATAAGGCAAATGGGCTTCTGTACAATAAAATATAGAATAAACATTGTATATCTTGGGGCACCTGGGTAGCTAGGTCAGTATAGCATCTGACTTTGGCTCAGGTCATGATCTCGCAGTTTGTGAGTTCGAGGCCCACGTCAGACTCACTGTTGTCAGCTTGGGGCCTGGAGCCCACTTCAGATTCTGTGTCTCTCTCTACCCCTTCCCTTCTGGTTTTCTCTCTCTCTCTCTTTCTCTCTTCTCTCTCTCTCTCAAAAACAAACATTAAAAAAAATTTAAATAAATAAAACATTGTATATCTTGGTTTTGAAGAAGTAAACATCCCTTAAACTCAAGTCAGAAAACATAACGAATATAGAGAAAAGTTTAATTAAAGATACTAATTCTTGGGGCGCCTGGGTGGCGCAGTCGGTTAAGCGTCCGACTTCAGCCAGGTCACGATCTCGCGGTCCGGGAGTTCGAGCCCCGCGTCGGGCTCTGGGCTGATGGCTCAGAGCCTGGAGCCTGTTTCCGATTCTGTGTCTCCCTCTCTCTCTGCCCCTCCCCCGTTCATGCTCTGTCTCTCTCTGTCGCAAAAATAAATAAACGTTGAAAAAAAAATTTAAAAAAAAAAAAAAAAAAAGATACTAATTCTTAAAATCTATGTAAGAGAATATATTACCTGAATAGAATGACACATTTAACCTGCTTTATCTGAGTTTCCACTCAACTTATAGTAAATCATAATGTAGTTTGCATAAATGTGTCTTCGTAAACAAGTAATTTCTATGACTGTGTTAGCATATTCTCCACTCCCAGTGCTATACGTATCTATCACAACTGTTCCTGCCAGATATAGTAGTTATTCATGTATCCATCTACCTCATTAGATACCCGAAGACTGAACCAAATCTTTCATGTCATCTGGCACAGAATACAAAATAAAAGAATTAACAACAGCTAAATAAAAGTGGGAAAATTCAGCTCACCAGTACAATGATTCTGAATAGAAAAGTATTTTTTACTATTTTCAGAGGCATATTAGAAGCTACAAAGTAATCTTCTAGTATCTCGATGACATAAATGCTACCATCTGATCCTCTGGTTTATCCAAGATAAATGCAGAGGTAGAAATAAGAGAGCCACAAATGGCTTGTGGTCAGAAATGGAAACAGAAAAACATGTAGCATATAAGATGAAAAATTCTGAACTCTCCAGATATCTACATATGAAAAAGTTCCTATCTTCAGTATGGAAATGGGAGTTAAACTACATACATGATCACCTGTTTGGGGAGAGGAGGTATATAGTAACATATAACACACAGAAATAAGTATGGGGATAGAGCCTTATGAAGCACAAGATCTGCTCATTTTTCCATCTTTTCATTGCTAGGCTGGAGAATATAAAAGCTAACTGCAGTAGCCCACTTCATGACCTCTCAGTCATAACAGAACTAATGAAAGTACAATGATCCAATCTTACTCAGGGAACTTGTATGATTTTTAAAAACAGCACGAATGGAACAGCTCTCTCGGAGTACTCTCCTATAAGCTCTTCAAAGTTAGTTTGAAAACTGTCAATACAGCTGGAGTTCTTTTCAACACTGCTGCAAGTTAGGAAGAAATATTAAAGAAGCTCCAAGAATTGATACAATTCAGGAAAAATAATTTAAACAATATTACCACAATTATGACATGTTACAATGAAATCTATCGCAGCTAGAAATGAATAGGACCCCAGAGAATGTTAACGAGGAATGAATTTACAGATGACTCAGTTTACTCCAGCAGGAAAGTTACAGTCCCTTCTTGCTCCTTAGTGGTACAAAAATGATTTCAGGGGCCACAGGTTCTAAAAACATTACAAAGTTTGAAGAATATAAAAAATCAGTTATAAGGAAAAATAAGGTTTTAGATTTTATAAGCCCCAGGAAGCAAGGCTTACATTTAGTTACATAAATTAGAGGTGTGTTACATCTCAGAGTAGGTAACAGCTGGATACTGTGCAGAATAAATGTGCATGCCAATGGGTGGGATGTTCGTAATGCTGAAGGGCAAGAGAGAGATGTATAGCTTGGGAAGTGATGTGGATAATTACTTGTCATTAAACAGCAGAGTAATTGCTTCAGCAAATTCCCATGTAACTATTCCACATGAAACTTCAACGTGCCCTTGGACTACTAAACATCCATAGTTGTCTCAAACAATCTTAGCAAAAAGACAGCAGTCAATGATGCATCACACTTAAAAAGAAGATCATTGTTTTATAATTTAGTCTCACAAAACACATTAGGGACTCTAAACATTAATAACAGAAAGACAAAAACCCATTGATTTTTACATTAGTAAGACCTTGGTAAGACCTCAGAATCCACTTTTTTTTCTAACACGCTCAGTCTATGTGTTTGATAAAATCTATGGTGTATAAGTTTAGTTAAAATATCTTCTTCCTGTTTGGAAGGTTTTCATGTATATTCAATATCCGAGTTTCATAATAAGCAAAACTAAGAAACACTTAAGTTGCTATAGGATATTGGGTGGTATCAATGGATAGAGAAGATTCTGAGTAGCCGAAGCAGAGGCAATGGTTTAAATCTCAAAGTCCCAACATATTCTGGTGAGGAGGAGGACGAGGAGGAGGAGGAGAAGAAGGAAAAGAAGAAGAGAAGGAAAAGGAGGAGGAGGAAGAGAAGGAGGAAGAGGAAGAAGAAGAAGAAGAGGAGGAGGAAGAACAAGTAAAACTACACAAACTCATGACTCCAACATAACTAGAAGATAAGAACCTCTCAACCTCAAATCACTCTTAAGTACAAAACTAAACATTAAGTCCCAGCAAGCTCTCAGTGGTGCTCCAGCCATCAAGCTCATGGGGACCAAGAGCAGTTCAGGAGAAATTACACTGAAAGAAAGAAGAGGAGAGCTAATGGCAGGCCTAAATGTGTCTTAAAATCACTGCTAGAAAGTTGGTCCTCTGCACAAAAATACTGCAAAGTCAGCAGTTAGATAAGAGCCTGCCAAGAACAAGGACATGACAAGGCAATGTCAGAAAAGTCTCATGTTGGAGCAAGAGAGTTAAAACAGAAGGAAAGGTTTCCTTGGAAACTGTACATAGAAAGATAAAGAAGCATGGTGGGAGGGGGGAGGAGGGTATTTAGAATCCCAGAAGACAAAAGCAAATTTAAAACTTAAGAGACATATCACTCAGGAAACAAACAATATTTTGCCTACAGTGAAAAAAGAGGGTGGCTCTTGAACTAGTAATGTCAGAACCATCCCAACTCACTGAAAAGAACCCAACAGAAAAGCAACTATCAAAAGAAAATTCAAATTGAGACCCCAAACAATTCAACTGATGAGAATTTCACCCCTCACCACAAGTTGGCAAGACAGACTGAAACTTTAACATAACATTCACAGCGTAAATAAATACCACAGGCCAAGCTTTAGGTAGATGAAACAGAAATTGAAAACGAGGGGAAAAAATGCATGACAAGAAAAAAGGAGGAGATAAAACAAGGATTAACTGAATTCACAAAAAAAATGGAAGAAGAATACAAAATCATACCACAAGTGGAAACTAAATTGCAAAATGCTAAAAGGAAAATAGATTTGAATGAAAATACAAAAGAGGTATCAGAAAAACAAGAGAAAAGTAAATAAAATGAAATAGAGAAAAAAGTAAGATGGATCAGAGAGAAAGGGACTGAAATGTAAAACAGGCAAAAGAAAACCCAAAGAATGTATAAATGGAGTTCCCAAAGGATATTGTTGTACAATGGGATAGCATTAATAGTTGATACTCCAATTCAAGGTTTTCAAAAATGAAAGACCTGAATCTACACACTGAAAGGGCCCACTGGACACCAGCGGGAAAGGACCTGCAAATGATCAATTCAGAAATATATCCGATTAAAAATTAGTGGACATTAAAGATAAAGGAAAAATTCTCAGGGTCTCCAGGAAAAAAATTCAAATAATGTACAAAAGAAAAAGAATTAGACTGGCAACAGATTTATCAAAAACAAGATATGAAACAACATACCACTGGAGCAGCATTTTCATAAATCTCCAGGAAACAAGGGAAACCCTAGGATGGATATCCAGCCAAGCTGCCTTTGAGTATTAACACTATTAAAAACAGTTTTGAACATGTAAGAACTCAAAAAATTCTCTGTCTACAGGTCCTTGAAGAATATATTAGAAGACGAACTTAATCCAACTAATTAGTGATTAGGAAAGTTAAGCAAGGGGCGCCTGGGTGGCGCAGTCGGTTAAGCGTCCGACTTCAGCCAGGTCACGATCTCGCGGTCCGTGAGTTCGAGCCCCGCGTCGGGCTCTGGGCTGATGGCTCAGAGCCTGGAGCCTGTTTCCGATTCTGTGTCTCCCTCTCTCTCTCTACCCCTCCCCCGTTCATGCTCTGTCTCTCTCTGTCCCAAAAATAAATAAACGTTGAAAAAAAAAAAAAGAAAGTTAAGCAAAAAACTAAGTGTACATATATATCTTCATTTGTAATGTAAGATATAAAGACAATTAAGCATGGGGATACAATATGTTTTATGTTCTGTGTGATATATTATGATCTGAATGTTCTCACAAAGTATAAATAATGATGATAAAACAATGGGGTAAGGAGGAAAACCATCAGGTAGAAAGTATACTGTTAACAATTACCAAACCAGATATCAAATGGATAAAGTTTAAAATTGGGAATAAAGGCATTAATAAGGCATAAGTTCAATGTGACTACTAAAACAAAAATAAAACCTTCTAAGAAAATTCAAAGAAATTAGAAAAAAAAAGGGGCGCCTGGGTGGCTCAGTCGGTTGAGCGTCCGACTTCGGCTCAGGTCATGATCTCACGGTCCGTGAGGTCAAGCCCCGCGTCGGGCTCTGTGCTGACAGCTCAGAGCCTGGAGCCTGTTTCAGATTCTGTGTCTCCCTCTCTCTCTGACCCTCCCCCGTTCATGCTCTGTCTCTCCCTGTCTCAAAAATAAATAAACATTAAAAAAAATTAAAAAAAGAAAATAAAAAAAGAAAAAACTCTTACAGAAAAAAGAAACCCAGCAAATAAACCATAACATGTATAATAATTATCATATGAAATAACATGATGGAATTAAGACCAAATACAGCAGTCTTTTTACTAACTCTGAGTGCACTTAAACTATTTAAAGGAAAAGACTTTTTAGTGTGGCTCATAAAATGGAACCTAACTATGCACTATAAACAAGGTAGATACTTAAAAGAAAATTAGTCAACAAACCCAAATATAAAGGGATAAGCAAAAACATATCAGGAAAATTGAAACAATAGGTGAGCAGGGATAGTAACACAGATATCAAACAAAACAGAATGCAAAACAGAAACCATTAAATGTAAAAAAAGAGGGACAGTTTTTAATCTTTAAAGCCAAAACTACAATGAAGATATAATAAATATAAATATCCGTGTAGCAAATAGCACAGCATTCGTCTTTGTAAAGCAAAATTTCAGAGATATCAGGACACACAGAAAAAGCAAACTATCAATAGGAGTCAGTACAAGACAGATCAAGTGAACAACAAAAAAAAAAAAAGCAAAAAAAAAAATTTAAGCCTAAACATGGAATTAATAAGGTAGATTTTAGGGATGTATATTAAACTTTATATGCTGAAAATAGAATATAAACCTTCTTCTCAAATGCATATGGAGCATCACAAAAATTAATCCCATTTTAGTTCACAAGGAAAATATCAGTACATTCTACAAAACAAAAATATTAGAAAGCAATACTTTCTGATCTCAATGAAATAAAACTAGAAATTATTTAATTTTTGTAAAAGCCCCTTCTACTTGGATTAAAAAAAAAATATTTGTGGGGCGCCTGGGTGGCTCCGTCGGTTAAGCGGCCGACTTCGGCTCAGGTCACGATCTCACCGTCCGTGAGTTCGAGCCCCGCGTCGGGCTCTGTGCTGCCAGCTCAGAGCCTGGAGCCTGTTTCGGATTCTGTGTCTCCCTCTCTCTGACCCTCCCCTGTTCATGCTCTGTCTCTCTCTGTCTCAAAAATAAATAAACGGTAAAAAAAAAAAAAAAAAAAAAAAAACTTTAAAAAAAAATATTTGTTTTAAGCAACAATTGGATGAAAACATGAATATAAACTGAAAGAAAAAAATACCTTTAAAAATATTAAAATTAAAACACATGAGATATTTTGAAAGCACTGATCAGAGAAAAATTCAGAGCTTTAAACATTTCTCTCAATAAAGTTCAAAGAACAAATATATAAAGGGGTGCCTGGGTGGCTCAGTCGGTTAAGCATCCAACTTTTCGGCTCAGGTCATGATCTCTCAGGTTATGAGTTCGACCGCCACGTAGAGCTCTGTGCAGACAGCTTGGTGCCTGGAGCCTGCTTCAGATTCTATGTCTCCCCCTCTCTCTCTGCCCCTCCCCCACTCACAGTCTGTCCCTCTCTGTCTCTCAAAAATAAAAAATAAAAAAATTTTAAATATATATATATGAATCACTGTCAAAGCCAAGCAAGGACAGCTCCAGACCTTCTCACACTTCCCATCTCTTTCTTCTTCTACCCCAGCTCTGATTCAGTCAGAAAAGGCACCCCATTTTTCAGGACTCATGGGCACCCAGACAGTCCAGGCTAATCTTCCCACCCCTATGTTGATAACCTAAATCATGTCTGCCAAATCCCTTTTGGTCTACAAAATAATATATTCAAAGGTTCTGTGGATTAGGGCATGGACATCTGTGAGAGGGGTGGGGAGCATTATTTTGCCAACCTGAGTAACATATACATTTTCTTTTATCCAGCAATTGCACACACATACACAACTTGCACACCATTAAAAGCGAGGTAACAGAGAAAACAAATTCATACATATATACATACATATATTTGTACATATATAAAAATTAAACTCCCAGCTCAGAAAGGTATTCAAAATAGAAACTAACTTGAAAAACATGGTGTTTCATACACACATGACTACAGAAAGACAGTACCCAGGTATGCCGCAAGTTCTCACTGCTTCCGATTAAGTAGAACTTGGTCCTGACACTGCACAAGAGCTCCTGGAAATGGAGCTCCCTGCAGATACATGGAACCAACTGCCCCAGTGACCGAGATACCAGACTACGAAATGTAACTTCTTTTTTAATTTTTCACTTTTACTTTCTTCGTGCCATTTCTCTTGACTTTTATTTATTCCATTTCCTATCATGTCTCACTACACAGAAAGACAGAAAGAGAAAGGTAGCTCAGTTTTAGGTCAGATCGGTCTGGTAACAAGAGAAATCAAAAGTTTGAAACACACCTATTCCTTCTTCAGTCCCATCACTCTTGCATAATTAATCAAAGCCCTGACAAGCAGCTTTCATGGGCTTTTGACCCTGAGACAAGAGCAAGTTACAGGCCAAGTGCCATGAGCTCAGCAGAGATTCACACTTCCTAATGCTCTTCTGAAATCTAAACTTTAACACGGGCACAGCAGTAGGGGAGACAGAAATGGCATTCTTACAGAAGAGATAGAAACTAGAGCTTTATTTAAGCTTCCTTCACTCTTCTTAATGGATAACTTAGATATTTAAAACTATATTTGATGAAACGATGCCCACCTTTATGTAAGGTTAATTTTGAGGATGAATACCAAATTTTAAGCCTTAACAGTTCTAAAAACTCAACTGTACAACACTAAAGGTGAAATGTCTACAGAGTGGAAATATAACAAAGCTGAATGGTGAATGGATGAGAAGAAAACATTTATACCACATGCAACAGAGGAAAGGTTAGTTATAGTATATAACTATTACATAGTATATAGTATTATAAAAAACAACTCCGAGGAAAGATAGGTAAAACATTCAATTAACAGAAGAAATAAAAATAAGCCTAAGAACTTGAAAAGATGTCAAACATCACTAATAAATTAAGAGATGCAAATAAAAATCAGGATATGCTTCCCATGAAATTACAAATTTAATAGCTTTATAACATCCGGTTATGTGAGAATATGGGGAAATTGCCATTCTCATACAATATTGGTGGGAACATAAAAAGGTGCAATTTTGTTGGAGAACAACATTGTCAGTACCTATCAAAATCTAAAATTTACATGCCATACTATTTCCATCTCCAGTCATCTATTCTTGAGACACAATTACAAAGAGACACAATTTTAACTGTGAATTCTTTTAAAAAGGTGTGTAATGATATGAAAAATTTGCACAAAAATAAAGGCCTGGAAGGATACACACCACATGGATGATGGTATCGACAGGGTGGGAACTGTGAATGACTAAAATGAGTAAAGAGGTACTTGCACATTTCAACTCAGTATGTCCTTACCTAATTTTGAATTTTTACATAAGAACGTTTTCAAGTATACTTGTATAATCTCATCTTAATAAGTTATTTTTAATGTGACAAGGAGATAAAAAATTGAAGACAGCATGTGCCTAAGATGTTTTAGATACTTTTAGTCATGATGGCCCTTCTCAACCTACCCTTTAGTCTCAGCAATATTTTTATGCTTTTCAATTTTTATCTATTTTTTATTTTGGTGGAATCCATAGATTCCTCGATCATATCTTCCAGCTCAAAAATTCTAACAGTGTATTTTCTAGATTTTTATCCTGTCTGTAGTTATGCTTTACTGTCAGTGACAACATTTTTCAATTCTACAGTTTCAGATTAGTTCCTTTTTGTATCCATACATTCATATTTGCTTCTATCTGTTTTGTGGTTACATAATCTCTTGCTCTAATTCAATGAAAGTAATTTTTTCACTTATCTCCATGAAAATGAAAATCAAATACACGTGTTTTAAAGCTTTTATCAAACCCTTCCATTAAACTATTTTTTTATAAAAAGCCAATTTGTGTTCACATTATTAATCAAGTTTTCTTTCTGAACAGCAGATTTCTTCATGTTTTTTTATACCGTTTACAGTGGGTAAGATAAAGTGGCCCAACAAAAACTAGCATGATGAGGTAGACAAAATAAATGAGAATAGTACCAAAAACAGGTTAGCACACATCATACATATTTAATATTAGTTGTTCAAATCTTGTTTCAACTCCATCTTTAAATTTTAGTCAAGTTACTTAAAAGCAAGCCTACATTGCTATTATTTAAATTTGAATATTTGGTCTTCAGGAATATTGCAGTACTCTCTTGGTTCAATAACATTTTTATATTAGGATTAAAATTCTAACTGATGCCACAAGGATCAGCCTTTATCAGTTAAATGAAAATGCCATATTTTTTAAAGCAAGCAATCATAAAAAGTAATACATTATATTAAAAAATTTACTTTAACTTAGAAACATAAATAAATCCTGATTTGCCAGTCTTTTGAAGTTATTTGAAGATACGAAACAATTATTTAGGAATGGCAATAACAGTAATTAGTGTAATCATCCCTTACCAATTGATTTTTTTTCTATTTCCCATGGCTCCTAGCACATGCTTTGTAATAAAAGTATGAAATAAATTATTTGGATGGATGGGCAGAACAACAAGTATATAAATGGGAATGAATCAACCATTTAGCTCAAAGAACCAAGTCTGACTTCAAATTAGTCAAACCTAGAGTACCTTAGTTACCCAAAGTACCATACATCTAGGGTCAGCGTTTCATTTTTTTTTTAAACAATATCAGCAGGAGTATGAACAACAACACCAACAAACATCCACTACAAATCTGCTGTCCGAAGGACTCTGTAAGTTTCATCAGAAACACACAAAAAAATAAGCAAGACTGCCTCTACACATAATCCAGGTATAGACTTAAGACACACATAAAAGGACATATTACAATTCGAGGCATCTATGCTAAGTAGCAAGGAGGTGAGAAAGAGAACAAGGTGAGACAAAGAAACAAGACAAGAAGCACAGTACAAGCACTTCAAGGAGGCGGGAAGGGAAGGGAAGGGAAGGGAAGGGAAGGGAAGGGAAGGGAAGGGAAGGGAAGGGGGGGAGGGGAAGGAAGGTTCTGCAGTCCAGGACACCATGGCAGAAATGTTGATCTGTGGGCAACGATGAAGTCCGTGTACAAGAGGGGGCATGGGGGAAAGGTGGGTGGAAGTTGTGCATGGTCAAAGAAAAGACACGGACTGTAGAAGGAAACAAACGCTTTTCTTTCTTCTTAGCATAACCTTGTTGTGCTGTAACTGTAAATATTTTAGATGAAAATCTAGGACTAAAGGTCAACCATTCACCCCATCCTCATCATTCTACCCACAGCAAACTGTTATCAGCCATAAACAGAGACTAGGTGTTCTGAGCAATCAACTACTTTGGTAAAACAAGACTTAACAGATATAACAGTAATCTAACAATCAGAATAAAATAACTACACTTAATGGTAAAAGTTGACTGACATAACTTAAACTGTCTTCAATAACTTAGAAGCCATTTAAGACCTTACAGCATCCATGAAGGGGAAAAAAAATCGCTATTGTTTACCGAGCACCACTGTATGCCAAGTACTGCAGTGTAAGCTTCTCGTTATCACCTCACTTAGTATTTACTATGTACTCATATGAAGTATTACTTTTGTTTTATGGATAAAACAAAATCCAGGTGTCTAATATTCCTTACTCACTCATGACAGAAATAGCACTAGGTCTGATTCCACAGTCTTGTCCCTTCACCGTAATATTGTATGTGTATGTGTTTTAAAAAGAGTTATAGTTGGCAACAAGCTTTCCTAAAAATCAATCAATGAGACTATTTACCTTGAATCTCAAAAATATTGTCCCAGAAGTCACTGACTACCTCTTTTTTTTTCTTTTTCTTTTTTCTTTTTCCTTTTTTTTTTTTTTTTAATCATAGTACACTACGGGTGAGTTCCTCTGGATTTTATTTGTATAAACGATTCTTCCTTCAAACTAAATTACTTTAAAAACACTTACCACAAAGGAAATTGCTAACACAATCATTATCTACCTCAGTACAAACTAATGTTATTATCTCCAGGAAACAGAAGCAACTGAATTACATAATAGAAATATTAGTTTAAAAGGTCACTGGATGTCAGAATGTATCATTTTACAGAAGTCTCAGGAGACACCATTCATCAGAAATTATAATGCCTAGAACACCAAGTTCAATGCCATGATTTAGCAGATCTTGTTCTTCCTTGGTTCATTTAGCACCAGTTATGAAACTCTGGCAAGTGGAGTATAGTTATTCTCTCTCTGAAATATTTCCATCCACATGCAAGGCAAAAGAAAGAAAACCAGGGAGGTCTATTTGAACAATGCTTTATTAAAAACACATCTAATATCCCACATTAATATACAGAACATACACACAAAAATTAGCTCTAAAATAGATGAGCTTAGTCCCACTCCCACCATTAAAAGATAAAGAAACAAAGACTCAATAAAGTCAAAAGTTTACCCAAAGTTATAGAAATAATGATTGAAAGAACCAGAAGTCAAGAGTGGTAATCAAATTACACCATCACTCTCAACTAGATTAAAGTAAAACTGAACATGAAATAAAGAAAGATATGAAGTGATGCTTTCTTTCCCAAACTCACTTACAAACTTCAACTCAACTTTTGCATCTGGACCTACATTGGATTAGTAAAGGAATTTGATGAAAACTGAGTAATTAGCCCCTGCAATACATTAAAATACTTTCCAAACACTGTGTAAATACTTAAGGTAGTAACTGAGGCTGAAATAGCATTCTCAAACCATATTACACAAGATGCCTATGTTTTAAAACACATGGTGAGAAACACATTTAGCCTCTAAATGCTAATTTAGGATTAGAAGCCAATTAAAATTGCCACAGAGATATCAATCCTATGTTCACCACTAATACTATTCTTCTGTATACAAAATTCTTTAGATACAATTCATTGCCTGCAATATGTTACACATAATCAAGAAATAATAGTACAAAAGAAAGAAAAAAAAATTGGATGTCAAATGAACTAAAACTCTGCAAGTTTTTCAAGATTTCAAGTCTATGAGTCACTTTTCATAGTATACAAAGAACAAGAAAACCCATCACTATTGGAAATGCTGGGACCAAAAGAAAACTAAAAAATACATTATTCTAGTTGTTTTTAAAAATAAATTAATTATAGTGCTCGCTTCGGCAGCACATAGACTAAAATTGGAACAATGCAGAGAAGATTAGCATGGTCCCTGCGCAAGGATGACACACAAATTTGTGAAGTGTTCCATATTTGTTTTAATGCTTTTTAAAATGTTTATTTAACTTTGAGAGAGACAGACATAGACAGAGCACGACCTGAAGAGGGCAGAGGGAAAGGCAGACACAGAATGTGAAGCAGGCTCCAGGCTCTGAGCTGTCAGCACAGCTGACAAACAAATTAATTAATTAATTATATACATTTAGATTTCTCAAAATTTAAAACCGGGCATGTTTTCAGCCATATGATCCCTATTTCATCAAAATACATCCTTCATGTTCACCACATTATAAAATATGAATATAATACAAACACTTTAGAAAAATCTTTAGATTCATCTCCTAGATCTGAATATATATATCCTCTATCTCCCTGCAAATCCATTCCTAGGTTGATATCTAAGAGATATTCATACATGTACAGAAAAATTTAAAGAATATTTGTAGCAGAAAAAAAATAATAACCTAACTAACAACCTAAATGTCTGTTGACAGCAGAATGAAATCTAAATTGTGGAATCATCTGACTCCAGAGCAATAAAACTGAACTTCAGCTACACACACACAGGATGAACTTCATCTAAAGAATACTGAGTGAGAGGGGTGCCTGGATGGTTCAATCGGTTAAGCATCTGACTTCAGCTCAGGTTGTGATCTCCCGGCTTGTGAGTTCAAGCCCCATGTCAGGCTCCATGCTGACAGAGAGAGAAGTCTTCCTCTCTCTCTGCCCCTCACCCGCTCACGTTCTCTCTCTCTCAAAAATAAATGAAGATTAAAAAAAAAAAGGGTATGTTTAAAAAAAAAGAATATTGGGGCGCCTGGGTGTCTCAGTTGGTTAAGCATCCAACTTCTGCTCAGGTCATGATTTCACGGTTCGTGAGCTGGAGCCCCATATTGGGCTCTGTGCTAACAGCTCAGAGCCTGGAGCTTGCTTCAGATTCTGTGTCTCCCTCTCTTTCTGCCCCTCCCCCACTCACTCACACTCACACTCTCTCTCTCTCTCTCTCAAAAATAAACAAACATTAAAAAAATTAAAAAAAAATAATGTTGACTGAAAGAAGTCACACAGCAAGAGTATATACTATATAACTCAACTTACATACACTTCTGAAAAGGCAGAACTAATCTATGGAAATAAAAATCATCCAGGTGAGGCAGTGACACAAAGGGAATATGAGGGACATAGGGTCCTTAAGTATGTATTACATTTGTTCTGAGATTACATCCTGGGTTTCCCAGCAGGAGTAACCAGAATTATCAGAATATAGAAATGACTTTTCCACTAACTAGCCATATGATCTTTAATATAATTTAGCCTTCCAGTGGCAAGATTAATAGCCAATAAATCTCACATAGATCATCCGAAGATTTTTGAGAAAGATTTTAAATCATTTTTATTCATTTAACAAATATTCATTGTGAGCCTACTATGTATAAAACACCATTTCGGGCACCTGTCACTTACATTCTACTGGAGAGAAATAGAAAATATGCAGCAAACACAATGAATATATGAATTATAATGTAAACTGCAATCAGCGTTTAGGAAAAAAATATACAAGTACACACCAAATGAGACCTTCAATCCTGTCTGAACATTTCTGAGCACACATAAACACAGAAGGGAACTAGCTTTAAGTAACTATTTTATTTTATTACACTCTGAAGTAAATCCTTTCCCAGGGTTAATACTCCAGCATAAATCTTCATGAATAAGTCTTGATAACGTATGAAATATTTAAACATATCCTTGAAACCACAAAGGATAGAGCTGGAACCAAAAGGCAGATTTTTCAAAGAAAGAGATTAGTTCAGTGTTTCAGAAAGAACTTCAAATAATCAAAACACTTAAAAAGACAGTGTTAAAGAGAAACTTGATACTGGATTATAGAGAAATAAATTTATTCTGGAAGGAGGTTTGATTTGACCTATAAGACCCTTCTGGGGTTTTATTTTAAGAATAAATTAGCAATTAAGAGTTTTGAAAATATGTTAAAGTATTATTTGCTTTTAAAATATTTACTGCACATATACATTAATAAAATGAATGAATGTCATATACAACTTACATTCATAATAAATTGATATTTAAACTACTCAGTATTATCTTGTATACCTTAAAAATACTGTCATTATTACATGTAAGTGTAATTATAACAGCAATAAAATTTTATATCCCTCTTACTTTTTCCTCTTGAGCATAATGTCTAAAAGCATTTTATTTTTTAAAAAAAAATTTTTTTAACGTTTATTTATTTTTGAGACAGAGAGAGACAGAGCATGAACGGGAGAGGGGCAGAGAGAGAGGGAGACACAGAATCGGAAACAGGCTCCAGGCTCTGAGCCATCAGCCCAGAGCCCGACGCGGGGCTCGAACTCACGGACCGCGAGATCGTGACCTGGCTGAAGTCGGACGCTCAACCGACTGCGCCACCCAGGCGCCCCTAAAAGCATTTTAAATATGTTAACTTTTCCTGTAATTCTAGGTACACTAATAGGAATATTTGTGTTAGTCACCACACCCTTTTTAATAGAAAAAGATATACAAATCTCTAAAAATTTACAGGATTTTTAAAAGTTAATTTTAATATCATTCTAGCAGAAAAGATGTGCAAAAAATGAGCCAAATTTAAAAAAATGCATATCCTAAATCACACTGTTTAAAAATTCAGATAACAGAATAAAACAACACTGAGGCCTGTTTATGCCACACTGTAATGGTTTTAAATCATAGTTTGAACCCAAACTGAAAATCCTTGTAACTGCCTGTTACATATACAAGACATTTGTAGAATAATATCAAGTATTTATTAAGTGGTTGTACCCCCTTCGAACCCATTTTCCACACTATAGTTACCATGGTCTTTCTAAAATGTTATTTTATCGGGATGCCTGGGAGGCTCAGTTGGTTGCGCACCTGAATTCCACTCAGGTCACGATCTCATGGTTCATGAGTTCGAGCCCCACGTCCAGCTCTGTGCTGACAGCTCATAGCCTGGAGCCTGCTTTGGATTCTGTCTCCGACTCTCTCTGCCCCTCCCCTGCTCACTCTCTGTCTCTGTCTCTCTCTCTCTCTCTCTCTCTCTCAAAAATAAATAAACATTTTTTAAAAATTCAATAGTAATTTTATCATGTCATGTTCTTTCTTCTTTTAATTGTTTTTTAATATTTATTTATTTTTGAGAGAGAGAGAGAGAGAGAGAGAGAGAGATCATGAGCAGGAGAGTGGCAGAGAGAGATGGAGACACAAAATCCAAAGCATGCTCCAGTCTGTGTGCTGTCAGCACAGAGCCCAATGCGGGGCTCAAACTCTTGAGCTGTGAGATCATGACCTGTGAGGAAGCTGGACGCTCAATCAACTGAGCCACTCAGGTTCCCCAATGTTCTTCATGTTCCTTCTTAAAATTATAAATAGCTTTCTTTCTACCACAGGATCACACCCAAGTTCCTTAAAATAACTTTGAGGTAGCATGCCCTGCTTACCTATACAGATTTACGTCTCCCCACTCCACCTGAACTTAATTTTTCAACCACATGTCTCCAAGTCATGTTCTCTGAGCTTTGTGGATTCCCTGCTCGAAATATGAGCTGTCACTTCTGACAGAAATAGAATACTATTTCCTCTTCTTTCTTCCTGTCTTCTCAGCTTTCGACATTCAGCTGAGACAAGACATGTCCTTCAGTGAGAAGATTTTCGTGCCTTCCTTCATACCTAGTGCTTCTTTCCTAAAGCAGTCTCATACCGAGCTATATAGTTTAATGGTCTACCTTCCCCACTATCAGCAAGACAGGGACCATTTCTCTGTATCACTTTTCTGTACCCCGTGATATTTAAAGAATTCATTATCTCTTGGATAAATGAGTGAATGATATGAATGCCAGCCTTCAATATAAGTGATGTAAGTGCTGGGACACAACACAAAATAAGAATATATTTCCCACGCAAGTAATTTCATAGTCTAGGAATTTATTTCCCACACAAATAATTTCATAGTACAGGTGTCTGCTTAAAATGAAAACAGAATAGAGAAAGAGGTGACACGACCTTGGGGAAATTACTTAACCTCTTCAAGCTTTATCTTCTTCTTCTGTTAGGTGGGGGAACGTCACCATCTCATTACATAGTGCAACCATCCACTTATTTATCAAACCAGAAAACCAGTCACCATTCGGGTTTCCTCTCTCCCCCTCTGTTATTACATCCAATCCAACCAAAATGTCTGTGAATCTACCTCCAAAGAAGTATTTCAATCCATCCACTTCTCTCCACTTTTTTTCTATCCCCACAGTAATCCAGTTTCTCTCCTAGACTTCCAAATATATTATTTCCATTCTTACCTCATCTAATTTATTTATCATAGAGTAGTCAAAGAATCTTTATCAAACTATAAGTTGAATGCCACTTTACTTAAGATCTCTCTCAAAGACTTTATCTGCCCTATTAAAGGATATGGCCTCTAACAACACCTCCAAACTCATCTTGTCCAACTTTGCCCAAACAAATCTCCAGCCACACTGGTCTCCTTCCAGATCTTGCAACATGCCAAACTTTTTGCTGCCCCGGGGTCTTGACATATACTGTTCACTCTGTGTAGTACACTCTTCTCTTCATTTTTTATAAGGTTGATTCCTTTACTTCCTTCAGTTTCAGTGTGTCAGTTAAGAGAGACTTTCCCTCCTGTCCACCATAACTAAACTGTTGCGTCAGCCCACATTCCTGTTTTTCTCTATCACCACACACAGATCTTTCCTTCTTTCCCCTGCCTTCAGCATATTCTCAATGTGTAGAACTGTGCCAGGGTATAGAGCAAGCAGATTAAAAATGTCTCCAGAAGACAGAAGAAAAGAAGGGTAACTGTACATGGTCTGAACACGTGCAGACTATTTTGATGTGAACAGAGGTTTCCTATTTTCTCTAAATTTTACCTTTGACAGTCTAACATCCACCAGTAGAACTGGATAAATGCTTTCTGTTTAAAAGTCTACTATTAATACATACATTATCTAAAATAAGGCATGGGAGGGTACCTGGATGGCTCAGTCAGTTAGGCGTCTGACTCCGACTCAGGTCATGACCTCACGGTTTGTGGGTTCGAGCCTCACGTCGGGATCTGTGCTGACAGCTCAGAGCCTGGAGCCTGCTTCAGATTCTGTGTCTCCCTCTGTCTCACTGTCCCTCCCCAACTTGTGTGCTTGCTCTCTCTCAAAAGTAAATAAATAAACATTTACAAAAATTTTTTAAATAAGTCATGGGATGATACAACTGAATTAATATAAGTAGATAGCTGTTACTTTAGGAAGAATGAGTAGGATCGTGGAGAAATAAATAAATAAGACACTTTAGAGATTAATTCAACGTCCTAAAAATGAAGTGCTACCTGAGGGTGGTAGCATCAGGAAGAAGCCACACAATAATGTTTTGGATGAGAAAATGAGGGAAAATAAAATTTGAGTACCACAAACCCAGGACTATGAATACGAGTAAAACTGATGAGTGCAGAAGCAGTAGTAAAGATAAACCCTGAGTATTCTACATTTATTGTTTTCTCCTAGAATTTTCCTTGCACGTAAATACTTAGTATGAAAATTAGAAATTTCATGTAAGATCACATAGAATGTAATCCAGATTTTATGAGTCAATCAATCCTTTATAAGCCCTAGACAAGTCTAATATTGCTAAATGTGTAATATTAGTAATTTGAGGTCAGGTAAAACTGTCAAGTAGATGTAATCTTATTGCATACTGTTTTAGTTTTGCTTCATGAGAGCTCATTGCACTTAGATTCATTTTACGTTGGTCACCTGAGGCACAGTTTGCTACCCACCACTCTGCAATGAGCAGCTGTTTGCAATAATCCCCATGTTGCCTACAACATTAGACTGTCTCCTGGGGTTTAGACGATGTTGATTCCTAAAGGCCAGATTTAACACTTTGGGGAAATATAAAAGACATCAAACAACTACAGAAGGAGAAATAAGGTATGGATTTTGATTATTTGAGGACTGCAACTTATTACAGGCATTGGTTACCACAGAAATTATGATCTGTAAATGGCCTACGTGGAATAGGCTGGGAAATAATACGTTGTACAAAAATGGAGTTGACTCATAGCACATCAGAGATGGGTGGCACCATGGAGATTAACTGGCAGCAGTTCTGGCTAATGATTAACAGGTCGGAATCTCTCTAGTGAAAGCACTAATGTACCACTTGACAACTGTGGCCTCCACTGGAATGACTGCAATACAGGGCAGGTCGTTTTAAGGCAGTTCTGTTATAGAATTCTTTATATTGACTGAAAAATCAACCTCGGCTCTTTAATTTATTCCCACTAGGTTATGGTCCCTAGAACCAATAGAATAAATCAAGTTAATCTTCCATATCCCCACAGATATTTGGAAACAACTACTACATACCCTCACGCCTCATTTTCTTTGTCTTCGGATTGTACCACTGTCCATTATTCAATTCTAATGTTAATAAACATTATAATAATGAAACACAGTGTTTTAATCAAATGGGTCTCTTCTAAATTCCTTGCAATCGCCATATTTCAATAATCAAAGCCAAATGAACTAACCTACCAATAAGAACTAACAAATGTAGTAAGAGATTTGCAGGTGTCCTGAACTAAATCCTAATAAGGTTGGAATGAATTATAATCATCAGATAATGGAGATACTGAGGATTACAGAAATCAGAAAGGTCAGGAACTGAACTCATGGCTGACTTCGAACCCTAAGCCCTGTCCTGGACTACTTCAAGGGAGACCTGACCAGAGCAGAAGAGGAAACGGGCTAAGAGAAACTTCTGAACATCTGTTAACTCCTGAGTCTGTTATTTAATATACAAACTGACCCACATATTTAAGCCAGCTACGTGATCAATGTAGCAACTACATTTTTATCCAGCAACTGAAAAAAGGGCTAAACAAGGCAAGGAAGAGGACAGAACTTTCCACGTGCTACAGGAAGAGGTCTGAACTTACCTTAGATTTATGAGGCCATTGAGCATTTTAAGTGTTAGAATTATACATTTACTAAAGTCATCTTAAAAGATTGCTCTGAAAGTAGATATGGATAGATAAAATGAAAGCCACAGGAGAAGCTGAGAGCAGTAAAATAGTTCTCACAATAGTCCAGTGAACTGTGGACAAGAGTCTGAACTACATTGGTGGTGTGGGAATGGAACAAAGTACATGGACTCAACAGATTTAAAAGCAGAAGTGACAGTACTTGGTGATGGTTTAGATGATAAACTGTGGTACACTGCTGTTTCAGACTGTGGGCTCCAGTCTGACGCCGGGATTTGAAGTCCCACTTCGATTTGTGGGACTGACGCTGCACTTGAGTATCGACCGCGATAAAATAGGCACAAGAGTACCTCACTCGTGGAGATGCTGGTAACTTTCACTGGGACACTAAATGTTAGTGATGACAGTGAAGAAGGATGAAGGGGAAGGGAGGGAATGAAGGGAGTGTAGGGTGACTCCAGGTCTCCACTCAGGTGACTCGGTGAACTCCGAGAGGGAACGCAGGCAGGAGGGCAGGCTCGGGAAAAGTAGATCGTGAGTTCAGTTTTGAAGATGATGGGCCTCAGATATCTGAGGTTATCCAGGCAGCAATGGGTTGAAGAATATGGAAGTAAATGCCAGCATGAGACTAGCCTTGTAAAGCAACTAAGCTCTGAAGGCAATTAGAAAGGATCAAAGGGCCAGGGGAAGAAAGTGGCTTCTTTTGATGGGTGACACAAGCCTTTAGGGTTTGAAAGAAAAGCACCTGGAGGTAGAGATTGAAGGTATCAATGATTAAAGAGCTAAATGGGTGGCACTGGTTTCAGAGCCTTTGGAGAGAAATGGGCCCGGAGCACAAGGACAAGCCTCAAAGAGGAACAAAAGATCCTCCTTCTCCTAGAGAGGAAGGAAAGAGGCCAAAGCATGGGTAGGTTTAGGGCAGGAAATTGGAGTTTCTCTACCATCTTTCTATTTCCTAATAGTCTGAGACCCAAGGCAGTTGAGGGAGGCTGAGGAGCAAGGAGGTACACTGGAAGATGGGGGCAAAGTTTTAGATTCTAAAACGGGGGTGAGCACGACAAAGTAAAGGCATCCCTGCTTTTTGGGGTCACCTGGGGCATTTCCCCTAACTCTCATAAATTCAACTTTTATCTCTCCCACAACATTTGCTTATAAATTCTATTAAAGCATTTATTATGATAAAATATCTGTATGTACCTTCCCTAGGTCACGTTCAGTTCAATGCTAAATTTCTGTAAAACACAGGTGGCACTCGAGCTTTCTCAGAAGCAGCAAGCCAGTGAGCAAGTCATCAAACTGGACTCTAATTCCACCTGCTTCCTTATTTTACTGTGTTAGAAGCCAAACAATGCCATTTTAAATCTAAGTAAAATAGAGAAATTTTGCAAAATTTCTTCTAATAGCAAATAGTGATTAGGAATCTGCCCTATGAATAAGGTAAATTGTGTCCATAGTATTTTTTCTCAAGATGCCCAAATGGCATTATTCGTCTCATTAACAGAACCAAAATTAAGAAATGGCCTTCAGAAACTGTTAAGAGAGCCTTAAACTATGCTCCATTGGACCTAGATGTTCTTGGGGAAAAAATGAACCTCTGCCATCACTTACAAACTGTCTCTGCCATCCGAAAGCTCTGGTATCTGAAACAAGGAATATTTCTTCTTCTGCCCTTATGTGTACATATCATAAACTCCTAATGATCTTCCTTGAATAAATTTAAACTAGCAAAGAAATCTTTTCTTCATCAAAAATCCTTTCAAGTATTCATTTCCTTCCCAAGGAGACTGAGTTCTGTGTATACTAGTTAATACTTTATAAGCTTGGGCTTGCATGCAGAACACAGAGGCCCTTTTATTTCCAGATAGTTTTCCTGCAATTTTAGTAGTGTGCCATAAGGAAAAGAATGTTTTTTAAGCTACAATCACATTATCAAAACAGAGGAGCCTCCCAGAGTCCTAATTACTAGAGTCAGAACATGGAATTATTATCTCAATTCTATTTTTCTCTGAAATTTGAGGGGAAAAATTAAAGATTAATTGCTAATACTAATAGCAACAAATTATTTGACAAATATGTATGAGCACCTGTGTTGGGCGGCTGCTAGGTTAGGTATAGGAATGGTAATGAAACTGCAAGAAACATTATTCCTTCTCTTCAGGAATTATATAGGCAAGTGAGACAGAACATACGTTAAAGAACAAAACACTTTAAAGAATTTTGAGCCAAAATCCAACAAATGCAGCCACTTAATTTACAACAGGTGTCTTTTAATTTCAAATGTTAAAAATCAGTTTTTCTCACTAAGCTTTAGGAAAGCAAATAATGTCTTGGCTTTCATACAGCTCTAAGAGCCTTAACTGTGTAGGTGTTAAAACACTACAGATAAACTGCTATATAGGCTTTAACTAAGAATGTGTGCAGAAGCACGGCTGTGTGGTACAAGGGGGAGAAGGAGAGTGGGATCCCTAGATAAAGGGGAAGAAGAACTCGAATAGCCGCTGAAGGCGACAGAAGGAGTGCCAGGGCAGGGAAAGACAGGGTCAGACACTCCACTCTCCCAACCCAGCATTCTGGCCACATCCCACAAAGGCCCTCTCCCTGTCCATATCAAAATGAATACCCCTTATCTCTGATCCAGAAGAGTCCCTACACTACCCCCCCCTCCAATATGATGCCTCTCATCTACTCCATGTGAACTCATTCTTTATTCAAAGATGTTCCCTATGTAAGAGGAATCCTGATGCCAATTATTAAAATAAAATATATCCCAAATCATTAAATTTTCATATAGTTACACTGGTGGACTTATCACCATTTTGTAATTATTAATGCAATATATTATTAAAAATTATTAGGTAATGGGGAGCCTGGGTGGCTCAGTCGATTGAGCGTGTGACCTCAGCTCACGTCATGGTCTCAGGGTTCATGAGTTTGAGCCCAACATTGGCTCGCTTGCTGCTGTCAGGGTGGAGCCCGCTTTGGATCCTCTGTCACCCTCTCTCTCCCCTCCCTCCCTTCCTCTCTCTCTCTCTCTTAAAAAAAAAAAAAACATTAAAAAATAATAATAATAAATTATTAGGTAATGAACTCCTTGAGGGCAGGGTCTTCTTAGTATCCCCAGAGCTGAGAGCAGTACACACTAGGTGCTCAATACATTACATGGGGACAATATTCCTCCTACCAACAGGAGGATCTAGGTGTTCACTAATTACCTCAATCTTACACGATTATTCTGTGTAAGTAATCACACTCGCAATGACAGATTTTGTCTAAAGTGGCTAAGCGATTAGGAGATTTCAGCTGTATGTCACCATAGAACAACTCTGACATTTCCTTTCTACAGAATATTTAAGAGTAAATGAAAAGAGAATTTAACACCTTTCCAAAAATCATCCAAAACGTGTATTAGTTTGTTCACAGGCACCATGAGGATCTTCACCTCTTACACCTTTGATCTATTTTTTAATTTTATTAATTTCCTCAGTTTCTGTTTATTGAGAACAGAATAATGAACACTGTAATTGTTGGGGATGAAGGGTCAGGTGAAAACCTGACTATGCATTTTCAGCCATTATACTTAATATTGTAGGTTAGACGGCCAACTGTTATATTGGAAGAGATGAAAGTACCACACAAAATGATGAGGAAATCATGATGTTAAAATTTGCAATAACAGTCTGGTATTGATTTTGATGTAAAACTAAAAAGCTTACTTAATACATTTTTTGCTCAATTCACTACTGAATGTACACGGGGGGAAAAGATGGTATGTTGCATTCGACACCAACCCATTAAATCAAAATGAATAGGGGTGGCATCTTTTTTTTTCTTATACTGCACTGTAGATAACTCCCAATTCAAGATAATCAGCAATAGGAGCAATTTATCACCAAGATCATTTTGTCATCAAGTTCTGCTCCCATTCCTGGCAAAAAAAAAAATTAATAATAACAAACGTATTCCTTCTGACCTATGCAAATTCCAAATGGGTACCACAGATAAAAATTGCTAAATGAGTGGCTATAGTACAATGAGCTTGGAAAAAGAAAATCTTCTACTCACTGTTCTTTCTCATTACCAACTTATTTCATTGTTGTGTTAAATTTCAAACCATACTTTTGAAATGAATAAATGCAATCCATCTCAATTTCATCCATGTTGTACTGTATATCCAATAAATATCACTTTCAATTTTTTTTGGCCTGTGTATTTCAAGACAGCTACTACATTGCCTCAATATACTTTATTTGATCTATTAGTATAAAAACAAATCTGATTAGGCTTCAATTCTTCAGAGAAATGATGTTCACCTACTGAAATATGTCACCTTCTTGAGAATATTTCCTTTTTCTGTGTCTTTTTTTATTTTTTTGATTTTTAAAAATTTTTTTAATGTTTATTTATTTTTGAGAGAGACAGAGACAGAATGCGAGTGGGTTGGGGCAGAGAGAGAGGGAGGCACAGAATCTGAAGCAGGCTTCAAGCTCTGAGCTGTCAGCACAGAGCCCAACGTGGGGCCCGAACTCACGAGCTGTGAGATCATGACCTGAGCCTAAGTCGGACGCTCAACAGACTGAGCCACCCAGGCGCCCCTGTGTCTTTTTTTAAAGTATCGTTTTCTATCAGTCTGTTTCTCACTAAGGCAATAAATGTATTCATAATATGAAGACTTATGAGTAATCAGTATAAATGCAGTCACTCAGCTAGAGGTTTGGAATCAAGCACACACACCCGAGGCATAAAAGAGCCTACTTGAAGGGAGATGCTTGACAGGCTATGGGAGAAGTGAAAACAACCAACCATATACATAGTACAGAGGTGACAAAAATCTGGACATGCCAGTCAGCGGAGAAGATGCATAGTAAAGAATTAAAAATATATGGTGTGTATATGTATGTGTGTATATATATATATATATATATATATATATAGGGAAACAGAATACTTTTGTGAATCTCTATGATTCTGAATACTTTTCTGTTTTGAGAATCACTGGCTCAAAAAGTGCTAGGCAAACACAGGTTCATGCAACTGTGTCTATATATCTTTATCTATAAATTTCTTCATTTTCTCAAAGGAGAAAAAATTAATAGTCTCAACTTTTTTCTAACTTTTGAATGGGTTTCAAAAGACAGAGTAAGTAGAAAAGAAAACTATGGGCTATTTCCACATAAAGGTCCCTGATGATATCTGAAACAAAAATATCTAATATTTGTCTATCCAACAAGTGTCAAGCACTTAGTAGGAACAGCATATTAGAGTGATCAGTGTGTATATGTGTGTGTATATGTGTGTATATATTCCTCACAATTTCTTGAAAATTAAACATTATTGTCCCATTTTATAAACAAGGAAAGTAAGATTCAGAAAACTTGAAAAAAAAATACACAATGCTATTTAGATACTAGTCAGATTTCAATCTCCACACTCTTTACTTTCCAACCTCCAATCCAGTGGCTGGCTCGAATGAGTCTGAGCCAATAGTTCTCAAACTTGGCTATAGGACCCCCTACCATTTCTAAAATGCAGTAAAGATCCCAAAACCTTTTCTTTATCTGAATTGTATATATGAATTTATGCCACATTAAAAACTAAAATTCATAACTTGAAATTTGTTAATTCATTTTAAAATAATAATAACACAACCATTACATGTTAACAAAAATAAATTTTTGTTTAAAATAACTCTATTTTCCCCAAAATACTTAAAAGTGACATCGTTCCACTTTTTTTGCAAATCTCCTTCATGTCTGGCATAGAAACAACTGGATTTTCAGTTCTGCTTTCGAATTCTTCTGTCGTTAAGTCACATGCCCTGTTGTCTCTTTACAAGCACACTGTACACTCAGGAAAAAATGAGAGTAAAGAAGGCAAATAAATTCTTAGGATTATTGTACAGAGTGTTGTCCTCACAGACCCATTAAAAGGGCTTCAGGGATCCATTAGCATCCCCTCAACCACATTTCAATAACCCCTTGGTCCTAAAGTATATTGTTGATATTGCATATGTATTATTTCATAAAATAAAAATTCAGAAATTTAACATAAAATTTCTGTTTTCTACTATAGAGTTTATCATGTATCTCTCAAGCTCCTGCTCTGCCTAATATCAGAAAACATAATCTAGGCATTTCTAGATAAACTTGGTCACATCTGGGTTTCTCAGTAATCCTGTTTAACTTCAATTCACAATTTCACGACTCAACTTCTTTCTTCTCCCTGAGGTAAGGGTTACGTGTTGAGAGGCAGTTCACACAACAGTCACATGGTACCAGTAGGAGGCATCAAACCTGTAGTGCCCGGCTCTGGCACCTTCCACGTCTCAGCATTTGGACAATCTGGTTTTTGGTGAAGTAATTATCTATGGTTGGCCTCTAATCATGTACTCCATGGTGCCATTTGGACTGTGTCCCCTCATCATAACTGAGAGCTATTTTCAAGCACTGGTCTGTCAACCAACTTTCCTGTTCTTCGTCTCCAGACACCTCCCATAAACATCTCTACCTTACTGAACTCATGTCACTCTAGTGTAGGATACATCCATGAGATTGTTGCTTCTCAAAGTTCCAGAAGAGGCAGGAGGTTCCAATGCTGCTACTACCACACCATAGTCATATAGGACCATGCACACTTTTATAGAAGTCTTGCCATCTGCCTGGCTTTCACCTAGACAGTGAAGCACCAATCTCCCCTGTTCAAACCTTCACCTAAAGGGAATTCCTATCATCATCCCAGGTCTCAACTGAAGAGGAAAGGAGGCTAGGGTATAGGACTGCCAAGTGTATGGATTCTTGTTTCTAATGCAACTCTTCCTTCTGGCCAAGAAAGTTAGTTAACATGTAGATGAGATCATCTCACTTTTTAGCTAATTGAATTCTAATTTATTGCTTAAATTTTTAAAAAAAAATTTTTTAAAATTATGTACTGGTATCATCAGAGCTGTACTTTAAAAACTCAAGACCCTTTCTATCTTACACAGCGCCAGCTTCTTCAACTCAGACATTTGGGATTTCAAGGCTTTTGCATCAACTGTAAATTTCAGCAGCCTACTTAGAACTCAAAAAATAAGTATTTGAGTCTTCTTTGTAGCTTTGCTCTATTCTCAGACATAAGACTGTAAATGTCATAAACGTCAATCTAATTTAAAGGGGAAAAGGGATTTGAGTATTAAAATCATATGCATACATGTACAAGTACATATATGTTAACAGAAAAGGATTTACTAAAAAAAATTATACAACTTAATATATCAAAAGTCTATTCACATTTTTATAATAACAGATCCCATATACACAAATGTAGCCAGTTATATATATTACATTAATTATGAAAAGGAAACACTGGTTTTATTGACAAATTTTAATAGTCCTTTGCCTCCTCCTCCCTCCCCCCTCTTCATCTGAAAAATATTGGAATATCAAATAATGCTGCCTACATAGGGTCCTCTGGTAGGATTCTAGGTGGTAAGATACTACAGATAGACATGAATTGGAGTGTTGAGAACAGTACTATTTAGGAAGCACGTAAAATTAAGAATAGGGGATAGAGCTTTATATTTATAAGCAATGGAGGTATGAGCCCAGAACATCTCTCATTCCAAAAATGCATAAATACATCCAAAAACCCTATAGATTCTCATTTATAAATATCCAAATAAAATCTGGACAAATCCAGTCGCATAGTACAAATATCCCCTCATGACCAAACAGGGTTATTCACAATAATACAAGACACATGAATTGAAAGACATCTATTTGAGTAATATATTTACCATATTAACAGAAAAATACAAAACACACCTATTGCTATCTTGAATGATGCCTATGCCTAGTGCAAAGGCTCAAGTATTCAAAATTTAAACTCCACTTTAAGATAAACATTTAACAAGAAAAACCAGAAAAGCTTTTTAACCAAATGAGAATAAAGAAGACTTATTTAATTCCATATGAGGAGCCAAAGGAAATATTATTTTTAATGGTAAATAGTAAAGAGTTCCCACGAAGGTCAACAGGGAGCAGAATGGAGGTTTTAGTCAAAGAAGAAGAAAAGAAAAAAAGAAGTATGAGGTGTCGTCTGTGCCTGCCTACAAAGACAGACACAATCAACTGAAAAGGTATTAGAATGAGTAAGAACATTCAGAAATGTGGCCAGAATCAGGATCAACATCAATGATTTTCCATCCACAGAAGCAACCAATTGCAAATTTTACTGGGAAAAAAGATTTTTTGAAACACAGCCATAAAAATCTATGGAATAAGTAGGAATAAATCTAATGTGCAAGAAATGTGCAAGTATGAATAAAGAACACTATAAAATTTTACCCAAGGACACAAAAGAAGTTCTGAAAAATGAAGACATACCATTCATATGACCAAAAATTAAATCCCTACTGTGTATCAAACCCCAAAACAAATTCCAGATGTATTAAAGATCTCAACAGAATCAATAAAACTGTATAGGTACTCTAACAAACTATGAGAGAATAAAGAGGAAATGAGAGGCCGAGAAAGAGACCACTTGGGAAACACAATAGTAACTTCTGTTTTCCCCAAGTGAATCTTCAGCACCATCATCAATAGAAAACATATTATGAATGTTTCATGAATGTATTCTATTATAATAAACATGATACTTTGTATTAAATATAAGTAACACTGGCTGCCTTTAAAAGGTGAAATTAAGTATTGTCATGTTAACAATTCTCCTATTTTCTACAATAAACGTGGAATTTTTAAAATATAAAAATGAAACATATTAAAAATTTAAACATACATAATGCAGGTGACAATACTAATACATAAAATATGTTTGGTGAAATGGTTTCTTTTCATAAATTAACTATGAAAATAAGTAATGTAAAGTGTAAGTATATACTGAGTCTTTTGCCAGAGGTACCGTACATAGGCAAAATGCTATTTCTTTTCAAAACCCAACGTAAACTGTACAACTGAGCAGCATTACTTACTTTATAGAACCCCTGTACATCAGAATTAGTAACTCAATATTTTTCCAAATTTTCTTCCTTTCTTCAGTAACCTGCATAAATTTCCCCCAGTGTACTTAAAACTATTTTTTGAAACTTCAACTCAAAAAAGAAAAGCAGTTTAAAAATAAGAAAGCAAAAAAATCTTAAACACTTCAACTCACTTCATAAGATATACAGAAATGTTACTGATAGTAAGGCTTCAATTTTTGACCTATACGACAAATTTAATCTGTATTTAGTGATACAAATCATTCTCCTTTGGAGGAATGACTGAAACATACCCAAAGCAATTATCTAATCAAAAAGAACATACATACAGTGTAATTCATTTTCATTTTGCCTCATATTTCTAAAATCCACATTTAAGCTTTAATAGTATTCTTTATTTTTATATCAATAGGTCTTCAATTATATTTATCTGAAAATATCTAATTCTGTTAGAAAATCTTCCATTTCTTAAAATATTTGCTTTCAGGGGCGCCTGGGTGGCTCAGTCGGTTAAGCGTCCGACTTCAACTCAGGTCACCATCTCGCGGTCCGTGAGTTTGAGCCCCGCGTCAGGCTCTGGGCTGATGGCTCAGAGCCTGGAGCCTGCTTCAGATTCTGTGTGTCTCCCTCTCTCTCTGCCCCTCCCCCGTTCATGCTCTGTCTCTCTCTGTCTCAAAAATAAATAAACGTTAAAAAAAAAATATTTGCTTTCATGAGTATGTAATGATTATTTGAAAAACAAACTCCCAAGGACAACAATTAAGCCACATGGGACACCACATAGACAAAATTTACAGATTTAGATACACACATCATATGTATTCACATGTGCACACACACACACACACACACACACACACACACACTTAAAGGTAAGTATTAAATAAAAATATAATCAGCTATAAATTAAATAGACCCAAATTCCTCTTTAGACTAATAAATTTGACTCATTCCACTCATTTACAAAATGACTTATTAGATATAAAATCCAGAATGTTCACTTTTTTATGTTTATTTACTTATTTTGAGAGAGAGAGAGAGAGAGAGAGAGAGAGAGAGAAAGCGTACCAGCACACACAAGTCAGGGAGGGGCAGAGAGAGGGGGATAGAGAGAATCCCAAGCAGGCTCCTCGCTCAGGACAGAGCCCAGCACAGGCCTGATCTCACAACCATGAGATCATGACCCGAGCCAGAATCAAGAGTCAGACACTTAACCAACTGAGCCTCCCAGGTGCCCCTAAATGTTCACTTTGTAACACAGAACTGAAAGTTTGTAGGAGAATTCTCATATACACAATACTGTTTATGAGAAAATTAGTTAACTTTCTAGATCAGCTGGGATAAACATCCTTATTTAAAAAATACAACAGAGAAATGTGACATTTTTACAGATACATTTTGCAGGATTTTAAATATATGTATGTACAAGCCAGAAGATTACTATCCACTGGCATACTACTGCAAAAACTGCAAACTCTTCTTTGCCATGGAATTAATTACTAACCACTTCAAGAAGATGTGGACACAGACTGGCCCAACGTGGTATTTAAAGTTTTTTCTTGTTTTGTTAAATACACACATCTGTGTCTTTCTACTCAAAAAGTGACAAGATCGAAAACACATTTAAAATCTTTTTTTTAAATACCATGCAGCAATGATCCCTTAGAGGCAGCAACTTTAGATGGTGCTTAAACAATGAATTTTTTCCAACAATAACAATTTTCTTTAAATTCATTTACAAAACCTCACCACACAGCATGAGGCATAATTTCCTGGTAAGCAACTATAAAGTAGAATTAACTATCCTCAAATGACTATGAAATTAAGTCAGCCATATCAGATTAAGATGACCATAAATGCAGTTAAAAACATGCTAATTTACATAGCCCCCTAACCATGTTTAATTGCCACATTAAAAATCCTAAATGCATTCCCTTCAAAAGCTGGTCTGTACTTTTACAAAGCAGAATAGTGTCAACTAAATTAACTTGTTTTGCCTGAATGTTGCACTTGTTTTTAATTCATATTACTGGTAACTGGTAATTCACCAACTCTAGCTATTATGTCTAAATATTTTTATTAAGCGGTTAATAAAATGAATCCATCAAACTGATTTTCACAAGGTGAAAAATGTGTTAAGAAAAAAAAAAACCCTCTTAGCCTTTGGCAACTTGAGCCATCATAAAGAATGTAGAAAATATATATATGCTGTTGTCCATTTCTATCTGGTATCTTTAATCATCTGTGACATTTTCATCCCCCATAAACAAGGAAAGCAAAGGAAGGAGCCAGCACTGAAATGACTGCTGTACCACCCACCCCCTCCCCAATACTCAATGATCTCTACAATGCATGAACACCTTGGTTTTCCACCCTAGGTCTACCCACCCTAGTTCAGCTTTGGAAGCCCATTCTTTACTGGGCTGTCAACAACTCATCTTTTAGATTCAGAGTATGAAGCCATTTGGCTTGTTTTTGCTACACCCTCTGGGTGCCTAACTCTCTAAAATAAATCATTTGAATTGTAGACTCTGGTATGTTTGGATATGTCTTCCTTCCTAAACCACTCTTTCATGTTTCATCACCTGCACCATGACTTCTGATGCATTACCTTACTATCCTCTATGTCCTGTCTCTGAAACACTGGGATACCACCCACCCAGTGAGGGTGGTGTTTAGATACCTTACCCTAAGTTGAGGATAACTTAGACCACCAACTACTTAGTCATCTTCAAAGCATTAATCAAACTATCTTTTCCCATTATGTACCATATAGAATCTTCAACAAGCAGCAATGCAGAAGAGACAAAAGTGATTGGTTCTGACATGCCCAAGGGAAAATCACCAAGTATAAAATTATCTTAGTTTCCTCCGCAGCATAACACCCTCTGGTTACCATAATGCCCAAGCTTAGTAGTAAGCAACCCCAAAGCATCACACCAGGCAGCGAAGTGGTAAAGGTCTAGACTGCCATATTTTAACATACATATAGTTTCACTAAAAGGCTCACTTAGCCAATTCACAAGACGACCCCATCCCCGTGAGAACTATGAAAGGGTGAGATTTCTATAGCCTTCACACTTCAAGCCAAGTCTAGAAATGACTGGTTCTAACTTTTGGCCTTGCGCTCTTACAGCAACCAGATACTTGCAATGGGGGGAAAGGTGAAATCTCTTTCAAAATAATGAAAATTGACATAGGTGAGGACAGAAATGAAGACAGTAAAGGAAAGAGAAGGTGCCGTAGGTTTAATTACACAGAGATAATCGCTATCACCATTTTAATACATTTCGTTTCAGTCATTTGTTCTGTGTGCAGATTGATTGCCTCAACTCGACTTCAGTTGTGTTCTTTAATACACAGTTCTTTAATCTGTGTTAATACACAGTTCTTTAAGCTGTCAGTTAGAGAGCTAGATAGCTAAGCTAGAAAGTTGAAGTTCACTTCCTGAAATCCCTGACAGCTAGACTGGGGTGCACGATACAGCTCTTGCCACACAGACACAATGGCATGACTTTGAATCAGAATTAACACAGTGAGGCAGAGGCCAGGCTGGCTGCTGTGGCTGCCTCTGCTGTTTTTACCTACAGAATCAGTCCAAGAGAAATTTGATTTCTCTGCAGCATAGAGCCCAATGTCTGATCCCTATTTTCATGAGTGTCAACAGCCAAAGCCAGGCATCCATTTTACTAACATGAATCATGGCACAGATGATGTGGTCCATGAGCAGCAGTTATGAGGCGGCTTCCTAGCTCTCCATATTCCTGAACACGGCAGAAACTGCAATTTCCTTGTCTGGCCAGCTTCGCAATGCACAGTCCCTCCCCCAACAGAAACACGGTAATTGGATGCAGCAAGAAAGAAAGTTTCATTGTGTTTGAATGAGTGTACATTTCCATCTCTTACAGAAGTTACAGAAGTTGGTGCTTACTGATAAAGAGCCCAATAAATATTTATTGAATCAGTTACAGGAGGATGAAAGTGAAAGAGAAATAAGAGAGGGAAGAGGGAAACTGGAAAGAACTGAAAAAGATGGACAGATCTAGATTATTTTAAAGGATTTATTGGAAAAAAATATTCCTGAAGTTTAGAAAGCTTTGGTATCATTACAACTACTTTTTTTAATTAATTATAAAATACTTGAACTTCATTTCTATTGATTTTTCTGTAAGAGAAAATTTTGTTCACAATTTCTATCCTCTTGAAACTTATATTCTAAAATACCATGTAATTTTACTTAAGTGTTTTCAGGTTAACATTATAATTTTGTCATAAACCTCATTACACATCCAAGAGTTAAGGAATAAGTCTTCCATATTACATGAAGCTAAAATCAAAGGCAGACAACATCAAAACAAACATACTGCAAAAACTGTACTCCCATTTCACTAGGTGCATGTGAATTATGATGTAACACTTGTGACATTATTTTAAAGTAGCAGTTCTCACAGTATGGGTCCCAAGACCTCTGACAGTCACCAGGAAACTTTCAGGGGTCCCAGAAGCTCTCACCCTTTTCCGAGTACATATTGGTGTGAGGACACATTTTCTGCATGTACTTCAACCGAGAAAACATACCATGGCAGGTTGAATGCAGAAACAGATATAGGAATCCAGCTGTTTGAATTAAGTCAGACATAAAAGAGATTTATAAAAATGTAAAACAGTGCTACTCTTATCACTAAACATTTTTGTTTCAGAAAAACATATTTTTCACAAGAATACCTTATTTGCATTAGCAGAACTACAGCTGTATTGTTTTTTAGTGAATTAAATATATATTTTTTTAATTTACTCAGTTTTAATTTATAAATGTTAAATATTGATTTTAAATGCTATATATTGATAAAAAGAACCCATGAAAGCTCTTTGGGGGTCCTCAATTTTTAAGAGTTTTTAAAAAGTATAAACATGGGGTGCCTGGGTGGTTCAAACGATTAAGTGTCCGACTTCGGCTCAAGTCATGATCTCACGGTTCCTGAGTTCGAGCCCCACATCATGCTCACTGCTGTCATCCTGTCAGCACAGAATCCAGAATCCAGTTTAGATCTTCTGTCCCCTTCTCACTGCCCCTCCCCAACTTGCGCGCGCACGCTCAAAAAATGAATAAACATTTAAAAAAAAATTTAAGTATAAACAAATTAGCAAAACCCTATAATAATGCCAGAATTCCTTTCAGTAAATAATAAAGTCTATTTAAATTTGAACAGCTTTCTGAATAATATAAAATACTAGGCAGCCTTTCTAACTGCCATAGTAGAAAGAACATGGTATTAAATACATAGATTTAAATACCAGTTCCCCAACTTATTAGCTATGTTGGCATCTGGTCCCTATTATTCTCACTTATACAATATGACAAACTCAACAGTAAGCATATCAAAACTAAAATTACTGCATTTCTCAAGCGTTCTTGAACATTTAATTACCCAGGATTATATAGAGTAATTTTTATGTAATTATATACATTAGCTAATTCAATTATCTGGGAGTATATTTCCCAGCTACTCACTATTCAGAGTTACAGATTCTATAGTAGCAGTTACAGCATAGTTGAGTATGACTGAGACCGTCACAAAATTTTTCCTCACCCAAATCACATCTGCCTTGCTCTATGGAGTCTCAGCGAAATACGCATTTGTTCAAATGCCTGAATGGATCCAAAGATTTCTTTCTTAGGACAATCTTGGTGGTATCTGTGGGTAAAATCTAGGGATACTCCTATCATTCAGGGAAGAAGAGTCTCTGTAAGAGAACTGTCTAGAACACTTACCTCTGACAGCAGAAGATTCACTTTATTTTAATTTGTCAGGCATCCAAATTCTAGGAATATCCTTTCCATTACTAACAATATAATAAGCTCTCAAAGACCATGATCTCTTTTTGTCATCTAAATTTACAGAAAGTCTTCTTGAGGAAAGTAAGGTTTTGGGTTTTTGTTTTTGTTTTAAGTCATTTATTTTGAGAGAGAGCGAGAGAGCGCGCGCATGCGCGCACACAAGCAGGGGCGGGGCAGAGAGACTGGGAGAGAGAGAACCCCAAACGGTCTCTGGGCCATCAGCTTGGAGCCCCACACGGGGCTCAATGTCAGGAATTGCAAGACCATGACCTGAGCCAAAATCAAGAGTCGACGCTTAACGTACTAAGCCACTCAGGAGCCCCACAGAAAAGTAAGGTTCTGAGAAAGAGAAAGATGCTCTAAAGCAATGGTATTCTTTTTATTTTTCTCCCATACTCCAGAAAGAATTTTCTAAAAGTCTGCAATACACTTTTTCAGTTGATATCTAAAGTTTTTCATCACAAGTTTAAATGGTTACAAAGGATGTAATTTCCTGTGTGTTGTAAATACTCCCATTTTAAAATGAAATGGTTACATCATTCTTTTAGGGGTACCAAAGGAATCTAATATCCACAGCAATTTTTACACACCATTATCCATTTTTAAAATACACTTTTTATGAAATTTTACATCGTTCACTTCTTTGTTTGAACTCATTTGTACTTATTTCCTCCCAGCATTTTACCCTAATGTGGGTTTTCTATCTCTACTGTCTATTAAACTGTCTCTTCCTAGAATACTTTTGCCCACTTACTGTCTGGCTAATTTTTAACTGTCCTTCAGGGCCCAATTTAAGCATCTTCTTTTCCGTGAAGCTTTCCTGGATGCCACCACCCGTACACACACACACACACACACACACACACACACACACACAGAGGGGAAAGTTTATTTTCTTTGTACTCCCACAACACTTATTTTATATCCAAATCATTTCTCTAAATGTCTGTCTCCCCAAGTAAACAGTAACCTCCATGGACTGATAAAATAAATGGCATAAAGCAGGTAATGAATATTGAGTCACATTGAATAAAATACAATTAAATTCTTAATCACAAGAACTATACTAGCTATTGTAATTAGCGTATTTGCTTCATCCCTGCTCTTATGCTTTTGGTGTTTTCATGTTATCTGATCATTTTTATGTTTTGGTTTTATTTTGCTGTTGTTGTTTTGTGGATTTAAAACAAAAACTTCTACCCCAGTTCTTCTGGCAATTACACAGGGTTATAAATACACATATAGAGCATGGCTATGTGACTTGGATGAAATTACATATTCTGTCTCAGTCACAGTTTCTTTATATTAATTAAATAGTAATTACTATATCATATTAGGTAGGTGGGTAGTATCAAATTAGGGACGCATGTGAAAAATTTCATATCACCATAAACATTATATATAAATTAATTGTTATTAAAATCATATCCAATATGCAAAAATTCTAGATTAGAACTTTAAGCTAACAGAGAATGCCGTAAGAAATAAGATAGACTTTAAATGATAAGGTCATAACCTTTTTGCTGCTGAACTTTAAAATTTTAATTCAGTATAATATTAATATCCTGGAGTGGACTTTTCACGATTCTGTATTTCATTTCCTGTACTTCAAAAAAGATGTAGAAAAATAAATGATTTTTTTTGAAATTGGTCAGCTGCTGAAACACAATCTGCTGTCATGAATATTTCATTTATTGAAAATATTTTCAAGCTTATCCTTCTCAACAATCTCACATCATAATGCTTTATTTCACCTGCCTGTGACAGATATCATTACTAATCTCACACAGCTGCTCATCTCCTACCACACGAGAGCAGTTACTGGATGTCCTACAACATGGCAACCAATCCTGACACGCATGAGGAATACATTCACAAATACATAAATGACTATAAATAAGGCAAAGTATTAAAACATCACAGGTTATGAAGGATGCATCTTAAGTCAGAGAAACCCAATAAATAACGAGTTTGCTTGAGGGTGAAAAGAAGAAACAATCATCAACTGGTTCAAAACCACAATTTAATCAACTTACAGAGCCAGTAAATCTAGCATCTAGATCTTGGTGTTTAATGCCATTCCTCACTATAAAGAACCAGGACTTCTTTGAGAAAAAAAAAAAAAGAAGAAGAAAAAGGTTGATTCCAGGGCGAAGCAGAGAAGGTACACAGTGACCCTGGAGCACCTCATTATGCCAGAAAGTACAGAAATGATAAGAAATGCCACAAGGACTCAGAATTGTAAACCACTGGGGCCTGGAGGAATAGGAAAATAATAAATATAGTAAGAAATGGTGAGCAAAAGGAAGGTTCAGAGAGTAGAACAGAGCTGACCAGTAAAGGTGGAGAAGCCTCCAGCATCAAAATATCACTATTCTGCAACCACTGCAGTGAAAAATAGATCAGGCAAGAATTATCAACAGATGCTAAACCGGGAGGAGAAATTTCCCTTAAGAGCAGAATACGTACCTGTTTTCAAAACATCTCAGATTACTCACTAGTAACAAGGGAAAAATTAGTAACTATAAAAGGGAGAAATTGGACAACACCTTGACCAGGTGGACAGTGAGTGCTTCTGGACGTGCTATCTGGAAAGGAAACATCACTGATACAATATTCTGTCCAGGAATGGATAATCTGAATGCAAATCATGAGGAAATATCAGATTTGCCTCAAATGGCAAATGGAAAATGGCAAATGGAAAAAAAAAAAAAAAAAAAGAAAGAAAGAAAGAGAATTCGGTCTTCTTCAAACATACCGATGTTACAAAAGACAGACAGGTCCAAGGATTATTACAGAATAAAGAGACCAAGGAGACAGAATGACCCAATGCAATACTTAGTCCTACTCTGGATCCTGTGCTGGGGAGAAAAAATAAACACTTGTAAAATACATTACTGACGGCACTGACAAAATTTGAATATGGATATTACGTTAGATAATAGGTTACATCCATGCTAGATTTAACTAAAGTTAAAAACTATACTGTGGTTATACAAGAGAATACCTTATTTTTATGAAATTGCACTGAAATATTTAATGGTAAAAGAGAGCAATGATAGTAAATTATTCTCAAAAGAATGAATATATATTCTGTGTGTGTGTATGCTTATGCGTAAGTATACAAAAGTATAAACATATGTATAAATGTATGGGTGTCCTTTGTACTATCCTTACAACTTTAAAATTATTTCCAAATAAAAGGTGTAAGAAAAAAAGCAGAGGAATGGTAAACACAAAATTCAGCACATGAGACGGAGGCGGAGGGATCAGACAGGCAAGTGCACGGTTGGGCGTGAGGTGTCCACGGTCCTGATGACAGGGGCATGATTTGCTCTTCTTAACTACAAATATGTGACAGATATTCTTATTTGTGTAAAATAGCATATTAGAAAGAGAATAAAGGAATAAAAGAAAAATAATGCTCTGTGAATTGTTTAATAATTCCTTTCCAAACTACTTTAAGAATATGAAAAGTCCTCACAATGCAAGCACAACAGGACATTGACTAATTAGTATTTCTAACGTAATAATCATCAATTTGTTTTTATTACACCAGGTTCAAAGTGTAATAATGGTTTCAGGCCCAGTTCTTTAGTTTTCTTTTTTCTTCCTCAATTTAATAGTACTTTTTCCCCCTCAAAAGAAGGTTTTTGTTGTCTTTAAACATAACACATAATACAATTAAAAAGGTTAATACAAATAGTTATTATAGTTAACATACTGCTAAGTACCAGGAACCATGCTAATAAGCATTTGATATATGTCTTTTACTCTTCACAAATCACTCCTAGTGACAAATCGTGCTATTTTCCTTCTTTTCAGGTGGAGAAAAACCAGGCACAGAAAGGTTAGGTAATTTGCCCAAGGTCATGCAGCTAGTAAGGGTCAGACTTAGAATGTGAATGCAGAGAATCTCACTCCAGATCCCATACTGGGAAACACCATGCTCCACTGTGTCTTTATTACCTTCCTGAATTTAAGATTGTGACTCAAATCATTCTTGCATTGAAAACATAGGTAAAATGCCCACACAGTACTTTAAACCCAGTCCTTTGAGCCGGTAAGTAAAAAACAAATTCTAGCTGTTATTTCTATTCAGTGTGGGCAGAAAACGCTGTATTTAAATTTTAGAAACTGACACTATCTTAGATTTGTATTTCCCCTTTTCTTCTCTGACCACTTCTGGAGTAAAAAAGAGTGTTGTTGAGTAACTGAAATGCTACCAGAGACAAAGCAATGATTAGAAAAACATTTAAAATATTTTCAATCTATATACACTAGATAAACCACATTTTAAAAATATTTAGTATGTTACTCAGAAAAGGCTGATTTTGCTGGATATAAAAAAAGAGCTTTCCAGCATGGTATAATCACTGATAAACAGTGGCTATAAGCCATTTTGTTGCTGCCCAGCATCCATCGTCCTTCCTGACATCATTTCAACTCCCTTTTGGGGAATCTTCTACTCTACCATGTAGTCCTTGTGGGAGCAAACGTTCAAATATATGCTCTCCAACTATGGAACTTAAGGTGACCCTTGGAGACTGCTTCCAGAGAATTTCTGCTCACTCGCTGGTACAGGTTGGTTGGCGCGTAACTCAAGGTTAGCCAATCAGACACAATCTCGTGGGACTTTGGTATATTAAGCAGAATCCATGCACATACTAAGGTTGTGGTTACAGTTGATTCATGTCAGCAACCGAACCTGGGTATTTTTGTTGAGTACTCCCACTACGAAGGCCTTCAGATAGATCTCCCCATCTCCCCTCTGTTCTAAGACTAACTATACAGACTCCCTTCAATCTGAAGAGTTTCTCCCAATCCAGATACTTTTTGGCTTTTAAGTCAGAATCTGTTTCCTGTGCTGACAATGACATTAACAAAGGTGATAGAGATATAAAATAAAATATAAAGTCATAAGGGGATAAAATTACCTAATTTTGTTTAGCATTTCTTTGAATGACTTCAGTTCTTATCCATTGGTTTGATATATTGGAAGATATGTTGGCCAAAGAATTTGAGGACCTAGAATCTAGTATAGGCTTTCCATCAAGTGGCTTTAATATCTAAAGCTGAATTCACTCTTGTGTTTGATATTTTTTTCTCATCTATGCATTAAGATGGTTTGAAATGCAAGTGTTCTTGCATTCACAAAATATTATGCTTTGTAGAAAAGATCACATTCTTAATAATAATACCAATAGCAGAGATCTTCTTGAAAGAAGATTAGCACATGGATGATGCTGAATTTAGTATTTCCCACTCTTTTTAAGTAATATTATTTCTCATACAAATAAAATATCACAGTAGTTTCTAATGTAACAAACAGAAATCAAATAGTTTCAGGCTGTTTCCCTAAGGGAATAACATCCCATGCCTCAGAAGATTTAGCTGCAAGAAATACACAGGTTTGAAATACCACTGCTCAGTAAATACCACTGTAAGATCCACAGGCAAAGCAATGCATCTTCTATATATTTTTATCTTTTCTAATATCACAATATTCTCCTGAAATGTGCTTTCCTTCTTGTTTTCCAATGTATAATACTATCCTTACACAAAAGTCTCAAGTTCAAGAGAATAAATAATTCCTTTTAAAATTTATTGACGGTTTGATAGACATGTTTTGCTAGCTGTATATAAAAACTGTTTGGTGCACTTACAAGGAATATATCCTTAACAATACCAGGGGTTTAATTTTTCTCAAAGATCTAAAATTACTGTGTCAAAGTCAGCCAAAATTTTTAGAACTGGCATTAACCATGGATTGCTGAGGATCTAAAATACCAGGGGGTAAGGCATATCATACAGTTAACAGTTTTGGTACCGAAATCGAGACATCCATAAAGAGTACCGTTATGAATCTTTAAAATTTAAAAAGCAGAGCCATCCCCAAAAAGCCATTCAAACCAAGAAGACTGACAATCATTAAGTGTACAAAATAGTGATTATTTAATATTAGCATCAAGCATTAACTGTATTTGAAAACCTATGAGATTTTATTTCTGACATGAAATGTTACTTCCCTAAACCCAAGCTTGAGTTTACTATTTGTTCCTAACTCTCAACACAATTCAAAGCACAAGGCACTCCATCTATCATGTAGGTCACTACACTGAATTCCAGGGTAGCTAATAAGAATTGGTCCCTGACCTTAAGGCACAGACGGCCATGAAAACTGACTAATATGGTAAATGCTAGAAGAGAGATGGTATCTACTGCAACCTGTCAAGGAAGCAATTAATTCTCTTTTGGGGCAGAGAAAAAAATACAGAAAAAAAGTGATATATTAAACCTTTATTTAAAAAATTAAAAATACGAATACTAAATCTCTTATCTAGATAATAAACTTCAGAGTCTATCATATCAGAGTTTAATCCTCATCTCTTTCCATTTCTGGCCATGTGAAACTGAGCAGATTTTCTGGAAATCTACAATGTAACCCCCATTCTGGAACTCACTAGTTCTGATCTTGGGCAGTTCACTTCACTCTAGACCTCAAAATTCCTCATCTGTGAAGGAAGTCATGGAGTCATGCTTTAAGATCTTCAGTTTCCCTTCTAATTCTAACATGAATCTGTATTTTACATAAAATTATGGAAAATTCCTATCTCTTTTGGAGGTCTCCATTAGGCAAATATTTACAGAGTACCTACTATGTGTCAGGCACTCTTCCAGGCATCTGGTATGTATCAGTGAACAAAATAGGATAAAATTTTATGGAAATTACACAGAAAATACCTTTTGAGACACTTTTCAAATTCTTTGCTGTCTCCTTGTTCATAAATCATTTCCCTGTGAGGTTTATATATATATATATATATATATATATATATATATATATATATATATATTTAAGATATTTAACACTGGGAAATTTGAAATAATAATGGACATTAACATACAAAGAGAAATTCATAGATGGAGGTGAATATAGTTGGCATCACCACCATCAAGATAGGTTTCTCTAAATCTACACAGAATCAGTGCCTCTTAACAACCTGATATAAAAGGCAGTAGGTTAGTGAGCTCTCTTAAGCCAGGTTAGTATAGAGACCTCTTTTCTTCCTCACTTAAGCTATTAGCTAGTTTCTTGAGCGCTTACCATGTATGTAAAATTGCCACATGGTAAGAAAAAAATAAACACAAAAACCTACGATCTCATTTCTTTTTCAGAGATTCCACTTCCCTACTTGGTATTTTTCAGCCTTGTTCTAGACCATCTATTTTATTATACAAGGTCTTTATTTGAGAGTCATCTATTATCACTTTTCAAAAACTGATTTATTATTCAAAAAGCAATTGTGAGACATCAGCAATTTCGGGCAGCTGAAGAAAAGAAACCTCACTCTGAGTCTGTCAGGGAACTCAGGGTGTGAAAGGATACAAGACGAGGTGAGGAAGAACAGACTCTCCCTGTTCTCAGAATCACGGTGACTGGAGGAGGCACTCAGTCTTCCATGTTTGGACTCCTCCTCTCCGTGTGCTCTGTCCTTTACCCAGATACTTCTTTCTCTGTGTGCCCTTTCCCATTCTCTTGTGGTAATGCCTTCTTCGTGGCTGCCACAGCCTCCTGGATTCTAGTGCCCTGCCTTCTCTCAGAAATACTGCACACTTCTGCATCATTTTATGCACTGCATCCCTCTCCTTAGGAGTGAAGGTCTTAACGAGGGTTCTGATCAGTCTCCTGTAATGCAGCAACTCTGTGGAACAGACTTCTCATGTCCAGTCCTTCCATGACTATGTATCTTTGCTTGCCTTTCTACAGTTAATGGTAAAGATAATGGGGTGACATGATTTATAAAGTTAAAAAAAAAAACACCTGACGGTATACGCATAAGGTACGCTTTGAAAAAGGACTATGGCATAATAGGTGACACATGGTTTCTAAGACACACCGTAACTGTTAGGCACCTTCCATGGGCTGTTCAGCAATAAAGATACTGTCTCACCAGAGAGGCTGTATATATAGAAACTTAATTCACAAGTCATGCCACGAAGTTAGGTCATTTCTTTCAAGACACAGGAGGCAAATATATATGGCATATACTAGAAATTTAAAATTCAAAATGTTGTGAAGAGGCGGGTATGTGTATATGTGTTTTAGAATAAACAAGCTCAGCTTGAGAAACTACTCTTTAAAGCTAAGCAAAACAAACATCCATCCAAACAAAACACACTGTGAAATATATCTACTTTGAAAGTTGAGCCAGTCGGCATCAAATATGCACTGCAAAGGGGCATGTCTTAGACTACAGCTAGTCAACCATAAGGGATCATCTCCATGCTGTGAAACTCAGACTACATTAACAAATGACCACTATTCTGGATGAGAAAGCAATCACCCTGGCAACTACTTTCCAAAGCTTCAGCCTCCCAATCTTGCCAGGGAGGAGCAGGAGCACAGCACAACTCCTAGCCTGACGGTTCTGCTCTGGCCTCACATGTAAAAGTTGCAGGCAACTACAAAACAAAACACGGCATAGAAAACTTTGGGATAAACTTGTCTTAGGGTGAATACTTCTGTAAGAGACTGGAGACACATAAAAGAAAGGACAGCCATCTCTTTCTATCCTTCTTTATGTGGATGAGTGGGCAGAAGGCATATCTGTGATATGACAGGAGTCACCTTAGAATGAAGCAGATGACAAGGAGAGCAGAGAAGTGATACACAAGTGGGACACAGGTGACACAGTCAAAGCACTAATCAAGCCTCATCTACTCCTGACCAGCTTCTACCTGCACAAAGGAGCCTTGAGGCTTTCATACTTTGAATAAGATATCACTTCATCTGACTCCTGGGACCCCATCGGCATAAACTCTAGGGAGAAGGCAGGAGCTCCAGGTAGGACCACCCCTCCCAGCTTATGCAGCCAGGGACAGGAGTGAAAACTGACAGCCCTTCCCTGCCTCTCAGCAGGGCTCACAACCTTACCAAGTTTATAGTCCTGGGGATCATCACAGTTCATCTTATTATTCCCTTTATTTCCCTTTTTCATCAGTTTTCAGGGAAGCTCCAAGGCCAGGCCATATCTAATTCCCACACGGCTCTGTGGGCAGCGAGACAACCCCACAGTAACCAGGGACTCTCCCTCCCTCTTATCTGCTTTATGCTTCCCATGACCACTTATAAATATCTCGTACACAGATATATACATATCTGGTATGAAATCTATTTCTTGGTTTCTCCCATTAAAATGTAAGCCCTCTGAGGGCAGAGATTTTTGTCTCTTTTGTTAATTACTGTATACTCCACACACTGAGAATACTTTCACATTGTTTGTGAAGACTATCCAAAAGATTTTTTTTAAATGCTAGTTTTTGTAGGGAGCCTGGGTGGCTCGGTCAGTTGAGCATCCGACTTCAGCTCAGGTCAAGATCTCACGGTCCGTGGGTTCGAGCCCCACGTCAGGCTCTGTGCTGACAGCTCAGAGCCTGGAGCCTGCTTCGATTCTACGTCTCCCTCTCTCTGACCCTCCCCCGTTCATGCTCTGCCTCTCTCTGTCTCAAAAATAAATAAACATTAATATATATATATTTTTTTTTTTAATGCTGGTTTTTGTTTATTTTTCCTAGACTTCACAGATTTTAGTCTTTTGGGAGTGAAGAAGGGCTTGACTCACAATATACAGAATTAACATATTCAAAACACATAAATGCTACCAAAAACTATGAATATCAATCTGGAACACTGCTCTGAAATGAGCTACTTTGGCTTCTTTTACTTCCATAATGACACTTCATATAAAATATACATTCTCAATTTGAAAAATTCAAAATTAACTGCTTTTCTGATTATTTCTATAAGGTTTCCATTGTTCGCAATGTATTTTTCAGAACCAAACACATAATAATCATTTTAATGACCATGTTTTCTATCTTTTATATGGAATATTTTAAGGCTCTAAAATATTCATAAGCATTCTAATTTCCTAAGTGTTAAAAAGGTATAAACAATCATATTTGCCTAAATGTGTTCAAAACACATGTCCATACAAAAACCTGCATAAAAATGTTTATACCAGTTTTATTCCTAATTGCAAAAACTTGGATCAACCAGATATTCTTCAATAGGGGAGTGGATAAACAAACTGTGGCATATCCATACAATGGAATATTATTCAGTAATAAACATAAATGAGTTCTCAAGTATAAAAAGACATAGAGGAATCTTAAATGCCTATTACTAAGTGAAAGAAGCCAGTCTGAAAAGGTTATATACTGTATGAAATCAACAAAGTGACATTCTAGAGAAGGCACAACAACAAAAGGCAGTGAAAAGATTGGTGGTTACAGGGGTTCACGAGGTGGGGGAGTGGGGTAGGAAGGAGTGAGGGATGAATAGGTAGAGTACTGGGAATTTTTAGGGCAGGAAGGTATGATACTATAATGCAGATACATAACACTATGCTCTTACCAAAATCCATAAAACTGTACAACACAAAAAAATGAACCCTAATGTAAACTATAGACTTCAGTTGATAATAATGTATCAATATTTGCTCACCAATTATAACACATGTTCCATATTAATGTGAGTTGTTAATAAAATAAACTCTGTGTGTGGTTGGGGAGGTATATGAGAAATATCTAAGGAAATTTAAGCTCTAATAGCCATCCCCTTCCTTCCCAGTCTACCTAAGAGGTCATGAACTCTATGTATGGGCATGGATATTAAGAGACACTATTGTTTTACACTAGTAAAACAAAACATAGAAAAACGTGAGCAGTCAGAATTTGTGATCAGTTTCATTTTCCTGTCACAAATACCCATAAATCTATATACATAAAGTAAATGACTAGTCAGGATAAAAATGAAAATCAGTGTTGATTTCTTCTGTCTTCTTATTTGTTGGGGGAAGTGGCCTAATAAAATTGTCTAGTTTTCTCATTACACAGAAGGAAATGATTTACCCCAAAACACTTAAAAGTGACATACATGATGGTGGGGGGGACCCACCACATATAGGAAAAGACTGATCGCATGCCTTTTGCACCGTGATTGTTAAATAAGTATTTCTTAAACTTCTCTGCAACTATATGCCAGGGAAAGGGGAAAAAAAACACATTTTCCATGAAAAGGAAAAAATATTAGAGATGGACAGAAAAGTTACTATAATAGAGGTCAAGGAGTGTGGCATGCTGGAATAAAGGCTGATACCACCAGCCAGGCAGCACTGTTTTGAAAACTGGATGAGAAGATGTTTGTAAATGTACTTGGCAAATATCAGGTAGTAAAAACATAAAATTGAGGAAAACACTGGGTAAATGAGAGAAAACTATCTTTCAATGCTGCAAAGTAGGGCTAAGTAGAAAAGAGGCAATACAGTCAGGATCCCCTTTCCTGGTTCCTTGATGCTCCATGTTCTGCCACTTGCAAAACTGCTCAGGGGTAGATTTTAATTCATTATTTTTCTTGACAACTTCAGTTATTACTTTTGCTAATGCTTTTAAGTCCCTCCAAGAGACAAATAGGTTAGTGAAGATTATGAACTAAAGGAAAATGCCTTCAGGGATGGTATGAGGATAGAATGAATTCTTACACCAAAAAAAAAAAAAAAGCAAGATTTGATTCTACATATTTTACAAATTAATTTCTCCTCTGCTGAGTACAGTGGTTCATAAATCAACTGACTCCTAAGAATGAACGAAGAACACAGGGAAATCCATCAGTGATTTAAATTAACCTATTTTTAAGTTAAGGACAAGAATGGCTTATGTTTTAGAAAACACTGTTTTGAACCAAATCAAAGCTTCAAAATGCTTTCCTGTTCCTGCTTTGTTAATCATGGAGGAAAAATTGCTAAGTACTCTTTCTGATTCTAGGTTCGCTCTGACCCTTTCCACTTTAGTCTTCAGTGAAGACCCCATTTAGTTCCTGAAAAAAACCAAACCCTCATTTTTAGTCACTTCAAATTATTTAATGGGAGCTGCTTTGAACTATCCAAGCACAAGCCAGTCCTTAAAAATTGCTCACATGCTAGAGTTTGACAGTGTCATAAGTGCCTATAAATATTGAATAATGCAAATTGGTAACCTGTTGACAATGCATTTGCATAAATCAAGAGAATACTTGTGTAATAAATTCACATCTGACCTTTTTAACCTTTCCTACTATTGATCACTCTGCAGCTGCTAAGGTCCTAGACTAGGCTTATGTCAGTTAAAAAAAAAAAAAAAAAAAACAGGAAGGAAAGAATGGCTTTATAGGAGAATGCCTGAGAAAAAGCTATAGAATGTGGTGGTAAGTTATTTCTGGGGAGGAAAAAAAAATCCAACACTGACAAGGCTTAGCAATTCTACAAAATTCACTTTTGCAAGTCCATGCTATCTCCACATTATTATTGTCCTTTTATCTAACAATCACAACTCATCTGATGTACAAGGCATCATAAGGCTCCCTGCATTTTTCACAGTATTAAGGCAAGAAAGCAATCCATATAGTTCTCATCAACTTAAAACCAAAGGACAGTCAAATCCTGAGAGTCAGACTAGTAAAGACATAAGTAAAATGGCTTGGGTCGTAAATCAAAGGCTAATAGAGCCTGAACACATGAGTCTGACCCGTTAATAGTATTGTCTCCTAGCTTGGTAACCCAAGTGAGAAAACAAAGTGTAGGGGTTATCACCGGTGCAAAGACACTGGATGCTGCATCTGATATGAGCTGTAACTATCCCATTGTCCAGAAAACTTCTTACATGAAATCAGGTAAAACTGTTAGCACTAGGACTACACTTCTGTCTTCAGGAAAAAGAAAATATGAAACTTGCACTTTGGGTACATTTACGAATGATACCATGATCAAATAGACTTGAATATTTTGGGTTAATGCTTAAAATTCCTACCAGGGTTTTGCCTCTTTCACAGCAGAGGTCATGCATAGCAGTGCTGTCTCCCACCTACTCGGGAGGTGCTGAGCAAGAGATTCTTAACTGAATGATTAACTCAGCAGAACTCCCAGGATGGAAACTACAGACTAAAAGTCCTCTCTATCAGCACACAAGAGGTACGTTTGCCAAGTATCAAAGAGAATAGGCTTATTGAGTGTTGCTGTAGAGGAGAGGCAGATGGAATGATAAAAGCTACCAGCAAACATGAAAAAGCATCAAACAAAATAACGGTCTTGTGAGATGGTGGCACTCCTGCCACCAAAGAAGTGGTTCTCACTCCACACTCTTAAAATTTTGTTTCCTAGGCCCAGTACACAACTGGCTTATTTATGAAGTCGGAGGTGAAGCCTGCCAATATGCAATTCCAACAAACAACTGAGTTGATTCTGATGTAGGTGTAAAACAACATGCGATCCTGGCTAAACAACCAGGCCTTAACAAACCTGTGGACCGATCACCCACATCAGGTAGAAGTGACACTTGATGAACTATGAGATCCCTTTGAAATTTAAGCGTCTTTATTTCTCTAAGATCGTGAAGGCAGGTAAAGCAAACTAGCAACAACAATACAATAAACTTAAGAACATGTATGACCTAATACGTTATTACAGTGTCATGTCTAAGAGACCAAGCCCTGGGTTTAATATGGCCTGGGTTCAAATCCTATACCACTTACTAGCTCTGTGATCTTAAGCAAATTACTTATCTTCTCTAAGCTCCTTTTTTCTTTTTTAATGGCATAATACTCAGCTCACAGAGAAATTATGAGTAACTAACTTTGTGTTACACACTCACCCAAAATTATAAAGAATAAAAAGTAATGAAAAGGAAAAAATGAAAAAAATTGACATGGTTTTTAGTTCAAAAAATTATAAAAGTGAAAAAAAATCCTAACTACATATATGTGTGTGTGTATAGCCATATGTGTGTATACATATGTGTGTATACATATGCCATGTGTGTATACACATGCATGTGTGTGTGTGTGTGTGTGTGTGTATAGCCAAGTCAGTGCATATGAAAATATTCAACATCAATAGCCATCAAATAAATGCAAATCAAAATCACAATGAGATACCACTTTACACCCACTACTAGGATGGCTATAATCAAAAAGACATTTAACACATTAACAAAGATGTGAAGAAAGAGAAACCTCCCTACACTGTTGGCGAGATTATAGAATGGTGCAGCCACTTTAGAAAAACAGTTTGGCAGTTCTTCAAATGTTTAAACATAGAGTTACTATGTGATCCAGCAATTCCACTCCTAACTATATACCCCAGAGAACTGAAAACAGGTAGTCAAACAAAAATCTGTAGTGGAAGGTTCATAGCAGCATTATTCATAATAGGCAAAAGGGGGTAACAATCCAAATGTCCATTCACTGATGAGTTGATAAATAAAATGTGGTATATTCCTATAATGGAATAATATTATTCAGCCATAAAAAGGAATAAAGTACTGACATATGCTACAACATTATGAACCTTGAAAATACTGTGCTAAGTGAAGGAAGTCAATAACAAAGAACCACATGTTGTATAATTCTATTTGTATGTAATGTTCAGAATGCAGAAATCTATGGAGACGGATGGCAGATTCGTGGCTGTTAGGGGCTGAGAGTGGAGAGATGGCTTGGAGGTGATGGCTAAGGGATATGGAGTTCCTTTTTGGGGTTATGAAAGTATTATAAAATTGATTGGACTGGTCAATGTACAACTTTGTGACTAATACTATGCCGTTGAATTCTACACTATTATACTATAGATGGAAAACATCCTTCTGTAGTAGAAATCTCTGATGCTCTTCATACCCTGTACCCTTTGGATGGTGAACTGCCATCCAAACCCTACCTTCCCTCCCCATTTTATGTCATTCTAATAGGGCTATCAGGGAAGTCTTCAAACCCCACTTCTGCCATGGAAACTACTCACAAATTACTGCCACTTAACTCTGAGCTGTATCTATTTCTATGCTTCCTGAGGCCTACTCATTCAACTCAATTTTCTTTTTTTTTTATTTTTTTTAAATTTTTTTTAATGTTTATTTTTGAGAGAAAGAAAAAGACAGAGTGTGAGTGGAGGAGGGACAAAAAGAGAGGGAGACACAGTATCCAAGCAGGCTGCAGGCTCCCAGCTGTCAGCAGACAGCACGATGCAGGGCTCAAACTCAAGACCTGCAAGATCATGACCTGAGCTGAAGTCTGCTCAATCAACTGAGCCACCCAGGCGCCCCAGAAAGGAGCTTTAAAGATAGAAACACCTAATTTTAATCTTAGATTTGCCATTTACTATCACAGTGCTCTTGGGTGATTATAATAACAATACCTGCCTTCAAGGATAATTTTTTTGAGAAAATAATTGAGATAATAAGATTTACTCTCAACCCAGAGTCTGCTTTGGATTCTGTGCCTCCCTTTCTCTCTTCCCCTCCCCCACTCACACTCTGTCTCTCTCTCTCTCTCAAAAATATGTAAACATTAAAAAAAAATTTTTTTAGGGGTGTGGCTGGCTCAGTTGGTTAAGCTTCTGACTTTACCTCAGGTCATGATCTCATGGTTCGTGGTTCGAGTGCCACGTCGGGCTCTATGCTGACAGCTCACAGCCTGGAGCCCACTTCAGATTCTGTGTCTCCCTCTCTGCCCGTCCCCTGCTCGCACTCTGTCTCTCTCTCTCTCAAAAATACATAAACGTTAAATACATTTTTTAACGTTTATTTATTTTTGAGACAGAGAGAGACAGAGCATGAACGGGGGAGGGTCAGAGAGAGGGAGACACAGAATCTGAAACAGGCTCCAGGCTCTGAGCTGTCAGCACAGAGCCCGATGCGGGGCTCGAACTCACGGACCGCGAGATCATGACCGGAGCCGAAGTCGGCCGCCTAACCGACTGAGCCACCCAGGCGCCCCTAAAAACATTTTTTAAATAAATAAATAAAAAAGTCTTTAAAGCTCCTTTCTTAACCAATACTTCTGGAATGTAAAAAGATTTTAATGAGTAGCTGAAGAACTGAAGCAAAAGCATTTTTATAATATTCATTTGCATTAAAACACCTATATTTACAAAGCAACAAATCAATTTTCAGAATCAGCACAGTTATATAAACCTGAGGTCTTTACTTCTTGGCACTGGAGAACTTAACACTATCAATTTCATTAGCACTCTGATAAAGGTGAAATCAAATTAATTCAAGCCACCTACTTGATAAACTTGTGATCTTTATAAACACAAAAAACAGATTAGTATAGACTCCTAATGGTGTAATTATTCTGCAACAGAAATAGGTACACAATTCCATAATAATGCAAAATAATATAAAATACACTGTAATTACTACTGAATTGTTACACAGTAGATCTTTCCATATTTATCCATATTTAATTAAAATGATATTTATCAAAAGGCTAATGAGACCATTTTGAATCCCATTTACTGAAAGGCTAATGAGACAGTAGAATATGAGCTGTTTATTAACTGAAGAACAAGATATGTGGCATCTATACACAGTAAGAGAAGACCAGAATTAAAAAATAAAATATCACTGAAAGCTTCTCATAAACCTTACAGTAGAAAAAGTCATGTTGGAGATAAGAAAGACCATGTACAACGTCAGCTTCCCACTTAAACTGATAGGTAAATGAAAATGTATACTCTAGTCAAAGGACTTATCTAATGAGAGTATTCAAATTATTATTCCATTTTCCAGGATTGCAGTTGTTATAGGCATTTAAATACAAGTCATTTTACAGTTAAACGATAGGCCATGATGCTTCCAAGGCAAAATAAAATTTTGTAACACTGCACCTAAAACAATCTCACATTAGATCGCTACACCTCAGAAAAGCACTGTTGATATTTCACTGAGCCATAAAAGAAAGTTCCCTTATCACGCGAATAGAGTGGAAAGTAACCATGCTGAAAGGCAAGTGGAAAGCCAAGTCATTTTCTCAAAGAATAATAATTAACAATAATTATGTACCTGAAGGCTTTCAGCTTCAAAAACAGAAAATTCCAGAGATATTGAAATGACACATATTATCAAAACCTAAATAACAAAACTGTTTAGTATGTAAATGCAAACTATTTGTTCATCAAATAAACAGGAACTCGTTTTAAGAGAAAGTAAAAAAAAAGTAGGTCAGTTCAAGTTTGGATTTTTTGGATGAAATAGCAACTTTCTAAGCCAAGACCTTCGTTAAATATTTCCCAATATTCATAAAAAGATTCATACACATACAGAAAGTTTAGGTGAAAAATACTATATATACATATGCTGCATTTGGCAACTCTACAGGTAATTTAGTATTAGGAATTATCTGAACAAAAATATTAAGTAAATTACTAGAAGAGGGAAAAAATAGCTCCATCAAAAACCAAAGTATAATACTCAATATAAATTAACAGGAAAGAATTACATCATTACAAATTTAATTGTTAGGAAAAAGTGATACTTTATTATTTCACCTAAATAATTTGAAGACACTTCAGAGTAAAACATCTTCTTGTTAACACTTATTCGATAGTATATTTATTAGTTGTCATATTAAGGCCCTGCCAATAGAGGTTTTTAATATTTATTAAGAAACACCTCCAAACATTCAAAATGAGATTATACTTAATATCTTCAAAGAATCTGAAATAGCATATTATATATTTATTGACTCCTAGAACATGCTCCAGCCAGATAATGATCTTTGGTCAAAGTAAGAGCAGTCCTGTCATGTGGGCCTCCCCACATAGACTGGAAATGGCACTCGGCACTCAGAATGTAATAAAAGCAAAACTGTTCACCTAAGGAGAAGCGAAAGGACTAGTTCTGTTTAGATTTTTATTTTTCTTTAAAATTTTAGTCTCTTGAAATCCAACTTCTTGAGTTAATACACAGCTATTAAAAAGCAGCAGACTTGTAATCAATACCTTCACTAACAGCTATTCCCCAGGCTCTCTTAAATACAAGCACCAGAGTTTTGCAAGATGGAAAATACCCAATTAGGTTTTCCCGAACCAATTTAGCTTGTCCGGCTATTGAGTATTTTGACAAAAAATATATTCACACTCTTGAGTTTGTGAGAGAAAAATTAGCCCTTTAATTAGCAGTAAAGCTAGTCTAGAAATGAGCCATCTGGCTTATCTCTGATATACTCTGAGATTGTATCATGTCATCAGAAAATTTTTTAAATACCAGGCACAATTTGCTAACCTCAGAGTACAAACTTAACTTCGGCTCCCTTCATAGAAACTAAGAGACCTGTTTCTCTCAAGTATTTGAGTGGATTCTAAGTGAAAACCATGAAGTTGTTCTCACTGCTATCCATTTTCCATGTTGCCAGAAGAAGAGAATATTCAGCTCCTTATCTGATATCCTTATTCAGATATAAGTAGAACTGGGAATAGGAAAACCTTGTTATCACCCAGGAGCTTGTATTTCAGTCAGCGAGGGCTGAGACAACACTGCACAAACTGTTGTAGCTAATTAACACTGATGGTTAAAGTGATGCCTTTGAACCCATGTGAACAGCTCTTCCAGACTTGAGTTAGTCAGTAAATATGTACTGAGCACACACATTGCACCAGGCATTGGACTTGTCACAAAAAAAGAAACAATATAAGGATTTTTAAAAAAGAGAAGGATATATAGAGTCTGGGTAGGAGATATATGCGCGCGCACACACACACACACACACACACACACATACACATACACAAAATAATAAAATCTGGTAAATGCTGTAGTAGACTCACGTGTAAGATTGCTACCAGTATAGACCTGTGTTTTTCAAAATAGGTATTCTGACTTATTTTGTGAGCCTTAGAGTCAATATAATCAGTTACAATCAGTTTTTTTTTAACATAATGGATTAAACACTATAATGTACCTCATGAAATAAAACACTGTTTTGAACTTCTGTTCCAGCTTTTCATAGATATAAATTTAGGTATGGACACAGAGATTTAAGTATAGCTGTAGACAAAAATATAGGAAGACACACACATATACACATATCTTGGCCACAGTGTAAAATATGCTTCTTACTTGGTATGGGCAAAAAACCTTGAAAGCCACAAGTATATGAAATTTGCCTGATAACTCAAGGCAGGATTCATAAAGGAAACAGCATTCAGGTTGATGCCATATGAAAAAGTTTGTACAGTAGAAAGATAGAAGGCTTCCAGAAAAAGAGAACAGGGTATATATAGGTTGAGTACATTGAAATGTGATTAGGGCTACATGTTGAAATAACATTTTGGATATACTGGATCAAATAAAATGTATTATTAAAATCAATTTTCACCTCTTTTAGCTTTTTAAAATGTGGCTAATAGAATATGTAAAATTACATATATGGCTTGCATAACAAAGTTCAATTGAATAGTAATGGTACAGATGATGAACTAGAGAAGGAAATTACACTAGCAGTGATGAGGCCAAAGTTAGGCTACTGAAATAGCCAAGACGAGAGAAGATGACAGTCTGGTCCAGAACAGTAAAAATGGAGAGGAATAGGAGAGAAAAGTTCAAGAGAAGAAAACAAAGTAGAGAAACAAAACTTGGTGGTTGGCTGGATATAAGGGATGAGGGAGAAGAAGCCATGTATCCATTCATTCATCTAAACATCACATTGCATGCCTAGGATATGGTAGGTACATGTACCGTGCTGGTTGTGCTATAGTGAGCCAAACGGAAGTCTGAAATGCTTATCAACATTCTGAGCTGGGAATGGAGTCAAGGTTGTTATCACAAACTGAAATAGCACATAAAAGAAGAGGAAGAGTTCTGTTATCATCACATGTATCTATCATCTCATTCTTGGACATTCCTTTATTTATCTTCTTCTATGGTCTAGGATATTTAATAGAATATCTGAGAAGCAATGGGTGTCAGGAAAAAGGTCCAAGCTGAAGCTAGAAAGTTTGGAGTTATTATATATAATTGGCAGACGATCCCTAGGAGGGGTTCCGAGCATTCACAGGGAGGCTGTAGAAATGATAAGGGCCATGAGTCCAAATAAGAACACTAAGGACACTAAAAAGGAGAGAAAGGATAGAGAGCAAGTCCCCTAACAGAGAGAGAAGCAAATATGAAGGAGAAAAATCCATGAAGGGTAGAGTCCCAGAAACCAAAAGAGAACATTCATTAGAATCAAGTAAGAAGAGTAGTTTCAAAGAGGCACTGGAAGAACATTTAACATTTACAAGACAAAGATGGATGAACTTCATGAAGGTGATCCCAGCAGAGTGGTGTAGAACACAGGGGAGGCAAGGAAGTAGAGAGGATAGGTAAAGACATCTGTTTCTAGAACCCTACTTGTGAGCAAAAGAATGATAAAGTAGTGAGCACAGAATCAAGGGAGGGGTCTGGGTGCTTTCATCTTCTTGTTTTGACTCGAGGGAGACTTGAATATGTTCAAAAGCTCGGAAAAGCAATCAGGACAGAGGGGTAGTTTAAAAGGGAAGCAATGAAATAATTAATGGAACAAAAGCCTAAGGAGCTCGGGAAGGAGAAGACCTAGGACACAGGTGCACAGGCAACTTTGACTAGGAGAAAACATCTCTTCCCCAAAGATGGAAGTGAAGGTGGCTAAAGAGATGGCAATCAATTCAGATGCAGGTAAAAACTCTTTCAGTATTAAGGGGCGCCTGGGTGACTCCGTCGGTTAGACGTCCAACTTCGGCTCAGGTCATGATTTCGTGGTTCACGGGTTCAAGCCCCACGTCGGGTTCTGTGCTGGCAGCTCAGAGCCTGGAGCCTGCTTCAGATTCTGGGTCTCCCTCTCTCTCTCTGCCCCTCCCCCACTTGTACTCTGTCTCTCTCTCAAAAATAAACAAAACATTTTAAAAAAAGAAACTCAGTATTAAAATACTACTCAGGTTATAAAGTAATCACTGGGCTCCTTTGGTTAATGGTAACCACAAATGTGGGTCCAAGGTGGTTCCATGGATCTGATTCATACCTATGTACAGTAAATGCACTAAAGCCAAAGGCACAGACTTCACACTAAGAGCAAGTCAACTTCCATCTACTCCATGGCCCATGATTTACTTTGCTCTAAAAACAAAACAAAACAAAAACCCTGTAAGAAGTGATTATCATTAGTCTTAAAGAGAAAAGAAGGGAGGAAATGGAGGCTAATGTGTATCATATGCAGGAAACCCTCAGGTCCCTCTAGGATTTCCACCTGCGTACATCTGGAGTGGTAGGTGTGGGACAGAGCTTTCCTCCTCTCCACATAGACCCTCAAAAGCTTCTTCCCAAGGGAAGAGTCCCAGCTATCACACTGAGCCACAGTTTAAGCCATCTGGTAGAACGACTGTGACTTAAAGATGAGAACCCAGAATTCCCTCTACCTCTACTCTTAATATTTCTGGTTTTGGACTAGTGAGCATGAATGCCTAGGCAGGGTCTATACTCCTAGCAACACAGTCATAATCATTTTGTGTGATTAAAAAAAAAAATCAGACCTGGAGCTCCTCACCCCATCTCTGCCTGAGTCTCTCCACTTACAATTGAAGAGGTAAGGGGGTTGTACCTCATTGGAGCAAGAAACACAGGTAAGCCTCCAAACCCAAGCCTCACTGTCCAACAACCTTCCCTGGAAAAGCCAGAGATTAAAGGTTACCAAATATTCTTTCAGCTATGAAGCAGCACTTTATTTCCCTGATGGCTTCTATGCTTTTTTATAAATCCATTCTTCAGTCCAGAACTGCAGAAAGCAGAAAGGGTAAAAGTAGGTAATTAAAACATCAAAATCTTAACTTAAAACTCCCTTACTCAAAAGCCCTTAGTAACAGACAAACGAAAATTTACACAAAGTTTTTCTGCCTCATTATTTTTCATTTTTCTTTTCCTTAGTCTGACTCTCCTGAAATCCTCTCTCCTTCTTTCAATATGTTCAAGTCCATGAATATCTATTTCATATGTCACCTTCTTGATCTAGGAAGCCGTCTCTGAACCATTCAGTTAAAGTATCACTGCCTCATCTATGCTCTCATAGGCCTTGCTTATGTATCTATTAAATCCTTACTTACTCAATTGTATCTTCCCTAGTAAATCAGATGAAGGTTGAAACATTCACCTGTGCATCCTCGACCAGAGCACTTTGTCCAGGCTGGTCCCTGCTCTAAGCCACAATTCATCTCTTCGTCCCCTGAAATCTTACAGCACTTTGTGGGGCAGCAACTGGGCCCAGCAGTCCTCCACCAGCAGGACTTTTTCGGAAGAAGGAAGAAAGCAAATAAAGAAAAGAAAAGTAGAAGAAAAAGAGACCTAGAAGGATTTTGTATCATGGATAACCAATCTGAAGTAATCTTACTGCCCAGACTGGAAGAACTCAAGGAGCAATCTTTTGACTCCTCAGCCAATCACTGTTCTGTTTGGCCTGGAGCTATGGGAAATTTTAAATCACAAGGCTAGAAGGAAGATCCACAGGCAGTGAAAATGAGTCATGAAGCAATCAGTGGGACTGAGGCCCCAAAGACAGCCAGCAGTTGGGGTTGTACCCCAGATTTTCAGAAAGTGTATTTTATACACATATTTTTTTAACTGGTTAAAGTATGTTAGGAAGCATACAGATTATATTTAATAAATATGAATTTTCTAACTTGATTAATAATGGCAAAAATGAATTTCTAACTTAATTATTAATAATGGCAAAGCACCTTATAAAGTACATGACAGCACACAAAGTACTTCTAAACCCCTCCATTTTACACTTGAGGAAATGAAGTCTCAGATAATTTGGAGGAGTTCTGTTAAGGCCTCATTCAACAACAAATATTAAGTGAATACCTTCTATATGCAATGCGCTGGGATTGAAGCAGTCCTGCTTTCATGGAGCTTTTTCTTATGGGAAAGACAGATAATAAAATAAATAAAATATATAGTATGTCAAATGGTGCTACTGGGAAAATAAAGCAAGGTGTGTAGGAAATAGGGGTTTTAAATAAGACGGCCAAAGAAGGACTTAATGGCAAAATGACATTTGAGCAGACACCCTAATGGAGAGGAAAAAAACCAAGTGGTTGGTGTTCTAATCTGAACTGTAACCCAAATCTTGGATTGCTACTGCTTATGTTATTTCAAATACCACAATTTCCCTTGAAAGAAGACATTGGGGCCCACAGGAGCTGCAGCACCAATATGAATGGAGAGGAGAGCCCAGCCAGCAATCCATGCTGGTGCAAAACGTCAGACTCTGGATGTCCCTGCACCATTGGTCTATAGTCGACAGCAAAGATAAGGAACCTGAAGTCGTCTTCATTGGGGTCTCTCTGGTCCAGCTAATGCACCAGTGCAAGATCTGGCAGAAGCTCTTTTCTCCCCTTCACACACTTAACTTTGGCATTGGCAGTGGCAGCATACAACATGTGCTTCAGTGGCTGGAGAATGTGGAGCTGGAACGAATCCAGCCCAAGATTGTGGTGGTCTGGGTGGGTACCAACAACCTAGGCCCATAGCAGAGCAAGTGACTGATGACTGGTGAACCAAGGGCAGCCCAGGCCCAAGTCATGATGCTGGGCCTGCTTCCCAGGAGCCAGCACCCTAATATACTTCATGAGAAAAACCAGTGGGTGAATGAGCTAGTCCAGACGGCACTGGCTGGCCACCCACAGGCTCAATTTCTGGATGCCGACCCTAGTTTTCTGCACTCAGACAGTACCATAAGTCACCATGAAATGTACAAAAATGGGAATCTGAGCCGCCTGGGCTATACCCCTGTCTGTTGGGCCCTGCACTCCCTGCTTCCGCATTTGCTGGCCCAAGGGCAGAACCAGGGTGTCTCCCTGCCAGAGACTATAACCTAAGCATCCTCCTTCCCCAACATTAAATTCTCATTCCTCAAAAAAAGAAGAAGAAAGAGGAGGAGCAGGAGGAGAAGGAAGAGAGGGAGGGGGAGAAGGAGGAGGAGGAGGAGAGGGAGAAGGAAGAGGGAGAGGAAGAGGAGAAGGAGAAGGAAGAGGAAGAGGAGAAGGAGAAGGAGAAGGAGGAGGGAGAGGAGGAGGGAGAGGAGAAGGAGAAGGGAGAGGAAGAGGAGAAAGAGAAGGAGGAGGGAGAGGAGGAGGGAGAGGAGGAGCAGAAGGAGGAGGAGAAAAAGAGGAGAAGGAGAAGGAGGAGGAAGGAGAGGAGGAGGAGGAGGGAGAAGAAGAAGAAGAAGAAGAAGAAGAACAACAACAACAACAACAACAACAACAACAACAAGTAGTCGTAGTAGTAGTAGTAGCAGCAGTAGTTGGGACACAGGCTGCCGAGCCACAGGAATGGCCAGGTCCTCCAAGAAACCTTGATTTGAAGAGGGCCTGCCTTCACATTGGGTCTTTCACATCTGTAGACACGGGAGGCCAGCAGAAAGGACACTGTGTCTCATGGGATAAAGCATGTGAAAGTGCCTTTCAACCGCTGTACAGCTACATGGTCAGTATGATAGTGCAATGTGTTAGTGCTAATCACATGTGGTTTTGGGGGCCTTATTAAGATTGCTCTCCTGATTTACTACTGGTACCTGGTAGAGACTGAACACCTGCCCATGGGATATCAAGTGACTATGTGAATAATCAAACTACCCATAAAAAACTGGTGTTATCCGACTCGCCAAACCATAGAACTAGATGGGCCCAATAGCAGTCCACTCCCTACAAGACTGGGAACACGGCCACAACTAAGCTGAATGAGCAGATGACTCAGACTACTATAGTATCTGGCCCTATTCCTTGAGCACTTCTCCTGCAGTCGTATAAATTGGCATAAGAAGTTCCCTCTGACCAGTTAATGGAAGAGAAAAAATGATGGGTCTCATTCATTCACAAAAGGATCTACACTGAGTTGGTAAAAGCTAGGTGTGAGTGGCCACTATACAACACCACCACTCATTAGTGTCCCCGAAACACAATGGTAAAGAGAAAACCTTCCACTGGGAAGAACATTAGGAGACATGGAATGAAGTAAGGGTATACACTGATTAATCGTTAGTGGCTTAGGAGTTGCCAGGCTGGACAAGAACTTAGAACAAACTGGAAAACTGGTTCAGTTTATGGTACCAACTGGTCCCATAAAATTTTCAGTAAGCTGCAAATTTGGGGTGCTGCCCTATAAAATTAAGTATATGCTTAAAACTAGTAATCATTTTATGGTGCCATCTTTCCCAGAACGTATACAAGGTGGAAGTGAGAGTGGTCCCTCTATTTCCTTTATGTGTAATTAATAAAAATACTGGAAGCATGTTTTCTAAATTTGGTGAAAAGCATAAAATTACAGATCCACAAAGTTCAGTGAACCACACTAGGCAAATTAACATGAAAATCACACCTGTACATGTTACAGTCAAACATAAAACTAAGGCAAAGGAAAACATCTTAAAAGCATCTAGAAAAAGTATTCATTACAAACAAGAGGGCAATGATATCAATCTTTTTAAAAATAAGTGTTTTAATGGAAGTATAACTCACATACAGAAAGGTGCACAAATATATTTGGCATGACTCGTTGCAAAGTGAAGATAACTATGTAACCACCACCCATATCAAGTACAACACTAATATGTCCTTATTACTAGCCTTTATCCTAGCTAGTCATTACTCTTCTTCCTTCTCAAAGGTAAGGATACTAAAGCCACAAATTGCCAGTGGTTAACCTTTAGATAAATTTAATACATGATGTATTCTTTTTGCCTCCTTTAACATCTGTGTTGTTACCTGGACAGTTTTCCATTTGTTTTCGCTGCTATCCAATGAACAAATAGGCCACATTTCATGACTATACCTGAGTTTATCCACTCCACCGTTGACAGACATCAGAGGTGCTTCCATTTGGGGCTATTAGGAAGAGCGCTGCCATGGACATTCTCATGTACGTCTTTTGGTGTACACACATATGCATTTTTGTTGGGCTCTCTATGATACCTAATAGCCCACTTTTAGAATTTTTTGGTCCTTAAAATGTTGAGCTTAATGGTTGGGAGGTCTTAGTACTGAATGGAGGAAAATGGTTTCAATGAATTAGATGTGGACACTGCTCACGGGCAAGTTTGGGCTTTCTCTCTGAGAGAGAGAGAGAAGGGGATTGCTCTACGGACATGGTGAGGGATGCCTTTTAACAGGGGGAAATTGGATTGCTGCCATATGATGGAATAAATTTGACTATACGTGGGGGGAAAAAAGGAGGAAGGTCTTGTCATTTAGAAAAGTAGTAGGGGAAGCAATGCCCTGCTCTCAGCATTTCAGGCACATTAGGAAGTAGTTCAGAAAATCATGAGCAGGGCTCATAGCACTATCCTGTGCCCAAGTGGGTCCCCAACTACACATTTAGACACTCCAAGAAGATGCCAAATGGTAATTTTCACTGACAGGACTAGCAGTACCACTCCAAACTGTACAATGTTAAAGTGGTAACCAGAGAATGTTTGATCTTTTTATTGTTGTTTTCAAAGGCAAATGTCCTGAGTGGTTTGTTATGGTTTCTGTCATACAAAAGTCATTTCACTCTACTCTGAGTCACTTGGCTGTCACAAGACACAAAATGAGCTGCAATAAGAAGAGCTTATCAAGAGGAGGGAAAAGTACACATATCTGGTCCCATACCCAGGTGACTGTCTTCATCTAAGGCATGATTTACCCTTCCCAGTGAAGTATCTGTGCAGTTCAATTAATTACCCTCTGTCAGTCAGAAGTAAATTTTGGTTCAGAGAGGTGGGGCAAAGCTTCAGACTCGAACTAACAACTGTTCCATACAAATACTATATCATCTGGAGTAGCCGTCTCTACAACAAACAAATCTTCATAGCAGAAACAATGTCTCCATGAGACTCCATTTGCTCCAGTCATTAACTTGTCATTTTGGACTCATAGAGTCATTCACTTAACAAATGTGAACTGCATACCTACCGTAAGCCAAGTACTTTCGGTGGTCAACTATTTGGAAATGGTATGCACGTGTGGGTGTGCACATACATATACACAAACACACAATTAGAGACGTTGGCCTGTGTGACCTCCAGTTGCAAATATTCCTAAGCATGCCAACCATTTAAATTCAAATGTGAATGTATGCGTACTTGTTTGTGGGTGAGTTTGTGTATGTATATGTGTATTTGTGTGTGAGAGAGAGGCAGAGAAAAGGGGATGAGGAACAGGGTAAGAAGCAACTCAAGTTACATTAGACAAGGACAGCAGAAACCATGAAAGACTCGAGAGAAAGTGTGGACAGATTTAAAGCACAAAAATGAAGTAGACTTCACTCACTTCTCTCCACGTACAGTCACATCCACTGCTCATCAACTGCTTTGCCCATATCCTGTGTGCTCCTTACAGGTTATATATAATCAAGATCTACCTTTAAAGCTATTTGCAAAAGTGTCTATGCCATAAACTTTTGGCTGACAAGTAATTATGCTTTATCTTCCAAAAGAAAACCAAGCATAAAACAACCCCACAAGATGAGAACAATTGATAATGCTGCTTGACAAAGGAGGCAAAAGAAAGAGATTTAACCAACACCTTAAGTTTGCCTCACCATTCATTAATTTTCAATTTGATTTTGCTTTTTATACCACAAAGCACTTATTCAAAAATAGAGGAACTCCTATATCCATATGTTGTCCTGCAAAAAAGAGAAGAAAATACTATTATTTGTATTTCTTGTTCAAACACTCTAAGAATAAAAGAACTGTTTTCAGAAATGATGAGGTTCCTGCAGATAACATTTACCCACGGGATTTGAGGCTTTTTTGTGACATAAAGTGCAGAGTACTTTGAGGATGGTTACAGATTCAATGGCACAGAAAAGGCTTTTAACTTTGGCTCATTTCCTCTGACCACCATGCCTCCATTCTAAATTATAACCTCTCAAAGCTACAGATCCTTTAAAGCCAGCTTTTAAACTGCCTTTCCTTGGTATCATCACAAAATAAGAACACTTTGTTACTTGAAAATAAAAGCACAAAATTATCGAACTCAATAACTGTTCTCATTATTGCAACCAATAAACAAGGCTCAACAAAAATTGTTTTCGCTAATAGCCATCACTTATTGAACTGCCAAGAAATAGATCCAAGAGAATCTAAAGAAAGATCTGCCTTAACAATATAAATGGTTTCTTATTCAGAAACTATATTTAATATCAGAAATGGCTAGCACATGTCTCAGTGCTATTATTATTGTCCATAACAGAATCTTAAACTAAGCAATAAAATCCTGTCATTCACATCTTAGAATAGTAATAATTTTGAAAAAACAAACAAAAAAAGAAACCACTAAACTACTAGATAATCCCGTTTTTAATTTAGGAATGTCTTTTATGATATACCCATAGCAAATACTACCTACTCAGCTGAATCTTTTTCAGAGTCACTGCAGTACTTTATATCCACAAAAAAATAATAATAGGACTAGGAAACATGAGAAGCATCTGGGACCCTTCCCCTTGGTTGAGACTGAGCAAGTAGTTGGCATGGCCAGCAAAGCCAAAATCAAATATTCAACCAGCTGGTTGGAGATAGTAGGGCCAAGTGAGTGACCCACATAGCTGAGAGACTGGTTATATACAAGGGGAAACAAGCAAACAAGTAAATATTTAAGGTTAATGGGAGCCAGGTTTTTCAATGCTGGAGAAAGAAACTATAAGTATAAAAAGAAGGTATCGGTATGAACATATTTAGAAAGATCAGTCTACAGGAACATACATGCATATAGATAGAGATGTATGTGCATATAGTGTGTGTTTATAAAAGCTGTATTTTCAGGGCACCTGGGTGGCTCAGTCAGTTAAGCATCCAACTTTGGCTCAGGTCATGGTCTCATGGTTTATAAGTTCAAGCCCCACATCTGTGTTATCAGCGCAGAGCCTGCTTGGGATCCTCTGTCTCCCTCTCTCTCTGCCCCTCCCCCTCTCTAAAATAAATAAACATTAAAAAAAAAAAAAAAAACCTGTACTTTCTAATTTCATTCCCTGGTTAGACCTAGCAGGAATGATACTCCAGTAGCAGTGAGCATCTTTTGAACCTAAATCTTGGGGTGTCTGGGTGGCTCAGTCGGTTGAGCGACCGACTTCAGCTCAGGTCATGATCTCATGGTTTGTGAGTTCAAGCCCCATGTCGGGCTCTGTGCTGCCAGCTCGGAGCCTGGAGCCTGCTTCTAATTCTGTGTCTCCCTCTCTCTCTGACCCTTCCCCACTCATGCTCTGTCTCTCCCTGCCTCAGAAATAAACATTAAAAAAAATTAAAAACAAAAGAACCTAAATCTTGGTTTCCCCATGTCTAAATGTCCTTCTCCATTAAAAGGAACCCGAATTCCTTCATAATTCCAAGGCTGGAACAAGAAAAGTATAAGATAAGCTGGACTGACTTTCAACATGATGAACTAAGAACACAACATCATTCTTCTATGGTAATCCTACCCAAAATACATCGTCTGAATCCATTCATAAGGAAACATCAGATAAAAAGAAAAGCATGATTTGGCTAAACTCTTCCAAAATATCAAGATCATGAAAGATAAGGAAAGACTAAGGAATAGTTCCAGACTGAATGACACCAGAAAGCCAGTTAACTCAACACAAAGTATGATCCTGGATTCTAGACTCATAAAGAACATCACTGGGACAAATGGTGAGTTGTGAATGAGATCTATGGATTAAACAGTAATATCCTATTAATATTTATTTCCTATTTTGATTATATTGGGGTTATGTGGAACAACATCCTTATTTTTAGGAAATGCTCTCTTAAGTACCAAAGAAATACTAGGGTATCATGTCTGCAATTTTTACTCTCAAGCCAAAAAGAAAGAAACCACTTCAAAATAATAATGTATCAGAGTAAAGGCTGAGAGAGAAATCAAGTGAGACAATAAAGAGAATATGATGGGATAAGTGTAGTAAAATGCCAATACTAGGGGAATGTGAGGGAAGAACATATTAGTTCTTTGTCCTTTTCTTGAAATGTTTTTCTAAATTTGAAATCATTATAAAATAATATGTTTTTTAAAAAGAAATGTCTGTTTATAACTGTTCTTATACTATTAAGAAAAGTCTTAACTTTCTATGAAGGGCTTCAATCTGCTATGAATTTAAAAAACAAAAAGGATATGTTGTGGCTAGAGGCAAAATACAACCTACATAATTCAAAAAGCACTTAAACCAAATAAGGACGTTAAAAGGGCTTTTATCATCAATATGTCTAAAAAAATGTGAACACTTGCCTGATTAAAGGTGATGTATACTGGGAATTATAAATACCATAAGGATAAAACTGCAGGAAATCTCTGATATTCATGCAAGGAAGAGATCCACGTAGACAGATGTGTCTCCCAGATCAGCCTTCAAGGACGCCCTGGCTCCCTGCCGTCTGGGGGAGTATGGTCAGTGGACAGCCTCTAGGTGCAGAGAATTCAATCTACTGCAGCTGCAGAGGGCAGTCCCACCTTGAGGCATCTCACATCCTGCAACAAAGTTGGGGCAGGGGAGGTCGGTGGCAACAGGAGGCAACCCTGAGGGCAATACTTCCCCCAGAGCAACCACGGTGTAGCCTGAGCATCAGCAGGTCTGCAGGGCAGCTCGAGCTTCTTTTTCTGCCCAATCCTGCAGCTCCTGCTTCCAGCCAAAGCACATGACCCCTGACACACATCTTGCACCCCAAACTCCATCACTGTGTTTACTGCTGGAGAACCCAGCCCACAATAAGGACTTCCTTTGTTTTTCGATTAAACATAGCTTGGTATGGACAGCTTTTACAGTTCTGTCTTGTGACTGGGTAATGTTATTTCTAACTCACTATATAGTTGTGAATTTTCTTAAGGTGAATTCTGCCTCTGACTCTCATCCATTCACCTTCTCATGCTGTGTGACAAAAGAATTGTACTTTCCCCTTTTCATGTTAGCCAAATATAAAAGATAATCATTATTTAAACAACAAATTTCCCTCTTATGGTCCATTAGCTCCTGCTGCTTGTTCCTGTAGTGAAATTGAAATATAACAAAACAATTTCCATGGCAATAGATAATAATCTAGTAAATGTGAATTTCTGGCTTAGCAACAGAACAAAATAGGAGGAGATTATGGGACTGCAGTGGGACTAAATTTCAATTTCTGTGTGTGTATTTTTAGTATCACATTTTAAAACAAAGCAAATTCAGACAAATTCATAAATACAGAAATATGAAGAGTAAAACTCTAATTATAGGATAAGTTTAAAAGATCTCAATGATCAATTTGTAATATTACTCCCTACCATTTACCACCAAATTCATTCAACTATCATAAAAAAATTTACTTATAAATTCAAGAATTCTTACAAGTTTTATTTGAAAGTCTATTATCTACTAGAATACTAGCTCCAACTACTAATATATTGCATTATGTTCATTTTTAGTAATAATTACAAACATGGATTATGATTAATATATAAATGAAAGATTTTCAAAAGGCCTCAGGATCTCTACAAAGCCTAAGAACAGAGGAGCTGGAGGGTCTGTGAGCATCACAAAAACAGGAGCAGATCTCATGTGATACCCAGTAGGCCAAAGCTCTCTGTTCACCCCCGTGAAACGCACACACTGATGTCCCAGGGCACACACTCTGTCAGCCAGTCTACCACACACGTGCTCTTCCCCCCATACCTCGAGTTGTACGCTCACTGAGAGTCAGTTTTCTTCCCACACTTATTACCAATTGTTTTTGCTATAATGGCATAATTAATTTGTTCACAATCTGATGAAATGTAAGTGCAAAAAGGGAGAAATTATTGTAGCTAAGAAAAATAACTACAATGTTTTGCAAAATCTGATAAAGATGAATCACAAAAAAATATGAACAAATTGAGTATGAACAAAGCTAGACTTTGGACAATTAAGGAAACAGTTATTCATATCTAAAAGTATTCTACACTCAGATTGCTTTGTGTCTTAAATTTTTGCTCTTAATAACCCAAACTGCAAATGGTAGATAATGCACTGTGTCTCTGCTTTATTCAGTAATGACTATGCAAAACTCCAAGCTGTTAAAAGAAAAAGCTTCAGCCTTAAAACAAAAAAATGCCAAATAGACAAAGAATAAGTGAGACAAATGTATGAATGCAAGGAAGCCTAGATAGAATTCCTTAATATATGGTAATACAAACACACCTCTCTTTGATTTGTCTCCACTCTCCAGGCAGGATTCCAGCCTTCTTAGGGCTGGCACTGAGCACAGCCCCCTTGTCCTTGAACTGCAACATATACAGCTTCAATCACAGGCTAATTCTTCCTGGCTGGTAGTGAAATCTTAGAAAGCATTCTTCCCCTGCTTGCTTCACTCTTCTCTCCTGGCTCTGCACATATGGATTCTTCATTACCCACTTGATTTCACATCCAGCAGATCACATCTTCAAACCGTACTTTCTCTTTGGTCATCTGCTACCTAAGGTGGGCCTCGGAAAAGAAGGCATTCCTAGCCCCAGAGTCACATGGGCAATTAATTAATTGAACACATTTCCAATCCTTTAAGCACCCTGCCAAGGAATATATTGGCTAACCAGGAAAATGTTTACCTAAACAACTCAAACCCTTTTTTTTCTTTCCTATTCAAGCCACATTTTAATGGTTGATGTTCCCTGCCCATTAAAAACATACAAGAGCAGCCACAAAAATAATGTTCTGCCATGGTCCAGCATTTAGCGATTTAGATCCTAAAGTACCTAAGCTGACTACTTTTTACCCTATTCTATCAATTTAACTTCCTTTGCTTCCACTGAAATCACATCCCATCAACCTATTTATTATATCCTTACTTCTCCCCTCCAATTTTATGGCCTTTAACTCCCTATTTCTCCAAATTATGGTTGAGCTGCTTTTACTCATATCACTTCTTGACACCAAGGAATTCTGACTACAACTGAGGTTCCTACAATTCATTTCAATTCTGATACTAACTCCCCAGATTTAGCATCAGATGCACAGGTTCAAGGGCTCAGTACCCCCCAAGACTGGCAACTTCAGATGTCAGTCATGACACTCTGAAACTCTGAAAAACCCCTTCATAACTATTACTAGTTAATTACAAAGAATATGAAAGAACAGTCAGCTGAAGGCAGTACCTGGGGCAAGGTCTGGAAGGGTCTCAAGCACATGGGTCTGTCCCCTCAGAGTTGGGGTGTACCACCCTCCTAGCACGTGGGTGTGTTCACCAACTCTCAAGCTCTTTGAAAACTGTCATTTAGGGATTTTTACAGAAGCTTCATTACATAGGCATGGCTGATTAAATCATTGGCTGTTGGTGATTTACTCAATCTCTAGTCCCTCTCCTTTACCCAGAAATTGTGTGATGGTTGGAAATTTCAAGCATTTGGTCAAGGCTTGCTATTCTGGTGACCAGTCCCCATCTGAAGCTATCAAGGGGTCTAGCAAGAGGTGCCTCATTAGAACAAAAGATGCTCATATTACCCTTATCACTCAGAAAATACCAAGGGCTGGGGCACCTGGATGGCTCAATTAAGCATCTGACTCTTCACTTCGGTTCCGGTCATGATCTCACACTTCATAAGATCGAACCCCATATCAAGCTCTGTGCTAACAGTGCAGAGCCTGCTTGGGATTTCTCTCTCTCTCTTTCTCTCTCTCTCTCTCTCTCTCTCAAAATAAACTTAAATAAATAAATTAAATAAATTAATTAAATAAATAAATAAATAAATAAATATTCCAAGGGCTCTTGGAGCTCTGTCTAGGAACTGGGTACAAAGACCAAATATCTCTATACAATAAAACAAGGCATTAACTCTTTTTCCTTTTTTCCTCAGACCACCTTACAAGTAATAGCTCCCTGCAACTATTATTAGATATGCAATACTATATTGGATATTGTAGTATCTAGCCTCTGCAGCTAGTCCCCTTGTATTGCCTTTTGGGGAAAAAACCTTCCATTTCTTCTTCCCTTCCCTCTTCCCTCCTCAAGTTTGAAGCAGGTAATAGGCAGGATTTAAATCATAACGTATTTTCAACTAGACTTATACTTTGTTGTCTACTGTGCTAAAGGAATATCTACAGTCTATACACTTGGCATATTAGTAACGGTTATTTAATTTTGCTCCCAAAGTCATATGTATAAGAATGGCTACAGTTCAGTGTCTCTAGAAATAACAACTTATTTTTTTTTCTCAATAACCATATATTGTTTTACTTTTAAAATCCTTCCCATCACCATTCCTCACTATGGAATTGTCTTATAGTCTATTTTCCAATGAGATTCCTAGTTTTTTTTTTTTTATTTGGTAGCTAAAGGATCTGATGTTTAAATTCTTTTGACATGAAAATATCACAACCTGTTGGGCTTAAATACTATGAGATGTACTGGCTCCTGGCATCACTGCCAGGAGTACAACTTTACAATCTAATGTCGAAAACCGGCAGAAATTAAAGCTTAGCTTCTGCTTAGAGAAAAAGCTATCACTCCCTGACGGTTGACAGACTCCTCAGAATCCTATTTTTTGATTCTCTGGCCACATAAATGGGTGCTGCATCCTTTTCCCAAAAAGGTCAGGCCTAGAGATAGTGAAGCAACACAGGGAAAACACCCAACTTCATTCTGAATCGAAGCACGCGCTGTTTTTTATTGCCATGTTCACACATTTGCAAAATTTTCTCCTTTCAGTGATAATAACCTTTCTAAAACACAACATTCAATATAATAACCAGCTACTGATCAGTCTGCTAGTCAAATCTCCCATCTACCAACCAATGAGTTTCATTTATTACAATTCTTTAACTATTTTGTCATTTCTGGAATTATGATATATGGCAAGTCAATGATACTATAGTTTAAATAACAGTAGTTTTTCTTCCTTAGTGGCACATAAAATAAAGGTACACCTTCCTCTCCCAACAGGCTCTAGTTGACCACTAGAGATAATCCATGTGAAGCAGTGAGCGTTGGATACAGCATACAGTAAGTGCTCAATAAATTTTATTTGCTATCATTATCATGTTTCTAAACGAATAACAGAAATTTCAAGCTCACCATATTTAAGCCCAACAGATTGGGATATTTTCATATCCAAGGAATTTAAAAATCAGATCCTTTAGCTACCAAATCAAAAAACTAGCAATCTCATTGGAAAATAGACCACAAGACAATTCCATAGCGAGGCATCTTTGAAAACATTTCTACTCAATCATTTTTCCCCAACTACAGTACCAAGACCTATGTTTAAATGATGTAAGCTACTTTTCTTTCACATTGCTCTTCTACTCTCTGCCATTTTTTTTTCTATTTCCATCAACAGTAACCTGCAAGGTATTTTCAATTAGAAAGCCAGCAACTGATTTGAAAAATTGTAGCTCAATTTTATTTAGCTACACATTACTATTGCAATTATTTTACCCATGAATGTGGAAGTATAAGGAATATCCAGAGTTTAATGAAAAATATAATACAGCTACAAGATTTCTAAAAGTCAGAAAATACTACCATCAGTAAAGTTTTTTTGGTATTTTTATATAAGAAACTGGTTGTTTTTATTCTGCTGTTCATGGTTTTCACCTTTTTCATATTTAAAATAACTTAACTGAAAGCATAGTATAATTTCATCTCTAGTCTACTAAAATTATACAGCTAACTGTAGTAACATCATTCTGTAACATTCTGAAGTGAAAACTATTAGATATTGAATCAATTTATACCCTCACCTGAACAGTGTTACACAACAAACTTAAAGTGTATTTACTGAATTTCAATATATCATATTGCCCTAAGAATAGAGACATAGAGTTGGCAAATTATTTGTATAAATACAGTATGATTATAATTTAATATAGATTGCTGGTACACAATTTTTAATTTTTCCTCACTAAAATATATGGTGCAATAGAAAACATGAGAAGTATTTTTAATTCTTAGAAAAATGACATGTGAGACACATATTCACAACACACAGTCTATGTTCCTCCAGTCTTTTGCCTACACATACATACTTTACTTGTTAAATATTGAAATTATAGCACACACCATTTTGTTACTTTTTTAATTTGATTATATAATAGCATTTTCAATATCCTTACATAGTCTTCCAAAACACAATTTTTGAATGGTTACAAAGGGGCCATCCAGCATTTGGATATATTATCACTTATTTAACAGATGACCACTGTTGGACATCTAGGACATTTACTGCCATAATAATGCAATAATCAACAAACCCTTATCCTTGCTCTGGTCTCTGAATTGTTTCTCAGGAAAAATTCCTAGAAGTGCAAAATGTTAAGTAAAGCCATGTAAACATTTTGTAGGTTTTTTATGCCTACCACCAAACTGTCACGACCTTTGTCCATGTTCCCTCAAATTCAATGCTTTCTCTCTTTTGTTTTCTTTTTAATTTTCTTTCTTTCTTTTTTTTTTTTTTTTTTGGCTGTTCTTCATACATGAGCAATAGGTTAGATATTACAGATACTTTTGAAGGTTCTCATTTGCTTTTAAACATCATTTCAAGTTTTTTGACAAATAAAAGATTTTCAGTTTATATATTCAAATGTATCAAACTTTCCTTCATTATAACTTCCTTTGGTTTTATATCAAAGAAAGCTTTCCTAATCCTACTACCAAATGATTCACCAATACTTTCTTCTAAGTATTTTACAGTTTCCATTTTGGATTTGTATTTTTCAACCCATCTAAATGTATTTTCCATATAGAACCAGTAGAGAGCTAATCACATTCTTTTCAGACAAAACTGTTCTAACACACCAAGTTTAAACCATCAACACTTTTTAGATTAAATGTATTATTAATGGTCTTTTTACACTTTACAAAACCTGTTTTTTTGTGTGTATGTGTGTTTTTTTAATCTAGGGTATAAATATGAAGTAGCATATCCAATTTTTTAGCTTCTTTCCAGGGCACAGAATGAAGATTCTTCTTCATTCCTACTCTCAGGCTACCAGCATTATGAAGTAAAATAATCAACAGAACATCCTGCATTATAAAGTTTTATGTTTTGGCTCAACATAGAGACATGCCAAATACATATATAATGTACTACTTTAATTTTTTTTAAGTTTATTTTGAGAGACAGAGAGAGAGAGAGAGAGATCAGGTGAGGGGCAGACAGAGAGGGAGGCAGAGAATATAATACACTGCTTTAAAAAGTAGACTCGGTTGGGGCACCTGGGTGGCTTAGTCAGTTGAGCGTCTGACTGCGGCTCAGGTCATGATCTTGCAGTTTGTGAGTCTGAGCCCCAAGTCAGGCTCTGTGCTGACAGCTTGGAGCCTGGAGCCTGCTTCGGATTCTGTGTCTCATCCTCTCTCTGCCTCTCCCCTGCTCGTGCTCTGTCTCTCTCTGTCTCTCAATAATAAATAAATGTTTAAAAATTTTTTTAATAAATAAATAAAATAAATAAAAAGTAGACTCGGGGGGGCACTTGGGTGGCTCAGTCGGTTAAGTGTCCGACTTAAGCTCAGGTCATGAACTCAGGGTTCATGAGTTTGAGCCCCGGATTGACTCAGAGCCTGGAGCTTCCTTCAGATTCTGTGTCTCCCTCTTTCTCTTTTCCTCCCCCACTTGTACTCTGTCTCTCTCTCTCAAAAAAAATAAAGATTAAAAACACAAAGATAATAAATTAAAATAAAAGTAAAAAGTGGACTCGGGCCCCTGGGTGGCTCCATCGGTTCAGTGTCCATCTCAAGCCCAGATTTGGGCTCCAAGCTGACAGCTCAGTCTGTTTGGGATTCTCTCTTTCCCTCTCTCTCTGCCCCTCCCCCACTCAATCACACACGTATGCATGTGCACTCTCTCTCTCTCTCAAAAAAAAAAAAAAAACATTTAAAAAAATAAAAATAAAAATAAAAAAGTGGACTCTTCCTCTAGCTAATGAACAAGATTCAAAATTAAAAGCAGAAGATGACGCTATGTAAGCTCCATGAAAACTACCATGGAGATGCCTGCACTATCTTGAGGATACCAACACAGTAGAGAATAGGCTTTGATGAAATGCCAACTTGCCCTGGAAGCATTTCCTGGCCCCAGCCCCACAATCCAGCTGATGAGGTATCTCTCCTGGGGCTTTCCAAGCCACCTGAACATATCTACTCCTAACACTTATAACCTCGTATTCAATTTTCTGACTTACCAGAAAGTTTCCCCACTAAACATTAGAGCCTCAGAAATAAAAATTTCATCTCAAAAAACGTTTTATCCCTAATACTGAGCTAACAGTAAGCAGTTTGTAAAGACTTAAGTAAATGAATGGGTGCAGGATTTCAAGACACCTAGGCTCTTTCAGGTCTGTCAATTATTAATGATTAAAATACTAAACAAGTCATTTAACCTTTATAACCCATGGTGTCAAATTCAGAAACGGGTTATTTCTTAATAAGATGATCTATTCAGGTTTTCAAGATCAAAATTCTGTAATGACATGACCTTTATTTCCAGAACCCAATCTTAGACTCCCTGCTGCTTTATCTCCCCTTGATGGTATCCCCCTACGGCGCTTCTAAACTGTCTTGACCTTCTCAACCCTACCCCACTGTCCATTTCAAATGTTCCTACCCTGTTCTCCTTAGGGTTCTTCTATGTGATCAACAACCTACATCTATAATCTCAATGACAATACCTTTAATGTACCTTCTTTGTGCTAAATTCATGTGCAGGTGAAGGAGGTATTAGTGATGTGAGGTGTTAAGGTACTAAATCTGTGTAGCAGTTCTCAGCCTATCCTGCCTACATCTTTGGAAAAGCATACAGCATGAGGCATGACCACATTTCTACTCTGAAATAAAATATCTCTGTAGTAAAGGTTATTTTATAATGTTACTACTCATTTCCATAACAATTTTCAACAGAAAGGACATTTACGATTTTTTAGAATCACACGAAAGAAAGAAAGGAAGGAAGGAAGGAAGGAAGGAAGGAAGGAAGGAAGGAAGGAAGGAAGGAAGGAAGGAAGGAAGGAAGGGACTAGACTGATGAGCCCTTCTCAAATATATTCTGATAAAGAAAGGTTTTGTCTTATGTTTGTGTTTTCCATATTTTTTGCTCTTGTCTCTATTTTTTAAATACTTCCATAAATTTTCAGAGTAATTTCTCTTTGGACTAAACAGACACGATTTTTTTTTTAAGTATTTGATGACATGTGGTGAGACTGTGTTTATCTTTTTGAGATGCCTTGAAATTTTAGCCTAAGAGAGGGGGAAACAGGTGGTGGGCATTGAGGAGGGCACTTGTTGGGACGAGCACTGGTGTCATATGTAAGTGATGAATCACAGAATCTACCCCCAAAACCAAGAGCACATGGTATACAGTGTATGTTAGCCAATTTGACAATAAATAACATTTTCCAAAAAAAAAGGTATTTTAGCCTATCATTCTAAATGCAAACCAACTTATAACATGAGTTAAAATAAAGTCTGTAAAAATATAATTCCAATTTGCTTGTGAATATTTACATACAAATATTAAGAATAGCATTTTAAATCAACAAATATTTTTTTTTAATTTTTTTTAACGTTTATTTATTTTTGAGACAGAGAGAGACAGAGCATGAACAGAGGAGATACAGAGAGAGAGCAAGACACAGACTCTGAAACAGGCTCCAGGCTCTGATCTGTCAGCACAGAGAGCCCAACACGGGGCTCAAACTCACAGACCACGAGATGACCTGAGCCAAACTCAGATGTTTAACCGACTGAGCCACCCAGGTGCCCCATCAACAAATATTTTCTATTGTCAACCTGTGCTAAGTGTCATATGGAAACTAGGCTCAACTGACAATAATACAAGTAGAATAAAATTGACTCAAAAAAAATAAACACATTTTGTGGGGCACCTGTTGGCCCCTGGTGCCTGGTGGCTCAGTTGGTTAAGCATCTGATTTCAGCTCAGGTGATGATCTCGTGGATTGTGGATTCAAGCCCTGCATTGGGCTCTGTGCTGACAGCTCAGAGCCTGGAGCCTGCTTTGGATTCTGTGTCTCCCTCTTTCTGCCCCTCCCCAGCTCACTTTCTCTCTCTCTCTCTCTCTCAAAAATAAATAAACATTTAAAAAATTTCTAAACAAATAAATAAACACACTCTGTAGTGGCAAAAAAAAAAAAAAGAGTTTTAGCATTAAGAGAATATACAGGTAAGTAAAGAGGATTAAAACTGTAGCTCCAATACCCTTCAGAATTTCAAAGTACTTCTTCAAGCAATAAGTAAGAAGGAAATTACCCAAACATGTGCTTTCCAAAGATACACTGCAGATTATACTTCTGTAAAAATAGGCTGTGACTAGGAGTGGACCACCACTTGCTGTTCAGGAGATCACTCTGCAATCCATGATGAGTAAATAAGAAAAATGTTAGGCAAGGCATAGTCATACACAGCAATTCAACTGGTAAACCATGGACTACATGACGACACACAAGGCCAGGTGAAAGGAATAACTTGAGGTGCTATTAAGCAAAAGGATTAGCAACTCTACAAGTTCATAATTAAACTAATATCTATTTACAGTTTCAAATATTCCAAACATAGTATGAAATGCTAGGTTAGTAAATAAAATGAGGGAAAAATGACCTCTCGGAGACTGTCTCCCATGTTATACATTCACGGTTTAAACAATAATAATAATAAAATCAGAGACCAATCCTTCATTCATTCACCATATAAATATCTTATATATTCAAAACAAAGCAAAGCAAAAGCCCTCTGTCCTGAAACTACTTTTTACAAAACACCTCACTTGGTATTCCTGGTCTTTGGAATCAAGTTCTCTTATTCATATGTATACATTATCTACATAATTAAATGGAGTCTCTCTTTTCATTTGTATACTACTGTTATGACTATTTGCTGACTATTGACACGAAACCAACTGAAACTCCTCAAGGTAGCATTCAAGACCCTCCATCTCTAATCTCCACCTGTTTCCTATTTACCTTCCCCACAAGAATTTCTCTTCTAGCCACATACCCTCCCTAGTTCCACAAACACATGATGTTTACTTGTGTCTATTGACACTTATTCTCTCTATGGACATCCTCACACAGCAGATCCTCTACCTCTTACCCAATCCTATTCCACCTCAAGTCCAGGACCATTTTCTCCAAAAGTCTTCTCAGATCCTTCAAATCCCAAACTACTTTCTTTCTTATTAAATATAATGTTCATCCTGGAAATACTGTTTTGTTACTATCAGCTGTTTTCACAGCAATTACTGTATATGTTAAAATTCTTCTCTTTTTTTAATTTTTAAAATGAAATCTATTGTCAAATTGGTTTCCATACAACACCTAGTGTTCATCCCAACAGGTGAGCTCTTCAATGCCCATCACGCACTTTCCCCTCCGTCCCACCCCCCATCAACCCTTATTAGGAGTCTCTTATGGTTCACCTCCTTCCTTCTCTAACTTTTTTCTTCCATTTCCCCTCCCCCATTGTTGTCTGTTAAGTTTCTCAGGATCCACATAAGAGTGAAAACATATGTTATCTGCCTTTCTCTGTATGACTTATTTCACTTAGCATAACATTCTCCAGTTCCATCCACATTGCTACAAAAGGCCATATTACATTCTTTCTCATTGCCAACTAGTATTCCATTGTATATATAAACCACAACTTTATCAATTCATCAGCTGATGGACATTTAGGTTCTTTCCATAATTTGGCTATTGTGCTGCTATCAACAATGGGGTACAAGTGCCCCTGTACATCAGCACTCCTGTATCCCTTGGGTAAATTCCTAGCAGTGCTATTGCTGGGTCATAGGGTAGATCTATTTTTAATTTTTGAGAAACCTCCACACTGTTTTCCAGAGCAGCTGCACCAGTTTGCATCCCCTCCAACAGTCCAAGAGAGTTCCCGTTTTTCAACATCCTCTGCAGCATCTAGAGTCTCCTGATTTGTTTATTTTAGCCATTCTGACTGGCAAGAAGTGGTATCTCAGTGTGGTTTTGATTTCTATTTCCCTGATGAGCAGCGACATTGAGCATCTTTTCATGTGCCTGTTGGCCATCTGGATGTCTTCTTTAGAGGAGTGTCTACTCATGTCTTCTGCCAATTTCTTCACTGGATTATTTGTTTTTCAGGTGTGGAGTTTGGTGAGTTCTTTAGAGATTTCAGATACTAGCCTTTTGTCTGATAGGTCATTTGCAAATATCTTTTCCCATTCCATCGGTTGCCTTTTAGTTTTTTTGATTGTTTCCTTTGCAGTGCAGAAGCTTTTTATCTTGATGAGGTCCCAATAGTTCATTTTGTTTTTAATTCCCTTCCTTTGCAGATGTGGCAAGTAAGAAATTGCTGTGGCTGAGGCCAGAAAGGTGTTTTCCTGCTTTCTCCTCTAAGGTTTTGATGGTTTCCTGTCTCACATTCAGGTCCTTCATCCATTTTGAGTTTATTTTTGTGAATGGTGTAAGAAAGTGGTCAAATTTAATTCTTCTGCATGTTGCTTTCCAGTTCTCCCAGCACCATTTGTTAAAGAGACTGTCTTCTTTCCATTGGATATTCTTTCCTGCTTTGTCAAAGATTAGTTGGCCATACATTTGTGGGTCCATTTCTGGAGTCTCTATTCTATTCCATTGGTCTATGTGTCTGTTTTTGTGCCAATACCATGCTGTCTTGAGGATTACAGCTTTGTAGTAGAGGCTAAAGTCTGGGATTGTGATGCCTCCTACTTTGGTTTTTTCTTCAATATTATTTGGCTATTCGAGGTCTTTTGTGATTCCATACAAACTTTAGGATTGCTTGTTCTAGCTTCAAGAAGAACGCTGGTGCAATTTTGATTGGGATTGCATTGAATGTGTAGATTGCTTTGGGTAGTATTGACATGTTAACAATATTTATTCTTCCAATCCATGAGTATGGAATGTTTTTCCATTTCTTTGTATCTTCCTCGATTTCCTTCATAATCTTTCTATAGTTTTTAGCATATAGATCTTTGGCATCTTTGGTTAGGTTTATTCCCAGGTATTTTATGATTCTTGGTGCAATTGTGAATGGGATCACTTTCTTTGTCTTTCTGTTGCTTCATTATTGGTGTATAAATGCAATTGATTTCTCTACATTAATTTTGTATTCTGCGACTTCGCTGAATTCGTGTATCAGTTCTAGAAGACTTTTGATGGAGTCTATCAGGTTTTCCATGTATAGTATCATGTCATCTGTAAAAAGTGAAAGCTTGACTTCATCTTTGCCAATTCTGATGCCTTTGAATTCCTTTTCTTGTCTGATTGCTGATGCTGGAACTTCCAACACTATGTTAAACAACAGCGGTGAGAGTGGACATCCCTGTTGTTTTCCCAATCTCAGGGGGAAAGCTCTCAGTTTTTCCCCATTGAGGATATTAGCTGTGGGCTTTTCATAAATGGCTTTTCTGATGTTTAAGTATGTTCCTTCTATCCCGACTCTCTTGAGGTTTTTATTAAGAAAGGATGCTGAATTTTGTCAAATGCTTTTTCTGCATCGATTGACAGGATCATATGGTTCTTATCTTTTCTTTTAGTAATGTGATGCATCACATTGATTGATTTGCAAATATTGAACCAGCCCTGCATCCCAGGAATGAATCCCACCTGACCATGGGGAATAATTCTTTTTATATGCTGTTGAATTCAATTTGCTAGTATCTTGTTGAGAATTTTTGCATCCATATTCATCAGGGATATTGGCCTGTAGTTCTCTTTTTTTGCTGGGTCTCTGTCTGGTTTGGGAATCAAAGTAATGTTGGCTTCATAGAATGAGTCTGGAAGTTTTCCTTCCCTTTCTATTGTTTGGAACAGCTTGAGAAGCATAGGTATTATCTCTGCTTTAAATGTCTGGTAGAATTTCCCAGGGAAGCCCTCTGGTCCTGGACTCTTATTTGTTGGGAGATATTTGATAACTGATTCAATTTCTTTGCTGGTTATGGGTCTGTTCAAGTTTTCTATTTCTTCCTGTTTGAGTTTGGGAAGTGTGTGGGTGTTTAGGAATTTGTCCATTTCTTCCAGGTTGTCCAGTTTGTTGGCATATAAGTTTTCACAGTATTCCCTGATAATTGCTTGTATCTCTGAGGGACTGGTTGTAATAATTCTATTTTCATTCACGATTTTATCTATTTGGGTCATCTCCCTTTTCTTTTTGAGAAGCCGGGCTAGAGGTTTATCAATTTTGTTTATTTTTTCAAAAACCTAACTCTTGCTTTCATTGATCTGCTCTACGTTTTTTTTAGATTCTGTATTATTTATTTCTGCTCTGATCTTTATTATTTCTCTTCTTCTGCTGGGTTTAGGCTGTCTTTGCTGTTCTGCTTCTACTTCCTTTAGGTGTGCTGTTAGATCTTGTATTTGGGATATTCTTGTTTCTTGAGATAGGCGTGCATTGCAATGTATGTTCTTCTCAGGACTGCCTTTGTTGCATCCCAAAGCATTTGGATTATTGTATTTTCATTTTCATTTGTTTCCATATATTTTTTAATTTCTTCTCTAATTGCCTGGTTGACCCATTCATTCTTTATTAGGGTGTTCTTTAACCTCCCTGCTTTTGCAGGTTTTCCAGATATTTCCTGTGGTTGATTTCAAGTTTCATAGAATTGTGATCTGAAAGTGTGCATGGTACGATCTCAATTCTTTTATACTTATGAAGGGCTGTTTTGTGACCCAGTATGTGATCTATCTTGGAGAATGTTCCATGTGCACTCAAGAAGAAAGTATATTCTGTTGCTTTGGGATGCAGAGTTCTAAATATATCTGTCAATCCATTTGACCCAATGTATCATTCAGGGCCCTTGTTTCCTTATTGATCCTGTGTCTAGATCATCTATCCATTGTTGTAAGTGGAGTATTAAAGTCTACTGCAATTACCACATTCTTATCAATAATGTTGCTTATGTTTGGGATTGTTTTATATATTTGGGGGCTCCCGTATCAGTGCATAGACATTTATAATTTTTAGCACTTCCTGATGGATAGACCCTAAAATTATTATATAATGCCCTTCTTCATCTCTTGGTACAGCCTTTAATTTAAAGTCTAGTTTGTCTGATATAAGTATGGCTACTCCAGCTTTCTTTTGACTTCCAGTAGCATGATAGATAGTTCTCCATCCCCTCACTTTCAATCTGAAAGTGTCCTCAGGTCTGAAATGAGTCTCTTGTAGACAGCAAATAGATGGGTCTTGCTTTTTTTAATCCATTCTCATACCTTATGTCTTTTGATTAGAGCATTTAGTCCATTTACATTCAGTGTTATTATTGAAAGATATGGGTTTAGAGTCATTGTGATGTCTGTAGGTTTCATGCTTGTAGTGATGTCTCTGGTACTGTGTGTTCCTTGCAACATTTCACTCACAGAGTCCCTCTTAGGATCTCTTGGAGGGCTGGTTTAGTGGTGACGAATTCCCTCAGTTTTTGTTTGTTTGGGAAAACCTTTATTTCTCCTTCTATTCTGAATGACAGACTTGCTGGGTAAAGGATTCTCAGCTGCATATTTTTTCTGTTCATCACACTGAAGATTTTCTGCCATTCCTTTGTGGCCTGCCAAGTTACAGTAGATAGGTCTGCTACTACCCTTATGTGTCTACCATTGTATGTCAGGGCCTGTTTATCCCCAGCTTCTTTCAGAATTCTCTCTTTATCCTTTTATTTTGCCAGTTTCACTATGTTATGTCATGCAGAAGATCAATTCAAGTTACATCTGAAGGGAGTTTTGTGTGCCTCTTGGATTTCAATGCCTGTTTCCTTCCCCAGATCAGGGAAATTCCCAGCTACAATTTGTTCAAATACACCTTTAGCCCCTTTATCTCTCTCTTCTTCTTCTGGAATTCCTATGATACAAATATTGTTCTGTTTGATTGCATCACTTAGTTCTCTAATTCTCCCCTCATACTCCTGGATTTTTTAATCTCCTTTTCTCAGCTTCCTCTTTTTCCATAGTTTTATCTTCTAATTCACCTATTCTCTCTTCTGCCTCTTCAATCCATAATATGGCTGCCTCGATTTTATTTTGCACCTCATTTATAGCATTTTTAATTCCTCATGACTATTTTTTAGTCCCTTGATCTCTGTAGCAATAGATTCTCTGATGTCCTCTATGCTTTTTTCAAGCCCAGAGATTAATTTTATGACTATTACTCTAAATTCTTGTTCTAATGCTTAAATCGGTTTTGATCAATTTGCTAGCTGTCACTATTTCCTGGAGTTTCTTTTGAGGAGAATTCTTCCATTTTGTCATTTTGGTTAGTGCCTGTGGTAGCTCCAAACTGCAGGAGAAACTTGTGTTGGTGGGCGGAGCCACAGTCAGACCCAATGTCTGCCCCCAGCCCACCCCTGGGGCCACAGTCAGACTGGTGTTTACCTTATCTTCCCCTCTCCCAGGGGCAGAACTCACTGTGGAGTGCTGTGGCCCCTGTCTGAGCTGCTTGCACACTGCCAGGCTTGTGGTGCTGCTTTGATGGGATCTGGCCATGTATGTATTAGATGGGGTAGATCCGCAAGGTGCACAGGGGCAGAAGGGCCAGGCTTAGCTTGCTTTGCTGTTGGTGGTCCCCTGCAGCAGGGGCCCTGCAGCACCAGGATGGAGGCAGGCAGGTCAGAGGTATGGATCCACAGAAACACAGCTTTGGGCATTTGCGTGGGGCAAGCAATTTGGTGCCAGGAACTTGTTCCCTTCGGAATTTCGGCTGGGGGATGGGAGAGGGAAATGGCGCTTGCCAGCACCTTCATTCCCCTGCTGAGTTCTGCTCTTCTGTGGCTAAACAATTCTTCCTCCCAGAGTCGTCTCACCCTCCTGGCTCTCGGAGAGCAGAGCTGTTGACTTTTAACATTCTAGATGTTAAGTCCCGCTGGCTGTCATATCTTACGCAGTCTGGCCCCTCCGCTTTTGCAAGCCAGACTCAGGGGGCTCTGACTTGCCGGCGGGCTGCCCCTCCACCATCCTGGCTCCCTCCCACCAATCTGTGTAACACGCACGGCCTTTCCACCCTTCCTACCCTCTTCCGTGGGCCTCTTGTCTACGGTTGGCTTCAGAGAGTCTGTTCTGCTCGTCTTCCAGCGGTTTTCTGGGTTATTTAGGCTGATGTGGGTGGAATCTAAGTGATCAGCAGAAAGAGGTGAACCCAGCATCCTCCTATGCCGCCATCTTTGCCAATATCCCAAAATTCTTAAAGTCAGATGGATTACTTTTTATTTTGCATTTCCTAGGCTATTTTTAATATATCACATGGTGAATAATAATTATTTAAAATATATGTGCTGTTTAAAACTGTTCAATAAAATAGTCTAGCAGCTTTTTTTTTAACATATGAAGAAACAGAAGACAAAAGTAACTATTCCAAAATCATATACAATTTGAGAGCCAAATCTAAAACCCAAAATTCTGTTTTCTTCAGATGGTTAAGAATCCTACAGAGGATACTGAAATGGGAATCAAGGACCCCTTCCCATATAATACTGCAAAAATTAGGACCCTTTGATTTAAAAAGCAGTTTGAATTCTTAATGTGGCTAAATGTAAGGTAATATTTGGGCTACGTTATCCATGCCATTTTGAAGATTTTTGGATGGTTTATGATTATTTTTTTAACTGACATATTATTGCAAAAGCCATATCTAGAACAACCACAAACACATACAGTAATTAACTAATAGCAAATGACAGGATAACATACAAGGAGTTTTATTATGAAGGCATGACCTATTCATCATATTTAGCACTGACCTAGCTCACAGTACTTTATCTGCTTGACTACAAAATAAATGGCCACATAAATTCATACTAGTCAATCTATTTTCTAAAGTATTTCGGACTACAAAGGACATAAATTCATCTGAGAAGATAACTTGTATACCAAGGAATCAGGGTCAACATCATACAATTAAAACTGGTTACCACAAACAGCTGAAATAAAAGGACTGTTATGAATTACCTGGAGCCTTTTAGCAAAAAGACGGTTTGCACAACTGCTATTGTAATGACAATGAAAAATGTTCTTTCTTGATGATCTCATCTAGAACACATTATATTTGACAGAATACAAAAGCATTCAAATATAATAGGCACATAAGGGACACCAATTATGACCACCCTCTTTCACAAATAAAAAATAATAATTTTTGAGCCAAAATATAAAGTGTTTCCAATGCCTCCTGGAACTCTCTTTTTCCATATAAGAATAAATGACTACATACAACAGTCTGTGGAACACTCGAGCACTTAACTATCTTAGTGAAAAAGAGGTAGAAACAAAGTCTATGAACTCCACATCTGGTCCATTTGCGAAAAAATTAAATTTGGAACAGACATCACTTCATTCTTAAAGTCCCTATGCACTAAAAATAAAATTCATTTTAAACTTTCATATTTGACAAAGACAATAATATCAAACAGCAACCCACAATTCCCTAAAGGAGTGATGTCAATTGGTATTTCTTAAATTAATTCAGTGACCTACGAAAATGGGAGTTCTTTATACATAACGTCTGTCAGTAGACAACACAAAAATTTCAGAATCACTTCTGGTGTCTAAGCACTAAAAAGCTACCAGGAAAAAAAAAAAAAAAAAAAAAACGTATCTTAAGTAGTTCCTTATTTCCTATTTCACCTGGAATCTGTTGCTTATAACAATGTCAGAAAAATAATAATTACACCAGGTATAGTTTGCTATAAATACAATTCTACAAATTAAAAACAAGTTTAACCAAGATTTATGATAATGTCCTATCAATCATCTTTCTGAGCTTAGATCCCAGAAGTCCAGGAAACACCTTCTACCTACTATGGGTTAGTGAATTCACATGTGCTTACACAATTCATTTTTTTAGGTACTTCATTGAAAGTGTACAACTACATTATTCAACTAAGTTTTCAAACGTCTCAAGAAATGGAAGTGCTCATATTTAAAATTTATTTGTTATTCCTGAACTCACTGCCTCTACTTTTGACTGTTCCTAAGAATGTAGGTGCCCCCAACAAAGAGACCAGGTGAAAATTCAGGAATAGAAAGTTTTAACTACATTAGCTTAAATAACCTTACACATTAGATAATACCCCCCCCCAAAAAAAATGTATTTGGAACAATGCACTAAAATTTTGTATTGAAACTCACACACAAAATGTCTCAAGAGTTCTGAGCATTTTACATGATATTTATCCATAAATTCTAGAAAATGGTTAATGAAAAATAGTATCAGAGAAACACTATGTCTAAGACCAAAGGAGGTCAGACTATTACATATTTAGGTGTATATGTAATTTTTTTTTGTCCAATTAAAAATACAAGTGAAAAGAGGATAAACATAAATCGTAACCTAAACACATGTTCTGAGTTTCTCTCTGACATCAGCGGCTCTTCCTCCTCATTTCCTGGGCTCTGAGTTAGACTCCTGGGGCCCGCCACATGTTCAGGCCTAAGAGCTCTTCTTTCTGTATTCACTGTCTAGCTCAGAGGTCAGCAAACTACTTCGTGAAGACCAAGTCCAGCCTACCACCTATGTTTATAAATAAAGATTTATTAGAACACAATCACACATATTTATTTAATTATTGTCACCATATTTCACAATACAAGAGCAGAGTTGAAAAGTTGCAACAAAGACCGCATAGTGTACCTGAAAGGTTTGCCAACCCTTGTCTAGGGGGTCTCAGATCCACAGCTGTAAATCTATGCCCTGACAACTCACAAAATTTTATCTTCAGTCCTGACCCAGACTTGCATTTCAACTTTTCAGGTCACATCTACTCTTGTATTTTTAAAGACATGTGAATTTTACATATCCAAAAGTGGGGGTGGAGGGTGGTGGACTGGTGCACCTGGGTGGTTCGGATGGTTGAGCACCTGACTTGATTTCAGCTCAGGTCATGATCTCACAGTTGTGAGATGGAGCCCCACATCAGGCTCCCACTGGATGTGGAACCTGCTTAAGATTCTCTCTCTCCTTCTCCCTCTTCCCCTCCCCTGTTCATGCTCTCTCTCTTAAAAAATAATAATTAATTAATTAAACTTGAAATTTGATTTCCACCCCCCCCACCTTCTCCTACACCTTTCCTTTCTCAGTACACACATTTCCACTCACTGAACTGCCTCAGCCAAAGACTTTAAAATCATCATTTATTTCTCTTTTTCTCTCACATTCCATATCCCAACTATTAAAAAATTATATCCTCAAAATATATTCAGCATCTTGCCACTTCTTACCTACTCCGATTCTACCACTGACTCAAACTGTAACCATTTCTCACCTGGACTGTTGTAGTAGCCTCCCTATTTCTACTCTCAGGCCCTTACATTCTATTTTCACAGAGCATCCAGAATGATCACGGAATCCCACTGCCAAATATACTTCAAAGGCCATGCAGAGTATGGCCATCAAAGTTCTGTATGATCTGGCCACTAGTTACATCCACTTATTCTCCGTCTTCAATTTTTCCACATAAGCTTCTTGCTGTCAAGCTTGGTCCTGCCCAGGATCTTTGTACCCACTCCTCTGTCAGGAAAATTCTTCCCCTAGATATCTGCTTGGCTTACTTCCTCACTTTATTCGGGTCTTTGCTCAAATATTAATTCAAACTAGAGGCCATCTCTAAATTAGTGACTATTGTCAACTCTGTTTCTGCTGTAATAGGATTCCCTGGGAAACAGACTCCAAGACTGAGATTTGCATGCATTTGGGGGAGTGGTCTCAGGAACAGATCTGGAAAGAAATGAAGGAAGCAGGACAGGCAGAAGGAAAAGCTGGACTGCAATGCAGTTGTTACAGAGGCTTTAGCCAATGACACAAAAGCCTCAACTTGGGAATGGCCTTTCAGAATTCTTCCAATTGAGGCAAGGGGCTGGGACTTTCAGCTCACATACTGATACATTATGAGATGCAGGGTACCCCCAGAAAGGGGGCATAACCATGGTAAGAAACAGAAAAATGTGCTTTAGGGAAGTTAGGGAAATGCTGACTAAACCCACAACAACGTACTACTTCATGAACACTACAATAGCTATAATCAAAAACACAGAAAATATCAAACATTGGCGAGGAAAGAGAGAAACTAAAGCCATCACACATTGCGGATGAGAACATGAAATGTTACACACAGCTGCTTTAGAAAACAGTTTGGTAGTTTCTTTGCAAATTAACATAAATTTAACACACGATCTAGCAATTCCACATCTAGGAATCTACTCAAGAGAAACAAAAATATAGGACTACAGAAAGACTTATAAAGAATATTTGTAGCAGCATTATTCATAATATCTAAAAACTGCAAACAAGCCTATGGGCCATCAAATGGCAAACAGATTCATGGGGCACCTGGGTAGCTCAGTCGGTTACATGTGAGTTCAAGCCCTGCATGACAGTTCAAGCTGATAGCGCGGAGCTTGCTTGGGATTCTATCTCTTTCTCCCTTTCTCTCTGCCCCTCCCCTGATCACTCTCTCTGTCTCTTTCAAAATAAATAAATAAGCTTTTAAAAAATGGCAAGTAGATTGTTAAAAATGGTGTATGTAGACACAACAAATATTATTCAGGTATAAAAAGGAACAAAATACTGAGACCTGCTACAACAAGGATGAACCTCTGAAACATGCTCAGTGAAAGGAGCCAGACACAAGAGGCCACTCATTGTGTGATCTCATTTAAATGGAATGCCCAGGAAGGGCAAACCTATAGCAACAGAAAATAAATGATCAGTGGCCTCGGGTAGGCAAGAGGAGTGACTATGAATAGGCACAAAGAATACTTTTGGAATGGTCGAAAGTGTTCTAAAATTGGATTGTGTTAATGGCTACACAACTCTGTAAATTCACTATGTATCATTGATTTCTACACTTAGCACGGGTGACTTCTATGGGATATAAATTACACATTAATCAATATGTACAATGGAAAAGAACAAAAAATATTGTTGGTAGATTCTTGAAGTATCTAAAGTGATAATAATGATAATAGCAAATACTCACTGTGTTTGCTAGGAATCCAGAATTGTTCTAAAACCTTTTCATGCATTAACTCATTTTTCACCATAATCCCATGAAACAGGATCTATTTCATCCCCATCTCAGAGATGAGATAACTAAAGCACAGGAAAATAAGTGATACCACCAAGATCAGAGAAGTAATATACTAAGAATGTATTTATACTCGTAAAAATAACTAATTCTACTTTGAAATGGTAAGTAACAGCATTTACCTAGATGTAACCAAACCAAGTCATCTTATTTGTATAATCATGATAATTTTAGCATAAATAGCATATTTAAGATGGTCTAATAAGTGACCAGTTTGCAATACTCCCCATTATCTCTACTAACCAATGAAACCAGTCATAAATATATGCTCATTACCAGACAGTCTGGTCAGTAACTGGAACATATTTATTGAGGGACTTAATTACTGTAAGCAAATACAAAGAATATCCATGATCTAATCTATTGCATCTGTGTTCATTAAGCTACAAAAACATCATGGTATACATAAATACAACTTGATTCTGCAAGGGTCATGTATAAGCATACACACAAACACACACACTGAGTCACATACACTGTAAAATAAAGGTTTTTCTAGTGCAACATGTCACCAAACTGAAGGCATATCATTGCTCCTATAACTAACTGAAAAGTACAATGGGACAAGATGAGATGACAGTGTGTTTTATCTTCTTCATACGAAAGTTTAGTTATAAATTTCACATGGCAGTAAACCAATATAAATGGAAAAGCTGGTGACAATAACTTCTCATGTATCTTTCAATAACATACTTCCAAATTTGGAAATAGCTCTAGATGAGAGAGCTGATAAATGAACCACCTTGTACGTAGTTAATTTTTTTTTTTTTTTAACTAAGGCACTTCATATAAATGATCAGCAGGCCTATATATTTGACAACAAAGTCTTTTGAACAGTCTAATAAAACCCAATACCCAGACTATGTAGTAAAGAAGATATTTAACTAAAACCACATTCACCTTCAATACATTTGCAGGGTAAGACTGGAAAAACCCACATCAGCACTTTCTGTCTAAATGATATATTGATGGAAAGCTAGAATAAAAATGGTGCTGAAAAACGCACCATTTATAACTGAGAATAAATGTTTCTAAGTGCTGACAAGCTTCTGTCAGTTAAATTGCTTTAATGTAGAAATATTTTTCCCTAAATGTTTCTTCAGTATTTTTATTAGGAAACTTTATAATTAATTTATGTTCCAAACTAATAATTAAACAACTTTCTTGTGTGTTAGTTCTAGGAGTTAGTAATGTGTATGTTTAATGCATTCATTTAAAGTTGGAGAAAACATTCCGTAACAGAAAATTAATTCCTATCCTTAATTCTCTTAGAGAATAACATGCCTGCTCAGAAAGGAATACATCAATAATAAATTTATGATTCACTATAGTTATCAGAACATAGCTAAAAATCTGCAGACCTATACAACCAAGTATAGTAAATAGTCCCCCTGGGTAACATATAGCCATGAGTAATTCTCATAATTCGACGTACGTTATGGTAAGAACCATTACAAAAGCATGTGTTCATTTTGAGTCCCAATCCATTTTTAAAGAACCTGTAGGTGTTTCAAATATAATGAATGAAATCACTTGCTTGCATCAGGAACAAAATAAAACAAAAAACAAATAAACAAACAACAACAAATTATCCAAACGGTATCTTAACCTCTATGAAAAAAATCTGGTTTTTTAAAGATGTTGGTATAACTTTGATACTTTGACTAAATAATCTTTTAATATCTACATAAAACAATTCTTTGAAATCCTGAAAATAAAAATGCATAGCAACATAATGCTTGCTTCTAATAGTAAACAGATTTGATATTCAGGTTTAAACAAACTACATTCACTACAATACATTTAAGAGGAAAAAAACAACTATGCTGGACTGCTACAGGACTGCTCTCCCAATCATGGATGTAACTATAAAAGTAAGCAAATTATATAAAGTTATTTCAGATATAAGAAAAAAGGTAAGACAGGCCTGTTATTACAAAAAGAAGAGAAACAAATCAGGTGCGCTCCAAAACTGCCCATATTTCTTACTGGAGGCAAAGTCCAGATTGTGGTATAGGAATGGGGAACCCAAAAAGAGCCTCATAGAAGGAATAAAGAAAGATACTGAAATTACTGTTTCAGGAGGTGGAGATGGCCAGAATTTGTTGGACCCAGTGCTGGTGAAGAAGGAGCTGTGCAGAGAAAAAAGCTTTAGTAACTAACATAAGAATCTCCTTAAGGCTTTAAATACCAGTGTGTGCTTCCTAGGGCGAAGCTTCAAGAGGTCAACTGAAGAACAACTACAAGAGAAAATTCAATTTCTGGGAAGCTGTCAAATGAACAATTCCTAAATATAGAGACCTTGTTGAATAAGCAGGGCATTCTGCACACTCCAGAACATTCATGCCTTAGTAGTGAGAGTAAACTAGCTCTATAGTAAATACTACCCTAGATCATCCTAAAAAATCATGAAGATGAGCCTCAAAATGGTCAGACTGATCTGCAAATAACTGAATGCAAAAAAAAAAAAAAAGTCAAATACTTTCTAAACAAAACCGTAACATTCAGTTTAATGATATAAATCCTAATATCCAGGGGCACCTGGGTGGCTCAGTCAGTTAAGCAGCCGACTTCGGCTCCGATCATGATCTCGCAGTCTGTGAGTTCAAGCCCCGCGTCGGGCTCTGTGCTGACAGCTCAGAGCCTGGAGCCTGTTTCAGATTCTGTGTCTCCCTCTCTCTGACCCTCCCCCGTTCATGCTCTGTCTCTCTCTGTCTCAAAAATAAATAAATGTTAAAAAAAAATTTTTTTTAATCCTAATATCCATTACCCAGTTAAAAAAAGAAAGAAAAAAAAATAGCAGCAGGTAAAAAGGCAGAAAATAGTATCCATAATGGGGGGGTGGGGGGGAATCAGTAAATAAAAACAGGCTCAGAACTAACAAAGATACAGTTAACAGAAAAAAAAAAAAAAACAAACTTTAAAACAGCTATTAAAATGGGCTTGATCTGTCATCATCAAGACAGCATGGTATTGGCACAAAAACAGACACACAGACCAATGGAATAGAATAGAAAGCCCAGAACTAGACCCACAAACGTATGGCCAACTCATCTTTGACAAAGCAGGAAAGAACATCCAATGGAAAAAAGACAGCCTCTTTAACAAATGGTGCTGGGAGAACTGGACAGCAACATGCAGAAGGTTGAAACTAGACCACTTTCTCACACCATTTACAAAAATAAACTCAAAATGGATAAAGGACCTAAATGTGAGACAGGAAACCATCAGAACCTTAGAGGAGAAAGCAGGAAAAGACCTCTCTGACCTCAGCCGTAGCAATCTCTTACTCGACACATCCCCAAAGGCAAGGGAATTAAAAGCAAAAGTGAATTACTGGGACCTTATGAAGATAAAAAGCTTCTGCACAGCAAAGGAAACAACCAACAAAACTAAAAGGCAACCAACGGAATGGGAAAAGATATTTGCAAATGACATATCGGACAAAGGGCTAGTATCTAAAATCTATAAAGAGCTCACCAAACTCCACACCCGAAAAACAAATAACCCAGTGAAGAAATGGGCAGAAAACATGAATAGACACTTCTCTAAAGAAGACATCCAGATGGCCAACAGGCACATGAAAAGATGTTCAGCGTCGCTCCTTATCAGGGAAATACAAATCAAAACCACACTCAGGTATCACCTCACGCCAGTCAGAGTGGCCAAAATGAACAAATCAGGAGACTATAGATGCTGGAGAGGATGTGGAGAAACGGGAACCCTCTTGCACTGTTGGTGGGAATGCAAATTGGTGCAGCCGCTCTGGAAAGCAGTGTGGAGGTTCCTCAGAAAATTAAAAATAGACCTACCCTATGACCCAGCAATAGCACTGCTAGGAATCTACCCAAGGGATACAGGAGTACTGATGCATAGGGGCACTTGTACCCCAATGTTCATAGCAGCACTCTCAACAATAGCCAAATTATGGAAAGAGCCTAAATGTCCATCAACTGATGAATGGATAAAGAAATTGTGGTTTATATACACAATGGAATACTACGTGGCAATGAGAAAAAATGAAATATGGCCTTTTGTAGCAACGTGGATGGAACTGGAGAGTGTGATGCTAAGTGAAATAAGCCATACAGAGAAAGACAGATACCATATGGTTTCACTCTTATGTGGATCCTGAGAAACTTAACAGGAACCCATGGGGGAGGGGAAGGAAAAAAAAAAAAAAAAAAAAAAAAAAAAAAAAAAAAAAAAAAAAGGACGTTAGAGTGGGAGAGAGCCAAAGCATAAGAGACTGTTAAAAACTGAGAACAAACTGAGGGTTGATGGGGGGTGGGAGGGAGGGGCGGGTGGGTGATGGGTATTGAGGAGGGCACCTTTTGGGATGAGCACTGGGTGTTGTATGGAAACCAATTTGTCAATAAACTTCATATAAAAAAAAAAAAAAATAAAAGGGGGGACTCAAAAAAAAAAAAAAAAAAAAAAAAAAAAAAAAAAAAAAAAAAAATGGGCTTGATAAGATTAAAGACTTAAAGGAAAACATGAATATAATAAGAAAGGAAAAGTATTAAGGAGAACCAAATTAAAGGTCTAAAAATAAAATATATAATATTACATAAAAATTTCACTGGATGGGATTATCAGCATATTAGACACCATAGAAAGAATTTATCAGTAAAACTGAAGATATACTCCTATAAATTATCTTAACCAAAGTACAGAGGAATAAAAAGTGAAAACATGAATATAGTCTCAATAACATATGGAACAAAAGCAAATAATTTAACATTTGTATAATTAAGAGTGCTAAATGAGAAAGTATAGAAGAAAATAATATATGTGTGTGTGTATATATATATATATGTGTATATATATATATATATGTGTGTATATATATATATATATATATATATATATATTTAAAGAAACCATGCCCCCAAATTTTCTAAATTTAATACAAACTATATACCTATGAATCCAAGAAACTCAAGAATGCTTAGGCAGATTAATCATAAAGAAAAACCACAACAAGACATGTTATAAACAAGCTGCTAAAAATCAGCAACAAAATCTTAGAAGCATACTGGATAAAGAAAAGGCACATAGTACACAGGAACAAAGTTACAAATAACACAAATGTCTCATCAGGAACTATGCTTGCCAAAATTAAAATAGAACAATGTTGTTGTTGTTGTCTTTTAATTGCTAAAAGGAAAAATTGTGAAAGTAAAATTCTATATTCAGCGCAAATTGCTTTCAAAAATGAATACAAAAGTAGAGAGGGCTTGGGAAGATGGTGGTGCAGGAGGAACCCTGAGCTCACCCTGTCCCACATTTACAACTTGATATCATCCACATCCAAGTCAATAAACCAGAGAGGGATCTGAAGACTGGCAGGAAAAACTCCACAACTAAATATAGAGAGGAAACTGTATCTGAAAGTTTAGGAGATCAGAAAGTTGGAGGGAGGCTGCCCAAGAGGGGAGGGAGCTGCACATACAGGCCCTCACACCAGGGAGCTCACCCAGGAAAGACTAACCCCCCTACGTTGGGTTTTAGAAACCAGAGGGGCTGAATTCCATGAGTTTTTAAAACCTGGGGGACTTGGAGCTTGGAGCTTGAAAAGTCAGTTGACATAGCACTGGATGAGCTGGAAGGAGGAGTGATACCTGGGTTGCGGCCCTTCAAGAGACAGCAGCCTTCAAGAGACAACATAAAACAGCAGTTTACACAATGCCGGGGGCAAAATGGAGACAGATCTGTTCATACTGATTTTGAAGCATGTTGGAGGTCTTTGAAAATGAGGGAGCTGGCCCGTGCCATTTTACTCCCCTGCCCACCAGCATAAACATGAAACGACCTACAGGAGACGGCGCTACACAGACCCTTGCTGCCTAAGCTGCAGCAGTGTGCCATGCCCACAAGTTCTCCTGAGGACTCACCGGCTCCAAACCTGCTAGCCTAGGCCCTGGCCTCAAGTCAAATTTTGTTAAAGCTGCAATCATGCCCCTCCCCCAGCCTCCAAGTGCACTGCTGCTGTCACGCACCACATTCAGCCACCCCACAACACCCAGCCACCACCCTGTGCCATGCCCATCCTCAAGCCCCACAGCCAGCCCAGGGCACAGCCCCCAGATATCACAGTGTTTGGGGGATATGACATAGGACTAGCAGCCCAGCACAAATTTCCTGCCCTGCTCTCAATTTCCCTGGCAGGCATGCCCCCTCAGAGCTGACCTTCTTGGGTTCTATTAACACCACAGAGAGTAAGCACAGCCCACAACAGGCAGAGAGTCAATGCAGTCATCTGTACTGAAAGGAAAAGTGACTCAAACAACAGCAGGACATAAGCAACACACATAGGCTACTCTCCTGAAGTGGCAGATTCAGATGAACAGGGGACACTGCAGTGCAGGGCACTACAGAACCTCTTCTGCATGAAGTCACTACTTTCAAGAGGGGAATACATAGCTAACTTTCTTAACATAGAGAAACAGACACAAAGAGGCAGACAAAATGAGGAGACAGAGAAATTTATCCCAAATGAAAGAACAGGACAATGCCATGGCCAGACATGTAAGTGAAACAGATGTAAGTAACATGCCTGATAGTGAATTTAAAGTAATGATCAAAAGGATACTCACTAGAGTTGAGAAAACAGTAGAAGACATGAGTGAAACCCTTAACATAGAGATAAGGAATACAATAGCAGAGATAAAGGGCTTAAAAACAAAATCAGAAACACACTTGATGGAATGAACAGGATGGAAGAAGCAGAGGAATGAAATTGTGATCTATGAGCTACAGTAACGCAAAGGAATCAGCTCAACAGAAGAGAGAAAAGAATCATGCAAAACGAGAACAGACACAATTCCAAACTTCAGGTTATATTACAAAGCTGTAGTACTCAAAACAGTATGGTGCTGGCACAAAAATAGAAACTTAACTCAATGGAACAGAATAGAAAACCCAGAAACAAACCCAGAACTATATAGTCAATTAATCTTCAAAAAATCAGGAAATAATTTCCAATAGGAAAAAGGACCGCCTCTTCAACAAATGGGAAAATTGGACAGCAACATGCAAAAAAGACTGAAACAGGACCACTTTCTTACATCATACACAAAAATAAATTCAAAATTAACTAAAGACCTAAATGTGAGACCTGAAACCATAAAAATCCTAGAAGAGAACACAGGCGGTAACTTCTTTGACATCAGCCATAGCAATTTTTTTCCTAGATCTATCTCTTGAAGCAAGAAAACAAAAGCAAAAATAAACTATTGGGACTATATCAAAATAAAAAGCTTCTGCACAGCAAAGGAAACAATCAACAAAACTAAAAGGCAACCTACTGAATGGGAGAAGATATTTGCAAAGGACATATCTGATAAAGGGTTAGCATCTAAAGTACATAAAGATCTTATACAACTCAATATCAAAAAAACCACAATCCAGGTTAAAAATAGGCAGAAGATATGAACAGACATTTCTCCACAAAAGACATATAGAAGGCTAATAGACACATTAAAAAATTCTCAACATCACTCATCATTAGGGAATGTAAATCAAAACCACAATGAGCTATCACCTCACACCTGTCAAAATGGCTAGACTCAACACAATAGGTGTTGGCAAGGATGTGGTGAAAAGGGAATCCTCTTGCACTGTTGGTGGGAATGCAAAATAGCTAAACCAGTGTAAAAAACAGAATGGAGTTTCCTCAAAAAGTTAAAAATACAACTACCTTGTAATCCAGCAATCACACTATTGTGTATTTACCCAAAGAATACAAAAACACTAATTCAAAAGAATACATCCATCTTGATGTTTATTGCAGCATTATTTACAATAGCCAATATAAAGAACAGCCCAAGTGTCCATCGACTGATGAATGGATAAAAAAGATTTGGTATAAATACAATGGAACATTATTCAGCCATAAAAAAGAATGGAATTGTGTCATTTGCAGCAACGTGAATGGAGCTAGAGTATACAACGCTAAGTGAAATAAGTCAAAGACAAATACCATATGATTTCACTCATATGTGGAATTTAAGAAACAAAACAAAGGAGCAAAGGGGAAAGGAGAGAACCCAAGAAACAGACTCTTAATTATAGAAAACAAATTAATGGTTACCAGAAGGGACGGAAGTAGGGGGGTGGGTTAAATAGGTGATGGAGATTAAAGAGTGCACTCATGATGAGCACTATACCATACATTTGAAACTAATTTAATCACTATACCATACATTTGAAACTAATTTAACACTGTATGTTAACTGGAGTTAAAATAAAAACTTTAAAAAAATGAACATGAAATAAAGGCAGAGGCGTTGTTGCTGGCTCACCTGCATTATAAGAAATGTTGACAGAGGTTCTTCAAGTAAAAAGAAAATACCAAGGAAAATAATACCAATAACACCTTGCATCTATATAAAAGGCACAAATATATATATATATATATATATATATATATATATATATATATATCCCCAAAGTTTTCATCCCTTTAAAAGAAAACTGTGTATAACAAAAATTATGTACTATAACACTTATGAACATGTAGAAGCAAAATATATGGCCACAATAGCACAAACAATGGGAGGGGCAACTTAAAGTATACTATTGTAAGATATTTTGATGCCATTTCACTAACAGTTGTTTTAAAGTGCAGGGTGATGAGCTGCTAATGCCTACTGTAAATTCTAGAGTAACTACTAAAAACTAAAAGAAAAAGGTATAGCCAATGTGGAGATAAAATGACATAAAAAATACACACAATTTACCCAAAAGCAGGCAGGAAAAGAAAATATTAGAAACAAAAAAGAAGGACAAAGAAACAAGATGGTAGATTTAAACCCTGACATATAAATAATTACATATGTAAATAATTTAAACCAGTATCTTTCCCAGGGCTCCCTGAAAGAATTAAGTCCTAATGCCCTAAGGCATTTATTGTGTGCAACAAATTAACTCATCTTCTATGCACCTACATTGGTACTTGATATGTCCCACCCATTGGAAAACTGGGAAAATAATCATTCAAATCATTTTCTATAGGGCTTAACCTTCCTGCAGGAACCTAACTGAGCAAGGTTAATACATATCCAATTTAAAGGCATAGATCATCAGATTGTAAATAAAGCTAATGTATGGTATCTAAAGTGAGCCCAAATTAAATATAAAAACAGAGATGTTAAAAGTAAAATGATTTTAAAAGATACTTAAATCATAGTAACACTAAACATAAGAAAGCTTGAGTAGCTCTATCAATATCAAAGTAGATATGAGAACAAAGAATATCACCAAGGATAAAAATGGGCATTTTATTATGATAAAGGAACCGATTCCCATCAAGAATACCAATCAATCCTAAATATATATGAACTTAATAACAGAGTTTCAGAACATGTGAAGCAAAAATTATTACAACTGAAAGGCAAAATAAAACAACATACAATAACGGCTGTAGATTTCAACACTCTTCTTTCAGTAATTGACGGAACAAAGAGAAAACATCAGTAGATAAATAGCATCCTTGAATGACACCACCAACAAACTTGATCTAATTCAGATTTACAGAACACTGCACCACCCACCAACCACAGAATACACATTTTTCCAGTGCACACGAAAAATTAACCAAAAGAAATTATGTGGAGGAGAAAAAAACTCAGTAAGTTTAAAAAGATTGGAATCATTGAGAATATTTTCTTCAATCACAACAGAATTAAACTACAAATCAATAAAACGAAAGCGAAAAAGATCTCAAATATTGGAAATCAAACAATATATTTCTAAATAACCAAAGGAGAAAAAGAAATCACATGGAAAATTTTAAAGTCAATGAAAATGAAATGAAAACACAAAATAACAAAATGTGTGTGGAAAAAAAGCTAAAGTAGTGCTCAAGCAGTGCTTCAAAAAATGTGCTATGCATGAGAATCACCTAGCCAGTTTTTAAATATCCCATTGTACCCATTATCCATTTAAACAATTAAACCAAATAGTCTGGAGTTGGAAAGCCCACATCAGTATTTTTTTAAAGACTCCCACATGATTTCAATTTGTAAAAAAAAATTTGAAAGCCAATGGTTGAGAGGACAATTTTTATCTTTAAGAAACATGAAATTTCTATCTCAAGAAAGCAGAAAAAACAGGGGCCCCTGGGTGGCTCTGTCAGTTAAGCCTCCGACTTCGGCTCGGGTCATGATCTTGCAGTTTGTGGTTTTGAGCCCAGCGTCAGGCTCTGTGCTGTCAGCTTGGAGCCTGGAGCCTGCTTAGGATTCTGTGTCTCTCTGTCTCTGCCCCTTCCCTGCTCATTCTCTCTCTCTCTCTCTCTCTCTCTCTCTCTCTCTCTCTCTCTCTCAAAACAATAAATAAACATTTAAAAAAAAGTAGAAAAAAAGCCAAATAAAATGAAAGTACACAGAAAAGAGGAAATAAAGAATAAACATCAAAGAAATCAATAAACAAACCAAAAGCTGTTTTGAAAATGTGAATTTTTTTTTTCCCTAGTGGTAAACTCTACTTAGAATGACTAAGGGAATAAAATATCAAAGACACAAATTATAAATACCAGAAATAAAAGATTACATTCTACAGATGCTTCAAACATTGAAATAAGGGAATATTATAAACAATTTTATACCAATATCCTTGATAACTCAGATGCTTATAAGATATAAAATTATAAACCAACTGAATACTAAACCAATCATCAATCTCAAAAACTTAATTTATAACAAAAAGTCTTCTTATGAAGAAAATTTTAGGACCAGAGGCTTCACTGGTAAATTCTATAAAATATTTAAGGAAGAGACAAATCCTAAACAATCTTGTACAGAAAGAGAAGAGGGAACACTTCCCAACTTATTTTTTATAAAGCCACCAAACCACCAAAACCAGATGGACATTACAGAAAAAAGAACAAGACAGACCAATACACCTCATGAATAGAGACATAAAGATCTTTAACAAAGTAACACCAAATCAAATCTAGCAATATATAAAGGATAGCGTATCATGACCAAATGTAGCTTACACAGGAATTAAAGATTAGTTTACCATTCAAAACAAATCAAAGTAATTTACCATAGTAACAGATTAAACAAAACCATAGGACCATCTTGATAGTTGCAGAAAGGATGTTACTATGTTTGTTATGGATTTAAAAAACAAACAAACAAACAAACAAAACCCTCCAGCCAAGTAAAGTGTGGAGTTACAATTTCTTGCCTGTGGGCTTCAAATCTACCCTTCATTGCCCCACTTTGTTGTACTGCAGCAGGACTCTGTGTCTGTTCTTTGCCAGCTGTGATGACGTTGTTTTGTCAGCAGAAGGTACTAGAAAAACACTGCAGGAAGAAAACATTTCTGTTTCTGGTTCCAATGTGATTTATTCCCTTCCTGCTCCTGTGGCAGTCAGTAGCATAGGGGTGTCTGGTGGCAGTCACACCGCACCCCCCCCCACACCCGCCACCACCAGTCCCTCAGCAGGTTTCAGCAGCACCCTCCTGAGCAACTTCTCAGGAAGTTTCCCCAGCAAGTCCCACTTGCCCCAACCAGCAATTTCCCAATCAGTTTCAGTACACCCCCATGATCATCTTTCCAGTGAATCCTGCCCAATCCTCAGGGGTTGGCTCATCTCCACCATGCACCACAGAAGTAAGAAAATGGAGCACAACCCAGAACCACAAAGAGAAGCCCCCATCCTCCTGCCCTGGCAGGAGGCTTCCAAATGAGTTTCAGGGACTTCTCTATAGGAAGCCTCCCAAAGAGTCTCAATGGGACCCAGAAAGTGGCTTACTAGGTAAACAACTATCATACATCTATACAATTCAGTATTCTTCAACAATTTAAAAAATGAGCTGGCAAGCCCTAGAAAGACATGGAGGAACTTCAAATGCATATCAGTAAGTGAAATAAGCCAGTCTGAAAAAGGCTACTTCCTGTATGATCCCAACTATATGACATTCTGGAAAAGTAGTGGTTGTGAGAGGTACAGAAAGAGGGAGGGAAGGGTGAATATGTGCATCACAGGGGATTTTAGGAAGGTTAAACTCTTCTGTTTGATACTATAATGGTAGATATATGATATTATGCATGTGTCAAAACCGATAGAACTAAACAACATAAGAAGTGAACCCTAATGTTACCTAAGGACTTGAGTTAATAATATTGCATCAATAGTGGTACATCAATTTTAACGAATGTACCACACTAATATAAGAATAATAAGGGAAACTGTATGTAGAGAGAGAAGAAGTATATGGAAATCCTACTTTCTACTCAACTTTTAAGTTTAAAACTGCTCTAAAAAATATAGTCTATTGATTTGTAAAACACATTTTTGTTTAATTTCACATAATTGCTATAAGGTAGCCAGAATTCTAAGATAGCCTCTTGCTATACACACTCTGTAATCTCTTCCCCTTGAGTGTGGGCAGAACTGTAAATATGAGAAGGTTCACTCCCTGTATCAGGTTACATTATATGACAAAGGTGAAGGGATTTCACAGATGTAATTAAGGTCCCAGAGCAATTGGCTTTGAGTTAATCAAAGGGAGATTATTCTGAACTAATCAGGTTAGCCCTTAAAAGGGACTTAAAGCCTGACACTTAAAAGGGAAAAGCCTCAAAGCCTAGAGAGGTTCTCCTATTGGCCTTCAAGAAAACGATCATGAAGCAAGGCCCTAAGACATGCTCTAGGGACTGACAGCAGTCTCCAAACAACAGTTAACAAGAAAATGGGGACCTATATCACACAACCCCAAGAAAATGAATTAGGCCAACAACCACACAGCATGGAATAGGACTTTATAAGACCACAGCCCCGCCAAGATCTTGATTTTTACCCTGTGAGATCCTGAGCACAGGGTCCAGCTATGCCAACACCACCACACTCTTGACCCACGAAAACTATGAGATAATTTATGTTCTCTCCTGCCACTAAGTTGGTGCTAAGTGTTACGTAGTCATTGAAAATTAATACCCTCCAGCTGGCAAACCACCAAAGTTAACAAATTAGGCTAAAAGATGTCATTTGGGGTTTTTGTTTATTCTGAAATAACTGAATTTCATTGTTATAAAAATGTAAATTATGTTGCATGTAGCTGGCATTTGACATTTTCTAGCATATATGACATAACCAAGGTGTACTTTTAAAAATACGCACAATCAAGAATAAAATACAAGAACAAATCTTTTGGGAAGCAACTTTTTTAAATGCCACTTTTATATATATATAGTACAAAGAGAAATCAGAAGTTTAAAAATCTGCAAATAAAATGCGTTATGAGTCTTGGATTTCTGAACAGAGATTTTTTATATAACATTACACAATTTTCAAAAGCAGAGTCAGTATTGATGCTTTTCTCTGTGCCAATCTCTGGAATAGACAAAAGTAAGGCCCAGCCTAGTGAAACAAGGCATTACAAGCAAACAAACAAAAAAACCCCTTTACACCGTGATGTAACACATCTTATATTACAGAATTTAAAATTCTGGTGGGACTCACCATTTTTAAAGCATGTATATTCCCTGATACTGAGAATATGGAAAATTTGAGATCTAAATATTTATATGACTGTTCTTTTTATAACAGGTATATAAAGACTATTTATTTGTTTTCTTCCCTATCAAATTATAGTGAAAAAATGATACCAGTCTCAGAAATATCAAGTTTTCTTTTCCTTCCAGCCTTATATTCCATGATTCATCACTAAATTTAGACCAATTATGTTAGACTAGCTTATTAACATTAAAAAAAAAAATACTTTAAAGGGAAGGTCATATGGCCAACCAAGGTTTAGAACTATTTAAGAAAAATTACTAAAAAACATAGTTTCAATTGTATTTGAAAGTTATTATAATGAAAAAAAGTTATTCTAATGCATGGATGAAGTGATAAACAAAATGTGGTATATCCAAACAACAAATTACTCTTCAGCCTTAAAAAAGAATGAAGTACTAATACATTCTGTAGTGTGGATGAGCCTTGAAAACATTATACTAAGTGAAGAAGCCAGTGACAAAAGGTCACATGTCTCATTTTTTATATAAAATATTCAGGCAGGTAAATCCACTCTGGGTATGGGAGATTCCTTTGGGGATGACGGATTTTTGCAACTAAACAGAGGTGACAGAGCATTGTGAATGTCGATGAATTATACACTTTAGAGTAATTTTACGTTATGTGAATTTTACCTCAATTTAAAAAGTTAATCTAGTCAGTCTAAATACTAAACTATTACATATAAGTGATAGAAATTTAGAATAGATGTTCTGTAGAACACTCAATGGTGCAAATAAAAATCACTAGCACATGAACAGAAAATCATTAACTATCCTATTTAAGTACACATTGAGACTTTATACATGATGCTTGAAAGGGCGTCTGGTTCACTGCATGAACAATAATAAAAATGTTCTACGCTGTGCTAGACATATAATGAATAATATTTGCAATGTTTTTCAAAAAATTGTATAAAATGTTATGTCACAGAAGCAGTTCACATAAACTGTACTAAACTGTATTCATGCTTTCTCATTTTTCTGCCAATTAAATATTAATGAATTATTGCCAAATGCCATGTCATAAGCAAGATAAGATTGAATCCAAATTTTGGAATCTGGTTTGAACTACTAGGATTAGCAAACTAAGCAATCAAATAAAATATTAAGCATGTCAACCCAAATAATCCACTCTCATCTTTGGAAATGCTTTAATAAATTTCCAAAGAGAAAAAATATAGTAATCCATACAAAAGATCTTAACACTGCTTTGAAAACACACATTTTAACCCATAATTTATGGTTTTTCAATGATTGTTTCAAGATTATCTTCTAGCAAGACAATCAAAATATTCCAATCAGAAGAAACACTTTAAAGGTATTTTTTTAGTTTAATTTAGATAGATTTACAAGCACAAATCTTGTCCATAATTATAAGAATTGCCTACTTTACTCAGTAGGCAATAAAAGTATCATATATGTTATAGAATACAGGTTACAATTGAGAGTTTATACCTAAATGACATCATAAATTAAGCAAAACATGATATATACCATCTTTAATAGAATTAAATGGGTACTAATATTATATGAAAACGGTAATAAAGTAGGTGCTAGACCTGCACTGTCCAATACAGTAGTCATTAACCACTTATATCTATTTAAATTTAAAATAATTAGAATTGCATATTAAAGATTCCTTTTTCAGTTACACAAATCACATTTCAAGTCTTCAATAGCCACAAAAGTCTAGCAGTTACCATATTGAACAGCAGATTTCCATCATTACCCAAACAGTACTTGTTGGGCTTGTTTACCATAAAATTGCCTCATGATGCTTAAGCTTAGGACTCCTCATTTGAAAAAGCCCTTTCGGGGACCTGGGACTGGCCTTAGCAATGTGTTCTCATGATGATACCTTTTCATACATTTTGCAAAATTAAGATGTTTTAACCATAATAAAAGTATTTCTCTTTCCACTCCACTTCACACTTCACCACACTTTCCCTTGTGTCAAAGAATATGAGTGGGCAACGTGGGGCTCCAGCAAAGAGAAAGGTTAATTAGAGATATATGTTTGGTTTGAGTTTAGTGGGATATATGTATGTAGTTTTCAGTCATTTCCATATGCAATAAATTATTGCCATATGTTCCACCCCAGGAACAGCTTCTGGGAATATACATTTTTCCTACTGCTTCAACTCACCTGTTATCATGACATGAAGGTACAAAGCCAGAGGTCAGAGGTGACGTGAATGTGTCTCATGGCAACTAGAACCACAGGTATTATAAATAGAGGACAAACAGTCTGAAATGTGTGCAGCTAGAAACAAGTCTGTGGAAAATTTTTCCAATCATGAGATATGAAATAGTATAAGTAGATAATTCAGTTTTTAATTGATGCCTGGTCAAATCAGAAATTTTCTTAGTGGGACTATAGTTGATAACATATTTAATTATAAATGCATCATACTTTTTTCTTTTTGATGGGACTCATGAAATAGAACTTCTCTGCAACTCTGTACAGCATAAACTTGTAACAGTTTTATAAGTACTAGGTGCATTTGTGAGTGAAACTGCATGTTTTATACAATTCAACTATCAATAAAAACAAAATTTTATTAACCAGGCTACAGCAAAGACTTATCTCTGTTCTCTTTATAGGAAATCATATCATAAAAGCTCTATGATAGATAGAGGCAATCAAACACTAAGCATCCTATAGTTGTAGAAAAAATTTAGTTTAAAAGTACAATCAACAGTTTTAAAATGTCATTTTTCTGAATAATGTGATCATTATGTCATTGGCCACCTTTTTTTGCAATCTGTAAACTGTTATTTTATTTTTGTTCTAAATAAATGTTGACTTTTGCACATAACCTTGTATTTGTAATTTTGTATTTCTCTTTTAAAGAGGACTCCCTCCCACAAAAGGTCTACTTTTTAGGTCCCCCCCAAAAAAAACCTTGATCTGCTCCTGGTACTAGGAAATCATGTCTTGATTAAAATAAATATTTACCAATTAGCAATCTCTACATTTTTGTCTCTTCATTCCAAATGTGTTACAACATTTAATAACCCAGCCACATTACTAACACTGAATGCCAGAATTTGAAAGGGTTCATTTGAAATACATCTCGTCTACTCTCTCTGAACCTTATCTGATATCTCTTCAACCTTCAGCACAAAAAAAGCTCACACCTCACTAGCACTGGTACAAATGTCAGCCTTGGTAATTAAGTTACATTGCCCACCCCTTTGAGCTTTGTACTATGAATGGCAGTTAAGTTCTTAATACAATTGCAGCTATAGTTATTCAAATGACCATGACTTTTTTTTTTCCTGAGTAAACAATATACAGAACCAAATGCTAGCCTGACAATACCAATTCATTTCAGTAAATAAAAGACAAACAAAAATTTCAGTCATCATACTTAGAAAACGTTCTAAATGATACCAACATTGTAAAACCACCTTTATGTATTACGAAAATGTACTTACAATGTAAGTATAAAAATGCCTAATAGCTAAATGCCATTCATGCAAATATTCCCTAAGTTAACATTTTATTTTTCATTCCATACCCTTTACACTTCATTAAACCATACTTCAGATAACCTAATTTCTCATTATTGTATTGCAAAGATATATTCAGCCTGAAATTACATCAAATAAATTGTAAATCAAATTTCTGAAAGACATAGCCATAGGTGGAAATCAAATGAAATGCCTAATTTCACATAAATGGCTAAAGCTCTAAATGGATTGCATTTATTTAATTGCCTAGGCACACTGATTCGGCAGTGTTTTTGTTGCTGTCTCCTATAGATAGATGTAGAATAATGTCATTCTAATATATAAGCAATATATTGGCAGTCAAGACAAAAAGATTTTTACTCTGGATAAAAAAATTAGAGGCTATGTTAAAAAATCAATTGAAATTAGACTTGGAATACACATATTCTAATATATTCCTTTTCTCTGATTAACCCTGCTTGATGCATTTACTAAAGATAAAAAAAAAAAAAAAGAACGGAAATAAGAGGATGGGAAGTAAACAGGTAAGTTACCACTTTTACTCAAAAAAATGGTTCTATTCACAGGGAGAGAAGGTAGAATGATGGTTGCCAAGGATAGGGAAGGAGAAATAAGAAGTTACTGAGTTATGTTTAATAGCTACATACTTTCAGTTTGGGAAGATGAATGGTGATGGATGTACAATGAGAATATACTTAATAGCACAGAACTGCACACTTAGAAATGGTTGAAGTGGTAGGTTTTATGTTATATACATTTTATCATTTAAAATTTTTAATTATTCTGAAGAAAATATACTTACATTTTTAGAGTTTTTTTTTTCTTTTCTTGGATTTAGCCTGAATTGAAGGTACTTTACTTTAAATAATGGAAACTAAGTTCTTAAGTTAATCATTAAAAGTCATAGCAAATAGAATGGAGAAAACTAATTCAGTTTACAAAACTGAGAGATCACCTAAGAAATTCCAAACTTCTCTAATAGTTACTGCAAAACAAATAAAAAGCTACCTATAGGATAGAGGTTCAGTTGAAACCTTTTCCAAAAAACAAAAAGGTAGCTAACTGTACCTCTGGCCACACTGAGCAGGGAAAGTTAGTTGATGGGGTGGGAAGGTGTCAACAGCAAAGCAAGTCTAGTTGTTTCCACTGTGGAGACAAAAGGAATTAAGTCAAGAGGGTGAACACGCAATCAACTTCAAAGAATCCATCCTATCAGAGATACCAACATGTCCTGTCTTCTAGAAAACCCATTTACAAATTCTAGGATGCATGATATTTTGTTAAAAATGAGTCCTGATTCATTAGAAGTTTATCTTTATTAAGCTGAGGAGCAGCTGTGGAGCGTGATTTACAGTAAGGTAAATCACAGTAAATCCACCATCTAGCAGAGTGTTACATAGGAAGTAGGCAATAAATATCTGTTTAATTAGCAGGAAAGAAAGGAGAGAGGGAAGGAGGAAATGGATGGGAAAAAAAGGAGGGGAAGTTGGGCAAATGGGTTGTATACATGCTAACAACCCATCAGCTAGTACTCAGCATCTGGCTTTGCTGTGCAGAAGAGAGGCTGTGAGTAGTTGATGGACAGTTGGGGCCAGTGCCCAGAGTAAGCTGTGCTATTTTGTAGATTTTATTGATGAGTTCTTTCTTTATTGACTAAAGTTCAGAATTTAAATATGTTAGTGATGTATACAAAGTACCTGAATAACACCTGGAATTCATTACGTCTGTATAACCATCCATGATGTACACCTGCACCATTAAAACTTTGTTTTAAATTTTTTTTTTCAACGTTTATTTATTTTTGGGACAGAGAGAGACAGAGCATGAACGGGGGAGGGGCAGAGAGAGAGGGAGACACAGAATGGGAAAAAGGCTCCAGGCTCTGAGCCATCAGCCCAGAGCCTGACGCGGGGCTCGAACTCCCGGACCGCGAGATCGTGACCTGGCTGAAGTCGGACGCTTAACCGACTGTGCCACCCAGGCGCCCCAAAACTTTGTTTTAAATACAGACAGCCTTAACACATAGCAATTTTATCTATCCCAAAGCCGGTTTCTTCCTGGTACAATAATTAAAACTCTATATTTTCATCAACATTTTGTAATAGATCATTCTGCAGCCAAATATTAAACAATTTTATCACAACAGCAAAACATTTGAAGCAATCACCATATTTCAACTTTATAATCTTTATAAAATAGGAGCTTGTTTTGGTCATACAATTGTGTCACTTTTTGCTGACCACCAGGAAAAAAAAACCTGTCAAGTGACTTTCAGGTTTACACAGTGTGTGCCATTATAAGCAATTATGGGCTTAATGGAATGCTAGCTGTGTGCACTTCTGGTATGCCCCTCAATCCATGTCATTAGTCATTTCATGAATCATTTCAGCTTTCCTTCATCAACTACCCTCTCAGGTTTTTCAGTCATCACTCTTAAGATCAACTCACTAAGCAATTTTTCAACTTCCTGTAATTTTTTTCACTCACTTACATATTTTGATTCCTTAAAGATGTCATTTTTTGGCAAAACTAACTAGTGGGGGGGGGACAATTATCAGAAAAAAAATGGTTGCCAGTGGAGTGTGAGGGCAGAGTTTGACTGGTAATGGACACAGGGAACTTTCTGAGCTGACAGTAACATTCTGTATCTTGATAAAGGTTTGGGTTGCACAGGTATACACACATATCAAAACAGCAAAGGTTCTCTTAAGATTTATACACGTCTATTGTGTTTAAATTTCACCTCAGGAGGAAAAAGAACTTCATTATTATTGAACCCTCGTTAGTGTTATGCATTCTGAAGTATTTAGGGATAAGTGCCTGCAATTTACTTTGAAATGCATCATAAATAAGATGGATTGATGGATGAATAGAGAGATGAATAGATGGATAGAGATATAAGGGGGAAATGTTTGGTAAAATGTGAGCGGTAGGTATTCTGGTGCTCACTGTAAAGTTCTTCATTTGAAAATTTCATAATAAAATATCTTAAAGTTTGTAAAGTAATTGGTTCATAATCCTTTTCACTTCATCATTCACCCAGTAAAGAAAAAGGAATCAGCAAGTATTCCCAAAGATTTTGAACCATGATCTTAGTTACTCCCTTGCTTGATCATTTTAGGTACCTATGAAAATTGATCCCAATAGTTAGCACTGGATAATAGTATTGTTAAATTAATTAAATATATAATTTAGTCATTCATTCTTTTGTTCATTCCACAAATACTTGTCAATCACCTTCTATGTACCAGATGGCTGTAATGCTAAAGGAAGAAAGCCAACTTAATTGTAATACAAGGTGACATATATCAAGTGTTATAGGAATATGGCTGGCAAGGCATTTTCTGGACCATGGAGAATGAGTATGATTTTTCCAGATAGAGTACAAAGAGGGGAAAGTTAATTCTAGACTGTGGAAAACTGAATAAGTAAGCATGCAATACAGAAACTTTATTTCATAGCTAAAAATAAGTTTATGGTAGTTGCTTCTTAAATTTATCAAAATGTCTAAAATAAATTTACATACATTAGACACTCCCCCCTGCCTTTTACTATCTTATATACTGTTTTTGGAAGATTCGACAGCCTTTTCAGTCACCAGCATAAATCCAGGTGTATCTTTTTTATCATTGAACACAAGCTGCATGTATTTCATATTAAATATTTAAAAGTATGTCCACATTTGATTTTATTACTATTTGGGGTTTTTTGTTTGTTTGTTTGTTTTTCCTAAAAACCTTTTAGGACTCACTTTGGGAAGTATTGCTCTAATGTCTTGAAATCCCAAGAGTGAATACTCAGGTATTAAAAAGTTTCTGAGACCAGGCAGCAAATAAAAATGCAAATTTCTCACATAGCAATTCAGCTCAATATAATATGCACAAAGGACAAGTATCAAAGTACTGTCCAGATTGTAAACAATCTATTTAGATATTTTTAATATTTTATATCTTCCCTCTTAAGGCATGTAGATGGTCCCATTTCCTTTAATGACTAGTTTGCCTCTCCAAATAACAAAATTCTAATACCTGTGGCTTTACTTCAATAGATTTTCTCTGTAAAATGTGTGTATGACTATAGATCTCACATGCTTAATGTGAATATTAGATGAGATTTTTAAAAAATGAAAAGCAGTTAGTACTTACTGATCAATATAGTAACTAATACTAAAAAATAGTTTTCCATATACCTATTCATGCAATTGAACAGACATGCTTTTTGATCTGGGCCACGAGCTAAAGGGAGCCAGAATTCATCTTATCTTTTCAGTTTCGTTACCAAGTCCTAACTCTTAGTCTCATTGCATTACTGACCACTTCAATGTCATGATAGCTTTTCATTTGCTCCCTTTTGGATCCAAACTCCTTACTTCACTGCTCACCCAAGACTGGCACTCTTTACAGAGTTCACTAGCAAAGACCTTAGAATTCTTTTATCATTTATCCGTGAGTGGCTCAGAATAGAAATATCACTGGACCTTGACCTCAAATAATCCTCTAAAAAAATTCCCAGTGACTGAGTTGGGCTAGAGGTTCAGACTCAAGATGCTTTGTAATTTGTTTCAAACCATTTTCTACAGTACCTTCAAATGATCCCCAGGCTGAATGAGATGTTTTGTTCTGAGGAGCTTTGAAAAAGTCAGTTAGGAAAGGTAATATTAGGGGAGTTCTTAGGCCTGAATGCTGCATTATAAAAAGAATATTCAGAGACTCTAGGGAAAAGATATTTCTAGGATGAAAAAAAAAAATCAGTAGAAAACCTGATTTCATTTGTTAGTACATATAATGACTGTCACTATTTAATAGAACAGTACCTTATCACTTTGAGATAAAAAGAAGTGAGGATTTGAGGTCATACTTTGAGACACAATTAAGTGGCTAAGTCAGTATGTCTTCAATAGTGGGGGACACTTCCTTACAGAGGTCTATAAATTTAGGAACAACCTTGCAAAATGATCTGTACTATTGATCAGTTTATTAATCTCCATGTTATGTTTCTATTAAGTGAAAATAAATTATTCTAGATGTTTACTGTTAAGTTATAAATCTAGTCCAACATACCATTAAGATTTAAAAACAGTTAAATCTTTAATAATGCCGTAAGAGCAAGTAAATAGAGAGGCTAACACTCAGTTCTATTAGGCACGTCCACAGCACTGATATTTTCTTCTCTTAAAACATGTTGAATTTAAGATACAGGTATGAATCTTATTTTGCTGCAATGCTAATTATACTCATTTAAAAACCTGAAAGCTATTAGTCCTGATTTTCACTTTTTCATCTAAATGATATGATACAAGTGTGCTTGTGAGCACCTGTGCTCATGCTGCCATCCTCAGCCGAGTCCTGCCAGCAGATTGTATGCATTTCAATCTTCACATTGCAATCTCTTACTTGCAATATGCTAAGAGAGTGATTTTCTTTATTGTTCCCTGGTCTTGTATTTCAGTCTTAAAGAAAACAATAGGGCAATTGGGGCCTTATTTAGCAAATCAGTCACTCTGCTTTTCTTGTCAAATGAATGAATGAATGAATGAACGAACAAATATAAATAAATAGATGCTTGGTTTCTCAACTAAATGAGGAAGACATAAAGTAGCAGAAAAATGAATACTAAAAAGGTCAGAAGAAATAGAGGTTTCAACAGTAATTGTTTAAAGAGTAAGGACCAGGAGGACATAATTTGATACAAAAAAATTGAATGCTTAAAAATACTTAGGTGAATCCACACAATTCTAAAAAGCCTTTACAAGATGATTCCTATGTGAGATAAATAAGTCTGTCATTTCAAAAAGAAAAGAGAAAGTTTTTGGTAAAAGGAATAAAATCTGGTTTTATTTAAAACTTGGTAAAAAGTACTTTGATAGAGTACCTTTTTAAAGAAATGGCCAGGTGCCTAACAATTTTTTTACCCAAAAAAATCCTATCCTGCTGTACTGACAATATGCTTTATTTTAAAACTAGAGTAATACAAAAAGTTCAAAGGAAGACTTTCCAAAGTACAAAAAAAGTCTACGATACACCAAGCCACAGCTGAAATGACTAGCAATACCGCCTTCTCAAATCCCTCAAAGCTTAAAAATATATGATACGACACAACTATTTATATATTTCCTACTTGAACAGCCTCACAGTTGCCATGAATTATTCTTTCATTTTCCACAAATACTTAGAAAGCAGTATAGTTCTTCACTTTAAAAGGAAAGAAAAATAGGTAGAAAAATAAAATACATTGTTTTCACAAACAGAAAGTATATGATAAAAGATGGGTAGATGCACAGGTGGATTATGGGTGGATAGACAGGTGGATTATGGATGGATACACAGGTGGATGGATGGTACATGGATATACAGGTAGATGGATCAACAGATGCTCAGAAGGACATGTGAATGGATAAATAAGCTGCTTTCTATCAAAGCAAAAAAGCAAACGCAATCTTTCTTTTCTCCTTTCATTAATATCTATAGAAGTACTTAATCTAAGGGATGTCAAGGTCAGGAGGGGGTTTATGAATCCCCATGAACTATAAAGGAGGAAGATGCATGTTGATACGGGTAGACACATGAATGTGTGTGTGAAAGAGAAAAAGGGTAGGTGTGAGTTTCTGTGTGGGTAGACATTCTCTTATGCATTTATTAGAATTCAGAGTTTTTAAAGGTATCATGACCTAGAAGAAGGTTAAGACCACTACTGTAAAGTGTTTCACATGATGAATCAAATGATAGGGCAATACTAGGTAGTCTTCTCAAAGCTAGGAAGCCATGCTGATAATTTCAAGAAAACCTAAGGACACTCAAACACTGGATCCTCAGTTAACCACAGAATCCTTAGCTACCCTAAAGAGGGTGGAAATTGTATCATTTAAGACTTTTTTTGACAAAAGGAAAAGCCTAAATGGGCACTGACAGCTCTCAAAATTTACTTTTACTAACAGTGAAGTTAGGACACAAAAGTTCTCAGTTATCAGCATTCGGTACTCTGTGCAAGGAAAATTCTTAGCACCACCTGAGTTCCCACAATGTGCCTTAAGATAACATGCAGATCCACAGAATCGTATCTCTCTTTATTAGAATACATTAACAAAAGGGACCCCTTCTTCCGATTTCCCGAAACAATTAACCTACTCTCTTTTAAAAGTGTACTTTGCCAGAGTCTTTTCGCCTCACATCCAAAGAAGCAAGGCCTGAGTAGAAAGAAGCTGGCAAGACAGCTTGAACAAGCACTTTCCATACATCCAAGGAAGCTTTGGCACTCACAGATGGTGCGAGGCATGGATCCTGAAAAGAGAGCAGCGGGATAATATCCACCCAGTACGTAACAAAGGCACTGAAAGTCAGCAAAAAAAAAAAAATGAATTCAACATAGCATCCCTGATTTCATATTTATTAAACACCACCCTTTCATAATAGCCTGGGGGAATTAAGTAAAGGATTTAAAGATTCGCATCTAATTGAACTCCAACCCAGACAAAACACTGTTTCTTAACTTGAGGTAACAACAGCCAAATTTTGCCTTTCAAAGGCAACAGAACTTTAGAAAAATGATACCTTCCCAGAGATCCCTTGTGAGCTGTTCACAAACATTTGTCACGGTGGCAAATAATTTCATAAGTTTCTTTATTGGACATAACAGCTCACACTTGGAGAAATGCAGACCCAAGAATCAAATTCACAGCAGGAAAAGGGCAACACAGTATTACGGAAAGTATGCTGGACCAGAATCAAATCAGAAGACCTAGGGTCTTAGTTCTAACATCAGGTGGATGAATGTGAGCTCCTAGGGAAGAATGAACATAATGTAGTTGCCTTTCAGTTGCTGCTGCCACACGTATACAAAGCAAACAGAGAGGAACACATTATAGCCTGAGGCACTCTATTTTTTGTCCGGCTTTATCTCAGGAACAACAAAGTCCTTTTGAGATCCTGATTAGAACATTATAATTTTTAAAAGATTGGAGAATATATAAGGATATTGGAAATTATTAACAAAGTAGGGAAAACGTATTTGATATTTTCATAATTTCTACAATATGCATCCTAATTAAGCTAAAGGACATATGCCTAAAAACTGCTGCCATTTTGTCTAAAAGCAACACATAATAAAACATTATTTTTTCTTCCTTTCCTGGTATAAAAAAATTTTTTTAAAGGGAAATAAAAATAAATTTTTAGGGAGAGCTACAGATATCATCAAGTATGCATTTTAACCTAGTCCAATATGTCTTTTGTATAAATCTGAGTTTTTAACAGATCTAAAGCTCTCAGAGTATCTGTTGATGCTACCCTGTGGGAGAGATAAATACAGATAAAGAGTTTATACTTTATACCAAAACTTCCTTAATTTATCAGATATTCTAATCTCAAGCCAAAAGCTTTACTTAAGCAAGCCAGGTAAAAATTATCACTTAGAAAAATAATGGGATAACTATTTTAAACTATTTATTAAAAAAGAAAAAGTCTTAAGAGATCTAAGTAGGGTGAACAAGTATTTTCCTGGATGCTGTGTGTATCAGGTTCGTAAATATTTTTCTTGTTTTCTCTTACTACCAGAAATACACAATAGACACTATTAAATTTAAATATGCCACGTCCTTTTTTTATCTTGAGGACAAATGGGCTCAATCTCAGTAATAGTTATTATACATGCAGCACTTTCATGGGATATGGCCAGGATTTATAGGGCTTTTGTTAGATAACAAAACCCAGATAAACCAGAAAGGAAATACAACCCATAGCGGGATAATATTCATCACTAGGGCACTTGGACTTTAAGATTTTACTGGTCAATGGCAAAGAAAATTGTGCACTCATGAGCAAGTCATTTTGGTCACTGGGTGTCAGTCTTCTCGTATGTAATAAAATATTTACTGTAAGTTTTATTCATCTATAAACCCTTTGTTGGAAGAGATCATGGTACCCTAGCATCTACCCATAATAGGTAGCCAAATTATAATGTGCAGAACACAAATTTACAAATTTTCTTTCCAGTCTACTTATTCTTCATTTCTATAATTTCTTAAGTATGATCTTTGGGTGGGTATGTCCATAAAATATGGCAGAACATATAAAAAGGTGGGAGGTCCATAAAAATGTGGTAGAAATGAATAATTTGGCTAGAAGATAAAGAAATGATTGGGCACAGTTAAAGATTAGCTAAATAACCGTATCTGTTTTTAGCTTTATCTTACTTGACCAAAGTTTTCAGAGGATGTCAGAGACAGAAATTAAAATATAAGAAGATAAATTAGATCAGTTATATCTTAAAATTGTTTTTTGGTAAACATAATTCCAAGTTTTGATGATCCAATTTATTAGTTGTCTGCATCAGACTTTGCCAAAACTCTAGCTTTAAACTTTATAAAAAGTCATAGAATTATAGTTTCTCTTTCAGATTCCTTTTTGCTTGTTTTTTTTTCTAGTTAAAACCTTCATAGAATGTCTAACCATAATTTGAAATTACCGTAAAAACAAAACTTCCCTAATTTCTATTTTAAAATGTTTATGCTTTTTGGGCAACAAAGGTATTAGTACTTATAAATTCACATGTGGACAATCTAACTTAATATAATATTCTAATATACAGAAAAAAGCTGTAAGCCACAAAATATCTAATACAACATTATTTAAAACAGCAGAACTCTAGCATTAACTAAAAATTTTTAAAATAGAATGATAATAGAAATTGTGGAATACCCACTTGATCTTCCATTTTGAAGTCATTCAAAATGATGCACATAAAACCTAAGTACCAACTTGGAAATGCTTTGTTTAAAAAAAAAAAAAAAAAAGGCAATGGGTTGAAAGGAACTACACTATCCTCAAAAAAAAAGGAAGAGTTTTAACCAAATGTCATAATACCACAACAACAAAATCGCTCCTCATGGTATTTCTTAAAGAAATGAGAAAAGTTAAATTAAATAAACATACATTTTTAACTAAGATAGTTAGTTCTGAGTTATCTTCCAGATCTTGTCTCCTTATGCTTAGGTATACAAAATCACTGAATACTTAAAAAATGTTTGTATTCTGTAAAAATCCAAATAAAGTCACTCAATTTTTTAAAAAATTGTTGTCTTATTATACTTGGAGTCCTGCCACTGAGTTAAACTCAAAGAATATAACATTAAATCATTATACAAAACTACACTTACTCATTTATGAAAATCAGCCAAAATAGATCTTTAAAAAACATCTCACTGCTATAACAGTTTGAAAAAACCCAGAGAACAAAGAACTGTGTCAGACTCCATATCCTTAGTGTTAAAAGTGTGAAAATGACAGTCTCAAAATACGTATAGAGAACAAATTTAATTGTGCCACTTAGCAAAGATTTTACTTTTAAATTACCTTTCTTTTCATTTTATTATTTCTTTCTGACCACCTAAACTAGCCATCAAGCCACTACCACATCACAGTTTTAATTATTTGCTTAGCACTTATTTTTAAATGATATATATCTTTTATTTATTTATTATCTATCTGGCCCTGTAGAAAATAGACTCCTAGAGTAAAGGAGTGTTTTATACCTCATTAATAATCCCAGGAGTTGCCACATATAGACATGTAGGTTTTACATATGAAAGGGCGAGCCTATGCCGGCCGACTCCATCTTGTTCTGTGTTCTCCACCTTGAGTGACTATGTCCCCGACATGGCCCCTTTCCGGGAAAATCGCAGAAACCTCAGACCACGCCTCCTCCCCTTGAGTAACCTCCCGCTCACCCATTCAACCTTCCAGATCAAAACACGCCCTGCGACCTGCCTAACAGGACTCCGACCCTTCCCCAGCCAATCGGCTGAGGCCACAGCCATTACCTCACCAACTGCCCCTAGACCCCAATAAAACCTTTGTGCTTTCGAAACTCGCTCTCTCTCCCCGGCATCTCACAGCTGCGTCAGTGCAGGTAGGGGATTGAGCTCGAGCTAGCTTGAATAAAGGCTCTTTGTTTTGCATCGGACTTGGCTCCCTGGTGGTCTTTGGGGATCACGAATTCTGGGCATAACACATACATGAACAGTACCTCATTACAGTTAGGCAATGTACAACCTATAAAACTGAATATGCTAAGCCTGCCTATGAATAATTATCATACATATCATATAAGGCCAGTGATCTTAACAGCACCATGTCTTTAATGGTGATGGCAATCTCACTTGCAACATGCATGTCAGAAAAAGTTTTTCCTCTAAGTTTTCAATTCCTGACTTTTCTTTAACATTATTTCACATAAGCATGTATGAATTTGCTCCTTGTTATTCTATGAAATTTATAAATTTGTTCTCTATACATATTGGTTTCCTGAAGCAGAAACCGATCCAACAGAGTTACTTATGAAAAGCCAATCAGAATGAGTTATTATCACAGTAAATTTTTGGAAGTATTTTTCAACCCCAAATTACTTGTTTACTACTAGGTACAGATCATTTATTTTTAAAATAACTTTCTAATGGTTTCAAAGAAAACTATTACATATATACTGTAATCTAATCCATTAGAATTTTAAACATAGAAAGCAATCCTAAACATTAAAAAAAATACGAACTACTTGGCACGCCTGGGTGGCTCAGTCAGTTAAGCGTCTAACTTCCACTTAGGTCATGATCTCATGACTCATGAGTTCTAGCCCCCCTCCGGCTCCGTGCTGACAGCTCAGAGCCTGGAGCCTGCTTTACATTCTGTGTCTCCCTCTCTCTACCCTGCTCTCTACACTGCTCATGTTCTGTCTCTCCTTCAAAAATAAGTAAACATTTAAAAAAAATTTTTTTTTAATATATAGAACTTCTTTTTTATAGAATGCCATTTCTGTTTCATAATTGGGGGTTCAGAGCTTAAATTATTATATTTAGTTGTCCTAACTGTTTCCAAACATACTTCATTTTGTAATAATGCCTGACAGTCCTACAGGAAACAAAAACTCCACTTTTAATCAAAGTGAAGGCTAGATCTATTTCCTGGGAAATCTAATTCAAAGTAAGCAATCCCTCCTTTACTTGATATTGTCCTATTCACACAAAACTGTGTGGCTAGAAGAAATGATAATGGCATATAAAATCTTTCTCTTCTAGCTTATTGCTTACAATCTGGATGAAGCTGACAGCCAGGAAAAAAGCATACAAAGGTCAATGTGAAAACAATGCGTAGGATGGGCCATTCTTCTTCCTACCAGACAAATGATGACCAGCATGACTATCAGCTCTAATATTTACTTTGTAATAACCAATAATAACCTTCTTGTTCCCTCATCCAGACCTCACACACCCACACACCCCCATTCCCCACCAGCAAATATGAATTAAATTAAACAAATTTTTATTTGTCTACTACATGCTAAGCGCCAATAGAATAAAATAAGACTAGGAAAACACTACTTGCCCCCAGAGGAGCTTCACACTCGTAAGAGGACATTATTTGGCAATGCAGTAGCAAAGACATGATATCAAATCAGCAGTTAAAACTGACACTTCTATGCCTAGAACAAGGATAGACTAATCTCAAACCAGGCTGTTCTGCACCCCAGTATCTGATCCTCTTCTGGAACTGCTTCCTTTGGAGATAAGTGTCCTTAATTAGCTATTCTAGCCAGTTACTCCATAGCTAAAGTGCTAATCTCTGCTTTTCAAAACTGGTGCTTCCCAATGGCCCCTTCCAATCCCTGCTCTAGAACTCCAGAGTCCCCATTTCAGGCACTCTCTCTACCTCAAGTGTTTTCACACTTCCTCAAAACTGCACTTCCATACTTGATGTCCGGGGGAGGGAAAATCTGCACCCGCAAGAGAAAGACAAATACACAACTAACCAGAAAATGAGGCAGTGTGAAAACACATGAGAGTTCTGCAAGTAATGTGGTCTGAGCTATTTATCATAAAAATGTACAAACACATACAGTTAGATGTTTACTGCGGAGTAGGGATGCCTTTTGGGGAGCCACCATCTATGTTCCACAAATTGGCCCATTTGTGAAACATATGTACTAAGGTATAGCCTTAGTGCATTTATCTACAGGAACTTACAGTCAAAACTATTTCAGGCTTTTGCCTTCTCAAAACAAGCTTCAATCACTGGAAGTAGCTTTGGAGACATATATTTGAGAACTTCATCATTTGCAGTTGACTGATTTTCTAGACCTTCTCAATACTGAATTTTACCCTTTTAATGACCCTCTGCTCCCAATATAAACTTTCATCAATGCCAGGATATTGGGTGAAATAACCCCGAAACCAGTCTTCAGATTAAGGATGGCAACAAAGTACATCTCTAACCTTCAGTAATGGCCTGTGCTAATGAGGAGGCCCAGGTGTTCACTGCAATATGTATGTGTAACTATCTCAAACGATTGCCAAGTACTAACAAAAAAGTCTGGCACAAATAAACTAGGACTCGATGCAGCTAATAAAGCACACAACACTACAATGCTGAATATAAACACTAATGGAATTTTCTAAGATTATATGCCAGGAGGTCCTCTGCAAATCATAGGAGCATAAGTGTTTTTAACATTAAATTCCCCCATAAAGTTAACTGCTGTGCCCAACCAAATCCTGTGAATTGAAAAGTCAAATGGAGCTGGCTTGGATCTAGTTATAATTACCATTTAAATACAACAGAACAAAAGTCTCTATGTTGACAGAAACAATATCAAAGTGGAACACAGGCCTCATACTATCATCTAGAATGTCTCAATTTCACATTCTCTTTGGAAATACAGAGGATTTTTCACTTCACTTTTCCTTTCCAGAACATCCAACAAAACATTTAAATCAGTTAGTAAAAACATACACATATAAGAGCATTGATTTTTTTTTTTTTTTGAGATGGAGGCTTAAAGATTATCTCTCATTCAATCCCCTTCACTTTTTTTTTTTTTTACTTTTTAATTTTTTTAATGTTTATTTTTAAGAGAGGAAGAGAGAACGTGCAAGCCTGTGCACACATGTGGGAGAGGGAAGGGCAGAGAGAGGGAGACAGATCTGAAGCGGCCTCAGCACTGACTGAAGCAGAGAGCCCTATGCTGGGCTTGAACTCATGGAACTGGGAGATCATGACCTCAGCTGAAGTCAATGCTTAACCCACTGAGCCACTCAGGCGCCCCAATCCCCTTCATTTTAAAGATGAGAAAATAAAACCAAGAAAGGGTGATTCACCCAAGACCACACAATATATTAAACAAGAATTCCTCTATTATTTGTACCTATGCCCCACAAAATAGCCCATTTTTCTAAAACAATAGAATAAATTGTTTTGCAGATCTACTGAAGTACCATGTTACCTTCAAGACAATCAGAGCATTATGACTACTATCAACAAAGGAAACCTGATTTGGCTGGTCAAGGATGCAACTGAGGCCTTTGATTTGAAATGAACTCCCAATAAACATGGTAAACTTGAAGTGACATGGTAAGGCTAAACATATAGCGCTCATACATTTATCAGTCCTCTCTGTATACTTCTGAATATGATGATTTATTAGTGCACTGTTTTACACTCCCTCTCAGCCCAGGCTGCCACAGATCAAAACTCTCCTCAAAATATCTAAGAGGGACTTCAGAATCCCTTTTTTCAAATGTTCTGACATAACACTGAAAAGGCTGAAATTATTAAAATCTCAAAAAAATCAAAATCTCAAAATGTTTAAATATGTGCAGCTGCTACCCATTTCCTTCCTTATTTTAAATGTGGGGATCATTGTAAATATTCTAAAACTTAGTACACGGTCTCTTCTTTCTATACAGCCAAAATGGAAAAAAGTGGTGAATTAAAAGGGGAATAATTTGTTTTTCTATCCCTTATAAAGGGAGGAAAATTATAAATGGCATTATAGATGTTAAAACTGAACTGTAAAAAAATATAGAGTGTGCATCTTGACAGCATCAAATTTCAAAAGGTAAAAAATGTTTAAATAGGCTTTTAAGTTACTTCTCTGAAAATATCACACAACATTAAAACGTACAGCCTTAATTTCTATAAGAATAATTGTTAAATACAGCATTTTTATAAAAATCAGTTTCTTTATCACTTGGGAGAATAAAGTTTGTCACTATTTTTCTATATTCCCCTATTATCAAACCCTTGAATTTGTTTTTTTTCCATTAATTATAATGCCCTTTCTCATGTTTTAAAACAATCTGCATATTCATTTATCTATTGATACATCCCACATTTGTATTCTAGCTCAGGTAATGCACTGGCAAATATGTACCTGTATACACACATAATATGTACACATATCATACATACATATATATATATATATATATATATATATATACATACACACAACAGGAAGGTGGTACAGTGATTAAGTAAGACTCCAGAGCAAGACTACCTGATTCTAGGATATTGGACGAATTCTGGCCTCACCATTCACTAGCTTAGATAAGGAACTTAACCTCTGTGCACCATAGTTTCCTTATCTATAAAATGAGAATAATAATAGTACCTGCTTCTTAGGGTCTAAATACGACTAAATAAAAATAGATTATTTGTAAAGTGATTAGAATAGTGTGTAGTACTTTTAAGTATCTGAATAGTGTTCAAATTTTGAAAATTACTTTTAACTTCCTTTTCCTTCCTTCTCCGTCTCTTCCTCTTCTTTTCTTCATCATCATTTCCATAGCAACATCTTTATCAAGCACTTAATATAAAACCGAAAATTATAGATGATATTTATGCCCTTCTGACCCTCAGAAAACAACAGGCCACACTTGACCCTGATGATCATGTACATTCCTAGCACAAATAAATAAGAGACAGAGACAGAAACTACAGAGTACAATGTAGAGTACAATGCAGTCGTCTTCTAACTGGGATATATCAACGACACGAAGATCTTTCTAAGGGTCAGTTAGACACACAGTATTTTTGAGGGAATACATTTCCAGACCTTCAACTTCCATATAAACTCTTTCCTAAAACTGATCCAAGTGAGAAAGCTCCTCCCACATAGGATCCCTTTCCCATTTCCCTTCTCACAACTACATTTCTCTTCTGCTTTATAGGAAAAAAGTTCTGCTCTCACAGATCCCTAAGCATACTACAGTATTTTGTTCTGAGACGGAAAAGCCTTGGAGTGTCAAAAACAACAGCACAACTCCACGTGTATTTTGCCACTATCTGCTGAAGAGAAGAGTAATATCAAGTGAGTAAACATCCTACCCTCTTTCCTCCTTCTTAACAAATTGACCCACCTCTTCCCTGGAAGAAAGTTGAAAAAAAAAAAAAAAAAGATACAGGCATGCATACATACATTAAGCTGCTTTAGCCTTCAAAGGAGCAAAATCATACAAGGCCAAGGTAAGTAACAAAGAAGCGCAAATGTGAAAACTGAGAATAATGAAACTTGAAAGTACAAATAGAGAATGGGAGTTCACGCACGTTCTCCAAGACATTATGAGCATTTTCAGATATGTTTCAGAGCTCAAATTACAGCATCCTTTTTGTGGAGTGCTGAAGGGGTTGGGAAATACGATTAACTGAGGCAAAGGAAGGAACAAGAGAGCAAAGTAGGAAATAAAGGCGAAAGGAGGCAAGGCAAACTGATTCAGTCTTAAAGCAAGAATTCCTATCAAACAGAACAATTGCAAAAGGCCAAAATTAATAGAGCATAATCAGTGATTGAAATGTCATGTGATCAAAACAAAATGCCTAAATACTACTTTGTCAATAAAGAAATCCTACATTTTCTCTGGACCTATCACTAGTAGCATAAGAAAGAAATCAATAAATACTTTCTTAAAAGGAAGGCTTAAGCAGAAGATAAGAGAAAATATATAGATTACAAAGAATATAAAACTAATGGTGTCTAACTAGAGACTTAAAACAATTCTGGGCACTAATGGGTAGTAGGGCTGAGGGAAGGAGATACCTCTAGGAGACATTAACATTACTCAGTGACACGAGGAATAGTTTAGACTTATCTTTTCCTAGTAACATTTATATATTAATCAAGATGCAGGTTTATTGTTTAATTCTGAGCCTTACTGTAAGGTTCTTTTCAGCAACAGGTTTGCATAATCTACCATGACTATATGTATGCATCAAGTTGAGTGAAGCTGTAACAGGGAGAAACTTAGCATGTCTGACTCCATGTTATTTCAATTTCCCTTGCTCCTGTGACCTATATCTTAGAAACTTCTGCCTGCTTAGCCCTGCGCACAGACATGTTATGGCTAAGATTTACAAAAACTGCTTTTTACCTACTCATCTGAGAGGAAAACACAAACATAAATGACTATGCTATGTTTAACATTTACAGGAATAACATGACCAGATTCCTGTATGTAAAGATCAACTGACCAAGGGCAAAAAAGTTATACAACTTTCTCAGTTGTCTACAGATGCCAGTTACCTTCTGACTCCAACCCCATCGTGTTTCCCACTCTTTCTAACATAAAAGGAGCTCAAATCTCATGCTTGACTAATAGGCGTATTGTGTGGCAAGCAGAAGGAGCTTGGACTCAGTTACAAGGCAATTTATGATTTATTGTGCATATCTGAAATTAAAAGCCAGAAGCAAACAATTATTTTAACAAGCTGTCAAGATATGCAGAGTTTTGCCAAAGAAACATTGTTTATACTGGTCTTTTGAACAAGAACTAAAACTTAGAATTCCCTAATCAAACCTGTTACACAAAATTGTCATAAAATTCCTATAAAGCATATGACTTACAAATGCTATCAAAATCTTTCTTAAATGTGACTGATTTCCAATAGATTACCACAGTTTTAAAACTCTGATAATTTCCTGCCCATTTTTCTTTAAGATTTTATTTTCTATTGCTTGAAAAGAGAGGACAAAAGAGCATCACAGGATTATCTACTATTATTATTGAATTTTATTACAATCTTGAAAAAATACCCAACTGTTGACTTCCTGTTCCTCTGCCACTAATCTCCCTGTGGCAGGCGCAACTCCAATTCTCCGGAGTTGTAGGGGAAGGGAAAGAAATCTAAATAACAGGTTGCTACCATTCTCTAATTCAAAGCCAACTTACTACTCTTTTTACTTACTGCTATCATCTCCTCCTCCAATAGTCCTGGGTCCCCTTGACACCAATCTTTTCTATAGCACTTATCTCCTAATATACCACATAATTCACATTTTAAATATATATGTATTTAATTATATATATAATATATATTTAACTGTATCTATTTAAATAAATTAAATAAATTATAGTATACAATTATATATTATATAATATATTAAATATATATTATCTAAATAAATATTATATAATAAGTTAAAATTAAATAAGTTATAATATATAATTAATTATATAATAACATATATACATATATTCATATATAATATATACATGCTTTCTTCTTACTAGAAAGTAATTTTCACATGGGCAGGGATCTACGTCATTTTGCTCACTGCCCTATCCCAACTACCTAGAACAGTGCCTGACATACAGTAGACACTCAAAAATATATTGAATCAATGAATTCTTACTTTGCCTAGGGCTCTATCAGTACTAAAGTCCCCATCTGAGGCACCACAAACTAAACCACATGTTGCTCTAATTCTAATTACTTAATTTGCATGTGATTTTTCTCACCCTAAAGTTATTAGCATGGGTAAGAGTTTGTTACCACAAAGTAATATCTGCATAGTTTAGCTTTCATTAAAACCCTACCAAATAATTCTGTTCTTGACTCATTTCATTTTATAGCAACAAGAAACCAAAACGTTTAATAGTTTAACTTGTTTCCTTTCCCTCCTTTGACAGCGTCTTCAAAGTATCCTGCCCTGTATACATCTCCTACAAATTTACAACCTCCATTCATTCGTATGTACATTATCCATTATGCCTTCTCCTCCCTATCCTTATGGTAGACTTACTCTTCTTTCACCTTACCAACACCATTATGCTTTCTCCCTGCCCTTACAATAGACTTACTCCTTTGACTTTCCCCTGACCAACACCATAATGCCTTCTCCCCACCCTTACAGAGACTTCCTTCTCTGACTTTCCCCTGACCAACACCAAAGTCCCTTAAAAACCTCCATAAAAGCCTATTCACAGAAAAAGAGGTAATTAAGATTAGACAAGGTCATTAGGGTGGGCCCTAATCCAAAATGACTGGTGTGCTTTTAAAAAGAGAAAATTTGGAAGGAGTCATGTGCATAGACAGAGAAGAGATCACATGGAGCCACAAAAAGAAGTCTGTCATCTACAAGGCAAGGCAAGAAAACTCAAAAGAAACCAATCATGCCAACACGTCGATCTCAGATGTTTAAGACCAAAAAAGTCCATTAATAATAGATTCATATGCACATTTGTGAATCTATTTAACATATATAAGTAGATGCTGTAACATGTATTATTGTAAAAGTATTCATAGTAAATTGTAGCTTTACTTTAAAATGATACATGTAGAGGTAAATGCTACCTATAGGACAGGGTAAAATGAAAAGCTCACTTTATTGTTAATATGGGATAACTCCAGGGCTTGACTATCTGCCCTTGAATCAGTGAAGGAAAGAAAAACAGATAGGGCAGTAGGGGGTAGGGGGTAGCTGGGGTACCCCCTACTCACCATTAGGCAGTGGGGGGGTAGGGGGTAGCTGGGGGTAGCTGGGTGATTTTGAGCAGTGCAGGTATTAAGTGATTGGCTACCTCCTACCAACCAAGGTCTCAGGCTAACCCCAAAATGACTATTTCATACAGCAAAAACCAATCATTCCTGTTCTTTTGGTTGTCAAAAGAAACAGCTCCCTAAAATAACATGTATTCACAAGTGATTAGTATGTAGTAAGCACTCAATAAATATTTGCTAAATAAATGAATCAATCAATGAGTACTGTCTATAGTTTGGGAAGTTCAGTCTAAATTAAACTGCAGAATTTTAAATGTAAAGGTTAGGTCTCAAAAATGTGTATTACCAACTGATAAATATAGTAACAGCTAAATAAATACATCTGGATGATCAATAAGAACCTTATGCATTCATACATTCAACACATCATCAAACCATTCTGAGACAATTTTACAATAAATTGAAACACTTTTTATTTGAATCAAATAATTCTCAAGTAACGATTTATGCTCAGTCACACAGCTACCAGAAAATGAGAGTAAATACTCGTTTCCAAAATTAATGAGTCAAAACACTAAGAAAGTTAATTTTAATTTATTCTCAATTTTGAAGAAATGTGTATTTTGTTATAATAATTTTGATTCTGCTCTACAAATACATTTAACTTTCCATTTTTTCATATTTAAGGTTAATCACATAAAGTAATGAAAAACATTTCATTGTCAACTCACTAAAGAATAAAAGGTATTACACACAAAGACTCTTCTTCAAATACGGCTAATTTGATTAGGAATGTCTGTTGTTCATAGCATTTCAAAAGAATATTGCTAAAAAATATTGCTAGGATTCTTTTTTAATTTGTATAGTTTTATTACTAATAATCCATTCTTGAGACAAATATAATTATTTTAATTACCTGGGCTTTTACAAGGTATGTGATCAATAAGTATTAGTAGATACCTGATTTTTTTTTTTAATGTTTATTTATTTTTGAGAGAGAGAAAGACAGAGCAAGAGTGGGACACAGAATCCGAAGCAGGATCCAGGCTCTGAGCTGTCAGCACAGAGCCCAATGCAGGGCTGGAGCTCACAAACCATGAGATCATTACCTGAGCCAAAGTTGGACACTTAAAACCGACTAAGCCACCCAGGCGCCCCAGAAGATGCCTGATTTTTTTTTTAATTTGTTAATTTTTTTCTCTACTCAAAACTAAAATCTGGGCTAAATGCAGTCTAGTGATACAAAGATATAAATGAAAAATTCCAAATTAATAACACCTTAATACAGGTAGATAAAAGTAATGAATGGTGAAGGAAATGAATGGTGAATGGAAAGGTCATTAGACAAGATAACATAATGGTCTTTCTAGCATGGGCTGAATGTAATCCTCCCTATGAAGTTCAAGTTCAGTAAAAGTCCTGATGGGAAACCTTCTAATCTCTAAAATTTGTCAGGAAATAATGTGAAAGACGTTGAAAAATGCTAAATACACACACAGACACACACACACACACACACACACACACACACACACATACATTCATATACACATATATAACATGTCATAATATTAATATACAATATAAATATATATTTGTTAAAATGTTACATATTATATTTATGTATGTTAGTAGGTATCTTGACTACCATACCTTTCTAGGTTATCTGTTTCTATAAGGGGTTAAGTCTTTTATTCTCTTTCAGCTACCTTATAACTTCTGTAAGGTATAAAACACATAATAATACAAATGATTATTTTCTCTATAAATGCGAATGAATTCTCTCCAGTGGAGAAAAAAATCATTGGTGATCATAACCCGCAGAATCATTGCCCAAACATACTGACCAATTTTGTATTGTTGTACATTCACTTCAATATCCCTAATAGCCTGTATCTGTGTGTGCTTTTTTTTTTTTTTTTTTTTTTTTGAGAGTGAGTGAGCGACAGAAAGAGAGAGCAAGCACTGCGGGGGAGGGGCAGAGGGAGAAGGGGAGAGAGAGAGAGAGAGAGAGAGAGAGAGAGAGAGAGAGAGAATCCCAAGCAGGCTCAATGCCCAGCGTAGAGCCCCTCTTGGGGTTTGATCCCACAACCATGAGATCATGACCTGAGCCAAAATCAAGAGTTAGATGCTCAATCAACTGAGCCACCCAGGCACCCCATGTGCTCTTTTAATTCTCCTGTGAACAAGTTGTTCAACATACTGGTTCCCTCAATTAATGAGGTAAATAAAATTTTTGCCATGTGTCCATTTTATATTTGAATAAAAGTCATGATTTTTCTAAGTAACCTTTAACAGTGTCTATAACTAAGAGTATGACTCTTGAAATGACATTCACTTTCCATGAACACACCTTAAAATTTCCTCTAGATCACAAGTCATTCCATGTAAATGAGTCCAGCTAAAATAATACAGTATGCCTCAGTGAATCCAAAACACCATCATTATAGGATGTTCCTTTGCTGTTTCTATACCAGTAAGGAATGAAAGAAGCTGCCAACTAAACCATGATACAATGCTTTCCTAGCATTTAAGTTGCTTATATTTCTCCTCTCTTTCATATATTCCACTGCTCTGCTTCCATGCCTCTGTATCCATATAATTTATCTTTCCAAAACCAGTCGTAAGATTTAGGAATTACGGTAGTACCTAAAATACACTTAACTCAATCACAGCACTGACACTATGACTATATTCATATACCCACCGACAATGACAACTACATCAAAACCACCATGAGGCCAACAGAGATCTTAAGAAGCCATAGATTTAAAGATGCATCCTAATTTCAGGTATGGTGAAATATGAACAAAAATGTCCATGATAGGAACCACAAAATACCACTGTGCTAAATGTATAAATCTGTAACACTATATAAGGTAAATGGCTTACAACCAAAAACCCTATCACTAGACGATAATCATTTGCTTCAATACTGGAGCTAGAAATGTATACATCTTAAAAGTATGACCCAAAATCTCAGGGAAGACAAACAGTCCTCTAGAGGTAAAAATAAAATATCCTCAAACGTACCAAGGTTATTCGATCTCTTACTACTAGAAGAATAGTAATGGGGGTTTGGTCTCTAGCAGAAAAGCAAGAAAGATACAACATAAAAGACTTACTTTAAAATGAAACAATAAAAAAATCAATCACCACCATTCTTCTTAAGTAAATCATCTTTGTCCTCCTTTTTGATGCCCTGATAACATATCTTTCCTATTTTAAATCTAGTATAAATTAACAGCTAGCAAAATTGTCATTTTAACAACCATCTCAATTAATGTAACATAAGGCCTTTTGCCTGAAGGACTGTAGCTCCAAGTAGTTGTAATCTCCTTGAGGATGAAGGAGACAAAATTCTTCTTGAAGATTTGGGTACTTTTTCTAACTTAAAAACCTAATATTCCAAATACTTATAAATGACATCACTCAGACTTCCTGATAAAGTTGATTTCTTTATTTGTAGCATTTCATAATTTGCTGTAGAAAGTTTTAATTGTCTCTTTGTTGCTGGAGTTAGCAATATCGCCTACAATGTCATAGTTGTCATAGCCTTTAGAAAATTTGACCTTGACTCCTCACAATAACCTGGATTCTCACCACCAATCTGTGAAGTAAGTGTGGCAACAATCATTATTCCCCTTCAATACATGAAAAGAAAGTTAAGTTGAGAGAGTTTAGAACTTTTCCCAAAGTCACACAGTTAATAAGTAGGGTTATCAAAACCGAATCCCAGGCCCTCTGACTCTGGGTCCAGAGGATCTCTGACAATCACAGACTTAACACCCCATGGCTAGAAGCTTTCCTTCCTCTCTTTTCCCTCACACAACAAATATTTCTCCTGAGATCTGGCTTGCTCAGTTACAGAAACCCCATCAACTGGGAGTTAATCATTATTAATGTGCTAATTCTCTACCTGGTTACACTTGCATTTAACACAGATACCGTAATACTAGGTACAGCAGAGACTAATGGAAATATACAATATTGACGGTCAGGTGGTCAGGTTCCTGTGAGACTTGAACACTTAACTTTCCTATGCCTCAAATTCTTCCTTTGCAAAAGCACGGTGAAATACAGATGATCTGTAAGGTCTTTTCCTAATTCAAAACCTAATCTTCTAAATCCTTATCAATGATAACAATCAGATCTGCTAAATTTTCTACTTCTTGATATTTAGTCTTCCATAATGTCTTGAAAGAAAAGGAAACTATAGAAACTTGGCTGTTAAACTTTACAGTGGGAGAAGACCGTAGAATACATAAACATAAATTTTAATATATTCCAATCATATTGCTCGACTGAGGACAGTGACTGTACTCACTTCAAACAAGGAAGGTTTTGAGGATAAAAGAGATCTATACACACAAAATTGATACAGCAGCCCTTCTAGGTGTACAGGATGCTGTTACATTTTACCAGGTTAAAAGATCTTTTTCTTGTACATGGCAAAACTATACTTTTCTCGTTACAAATGCCCTGGTTCTTCCTACAAAGTTATTGTAAAGTCTCCAAATGTCACTAATTTGTCCCTTAAAGCAAACATATAAAATACTCTGACATATGAAAAATGTTCACCATGTCCTTTAGTTGCTTCAAGATATAGCATATAAATCACTGAACTTCTAAGTAGAACCACACTACCTAGATATTTTTGCCTAAAAGATTTAAAAGAAATTTTCCACCAATTTTCTCCCACAAGTGGCAGTTTTCAGGCCACTTAAGCTATTTCAATCTCCAAGATATAAATTATTTTTTCAATCAGTGAATAAATAAAATTGTTTTTTAAAGGGTTAGCATAAAAAGGGTTATGTGAGCAAATTTTACTTGTATGTATACATATTTATGTAAGAGTAAATGTCTATTAAAATGTAAATTATTTCTATCAATAGAGCCTCTTACAAAAAGTAGTTTTTAAATGGTTGAAATACTTTGACCAACTTGTATAGAATGGTGTTGTTAGGGGCGCCTGGGTGGCGCAGTCGGTTAAGCGTCCGACTTCAGCCAGGTCACGATCTCGCGCTCCGTGAGTTCGAGCCCCGCATCGGGCTCTGGGCTGATGGCTCAGAGCCTGGAGCCTGTTTCCGATTCTGTGTCTCCCTCTCTCTCTGCCCCTCCCCCGTTCATGCTCTGTCTCTCTCTGTCCCAAAAATAAATAAACGTTGAAAAAAAAAATTTAGAATGGTGTTGTTATTACCATCTAATTTCTGTGATAATACTTTGTTTTAACAAATGCACTACCACTGTACTGCCCCAAGTTACCAAAAAAAAAAAAAAAAAAAAAAAAAAAACTGCTGTAAATTACCAGTAAAATGATTCCTCTAATCTTTTTCTCCTTTGCCTCTCTTTGCCCTATTTACCTTCAAAATATTCCCTCCTAAAAAATTTCCCAAAACAACAAATTTTTTTCTCCTATTTCTCCAATCTTTTCATCACTTTCTTTGGGATCCTTTCATCCTTGCTCCCCTATTCACCTTCCTCTTACTTCACCCCTTCATAGCTCATTTGCTTCAACAAGTTCAACAAACAGTCCACATCAGTTCAACATCAGTCCACACTGATGAATCCCCAAGACACTTTATCCCTCATCTCTGACCAATCTCTGATCCTGTGTTTCCAGCTGCCTTCAAGACAGGTCTACTGTAATGACCTGATATCCTATTAGAATCCAAAACTTCCAGTTTCTCTCAATCTCACTATTCATAATCTCATCTTTAGGGACATCTAATTCTCCCAAATAATCCTAACCATTTCAAATCCTCACCATATTGCCAACCACAAACCCAGAATGAATCAGGTTACCTGCTTTATTTCATCCCAGACACTAAACTGTCACTGAAAATAGCCGCACACAAAAAAGTGTAACAAGTGTTTTCAGTAACAACTGATGAGTTCATTGTATAAATGTACTATGGTTTCCTCTTTCCCCACTGGACACTTGATTGTAATTTTTCACTATTACAAATAAAGTTATAATATTCATTATTATACTTCTTTTCATGTTCAAAAATATCCCCTTAGTCCAGCAATCCAAAAGTGGAGTTATTGGACGATAAGGTATAAGGATTAAGATTCTTGATTAACACTAAGAAGCTGATTTCCAAAATAGTGATATCACAATATATAATAATATTACAACCATAAGGGGCAAACAGAACATGCTTAATAAATGTTAGCCAAATATGTGAATCAATCAGTCAATAAGATCTATGAAAATGCTCACATGTACTAAGTAAATAATCCTTTAAATTCCTGATATATTTTCCATTCCCATTTAAGACTGGCCATGTCAACCTTGCTTTGACCAACAAAACAGGAGCAACAGAGACATGAGATGCTTCCAGGCAAAGGTTTTATGAGCCATTTTCCATGTTCTTTTTCCCTGTCACAGCAACTAAGATGATAGCAAACATTTCTGTTCAAGTAATTATTATTTGTCATCATTATTTTCACAGAGTAAAATACCTAGGGTTTTTTTTTCCCTTGAAATGCACCCTTTTTATTAAGCAGAAAGTCACAGGTAGTACCCTTAAAAAGAGCTCTACAGGGAGGTCCTGTGAGAGGAGAATTACAAGTGTGCTGTCCCATTCCTAAGAAAGAATATGGAACAGTAACAGAAACTGACAAAGTCTAGAAGGCATCCTTGGCTTTATGCTTTGAAATCAAGCAGACTTTGAAAATAAGAGAATACTTTAATTCAGGGAATTCCAACAAAGTTTTGTTAGATGCTTCTTTGTATAGCTCAAAGAGTTTTATTGAAGCTCTAGAAGGCCCCCAAAAGTGCTGAGAAACCAGGCAACAGGCTTCATTTTAAAATTCCCATCTGTGGGATGAAATGCACCCTAGCATAAGGATAGAGAAGATGAAGAAGAGAGGGTGGCCAGAGCCTCAGATATAAAATATAATTCGACTTGATATATTTTAACTGCAATAAACCAAACGGAACAAACATATAAAGATCTAGGCATATAATTTGAGTTTCTAAAGGAATTTTAATTGTTATGATCCAAATCCCATGAGATAAAGAATATTTCTTCTACAGCTAAACACATTGGTGTTTAAGAGTTTTAGTGCAAATTCCAAGACCAAAAAGAATTTAGAGGAAGTCCAAATGGAAATGAGAAGCAAGTTTAATGCTAATCAATTAATATTTCAGAAAGGTAGAAAGAAGAGCAGGGTATTTTCTTATTGTTTGTATTTTGAAAGTGAAGGTGTTTGTGGGAGATTTTTAAATAAGTGTTTGCTTTTTAATTTAAGTAGTAAAGGAAGAAAAGTTAACCAGGAAAAGGAAGGAATGAGAGCAGTCATTTGGAAATTATGCAATCCAGAGAAATCCTAAGAATATCCTTCTTTGATGTTATTTGTTCTCATACTTAGTTCCCACAATTACTATAAATGATTACAGTTAAATAGTATGATTATCTAAAACCAAATATGGTGTGTGATGCTTTCGTCACAATTCAAGTTCATTTTTTTTCCAATCATAAAATTAATTCATGGTCAGTATAGAAGATACGGAATACATTGAACAGCAAGCAAAAGGGAGGAAAAAATCACTTGCAAAGTTGTGATCTAAGTAAATCATTATTTCATATTTTGGTATATTCCCCTCTCATATTTTTCCCAGCCAAGTGTTTGCTTGCTCATTTGTTTCGATATACTTTAATTCTCCTTTTTTATTATTACACATCACAACATAGGCTTTTACTCATGTTACCTCAATCTCTTCACAGGCTTCACTTTAATACAACATTCCATCAAGTGAGCATTTCACAATTTATATTTTGCCTTAGTGCAGGGCAGTTGCTTTCAATTTCTTTTACCATCATAAATAATTCTGTAAAGAACATATTGGGCATAAAGTTTCTCCAGTATTTCAAATTCTTTTCCTAGATTATATTACTCAAAACTGAACTCCTACATATCAAAAACGATAATCAAAATTAGAAGGCAATATGATGTCCGGGTTTGTAACAAACTAATACAGGATAGGGAAGTGGATGGGAATTACAAATGAAACAAGATTGTGTCTGTTAAAAATTTTCCAGAACAATATGTTCAAACAAAAACAAAAAGCAGACCACATTCCTAGAATATGTCATTTTTTTTTCATTCTAGCAAAGATAAAAGTTTAAGGCTCTTGATGCACATTGCCAGACTGCTTCCCTAAGGGCTGTAATCATTTTTAAGCGCAACATAACCTTAAGGTTTATTGAGGAGGCTGTTTTAAATCCTTTCCTCTTTCAAGTCTTTGTTTATACAGTGACTTTGGCACGTCTCTCTAACCTACTACACATTTTTTCCACTGAGATAGGTTTCTGAGTTTTCACTTGATTCTAGACACTGGCAATTGCTTTTGTATGCTCTGTGGTTCATCATAGAAACATGATTCCACTCAGAACAACTGATAACACAATGATTTACCTTCAGGGGTATTTATCATATTGTTGTTTAAAAGGCAAAACTGTATCCTGGTGTTTTCAGCAAAAGTTGGAAGCAATTGTTACGGTACCACTTTCAGGGGCTGCACAGTATTTCAAATTGTAGGCTACAAAAATGTGTGATATAATTCTGTTTTGCATTTATTATATACACACTCATATGTACACACACACACACACACACACACACACGGGAAAAAAAACCTAGAAGTCTATATACTAATGAAAATAGTATCTTCTTAGGGAGTTGATACAACTAGTGATTTTTATTAACATCTTTATATGCTTTAATTTTAACAATACTCTAGAAATGTAATTTTTTAAGATGTTTATTTATTTAGAGAGAGTGAGAGAGACAGCATGAGTGCAGGGAGGGACAGAGAGAGAGGGAGAGAAAGAATCCCAGGCAGGCTCCACGCTATCAGCGAGGAGTCCAATGTGGGGCTCAATCCCACGAACCTCAAGATCATGGCCTGAGCTGAAATCAAGACCTGGATGCTTAACCAAATGAGTCACCCATGTGCACCAAAGTATAATTTTTTTTAATGATCAACTAAAGTAACCCTCAACTTAAAACCAATCATTAACCAAGTCAATCTAGCCTCGATCATTGTATGTGAACCCTACCTGCCCAATCAAATGCATGCTAGGAATATATAAAGAAATAACCAAAGTGTTTAACTTACTATCTAAACTACCTATCACTCAAAAGGTAAATAAGACCTATCACTCCTGCCATCTGGCTCTCTGACCCCTATTTAGCAGTACATCTTAAATCCTCAGGAGTTTTATATCCTTACAATTCATTTTGATGACTTCACTGTCAGACAAGATTTTGATATTCATCAATCCCTCCAGCTAGGCTACTCCTGGCTACATGTAAGACACCACACTTCCGCCCACAACCCCAAGCTCTATTTAGGCTCCCCGCTTTAGGCATAGAAATGGGAGTGTCTGGTGATTTTCATCCCAAAATGTGCATGCTTTTGTTTAATTGTAGGGGAAAGAGATGGTGTTTGAGCCCAGGTGTCATTCAGAAAGGACATGAAAAAAACATCACATTAGTAACTTTCTAGGAATGGGTAAGGGACTGTGGAGAGAACCTGTGAAAAGAAACTCTCATGGATATGTGGAAACTGTAAGCCTTCTTTTTAATTTAAAAATAAACAAAAACCTTAATAAAAAATTCTTACTTGGCTTAGCAGACTCATCTGCAACAACTATAATTAACAAAAAGTGATAATTGTGACTGTATAAAACACTTGAGATACATCTTTTTAAGTTTATTTGTTTTGAGAGAGAGAGTGGGAGGGGAAGGGGCAGAGAGAGAAGAAAAGAGAGAATGAGAGAGAGAGAGAGAGAGAGAGAGAGAGAGAGAGAGAGAGAGAGAATCCCAAGCAGGCTCCACGCTGTCAACGCAAGGGGCTCAATTTCCTGAACCTGAGCCAAATTTAAGAGTCAGGTGGCTTAACTGACTGAGCCACCCAGGTGCCCGAGGTACATTTAAATTATACGTGTGTGTTTACATAAAGAGTGGCATCTGTAGAGATCATTATTATAAAATAAGACTGACAGGCCGAATGACTAATTGGCAGGAGAGCCAAATGACCAAGAGCACAGCTGTGCAGTAGCAAGTTCCTGTTCGGAATCCTCCCTCCAGCGTTCGTTGGGTGACCCTGGGCAAGTTAATTCATCTCTATGTGTACAGTGTCCTCATTGTACGGTGACAATCCTTACCTCACACAGTTACTGGGGCAATTAAATGAATCATGTGTATAAATCATTTAGAACTATTCCCACTGCATAGTATGTCCTCAGAAACTTTTAGTTCTAAAATTTCCAACTGTCTATATAGTCCAGAACTAAATACAATTCTATAAAAGATGGAATTTGTCATTAAAAGAGTATTTTGCTGCCGCTACAGTCTTTGGCTTGTTTCCTCCTACTTGTATGAGTCACACTGCTTACACTTGCTTAAACACACACACTACAGGTGATTTTAGAGGATAAATTTTCATTGATGACTGATGCTTACATTGACAACAATATACTGGATTCTGAGTTCATGACTGGACTTGCTTGGAATTACAAAGATGAGAAGGTTAATTACCATCTTAAACATGATGATTGGCTAGTGCCTTGTTTTCCTTTTGAGAAAAGGGCAACATAGTCTTACTAAATGCAAAAATATTCCTGTTGACAATTTATTCATTGCTGTTTATGACCTCTAGTTTTCTTTCAAATCAAGCAATTAGATTTTAAACAAACACTCATGAAATAGAAGCAAAAACTACTTCCTCAGCATATTTAGTACTTCTTAAAGGTCTCCCACAAGTAACCCCCTCCAATTAATATTTATTCTCTTCCTTGCAGCATCGATGACTAGGCTTCCTAGTGGAAGCCAACTGCCAGCTAAGGCATAGTAGGATAAGAGGATTTAGCTGGGTGAAAAAATATGTTGCATTATAAAGAATGAATATCTCATTCAACTGAAATATGCTAGGAGAATAAAAAAGCCAAGAGACAACCAGTTGTAAAAATATTAAGAAATAGGTAACAATTAAAGATATTCTTTCTCACCCCAACTAGATCTACTAACTGCCAGCATTACTTTCTACTTATGTTACTATTACCTCAGGGAATCTATTGTTTTCCTATAAAAGCCAGCCAAGCTGCACAGCTTAACTAAGGTATTTCTTTATATTAGTTTTCAAGTATAGAAAGCTTATCTGTAAATAAAACATACATCATTCATTGTTACCAGAATGTTATTAACTCTTGCTGTTCAGGAACTAAAACTACACAAGGGTTCTTTTACAGAGAAACAAAAGAAATTTACTTGTTCATCTAGCTCACTTAAGTATCACATAAGTAAACCATGTATTTAACCATTTGTTTTGGGTATAGGAGTGCAGTCAGGCCATATTACCCACACTTGACTAGTTCTTCTACTAACCATCAGAAGACCTAGAGGTGCCTGGGTGGCTTAGTCGATTAGGCATCCAACTTTGGCTGAGGTCATGGTCTCTTGGTTCCTGGGTTCGAGCCCCGCATTGGGTTCTGTGCTGACAGCTTGGAACCTGGAGCCTGCTTTGGATCCTGTGTTTGCATCTCTCTCTGCCTCTCCCCTGCTCATTCATGTGCATGCTCTCTCTCTCAAAAATAAATATGAAAAAAAAATGTTTTAAAGAAGTCTAAAATTTCATCACTAAAATAATTTTAGGTCTTACAGGATTTCAGAGGAAAGGGAAATAGAGAAGAGAATGTCCAGATTTAGAGATAGAAGAGTCATCTAGGGCTCATACACCACTTAAGAGAATAAATGGAATAAGCACAAGTCTTAAACAGACTAATTATCCCAACTGTGTTCAAAAGAACCCTGGAAGCAATATGGAAAATGTATTCAAGAAAAAAGAGTCAAAGAGAGAGAGCCACATGGGATCTTAGTGAGGGGACCTGAACAGAAACATTGCAAAAAGAGAAAAGAGAAACACTCAGTACATATTTCACACATAGACCCAAAGAGACTCTGTATCTAACTCTATATAGATGGTAAGAAAATGGAAATAAAGATGATGGTTAAGTCTGTAACTGTGACTTGTGACTAAATACAATAATGTCAAAAACCAAAATTATACCCAGAGGAAGAGAACACATTTGGTATGGGAGACAAGGCTACATTGTGTTTGGAAAACCCACAGAATATCATCATATAGATATATCCAGTAGATAGCTAAAAATAAAGACACGATGCTTGGAAAAGGAGTCAGGTAGGCAAGAAGTCAAGGGCTGTGGGCAAAGGGCAAATAAAAAAATTAAAAAAAAAAAAACTGAGAAAGTAGCCAGCAAAACAGAGAGCTCAAAGGAGAACCAAGAAAAAAAAAAAAAAATGACTGTAGGGACAAAAAAATTTCAAGGAGGAAGTATTTACAGAGTCTAATTTTGCTGAGGGATCAGGAAGCATTCATATTGTGGCCCTTGCATTTAAGTACTGAAACGGTATGGGAATTTTTCCCAGGGAGTTTCTGATGAGTATTTAAGATTTAGGTCTGATTTCAGTGAACTGAGGGAATAAGTGAATTAAAGAAGAGAATTCACAGACTACTCTTTCTAGAAGTCTGAAAACAAAGAAAATGTGCCAGTTTGGCTCTAAATCCTGACAAACTCCAAGGAGTACAAGTATCTGTTACTATTGGACAGAAGAAGGGAGGAAACAGAAGGAATTACAGGTAATTCTAAAGTCCCCAAATGTGACTCATGGGTGTGATATGAGGATCCAGTGACCTCAGCTACACTGTCCAATACAATGTCCATAAGCGCCAATTAGGCTACTGAACACTCGAAATATGGCTCGTCCAATTTGAAATATACTCTGTGAAACCCACACCAGATTTTCAAGACTTAGTATTTCAATATTTAGTATTTCATTAATATTTAATATTAATTATATGTGAAAATAATATTTTGGATAAATTGAGTTAAGTAAAATTACTAAAATTAATTTCTCCAGTTTCTTTTTACTTTGTTAATGTGCCAACCAGACACTTTATAAGTACATATACTACAACCCATCAATTGCACTACTAGGCATTTATCCAAAGGATACAGGAATGCTGTTTCAAAGGGGCACATGCACCCCAATGTTTATAGCTGCACTATCAACAATAGCCAAAGTATGGAAAGAGTCCAAAAGTCCATCAACTGATGAACAGATAAAGAAGATTCAGTAAATACACACACACACACACACACACACACACACACACACGCACACACAGGAATATTACTTGGTGATCACAAAGAATGAAGTCTTGCCATTTGCAACAAAGTGGATGGAACTAGAGTGTATTATGCTAAACGAAATAAATCAGTCAGAGAAAGACAAATATCATATGACCTCACTCATGTGTGGAACTTAAGATACAAAGCAGATGAACATAAGGGAAGGGAGGCAAAAATATATAAAAACAGGGAGATAAACCATAAGAGACTCTTAAATACTGAGGACAAATGGAGGGTTGCTGGAGGGGTTTTGGGTGGGGGGAAGGGCTAAATGGGTGATGGGCATTAAGGAGGACACTTGTTCAGGGGCGCCTGGGTGGCGCAGTCGGTTAAGCGTCCGACTTCAGCCAGGTCACGATCTCGCGCTCCGTGAGTTCGAGCCCCGCGTCAGGCTCTGGCCTGATGGCTCAGAGCCTGGAGCCTGTTTCCGATTCTGTGTCTCCCTCTCTCTCTGCCCCTCCCCCGTTCATGCTCTGTCTCTCTCTGTCCCAAAAATAAATAAACGTTGAAAAAAAAAAAAAAGGAGGACACTTGTTGGGATGTGCACTGGGTGTTATGTGTAAGGGATGAAACACTAAATTCTACTCCTGAAATCATTATTACACTACATGTTAACTAACTTGAATTTAAATTTAAAATAATAATAATAATAATAATAATAATACATACATACACACATACATAGCTCACATGGACAGTCCTGATCCAGGGAATGAATTCTGGATTGGAAGAAGACCAAAATTCAGAAAGGCTCTGTCAGAATCGGCCCTTACAATGTATCTATCACATTAAGGTGAAATTTATAAAGCAGTCACAAAGGACAACTTCATGACTGTGCAGTTTAAGAAGCTAAGGTCATAACTAATTAGATGGCTTATTCAGGTCACCCATTTCATTCGAAGGAAAACCCAGGGAACTCACCCACAGGTTTGCTGCTATTATTTCACTTCTTGAGACATCAGTGAAAATTTAACAATTTGAATTTTAAAAAATAATAGTAGCTAAACTGTTATGTACATCTCATTCTGTGCCACATCCAGTAAAATGACTACTTACAATAAAAAAACATAATCTCCAAACACATTAAAATCATGACTTCAATAAACATAGTTTCCTATGTTCACCAGCCAACCTGTAACAATTTAAGGTATCTCAACCCAGGATTTGTTTTGCTTTTGTTTTACTTTGGGCATATATACACTCCAAAATTATTTCGACCTAATTCCACACTAATTTAAAAGACAGTATCACCCATTCAAGCATATACCTCTTAAAAAACAATAGTAAGAAAATGTAGTTGAACAAGTTCAAAGAATTTACTTCTCACTCCTGTGGCATTCCCCACCATTCACAAGTGGTAACTCACTAAGACAACATGGTGCTCCTAATATACAATATTTATGGAAAGTTAAAAATTAAAAAGTCCAAAGTGTTGCTATAGTATATGATCATATACCATGTTTCAAATTCCAGCAACATTTCAAGTTCTATTCTGCCCAATGAAACCTTCAAAGATCATTCAACCACTCACTATGTTAAAGGTCAACCTCAATTTCAGAAGCACCAACCAGAAATAAATAACCAAAATCTCTGCATGTAATTTCCTGAATACTCCAAGTTACTATGAATCTACTTATACTTCCTGTGTAAGAAAGGGCACATTAAGAAGGGGGAAAAAGTAAGAATGACATTTATTACATTTTCTTTTAATGCTAATTTTCCATGTGAAAACTGAAAAACAAACTCCTCACTTTAAACTGTACATAGCACTTAATTTAGTGAGATAGCTGAATAAGCTAATAACTGCCGAAATCATGATAGTTATTTTCTTCATAGTTATTGCTCCAAAACACAGAGCTAAAAAATGAAAACTAGATTATTTGATTAGACAGCATGTTTATTTCATTCTGTACACCCACCCTGTATTTATTTTAACAAATAAAACCACTATTGGTATTCTAAAATGTTATTGAGAGCAATAAAGAATTCCAGCTCCCACTTCCTGAATATCTGCTGCTATCTCAATGTATCACACAGATAAAAGACTGATGCAAACCTAGCATGGAGTTAGGCATGCACAGGGTGACTGTGAATTTCAAAGCAAGTTTTCTATTTTGATCTACAGGTTTTCAATTTTTTGCCTCGTTGTTTGTGACCCTTCTTCAAATGACGGGAGTTAGTATACTCATCCATTTCAAAGGTATTCCAAGCTGGACTCCCATAAGGCAGCCTGCCCACTGGTATCTGCTGTTATTTCCTGAAAGTACAGATCCAGGTGTCATTTAAAGCTGAGCTGCAGCACATCCTGAGAAGAGTTTTCCAGTTTTCCTTCCTTGTATTTGCCATTTAGCTTACTACATAGTAAGTACTAAGTGTTTCACCATTATCCATTTTTAGTAAAGCATAAGCCAGCATGGTGTTCTGGAGGATTACCGCTCTGCAGTGCTGGAAGGCTGCCTCCCAGTGTTGGAGTTTATGTCAACCTACTTTATATTAAGAGTAAATGACTTAACAGTTGACGGTGAAGACATAAGTATCTGTGGTAGACTAAATATCAGGATTCTACACGTAATATTTTCTAGGCCTTCAATTTGACATCAAGCCTATAATTTGGTAGCAAGGATTTTTTATTCCCTTAACTCTCAAGGCATCACTGAAAGATAAGGTTGCTAAATTCAAAGATAGTCTTCCATTCTTTACTGCTGGTGTAAAACCCAGCTGTGTTGAGGGCTTCACTGGCACAGGCTAATATGCGATCTCGACATTGTAATGCTCATATGAGAACACCTTGTTCTATATCAACAAACCTGTTCGCCACTTCCTCCATACACCTGTTCACACTTGCCTCAAAATTTTTATACATGCCATCTCTAAAACTCTCTTGCTGCTTCTCTGGTCCCATAGGCACCACCCCATCTTCAAAATCCAGTTTCAAATTCACACCTATTTTTCTTTCAACTCCTCTTCCTTCAGTGATTCATTAGTGTGAGTATCCTATCAATGGTTTTTCACATGGCTCTATCAACCCATCATACACCACATGTCTTTGCCTCATCTCTGTGTTGATCAGTGATACACAAGGGTAGAAACTATGTGTCCATTTCTGTTGTGCCACATGACAACATTTACCACCAATGGCATGCTCTTAAACCAGATTACTTAATTAAAAAAAAAAAAAAAAAACTTCTAAAGCCCTGGTCTGTAATGGTCACCAATTTTCATGACACAAACACTCATACCAGAGCTGATTTTAAGTCACTAAATCCAGTGTTGGGAAGAAATGCATACAACTGACTTGGGAGCCAGTTCAAGCCACTGTATGATCTGGGCACAACTGGTGATTTAAAGAATATCGAGCTTCCCTTCTAATATGCCCACCTGCTACAATTTTGACAAGCTTCAAAAATATCTATTTTGTATTCCATCTTATTTAATGAATGTCTTATACATCCATACATCCATTCATCCATTCCCATGAAAGGAGGTACTTTGCCTTCTGATCTCTTTACTGTTCTAGCACAGTGGCTAGTTCTATGCCCAGAGTAATCACTTAGAAAATATGTGTCAAATGAGTAAGTTGTCAACATTTTTAAATATAATAAAATACCATGTAAGTATCCAGCAAATGCTATGATACATCTCATATCATAAAATAAATTTAATCTACACATGTGGAAAATAAAATAATCACAGAAAAAAGCAACTATCAAGTTAAAAGCTACCTTAGAAATTATTGAGTGCAACCCCTTCATTTTATTTAAAAAACAGAAACAAAAAAACAGTCCACAGAAGTTAATTGACAAGTTAATTGACACACAATCCCTTAGTGCCAGAGAGAGCCTAGAACCCAGGTCTCTTGATATCTGGTCCAAATCTTTTCTGAGTAGACAATCATGATTGCCCCTTGGGTTGCTGCCTATTTGAGCTAATAGCCTGTTGAGAAGCTGCCAGTATTTTTAAAAGCAGGCTTTTTCTTTGGTTGTCCACATTAATATACAATGCAGAACTATATATGATATAATATCTAATGAAAGAAGTCAAGCTAATTATAAGATTATCAGTCACCAAAAAAAAAGGCTATAATTATAAAAGATATTTCTGTATATTTCAGATGACCTTTTTCTCAACATAGCATCATAGAAGCAGAGATTAACCCAAATTCTATATCCATACCATCTTTAAATTTGGAATCATCTATGAACTTAATTATCTTCATTACTATTCTATCTGATGATTAGTAAAGGTCATGTAAAATTAGACCTTATATTGATTCCAGAAATGATAACCAAGATCTTCCAACAATTCAGAGGCCCGAGATACAAACTACAAAAATGGCCAATATTTTATCAACATCTTTATAAAATTTTAATAATTTACATATAGATAATTGGGTTAATCTGAGAAAAGAAAAATCTGCCTTTAGACAATATTTGGGATTTTTACCCATTTATGTTTTTAATAAAACCTGAACTGAGAAACCCTTATAGGAATTATAATTTCCTGTTCTGAATTTCTATGAATGGTTCAATTAGGCTGACAGCCTCTAAACGTGTTTCTGTTGTCAAACAGTTGAGTACAGTAGAATCTAAATTTAAAGAATTGATCAATAGCAAAAAAAGATTATAGCTAAAATTACAGTATTTTAATGAATTACAGAGGATATCCCTCCCATGAGAAATTAGTTTTCTCCATTTCATTATTTGTTATCATTTAAAAATCTACATACAATAAATGTGCTCAAAAAAAATCATACCACTCTGAAGATAACTAAAAACATCACTCCCTCCATTTCCAGAGTAAAAATGAGTATTCAAAGATAATTGCAGGAGGTTAAGTTCATTAGCCAATATTCCCCTAACACCTAAGGCAGTTTTCTGATTTCTTTTTTCCAGTATGATCTTATTACTGCCTAATTATCCATATTGCTTTTCTTCTTTTTTTGTTAAACTGAAATTCACTGAAGCAGTTTAACCTTGCATTTAGAATCATTAAATATACCCCCCTCCTTCACTGATAATTGGCCTCTTTCTTTATTAACTGATTTCCCCTCTTGATTTATTACACATATTTTTTCTTTTTCTCTTTTTTTTTTTTTTTTTTTTTTTTTTTTTGGCAAATTTGGATCCATTCTGTTAAACATTTTTTTTATCTTCCTTCAACTCAATTAACACACTGTCACGGTAACCAAAACTTCCCTATTATTTCTTCAAGTTCTTATTGCACTTTAAAGAACCTCTACTAGAATAATGAATTTTTAATAAACCTAAAATATTTTAATGATCCTTCTTTAATTCTATAATGAAATTTACAGATGTACTACTCACACTGAAATGTTTCCTACTGTTTAGTTGTAGTACTGTACAGTAACTTTTCAGCAGTCCAAATACACAAATGTTTGCAATATAACTTATGACCTCTAAAAGCACAAAATGCCGTATTATAATTATCATATCCATAGCCATATCAAACTGAGCCAGCTTCTCTGTCAGCAATTTCAACATCCATACAATTTTTAATAAAGTGAAACTTATATTTGTGGTGCCTTCAGTAAATATTAACCTGACCTCTGAATGTGAGTAAACCTGTCACTAGATTATGCAAGGAGTAATCTTTCATAATATGAGTCATTGAGGCTTCTCATTGGTGGAAATAAACAGTTTCCAAAAAAAAAAAAAAGAAAAGAAAAAGAAAAAGAAAAGATTCCTGTTCCTTTCTTGGACAGCAACGTTTTCCTGAGCTCCAAAGCACAGATAAAGTTTGGTGGCTGTTGCTTTAAGCTCTTTCCCTTTCTTATCAGCCACAGCCACATTTCCCAGCAACCTCCAACTTCACTCACCAAAAACAGTGCCTTTTTTTTAATAAAGGGTAAAGAAAAATGAGACGGTAACTACCGACCTTGGATCGAATAAGGTTATGTTTAAGTTTTGATACTTCTTTCGCATTTCCCGGATCTAACCTATGAAAAAGAATATTGGACTCTCACGTTTTTTATAAGAACAAGTGGACAGAGTGTTAACTGGTAGGGAGCACATCTTAAAGTAACAAAACAGAAATAACCAGAACAAGATTAAGTATTAGAGTCCTAGTAACACAGCTCCCAGCATAAATTATAAGGAGTAAAGAAATGTAAGATTTCTACAGGTTTCTTATTTTGAACGATTTTAAGCAAACAGGAAAGGATTTTGCTCTCACCCCCTGTAAAACACTCACATGCCAACTTTTAATTTCTCCAATTTCAATAATTTCCACTGAAGACATAACCTTAATAAACACAAATTCATTTGATGCCTTTGACCAAAAGAGCCTTGGTGTTCAAAGTCTCCTTATCCATTGTAAAACTTCTGTTTAATGTGCCAACATGGCTTCTTTCAAAAATTTCAAATCGGTTTTGACTCCAGCTTCAAAAGTATGCAAAAGTATGCATTTTTCTGATATTGAGTCATTGATTCTTATATACTGCTCCCTAAAACTATTGGCATACAATCTTAAATGGAAGAGAACCTTAGAGACCAACCAGTCTATACCTCTTATTATGTAGATGTTAAAACTGACCCAAAGAGTAATTAAGATAACTGGTCTGAGGTCACTCAGTCAGTTAACAGGTAATACAGCTGAAAGGAGAGGCAAGATCTCCTGAAGCTTTGTCCTATATTTTGTACCAAGAAACTGGCAGATAGAGGCTGACAGTTATTTTATGTAAAAGAAAATAACTTTTAATCAGTCAAGTACCTAAATAAAATCAGTGTTTGCAAATGCTTAATAATCTTTTGTAAAAGTTCATTTCCTTATACGTTTTAGGGTAGTAATAGAACTGTTTGTAACTTTTAATTGCTTACCACAATTTTCTACTAGCACTATAACAATTTTAAGCAAACTGAGGGGTTTGAAACAGCACCCATTCATTAACTCCCCATTCTCTAGGACAGAAGTCTGGCAGGTTTGGCTGGGTACTCTGCTTAGGGTCTCAGAAGACCAAAATCAAGGTGTTAGCTGCTCTGGGCCCTTATCTGGAGAATGGGAGAGAATCTATTTCCAGGCTTAAAAGGTTGGTGGAAAAATTCAATTATGTATGGTTATAGGACTGAGGTCCTGATTCCTTTGCTGGCCTCTGGCCAGAGGTTATTCTTAGCTCTTGCAGGCAGCAAGCTTTCCCCTGCTCACGGCCTCTAAATCTTCAAAGCCAGCAACACTGCTTCAGAGCCTTCTCGTGTTTGGCTCTGACTTCTTCTACTACATCTCCCTCACGTCAGCCTCTGCTTTTAAAAACTCACGTGAGGGGGGCGCCTGGGTGGCGCAGTCGGTTAAGCGTCCGACTTCAGCCAGGTCACGATCTCGCGTGAGTTCGAGCCCCGCGTCGGGCTCTGGGCTGATGGCTCAGAGCCTGGAGCCTGTTTCCGATTCTGTGTCTCCCTCTCTCTCTGCCCCTCCCCCGTTCATGCTCTGTCTCTCTCTGTCCCCCAAAAAATAAACGTTGAAAAAAATTTTAAAAAAAAAAAACAAAAAAAAAAAACAAAACTCACGTGAGGGGCACCTGAGTGGCTCAGTTGGTTAAGCATCTGACTTTGGCTCAGGTCGTGAACTCATAGTTTCTGAGTTCGAGCCCCCACGTAGGGCTCTGTGCTGACAGCTCAGAGCCCGGAGCCTACTCTGGATTCTGTGTCTCCCTCTCTCTCTATTCCTCCTCCACTAGCACTCTTTTTCTCTCTCTCAAAAATAAAGATTAAAAAAAAAAAAAAAAACTCATGTGATTAAACTGGGCCCACCTGGATGATCCAGGACAACCTCATTATTTTAAGGTCAACTGAAGGTCAACCTTAATTACATCTACAAAGTCCCTTTTGGCAATGCAAGGTCCCATACTTATGGGCATATCTCATCATATTCACTGTACTGGGGATTAGGGTATAGAATCTTCTCAGAGACCACTGAGATTCACTGCCTATTATACTTAGCACCTATTTTATTAATGTAAACTTGAGGAAATGTGACTGGTTTTTTAACAGATCCATATTGTTCAAACTTTAACAAGAATGTAACTTTTTACCCCGAACATTACTGTTTACAGTAATGGCTCAGATCAGCCCTGCTTATGTCTAATGTGGACCCCTGTACGAATCACTGGGCCAGCTTCATAAGGATATGACCAGCACAGTCACACATGAGTGAGCTCAGACCAAATACTGGGCACTTAATGCTCTGCAGCTGCCATCTTAAAAGTCTTATTACCTTGAATGTTTTAGAAGTGAAGTCCAATGGTACCTGGGTGTTTTAGTTGGCTAAGCATCCGACTTTGGTCTAGGTCATGATCTCACAGTTCCTGAGTTCAAACCCCACATCGGGCTCTGTGCTGGTAGCTCAGAGCCTGTACCCTCCTTCAGATTCTGTGTCTCCCTCTTTCTCTGCCTTTCCCCCACTCAGGGTCTCTCTCTCTCTCTCTCTCTCTCTCTCCTCTCATCTCTCTCTCCTCTCTCTCTCTCTTCTCTCTCTCTCTCTCTCAAAAATAAACATTAAAAAAAAATTTTTTTAAAGAAGTGAAGTCTGATAAGACAATGAAGCATGTGCTAGGGGGTTATTGTCTGAAAAGGAGTTTATTTCTCTGTCATTTTTGAAAAATAATTCCAATAGGTATAAAATTCTAGGCTGGAACTTTTTTTTTCCTTTAGAACTTTATAGATATCATTCAGTTATCTCCTATCTCCCATTGGTTAAGAAGCTAGCTATATTTTCCATTCTTTGAATATGTCTTCCCCCCACCCCTTTTGAAGATTTTTTTTCCTTTGGATTTCAGTGGTTTGGCCACCATGTGCCCTAAATGTGGTTTTTTAAGGTCAACTGAAGGTCTGAACTTCATTGATTCTGTACCTTCATATCTTTCATAAGTTCTGGAGAATACTTTGTCTTTATTCACATAGTGCTTCCCCCACCCCATTCTATCTCCTCCTCTTCTGCTACTCCAATCAGATGGAAGTCAGCCTTTTGCACTATGTGCTATACATACTTCTTGTACAATTCACTGTATGTCACAATCTTCTATTCCTCTGTACTCAAGTCTAGATACTTTCTAAGTGACCTTTCACCCTGGTCACAAATCCTCTCCATAGTTATATCTAATTTGCTGTCAAACTCATCAATTGAGTTCTTGTCTTCAATTATATTAGTTTGCATTTCTAGAATTCCTTTTTAATTTTTTTTATAGATTTTGATTCTCTGATGGAATTTTTCATCTTTTCATCAATTTTTAATATATTGATTATAATTATTTTCTGGCCCATATCGGATCAATCCAACAGCTAGATCAGTACAAGATTGTTTCTACTGTTTATTGTTTCATTTTGTTTTTATCTTCTTTTATCTTCTGATATCCATGGTGATTTTTTTATGGAATGCCAACTGTTGGGTACAAAAACTTGTAGAGACTCTGCATGATGTCTCTTGCTTCTGGCAAAGACAGTTAAAGTAAAGGCAGGCCACATTAAAATCAGGATTGAGTTTCAGAGGCTACATCTCAATTTTTGTAAGTTATGGTTATTTCTAGTTCTCCCTCCCAGGATGTACCCTTCAAAGGTTCCAGGTAAAAGTATGGAATATTTTACTGGGGTCCTGACTCCTCCTCCTCGAACTCTGGTTTGACTCCTTAGCAATGTAAAACCGTCAAAGATTCTGCGCATCTCACCATCTTGGCTGCCACTCTTAGGCTTCTCAGTCTCATGGCCCGTGGTGCTTACAAAATGACAAATAACCCAAGGTCAAAAGTGGCACTGAATACAGGGTGCACCTCCATGTGTTTCTCTTCACTTTATCTTTGCCCTTTGATAGAGCTATAAAGCATGTCGATTTTTTTTTTTAATACAGCTTTCTGATGCTTCTCAGTAAGGGCCTTAGTTTGAAATGAACTAATCTATCACAGATGAAAATGGAAATCAGATATTGATTGATCTTAATGGCCTGTCTTTATACGTGTACCTGTATCTTATTGGTTCCAGAAGTATTTAAAACAGGTTAACCCTACCTATGTAACAGTTTATTTTTCTGAGTTACATGCACTGCTTGAAACCTAAATTGTCTGCTTCTCCAAAATTCTAATTATTTTTCTGCTAGAATTATTATTTAAACTTATATTCAAAATGCTTCTCCTTAACAGTTCAATCTAACTCCTTACATATAACATATAACTGTATTTGGGAGCTCCTTCTTTATAAATGCTGTCCTGAACTTTTTTTTTTTTAATAAAAGTCATAGTGTTCTCAGATACTAGATTTTTTCACAGTAAAATAAAGACAGTTACAAACATAAATGCCTACTATTTCATAGAATGTTGCTTGCATAACTTTGTTCTTTGACAATTTCTAGTCATCTCTCAAAGGATACAAGATTTATGAAATGGGCTGAGCAGAAGCTATGGATATATCCTATAGTTACATTACCATAAAATCTCAATAACTCAAAACTGAAATTTATGATCACTGAAACATTTCTAAGCTATAATTTGTCTCAGAACTAAAGAAAATGTTTTATTGCACAATTAAATGTATAACAATTGTGTAGGCAGTTTATCCTACTCAAGAAAGCAAAGTGATACTAAGGACTACCTTGAAGGTATCAACTTTTTGTTTGCCTATGAGTAGCAGTTACAAAATCAGTTTAATCTATATCAATAATAGCAATAATACTTACACTGTCTCATTTTTTTAAAGTATCATCTGCAAATATACTTAGTAATGAATGCAAACTACTATGGGTAATTGAAAGTGCAAAAACTAAATTTCTCAGCAAAATAAATTACAACCTGGATTTCATTCTCCACCATTTTTACAGTCAATTAATTAGAAAAAAGAAGAAGAAGGAGAAAGAAGGAGGAGGAAGAGGAGAAGACGGAGTGAGGAGGAGGAAAGGGAGAAGAATGAAGAAGAAGAAGACGGAGGCGGATGAGTGAGTAGGATGGCAGTTAGGAGGAGGAGGAGGAGAAAAGAAATTCAATCCTCCTTATAGCAATCTTTCCTTAAAAGTCATGGTCTTGGGGCACCTGGGTGGCTCAGTTGGTTGAGCATCTGACTTTGACTCAGGTCATAATCTCACAGTCACAAGTTCAGCCCCACATAGGGCTCTGTGCTTACAACTCAGAGCCTGAAGCCTGCTTTGGATTCTGTGTCTCCCTCTCTCTCTGCCCCACCCCCCACCTCGCTGGTCTCTGTCTCTTTCTCTCAAAAATAAATACACATTAAAAAATTTTTAATAAATAAATAAAAATAAAAGTTATGGTCTTTTTAAATTTGTGTTCCTGAAACATACAATATTACACACAAACTCAGAAAAATATTTGGCTATAAACAAAAATTAAAAATGAGCACAGATTTAATAGATAAGCATCCACAATTATATTCTTCCAGCTCAACAGATAACTGGCTTTTAATACAATTATGGGTCATTATACAGTATTATCATTGCTCTAAGCATTTGTTCAAAACCTGAATTTGGTTTTTTAGCAGATTCCAATTAATTTACCTTCATGGATCAAGGGATCTTTAAAGATTTACAAGTACTCACGACACAAAGGAACTAGCACCTTTCATTTTTTTTTTCAAAGGCTCTATTCTATTTCATCTATTTCCCTGGCTGAAATCTTCATAACTCTTTGCTAACATTCACTGCTAGAGCTGTCACCATCATAGTGGCCATCTGTCAGAGAGTGGCAATTAGTTTAGCATGTCACAAAACAGCTGTGGAAACTGTATGTACACTATATGTTTATAATAATGTCTTATTTCTATTAATGAAGAGGCCACCTTTCATAAATAACTATATCATAAATTTCATTACAGAAATGGGGATAAATGATAGATGTAGAGATATTAGGGCCTGATTGGCTTCTTTGCTGAGAAAAAGTAGTGTCCTCAACCAAACCACAACCACAATATATAGAGGCTTTATAGTCTGAAGGTTAAGAACATAGGATTTGATAAAAGGCACTTTAAAACTTTGCTCTTCCAATGATTGTTTGTCCTTAAGCAAATTACTTAACCTCTCTATACCTCACTGTTCTCATATATAAAATAGGAATAACAGCAGTACCTACTTGTAGAGGGTGGTTAAAATAAGAACTCAATAAAATTGAATACAGAACTCTTGGCCCAGTGACTGGAAACAATAAAGTCATACATATTAAAACTGTAGTGGGGGTGCCTAGCTGGCTGGAGACAGTTGAGTATGTGGCTCTTGATCTTAGGGTTGTGACTTCGAGCCCCACACTAGGATTGGAACCTACTTAAAAAAGAAAACAAAAACAAAAAACCTGTTGTGGATACAGGACACAGGTTTTCTCTCTCTCGTAGATCTGTACATCTTTTTTTCTTTGTCTTTGGACCTGATCACCCCAATACTCTCACCAACACAAAGTGTTTAGCTATATTTGGGAGTCTGCCTTTGCTTCATAGCAACTAACTTAGTATTTTTCCACCCCAGACTTTAGGATCTCACATTAGCTCACCTTAGACACACTCAGGAAAGTAGCATGGTTGATGGAAAAGGTTTAGACACAGTGTTGTCTGTCCAACAGAAACAGAGTGTGTGTGTCACATGTGTAATTTTGAATTTTCTACTTGTCATGTTAAAAAAAAGAAAAAGAAACAGGTTAAGTTAATTTGAATAATGTATTTTATTTAGCTGAAGATATCTAAAATATTACTATTTAACAAGTGGCAGCAACCACTTTGGCTGCTCAATAGCCACGTTTGCCTGCTGTATGGGAGAGGACAGGTTCAGAGTCAAGGAGACCTAGATTTGCATTCTGGCTCTGCTATTTACTTGCTAAACCTCATTTTCATTGTATTAAAAATAACTATCTCCAGATATTGTTAGGAAAAATTAAGTAAAAATGGCATACACAAGTACTTAGCACAATGCCTGATATATAGAGGTACTCATGAAATGAGATTTCCCCACCCTAACCTTCTACGCTAGAACTGAACATGGTTCAATGATAGCCTTAGTTCCTTTCTTCTATCTCTACTAGAAATTTTAGGCTCTCCCCACCTTCATGACTCTTCCTCCTGGCTTCCTAGCAGCAGTAAATGTGACTGTGTGGACTTTCAGAAGCCATAGAGTCTCTTAGTCATGACCCAAGTATGTGGTCCTAAGGAACCAAATTGACTTATATGCCTGAAAGTTTCCTTCTCTGACCTGTCTAATCCACCTCTCCAGCTCTTACCACTGCCAGAGCTTCCCCAGCAACTGCCATCAACAGCAGTGCTTCTCCAGTGGAACATATATTGACCCCAACATTTCTAATGGTAAGGATTTTCCAATAAAATAACTGGCAAGGACCCTTCAAATGTGTCAAGCTGAAAGAAGGAAGGAAGGAAGGAAGGAAGGAAGGAAGGAAGGAAGGAAGGAAAGAAAGAAAGAAAGAAAGAAAGAAAGAAAGAAAGAAAGAAAGAAAGAAAGAAAGAAAAAAGGAAGGAAGGAAGGAAGGAAGGAAGGACTATCACAGATTGAGGAGACTAGAGAGACATAAAAAATAAAAATGAAATATGGGATCCTGCATAGGATCTTGGTGTGAAAAAGGACATTAGTGGGAAAACTGGTGAACTCACATAAGGTCTGCAATCAGGTTAATAGTACTATGTCAAGGTCAACTCCTCATCTCAATAATTGTACCATGGTAGTGTACCAATTTCAATTTAAGGGAGGATAAGATGATAGTCTGAGGATCTAATGGACAACACGGTGACATACTACACATACTGTATAACTATATAACTGAACATACTGTATAACTGAAATTTGCTTAGAAAGTAGAACTTCAAGATTCACACACACACAACCACACACACAGTAATATGTAAGGTAATGGATCTGTTAATTAATCAGTGGGGGGGAATCCTATCACAATGTATAACTATATCAAATCATCCCATTGTACACTTAATACCACAATTTTTATTTGTCAATTACACCATCAATAAGCTGAAAAAAATAATAAAGTTATATGGGAACTCCCTATACTATTACAATCTTTCTGAAGTCTAATATCATTTCAAAATAAAAAGTTAAAGACTTTTAATGTGGTTATTTGAAACTTTATCATGAAGGAACTTCTGTCCTGATGCATTTGTTAATTGATATATCACTGTAAATACGCTACTTATGTTAAGCCTATTGAGTAAGGCCATCACACAGGTTAATGAAAAGTCAATTCCAAGGTATAGAAAATCCACCTTAATCACCACTGTTAGTTTGCAAATCCACTAAAAGAGTATGATGTCACCTACATACACTCAGTAATACTCAGGACTTGATGACAGGAAATAATGTTTTATGTGACGAGTAATGTTATTAAATAAATATACCTTTTGATTTAACATTACTGAATAACATGCTTAAACATTAGCTCCACTGAGACCTACTTTTCACATAAAGAAAGTGACAGGAAAAGATAAGAGATGCAGAGAAGCACATTCTAACATGTACCCCTCAGATCTTCCATGCTTTAGGGAACAGCCTTGGTCAGTGAGCTCTGAACAAAACCCCCGGCAATAGAAAAGTCTGTTCTGCTACAGTATGTGTTTCTCTAACATGAATTAGCTCATAGGCAATATGAAGAATGGGTTTCAGTATAAAGCAGAAGCTGCACTGGTTTATCATTAGTGCATTGCCTCGCTAATAGAAACTGAAGGCTAAGTATACTAACAGCAGTAAGCCAGGAATTACACATTCAGTTCTTCTCGTAGAAGTGCTTATTGCAAGGTTAACCCTAATCGTTGTTCAAAAAATAGAAAGAAAGAAAGAAAGAAAGAAAGAAAGAAAGAAAGAAAGAAAGAAAGAAAGAAAGAAAAAAAGAAAGGAAGAAAGGAAGGAAGTCGACTAGTCAGTCAGTAAGTAGGTAAGTAAGTAAAATAACAATGAACAATGAGCAGAGGATACATCTCTGGTATCAGTACACTTTGTACAAAGCTTGCAATCTTTTCTCTAGTTGTAACTTCTGATGAAAATGTCCCTCTGCCCTTGAGTACGTAGACAAGCTCAACCCTTTCTTACACAGCCTTCCATCAAGGCATCTTCAGCCATTTGGTTTTAAATAAATCCTACATCTACTGCAATGTTTACTTATTAAAAATGTCATGTATTTTAAACGACACTAGCACTTTTACTGAATTGTTATTGTTTTCATTAGTGCTCTAGTTACAAAGCTGCCTAAGCCCTACTACTTTATGAAATTGCATACTGCAGTTTTCCAGAAATGCATATATAATATTATAATTAAAATGCCATATTTCCGCACCCACTGAATGTATAAAATGCTGTCCCGGGACTTTTTAAAATATAAATTATCATACTACCTTGTTTCCAAAGGTTATTTGTATATCATTGAAATTTGTTATATCAATCTGTAAACAAAATGACAAACTACATTTTAAATTTAGCCCTAATTCAAATTTAGTCACCCATGTCTTATGAGTCACATATTTTTCAAATAGATAGAGTGTTCTGATACAGTAATGATAATTAACATCTAAGTTAAAATCAGACTGGTACATTTTGTAAGAAAAGAAAATATCCAGTGTTGACATGAATTAAATATATATTAATGAACATAAATCAAACCAACATCAATCTTTGCAAATGAAGCAGTCTATAAAATGCATACAAATATAAGGACATTTAGAAAGCATTTTGCTCATAAAACTAAAAGCAGATTTTAATAATGTCTTTTATATAGTATCACATCATGCTAAAAAAGAATTTAGCAAAGACTTTGTTTCTTTCTCACGAAAAAATAACAATCATTGCTTAATGATTATTTGTTGGTAAATAATTATACCAATCACTAAGCATTCTTTTATGTAAATGGCTCCTGCTAGCAATAAGCATTATGAAAGAAAATTTGCGTTATTTGTACATAATAGAGATATAGCACATAATTAACTCATTAAAAATATAGTTCAGCCAAAGTAGTTATAATTTATTATGTCAACCCCAATTCAAATGTACTATTTTCAAATTAATTTATATATAAATATCAATTAGTTTAATATTTATATAAGAGAATACTGCTCTCTTTTTCACATAGTCCACAATATGCTAGTGTACTTTTATGGACCCATGCAACCCTGAATTTCAAGGAGCCCTTTTTTTCCAATTACCTATTCAAATTTACTGCTTAGGGATAGTCAGCATGTTTCTCACGGAAAAAAAAAAAAAAAAAAAAAACACTGCACAACTGTCTGCTTATAGTGTGACCTCTTTCACTTGGGTGGGTATCCTCTCCATCACCGACTAAGTGAGAATGTAACCTTGTCAAACCAAAGGGCAAAAGAATAATGAGCACACAACAGGCTAACCCAGCATGGAAAGGTTGTTAAGGAGGTTGCAAAAAAAGTACTCTGAATGACAAATAAAAAGCGTAGGTTAATATTAAAGAAAGCTCTCAAGAACATGAGAAGCATTTAATCCCCATCCTTGGATGTATGCCATACAAAACTCTGCTTGAATGTATTTATTTTATTAATTACTAACCAGATTTAGTTAATATGTTTTAAAATGAATCCTGATGAAACAGGCTCGAAGGAGACACATTTATGAAACATCTATTTCCACAAACCATTAGCCAAAGGTGAAGTATGAACAAGTAGATCATGTTTTGCTTTTACCACACAATTATAAATTCTCATCCAACAAAAAACAATCTTTCCAATTCAAGAACTGGAAATATAAATTGGAAGTCTTCTCCAAATGCCAGGATATTACTATCATTAAAACAAATGATAGTAACTGCTACATTAATTGCTACCCCAATGCACTAACTACCATAACAGGGAGTCATATTAAAACATTTTTATAAGTAGCTGAAACCAGAAGAAATCAGGCAAGTTCTGTTACAGTCTTCTCAGTATGAATTTACTTCTAAACCAAACAAACAAATCTCAATCTAACCATCCAAGCGTGTACTGGGACTATGTATTATATCACTGCATCAGTTATACACACTTTGACATTCTTTTTCTACATTAAGATTGGAATGAAATTTTTGTTCCTGACCAGTCATAGTACTTTAGCAGAGAAACAGTGCCACCTTTTGGTCCCAGACAAAAGCCTCCAAACTGCCTTATTTCCATTCAATTACTAATACATAAAAAATGTCACTGAATTTCATGTCACAATTATCATCTTCTAGAAATATTGTGTACCTACACAAACTAATAAAAATGAAAGTAATAAAAGAGTTGCTTCCAAGATGCGAAATTTCAAATAATCCAAACCAACACCAAATACAAGTACTCTGGACCATCAGTATAATTTCTGATCCACATTTCATTAAAAACATTTACCAAATTCGCATATCTCAATCACTGATATATTTTAGATATAAAAGAAAAATCCTTGTTTACAGCATTGTTACATTTCAAAAATGATTTTTAAAAATATATAGTTAAAATGTACCTATTAATTTAATAATTGGCAAAGATAGTCACAGCAAATTACCAGTTAAATTAGACAATTATAAATAATTTATATAAAAATAAAGAATGTTTCTGATTTACTTACACCAATGACACAATGTCACCACGTTGTACTTCAAAATTCCTCACTTTCCAGTGGTTCAAAAAGCACTACATCAGATGATTGGCTCCCTCCAGGATTCAAAGAAGGCTAAAAATAAGGAGAAAGAGACACATCTATCATTTGTATTTTTCAATCTTCATGGTTCCTTGCACTTCATAGCTCTAGTGCAGTGCAATAAAACATTTCTAATATAGTAGCTTTCAATAAATTGCTGTTCTAAAGTAACTGCCAATGATGAGTTTTCAAAAAGACTCATCAGTATTCTTCACAGGTGAACCTGGGGTGGGGGGAGGGGGAGGAAATACATTACCAATACTTATTGAAAGGAAAATGTGCTAGATATTCAAAATCTTTACTAAGCTCCAGCAAGAGGTATGAAAAGCTTTAAGAAGGATTAAAAAAAAAATGACGAAGAAGTGAATCAAACCTCCAATGGAATATTCAGACGGGATCTAATTCCACAGTAGTGCACATCACTGTTCCATTTGCGGAAAAGCAGAAATTATCTCCAATCACCAGGAAAAACACCCACATGAAGAAAAGAAGGGAGCAGAAGAAACAGAGGATGGAACAATCATGGTACATATGGGAATTTCCCACTCTGACCTCTCTTTTCTAGAGAGAAGAGGGAGTAAGGGTTGTGGTCCCAGTTTAAACCTGATAACGACCTTCATTCTAGGATTCAGATGATTCTAGATGTGCCTCAGGATCAATAGGGAAAAAAATTGAGACACATTTTGTGAGGAATTCATCTCAAGGTCAGGAACTGTCTAGGCATAAAAATTTGATTGAGGAACCATGAAGCCAGCAGGCCTGTCACTTGGACAGGGGTGCTGAAACAGCCAGTGGATAACAAGTCTGAAACCTGAGGTGGGAAGAGTGAAAATGAGAAAAGAAAAAGAAAAACTAGGAGAGCTTTCTCACCATGGACTCTCCAGGGTCTCTGAGAACGCCATGAGGGGAAACTGCAGTTTCTGCGGTTGTGGGAAAGGGCCAAACAAACCACAGCCGAGCCTCTCCATCTTCACTGACAGTGGCAGCAAGAGGAGACAGAGCCACAGCAGCCACGGCAGGAGCCAGGAAGGCCGTGGATGCCAGACCACAGCCAGCCGCCGGAACAGTAGTGATGTACTCTTTTTCAGAGATCCCTGAAATTACTTGAAGATTTCTACAAAGCAGATGTGGGCAAAGCTATAGAAGTTTTGGTGTGGGGACAATTATCATGATCTTATTTTGGACTACCCAGGGTTTTTTTTGTGGCCAAAATATATTGGTTATTTTTGAAGATCTCAAACACTCCCCACAGCTTCTACCAACTCCTTTATGTGATAATGCCTAAAATATTTCTATCTTTAGTTTTGAATTCCGGCTACTCATTTCATTTAACGAACTTACGTAAAATTCAACATGATTAAATGGACTTTGTCATGATTTCTTACCAAAAAAGGTTTTCTTCCTTATTTCTTACATCTTATTTACCTTTTCCCAGTCAACCAGCTTAAAAATCTTAGTTATCTTTTACTTCATATTTAACCAGTCACCAGCTAAGGAGGTTTTTTTTTTTATTTTCCTTCACAATATCTTTCATTTATGGCCCACCTTTTCTCTTCCTCTCCCTTCATCATACGTCAGGCACCAATTATCATATAACTTACCATGGTATCTACACTAATCAGTCTTTCACTTTCAACTCAGTCATTCACTTCACTTCAATCATTCCTTAATGATTCCATTTCTTTTGAGCTAAATGATCTTGAGCAACTTACTTAACTTTATTATGCTTCAATTTCCTTAGTGGTAAAGTGATGATAGATAGTAACTTACCTAATCAATAACAGTACACAAGAATAGCCAGTAGTCACCGAGTGCTACCATGGCACTGTTCTATTAATAAGAGCCAGACATACTGAGTGCAAGGCACTGTTCTAAGAGCTTTACAAGTTTTAACTGACTTGGTGAAATCATTCACTTAAAGTTTATAGAACAGTTCTTAACCCATAGTCAAGCTCTCAGTAATCCCTATTATTGGTAATACTACATCACAATTTTAATGAAAGGTAGTTTTGAATCCTTTCCCAGGTTCCTCCTCTGGTTCCACCCATAAGGAACAGAGCTGATGTAGTAGGATGAATCCTGGGGGCTTTTGGGGTCATGTGCTAAGGAACGCTTTGCCATCACACAGTAGGGTTAGATTAAAAATTTCGCCTTTCTGGGGTGCATGAGTGGCTCAGTAAGTTGACCTCCCAAGCTCTTGATTTCAGCTCAGGTCATGATCTCATGGTTTGTGAGAACCAAGTCCTGCTATCAGCACAGAGACTGGTTGGGATTGCTCTCTCTCTCTTTCTCTCGGTCTTTCTCTCTCTCTCTCCCCCCCCCCCCCAGCTCATGGTGCACACTCATTCTCTCTCAAGACAAATAAGTAAACTTAAAAAAATTCATCTTCCATAAGGGTTCAATCTCTCTCATTCATATTCTCTGTCTTTGAGTTCAGTATCTTGCAAGTCCCTTTCCCTTATTTCTTTGTATTTTTCCTCCTATACCACATGGTGTAATAAATGTGGCCTAGGGGGACACCATCTGAACCACAAAGAGAAAATCTCCTTCCCATTGCATTTTCATTGAGTTTGTTTCTTTTTGTCACCATCAGATTAGTGAAGAACAAAAGTGATTTAGTAATTTCTGACTGCTCTTCCTCATTCCCTTTTGTTGGTGTTTTTCAAAAGTTTGTGACCACCGTTCATAATGAGAAACATTTTACACACATGAACAAATACATAATTCTGAACAAACTTTCACAAAACAATAATTACCTTTACTACATACACCCTGATATTTTTATTCTCTCCTAATCTGTTTTTAAAATCCTATCTATAACCAACCATATTAAGTTCACATCCACTATTTGATTTTATAACCTACTAATAAATTGCAATCCACAGCACAAAAACTCATAGCTTTAGACAATTCTTCTTCAACCATTATGCCATGAAGTTTGCATTTTTCCAGAATTCTACCTTTAGCTCATTCATTCCTGCTTTTAATTTTTTTCTCTGAAAAATCTAATCAATATTCTCAGTTGTGAATACCATCCATATACCAATGACTCCTACATGCATAGTCCTAAATCACTTCCTCCTCTATACTCAATTCATAGCACTTCACACTACACACTTACATATTGTAATGTAATTTTTGTTTACCCTGACTCTACAACTAAGCAGGAAGTACATTTTATCACTATTGTAACCCCCAGTTAGATTTATACTCCAACACCAACTACTTTTCTGAGATTCTAGCACATAGCTCTATGTGGTTGCTGGCATCTCATCTGATCAAGTCATTCTCCTACTTAAGTCCTTCAGTAACTTCCCAACACTACCAACATGACTGGCTTCAAGATCAAATCAAGAAAACACATGATCTGCAGGACCCATTCAATCCCCACCTGCAGAGTTCTACAGGTTAAATTAAACCACAAGCAGGTTATCCACTGACACTTTCAAGGCATCGTATAAGAAAATATTTCTGCCTGCAATGTGTCCCCTTTTCCCACCTTGTGCCATCTGGTTAACTCATACAACAAAACAATATTGAGTCTCATGAGGCAAGGTCACAGCAATTATTCCTAATAACCCTCATCTCTCCTTCTCCCCATTTCCATCTTCAGTCTCCATTAGGTGAGCAAAACTCTCAAGTTTTCATCACAACCTGTGATCATTTCTATCACGCATATTTAAATGTGCAGTGTAATCACTGTCTTGTCTGTCTTCCAAGAGTCTATAAGCCTTTTGAGAATATGTTGTTTCTTATGTCTGTGTTCTTAACACCCAGGCATATAAGGTGATTAATATTTTCAGCAGAAAGAATTTAAAAAAAATCAATTAATTAAATTCCTAAAAATTTCCCAAATTAACATGCCCAGAAGAGAGATGATTTCGACTCCATCTCCCAATTATACTTCTGCATTCCCCCTCCTTAGTTAACAGTATCACCATTCACCTTGCTCCCCAGACTAAAATACTCTTGAGTCAACCTCAATTTCATACTCTCCCTTTGGGTCTCCCAACATCTGACTGTCCCTATGCCCAGAAAACCTTTCCCTACTTGGAAAATTCGACTTATCTCTCAAAGGACTGCTTGGATGGTGACTTTTCTCTGTGACGTCTTAAAAAAAAAAAAAAAAAAAAAAAAAAAAAAAAAAAAAAAAAAAAAAAAAAAAAAACTGAAGTTTCCTTGTAGAAAATAGGAAATTTACATCCTGGTGCTCCAAGGCCAAGGACAGAAGAATCCCCATAGACGCAAATCTTGACACCATGAATCATTTTCCCTTACAGAATCAGTCATCACCAGCTTTCTAACTCCAGTTGTTAGAACAAAAGGTAATGAGTTGTAAACAAAAAATCTATGTAGGGGAAAAAAAATCCAGAAGGAAGCATGTCTAATTTCAAACAGTAAATATTAGAATCATCAGTCGACACCTAGAAGACCTTGCCTGAGTTTTATAAAGGAAACAACAGAATTTCTTTTATCTTTCCTCTCCTCTACAAGGTTAAATTTATTCATCCCCCATCTGTGCTCCCTTAACTATTTAGGTTAACTTCAATGATAGTTCTTAAAACCTGGTTATAGGTATCTGCCTACACATATGACTCTTTCACTCAACTGTAAGCTTTCCAATTGCAGAAATCGTGTCTCACCCATGTTTGTACGCCCAGAAAAAAGGGCTGGAAAATAGTATTTCTATACCTTAAAGTTTAAAGATTGAAAAAATTTTGAAGCGTATTTAAGTAAGATGGCTCCTAAGCAATGTAGATTATCTAAACAATGTATATATTTCTTTCAATGAAAACATATTCTAGATAAGTATGGTAAGAAATCTTCGGTGTCTCATCAAGTTAGGCAATTTAAGCATTAAGAATAAAGTTGAACAGGGCTTTATTATTATCCATAGTGAAATAATGCTAACATAATATTCATTATGTGAAACAGAATAAGACAGAATAAATTTCACAATAGAATAAATTTTTTTCTTTACTGTTCATTATGAATATAATAATCACTTACCATAAAGAAAAAAATTTCTTAAATTGAGAAACTATTCTACAGTACAGTACTATAACAGCCATAGCTCTTTGTACTTCAATTTAAAAATTTATTAAAAAAGAAAAAAAAAACACTTTAGTTCCTGAGTTTTCTAAAACAACTTTTGAGAAGAAAATAATGCATTAACTTCAAAATGAAAAACTTATATGAAAATGAAGAAAATCTCATCTGGATAATGCTGTTTCAGAAAAATTAGTAAGTCATGTTATTACTTGAGAATTGTACATCTCACATTCCCTTGTGGGAATGGCAGTTTATGCTTCAGACAGAGCAAGTAATCTTTTCAATCAAAGAAGTTATACACATGAAATCTAAATTAAAAGTCATAAACTTTCAGAAACTGATGTAACCAGAGTCTATATTTTCTTGTCGTGCTGCTAATACCTTAAATCCTAGATTCCTTGAGATACATCAAAATTATAACCACTTAAAAATATAAAGTTTTTGAAGTAAGAAACCTCAGAGAATATTTAACTTAGTAGTTTCCACCTCAATTTCAAAACGTGTAACTGTGTTACATGTTCCTCTAGGAGTCAAGAGATTTCCAGTAGTAATGGGGGAAAACACTGATAATCACTGGGATTACCCACAAAGAACAAAACAAACCCCACAGTTGCTCTGCCCATCTTTTCTTCAGTGACTTGCATCTTCAAACTCCACTGATTTGTGGGCTTCTACCAAGGTGCATTAAGGCTAAACATCAACAACTTAGAGAGTCTTTTGGATAGCCCTTGCTCTCAAGATAGAAAACTGTGGTCACATGTTGGCACCATTTCCTCACTAGCCAGATTACCTTAAACAAATCATTTAACCTTTCCATGCCTCATTCCCGCATCTATAAAATGGGGATTGCACTACCACCTACATCATAGGGTTGTTACAAGAAATAAATGAGAGTGTCACAAAACGTTAACACAATGCATGATACAGAGTAAAGAGTCAACAAATTAAGATGATGAAGATGGGGGGGGGGGGCACGCCTGGGTGGCTCAGTCGGTTCAGTGTCCGACTTCAGCTCCGATCATGATCTCACAGTTGGTGAGTTCGAGCTGTGCTGACAGCTCTGAGCCTGGAGTCTGCTTCAGATTCTGTGTCTCCCTCTCTCTCTGCCCCTCCCTTGCTCGTGGTCTGTCTCTCTCTGCCTCTCAAAAATAAATAAAAGTGTTAAAAAATTTTTAAATAAGGGGCGCCTGGGTGGCGCAGTCGGTTAAGCGTCCGACTTCAGCCAGGTCACGATCTTGCGGTGCGTGAGTTCGAGCCCCGCGTCAGGCTCTGGGCTGATGGCTCAGAGCCTGGAGCCTGTTTCTGATTCTGTGTCTCCCTCTCTCTCTGCCCCTCCCCTGTTCATGCTCTGTCTCTCTCTGTCCCAAAAATAAATAAACGTTAAAAAAAAATTTTTTTTTTTTAAATTTTTAAATAAAAAAAAAAAGATGATAAAGATGGTGCTAGCAACAACAGAACAACAACAACAACAAAATCAATTACAGTTATTTCTGTAAAACTCAAGGTAAGATTAAACCTTTACATGTTGTCCTGAATGTTTTTCCTTTTAAATACTAAACTGGAAGTCTTCAGGCTGAAAATTCAACCCTTTATTTCTAAATTCTTGATGGATTATTTCTTCATTTCCTTTAAGCAAGTGAAGTCAACACTTTGATTTTGGATCTCAATTGTCCGGCTTTTAGGAATTAATCCCCCCAAAATTCAAGGTGCACAACTATTTAGTTAAAAATATTTTCTATAAAAACATGATGTTTTAACTTATTATTTTTAAACATACACACGTATACATACATATATAAAAATATATCCATTAAAAATCTAAGTCATTAGCTCTGACTGATGAGATTATGGTTTCCTTTTCTGTCTTTTTTTTCTTGGGTGGGGATTTTTGTAACATTAAAGAAGTTTATGGTATGCTTTGTTCTGACCTAGGTATTGTATCTTTCATTCTAAGAAAGATAACATAAGTCAGCAGATTTCAACAGATGTTAATAAATTATGCTAAAACTAGAAATAGCAGATTTCAAACCTGCTTTTGGAACAAGTACAACACAGCATTTGTGCTTTAATGCTATCTCTGATCAAAGACTATGCTGAAGGATTTTTATTCCTCCTACAAACAAATATTATTGTCAAGGCATCCTAAATTCTCAGCTTGTGTCCAAGTTCAAACCATATGACAGTTTTGGGGGAATTTACGTCTTGGTTTAGAAAAATAAAACTCCCCTAGAGAACTGAACAGAGACATGATGGATTTCTTACCTTGTAAGATTTAGCCACAGCCATCAATCAGTAAATGATATTATTCGATTTTGATTTTTTCTATGAATTTCTTATTCATGTTTTTGCACATTTTTTTAATTAAAATAAAAAACAAATTCACAGCCTATAATTCACTACCTATTGTCTACCAACAAAGCTGGTTTTAACCTCATTTCTCTAGCTCTTTCAACCCCATCAGGCCTATAAAGAGCACCATCTACCCTGGCTATATACAATCTAAAATGTTTGAATATTAAATATTATGCTTTCAGTGAGATGGTCCCCAGTTGCAGCCATGAGGAACCAATAGTAGCCCTCAGATTTCTTTTGAAGAGAAATGATGATTTCTTTTTTAAACTGCAGTGCTGGCCAAGAAGCATGAAGTATAGTTAAAATAAATATGTATTCTGATTATAGACTTATTATTACTATGAGAAGCCACACTTTTGAAAGAATGTGGATAAAATGGTCTAAAATGTCATCTCCCTTCCCTTGCTATTGAGGCTTGTAGAGCTCCTGGATTTGTCTCACTAGGTGTACAAAATAAAATGGACTATAACTGTACCCAAATCTGCATGAAGATTTAAGTTAGAAATGGACCATTCCTTTCAGTTAAAGGAAACCTATTATCCCTACTCCTTAATACTTGACCCCCTTCAATGACCAACCATCTAATTCAAAAATTATTCAAACTTCTGTCCTTAGGGCCCTTAACCTGACAAGGCTATTAAAACCTAGAGTCACACATACATTACACTTGAGTGCTAAAAGGAGGAAATTCAAATCATCAAGCATCTCAGGAAATTTATACTTATTAAACCCTAGTTATATCTGACACTTTATTAATAAGTACAGAATGATGGGTTCTTCATGCCTGCTGCAGTTTCCAGAGGCTCCCCCACAGGAGCATCTGGCAATATCATGAAATTCCCACTAGAAATCCCTTCTTACAGAGTCACTTTAGAGCTCTGGCCTAGTCCAGTCACCCCACCTTGACCAAACAGTCCTGGCAGCCTCTTTCTGCTCACGTGTAGACTCTGGACAGGTCCCACATGAGCTGGGAAAGAGATAGACTCCCCACATGTCCAACTTAAAGAACAGGGGGGTGAGAAGGGGTGCCTTCATGAAGGATGTGAAGCTATAAAAATTGTGCTCTCTTTCACATGTTCAACTCTTCATCCCTGAAAAACTACTGACTTCCAACTCTGCCAGGTACTGTGCTAGACAATGCAATTCTTCACCCGTGCGAATCCAGATATGGACCTAGTTACATCTTATTCAGGGATCTGAGAGCCTTTTTAAAAAAATAACTTTGTTTTAATCACATCCTCTTTCTTACAGACATACAGTTCTTCAGCATTCCCCACTTAAAATTGGAGTGAATATATTCTTCCTCTTTTTGTTTTTACTGCATGAAATTTCATTCACATAAAAATGACCTGTATTTCTGTAGATACTACACTTCTTATTTTTTCTTTAAAAAGCAGGCCCTTAGAGCTCTATTAATACAATTTTTAAATGAACATACACCATATTAATTTAACTTGGAAGTATAGTGAGTCGCTAATTTTTCATTCTCCTAACCTCTGGATGTATTACCTATGTACTAGAGAGTGACACATCACAATTTAACAGGCACTCTCTTCTATTGCTTGTACAATAAAAAATCTTTACAAACTATCTAAAAGATAATTTGCCAAAATGTATCTAAAGTCTTTAAACTGGTCTTATCCTTAGACCAGAAAATGCCACTCTTAGAAAATTATCCTAAGGAAATGGTAAAAAAAAAATATATATATATATATATATATATATATTCACACACACACAAACATATTCATCATATATTATTTATAATAGCTAATTGAGCTAATCTTAGTACCAAGGGAAAACATTAAATGGTTAAATGATATGGTATGGGGATACTAAAAGACATTAAAAATCATACTGCAAATGTATGGCCAACTAATCTTTGACACAGCAGGAAAGAATATCCAATGGAAAAAAGAGTCTCTACCAAATGGTGCTGGGAGAACTGGACGGCAACATGCATAAGAATGAAACTGGACTACTTTCTGACACCATATACAAGAATACACTCAAAATGAATGAAAGACCTAAATGTGAGACAGAAAACCATCAAAATCCTAGAGGAGAAAACAGGCAACAACCTCTCTGACTTTGGCCACAGCCAACTTCTTATTTGACATGTCTCTGAAAGCAAGGGAAATAAAAGCAAAAATGAACTACTGGGACCTCATCAAGATAAAAAGCTTCTGCAAAGCAAACAGTCAACAAAACTAAAAGGCATCTGATGGAATAGAGAAGATATTTGCAAATGACATATCAGATACAGGGTTAGTATCCAAAATCTATAAAGAGCTTATCAAACTCAACACCCGAAAAATGAATAATCCAGTGAAAAAATGGGCAGATGAATAAACATTTTTCCAAAGAAGACATCCAGATGGCCAAGAGACACATGAAAAGATGCTCAATATCACTCATCATCAGGGAAATATAAATCAAAACCACATTGACATACCACCTCACATCGGTCAGAGTGGTAAAATTAACAACTCAGGAAACAACAGGTGTTGGAGACGATATAGAGAAATGGGAACCCTCTTGCAGTGTTGGTGGGAATGCAAACTGATGCAGCCACTCTGGAAAACAGTGTAGAGGTTCCTCAAAAAATTAAAAATAGAGTTACCCTATGACCCAGCAATAGCACTACTAGGAATTTATCCAAAGGATACAGGAGTGCTGATTCATAGGGGCACATGTACCCCAATGTTTATAGCAGCACTATCAACAATAGCCAAATTATGGAAAAAGCCCAAATGTCCATCCACTGATGAGTGGATAAAGAAGATGTGATATATATACACAATGGAATATGACTCAGCAATAAAAAATAATGGAATCTTGCCATTTGCAAAAATGTGGATGGAACTGGAGGGTATTATGCTGAATGAAATAAGTCAGTCAGACAAAGGCAGATACCATGTTTTCACTCATATGTGGAATCTGAGAAACTTAACAGAAGACCATAGGGGAAGGGAAGGAATAAAATAGTTATAAACAGAGTGGAAGGCAAACCCTAAGAGAGTCTTAAATACAGAGAACAAATTGAGGGTTGATGGGGGTGGGGAGGGCAGGGGACAGGGAAAATGGGTGATGGGCATTGAGGAGGGCACTTGTTGGGCTGAGCACTGGGTGTTGTATGTAAGTGATGAATCACGGGAATCTACTCCCAAAATCAAAAGTACACTGTATACACTATATGTTAACTAACTTGACAATAAATTATATTTTAAAAAATCATACTGCCAAAAAATTTTAAAGATATTTGGATATGTTTGGTGAAATAAATTAGGTGAAAATGTAATACATTTAAAAAACAACTAATTAGTGTGATCCACTATAGAGAAAGAAGGGAGAGAGAGAGAGGGAGGGAGAAAGGGAGGGAAATTGTACAGAAAAGGATGATAAGAATTTATAATGGTTCAGAAATGCAAACTGAAGTTAAAAGCCTGGGCTTAAATCTGTAATTTTCTTTGAGTCTCTTAAGGTTTGTTTCTCTCTCTCTCTTTTTCCCCCTCCCATATATTCATCTGCTTTGTTTCTTAAATTGTACATATGAGTAAAATCATATGGCATTTGTCTTTCTCTGACTTATTTCACTAAGCGTAATACACTCTAGCTCCATCCACATCATTGTAAATGGCAAGATTTCATTCTTTTTGATGGCTAATATTCCATTGTATATCTATACCATGTCATCTTTACCCATTCATCAGTTATTGGACATTCGGGCTCTCAATAGTTTGGTTATTGTTGGTAATGCTGCTATAAACATCAGGGTACATGTACTCCTTCAAATCTGTAGTTTTGTATCCTTTGGGTAAATTCCTAGTCATGCTATTGCTGGATCATAGGGTAGTTCTACTTTTAACTTTTCGAGGAACCTCCATTCTGTTCTCCAGAATGGTTGCAGCAGTTTGTATTCCCACCAGCAGTGCAAGAGAGTTCCCCTTTCTCCACATCCTCACCAATACCTGTTGTTTCTTGAGTTGTTAATTTTAGCCATTCTGACAGGTGTCACGTGGTATATCATGGTTTTGATTTGTATTTCCCTGATAATCAGTGATGTTGAGCATGTTTTCATGTGTCTCTTAGCTATCTAGATGTCTTCTTTGGAAAATGTCTACTCATGTCTTCTGCCCATTTCTTCACTGGATTATTTGTTTTTTAGGTGTTTAGTTTGATAAGTTCTAGAGGGGTGCCTGGGTGGTTCAGTCGGTTAAGCGTCCGACTTCGGCTCAGGACATGATCTCGCGGTCGTGAGTTCGAGCCCCACGTCGGGCTCTGGGCTGACAGCTCGAAGCCCGGAGCCTGCTTCGGATTCTGTGTCTCCCTCTCTCTCTGCCCCTCCCCCACTTTCACTATCTCTCTCTCTCTCTCTCTCAAGAATAAACATTAAAATTTAAAACATATATCAAATGTGATAAGTTCTTTATAGGTTTTGGATACAAATGCTTTATCTGATATGTCATTTGCAAATATCTTCTCCTATTCTGTAGGCTACCTTTTAGTTTTGTTGATAGTTTCCTTTGCTGTGCAGAAGTTTTTATCTTGATGAAGTCCCAACAGTTCATTTTTGCTTTTGTTTCCCTTGCCTCAGGCAACATGTCTAGTAAGAAGTTGCTGAGGCCAAGGTCAAAGAGGTTGCTGCTTGTGTTCTCCTCAAGGATTTTAATGGTTTCCTGTCTCACATTTAGGTCTTTCATCCATTTTGAATTTTTTTTTGTGTATGGTGTCAGAAAGTAGTCCAGTTTTATTCTTATGCATTTTGCTGTCCAGTTTTCCCAACAACATTTGTTGTTGTTTTAATGTTTATTTTTGAGAAAGAGAGAAAGCATGAGCAGGGGAGGGGCAGAGACAGAGGGGGACAGAGGATCCAAAGTGGGCTCCATGCTGATAGCAGCAAGCCTGATGGGAAGCTTGAACTCATGAACTGTGAGATCATGGCCTGAGCCAAAGTCAGATGCTGAACCCACTGTGCCATCCAGGCACCCCTCAACTCCATCTGTTGAAGAGGTCTTATTTCCATTGGATATTCTTTCCTGCTTTGTCAAAGATTAGTTGACCATATAGTTGTCGGTTTTGTGGGTTTTCTACTCTGTTCCATTGATCTATGTGTCTGTTTTTGCACCAGTACCATAGCATCTTCATGACTACAGCTTTTTAATATAGTTTAGAGAACAAACTGAGGGTTGATGGAGGGAGGTGAGCAGGGGATGGGCTAGTTGGGTGATGGGTATGAAGAAGGGTACTTGTTAAGATGAGCGCTGGGTATTGTATGTAAGTGACGAATCACTGAATTCTACTCCTGAAGTCAATATTGCACTGTATGTTAACTAACTAGAATTTAAATAAAAATTTGAAAAGAAAAAAATAAGGTATTTTTTAACAAATCAATATCTCTTCTCCTGTTTTGTCATCTGTAAAATGTTTAGTAATAATACCTTCATTACAGGGTTGTGGGGGATACTAAATAAATTATTATATTTAAAGTGAATATAATGCCCAAATATATTTAAAGTGAATCTAATGCCCAAAATACAGTGATCATTCAATATTTCCCAACTATTATTATTATAGAATATCATCTTAAAATTAACTAATTCTGGAAGGTGATGTAAATTATTTTTATTTTGAGTATTTTTCTATTTTTTTCCAAGTTTTCTTCAATTATTATGCAATGCCTTAGAGTAAGAACAAACTAATTTTTTAAAGATAAAAACCATCTGATTTTTACATCCTTTTATTACAAATATTTATGAAGTGTGGTTTCTTCTTTAACAAATTCTTCAGTGTTTGAGCATCCCCTTAATTCAGATCACTATAACTAGACTGCAAACTTTCTGGTTCAGTGCAATACTGCAATAACTATAAAACACTACCGTTAAATATGTGTATGGTGTTTCCATAAAACAGATATTGAGTTAGCTTTTTAAATTAATAGCTCTAATTAATCATGACAAGATATAGATCATGTATAATTAATAAGATATAAAATTTATATAAATTAAAATTTCTACATATTATCACAAAGACAGATTGTTATATGTAATATAAGCCAACTACATGGATACATCTATAGATTGGCACCAAGATATATCTATACACTGACAAATCCATAACTTCCTCATAAAATTGAATAAAGCTTTCTTAGTCACTAGTAGGTCCTTCTCCATTGCCCAAAAGAATCTCTCTAATTTATCCCCTAGCCTAAAAAAAAGTTCCTAGTAAGGTACATAGCAACTGAAAAAAAGTGATTCAACAAATAAAATGTTTTTAAGAGGCTGCTTGGATTTCCCTAGGTGTACTTAACTGCAAAGAAGCCAAATTCCCCAACAGATAGAACATACCAATCCATATACTTCACTTGTACAACATTTGTGAACAAATCTGTGAAGATGAGAACATGGATTTGAGATCTTTAGCTCCTCACTGTTGAACTCATGTGGAATCCTTCGGGTGAAGAGAAAAAAAAAAAAAACATCCTCCCTTTCTAGCAATACAAAAGTGTATCAGAAATTTTGATCCACAGGACTCCTGAATTACATGAATCAAAGTGATCAGAACTAAAGGGTTCAACTGTGTAGGAAACAAATAACATATCAAAAGGACAGATAAAAGACAAAAGTATGTAGTCCTTATACTACTTATTTATACAATTATTGATACAAAATAAACATTCTAAAACCTAATACAAAATCATTTATTTGCTCTTGATTTTGCAGTTTCAGGTATGCTTAGCTAGGCTGTAGTCAACCAGTCTGACTGGAGATCACTCAGGCAGCTACAACCATAGAGATAGTACTGGTCCCAAAGGACAAACTCTACAAGCTCTTGTTATAAGCAAGCATCTAACAAGCCTCTGTTTGCATGTTGTTTCCTGTAATTCCATTGGCCAGAGGGACTAATTAATATGGCCAAATCAAGAGTCAGGGTAGGGGACTACACAAGAGCTTGGTTACCAAGAGGCATGACTCATGACAGTTGGTGGTGGATGAGAGGACATTAATGTAACAATCTCTCAAAGTCCGTTTGCAAAAGGATCAAAGTCCATGTATGAGGATCCTACGGTAGACTTCAAATGCAGTTCATCTTGAATCACAGGCTTATGAAGCAAAAAGACAAGTTATCTGTCCCCCCAAACACCCAATATGCAATGGAAAGACTGGCACAGGATAACCACAATAGATTTTTCAAAAAGAATCAGAGAATTACAGAAGTCATTTGTCCATATCAAGTCTTAAATTCAGCTGCAGATGTCAGGGACTCCTACCCTTGGGACAGGAATGTTCTTTCATTAGGACTCATTTTATTATCTGCAATGGTGTCCTAATCTATTGCTGTCCATGGGTCTTTGCTGTCCCCTCTGGGCTTCTGACTCCAAAATGCATTCTTTTAAAAAAGAAATGCTTCTGTTCATTGTAATCTTGGGCCCAGAGGTCTCTTTTTAAACTGGCCACCTCTTTTATTTTTCTTTCTCATTATTTTTAAAAATTTTAATTCCATTACAGTTAACATACAGAGTTATATTTATTTCAGGTGTACAAAACAGTGATTCAACAGCTCTATATTTTACTCAGTGCTCATCATAGTAAGTGTACTTTTAATCCCCTTCACCTATTTCACCCATCCCCCGACCCACCTCCCCTCTGGTAACTATCAATTTCTTCTCTATAGTTAAGAGTCTGTTGGGGTGCCTGGATGGCTTAGTCTGTTGAGCATCCAACTCTTGATTTCAGTTCAGGCCATGATCTCATGATTTATGAGCTCGAGCCCCATGTCACGCTCTGCACTGAGAGCTCGGAGCCTGATTGGTATTTTCTCTCTCTGCCCCTTCCTCACTTGCGCACGCTCTCTCTCTCAAAATAAATAAATAAATTTAAAAACAAAGAGTCTTTTTCTGGGTTTCCTCTTTTTTCCCTTTGTTTTGTTTCTTAAATTCCACATCAGTGAAATCAGATGGTATTTGCTTTCTCTGACTGACTTATTTTGCTTAGCATAGTACTCTAGCTTCATCCATGTCATTGCAAATGGCAAGATTTAATTCTTTTTTATGGCTGGATAATTATATTATATATATATACACATATATATATGCATGCCATATATATACATATATGTGTGTACATATGCCACTTCTTCATTCATTTATTGATGGACACTTGGGCTGCTTCCATAATTTGGCTATTATAATAATGCTGCAATAAACATTAAGGTGCCTATAACTTTTTGAATTAGTGTTTTCATATTCTTTGGGTAAATATCCAATAGTGCAATTGCTGGATTGTAGGATAATTCTATTTTTAAATTTTTGAGGAACCGCCACACTGTCTTCCACAGTGGCTGCACCAGTTTGCATTCCCACCACAGTGCAGATGGGTTCCTTTTTCTCCACATCCTCACCAACACTTGTTGTCTCTTGTGTTTTTGATTTAGGGCATTCTGACAGGTGTAACATGAGATCTCATTGTGGTTTTGATTTGCATTTCCCTGACGATGACTGATGTTGAGTATTTCTCATGTGTCTATTGGCCATTTGTATGTCTTCTTTGGAGAAATGTCTGTTCATGTCTCCTGCCCATTTTTGAATTAGATTGTGAGGGTTTTTGGTGAGAAGTTGTATAAGTTCTTTATATACTTGAATACTGACCCTTTATTGGATATGTTCTTTGCAAGTATCTTCTCCCATTCAGTAGTTTGCTTTTAGGTTTGACTGTTTCTTGTGCAGAAACTTATTTTGATGTAGTCCCAATAGTTTATTTTTGCTTTTGTTTCCTTGCCTCAGGAGATATATCTAGAAAAATGTTGCTAGAGCTAATGTCAGAGAAATTACTGCCTGTGCTCTCTTCTAAGATTTTTACGGTTTTAGGTCTCACATTTAGGTCTTAATCCATTTTGACTTTATCTCTGTGTATGCAGTAAGAAAGTGGTCCAATTTCATTCTTTGCATGTTGTTGCTCAGTTTCCCAACACCATTTGTTGAAGAGACTGTCTTTTTCTTATTGCATATTCTTGCCTCCCTTCCTAAAAATTAATTGATGATATAACCATGGGCTTGTTTCTGGGCTCTCTATTCTGTTCCATTGATCTATGTGTCTATTTTAGTGCCAGTACCATACTGTTTCGATTACTATAGTATAGCTTTGTAGTATAACTTGAAATATAGACTTGTGATAACTTCAGCTTTGTTTTTCTTTTTCAAGACTGCTTTGGCTATTCAGGGTCTTTTGTGGTTCCATACAAATTTTGACCATTCCTTTTAGTATATATCAATTCAAGTCCCTTAAAATTCTGTAGACTTCCTATTCATCTCATTGACATTCACTCCGTTCCCCCATAAAAATATAGTCATAACTCTTTTCTAACTAGACCTTTCTCTACTTTGTGTCAGGGTGCTATGGCACAAAGCCCTTAAGATTCTTACACATTTATTATCTTTTGTCTAGCTAAACGGATTTCTACATCATATCTTAAATCTTTTTGAGGTCTTACCAAAGAGTCTTCCAGTCACGATTTGATATTTACCCCAGGCCACTTTTAATTTAAGAATTTTTTGCCTGCCAGAAACTCCTAAAGAAATAGTCTTATTTTCCAAAACATAAATTCCTGGACACCTTGTATTTCCTCTAAGTTCTGTTTTAAGTTATTTCTTCTCCTATACCATATATATAAAAGCTCTAAGAAGCCAACTTACAATGTCAATATTATGCCCGGAAATCTCCTTAGCCAGATCCATGAATTTGGTAAGTACACCTTCTATATTCCAAGTTCCTGCAGGTGACAGTTTCTCAAACAGTTTCACTGCCATAAACATGGCCACCACAACTGCAGTCTCCAATAAGTTTACTCACCACCTTTCCAGCTTCCAGTAACAGTTGTCTGTCATCAAAACCAATGCCATCTATTTTAGAATTTATTTTGGCAGCACTTCCTCACTAATAATGCCATATTTTTATTTGGGTTACCTACTGCTTCATAAAAAAAAACACTCCAAAACTACGTGTCTTGAAAGAATGACCATTTATTTACTCATAATCCTGAAACATGGGCTTCACTCAGAAGGGCAGATCCTCTTCCAGTCTCTCTTCCAGCCAACATGTGGTAGCAATCACCTGTGACTCAAAAAGAGCTAGAAAGGCCAAGCTGGCTCTACTCATACATCAGGCATTTAACTGGGGCTTCTTGGACAGGATGCTTCACTTGTTCTCCAAGGTCCCCTCTAGCAGGACAGCCTGAGTTTCCTGCATGTTCCCAGTTCACAAGCACCTACCAAGTTTCCACCTGAGTAACATCTGTTAATGCTCAATTGGTTAAAGCAAGTCACATGGCCTGAGACAATGTGGGAAGAAATTCTACAAATCAATGAGGGGGGGGTGTGATCATGGAGGAGCAATTACTGTAAAAATCTACACATTCCCATGTTAAGTGAATGGGTGTTCTCTCAGTTGACACTCTGTGCTTCCTGTTGGTCATTTAAAAAAACTACAGAAATGAAAGATGGTTTATATTGTTAAGAAAGAAGAAAAAGAAGAAGAAAGAAAGAAGAAGAAGAAAGAAGAAGAGAAAAGAAAGAAAAAGAAAGAAAAGAAAGAAGAAAAAAAAAAAAAGAAAAAAAAAAGAAAGAAAAGAAAGAGAAAGAAGAAGAAGAAAGAAAGAAAGAAAGGTTAGGTAGCAAAAAAAAAAAACTAAAGAAAAACACTTTTTGAAGTTTATTACTTAAAAGAGAGCAGAAGAGAGGCAGAGAGAGAGAGAGAGGAGAGAGAGAGAGATCACAAGCAGGCCTCACACTGCCAGTGCAGAGCCCAACGCAGGGCTCGAACTCAAAAACTGTGAGATCATGACCTGAGATGAAATCCAGAGTCAGCCACTTCATGGAATGAGCCACCCAGGTGCCCCAAAAGATAAATACTTTCAAGCTACAAAGTACACAACACACATTGAAAAATTAAAAATAAAGTAGCAAGGAGGCACCTGGATGGCTCAGTCAGTTAAGCGTCCGACTTCGGCTTAGATCATGATCTTGCGGTCTGTGACTTCAAGCTCCGCATCCGGCTCTGTGCTGACAGTTCAGAGCCTGGAGCCTGCTTCAGATTCTGTGTTTCTTCCTCTCTCTGACCCTCCCATGCTCATGCTCTTTCTCTCTCAATAATAAATAAACATTAAAAATTTTTTTAAATATAAAATAAAATAAAGTAGCAAGATAATATAAAACTAAAACTAGAAAGAATAAAAACAAAATTTACAAACTAGTAAGAAAAATCAAAAATTAAAAATATTATAAATTTATATAACCATTGATACAAGGCATTAGAAGCAATAAAATCAGCTAAAACTGAGCATAAATGTATGAGGAGAAATTTCTTTGTTATTTTAAAGTAATTTAGAAATTTATTACCTTTGGTGATGGATTTTTTTTTTATGTTTATTTGTTTTTGAGAAAGAGAGAGAGAGCATGAGCATGAGAGGGGGAGGGGCAGAGAGACACGGAGACACAGAATCTGAAGCATGGTCCAGGGAGGCTTGAACTCATGAACCATGAGATCATAACCTGAGCCCAAGTTGGACACTTAACCAAATGAGCCACCCAGGCGCCTGGTGATGGATTCTTTTTAAGAAAGTTTTGAAGTTCTCAGAGGAAATGGCTTTCAAACAGTAAACTTTCTCACCAGTTGCTTTTTTTTTTTTTTTTCAAGTTTTTATTTAAAATCTAGTTAGCTGAGGTGCTTGGGTGGCTCAATTGGTTAAGCCTCCAACTCTTGATTTCAGCTCAGGTCATGGTCTCAGTTGTGAAACTGAGCCCTGCTTCGGGCTCTGGATAGCCCAGAGCCTGCTTGGGATTCTCTCTCCTGCACTCTCTGCCCCTCCCCTCTCCTGTCAAAAATAAATAAACTTTAAAAAATAATAATAAATAAATAAATAATAGTTAACTTATATGGTAAGATTGGTTTCAGGTGTAGAATTTTGTGACTAGTCATATATATAGAACATCCAGTGCTCATCACAAGTGCCCTCCTTAGTACCCATTACCCATTTAGCCCATTCCCCACTCTCCTCCCCTCCAGTAACCCTCAGTTTGTTTTCTATAGTTAAGAGTCTCTTACGGTTTCCTTCCCTCTCTCCTTTTTTTCCCCTTCCCCTATGTTCATCTGCTCTGTTTTTTAAATTCCATATATGAGTGAAATCATATGGTATTTGCCTTTTTCTGACTGACTTTTTTCACTTAGCATAATATACTCTAGCTCTATGCATGTTGTTGCAAATGTCAAGATTTCATTCTTTTTGATGGCTGAGTTTTATATATATATATATATATATATATATATAAAACACATATATATATATTATGTATTATGTATATATTATATATATATACACACACACGCACACACAACTTTTTTTAGTCATTCATCAGTCATTAGACATTTGACACACATATATATATATTATGTATCATGTATATATTATATATACACACACACACAACTTTTTTTTTAGTCATTCATCAGTCATTAGACATTTGGACTCTCTCCTTAATTTGGCTATTGTCAATGGTGCTGCTAATAACATCGGGGTGCATGTACTCCCTTGAATCAGCATTTTTGTACCCTTTGGGTAAATACATAGACTTACAATTGCTGGGCCATAGGGTAGTTCTATTATCAACTTTTTGAGGAACCTCCATGCCATTCTCTAGAGTGGCTGCATCAGTTTGCATTCCCACCAACAGTGTAAGAGGGTTCCCCTTTTTCCTCATCCTTGCCAACATTTGTTATTTCCTGTGTTGTTAATTTAAGCCATCTGCCAGGTGTGCAATGGTATCTCATCGTTGTTTTGATTTGTATTTCCCTGATGATGAGTGATGTTGAGCATATGATGAAAAACTTAATAGACAAATGGGTGGAGAATGAACAATATATTTTTTAAAAATATTAAAAGTTAGAATTCAAAAGCTTGGCAAACCAAGACAATCAGGATTTTTGAAGCAAAAGCAGTTCCCATGTCTGGCAAACACCCCAACAATTTGCCCTACTCAAGAGTTGGGCAACTATTCTCTCTAAGAATAGAGAGCAACTTTTTCTCTCTAAGAATAAGTTTCACAAATGTATTTTTTATTAAAGCATAATCGAGATGTCATATTATATTAGTTTCAGACATAAAGCATGGTGATTCAACACTTGTGTACATTGCAAAATGAACATAGTAAGCCTAGTTACCATCCATCACCAATACATAGTTCTGATTTTTTTTTTCAAACTTGTGTATTTACAGAGCTTGTCACAATGCAGATTCAAAGGTCCTAGTAATGATTCCATTTTCATGGGTATCTGGGAAGGAGCTCAGGAATCTTTACGAATCAGCCCAAGGATGGTATTAATAAAGGCCCAAGGATGACACTAACTGTCAAAGGGCTTTCTCAGACCATGGACCTCCTTCTCCGTTGCATTGCACTTATTGCTTAAAGCCCTTAAGATAAACCCACATTTAAAATTTCAGGCTCAAAAGCTAACACCCTCCATTCCCTTAACTATAGCTCAATTTTAGCAGCTTCACCCTTTCAAGCCTCCCTCCAGCAATAAAGCAGCATTTTCAAATTACAGGTCATGACCAATGAGTGAGTCATAGAATCAATTTAATGGGATGCAACCAGAATAGAAAATATCAGAGGGCACTGCACATAATGATGGTAATTACAGTTTTAGTATTGTTACATGAAACTTTTATTTCAGTTGTGTGTATGTGTGTACAATGAAACACTATATCACTTAATGAGTCATAAGCAAAAAGGTTTGAAAACCTCTGTCATAAAGAATATAATGGATTCATCAAGAAGCTAAAAAGTTTTCAGGTGAAGAGTGCAGAAACACCCTCAAAGTCAAATAAAAAAAAATTCTAATGATGATAATTTCATTTCATCATATTTCTGTAGGGTTTAATTATTCAGGGACTTCAATGCTTCAAAGAATGAATTTAATATGCATTTATTCAGCATCCCTCTGAATGGGTAGGTAAGAGGAATATGGTCCTTTTCTTTTAGAAGCTTACAAAGTACAGTTAGTATTAACCCATGAAGTAACTAGAAGACCAGAGGACAATACAAAACATGTATAATCATGAGTTAAATTTACAGTGCTGTAGGATTTCAAATAAGTGAATGATGGAATTAGGGAAAGTTGTGTGAAGAAGGTAGGACTTCTGTTTGACCTTGAACATAAGAAAAAGCAGAGAGGAAAAGGTATAGTAATAAGCCTTGCTATATAGCCAAATGAAGCTAACTGCCTATAAAAAAAAAAGCTCAAACATTCAGTATATAACACAGTAGTGAGTAGATTTACCATACCCAGTGATTCAGAAACCCTGGTTCTTTCTATCTAATAGATCCACCATCTCCTGTGGTCTCAGAGTCTTCAACTGGTTCCTCTGCATCCAGCAGCAGACAGAAGAGAGAGCAAGGATTACAAAGAAGACTTTTACAGACCAAGCCTGGAAATGGCAACTCACTTTTCATTCTCTTCCCATTAGCCAGAATTCAGTCCCACTTGACTACTAGGAAGGCAAACCATATAGCCTAGGACCAAAATGGAGTACTTCTATTCATTGCTAGTCCTTTCTCTTACAACTAAAATATTCCAAACATAATACAATGCACAAATATAAGAAGACTCTGAAAGGTGGAAAGAAAACAGATCGGAGGCTAGGGACATTAAGACTTGAGGAACAACATGGTGGCAAGTTCCCAGGTTTTCTTTTTGCCTCTCATATATCCTAGATGAGGCACTGGAGAAGCCTGCAACCAGGAACCACCAAGAAACAGAACCAAAAACCTTAAAGAAAAGCCTACTTCCTAGCCAAAGGGCCAGGAAAAGGATGGCCAAGGGGAACAGAAAACACTTTTTATAATACCCATCCTAATCCAGCCAAATACCAAAGGAAACACTTCCCCGACCCCAGAGTGTTAGTGGGCTGAACAGGGAAATGGGGTTCCAGCCACACCCAGTGTCAGTGAGACCCGGTACATTCACTTCACTTTCCTCTTCTACAAAGAGGTAGAATAAGAACGCAGGGCATGTTAGCACACCATCACCCACCCCAGGATTAGTTGGCAGGTTTTTTTTTAATTAAACTGAGGGGTACCTGGGTGGCTCAGTTGGTTGAGCATCTGACTTTGGCTCAGGTCATGAGCTCACAGTTCGTGGGTTCATGCCCCACATCAGACACTGCTGTCAGTCTGTCAGCACAGAGCCCACTTCAGATCCTCTGTCCCCCTCTCTCTGCCCCTTCCACACTTGCACTCACCCCAAAATAAATAAACATTAAAAAAAATTAAGCTGAAATGTACCATACAACTTAGCAATTCCATTCCTAGGTACCTAGGAAATGTCCAGAAAAGGCATAAGTAAAAGTAAGAATTAACTTCAAATAGACACGAGGGATCACTGTAGGGAAACGAAATGTTCTAAAAGATGATGATGATACAACTACATGAATTTATTAAAACTGCTAAATCACTCACCACGGATAAATTCAATGGTATATAAATTATACCTCAATAAAACTGTGTTTTCTTTTTTTTTTTTTTTTTTTTTTTTTTTTTTAAGTAGAGAGGGGCGCCCGAGTGGCTCATTCAGTTGAACGTCCGACTTCGGCTCTGTTCATGATCTCACGGTTCATGAGTTCAAGCCCCACATAGGGCTCTCTGCTGTCAGCATGGAGCCCACTTCGGAGCCTCTGTTCCCTTCTCTCTCTGCCTCTCCCCAGTTTGTTCTCTCCCTCTCTCTCTCCCTCTCTCTCTCCCTCTCTCTCTAATAAATAAATGAAAACTTAAAAAAAAAAAGTAAACAGAATAGTATAATGAACTACCTACCATGTTACCCATTATCTAGGTCTACTATTACAACTCACAGCCACTCTTGTTTCATCTATAACACCACTCCACTCTTCCTCTTCCCATACTACTATAAGTAAATCTCAGCTATTACACATTTCACTGAAAATTTTATGTGATGCATACTATAGATTTTTTAACCTTAAAAATATATTAATTAAAGAACAAGTGATAAAAAAAAACTTTGGCCATTTTAAATAATCTTATGGTGTTTTCTCATATTTTCAGTTTTGTCTTTTATTTGTTTAAACATACCACATTTAGCAGCTGATAGTTCTATTACCTAGTCTTTAAGATCTGATTCTGCTAAAAGTTGTTACAGACTCTCACTTGTGAGAGTGCTCATTTCCTTGTGTAATATTTTTACTGTGAGATCATGTTCATCAAACTTTGTATGTGCCCAGAAGGATTGGGGATGGCTTTCACCAGGTGCCTGAGGATGCACTAAACCCAAGTACAAAGTGAATTAAAATCTCAATTGAGAGTATTTCATTTGCAGTGAAGGTGAATTCAAACCTCAGTTCCAATTAAGCTTTTCTCTGCTGCTCAGAGACTACAACATTTTTCTTGCAGAACGGATTTGGGTTTTAGTGTATCTATTCCCTAAAAATGTGTCTCCCCCATGATCCTGAATTTATTCAGAATTTCTGTTCCACCTCCCTACCCTGTAAGAGCTCAGGGCCTTGTCTTCTGATCCCCATGCGGCTATTAAAACAAAAAAACTCTGAGTTACCAGGATATGACAAATGTCCATAGGACATCTGCTATCTTCAATGCATACTTAGTACTCTGGAAATGTATTTCCCCTTATTTGTGGTCTCAGATCATTTCTCTTACCTCCCTTCAAGGTCACTATACATTTTTTAAAAGATTTTTAATGTTTATTTATAATTTTATGAGTTTTGTATTGGGAATATTTTCTAGATATCTACTTCGCTGTATTTCCAAAAAGTGAAATCTAATTCCTTCTTTTAAGAAGTCTAATTACAAAGTTTATAATCTTCAGTTTAGAATCAGGCATTTTCCATCAACCTGAGTTTTAAAGTTTGAAATCTTTCAGCTCCCACCAAAACATAAGATTAATTTCTATCTTTGTTTAAATTCCAAATGTACTACAAAACCATCCCAAAATTAAAATAACTTACCAATTACACCACTGCATAAACAAAAGTAAAATGGAAGAAAATATCTCTGTGAGCAGTATTAGAGGGAGGCTATACACCATAGTAATAAAGCACAACTTTTATTAGTTATTATTTAGTAAAATGGCCAGAATTAATTGAAACCAGTTCTGAAACTTGATGGCTGTGTGCTTAGGTAAATTATCTCAAATGGTTGCTCTCAGTTTTTTAATGTACAGTTCAGAACTTAAGTCAATATCCCATAATGTATCAAAAGTTCTACCCGTAGGAATCTGAATAAAGTATTAAATTTAAAATTACATAAAAGAAAAGCATTAATATTCGAATTAGCAATGATCATAACTCAAAAGAATATACAAAAGTCTCATTAAATGGGTCAATAACAATGATTTTATGTATGTATACATATGCATACATATGTGTGTGTTCACATAAAAACATAAATACATATGTTTTAGAGAGAGAAAGATAGGGAAAGACGGAAAGGGAGAGAGAGAAGGAGAGGGTGAGAAAAAGGAAGAGAATAAAATAAATGTAGCAAAATGTAGAAAACTGATGCATCTGAGTACAGAACCCATGGGAGTTCTCTGTACCACTCTTAAAACTTTTCTTTAAGTCTAAAATTACTTCAACATTTAAAAAAAAGTGTTATGAAGTCAGTGTTTAAATAACAGATATATAACCCTGGCTACATAAAACAGAAGCATCCTGTTCTTCTATCATGGGAAGTGAAGAAAATCCATGAAGGGACGTTATAAAGTTATCACTCACCAACTGTTTCAGTATCACATATGTTTGTTGCTATAAATACAAACTGATCTATTTGAATTCTCTACTAATGACAGGTTGCAGAACTACATAAAAATGTATAACATCCTAAGGGGTAAACACTTCAGGTGAGATTTTTTAAGCCAAAGGTAATTTGGGAAGAAAGCTCACAGGTAAGCTGAGAAAGCATTCCAGCATCAACTCCTGGCTTCCTCCAAAGTCAGCCTCAGACGACCAAGGGGAGTAAGAATGCGGAGCATTCAGCATTGCAGGAAATGTGTGCCGGATGGTTCCCAGCATCTTCAAAGTGCAAATTCAGCAGGTAACATAAAACTCCCTAACTCTACATTAAATTCTGGCGCATACATCACAATATATCTCTTTCCTTAAGAGTCTGTATTTGTATCTAGCTTCCAGAATGTCAAAATAATAGTTACAACCAATGATAATTGTTGAATATTAATTGTACCATAGGTTTAAATTTTTTTTTAATAAAATAAATAAATGTGGCAAAGACAGAAAGAGTGTGAGCCTCTTTGCTTGCTTTTTTGACAGAACTTTTAATTTTAAACTCAGCAGGAAACAAGATAATAACTGCAAAAGCCAAGAATGAGTCCAAGAAGTTTATTACAAACCAGTTTCTTCAGGATCATTTGCAGGTAGCTGAAAGTCAAGACAATTTTAAACCAAAGAATGTATGTTATCGATTAATAAATAGCTCAATGCTGATTAAACTCTACTTTCTATCCCATTCTTTGATTTTCTAATACATTCTGCATAAATCTTTCTCTGAAATCTGAGCTCAAGACATAGAATTGTGGAGTAATGTTTTCAAGTATTTTCCCCTCTGGCTATGCCACCTGGAAAGAAGATGGTTCACTATAGAAAAATTCTGTAGCAATTCCAACAAAAACAGGACAATGATACCTACAATTCTTTCTTTTGCTTACTTCTTAAAGTCGTAAATCTTAATTTTAAATGTAGAAGGCATACACCTTTTATAAGAACCAGTGACCCTGCTGCAGGCATTCTCACGCAAATAAAATCTAAAACTTTGGTGCGAGGTCATTAAACTATTCCTAGGGCACCTTTTTGACTCTAAAAGCCTCAGTAAGGGATTGAACTTCTAATTTGAATAATTGCATTCCACCAACATAAATTCCCTCTGTAGTTTCAACTGTATGCAGTATCAGTCCTCATTTCCTGAGTTAAATTAATGTTGAGTAATGTGGTGCTTCTTAAAAAAAAAAAAAAAAAAAGTGCATCCACTTTCATAGTAACCTTTCAGCAACCAGGAGAAGTGATTCATGTGCACTAGAGGCGAATAGGTCAGTATGAATAATTTCTGCCAGCATTCCCTGTGTGCAGAGCACTGCAAAAGGTATATCTCAGCCAATAAAATGGATATACTTATACAACTTTATTTAAAAAATCAAATGCTTCATAAACTGTATCCTATTTTCCACTGAGTTATGTCATTATATCATTAAACACTTTATTTTCATTTATGACTTACCTTCAGCTAAGCTGTGAGTCCTCACGTTTGATCACCTCTATCCTTCTAGTCAGACACCTAATAAATTGTAAATTAATATTGGAAAACCTAACCTACTCAGTAGTGTTTAAAAAGTAAAGATTCTTGTAAGAGGAAATCCTATTGAATCTCAAGCCTCTCTTATTAAATCCCAAGTGAACAGAATTCTTAAAACCCATTTAAAAAACTGCTTTTATGCAAAATTTGTTACTCAAGGTGAATTTCCAGTGTTGCTATAACAGTGTTTATTTAATAAGACTAGTATTATATATCTCTTTAATGATATTCGATCTTTCGATCCTTGGATTTTCTTAAATAACATGTCTACAAGTTGCAGAGTGACCTTTAACAAAAGCCACTCAAAAGTGATGATCCAATCAGCCCCAGGTGATTTTCAACCTAAAGATATCAAAAATGGATCAATCCATTCCCAGAATTCAGCGACTCAAAATTTCAATATATTCTAATTTTGTCAGTCTTGGATTTCAAAAAGACTAAGATCATTCTAGGCAGACCCTTAGGTAAAAAAGCAACTTTTTAGGTTATGTCTGAAGTCAACCAGGTATCCCTAGTCATAGGGGGTATGGTAGATACACTTACTTCTTCACTATTTTTCCTTCCCTCATCACTTTGCCATGACTCCCCAATTTCACTGACTTTCGGTTTTGACATGTGACTTACTTTGACCAAAGGAATGTAAACAGAAGAGTAGAAGTTCTGATCTGAGGCTTTAAGAGGTTCTGAGTATTTCCACTCACCCTCTGATATCTTGCTGTCTATCGCCCATGAGAAGAACATATCTCAAGTAGCCATGGCTCCTTCAGTGTAGGTCCCACAATGAAAGCTACATGAAGCAGACTGAACCAAACCCATAGTCTAGACTGACTACAGTCAACCTACTGGCCCACGAGCAAGAAATAAATATCTGAATGTAAGCAACTGAACACTTAAGGTAGTTTATTGTCATAGTAATAGTACAGTGGCCAACAATAAAGGGATTCAAGGTATCATTTGCTGGTACCACTCTGTTCTGAATTAAAATTTCCAAGGTCCATTTTCCAAAATAGTACACTAAACGAAACGAGTTTTCATTTCTGGATGTACTAGATACTGTCCAAATATGTCTTACAGCTTGCTATCTTCTTGTCTGAAAATGTATCCATTATTCAGGATTCATAACCCTGAACCTCTTCTACTAAAGTAAAAGTACACTGAAGACAGAATCTGTACTGATCCGCCACCCCACTATAGCACCTAAAATAGTGTTTCTCACACTTCCTAGCCATTTGATAAATGACTCCCTATTCCAACTCAAAGTGACCACTGCTTTTCATTACTGTCCATATCTCAAAATGACCTCCTGAGTCACAAAATGATTCATATATTTGAAATAACAGAAATGACTAGATACGATCTTTCCACCTGAATGCACAGATATTCTAAAGCACAACACAATGAATGGTGCTCAAGACTGATAACTGACACCAACACAAATTCCTTCAAAATGGCAAAGGTTCCTTCAGTGAATACTGAAATACAGAATGGATGGCTAAATGACATATCTCATGGTGCTACACACAAACATGCCACAGAAATGTGTCAGGATTCAACGGTACAATTCCAAGGCAGGTCTCACAAAGGGGCCTATCAACCCCTTCCGGGGAATACATTTCTGTCTTGAGTCTCCTTATTACTGGTCATCTATGCCACTCTGTTCATTGTCTCCTATTCGTTGTGCCAGCTGTCTCATTTTCTCCATCGTCATCTGTTACCCAACCGATCTAGGTTATTTTCTTTCCTCTTCTTCTCTACAGTTCTTTTCTTTCTTGCCTCTTGCTTTTACTACCTTCCTCTAATACTTCTCAGGCTGGTATAAGAAGACATCACCACACATATAGAGAATTCCCTTCCTTCACAAAAAAAATCAGCCAACTGCCAAACACCAGATATAATTTTCAGGACTCAGAGTCAATAAAAGCAGGTGTATTCCCTGTGGGATGCTCAGGGACTTCCAGAGATGCCCACAGACCCTGCCAGCTATTTTAGTACTTGTGTCATTAGAGAAAAGTGAAGACAAGAATTTTTTCACATTTTTTGTCAAAAATCCTGCTGAATCCCATGCTCTAAACATGTTCGGTTCATCAAAGCTGTACAGTGGCAAAGATGTCTTCAAAAATGCTTAATTAATTAATCACTATATCCCATTACTGGAATTTCTGCTCCTAAATAATTTTAAGTATGAGTTAGTACTATCTAATAAGATGATAAATAATTTATTATACTTAGAAGTAGTCTAAAATTACTAAAATACAGACCCAACTGTAATAAACATACATCTTTATTCTCTTCCAAAATTATCCTTTCCTCTTTTATTGTAAAAATAGTACACCCTCTCTTCTGAGTAATGTCACCACTACCTTACCCTGAAAGCTGAAAGCCTGTGGAACAATGTGCTTCAAATACATACTGTCATTTTCTTACTCAGCTTAGCCACAGGTTAGGGGGTGTAGCTGTCTGAAGCAGAGCCAATCATGGCACCTTAACCCAATGGACAAAGGTGATCTATATTTGTATAGATAAGGGCATGTGACCAAAACCGAATAAATTACAGTCCTTTCCCAAGAGTTTTCAAAGTGACATTAAGGCAGGAGGAGAAATCACTCTCAGGTGGTGATGAAATCAGACATCTTAAGGCATGAGAGCTGCCAGCAGCCATGTGCCGTGCATTGTGAAGAAAGCTTGTCTGAGAGAACAAAGCCAAGATGTAGACAGAAGCAGACGGTAGAAACAGAGAAGGCGGAGCACCCTGCCGCATTCAAATCCCTGGTTCCAGTTGTCCCTGACGATTGCCACACTTCTGCCTTCCTCCTGGGTACATAATAAGCCTTCCAATAAATTCTCCTGGATAGCCAACTCAATTCAAGCTGTTTTCCTGTCATCAACAGCCAAGGAAATTCTACATAACATACCAAACAAACTACAAGGTAACAAATCTGACTTCTTGGGAATAGGGTAGGGAGCACTATAAGAAATGTATCTGCAGCAAACTTAGTATCAGTCAATAGACTGGCATTTAAGAATGACACTATTTAACACTTCCTTCACTGCCTTCATAACTGATAAACCTTGTCTTTTCATAATAGAGTCAATTTCTTGTATTTTTTTTTTATTGAATGTCCTCAGCACAAGCCATGAGCATAGATGTGCAGTGGATATATTCTGGGCTAAAACACGAAGATTAGGATACTTTGGTTGCCATATGATCCTCTGGAATATAATTAGATCCAAGGTAAGAAGGCTTTGTGTTCTGGAAAAATCTATTTCAAGATAGTAATGGTTGTATGACAAAACAGCAATGACTACCAGAACTCAGGACAAGATCTGATTTTCAATACAATAATTACATTTAAAAAAGCAAACTCTAACTCCTCAAAGCTGATACCTATGCCCTTAACTAGTTTTCACTAAAACAAAAAGAAAAAAATAAAATAAGTATAATGTTAAGCTCTTAGAAGCTAATATATTCATTTTACTTGTTTTACATAGCTATTTAGCACAATGCATGAACTTGATAGATGCTCATAACAGAAGAAAAGAAATCATATTACAAAATGCAAATTCTTCTTAATTACATAAACTTGCTTACACAATTAGGTTCTAGACATCAACTTTAGAACAACAAAGTCTTCTCTAAGTTATTCCAGAAGACTATTTGCCTATAACTTTTGGAAATCTCCACTGAAAAATTCTTTCCATGTAAACTGCATTTAATCTTTTTAATCAGGAACATGCTTAAAAAACACACCCAGAACATCTGGGACCAGTACTCTAGATTTTTCTATCTACTAAAGTGTAAGTGTGTGTGTGTTTGTGTGTGTGTACACGTATATATGCATACACATATTTATTTATATATGCACACTTGTGTATGTGTATATATATAATGTGTACATATTTTATATTTATATACATATTTGGGGGGGTGTGTATACATATATACACACAACATGCACACTAACGTTGAGATATATAATAATTGTATATATACTACACACACATACACACACACACACACACAGAGTAACTGAATTTGATTCAAACTCCATCCTGCAACTACACTAACAATCTGGTCTTAAAAGGATATTTAAGTGTGGATTCAAATATGGATAATAAAAATATCTTAAAATCCTAGGCCATATCCATAGGAAATGGTGTCATTTTTTTTTTTTTTTTAATTTTTTTTTTCAGCGTTTATTTATTTTTGAGACAGAGAGAGACAGAGCATGAACGGGGGGAGGGGCAGAGAGAGAGGGAGACACAGAATCGGAAACAGGCTCCAGGCTCTGAGCCGTCAGCCCAGAGCCCGACGCGGGGCTCGAACTCCCGGACCGCGAGATCGTGACCTGGCCGAAGTCGGACGCTCAACCGACTGCGCCACCCAGGCGCCCCGGAAATGGTGTCATTTAATAAAACTTCTTTAGAATCTCTACTTACAATTCGTAAAATAAATAAAATAAAAACTTAAAAAAAAAACTATAGATACAGAAAACTAGTTGATAATTATTTTTATTCACCTCTCCTCTATTTATAAACCTTATAAGAGACCTTATAAAAAAATTAGTAAAGTTAAATTTCAGGTCAAGGCATTTTTAAAACTTTTTGGGTACCAGCATAGAAATAATATACAGAATTCCTGCTGCTGTACATGAGAAACCATGAAGCGTGGAATGTAAAGAATGAAGCCACATTCGTTTTTACCTGCATTGACGCTCCCTCCACTCTGGCCACACAGGCCACCCGATCCAGGAAAGTCACGGCCACGGGCACCGCTACAAAAAAGCCTTTACAGAAAGCCTTGAAGTATCTTCTCACCCAGCCTTTTGACTGTGCCATACCTAAAAATGCAAAGAAAACAAGCATGAAATTAGCCTCAAAAATGGTAAAAAAGAAAAAAAAGAAAAAAAAAAAAAAAAGAAAGAAAGAAAGAAAGAAAGAAAGAAAGAAAGAAAGAAAGAAAGAAAAGAAACAAAACCAGCATAAGAAAAATAAGAGTTGGAGGAGGGGAAGATGGCGGCGTAGGAGGACGCTGGGCTCACCTCGCGTCCTGCTGATCACTTAGATTCCACCTACACCTGCCTAAATAACCCAGAAAACCGCCAGAGGATTAGCAGAACGGAGTCACCGGACCCAAGTGCAGACGAGAGGCCCACGGAAGAGGGTAGGAAGGGCGGCGAGGCGGTGCGCGCTCCACGGACTGGCGGGAGGGAGCCGGGGCGGAGGGGCGGCTCGCCGGCCAAGCAGAGCCCCCGAGTCCGGCTTGCAAAAGCGGAGGGGCCTGACGGACTGTGTTCCGACAGCAAGCGCGACTTAGCGTCTGGGAGGTCATAAGTTAACAGCTCTGCTCGGAAAGCGGGAAGGCTGGAGGACAAAGGGAGGGTGAGCTGCGGAGCCCCCGGACGACAGAGCTCAGTTTGGCGGGGAACAAAGGCGCTCGCCAGCGCCATCTCCCCCGCCCATCCCCCAGCCAAAATCCCAAAGGGAACCGGTTCCGGCCAGGGAAATTGCTCGCTCCGCGAAAACACCCAACTCTGTGCTTCTGCGGAGCCAAACCTCCGGCAGCGGATCTGACTCCCTCCGGCTGCCACAGGGCCCCTCCTGAAGTGGATCACCTAAGGAGAAGCGAGCTAAGCCTGCCCCCCCCCCCCGCCGCCGTGCACCTTGCCTTCCCACCCCAGCTAATACGCCAGATCCCCAGCATCACAAGCCTGGCAGTGTGCAAGTAGCCCAGACGGGCCACGCCACCCCACAGTGAATCCCGCCCCTAGGAGAGGGGAAGAGGAGGCACACACCAGTCTGACTGTGGCCCCAGCGGTGGGCTGGGGGCAGGCATCAGGACTGACTGCGGCCCCGCCCACCAACTCCAGTTATACACCACAGCACAGGGGAAGTGCCCTGCAGGTCCTCACCACTCCAGGGACTATCCAAAATGACCAAGCGGAAGAATTCCCCTCAGAAGAATCTCCAGGAAATAACAACAGCTAATGAGCTGATCAAAAAGGATTTAAATAATATAACAGAAAGTGAATTTAGAATAATAGTCATAAAATTAATCGCTGGGCTGGAAAACAGCATACAGGACAGCAGAGAATCTCTTGCTACAGAGATCAAGGGACTAAGGAACAGTCACGAGGAGCTGAAAAAACGCTTTAAATGAAATGCAAAACAAAATGCAAACCACCACGGCTCGGATGGAAGAGGCAGAAGAGAGAATAGGTGAACTAGAAGATAAAGTTATGGAAAAAGAGGAAGCTGAGAAAAAGAGAGATAAAAAAATCCAGGAGTATGAGGGGAAAATTAGAGAACTAAGTGATACACTAAAAAGAAATAATATACGCATAATTGGTATCCCAGAGGAGGAAGAGAGAGGGAAAGGTGCTGAAGGGGTACTTGAAGAAATTATAGCTGAGAACTTCCCTGAACTGGGGAAGGAAAAAGGCATTGAAATCCAAGAGGCACAGAGAACTCCCTTCAGACGTAACTTGAATCGATCTTCTGCACGACATATCATAGTGAAACTGGCAAAATACAAGGATAAAGAGAAAATTCTGAAAGCAGCAAGGGGTAAACGTGCCCTCACATATAAAGGGAGACCTATAAGACTCCTGACGGATCTCTCTTTTGAAACTTGGCAGGCCAGAAAGAATTGGCACGAGATTTTCAGGGTGCTAGACAGCAAAAATATGCAGCCGAGAATCCTTTATCCAGCAAGTCTGTCATTTAGAATAGAAGGAGAGATAAAGGTCTTCCCAAACAAACAAAAACTGAAGGAATTTGTCACCACTAAACCAGCCCTACAAGAGATCCTAAGGGGGACCCTGTGAGACAAAGTACCAGAGACATCACTACAAGCATAAAACATACAGACATCACAATGACTCTAAACCCGTATCTTTCTATAATAACACTGAATGTAAATGGATTAAATGCGCCAACCAAAAGACATAGGGTATCAGAATGGATAAAAAAACAAGACCCATCTATTTGCTGTCTACAAGAGACTCATTTTAGACCTGAGGACACCTTTAGATTCAGAGTGAGGGGATGGAGAACTATTTATCATGCTACTGGAAGCCAAAAGAAAGCTGGAGTAGCCATACTTATATCAGACAAACTAGACTTTAAATCAAAGGCTGTAACAAGAGATGAAGAAGGACATTATATAATAGTTACAGGGTCTATCCATCAGGAAGAGCTAACAATTATAAATGTCTATGCGCCGAATACCGGAGCCCCCAAATATATAAAACAATTACTCATAAACAGAAGCAACCTTATTGATAAGAATGTGGTAATTGCTGGGGACTTTAACACCCCACTTACAGAAATGGATAGATCATCTAGACACACGGTCAATAAAGAAACAAGGGCCCTGAATGAGACATTGGATCAGATGGACTTGACAGATATATTTAGAACTCTGCATCCCAAAGCAACAGAATATACTTTCTTCTCGAGTGCGCATGGAACATTCTCCAAGATAGATCACATACTGGGTCACAAAACAGCCCTTCATAAGTTTACAAGAATTGAAATTATACCATGCATACTTTCAGACCACAATGCTATGAAGCTTGAAATCAACCACAGGAAAAAGTCTGGAAAACCTCCAAAAGCGTGGAGGTTAAAGAACACCCTACTAACGAATGAGTGGGTCAACCAGGCAATTAGAGAAGAAATCAAAAAATATATGGAAACAAACGAAAATGAAAATACAACAATCCAAACGCTTTGGGACGCAGCGAAGGCAGTCCTGAGAGGAAAATACATTGCAATCCAGGCCTATCTCAAGAAACAAGAAAAATCCCAAATACAAAATCTAACAGCACACCTAAAGGAAATAGAAGCAGAACAGCAAAGGCAGCCTAAACCCAGCAGAAGAAGAGAAATAATAAAGATCAGAGCAGAAATAAACAATATAGAATCTAAAAAAAACTGTAGAGCAGATCAACGAAACCAAGAGTTGGTTTTTTGAAAAAATAAACAAAATTGACAAACCGCTAGCCAGGCTTCTCAAAAAGAAAAGGGAGATGACCCAAATAGATAAAATCATGAATGAAAATGGAATTATGACAACCAATCCCTCAGAGATACAAACAATTATCAGGGAATACTATGAAAAATTATATGCCAACAAATTGGACAACCTGGAAGAAATGGACAAATTCCTGAACACCCACACTCTTCCAAAACTCAATCAGGAGGAAATAGAAAGCTTGAACAGACCCATAACCAGCGAAGAAATTGAATCGGTTATCAAAAATCTCCCAACAAATAAGAGTCCAGGACCAGATGGCTTCCCAGGGGAGTTCTACCAGACATTTAAAGCAGAGATAATACCTATCCTTCTCAAGCTATTCCAAGAAATAGAAAGGGAAGGAAAACTTCCAGACTCATTCTATGAAGCCAGTATGACTTTGATTCCTAAACCAGACAGAGACCCAGTAAAAAAAGAGAACTACAGGCCAATATCCCTGATGAATATGGATGCAAAAATTCTCAATAAGATACTAGCAAATCGAATTCAACAGCATATAAAAAGAATTATTCACCATGATCAAGTGGGATTCATTCCTGGGATGCAGGGCTGGTTCAACATTCGCAAATCAATCAATGTGATACATCACATGAACAAAAAAAAAAGAGAAGAACCATATGATCCTGTCAATCGATGCAGAAAAGGCCTTTGACAAAATCCAGCACCCTTTCTTAATAAAAACCCTTGAGAAAGTCGGGATAGAAGGAACATGCTTAAAGATCATAAAAGCCATTTATGAAAAGCCCACAGCTAACATCATCCTCAACGGGGAAAAACTGAGAGCTTTTTCCCTGAGATCAGGAACACGACAGGGATGCCCACTCTCACCGCTGTTGTTTAACATAGTGCTGGAAGTTCTAGCATCAGCAATCAGACAACAAAAGGAAATCAAAGGCATCAAAATTGGCAAAGATGAAGTCAAGCTTTCGCTTTTTGCAGATGACATGATATATACATGGAAAATCCGATAGACTCCACCAAAAGTCTGCTAGAACTGATACATGAATTCAGCAAAGTTGCAGGATACAAAATCAATGTACAGAAATCAGTTGCATTCTTATACACTAACAATGAAGCAACAGAAAGACAAATAAAGAAAATGATCCCATTCACAATTGCACCAAGAAGCATAAAATACCTAGGAATAAATCTAACCAAAGATGTAAAGGATCTGTATGCTGAAAACTATAGAAAGCTTATGAAGGTAATTGAAGAAGATTTAAAGAAATGGAAAGACATTCCCTGCTCATGGATTGGAAAAATAAATATTGTCAAAATGTCAATACTACCCAAAGCTATCTACACATTCAATGCAATCCCAATCAAAATTGCACCAGCATTCTTCTCGAAATTAGAACAAGCAATCCTAAAATTCATATGGAACCACAAAAGGCCCCCAATAGCCAAAGGAATTTTGAAGAAGAAGACCAAAGCAGGAGGCATCACAATCCCAGACTTTAGCCTCTACTACAAAGCTGTAATCATCAAGACAGCATGGTATTGGCACAAAAACAGACACACAGACCAATGGAATAGAATAGAAACCCCAGAACTAGACCCACAAACATACGGCCAACTCATCTTTGACAAAGCAGGAAAGAACATCCAATGGAAAAAAGACAGCCTCTTTAACAAATGGTGCTGGGAGAACTGGACAGCAACATGCAGAAGGTTGAAACTAGACCACTTTCTCACACCATTTACAAAAATAAACTCAAAATGGATAAAGGACCTAAATGTGAGACAGGAAACCATCAAAACCTTAGAGGAGAAAGCAGGAAAAGACCTCTCTGACCTCAGCCGTAGCAATCTCTTACTCGACACATCCCCAAAAGGCAAGGGAATTAAAAGCAAAAGTGAATTACTGGGACCTTATGAAGATAAAAAGCTTCTTCACAGCAAAGGAAACAACCAACAAAACTAAAAGGCAACCAACGGAATGGGAAAAGATATTTGCAAATGACATATCAGACAAAGGGCTAGTATCTAAAATCTATAAAGAGCTCACCAAACTCCACACCCGAAAAACAAATAACCCAGTGAAGAAATGGGCAGAAAACATGAATAGACACTTCTCTAAAGAAGACATCCAGATGGCCAACAGGCACATGAAAAGATGTTCAGCGTCGCTCCTTATCAGGGAAATACAAATCAAAACCACACTCAGGTATCACCTCACGCCAGTCAGAGTGGCCAAAATGAACAAATCAGGAGACTATAGATGCTGGAGAGGATGTGGAGAAACGGGAACCCTCTTGCACTGTTGGTGGGAATGCAAATTGGTGCAGCCGCTCTGGAAAGCAGTGTGGAGGTTCCTCAGAAAATTAAAAATAGACCTACCCTATGACCCAGCAATAGCACTGCTAGGAATTTATCCAAGGGATACAGGAGTACTGATGCATAGGGGCACTTGTACCCCAATGTTCATAGCAGCACTCTCAACAATAGCCAAATTATGGAAAGAGCCTAAATGTCCATCAACTGATGAATGGATAAAGAAATTGTGGTATATATACACAATGGAGTACTATGTGGCAATGAGAAAAAATGAAATATGGCCTTTTGTAGCAACGTGGATGGAACTGGAGAGTGTAATGCTAAGTGAAATAAGCCATACAGAGAAAGACAGATACCACATGGTTTCACTCTTATGTGGATCCTGAGAAACTTAACAGGAACCCATGGGGGAGGGGAAGGAAAAAAAAAAAAAAAAGAGGTTAGAGTGGGAGAGAGCCAAAGCATAAGAGACTCTTAAAAACTGAGAACAAACTGAGGGTTGATGGGGGGTGGGAGGGAGGGGAGGGTGGGTGATGGGTATTGAGGAGGGCACCTTTTGGGATGAGCACTGGGTGTTGTATGGAAACCAATTTGTCAATAAATTTCATATATATAAAAAAAAAAAAAGAAAAAAGAAAAATAAGAGTTAAGGAAAAGCAACCTCATCTCTTAATATATTTCATACCCATCCCTATTAGCTATGGAATAAATTTGACTTAAATCCCAAAGGCAAATACACTAACTCAGGTTAACTCTTTTTCTGTACTTGAAATCCACTTGATGACTTCAGTGGAAATTTTCTCTTCACAAAGCAGTAAGTTAGAAAACAAATAAACATTCTAAAAAAGTAAATCCTTTCAGGTTGTTGACTATTATGGTGGAGATGCTCCTTATACCCCTGACATCTGTTCTCTTCAACAGTCACAGAAGTTTTAATGGGACAAATGGATGCCCAGACTCCCTTGCAGCTAAGAGTGACCATGTGACTAGATCTGATGAATGGCATATGAGAAAAACTGATAAACTTCCACACTGTGCCCTGAAAAGGAATATGCCCTCCCCTTCCTGTTTCTCTTTTTACAATACCATGATAACAAGGTGGTAGCAGGAGTAGGGATAGCCATCTCAAGTTAAAGAGAGCAAAGCAACAAAATAGAAAGGTCCTAGGTCCCCAGCACCATGAAGACACTGTAAGTATGCTGCACTGCTTACATCTGAACTATTAAAAACCACTGCTATGAGTCTGTTATAGCAGCCAAACTGATCCTAACTAATATGATGATGAAATCTATGATAGATCAAGGAAAAGATTTAGGTATCATCATAGAAATAATATACAGAATTCCTGCTGCTGTACATGAGAAACCATGAAGCATGGGCTGTAAAGAACAAAGCCACATTCGTTTTTACCTGCATTGACGCTCCCTCCACTCTGGCCACACAGACCACCCAATCCAGGCAAGTCATGGCCACAGGCACTGCTACAAAAAAAAGCCTTTAGAGAAAGTCTTGAAGTGTCTTCTCACCCAGCCTTGTGAATTCACCCAGCATGTGAATTCAATACAGATAATTACCAACACTCACCCTGTATCCATTTGACTAATTTTCAGATTTTCCAGGGATAAGCAATCCCTTAACTGTCTCATGCAATAAAAAACAAAATAGTGAGAGATCAAGGTATGCTACCCTACCAGACCAAATGGAGCCAAACATAGACCAACAGATGAGGAACCTTCATGGTTGGGAAAGATAAATGATGACTTTGTCCATGGCTCTTACTTAGACAAGCTACAAGGGCTACCCAATATTAAAGGAGGAGGAGAAAGGAGTGGTGAGTTAGATTTCCCAGGACCCCTCCTTCTTTGCAGTGTACAGCTGGATCAGAATAACTTTAAAGTTCCCTAACACAATCACAAGGCTTTGGTTAGCCTACAGCTCAGTTTGCTTCCAAGATGACCTAAGATTTCTTTCTGTCCTTCTGAGAGCAGGTTCAAAAGGATCCAGAAATGCAATTCAGACCAAGCATATACCAAAAAGGCATACACCATATCTGAAGATTTTACCCAATAACCTATATAACTTACACTTGAAATGAGGAACACATGAAGAAAGGGTGTCACTGCCTATGTGACACCCAAATTGTTGTAGTTATGGGATCATTTCCAAATAGCTTCATCGAAAAGACTTCACCTCCAACTTTATTTTAAAGGAATTTTGCCTTTGAAGACACAAAAGAGGGTCACATGGTAATGAGGAATACATAGTCTTATGATCATGACAGAGCAAAAGAATTCTCCAGAATTTTCAGTATAGGAAAATGACTTTCAAACTGTTTTGAAAGAACATACAGTCTATACAGCAACTCGGTACCTGCGTACTCACTCACTCATACACACACACACACAACTTACACATATACCCTCAAAATGCAGCAAATAAGAACTGAAAAGTTTCACAAAACAATACTTATTCTTACTACGTAATAGGCTATCATTTTAGTCTGTTCTATTTCATTGAATGGAAAAAGATAGATGCAGGGAGACCAAATTACGCTAGTGGTCCTGGGTAAGAGATGATGGTAGGCTGGGCCACAGTGGTCACGACAGACACAGAATTAGAGGCACATTATGGGCTCAGTCAGTGGAGCATGTGACTTGATCTCGGGGTTGTGAGTTCCAGCCTCACACTGGGCATAGAGCTTACTTAAAATAATAATAATAATCATCATCAGACTTAAGATACAGATTTTGGAGGTTAAAATGACAGGAGTGGAAATGGATGGGCAATGAGAGGGGAGGGGAGGGAAGAGAAGGAAGTGTCAAGAGGCAGTAGTGACCTATGAAAGCACTGTTATTTTGTTATCCCTGTGAACTGCATTCCAAAGTAGTAAAAACATGCTCATAATTCGATTTCTCAAACGTTTATTCGGTCCTACTAAGCACAAGGCCATAACTTAGGTGCTAAGGATACAGAGGTGGAAAAGCAGACATGATTCTTGCTCTCAAAGAGTCACAGTGTACCAGGGAAGATGCCCCTAAACAAATATTTTAAATGGAAATAAGCACTGAAAAAGGCCATGCCCTGGAGCATGGGAACATGGAGCAAGGAAGTCCCTCCATCAGCAAATGATCAGCAAAGGTCTCGCAAAGGAAACAGCATTTGAGGTGAGACCTGGGCATTTCAAGCACATGGGGTAGCGTGTATGAAGGTGTAGGAGCAAAGTAAAATACAGCTGTTTAAGAAACTAAATGAAGTTCATTTTGGATAAAGTATGTGTACAATTTATTTCCTTTTTTAATTTTTACTTTAGTAAACATTTAGTTATTGTCTGCTAAACACCAATGCTAAGTGTAGAGAATATAAAGATGCCTGGGCATACAATATAATATCATTTAAAAACTCTCACAAACAACACTTTATATTTTCTATGTAAATTTGTATCTGCATATAAAAGTATTTAAACTAGAATATTATTTGCATCATTGTGTTCATTGTTTAATAACCACCCATATGTCACATGTATAATTAGTAAACTATAGACAGAAACGGAAAAAGGAGGTTTATCAAAATGCTAAGCGGTTCATTCTAGATGCTGGAAATGTAGATGATAACTATTTTCTTCTTTGAACTTTCACTGGTTTCTAACATTTAAAAAATAAAGATGGTGCTATGAAGTCACTTTAGTACATAGATAGTATGGGATGATGCCAGTCCTCATCTATTTCCCATCCTGATAAATAACCCACCCTTTCTCAGTCCACTCTCTATGCTGCCCTGAGAATAAAAAACACCAAGTAAGATTCTTCCTATTTATGCAGCAATAAACATATTTAACTGACTGCAGCTCTTTTATGTAGCCAAAACAGGCTATACTGAAATATTGCATGCTTGGGAAAACTTCTTGAGAGTTTGAAAAGCCTTAGACAGTTTTATCTTCCTACTCACCCAGAGTAAGCACTAGGTTCAAACAAGAAAAAAAAAAAAAAAATGCTGACAATCCATATTACAAACAACTTGACTACTTGACTATTTTAAGTAATTAACAAACTGGCCTTAAACACATAAGCTTATGCTTGCTTAAATATAAAGCACAAATATACTTTAACAATCAGGTTAAATAGGCTTGAGGATTTAGACTCAAAAAAAAAAAAAAAAAAGAAAAAAAGAAAAGGATAGGACAAATGTAGATAGAAAAGCACACTCCTATACATCTGTGGCTCTTAGAATTAAAAAAGCAAACATATGACAGAATGAAAATATAAGTGTTCTCTTTATGGTTCCTTGTGTCCTGCATGCATGGAACTTCACTATATGACCAGGGATATGTGCAGAATAGAGACTGGGAAAACTTTCAAATCCGATGATGTCACAGTTACCCAGTGATAGGGTAACCTGCATGCTTATAATGTAAATTAAGGGGGGGGGGGGAGAAAACATCAATTGTGTCAGAATTGGAGCCCCAGAATTTTGAGCCTCCCCTTCTTTTCCAATATCACTCTCCCATAAACTGCTACTCTGTCTGGTCACTGTGGCAGCCAGGAAGGAATATGGTAATTAGGGTCTGGGGCCTTGAGGTGACCTATCACCAGCTGTATGCCTCACCAACTCACTTTCAGGCCTCAGTTTCCTCATCTGTAAAAACAAAGAGGCTAGATTCAATTTCTAAGGTCCTTTCTATGCCCAACACTCATGTTTCTATAAGTTGTTCAATTGTTTCTCTGGGATTTCAGCAAATACTAAAATAAAATTGTAAAAAGTCACTCAGGTTATTGCTCTAAACATGTGAGACTCTAAACGTTAAAAAGAAATAAAGACTTTGCTTTTATTAAACAACTGGTTACAAAAGGAAACAAAGAAGCTGGAACAAGTGCCAATCACGTCAAAGAACATTTCATTATAGGTAAAGAACCAGAAGCCACTGCTCTTCCAATTCTTGTGTTCACAACTCCACTGCCGACCATCTCCTGCACCACAAAGTCAAGCCCAGAAGTTTTCTACGGAGAGACTCTCAAGAAGCATGTGGGAGGAGTGCCAATTTGAAGGTGTGCAGATTCTGCTCAAGCCCAGGGGGGAAAAAAAGCTACCTTGTAAACAAGTTGTCCCTGTTTTCAGAGGCTCAAAAGAAAAGTCTCAGTACAGTCCTATCCTACCTCAATTGGAAGGGCACCTGTACCACATAAAAATCAAACACTTTTAAAAGCTTCTATCACAGGGGTGTCTGGGTGGCTCAGTCAGTTAAGCATCCGACTTCAGCTCAGGTCATGATCTCACAGTTCATGAGTTCGAGCCCCACGTCAGGCTCTGTGCTGACACCTCAGAGCCTGGAGCCAGCTTCAGATTCTCTGTCTCCCTTTCTCCCCCTCCCTGCTCACGTTCTGTCTCTCTGTCTCTCAAAAATGAATAAACATTAAACAAATTTTTTAAGCTTTCATCACAAAAATACTAAAGAAACCATGCATAAGTGAAACAAACATTACATTTCCTTAGCAAGTCGTACAAATAAATCGCTTAAAGTTCTATCACATTCACATTTCTTGTTAAAGTTTATGTATTTCTTTTTCTATAGAAATTGCCAAAGAATCATTGGAGTGACCTGGTCTTTTGTTCACACCTTCTATGTTTAAAACCTCCATACTGGGGCGCCTGGGTGGCTCAGTCGGTTGAGCGTCCGACTTCAGCTCAGGTCACCATCTCCCGGACCGTGAGTTCGAGCCCCACGTCGGGCTCTGGGCTGACAGCTCGGAGCCTGGAGCCTGCTTCCAGTTCTGTGTCTCCCTCTCTCTCTCTGCCCCTCCCCCGTTCATGCTCTGTGTCTCTCTGTCTCAAAAATAAATAAACGTTAAAAATAAATAAAAAATAAAGCCTCCATACTAATAAGCACCCAGCATCTGTTTCCTCTGAGAACATTTCCTTTCAGCAATGACAATATGCTACTAAAATCACCCCCAGCAAAAAGGGAATAATTTTTATCAGTAACCTCACTCTTCTAGGGACCACGCAAGTCATTTAGGTTCAAAACATTGCTCCTGAGAAAATTAATGCTTAAGTAGTAGGCACACCTGGTTCATTGCTGAACTGAGAATATTTTTAAATAAGCTTTCAGATTCAGTTGAAATCATATTTGCCACCTGCTATATAGTACCTACAAGGGAAAGTTTCTTGGTGATGCTGACCTCAACCACATAATGACCTACAGCATAAATGCCTCTCTTCCCTCTCATGACTTATAATGGCTTCATCATGCATGAATTCATCTACAATGATTCTTAAACTTGCTTATATTTTAGCCTCTACAAAGTCACCAGTCACTCATCCATAGCAACCAGGTGGATAAATACACCTCAAGTCATCCTAATTACAAAAACTATTTAAAAATTGTGTGGGAGGCTTGAAAGTAATGGGAAAATAATAAATTACAAAGCAGTATCTTAAAGAAAATGTAATCTTTCAGTCATAGTAATAAGCCTACACATTTGGATAACCAAATCAAGATTTCATGTATAAACTCAAACTTTTATATAAAAGTTTTATAGTTTTATATACACTATGAACCATCAGAGAATGTAAGAGCAGGAATCCAAGAAAATCTGACACCCAATCTTGACTCACTTAAAATATATTTATTTACTGCTCACCGACTCCACTTCTGGAACTGTGATAAGGGATGAATACACAATGCAGAACAAGGTAGGTGTGGTCCTTGGCCACATGGAGCTTACATTTTCATTCTTGCTACATTAATTGTCTCCTTTGCTAGACACGATGTTAAGAGACCAGAGGTAAAAAGACACACCTTTCAGTTCCTTCCCAGGGCGATTTGTTACAAGACGACAAGAAATGAGTAGATGACCATCCTTGATCAGGCCACCCTTCTCCATGGATCTCTCTAGGAGCTCCTGTTCCCAATAACCTCACTCTGTAAACAACCTAAGCATGTACAAAACCAGAAGGAATTTGGATACATTTAGATTGACATTATAATGAAAGAGAAAAATAGTAACTGATGAATTAGAACACTTTTGCTTGTACTAGAAGAAGATCTGGGAAAAGTAATCTATGGAAACCAATTTAAAAAAATTCAGGGCCACCTTGCTCCTTTCACTTTACAAATAAACAAGAGATTATAAAATAGACAATTGGTAATCTTTATAATGTGAACTCCAGCGTCAATTCCCTTACCTTTTAACCTGTGTGACTTAGCAGTTCTCGCTCAAAAATTCTCAGAAAGGACAAAATGGCAAGAAAAAATAAAGAATAAAGAAAAAACTAACCAAAAATAATAAAGGGGATAAATGTAATGGAATTAGACATAAAGTGAATCATGTCTGGCAAAGATACCCCCCCCCAAAAAAGTCACTACTAGTAGCCTAATGAAGATAGTAATGGTCCTCTGTCTTGACCTAAAACTGCCTCTTGATGGAGATAATTGTAAGTCACTATTGGTAAACTGATAAGCATCTAGATACTAAGAGAAGAGAGATTAAAACTGACACACTTAATTTGAAGTCAGGAATGTTTAAACGCAAATGAATTCCATGGGTATGTTCTACTACAACTGGTGTAGAGAGAAAATACCACCAGAAAACAACTATGAGGTGCAATTTACAGGTTTTTGGTAAGGACTTCAATTTGCAAATGTCCTGCATTTATGCTCACTCTTCCTTCTGCCACAGAAGAGGAGCCCTTCCTCTGGCCTGCAGTGCTCCGCGCAGAGGCAGCATCAGCAAAGAGGAAAGGCAGTATAAAGTTGGTGGCCTGTGAATCTAACTGACCTCAGTTCAAATCACGATTCGATCACGTGACTTTGGACAAATTACTTCATCTTTGCTGAGCCACAATTTTTTCACCTGAGAAAACTTGCAGGGTGTTTTGGAGGTGCAAAATGTTTGCACGTGTTGTTCTGTTGAAGTAAGCATTTGTATGAAGAAAAAAAATAAAGCCCCATAAAAGTAGTACCTGAGTACATTATATGTTTATTAGAGAACAATGGCTGGATCATCAAATAAAAGGTATTTATTTCTTCAGGTAAAAGCATTAGCCATGCCAAAAGAAAGGGACTAGTAATAACAAATCAAAAGAGGACAGTAGACTTAAGGATGTCCATTGCATGCAATAAAATCAGGAAAGCCTATCTTCTAGGTCATGGGCTACCTGTTAAACAGAGTGATACTTTTCTACTGCTTTGAACTTAACCATGTTCTAGGATTTCACTGGTTAGGGACTACCATATTTACTGATACTGGCTAATTGACAAGAATTATGGAGTGGCAACACTGAAGCACTGTCTTAGGTGATTTAAGTTTTAAAAAGCAGAATAAAGGAAAAATATAACTTAATGCCAGAATTGGACTACAGGAGTAAGTTATATAACATTCATTGAAAACAAAAAAAAGAAGAGCTGAAATTGCAAGAAAAAAAATCATGAGAAAAAAGGGAAGAAAAAATGAATTTAAATGTAGAAGGTAGGTTTAAGAGTGTTCACTAAAAAATTCTTATAACTTTTCTATACATTTAAAAATTATCATTAAATATTGGAAATAAAAGAAAAATAAATTATATTAGGTAAATTTCTCAGACAATAGGAAAATATAATTCTGAGAGTAAAGGTACCTAGGGCCTGATATAGTAAGAATGCTGGCCAGACCACAAACAGGATATATGTTAAGAGAAGTGAGGAATGATACTCACTTTAATACTTATTTTTTTATTTTGCTCTGTTTTGTCCCTTAGCAATTTGGATATCTTCATGACTCCAATAATTTTGAAACTCATATAAAAGAAAATCCATAATACCACACTAGACCTAAGAGCTGACTCAGTCAACCCTAATCCTATAAATTATCCTTATCCTTTAACTCCATATAGACACTATTTGACTGCACTTACAACTAAGGCCCAATCTCAAATTTCAGTTATTAAAATGCCATAAATTCTGCAAAAATAGTTTATCATAAAAATTAACAGGCAAGTGGATAGCTTTCCATAGAGTGAGAAAAATTCTACTAAATGATAACCATTAGCAAGGAGAAGCTTCATAAGCTTTAACTCTAATATTCACAAAATTTGGGTGTCAACACAGCACTCTTTTTTTTTTTAATTTTTTAATGTTCATTAATTTTTTGAGAGAGGGAGACAGAGAGCACGCGAGAGGGGTAGGGGCAGAGTGAGAGGGAGACAGGATCCAAAGGGGACTCTGTGCTGACAGCCTAATGTAGGGCTCGAACTCACAAAGCATGACATTGTGACCTGAGCTGAAGTTGGGAGCTTAAGGGACTGAGCCACCCAGGTGCCCCAGCACTCTATTTGTTTTTTAATGTTAATTTATTTTTGAGAGAGAGAGAGAGAGAGACAGAGAGAGTGAGTGGGGGAGGTGCAGAGAGGTGGACAGAGGGTCTGAAGCAGGCTCCGCCCTGACAGTAGAGAGCCCCATGCCAGGCTCAAACCCACATACCACAAGATCACCACCATCTGAGTCGAAGTCTGACATTCAACCAACTGAGTTACCCCAGCGCCCCTATTTTTTTTTTTAGTTTAATAGAAAAGCATAACTGTTATCATTAAGTAAAAGCTAAAGGCAATATGGATTTTAAGCTAACAATGTGGCCACTTAAATATATGTGTAAATGAAACAGACCAGGTACTCATCTGCAACCCAAAAAAGGAATTAGACAATATTGGACTATTCACCATAACCCTATTTATTCTTGAAACAATAACATTTTGAATTGGCAAAAGAACACATCTCTAGTATCAGAACACTTACTGCATAGCTTTTTTAAAATACCACATTACTTAGCATTCTGCTGTGTGCAAAATTGGCTTTTAAAAAATTAAGATAGCAGGGTGCCTAGGTGGCTCAGTCAATTAAGCAAAGGACTTCAGCTCAGGTCATGATCTCACAGTTCATGAGTTCGAGCCCCATATCACAGGCTCTGTGCTGACAGCTCAGAGCCTGGAGCCTGCTTCAGATTCTGTGTCTCCCTCTCTCTCTGCCCCTCCCCTGCTCATGCTCTCTCTGTCTCAAAAATAAATAAACATTAAAAAAAATTTTAATAAACAATTAAGATAGCCTATTAAAGGAAAAAACATCCTTCTCAAAAAAAATCTCAAAACTCTTCAAAAGATCAAAACTAAGAAATAAGAGTGAGACAGGGGAAATAAAGAGAATATAACATTGAGAACCTAAAAAAAAAGAAGGGCACAAAATAAATAAGAATATTGGAAAGTTAAAATGTCCCTGAAAACATCATGTGACACACAATTCCTGTAGCACAATTATCTGAGGTATCAGCTTTGCTGTTCCTTACCTACCTTGCTTTCTCAGATTCTGGCCCACTCTCTAATACTTCATATTCATTTCTCTTAGTTAGTGTTGACACTAACCCTATTTCTGCCCTATTTTTATGTGATACAGGGTCTCTAATGGGTTTGACAGTTCGTGGAATAAGCAACATTTTTGTTTGTTTTTTTGAGAGAGAAGGCATGTGTGAGTGGGGGAGGGGGGAAGAGAGAGGAATAGAGAGAATCCCAAGCAGGCTCCTGCTGTCAGCACAGAACCCAATGTGGGGCTCAAACTCACGAACTGTGAGATACGAACTGTGAGATCATGACCTGAGCCAAAATCAACTAACTGAGCCACCAAGATGCCCCGGAATGAGCAACTTTTTAAAAGAACATGATTTCAGGGATCATGAAAATCCTATCTTGATCCCTATTCTTTATGCCTCAAATACACTGCTTTCTTCACCAGACTACAAATGCCTGTAAGTGAATATAAACATCACCTCAAATTCACATTAAGAGATAAGGAGAAAAAACATGGTTTTTCCTTTAATCAGGGTTGCAAATAGGAAGTAAAAAGGCTTCTCAAAATAATCAAAGCCAACAGACCCTAAAGGGATCTTTTCCCAAAGATGGGAAAGCAAGGTCACAAGAAAAGTGGGACTAGAAAATACAGTGTAACCAGGAAACTTATGGCCAGCCCAGGCAATGTTATTACTCTTTACAGAATGGTAAAGATAAAAATTAGAAACACAGGCTCCCCCAGCAAGGAAGCACATTAAAGCTCTGATTAGTCTGTCAAAAATAAAACCTATCCAAAGGATGGTGGGGAGTTTTGGAAGGCTGCCCACAGCCCATCTATGGCAGCTGCATGTCTGCAGGGAGCTCCAACAAGAGCAGTGCGGGCTCGGTGCTGGACAAAGATGCAAGCCAGACGGGAAGATGTACGCAATTTAAGGTAAAAGCAACAATAACTGATGTCTTTGGAATAAGGAGCTATGGTTCTTTAAATTTACAAGTGCAAGTGTAGGGGGCGGGGGCGCACACTTGTAATGGCAATGACGGCCTCGCTGGCAGCGTTAAGTTAAAAAAAAAAATAGCAGTCAAGAGGTCAGAGTACAAAGAGGCTCATCCTGTGCAGCCTGGAGACTAAGGCAGATGGAGCACAGCACTTTCTGGACTCAAGTGTCTGCTTCACAGAAAGTCCAGGGATCATAATGAGTCCCTGGTGAGTATACAGCATATGGAACTAGGATGTTACTTAGATTGCACCCCACACATAAATCCCTTATTTTGAGTTTACCTAATTGCCAGTATATTAGAAGATTGTGTTTAAAATAACTGTGACAGGGGCGCCTGGGTGGCGCAGTCGGTTAAGCGTCCGACTTCAGCCAGGTCACGATCTCGCGGTCCGGGAGTTCGAGCCCCGCGTCGGGCTCTGGGCTGATGGCTCAGAGCCTGGAGCCTGTTTCCGATTCTGTGTCTCCCTCTCTCTCTGCCCCTCCCCCATTCATGCTCTGTCTCTCTCTGTCCCAAAAATAAATAAACGTTGAAAAAAAAACAATTTTTAAAAAAATAACTGTGACATTGCATCAAGATGCAATGCCCTGAAGCTATGACATATCTGCCAATCAAAGCATTTAAAATTACTCACAGCAGTATGAAATAACGTAAAAGTTTTTCAAAAATGCTGTAAGCAGGTACCTTCAATGAAATATGATGATCCCTACTACATAATTCTAAAAAAGAATGAGAAGTTGGGAAGATAAGGCAACTTAAAATGTCATCAGATTATTATAAATATTATTTTGTATATCTATTTTTAGACGCTTGACCAGTAAGAGTCAATGGTCTGTCAAATAATATAGGCATAGCATTATGTGACATTCCATCAGTTTGACAGAAGACTCTTAAAATGGTATGATATTAGTGCAGAAAGAGTTAAATATATAAATAGAACAAAAAGGAGACATGGTGGTTTAAAAATGCTTCTGCAAATTCCTTGACAGTCCTTTCAAAATGATGAGCCTAATTCCCATCTTCATAAGGGTGAGCGGATTTAGTGACCAACTTCTAGCAAAGAGAAGGTGGTATAAATGATGCTATGTGATATGTGAGTCATGAAAAGGATAACTCCCTTGTAGCTCTCTCTCCTAATCACTACTTGTAGGCAAGCCAACACCATGTCATAAGAACAGCCAGCCACATTGGGGCGTCTGGGTGGCTCAGTCGGTTGAGTGTCCGACTTCGGCTCAGGTCATGATCTCACAGCATGAGTTCAAGCCCTGCGTCAGGCTCTGTGCTGACAGCCTGGAGCCTGCTTCTGATTCTGTGATTCTGTGTCTCCCTCTCTCTCTGTCTCTCCCCCACTCATGCTTTGTCCGTCTCTATCTCTTAAAAAATAAAATAAAATGTTAAAAATTAAAAAAAAAAAAAAAAAAGCCAGCCACAGTAGAGTCCCACTTGGAAAGGAATTGAGGCTTCCCTCTCCCCAGTAGCCAGCATTACCATGGCCAGCCCTGTGAGTAAGCCAACTGCAAGGCTGATTCTCCTCTGTCAGGTAAGCCCTCAGATGACTGTGGCTTGGGTTGAAATCTTAACTTCAACCGGAAGACAGATCCTGAATCAGAAGTGCAGAGCTGAGCTGCTCCTAAATTACAGACCCACAGAAACTGTAAGAGATAATATATGTTTTAAGCTGCTAAGTTTTGGGGTAATTTGTTTTGCAGAAATACCTAATAAAATAGTAGACCCAGAAATAGATCCAAAGACACAAACTTATATGATAAAGATATTAACATTGAGAAGAAGGGACTTGAATTAACAAAGGTTGCTGAAATAACTACAATTTGTACGGGGGGAAAAAATCAAAGGTGGATATTTACTTAACTCATTATAGAAAAATAAATCTCACACAATTCAAAAATTAAATATAAAAAATAAAAATATAAACACAAAACTGGGGGTGCCCAGGTGGCTCAGTTGGTTGAGTGTCCAACTCTTGATTTCAACTCAGGTCATGATCCCAGGGTCATGGGATAGAGCCCCACGTCAGTCTCCATACTGAGCATGGAAACTGCTTGGGATTCTCTCTCTCTCTCTCTCTCTCTCTCTCTCTCTCTCTCTCTCTCTCCCCCTCCCTCCCTCCCCCTCTGCCCCTCTCCCCTGCTTGCACACTCTCTCTCTCTAAAATAAAAATAAAAATATATATATGTTTTTTCTTCTATTACATATATCTAATAAAAATATATATGTTATGTATATAAAATAAAATAAAACAAAATAAAATAAAATAAAATAAAGGCAAACAGTCTTTTAGGGGTAGGAAGAGGCATTTCAAACATTTAATAAAGCCCAGAAAACATAAAAGAAAATTACTGATGGGTCTGCCTACATAAAAATCAACACATATCACAAATAAGGTTAAAAGATAATCAGCATGATATAAAAAGCTGCAATATATATTAATCCTCAAAGCTTCATATCTTGAAAATTATGTAATTCTTATAAATTATAGGGGAAAAAACAAATGTTCTGAGTGAAAAGTGGGCAAAATACGTGAAAGGCATTTCACTGAAAGCAAATATGGATAGTTTACAGAGATATAAAAAGGTGTTTAACCACACTAACAACAAAAGACAAATAAAAATCACCTTTTTAACCTATCAAACTGGCAAAGATTTAGAAAACAAAAAGCACCCAGGGTGGAAAAATACCACATCTCATGCTCTCCTGGTGCTATAAATGGGTGAAACCTTTCTTGAAGGTAACATGGCAAAATGTGCCAACATGTTACATGAACACACCTTCTGTGCAGAGGCACCAATTCTAAGGTGTGAAGACAGGATCAAGGATTTTCTAATCCTTACTCTAATAACCTGAAAACAATCTATAAAAGGGTCTATGGATACATAAACAACAGACTGACATGCATCAAGTAGAATCATTTGTAATGATTAAAAAGGATATGGTGTACCTATACTGCTTGACATATGGAGTTGGAAAACTCTAAGTATAATGGGAACTCATTTGAAATTTTATACGCACATAGACTATTATTATCATCATCATAATTATCGAAAGAGGTCAGGTGAGGAAGAATATGAGCCAAAATGATGACAGCAGTGTTTATAGGCAGTCAAGGAATTTTTGCTTTCTTCTGTGTAATTTTCCATATTCTCTGAATTTTCTTTTTTTTTTTTAATTTTTTTTTTCAATGTTTATTTATTTTTGGGACAGAGAGAGACAGAGCATGAATGGGGGAGGGGCAGAGAGAGAGGGAGACACAGAATCGGAAACAGGCTCCAGGCTTTGAGCCATCAGCCCAGAGCCTGACGCGGGGCTCGAACTCCCGGACCGCGAGATCGTGACCTGGCTGAAGTCGGACGCTTAACCGACTGTGCCACCCAGGCGCCCCTCTGAATTTTCAATAGTGGGTACATATTTCCTTTGCAAACTAAAGCAAATTAAGAGTAGTCTTTCCTGCTACCACAGAGATTTCTTTAATGCGAATTAGCTCATATGCAGGAAAATGACGTCAGTTGTGTTGGCTCCAGCAGGAGCGAGTTTCCTCACACTTAATGGGAAAGTTCCATCCGGCGGCTTCAAGGCTTCCACTTGTCTAGTCTATGTTAAGCTACTTGAGGAAGCTGAGGGTGCCGATGAAGGCACAATATTTTCCACTGTGTTCAGAATAAAGTAAAACTCGTAAGTCAACAACCTTTTTAACCTTGACAAAATTAGTCTCTGGGAGAAGTGGGACTATGAAGACACAACTGTCAGGAGGAAAACCAAGGTTTAAGACTGCCTAAGGTGAACTGTGACACTGGGTATAAATGCCAGTTGAGATTTGGCCATTTTGTGCGTGTGTTATTCTGTGTACGACATTCCACTGGTCTCAAATGATCTGTTCTCATCTGTTCCTAACGCTCTATTCCCTGTAAGCCCTATCACTCATAGCACATGACTTTGCAGAATTAAAGATTTTTCAGGAATGCAAACATGGCATTAATAGAGAAGTGCCTATGCTATTCTGAGTAAAATGCAAAGAGGTAGAGAAACATTCCATAAGTAAAAACAGAAAGAGAAAGAAAACTTTAAACTTTATATTGCTTCAGCCATGGTTTCTAATGAAAGATGTGAAACACAGGGCAAAACCATTTCAGTATTTGTGATTTGCTCCATACATTTTTATTGCATGTTACATATCTAACGAAAAAGAAACGGTCTTTGCTCCACTATCCACTTAAAAAATCCAAACAAGACAGAGAATTAAACAGGCATCCACTGTGGAAAAGGCAGTGATCCAATCAACATTTTTTTTTTTTTTAGTTTGTATAAACAGGAAAGAGATTTCTTTCTTTCTCATATAAAAGAATTCCAGAGGTGGACAGTTCATACTGACTCTGCACTGCCCATCATGGCAATTCACCCATCATCTTTCCTTTTTTAAGGAAATACTACTTTATTGCAGTATAATCGACATACAAAAAGTTGTACATATATAATGGATACACTTTGATAAGTTTGGAAATAAGTATATACCAGTGAAACCATCACCACAACATATTCCATAAACATATGGGACACCTCCAAAAGTTTCCTCCCACTCTCTTTTGATCCCATTAATTTTTTTTAATGTTTATTTATTTTTGAGAGAGAGATAAAGAGTGAGCATGGGGGAGGGGCAGAGAGAGAGAAGGAATGAGAGAATCCCAAGCAGGCTCCACACTGTCTGCGCAGAGCCCAAGACAGGGATCTATCCTACAAACAGTGCCATCATGACCTGAGCTGAAACCAAGAGTCGGGTGCTTAACTGACTGAGCCACCCAGGTGTCCCTAATCCCATTAACTTCTGAACAGAGTATTCAATTATATACCCTCAGTTGGGATGGAGGGAAGAAGAAATGCAAAAAATGAGGGAAGCAGCTCTGAAACTATATTAGATACATTGCAGCCTTGACCAAAAGAATAAAAGTATTAGTTGGAAACCATGGTGCTCTGTGGAAAAGGGGAGACACAGGGGAAAGTGAAGAAAAAACCCTCTAGAGACCGAAAAGAAAAGATACCCCAGTATCTTGTTACCCCAGTAGTAACAAGAACTTCTAGTATCTGGATCTTAGGTTCTAATACTATTCTTCACTAAAAGCTCTTCAGAGAAAAAATTGATTCCAGGGCTGGACCTGGGAAGGTATAAGATGAACCTGGAACATTTTGTTACACCTCTAAGTAAAGAGATGCTCAGAAAAATGATAGAAGAACATAAAAGGTCGCAGGGGCCTGCTTGAAGGTGTTCCTGCACTAAATATGGGAAAATCTGGTCACTAAATAATTAAGGTCAGTAATAATTATAAACTATGAAAAAGTACCTTGAGATTTGCTTATTTTATGAAATTGGGTATTGGGGCACCTGGGTGGCTCAGTTAGTCAAGTGTCTGACTTCAGCTCAGGTCATGATCTCGTGGTCCATGAGTTCAAGCCCCACATCTGTGCTGACAGCTCAGAGCCTGGAGCCTGCTTTGGATTTTGTGTCGCCCTCTCTCTGCCCTTCCCTTGCTGGCGCTATCTCTCTCTCTCTCTCTCTCTCTCTCTCTCTCTCAATCTCTCAAAAATAATTAAACATTAAAAAATTTTAAAACAAACAAAAAAAAAGAACTGAGTATTTAGCCTCAAAAGGTAAGTTAAGTAATGCAAATTTAATTTTAGTATAAGTAATCTCATGAAAGTATTTTATAAACTGTTAAGTAAAATAAAATGCATTTTTTTAAAGTTTACAAAATATTATTTTAAAATAAGTTTCCTTTGGGATCATTCCCAGATATATGTTAGAAATTAAGTTAGCTCCCTTGAAGGTTCAAACATTTTTCTTCAGTTCATAAATTATCCATCTATATAATTTTCAAAGTATAATAACTGAGTGAAGTAAATAAAGCTTTCCACTATTTTTCGATTTTATATCTGCATATCCAGCTGTTCTGTGAGTTTGAGATCCACAACAAAGTTGTGAATTTGAACTATTTTAAATGCACACTTTATTATCATCAGTTCTAGTATAAAATGGTCAGACCCCTGGGGTTTGCCAAGAAACAGCTGATGTTGAAATTATCTAAGCCTAAAACGCACTGAGCAGAGAAATGATCACAAAAAAAAAAAAAAAAAAAAGAGAGAGAGAGAGAGAGAGAGAGAATTGAGCTAGCATTTCTTCCTTTAGTATTTACTCCTTTTATGTCAATAAATATTTGAGTACCTGTTACCTGCAGGGCATCATACAGTTTCTATACTGAAAGAATGAAGATATACCTGTGTATCTATATACATATTGAACATTAAACATTGTTCTTTTGAATTAATCTGGCCTCGTGATAAGGTGACAAGGGCCATAAAAGTAAAATGAAGAAAGATAGGTTTTATAGAAAAGATAGGCAACTGGGGATATAATAGAAAGACAAACTATACAGTATTCGATAATTTCTGGTCCTTCTACTCTCAGAGAATGACTGCCCCAAGGTCAACGTGGTAGTTAGCCAAGTGCCATGTACTAAAAAAAAAATACAAACCTCAACTTCCACCTGCTTGAAATCCTTCAATAACTCTCCATTTCCTGTAGCACAATATCAAGCTCCTTAGATTTAGCATACAACTTATCTTTCATTAGCACATCATGCCCTTGCCAAACCCAGCTACATGCAAGTTCTAGAATGCATCATGCTTTTATCTGTTGCTGGGCCTTTATGTATATTCCCCTCTGTCTTCATTACTCTTCCCACCTTTCTTTTTCTTGGAAACTCTTTTTTTTTTTTTTTTTTTTTTTTTTTTTTTTAAGTAAGCTCTACGCCCAATGTGGGGCTTGAACTCACAATCCTGAGATCAAGAGTTGCATGCTCTACCAACTAAGCCAACCAGGTACCCCTGTCTCAGCCAACTCTTATTCATCCTTCAGTCTGCTGAGATATCACCCCACCAGGAAGTCCCCCCTGGCTCTCCAGGTCTGAATTAATTGCTCCTCTACACATTCCCACAAAATCCTATGCTTCCTCTGCTATAGCATTTATCACACTTGACTTTCTCATCCTTACTTCCAATTGGCTGTGAGTTCTTCAAGGGCAGGGACTCTTGTTCCCTGCCAAACTTCAGTGTTTGATTGCCAATACAGTTTTATGGAAGAAATTAATAAATTACTTCCAATAATGTATTATTAATAACAATTTTTAAGTAATTATTTTGGTAAGCTAACCTCATAATTTCCCATCCATGTAGACTATCTGCTTTGTATTCAGAATATGATGGATACTGTGGAGGCATGGATGAAGGGAAAGGCATTACCTAACCACTTGTAACAAATTAGGTGTGTGTGTGTGTGTTGTGTCTGTGTGCATGGGGAAATATGTTCATGTGTCTGACTACCCTCTCTCTCATCTGATAGCTTTACTTGGCAGTTGGAGGATATTTATTGAGGAAGTATTTCTTTTTAAATTATGTATATTTATGTATGTGTATGTTTATGTACACTGAACTTCAAGAGGTGGATTTTTTTTGGTATTTTTTTCTTCCAGAAATCATAGCACAACACTCATGGCTAAAGGCAGTAAAGGTGGGTAAGAAGGATCAAGTAATTTTTCACAACCAAATTCAACTGTAGGACATCAACATTATTTTTCCAGTTAAAAGCTTACTTTGAGGAAGTTTTCAGCTTGTTTTTCCTTAAAAGCAATGTTTTTATCCCAAGCTCCATGGTGTCCTTAAGGATTCCCTAGAAGCATGAGGGCCAAAGGGAGCAAACACAAAGTGACCAAAACTCTGAGCTCTGATTCCCTTCTTTAGTCATAGTTACTCTACTTCTATCGGTTTGGTTTTTTTAATAATAGAATTCCAAAAAAGATTTTCTTTGAAGGGTTCACTACATTAAAAAAAATAAGAAGAAAAAAAAGGTTAAAAACCACCAACTTAAAGGATTAGAGGTGGACTAAGGCTCAAACTATATAATTAGAGCACTAACATTTTTCATATTTCTTGTTTAAATTCACCTCTGTTGGGTTTATAGGCCCTTATTTGTGATAAAATGAGAAATATCATTGGAATGCAGATATCCAGGTAGAGTAAAAACAACATGGGCTTGGGGAAGTGTATTTATTCTCTGATGCAGCAATAAGATTATTTATCTTATAATGTTTAATGGCATTATTTGTGTACCAATCTTCAAGTTAATGATTCATAACAAAGAACACCAAAATAATATAACTGAACAACAGAAAAGCCCACTGGAAATGCCAGCTGCAGCTATGTTTTATATATATTACATGAATACCCCACCTCACTTTAATAATCTCTTAGTAAAAAGATCACCTTAAATGAGAAAATTCACCAAACTCACACATAAGTGGCAATTTTAACTATTTGGCCAATAAAGAAAAAATTGAGAACAGGGTAACTGCAACCAAGGGGCTCCATATCGCAACATTCAGAAGACCAGTGGGAACACCCCAGTAGGGAGAATTTGACCTGCTGGTGAACTCAGCAGTGATAAGCAGAAATGGGAGTCTCAAAACAGAAACCTTCAGCCGTCCTCTGCACAACTGTTGGAATTGTGGAATGGTATTCCACTGCAAGTCAGGTAAACATCTGAAAACAACTTCTAGCTCCGTAACTTCCTAAGTTAGGTGAATCCGAAATCTTTACAATTGAACACATATAATTATTCCTAAGATCTACTGAGTTGAGAAGGAACCAACCTAATTTTCATCTCTTCTGGGAAACCTTACATGAGAACTCTAAGCCCCGGCACTGTCTTCCACTCCCAAACTCCTCTGACATGTACTAGCCACACCCTCATTTGGCACCCAGTATTATTAGTTATCTTTGTATAGATATGTCCATTCTCCCCATCTATGCTCAAAGCCCCTAAAGAGTAAGTACCATGGCTTACTCCTCTCTCCTAAAAGTCTTAGAATTTTGTGAAGCATTTGCAAGCACTAAGCAAGTGTGTCTTGACTGTCTGCTTAATTTTATTTATTTTTTTATTTTTTTAACATTTATGTATTTTTTTAAAAATTTTTTAATGTTTATTTATTTTTGAGAGAGAGAAAGAGAGTGAGTGCCAGCGGGTTAGGGGCAGAGAGAGAGAGAGGGAGACACAGAATCCAAAGCAGGCTCCAGGCTCTGAGCTGTCAGCATAGAGCCTGACACGGGGCTTGAACTCATGGACTGCGAGATCATGACCTGAGCTGAAATCGGACACTTAACCAACTGAGCCACCCAGGCGCCCCTAACGTTTATTTATTTTTGAGGCAGAGACAGAGTGTGAGTGAGGAAGGGACAGAGACAGAGGGAGACACAGAATCCGAAGCAGGCTTCAGGCTCTGAGCTGTCAGCACAGAGGACAACACGGGGCTCGAACTCACAAACTGGGAGATCATGACCTGAGCCAAAGTTGGACGCTTAACCGACTGAGCCACAAGATAATACACCCACCCAGGCGCCCCTTTAATTTTTTTTTGATATTTACTTTTTTAAAAAAGACAGGGTGTGAGTGGGGGAGGGGCAGAGACAGACAGTGACAGAATCTGAAGCAGGCTCCAGGCTCTGAGCTGCCAGCACAGAGCCCCACGTAGGGCTCAGACTGACGAACGGTGAGATCATGACCCGAGTGGAAGTAGGATGCTCAACCGACACTTAACCCCTACTTAACTTTAGATGTGGTTTATATTACCACCTACTTATAATGTTGATGGAGAGACAGTTTGGTATGACTGTGTCAGGCACTCCGTTCCTTTAAATACCAGTCAGGAGCATAAGAAAGAAACCGGATGGCCTGAGCAGGCTGTTTGGAGAGCCACCCAATCTATCTGATATAGCACCTCCCTGTCATTCCCAAAGAACCAAAGGACCCATCTAATTCTAGAGCTAAATCTTTACTTCCCTTCCCATGCTCAGCACCAAAGGAGAAATCAAAAAACTTGGATTCAAGTCCTAGCTATGCCAATGACCCAGCAATTCATTTCATCTGTTTGAGTGGACTACCTGTAAGGTTCTTTGCTTCAACTATCTGTGATTCTGAGTCTAACTTCAGGCCTTTACCTTCCATATCAGAAATCCATAGAATAGCCCCTTCTCCCCACTCCTAAAATTACCTGTCTTTCAATATACATCCCATCATCATCATCACTGCACCTGTGCTCAAAGACCACTTCTGGCTTCTGCTGCAAGGTTACCATGCTCATGAAATCATGTTCACTTGCCTGGTCTTTATACATGTGCTCATTTAACAAACACACATCACATAGCTGGTTGGGTAGTACAAGATAACACACACACTTGGGGAAACTTCTAATATATTCCTGCTGTCAGCAGCAAAGATAAATATAACCCTATTTACAAATAAGTGCCAGTAACAATAAATAAAATTATTTTCATATGGGTCACCAAATAGGTTGTTGTCAACTTAACCAATAGCTTGGTGGCCCTGAGAACAATTCCCTGATCTTTCCAATTTTGTAAGAAACTTATTTTTATTGTTTCATCAACAGCAAATGATATTAGGGAGCATCACGATGGTTGTTACGGTAAATGGCTCAGGAAGAAAATTTAGTAACAATTTTGATGGATTTTAGGGAGTGTATGAGCTAGATAAAAATATATGAGCCATATAGAAATTCAAAGCAATTTAAATTAATATCTATCAGTTTTGAATAATGAAGAAGTTTTTCAGAACCTAATATATCTTTGTTCTGAAAAAAGGCTAGACATATCACCTAAAGACCTTCCCCTTTCCCTAGCCAAGTAATTTGTTATCCAATTAATTACAAAGAAAGATGGCAATCTCACCTCTTCATGAGTCTAGCCAAATGAATCATTTGTGTCTAGCCATAATAAAATCACAGATGAAAGGTCAGTTTTAGTAGTGAGACAGACATAACAGAATCCCCTAGGCAATATTTAAGATGTTATTTTTCCTTGGCCAAAATCATACCAACATTTTGCTATATTAGGTGTTAACATCAGTACAAACATTAGATAGTCATATAAAAATTTTTGACTAACAGTACAGTGAGGTTTTCTTCCATTTTTAATAAGGATAGAGTGATGGGCAGACACTCTCAAAATCAGTCAGATATACTCTTTCACAAATTATTATCAAATCTGTAAACTCTGAAAGAAGCATTAATTGGAAACAGAAAGAAAAACTGTGAAACAATTTTATTGTGAAACCAATGAAATAAAAATTTCATTCTAGTAAAGAATAGTCACTTGCATTATCTAAAATATTGTATCGCTATATCAATGATACTAATATAAAAATTTTCGTTATTCTGTTTTGTTACCTCGATTAATCTCTTACATTCACCTACTCTTATCCCATATTGAAAGATATCAACTAATGTTCACAGTATTTGAGTAACCTTCCTAAGGTCACAGAGACAGTAAGTAGCAGAGCTGAATCCAGATTATGTGCCCCCATGGCCTGTATATTTAAGCACTGTGTTCCCCACCTCCCACTTAGTCACCACTCCCAGTAAATATTCATCACTCCCAATAAACATAACATGAGTTATTGATTTCATAGCTGCTACCACAGCATTCAGATGCAACTTTTATGAGGAGTGTTCTGAATACACAATTAGTTCAATCCACTATGTAAAAGGTAAATGCTCAAGTCTCGTTAATTTCTAATAAATTTTCAAATGCAGAAGGGGTATAAAGGGAAGAAAAGTACAAATCTATATATACAACATCAATTAAGAGAAAAATATCACTGGAGTTGTATTTGGACTTAAGCACTGAAAACATTTATTATCCTGCTATCCTTTCAGCCCCTCTGTATTGGCTCTTAGAACTTCATATTTCACTGTTGAAACACAGGAAAGCTGGAAGATACGTGCATTTCAAAACATCGTGCCCTTTTGCAATTTCCCTTCTACATTTATTACCCGGATCTTTAAACACGCAACTAGGAGCTAAACCAATTCAACTGTATGTGTAAAATGTAAAACTGGAAATGCCAGAAAATCAACATGACCTTTAAAATGTAACATTTTCCACAATCATTTAGTTAATAGTAGAAAGACATTTTATAGTATTTAAAGCATAATCTTCATGTGTAATACTTTCAGCAAACATAAAAGCAAATACAGAACAAAGTACTTAAAAATCAACCACATTTTTTAAACAAAAACTGCAATTAATTTTAAGCTACCACTTTTTTGCAGTAGTTACTTTACCTGTTAAACATTCATAACCATATTGGTGTGCTCCATTTGTCAAATACAAAGCTGATGCAACCATCACCACCCAAGCCCAGTCACCTCCTACAACTGGTAGGGCCTACCACTATGACTAATTCTTCCCCAATTTAGCCATATTAGTTAGCTTGAGAACTAAAATACGTGTCAGACAAAGGCCAAGATGAGCCCTCTCTATAAGTCAACAGGACCACCTTGATTAATTCCAAGGCACTGATCGCAACATGTTTTCTAACCAACCAGACTCCTCAAAGATACTTAAAGAAAGATAATAATTAGGTAGTCGATATTACCATAAAATTAAATTTTATATAAGAGCAAATGTAGTCTTCTATCTTCAGATCCAATCATGTTATTTGTTAAAAGTAAAAGATATGCAAATAAATGCTAATAGGATGGCAAATTTTCCCCAAGAGAAAATCACACTTCAGATAAATCACCACTCTTACAATTTTAATTCCATAATCAAGTAGCAATCCTTGAGAATGTAACTTTCCCCTTTGACTACTTTGATTAAGTATTTTCAGTAGAAGCTGATCAGAAAATAGTTTTTCTTAGATTTTTTTTTCCACTGGATGGTTCCTAGCAGATTAAAATTAGCAAGACAAATGAAGTCAGAATCCACATCATCTCCATTTATTGCCTTTAACAGCTGAAAATTAGGAAAAAAAAGAGATCGAAGAAACAAACAGAACAATCTAATGCCTGGCTAAAGGACAAATTCTACCTTTAAAATTGCGCACGGTTCCTATCAACTCTATGAATTCAGTTCTTTAATGAAAAGAGTGAAAGAGCAAGGTTATAGCTTGCAGAGACAAAATAGTGACATATCAGCCAAGCAACTAAATTAGGTATCTCACCTGTCACGGAGAAAATCAATAAGGCCCGGTGAATTTATATTGTACACTGCTTTATTTAGGGAAAAACTTTGAAATACAACATCTTCAGCTCTTTGTGTACTAAACATATTCTGCTCCATTGGCTGGAAGAAATCTAAGAAAAGATGGCCTCTGTGGCACAGGGCAAACAGGACTCTGCCTTAGTGCAACACAGAAGCAGAACAAGATGAAAGAAAAGGAGCTGGGAAGGGGAGTTTTCCATTCAACATACGTAAAAATAATGGCTTTTTACAGGGAAAGGAATGTAAGTGGCTACCCTAAGAAGAAAATAGGTAGAATCAGCTTGGGTAGAAACAAAACACCAGCAGGATTGAGGAAGCCCTCAAAGTAGTTTACACCCCAAACAAATCAAGAGTGACACAAACTTAGGCAGGAAAAATGTGGCTCAATATTCAAAGACACGCAGAGTCTGACCTGATTCTTTTCCAGCATCATCTTCTTCTCTTTTATGATGGTACCCTTCACATTCCCTCCCTATGCCTTTACTTGTTCTACTCTTTCAGCCTAGGTTTCTTTCCACCCTCTCCACACACTTAATGCTGCAGTCTCCTAATACAAGCTCAAAACTCACTCATACTTTATGAAGTCACAGGCAATCTCCAATCTGTTAGCTATGCCCCATCCTATGGCACCCAAAGCTTTGTTTACACCTCATTTTGGACACTTAGATTATATTCTGTATCAGTCATTTATTTACATATTCATCTTCCCCACCACTATACCTAAGGGTGATTTTTTGAGGGGAGGGGGTATGTTATATTTTTTTAACTGTGGCAAAATACACATGACATAAAATTTACCACATTAACCATTTTTAAATGCACAGTTCAATAGTGATAAGTATACTCACATTGTTGTGCAACCAATCTCCAGAACTCTTCTCTTGCAAAACTGAAACTCTGTATCCATTAAACTCCTTATTCCTCCCTACCCCCTACCCCTGGTAACCAGTATCCTGCTTTATGAATTTGACTACTCTAGGGACCTCACATAAATGGAATTTGTCTTGTGACTGGCTTATTTCACTTAGCAAATGACCTCAAAGATCATCCATGTTGCAGCATGTATCAGAATTTCCTTCCTTTTCAAGGCTGAATAATGTCCTACTACATGTGTATTCCACATTTTGTTTACCAATTCATCCAGCTGTGGACACATGGGTTGCTTCCACCTTTGAGTATTGTGATTAATGCTGCTATGAACATGGGTCTTAGAAACTTTTCAATTATTATTTTTTTTAAGCTTTCTTTATTCTTGAGACAGCACACAGGAGTTGGGGATGGGCAAAGAGGGGGACAGAGGATTCAAAATTGGCTCTGCACTGACAGCAGCGTGACTGACATGGGGCTCGAACTCAAAAAGCGTGAGATCATGACTTGGGCGGAAGCTGGATGCTTAACGACTGAGCCCCCCAAGTGCCCGCCATTTTACATTAAGAGTGCATAAGCGTTATAATTTCCCCACATCCTCACCAATACTTGTTACTATTTTTTTTTAATAGTAGCTACCCTAATGAGTATGAGTTAATAGTATCTCATCATGGTTTTCATTTGCATTTTCCTAATGATTAGTAATACTGAGCACCTTTCCGTGTTCTTATCAGTCATTTGTGTATCTTTGTTGGAGAAATGTCTATTCATGTCATTTGTTCATCTTTTAATTGAGTTATTTGTTTTTTGTTGTTGAATTATAGGATTTTTTTTATAGACTCTGGATATTAACCCCTTATCAGATATATGAACCAGAGGGATTTTTTAAATTCACTTTTCTATTCCCTAACTTTCCATAATGGATTATATGTAATACAGAAATATACTTTGAGTTGAATGTGTTTCTTCCATTAAAAAAAAAATGTTCATATAATACAAAATTCAAAATATCCAAAAGGTAGTATAAAATAGAAAATAAGACACCCTCTCATCCCTGCTCTCCAGCCACTCCCCAGAGGCATTTTATATTTTTTAATTATTCCCTCCAGAGATATTCTGTACATATACAAGAAACTATATATCTTAATTTAGTCTCCTCCAAAATATTAACCTACTAATGCCCACTGTTCTGCATCTTTTTTTGACTTAATAATTATTCCATTTCAGTATGTATCAACTGCCTTATTCATTTTAACTACTACACATTCTACTATACGTACCATAATCTATTTATCCAGTTCCCTAAGAATGGGCACTTAAGTTGTTTCTAATTCCTGCCAACAATACCCTTAAATATATTTCATCCAAGTACAAGATCTGCAGAATAAATCCTAATAAGGAATCAAATGATATGTGTGTTTTAAGTTTTGTTAACTATTTCTAAATTGGTCTCAATGAAAACTGCAAAAATCCATACTCCCATTAGCAATCTGCCTATTTCCCTATACCCTCAATAACACATTGTGTTTTCAAACTTTGTTTCTTTGCCAATCTGACAGACTACTAAATCTAATATTTAGGTCATTCACAATCTAACCTCAATCTACGTGTTCCATGGCCTTTTACTGTAGGCAAATAGTTTCTCATTGGTTCTAAATTAAAGAACAAAGGTACTTCCCAAATGTTTTTGTTCAAACCCTATCGGTTATTTTGAATGGTTAAGATGATCTCTCTGCTCTCCCTGCAAATACAAAAGACCACATTGATTCAACAACTCTTTAGTAAGAGTCTACTATGTTGTATAAAAGTAACTGAATTTTGTGCAATGGAAGATCATAGCAGGGAAGGTCAACCTAGAATGGACAGCGGCCTCTATAACTTTAAGCTATACAGGCATACCTCGTTTTATTGCACTACTCTTTATTGTGCTTCGCAGATAATGCTTTGTGTGTTTGTCTGTTTGTTTTGTTACAGATTGAAGTTTGTAGCAACCTTGTATCAAGCAAGTGTCTTAGTGCCATTTTTTCAATAGCATTTGCTCACTTCAGGTCTCAATGTCACATTTTGGTAACTCTCACAATATTTCAAACTTTTTCATTATTATTATACTCGCTACAGTGATCTGTGATCAGTGATCTTTGATGTTACTATTGTTAATTGTTTTGGAGCACGACAAACCATGCCCATAAAAGATGGTGAACTTAATCAGTAAGTGTGTGTGTTCTGACTGCACATGTGGTGGAAATAGAACTATGTCATGTCTTTGGCCATAGAATACATTTTGAAGACAAAAAAAGAACTTTAAATTAGTACAGATACAAAAAGATGAGATTGCAAGATAATAAAGATGTTAATAAAGGACGTGACTATTAGAGTTTTATCTTGAACTAAACAACATCAAGCATTCTCAAACTCGGAAGTGTAGAGTTTTCTGTAACTATAATGCATTAGTATGTCGCTGACCATTCCTCTAAGTATTTTAAACTAGATGGACACTTTGAAACTAGAATTATATTTAATGTATCACTTGCCTCAAGATTTCAACTTCACAAGACTATTTGCATTCTCTTCCCCCCAAAAATCTTTCTACCTAACTATGCCTTGCCCTACTGGCTTCAATCATCTACCATCTTCAATGGTAGATGTTTTCCTACCATAAACATCTAATAATGTGTCTCTGACTATATACAGAAGGTGGCAATATAATTCGGGCTGTTGAAGGGAGAACTAACATCTCAAGCTAACAACTAGGAAATAAATGTGATCAGGAGCACACAAGCTGAATATCCCAAAGTGTATACCTTTCACAATAAGATACAAGCAGCCTTAATAAACAAGACATATTCAGAAGAAAAAAAATGCATTTTTTCTCTGACACAGCTAAATAATACATCTTTTCAGTAGTATTACCTTCTTAACCCCTAATTATTACTGCCCTTTATTACTTGTCTGCAAAACCAAAAAAAAAAAAAAAATCTAAAAAGTTAAATGTGATAACCCAGTATGACTCATTAACCAAATAATTCCTCACATTTCTTAAAAAATTTTTTAAGTTTATTTATTTTGAGAGAGACAAAGACAGTGTGAGTGGGGGAGGGGCAGAGAGAGAGAGAGAGGGAGACTGAGAGTCCCAAACAGGCTCTGAGCTGTCAGTGCAGAGCCAATGTGGGGCTTGAACTCATGAAACCACTAGATCATGACCTGAGCCTAAACCAAGAGCCAGATGCTTAACCAACTGAGCCACCCAGACTCACATTTCTTTATGAATTAAAATTTACATAGGATTCTAACAAACAGCTTGGATAGTACTCAGAAATAACCATGTGAGCTCCATTTTTCCAAAAAAACGAAATGAAGTTCAGAGACGAAAAGTTCATGTTCGCATAGTTGATAGTAGAGCTAGCACTTGAATAAAACCTCATAAACTCGTTCCATCTTTTCACCATACATCACCACTTTAAAGTCTAGAAATTTATATTTACTGCCTATTTTTTTAAGTTTTAAAATAAAGGTTTTAGTGAAATGTTTAGAATATTAACATCATGCACACGTCTCACACAATCTTCATCTAAAACTTAAACTATTACTGTCGTAACTCATGTGTTCAGACTACAGTACTTCTCTTACACATGAGAAAGAGATTCATAAAAAAGCTAATTAGTTTATGAAGTGCCTCAAACTCCTTCATAATGATACTAAATAGTTATTATTTAACAGAACTAAATAATAATTACTTAGTGTTTAAATGTGACACTAATAAAACTCTCATTAAATAAGCTCTTGGAAAAATACCAAAATGCTTTGTAAATTATCTGCTACACCAGGCAAACTAAAATTTAAGGAAATAAGCTACATTCTGTATGATTCCAACTATATGACATTCTGGAAAAGGCAAAACTATGGAGACAGTAAAAAGATCTACGATTGTCAGGGGCTGAGAGGAGAGAAGGATGAATAGGTAGAATACAGTGGACTTTGAGGGCAGTGAAACTACTGTATGATACTATAATGGTGGACACGTTATCATGGATTTGTTCAAATGCACAATAGAATGTACAATACAAAGAGTGAACCCTAATGCAAACTATGGACTTTAGGTGATAATGCTACATCAGTGCAGGTTCATCAGTTGTAATAAATGTATCATTCTGGTAAGTAATGTTGATAATGGGAGAAGCTACGCATGTGTGGGGGTGGGGGTATATGGGAAATATCCGTACCTTCCCCTGAATTTTGCTGTGAACCTAAAACTGCTCTAAAAAAATAAAATCTATTTTAAAAAATTAACACAAATTATCTGTGACAACTCTAATCTTTTCCTACCAAGTGTTGCTCTACAGGTCCACTATTACCTACTTAGCAAAGAACACCTTTGATTACCATCAACCCTAACCTTCAGTTGAACTCTTCTTTACAGACTCGGTGCCCCTCACAATGCCCACTCTGCCCTTTGTAGCCCACTCATCCTCAAACATGACATCAGTAGACTAAGCCCAAAGACAGGCAGAAAATTTGGTACAGACAACAGACAGAGAAGGCAGGTAATGGAGAAGGAAGTGAAGAATACCTAAAGAGAGAAATCAGCAGGAAAATCCACAAGACAGAGCAGAAAGCAGAAAAGAATCCTGAGATGCTTTGAATTTATTGGTCTACATAATGTGAAAAATGCATAAAATTAAATTTTCCTAAAATGTAAAATATGCTATTACAAACATTCCCCTTCTTTAAAAAAAAAAAAAGTCTTTGCTGTACATGATTCTAAAACCAGAACACCTAAACTTGATAATGTGTTTACAATGTGTCCTCCAGCTACAAGCAAGATGATTTTTCAAAGGCTGACCATAAATGCTACAAACATTTTTCAAAAGGAAGATATATACAAGTGCGTGTGTCAAAGTGTCATGACAAAGACCTACCTCTCGGAATAAATTTTTGGATAAAATTGCAAAGATAAAATTTTTATGATTTATCACATGGAAGAAAGACATTATCTTCTGGGCATTCTTAATCTAAGTCAAAAATATGCTATGACTTACCAAACTAAGCAGGAGTTCAATGAGATTCTGAAACAGTTATACACGAATGACTGTGTGTATGTTGGGGGTGGGGGGGGAGGGGTGCTTGCTTGCTTTGGTCAGCATTGAGAACAGGCTAAGCACCTGGCAGACCCGAACATCTGAGGCATTTAGGAGAGGCTAAGGGCTAGAGTGGCAAATCAAAGACCCATCAGACAGGATTAAAGATGGCTCTGGCAGGAGCCACCACCATCATCAATACCACCTGAGCAAATAATGACCCTCGGCATCTGAAATTTCAGGAGAGGCGTAAAGACTGGAGTTTTGCCAGTGATCCCATTCAGTTCGGTTAATAGCAATTAAACACCAGTGAAGTACCAGGCATTAAGTCACAGGTGCCAGAAGACAATGAAAAGTAAGATGTAGCCCCTACTTTAAAAGTTTCCAGGGGCGCCTGGGTGGCGCAGTCGGTTGAGCGTCCGACTTCAGCCAGGTCACGATCTCACGGTCCAGGAGTTCGAGCCCCGCGTCGGGCTCTGGGCTGACAGTTCAGAGCCTGGAGCCTGTTTCCGATTCTGTGTCTCCCTCTCTCTCTGCCCCTCCCCCGTTCATGCTCTGTCTCTCTCTGTCCCAAAAATAAATAAACGTTGGAAAAAAAAAAAAAGTTTCCAGTCCAACATAGGGTAAGACAAGTCCACAAATGACTATAATCCAGGCAAAATAGAGCAAATTCCAAAAGACAGATATAAAAATGAGCATCAGACATTCAGAGATTTCATCAAGGAGGTAGACTATCTAGGAGAAAACCTACCTAGGTGACTGACAGGTTCTTGCTATGGTTACTTTTCTTGCTCACGATTTTCTCCCATCAGATATACTACTTTTACACTAGAAGATGTGAAAAAGTTGGAAAATGTATCTATTGCTTTAATGGTTTACAAAGGATTTTCCATAAAGTCTTCATTGAAACTCAAAGCTATGCTGTGCTGGGTAGAGGTGGTTATCTTGTCAGACAGCCAACCCCCCAAGATGGTCCCCAATGATGCATGCCTCATATACTGTGTACTCTCACTCTGAATCAGCGCTGGCCCATGAGACCAATCAGACATCAAAATGATGGTGTGTGACTTCCAAGGATAGGTTATAAAAGGCTCTACAGATTGCACATTGGTCTCCTGTATGTCACTCTGGGGAAGCCAGCTCCTATGGCGTGAGGGCAGCTGAATGGTCAGGCCCTTATGGAGAGGAATCAAATTGCCAACACCAACTTGCCAGCCATGTGAGTAGGCATTTTGGAAGTGAACCTTTTAGCCTCAGGCATGCCCTCTAATAACTGCACCTCCAGCTGGTATCTGACAGCAACCTCATGAGACCCTGAGCCAGAACCACCCAAATTGCTGACCCACAGAAACCACGATTTAATAAATGATTATTGTTGTTTTCAGCCACTGAGCTTTTGATATGTTACAAAGCAACCAGAGAGCTAATGCATCCCAATTTTACATGTGATGCTCAGAGAAACTAACCTAGCTACTACCAGTTAGGAGTGGGCAGGGAAACTTGATCTAGAACCCAATCTGAGGCTTTAGGTTCAGTTTCCTTTCCATTAAATAATACTACTTCTCAAGTAAAATATGTTAAAATACCATAGGATGATCATTCTTATGTGATTACAGGACCAACACTAATATACCAGGCATCCCACAGTAAAAAAATAAAACACACAGTTACATGTCCCTCTGTACATAACAGACATGATGGGACCTATAATATAATTGACTACATGGTGCTCCATGGTACTTTGTGGAGTTTTTACTGTCTTCTGGAAGATTTCTATATTTTAATGTATAGATTTTAAAAATGAAAACCTATTTAGAGCATTTTAATACTCAACAATCACATTACTAACATTGAGAATTTTTATACACTTTACAATCTTTGTCACAATAAACATTTGTATAATTTTAAATAGAATTAATGTGTCAGATGAGAAATGCTCAACTGCTGTTTCTTTAAGGATTTACATTTTTGCTTTAGGTCTTCAACATTTTAGCATTATGCAAATACAGTAAAAAATAGCATCAAAATGCTCATGATGGTGAAATCTTACATTCCAATCTGTAAAATGTTACTACCTTGCAGGGCAAGGTGGCAAGCTCTTAGCCAGTCTTATCCTAGAGAAAGTCAAGAGAATATTTCATTGTCAAAACCACATCTACATGTAATGTCCCTTTATACAATCACCTCTTTTGACCCACACAATGTTACAAGGTAGAACTGGTTTACTGCCATCCCCATTTTCCAAAGGACAATGGGCTTAGAGAAGTCTAAATGACTTAACTAAGGACACATGCTATTAAAAAGAATCACAGGGGCACCAGGGTGGCTGAGTTGGCTGGGGGTCCAACTCGTGGGTTTGGCTCAGGTCACCATCTCACAGTTTGTGGGTTTGAGCCCCACACTGGGCTCTGTGCTGACAGTGTAGAGTCTGCTTGGGATTCTCTCTCTCTCTCTCTCCCTCTCCCTCTCTCTGCACCTCCCCTGCTTGCTTGCTCACTCTCTCTCTCTCAAAATAAACATTAAAAAACAAATAAAAGAATCACGAAAATCCGACCTATTACTTTTTAGCTCCAACTCCAAGACTTTTCTGCTGCACCATATCTTAGCTCAGTCATTCTCTACCCTGGCTGCATTAGAACATCTGGGGGCATTTTGAAAAATATCAATACCTGGACATCATTCCAAGAGATTCTGATTTAATTGCTCTGGTCTGTTTTAGTCATCTAGAATATAATAAACCAGTTGTAGTAAATTCATAGAAAGTTTGTACTAGAAAAGGAAAAACTGTGGATATCTCTATATGTCAGCTGAAACATCTTTATCCTCCCAAGTTCCCTGAAAGACACAGACATCTTGCAGTAAACCAAATAGAACAAGGAGGAAGAAGAGATGAAAAACTGAAACCCATTCTGCCACTATCATGGGACCACCAAGGAGTATTTTATTCCCTTGATCCCACTCCTCGAACCTCAGCATCCTATAACTTCACTCCACTGCAAGTTCTAGCTCACGTGTCACCGTGAGATTTCACCTGTGCGAAGTCTTGTGACTAACACAAAAGAAAGAAGACCATTGTTTTACATCCATCTTACCTTGGACCTCTATAACAGCACATATTGCATAAGGCATTTATTTACACATCCATTTCTCTCACTGACCTGAGAAGTCCTTAAGGGCAGGATCCCTATCTCATTCATCCTTCCCATCCTATGTAGCCTTCCATATTATACAGCCTTGAAGACAGCAGATATTAATAAATGTTTGCTAAATCAAATGATTTTTTTTTATGTTTGGCATGGTTAATTCCCCCTTAGCTTCCTAGTACACACTCTGTTGACATTTTTCAGTTTTTAATAAAAAGGGGACTTTTCCCCCCCACAGTTGGATTAGGTCAGAGAATAATGTAAGTGAAAAAAGGCCAGATGCAGTGAAAGCAAGTTATCAGTGGAACTTTGGACAAGGAAAAAAAAGGGTAAATAGGATATTCAAGAGTGGGGGTCAGGTATGCATTTTTTTGTTTGTTTGTTTGTTTGTTTGTTTTAAAGGGGAGATTAGGCAAAGACAGCGACAACCTGATTTTCATTCACTAGAAAGCATAACAAAGAACCGTGATTACAGGCAATTATATTTTCAACACTTCCCTGTCTGTGGGCCCCCTTCCTCTCAATATACATACATGCTGTCTCTCCCCTCAAAAAAAGAAGCCTGCCACACTGAGTTTCATCTTTGGACACATATTAGAGCTTTGAAAATTCTGGACTGCAGACCAGTGAAGTCAGAATCTCTGAGAAAGGGCCCAGGCATACTTACTCTCTCTTCACTTCCTCCTCTCCTATTCACTCCTTTTGCCCACGCAGTGTACTTTCTGCCCCCACCAAACCAACGGAGCCATTGATTCTACTTTACAATCCTCATCATGCTTGATGATTCATAGCATTACAGTTTTAATTGGGTTCTACTTCTTGAAACTCTGCAAGTTGGCCTGAAAAGTTTTGCTTTCTCTTTTCCCCCAGCTTCTCTGGCCACTCCCCTTCTGTCTTGGTGTGTCCCAAAAAATTCAGTATTCTCCAAAACTTACCTTGAGCCCTTTTCTCTTTCTATGCAGTTCCTCTAAGCACTTTTGTCCTTACCCATGCCTTCAACTACTCTCCACATAGTAAGCACTCAGAAATCTGCCTCTGCAGCCTCCACGTCTCTTGTGACACTCCAGGACCGTATATCCAATGGCCTCCTAGACAGTCCCAACTCGCCAAGGACATGTCCAGCAAGCTCCTTAATCACTTGTCCCAGCCTGAACTCAACAGCTGCCCCCCCCCCCCCCGCCCAGAGCTGCTTCCTCTTCTCCCTACCCTCTCACCAGTCAGAAATCTAGCAGCTACTCCAGCACCCTCACCCTCCCCTTTCTGTTACATTCAGTCATGAAGATGAACCAATTTCCCCTCCTTCTAAATATTTTTCCTAAACTTCTAAGTTTCCAGCCTTGTCCCAGCTCTCGAGTTGCCATTATCCATACTAATACACTGTCTGCTCAGGTCTCCAGTCTTGCCACATCCCCACCCAGCACCTCACTCCACCCCCAATCTACCCGGCACTTTGCTTTCAAGGTGACCTTTCATGTCGCTCACAATGCCGCACGTGGCATAGAAAGTATGCCCTGACCTAGCTATCCAGTTTCATCTCCTTTCACTCCTGACTTTGCCCTAATGTAACTGACCTATATATAGTTCCATGAACGCAACATGCCCCCGTAATGCCATACAACTATTCAGGCTATGAGCCCCATGTGGAAATGCTCTCTCCTGCTTGTCAACCTGCCCACTTCTACTCCGCTTTCAAGGTTCAGTTCAAAACACAACCACTGCTAAAATCTTCCCGTGACATTTCCATCAGGGATCAAGAGCTCCTGCTAGCCTTCCTTTGCACTTATACCTCTGTTATGGCAAATAGTACACAATATTTGAACTGTTGGCCAAGATGTCTACTGTCCCACTAAACTATAAGATCCTTGATCAAGGACAGTGACTTCATCTCTATAGCCTCAGCACTAGTTCAATGCACATGGCATATAGTTTAAAAAAAAAAAAAATGGTTAATGACAGGACAAGAAGATCAACTGGATTTCAAGTATAGAAAAAGTCCAGATCAGGGGTTCCTGGGTGGCTCAGTTGGTTAAGCATCTGACTTCAGCTCAGGTCATGATCTTATGATTCGTGGATTCAAGCCCTGCATCGGGCTCTGTGTTGACAATGCAGAGCCTAGAGCCAGCTTCAGAATCTGTGTCTCCCTGTTTCTCAGCCCCTCCCCTGCTCACACTTTGTCTCTCTTTCAAAAATAAATAAACATTAAAAAAAAATAAAAAGAAAATTTTTAAATTTTTAAGCCAAAGAAAAAGACCAGATCTTTAGGAAGTACAGACATCTATTATTAAGTCCCACCCATTAAAAAAAAAAAAAAAATAGAAATACATGATTATTCAGGTAATAGCAAGGTAATGAAAGAAAGAAAGAAAGAAAGAAAGAAAGAAAGAAAGAAAGAAAGAAAGAAACTATAATTGGACTAAGCATCAATAAGGAGGTAAGAATCTCCAATGGAGCAGCTGACAAAAGATCAACAGAAAGGCCAGAGATAAAGGTGGTTCTTTCTACGAGTCAAGTAATTCATCAACCTAAGTCCATGGACTGAGCAAAAACTGGCACCTTCCTCTGTGAGTTCACCACTCCTCCCTTTTGTCATTATTCTCCATAGCCTTTTCTCAGCCCCCACTACTAAATTCCAGATTCCAGGGGTAATGTCTCTCTGCTGGAGCCACAAATCCTGCCAGTGGATTATTCTGAGATCGAAGGTGGGGGTTAGGGGGTTGGTAACCTTCGTTCTTGTGACCAGGACCGAGAGGGAAGAAATGAAGCTACTATTTACTGATGGCTAATTTTGAACCAGATATTGTGCTACTTTACAAATGCTCACTAAATCTCACAATAATCATGAGCAATTATTCCATTTTACAGGTAAAGAATTTGTATCCAAGATCACAGCTAAGCAATCACAGAGCCTACTTGAAAACCCAGAAGTTATAGCATCTAGAGTATTTCTATATTCCTGACTGCCTCAAAATGAGGGATGTGGTTCCGCTATTCTAGACTGGAACTCAGAATATATTATTCTCCAAAACCCTATTATAAATGTTGGCTAGAGTCTATAGTACCACTGATACATAATGGGCATACAATGAGTTAAAATAGCTTTTTGGGGTCCTGATCTGGAAATCTAAAGTCTATTTGTTATTCGATTTCTGTAAGCACACCGTTCAACACTGCAAACAAAAATGGACTTGGAAATGAATTTCTGGAATACAAGAATATATTTTCCCACAAAAAAATCACCAAGGATAGAAACTATTTTACCTCGTTAACTTGTAAGAGCAACAACACCAGAACAAACCTGTGGGAAGTGTGCTTTTCTGACCAGGTGCCCATTTAGCGTGTGCTGTCATTTGAATAAAACATCACACTAAACCCTACAGACCAGAGCTGATGATACAGTGTCACCAACTAGAGCTGATAGGCCTCTAATCTACTGACAAAATGTACTCCTTAGCGAAGTGAAGCCAGATGTCTGGTGTAAAATCTGATGTCTGTGGACTTGTCTTTCTTGGCTTCCAGAGCTGTATTAGATACACTAAATACACAGCTTAGCTGTATATTAAACCCACAACTTGGCAAAATCATGACAGTTTGGACATGTAGCATCAGTATTTTTATTGTAATTCTTATAAACCAAAGACATTTCTGAAATAGAAATCCTAAATTTAAGCACTCAGCTAAATGCGGTGGTAGTATCTTTCCCACGTTAGGAACAGTGTCAGAGCTTTATAAACACATTTATAGAAACCCTTTCCCTTCATTTTTCAAGCTGACACTCTATAGGCATAGCTGTGGAATGATTTCGTAGGGGGAATTCAAGCCACGTCAAGGGTCACTCCTTGTCCCAGAAATTCTAGGATCAGATATAACAAGTGGTGACTGTGAAAATGCAAACATCCACCTTCAGGAAAGTGAAATACGAGATACCTTACTTAAATATCAAAGAAGATCATGAAGAATGTGATGGGTGACCAGATAAAAAAGGAGGGAAGTTAACAGTTAGTATCTATATGCCAGACGCTGTTTTTTCACACATTTTTAAATATACTCATTGTTCTGTTTTGACAGGTGAGACGTTAGGGAGCAAAGTTTTAACTGGTCCAAAGTCGCAGAGCTTATGAGATAAGAGCCAGGACTCAAGCCAATGTCTAAAAGAATCTAAAAGCCATGCCACTTCTACAGGAGGATTGGCCTGGTACACAGACAAGAACATAGAGGTAGAAGGCCAAATAGTAACATATAATCATGAAACAAATAGTTGAAGAAATAGACACAAACTGTTGAGAAGGTTCTTCTAAGAGTAGGCTCTTAAGAGACTTGCTTTCGGGGCGCCTGGGTGGCGCAGTCGGTTAAGCGTCCGACTTCAGCCAGGTCACGATCTCGCGGTCCGTGAGTTCGAGCTCCGCGTCAGGCTCTGGGCGGATGGCTCGGAGCCTGGAGCCTGTTTCTGATTCTGTGTCTCCCTCTCTCTCTGCCCCTCCCCCGTTCATGCTCTGTCTCTCTCTGTCCCAAAAATAAATAAAAACGTTGGAAAAAAAAAAAAATTTAAAAAAAAAAAAAAAGAGACTTGCTTTCCATCTCTCATATCCCTGCAAGATTCATTTTTAACCTTATGTAACCAGAAAAAGTCATCTTCAATAAAAAATGAGGTTAAATAGGGGCGCCTGGGTGGCGCAGTCGGTTAAGCGTCCGACTTCAGCCAGGTCACGATCTCGCGGTCCGTGAGTTCGAGCCCCGCGTCGGGCTCTGGGCTGATGGCTCAGAGCCTGGAGCCTGTTTCCGATTCTGTGTCTCCCTCTCTCTCTGCCCCTCCCCCGTTCATGCTCTGTCTCTCTCTGTCCCAAAAATAAATAAACGTTGAAAAAAAAAAAAAAAAATGAGGTTAAATATACCAGACACTCATACAGGTGACCAGCCTAGTACTTACTTTCTTTAAGTGAATCCCCCATAACTCTCTCCATATTTTCTCATCTTACATTATCTTTATGCAACAATTCAAACCATTATCCTCATGTAATTTTTATACTGGTACAATACACTTATTACACTGGAAAATGACTATAACACTGTAACAGCACTCCAACCAGTCTTAAGGGTTAACTTGCCTCAAGCTTATGCCCTTCGTGCTTGCTGACCTAAGTCCGTTGGTCTGTAGCCAAACTAACCTACTTTCCTGGAGATTTGCAAACCGCTGGCCTTGAGGAGTGAAGAACCAAACCTTCCCAGAAGATAACACCTAATCACATTAGAAAACAGCTGCCATCGATGCCAACGAGCCTCTTCAGGGTCATGTCGACACACAACTAACCGCCTGGGCGCCAGCTTCTCCTGAATGTGGCATTCAGAATGCCCCCTCTCCCATTCTTCACGCCTTCCCCTTAAAAACTCTCCAGCTGCACCTGGACTGGGAAGATGGTCTTTGAGACATTACTCCACCATCCTCCCAGGTTGCCGGCTTCCTCAATAAAGCAATCTTTCCTTTGCCACCATCACCTGTCTCTCAAGTATTGATTTTCAAGCAGTCAGCAGCCTAACCTGAGTTCAGAACTGATTCTCTGTCCAGTAACAACACTATTCTAAAAAAGGACACAAATCACCACGTCAGTAATCCTTGAAAGTTTACCACTGAACGTGCTAGAAGGCAGAAAAATAGCACTGTCCACCCACAACACTGTATAGACTAAGCTCAATAGTATAGGGAAGGTCTTTACAATAACACTTAACTATTCTGAAAATCCACAGAAAACTGATGAAAGGCCTGCCCCAAATGGCCATCTCCAACACAGGCTCATCATTCTTACCATCCAACTTATCCATCAGTGCTCGGTCGTTTGGTAGGAAAAGATAATAAATAAATATCCACTGCACTAATGAATGAACCCATCATCCATAAACAACTATTTTCTAGTTTTTCATACATTATGTATATGGCTATCTGAGCCATATACACAGACAAGTAAGAAGGCAGGTTAAGGGTACAGGCAGGCAGGGCCAAGTTGCCACAGAAGGCAATTCTGGCTCTCCTGTGTAAGTATCCCAGAATGGTTTGCTACATTCTTGCTTGGGGCTAACCTGAATTTTAACTAACTGAAAACACTTGTTTACATGGGACACATAGGATGCATAAGGCATTCCCAATGTTCTGAGAGGAGCTGTGTTTCATTCCAGTAAGAAGGCAGAAGGATGGCAAGTGATGGCAAGTGATTTGCACAAAAGAACCAGTGTAAGACACCACACTGAAAATCACAGCAAACCTCTGAGGGTTTCAGTGTGCTGTTTGGCCACTTTTCAGAAGGGAAGAGAGTATTTGTGAAGGGGTATCAAAGTCAAGGAAAAATGGCCCTGCCTGGTAATTTCACCCCCACGCCAAAAATCGAAAATCAAAAACAAAAACAAAAACAAAACCTTCCTCTGTGAGCTTGAGAGAAGATCCCAAAAGAATTTCAACCGTTATGATATTGTTATTTTTACCCTTTGGCGTTCTAAAGAATTTTTACAGAAGTCTCTTAAAAAAAAAAAAAAAATCTGTGGGTGGGTCCCTGTCAGTAATCAAGCAGGGCCATGATTGTTTAATGACTACAGTCTGGGGGATTAATCAAAGCTAGCTTAGAGAGCGCCACGGTGGGGAGGCAGACAACTGCAAGACCAACGTTCCAAAGACGGGAAGGGTAACGACAAGAAAGCTGTCGGGTCAAGTAACTAAAAGGGATCTATGCCAAGCTGTCAAGTTCCCAGCCAGCTCTACAGGCTCTAGGCCTGAGAAAACTTTCGGGTTTGGAGTGTGTGAGCCTTGAAGGTGGGCCTCGGTTTCCTGATGATAACAGTAGAATTTGGCCCCCACATCCCCCAGGGGCAGTTCTGGCTCTCGATTTTTGTCTCCCTTGCTCTCTCTTATATAGTCCTAGCTCCTTCCACCCCTGATCATTCCTTACTTACCCTTTCTCCCGTTCTTCCTCGGTGAGAAGGGGTAAGTGGTTATTTTGTGCCCTCGCCCAATTTGGCCAAAACCCTAAAAGTAAAAATGACAGAGACAGGTGCTTTAAAATCCTGATGTTGAAGCCTCAGGAACTCCCACCACCTGCCCAACACTTCAAGGCGCAGGGCAGCGCGTCCCCACAGCGCTCCCTCACGGCCAGGGCTTGGAGCCGGAGTTGTCCCCTCTGGGGGGGGGGGGGGATGACAAGGAGCGGGCGCGATCTAGGGGTGCCCACTTGGCGGGGAGGAGCTAGCCGCCTCCCGGCTACGTGTCGCCGTCGTTAGGCGCCGATGAGCCACCATAGTTAGCCGAAAGGGTAGGCGACTGTGCCGGCCGCCGCGCGGGGCCTTAGATAAACACGCGCACGTACACATGCTCGCGACCCCACAGGACTCGCGGCCGAGCAGCTCTCAGCCTCCCAGCAATTCCCTCCCCGCCTGCAGCCGACTCCTCCGGAAAGGACCCAAGCCCGGGGGACCACCAGGGGTCGGCGGCTGCGCGCCCGCCCACCCCCGCCAGCCTCACAGAGCCCCCCGAACCGCCACCGCGCTCCCGCCCTCCGCACCCGCTGCGCAGCTCAGCCCAGGGGAAGTCCCCGCGCTGGCCCCGCCCCCCACCGGCGGCAAGCTCCGCCCCCATCCCCCAGCGCGCGGGAGCTGCGCGAAGCTCCGCCCCCCGCGGAAACCCGGTGCCGCCTCCTCCCCCTCCCACCGCCCCCCGGCAGCGCCAGCCTGGGTTAGGCCCAAATCCCGGTATGGATTTGCAACGGATTAAAAAATAATACTCAGCAAGCAATAACTGAGCACTTACTCGAAGTTCTGCACCGTACTAATGGCAGAGAGGACGACAGAGAGCTGAAACTCTATGAAACTGTGTCTTCAGCACCCCCCCCTTTCAAATAGGTCAGGAAACGGAGACCCCAGCAGCGGCTTGGAGTGCACAGCTACAGTGGCAAAGAGCCTTTTGAGTGCTCCCCTTCTGGACTCCCGTTATTGCGTTTTTTCTACTAAAGTGCACACAGGGAAACTATTTCTAGGCAAGCCAAAAGGAATAATCCAAAACAGGTGGTTTACTTTGGGAAAGCTGGAATTTCATTCCTAAGCGTTTGTCTTCAACTTACAGGGTTATGACAACCCACAAAGAAAGTGGAACCTAGATCTACCAAACAGATATAAAACACTTATTCTCTCTTTTATCCCTCCCCCAATTATATGCCTTATTATTGTTGTATTTTTCATTCTTCCGAATGCTGACAAACTACTCTGTGCATTTTCAAATCATTTAATATAAATGTTAGTACCAGATGCTCTGGGACTCTAGCTTAAAATTAATTCTAAAGGTTTAACAACCTACTCAGAGACTCAAACCACCTGATAACTAAAACTCCTAGAGTCTCCTGAGAATAACATTGCTTTCCTGCAAAGAGGGTATGTGCCAACTCTGTAGTTTTTCTCATTCATCACTGAAATAATTACTGTAGGGCAAGCTTTTCTCTGCCAATGCTTAAGGATTTAATTCCATGAGCACTTAACTGCATGGGAGTCCCACCTTTATCAAATAGCACTGAGAACCTATTTATAAATTGGACTAGGTCCTATTGGCATTGTGAAAATCAATAAAGGGAAACCTCACTAAAGTGGAGTTGGGAGGCTGCAGCTGTACCACCCACACCACGTCAGTTACAGACCCCAACAGAGCAATCCTCCACAGGAAAGAATCATCAACGACAGTCCTTAACAGAGAAAGTTGTACATTGCATTTCCTACCACAAATAGGCTACCTTTGCAACCCAGCCAATAAGAAACCATTACCATCCTGAACTCTTGCTTTTCTCCAGTGGACTTACATTCAAAACAACCCTTCTGACTCCTCCTTCATCATAAAATAACAATCCTCTCCTTTGTTTGTTGCATTTGCCTGTGTTTTTTGCTATAGCTTGCATATCCCAAATTGCAATTCTCTGCTATTCCTGAATAAACCATTTTTCTAACAATGTAACTGTTTTATTTTTTAGGTTAGCAGCACTAATAATTAAAAATCAATTTGGATGATTAATCAAATTAAATAGAGGGAGTTCTTGGCCATTAAGAGCTGACAGTCTGAATTGGAATGTAAATGAATAAACAATGGAGACAGGAATGTGTGATTTTTATTATAATGCAAATTAATTAACATACAAAAAGTGTTGCTAAGTATGACCAGACTTTGTCACTAAGATTCATCAAATGTGCTTAAGAACCTGAGGTCATCTGGAAAGGCTTGTGTAGTATAGCATATGATGCCAACTATAGGCCACTATGGAAAAGGTAAAACTATGGAGACAATAAAAAGATCTGTGGTTGCCAAGGGTTGAGGGGCAAGAGGGCAGGGGAGGAATAGGCAGAGCACATAGGATTTAGGTCAGTGAAAATACTCTCTATGATACTATCTGGGTGACACATGGAAACCATCACTCCAGGTAACAATAATGTGTCAATGTAGGTTCATCAGTTGTAACAAATGTATCACTTTATTGCTGGAATATTGATAGTTGAGAAAGCTGTGTAAATGTGGGGTCAGGGGAGATATTAGAACTCTTTATGCCTCCTGCTTAATTTTTCTGTGAAACTACACAAAAAGTAGTCTATTAAAAACGAACACCCCATTTTCTTTAAATCCATCAATTAAATTCTAAACTGAATATTTGGCTTTATGTGTGTGGTTGAAATATAATGATTTGTCTTCTTATATTAGAACAAGCCTCCATGTGGCTGGCATTAGTGTCATCAGAGAGAAAATAAACCATACATGCATTCCTAACTAAGGTACAAAATTAAGTTATGGTTAGACATGTCTAATATTCAAGGAAGTATCTAAGTAAGGTTAACCCAAAATAATTAAATTTACAAATTCTATGAATATATTTATATTCGAATCAATTTATATTCATACAGACTTACAATTAGTAAGCAAATAGTGTGAGATATCAAAGAGGTTTTCAAACTTTCTGGTCTCAAGATCTCTTTACATTCTTAACAAGAACTATAAAGAGCTTTTGTTTGTATGGGATATATATGTCTATATATACTGTATTAAAAATTAAGACAGAAAATTTTTAGATATTTGCTTAATTCATTTTTTAAATAATAAACTCACCACATGTTACTATAATGAGCATTTTTAAAATAATGACTCCATTTTTTAAAACTTAGAAAAAATGGATTTTACATTTTTTGCAAATCTCTTTACCATCAGTGTTAAGAGAAACAAGTGAATTTCCATATCTGCTTCTGCAGTCTGTTGTGATACGTTGTTACAGCTAAGATAGTATGAAGAAAAGCAGCACTTGCTCAAATTCATAGCTGAAAAAGGGAAGACCTTGCAAGCCTCTAAAAAGGGTCTCAGTAATCCCAAGTGTCCTCTGATCTCACTTTGAGTTGATGCCAAATAGCATTATTGCATTTATTTATTTCAATATCATGCATTTCCCACACCAGACTCTGTTAACACTTGAAATTATAGCCCTTCACTTATTCCAAGCTAAAACTCAAATTTGACAGCTCATATCAAACCATCACATTTCTAAAAGTGTTTTCAAAGCTTTTACTATACCAACTCTGACGAAATTGATATTCTTATTTGAATACATATGAAAACATTTGAGATTCCATTTATATCTGTCATTTCAAACTTTCTGGGAAATTTTGAATATAAATTATGCCACCTGGAAAAGTGAAACATTGTTGTACAGTTACTAATTCAATTTTAGGTATACTTATAATGAAAAGTGTGCATTTCCTTTTATATAAATAATTTTAAAGTGAGATTAAAATAAAAATAAAACAAGCAATTACAGTTTTACTTATTACCTAAATAAATACCAGGTTCTAAAACTACTGCCTTAAAATAAAATTTTAGATAGATAAGCTTTCATTTTTAGTACAAATAAAATAATGTAATTCACTCATTTGGGGTTTTTAGATATAATTTCCAACTAAAAGAAACTAAAGAAAAAGAAACCACCTCCCCAGAGGAATGTCTAATTTCAGGTCTGGGGCAGGATATCTAGATGATAAGTGTGGAATATCTTGTGCCACGAAGACAATGAATTCATTTACAACAAATAAGGGTGTCAAAAGGTCACAGACACCAAAACTACAGAATCCCTTTGGCCAAAAATGGACAACTTGAGCACCAACAAAAATAATGAATGTAATTGTTTTAAACATATTGCATATATAAAAATCGATAAGCACTTAATGATACTCCAAAGATGACAAGCCAAACACAAGAACAACAACAACAACGACGACAACAAAAACAGAACAACTGATTGCACACTTTTGCAAGCAACTAGGGCACTATCTCCTTATTCTACAGAAAAGAAAAGAAAGGAAAAGTATTATTACTCACCTTGCCTTTCCTGCTGAGCTGTATTTCAGGAAATCAAATAGCTGTTCAGGGGAAGGGTTTTTTGTTTTGTTTTGTTTTTTTTTGATAATAAATGTGAAAGAAAAAACAGAATTGGAAAGTCGAAATTTAGCAATCCTTTGTGAAATAAATGATTCAGTCAGTAATCATCAATGGCTGAAACCATTCATGAAAGATCAATGGCATACTTTAAAACGGAGATCAGGGTGTCACTACCTCCATCTAATAATCTAAGTATTGCTACAAATGGGACTCCAGGCATTGTGTGCCTTCTGGTCTGATGTCATCTGAAGCACACAGCACCCCCATGAAGTGTTCTTGCAAACACAAAACAAAGTCAAAAACAGAATCTAATCAAGCCTTAAAACCGACTTCCTACTCACAGACTTTCAGGAAACATGAATGTTAGGGGAACAAGTTAAATGATGCCACAAAGAAAAAAAACAGATAAATCTAGAGTATAAGACAGTCTGTAAAACAACTGATGTCATCTTCACAGCAAATTAGTAAAAGCACAAAAAGGAGAGGGAAAGGATGGAGAGAAGCTCTAGATTAAAGACATGTAGCAATCAAATGTAAAGTATGAACCTTGTTTGGGTCCTGATTGAAACATCACAGCAGTAAAAAGACTTATAAGTTAATCATTGACATTTGACCGTGGACTATTGTCAGACAACATCAAAGAAATACTATTATTTTATTAGGTGTATTAATGGCATTGTGTTTATGTAAGAAAATGTCCATCATCTTTTCAGAGACATTCTAGAATATGTTGAAGTTAAATGACACACTGGCTGGTATTTGCTTTAAAATACATTTAAGAAAGAAGGAAGGAAGGAAGGAAGGAAGGAAGGAAGGAAGGAAGGAAGGAAGGAAGGAAGGAAGGAAGGAAGGAGAAAAGAGAGGGCGAGCGGGGAAGGATGGAAGGAAAGATGACATAAATGTGACAAAAATTATTGTATCTGGTGATAAATGTATAGTTCATTGGACTTTTTCCTCAGCTTTCATATATGTTTGAAATTTTTCATAATACAAATTTAAAATTAAATATAAGTGACTGCTTTAGCCCAGATCTCCTAGAAAACAGTCCCTGAGAGAAAGTGTATGTGCTAAAATGTTTTGGATGCCAGAAAAACAAGAGTGAGGGGATAGGATGAGCGAGGCAGGGACAGAAGGAAGGAAAATATAGGTGTCATGTTACAAGCTGGTTATAGCTTCATAGTACAGGTGACTCTTGACAACCAAGGGGTTAGGGAGCATCAACCCTGCTGGGTCAAAAACCCGTGTATAACTTTTGACTTCCCTGAAAACTTAACTATTGATAGCCTATTAGTGACCGAAAGCCTTACCAATAACATAACCGGTTGATAAACACAAATTTTGTATATGTAATATGTATTATATTCTTACAATAAAGTCAGCTAGAGAAAAGAAAATGTTATTAAGAAAATAATAAGGGGGGCGCCTGAGTGGCTGAGTCAGTTAAGCATCCAGACTTGGCTCGGGTCATAATCTTGTGGTTCGTGAGTTGGAGCCATGTCAGGCTCTGTGCTGACAGCTCAGAGCCTGGAGCCTGCCTCAGGTTCTGTGTCTCCCTCGCTCTCCTCCCCCCTCCCCCACTCTGACTTTGTGTCTCTGTCTCTCAAAAATAAATATTTTTTAAAAAAATTTTAAAGAAAAGAATAAAGAAGGGAAAATATATTTACAGTACTGTACTGTATGAGGGAAAAATCCACTTATAAATAGAACCATGAAATTCATATGCATGTTCCTCAAGGAGCAACTCTGTGTACAGTTGATTGCTTGGTCACACAGGGCATCTCAAGAAGGCTGTATGAAACCACCAGGCACTGTAACAGAACCATCCATCAGGAGGAGAAAAAACAAGCAGTTTTTCTCTGTTGGATTCTTCCTGCTTTCTGTCATTTATTCATCAATATTTGCTCCACAAAGTGGGGCAAGCATGTGGAGAAAAAGGTTGGGTGTGGGGGGCAAGAGAGTGGAAATAGAGAAGTGAATAACTGGGTCTCATAAAGTGACTGAGATGATTTATTATAACAATTTAGAATTTAAGCCAATCAGTGACTTTCAGGTTTCGTGAAGACTTGGCTGTTAATTTAGCTTCTTTTTTACTGGAATTCTGCTTGATCTTTTACCTCAGAAATTTTATTCAGGCCAAAGTCGTTATTTTTGATTAACGAAATAACAATCACACAAATGGCTGTGGAAACTACATGTAGAGGAATGGCTCTACCATGGTGCCCAGGCAACCTTGCACACCTCCACACAGACCAGTGAGCAGGGCCTGACCACAGCTGGTCTCAGTCTTGGTGGAACGCCCTTTGATCCTCCCATAGCACAAAATCATGGGAGGCTTGTAAGGAGCTGCCACCAGCCACACAGGTCTCATTTGCCTCCCTGTCCGTCAGGAAGGCCGTCCTGAGACAGTGTCTCATTGCCTCCCGGGTCCTGATGAGGAATGAAACTTTCTACCTTGCCCTCTTAGAGCATAGCTGCAGGCTATAAAACTGCTTATCTGATGCAGAGCATTGGCTCTCAAATGAAGAGGGTCTTATCATTCATGTTAGTCAGTCATCTGGGCCCTTTCTTCAGTGTCACCCCATGTAAATGACCAGGGGAAAGATACCTGTGGCTCCACTTGCTTTGGCTATCTAACTAAGTAATAAACTGTTTGAATCTGAAAACTGGCTTGTTGCTTCCTTCCTGTCTGAATCTGTCAGCCTTGCCTTGTTTTGCCTTGCCAGATTCTAAGCAGGATATTTCTACTTTGTTTAACCCCAAAGAGAGTCTTTACTCTTTGCTCTTTGCTCAGCCTGCGTTGTGGATAGTCAGCACCCAGTGCACAAACTGATCAGAAGATATGAATGATCTAGATTCACATTTTCGGAAGCAGTATTTTTTCTCTAAGTGTTGTAGGATAATTTTTGATCAACGGTCACAGAAGACTTCCTTCTCTCTGCCTTTCCTCCAAATTAATTAAAGGGATATTTGTACAAATTGGGTAAAGATTCAGACCTCCTACAACATAAAAATCAATCAGACATGTTTTCAACCCTCTATTTTCTGCTCATAGCTTGGCACTATCCATGTTGGATTTAAAGGTCTGGTGACCACTAGAATAAGAGAGAAGCATCAAAAATTAAGCTCCATGGATGTGTCCTAGCTGCTCTTTCACATGTAGGTGACCTACCTCCTTTTTTTATATACAAGATGATTAATAATGATGCCATCCAGCTAACACTTGGCCATTCTCATTTGGTACACCAAGAGACAGGGTTCTTCTGTTCTATTATAGACACATAACAAAGCAGCAAACAGGAAAACAACAGGTGACCGCATAAAACATAAAGGCTAAAGAATAGCTCATTTCTTTTCTTCTTTTTTCATTCCTTTCTCTTGTCATCACTTATGTAAATTATCTCTTGGGAATGGAACTGTCTAAGCCTTCCTAAATGATTCTATCTTATCAACAGTTGATCAAATCCTTACATCTATGAAGGAAGGAACAGTGACATGGAGGTCCCTGGCCTGCCTCACATTTTGTCCACGGGTTGCCTGGCATTCTAAAGTGCTAACATTTCCAATTATTTTCATTGGCTTTCGATTGACAGTCCTGACATATCTGTAGGAATAGGTTACATTCTCTCATGAATTAGCCAGATAATGATTACAAACCAGCAACCCATAATAACTACTTGTGTAGAAACAATTCAAAATAAAACTACACACAGTAAAAATTTGTTGAAATGAAGAAAAAAAAACAAGTGTTACCCTTTTTGCTAGCTCTGAAAACTGAAAACACTGTGTTAATGGATTTAGTAGAAATAATCAATACAAAATAATTTAGCAACAACTTAAATTGCTCATGAATAAAGTATATAATTAACACATTCTCTATATTCCTTCATCTGAAAATGTCTTTATTTCTCCCTCATTCCTGAAGGATATCTTCACCAAATAGAGAATTGCCAATCCTTGTTTTTCAACACTTAAAAAATGTTGGAAAGGAAATGACCACTTCCTTCCGGACTCCATTGTTGTGAGATGAGAAATCTGCTCTCATTCAAATTGCTGTACCTCTGTAAGTACTACAGTACTTCTCTCTGGCTGCTTTCAGGATTTCTTTACTTGTCTTTAGTTTGCTGAAGTATTGGGATGTCTTGCCATGGATCTTTTTGTTTTGTTTATTTGTTTTTGATATTGTTTCTATTTAGGGTTTGCTCAACCTCTTAAATCTGCAGGATTATGTCTTTCACCAGGTTTGGGAAGTTATCAGCTATTATTTCTTCAAATACTTTACGTCTCACAATTTTCTCCTGTTCTGGAACTTCAAGGATACAAATGTTTGTTCTTTTGTTATCATCCACAGATTCCTGAGACTCCGTTCATTTTTTTTTTCTTCCAGTCTATTTTGTCTCTGTTATTCAGACTGGGTAAATTCTATTGCTCTGTCCTCAAGTTCACCAATTCATTTCCACTCTACAGATGAACCCATCTAGCAAGGTCTTTATTTTGTTATTGTGTTTTAATTCTGTAATTCCCATGTGGTTCTTTTTTTTTTTAATAATTTTTATTTCTTTGCTGACATTTTCTATTTTTTCTTTTGTGTCAAGAGAATTCACAATTGTTAGCTGAACCATTTTCATGATGGCGGCTTTGAAATCTATGTCAGATCATTCCAACATCTCATTCATTTTGATTTCGACCTCTGCTGATTTTCTGTTCTCATTCAAGTTGTGATGTTCCTCGTTCTTGTGTCATGGGTAATGTTCCATTATATCCTGGATGTTGTGGCTATTATAAGTCTCTGGATTTCATTTAGTCTTTTTCAAACAAGCTGTCCCCCTGTTGAGGTGTAGCAGAGGATTTTGTATGTTCTGCCTCCCCCTGAGCCCCACTGACACCACCCAGGCAGAAGTGGAGCACTCACACGTGCTGTGTCAATGTTGGCAGGTGAGGCTGACGCCATCCCAAAGGAAGTAAGACATTTACAGCTGTAGCTGCCTCTGAGTGGGGGTGCCACCAGGAAGAGGGAAAGCAGATGGCTGATTTACAACCTTTTGTTATTGCAGGACTGGGGTGGAATCTCAACTCTCAATTCTGCACTGGGCCTTGAGGACACCTCCAGAAGGAGGTAAAAGTAAGCAGAGTAACAACTAGCCCTGCCTCAAGGAGTGGAGGCTCAGCAACCCACTGGGCCCTCTAACAGTGGGTGCAGGGGCTAAGGGAGAAAATGGAACGCTGACTAGACTTGATTCCCACCAGCTTGTTCAGTGTTGTTGGTGCTGCATGGGGATGGAGGCTTAGCTCCATCCCAGGCCCTGCTGAGCTGGGGGTGGGGAGGGGGAGGGGTGGGGACCAATTGAATGCTTGTGACAAACCTACACACTATAGCCTCACTTTATTCAGTCTGGTTGCTGCCAAGTGTGGATGTAAACTCAGCTCAATGCTAAATCCTGGTGGGGAAATGGCAAAGACCTCCCTCTGCCAGATCAGGGTTAGAAGTCAGTTCCCATTCAACCAGTCAACACCACCCTGTGTGGGAATCAGAGTGTGGCTGCCTGCTTTCAGTGAGTGGGGCAGAAAGTCAGTTTCCTCTTTGGCCTTGATAAAACCTCACGAAAGGGAAGGATGCAGTTTTTCCTTTGGTGTTTGACTGGAATAGGGCAGGTATTACCAAAAAGTTGTGGCTAAACAGGCTTTTCTTGGAAACTTTTTTTTTTTTTTAATGTGTCTGTTGGTACTTCAAGTTACAAGTTTCTGCAGGGCCCTGTCCAGGAAATATGGAAAGGAAACCCAGGAGACCCATTGCCATGTCAACCCTCAAGTCCTAAGGTGCACAAATAGTCCACCTCCTTTGGAACCTATAGAGTCTTCCTATGCTTGTTTGTTGAACTATGCCTCCAGTTCCTAGTTGTGAAAAGTAGGACCTGGAAAGATTGAGGCTACTTCAATTTGGACAGAACCAGAAGTCTTTTCTATATACTTTAATAGAAGAAATGCAAAGAAGATATGAATTGTTGTGGAACATTACAACATGAAATTAGAAACTAATCTAAAATCTGAAGTATCAAAAGCAGTATCAATTTCCAAAATCAAGACAAGCAGACAAAATAAGTGAATGTATACAAAGTTATGTGTGCTATAATACTCAATACCAAGATGGTTTTGGACACATTTTTAACAATTCAACAAATGTTAACACAAAATGAAAGAAAATGTTCTACATCTTAATTATTTGTTACAAAACAGGGATCAAGATTACCAGATAAGGGTGATTTTATTTTAGAAATGATAAATTTAAAAATATTTGTTACTTTTAAATATTTTTGTTAATATTTTGTCACTTTTTTCGTCAATTCTATTTGGTATTTATTTAGTGTTAATTTTCTCTTTTAATTTTTTTCTATTAAAAGATAAAGATCATTTTTTTACAATGTTGAAATATATACTGTCGTAACATGCATTTATTGTTTTGTCCTTATCATAATAGAAAACCTCTGAAACTTTTAGTACAACCCTACCATTGAAAAATGGTATACTGCTTATTATTACAGTTACCTATCATTATTAAAAACACTTAAGTGCAATAAAAAATACATAATAACTTATGATTTGAGATTTCCTGGGAACTCCTATTTTTTTTCCTGAATCATGAAGATATCTATTAGGAATTTGGAAACACTACACAAATGTGAATGCTCTTAACTGATTGCCTTATTAACAAAGACTTTTTTTTTCTTATTCAATGATAAAGACTTAATCAAAATTTTTTCTCTCTCCAACTCATATGTCCAAACCTACTCGGTCATTCTAGACACTCTGATGCAGGGAAACGATGATATATGTTTAAACAGCCTAAAACGCTCAGCCTATAGCCAAAAAGGCTTAGATGAGAATTTCGTAGCTATCTTCGTATATTTCAAGGGACGTCCTGAACAAGAGAGATTGCATTTATTCTCTGTGACCCAAGAGGATAGAATTAGGATAAATGAGATGGGAAGAAAATTTTTATTTCATATATATATCCATTTTCTAGCAACTAGAGAACTCTAAAAAGAGAACAGATTGCCTCAAGAAATAGTGATTTCCTGTCAAGGAAAAAGACCGGACAACCATTTATTGGGAATATTATCAAAGGGACTCTTAAGAGTTTATGATTCTATCTGTCTCTATTATCTCATTTTATTCTCCTAGTGAGATACATAGGACAAGTATTAAAATTGTCATTTATGGATGAGAATAACGAAATTCAGAGAGTGTATTGGTTAAGATCCTTGGTAAATTATAAAAGCAACTTGAGCTAGCATAAGCAAAAATGAAAGACGGTAGAAGATTGAGTGCTATTTCTGAGAACCCAAGGCTAGTGTAATGCAGCTGAGCTCCAGAATGGGACGGAAGGCATCTGAACTCTCTCTATGTCTTGACTCTGCTTCTCTATATAAATTGCTGTGTCCTCTATCTCTACAGATGTATTTTCTGTGCTTCCCAGCCACATGATGGGTGGAAGATATTTACTCCAAGCTCCCTAGTTTACATCTCTATTATTTAAGAAACAAGCCCAGAATGACCAGCAGTCTCAATTATTTTGATCTTTATGGTGCCAATTCATCACATCATTCTCCCTACTGATTCCTAAGCCAGTTAATAGATAGCCACAGTAAAACTGGATTGTAGATTGCGACTTGGACCTGGGGTAGAAATAGAGTTTTCTACAACTTTCCTTGAGTTGAACACACTCAGTTATGGGCAGATTACCAAGCATCAGCATTTCTTCCATCCCAGAAGCAGACCTGACCTGGTGAGCTTATCTCATGGGGGAGGCATCCAAGAAGTGAGCACATGCCACTCACACAGATACAAGAAGAAAAAAAAGAGCCTGGTCAGAACATGGGCAATGACTCTTTTCCCAAACTCACTAATTAAGTGAAACATTCCACCAACTTCCACAGGGATGACACTGAAAGATGGAGAGAAGGGAAGAAATTTTCTCCACAATATATTCAAGATATTAAGAATTTCATATGATGGAGTAAGGCACAGAGATGGGAAGAGAATACCCTTCCCACAATTACCAATTTCTATCTCTGGAAATAAGAAGACCAACTGGCCCACTTCAAACCAGGTATTCATCTAGGCCAATTACGGCTCTAGCACAGTCAAGGAAAACAGATGACTGGCAGTGGGTCACCATTATGGATATGACAGGCCATTCCTGGAAAGAAAGGGGCTAGACAGATATTCTAATGGCTACACTCAGGTCATTGCATGGGCAAGGTGTCCAGGAGGTGAGCACTCTCTACTTGCACACATGTAAGAAGTACAAACACTTCTAACTCTACATTACAAAGCTATTCCTGGCATTAAGGTGCAATTATCCCATGTTCAAGTACAAATGCACACACAACCACTCACATATGCTTCACAGTGGAAGACTACTCAAAGTAACAAATAGATAATCCATCACACACCAAAATGATGTCTGAGGGTCATTGGTCTTCTTCTATATGATTTCCACGTCATGTCCATTTACTCTTCTAAGCCAATTTTACTTCTGTTCTCATCTTACAATGAGTGGATTGAATTACAAATTTAACCACCCCCAATACAGCTAACATATGATACTGGAGGGAAATACCAATGTAGAAAAGGAGAGAAGGAGAAAACACATAGTGATTATTTACCCAGAACATGTGGTTTATTCTGCTAGTCAGTGGCAGTATGAAAAACAAATGAATCAGTGACTTATATGGGCATAATTTTCACTTAAATCCTTTGGCAAATTTCTCGGTGATCCAATGGTGAACTTCCAATTGGTGTTATTATATTTGGATTGCATTGGAAGATGTCCTAAGAGTTGAGTCTCCATTTTCTTCTGGTTTGAGTCAACTATGGGGCCCTTTTACCACATTTAGTTCTTTCACTGGCACTGCAACTCCTATTATAAAGTCTTGTTGGCTGTTCATTTTGGACTCTACTTGCTAAAATCCAGCACCACAAATCTTACTAATTCATGCACTGAAAGTGTTCCACCCTCTGAACTGAATAACCAGGACTTGGTCATTCCATTCAGGCCTCTGTTTTGTTTGCTTATTTGTTTTTGAAGCAACTCTGAAGATTCTATCATCCCTGAAACTGGCCTGAGGTGTGGTGGTCAGAGGGCCAGAATTTCTTCTTTCTATTCAGCTATGGTGTATGTCCCTGTTCTCCTATTTTATATAGGGAGAGGTACTTTGGAAGGATGAGAGTGAGGAGGTAGGGATAAGATCAGTGTTTCCCAACTTCTCTGATTCTTCCAGAATATCCTCATTTTTCTTTCCAGAATCCCAATTAGGACATTTTTCTTCTCCACAAAAAAGAGTCAAATCAAGACTTGATTACTGAAGTTCACATCTCTTTGATTTATTTCTTCATCTGAACCTCAGCAATCTGTTTGGAAGCTCAGATTTTTCTCTCTATTCTTCTAGGCATGCAAATTCAACTTGATGTTTTTTCTTGTGCTGCATCTTTTACAGACAGATAAAAAAAATCATGTATATAAATGTTTTCTACCAATGTCCCTGGTAGTTTGGTGGATAATGGTCTGAGTTCTATGACACAATAAATAAGTGTAACCAGTACCTTAATGCTGCATAAGATTGATAAATTTTTGCATCAAGGCTGGGGTTGGAAGCTCCTCCCTGCATCCCTGCTCCTCCTACCCCATACCCTGCCTTGACTTTACTAATTCCATTTTTCCTGATTAAGAATGTCTTATTCAGGGGCACCTGGGTGGTTCAGTCAGTTAAGCACCCAACTTCAGCTTGGGTCATGATCTCATGGTTTTTGAGTTCGGGCCCTGCATCAGGGCCTGTGCTGACAGCTCAGAGCCTGGAGTCTGCTTCAGATTCTGTGTCTCTTTCTCTCTCCCCCACTTGTGCTCTGTATCTCAAAAATAAATAAATGTAAGAAAAAAAAAGTCCTATTCCAGGGTGGCTGGGCAGCTCAGTGGGTTAAACATCTGACTTCAGCTCAGGTCATGATCTTGAGGTTCTTGAGTTCAAGACTTACACCTGCTTCGGATTCTGTGTCTCCCTCTCTCTCTCCCCCTTACCCAGCTTGTGTGCGCGCGCTCTCTCTCTCTTTCTCAAAAATAAATAAATAATCTTAAAAAAAAAAAGAATGTCTTATTCAAAACTCTGCCCCTGGTACCAATTTTGATTTAAACAGTAGTCTCTGTTGTCCCTAACCATATGTCACAGGAACTATCTTGAGCCTACCTAAGCAGGAAAATAATTTAAGAATAAAGAAAAGCAGTCAAGCTTAAGGAAGGAGCTGAAAATTTACGAGGTTTTTCTTCATCTCTTGCATCTTCTTCTGCATGTTTGCTTTCTTTTTCTGTCCCTGGAGATAAGCTTTCTCTGTTTTCTCATATACCAGGTACATAGTGGCCACTCAACAGCTCCCAAGTTTATATCTCTTTTATTTGACAGACGAAGGATACTATACTAAAATCAGCAGTTTCCATTCAGCAATGTCCAAGGAGAAAATCTGATTGGCCCAGTTTATCATTGATCAGTAGTATGTGTTCAACACCCTAACATCTTTCTAATTATAGAGAATGTCATGTTAAGTGGGCAGAAATTCTAGCTCCAAGCGTCTTGGTTCCTAGAACAAAGACATAGTTAAGCTCAGCCAATGTGATGGTCTTCCCTGGAATGTTGAATCTCAACCAAGTTCTACATACAGTTTTTTTTTTCTGTACCTGTGGTACCAATGGCCTTGGCATCTAGTTCTCAAGGCAGTAATGCCAGTAGCAGGTTCTGGTTTCTGGTGATAGAGTGATAACTGCTCAGCAATGACAGCAGTCACATCCTAGCCTGGTTCTCCCTGAAGCAAGACTCCGGCTGCGTTGGGTTATGGACTCCCTTAGTTACTGCTCATTGTGTTCCAAACCCAGTTTTTCAGGTCTTCTCATGGATTAATGAGCATTCCTAAATTTTGCAATAATTATTTTTTCTTTTTAAAAATGCCAGAGTTGTTTTGTGTTGCTTACCACTAAGAACTTGCCTGTCTTACAATCAGCTATTATAGTTGGTCAGGTTCTTGTAGAGGAAACCTGATTCCCAGAGATCTACCCCTGTGAATAGGAAGAGGAATTGCCAGGGAAAAGAGGATGGGAAAATACTCCAAAATAAGTGTCTCTTTGCATAGATATTCAGTGAGTTGCACCAGACCATACAGGAAATTAACATCAGGATTGTGAAAAGAACCTATATGTCTTAGCAATCAACATTGGGTTTGTATTTTTGTCCTTAGGATTAATTAATTTTGACTTGTGAATTAATAATTAATGGGGGAAAAGTAAGGCTATGAAAAAAGGCCAATACAAGCATTTTAGAATATCTATAATTTGCTATTCCACCAAACTTAGAATAACAATTTAGAAGAAAAGTCTAAACTCACTTCAAAAACTTGGTTCTTTCAAAATAACTGATTACTTAATTAAACTTTACTATTTCTCTATACCTTATAAGCAGATCCTAAATACTATTGTGCTACACGGGTCAGAGGAATGAATTACCGATAAAATTCATAGTTACTTGAAAATTCTGTTAAAAATATTTTAGTACTTCCCACCATGTAATATAAAATAAAACTATGCGATTTGATTTTGTCTTCTTGTATTGATCTGCTTAATTTCTATAGAGGAGATAATTTCTGAAATTAAGCAAAAGAAAAAAGAAAGAGAAATAATGATTGGGATAATCAGTTCCAAATAAATAAAAGTTGCTATTCGTATTTTAGTTGTACACAACTAAGATTAGATTAAAAAATTTTAAGTAAACCCAATATGATGCACAGAGATTATGCTTCAGCTTGAGTAACTAAAATTAATTAGAACTTTAAATAAACTAAATAAATGTCCCAGACTCCTGAAGACATGAGTGAGACTATTAGAAGTCCATAAAGTTTCCTTCTGCTCTTCCATTAGCAATGGCAGAACATATCATAAGGGATTAATGCTACAATGCTTAAGGGTTTATGTTTCAATATTTTTTGAAACACCAAGAAGTTCTTTTTTATGTTAATTGTCAAGTTATTGTGTATTTACAATACAGATTTTCCTTTTTTGTAGTAATAGGCCAGACAATCTCTATTCTTCTGAGAGATAAGCTGTGAGAGGCTTGTAAAAGAAATGGGAAAAAGGATTAGTAATCAAGTATGGATTCCTGAAACAGCAATTCTATTGTAAATGGAAACTTAGATTAGGTGTCATTGATGAGAATAGTTGCATTTGACTCTTCACTCCCTGGGTGGGAAGTGTTTATAATTCAGCTTCCAAATAACAGAAACAAACAGGTACAACATACGCCCATGGAATTCTAGAATATTAGAACTGAAAGTGATCTTGGCCTATTGGTCAGCTATTGCTGTATAACCATCTCAAAACTCAGTGGCTTAAAACAACAAATACTTATTTTTGCTCATGTCTATCGATTAGCTAGAGGTTAGCTGATCTAGTCTGGGCTCAGCTGAGCTGATTCGACTCCCTGTGTTTCTCATTCTCCTTGGACCACAAAAAAATAATATTACTAATATTTTTTAAACTTGCCACTTGTCAAAGGCTTACTATATGTCAAGACTCTTTGCTAAAAGTGCTGAAAATATTATCTCCTTTACTCCTCGTGGAAACACTATGAAGTAAGTACTGTTATTATCGTAATTTTACACATTAGGAAGCCAAGGAGAAGCTTTTTCAAGGTCATGAAGTTAATATATGATGGACGTGGAACACAAAGACACGGATCTGCCTGACATCAGACTTTACGTTCTTAATCCCTCCACTGTTTTCTGCTTCGTAAAATGTACTGCTCCATTTTCAGAGAGAGAGCTCTAACTACCAAACAGTTGCTCTTTGATATTCAGTGAAATTATCTTTCCTGTAACTTTCAGTTGCAAATCTTAGTTTGGCCCTGGAACACACATAGAAGAAACATAATATTTTGTAAATTAGATGATCCAATAAGAGTACCCAAAAACCAGTATGTGTTTAATGAAAATTTATCTAAATCCATCCCCACAATGGACATAACAGTCATTGGTATAATTTCAATAAGGCAGGGGCAGCACAGATTGCGTCTCATCTGGTTTGCACTTCTCCATTTATTTTTATTTTTTTTTAACATTTATTTATTTTTGAGAGACAGAGAGAGACAGAGCATGAGCAGGGGAGGAGCAGAGAAAGAGGGAGCACAGAATCTGAAGCAGTCTCCAGGCTCTGCGCTGTCAGGACAGAGCCCGAGGTGGGGCTTGAACTCACATCACAAACCATGAGATCATGACCTGAGCCAAAGTCAGACACTTACCGAATGAGCCACCCAGGCATTCCTGCACTTCTCCATTTTATACAGAAAATTATCAGAGAAAGATAAATACAATGTTTAAGTCTGCATATACAGATAAACCATTTCTTTAATCTACAACTTGGGCTTCCTTGTCAAAAAAGGAAATGATTCCTAGATTGGTAAGCAACAATTAGAATTTGGGAGGATATAGGAGGAGATGTCAAAATAATTAAATAATGTTACTTAAATATTTTTTAAATTAATAAGCACATATTTTATTAATAGGTGAGAAAAACCTAGTAGATGTTGACTTTCTTTATAAATGGCAAATAATTGAATTCATTCAAAGGTAAAGTGTTGCTTATACTGAAGTTTCAATTAAAGCAACAAAAAAAACTAAGTAAATAATCATTATTGAGAATAATAAGGTTGTTAAAAGATGATTTTCAAAATGGTAAAATGCAAATATTATATGAACATATGTTAAAGGTTTTATTTAGCTCATTTATTAATGAGGGAACCAGTGATATATTACAACCTATTAAAAAAAAAGACTTATAACAGATATGTAATGCAATCAGGAATCTTAAAGTAAATCTGCCAATACATGCAAAAAGTAGCTATAAGCACCAAATTAGAATACTATTTATAACGTTTGTACTAATTATAATGTTTGGTATCTTTTCTATAGAGAGGAAATCAATTGTATCTCTACAACAAAATTCATTTACATGTTTATGGGCAAGAATAATTTGCATTTTACTATTAGTTAGTTTTCTACGATTCTCTGAGCTCTGTATATAAGCTCAGTCAAGGATAGGTCAAAGAACAAGCCCCAAGAGAATCAGATAACCCAAAGATTAAGCCAGACAGCGTCAGACATTACATTGAAAGGACACCCAGTAATTGTACCCATTTCCAAATCTTTCCCAATTCTTCCCGATGTGTTTCCTGACAAGACACCAAGGAGAAAACCTGGGAGAATCTTGTTAGTTAAATGAAAATTATAATGTTTGAAATATCTTATGATTAAAAAAAATTATATGAGAATCTGTAAAAAATGAAAAATGAAATTATTTTTTAGGTTCTTCTTTGTCATATTCTTCGAGTAAACCTGGTTACTCACTATATACAAAATCAGATGGGAACTAGAAAAAAGAGAGATGGGGAAAATAAATTCTGTTCATATACCTTTTTGTTCACCTGTCAAAAATTATATTTAAAAGTAGTGTTATATAATTTATGACATCTTATATGTACAAGTGATCGCTGACAAGCTGAAAAATCAGTGATGGGGGGCTGCGTGGGTGGCTCAGTTGGTTAGGCGTCTGACTTTGGCTCAGTTTGAGCCCCATGTCGAGCTCTGGGCTGACAGCTAAAAGCCTGGACTGTACTTGGGATTCTGTGTCTCCCTCTCTCTCTGCCCCTCCCCTGCTCATGTTCTCTCTCTCTCTCTCTCTCTCTCTCTCTCTCAAAAATAAATAAACATTAAGCAATTTTTTTTAATCACTGATTAGAATTCAAAGATGGACAAAGAAAATGTTAAAATGGCCAAGAAGCATGAAAAGATGTTCAACATTCCTAGTTATTAGGGAAATGCAGTTCAAAATCATGATGAGATACATTTCACTCCTGTGAGGCTGGCTATTATCAAAAAACAAAATAACAAGTATTGGTGACGATTTAGAGAAAGTGCACCCCCACCCCCCGTGCATTGTTGAGAATGGTGAACCACTGTAGAAAACAGAATATTGATTCCTTATAAAGTTACACATGTGACCTAGCTATTCTACTCCTATATATATGAAAGAATGGAAATCAAGAATTCAAATAGATACTTGTACACCAGTGTTCATAGTAATATTATTCACAATAGCCAAAAGGTAGAAACAACTCAAGTATCCATCAATAGATGAATGGATAAACAGAATTTGGTATTATAGGAGACAGAGAACTTCCTTCCTTCTGTGGTTCAGCCTAAGAATTAAATAACATAAGGCAGATCAACAGTAGAAAAACATACACATTTTATTTATTTATTTATTTATTTTTGCATACACAGGAATCTTCAAAAAGAAAATAAAGACCCAAAGAAACTTTTGTCCCTGAAAGCTTAGGTACCCTTTTTTTTTATTGTTTATTTTTGAGAGAGAGAGAGAGACAGAGAGAGAGAGGGAGACACAGAATCTGAAGCAGGTTCCAGGCTCTGAGCTGTCAGCACAGAGCTTGATGTGGGGCTTGAACTCCCGAGCTATGAGATCATGACCTGGGCTGAAGTTGGACGCTTAACCGACTGAGCCACCAGGCACCCCAAGGTACTCTTTTTATCAAAGAATGATAAATATGTAGATGTGACAAGTCAAAAGGCTTTGAGTTAGAGGAAATAAATGGTAAGACAGTGACTAGAACACCTATGGGGGACACTAATGAGCCTTATTGTAATAGGTTGGTTTTATTCTGATAAGTTTGCACTAAAATAACTAAAGGGTTATTTTAGCAGGTTTCTTTGCACAGATCCATCTCAGGGTAGGCTCTCAGGCTCCAGTGATAAGAATGTTCTTCTCTTCCTGATACAGAGAAGGAACCTCTCTCATGAGAAATTTTATGATCTGCTTTTAAGTAGAAAGAAGGGGGTCAGAGAACATTTTCAGCATCTGTTGTTTCTCAAGTGCCTTTAGCTCCAAATAATCAACACATCAAAGTGGAGTATTTGGGGGTGACATGTTCTGAACCCCTTCAATGTGCAGATACAATAGAATTTTATTCAGCCTTAAAAAGGAATGAAATTCTGACACATGCTACAACGTGGGTGAACCTTGAAAACACTATGCTAAGTGAAGTAAGTCAGACACAGCAGGACAAATATTGTATGATTCCACTTGTATGAGGTACCTAGAATTGGCAAATGCATAGAGACAGAAAGAATAGAGGCTTTACAAATTGTGGAAAGAGCCTAAATGTCCATCAACTGATGAATGGATAAAGAAATTGTGGTTTATATACACAATGGAGTACTACAGGGCAATGAGAAAGAACAAAATATGGCCCTTTGTAGCAACACGGATAGAACTGGAGAGTGTTTTGCTAAGTGAAATAAGCCATACAGAGAAAGACAGATACCATACGTTTTCACTCTTATGTGGATCCTGAGAAACTTAACAGAAACCCATGGGGGAGGGGAAGAAAAAAAAAAGAGGTTAGAGTGGGAGAGAGCCAAAGCATAAGAGACTCTTAAAAACTGAGAACAAACTGAGGGTTGATGGGGGGTGGGAGGGAGGGGAGGGTGGGTGATGGGTATTGAGGAGGGCACCTTTTGGGATGAGCACTGGGTGTTGTATGGAAACCAATTTGACAATAAATTTCATATATTGAAAAAAAAAAAGAATAGAGGCTTTAGCAACTGAGGGAGTGGAGAATGGGGTTATCATTTAATAGTGATGGGATTCAGGAGACACTACTCCAAAATATGTCACATTGGCGTATTGAATATTTCAAACTGAAGGAATTTGAGAAATGGCACATGCAGGAAGTACTTTCTGACTTTCCTCTGAAGCAGGACATAAAACCCTCATGTGGAGGCACCCTCCCTACACCTGGAGAAAAGGAGCATCCTTATCCCTGTGAAAGAGGGACACCAAGAAGAATCTGATGAACAGGCCTTGATAGGTTTCTCCCAGTTTACTACACTTGGCTCATCTTTGTCCTGTCCTATCTTTCCATGACTGTCCTCTTCATCAAACCTAGCATAAAAAAAACTCTCGGGCTTAACCATTCCTTTGGCTCTTCATTTCCTTATGAAGGCTCCCATGTCATGTAAAACTTACATTAAATAAACTTATATGTTCCTCTGTTAATTTGTCTGTAGTTCAGACAGGTATCCTAAGGAGGTCAAGGAAAACTGTTTTCCTTCCCTCACAATAGATACAGAGTTTCTGTTTGGGATGATAAAAAAAGTTCTGGAGATAGAGAGTGGTGGTGGTTGCACTATGGTGAATGTTCTTAATGCTACTAACATTGTACACTTAAAAAAAGGTTACAATGGTAAAACATGTGTTATGTGTGGTTACCAAACACACACACACACACACACAGATTATTACTTGGAAGTCAAGTAGGGTTCAAAATTCTGTCAAAGCTGCAAACACTCCCAATTGTCTTTCATTATATTCTCTCATTCAGTTAATTAAATAATAAGTATTTGAGAGTTTTCATCCTAAACACTGTGCAAGGCACAGTAGAAAATTCAAATAAGGCTCGTTTCCTTCCCTGAAATTCATGGTTTAGTGCTTCTGAAACTGAGATTAAGAGGAAGCTGTTTAAGTTTTTATATGGTTTATATGGTTTCTTTTGTTGGGAAAGGGTTGTTAACAGGTGTGCTGAGGAAACAATTCTTCCTCTTTATAAAGAAATTATTAAACAAATTTAAGTGGATTTTTTTAAACTGTGGGACTTCTTTAATATGCTAATGTATATTTTGAATCTCCAAGACAGAATTTAGGAAACAGCATTCCTAAATTCATTGGATCAAGAATTCTTTTTTTCTCTTGGGGCCCAATTAGTTGATATCTCCCCATTTACTGTGACTGCGGAACTTGAGCTATAGACATACCAGCCTTGTGGGGGATTCTCTTTATTATATTTTTTTTAATTAAAAACATTTTTTTAATCTTTTATTTATTTTTGAGAGAGAGAGGGACAGAGTGCAAGCAAGCAGGGGAGGAACAGAGACAGAGGAAACACAGCATCAGAAGTAGCCTCCACGGTCTGAGCTGTCAGCACAAAGCCCAATGCTGGGCTCGAACCCACCAGTCATGAGATCATGACGTGAGCCGCATTCAAACACTGAACCAACTGATCCACCCAGGCGCCCCTTTGCAGCTGATTCTTAATCTACAATTTAAAATAGGTCTCCATTTCTCCCATTTCTAGACCTGGATCTCAATTCACAAGCTTCAACAATATAGTCCTGTATTTTCTACATATTCTCCAATTTCATACCATTTCTTCACAATTAAACATAGTGGGCCAACTTAAGTACAACTAAATTGTACTTAATAGTATTTGATTAGAGCTAAAGATACAGCAAAGTTAAGCCTGCTTCACGATTATAATGTTGGTCTCAATTATATTTTCATTAACAGTATCACTTTCATGTTTATAAAATATTGAGTAAAATGCATTAGGGTACTTAAATAATTGCACAAGCGTTACAAAGGGTTGGAGATAATGAAGTTGCTAAGATCAAACATTTGGCAGTCAGAAGAACCTTGTGATGATGGGAAATGTTTAACTGCAAAGGATCAAAGTCTACTTTCTTACTGAGCACAGGAAAAAGAGGTTAGATGTGTACATATATACTTGATGGAGGTGCAAGTTATCTGAAAGTCAAGCATTCTAAAATTTTTTTTTAATTTTTTTTTTTCAACGTTTATTTATTTTTGGGACAGAGAGAGACAGAGCATGAACGGGGGAGGTGCAGAGAGAGAGGGAGACACAGAATCGGAAGCAGGCTCCAGGCTCTGAGCCATCAGCCCAGAGCCCGACGCGGGGCTCGAACTCCCGGACCGCGAGATCGTGACCTGGCTGAAGTCGGACGCTTAACCGACTGCGCCACCCAGGCGCCCCCGAAAGTCAAGCATTCTAAAGCCTAGGACCATCTGAAATAAAAGGCAGCTGCTCCAAGATGGACCTCTTTACCATGAAGATTATTCTGAGCTAGAGACAATCAAGACCGTACAGGCTCAAGAGAAACTTTTCCCCTTCCTTTAACTACATAAAAGAATCTAGTTGGGGGTCTTTCCAAGAATAAGGGTTATTAGCAGAGATAAATTTTATCTGAGTGACCCATCTTTATGGCAGAGCAAACATCTAATTACCAAACATCTGTTCTTAGTCCTATTACCCTGTAAATTTCATTCCTTCCCTCTGAAGCCCTATGCTATCACATTTGATTTACTCCTATTAATTGGTCTCATGTCAATTTGATTCTTAGTCCAGCCAGAAGGACCCTTGACGGGGACAGGAATTATTGCTCCCCAACAAAAAGAAGAAACAACATGTTATGTGAGTTCAAGGATGAATTCCTATCAAATAACTAAGGAGGGCTTCATGAAAGAGGACATATTTGGGCTGGATTCTGAGGGATAAATAAGATTCCCACAAATTATGCCCAACTGAGGAGAGAGGCTGAGATGTGAAAATACATAGTGTGTCTAGAAAAGTCATTTGGTATGCAAACTGTAGAGGGCATGAAGGATATAGATGTATACCAGGCTAGAAAACAATAGATTGAGACCAGCTCATTAGTGCTAACAAGTTTAGTTATTCTGTTAGTAATTAGGGGGCTGAGAAAAGTTTTTGAGCAAAGGGCTTGATCTGTGTTCCAGAACAATTACTCTTGGGCCCATAGGGAATAGATGAGTCTGAAATGAGGCAGTGAGGCCAGGAGGCTAATTAAGATATTTATAATTGTCTAGTGAGAAATGAGGAAGACTTGACTGAATGGAAGGGAAGTGTCATGGAGGGGAAAATATCCTCCTATCCCTCTCAGTCATTTTGGCTGGCCTAATAATTAAATTGACACAAGAGAGATTAATAGGCGAGAAAAAAATTAATTTCATACAAATGGAGGTATCATAGATATAGGACCTAAAAAGTGACCAAAGTAGGCTTCTTATATACCTTTTAGACAAAACAAAACAAAATAAAAACAACAAATTTGTGAACAACTGAAAAGACAAAGAAACTTAGTCTTCAGTACTAATTTACAAAGAAACTAAGCAGACTTGGTTTATACAGCCTTCTCTCTCTTCTCTCCTCTCTCTTCTGACTTATTCATCTCCTTGATAAGAATGTCTCTCTACTTCCTGGTACACACAGGAGATTTATTTCCTGCTTTCAGGGGGACAGAAAGGAGGGTCACAGTATCTTTCTTGCATCAGCTGTTTCTCAAGTAATTTTAATTCAAAATAATCAATATGCCACTTTGGCATATTTTGGGGTGGCCTGCCCTGAGCCCCATCAGAAGCAATAAATAAGAGAGACTTTTCAAAAAATCATTTTCAAAAAGAAAATGAACTGAACTTGGTGAGTAAATAAGTTAGAAATGGGACGCCTGGCTGGCTCAATTGGTTGAGTGGCTGGCTCTTGATTTCCAGTCAGGTCATGATCCAAGGGGCATGGGATTGAGCCCCCTGTCAGGCTCCATGCTGAGTGAAGAACCTGCTTAAGATTTTCCCTCTTTATCTTTCTGGCCCTTTCTTCCTCTCTCTCTCTCTCTCTCTCTCTCTCTCTCTCTCTCTTTCTCTCCCTCTCAAATTTAAAAAAAAAAAGTGCATTTGGATACAAGAAACAGAATTTCTGCTAAACAAGGTGTAACACGTAGGGGCTTATTTTACTTAAGTAGATGCAGATAGGTGAGTGCTTGGTGCAGAAGCTTGACAATATTAGGGACACTTATCAGTTCTCTTGTTTTTGTGTCATGCTGTTGAACAACCCTCTCCTTCACAGGTGACTTGAGTATCACTAGCCAGAGCAGTGGAGGCTGGGAAAGTGGGGAACAGGAGTGTCTTGATTGCCTGAGACTGACCACTGTCCATAATGAGGGGCTGATCACATCGTCTTTTTGAAAAATATTATTAGCATGGAATAAATAGGCAATGGATATTAGGTAGACAGTTGATAGTTTGCCACAGTGATTAATTGGATATATGGAGTATAGTGGGTTGAATAGCGTCCACCTAAAGTATCTGTCCACCCAGAACCTCAGAATAGGACTTCTTTTAGAAATAGGATCTTTGCAGATGTAAATGAGGTAAGGGTCATGATGAAATCACCCCGGGTTAGGATGGGTCCTACATCCAAAGACAGTGTCCACATAAGTGTCAAAAACAAGGCCAGACATTAGTTAAAATGGTAAGATGGGGGGTTTTGTTTGGTTTTTTGTTTTTTTGTTTTTAATTTTATTTAAATCCAAGTCAGTTAACATATAGTGTAATAATGATTTCAGGAGTAGAATTTAGTGATTCATTACATATATATAACTCTCAGTGCTCATCCCAACAAGTGCCCTACTTTATTCCCATCACCCATTTAGCCCATCTCCCCACCCAACACCCCTCTAGCAACCCTCAGTTTGTTCTCTGTATTTAAGAGTCTCTTATGGTTTGCCTCCCTCTCTTTTATCTTATTTTTGCTTCCCTTCCCCTATGCTCATCTGTTTTGTTTCCTAAATTCCACATATGAGTGAGTACAGGTTTTAATCAACAATAAACTACCACAATAGGGAAGAGGATCCATCATGAACCAAATTCAACCCCAATTTGTGTCGAGGTGACTGAGCATTTTAAAGGAAGAATGAAGGGGCGCCTGGGTGGCGCAGTCAGTTGAGCGTCCGACTTCAGCCAGGTCATGATCTCGCGGTCCGTGAGTTCGAGCCCCGCGTCGGGCTCTGGGCTGATGGCTCAGAGCCTGGAGCCTGTTTCCGATTCTGTGTCTCCCTTTCTCTCTGCCCCTCCCCCGTTCATGCTCTGTCTCTCTCTGTCCCCAAAATAAATAAACGTTGAAAAAAAAATAAAGGAAGAATGAAGCAGTAGGCAGGGAGAAAGGTGGGGGTTTGAGCATTCAGGGAAGTGAACATTTACAACAAGTGGGAAGAGGAGGGAGGCTGGTCGATGTGAAACCCATCTGGATTTGTTAACTAGCACTTCTCAAAATCAGGCTCCTAGTCTCATAGAGACCAGGAGATGAGGACCTGGTCTTCAGCTGTGGGCTGGAAAAACAATAAATCCTTTTGGCAGTCTTGAGCTCTCCCAGGCAGAAACTTAAGAGGGCTAAACTTATTTTCATTCTAGGGATTTGGCCTTGAAGTATTAGAAACGATTCAAATCTTTTAATGTGTTTACGGAGGGGGTGGGGAAGAGGAGAGAATGGATAAAATCATTTGTTCTGAGAGTCTGTAGTTTTTATAGGCTAAGTTAGAGGCCTAGTAGAGAAGAGAGTTTAGAGGAGCCTGACCAGGGTTTGGTTAAGGAGAGAATCCTTGTACACAAAGTGAAATGATCATGCGAAGTTAGAGGCAGAGTTGGAGTTATGCAGCCAAAACCCAAGGAGCACCAGGACCCATGAGAAGCTGGAGGAGGCAAGGTAGGATCCTCCCCTAAAAATTTTGGAAGGACTACTGTTCTGCTCATGTGTGATTTCAAATTTCTGGCCTCCTGAACTGTGAGCAAATTAATTTCCACTGTTTTAAGCCACTCGTTAATAGTAATTTGCCCCAGCAGCCCTAGGAAACTAATACACAGGGTGCAGGAGCATAGGAGCCTGGGAAGGTACCATTGCCATGGGGTAAACTTGTTTACCATGAGACATTTGAGAAATGTTCACATGGAGATGTTAGGCAGGAATTGGGGTCATGGATTTGGGCTTGAAGAGTGAAGTAAAGCATGAAGAGATTGCTGGAGACAGAAAAGTAAACTTCACTGGACAATAGTTTACAACTTGGAATATAATTGTAATGCCCACTTGAACACAATGGTTTCCTGCCCATTCCCAAACTCTGTCTTCTTGTGGTAGGGGAAGAAGAGAAAACTAGCTAGCATCACTGAGAGTTAATTAATTTGGTTTGCAAGAAGCAATGAATCTGCACAAACTAAGTCTGGAAAAAGTACTTTGCTGTGCTTTGATTTCTCATTTGCCTTCGTAGCAAATTTAGCAGCACTTTTTGAACTTCATCATGGATTGCTGTCTCTATTATTTTTTTAAATAATAAAACAATAAACTGTATTCTCAACGCTCCTAATGCACTTTGTTCATATTTTCAGTATCGCATTTATGCCATTATTTTAATTATCATTCTGTCTACCCCTCTAGATTGTGAGTTTCTTGAGGGCACTGCACCATTTTTATTTGCATTTGTATCTCAATTATCTAGCACAATATTCAGCATTTTAAGTAATTTATGCAATAATTGTTGGATAAATTGCAAAAACAATTGTAGCTAATGGCACAGTCTCTGGAGCTAGAGTATCTGGGATAAATCCTGGCTGTACTGCATACTAGCTTTATGTCCTTGGACAAATTACAAAAATCACTCTATGCTTCAGTTTCCTCATTATAATATGGAATAATAATAAGACCCTACTTATGAAACTGTTGTGATTATTAAATAAATTAATACATTTAAAGTACTTAGTACTGAGCATATAGTAAATGTTCAGTACATGATCAATAACCACAAATACGCTATCAATTCATTAAGTAGAGTAAAACCTCCTGACATTCTGTACTGCCATCCGTAGGCCTTCCTTATGCTTTTATTTTACCTCTTCCTGTTTATTTCCTTCATGACAGTATCATAATCTGTAGATTAATTTACTTCTGTACTAACAAATAAGTCCCTTTGGGCAAGAACCTTCTTTGTTTAGTTTTCCACCCATTCTATGCTTAACATCTCCTCTTCATCCAGTAGAGATTGACAGTTTGTCCAAGGAATAAATTGTTGAATGATCTATTTCATTCAATGACCATTGGATAATTGTTGAATAATCTGTAAAGTTGAATTGAAATCTTTCTCATATAGCTAACATTAAAATTCCTAATTCAAAGTTGAAAGAAATGTAAGGTGCAGTAAAAATCGACTTTCAGGCAGATCTGGGAAAGAAAGACTGGCTATTATTTCTAGGACAAACCGTAAGCAGAAAGAGTTAAGGGTTCCCAGAAAAAGAAAGAGAAGTCATTTTAGTCACCCAGCTATTTTCCGTGATCCTGGCCTCACTGGTTATACTTGCCCTAACACACCTTCTACAGAGCTTCCTAGGAAGTGTCAGAATCACAAAGAAATGCAAACCCTTCAGTCGTTAATAATTTTAAAGGAACAAAGGGAACACAAAAAAACCCCAACAGTCTCTAGCCTAACCATATCAGATACAGTCAGTCAGTGGTAAACAATCCCAGTGCTGGTACAAAAGTAAGCAAGGCCCTGCATTCCTTACCTAGGTGAGCCCAAGACTTCATCCACTGTGCACCCACTCTGGGAGCACATCCATAGCCCCATCCCCTTGCCCCACAGTTACCTCTGCTTCGGTAAAATGTTGAAGTCTCTGCCCTAGGAGAAGCATAAGCTTCATTAGCATAACATAGAATTCACACATAGGCACGTTTTCAACCTTATGCCCCTCTTTACCTGTGATGACAAAGCATCCCTTTCTGAATAGTCATCCTAACCCTAAATAAAAGGAACCCATTCACCCCTGCTCTGGAAGTAAAGGCTTTGGAAGTTATTTCCAGAAATCTCCTTATTTGCTGCAAATAAATTTTCCTTTGTGTGGCAACTCTGCCTGGTGTAGTCTCACTGAAGAGCAAACTCAACGTTAGTTCAGTTACATAACTACCTGAAAATAAGGTAACACTTTGTATTACTACATTAACATACTCCTTTTTATCCCTTTTTTCTGCTCTTCAGGACGGCTTTGACACTGGAATAATATAACAATATTATCGTGCTCTCAGAAAAAGACAGATCTACTCACTGGTGACAGGGTTCAGGACAGTCTACCCTAAAGTATGACAACTTGACATATTAAATATTTTAAGCTGAAGGAATTTGAGAAAAGGCATGTACCGGAGGCACTTTCTGAACTTGCCCTGAAGCAGGCCATACAATCCTCCTGGGAGAGGGGCCCTCCCTATCAAGCAGGCAGGCTGGCTGTGTGGACTTAGAGGTGGTCCCACAGGACCAGCCAAGAGGGTCCTTGGCTACGCATAAGATAGAAAGAAAACACAAGTGATCGCCCAGTAAGTGAAAGCAGAGTTTAGAAGATGAAGTCACTTATTCCTTGGAGCGACAGGGTCTTGGTGCCGAGGCGTCTAGCATCAGTGGGCTGGAATAAGCACGTGACAGCTTCATCTGGTCTTTCTTACCTGGTACCTCCTTAGATATTATCTATTGTGCTGGAAAACTCTAAAGAAATCATTAACTCCTTGCCCTTTACAAGAGGATATACATTATGAGGCAAGTGTAAGGTGGGGGCGCAGGTCCTAGCAAGAATAGAAGCAGGGAAAGGAGCAAAAAGCAGATTTTTACGGAGTCCCTTCAGCTTCCCTCTCTCACCTATACCTGGAGGAAAGGAGCATCCTTATCTCCGAAGATGAAGGGACACAGAAAGAAATCAGAACGAATAGGCCTTGCTAGGTACCCCTCTTCCCCAATTTACTACACTTAGCTCATACTCTTTGTCCTGTTATATCTTTCCATGAATTCCCACTCTTCATTAAGCATAGCATAAAAACACTCAGATTTAACCATTTCTTTGAGTCTTCATTTTTTTAAGTTTATTTATTTATTTATTTTGAGAGAGAGAGAGCAGAGGAAGGGGTAAAGAGAGAGGGAGAGAAAATCCCAAGCAGGCTCCATACTGTCAGCACAGAGCGTGATGCAGGGCTTGAACTCACAAACCATGAGATCATGACCTGAGACTAAACCAAGAGTCCGACCCTCAACCAACTGAGCTACCCAGATGCCCCGAAGTCTTCATTTCTTTATGAAGGCTTCGTGTCACATAAAACTTGTATTAAATAAATTTGTATGCTTTTCTTTTCCTAATATGTCTTTTTTGTTACAGGGGTCCCAACAGAGACCTTAGGAAGGGAGAAGAAAAATATATTTTTCCTCCCCTACACTACAATAAAGTTAAAGTTTATTTCATGTAAATTCTCACTTTCTAATATGACCCATATAGACAGTATCAATGTTGAAAAATCAGCTGTTTCTCAAATGATCCCTCTATCAGGATACTAAAAGGATTTGGGAAATGAAAACAGGAGAATCTTTGTGGTATTAAAAATTCCCAAACCAAAATACAAAACAGCCTTATTTAACACAAAGCCTTTCATACTGCTTTGTTCCGGCACCCTTCTGGGCATACACCGGCTCAGAGAGGACAGCAACAGAGGAAGAATATGTAAACATTTAAATCATTTCTCACTTGCCATCTGTGACAATTCACAGTGCCGAAATCAGAAAGGATGGGATCGCTTTTCCATTTCTTTAAGGTCACCAAGGACAGACAAGCTCAGGACATACTGTATTTGTCAGAAGCAGAAGAGATGGCTGGTGAGGTGGCAGTGACAAATCTGTTCTGGGCTTAGCTCATTTTACTGAAGAATGTGTGTCCCCTTCTGACATTTATCAAAAGAAATTCAATTTTATAAAAAGAAGGATGTCAAATAATGGTACATAGCCAACACTCATTCTGCAGCTGTCAGAAGGCCAAATGGGGGCAAAAAGGAAAAGGTTAGATAGAAGAGCAGGTCATGCCAGTAAGAAACAAAAAACCAAACAGGGTGGAAGGTCAGGGCTAATGCACTTAGAGGCTTGAATCACATTTCTAATTAAATCACCTATTTTTGAGATCTACATTAGTGCCCAGTTCACAGTTTGGAATACGTTTTTCATGGTCTCCAAATATAAGGAATGACACAAAGTGGGTTGTGATTGGGGTTTTGTTTGCTTGTTGTAGTTGGTTGTGTTTTTTGTTGTTCTTGTTTTGTTTTTTATTTTTATTTTTATTTTTTTTTCTGCTACATCACAGAAGACAGTTAATGAAACCTGGTAAAATCCCGCAGCAGCAGGTACAGTGAAATGCACCCTGTGGGCAAGCAATCAATATTTCTCACGGTGATGATGGTGATTTGTCTCTGGCAGAAAAGGATATTCTGGGTCAAAAAATAAAACCAGAAGTTGTGACAGAGGTGGCAGAAAAATAAAAGTCAGATTAAGATCAAAGGAAGGGATTCTATTAGGAACTAATGATGAAGCTGACAAAATACTGTAACAAGTAATAGTGTTTTACCATACTGCATAAAAATATTGGATTAAGGTACAAATTAAATCTCTTTCTCAGTAAGGGGTTTCTGCAGGACATAAGCAATTAGACTGCTGTCTAGAGAAGGCAGAAAACTTGATTAACAGATCCAAAAAGACAGCGTAGGGAAGATGGATTTAACACCAGGAGGTGAAACACCAACTGTTATGCAAATTGACTTTTCCCAAAATGTTGGATAATTTCAATCAAGGACTGAAATATACTTTTTTTTTTTTTAAAACATCACTGTTTTCTGGGCTTCAACTACTCAAAGGCGGTTCTTATTAAGTAAATGCTACTGATGCATGTGTCCCAGTCAGTCTCCTGAGATGAGAACCTGGGACATTGCAGAAGCTTTAACCATAAAACAGCTTTGCGTTTCTCTTCTTGAAATTTCCAAATATTCAAAGTGTTGTAGTGGCTAAGGATGGCTGAGCAGGCAGACTGTGGGGCCGGGGAAGTGTGCTGCAGACATTAGCCTGTAAAGTGTATGACCTCTTCCAGTCATGTACCCTCTATAAGGTGCCTACTTGTGACAATCCAAGGCAGTCTTATCTAGAATACAGACTTTAAGAAGATGCTAAGTGGCATCAGTCCATCAAGTGTCCGACTTCGGCTCAGGTCATGATCTCACCATTGGTGGGTTTGAGCCCCGCATCCGGCTCTGCGCTGACAGCTCAGAGCCTGGAGCCTGTGTCAGATTCTGTGTCTCCCTCTCTCTCTGCCTCTCCCCTGCTCGTGCTCTGTCTCTCTCTCTCTCAAAAATAAATAAACATTAAAAAAAAAAAGAAGAAGATGCTAAAATTAGTCAATGATAAAATACTTCTATACATTTCTCCCACAAATAGAGTATTATATGCTAAGCTCAGAGATATTAAACCAGGAATCCAAGAAAAATCATAACTATTAATACCCAATCCCCAAACTTGTACTTACTGTCATTGAGATTTTCAAATCCAAGGTTCTAAAAATTTTGCAGAAGATTTAAAAATTTATCTGATATCAAGTATCTCCTTGAACAAAAATAAATCAAGCTCAGTAGCATATAAACCAGATTTTCCTGTTCCTTCTTAGAAGATTTTGGAAGAATTAATGTCATATAGGTGATCTTCTGCATGGCATTAACATTGTCATTTTGAGAAGTTTTATTACTAGCCCAGCTTTCAAGGTTTGAAATTTTGCACTGGGCTGGCCACAAGCATTTGCATAAATCCTTTCGAATATAAGGAATAAATAATAAATGATCAAATAAACAAAATAAGCTAACCTTCAAATTTTAACTCTTTTTATTAGAGGTTGGCAAACTTTGCACCCTATACAGCCTCTCAAAACCACTCAAGTCTGCTGTGTGACACAAAAGCAGCCCTAGACAATGCTGAAACATGGGCGTGGCTGTGTTCCAATAGTGTTATTTACAACAACAGGCAGTGGACTTCGACCTGCAAGCCACGGTTTGCTGACCCCTTCTTTATTTCATTATTTTCCCCTTCAGTTCTCTTCATTGATCCTTTATCACAAAGTCACAGCTTCACACTCAAAATGCAGCAAAGCTGTGGCTTCAAGCCAAACATTGTAAACAAAGATTGTAGGGGGGAACCTGAGAGTCCGTTAAAATTCTGTGCTAAATCATTAATGAAATATACACTGGGAAACATTAGAGTTAACAGTCCATCTCCCACCCCACTGCTTGAGTGATTTTTTACAAATGTAAATTCGATCATGGAAATCCGTAGCTTAAAATGCTTCACCTGCAGCAGACAGCCCTGGTTCTTTGGCTCCTCCACAGCTGACCCTGTTTCCTCCCCTACCTCATCCGTTTCCATTCCTTCCCTCTCACATTTTATGCTCCAGCTACACAGGAGGAATTGTAATTTCCAAAATGAAATCTGCTCTCTTGCTTTCCAACCCATGCATGGCCTTGTTACTCACTCTCCCTGAAACATTCTTCTATAAACATCCCTGACCTTGCTACCTCCTTGAGGATTGAGCTTAAGTGTCTTAGGTGACTTTGACTCCCAGACTGTGCTCCTAAGACATCCTTTGCATACCTGTATTATAATATTCTCACCACTCTCTATAGATGATTATTTCCTTGTGTACAGCCACAGCTATATTTAAAATTATTTTTCCCAAATTTTTATTTAAATCCTAGTTAGTTAACATATAGTGTAATATTGGGAAAATTATTGAATGCTGAAGCCACATTCTAACACATGGAGAACACTCCATGAGTGATTATTGAATCAATCAATCCATTAATTAAATGATCTTTGGGCCTCTTGACTTCAGCCTGTAACTTCAATTGTTCCCAACTATGAGCAGTTTATTTTCTTTTGCGTATAATCTATAATGATGCCCAAACACCTAATAGAGAAATTAAAAAAAAAATGAGTTAGATTGGTTACTCAATATCATATGAAGGGGAAAAGGTATTAATAAAACCACTTTGCATTTACCGCATAAGTAGGAATCTTTTCTCAACTGCTATTCATATGAGAGCCAGGTTTTTTCTGAAGAGCAATTAAACATTTATGGGGTCTACAGGAGACATGAACAGATGCTATATAAAGACGTCCAGAAGAACAGACTGTAGAAAAAATAAATGTGTGTTTCAGCGGAAAACTATGCGTTATCTACGTATAGCATATCCTTCTGCATTATTAGAGTCTAGCCTTTCAAAATCTTTGAACTACTTTACGACTCTTTGTAAAAGTTGACAGACATGCACATTCTGTCTCGTCTGGTAGAGTTGCAACTGACTTCCCATCCTCCTGTGTAAAAGACAGTTTTGCTTCCATTTGCAATTCCATTTCTTTATCCCATAGAAATTTGTGCCTTTTGACTTTATCTATAAACCAATTACAACATCTATCTGGATCTTTCATTGAATGAGTAACATAAAAATCTTTAACACATACTCATTTTTATATCCATATGAGAGTCATGATTTTACATTTCCCAGAAAATTATCTTTTAACAGTTTTAGAGGTTCCACTGAGGTGCTCAATGGATTCGCCTACCAGAGCCAGGAAAACTTCTTAAGCAGAGAAGCACGCTCCATGGGCAGTGTATGCCCAAGTTGATTTTTTTCTTGCCTTCTTGTGAATCCAAAATGACAATACAACTCTGCTCACTGCTTTTCTAATTTTAAGTTTCCTCTCCACTTACTTTACATTTTGTGTTTTGGTTTTGGATTATTTGTGGTGTAAAAAATAACATCATAGGCTCGAAATGCCATCATTTAGGTTAAGGCCACAGGTTAGTAAACCTAGACCTAATACCTGATTCGACTGCAGTTTCAACACCCCACCCCCCGAAATGTAACCTCTAACCAGGTAATTTCCTGATCAGCAGTAGGAAATTTACCGATAAACCCGTTCTGTTCACCTTAGTGAAACTAATGGAGTTTAATCACTCACGGAGTGTTCTCCAAGCCTAAAACAATGGCTTCTTTGCTAATAATTTCCTTTTTTCTACTCCCTCTCTACCTTTGAAAACCTCTCCTCTCCTGTAGCCCTTTGGAGCTTGCTTCTACTTGCTATGCAGGATGCTAACTGATTCATGGATTGATTAATAAAGCCAATTAGATCTTTAAAATTTACTGGGTTGAATTTTTGATATTTAGCAGTGGCCAAAACATTATTTCCCAGTAATTACTGGGAATTTGGTTTTATAATCTGATTATTTGATGATCTCTGTAAATGGATTCATAGTTTATAGAGCTGTCTACTAGATGAGAGATGGCAGAGAATCTGGTATGTTAATCTTTTCTGGTAGTCTATTTTGAGATCAAATTAAGAATTTTGTGTTCACTGGGAAGGTGGTATCTGGACTGATGAGTTTTATATTTCTGTGTTTGCTCTTGCCCTATGGCTAAAAGTTTAGGATGGAGATGATAAGCTTTCTCTGTCTCTCTGTGTGTATGTATGTGACTACAATTCAGAAATGCCTTTGTCTCTCATTGTGTAAGTATGTAATATTTTCTTACTTTCAACAGTGCTAATAAATTAGATTATAGAATCTCTTAAATTAGAGAAATTTTATTTTGATTGGCTTACAGAGTTAAATAAACACATATAATTAAAATATTCCCCCAAAACTCTCAAAAAATAAGGAAATTGAATTCCTCATATTTTCAATGCGTCATATTTTAAAAAAAGTATTCAGCCCAGAAATGTTTTAAGACTTCAATTTCACATAATTTAGTAAATGAGACAAATTTAAGATTACTGGTTTTATTTATTTATTTATTTAAAAAAAATTTTTTTATTACCTTTATTTATTTTGGAGAGGCGGGGGGGCAGAGAGAGAGGGAGACACAGAATCCGAAGCAGGCTCCAGGCTCCAAGCTGTCAGCAGGACCCAAACTCAGGAACCGAACTGTGAGATTATGACCTGAGCCAAAGTCTGACGCTCAACCGACTCAGCCACCCAGGTACCCCTTTTTTTTTTTTAGTAGTTTTGTTAGGAGTGCCTGGGTGGCTCAGTCAGTTAAGTGTTCGACTTTTGCCTCTCCCCTGCTTGCACTCTGTCTCCCTCTCCCAAAAATAAACATTAAAAAAAAAAAATAGCTTTGTTAGTGCTAGGTATACATACATACATAAAATGTGTAAATTATATATATATATATATATATATATATATAAAAGAGCAGATTTCTATTTTACTTGGATACATTCTTTCTAATCTTAAACAGAATTACTGGTTGAAGTTATATTACTTCTTTTTAATGTTTAAGATTATGAAATATGTAAATTGTATTTATCCAAACTAAATCATTATTCTGATAAACTCCATTTCAACTGTAATTACATTTTGTCACATGCCAGTTTGAAGACAATTTACAAGATCTATAGGTAACTTAAAACCTTAGGCTAATACTAACTTGAGTTAATTAAGGGACATTCATTTAATAGTATGATAGTAAATATCTTAAGATAGCATGATAGAATACTGAAAGACTGATTAGTAATTATAATTTTAAGTTTATATCCACTTGGTTCTCATTTTTATGGGGTTATCTCTTGGGTCCGTAATGAGTGTGCTCATTTCTGTCACTTTGAGAAGTGTATTTAAATGATGGCATGTGGCTGTAGAGAGCTACGTTATGCGTATTCATGAGCTCTTCTAGTGTGCTGCAAAATGCTGGTGTGTGATAGCAAACAGTTATCCACTCCTCAGTTTTCTCTGTGAATTAAATAGAAGTCCACTACTTTCATTAAAAGTTATAATAACTGTGGTTCAGATCATACTTGGGAGCCATAGTTTCAGAGAAATCCAGCTGTGTATGTCTTCCATTTTCTACGGAAAAGAAGTTTTGTCCTAAAGGAGTGGGTTATCTTGGGTCTCCAAACTCCTTTGTTTTCTTCAAGCCTCTTGAAGACGCCAAAGAACTAAAACTACCTTTGAGATTTCCCAGAGGGAGGGATCCTTTAAAATCACAAAGATTTATTCTTTCACACCATAAAAAGAGAGGTACTAGAAAAAAAGTAGGCTTTTTTGATTGCTATTATTGCTCAGTTGTGTAGGAAGAGTTGTCAAGTCAGAAGAGGTGCTCAGCCTACCCTAGGTGAAACTTAATATGAACAAAATGTTGTTAATGTAAACATTTCAGAAATTGAAGTCAGAATGTGAAGATCCTAGAGATTTATTAATGCCCTCGCCATCCATAATGTGTTTCCATTTATCACAGTCTTGGTGCTGTTTTGCCTGATAGCAGACCACGGTATAATATTTTCAGTCTTTCAATTATTAGTTTTTACATAATAGCTTTATTGAGATATAATTCACAAACTGTAAAGTTCAACCATTTCAGTGTACAACTCAATGGTTCTTGGTGTATTATTCAACCATCACCACAATCCATTTTAGAACATTTTTACCACCTCAAAAAGAAATTCTGTACCCATTAGTGGTCATTCCCCATTGTTCCAAAAACTGACCAACTTGGATTTGCCCATTCAGGACATTTCATAATATGTTGTTTTTTTATGATTAGCTTCTTCCCATAGCATAACATTTGAAGATTCATCCATGTTGTAGTATTACTCGTATTTTATCTCTTACTATTGTCAAATATTATTCCAATATAACACATTTATTTATCCACTCCTCAGTTGATGGGCACTTGGGGTTGTTTTCCACTTTTTGGCATGCTTCTATACCCATTCATGTACAAATGTTTGTATGGACATATGTTTTCATTTCTTCTTGGTATATACCTAGAAATAGATTTGCTGGACCATATGGTAACTCTATGTTAACTGTTTTTATGGTACCTCTATGTTTAGCTGCCAGACTGTTTTCCAAATGGTTGCACCATTTTACATTCCTACTAGTAGTATATGAGGGTTCCAATTTCTCCACATCTTTGCCAACACTTGTTATTATCTGTCTTTTTGATTATTGCTATCCTAAAGTGTGAAGTGGTATCACTTTGTGATTTTGATTTACATTTCTCTGATGGGTAATGATGTTGAGCATCTTTTCATATGTTTACTGGGTATTTGTATATCTTTTTGGAGAAATATTGACTTAAATCTTTGCCCATTTTTAAATTTGTCTGTTTGTTATTGAATTGTAAGACTTCTGTATATATTCTAGCTATAAGTCCTTTATAAGATACATGATTTGCAAATATTTTCTCATACTCTGAGTGTAGTCTTTTCATTTTCTTGATGGTGTCCTTTGAAGTACAATTATGATGAGGTCCAATCAAATCTTTCTTTTGCCATTTGTGTTTTTGGTGTCATATCTAAGATGGCTCTGCTTAACACAAGGTCACAAAGATTTACCTCCTAAGAGTTTTATTGTTTCAGCTCTTACATTTAGGTCCATAATCTATTTTGAGTTAATTTATGTATAATACAAAGAAAGGGTCCACCTTTATTGTTTTGTATATGGATATCCAGCCATTATATTTGAGAATGATGTTCATTTAATCAAATATGACCATATGCTTTTAAGAAAGTAAGGTTTTAGACTTTATGAATAAATGCTTAAAAGCTCTGTTAAGTACACTAGCCTGGTACCTGGCTCACAGGGTTCCCAGGCTTCCATATTCCCAGGCTGAGTATGGAAGGTCACTTCCTGGTAAGTCCAAGAAACTTAGGATATTTTGGGGAACCAGAAAAGAGAGGCATTTGCCCAGATTTACAGGTAGTGGAGGTGAAACCTAGTGGTGAGTTTTATCTTGGTCTCCTAACCTCAGAATAGCAAATAACAAAAGGCTTTTAAAAGCCCATTCTGAGAGGGATGCCTGGGTGGCTCCATCTGTTAAGCGTCCCACTCTTGATTTCGGCTCATCGACCCCTGCATCCAGCCCCATGTCCAGCCCCGCATGGGGGATCCACACTGACAGCACGGAGCCCACTTGGGATTCTCTCTCCCTCTGCCCCCACCCCTCTGTCTCAAAATAAATAAATAAACAAACAACAGTCCATTCTGAGATTCCTTATCAAAGCTTCCAACAAAGCAAACTTAAGAACGACTATATGGCGAAGTCGTATTTTTGCTGCACTTATATAAATAACCAGGCCAAATTCATTAACACCAATCTTATTTTGTAGTGAAGAATACTCTTTGAGATTATCTTTTGATCAATAGGGGAGAGACTATAGAAAAAATTATGTGTCAATGGAAAACTATTATCTACATATAGCCTATCCTTCTGTGTTACCAGACACTAGCCTTTCTTGGTCTTTGATCTATTTTACAACTCTTTAAAAATTTATAGACAGCCACATTCTGTCTTGCCTGGTAGAGTTTCAACTGACTTCGGTCCACCCTTAGGAAAAGACCACTGTGTCCTCCATTTACAATTCTATTGCTTTAGTCCATATAGATATGCACCTTTTGACTTTTCCTTTGAACTGGTGTAACATCTGCCTGCTTGCCTCAACAAATAAGTAAGTAAAATCTTTAGAACATACTCATTTTTACATTGGCACAAGAGTCATGATTTTACCTTTTTTTTTTTTTTTTGAAAATTAACTTTTCACAAGACATTTCAAAATGGGATGGAGATGAAAATCAGGTAGGTGAGAAAGGGACAATTGAAAAAGACTGATTTTGGATGTCTCTCATTTGGACAAAGCATCAGAGAGGGTGACTTGCGCAAAGTTGATAGAACCAGAAAAGAGAGGCGAGATGAAGGTGAAGGGTAAACAGTAATTAATGGAAAAATAAATGAAAATGACCAAAATCATGTGAATAAATGGTCAATCCCGTAATGGTCTTAAATCCCCAAATAAAAACCAAGAGCTATCTTTTCTTATCTGAGAGAGTGGCAAAGAATACGAAAGAGTGATAATACCCAGTACAGGCAAGCGGGTGGCAGGAATAGGCACATTCCTGCTTTATGAGTGAGTGTAAGTCATAAACTCTTTAGGAGACGGGCAGCATTTACTAAGATTTAAATGCAGGTACTCTTTAACCAGCAACTTTACTTTTAGATATTTAATCAGTGAAAGACTTGCACTAGTAAGTGATGATATATGTCAAGGATGATAATTTCCAGTTTTGTTATAAAAGCTTGGGAACACCCTAAATTCCCATCAATAAGGAATTGCTTCAGAACAGAGTATATAGAATAATAATGCATTTTTTTGTTTAAACATATATATATATATATGTAAGTGGTTATCTTATATATATGTATGTAAGTGGTTTTATATATATATATATATATATATATATATATATATATATGTAAGTGGTTATCTTAGAGGGATGGAACTATGGAAGTCCTTTACTATACTTTTTTTGTTTTATATGTTTGCATTACTTTTGTAACATGCAAAATAATATAGTGAAGATATAATTATAAAAGAATCAAAATTTGATGCAGTATCTTTTCCACTATTCCTTGATGGGCCATATCATACAAATTAACTCATTTTTTTTTTCAATGCATCAGTGGAAGCTTATCAGTGGGAATGTGGAGGATTATAGAACAGCATTCTGAATTTGACTTCCATAGAGTAGAGAGAGGTCATTACTCTCTGAGAAGGTTTCTATGGATAGGCACAATATCCAGACAAGGATTTAATAAAGATCCACACAGCCTGCTCAAACTAATCATAGCTTTTACATAACCAACTGACAAATGTCTTTGGGCAAATAACTGGGAGAATTTTATCTAAATGATTTTGAACAACTTACAGATTGTGGAATGTGTGTGTGTGTGTGTGTGTGTGTGTATAAGTGTGTATATACACTTACATATTTTTTAATTGGAAATGACTAGATGCCTTTTGACTATAGTGCTCATTGAAGAATCAAGTTGCTAGATGATGAATTAATGCTAAATGATCTGAATGCACATCATGTAAATAATCACTTATGAATGAATATAATTCAAATGGAATTAACATAAAGCATATTAATTTGTAGAGTTAATTGATTTCAAACTGCTTATACTTCCAGTTTCAAAATAGGCTAATTTCAAAGAGAGCCTTTAGTAAGTAGGTGCATAACATATTGCCATTTTTAAAATTTATATCATAAATTACAATAAAATGGTATGGGCAATAGATTTGAGCAGGCAACCAAACCAATGTCATGGTTCACTCTCCATAAATACCATGGAAAATAATAATAATTAACCTTTACCACAGGCTTAGTGCATTGAAATTATTTCCATCAGTTGTACCTCCAAGCAATCCAGTGAGGTAGGTTATGACTGTCCTGGTTTGACAGGGGTAACTTGGGGCACAGAGTAAGAAAAGGATTGACTCCAGATAAACCAGGGAGTCAAAGCCAGCGTGCAGACCAATATCCAGGAGGCCAGCTTCATCATATTATTAGCATTTGCAAAGCCATATTTTGGAGTCTTTTACTTATTGAAAACAATTTTAAAGAAATAAATCACACACATGCACATCCAAGTCCCTTAACAAGGCTGTGTGTATAGACGAGATAACATAATAGTCCTGGATAGCTTCCATCCTAAATTTATGTGTTGTTCTATATACATAGTTTCCAACTGCTTTCTATTTAAGCTACAGCAGAGGAGGAGGAAATAGACATGTTGTGGAACAAGAAGCACACAGCGAGACTGTTCAAACTTCTTGGCAGCAGTGTTTAGCTTTGTCATCCCTGGTCTAATTCTTCTTAGATTAGCCCAGGATCGGGCTCTGAACATAGTAAACAACCAGTGGGGGTTGCTGATGGACTGAGAAGATTAGAATAGGTCACAAACGGATATTGGAGACTGTATTTCCCATGAGGTCCTCCCCAAATATTTATCTGTCTAGAGTGAATAATTGGTGCGGAGGCCATTGAGGCTAGACTACTAATAGATGGCACTTTCAGGATGATAATTCTTGAGAAAACATTTTTTTTCTCCCTTCATGCTCGGTTATCTAAATAGTTAAATATAGCCTCTTCTGATATGGTACTTGTCTGCCACCCTCCCCTTTAGAGAGGCTGATTTCTGAATAATTTCTCTTGTACATGCATTTTAAAGGTGTGTAATTAACTGGTAACAGGTTGTTAGGTAGCTGATGAGGTGTGAACCAGCCACTAATTTGTTTTCTTTATTTACAACTTTCCTTGCACTTGAAGATGACAGCGTGGTGTTTTTCATTCCCTGCTTACTTCACCAGATTAAAAAGTGATTTGTGAAGCCATTTTTAATTCCTCAAATTCCATTAAAAAGGAATATCCAGGGGAGTCTTAATCAAGACATAATAGGCACTAAAATGTGATCACACAACAGCACTTCTAATGTGGCCCTATTTCAGCTGTTAATGTTAAAGAATTGCCTCCAGTTAACTGAACTCAGCCCTAACACTGACCTACAACTTCTGAAATAACCTCCACGCAGTTGGCAGTGGATTCATGGCAAATGGGTGCAGCTAACATACTTTACCGCTTTAGATTTTATCATATAACCCATAGGGATAATTTATTACAAAATTATTATTATTGTATTATCACCAAAATAGTTTGCTTTCCCCTCTAAATTGCCTTGCCTCCTATTTAATAATACATTTAAAAAAAAAAGAGGTTTGAGAAGAAATTAAAATAGACACATTATGAAATGAGAATTGCTAAAAGCACAGGACTAGAATACTGAAAACACAGCTGAAACAGAAATGGATAAGGATAGAATCGGTATGTAATCAAAGGGGGTCACTTGGAACCTGGGAGAATATTGAGTTATTGGATGAGTTTGAAAAGACAAATAAGAATAAAAATTCTGTCCTTGACTTTTAAAAAAAGTAACTAAAAGTTAAGCTATAGAATATGTGAAAACCTGTGTCCAGAACTGCCCATAAGGCGTGTATAGATGGGGAAACTAACATACCACAAAGCACAGATGTTAGGCAGACGGCAACATTTTCCTTTCTACCTGTCAAAGCCTATATCAGTACTTCCATCCACAGCATGGTGGCCTTCACAATGCTATTTTTAAATGCAGATATGTCTCGGAGCATCAACTCCAGAAGCTGCTATGGTGATCAATTTGGTATGATATTAATAGCCAATGTTTACTGAGTTCTTGATTTGGAGGAGGCATTGTTGTTGTTTTTTTAAGATTTTATTTTTAAGTAATCTCTATCCCCAATGTGGGCCTTAAACTCACGACCCTGAGATCAAGAGTTGCATGTCCACTGACTACTCAGCCAGCCAGGTACTCTAAGGAAGCATTATTTTTTGTGTTTGGTTTTTTGGTTTTTAAGGTTTTTTTTTTTTTATATTCTAGTAACATTTTATTTAACTAAGTATGTCTGAAATATTAACATATTAACAGTTTAACATATGATTAATATAAACATCATTGAGATATTTTAAATTCTTTGTTTTCCCATACTAAATCTCCAAAATCCAGTGTGTGCATTTCACTTCAAAATCCAGTGTGAGTGTTATATCACATCTCAATTCGGACTGGCCACATTACAAGTACACAGCTAGGGACTCCTGCCCAGGGACTGTCCCCTACCTAACTACTTGAAGTGGCCCAGCCACTCACCTTCTACCACATTACCATTTTTATCTTCTTTGTAGCCCCTACCAGTACCTCAAATCATCTCACTTGCTTGCATGCTTTTTTGTCCCTCAAGGCAAGGACTCCCTTTGAAGAGGGGCTGGCACAGAGTTGGTACTCAATGTACACTGTCCCTGCCTGAATTCAAGTCCAGGGGTAGATGACAGACCCGTGGGCCTCCTTTCATCCATGCCTGGAGCCACTCCCCTGCCACCCCTCTGCCTCCCTTCCCAGGGCCCATTCCTGGGATGTTGGTTGGAAATGGTGGATGTGAGTGGGAGGACTCTGCCTCAACTCCACTTTTCTTGGAAGACACCACTTTGCATCTCTTCCTCACCAAGACGCTGCTCCAGGACCTGTGCCTCAACTGGAGATCTAGGTTGCTGAGCTGTAGGGGATGGGGAGGGATGGGGGGTGGGGGTCAGGGTAGGACATGCTGCAGAAGGCAGGCAAATGCTTCCCAGCAGGGTCTGTTTCAAGTTCTTTTTAGTATTGTAGGAGCCAAGGGCAGGCTGCCCCAAGATGGGCCACTTTGGCATGAACATTATTTCGAGTTAAATGTAATCAAAACTCAGCAGATTTAGGAAAAGTCTTTACCTCCCCCTCAACTGCCCACTTGACCAGGAAGAGAGGTATTAACCTCTCTTTAAAGATCCCTCTTTGCCTAAAAAATGGATCTATATAACAGGGCAACTGTTGTTTGCCAAACATCTCCTTTCACCTTCCTGTTAATGGTCTTTCCCTCCTTTTATACTTGACCCCTATGCCTCTCCTTAGCTCATATAAGTATCAAATTGCCTCATTATCTGGAATTTCCACATCTGTGTGTATTTCCCATACCCACACTATTAAATTTGATATTCCCCTGTTAATCTGTCTCATGTCAGTTTAATTCTTAGTCCAGCTTGAAGGACCTTGAAGGGCAGAGAAAGTTATACCTTCCCAACAGTATTCACATTCAATCTCCACAGTGACCCTATGGATAGTACTTTTAGGGTTTTTATTTAATAAAAAGGGAAATGAGGCACTGTTTTAGAGTTAAAAGTAACTTGCATAAGGTTACAGTGTTGGGAAAATATAATGAAAAACAAAACCTGCCAACCCAGAAAAATCTCTTCACAATGGTTAGAAGAGAAAGAAAACAGCATCAAACCAGAATGTGATGTGCATCATAGGCAATCCACTAAAAGATTGTGAAGACGAAAGAAATCTCGTGTTTTGTGTAGCCAAGAAGATACAACCCATAATATACTATTCTTTACATAAACAATAACTTAGCCCTCAAGTAAGGACTAGACAGCACCTTTAATCATACATAAGTCATCCTAACTTTACCTGCCAATTAGGGTGATCATCTGTGTTAGCTAATTGGTTTTATTCTGAGGAAACACAAACTTCACATTTATTTATGACAAGAGAGAGTTTTGCAAATGGGAGCAAGGAGCCCACCTAAGTGAGGCTCCTACCCTTCCATGGAAATTCAGAGACGGGGACTCTCTCTCCATTAATGTTTACACTTCAAAGAGATGGCTCTCCCACCTTTCAGAAAGGCATTCTTGGGTCATAAAGCTGACAAAAAGCTTATCTAGTTTTCAAAAGGATTTATATGCATTTCAAAGAGAGGAGAAATTATTTATGTGCTTTAAGGGAAAGGAGGGGAGTCATTCTCTACTCCTATTTTTAACTGGGAAAAATAAGCTTCTTATCTTTTATTTGTATTTGTCCTGACTGTAGCGAATAAACGGTGGAGTTAGGATTTTAACCCAGAGAATCTGACATTAAAGCCCTCTTAAAAAATCAATGTTATACTGCCTCTGTAAGCTTCCTACTAGGAAGCCAATGGAGGAAGTAGGTGCTCTGAGGGAATACATACATTCCCTCATTGGATACTTACCGAGCATCTGCTATATACCAGGAGTATATACCAGTTTTGCTAGGAGTAAAGACACAATTACGAATAAAACAGACAAGAGTTTTGCCCTTGTGAAGCTTAGGGTCCAGGTGGAGAGACCTATATTATATGAGTAGTTTTTCAAATCGAACAAAATAATAGAAATTGAGTAAAAAGTACAGGTATTTTGAGAGCATATTATAGAAAGAATTTGAGTGAGTCTAGGTGATCTGAAAGTTTAAGTTGAAAATAGAGTTTGTTGGAAAGGAAAGAAGATAATAAAGAGATTATTTGAAGTTTAAGGTATTAAATCATTTGAATAGAACGAAGATGAAAGGATAAGATGAAAAAGTAAGTGTGCCACAACCTTTGAATGCTTATTCAGCCAGAGTGAAATGGTAACTTTTGATAAAATATTGTATCTTTGTCCTTCATTGATCAGACTATTTACAACCTATAGAGCTATAGAGAAAGCAGTTAGTTTGTAGAAAACAGATAACAATGCAAGTATTTCTTATTCATGGTAATGCAGATGATTTTTTTAAGTTTATCTAGTTTGAGAGACAGAGAGAGAGAGTGCGCACACATGCACAAGTTGGGGAGGGATAGAGAGAGGGAGACAGAGAGAATCCCAAGCTGCCTCCTTATAGTCAGCAAGAGCCTGACAGCGGTCACGATCTCATAAACCTTGAGATCAAGACCTGAGCTGAAATCATGAGTTGGCCCCTTAACTGCCTGAGCCACCCAGACACCTCCAGATGATTCTTTTTTATAAAAAAAAATAATAAATCCAAAGAAATTTTATAAAAATCCAAACAATTTTTTCTGCCAGTCATAATTGATTTCCACATTTTAGAAAATATGATCCCCAAATATTTCATTTTACTCCTTTACAAGAGTATTAGCCAATTTGTATCTATTAACAAGTTCATTAAGTCACTATGGTAGCCTATATAGATGTCTGTTCTTCATGTTTTTTAAAGTAGTTTTAATATCTTAACAGTTCCTTTATCATAGATATGTTTAAAAAATATTTGACATCTGTTCATTTTATATTTGTGTAAGAGTCATAATTATACCTTTTTGAAAATTATAATTTAGCAAATGTGGTGTAAGGTCTGGTATCATATATTCAGGCAAGGGCTCTTCTTGGTTTGATAATAAAAACAAACTTGTGGCTGTATTTCCACATATAGAAGTGTAGGTGTCACATGAAATACTCATCAATCCTTTAAAATTTTCATAAGTTCTACTCCAAGAACTTTTATTAGGTTTGTTTTAATCCTTAAGAAACTCTAAAGTTAACATGATTCAAGGGGAGGGAAACATACACACACACACACACACACACACACACAAAAGAAGGAAAGAAAGAAAAAGAAAAGAAAAGAAAAGAAAGAAAAGTACAAAAAAACATGAAGCAACCATAGAGAACTTTAGAAGTCCATAAATCCCAGTCAAATTTTAGTCAGCTCTGAGAAAAATTACTATTTGGCTCACATCCTTTATTTCCTCTTACTATCCAGACAGCCTCTCTTTCATTTCATTTTATTTTTTTTAATGTTTATTTATTTTTGTGAGAGACAGAGCACGTGTGCGTGCAAGCAGGTGAGGGGCAGAGAGAGATAAGGGGACAGAGCATCCCAAGCAGGCTCTGCGGTGATGGCAGTGAGTAAGCTGGATGTGGGACTTGAACTCACAAACTGTGACGCTGGAATGAGCCACCCAAGTGCCCCCAGGCAGCCTCTCTTTCAAAATTTTAACACGAACTGGGGTGTGCTTGCCCTCCCCAGCTCCTTTCACCTAATTCTTCTGCTCTTGCCTCAGACCCTCTGGTTTTCTCCAGTCCTACTGAATTCCTGAGTTGGCTCCCATCAGCACTTAAACAACAAAACAAAACAAAACAAAACAAAACAAAACAAAACAAAATGAAACAGAGCTCTGAAGTTCCAGCCCCATCTCTGTCAGTTTGAATTCACTGCTCACTGGAAGAGAAGCCTCAGTCTGTTGGTTCGTACTGCTCAGTCAGTAGTGCTCATTTCCTGAATAGCATTTGTATTTAAGATACAAATAAAGACATACAAATATTTTGAAAATTTGAAATCACACTGAAGTTCTCCAGTAGTGTAGACAAAGAGTAAGAAAAGACATCACTGGGAACTACTTGTGTAAACAAGAAATGGAATAAAATATTCAAGAATAAAATAGAGAAAAATAACTTAAGATTTTAATCAGCCATGCCCAAATATAACAGGATTTTAACCTTGGGAGTTATTACTGGAATGTTAAATATCTTACTTTAAAGTGATTTTTCTCTAAAATTTGAATTTGACAAAAAAACAAATAATCCAGTGAAGAAATGAGCAGAAGACATGAACCGACATTTTTCCAAAGAAGACATTCAGATCGCTGACGGGCACATGAAAAGATGCTCAACATCACTGATCATCAGGAAAATACAAATCAAAACCACAATGAGATACCACCTCACAGCTGTCACAATGGCTAAAATTAACAACACAGGAAACAACAGATGTTGGTGAGGATGCAGAGAAAGTCGAACCCTCTTACATTGTTGGTGGGATTGCAAAACAGGGCAGCCACTCTGGACAACAGCATGGAGGTTCCTAAAAGAAGTTAAAAATAGAACCACCCTATGATTAGCAACTGCACTACCAGGTATTTACCCAAAGGATACAAAAATGCTGATTCAAAGGGGCACATGCACCCCAATGTTGTTACAGCAGCATTATCAACAATAGCAAAATTATTGAAAGAGCCCAAATGTCTTTGGATTTTAAGAAATAAAACAGATGAACATATGGGGGAGGGGAAAGAGAGAGAAACAAACCATAAGAGACTCCTAAGGGTAGAAAACAAACAGGGTTGATGGAGGGAGGTGGGTGAGGGATGGACTAGATGGGTGATGGGTATTAATCAAGGAGAGCACTTGTTACAATGAGCACTGGGTGTTGTAAGGGATGAATCATTGAATTCTACTCCTGAAACCAATACTGCACTGTATGTTAACTAACTGGAATTTAAATTAAAAAAATGAAAATAAAATATAATAAAATAAAATTTGAATTTGATACCATCTCCATAGTTCAAAATCCTTCAAATAGCTTCCCACATATTTTAGATGAATTATAAATGTTTTAATGCAGTCACCCTATTTTTACAGTTTCATTTTGTACCCATGATCCTTGTTCGGGATTTGAAGAGTGGAAGGTGGGGTAGGAGAACAGGACAAAGTTGCCTCCGTAGCAAATGGCATCACTTCATTATCCCATCCCATCTAAAACAGGTAAATATCAATGTATCGGCCAGAATTCTCCAATTTCCACTTCTAGTCCCTTCTAAGAAGGGAGATTTTCAGCCATATAATCTGGATCTTATTGTTGCATAGTTTGTGGCAGCAGGTTTTTTGTTGTTTTATTTTCATCTCGTTAGGGAAGCCTCATCCACCGGTGAGTCCATATTCAATGGCAAACTCCACACACCTAGGTTTACATGAGGGAGGACTCATTTGCCTCTTATGAAGTGGAAAACGTGCCTCAAAAGGTTGCCCTGCCAATCTATTCGAATTCCCAGTGTTGAAATTAATTGTTTTTAAAGGGTTACACTGTTTTAAATAAAATGGGTTTCACTTTGGACATAGTTTAGTATAAATTCATTGATTAATTAATAAGCCCCTGTTAATTTCATAATACCATAATAAGGCTATGTTTCTGCCTCCATACCATTCCCACACACGAGGCAATTGTCTTAACTATTATTCGACTCATGAATTTTCAGTGAGAACCAGGAACCAAGGCGAAGGATACCTTCCCCTCACCTTCCTCATGATGGTGTTGTATACTTGTGTGTGTGTGCGTGCGTGGGTGCGTGTGTGTGTGTGCGTGTGATGGATGATTCAAAAACCTATGGCCTCTGATATGCTTTGCTAGAAAATGAATCCCACTCTTAAGAATTTCTAATCTATGAGAATAAAACCTGAGAGAGGGGCACATTGAATTGGGAGTGCGTGAGGAAAGAAGGAAAGGGTTTAAAGATGGATGGAATGTTGCTAAGAGACAGGACAGCAACACAAGGTGACTCCATGGACACTGGAACCTGGGACGGGAGGCAGTTAGAGAGGGGGGTGCATGCAGGAGAGGTTCCCCAAGCAGACTTAGCCCACTTCCCACATCCAACCAGAGCCAGTGAGAGCCTCTCTCAGGATTCTCAGCCTGAGGAAAGCAGTTCTGTGTACTTAGATGGAAGAGAAAGCTGTATCGGACCAGTGGCTCAAAAAATAGTTTTAAGAACCCGAGTCTTAGCTATTTTCTCATTACTGTGTTCTTCCAATGCCATTTAAAAAAAAAATTCAACCTCCTGTCTAAAAACTTTTCCAATTTACTCTTTTGAGAAAACTTTATATCCTGTGGATCTCTGATACTGTCCTCAGATGCGCTTCTCAGAAAATCTGTCCTGGTTTGCGAGGACTTTGGAACAACGAGAAACAATGAACTACCTGGAGAAAAATACCCACAGGCTCAGGTAGGTGTAAGGACAAAAGCTTGACTTCAGTTTGGAGCACTGTGGTGGACTTGTTGAGAGTATTTATGGTGCATTTAAAACCTGCAATATTTTACCAGCACACCTACCAGCTTTTTGCTCAGATGCCAAAGAAGAAAGGGAAAGAACAGACGAGGCACGATAAACATGATGGCGTGTGGTCCTGCTGCGTTTGTCTGAGGCCGCTCAACACTGAAAGTCAGTTCATCTCCTCCCAGGAAGGAGTGTTTGTAAATTGTATCAAAATGATTCTGGACTCTCAGGCAGGCTGGTTGGCCTGGACTCCTGGAAGCAGTTAGAGAAGCACTCATTTGTAATGTCATGTTGGTTTCTTATTATTTAATATGTCAGCCAAGGGAGAAAATGCCCAGATATTTGTGCTCACAGCAGTGTATGATCTCTTCTTGTGTGAAGGATTGTAAGAGGGAGATGATTACCTTGAAGGGCTTGATTAGAAGAAAGAGTGCATATTTGTTATCTGTGGCTCATAACTATGTTTTTGGTTAACTTTCTGCTGCTGTTTTTAAGCATTCTACTCCACATTATTCCAGCTGTGTAGCTTCAGATTTTAATGGAAGCAGCACAGTTCAAAACACATTTGAAATGTATTAGTGATTAGAGAGCAACTTTAAATTCTGTTTACCTATGCATTTTGGAAATGTCTGAAAAAAATATCATTTATTCTCTGCAATATTGTTTCACACTCTGTCAAGAATGTGCAAAAGGAAAGAGTATAGTATAGTTTCTTTCCATTTGTTTCTAAATGATCAAATAATGACCATTTATTTTTTGGTGTTTAATATATATGTATACTAAGATAAAAAATGTCAACACTTTTAGGTCTACCTACCATTTTTCACATTTCCGTAAACGTTGTCATATTTGGTTAACAATAAGGTATAAATCTCACTTGAGACTAGAACAAATTTCCATTATTCAGGTTCTTTAGTTTGCTGCTATCCTCGTTTTAGTGATTGGCAGGTTACTAAATTTTGAAGAATGTTTGAGAATTTAAGACACCTATAGATGAGAGGCAATTCAATGTCTCCTCTGTAGTATTATATTAACTCTTTCAGACTAAGAGAATCCTATTTTCTAGATTATTTTTTCTAATAGACTTCCCAGCACCCCAGGACCAAGGTTAGTGACATTTCAGGGAGTGAATGGAAACCATGAAGAGCGTTGTTAAAAGTCTAAAAATCAATCAAGAAATCACTTATGAGGTGTCAGGTTCAAAAGACATTTGAGTTCAGCCCAAGTTTGCTGGTAAGAAGCCAATAGATAGCTCTCTTTTGAAAAAGGTATGATTTTGTTCCAGGACAATTTAATAGAGTGTATGAAATTACCTTATTAAGAAAAGTAGAACTCCTCACCTAAAGTTCCTTTGGGTAACATTTTAAAAGTGAAAGAATGCTTTGTATCAGGTAGTCTTAGTAAAAAGAGTATATAAATATCATATCCCAAAGTTTTAACATTATTGGGATGGGGTGAAGGGTAAGCCCAGGATGTGCAGATAGTGGCCATTTACACTAATCAGGCTGGGCTTGGTGAATTAGCTGAAGAATTGTTTTATATATGTTTTGGGGCCAGAAATTAAAAGAGGAGAAGACCTGGAAATATAGTGGGCCCGCCCAGGCACTTCGTTCAATACACAGACTAATTAGAGTGCTGAAATGTAGCTAACCTCTTCAATTCATGTACTCTTTGAAAATCATTAAGGACCTTCACCCACCTCCCATGAAAACAGTTTGTCATCTGGGAAAGCTTTCTCTTCCCTTAGTGAGAATCTCTTAAATGAAGAACATAAAGTTTTTTTCTTTGAGTCCTTTCCAGAGAAGAGGACTTTAGTGGGTTTTATTTTCTATCATCTACATTTTTAAAAAATGGAGTTTTTGTTTGTCTTTAAATATAAAATTATAACATTAAATATAAAACTTTTTTTCAAAATCCCACCACCACATAAAACAAAAGACAACCATTTCTCTACCAACTGATTTAGAGCCTGATATTTCCACATTAGTTTAATCTTTGGATTTAGGCAACATGGGGATCCTGTTAATGTAATTCTGTCTATGGGTACTTTCCTAGATATACTTTAACAGATTGGTTCAAATCCTTAGTAGGGTTAACTTTTTTTTTTTTTTTAATTTTTTTTTTCAACGTTTTTTTTTTTATTTTATTTTTGGGACAGAGAGAGACAGAGCATGAACGGGGGAGGGGCAGAGAGAGAGGGAGACACAGAATCGGAAACAGGCTCCAGGCTCCGAGCCATCAGCCCAGAGCCTGACGCGGGGCTCGAACTCACGGACCGCGAGATCGTGACCTGGCTGAAGTCGGACGCTTAACCGACTGCGCCACCCAGGCGCCCCTTAACTTTTTTTTTAATGTTTATTTTTGAGAGAGAGAGAGAGAGAGTCAGAGGGTGGGTGGGGGAGGGGCAGAGAGAGAGGAAGACCCAGAATCCGAAGCAGGCTCCAGGCTCTGATCTGTCAGCACACAGCCAGACGCCGGCTCAAACTCCCCAATCATGAGATCATGACCTGAGCCGAAGTCGGACGCTTAACCAACTAAGCCACCCAGGCACCCTAAAATCCTTAGTAGAGTTAACTTTTGATGAGGAAGCCAAGATATGTCCCTGGTAGGACTGATTGTTGAGGGCAGCTTCAGATAAAACTACCATTGAATGGGATACCACGCAATCATGGAAAGACCCCTGAAAAGTGGAGCTCCCTGACAAAGCAGTGGCTGTGCCTCTTTTTCCTTTACAGCAATAACATTTGTGCAGTGCTTGAAGGATTAAACCAGTTATATGTGGCAGACTTCTGTGCTTGTTCCTGGGGCTTCAAAAGATGTCATAGAGATGGAGTAAGTGGAGCTAGTTGATCGAGATTTACAACAAGCTACAAATCTACTGGTTCTTTTTTTGTGCTGTTGACTGTGTTTCACTGTCAGTTTTCTGATGGATATGTAGCATGAGAGGCTGACTTCGATGTTTGCAAAGATATTTACTATCTTTCCTTTGACCATAGGACTTATAAACATCCTCTAGGCCAGTACAGGGGAAAATTTTTTTTCCTACACCTTTCTAGATTCTTTTGGCTGCTCTATTAATTAAATGGACATAAGATAGATTAGCAGAAGAAAAACAAATTTAATTACATATGTTCAGGAGCCCAATAAAAATTATGAGACCCAAGGGTAAGTCAAGCAGTTGAGGCTTCTATGGCATCCTGAGCTAAGGAACGGGTTAGCAACCTAGGGCTCCAAAGGGAAGGAAGGCGATTCACAAGATGATAAAAAGAGCAGATATTTGATAATTAGATGTTTGTCATGGCATGCAGAGACAATTGAACACTGAGAGGAATCTGAACAAACCTGTACTGTCACGGTCCTCTCCCACCTCACCACCTCCAGCTCATACTCTTTATAGTATCGTTGGTCATAGCTCTTTTCCTAGACCAGGTTCTCCACCTAAATTCTTTTATCAATTAAGGAGGGTGTAAAAAACTCTTCCCGAGTCTTTTGGGCTTTGATTGTCTTCAGCTCAAAATAATCCATATGCCCAAGTGGCACATTTTGGAGAGCCTCATTCTGAACATCTTCACCAAAGAAAAGGCAAATATAGCATGAATAAAAACGTATAGAATTAACTGCAGGCCTCCCCATATTTTTGTGGATCTTACCTTATAATGATATACATTTTGCAAAGCTGGAAGAAAACCACACTCTGGTAAATCATATGATATTCTGCCACAGACTTTTTCTTCAACTTTTTGTTTTTTAAGCTATATATTTCCACACGAGATAAATCTTAACTTTGAAACATCATGAAAATTCATACATGTAAAGGAAAAATAAAACCTTATAATAAAATAATAGCATCAAATAGTTAAATATGATTTTGTGTATAACTGCTGCACCAAATTAAAAAGTGCCTAATGTCAGTGAAGAATAGGAAAGAACGAACACTAAACAATTTTTAAAGGTTTTCGAAGAACAATTTTTCTCTGTGTACAATTTCTTATCTCAGTTTATTTAAATACTTGGTTTCCTTTCAGGAATCTTTAAACTAAAAGTAGTAATGGCCAACAACAACAGCAAAAACACCAAACTACACCAAGTAACAGATAGCTTCCACTCCCCCAGTAGCATTTGCTCCACACAAAGCACTGTGCTAAGTGGTCTACATGGGTTATCTAATTTTATCCTCACAAGAGCTTACTGTCGTTATTATTACTGGTGAAAGTATCCTAAACATATAGAGGTATAAATTTGAAGTATCAACTAGTTCCTCTGAAGTATTTCTCAAAGCATATTGTTCAGACCACCTGTGCCAGAATCACCTGAGATCCTTATTAAATTCACTTTCTTAGGCCCTTAATACATAGAAATTCTAATACAGAGGTTTGAGAGAGGAATCTGGAATTTGCTTTTTAAAAAGCACTTTAGGGGCGCCTGAGTGGCTCAGTCGGTTGAGCATCCGACTTCGGCTCAGGTCATGATCTCGCGGTTCATGAGTTCGAGCCCCGCATCGGGCTCTGGGCTGACAGCTCGGAGCCTGGAGCCTGCTTCGGATTCTGTGTCTCCCTCTCTCTCTGCCCCCTTCTCTCTCTCTCTCTCTCTCTCTCTCTCTCTCAAAAATAAATAAACATTAAAAAAAGATTAAAAAAATAAATAAAAAGCACTTTAATTCTGGTGTGCAATAAAGTTTGAGAAGCACTTGTGAATATTCATTCTTAATATAAATTATATATATACTTTTAATACAAGAAAGTATAAGAAAGTAAAAATGTCCCATAATTCTACTCTTTTCATAAACATAAAAATGTGTGTTAAAGAACTCAGGTAAAACAGAAAGTTAGAGGTAAAGCCTCCCTTGCCATCACCTCATCAACACACCCCCCCCCCCCACACACACACACACAAACACACTCACACACTCCCTTTTCCCTAAATAACCATTGTAAGTTTCTTGTTATCCCCCAGAAAAATGTTAGCATGTATATGCATATACTTTGTATGATGCATAGAAAGTGAATCACATACTATGCTTACTGTTCTTCATCTTTTTAACTTAATATAACCCAATATCTCTATAGAGCATATAGAACTCTACCTCATTCTTTGAAACTGCTGCAGAGTATTTCATTAAATATATACACTGAAGTTTAACTCATTTTTCTCTATCCCTTTGTTTATTATTACAAACAATATTGTCATGACTGTTACATATATACATTTGACTGTGCTGTCTCTGTAAATCTGGTATGAAATTACCCAGGTAGAGACTTCTATGTTTTCTAGAAGCTTGAGACCCTCTTTTAAACTTAAATCTGCTAAAATAGAAGGAAAGATTTTTAGCAAGTGTGGTTCATATTAAAGCAGGTAATTAGTGTTTTATATGAGGTAAACTAAGCTGTAGAAACAAAACTCAGTCATTTATTAACTTAATAAGACCACAAGTGCAAAAGGAAAAAGTACCATCAATGGGAAGATGGCAAAATGGAAGGAAATAGAGCAAACTTAGTGAACCTGTTAAGAAGAGCAGGATTAGAAAAGACCCAGAAAGTAAGATCTAACTGGGTAGTAGGGTTACTCGAATAAAGATTATTCAGATAGCACTGATTACTTCAAACATACAAAATAAGATATTCCAGTGAAAGTAAAATGTATGTATTTATTCATTTATTCATTTGTTCCATAAACATTTATTGTTAGGCACTGTGCTAAGTCTGAGGCTATAGTGCAAAGATACTGCTGCTGTTAATGAGCTTACTGTCTATGGATGTACAGATGCAAAGAGGTCTATTACCTTCAATCAACAAAGATGAAAAAAACACAATGTTCCTTAGGAAGTCGGGGATGTTTTTAGAGAAGAGTTTTCCAGGTGGCATCCAAAAGAGAGGAAGTAACATGTGCAAAGTCCTTGAGGGCTGTAAGCTCAAGGTGGGCTGGAAATGAAAATGTAGTTTATGTTGCTGGAATGGAAAATGTAAGGTGAGAACTGTAGCAGTGAGAGGAAATGAGACTCAATAGGAGGGGATGCTAGATATGGATGTGGGGCCAGATCATGAAAGGCCTTCTTTTTTTTTTTTTTTTTTAATTTTTTTTTTTCAACGTTTATTTTTGGGACAGAGAGAGACAGAGCATGAATGGGGGAGGGGCAGAGAGAGAGGGAGACACAGCATCGGAAACAGGCTCCAGGCTCTGAGCCATCAGCCCAGAGCCCGACGCGGGGCTCGAACTCACAGACTGCGAGATCGTGACCTGGCTGAAGTCGGACGCTTAACCGACTGCGCCACCCAGGCGCCCCATGAAAGGCCTTCTTTATCATGCTCAGAGGTTATTTATTCTGTGTGCATAGGGAATAGCTAACATTTTTGAATGAGAATATAACATAATCAGATTTACATGTCTAAAAAAATCCTCAGAAAACTGGGTAAAGTGAAAATCATCTAGTTCACATATAATAAGACTCTGATGAGCCATAGCAGTTGTGGTTGTAGGCCTGGAGATGATAGGACTCCTCAGAGGTGGAATCAACAAGTCTTAGCAATTGATTGGATTGGGAGAGGAGGTGGAAGGAGGAATTTATGATGTTGCTAAAATTTCTGGCTTGGGCAAATGAGTCATTGGTAGTATAGTTCTTTGAAAGAGAAATTAATGAAAGGGGAACAGATCTTTCCATAAGCTCTTTCAGATATTCTCAACCTTATCAACTATGACACATTCTTTTTACGTAAAAAATTTGTAACGTCTCTTGACTACACTGAAAACTTATGAATAATTTGACCTACATATATACATACTTTTAAAACTTTAAGACAATGACCCAACAGTAAAATAGTGTATAAATAAAAGAAAAATGATTGAGGAGAAAATATCTATATCAATATGTAAATCTTCAGACATGACTTAAAAAAAGCATAATCAAGTAGTCAGCTGTTTGTACACATATGTGAAGTCACTGTCAGTGATTCAGGCACACATGTAGACCAACGTACCAACATACCACATACTGCCATGTCCCAAAATGTTGGAAGAGTTCATCTTGGTTGCAGTATTGTGAAAGCTTCACAATACTGGTGATATTTCAGTTTGGCTTTTAAAAGATGAATAGGATTTTGAAAAGTAGAGCTAGAGGAAGAAGACAAGGGCATTCCCATTAGAGGAAAGTACAGGTAGGGTGTAAAAAAAAAAAAAGGAAAATACAGGATGATGTTTGGCTTTGGCTATGGCAGAAGCTACATGGAATTGGGGTGTGAAGCTGGAGCGCTATGTTCTGACTAGTTTAGAGAGGGTCTTGAAAGCCTACCAATGAGTATAGACTTTAATAATCTCAGTTGAACTTTTAGCTTGCTTCGGTAAGCTATTTGCATTAATCATCAGCATGAATAATTTTATTTTCCCATAAATATTGAACAGATCATCTTTAAGCTAGCCTTGCCCAAATTATCTCCAATTCCAAAGTGATGGAGTACAAATTAATGAGATTTTATTGTCCAAATTGTTAAAACTACATTAAAGAGAGTTTGAGTGTAATGAGTAGATATAAAAATAGAATTTTTGTCTTTTCACATAATGTCTGGCTTGAAAGGATCAAATGAAGTATTTTGTGCTTTTTCTTCTGGATAATAATCTAAGAAGAGGACATTTATGGTCTCTGCTGGAAGTGATGGCAGGAGAAGAATGAAATGCATGTAGATGATAAGTGCCAGCCTAAGAGAAGAGAAAAACAACTTCCTAAGAGAGAGCCCATGTTAGCACCCTATCATTTAAATCACAGAAGTTTTCTATTCAAAATATAAAGGCGTATTATGTAATAACATTTAACAGGTCTAAGAGGTTTGTTAATTATTCTTGCTAAGAGACAATAAGAGATATTTCATTCAAGCAATACTCTTCTGAGAAAAATTCTTTTCTTTTCTTTTCTTTTCTTTTCTTTTCTTTTCTTTTCTTTTCTTTTCTTTTCTTTTCTTTTCTTTCTTTTCTTTTTGACTGAAATGTCCCATTAGGCTTTCAAAGCCCATTTACCTTCACTTAGATGGTCCATTTGGCTAAGGACTCAGCCCGTAAGAATCAGGAATAGGATAGTTTAAACTACTTCTGCACATTTTAAGTCTCATAAATAATTGAGATATGATTGATGGTTGCTAGGGTGCAGTTGAATTTCAATTCATCTGATCCCCATTATAATGTAATTTGATTTCTTTGGTTGTTTTTTGTTTGTTTGTTTTGGTTTTGGTTTTGGTTTTGATTTTGGTTTTTTGTTTTGTTTTGTTTTTGTTTGTTTGTTTCTTTTTAATCCACGGGAAAGGGGAGAAAGCTTTTGGTGTGTGAAGTGCTATATATAATAGTACCTATTCTAAGGCAATGACTGAGGTATTTCATGTCATTTTTTTCCTTGCATGTTTGAAAAAAGAATGTATAGAATTTCCATTTTAGCCCCACCACTGATAAAGTTAAAGAGGATGAAAGTGGGTCAGGCCTTAAACTTGCTTTCCTGGGCCCCAAAGTGACTTTTCCCATCAAGATACCCAGAGCAGAGGGTCCCAAACTAGGTTAAATCAGTTCCTTGGGTGGAAATCAATATGTTCATAGAGTCAACACTGAAGAATTGTAGCATCTTGTATTTCAGCCCAAGAGCATTGGGCAGGTTCCATCTTCAGATGGCAGCTTTGGTTGGTGATAGATATTTAGAGCAAGGATCTGCAAACTATCACTGTCAAACTATAGATTATAGTCCATGGGCTAAATCCAGCCAGCCACCTATTTTTGTAAATAACATTTTGTTGGAACACAGCCATGCTCCTTCATTCCACATTATCTGTGACTGTTTTCACCCTACAATGGCAGAGTTGAGTAGTTGCAACAAAGACTGTATGGTCCACAAAACCTAAACTATTGGGGCGTCTGGGTGGCTCAGTCGGTTGAGCATCCAACTTTGGCTCAGGTCATGATCTCATGGCTCATGGGTTCGAGCCCCTTGTTGGGCTCTGTGCTGACAGCTTGGAGCCTGGAACCTGTTTCAGATTCTGTGTCTCCCTCTCTCTCTCTGGCCCTCCCCCGCTCACACTCTGTCTCTGTCTCTGTCTCTGTCTCTGTCTCTCTCTCAAAAATAAACATCAAAAAAAAACCAACCAAACAAACAAAAAAACCCAAACCTAAACTATTTATTGCCTGGTCTTTTACAGAAAATGTTTGATGATCCCTGGTCTAGGCTATTATATTGGGAAGACCCCCGAGCTAGTCTCAGGAAGAAAGAATGCTATGTTTGATTTTTTAAATGTCTGCTGTATTCATGGAGGAGGAATGCCGTACGTTTATCAGCCATGTTCCATCCTCTTCTCAGAAGTAAGAACAGCATGATGAGAAATATGAGATACAAATGGGTAAGTTCATCATCAAACCCAAAGCCTAATTATCTCCACCAAGAACGGGAGGACACTGATTAGTATACCAAAAGAGTTGGTGGTAAGAATGTGGGAAGTGATGCCAGGGAAAAGAGACGACTTGTCACTGGGAATGATAGAAAACATACAAAACCCAATCCATCATTCAGAATGTAAGTGCATTAAGTTTAGTTTTCTATTCCATGGATTGAATTGCCCTCATTGGCAATACAAAAAATTTAGAGGAAAATTCTCTACAAGTTTATTTTAGGGAAGGAAACAAGGCATAGTAGTAGGAAAGAATTCACTTTTCCTTGAAAAAGCCTGTCTCCTTCTTTCCTCGGCATCGTCCTTCACACACACACACATACACTTGCAACCAAGTCCTCCTTATCTCACAAAGTCAGCTAATTTCCAACAAATAATAACACCTCTTTACTGCAGTCAGAACTGGAATTTAAGGACAACCTTATCTAGTGGCTAGTAGTTCTGTGTTAGACGTGAGCTTAAATATGGCGCTTGTGAATGGACAAAGAGAATATTTTTACTACTTCCTGGACCCTAAAAAGCATATCCCTCTACCTTATAGAGTCAGAATAAAATCTAAGGAAAGACAATCTGAAGTGTCTGAAGGTTTCTAGACGGTGGTATTAGGGATGCTTGTTAGTTGAGATGCAAAGCCCTCAACCTGAACAAGATACAAAGACTCCATGGACTGGCAAATCTGCAAAATGAGAGTGGTCTGGAGCCACCAATATATCTGTAGGAAGGAGCCAGGAACTTTAATGTCTTTCTTTGACACACTGACAAAGGAGAGGCAATAGATAATATATATCCAGACTTTAGTCAGGCTGTTGATCCCATTTCACATGACATTTTTTTTTTTCAACAAGCTGTTAACACACAGCTTGGATCACAGCGCTGTCAAGTGGCTGAAGAGTTGCAATCAAAGAGTAGCTATCAGTGACTTCTTGTCATTCCGAGGACATTTGTCAAGTGGTGTCCATCCATAAGGGCTAGCTGTGGGCCAGAGTTATCCACAGGGTGATGGAAGTGAGCGGAAGTTCAGTAAATTTGCTGATAACACTAATCTGGAGCAGCCTCTTACACTGGCAAGGTAGGAACAGCGTTCAATGACCTTGATTAAGTCGGGCTGGTGGAGTGGGACAATCTCAAAGCCAGGATGCCAGGCCAAGCCACCGTGGGTAGATTTTCTATGCACCAGAGCTCATGGCATGTTGCAGCAAAATTTGACAATGTTTTATTTCCAAAATTTTCTGAGGCACTATAATTAATTAACAACTCTCCACGATGCCAAGCGGCTTAGGGTTACTTTTATTATACTAGTTTCCTAATTTGCAAAATGGCGATTCCGAGGTATATTTTGTGATAATTTTTTAAAACTTAAATAACCCCTGGAAAGTCTCTGACAGATAGGGGATGCTAAATGTTAGTTTTCTTCTTCCTCCCTCTTTTCTCACTCTTGTTGTAGTGGGACCAGCACAGCACTGGAAAGAAAACACCCTGAATTCAATACAGAAATTCCAAAGGAAAAAGGAGTCTTTCAAGAAACAAAAATATTGTCATTGAACCTTAAAGCTCCCTCTGTCACATCAAAATATTATGCCATAGTAATATTTTTATCTAATCATCAAGTAGAATGTTTTTGCAAGGATGTCTCAGAATTAATTAACTAATGCAAGGTAATGAAAATTTTTAAGACGTTGGCCTTCAACAATCGTGAGAGTCAGAGGATTCCTGCTTCTTTTAGTTCATGAATCTTACAAAAGATCAGTCCCATGCTGATCCATCACACACTGTTTGTGGGAATGTAAATTGGTACAACCACTGTATGTTGGTAAACAGTATAAAAGGTTCCTCAGAATATTCAAAATAGAAATGCCATATGATCCAGTAATTCCACTGCTGGGAAGAAAACAAAAACACTAGTTCACAAAGATATGTGCATCCCCATACTTATTTCAACATGATTTACATTAGCCAAGATATGGAAACAATCCAAGTGCCCATTGATAGATGAGTGGATAAAGACATATATGTATATATATATATACATATACACGCACAATGGAATATTAGTCATAAAAGAGAATGAGTTCTTGCCATTTTGACAGTGTAGATGGACCTAGAGGGTATTATGCTAATCAAAATAAGTCAGACTGAGAAAGACAAATACCATATGATTTCACTTAAGTATTGAATCTAAAAAGCAAAAAAAAAAAAAAAAAAAAGAACAAAAAAACAGACTCAAATATTGAGAACAAACTGGTGCTTGCCAGAGGGCAGGGAGTGGGAGGAATGGACGATATAGGTGAAAGGGATGAAGATATACAAAGATGCAGTTGTAAAGTAAAGAAGTCACAGAGATGAAAAGTACAGGATAGGGAATATAGTCAACAATACTGTAATAACATTGTATGGTGACAGATGGTGACTATACTTATTGTGGTGAGCATTGAATAATGTATTGAATTTCTGAATCACTATGTTGTACACCTGAAGCTATTTAACACTGTATGTCACCTATAATTTTTAAAAAAAGGATATGTCCCATGCATGTGTGTGTACTTAGTAGCTACTTGTATTTGCCTTGTAAGTTGTCACAACGAATGGATTTTTTTTATTGAAGTGTAATTGATATACAATATTCCCTTATTTTCATTTGTTCAACATAGCGATTCGACATTTGTATACATTGTGAACTGATCACTACAGTAAGCCCGGTTACCATCTACCACCACACAAAATGAATATAATATTATTGACTGTGTTTCCCCTTCTGTATATTATATCCCCATGCCTTTTATTTTATAACTGAAAGTTTGTATCTCTTCATCCCCATCACACATTTCTGTCACCCTCATTTCCAGGAGTGAGTTTTTAAAAATCAGTGTTTAATAATTCTAAGCAGGTGGGGATTAGATACTCTTCTGAGAACAAGAAACAAGTAACAAGATCCAGTGCAATACCTAAAACACAGTTTCATTCATAAGTTCTTATCTAAACCTACACAGAAGTCTAGATAAGTCTTAAGTTACATTGTCATTAGTAATGTAGCTGAGCAGACCCTGGTACCTGGAGCAGTGGAGTGGCAGGTTAAGCAATGAGAGAGCTGGCAGGTGTTCTCGGTCAATCTCTTTCAAAAAATAAATTCAAAGATGTCCTCAATTGTAAATATCTTCTGCTTGCAGAGGATAAGATAGAAAGTCTCCCACTTACAATTCCTTAAACTCAACTGAGGAAAATAGAGAACCACTGTCAGAAAAGAAAGTTTCTGGCATTTAACATCTCTTCTCCTATCTTCACTTGTGGCTTTTATTTCATTGAAATAAATTGGCCAAAGGAGAGTTTCTCCACATTCCCATTACTAAATCTAACAAGCCTATTTGCATCTATACTCCAAACTTTGCCCTTTTTCCTATCTAATTCAACTCTGTGCCCTGATTCTGTTCCCTCAAACCCTGCCTTACCAGTGGACACCCCTCCGCCCCCTTCTTGGATCATTCCCATTAGGTTACAGGCATGTCAGTGAATTTATAACCTGATAAAAATTAAAAACCCCAAAACATTTTTATTTTATTTTTATTTTTATTTATTTTTTTAATGTTTATTTATTTTGGAGAGAGACAGAATGTGAGCAGGGGATGGGCAGAGAGAGAGGGGGAGACAGAGAACCCGAAGCAGGCTCCAGGCTCCACGCTGTCAGCACAGAGCCTGACGCCGGGCTCCAACTCACAAGCTGTGAGATAATGTACTGAGCTGAAGTCGGACGCTCGACTGACTGAGCCACCCAGGTGCTCCCCCCAAAAAACATTTTTAAAACCCCTCTTGTATCCCTTTCTAGCTAACATCTCTAGAACTTCATTCTTTGCTCCCTTTTACCTCAAAACTGTGAAAAGAGTTGCCAGTATTTTTGTCTGCTCTTTCATTCCTCTAAGTCATTCTCGAATAGACTCTAATTAGGCTTTAATTTCCTCTATTGTGCTCAAATTCCTATTAGCAAGACTATAATCAATCTTTACATGGATAGATCCAATGATTAATTCCCAGTCCTCATTTTACTTGACCTGTTTCAATCACTCCCCCTTATCTGAAGCACTTCCTTCAAGACTCCACTTTGGGTTTTTCTTCTGCCTCCCTGGCTAGTCCTCCTCAGTCTCCTTGACTCCAAGCAATTCCTTTTCCGACCTCCAACCACCAGAGTGTCCCAAGACTTGTCCACAGACTTCTCTTCAGTTTCTGTTGGGGTGTACACAGTCAAGTCATGGGAATTACTCTGACCTCATCTCCTACCACTCTCCCTCACCCACTCCTCTTTAGATATACCGCCCTCCTGTTTTTCTCTAGTGCCCTGAACTCATTTCTGCCCCACAGCCTTTGCCCTGGCTGTTCTTGGTGCCTCGAACCCTTCCTACTCATAAATCTCCATGATTCTCTCTTTCATTACATCTAGGTCTTTGCTGAAATGTCACTTACTCCAAACACCCTATATGAAATCACACAAACACAATCATCTCCTCACTTTCCACCCTCAAGCAGGGTGACTGTTTTAGTTTCTTTATCCTCATCACCGTCTGACTAATATAAATTCATTTGTCATCTATCCCCTTCCGCTAGGATACAAACTCCATGAGAACGGGGATTTTTGTCTCTTTTTTTAAAAAATATATATATATATTTTTTTTTTTTTAATTTTTTTTTTCAACGTTTATTTATTTTTGGGACAGAGAGAGACACAGCATGAACGGGGGAGGGGCAGAGAGAGAGGGAGACACAGAATCGGAAACAGGCTCCAGGCTCTGAGCCATCAGCCCAGAGCCTGACGCGGGGCTCGAACTCACGGACCGCGAGATCGTGACCTGGCTGAAGTCGGACGCTTAACCGACTGCGCCACCCAGGCGCCCCAAAAAATATATTTTTTAATGTTTATTTATTTTTGAGACAGAGAGAGACAGAGCATGAAGGGGAAGGGGCAGAGAGAGAGGGAGACACAGAATCTGAAGCAGGCTCCAGGCTCCGAGCTGTCAGCAGAGAGCCTGATGTGGGGCTTGAACTCACGGACCATGAGATCATGACCTGAGCCAAAGTTAGATGCTTAACCGACTGAGCCACCCAGGCGCCCCGGGGATTTTTGTCTCTTTAATTCACTTCTTTGTCCTCAGCACTTAAAGTGAACAGTGTTTTGCATAAAATAGGCACTTCCCAAATATTGGCTGCATGAGTACTGCCTAGTGCAATTGCTTAGAGCTGCAACCTTTGCTTCAGGAGATTGGGCTGAAACTAGAATTACGTGGAATACTTTAAAAATTAATCTACAACAATCTACAATGTGCATTTTTCTCTAGAATAATCCTGCAAGATAAGTGTGAATACTTGACTGAAACCTGTTGTTATGGGTGTTACTTCTACTAAATTATAAAAATGACTTTGGTAGTATATTAGTGTTCTCCAAAGAAACAGAACCAACAGGATATATAGATCGTATATCTATATCTATAGATCTGTATCTATATCTATATCTATTTATCTGTCAAGAGAGAAACAGAGAGAAAGAGAGAGAGAGACAGAGAGACAAAGACAGACAGATAACTTATTTTGAGGAATTGGCTCATGTGGTTGTAAAAGTTTGACAAGTCCAAAATCTGATGGGTAAAGTCAGTAGGCAGAAGACTCAGGGAAGAGTTGTAGTTTGAGTCCAAAGGCAGCTGGCAGAATTCCTTCTTGCTAGGGGAGGTCAGTCTTTGTTCTATTAATGTTTTTATCTGATTCATCTGAGGTGGGCTCTCCCACACTATGAAGGGTAATGTGCTTTACTCAAAGTCTATCAGTTTAAATGTTAATCTCATCCAAAAGACACCTTCATGGAAACATCTGGGATAATGTTTGACCAAAATCTAGGCACTGTGGCCTAGCCAAATTGACACATAAAATTAAACATCACTAGTAAGTTACTCCAAATATATATATATTTGGAACTTGCTTGCTTTGTCTCTTTACATATCTGTAACTCCTCTGGGCATACTGATTTTCAGAAAAGTAGGTGACAAGTATGAGGGACTTTCATATAATGAAACCAAGGGAACATGATGAATGAGAATCAAAAATTTATTCTCACCATTAAAGATCTCCCTTATGTTGGAGAAACTCTCTTGTTAAATTGCTCAGTCAGTTGTCTTTCTAAACAAGGACATATTCGATTTTTACACCTTTTACACAAGCTAAGAGGTAAGTATGGAAAGTCTTCCAAACATCAACACTTCCACCGGAGGTGGTCCAACAGAATCTGGGTTCTTTGATAGACACTGACCTAGAAAAAACGGCTTTTCTAGGCTCGGAGAAACGTGTGAAGTCATAAGCCCTGGGCGAAAGTCTTAAGCTCCACAAAAACTGTCAAAGAGGCTACGATCATTATAAATTGTAAAAGTTAAGCAACTGTTGTAATCAATGCAAACTCCATGGGGTTAGAGATCACTGTAAAAACCTGTAGACTCCCAAAATAAGAGGGTGTGTGTGTGTGTCTGTGCATGTGTAGGGTGGGCACGTGCCTTTCTATTTTCTTGAAAACAGTGATCTTGAATAGTGAACACTGATGTCATCCAGTATTTCATCGTTAACCCCTAAATAGGGAGCTATCACAGGATAAGACAATGGTTTGTGGTCATTGCATGTGCTAGCATAGATTTGGAAGTCAATAAATGCTTGACAGTTAATAACTAACTAACCAAAAAAGATGTTTTAAAGTATTCACATGATTAAATACAATGCCATGAACTGCATTTGCCCAGCAGCTGATACAGTGTTTTAGCAATGGCTGTCTTTTATCAAAGAAAAAAATTTGACTAACCTTTTAATAGGCTTGAAATTCTTACTCTGTTTTTAGTATAGATTTAGCAAGAACTATTGAAATAAGGGGTCTAGAAAATACTAGCAGTCAAAATATTTATTATCCTAACAGATTGACACCAGTGGGTCTAATTTCAAATTTCTATTTTTCACTTGGATCCCTGACAAATTATAATTCAGATATCAGCTGAGGTAATCTTACCCTTTCTGATTTAAATAAAGTGGGTTTAAATTCTTTGTTCTCTGTCCTATGAGAAGTCTAATGCTCTCCCTGATATTTTCACCAAGGTTTTGGAGCTCATGTTTCTATGGATAGATCTGCTTGGAATTCCCACTTCTGCTGACCTGTTAGTGTCATTTTGTCTGACCTCCCTACCCCCACTCCTCTTTCTCTGATGTATCCCCCATTTCTCTTTCCCAATGTGGACTATAGCCCCACTTTCTTCTTAAGAAAATCACACAGATGAGGCATTTGGGTGTGTGGCAAGCTTTACCAAAGATATTGGGAGACAGAGTGGTTCAATCACAGCAAGGCAAACAACTGAAATTTTGTATTCTGTAGCCACCCATTGTGGATTTTCCTCATGCGTCTCCCACCCACACCTTTGCTCCCTCCATTCTCTTGCTTTCTCTCGCCACCAAATTGCTGTTCTTTTTTATTCAGAGCAGTTAATATAGATCATACCTTCAGGGCCTCATTTTCTCTCTGAACATGATCTTTCAGAGTATAGTCTTAAACCAAAAACAGCAATACTGCCTAAAGAGTCTGATGCCAGCTGTTAAAAGTTTTTTCATCCATATCTGGAAAGGTAACATGGGAAGTTCCAATTCAAAATCTCTGTCCCTGTCTCTCTCAACTTGAGTCTTCATGTACCAAAATTCTGAGGGACTTCTTGTAGTTTTTTGCATTTCATCCTTTTCCTGATTCCATGATAAGCATCGCCTTTAAAAAGTTGAATGTCCTCTTAGAAATTCTACATTTATATTCTTAGAGTACTAAGCTGAGAAGCAGTTAGCGAGCCTGAGCTGATTTATAGACAGACTTTTATTTCCTAAATATTACCTATTCTACTCTAACAGTTCTCTGCTTACATGATTTAAATTGTTCTATATCCAGAAAACTAGAAAGCAGAGTCTCAGTGTCATACTGGAAAATTCCAGAAACATCAGATTATAGAGTAAAGATACTTGAACTTGGACATCCCTAGGATGTGAGGACTGTTTGGGTGGGTACCTTCAGCAACATCATTAACAATTAGTTATTGGTAAATCCAAGGACCTTAGTTTAATACTTGCTGAAAATAATGTTTTTTCACTGGAGCCAAAAGTACTTTTTAAGAAATGATGTGGTGGAACATTTGGATCCAGATGGAGCTTTCGGTTCCTCAGAAAATTCATTTCCTTTATTTTGACAAAAATACACTTAAGTGTTCACTATGTGCCAAACACTGTGTTAAGTTAAGCTGTACATGAATTAAATAATTTCGTTGTCACCACTATCACAGGAGGTAGCTATTTTAATCTCCATTTTGCATATGAGAATACTGAGGTTAGAGAAGGTTAGGTAACTTGTCCAAGATCACGAGATGCTGACACATCCAGGTGTGTCAGACAGGGTGCCAGCAAGAGATGGTCAGCACACATAAACAAGATAATTGAGGAGAGTTTAATGAAGCAAGTGTTTGGCAAGTTATGGGCAGGAATAAGCAGTATCAGCAAGGACTGGTGAAGCGTGCATGGGCCAGCAACAACGGGGGTCATCACAACCTCTAGCCTCCAGGACCAAGGAGAAGGAACACTTCCTGAAACCCGGAGTGATCCATAGCCATGGGAGAGGACATAGCCAACAGAGGCATCTGGATGGCTTCCCGTCAGTTGGGCATCTGACTCCTGATTTCAGCTCAGGTCGTGATCTCACAGTTCATGGGATGGAGCCCTGCCTTAGGCCCTACACTGCCCCTCTGCCCCTCCCCCACTCACGTTCTCTGTCTCTCTCAAAATAAATAAACTTAAAAAAAATCTGTAATCTTAGATAGAGGAAAGCAGGTACAGCCAAACTGGGGCCCAAAGGGATGGGGACTGACAGAACACGTTCCCTGAGTTCTTATCATACCCTCTGATCTGCTAGTGCAGACCATTGACCAAAGCCAACCTTCTGGCAGAGGGCAAAGGCATCCGTGTGATATAGTTCATAAAGATGAGTCTCTTTCAAGAGTAGAAACTTCATAAATGCAAACCCCTCTTCCTTTCGGATCACATCATGAACGTCCCAACACATGATCGGAAATTTCCCAGGTTGTAACGAGAGAAGGGTCACAACCTTGTCATCAAAACAACAGGGCTGGGGGCGCCTGGGTGGCACAGTCGGTTAAGCGTCCGACTTCAGCCAGGTCATGATCTCGCGGTCCGGGAGTTCGAGCCCCGCGTCAGGCTCTGGGCTGATGGCTCAGAGCCTGGAGCCTGTTTCCGATTCTGTGTCTCCCTCTCTCTCTGCCCCTCCCCCGTTCATGCTCTGTCTCTCTCTGTCCCAAAAATAAATAAAAAAAGTTGAAAAAAAAATTAAAAATAAATAAATAAATAAAAAACAACAGGGCTGTGCATGATTTAAAATCTCTGAATAGTAACAGCTGATGAGAGTCGACTTCAGTAACCTCATAAACACTGAATTATCTCTGTTTGGTAAAATGGGAGCACTAAGAGATCATACTATGGTGATATGGACTGGATGTTTATGTCCCTTCAAATTCATACATTGAAATCCTAACTCCTAGTGTGTTCATATTTAAAAGTGGGGCCTTTTGGGGAGGCACCTGGGTGGCTCAGTCGAATGAGCATAGGACTCTTAGTTTCTGCTCAGGTCTTGATCTCAGCGTCTTGGGATCAAACCCCTCCCGTGTCAGGCTCTGCGCTGAGCACGGAGCTTGCTTGAGATTCTCTCTCTTTCTCCTTCTGTCCCTCTCCCCCACTTGCACACTCTCTCTTTATATATAATAAAAATAAAAATAAAACATAAAGTGCGCCCAGGTGGCTCAGTTGGGTAAGCGTCCGACTTCGGCTCAGGTCTTGATCTCACAGTCCGTGAGTTCGAGCCCTGCACTGGGCTCTGTGCTGACAGATCGGAGCCTGGAGCCTGCTTCGGATACTGTGTCTCCCTCTCTCTCTGCACCTCCCCCATTCATGCTCTGTCTCTCTCTCAAAAATAAAGAAGCTTTAAAAAAATTTTTAAAAACATAAAAAAAAAGAGGTGGGGCCTTTGGGAGGTAATTAGGTCATGAGAGTGGGGGCCTTCTTGAATGGGCTTGGTGCCCTTATAAAAAGACATGAGAGCACTTGCCTCCTCTCATTCTGCTCTCTATCATGTGAGGATACAATACAAAATTGATAGTCTGAAAAAAGAAAAGAAAGGGAAAGAAAAGAAAAAGAAAGAAATTGACAGTCTGCAACTTGGAAGAGGGGCTTGACTAGAACCTGATCAGGCTGCCAACATTCCTCTCAGTCATATAGCTTCCAGAACGGTGAGAAATAGATTTCTGCTATTTATAAGCCATGCAGTCTATGGCACTTTGTTACAGCATACAAAGTGTAACTGACTAAGACATACAGTGTAAACCAGAAGCCTGGCATATTTCTGTACAGAGGCCTGTGGCGGCAAAATAACAGCCCCTAAAGGTGCCCATATTCCAATCCCTGCAACGTGTGAATGTATCTTGCATGGCAAGAGGGACTTTGCAGATATGATTAAAGTTAAGGACTTTTGGATGGGGAGGTTAGTCTGGGTTATCTAGGTGAATCCAATCTACTCACAGGAGTGCTTGAAAGCAGAAAAGCATCCTCACCTGCAGAAAACCAGAGACATTTCAGCATTAAAGGGACTTGAATTCCTCTCGCCGGTTTTCAAGATGGAGGAAGGACTTGAGGGACACGGGCAGCCTCTAGAAACGGGAAAAGGTAAGGAAACAGATTCAACCCTGGAGCCTTCAAAAAGAAATGCAGCCCTGCCAACGTCTTGACTCTAGCCCAGGAACTGTATCGTATTTCTGACCTTTAGAACCATAAGATAATACGTTTGGATTGTTTTAACTTGCTGAAGTTTTTTGATAAATCAGAAATAAAAAACTAAGGGGTGCCTGGGTGGCTCAGTGGGTTAAGCGTTCGACTTCAGCGCAGGTCATCATCTCACGGTTTGTGAGTTTGAGCCCCACGTTGGGCTTTGTGCTGACAGCTCAGAGCCTGGAGCCTGCTTCAGATTCTGTGTCTCCCTCTCTCTGCACCTCCCTTGCCTGCTCTCTCTCTCTCTCTCTCTCTCTCTCTCAAAAAATAAATAAACATTAAAAAAAGAAAGAAATAGAAAAGTAGGAGAAGGCCATGATTTTTTTGGTTCAGGGTAGCAAGAGTGCCTTTCAGTATATGCGTTTTTGGATGTTTGATGTCTGACATGGAGTGTTGAACAGGCTGCAAACATCAGTCTGTAAGCATGGCATCTATTCAAGTTCTGGGGTTCAAGCTGTTTTCAGTTGCATGCTAGTGTTATTTGAGAATACACTGATGCTTCACACTGTTGTTTTAAAAAGTCTCTCTGCCTCATCATTAGAAAAGGTTTTTTGTTCTTTGTTTTTGATGTTTATTATTTTGGGGAGCAGGAGAGAGACAGAATGCGAGCAAGGGAGAGGCAGAGAGAGAGGAAGACACAGAATCCTAAGCAGGCTCCAGGCTCTGAGCTGTCAGCACAGAGCCCGACATAGGGCTTGAACTCAAGGACTGTGAGATCATGACCTGAGCCAAAGTTGGACACTTGGTTAAACGTCTGACTCTTGATTTCAGCTCAGGTCATGATCTCACGGTTTGTGAGTTCAAGCCCCACGTTAGGCTCTGGGCTGACAGTGTGGAGCCTGCTTGGGATTCTATTTCTCTTTGCCCCTCCCCTGCTCATGTTATTTCTCTTTTGAAAAAGAAAAGAAAAACTTTTGGATAGTAGTGAAACAGGGGAGAGTAGACTTTGAAAAATGGTCCTAGAGCTAGTAGCCTAATGCTTGGCCATGTGTGAATGGAAGAATCAAAACTTCTTTTTTTTAAATTTTTTTTTTCAACGTTTTTTATTTATTTTTGGGACAGAGAGAGACAGAGCATGAACGGGGGAGGGGCAGAGAGAGAGAGGGAGACACAGAATTGGAAACAGGCTCCAGGCTCCGAGCCATCAGCCCAGAGCCCGACGCGGGGCTCGAACTCACGGACCGCGAGATCGTGACCTGGCTGAAGTCGGACGCTTAACCGACTGCGCCACCCAGGCGCCCCTAAAACTTCTTAAAACCCCTCCAGGTCAGTCACAAGTCTTTCAGTATATCGTGAGCCATTTCTGTATCAAAGCCATTGCTTTTGTCAAACACACAATTGTTTGTGAGCTTCCTGATTTGTATTCACCACGGAAGTAATCAAATGCTCGTGTTTCTTGAGTATCAGATGACTCTAATGGCTTTATGTAGCCTCACATGAAGTGTAAACTGAATCGTGCAAGCCCAGGCCATCTGTGCCCTATGGGTAACAAGAATAAGGCTAAGAGGGATTTGGGGAAGACCTGAGCTGTCCAAGTATTCACCTTCATTGAAATATGACTGTAGCCCCCACCTAGGCCCTCAAGTACACTGAGAGGTAAGAGCCACAGGAAAGGCGTTCTGGTGCTTTGGCAACTGCAGAACCTTCCAAGCACAACTCACTCCACAAAACAAAGCTGATTTCCAGATCCTTCCACTGTTTTGTAAGTGGCACCACCCAAGGAGCTGGAGAATCTGCCTTTATGTGAAGCTCCCTTTGTTATTTTTGCTTCAGACGTGATTTCTGAGATTGAAGTCCCACGATTTCAGATGAAAAGAATTTTAGAGTTAGTTGAGGGAGGTCACTATGTGAGAATGCCTGTTTACAATCTCACAGAGTGCCCACATGCAGAGTGGCTGATTAGACAAAGGCCATGGAAAGAAAACAAGAAAATGAGCTGCATCAGGATGGGGGATTTGAGTTTCACCGCAGTTGATACCTACTTATTTTTTATTTGTGATGAGTTTCCTGAGAGAGGGAGGGAGGAAGGGAGGGTGGGAGAGAATAGAAGAGATGTTCCTCCCCCTGCCCACCCCCCCATCACGGCAGCACACCAGCAGGGCAAAGTGCAGGACTAGCCTGCAGAGGAGAACAGGGGAACCCTATTGACAACTGCTGGTTTTCTCTGCAAAGGAGGCTATGTTTGTATTGCTTTTCTTCATTCTTTCAAAACCTTCTGGCCGTAAGTATCCTTTCTGCAACTTTGGCAGGTAAACTGGAGACCAGCTAATGCTTATGCCAAGTATGTCTGTTATATCTCCAAAGAATGGATTTTGTTAACATCTCTCAGAAAGTTTATTTACACAGGTTCACACCTGTGGATGATTTTCTCACACTTTTTGGTAGACAACAGAAATGTGCTTGTGCTTGTGCAATGTTTTGAGTAGATAGAGGAGAAATCGCATATGCCCTGTCTCTGGTCTTAAAAATAATCATTGCATTTCTGGAAAGATCAACTGTACTTAAACAAAACAAAACAAAACAAAGCAAAACAAACAAACAAAAAAAACACAACTGCTTACTTTGAAATAGTTACAGAAGACTCACAGGAAGTTATAAAATTGGTAGAATCTTGTATATCCATTCCCCAGTGATGACTTCTTATATAGCTGTAGTGTAAAACCCAAACCAGGAAACTGACACTGGTGGAATACCGTTAACTAAACTATAGATCTGACTCCTTTTCATTCTGTGAACCAAGAAAAACATGTATTGGTCCCTGTCCCCAGTTCCTGACCCAGAGCTCCCAAGACTCTTGACATTTCTTGATAGCAGTAAAGTAAAAGAGGCACTAGAATCATCCTTTATTCTAATATTTGGTCTTTAATCCTAGTCCTGACACACAGCTCCTAAATCCTTGGAAAATCCTGGGTAATAGGAGCATCTTTGGTTCTAATGAGGTGATTCCCGGTGGGCTCCTGGATGAGAGCTGGCCAAAAGAAAGACCAAGCCATGATCTGAGGCTTGGAACTTTTAGCCCCACTTCCCACCCTCTGGGGAGGGAAGGGAGCCAAAGATTGAGTTAATAATCAGGACAACATCAGGAAGCCTCCATAAACGAGAGTAGGAGAGTTTCTGGTTGGGCTAATAGATTCACAAGCTGGGAGGATAGCACAACCCAACTCCATGGGCACAGAAGCTTCTGAACTCAAGACCCTTCCTTGTTTTACTCTATGCACTTCATCTGGCTATTCATCTGTGTCTTTCATATCTTTTGTAATAAAGGAGTGAATGTAAGCAAATGTTTCCTGGAGTTCTGTGAGTCATTACAGCAAATTATTAAACCTGAGGAGGGGCTCATGGGAACCACCAATCTGTAACAAAGTTAGACAGAAGTATAGACCAACTTGGGACTACTTGTCATTGGTACCTGAAGTGGGAGGCAGTCTTGGGAAACTGAACCTTTAACCTGTGCATTCTGTGCTAACTCCAGGTAGTGTCAGAATTGAATGGTAGGATACCTAGTTGGTAACCAGGGAGTTGGAATTGGTTAGGGGGAGGTGGGAAACCCCCATACATTTTGTGCCAGAAGTGTTGGTAAGAGTAAAGGAGAAGAATTTCCCTTGACATTCTTTTTACCTGCATTCGTGTGTGTATGTACAGGTATACTTCCATACTGTTTGATTCCATGTATCGCTTTACACAATCAAGACAGAGAAATTTTCATCATCACAAAAAGAACTCCCTCTTGCTATCTCTGCAAATTTGCACTCATCCCAACCCACTCCTGTCCCTGTCCCCCATCCCCTGACAAGCACTAATCTATTCTCCATCTATATGGTTTTCTTATTTCTAGAATGTTATATAAATGGAATCACACAGAATATAAGCTTTTAAGATTGGCTTTTTTTTTTCCCACTCACCATAATGACCTTGAGGTCCATCCAGGTTAGCATGTATCAATAACTCTTCCTTTTTATTACTGATTAGTACTTTATTGTATGGATGTACCATAGTTTGGCCTTTGAAGGCCATCTGAGTTGTTGCCAGTTTGGGGCCATTGAGAATATAGCTGTTATGAATAGTTAGGTACAGGTTTTTAATGAACATAAGTTTTCATTACTTTGGGATGAATCCCAAAAGTGCTAGTGAGGTGAGGTGTACTTTTTTTTTAAATTGTTTTTAAATGTTTATTTATTTTTGAGTGAGACAGACAGAGCATGAGTGGGGGAGGGGTAGAGAGGGAGACACAGAATCTGAAGCAGGCTCCAGGCTCTGAGCTGTCAGCACAGAGCCTGACATGGGGCTTGAACTCATGGACTGCGGGATCATAACCTGAACCAAAGTTGGATGCTTAACCGACCGGGGCACCCAGGTGCCCCGTGGTGAAGTGTACTTTTGTGATGGCAATTCTATGTCTAATATCACAGAACCACAAAACTCTTAAAAACTTCAGTTTCTGCAAAGGTTTAATTACGATTTACTTATTTTTGCTAAGAAAGAAAACATTTTTTCCAGGTTTATTGAGATATACTTAAATAAAATTGTAAGGTATTTCAAGTGTACAACGTGACGATTTGATTACAGTATACATTGCGAAGGGATTCTTCCCATCAAGTTAATTAACAAACCTATCACAACAATTAATTACTTTTGTGTGGGGGAGTGGTAGATAATATTTAAGTTCTATTCTCTTAGCATGTGTCAATATGCAATATCATGTTCTCAACTATAGTCACCTTATTATCCCAGACCTTATTCATTTTATAACTGAAATTTTGTGCCCTTACAAACCTCTCCTATTTCTCCCATTCACCAGCCCCTATTCTGTGTTTTTAGGAGTTTGACCTTTTGTTTTGTTTTGTTTTGTTTTGTTTTCTGAAAGAGTGGAGGATCGGTGTGTGCAGGACGGTGGTGAGGGAAGAGGGCGAGGGAGAGAGGAGAATTTTTAGGAGGCTCCACAACAAGTCTCGCTCTCACAATGTGAGATGATCACCTGACTCAAAATCAAGAGTCAGAGGCTTAAGCTACTGAGATACCAGGTGCCCCCAACTTGTTTTGTTTTGATTTTACAAATAAGTGATCACCATTGATGTTGTCTTTTCCTGTCTGGCTTATTTTCATTTAGCATAATGCCTATCAGTTTCAATCCATGTTGTTGGAAATGGCAGAATTTCCCTTCTTTTTACAGCTGAATAATAATCTATTATACGTGTGTGTGTGTCTGTGTATATACATACATATACATATATATGTATATATACGTATATATGTATATGTATGTATATGTATATACATATATGTGTATATGTATTTATACATATGTATATATACATATATGTGTATATGTATTTATACATATGTATATATACATATATGTGTATATGTATTTATACATATGTATATATACATATATATGTATATGTATTTATGCATATGTATATATATATACACACATATATATATATATATACATGCCACATTTTCTTTTGCCATTTGTCAATGAACACTTAAGTTGTTTTCATACCTTGGCTGTAGATAACGCTGCTCTGAACAGGGAATGCAGATAGCATTCCAAGATAATGATTTCATTTCCTTTGGATGTATAATCAGCAGTGGAATTGCTGGATCATATGGTAGTTCTATATATAAGTTATTGAGGAAACTCCATACTGGTCTCCATAGTGGTGGTACCAGTTTCCATTCCCACCCACAACAAAAGGGTTCCTTTCTCCACAAACTTGCCGTTGTTATTCTTCCCTTTTGATAATAGACATCCTAACAGGTGTGAGCTGATACCTCATGGTTTAATCTGCATTTCCCTGATGGTAGTGATGTTTAAACGCCTTCTCATGTACCTATGGCCATTTGTATTTCTTTTTTGGAAATTTCTATTCAGAATCTCTGCCCATTTTTATATGAGTGGTTTTTATTTTGTTACTGAGTTGTATATATTTGAATGTGAATCCCTATCAATACATGGTTTGCAAATATTTTCTCCCATTCCTTGGTTGCCTTTTCATTTTGTAGATGGTTTCCTTTGCTGTACAGAAGCTTGGTTAGTCCCACTTGGTTATTGCTTTTGTCTCCTTTGCTTTTTATTGTCAAACCTCCAAAAATCATTGCCAAACGCCAATGTCAAGGAGTTACCCCTGTTTTCTCTAGGAGTTTTAGGGTTTCAAGCTTATGTTCAAGTCTTTAATACATTTTGAGTTGTTTTTTTTTGTATTGTCCATTTTTTATTCTTTGGTATGTGGCTGTCAAGTTTTTCCCAACTCAATTTATATATATATAATATATTTTTGACTCCTTTGTTGTAAATTATTGACCATAGATGTGGGGGTTTATTGCTGGGCTTTCTATTCGTTCTATTGGTTTATGTGTCTGTTTTATGTCAGTACTGTACTGTTTTGATTACTATAGCTTTCCAATGTAGTTTGAAATCAGGAAGTGTGATTCCTCAGATTTATTTTTCTTTCTCAAGATTTCTTTCACTCTTCAGGGTCTTTTGTGGTGCCATAAAAATTTTAGGATCATTTTGTTATTTCTGTGACAAATGCCATTGGAATTTTGATAGGGGTTTATTGACTCTTGTAGATGGCTTTGAGTAGTGTGGACATTTTAGCAATATAAGTTCTTATAATCCATCAACACAAACTATCTTTTCATTTATTTGTGTCTTCAATTCCTTTAATCAATATTTTATAGGTTTCAGTACGCAGATAATTCACCTCATGGGTTAAATTTATTCTTATGTATTTTGTTGCTTTTGATGCTGTTGTAAATGGGATTGTTTTCCTAATTCCTCTTTCTGTTAGTTGTTGGCATATAGAAATGCAAATGATTTTTTATATAAATTTTATATACTGCAACTTTACTGAATTCATTAGTTCTAGCAGCTTTTGGTTGTTGTCTTCAGGGTTTTCTATACTAAATATCATGTCATCTGCATATAGAAACAATTTTACTTCTTCCTTTATGATTTGAGTACCTTTTGTTTCCTTGCCTAATTGCTCTGGGTAGGATGTCCAGTAAGTATTATGTTGAATAAAAGTGGTGATGGGGATCCTGGGTAGCTCGGTCAGTAGAGAATCTGACTTTGGATTTTGACTTAGGTTATGATCTAATGGTTCATGGAATCAAGTCCTGTATTGGACTCTGTGCTGACAGTGTGGAGCCTATTTGGAATTCTCTCTCTCTCTCTCTCTCTCTCTCTCTCCCTCCCTCTCTGCCCCTCTCCCTCTCGCACTCTCTCTCAAAATAAATAAATAAAAATTTTAAAAAGTGGTGAGAGTGAGCACCCTTGTCTTGTTACTGATCTTAGAGGAAAAGCTTTCAGTGTTTGACAGTTGAATATGATGCTAGCTGTGGGTTTGTCATATACTGCCTTTACTGTCTTGTGGTACATTCCCTCCATTCCCAATTTGTTGAAAGCTTTTATCATAAACATGAATGGATGTTGAATTTTGTTAAACATTTTCTGCATCTATTGAGAGAATCATAAGACTTTTATACTTAATTTTGTTAATGAGGTGCATCCGATTTATTAATTTATGGGTGTTGAATCATTCTTGCATCGCTGGAATAAATACCTCCTGATTATGGTGTATGAGGTTCTTAATGTAATGTATTGTTGGATTTGGTTTTCCAACATTCTGTTGAAGACTTTTGCATTTGTGTTCATCATTGAACTAAATACATGTTTACTTTGAGAAAACCTATTTTCAGGCTTTAAAAAACAGGTCCAGTGTGAGTACTAAAAACAAGGTGAAATTATGGATAATAACTCAAATGGTTAAATACGACACTATTAAGGGCTTCTCCTGGAAATCTAAATTAAGGATAGTTGTGCATGATATATTTGATGAGCATTTAAATCTAAAGTATTAATTACTTCATAAAAAAAATAAGCATGATGCTTTTCACTTTTGCCCTAAGATAAGGTTGGCAGTAAGATTGATTTTAAAAACATGTTCACCTCCAAAAAAGGTGATGGTGGAATAATTTTCAGCTAACCTAATACATCCCCTTCACAACTTTTGCTATATATGTGCACCACCTGTGTTATTATCTCCTTAAATCAGCTCACATTTTCTTAAATAAATGTGATTTATAAAGAAGCTCTAAATCACTACCCCAAACTGGAAAACATTATTGCTTGTCATGAATAAAAGATAACACATAAATACGAATGAAAACAGTTCTTAAATTCTAGCTGGTTACCATTTTCCCCTAGATTCTTTGTTAAAAAGAAACATTATCAGTACCAGAAAGATGTTAAAAACTTCTTAACACCGAACTGAGACTATTACCTTGGTATAATTAGAAAGTAGAATTTAAGAATAATTTAAAATATTTTTTTAAACTTAAAAAAAATAGAAAAGAATCATTTTCTTCACTGTGATTCAACATACATACCTAATTAAGTTTCTGTGGCACTACATAAAACCATCAGAGAGTATCAAACACTGCTGGAAACACAACTTCTCTCTTGTTCCCACATAATTAATATTGCAGATCTTTCTCCATTAAGATCCTTGTAGAAAATCCATCTTCCCAAAGATTTAACTGGAGGATAATGTCTGACTTAACTAAATGTCGAACTCTGTAACATCTTTGGTATCATCCCAGCTGATCTGTTTTGCAATGTTTCTGCAAACTATGTAGTACTAATTCCTTGATACATTGGCCTATATATTTGCACAGTAACTGCCATATGTTCTTCAAAGCCAAGTTCATTCCCCTCTGTAATACTTTGGCTCAATAAGGGCTCCAGGCACCCAAGCCTAGAATTATCATCACAGGACTAGCCAGTAAGGCCTGAGATAGACACTGGTCAATATACAAAGATAACACCCCCACAGACACCCACTGACCTTGTGTTTTTGTTTTTGTTTTTGTTTTTTACCAGCAAAAAAATGGTTTATTTGGGAATAGAAGAGAATTGAAATTCAGTATACCAAACAAAACCATAGGCAAGTTCAGAGATCAAAGGAGAGGAATGCTCTTTTGCAGAGGAAAGGGCTCAGAAGGGTAGTTGGGAGGGGCTCTTATAAAGAAAAGTCCATTGGAATAAATCGGGGTTCAAAGGGCAGTGGCTTTTCATTGGCTGAATTATGATAGTCTGTCATTGGGTGGGCTTTTTCCAGGCAAGGAGAAAACCTTTCTTCCTCCTCTTGGGGTAAAAGTAGTAGTATCGATTACAACGGTACAACTCCTCCTTTGGTTTTGCAGTTGACTAAAATGATAGGGCATGAGAGTTTCCCCATGTGGCCTTGGGACTACAGTAGTAAGTTGCGCTTTGTTAATTTTCACAACCTCACAGGTGAGAACAGATTTAGCACTGGCTAATTTAGCAGTCCCTTTCTATTGCTGGACGATGTTTCAAGCCAGCAAGCAGGTACTTAAAATAGGAGAAAATTGGAAATCCTAAAAGGCAATATGACAAGTGCAAAAAACTTCCAAATTCTTTGCAAAGACATTCCTTAGAATTGGAGGTCACAGCCTGCAGGAAAGGCTTAGCTGCTTCATCTGACTCCAGAAAGCTCTGCAGCTGTTCCTCAAGGGGTATGAACCAGGGATGCTGGTAGCAATAACCCAGGGGCATTTCAAATGCCCACATGCTGCCTCTTCCCCAGAGACTGTGTTTTGATTGGTGTGAAGTAGCTTCAGAAGTATTTTTAAATAGCTCCCTACATGGTGATGAGGTGCAGTCAGGGTTGAGAACCACGGAGGCATCACACGAGGCAGTGCCTACCACTGCAGCGGCTGTAGAGGAGCTAAGGTTGGACAGGCACATTTAGAAGGTGGGGTGAGATCCATGTGCATCTAGAGGTGGACACCTCTCCCCTAGTCTCTGTGATAATTTCTCATTTTCCGCTGGATAGCTACATAAAGTTGAAAGCTGTGCTGCTACAGTGATATTTATGAATAGAACAGGGTATATGGAACACTGAACTTAAGCTGATTTCAAAACATTAAAAAAAAATCAGATCAGTTATCCAGAAGGATGGATAAAAATAAGTACCTTCACATACTGCATGAGTGCAGTGACTTGATAGGAAAAATCACCCTATCTTCCTCTGCTAGAGCAAGCAGAGCATCGTGGTGTCACTTGTAATTCTGGCAGAATCAGCACATCCTCCTCCCCCAGGTTAGAGCTCCGTGTGCTGATTCTGAGTGACAGGAACAAATGTCATTCCAACCACTGTCACAGCACAAGGAGGACTCCTGGGTATGATCTGGTCTTTTCCCTTGTTGGGGTATTGCAAAGCTTAATTAACGTTTGCAAAACACTCAGAGGACCTTAGACAGAAATCGCTCTATGACGGCAAAAAGATGACTGAGAGGGGGAAACGTTAGTAAAATTGACTGGGAGAGGAGGAGGACTTAAGAGGTAAACCTTATGCTTTACTTTGAAAATTATATCCATCAGACAGAAGTGGATGGACTTGGTAAATACACAAGAATAAAGGGAGCTATCTTAAGAATAGTGATCTATAAATTAAAGGTATTATTAAGTTTCATGTCTCAATTTAATTTTGTTTAAATTCATAATAATGATGCAAACTTAACCACTTAGTTAAAACCATTTGTTACAGAGATCAAAAATGTGCTGTTGACATGATAGCTGTCTCCTAAAGAAAAGAAAGCCTAGTGCATAAGCATTCTGAATTTCCTATGAAGTCCAACCAGAAAACATACCCCAGCCACCAAGATGGAAATTGGGTTTCCCTAGTGGTCTTTGCATCTTTCCAAAGCTTTTGGATGCCTGTCTGAGCTGTATATTATTATATCGGTTGGATTACATCTTGTGAAACTTGAGTAACATCAGTAAGGGCTTGCATTTTATTCGTTTTTGTTTTTACTTCCCTGAAGCAGAGTATCTGAGCTGGACTTAGTTACCTGATGACACAATTTTATAACCATGTAACTTGTGTTCCTGCCTCCTAACCCCTGCTCCCCGGTCCATCTTATGGTACAATGTTAATCTTACCCATGATGCTCACTTAAGGGCTAACAGATTAAGTAGAATCCTTATTCTGGCTGATTCATAGGTGCCAAGGTTTGCAAAGCCCATTTACTGTGTGGCTCAGGGCTTGAATGGCTGGGAGTTGAGCAGCCCAACTCAGGACTGAACTTGCTCTCTTGTCCAAAGCAGCAGCTGCCTACATTGGCAAACCATAGGAAATGGAGTCTAGATCACCAAGGCCAGCCCTTGGCCAGGCTGTGGGACCACACCCTGACTGTAGGGAAAATAGCTGAGTTGTTGGAGCAATCCAGGATTTGGCAATACTTTTCTTTACCCAGGAAGGGCTACTTATCCAGGACATTCCCAGGATGGTTTAGGAACTATGGGCTGGTGTGAGATCAAAGGAGTCAGTTGGAGGGGAGGAAAGAGATAAGGTTCTCCAGGAAAATGGATTAAAACACGATGTAAGTCTTATGAGGAATTGTGGTCTTGGGTATGTGCAAGCCTCAGGGCAAGAAGTAAGAGCTAGAGACCCATGGTCCCCAAACTAAGACATGATGCTTAGACAGGGATCCAAGGAGCCTGCGGGTGGTGTCAAAGGCAAAAGTAAGGAAGAGAACAGGGGCATATGAGAGGCCAGAGGCACGTGGAAGGGGAAATGAAATGGTGTTACTTACCTCAAGGAGTTTGAAAATGGAGCTGGGAGCCATTAAAGAGATGGGCCTTAGACATGACCTCACTGGCTGAACCATGAGATTTTGAACTGGACCAAACTGCAAGTATTCCAAGGACTCAGTCCGAAAATCTGCAACTTGCTAAGTACAGTGAGAGACTTTGCTAGACATAGCCTTAACAACCGATTATATTCAGTCTAGATTAGCTTTCCTACTGCCAAACCAATCAAAAATTCTTTGTAAATAACCCATATATAAGCATTCCCTTTTTGCTTTAAAAACCCCTGGCTTTCGCCCCTAGTGAGGCACTGTTTGGATCGCTACCAAACCCATGTACTCTCTGTCCTCTGAATTGCAGTTCTTTGATTCCAGATAAACGTTGTTGCTTGATTACTGCCTCCTGACAATTTTAGGTCGACAGGCAAGTTCTTCCAAGGGAGGCAAGTGGTGGTTGCTGGGTGAATGTCCTGTTGCTCTGATCAGGTTTCACTCCTGCTTCCAAACCTTGAGTGCTGTGATTACTCTCTTTGGCACGACAGGACAAAGTCTGACAACATTGAACTTGATCTGGGTCTTATTATATAGGAGGTGGCAGTGGTGGAGAAACTACGCCCTACCCTCTGTGATTTTTCTGTGTTCTGAGAAAACGCGTACTGGGAAGGATCAGCCTGCCCTTGCATGTTCCCAGATAAAACCCACTGATACCTTTTCTCGGTGACTTGATGGTTGTATAAAATCTTCAACTTTTTCCTTCTTGGAGACTGTCCTCACTGAGGAATGGTCTCCCTTTTATAACAGCCTGAATAAAATCACCCCCTAATGGTTTGGTGCATTTTGTTTTTCACAAATCCAGACTTATTAGCATATCCCAGAAGGCCCTTCATGGTCTAACTCCTTCATGGCCTAAGTCCACACTCCCCTCTTGCAACTCAAACCAATGCTGTCCTCCAGCCTCACGGGCCACTTGAATTTTGCCATTAGCACCACCTTCTGGATCTCCCTGCCTTTGCACGAGCTACCCCGTCAGGACAGAACTTCTTCCCCACCTCTTTTTCCCAGCTAGTCCTGACTCATCCTTCAAAATGAAACTGTGCTTTCCCTTCTCTTTAGAACCCTTTCACAACCCGCTCCGCAACTCATGGTATTTCATTTACCTCTGTCAGAGCTAGTTTAGGCCTACTGTATTATAACTGTCCTGTTTACTTGCCTTAAAATGGTAAAAGCCTATTAAACTCTGAGCTGCACACTGCCTGGTGAGAAGTTATTTAACAAATGGTGGAAAAAATTTGCTTGATGAATGCTCATAGATCTAGAGTGAACTGTCTCTGGTGATCACCACCTCTGTGCTGTTAGGGTGCAACCAAACATCACTGCTCTTCTGATCTGATTGATAGCACTTGTCCTCACAGATTCAAAGCCCTAATGAAACGTCAAAAGGGACTAAATTGCCAAGCATGTATTGTTTCTTAATTAAAGAGAGAGAGCAATTGAATTAACTGATCTGGTCAGTTTTTAAAGTGACCATGCTGAATCCTTAGAATTACCCTCCCTTTCTGTCTTGTCTAAGTTACAGATGAGAGCAGAGAGGCGGGCATTACACTGTCAAAAGCAGAGCCTACAGAAGAAAACTCTGGGCTACCTAAATGAGAGGATCCTTCTCTACATCCTTGGCTCTCATTACTATTTTCTTTCCTTTTTTCTCTTTTACACTTCAGTTTACTCTTTCCAACTTAGCGTCATCACTATAGAAGATATTTTTTATCATTCCCACCACATCGATGTCCCATTCATATTTTTATGTGGTTCCTGTTTTATTAAGGCACACTACAGGCAAAGTTGATAGGACTACTAGTAATCAGGATAATTTGTCATGAGCCAAAGGTCACCTTAAAAATACATACCAAGAAATAAATGCCAGAAAATACAAAAATACATGCCAGAAAATCGGGTCCACGTTGAAGGAGCAGAAGAACTCCAAAAGAGCCCTTCTCTTGGATCCTAAAGATATTCTTTCCCCTTCATTATCTGCTTTGTATGATGGGCCTTGTATGAGCTGAAAAGCTATACTTGAAATTGCAATTCACGTTGTATCTAAAGCCGGGCAGGTAAGAAGTTGCTGGTGGTGAACCCCATGCGCCACCACAGACACCTGTACTGAACCTCTGGTGACATTGCGTGAGTCTCCAGTCTCAAGAGAGAAAAGCTTGTGACTCTGAATCTTCTGGGTTGAGTAGGAATGCCTGATTTTTTCCCCCTTGTGTGCCCCAAACACTTCTGATTATTTTAACATCCTCCCTGTTTTACTTTCCAACCATGTTAACCACCTCAGATGCATTGTTCTAGGGTCCTCTTTATGTCCCTTTAAAATTAATGTAGCTAGAATTGGGAACTGATGTTTAGCAAGCACCTGTTTTAAGGTAATTTATATGGCCTCACTCTATTAATCTTCATAACAACCTTGAGAGATAGGTATCATGATCTCTATTTGGCAGATGTGAAAACTTTGCTGAACGTTACAGAGCTAAAGACTTAAATGGCCTGTTTGTTCACCCCTACCCCATGCTGTCTCCATGAATGTGCTGGAGTTTTTGTTCTCAGTCACATCGTTGCTGAGTATCATGGCAGCATCGCCTTGAGATTCTACTGCTATATTCCTAGTGATAAAATAGAATCTGTGTCCATGACTTATTTTCAGTTTGGAATCACTATGACCATATCATCCAGAGATGGCAGATAGACTTCATCTGAATGTCAATACCAAACAAGGCAGAAGCTGTCTGAAGCTCTGAATTGGAGGACTGTTCCAGTGCTGTGCAGGAAAGGATGATTAATTAGAAATGTCTCCCGTGGGCTCTGGAGCAAGGAGTGGCATAATGGTACTGTGCATTTGCCATGCTTGATGTAATCTTTTCTGGAAGTACTTATGTGCTCGGTCATTTCCCAATGAGCATTTATATGCTCTATATTTTAAACATAGCAGCACCTTTTATTGATAACATAGCAGCATTGGGTATCATATTACTTCTTTGCTTACCTAAGTTTTAAAATTTAAATCCAAAATTTAAATCTGGGAAACTTTATTTCTCTTCTTTACATAACCCAATCTTATCTACCTACCTAAGGTGGTAACAGATACACCAATACAGATAATTCACAGAAACAGTACTAGAACTATAGCCTCCATAAAATTTTACAAGGTGTTAAAAAAATAAAATTCACAAAGTACAATAAGGTTTTGCTAATTTTGTGCTTGTGATTCCTAAATTCAAAATTGTTTGCCTCTGTTTCAACAAGGGTGATGTTAAATGGATCACAAAATCTATCTGCAGTTTTGGAGATAAAATTTTTCTGAGTTTGAAGACCAGCTTAAGGGTTCAAAACCAACTTTGTTTGTCTTAAGAATTTCATTGTTTAAGGGGCACCTGGGTGGCTCAGTTAATTGAGTGTCTGACTCTTGATGTTGGCTCAGGTTGTGATCCCAGGGTCATGAGATCGAGCCCCCACATTGGGCTCTGTGCTGAGAATGGAGCCTGCTTAAGATTCTTTCTCTCTTCCTCTGCCCCTTTCCCCTGCTCATGTACACACTCTCTTGGAAAGAAAAAAGAAAAGAAAAGAAAAGAAAAGAAAAGAGAATTTCACTATTTAATTTGTTGGCTAGAATTCAATAAAAGTGATTTCTAGGGGCACTTGGTTGGTTCAGTTGGTTAAATGTCCCACTCTTAATCTTGGCTCAGGTCATAATCTCATGATTCATGGGTTTGAGGCCACATCAGGCTCTGGGATGACAGTGTGGAGCCTGCTTGGGATTCTCTCTCTTTGCCCCTCCTGCCATTCTCTTTCTCTCAAAATAAATAGATAAAAAAATTAAAATTTGGGAATGCAAACTGGTACAGCCACTCTGGAAAACAGAATGGAGGTGCCTCAAAAAACTAAAAATAGAACTACCTTACGACCCAGCAACTGCACTACTAGGCATTTATACAAGGGATACAGGTGTGCTGTTTCGAAGGGACACATGTACCCCAATGTTTATAGCAGCACTATTGACAATAGCCAAAGTATGGAAAGAGCCCAAATGTCCATCGATGGATGAATGGATAAAGAAGATGTGGTATATATATACAATGGAGTATTACTCGGCAATCAAAAAGAATGAAATCTTGCCATTTGCAACTACGTGGATGGAACTGGAGGGTATTATGCTAAGCGAAATTAGAGAAAGACAAATATCATATGACTTCACTCATATGAGGACTTTAAGAGACAAAACAGATGAACATAAGGGAAAGGAAACAAAAATGATATAAAAACAGGAAGGGGGACAAAACAGAAGAGACTCATAAATATGGAGAACAAACTGAGGGTTACTGGAGGGTTGTGGGAGGTGTGATGGGCTAAATGGGTCAGGGGCACTAAGGAATCTATTCCTGATCTCATTATTGCACCATATGCTAACTAATTTGGATGCAAATTAAAAAAAAAAATAAAACAAGTTAATAAAAGAAATGAAAACTGATTGCTAAAATTTACCTTTGTTTTTATGGCACCATATAAACATTTTTCTTCCTTCTCAAACTTAAGTAGGCTCCAAATACCAGTTTGCAGTTCTACCAGTGCAGTATGGACTTCTAACCAATATCTTAAAAGGTCATATTTTCTAATATCCATAAAAATAAATAAAATTTTCTGCCCTGAATTTTTTTCATCTAAGTATAGAATTTGTTTGCCAAGAAGGAAGTGAAAACATAGGTATAATGTTCCAGTTGAAATTCTTGTGTTTCTAGAGTAAGGAAAGTGCAATAATTTCTTTCCTACAAAACTTACACTTAATTTAAGAGGATGAAGCCCTAATTCATTTTCAGTAGTCATTCATAATTACAATATGCTATGCTTAGTATTTGCATGCTGATTCTTTGTTAAAAAAAAGACACTATCTACTCCAAATTATAGTATTTTCTTTGAAAGTTTTGTCTTTTCTTAAGTGCCCAAACGAAAGGCTAATGAAATGAGAACACAAGTCCTGTGGCAGCCTCAAGAGAAAATTCATTTTAATTGCATTGATCTTACTTCATAAGGTTAAATACAATTGTTCCCCAAGTTATATATCATTTTTATTGAGGTTAATGTTGAGTCAAGATCTAATTTCAGCAGCTTCTTAAAGTTATTTGAGCTGTTTCTGCCAGCTACATGATGATACTTATTGTTCATTTGAAATTTCAATTCATAATGTCTTATTCTACTCATAAGTAGTTCAATGTACTTTTAATAAATTATGGCTCAAAATAGGAGTATGTGCTAGTTATGTAAAGAAACTTGAAAAGACTTCTGTTTCTGAACTTTGCAAATTTGATAGCATTAAAAAAAAAAATGAAAACAAAGACTTGTTCTGTAAGTTTTGTAAATATGGCCTCACATTCTTTAAGCCATTGAGAGGTGAAGTCAGTATCCCTCTCATTGAATTTGGGCAGGTTTTGAAGGCTGCAACGATAGCTCAGCAGAAGTGACATGGAATGTTCTATGATGGAACACAAAAGACCATGAAGCTTGTTTGGAGAAAAACTCGATCTGGGAGCCCTAAGCCACACGTAAGAAATTTAGCAACCTGACAATATTGTGCTGGAGAGGCCCCATGTAAGTTTTCTAGATGATAGCTCTCATTGAGCCCAGCCTTTCTGCCATCTTCACACAGGTGCCAGACATGAGTGAAGAGGCCTCCAGATGATTCTGGACCTTAGTCCTTAAGGTATTCAAACCTTTTCAGCTGAGGTCCCAGACATCATGGAACAGACCCATCCTCCCACATCCTGTCTGACTTCCTCACCAACAGAATCCATGAACACAAGAAAATTGTGGCTGTTTTATGCCTCTGAGTTTTGGAGTGGTTATTCAGCAATAGACAGGTGGAGTATAATTTGGTACCTGAAAAAGCGATGTGATCATAATAAAACCTAAAGCATGGGGTGCCTGGGTGACTCAGTCAGTTAAGCGTCTGACTCTTGGTTTCAGCTCAGGTCATGATTTTGTGGTTCGTGAGTTCTGGCCCCACATCAGGCTCTGTTCTGGCAATGCAGAGCCTGTTTGGGATCCTCTCTCTCCCTATCTCTGCCCCTCCCCCTGCTTGTGTGCTCTCTTTCTCAAAATAAACTTAAAAAAAAAAACCCCAAAAAACCTAAGGCCTGGCATTTTGGGGCCAGACAGCTGATGGAAGCCTAATGGACTCTGAGAGACATGAGGTCAAATACTGAGGGAAATTGAGATACTTGATGGGAAGTTGGAGGAAAAGACCATCTTAGTAGAAAGTTTGGTAAAACTATTACCTATGATAAAATGGAAAATAGGAAATACACTTAATGAATTGAATAATCTAGCTGAAGGGGTTTCTGTGCAGAATACCTAAGGTTCTCCTGGCTTCATTTCTGCCTATAATGAAATGTGAGAGAAGAGCATTGCAGTAAAGAGTTTGGAAGAGGGCAGAAGCAAGTTTTCCCAGCTAGTAAAGTGTTCTCAAACTAAGAGAAAACCTCAGGAAAAGGATCAAATTCTAGCTAGTGTCAGGAAAATGTGGTCTCAGGGAAAAGATGAAGTTCAGGATATGACTTTTAAACCTGTGTTTAGGCCTCACAGACCCTTTTCAAACCAACAAAATCTTCTAGGGATCTTAAATGTGTCTGGCAGACACTATCCATTAAATAAAGACTTTGTGAGAGAGACAAATGAACATAACTTGATGTAACAGAGAAACCTGAGAACCTCAAGGTCATTGTTTCTTTGCAGTCTCAGAAGGGGCCCAAGGTAGAGAAAGACTTCCCAGGAGAAATTTCTTTTTTCTTGCTTTCTTGCTTTCTATCTTGCTTTCTGTAATTATTATACTTCTTAAGTTTATTTATTTTTAGTAATCTCTACATTCAGCATGAGGCTCAAACTCATGACCTGGAGATCAAGGGTCTCACACAATACCAACTGAGTCAGCCAGGCTCCCAGGAGAGATTTCTATGTATGTCCAGTGAAATATATTGTGAATGGATCAACAAGAAACATAATTTTTAAAGAATTATATCAACTTGAAAGGGGAGGAAATAGTATAACATGAAATGAGATCTTTGGACCCCTGAACTTTTATGGGCAAGAAGCAAACTGAGAATACTTATCAGATGCAGAAATGAGGTATTTCTTTTAGGAAAGGAAGGATGATGACACCTGGTATAAACCCAAGAACCTAATATGTGGGGCCTAGAGTCATCGTGAGCCATTTCCAGGAGGGTCCTGATCCAGAACTTGCAACATGGGGCTGACTCATTTCAGAATTGCTAAGGACCAGTGACTGCCATGTGCCTTCTGGTTACCCCCTTTTTCATCTGGAGTATCTATTACAGTGGTTCTATGCTTGTCTTGGTCCTGAATGTTGGTATATAGGGGTAGAGACTTGTCTATTTAGACAAGTCTTCACTGGTCTTTCAAACAAGAGAAATCGTATCTGAGCAACTGTACCCCAGGGTTCTCATCCACGTCTGGACCTGATTTAGTTACCAAGAATCCAGTCCTCAAACCTGAACTTGATATTGTAGAAGGATGGGACTTCTGTGGTTTTTTGACAGAGTGAGTGCATTTTTTTATGTGGGAGGAATATAAATATTTTGGGCCAGTGAACTAGTTGTGGCAGTTTTAACACTTGGCCATAAACTCTTTGATGCTTTCCTCATCAAGAGGTGAGGTTCTATAGATTTGTAGTCCATGAACATTTGTATTTGTGTTGTCTTAATTTCTTTTACCTATGTCTTATAGTTTCCAGTACACAGATCTTTCATTTTATTGATTAAATTTATTCCTAAGTATTTTATTGTTTTTGATGCTATTATAAGTGGGATTGTTATCTTTTTTCTTTTTTATTGTGTTCATGTTTAACAACCAACTGATTTTTGTATGTTGATTTTGTATCATGTAACTTTACTGAATTTGTTTATTCTAACAGGTTTTGTTTGGTGGTCTTTAGGATTTTCTGTATTTAAGATGGTCACATACAGATACAGACAATTTCAGTTTGCCTTTCTGATTTGGATGCCTTTTATTTGCCTTTTTTTTTTTTAATTTTTTTGCTTGATTGGTTTAACTAGGACTTCCAGTACTATGTTGAATAGAAGTGGTAGAAGTGAGCATCTGTGTCTTTTTCTGATCTTAGAGGAAAAGCTTTTCACCTTTCACCACTGAGTATAATGTTAGCTGTGGGCTTGTCACATATATCCTTTATAATGTTGAGATTTGTTCCTTGTATATCCAGTTTGTTGAGAATTTTTATCATAAGATGTTGAATATTGTCAAATTATTTTTCTGTATCTACTGAGATGACTGTGTGATTTTTATCTTTAATTCTATTAATGTGATGTATCACATTTATTGATTTGTGCACATCAAACCATCCTTGTATTTCAAGGATGAATCACACTTGATCATAAAAGCTGTATGAACCTTTTAATGTGCTGTTAAATTTCATTTGCTAGTCTTCTGTTGAGAATTTTTACAGTTATACTTACCAGATAGTGACTTTAATATTTTTTCTTGTAGTGTCCTTACCTGGCTTTGGTATCAAGGAAATGTAGGCTTCATAGGAGTGTTCCCTTTCTGTGATTTTTTTAGGAAGAGTTTGAGAAGTATTGGAGTTAATTTTTCTATAAATGTTTGGTAGAATCCACCAGTGAAACCATCTGCCCCTGGGTGTCCTATGATTGGCTCATTTCTCCTAGTGTAATGTCCTCAGGATCACCTATGTTATAATATATGGCAGGATTTCCTTATTTTTTATAGTGGAATAATATTCCATTGTATGTGTATCCCACATGATTCCACTTATATCAGTTTTCTAAAATAGTCAAATTCAGAGAATCAGAAAGTAGAATGATGGTTGCCAGGGGGCAGGGGAGAGGAAGAAATGGGGATTTGCTGTTCAATGGGTATAGAATTGGAGTCATACAAGATTAAAAGTTCTAGAGGTCTGCTGTACATCCCTGGGCTTATATTTTGTACTGTACACTTACACATTTGTTAAGGAGGTAGATTTCCTATTACATGTATTGTACCACAATAAAAATAAACATTTAACTAAATAAAATCACTACATAAAAAAAAGAATGGTTAAGGCACTCTAAGATGCATATATGTTTGGAATTGAGATCATTGTAAATAATAGTATCTCCTTTAAAATGTGCTCAACTGTAGATGATACTCTGATCCTTTCAGAGCACACCTTGCTTAGGTTCTGAGCACACTGCAGAGGAGAATGCTATAGTTTGCCTCAGGGTAGTAAGGGATCCTGAAGGCATGGCCCACAGAAGGTTTGGAGGAATGGATAGTCTGGTACAGAGAAGATTAAGCTGTATTCAAACACATGAAATATTGTCCTTGAGCAGAGAGAGACTTGTTTCCTAAAAAGTGAAGCTTCAGAGGGCTAATGTTGCCTTTGTCTCTGCCAAAGTGCCCCACAACTCCTCTCAGCAAGACAATACAATGTCTCATGAGAGGTGAGGCAAGTCAGGTGGCTTCTGGGTGGCCATCTGCTAGAGGAAGTCATAGGAAAGTCCCTCCCAGCTCTTAAATTCATTGATTCAATGACAATACTTACCAATTAAATTAACAAATTATTCTGTTAAGTACTGAAGTTTCAACAAGGACTCGCTCTTCTCATTCTCTGCTATGTGATAAATATTAGCTGCAAATCACAACTTGGGGAAAATGTTTTAAACCTTCTTCAGAGACCTCTGTGTGAACATTGACATGGTATGCTGACACTCTGGCTTTCTGGCCTCCGCAGTTGGGGACATGTAACCTCCTGCTTGGAGAACCAGGCTCTTGTGTCTGTGAATCATAGAAATCCACCTCAAACTAGCATAAGAAAAATTTGCAATTTATCTTAAGTTTCAACAGAGCTATTTCATAATGTCCAAGGGCAAGAAGTGTAGTCAAGTCTGAAGGAATTCATCCTAGGAAAGCCATCAAGCAGCCACTCTGTTTCTCTCTATGTCTTTGTCTCTCTCAATCTTGGTGGCCACATGGTCTTTTTATACTGAGTCCATTAGTGTCATACTTCTCTGTAGGTGAGCTTTCTCAGCTTTTCCACATGCAGTGCTGTCCTACAGGTCTACATTAAGGCTTAGAGACTTTTGATAATTGCTGGCAGAGTCTTGATTGTTTGGTTTGGATCAACTGTCCACCCCCCGCTCTGAATAGTCATTGGTCAGTCACAGGTGGTAGAAATGAGAGGTTTTTCTCTACAGATAGAAGGTAAATCTCAGAGAAAAGGAGCCTTAATGAACAGAGAAGATACCTCTAGTCATTATTAAGATGACCAAGTAATAGAAAGTTTTATCACAGTACTTGGAAAAGAGGAATTGATAAGCAAGTATTAGATATACATTAATTACAAATACAGAAAGCAAAAAGTTGACCTGAGATAGGAATTTTGCATGGGAGTGAACTGTAGGTTCATATACTAGCTGGGAGACTTGAAGCTCACAGAATCCAAATTTGTGTCTTTACAAAGTTGGAATTAGTAATATCATAAACTTCCAAGATCACAATTAATAAGTCAAAGTAGTGATTTCTAAATGCAGTAATGTCAGACATCTATTATCATCATTGCATTTCCCTTTGAAACACCCCACTACTGAAAATTACAAAGAAAAATAAAAAGGCCAAGAGTTCAATATTTTAATTCTCAAGATATAACATTGATTGTGGTCAAATAAGACAGCTAGGCTGCTTGAACATTTCAAATTTGCTCCCACATAAAGACCAAAATAATAATTATAAGCAGCAGGGGTGCCTAGGTGGTTCAGGCAGTTGAGCATCTGACTCTTGATTTCTGCTCAAGTCATGATCCCGGTGTTGTAGGATTGAACCCCATGTAAGGCTCTGCACTGAGCATGGAGCCTGCTTAAGATTCTCATTCTCATTCTCTGTCTCTGTCTCTCTCTCTCTCCCCCCTTTCCCTCTGCCCCTCCCCTCTGCTTGTTCTCTCTAAAAATAAATAAAAAAAAAAAAACAAAAAATAAAAATAAAAGCAGCAGGAAGAATTGTTGAATATGTTACATCTTTGAAGTCCTTTTTGGAAAGTGTTAGGTAAACCTTGATATTTTACTTAAAATCATCCATCACTTCTAGTGAAACTTTCATTGGGAATATCAAAACTATCCTGATGGGGTTAAAATATACCCAGAAGCTGAGAAAACTGCTTTACGAGAAAATATAATCTATGGAGCTATAAGCTCTAAGTTGGTGTGATTTTATAGGACAAAGCCAATTATAGGCATATCCACTCTCTACTTACTGAGAGCTAATTTAAGCTAACATTATTTCATATAATATTCCTTGGGGACTAAATCCTTTTTTTCTTAGGTACGTAAAACTCTGACTTCAAAGGGAGTTTTGCCTACCTTAGAAACTGGATCATGTTTCTAGCCACATTATCCTTAATGAGGTCCCTTTTCTCTTCTTTTCAGTTTCTTGATGCCTGGACGTTTTGGTGGACTACATATCCATTGACAAGTGAAGCTCCCTTGCTAGTTTGCATTAATGTCTCTCCGATTTGCCTCAACTGCCTAAGTAGTGTTTAAGAACAATTCTGTTGGCATACTCCTGAGAAACTGCACATTTTAATAGAATGTTTAAAACATATCAGGATGTATTTAAAACACTAAAGGATGTGCTACATAAGCAAATAAATAGCCCACAGTATTGGCAGGATGAACAGATACATGTGTTCTGGTTTTGCTCTATTGCACTAGTAAAGTGCTTTGAAATGCACGTATGGGTCACGGAAGAGGGTAGAGAAGCTATAGCAAAGGGTTGGATTTCACCAATTATTTGATACTTTAAAAAAGTAATGAAATACAGTCCATTGTCTCCTGCAATTCTTTTCAAATGAAAATGCATCATCAGTCTTCTTGACCTCTGTGAAGTAAAGGAAAAGAGAACTGGCTTTGGCAAGTCAAGACTAATTTCATTCAACAGATATATGTAAATTGATATTTTAGATGAAGATGTCTCAACTAAAGGTCAAGAGAATGCCCCAAACTAAATTTGGTTTCAAAGGCCAATGAGGAACCCCAGACTCATTTGTTTTTATCAATATTTTGCTGCACTCACCATGCACATGTCATAATCAGATTCATTCCAAGGGGGGAGGCCGACTAGCTCCCTGATTTGTAATGGTACCTGGCTTTAGAGTGAAGACAGATTCATGTGACAAACATGGTCTGTTTCCCTCCTTGCTGTCAGTCATCATTTTATTCCAGTTTGGGAAAGCAATGCCAAGCTCAGTTATTTGAGTTGTTTTCTTAATTAATTGAGATTATGTGATCATAACTAAGATTTTGGCAGCAGGGGCTAGGACAGACTTATTAATGATGATCAATTATGACCAGGTGGACTTTTTGACAGCTGATTTTTACCTGACAATATGTGTAAAGCCTTTAATTAGATAAATACAGCTAACAAGCTGACCTCACCATCTGTTGTCGTTTCTCTTCTTTGGTGGAACATTTGACTCATCACACATGAAATATTAACCCTGTGTGGTACAGGCCCTTCCGTCCACCCCACACAGAACTTCCAGTCCATCCATCAGTATTGCTAGTGATCGAGTATCTCTCAAACTACTTACAGCTTGATGACCAGAAAACAATTTTCCAAAGCCGGTTGGTGGGGATGGAAACAATGCCATTCTTCTTCCAAACCAAAGGGGGTAATTAGGCCCCTTTCTCTTTTGTGCAGTTAATAAATAGCTTCACATCAAAGAATTCTCACGCTTGAAGTACTTGCTTGGCTGTGATGGCTGGTGACAGCTGTGGTGACATGGTGTCATCATGACAGCGGTACAAATGAACATAGAGCAGGGGAGCTGCCATGCCTGACTCTGGTCCTGTTCAGGACTGAGGTGTTCATTTCTCCAGCAGCAGGAGTGGGGGTGGGGTATGGGTAAGAGTGGCTCACAGGTGTGCTCTTCTCCCTGCTGCCCAGGAATTGCTTCACTTTCCATTACAAGAGCTCCCTCAGAGTTCCCTATGGGGTCAGCCGAGGCTCTTTGGCAGGGCATCTTAGTTCCGCTTCTCCCTCTACCTCGCCTTGCTCCCCTCCCTCATCACAGTGTTATTCCTGTGTTCCCCAATACAAACCCTGCACCCAAATCTCTTTGCCAGAGTCTGCTCCCAGACACCAGAGTTACAACGAACAGTTATATCACAAGAGCTTGCTTGCAAACAAATATCGGACTTGGTCCAGGCTGAATTTTTGCCTTAAAACTTCACATTTCTCTGGGTCTTCCCTTGGGGTAAGAGAGATGGTGGCTTTATCATGCACTTTATTTTGGGATATGGCATACCGATGGCTATACCTTATCTGGGTTGTTTACCTATGCTCTCTCAATGCATATGGTCCTATCAGATACAACCCAACACTCATGCATTCAGTCAAGGATTTTAAGAGCAGAGATTGACGTTGGAATGCCTTCTGTCCACATCTTGTTTATTCCTATGGAGTTGTTATATCCCCCTGTTTTCCCTCCCCTGTGATCACCTACTCTAACTCCTAGAAATTCCCCTAAATTATAGTTTTGCTCCTAGTATAGTTTGTATACATACATACATACATACATATAGTTTGTACAAATAGTGTGCTTTAAGACTTTGGGTTTGGACAACCTAAACCTGAGATATTTAATAAATATTCAACCAGAGATAACAAGTAGTGTATTTGTTAGAGCAATCTTGAACTCAGAGAAGAAATGTGGGGGTTAGTATAAAACTGCTTCATAAAACCGTGGGAATGGAGTGAGGCTATTTAGGGAGAGTGGGAAGAAAGAGAGGAGGGCTTGGGATGAGCTTGGAAACTCATTCTAAAGGCCTGGCAAGGGATGGGGGATCTGCAAAGAAGACTGAGAAAGAGCAGCCAGAGTGAGAGCAAACAGGGAGAATGTTGTATTCTGGGTGCCAGAGTGCTTCAAGAGTGGTCACCTGTGGCTTTAAAAAAAATAGCTTGAGTGAGATATAATTCATATATCATAAAGTTTGTCCTTTTAAAGTATACAATTCAGAGACTTGAACACCCATTACTACTATGTAATTCCAGAATATTTTTATCCTTCCAAAATGGAAACCCCATGTCCACTATCAGTCACTCCTTATTTTCTCTTCTCCCAGCCTCTGGAAACTACTGATCTACACTTTATCTCTATGAATTTACATATTCTGGATATTCCATATAAATGGAACTCTATCATATGTGGTCCTTTGTGACTGGCTTCTTTGATTTATGTTTTCAACTTTATCTTGTATTATCATTAGTTATCATGTTTTCAACATTTATCTTGTATTATCATAAAGTATTATCATTACTTTATTCCTATTTATTGCTAAATAATATTTGATCACATAGATATACCATGTTTTGTTTCTGTTACTAATTAGTTGATGAACATTTGGGTTGCTTTGTTTTTTGGAAATTCTGAGTAATGCTGCTATAAACATTGATGTGTGAGTCTTGTGTGGATGTATGTTTTCAGTTCTCTTGGATATATACTTGGGAATGGAATTGATGGGTCATAACGTAACAGTATTCAACTGTTTGATTAGCTGTCAGACTGTTTTCAAGGTGGCTTCACTATTTTATATTCCCACTAGCAGCAATGAGCAAGGGTTTCATTTTCCCCACATGTTCCCCAACATTGGGTATTATCCATCTTTTTTGATTATGGTTATTCTAGTTGGTGTCAAGTGGTATCCCATTGTGGTTTTGATTTGCATTTCTCTGAAAACTAATGATGTTGGTATCTTTTCATGTGCTTATTGGCCATTTTTATATTTTCTTTGGAGAACTGTCTATTGAAATCCTTTGCCATTTTTTTAATTGGGCCACTGGTCTTTTATTATTGAGTTGTAGGAGTTTTTTATTTGTCCTAAGTCTCTTACCAGATAGATGATTTTTAAAAAAAATTTTTTTAACATTTATTTATTATTGAGAGACAGAGCGTGAACAGGGGAGGGGCGGAGAGAGAGGGAAACACAGAATCTGAAGCAGGCTCCAGGCTCTGAGTTGTCAGCACAGAGCTCGACGCGGGGCTCAAACTCACAAACCACAAGATCATGAACTGAGCCTAAGTCGGATGCTCAACTGACTGAGCCACCCAGGCGCCCCATCACATAGATGATTTATAAGTATTTTCTCTCATTCTGTGTCTTTCCACCCTCCCAGTGGTGCCCTTAGCAGCACTGAAGTGTTAATGGAGTACTATGTGGCAATGAGAAAAAATGAAATATGGCCTTTTGTAGCAACGTGGATGGAACTGGAGAGTGTAATGCTAAGTGAAATAAGCCATACAGAGAAAGACAGATACCACATGGTTTCACTCTTATGTGGATCCTGAGAAACTTAACAGGAACCCATGGGGGAGGGGAAGGAAAAAAAAAAAAAAGAGGTTAGAGTGGGAGAGAGCCAAAGCATAAGAGACTCTTAAAAACAGAACAAACTGAGGGTTGATGGGGGGTGGGAGGGAGGGGAGGGTGGGTGATAGGTATTGAGGAGGGCACCTTTTGGGATGAGCACTGGGTGTTGTATGGAAACCAGTTTGTCAATAAATTTCATATATATATATAAAAAAAAAAAGAAGCACTGAAGTGTTCAATTTTGGTGAAGGCCAACTTGCCTGTTTTTAATTCTGTTGCTTGTTCTTTTGCTGTCATGGTCAGTTGTGTTTTGAGTGCTGGAGGAGATTGAGTAAAGTGAAGACAGAGAAATATCCACAGGTTTGGCAAGAAGGAAGTCATTTGAGACCTTGGAGGAAGGTTTATAAAATGTTGAGGTTGGACTCTTACTGGAGTAAATTGTGAGGGACTAAGGAGAACACCTAAGCCAACTCCAGGTGCGTGGAGTATAAGACAGAAAACATTATCCAGTTGAGAGGGCTGCAGCTTGCAGGGGAGGGATCCTCAGAGGTATCAGAGTTTAGTTAAGACAAGGGAGTCAAAAAGGGGTTAAAGCCCTAGAACAGCTGTTGATCAGTATTTGGAAATTAGAGAGGGCACAGTGAATGGTTAGGGGGACTGGTGTATGATTGGTAGATTGCACCACTTTGGGGGGAGTTCTGGAATAAATTGCAATTGATCCTTTGTCTTCTCATCACTAGAACAAGACTCGTGATCTTGAGGTGACGTATACAGCTAAAGAACTCTGGCCGCCAGGGAGCACACAGAAAGACTCCAGTGCTCTTGTCTTCTACAGTGGGAGACTGAGTACTGCCTCCCACCAATACTGCCCACAGTGGAGGTTTCCCCTCACTGAGCATAGCGATTAAATTCTGGGTTATTATTCCTCTCAAAAGACAAAACTCTGCTGCATAGACTATTTGTTAAATTTTTGTGTCTTCTTTAAAAGAATGTTTTAGATAAAATCCTCTGGGCTAGGTGACAGAGATTCAATATCAAGTCAAATTCACATATAAATATCTGATTTGCTGTCACATTTAACTGTATGTTTGGTCTAGATGGTTTGAGGTATGAATTATATCAGCCTAGATTTTTTTTTGGGAAGTATAATCTTCAGAACTATTTTTAAGGCATCATATATTCCTAGAGTTAAAGTATTCTCAACACATGCACACACACACACACACACACACACACACAAAGAAGACTCATTGAAAATAATCTTTCCTGTATATGTAAAAATATGCAAAGTGTCTGCTTTGATTTATTCCATTCCACTTATGGCTGCTTACTGCAGTACAAATATCCAACAAGAAGCCCCTGGCAAACATGGTTGAATTTTACTTGCATCAGTCTCTAATTTAAATTCCACATGTGCTGGTTAGTTTAAGTTGCTTAAGTACCATGGATGAAATTTGATAGAAGTTTTACTTTTCTTCCCACATTATAATCCACCTGTTCTAGGATGGGTAAATGGCTTTGATCCATGACTAGTAATCTTTGTTCTAAATGTGTGGATTCCATTTCTAGACCCAAGGCCCCTGCTACAGTGCTTCCTATTTGCAACTGGCAGTAAAGGGGAAAGGCTGTGGTCCAGGGCAAGCAGCTTGTCTTTAGGTTAGAGTTGCCCCAGAATTTGCATGCATCACTTAGGATCCCATCCCATTGGCCTGACTTTAGTCGTATGGTCACTCCTAGCTAAAAGGGAGGCTGGGAAATGTCTTTGCTATGAGCACAACTAAAATAAATGAGTTCTAGTACTAAAGGAATGAGAAAATGGATATTAGGGGTGAAGCAATGTCCACCAAAACGGGACTGCTGATGTGTGAACATCTATCAGTTTTCCCATAATGACCTCAGTCTTGGCTGCAATGCAATTCAAAGAAGGATGTCCTATTTAACAGGGAATCTCTTCCTGTTTGCTCCTTACAGAGAAAAAAAGGCAGTTACACCACACATGAGAAGGAAGAGTGTGGGGACTCTGAGTTGGTAACTCAGGCTTTGCTATGTACTGGCTCTGTGACTTTGAGTAAGTGACTTAACTTTTCCATGCTTTTGTTTCTCCATAAAGATGAGAAGGATGAAAAGTGTCTGTGTTACAGCAAGCACTCAATTATGTTAGTTCATATTCTAGCAGCCACCAAGGGTAATTAACTGCTTTTTGGCTAATGTTTTTAATAGCGAAAATATCCTGAAATTGTTTGTGTTGTTCTAGCATGGGCTTGTACATTTTTTCCCCAAAAGAGCAACCATGGCCCTGCTTGATTGGTCATCTTTTGTAATGGTTCCAACTTCATCTCTTATTTCTCCCCGAAGTTCTCCTCCATTCCCAACACTTTGCTGTATCCTGTTTTGGCTCATTCTGCTTCCTCCTTCCAAAGCCCTGCCACAGAATTCATGCTCAGTATTTCCTTAAACATTTATCCACAATCCCACCCTTCACCCTGTCCCCCACAGGCAACTCTTGTCCACTCCTACCACTCTGGTGCTGCAAGCCTCCTGTACTTTATATGCTCGTTCTATCATCCTCTGTCACACAGTTGATACGGCACTCTAGACTCTCTAGCAGACATTTCAATGCCTCTCGACCAACCATTGCCCTTCTTTGCTTGCTGTTAGAAATCCAGTTTTATTCAAGGCAGCAATGTGTTCAACCCCAGGTAAAAATGTTTACCTTCTAGCTAGGGGGAGCTATGCGATTCAGCTCTGGCCAGTGAGATGTACTGGTGTCTGTAGTACATCCTGAAGTATCAGGAAAGCTTTTTCTTGTAATAAAAGATGAGAAATGTTAGTGCCCCTTGTACCTTTTTTGTTGTTGTTGTTTTTACAATCTGTGTTTGTGATGTCTGAAACTGCAGCAGTCATCTTGTGTTCATGAGGCAACACTCAGGAAGAAGAAACCAAATGTACTAAGGATGGGCTAATAGAAATCTAGAAAGAACCCAAGTCCCTATTAGTATCATCAGGCAGCTGACCATTGTCCCCAACTACCCAACTCCACATTTCTCCTTTTTGCCTTCTCCACCTACCTGTTGATAAAGACACCAATACAACATATTTCCCATGCCCCGCCTCCCATCTTAGGTAAAACTTATGTCTTCTTCAGTTGTATAGTTAATAATATTGGAAGTAGAAAATAGTTATTAAAATTTCCACCTGCTCTACCTCTCACCTCCAGATATCAGACTTTACTAATTAACCTGACCTGGTATGAGGTTGCTCAACACTCTGCATGAGGCTCTGGAATTGTGTCCTCAACATTCCAGCTCATCTTTTATCTGAGATGTGGTATCCCAGGGATGGCTATGGACTTCTGAATTGCTCTCTGATACAGATCACTTCTCTTCCTACCTATTCTATTGTATTAAAGGACTCCTGGGTCTTTGTTTAAGCCTAAGTCCTCCATGTAAATGTCAGTTGACAGAATTAAGCTTCTCTCTGCTCCCTACCCTGACTCATGGGTGGGATCCTGCTGCCTTGGACCTTAGTCTAGAGGCTGGCATTCGGCTCTCCTTGAGATTTCATAGACACCAATGCAATTGCCTGCAAGGTGCTTGAGCATCCAATGCCCCCTGGTCTCCCCTTAGAGTTCCCATGCTCTCCTGTGGGGATCCCTTGTCTGTTCACCCTGAGCTTGCTGCATGGATGTCTCATGCCTAAGCCATGACTGGGGATGCCTATAAGATTTGGGCCATGTGCTTTTCTTTATCCAGATTGTGCTCAGCTGTTAGCCTCCACTGTTGACCAGCAGCCCCAGCAGCAGGTCTGACCTGGTAGGTGGTAGGTGGGCCTAGCGCCATGCCAGCCCCACTTGCCTGACCTCCTTACCAGAAAGCTGTCACATCTCAGCCGTAAACCCTTTGGTAACTTTATAACAATTCCAGTTACTTGGGGTTTAAGATTTGTCCTTTGTACAACACCAATGAAGCCCTGAGGGTTAGTGAGTTCTCCTTCTAAAATTTAAAAAAGGAACTCTGAAAGGGTATTTATGAACATATAATAGGCGCATAATAATGGTTGGATGAATGGATAATGAGTCCCTGAGGCCAGGGAAACCCATAGGTCAGAATAACAATAGTGCTTCTTTTTCATAGTCTGTCTTCTGAACAGCTTCAGGGAGATTGGCCTGGTTGTAATTGATAAGGAAAATAGGAGCCTTTAATTCTTTCCAGTGCTGTCTTGTCTAATTAACACTACAATTTATAGCCAGTGGTTACATGAAAAAAAAAAATGTTATCTTGGCATTTATGCTAGTAATTCCAAATGTGACACAAATGACCTGGACACTGCTCATGGTAGAAACTATGAAAAGGGCTTAATGTAAAATCCAACCTTTCAGCGCTTTGGTGACCACCTCTGCTACTCAGGATCCATTCACACCTGACCAGCACCATAACCTGCTTTTAATCCATATGTCTGTTTCACCAGCTGTTCCTTGGATCATTACATTTGATGGGGTTCCCAAGGCCATGGAACTAAGCCTCTTTGGACTCTTTTTTTTTTTTAAGGCAACAAACGTTTTCATCTTCTCATTGCTGTTTTTAATGGGATGCCAACATTTTGTGTGTGGGGGGGTCATATTTGAGGTGATGACTGGTCAGTGAAACAGTGCTGGAGCATGAAGACAAGCATGAGAAAAGGTACAAAATAATGACAAATTGCCATCTTTACAGTGTGGGTCAGTGAGTGAGCCATAATAATTACATATATGTTAGTCTACAAATAATGTAACAGCTAAAATAAAAGTGTGTGTGTGTGTGTGTGTGTGTATGTGTGTATGTGTGTGTTGCAAAGAATTGTATCAAGGGCCAATGAAGTTAACTGTATTACAGCGGACATATGGTTATATACAGTCCTGTGTTTTGATTTATGACTTTCACGTCCCCTTGACATGAACCACCCCCCACTTCCCCTGTACCCTCTAAACTGCTCAATCTGATAATCATCAGTACCAAATTCTTGGCCCACCTTCCTCTCCTTCCAGCTCTCACTTTCTCCACATCCCCTCTTTGGCTTTGTCCATACCTCCAGTCACCTTCCAAGTCTATCAGAAACCCACAAGTTTTGACTTCCCTCCCTGCCTGACCTAGCCCAAAGGCCTATTACTTTACATGTGTCTTTGCCACCTGGTCCTTCATGCCCTGCTAGCCCTCAAGTTTAATGAACCAGGATGAGGGCAACTTTCACCTACCGTCCTGGCTGCTCTTGGAGAAAATCATAAAATTGCAACTGATGTCATCACAAATTTGTGATCTCCAATCACATCATAACTGGCCCTCCACACTGCCCACTAATACTTAAATATGTTTAGACATCACCAACTCTAACAAAGTTGGCCCAAACTTCACAGCTTTCCTCAGGCCTAATTTACCAGCTCACTGTCCTTATTCTCAGCAAATAATTCTCCCACTACAGGGATGAAACATGGCCACTAGGAGTGAACTCTTTAAAGCCCCACCATATCCCTCAAAATGCTGGTTTGTATTCAGCACCAGGAGCCGGGAGCCTTCCTCCTATTCAAGAAAAATCCCTTTTATGTCCTCTGGATACCATTCCCATTCTCCGGAACATCTTCTCCCACTCCATAGGCCAACTACTTCTCTCCCAGATGCATTCTATTATTTCCACTGCAAATAGATGTCTTATATTTGTCTTTCCTATTTCTCTACATGTCTGCCTTTAGTCAGATTGTACTTAGTGCAAACCCATAGGAGCCTCTGGCTGTTTCTTATAGTCCGTCCCCCTTACAAAACACTGTGAGCAATTTTACAGCAATCATTCTAAAATGTAAGTTTGAGCTAGACTTCCCCCTATTTAAAAATCCTTTAGAGGCTTCTTAGTACCACTAGGAAAAGTCTGAACTCCCTGGCATGGCAAACTGTGCCCTTCATTACCTGCCCACCTCTTTACCAACATGTCTCTGTCTGCCCCCTAATGCTCCTGCAGTCAGAGCCAACTTACCAGCCCCTAAACACTACTGACTCCTGGGTCTCTGTTTGTACAGGTCTCTCTGCCTGGAATGTCTTTTCCCTGTCATTCATTCTTGGTTGTTCTCAAGTCTTTGATCAAGGGTTACCACCTCTCTGATGCCTTTCTACCCATTTCACCCCATTACCCCCCAGCCTACGTTAAATGCCTTAGCACTACCATCATATTCTCTTCATGATTCTGTAATAGTCCTTATCATGCCTTATTAGTTATCCATCTGTTTGGCTAGTTATTTATTTATTTACAGAAATAAAGAAATCATAGAAAAATTAAAAATACATATAAGCAAAAAGAGAAAAAAAAAAAAACAACCTAAATGTATAATCCCTTGGATCTAATAAAAACTAAACTTTTGGCATATATTCTAGAATATCTTTAAGTATATATATATATATATAATATATATATATATATATATATATACACATATATGTATATATGTATATATATGGGCATATAATTATTTGATAATGAGTTTATACTATACATGCTATTTTATATCATAAAAAAATTTTAGTTAGCGTGTTGTAAATATCTTTCCATGTCAATAAATAGACCTATACATAAAACCTTTTAAAACCTATTGAGAGTTACAATGTATGGAAATTTTATTCTATTCCCTACTGTTAGCCAGTCAGAACATCTAAAATTTTTCATTATTGTAATCAGTATTGAAATGATTATGCATAAATAATTGTGCATATTTCTGTTAGGGATATTTTTTTGGAATAGGTTTTTAGAAGTGCAATTTTTGGGTCAAGAGGAGTGTTGGTAGATAGTTTGCCTAATAGCAGAATCACCCTGTGTTTAAATGCTGGTCTATTTCTCTTCCTTTCCATTAGTCCAGAACCTCCTCCAAGGTGGAAACATTGTCTTGTTAGTTTCTATGTCCCAAGACCACACTTGGAGTATTACCCCCTTATGTCATAGTCAAGTGTGTCATAGATTCATGACATTTACCTAAGTGTCCTTTTCTAAAAATAAGGAACCCCAAAACAGGGCTTCAGGATCATCAGCCTCAGACAAACTTAGTTCCAGTGTTTTCAAGAAAATCAGCCTAACAGCAAGAGAAGCATGGCGTTTGAACCTATTTGTTGAATGGGATATATAGTATATGAAATCTGCATTTATGGGCTGTGCCACTAATTTGGTGAGCAATCACTTACTCGTGTCTATAATGACATTTCTTATGATGCTATTCACTAGTCAAAATACATATCTTCATTTTTCTCAGTTAACAATAAATTCCTAGCAAAGGGAGATGATTGTATTTCTTTGTAGGCCTATACATTTGTAGTAGGTCCTAAATAAACATTTTTTAGGGGCACTGGGGTGGCTCAGTCGGTTAAGTGTCTGACTTTGGGTCAGGTCATGATCTTGCAGTTTGTGAGTTCAAGCCCCATGTTGGGCTCTGTGCTGACAACTCAGAGCTGAATAACATATAGCCTTCTACCAGCTTAAAGAATGTAGGAATATTCTTTAAAAGCCAGTAATAGGAATATGGGAGAAAAGAAAAAGAGTTTCTGATGTCATTACCTACTCATCAGCTTGCTCTAGTATATCTGACTTAAATTCTACAGTAATCAAACACTCAAGGCTCATGGTTCAAAATGAACCTCAGACCTTTAGACTAAAACTTTTGTAAAATCACAGCTAAGAGGAAAGAGTACAACAGGTTGAAACTAAACTACAAAATATTACTACTAAGAAACAACATCCTACTAAATACTGAGGCCAAGCTGATAACTAATCCACTCATTCCTGTGAAATGGTTTGACTAGTGCATGGAAGAGTATCAGAAGTAGTTTCTGTAATTGTCCCATCTTACTTCCTCAAGAGTACTGGATGGCCCTGGGCCCTAGTCCCCCACCCGGCACAAGCATCATCCAGAGCAAGGAGTGGGGATAACTTTCTCACCTATCATAACTGCACAAAAACCGAGAACACTGCAACACCCTGTAAGAAGACAGAATAAAGTTCTCCCCAAGTTTGGACAGTTGTAAATCTAAGCCAACATAGATAACAATATCCTATTGTTCTTGCTTCTCTTTTCATGAAAAATGTGTGAAATCTTTATAATGGAGCAACATTGGCATTTGGGAAATTACCTTAGTCTACGCCTGCACGTTTTCCACTCTTCCCAAGCACACACCTCAAAGCACTGTCTTTCTGTTTTTAGTCTGTTGTTCTGGATCTCCTGCTCCTCTCCTCAAGCACTTGGCCTCCCCTGCTTACACTCAGCCTTTTTTCTCCAGTTCTTCCTCCTGCCATCCTTTTACTTTGATGTTGGACCTATGATTCCATTGTGGGCCAACCCCTTATTCTTACCTCTTAGCTCTATTTTTCCCCACTCCATTACATTACATCCCCACAGGTCCTAGCTGTAGTTCATTCACAGGGGCCTCAGAACCACTGAGGGGAGGAAGTAGTCTGTTCCTTGGGGTAGAAGGATCAGCCCACCCTATTCAGTTGTGAGAAGATTAGCAAAGTTCACCAGATCCACGTCTGAGGCTCTCCTGTGTCTCCTTGCCCAGGATTCCCCATGTCTAGAAAATAATGTGAATTGGTTTCCCCTTGGCCTTCTTATACTGTCCTTTTTTTCTTGTACATTATGAATAATAACTCAAAAAATTGGAAAATTAAAAATAAAGACAATTGTTATCCATAATTTCACTACTTAACAACCTTTATCAGTTTGGTGAATTGCTTAAAAGTATGCACGTAAAAAAGTGTTCAGTTGGTAGGAACGTAAATGGTTCAGACACTGTGGAAAACAGCAGAGTGGTTCCTCAAAAAAATTAAAAATAGAAATGCCATACATCTGGTAATTCTACTACTGGGTATTTACTAAAAGGAAACAAAAATACTAATTTGAAAAGATATACCCACCCCTATGTTCGTTGCAACATTTTTTACCAATACCAGAGATATGGAAGAAACCTAAGTGTCCCATTCGAAGATGAATGGGTAAAGAAGATATGCTATCTATACACAATGTAATATTACTCGGCCATAAAAAAGAATGAAATCTTGCCATTTGTGACAATATGGATGAACCCAGAGGGTATTATGCTAAGTGAAATAAGTCAGACAGAGACAAATACCATCTGATTTCACTTATTTGTGGAAGCTAAAAAGTAAAAAAAAAAAAAAAAAAAAAAGACCCATAAATATATAGAACAAAGTGATGGTTGCCAGAGGAGAGGTGGGGGGGGGATGGGCAAAAAGGAGTGAAGAGGAGAGGGAGATACAGGCATCTAGCTATAGAATGAACAAATTGTGGGAATAAAAGGTACAGCACAGGAAATATAGTAAACAGTATTGTAATAGTGATGTATGGTAACAGATGGTAGCTATACTTTGGTATACAGTGTGAGCATAGCATGATGTATAGAGATATTGAATCACTATGTTGTATACCTGAAACTAATGGAAAACTGTCAACTATATATAAATTTTTAAACATTAAAGAAGAAGAAATTCCTGTAATCAAAGGTTGAAAGTATATGCACACTATTTTTCATTTTGTACACTATTAGGGTTTCCCCTTTGTTACTGGTCTTCAAAAACATTTTAAAAATTAGTGTGTACCATTCCACTGATTGGATGTGTTCATTTTCTGTGACTAGCTCTATACTAATATCTCTATGACTTGATATTTTTGCCTCTTGTTTCTCCATGTATGTATGTCCCATTTGGATTTTTTTTTTTTTTTTATCATAGATTTCTAGTAATGAAGTTATGGCTCAAAGGACGTGACCATTTTTTAGACTCTTGATCCATATTACCAAATTGTATTTGAAGAGGTTATCCTGGGGTGGGGGTGCCCTGGGTGGCTCAGTCGGTGAGCATCTGATTTCGGCTTAAGTTATGATCTTGTGGCTTGTGAGTTCAAGCCCTGCGTCGGGCTCTATGCTGGCAGCTCAGAACCTGGAGCTTGCTTTGATTCTGTGTCCCTCTCTCTCTCTGCCCCACCCTGGCTCATGGTCTCTTTCTGTATCAAAAATAAATGAAATGTTAAAAAAAATTTGAAAAGGTTATCCTTAGTGCCATCGGTTGTATCAATGGATACAACTTTTACCATATTCTTTCCAGAAATCAGTGCTGTCATTTTATACATGTAGCTAATTCGTAAGCAATAAATGTTACTTTATTGTTGTTGTCATTTATTTTTCTTCGATTAGTAGTTTTGTTAATTTCCCAGTTTGTTTGTTTATGGCTCACTTTTGTAAATTACCTATTACTTGCCTGTTAACATAGTTTCTCCCTTTCTTCTGATACATACACCGCTTAATAGTGTCTTCATTATTTTTTATTTTTTATTTTTAAAAATTTTTGTAAAACATTTTTATTATTTTTGAGACAGAGACGAGCATGAGCAGGGAGGGGCAGAGAGAGAGGGAGACACAGAATCGGAAGCAGGCTCCAGGCTCTGAGCTGTCAGCACAGAGCCTGACGTGGGGCTCGAACTCACAAACCGCGAGATCATGGCCTGAGCCGAAGTCAGATGCTCAACCGACTGAGCCACCCAGGTGCCCCTATTTTTTATTTTTAAAAATTTGTAACATTTGTATTTATTTTTAAGAGACAGAGAGAGACAGAGCACTAGCAGAGGAGGGGCAGAGAGAGAGGGAGGCACAGAGTCTGAAGGAGGCTCCAGGCCTTGAGCTGTCAGTACAGAGCCTGACATGGGGCTTGAACCCACACACTGTGAGATCATGACCTGAGGTGAAATTGGACACTTAACCGACTGAGCCACCCAGGCGCCCCATTATTAATTTTGAAAATCAATGTGTATGAATTCTTTACAAAGATATTACCATTGTCAGACTTAGTACAAATGTTTTTTTTTTTTTTCTTTTTGTCTGTTTTTTTTATCTTGGCTATATCTCACTCTGGTTTACATAAGTTTTGAAATTTAATACTGTGAAGTTGGCCAACTTTTTGTAGATTCTTGGGCTTAGAACGTTGCCTTACCAAAAGGAATAAAAAGGTGAGAAGACAGAAAAGTCAGCCTGCTGTCTGAGTTAGGTATTCGGTTGTATTTGTTCTTGTTTTCAGGGACAGGCATCAGATCCCTGTGGAAAATGGGGTCAAAGGTCACCACCAGATTCTCCCTCACTTCCTCACTGGTGTGGAAGGGTTCAGAGAGGGAGGTAAGATGGTATCAGCTCCTGGGTGGAGAGCTTGATCCTGATGAGAACATCTTTTCCCTCGGGTTGGGAATAACTTTGGGTAGGTTGTGGGTGACTGGGCGAGAGGTTGAGCTATCATGATGGGAGGGACAGGGGGTATGACAGGAGACCCTCCACCAAACTTCTTCATTATAGGTCCCGAGGCCCACTTAACCTCACTAGTGTGTTACTGGGTTTCCCCCTCGTGGAGGGAATTAAACCTGGGACTATTGACCGTTGTTCCCAAGTAAGTTACAGCCAGACCTATGTGTGCTTTATGTGAATAAGAAAACTGACATTACTGACATAGAAGGAATTGTAAACTGGTAAAACTAGCAGAATCCTTTTAGAATGGTCTAAAAATTGTTGCTCTTGGCTGCTTAGTGTTGCTGTTAAGAACAAGGAGGGCCTGCCCTTTAACCTATTGCAAACGACTTATCCACGTGATGAAAACGTACTTGCTTCCTGCCAATCACTTCGGCTCCAGCAGGAGCTTCATACGGTCCAGAACTCCTCCCCTTCACTCCTGCTGCCTGCTGCCCACATTCCTTTAAGTAGAAGCCTGGTTACAAACTCCATAGGGCTTCTCAGATGCTCTGGATTGTAATCAGTACTGTCATAGAAGGTGGGGAAAACATAAGCTAGGGAAGGTGAAACCAGTGTGGTGGTATCTGAATGTTTCAGAATTCATATTTTCAGTCTCTTAAAATGTAGCACAGTCATACATGCAGACGGTTCTACAAAGCTGCCATGAAAAACAGGAGTCCCCTACAATATTTCTGTTCCCATTTTCACTTCCCAGAGACCATTATTTCAATTTTATTTATTTGTTTTGTTTTACTAGGTTTGTTTATTTGAGAGAGAGAGAGAGCATGGACACACAAGCAGAAAGGGGCAGAGAAAGGCAGGGAGAGAGAATCCCAAGCAGGATCTGCGCTGACAGTGTAGGCCTGGATCTCAGGAACCGTGCAATCATGACCTGAGCCAAAATCAAGAGTCAGACACTCAACTGACTAAGCCACCCAGGAGCCCCAACAATTATTTCAATTTTAAAAGTTATTTTTTAATTTTTTACATTATTTACTTTTGAGAGACAGAGAGAGACAGAGAGAGACAGAGACAGAGCATGAGTGGCAGAAGGGCAGAGAGAGAGGAGACACAGAACCCGAAGCAGGCTCCAGGCTCTGAGCTGTCAGCACAGAGTTGAACGCAGGGCTCGAACTCATGAACCATGAGATCATGACCTGGCCGAAGTCAGATGTTCAACCGACTGAGCCACCCGGGTGCCCCAGGCATACGAATATTTTAAATAAAACTTATTCAGAGACAGCCTAAGGGACACTCAGACTGTCCTGTTTCCCTGAAAGTGGCAATCTCCCATAAAAAAGGTACCCTTCCTGTACCAGGAGGTAGAGATATCCTTATCACTAAAGACAGAACTTCAGAGCCAAGAAAACTGTATAGACAAAGCTTATTACTTTTTACTAATTTACTACCCCAGTCCCAAATTCCGTTTAGAATTTTTACCAGCTGAAACTCCCAAAGGTAAGTTTTCTTTGTCCTGTCAATTCCTCACAGATTGTCTGTCTAGAAGTATAAAAAACTGCCTGCCACTGGTCATGTTCTTTAGGTCTCAATTTCATAATTGGGCCTCTGTGCTCATGTTATTAAACTTTGGTTTATTTTCTCCTGTTAATCTATCTCACATGAATTTAATCCTAAGCCAGAAGAACCCTGGACCAAGGAAATTTCTTCCTTCCTTCACTTGAAGCTGTCAGCAGGACAAACTTCCACTGGACATTTGTTCTGAAGATTCTACAGCTTTGAGATCTTGGAACATAGGACACAAAATCGACAGAAGGTAAGACTTCTTATGTTGGCCTTCCTGAAATCTCTGTCTGTGGGGTCCAATGGAAAAAGAGGGGTGAGAGTTGTATTCTAAACTTAGCAGATAAAAGAACTGGAACTAGTTCCTTGGGCTTCATGGCTCTTGATAAAAATTTGGTAGAGTACTCTTGGGTTACTGATCCATTTCCTCCCAGAGATGGTCTTTGTTTTTCTTTGCCTTTTATGCCATTTGTCATTAAGCGCACACACACACACACACACACACACCCCACAGGGAGAACACAGGAACGGACCCTCTAAGCCTACTGTTCAGACTACCCTCATGGGCGAATTCAGTGGTTCTCGTCAAACCAGTGTCTATTTAGACAAACTTTGTTGTGGGTTAAAGTGCACATGAGGTAAAAACTGTTGCTATGGGACATCTTGGAAGCCAAAGCTGCAAGGGTGGTGGGCACGAATCAAGCGCTTAAAAGCTTTTAGAGCAGTCGCCACCTAACCCAGTTTCCTGTGGTAGGATGTTTGTCACGGAATGGGTTAGATTGACACTAGGTCACCTGGCAACCTCAAAAAAAAGTTCTGTGCAGTGAAATGCACTGCACAGCACACAATCTTCAGCCCTATGGCACATTCCTCCTGTGTATTAGGAGACTCAAGGCTGAGCTAAAGCTGTTAAAGTGCATGTAAGAGAAACTGGATGAGGTTTTCCTTTCATCTTCAGTGTCTAAGGGCTTGGTTTGTGACCAGTGAGAATATTCTCTGTGTTCTCCACTATCTGGAGGGTGCACTTACCTGGATGTGCTTTGGTGACCAAATAGAATGGGGATCTGAGACATGCAGTTATAAGCAGGACTCTCTTTGTCCAGCTGTGCCAGCTCTTAGGAATTTGTTATGAGAGATCCCCCAGCCCACAAAGGACATTTGTCATCTCAACCTTCATTGCGTGTTAGTGCTGGAAAGTCCCATTCCAGTAGTGCCTGCCTGGTATCACAGATTAGCGAGTCTGTGCCTGGAGGTATCTCACATTTGTGGGAGCGAGATGCCATATATTCCTACCACCTGGACAATGACAATTTTTGCTCTCTTATACTATTTTGGGGAATAAACTTTTGGATCATAGGGAAAGTAAGTTTGTTTCTCCTGTTAATATGTCTCATGTAGATTTAATTCTTAGCCCAGCTAGAAGAACCTTGGACTAAGGAAAATTTTTTCCTCCCCTTCACTAGTGATGTTCCTTTATAGACATCCCTTTATTTTATTCTCCACACAGACAACTTCTTACCCTCATCCTTCCAATCTAATTATATTATAATTTTGGATGAGATCAATACATGAGTTTTATCTCTCCATGGCTATGCAAATATTATATGTAGCAGACCCACATAGTGCACTATGATTACATTTGCTTTTATAAAATTTGTTCTCTCTGGCATTAACTTCATTTTTGTCACTGCATAGCATTCTAGAAATCCGTCTCCTCCACCCTTCAACACTCTTGAAACTAAGAACTTACTCTTCAGTAAGTTCAAACACCCCAGACTTAATCAGCTTAATCTTCTTGTGGACAGGACAGTTTATTCAGCAGACTGTAGCATTTATTATGGTTATTCAGGTCACTGTCCTTACTTCTAGCTTTTTGATTCTTTCACTGATTGTGAATGACAGGGGTAAACTCTGGATAAACTTGTGTTCAAAATGCTAAGGATTTTCTAGTATTCCATACAGATAATCTTCCTAGCAATCTCTTCTGTAGGATGAAGTATTTTCAGTAGGTGCCATATGAGTATTACCATTAGCTTGTTATTTCCTGTTTCTCTCATCTCTCCTTTTCATTTCCTTTGTAAGGATATCAATTTCCTTAGCACAGATGCTGTAAAAGACTTACTAACATTTTTTTCAAATTTTCGGTAAGGCAGCAATATTTTCTTCCCACATAGCACAAAACACTGCATCAATATCCAATCTCGGAAAGATATTGCTGGTGGCATTAAAATTGGTACGACAGTTTTGGGAATAAATTTGCCAATATGCAAAAGAACTACAGAAATCATCATTCCTCTGCCTTTGCAATTTCAGTGTAGGAATACATTGTAAGGAAATAATCCAACACATGGAAAAAGCTGTATGTAAGAATAGTCACAATGGTGTTATTTGTAGGAGGAACAGGTTGGAAACAATATAATGTCAATTAATAGGAGAATGGCTAAATAAATTATGGAATATATATTTTGCTTTTACATGCATGTTATATACAAATAAACATAAAATAAGGATAATTTATCCAGGTATAGTGTGGTTGTAACTGTATAAAACATTGATGTTGAGAATTAAAACTACCTCATACAGATTTTGTCTACATGAATATGACTCCATATTCCAATGTTCATTAGCATAAGTTTACCAAGAACCTCTTGGCGAGGCACATAAATTTATTCATAACAGGAACTTTTCAACGGATCCTATTAATTCATCAATAGAAATCATCAACTGATAGCTCATATCCTAAGGCTTTTTGAGCCCCTCAACCCAAAATTCTTGCCTCATTATATCCTTCACACCTGAACACGGGTGCCTGGGTGGCTCAGTCAGTTAAGTGTCTGACTCTTGATTTCAGCCCAGGTCACGATCTCATAGTTTGTGGGATCAAGCTCCAAGTTGGGCTCTGTGCTGACAGTATAGAGGCTGCTCAGGATTCTCTCTCTCAAAAATAAACAAACATTAAAAAAAAAACACCCTGAGCAATTATATCATGATATGTATCCAGTCTTAAACAATGCTCGTTGAAAGTCCCACCTTAAACAAAACTCCAAAATTTCAGTAAAAGCTGATCCCGCCCTTCCCTCCCTGAGACAGAACCAAAGCTCTAATGAGGCAGTGCTCTCCCTAGCGGCACTGAGTCTGTCCTGTATTAACAGATTATGTTGATGATACTTGGGAAACCACACTCAACAGTGTAGAAAAACTATGCAATAAATACATGTAGAAAGATGAAAGGAAGGTGTAAAAATAACAATAGTCATGTAAGGGAATTGGTATTTAGCCAATTTTCAAGCCTGTTTTAAATGGTATTCTTATATAATGAGGGCAAGGCTTATTTCAATCAATAACTAGGAGTTCATTTTGGTGCAGCCACATTTTAATATGTAAAGATCAAATAAAGGCAAAGCTGTGCAACTTGTTATTCTCTTCCTTGTGTTTTGTAGAACAATCAATAACAATCCAGAGACAAGACTACTTAGGTAGGAAGCAGAGCTATTCATATCGTAATTATGCTTGTGGAATCGAAATACTTATGGGGTCTGTTGTAATGAAAATGATCGAAAATGCTCTAAAATGACTTAGTTAATGTTGAGAAACAATCAGGAGGACATTGACTATGGCCTTTAAATGGTATTTGGTATTTAATGGGACAGAGGCTTTAGACAACAGCTTGCTTAGCACTGAGCTACATAAATGTTGTAACCCTAACACAGCATAGACAGATTTCACAAAATTAAAGCCAGCTTTTATTAACAGCAATCTTGTAGTTGATGGGTTTTACAGTGTTTGTCAAATGTTTCCCGTTTTTTTTAATGAAAATCAGGGAGAAAAGCTGGCCTGTGGATAGAGTTTGTCACAGCTGGCAAAGGTGGCTATTCCTTTGTATGTCTTGCAGTTACCTGTCTTATGTCAAGTTTTCCCATGCAGACAAACTTGTTTTTTTTTTTTTTTTTTTTTTTTTTTAGAGAGAAAGTAAGAGCACACGGTGTGCACAAGTAGGGGAGAGGAGATGGTCAGGGGGAGAGAGAATCTTAAGTAGGCACCACACTCAGTGCAAAGCCTGATGCGGGGCTCAATCCCACTCCCACGACCCTGGGATCATGACCTGAGCCGAAATCCAAGAGTCAGAAGGATGTTCAACCAACTGAGCCACTAAGGTGCCTCTGGTTTGATTTTTAAAAATGGCTCTGGATAAGTCAATTAACAGTCTATCACCCAGGTAAATCTCATTTCTCTACTGGTAGTAACCAATACCATTATCTTTTAACTTTTTTTCTCTAATGTATAAATATGCTTTGTAGGGAGAAGTGCATCAAGCAGGGAACAACAACAACAAAATAGGATCTATCAACAAAGAAGTCCAAAATTTCACGATATGACAAGAGATCACAAAGCTTCTATTTCAGGTAAAGATACACTGATGACAGTAATAAAGACAGTTATATTAAGATTAATCAGGTAATTTTATTAATATTTACCATTCAGCAGCAACCAACATGAACATCTGAGCTAACAGAATCTTTTGAAATGTTCTGCTATATAGCTGCTTCAGAAATACACGCACATGATAAATTGAACTGTTCATTGCCAGAAAAACTTTTTAAAAAAGGGCTTCAAGAGCAAATAACACTGATTTATACTGTGCCCAAGCACTAGTCAACAATCTATTAAATTACAAAGGAAAAGGAAATCAAAGAAGCTTTGTTATCTTATATGCATGTCAACTTATTTAAATGGAAGGCTTTACTTCTTTAAAGCAACAGGAATATGGAGCTTCCTATGTGTGTGTGTGTATGTGTATTTAAGGATGTGATTACAAACACAAAGTGTTATCATCAAGGCAAAAGCTAGTTCCAGAAATTTCCAACTGCAAAACTTGCAAGATACAAAGCTAAAATTCGGATGTTCCTTTTCTCAATTATGAATACTTTCACTAAACATAAATATTTAACATATATTAATTTTTCTGACATTCAAAATTGTAAAGTCAATATGGCAGAATTATTGTTAAAAGCACATATGTACAAATATTCTTTTTCCATACATAAAGTATTTGGCATAATTATAACAATCATACTGCATCCACAACTGTTTGCTTTTATTTTTACTTTTTTTTTTTACACATAATGGTATCTCTTATTAAAATTAACCAGTTATGTACAAAAATACTTGAACATTTATTATAGAAAACCTCTATAACCAGCCTCAACAGCGTATACCTGCTGAATGGTTTCATTAAGAGAATATAAAAAAGTGGTCACTGCCTTCCAGGTAAGCTATCAACAAAAACAAATGGGGTTAAACTAAAATGAGCTTCCCAACAAAAGAGGGAAAATATTTAACAGTGTGATTTAAAATACGGTTCATATTTATTGAGTGTTATAAACAGTCAGTAAAGAAAAAAACAAGGCTATAAAATACATTACTAAATACAAGGTGCTTTTTCCACATGTCTGCAACTGGGGCATCAAGCATCCCTACCTAGATCTGAGATGCTGTGTGTCGGTCCTCAAGCCAGCGGGGTCTACAGCCATCTCACCCATCAGCAAAGACAGGATCAACTAAGAAGACAAGCTCCGGTAGGAGCTTGGAGAGTTGTGAAGAATTTTCTATTTGGTGCAGGATTAAAAGTTAATGCCCTTGCCTTTTGAAAGTCCTTTTGCCATTTAATCATGCTAATATATTTTCTCTAAGGTTTTTTTCTTCATTTACGCTATTGATTTAATACTGTCCTGTATTGATTCCTGAATTCTTGTTAATGGGACACATTAATTTGTGCCCATTTAACACGTGAACATCTGCGTTTCTTCAGTGACAAATATGCTGCAGAGGAAACGATCAAGTAAGGAAGCTTGCGCAAGATTCAAGTAAACATTTCTCCTGGGGTCTTTTGCTTAATCTAGCCGATTGGAACTCTCAAAGTAAATTGCACCTTTTAAAGAAATACAGTAGATACCATGATGTCAGGGTGCTAAAGGATTCACCAACCAATTCACAAAGCAGAGTTTGAAGAAAGCAGACAGTGGTCAATGTCAAAAGCAACCTTAAAGAACTCTTTTGTTTCAAGAACAAAACAACTTGCAGCCTTATTTCTTGCAACCCCTTAAGTGTATTGTCTAATGAGCCTGCTAACTTGTGATTCTGTTGAAGTGCAAGGATCAGTCTTCTCATGGAAAGAGAGAGAAACCTCCCCTTATATACAGAAGAAGTCTTCTAAAGTAAGGACCGTCATGTTAGGATGTGCATCGACTTAATAAGCTTTCTCGGAGTATCAAGTATTCAGTAAAAAGTGTACAACATCACGCGCCCTATTGTTGGACAATCTCGTATTGGTTTTAAGATTAAAAAGGGAACATAAAAAGATACAAAAGAAGTCTTCAGCACTATTTACCACTTCCAAACGAGAAACGTTTTAAGGAAAGTCAGCCATACTCCATGTAACATCCGGCGTTTTAGATCAGTAACATTTAATATTGTGCAACATATTAATAAGCAGGTTTTAATTCCATTCACTGAAAGACGAATCTGGGTAAGTTATTAAAGTGCCTACACTAAACATCTCCTGGTCCTACCGCCTATTCTCTTGTAAACGGCCGGGCCTCCTGGCAGGGGACTAGCAGAGGGACTCACAACTGCGAGACCTTGCGAGGCAGGGGCCGGGGCCGCGGGCCGGGCTCAGTCCTCCGGGTCCCGTTCTCCAGGTGGCCGGGCCGCGCCGCCAGGGGCTTGGGGGGCAGCGCGGGCGGCTCGGCCGTGACCGGGATGGAGAGGCTGTGAGGTAGCGGGACGGGCCGCCGCAGAGTCCGCTCGTACACGCTGTAGGGCGGCGGCGTTTTGCTCTCCTTGCGCACCGGCTCCTCCGGCCCGCCGTAGCCCGGCCCCGCCGCCGGCGCCGACTGTTCGTTCACCTGATTTTCGAAGCCTGAGGTTTCCGAGGTGCTACACCGGCTGAGAGAAGAGATGCCGCTGCTGTAGCTGCCCGACAGGACGGGGGAGTTGGAGATCAGTCCCGGGGAGTGATACTCCACTGGAGAGGGAGTGAAGGACTGCACCGAGCCCTGCCCAAATGCAAGGGGAAAGGCAGAGGAGAGAAAAGTCACGGCCATCCTGAACACCGTGCCGGGCTGCATGAGGAACCCTCCCAGGCCCCTGAACTCAAGCCCTAATCCCCAATACTCAGAATGTCACCGCATCTGGGCTCAGGGTCTTTAAAGGCGGTGTCTTTTAAAGGTGGCCTTTAAGGTCTTTAAGGTGGCCTTAAAATTAGGCCTTCGGGGTAGGCCTGCCTGGTATCCTTATAAGAAGGGGACATTTGGCCACACAGGGGAAAGGTCACGTTAAGGCAGAGCGAGAAGGGGGCCATGTGCCAGCCAAGGAGAGCGGCCTCAGGAGAAACCAAGCCTGGTGACGGCTGTTTGGGGATCCTGTAGCCTCCAGGAACTGTGAGAAAATAGATTTCTCTTGTTTAAGCCTCCCAAGCTGTGGTGGTTGGTGATGGCAGCCCTTCTTGGCCTACGGCAAACCCCCAGACTCAGATTTGAGGTGGTGTTATTCTCAGCACAGAAAACATTCATCCAAGCTTACCTCACTGCCCATTTTCAGGATAGAAAGAGGACAAATGTAATCAGGAAGAAAATTCAGAGGCATATAATTAGTCCTGTGATTTGGAAGACAGGGAACCAGCAACGGAAGGCTCTGGCATTACTATCTTCCCTTTCCAGCTCAGCAGGGACCGGCTCAGAACTGGAGGACAGCAGCCAGGGCAGTCGGAGCGGGGACAGGCCTCCCAGCTAAGGCCTCCAGAGGAGGAGGCAGGCACAGTTGGCCCGTGTTTGAGTTTGCTCCCACCCCAGACCCTTGACCTGGAGCTGCCCTTGCGTAGCTCTCAGGCTCGAGAGTTGGACACAGGACTTGTTGCATCTGGAGTGTTTTCTAAAACCCTGACTTGGTTGCTAATTTTTTTAAAGAGGAAGATTTCTCAAAAACCCCCACATTTTTTGGCATTTGATTAAAAAAAACCCAAAAACCCTGGAAGTTCTAGCAACAATGGCTTGCTTTCTCTTAATTTTTGAAGCTGATGAGGGGCTTTCCCCTTGAGACGGGGCACGAACTCTTCAGTTTACGGTAGCCTTCGCCACACTGTTCTACCAGCCTCCTTCGCTCATTCATGTCAGCTGTCTACCCTGTTGCCATCTGGATTTGCTACTTCCCTATCAGGTGTCCTATGGAAAATGAGTCCTAAGTGATACTCTGTGAAAGGAGGGTTCTGCTGGGAAATAACACATACTATGCACTCCTTGAGTACATTTAAAGCATAGTAGCATGTTAAAGTTTTCTAATAAAGAAAACGAAAGGACTTTGCCGCCCAGTGTTTTCTACACGTATCTGACCACAGACCATTTTTTTTCTGTTTATCACATAATGGTCCATAACTAATGTTGTATGGGACACATTTTTGCCAAATGTTATCCTAGACTAACTTCACCTTGGTCTCTCAACTAATGCTGGTAGACACGAATGTGTTCATTAGCAGGAGCCTAAAATTAAGCATCACCAATTAAGAGATCCAAATGCACTGCTTGTTATCAAAAATTAGACCACAAGTTCAAAATAAGGCAGGTAAGCTCAGCCTTCTCCAGAGGATTAACTCCATCACTTAATTGCTGGAAAAAAACTAAGTTAAGGCAGCAAACTACAGTCTATGCATCGCAAAGGTCATAACTGGGTAGCAGTGTGTCCCCTAACATAACGCAGGAGTTACAACACAAACGTTCCGTTGTCTTTTCAAACCCCTTTTGTAGAGATATGGCTAGAAAGCTATACCTGGCCAATAAGAACCTCACCAGCTCTGCAGAGGGAGTATACACCACCTTCCTATATAGGAGTGTTTTGTAGCTACCTGAACATTCTCATCCCTTAGGTTCTTTTTACAGAATCAACCTCTGTGACTTACCATGTTATTACTACTCTGCAAAAGCAAGTTGGAAAATGCAGATGTTAATTGCATTAGCAATATGTGGGAGCTCCTTGTGAGTAAGGGTACATGTAAGATGTGGAAATATCATGTTGCTTTCTTTCCCATCACGTCAACGTGATGGTCCGTGGCTTCCAGAGAGAATGCAGTCACATGTACCTTATGATTAACAGCTGCATTGCAGAATGACCAAAAAAAAAAAAACAAAAACAAAAAAAAAAAAAACCCTAGCAAATAATTTGCACTCTCCAGCAAATTTCTACATCAGAAACGTTGGCAATGCAAATGAAATCACACTTCCTTGCAATTTTCTCCATTTTGGGGCTTTTGTTTTCCAGATTCTCAGCTTCTATCAGCAACTATCCTTAGCACCCAGATGCATTGGATCACGACCTGCCCCTATGTTTTTAGAAGCTAATTTGTCTTTTTCTTTCACATTAGCTAGAAATACCTCAACAAAAAGGACATGGAGCATGTAAATCCTCACTCAGACACAAAGTCATTCTTTTCACAGTCACTTCAACCTTGTATTTGCCTCTGGTGCAGCAGCTCTGAACACCAATGTCTGTAGGTATTGACAATCCTTGCAGCCAATCTGATTCAATTTGGATAGAGACCAAATATTATTCTTTATCTTCATGAGGGATTTTGTATGTTTACAGATGTTAAATAGCCTATGTTTACATATCAATTTAAACGTCTCATCTTTAAAGCTTTTCAATTTGTTTCCTAGAAATTTTTGAATTCATTTTACTGTCTTTTTTTATTATCAAGTATATATCTCTACTGTAAATGAAAACCTTAGAATAAAATATTAAAAGAGAAGAAGTTGGGTTTGACTTTGTCAAAATGGGTGAGGCTGATAGAAGCAAAAAGGTACAGGAGACCATTTACTAGGTCTTCCTTATCAAGTTTTTCAAGTTATTTTTCCTTTTCTTTTTTTCTGATGTCCCTTAAACCAAAGGAGCAGACTGAAAACATCCTAGGAAATACACTGAGACCATATTTCTTTCCTAGTTCAGTGTATACACAGACTCTAGTCTGTACATTCTCACTTTCCCGACTTGGGGAATGAGGCTAATATAAAAACAACGGTTTCATTCATGGAGGCAGCTCTCTGAAAGCAAAGTCTAGTATTTTCTTTCCAATCTTCCTCCACCCCTTCTTTAGATATTCTTTGTCTGGTCTATACCAATGAAAGCACTTCAGTGATACACGGGAGGAGTCCTAAGGAAAGAAGGAATGTGGGGCCAGTCTCTAGCTTAAGTCAGAGTCTGTACCTTCAGTGGAGATCTCCCAGCAGGCGAGGGGGATACTGATGTTGTATGTCTTGCTGGTGAAGCTGTAAACAGAGAGAGAAATCCTTTCAAAAACCAGAAAAACCAGAAAGGTGACAATCTGAAAATGCCCTCTGTGTACAAACTCCTACAGATGGCCCAGTGCCCGAGGCCCTCCTAGGCAAAGGGGGTAAGGGAGAAAGTGACACCTTTCCAAAATAGATTCCTCACAAAGGATGGCAGCACCAAGCCAGGAGAGAATTAGTGAAAAGTCACCAGAGCATACATGATGCTCTACAGAAGTGACAGAGGCTCGAACTGGGCCCATGTTCCATTTCTGCAAAGTCCAGATGCTTTTCCACTGCCCAGTCTATTTCAAAAGGTGCTTTTAGGTGTGAGGTGCTGAAGAGAATCTTTGGAAAATAGCTGCTGACTCTGACCCGGGCAGCAATGGGTAGACCCAGGGCATCCAGGCAACTTAGAAAGGGTCCATGAGAATAAATTCACACCAGCCTCCACTTTCATATCCCAATACTCCCAAAACAGAAGACACTTGGCCACGTCCAGACAGGAAATGAGAAGTTTTCTGTTTACCTCCCTAATGCTCCTACTCAGGTCTTCTCTTTGCACCTGTGGGGTGGAAGTTGGCAGGGGCGGGGGGCGGGAGTGCAAGTGGTACTCTATGAATTTCATCATTATGGCAAAGAAGTGTTCTCTCTTTGTTTCTCCCACTAGACTTTCAACCCTACACCTGGGATTCAGGACGGGTGATGGCACTGCTCCGTGTGCTTGTAGGTCAAATTCAGCCCCCTGAGGCATAAGCACACACACGGAGAGCTGCTGTGATGCAGTCAATGCGGTGAGTGTGAGACAGATTTCCCAATTCCACCTACAGAGGTTTCAGTGAGTTCAGGGTTTCTTGGTCTGTGATAAGCTGCCATTCTCCCAGCTGTCAAAGTGAGGTTTGCAACGCTTAAGAAAACTAGAGAGAGGCTGAAGGAAACAAAGACAGACAGTTACAGATCCCCCAACAGTGACCACGGATGATGACAGGAGGACGGACCAGGAAAGCAATCAGTGCAGAAGGGAGGGTGGTCCTGCCAGGTTCAATCGGGAGAGGTGAGTCACCTGTGTGCTCTGGGTGCTGGGGGACCAGAGAGACTGGCCCACTGTTGCTCTGCCCTGCACACTAAGGGCATGCCACCGGCACTTGCCACGTTCCAGCACCAGCATTTAGATTTCCTATCCTGTCCCCGGTGGGTGTTGATGATGGGAGAAAATCACGTATGCTTGGAGAAACAGATCCTGACTGGGAATTGTATTTCTTCCACTGCTGTGTGTGGCACAAGTCCAGGTTTACTGTAGCTGACCATCTGCTTCGTCTTGACCCAGGCATTCAGTGGCCCCACCACGGTGGACTCCACAGCAGCCCTCGCAGCCACGGCATATCCAGAGATGTTTCTCTAGAAAGGCATTCTCCCACAGAGGCCTAAAATAGTTGGTCAGTATCCTTGCCTACTTACGAGTTTGAATGGGCCTAGGAACTTAACTACCAATATTACTGTTCCTTTGAAAATGCTTTCCAACATCATGACACATCCAAATTTAAACTGGAGAATGCTTGACTATATGTACATCATGAATAAGATACCAATTACTTGATTGATGCATTTTCCGCTGTCCAGCATGACAATGGTATTCTAATGCAGATTACCAATTAAGCCTAGATACTTCCTACTGTGTCTAAAAATCTCCCAAGCCTTTCGAAACCTGTTGGTGACTTTTAGTTTTGGCAAGTATAGAATACACTGGGTAGCACACAGTGTATTTTAAAAAGACAGAGAAAGTTGCTTAGTTAAAAAAGAAAACAGAAAGATGAGATGCTACTATACAGCAAATGAAACATGAGTGATCAACCCAGAAAAATCCATGAAGGAAATGTCCTATTTAGGCCAGTTGTATTTGTAAAGCTTCAAAACTACTCTAGACATATGTGACCGTTGAAAAGACTCTCCCCATCACCAGCATGGGTAAAGTCAGCAGAGCAGGTCTTAAAGGCTGTACCGTATCAAGTTCACTGAGCAAACGGCTTATTCAGTTGGAAAGGGTGCCTGTTATTGCTATCAACTCACGAAAAAAAACATTCTTAAAAATTTTCTCCAAATCTAGAAAGCTTTGGTAAAATACCAATTCCAGGGCTTTACTCCAAAAATGGTGATCTCCTGATTCAGTAGGTCTGAGGTTAGGCCTAAGAACTTGCTTCTTAAACCATCACCGGAGGGGATGCATCACCCTGAATTAACCCGTTAAGAAATCTCCCTCTTGAATACAGACTTCTCTATGCAAGGGACAGCAACGGAGGTGAGGTCAGTTGTTCCCCACAAGCCTATTAAGTTACTGGTAGTCAATTCCTATTTAGGGGCAACGTGAAACCCTGGCATCAGTCCTGAGTAAGAGTCAAGTGGCTGACTTCACAGAGCTTGACAGGAATGAGGTGGTTCAAGCAAAGGACAGAGAAAATACTACTGGCTGGTCAAGGTTAGGGCACCTCCCCAAATTCCGAGGATGGTGCCGAGCAGGAGAACATTCTACAAAATCTGTGTATGGAGTTGATAAGGAATGGAGGGCTGTTTGACTTAGTATAGTGAGAAGTTCAGGAAAGAGGGGAAAAACATTGTAAATGAATTATGCAGCTACTAAGGTTTTTACCTCAGACATCCAATGCCCACTTTTCTCTGAGGAATTCACGACAAGTTGGAGTAGTCATAAAAGTGCTTTTATAAAAGTGATTGTTCAAATGCTTCAAATACCCACCAGTTTGTGTGGGTCTTGGAGGGACAGGGGGAGAGAGAATTTTCCCACTATCCGACATGTTCTTGGCTTCTTTCCCACTGTCCAGGCTCCAGCTGCTAGGGGTGGGATTCACAGCTGGAAGGGAATAACACAGCTAAAAACACATGGACCACTTTGCCCCTCCGACACTTGCGATCTTAGAAGAAAGTCAAATTATCCAGAATGAAAAAATCAGCTGGATTAAAAACAACAACAGCAACAATAACAGGAAACCTCCTAAATACTAGGCCTTTATTTAATTGCTTACCTCACAGTTATAGTTGACATTTAATTGGGTGGTAGCATGTCTGTTTATTTCCCCTCAAGCAGTCCAACAGAACTACAAATCTCTACAAGAGCATAGAATCTTGTTGAGAATTACAAATGTGTTTAGATGCTGGATAACAGATGGAGGATGTAGTCACTAAACTATTTTAAAACTTGGGTTTTAGTGTAAATTTGTGGACAAGTGGCATCCAAAAAGGGGGAAGGCAGCGAAAGGCTAATATTTCAACTACCTGGCAGAATTACAATGCTACACCATCCTGATGACCAACTCTTTGAGAAAAGAACTCTTGTTACTGAAATCAATGGATTATACCGAAGTATGTCCTGAAAAAAGTAATTTGGAATGCTGACACTATCATTACTTTCTTGTAATTTGCCTGTTCCATGCTTCAGTAAGATGTAGAAATATGGAACAACCCTGTTAGGAACAAGGGCAAGACACACAAGATTATAAATAGCTGCTATGAAAGGTTTACAGAAGCAAGACTTCAGAGTTCCTGCGGCTTGCTCCCTGGACAGATGCTGCCATCTGGTGGACACATGTAGGATTCCAACCTTTTACTCTAAATGACCACATTCATTTAATGGCATGGAATTACCGCTCCTAAAATAATTTTTCTCTGCTCGGTTTTAAATTTGCTTTGTGGTTTTCTTTGGTAGAAGTGGTGAGAAAAATAATAAGCTCTCCTGGCAAAGATTAATATCTGACTTGTAACGTTAAAGCAAAATTTGTGTTTTAAAATAATTTTGGCTCTCTTCTCACTGATTTCAATCTCCCAAGGAAAGTTTTAATGTTAATCTACCCGTGTACTCAAATGACAATACAGTTTAGTTCTTAATGAGGACAATTAAAGTGCACTTTACGGGAACCTTTCATTAGTGACTCTTGATGCGTTGGCTTATGGGACCACTTGATTGTTGAGGCCTGACCCTGAGAGAGGCAAGTGGGGGACCTACCGCAAGCCCCCACCTGCACAGTGGAGGAAATCACATTTAATCTGCTGTTCGTCTTCTGCTGTGTTGCACAGACTGATGCTAATTGGCTATTAACTGCTATGCATGTGTTTCTCATTTTGTGTGTGACCTTGAGGCAGGGCACACTCCATTATGCACTGGATTGCAATTCTTAAATAGTATGTGAGTCCCCACAAACAACAGAAGAACTGGCAGAGTGAGCTTTGTAAAGGAAACAAAGGGCCGGGGGGGGGGGGGGGGACCAGGCAATCAATCTGGGAAGGTGCTATTTTCCCTGTGCTAAACAAGTACCTAATTGGCAACTCTGTTTCAGGGAACACAGGAATTGCCTTGGTGACATGACACCAGAAGCCATTAAACAGAGGAGTTCCTAACTTGCTCAGGTTCTGCTGTTCAGTCCCACAAGGAAACAGTTTTGAAAGAATGCATCATCAATGGCTGTCTTTCATTAATCCCCTAAGGGGCAAATTAGTCCTGATCATTAAAGATCTGAAGATCTGCCTTCCACACAAACACACGGGAGACTGGAGGAAATGAGGACAAAACACACCCTTCCACATTTCAGGACTGATGAAGGGGCTGGCTTTATACCCACCTTTCTCAGGTGCAGAAAGATTTGGGTCACTGCGTGGCAAGGCCCCATCTCCAATATGATTAAACAGCAGCCTCTGCAAAGGTATAAGAGTCTATTTTTATGGTGCAATTTGCTGTCATGTGAGACCTTCTAGAAAATGAGATGATTGTCTCATTACTGAAACTTTTTGTTCAAAATAATTTTTACATGGTATATGATGAGCCTACGAACCAAGAATTCGATTATATTTAAGGAAAAAAGGGGAGAAGAACTTTAAGTTTAAAAAGTTTGTATTCAATTTTAAATGTAAATGGTAAATACATTTTCATAATAATAAGGAGGGAAAAACAGTAAGGAGCACTAAAGCTATGGTGCTCTTTATAAATACAAATGCTAGACTGGCAATATGAAATGCAAATAAGAATGAAAAAAGAATTATTAGCTCAAAAAATCTCTAGTGAATGGACATGTTTTCAGTCCGAGGTTAAAAACATGGGAAATGGACAATATTCTACAATTTTTAACCCACAAAAATGTCACTTTTACATGGTTCTACCTAATATAGTAAAAAAAAAAAAAGAAAAAAAGAAAAAGTGCGAGTCCTTAAAAGGAGATGCACCACATCAATGTGTAGCATTGAGCTTTTGGTTACTACACACTGCTTCACATTTTACCAAAAGTGGAAAAGTGGGAGGCTAATCAAGGAAGGCTTTCAGAGTCCCCCATGCTGGCAACACACACTCCTGGAGCCGATGGAACAGAGTGTGAAATTCCCTCGCAACACCAAGTGACAAAGGGAAATAAAACTGGGGAGCTAGTTCAGCCAAACGCACTCAGAGAGAATTTCTGCGAGACATCAGTGTTGTGCAGATGAGGTATCCTGGGGCTTTCGGGAAGATTATACAATCAGCAAAGATAAACCAATCAAGCCACATCCCACTCGCTCTCATCCATTTCCAGATGCAGTTACAGACTTCTGCCAGGATGGTGTAGAAAAACAGAAAAATTAGCTGGAACATAAATAAGTATAGTTCTCTACTCCTAAATTATTCCCAAAGCATTGGTAAAACCCAGGGTTACCCAACAATCTTCACCTTTGGAACCACCCTTCACGGCCCTTGAAGTGCCCGGAGGGCCAGGCCTTTGGCCCTGCCCTCACCGGGACCAAGAGGGACCACTTCAAAACCAAGGCCAGGCAGGACGTGAGGGCCACAGTGCTTTACTCCCGAGGCATACAGGGAAAGCCTGGGCACTCAACTGCTTCTCCCTCAATGTAGTACAGAAGAATGGCAAAGGTGAACAGAAATTGGCCCTGCACTCCTGGGTACCTAGTCTGAAGCTTTCTCAAACTAGGTAGAGGTCAAAAGAGAGGCTGCTGGATAGATCATGCTCCTCTGAACAGTCCTTTGCTAACATAAAAAGCTGCTCCGAATTTCTGCTATGCACACATGCAAACACAGACACTCCAACTCATCCACCTAATTACCCCTTGTAACATTTAAATAGCAGCAGTGAACTACAGGGTCAGGTCAAGGAGGGTGAGATCATTTCCCATTTTCTGCTCAGCTTTACTGCTCAAGCAACAACCCTTGTATCTGTATAGGAAATATGGCTCCAACAGAAATTGCGAGCAATGGGCATGGGACAGAGGTTCACTCTTCACTCAGAAAGACTTGTTATCTAACACAGCCCATCCGGTTGCCTCTGGCAGGTACGGCGTTTCTCTGCAGAGACATGTAAGCAATTCCAGGCATTTGCTTGTTTTCTAAGTATCTCCGTCCCACAAGGACTACCTGAGAAGTTTCCCCAGGTGTTGGATAGATGGCACTGCATGGTCTCTCTCTTGGAGACAGGCAAGAGTTTTCTCTGGAATGTTTGTGTTTGTCAGACAGCAAAGGGGAAGCTGGGAAGAGAAGAAAGGAAGGATCATCAGGGGGTGGAGCTGGAACAGTCTGGAGGACGGGGCTTGTGTGCGGGGGGCAGCAGGTTCCGCGGGCACCCTCAGTCTACCCCACGTCCTGGCACTGACCTCTGGCACTCGATGGGGCAGAACTTGTCACGTTAGGCGAAGCAGAGTGAGTAGAACTCAAGCTTGAGGTAGATGGACTTGGCTGGAAATACATGGGAGCTGTTATCACACACTGCTTGGAGGCTTCGGACAACACTGACATATTTAAAACAAAATCACTGCCCTTTTTTTTTCAAGTAGCCAAAAAAAAAAAAAAAAAAAGACAAAAAGGAAAAGCCATTTAGAAATCTAAAAAAATCTCAGATCAACAAGGAAGCCTGTCTGAATTAATCAAGAATCCAAGATTTAAAAACAAACAAAACAGTCTAAAAAGAAAAAAAATCGAGATTTTGACTCCTGCCAAGGGAACACATTCGTGCTGGTTTTGGCGACATACTAGGACTCAGGACCAGGCAGCAGCACACTCCTGGACTAAAGTGCAAGCAGCAAGACTCCCAGCCTCGGGCACGTCAAGAGGTGAGCGCCTGTAAAAGGCAGAAAACACTCCTTCTTGTTTTCTCCAAAACTGTGTTCAAGGCATGAGTTTTGCAATATGTATTATGCTCCTTTTCTAAAGACAGTGGTAAGGAAAATTTCAGCTTGTTCTACTAAATTGTTATGAATGCCCTATTAGCAGTGTCTGAATAAAATTCTGTGTTGCAAGAGTTACACTGACTCATGTCCTTATAAACTGTATGTTTTTTCCTTTGGTAAAAATATTTTGATTATGAAAATTTGTTGACATGTACCTAGGTAGAGAGATGTTATAATGGACCTCTCAACCATGTATTGTGAAGCAAAAAGGCCACTTAGCAATGCTAAGAGGCAGCTAGCATGTGGTGACATGTTCCAAGAGTCCCCAAATGAAGTGGTAAGTTCCAAAGCTAACCCTGTACAGCTTGCCCGGCCTTTCCCATTCTTGCTCATGTCTTCTGAGAGTAGATGGGCGGTTTTGAGAGGACTATCTTTGTAGACTCCAGAGACCAACAAAGCAGTAAGAGTGTTTAAAGGTTTGTCCTTAACTCAAGTTCTTGCTCGCAGATCTGTTCATTAGCACAGCAGAGTGAACGGAAACTCTCACGATTGAGACAGAAAAGGAATACACACGACCAGACGATTAAAAAGCTAATCAAGTACCTGCATGTTAAAGACTTCATCAGAGCTTTCTGATTGCCCTGTAATATTGCTTACTTCAGCAGAAGCTTGGGAGGACAGTGAGGAGGAAGAATATCGGTTGACAGCTGGGTAACTTAATGGGCTGTTTTGGGGGAAAAAAAATGGTCATTAACTCAGTCTCTGAATTGCACTTCATCACATGCTGGCATGGTATAAAACCAAAGGAAAAAAATATACATTCCATTTTGTTGTCTCCTGTTTGCCTCAATATAATCAAATGTTTGAGTTTATTTATTTCTCATGCTGTTGCTGTTTTACCAGTGGCAGATGTCTGCAGCTGCCTTGCGGGTTAATTATTTCATTAAGAAATAGCGTATTTGACAAATTGTGCCATAAAGAATGAGAGAATCATTCCAGATCATCTTGTGGGGATGCCAAATTATAAGATAATTCAGAATATGACTTACCTGCGTCTAGGAATTACCCTGGTACCATCTGGGCTCATCGAAGCAGGTGCTGAGTTTCTACACACACGAGGGCTTCCATTAGGAAAATGGACTGGACTGGCTTGTATACAAGCAGAGAACTCCTAGAGATGTAGTAAAGCACATATTTAAGAGTAATTACATGGGCAAAGTAACTCGTGAGGTATTTTAGTATACTGTGACAAGGCTAAAAGGTTATAAATGTTAAGTTTCATTATTATTAAGCTTTCTCGCCCTTACTTTTTGGGTTTTCATAAAAGCTGAACACGGCACACAGAAGATAATCCAATTTTAATATTGGAGGACTCCCTGGTAAAATGATGCAGTTTGGTAGAAAAACCAAAAGATGTCACTATTGGATACTTCATCGTCCCTCTAATGAAAAGCAAATGGCAGTGGTCAGACTGCCCCCTATGGACACTCTGTGTACGTACCTGTATCCCTAAACTTGACTTCATCACAAAGAACTGGTCCACCAGCTTTTTGTGTAAGGGTCTCATATCTTGAGGTACAAACTTCTCATGCACGGCCAAACCAAATTCCAAAATCTGTGCCTTGATAATAAGATAAGGAAGAAACTCACGTCAATAGGTAACTCTACCAAGTGCTTGCTAAGGGGTCAAGCACTGTACCATGCATTCTGTATGCGTTACTGTGAATCCTCTCAATCCTACGAGACGGGAACAATCCTTCACTTACGGGTGAGGATCAGAAAGCTCTTGCAGGTGCTAAAAGACAAACGGGGATTCAAACTTAGGTCTTTCTCATTCCAAAGACTTCATTTCCCTGGTACCCTAAGTTTCTTTCCCATGTATCTGAGATCTGTAACAACAACCCTCTTAAGCAAGTATGTGTCCCTTTGGCCCCCTTCTGGACTGGTCAGGATTGGGAAGGAGCGGCTCCCTATTAGTGGGATCAGGTACTTCTCCCTGAGGGATCTCTTTCCTGGACGGCACCCCCTTTTCCACATTACCCTTCTCTCTTCCATCAGGTTCTTCTGTTCCCATCCACCCCTCCCCCAGAATTCCCAAATTTGTAGAGGGGGACACAGAAGTAAAACAGGAACACGAATTCTATAATAGTTGCTACGCTTTTTGTTTTTGTTAAAAGCTATTATTCTCATTCACTTATTATAATGCAATAATTGGAGCAGCTCCTACTTAAAAAGTTTCTTGCTGTGTGGACCCACAAGAGATGGACATAAACATTCCAGTTTCTTTTGTTCTTCAGCTATTAATAGTGCTTAATTCCTTTGATTTGAGTATCAGCTGTCTTTCACATTTTAAAAAATGCCCCATACTACAGTGGTCAAAAGAGCAAACTGCACTGACTGAGAGGAAAGCAAATCACACCATTACCACATGGTTTTTATCTTCATGGCTTGGGAAGATTCAAAACTGAAAGCTCAGGACTGAGCCTGGTGGGTTAGAGCTTCCAGAACCTTCTCTATGGGGACAGGACTATGGCAGCTCCTACCCACAGCTAGTGTATCATAAAGATAAAAATACCTTAAACACCAATGACACCTTTAAAAGGAGTAGTAAGAGTGGAATGTATGTCTGACACATAAAGGAAGAGTCTGATGAGGGATGGAAGGACATGGAAGAGTTGACCTCAAGGGTCAACTGTATGTTGGGTAGGAATCCAGTCTCCATTTTATTTTATTTATTATTATTATTTTTTAATTTTTTTTTTTTAAACGTTTATTTATTTTAGGGACAGAGAGAGACAGAGCATGAACGGGGGAGGGGCAGAGAGAGAGGGAGACACAGAATCGGAAGCAGGCCCCGGGCTCTGAGCCATCAGCCCAGAGCCCGACGCGGGGCTCGAACTCACGGACCGCCAGATCATGACCTGAGCTGAAGTCGGACGCCCAACCGACTGAGCCACCCAGGCGCCCCTCCAGTCTCCATTTTAAACACATGCTGTTAGGCGACCTCTCTTTTGTCCAAATCAGGTTGAAGGTTGGGTTCTCCCAGAAGTAGACTCTGGCATGGAGATTAGGATGTTTACTGGGGAGTCACCTGGAATCACTGTCTGTGTGAGGGAGGGGCAGAAGCAGGACTTGACGGAAAAGCAACCAAGGCACAGGGCAGTCACGTCAGCCTATGCTGACACCAGGGGGGCTCTGGGCCTCAAACAGGCTGTCAGAGTTGTGCTCTGTTGGGCCCAAATGGCCAGGCTGTATATCTCCTCCTCAGTCATGGGATGTGGGCCATCCAGGAAGATGGTCATCTTGGGGCAGGCAGTGCTCTGTAGCTGAGGCAATAGCTGAAGGACCTGAGAGCCAAAGGTATCTGTTGACGGCCACCACTCCCATCAGCTGGGGCAACAAGTCCTTTCTGGAAGAGCCAATGGGGCAGTATGTCCCTGAGTCTACTACATAGTTTTTATCTGAACCACCTCACAGAGGTCCAGAGGAGCATGGTGCCCTCACTAACCTAAATCCCTTCTACTATAGTCTGGCAAAGGTGATATGACTTGCCCAAGGTCACACTGCAGTCACCTGTACTGATTGTCCTGTGACAGAGACCTAAAGTTTCCCCCAACAAGGCTCTTTCCACAAGGCCCTATGAACATAATCAGGCAGGATGTGGAGGAAACAAAGGTTCCTGGTTTTCTTTTTCTTTCCTTTTTTTTTTTATGTTTATTCATTTTTGAGAGAGAGAGAGAAAGAGAGAGAGAGAGAGACAGACAGACAGACAGACAGAGTGTGATTGGGGGAGGGACACAGAGAGAGGGAGACACAGAATCCGAAGCAGCCTCCAGACTCTGAGCTGTCAGTACAGAGCCTGATGCAGGGCTCAAACCCATGGACTGTGAGATCATGACCTGAGCCGAAGTCGGACACTTAACCAACTGAGTCACCTAGGTGCTCCCTGATTTTATTTTTCTTGAGAGCCTTCTTGGCCCTTTTAATTATAATTCTTGGGAATGAATTCAGTCAGACTGAATACAGCAAGTAAAAGTCCTGCAGTGAGGCAAACCACTCACAAGAGATTGTGCTCAGGTTAAATACAGATTTTTGAGTATCAACAAAGGCTACACTTACTCCATGATCCTAAGAATTGGATAACCTAACCTGCTCACTTCTGGTATCGACATCATCCCCAGAACCACAGTAGGAACTTATTCTCTATTTCTTTGCAGGTCAACTTAAAGTAATTCCTTTCTCTTTTCCAGATGCTGCATACCTGGCCCTCTTCCAGCCACAGTCCCTGTCTGTGGTCACTTCTTTCTCCCTAGTATTAAGTTCTGTGGATTAAGCCTGCAGAGCATAAAATATGGACTAGAATCAGATACAACCTCATCATTTTCTAATCCAAAAGGGAATGCCTTATTTGTTAATTAATTTGGTATTATCAAGTAGAAAGAGATGCTCTGGTCACGTTTTATCATATGTATTCCATTTTTTATGGAATAACCATTATGCCTCCTACCTCAGAGGTTTTCAAACCATTTTCAGGCCAAGAGCCAGCAACAGGAATGCAGCAGGCAAGAGATGACTCTAGTTCTTTGTACTTGATGGCACTAAATAAAAATAAACTATGCTTCCTTGGAGTAGAAAATGATAGGGTTGAATCTAGTTTTGTCCATACCATATGACCTATAGACTTAGTCTGCAAAACATGATACTGTTTTAAAGGAAAGTCTATTGATTGCTCCCTTACTATAACATTTAAGGCAGAATCTCATGCTTTCATTCACTCATTCATTTATCTATTCATTTGTTTTGAGCTGGCCCAGACTTATCTGAGTCCAAAATTTTGAGTGAAAAGTTGGCATCAAGCCTGCAGCAAGTCTTTAGGGAGAGAACATTCAAGCACTATTCTAAGAGACTACATGAGGTTGCTTGTTATAAGGGGCTGCCATAGTTTACTCACTGTTAAATTTACTTTTGCATCAAAGTGGAAAGTTAAAGTAAAAATTAGCAATTTTGAATACATTACAGATGAATCTATAACCCTTGACTGACCGCTTCTGTTAGAACACTGATGGAGAGAACCACGTAGATGGGTCCCTGGGTAACCATGCACACATATCTCGGCAGGAGAGAGAGTTGACTGGCTTCTGTCCCCACCTACCTGCTCAAGCATCAGTTCTCTTAACCGTGCAATTTTCTCTCCATCTTCAGGGTGACTTAAGATATATTCTTTGACAAAAAATGCCTAGAAAGAGAAGGGATAGTTTACTTCAGGAGAGTTAAAAAGAAAGTGAAAGACATAGTTGCTTCTAAAGACCTGGCATCTTTTTTTTTTTTTTTTTTTAATTTATTTATTTTGTGGAGGGGAGGGGCAGAGAGAAAGGGAGAGAGAATCCCAAGAGAGAATTGGAGGGCTCAAATTCATGAACTGCAAGACCATGACCTGAGCCAAAATCAAGAGTCAGACGCTTAACTGACTGAGCCACCCAGGTGACCCATGGACCTGGCGTCTTTAAAGAAACACCATTGTGAACCACATTTCTGGGGCAGAAGGAATGACTCGTACTGAAGGCAGCTGGTCAGAAAGAGAACAAAAGAAAAGGATTGTTCAAGGAAGAGCAGGGATTGTATAAATAAGAATCTTTGGTAAACTAAGCAAACAGCAAATCAAATCAATAAGCTTTGTATCCTAAAACGAAGTGCTTTAAGATTCAGTATGACCAAAATGACAGCCTCCTCACCTTGTAAGCTACTGTGACTTTCTGTTTTTTTTTTTATTTTTATTTTTATTTATTTATTTTTTTTATTTTTATTTTTTTTTAATTTTTTTTTTTTCAACGTTTATTTATTTTTGGGACAGAGAGAGACAGAGCATGAACGGGGGAGGGGCAGAGAGAGAGGGAGACACAGAATTGGAAACAGGCTCCAGGCTCTGAGCCATCAGCCCAGAGCCTGACGCGGGGCTCGAACTCACGGACCGCGAGATCGTGACCTGGCTGAAGTCGGACGCTTAACCGACTGCGCCACCCAGGCACCCCATGTGACTTTCTGTTTAAAACCAAGAGGGGAGATGAAAAGTCTGTTTAAAGTACCTACTAAAGAAGATCAAACTTTTCTATGCCTGTGAACCTCTTTGCACAGGGAAATGGTTTTAGGTAGACATTTATTAAATAATCCTGATACCCTTACTACTTTATTCATCCAAGAACACACACACACACACAGTTTTATCCTCAAAAATGTCATATATTGGAAAAATGGAGTCAGTGTGCATCACAAATGACTATATGTTTGCTCTGTTTAACAAAGAGCTCTGTGTCAATTGTAGCCCTATGTTAGTTTGTGGATATGCACACATATTTTGAAAAAAAACCTCTGAAGCCCCAAGAAATCACATTTAAAAACTTTCAAATGATACCTAATCCTCACCTCTTGATACCTGGAAACTCCACCATTAACCGCAGCATCTATAACTCCATTCAGGCACATGGTCAAGGGATTAATATTCTGCATCTGTCTTGTCTGACACTGACTAATCAGAGTCTTCAGCTGCTGATTCTTATTTTCCAACACTTCGATTGCATTTTCCAGAGGACTCATTTCCACCTGAGAAGCAAATGGGCATAAATATATATTGGATTTTGTGACACTCAAGAAGAAAGTACATCATCCATGTTCTGAATGATTTGTGCTCCCCCTCGGCTCCCATCAATATCTCTACCAGGGGCCATACAGTAGAACAGACAGGATGTGGAAGACAAATTAGCTGTTCATTCGAAGGTCTGGAAAGTGAAGGTGATTATACTGATTGGTTGAAATGTGATTTGGATAATCAGCAATCATCAATCCCATATTAGCACTGCAACAATCAATGTAACCCGCAAAGAAAATCTAAGCATCTCATGCCTGTTAAAACTCACTTATCTTTTCTCCTGAAGGGCTAAATATTCAGGGGCCCTGCATATTATTATCACATTTCTAAATGCTTACTTAATGCAAAGCACCACAGGAGATACAAAGATGCATTTACAAATCCTCTGATGTCAAGACGCTTTCAACCCACTTGGGAAGATGGGACATATGCCCATATGGACCCCATATGCATATATAACAGCACCATAAGGTGGCACAGGATGGTACTCAGTTGGGAGTTATAGAAAATAAGTTAATCATATATGCTGCAGGATCTATTTTTTGAAGGAGAGCCAAAAAGAATTATAATGACTTAAAAATTCTAGCTTATATGGGGGACCGAACTGAAAATTATGAAAATGTTCTTCAAATATTTAACATTGGAGCCATTATTGTCATTGACATTGTCTTTGAAGAGAAGGTCTGCCAAGCTCTTAGCTATAAAGTAATTCAATCTTACAATAAACACATTTAAATATTGTGGTCTTTTTTTCAGTTAAGGAAACAAACTGGACTTTTAAAGTTCACTTACATCATCATAAAACAACACTGCAAAGTATGAGAATAATTTGACAATGTAAAAATTAATATTATACATTCATCAAGAGAGACTAGTAAGGAAAGATAAGCCAGAAAGTAGAAAGTATTTATAACCTAGAAAACCATCAAAGAGCCTCTGTCCAGAATATATATAGAACTCTTTTTTTTATAATAAAAGAATAAAGATTTTTATTAAGCATTGTAAGTTGCATTCAGTAGCCTTCGATACACCATGCCACAACCCACCTACAATCAGTCAGACCCAACAGCAGTTTGTTCTTGCACAATCCATGAGTTAGGGCAGAACTCCCTTCAACTTACAGTAAGATCTTACTCAGGTCTTGCGGGCAGGGATTGGGGAATTATATCTCATTTCTGACCACTAATGTGTGATGAGGAGCATCAGGAGAATTATATGAAAATGAGTAAGAAGTGATTCTGATCTCAAAGTACATTTTTTTGGAAGCATTAATAAAAACATCAAAATGATATAAGTATACCTGTTCAGAATATATATAGAACTCTTATAAACCAATAAGGAAGAGGCAAACAACTCAGTAAAAATAGGCAAAAGACTTAAACAGGCACTATATTTACAAAGGAAGAAGACCAAGTGGTCAATAAATATTTGAAAAGGTGTTGAACCTCATTTGTGATCAAAAAAGTGAAAAACAGTACCACAATAATATAGTACTAACCATTCACCAAAATGGCAAAAATAAATATGACAAGAGCAAATGAGGGTGAGAATGAGAGTACTAGAATCTCTCAATTTCTGCTGTTGGAAGTTCAAATTGTTTCAATCGCTTTGGAGAACAGTTTGGCATTAAACGCTGAAGTTAAAGATATCTTTATTATATTTTATGGTCTTGCAATTCTATGCAAGTGTATGTTTGAGAAAAAAAGTCAAATAAGAGATGTATGTACATGTGTGTGAATAAACGTACAAAAATTGTCCTAAATGTCTCCAAAATCCCTATGTCCATTGATAAAAGAATGCATAAACATATTGTGGTATGTTCACACAATGGAAGAGTATACAGCAGTGAAAACAAACTTCAGTCACATGTAATAACACTGTGACAAATAATACTGAGTGACAGAACCAAGTTACAAGAGAATATATACACTATGATACTGTTACATCAAGTTCAAAACCAGGCTAAACTAAACTGACTTGTTTTAGAGAATCATAAACTTAGGTGACCAACCAAGGAAGGGAATAGATACCAGGTAAGTGAGGATAGTGGTGACCTGTAATGGAAAGTGAGTGACTTGTGACTGTGAAGGAATACATGGGAACCTTCTAGGGTGCTATTGGCAATGTTGTGTTTCTTTACAGAGTGCTGGTAAATAAGTATTTACTGTCTAGGACAATAAGCCTTTGTTTTATAATCATAAAACCTAAATCATAAAGGAAAAGTCTGAGAATTCTGATGGACTAAAAGGTAAAAAGTCAGACATCTTAGAAAATGGAACACTGGTTGCTAGGGGCTGGGGAGGGGAGAAAGGGGAAATATTCAACGGATATAGTTTTAGTTTTGCAAGATAAAACTGATCTGTTGCATAATAATGCACACATAGTTAACACTATTGTACTGTATGCTTAAAAATGGTTAAGATGAAAAATATTGTGTTTTGGCTAATGGGGAAAAAAATTCATGCTCATCTTTAGAAGTTCAAATGCTATTAATATGAAAAAATTCAAAAACAAATTGCAACAAGCACAGGCAAAAGACAAACAGTAACTTGGGGAAATATTTCCATATATATTCCTGATAAATTATTGTTATTTCTCAAATACTAAAGAAAACCAAAGGCTATAATTCACAAAATAAATATATGAAAAAATATCATCTTTACTTGCATTCAACAAATGCCAAAAAAAAAAAAAAACCAAACAAACCCTAGTATGATCATTTTTGGTTTATTATTAGGAAAGATTAAAATAACATAACCCCCAGTGTTGGAGAGGATGGTGGGAAAATGGGTATTCTCAAGAACAGTTATCCCCACCAGACAAGACAGAAGTTGATACTGCCATTGTTGGCCCATGAATCAAAAGTTAAATTGTGGACTCTTTGATAGACCAATTCATTTCTAGGGAAATTATTCTAGGGAGATGGTCAAAAGAAGTATGTGAAAAACAATGTGTAAAAAACATTCATTGAAAGATTATTTTCCTCTTGTCCCTGGATTGTGATCTTTAAATGCTGTTTACCACCAAAAAGAAACAGGAGTCATTGGAGAAATGGAGAACCTAGTTATCCCAGTAAGCCAGGAAGGTGGCTGGGAGGAAGGCAGTAAAGCAGCTGGCCTGTGATTCATTCACTGTCTCTAATGGAGGAATATGCTTGGGGAACAGAAAGGAAGGCAGGTGATCTGGTCTTATCCCCTTGTCAACTGAACCTTCAAGTAAACAGTCCAAGACTAATTGCCAGAAGGAGGAGATGGTATCTGTGTCCCCAGCTAAGGATTGCTTTCAGTAATAAAACTGATAAGCCATGATATAGGATTCCCTACATAATGTCCCAGGTAAGTTTCATAACTGTCTGCAGTATAAAATGGAGTATTTCATAATGTGAATTTCATAATTTAAATGTACCCTGTGTATGAGGGATCCCGTGAATTTCACTTAGAGACTCCATCTGTTCCAAATTATTATTGATGTGAGAAAGAAGGACCTGGAGGCCAAGGCCTGAGGTCTCAGATGTCTCTCTGCTTCATATGAGCCTCTTGATTGCCTTAAAGTTATTAGTAAAGCTTGATGCTGATTCCCACATCTGATTTGACAATCCAGTCCTATGTGTTAGCTCAGTAACAACGAATACTTGGATACTGTAAAAAAGACTCAAAAGTCAATTTGAAGAGGTTCCCAAAGGGCAAAATGGAGCAACTTGAAAATCAGTAAGAGTAACAATTACAATGAGTTAAAAAAAAAAAAAACACAAAAAACCCAGTATGCTTAAATCCACGAGTTACGAATGATACATAAAACAAAGCCAACCAAACAAAAAACTTCTCTGGTCGCTTCTGTAGGGTGTCATCCTTCCTTTGCTATATCTCATGGTAATCATATAGTTGATGAGGGAATGTTTCTCATTACAGAAGTGTTCCAATGAATAAACAAAAAAGGAGTGATAAAGTATTTTACCATTTTGCGACACTCAGTAGGCTGGGGCCATGATCATCAGTGGCTTCCAATGTAACAACAAAAAAGAGACAACCAGAAGCATAACACCACCTAGGAAGTACTCTTGCAAAAAAAAATAATAAACAAAAACCAATAATAACAACAGCATCTTATCAAGTCTCTAGATCTAACTGCCAATTTACAAAAAATATAGGGGCAAAGAAACATGTTAAATTACCCCACTGGTTCGCAGGCTGCAAATTGCAAGGGGAAAAAGAGCAATTCAGGGAGAACCTATAAATCAAAAGAGACCTTAGGAGACATTTCAGCCAAGTGCGATGTATGGCCCTGATGTGGATCTGAATTCAAACAACAAAAGACAACAAATAAACAAAAACTCATAAAAGAAACAGACTCTTGGTGAAGTGTAAACGCTGGTTATTTTACGTCAAGGAATTACTGTTCATTTTTTAAGACGGGATAACGTATGATATTGTGGTTATGTTTTTTCGTTATTGTGGTTATGTTTTTTTTGTTAATACACATACTGAATTATTTATAGATGAGATGATATAATGTCACATTTACTTCAAAATAATCCAGTGTAAAAGAGGATGGAGCTGATGAGACAAAATTGGCCTTTTTGACAGCTGTTTAAGTAAAATGATGGGTACATCAGGTTTGTTATGTATTTATTTTTGTATGATACAACTTAAATTTAAAAGGGACAGGGGCGCCTGGGTGGCGCAGTCGGTTAAGCGTCCGACTTCAGCCAGGTCACGATCTCGCGGTCCGGGAGTTCGAGCCCCGCGTCAGGCTCTGGGCTGATGGCTCAGAGCCTGGAGCCTGTTTCCGATTCTGTGTCTCCCTCTCTCTCTGACCCTCTCCCGTTCATGCTCTGTCTCTCTCTGTCCCAAAAATAAATCAAAACGTGGAAAGAAAAAAAAAAAATAAATTTAAAAGGGACACCGGATGCTGTACACAGAAGTGACTGCAAGGGGTTAGGGTAGAAGCATGTGACCACTTAAGACACTACTGCAGAAATCAGACACTAGATGGCGCTATGAGTAGGGGCTGGTGAAGAGTGGCTGGATTCCGCATATATTTTGAAAGGAGAGCCACGTGATTTTCTGATGGATATAATGTGAGATGTGAAAATATTCTCATTATCTTTAGTTGGAGTTTAAAAAGTCATCACAAATTTCTTTTGTGGTTTATCTTGTTTAAAATTTTTTAAATGAGCTTACTTATTAATGGGGGAAAGTACCTATTTTTTTATTTGTTCTCAAAACAATAAAAACAATTACTGAGAAAACAGTACTTCAAAGGCTTTGCTATCTTTGCAAGAATGGGATAATAAACTCTGGGGCTATGTGTTAGAGAATAAAGGCCCACAATCCCATCAGAAACCTTTGGCACCAGATGGTTCACAATTCAGAAAATTTCAGATTTTAGAAACATAATATAAGGCACAGATAGTTTATTACGTAACCCTCAAGCAGGGTCCGGGAAGATTATTTTTAACCAATGCCTTAATATTTCTGAAGTAAAACATATGAATATTCATACTTTGTGAAATAAAGATCGTAAATGGTCCTAACAGCAGATCAGGTTAGGTTTATTACCAATTGAGTTTTGGAGCTGAACTTATGACAACACCTTTTGGTTTTTCAGAATCTTTCAGATTTTGACAACGTACATAAGGAATTTCAGTTCAGGTTGGCATATATGTATTTAGTACCTACTGCCTCTGATCTCAAGGGCCTCATACACTATGAATTAAAGTAAAGTAGTAAACCAGCAACTTTAATAGAGGGTGAGGACATACCAGGCAATGGGAACAAGAGAAAGACATAAGGTTGTCATGAGTGGGCTGTGTTCAGAGAACAAAGTAGCCCAATTAAATTTGTTCTGTTTGACAGAATGTAAGATTATATATTCTAATAAAGTAAGCAGCTGATGTTTGAAAGGTTGTGCTTAGTAATGCTTCTTTAATCATTATCAGCATGGTACTTTCTATGAGTAGAGAGTGTGTGTGTGTGTGTGTGTGTGTGTGTGTGTGTGTGTGTGTGTGAGGGGGTAATACTTCAAAGGTTAGGGCCACTGGTGAGACCTCAGAGAATTTAACCCTCTGGGTAGTAAGTAGCTGAAATGGCTCTCTGAATCATTAATGCAGGGTAGACGACTAAGAACAGCGATGTGGGCTGGGCCCATGCCATTCAGCGGGAAGCATAAGGCTAAGACTTTCTGACACTGTTGGGCGACCTCTCCTCTTCTATGGAAGGCACCAAGGTACATCAGTGGGGACCCTGGACTCAGAACCTACAAGAATACAACAGCACTGAGGCAGTCTGATAAACTGAGTTCCATTTGTCTAGGAAGCCATATGAAATTTTTAGCACTGTAAAAGGAAAATGCCACTACATCCTTAGCTTCAATGAGCATGATAAGCTGAGTGGTTTCAATGCTTAGTGAGATTTCAGGCAGGACGAGGCATTCTTGGAAGACCATTTGGGCAAAAGCTGCTTTTATTTACCCACTGACGGAATGAGCCTGTTACCTAAGAAAGGGGTTAAATGATGTCTTCACAACTGCCACGTCTTCTATCAGCTAGAGGACTCCGGCCACCAGAGGGCTGGCCTCAGCCAGGACAGATGTCCCAAAGGAGGGAGAAGGGACGCTGCTTGGGTGCAGGGCTGCCATCAAGGCTCAGCCAGCCTGAAGAACAGCACAGGCAGCAGGGAGAGGTTTCACCCTGGACGTAGCTGCTGTCAGCACCCAGAACTGGGGGCTGGAGCTGGGGCATGGTTTACAACCTGAAGGGGACCCGGGTGCTGCAGTTTCCAGGTTCTATAATGACACCCAAGGGTCTCTAGCAGGTGTTCATCCAGGACTGCTCAGTGAGACCAATTCAGCAGCCTCTGTTCCACTGCCAAAGGTAACAGCACGGACTTCCAGTGCGTCAGATACAGTGCTGGGGCTCTGTACTAGCCTCAGGCTGCCTGTAAGGAAACTGAGCTAAAAGAGTTGGATGTAACTGGCTTTTGAGGCAGGAATATCTGGGTTTGAGTCTATCCTTTTCCAACATCTTAACATGAGACCTCTGGCAAAGGCTTTTAACTTCTTGTTAAGACCTGTAACAATAGGGATAGAAATACATACCTCATAGTTTGGGTCTGGTGATTAAATAAGATAAGGTAGAGAACCCCTCCCCACTAGCCTGCAGTAGTTCAAATACCAGCTCCCCTAACTCGAGGGCCTGAGTTGTTTACATGCTGCAGTCGTAGTTATTTTTTGGAGAATCCCTCCAACCGGCCAGACTAGGAAAACAGTAATGTTCCCCTAAAGCCTTGGTCACAGCGGTCAATACCATAAACACTCACTAACTTACATGTGCTTCCATGGACTTGGAGTCAACAGCAGAAGCACCTGACATATGGCGGGACTCCCAGTGAGCAACTGTGGTGGGAAAGTACTTGAGAATAAGCTCTGATCCTTACCACTTCACGCTTTTCCACTTCAAACCAGCGGGAAATTCCAGGTAAACTCTGCACCAAGTATAATGATGTTCTCTCCACCCAGAGACTCTACGGAATACAAAACAAATTAAATCCCCAAGTGTCCCTTCTTTCTAGTTACTGAGCTATGGCTAATGTTTGCCATCAATTTGGTCAGGTTTGCTGATTTCTGGAAGCTTTTCCTTAGTATTCATTCTAGCACGTGGGCAATCCCTTCACACTCAAGAAGTTACCACGTAAGGTATAGCTGAAGCTAGGTTAATAATTCCATTCTATGTTGTCTGACACTTTTTCCTGTGTGCAATAAATGATCTACTTCAGACAACAAGCTTAAAATAGAGTAACAGGCCATCCCATTATTTCCTTTGCAATTTCTTTCAAATTCCAATTTAAACTCTCTTCACTCCTTCAGGTCTTGGGGCTTGTCATTTCTATCTGGAAGGGGTAATAGTATCAGCTAGTCAACACAGGATCCGAATAACAACATCCCAAAGGAGGAAAGGCCCAGGAGGAATCATGGAGCTCCATCTTTCTATTTTAAAGATGAAGACGCTAAGCATCAAGGAGGCAACGTGACCTGCTCAGAGGTATATTCTAGTCACCTGTAGAGCCAGCACAGACCCCACCTACTAGACCTTCTGACTTCCTCACCGTGCCACACTTCCTCATGCACGTTTGAACTGCCACCACCCAAGAGGATCTGTATTTAAAGAGCGGAGGCTTCCCCTGGTCAGGAAGAGCATCCCCATGACACAGGAAGGCATGGCCGCCTTGATAAGAGCAGCTGTTGGATGACAGATTTCACCTTCGTCAACTATGTTTCTGTACCCATGCCTCATTTTTCTTATTTAAACAAAGTATATTCTCAAGAGAATGATACACTTTACAAAATCCCTGAAAGAATGCCACATATTCAACAACAACAAAAACAGGAGGATTTCTTTGTGTCAGCCAAGATCTACTGAAACCGACTGGGCAGAGTCCCTGTGACAGTGGCTGGAAGCCTTCTGGTGGTGACAAGGAGGTAAGCAGGTATGGAAGGGCTCGGGGCAAAGAGAAAGGCATGCTGGAAGTGCTGGGGGAAGCAGAAGGAAGGAGGCAGGCACCTCATTCTGTGGGAGGAGGACAGCACTTTTCAGAGGAGGTGACACGTGAGTGGAATGCTGAAGAGTGAGTAGGAGTTTGCCAGGCGGAGGAAGGGGGGGGGGGGAGCGCTGCAGGCAGCAGGAAGCAGCCTGCGCTGAGGCCCCGATTGCTTGCGAAAAGGGCATGGCAGGAGATGAAGAAGAGAAGTTCAATGTTGCAGGAGCTGAGAGGAGGGTGAGTGGGCGGGCTGTGGCGCAGATGAGGCTTCCGGAGGGGCAGTTTGGAGCCAGATGCCAAGGGCTGTCGGCACAGGAAGCAGGAGCCAGATTTATCATCATTTTCTAGGAGGACTGCTATACCATGGATAAATACTTAAAGTGATAGCCATGAGGAAAGGTGGTGCAGCAGAAAATGCAAAGGAGAAGATACCAGAAGGTGTAGGGTGTATGGGTAATGAGAACGTGACTCTGAGCAAGTCAGCTGCCTGCCTCCAGGGGATCTCTGACTTGTTCAGTGTAAACAACTGCAGTGAAAACCATAGCATAAACCAACGATCACTAATTGGTTTGGGGAGATGCTAACAAAAATTGAAGTATCCAAAAGGACTAGAAAATGCTCATGGATCTTTTCAGGAACCTCCCAGTTCTGTCTTCCCATAGTTTCTTTGCCTTGATATTTAAGCCATCAGACCTCTTTGCACAGAGGACGGCTGTGTTGAGGGCCATCATAACACTGCAGAATGGCCATGCCTAATTCCTGGAGCTACTGCTGGGCACACTGAGAACTGGCACTTAGGCAGAGGCCACAAGGGGAATTAACATCAGACAGTCATTGCTAACAGTATCAGGAGAATGTTTCCCAGCTTAAAGAGACACTCTGTGATGAAAGGAGCCAAGCCAAATAACCCACAGTAATAGGTTTGTTTTGCATTCTTTGTATGGGGGGAAATAGTGACTAACAGAGATCTATCTGGTCTTGCCTTGTCAGTGTCAAGGAAAGAGGAGACTATAATGTGTCTGTGGGACCATCCTGCCCCTTTCCCCCTGTGGAGCTGAGAGACAGCCAGAGGGAGCTCTGGACGGTAAGGCATATTGCAACTACTCACGACGGACTGGCACATGCAAGGAGTCTATGGTTTGCTTTTATCCTGTGTCTTCTCACAAGTCCTAATGACACATCATTCTAACAAGAAAAAGCAGAAGATCACACAGAAATTTCCTGCTGCTCCCAGTCTCCGAATCTTCTTTTCCCCTATTGATTAAGCATTCTTCACTCACTGTGGTCTGTGGTATCTCAGAACAAATATTCTGAGGTCCCCACAGTTGGTTCCATATGAATGAATGAGAGGGCTGAGCTCCATCATGACATCTCCGAGGCTGGTCTGAGGACTATCGGCACGGTCACAAAAAAAGCTGCTTCCAGGGCTTCCTCTCAGACCTACTGAGTCAGGATTCCTGACTCTGATTTCTGACTCAATCTGATACACAGAAGAATTTGAGATCAACAAGACTAAATGATTTCTCCTCCCTTCTGGTTCTATCACCTGACTCTATTCTGAGTAAATATTTATCGAGTGGCTTGTCCCAAGATTCTCACAGGAAACCACATGTAATAGAACTGCACGATACCTTGAATTCATTCTCTTTATCTTTGGTGCCCTTGTGAAATGGTCTGTCATAGCGGAATTTCCAGATATGATTCACTTTATAGAAACTTTTGATGTTGTCCGGAACACCCTCTCTCTGCAGGACCTCCTGGCTCTCCGGAATGGGAGTAACAGCATATATCTGTAAATCTAGGATTAAAAAGTCAAGGAGGAAACCCAACTTGGCAAACTCGGTGGAAATCTGGCTTGAGCTGAGCTGTGGCAGAGAGAAGAGGATGGGTAACAATCTGGTGTTTCCATTGGTTCGAAATCATTTTAAAAATTGCTAGGAAGGTGCCAAGAACTCAGTTGACAACAAATCATTTCTCAAACTGCAGGCCTTGAACTAGTTTTAGGTAGGTGATTCTGACAAAGTATCTGTTTAAAATGTCTATAACTTGTGAATTTATTTATCACTGATTTGTCTGTTTTCTTTCCTCCTTTTTTTTTTTTTTTTTTTTTTTTTTGTGGGGGTGGGGGGCTTTGGGTTGGATCTTAGGTACTTAGAATTACATTAACTGTAATCCTTGTTTAAGAGACACTCTTATCCTTAGTCTATGCATGTCCCCTCTTAATTTGTTTGTATAATAATGTATAAATACCCATGCAACCATGACCAAAGACAGGAACCCGTTGTGACAGTGATTTTTATTTACCTGTGTGATGCTCTGTGTCTCCAGCCTTCCCACACTTAAGCTATCACTCTCCCAAATCTTCTACTGATAAGCAGAGTGTTGTTGGTGTAGTTGATATTTAAAAAATTACATTAGAGGGGTATCATATTTACTTGTATGTTTTACACCTTCTTCTCTTTTCATCCTAAGAAGGACAGCAAAATCTTTTCCCTTATGGAATTTCTTGCTTCTATTGCATTTTATTTTCTACTTTGAAATGGTATCCATAATTATCAGTGGGAGTTTCTTGTCTTCTTTATGAACATAAGTTTCAGGAAGACAGAAGCCATCACACAGGAGTGCTGGGGTGAATTCCCTTTGTCTCTAATGCCTGTGTAATTTCATTTGGATTGCTTATATTTAGACAATGGGAGTTTCAATTACACAGCCATCACTAAAGGCTGTCCAGGATGCCATGGCTAAGAGTTCCCCCAAAGACACTAAGGTACCTTGTTTCCTTCCTTCCAGAATAAAAGTATCACAGGAAAAGGGGGTGAATGATATGTGCCAGTAAATATAACACTATCATTTCCTCGAACTGAAGCAGTTTCCACAGGATATGTTGGAGGAAAATTATTCTAAGGGAGATCACTAAAAGGAGCTTTAAAAGCAGGTTTGAGACACAGAAAAGTTTTAATTGAAAGGAAAAAATTCTTTACCAGAATCCTTAAGGGATTTCCTTTCAACTGACATTGTGATAATAACCAGAACATTCTGCTCAGAAGGAGCTAAGCTGACATCAAGGTGATGAGAAGGAGAGAGAGTGAGAACATGGCTATGGCAGAGGGGGCCAGAGGCTGAACAGCCTTGCACGAAAATGCGCTGCGGCTAACGGCCAGCGGCTCTAACTGCACTCACTGCAGCCCCTCCTAGGTGTGGATACACTGAGCTTCCGCCTGGAAGATGGTCTCATCAGGCTGATTGGCGTGCTGCATAGCGATGGCGTGGGGGAACTCATTCAGCATTCTCTGTTGGAAGGCCTCCAGCCTTTCGTAGTCATGCCCTCGACACACAAACTCCTTATTCTGCAGGAGAAATAAAAAAAAAAGAAATTAGAGCCATATAGTCGAGTGCATTAATTACAGAGAGAAGCCAAAAAATAGGGCACTGGCAGTAAGGGAGCATACGCCTCACATCAATAGACTGTCACAACAACAACAAATCCAAAACACTGACACAGTCTGAAAAATTTGCCCAGATATGAAAAATGCAGGGCAAGGATCATGAGCTTCACTTTCTACTGCTTTTGATAAGACTCAGTAGTATGTGCCAAGCTTGTGTGCATGAGGTGCAAAGAGGCATCTGATTCTCAGAGCACCGAAGTATAAAACAAAGCAATCATGTTCTCTCTGAATGCTAATGAGCACATGTGTTAAAGATTTTTTTTTTTTTTTTTTTGATAAGCTGGATATCAGAGTTTGGTGGGTGAATTCTCAATTTGGAGGAAAAGAAAGTAAATGCAATCTCCAAAAATGCGCGTTAATGCATTTTTTTTATAAAGGCCACAGAGATCAACACCGGATCCTCAACACTGGATTCCTACATGGAAAAAAGGAAGACTATCACCGTCTGTATTCCTGCTCTCAGCAGGGCCGGAATGGGAAACTTCCCTGCCGTAACAAACTGGGCTTGGCTTCCTGTAGCCGAGAGTCTTGTTAACTGGCCCAAGATAAGACTTAGGATTTTTAGGGCCTTGCTAAATGTTGGACGTTATTTTGTTTTGTTTTGTTTTTTGTTTGTTTTCTTTTACAAGATATAGATGCACTCTGTGGGCTGGGACTGTCTCTCATTCAGGCAAAAAATGGTGAAGGTTATCCTTGAGGTAGTCTAAAGAGCTGGAAAGATGGGCAGGTTTCTGGAAAGCACCTTTGAAGTCAGGTTAGATATGAGGAACTCTTCCTGACAGGTGAGTAATAATGAAGTTACAACTGTTGAAAACAGTCACTGACTAGGTACTCTGCATATATCTTATTTAACCCCAACAAACGTGAGGGGGTCATTCCCACATCCTGCCCCATTTTATAATTGGGAACCACGGATCAAGATCTTTATGTACTTTGGCGATGTGTATTAGATTCAAACTCAGGTGTGAGACCAAGGCCTGAGCTCTGTCTCCACTGAACATGGCTGACACATCCAGAAAAAACTCCTGGCAGCTATGGGGACCACGAAAGGTTGTAGGTGACATGCCCTAAAGATCTTTAAGAGAAAGAGGGCATGGTTCATGGTCTTGGGGAGCTAAGGCCCAAGGTTCTCAGAGATTCTTATAATTACACAAATGCCCTAAGGAAGAACTCTGAGTCACCTGGAAGAAGTCAGAAACCAGGGGGCAGGGGGCAGGGGCCTCAGGGTTGCAGCTGAGAAAAGGCAGGTGGAGGCAAGCAGAAAAAAAGAGCAGGGAATGGGCTCTGAAAACCTGCCACAATTCTTCACAAACCTCCAAATAAATCACAATCCTTTGGTAATACAGGCTAAGACAGACTACCTAGAAATCAGGACCCCCCCTCCCCCCCCCCCCGCACTAACAATCCCATATTTAAAACTTTCTAGATAAAACAAAGTATACTTTCTGATACTATTTTTTTAACATTCTATTCAAAAGATAATAAATTTGCTTGATAAAATAAGACTATACATATGATAAATATTCCTGCTTATTACAGAAGTCCCAAAGTAAGTATCTGACTGTTCTAATAACTGCAACATTTTTAAAGCAATGCTTAAATCTTAGAGCAGGTTGTAAAATCAGGGGTTATTCTAAGCATATAATCATTTAATGGTGTTAAAAAGTCATTCTGAAATAAAAATAAACTTGGCATCTGATATTGGAGTTGTCAGGAAATAAAAAAGAATTAAACATTTCTCCGATCAATACTTTTTTCATCACAGCTTTGAGATATAGTTCACATACCATAAAATACACCCTTTTGAAGGTTTTTAGTATATGCACAGAGCAACTATCACCACTGTTGAATTTGAGAACATTTTCATTACCTTGTAGAGAAACTCATATCCATTAGCAGTCACTCCTTGTTTCCTCTGCCCCTGCACCCCTATCCCCCACCCCAGCCCCTGGCAACCACTCATCTGCTTTCTGTTTCTGTGGATTTGCCTATTCTGGACATTTCATATAAATGGAATCATACAACATGTAGTGTTTTGTGACTGGCTTCTTCTACTTAATATATGCTACAAAGTGGCTGAACCACTTTGTATCATGTAACAGTATTTTATTCCCTTCTTACTGCTCAATATTCCATTGTATGAATATACCGTATGTTTTTCTATCTATAGGCTAACGGACGTTTGGGCTGCTTCCACTTTTATGCAATAATGAATAATGCTGCTATGAACATTTGTGTATAGGTCTTTGTGTAGACATATATTTTCTCTTGAGTATATACCCAGGAGTCGCATTGCTAGGTTACCTTTGTTAATACTTAAAAAAAAATTTTTTTTTCATTGTCTTTTTCTTTTGAAAAGGAAATACACACCAATGGTTAAAAAAAAAAGGAAAAAAAATCCCAAACAGTACAGGACATACAATGAAAAGCAAATGTCTCTCTCATCCTTGATCTCAGTTATTCTTTCCAAATCACTATGCAGAGATATTCTGTGCATAAAGAAATTGTCAATAAAGAACCCATTTTCCAAGAGGGTAAAAACTACTTAAATCGTACACTTATATAAATGTATTAACTTATTTCAACTTGAAAAATTATCTTGAAAATGATCACAAAGAGGAAATTTTTATTTATGTAAAAAAATTTTTTTAATGTTTATTTATTTTTGAGAGGGAGAGAGAGAGAGACAGACAGACAGACAGACAGACCATGAGTGAGAGAGGGGTAGAGAGACAGGGAGACACAGAATCCAAAGTAGGCTCCAGGCTCCGTGCTGTCACCACAGAGCCCGACACAGGGCTCAAACTCATGAACCACGAGATCATGACATGAGCCAAAGTTGGATGCTTAACCAACTGAGCCACCCAGGCACCCCCATGAAGAGGAAATTTTTAATGTTGAAATTTGCATGTTTTTAAATTGAAGGACAGACTGGAATCTGATTTCTTAAAAAGAGGTCCAGCCCCATGATTCTGAAGGGTGTGGTGCCTTTTAGAAACCAATAGAGGGTAACCCTTCTCTTTCATTTTGAAGAAAATATCATCTATACCTAGAAAACCTGTTTTTTTGTTTTGTTTTTAAAAAAAAATTTTTTTTTAAGTCCTTATTTATTTTTGAGAGACAGACACAAGAGTACAAGTGGGCAAGTGGTAGAGAGAGAGGGAGACACAGAATCCAAAGCAGGCTCCTGGCTCTGAGCTGTCAGCACAGAGCCCGATGTGGGGCTTGAACTCACAACCTGTGAGATCATGACCTGCGCTGAAGTTGGACACTCAAGTGACTGAGCCACCCAGGTGCTCCAAGAAAAGCTGTTTTGAAAAGACTAATAACATAGGTTGATTTATTCTAATTAACTTCCTAATAAAATTTATTCTATTAGCCAATTCAGTATTCTAATTTGCTAAAGTCCTTTTAAAATCGTGGCTCCAGGGGCGCCTGGGTGGCGCAGTCGGTTAAACGTCCGACTTCAGCCAGGTCACGATCTCGCGGTCCGTGAGTTCGAGCCCCGCGTCAGGCTCCGGGCTTATGGCTCGGAGCCTGGAGCCTGTTTCCGATTCTGTGTCTCCCTCTCTCTCTGCCCCTCCCCCGTTCATGCTGTGTCTCTCTCTGTCCCAAAAATAAATAAAAAAACGTTGAAAAAAAAAATTTAAAATCGTGGCTCCTAAACTACTTCTGTTTTTTTTTAAACTTTACACTTTTATTTATCACAGTTTTATTTACTAGATACACATTGAGTGTACTTGTTACCTGCACACAGAATTTGATCAGGGCCACAATATGACTTTTGTGGGCCTCTTTCTCTATAAAACAGTATCAAAAATCATACTGAGAGACTGATTTGGTATGAGGACAAATATATACCTAATAATCTAATGTATAATATACAATTTAATATATAACATTTTCTTCCATGAAAACAGTTCATTTTTCCCTTCTGATCTTTAAAAGAAATGAAAACACTTTTGAAGGCCATCTAAAATATTATGATCTGTAAACTCTGTACCCACTGTATGTAATGGATTGATTAGCCCTGAGTAGGATGTGGAAGAAAATGTAATCTTTTACTTCACTTGATTTTGAGCTGAGAGAAGAAGGGGGTCTGTGGCACCAGAGTCATGTCTGGACCCTCCTGTGGGGTCTCCAGCCCCTGCACTGCTCACAATTCTAGAATGTCCACACTTCCGCTCACTACCTGGATGCGGGCTACCTGCACTTGGCAGCGGGGTGCTGATCACAGTCCTGTGCTTAGTATGTCCACCTTTAAAACAGTCTTTCAAAGTCAGGAAGTATTCTAAACCTGTCTCTGTTTTTGACCCAGAATCAAGCTTTCCTCTGCCCATAGGTCCATCTGCAGAGTCAGCCTTTGGACCACGTACACCATCACGTTGGTTCCTTTTGAACCCGACAAGGAGATTTTACTTGCGTCTGCGTGGCACCAAAATAATCGGTCATTTCAATCAACCTGTCCTTTCCGTGTTTGTTCCATGTAATACTAAAATGAATTTTTGCCTATGGTGCTTGGATATTTTGGAATCTATACCTATATCTCTATTTGGTGTCTATGTATATATATAAACTTTATATATAAGTAAATGAATAAATAAATACATATAAAACTTTGATTATAAAAGGCAGATAAGTTAATGATTATTAAGCAAACAATGAAATCCAATCTTTCTCCTCTCCATTATCCTTCAAGTACCCCTATCCTATGTTCATTCATATGTGCTGGTAGTTAAAGCAAGATTCAGGGCAACACAAATACCAAAGTATTTGTATGCGAGGATTTAAAGTTTGTAATGAATTCACTCAATCTACAAATTATTCCAGATACTTCTCAGTTGCCTGGGGGAGGAACCTTTCCTCTCCCAACCAATGTTTTTATGTAAGTGAGTATATGTTATGCACTCAAGTATTAAATAAGTCTTCAAGCACGTAAGATACAACTTGGCACAATGTGAACCATGGTAAGAATAGAGTCAAATATTTTATGATCCACTAGGTACCTTGGAATATCTGGAAGATTTTCCTTGATGGAAAGAGTTTATCCTAGCAATAAATGGGATCTCTTGGTTGAGTGACATTTACCCTTTTCACAAAAGCGGTAACTGGGCTCTTCCCATGATTCTGGAGGGAGTTTCTAGAGGACATAGGACTGCAGGGTTTATGGTCATCTGCAGTGCCCCGCCATTTTTCTCTAGTGCAAGCTACGTGGAAATCACAGACTAAACAGAGCAGTAAATGTCAATCACACAGGGGAACAACTATAATTAGCAAAGACTACTCATAAAATATAGTCACCTTAGAAATTTAGGATGAAAAATCAAAGAAATGTTTGATAATTTGGTGAGTTATTCAAAACAAGGTAGTCTAGATTTAGTACACTGTCTACAAACTAAAAAGTTAAACAAGAATCTCTTGATATTATGGTCCTAAAAGGACAAAATGTCATTAACATCTTGATTTTCTTGACTGGGGTATCTATATTGGAAGTATAAAAGCAAATTAGTGTATTAACTTACTCTTAAGAAAAATGGAAATTTTTTCCCATAAAATCCAACTCTGAAGAACTCTGGTTCAAGGCGTTGCTGGTCCATGATTTTGTCATACAAAGAGGCTTCCATCATCTAGCAAAGCAAAGGAGAGGTTCTAATAATTTTATCTCGTCTTTCAGCTCTACTTGTTTATAAAAGAGGGTGTTTCTTCTATATAAAGGAGAACTTCTCTATCGTTTGCAGAAAAGAAGATTTCACTCCCTTTTTATGCTTTAAGGCAGGGATCAGCAAACTTATGCTGTAAATGGACAGAGAATAAATATTCTAGGCTTTGCAGGCCATATGGTCTATCACAACTCCTCAGTTGTGCAAGGCCCATAGGCTATAGCTTTCTGACCCTGCTTTTAAGAATCAAATATTATTACATGTTCTCATGAGAGAAAATAATTTCTAAGCACAAGGTCCATCAAGAAAATATTATCTTCACAATTAAATAACAAGTGACATGAATTAAAAAAAAAAAATGAACTACTAGAGGCCAAACCTTCCTGGAGAACTCTCACGCTGGATGTACTCACCTGTGGATCTGGTTCTCCTTGGTCACAGTAATTCAGGACATTTGGAAGGTGCAACCTTGCACAGGTTGGACAGGGATAAACCAAACCAAAGGAGACCCATAGTGCAAAGTGCTATCTGGGCTGAAAGCTCTTAAGTGTGTCTCTGACAATGTTGGAACTATGAAGCACATAAAGCTTATAGTTTTCCTTCCATGATATCATCCCCAGGGTTTATAGAGAAAGACTAATATTGCACTTGAAAACTTCCCCCCTCCCTCTGCCCCCCAGTAACAGCACCCCAAAGAGCAGTTGGCATGAAGTGTAATGCTTTGGGTTTATAAAAATCTTAGTGACTATGATACCCAAGGGCTCTCCTGGGTAAACATTGTAACCTCACTTCTGTTACAGGGACAGTATGCCAAGAGAAGCACAGCGACGTTTTTCTATCAAACTGCAGTGCCTGCCAGAGCCAGCCAGCATGATGGACTGAAGTTAAAACAAGGTTTTTTCTCTTTGGTCTTCATGTTAGGAGAAATAGTGATGAACTACCGACATGAAATACTACACCAGTAGTACAGGGCCGGTTTCTGCAGGTTGAGTGAGTTACTTGTGGGGTATGGGATTTTGCAGGCTGTTAAAGGTTTACAATATCATCTCTTCAACTGCTACCTCAGAATTAAAAGGGAACATCATAATCTGCTTCCCATTTTAGAAACCCTGAAGAGCTGAGGTGTTACAAGATGACACAAAACACTCATGACTCTGAAGAATAAGGATTTAACAGTGCAAGAGGGACCTGTGTGAATCGGAAAAGAACAGAAGGGACAAAACATTTCGTTCAGGGACACAGAATATTGAACTCCTTGGGCTCTTGGGTACTAAGACCTTGGTTTAGGTGTAGCAAATAAAACATATTGCTGAGGCTAGAGTGGACACCTATACAATTTAGCCCTCAAATATGTACAAATGGGTCAGCTAGCCATTTCTACTGTTTTGCTGTGCAGATTATGGGACTAACAATAGTATATTGTTACAGAGATCTGTGTACAAGTGAGAAGCTCTTGAACAGTGTGGAGATTTTCGTCAGTAAACTAAAAGAATTAATCATAGATTTGATTGCATATTTCAGACCTGATGTTTGTGCATGGATCAAGGGCTCACTTTTGTGCACTAATCAAAAGCATCTGCTATTTCTCTGTATAAATAGCTGAGTATGTTTCAGAGGAAAGACTTAAAAAAGCTTTCTGCAAGACATGTCGAGATGATCACAAAGTTAATTTCATAGAAGGATACTGGAAAGCTAATCAAAAAAGGATGCCATAGCCTGGTTAGGATGCATCCGGGCACCTTACCCTCATCTTGCTCAGGTTTCTGTAGTCATAGTAACTCTCGTACTGCTCTGCAATCTTCCGGCACAAGATGATGCCATTCTCCCAACACTGTGGACAAATACATGATATAAATGCTTGTGATCCCACAACATTTACTTATTTCCACCCAGAGGTCAAGGTGTAACTGCTTTCAGATCATCCAGCCTTACTTCTTAATCTTTATAACTTACCTTTAATAGTATCACTGCAACTTTAAGCTTGAAAACAGCATGCAATTAACATGCAAATTATTAAAACTCTTTAGGAAGTAAGAAAATATGATCCACCAGAACAGGCATTAACATATGGTGCAGAATCATTTTCTGGTGTCATTTCAGAGTCATCATCTTGAAATAACTACAGTTCCACAATGGCCAAGTAGATGAATAAATAGGCCCTCCGTGCTAAGGAGGGAATTACTACTGACCCCTAAGGCCCAATTATCCACAGCTGGCAAGCTGGATTCCTTGCTTGGCTCAATTGCACTTGTAAATTGTGAGGATCTAACCCAGCTGGTTAATTTCCAGCAGAAAAGCAAAAATTCTTTCGTCTAGCCCAAGTGTCAGCAAACTTTCTGCAAAAGGCCAGACAGTAAATAATTCAGGCTTTGTGGGCCACACAGTCTTTGTCACAACTACTCAACTCCACTGTTAAAGCACGAAAGCAGCCACAATGAATAAGCCTGTCTGTGTTCTAATAAAGCAATCATCTATGGACACTGAAATGTGAATTTCATGTAATTTTCACCTGTCAGATATTCTTTTTCTTATGGTACTTTTCAAACACTTAAAAATGTAAAAGCAATTCTTAGAATGTGGATGGTACAGAAATAGGCAGTGAGCCATCTGACCCAGGGGCCACAGTCTGTAATGTCACATCTAGCACAAACCCCTTGGAAGGGCCAAGATAAGCGGACAGAGATTTTATAACAGCTTATCCTACAGATGGAAACTCCACTGAAGGAGGATACAAAGGCATTTCCTTGCTATTAATGTAACAAATGATATGTCAGTATATTTAGATAAATAATAAAGGAAGATAGGAAAGAGAAGACACAGGAAGATAGGCAATTCCCTTGCATGAAATTATGCAATTATATTTTGTACAAGAATGACAGCCGTGTTTTAGTCTTCTGTTTAACCTTGGCAATTTGGAAGATAGATTTAAATCTAAGACACATATCACCAAAGCATCCAAATGTTCAAGTCAATAAACAACTGTGGTCAGATTCATAAGTGTTTTTTAAAGGGTACTGCAAGCCCTTGAAGAGGGAGACGGGGTGGAGTGAGGTGATGTGCTAAAGGACATCATTAGGTCAGTGAGGTTTTTCAGGACACCATGGCATCTCTAAGTATACAATGGGAGGCCGTAAAATTCTTTAAACAAAACAAGTGGGATGGGGCAGAACACATACCAATTTGGGAAGGCAGGTGAGGGGTGGTAACATGTTTTTTTAGAGAATAAAATACCTCCAGATCAGTGTTTCTCAAGGCATGGCCCCAAATTCGTACACATTGGAATCTCCTTGAGTCCTTGTCAAAGTTACAAAATCCCCTGCCCCAGGCCAGACATACCTAATCAGAATGTCTAGAGGTGGGACCTGGAAATCTTAACAAACTGCATGTTAACAAACTCTTGGGTGTTTTCAATGCATATTAAAATTTGAGGGTGCCTGGCTTGAGGACGTGGGCATCAGAAAACTAGAAATGAAAGGCAACATGACAGCAACACAACCACGTTGGGTGAGGCCACAGGTGGGTAGGGCTACTTACTTTGCCTCGGTCAAAGTTCTGGATGATGGCAAGATGCAGGTGTTCCTTGCGCTGCCATTCTGTTTGCATGGGGTAGGTCAGGAACTCTCGAAGGGGCCTGTCAGACCATTCCAACAGCTCATCGTATAACAGGAGAGTATAGGCAGCCTCTGCAAGCCAAGTGGGAAGGCAATGATTGAGACAGGGCCCCAAACAACTTCCCCTTGAATGGGGCTGGTTTAGAACAAAATGGAAAAAATATTTTCTGAATTTCATGATAATGAAGAAAATGTTCAGAATATATGCAAAAGAAGGTGATGGCTTCCCCTTGGAAGATAGAATTATCAGAGATTTGTACTTCCTCTTTTGGCTCCCTGTATTCATTCCCTCCCCCACTTCTTTCTTTCTCTTTCTTGCCTTCTCTTCCTATCCCTCCTTTTTTCTGCAATGCCTGTATGCTGCTGGCTTAATAAAAATGGTTAAGAAAATCTTATTGGAGATGGTTCAAAGAAATAGACATGCCTTTGATTGCTAAGGAAGTTCACTGGCAAATCCCTTGGGGTGAGACCATGGGCATCTTTCAAAGGGCATGCTTAGGAAACAACAAATGGTAACTCAATTCTTCTTGATAACAGAAGGCTTTAAAATTTGAAAATGGAGTTCAAGGATAGGGTCAGGGTGTTGGCAGAATTTAGGGCAAAGAAGCCAGAGAGGAGCTAAGTGCAAAGAAGAAAAAAAATCAAGCAACATAAGAGGGATTAGAAAGGGCAGAAGTGTTAGTATGAAGTGTGTGTGTGTGTGTGTGTGTGTGTGTGTAAGAGAGATAGAGACAGAGAGAGACACAAGAGAGACAGAGAGAGAGGACTGTTACATGTTATATGGTATGACCCCCAGTTGGCCCCACAAATCTTCAGTAATGGCTACTGAAGACATTACATGTTTGATATGGGATTTCTTGAAAAAAACATGTAAAGGGTGATATTCTGTATACACACATGAAAACGGTGACCTGTAGGCTTCAGAACAGTTGACAGGTAGTGCACTTAATAGAATACTTGCCATTCTGCAGGTCTCTTCATGAGTCTTAAATATGACCAAACAGATGGGGTTCCACTGCCACTGGCAAAGGACCACGATAACTGTTCTTTCCCTCTAACGTTGTAATAGCCAATTCATTTATTAAATTGAATAAAATGGACAAACCTTTATGTTATTAATCAATTTAATTACCACCCCCGTATGTTTCTTAAAAGATGTAATAGTAACTTTTAACACAGTATCAATAGTCATTATTGGTCTTCACTGACTTGCCTGAAGAGTAACTACACATAAAGCTCTAAAGTAGCATGTGGTCTTACTACTATGACTTGGCCATCTCAGTGTGTAAAATGTAGTTGTAATAAGGAAGGCTTGGGTCCCTATCACTTTTCTTTTGCCTCTTACATGTGGAAGTCCTGTGAGGCATAGGCTCTGGCATTTTTTCTTTTTAATTATCTTTGGTGACCTCAGTCTCCTGGCTTTCAGGGGTGACTGCAGAAGCTTTCCTGACCAACGAAGAATCACATTCCTCTCTGTTCAGTTTGCACACTGTTATCAATATGATTTTTTAAGGGGAAGGATCACATGGTTCCCCTGATACACAGTAGCCAGTAACTGTCAGTAGCTAACAATAAATGTATGCCTCTGAAAGCCACAGAGGAGGCTGGCCATGATCTGGTCCCTCCCAGCCTCTCAGCTCACATCTCCCATTGTCCCTCCACATAGTACAAGTAAGAAGGAACTTGCCACTGTTTCTCCTGGGAAGCCTCCAGCCTTCATGGTTGGAGCCCCTTGACCCAACTGTCAGCTCGTACAAGAAAGCTGTCCAAACAGGAATGGAGGTACCTTCTGTTAATGGGCACTGGCCACATTCTTGTGGAAGTTGAATGTGACACGGACAGAGAGAGCACCAGCTAAAGGATGTGGGTTAACTGGCAGACGCAGAAACAGCTGAATCACCAACACAATGTAGGTTGCCACGGAAGACTGCTTTTTTATGGGACAAGAATGATAATAATAATGATTGTCAGATCTGTGCTGTATCTGAATAGCTTTCCAGTTTTCTCTGAGACTTCCTGAGATGATTTCCTCATCTTTAATCACCCACCTATCCTTATAATAAACGCCAAGCACCTAAGAAAGCCCTATGCGTGTCTTTGTTCCTCTGTCTACACACTTTGCTCCTATCATGTCAACCATCCATGGTTCCCTTCACTGGCCACATGGACTGACGCCTGCAGTCCCTCACAGACTATTCCTTCAAGCTCTTCCCCTGCACTGGTGAATAACTCCTATTTTCTCTTAATATACAGCTCAGGAATTATCACTTTGTCTCTCATATTTCTTTTGTGTCTCCCCAACACCTGAGCATTCAAAAAATATCCTTGCAATTAATCCTTTTATAGTGAAAAGGATGAGAAGGACCGAGTGAACCCGTTCCCGCAGTTGAAGCTTTTCAGCTGCCCATGGGGAGTGACTTAAAGGGCAATGAAGGTCAAATTCATAGAGATGGAAAGTTGAATGGTGGATGCCAGGGACTGGGGGAGGAGGGGGTGCGGGGGAAAATGGAAGTTATTTAATGGTTACAAAGTGTCCGTGTGTGCAAACAAAAAAGGTCTGGAGATAGAGAATGGTGATGGCAGCACAAAGATGGGAACATACTTAATGCCACTGGATTGTAAACTTCAAAATGGTTAAGATGGAAAATTTTAGGGGCGCCTGAGTGACTCAGTCGGTTCAGCATCTAACCTCGGCTCAGGTCATGATCTTGTGGTTTGTGACTTCAAGCCCCACATCGAGCTCACTGCTGTCAGTGCGGAGCCTGCTTTGGATCCTCTGTCTGCCCCCCTCTCTCTCTGCCCCCCCCCAACTCACTCTCTGTCTGTCTCTCTCTCAAATACAATAAAACATTTAAAAAATTATTTTAAAAAAGATGGTAAATTTTATGTTACCTACATTTTATCACAATAAAAAAAATTTAAAAGCAGGGGAGGGGTGGGCAATGATGGCTTTTTAGTCCCTAAATTGCTTTCCAAATCATGCTTGCCCTGGGACAGTCCAGGGCATGGGCAGAAAATCAGGTGTGGGTATGCCATTGGGAAGTCCCAGAATACATGCAGGTTTGGCAAGCCATCAGGAGAGGCTGACAAATGACTGAATGGTGACACGGAAAGAAGTGAAAATAAATTACACCTGTTTCGGAATCTGCTTCAGGAAAATGATGATGTCTATCTGGGGTAAATGGTGTGTGTAAAGGAAGCTATAGAAAATTTTCATGAAAGAAAACGTATATACCTTTGAAGCGTAAGCAACACAGGAGACTACCGAGGCTGATTTTAAATACATTAGCAAACTGTAGATGTTTTATTGTAATATGTTGTATAGTTATTCTTCTGCATCTTTAGAAGACAGTATCATGCATTGAAGAGGGAAGAATGAATCACATCTAAAATTTCCAGCGATCTTTTAAAAAGTATTTATAATTTTGAACAAAAGGCATCACTGCATAATTAAACAGGGGCCATCCCCTTGACAAATATACAGTGAGGACAACCATATGTGACAAAAAAACATAAGAGAAAACTAGATATGAATTAGGAATGGAGAGTACGGTCACAAAAGGCTGCAAAGGGTTAGGCCATTTCAACAGAATCTTACAAAGAGAAAAGTTAGAAAAGTTTTCCCATTATTTTCACTTTCTTCAAGGATACACAAAAATGAACACAGAGAAGTGATGAATAAAATGTTGCATGGGGGAAGGACTTCTTTCTTATGACTTCGGGGAACATAAAACCTGCAAGTTCAGTGAACAAATTAAAGAAAAACAATTTTCCCATTTCTAAAATAGAATCAGATCTGGACTCTGTTTTGGAGAACCAAACTATGTCTAGTACGTAGCTGGAAAAGCTTGTCCTCAGTTCCCTCCCTCATTTCTTTTTTAAATGGACTTTAAAACAAGTCCACTAGGTGGTTTTCATAGCTAATAAAAACTAGCTTTACCATTTCTCTCAAAATATGGCTACTAACTACTCTAAAAATGGTCACTGAAACTCTCAGACAGCATACCTGCAAAATCTTAGTCTATTTAATCAAAACCATCAGCACATCTGTGTGAAGAAAGACTGGGGCTTCCTCAGTGACTCAGGAATTACTGATACTGAAGAAGAAAAATCTCTGCAGGTGTTAAATTTGAGTAAATTTATCGGTGATGCATTTTTTTAACCCTCACAGTGCTGCACACTAAACTGAGAAGACTAAGAAGAAGAAAACATCATCTCTGTCCTCAAGGAATTCACCTTTCAACTGGATATCTCTACCTACTTACCGACCTATCTAGGTACGTACGTACACACACACACACGCACACACACCTTATGTAACTATTAATAAAAATAATGTGATAAGTGCTTTAATGGATATCTGAAAAAAAAATGCACTGGGAAAAGAGTTGGAATCATCAACTCAGCCCATGGGAGAGGGGTGGTGGAGCATGGAGGGGCTGAGGAAAAGAAAAGGAAAAAAATTCCAGGAAAAGATGGTAAAGGAACACGTCCTTAAGGATGAAGACAAGGAATGTACAAGTGGGAAAATGAGACTGAATAGACAGGTGTTGGTTTTATTACGATGGACCTTGAGTAAAGAGCTTAAACTTGTTTTTTTGTAGAAGACATCAATTGAAAACAGTTACATCTAGAGAAAGGGTTGGTGAAATTGTTAAAGGGCCAGACAGCAAATAACTTATAATCTAGCTTGCAGGCCACATGGTCTTTGTTGCAACTACTCAGTTCTGCCTTTTGTAGCACATAAGCAGCCACAGACAATATCCAAGTAACTGAGTATGGCTGAGTTCTAATAGAACTTTCTTTAGAAAATCAGGTGGTTGGTCTGCAGTAGTTTTCTGCCCCCCACCCCCCTGCTCTAGAGAATAACTCTGGTGATAATTAAGAAACAGTCCGGGTGTGAGCCGATGAAGCCCTAACTCAGGCAGTGGGGTGAGGGTGAACAATGAAGAGGAAATGGTTTTGAGAGACTGTTAGGACGGGAAATCAATAGAACATCGTGAATGGGTGAATGGTTACTCGAGGGAGGCTGAGAGTTACCAAAGATAACATCAAAGTCTCCACACTCAGTAAACTGAGTAAACACAGACCTTCTATTAATTGATAGAGTGAAACTGTAGGCATTATTTAAATGCTGGCAACACACTCACCATTACAGAAAGGATTTCTTTCTTTTGCTTTTTTTTAAGTTTATTATTTTGAGAGAAAGCATGCGCATGCATGAGTGAGTGGGGGAGGGGCAAACAGAGGGGGAGAGAAAATCCAAAGCAGGCTCTGCACAGTCAGCATGGAGCCCGACACGGGGCTCGAACTCATGAATCATGAGATCACGACCTGGAGGTGAAACCAAGAGTCGGATGCTCAACTGACTGAGCCACCCAGGCACCTCGGGATTGCATTCTTTTAAAGCTGAAGGAGGGGCCACAAATCAGGAGTTCCTGGGAAGAACAGTGTGGCAAAGGACTAAAATTTAAGTTCCTAAATCCAGTTAAAGGGTTCTTATACTGCTTGTGATGTAGTAGGCACCTTGTGTCGTACTTTTCCCTGATTGTAACTAAAAACCTAGGCTCAATATATAAGGCAAGTTTTGGAGGATTCTGACAAGTAAATAAAAGGGGGTGGGCAAAGTAAGAAAATCAATATTCAAAGAATGACAGTAAAATAGTGTGGGTTTTGTTTGTTTGTTTTGTTTTTGTTTTTGTTAGCCTTTCTTAATCTCCTGGCTTAGCTTGTCCTGTCTCCTGGAACTACAAATGGAAATGTGCAGAAAAAACCCAAGCAAAGGTCTTCTGGTCAGAGGATTGAGGAAAGGATCTTCCTGTGGGATGGAGTACTTTTGAGCCTTCTACCCTCCTCTGAATCCCAGGAACACAGTGCACACCTGCAGTGGGGACAGTGAGGACAAACACAGTGGCAGCAGTGGCTTTGATGGGTTATTTTTTTTACATTCACTGCCTCGTCCCCAGGAAGACAGACTGTACGAAGTGCATTACAGTGTGTAGAGGGTCAAGGCTTGGCTTTGACTAATTGGTTCCAATCAAGCAAGAGTGCCAGGAAAAGGAATCTCTGTGAGGTAGGAAATGTGAGGACCATCACAGAGAGGAGGCATGTAGAGAAAGGCATTTTTATATTTGTTGTACAGTGCCCCAAGAAGCACGTACATTCAACAGATCAGAATCAACATAATCAAGATTCTGACAGACCTCTGGTCAGTTCCCAGGCTCTTCCTGGGTGACACACATGTGGGTGAGACCAGAATAGTACTGTAGAGGCATTAGAAACTATACCAACATCAGAATCACAACCTTCAGAAGGTGGTTCAGGACTTGAGGTTCATATCTAACTGGACCGATTGTCTGCTGAAATAAAAAAAGTCGATCTTCTCCAGAAGATTTTAACAGAACCCAGAGTATCATAATATTCAAAATGTTTGCGATAGAACCCAAAATTACTTGACATTCAAAGAAACAGGATAACTAAACACATCTCAAAGGGAAAAGGCAATTAATTAACAGATGCCAACCCCAAGATTCAGATGTTGGATTTACAGATAAATACTATGAAGCAGCTACTGTAACCATGCTCCTTAAAGTAAAAGTGAACACTCTTGAAGAGAAAGATACAAGTTCTCTACAACGAAACTGAAGCTACAAAACAAAATAAAAAGAACAAAAAAAAAACCCACAAAAAAGCAAAAATTAAACAAAAATTAAACTTTTACTGGAAGGCTCAGTAGCTGAATAGAAATGGCAGAAAAGAGTCAATGGACTTGGAAATGGATCAACAGAAATTATCTAATTTAAACAAGAAAGAAGACAAATTGAAAAACACATGAGCAGAGCCCCAAGAGCTTATGGAACAATACCCAAAGCCCTAACATTTATGTCTACTGGGGTCCCAAAAGAGAAAGAGTGGTGCAGAAAATATATTTGAGGAAATAATGCCTGAAAACTTCCCAAATTTGGAGGATGAAATAAGTTTACAAATTCAAGAAACTCAGTGGACCCAAACAGGATAAAGAAAGCCATGCCCATATACATCCTAAAGAAATTAGTGGAAACCAATGATAATGTCCTGAAAGCAACCAGAGAATATTATACATTATTTACAGGGAAAGAATACAAATGACTGCAGACCTCTCACTGAAAACCATGCAGGCCAGAAGACAGTAGAGCAACATTTTTAAAGTCCTGAAACAAAACAACTGTCCACCTAGAATTTAATATCCAGCAAACATATCCTTCAGGGATAAAGGTAAAATAAAGACATTCCAGATGAAGGAAAATGAAGAGAATTCTTCACCACTAGATGTACTTAAAAAGAAATATGAAGACAAGTTCTTTAGGATGAATGAAAATGGTAACGGGGGAAAGTGAGAACCTCCATGAATGAAGAAAGAACAACAAAAACAGTAAATATATAAGCAAATATGATAGACTATTTAATGTTCTTAAATTTTTAAAAAGAACTATGACCGTTCAAAGTAAAAATTAAGGCATTATCCAATAGGGTTTTCCACAGATGCACACATGATACTACATAGGACAACCACAACATAACGTTACTTAATTTGAAATGGCTAAAATACCAACTCTAAGTAGACTCTGACAAGTTAGGTATGTATTTTGTAACCCCAAAAGCAATCTCTAAAAAACGATACCAAAAGATATAGTAAAAAAAGCCAATAAACAAATTAAAATGGAGTGCTTAGAAATACCGATCCAATTAAAAAGGTCCCTTTTAAAGTGAAAATGCTTGAGTCCTCAGCTCGGATTCTAAAAAGCAAAGGAGTTTCCATGTATAACACACCAGTGTCCAGCCCACTTCCCCCAGCCTGAGCCAAAAGACAGAATTACCTGTGAAGTTTTGGGCTTTGAGATGCAGATCATAGAGTTTGTGGATGTAGCGTATATACATCTCTTCCTTGTTCAGTTCAGTCTTATAGAAGTTCTGTACAAAAGAAAACAAGTGTGGATAGTTCTTCAACAGTCAGGCCTGCAAACAGCTGCCTTTCACTCTGTAGAAGGTCTGTGTCTTAAACCAAGACAGTGGATGCATTTTTCCATATAAATGTCTTGTTAAAAATTAAGTAAGGAGGCCCAGTGTTATAGTTTTAATGCAACACTCTCTGTGGTAAACATTACCTAGCAATTACTGGATAAGCTGGTAAGTCTTGGGGGGGTGTTACTACCATTGATTCACATTTCTTTTGTACCCTCTATATTGTTTTTGATGGTTCTACTGCCTATTCAACTAAAAAAATATTTAAAATATATAACAAATTAATCTGCTTATTAAATTTGACCATCGATATTCAAAGGATAGCTAATTTTAGATTTCAAACATATTTTACTCTACAGAAAAAAAATGTTTTCTAACATCTTTGGTAAGGATGAATAAAAATGATGTAAAAGCATTTTTCTTCTCCTGAGGAATTATGTAAAAGAGGGTCAATGAAAATGCTCTTTATTTTTAAGGTATTAGTCTGCGTTTCCTACTTGTGTTACAGTTTCAGTATACCCGGACACATTATGTTGGCTTTTGAAAGGTATAAGCTATAAACATCCACATGTCTTCCTTCGGTGCACTGTACAAAGTACACTAGCCCTCCCTGAACTTAGTAAACTTGGAAACAAATGTACACAGCATTAGATTCCAGCACAAGCAGCATGCTGTAAGACTAAATGGGGCACTTTTTGTTAGCAGATCACTGTACATTACAAAATCCCTGTTCGAGTCTTCTGAACCACTATCACTATTGTTGACTGATCTTAGCTTGTATGGGCAAGAAGGAAAATGAACAGTGATAAGGGGATAAATCTGTTGACCTGAAGGAGTGATGGGTTTTCTTTAAGGGGGAAAGGCCAGGAATTGTGAAAATCTTTGAAACTGATTAGCGAGACAGGGCTCTGGCGATGAACCAAGCTAGCCAATGTGGCTGCTTAAATTGTACTTGGCTTAAAGCCCGAGGACCTTCTGTCAAATGTACTTTCTGTCCACTACCTAATAGGTGTCTATTCTTCAATAGGAGAACTCTTACAACCTTGAGGCACTGACATTTAGTTGAATGTATCATAAAATTTTTTCCTTCCAATTTATACCATTATCCTCCTCCTTTTCCTCTTGTCTCCTATAGATCTTGGCATTCTTTAAAAAACTAAGTAAATAATGCGATTCGCATCTCTCGTCTTATAACCCAAACCATTTTAATTAGCAGGAATTGGTGTACCATCAACACAAGTCTAACAACCTCACAGCGGGTTTTTTAAATTATTAAGGGATGATTTGCTCTAATAGCTTTCTGGTAAGAAGAAGCTTTCTTTGAGAACAAAATAAGTGATCGCTCTATAAATGAATCATTCTCCTTAAAGAAGAAGAGGAGGAAGAGAGGGAGGGGGAGGGAGAGGAAGAAGAAGAACAAGAAGAAGAGGAGGAGGAGGAGGAGGAGGAGGAGGAGGAGGAGGAGGAGGAAGAAGAAGAAGAAGAAGAAGAAGAAGAAGAAGAAGAAGAAAAAGAAGAGAAGAAAAAGCAGAAAAAGAAGAAGAAATTTCTCCAGTCAGTAGATGAGAATTTTTCATATATGTCTGGCAAAACTTGTGACACAAAGAACAAAATAATAATTACATTTCCTAGTATTAGTCATGTCAAAGATTACGCATTTTTACCAATTTAACACTACACTTTTAACTTCAATCTTGTGAAGGAAGCCAGAGTTCTCTGGAAGACAGTCTGGAAATAATCTTTCCAAAGAGTTGAGAAAAATCTCTAAGACGAAGTGAGTAGCTGAAGAGAACTATATTACCGCTACAAAGCATCAAGCACTTTCCATATGGACTAGAAGCTAAAAAGATTAGCTTCAAAGTTACGCGTTTGGTACTCTGATAATAAGCATTCTTGTGCTAGTTTGAAATTAGAACTGCTTTCAAAATGTTAACATTTTCTATAGAGGCTGTTCTTAGTCAGTGCAAAGCCAGCAGGCTACATTCTCTGTGTCAGCTAAATCCTGCTGGGGCCCCTGATTTTATTAAATCTCTGGCTCATTCCTACTGGGGGCTACACACATTTTGGGCAGAGCATTCACTCCTTCATCCAGGGAAACAATCTCTTCCATTCTGCCAGTTGAGGACATGAACCTAGAGTCTGTGCGTGTACCTGTTCACCTCCACACAGAAGACACTGTGGAAGAAGATGGACACAAGGGAAGGAGATTCTTCTGGAAAAAGGTAAAAGTTGTCCTTTGAGGTTATTTATGAGACTTTGTGACCAGTATTGCTGAAAAGCTGGGGTTAAAGAGACGAGCTAAGAAGACTGAAAGCTTACAGAGCACTTGGCTCTTCTTCCCAAACACTGATGCACAGAGAGGAAAACAGAAGCAGTTCAGGCTGAGGATCTCAAACGTGGCAACGGCTGGCAATAGCAGGCAAGACACTGGGGTAACACACAGAGGAGACTTAAAAGTAGGGATGACTATGCTGAAGGTTAGAAATGAGAGCTCAGAGGAGCGGTAAGTGGGCTGACCTCAAGAGTCTGGCCTAATGGCCGGAGGTCACTGTTGAGTCTGAGGACAAAAGAAAGCTGTGGAAGAAAGTGCACAACAAGATGTGGCCTGAGAGAGGACTCTTGAGTCTCACTATTTTTAGTGACTGATACTGGAGGTGGAGATGCAATACACGAATTCAAAGTGAGGAACGAGCAGTGGGTAATGTAAAGAAGGATGCAGGCAGATGTGCAGAGGCGAAGGCCAGTGCAGGGAGAAAACAGAGGAGGGGAACCAGTAACAAGGCAGTCCTAAGACAGCACAAGTCCTGAGTGTTGAAGATAGACTTTAGGGGGAATGAACAAAACAGAATGGAAAGACTAAAGCCAGTGAGCTAGAACAAGACAGAGCGAGAGTGGAGGCAAAAAACATTTCCAAGGTGCTGGCAAAGAGAGAACAGCCTGGCACATGAGTGATTCAAGCAATCAGAGTCAGGACAGGAATGTCTGTACAAGGACTTAGACTAGCTGGTGAGGTTTTGTCTGTTCTGCAACATAAGAAAAAGAAGCCATGGAACTCACAAATTTAGAACTGGAGGCAGTCACATATTACTGTATTTCAAATGTGATGAAGGGAAACTATCAAAAGCCTCACTATACCCTATATCAAAATATATAAAAAAGAATGTCTCTGTCTGGATATTCTTTAGCTCTGTGGTGAGAATATCACCCTATTTAATAGTTAGTGGTGAGGATATTTTAATACAATTTAGTATTCCAATTCCGGTTTAGCCTGTTTCCCTTATTACATAATATTTGTTTTACTCTTAAAAAATGTCCTGTTTGGGTGACAAATTATCCTGTCATCCTACTTATAATTCAAACCTTAACAACAGTGGTATTAGAAACTTAATTTGCAAACAAGCTAGAGAGTGAAAATTAGTGCGTTGAACACAAACTGTCTTTGGTCACAGAAGAAATGACTAATATTCATTAAAATGTGAAATGAATATAAGGAGGAGGACAGGAAGAAACCATCTACATGGAAGTAAAGATACCTTTATCTGGGGATACTGTGCCTTTTTCTAGGAAAGCAACCAGAAACTTCTGGATGGTAAAGTAGGGCCACAGGACAACACAGGGTATCACTCTGATCTCACAGTGCTGTAGGGGATGTGGTGGGAGCATTCTGCGATGTTCGCAGCTGAGAATTTTCTGGGACTAAATTGAACCTGAAGCTTGCTGTGCTTCTTTTGGAAACACTTTCTAAACTCTTCTGAGAAACATCCAGATAAAAGCACACTGCAAACTAAGAACAAACAAAACAACATTTCGATGAAAAAACAAACATTAGGATATAAGGGGAAAAGGGGGAATAGTTTACTAACCAGAAGGCTAACTGTGCAGCCAATCTTTTTGCCATCTACCTCTCCCATTTTCATGCAGTCCCTAAAAACAAAAAGCAATAGTCAGAACTCGGAACTTCCTTCCTAGGGGAAAACACAGTTTCTTCTTTTAAAGGGGTTGGGAAAAGTACTGTCAGAGCCCGGAGGCAATTTGCAAGTTGCCATTGAGTTGCCCTTGAGACAGAGGCTCTGGGGACCAGGAGAACGCCCCAGGCTGCATGATCTTAGGCGAGGTTGGAAGCTCAGACACTTCTGAGCACCAGTTTCTGCTGAGAATTTCACTTTGCAGAAGCACTATGCTCCCTCTCAATAGACAGGGTGCCCTAGGAGAAAAAGGAGTGAAGATGTGTTCTTATACACCTCCCTCCAGTGGGTTGAGAAACAGCTGGATGCCTGGCCATCAACAATGAGAATGAGGGTTCCCCTTTGTAAAAGAAAAACACCATGCGTTAACAGTTTAGATAATTTAAAAATCAAAAAAATTACATCTATGAAAGATAACAGTGTGCATTTCACACACCGCCCGACTTTCATAAGAAAGCAGGACTGTACAATTCTCTGTTATACTGTCTTCAGCCTAAAATCGATGGATCTCCTGGTTCTACGGCTGAGTCTAAACACCAAAAAAGATTCCTTTACTAATGAGACTCTGAGAACCTTCTCAATTCACTAAGACTTTGAAAGAACTGTCAGCCAAAACAAAAGGGAGGAAAAAGGGGGAAAAAAATCAAAAACTTAGAACCAGCTAGTTAGAAGTCCATCACCTTATTGCACAAGGTTCTGTGGTCTGATTATCAACTCTTTGAGTGATTAACTCAAGCGGAAAGTTGACTGTATTCTAACTCTTTGATTTTCTACCTGGAGCATAGCGCATCTGGGAAACATGGGACTTCGCTTACCTGTAATCTAACAACCTTTCCATTAGACGAGTTACAGTGGCAATTAATGAAACGCCACTCTCCCTCCATGTTTCCCGCTCAATTTTCTTTAGTAGACTGGAAAAGAAAGAACCCAGGGCATTTTCAACATTTATTTTTATCAGTCACCATGACAACCATTTTACTTTCATCAGTACCTTAAATGCCTTAGCAACCACTGCAACATCTCACAAGTAGCACGATTTGCAAACAATGTCTTACCTAGGATAGGGACCAAATAGTGGAATTCTAATCCAGGAAGCATTGACAAAGCAAATTGATTTTCAGATTATCCAAGTCATAAAATACGAGCACATGCATATAATCATATTTTCAAAATATACAAGCACCTCACAGATCAAAGACATTTCCCTCTAGCTTCTTTCTTACACTAACAGAGGCTTGAGCCTTACCACAGCAAATAACACTATGAAAAGCGAAAACAGGAGTACCTCTAAGTTTCCTTTAAAATAAGATCTTGGTTTATTCACATAAGAATGTTTTCCTACCTCTCAGTGGAATGCATCTTCATCCAGGCAATTTTACTGCAATGCAACTGCTAGAGGAAAATCCTTGTACAGACGGTATGACGTTTTGCGTTTTTTCCCTTCCCTTCACATTTGCCCACTCAATACATATTGTACTATCTGTGCACTCACTCAACAGTTTCATTCATTTTGTCATTAATCACAGAGGATTGTCTATGTGGTAGTTACAGCAGATCGATGACAAGTGCCAAACCTCATCTCTCCTCCTACATTTCCCCTAATCTTAAGCACCTTGGAGCACAGGCACTATGTAAACACAAAATAATAATAATAATCACAATAATTAGGATAGGTTTGACTTTCACTCCTGCCCCTTGGCAAATTAAGCATACACTTGGCAAAGGCTTTATGACTGAACTTCCCCCAAAAGATAAAAGTAAGAACATAGGCATGGCAACGTGAGGGTCATTCCCTTCCCCTCCGAATTTAATAATCATTTCTGTCTAAAAAATCTTGTTTCCCTTTCATCTTGGTTTCAGGAATAACTGAGAGAGAAAACATTTCTCACAAGTGCAATCTAACCCAATCACATATTGTGCTTAGAGGAAAAATAAATGTTAAAGAAAAAAGCTATTCTGCCAAAGCCTGCTTGCTTGCTTGCTTTTTCTTTCCTTTCTTCCTTCCTTTCCTTTCCTCTCCTCTCCTTTCCCTTCCTTCTTTCCTTCCTTCTTTCTTTCCTTCCTTCCTTCCTTCCTTCCTTCCTTCCTTCCTTCCTTCCTTCCTTCCTTCCTTCCTTCCCTTCCCTTCCCTTCCCTTCCCTTCCCTTCCCTTCCCTTCCCTTCCCTTCCTATGCTATGTTGTCTCTCAATTTTCCTTCCCCCTTCTTGCTATTGCCATTCCAGTGCCCAGCCTTCTGTCTTGTCTTCTCATCTGTTGCCTGTTCAGCCCTGACCATTTGTTTTTCTGGTTTATTCTGAACTGCTTCCTAGATTAAGTTGGGGGAGGGAGGGAGAGAAGTAGCACATGAAGGGATGGAGCCTGTCCTCACTAATCCCCCAGGAAAGGTCCCTAGTTTGTTTAAAATGTGTTTTCTTTAAAAACAAAACAAAACAAAACAAAACAAAACAAAACAAAACAAAACAAAATAACCTCTGAACAGCACCTGTTTTGAGCTTAAATGCCAAACTGGTATTGAACCAAGTAGTCAAATGAATGCCAAAGTAATGCAGGATGATGTAGAAATTTCCCCAAGTGACAGCCCACACCTCATATACTTTACGGGCTGAAAAACAACTCAAGTTAAGTAATAATCCTAAAAATACATAGAGACTTCTTTTGTGGGCATGAATTTCATTAATTTGCACAGCCTCTTGATGCAGTGAGAACTCAGAGCTACATAACCCTCTTGTAAGAAGAGGCACAGCCCTGCAGATCCCACTCCCTTGACTAATTCCAGACCCAGAGGTTAGAACCAAGCCTAGAACCCAATTCATCTGCAGCCAGCCTTGTTCTTTCTGTCCAGAAGCTTGTTCTCCCAGTTTACCTGATACAAACTGAGAAGGAGCACCTATCAGCAAGAAGAGACGAGTCTTTCTAGATAACTTGGGTGAGACTGGGTATTTTTATTTGGTCTATAATCATGCACATGGGCCCATGTTGAGTATACAGGGGAGTCCTCTGATAACAGTGAAGGGTGTTTTTTTTTTATTGCTAATTGATAGGCAATGGGCCTTCATAACACTGGAGAGCACAATAGACCACAGTCCTGTAGGATGACATTATGCTCAATAGGCTCTTACCCTATGAAAGAACATCAACAGGGGAGGTAGGATTTGACCCTAAATCTACTTCTCTATCATAATGCAATTGTATGGAGGCCATCAAGCCTACATAAAACATCTGTGTCTGTCCACGCTCTTCTTTTTAAAAATTTTTTTAAATGTTTATTTATTTTTGAGAGAGAGAGACAGACAAGTGTGAGCGGGGGAGGGGCAGAGAGAGAGAGAGACACAGAATCCAAAGCAGGCTCCAGGCTCTGAGCTTCCAGCACAGAGCCCAATGTGGGGCTCGAACTCACAAACTGAGAGATCATGACCTGAGCCAAAGTCGGATGCTTAACCAACTGAGCCACCCAGGCGCCCCTGTCCACACTCTTCTTAACCCAAAGTGTTAGATGCCTAAAATATGTATTGCATAGCTAATGCTCTGTCTCTAAACTAAAATTAAACTAAAACTAAATCACTAAATAAAGACCCTCAAAGAATCTGGAGACTTATTTAATTATTTAGAGCAACATATGAGGAAGAAGTGAGAGTGATGGTATCTCTTCTGGAAACCCTACTGTGCACTCCTACAGCATAGTCACTGCAGTGCCCCCAGCCCTAGCAGAGTACCTGGCACAGGGAGCTGCTCGATAAACGAAACCCAATGGGTGAACCAAGTGGAGCCAAGGGAATTAGAATTTAGTTCTGATACTCTATTCGGGATATATCACTATTGGTGTCTATGTCCTACAATTTCAGCATTATCAAAAATAATAAATCCTGACTCCTACTTATTTCAAAAAAATGTAGTATGGGTAAATGAAGATAACATTAGGGTTGATGAAAGGCAAAGTGAGCTCTTGGGAAGGAAACTGCTACACAAAGGTCAAGTCTCCTTCTAAGGAGGCTATCTGGGCAACTATTACATTTTAAGGAAGCAGTGAGCTACATTCAGCTTCCAAGCAAATTTTATGAAGTTTCAGATATTAATTACAGAGAGCAAATGAGAGCCTGTATCATTATGTTCCTAATTCATAACGTGTGCAGTGACTCAAGGTGCTTATACTAAGTCTTTGTGATTTCTATTGCCAAAAAAGCATTTTATTGTTTCCTGAAATACAGCTAGATTTTCACTTTCTTTTCTGAGCTCAGGTGGTAATGATATTTAATTATTACTTTTAGGTTTTATTTAATCCCAATATGCTGAATATAAAGGCATGAAAGAAAAATATTTATAGCAACATTTCTAATAATGTGCTAAAAATCATAAAAGAGAAATAATCTCCATTGAATGAATCAGGCACCTTGAAACAGTCCTAACTATAGACGCTTAATATATTAATTACTAGTTTGATTCTAATGTCAAGGTACATCTTCTATTTCAAAGCTACATTTATACACAAGCAATCCAAATTGCATGCTATAGGCCTTTATTAAAGTAGATAAGAGGCACTATAAAATGATGTATTTATTAATCTTGTGAATTTATTATACATAATTAATCACAAATCTCAAGAGATTCATTTCACTTACTGCTTTCTCATTTTAGTTCTTTGTTCAAACCAAGGACTAGTAACTGAAATGAGAGCAGTTTTCAAAGGCAATTTATTACACTGGATGAGGTTTTAATCAGAATTCTTGCTAAACTCCAGCTGTCATGAAATACAGACGCTTTGTACACTAGAATGAATGAGGGCTTGGTGAATAATTACTAAAAGTTCCAGTTTAATTATAGTATCAGAAGAAAATGGTTTTGTTTAGGAATCAGCAGAAAGAATATATTTTATCATCACCCACCACCATCCTAGGAAATCTGTATACCCCTTCTTGGCTTTTCCTTTGAATGTAATTTTCTTAAAAGCTTCAGGGATGATTTTCAGTCAGGCAAGTTTAAATCTATCAGTCACTAATAATACTTTGTAAACCTGTATACTAATATATCTACTTTTCTAAATTAATCATAAAATGAATTATACAACTTTGCATTTGGCTATCAGTTTTAAAGCATTAATAGTTTTTTTTTTTTTTTTTTTTTTTAAGTAGGCTTCATGCCTAGTGCAGAACCCAATGTGGGGCTTGACCTCACAAACCTGAGATCAAGACCTGAGCTGAAATCAAGACGCTTAACCGAATGAGCCACCTAGGTGCCCCAAAAGCATTAATAGTTTTACGTGACACTTAGGCACAAATACAAGTAAGAGTATATTTTGTAATAGAAAAGGTATCGCTGAATTATTTTTGCACTTCTGAAAGAAGTGCAAACATTCTCCAAGCACAATGAGGTAGTCCTTCCTTCAAATAGAAGCACTTTATCAATATTCTAGGACTGAAAATGACTGAGATCCACAGAAAATGTAGAGAAAACAAGTGTTAGAATTAAACTCCTAAAATACTAAAACACTCTCACATATCCTCTCTGGCCATCTCACACAGTGGATGAAACCTTGGTATAAGCAATTCATCCTGCACTTGGTCACATTCTGCCCTTCTGTCCATAAGGACAACTTCAAAGTCTCCTTACAGCACTCTTGTGGTATTTAGCCTCCATTCAAATCCAAATTAGAGAATTTACTAAAAATGACTTGCTTCTGTGATATTCTAATAAGAAACATTCAGAAAGCAATTAATAATGGTGGGTGAGCAATGGGTATCGATGAATTAAATCAAGTATTGAAAAACATGCCAACTATGTTAGTTTCGCCAACAACAAATCAGCCAAGGATATCTTGCTTTGGAAAGCATTGCACAGGAACTCGAGAATCACACCATTTCCCACGCCCCGCCCCTCCCACCACCCCCACCGTTAACCCTACTTAAAATCATTATCTTGCAGCCTGGTTTTAATTCTGGGGCTTGAAAAGAGTGAGATTTGTTACATAACACATGTGACCTGACCTCATCAGAGATTAAAATAAGGAGACGTGTCTAATCATCAACACAATAAGATCCATTTGCCAGAGTTCGGCAATTATCCTTTATTTCACACTCCACAAAGACAAAGCATTCCTGCGAGACCCAAGCTGTCTTTGCAGCTCTCAGCCGCTAAACGCGGACACAAAATCCTCTGGATGGAATCAACATGAGATAAACATATTACTCACATACTGTTGAAGAGCTCACGGTATGTTTCATCACCTTTGCCTTCTGACATCAGGCTGTCCAGTTTGTCAATTAGCTTAGCTTCCACCTGAAACATACCCAAATATTACTCCCTTTCTTTCCCTTCACAAAGTGGGATTTCTAGGCAAACTGAAACATACTCAAGTCTGCAAGGGAAAAGGCAGTGAATTTTGTGAAAGCAACATTATCATAAGCTGCGGTTAATAGCAGATATCCCCTTGGAATTCTAGGGGCTGATTTAGATAGAGTAGCACAACTTCAAACTCCCGGCAGGGTAGCGTTTGCTGCCACCAAAGACATCTATCTATTTGTTGACTCAAACACAAATGCTTGCAGCCCCACTTAAACATGTGAATTTTTTTAAGAGCTATAAAAACTGGCAAGTCCTACTTATTTATTTATTTTTTTAAAAAAATCACTATATGTGTAAGAACATTAGCAGAGTAACATACCCACAGACGTTAATTTAAATCTTTGATGTGTTTCATGTTTTTTTTTTCTTTCTCAAAACAGTTCGAGGTTGCCCTAAATCTCTCTGCTCAAGATGAGAACTTGCCTTATCCATGTACAGATGGTACATCCATAGAAATATTCTAAGTCAGCAATAAGCTACATGAGAGAGAAAGGACATATTTCCTGAAAAACTGTAGTCAAAACATTTATATCTTCGAGAATGTAAATCCTTTAGGCCTTGAGTATCAGAAAAAGCAGAAATAGCCCCTTCATCTGTCTGAGGCAGCAGAGACAGAAAATGAAACACCCCTGCATGGCCAGAGAGAGGTAAGCAATGACAGATTGGGAGGGATATGTGACATTGTCAAAGGACTAAGCTCAGTTATTCCTTTGAATCAAATTCTAATAAGGGTATGAAGACAAAAGGAAAGGACAGTGGGGTCCCCCCCCAACACGAGAACAATTTTAAAATAGCCTTTTGTTCAGTGATTAGCTTTCTTGAAAAGAAACGTAGATATGGATACAGGAGAAGGCCATGCTTCTGGCAGTGGGAGGGTGCTGCGTATGCATTCAGCTTGCTCAGACCCTTGACAATCATTTCTAAAATTTGAGAGAGGCTTCACTGGGAGAAGCATGAAGGGGGCGCCAGATCCTCCACACAGGTGAGCGTGTACAAGTTAGTGCGGGACAGCGCCCACAGAAGGGAAGCCTACCGTCTCTAACTTGAGTAACCTGGCACTGCAAATCAGCTGATTTCTTACGTGATCTGATTTTGTAATAAAAACATCTATTCTTTCCAAAACTGGAGCAGACCTAGCAGAACCTAGTCAACGAGAAATGATAGGCTCGTCTCTTCAGAATCTCCTTTGCAAGAATTTCCACTGCCTTCCTGTTTAAATTAATTCTCAATGCTTCGAGCAAAAAGCAATAAAACATTCTGTGCACCAAATGGTCAAAGCTAAGCCATTCACCAAATGCAATGTGTGAACCACTGAGAGGCCAATGATTTTAAGAATCGTTAACCTTCCAATTCCTCTGTGTTGTGGCCAACTGGGAACAAAAAGAATCTCTGCCAGCTCTTTAACAAAGACTTGGAAGTTGCAGAATTTTTCAGCTGAAAGGGATTTTAGGGCTTCCACAGGGGCTCGGGGGAACACGAACTGGAGAGGTGACCAAGGCCATATGAAAGGGAGAAGGCAGGCAAGGCTGGAATCTAGGTCCCTTGAAAGCCTGTTCGATACTTATTTCCCAACTCAGAGTGGAATCTGGTAGCTCAGAGAAGTTCAAGCAGAACTGAGACTCTTTCTGAGAAGCGTGTCTACCTACCTGTTTAAAATTGCCGGTCCGTCTCTGCTCCCAGTCCATCATGTCATGAAAAATAGGAATCATGACATTCCGGAGATCTGGCTGTGGTATCAAGGTCACTTCTAGGAAAGGGCCAATCAAGGCAGGGATAAAATGAAGCTTGTGCTCTCCTAAATTGAATCAAACATTCAAGTTTCAGTATATCAATCTTAAGATTTCAGAAAATTTATATTATTCAATTTATTTAAAATGATTGCTAGGAGTACATGCAATTAGAGTTCTCTCTCCAGGCAAGAATATATTTCCCTAAGCAGATATATAAACAGTAAATTTCCATATGTTGATTAATATTTCTCCATCATTTTATATTAAAAAACTAGGGATTTACTTTTTCACAGTTAAAAAAAGCTGTAAGATACCATTAAAAATTACACCACAAATGAAAAATGAATTAAAATGACACCAAAAGTTAAATCATCAGGAATTGGTTATGTATACTATTATATAGTCACACATTGAATTTTTTATGCAGTCACTAAAAATGAGGGTTAGGAAGGATAACAGGCCAAGTTTCTCAATGCGATTAACCGAAAAAGCAAGGCATAGGGTGCCTAGGTGGCTCAATCGGTTAAGTGTCCGACTTCAGCTCGGGTCATGATCTCAGGGCTCGTGAGTTCAAGCCCTGCATCGGGCTCTGTACTGATGGCTCAGGAGTCGGCTTCAGATTCTCTCTCTGTCTCTCTGCCCCCTCCCTGCTCGCTCGCTCTCTCTCTCACAAAAATAAATGAATGTTAAAAAATTTTAAAAAAGAAAAAGCAAGGTAAAATACAGTATGGATGGGTATTTCCTTCGTTAAAAAGACGAAACATGTGTGTGTGTGTGTGTGTGTGTGTGTGTGTGTGTGTGTGTGTGTGTGTAGTGGTAAGTAGTCAAGAAGATTTATCCCCTAATGTTAACCACAAAGGTTATTATCTCTGGGTGGTTAAAATAATAGGCACTTTTTATATATGAAAAAAGTGGTCCATGCATATAATTTTTCTTATGTTTTTAAACATAATAAACACACAGCCTAAACAAAAAAGTAAATGGTAGTTCAAAAAAAAAAAGAATGTAACAATTTTCTAAAAAGATTACAGTGTAACGACAGTGAACTCAAAATGGTATAATTACCAAAGTACACAAAGGTATGGTACTGATACTTCCGAGGAAAGGAAGGTAGAGGGTGGGGTGGACACAGATGATTTCATCTAGCAAAAGAGTGTTGACTTCAGTTCATTACACTAATCATCTATGTTAAATCTCAGAGTTTCATTTTGATAATAAGCACTAACTTTTAGCATCTGAAGCATGTGACACTGAAAGCAATCATTTAATAAAACCCATAGAACAGGTTAGGAAGCCAAGCAGAAGGGAGCTGGCTTCATGCAAGAAGATAGTTTCCCCTTATTCTTTTCTACCTTTGGTCTTTTTTTATGCAAGGGTCAAATATACACAAATTCATACCATTCAGAGTTACTTGCACATTTTGGAGTTACATACCTTTGCATTAATTATCATTTCCTCTATTTTGTTTTCTGTACTAGAAGGCATGAGTGTGGCCGAAGAGCTTGGATATATATAAATCCGGGGTGCAAATATGGACTTTAAATTTATATTGGCTTTAGAGGGGTTTTTAAAAGAAAATGAAAGGAAACATTTGGAGACTGGGGGGGAAAAATGATGGATGAGATCAAAGACAGGCAAACCCAAGCAGGTGTTTGTAAAATCACTGCGTTTTGCGATTGGAAGGTGCCTAGAAACAGTTCAGCAATCTTCACCATGTGGCTCCCCATCCCTTTTCCTCCATGCTAGGGACATTAGCAGGACACAAGCCACACCCCCCAGCCTATCTGAAAGTCCCTATCCTTTCCAACACTGAAACCACACAGTCTTTTCCTTTCTCTTTCAGGTTTCATTAAAAGTAATTTGTTTCTCACCATCTCTTAATTACTTATTCATACCCATTATGTGTGAGGAATAAACTTGGCTTATAATTCCTTTTGCTCTCCTACCTTTCTTTGTGATCCAGGTACCATTTTATCTTTCCCAAGGGACTCCTTAGTTCTCCTCATTCAAGCAAGAACACCTCCTTCTTATTCATCAGAAGAAACTTCCTTATTAATCTAACCTTGTACACTTTCCTCCAAAAGAATGAGTCCTTTCAAGACTGAACAAGCTCACTGTGGCAGAATATAGAGAAGTGTCAATCCCTGGTTCTTCTCCCTGTATCTCCCCCATCCTCCCAATACACACATTTCAAGCAGGGAACTAGCTGCCAGCTTTTGGGATTGCTTTCCTCAGTTATTTTTATCAGGGCAGAAAGCAGAAGGAACCTGAACTCAAAAACTCATACTGTCATTTGGAAAAGCCTAACCTACTCAATGCTTATTCAAGATATTCTGGCAAAAGAGGGGAAGAAAGAGAAACAGGGAAGGAGACTTCCAGCCCATCCTGAGATTAGCAGGCCTTACACCCATTCCATGACTCTGCCCCTAGGGGATGGCCTCAGAGGTTCCAGGTCTACCATGGATGCTATACCCTCACAGAGCCATGGACTGAAGGGACCATATATGCATCATGTAACCAATAACCAGGAGGGCTTCCCCACGGTTTTGAGACTGTGTAAGATACCAAATCTTTGCACAGCCTTTGGGTATGTGTGGAGGAGGGGTAATAGAAATGGCAAGAACGACAAAATAAAACCAAATTCCCTGCCAGCCCGAATAGTCCTCCCTGGCTTGGTGAAATGAGATTCAGAGCTGCAACATTATCATCTTCCTTTTTAATCTTTCCTGGGCCTGGCATCCTTTGGCCCTCTCTAATCAAGAACAGCATTAGCATGCACTTACTTTATTTATCACTGTTTGCCCGAGTATTTTTGAATCTCCTTTAAAAAAAAAAGTCTTCTATTTATAGACATTTTATAACCTGATTTGCTTCTTTGAAAAAATTTTTACTATGCATTGTTTGGTGACAGATGATGACCACATTTATCCTGGGGAGCACTGAGTAATGTACAGAATTGCTGAATCACTATGCTGTATACCTGAAGCTAACATGACTGTATGTTAATTATACTTCAATAAAACATTGTTTTTTACTATGAAAAAACTTAAATATACATAAAATTATAAAGAATAGTAAAGCAAATCCCCACATACACATCATCTAGCTTCAACAATTACCTACATGTAAAAGAAACTTGTTTTCGATGTTTATTTGAGAGATGGTGAGAGACAGAGCATAAGTGGGGGAGTGGCAGAGAGAGAGAGGGAGACACAGAATCTGAAGCAGGCTTTAGACTCTGAGCTATCAGCACAGAGCCTGACGCAGGGTTCGAACCATGAACTGTGAGATCATGCCCTGAGCTGAAGTCGGACGTTTAACCGACTGAGCCACCCAGGTGCTCCATACAATTATCTACATTTTTGCCAATCCTGTTTCGTCTATCACCGCAACTATTTTCCCCCCTCTAGGGTACTTTAAAGCAAGTCTGAGATATATCATTCTACTTGTATGCAAATCAGTAAGCATCTTTAAGGTAGGACATTATTATTTACACACACACACACACACACACACACACACACACACACACACACACAGAATTACAATGCCTTTACCACACCTAACAAAGGCAAACAATAATTCCTTAATCTAAAACTCAGCCTAAATTAAACTTTCTCTGATGGTCCTAAAACATGTCATTTATAGTTGGTTTCTTCTAATCACAATCCAACTAAGTCCATACAGTCTATTTTGTAGCCTGATTTTCTACTGACAGTAGACAGGCCACACCTACATTTAAATCACTATACAGGAATGCATGAAGGTAGCCTTATTTGCTGAACACATAGTCTGGGAACACAGACCCTATGCAAACCTGAACAGGCTCTCCACTATAGTAAACCTAAATCCTCCCCAATCAGCAAAGCAAAATTTTGAGCTATGTATGACAACAGCAAAATAAACTTTATTTAAATGATTTCTTTTTAAACTGAAGATTTAGTATACTTTCCCCATCTCTAATTGTCAGCCACATGGTCTTGTTTTGAAGTATTTAGGGCATCTGCTACTTGGGCTGCTGGAGTTTTATATTTATGGGCACAGAACAGCCTGTTAGGGAAGTATTGATTTTTCTACAGCAGTTACAAGACGCTGTGTTTGCAAATGTGGAAAAAAGAGCCCACTTTATATTTAGTAAGAATGTTAGTTCAACTAAAAATAGCAAGAAACAACTTAACCTTGAAGCATGATGAATGCCAAAGGTGGGACACAGTAGTCAAGACTAGCTTCTTTCTTTGTAGACTATTCTTGTAAATATAGTGCTAATGTATAAAATTGGGGGGCGGGGATTTATGCCTTCCCCCTTCTCTTTCCCCTTGTCTTGACAGAACATTTTTAGTCCTTCCACTTGGAAATGAACACATTTAAGAAAAGGTATTCGCTTTTCACTACTTGGTCTTTACTCTTCAAAAGTACTTTATCAAAACCACAGGGAGATACCACCTCACACACCTTAGGACGGCTATTCTCAAAAAGAGAGAAAAAGAGAGAAAAGAACAAGCGTTGGCAAGGATGTGGAGACAATGGAACTCATGTGTACTGTTAGTGGGAATGTAAAATAGTACAGTCACTGTGGAATACAGTATGGCATTTCCTCAAAAAATTAAACCTATAATCGCTATATGGTCCATTGTTCATAGGTAAATCTAGGGATATAATGATCAGATTCGGAAATCGTACAGCTTTGTGCTTAAAAGCAGACAAAATTACATGTGCCCTTTATTCCTTGTCCTCAACAGAATGGAAGAACCAACTTGTTCCTAGCATATGAAAGAGTTTCCACACTTCTAGGTAAATATTAATGACCAAAATCTGATTGAAAAATATTGTTCAGGGGTGCCTGGGTGGCTCAGCTGGTTGAACATGTGACTCTTGATTTGGGCTCAGGTCATGATCCCAGGGTCATGAGATCAAGCCCCTCATCAGGCTCCATGCTCAGCATGGAGCCTGCTTAAGATTGTCTCTTTTCATCCCTCTCCCCAGCTCTCCCTCTGTCTAAAATAATAATAATAATAATAATAATAATAATAATAATAATAATTGTTCAGTAAAATTTTGTTTCTGTATTAGACTAACTGGGTAGTTTCAAATGGCCAAAAATGTATTAATTACTCTGAGTATTATTTCCTTTCTGCAATTTACTTTCTAATAGTTAGCGTTTTTTATATCTACTAAAAATTACTGAGGATCTTGATTGATAAAATCATAAAGCTTACTTGCTTTACTAAAACATGGTGATTGGTTTTTATCAAGATTTTTCTTGTCTCACAGAAACTGGACAAAAGGTTTAAAATGTAACATTTTAAAACTAAGCTCTGTACAGACATGGACCAGTTTTGTTATATCTCTCCAAATAACTTGCACATAGCCAGGGCTTTATGAATTATGTTACATTGAATTTGTTGGCCTGTTCCATTAAGAAATGGGCATCTATAATTATCTGAATAAAATCTTTAGCATTCTAAACACTCAATGTGACATCTTCCATAAACCAAATTGTAATAAATATATTTTCAGATTGCTAAGTAACAAGCTGAATTAAGGTTTCTAAGGGGTGTTAAAATAGCACTTCGAATCCTTAATTTTTCTTATCATTTTGTAAAAATTCATGTCGCAAGAGAGGCTTTAACACTTCTAAACATTTCCCAAGTCTAGTTGTTGTACAATAGCAGTGACCTTTAAAATTCACCTTATGTTTTGGAAGTCTTAGAAAAGTCAGGACACAACTCCAGGGAAATAATACAAAAACAAAGGAATGAGGTGAAAAGTTACCCTCATCTTGTATTTGAACTATGTCATGCTGGGAATTTGTATTGAGTATAATGAGCCTTTTCTAACAGACTGCTAGAACTAAGCTAGAGCTAGTCTTTAGGGCTGGGAAAACAAAGAAAGGGGATAGTATCTAAAGCAGTGCTTTCCGATCCTTAGTCAAGAATCATCTGGAGAACCTATTAAAACACAGTTGTGTCCACTCCCAGTGATTCCGTTTCAGTAGGTCTGGGGTGGAGCCAGGTCATTTGCATCTCTCACAAGCTCCCAGTGATGCTGCTGGGGCTCCAGGTCCATTTGAGTACCGATGTTCTAAAGACTACTGACATGATCATGTGTTGGGGGGATCCATATGTTCCAGAGATTTTCCACATTGTCTAGATTTTTGAGCGAAACAAAGAAATAATTTAACACAAAAACCAGAGAGGTAGAAATATTTTTGTTTTAAGGACAAAATAGCTGGGGAAAGTTTATCAAGTATATCATGAGATCATTAGGGAGACTAAAGGCACCAGCTTTATTTAACAAGCCCATGGTCATGGCCCTAAGTGCATAGCTATCCTGGCTTGAGTAAAGATTTATGTGGAAACAACCACATAACCATTAGCAAGGCTAATATTCATCTAAAAGGGAAATCTGCCATGTTTTCTAACATTCTGGTAACTCAAACGAATCTGTCCTGGTTTCATCATTTGAGCTCTGACAAGGATTTAATCAACCACAACAGCATTCCAATGCAGCATTCTTTGGAAAACATCTTGTTAAATTAATGCCAAATGCAATATGGGCAGTACAGGGCTTTATCTGCTTTTGAAAAACACCACAAAGAATTAACAAAACATAAAGACTGAGAGGGGTACTCATCAAGTAAGACAAACTGATGCTATTTTTTGAGCTGAATCTAAAGATACATCATAGACTTCTAGCTGGCCTTAGACAGGTGGAGATTGCTTTCAAGATGCTAACTCACTTATTTGCTGAAATCACCAGCAAGCACTGAACAGGGGGTTCAATTATATGTAAAAAGGCTTCCTCAAATTGCTATGAATATCACTATGTATATATACAGATCCTGGTCAAAAATCATTCTGTACATGAAGTAAAATGATAATGGTTCTATTTTCATTTACAGAAAACAAATCCTGCCATTTCCAAGTTGTGCTTGGATGAGCCCAAGAGAAAAGATACTTTTAGATCATTACATATTCAATTCAAATAAGCCCATCACTTTAATGAATTGCAAGGAGAAATTTACAATGCAGTAATAGTAAATGAATACTATAAACTTGCACAATTAGCATACAAAATTAAATAAGTTGGATCTCTATAAAGAAACCATATGCCAATGAGATTGTAAAACAATTTATTTTCCAAATATTATTCTTTTCCATGCAACCAGGTCAGGGTCAACAATTTACTATAGTAATACGCTCTATCTGCTGTGTCATAACAAAACGGAATCTAATAGTATCTTAGCAACTGCAGATGCTTTAAAATCCTTCGGCTATACTCTTTATGATATAGATCCATGCTGTCAAGTTTTTAAGAGTACTGGTGCACAAGCCAATGCTTCATCAAGTTAATTCTAAATTTGTTATGATTCATAGCCTCAATTCGGAGTTCTAGAAATTTTGAGTTGTTACAATCCCAAATTCTGAAAGATTAGCTCATTGCTAAAAATGTATTATTGGAGCATTGGTAGATTATAAAATTTATCGTTCATGAATAATGAAACACACAAAGGTAAGTTGATTTTTCAGACAGGTACCAATTTAAAAAATTAGTTATAACCATATTCAATTCCAAAATATCAATTACTTTCTATGATAACTATTGATATAGACACTTGGTTTCAAACGCCATCATTGGTAAATTGTCCTTCATTTGCACACTTAAAAGTACAGTGATCAACTACAATGGAGGTGGCTTCTCTTTCCATTACTTACCTAGGTTTTGCCACATACTGAAAATTTCACAACCCATTGTGACGCGCATGTCACCATACCTGAAATAAAACAAAAAGCAAACCTGATACAAAGCCTTCAGAACAAAAGGCATTTGTGTCTCTTTAAGATATAAACTATCAATGTGAATTAAAAGACACTATGTTGGGGGGTGGCTGGCTGGCTCAGCTGGTGAAGCATGTGACTCTTGATCTCGGTGTTGTGAGTTCAAGCCCCATGTTGAGTATGGAGAGTACTTAAAAAATAAAATCTTAAAAAAATAAAAATAAAAGACACAATGTTTTTTGTTTGTTTTAAAGTTTATTTATTTTGAGAGAAAGAAAGAGAGACAGGGTATTTGAGCAGGTGAGGGGCAGAGAGAGAGAATCCCAAGTAGGTTCCACACTGCCAGCATAGAGCCTCACACAGGGTTCAAACCCACAAAATGTGAGATCATGACCTGAGCCGAAGTTAAGAGTCAGACACTTAACTGACTGAGCCACCCAGGTGTCCCAAAGACACTATGTTTTTAATTAAAGATGTTTAATGTAGGTGTTGTAATGCTTCTAATGTAAATTCTTGTATAAATCCTTTAATAAAAAAGATCTGTCCCCTAATTTATTTGATTCTTTTTTTAATTTTTAATTTTATTTATTCCCCACTTTATTACTCTTTTAATAAATATGTAAGGTAAATGTCATTATTTTCAACAAACATTTTTCTTGATTTCACCTATATTTTTAGGCATTTCTTTAACCTACACTTTTTTTTTTTTTTTTTTTAATTTAAATCCAAGTTGGTTAACCTATCGTCTACTAATGATTTCAGGAACAGAATTTAGTGACTCATCACTTACATATAATACCCAGTGTTCATCCCAACAAGTGTCTCCTCAACGCCCCTCTTTCACTTGCCCATACCCCCACCCCCCTCAACACCCCACCAGCAACCCTCTGTTTATTCTCTGTATTTAAGAGTCTTTTATGGTCTGTCTCCCTCTCTGTTTTTATATTATTTTTGCTTCCCTTCCCTTATGTTCATCTGTTTTGTATCTTAAATTCCACACGAGTGAAATCATATGATATCTTCCTCTGACTGACTTCTTTCCCTTAGAACAATACACTGTAGTTCCATCCATGTTGTTACAAATAGCAAGATCTAACTCTTCTTGATTGTGGACTAAAATTCCATTATATATATATATATATATATATATATATACACACACACACACACACACACACACACACACACACACACATACACACACCACACCTTCTTTATCCATTTATCAGTCGATGGAGATTTGGGCTCTTTCCATACTTTGGCTATTGTTGATAGCACTGCAATAAACATTGGGGTGCATGTGCCCCCTCAAATCAGCATTTTTGTATCCTTTGGATAAATACCTAGTATTTGCTTCTATAGTACACTGATTCCTGAAAGACTGAGGACAGTAAGTAAGTTCAAAATTTCCAGAAAAGACTGATTCTTGTCCTCTTGTTCATTGCCTCTCCATTGTTGTTTCCAGTTATGGACATGATTTAAGAATCACTTGAACTAAACACCCTTTTAAAGGCACAACATTTGATTTGCCTCATAATTGCACCCAGTGATACACTACTACTTACTTTTCTAACACCTTTTTCTTTTTGGAAGGTGTGAACATCTCTAACTGTAGACACAATTGGTTTATAAAAATGACTGCGAGGTAAAAGTAGGAATCCCAAATCTAGAACGAGAACAAAATATTTAAATACTATAGTGTTACAAAAATATGTACAGGTTAAGCGACATTCTATCTTTGCTTTGCTTCAACAGTGGTAAGGAATGTGGGCATAGTTGAAATCAGATTGACCCTGTGTTGATAATAGTTGAAGCTGGATATGGGTATATGGGGGTTCATTACACTACTCTCTCTACTTGTATATATGCTTGAAATTTGCTGGAACAAAGAAGTAAAGCAAATAAACACTATCTATTTATACACTGTGCCAATGCCGTATCCTAGGTTTCATAAGCTCTCTGGTATATGTTAAATGGTAGGTGTTTCATTTCTCTTATAATATGTCTGACTATCTCCACGGAAGCTGCGGTATAAGTTGGGTTACTTTATTCCTGTAAGAATTCATTTTTGGAACTCCTTTTAATGGAGAATTAAAAAAAAAAAAAGGCGTACACTTCTCTGGATATGCTAACAACTTTAAATTCAGACAGTATATAAAAATTCCCTGCCCAGACAAATCTTTGTCTAAGTTTTCTTACATTAAAAACAGCATCAGAATGAGATCAGAATAAAATTCCCCAAAATAAACTTAACCCAAACACATGACATAATGAAAGGACACTACTTCTCCACTGACACCAAGTACAATTAGAAATAAGTAGGAGAAACACCATAGATATCTTTTATATATAAAGAGCTCTTACAAACAAAAAAGAATATGATAAAACTAAGCAAAATAATGAACAAAAGTCAAGAACAGATGCTTCACAAAATATTAATTTAGTCGATAATTCCAGGTTGACATACATATAAGCAATCAAATATAACTGGTACAACCTTTAACTCAACAATTCCACTTACAGATGTTTATCCAAAAACAAAAAACAAAAAACAAAACTAGAGACATACACCAAGTTTGATTTTGTAAGAAGGTACATAGAGAAATTTATAAGAATAAAATAGCAGAAACAACTTGAGTATTAAAAAGGAGTGTTGTGGGCACCTGGGTGGCTCAGTTGGCTGATTGTCTGACCTTGGCTCAGGTCATGATCTCACAATTCGTGAGCTCAAGCCCTGCATCAGGCTCTGTGCTAACAGCTTGGAGCCTCGAGCCTGCTTCAGACCCTGTGTCTCCCTCTCTCTCTGCCTCTCCCCCACTCATGTTCTGTCTCTCTCTCTGTCTCTGTCTCTGTCTCTGTCTCTCAAAAATAAACAAACATAAAAAAAGGTAGAGCTGTGATCATGATATTTTGATCTATTTATTATTGTATGATATGATATAAAGATATATTAGGCAACCTTTCAATTCCAAAGGTCTTTACTGCATTTGTGGTTTTTAAAACACCTTGTAATTATCCAAATGTGGACCTTTTCTTAAATGTTTAATATGAAAAATGTTAATTAGAAAGAATAAGAAATAAAGATGCCAAAAATATAAAATATCAATAAGAAGGGAAGCCAAAATAGCCACTGCCCATCTTGGTTTACCATTTATCATTTCCCATTTAAAAAATAATCTATCATGAATTGTTAGGCATAACAAATTATAGATGTATAGACAGTTCTGCCTTAAAGAATTTTACCTATCTTTCAATGTATTTTTTAATTCATTCTAAAAAAATGTGAAGATGGAGAAGTAAAGGAACTGAAGTGTTGACTTTGTAAACATTTTCTTCATATAAAGTCTATTTTAAAAAATGTCTTAAAAACGTATGTTCTAAGTTCCCTTTGTCACACATAAGGACCATACAGGAAAGACGAATGAAAATTTATAGTAACAACACGGAACTACTTCCTCTTAAGCACTAGGATTTCCAGTAGGTTGACAAGCAGGATAAAAGCCCTAACTTGTTGACAAATATAATGAAAACTCTTCGAATATTATTCATAATGAAAACTACAATGGCTCAAGATAAATTTAGGGTATAGGGGAGGTGGAATAAATTTATTTTCCTATTGTTAAGAGCAAGAAAATAAATTAGATAATTTCCTCAAGTACAAGGTAAAAGATTTCAGCTCAGGCAGGATAGTCATCCAGATTGATACTTACCTTATAATCAAAGTTTTCATTTAAGAAATTCTTACGAAGTGCATCAGACAGGTATAGAACTGTTGTAATAATAACACTAGTGATAAAAAAAAAGAACATTTTAAGGTCAAAACTTTGCATTAGTGAAAATCATTTATTAGATAAGAAAAAAGCAATTAAGATAAAAGAAACCCTATAGAAAGCGTGTGGAACAATATTATTTGAATACCATGTACCTTTTTTTTTAATTTAATTTTTTTTAATGTTTATTTATTTTTTAGAGAGTGACAGCGAATGGCGGAGGGGCAGAAAGATAGGGAGTCACAGAATGTGAAGCAGGTTTCAGGCTCCAAGCTGTCAGCACAGAGCCCAATGCGGAGCTTGAACTCATGAACCGAGAGATCATGACCTGAGTCAAAGTCGGACCCTTAACCGGCAGAACCACCCAGGGGCCCCTTAATTTAATTTTTTAAAAAGTAATCTCTACGTCCAACATGGAACTTGAAATTATGACCTCGAGATCAAGAGTCCCCTGGTCTACTGACTGAGCCAGCCAGGTGCCCCCAATGTGGGACAATATTAGATAATTCATATTTGAAACAGAGAAAAGGGACACCAGGTAAAAAAAGAAAAAAAAATCAATCACTTAAGTTCTTTGTAAAATGATACAAAGATCTATGAATTCATACAACTCAGGCAGAAATACATTAATCTCCTGATGTTTTATGGTATTATTAATTTCTGGAGAAAGCAAAATGATTACTTCAAATATAATATTCCATGTTTGATGAACATGGGAGAAAGCCACACTTTAAAAAAAAAATGCAGAAAAAGAAATGGAGCCTAAAGAAGAAATAGATAAAATGAAAGAATATATTGAATATTTATTATAGGTCTTCTCTGTTTCCCCTGTTCCAGGTATTAGGGGGCATGCAAGAGCTCCTGAAGGCAGACTCCCTCTCTCTTGGTGACAGAATGCCACTACAGAAACAATTACAGACTGTGAAATTGTCTATAACCCAGCACTACGCTGTATGAAACTGCCAGGGGCTGTTAGAGCAATTCAGAGAACGGGGCATCTCAGGGCTAGAGAAAGTAGGGGAAGCCTGACAAGGAGTCACATGCAGCCACGTGTAGCTTGCTGGGGAGAGTAAAAGGGAAGGGTTTGGTGAGCATTCTTGGTTAACTCTAGACTTACGCAATTTGTTCAAAACCTGCTCCTTTTTACAGCTATAGTAGTTGACATCCAAAACTGAATACATATCCAGTTGATTTCATATTACATACAGAATTATGCTGAAACGAGATAGGCCACTCCCCAAAATACCATACACAAATGGTATATATACATGGTTGACAATCGGAAACCTCCTTGGCCTTTGCTGAGATGCATGCCTGATGGGAGTTTGTGATGTGATCGGACTCCAGTTCTCACCACAGGATTTGGAATCGAAGAGTAGAGCTGTATGACCCCAAATAAAATGAAACAACACCCCATCAACTTCACACCTTGATTATCCTATTGGTGAAACATAGATTAGAAGGATATTTACTAACCAGAAGAGTATTTGCAGTCTTTGAGAGACATAAAGGCTCATTACTGTTATGTGCTGGAAAACTCACTATTAGAGCCTTCTCCTGGGATAGGAGAGTATTAATGAGACTAAGGGGTTGGATGACTGAATGTGAAGCTCAGGGTAAAGAAAGGGAAAGAGCAGAAAACCACCATGCCTTGGGTACCTGCTCTACCATGAGCAAGCACTGTGGTACATGCATGTTCATTTTACATATGTCAATTACATCTTTCAACGAACCTTACTAGGAAAGTTAAGTATAAGCAAAGCCTATGAAATTGCAAAGTCCTATGGTGTCTTCAACCCCCAAAACAGCAGGGTATCATCAGTGAATTTCCTATCAAAGACAGAAATCACCTGAAAATAGCACAAAGTGGCAATTTTCAGTAGCCACTAGCAAAAGTAATGATGACAACTGAAGAAATCATTAAAATGTCCAAAGAAAGTAGTCTATCCAAAACTTATTTTATGAAACTAAAGCTTAATTATCAGAAAACGGAATGCTATTGAAGGGCTTTGGAAAATACTGAGACCTGAAAAAATAGAATGGGATCAAAATTTTAAACTGCAAAATAAAAACTAAAAAAGGTTAATTACACTTCCAGAGAATGCAACATTACTGATTTCATTAAATGTTCAATTTCACATTTCAGTAACTTCTACTGTATTGAAAAAAAGTATAGGTTACTTTTAAAATCTTCACAAGAATTCCCAACTGTACAGAAATGCTGAGAAATCACAACCAATTGGAGTTAAATAATTTACTCGTAGGCTAGTAGTTTAAAAAGCAAAATGTAAAAATTGTTTTTTTCTTCAGTAAAATGTGGTTTGTGGATCTATTTAATATATTTGATATGCTGAGAGTAAGATCTCCAAAAGTAAGACTCCTCTGGGCTAGAAAGACCTAAAATGAGTCTACTTCAAATGCCTTTCATTTATGCTTATAACATTCAGCCCAAGACACAGAGGCAGCTCTGAGAGCTTTTTATGGTAACTCAGCACTGAGTCAGTATCCTGGCACACAGGTCCCCAAGCCAGCTGAAGGCATTTATGCATTATTGCTCCTTCATTACAGTTGATACCTGTGGTGTTTAGGGATCTTTCTTTACTTGTTCCAATTTATCCAAAATCATGTGGCTCCTTTGGCTTTATTCTTTTACTCATGACTCAGTTTCTGAATATTAAGGACATTTCAAATCTTAGCACTCCAATTCAATAGCCAAGAAAGGTTTGCAATCTGTTACTACAAATGGTCAAATTACTGATATCTGCCACAGAAACGCAGCCACAAGGATCATTTCTGACAGCTGTAATCTGTGGGCACAGCACAATAAAATTTACACATAAAAGAGGAAATAGTGCACAGGAAGTCAAAGTTATGGCTTCAAGATTTTCAGTTGCCACCTGATTCTAGCATTTTGAAAGTATTTTTTAAGTAACACTCTCTCCTTGCTATAGAAATCCCATTTCTCAGAATTTGTCAGTTTGAAAACTACTCCAAGATGATAATGTGCTCAAGCAAAAGCCCACCTCCACAAATGATACCTGGACTGGGAGAAGCCCCTTTGTGGATAAACTAGATATCAACAACACTAATGTTTACACACAGAAAACCTCAGGAAATCTATTCGTGGAGGTAACTTCCCTACAATCTGGTGTGTTAACGGGGGCAGAAGGGATCAACGCAAAGACACTTGGGGCAGATGAAAATCCTGGAAGGCCATCAAGGGGACTGATCCAAGCTAGTGATTCTCAAACTTCAGAGCGCATGATAATCACCTCAAGTATTTATAAGACTTCAGGGCCTTACCACCACCCATGGCCTGGTGAGTTCAAGGTGGGGCCCAGCCAGATGATTCTCATGCACCTGATTACCCTGTTTCATTTTGGGGACTGTGTTGCAGAGAGAAGACAAGACAGACGGGTTGGACTTGGAGAGCAGTGATGTTTAGGGAATTTGGCCTTGTTAACCACTGTTTCACCAAGGGTCTAGTCCACAATAAGTTCTTTTTTTTTTTTTTTTTTTTCAACGTTTATTTATTTTTGGGACAGAGAGAGACAGAGCATGAACGGGGGAGGGGCAGAGAGAGAGGGAGACACAGAATCAGAAACAGGCTCCAGGCTCCGAGCCATCAGCCCAGAGCCTGAGGCGGGGCTCGAACTCCCGGACCGCGAGATCGTGACCTGGCTGAAGTCGGACGCTTAACCGACTGCACCACCCAGGTGCCCCAAACAATAAGTTCTATTGTAGCCTCACAACTATATTTAAACCTATGCTTTGTTATCCTTGGTTGCTGTAGTAGGTAATTCTAAAATGAGAAGCTTGTAAAACCTCTTACACCCCTTTGAAAGATATTTTAAAGAACAGAAGCAAAGACACTCCAAGTGGAGGGCACAACATAAGCCAAAACAAGGAAGCAGGAAGCCAAGTGCTTTTGCTTTTAGTCAAGGAAGCATCCAGTGTGGATGAGGAAGAATGGAACAAGGATTGAAAGAGAGGGATTTTAACAACTCCCTTGACCTTCTCCACTGAGCAGCAGTGGCAGAAAGTCACTCACATGTCAGCAGCCTCAGTTTTGGCCTGTTAGGCTCAGATCTTAAGGAAACCTTTCCTTTCATGTATTCATTCTTCCTGCCAGCTCCTCCCAACTCACCAGGATAGGGACCACGTGGGAAGTTCTTGTGTAAATATTTGCCATAACTATTTGAGTGTGGCACATTCATCTTACTAATAGATAGTTTTGGCAAAAATCAGTATCTTCTCTCTCCCCTGGACAGGAAAATTGTTTAAGGATTATAACTCTAAAAGAAAAACACCACCAGTACGAACAAAAAGCAGTGGTAGTGGTGTTGGCGGGTGCTTAACAGATCAGCTGCCCTACCATCCAACTTTTTCATCATCACTATCACATACCCTGTCTTCCCTCCTGTTACTATGCCAATGCTCCTAGCTAAGGTCAGGATTTCTTTGTGTGCATGAGATCAGAGCTTCTTTTGTTGAGAAAGTCTTACCACAAAAAGCACTGCCTACATGGCTGGTGTCATTTCCAGTGCAAGCTGACTGTGGAGAGGGAACAGGCAGTTCTCGATATCCCCACTTGCCTACCCAAGTTGTTCCTTCACTTATTCCTGTTTTCTTTAGTATCAACAGTATTTCTGTCTTTGCCGGGCCAGCCCTAGCTATAAGCCAAAATACTATATAGTTCCATGTTTTAAAAAGGGTCCTAGTCTCCTAATTCCTTCCAGATATAGTCCCATTTCTCTGCTCCCTTTCACAGCAAAACTTCTAGAGAGCGGCTTATATTTATTGTTTTCACTTTCTCAATTCCTACCCGTTCTCGAATTCACTCTGATAAGGCTTTCTCTATCGGTCCACTGCAGCAGCACATGTCAAGGTCATCAATCTCTACACCGCACTGCCAAATCCCGGGTCAACTGCCAGTCTTCATCATCTTCAACCTCCCAGCAGCTCTTGGTATTCCTTCCTTCATGAAATACTTACTCCACAGGACACTGTAGTCTGCTGGTTCTCACTTTAAATCACAGGCTCCTCCTTTTCAGTCTCTTTTGCTGGATGCTTCTCCATACCTTGACCTTTAATAGCAGTATCCTCTACAGCTCTGTTCTAAGCACTCTTCCCCCTTCCAGTCTACACTCCTTTCCGGGTGCTCTCATTCAGTTCCATGGCTTCAAATACCATCCATATGCTGGTGACCCTCAAATGCACATCATCAGCTCTAACCCCTTCCCTCAGCTCCATATAAGCATGGGTAGCTTCCTCTTCTATGTTTCCACTTGGATATCTAAGAGCATCTCAAACTTGTTTAGCGTAAGATTCTTCACCTCCCCCCCACCAAAGCTGTTCCTCTCAGTATTTCCCACCAAAGTGAATGGCACCACCATCCATCCTTTTGTTCAAGCCAAAATTCTAAAGGCCATCTTCCATTTTTTCTCTTCCACCCACATCCAGTCACCTGTAAGTTATGTTATCTCTATCTTCAAAATTGTTCTTCTTACTACCTTCACTGCTATCCACCTGTTCAAGCCATCAGCGTCTCTTACCTGCACTGCTGTATTAAGCTACTAACTGCTTCTTCTTGGTTTCTTTCATGTTTCTCTACTCCCTAATATTTGGGCCCTGTCTTCATCTTCCCAACTCATCTTTACTGGTTCCTTCTCTGCTCATGTTTCAGCCATAGTAACAGTCCTTTGGTGCATTTAAATGTGCCACATTCATCCTGACCACAGGGCCTTTGTATATGCTATTCCTGCTGGTAAGAAGATTCTTCCTTTGCTGTCTACCTGTTAATTCCTGCTTTAGCTTTCAGCTCAAGTTTGACTTCCTAATGAAAGAGCTCTCCAATCCCAGTACAGAGCAAAGTTCCTTTCATAAACATCTTCAAATAACTGTGCTCTATTTTTATGGAATTTATTTTATACTGTAGGCAACAAAAAAGATTTGCTAAATGGATGGGTCAGGAAATGAATGACCTCCCCTAAGAATCTTTGATTCCATAAATCACCTATTCACTACATAGATCTCATATGAAAGCTAAATTAGCTAATAGTAATAGTCAACTAAATAATTCAGGGTTTGATGAGAAAAAGCACAAAAGAAAATGTACCCTAGGTTTGAAGCCACCATGTACACAAAATAAATAAATTAAGGACCTGAAATTTCAACTCGTAGGCCAGAAGGTTTTACTTTCCTCAGCAGCAAGTCTGTTATAAGATTTATCTCTTTGAAAATGTATAAAACTGTGACTTTATTTTTGTACTGTATTTTGCAATGTGTATGGGAAGGGGGTGGAAAGAAGCTTGTCTCAAAGTGTCCTGTATTTTTGGTACTTAATTTTCATCTCCCTTATGTTCCTTCTTTCTCAAATTGAGCAGTTGTTCTCATCAGAAACATCTACCAAGAACTTAACAGTGGGCACAATACAGCTTTGCACACAAGCTAGAGAGTCACATGTCTTATCCTTGTGAAATTTAGCCTGGATGCAGTTACTGTGTTGTTACCTAATATTAGACATTCGGGTGGAAATAAACCACACAAGACCGTACTAATCACCAAGAGTCTGGTCATAGCTTTTGGTAGGACTTCACATAAAGCAGGGAAGCTACATGGTTTGGGACAATATAGTTTGTAGATGAAAGTTAAAGGCATTTAACTTACTTGAACACACAGGAAGAAAGGATCGGCACATAAAAGAAGGCATATTTTGAGTTCGAGGGTAGGGCAGTGTGACTTCTCAGCTAGTTACTATCAATTTGGCATGTATGAAGCACATAGTGGGTAGTAAAAGTGGGAGTTTGGGTCAAAATGCCTCTTTGAGGAGCCCTGATCAAACCATCTAAGGAAGGTAGCACCATGGAAGAAAGGTGGTCAACCTGAGAGATGTAGACCTAGCTCCTCCAACTTGCTTCTACACAGTTAGCAAAGCGATAACGTTTTCTTTCCAGTGTACGTTCTTCAACATATTTTAAATATCCTTAACATCTTTCAGAAATTTAGTTTTCTACCAATATTACATGGCTAATACCTGTATGGATAAAGCAGGAAGAGCTGAAGGCTTATTTCTGGAACATATTGCACTCATAAGGCAAGGAAAATCTCATATGGCTTCATAATTTGAACGGGAAATGGCTAGGGTAGTTGAATGGGGAGAAGAGAGGGAAGCAAAATGGCAAAGAGCAGTGTCTGTTTCAACTCTGCAGGAGTTCTACCAGACCCTGGAGCCCTCTCTACAAATTAGATCGGACTTGCCATCACCAGTGGAAAAACAGTGCTCACTTCTTATCAGCACTGACTTGGGTGGCAAGGGCATGATGTCATCGCATTTAGCAAAGGCTGATGGCCTTTTCCTTGGATTTGCTTTTGGAGTATCTTCTGTTTAAATGCATTACACAGAGCTCATCTCAAAGTAACTGTGCTCCTGTTTGATTAGCACCAGATAAAAATATTGAACATTGTGTGTTTACTCAAAAGCAGAATCTATACTTCTAAGTCTGTTACCCATTTGTGTGACCATGAAGTCTTCATAAACGGCGTGTAGACTTTTAGGTGAAGTAGAGAGAGACAGTGTTTACTTTAAAAAAGTCACATTGTGGTCACGATTTTCAGGAAGCTCAAGCAGAGCCTGTGTGCATAAGGAACAAAATGTCAAATTTATCTTTGGTTTGAATTTCTGCCATTAAATATTCTAATTCAAGGCAAAATATCCCTGTGCACACAGGGCAGACATGATGACCAAATGATGATGCTGCATGATGATGATGTCAGCAGCCTGGACCTCTTCCCAGATAGCTCCCTGGACTACTTCATAGCCCTCTGCATGTACCCAGCATGTAGATCTTTGGTAATAAGGCCAGATACATGACAAATAGTTCCCATTTAAATCTGTGGCTTCCGGACATCCAGACAAAAAGATATGTGATTCTACTCACAGATATCAAACTAAATATGCTAAATTCTAAAGAGAGCTATTTCAGGAATCTCAATTAGTCTTCAAAATGGAAAAGCTTCTTCTGTACTTATGTAAAATATAATATGCCATATTATACTATTTGTTACTTCACAAGTTTTTAACACATCATTTTAACACCTCCACATCTATAAATGTAGACTGCAGCAGAAGCCATATTAGGCACATCTTATCAAAATCAAACCCTATATTACTGTGGCTCTTACCACCATCATACCTGGCATCTGGGGAAGACATATGGTATCTCTGGCCTATGGCTAGACACCTGGAGAATTCAACTGTTATCCTGAATGTGAAGGTGTTCGGGGCTGGACAAGAGGAGGAAGGAGAAGCAGGCAAACGTAGACTCGAAAGAAAGAATGTTCAAGAAACAGGGTAAATGACAAGTGTGGAAGTAAAGATCAGCCAGTTTCCTGAAGAACTTCACCTTCATTCTGTATCCTGAGATGACAGAGACAGGAAGCATGACAGCAGATAAAGCCATGACACTGTATTCTCTGGGACAGCTCCTGCCTTTCTGGCTGCCCTCTAATCTCTTTTCCTGGCTCCTATTACTTCTAGTACTGACGTCAAATGTTTGATTTTTTCCCCCTGGATGTGCCTAATACAAGCCAATTTTATCAACTTCCAGAGATTCATCTTTATGTCAATATCTCCCCAAATGTCTTCTCTAGTTCTGAATTTTGCTGAGAGCATTATTTTCAGTAGTCTACCAGCCTTCTCAGTTGGCTGTATAAAAGAAACTTCAATCTTCATGTATCCAACTCAGGGGTCCTATCTTATTCCCAGTGCTGAGTACATGGTAGACACTTAATGCATTCCGCTGAGTTAAAATGAATGAAGAAAGATTAGAAATGACTCAAGTGGCCAGCAACAGGGCTCGTTAAATAAACAATGGTACATCTACTCAATAGAACATGATACAACTACCAAAGAAAAAAGAAACATAAACAAATGAGGGGCTTTCTAAGTATTAATGTGGAAAGACTGCCAGGATGTTTTAGGGGAAAAAGCAACGTGCCGTATTACGCACCTGCCAGGCAGAAAAGAACACTGGAAGGTCATGCAAGAAACAAATAAAAGTGGTTATTACAGGCTGGGGGTAAGGAATAAATATGGAAGGTGGGAGTGAGATTTTTCAGTGTATACTCTTGTTATATTACTTGATTTTTGAACTATGTTCATTTATCACCTATTTAAAACGAATAGTAATACTTTTTAAAAAGTGAGACAAGTTAATTCAGAGACAAAGGACAAGAATCCCTGTATTTGAAGCTTTCAAATTTGAGATCAGACTAAAAAAAAAAAATCATTTTGTGCCTCCTCTCCAATGAGCTGCAATTGTCATCAATTTAAATGTCTTACTTGTTAGCCACCAAGCGCATAACAGTCCAGTCCTTTGGAAACATCTCTGGGCGTATCAATATTCGGAACACAGTAAATATCTGCAGCAGAAAATCCTTGGATAGGAAGGAAATAGACCATTTTACTGAGTTATTGTAACTGTCAACACACACACACACACACACACGCACACGCACACGCACGCACACACACACAGCACTGTTGTTACCATTTCCAAAGAAACTACAGAGAAGGGAGCCATGTTTTCATAGTTCACCAGGAGAAAGAATCATCGCCCTTCCCATTCTCAACACCCAAGTGGTTTGCTACTCTTCCCAAATGTTCTCTTTTCTTTCTCATAAATGGTGGGAATGGCTTTTCATTCCTCTTCACAAGCTCTAAGCATTTAGGTTTTATAAATAAAGGGGAAGACTGGCTTAGCAGGCAAATATGTTCTCTTCTTTTATTATAGTCTTAAACATCAGAACTTCTCATATCGAGAGAACTATCAACAATCCTTCCTTTTAAGTGTCAAAATATAGAAAGTTATATTCATTAAAAAGAATTTTCAGCAAACACCCATGTTTCTTAGAGGGCATTCTGAAGATATAGTATTAATAGTATGCATGTAGGTTTACAGAATCTGAGCATGCTATGCGGAATACACTCAAATAAGGATGTGTGCTAGGCCGAGCCCAGTGGTGAGTGCTTAGTAGCTATGAGTGTCAAAGAATTCTTCACAGAGATGTCATGCCAGAGGGCAGTGGTATTTACTAAGATGTTATCCTTAAACCCATCACCTGGAAACACTCTTGACAGGAGGCTATTTCCAGACACAGAAATACCTCTTCTTAAAACATTACAAGTAATAGGATCCCAAATGTTGCAGCATTTTATACTTAAAGGCAACTCTAGGAGATAACACACTACATGTAATGAGTGACATAAAGCGTGCCCAATCAGAAAGAAATTGGCTCAATCTAGCTTTTATTTAGACTTATTAACTAGAAAACCAAGATTTCTTGGTAACCTTAAGCAATGCTAGGAAAATACATCTCGCTGCCAATCTGATTGAAGTCAACAGTATGGTGATGCTTAAAACAAACAAACAAAAAAACAAACACAGGAGTTTTATATATGAAACCCAACAACACACTATGTTAAACGTGTAAGCTGCTTGAATATAAGATTACAGTTGTCATTGATATGATGAGGAGATAGCTAGAATCTGAAAATATAAGGAACATCTGGTGGCTGTGTGTATGTGTGTGTGCTTTTTTAACATACTCTAACAGCTTTGATCAAGCCCATAAATATTTTGACAAGGATTTATTTTAGCTTCTTTGGCATCAACACACATAGACTGATATGTAGTATGTACCATGTGGAAATGCGCCCAGTAGGTCACTTTTCTTTAAATGGCCAGATTTTTCTTATGTAGGAAGAGTTTCCCAAATGCATTCCATGGCAGGTCAGATCATTTGGGGAAACACTTCACATTCTAGCCCTCTCTTGAGAAAGTAGGTCATTAGCATACTAAAACTGTGAGAAGCCCTTTTTGATGCATTTCTAAAACTTATTCCAAAAAGTTTTTCAATTTATTCTTTTGGGTGTCCCAGACATGAATATATTATAATCCCTCCAAAAATGGATGTTTGCATTTACCTTTCAAAGAATTTGATCCTACTTCAGTTTCCTATCTTGTTGCACTTGCTTAGATAGAAAAAAAATCATGAAGGTGAGAAGTCACATCTCACAGTCTACAATTACTTAGGAATGTTGAAATAATTTCTATAACATTGAAATTTCAGGGGCGCCTGGGTGGCGCAGTCGGTTAAGCGTCCGACTTCAGCCAGGTCACGATCTCGCGGTCCGTGAGTTCGAGCCCCGCGTCAGGCTCTGGGCTGATGGCTCAGAGCCTGGAGCCTGTTTCCGATTCTGTGTCTCCCTCTCTCTCTGCCCCTCCCCCGTTCATGCTCTGTCTCTCTCTGTCCCAAAAATAAATAAAACGTTGAAAAAAAAAAAAAAAAAGAAATTTCATCTTTTCTCCTCAAAACTTTTAGACAATTGGAAAATGGAGGTAGCACCCTTCGTGCTTGGGTGTCTGTAGGGGGGAAGGTAGGAGAGAGGGATTTCGGTTGCACAGAGAAAAAAGTGACTGAAAAAGTGGCTACAGGAGGCAGGGTATCTACCTCCTGGGCTGGCAACTTTGGTTGTTCTTTCGCAGTGCTGGGGACGAAGGGAAAGGTATTCCAGGTATAGGAGCTGGGGACAGACAACTTGTTTCTGTGCCATCTCATTTTCTTGTTCCCAGTTATCTCACAAAATAAAAAGTGTGGCAGCATGTGACATAGTGCCAATGCTCATGTATTGACAGAAATCTTTACTTGCCCTGAGAGAACTTTTTGGCATCTCAAATAGCTCTCTATGGTATCCACGCAAGCTTCACCTACCTTCATAGAGCCAAACACATTCATTGTGGAAATCTTACAATCAAAATACAAGAACATTACATTAACAATCAGAAAATCTCGATTTTAATCCTGGATCGGCAACAAACTAACTCGATGACGTTGGCAATTTATTTGATCTGCCTGGAAGTGAGTTCTCATCCTTGGAAAATGTGGGACCTTTAAGGTCCCTTGTGGTTAGGGGTGATTTAAAAAAGTTAATATGATCACTTATCTATTCATATAATAGACAAAAATGTTTCCTTATTTCTAAATTTTAGGCCAATGTTTCATCAGATGGTAACATGAATACCTTCCACTGTAGCACTTACATGTAATTTAGTTCAGTAAGTATTTATTGTCAACTGCCACGTAACAGGTATCATTTCAAACTCAGTCCCAGTACTTAAAGCACTAACATCTGAACGCTAGATTCTTTGACACCACCCTCCTGCCTGCCCTCCCCAAATACAGCGGTATTTCCCTAAATACTTTTCGGCTCTGATCATTTCACAGAATAAGTACTTTTGCATAGATATGTGAAGTTATTTTGCACACATGACAATAACTAACAGATCTTTCCCATAATTTAAAAAAAGAACATTGGTACAATAATATTCTTGTTTGGATAGCAAGAAATAAGGGTTTCATATGCCACTGTTTGAAAATTGGTAGCCTGGGAGCAGTTTCTTTCAAATAGCACAACATGGTAACTTAACTGCATTGCCCGTTTTATTCAAATCAAGGTCAAAATAAAAAAAAAAGAAACAGGGAGGTGGTACGTTACAGAAGCACGTTTTCTGCAGTGCAAGAGGTTTAAGAAAGGAAGTTCATATGAAAACCAAAACGATAAAAAGTTCCATTCTCAAAAGACAAGAAAGCAAGAGCAATTTTTTTGTGATTTTCAAAATTATCACTAACATTTATTCATCCATAAATATTGGGTGCTTTCTAAAGCACCAGGCACTGTGTTAGATGCTGGGTTACACCTAGTGGGGTAAGATACATTCTGTTATTGATTCATGAAAGAGTAGTTCCAGAGGGCCTGCGATATGTCATACCACAATCAGCTGAATGTGACACCCGCCTTCATGGAGCTTACGGTTTGGTGGGCGGGATGAATGTGTATCTAAAAACCACAGACAACATGTGTGCGCTACCAACGAGGGAAGTGTGAGGACCAAGTAGTCCAGGTAGAGGGAAGAGCACCAAGCTTGAAAGCCAAGAGACAACACGGCTGTCTGGACTGTAGTGGGGAGTGGCAAGCAATGGGGGTGAAAGATAAGAAGGGAAAAATCAAAAGCTGACAGACAGATGATAGATAGGGACCAATCAAAGATAAATACACAGAAGAAAGATAAATAAAAGGTAAATAAATATCATTCTTTCTTCATGGTAAGGAACGTGGAAATTTACCCTGAGGGCGATGAGAAGGCCGTTAGGGGTCTCATGCAGATGTGGGAGAAGATTAAATGTATTTTACATTCATTTTCTGACTGCGTCATACAAAAAATTGTTTTGTGTTTACACATAAGACTGTGGTATGTGAACAGCACAGGATAGAAATTAAGTTTACGAAACAGAATTAGTGAGAGACAGGAGACAGAACTCTGAGATCATGAAACGTGAATTAAGAACTCAAGAAAATAAAGCATCACCAGGTAGATAGACCAGCACACAGTCTCCTTGTGTCAAAAGCAATGAACAGGGACAGAGCCTTCTAGGAACACATTTCCTTTACTTACGATTTAAAGTAGAGTCGAATATTATTTTAAAAATTTGCCACAAATTTCAAATTTCACCCTTGATATGGAGTTTGAATTCAAATAAAGGGTGTTAATAATCATTATCACAGTGAAATTCATACCCTTAAAGTTGAATAAGCACATTATGTAAAAATAACTCCCAAGTGGTCTTCAGTCTTCAAGAGCTATAGAATTATTTTTCTATAATAAAGACTATAAGCTGAAATAATCATATGGAAAAAGATGGTTTGTGAGGTGTGCAGACATTTACTGAGAGGGTTGTTTCAACGAACAAAGATATAATATTCCAGGCTCTGTGCTTAGGACACAAAGACATGGTCCCTATTCTCACAGAGCACAGTCATCAAGGAGTCAAGGAGACAACAATTACAAAGCAATGTTGGATGTTATCACGAAGAGGGGGTGGTAGGCACTGTATTCTGTGAATGCTTCATAAAGAAAGAGATTCCTAGTCTGGATTTTACAGAATGAGTCAAAATCAGGGAAGGGATTAATAGGGGTACAAAATAAGTAGTGGTGGAATAGGCATTTCAGGTAAATTAAAAAAAAAAAGAAAAGAAAAGAAACAGAAAAAGATTCGGAGGAATTAAACCCAAGTAATTTTAAGTGGCTAGAGTGAGATGTGTTTGGAAGAGAGTAGAGGGTAGAGGATACTGAGAATGTAAGGTAGACTGAAGACAGGGATGATGTTGGCAAAGGCTGGGTCTTGTCCCACAGGGAATGTGAAGTCCTCAGGGCTTTAAAGTTGGACTGTGATGTGATCAGATATAATTTTGGAAAGCTAGTGGGCCAGTATATGAGAGACAATGAAAGGTTTTAATAGTGCTGTACTTAACTTCCAGAACATGTATAATATCACATTTAAGCAAGATCCCCACAGTTCTATTTGAAAAGTCATAATCAACAAAGAACAGGAAACTCACTGCTCTCTATGTACCAGAAATACCATGGATATGGACAAAACTTCAGTCCTCAGTAGAAGGTGGGTGTATAATAAAACGCTATTGACTACAGAAGGAGAAAAAAAAAAAAAAACCTAATCACTTCCTAGTCTTGCTTTTGTTCATTTCTAAAATAATGCCATTCTACAGAAGGAAAGAACTAAATAATGCAGAGTACCAGTCCTTGGGTCCTTGGTCCTACACAGTTCTCTTGACATTGTTACTTATACCACTCACACATAGCACCCGAGGACCAAGGAGAAGAAATGGCATACTGTTCAAAATGTCAGAAGCTACCCCAAGAATCACCCTGGAGAGGTCCTGATTCTTCAAGCAAGAATGGAGTAAAAACACCAATAGTCTTAGTAAATACGAGAACTACAGACTTTCAAATTTGTTTTCATTTAGAGAACCACTGTGAAATGCTAGGCCAAATCTTTCTTTGAATTGATAAGAGTAAAGAAAAAAAAGCAGTGATGCTAGGAATAAAGAACAACAAAAATGTTAACCTGAATGTTTCAACATCTAATCTGTCAGTATTAATGAAGATTTAAAGTGCACATATCGCAGTTCTACTTCAGGAATTCATTCTGCAGCAATAAGGCCACAAGCACAGAGAGATGTGTTATCATGATGTTCACCACTATACCCTTTCCATTGGCAAAAATCAGAAACATCCTGAATACCCAACAAAAGGGGAATGATTACATTATTTAGCATCCATACAATGAGATTCAGAAGAATAAAAGATGTAACAAGCTCTATAATGTTCAGGACATATTACTATGTGGAAAAGTGCAACTAGTATGAATGCTATATTCCATTAAAAATACGTGTGTATATACCATAAAAAATAATCTATGAGGATACAACCTTATGTGTTAACAGTAGCTCCCTCTGGGCATCAGAAAACATGTATGTGGAAGGGAGGCAGACATATACTTTGATCACTTTTAACTAGTAGGTTAAATGGGATTCTTCCTGTCTAATCCCAATAGCAGTTATAATTTTCCATTGACTATCACTTTACTAAGCTCTACCCTCCCTTATGTATTATATATTCCATTTCTAATCTAAAGGTAGATACAAAACCCTCAAATAACTCTTTCCATTAACTTGGCCTTTCATCTCCATGACTGGAATTGCCTTATTACTTTTAAAGAGTGGACAAATGAAATTTTATGCAATTTGATAGCGAAGATTTTGGTTTCTAACAAATGTCATTAGAGTTTAGGGAAAAGGTGAGTTGAGCTGTGTGAACAAGAGTTCAGATGTTAATGGAATTCCAGGCCCTCTCAGTTACTTCCTTGGGGGGGGGGCGGGGGGAGGAGTTGGGGGGTTGGTTGGCCGGGAGTAAAATGAGGCACTGTAGGAAAAGTCTTTAGCGCTGCATCTGGCCCATAGCAGTGGGGGTGGTGGTGAGGAGGTAATATCAGCCATCATCACTGTTGTTTATATACATCCCACTCAATTATAACTTAATGATTTAGATGCTGTTAATAACATGAAAGCATTAAGACTAGCAAAGACTAGCAAGACTAGCAAAGACTGTTTTGCTCGTCTTGATATCCCTAATGTCTAGCCACTGTGCACAATATATGTTTGTTGAATCAAGTAACTGTCATTTGTAATAAAATAGTAATAGTGCCAACCTCAGGGGGTTCTTCTGAGGATTCAGGGAGTTAATATTAATCAACCTTTTAGAACAGTACCTTGCATGTACTAAGATTTACAATTATATAAGTGTTTACTGTTTGAGGTTCTCAGCTCTTTACCACAATAGCCAAAGCTCAAAGTGGTCTAAAATGTTGGTGATAATCCATTTGGCAGCAAAACCTGACCTGAACTATTTAGTCTTTATTTAACCTCACCTAGACTGAATTTTTTTTAACTGCACAAATATTAAGATTTTTTTATTAGAGTGGCTATACCCATATATAGTATGTGCACCATATAGATTACCTTTCTGAAATGTCAAAAGATTCTAATTTCTAAAATGCACTTAATATTAAGGACTTGGCATAAGGGACAGTGGACCAGTGTTACTATTTTTAAAAGATCTTGTAATTTAGATTTCAGTAGCATAAATAGGGATATTTGGGTTTTAAGAAAACTGAGAACAAGAAAAATCTGTTAAAAGGTGACATCTGAACTTTTAAAATGCAGAGTAAAACCGGAAGACTAATTAGCCTTTAGTAAAAAAAAATAAATAAATAAAATAAAAAAAATGACTTTTAGCTTGCCTTCACTCCAGTTACTCCCCTTTCATTCTTACACTGGAAAGGTGATCTTCCTCCTAGTCACAGATACTTCTGTCCCCTCCTGCTGCCTTTGCAGGGAACCTCACCACCCTTGCACTTCTTCCTTATGTCTTCGGCTTCTCCTCCACCAGCTCTAATCATCCATATTCAAACATGCTTAAGTCTCCTCCAAAATAAATATTTCTACGACATCCAAAGTTCCCCTTTAGTACACACCTGTCCTCCCTTTCTTGAAACACGGCATGCATCTACTGTATCTTTTTCATTTTTTCATTCTGCAATTCATGACAGCTTGGTTTCCACCCTCACCACTGTATTGAAATTGCTCATCAAGTTCATCAACAATAGGAACAGACCCTTTTATGATCCCACCTCACCGCCCTGCAGTAGCCAGTACTGTTCACCACTTCTCCCCCCTTCATGCTTAGGATTCTATTTAGAGCTCTTCAATTACATGCTCTACACTCTTCTTCTATGTTCACATTTACTTCCCTATCAATTACTATTCACTAGCTGATAATTCCCAAATCTACAACTGCAGCCTAGCTCTGTCTCTTGAACTTCAGACACTGTTTATAAAACATTCATTTTAATGTCCCTCAAGTGACCAAACTCAAGCTGAAACTGAATTATGTTTGCTCCCAAACCTGTACACCCATACCTCCTTGGTTCCCCATGCAGTGAGTGGCACCCACATCTGGCCTGTTGTCAGAGAGCCTGGGATTCATCGATTCATCTTCAACTCTTCTCTCTCCTTCACCTCTTCTCACTCCTTCATCTTTTTTTTTTTTTTTTTTTTTTTTTTTTTTTTTATGAAATCAGTTACCAACACCTGTCAACTGAACTTCCTAAATGACTCTAGAATCTACCATCATGATCACCTCTCTTTCAGGCCACAGTCATCACTAGCACAGACTATTCTGCCTCAGATACTTTACATAGTTCTGCTTCCTGTTTGTCTTTGGCTAATTCATTTTCAATAGTGCAACCAAGCAGGTTTTTCTTAACTGAAATGGGATCATGGCTCTCCTTTCTTTCTTAAAACCCTCCACAGCTTCCAGATGTTCTCAACATAAAGTCCACACACATTCTCAGAGCACTGTATCTTATACCTCTCTTCCTCATAGTCTATATTCTATCAAACAATCAACAAATGTTTCTTGAGTGCCTAAAATGTGGTGAGCATGTTCTGAGATCTGAGGATACAGCAGTGAACCAGTCAAAGCTTCAGACACCAAGGAGCTTATAATCTAGTGGCTAGGGGTTGGGGATTCACCCAAACAAATAAACTAAAGCATTCCAGATTTGAATAACTGTGAGTGCAGGGAGTATGCTATGTCAGCACATTCTGGGGACACTTTAGGTGAGAGATCTAACCAAAGACAGGTACAGCACACTCTTACTCATCTCTTAGCTCTCAGCTGAGAGCTCCCTTGGGGACTTTTCCTCATGTCATGAGTTTGGCCTGGCAGGAATTCCTAGATGCTCTGGAGCACTGTGGGGTCAATGTCTATTACCTGCCTGATTTCTCCCCCTACAGGGACTGGACAATTTGTTCCTGGCTACATAATAAAACTAGTAGGGCTTAGCATGCCTGAATTTTTCAATCAGTATTTCTTGAAGGACAGATGAAGTAATTAAGAGCATGAAATAATTTTCCTGGCCTGAAGGCCTAGTTAATTTTGAAGTAGGAAATTTTGAAAAGGTGTGTGGATGACTGAAATGAGGAAAGGCCATACAAAATACTTTATTCATTACTTCCATTTGCTCTATTGTTATTAATGTGAATAATAAGGCATAAAACTCAATACCTAGATTAAATTCACCATGGTTTTCAATGCATGCTTCTCGGCTATTTTTTTAATTCCTAGGCTCTGTAAAAGTAAGTATCCTTTCTTATGTGAAAGTTTGAAACATGAAGTCATAGACCTCTTATGTAAAGCCTAATAGCTCCTTAATAGTGCTACATACTCAACTTCTGAAGAATGTTAATAACTGCACAATTATCTTCCTTTTTAGCCACATGGATTTCTGTATCTAGAGTGGGTATCATCTAAAGTCCTTTATCTGTTTTTAATTCTAAACTCAAGATTGAAAGTAATCATGAAAAACAGATTGTTAGGCACAGGTATATGCCAAGTGACTGACTGCTAGAAAGATTACATCTGCCCAAATCTATTCTCTTTGTTTCATGATTCAGCCTGTCATCTGCCGCAAGGTAACTAAAGGATTTTTCTGAGGTCATGCAACATCTTCCAGGCAGTTAAAAATCAAAGGTAAATGATTCCTGTGCATGATATATATTTTAAAAATCTACAAATCTCCCCCTGAGGTGCTGCGAAGGCTTCTGGTCACGCCAACATTGCAGCGCGACTGTTCTACGGTCCTCTAATTCTCCACCACCTGGCATGTCAATACTCCTTCCATTATGATGGCTTACCTATGAAGATGCCTGGAAAACTCAAGAGACAGAAGAGAGATAAAAGTAAATAAGAACAGATGACAGGTCATTCCTCCAACTGAGGACAATCAACTTCTAAGCTTTTAGTGAACACCATGATGGAAGTATTGAAGCTCCATAAATCTCAGCAAAGTGTGAATTTTTATAAACCTGGCATCAATATTTTCTATTGAATGTCAGCCTGTCACACTAGCACAGCATAGTGATCAGACTGTAGCTCATAGAGAATATCAAACACAACTCTGCTTCTCTAGTCAGAACGTTGTAGCCAGAACTCCTCATTGTGGTTTTAGAGTGATGAAATCAGATAATAGGTTTATATATTCTTCCTTATCATCTATAAGGCCAATATTCCTAAGTCTACCTAACTAGAGTTACTCTATTTGCTTTTGTCTCATTAGGTCTGTGATTGTGTTTCTAGTTTACTGGATTTTGCTGACAGGTATTTCAAAGCCTATGTCCTTGTATAAAATAAAAGTTAATTTGCTTTGCTTGAGTGGTTGAAAATCTTAAAGAGCCAAGATAGTCAGACATGTGGATGAAGGTGAGAAAAAATAGCACAGATTTAACAGAAACAGGTAAAACAACTGTCAAGGAACTATTTGAACAATGATGAATGTGAACAAGGAAAGCTAAAATGATACAGGAAATTAAAAAAAAAAAATGTCACTTACCCTTAACTCTTCCTTTGTATTGAAACTATCAAGAAGTTGTTGATAATGTCTATCTGTCATTTGTCGTAATAGGGACAGGAGACAAGCAACAAACTCACCCTAATGTAAAGAAAAAAACAACAACAACATAGTTTTTAATGAGAGCAAAAATGAACATCAGTAACTTACCTTGAACTGCCCTCAAATAGAACAGTTTTTAAGTGTTTTTTTTAAAAAACCCATGAGGATCTAAAGTCACTCTGTGAAGTCTTTTTAATCTAAACTAACCATAATATTATGGTCAAAATTTCTCCCTCTGATGAATACCCTTTACTTGGTATACATGCATTTTCAAATTGGGAGTAGATTTTTTTTTTTTTTTAACTTGGGTGGAAGCTTTTCACTAGGAAACCAACCTCACACACTTAAAAAAGGCAAGGCCATTTACTGAGAATTTACTATACCTTCATTCATTGTCATTTGAACCTCATTATCAATGCTATGAGGGGGTATAATATTTATTCAAAGAAGATAAATTGTAGGTTCAGTGGGCTAAAAGACTTGTCCAAAGTCACATCACTAAAAAGTGAAAGAGCTAGAGTTATCTCTACATCTTTCTGACTCCAAAGCTCTTCCAGTAACTTCATGCTCATTTTTGAATTCACATAATCTCTTCCAACTCATCTGAGTGCTGGTCTGCTGATTTTCAGGGTATAAAAAAGCCATACATTACAATGTTGGTTCCAAACTCCTTTTAAAAATAGTCTGTCATTAAAAAAATAAAAAATAAAAATAGTTTGTAACTCTTTGCTGCTTGGGTGCTATGTGATTGACTCCTAAAAAGTCAATTTTTAAAAATTAATAATGAAAAAAAGTAGCATCCATAGGTTTGAAGACCCATAAAATTGCTATCACTTGCATTTCCCAAAGTAAATCTGATTTAAAGTATCTGTGCTTTGATGCAACCTTTTTTGCTCAGCAAAAAATGATCTACTTTTAATGAGAACAATAACATTTAAAACACAATGAACACAACAGGAGTGGCAATCAGTAATGACTCTAAATTTATAAAAATGTACCTTAATTGGGAATTGGTGTGTGTGTGTGTGTGTGTGTGTGTGTGTGTGTGTGTGTACATGGAAAGAGACTATAGGCTCACATATAAAATTAGAGACTAAAACCTCTCAGAAATTGGGATTTTCCAACAGAGGCAGCTAAGTCAGGACAGTCAAACATATCCCTACCAGCTGCCATGGGAGGCCTGAGGATGCTACTTAATGACAGCACAGGGTGGCCAAAGATGCAGGCTGGCTTCTTGCATGAGAATAAATAATTGTCACACACAAGTATGACAGATAATTATTCCTGCATGCTTATTAGGGCAAATATTTAAGAAACTAACTAATAAGGGCTAGCAGAAATCTATCTTCTAAGCACAATATAATACTGTGTTAATGAACAAAGACATTCTTGGTACTTAACACAAGAAATAGAAAATTCAGGGGCACAATGATTAATATTTTAGTGCATGTGTGTGAGGAAACAACCCAAAGCTAGGAAAATATCCCAAAGGACTGAGAGAACAGTACCTGGTGCTCATAAAGGGCTGGGAATAGTGCCTTTTCTCACCAGCAAGACTGGAAAGACCTCGCCATTATTAGGGAATCAATTAGAATACTAAAAATGATCTTTTCTCAGTGGCAGGGAAAAATTACTCCTAGAATAAATGCTGCTCTGATCCTACCTAAAGAAGTTCATAAGCAAGGTGTTAAATAATCAAACAGTTCCTAAGAAATTTAACCTCATGCTAAAGCAACATTCAAAGCTATTTTTAGGAATTAAAAAAAAATCCACTTTTCAAAAGCATAAAATTCACAATCTCTGGCATTCAAGAAAAATTACCAAGCATATAAATAAATAGCAGGAAAATAATGATGCAAATGAGGAGAAAAAAAATCAATAAAAACAGATCCAGGTAAAACATAAATAACAGAATTAACAGTAAAGGGCATTAAAATAGTTATTGTTACTATATTCTATATATTCAGGAAACTAGAGTAAAGTTTGAACATGTTAATTTCAGACATGAAAGATATCAAATAGATTCAAATTGAACTTCTAGAGATGAAGACTATAATGCGTGACATGAAAATTTACTTAATAGGACCACTGGCAGATTAGACATTTGCAGAGGGTAAGATTACTGAACTTGAATTAGAAATTCTCCAAAAGTAAAACTACAACAGGGGTGCCTGGGTGGCTCAGTAGGTTAAGCGTCCGACCTCGGCTCAGGTCATGATCTCACAGTTCGTGAGTTTGAGCCCCGCATCGGGCTCTGTGCTGACAGTTCAGAGCCTGGAGCCTGCATTGGATTCTGTGTCTCCCTCTCTGCTCCTCCACCCCCCCTCCTTCAATATAAATAAAAACATTTAAAAAAAATTAAAAAAAACCCACAACAACAAAGAAAAAGCATCAGTGAACTATAGGATAACTTCCAGTAGCATGATATATATGTAATTACAGATCTCAAAGAGGAGGGAGTAGAAAAAGTAATTGAAGAATAAAGGTGAAAATTTTCAGATTCTATGAAAACTATAAACCTATGTATCAAAAAAGGTCAATAGTTCCTATTCACAAGAAACATGAAAGAAAATACACAAAAGTAAATTACAATAAAACTGCTGATAGCCAGGGATAAAGAGAAAATCTTAACAGTCAGTGAAAAAAAGACACGTTATATATAGAGAAACAAAGATAGGGATGAGATAAATCTCTTTAGAAATAATACAAGCTAGGAGGGAACCAAGATGGCGGAACAGCATGGAAGTTTTCTGTGTGTCTTACGTCCATGAATTACAGCCAGACCAACACTAAACCATCCTGCACACCTAGAAAACTGATCTGAGGATTAACATAACCATCTGCACAACCTGAACCACAGAACTCAGCAGTATGTGGCGCGTAGAGGTGAACATGGGGAGAGAGAAACCACGGAGGACAGGGAAATGCTTTGCGGGTGGAGAGAGGACGGAGATGGGGACAGGGGGGAATATGGGAAAAGGACCCCTCCCCAAAAGCAGCTGGAGAAAAAGTCGAAAATTGGAAACAGCCGCAGGGACTAAACTAAAAATGGAGAAAGGAGAAAGAGAGGGTTTAAATTCCATTAAGACTGTAAACAAGGGGAGCGCAGAGTCTGCAACTCTGCAGTTCAATACCTGGCAGCTCTGGTGGGAAGGGCAAACCCCCAGGAGCAGAGCGGGGTCCAGGAGGTTCTTGGGCCACACGGGGAAAAGCAGTTCCACTGCTGAAAGGAACTTTGGTAGAGACTGTTGAGGCCACCTGGTCCCAGCAGACCCCAGAAAATGGCCACATTCGCTGGTGCTGGAACAAGGTCGTTAAGGGTGAAGTCTGGTGCCAGATGTGGGTTGTGATTTTCCATAATCCTTGAAACAGTGCTGCTAAACTATCTCATTAACTTTTTCTGGGGCAGCTGGCACCTGGCTGCAGTCTCGGGGCACCGGCAGCAGCATGGTCCCACGAATGTTCCTGGGTGCAGCCAGCATTCGGCCATTGCCCTGTAAGACCCTCTGCACAGGGGTGGAACGGGTCAAAGCCACAGTCCCTCAGAAGTAAGGTGCCAGGGAAAACAGCCGTATCTGAGACAAAACTTAGGAGATAGGTCCTACCTAGGGCTTGGTCACGGACAGAGTAAAAGTGGGGAGTGGATGAAAGCTGAAGACAAAGGATCGGTGGGCAATCGCTGATTGGGGAGAACAGAGTTCTGATACTAGAGAGTAGGTAGCTGGGTGACGCCATTTTCACCACTCCCACGCATGCACATACACACCTACGAAGGCCACAACACTCCACCCCAGTAGGCTAGCAGTGCCATCTAGTGAAGAACGGAGCCGTTACACTAAGTCCTGCCCAACTGGGCCAACCTAGCTCTTCAAGAACACAAGTCTCACTGCCTGCTTAGTTTATGGACAATAAAGCCCTTCATAGTCTGACTTCTAGGGAAAAACAGTAATTTCAGTCGTATTTCAATCTGTTAGCAGGTCCATGTGTTCAATTTTCTTTCTTTCTTCCTTTTTTCTTTTTTCTCTTTTTCACTTTTCTTTTTCTTGAATACAGAAAGAGAAAAAATTCATTCTTATTTTCAATTTTTATTAAGAATATTTTACTATATTTTTTACTTTTGTGTAATATTTCCAAATTCTATTTTACTTCCATCATTTATTTTAGTCTACTTCAGTGTATTCACTTTTTCAAATTTCAAACAATTTCCTTTTTTTCTTTTTCTTTTTTCTCTTTTCTGTTTCTTTTCTTTTTCTTGAATACAGAAAGAGAAAAAATTCATTTTTTTAATTTTTATTAAAAATATTTTTAATTTTTTCTACTATATTCTGTACTTTTGTGTAACTTTTTTCAAATTCTACCTTACTTCCATCATTTCATTTTAGTTTACTTCAGCGTATTATTCATTTTTTCAAATTTTTAAACGATTTCTTTTTTTTTTCTTTTTTCTCCCCCTTTTTTCTCTAATCTATCAAGCCACTTTCAACACCCAGACCAAAACACACCTAGGATCTAGCATCATTTGATTTTTTGTGTGCGTATTTTTAATTTTTTAATTTTAATATTTTTTTTAATTTTAATGTTTTTTTAAATTTTAACTTTTTCTACTTCATTCATTCCTTTTCTCCCTTCAAAATGATGAACGAAGGAATTCACTCAAAAAGAAAGAGCAGGAAGAAACGCCATCCAGGCATTTAACCAACACAGATACAAGCAAGATGTCTGAACCAGAATTTAGAATCACGATAATAAGAATACTAGCTGGAGTCGAAAACAGATTAGAATCCCTTTCTGCAGAAATAAAACAAGTAAAAACTAGTCAGGATGAAATAAAAAATGCTATAACTGAGCTGCAATCACGAATGGATGCCACAGCAGCAAGAATGGATGAGGCAGAACAGAGAATCAGCGATACAGAGGACAAACTTATGGAGAATAATGAAGCACAAAAAAAGAGGGAGATTAAGGCAAAAGAGCATGATTTAAGAATTAGAGAAATCAGTGACTCTTTAAAAGGGAACAACATCAGAATCATAGGGGTCCCAGAAGAGGAAGAGAGAGAAATAGGGGTAGAAGTGTTATGTGAGCAAATCATAGTAGAAAACTTTCCTAACGTGGGGAAAGGCACAGACATCAAAATCCAGGAAGCACAGAGATTCAACAAAAACCCATTTGATTCAACAAAAACTGATCATCAACAAGGCATATAGTCAAATTCACAAAATACTAAGGCAAGGAGAAAATCATGAAAGCAGCAAGGGAAAAAAAGTCCTTAGCCTACAGGGGAAGACAGATCAGGTTTGCACCAGACCTATCCACAGAAACTTGGCAGGCCAGAAAGGAGTGGCAGGATATATTCAATGTGATGAATCAGAAAAATATGCAGCCAAGAATTCTTTATCCAGTAAGGCTGTCATTCAAAACAGAAGGAGAGATAAAAAGTTTCCCAGACAAACAAAAATTAAAGGAGTTTGTGACCACTAAACCATCCCTGCAAGAAAGTTTAAGGGGCACTCTCTGAGGGGAGAAAAGATGAATATATAAATACATACATACATACATAAATTCATATCTTTCAGTACTCACTGTAAACATCAATGGACTCAATGCTCCAATCAATAGACATAGGGTAACAGAATGGATAAGAAAACAAGATCCATCTATATGCTGTTTACAAGAGACCCACTTTAGATCTAAAGACACCTTCAGATTCAGAGTAAGCTATTGGAGAACCATCTATCATGCTAATGGTCAACAAAAGAAAGCTGGAGTAGCCATACTTATATCAGACAAACTAGACTTTAAAATAAAGACTGTATCAAGAGATGCAGAAGGGCATTATATCATAATCAAGGAGTCTACACACGAAGAAGAAGTAACAGTTGTAAACAATTATGCACCAAATGTGAAAGCATCCAAATATATAAATCAATTTATCACAAACATAAAGAAACTCATTGATAGTAATACCATAATAGTAGGAGACTTCAACACCACACTCACAGCAATGGACAGATCATCTAATAAAAAAATCAACAAGGAAACATGGCTTTGAATGACACACTGGCAGATGGACTTAACAGATATATTCAGAACATTTCATCCTAAAGAATATACATTCTTCTCCAGTGCCCGTGGAACATTCACCAGAATAGACCATATACTGGGACACAAATCAGCCCTTAGCAAGTACAAAAAGATCGAGATCATACCGTGCATATTCAGATCACAATGCTATGAAACGCGAAATCAACCACAAGAAAAAATTTGGAAAGGTAACAAATACTTGGAGACTGAAGAACATCCTACTAAACAATGAGTGGGCTAACCAAGCAGTTAAAGAGGAAGTTAAAAAGTATATGGAAGCCAATGAAAATGATAACACCACAACCCAAAACCTCTGGGACGCAGCAAAAGCAGTCATAAGAGGAAAGTATATAGCAATCCAGGCCTTTCTAAAGAAGGAAGAAAGATCTCAGATACACAACCTAACCTTACGCCTTAAGGAGCTGGAAAAAGAATGGCAAATAAAACCCAAAACCAGCAGAAGACAGGAAAGAATAAAGATTAGAGCAGAAATTAATGCTATTGAAACCAAAAAAACAGAGAACAGATCAATGAAACCAGAAACTGGTTCTTTGAAAGAATTAACAAAATTGATAAACCACTAGCCAGTTTGATCAAAAAGAAAAAGGACCCAAATAAATAAAATCAAGAATGAAAGAGGAGAGATCACAACCAACACAGCAGAAATACAAACAATAATAAGAGAATATTATGAGCAATTATATGCCAATAAAATGGGCAATCTGGAAGAAATGGACAAATTCCTAGAAACATATACACTACCAAAACTGAAACAAGAAGAAATAGAAAATTTGAACATACCCACAACCAATAAGGAAATCGAATTAGTAATCAAAAATCTGCCAAAAAAACAAGAGTCCAGGGTCAGACGGCATTCCAGGGGAATTCTACCAAACATTTAAGGAAGAGTTAACACCTATTCTATTGAAGCTGTTCCAAAAAATAGAAATGGAGGGAAAAATTCCAAACACATTCTATGAAGCCAACATCACCTTGACTGCAAAACCAGACAGAGACCCCAATAAAAGAACTATAGACCAATTTCCCTGATGAACATGGATGCAAAAATCCTCAATAAGATATTAGCCAACTGGATCCAACAATACATTAAAAAAATTATTCACCATGACCAAATGGGATTTATACCTGGGATGCAGGACTGGTTCAATATCCACAAAACAACTAACGTGACTCATCACATCAATAAAAGAAAGGACAAGAACCATATGATCCTCTCAATAGATGCAGAGAAAGCATTTGACAAAATACAACATCTTTTCTTGAAAAAAACCCTCAAGAAAGTAGGGATAGAAGGATCATACCTCAAAATCATAAAAGCCATATATGAACAACCCAAAGTTAATAACATCCTCAATGGGGAAAAACTGAGAGCTTTCCCCCTAAGGTCAGGAACAAGACAGGGATGTCCACTCTCACCACTGTTATTCAACACAGTATTGGAAGTCTTAGCCTCTGCAATCAGACAACACAAAGAAATAAAAGGCATCCAAATCGGCTGGGAGGAGGTCAAACTTTCACTCTTCGCAGATGACATGATACTCTATATGGAAAACCCAAAAGATTCCACCAAAAAACTGCTACTAGATCTGATCCATGAATTCAGCAAAGTTGCAGGATATAAAATCAACGCACAGAAATTGGCTGCATTCCTATACACCAAAAATGAAGCAACAGAAAGAGAAATCAAGGAATCAATTCCATTTAAAATTGCACCAAAAAACATAAAATACCTAGGAATAAATTTAACCAAAGAGGTGAAAGATCTATACACTGAAAGCTATAGAAAGCTTATGAGAGAAATTGAACAAGACACCAAAAAATGGAAAAATATTCCATGCTCCTAGATAGGAAAAAGAAATATTGTTAAAATGTCGATACTACCCAAAGCAATCTACATATATAATGCAATCTCTATCAAAATAACACCAACATTCTTCACAGAGCTGGAAAAAATAACCTAAAATTTGTATAGAAGCAGAAAAGACCCCGAATAGCCAAAGCAATCTTGAAAAAGAAAACCAAGGCAGGAGGCATCACAATCCCGGACTTCAAGCTATACTAGAAAGCTGTAATCATCAAGACAGTATGGTACTGGCACAAGAACAGACACTCAGATCAATGGAACAGAATAAAGAATCCAGAAATGGACCCACAAATGTATGGCCAACTAATCTTTGACAAAGCAGGAAAGAATATCCAATGGAATAAAGACAGTCTCTTCAGCAAGTGGTGCTGGGAAAACAGGACAGTGACATGCAGATGAATGAACCTGGACCACTTTCTTATACCATACACAAAAATAAACTCAAAATGGATGAAAGACCTAAATGTAAGACAGAAAGCCATCAAAATCCTCGAGGAGAAAGCAGGCAAAAACCTTTGACCTTGGCCGCTGCAACTTCTTACTCAACACATCTCTGGAGGCAAGGGAAACAAAAGCAAAAATGAACTACTGGGACCTCATCAAAATAAAAAGCTTCTGCACAGAGAAGGAAACAATCAGCAAAACTAAAAGGCAACTGACAGAATGGGAACAGATATTTGCAAACAACATATCAGATACAAGGTTAGTATCCAAAATCTATAAAGAACTGATCAAACTCAACACCAAAAAAACAAATAATCCAGTGAAGAAACGGGCAAAAGACATGAATAGACACTTCTCTAAAGAAGACATCCAGATGGCCAACCGACACATGAAAAAGTGCTCAACGTCACTCATCATCAGGGAAATACAAATAAAAACCACAATGAGATACCACCTCACACCTGTCAGAATGGCTAACATTAACAACTCAGGCAACAACAGATGTTGGCGAGGATGCGGAGAAAGAGGGTCTCTTTTGCGCTGCTGGTGGGAATGCAAACTGGTGCAGCTACTCTAGAAAACAGTCTGGAGGTCCCTCAAAAAATTAAAAATAGAACTACCCTACGACCCAGCAATTGCACTACTAGGTATTTATCTAAGGGAGACAGGTGTGCTGTTTCGAAGGGACACATGCACCCCAATGTTTATAACAGCACTATCAACAATAGCCAAAGTATGGAAAGAGCCCAAATGTCCATTGATGGATGAATGGATAAAGAAGATGTGGTGTATACACACACACACACACACACACACACACACACACACACACACACACACTAGAGTATTACCTGGCAATCAAAAAGAATGAAATCTTGCCATTTGCAACTATGTGGATGGAACTGGAGGGTATTATGCTAAGTGAAATTGGTCACAGAAAGACAAAAATCATATGACTTCCCTCATATGAGGACTTTAAGAGACAAAACAGATGAACATAAGGGAAGGGAAACAAAAATAATATAAAAACAGGGAGGGGAACAAAACAGAAGAGACTCATAAAATATGGAGAACAGAGGGTCATTGGAGGGGGCATGGGAAGGGGAATGGGCTAAATGGATAAGGAGCATTAAGGATTCTACTCCTGAAATAATTGTTGCACTATATGCTAACTAATTTCGATGTAAATTTTAAAAAATAAAATTAAAAAATAAAAAAGAAATAATACAAGCTAGAAGACCATGGAGTAACACCTTTAGCGTACTGAAAGAACAAAAACAAATATCAATAGAGAACTTTTTACTCACCAAAAATCTTTCAAAAAGAAAGACAAAACAAAGACTTTTCAGAAGCTTAAACAGTTCACTACTTTTATCAACACTGCACTAAAGGTTCTAGCCAGTGCTATAAAGCAAGAATGAGTAATAAGGCATATAGAGTGGAAAGGGATAAAAAAATGGACAGAAAAAATGCTATTGAATCTATAAGAGCCACTATAACTACTTAAGTGAATTAATCAATGTCTGAGAATAAAGGATCATAAATTTACCAAAACCAATTTTACTTCTATGTATGAGAAATGAGTCATCAGAAACTGAAATTTAACATAACATAATTTATAATACCACTGAAACACAGAAGTACTTAGTCATATACATGATAAAAATATGGTAAGATCTGCACACTGAAAATCATAAAATACTGATGAGAAAAATTAAAGACCGCCTAAATAAATACAAAGATATACTATGTTCATGGATTGCAAGGTTTAATATTGTTCAGATATGGATTTGCATCGAATTGATACAAAGATTCAGTATAATCACAATCAATATCACAGTGGGCCTTTAGAAAGTGACAAGCTGATTTTAAAATTCATATGGAAATGCAAAGAACTTGAAATAGTCACAACACCTTACAAAAAGAATAAAGTTGAAGGACTTATACTAGTTGACTTCAAAAATTATAAAGCTATGGTAGTCAGGATATTGTGAAACTCAAATAATTATATTGAGGGAAAGAAGTCAAAATGCCACATTCCCCTGCAAAAACAACAATGACTATGTAATGTATGATTCCGTTCATAAAATTCCAGAAATGCAAACTTATCTGTAGTAACAGAAAAGTCAGTGGTTGCCTGGGGATGAGGTAGTATGGAGAAGCAAGATGGAGGAAATAAAGAGGGGTACCAGGAAACTTTTGAGAGTGATGGACATGTCAATTATATTGATTGTGATAATGGCTTACAAGTATAATATATATCAAAACTTATCAAATTGTATACTTTAAACATGTACATTTTTTAAATGTCAACTACACCTTAACAAAACTTAAAAAAGACATTATGACAACACTATCAATTTATGGAATGGCACTATGTATAGGTTTGATTACATTATCAAATGCATTCCCTACTAGACCCTTGTTGGGTGAACACTATTAATTTCATTTTACATTATGATCTGCTAAGGTTAAGATATTTATCCCAGGTTTCATGGTGAGAAAATGGTGAAACTGGGATATGAACCCAAGTATCTCTGGTTCTTACTCCTACTGCTCAGACTGATTTGATTTTACAGAGATAATGTACTCAAGTTTGAGGTTATATTTCAAATATAAATAGACACATATGAATCTGTCAGTTGATAACCAGTGTCCAATGTTTTAACCTATTAAATCTCAACTTAAAAACGCAAATCTAGGGGCGCCTGGGTGGCGCAGTCGGTTAAGCGTCCGACTTCAGCCAGGTCACGATCTCGCGGTCCGGGAGTTTGAGCCCCGCATCAGGCTCTGGGCTGATGGCTCAGAGCCTGGAGCCTGTTTCTGATTCTGTGTCTCCCTCTCTCTCTGCCCCTCCCCCATTCATGCTCTGTCTCTCTCTGTCCCAAAAATAAATAAACGTTGAAAAAAACAAAAAAAAAAATTAAAAAAAACCCACGCAAATCTAGGTAGTAGAAACCCATTTAATTTCTTATCTCTTAGTTTTTCTACATCCTACCTACACTATCTCTAATATAGCTACTAGAGTAATACCTTTAAAATGTTTATTCCTAAAACATTTATTCCTAAAACATACCATCCTGTGAATAGTAATATACCTTGAAGTTGAAAGAATTACATATACTTGCAATAATTTTAGTAATAAGAAGAGAAATTATTCAAAAAACAAGACTTTATTTAAGTCTTTATAGTCAGTGTACACAGGGATACAGGTCAGTATCTGCATATATCACATCTGGTGCAGACTGCAAACAGCTTACCGTGGTATCTGATCTGTGGCACATTTACGATGTGTTGTTAACCCCAATATCTACTGTGCAATGTCATTTTATTCATCCATTTAATCTATTTAGGAACTCCAAGCACATTTAACCTGTAAGAAGCCTTGGTGTCCATTGGCCACAGCAACATTTTTCTAGGTATATCTCCTAAGGCAAGGAAAACAAAAGCTAAATAAACTATTGGGGGAGGGGTGCCTGGGTGGTTCAGTTGGTTAAGTATCAGGCTCTTGATTTCAGCTCAGGTCATGTCATAACCTCATGGTTCATCAATTTGAGTCCTGCATTGGGTTCTGCGCTGGCTGACAGCATGGAGCCTCCTTGGGACTCTCTCTCTCTCCTTCTCTCTCTGCCCCTCCCCTGCTCTCTCTCTCTCAAAAATAAATAAATAATCATTAAAAAAATAATATATTTAAAAAAGTAAATTACTGGGACTACATCAAAATAAAATGCTTTTGTAAAACAAAGGAAACCACCAATAGAACAAAAAGACAACATATTGAATGGAAGAAGATATTTGCAAATGATATACCCAACAAGGCATTTAATTAACATCCAAAATATAAAAATAACACCAAAAACCCCCTAAACAGTGTGGTTTAAAAACAGGCAGAGAACCTGAATAAACATTTTTCCAAGAAGACATACAGATGGCCAACGAATTCATGAAAAGATTCTCCACATCACTCATCATCAAGAAAATGCAAATTGAAGCCACAATAAGATATCGCTTCACACCTGTTTGAATGCCTAAAATCCAAAAGACAAGAAACAACAAGTGCTGGAGAGGAGGTGGAGGAAAAGGAACCCTCATGTAGTGTTGGTGGGAATGCATATTGGTACAGCCACTGTGGAAAACAGTATGGAGGTTCCTCAAAAAATTAAAAACAGAAAGACCATATGACTCAGTAATTCCACTATCGGGTATTTTCCCAAAGAAAATGAAACACTGATTCGAAAGGATATAGGTACCCTTGTGTTTACTGCAGCATTATTTACAATTTACAATAGTCAAGACATGGAGGCAATATAAGTGTCTATTGAGGGACCAATGGATAAGGAAAATGTGGTATATTATGCAACCTTAAAAAAAGGGTGAGATTGTGCCGTTTGAGACAACATGGATGGACCTAGAGGTTATTATGGTAAATGAAAGAAGCCAGACTGAGGAAGAGAAATACTGAATGATTTCACTTACAAATAGAATCTTTAAAACTTGAATAAATACACAAAAAGCAGAGTCAGACCTATAAATACAGAGAACTGAAGGCTGCCAGAGGGGGCAGGGGGTGAAAGGCTGGGCAAAATGGGTGAAGAGGAGAGGAAGATACAGGCCTCCAGTCATGGTATGAGTAAATCATAGGAGTAAAAGGCAGAGTATAAGGAATACAGTCAGTGATATTGTAAGAGTAATGGAATAGTACAGACGGTAGCTACCCTGGTATAAATCTGCCCAATCACTAAGTTGTACATCTGAAACAAACCTAACATTGTGTATTGACCATACTCAGAAAAAAAGCTTAGATGTCCAATATCTTACTCATGTACTTTTGTCCATAATGTGATTTTTTGTTTTTAAAATATTTGAAGTCTCTGTCTGAAAACGAAGAGTCAGCAATTTGTTAAAATGATAAATAAAAACCAATGTTAGCCAACATCAGGATGCTGGGAATTATTCACGTATAAATTGGCTTTAAAACTCTATGTGTCTCAGTGGTTTACGTCTACCTTATTTACATTGAGTACAAAGGATATTTCTATTAATAATTGTGAATAACAAGAGTATTAGAGGGCTACAACAATAGTCTTCATGAAATCTTCTATTATACCTATGCACTATTTTTTTCCAGAAATTTCTTACTCAATTCTCCTGAAAATCTTCCCATCCCCTGACCACACGCCCACAGGGCATGAAAACTTCAGCTAAGTCCATCAGAGTATCTTTCTTAGACATGGCCTATGCTGAGTTGGGTCACCTGCACTACAGATGGTGCTAAACCAAATTATGTGCAAAGAAAAGAAGCATTTATAAATTGTAAGGAACCCTAGAGTCCAATTACTTGAGGGTGTGAGCAAATGGCCATGTATACTGCTTTATAAAATCTGCTTCCACATACAACTAGATTTTTGAAAAGAACCAATTACAATGGTGTTTTTTTTTCTTTCCAGTAAGAGAAAGCATTTTCAAGTTTCAAGAACAGTTGGTAGAAGAACAAAAAGTACAATCCTTTTAAACAGTAAAAATAAGGCTCCTGTTATCTCGAATTATGATACAGCAGAAGCCAGTCCTCCTGTTCACGTCGTGGGGGGGGGGGGGCAGCGTGACAGCTAAGCTACTTGGAAGAGAACTGAACACTTCACGACACGCTGTGGGACCTGCCTTTACCCACAGTACGTCCACTTATTGTGGGCACTTTTACTGCGAAGACTGAAAAGTGTTCAATGTAGGACTGCCATGTAAACACACCCTATTATTCAGAGAGCCATGTTGTCCAGGAGAAAATGGTGAAGAAACGAAGTCCTCCGTGCCCACAGAGAACTGACCCTGTGAATGACCAGCTCGTGTGTCTCACCACAGAATTACTTGTAATAGCATTACCTATAACACCCTCATTATTCAGCAGTAATAATAACACTACTGTGACTATTGTTGCCGCCACAGTAACTCATGGCTCATGTTTACTGATACTGTTTAAACAGTCAACAGATCTGATGAAATCCTCACACTAACTTTAAGAAATGTGCAATGATTTTGTTTTAAAGATAAGGTAACAGAAGTGGAGAGGTATTAGTAAGTTGCCCAAGAGCACGCAGGGGAGGAAGTGGCAAAGTAGGATTCACATCAGATCGGCTGAGTACCCTCAAAAAAACGTCTTCAGGCATAAAATCAAAGGTGCTAAATAATTAAAGTGCAGGTTTCCTAGCAAATCTCAATCGACATACCTTGAGAGAGTTTGGGTTTTTTTGGAAAGTGGAGGGGGTGCCACATGGCGATGCTCAGGAAATTTCTCTTCACGTGAATTTCCTAAAATTTACAACAATGGATGATCATCCTGTCTGCTCTTCTCCCAACTTCATCTGCAAACTTGATTCAGGGCCTTCAAATCTCTTAACGCACACTGGTTATCACAGTGTGAAGGCCTGAAGGCCATGCATATCCCAGAGAGATTTGTCACTGACAACCCAGCCTGAAGATACCGAACACTCTGAAAAGGTGTTTTATCTTTTGACTTCAGGCAGTCTTTATCCACCTTCAGAGTTTGCTCTGATTTTATTTGCTGGCTGGGCTATTACAATTTTAAAACCATGTTAGAGCTGTATTGCCAGGCAGCAGTTAAAATGTTGCCATCAAAACCATAATGAAGGAGAACTTTCTTCTGCTTTGGAGAAGATGGCGTGGATACACTTTTACCTGTCCCTCCTGCTAACTGTGACTTTAAAAGCCTTGCTATCAGACTTTAGCCTCTACTACAAAGCTGTAATCATCAAGACAGCATGGTATTGGCACAAAAACAGACACATAGACCAATGGAATGGAGTAGAGACTCCAGAATTGGATCTACAAAAGTATGGCCAACTAATCTTTGACAAAGCAGGAAAGAATATCCAATGGAAAAAAGACAGTCTCTTTAACAAATGGTGCTGGGAGAACTGGAAAGCAGAAGAATGAAACCAGACCACTTTCTTACACCATTCACAAAAATAAACTCAAAATGGATGAAAGACCTGAATGTGAGACAGGAAACCATCAAAACCCTAGAGGAGAAAGCAGGAAAAAACCTTTCTGACCTCAGCCACAGAAATTTCTTACTTGACACATCCCCAAAGGCAAGGGTGTTAAAAGCAAAATGAACTATTAGGACCTCATCAAGATAAAAAGCTTCTGCACTGCAAAGGAAACAATCAACAAAACTAAAAGGCAACCAATGGAATGGGAAAAGATATTTGCAAATGACATATCGGACAAAGGCCAGTATCCAAAATCTATAAAGAACCCACCAAACTCCACACCTGAAAAACAAATAATCGAGTGAAGAAATGGGCAGAAGACATGAATAGACACTTCTCTAAAGAAGACATCCAGATGGCCAACAGGCACATGAAAAGATGCTCAACGTCGCTCCTCATCAGGGAAAAACAAATCAAAACCACACTCAGATACCACCTCACGCCAGTCAGAGCGGCTAAAATGGACAAATCAGGAGACTATAGATGCTGGCGAGGATGTGCAGAAACGGGAACCCTCTTGCACTGTTGGTGGGAGTGCAAACTGGTGCAGCCACTCTGGAAAACAGTGTGGAGGTTCCTCAAAAAATTAAAAATAGATCTACCCTATGACCCAGAAATAGCACTGCTAGGAATTTACCCAAGGGATACACGAGTGCTGATGCATTGGGGCACTTGTACCCCAATGTTTATAGCAGCACTTTCAACCAATAGCCAAATTATGGAAAGAGCCTAAATGTCCATCAACTGATAAATGGATAAAGAAGGTGTGGTTTATACACACAATGGAGTACTATGTGGCAATGAGAAAGAATGAAATATGGCCTTTTGTAGCAACATGGATGGAACTGTAGGGTGTTACGCTAAGTGAAATAAGTCATACAGAGAAAGACAGATACCATATGTTTTCACTCTTATATGGATCCTGAGAAACTTAACAGAAGACTATGGGGGAGGGGAAGAAAAAAAAAAGTTAGAGAGGGAGGGAGCCAAAGCATAAGAGACTCTTAAAAACTGAGAACAAACTGAGGGTTGATGGGGGATGGGAGGGAGGGGAAGGTGGGTGATGGGCATTGAGGAGAGCACCTGTTGGGATGAGCACTGGGTGTTGTATGGAAACCAATCTGATAGTAAATTTCATATTAAAATAAATAAATAAATAAAATTAAAAAAAACCTGAGAATAAACTGAGGGTTGATGGGGGGTGGGAGGGAGGGAAGGGTGGGTGATGGGCACTGAGGAGGGCACCTGTTGGGATGAGCACTGGGTATTGTATGGAAACCAATTTGACAATAAATTTCATTAAAAAAAATAAATAAAAATAAATAAATAAAAACCTTGCTATCACATATAAAACAGAAGAAGAGTCTGAAGGTGGAGAAAAGAGAGCAGTCTGACCAGGGACTTTGGGACCTGAGGGACATAATATTTAGTTCTCTGGGATTTCTTTCTGTTTCAGATATCCCACACCTGGAGTTGGAGAAGCTGGCCACCCTGAAACACCAACAATTACAAACAAAAATCCCCCAAAAAAGCCTACACTCTTTGGCCAAAGGATCAGGAAAGGGGCAGTTTACCAGGACAAAACTTTCAGTCATAACTGATCCAGTCCAGCTGAACACCATAAAAAACTGTGGGCTCACCCACAGCAATGCAGAGCTGAGACTGGCACTCTCACGAAGCTGTGCACAGATGCCCTAATACCTCTCTGAGATAAAGCCAAATAGGGACCAGGTGCTTTCCCGCTCAATGGTCAGTGTTGAAGACAATATGGGGAATGCAAATTTCTATGTCAGGCCATAATGACATAACACCACCCCCTTCTGCTGCCAAGTGGTATCCCATAAAGCCAGCTGAAACAATAAGTTTAAGTAAGATGCAGAGTCTTGTAAAATCAAGATGTCCAGACTTCAGCTGAAAGTCACTTATCATAACAAGAACCAGGGAGATCTCAAATTGAATGAAAAAGGACTGAATCAGTGTCAACACTGAGATAAAAGAATGTTAGAATTATCTGGCACAGCTTATGCAAAAAGTAACTCAAAACGGTTCAAAGACTTAAATGTAAAATATAAAACTAAAACTTTTAGGAAGAAAACCTAGGAGATAAACTTTAGGATATAGGGCTAGATAAAATTATGCTTAGACTTGACATCACAAGAATGATCCATACAAGGAAAAACTGACAAAGTGAACTTCATCAATATTAAATTTTTTTTGCAGAAGACCTTGTTAAGAGGATGAGGAAACAAGCTATAGAAAGGGAAAAAATATAAACCACATTCTCAATAAAGGACTAGTATCTAAAATATACAAAGAACCCTCAAAATTCAACAGTCAAAAACAATCCAGTTAGAAAATGGGAAAAAGACATGAAGAAGCATTTCACAGAAGAGGATATATAGGAGACAAATCTAAGAAAAAATGTTCAGCATCATTAGCCATTAGGGGAATGCAAATTAAAATCACAGTAAGATATTACTACCTATCTAACAGAATACATCACCCAACAACAACAAAAAAATGGCAACACCAAATGTTGAAGAGGATGCTGAGAAATTGGATCATTCATACATTGCATATATGAGAATGTAAAATGATACCGTCACTATGGAAAACAGTTTGGCAGTTTCTTTAAATACCAAACATGCAACTACTATACAATTCAAGAACAATGCTTCTAGGAATTTATCCTAGAGAAACGAAGACTTATGTTTACATAAAAACCGGCACAGAAACATTTATAGCAGCTCTGTTCATAATAGCCAAAATGTGAAAACAACCCAGGTGTCCTTCACCTGAGCAATACTGAGCAATAATAAAGAACCAAATGTTTATATATTTATGTATTTATGTGTGTGTACACACACACACACACACACACACACACACATATATATATATATATATATATATATATATATATAATAACCTGGATGAATCTCCAGAGAATTATGTGGAGTTAGAAAAAAAGCCTATTACATGATTACATGTATAAATGATTATATTTCTACAACATGCTGGAAATGCCAAAATTATAAAAATGGAGAAGATTTGTGATTATCAGGGTTAAGGAAGAGGTGGAAATGGGAAGGAAGTGGGTTTGGCTATAAAAAAGCAACATGAGGGATCCGTAGGGTGATGGAAATATTCTGTGTCTTGACTATATCAATGTCAATATCCTAGCTGTGATACTGTCCTATAGTTCTCTAAAATGTTACCACTGTGGAAACTGGGTAAAAGCTCTGTAGTATTTCTTACAACTCTTACAACTCTGTAATAATTCTTACAACTGCATGTGATTCTACAATTATCACAGAATAAAAAAGGTTAATTAAAAAAAAAAAAACATGAAAGAAGGGACACATGTCAGCCGGTTAAGTGTCTCTTGATTTTGGCTCAGGTCATGATCCCATGGTTTATGGGACTGAGCCCTATGTGGGGCTCTGCGCTGATGGCGTGGAGCCTGCATGGGATTCTCTTTGTCCCTCTCTCTCTTTGCCCCTCCCTGCACACACACAACCATATACATGTGTACAAACTCTCTCTCAAAATAAACATATTAAAAAAAGAAACAACATGAAAGAACAAAATAAAAAAAATTCAATATAAAAAACCCCAAGCCAGGCATCTGGGTGGCTCAGTCAGTTAAGTGGCCAACTTTGGCACAGGTCACGATCATGCGATTCTGGAGTTGGAGCCCCCCGTCAGGCTCTGTGCTGACAGCTCAGAGCCTGGAGGCTGCTTCGGATTTCTGGGTCTCCTTCTCTCACTGCCCCTTTCCTATTGTGTTCTGTCTCTCTCTCAAAATAAATAGACATTAAAAAAAAAAAAAAAAACCCAAACATTCAAACCAAAAATAAACTCCAGTAGTATTAAGCAACACGTTTTGAGCCTCTACTATGGACCAAGTAGTGCACTTGGTGATACACGAAGTAATACGCTAAGCTAACGCTATGAGGTAGGTACTATTTTCCACATGAAACTGAGAAAACAATCACTTGCTCCTATTTGTTTAAATGAGGCAGTACAGCTAGTGCATGTATTAGGAAGTTTTTCATACTATCTTAAACTTAGTTTGTTAAAAGAAAGAGTTTAACTTTATTTCCCAAACTCACAGCTTGGTTTCCTTAGGTGAATCTCAGCTCTGAAAGCAGAGAAAATAAAATTTAACGTAAGGTGGCCATCCTGAAACAGTCAGGAGAACTTGGTAGGAGAGTCAGGGCAGACTTTTTATCTTTTTAAGTAAAAGTAAAAATTAATTTCATCAAGGGCTAGGCAACAGTCTTAAGACAAGGTTCTATAATGGAGGATTTATAAAAATAATGGCTAAAAGCTGACATTTTTGTCAATTTTTTGAAAACTACTGCATCTACTGCCATTTCTGATGTTTTGAAGACTATTCTTCAACAGACCTAAAAAAAAAAACAACATTCTTGGTCAACTGAATTTGCGTTTTATTTTTTTTTTAATTTTATTTTTATTTCTATTTTTTTATTTTTTTTCAATATACGAAATTTATTGTCAAATTGGTTTCCATACAACACCCAGTGCTCATCCCAAAAGGTGCCCTCCTCAATACCCATCACCCACCCTCCCCTCCCTCCCACCCCCCATCAACCCTCAGTTTGTTCTCAGTTTTTAACTGTCTCTTATGCTTTGGCTCTCTCCCACTCTAACCTCTTTTTTTTTTTTTTCCCTTCCCCTCCCCCATGGGTTCCTGTTAAGTTTCTCAGGATCCACATAAGAGTGAAAACATACAGTATCTGTCTTTCTCTGTATGGCTTATTTCACTTAGCATAACTTTCTCCAGTTCCATCCACGTTGCTACAAAGGGCCATATTTCATTCTTTCTCATTGCCATGTAGTACCCCATTGTGTATATAAACCACAATTTCTTTATCCATTCATCAGTTGATGGACATTTAGGCTCTTTCCATAATTTGGCTATTGTTGAGAGTGCTGCTATAAACATTGGGGTGAATTTGAGTTTTAAATAGAAATCTATCCATGCATCCATCATCTCTATAGACACACACACATGAAAATATATACATATACATAAGCTATCAAATAGGTTATTTCTTAATATTTTATAAATTATATTACAGTGGACTCATAAAACAGTGAATACTGAAGGTTACTTAGAAATTACCAAGTCAAACTTTCTCATCTCATAGCTGAGGAAACTGAAGCCTCCCCAAATTAAGATCCTTACTATTCACAGTGTAAAATCCAGAATTAAAACTCAGGATCCCTGACTCCTGTTCCTCGGTTTCACTATTCTTACTTCCTCAAGCAATTTGATGGATGAAAAGAGAATGAAACATCGAGGGGACTGGGGACACAGAATCACAGGGCAATTTAAATTGGTCAAAGTGAGAGCTATTAACAAATGCAGCTTTCTGCAATTAAACATATTTTAATCCATGATCTTTTCACAAACAATGCTTCTTATTCCCTGGCAAAATGAAAGCAGCCTCATCTATATTTGAAATGCACACAGGACACTCCCCCAAGGCCAGATTTCCCAGATTCCTATCATAACCCACCCTCAAAGGGACTGAAGCCTTTACAAGCACAACTATGTTCTGTTCCACGTGTCATTTGCTTTAGGATCTTACAGTGACATCCTGGAACTGGAGCCGCATCGCGGAGCCAGATGACTGAGGTCGACTGGTGATCTCCAATATGGTTCTCAGCAAGATGTCCAGCAGGCTGGCCACTATCACATCGATTTCCTCCAACACAGATTTTTCCTTAAAAGAAAGAAATAAGGAGTTCAGGCAATTGTGGCTGAATATGTGTATTAATCTCTCTGTAACGGAAAAGGGGGGAAAAAAACCACATCAAAAAGAGAACTGGATAACTTGACAGACCTGGACCTCACCTATGTCACCTTAGTAAATGGCCTTCTTTTATAGACAACAAAGGCACAGAGAACTTAACAGCTTACCCAAGAGAACCCAGCTAGGCTGTGCAGTTGTGCCTGAGTGGTGCCAATGACAAGGTGGGGTGATGTCCTGGAAAGCATCAAACTACTCCAGAGCACTAGCTGTGCACTAACACAGTGTGTGATGTGGCCAAGTCAGATGCCTTTCTAGGTCTGATTCCTCACTGAAAGTCCCTCTTGTTTCCCCAAGTCCTTAATTCTTTTTATTTTAGACTGTGCTTACATACACTCTTCTTGAGCTGCACAGTTATTTTCTAAAATTCCATTTAAGTGCAAACAACTATTCCTATAAAAATGATTTTTAAAAAGCTCTACAGGTGTAGACTGCACAACATTCAGTATAGATGAATACCATGAGCTCCAGACTGAACCTCATGTCAATGGCCACAGTGGACTGCTTCCCTAAAGGAGAATTAATACTATCCAAGCCCCCAGGACTTGAGAGAGAAACCCAAGTTGCTCTTCTCTGACTGTATGCAGTAGAGTTGGATTCTGATTACAACTGCACAAGACAAAACTCTGTGTACTCAGGCTCTCTACCAAGGAGACTGTCTTCCAAACACACAAACAAAAACTTTTACAAAGTGTGAATCTGAAAGAGCTTTTTGGCCACGGTTTTATGATAAACTTTCTTACACTTCCGATAAAACTACCATAGTTTCCCCTCCAGGGCAGAGTTTCTGTTCTGAATTCCTTATCAGATAAGTCCAAAAGCTGACTGCAACTTCCAAACTGAAGTAGACAGGAGAAATTAAAAAAAAATCTTTTCCACTACTGCTGATACTTGTTTTCAGTTTTCTGCAGTGAACTATCTCACTTAGCAGAATTATGGTTTATAAAAACATTCTAACTAGGCACAGCATAGCTATTCTTTACTGAATGACATAGAAAAGTTTTAAAGCAAAACTATCATTCTCTCCCTGTTGTCACTCTTCGACCCAGTCCCAGATCACCCTTGGGGCCTGGGATCACGGGGATGTGGAAAAATCAGTCGTCCCTCCCCATGCAGATCTTACTACACTTTTATACACAGAGTTTCTGCCCTTCTCCTCTCAAGTGTCAACTTTGTTCCCACGGTGCGGGGCCCTCTCTCAATTACGTCCACTCGGGTCCCAAGCCAGCTCACTGCTGAGCCCTTCAGAAGGCGATCCTAGGTAACAGAGACAACAATGGGGAAACTATATAGTGTATGGCAGGGAGGCAGAGGCACAGGAGTCTCAGCACTGCTCTGTACAAGCTGTCAAAGATGAGCAAATGCCAATTCACGGCTGCAGGCTGACAGAACTAGAACAGGACACCCTTTCCATGTGGATTTAACATCAGTCCCATGAGCCATGAACATGAGTATCCAAAGAATTGTCCTCATTTCTAAGTAAGCATGTGATTTTTTGCTATTTGCCCTGTATCTTCTAATGCGACTATACAGCACCAAGACTCAGGTACATCCACAGGAATTCCCAAAGCCCCTGACAATTCAGTATTATTGTTGGGGCTGGGTAATGACTGTAGTGCAAGACATCCTTGGTCTCCTGGGCCCTTCCTCTGCTTCTACGATTTCTGTGGGACCCAAGGGCCATGGGCCCAAGGGCCATGGCCAAGCTCTGAGCATTACCATGCAGCCTTCCACAGAACGGGCCCCAAAAGACTTCACTTTACAGGCAGTAATTTATTCTTGCCACAGAGTATTCATCATATCAAGATTAAAGACACATGTGGGAGGCTTTGAGATTTCTAATTTTTCTCACTGGGTATTCAGTTCTTTCTTGAAATACAAGTTGAGGAGGTTATTTGGGGTTACAGCAATCTCACAAGGTTAAAAAAAATATTTCAGAAGAATAGCAAAATGTCCAACCCAGCTGGAAATAAAAGTGAGAGTCTCAGAGGGTTATTCTTCAGTGTGGTTTCTCTGAAAACTTGAGAGTTTTTATTTCCAGAAGCCATTTGATGGGAACTACATACTATGATCTGTATTTACTCACTGAGCTATTTTTCTTGATGAGACAAAATACGTTGCTAAGGATTCGTGCACACATGATCAGGTCCTTCTGTTCTTGCAGGTGCATGTGGAGGTGATGTAACACGACAGGCAGGAGAATGTACCTGGAATCTGGAGAGAACAGAAGCATTAGTGTCACATCTATGGAGGCCCATGCCAACCTTGTACACACCCATACCTACTCTAACTGTACTGGTTAAACGATTAACACATAGTGAAAAGCTACATAATTGGTATTGGAAAAAAAGTAGTCCATTTCCCTAATCCATGATTCCTGCACTCAAGAAGTCTTTGACTCTTATACTGAAAATAGGTTATTTTTTTAAATTGTCTGTTTTACCTCCAAATATCTAAATGGCATGCTTATCTGGCCATTTTCTGATTTTTCATTGAGACTGACCATCCAGTGACTTCTTACTATAGTAGGTGAAAATTTAGCTTTTCTTACCCTCTTGTCTTCTCCCCAGTCTCGGAAAAAAAAAATTTTTTTGTCACAATTTCTGGCTAAATTAACATTTTGCATTTGCTGCCATTCTGATTTCCAGTGCTTTGCACATGACCAAGTTTTTGTTTTACTTTTGTTTATCTCTCTTTAAAAGCTTTCAGGAAATTATTCCTGGTAATTCAAATTTTCATGACCACGTGCCTTGCTTTGGCCGTTGAAACCTACAAAAACTCATGTCCTTCAGCGCTGGGATCTTGCCTTGAAGTACTTCCAGCATTATTTCCTTTTCTCTATTTCTTCTGTCCTCAGTCTGGAACTCTGACTACACTGACATCACGAATCTCTTAAAATATCTTTTCTTGATTTTTTTTTCCCATCTTTTTGCCCAACTTCTTTATCTTCCAACTCTTCTATTCAATTTTCTTGTTTTTGCTACCCTATATTTAATCTCCAAGAGTTCGTTCTTATTTCCACCTGGGCCACCACACAGCTCCTTGTGCTCAGAAGGGCCCCACACTTGGTTTCATGCTCGGCTGCTCCCATGATGAAATTCCCAATAATTTTCAAAGAGGTATTGAATTTTTATTATGCAGCCTTTCCTGTTTATTATTCCTTCTTTATTTCTTTTTACAGAAGGTTTCATTCTTGTTTCACGGATGCACTATTTTCTCTTTCTGGGTTAGTTGGGAGACAATTTTGTGATTTCTTTTTCTCCTTGAATTATCTTTTTCTTTCAAGTTCTTTTTTCTGTTTGTTCATTTTGGCTTCTGCTTTCACATTTAAGGTTTTCGTACAGTATCTGTTGATTGCTGTCTGTCTTTACAAGCAAGTCACTAACATGCTAACTGGGTGGGGGGGACCCACAACAGTGCCTCGGCAAGCTTGTAAACTGGTGAAGCTTCACAGCAAGGAGGGAAGGCATCCAGATGTTTCATCAGGGGACCCTCAAATTTCAGAATCCAAGATGCCTTTTCTTGGGCTTGTCAGTTTCTCTACAGAGGAATCTGCCAAACTCCTCTCTGGGGAGCATGAAACCATCATCTTCTAGTAACTTGAAATCAGGAAAAGAAGGGGCAGGTGAGGGTCTCTTTGTTTAATTGTGAGGCCCTGTTTATGGTGTGGAGCCTCATTCTCAAATTTAGCAGGCTCTGAACTCCTGAATCTAGGCACATCTCATTCACTTTCTTTAGAGGGTAAGCTTTCCATTTTTGGCTACATTGACTATTCTGTCTAAGGACTTTTTATTCAATTTTTTTTTATTTCTAGCACCCTTAATTTTCAGATACCTTGTATTTTCTTTTTATTTTTCTTCGTTTTTTGTAAAGTTTATTTATTTTTCATAATCTCTGTATCCAACATGGGGCTCGAACTCACGACCTTGAGATCATGAGTCACCTGCTCTTCTGACTAAGCCAGTCAGGTGCTCCTGAATACCTGCTATTTTCAATTCTTGATCCTTTCTGAAACAGCTCCGTGCCGTCTGCGGATCTGTGGTGTAAAGTAGCCTGTTCTTGGCACCACTCCAACACCACACACCTGTGTGCATCAGCCTTCTCTCGTCTGCTGTCAGCTGCCACTCATCTTTGTCAAAACTGTTGAGATTTATGCCTTGTCATCTCTTCTCCCAGGCTCATAAACTTGGGAGATTACACATTTAAAAAAAAATTCCTTGGGGCACCTGGGTGGCTCATTTGGTTAGGCAGCCGACTTTAGCTCAGGTCGTGATCTTGTGGTCCGTGAGTTTGAGCCCCATGTCGGGCTCTGTGCTGACAGCTCAGAGCCTGGAGCCTGCTTCGGATTCTGTGTCTCCTCCTCTCTCTGCCCCTCCCCTGCTCACACTCTGTTTCTATCTCTCTCAAAAATAAATAAACATTAAAAAAATTAAAAATTCCCTTACCGACCACAGATACAAAAACCCTTTTCACACCTTTGGCAGATCATTTCTAGCAATATGTAAAATACATATTATTACTTCATGACCAGGTAGTGTTTATCTTAAAAGCAAGGTTTGTTAAACATCTGAAAATCATACTTGTATACTTTCACCAGGGGAGAAAAGTAAGTACAATCGATTCTTGTTATTCATGGTAGTTTTAAGTTGGAACAAGTCACTGGAAAACCATGAAATGGCAAATAACTAATCATTTCTCCTAGGGGAAGTATATGTGTGTATAATATAGGATGCATATCCCACATAGGTAACAATATTAAATCCTAAAAACAACTCATCCAGGTAGATTCTATTTTCTTTATTTGATAAAAGAGAACACGAGGTTTAGAGGTGCTAAGTGACTTGCCTGAGGCTACCCCACGAAGAAGGGCCAGAGTTGGGATTCAAACTCTAGCAGCTGGCCCCGGAGATGAGCTTCTTGCACTGAGCTGCACTGCCCCCTACTGCTCCATCCTCTAGTTGGACGAGCATGAGAGTGGAAGGGAATGCAGAGCATTGCAGTGTTTGAGCTCAGCTGGGAATCTGTGTATTCTGCTACTCAAATATTTCACTGCTTTGTGCAAGTCCACGAATGAACGTGAGAGGGTCACAAGTATTGATTTTGAGGTCACAAACACATTTTAATAAGGAAATCCATAAATAAAGAATTTTGACTGTATAAGGATCATTTCTCTATCAATTGGAAGTCTTATATTTATCCCTAATTTGTCATTAAATAAGTATTTGAAACAGTAACGTAACTGACTTATGCAGTATATATTTCAATCTTTTGAAAAAGTAACAAGTATGCTTATTGTCCTGAGTGTTTACTTTTTTTTTTTTTTTAACGTTTATTTATTTTTGAGACAGAGAGAGACAGAGCATGAACGGGGGAGGGTCAGAGAGAGGGAGACACAGAATCCGAAACAGGCTCCAGGCTCTGAGCTGTCAGCACAGAGCCCGACGCGGGGCTCGAACTCACGGACCGCGAGATCGTGACCTGAGCCGAAGTCAGCCGCTCAACCGACTGAGCCACCCAGGTGCCCCAAGTGTTTACTTTTCAACAGGATGTCATAAGCAAAAAACTATTGTTAAGACTGTAATTGTCATATTATTTATGGATATGCCCACTTGCAAATGCCCTAGCTCCTTTCCCTGATCTGCTTGATTTTCTTTTTCTTTTTTAATTTTTTAAAATGTTTGTTTATTTTAGAGAGAGAGAGAGACAGAGACAGAGTGTGAGTGCGGGAGGGGTGAGAGAGAGGGAGACACAGAATTTGAAGCAGGCTCCAGGCTCTGAGCTGTCAGCACAAAGCCAGACGTGGGACTTGAACTCACAAACTGCAAGATCGTGACCTGAGCCAAAGTCAGATGCTTAACCGACTGAGCCACCCAGGTGCCCTGATCGTCTTGGTTTTCTAAATGATGTCACCTCTGCAGCAATTTCGAAAGATTATTCCTGATTTATTAAAACTCATGTATCTTATAAATAGTTGCACAAATAATTCAACTTAACTAACTCAAGAAACAATGGACAACCTAAATAACTCTATACTTAGTAAAGAAATTGAACTCATAGATCAGAAACTTCCCACAAGAAAAATTCCAGGCCCAGATGGCTTCTATGAATTCTATAAAGCATTATGGAAAAAAATCAAATCAAAGTCTACAAAAATTCTCCCAGAAAATAAACAGGGAACACAACTAACTCTTTGAGGCCAGTATTATTGATGCCAAAATTAGTCAAAGATATTACAAGAAAACTATAGATTGCTATCTCTCATGAACATAGATGCAAAAATCTTTATAAAATTTTAGCAAAATAAATCTAGTTATCTAGTTTTATATATATATAAATGATCAAATAAATGATCATATCCTATGATCAAATAGGATTTATCATTAAGGCAAATTTGGTATAATATCTGAAAGTCAATCAACATTAATTCAACATATTAACATATGTAGAGAAAATGAGCAAAACTCAGCATCCATTCATGATAAAAAGTGTCAGGAAGCTAAGAATAGAAGATAATTTTCTCAAATTGATAACGAGCATTATAATGCCTACCTTTAGCTAACGTAATAGTTAACAGTGAAAGATTGAAAGCTTTCTCCCCAAGAGCAAAATTAAGGCAGGGATGGCCAACTTCATCAACTCAATTCAGCACTGTAGTGGATTCTTTCCTAGTCAGTATAAGATATATCATATGTCATAAAGAATATGATTCTTTATCCTAATAAAAATCAGAGAGCATGCAAAATATTCACAGCTGGGAAAGCACCATTATCAGTGTTTGCATGATTGGTTTATCAACACAAGCAGGTTTGGTGCCATAGGTTTACCATCACAACAAACCACACAAGGCATAGCCATTCTTCACTTTCAGCAACACAGAACATTAAACTCCAAACTTGTAAAATAATGCACTGCAGGCTTCCTTTAAAGCCTTTAAGCCTTACCAGGAAACTTAAATACTTATTTATAAATCAATTACTTGACAAAAAGAACCAAGAAAAAGAAACTAACAAATTACATGACAGGAGTCACTGCCTCGTGATGATTAATTAGAACAGAAGATAAAGCTTATCTGGTATGTTCCTGCAGGTAGCACAATTTGATTTCTAAAAATTCAATTTGCAACCAACTGTTAAGAGAATACCAACTGCAAAAAAGCGAGGCAGGTAGACAAATAATTCGTGTGTGGTTGTGCATAAAAAGAAATATAGGACTACCTACATTGCAGATTTGCTTTTTCTCCATACTAGGGCAATGTCAGCCAATGCAAATGATACAATTGGTGGGGAAATGCCAAACTCGCTGACTGGTTAAAATGCTAATTCTTACCTTTAAAAGGAAACACTTGGACTCATCAAGCAGGACCCAAGAAAAAAAGAAAACCTGCAGTTGAACAAACACTCACTTCCCATACATTTAGCAAAAGAACCTGTTATGCAGTTTCTGTCCTTGAAAGTGTCGACACCCTCACATTCTACATCTCAGACACAGCTCACTGTGTTATGTATCTCGTGGAGTGTATAAAGGAGTGACTCTCATTTACTTTTTATTTTGCCAGTACACACGTGAGTGGATAAAGCCAGCTCCCATTAGTAATTCCCAATGGGTGTGGGGCTAGGAAGGAGGAGAAGCAGCTATTAAATGCTGGGAGCCACCAATAACTGAAATGCTAATGTCACAGATAGCAACAAAACTTGCAAATGAGCCTTTCACACCCTGGAAGGCAGACCCTGAATGGAAAGAAGGGCAGACAACACAGGGGCTACATTCTCATGCAGACAATGTCAGGATCACAGAGGGAAAACAACAGTAGAGGCCTAGAGATGATCTCTGAGTGTGGTTTTTAGAGCTCACTCCCCAGATTTATTCCCACCCTGGATGCCTCCACCACGGGGCGCCCTTTCTAAGGCTCAACAGATGCTATGCCCACTTGTTACTTTTATCAACTGTGTTCTGCTTCTGGTCTGGGCTTCCCACAGCCCAAGCTGTTCTGTTGTCATATTCATGCTCATCCTTAGCTCAGAGGTTGCTTTTCCAGTAAGATTTTTTTATGCATATCATTTATTCAATACCGATTGCTGCTCTATCCTGATTCCTAATGTGTGACCCAGAACATAGTATTCATTCATGAAACCTCTACTGAGCACCTACTATGCACCAGACACAGTGCTGGGAGCTGGAAATATCATTGTGATGAGGACAGATAAAGTCCCTGTACTCTGAGGTTTTCCTTGTGGAGCAAGGGATGAAGACAGACTTTAAACAATTAAAATCCAATTCTTTTTTCAGTTACAGCCCTAACATGTGATCCAAGAAGCAGAAAGCAAAACAGGCATGAGAAGGAGACTATGAGAGCGAGAACTGAGTGAGCAGGGCAGACTGGAGATGATTCAGAAGATGCGAGTTGCTGAGCCCAGCAGGGTGAACAAGGATCACCTAAGATCAGAGAGGAGCAGGAAAGTGTGGGTTCCACTAGAGTGAAGCACAAGGAGATGGGACCAGGCAGGTGGGGAGGGTGAGGCGACAGGGCCTGCAAGATCAATCCTCTTCTGTGTCCTCAAAACAGAGCACAATCAGTGGATGTGAGCAAGGGAGGTGGGAATGACATCGTCGGGTGTGAGTTTCTGGAAGGGAACTCTGGCTGCACAGATGGATGGGCAAAAGGAGAGGGAAGCAAGTCTGGACATGCCTGAGGGCATGCAGGCAAGGCGGCAGTGTGGGATGGACCTGTGTCTGGTCAGGGGGAGGCACAGATACGGGCCGCCGCAGAGGCCCAAGAATAGTCTCTGGAGAGGTGGAGATGAAGGGCAGAAGGAAGAGGAAGGTTTCACGGACAGCTCAGAGCTCCAGGGGTTGGTGCTGCCATATACTGAGACAGAAGGAACAGACTGAGAGGGAAAAGGGGTTTGAGGAGCTTCTGCGACATCTGCGTAGAGAAGCTGAGGACAGACGGCTACTCAGGTTTGGAGCCCAGAGGAGATATCCAGTTGCCTAGAGAAATACAACTGTGAGGGTGGTGTCGGCACATGGACCACAAACTGAGGTGGTGTGGGTGGGATGAACCCCAAGCTCACTCATGCCTCCCTACTACACAGGACCTCCTTCCCTCCCCAGGTCACAACTGCTGCATCTTATCAAATCATAACTCCTTGTTCAAAGTCAGCTTTCATGGTAAACTAGCAGCAGACTGAGGGCAGGGGCTGGATGTTTCACTAGCTACAATATCTCTAGCATCATACCTGGCATGGGGTCTGGCTGCAATACTCATTTGTTGAATAAATGAATGAACTGCCCCATGAGTCTACTGGATAGGAGAAGCAGCGGAAATGGAGCCCCCTGTGTCTCCATGTTTTAACCTGGCTTAAACAGGAAGTGAGACAGCACATTGTCACAGTCTGGCTTGCAGTGACTCTCTCTGCCACTGATCGCCCTGAGCCAGCAGAGGAACACAGCTACTCCCATATGTCAACGCAGATTGGTCAGCTGCTTGTAGCAGTGGATACAAGGCACACATCCCAGCCCGTTGCCCCCCCACCCACCCCCCCGAAAACCATTGCAGATGTGAACAGGTGATGTGTAAGAAACGAGAAGATACAGCTTTCAACCATTCCCATGTAATGTGCTTACTCACGCCAGTCAATTTAAAGATTTCAGCAGAAAGGTAAGAACACAGTTTAAATTGGGTCTTGCCATTTACATTGATTTTCACACAAATAAAACTTAGGGTAAACTATGATTTTAGGGGCACTTCCACCTTCTTCCCCAACCTCTATACGTCAGCTCTACTCTTCCTGCTATTGCCAAAGTGGTCCTCTCCAAAACTTAGACCCTTTCCTGGCCCTCAGGAAACAGGAAGATTTGTGAAGAGAGAGGGAAAAATGAGTTGTTCAATTTTTACACATTAAATATGTCTGCTTAGACCCCAGATGACTTAGATGTCAAATGCCAATCTATGTAGGTTGCAAATCTTAGCTATGGCCTTCAGGTTTGGCCATATGCCCTCGACTCTGAACTTGGGGTGTGACTAACAGGGCTAATTCTGCCTGGTTATGAAACGGCTCCAGCTCTGAGGCTGTCTGTGGACCCTTAACTCAACCTGGCTTGACTCTTCCCGTGATGTTTTCTCATACCCGTCTTTGGTATTGACTATGGTGTCCCCTCTTTCCATCTCTTTTCTGTATTAATTTTTAATCTAAGCTCAATCAGGAGTATTCTATAATCATTCTGATACCTATGCATGCATCCTCTGCTTTTTTTCTCCTTGGGATTTGTGATCGTTTTTATGGGTCAACTTGAGTGTGCTGTGGGGTGCCCAGAAATTTGGTTAAACAATATCCTAGGTGTTACATTTGAATTGGGAGCCTGAGTAAAGCAGATTGCCCTGCTCAATGCGGGTGGGCCTCAACCAATGCGCTGAAGCCTGAATAGAACCAAAGGAGGCATAAGGGAGAACGTGCTCTCTTTGCCCGTCTTTTAGCAGAGACGTCAGTCTTTTCCGACCTTCAGACTCGAAGTGCAACTTCCACCACTGGCTCCCTCAGGTCTCCAGCTGACCAACAGCAGAATTCTCAGCCAGCATAATCTGAGCTCATCCCATACAAGAAACCTTGTACACACACACACACACATAGCCTCTATTGGGTCCGTTTCTCTGGAGAACTCTAAGGCAGGATTCTAGCACAAAGAAAACTGTGAGAATTTTTTGTCTTTTCTGGGGAGTTTGTAACATTTAAGGTCTTTTTTTCCAAAATGTTTTGAAATTTATTTTCTCAAAAGTGTGGCCCAGGGGCGCCTGGGTGGCGCAGTCGGTTAAGCGTCCGACTTCAGCCAGGTCACGATCTCGCGGTCCGTGAGTTCGAGCCCCGCGTCAGGCTCTGGGCTCATGGCTCAGAGCCTGGAGCCTGTTTCCGATTCTGTGTCTCCCTCTCTCTCTGCCCCTCCCCTGTTCATGCTCTGTCTCTCTCTGTCCCAAAAATAAATAAATGTTGAAAAAAAAATTAAAAAAAAAAAAAAAAAAAAAAAAAAAAAAAAAAAAAAAAAAAAAAAGAAAGTGTGGCCCAACTGTACTCTGGACTCCTTCTTTGGATACTATGAACTCTCAGAAAATAAGGTCACATTCTCAGATTCTTCTCACTTCTATCTTACTAGCCATTTCTTTGCCGATTAGAACTAAGCTCAGAGTAGCAACGGTCTTTGCCATACTCTATGATCTGAAGAATGGTCAAGAACTAAGCACTTTATCTTTGATTGAATGTGTATCCTGTTAACACCCTGTAATGTCCTCATCTGCACTTTACCTTGTCCTATTGTAGATTTTAATTTTAAATCAGGAAAGTATCTTTTGTAACGTCCTTCTGGCCAAGATGTATGTGTACTCACACAAGTGCAGCACTTCTGAGTTTCATTTAAAAAATTTTTTTTTAATTTTTATTTATTTTTGACAGAGAGAGAGACAGAGTGTGAACAGTGAGGGGGAAGGAGAGAGGAAGACACAGAATCTGAAGCAGGCTCCAGGCTCCAAGCTGTCAGCATAGAGCCCAACGCAAACTGTGAGATCATGACCTGAGCCAAAGTCAGATGCTTAACTAACTGAGCCACCTAGGCACCCCTGAGTTTCATTTTTTAAACTTTCAATAAATTAAAAAAAAAAAAAAAAAACCTCCTAGATTTCAAAGTGTTTTTTTTGTTTTGTTTTGTTTTTTTTCCTCATATGCAGCTGAGCTATTGCCTTGGTTTTGAGTCTGTTTTACCCATATGGAGTGGACGGAGTTGTGGTCTCCCAAAGATGTCCATGTCTTAATTCCCAGAACCTGTGAATATGTAATGGCAAACTTTACAGAAGTGATTAAATTAAGGATCTTGAGATGATGAGATTATCTTGGATTATCTGGATGGGCCAATGTAAGCACATGGGTCCTCTTAGGTGAAAGAGGCAAGAAAATTGAGTCAGAGAGAAATCTGGAGATGCTACACTGCAGGCTTCAAAGACGGAGGAAGGGACCAAAAGCCCAGGAGTGCAGGTGACCCCTAGAAACTGTACGAGGCAAGAAAACAGATTCTCTCCTCGACCCTCCACAAAGGAATGCAGCTCTGTGGACACCTTAAATTTAGTCCAAGGAGAAGAATTTGGTACTTCTGCCCTACTGAACTGTCATATACAAAGTCTATGTCCATAGACTAAGTCCATAGTTTCCGATTTAGAATTTCGGAGTTACTAGAAATACTTTCGAGGTTTCCCTACCATCAGTGTGGGGTCCCAGGTAATTTAAATAGAGTATAGTTTGTGTCTTGGGAAGTTCTCAGGTAAGCGTGCTATTTTTTTCCATGAAGACAGCCTTTTTCTCAAAGTGCATTGCCATTTATACGTGGTAAGTTTCTGTCTTCTCCAATGGTGAATCACTCAACATCAAGCCAAACTTCAACCCCCTGGGGCAGTGATGGAAATCTTTCCTCTTACTAGCATCCATGTGCTTCTAAGTATTCCACTGATCGGGAGTTGCTTTTGCTTCTCGAAGGTTGTTTCTCCATAATCATCTTCCATGGGGAGTGCCTCACATAACAAAAGAGGCAGGTTTCGTCTTCTCCTCTTCCCCCTCTGCATCACAGTGACAGTCACCAACCTCCCAACACTGGCTGTGAGCCTCTCTCCAAGGTCACCAGCACAGACCCTCCAAGGTCTACATTTCCTGGGTCTCCTGGGTCCTTCCACCCCCCACCCCAAGAAATAATCTCACCACCTCCCACAAAGACCCATATCTTTCCTCCTGGATCGAAACAACTTCTCTTTGTATTTTTTTAGTCCTGGTTTCTATACTGCCAACTAAGCATCAGTAATCAACACGGCACTGAGTCCACAGACAGAACACATCCCGGAGAGGCATGTAATGAACACAGTCCTCTCAAATAATGTCCTTCCGTTTGAGAACAATTTTCATTATCTGTATTGCCCTTTTGGTATCAGATTCTATTCGAACAAAGAATTATCTGGTCAGTGAGGGAGAAATGTGGCAGAAACTACCAATTCCTCTGAGATGGGATGAACTTTTCTTCATTTGGAAAAAGCATAATTGGTAGTCTAGTCATACCAGGTACCTGGTTTGGACCTCTACCCCTCCACTCCACCGCCCTGTTCCCAACCCCAGAGGAGACCCTGATCACTGCAGAAGAACCTCTATGGGTCTGAGGAATAAAGTTTGAAAAGCACTGCAAGAAATATCTTTTCTCCAGGATGAGATGTGTTTTCCTGGGGAGAAATGAGAAGGTTTGAATTTTCTTTTATTTACTTAAGTGTTATTTCTGGAGAAAAAAACAAAACACAAAACCAAAAACCAAAAACAAATAGTCTATCAATAGGAGAAAAAAATAAATTAACCATGATAAATTCATTCATAGTGGAATATCATCCCACAGTGTAAACAAGAATGAACTAGAGCTATATCTTGTAGCACGATAAAAAAAAAAAAGAGATTTATTAATGATTTACTCATCTGATACTATTTTATTCTTGCATGTTTAAAATGTTTTACAATAAAATATGTAATAAAAGTTTTATTATCTATATTTGAAACCCTATTTCAAAAATATTATACCCACATATGCATTCATGTGGAAAGATAACTCTCAATAGAATCAATTTTGAAAAGTTTATTTGCTGATAGTACAGAAACTTCTTAAACTTTAAAATGAGTTTGGTAATTTATTTCAGGAAAAACTAGAAGAAAAAAGGCAATGGGATTTAATAACAGATATGACAAAATCAATTTAGTAATTGGTCACGTGCTATTAGGATAAAATAAAAACTGATAATACATCAAAATTTTCACTCAGATTCAGAACACAAATTGAAGGGACAATTTTAAGAACAAAAGAGACAAAGAAGAATCCTATCAGGTCCCTGTAAGCATCCCCAAAATAAAATGTTAAATTTTGTTGAAGAAAAAAATGAAATCTCTTAGGCAAGAAAATAAGCATACCTGACGTCCCAACTAGTTTGTGATTAGAATCAGTAATTTAATCATTAGGGTTTTCATTCTTTCTAGAAATAAAGCTTTAATAGCCAGACTGTTCTATTTGGCTACTTAATACATTTATTCTACCATCCAAATACACAATGCTTTTGAGACAGTAATTGTGTTTCCTCTTTCTAATTGCTTCTGCTGACCTGTGACTACCGGAAGTAAGTGACAGCTTTCCAGAGACAAGGTTTCATTCAAGAGACTCACCACCCTACCTGGATTGGTATAAAGCTGGCTTTCCACGGTTTTGCCGATGCACTGCAGTTTCACGGCCTGCAGGGAGTCGTCCACGTGCACGATGGTAGGCAGGCTGCCCAGGGTGTCCTGCACCAAGTTGGCCACTTCTCTGACATCAAAGAGCTTCAACAGCTCTGAGTACACAGCTGGGAAGGAGCTCAGAAATACAGCCTTAAAAGGAAGAAATTTATATCAACTCCAAGATACACCCTGAGAAATTTGCTGTAAAATGTCATTGAGTTTAAGACTATGACAAATAATTTTGAATGCTAAAAAAATGAATGTAAAATGTATCTGGTACCTAAGCTAAACGACTGAAATTAAAAAAAAAAAAAAGTGTGGCAAAATAGAACAATGTTTTAAAATGTGCAAGGGTGCCATATAATAAAAGTGAGAAACTGTGGAAAATCACTGACATTAGCAAAATGATTGGCAAAAAATCCCACAGAATCAGCAAAATGCAGGACGATCAAATGGAAAGAATGCTCCACCAAGACCTGGAATGCAGTAACTTCTATTTCATTTCTCTTTTGAGAAGCTTTCTGAAGTGCTCATATAAATCTCATTTACCTTGAAGAAACCAAACACGTGGACTCCCCAAAGGAATGAAGTTACGGTTAAAGAAAAAAAAAACAAGACAGGGAATCAGAAGATCCAGATTATATGTACTACTGGCTTTGTCTCTAATCAACTCTATGACCTTGGTCAAGTCATTTTAGCCCCTTGGGTTTTAGTTTATCACCTGTAAAATGAAAAGATCATTATAACAAACCTTTAGGTTGCTTTCAGATTTACTGTAACCCCAGAACTGCGTACTAAGAACAATATTCTTTATATAAGTAAAGAAACTGGATAATCATTTTTTAAGGAAAAAAAAGATGCTAATATCAAATCCTAAGGGGCACAAATTGGACTAGGATTGTACATCAAAACAAGCCGAGTCTTTTAAATTCCACAAAAGGAGGGCAATGGAAGGAAGAGTCGACCAGCCTTAAGTCTACCAAGTAGGGGAAGAAGGCACATGTTTCTAATATGCTGATACTCAAGAGCTAGCTGGCTTACCAATGAGATCTGACACCAAAAGAAAGTAGGTCGAGTCTACATGGGCTGATGATTCAAACACAGACTCAAATTCAAATTCGTGTGTTTTGGAATTTATCTATACAGCAGCAGCAAAAATATCTAGAACAGCCAAGACCTGTTTCTGATGCCAGAACCATCAAAATGCTTCAGGTGCTACAATCAACAGCTATGTTCTCCTCGACTCTTAAACATGATAGGTTTATTTGAATACATTTAAAATTAATGACTTGGTATTCTCTGTTAAAGACTGTATTTATATAACCTTCATTTCACTCTGCAGAGAGCTGAGTCATACAGATGAAGTTAAAAAAATAAGATACAATAAAATGAGCCCAGCTTTCTCATAACTGAAAAGTCAACTACATCGATTTTCCTCAGGAATCTTTTCATTTACCCATTAATTCTTCATATCTAGCTCTTTACTTCAAAAAAGTATTTGAATGTGTGCACAGTGAAGATACATGTATTAAAAAAGGATAAAGGAACAAGAACCTGTGATAAGGGCATAAAGACAGTTGTACCAAGATATGTAAGCTAAGGATTTTTTAGTGCAAATAAAAAGAAAAGCATAATTTTCTTTTGACCTTCCTGAGAGCCAAGACAAATAGAGAAAGACAATTATTAGGAATTTAGGGCAGAGTCTTGGGTCTCAACTCCTTCTGACATTCTTCTTCTCATGGGGTTCTCGTGGAGGCATCTGTCTGTGGAAGGAGAAACCAAGAGCCACAGCTCCAAGAGCTGAGTGAGTGGGCAATCCTGTTGGGGCAGGGCTCCCAAAGACAGAGCCATTAGTGAGCTGGGCTTAGGCCAGGATAACTAAATGATCATCCCGGTGGAACCAGGATGGCCAGGCCTGTGGGGCATTGTAAACTGATCTAGCAGAAAGGTTTTCTGGGATGGCTGTTCTGCCTTCAGAAGACAGAAATGGCCCTGAGTTGTAGCCCACAGGCAAAACTGCAAAATAGAAACTGAGTTTTGTCTTTAAGACAGCCTAAGAGTAAAATTCAAACCATTGGATATCCTTGGCTCTGGACAGGATAGGCAGAATTTGAAGATGACTCCTAAGACCTTTGTCTCCTGGTGTTGTTCCCATGACTATGTTGTTACATGGCAAAAGGAATTGTGCAGCTATAATGAAGGTTACTAATGAGTTGATCTTAAAATATGGAGATTATCCATATGGGCCTGACCTAATCACATGAGCACCTAATTTTTTTTTTAATGTTTATTTTTTTTGAGAGAGAGAGAGGGAGAGAGAGAGTGAACGAAAGCACGTGAGCAGGGGAGGAGCAGAGAGAGAGGGAGACACAGAATGCTAAGTAGGCTCCAGGTTCTGAGCTGTCAGCACAGCGCCTGATGTGGAACTCAAACCCACGAACCACGAGATCATGACCCAAGCCAAAGTCGGATGATTAACAACTGAGCCACCCAGGCATCCCTACACATGAGCATTTAAAGCATAAGTTTTCTCTAGCTCATGGTAGGAGAACTCAGAGAGATTGGAAGCATGAGAAGGATATGACTTTTCGTTGCTGGCTTTGAGAATGGTATTTGAAGAATACCAAGGAATGTGTATGGTCTCTAGAAGCTGAGAGAACCCGTTCCATCCCCAACCCCTTGCTGATAGCCAGAAAGCAAATGGGAATCTCAGTCTTAGAAACACCAGGAAACTGATTCCTGCCAAAGGCCTGGAAGATTTGGAAAGGGAATTCCTCCCCAGAGTCTCCAAAGAAGCCACCAAGGCCAATGCCTTGATACTGGCTGTAGGAGACCCCAAGCAAAAATTCCAACCAAACTTCTGATCTATAGGACTGTGAGCTAATAATTGGATGTTACTTAAAGCCATGAAGCCCATGGTTATTTGTTATGCAGCAATGTAAATGTCACACACTGGGTTAGATCAATAACACCTTCCTTCATAGAAGGGAGAGCTAAGAAGGTGTGGGGTCAAAAGGAAACCTACAGTGGGAAAAAGTGTACAGTATTCCTCTTTCTCCCAAAACACAGAGGACAAAAGTCCACTTTGCTTAAAAAAACAAAAACAAAAACAAAAAAAACTAACCACTTCGTCATTTTATATGAATTCCCTTAGCATCAAAGTGAAATTATCACATCAAAATTTACAAGTATAGGATTGTACACAAAATAATAGAATGACTTCAGTAGTTTATTAAGATATTCAGAAACTTTACATACATTTTATATATTGTGTCAATAAAAAACTAAGGGCAAAAAAAAAAGAGAAAAATCAAACATGGTTCTTTGGAGGTACTAAAGTTGTTTCACTGTCTTGATTGGGGATTAGAGAATCAAGAGCAGTGCAAATCAGTATGTTAAACATAAAAGGAAACCCACTCTTCACCGTGCTGCTCCACAGTGGCCCACGTCTTGGGGTGACTACCAGGATGCAGCGGAAACATAACTAAGGAAAAAGATTTCTCTAACTTTAGAGAAGGAATAAACCTCTTGAGTCCCTAGGAAGGCATTGCACTGAGAAACTGTGACTTAAGATTAATCTTAAAAGTAAGAGAATATTTTTTCAGATGTGAATCAGCTAAGTTTTGTCCCTGAAACCGGTAAAGGTTTAAGGCAGATAGTCTCAAATACAACAGCTTTTATAAAAGTAGTGAGCTTTTAAGAACTTTGATCTAAACGAATACACGATTGGCTTGTTGGATTATCCTTTCAAATATCAACTGCTGAAAAGAGGGTTTGGCGAGCGGGCAACTGGACTTTGAGGGATGTGGCAAGTTCCTCAAGCACAGTGATTGTACCATTGGCACCAGAGGCCAAAATGTCATTAAAAGAGGCTGAATTGTACCCTTGCCCAGATGTAAGATCAGTCCATTTGTGCAAAGAAGAGATTAACAAGAATAGTCTCCCAAAAGTCAGAAAAAGCACAGTACTATTACTGGGGGGTTGGTACATTTCTGGTGTTTTGCCATTAAATGTAAAGCTTTCCAAATGTCAAATGGCACCAACTTATAAGAATACTCAGATGGATCTAGTTTTGTCTTCTATCTTCCACTTTATGTCCCAATACTCAGTGATTATAAATTTTTAGTCTCCAGGGGATGGCAGCAAAGAGGCTGCTTCTCCATCTGACAAGTTTTTACTCAAGTCACTAGAAACTAAAAATGTACAAGAAGGACTAAGAAAATGTAGAGTAAGATACTGAGAATGATCGCTGAGAACACATTCAAGGCCACGCTATTTGGAAAATGGATAAATCCTGTTCTGAAACAAAACACGTAGAGCTACTCCAGGTAATAGCATTAGGCAACCGCCCCTCAGCACTGGTCATATAAGATCAGTCCCCGGACGATTAGGGTCAAGTTAAATAAAACCAAGCAACATGCAGTTTAGCCAAGTGCGATATAATGAGTCTCAAGTTGCCAGATTAAAATGCAGTGCAAGGCTTGGCGTAAACAACAGAACCAGATCGGCTCCAGTGAACTTCCTTCCCCAAGGCCGATGGTGACATCGTGTCTACTCAGAACTGAACCCAGCCTGCTGTAGACCAACAGCCGCCCCATGAAGAGAGAGTAGGCGGAGGAAAGCCAGCCTAACTTCTGCTCTGCGGGTTCGCGGGAGCTAGGGGACTCTTTAAAAGTCTGCAAAATTGCTGACGCTACAAATAGGAACTGGAGCTATGGATTCACTTACACTGCTATGTAAAAACAAATAAACTGGACTCATTTCTGTTTTATTCAGCAGAGATGGAAAAAAATTACCTGTGATTGAGATAATGCTCCTGACCCTTTGCTCTCTTGAGAAAGAAAGAAACGGACCGACATAAGAAGCTCCTGAATGCAGCAGCGAAATTCCTCTTCGTTTTGTCCACCGGTGGCAAGGGAAAACAGCCTTCGAGATTGAACTATGTACTTAAAAATATATTCTTGTGCCTTCAAACGAAATTTTGTAAAAGTTAGTTTCAAAGGAAACCAAGAGTATTTAACAATGACACGGCATAAAAACCAGGGGACATCATTAGATTTTTGAATTATTGATTTAAAAACACTTAAGACCCCCTGAGATTTTTGAACAGTATTTACTTGTAGAAGAAGAGCCTTTTTTTTTGCTGACGCTAATGAGAGAAAATGTATAGATAATTTAAAAATTCTATGTCATTCTCAAGAGGTATGAACCTTAAATGCTTTTGATCCTCAGATAGTTTATTAATTTAGTTAACAGAGAGATGCTGGTCTATTTCGGAAAATTTATTGTGCTTTGCTGGCAGGTACTCTTGCCACTTGGTGTCTTACCTTCAATCACACCAAGGTGATTAATTTATAATTAGTAAAATACTTGCTTTTAAAAATGTATACCTGTCTACTTTTTTTTCTGCTGCATCAAATAGAGTGGTACTCAGCAAACAGGAAATCGGAGGATTCTCAGAGCAGCTATTGAACAATCCCTTTAAGAATGTGTATTCTTGGGGCGCCTTGGTGGCTCAGTTGGTTGAGCACCCAACTTCAGCTGAGGTCATGATCTCATTGTTTGTGGGTTCGAGCCCCACACTGGGCTCTGTGTTAAGAGCTCAGAGCCTGGAACCTGCTTAGGATTCTGTGTCTCCTTCTCTCTCTGCCCCTCTCCTGCTTGTGCTGTGTCTTTCTCTCTTTCTCACAAATAAACATTAACAAAAATTATGAAAAAAAAAAAAGATCTGTAGTCTTTATGAACATGTTTGCAAGTAAAGTATTAGCATCTCCGTTTACAACTGAGCACAAACGCCCAGAGATGTGGGCAGCATTAAACCATGAGACCCAGTAAAACCTCAGGTTTCCTCACTGTGATCCCTGCTAAGCTACCGTATTCTATCTCAAAATTTAAGACAAAGGGTTCACAAATGGCCTCTGCCAGGGTGCAGGAACTTCAAGCTTAATTGCTAATCTGTGGTCTTCTTTCATAAAACCTCGCTCCTGCCACTCCTAGACTTCACTCCAAGTATCCTGGAGCTCAGAATTCAATCCCAGGCAGGATCCAGTGGGCGAGCCTGGCAAAGTTTCTTTCAAATTTCATCAGCTCTGGAGGAGCATAAACCGATTAAGATCCTTGAATTGGAATGCTGGTAATATATCATCACCAATTACTGTCTGTGTAGAAGAACTGAAATGCTGGCAATACTTCATCATCAATTACTGTCTGTGTAGAAGAAACCAATTAGTTGAGGCATCATGGTGCAACAGCCCTGGTAGACTACATTATCTGTTATTGACACCACGTCATTACCTTCAACACCTCCTGGATGTGCTCTTGCCGTTCTGCTTCTGTTATCCTGTCCACATACCACTTGAGAACTTTGATGAGATCTCTAAAATACAGGGAGAAATACACAGAAGGTAGAATTGGTCTAGCTCTCAGTTAAAAGCCAAGAAATCAAACATTTTTATCATAAGGAGGATTCTTTTCCCTTCACTTCTCATATTTTTCTGTTGAAATGCTTAATAGGCATCTGTACATCAACATCACTACCCCTTTTTGAAACTTAAGAGAGAAACACTTCCTCCCATTGAGATTCCCTCAATACGGACATATCCCATTGGCCCTGCTGTTTCCGGCAAAGCTTCCCAACGGGTAAACACAAGTATCAGAGAAAAGGTCTCTGGCCAAGAAAGTGCGTTGAAGTAGGCTGTCATGGTCAACCTTGAACAAGTGTTAACTGGGATTTCTTCCCCCATGACCTGTGACCATGTGAACAGCTGGATGAAGTATTCAGTTGGAGGCTAAAGGGAGTGTGGCAAGGGGCACCTGGGTGGCTCACTCGGTTTAATGTCCAACTTCAGCTCAGGTCATGATCTAATGGTTCGTGGATTCGAACCCTGCGTTGGGCTCTGTGCTGACAGCTCTGTGCTGCCCCTCCCCCACTCACTCACACATGCGCATGCGCTCTCTCTCTCTCTCTCTCTCTCTCTCTCTCTCTCTCAAATAAACATTTAAAAAAAGGGGGGGGGGTGTGGCAAAGGATAAGGGAACATCTCCCTACTCCGAATCACATTCCCATGGGTTTACAAAGCCAATTCTCTGACCTCTGGGAAGAACAAAACTTCCCATCCCAGTATGCCTTTGTTTTTTTTTTGTTTTTTTTTTTTTAAATTTTTTTTTTAACGTTTATTTATTTTTGAGACAGAGAGAGACAGAGCATGAACAGGGGAGGGTCAGAGAGAGGGAGACACAGAATCTGAAACAGGCTCCAGGCTCCGAGCTGTCAGCACAGCCCGACGCGGGGCTCGAACTCACGGACCGCGAGATCGTGACCTGGCTGAAGTCGGACGCTTAACCGACTGAGCCACCCAGGCGCCCCCCAGTATGCCTTTGTAAGAGAATTTCAAAAAAGGCCAAGTTTTCTTTTCTTTTTCTTAAGGAACAAAAATTGAATTAAAAAAAAAAAAGCCAATTTTCAAGATTGCAGGTTTGCTACCTTTAACTCTGCTCAGTTCTTGGTTTCTGGAAAACAGAGCAAGCTTTTAAAAATGCTCCTCTTTTCTCTCACTCAGGGAAGAATACATGGATGGGCCACCAGGCAGGTGCTACCAGGAATGTTCTTTTGAAGATAACATATCAGTGAGTTTCTGACCATCCACAGCCCAAGAAGACTGCATAGGCAACATCTGTCTTCTTAGGAATGACTATCCTGCTCTCCTGGCCAACATCCAGTGTTAGAAATTACACCCTTCCTCTCTAGCTTCCAATGCTAATTTCAGTTGCAAGTGGCAAGTGCCCTCATATTAGGGCCCCACATGTTAGGCCAAGTGGCAGAGCCAGGCCGATGTTTCCAACTATCCCTGATATTTCATTCACCGTCTCTAAAAATCCTGTTGACAGAGGGTCAAGTCTTCAATAAAAACTCCCTTCATTTAAAAGCTGGAGGTATAAATCTTCACGTGCCTTTTAGGGAGTACCCAAGGTAAGAGGATCGAATGCTTATTTGATTACTTATTATCTTTTATCTATCACATGATGGGGGGAAAAGGGCAAAAACATGATTCAGTGTTTTTTAACACACAGCTGGGAATACATGATTATGCATGTGCACAGCCATAGGTGCTTAAGGTACAATAAGGTAAAAACGTGGGCAGAATAGCAATGACAGTATTAGAATGGGGAGAAAGAACTTTGGGGAACATTCCAGGGCTGTGCATAAGCAGGGCCAAAGGCCGGGAAGATGTTATACATAGCACAGAAAGAAGCTGTTGCCTTCTGGCAATTATCAGCTAGGCTGCATGGAGGCAGGTACGAGCTATGGCTTGTCATTACTCGTTCACTTTAGCCTTGCTTGCATAATTTGAGCTGATAGGAAAGGAAGAGCAGTTAAAACGGCAGCTGATATCAGAGGGTAGAGTCCATGGCTGCACTGCTTGTGGCCAGGAACCAGGTCTTCACATTAATCAGCATGCATTAGGCATGCAGTAGGCACTCAGTAAATATTAACAAACGAATGAGTGAATGAATGAATGAGTTTAAAAAGATATGATAGCAAATGCTGCTTTCCCTTCACATCTCTTTCTTAAAGACTTCCAGAATCAGCCAGGCATGTGGTGATTAAATGGGCTTGAGCTGAAATAACCACATATTTTGGACCACAGAGTATCAAGTGAAATAGAGACATGAAGAAAAAAACTTTATATTTTAGGTTTTAGGAAGAGAATTCAGAAAGTTTTTTTTCTTTTAATCAAAATAAGTTGCAGCCATTAAAAAAAGATGTGTGAGAAAGGAAGATATTGACTCAAGAGACACTTCAGTTGTTGTGCTTTATTTCTTCTAACCCTTCTTCTTAAATTTTCTTATCCTAATGGTTCTGCCTAGCAAAGCTCAGAAGAAACTGCTTCTAAACCAATTACAAGATAAAGGCCTTACCTGTATGCAAGTGCCCCAGCAAAGTGACTCTCAATATAAGTGTCCATTACAGGTTTAAAATGATGAAATTTGCTATCTTGCAGCAAATTTATTATGTGAACCTAAAAAAGAAAATTGAGCTTTGTAAAACTTAATGCAAATCAAGACATATATACATTTTTTGGTTCTTTTTAAGTGACTCGTGCACTATTGAATGAGTATTTCAAAAACAGCCTTATGAAAGTCAAGAATGAGAGACAAAATTGTTAAGCTATGATTAAAGTGAATTTAAACTCACCAAAGAATCAAACACTTTAGACCCGTATTTTTGGGAATTTTCATCTAAAATTCCAAATAAGGTATCCAGTGTATCTTGCAGAAACTGTTAGATAAAGAAGTAAATTGATAAATAAAAAATCATCTGTCCTTACCCTCCAAACAGTCCCTATTTCATGAATTTCCAAGAGAGGGACAACACAATAACATATACCTTTACTATCTCTGAGCCATCGATTTCTTTCAATTTAGAGAGACAGCCTGTGATCTTGTCAGGGTGAGTTCTCCATTTCAAGAGATCAAGCATATCACCTTTCCAAACAGAAAATGAAGGTTAGCTGCTTTGGTAGAGAACAGTCCCTCAAATGAACATTTTCCACCGGCAGAGCTAGATTCTTCAACACGTTGCCTACCCCTCTTGGTCACCCAAGCTTCAGGTTCCCCCCTAGACCCTGACTAGCTAAGATGGCATTCACTACAGCATATTCTAATTATTTATCCCTTCTCAATGGCTCTTGACTTACAAACTCCTACTCTACCTTCAGTTCCCAGATCAGCTGTTGCTTCATCTAAGAAGTCTTTCCTGAAACTTCTAGACTGAGCTAACTGTCCCTCACCTCAGAGTGGCACTGACCTCACTATTACAATTGTTTATTTGTCTTTACCCCTACTAGATTGTAAACTCTAAGAAAAAAAATGTTGAGTTTGGTCCTATGGTATCCCAGCACCCAGTATAGAGCAGGTACACAGCAGGCAGTAGATAAATATTTGTTGAATCATTTCCTGCCTCTTCCCATTAAAATGGGAATTTCTTGAGGGTCAGGAATCTGCTTTCCTCATATTTGTGCCCCCCACAGCACTCTCCCTAGCAACCAATTCTACCTGGCAATAAAGGTCTTCTTTGACAAATGTGACCCAGATCTGGCAGGACTAGAAGGTCCCTTGCACAATGATGAAAGGTCTAGTCAACTGTCGGATCATCTAATGAGCCCATGGACCTGAGAGGGCCAGTTCCTGGATTCCATGGTCATCTTCTATCTGGAAGGACCCAGCTCTTCAATTTCCGCCCCTTCCTAAACCGACAACATATTGGCCCGAGTCTAGCAGGGTCCTCTGAGAACCTCTTTACCTGGTGAGGGTAAAAATTCTTCCCCCAGCTTTCCTGGGCAGAAGTTAGAAAGGTTCCTGAACATGGTATCCAGCTTCACTAGTCCCCAGAGGGAGCAAGGAGACAGTCGTGTCTGGAGTCCAATGAGAGCAGTAAGAACTAACAAGGCTTGTGTATGCAGGAAGCCCAAAAAGCAGAGGAACCTGGCAGGGCTGGCTTCCCAGGGCTCAGTGGGGCTGCAAGACTAGGACAGCCAAGGAAGCAGCTAAGAGGGATTTTCCAGGCTTAACAGTGAGAAATCCAGTTGAAAGCATTCGTTTCAAGAGAAACCCAAATGGGACTTGCTGAGAGACAAAAAAGACCAACATGGAAACAAAAACCAAAAGGATACACACACACACACACACACACACACACACAGGAAACCAAGGAAGAAGCAGTTGTGATGAAAAAGAAAATGTGATGTAGTAAAAAGAGATGAGAAAAAGTGTATGAATCTTAAGAGGAAAGAGATACAACTTTCACCAAAGCTAGAGTCAAGAGAAAAAGTTCACAAAGGACTTAATAGTGAGAAATTTAGTACTAAAAGGAAATGTTTATCTACAACAAACAGGGGGTGGTTTAGAATTAAAAATGAGGGAATTTTAAAAATAATGACTTTGAAAAAGATATTTATGATATTTTGAAAATGTTCAATATTCATGTCCAACTCAGACATCCTGGAGGTATGGCTGGTGCCTTTTAAAAAATGATTGGTTATATATAGAATAGTAGATAGTCCAATAGAGTGAGACCTGCCAGAGCAGACGTAGCAGGTGCATTCTTCTCCCATCTATTGGTTGCCTCCCTCCCATTTACTTCCTACTTCCTGCATCTAACTTCAGGATACCTCCCTTCCCGGGCACCTTCTCTTACAGTTCCCCAGTGCATTTTCCCTGCACCTCACTCCTCACTTCCAACTCAACCTCCATTCCACCTCTTACTCCGTCCAGCTCCCTGCTCTCTTGCCTGCCGCTCGGAGCTAGGCTGTTGCAGGGGTGCCCAGGGCATGGTCCAGTGTTGAGGAATGGAGTGTGTGCAGAGGAAGAAGGTGGCTCTGCAGGCCAGAAAGAGGCATCCCCAGAGGCAGCTGTGAGATATCAGGAACAGCACTGCCATCAGCAGAGGTGGAGAACAGATGACAGTTCCAGACAATCAGATCGGGATGGGGCTATTCACCTGTCCTACAAGAAATCTGATGACTCTCTAGTCTGCTCATAATGGAAGAAAAGGGGGAATAAAGCAGTAGGTTCATCTGGATGTAATTAATCGTGTGTACAAACCGCTCAGAATTAAGTCAAAATTGTTATCTCTTAGGGTCTCTATTTTAGCTATCTGAAGAATCGTTAGTTGCAAATCAGGAACTATGACCTACTACTGAAAATGTGTATTTTAAACGTTCTATTCAAAAAGCACTTAAGAGTATGCTGTATGCCTAGTCTACCAAGAGCTAGAAAACAGGTGGATGACATAATCCCTATTTTTTTTTTTTTTTAAATCACACTCTCAGGAAGAGAGTGAATGAACTACCCACTATTTGAGGGAGAAGGAGATTTGGGGAAGTCAGCAACCGTACAGCTGTTAGGCTAAATTTAAGCACTGTTTTTTATTTTTAGCCTTTTTTTTTAAGTTGTGTTTAACAGCCCAAGGAAGATAACAAAGAAGTACAATAATTTCTTCCCTGACCCCTACTCTCAAGAATCTTAAAATGTCTGCTTGATCTGGCAGTCACAGACTTGCGACAGGGCGCTCCCAGCCTTGGTAGGCTGCCCGCGAACACCACTGGACTACAGAGCATGTGCAGAAAGGCACACCTCAGGGATCCTGGAATGCAAAGCTGCTATAGGAGACTGTTGCTAGAGACCGTATCACTTGCTAAATACCCAATTGTACTGGAAATGGATTTGTATGTTTTCCAATTTGAGTAAAATGAATACAAAGCAATTTAATTCCAATTTGGAACTGGATGACTTCCACACAGAAATATGTGCCTAGCATGTAAATTTCAGAAAGATCAACTAATTTCCTTCCTCCTTCCCATCTATTTGAAATACAGTATTTATTTCCCGGTTCATTCTGAGCTCTGTTACATTCACAAGGGTAATCAAAGTCAAACCAACAATTAAGTACTTATTAGTGTCCAAAAATGAGCCAAGCATTATCTTCCATATAATGAAATGTTTAATATAATGATTTGGTGAATGGCTTTATTTATCCATATCTACCTGAAAATGTTGTCTGCTTTTACAAAGTAGCAACTTCTAATTTTTAGGATTTGGTTCTGTCTTATGTCCACAATTCTGTCTAACATCCTAAACTGGAGAACAACAACAAATTAAGTCTGCAGGGCCAAATATTTTGACAGCAGATAAGCTATTGTTAGGATTATCTATGTGGTTGGCCGAATAATGGCCCCAGAGATGTCAATGTTATAATAGCTGGTACCTATGAATATGTTCATCTTATACAACAAGAGAGATTTCACAGATGTGATTAAGTTAAAGGTCATAAAATAGGGGGTTATCCTGGAATATCTAGTGGGCCCAATGTAATCACAAGGATCCTTAACAGAGGGAAGATGGTCAGAGTCAGAAAGATATAAAGATGCTATGCTGCTTGTTGTGAAGGAGAGGCCACGAGTCAAGGAATACAGGTGGCCCCTAGAAGCTAAAAAAGGTGAGCAAAAGGATTCTCCCCTAGAGCTTCCAGAAGTGTGGTTCTGCTGACACCATGATTTTAGTCCAATGAAAAGGATTTCACGTTTGTGACCTTCAGAATTGCTCAATGATACATTTTTGTTGTTGTAAGCCAACAAATTTACAGTAATTGTTACAAGAACAAAAGATAACTAATACAACCTGAAATTACTCCACCAGAGGCAATCAGTTAAATGTGAACCCGGGCTGTAAAACACACACACAACTAATCCACATAGGATAAATAAAATCTCTATCTAAGTGAGTCAAAGCAGGTTGATTTTCTTATCTTCATAATCTCTAGACTGGCACCCTAAAAATCAACTGAGTTTTGGTGAAAGCTTTATGAACATTACAGAGTTATGTCTGTGAAGTTTTTATTTAATTAAAATAACCAATCCCTGAATATGGATAACATCTTGACATTTCTTAACTCTCTTCAACCAAATTTACTGAAAATACGCAGTTGTTTTTTTAAAAACATTTCTCCAAAAATATTTTTGGAAGAGGAGGAACAAAAACCAATACAAATGTGAAAGAATCATTTGCCAAAGTCCTAAATAAATATAGCAGCACTGCAAGAGAAGTTGAGAAGTCTCTTAAAAGAAGCCAACATCATAGTGCTACATTTTGCTGCTTTTCTGAGGCCATGCTCTAAGAGAAGAAATACACTTGCTACTACACATGCTGTTCTATGATACAGAAGAAAGAACTAGGAGAACTTACAAATGTTTAGGCACAGTAACATTTTATGAGATTCAATACCTGATTATGAAGTAATTCTCCTCATCATAATGAATCTGACTTATTAATACGGCATTCAGGATGCCAGCCAGAAGCCTTACACAGCAAACATGCAGAACTCAGAAATGTTTCATTTCCTTCCTTCATTGCAGATGATGTTTTCACGACAATTTTCCAAGGAGAAGAGCTTGTTTTATTAATCATAACTTGCTAAACAATCACTGACATAAAAAGTATTTTAGAATAGAAAAGCAATATCCATCTAATTAAACAAAAAACAGCCTTTATTCCAAAGCCTGCAATTAGCCTTGTTTATGGAACTATAAAACAAGCGAGATTAAGGTAGTGGTAGTCTTTGTCTCTGTTTCTTTCTTCTTTTTTAAAAGCAGCTGGGTTTTGAAGGGTTGTACACTTGGGTTTAGATGCTGGGATAATTTTGAGGTTCTTAAATTACATGCATTTAACAGACCATTGGGTCACAAATGTTTCCATTTTACTGGAAATCACCAACAGAAGGACTGACAATTTTTCTAGTGCCAAGTTCTTAAATATAACATTGGTGTTTATTAAATATGCCTACCAAAAATCACATGAGTACTTAAGTACAAGGGCTTTCAAATAAAACAGTGTTATACGTTACCATTCTGTGTGAGTTTTGTGGAACAGAGAAAAGATGTTATCCAAAAAGACTCCTTTGTGGCCTTCATGGCTTGATGATTATTTCCAAGGAGGATGCCCTTGGAAAAGGGAAGTTTGAGGTAGCGGGTAGTATCCTGAAGATTTGTGTTTTCTTCACACTGTTAAAAATATTAAGAACAAAATAAAAAAAAGGAAGGGTAAGAGACCTCATGAAAATTATTAAGCATAATTTTCATTTCTACTGTTGATAAACTGGGAAACGTTCCAAACAGCATCACAAATAGAATTTGGCTCTTAAGTAAAATACAACAAAAACGTAGAGAGGGAATTAAGCACGGATTGTGGGCTTAGACTGATTTGGGTTCAAATCCCAGTTCCGTTACTTCTCACAGGAGTAATTCTAACACATTATGTTACCATGCAAGATTGCCACTTTTATCTCTAAAACCTTGGTGTATTGTCCTAGGAATTAGGTTCCATAAAGCCTTTCACACAGTGCCTGATACAGAGGAAGTGCTCAAGAAATCATATTTGTAGTGACCACAGGATTTTAAAACATTCCAACATGTCATGTGAGGCTATTATACAGCTTCTTACTTTGAAAACTGGCAATTTAAAAGAAACTTTTTCTGGGTAATCTAACAGTCCCACCATGTGACAGAAATCTCTACAGAAAATGTGAGCTAACAAGTGTAAATAGAATTATGGATTTAGAAAATATAGTTTCATATCCCTAATGCAATTTTTTTTTATTTTTTAATTTTAGAATGAGAGAGAGAAAGAGAGAGAGAGAACTTGAGCAGGGGAGATGGCAGAGGGAGAAAGAGAGAGAATCTTAAGCAAGCTCCAGACTCAGCACAGAGCCCAACATGGGGCTTGATCCCATGACTCTAGGATCATGACCTGAGCCAAAATCAAGAGTCAGGAGTTCAACCAACTGACCCACCCAGGTGCCCCCTAATGCAATTCTTTCTTTAGTCAAGGGCTGTCACTTAATGTTTAAATCATCAGGAAAATTGTTGGATAAAGAATTGGTCACTTGGGGTGCTAACTCTTGATTACATGAGTTTGAGGGGGTTATGAGTCATGAGTTTGAGCCCCACGTTGGGTGTAAAGCTTCCTTGTAAAAAAAAAAAAAAAAGGAATTGGATATTAATATGATGGCCATGTAGCAACACAAAGACTACTTCTCAGTGGCAAGAGGACAAATACAACCACACACACGTGGGGGGATGAGGTTGTCATTATACCACTGCAGGACAGTACAATGGAACGTATCATAATCTACAGTGTATTTTTACTACAGATGTTGAACTTGAATCTACCACAACTACAGATTCCACTTCATAGTAAATATAAGGAACAGAATAACATGTTGAACAATACTATAGGGCAGCAACTAGAAGGCAGCAACTTCTGCAGGATGTCTGGCTTTGTCTCTTCAAGTCTGATGTCATAAAAATAGGGATTGTTCTAGACTAACACATAAGCCAAGTGCAACATATGGTCCCAGAATTGGACCAGTGTGCTGAAAAGGATTTTTTTTTTCAGTTTAGACATTGACTTAAGCTCCAGATCAGATAAAAAAATCAGTGATTGCAAAACCATTAACTGAAAAAGTAGATTACAAAGTATAAATATTATGAAGCAACTAAGATATCCTTCAGTAGGTGAATGGACAAACTGTGGTACACCCAGACAATGGGATATTATTCAGTGCTAAATAGAAATTAGCTATCAATCCATGGAAAGACATGGAGGAACCTTAAAAGCACATTACCAAGTGAAAGAAGTCAATCTGAGAAGGTTACATGCTGTATGATTCCAAATATATGACATTCTGGAAAAGGCACAACTATGCAGACAGTCAAAAGATCAGTGGTTTCCAGAGGCTGCTGGAGCAGGGATGAGTAGGCAGAGCACAGAGGAGTTTTAGGGTAGTATGATATTATTATATTTTTAATTTAATTATTTTTATTTTCATTTTTTATTTGAGAGACAGAATCATAAGCAGACTCCATGTTCAGCATGGAGTCCAACGTGAGGCTTGATCCCACAACCCTGGGATCATGACCTAAGCCAAAATCAATAGTAGGACACACAACTGACTGAGCCACCCAGGCACACCTGGGCAGTATCATATTACAATGGCCATATGGCATTATTTCTTTATCAAACCTACAGAATGTACTCTACCAAGGGTGAATCTTCAGGTAAACTACGGAGTTGGGGTATTTATGATATGTCAAAGTAGGTTCATCCTTGGTAAAAATGTGCTGTTCTGGTGAGTGACTTTGATAATGGGAGAGGTTATTCATGTGTAAATAAGAAATTTACATCCTCCTCTCCATTTTATTATAAATGTAAAATTGCCCTATAATGTCATTTAGGTATAAAAATTCATGCAGAAAAATATCTAGAAGGATACACACTAGAGGACTAATAGTTAACATCATCCAGGTAACGAGAGTATAATGTTTATATTTTATTTTGAGTTATCTCTATACTTCTTTGTAATGATGAAAGTGATTTTTGATTACAAATCTGAAAAAAATATTTGAACAGATATAGAACTGGCATAACTTAGGTTATTCTGAGTATAAACTTTAAAACTCATATGAGTTTTATTCCTTAAAATTTCTTTAAACATCTTCAAGGCTAGTGTCCTGGTCACAGGAAGGAGGTTAAGCACAAAATCCTTCAGTATTCTAGAATACTGTGTGTGGTTCATAAAATATTTCTAAATTTTAAAATAATAAATCTTTAAGAAAGACCTAACAAGTTCAGAGAAACAGAATCAGATTACAAGATGTTCTTACTAGCAAACCTGCCCAGTAACAGGAGTACCTATAAACACAATAAACAACCTCTATAATACCCTTCCAACGTTATAACTCCAAATGCTTTCTTTTATTACTGTGAGATATTTCATAGAGACAGCAGAGCGCATGAAACACACATACACAGTTTAGAGAATCATAACAAAGTGAACACTTCAAATGTCTTCAGAAAAAGTGCTTAGGCAAAATAATGTTCTGGAAGCCTAGAATGCCATCCCCTCCCGTCTTATTCTTGGTGTCAGGGCTTGGAACACAGCAAGTCATAGCATGAGTCACAGCGCATCCCACTGCCCCTATTTCCTGCCTGGGTCTGGTCTGGTCTGTGGGGTCAGGAACATGCTCTGGTCTGCCATCCTTGGCCTGACTTGTGCTCCATCTGTCTAACCACCACTTCCTACTGTGACTAAAGTCTCGTACAAACTCAGCGGACATACTGTCCAGCTATTTCTAGGCCTCCCCCTCAGGAGCTAGAGCCGGCCCTAGTCTGCCAAGCTCCATCTGTTCACAGGAATTCTGCCCCTATAAAGCTCTTATCCCCCCACCCATCGAATGATTGCCTAGCTTGTGAACACTTCTGGCACCATCTTAGAATTCCTGCTTGATGCGCTCATCTAGCTCCGCCGGTAGTCATGGACGACCACTTCTGTGATTGATGATACAATGACTGTGTCATGTGCTTAGGGAGCACTGTGAATACAAGATTTGACTGCCTTCTCCTGGGCCAATCATTGTGGCTGGATCAGTGTCGCTAGCCCTGGTTCACTTCACTTCTCCCCAGCACTGGGGGGTCAAGACCTCAGCAGGTGTGTCTGAGGTGTGACACCTGACAGTTTTTATAGCTAAACTCCATCACGCTCAGTCAAGTACAAATACAAGAATTAACATAAATACTAGGACACAAAAGTTATTTCAAGACCTTCTGCTAAAAATGCCAGGCGTGCGTGCGTGCGTGTGTGCGTGTGTGTGGTAGGGGAAGGGGAGGTGGAGTAATTCAGTAAAGTAAAGCAGAGAATCACTCTTTGGTCTCTATGAACCTTTTGATGATAACATTTGCCAGGGGTTCGACACCGATTATTTTTGTCCAGTAGGAGTCAAAGGAGATAATGCTAGGTATGGGGTTAGAGTTGGAGGTTTTAATCTATTCCTGAAGAACTTAAGTGGCCTTGAGAAACTGCACAGAACAATTTCAGAGCAAATCTTTTGTTGTTCTCTGAGGTTCTCAGCATGCATCCTTAACACATCATACAAACACTGGAGATTTCAAAAGCCATCCCAGAAATTACCATTTACGAGGGTTTACTACATATCAGGCACCGCAAAGCACTTTAATGCATTTTCTTATTCTTGTAACAACCTCATGAGGCAGGACACTGTAACCTGAGAAGCTTTGTGATTTGCCCAAAGTCACATCATCAGAACCACAATTTCTGTTCATAACTACTATAGAACACTGCCTCCTTCAGATGGTGTTTTAACCAAGTCTTGAACTTTGCTATAATGAAGTACACATTGATTCATAGGTAACATACTGAATGGTGGGTAAGGCTAGGGAAGACCAAAACGTTCACTTTAAAAAAAAAAAAAAAGGTGTATTTGTGGGAGATACTCTGGGAGGCAGCTTCGAGTTGTCTGTGCCGCTGAAATGGTTTCATGTCATATAAACCTATGAGGCCAAGAGCGAGATGACTAGGCTCTGTTCTGAAACCACATGGAGCATGTAGGATCACTTGACCTGGATGCAGTGGGGAGCAAGGCCAGCCAGGAGCAGGTAAGGCATGATACAAGAGCTTGGGAATACAACATGTGAGTGAGAGATCATCTTTTCGTTTACTTGATGAAATAGAATCTACTGAAGAGAAACTGGATTGAGAAGCAGTGAATAGAAACGGGGTTCTAGAAGGTGGGCCTATAGGGCAGGGGCAGGTGTCAACCTTTAGAGCTGAAGCCATAAAGGTTGTCCAGCCTTTCATAAGGAAATGCACAGTTCATTACCAAAAGCCAGGTAGTGACGAAGAATAAGCAGTAAATTCCTTGGGCCTTCTACAGCCAGTGGGGAGAAGTATCTGTGCTGGGAGGGCAATTCCAAGCCAGGGTATGGAATGGAGAAAACAAATGGGTATGAGCAATCCCCCTCCCCCACCTCCCCTAAGAGTCAATTAGCTCACAGAAATGAAGCTGTATGGTGTGGCACTGCCCGTGTGTTAATTGGAAATACTGGTACAACAGCCATGGTTGGGTGTTGCAATGCTCTTGAGTCTGAGGCTGACCACCAGAAAGCTGCAGCTTCCCACCAAGCTGTACCACATGTATTGAAAAGTGGTTTTGTCACCATGGTACAGTCCAGTTATACGTCTACACTAGATGAGGGGTGAAATATGAATCGCTCGCCTTCTGGGGACGCTCGCGCAACAACTGTTTTGGTTTGGGCACAAGGACAACTTTTTTCTATCAAATCCTATGCAGGCATGGAACAAGGCAATGAGGACATGAGAATAATAAGACCCTGTTGTCCCTGTTCCCTTGTGACAGACACAGCTAATGTATTACCTGTGTTATGGATATATGATAATAGACGAGGGGACAATTAACTGAGCCACTCTTTCTGGGAGAAACGAGGCAACATGACCACGGCCTCTTGAGGCTGCTGCTGGATTACAGGAACAAAACAATGTCATTGTCACAGTAAAGGACAATTCTCTGTGTTTGCTTCGATAGGCTGGGATCTGTGCGACTCATCTCAAAAAGGCATGAAGTTAATTTATTACAAATTAGACAAGAAGAAGTAAGAACCAGCCCTCTCCTTGACTACACTTGAGATTAAAATCGGACCTGACAGGACAAATGTGCTCAGACTCTCCCAGAAGAACTAAAAGCAGGTTCTGGGAAGCGGTGGTGGTCTCAATCTGCTTTAAGATGACACAGCTTGGCTCACAGACTATTCCTCGGGCCAGGGCTGAAGCCAGTTGATAGAGCAATGAATGGTGCATTGTGCCAGAGACTATTTGTTTGACCCACCATTTTAGCTGTGTGAAAGAGAGCTGCACTGGTCAGTCCTGAGCAGTGTTCCAGAAACAGGGTATCTGCAATAATATAAGCTATGTGATGGAGCGATGAACATATGTATAATTTATGCAGAAATAAACACATACTGAAATCCAGAGTGCGTTAATCAACTTAAGGGTCTGTAATCTACAGAAAGTAAAGAATTAAATTTAAAAAATACAGTGAGTTAGACAATCCAATTGGCACTATATTTTACCCGTTAATCATAACCAGATTTAAATAGTTGTGGCAGCAAAATACCTTCTTTAGGGACTCTTTCAGTATAATTAGCCATCCTGAAGGATATTATTAAAAATTGATTAAATTCCTATTTGCCAGTCCTTTAATTTGGTATTAAGAATGTACCAAAGAAATAAACAAAGTCCCTGTCCTTGAGGGAATTATGCATCTGGCCTCTGCACCATTAAGACCCATGACAAAGTTGTGACTAGGGCCGCTGGGTTCCAGCCCTGCTGGGGAAGGGAAATCAGGGCTCATGGAAGAGGGGCTGTTTGACTTCAGTCAAACAGAATCAGAGGCTCGCCAAGCAAATGAGGGAGTGACATTTTATGTAGAAGAAATGGTAGATATAAAGGCACTGGGAGAATAAAAGCACACACGTGAGACTATGGAGCCATGGCGATTAAGTGCAATAGCACAAAGGTTAACTTAGTTTCAGTAAATATGCTAAGGTTATGTAAGATGTTAAATAAGGAGAAGCTAGGTGAAGGGTATATGGGAATTTTCAGTACTATTTTTTGCAATTCTTCTGTGAGTCTAAAATATCTTATAAACAACCTTTTGTTTTTTTTATGGTACAAGTATATTGTGACAACTATATGCACTTTAGTAAGGCTGGAGCATGGGAATTTTCAATGCAAAAAGGCCTCAGGAGGCACTGAGTGGCTCAGTCAATTAAGCATTTCACTCTTAGTTTTGGCTCAGGACACGATCTCACAGTTTCATGAGTTCAAGCCCCACGTCGGGCTGTGCACTGGCAGCATGGGGCCTACTTGGGATTCTCTCTCTCTCCCTCTCTCCCCACCCCCCGCCACACTCTGTCTCTCTCAAAATAAATAAATAAACTTAAAAACAAAAAGCCTCAGAACTGCCTTAAACCTCTCAATTAGGAAAATCCCAAGGTGATTCCAATACTCACCTCTGGTTTCAATTCCCTAGATTAAGTACAGCCAAAGAGGTAGAGCTGAGAAGTTCTGCAACCATCTATTTATATATGGAGGATGCATGTGAAAAGCCAAGGAAAACTGTGGGTTTCTGTCCATAGCCGGCATGAGTGGGGGCAGGAGGAAAGCTCAGTTTGGGACCTGCTGAGTTTGAGGCGTCCCTGGCGAAGCCAGATGTAGATGGTTGGTAGGCTGGTAAAAGCTATGGGCTGGAAATCCAGTGTGGCTCCTATCAGCAGAGACGTGGTGAGCTAACCCATGGAATAGCCTGAGACGGTTTTAGATTATAGAAGTCACACACGTTGGCCAAGGATGAAAGCTGTGATAACACTCACATGTAAAGGGTGGATAAAGAGAGAGAGGTCCTCAAAGGAGAAGAAGGATGGAGCTCAGGAGAACACTGTAAAGCAGACCAAGGAATGTGGGTTTTTAGGAAGGGTAATCAATAGTGTTACAGGTTACAAGGAAGGCAAGTAAGGAAAGATTCTGAAAGCGGCCAGTGGCTTTAGCCACTGTGGGAAGAATGAAGATATGCTGGTATAATCTGTTAGAATGAAGGGGCTTTCTGGACATCACATTAATAACCTTCAGTGTTAAGACCAAGTCCACCTATTAAGTTACCTTAGCCTTCTTTTTCTTTTTCTGTTCAGCATGGCATGCTTTTATGCTAAACTTATCAGCTTACTTTTAATTTTTTGAATTTTACAGGTGTTGCATTTTAAATTTCTCTCACAGTGAGTGATAAAACAAGAGTTATGTGACCCAGGATGGCACTAGTGACTTCGAGGGAGAAACTTCATTTGAGCTGTGGGGACAGAAGCAGCGTGAGGAACAAATGGAATGCAGGAAGGTGGAGACAGTGAAGGAAGACTGGCCTTTCATGCACACAGACCATGGTGGGAAGGGAAGGAGGACTGTGGGGCTATTTAAAAAGTCTTGCTTTTGTTTTTAAGAAATAGGCTTGAGCAGGTTTATTAACCTGAGAGAATACTGCCAGAAGAAAGGAAGCAGACACAGTTGCAGGAGGAAGAGGGGACATTGGGAGGAGCAGAGTCTCCAGGGAGTCAGGAGGGAGGAAGATCCTGAAGGAAGCAGGTGGAAGAATGACCCTTGGAGAGAAGGAGCCTTGTCCCGTCATCTGAGACAGGATGCAGGAGGGAAGGGAAGGAGGCAGATAAGCCTGCAGGTGGTAAAGGAGACAGCACAGGAAGTGAGGCAAGATCCTGTCCGACAGCTTCTGTCTTCTCTGCTAAGTAGAGGGAAGTGGTGTGACAGGCAGAATGGTGCAGTCTTGCCAACAGCTCTCATGGGGGCTGATCTGGAAGAATTCACGGTGAATTGGGAACAGCCACCCTTTCTAAGCTGTGTTCCCACTGTCAGAGCTTCTCATGTCTCTCTCCGCCTTGACTACGATGGTTTCATCAACAAAGAAGTTTTAAATTTTATACAAACTGACAACTTTTTTTCTGTAGTTGATTTCTAACCTGTGAGCCATTATTAGGAAAGCCCTCCTTACCTGAATATTATAAAATGTTCAGTCATATTTTTAAGGCTTTTTTTTTTTTTTTTTTTTTTTTTTTTTTTTTTTTTTTTACCTTTAATCTGAAACTTGCTTTGTTAGAAGAAGCAAGGTAGCTCTTTTGCTCCAAAACACCCATCGTGGTCATCTCATCACTACTTATTAAATGGGCTATTTTTTTTATTCAATGATTTGAAATCTCCTCCTCCTCCTATCTTTTCTACTTTTTCTAAAATAGTAAATTCAAGACTGCAATTATCAGCATGCTGTGTGCCCTCCTGCCATGGGAGAAGGATAAGCATTATGCTCATAATATGGTTTTACAATCATAAACTCCAAGTGGCCTCAGGCTGAAAGTGAACTTGCTGGCTCAGTACTATGAAAAAGAAAACCATGGCATCAACTAGACTAAAAACAAAAGTTGTTAGAGTTGGCAAGTATCCCACACCTCTTCAAATAAGCAACATTGAATTACCCTAATCATAAGACAACATAGCTACTTATGGTTCTTCTATGGAACTAATGCTTCCTGATGGGTCTACTCAAAGTAGGTCTGCCCAAAATTAGACAACTTACAGACATCATCCTGGGCCTCCTTTGTGGTCGAGGAAGATCACTGGGAACACCTGTCTTTTAAATTGCTCAAGCTCAAATAAATGAATTTTCCTATGCCTTATGGATCGGAATTCTAAACACGCCCATGAAAATTTGTATAAGGGCTTGAGCAGATTCAAAGCTCTACTTCTGAGAAAAGTTTTGCCCTTGCCAGCAGGTCCATGACAGGCAACTGGTATCAGAAAAAAAGTGGTTCTCTGTCTGGAAGTCGGTACCAGTTGAGCTCCTCAATGCTTCTGCGGAGAAGCAAGCTCCACTCCCTGTCCACCTGGCATTTTAGGTGTAATGATGTCTCTAAAAATCAACTATGAATCTTGGTATTATTCATACTCATTTAGAGGAGTCAACCTGGACTTGACTGGACACTTAGCACCTGCCCCAAAACACTGTCTGACCCGTAGGTGTGAAAGCCCATACTTGATATGCCATATGAAAGTGATCCATTCTTTTATATATTATTAGGAAGCTGGAAGCTCAGTTTTAACGACCTTAGCCCTGCCTTTTCTGGGTCAAGATTTAATGTTACACAGAGGCAATATCACCAACACTCATACAAAGTACCATTATGCTTTTTGGAAAACTGTAGCTAAAGACATTGCCTGTCATATATCTTACATAAAGCACCTCTCACCTAATGGTGAGATAAACAGATCATTTTCGTTCTAGTACATTGAACTCTATTTGTTTTACTGACTTCTAAATGGAAGGAAAATTTCCAAACTCTTTCTATGAAGCCAGCATCACCGTGATTCCAAAACCAAACCAAGACGCCACTAAAAAGGAGAACTATAGACAAATTTCCCTGGTGAACACGAATGCAAAAATTCTCAACAAGATATTAGCCAACCAGATCCAACAATACATTAAAAAAATTATTCACCATGACCAAGTGGGATTTATACCTGGGATGCAGGGCTGGTTCAATATCCCCAAAACAATCAATGTGATTTATCACATCAATTAAAGAAAGGACAAGAATCATATGATCCTCTCAACAGATGCAGAGAAAGCATTTGACAAAATACAGCATCATTTCTTGATAAAAACCCTCAAGAAACTAGAGACAGAAGGATTGTACCTCGAGATCATAAAAGCCATATATAAAAGACCCAACACTAACATCATCCTCAATGGGGACAAACTGAAAGCTTCAGGAACATGACAGGGATGTCCACTCTCACCACTGTTATTCAATACAGTATTGGAAGGCTTAGCCTCAGCAATCAGAAAACACAGAGAAATAAAAGGCATCCAAATCGGCCAGAAGGAGGTCAAACTTTCACTCTTCACAGGTGACATCATACTGTATATGGAAAATCCAAAAGATTCCACCAAAAAACTGCTAGAACTGATCTGTGAATTCAACAAAGTTGCAGGATATAAAATCAATGCACAGAAATCAGTTGCATTCCTATACACCAATAATGAAGACAATAGAAAGAGAAATGAAGGAATCGATCCCATTTACAACTGCACCACAAAAAACATAAAATACCTAGGAATAAATCTAACCAAAGAGGTGAAAAATCTATACACTGTAAACTATAGAAATCTTATGAAAGAAATCGAAGAAGACACAAAAAAATGGAAAAATATTCCCTGCTCCTGGATAGGAAGAAGAAATATTGTTAAAATGTCGATACTACCCAAAGCAATCTACATATTCAATGCAATCCCTATCAAAATAACACGAGCATTCTTCACAGAGCTAGAACAAATAATCCTAAAATTTGTATGGAACCAGAAAAGACCCCAAATAGCCAAAACAATCTTGAAAAAGAAAACCAAAGCAGGAGCCGTCACAATCCCAGACTTCAAGCTATACTAGAAAGCTGTAATCATCAAGACATCATGGTACTGGCACAAGAACAGACACTCAGATCAATGGAACAGAATAGAGAACCCAGAAATGGTCCCACAAATGTATGACCAACTCATCTTTGACAAAGCAGGAAAAAATATCCAATGGAATAAAGACAGTCTCTTCAGCAAGTGGTGCTGGGAAAACTGGACAGCCACATACAGAAGAATGAACATGGACCACTTTCTTACACCATACACAAAAATAAACTCAAAATGGATGAAAGACCTAAATGTAAGACAGGACACCATCAAAATCCTCGAGGAGAAAGCAAGCAAAAACCTCTTTGATCTTGGCCGCAGCAACTTCTTACTCAACATATCTCTGGAGGCAAGGGAAACAAAAGCAAAAATGAACTACTGGGACCTCATCAAAATAAAAAGCTTCTGCACAGAGAAGGAAACAATCAGCAAAACTAAAAGGCAACCGACAGAATGGGAGAAGATATTTGCAAACAACACGTCAGATAAAGGGTTCATATCTATCAACACCCAAAAAACAAAAAATCCAGTGAAGAAATGGGCAAAAGACATGAATAGACACTTCTCCAAAGAAGACATCCAGATGGCCAACTGACACATAAAAAAATGCTCCACATCACTCATCATCAGGGAAATAAAAATCAAAACCACAATGAGATACCACCTCACACCTGTCAGAATGGCTAACACTAGCAACTCAGGCAACAACAGATGTTGGCGAGGATGCGGAGAAAGAGGATCTCTTTTGCACTGCTGGTGGGAATGCAAACTTGTGAAGCCACTCTGGAAAACAGTCTGGAGGTCCCTCAAAAAGTTAAAAATAGAACTACCCTACGACCCAGCAATTGCACTACTAGGTATTTATCTAAGGGATACAGGTGTGCTATTTCGAAGGGACATACGCACCCCAATGTTTATAGCAGCACTATCAACAATAGCCAAAGTATGGAAAGAGCCCAAATGTGCATTGATGGATGAATGGATACAGAAGATGTATACACACACACACACACACACACACACACACACGTATATATACATGTGTGTGTATATATATATATATATACATACATACACACACACACACACACACACACACACTGGAGTATTACTTGGCAATCAAAAAGAATGAAATCTTGCCATTTGCAACTACGTGGATGGAACTGGAGGGTATTATGCTAAGTGAAATTAGTCAGAGAAAGACAAAAATCATATGACTTCCCTCATATGAGGACTTTAAGAGACAAAACAGATGAACATAAGGGAAGGGAAATAAAAATAATATAAAAACAGGGAGGGGGACAAAACAGAAGAGACTCATAAATATGGAGAATAAACTGAGGGTTACTGGAGGGGTTGTGGGAGAGGGGATGGGCTAAATCGGTCAGAGGCTCAGAGGCACTAAGGAATCTACTCCTGAAATCTTCGTAGCACTATATACTAATTTGGATGTAAATTTAAAAGAATAAATTAAAAGATATTCAATTAAAAAAATAAAAATAAAAAATAAAATAAAATATTTTGTCTTTGGGGGCACCTGGGTGGCTCAGTCAGTTAAGTGTACGACTTTGGCTCAGGTCAGGATTTCACCGTTTCTGAGTTTGAGCCCTGCATCAGGCTCTGTGCTGACAGCTTAGAGCCTGGAGCCTGTTGCAGATTCTGTGTCTCCCTCTCTCTGCCCTTTGCCCACTCACACTCTGTCTCTCTCTCTCTCTCTCTCAAAAGGAAATAAACATTAAAAAAAATTTAAAATATTTTGTCTCAGTATTTTATTTTACTTTTTCAATTTTTAAGTTTATTTATTTATTTTGAGAGAGAGAGAGAGAGAGCAAGCAGGGGAAGGACAGAGAGAGGGAGAGAGAGAGAATCCCAAGCAGGCTCCTACACTGCCAGCACGGAGATCTAGGGGGGCTCAAACTCACAAACCCTGAGATCATGACCTGAGCCGAAATCAAGAGCCAGACTCTTAACTGACCGAGCCACCCAGTGCCCCATCTTTGTATTTAACACTGTAAGCTTCTTTAAGTCACTTTTCAAAGTAGAGGGAATAGAAGGGACAGAAACACAAGGGACTTAAACTATTTTGTTAGCCGCTATATTTCCAGTACCTAGAATAGCGACTGACTTGTAGTTTGTGGTCAGTAAATTCATTGAACAAATAACTAGAAAATGAATGATTAACGAAATATGCACATACGCATGCATGCACATACCAGGGGAGGCTGCCAGGTTGTTGTGCATCATCCCTCATTTTATTAGCAATAATCCAAACGTGAAGAAAGTTTTTGTTTGTACTCCTTCATTCATTCAATAAATCTTTGTTGCACATCTACCATGTGCCAGAACCCCTGTGACCCAAGTTGTCATTCTTGAGGGACTCATAAATCTATTGGAGTAAACTGAGGGAGCATCAGACAATTATGGGACAATATTATGAGTACAATGGTAAGAGATGTGTGCAGAAACCCTGAGAACTCAGAGGAGGGAAGTTGACCAGCTAGAAACACAGGGAGTAGGGGCAGAGAGTGATGACCATTCTTCTGATAAAGGTTGTGGTCAAGGTGAGCATCCAAGGATGAGCAGGAGTTAACCACAGGGAGAGGGAGAGGAAGAGAAGACTCCAGGAGTGCCACTGGCAGAGGCAAAGCAGAGAGAACCAACAGCTAGTGGGGGAAGGAACTAGAAGGAGCTGGATGTGGCCATGGCATCAAATCCAGGAATGTTGAGAGGTGAAGCAGTAGGGGGTTGGGAAGCCTTGCACAATTCTGAGAAGCCTATGATTTATTTTCTATGAAGTCAGGAGTTTTTCAGGGGAGTTAAATTGGGAAGTGGCCTGGTCAGACGTACACCTTAGATAGGTCACCCTGATGGGATGAAACCTGGAGACGAGACGCAGGTGGGCAGAACCAGTTAGCCCAGGTATTAACTGATTAGTCTGGAAAGTCATGTGATCACAGAGACAGAGAAAGGCAAAGGAGAAATATTTTGGAGAAAACTGTATCTTTTAATCCTTTGTTTTATAGTTACTAGTATTTCTATTCTATACTTCTTCATTACTAGTATTTTTGGATAACTTCTAATGAGCTCTTGTTTTGTGAATTTTCTTTTTATTGCCTATTGCTGTATACTTTGTTCCCAAAGCTTTTATGACAATTCTTGACGCAGAGAATAGAAAGTAACAACCACTAAAGTTGTTACGACAAAGAACTGCCGATTCTCTACTTGCTTGGTGAGAGCAGAGGATAAGAAACACGTAATGATGACCCTGCTAAATTCACTCTGAGGGTATATAGATCTAGATCCGAAAGCATGTATGCAACGGAAAATTTTAAAAACTTATTTGTAAGGTTATTTAATCCTCTCAGGGCAACAGAAAGGACTTTAATGTCAACACATAGACTTACCCACATATGTACACCTAAATTAAAAAAGATATAAATCATCTTGAAAAGAGGTTTTAGGATCACACAGAATACAGAGACAATGCCTTACAAAAGATACGCTCCTTGCTAGCAATCTTCCAAAAGAGTATTCTTTTCAGTCATTTTTTTCTCTTTTCCAGAGTGGTAATAAGATAATGAATTAATAATTCAGGCCCATAGTCAACATCTGACTGACAATACCTTATGCACGATGAGCTCATGAGTGCCATCTGGAAGAGTCCTACCATCTTCCTGCATCAGGGGGACGAAGGAGAAACCAAACAATTTCTTCTCTCCTTTCTCCTTTGCTGTGAGAAAAAAAAGAATTATTTGCTTCTTTAAGCACCTATTTACAGAACTGTGTTCGAATTCACAGATTGCCAACAAGTGTGATCATCCAGAAATACAATCCACATTCAGCAGCTCCCTATACACAACAGTAAACAGCTTTTCTTAGGAGACCTCTATCTACAGTAGCCACCTTCCAACCCATATTCCTGCCCCATAATCTCCAAACTATGCGGCTTGACTAATTTTCTTCATGGGACTCACTCTCTGAAATTATGTTTTAAAAAAATTTCTGGATTGCCTATTTTTTCTCATCACATCCTCCCCTCTATCCCCAGGTGTAAGCAGCACTGAGGGCAGGATCCTTCTATTTTATTTTATTCTGAGCTTGGTATCTCAACAAGTACCAAGAACATAGTAGATTCTCAGTACGTATATGTTAAATAAATGAAGAAGTGAGTGAATGAATGTGAAGTTCAGTGTTTTGCTTACTACTTGGGCAAAGGTAGTTTCTAAGCTCTGCCTTGGTCTATAAAAGAACCTTCCCTATGTCCACTTGTGTGAAGACAGCCCTATGGAAGCTACCTCCTTGGGATCTTGGACGTGCTGGAAAACAAAATGAATTACAATCTATAGTTTAAGAAGAGCTTATTGCAGGAGTATTCTGGAAGATGGAAATGAGGCAATGAGGTTTTCAGATGCCCAATGAAGAATTACAATGGCTGGAAAGGTCAAGTATCATTGGCAATTATTTGTAGAGAAGGAAACTGAGGGAAAATGAGATCACATGATGTTGGGTAACCTGCTCTACATCTTGAGTACCATTCCAATTTTTTCCAACAAGCTTCCATTTCTCCAAAAATGGATAAAACATTCAAAGAAACTGGTTGGTTCAACTGGACTGTCTCCTTGTATTTGGATGTGTAGGGAAGAGTTCCAGGGCCTTGCAGCCTATTGGGGGCTGGATGGTTATTCTTTCCCACTCATGTGTGCAAGTGGAGAGTTATACTTGATGGAAGAGTCCAGCTTTGGAATGAGGATTAGAGCTAGAGGAGTGAGATATGGTGACCCTGAAGTTCAGACAAGAGGCTTTAGTAATACATCATTTCCTCATGATTGCTTCTGGCATTCAGCCACAGGGGAGTGGGGCACCACACAGAGAATAGTCATTTTGCCTCTCCAGTTTTGGCCTCTAGCATGGGGGCCCCCCTGAAAATGTGATTATAGCAAAGGATTTTCTTTTAAAGTTATTAATTTCAACCCCATAAAGAAACTGGGAAAATATCAATGTTTTTAAAAGTGAAATGAAAAGCACAGTGAAGATCTCTAGGATGAGATTTCTACATCAATGAGAAAACTGGCTATGGAACTCATGATTTAGGGGAGAACACATACTGAGAAGTAATTTCCTAAGTTTATGTCACTATCTTTTTGGTGTGGTTTTTGGTATTCAATTTGGAAGGCTTAAAAGATTCTGTGAATGAATAAAATTAGCAAAGGTTAAGAAACACAGCAATAGTTTCCTCAAATATGCCTTGTTATAAAAAAAAAAAACAACTAAATAGCAAAGTTTAAAGTACATGGTCTTCTGTCCCAAGTTACTAGATTAGCATTAATAAATTGAATGGATTATTAGGCACAATATGATCCCCTTTCACTAATGAGGACCCTAAGTTTATCAATTCTACCTCCTAATTTTGCCAATTCATTTTTTCTAATACCCCAACTCCAACAATTGTGCCGAGGGACCTCAGATTGACTGACCCTCTCTCCGCGCTCATCAGCTCTCACTTCCCATTTCTACACCCCACCCTTCTAATCACTTAGGATCCCCTCAACGAGCTACTCCTCCACACTTCCCATTATAATATTGTGGGTCGAAACCCAACTTGCACTTACACCTATGCCAGACCGATCTCACTTAAATTAATGCACATTAACCGCAGATGGACACTTAGCTGGGAAAACCTTCCACATATTTCTACCCAACTCACTTTTTCACTTTTCTAGATGGTGATTTCATCCATCCTCTTCCCTTCTCAAGCCTCCCATACCTCAGCCCTTCCCTCACTCTGAGCGGATGCAGAGAGGACTCCCACATGTTCCACCGAGGAATGCACCTGCTTCGGCTCTCCGGCACCATGCCTCCATCGTCCACTCAACCCAGAGCGCTGGACCCCATGCTCCCTTTATGCAAGGGAACTCCTCCTACATTTGTCCCATCTCTCTTCTACATCATCAGTTTTCCATCTCTACCAGATCATTTCCACCAAATATGCTTTAGAACTCTATCTTAAAAAGAAAACAACAACAACCCTCCTGTGACCCCAGTTGCATTATAGTTACTATGTTACTATCTCATATCTCTGCTCTCTTGAATTCTTTCTAGCAAAGCTTCTGAAAAGATTTGTCTGTACTTACTGCCTGCCCTTCCTTTCCTCTATCTCAATCTTGGACTCACTCCTGCCAGACTTTCATCACCACAAATCCACTAAAACCACTTGTCAGATTCAATGACTTCCATGATGCCAAACGGGGTGGTAATTCCTCTGTCCTCAACTTAATTATCATTGGCACCTGACATATCAGATCAATTCCCCTCTTGAAAATCTTTCTTCAATTAACTTCCTGGATTCTATTTCTGGATTCTCCTTCTACCTCACTGGCTACTCCCTCTTAATTTCCTTAATGGCTTCTTCTCATTCTCTCAAGATCTAAATGTGAAAGTACCCCAGAAATCCACCCTTGAACTTGCCTCTGCTATCTAAATTTACTCGTTAGGAATCCAATTGCATCCAGTCTCATGGCTCTGAAAATCATGGGCATTGGTGATATGTTGGAGCTGGCCTGTACTGGCTCACAGGAGATGACAGTGTGCATCTATCCTCAACTCCAAGTTCAGTGATGGTCATGTTGGTAGCTTGAATTTAGCCATGGTGGGAGCATTTACTTGATGGAAATCAGCAAATACTATAATTCAGGGCTCTCCTCTCCCCCAGGCCAAGTGCTGGTTATTAAGTATTTACAGCACAACAATGGGCCCTGTGTTGTCCTCAAGTTTGTCTCCAGCTTGGACCTCATTCAACTGTCTATCTGACATCTTTAATGTCTAAAAGACTTCTCAGATTTAATATGTAATATTTGGGTTTTGCTCTCCAAAAAGATCCTTCCTGTTGCCTTCCCCCACTTCATTAAATGATCACTTCATTCTTAGGCCAAAATCTTCAGGGTCATCCTTGACTTTTCCCCTTCCTTCACATCTAGTCTATCAATAAATCTGCAAAAAAGAACTGGCCTACTACCGTCCTAATGCAAACCACTTTAACCTCTTACTTGGGGGACTGCAAAAGCCTCCTACATGGCTTTCTATTCCCACCTACAACCTCTCATCTCAAAGCAGCCAGGCTTATCCTTAATCTAAATCCTCTAATGGCTCTCCTCCCTGCAAACAAAGTCCCAAGTCTTCCCCATGACTTAGAAGACAATATGGGATCTGGCTCCCCTCCTCTGTCTCTGGCCTCATCTCCAAACTCTCCCAGCTGCTCATTCTGGCCTCCTTGCTATTCCTTGAAAATGCCAAGCAGGTTTCAACCTTAAGCGTTTTGTATTCACTGTTCTCTCTGCCTGTAATATTCTTTCCCCAGATACCCAAGGGCTCATGCCTTTATTTCTTTTAGGTTGCTGCTGATACATCTCCTTATTAGAGAGCTCCTTTCTGATCAGCCTTTGTAAAATAACAATACAGCATCATCACTTTCCAGCACCTAAATCCAATATAATCTTCTTTACTGCACTTATCAGTACCTGGTATAGTATGTATTTATTTGCTCAGATATTGTCTGTCTCCCCTTTTTAGCACAAAAGCTCTATGAGAGGAGGTATTCTGCGATGTTCACTCATGTATCTCCAATGCCCAGTAACGTGCTTGACACATAGTAGGTATTCAGTAAACATGCATGTCATGAATAAAAAATACTTTTTATTTATTTTTTTTATTTTTATTTAAAAAAAAATTTTTTTAACGTTTATTTATTTTTGAGACAGAGAGAAACAGAGCATGAACAGGGGAGGGGCAGAGAGAGAGGGAGACACAGAATCGGAAACAGGCTCCAGGCTCTGAGCTGTCAGCATAGAGCCTGACGCGGGGCTCGAACCCATGGACCGTGAGATCATGACCTGAGCCGAAGTCGGACGTTCAACCGACCAAGCCACCCAGGCGCCCCTAAAAAATACTTTTTAAATAAATGTATGTATACAGAGAAATATCTGGAAGCTCATGTGATAAAATGATTGCCTGATTATTCATAGTTGATGGGATTATGGGGATTTTTCTTCTTCATGCTTGTGCCATTTCTTCTGAATTTTAACAATCAATATTTAAAAAAAAAACACTGAACTATGTTTGAAGTACAAGGACAAGAGGACAGATGTAATATGTTTTACTGAAAATAGCCTTTATTTCATTTTCCAAGTTCTCTGTCTAAATTTCTCCAAATGCTTTCTCCCTTTTTTCTCAGTTCATCTTTACTTTCCTCTATTGTTTTCTTACCTTAAAGTTCAAAGCTCCTATGAGGCTCAACTGAGAACTGGTAACAGGGATTGGGGAAGGAATGCTATGGCACCATTCCAAGTGCTTTATGCTTTCCCCCTCCAAGTCCTTTCCATGACACTCCTCTGGGAATTTAGAAGAATGTTAAGACCTTGCTAGTCAACTCCCTACATTCTAAAACGTCCACAAAAGCAAAATTACTGCAGCTTCCTGAGCCAATTCCAAAAACATGCCATCATCCCTGCAGGGGACAGTCCTTCTCTTCTCTCTGAATCCTGGTGCACTACACAGCGCCCAGGTGAAGTCACCGCTCATCTATTGGCAATGCCCCCATTCATTCCAGACTAAAGAGGAGTCTGCTGCTTCTCCAATAATGTGACTCTTTTGTACCTACCATGTATTACACTGTTCCTGAAGCAAGATTCACCAGAACCTTCTCCAGTCACAATGTACACTTCTGGTAGTATCTAAGACACATTTCAGGGACACAGGGATACCAGAAGATCCCTGGACTGGGGACTGGAGCGGGCCAGGAGTAGGGGCTTGAGAGGAGAATTAAAATAGAGATGTCAAGAAATGACAATTTTAGGGATAGCAATGTTCACATGGGCAAAACCTATAACATCTCTACATCTTGGGTTTTTTAAAACTGTAAAATGAAGCGATTACTTCATGTCATCTCTAAGGCCTATTCGGACTGACATTACTAGCCTGTCATTAGAATACTGTCTGAGACTGCACTGTGATGCAGGTATATGCAAATCAGATATATATCTGAGCCAATCAGAGGCTTTCCTAGGCACTTTACAGGCCTAGAAAACTCCTCCTGGGTTCCCCGGAGGTGTCTGAGAGCTGGATGAGCTCTCTGCTGGAGAAGCAGCAGGTGGGTCAGGACTGCCCCAAGCACCATAAGCCAGACACGTTTTTAATGCCGTGTCTCCCCTTTCTAATCTTTCTAGACTATGAAAGTGATCAACTCATTTTTATGAAAATGAACACCTTAAGAAGAACCCTGTAGACTTCCACAGGTATTTTTTCCTTCCTTGTCCTTCCTGTGTGTTTCCACAGACGTTACTGGTTCTTTGAGAAGAAGTGAGCCCACTCACCTTTCAGGACTCCACTCCCCTTCATTTCTCCCTCTCCAGGGTCTCTGGTTTGTCATACTTTCTGCAGAGTAGCCCACGTGGTCACTATAGCTCAGTAAGGACACTACCCCCACACAAGAGAGCCAGGCCCAAGAAAACACTTACTGGAACAATGCCGAAATTCAAAGCGGATGTGTGCGCCCCTGAATTTATCCACAGGAATAGGAAGTTTCAGCAGTTCGGACCACCTGGGACTGTTGTTATGATAAAGCACAAAGGAGTGGTACTCACTAGCTGGCGGCTCTCCAGAGCCGAAGGAGATAAAATCCTAACAAAGGAAACATGCAGGTTAAAGACAGCTTCAATGAAAGATTATTTGAAAAACAGCAGAGCAATTGCTTTGCTCTATCTGCCTGCTCCCCAAACAGCACTTCATGTGGCCCTCCCTGGGCCCTCGCTGTTCTACACTTGCATCTGTTAGCAGGTGTGTCCACTTAATCCCCGTGCACATCTCCCAAGGCCTCCGGAGCCAGGGGTGGACCTCTGTGACAAGTGCAAGATGGGCAATTGCACGCCCAATTTGGAGTTCAACTATGCGGCAAAGTCCTCAGCCTGCTGCAGTCACAAGCCTGTTCGGTGCCTCCCTGAGAAATGCACACGGCCTCCCTGAGGCTCACGCGAAACACTCCTTCCATTAAGGACCTGCTCCTATCACCCCAATCATCAACAGCACCCCATTCCTCAAGCCCTGTCTTGACCAAAATGAAAACAGACAGGATTCAATGTGGTAGTTTTTATTTTTTTTAACCAGTCGCCCAAGACAAAGTGTTCATCTCCAAAAGTATGACAGATGAAAGGGGAAGAGTGGGGTGATACTAAAAATGCAACATTTAAGGAATAGCTGCTCCGAGGAAATTACTGCCATGATTCCTTAAACAATCAAACTATAAAAGCCTTTCTGTTCTTCTACTGTCTCTTCTGGAAGGTATTTCAGTGATTTAATAAAAAAGGACAGAAAACTACCCTGGGGTGGAGAAGAACCATAAGGTGGAAAAGACTGTAAATCAGAAGTTAACCAATCACATTAAAGATGAACCCCGAACAATGATGTGGAATTGTTTTACCAGAAAGTACCCACTATCCACGTACCTTTAAGATCTGGCCACTACTCTCCACAATGAACATAGTGACTTCCACATTTCTGGCCACGCTCTTCCCTCCTTTTTCAAATTCACCCCTTTCTATAGTGATGTATAAATCATTCCTCATTTCACCTAGTAGGAAAATTAAAACCATGTTTTTAGAGATAAATGTTTCTGTGAGTGAGTGTACATGTGTGTGTATGTATAAATATATACATATATATTTATACATACACATACATACATATATATTTTATACGTATATGATATATATATATATATATATATCTTGTAAGTATAATAAAGTACTCTATCAAGAAAAACTTTAGTTCATAAAATGAACTGCTATAACATACATATAAAAGTAAAATATATTATATTTACACTTTTATAAAAGGGCCCCCACCCTCATTGCTAATACCCAAGAAAAGTAAAAGCCAGCCTCTGCTGGTCTGAAGTAGCGACACTGAAAATGTACATTTAGGAGGTGAATACAGGGAAGAAGAATGAAGGTGTTGTCAAGTCTCACCATTTTTCAATATTTCCCTCATTTCATTTATGAGGTGTGATTACAAAATGACAGCCTAGCAGGGTGGCTCAAAGAAGCCAGTCTCAATACTTCATAGACACAACACTTAGAGTAGAAGAAATACCCACATGGAATAAAATGACAGGACTGAAAAGGGTAGAGTTACAATTTAAATCTTTTTCTAAATTCACAGACAAAATGATCTCACTGCTGCAAGAATCCAGGTTAGACTTTATGAACACAGATGTAGAATAATTCAGTTATGCAAGACAAAGTTGGCTTACTGTTCCTTACCATCAAGCTATAAAACAAATAAGATCCAAACTGCCATATTCTATGAACACATACACCAATTTTTTTTCTCAATTGGTTATTTATAAAACTTACTGCCACAAGAAAAAAGAAATTTGATGCCAATGACCAAACTTAGGCAAACACACTGACAGCATGGTTTTACCTTTCCTATGAGAATTAGATTACGGGTAAACAGTGAGTGAGAAAGAAGTAAACACAATGTTACCAGAAAGTTTTTGAAGATAAATACTGGTAAGTTTGGCAACGTTGAATTCACTTTTACTTAATATAGCTTTCAAACATTAGAAGAATCAAAAGCAATATATACATTTTTTCCTAGTAAAAAAACCTTTCCACAAAAAAAAGCAGATCACTAGAAGAAACATAACCACACAAGTAAGCTCATAAAACTGGGAGATTTTTAAGACTTCCTGACAGCAGTGTGTACAAGAAAGTACCCTAACTTTCAAATCCATGGGGGAATACCAGTGTGACTGGTCACCTTCCTCCATTAAGACAAACTTTTGATGATGGCATCATTTGCCAGTGACCTGGACTGACCAGGAAACAGACGGGACATGAAATAGAGAAAATAAGTAAGTCCCATAAAGGATGAAATCTCAACCACCCTTTATAAAGAGTATGTAGAAAACACATTGGAAATAACTGATACAGTGGTCTCTGGCTTATGAATTTCTAGTTCTCTCATACAAATCAATTTGGGGAGGCAATGAACTTGGAATTCCAGGAGAAAACCAATATATTTCAACACATTTAAAATTATATCTGTGTGCTTTGTAGGTTTTTGTTTGAACCACCTCTCTTTTTTTTTTTTTATTTTTTACAAAGTGGCCGAGTAAATATTTTAAGTTTGCTACTTAAAAGACTACTACTACACACACACACACACACACACACCCTTAATAAAAGTGCATTTTAATGATTTAACAATACCATTACAAAATGAATAGTGCATTCACAAACTCCAGCCTCTAAATCAACCAATCTGAACAAAATCAAAATAGGCCTGATATGCTGCTGGTCTGCACATGTGCTATTTCAACACTATGTTTGGGAAAAAATTCTTGACGATAGTTCCCCCACTAACAGATTCGGCAGATAAAAAAGCAACACTCAAATCGAGGCAGATTAGAGCAAAATATGTCTGTTAACAATAGCAAAATTCCTTTGCTTCTTGGAGTAGGTGACACATAATGAGTAGCTCTGCTCACAGACAGACTAAAACATACAGTGGTTGATGGGAAGTATGGCTACAGGGGTTTCTACTTTAGGAATTTCTCATAATGAGTAATTAGCTAGTCCAAACCACACGGGGCTTAGCTGTCCTGCAAAACCAAGAAGAAGTGTTTCCTGCGAAGGAGACTTCCACTCTCATCTCTTGGGAGGAAGGGCAACTCTGACTTTATCAAAAGCAAGAAGGGATGAGGGAGGTTTGTAAGGTGACCTGTTTTCCCCAGTCTGTAGGCTAGGCCTAAAGGATGAATAGGGGTGGTGGAGAGATTAATGTGTTTCCAGAGCTATGAAATTCTTTATCCATGTACCCACTACATGCCAGATATTATTCTAGGCCTAGGAGACCCAGCAGTGAACAAAGCAAAAATCCTTTTCCCACAGAGTTTAGATTCCAGTAACAGGGAGGTCTTTAATACAGAAGCCAAATATATAGTATGTTGCATAATAACAGGAAGTTCTGCGGATAATAAGACTAAGAAGGGGCACAGGGAAAGCGGGTGTTTCATGAGAAAAGACGTCACTGAGAAGATGAGAGATGTGAGTAAGCTATGGTATATTTTGGCAAAGAAGAAAAGTTGAAAATGGCATGAGCTTCCCAAACCAATCCATAAAGCCTGTTTAGCTTATACCATAGCTGGATTCTTCTATTTCTTCTGAATTCAGAAGCGATTGTGAATTCAGATAAGCCTAAAGGATGTAGGGTAAACAGGAAGATTAGAATAAAAGATCTGGACTCAAGTCTCTTTCTCTCTACTGTTTGCTCTGTGTGGTATCCATCTAGATGGGGTAATATAACCTCCAGGCCTCAAGTTTTTGAGTTATTAAAATGGGGGTGGGGTAAAGACAGAGGCAGGGGAAAAGAGGTGGTAGGAGGGACAAGACTACTTTGTTATGTTACACTGTTTCTGTGACTTACGGAAGAACTTCTGAAATACATACATTCATAAATTCAAACACTTCAGGCACATGCTTTACTTTTCTGGTCTTTAATGGTCATTATCCCTGCAACCTTTTCCTCTTTTGCAAACCTTTTAGCCTCAAATAAGATTTCTCTGAAAAGGGAATACACAACAAGGAGAACATTTCTCCTGGATGACATTCTACGTATGTCTCCCCAGGAATTCTGCAGCTTGCTATGTTCCAGTACTGCAACGTACCGTATCTTGCCAAAACGTGCAGAAGGATAAAGCTGAAACGTGCTAATTAAAATCAATACACCTGAGGTCAGCTCTGGAGAAAACTAATAAGCCCAAATGCTGTTAAGAAAGCATCTTGGGTAATTAAGAGAGAAACCATAAAGTGAGTATGAAATGGAGTCATAGCACTAGTGTGAAAAGCTATTTTCCTGACAATGTTTATTAACACCTTGCACCTCTCAAATTTAATACTCTGTAAATTTGATGTGCATAACACCTGTCTCTGTTTAGTAGGCCCACTGGCTTTGCACGTGAAGGCTTCGCAAAATATCACTGTAGACAGATAAATATAAGGCCACAACAATGGGAACAAATTCAAAAGAGTTCAGTGATTACAGTCAAACGGGATCGACTTATGGCTTGACCTCAACAGCCAAGAGGTTTCCATTATTAGCTGAAACCCTGATCTTTGATTCTATGCTGGGAATGCCATGGATAAAGCCCAAGCTCGCCACATCAAGTAAACTACTGCACTCAGCCACAGGCTAGCCAAGTGCCTTAGCTGGGCTGGATACTTGTTAATATTTATGGAACTGGAAAAGTTCCTGCCCTTCCGTTAAAAACAAATCGACAAGTGTCTGAGACGAGGGGTATTTCATGGACTGAGATTATGACAATGATGATGACGGTGGTGGTAGTAGATAGATGGTATTTCCATCCTTCGCCAAGTGCTATACAGAGAACAGCTCATTAAATTCTCACATCAAGGTTAAAAGAAGGCCCTATTTTTCCACCTTACAGATAAGAAAATAGGTGTATAAATATTAAGAAATGTCCAGCATATTCTAAGTTTACATTAAAATCAAGTATTTTCAGCATGAAAAAATGTAATTTAACAGGGTGACAATGGCCATCAAATAACCTAGTGTAATTCAGCTTTCTTCGCCAGAAGATCAGTGCCTTAAGAAAGGAAGGTGTCAGTCCTACTCTGCTGTGTGTTGGTCAGATCAGACTTGAGGCACTGATTTCAGTTCGAGACACCATCTTCACAGGACAGGGACAGACACAAATGGCATCATCTGGACCATAAACAATACAGAGAAAGGACTCAGAGCCCATCAGCGGAGGGATGAGGGTGACAAGAGAATTAAGTGAATTTAAAGATGTTGAGGTTTCAAGCAGAAAAACTCAACCCAATAGATAGAAACTAGTCCAACACCAAGAGGTCATTTTGAGATCTGTGTTCTCGGGTCATTATCAATATTCAAGTTATGTGCCAGAAAACCATCACTAGGAACCTGAGGGAGAATCCATGCACTGGATATATGGCTGGGGTGCATGGCCCTTCAAGTGTGTGGCAGGCAGAATAAGGACACCTCCTGTACCCCAAAGAGATGTCCAGGTTCTAATCTGGGAACCTGTGAATATGTTACCTTACACAGAGAAAAGGGACTTTGCGGTGATTATTAATTAAGTTAAGGATCTTGAGATGGGAGACCTTCTTGGATTATCAGGGTAGGCTCAAAAGAATTATAAGGGTCCTTATAAGAGAAAGAGGGAGGGGCACCTGGGAGGCTCAGTCAGTTAAGCGACCGACTTTGGCTCAGGTCCATGACTTGCGGTTCCCAAGTTTGAGCCCCGTGTCAGGCTCAGTGCTGACAGCTCAGAGCCTGGAGCCTGCTTTGGATTCTGTATGTGTGTGTGTCTCTCTCTCTGCCCCTCTCTCACTGGCACTCTCTCTCTCAAAACTAAAAACATTAAAAAAAAATGTAAAAGAGGGAAATGGAGGCAGGAGGGCCAGAGACAGAGAAGGCGGTATGATGAGGGAAGCAGACATAGGAATGATGTGGGGGCCATGAGGCAAGGAGTGCAGGCAATCTCCGGAAGCTGGAGAAGGCAAGGAAATGAATTCTCCCTTACAGTCATCAGAAGAAATGCGGCCCTGCCGAAAGACCTGGATTCTAGCCCAGCCAGACCTGTGCGTAGTTCTGATCTCCATAACTGCAAGATAAGACTTTTGTGGTGTTTTAAGCCACCCCTCTTGTGGTGATTTGTAAGAGCAGCTATAAAAAACCCATACATATTGTATTATGTATTACCATGTATTATGTATGCCAACTATACCCAAGATTCTATCACTTAATGATATCTTCATGCGTGAGGGCAAGGACAGGACAGGAACCCAGGTAACTGGAAATCAAAGCAGACAACAGAAAGGGAAAATTTATGGATGGGCTGAAAACTGAACTTTGGATTTCTCACATATGGTGCATCTTCGGTGAAACCTATCAATGTTTTTTTCTCCTTTTTGTGTCATTCTCATTTTTGTTTTGCCTTATTTTAGGAGAGTATTATGAGGTATTGAACTTTTTGGGGGGGTAGCTTTTCAATTTTTGCTGACTACTAAGAAAATAATGGCAAATGCTATAATAGCATCCATGATAGTCTTGCCAGAACAGTGTTGCATAAAGACAGGAGTAGAGATGGGCTGTGGTTCCCTGATGCCCACGATATTCTAGGACAAGGATACCTGGTAGGGCCAGCTGGGGAAAGTCCTACACCCTTGTGTAATGGGGCCTGTAAGCCTCAAACTTTTGGAGGTGCCAGCTCCTCCACCATTCTGATTTGGGGCTGGAATCCCACCTCAGTATAACCCGGATGATCCTTAACCTCCACCTCTTGCATCGCCGTGGAATTCATTGGTTGAAAGTCCACAACCCCCTCCTCTAGCATGATCATGGGGTTCAGGTCTCAGGCAAGTGGTTACATGCGTGGAGGTCCAGTGACTTGGAGTGAGGGGTGGTGAGCTTTGGTTAGATTTAGGATGTATTTTTTTTTTTCAACGTTTATTTATTTTTGGGACAGAGAGAGACAGAGCATGAACGGGGGAGGGGCAGAGAGAGAGGGAGACACAGAATCGGAAACAGGCTCCAGGCTCTGAGCCATCAGCCCAGAGCCCGACGCGGGGCTCGAACTCACGGACCGCGAGATCGTGACCTGGCTGAAGTCGGACGCTTAACCGACTGTGCCACCCAGGCGCCCCGATTTAGGATGTATTTTTAAGGAAGTTCAAATTATATCACACTGGTTCCCACCTGCTTTTGCCAAAAGAAGGCTTATCTCAGGCAGTCCCATCTACTGATATGTCTCTGTCAGTAAGTGATAAAGAATAACATTTATACTTGAAAGAACAGAACTTCATATCCCCTTAAACACGAGGCAAACATATGCACAACATTCCTCTTACCCCAGTGTGCAAATCATTATCTAGTCAGCTTTGACCAAACAGAAATTTGACTTATGTGATCTATCACCTAACACCCAAAGAAAAAGGAGACTTACTCTGAATGACACTTGAAAAATAAACTTAAATAAATCTTGAGATGAAGATCAAAGCTACTACCACTGGCAGCCATTTGAAACCTGGGTTCTGCTAATTGTTTTCAAAGTGAGCCTCTACCTTCCAAATTTCAACCCCTCCCTTTCCCATCACTCCACAACTTTTACTCAATTCCTTTCAGGGTTAGGAGCTTCAAAGATCTCCTACGAAGACTGAATTTACCCTAACAAACAATGACAGCTTAATCAGTTGATACATGAGAACAAGTTTCCAAGGGAACAATGCACAAATGGGGAAGACAAAGTCACGAGGCAATGATGAAAGCAATGATCATGTTGCCTAAAAGAACCATAAACTCAGTCAGAATGGGCCTTCAGGCTGGGGGAGGCACAGCTTGACCTTCCATGACATTCCTGACACATCAGCTAGCTTTGCTCCAAAATGTCTGGTGGATGGAAACTTAGTCCTTCCCGATATTCAGCAGTGGCCCAGGTCCTACTCTGCACAGTCTGTTAAGACATTTAGAGGCAGGCTGTCCAATACTGTAACCACTGCCACATGTGGCAGCTGAGTACTTGAAATGTGACTTGGCTGGAAATAAACGTGCTATAAATGTACAATATTCACCAGCCTTCAGGGATGGAGAGTAAAAAAGAAAGTGTGAAATAACTCATTAAAAATTTTTTATATGAATTACCTATTGAAATGATAATATTTTGGATGTGGTGGGTTAAATAAAACATATTATTACAATGAATTTCAACTCTTTGCTCTTACTCTTTTGAAAGTGGCTACTAGAAAAGTTAAAATTGCATTTATGGCTCTCTAATTACATTTCTACTGGAGAGCACTGATTGAAATATTTTTGCTGCTCTCCCCATCATGGGCCCAGAGACCAGACCGTGGAACTTTCTGCAGAATTATTTGGTTTGTACGTAGCAGTGATGGAGCTTCAAAGAAAGTGACTTCTATTCTTTGAAAACTGGACACCATAAGAAACAAAGTGCTGGATGGCCAACGCTTAACAACAGGGAAGGGTCATGCAGCTTGAAAGCACATGGCCAGATCACCTCTTCACACTAGGTGACATCTTAGAGACGTGCCCCTACAATAGCCAGACCAAGGCGAGAGTTTCTGCTTCTGTGTTTTCCCCGTTCCAAAAAGAGTCTGGCACTGATTACATCCTATGATCCTCAGCAGAAGTTTTGTGTATGCTCCCATCAGTGTCAAGACCTCAGATAACTCCTTCTGTAGAGAGGCAGCGACTATGTTGATGACCTTGTCCTGTGGGGATAAGCATGGGCCTCACCTGTCCTGACCCCTAGCAGAACACAAATCAATTCTGAAAGATGAGTCTAGACAATGAAAAGAAAAAAAATCATGCCAGCAGACTGTCAGTGCAACATTGACATTAGAAATGTTGTTCTCCTACATTGTCTCATTGAAGAATTCAGCTCAAGTTTTCATTAGAGCCACCAGTGAGAATTAACTGACAAGTCAACATTCTGAAAATAACAAAGGGAAACAAAACAATGAACACATGTTTGGCAATGTAAAAAAAAAAAATTCCACTCAGTTTTAAAGCTGCTTTCAGCTGTTTGTGTAAATATACACACCTCTCCCTTCTTCATCGAATTTGGAAGATTAAGCAGCCACCCAAGAAAAAGGAGAAAAGAAAAAGAAGCAGGTGCTTTAAAAATCATCTCTTGGCATCACTGGCATGCGGACTTGTGTCCAAGAGGACTGATCCCCTGGGCAGGGGGACCAATGCCGCTATAATGTAGTACAGCAAAGGGACAGGAGCGAGCCTTATTCCAGAGAAAGTTCATTTCCATCATTAAAGCCAGACAAAGGCGGCATGAGCACAGCACATCCCAGACAATTATTCAGCTGGTGAAGTGTCATGTTGCTTTATATTTTTCCACTTCTCAATGATACTGCCCAGAGACCAAGCTGAGGAATTCTTCCAGCAGCTGTCTGCATTCTGTCTGAAAATATGTTTTTTATATTAGATTTGCCCATCAATTTGCTTCCCAGTGGCATGAATTTTTTTCTTTTTTTGTTACAAAGGAAAATACCAGTTATTTATAGCAACTGAAGGAAATAATGAAGGGGTGCAGGAGCAACTGAATCACAGGCCACCAAGTCAACAGTTCTATATACACAGTCATTTTCAACAAGAGTAGCATGCGATGCTCAAGCAGAACGGGTCCTTAAGCCAGGTCAGGTCACCTCAGGAAACTTTCCAGGCTCTCTGTTAGCCTTCCCCGCAGGAATAGGTTTGCACAGAGACATCACAAGATGCTGCAACAGGGCAATGCCAGGCACTTTCTCTATCACATTAGGTCTTTATCCACGGCAGTCCTAGCAGCCCTCTTACAGCTGTGCCAAAGGCCCTGTCAGATGCAACTTCCTGCACTTGTTTCCACACGTGGGATTTAAACAGAGATTTACAGGATATAATTTCTAAAAATACTGTCAACAGTTTGAGATTATTTCATTTGGTCTACTTTTCTCTTGGTTGTGGAGGGTGGGATCAGGGGCACTGAGAAATACTACTATCTGGCATTTACTTGGATAGTGTGATTCTCATTAACTGCTACCTTCTCCACGTAGAAATGAACCCTCCCCCACCCCTACTTTTTTTGTCCTTTTACATTGCTAAAAGAGACCTGAAAAATACATCTCAAAGAGAACTAGGAAAGGTGGCAAAAAACATTTGGTATTTGTATATGGCTGCTGATTTACATATATATATCTTGGGTAGAAAAATCCTTTAGGAAGGTGAAGCTGCTGCCCAATAATTATTCTTATCAAAACCTGTAAGGACTTCCCCTTAGTGACTTCACTAACATTTTCTACCAAAGGAAGTATTTTCTGGATACTATTTCAGTTTTCCTTCTTATCATGGTCATAAAGAATGCAACATGGTCCTACAAGTTACCCACGCTAATAAAAATGTCAAGATATTTTTAAAAACTTTTGCTTATTTATTATCATACACCTCATTTCCTTCTTTAGCATGGTCCATTTGAACTCTTTGAAACTGACAAATTTGAAAAATTTCTCAAGTGTCAAAAACAGACATAACACCCATATGTCAACCCTCGGTCCATCCCACATCACTTACCAGGCATAATAATATTAGAAAAACCCAACTTTCTCGTTATAGACACTCCATGAGAAAATACTGATGAGTATTCTCTTCTGATTTGTTCAATGTCTCCATGCAATAGCTGTAGGGAAACTGCTAAACCTAAAATAAATGAGAGATAACAGAGTAAAAAATAGAAGGACAGAAATAGCATGAATGGAAATCTGAGCTTGCTTCAACAAGCCCACAACTATGAAGGCATTGTTAAAACAAAAGGTTAATATTCAGACAAAATCAACAGAATCTATAGGAGTAATTTCTAGAGAACACTTTTCCAACTTGACTATTTGGGTTTTCCCTTTTCCCCTGTTTAAAAAGGTTCATAGCAACTGGAAAAAATTTGAACATAACATTAAGAAGTGTGACTTCTGGCCCCTACACCCTCTTTTCCAGCCCCCTACCAGATGAAATGACCCCACTCCGATACTCATGCCAGCAACTGATGACTGCTACCTAGCCCTAGAGGACACTGATCTCAAAATGGGAATTCTAATTTCTTTTAACTCTATAAAACCTATGAAGTTAACAATATCATTAAGGTGTACACAAATCTAAAGTCATATAATAATTCAAGGATTTTAAGGATATTCAGAGATTTTCTTAAAACTTAAGTAACAAAGGTTATTATAATGAAAGTAAGATTATATTAATACTATACACATTAGAAACTCTTAATGGCATTATTTTCTACTGAGAAGAATTTAGCAGGATGCAGGCCACAAACAAAAAGGCATTTAGTCAGTAAAGTAGTAAAATTATCTTTAAAAAAAAAAAAGCCAATTACAGTGACATTACTACAGTGGGATATATAAAAGATGAATGACACATTTCTCGTAACTTATTCCCCCAACTCCCAGGCAAGAAGTACAGAAAGGAAATTAATGCTGTATTTTTGTGAATATGTTTGTATATTTCTGAGATGCTACTTCTCTTTCTGTTTTTTAATTCCCTACTGTTTTTCTATTATTTTAAATAAGAAAGACAAATAAAGAAGGAAAGGAAAGGAAAGGAAAAGAAAGGAAAGGAAAGGAAAGGAAAGGAAAGGAAAGGAAAGGAAAGGAAAGGAAAGGAAAGGAAAAAAAGGGAAGGGGGTTCCTTACTTACATTAGTGATAGAAAATGAAGCCAATCAAAGGGGACTTATTTTTAAAACTTCCAGTCATAATTAACCTGCACACAATTTTAAAATGAATCTGGATGGTGGAGTTAAGAGGATGATAAATCTATACTCCAAAGATTCTCTACCTATATCATTACTTACCATGTGCAAGTTACCATTCCCCATTCATCATTTACAGTACTACAATGCTCTCGCAAACATGAACCATAAGCATGACAACATTCATGCTGGAATCAAAAAGAAATGCAAAGCTTATTTACCACATATCTACATTAGGATTTTCCTTTCATTCTCCTTCAACAGTAAGAACAACAGAAGAAGTGTTTTGTTAGTTTGTTTGCTTGGTTTTCCATAAAGTGGTTAAAACATCAGGAAATTTTGTTTAAAAAAAAAATAGGCTCATAGAGAAGATGGAGCCTTCCCTGGGGTTCCAGTCTGATGAGGTATACCCAAGGGGCAAAGATTTAAGAGATGAACGGCAGGACAGTACTGCATCATTATGTCCTCACACTTTCTGGTGTGTGGGTCTAAGAGAATGTGTCAGAGAGTTGTTGTCAGAATTTGGTTAAATGTGGCAGGTACTCAGGAACTTTAACTAAATCTTCAAGCCATTTTTACCAATCTATCCTTTATCTCCCTCCCCGCCCCACTCCATCTGAGTTGGGAGACTGAAGGCAACAGAATGGAGGAGCACCTGTCCCTCGATAATCACAAGGAATGAAGGAGGGGGGAATAACTGGTCTGGATGGTTTGATGGCGACACAGTTTGTGTAGCTTTGGGATACTTTTATGTGGTGCTATTGGCTCCTTTTAAAACCCAAAGGCAGGAAAATGAAAACAAACTAACATGTGTTGTAATCCATCTGTCCCAGCAGCTATTTCTTCCTGACTCACACTCTCCCACTACCCCCACCTCATTACTGGTGTTTCTGTTCTCTTCCCACTTCTGTCCTTTTGCCTCCAAAATACTCACCCACACCATCACCATTAACATCATCAGAAGCTGATATATGTAGAAGGGCAGTGCATGCCAGACATGGTACCTAAGAACAGTTCCTCATGCTGGGGAGAACACTTCAAATCTGGGGTACTATAAGCTATGCTTTCACACAGAGAGTCAGATGGACTTAAGAAAATTCTTGAGGTCCTACGATTTTTTGCAAGTGAAGATCAATTTACTAGGACTTCTCATCAAAGGATCTAATCAGAGACACTGGCAACATAATGTGTAAAGTAAGAAAAAAATCTGAAGGGAAATGAGAAGCAAAGACATCATGCTATTCAGTGTAGGGGCTAGAAGAAAGAAAGTGACTAGGATTCTGGTTTTGCCCTACTGGAGCCAGAATTCATTTAACCAACAGTGATTTTTCTTTTTCTTTTTTTTTTTTTTTTTTAACATAAACAATACTTAACAAGATAAAACAATGAAAGAAAAAAAGCATTCAGTCAGAGATAATGCTTAAGAAAATCCAAGATGGGTTAAAAAAACAAACAAACAAACAAAAAAAAAAACCAAAAAACAAAGAAAATAAAATCCAAGATAGAAAAACAATATGTGTTAGGGAAGAACATGGATATAAATACGAAAAGAGAAATACATCAATGTACTCTAATCAGTAGGCGCTACAGAGATGAGAGGAATGCAAAAGGGTAGAGTGGACCCATTCAGGGGAAAACAGGGAGGAGCCAGCTAGTAGATAAGGGAAGGGAATGAGAAAATAACAGAGGAAAACAAACAAAATACTATGAGGGAGAAGGAAAACCTTGCATTTAAGAGTTGAACACATCCTAAAATTTGGTTAGAAGGTATGGCAGTTTTCATTCTGGAGGTTTAGTAGTTATAGATTAAAGGCCAAGGTGTAATGATTTCATTTGTCTTGCCCAGTGAAACCAATTTGGAGGAGAGGGGAAGGTACTATCATTTTGAGGTGACTCAATTTCTTCAGACTAAAGAGCTCACTGATAGTCAAGAATTGGAAAGGCCAAATGAACTGAGGGCTTCACCATAATGTACTTGGCTCTTCCTGAATCACCAACTCAGTTTCCATAAAAAAAATTAAAAAGAAAAAAAATACCCAAAACACTCAACATGAAACATTCAAGCGTGGGTATACTTTCAATAAGACAAAGAAAAAACATGATATAGCAAGAATCCAAAAGGCCTAACACACAAAGAGCTTTTGCAATACTAATTATTTTTCAGTCAAGGAAACTCTAGATCCTATTTTTATTGTGTCCCTTAATTATCATGACAAAAATCAACAGGATGGAGTCACCAGAACAATAAGAAATAATGCACTAAGATGAAGAAACTACTCATCACTACAAGGGAGAGACTCATCAAATATTCACCCATTCCAATTAGAAATTGGGCTAATCCTGAGGATTAGCCCTATCCTTTCAGGAGTGGTCATTTATGACACAGGGTATGTTCACAGAGCTGTATTTTTTTCTCTTCTTTTCCTAGTTAGCCAACTTCTCTAGCCTCATCTTACTTGCTATCTCTGGAGCTAGGGCCACTTCTAAAATTTTATGTGCTGTGCACTGGAAACTAATGTAACACTGTATACCGATTATACTCAAATAAAAATTTTTTAATTACATTAAAAAATAAAATTTTATTTGTACACTATTTTATTCCAACCACAATTCAACCTGCCCACTTGGGTATGGAGAGAACTTCCAGTTTGAGAGGAAGGTGGAAGGTGGGATATAAGGATATATACGATACGGAACATAAAACATGCACATATAAATAAAACATAAAGCAGAATGGGCTAAGCATATGCTAGCAATATTAAAATAAGAAAAAATTACTGAGGGAATTTGAAAGTTCAGGGAAGATTAAAAAAAAACAAACAGGAATTTATGACAACCAATAAGCTGAAGAATTAGGTTAGATTTTTAATTTTACAAAATATATAAATAATGTTTTACAATCACTTTTTTCCAGTCCTTAATATACATACCAAAAATGAAATTGCTAAGGGAGAACTGTTCCTCTTATTAAAAGAAGCGATCATTAAACTGAACATTTTTATCTGCCTAGATGTTTAAGAGCCAATTATAATGATATGATATCTAATTTTAAACAAAGGCATAGAAATTAATTAATCTAGAGTCTGTCACAAAATAACCTATTTCTCATGCTCAGCATACAGAGCAGTAGTGTAGGAAAGAAAGGCTTACTTTCTGTAGAATCAAATGTGGTTGATTATTTGGTAGCTCTAATTTCACAGGAATTGAAGTTAACTCAATCCTTAAGATGGTTCCTTTTAAATTCATGAAATTCTGCACTTTTATATAAAAATGCCAAGCACAGCATGATTTGTAAGTAGCAGGCAAAATTAATTTTAGACTATATCAGCCATTTGCCACCAATGAACCAAATAACTTGTAGCTGTGAATTTACAGCAAAGCAAAAATAAAAAATGACAAATACATTTGATAAATACATGTTATGATTAAGTGTGAAAGTTAAGAAATATATCATAGAGCTTCATGACTCTGTCAAATGTTAACTTCTCTGTGCTTTGGTTTCCACATCTGTAAAATCAAGTTAATAGTGATACCAACTCCATAAAATACTTTGGGTGATACCCGGCACAAAGAACATGCTCAACAATGTTAGCTGCTGTTACCAATGCCTCGACTATTATTACACAACATCACTGTTTCTGTTCTTGTTCCTCCCTACGATGAATATCAACAAATTACCTTCCATCAAAAAAATGTTCAACATTCCCTAAGTGCCATACACAAAGACGATATTCCTTTCAAAAGGCACACCCACTTACCACTAGTTTAAGCCAAGTATTGTAAATCTTCTGGATATTTGAATGATGAAGTTCTATGGAGGCCTTGGGGGCAAATCTGTCTATCATGTACAATATTCAATTACTGGAGATCTGACATAGACACAAATGATCAATACAAGTAGACAATGGTGTACAAACAGACATACGTGAAGATGGGGAAATTCCTAATAGCACATGGGAAGCCAGAAAAATAAGCAGTAGTCCTGGAGGCCATAATTAATTATTGTTATTCTAAATGCAACAAGAAGTCACTGGAGAATTTGTGTTTTAAGAAAGTTTTCTTAGTGTTCTTTGGAAAATAGGGCTGGGAAGGTAAAAAGCGGAACTGATGAGCACAACTGAAGGCCATTACAGATATGAAGGCAAGAAATAATGGAGGGTCATTCTGATATGGTTGCAACCAAGATGGAAAAAGTGATAAAGAAGCTATATGTTGCCATAAAAGAATGCATGTCTTTACGGTATATTACATGTGAGGGAATGAGGGAAAATAAGGAATCATGGTAGACTCCTGAGTATCTGACCTGAGAAACTATAGAAAATGGGGCTGTGTACTGGGTTGGGAAGTTTAGCTAAAAAAAGAAAGGAGTAAAGCAGGAAAGAGGTTCCTGGGTGGCTCAGTCAGTTAAGGATCTGACTCTTGATTTTGGCTCAGCTCATGATCTCACAGTTCATGAGTTTGAGCCCTGTGTTGGGCTCTATGCTGATGGCTCAGAGCTTGTTTAGGATTCACTGGCTCGCTCGCTCTCTCTCTCTCTCTCCATCCGTACCCTGCTCATGCTCTCTCTCTCTCTCAAAATAAATGAATAAATAAATAAATAAACTTAAAAAAAAACAACTGCTGTGAGTTTTTAAAAAAAGAAAAGAAAGGAGGATAAACAGTCATCAATACTGTCTTTTATAAATGCATAATTAACCTTCAGCGGTGTTTTTTATTTTTCATGAGGATTTGGATCATGGTCACTTGCTTTCAGCCTGAAGAACTTCAGTATTTCTTACAAAGCACATTTGTTAGCAAAAACTTATTTTTGTCTTGGAATGTCGTTATTTTGCCTACAGTTTTGAAAGGTAGTTTTGCTGGGTATAAGATTCCTGGTTGACACTTTGGTGGACTTTTTTGTTTTTTAAAAAACTTTCAGCACTTTTAATATGTTATCACTGCCTTCTGACCTCCACTGTATTTTATGAGAAATCAGGTAGTAATCTCCTTGGGGTTCCCCTGTATATGATGAGTAGTTTTTCTCTTGCTGCTTTCAAGAATTCTGTCATTGGCTTTCAGCATTTTTACTATGATATATTTGGGTGTGGATCTCTTCCTACTTATCATACTTGAAGTCAATGAGCTCCCTAGATGTACAAATAAATATTTTTCATCAAATCTGGGAAGTTTTCTGCCAGTATATCTCCCAATACTTTTCTTCCTCCTTTCTCTCTCTCTTCTCTCCTGGTATCCCCATTTTTTTTTTATGTTGATGCACTGATGGTATATTTTTCTAAGGTTCTGTTCATTTTTCTTCATTCTTTTTTTTTTTTTTTTTCAAAAAAAAAGTCCCACCCTTTTCTAAAATCTACACTTTTTTCTTGAATTCTCAAGAATTCCCACAGGCTTAAATTCCTGAATACTCTGTTTCAAATAAAGTCATTTCCTTACAGAAGAGCTTCTTAATTTTCTCTCCTTATGGGCTGCCTCTCTTCCTGGGCTAAATCTTTGACCCCTTATTCCAGAGTTGGAGGTGCGTACAGTAGTCTATTCTTTAGAGTCACGCTCTTGCTTCATGGACAAGGTTCAAGGGGCAAGGTTCAAGTTTACTGGGGCAGTAACTCCGATTTTCTCAACTTGTCTATCTTCATGCAGCACCTCCATCCAATGAGCAAGCTGGGCAAGGGCAACTGCTGCCCCAATATTCCTGGCCTGTTGTACCTCAGGCAGAGCCACTGCCCTATGAATGGGGGCTGGGTAGAAGGGAGGCCCCCTAGCTCTCAGCCACTTTGGCTGGAAATTTAGCCTCTGCATCTCAGAGCTAAGGGAGTTGAAAAATGCAAGGAGCCATCACCCTTCAATCAGACACTGTATCCCTTGACTGAGAGCTCAGGGAAGAAGCAGCCCCATCTTCTCAGCCACACGTGCCTGGAGGTGAACTTCCATCATGCTGAACAGGGGCAGGTGGAAAGGAGGAAGTGGGTAGTGGCACAGGGTCACCAACTCTCTCTGTTCTTATCAAGATTTAGTAGGACTCTTGAATAAGTATCTCTTTACATGCTGTATGCTCTTAGAAAAATGTTCTGATTTTAGCACTCTTTAAATATATGATCCTTACCAGTTGCAGCTGTTTCAGTTTGGGGTGGGTCTATGCAGCTCCTCATGCTGCTCTTCTGTAGCAAAACTCTAAAGACACTATCTCTTGACAGTATTTTCATCCTTTGTGTTTGGGAGGTAGGGGCTAAGGCTAAAACATAATTGCTAGGACTTCTAAACATGAACTACCAAATCACAACCATCATGAGGTAGCAGCAAAACTTGCAAAAGAGAGTATTATTAGATTCTGTCATAAAATCATCTTCAGTCAAATCTGCTTATTTATGAAATATTTCAGACCTCATTATTATCAGAGCAAGAATTTTTACTTCTATTCCCTCTCATGTGCTTGATTTACAAAATCTATCATCAGAGTTTTGCTTTGCGTATTAGGATATTATATGTGGGGTCTATGAGGTAAGATAATTGGCTTTTAAAATAAATACACTACAGGCATTTATCTAATGTGGGTCCAACTCAAAGCCAGAGAGAACTTCCAGGAGTAGATCCTGGCTGCAGCAAGTAATAAAATCCTGGTGGGATCAAGCGAGGTATTCACACAGAGAGGTCAGAGACAGGATCTATCTCACGGTCTCTGGAGTAGAGGAAAGAAAGGAAGCCAAATATCTAGTAAGAGTGCTGTCAAGTGAGATAGCACTGTTGGAAAATGAGTCAATGGAGCAAAAGCCAGAAGCACTAGAAAGACACTAGAGCGTCAAAATGAGCCAGATTAGAGAAAGAAATAAAATGGGCGTGTGACAGCACTAGAAGTCTACTGAATCATTAATGACATGATGGAGGGGCCTAGCTGCTTCAATCCTCTGCCAGCAGAACCAGATTACCCAAAGGACAACTGTCAGTTAACACTGCCATCTTGAAAATCTAGACAAGGTACCATTAACACTGCCAATGCTCAAATTTGAGGATGTATCTATTCTTTCAGAAGTACTTTCAAAGCTAACTTAAAGTGAAAGAAAGAAAGAAAGAAAGAAAGAAAGAAAGAAAGAAAGAAAGAGAAAGAAAGAAGAAAGAAAAGAAAAGAAAAGAAAAGAAAAGAAAAGAAAAGAAAAAGATAAAGTAAAAGAAAATCACTCTTCTCTCTTAGTAGTCACACCTCTACTTCTGACTTTTAATCAGTATTAGACAGTTTGTGAATGTGCCTATTGCTATTTCTTTAAATCAACTTAACTCTCAGACGATGCAATTTTGACACCATTGAGGATAATCAAAGGGTTTGACTATAGGCTCACCTGAAAATCAACTCCCTGTGATCTCTGAATTGGTAACCCTGTCCATTGGGAGGCCTGTGTTCTAACATGTAAATGGGATAAGTATGTGCAAATACTCTTGTAATTATAATTGCTAGCCCACAGATATGCTATTTCTGGTTTTGGGAAGACTTCAATGTCTTCTTTAAAGAAGTGGTTAGCCCATTGCTCACAGTTATAGCAAAAATAAGACTAAAGGAATACATAATAAGTTATCGAACATCAACCTAAAACACTTAAGAGACGTCTGAAATTTTTTATTTTCATTGAGTTTTATCCAGAAAAGAAAATTACTGACCAAAAATGAGGGATGGAGAGTGGCCCACTGGCATATACTGGAAGCTGTAATTATAGGAATGGATGAGACCATTCAGAGGGAATTCACATTTCCTTCTTAACATTGGAAAATTTCACCTTGAAATTTCCATCCTTATTTTATGATTTTTGGATATCAACATTTCAATGGTATATACCGAGGATTCGGTCAAGGTGGAAAAGTGGTTTGTTTTTTACTATTATGCAATAATTATTATTATTGTAATTTTTTTTCAAAACACGAAGCACATAATAAGCCAGTGGCTGAAAGCTACTTTTTAAAAAATGTATACTCGGGGCACCTAGGTGTCTCAGTCAGTTAAGCATCTGACTTCAGCTCAGGTCATGATCTCATGGTTTGCAAGCCTGCAATGGAGTCTGTGCTGACAGCTTGGAGCTTGGAGCCTGCTTCAGACTCTGTGTCTTCCCCTTTCTCTGACCCTCCCCCACTCACACTCCCTTTCTCTCTCAAAAATAAGTAAACATTAAAAAAAATTTTGTTTATATGTATACTTATGCATACTCATATTTGAGTATAACTTTTGATTTTTTTAATTTATTCAAATACTTGCCTTTATAAACTGCAAATTTTTTCTAAATAGCAAATTTTCCTAACAATATTGCTAGTGATTATATCTAAGTTAGCAAAATACAGGTAATTTAGAGAATAAAATCAAGCTCTAATCAGTACTTCTATTAGTTTATACTTTGTTTTTCTTAAATATAGCATGAAGCGTTAAAAATGTATTTTTTAAATTTATTTATTTTGAGAGGGAGTGAGAGAGAGAGAGAAAGCATCTTGGGAAGGGGCAAAAAAGAGGGAGAGAGAGAACCCCAAGCAGGCTCTGTGCTGACAGACACGCAGCTCAACCACACGACCACGAGATCATGACCTGAGCCGAAATCAAGAGTCGAACACTAAACTGACTGAACTACCCAGCTGCTCCTAAAAACATCTTAGAGCATCATTTAATACCATATTTTGAGCTCTTTTTTTTTTTTTTTCTTCACGGTCATTCAAAGAGAATGGTTTAAAGTGTAAATGGTTTAAAGTTTAGATTAAACTGAAAAGCTAGCACAAACGCGTGCAGTACAGCCTGGGTTTCTTTTGTTATAAAGGCCATCAAAAAAACTGCCAAAATAGGAGTAAGACCTATAGATAAGCACGTTACATCAATGTTAATTTCCTGATTTGATCATTGTATTTTAGTTATGGTCCCATGTCATACAGTAAGCAGAGGTAGAGAGGAATCGTGCCTATACTTTGTTCTCAAACAGTTCAGGGGGAAAAATGTATGTGTTGTGTGTATGATATATGTATATATATTTGTGTGTGTGTATTGTATGTATACTGTGTATGTACACACACATATTTACAAACATTAAAGGCACTGAAGCAACCTTAGGGATTATACCAATTCAGTAATACTAAATAACTAGAAAGAGAGAAAGAGAGAGAATGAGTGACTGTGAGGGAGTGAAGGATAAAGCAAATGTAGTAAAATGCTAACCTTTGAGAAATTAGGAATGCTTCCTACTAATCATGTAACTTTTCTGGAAGTAAATGTAGTTGAAAATTAAAAAAAAAAAACTTTAGAATAAAAAAGAGAGCATGGTTTAACAATTAGGGAATATCAAAGGTGCAGAAAAAGGTCACATACTGCATTTCCAGCCAAACGATGATGCCAGTAAGTACCAGCTTCTTTTAACAATATTAGAAAGCAAATTTTCTAAATGCAGTGTTCAAAATTCAAAGCATCAAAAGAGTTCTCGAGAATTATACTTCAATAATATGGAGTTAAATGGCTGCATTGCTCTGTAAGGGGAGGATGCTCAACCCCAAAAATGCAATCTAACTGTCAAAAGTCTCTTTTCACTTCAGCCAAACAAAGAACAATGTTCACTTCCTGCACAGAATTAAACTGCACTCCCTCCATCCAGAGCCTCTAGATGGGCTCCTCATCTAGGTAATTCCTTTTAATCTGCTGTTGGGGTTACAATGTACAATTGGCAGGAATGCAACCACGGATGCTCACCTTGCTAAGGCAAAAAAAGAAAAAAAAAAGACTGCAGAAAGTGACCTGATTAGTCAATATGATTTCTTCTAGTTGTAAACTACATGTGCAAACTATAGGAAATAGGATTTCATAAATACTCAGATAATAGGAAAAGATTTTGACGTTTCTCTCAGGACACATTGAACCAGAGCCAATGATTTTTACACAATTTACTTCAAGTCACAGAACTGAATTTGCCTCAGTAAATCACAGTGGCTCAGTCTTAGTTCACATTCCTAGGATTCAATTGCTAACATCTATCGGAGGTGACATTTATAATAACCATTTGCTCAGCAAACCAAAACCAGGCTCATTTTCATGACTATTTTTAGAATTTCAAATTCTTACAATATTACTTTTGGATTTTAAAATTCCCACAGAGCACAATTTTGGAAATTTCAAATTACTCAAGCTAACTAAATCTAACCATAGATTTTTTTTTTTTCTCCTTAAAGTTAAATGGATCTCTTCCAATTTTCTCCCAGTTTCGAAACTCAACAAAGATAGTGGTTAATGTACCTTTGCAAGGTAAGTTTTAGGTAAGGGGCAGGGGGGTGGGTGGGGGGTGGAGTCAGTTAACTAGACAAATCCCTTTATTTATTAAATAGACAAGATTACAATTCTAAGAGATAGGAAGACATCAATGAAGCATAAAGGACCTGGAAATTAGGCGGTAGAATGTGTTTCCAAAACCAATTTCAATGTTATTCTTTTTTCTCTTTTAAGTACCAATAACCAAGGAATAGTGGGAGGAAAGCAGGAAAAAACCCCATACTTTGTTGAATAAAATCAGTTCTCTTGAAAACCTCTGACTGTACTGCTTCCATTCAATCACCAATCCCATAGTCAGAGGAGAAAACAATGGAAGTCAATATATCGACCCACTGGGATAGTTTGAATGTTAGGCATCCCAATCTCCAATTTCAATTTTGTATACCCTTGCTTCCTCCACTATGTTTAAGGAAGTCATTAGAGAGCCTTCCTTCCAATAATAAAGCCAAACAGCTCCTGAATACCTCTCTTCTCATAATTGTCTTTCTACAAGAAGGGGAATAGACCAAGGTGACATCAAGCAATGATCCACCAAGACTGAAGGCTAGAAACTTCAGTGGCAAGACCAGAGCAATAGAAGGCAGACAGATGCTGGCTACTGGCAGCTGGCTGGGGCTCAGACTGAAAAGAAGAATGGGGAAAGGTGATCATAAGAACAGGAAAACAGGGCTCTACAGTAGAAGTCAATCTACATATTACAGTAGGCAACAAAATGGAGGATGGATTCTGCCAAGGCTGGAACCTTTTACATAGGGCTCTACAGTACAATGGTTTCTTTCACTCTTTCCAAAGATGCAACAAGTAGTTTTTCATTTCAGTATGTTGGTTGTAAAGAGAAAAGGTAGCATTCAGGGAATAAGGTGGTTTCGATGTCACTTACTGGTAGTCTCACTCAGGATTCCAGCAAGGGTAAGTGATCCATAGGTCAATAAAATTGACAAAGCATGTGGAATATGGGGAGCACGTCTAAGCACCTAGAACTTTGCAAGGAAAAAGATGTGCTGCCCTTCCTTCCTGGAGCTAATCTATGTTATCACAAGGAAAACAATTAAATTTAAAAGACCTGGGAAGAGATATTAGCAATCAAATCAGCAGAGATAAATGGAAAAGACCAGTTCAATGATCCAACCTATCAATAATCCAACTGTGTTACTCTCAAAGTCTTCATTAAGGAGATCAAATCAGGATCCGTTTTGAGAAAATGAAACAAGGTGACCCAATGATGACTCCAAAGAGGGAAAACAATAATAGCTAACAATGAACAGATACTTATATGCATCAAGTGTTGTGTTACATGCTTTGCATATGTTTTCTCTTTCAATCCCTCTGAAAGCCCTTAGAAGGTGCTATTACTATTATCCCAGTAAAACTGGGATTCAAACCTAGGGCATCTTATTTCCAGAGGCAAAGCTCTTAAAGGCTACACTCTCTATAAAATGACTCTCATATATATGCAGAGAGAAATGTGCAGTTTGGCTTTAGTGGAACCCTGACCTCATAGGATACAGAATCAGTTATGTTAGGAATCTATCTGGAGGTATAAATCAAAGCCCACCACTGAGACCTTTACCACGATCCTAGAGGCAACTGGGAATCACATCAGAGTCTGGACAATGATATTTTCAAATAATGTAAGAACTGAGGAATTTTGTTCGCATAAAGGCACACTGGAAAGAGGAAAGGGTTCGGAGTCCATAAGGAGTTGGCAAAGAAATCTACTGGAGCAGATCAACACATCCTGCTTACTCAAGACTGCATCTGTGACAGCAGGGACAGTAAGGCAATCCATGGGAAAAACTGCAAGCTGGGGCTAGTTTCATATGTGTCTATTCACACAGGAGGTCAATGAAGGGAAATTAGGAGTAGAGGGACTCTCCCTTGTGGGCAGAAACCACAAGATACATAATGGCTAAAAATGTGTACCATTAAATACCCACAGCAGGAAAGGAGCAAGGCATAATGAATCATGTTTGTGAGGCATGAAAAGAACTGAAAAAACAAAACAAAACAAACATTTAAATCAAGTCCACGACAGCACTGTCTAATAGAAATACAATTTGAGCCACCAATTTATATTAAAACTTTTCTAGTAGCTACGGTAAAAAAAAAGTAAAAAGAAACAAAATTAGTTTTAGTAATGTATTTTATTTAACCCAATGTCTCCACGATGTTGTCTTTCAACATGTAATCAATATAAAATTACTGATGGGAAAAATTATTGATGGGATATTTTATGTTTTTTTTAAGTATGAAGTTTTTGAAATCCAGTATGTATTTTTATAATGACAGCACAGCTCGATCCCAGTGCAATAAGCCTCATATCTAGTGCTCAATAGCCACGTGTGGCTAGTGCCCAACGAACTGGATAGCACAGGTCTACAGGGTATTTAATGATAAAAAATAGTCCATGGTATCATGAAACCCAAAAGGTTTAGAACAAAACTAACTAGGATTTGCCTAGAAGTCTACCAATAAATTTGGCAAGATTAGCTTAAATTTTTTTTTTAACGTTTATTTATTATTGAGAGACAGAGAGACTCAGAGCGTGAGCAAGGGAGGAGCAGAGAGAGCAGAGACACAGAATCTGAAGAAGGTTCCAGGCTCTGAGCTGTCAGCACAGAGCCTGACGCGGGGCTCGAACTCACAAACTGCGAGATCATGACCTGAGCCGAAGTCAGTTGCCCAACCAACTGAGCCACCCAGGTGCCCCAACTTTAAAAAAGTGGTATCTCTGAAATCTTACTGAGTGTTTGTTTGCTTGTTTGGAGCTGCTTAAATGACATTTATTAAAACTTTGTATTAACAAGGAAGATGAAAATGTCCTAATCAAATTTTTTAAAGCAATAAAAGAATACACAATTATACGTATGCAGTTAGTGACAATACACACCACCCCCCAAAATTACCCTGAAAATCTAGCCATAAAGACTAGAAAAGATGTTTGTAAAAAATGGAACCGTGAATGTCTTAATCAGCCACAGAAACAGAACCAAGAGGAGATGAGAGAGAGAAGTGGCTCAAGCAATTGCAGAGGTTGGCTTGTCCGAGATTTGCACAGTAGGAGGGGCAGGCTGGAGACTGAGGGAAGAGTTGATACTGCAGTTCAAGTGGGAATGCAGTTCGGAGGCAAAAGTCCCTCTTCCTCCATGGGTAGGTCAGCTTTTTTCTAGCAGGAACTTCAAATGATTGGATAAGGCACACCCACATTACAGAGGACAACCTGCTTTGTTCAAAGTCCGCTAATTTAAACATTAATTTCACTTAAAAATAACTTCAGGGAACACCTAGAATAATGTTTGACTAAATATCTAGGTACTATGGCCTAGCCAAGTTGACACAAAATTAACTATCACAATGTCCTAGGGTTTAATAATCTCTAATTTACAGTTTTTCATTAGAAAGCCTTTCATCTTTTTTTCCTTTTTCGAATTTTTTTTTAATTTTTTTTTTCAACGTTTATTTATTTTTGGGACAGAGAGAGACAGAGTATGAACAGGGGAGGGGCAGAGAGAGAGGGAGACACAGAATCAGAAACAGGCTCTGAGCCATCAGCCCAGAGCCCGACGCGGGGCTCGAACTCACGGAGTGCGAGATCGTGACCTGGCTGAAGTCGGACGCTTAACCGACTGCGCCACCCAGGCGCCCCTCCTTTTTCGAATTTTTATTTCAATTCTAGTTAGTTAACATCCAGTGCAATATTGATTTCATGAGTAGAATTCAGTGATTCATCCCTTACTTACAACACCCAGTGCTCATTACAAGTGCCCTCCTTAATACACCCATCACCCATCTAGCCCATCACCAGTCATCCTTGTCCAATAACCCTCAGTTTGTTCTCTATTGTTGAGAGTCTCTTGTACTTTGTTTCTCTCTCTTCTCTCCGCTTTCTCATGCACTCGTCTGTTTTGTTTATTAAATTCCACACAATAATGAAATATAGTATTTGTCTTTCTTTGACTGATATGTGTTGCTTAGCATAATACACTCTAGTTCCATTCATGTTCTTGTAAATGGCAAGATTTCATTCTTTTTGATGGCTGAGTAATATCCCATTATATGTCCCAATATATATAATATCCCATTATATATATACATATATGTGTGTGTGTGTGTGTGCGCGCGTGCACACACACACATACACACACTTCACATCTTCTTTATCCATTCACCAGTTGATGGATACTTGGGCTCTTTCCATAGTTATTATTGATAATACTGCTATAAATATCAGGCACATGTACTCCTTCAAAACTGTATTTTTGTATCTTTTGGGTATATACCTAGCAATGCAATTTCTGGGTCATAGGGTAGTTTTATTTTTAACTTTTTGAGGAACCTACATATTGTTTTCCAGAGTGGCTGCACCAGTCTGCATTCGCACCAAAAGTGTAAGGGGATTCCTCTTTCTCTGCATCCTTGCCAACACTTGTTATTCCCTGTGTTGTTAATTTTAGCTGTTCTGACAGGTGTGAGGTGGTATCTCATTGTGGTTTTGATTTTATTTCCCTGATGATGTTTGATGCTAAGCATCTCTTCATGTGTCTGTTAGGGATCCGGATGTCTTCTTTGGAAAAATGTCTATTCATGTCTTCTGCCCATTTCATTGGATCATTTGTTTTTTAGGTGTTGAGTATGATAAGTTCTTTATAGATTTTGGATACCAACACTTTATCAGATATCAGAGTTGCAAATATCTCTCCCATCTGCCTTTTAGGTTTGTTGATTATTTCCTTTACTGTGTAGAAGCTTGTCTATCTTGGTGAGGTCCCAATAGTTCATTTTTGCTTTTGTTTCCCTTGCCTCTGGAGACATGTCTAGTAAGACATTACTCCAGCAGAGGTCACAGAGGTTGCTGCCTGTGTCCTCCTCTAGGATTTTGATGGTTTCCTGTCTCATATTTAGGTCTTTCATCCGTTTTCAATTTATATTTGTGTATGGCATCAGAGAGTGGTTCAGTTTCATTCTTCTGCATGTTGCTTTCCAGTTTTCCCAACACCATTTGTTGAAGAGACTATCTTTTTCCATTGGATATTCTTTCCTGCTATATCAAAGATTTCATTGACCATAGAGTTGGGGTCTATTTCTTGGTTTTCTCTTCCATTCCATTGATTTATGTGTCTGCTTTTGTGCCAGTACCATAATGTCTTGATGACTACAGCTTTGTATTGTAGCTTGAAGTCTGGGACTGTGATGCCTCTAGCTTTGTTTTTCTTTTTCAGCATTACTTTGGCTATTCAGGGTCTTTTGTGGTTCCATACAAATTTTAGGATTGTTCGTTGTGAGGTACATTTAAATTAAATCATTTGGTCCATACACAACTGGTCACAGAAAAAGTGAAGACAAGTATACATACCAGTTTCTGAAGTATAGAACTTCATGATATATTCTACTATCTCCTCCTGATCCTTTAGGGACTCTGCCCTCATGGGCTCCAGGTCTATTGTTTATTTAGTGGTCGATGTATGACATTATGTGAATGAGATAAAACCCAAGTTACCTCCCCAACTCTTGAGAAAAGGAGGGGAAAACTGACCTCACCACTCACTACAGCCTGAATGCTGCCATAGGTGTGACTTGTGAACACTTAGGGCTGTCCCTGAACCAGAAAGTTTCTGTCTGCAGTTACTTTTTCTTTGTGGGTCAGTTTGGCCTAACAAGATATGCACAGGTCTGAGAAAAAGGTGGTCTGAGTTTAGACTGTGATCTTCTATATTACCAGGCAAGTTGGACTAGAACATAAATATCTATATCCCAATTACTTTAAAAGCCAGTCTTAAAAACAATGCATTCAGTTCAAATAATAGATTACCTAATTTGAAGTTTTTTGACATCACTGAAAGCATATAGCTACGTACTTTATTTTGTTGCCACATGGTTTGAAGCGGGGACAGGGAACAAAGAATGTTCACCAAGTTTTTGTCCACTGAGCAAACTTAAAGATGTCACTATATGCTATGTAATATACTCTATGAATTTATTAGGATAAGACTATGTACCACATATTATACACAACTTGCAATGCTATATATTTGTTCCCTTAATAAGCATGCATACATTTTTCTGCATATGCCACTGCAGTTTCATTTACCCTCTTATTCAATTTCAATGCATGAACCTGAATATTTATTCTCCAGTGCATAATGATGCTCCCAGCTATAGGCAGTGAAGCATGTTTTTCTTGGACCTTACTGACCAATTTCCATCCATCAAACCTATTCCACACAACAGTCAGGAACCCAACCCTATCTGTCATTTGGTTTTTAATAACTGGGAACAACTAAGAGGCCTCAAGACTTAGTATTTTTAAACAAATTCAGGTACTCTGCTTTGTTTCAAACCAGAACAGGATACACTTTTTAAAGAGAGTTATAGCTACAAGCCTATCAAAGCACAGGGAGACATACGAGATTGTTGACTAGACATTTTTTAAAGTTACGAAGTGAATGCAGACATAAACAAAAGGCAGTTTGCTTCCTTCTTACAAAGATAAATAAAATAAAAGGCCTGAAATGAAAAGTGGAGGTAGAGTCAGCCAGCCCCCCACACTCACCTGCGTTGGAGCCTGTCAAATTGTAACGTGCGTTCAGCTTTTTGATGATGTTCTCGTGGATTTGGTACCACTCGCTCTCTGTGTTACACCTATGAAAACATTAACACTCTGTTAAGCTTGGATGATGGATGAGATCAAACAAAGATCTTAACAGTACCCCTGCTCTTTTTGGAATGACCACCATAATGAACTTCCTTAAATCTCCTGGGGAGTTCCCAACAACCAGTCAGTTTTAGCATAATTGCCCCATGATGAGCAGGGTGCCCGTATCTGGTAAATGCGTGACCACCTACTTTAAGCCAGAAGTGGTTGTTATAAACTCACAAATGATGACAGTCCCTCTCACCACAAAATCTCAAGAACAATGTACACAGTGGAAGGCAGGGCAGACTAAGACTCAAACCCTCACTATTAACTGAGTTATGTCTTTGGGCAAGTTATTTACCCTCCCTGTGCCTAGATTTCTTCATCTGTGAAATGGGGGGCAACATACAACAATTGAATAAGCTTGGGCTTAGGATAATGCCTGGCATACAGTAAATGCTCAATGACTGTTAGTTCTCATTAGTGAGTTTCCACCCACTGTAACATAACTAAATTTGGCTAGCATCAAAGTGCAACAAATCAAGCAAAATGCAACTGAGGTTAACACAGGTTGCACTGGGGTGATTAAAAATACCCTTGCATGGAAGGGTAATTAAAGTCCTCCAGCTTTTCTTCTTCTGGGCTAAAAGGCATCGTTCCATCTTCTTACTTTAACAGCCATCTCTACCTTGCTCTTTCAGCTCTTGTCACTTCCTAGTTTATGTCCTATTTGTTCGCATGCTGTAGCTCACCTAGAAAACTTTGAAGGTTCTTGAGGAATAGATCCTGTAAATGTGTGTCCCCTCAGGACTTTGAACACCGTGGGTGCTTAAAGAGCATGAGCTGCATCAGTGAATGGATGGATGGCCCTCTGACTGGCAACTCCTCATGATTCCTAAATGTCAAGGTTGGTTACCCCTTCTTACTGCCATTAGGCTGGGGACAGCCTCCCTCATCTGAATATGCTTAGAAATCACTAGTATTTTTTTTGATAGCCACAAATGCTCCCTCCCAAGGGTCCTGAATATCAAACTTCTATACACTATCAATCAAAATGTTCCACAGATTTATATTCCTTGTGATCTTTGTCTGTAGCTGACACTCACAATTTGCTTACATATTTATTTAATTTATCCCCATAGGCTTTTCCAGGATGAACATGACAGAGGTCATTTTCAAGCCACTTAACAATAGGGTACCAAACAGAACAATGAATCTTAGAAGGCTGGGAAATTAAGATGAAATGAAACCATTCCACCTGTCCAGCTGTAAGACATCAAATTGCCATTGAGCAGATCCTGTCTCTAGTTTTCTTATTTCAGGTCAGTGTGGAAGGAAGAAAGATGGCTTGCTTCCTATTAGTTAAGTGACTCCAGAATTCATGCTTTTCACCTATAAAACTCCAAGTAAAATCAAAGCTCAAGTATGTGACTGAAATATCTTCCAGGCTCAGATGAGGTATTTGTTACTCTTCTATATTTAAGTCCCAGATGGGTTAGGGATTCAGTCACATTAACAAATAGAGATTTCTTCCAAATTATTTCTAACAGGCACTTCCTTAAAAATGTTTTACTATAATCACACTTTCTTCTTAATCTACAGTGAGTGTTTTGATTGGCTAGCATTCCTCCTGCAACAGATTCATAATTTGCTGACGTGGCATTTTTAAGGGGATCTCTCTACCAGCAAGAATAACCTAAAACCTTATTTGATGCTTATAAAAACACAGACAATAACAACCACAAAAAGCAATACAATTTATTTTTATGAGAGTGAGCATCTCTCATAGGCAGAGTTGGAACGCCTGGGTCTTCTTCAGCTAGCTGCATAATCAAGGCTGATGCATGCAACTGTCGGTCCCCAGCGTTCTCAATGGCAAGATAAATATAGTGCTTGCTACCCACACCTGGGAAGACTGCTCAGAAATGATGAGACTGTGATTGTGAGAATTTTATTTTCTTAAAAAGCAATGCCACACAATAGCATCATTATCACATTACTAGACAGTGGTGTGAAATAACACCCGAAAGCATAGGGCTCGGTACGTGACAGCTCAAGTTCTGGAGTCAGACAGTCCTGATTTCAAATCTGGATCCCACTCTCATGAGCCTGGTGACTTTGGGCATTATCTAGCCTCTCTGTCCCCTTATGTGGAGCACAGAGCCAAAGCATCTGCTTCACAGGTATGTCATCAGGATAACGTGACGGGATACATGGAAAATACTTAACACAGTTCCCTGCACATAGTAAGCACACAGTAAATAGTGGTCATTAGCATTAGAATTATTTCAAATGCATTGTATTGTATGATCCCCAGGAGGGTTTGGGAAAAGATTCATAGGTATCAAAGATTCAAAGTATCAAGGATTTAATCCCAGCCGCCAAAATTGAGGGCTGCCACGTGATAAAAAGAGTAGTGAGCTTTACTACCCACTTGTTTCACCCTAAGTTTTCAAGTTTAAAATCAAGGTCACATGTTTTATCCTTCTTTAAAGAGACAGAGTTTCTGTTCCTAAACCACAGGCTACAGACAAATCTTTCTCAACTAATTAGCAAATGTGTAGCATAGGTCCTGGGGGCACTGGGTGGAGAACAGATAAATCCATGAAACCCTCCAGCAGTCCTCAAAAAGCAATTTGAAGTCTATATCCCACAGGCAGTCGGCCACTTGTATTAACCTACGAAAACTACTGGCATACATTGGGTATATCAACTCCACAGATAGAACGGAAACTGAAGCACAATCATTCATGGATATGGCCAGCAGTTTGGTCCTCAAACCAGGAATGAGGAAACCCCACGCTCACTGCCCTACCTACCCCCACCCCCAGGGGGTGAGGACATCCCTGTAGATCAACTCTCAATTTCTAAAAGTGTGGGGAGATGCTCAGGGTGGGGTGATCTGAAACCATGTGCATTTAAAAAAAAAAATCAACTAACTTAGGATTTGGGATACATTAAGTGATTTTCTTAGTGGAGTGCTGTGAGTTGAACTGTCTCTCTCCCCTCAAAAAAGAATATTGATGTCCTAAGCCCTCCGAATGTGATCTTATTTGGAAATAGGGAGTTTATACAGGTAATCCAGTTAAAATTAGGTCACTAGGTAGGACCCAACCCAGTGTAAGTACGTCCTTATAAAAAGGGGAAATGTGGACACAGAGATGAAGGAAGTGATTGGGCAGTGCAGCTACACATCACCGAACACCAAAACCTGCCAGCAGCCACCAGAAAGTAAGAGAGAGAGGCATGGAATAGATTTGTCCCTCCTAGCCCTCAGAAGTTATCAACCCTGCCAACACCTGGATCTAGGACTTGCAGCCTCCAGAACTGTGAGACAAAAAACTTCTGCTGTTTAAGCCTCGGTCTTCACGGTACTTTGTTGGGCAGACCTAGCAAACTAATACTATGTGAAAGAGAAGAGAAATCATCTACCTGAGCTTTCTGTTCCCGATTCTAATGAGTTTATGTTAAAAACTATGTCCATTTTCCAAGAACAAACTAACACTCTGAGGGTAAGGACTGGTCAGGTTTTTAAATTCACAGGAGGTGCTCTGTGAAGTAGATGGTCTCCCCAGTTGATAATCTATCTGGGTTCTTGGAGTCTTGATTTCGTGATTCCTCTGACTGGTGAATGGCGATTTGTGGGCTCACTTGTAGCGAGTTTACAGACTGTTTTCGAGGAGTGGCTCCTAAACTCAACCCATCCCTTGCCCCTCCATTACGGAAATGGAGTAGCATCTGCCACACAAGAGCCACATGTGCCTCTGCACCCGCCCCAGGCCCCGCTGCATTCGTGCTTCTTACATGTACACTTTTAGGATGAGGTCATCTTTCGTCTCTCCTGTCAGCAGGTCGGCAATACTAAGGACCGCACAGCCAAAGGGTCGCCGGTACTGGACGCTACAGGCATTCTTTTTTTCTCCTGCCCCCATTCGACCTGTTCAATTGAAAAGCAAACACAGCTCATGGAGCCATTTGACTGGTGCATCTTAAATAGATACATCGGCCAGATAAAACACAACCGGGCAATTAAAAGGACACAGAGGATGTTGCTTCAGTCCGTGACTCTCCCTGCCAAGCACCTCACTGAGTGACCTCGGGCTCACAGCTGTAACTCTGGGAACCAACTGTCATCTTTGAAACATGAAGATTGGCGCTGGTCCCATGTTTGGGAACCCTCCCCCTGAGGATTTGTTTAGGCGACCCAGGAAGTTCAGGTCAATAAATGCAATAATGGTATCCATTCCATCTAAGAGAAAATTTTTAAAAAGGTCCGCGTTTAAAGAACTATTTTAAATATTTCACCTTTGAAAAGAAGCAGTTTAGATACCCTGAAGATATAACAAGGAAGCACGGATGATCAAAAGAACATGCATGCCCTTTCCTGACCCAGGGCTCAGGCTGATTAGAACTCAGCCAATGGCTGCAATCTCCCAGGATGGCTGTCACTCCAACACAGTTGCAACTTGTTTAAATTGTTATATATTTTTAAGTATATTATTGAGATACTGCTTTAATTTGTTATTGTATTTAATTTACCAGTGGATTAGTCTGAGGACAGAAAGCAGAAAGTATACTGAAGCTGAAATATAACAAGTTAATGTGAGGGAAAATAATAAAAAAAATATGCAAATATGTTTCCAGATGTTTGGCAACAGATATATAAGTTGTTTTCCATCTGAGCAAAATTCTCCCACAGGACATCTAGAGGACTCCAACACTTCCCAAATCCAATGTTAAAAGAAAAAAAAAAAAAAAAAAAAAAAAAAAGGAGGGGGGATATCCAACTTGGCTTCCATTGACTAGTAATAAAGTAAAACTACCTTAGCAATGCATCATTTTTAGGGAAATGCTTACAAGTAGCATGGAAAAACTACAACATGGTCAAAATAAGTTGCTTTTTAGATGTGCAAAATTCAAAGAATCGTGTTTTCATGATCTGATGCTGTAATACGTAGCTAAATTTCAACCCACGTTTTCATATAAATTACACTGATAAACCAAACACTTTATAAGGTCCTATTTGAATTTATCAACAAGTCATACTTTTACTTACAAAACTGGCAAATAAATTTAAAACTCTGTTCACTTGTTAAATGGGGAAAAAAAAGTCTAGTTTACCTCTATTTTGAATATTATTACAGATTAGATTAGGATAAAATATATAGTCCCATCTTTACCGGTATCATGATTTACAAATTCTTTTCTTACTCAATCATACCCTTTGTTAACACAAGCCGACACAGGGATTATAAGATTTCTGGGTGGAGTGTTTCAAAGTTACTTAACATCACACAAGGGGTTTAGTGGTAACAAACAACAACAAAACCCCTGAAACTCTCAACATGATTATTCCCACACAGACTCCTCCAGCTGTAAATTCCTAGACGTTGATTCAGGGTAGGCATATCGCCCCAATTTTCTGACCCACTGTGGCTAGAACTGCACAAAAGAAAAATCTGTGGGTGCCTGGTGAGGACAGCCAAGTAAGGGGGGATGCAGGAAGTGCTCTCTCACCACCTGAGGAGCATCGGTGAGGTTTGGGCCACTTTCTCTGACTGCCTTACACCCTCACTGCTGAGCCTCTACATCACTCATGTCCTCAGACACTCAATTTCAAGTTGTCTTTTCTGGCTCTGCAGGCACCACAGCTCTGGATACTAAAACTTTTCTCTCAGTCCTGCACCAAAAACGCTACTTGATGCCAGCCCTGGTGATTCCAACTCTAGAATTAATCAAAGTTCACAGTTCCGGTCAGATTTCTAGGAAAATTCTCTAGGCAGAAAGGCAGGCAGGCGTGGGGAAGGTAAAAATATTTAGCAATATTTAGTAAACAGTTTTGGGAACCAGCTAAAAGCCAAAAGGAGAAACACGGCGATGGAAAAACCTTAAGCGGGATGGACGGCAGGAGGATCTAAAGCTATTTATTTCTCTCTTTTTTCCTCCTCTTCTAACCAAAGATCTGGGCTTAAATTCCGAGGCGAGGTGCTATCGCTCTTGTTCTCTGCAGCCAGTGACGGTCAGCGTGCCCTGTTCTTACTAAAGCAGGTACAAGGGACATTCTAGAAAAAGTAAGAAGTATTTCTCCCTGACAGACCAGAATCCTCCACTCTTCAATTTCACTGCAGCAGATGAAGTCTTGCCCTTTCGCAGCGTTTCTTACCTTTATTATTCCTTCTCGGTCTCAAGATGTCACACTAGTAGTAAATGTGCCCAACCATCAGGCAGTTTATGCAGGAATCTCAGTGAAGCATTAATTTGGCCAAAGCTCAGGGCGGGGGCAAGGGGTGCAGGTAGTTTCTCATTCAACATTCATTCTGACGACTTAACGATCATAAAAAAATCTTAGCAAAACATGCAATCACTGATCCAACACCCTGTGTTCAAAAGACAGCTGTGTCACCGGTACGACAGAAGTGGCTCCCTCAGCAGCAGAGCCACCCAGGCCACCGGCAAGTAGGACCTGGAGTCCATCTGCCACATGTGTTTCTACCACCAACAACCTGTAGATAACTTTTAAAAAGTTCGGAAAGCAAAAGGAGTTTACGGTTTCTCTCAATACTGTAGAGAGTTATACTCCAATGCAATGTTTCTATGAAAATATCCAAAACCACATTTTACATTAATAACTGGCATGACGCATTTGAAACACACACACACACACACACACACACACACACACACACACGAAAAATTACCTAATAGACTGCATAGACTGCACCCCTGCCATCCTGGGCACACACAAAGCTTGATCTCATAAATCCACTGCAGCATGCATCCCAATTTTTCCAACATTTAAAAGAGATTCTTTACAATTCCTCCCCCCCCCATATACTCACTTATAGAAAGAAAATTAAAACCAAAAACAGTTTTCTTTCTTTTTGTTTCAACTGCCCCTCAAATTAAAAAAAAAAAAATAGCATAAAATGAAAATGGGTTTTCAGAACTCATTTTTATGAGAAAAATATAAAGAAAATCTATGTTGGAACGGCAACATGTTTTATAGTCTCTCTCAATGCACAATGTGGTTATCATATTCATAAGATAAAAGACTATAAAAATGAAGATCACTATGCAGGATTGCACAGTGATGTATTATTATCCTGCAGCAGCATTCCCGAGCAGATAATATACCAGAGTTAGGGAAGAAGTGGGAACCAATTCCCAGTATCAGCTGGTTGGCTTTTAATAGAAACACTGTGTAGACTACACAATGCCTTGTTTTACCTAGTTCCTCTGCCATAAAATACCTGCTTTTGGAGACATTTTATGAGTAAAAATGAGTGAAAATATTCTGGGTCTGTTGTGCAAGTTCAGTGTAGAACACCCAAAGTGGGCTCTGCAAGATGTTAGTAAATGTTACATTATATAAATGTTTCCACAGTCAAATCAAATATGGAGAAATCTTGGGCCAACCAAGTTAGAGAGGCATTTCAATTTTTCCCTGTAGGGCTTCTCAGACCCTTTTATGAGCTGATGATATTACACAAGTGGAAAAAATATACAGCATTCAGTATTTCATAACCCTTTTCTTGTAGCACTTTCTGCAATAATGCTCTGTGGCATTCTACACTTTTGAAAATGCCAATTAGTATAAAATCTTCATAAACTTGTAGGAAATCCAGATCCGAAAAGTTCAATTTATGCTGTTAACAGGAATTAGAATTTAAAAAGACAAACACCAAATTTTGAATCAAATATGTTTAGGGAGTCCAATAAAACAAAATGAAGCACGACGACGACCTAATGACTTCTATGGAAAGAGAACAAAATCTATTTATGATGCATGAAGAGGTTGTATGTGAGTTTGGGGAGGCAAGGGAACAAGTCCCAAATTCGGTGGTTCTTGGATTCCAAACTGGCTTTCGCTTCTTTCTCATCCAGATAGCAAAGAAATCACATCACCACAGAGACTGTTCAGCATTTCTTGCCGCTGCTGTGTCCCTATCACACTGAGAAGTGTTGGACTTACCAATTCGGATAATGTGCACAGTGATATAGATGTCCCTTCTTAGTTCGCTGCTACCCAAATCCTACCAAAAGAAAAAAAAAGTGTGATTATTTTAAAACTCATAATTTATGCAAAAGCACTTAAAGGTAATAGCACATTATTTTCACAAATAACAGAAGAAAGACCAAGATAATGTCAACATTCTTAATGGAATTTTGCAGAAGCATATAATTCAAATGCCATTGTAAAACTACCACTACAATCACCTTGACATTGTAAGTCTATTGATGTCAAATAATGCTTTAAAAAAAAAAAAAAAGCTCATTCTACAATAGCCAAATTATGAAAACAGCCCAAGTGTCCATCAACAGATGAATGGATAAAGAAGATGTGGTATATATACAATGGAGTATTACTCAGCTATAAAAAAGAATGAAATCTTGCCATTTGCAAGGACATGGATGGAGCTAGAGAGTATAATGCTAAGTAAAATAAGTCAGAGAAAGACAAATACCATAGGATTTCACTCATATGTGGAATTTAAGAAACAAAACAAATGAGCAAAGGAGAAAAAAAAGAGAGGCAAACCAAGAAAGAAACTCTTTAACTAAAGAGAACAAACAGATAGTTACCAGAAGGGAGGTGGGTGAGGAATGGGTGAAAGAAATGATGGGGATTAGTTGTGCACTCGTTGTGATGAGCACCGGGTGTTTTATGGAAGTGTTGAATCACTACCTTGTACACCTGAAACTAATATTGCATTGTATGTTAACCAACTGGAATTTAAGTAAAAACTTAAAAAAAAATAAGTAAAAATACCACTACAATGAACTTTACACTGTAAGTCTACTATAATAGCTTTTTTAAAAAGTCCATTCTTATTTTAATCTCTCACTCACTCATTCTTTAAACATTTACTAAGTATATTCTAAATACCATATGCCACGCTGAATCTAACAGGCTCTAACATGCACCAAAGGAACAGAGGTGTGTCTGTCAATGGTGGTGTTAAGAATTCCTAGCACGAATGTACTTTATGTGTTATTTACAAAGTTTAGGCAGAGTCACTATTTTCTCTCACAATAATTCATTTCCCTTAAGTAACAAAGCACAAATGCAAGAATCTGCTTCCTAGATGAAACAAGATCCACCTACCACAAAGAGAGAGCAATGTCGTTCTGGTTTATCTGGGGCTTTGGGAAGTCCATTTCTATTCAGCCTCAAGAAAAATCTCTCACTATAAGAGAAAAAAAGTTTAATATTCTGAAGATTATTTAATATCTAAGGACTCATCACTCTTCTAATTGCTTCTTCATCTAAGGAGTTAAACTCAAAAGTTATTAAGTCCTTCATTTGATGCCAAAATTGCTTATGTAAATTAGGAGCATGCCCAGGACAATAAACATTTGCTTCATTTCTGATAATACAGGCAAACTGCAACTGCAAAAGCAGAAAACATAAATATATATGCAAACAAAAAATTAACTTTTAAAAGAATAGGTTTTCATATCAGTGATATCATTATTCTATAAAGTAAAAACAAGTGCACTAAGGGAAAAAACAGGACCTAACTGAGTTCATACCTAAGAGGACTGTTTTTCATGTTTTGTGTGATAGTATTTAATAAACATCATACACCATTCTCAGTGGTAACCATCCATTATAAGGCATATAGTATAAGCATAATATTTTATGCTCTTATAAGTCTATAATCCAAAACACAAAGAGAAGGCCCAAGAAATGAAATCTGAATTTGCTTTGGTTCACAAAGGAACAGGAGAACTCAAACCCCCCACAGAACTCACATCTGAATATACAGGGTCCCCAAATCTAATGCAAACACAAATGCTACTGATCAGCCACTAATTCAAGTCAATAAATACTTGTGGATATCACTTAGATCCAAGGTAATGCTACCCTGTTTATATTTAAATAAATAAATAAATAAATAAATAAATAAATAAATAAATAAATAAAATAGAAAGAATATCAATCCAAGAAAAATGAATACCAGCTACCCTGAGCTTCTGAATTTCAATATCCTGGTGCCTATGAAAGAATCAAATGGCTGCCTGCCTCAGGCAGAAAACACGCAGCCAACATCCACAGAATGTGGTGTTAGCACATAGTGTGGCCTTGGTTAGTGTAGTTTCCGCCTAGGGAATGAGCAGGGAAAGGGAGTGTCGAGCATTGGTGAGGCGCAGAACTACCAACTCTATGCGTTTTCATCACTCGATCTTTGCCTTAAATAATGGCTCTGTCACCCAAAATCTCCCTTCCTTATACAAAGGGAGAAGTGAAAGCCATAACCACATCTCTAAGGAAGCATATGGATTTGAATTTATGGCTGTTTTGGAACAGCTTTATTCTCTTTTGCGATTTAAATCTAGATAGATGCACGTAATAGATTCAGCTACCTCGTTTACCTTTTTTTTTTTTTTTTTTTTTTATGCTATGCCTATTCCTGACCTCTCATATGAGAAAAGGGAACCAATGACCATTGCTATGGGATCATTTCCATACCTATTACCTATGGGTTTGTTTTTGTTTTGTTTTGTTTTCTAGAGTGGTGGCTGTAAGGTCTGATGAAGAGAATATAAATTGCTGTAAGGTTCTCAAGTGAAGCTCAAGTTCCCATATGCTATGATTCTGAAAGAGAGAGTGGGGATGACAGGTCCAACTGGGGGTGCAAAATTACATTAATCTTATCCAATTGTCATGATAATTCAAGGAGGAGGCTGTCAGCTTTCTTCACAGTGGAAGGAAATTCACTGTTATTTCAAGATTAAGACATGCTAAAAGGAAATGTGTAAAACTGCATCTTAGGACAAGTGAATTATACTTAATCATATTAGGTATACTGTTTTTGCATGAATTTGCCATTTGGTGGCTGCTCTGCTAAGGACTTTACAGGGATTAATTCATTTAATCCTCACTATGCCCTTATAAAAACAGTACTATTACTATACCCATTTTATAGATGGGAAAACTGAGAAATAGTAAATAGTTTTGCCCAAGATCACAGAGCTGGCCTGTGGCTTAGGATGGATTCTATACCACATGTTAATTTAAAACCTTTGCACTTTATTTAAATGCTATGTAAACCTTGTCTCTGCTTTATAGAAAAATATTGAGCAAATATTTCCAGAATATTGAGATAAGGGAGAAGTCATTCATCTGCTTGAGACACCCACTGATTCAGTCAAGCCTCGTCTCCAGAATACAGGGTCACTCTCCCCAAACCCTTCCTGGCCTCAAAGGAATGAAAGAAATGAAAATCTGATTTAGCAGATTTCAGAGCTGTCTCTGGCTTAAAATGGTTCCTTACTAGGTTGTTCAATGAAACATACCTAGAAAACTAAATTATTTTACTAAACAAACGCAACATTCCAAAATGATTTAAGAACTTGGCTTTAGTCAAAACTCTGGAGATTTAAGAATGCTATTTGGTTTTGCTTCGTAGCCATCAAAGAAAGTTTATACATTATATCTCAGCCCAAAACACAAGCACTGTGACCATTATCCCCTCTTGTGTATCAAAGAGAGCATGTGCCAGTTCATATGTGTTTTTTGTTTGTTTTTTTTAGATGCACTTATGTTTGAAGCTCTTCTTTATTTCTACTGGAATGTTTAAAACAAATTTCCTTTTATCTTCTGACAGGTGAGTCTAAAATGATGAGTATAAAATAAGGTTAATATACAAAAGTCAACAAGGCATTCTAGATATTAAAACCTTAACTTTAATACGGATATAAAATACCACTCCTTATTTCCAAGCTTCATCAATATTCTGGTAAAGCAGTGTTTCCTCAAGTATTCTATTTCAGAAAGAGATTCCTCTTGCTCTGTCACTATTTTAATTTCACCAGTCTAGACAGAATCCTGATTATGCAAGTATTATACTATATCATATCCTGTTTCAGAAAGAATATCAATATGTACTAAGCCAATGACATATCCCATAGCTTAAGCATGCCTTAAGGGGGAGATAAAAATAGACTGATGATGGGTACTATGGAAAAATAACCCGTGCATTTTTTTTTTAAGACTTCTATTAAAGGAAAAAGAAAACCTTTGTGGCCAACTAAAAAAAAAAAAAAAAACTTTTTTATTCACTTAGTGACAAATTCTTACACAAACTCAAATGAATTTCTCTTCAGCTTTGGTAATACAGCAACTGTTTAATCAGTAAATGGTTTCAGAGTAAACCAAAGACCTAGAGCAACACATTCCAGAATCTTTGGATTACAAACAAATACCCCTGATCCCATGTGTGGAGAAAACCAAAACGTATGTCTTCAAGGCTGGGAACCGAATAAGTCACTCACATTCCACCTTGGAACACCTTCTACAATTCTCTCACAAACTTTGGTGGCCATGCACAAAGGCATTTTCAAGACTCTATTTTAAGTAAAACAGTGGTTATCTCTGATGAGAAAACACAACTAGTTTTTGTGAGTTTAAAAGTGTCCTATGATAAGATGTGAATACCTCCATTATATATATTCACGTTTTTTTCTTAATCATAAGAGGTTTGTGTATTTCTTTCTATTACATTATGAGTAACCAGAGTATAAGGGGATCACCATGAACCTTTACATCCCCAGCTGGTGGCCAATGATTTGGTACTTCCTCAGTGTTTAATTAAACACTGAACAAATACAATCTTTTAGGAAAAAATACAACAAAATCCAAATAATTGGGGAGCTTTATCTCCCTTCCCAACTTTCCCTCTCTTCCCCATAATGCCCTTTATTTTGTGGTAGAGACATGTACAAAATTCTCCAAAGAGACATTTCAATCAGTGGTGCCTCCCCACCAGATGTGAGTCACTGAATTACCTTCATGGTACCCCCAGATTCTAGATCATGATTTTAACCTTGTTCCCATGTACATTTTATACCTTTATTATATTAAATATATAGTAATGGAAAAATCTACAGTGACATCATATACTTCCAAATGAGAATACTGCGTCCTTTTTCATCATCAAAGAATGAATAAGCAAATAGAAACACTTCCAGAAACACTGAGAAATGAGACTTGATATTACCAGCAGGGAAAAATATCCTCATTTGACTTTTCCATATACTGCCATGTTCTCCCAGAGGAAATTTCACTGCCAGAGAAATTTAGTGTCCACCTGAATTCCGTGTGTGAGCCATTACAAATCATTCCATATTATAAATCAACAATGACAAAATCTTTCTTTGGAAATAAAGAATAAAAAATCCTATTTATTATTTATGACTTGCCTTCTTCTAACAAGAATTTAAGGAAAGCTAGATAATGAAGTAAGAATGTATCTAAGCACCCCCAGCATGGCGCCAGGGGAAAAATAGTATAAATAAATATATACCCTGTGCTAGGCACCATGACTTACACTTCACATGGATTTTCTTACTTAATTCTAACAATCACCCTATATGATAGGAACTGCCTCCATCCCTGCTTTATACAGGAGAAATCTGGGGCTTGGAGATAGGAAGCAAATTGGCCAAACGTGCATGGTCAGCAAGTGTGGAGCAAGGAAATCAATATTCAGGGCCCAACTCCAGGGTCTCAGCTCTTAACCACAATGCTATGCCATCTTTAAAAGAACAGATTATTTGGAACAAAGAAGAGCAAGACTAACCATGTCATGTGAATGGAGACTTTTTATTGTGAATATTTTCAGTAAAATAAAAAATAATAACGACAACGCACGAAACTGAAAACAAATAGAGGAAGAAATGTATCCATGTTTCGGGAGTTTATGGCTGTGAACCTGCTCACCTGTGCTAATGCGTTCTGAATATTCTATGAGACCTCTGATAATGAAGAGTGTATTTCAATAACATGGTTTGGTAGAAAAGTACTTACCAGTGATCAAAATATATGGGGTCTACAGTAGGGGTCTGAAGCCCTCTGATGGCTTCTGTTCCCATTCTCAGCAAGATAGGATGCTCTTGTCTTCCTGCTCCTCTGCCTATCATATCCACTGAGAAGCAATCGCCCTTCTGTAGGAAGGCCTTTCTGTAGGAAGGCCTAGGGTCTTGGAGGCCTGCAGGCCAGGTGTGGGAGGGTGCTCCCAACCCTCTGAATAATCAAGTGGCTCTCTCATAGGGTGTTCCTTGGATAATCAGTTGCCTTCAAAGAGCAACATACTTAAAGCCAGGAATGGCCAATGCCAAGGAGATTTTTCTATTTTTCTGTACGCATTCATGTTTACCTCCATATCACTCCCCTCTTCTAAAAAAGCAAAACTGCCTAGTGATTCCGGGTATGCAAGTTACACAACCCATATTTCATCCAAAAATGTATGACCAGGTAGTATCTTTGGTTGAAACATGTAATGTGAAAGATTAGGATTCTGATCAAGATACAAAAAATTATGAAGAATATTTCTAAACTCACGCCGAACAGTTAAATCACTGAAATAAATGGATGATCTCCAAGAGTAACAGTAACCAAAGACAGAAAACATTTAGATGGTCATGTTCTGGTAAGCTAATCAGAAAAATAAAACCCTGTACTGTCTGATTCTTCAACACTCATACTTTATGAAACCATTTGACCAAAAAATACTCCATCTGGTACCTTTGAAAATGCAAAAGCACTTGTCTTAAAGTGCACTGTGCTGTGTGTAGAAATAACAATTATCATCTACTCTACCATAAGAAGTGAAGGGAGATGCACCAGGAGCCAGAGAGGAAATAGTGGGAGCTAAAAGACAGAAAGAGACGAGTGAGGGGTGCCTGGGTGGTTCAATTGGTTGAGTGTCCAACTCTTGACTTGGGCTCAAGTCATGATCTCACAACTCGTGAGTTCAAGTCCCACATCGGGGGTGCAGAACCTGCTTGGGATTCTCTCTCTCCTTCTCTCTCTCTCTCTGCCTCTCCCCTGCTCACGTGCACACACTCTGTCTCAAAAATAAACATTTAAGGAAAGGAAAGGAAAGGAAAGGAAAGGAAAGGAAAGGAAAGGAAAGGAAAAGAAGAAAGAAAGAAAGAAAGAAAGAAAGAAAGAAAGAAAGAAAGAAAGAAAGAAAGAAAGAAAGAAAGAGGGCAATACCTGGGTGGCTCAGTTGGTTAAGGGCCCAACTTCAGCTCAGATCATTATCTCACAGCCTGTGAGTTCAAGCCCCGTGTTGGGTTCTGTGCTGACAGCTCAGAGCCTGGAGTCTAGTTCAGATTCTGCCTCCCCCACTCACACTCTGTCTCTGTATCTCTCTCAAAAACAAACATTAATTTTCTTTTTTCAAGGAAAGGAAAGGAAAGGAAAGGAAAGGAAAGGAAAGGAAAGGAAAGGAAAGGAAAGGAAAGGAGAGAGAGAGAGAGAGAGAGAGAAGAAAAGAAAAGAAAAGAAAAGAAAAGAGAAAAAAGAAAAGAGTGAGAAGAGATGAGGGAATGGTTCTGCCCTGCTGGCTCCAGAGCCTCTATCCAAAAGGCAAGAACATCAAATATACAGTGATTTCAGGCTTCTGTGTCACTGCTTCTCCAGCATTTTCTCAAATGCTTTCTGACTGACCAACAGGGTAAGATGCTTCTGACAATCCGAGGGCAACCGTTACTGTGCTCTATCCTAGAACAAGTGGCAGTGGACAACTCAAAACAGGAAGCCTCAAGCAGCTTCCTAAATGGGGACTAACGCCCCCACCCCTCCAGGAGCTGCTGCAGTTCAGGCAAGACTCTGGGGAGCAGGTGGAAGGTGTGCTGGCTGCCCCGCGGGGGGCCACTGGACCAAGAGCTTCGGTGCTCACTGTGGCACAGGGGAAAGGTGAAAGGAATGTCCAGTGGGAAACAGAGGAACTTGCTGGCCTTGTCATCCAGGGGCTCCTAACCTGGGTGTGCACAACATGCTTTGGGGAGCTGTGTAAAAGCCAGGCCCTTCCCTGGAGATCCTGAATTACTAGGTCAGGATGGACCTAAAAGCTCCTGTATGTTTAAAAGCCCAGACATGTTTAAGAACCACTGTTTTGACCCAAGTGCCCCAGGCCCTAATGAGTTAGAATGGCTGGCTATCTTTTATGAGTCATACATATCAGAAAACAGGCAACACAGGCCTGGTATCTTCAAGTCAAAGACTTTTCCCCTTTCTTCTCCCAACCACATGACCAGACAAGGGACAGAGTTTTTCCTTGGCAATGAATGAAAGCAACTTCTCAAGCAAGACTTCCTAGATAAAGCTATTAATGTGCTTTCTAATTTTAAAACTAAAGCAACATTAGGGTCATGAGCTCTTCTGATTAAAGGGAAATGGAAAGAGAATGATCCTCAATACCAAGGTTCCCGGACTTTACCTCAAGAGCAGATTCTGAGTTTTCTTTTTTTTACAATTAATGTCCATGCCCAGATTCGCTTTACAAATATTTGAGGGCGAAGGACTAAGCAACCAACGAATGTGATGGCTTTGTCAGGACAGCAAAGGATTTGGTTTTAGTTGGATGATACAAGAAGACATAATTTTTTAAACTACACTCAATTCTATTGCCAATTTGGAACATCAAGCTGATTCCTTCTTACTACTTAAGATGATTTAAAAGCATTTCATGTTAGTTTTCATTGCAGAGAATACAGCTATCTGAATTGAAACTCTCTCTAGAAAAGTAAAACTCAATCAAAAAAGAAATTCACTGCTTTTTAAAAGTTATAAATAAGTGATGTACAGATCACCTGCTGTTTCACAGGCATTGTGCTATTCATCATTGACTGAGGAAGTTTTAAAAAATGATCTGGGTTGGGGCGCCTGGGTGGCGCAGTCGGTTAAGCGTCCGACTTCAGCCAGGTCACGATCTCGCGGTCCGTGAGTTCGAGCCCCGCGTCAGGCTCTGGGCTGATGGCTCAGAGCCTGGAGCCTGTTTCCGATTCTGTGTCTCCCTCTCTCTCTGCCCCTCCCCCGTTCATGCTCTGTCTCTCTCTGTCCCAAAAATAAATAAACGTTGAAAAAAAAAAAATTTTAAAAAATGATCTGGGTTGATTGTTGATTTGACAAAAACAGTAAAAATTTCAAACAGTTCAAAAGATTTGAGACCCCAGAAATCCCAATGTTGATTACAAGTAAAATTCTTAGAAATAGCTACACTGGTTGAGTCACTCGGGAAAATACTTGCTTGTATCTATCTCTAGAGAATTCATTAAGAATTTCAGTAGAAAACAAGTTCCTCAAAGAAGTAATGAAAAGTAGGCAATGATAGGATCTGATCAACACAAATAAGAACCAAGAAATAAGAAGGGCTACGTAGGCAGAAGAGCTTATGCTTATTCTTCTGGGAATTTACATAACTTGATCATTGTAAATACTCTACCTTTGATACTTCATGAGGGAAAAAACACTGGTCTATGTACAGTAATTATTCTGATCTTTTTGTTAGGGAAAGCATTTGTAATAAGGAATCTTGAAAATAAAGCAAACCCAAGCTTAAGTACTCTGGGCTGAAGCATGCAGTTCCTTGCAAGGAAGTATTAAATGAAAACAGAATAAATAACAAAACTTGAAATAAGTCAAGCCCTGCAAAACCAGTAAGTACAACACATCTTGCATGCATATATTAATTAGAAAGGTGTTCTATTTTTTATTTTATTATTTTTTAATATTTATTTATTTTTGGGGGGAGAACCCAAGTGGGGGAAGGGCAGAAAGAGGGGGACAGAGGATGGGAAGTGGGATCAGGGCTGACAGGCTGAGGGCAGCAAGCCCACTGTGAGGCTCGAACTCATAAACTGGGAGATCATGACGTGAGCGGAAGTTGGACGCTCAACAGACTGAGCCACCCAGGCACCCCAAGATGTTCTATGTTTTAAAAGAAAATAAGCAAAAATCAAATTTCATCAGTTTACTGACAGATTGGATTCATTGCAAGTTTAAAAACTGAAAACTTCCTAAATAAAAATTTTTTTAATGTTTACTTATTTTTGAAAGAGAGAGACAGAATGAGAGTGGAGGAGAGGCGGAGAGAGAGGGAGACTTAGAATCCAAAGAAGTCTCCAGGCTCTATCAGCACAGGACCTGATGTGGTGCTCGAACCCACAACTGTGAAATCATGACCTGAAGTCGGACATTTAACAGACTGAGCCACCGAGGCGCCCCAAAACTGAAAACTTCCTAAATGATTATTAAGTACTATGTATTAGCCAGATGTTACATGCTTTTGGAACTTTTTAAAGGTCAAATTATTATTATTATTATTATTATTATTATTATTATTATTATTATTATTTTAAACAGGCAGCTACAAAGTCTCTAAACTGATATACAAGGACGCCTGTGTGGCTCAGTCGGTTGAGTATCTGACTTCAGCTCAGGTCATATCTCGCAGTCGGCGAGTTTGAGCCCCACGTCAAGCTCTGTGCTGACAGCTCGGAGCCTGGATCCTGCTTCAGATTCTGGGTCTCCCTCTCTCTCTGCCCCTCCCACATGCATGCTCTGTCAAAAATAAACAAAAAAAAATTTTTAACTGATACACAAACGTTAATGTGTATGAGAATAGGTATATTAATTTCTGTAGAGGTTTGCAGTTTCTATAATTTTGAGAAGAAGCTGAGGGCACTAAAAAGGTTAGAAAGCATCATGTTAGACACTGCAAATATTCTTCTCAAATGGAAACAGCATATCGGTTACAATGCAAAGAGGTGGCACAGAAACTATCTTTTAAAATAGTTCTTGACTTAAAGCTCAATAGCATTAGAATCTGAGTTCTGGAAGGGCAGGAATTATTTTTTCTGTGTTATTCATTGATGTGTCCTCAATGCCCAGGTCAATGCCTGGCTCTGATGAAAACAGCAGTAATTGTTTGTTCAATGAATGAACATCAGTGATTCAACAGCAAGTGTGAAATCCATCCATGCTCAATGGAAACAAAAAGAAGACACAGTCTGTGTTTAACTTGTGGTTAAAAGCCTCTAAACAGAAATACTTAGGAAAAGACACTGCATATGTATCTGCCATTTTTAATTCCGATGTTTTAGCATGACAGATTTTGCAAATGATGCTCCCATAAGTACAGGTCTGAGAATGTACTTCTGATTAATACAGAGTAACATGTCCATCAACATTCCTCAACACCTTGACTTCTCCTTCTTACTCATAAGCACATCCCCACTGGAATAGAAGGATGGCAGCAAAAATGAAGACAATAATGGAATGATCTTATAATGTTTTGCCTCAATGACAATAAAAGACTTGTAAGCTTCCTTTAACCATATCACTGGCCGCCCTGTGGGCACAAAAAGAAGCTGAGAAGATCAAGTCTCTTCTTCAGAATCGGAGCCAAGAGGTGCCGTATCATTTCTAATTCCTTTATCAGCGTACCACTTTCCTACAACAGAAATGGCACTGAATACCAAAGAAGTCCTTGACAGGTGGAGTGCTATGTGTGACCCTAACCTCTTCAGTGGGGAACTTAGGACAACTAAATCTGAATTCTCTACAAGCAGCAAACACAGGGCAGAATCCTGATGAAATGACCAGAATCCTGATGAAAAGAACACCAATCTGGTCATCTTTTAAAACACAGGAGGGGCGCCTGGGCGGCTCAGTCAGTTAAGAATCCAATTCTTGATTTCTGCTCATGTCATGATCTCATGGTTTGTGAGATCACACCCAGCGTGGAGCCTGCTTGAGATTCTCTCTTTCCCCTCTTTCTCTGCCCCTTCTCTGCTGATGCGCTCTCACTCTCTCTCTCTCTTTTTCTCAAAAAACCATTAAAACACAGGAATCAGGGTAAAAGGACCTTCTGGTTGCATTCTATGACATGGCAAGGCTTAAGTAAGAAGAGACAAGTAGCCAGGATAAGTGCAGAGAGCTAAAGCGAATGAGAAAGCCAGTTGTCAATCCAATGACTCTATGAGCTTCCACTTTTCTGCCACCTTGAATTTCCAGCCGCTTATTATTATAATACTGTATTAATCTGCAATTTGAAAAATAATTGATATCGTACAGCTCTTAAAATACTACAGGGAAAAAGTGGATGGAGCGCTTCTACCTGGGTGTTCTCGGCTTGAATGAAGTTATTTCTTTGCTTCTTTTGTTTTTAGATCTTCTTCCTGGTCCATTTCTTAAAATGTCTCCTATTAAAGACATCACCACATCTCTAAAGCAATTATTGTTGTTGTTGTTAATATGTGACACAGAAGTATGACCAAAGGGAAGCAAACCACGAAATCTGATCGACTCCAAAGTGACAACAGTCCCAATGTTCACGCACCTGCTGGAAGAATTAAATGATGGAAAAGAAGAGGCAGAGTGGAAAGTGGTGCCTTTAAAGAGGAGGCCCCAGGGAAGGTCACTGCGGGTCACTGATGTACAGACACCCACAGTGAAATGTGTGCCAACATGTCTAGACACAGCAGGAAACGCTCTGGGCTGTATGGAATAGTTGATATTGCCACAGTCCAAGGAGAATCGCTGAACGCCTTCTTCATCTATTTTTGTTCTCAAGCAGAGTTGTGCCCCCTGCACGTATGGCCAGACTTTTTCTCTCGACATTGTTGCTTTGCTTCGGAGAGGTTACAATTTTGAGTTAGCTTTATACCATAAGACTCTAAGAAGAGATCTATGCCAGCTCTCTTTTAACATTCACAACCATACATGCTCCTAATTTATGACAAAAATATAAATGCTGAACTTATGTGATCACACTATAATAAGTTGTAAATGATGTATGAAATGAGAAATTCTAGCACAGTGCTCAGAGAATTAAAAAAATCTCATCTGCTCTCCTAACTGTGTTATGTACTACAATACATACACAAAAATATTAACATTTTTCCTAGTCTGGGCTGAATAACTATGCTCTTTGACAGCTGCCTTCTGGAAGCTCTTGAAAAATTTTCCCGGTAACTGAATTTTTCAAAACAAAACAAAACAAAACAAAACAAAACAAAACAAAACAAAACTCCACTTCTTTAATTTCCTTTAAAAAATGAAACGGCTAGTATTAGATCACATCTGCCTCTGAAGAGACCTATCGGAAGCTACAGTTTTAATTTTTTTTTATTTTCCTCATCATTATGCTAGATTCCCAATCTGCTCATTCTTTTCCAACTCTGAGGTTTCAGTCACCAACTCCCATCACCTGCTTCTGATCCCTACTTCCTGAACACCTCTGGCAAAAGCTGGGTAACCTGGGAGCAAGCATGCACTACCCCTTTCAGATGTCTCTCTTTGGAGGGGTCTCACCACACTCAACAATTCAATTACTCCTCTCCATCTCGTTTCCTATCACACTTCTGCTCAGAGTCCACCTACCTTGTTCCTGTAACTCACTTCCAGCCCCCAATTTCCTTTCATCCTCTCTTTTGCTCCCCAATGATAGCGGACATTATTTTCCAACGTTACCTATAAAAGGTCAAGGCCACAAACCCAGTCGCTCCTTTCCATCTCAACATCTTCTGTCCATTTTCTGCCCTCACCTCTCTTCCTTCCACGTCAGAAGGAGTGCCTTTCCTCTCAAAGTAGAGTCCTTCACTTGCATCCTGAATCCCTTCTGCCACTTGCTCCTTTGAATCATCCCATACTGCTGGCGCACAACAGTTCCTCCCATGTACTTGTGTAACGAGTGAATGAATGAACAGGTAAACGGTTAGAAGGAACATGCCATTCACAGAAGGTTTCACAGAACTGTTCCATTTCCTCACCTTTGAGAGGGCAAACCAGTACTAATTCCGAGTTTCTGAGAAGCTGATCCTAACGAAGACACAGGACTTTCCTTGAGCATATAAGGTACTTCCTCTCACAGAATCCTTATTAATCTTCTAAAAGCTGCTATTTTGCTTTATATATAAGTCAAAGGTTATACTTTAAAGGTAATATTATGATACACGTGTTATAGAATACTGAATGTCTTAGACCGCAGGAAAACATTTCCTCCGAAGTTTTGTCAAATATATTATGAAGAATATTATTTTCAGTTCATGTAAACGTAGGAATATTATTCTAGGCAGAATGGAATCCAGACTATTCACACAACTAGCGACTAGACCAGACTAATAAACCAGTCTTCTTCAAAGAGACTGTAAAACATGCTTGCTCTCATTGCTTTTTTGCCTACAGGCATAAAACATCTGAAGCAGATGATTTATTAACAATACACACTATACTGCTAAAAGTTAAACCAAGAACCCATATACCTACCACAGGGAATCCACAACCACTAAATTTCATCACACTAATTCCACCTATCCCTTTATTCTTTCTTTATTTTTCAAGCCCCCCACCCCCCCCCCACCCTATGTGAAGTATTTTAAAGCAAATCACATCCCTGATGCCATTCTACCTGTTTAACTATTAAGTCTCTCTGAATCTTACCTAACCATAACAGTATGTACCTAAAAAAAATCAACAAGAATTCTTTGTAAAATGTCAAGAATTCAAGACCAAACACCATGTATCATTTCTGGTTATGTTAAACTGTATTTCCTATTTGGGTTTTTGAAAATCATAATCTTTATAGCCAATATTTACTGACCAATTACAAGTGCCAAGCATTATGCTAAGAAGTATATCTATTATCTCATTTAATCCTCAAATAGTCCCAAGAGGAAAGTGCTATTATCATCTTCATTTAGCAGACAGTTAACAACCATAAGAGACACGAACTAACTTACCCAGGTTGATGCAGCTACAGAATTAAAAACCCAGGATTTGGACCCAGACCCTCCGACACCAGAACTGAGCCACTTACATACCATATAGTGGTGCCTTCACCACTATACAGGAAGATATGTGTCTTGAGGATGAACATAAATTCAGACCTATTTCATAGTCCTATATGAATCCATATAAGAAACCTGTGCTTCACCAATAATATTCACTACTTACCTTTTTCTTAAGTGACAGAATTAGAATGATATACTAAAAAAGAAGGTGACTGTGGGCAGTATAAATTTTACATGGAGTGAAGCATTTCAAGGAAAATGGAGAGTTTACATGTATGATTGTAGGAAAAATACAGAACTTCAGGAAAGAATGTGAACAAGGTACCAACAGAAAGTAAATTTTATCTTAATTTCATTACTATGAGAAGACTTGGAATTTAGTCATCAGAGTAAGACTTTCCAGAAGTACTACTCTGCCGCTATTTTCTCAAGTAAAAGCCCATGCCAGCAGTGTGCATGCATGAGCAGTCTTGTACTAAGCTAAGTACCCATGTGTGGCACTGAGACCCTATTAAATATATTCTCTGATGAGAATGAAATACAGTAATAGATTAGTCCTGAAACAAATTTACAGCTTTAATTAATGAAGCCTTACAGTACATCAGTAAACAAAGTAATGAAAGTTACAAAGGGAAGTAGTCAGCCAGTGAGCTATGTCATATTCATTGGCCCATGTGATTTATAGTCTGTTATAGATTAAGTGACACATGTCCATACAGGGAAGGTATGAATGAGTACACATATGCATCGCTGTACAGCCTACGGAAAACATAAACGCTAGGAGTATTTCTGTCACCAAACTGTTCAACACCCAATTTCAAATGCCAGCCAGAGGAGACACATTTGCAGCATATAATGTTAAGTGGTTTGATTTCTTTATATATACATATACATATATATATATACATGTAAATTTATATATGTATATTTGTATTTATATATAAATATATTTATGTGTGTATATATATGTATATCCTGATATTCCCAATCCTGCAGTTCAGTTTATGCACATCCATACCCTTTCCTTTCTCCCTGTCACTGGTCCATGGATCATTTCCCCACCTGCAGTCTCAAACCAGTCTCCTGATGCCTCCAAAGGGACACTGATCCAGCAATTACTTCCCCTCTCCCCTGAGTGTAACCTCTCCTTTGTTAGGGGATCCTTCCTGTCGATGGAGCTCAAGTCTCTCCCATTCCAGGTTCTTTTTTTTTAATTTTTTTTTTCAACGTTTATTTATTTTTTGGGACAGAGAGAGACAGAGCATGAACAGGGGAGGGGCAGAGAGAGAGGGAGACACAGAATCGGAAACAGGCTCCAGGCTCTGAGCCATCAGCCCAGAGCCCGACGCGGGGCTCGAACTCACGGACCGCGAGATCGTGACCTGGCTGAAGTCGGACGCTTAACCGACTGCGCCACCCAGGCGCCCCTCTCCCATTCCAGGTTCTTAAAAAAAGAACCAAACCCTCAACACACCCCTTACTACACACTGGTGAGTAAACCTTGGTTGAAAAAGAAAAGAGAATATGATAAATACTGAAGAAGATGACAATAGCGGTTAAGAGTACTGACACCTGATGAGGCTACAAGTTAAAATACCAGCTGTGTCGCCTCGCACAAGTTACTTAGTACCCCGGGGCCTCACTTTCCTCATCCATAAAAAAATGGGGATATTAAAAGTCCCTACCTTAGAGAGTTGTTACAAGGGATAAACAGATATTTTTAAAAGAGCTTAGAACAGTGCCTGGCACATCATAAGCATTATATGAGTGTTTTGTTAAATAAATAGAGAAGAAGAAAATAAAATAAAGTTACAGATAATATCTAGGGAAATGACTCCCTGACTTTTCCAGCTATCCCCCCGTGGACTGGGGAAATGACAAACTTTCAACCAGATAGATTCACTCCAAAAGCATTTTACTCATATAAAACTAGATTTTTCAAACTCTTTTTTTTTTTTTTTTTTTTTACTAATTATGTTTTACAGTGCTATATCATGTCAGGACTGTACAAAACTCAACTAAATAAAAGTGTGTTCTATTTGCTGATAGTCCAATGCAGCTTTATCTGCAGGCTTCTCCGGGTCGGTGCTGTCACACAGACAAATGAGGAAGGGAAACTGGAAAAGAAGTACAGGGTCGGTGTACGTTAGCAAGATGGTGGCAGAAGTAGACAAAATCTTTACGGATGCTTACAGCAAGAGTTGGATGCCACATGCATCAGACGCCTAACATTCTGGGGTCCCTTCAGGTAAAATTAACCGGCTTCCTAAGTATGGCCCAACTTCAGTGACAATTTAAGATTGGTTTTGGAAAATGTACCCTTCGGTTTTGAGGAGATACCATGTGTGCCATTGTTCCACTGAGCGAACCAGAAGGGGACCATTTTCACACGTTGTCTCCTTTTGCATTTGACGTCTCCAAGTACCGCTATGACTTTTATCACTGGCATACGGGGTGAGCCAATGCTACTTCGCTTTTCTTCAAGTATTTTGAGGACTCAATTCAGAAAACCAATTTCTGGAGCACAGAGTATTGGTGAGGCCCTCTGCCTAGATCTAGTATTATCATTATCAGTATTTATAACAACCTATTATTAATACTATCAGTCTCTGGAGTTCTAACTCTGGCCAGTAAAATCCTGCTCAACTATGGAAACTTTCAGGTAAATACTGAAGCCCTGGAGGACTGAGGCCCAAAGGGTAGAATGGGACAGACAGACTGCCAGCTTGAAGCTCAGCTTTGCCTCCTGCCGGGTCTATAAGCTTAGACCAGTTACCTACCCTGTCTGTGCCTTGGTTCACTCCCTATAAAATCAGTGCTGGTAATATTTTTAAAGCATTTAGAAAGAAGTCTGGAAAATGGATAGTGTTCAATAAATGCTGGCTGTTTGCTTCTTGGAGGAGGAAAGTTAAAACAAAAAAAGAAAAAAAAAAAGTCCTAACCAGTTGTCCGCCTTGTGGCAGAAATAAACATCTACCTCTCATCATCACTCCTCTCCAGGCTTTGTACATGTCAGTCACTCTAGTTACACCGGGACAAGGTAACTTCCTGTGATTAATAGTCAGGATAATGCTGTCAGATTACACTTAAAATGTGTTTTATTTTTTGTAAATTAGAGCACTAATGATCTTCTTTAACAACAAAAGCATTCACTTAAACATACCATCTTTTGTCTATGGGCTTTCATTACTTGGGCTGGACTTTGAACTCAGAAAAGGAAAAATAAAAATCAAATGACCTAGTTTCCTCAAAAGAGAAATACAAAAAAATCTAAGAGGGAAAGAGAGAGGGGGGAAAAAAAAGGTGAAATGAGACTTGTGAAACTTAACAACCAGCTACGATATATGGATTTTATATGGATCTTATAAGTTACAACCTCCTTATTTGGAATTTGTAAAACTATATTTATGAGTCAATATGGGAATACTGAATACTGCCTGGATATGGATATCTGATGATAAGGGAATATTCATTTCTTAGTAGTTTCTTTAGAGTTCTGCTTTTTAGGGCTATACCCCAAAATATTTACATACAAAAATAAAAGGATGTCGAGGACTTGCCTCCAAGTAATCTGGGGGCAAAGAAGAGGACCAGAAAGAGGTGTGGTTAAAACAAGACCCAGCCTGAAGGCAGGTACACGTGTACGATACTATTCTACTGTTTCACGTCTGAAATTTTATTAAAAAAAAAAAAAAAAAAAAAAAGGAAGCTTTACAAGACATGCATGTTGATTTTAAAATACCATACATCCCATACTGCATCCATTGTTGGGCCTAAGAAGAAACACAAGGAAGTCTCACAGTCATATCTTACCTTTCTGATACCCTTTCCTGAGAAGATGTGAATACTTTACACTCATTAGCTATGCTGGGAGCAATGAAGGAAGCCAGACCTGTCACCGGTTTCAAGATGAAGGAAAAGACAGAGGTGAGTGAAGAGGTCAGGGAAGCAGCAGTCAACTGGGAAGACCACAATCACGTCCAGTCTTCAGATCTGTGCACCCTAAGGCCTCTTCAAGAGTTAATGGTGATATTGCCCTGTGCCATCAATGGAACCGAAGCCACTCACAGCAAGGTTTTAGAAGCTCCTTAAAAGAACAATCACTACGCTGCCCAAGGCCTCGGAAAGCCAAGCAAATAAACGTGAGACTGTTTTAACACCTACTAAGCACATATTTTCATTCTTACTCATTTCTTTGCAGATCATCTTTACGGTGATTATGAATTTGGGAGGTGAGAGCCAACAGCCAAACTCAGTAAGTAGAAGCAATGAAGAAGGATTTAGGCTTGATTTCTTCTAGGGTCATTACCTCTCAGGTGGTTTATTAGAGGCGTGCGTGTGACAGAAGAAAGGGGAGGGGAAGAGGAAGAATGGGCAGAGGGAGAAGGGGGAGGCCGGCACACGTCACAGACTAAGAAAAAGGTCCAGCTCCTGGTCTGAACTTGGGGACTGCAAAAACATATTCTGAGGCTCCTGTACCCAGGTTATTTTCCTACTTTCACCAAGTAAACAGGAACAAAACAAGGGGAATTCTGTCGATTCCCGACGAAACCACGAGACCAGCCAATATTAATCTTAAATTAAATTAATGCACTTCCTATAGTAATGCAATGTGAACATCAGTGGCCAAGGGGAATTTGTAGTCCTCAAAACCTTAGCCTAATAAGCCTGAGCAAAAGAGTGACCTCATGCCTCCCTTTTACATTCTCACTGTTTGTTAACTATTTTAGAGACAACATATTATACAATGTCATGAGGAACTTGTTAAACTACCTGGAAAAACCAAGCTAAGACAGACTTCAATATGTTAGCAAGTATTATCTCTAAATAATCTTCCCTATTTCTAAAGCAAGTGCTAAGCCGTAACTTGGATCTGTTTTTCAAGACTTTTTTTCTTCCCTTTTTAGTACTGCTGGTTTGTGAAGGGGGAAAAGTTTTCTAACTCACTGATTCATTTCCTCCAAAAGTATGTAAAGCAGATTTTGAAACTATTATCACAGTTATTTACACATCTCATAAACTCTGTCCTTTCTACCCCAAAATGCTATCTTTAAATTGTATGGATATAGTCCTCTGTCCAGAAAAGTCCTCTTACTAGTAGGTAATGATTAACATATAAAATAATTCACCAAAGATTTTATGGCTATAAATGCATTAAAAGTAAACTTCACACATATTGCTTAGGAAAAAAATATTTTTTAACCAGGAAAAAATACTCCAGAATTACTGTGTGTTTATAAAACAATATATGTGGCTCAGAGTTACTTAAAACTGTCAGCATTTATTTAGTAAGCATAATTTTTAAAAAATATGGTAAACTTGGGTCATTATGTATGATTTGTGTGATACGATTTAAATTATAAATTAAAATTTTTAAGGTAAAAGATGGGGTGCATTGTGTTCAGCTTTTAAACAAATCTAAAAGATTTCAAAACACAAAAAAGTCTCAACAAGGGTTGAGGCCTTTGAAAGACAACCAAAATATTCACTATAGGTTTCTGCTATATATTGAAAACTTGCCCTCAGAAAAGACTCTGAGAACTTAGAAAGAAAAAAAAAGTATGTGAAACTGTTTACTATTTCACAGCTCTAAAACTCTAATGGGAAGGCTTCCAAGTATTTACGTCTTTCTCAATATTACCCGATACAGATAGGATAAGAATAATGTAATTGTTTAGTGAAATTTTCAAAAATAAAACTCGTTGAGCCTGATAATAAAACATAGTTAAGATTACGTGTTCCTCGCATTATCAGTACCAAGTAACTCAAATAACAGACCTGATATCAATGCCATACTTTCATTTAGTAATAATTATCATGGTTCTAGAGCCTTTTTGAGTTTTTCAAAGAACTTCTATAGGCATCACACATCTAACTTTCATGGGAACCTCCAGAGGGTAGGCAAGCTTAGAAATTCACACAGTTCTACAAATGAGAAAATTGTGGCTGACAGAGTTAAAGTATGCAACGTCATATATCCCAAAGCTTGCCAATTACAAATACTCACCATTCCAACATTAAAACATTCAAGGCAGGTTTTCATGTGCCGTTACCTGATTGGCCGATTCTCTTTACTGTCAAACAGAGAGAAGATGACCTCAAGCTCCTCTCCCAGGTTAGAACACATGAGGCTCTTCATTTGCACAAAGAGGTGGTGATTGCTGGCCTGTACTGGAGTATCTTTCTTCCGATGTCGGTGCTCCATCTGAAGGACATCCCCAACAACAAGAACATGATAAGCATGGACTGAAGAAAACAATGTGACCCAAAAACTAGATAGCTACAGTATGATTAAGTTGTCCTGTGCCATCATTTTTTTTTTCCTGTGGGTTTGGCATCTATTTGGATGTTACATTCCAAATTTTCCTCCAACTCCTAAAAAAAAAAACCGTGAAGTTTCCAGACCATTAAGGAATCTTGCTTTAATAATTTGGTTTTTGGGGGCGCCTGGGTGGCGCAGTCGGTTAAGCGTCCGACTTCAGCCAGGTCACGATCTCGCGGTCCGGGAGTTCGAGCCCCGCGTCAGGCTCTGGGCTGATGGCTCAGAGCCTGGAGCCTGTTTCCGATTCTGTGTCTCCCTCTCTCTCTGCCCCTCCCCCGTTCATGCTCTGTCTCTCTCTGTCCCAAAAATAAATAAACGTTGAATAATTTGGTTTTTAATCATTAATGTTAAAAGGATACCAACTTGGGGCACCTAGGTGGCTCAGTTAGTTAAGACTCCGACTTTGGCTCAGGTCATGATCTCATGGATTGTGGGTTCAAGCCCCACAATGGGTTTTGGGCTGACATTGTGGAGCCTGCTTGGGATTCTCCCTCTCCCTCTCTCTCTCCCTCTCTCTCTCTGTCTCTCTGTCTCTCTGTCTCTCTCTCTCCCTCTCCCCTGTCTGCCCCTCCCCCACTTGCACTTTCTTGCTCTCTCAAAATAAATAAGCTTTACCAAAAAAAAGAAAAAAAAAAGATACCAACTTATTGAGTAGATCTATGAAGTAAGAAGTTCAAAAGATTCTACTGTTCCCTTATCAGCTTCCAAGGTGAGAACAAATTACTAGTCATCTTTAAAACGGCAGACTAGAAGTGCCTGGGTGGCTCAGTCAGTTAAGTGTCTGACCTTGGCTCAGGTCATGATCTTGCAGTCTGTGAGTTCGAGCCCCGCATCAGGTTCTGTGCTGACAGCTCAGGGCCTGGAGCCTGCTCCAGATTCTGTGTTTCCCTCTCTCTCTCTGACCCACCCTCCTCAAAAATAAATAAACATTAACAAATTCTTTTTGAAAACCAGACTAAATCTGTCTGGTCATTTCACTGATGGCAGTTGAACAACGCAGCTGTCACTTCACATCTGTCATAGTTCAAAGTCCTCTTATGTATACTCAATTGCAAAATTGTGGTAGTTTTCTGAGACAGGCTGTGGCAAGCGATATTCGATCACTAGAGCCAGAAGATATTTCTAACTTGCAGTGGAGCTATGTGGAGGCAGACTGGGAAAGTCAGGGAGATGTCTAAGGGGAAGAGCAGCATCCATATCCATCTCATTTCTGCCCTCAATATGGCTACATGGGCTACACTTGGGAGGCAGAATCAGAAGTGGGAAATAATACGAAATAAAGGAGGAAAGGATTCACCCGTGGTTTCAGGGGTGAAGAGAACATGCGGGTGATCATTCAGGCAACACATACTTGTTAAATGTCTATTATGTGCCAAGCACTGGGAACACACTGATGAGGAAAACCAGAAATAGCCCCTACCTTCACAGATCTTATCTACCAGAGGGAACAGACATCAGCAAAATCATCCCACATACAGATGGAAAAATACACTGTGACGAATGGGAGGGAAGAACCAGATTATCATGAACATCTATAAGGAAGCAATCTGCCTTTGCATCCGGGCAGTCAGAGGAGGCGTCTTGAGACAGTGATACTTTGGCCAAGAGCCGAAGAATGAGCCGGGCCGAAGAACCATCTAGGACAGTGCTTCTCAGACTATGTAGAGAAAAAAACCAGCTTGTTCTCCCCTCAATCTACTATAAACAGATACTTTTTGTTTCTAAACCTTTACTCACCATTTTTGTACTTGGACCAACTACAAACAGTTCATGGTCCAGCTAGTTCATGGACCACCTTTGAGGAGAACTGATTCAGGGTAAGAGCATGGGGAAAACATACACAAACACTTGTGTATTCACAGAACAGGTGCTAAGAATGTGGAGGACTTTTGCTTTCCTAACAAAGACTTACTAATGACCACCTCTTTTGGGTGACCTGACAAAAAAAAAAAAAATAGCTCAGGAATTAACTCCATAGTAATGAGGTAATATCCTTTGCTTATGGTTAAGGTACCTAATTCTGTACATTAGTTATCCTTTTATGTTTCTTAGTTCAATAAGTGCTGACTGACCAACATTTGAAAGGAAAAATATGCCATCTAAACTTACAGTTGTAAATGTAACAATGAAATTACCATGATTTTTTCATGCTTTTATCTTTAATTTGAACTACTCAAAAAGTAAACAGTTTAAAAACCCAATTAACCAAATGCATCTGTAATCACTGTATACTCAACAGGTACAATGGACGTCTCTCTGTGAAAGTGAAGTTAAGTACACTTTCTTGTAAAGTGCACCTCAGCATTGTGTTATGTGTTAGTCATAATTGCTAGAAAAAGCTTCCTGCAGAGAAATATTCTATCAGTAAAAAAAAAAAAAAAAGGCATAAGCATTGTTTTCTGAGAAGGCTGCTCTATATTGCTCTTTCAAAATTCTTTTTCAACAGATCAAAAGAAGCATCATACATTCACATAACTACATCTCTTTAACTCACAGAGAGCCTTTTTATTTTCTGAAAAATGCTAACTATCTACTGGTATACTTAAAAGTTCAGGGTAATACCGCACCAAGTACCGTGAACAAATGAATGACTACCAAAGACTAGAGTGGGAAAAACAGGCATAAAAAAACCTTATTTAAATAAAGGACCTCAAGGAGTTGTCTGGTCTTCAAATAGCACAGAGTTCCTAGCATCAGTCATGACATTCACTAAAAACTAAGCCCTGGCAGGGGGGGAGGGGGAGAAAGCTCCTTTACTCATGCAAGGAATTCAATATATCTAGATCAGTGGTTCTCAACCTTGGCTGCACTTTAGAATCACCAAGAGAGCTTTTAAAAAATACTTATGCATAGGACCTATCCCAGAACAATTAAATTAGAATTTCTAGGGGATGGGGGAGCCAAGAGAGTGATAGTTTTAAAAGCTCCCCGGGTGATTCTAATGTGCAATGAGGGTTGAAAACTATTGATTGAGATCATATGCTAAGACATGCAAATCACAGCTGACTGAAAAATGCATTGTTGCATCTTCTGTGCAGTTACTGCCTTGCAACCTTGGATCTTTGCATGCATGCTTGTAATAAGCCTGCCTGCTTCCACCCTGATTATGCACATGTGACATGTGTCCTCACAAATTGCACTAAAGTCCCCCCTCCCTTCACCCACCACTGTTCCAGGTCTGGAAGAGATTTGGACTTAAGTAGGTTATGATTATTTATCTCTTGGAAACTCACTACTATGGAGAAATGCTAAAAATATCTCTGTGAAAACAGTATTACAAAAACAAAATTAAAAAGGCATGTTCACACATCAAGGGCGATAATTTGGCAGTTGTAATAAACAGACAAAAATCCATCTCAGAAATAATTTATGGTTAAAAGGCACCTATCAGTTACTCTAAATGTGCTTACAGTTTAACCAGATTTTTGATTAGGAAAGAAAAAGATTCATTCCAAAGATTTATTTAAGGTATGCAAATTTTGTGTCCTCATATAATGTATAAATTACTGGGTGAATGGTCTATACCATGGTTTTTCAACTTCAGCATTACTGATAATTTGGGCAGGATATTTCTGTGTTGTGGGGCTGTCCTGGGTTTTGTGGGATGTTTAGCAGCTTTTTCTGACCTCTACCCACCAGCACCTCTCCTCACCCCCATCCCACCTCATCTCCATTTGTGACAACCAAAAATGTCTCCAGACATTGACAAATGTCCCCTGCTCTCTGAGAACCATTGGTCTATACACTAAGGATCACAAAGCAAGCAGCTAACATGATCTTATAAAACCAAGAAAGGTTCATAAAAAGATACTCTGCATGCACAGATAACCAGAGAATCTAGCTACGGTTCTCTTTATTTATAGAAGTATTGAGATCTGGCCTTTGGCGGAAAACCAAAAGTTCCAAGTGGACATATGTTAACACTGTGAGGTTTAGCATGTGTTAACTGCTTAGATGAACACAATCGGGTGAGAAGGGTCTGCTAATGGGCTATCAAAAACCTAAAGCAAGACTCCCCCCCCCCACCCAATGATAATGTATGGATTTAGTAAGGTGCAAACACTTGTGTTTCAAATAGAACATGGAGAAGACATTTAAAAGACAAAAAACAACCTCTACTGTATGCCAAGGCCCTTGATCCCTAAGAGACAATAAACAACAACAACAACAACAACAACAACAACAAAAAGGGTTTGGTGGTGATACCTGCAAAATTCTTCCTGGTAAGGAAGTCACTCACTCTATGTTACCTGCAGGAAAAGACCAGTGCTATGGAAAATGTGAAGTATTGCTACACCAGGATATAAACAGAAACCTGAAGCTTGAAGGTAACATGTCCTTCTGAAGTTTATAATAATTTGCATTTTTCTTGGGCTATTGTTTGCTTTAGAAACAGTAAAATACAACCACTACTGGGAGAAATTTCATGTAAAATCACAAATGAAGAGTTTGGGCTAGGTTTTGAGGTATTAAAAATGAAAAACACCCTCGAATGGTGGTCACTGCTCATCAGCAGCAGTCTCTTCCACCTGTGGCAGTCATTGCTGGTCCATCCCAGTCCAGGTAAGACCCTAGGGTCCTATCAACATAGCACTCCTGGCACCACCACTAACAAATTAGAATTTTGAAAGAGAAGAAGTCAATTTGCCATCCCGTAGAAGACACAAAATGAAAGGAACAAAGATACAATTACACACACACAGAGAATCAAACTAGAAAAAATAAAATGTATTTGCCTAAGACATTATTAGTTGCTTATCAAATATTTGATATTCCTAGCAAAATGTGGAGATGTGACTAGTATGATCTGGCCAGTGAAATGGAACTGCAAATGTTGTGTGGAATTTCCAGCAAAGCTCCCTTCAAGTTGTTGAACTGAGCAGAACCTACCTCTTTTCTACTGCTGGAGAGTGGACGTAATGGCTACAGCTCTTGCAGCCATATTATACATTCAAGTATCCTTGATGACGGAAGCCAAGTACTTTATAACAGAAAAATAAGAGCCTGTATCACTTTTGACACCATGAAAGCACATACAAGCCCAGAACTTCCTGCCTGTTGGCTTGTATATTGTGAGAAAGAAAGAAATTTGTATTATGTCGAAGCTTCTATTATTTATTTCATTGGCCACAGCCAGATCTAGTCTTAACATTTACCATATAAGGTATCAATTATTCTTGCCACTTTGCCTAATAAGGATGAAATAAAGGTGAACGAAGCATGAAAATCAACTAAATGCTTAGGTGCTCTGGCAACATTAACTGCCAAGGAAAGGTATTTTACATTCATTTCTTATTTAATCTTCATAACAAATATGGCAAGAATTATTTCCTTACTTAATAGACGAAGAAATTGAAGTTTTGAGAGAGAGACTAAGCAATCAGCTCAAGACCACAGATCTGGTAAAGGGAAGAGAAAAAATTCACATCTACTTTTTTGGATCTATACCCACTGGTCTTTTCATAATACCATAACAACCTCAAAAATAGTGTGAGTGATTGCTTATTAAGTACAAAGCACTGTACAAGACTATCTTGGGCATAACAGATGAAGTATAAGACAGTGCCCACTCTGAAGAAACTTCAAATTGAGTGAGATTAAAAAACAGAAGTGAGAGACAAATTTGATGCTTAATGAGTTAAATAAAACAACTAAAATAAAGATGTCTCATTAAAGGATATGACTGGCAAATCAATTAAACTCATTTTATTTGTTATACAAGCTAAGAATTAGTGATAATTTTACCTTGGAAAACTCTTATTTTGTCTCCTTCCTCTTTCGCTGCCTCCCTCCAATTAACCTTTAACTGTGTTTTTGCTATGTACCCAATATTCTGCTTAGCACTGATGCCACAAACTTCCTGCTTCTTTTTTTTTTTTTTTTTTTTAATTTTTTTTTTTTTCAACGTTTATTTATTTTTGGGACAGAGAGAGACAGAGCATGAACGGGGAGGGGCAGAGAGAGAGGGAGACACAGAATCGGAAACAGGCTCCAGGCTCCGAGCCATCAGCCCAGAGCCCGACGCGGGGCTCGAACTCACGGACCGCGAGATCGTGACCTGGCTGAAGTCGGACGCTTAACCGACTGCGCCACCCAGGCGCCCCCAAACTTCCTGCTTCTTGACTCGCAAAGGTCAAGGTGTACCACCTTTGGCACAAAGGTGTGCCACATGAGACATCACTCTCAAGAAGCTCAATGTGAAGGAAATTCTCTACAAAAAAAGAGAACTAATTCCAACTGATATAATAAAGTGTAGATAATCCAAACAGATGAGTGACTAAGGAAAAAAAGTGGCACAAGAATTGCTTTCTATGATCAGACATTAGCCCTAATGGGCTTACTGATGATTTTTCCTCTCATTTTTCAGATACAGATAATCTCAGGCGAAGAAAATCCCAGTATTCTATGAAGAATATTGTAAGCTTGGGAAGCTATCCAAAAGAGGCAGGATCTTGCAAAAGGTACTCCTTTGAGCATCACTGTAAGATGCATGGAGCTTTGGCCTTTGAAAGCCCTTCCCAAACACATTTTTCTTTTATTGGGGGTTTTAAAAGGGCCTAGTTAATATCAAGAGATTAGTTAATTTTTTATGCAAGTATTAAGAATAAAAGGCTAGGGGTGCCAGGGAGGCTCGGTCGGTTGGACATCCAACTCTTGATTTCAGCTCAGGTCATGATCTCATGGTTCAGGGGTTCAAGCCCCACATCAGGCTCTGCGTTGATGGTGTGGAGCCTGCTTGGGCTTCTCTCTCTCTCTCTCTCTCTCTCTCTCTCTCTGCCCCTCCCCTCTATCTCTCTCTCTCAAAATAAACATTTTCAAAATGCAAATAATGCTCTATGTATAAATGAACAAATGTTCTATGTATAAATGAATAAAAAATGCCCTCTCTCTCTCACTCTCTCTCAAAATAAATAAATAAACACTGAAAAAAAAAAGAATACAAGGTTAAATACAAGGTAGATTGGACTAGATTTGGGGAATCTAGATGCCAAGTAAATAAGTGAACCTTAACCTACCATGTAACTAGAAGAAAACTCAAGTCACAGGTGATTCCATGATGGACAATATGATCAAATATCTTAGGATTATTACCAGACTTTAGCACTTAAGATGGATTAGGGTCTAGGAGGGGTGGGGGTGACACCAGCAGTTGCAGACAATGGAGGAGACACTTTCTATGGTATTTGGGCATAGTGGTAACGGGAGGACCGAGTGGGGTAACATGTTGGGGATCAATAACTGGATGTCATTAGTCACAGCCCTGTTGTGAAACACACAGATAAATATGTATGACTTGTAGGCATTTCACTAGATTAATGAAACCTACAGAGATGTGCAAAAGAACTTAAAACTTCTTTAGTTTTACTTCCCAGTATTTAAATGTTGAGAGCTCAGCAGAGCACATCATGTGATTCTCAAACAGGGAAAGTACCTCGGTTTTTTAACTTGGGGCATGGTCACCTCAGCTCTCAATTCTCTACTTGCTCCAAATTGAACTTGGAACATCCTGTTCTTACAAAATCAATCAAGTACGAAGAGTGCCATGGAAACCACAAAATTAGCAGTGAGGTTATGAGCCAAGGTTTCCTGTACCTACCAATCGGTAGAGCTCTGTAATGCTGATGTCCTCTGGATCCACCATCGCATACTCCTTCCTAGGCACCAGGTCCAGTCCCAGTTGCCTAGAAAACACATTGCAAAAGTTTGGGGGAAATGTCATTTCTACAGAAAATATTTAAAAAATCATCATCTTTACTGTATCACCCTGAAATTAGATATGTCACCCACCATGCTTCTTTCTCTCATACTTTTCACCTTGTATTAACTTTTACCGCTGATGGAGTATCTAGCATAGCTAAATGGGTCCCTGGACATAATTTGAGAAACACAAGATGACAAAGGCAGGTATATCAGGGGAATGGACTGGCACCAGAGGCCTTGATGCTGTGTGGTGGGGAGCCATGAGCACCCCACAAACTATCACCACAGGAACCATTCCACCTTGGACTGGGATAGAAACAAGAACAAGGCATAATTTTGTTCTAGAAACTGGAGTTGAGAAGAGGGGAGGTTGGCCTTTAGGACTATACTCGGCACTAAAATACCTAGTCATATCCAGAGCTAACATATTTCTAATGTGGATCTCTGGCAACACGCGTGCAGTCCTCAGTCACAGCGAGTTCTAGGGTCAGTTATTAGGAGAAACTCATAGTTTTAGGCCTGGGGCGGCGAAACAGTTTGATCTCTTGTGTTAGGTGACCGCACATGGCTTACTGCTGAGAAGTGTTCTAAGATTATACATCCAGCCTCAGCAGGACCAAGGATTTGTGATGTCCTACCAAAGAGAGAGGAAAGGAAGTAAAACTGCCGGTTTCCCTCTGGTGACCTCGGTTAACATACTGGTCCCCAGGGACACCACTTTACTACACTGATATCAACGGTCTATCATTCTATTCCTCTACTTAACCAACCATGACCATCCCAAAGGTACCATGATGGCTTTGCAATGCCCTCGAGATCAAGGTCAAGATACTGTGTCTCCCCTAGGCTCCCATCAGTTACCCCATTCCAGGTCTCACATGTAATTCTTGGAGGATAATTTGATCTCTGTCCCTTTCACAACATTATTCTAACATGGATGCCTTCCGCCATGGCTTTTCCAGTTACGAAACCACAGCTTCTCACTTGTGGGTTAAAAAAAGAAAAAAAAAAAGGGAAAAATCCTGAAATTCTGTACCTTCCCCCAAAAGTCAATGGAGGTTTCATGAGTAGAATTTATTAGTTCTGCACTAACTTCAAACCAGGCACTGACCCAGCTACCCTGAGGGACAGTTGTTCTCAAGATTATACATCTGTGACCTTCTTGATGGCACTAGTTGTCTTAGACATGACAAAAAGTTTGATTTTTTTTCAATTATGTTTCTCTTTGAGGAACTTAAAAAACACACTCCCATTCTCTAATTTTTGTTGAACTTTCAAATCACAAACAGCACTATGATTGATTCTTAAAATAACCATGTCTCCCTGTTATGGACTGAATATGTCCTCCCAAAATGTTTTTGTAGGAGTCCAATAAGACCAACCCCATAATGACTATATTTGGAGACATGGACTATAAAGAGGTAACGCATGTTACATGAGGTCCCAAGGGTGGGGTCCTAATCCAATAGGACTGGTGTTCTCATAAGAAGAATACACAGATTTCTCTCTCTAGGCAGGTACAGAGGATAGGTCATGTGAGGACACAGCAAGAAGGCAGCTGTCTGCAAGCCGGCAAGAAAGCCCTCACCAGAAGCTGAAATTGCTGGCACCTTAAACATGGACTTCTAGCATCCAGAATTGTGAGGAAATACATGTGTGGTTTAGGCCACCCAGTCTATGGTATTTTGTTATGGCGGCCCTAGCATACTAACACAGCCCCCTTGGTAGACCTCACCAGGGGTTCTGATAGGGTCTCTTTCCCATTCTCTACCCGCTCCCAAGAGAGAACCACTGCACTACAATGTTAAGGCATCGTTTGACACCAGGTCAGTATTGCTGGGGGAAGATTATCTAGCAAAGGAAAGAAGATTTATGACCACATATGAATCATGCCACCTACCTCACCCACAACTCCTATGAGAAACTGTCCCACCCGTATTCTTTACTGGGAGGCACGCAGAAGACCTGAGGCTGTCTAGTCATCTGACCATCTCCCCTTCCCAAGCAACACCTGACTGGCCGACACATAGGCGCCTGACCTGCAGGCAAATAATCCTTGGGCTGGCCAGTAGCTTTAAGAGGCTGGTATAAAATGCTCAGTCTAAAGAGGAATAATAGATACTGGCTTTCAATGAGATTCCTTCTTTGAGTATTTGGACCTAGAAATTCAGAGCATCAGCCATGTGACATGAGGAAGAAAAGATATGTGAAGAGCAGCTGATCTACATCACTATAGAATGAATAAAGACCAACTCGAGCTGCACAGGTTCTGGAGCAGGTATGAAGTCCAGAAACCTCCTGGGCTTTGGGCCCCAGAAGTCTGTAACCTGCAAGTCTCTTTCTCTCATAAGGCTTGGATGTTGAACTTCTGGCTTCCTGGAGTCCCAGCTATGTGAATAGAGTTTTATCTGTTTCTATTTTGTTTTGTTAATTCCTAGGTATATCCTTAGAATAATTCTCCGGGGAGCCCGGGTGGCTCAGTCGGTTGAGCATCCGACTTCAGCTCCGGTCATGATCTCGCAGTTTATGAGTTCGAGCCTCATTGTCGGGCTCTGTGCTGACAGCTCAGAGCCTGGAGCCTGCTTCAGATTCTGTGTCTCCCCCTCTCTCTGCCCCTTCCCTGCTCGTGCTCTGTGTCTCTCTGTCTCTCAATAATAAATAAATGTTAAAAAAAATTTTTTTTTAAAAGAGTAATTCTCCCACTGTTTGGTTTCTTAGCTCAGAGAACAGGATCAGGGTAGGGCTTTAAAACCTCTAAGAAGGGAGTGCCTAGGTGGCTCAGTCGGTTGAGTGTCCAACTTTGGCTCAGGTCATGAGCTCACAGTTCTTGGGTTCGAGCTCCATGTTGGGCTTTGCACGGACAGCATGGAACCTGCTTCGAGTTCTCTGTCTCCCTCTCTCTCTGCCCCCCCCCTACTCATGCTTTCGCTCTCTCTCTCTCTCTCATAAACATTTAAAAAAAACTTTAAAAACAATAAAAAGAAATGAGGCAAAGTGGGAAGGGAGAAAATGGAAAAAGAACTCTCAGAATACAGGAAGCCAGAGTGGGGAGGGGAGGGTCAAGTTCTATATCAATGCAGTCATTAAATTGTTCCTGGACATCAGGAAAGAAGGATGAATGGATTCTCCCTCCCATATGATCTTAGCAGGAAAGTCAAAGGACAGCACAGGATGCTATGGGGAACAAAAACAGGTACCATTATTTTAACTCTGATGCCTCCAGGTGAGAACACTTCTTTTCATGGCCCTGTTAGGGAATAAAATGAGTATCTCCTCCTCCTCTTCTCAAGCATCCCATATCCTAAAGGCTTCCCTTTACCACTCTTCAGCAGTGTGATAGATAACTTGAGATTGAACATTCTTTTTTGTTTTTCCTAAAAGGAGACAGAAGTTTACTGAATATACCACAAGGGAGTGGCAGGCAGGACAGCAAACGAGAGGCTGTCCACCAAGATCGAACATTCTTAACTTGTGTTCATCCAGAGATCTACATGCTGACATATAATTTTGTAGGACAGTATGATCGAGTTTAACATTGAATAGAATTATCTGAATTTGCTTTTCATTTAGCACTATTCAATAAGAAAACTAATTTATACTTATAAGAATAAGGTAAATGCACAATCTGTGCACTGTAAATTGTTTTTAAATAACTGCTCAAAGAAAATAAAATGAGACCTCAGAAAATTCATGAATTTGAGGATGAGCTATATAAATTATATTGCTCGTTTTCATGCATCCATGTTTTACCAACTTACCATAAATTAGCCACAGAACTGCCCAAAGTACAAGCTGGAACTTACGTGAGTCAAAACTGAGTCATGATTCAGTCATAATTAATGTTTTTCCCTCTGTCATCATCTTTCTTCCTAAAACTGAAAAAGTATCATCTTCTTGCCTGTTCTATATTTCCAAGTTATTTTTGATAAACTACTTCATCCAACTTTCTTCCTATTTACAAACTACTTTTTAAACTTAGACCACCATAATGACTAAGAGCCAATATAATTCAGTGAAAACTCAAAGTTTTTTTCAAAATAAAAAAAGAAACACATGATAGACAGTATGGGTCCCCTTCCAGCAACCATTAGATCTACCCTGCCCAGGCTGCCTCATCTCACAACACAAGACTGAAGGCTCAGCACAAATGGCTGCCAAGCTCTGTTCCTCAGGAAACGTTGTGTGTTTGGAATCATGTTGCCCTGGAGCGAAAAGACCCTTGGACCTTATCGAGTTCAACCTACTCCTTCCATGGATGAAGAAAGTAAAGTCAAGAAGGGCTCAGGAATTTGCCTCACGTCTTAAAAAAGCAGCGTTCCTAGTTCAGTGTCTTGTTGCCATTCCATACCTCGGGTTGTTTACACCCCACAGGAATGAATCTCCTAGAGATAAATAAATTAGGGCTACCATACTGGTCATCTGTAAAAAGGCTGAATGGCACATCTTGCTCAACAAAACAGCAGAAGGACTCTGGGTGAGAATGAGATTTAAAATGTGTTAGCAGGTTCATATGTTCATACCTATATTAGGTCATATCTTGGCAGAATCAAAAGTGAATTCTGAGGGGTGCCTGGGTGGCTCAGTCAGTTGAGTGTCTGACTCCTGGTTTCAGCTTCAGGTCATGATCCCAGGATCGTGGGATCAAGCCCCTAGTCGGGCTCTGCGCTGACAGCGTGGAACCTGCTTAGGATTCTCTCTCTCTGCCCCTCCTCCACTGTGCATGCATGCTCTCTCTCAAAATAAATAAATAAACATTTTTTAAAAAGATGTTGGCAAGGAGAAAGGGGAACACTTTTGCACTCCTGGTAGGAATGCAAACTGGTGCAGTCATTCTGGAAAACAGTATGGAGTTTCCTCAAAAAATTACAAATAGAACTACCCTATGAGCCAGCAATTGCACTACTATGTATTTACGCAAAGGATACAGGAGTGCTGATTCAAAAGGGCACATGCACCCCAATGTTTATAGCAGCACTACTGACAATAGCCAAATTATGGAAAGAACCCAAATGTCCATCAACTGATGAATGGATAAAGAAGATGTGGTGTGTATGTATATATGTGTATATATATATATATTGGAATACCACTCAGCAATCAAAAAGAATGAAATCTTGCCATTTGCAACAACATGGATGGAGCCAGAGTATATTAATGCTAAGCGAAATAAGTCAGCCAGCCAGAGAAAGGTGAATATTATGTGATTTCACTCAGATGTGGAATTTAAGAAACAAAACAGATGAACATAGGGGAAGGGAAGGGAAAATAAGATAAAAACAGAGGGAGGCAAACCATAAGAGACTCTTAAACATGGAGAACAAACTGAGGGTTGCTGGAGGCGTGTTGGGTGGGGGATGGGCTAAATGGGTGATGGGCATGAAGGAGGGTACTCGGGATAAGCACTGGGTGTTATATGTAAGCAGTGAATAGATGAATTCTACTCCTGAAATCATTATTACACTATATGTTAAATAACTCGGTTTTAAATAAAATTTGAAAATTAAAAGTAAAAATAAAAAAGAATAATTAAGAAAAAGTGGCTTCTGATAAAATAATTTCCTATGCTCAGAGAAAAAAGCACACTAGTTTCAAATCAGTTTTTCCAGATTCAGTAAGAAGCAAATTTATCTGTGGTATATGCCCGGCCATTTTCTCCTTTTCTGCCTGCCTTTCTTTCATTCTGTAGTCCTAAGATCCTTTCAAGGTCCAAACAGCAAATGGGGACTTGGGGAGAGGAAAGGAAGGAGGACATGACCAAATATGACATTGAGGGATCTTTTAACTTCTTTCAACAAGCCTAGGATCACAGTCAAAGCTTATTCTAATTTCTCACTCACATATTAACATTCATAACATGAGCCTTGATTAGAGCTTTAAGTGATGAGATTTACCACAGTGCTTGGCTGTTATTTTAGATTAGTCACTTAGAGTTTTATTTAAAAGTAAATCTTGGTCTGCTTTTTACGGAGTTCTCCCAAGCAGCTCCTCAAAGAGCCTAATATATACACACAGGCAGAATTAGGGCAATAATGAATGCCCCACCGGTGCACCTGTTTTAAGACTTTTAATGGGAGCTGTTAGCATTAGTGTCTCCCTCCAGATTACTCTGGTGACATATTACCATGGTACGGAAGTGGTATATATTAAAAGCAAATACACATGCCAAACCCAAAGCCTATTTTTAAATAAGACCTATTTAGCAGAAGCCATATCTGGTTGATCCCTGTAAACATTTCATATTCTGTGAGCACATGCATGCCATCTGACCTCACAGGGCACTAGAGAACAAACAACTTCCTGTCGCCCTTACCAGCCCTAGAGGATGCGGTGCTCAGCTCTACCAGTGACAGTCTGCACTAAGCACACAAATGGAAAAAAGCTGAAAAAGCCCCATATGGTGTTTTCTGGAGATATTACCAAGTAGTGGCTCACAACTAAGTGGCATCTGTCACCAGAGACACCCTCCATCCCCCGTGATGGACAGTACTCACTCATTGCCCCAGTCCAGGCGGGCAGTAATGTGGCGCTTCACATCCTTCATCCGGTCATGGGTCAGATGGCCCACCAGCACCTGCCGCCGCAGATCCAGGATTTCATTCATGATGTGCCACAGCCGGTGGAAGAGATCGCCTTCATTTCTCTGGGAAGGACAAAAATGTGGAATCGGTGGTCAGTCCCCATAGTGAGTTGTGAGGTAGCCGTGGAGGAAAGGGAAGGCTAATTCCTGCTTATTACCCTCTCTGCGCTTGACAGATTCTCTGTCAACAGACACCTCTCCCCTCGTGTTGTCAATTACATTTGCCACTCTACACGCTTTCATCTAGGTTCACGATGCTGCTCTTCTGCCCAAGAGTGTACCTCACTTCTAAGACTCCCCAGCACAGACAGCGTCCTCACTACACCTCTGTACCCGGAGTCTAAACACCCTGTCTCCCCTTCCATCTCAAACTATCCTTTCTGTAGCTCTCTCCCAATGCTATGTCCTTCAAGGCTCCACCTGAATTCCACTTCTGTCAGGAATCTTCCCTGATAACTTTTGCCCATGTTCTCATCCCCCTTCTCTGAACTGGCTGCATACAATTAAGGCCAATTCAGAGGAAAATACTGTTTCCTAATTATTTCTTGCATGTTGCTCTTAATGTTTACTGTATTTCCCATCATAAGCTGGGTACACCGAGGGCTCTCAGACTCATTCACTGCTACTCTCTGGTCACTAGTCAGACCTCTAAAAAAAAAAAAATAGTGTTTTCCCTCTTACTTGTTAAACATTCATGTAGATTAAAGATATTCTCCCCTGAGAAATTCATTAAGCAAGGCGGCTTAATGTAAGGAAGACGGGTTAAACTCCTGGCTTCAAATCCTGGTTTGCTACTTACTAGTTTTATAGGCCTTGCGAGTGTGTTTTGTCATCTGTGAAAGAGAGACAGTATGATCTCCCCGTAAGGTTGTTTTGTGGATTGGAGACAATGATTTTGAAGAGAGCAGTACAGCACAGTGACACAGAGCACAGATTCGGGATCCCAACTCATTAACCTGCATTCCAGCTTTGCCATTTTCTGGCTGAAAAACCTTTGGCAATTAACCTCTTTGTGTGTATTTTCTTATCTGTAGAAGGAGTATCATAATAACTACCTGGTAGGGTCACAGTAAAGATTAATGAGTTCATATACTAAAACTGTGAGAATAATGCCTGGCTTAGAATAAATATCACGTAAACGTTGGCCGTTATTAATATGGCTTGATCCAGAATAAGCCCTCTACAAATATTGTGTCTTTACCAAAAGCTACTCTACATCTCTTACCCATGTGCTTAGGGCAAAAACCATTTCTCAGTATCTGCCCTTCATCTTTCTTAACCAGAAGCTATGCTTTAACTTTCTACTCAAACATCAATACAGGACATTAAAGTATTGAGATTTTCATATATCTGAAGTTCTCTACAATGATAAACTTCTAGAAATATCAAAGTTCTGTGTGATGGGTAGGTACAGAGGCTCAGTCAGAACACATTTTTCTAATTTTATTTAAAAAAAATCATGACATGTCTTCTGCCTTATCAATACTTGCTGACTTAAAGTGTTTTAATGCACTGTGCAGGCTAAACAAATGTGCTGGCGAAACACGAAGCATTCTCCATAATACTATCCCTGGTCTTCTGAGATACAAATAATCACACTCCTAACTCCTAAAGCACTCCATTGAGCTTGCTCTTCTATTCTCACTCTTTACTCATGTAATACACACCCATACAAGTCATTAAAGGGACACTGTAATGCAATCTTCTAGTAATTCACTGCTCAGTGTCTGTGTTTTCCACGTGGTGTAAGCTCCCAACCACAGACACCGTGTCTGTCTTGGGCAGCCCCAGCCGCTGGAGAATGAATGAAAAAATAATGTGATTTATAGGAGGTCATATACTGTGGATCCTGAGAGGTAGATTCTGTTTAGGTCATGGGAAACAATCAGGGAAGATCAGGAAAACCTTGAGGATGTCAGTGGTCACGAGGAAAGGTCCACTAGAGTCAAAGAAAGTACATAAGGAAGATATATAATAAGTCAAGTCTTGTGCAGGAAAATGGAGAGGCAGCTCCCTCTTGAAGTGACTGTCACAGGGCGAGAGTCACCTTCCCTGCTCTTGGGGAAGGTGTTTTGTAGTCGTGCAGTAGGATGGGCTTAATTTTCTAATGATGTCCCCTTTAGTACCTAAGTTTAAGAGAACGCTAAGATGAGAAGGAAGCTGGTTCCCTCAGAAAAATGAAAACCAGCTGGTCAGCTCTCCCTTTAGGAAAACGGACATACCTCAGCCCTGAGCAGCAAAGCTGCTCTCCTAATGTGTGGAACCAGTACCTATCTGGTCTGGCAGCTAGTCATAAAATGATGATTCTTGAAAAACTGGACAGTTATGAAGACTATTTAGAAACATCAAAAATCCTCTTGATTTAACAGTAAATGAAAAGGGTAGGGTAAAATATTAAACACCTGGAACAAAAGATTATCTGTAAGTTCCTGCAATGCATCAGAAATGTAGCCAAAACTGAACTGTGGGTATTGTCGTGTTTTAGGAATGGGGAAGTTCTCATTTGCCTCAAAATTAAAAGAGCATAGGTTCTGGGGCAGCAGATCTACCTTCAGACTCAAGTTTCACCAGTTAGAGTGGGACCCTGAATAGGTTATCTCTGATAAGATTCGGGAATAAAAACAATCTGGCAGAGCCCCAGGGAAAAAAGATATAAAATATTGAGACAAAGGCCTGCACAGAAGTACTTAGTAAAAGATGGCTGCTGTATTTCTCCTAAGCTTTTTGTGGTTACGTTCCTGATATTTTATTAAGTGATGTTTTAAAGAATATTATTTAGGCTCTTACCAATGATATTAAAAAGAGCAACTAGCACTTCTTAAGTATTTACCATGAGCTTTTAAGCTAAATGTTCTACTACTATTAAGTCTATCTCATAAACTGCTTACAATTTACAAGATATTATTATCCTCATCAAACATCTTCCAGTGGAGAATCCGGGTGCCTTAAAAAACACTGGAAAAGAACATGGATGCTCAAGTATGATGAATCTGAACTAAAACACTGGGCTTGAAACACTCTTATCAGGAAGAGAGAAACCAAAAGGCCCAACATAAATAGCCAAGTCAACCTCATGTTCAAGGTCAAAAATCTGCTTTCTCCAGGTTAAACTTCATATTTGTTCCTAACATAACAGACTACCATGCCAGTATCTGGGGGAACTTTTAAATAACTTTCTCTCCATCTCCATTACTCAGGACATTAAAAAGGTGGAAGGTTACTCCTAGAGCTTACAACACAGAGATTTTTTCAAGCCAATCAAGTATGTCCCCAAAATAGATGCCTGCAACCTGAAAACCAGGTAAAAATAGCTAGATAAGGCAGAATCAAGAGGAAATTCAACTTTGTTCCCCACAAGCAGCCTCATAAAAGGGAAAGTGCTGGTGCTCTAGCTCCACAAATGGATGACACTTACACTGCCATTATTTTTATAACTCATACATTGGGTATTTAAATGATGCAATGACCTGAACATTTCAGATAGTTTCATTTCCACGTTAATATTATGTACAATGTTATGTTCAGTGAAATAATACTTGGATTTTATATTCTTCCTATTAAAAAAAAAAAAAAAAAAAAAAAAACCTTAAAGGGAGATCTGCATTTCCTTTGCTGCCTCTCAGCACAGAGCCCCTGAGTTCAGTTATCTTGACTTTGCATTTACCTCATTCCAGCAAAGCTTAGACTGGCATTTCATCTCAGACTGCCCTGTGGATTTTAGTAGTGAGTCCTAAAGCCACCAGCTCTAGGAGGGCATGGTCAGAGAAATCCAACATCAAAAGGGGTTTTATTTTTAAGATTTTCTTGCTTCAGTGAAATATCCTATTGCATTTTATATGTAACAGACAATAAAAACTGTCATTCTGTGCCAATGTCCTTCACTAATTTGGATTTTCCCTTTGACAAGCTGTTTCAAATCATTTTGTCAGGCTAAGTACACCTTTGTATTTTGAACACATCCCCTCAAATGATTAAGCTGTTCTATAAATGTCTTTGAAAATAAAAGGAGAAATAGCATTCATCTTCCTCAGACATGTTCAGAGATCCAAAGTGAGAGCCCTAGATTCACCTAAGAATCCACACTCGGCCATTTTCCAGCTGCTTGGCTCAGAGCAAGTACTGTACTTCACTCTCTGCCTCATTTTTCTCATTAGTAAGCTGGGAATGATCATGGTCACAATTTCCTTGAGTGGTTGTATGGATTAAATGAGATAGTGCATATAGAGTACTTGTACAGGGTTTGCAACACAGTTAAGCTCTCAATAAAGACAATTTGTTAAAATAAGTAAATACGTACATAAAAACATAACCCCCAAACATGGACCCCCTCCCTTGTTTTCAAGAAACATTCCTTTCCCTTATATATTTAGAATATTCTTGTTCATTCTGCCTAAGGAGTCTATCATTTTCAGTACACTTGAATCATTTACAGAAAATTAGAATAAAATGCCACCAATACTCCAATTGCACTGAAAAGGAATTTCTTTTTCTTTGAAGATCAAAAATACTCAGAAAGCCTAACACAAGTTCCATGTAAACCATTCTATTTGATTAGATGCCAGAAAAATCATGTTTTACATTCCTACAGTTTGAATAAGAACTCACAAAACACATGATTAGTGGACACACAGATTACAACAAGACTATGTCTTGTAAGGCTCTGTATCTCCAATTTCTGAAGGAGTACAAGTGCCTCAGAGCAGGTGCTCAATTATTAGTCAGTGCTTACCCTTGTTCAAGTATCCTTAAAACAATTCTCTATCCGAAAAACTATGCCATTAAAAAGTTACCACATAGAGCTGTTTCCACATGGTTCCCCAGTCTCTTAATGTCGATGTCATTTCTGTTATAACAGAGTCTTCAGTGGGAATAACCATTTCAAATTGTCTGTGAAATTAAAAAAGAAAAACAAAGTATGCAGGTCGTTATCATTGACAATAATTTTATTTTAAATCCTCTAAAAGATAAAACTAGAAAAGGAAACTGCCTAATTGTTTTGGGTTCTGCACACAGTAATCAGGATCTTATCATAGACCTGTGTGAGGGATGTCATGTGGGTTATGGCACTGCAATACCAAAATGACCACCCACTTCATCAACGTCAACTTTGAAGAGTGTGGTAGGAAGCAACATTAACAGAAGAGTTCTGCTCCAGCCACAATTTGACCGCTGAACAACTCATTTAACCTCCCCAAACCCAAAAGCCTTCATGTAACATGAGGTCACCAAGCTCGCATCAACTATGAGATGGCTTTTGCTTTCTAAGCATTATGACCATAGGACTCAAAGACAATGACACACTTGTTCAATGATCAGGATATTATGTTTCCAAACATGCAAAGTGACTTAGTGTTATAAATATCTACACACTGAGGTACAGATTAAACACTCCCTTGCTCTTCTTTTTAATGTTTATTAATTTCTGGGAGAGTGTGTGAGTAGGGGAGGGGCAGAGAGACAGAGGGAGACAGAGGGAGATAGAGGATCTGAGGCAGGCTCTGTGCTGACAGCAGAGAGCCCAATGCGGGGCTCGAACTCACAAACTGTAAGATCATGACCTGAGCCGAAGTCTGATGCTCAACCGAGTGAGCCACCCAGACGCCCCTGAACACTCACTTGACCTTATTAACACTTCATTTTTATTATCTGTAAGTGGGACCATGAAAAAATATTAGTATATTAATAATATTATCATGCATCATAGAGCTTAAGAGCTTCTGAAATCATAAATGTTCGAACATCCATTGCACAATGTTCTTCTCTCTGATTAGGGTAATATATTCTTCCTGTTTTTTCTCCACAAGTCACAACCATACTGGAAAACATTCATACCAACATCTACTAGGATATATACAGTGGTTCTGATGTTGAGAAGATACATGAAGATAGGGACAAAAAAAAAAAAAAAAACCTAGAAGGTTTCATTTACCCTCTGTGTCTATCTTTGACATATAACAACCTTTCTCTTCACCTCAAGTTTCTTTTTTCAAATTGTTTCAAGTGAAAATGCCTAAGTGGCTATTATTACAACTTTTCAAAAGAGTGTTACCTGCTATGTGATGGATTAGTTTCTTAACATTGAGTATGTATTTTTTCTTTTTTTTTTAATTTTTTTTTTCAATGTTTATTTATTTTTGGGACAGAGAGAGACAGAGCATGAACGGGGGAGGGGCAGAGTGAGAGGGAGACACAGAATCGGAAACAGGCTCCAGGCTCCGAGCCATCAGCCCGGAGCCTGACGCGGGGCTCGAACTCACAGACCGCGAGATCGTGACCTGGCTGAAGTCGGACGCTTAACCGACTGCGCCACCCAGGCGCCCCGAGTATGTATTTTTTCAAGGACAATATCTAATATGTAGAAGGTAACAACATCTTAAGACAGGGAACCAGGTTGTCTAGATGATCAAGGGAAAATTACTTCTTAGCATGAGGATAATAACTGGTCTGTAGCTCCTTTGTGATGTTATATCCAAAGGGTGTATAATTGTCTTTTGTAAAGTCTTCTTGACAGCAAGTAAGAAAACTAAAATCTTTACCAAGAGAGCCTTGTTTCCTCATTTCATAGTGCTGTTAAAATACTTGCTCTGTTAATATTTCCCTTCTTTCTAGACCTTAAGGAAACACAGCTGAAAATGGAAAACCGGGATTTAAACCTAGAAATAAAAGTAAACAGTAGTATATGAACTGCGACATATCCAGAACCTTTTCTCAGGTCAACATGTGGCATTTGCAAATGGTAGCTCATGTATTTTGCTTCTGAAGCAGCTGTTGCAATTTAAATGATGAATATTTGGAGACACAGATTATAAAATGATCAGATGTAAGGTCAAGAAGGGAACGATGAATTTCCAGGACAACCGACAACCCAGTTAACGTTTAAAAAGTGGCATGACCTCAAGCAGCAATTAAACAATACAGAAGTGGCCTCGCTGTTCATCAACTATAATTTAATTTAAGGACCCCCATCAGCCCTACATAGCTCTGAAACCCAGGACTGAATGTAAAGGCAATTCAGTCTGTGAGAAGTTGATTTGGGGTTTGTTCCACCAAAATGTAAATTTTTAAGAAGCTCCACAAAATCTCCGTTTTCAACGAGGCAGCTGTTTCCTCTTAATTACACCAAAAGCAAAAATCAATGTTCCAGTAGTCATAAGTAGTTGCCCCTGAAATTACATTTTGCTTAGTTACTCTGAGATATACTTTGTAGCAATTTCATTCCAGTGGGCCATCAGGCTGCTAATCTTTCTTTTTTTTTCTTTCCTTAAAGTTTATTATTTATTTTGAAAGTGAGGGGAAGTGGAGGGCAGAGAGAGGAGAGAAAGAATCCCAAGCAGGCTGTCAGCGCAGAGCCCGATGCAGGGCTCAAATTCATGAACCAGGAGATCATGCCCTGAGCCAAAGTCAAGAGTCAGATGCTTAACCAACTGAGCCACCCAGGCAGGCACCCCAAGCTGCTAATCTTGCAGTAAGAGAGGTAACATCAAAATCCTAAACAAGTTCTTTGGGAAAGCAATCATCTAGCAATATGTGTTCTCAAATGTTTTTCAGACTAAAGTTTTTCTTCCAGTTAATAGTCCTAGAATCTAGGGTCTCAATCAATTCCAGTAACAAATTCTTCTTCTTCTTTTGAAAATCATTGTGGGCCCTACCCTCAGTGTTCTCTGCTATTTAATGCTCATTATGCCCTGTATCACACAGAGAACCCACAACCAAGTCTTAAACTTACACAACTAAATTTTGAGACAACTTTATACATGCTTAAACTTCCTCAGGCTCAGGGAAGGGGGTCAGATACACACCAGTTACTGCCTACGACAAAAATTTATAAATAAAAGAAGGAATTTATTTTGATAATGTCCCACCCAATCTGCTTTGAGAGGTAGGACTTCCAACGGGTCAAGTGATGACTGATATCATCTTTGCTAACATCCTCTCTTTCCCTTGGTCAGAGTGTAAGGTGTGGGCTGAGTGGCCCTTTGCTCTGGAGAGTTGAAGGCATAGGGCTGGGCTTGGGACAAAGGCAACAAGGAAAACTGCTTGCATGGGTTTGCCCAGGTGGACACTTTAAGGGTCAGGGTAGAGACCTTGGGGGTTCCACCTTGTCCAGCCCAGATCACTAGAGCAGAAATGTCAGAACAAAGAGTAAGCTTATGGTTTAAATATCTTCTAGAGGTTCCTCTGGTTTACTTGAGGGGAGCTGGACAGCATCAAAGTGAGCCTGGCGGGAGGGTTCCAAAAGGACTGATAACTCTGCTTGACTCATTTCTGGTGGGTTACAGCTGCACAACATTCCCAAAGGACACACATTTATTCAAACAGTAGTAGTAGGGGCCCCTGGGTGGCTCAGTCAATTGAGCATCCGACTTCACCTCAGGTCATGATTTTGCGGTACATGAATTCAAATCCCGCATTGGGCTTGCTGCTGTCAGCACAGAGCCCACTTCAGACCCTCTGTCCTCCTCCTTCTACCCCTCCCCCACTTGCGTGGGCTCTCCCTCAAGAATAAAATAAACATTAAAAGACCAAAAAAAGGGTAACTTTCTAAAAAAAAAAAAAACAGTAGTAGTGGTAAATATTAATATTAGAATTACATTTTTAATCTATTTTAAATAATTACTACTGCTACTACTAATGATAGTAATATGGCTTAAAGTAGCAGACATATAGGGGTGTCTGGGTGGTGCAGTTGGTTGAGACGCGACTCTTGATTTCAGCTCAGGTCATGATCCCAGTGTTGTGGGATAGAGCCCTGTTTCAGGCTCTGCAATGACAGCGCAGAACCCGCTTGGGAGTTTCTCTTTCCCTCTGTCTCTCTGCCTCTCTCTCTCTCTCTCAAAATAAATAAATAAACTTAAAAAAAAGTAACAGACATATACATACAAGACATATAGTATAAGGATCTCCTAGACTCTAAGTTTTATCCATATAGGAAACTCTGAATGTATTTATACCATAGATTCTCAGCCACCTGCAGAGATTATTTCACTGAACTAAGATCAATACTCTACCTTTACAGACAGTAGATATAAGAATCATCCATTTAAATAGCATCCTTGGAACTTTCTTGGTAAAACTCAAATTTGAAGATCTCATTTACTATACTTTAAAATGTGCTTTAGTAATTCAAATAAATTGCTATTTTTTTCTATTTGAAGAAAAATGTAATTTTTGCAGTTGAATCTGTCTTCTTTCTTTTGTCATAAAATGACAATCATTCAGTGATCCAGGGCATATTTCTTATGGCACTGGCAGCAAATGTTTGGATCCAAATCCACAGTCCACTTACAATGAATCACCTGCTCAAGATAAGCAGTTAAATAAGGAAGTTCTACCGTTTTATACTATGGTATTTTATTGGAATGACCCTGCTATCCTGACAGCTACTTCAAGAACTTTTGCAGACTGGAAAGACTTTTAAAATATATGAGAAATCTTAGGTGATCAATGAGCTCAAAGTACAGAAATTCCATTCCCTAAAATAGAAGAGTGGCTTTGTGAAGAGGTGACACGAAAACATGGTATTATCCCCATTTAGGGAAAAACAGTCAGACTTGGGTGCTTATAATCAATGGTAAATCTAGGAAATTCCCAGGGTTTGAGACATGACTCAGCACTCCAGGGGTTGACTGACATGCTTTTCTATATAGCAGAAAACCAAAAGAACCCACTCCTTGTGCTTACAATTAGGCTGATTCCATGATCTGTGGACAATGAGAGACCTCTGGTGCCCTCAGAGTCTCTTCAGGTCTAGCACACATAGACGGACTGCATTAAATTGTCTCCACCAACCGCCCTCACCAGACAACACAGACAATGGCATGATCTCCTATAGTTCATTTTTCAAGACAATTACTAAGCCTTTCAAATTCTAAAATAAGCAATGGTTCTGTGAAAATCCTCCATTAATAAAACTCCTTTCTTACCCTTTGTTCTTCACACAGGCATTTTTCAAATGAACGTAGCTGGAAGGAAAGATACCCTGGAAGAGAAAACATGAAGGTTATGGTGCTAGTGGATGGATAAGGGGGGGGAGGGGGGAGTGGAGAGGGTGTTCACAAGTCATAGGCATACACTACAGTCATACAGCCAGAGCGATATCAGAAATAGGAAAAAACAACATCTCTATCACACTGGACCCATTCCTTTTATTTTCCGCCACTGACTAGTTTACAAATTCAGGGATTGTCTGAAGCAAATATAGTAACAAAACAAAAAAAAAAATTAAATCTCACTCAAAAATCTATTCTTTACAAAACAGAGTTATTTAAAAATTTTCAGGAATTCTGCATAGAATACAAAGCATGTTAGACTGAATTAAATTTTTTTTTAATATTGCATGATTTTCAAAGAGGGTTCTTTGATTGTTTTGGTAGTTGTTCTTTTACTTCTCTCTAAAACACTCGTGGCTATTTTTAAATACAGACGCACAAAAAAATCACCGTGAATCGGGAGACAATACATATATTATGTGTTATGGAAGATCTCTGATGAAAACATAGCAGGAGTTAATCAGCAGGCTGCATTCTGATGGAACAAAAATTAAACAAAAGACACACGCTAGCTTAAAGCTTTTTATTGTAGAGAAAAGACAGGACAAGGCAATTGTTCCTTTGTTCTAAATGGGATGTTGAAAGAAGCAACATAAAAAAAAATTAGCATCAATTTTATTGTCCATTAAATGACAATATCCTCTGAATGATTTTTGATGTATAATCAAATGACAAATTCAATTAAATATTTAGGAAAGCAAATGCCATTTGAATATGTTATCACCATTGTGGATCCAAGGATAACATAAAATTTAATAAGCAAATTCTGTACATACAACAGTAATAAAGAGATATACATGTTAAAAATATATTTTTCCTTCAAAATTTAAATTAACTCAAAATGGTAGGATTAACAAACAGAGTAATTATAATTAATAAGAAAAAGTCAGAACTTGAGGTTAGAAGAGTGGCAGAAGTAAGTCCTATATTTGCATGTGCCTTGCAGATGACCAAAAATAACTTTAAATAAGGACTAAAATATTAAAAATATGAAATTTCTATACTCTTTTGCCCCTCAGGCTTTCCTTTAGAATGACCAAAAATAAATAAAAATACAGTTATTACACACAGCTGGATGATCCAGAAAAAGGTATAGTTAAGCAGAAGGCAGAAGAATTTCGATTACTTACATTATATTTTGAGAATAAGAAATTATACAATTTCTTATCTAAAATCCTAATAAAGCCAGAATTAAACCAACAAGTGAACATGACATGTAAGAGAGTATTACAGAATGTACGAAGCATGGCTAAAGGATTGAGAAGTTAAAGCAGAGTCACAGATAATAGTAAGGATTAGTTCCAAAGTCATAAAGTATACAAATGAGAGGTAAAACAAAAATCATACTACTTCCTATTATAATTCCTGAGGATGTATATAAACATATAAAGGACAAGGAGTCTTAGCTTCTGTCTGGAATGGTAAGAAGGGGAACCTCTTTATAATATGGTTTCCCCATGTTTCACCTGTCCAAACCCAAAAGGGACAAGGTTTCTGAAATAAACGTGTTTCTCCACACCACTATTTTACAAATGATACCACAGAAAACTTAAAGATTAAATACCTCTAATTGATATTTCTTTTGGAATATCCATTTACCCTGAATTTTAATTTCCCCTTGAATTTTAATTTTGCCCTCTGCTAAACTAACACTTCAAAAAGATTTTGTTTATATATAATGAGCTTATTAAGGTCTTCTCAGTACAAATTGCAAGAGCTATGTTGGATTACCACTTGAGTAGCATGTCTTAATGATAATCCGAGTTCAAAGGAATTTTCAAAATTATGAAAATCTGAATTGCCATTTGGCATTTCAACTAAGAGTTCCAACTGTAATTACAATTGTAAAATGAAATAAAGTAAAATAACTTTAAAAAAATTCCATAATTATGGTTAGGAGTAATATTTTTTACCTTGACATTTGGGTTTTTTAAAGCAAATCCTCTGTACCAGCCTGTGGAGAAATAATCATGGTCATTATTTTGATTAAACCATTGTAATGTTTTCAAGAAAAGTGATTACAAATCAGTCTGTCCTTTACTGATAGAATTTTACCCTATATGTAAATATTCTATGTATGAAAAGATGGGGGTTGGAAATAAGCTAGACTATAGCTCAAGAGACTACTAGTTTAAGTATTCTATTAATACAAGTATTCTAAAAATTGTAATGGAAATTTATATGAAAAATAGAAACATGCATAATAGAAGTACAGGGTTTGGAATCAAAGGATTGGGCTTAAATTCTGGCTTTGCTACTTATTATTTTATTTAGGGCAGGTTAATTTACCTGAGTATAGTTTCTCTACTTTTAAAAAAGGCTATACACTATGTCTCAGGGAAATTCAAGAATCTGCAAAAGATTTAATATGTTTCCAATTTGTCTTTGCCTGACTACAAGGTCCAGACCCTATCACCAAACAATAGGGCTCAGCCAACAGTCATAGAGTGAATTTTCACATCCTTCAGCCCATCATCTAGGGTTAGGATCAGTCTGATAGCATAAGAAGTGGGAAATCAGTTATCATCCATTAATAACAGTGATGGGCACTCTTATCAGCAAAATGTTCTAGTAATGATCTGACCCTAATTTTTATTCTATAGAATGCCTATGACTTAACCTCCAAGCAATTCTGTATCAATTGTATAGCACTATCCCTAAAGAGTAACATATCTTTTCACTGCTTAAAACAAGCACAGAGCATATATATATGAATATATATGGTAAATAGACAGCCCCCTATAAATGTATTATTTTCAACTTAGAATTTCCTCAAGCACAGAACCATTTTGTTTCTTGGTAAGAAATTATTTTACCATGTAACAAATATTCTGTTGAATTGGACCTTTTAACAAACTGAATTTTTAAAAGGAAATATTTGAACTTGTATTTAAATATTTTTGTTCCTCATAAGTTTTCTGAAATGGATATACTGTAAAATGTCATACTTAACAGCTTTAAAATCAGTCTGAAGCAAGCAGAATGAATTGAGGAGAAACTGTGTATCTCAGGATTTATTATATCCCTGAAAGACATACCCAAGAAATATATCCAATGTTAAATAATTATTCTAACAGAAATCAAAACTTTTTGAGAACTGCAAAAATCTCATACAGAGGTCTCTGTCCAATTACATCACAGAGAAAGGTTTTTAGGTTACAAAGGAGCTCCTGTTAGCTATGAAGCCCATTTTTATGCACCATTCCAAAACAGATTTTATATTTACCTGTACACAAAGTAAACATAGACAAAATGCATCTGGCAATAACAAGGAAGACCTTATTATATATTTTCTTTAAATTTTTAAAGATTTATTGATTTTTGAGAGAGACAGAGTGTGAGCAAGCAGGGCAGGGGCAGAGAGAGAGGGAGACACAGAATCTGAAGCAGGCTCCAGCTCTGAGCTGTCAGCACACAGCCTGACATAGGGCTCAAACACGCAAGCTGTGAGATCATGACCTGAGCCGAAGTCGGATGCTCAACCGACTGAGCCACCTAGACAACCTGTATTCTTAAAGATTTCATTTACAGTGGGCAGAATAAATGTTCATGTATCAACACCATTTAATGCCAGGTTATAAGTGAACTTAATAGTTCTGTTTTGGGGAATACAGTTTCATGGATGTTATCATATTATAAATTCCTACTGAAGACAGCATTTCAGAAGAAAATGAGTATTTTGGGATATACTAGAAGGGCTTTAAAATGTGGCCATTTTATTAACAAGAAAAAAAGAGTAGTCATTTCAACTGGGATCTTTTTAAATACTAGAGTTCAAGTCCATTTACAGGAATGGAAACATCTGAGGACATATTAAGTATCTTGATTTAATGAGTTAACATGCTGCATAAATCAATAATAATCATAAAATTCTTATAGTATATTCCACAAACATTTCAAATGCATTGAATAACTTTAGTTCAAATTTAGGGGTGGAGAGAGGATTGCAGGACCAGAGCAGAGTTGGCCTTGGCTCAAGCCTTCCCCAAGGCCTCTGATTACCTAACCTTGCAGAAGCCATTTCTGCTCTGGATGTATGTTTCTTCCTGTCCTGGGCACCTACAAGACACTTGAGATTCTGACAAAGACCTTCTAGTTTGGCACTGAATCATGAACTCCCACAAATACAGTAGCCTCAACTGCTTTCTATGTTGGCACCTAATGAATATAAAGACATAATATCAGGAACAATAAAATCAGCTTAAAAATAGCAAATCATGCTTTTCCATAAGCCAGACATTGCAAGAAACAAACTTTGTCAAAAATGGTTCACTGTGACCACTGGAAAAATTCCAGAAATCAATAGGAGGACAGAATTTGTAAACATTACGAACTGTCCAGTGGTGAGGAGGTTGGGTATATAGCTTCAAACCACAGTGGGGTAACTAGCCCACTTACCATCACACTTCTCCAGGATCTGAACTGTATCTCCAATTTCCAATGACAGGCCATATGGTACCGTTCCTCGAAAGCTGGCAATAACTGCAAGAAATGTTATAGAATATATGAAGATAATCATATTGGTTACAGCCAGTTATACTGCTTACTATTAAATGTTACCGACTAGGAAAAATGAATGTGAAGAGGAAGTACACTTGGAGAGCTAAAACCTGCTGTCATGTTTAAATGTTACATATTTTTGAAGAGAGTCAGTCTTATATACTTTACCAACTTCCAGGTCAAATAAGTGTTACAAATACGAATTTCAAAGATAGGGAATTTACTAAAACAATACAAAATATCAACACTAGCACTCAATAACCTGTGTGACAAAGATATTTCCTGAAGAGCCCTGGAAAGACCTGTGCCATTGTTACTGCTATATTCACTCTTCATCCAGACACCTCGCCCGTGATAGTTACTCAAAAAATATGTTTTCAATAACAAATGACGAATGCCTATCTTTCTTGCTGTGAAGCTTGGTTTACATTTCTATGATGTTGCTTAAAAGAGATTTCTTTTCCCTAGACTATAAACTCCTCAAGAGAAGCGATTGCATCTATTTGCTTACTATACTAGCATGTCTCCAGAGCTTAACCAAGTATGTGGCATGAAAGCAGTCTCTTGAGTAGTAATGGATAGTAACATTTTATTTAGCTATGACTGGACTCCTCTCCTAGCATTAAACACAGAGCCACGATGACAATCCCCATATGGCTTAACTCTCCTGGAATCAGGTGTGTGTGTCCAGGGGTAAGTAGGGTGTCACCATTTAGCCTTACCTAGTGATTAGAGACTGATTTCTGAAACATTTCACAGGGCTGGACAGGACTAGGATGTTAAAACCAGAGAGAAAGTATGTATGGGTTAGTCACCTCTGGGTACCTTGAGGATCTACAGACAGGTTGAAGCACAGTGATTCCCCCCAGGAGAGCAATGCCTGAGTCAAAAAGGAGATAAGGATGGAGAAATAGAAAAAAAATGCACTCCAAAACATGAAAAAAGAAGAGACATGTTCTGTTAAATACTATGAGCACCATATTGAACTTGCAATTCACGTTTTAAAAAATGATAGTAAATGCTTTGACTGCATGGTTTTTAAAAGACCACAATTTTGGAAATCCATTTTATAATTCTGTCTTAGACAGTGAGATTTAGATACAACCCCAATCCCCAAAATAAATTATTGCTACTGTTGTGAATGTACTTTAAAAGCTTGAAGAAACACATGAATCTGTCAAAAATCAGAACATGCCATAAGTAATGGGCTTTTAGAGAGGTCTAAAACTCTTCTGTAATCTCCAAACAAAATTAACAGTAGAGATCAAAACACAGGACAGAAAACATAACCCATGGTACATGAGATGGATGAAAATAATGGTATAGTAACCAAGTTAGAACATTTTAGACAAGCACTAATTCATGATGTCATTTTTTTTCTTTTTTTTAAAGTTCATTTATTTTTGAGAGAGAGAGTGTGTGCATACCCGAGTTGGGGAGGGGCACAGAGAGAGGAAAAGACAGAATCCCAAGCAGGCTCCGTGCTGACAACAGTGTTTAATCTCATGAACCGTGAGATCGCGACCTGAGCCAAAACCAAGAGTCTGACACTTAACTAACTGAGCCACCCAGGTGCCCCCATGATGTCATTTTCTAACTATAACCATAAATACCATATGACCTCATACTGAGGTACTAGAAGATGTTTGCTCAAAAAATAATCAAGGGTCTGTATATCTTGACAGATTATCTCAAGTAACTTTCAGAGAGCTCTTACAAGAGATCAACAACTGAAGAGACAGTAGACTGATAACACTTTAAAAGACTTCAGAAGAAGCTTGCATCCAGAATTGCCTTTCTTCATTCATGAAGTTACCTCGACTGCTCACAAATCCTGGTGGTTCCACACTGCTCCGCTTAGAGATCTAAGCACACAGAATCCCCAGCACAGCTCTGTATATAGCTCCTACTACTCACAAATGCCCTCGTAACTCCCAAGGCTGCATGTTCTCTCCTAGCCCTCAGCACCTTCTTGAACACAGTAGTACCATCCATGCACTTCATTTCTTCCCCTCCCTTCACACTTCACCCCACTCAATCCAGCCCTCACTGTGCTCTGAAACTGCGCTACTGAAGTCACCAGTCCCCTAACTGTGACTTTGCATATCGCCTTCAGGAGTCTATCCTCTGTTGAACTGGGTCTCTCACACTCCCCAGCCTTCTTCTATAGAACTTCCTTTCTTAGCTCTCCTAAATGTTGGTGTCATCCAGCATTCTATGCCCAAGATGCTGAGGCATAAAAGCTGGGGTGTAGGCAAATAGCATCAAGTTTGTTATTGTGAGACATGAGTTTGAACCCAGATCTTAAACACTTATTAGCTTTTTCATTTTAGTAAATGCACCTCTCAAAATCTGCATTCATTACCTGTTCAGGCAAATGGGGGTAACAATAAAGGAATTGTAAAAGGTAGTGGAGGATTAAATAAAGCACCTATCAGAAATAATTTACTACACACTAGGTACATTCTAGTCATTTAATGAATACTTCAATTATTTAAACTGTACTTTTTCCTTCCTATCCATATACATTCTTCCTTTTTGGAGAGAGAGCCAAGCCTTCTAGAATCACCTGCTGACAAATGGTTTGCCAAGTCTCTCTCCAGTTCTGATCTGTGCCCACAGAATCCGACACAAACTTAGAAACTGTAGATCTCTGTTCCCATATCTAAGCACCTAAAACTGAGCATACTTCCAACTGAACCCGTTATCCTGCCATCCTCTAACCAAATCCAGCTCTTTTCTCTCTCCCAATCACCCATTCTGAAATGTTAGTCTAAAATAGTAGTCTATTGACAGTCCTGCTTCATCCTGCTATTACAAGGTGGATTTCTCTGTATCCCTCAACAGGGCCACTGTAAAGCCTTCTGGGATGCCTCCCTGGTTGTCCTTCCTCAACACAATGTCCACAATGCCACCAGTTACCTTTGATTCAGTCACCTTTGGGTTTAAGGTTTTGCAGGGTTTCTTGTCTGTGTGTGTGTGTGTGTGTGTGTGTGTGTGTGTGTGTGTGTGTTTCCGTTTCTGCATGTGGCATCAGGAAAATTTTTATATTTCAACTATTCGGTTTGATTTCCTTGGATTTCCTTGGCTCCAAATATGGTGTTGTGTTCATCTCTCCCCATTTGCTATTACGTAAAAAATTAATTTGGATTAACAAATATGCATATACACCTAAGTTAGAGTCAAGGATTTTAAAATTTTTACCTAAGATGAAAATCTTAAGTGTAGAGCATAGCCATCTTGAAAGCCATACCATAAATAGGTGTCTTTTATCATTCATGTTATTCCTTCATATAATGATAATCAGTTTAATACCTATTAACAATTCATTTGAAATTAAATGGCTGTGAGAAACAACCTCATAGAGACTCATAAGTATTTTCTGTGAAGAAGGTAGAAAGAAAGCAAAATCATTCTGTGAAGTAGAGACCCATACCTTAGTTTCAATGATACTGTTTTTCCATGCAAACAACAAATTCATTACTTAAAACTTTTAAACAGCACAGAGAAACTCAATCACAGAGTCCTGCAACTTTTCAAAGCAAAAACGGAAAAAAAAAGTAATTAAAAAACTACTTGAAGTCAATGAAGTAGGTCTACCTCGCAGACAATAACAAATTCTTCATCATCATTGTCAAAACAATATTTACAATGATTCTACTTGCCACAATTCAATTCAAGTCTGGCAAAGGCTGCCCTTGCCCTTTATGGGCTGACAATCTAAGATGAATGGAATGTAACGTAAAAGAATAATAATAATAATAATGAAAATGCTTTGTCCCTTCTGACATAAAGGAAAGAAACTCATCTCTCAAAGTCAGAGTTTTGGCTTCGTCTTTCTAGTAATAGTATCTCTGACTCATGAACAGATTGTGGTCTGAAAGGTCACCTGTGATCTGACTATTTACAACACAGAACATGGTATTGTTGGTCTCAAGTTCTGAGATTAGCCCAAGAATCCTATTTGATACAAAAATGAAACTGCTTGTTTTTTGCCACAAAAACATGTGCTATGATTGCACCAGAAACCAAAACAAACAAACAAACAAACAAAAAAAACCATATTGATGTGAGTAGTTGTATGATTTTGACACACAGCAGTAACAGTTAGAAGGCAATGATGAAGCAGGCACGGACTGTGCAGGCATGCTAAACAAACTCTTGCAAAGAGCACATTTAGAACTGGTTCTTGCCTATGTCTGCATGCATCTCACATTGTACATTCAGCTCTAGCTTGCCATGGATATATCTATAGTTAGGTTGATTAGTTTTGAGTGTCATTGGTGGACTTCTGAAGAACCTGGATAAGAGCTGGAGCAAAGAGAAAAGGGAAAGGGTATTAATGAGAAATTCTTTCCAGGGACTCTATTTCATAAAATGGTGAACTACAGAGGAAAACAAGGGGCTACCTTCTGTGCACATGTACAATATCCGCCTGTAGGGAGAGAACAAATGTGGTGGGGAAAAGCAGAATACTACTCGAAGCCAAGACTCTTCTTTCTTAATAGCTGTCTGGAATAGGGCTTGAGGGCAGATGGTCATCACTTGGAGATTTCTATAGGTACCTGGCTATCAGTATGACAGCAGGGCTGTGGAAGCAGGTGGCTCAGAAAGAATGACGAAAAAATTTAAATGAATGTGGGATGGGGAGATAAACTGGGAGCTCCTGAATGCTGCTTTGATGCTGGAAATGAACTAAGAAAATGAAAGAAATGCTGTGCTCCTTCTCATCCTCAGACTTGCCATGACCTTGGGATCTGGGTCTGTTCTGGAAGTGGGTCACGCCCCCAGTACACCTTGCAGCCACACCTGAGAGCACAAGCACAGGCACACTTACAAGCAGGAATCCATTCATATGCCACAGTTACTATGGTCAGGACTTGAGCACGTCCCATGACTCCCTTCTGGACTGAGTGAAAAATCACAAGCGTATTGAATAAAACATATTCATTTCTGACACTTCACAAGTATCACCTGAAAATGTATTGCTGTCCTTGACTGTGAAGAGGATAGGGAACTTCCTTCTGCTTGAACCACTGCCATTTGGATTCAAGGTAAACATAAAGTGTGGTGGTGGCTGCTGCAATACCAAGATCCCTCTTCAGAAATGCATGACTTATCCGTCCAGCTGCTAAGAGCATTAGGGCAGGCAGCCCTTGGCTGCCAGCCCCCTTCCGGAACTGTCTCAGCTGTAAAGAGCTGCTTTGCCCAAGGTCACGCCCTCCTCCCAGGGTGGCTTGCATCTAGTGACTGCCCGGGTGGGAGTCAGAAGGCCAGATCCTCATGCTATAACTCGGTACAACTAGCTCAAGCGACGAAGGCTGTCACCAGGCTTGCATCACAGGTCAACTTCTTCTTGTGCCTTGTCCTGCTTCCTTCTACTCCTGTCCATGGGTGTGAATCCTGAGAGCACTCCCTGAGTAACATCATGCAAACTCATCTCCAGCTCAGAGTTTGCTTTCCAGAAAGCCCAACCTGCTACCAGTTTCAAAGCTTTACCCATTCAGAATTTATGTCTTCCAAAATTTATTTTCAAGGGATAAGGAAAGTAACCTTATTAAAATTACTACTTTGTGTTAAGGGTTTTGCTAAATTCTTTATGTATTATTTTTAATCTTCTATGATGTAGGTGTTTCCACTTCCCATTTTAGAGATAAAGAAGAGGAAAAGAGACAAACAAGGTAACAAATCAATGATATTAGGAGGGAATTATTCCACATGAAGATTTATTTGAAGACATTGTCACTGCGGCAGTAAACGAACCGTTTTTATTCTCCAGAGTCACAAACGTATTCTTCACCTTGGTTTTAATGTTACAAATGCAAAGGCATTTGCCTAAGTGGCTACAAGAACAATTAAAGGTCAAACAATAAAACTCTGAACTAATTATTACATCCGCCTATCAGTACTTTTAAAAACAACTTAAGATGATAGAAAAGGTTATGGTTTTGGCCAAGTGCCAGCCAGGAGGAGGGAAGAGACAGAGTTTAAACAATTATCTCAAAGGCATCCCAGCACGTAGGAAAAGGAGACAAAGTTAAATAGAGACTGGAGGCCTGGGGCTTAGTTCCATGCTTATGAACCACGTGGTCCTCGGTCCTTCCATTTGCCATCCTGGGATGACATCACCTGTCTGGCCTTGCACACAGAGATGTCACAAGGATCAAACAAATTTATGAGAATGAGATTTGTAAGACTATAAAATGTAAAGAACATAGGGTATTATATTTTCATCATCATTGCTACCCAGTAATTTGGAGGCTGAACCTGAATCTGTCATAGGCAAAAATAAGGTTTCCATTTTCAGTAGTAAGTCAAAAATTCTTTCTGTTATTATAGCTTCTTGGAAATCATTATTAACAAGTCAAACTTAGAAAGATTCAGGCTCAGCCATTTGAGAAAGAAAAAAGTTGATAAAACAGGATTTCTTTGGCAAATGAGACTGGTAAGGAAAATAACAGAGTCAAGAGGGATTTTCCTAAAATGCAGGGCTAGGATTGGAAGGAGATTCAGCTTTAAACACTCACTCTGCGTCACAATATTTGTCTGAGGAATAACAGAGAGCATCAGGAGGGAAAAATTACAATTCGCCCGTCAGGTCACAAAGTGGAATTAAGTAACAGAAAGTACGCATTGCTTTCCTCATGATCCGAGTGAAGAATTTTCACTAAGAAGCAAAATACCATTTTCCAAACAAACATTAAATCTATCACCAAGTATGTGGTGTATAAAGATAGATTATATAGGGTGTATGTGTGTGTGTGTGTGTGTGTGTGTGTGTATATATATATATATATATATATATATATAGTGCCTCTTTCCAGTGTGAAGCAGTTAATATGGAAATTATGTTATTTAGGAGAGTTTCTGAAACACAGGATTAAATTTCCTGATATTTTTTTGTTGTCATCTTGTGCTAGGAGGGAAGAAAGAAAAAAAAAAATACACTGTTCTATCCTTCTGTGCCTTTTCCCCCCACTCTGGTTTCTCTCCCCAAGTACTAAATACTCAGTCACAACACAGCCCAGGAGAAGCGAAGTGCATTCCTGGGCCCCAGCATCTCTGCCTTCTGCACCATGGCAGAATGACTCCCAGGCTGTCCCACAGTGGGGAGAGCCCAGCTTGTCCTCGCAGCCTCTTCCAATGTTCTGTCCAAACTAATATCCAGTCCTGTCTCATCTATGAACATTCACTTCACACAGTGAAGCCTGCATATTTCTAATTTTTCCTCCAGACGTTTTTTTTTTTTTTCTTCTCCAATTTGAAGTTGGGCTTTCATTCCCAATGTTGTGCAAATTGTACAACTTCCATCTGAAGAGAACCAAACTCTACATTCCTATTTAGTACCTTCTCTTTCTACTCTGATAACGAAGCCCATCCCCAGTTTTGAACAAACACTAGTTCTGACTGGTTTTGGCCACTGAAAACCAGCTACAGACAATTTCTTTAGAAAATGCGAAGCCAGTAAACAGGTCAATGGAGAAATAAAACAAAGTCCAAAGGTCCCCCCCCCCCCCCCCGCCCGCCCCAAATCCAGCTCCTACACATTTTTCCAACCAACCTTGTCTTTTATAAACCACATTCACCAGTCACACTGAAGCTCTTATCTACGACTGAGCAAATGCTTTTCCTTCTACTTGGGATTCTGGCTTCCTGTTGCCTTTCCCTATCAGGCGTTCTTCAAAAACACTCAAGGATCCTCCTCAAGGAAGGCTTACTCTAGGCACTCCTCCTACCTACATCCTAGTTAAACTCATTACCTCTAGTTTTGCAGCTCCTTTATGTTCCCAACACCTAGCACAATGTCTGACACCCAGTGTGTACTCAGAAAGTATTCCTTGAATATACACTGGAATGAAATCACCAAGGTGTGCAATGTACTCATTTATTCAGCCAACAGCCACCTTCTATGTGCCAGCTTCACGGTAGGCACTAGAAATACAATGCTGAAGATAACACTTGGCACCTGCCTCATGGAGTTCCTAAATCATGAGAAAGAATTTTCCTCTATCTTTTGGCTCCTACAAAATACAGTTATTTTATGTCCCTGGTGACTTTTTTCATTTTTATTTTTTAAAGATTTTTATTTATTTTTTTAATTTTTAAAATTTTATTTATTTATTTATTTTGAGAGAGGGAGGGAGAGAGAGAGTGAGGGAGTGCGCACGAGCAGAGAAGGGGCACAGAGAGAGAGGGAGACGGAATCCCAAGCAGGCTCCGTGCTGTCAGCGCAGAGCCTGACGTGGGGCTGGAACCCATGAAACCATGAGATCACGGCCTGAGCTGAAACCAAGAGTCAGATGCTCAACTGACTGAGCCACCCAGGAGCCCCTAAGATTTTTATTTTTAAGTAATCTCCACACTTAATGTGGAGCTTGAACTCACAATCCTAAAATCAAGAGTTGCAACCCCACCCACTGACCCAGCCAGGTGCCCCTCCCCAGTGACTTAAATGTACACACAGGGACACACTTGTAGTTCTATTTATTCTCGTGTGGAAAAAAATGCCTACTGCTTATTTTTTTTAACTTCTAATTTTAAAATAATTTCAGATTTATAGGAAACTTACAAAAATGGATACATCCTTAACTTCACTGCATCAAACATTAAAATCTTAAATAAATACAGTACACTTAGCAAATCCACGAAGTCCATATTGATACAATGCTATCAACTATTCTACCGATCATCTGCAAATTCCACCAACTCTCCAACTAATGTCTTTTCTAGGTTAAGGATCCAACCCAGGATTCCACATTACATTTCACTGTTATCTTGTTAGTCTCCTCCTATTTGACATTATCTTAGTTTCTGTCTTTCATGACCTTGATGTTTTTAAGAATACTGCCCAGTTATTTTGCACAATGTCTTTAAATTTAGGTCTGATGTTTCCTCATGATTAAATGTAGGATAGGCAATTTTGGCAAGAATACCACAGAAGTGACGATGTGCTCTGCTCAGTGTACCTTATCAGGAGGTATATACAATGGCAATGTATCTCATTCCTGGTGATGTTAATTAACCTTAATCACTGGGGTAAAGTGGTTTTCCGACTACAGAGCTACTAGTTTTTCCTTCGTAATTAACAAATTACTATGCAAATATACTATTTTCATCATACTTTCTATAGCATACATTGATGATTCTTGCCTGCAACCTTAGCCATTTAACTCTGATGTTTTTTCATAGGGTTATCCAGACACAGCTGAATTATCTTAATTGCAGTCAAAACCTACAATGGATCCTTTTTGAAGTAGGCACAATATCCTGACTTTAGTCTTTATTTTTTAAGCATAAGACATAAAATTAACCTCACAGCTACCAGAGGTATCCTTGAGATGACCTAGTCATATCAAACAAAATAAAACTTTAACCTTCATTTGTTTTAGAAAGTGAAAAATAAATAATATTTTGGCCCAATTTTCAGTACAATGCATGACCTCTTCAGGTACTACTCCCTTAAACAATGAATGTGTGTGTGTGTGTCTGTGTGTGTGTGTGTGTGTGTGTGTGTGTGTGTGTGTGTGTGTGTGTGTGTATTTACTGTTTCAACCCAACATTTTCAAGGAAAACTGGATGGGCCCTATCATTAACTATAGCCATCTGCAGGTTTGAATTCAACTCTTTTATCTTTACTATGTTTATTGGTGACTAATAAGAGAATCACGGTAAAATTTCAATTTATTTCATGGAAGGAATCGAGCTTTCTATGATGGCTAATTTTATTTATCAACTTGACTGGGACTCAGGGTGCCTAGATTAAACATTATTTGTGGGTCTGTCTGTGAGGGTGTTTTTGGAAGAGATTGATTGGCATTTAAATTGGTGAGTTGAGTAAAACATATTACCCTCCTCAATGTGGGTGGGCATCACCCACTGAGGGCCTGATAGAATAAAGGAAGAAGGAAGAATTCAACCTCTCTGCCTGACTGCCAAGCTGGAACATCAGTCTTCTCCTGGCCTCAGCTAGGACCTCCAGTTCTCAGAAATTTGCATTATGGGACTTCTCTGCCTCCATAACAACATGAGCCAATTCCTTATAATCGTGTATTAATGTTATATATGTAATATATAATAAATCATAAATCACATAGAATCCCACTGGTTCGATTTCTCTGGAGAACACTTTCCTCGTAACCGTGTACCATAATACTTCCTAATAACTGGGTGCCATAATCCTCATTTTTAGTCAAGGTCTTAGGCTTCCCTCATGTTCACAGCAGCTACCACTGCCTATTAATTCTTTCCCATGCTGTATTAGAATTGATTGCTAAAATCTAACTTAAAATAAGACAATGACTACAAACTACAGTGAATCTCTAACTTACAGGTGATTTACATTTTAGAAATGTTATATATTTGGTTATTTAGAATCAATGAGTAGATTCTCAAGCTACCACATAATAGCCTACTTAATCGATTAAGCAGCTTCAATTATAAGTTCGCATACAATGAAAATTAGGGGATGGGAGAGATTTCAGTAGAGTAGGTAAGCTTTGGGGGGGGGGGTGGAGAGGTACTAGCCAGTGTGGAGAGACAATGGACATAAGTTAACTCCTTCCTGATAACAAGTTTCTCATCCTGGTCTCCTAGAAAACCTCCATCCTAGAGAAGGCACCACACTACACTTGCCACGGCCTGGTGATCCAGCTACGCTGCTCAGTGCCCCCAACACAAATCGCATAATTATGAATACATCTTGCTTTTCTTCTGTCATTTCCCTTCTCCCCAGAGGAACATACTTACATTAAGACCACCTCTCTCTTTCAAGTCCATTTCTACCTCAATACCCGGTGCAGACACAACAATTAACTGACCAGTGGGAGCTGAGAAATGCACGCCTATGTCATCTAGGGTCTGATAGGTGTCCACCCCAGCTACTCTTTAGATTTGCGAAGTGGCAGGATTACAAAAGCCTTAAAGGGATAATCACAGCATTATACAGGGGCGCCTGGGTGGCTCACTTGATTAAGCGTCTGACTTCGGCTCGGGTCACAATCCCACAGTTCATGGGTTTGAGCCCCGTGTTGGGCTCTGTGCTGACAGCTCAGAGCCTGGAGCCTGTTTCAGATTCTGTGTATCCCCCTCTCTCTTCCCCCTCCACTGTCCGTGCTCTCCCTCTCTCTCTCAAAAATAAACATTAAAGTTAAAAAAAAAAATCACAACGTTATAGGTTATTTGTAAACCTGGTATTCGTGTGGCTTATTTTCTCCAAAAAATTCATCTAACCCTATTATTTCCACTTTATAAATTTTCTAAGAAGCCTTTCTGTTCCCCCTCAATTACTATTTTTAAAATTAAAAGATATTAAAAAGAAATGCTGCCAGTTTATCTTTGAGATTTTAATGACAAGTTAAGGCAAAACTCATGAAACTATAATGGCCAAATCAGGGAACCAGGATAAAAATGAACATTACCAATTCAGCACTTATCAATTATAAATGAACTTTTAAATCCTTCCTCAGGGTTTTTAGAGGGCACCAAGTTTCTCTAGGGAGAGTGTTTTCTCCAATTTTATAAACTAATGAAGCAACTGCTTCCAACCCTTTTCTCTCACTGTAAATTTTGGCTATTGATCCCAGATGTTGTCCATAAGAATTGAAATACTTTGATTCTTTGTTAGCAAATTGTTGCACTATTTAAAAGAAACTTTTAAAAACTACACCCCTCCCCACCCCACCACCAGCCATATTCCTCCCATGCAAATACACCTCATTTTTTTTTTTTAAATCAAGAATGAAAATCACTGTGCTGGGCTAGGGTTAAAAATCTTTGTGGGGCGCCTGGGTGGCTTGGTTAGGCATCCAACTTCGGCTCAGGTCACAATCTCAGGGTTTGTGAGTTCAAGCCCCGTGTCGGGCTCTGTGCTGACGGTTTGGGGCCTGGAGTCTGCTTTGGATTCTGTGTCTCCCTCTCTCTCTCCCCTCCCCTGCTTGCACTCTGTCTCTCTCTCTCTCTCAAAAATAAATAAACATTAAAAAAAATTAAGAAAAAAAATACTTTGTAAACATTTATTCTTTCCCCTTATACAATCAAACTCACCAAATAAACTAGATAAGTTTTCCAAAATAACTTTAAAAACAGACAACAGGTCTGGTGTTACAGCCAAAACCAGTCATTTATTTCACAATATGTTAATTAGGAACAATCCATCTATTGCAATTCCTTGGTCTGAATAATTTTGCATTTGTTTTTATTTTTCCGAGTATCACTGGAGGTGACTCAGTCTGGTCATGAACTAAATCTGACAATGTGAATGCCCTTGGGGCTTACATACAAAGTGACTGCCTTTAATATTCTAGCCAGTGCAGTGTGAAATAACAAGTGCTCGCTCAAAGATAATAAGATTAGAAAGAGAAAAAAATTTCAGGCAACACAGAAAATTTATTTTTTTGGAAGACCATCTCCAACTGCCCAAAATAACCTCAACATACAAAAATTCAAATGACCATGGAATGTGTAATTCCATCAGTGTGTGGGAATTTAAAGATAATTCCATTTGACAAAAAGAAGAATTAGGACCTCGAATGCCTAAGCAGCCCTAGAAATCACACCTACAGGAAAAGTCCATGTAAGAAGATGTGACTCTTTCTTCTTTTATTAGTGACTATCATTAAACGTATCCGCTTTTATAGCCTCTGGTGGCAGCCGTATGTTAATTATGCCTTATAAAACACTGACAATTTTCTATAAGTTTCACTATTAATAATAAATATAGGTAAATAGAGTGGATTCTTAAAGTATAAAAGCAACCCATATAAGTGAGTAATGCAGCTATTTCTTCATATAAATGCATGGATCTTCCTATCTTCTTATCTTCTTTCTTCATATAAATGAACAGACTACCAAGAATCCAAAATAATATGCTTAAAAGTTCTGAACTTATCAACTTCTCATAAAATTCAAATACAAAACTGTAAACCATATCAATAAATGTCCCTGTCCTTTCCCCTCACTCCAGCTCTTCCAGCTGAATGAAGTATCAGTTAACAGATGAACATGCTTCTTGCAAGTTTTTTCAATCACGAAGTTAGAGGGTCTTTTTGTGTGCGAAATATTTGTGGCTTTTTGAACCCTTTCAATGAATCTGGAGTAGCCTACTAGAGAATGCAGTTTTTAAGAATTCTGCATTTTCCTTGGAGTTCTTAAAACCGTGGATGTTCAAGAAGGTCATTTGTTTGTTTGTTTGTTTGTTTACCTAGAAGATAATAGAACTAAGCTATGCTATGTCAGGAAATTCCAATCTACAATTGGAGCTGCACAGTTAAAAATACCAAACATTACAGGGGAAACTTTCCTATACTGTGTTTTAAGCTGTGAAACAGATACAAAATAAGTCCCTAAGTGCCTCTCCATCATCTCCTCCCCACCAGCTGCCCCAGTTCTGACAAACCCACCAGGCAAGGAGGACATATTATCCAAGATCTCATCAAAACAGATGGGTTAAAATGTACCCACCCTTCCCTCCATCAAGCTATTATTTCCCTTTCTTTGCCTTAAGATTGAACCTTTTTTAGTTCATGATCCATACATAGAAATAATAGATCATTCTGTCAGTTTCCCAAAGACAAGTGGGGTCCTGCTAGATGTAAGATATCTCAAGGGACTTAATGTGCATCAATCGCAAACTCCCAAGGTGAAAAAGTTCAGCTTCACACAATTGCCTGGCTGTGGCAGTCCTTCTGTTTGTTTTTAACAAACAACCCCCCCCCCCCCCCCAAAACCGGCTTAGTTTGAATCCCTGATGTTCTTTATTTAGTCTGCAGCTTGTACCTAGTGGCCTTGTGAAAAATAAATTTCTGAATTGACATTTGTTTTTGAAAATGGGTAGATGTCAATCATTTATTGAAGTCTCTGGCTTAAATGATGAAAACTTCAGAATCCCAAACCCAAAGGCCTTGTAAGATCACAGGGCTCAGAAAACAGGCTGAAATAGATTTTGCTTTCTATGCCAAAGAGCCACTTGTACCTCACAAGCAAAATTTTTAAAAAGAATTTAACAAATGGACAAAAGCTAGGCAATAAGAGTCAGGGAGCTAGAACATAATGAGAAGGTGTGATAGCTGGTAATCACAATGGCCCAGCTTAGATAAATGTTATCTCCAGATTTAGGTCCAAAAGACTCAAGGGTCTGGAAAATAGTGCAGTTTTAAGGAGTTAGAATTGGCTCCTATAATCAAAAAGCACACTGCTCTCTCTAGAGCCCCACTCTTCTTCCACACACTCACCACTTAACAGAATAGGATCATGAGTAAGTTTTAACATCAGGAAATTTGGGGTAGGGGAGGTGGAGGTCTCTTGGATTCATAGGTACACATTTGATTCTATAGCTGGACAGTATGTTTACACATTATCATCTGTATTTCTCATTCCCAGTGATTGCCTGTGCCTCTAAGCCCTCCTCCCATTGGGGAAGGAGTTTTGTTTCCAAGGGACAACAGAGCAAAGGGGGAGATGCTCAGTCTCCTACTTCCCAAACAAATTTGCTCATTTTCCAGTCAATAGTTGTGAAAACCAAGGCTTTCATTAGCCAAAGACTGGCTGCTTTGCTGGGATAAGCATCTTCTAAACTCATTGGCTGTCCTTCAAATGTCAAGAACTAGAACCTGGAGGACTCAAGTCATTGCTCTAAGATACAGAACATAAAGATACAGAAGGCATTCCCACCATTGAAAGAAGAGCTTTTCTATTCTAGAAAGGGATAGGAGGACAAAAGGGGTAAGCCAAAGGGTGGCATAACAAACATAGGGCCTGTCTGGTATCCTACTAGGGTCAAGACCCATGAATAGAGAGAGAGGTTGCAGAGAGATTCCTTGAAGGGAGTTTGGAAATTTCAAAGCAAAGAGGTCTATCCCACTGCTCCATGGTACTCTGGGAGGGGCAGCAATCATAACAAAGTAGAGTGAAAATGGTAGCCTGGTATAGTTAATCAGTTGGGTCTGAATTAGCTAGCTTTCATGCCTCCCCTCAAGACAGTCTCTCCCTCTGGAGAGGGCAGAAGAAGGCAGTTGAAAATACAGAATCACACTCCTACCAGGTCCTCAGAGGCTATGGAGTGGATGACCCAGAGCCCAGGATGGATGGACTGTGAGCTGAGTCGCAAAGGCTCTCACCAACAACTAGATCTAAGGTGGGGCAAATGAGGATGGGAGATGAGCCCATTACCACGTCCTGCCCACACTGGGAGACTAACGTCAGATTGCACTGGGAAGACAAAAGGTGATGCCCAGAGCCATTATAATATTTCTCTTCTAAAGTGTTTCAGTTCAGAAATCAGCCCTTTAGATATGGACTTAAAAAAAGAATCCATAAACTGCTCAAATGAGTATCATGAGCTTTAGAGCACGGACTTCAGCAAATCCTTGTTCTTTGTTCAGAAAATTACTGGTTAGTTATTGGCCATGTTGTATATAGGTAAGGTGAGTCCCAGAGATATAAAATGTTATAAATATATCTGTTCTCAAAGGGCCTATACCCACAACAACAACAAAAAGGGCAGATACAAATGAAAAAATAAGTAAAAACATCAATCCTGTTTATCCTTTGAGTAGCTCAAAAAAAGGAAGAAGTAGTGTGTGAATTTCATACAGTGTTCTCAACTGTAAGCTGAATAAAAATTCCTTAGGCTACTGGCAGTACAGGAGGAAGTCTAACATCCTCCAACAGACAGGTTAGGCTAATCCACTCTGTGAGTCTGTCATCCACAAAGGATCCCATCATTTCCATAAATTCACCCAAATCTACTCAGTAATTTTCCTCCCATCTGTAACAGTTTCCTTAAAAGCTATGCCTTTTCATTTACTTACTGCACCGGGAGTTCTGGTCTAATATTTCCTCAAAAGAGTCTCCAACCATTCCTACCTGTCAGACATGACTCTACAAAAAAAAAAAATTTTTAATTAAAAAAGGACTAAGCCTTTTTCTTTTAAAAAAAAATTTTTTTTAATTTAACATTTATTATTTATTTTTGAGAGAGAGCCAGGGAGGAATAGAAAGAGGGAGAAAGAGGCTCCAAAGCAGTCTCTGAGCTGTGAGCCCACAGCCTGACATGGGGCCCGAACTCCCAAATCATGCATGACCTGAGCTGAAATCAAGAGTCAGCCGTTTAACCAACTTAGCCACCCAGGCGCCCCTAAAATTTTCTTTATTAATTTTTAGAATATCGACTAATGCATGTTTACTGGAAAAAACACTAAAACATCACAAAACTATCTAAAGTAGCAAAGGAATGTCTACCCCTTCTCCAGCCACTTTTTCTCACTCCCACTCACTGGAATTAAGAGTTCATTCTCTCTTGCTCTCGCTCTCTCTTTCCCTCCCTCTCACGCTTTCTCCTTCTCCCTCTCACATAGTATTTTTTATTCATTACTGTTAAACTTTAATTTATTGTGTTTCCACAAATTCAGGCTCACCTAATACATATTCCTCCATGACTTGCTTTTGCATTCAACGACATGATATTATGTAAATTCCTGATAACAATGTAATGCCTGAGATTCACAGTGTGAAGGACCATAATTTACCGAAGCATTCTGTTATCAATGGGCATTCAGGCTTCCTCTAATGTTTCACTAATTCAAACCAAGGCTCTTCCATACGGGTATCCTGCAGAGTACCCTCTCTCTGTTTGCCCAGTTGAAATAAGATGACGGCTATTGAACCAATGGACTACACACCAGACTACAGAGCAGGCTAGAGCAAGCCCCAGAAAGCCCAACATCATGTTAAGGGCACACAAAATGCTTTGTCTATAAAACATTCACTTGATTTTTTATGCTCCTAAGTAACATCAAAATTGTAAGCTGAGAAAGCCTGCTAGCCATCGGCAGGGGCACTATTTACTTAGCAGTATTCTGTATCACGATAGCACGAGAAACACTGACAAGTAACAATTTTACCTTTCTCTCTTAACATGCATCCATCTCTCCTCTGTCCCACCTGGGTTTCTCCCAGGGGATGCTATAGTATGTGCTTAGCAAATTATAATCACCCACTCAGTAAATGTTTATTAGACATCCACCATAGACTGGGTACCATTCTCTGTCCTGAGCCAGGAGAACCTACAAACATATAACAATCATTCCTCTCAGGAACTCCCTGCAGGAGGTATTATTACCTGTATTCTATGAGGAGGAAAGTTGGGCCCAGACAAGTCACAAAGCTTGAGAATGGTACCTGGGAGTGTTCAAATCCCACTCGGCTGATGGATGTCCCAGCTGTAATTACAGAAGGGAACAGATACCTCAGCTGTGGAGAAGAGAATCACCTGCACTTCCGCATAGGTGGGTTAAAAATCCCATTTCTGCTACTTATTAACCGTGTGCCCTCAAGCAAGCTATTAACCTCGCTTTGGCAAGTTTCCTCAAACTGTAAAATTGGGGTAATAACAGTATCTGTTCCACAGGGTAGGGTGAAGATAGAAGGGGTTCCCAGCGAGTGTGGAGGGTGTTCGGCACCGTGATGGGCACACCCGGGCATCCGGGACGCATGCTGCCCTCATTGCTTCCGCCTGCAGCAAGACTGCTGTAGTCACCGGGCAAGTAGTTAACATTAAGGAATGTTTCCTGATGAAATGCTTAGTTAATGCCTAGTCTCTGTGATTTCCTGGATGCAAATGCCTACTAAACACTAGAAACCAAAAGTCTGCAAACTGCTCCCAAAGATTCAAGTATACCTTCTAGTAAAATAGAAAGCTTTCTAAGTAGCCTTCATGACACGATTTCCCGAGTTGCTCCATAAAAGTGAGGGAAGCATACAGAAGTGGAAGCAGGAAAGCTGTAAGATGTACTTGGTGCATAGTTAATGCAGAGAACTTTGGCAAGGGCCCCTGTGTTTCCCCCTTAAAGATTCCTTGTTGACTTCCATTCAAGTCGTAAAAAGCATCAAGAAAATCAGGCCAAGCAATGGGGCAAAGTTACACTCCCATTCATAAAGATACGTCATCTGCTTCTCATGGGGCAAAACCTCAGTAAGAAAGTACCGTATCAGACAACATCATGCCTTCCAGATCAGAAAACAGAAATGTTAGGTTACTGTGCTTTCCACCATGCTTGAAATCGGTAGTGGTAAAGGGTTCTTTTTTGCTTCCCTAAACTTTGTTCCTGGAACCCAACCACTAGAATACTAATGAAAGACAGGCATTTTGTTCTCGATCCCTGAATGGTGGTAGTACATTAACTCATACCGCATTATTTCTGCAACTCAAACACCTGCAAGGAAAATCCTCAACTTGTCAGTTCATACTATGTCTTTAAGGAATTAATAAAAATAATTCTTGAAGTCAGACTTACTCTTAATCTACAGCATAGCTTTCTTCATGTCATTAAAAACTAAAGCTTTGATATTTAATGCTGCTAATTGCTAGCAGGGAGACCAAGTAATACCAGTACCAAAGAGAGTCTTTTCACCTTGCTTCGTCAGTCATATGATGGTCAACATCTTTCCTTCCTAAACCACTTTGTTTATGCCTTTCAGAGACAAGACAGTATTTATCATGTACATGTTGGCTAACCTTGACTTGCTTTTCAAGGAAGAGTATCTATCTTTGAAAAGACATGATCAAGGATACAATGCTTTCAATTTTCTAATCAAATGACTTCATAAAGATAATCAATTTGCCTTAAAATTTAATAGGTATATAATTAAGGTGTCACAAGGTCTTTCTCAGCCTGCTGGCCTTCAATATCATCTGAATACTGATGATTCCCAAATGGACTGGGAATCTAGTTGAGACTTCTCCCTTGAATTCCAGATTAGTACCCTCAACTTTCTCCTTGATACCTCCATTAAACTGAACTCTTAATCTCCTTTTCCCACCTGACCCAACCCCCCTGTCTCAACCCTGTTATATTCTCAGCCCTCCATCTCAGGAAAGCGCACTGCCCTTTCTAGCTGCTCAGATCTTCCGAGAAGTCATCCTTGCCTCTCTCCTCTTACATCCTTTCACCAACCCACCAACGAATCCTGCTGCCTACTTGCGAAGTACATCTAGAGTTGGTCCACCACCTCTTTCCCCTCTGCTAATACCAGCCTGGTAAAATCCCCATCATCGCTACCCTGGATTATTGCAACCACCTTCCAAAGCCGTCCCTGCTTCTAAAGCCTTGGTGTTCAGTCAATTCTCCCTAATGGCAGCCAGAGTGAATCTTCCAACATTTAAGACAGGCCATGCCATGCCTCTGCTCAACATTTCTCCTCTACTCTTCCTTGACAGACATTGGTTCTTTTCATGCGTTGGGCTCTCAGGAGCAGTGTTGCTATCAAGACCTGTTGTACTTAGCCATGTGTAATGTAAAATTAGCAAAGTGATACAAAATCTTTCACAAAATTAGCCAAGTGATACAACTTCTTCCTCATTATTTCATGCTACTAAATACATTTACAAAATAACCAAATTTCCAAGTTTAGAAACTTGGTTTGCATAACACAGCTGGTCATTGCGAAAGCACTCATCAACAGAAATGCTGAAGACCGACCTAAAGTATTTGGTGACGGCGATGACAGTACAGATGTCCTCCAGATGCTGATATAAGCCAAATTCTCAGGGTTCACTCAGCGCCTCCCGTGCGCTGGCACTGTGCTGGGGGACAGCGATCGGGTCGTGGATAAAAAAGCTGTTTCTACCTTCTTCTCACTGAGTTCCCTTCCCTGTCACTGAGCTTCCAAGTCCACTCTATACGATGGTGAGATCACTGAAAGCTGAGAGACACCCTGGCTGAGGACAAGCAATAAATACAGACCCAGCTTCTGATCTGTATTGTGTGGATGGTGGCAACACACTGTTTATGTGGGCTATTTTGGGTATTTCTTGGCCTTTTGGACTTAGTTCAAAGTGCTGAATTATCAGAGCAGCCAAGGAGAGGATAACCGACTCCATCACTGTGACAAACTCCTCTCTCAGGCACCCTCATGCTCCCTCTTGCCTCAGCGCCTCTGAGTCTCCCTCTGTGCAGGTGCGGGTGCCAGCAAGACCCACCGCAGGTGGAGCTGGTCATGTCTCTTCCCTGTAAAAGCCTTCAGTGCCCACCCTCATGACTGCCGAGGGAGAGTTTGGCATCCTTTGTGGCCCAGCCCAGTACCCCCTTATTTGGGGGCCTCCTCCCTTACAATCTTTAAACTGTATCAGCAACACCAGATCCTGCAGTTCCTCTCACTCATGATGTTTCTTAAGTCCTATTGTCTCATATGTGCCTCTCTACTGTGAACAGCCTTCAGCTTCGTTCCCCGCATACTCTTTTGTAAATCATTTTGAATTCAATTAAGAGGATGTCACCTCCACCAGGCAGCCTTCCCTGCCTACTCCTGTGCACACAGCTATCTCCCTACCCACAAGAATCAGGTGGGTGCCTGCTTTGGTGCCCCCATTATACCCAGAGCAAACCCCTCTAAACTCACCCCCTGTATGTGTACAAGTATCAGTCTTTCCCACCCAACTTTAAGTTCCCGGAACTTTGTCTAACACTCAGTACATTATCTAACACGTAAGAGGTGCTTCATAAAGGCCCCAATACCACCTTTACAACTGTCCCCTAGAACAGCGGTCAGCACAACATTCACTATCTGCCACATCCAGCCCACCACTTGGTTCTATAAGGCCTATGAGGTAAGAAAGGTTTTTATATTTGGAAACACTGGGACTAAAATCTAAAAAAGAGCTGTAATTTGTGACATGGGAAAATTTTTTGAGGTTCACATTTCAGCGTCCGTCAACTTTTACTGAACCATAACCAGACTCAACCAAGCTCACCTTGTCTACGTCTGCTTTGCACGACATACGACACAGACTGAGGCAACACAGACTGTAGGGCACCCAGGGCCTCTGACATTTACCATCTGGCCACTTGCAGAACAGGTTTCCCCGTCCCTGCTCTAAAACCCAATTCCTTTGACTACAACTATCTGAGTCATCACAATTCCAGAGCACTGTGAATTGATGGCAGAAGTGCAACAGAAGTTCAAGTTAAAGAGCGTCAAAAAGATCACAAGGGGGCGAAGGTGGAAGATCAGCTCTCGCTGGAAACGGTGTTGCTCAGGGTAGAGTTTTACCTCGGAAGCAGTTCAGCTGTGCCAGCTGAGGACAGAATGAGTTTAGATGACCTCACTTGCTACTCCCTAGCATTGTCTAATTTGGGGGCAACTGCTGAAAATCATAAACGAGATATTTCAACCCACAAATCTGCTGGAACATCTGATGCTTTCATAGAGCTCTAAAGTACGAGATCCTAAACACAGACAAAAGAATTTTGTACACGGGCAGGCTTTACTCATGTCTTTATGGATTCTAATTTCTGTTAACTAAATAGAAAATAATTTGTAGCAAATTGATAAGCAAATAATAAACTAAACCCCTGTGGCTTCTAGTACTTTGGTCAAAGCAGAAGATAAAATGTACTTAAAAAAAAAAAAAAAAAAACAGGGGGCATCTGGGTGGCTCAGTTTGGTTGGGCATCTGACTCTTGATTTAGGCTCAGGTCACCTTGCGTTTCATGAGTTCCAGGCCCGCGTCAGGCTCTGCGCTGGCAGTGCAGAGCCTGCTTGGGATTCTCTCTCTCCCTCTCTCTCTGCCCCTATCCTGCTCGTGTACTCTCTCTCAAAATAAGTACATAAACATTAAAAAACAAAAAGGACACTCATGTGCTGGGAACCTGTGCTGGACCAAAGAGCTTTGAGTTTAGGGGGCTAAAAAACACATAATCTCAGGAAGGGAGGGGAAAAAAAATTGACTTTTTATTCAAATGTTATTTGACTTGCTTCACAAGACCCAATTCCCTTTCAATGGTCATCTGAGTGCCAGGCAGAGAGGCTGAGACATGTGGTGGATAAATCACAGTACTTTCCCCACACTCGCAGTCTAGGGAAGGATGGACACGTGTGGCCCAGTAGTTATGATGCAGTTTGAGGATGCTACTCAAGGTATGAACCGAGCAGTACAGAGAAGATGCTTACTGACAGATCTGGGAGACGGATGATAACGCCTCCAAAACAAGCACAACACCTGACTTGAGTTTTAACTGATGGAAAGGATTGTAGAGGCAAGGGGAAAGGAACAGGGAGCCACTCAGGGACCCACAAGTAGGTATCACTACAGCACAATGTATGGTCCCAGAGGGAAGAGAGGGCAATGGAATTGGGGAATCAACTTTTTTAAAGATTAACTTGAAGAAGGTCCCAACAGAGGAGTATGGTCCAGGTCCAAACTCTCCAAGGGCTGAGACTCTTAGGGTGAGAACCTGATAGGCAGCAGCAAAAATAAGAAATGGGCTCCAGCAACTTCACAGACCTCTATGAAAACATACAACTCTCCCAAGAGCAAAAGCATTTTGTTGGCAGAGCGGAGGCCGAGAGCTTGCATCAAAAGTACCAAAGGGTGTTTGTTTGAAAACTAACCCTCCCCCCCCCCCGCCCCAATCCAATCTCAGCACAGAACTACCTTATCTCACTGGCATGATCTCAGCAGAACGCAGTAGCTGGACTGCAATTGCCTACTAATACCTTAAAAAGACCTTCATTTAAAGAATCACCACGTGGCTGAAATCAATGGGAAAAATTTCAACCCAGGAGGAAAGCTTTTCCCCTGCACAAAATTCTTTTGTCTGTGTTTAGGATCTCGCACTGAAAGAACCTTTCTAAAATGGCAGTTCCCAGGAGAATGAACATCTCTGATCACCCTCTGCATGGCCAGTCATGGCCGTGTTCCACTCTCCGGCATGAAAAGGCTCGAGCTGCCTCACCCTGTTCCCTTCGTCCATTCCTCTCTCGGCACAGAGGACACACATTCCACACTAAACAATACTACAACTCCATCCTGCTTGTGTGCTTGTGAATGTTTTTTTTTTTTTCAGATTCCCAATTGTTTAAAAATAATAATGCCGGGGCTAGGATTTTCAACCAACTCCCTGTGTACATCGGAGAGCCAGCAAAGCTGTTCCTACAGTGTTACAATACAAGCAAGGTACATTCTGAGTCTTCCCTCCTTTATCTCTTGGCATCCGGCTCCTTCCAGCTGCCCTTGAACAATCTGTCACTGAGTTGGTGGCACCCAGCTTGGAAATGTGCCTGCTCATCCCCTTGCTTCTGTGTCTCACCAGGGCCCATGAGATCTGAAGCAAATCTGATAAGCTAATCATTATGAATGTGCAAGCAGAGAGGCTCAATGGCCAGTCTCACGGAAAATCATCGTTTCAGTTACAGGCTTCGGTGGGAAGAATACACATCTACCCTCCTGACCTCCCACCCAGCACCTCTGATTCACTAGGCTCCAAAAGGAGGTAGGAACACCATTCGGACCTCTCAAATTATGCAATGCAGAACTGCTTCTTTTGAAGGTAGGTCCTGGATATGAATCTGTTGTGTACAAATGAAAATCCTAAGCAGCCTCCAGGAGTAAAAATAAACACGGAAAAATAATTCATAAAATGTCATCATTCATTTTCAGCACTGGACCAGCACTTGGTATCTGCAGTATCTGTTGCAAAGTCAAATCGACATTGGATGGGAACTGTTGTTAACCCTTGAACTTCCATGCTAACATGAAGGATAGAACTTGTCACTTTCATTTGGATAATCTAAAATGTCAGCCAGGAGTCACTTTTGAACTTAACATGGAAATTCATTAGTTCCAACAGACAGCAGTGTTAATGAAGATGGTAATTGCACTCACTGGGTGGTTTGTTTGCTTGCGTTGACAGGAGATACTATTATGAACCAATTTCATCCCATTTAATCCTTGGAAGTACAAGGGTAAACTACTGATGCATCACAGAAAGAAATTATTTTTAAGAAATATGGCTGAAACTAAACAGTGTCACAATTCATTGTTTTTCTAAACATTCATGACAATTAAATAGCTGTAATATTTCAAAAACTATCTGGATGTCTAAATCATTACCAATGTAACTTTCTGGTTCAAAATGGCTTGAATAATTTTCTTTCTTCTTTGAAAATTTTTTGAATTAAAAAATATTTTTTTTTATTTGAGAGAGAGAGCACATGTGAGCAGGTGGGGTGGGGGAGGCTGGTGCGGAGAGAGATGCAGAGAGAGAGAGAGAGAGAGAGAGAGAGAGAGAGAGTCTTAAGCAGGCTCCACACTCAGTACAGAGCCAAATGTGGGGCTTAATCCCACAACCCTGGGACGGTGACCTGACCGAAATCAAAAGTCAGATGCTCAATCGACTAAGCCACCCTGGCGCCCTGAAGAATCTGCTTTTTAATAGAAAGCAAAGCAGTTAAGCTGGAGACCACTACCTCTGCAGGAAAAACATTACCGATATTAAGAACTTTGCTACTGGCATGTCAGGTGTCTAATTCAAATTCTGGCTTCAGATTCATACAGACCAACAGAGGACCAGGACTTTGATTTTGCAGAAAAGATGCCCTTTTAAGCCCACACTAACATATGGGCGTGGAACTGCGAGTTCCAGGTATCTGTTTCCTAAGGAGAACACACATCAAGACTGAGCGGGCTGGGATGTGAGCTCAGGATGCTTCTGAACAGTGAATGCTCAAATCTGAGACACACAAAACCATCTGAACAAATACAATCCCTTTCCGGAGCCAACCATACCTAATCCACTTGGCAGTGTTAATGCTGCCTCAATTATTGCGGCTCAAGGGTGAATTCACAGTTTCCAAGTCACCTTGAAATTACAAAAATCATGAAACATTAACAAGGTGAACCTACCCTGTGCAAAGCGCTTTTATCTTTTCTAACCATTTCCCTCGCAATCCCTGTAGCTTAGAGGCAAAAGGCTCCATACAGCTTAAATCCCCTCCAGCCAGGCACTGAGCAAGATCTGGCAGATTCTTCCCTCTGACTTCAGCCAGAGCTGATGAGAAAGAGGAGCTTTCATCTTGTGGGACTTTGAGCTCCAAGAGGTGTGAAAGGCTAGAGCCACACAGAAAGAACTTGCTGGAGAAGAAACCTTCCCAGAGGGATGAAGAGAGCTCTGTTAGTACAAGGAACTCCTGGAGCCAGTAGCTGATCCAGCAACAGTCAGCACCTCAGATTTCTCAAGTTAATGAACATTTTAGGCTAGTTTGAATTTGGGGAAAGTGACGCATGTAGCCAAGAATAGCGGCCACATACTTGCAAATACTCATGGACACAATGTAGGGCAAGGGCCAGAGCACTTTAAGGGCGAAGTCACTGGCTTATACTCTCTTGTGACTGGTAGTTCATCACGGTAGTTCATCACAGGCATGAACCCATGCCTGTCTGTCCCCTTCATTTAGTGCCACCAAGCCAGAATAGAGCTAAGGGGGAAAGAGCAGGAACATTACATGAATAGCAGAGACGTTATGCAACCATGGCCATGACCTACCAACAACTATGCCGTAAAATAAGGGACACCAGCAACCATGAAAAAGCCAAGTAAGGATGACACTGGATCCAAGCCTGTGGAAAAGAGGGGCTGTTTCAGTTCCTGTCTCAGTTCAGGCTGCTATAACAAAATTCCATAGACTGAGTGGCTTATAAACAACAAAAATGTACTTCTCAGAGTTCTGGAGGAAGCAAGTCTGATGCCAGGGTGTGGGCAGGGTAGGTTCTGGTGAGAGCTCTCTTCCAGAAAGAACAAGCTGGCTCTCTGGCCTCTTCTTCTAAGGGCACTCATCTCATTCATGAAGGCTCCACCCTCATGACCTAACGACCTCCAAAGTCCCCACCTCCATACACTATCCCAACGGGGTTAGATTTCAACATATGAATTTTGGCACAATACAAATATTGTGTCCATAACAGATCCCCAGCAAGCAAGGGTGACCTTCACTCAATTCACTGCTGACCAACTAAGGGGTCATCCTTCATGAAGTCACTTGACTCCCTTTCCTGCCTGCTGATCTTCAGTGGTGCCGGAGTATCACTCTCTCAGCTACTTAAGGTAGGATGCCAAAGGGTTTGTCTTTAGGAAACTTTAATTCTACTCTATTCTTCTTCTTCTTCTTAAGCTTATTTATTTATTTTGAGAGAGAGAGAGAGCATGAGCAGGGGAGGGGCAGAGAGAGAGGGAGGGAGAGAATCCCAAGCAGGCTCCACACTGTTAGCACAGAGCCCAACATGGGGCTCGATCCCACGAACCGTGAGATCGTGACCCGAGCTGAAATCAGGAGTCAGACACTCAACTGACTGAGCCACCCAGGTGCCCCCCCATTATTATGGCACCCCTCTCTGATTCTTCACGGTTCTGCTTGTCTCCATCTTCCTTCCCACCTTCCCCCTCTCCCTGACTTCTGTCCTTCTTCATATAAGTTCCATACTGTTAAAGATAGATGATACCTTCCTACAACTTCCTACAAATGTTTCCCACCCGGCCCAGTATTCATAACCTCCCCTTGGGCACACTGCTTTACAGCCTATAATCAAGTCAGAGCCTCTTACACCACTCCCCCCTGTTGCCTGTCTTGGGCTCTAACCCAGGGACACACTTCTTTTCAAAGAGAATTTGCTATGTGTGTTTCATCATTTCAAGCCTCTTCAAATTAATCTCATTGCTGCAGGGCAATTTCTTGCTTCACTCCAAGAACATTTTTGAAACTATTAGATTAACCCTCGAAAGACAGACTTAGAAAGGACAGGCTGACAAATCAGAATTAAGGTGAGGTGAGCATACCACTAAGATGGTCAAAAGGCTAGGAGATACATACAGCATACGCTAGAAATTCAAATCAAATCAAATGGCATTCCTTCCGGAGATTCACAGCAAAAAGCATGTCTACCTAAAAAAGAAGGCAGTGGGTTTGCACGACAAGGCTGGCCATGATCTCCACAGGAACAAGACTGGGAAACAAAAGTGCCAATGCTGAACTCACTGCAATCGGCAGTAGCAACTTCACCACGATTTGTAATCTTGTCATGAGACCCTTAAGTAGGTCATGGCAAGCCTAAAAAAAATATTGACAGCAAGAAAAGTGTGATGGGTGACAATGTGTACATCATCTTGCAGGAAAAGTCAGTATTTTGCTATTCTGACCAAATCTTGACTGCATTAAAATGATGAAATATTTAGGAAGAGAGTGTACAAAAATATCTATTCAAACAGAGAAACTCGAAGTATCGCACCATCAGCTAAAATATGTGATGGGTGATGAGGCTTCAGGTGCTGCCTACGTTAAAATGAAAATCCTAAGGGAATGGCTACAAACACCAAATACAATCAAGAAGTTATTTATACAACGAGGCTAATTAAATTTCTAAATCAATCTCTCACATATTTCGACAGTGAGGTCTCACATGAAGGCTGTTCTTGGCTTCCATTTTGGGGGCTGCTTGCTTCACTCTTAAAAAGGGCCTTTTGGTATTCACTGCAAGACACCAAGGTCCTCAGGAAGGATCTTATTCTGAATTCCTCACTACACGATACTGTGTTGCAGTCAGATTCCTGTGCGTTATGTGAACGCCATATAAAACAGCAAGTAAGGCTGTGACTGGAAGGTAGACTAGACTGTGTTTCCAGCCACAGATTTGAGAGCCTACATATGATACTTTTACTGTCTCATTCCCCCTGCCCAGTGCCCCCCCCCCCCGCCCTTACCTAGAAAGGAAGGAAAGGTAGACACGGGATGAAAATAAATGTACTGCCTTTCATTCGTAGTTTCAAATGAACATTTAAGTATCAGTTGAACAATTTTCTCCAATATATTTTGCTTTCCATGAGGAGAAAACACTCTTATCTCCAAGAGAAACAAAATCTTTTATTATAATATCCCCAAAGGAAAGAAGAAGGGAAGTGTTATAGCACTCATTTATTTAGGTAAACAATGCAAATAAAACTCTCTGCAATTGTTTCTAACTTTAGTTGTTTCTAACTAAATGCATCTATTTCAGCAGTCATAAATCTGAGTAAACAATCCAATGAGATGTTAAGGTATAATTTTAAACCAATTTTTCTATTGCATGTATTCCTGGAAAGCTCAATATAAGGCAAATAATTCCAGAAGAAATATAATATACAGACAGACAAATACAAGAGAATTCAAAGAGAGGGCAAACAAACTTCTTTATCTTTCTAGAGTAGAAAAAAACAGGCTAACAAAAGCAAATATAAAAATGACCATTTCAGGGGCACCTGGGTGGCTCAGTCGTTAAGCGTCCGACTTCAGCTCAGGTCATGATCTCACAGCTTGTGGGTTCAAGCCCCGTTTTGGGCTCTGTGCTGACAGCTCGGAGCCTGGAGCCTGCTTCAGACTCTGTATCTCCCTCCCTCTCTGCCCCTCCCCCGCTCGTACTCTGCCTCTCTCTCTCTCTCTCTCTCTCTCAAAAGTAAATAAAACATTAAAAAAAATGTTTTTAACGACCATTTCTCTTGTGGTCTACCATTTGAGGATTTGAGAAAATGATGAAAAAGCACAAAACTTCAAATTTACAAATGGATTTTGAATACTACCAATCCCATTCCTTAAAACAAAAGGAAGCCAAACAATATAAAAAAACAAAACCAAAACAACAACAACAGCAAAAAAAACAGAACACCTTTGAGAGGATAAAGGCCAACACCTTTTATCCTGATGTACATGCTACATACATCCTGCTAATGAATTCACCAACACTTTTCCAGGTATGCCTTAAATTTCTTTCTGAAATATACACGCGTTTTCTCATCTTCATTCAAAAACTCCAAAACATACCCTCTTTTAGGATGTATCAGGCACAGGGTTATCACTGTTTTCCTCACCCTATCCGTTAAGACGGGGCTTCTTTTTCTTGACTGTATGGGTCATGACTGCTTGACCAGCTTGTGTGGACACAGGATTATTAAGGCAGCTCTGCAGAGGACAAGGACAGGTAGCTGGCACTGGTTCCTAATGTTCACAAATAACACAGTCCTTGGAAATCTTAGCCATTATATTTCAATGTTGGGGGATCAAAAACTTCTTTACACTTAAAAAAAAAATTCAATCTTTAAAGAGAACAAGTAAACTCAACATAAAATCTGCATCAGCATTAATGTTTCAGTGTTAAATATAGTACTCAGTGTGACGCAATCCCTAGAAATAGAAGTTTCGATGATAGCATCTAAATTTATAAATCGTGCAATAAAGGAGCACATTTTCAATTCCCAGGCTAATCTATTGTGCTTTTGATTGGGTGTGGGTTCTAAGCTCCCTCTCAAACTTTTATTTTTTATTTAAGAGCCTAATATTTTCACTCACTACAAGGCGGGAAGAGAGAGAGAGACAGAGAGGAAGGGAGAGAGAGAAGCTGAGTCATGTGTGTGTGTGGGAGCAGGAAGGGAGAAGGACAAAGAAGATACAAGGCTAAGTCAAGTGGCCAACTGAGAGAACCAAAGTTTTATAATGGACTGGGTAACAATAGAGGAACCAAACAAGACTGCTGAACATACTTCCTCAAACGGCTAATGAGAAATTTTAAGAATCTTTTTAAAGTGATTAAACATGGAGGGGCGCCTGAGTAGCTCGGTTGGTTAAGCCTCCGACTTCGGCTCAGGTCATGATCTCACCGTTAGTGAGTTCGAGCCCTGAGTCTGGCTCTGTGCTGACAGCTGAGAACCTGGAGCCTACTTCACAATCTGTGTCTCCCTCTCTCTCTCTCTCTCTCTCTGCCCCTCCTCCGATCACACCCTGTTCCTTGTCAAAAATAATAAAACATTAAAAAAAATTTTTTTTAAATAAAGTGATTAAACAAGGAAAAAGGAAGCTGTGTGTGTGCCATCTTTTGAAACAGGATCCCTGATAGAAAGAAACAAGACCCAGCAGAGCTCTGAGTCCTGCCCATGTTATTCGTCCCAAGAAGTGGTAATGAACAAAAGGAATGGATTGACTGAATCCCGAACACTCTCACTTAAATGCTCTCACTTGGAGAGAAGCTCAATTGGAAGTCCTTAAAAAAAGAAAAAATGTTTGACAGTAGAATCCTGTACTTCCCAGGTGCCCCAGGCTTGCCACATTCCAAAATAGTAAGCAGAGTTAGGGGCAAGTCAACCAGCAGAGGTGCAGGCTTAGGTTATTAAAAAATGCGTAGAAGGGGTGCAGTTTGGGCTCAGGTCAGGATCTCGTGGTTCATGAGTTTGAGCCCTTCATCAGGCTCTCTGATGATTGGGCTCTCTGCTGTCAGCATGGAGCCTGCTTCGAATCCTCTGCCCCCTCTCTCTGTGCCCCTCCCCTGCTCATGCTCTCTCTCTCTCTTCGTCTCTTTCTCTCTTAAAAAATAAATAAACTTAATAAAAATATATGTAGAAAAGAGAATATCCCAGTAAGGTGACCAACCATCCCGGCTTGGTGGACTAAGAGGTTTTCCTGGGATTTGGCATTTTGAATGCTAAATCTAGGAGAGCTCCAGACATACCAGGATCATTAGTCATCCCAGGTCCAGATCCTCCAGCAAAGACTGTACTCCGGTCCAGCTGACCCCCACTCTCCCTACTCTCATGCCCTTGGATTATGAGTACTGCAGCAAGGCTGACAGCCAGCCCTCAAATTGTACATAGCAATTTGAAAGTCAATTTAGTCTTGGATAAAGTAGAAACAGGATCAGGTACATTCATATCCATTTGATCAGAACAAACAGATACTGTGGAGAGTGGTCTCCATTATGCATGAGTGAGATGAAATAGGGGCAACTTACAGGCTATACTAAAACAAAAAAATTCAAGAAAAAGGTCTCATGTGCAAACTACAGATGTGGAACTAAGACTGTAAGGGACATCACCCTAGAAACCGGACTTTCAGTGAGGGTTTCACATTCATAAAAACTTCCTATAACTACGAAGTCTGCAACACAAGTACTCAAAGACTAGATGATAGAACAAAATGCCAAAATGAAAGCAAGATAGGAGAAATAAGGAGAGGCACAGAAAACAAAACAACACTGGGTAGCTAGTAAACAAATTAGAAACAGCAAAGGGTAAAAGATGAAAATCTAATGGCACAGAGTAAAGGTTAGAGATAATCCTGCTGAATGTGGCAGGAAAAGACAAAAACATTAAGTGAAGTAGAGAGAAGGTGACACATGGAGAATCAAGATAATCAAATGTAAGGATGATTGATGTTCTTGAAGTAACACACACACACACACACACACACACACACATGCGGCAAAGAGAAAAGAAGCATTCATATTCAAAAACCAGACCACAAATTAAAAGGAACTGTGATCCATTGTTGGTGGGAATGCAAACTGGTGTAGCCAGTATGAAACACAGCATGGAGTTTTCTCAAAAAATTAAAAATACAATTACCATATGATCTAGTTATTCCACTACTGGGTATTTACCCAAAGAATATGAAAACACCAACTTGAAAAGATACATGCACTTCTATGTTTATTGCAGCATTATTTATAACAGTCAAATTATAAAAGCAACCCAAGTGTCCATCTATAGATGAATGGATACAGAAGAGGTGGTGTATGGATGTATGTGTTTACACGGACATACACACAATGAAATATTACTCAGTCCTACAGTAATCTTACTTCAGGACTATTACTTCATCCTCACTCCTAAAGAAATTTTGCCATTTGCAACAACATGGATGGATCTAGAGGGTATAATGCTAAGTAAAATAAAGCCAGAGAAAGACAAATACCATATGATTTCACTCACATATGGAATTTAGTAAACAAAGAAAAAAGAGACAATCAAAAAAACAAATAGATTCTTTGTTCTCTACATAGAGAACAAACTAATAGTTACCACAGCGGGGAGGGGTGGTGAGAGGGCTAAAAGAGGTGAAGGGAATTAAGAGTACATTTACTGTGATGAGCACTAAGTCATGTATAGAACTGTTGAATCACCAGAGGAGTTAAGGTGGCGGAGTAGTAGGGGGACCCTATGTTTGCCTCATTCCTCAAACACAACTTAAACAAACAAACAAACAAAAACATCACATCATTCTGAACACCCAAGAAATCATTTTGAGGACTTAGAACTGCACATCTAAAGGGAGAAAATCAGCCACATCATGGAAGGTAGAAACTATGGAGAGTTAATTCAAGGGAGAAAAGAATTGTGGGTGCTGGGGCGGGACGGAGTCCTAATCACGGAAAGAGAGAAAGAGAGAAAACAGACTGCTGGGGATTGCATTCGAATTGTTGAATCGATACACTATAACCTGAAACAAATACAACACTGGATATTAATTATACTAGATTTACTTTTTTTAAGTTGTATTTATTTAGTTTGAGAGAGAGAGAGAGAGAGAGAGAGAGAGAGAGAGAGAGAGAGAAAGTGCGCAGGCATGTGAGCATGGGCAGGGGGCAGAGAGAGAGAGAGAAATGAGAGAAACCCAAGCAGGTTACATGCTGTCAGCACAGGGCCCAACACGGGACTCAATCTCACAAACCATGAGATCATGACTGGAGCCAAAATCAAGAGTTGGATGCTTAACAGACTGAGCCACCGAAGCACCCCTGGGATTTTTTTTTTTTTAAATAATAAAACTGGAGTACAAAAAATTATAACACACCAAAACCTCTCCAAAATAAAGGAAGAAGCAAACCTGCAGATCAAAAGGGCATTCTCATGCCAGGGACAATTTATACATAATGGAAAAGAATTCAAGCAGTAGCTTAAGTTGTTGAAATAAAAGAATAAAAAAAATGTTCAGGCATCAAGTATAAAAAGCAAGTTGCCTACTAGAGGCAGAAAGACAATAAAACTAGGCTGACTACAGATACCTTCATAATAATGTTCAATGTCAGGAGATAGTGGGGCCAAGTGTTTACAAAAGGAAACATATGACCCAAGAATATTATATTATTAAATACAGCTAATTTGCAGTTCAAGTATAAAAGCAAAACAGAGGCATTTGCAAACATTTAAAAACTCAGGAAATAGACAATTCATGAGTATTCCCTGAGAATAAACAAACCAAAAAAACTACTTGACCATGAAATCTGTATAAACAAGAGATGAATCAAAATAAAGAATTCAGAAATGGAAAAACTGTGGCAAAAGGACCTGTGGTGAGCACAGAATCTGTTTAAATATAGAACTAAGACTAAACAACTAGGGGATTATGATTGCAGATCAGAGTATGAATGCTCTAAAACCTGAAAAAAGAAAAACGAATTCAAGCAACATAAGGGGCAGTGGGAGGAAGCACCAGTTTGTTCATTCTTCTTGTTTTTTCACAGGAAGATAATCCCTAATATATAAAATGCTTAAATTTACTTTGTTTAAAAAAATTTTTAAGTTGAGGTATAATCATACATAATAAAGTGCATAGACCTTAAGTGTACAATTTGATGGGTTTTGACAAATACATATACTTGTTTCACCAATACCCCAACGAAGATACGGAACACAACAGACATCATCCTAGACAACCAATCACGTCATAGGGAACCACTGTTCTGACTTCCCTCACCAGAGACCAATTTTACTTGCTCTTGAACATAATATAAATGGATATAATATATGTACTTTTGTGTCTGTCTTCTTTGCTCAATATAATGTCTATGAGAGTCAACCTTGTTGCTGTGTACCTTTACAGTCCCTTCCTTTTTTATTAATGGATACAATTCTATTGTATGGATGTCCCACATTTTGTTAATGGCAATTGTTTCTAAACACTTATGAACATTCTTGCACAAACCTTTTTGTAGGCACTAGGTTTCATTTCTTGGGAGTTAATATCAGTGGATTACTGAATCCTAAGATCTTAATTTTATTTAATTTTTTTTAAATTTTATTTATTTTTGAGAGAGACAGAGACAGCGTATGAGTGGGGGAGGGGCAGAGAGAGAGAGAGAGAGAGAGGGAAGAAAACAGAGAACCAGAAGCAGGCTCCAGGCTCTGAGCTGTCAGCACAGAGGTTGACTTGGGGGTTTGAATTCATGAACTTTGAGATCATGACCTGAGAGGAAGATGGAGGATTACCTGAATGAGTCACCCAGGTGCCCCCTAACATCTTAATTTTATAAGAAACAATTTCCTACAGCTTCTGTATCACTTTACATTCCCTCCAAGAGTAGAGGAGACTTCCAGTTGTTCCATACCCTCATATAAGCTTTGTATTTTCAGTATTTTAATTCAAGCCATTCTAATGCGTGCATGGTAGTTGTAACATGATGACCCCAACTTAATGGTTCTTAACTCTTCTCCTTACCTTGGAGGCATTATTTTACATATGAATGTTTTTATGATGAAGATACTTATTCAGAAGTTCAAAAATCCCTCCAGTTTCATTTTATTACATGTATTGCTTTATATTCTAAAACAGCATGCACAACATGAACACACCATTCATACCTACCTACCTATCCACTCATTCATTCTTCTAGTCATAAATTTGCAGAGGCTAATTCTCCACAAATAATATTTTATTTCTGGCAGGTATGATAATTTGGGGATAATTTGTAACTGTCTTCTTTTGTGTTTTTCTACATTCTTTGTATTTTACAAAAGGAGTATGTCCCTTAGTTTAGAAATGTTGTGAAGTCATTACTTGTTACAAATGCACAGAGAAGAAAATGGAGGTGAGATCAAAGTCCTTTTGAAAAATTAATTAGCAGGCATATAGACAGATCATCTCTATTTTGGGGACTTTTGACACTTCAAAAACTTTGTAGGGAGGAGCAACAGAAGAGGCTTAGTAGTGATAAATACTAATGTCACCATGCCAGACAAATGGACGATGACCGAAGATCGATATGTCAAGTGAAGCCAAGAACAAACAGCTTGTAGATGGCAGTATTGTCACTCTAGCACCACCACTGGCTGTGGAACTTCAAGTGTTTTCTGGACAGGCTACACCTTATACAGCCACTGAGTATGTATCCTGAAAACCAATACCAGTGGGACCATACTTCTCTTCCAGATGACACAGTAACAACAATGTAAAATCCAAGCCGAATCTGGGTAATCCTCAATCAGGGAATTAAGTCAAACCCTGTTGGGTTTTATGGAAAGGACGTAACTTTCCTACCAGCTAGAGTTGACTTTAGTCCCTGCTCCTTAGTTACCACCTCTAATGTTGTGTGACAATAAACAGGACAATGTCTACTTCATTGAGTGGGGAATTTTTTTTTTTTAAAGCAACATATTATAGACCAATTGGACCAATCAAATGACCTTCTGGGCTTCAGAAATGGTGCCTATCAACAAGTTCTCCCACACAGAGGTATTCATGTCCACTTTAGGCTAGTCCTTCTCCTCTGAGAGGTGGTTTAGTCTCTGCACCACAAAGACTAAATAACAGGAAAGGGATTTAAACAGGGGAAGCAGAACAGAGAAGCTAGGAGTATTAACTTTCATATACCAGGACATATTCTATTGCTTCAGGCTCAGTGAATCTCTGAGATCCCCCAGAATCGTCATCCAGATTGAAACATGCACTTCAAATGCATTCCACACTTAAGTAGTGTAAGTGGTATCAGAACTGTCTCCAACTCTCACATTATTATTTCAGTGAAAAGATATTTACTGATTACATACACTATAAGAAGCCCTGCCACAATTCCTGCTGATAAGGTTGACTTGTCAAGCACTTACTATGCCATGCAGAAAATTGAAGATTTTAAAGAGAATTTCATTTGGGAGTCTTAGAAATGCATAAATCTAGTTTTAAACTGTCATTCTTTCTTTTCCTTTAAAGTAATTTCCTACTTGAAATCTTCTGGTTTTTATTTATCATACCCATCTTTAAAGTAACCCTGGAAAAATGAGTGTAGAAGGTAAAACTTTCTCTTTACAAAGAATTTCCTGATTCCCAAAGAGCTGAAGACTTGCCCCCCAGGTTACCTCTATATCTAACAATTGTGGACTACATGCAATCCACAGAGTTCTCCTGTTTCCTTAGCACTGTTTTGTTTTTATGAGGATCTTTATTTTTTTTAAGTTTACTTATTTTGTGAGAGAGAGAGAGAGCATTATGAGAGTGAGTGGGGGATGGGGGAAGAGAGAGAATCCCAAGGAGGCTCTGCACTGTCAGCATAGGGCCCAATGCAGGGCTCAATCTCACAAAGCGCAAGATCACGACCTAAGCTGAAATCAAGAGCCAGAGCTGGATGCTCAACTAACTGAGCCGCCCAGGCACCCTTCCTCACCACTATGTTTTACAACAATTACAGCCAACATTTAAGAATGAGGAGTTTTTGCATAAATTAGTTTAATTTCCAGCTTTTCTTGAAAAATAAGAAAATTCTGTTACTCTGGATCCTTATTTCCCAGATTGGCAACTTAATTTAACTAACAACTGACCCCTTTAGATGAAAAACATAACCAATTACTCCTATTATTTTCACCTGGTCCTTCCCACTCGTGCGCCAATAAGCATTTGAATTTTTAGCCCTCACCATACATCAGGTGTATTCTACTACAACTACCTTATACATACTGCTGTTTTCATTAATAAAGTATGAGTGAGTTAGGCACAGCTTGAAGCCATCTTGTATGGAGCCCCGTAGCTGAGAAAATACTCTCTATATACATATATATGCTAACCCTATTTAAAGCGAGGTCAAAATATTTCACGGAGAAAATTTAATGAGATCAATATGAAATAACAATATGTGATAAGATAGAAATCCTCCAACAGGATTCTCAAGTGACAGAAGTTAAATTTCTAGTTATTTGCTATCAAATCTTATATTGTGACTAGAATTCTAAATAAAAACATCATCAAATTTAAGTGACACAAACAGGGGAAATTATGCCACAGGTAGACTCTGTGCTTTTGGTTTAAAATGTTCAATAATGGGGGTTTGTTTAAACAAATCATGGTGTTCCATACAAAGGAACACTAGCATTAAGAATGATGTTACAGAAGGAAATTTAACTACATGAGAAATTGATCAAGAAATTGATCAAGAAGTAACATTCAGTGAAAGGATCATGTTCTACAACAGTATATCCAGTTATTATACATATATGCATTAATTATGTGCAATTATATGTATTAGATTCTATAAACGCGCATTTTAAAAGACAAAGTATATACAATGCTTAAAGCAGTTATCTCTGGGTGGCAAATTTAGAAGTAATTATTATTTTATTTTTTACAATTTAACAAAAACCAAGTATTATTTTTTAGTAAGACAGTGATAACATACCCAGTTCAGCCTGAGATGCAACCCCAAGCTGAAACCATTAGTTGAGACATCTTATGAACTATTTTCCTTAGATTTTACAGGGAAACACTGATGAACACTGCCGATAAAATCCTTGCAGTCTCAAGCACCCATCTATTGTGACAGGAAGGTCACAGAATGCCCAATTATTATAATTCTTTTCAGGAGAGGTGAGACCCTGAGGTGTAGCTGTCAAAGTAGATAAGAATATACAATTATAGACATTAAAAAATATATTTCCTCTGACCTCCAGGAAGTGGGAGAAGAGAAGAAAATGGGGTCAGAGTTTATTTCCATATTAGTCAATATGTTTCAACAATTCACAACCTTGAGCAAATTTTAAGTATCAAAATATGGCATAATTCAAAGTATATGAATAGACAACGAATTTTAGGTAAAAGGAGGGTCAATGACAAATCCATCGTTCAATGGATAATGAACAATTTCAAGAAACAAAAAGTTAATTATTCTAAATCACAACTACTATGTAACAATAGACCTGAACATTAAAACCCCATCTTCAAATTGCAAGCCCAATGCTCTTTCTACTCTAATACTATGCTTCTTGTTCCATTTCACCATGGGCATAATACAGGACTCAAAAGACATTTTAGTTATAGTTCCTGTATTTCTATGAACTTTCAATTTGGCAAGGACACTTCCCATTTAGGAGTTTCCTTTCCTTGTCAGTAAAAATGAAGAACCAGACCTCCATGATTTCAGTGACCCTCTCAACCCTAAGATTCTATGATTCAATGGCAAAGAGAAAACATTAACTTGGACCCCAGACTACCCGTCTTTGTACCATATAACCTACTTTTGGAGAGCCCATTGGGTCAAGAGTGCCAGCCTGTGGGCTCATAGAGGAGCACACTGCCAATGTAAAGATTCTCTAGCCCCTAATGGAATGCAAGCAAATGGCTGCAAGGTGATAAAGAGTAATAATCTCGGAGGATGTTTATCTCTCATTTTAGTGACCCTCCTCCGCCCCAAGGACATTCACTGGAACATACATCACTGTAGTCCAAAGGAATCAATGACCAGGAGATAAACACACTATGCTCCACCCTCAGGCCTTATTTGTCTTAGAACAGGAGGATCACGTCAAAAAAAGTGGTTACTGGACCACAGACATTGAAAAAGGATCAAGAAGTTACCAAACACTACTGATAAAACTCACATCCAAGACAGCAAAGGTATATAAAACTTGTTACATGGGAAAAGGGTAGAAGATGAATATGTGCTAAGTAAAAATTCCATAAATGCCAGGTGACAAAAACTAGAGCAAACACATCAGGGCCTGGGGGGAGGGAGGTATTTAGTTGATAATGCACAATCTATACAAAATAAAATGAATGCTGTCCCACTGCTTGCTATATGAATAACCAATCATCTATGGACAATAATGGCTCTATTAGCTCACCTTACTTGACCCTCAGTATGTCAGGCATAGGAAGGAAATAAGCAGACATCGTCATCTATCCAACGAAATAGAGACTTGTACATGTCTTGACCAAAACTGTCATTAAATCTTTTTAATAAAAAAAAAAAAAATCCTTAGCAATAATCTCATTATCCTCCTGAAAAATATAAGTTTTACTGGTAAGTCATATTTAATTCTTCTACCCTCAAGAAACTGCTACAAACTAACTCTTAATCACAAAGGATAGGGTCTTAAAAACAGGAACTTACTTGTTTTGATCTGTACACAATGATGCAATGATAACCTAATAACACTCCAATGAGAGGTTACAGTGTAGATAATCAAGACATTGCCTAAAATGTTAAAGATTAAGATCTCTATCAAAAAGGCATTATTCAAAAAAGCCATCAATGGAGAAAATGAGGTGTCAGGAAATCATCAATGTTTAACAAATAGGCAGATAAGCCATTCTCACAGAACACAGTCAATTTAAAGAACAAAATAATGCAGAAGAGCAGTTTGTTATCAACCAGTTACAAGCACCAGTAGATCCAAATATCAGGGAGAGAACAGACAACTGTAAAGAGAAAGGATATGAGAATATTTGATTTCAACATGGCTTGTACATAATATTTGAATACCCCTAGATGTCAAGCCAAGTCTGGGTCTCCCAGGAGTTTTAACAAAAGTTCTTACCTTCCATGGGGTACCTGGGTGGCTCGGTCAGTTAAGCAAGCATCCAGCTCTTGATATCAGCTCAGGTCGTAAGATCACAGTTTTGAGAAAATGAGTCAGGCGTCAGGCTCTGCACAGACAGCATGGAGCCTGCTTGGGATTCTCTCTCTCTCCCTTCCTCTCCCTCTTCCTCTCCCTCTCCCTCTCCCTCTCTCTCTCTCTCTCTCTGCCCCTCAAGCACATGCACACATCCTCTCTTCTTCTCTCTCAAAAATAAATAAACTTTAAAAAAAAGTTCTTAGCATCCATCCTGAAATAAGAATCTTAGACGACATTTAGCAGGCTACATTATTTTGCACTTGAGCCACAGACACTCAGGTTAAAAAGCAGACTTGGTGTAACTAATTAGAAAAAAAAATTAATAGTAATTATTGTTGTTATTATTAATATTATCAGAGCTGAAGATTCACTTGGATGGCACTATTTAAAAGGTTTTATTGAAGTGCTTTACATATATTGTGTCAATTAATGTCATGCATGTCAATTAATCTTCTCAATTCCTCTATGAGGTAAGTATTATTATCAACCCCACTTACAAATAAGGAAACTGAAGCCCAGAGAAGCTAGGTCATTTAGGTAAGATCACACAGTGATTGGAACCTAGGAAGTACGCTCCAGAGTTTGTGATCTTAAACACCACCCACCACCACGGTTTACTGTCTTTGCTTTTTCGTAGGTGGGATTTCTCCCGTTCTATCACTACAGCTTCACGAACGGCAAACTGCGTGCTAGGTTAGAAACAGATGATGAACTCAGTCACATGGGTTTCACCAACAACCTGTGCACCCTTGGGCACCCCATTCTATTTCCCTAGGCTTCAGATTCTTCATTTGCATAAAGTTTGTTCTTTTTTAGACAATGTTAAATAATATTTTTTTCTAGTGCTCAAAGCACATGAATTTGGTCCTTCTACCTTCATCATAACATCCCATAACAAATTTTTTCTCTAGCCCAAACTTCTCCTCTCACTCATGCATCCAAGCATCTACCTTTTATCTCGGTTTGGGTCTAATATGTACCTCAAACATACCACATCCAAAATCCAATTCTTTCATACCACTTGCCCCTTCTCTGGTCCTACCCCATTCCTAAACACCCCACTAAACATAGCTCTCTTCTACTAGCACAAGGCCAAAAACATTACGGCCATCCTTGATTCTCTTCTTTCTTCACACTGTACATCCAGTCCTTCAGCAAACACAAGGATGAGTTCTTCAAAATATAACCCGAATTGACCACTGTCATCACACAACTTCCCCCATCTGAGCCTGAGCTCTTCAGAATCTCACCTGGACTGTTTAAACAGCTTCTAACCACCCCACATCACCCCCAAATTTCCTCCCTGCTTCACAGGGCAGCAATCAGTGGGACACTTCTAATACCAGAATTCCTCAAGCTTCACCTCTACTCAGAATCCACCAGGGGCTTTACCATCCTTCACACCATGCTAATAAAGGGCCAGGTGATACGGTTTCTCACCCCAACCCCATCTCCTCTCCATCTTCATAAACTTATCTCCCGAAATTCTCTGCTTGCTCATTCCACTGGCCACTCCAGTCTCTCTATGATTCTTCAGTTACACTCAAGCACAACCCCATTTTCTAGTTTTGTACATGGCTCTAAAACACCCTTCCCTCAGACAACTGCATAATCTTCTTACTTAAGGTCTCTGCTCAACTATCACCTTACAAACAAAGGCATTCCCAACTAGTAGATAAAAATAGTACCTTCCCACTGTCAAGATCTATCCCATTATTCTAACTTACCTTATGGCATTTCCTGTACTCCCCACTCCCTCATAGCCTCATTAAAATATTACTTCCATGAGCGCTTAGAACTGTTCACTGCTATGAATATACCTACTGGAAGAGTATGTGACACACAGCAGATTCTCAGTAAATACTTATTAAACAAACAAATAATTATCACAATGTGTTATAATGATCATTTGATACTAAATGGTTATCAACAGAGAACAAGGATCAAGCCTTTTTTTTTTTTTCATCCACACACCCAAAACTTAGCCCTTGCCTAAAAGATAATAACCAGTCAATAATATTTATCAAACAAACAGGAGCATTTTTTTTTTTTTACCCTGAAACATACTACTTTCCATAACAGAGTAAGAACCAGTAGTTTCAGAAGCCATGTCTCTAAATCTGATAGGCTGGTGAAAGCATGCCATTTTGTTCAAGAGAGCACTGTTGACCAAAAAAGCCCTAACAGACATCAAAAGCACTGCCATCGCAAATGTTACCATTTAAAAGATGAGGGAATATAGGTCAACTGCCGTTTGCCAAAAGTTAAAAAGAGGGTGGGGGAAGGATATTAAAATTCAGGCCTTATAATGTGAAGTTAAGAAAATAACAGCATTTCTTCCATGGAGTAGAAAGAAAGCAAGTTCCCTTTAAGCTACCACTTTTAAGTTTACATTCATGGCATATGGAACTACTGTTCAGGGAGATGGTTGTTCAACACTCTGTCTCTTGAATAACAACTGTACTTAAAATAAACAGAACGTGTCAACTGAAAACCTACATCTCATTTAAGCTTGTCCTTTTTTGGGTTTTTTTTGTTGTTGTTGTTTTTTGGGTGGGGCCTTATATACTTGTTATTTGCTAGATTCTAGGAACTTTAATGAGTGGTTTAAAAAAAAAAAAAGGAAGAAGAAGAAAGAAAGAAACAAAGAAAGAAAAGGCAGGGGCGCCTGAGTGGCTCAAGCGTTTGAACATCGGACCAGCTCAGGTCATGACCTCACAATTCATGGGTTCGAGCCCCACGTCAGGCTCTGTGCTGACAGCTCAGAGCCTGGAGCCTGCTTCAGATTCTGTCTCCATCTCTCTCTGCCACTTTCCTGCTCACGCAGTGCCTCTCTCTCTCTCTCTCTCTCTCAAATATAAATAAACGTTAAAATTAAAACATTAAAATGTATGTATGAATAAAATGTATGGCAATAGCACAAAGGTCTGAAGGAAAGTAACAGAAGTATACTATCTTAAGTTCTTATTCTACATGTGAGGTGGTACATTACTTGAAGGTAAACTTTAAGTTAAAGATGTATACTAAAAACTTAAAGTAGCCATTAAAAAATAATCAACAACAAAAGTTTGGTTGTCAACAACAAAAGTTGATAAGCCAATAGAAAAGATAAAATACAATTATAAAAAAATAGTCAATCCCAAAGAAGACAGAAAAGAGGAAAAGGAATACTCAGTAAGACAAACAGAACACATACAGCAAGATGATAGTTAAAAAATCTAAACATATCAGTAATTACATTAAATGCAAATGGTCTAAACATCCAATTAAAAAGCAGGGATTACCAGATTAAAAAAATCAAGACCTGGGGCACCTGGGTGGTTCAGTTGGTTAAGCGTCCAACTCTTGAATTTGGCTCAGTTCACAATCTCACAATTTGTGAGTTCAAACCCTGTATTGGGCTCTGCACCAACAGTGAGGAGCCTGCTTGGGATTCTGTCTCTCTGTTCCACCTCCATTTATGCTCTCTCTCTCTCTCTCTCAAAATAAGTAAATACGCACACACAAAAAATCAAGACCTAATGACATGCTGCTAAAGGAAAACCAATTCACATATAAAGGCGCAAGTTAAATTTAACAAAGCAAGATTAACCAAAAGTAAGCTGGAGTACCTATATTAGTATCAGACAAAGTAGATTTCAGAGCACAAAAATTTAGCATGGATGACGTCATTTCCTAATGATAAAAAGAGGCAATTCAGTCAGAGAATATAACAACACTAAACATTTACCTACTTAAAACAGAGCTTCAAAATTAATTACAGTGAGATGAAGCCAGATATGCTGGAAAGAGTGTGGTGTTTAGAGGCCTACAGATCTAAATCTCAACATTAGCCTAACCACGACTAATTTTGTGATCCAGGGCAAGAGATGAAACCCCTTAGAGTTTCATATCTTCGTCTATATTATAAGCATCCTTAAACCTTTTATTTGAAGGATGCAAGATGATTTTTCCTCAGCACTTAGCATAATGTCTCATACAGAGGAAGAACTCAAAAATCATTATGTTCCTCTCCTTTTACTGGTCATTGTGTCTGTTTCAGCATTCCTTATAAAATGAGAGAACTACCTTCATAAATATGATCTGGCATTTCCCCCCAGAATTTAAAGGAGCCGCTCCTAAGTCTTCAGAGTATTGGTTATCTTTGGACCAGCGTTGTTTTTGTTTAAATTTTAAGGGAGGCCTCCAACTGAGACAAAAGGAACGTGGACTATGATGGTAGCTCTGTTACCATCCAATGCTAAGGCCACTCTGTCTATTCCCTGACTTTAAATGAAGTGTACATAAATCAGAACCATCCTAAACTTGGTGTCTACTTTCCCAAAAGCCTTTTAGTATTCTGTTTAATCCACATATGTCATATACTTGACCCTTTAATAACACAATTTGAACTGTGTGGGTCCACTGACAAACAGACTTTTCCCATAAATACAGTACATCATTCTAAATGTATTTTCTCTTCTTTATGATATTCTTAATAACATCTTCTTTTCTCTAGCTTACTTTATTGTAAAAATACAGTATATAATACATATAACGTACAAAATATGTGTTTATCGACAATGTTATTTGTAAGGCCAAAAATAGGCTATTAGTTAAGTTTTGAGGAAATCAGAAAAGTTATTATGTGGATTTGGGGTTGCATGAGAGAAACAGTGCCCCTAACCTCTGCACTATCCAACAGTCAACTGTGTAACATTACACTGGTCTAGAAACAAATATTGGGTATTAGACTCCAGCTGGCCGTCCATATTATAAAACAACTATTTATGTAGAAAATTAAATATAGTCATTGATATGAGTGACTTATAAAAGTAGTACTGACAATACTTCTTAAACAAAAGCCAAGTGTTTAAAACAAAGAAAGAAAGAAAGAAAGAAAGAAAGAAAGAAAGAAAGAAAAAAAAGAAAGAAAAGAAAGCTCCAGTTTCAAGTGCATACTTTTTTCGCAATAAGAAACTGTTCATCTCCATTCTGATTTTTCACAAATTTAAAAATCTAGGTAAAATTTCAGGTTGTCAAGACAAATTCAGATTGCCAAGTATTACTAAAATCCAAATTCTGAAGCTAGAACATCTATGGGTTGATTTTACCTCAGTATTTCAAAATTAGTAATCTCCGATTATGGCATTATACTGATGAATCAGTGAATTGTAAAAATCCATCCTGTGCCAAGACAGACCATTGGGGAAATTCTAAGAGTAAAATAAGGCCACTGACCACAGTTTTTAAAAAAGATAGTATTACATGGGGGTACCTGGGTGGTTCAGTCAGTTAAGCATCCAACTCTTGCTTTCGATTCAGGTCATGATCTCGCAGTCTGTGGGCTCAAACCCTGTGTCAGGTTCCATTCTAAAAGTTCAGAGCCTGCTTGGGATTCTCTCTCTCCCTCTCTCTTTGGTCCTCCCTCACTCACACACGACCTCTCTCTCTCTCTCTCTCTCTTGAAATATATAAATTTTTTTAAAAAATAAAAAATATATAAATACATACATAAATAAAAAAATTAAATTTAAATTTTAATAGTATTATATATATAAGTATATATAAGTATTATATATATATATATAAGTGCTTGATAATATTGCTGTACTATACATTACTATGCTGACCCACAGAACAACTAGTGTACAATAAAAAACTAAGTGTCATTTTTAAGGTTTAGGAAGGTAGGGCAATGGAATAGAAGGAGAGTGGGTGGGAGTTGAGGAAAGTCTTCATGAATGAGTCTGGAATTCCTCATCGCCTTCAGGATGGAAGGTTAAAAACTCTCAGAGAGGTGAGGTAGGACACTTCAGCAGCAGGCTTTACTCATACGATAGAAGGTAAATTTAATGGCACCAGATTAAAAGAAGCCTTGAAGTTTCTGCATACACATTATACTTTCATGAAGGGAAATATCAATGACACTAAATTAGAGATTCTTTTTAAATGACTTCTTTTATTAAGAGGAGCCAGGAAGAGTGAAGAAGAAGTTAGGAAACTACGCAGGCTCCATACTTTTTGATGTTAATTTCTGATATAAGATATCAAAAAATGATTGCAATCATTTTTAGAGAAGCCATTAATAGGTCAGGAAAAGATCAGACAAAAGCATGACATTTTCTAATAGTAAAAAAAATTTAATTTGCACCTGGCTGCAAATGTTTTTTCAATAAAAACTTGAGAGCATGAAGGAGACAACCTCAGGGGCTGTTCAAACGATAGGTTATTACATGAGATGATTTGATATTGCTACGAAAAATATTCAAGCATTTTTTAAAAGACCAAAAACAATACTCTTACATATTCCTAAGACTATTATAATTTATTTCTCATAAGGCTTACTTTTAGTTAAAACCTAAGAAAGGGTCTAGCTAGGCAGATCCCTATAAATCTATATGCGTATTTATGGCTCTATATTCTTAAGTATGTATATATAGAGACATAATTATATAGAAGTACATATATGTAGATATACATTCTTAAGCTCACTTTTAATATCCAAACCCTAATATTCCTCTTAAAGAAAGCTCTATAAATACATGTTGTGTTCAGAAGAATTTTGAACTTTCAACATTCTTTCTTATTTTCCATTTCTTCTCCCTTTTGGGGCACATAATGTATTACCGATTCCCGTGCTAGATTTCTTTGAAATCCACTATAAGGCTATCTTTTTCCAGTGATAGATCACCAGACCTGTTTCCAACGTATCAATTTACCATCTGTACCTCTACGTTCGGTATTAATGCCCTAGTCTCAGCCCCGAACTGTTCTACAAAAAGCTTCACTGCTTCCCACTTACCCACTAGCAATCATGGTTGTTCTTTCCTCATAGAAGCAGCTGGGCTTATATACCCACCCCCTTTCACCACTCTCCTTTGATATGTCCTTGCAGTGATTTCACAGTCCCCTCCAATATTATTAAGCTCTTCATCCCTCCCTTCATCAATCTCATTTTATAGTTTTACAAACTAAGGCCCAATGCAACGTACATAATTTATACAACATATACAGTCTGTCCATTTTAGAATCAGTTGACAGAACAGACCCATATGATTCCAATTCCTTGTTCTGCTCTCTATCTCACGAAACAGACAGGAGTTAAAAAGGAGTTAAAAAGCCCCCTACCTGGTGTTTATTCATTTCAATTATTGTTATTTCAAAGGACTCCTATATAATGAGATTCAATTCTTTTAATCATTCAAAGCCTAGAGCTAATAAAAGCACCGATTCTTACTGACCAGCCATCATTCTGCAAAGGCAATGGCAGGCCATAAACCTTACTAATTATAGTACAATATTTGGCCACATGCAAGACCCCAGGGTGCTATTTATATCTTACTTCCCAGATCAAGTTCAAGGGTTTGAAGTTCAAGGGAAGGACAAGCAAGGTGCGATAGTCAGAACTCACTGCTGCAGACCGTACCACAAGACTAAAAACAGGCAAGTAAAAACACCCTTGTTCATCTCATTTTTATGACTTACTCCATGTGCGTATCTTTAAACACATTTTTCTACAAGAAGAAAGAAATCATTCCACTCATTTCATCCCCATTCTAATCCCTATTACTCAAAAGTCCAAGAAGTAATCCTGACCCCTCTCAGGGAGGAAAGTACCACTAGCTAGTACAACCCAAGGCATCACCCAGATTGTTAATGATAATTAACAATGACAGTGTCACCAACATCATAATAATAAAGGGCTCTCTGTAAACACTCACCCATACTCAATTTATGCTACACAGTATGAAAATTTGTTTTGACAGTTTATTTAGAATTTTCCTTGCTTTCCCACTCAATGGTATGCATGCAATTACTAAATCTACCCAATCACGTCTATCAGAACCTGTAGGAAGAAAGTCCAAGGTAAAGGCATTGTCAGCCGTATTGTAATCCTCACACCAAGAGTCAATCATTTGGGATGGAACCTGACCCAAGCACCTAGAGGAGGGGTAGAGGAGTGCAAATTGAAAATGAAAATGGGAACTGGTTGCTGGAGAGGCAAACAACACACGTTCAGGGGGTCATCATCTGAGCTTTGCCAGCATCCTCAATGTGAAGTCTCAAAGCTCTTCATAGGAAGCACTCCTCTGAAGACCCAGGGACTGATGAACAAATTAACATATTCAGAATAGTGAGGTTCAGAAAATGAATACCCCAATTTCTGAACGGGGTCACAAAATTATGACTCCCCCAGCATTTAGGTCTGGAACTGCAAAACTATAAATTCCCTGGATAGAACTTACTTAATACTGCTTTCCAATTCAAAAATGATGAGATCCATCACTGTATACCTTCATAAGTCTCCGTGTGTCTTACAACAACTCACCCCAATTTCCAGAGGAAAGAATCCCCAGTCGGTAATCCCAGCATTAAAATTCTGACCTCGATGGGGCGCCTGGGTGGCTCCGTCAGTTAGGTGTCCGACTTCGGCTCAGGTCATGATCTCACGGTCTGTGAGTTCGAGCCCCGCATCGGGCTCTGTGCTGAGGGCTCAGAGCCTGGAGCCTGCTTCAGATTCTGTGTCTCCCTCTCTCTCTGCCCCTCCCCCATTCATGCTCTGTCTCACTCTGTCTCAAAAATAAATAAACATTTAAAAAAATAAAATAAAATAAAATTCTGACCTTGTGGCCAAAAACAACACAGAGGTCACACATTTATAAACTGACTTTCAAGTTAAAACCAGAGAGCCCAGATGTTCCTCTTTTGTCAACTAGCCTCTCAGCTAGCAATCAGTGGCCAAAAAATTCTACAAAATAATAAATACAACTACGTATTTTCCAGTTCTTGTGGGTAGAAAAAAGACTTTCATATATCATTGGATTTACCTGCCTCTGCTCCCAAAATCTTTTATGTAAGTCATTCACTACATTTGAATTGGCTCATTTAAAATTTATTCAGAACTTCTCTTCCAAAAACATTGCAGCTAATTTTTGGACAACAAAATAGGCGATATTGTCAAAACCCTTGAACTTATTCCAAGAAGGATTAAAATAATTTAAGCTATGTATATTATGGGAAGTTAAAATAAATTTCATTTGTTTAATATAAAAAGAAAATATAAAGTAAAGAAACATGAAGCAAAAGCATATATAAGGATGAAAGGAAGAGAAAGCCAGGAGTGGGCCTGATGTCCCAAATGTATTCTACGCATTTCCATATATTGCAAAAGATGGAACAGATGGAACTTCACACCGTATGTTTAGTACAAAAGATGGAACTGGCTCCAAGCTCTTCTGAAAGAAAGGCAAAGAGGGAAATGGTTGTTGACAAGAACGTCAGTGTCCATAAGCTAAAATGCAAGAGACGGCGAAGGAGAAGCACAATGAGACGTGATGGTGAGATCTGAGAAAATGTTTTCCCTCCTCTCTTGAATCCAAGTGTGTTCTGCTAGCTTTGGCTGGGGAGGCAGGCGGGCAGCAGGTGGGAAAGGAATAAGGCAGATGAGATTCCAGCTCTTCAACACTGTTTCAACAGCAGCAGCTTTACTTATTTTTACATAATTGGCCTCTCTGTAATAAGTTATTTTTAAATTTTTTTTTTTTATTAACCTTTATTTATTTTTGAGACAGAGAGAGACAGAGCATGAACGGGGGAGGGGCAGAGAGAGAGGGAGACACAGAATCAGAAACAGGCTCCAGGCTCTGAGCCATCAGCCCAGAGCCTGACGCGGGGCTCGAACTCACGGACCGCGAGATCGTGACCTGGCTGAAGTCGGACGCTTAACCAACTGCGCCACCCAGGTGCCCCAGTAATAAGTTATTTTTAAAAAGGGTTACGTGGCTTTATGGTAAACAAACTGACAACCACTGACAGACTTAGGTCTACAAGATGAGCCACTGAGGCACAGAAGAACAGGTTAGAATTTCTGTGTGTGTGTATACAAAATACGTATATATCATTTTTCTACCTTAAGAATAAAATTAAGTTCTCCTGATGTGTGTAGTCCAAACTGTCCCAGGTGCAGTAAGTCATATGGTGCTGGAACTGTGAGGCATCCAGAGAGGAGAGGGGGGACTCCCCCCAGGGGGAAGGGCCCATGAAGTGCTTCACTTTTAGCATGGTGTGAATGACAGCAAAGCACCTGGGCCTGGCTAAGTGGATTTACAAACAAGATTATCCCAGCATAAATGAATTCATTTACAAATGGGCAAACGCTTAAAAAGATTCTTGAGATGAAAACAGAGATTAAGGGTAACACTAATAACAAACACATGCACACAAACAAAAAATGGTAAAACTGACACTTTTGTGGATTTAATCAACCATATGTCCCAGGTAAAAATGAAAGATGTAACTCGATCTGAAAAATAAAAGTGCTAAACAAATCATGCAACACAAGTCTGAAATAATGAAGAAAACTATTTGAAATATGTATTTTATACCCATTATTTTTAATAGTGAACTATGATCTAACTACATTTTGTAGTATTAGAGATCAGCTATTAAACTCAAATATCATAAAAAACTTAGTCCAAAACGCATCTAAGTGAATACTTTAAAATGGGTGCAATACTGTATATAAATTAAAATTAAAAAAAAAAAGCAGTGAGGCCAAGGATAATAAAATACTTAGAAATCAGTCCTCAAATAGCTATGTCACAAAGAAATAAGCTAAGATTAAAAGCAATGAACTGTATTTAAACACTGCTCTCAAGAAAGTGCTATTACTATATTATATGACTAAAGGGGTTATATAGTATTAATGAATATTAAATGTCAAGTTTATTTTACTTTTATCTCTTCCTATAAGAACATTTTTATAAGTGCTTTATATTATGCTTAAAAAGAATAAAAACACTTATTTTGGGATTGCAGACTCACTTTCTATCAATGGAGTTTTACTAGTAGAAATAAGCCACTGTATGAACTACATAAAGTAAAAATATCTGGAAAATGTCTGGAAAGGTACTTGGATAGAAAGAATTCCAGTACCAGTAATGGCATCTTATCTCTGCTCCCACACCCCTGTTGACGTTCCTCTATCTTCATTCCTACCATGGTAAATGTATTTTTATAATATGCAGTCCAGGTAATTTTTTTTTTTTTTTATAAATCATCAAAACCTCTGTTATAAGGAATAGCAAATACTGCCTTTTCTTTTTCATGAAGGCTCCAAAGCAATAAGAAGTGATGACATAATATAATATGCCTAAATTATTTTCATACTACAAATTACCCAAGCATAATTCAGATTACACTTCATTGGTGACCTTTCATCTAAGCCACCCTACTTGATTAGGATCTCTGCTATGTCTTTTACGCCCTTTCAAATACCTACTATCATGCATGGGGCTTCCATAAACTAAATTTGTCACCTGCTCCCTGTTTCATTAACCCAATCATGAACACATTAAATACTGAGTCCCCTGAGTAAAGGCTTCATGTAACCGATTCTCAGAGCTTCAGTCAGGCAAGAGCCTTGATTACAATTTTGTTTGCTGTCTTACAGAGGACATGGTGAGATAATGAGCAAGAAGACAATGAAGTAAGCTGGACAGAAGAAAGGGAGAGGAGAGGAAAGAAAAAGAAGCCTCTGTACACTGACAGAGGTCAAAGCCTACTTCCGCTTCCTCTTCCCGCATTTGCAAGGATCCCATTGTCCTTTTAACAAGTAAAGACAGGGAGCTAAGATTCACAGAAGAGAAGAAAAGCTCTCAAGTCATAGATTAAAACTGAGGGAAAAGCTGACTTGGGCAAAAGGTTAAGCTCCACTGTAAGGAGATCAGAGCTTTCTACCTCTGATCTGGCCTCTGTTTCAGTAGACTCAGGAGGGTAACCTTGTTTCAACCATTCAGGACATTCAAAGGCAGAAATCACAATAATGTTCTTAAACGCATGTAATCATTTCCTATTTATAAAATTATGCTGCAGCATTTCAGGATTTCTTCAATTCAATGAATATAAAATCATCATGGCAGAATTTAGGAACTTACTCCCTTTCACCTATCAAACCAATGTATGATGATCATCATCATTCTATATTTTCCTTCATTTTCATTTAACGGCGAAAGTGACTTACAATTATTTTACCAACTCTGGATAGAACATAATCAAAGAGAATTTTAGATATACATCCCTGACGAACCAACCCTGTCTCTTCAAAGAAGTCTCTCCACCAAATTTAATAGGGATGGTTGACTAAAGCAATAATTTTTTTGATTAATATAAAAATTAACATAAACATGGACACATCAAAAGAAAATAAAATGACAGCCATGGGACAGGGATAACGAGCTCTAGAAGTGGAAATGCGGACACTTTCCAATGGCTGTGTCTAAAACTTTGAGAAATCTTCCTTTTCAGATACTGGCATTTACTCACCTCCCTCGCAGTACGCTGTACAGATATAACCACTCACTACTACTGCTGTCAGAGTCTACACCAACTCCAAATAAGAAGAGAATACATTTAAGAGCCAACAGAAAACATGAAAGAAATTCTTAAGAGAAACCTTAGAAAATTCCTTTGGTGTAATGGAAAGAATTGATAGCATATCCAAGGTCACTGGTGGCTAAAAGGGCTGCCAGCTCCAAGGGAGAATCGATTTTATTTCCAACTCCTTCAAGGAGGAACTACCAAGAAAAAGAATGGATGAGCTTTCATCCTTGATTTTTGAGCCATTTAAAGGCCAAAAGCAAAATCTAACAGGAAAAGAATGGCTTGAGTTTATCAGCTTAAAATGTATTGAGATAACTGCGAATAATCCCTCATGTCCTACTTCACCATGTTTTCCCTTTGTGCGTTCCTTTATTTCACACAAACGAACTTTCCAATATAAAAGAGAAAGGATGGAGTTGAAAACTACTCACTTTTCCCTCCCCACACCTCTCCCCATCATCTTCGGGTGACTTTCCCACCAAGTGATGATGATCACACATGTATAAATCAGCCTTTCCCATAATGACCACTTTGGATGGATTCAAGGCTACAGCCTCCCGGACAAAAAGGACTGCCATCCACCCTTTGGAAAACAGCTGCATCCTGCCCTGCCTGGCTTGCTCAATGCCCTCGAGGACTGCAGAGTTTCCTTCACACGACCAGACCAGGCAGTTGCAGAATTAAATCACAGACCTTCACAGTCACGAAGAGAATAACAGCCACACTGGAAAAGACTGTCCCTGAGGGCCAGGTTTTGGTTCATGAGGTAACTCAAGACAGATACCCAGGCGGAGAGGGGGGGCTCTGGGCCTACAACACACTAGCCTTCATGTCACCTGCTTGCTACCACCCCCATCCTTCCATGTGATACCAAAGACAGTTCAGCACCCACAAAATTCTTTTAACTTATTTTACTTGACTTTATTTTCAAGGGAGAGGGAGATCATGTGAATGGGGGGTGGGGGCAGAGGCAGGGAGAGAATCTTAGGCACACAGGGATACAGGCCTCGAACCCACGACTCTGGGATCACGACCGGAGCTGAAATCAAAAGTCAGATGCTCGAGACACCCAGGTGCGCCCCACCCCTCTGCCCCCCCCCCCAATGCAAATTCTTTATTAGCTCTCTTTGGCCACTTTTGAAAGTCTTAAAAAGAAATACACCAACGTTTTCTTTTAAAAAAAAAAAGATTTATGAATGTAAGTAACTTCGATTCACAGTAGCCTTTCCCAAATTTTATTTTGTGGAAAATATTCTAGAAACATGTTAATCATGTTCCACTCAAACGAAAAATGGGGTACATAATTTTCAAAATGTCAACAGGTTCTTTTGTTGGAGAACTTCCCAGTGTCTTTGTTATGTTAATATTCACTGGGATTCTCCCAGAAGGGAATAAAGTCATGATAGAAACGCAGACTGAGGCCAGACCAGCATCATTTCACATTTTTTACAAACACTATCTTACTTAATCCTTAAAACAGGCATATGCAGTACCTAAAATTATACAGTGTAAAGATGAGGAAGTTGAGGATTAGAGAGATCATGATAATACAACTAGTAAGTAGCAGAGCAGACACCTGAATCCAGATGTGGCTCCAAGATAGGTTTGTATTTTTTTAATCATTCATTCATTTCCTCACTCACCTAATAAATATTTACTGATAAGACACTCCAAATATGTATTCTGCCCTACTAATATTGATCATTATGACCACCATATTTTTTAAAGTTTTAAACGTACACAAGTTGAAAGAAAAGCACAATGAATATCCATTCCTCCTGCCCTTGAAATTCACTTTGTGTAAACCAAAATAAGTTTCAAAACAAAAGAAGCACACAAAGGAAGTCATCAAAGTGGGAAAAAGAACCATAAACATTCACAAGACATTCTGAAGGAGCTCTTCTGACTCCAGTAAAAACAAGACTAATTCTTAAATCTTCTGATTCCAAAGCGAAGGCAGTTGCCAATGTGTGTATATTTAGTTAACGCTTTACACAGCACTTCTTAATGAATATATTGTAATGACCACCAAGAAGTGCTAATATATCCTCATCTCTGCTGTATCTTCAGCACCAAAAACGGTGATACCATGAGAGATGCGTGAGGGTTGACTTTAAACAATTCTATTTGCAAATGCATGCATACACAGAAATACGTATTGTATGATTTTAGCTGTGCCCTTCCTGATAGTGCAACAGCTCTCCCTGCCTTTACATCATGGGTACACTCAGGTGTGGATGTGCCATCTGCACACACTAGACCTCCCACCCCCACCCAAAGACAGAAAGGTTACATGCAGAAAATGAGTAGAATCCACCGAAAAGATATAGAGCAAAGAGGATCCCCCAGTTTAAAATGAATTCCAGAGGTGGACACATCTACAATACCTTCCACTGTGACCAAACCAGTTCAAGAGGAGCCTCAAGACAGAAGCTCCAAGGCTCTCAAACGCCAGGTCTGTGTTTGCCACACATCAGCCTTTCTTTCACAAGCTTCTGGCCTTCCTTTATCTCCCATAACGCAACTGCAAAAATGAAGGGCGTTTACTAACGGGACTCTTTACGATTTCCTGCCTTATCTCCTACTTTTTATTTTTTGTATCTCACTTGCACGCACCCTCTCAGAGAGGTAACAATGAACACAGTCCCTGCTCACGTGGTACAACTTTGCCGTGGTATGACTAGGAGATGTCAAATGTCAGTGTATCTTGGAAAAAGTGGATTTAGAGAGTATCTGTCATATTTTCATTTGTGGGCACCCAAAATGTTCTTCCTCGTCTTTTTTAAGAGGAGGGGGCCATCTCTGACACCTCCCCATACTGTGAATCCTCCCTCACAGCTTGAGTGCAGCCATGAGACCAGGTTCCAGCACTCAGCTGTGAGCTTTGATTTAGAAGTGAACTATATGAAGAAACAAAGACAGGCCCGGGACACACATTTTTCTGGCACAGGTGATACAGAGGTGTGGGTGCTGTGTGGGTCACAGCAGAGGCAATGTGGCTCTGGAGTTGGTGGCATTCTCTTGTCAGCCTAGTCCTGTGGGGTAGTTCTAGAAAATGTCCATGGAAATTTAGCCTACAGCACGTTTCTGCATCTTTTCAAATAGTCTATAAAACAGCTAATATCACATAATAAATCCCACTTAAACCAGCTATGGTGGTTTCTATTATCTGTATCAAAAAAAACCCTTGGGGCACCTGGGTGGCTCAGTCAGTTAAGTGTCCAACTTCAACTCAGGTTGTGATTTCACAGTTCTTACGTTCGAGTCCCACATCAAGTTCCATGCTCATGACGCAGAGCCTGCTTGGGATTCTCTCTCTCCCTCTCCCTCCCTCTCTTTCCCTGCCCCCCCCCCAAATAAATAAATAAACTTGAAAGGGGGAAAAAAAAAACCCCTAGCAGATACAGAATTCGCTGGAAAGGAAAGGTTTTAAAACTGCAAAAAGTCCCAACCAATGGAGCAAAAATCTCATAAAGTCAGTTCCACACCACTTCCCACCCCTCCATCTGTATTAATGTGTTTCAATTTAAAAACCTGAATTAATTATTTAATTTACTGTCATAATACAGAATTCCCTCTTGGCCCTAGTAACCAGGTGATAAACAGGTGCTTTGCTTTGTTAGACTGGCTCCTATGACAAATGGGGCATTCTGTCAACTACGGGAAGGCAGCTCTTAGGGGTTAACTGTGCCCTGCCCCAAATTCCTATGCTGAAGGCCCAATCTCTCGTATCTCAAAATGTGACTGTATTTGAAGACAGGGCTTTTAAAGAGGCAATTAAGTTAAAGTGAGGTGATTAGGGTATCTTAAGAAAATGGAACCAGGAGACATACAGGGACACCAGGGACACACAAGTACAGGTAAGGCCATGTGAGGATGCAGCAAGAAGGTGGTCATCTGCCAGAAGAAACCTCAGGCCCCAGGAAACACCAACGCTGCTAAAACCTTGATCTTGGATTTCCAGCCTTCAGAAATGTGAAACGATAAACTTGTTATCGAAGCCCCCCCCCGCCCAGGCCGTAATGCTGTGCTATAGCAGGCGAAGCTGACTAACCCAGCAGCAGAGAAAGCATTGATTGGGCGTGCAACCGCATAGTAGGTTCTGGCCTTCATTCTACCAGTCACCAGAACGGGGACTTGAGTACCTAGTGAGAACAGCCTGGAACCCATCTCTGCACTCTCCCTTCTCTCACCACATTGCACATATACCGCTGGCTCATTCCTACAACATGCTGAGCTTTTGCTCACATCAGGGTCCCGTGTGTGGCATGCCTCAGCCTAGGGACGTTTCCCACACTCTGTACATATGGCTCTTTCTTAGCCTCCAACTGTGTCTTTCTCTGAGAGGATACCCCTGACCGTTGTATCTAAAAGTATTCTCTCTCGGTGCCTTACTCTGAAACTACTTACTATGATATAATGATTATTGTTGCTTACTTGGTATTTCACTGTCTTCCCTAGTAAAACATGAACACTATAAGGGAGAATACCATGTCTACCCTGGACGTCACTGTATTCCCAAAGCCTAGCAAAGTGCAGGGCTCCCAGTGATCTCTCAACAGATATTTGATGAATAAGCTCAGTGAACTGGCTCTCAAATTCTAGTCCACTAAATGGTGCTGGGCTGCCTGGAGAAACCTCCTAGGGGGCTTATTATTCCCAGGCTCTAGCGCTGAGACTCTGTTTCAATTGGCCCAGGATGATAACAGTTTAACAAGTTCCCCAGATATTCTCATGCACAGCTGGATTTGGAGCCACTGGACTAGATCATCTCCCGGGTACACTCCAAAACTAAAGTGTCTCCATACTTTTGTGTCATGATACTATTTTCCCTCCAACTTATCACATAAACTGTTCTGAGATCAAACACTGGCCATGGAATCACTAAGGAACAGCCACTGCCATCACCAGGTGATATGATACCAGGCATCCAAAATGAGGCTTCTGACAAAGGATTAAAAACATAAATAAAAAGACTTAAGGGAGTGTCATGGCACTACCCAGATGTCCAAAATGATGAACATCAGATGCCCAGAATAAGCACACACTGCCTCTCACACCTGAGAGTAAAAGCAAATGGCCCAAGATACTTAACTCTGGTTATCTACAGGTAGTGAATTCACGGGTGATTTCACATACTTTCTTTTTATCTCTTTTACAAATCTTACACAATGAACACTATTAAATTTATGACCAGGAAAAAATAAATATGCAACTTTAAAAGAAAAAAAAAAATTTCCTATTCCTGGAATCAAACCGGATACTGCCACGATACCAAACAAAACATTCCAAAATCCTAATGTGGAGAACCTGGCCAGAAAGGCCATGGAGGGAGTGCACCTTCCTGAAGGGTTGGCCAGAGCAACAGAGGCATTCTGAATAGGCAGGAGAGAGGGTATGGGAATGAGTCAACCCGGGAGGTATTCCCAGAGGAGGTACTTCAGCTAAGTCTTAAAGGAATGGAAAATATACTGAGAGAGAAAATAAAGTCTTTTGCATTCTCACTCCGCGATAACCAGAGGGCTACAAAGGGGAAAAAAGTGTAAATGACATGGTAATGTCCTGGGGCCTGCTTCGAAGCAGCATTACTCACATTACTTGCAGGAAACAGGCAGGGACAGGTTTCCTGACAACTCCTGTAGAACTGATAGGTTTGACTCGCCTCCAGTACCTAAGGGAAAGTAGAAAACTCCCCAGAGAAGGATAGAGGTACAAAACATGCCTTCAAAGGCCACCACTTGAAATCTTTGGAAAGTCTTAAAGCCCTGCCACATCACTGCTGTGGAAAACTACAGCAGACACCTATCACAACTCCGGCTGTCCGCTACCACCAGCAGCTTAATTATCAGCATTTTTGGTGAAAGATATGGAGGACCCAGGCGACAGTGCAACTACATCTAGTCTCAGCTCATGAATCACTGCACTTAGATGTCATCTCTAAGCAGATACATAATTATGTACATAGAGAGCCAAGAAAACCATCCATGTCCCACACCATGAGGGAAAGGAAAAATGAACTGAAGGAAAATACAATGATCTCTGTTCCTGCATGATACGTTATTCCTGTTTGTTTAATTGCTATTGAGGAGTCAGACAAGGAGAACTCGACTTTTACTATTCAAACACAGTACTGCTGATTCGTAAGAACAGTGTGACTTCAGTCTTACAACCCCTCTGGGTCAGTTTCTTAACCGTAAAATGGGACGGGTGTCTATGTCCTTCAATGAGTCCTTGAAAAGATCAAATGATGTTAGATGACCATGCCATGACCCTGACAGTTCTTTTTTTCCCCAGGTTGCTTGGGTTACATAGCAAGGCAGGGTAGCAGAGTGCTTAAGAGCACTGGCTGTGAGTAGGAATTTCAGGTCCATCCCTTTAGGTATGTGAACATGGGCAAGTTTTTAACCTCGCTAAGCCTCAGTTTCCTCACCTATAGAATAAGGTAATACTATCTATCCCATAAGTTTATTGTGAAATGTTTTTAAAATAATTCACGTAAAGTGCCTGGAACCGTTCCAGACATGTTACAAATACATACAAATTATTATTATAATTATTACCTTCATCTTAAGCAAGGGGAAGCCCATAAGGCAACCTAAAGAAAAACATGCCTCCCAAGAAAGAAACTTTCCCTGAAAGGAATCCCCACAATGGCCTGAAGGAGACTCACCTTTCTAGAGAGTCCTACTCATCCATACATCCCCAAGTACCTCCCACCGTGCCCTGAACGTTGTGGGCAATTACACTCTGGTTGAGTTAATGGTCCCAAGATCCTTCTTGCCCTCTGATAGATGCAGGATCTCTATATCTGCATTACTCTCCCAGTGTTACACGAGAGGGTCACTTCTCTGATGACCTAACGTGAAAGTACCCCAATGAAACAGCTGAAAACAAAAAAGAGGAATAATATATCATGTCATGTCATATCATATCATATCATATCATATCATATCATATCATATCATATCATATCATCTCATCCCATCAGGATGATTCCCAACTTCTATCTCTAATTCCACACTTACACAAAATGTGTCTCCTTCAGAGCAGTGAATGTGCCTGACATTTAAAATGCATTCTTGAAAGAATAAAATAACAAAATAAAATAAAATAAAATGCACTCTTGAGTACTTTCAATAACAACGACCAGCTATTCTGAACACCTAATGATTATCTGCTGCCTGACATGAATACTGACAGGCAATGAATAAAACAATGAACTTTTGTCATGTGCTGGACAATGGCTCGATGCTCTTCTCCTGAGAAGAATGTGTTATGTTTGGTTATGTAGGCTAAATACTTTTATAATTCACACTTTGCTCATCTTCCCGTTCAGGCAGCCACTTGGCCAATTATTAACGAAAGACACAATTCTTGGTTCCAAGGGGCTCTCAGTCTAATGAGAAAAGCAGCACAGTGTGGTTGTTAAAAGGTATGGCTCTACAGTAAAACCAACATTTCGAAATCAGTTCACCTCTTGTTGGAAGACTAAGCAAAACAGCTAAACCTCTATAATTCTCTTATCTGTAAAATGGGGAAAATAGTATCTGCCAGTCTTTTGACTAGGATGAGTGCCCTTGTAAGCAGAAGCCAGAGAGCTAATGAGCTCTCTTTCCACCGTGTGAAGACATGGCAAGAGACAGCCTCTGTAAACCAGGAAGAGGGCTCTCACCAGGAACCTAACCATTCTGGCAAGCTGGTCTCAGTCCTCCAGCTCCCAGAAGTGTGAGAAATAAATACTTGTCGTTTGAGCCACCCAGTCTATGGTAAGTGGTTATAGCAGCGTGAACTAAGACGAGGACATCATCACCACCACCACCACCACTGTCGTCATCATCACCGTCATCATCATCCATCATCACCATTAGTGGTGGGAGATGTGTGATGACAGAATCACGTGTGGGCTAGTGTCAGAGCACAGGTTAAGAGTAGCCACATTAGTGGGAGGAAGCAGAAAACTCCACGGGGAAAGAAATTACTTACTGGAAACAGTCAAACAGGCAAAGAAGAGGGAACAGGAAAAATAGCAAAGCAAAAATGGCAATTGCCTGAAGGTTTTTTTTTTTGTTTTTCTGTTTTTTTGTTTTTTTTTTACTAGGAAGGGAGGAAGAGGATTTAGCTGGATGGTCCACATTTCTTTGAATTTTCTTTTGAGTAACTATTAATGCTTACCTCATGCAGACAAATACTTGAAGCACTGGGTAGAAGATGGTTCACTGCACTGAATTTCTTTCAACCAAACCAACAGCGCTTTGGGTTATATGACAAAGGAAAAAACTATTTGTTCTACAAAGTCATTTTGTTTTTGAAATGGTAACATTGGTCATGATGTGACTTTACCACAGCCCACAATGGTACCCTCCTCCTAAAATATCTGGCAATTTTGCTGGTATCTGACACTGGCAATGAATGTGATTGCTCTTACACAATTTTTTTCTATTGTCCTCAACCAGTATTATTTACTTCATCAGTACTATTTTGTTCTCGTTCGTTTTTATTTTCTTCCCCAAAAGTAGTTTGAAGTACCTTCAGGTCAAGAATTTCTACCTATTATATCTTCCGCAGCCCCTGCCTCACAGAACGTACTTACATATGTCAGAAAAATCAATAAGTGTTGACTGAAGGGGAAATATAAGAATTCCCTAGCATCATTAAGGATAGTTTGAAATTTGCATGACCCTCCAAGATCTAAATTGTGAATCTTTATTATTCTCGCAACCAAAAGCAAAAACAATTTAAAAAATGGTCATACTTCTATTATTTCTTTAACTGGAATCAACTCCAGAAGGATTCTAATTCACTAGGAATGTTAATACAAATTGTAAGAGCATTACATTCACAGAGTAGTCTTCAGTCTTCTCAAAGGAATTCAAGTAGTTCAAATTCTCTTAAATACTTTCTACACATAGAATGTATTTTTATTCACAATTACCTGCCAAATTCTTATCTTCATACTGGCATGTCCCTGCCCATAGCAGAAAAAACTACAAGTATGCTAGCTTGAGGAAAATGCACTAGAAGCAGTATGTAATACAGACAGAAATAAACCTAGCGCGGAGTTCCCATCTGAATCCTGTCAAAGGAAGGGTCGAGACTCACCTCCGAAGTACTAGTTAAAAAGATTAGATTGATGAAAACCCAAATGACTCCTCTTTCTACATGTTTACAGTTTTAGTGGAATTCGACTCTCAGAATCTGAAGCAAATGCATACTTCTTCATCCTGCTCAACTTCCTTGATTATAAACCAATATGAAAATTAATTCCTGACTCATAACCTGCTACAACACCATTTAGTTATTTGGAATTTGAAATATCTTCCATTTTCTTTCTCAAAGGCTCTAACAAAAGGGCTACCATCTTCATTTGCAAAGCTTTAATAAACCATAATAATTCTATACACTCAGGAACTACAAGGAGCTCATAAATTTATTACCTCTTTAGAAATTCTCGTGTGTGAAACAAACTATCTGTGACCAAATTACCAGCTTGAAAAATAATATAACAGTAGTAAGTCAGTCAACAGTCTATTTCTTTTTCATTGAATCTTTGCTAACACCTCCACAAGACATTACATATAATATATAGGCCATTATATATGCCTTTGCGATCCAGATCCCTTATCTGAAACCATGGGGCCAGATGCATTGTGTAATTCAGTATTTTTCCATGTTTCAAAAAGTAAGCTGGGTTAATCATCATGTTTTACTAACCTTCCCAGACAGATGTCCATTCAAGATCAATATTTCTGCAGCACCGTGTATGAATATTATTATCAGCAGGATAGATTAGCTTTTACTCTAAAATGAGTTATGAAAAGATTTAGATTTTAGACATTGGGGGATTTGGGGATAATAGATACATTAGATACAATTCCAATATCAAAAAGCTCATAGTCAAACACAGGGAAGATATTTAATTATCTCTCACGCTCAGTTAAAAAGTCATTATCATCTCAGCACCAGCTGGCTGGCTGCTGGATCCCAGGCACACAGGGACCCTGTTCTGAACTCGGCAAGAGCACCACCCTCTCCTCAGTCTGTTTCAATTCTGTAGTTGCTAAATTTTAATAACCTAGCCTCTCCCCTACAGCTGCAACCTTCCTGGTACTTCAGCGTTCTCCTCTCACCTTGTCAGTTTCCTTGGTAACACCTTTATACCTAGTTAACAATTCTTTACATTAAAGTATCACTGTTCAAATAACTAGTGTGGTGACTGTCCCTGATTACACTCTGGCTGATAAACTATCTACAACATGCTATAATAAATATGAGAACACAGACCATGGAATAAAATTCTAACAGTGGGGCCAAGGAAAGATACTGAAGAGCTAATAGTTGAATCAGGACCCCACATGACAAGAAAGAATTCACCCACTAGAGAAAAGGGGGAAAGGAACATTCTGGTAGAAAATACAGCAGACAACCACACAGAAAATGCAGAGCCTTCTCATGAAAAGAATTTTTGTAGGGGCGGAAAAGGAGGCCAACCTGGAATACAGGCTTTTGCTGTTACTAAGAAATGTTTTCTGTAGACAGTACAGAGTTACTGAAGACTCACATGCAGTTCCCTATTTGGGATGGAACAGCGCTGACGGTGGTGTAGTGGACAGCTTACAGGGGAAGTACAGAATAGAGGAGAACTTGGAGATCAGTAAGAAAGGTTAATACTAAGACAAAGTCTGTCCCCTAAAGATTTATATAATTTAACAGGAAATGCAGACACAGCTCACCAAATACTGTATCACTAAATATAACTGGTTGCCAAATTTGGCAGCAAACAATGGAATTTCAGCGCACTCCAAAAAGTGGTATGACAACTTTAATTTCGGAACTAAAGATGTTCATTACAAAGTACTTCTACATAGATTCAACCACCCTCCTGCATACACACCCATCACCACAATGAAACTTTTGAGTACGTAAATGTTAGTGGGTCAAATCTTTGCCTTTATTAAAAACAAAAAGAAAGATGGGGCGCCTGGGTGGCGCAGTCGGTTAAGCGTCCGACTTCAGCCAGGTCACGATCTCGCGGTCCGTGAGTTTGAGCCCCGCGTCGGGCTCTGGGCTGATAGCTCAGAGCCTGGAGCCTGTTTCTGATTCTGTGTCTCCCTCTCTCTCTGCCCCTCCCCCGTTCATGCTCTGTCTCTCTCTGTCCCAAAAAAATAAACATTGAAAAAAAATTTTAAAAAATAAATAAAATAAAATAAAATAAAATAAAATAAAAACAAAAAGAAAGAAAGAAAGAAAGATCCCTAGAGAAATGAATAGTATACCAGGAATAAACTCTTCCAGTTCAAATGAAGTACCCAAATAAATGCAATGACTACTGATTTCTTAAGTTGATTTTCTTTGAACTCCTGGATAATACAATTTTTACTTACTCATATCCTTACATTATCGGTTATTTTATCTTCTTTCTGAAGCTGTATCATAAAATTACTTTGTCAAAGGGAAGTGTCACATGTGACACTTTTCCTATATTCTTCTACAATCTGTCACAGTGAGTAAAAATTCCTAAGGCATTTCTTGAATTATATGCCAAAAATACAGTATTCTTAGATATTCATTTAAGGAACTCTAGAACACATACTACATGAAACTATTTTGTTAGAACAGTTCGCAGTAACTTGAGGTGAACAGTGTGATTTATGTACTTTTATATCCCTTGGAAACAAACATAGCATCTCGTTCACATTATGTACGTAACATACACTTGCTGATTTGAGCTAACTAGGGAAGAGAATGGAGGGTCTTTAAAATATTTTGAAATCAGATTCTTCATTCATTTAGGATCTGGAAAATCAGAGTTCATAAAGACAAACTAGACTTGGCAAAAAATAGTTTACATTTTTGGAACTCATTTTTATATTAAATAGGTTATTTAAAAAAAAAGACAGATGAGGAAAGCTTAGGACACCTTGGCACCCTTCCACAGATTATTTGATGATCAAAAACATCTGGCTTTTTTTGAATATTTACAGAAAATTCCACCCTAAGGCCCACTTGATATTTTCAAAATATGTTTTGCAATATTTGGCCATTCTCCAGGTGGCTGGTTTAATTCACATTTCCCCAAACACTCATCTTATTGGAGAGTTTGATTATTATTCCTGTATGATTATAAATGAGCCTTAAATTCTAGGTAAAGTATGTTCGGTTTTATAAAACAAAATGTGATTATTTTTAATTCATTTTTCATTTAAAATTGAAGTTTAGAACTAACTGCTCATTCGGTCATAAGTCTCATTTCTCTGTCAAAAAATATAGGTAAAAGCTAAACATTATACACACGTTTTGTTTTTTAGGAAAAAATACTACATTCAATTATGAGATAACTAAATATAGTATTTCTTAAAGGTTGACAAGCACAAGTTATTATTTCCATAGCATAAAACAAAGAGAGTCTCATTTGGAGATTCTTTTCCCCAAGGGATCTGTTAAACAGAAGTGTCAAGATGTGTATGTGAAGTAGTTGGGCATGTTGCCTATAGAAAAAAAATTTTTTAGTTTATTTTTTTATTTTGAAAGAGAGAGAGAAGAGGAGAAAGAGACAGAGAAGGAGAGAAAAAGAGAGAGAGAGAGAGAGAGAGAGAGAGAGAGAGAGAGAGAGAGAGAGAGAACAAGCAGGGGAGGGGCTGAGAGAGAGGGAAAAGGAGAGAATCCCAAGCAGGTTCCACACTCCACACAGAGCCCAAGGAGGACTCAGTTTCACGATGGTGAGATCATGACGTAAGCCAAAATCGTGAGGCAGACCCTCAACTGATTGAGCCACCCAGGCACCCTGACATGTTTGATTTTATTCACTGTGAAGCCAAGATGAAAAAAAGGGAGAGACAAGTCAATGGGATGGGCAAAGAGCCACTAAATGCCAACCAATATCCAACAAATAAGATTAAGGTCGCTCAGTAGTCAGAAGTTCAAAACCCAAAAGCAATACGCTTTTCTGATTAAAGTAACTTGGGGGATAAATCTTTCCTCCATCCCCAACATGGCCAATTAAACGGTCAATTAAGTCATGCAAAAAGTGAAAATGGTACAGAGGTTGCTAAATATCTTACCAGCAAAAAAAACCCAACATATTTGAGATCATTCAGAGCATTAAGAACAAAAATGGAATAGTATTCACACCTACACAATGGGAAAAACAAATCATATAAAAGGAAACCAAATTAGAACTGTTTTCCTTTTATACTTCTGATACTATACACATATTTTAAATATTTACACAAACTAACATGTCCTTTAAAAATATGTTGTTTATAAAACAGAATTATGAATCGTTTATACTTTGCGCTAAAGAATGATGGAATGAGTATTTAGAAAAAAATCTTTCATTAATAAATCACTTATAAGTGTTCCATAATGAATTGTGGCACCATGTATCATAGTAACATGTTTTAAATCATGGTGTGTAAGAGACTGCCTTCAAAGAGCACCTGTAATTTATTTATATATGTGTGTATATGTGTATTTTTTATCCTTCCAGCTATTTGTCTGTAGTATCAATGCAACATTTTAGGCTGGATGTTGGTACTGGAAATCAATGACTAATACTTATAATTTTCTCCATAACGCTCTCAAATTTTTATCAAGTAGTATTCTTTTTAATACCTTTGGGAAATAACTGTAATCAATAAACTTAATGATGAAAGGTAGTTAAAAACTGTCAAACAGACTCAGAATAAACGTTAATCACATTGTGGTAGTTATTCATTAAAAGCATAAGCCAAAGTGAGTGAAATTATGACTATTATATTTATTGAGCACATCTACACAGACATTACACTAATTATTGATAATGTTGACAAATACAGAAAGCTGTTCTCTACTAATGGTATATTGAAAGACAATCAACTCATGACATCGAAGTGTATTTGATCCTTCTTGAAATTTTAGGGCTTTCGGGTATATGAACATAATTTTATCTCTCTTCCAGTTTTAAGAGATGGTAGAAGATTCTTTCTCAGTTGATCTAAATCTGAGCTTTCCTTAAAAAAAAAAAAAGAGTGCCTTTTTTCTCACATTCTGTCCCCAGCTTATCTAATACCATTAGAGCTGCATATTTTCTATTTTTTTTAATGTTTATTTATTTGTGAGAGAGAGAGAGAGAGAGAGCGTGAGCAGGGGAGGCGCAGAGAGAGGGGGATAGAGGAAGTGGGCTCTGCCCTGATAGCAGAGAGCTCGACCCGGGGCTTGAACACAAGAGCTGCATATTTTCTTACATGAAATAGTAATGGTTTACAATTCTCCAGGTAAATACTTCTTCCTCTTATTAACTCATGGCTACTTTTATTATTAAGATCAAACTATTAGGAATAACAGTCTTACTACTTTGGGAGAAACTTAACAACTACTCGCAGGGCCAGAACGATGTGGTGATTTAGGGATAATATACCTAACTAGGCAGGATCATTGTGGATTATCAAAGGAAGGTGATTTAAGAGTCCGTCAGGTTATAACGAAGAAAAATGCTATAACGTGGCTCCAACCTTCTTCCCTGAGACAAGATGGACAAATAGTACCTAACACACTGATATGACCCTATTGCCTGTCCACTTAAGCCAACTGAAAAGACAGGCAGAGACTAGAAATGTCCAAGTAAGGACACACACAGGAAATACTTAGTCATACATGCACTTTCCTGCAGAGCTTGGATCTCTGTTCTAAACACGTATCATTACCATCATTATGTTTTATTCTATGACAAGATAGCAGGCGGGAAGAATGAGGTAAAATGAAATAATTACTAAAAATTAAACAAATCCAAGTGAATTCCTATGCATTTGTTTAAAAAAAAAAACTGCACAGAAACTGAAGAAGACTTGACTTGCTTGCATTTTGTTTAGATCAGGAACCTAGAAGTTTTACCTGAAGAAAAGCTCAATCTGTTAAAAGTATGTTTACCATCCCCGAAAAAGCACATTTACCACCAAATAATACAATAAAATAAAAATTCATATAATCCTGGGGCACAGCATCCAGTAAAAAGGCCATTAAAAGTCCCAATGTACCCTACTTATAAATTATATTACACATAAAATGTACTTTTAAATTTGAGCCATAATACATTCAAGGGCACTGACAAACCACAGCTGGCCCAGAGCTGAACGAGGGTAGAAAGGAGTCCAGACACTTTGTCCTACAAGAAAGAAAAAAAGTTCAGTAGAAACTTTAAGACCACAAAAGAGAAAACACTTCAAGGGTTGACAAAGAGATGTGTCCTTGGTTAAGCTAATTAGCTTCCCTGTGCTTTAGTTTCCTAACTGATAACAAACAGAAATCATAAAAGTACCTATCTCAAAAGTCTGTCATGAAGATTAAATAAACTAAAACAAACACTGTAAGAGTGTCTGGCACATAAGTGATCTCAACAGGGGCTGGAGATCATTAGTAATACCATCCTTATTATTTTCTATAGCCTCCAGGGGGCAGAATTAGGAGCAGTGGGGGAAATGGAAGTGAAGGAAAACAGATATTGACTGAATATTAACAATAAATCCTACTTTCCTATTTCTAGGATTCCTTACCTCCTTTTTAAGTCTAATTTAGTTGCACTGACTTCAGATAGGTCAGTTTTTAAACTCCTGGGCTTCCTTAGCTAATTAAAATTAAGTTTCTCCTTTTTTAAAAAAAAAAAATACGTTTTTTTAGTTATTTTGAGAGAGAGAATGAATAAGCAGGGAAGGGAGAGAGAGGGAGAGAGGGAGAGAGGGGGAGAGGGGGAGAGGGGGAGAGAGAGAATCCCAAGCAAGCTCCACACTGTCAACACAGAGCCCAATGCAGGGCTTGAACCCATGAACCATGAGATCATGACCTGAGACAAAACCAAGAATCTGACGCTTAACCAACTAAGCCACCCAGGCGCCCCTAATATTAAGTTTCTATCAGAAGAGCTAAAGTTAGACCAATTGATTTTCATACACATCATTTACATTTAAAAAATAACACTCTTAACTGACCTAACTGTGGATCAATAAACTTTCTTGAAAATGGGATTTCCGGGGGCGCCTGGGTGGCGCAGTCGGTTAAGCGTCCGACTTCAGCCAGGTCACGATCTCGCGGTCCGTGAGTTCGAGCCCCGCGTCGGGCTCTGGGCTGATGGCTCGGAGCCTGGAGCCTGTTTCCCATTCTGTGTCTCCCTCTCTCTCTGCCCCTCCCCCGTTCATGCTCTGTCTCTCTCTGTCCCCAAAATAAATAAAAAACGTTGAAAAAAAATTAAAAAAAAAAGAAAATGGGATTTCCGGATAAAATACAGAATGCCCAGTTATACACAGATTTCAGAAAAGTAACACAGAAGTTTTTAGTATAAGTACTCCTCAAACATTGCAGGGAACAGACTTATACACATTCTTTTTCATTGTTTATCTGAAATTAAAATTTAACTGGGTGTCCTGTACTTTTTATTTGCTAAATCTGGCAACTCTACTTCAAAGGGTAAATGTTAACAAAACTCAAAGGAACCGAAAATGCTTTTTTTTTTTAAATAAATTTTTTGAGGTTCCTTTTCCACTTAGGATGTTTTCTAAGATCCATAAGGAAATGTTGCATATCTGCCACTTCCGTGTTTAAAAGATGTTTCAGAAAATTTTGCTCCCTGACGCACCCTTCAGTCATCTCTCAGATTTCCTGTGCCAGCTTAGATTGCTCAAGAAGAAGTTACAATCAGCCACGGACTTGTGACAACTTGAAGGACCACCACGTCCCATTCGGCTGAAATGAAGACAGACCTTAGGGTAGACTTTTGTTTTCACCTCTGTTTGGCACAGATAACACAGTTCCTCTGTTCCAGGAATATTTACACAATGAATGTATCCAACTATTTGAGATGACCAGTGTCCCAGAACACACCTTCCGTCATTTTCCTCAGGCTCCACAAAGTCCATGATCACCTGAAAACTATAAACTAGGAACTGGTGCAGATAGTGAGGGATTTTGAGGTTTCAACATTTATATTTACGTCATTAAAAACTTACACTGTATGGCTGACAGAGTGTGAGAAACGATAAGGCAGATTTAAGTCACTGTTCTAGCTGCTGTTCAACAATATTGAAGAAACTGTAACAGGACACAAATGACCACTGTGGTAGGTTTCTGGAGGGTCTGCCACTAACAGAAATGCCGAGACATGAAGGGGAATGGTGGTGTCATCAACAGCCTTTGCAAGAAGAACTGAAACAGGAAGAACCCTGCGTCAGGGAGGAATGAAGTCCGGCGGACAGTTCAAGGAAGCAGTGAGGTTTGAAGAGCTTCACCGAATGTGGGCAGGCTGTACTACATGACTCAGTTTCCACATGACCACTACTTCTCAGGGGTGTAGGGAACAAATAAGACAACCCCTGTGAAAATATTCTGCACACTGTGAAATCTTTAGGAGATGCTGGTCATTGTGGTCATGAATCAAGATGGCCTGGATCCAGGGCTCAGCGTGAGGGCAGAGTCCTCCAGGGAAGTCTGAGATGCAAAGTGCCCCCAGGAGTATTCATTACGCCCTGCACAACGGACCAGGTAGACAAATAAAGGACATCAAAGCTTGACCCTAACATGGGGCTCTTCCAGACAGCCCGCTTGAGGGAAGTCATTTTATCTGGCTGATCTCCGAGACTTATTTTTATCCTTTTCTTATTGTGTATATATTTTATCAGCTACCTCAAATGTTTTGTAGACCCTAACAGAAACAAACAAATCTTCAGAGCTCCATTTCCTAACGCCGTAAGCACTCTTCACACAGCTGATGTTTAGTACACGTGTATTAAATAAATAACTAATGGCTGTTTTCTTTAAGGGGTCAAAAGAAAGATGCTAATTGAACTTGGGCCTTGAGAAGGAAAGGAGGAAAAACTATCTAAGGTACCCTAGTTCCAAATGCCAAGACGAAAGGAGGCAGATTACAGAGCAATGGGGCACTCAGCATAGTGCTCACAAGTACAGGCTCCACAGGAAGATGGACTTGGCTTGGAGCCCTTGCTGCCTCTCTTACCAGCCATGTAACAAATAGGGCAAATTGGTGATCCTCCCTGGGTTTCAGAATCCTCATGTGTCAAATGGGTATCCTAACAACATCTATTGCAGAGGGACGTGGGAATTAAATGAAATTATACATGGAGACTTTATGGCATGTCTCTGGCATGAAATAAACACTCAATAAATAGTAGCAGGAAGTAGCAATAAGAGCACTAGGAATGAAATACAGAAACATGAAAAACGTCTTTTAAAAACCTATTTCATGACTGGAGTGAGAGGAAATCTAGGCTAATGGAACCATGCTTTGTGAAATGGGAAATACATCATGTCTGACCCTGAAATTCTCATCAATTATACTAATATCAGTAGCAGGAATAACAGTCACCACTACACCTTCATCTGTGGTCCAGAAGATCAAGAACATGCCAGGTAAGGAAGTTGATAATTCATCAGGAAAGTCAAGGGGAAAGGAAGAATGTGTAGAAATATGGGTGGTGAGCTCTGTGGTACAAAAGCTACTTTTTCCTCCCTCTACTGGGAGATGACAGAACTGGAAATCCCTCAGCAGGCTGGCATCTCCCATTGAATCAAACATCATAACTGTAGTTTATTACAAAATTGGTTTTTCTTCCTTCTAAGAGACTGGAAAATCCTGCCAAGAATGTATTGTTAAATTAAACATTCAACTAATGGAGATGGGAAGGCACTTAAGGATAGTAGCAACTCCACCTCTCTCTCCTACTCGTAGATTAGATACATTTAGCACATTTAAGGCTCTGAATAAAAAAATAAATAAATAATAAAAAGGAGAGAGAGAGAGAGAGAGAGAAGGGAGAGAATAATACTAACCACCATATCACTTCCTGAGACATTTCAAATTAAAAGCAACTATCTGACATAAGCAGTGTTTTTCATGCATCTGAAAAATAAATAATTTTGTAAACATGGTAAAAATCCTACTCAGATGATTTAGTTAGAAATAAATTTGAATTAAGGAAATAGCATTTATTGTGGAATTTATTTAAATAAAAACCACTTTGTTACTTTCAATTCATTATGGAAATTGTCAATTTGAAGTCCACTGGGTCTGCTTTGTGAACAGATTAAGCACACTTCAAATTAGTACCAATTATAATTAGCATTGATTATATACCAAAATAAATGTTCTAATTTTTATGATGTACTTTTTTTTATAGGTTCATAACACTAATCTTTTTAATAAACCCTTTCTCCATCCACTGCACTAAGGTAGATTTCAAAGTAGCTTAGGCAGAATGATTAGAAATTAGAACTTTCTATTAACAAAACTGTAAAGTATTTGAAAATAACTGTATTTGATATGTGAATACCCCCACAACTGTCTCTGGCTTTCACATCTATCATCTCCCCTGGTTTCATTTACAAGCACCCAGAGATTAAGTCATTGGACCCTGGAAGTTCTGTGAGCTGGCTGAAGATAAAAGATTAGAATCTGACAATTCTAGACTTACTAGTGTACTACATGACCTAGTTACTATGACAAATGGAATTAACTTCTATTTCCTAGAGGTTTACATTTAGGTGCTGAGTTAACCCCTTACTCACAGAAGTCAAATTCCTGGGGACAGTAGGGATCCTTTTTGAGACTAACTGTACAGAGAAAAGTAAAGAAAAAGGTTACCAAGTATCCGAACATCCAGGAAAATGTTTCAATTCCCAAAAGAAGGTCTCAAATCCTCAGGTAAAGTTTATTTCTCCTTACATAAATATGATTCTAAAAAAACTTGGTTATCTGTGTACAGAACAAACAGGTTGAAAGGTAGGATTTATGGCAGAGTTTTCAAAGGTAAAAAATAATAACTATATATAACATCAAACCATGTTAGGTGATCGTACCAATGATCCTGGTTATTATGATAAATTAGACTACTGATGGGCAAAGTTTTTCCCTCTCCACCTTCATGAAAGGGGTATTCTTTCCCTGATCCACTGATGTTAAGCTCAGTAACTGACTTACTTTGACCAATGGAATCAAATCCAGATGTGACACAAGCACCGCTGGGCTAGCCCTCTTGTATCTCTGCTGTCGCCATCAGAAACGCTTCCCTTGGGGGGCGCCTGGGTGGCGCAGTCGGTTAAGCGTCCGACTTCAGCCAGGTCACGATCTCGCGGTCCGGGAGTTCGAGCCCCGCGTCAGGCTCTGGGCTGATGGCTTCAAAGCCTGGAGCCTGTTTCCGATTCTGTGTCTCCCTCTCTCTCTGCCCCTCCCCCGTTCATGCTCTGTCTCTCTCTGTCCCAAAAAAAATAAATAAACATTGAAAAAAAAAATTAAAAAAAAAAAAAAAAAAAAGAAACGCTTCCCTTGGTTTGCTGCCCCTTCACGTTGGGCCCCAGAAGTATTTGTGGAATAGACCTAAGTCTACTCCACAGGGAGGACCCAAGCCCACGTAGGCATGCCTAGGCCACTCCCAGCCACTTTAAGCCTTGTGTCTTTTTCATACATCCCACCAGTCTTTGAAAAGTAAGGTATGGCTTTTTAATCTCTAATTTTGTTTACTGATTTCTGAAGGGTTTTTGAAATTGCTCTGTGAGCATCCTGATGGTTTGATTATATGTAAGCATTGGGCGTTAAGAAGGAGTCATGAAGTATTTCTTTAAATGTTACCATGTTAGATATCTTCCATTTGAGGAGAAAAGATTGGAAGATGGCTTTGTGGTAATATCTACATGGCAATTTCTGACGTCACAATGAAGATATTAGGCATATTTTTTCACGGTATAGGATACGAGCAAGAGAACCGGTCTAGAGTAAGACAGCCTGGCTCCAAATCCCTGCCTGAACACTTCTTAGCTCTATGGCTTTGTCAGGCTACTCATGCTGGTTATGTTTTAGCTTCTTCATTCTCTCAAGTGCATAAGGGGTACCTGGGGGGCTCAGTCAGTTGAGCGTCTAACTCTTGATTTATGTTCAAGTTATGATCTCATGGTTTGTGGGATCAAGCCCCGTGTTGGGCTCTGTGCTGAGCGTGGGGCCTGCTTGGGTTTCTCTCTCTCTCTCTCTCTCTCTCTCTCTCTCTCTCTCTCCCTCTCTCTCTCCCCCTCTCCCTCTCCAGCTCCTGCATGTGCGCTCTCTCAAATAAATAAACATAAAAAAATAAAGTGCATATGGTAATAATACATACTTCTTAGGTTATCGCTTGAAATGATAATGGTGAAATACTCAGCACAAAGCCTGCCACACATGGGAAGTGTTTCCTAAGTGGTAGAATAAAATGGTAGCAAGTCATGTCCCTGGGATTTGACATTCATTCTGAATCTGTTACTTCACTCTGTGCAGACATAAAGGAGGGTTTTCTATGAAAATGAGGATTTTCTTTCATTTTCATTATTCAGGTCTTGAAATTTCCTGCACTGGTTTATTTGTGGGATGTGAAGAAAACATGTTCTCAGCCCACAGCATCATGTGACTGTTTCTTACTGCTAGTCAGCAGTGTGAAACCTGATGAACGTGTATTAACTCAGGGTCTGGTACAACTGTTCAGCGAAGCTAAGCAGACTTTATTTAAAGAAAGTGCTTGTTCTCTTTTTCTGGACACACAACTCATAAGAACTATGCATCACACTGTTAATAGTGGTTTGGGGCTGTTTTCCATATAAATGAATTTTCCAGTCAGTTGAAAGTTAATCTTTTCAAATGCTAAACTTCAAAATATTTTCATACCTTATGATAGAAATTTTATTCAAAGTGTAACTGCCTTGCCGCTCTGGAAAGCAGTGTGGAGGTTCCTCAGAAAATTAAAAATAGACCTACCCTATGACCCAGCAATAGCACTGCTAGGAATTTACCCAAGGGATACAGGAGTACTGATGCATAGGGGCACTTGTACCCCAATGTTCATAGCAGCACTCTCAACAATAGCCAAATTATGGAAAGAGCCTAAATGTCCATCAACTGATGAATGGATAAAGAAATTGTGGTATATATACACAATGGAATACTATGTGGCAATGAGAAAAAATGAAATATGGCCTTTTGTAGCAACGTGGATGGAACTGGAGAGTGTAATGCTAAGTGAAATAAGCCATACAGAGAAAGACAGATACCATATGGTTTCACTCTTATGTGGATCCTGAGAAACTTAACAGGAACCCATGGGGGAGGGGAAGGAAAAAAAAAAAAAAAAAAGAGGTTAGAGTGGGAGAGAGCCAAAGCATAAGAGACTGTTAAAAACTGAGAACAGGGGCGCCTGGGTGGCGCAGTCGGTTAAGCGTCCGACTTCAGCCAGGTCACGATCTCGCGGTCCGTGAGTTCGAGCCCCGCGTCGGGCTCTGGGCTGATGGCTCAGAGCCTGGAGCCTGTTTCCCATTCTGTGTCTCCCTCTCTCTCTGCCCCTCCCCCGTTCATGCTCTGTCTCTCTCTGTCCCAAAAATAAATAAAAAACGTTGAAAAAAAAATTAAAAAAAAAAAAAAAAAAAAAACTGAGAACAAACTGAGGGTTGATGGGGGGTGGGAGGGAGGGGAGGGTGGGTGATGGGTATTGAGGAGGGCACCTTTTGGGATGAGCACTGGGTGTTGTATGGAAACCAATTTGTCAATAAATTTCATATATATAAAATAAATAAATAAATAAATAAAAATAAAAAATAAAAGAATGATCGCACAAAAAAAAAAAGTGTAACTGCCTTAAACAGAGGCAATTTAAACATCTCTAACTTTTTCTTTATGACTGCATCAGTCGGCTGTTGCTATATAACATACCATCCCATAACCCAGTGGCTTCAAATAATTTTTATTCATTTTCATTCTCTAGGATGCTGATTGGGAGCGTCCTAGGCAATGTTGCATGCCTACGTGGGCTTGGGTCCTCCCTGTAGAGTAGATTTAGGTCTATTCCACAAATACTTCTTCTGGGGCCCAATGTGAAGGGGCAGCAAACCAAGGGAAGCGTTTCTGATGGCGATAGCAGAGATACAAGAGGGCTAGCCCAGCAGTGCTTGTGTCACATCTGGATTTGATTCCATTGGTCAAAGTAAGTCAGTTACCAAGCCTAACATCAGTGAAGCAGGGAACCACTTTTTTTTTTTTTAAGTTTATTTAGTTATTTATTTTGAGAGAGAGACTGATCATGAGCAGGAGAGGGGCAAAGAGAGAAGGAGAGACAGAATCCCAAGCAGGCTCTGTGCTGTCAGCACAGAGCCGGACACGGGGCTTGATCTCACAAACCATGAGATCATGACCTGAGCCGAAATCAAGAGTTGGGCGCTCATCCAACTGAGCCACCCAGGTGCCCCCTGATCTTGTGTATCTTGAGTATCTTGAGTAAACCCACTCCAAGAGGGGCAGCCAGACATCAGGTCCTTGTTGAAGGAAGGTAAAAGTGAACAGTACCACTAAAGAGATCTTCTTGCCAAAGGAATAAAGAAACAAACAAGCCTGAATCTAATTACATCTCTAGATCAAATATCCAATCTACAGGTTCTAGAGGAACAGGTGAAAGGGTAATATACACCGCAAGAAAGCCATCAGCAATAAAACACATCTGAACCTACAAGTGAGTTCATTTTGTCAACAAGCCAATGGCATGGGGGTGGGGGTGGGAAACAGCAGCAGGGGAGGGAAGGACAATAATAAATAAAAGACCTAAGAGACCCAATAATCATTGCAAAATGTGAACTGTGTTTAAATCCTAAATTGGAGCCAGGCAGGGAACATCATCTATAAAACACATCTGTGGGATCACCAGAAATGGACTAGCTGTTAATACTAACTCTTGAAGTAACTGTTGATTATGTTAGGTGTAATGATTAAATGATAATTAGTTTTTAAAAATAGTCCTGGGGATGCGTGGGTGGCTCAGTCGGTTCAGCATCTGACCTTGGCTCAGGTCATGATATCACATTTCACGAGTTCGAGTCCCACGTTGGGCTCTGTGCTGACAGCTCAGAGTCTGGCACCTGATTCTGTGTCTCCCTCTCTCTCTGCCCCTCTCTCAAAAATAAATAAACATTAAAAAAATTTTAAATAGTCCTTCTCAGTTAGAAATGCATAGTGAAGAATTTTGAGGTAAAATGACATCATATCTAGGATTTGCCTTAAAATTCTCCAGAAAAACACAAAAAATGACATCATATCTAGGATGCACCTTAAAATTCTCCAGAAACAGGAAAAAATAAAAAAAAGGTAGACAAAATGTGTATAATTCTGAATTTAAAATTCATGTTTATCTTGTCTCTTTTCTTTTTTTATTTTTAAAATTATGGTTTTGTATTAAATAAGTAAGTTTGAGGGAAGTTGTGTTTTCTACAATATCAGAGTCAATGAAACAGAATTTAAAAAAATGGAACTGAGAGCACTAAAATTCATTCATTCAATAGTCATTCAATCGCTGTTTCTCCTTACCAAAGTCAAGGCTGTGGGGATGCAGCAGTGTTAACACACACAGGTCCCTCTTATTAAAACAGTGGTTGCCCCAAATCTGGCAAATGCCAGCTTCCCCATTAGAATCAGGAATAAGGATGTGGTAACAGGCGCAATCTCCCCAATCAACGCTGGCACGTAAAATGTCAATAAAACCCAGCTCGAGAGTCACATGTAACTGACCCTGACAGGGTTTATGCTGAACCGAGGCCATCCTGCCCAACCTCATTAAATGTTAAGTGTGAAGCACATGAAGGTTAAATATCATTCAAAGATTAGAATGGTCTTTTGTCACAGTTTATGTGGTCAACAGCACCGGGAAAGGGAAACCGAAAGCCCTCAGGAGGACTGGAACATTCCACCACTATCGCCACCATCCCTGGAGAAAAAAAAATCCCGAAAGGACACGATTTCAATGAATTAACAATGCAAGCTAAACCCTGGGCAAGAAGGAAGAAAAATCAGACAAAGAGGAAACCCTCAGGATTCTCAGTTCTACATTCTGTGGTGCAGACAGGCAGCTCACCACACCAGGGTTCTGGTAAGCTATTTCATCTTTTGAGTTCCAAGATGCCAGTTTAGACGATGTCAGTTTCCAGCATCAATCCCTCTTTTCAATGGCAAATTTCCACCCATTGAGATCATTCAGTTTCCTACCTCCAAGGTCTGTGTTAAAAGAGGCAGGATGATATCCTCATGGTTAACATCACACAATGCGGACCTGGATGGCCGAAGACTATCCTGGCTCTGCTAATGAGATGCTCCGTGACCTTAGGAAGATTCCTTAACCTCTCTCAGTTTCTACATCTACAAAATGGGAATAATACCAGTGTCTACCACATAGGGTAACTGAAAGGATTAAACATAGTAATGCAATTAAAGAGCTTACAATGATACTTAGTAAGTGCTCAATAGTGCTTTTTAAACATTTTCAATGTAAAAGACACACTTGCTTCTAAAAAAAAGAATACAGAACATCTCAATTTTTATGCTGTTACACATTAAAAGGATATTTGGGGGGATATACTGAGTTAAATAAAATATGACCAGAATTAATTTCATCTTTTTTACTTTTATGACTTTTGGTAACTTTTTAGTGTGGCTACCAGAAAATTTAAAACTGGGGCGCCTGGGTGGTTCAGTCGGGGAAGCATCTGACTTCGACTCAGGTCATGATCTCATGGCTTGTGAGTTTGAGCCCTGCATGGGGCTGTGCTGGCAGCTCAGAGCCTGGAGCCTGCCTCAGATTCTGTGTCTCTCTCTGCCCCAACCCCACTCACACACTGTCTCTGTCTCTCTCAAAAACAAACAAACATTAAAAAAATTTTTTTCTGATAATATGTGTGACTGGCCTATTGGACAGGGCTGCGCTAGTAGGTTGATCTTTGGAACTTGAGATCCATCACTTTTCCTCCTTTCCAGAGCTGTAGATTAGATTTACTTGAATTTCACACCCGTGCTACAGATGATCAATAGGGCAATCTCCACACCCGCCAACTCTCCAGCCCTGAAGAAAGCAGAAGAGATTCACAAGGGTGTTTCTCGGGTCCTTCATCACCTGGAGAAGAAGACTATACCCATTTAAGCCCACCATTAACAATACACAGCCTCCTGAGATTGGAAACAAATAAGAGTGCCTAAATAACACTCAAAATCCTCCCTGTGCCTTCGCAAGGCATCAAGAACCAAAAAGCATCAAAGCTGTAAAGTCCACTTCCTAAGCTTATTGTCTCTTTCAGAGTATCAGTGGAGCAACCTATTCAACCTACCTGTCTCCCTTTCTGACCACCTCCGCCAGCCGCATTGCATTCTCTCAGCTGTGCTGTTCTGACTCTCACAATAACCCAACACGCAGGGGAGCACTCCACAAGCTGACTGCTGAAGGTTGTTGTGTGTCATCAATAGAGGCAAGGCCCACTTTCAGGTCTGCTCACACGACATCCGCACCAAGACCGCTTGTGCAATAACTCTGTTTAATGGATGAAGATGCCAGGGGCTGCATGAACTATTTCTTGCCTAACACACTATCCGTATTCACATTCTGCCTCCTCTTCATCCACTACAGCATATATGCATGCTACACTGGTCTGTGATTTATGGTCTCCCATGTAGGAAGTACTATTCTAGGGTTTTCACATTTCATTTTTTAATCCCCTCAACAACACTCTGAGATATTTTACACTTTCCAACAGATAAAGATGTTGAAATCCAATTATGTGCCTACAAAACAGCTCTCTGCAGATCTGACATGTGCACACTTTTGATGTCAAGGATCCCAGAACTCTACCCAAGGGAGTGACAGCCTCACTCCACCTAAACAAGAAGAACCTGGGCTCCAGCTTGTCCTTGGACCTGCACAAGGACTTTGGGCCCCAACCGTTGAGTCTCTTGAAAACAACATCTGAAAGCATTTCAAGTGAAAAACAGTTTCTCCAAAGGCTACTGCACTGTGAAACAGCTAAAGATGACCCTGCCTCAAAAAGACCACAATTTGCATTAAACTTCACTGCCTTTTCTTTTTTAACATGCCCAACAGGCAGCAGTGGATCAGAAAGCCATAATCACTATTCTACTTTTGAAATTGCACTGTCCTCCTTCCCCAAGAAGATGGAATAACATACACAGACAGCAGGCTCCGGGCACCAGTAAATTACACCCCCACACGCCTCAGGATGTCAGAGAGGTACTGCTCTCTCAGTAAGCGTTTGGGAGAAGCTGGGATAGAATGCTGAAATCCCTACCAGCCTAGAAACTCAGTGTCCTGAGGAATCAAACTCCAGTTTAATGACAAAGGATTCACCATTTCTATCTTTTCACATATTGGCATTATTATGGAAGATTGGGCACATGCAGAGATAATTACAACAGAGGACAGAAAAGAAAATAAGCCAAACGTGGTGAAGGTATGTTCCTGCATTCTTAAACAGGCAGGTAGTTACATTGCTGTTTCAAAGGATGTAAGTGGGTACAATATTATCCAGCAGTTGCTTAATGGTCACCTGGTCATAAATAAACATTAAGCAGTTCTGATCATATATGCTTTCTCTCAAAGCCCCCTTCCACCTCCTACTCCTCACAAATCACTGTTCTTACTAACACTGTGATGAATTCTCTCCAGGCAACGAACTTGTTAAAATTATCACTTAAGCTGGTCTACAAATCATCATTAATCTTCACAGAAATAACCTACCACTTAATATTACAGATTAAAAGTCGTCATACATTTCGGAATGCCTGGGTGGCTCAGTCGGTTAAGAATCCAACTTTGGTTCAGGTCATGATCTCATGGTTTATGGGTTCGAGCCCCTTGTCCAGCTCTGGGCTAAAAGCTCAGAGCCTGGAGATTGCTTCAGATTCTGTGTCTCCCTCTCTCTGCCCTCCCCCACTCACAATCTCAATCTCTCTCTCAAATAAATAAACATTAAAAAATAAATAAAAATAAATAAAAGTCATCACACATTTCAAAAGAGGAAAGAAACATTATATTAATGTTTCCACTTTGGACTCCAGCAGTAGTCATCTCCTGACTGATTCATGTGGACCAATAATTTTAAGAAGCAAGTGTATTTTCTGTGTTTAAACATCGCCGCAGTAGAACTGGTAGCTTGCAAAGATCCTTTTTTTTTAAAATGAGAAACACGGTAGAAGCAAACCTGCCGTTCTTAAGGAAACTCTTATTACTATATCACCTCCAAGACTAGTACAAAAAATCCAGTGACTTTGATCCTAATTTTTAAGGAACAGAATCTCCTATACCCACCTAGTATGAAATAAGCTTTATAAAGCTGGTCTTAAAAAAAAAAAAATTAATGGCTCCAGGAATATACATAAAAATAAAAAACACAGAACCATCAAAAATGGTTATTTTTGAAATTTAAAAACTATAAATTCAGTTTCTACCTTAGAAAAACATACTGTACTCACAGTGCGGAGCCTGCTTGGGATTCTCCCTCTCCCTCTTTCTGTCCCTTCCCAGCTTGTGCTGTCTCTTTCCTTGTCAAAATAAATAAATACACATTGAAAAAAAAAAAAGACTGTTTCATTTACCTGAAGTAGGTAGAAAAACATACTGAAATATCGGCAACTGACTGGGAAATATTTATATAAAAATATACATCAACAGGTTCTTTTAAAAGCGTATTTATGCCATCTTTCTGTAAAATAAGTGTAATTCATTTACTTCCACTAAAATAATTTTCTCCTTGAATGACATTAGTTTGTTATAGGTTAAATTAATAGTTATCACAAGGGGGAAAAATACAAAATTATCAGATCAAGGCTCAGGAATGAGCCACAGGGCATTTTCTTCTGTGACACAGTGACAAGTTAAATAGATGAAGGCAGACATGAGAAATAAAACTCCATCTCAGCGAGGTCCATTCCTCCTCAACTGAGAGCCATATCAGATGGAGATAGTTTTAGGTCAAAACATCTTCCAAAGATGCTGAGTTGACACCTGGGAAATCTCTAATCTTTATCTATTTTACAGCTTAGAAAAGGACACTTTGTAAATGAGACCAGCTTAGTTGTAGCTAACTTGAAAGAAACCAAAACACAGCAACTGTCTATTAAAATAAAACGTATATGTAAGGATTAAAAAATGTGTAGGATAGAAAATGGCAGATTCAGCAACAAAGTTCTGAAACTGAAAAATCACCAACTCTTCACTGTGTATTTCAATGATCTTAACAGGAAATTTACTGTGAACTTTTTACAGCTAAAGAATAATTTGCAATTCTGAAAAAAAAATCCTTCTACTTACTGTTGATCAGGATTCCAATTGTATAGGACAGAATTTAGTCCTATCTTATATAGAGCATGGGCAAGTTGGAATCAAAGAAGGCAATACAATAAGCTAGGAGAATTATATTGAATTATCCAGAAATGGACAAAGACTTGCAGTCACGAAAGGAATATAAAAGGCTTAGGAGAGAAGCAATGTGGGAAGGTAAGGGATTTCAACTGCTATAAGAAATACTTAGTTTAGACTTACTTTAAAATCAAAGGAGAAATGGTGAATAGGACAAAAAGGGAGTCAAACCTCAACATTTTAATCTCTTAAGAGACAGAATATATAAGTATGTGACCCAAGACATTTCTTGCAATTATGTGGCTCTATGAATCCCATGGATGGAGAATTCAGCAAACAGTTCACAGAAGTCCTTTTTTTCTCCTAACTGTTGCAGTAGTAACTCCAACAACAAATGGCCTCATTCTTTCTAAAACATGCATAATAATTTGAAATACTTTTATAAAGTTCACTGCTATAGAGAGGGACAAAATAAATCCAAGAAATTTTAAGAAACAAACCATGAAACAAGATTGAACAAGCAAGTTTCATGAATTTAGGTGTATCCAGAAGTGAAAATGCATGGGTATAATTAGGTTTCTCTGAGGCAAGTTCTACAATTAAATAAAATTATGTCTCTGTATGTGTAATTGGAGGGTGGCATTATCTTATCCATCACATGTGTATCATGTACTAATTCTCTCAACTGATTATGTGGCTCTAGAAATTGGGATCACTCTTCACTTGCCTCTTTGTCACAACACCAAGCATTGCCTTATATACAGTTGGTATTCAATAAATAAATAAATGTTTATTCAGACACAAGCAATTCTAATGCTTTTGAATTCCACTCAGTAGCCACGACAACATTAAATTGTTTGTGAGGTACTCTAGACTGAATGAGATTTGGTGCTGGCCAAACCCAAATACCAAGATGTAGCTGATTAGTAAAGTACCAGTGAGAAGACCAAGAAAGACCTAAGACATGCCAGCACAGAGATGAGCAACTGAACATTCCCAACGGACCACAGGGCATAGCATTGTGGAATGCACGAACAGAAAGGTGACTGGTATCACAACAGATAAGTAAGTAGTCTGTGTAAGAGAGGGAGATTAGCAGGGTCTCATAGGATAGTATTCAGTCCCAGGAAATGGGGGTGACTGTCTGTCTATAGAAAGCAGAATACAGAATACCGATACACAATACCAATACAGAATAAATGAAATGCTTATCAGATGGAATGCTCCCAGGCAGGGCATGGGAATGGAACACAGGACCTGGTGACCACAACTAGAGCAAATTCTTGTCCAAAGGAAAAGAGAAATTGAGTCAATAGAAGCCGAGTAACCAACCCCAACAGAACACATAGTATAAGAGTTCTGGTACTAAGTCATCAAACCATCAAATTAAGGATTCTTCAACCTCTTTGGCTGGAAGAAAGATGGGTTCCACATCCCAGGGAAAGGTCTGAACATACTGGAAGGTTTAAAAGCTCTAGGTAAAGGAATGAGGATTCAGATTGCTCCATGAGCCCTCTGTAGGCTAAACATGTTTTGAACATTATTTTTATAGCGACAAGCTTAGTCATTAAATGCTTTTGTTATTCCCATCACTACTGTTTGTAGTCATCACACAGGTGAATACATGGACATAACATTTTAAAAGTTCTGGGCCTATTAATCCAAGGTCAATAGGTACCACCTAAGCTGAGAACAGCTTTTTAATAACTTGCTTGAGTCGTCAGGCTGAGATGCAGGAGGAAACACAGAATGCCAGAATAGGCTCCAGTCCTAACGAAGTTCAGGACACCAGACGTTTGCCCACAGGAAACAGACATGCCTCAGTGGGATTCGAGGCATTCCGCTGTCTATTTCAGCACTGAAATTCTGTTATACAACCAGGGCTTTAAATATTCCATACCAATAGTATGCCCTCTCAGGAAATATTGTCTCTTCTTCCCCCCTGTGTCTCCAATGTTTCCACACTGCAGTGATTAAAAATGACTTGACTATGTGTAAATGGCAAAATCAAAAGGCATAAGCACTAAAAACTAATCCACATCAAAGATAATCCACCTCCCTTTGCTCCAATTCTCTGAAAATAAATTATTCAACTGCTAAGGGAAATTTTATGTTTTTACTCTATAAATTACATATATATAACAATTAAATTACATATAATTACATTATATATAATTTCCTTTAGTGGTACGTAGTCAATATATACATATGCATGCATATATCACACAATTTGAAGATAAATACTAGATCCAAATTAACATATACCGAACTTTAAATAGTCCCAGAAACACTTTACAACACCTAAAAAAGAAGTGCAGATTAAAAGTTCTAAAACTGTCACCATTTACAGCCTAGAAGGGCAAATAAATAACAGTGCACTGAAATATCAGCAGACAGCAGCTCTGATACCAGGTCTTTGGTAGGACCCCCCCCCACACACACACACATGCCTCTCTTTAACAGTAACCCCTTATTCTCTTTAACAGGAAAACACAGGTTATTGTGTTCCTGAACACAACTGATAACTATGTACTTACTTGTTTTTTTGCTCATTCACTGCCTGTCTGCAGTACTTCACTCTCAGTTCCATGAGCTCAAGAAAGGGGACAGTTCTGTTCACCACTAATCAACCATCACTGCACACGGTGGGCCTTCATTAAAAGTGATAGATCGATTGACCTAATTCATGAACAAACACTACTTTCTTTTAGGTGCACAGACCTTACATCAATCAGAGAAACTTGCCTTTCAAATCAGCCAAGTATGAAGTTGGCCCAGAAACCCCACAGCATGTGCCTAAAAGAAAAGTAATAGATGCAATTAAATAGACAACAGGCTAGATGGACAAAAGAGAAGATAAAACTCCCCCTTCGCTCATACTTAGAAATACATTTGGTTGCATTGAGCCAATTAATATATTACTACTGACATGATTATAGGTAAGGTATAAAATTAAGAATCAATGAAAAAACAATGAACAGGTTTTATTTTCATGGAATTATTGCACAAAATAAACACTGATAAATATTTGCACAACGAGGACTCACAAATAGTATTTTATCCTTTTAATTCTAGGCTATTATAATTTTACAGCCATATCTTTATTTTTAGACTCCACAAATAGTTTAACAAAAATAAATTCTGGCAATGAAAATGAGCTGTGTTTCAAACCTACATATGCCAAACATCATACTTCCTTCCAACTGTGAATAAGGAATATTATGCATGAAGCATTTCATATATTTTGGCATAGTTACCATTCAGGTATTAGCTAATTTTAATAATTGCTTCACAAAGTTACTATCTCCAAGGAAAAATTACATGTAATTCTACCCAAAGATAAGTTAGTTATCTAACTACAGAGTGCTCTTGGCTCTATCTACAGCATGTTTTTTTTGAGATCTCTGGCACTCCCCTGAGATTCAATATGGGATTGACATGGGTTTGGACACAGGCTTAACAGTATATCAGGCTATCTATTCCCTTTGACAAGAAGATACAGAGTAGCTATTGAAAGTCAATTTGTCCTCCAACAGAGGCAAGTGGGCATGGATGCTCCAATTTTTTTTTAAGTTATGTATGATGTATGTAGGTAGGTAGGTAGGTAGGTAGGTAGGTAGGTAGGTAGGTAGACAGAGAGAATGTGAGCAAGGGAGGGGCAGAGAGAATCTCAAACAGGCTCCGTGCTGTCAGCACACAGCCCAGCCCAGGGCTTGAACTCATGAAACTGTGAGATCATGAACTGAGCCTAAATCGAGAGTCAGACTCTCTACTGACTGAGCCACCCAGGTGCCCTGGATGCTCTCATTTTTTACTTAAGGTTGAGAACACCCCCTTCTTCCCCCAAGAGCCTGCCTGAAGAACTGCTTCTTTCTTAAGATTCAGCCCAAGGGCCCCACCTTCACTCCCATCCCCTCAGAAAGCCTTGTCATGAAAAGATATAGCTTTTCCTTCCTCTTGACTCCCACTTGACATCAAGGATTGCATATATAAAAGCGCAATGGAATTGTTTGTTCACATCTATCTCTCCCCATGAGAATCTGAGCTCAGTGAATTCAAGAACTCTGCGACATTCAGTCCTGTATCCTCAAGCCCAGCACATTGTAGACATCCAAATGTTCACCAAAGGCAAAGATGAGGTCAGAAATTGTGATTAGTGAAAACTCATGATTTCTCCCTACCTCTTTCCTTCTCTCTCTCTCTCTCTCTTCCACTGTTTACAGGGCTAAGGGAAGCATTTAAAATAAATTCTTTCCTTAAAGAATGATTTATATTCCAAACTCTGATCTTTGAATTCAGACTTAAATAACCAAGTGAACAAAGCAATACTAAGATGTTTCTATGGAATAGCCATTCATCTATTCTAAGAGTCTCCTAGGAACTGAATTTGGGTGTGCACAAAAGGACTGGGTGGAGTGACACAGTGAGAAGATTTCCACTTTTGGCACCACTTCTAAAGATGAGAATTATAGTCAACAACCCACTAAGAAATGTCATCTACTCAGAATTAACAAGCAATTTTATCACAAGAAGACAGTCCAGTATAAATTCAACTCTACTATCCCAGGATAAGGTCATGCTGGTTTACTATATATTTCACATGCTAGTTAAGAAACTCATCCATAATATAACCCTCAAAATGTCTTTTGAATCAAGATCATGGTGACCCTGCCTATGACACCACAGCTCTGGTCCCCAGAGGGGTGAAGTATGTGCTATAAAGAAGAGAGGCTTGATTTTTACACATGGTTGCTTAGCATCAAGTACTTTTATGTCAAAAGACAAATGGCACCAATAAAATAGCTTATTACAAAGGCTACCAATCAGCCCTGGAAAAGTCATGACCCAGTGCCAACTTCCCAAAGCAATTCTCTCAGTTGAATTTGGTATTTATTGTTGTTATGATTTTCTGCACAATGAAATCCCTAAGAACCCCTCTCCCTTGGTATTTTTTAGCTCGAATACCTCACCATCCAACCATATTTTTTGCCTTTCCCACAGTGGCAATTACAATCATTTTTCCTTTTGCCCTCAAATAGATCTACAGTTCATTCCTGAAATTTCTACATTGTATACCTGCTGACCAATTTTTCTTAAGGTCTTTGTTCAGGCCTTATCCCTTGCCCTTCCTTTAAAAGCTGATGTTCTGAAGCCTTTCCTGAGATACACACACACACACACGCTCCCAAATAGAGTGGATCGCTCCTTCTACTCCCAAACTCCTTATTCTGGGGCATAGTTACCTGTCTCCCACTGCCTGGCTGAGATTTTTGAGGAAAGGAAATACCCTTGACCACGACATCTAATTGATAGCAGGTCTCAATAAATGCAAGACTAGTGACCAAGTGAATGAGAAACTAGTATGTGGGTGAGGAAAAAAAAGAAAGCTAGAAACACTGTGATGTCTGAAAGCAGGCATAGCATAGTGGTTAAGAGACAAGATTCCTGAGCAAACTTCCAGGGTTCAAACCCCAACCCTGCCATTTTGTAGCTGTCTGGCTTTGGGAAAGGTACCAACTTTATGAAATGTTATGAAGAATAACTGAGTTAATGTATATCAAACATTTAGAAAAGTGCCATTAAACATTCCAAACACTTTGAGTGCTAACGTATCTACAAAATCAATTCAATTTACATAGAACCCTGGACTTTTTTAACAAACAAATTATACCCATTTTCCCCCACAGTGTTTTAGGAAAACAGCACAATTAGTTTTTTAAATTGCCAGATCAAAATTCCTAAACTTGGAGAGCAAATGCAAAGAGCAAGGTGGAATTTTTCTAACAAGACTATAGGTGCAGAGGTATTGAAAAATGAATGAGAGCTTGAACCCAGAGAAGTCATAATGACAAATTCACAGCACCACATTCCTCCCTTTTTAGTCCGAGCCTCAGGCTCCTGGGAGCCAAGAAGTAAAAACCAAAGGACCATCCTTTGGCCTCAGCAGGAGGCCTATTTAGCCAGGAGAGTCAGACCTGCAGAATATTTGGTCTTGGCCCTTTTTTAAACCAAAGATTTGAGATATCTGGATGGCTCAGTTGGTTGGGCAACTCAAAATCAGTTGATTGTGGCTCAGGTCATGATTTCACAGTTCATGAGTTCAAGCCCTACATCAGGCTCTGCAACAATAGTGCAGAACTTGCTTGAGATTCTCTCTCTCCCTGTCTCTCTGCCCCTACCCTGCTTTCTCACTCTCTCAATCTTTCAATCTCTCTCTCTCTCTCTCAACAAAGAAACAAACTTAAAAAAAAAAAAGACCACCCCAAAAATCAGAGGTTCAGTCTTAGGGCAGGGTAGATTGGTAAAAGATGATCCATAATAGTATTACAACATGATAAACCCATGACCGCTCTTACCCTAAGAACAGCCCAAAAAATCTTTCCCTTTTTCTGAAACCCAGGACCCAGTCCTACCTATTCCTTTGGGACCCAGCTCTTCAAAGACTGCCTAAATCCAATCTCCAGCATCCCATGCTCTCCTCTCCTCTCTCTGCCACTGTTGTAGGTGGGTTCCTCAGGAAAATTCAATCTGTATTTTTTCCTAGAATCGTGGTCATTAGAGAACAAGGGTTAGGTAGGTTAATGCTCTCTCCATCTTATAATGGTACTTCCACAACAGATGTGTTATTGCTACTGTGTGTTCTGGAATATGAATCATAACATGTAGCAATTATTACTGAATTACTTTTAAGTACACCACTGAAACAGAATGCCTCATTAACCAGTCATGCGCCCCACGTTCGCAAACTAATCATTAGAGTAGGGCACTACAAGAAGAAGTGGGGGGGGGAATTCCCAACTCAGGACCTTGACAGCTTTTTTGCACATAATTGCAGGCCATCACTTGCGAAATATGGCTCTCTGATTGCAAAGGAAGCACCAAAACTAAAAATTAACCTTGACTGCTACCAAACTCTGAGAATCAGTCATCAGAAAAAATCTTCTTTGGGGCACCTGGGTGGCTCAGTCGGTTAAGCATCGGACTCTTGATTTCGGCTCAGGTCATGATCTCATGGTTTGTGACATGGAGCCCATGTCAGACTCTATGCTAACAATATGGAGCCTGCTTGGGATTCTCTCTACACTTCTCCCCCTTCAAACTCTCTCTCTCAAATAAATAAATAAACAAACAAAAAAAGGAATTTACTTCTCTCTTAAAAGAAAAATAGAAATCGGCTTTTCCGCCTTACACTAGACAGCATAATTTAGAATGAACAAGTATAAAATACTACTTGTTAGGAGAAAAATATCCAAATGACCTCCTGTGCTTTAAATTTCTGCTAAGGAATACAGAAAGAAAATAAAAAGTAGAAGGCAGAAGTTTTAAAATGCTTATAATCTGATGGGGAGAACAGACTAAAAAGTAAGTTTGGAAAAAGATAAGGTAGTATATAATTAACCCATGCTAAATGGTGTGATATCAATAATAAGCAGTAAATGGGCTTATTTACTAAACAAGGGTGTTATCAATAATGTTGGAGGTGGTAGGTTCAAGAATAACCATTAGGAATGAAGAAAGGGATTAAAGCACCATTTAAGATTATCCCCTAGAGATTATTTTAATAATCTTCTGGTATCATTAAAAAATGGAAAAATATTCGTCATTATCAGAAACATGTCAGAAATCATATTGAGGACATTATTCTGATTTTATATCCAAGAATAAAACCTCCTAGTCTCTATCACCTTGCATGGTGATCTGAAACAAGTTTAGGTTAACTCAAAAGTGTTGTTTTTCCTTATTTCCTAGCTTTTACATATTTTCAACTTTTCTCTAAGGTATGAAAAATTACAATAAAGAACATAACAATAACTTTAGAAAAACAAACTGAAAAATTAATGTGAAAATCTAAAACTCTTCTAATATAAAACATACATTAAAAAAAAAAGTGGATACCAACTAACCATGAGAGAAGCTGGGTAATGGATATATAGAATCTCTATGAATTACTTTTACAACTCTTACTAGTGTATAGTTATCTAAAAATGTTTTTTTTAATCACCATGAAAGCAAAGTTAAAATGCAAATATTATAAATGTATGCATTAACTTGAATAACCATAGCAAAGTTTAAAATGTTGTAGTAAGCCTCCTTGATGCAAAATCATAAAGCCACCAAATTCTCAAGTAAGTTTCTTATAAGCTTTATGGTTATATGAAGGATGGGAAAACACATAATGGACAATGGACTCTGCAGCAGATTCCATCTGGCAGTTCCCAACTGCTATGGTCTGAATGTTTGTGTCCCTGCAGAATTCAAATATTGAATCCTAATCCCCAAGGTGATGGTATCAGGAGGTGATTAGGTCAGGAGAGTGAGTCGTAATGAATGAGATCAGCGCCCTTATAAAACGAGGCCAGGGAAAACGCCCTTGCTCCTCCCACCATGTGAGGACAGTGAGAAGACAATTGTCTATGAACCAGAAAGTGGGTGTCACCAGACGCCTAATCTGCCAGCACCTTGGTCTTGGACTTCCCCGGCCTCCAGAATGTGAGCGATAAATGTCTGTTGTTTATAAACCACCCAGTTTCTGGTATTTTGTTAGAGCAGCCTGGACAGATTAAGATATGTATGCAGTCTTCAGCCAGAGAAGACAACCCAACATTCAGGTACAGCGCTGGGAGGTGTATTTCTGAACCATGGAACCTAAAAGAACATGGTACCATCAGGTGTAGATGGATACAAGTCCTGTACGCAGTAAATGTCCCTTTCTTTTAGGCAGGTTTCTGATAAAAGCTGTTTGCCAGCTTTTGCCAGCCATTGTTCTGGCAATGTTTTGTTTTATAAATTACTTGGCAACATTTGGCTAAATCCATAAAGAAATTTTAAGTATCATGTATTGGTCATCGATCATTTCCATAAAAGCCTAATAACTATACTAAACTTTTAAAGAGTTAATTTAATTAAAATTAAATTCAACAGATATTTATTGACTCTTTATTATATATGAGGCATTAAACTAAGACCTGATAAGCCCATTTATACAAGACTCTATGTTCAAATACTTCACAATCAAATAAGGGAAAGGAAAGAGAAGACACATATAAATAGCCTCTGTCTGGGACAGAATTGGTTCCCTCCGCTCCCCAACCAATTCATATGTTGAAGTACTAACCCCCAGTACCTTAGAATATGACTATATTTGGAGAAAGCCTTCAAAGAGGATATTAAGCTTAAATGAGGTCATATGGGTGGGCCCTTATCCAATTTGACTGGCGTCCTTCTAAGAAGAGGAAGAGATAGCAGGGAGGTATGTGTACAGGAAAAGGCCATGTGAGGACACAAACATAAGTCTGCTAGTCAAAAAAAGAGGCCTCAGGAGAAACTAAACCTGCTGACATCTTGATCTTGGACTTCCAGCCTCCCAAACTGCGAGAAAATAAATTTCTGTAGTTTAAGTCACCCACTCTGTGGTATTTTGTTATGGTAGCCCTAGCCAGCTGATACAGCTACTCTTTGGGGGAAGTCACGATACATACCATAAAAGGAAAGTTATAGTTTATTTAATCAAGGTATCAAGAAAGCCTTCATGGAAGAAGCCTAGGATGGCTGGGTGGAATTCTGACAACTGAAGGTACAGGAAGAATGCAGAAATCATTACAGGAATGGGCCAAGATCTCAGGGTGGCAAGGAGTAGACTATTTGGCAAGTAGCCAGTTGCCCAGGTTGGTCATGTCCTCATTTCCTGTGGCCAAGGAAATAAGACCCTTTTAAAGCCATACAGCAAGGGCTCTGAATGTCAGGTCCTGAATTTGGTAGAGGCAAGACTGCAAATAAAAAAGAAATTATCAATTATACAGTCTTTAACTGCAACAGGAAGGACTATTTCAGAATATGGAGAAGCGTCATATATAGGGCAATGAAGCAAATAAAGTGTCTTAGCTTTTCTTTTTTTTAAAAAAACACATACACACTAATGTTCTAAGTGTAATTAATTGTAAAATTCTAAGACTAGTATAATACAAACATTTCTGAAATTACATGCTTAGATACAGTGATATGATTTCACTGCAAGCTAGTCTGAATTCTGAGGAACTTACAAAAATAAATGCTACTCTCTAAAAAAAAAGGATACCATCCTGAATATCTAAATTCATGTTCATTCCATAATACCTTAGGTGTCACGCCCAACTCTGGAGTGATACATATCCTTCTAGGAAACTGAACAGAAAGTGATGGAAATCAACAAATCCCTCATTTGAAGCCTCCTATGTCTCTAAGTTTGATAGTGCAAGTCAAGGAGACACCCACTCTCCCTCTGAATTGACATTTCTACCTCAGTTAATAAATGAGAATATTTTACAGCATTAATTACACTAGTTATTATTAGACCACTGAGGATACTGTTAGATCACTCTCTTGGCAACAAGACATTTATTTATACTCCCTTAATTTGCAGACCCCAGTGAAACTTAGATAATTAAAAGGGCATTTAAAAACTTAAGTCATGTAAAGCACACTAGCCAAACATGTAGGTTTCCACAGATATGAAAATACACTAAAAACCCATTTCAGGAGCTGACCTTTAATTACATTCTTTCTGTTTATTGCAGACAAATGTCAAAATGCCCACGTGATTGCATTTCAATGCCAATGAAAATCCAACAATTGTTAAAGAAACCATGAAAATGGATGCAATAATCCTGCCTCTTACGGACATACTCCAGTAGAATGTAGGGGATTTTAATTTGCAGTAAATAAAGCCAGACTCCTTATTTCTAAATGCTGCTAAGGACCAGGGATGTAAAGGTGACCAATCACTTTCAGTGTTTACCTCAGTTTTATTTATTGAGGGAGGAGAAAAGTAAACAAAATATATCCCAGTTCTAATTCCATTTCAAAAGATTGATATGAGAAGAAAGCGCTTTGCCTCTCTTGAAGGATTTCTCTCGACAAGAGAAGTTTCTTTCCTTTAGGCCACATGGTGACTTCCCAGTTGCATGACTAGGAGGCTAGGGTTTCCCCAGTACAGCAGAATGGGCAGACTGGCACCCACGAGCACTCCAGCAGTAGCTCCAAACAGCTCGCCTCTCACTGCCATTTCCCCAAGCAAATGAAAAACAGGAGTGAGAAATAGGGGGGCTGTTCTCAAACCGCCATAAACACAAGATCAAAGATCCCTGCTGATCACACATCTTTCCTCCAATTAGGATTGAAGCAGCACTGAGGGGTAGACCCCTGGCCAACTCAATTTCTCTGCAGCTCCAAATGACACACAGAGGAGGAAAATTTTTTAAAATATAAAAATCAAGACTTCTTTTGAAGAAAATGCTATATAAAGTCAAGCAATCCAACTGTCACATAAATGGTACCAACCCTCATGATAGAAACTCCTGGCCCACCTGCTCTCTCAAGGTAAAACTAGTGAACTAAAAATAAGAATGTATTGATTTTTAGGGATACTGTGTCTCAGCAAAAAAGGAAGGTCCTCGGGTTTTAAGAAAGTTTAGGGAGGCTAGTTATTGAACAAATGCTACGTATTTGTGAGCAACCAGGGTGTACTTCTATACATAGGACCATTTTTCTGTTAAGCTACAGTAAAATCATCTTTAAACCCAGCATTGCATCCAGAAGCAAAGTCATCTGTGGATACCCTCCCAGAGAAGCCAAAGAACTGCCGAACATGAATACAAACCTCCAAGTCTCCTGATACTGATTGGTTTCATTTCATTAAAACGTAAAATACACACACACACAGATAATGCCAATAAAGGTAAAAAACAAAAAAAAACAAAAAAACCCTTTAAATACTAAAGTATCTTGACCCAAAACATTGTTAACACAGACCTCAATTATGATTAGAATAAAAGTCCAAGGAAATGAGTATCTCGTACTGGTTTTTGCAGTGGCATGCACCTCATATGTCTATCCACACACATTCCACATTCTGTGCATTGAGTCCCACCCATCCATCTCAGTGTCTCAGTCTTCAAAGACATGATGAGACTGTAATATGCTGAGATACTAATAACTTAAATGGGGTAGGGAACATTTTTGTGTTATTATCCGTTTTGGGGCCCTGACATTGGGCCTGTCCAGGGACGAGCATGTGGCAAACAGGGTCTTCAGGCCGCTTTCATCAGCAGATGGGGCACGGAAAAGGTCACACCTCACAACCATCGCACATAGTGGGGGTCATCCAGAAATCTCTCAGCCAAGAAGATGGAGGCCCTGTGTTCAGGGGCAACTTCATCTCTGCTTGGTGTGACTTCCTCATTCCACCCTTTCAAATCAGGTACTTCCCACTGCCATCTTTCCGACACTCACACTATGTACACAGCATCCACCACTGGGGGAAACTGGACAGGTGGTCAGCCGGAGGCGGCATGCAGCTCACGTGCTGTACAAGGAGCTGCCCCACAGGGTTAGTTTGACCTACCTCTCCATGGTGAAAGGCACAGACACATGCCTGCATCTTCCCCATCCAGATGCACCCACACCTCAGCAGAGAATTCTCACCTATGTCCCATCTGTTCCTCTCCTGCAAGTCCCTCTCACCCTTTTGGCATCCACCCTCGGGTCTTTCCATAGCGCAGTACAGAATATTCAGGGGAGCCACCTCAGAAAACGGTGTAGTCATTTCTGAGAAGCATCTACAGTAGGGGATGTCATCTAGGAACAGGAGGAACTGGCCCTTTCAGCTTATCATTTCTGGGGCACCTGGCCCTGCTACAGCTCAATAGGTGGTTCTTGACAGCATGCAGGTAGGAAACATGACACTAAAGGAGGGGTTGTGAGAACACTGGAGAAGACACAGCCACCTCAGCCTGGGAAGTAATGGCCTGAGGTGCAAGCACTGGACATGAAGACGCTGCTTTCTGTGGGGAGGGGATGAGGGACTCCCTTAGTTCCCGTGATTTCTGTCTGCTTGTCCTTAGGACATCTGTGAGAGTTCTGATTTCAGGGGGTATCTTTATCAGGTGGAGGAAAACACTTTAATTTTACAAATTCATTGAAACTCATCGGTTTAAACTCAGATCATTTACCATATACTGAACTCCCACCTATGTGGGGCATTTTTGCTAATCATTTGCAGTCACTGTATTTTAATTCCAGCCAGCAACTTTTATTTTACATATGTAGCCATCTTTTGCCATTTTTCAGTGAATTTTTTTTAAATTTTATTTCTTTTATGAGAAAGAGTGTGCATGTGTGTGCTCAGGGGAGGAACACAGGGAGAGGGAGAGAGAGAATCTTAAGCAGGCTCTGCGCCTAGCACAGAGCCCAATCTCATGACTGTGAGACCTTGGCCTGAGCCAAAATCAAGAGTCGGACGCTTAACACAGTCACCGAGCCTTTCCTCATTTTTAAATGTTCATTTATTTATTTTTGAGAAAGAGAGCATGAGCAAGGGAGGGGCAGAAAGAGAGAGAGAAAGAGAAACAGAGAGAATGCCAAGCAGGCTCCATGCTCTCAGCGCAGAGATCAGCGTGGCAATGAATCTCATCAACTGCAAGATCACGACCTTAGCTGAAATCAAGAGTGGGAGGTTTAACCAACTGAGCCACCCAGGTACCCCAGAAAAAGCATAGTATATACAGGGCTCAGTACTACCCACTGTTTCAATCATCCACTGGGGATCTTGAAACATATCCCCTGTGGAGAATGGGGAACTACTGTACCGGCTTCTTCACTCATGAAAAGGAGAGATGAATGGTCTACATGATATTCATAATACTTTCCCAGGGCCTTTATATTTATCCTCAGCTCCAACCTGGATGATTGTTCCACATTCATCAAGAAGATTCCTCTCTCTGAATAAACTGTGAATGAGCAATACGGATTTTACTAGATTTCAAGGGAAGAACAGCCAGGGCGCTTATACCCACAGAACTGCACCAAGCCCTGTAGGCATATCCTTCTCATAAGTCTTCCTGTTTTTTTCAGCTCCAGCTACCAGCCTGCCTGTCTTTCACCTTTCCACCTCACTGGCTTTTGTGTCCAATCACCTGGCATTTAACACCGTCCTAAGGACCTGGTGGGTGATCACTGCAAGGGAGCTGATTTAAACTCAGCAAACCACAGATTTTCTGCAAAGGAGGATCCCTGGAAGGCAGTAGGGGATTAGCAATAGGAAAAGGAAAATTACACAATTGCATATTCAATAAAAACGAGCTTGCAAATAAAAAACAGCAACAAATTAGGTCAGAGGCTACAGTGAAAGGAGCCATTATTAGTGAATTCCCGAGGCAGAAGTGGGGTGTTGGCCAGTTCTAGCAGTTTAAAAACCAAAGAGATTTGTTCCTGAGTTCTCAAATACAAAGACCAGTATCTGAGACCAGGAAGGGGAGTCTTGAGTGACCCTTGTAAACGCCAGGCTGGGGAGCACAGGGTGGCTGTGCAAAGTCCAAGGCTTCTGACAATGAGGTCAGCAGCCCCTAGGTGATTAACTTTGGCACCAAAAATGATTTTAAAAAGGAGGCAAAAAAGGATATTATGACCATTAAGGTAAGTAAAAGAAGGAAAAAAAAATCTTTGAAAATTGATTTCTCTATATCTAACTCCATACAAGTCTTCCCAAAACAGAAAGCTTCGGTAAGCTTAGTTTGTTCTCAACACATTTGAAGGAGTTAAGAAAACTTCATGTCAGGACTCAGCCAAAGGCAAAACATCGGGGTTTTTTTACCCTCCCCACAACCAGGACCCTCACTTAACTTCCCTATATCATTATAAGTACTATTGCTGGGGAGGTAAAGTGGGGGGAGATGGGTGAAATGGTGAATAGCATACTTACCATGAGGAGCACTGAGCAATGTACAGAATTGCTGAATCACTATATTGCACACCCGAAACTACTATAACACTGTATGTTAACTGCACTGGCATTAAAAATTTTAAAATCCTTTGCAAACATAAACACACACACACACACACACACACTTCTGCACACTTGATAGGAAAAAAGATGGTATAATCTATGTAGTGCAATATTATTCAGCTGCAACAAGTTATGATGTACTGATTCATGTTAACATAGATGAACCTTGAACACATCACACTAAGTATATGAAGCCCAAAACAAAAGACAACATAGTGTATCTACTTACATGAAATTCCCACGATAGGCAAATCTAGAGACACAAAATAAGTGACTAGTTGCCTAGAGCTGGGGGTTTGGGAGGAAATGGATATGACTATGCTAGTGCGCATGGAGGTTTGTTTTGGTGGGGGGAGGCAGTGATGAAAATGTTCTGAAATTGATTGTGTTGATGGCTGCACAACTCTATTAATACACTAAAAACAACCGAAATGTACACTTTAAATAAATTGGGTGGTATATTAATTTTATCTCGATAAAGCTGTTGCTTTAAAATAACATAGCATTAAAAAAACATAAAACAAAAGTATTACTGCCTTCTAAGTTCATTGAGCTCAAAACATCTGTCCGCTGTTGTGGTTTTCAACTGACCATCCCCCAAGCAGGTGCCAAATGCTGAAAATCTGACCTACCTCCTTGCGTGTCCTAAATGAGGTCATGAACAAACTAGCCATCTTGGTCAAGCCCTCATGGCAAGGTAACTCCCAATGACTAATATTGAAAAATATTGGTTCACTTAGTAATGCAGATTTTCCAAATGTTGATGTATTTCATTACACAGTACCAAAATATCGCATCAGAAAACTTTTAAAGTATTGGTACACTAGTAAATTCACCGTGGTAAAGACAAATTTTTCAAAATTCACATTTTTTTCTTGAAAGGGGTAATTTTATCATTGGCAATAACTGCTGTCAAATGCCTTGAAGTGACAGGCTAGTGTTCATTTCCAAGAAAATGTCTGCCAAATATCCAAATCTGAAAGACTATAATACGTCTATTAGTCTTTCATGAAAAAATGGTGTTTCCCTGAAAAAAGCAACTGGTTGAGCTTGCAACCCAAACATTTGTGCAAGTGCCCCTCCTCAAGACAACCGACATTCTCTAGTATGCCCAAGTGTTTTATGAGTGCTTCCCATTCTGTCACACAAAATATAACAAAGACGTGAACCCAAGGGTTGAGATTTTTATTGCTACATCAAGGGCATTCTTAAGTGAAAATGGTATTTTTTTCTGCAGGGGCAAGGCGGTGGAAAATATGAGTACGGATTGTGCCATGGCCTTGATTTCCGCTAAGGCACCAAAAGATTTCCCGAGCATTGCTTTTGTACCATTAACACAAATGCCAAACCCAGCGAAAAAAGCAAGTAACATCTTAGTATTCTGAAAATAGCTTTGTCTTTGCAGACCCTCTCCCAAAAGAATCTTAGGAAGACACCGAGGAGCCTGCAGACTCCACTCTGAGAACCTCTGGTTTAGATCATTAAAACTCATTCCTAATAGGCCTCCCTATCTCCAGCGATCTACGCAGCAGATAATTTTTATCTCAAAATCTTGCCAGAGTCACTTATCTAAAGAGCAAGTACAGATATCTATCCCTCCTGCCCCCATCAAAATCCTATGAGTGCTCCCCACTGAGGACAAAATTAACCGCAGATTCCTACCCTGGCATTAAAGAGACTGTGAGATTGCCTAAACTGTCTCTTCTGCCTCTATCTCCTGCACACATACCCTCTGACTCATCAAAAAGAACTTAGGTTCTCCCAGCTGGACATTTGCTTCTATTATTTCCTCTGCACAGAACGCACCTGTCAATATTCAATAGTTCCTCAGACCTGTGGTTTTCACCCCTGGCTGCCAGTGAGAATCACCTGGGGATTCTATTCAAAAATACCTATTGCTAAGCCCCTCCTTTCAAAGACTTTGATTTACTTTGAACACGGCCAGGCCTGAGAACAGGTATTTTTAGAGCTTCCTACATGACACTCAGTTCAGACCCAACGAGACCATCTTATGTGCTACTGCCTGGAGGAAAGCCTTCTGGATTTCTCCCAAAGGACAGGTACACTCCCTCTTGGGACACTTGAAGCCTATTGTTCTCACCTCCGCCATCACACATTTCCATTCTGTCTTATAACCTAACTATTGTTCCATTTACCTCAGCTCCCAACTAAGGTGCAACAATCCTTTGACACGGTACCTTGCTGCACTTCTTACTGTGTCCCCTGTAGTACCAAGCACAGCACTCTTCCCAGGACACAAATTCAACATACGCTTTGTGTGTGTGTGTGGTAAAATACATATTACACAAAGTTTACAGTTTAACTATTTTATTTTTTAAAATTTATTTATTTTGAGAGAGAGTGCACATGTGTATGCGAGCAGGGGAGGGGCAGAGAGAGAGGGAGAGAGAGAATCTCAAGCAGGCTCTGTGCTGTCAGCGCACAGTCCCATGTGGGGCTCGATCCCATGAACCATGAGATCATGACCTGAGCCAAAGTCAAGAGTCGAATGCTCAAGCAACTGAGCTACCCAGGCGCCCCTACATTTTAACGATTTTAAAGTGTGCGATTCAGTAGCACGAAGCAGACTCACAATGTTGTTGCAACCACCACCCCTATCCAGTTCCAGAACTTTTTCATCACCCCAAGGGGAAACCCCACCCCCATTAGCAGTCATTCCCCATATGCTGCTTCCCCCAAGGCCCTGGCAACTATTAACCTACTGTCTCTATGGTTATATGACATATAAGTCTACCAGACAGACAAGCCACCGATGGCTTCCCTGTGATGGCTTCCCACAGCCAGAGTCCACCATGTCACAGTTAACTCACAAGCTGTGGCCCTCTGAAACCCACCTTCACAAGCAACATCAGGCCTTTTTCAAGTGAAAGTGCCACATTTATTGTAGAATTTGTGTATTTCTTAGCCATTTATGTGTAAAACCATGCTACCATTTTTATTTTGTTCCTTTTCTATTAATGGGTCACTGAACACATTTTTGAATGTTGGGTCCCTAACCCTATTTTGTCCCTAAGTGCTGTGGTTTCTATTATGCAATTTTGTGCAGCATGGTGATTTTTAGGAACACAGAAGTTGCATTATAGCAGAACTGATTATATATATGGCTTTTACTCAAAATAGAAGCTTAGGTCCAAGACCAGGCTTTCATGACCTGCTTCTTCTTTTGCTTTGACTCATGGACATCCAAACGAAGACATCACTGCACTTATTAAAAGCCTCTCTCCAATCTGACCACCTTTAAAATTTATTCTCACACCATATTAAGTAGGTACGGGCTCTTCCTCCACAGTCAGAAAAATCCATGTAAGATTTTCAGCACAAGAGACAGATCTATTATATAAAGAAACTCTTGCCGCCCTCATCAAATCACCCATTTTCCACACAAATCTCTGATCTGCTTGCAGATCTCTTATTTACAAAAGAATGACAACAGAACCACAGAACCAAGATTGAAGGGATCGTTTCTCTCAAAATCCCTGGAGCTTACTTACACCATATTCAATTTTCCCCTTCTTAAATTTTAGAGAATTTATGGGAATTATCGAGCAATTTATTGACACACTTAACCAGACTTCATTGGACTGCTTCAAATGAAAATCATTCAGAGAGAGAGAGGGAGGGAGGGAGGGGGAGAGGGGTGAGAGGAGAGAGAGAGTCAGGCACAGAGGCAAGATGGTGGCTAGAATAAACAAGTGAGATTTCAGAGTAATTTCAGAAGAACATTTTGGCCCCTCAGTGTGCCCAAATATTCTATCAAATTTACATAAAATTCACACTTTATGTAAAACCAGAATAACAATTACTCAATGGCTCTATATTATATATAGAAATAATCGCAAAAAAGCCTGGATCCTAAGTCTCGCAGTTGGGTGGCCAGTAAGACTTCTCTCATACCCTTTCCCAGCTTTCTCCTCTCTGTGATGCGGACTGAGAGGCAAGACCATCTTCTTTTCTAACTCCTAGAACCTCAGTCCAGGGCCTGTCCTTATCCCATGAAACAACATGGGTTTGGCCCAACACACAGTGGCAAGGAGGCAACAAAACTGGGGTAGCTGCCAGTTCACTCCACCTCCCTCACTGCTTCCCAAACTTTACATCTGCTGTGTGCATGGATTTGCAACCTGACTTTTCAATGACTAACCCAGAAGATGCACAAAATCTTCACTTCCCCCTCAATGTGGATGTGCCCTTCCCTAGAAATCTAAATGCGCAGTGCCCACAAACAGCCCTCATACATCTTCACCTTTTTTTTTTTTTTTTTTTTTTTAAATTTTTTTTTTTCAACGTTTATTTATTTTTGGGACAGAGAGAGACAGAGCATGAACGGGGGAGGGGCAGAGAGAGAGGGAGACACAGAATCGGAAACAGGGTCCAGGCTCTGAGCCATCAGCCCAGAGCCCGACGCGGGGCTCGAACTCACGGACCGCGAGATCGTGACCTGGCTGAAGTCGGACGCTTAACCGACTGCGCCACCCAGGCGCCCCCATCTTCACCTTTTCCTAATGAGACTGCATCTATGTGAAAAAGAGACAACAACAGGGCCAGAGCTAGTCACTCAGGTTCACTGTTTCCAACAACTGTTGGCAGTAAAAACATCCTTAGACAACAGCCAAGGAGTTATGTCATCCCATCAAGGACCCAGGGCAGGAGAGGAGATAGGAATTCCGCTCCAAGACAAGAAAAGGAAGCCATGGCAGAAAAAACAAAGGGGGAAAAAGGGCAGAGGAAAACAGGGAATTGAATGAACAGCAGGACTCCAGAGGCTTTGCCAGAAGCCTCTACCTGACTCCCACTGGAGCCTGGAGCCTTAGCCTCTGTCCCCGCGACTTAAGCTCTAGGTTCAGAGGTGCAGGGGAGGGTAGAAATGCCTGAGGACAGGGAAAAAACTGGGGAGAGAGAACTTAACAGCCTTCCAAAGTGAAAAACCCAACATGGTCTCAAGATCTCAGGATGGCTTTACAATCTACCATGCGGCAGGCCCTCAGGCACCTCAGACACATGAAGGCTGGCCCAAGAACCGGATACTTCCTGGAATGTAGCGTCTATGGCAGCATGCATGCCAGGTCCGAGCAACTTCATCCTACACAAGAAATGCAGCCCTTTGATAGCGAAGCAGTGCAGGGCAGTGACCAAGTATAGGTTCTCAAGTCAGACAACCTGGGTTCCGATTCCAGCACCACTCCACGATGGCCTTGGTTTCAGACAGTCAGCTTATAGAGGATGCATTTAGGAACTAGCAGCTCTCACTTACTGACTACCTACTATATGTCAGACACCATGCTGTATATCTTATGTATGTTATATCCTCATAATCAAACTGCAAGATTAAGTAACTTGTCCAACATCACATAACACAGAAAATGGCAAAGCTGGGATTTGAACCTACGTTCACCTGACTCCAAATCTCATGCTTCCTTCCTGTCTCAAATAGTATTTCTACATTAAATATGGTATCTTCTGAACCTCTCAATAAAGAGTCTCTAAATTCTGAGCAGTCTTCTCCCTTCTGGGGACAGTAGAAGGACTTCATGCTGTGTGTGACTAGATTTGATGGATTCCTTTTTTTTTTAAATTTTTTTAAATGTTTATTTTTTGAGAGAGAGAGAGCATGAGCGGGGGAGGAGCAGAGAGAGGGAGACACAGAATCTGAAGCAGGCTCCAGCTCTAAGCTGTCAGCACAGAGCCCAGCATGGGGCTCAAACTCAGGGACCATGAGGTCCTGACCTGAGCCGAAGTCAGTCACTTTAACCAACTGAGCCATCCAGATGCCCCGCAATGGATTCTCTTTTTTCTGTTGAGCACAGGTTCCTAGACATTCTTAAGAAGATCTACACCCACTCTCCACTGACAAGGTGCTTAGCATAGTCTCCTACAAATCCACAGGGGGCAAAGTCCTGTGTCCACAGTCACTAACCTCTTGACCTTAGGTTCTTTCTTTCCTTTGAATTTTCAGAACCTTCTCTGCCAAGCTTCCCACCTCTATTATTCCATCATCCTTATGCAGGAACCCTTCATCCACTTGAATGAGAGAAAACAGAAAACACTGTTTGAAGACTTCTACCTTTCACAAATTAGACTGCATTTGCAAACAATCAGCAGAGAAAATAACTCTAAGCAGAAAGACTCAGAGACCAACATACAGGTATTTTAGGATCTGTGGGTCCCCTCCTTCTGGTTCCTTGTTATTCTTCTGTGTGAGGAATGGGTTTCTGACCACATCTGTCCACAGAAGCTGCTCCCACAAAAGTCACTGATGACATTCCTGGTGCAAAATGATAATTGATCTCCTATTTAAAACAGATGGCAGTTCCCTTCCATTTGAATATAGACTATGAAAGTTCTCCACCGCAAAAATACTTTGATCAATTTCTCCATGCAGTTCTATTAGTATTTGATTTGCATTTATTCCTGAGTGCAAAAAAAAAAATGTTGCAAACAATATTAATTAAATTCTGCTTTGTCTGATATTAATAATGTCATACTTGCCATTGTTAACAGATCTTAGCCTGTCATTTTAAGTTTTTTAAATGATGTTTTTTAAATGTGGCAAAACCAAAACATAAAATGTACCATCTCAACCATTTGTACGTGTCCAGTTCAGTAGTGTGCAGTATACTCACACTGTTGCAAAACGGGGACTTTTACATCGTGCAAATCTGAAACTCCCTACCCATTAAACAGCAGCTCTGCCTTCCCTGTTCCCCCCGACTCCTGGAAACCACCATTCTACTTTCTATTTCTACGAATTTGACTACTTTAGAGGTGGGTCACCATGTTGCAAGACTATCTCTTATAAACAGCTTTTAGTTGGATTTTTAAAAACTCAATCTGAATTTGAACCCTCTAATGTTTAGCCCAAATGCATTCATTGAGATGACAGAAATATGGACATTTATTTTTTATATTTTGTTTGATACTTTTTGTGTGTTATTTGCTATGTACTTTATCTTCCATTTCATTATAAAGACTAGGTTTTTGTCTTTAAGTAATTAAACACACAATAAACCCTCTATTTCTCTAATGATAAAGTCAAAAGCAAGATCACTTATAATTCTCTCATACGCAATAAAAAAATCAGCATCACAAAAGAGTAACACGAAAGGATGGATGTCTTTGCAAAAAGTACCATGAACAAACCTTTGACTTAAAGTCAAAATAAAGACCTCGTTAACTAAATCCAGTTTCCATCAATCATTTCTTTAATTCAAGCAAATCACACTTGGAATTTCTGCTATCAAGGTCAAGATAGGAAACCTCTTAACCCTGGAATACTCATGGTAAATTTTACATTCTGGATCCAGTATGACCTTGAACTATCTTTTTACTACGTCCATCTGCTAGAATTCAAGGCAGGTAAACTAAATTTTCATTCACCCCAAATCAGCTGTAATAAGGAGGGAAATCTACTTTCAAAACTAAAAACTACGTTCCAAACCACAATAGAAGGAATGTATCTAGATAGAAGGAATCTATCCACAGTATCTAGATAGAAGGAATCTTCTATTTTTTTCTATTTCTTCTATTATCTTCTATAGTTAGGTGGCACCCCTACTGCTCTGTCCTTGTGCTAATTATAATCAGGAGTTTATCATGAGAATAAGGTTTTTAGTTTTCTGGACCATGGAGAAAACATCTAAAGTGACATCATAAACCAGCACTCTCTACAACTTCTTATATGTAACGAGTGAGAAATGGTTCACATGGAAAAACGTTGCCATTTATACTTCAATAAGAAATAAAATGACAAGTATTCTACCCATGACCTCACAGTCACACTAAAGGATAGTTCCAGCACAACACCTCTTCTGGCCAAGGAACAGAGCCCAGCCCTATTTTTCCTTCCTCCAGTCTAAGAGAGGGAAGATCACGGGCTGGAAACAGAAGAGCAGTAAGCGAAGAGAGGTCTAGCTACTCACTGGCCACGTGACTTGGGAAACCTCATTTTCTTATTTATAAAATGGAGACAATATCACCAACTACGTCATAAGACCATTTTAAGAATAAAATAATGTATTATCAACTGCCTAGCACAGTGCCTGGCCCATAGGAGCTATTCATTAAATATCATTAAACAAACAAGAAAACACTTGTTCAATATCTTTGTTTTTAATTCCAGGAACAAACCTACATTCTTTAAAGTGATACACTTATGGATAAACTTCATGTATACTTTAGTTTCTTTTTTTTTTTAATCACTTTCCTAACTATAGCCTGCTTAAGTTTCTAAAACATAGGCTGTATTTGAATCTGTTAGTGTGCAGAAAAGTGATAAGAAATAAACAGACCGAGATGAGATACTCATACCAAAAATGCGATTGGTTTCCCAAATATCACCACATTTTCAAAAGGAAGCTTCGTGTGTAAGCATATAAAGCACTAGTTAAACTGGGGCTTCTCTGTGAAAACCACAAATCTGAGATTCCATAGCTCCACCAAAATTGAAATTATAAACAATAATGAACTATACACTTTAATAAAAGTTACATCCCTGATGAAGAGATGGGTGAGTTCACTTGAGTCGTAATATCTACGACTTTCTATAATATCCTTACGATTTAAATTACAGCGTGTGGGGAAAAAAAATCATATGTTTCAGAGACAATGCTTTTCTCCCTCCCCCACAGGGTGACCCCAGGCCTTCTCTATCATGTCATTTAGAGTAATCATCTTGCCTCTCAAAAATCCAAACCAGTTATTTAAAACATACTAAGGTTAGTCAGATCCTTTCTTTCTGAATTATGTGTGGTTGCTTACATAGTCAATGCTTACATTGACTTCTGGACAGAGTTCAAAAGTACCTCTCAGTAGGTTGGCTCACAATAAATTTAGCAACTAAGGCACTTCAGTTATCACCTGTACCATGCAAGGAAGTGCATTTGAAGAAGGGATGTAGAATAATGACTAGAGCACTAGAGACAAGACAGTTTGGTTACAATTCCAAGATATACCAGTCTTCATCAAGTTAATTAGCCTCTCTAAGCCTTGGTTTCCCTCATCTGAAAAAAGGGTATTATAAGCATACTTACTCGTGGATCTGCTATGGAGTATAGATGAGACAATGGCATTACACCTAATGTTACCAATAAATGGGATGTTCATCATCACTATTCTTATTAAAGAATACTTAAATAACAAAGAAAGAAATAATGGATAAACAAATAAATAGCAATGGATTTTTCTCTCTTTTGTAAAACTAGGATCCATGAAAACAGAAGCAATTTTAATCAACACGAAAATTAATGAAAAAGACCTAACATTAAAATCCTCAAAGACAGAGATCTCCTAAGTATCTACTATAATCCAGGAAGCTATGTTATTACCTTATTCAGGCCCAACAGCCCAGCAAATTAGCTATTATCATATCCAAATTAAAGACGAAGCTAAAGCGCAAATATCTGCAGTTAAAATGGGGAAGAGCTGTCAGTTACACACCAGCTTCATCACCCCCAAGTTTATATCCGCCTATCAGATCAGGGTGTCCCCCCTCGGTGTCTTATACCAGCAGTGTCACACTAAATGTTTGCCAATGACAACACCAAAAAGCAACAACAAAGTAAACCAATATTACATAACCAATAGTATGTGCAAAAGTGCCTTTGCAAAGAGCATCTACAGTTATGGTTTCCTTATTTAAAAACATTCATTTAGACAAATAGCACCATAAACACATAATTTAGACAGCCCCTTCATATTTGTTGGCAAGGGAAGACACCAGTAGTCTCCTTTTCCAGTCCTAGCAGATTCTGAATCCTGTACCTCAGATGACTTTGTCAGGGTTAAGGTACTATTACCTTAAAAACTGAGCCCCAGGGGCGCCTGGGTGGCGCAGTCGGTTAAGCGTCCGACTTCAGCCAGGTCACGATCTTGCGGTCCGTGAGTTCGAGCCCAGCGTCAGGCTCTGGGCTGATGGCTCGGAGCCTGGAGCCTGTTTCCGATTCTGTGTCTCCCTCTCTCTCTGCCCCTCCCCCGTTCATGCTCTGTCTCTCTCTGTCCCAAAAATAAATAAGCGTTGAAAAAAAAAATTTAAAAAAAAAACAACTGAGCCCAATGGGGGCGCCTGGGTGGCTCAGTCAGTTGGGCATCTGACTTTGGCTCAGGTCACAATCTCATGGTTCGTGGGTTCAAGCCCTGCATCGGGTTCTACTTGGGATTCTCTCTCTCTCTCTCTCTCTCTCTCTCTCTCTCTCCCTTTCTCTCTGCCCCTCCCCCACTTGTGCATGCACGCTCTGTCTCATAATAAATAAATAAACTTTCAAAAAATAAAAAAGCAAAACAAAAAACTGAGCCTTCTCATACATCACTGGGATGCAATGAAAATGTCAAATGGTATAGTCACTCTGGAAAGCAATTTGGCAGTTTCTTGTAAAACTAAACATGCACTTACCACATGACCTAGTAACTGTACTCATAGGCATTATCCCAGAGAAACAAAAACTTATATGCACACAAAAACCTGTTTATAAACATTCACAACAGCTTTAATCATTATAGCCCCATACTGTAAGCAACCCAAATGTTTTTCAGTGGAATGAATGGTTAAATAAACTGGTTTATATACTATGGATCAGGACTCGGCAATAAAAGAACTATTGATAGAAGCAACAGCTTCAACAGATCTTAAGGCATTATGCTTAGGAAAAGAAAACATCTCAAAAGATTATATGCAGCATGATTCTACTTGTACACCGTTCTCAAAATGACAAGATTATGGAAATGGAGGACAGACAAGAAGTTAGCAGGGCAGACACAGTGCAGACATGGGTGCACTTAAAAGGAGTACCAGAAGGGAGTCCTTTGTGGTGGCAGAACAGTCTTATCCTGATTGTGGTGGTGATTACGTGAATCCATACATGGGGTTAAACTGCATCAAACTATACACATATACACTAGTGCACGTACAAACTGAACAACGTATGCAGTCTAGTTAACAGTAATATGCCCACATCAATGATCTAGTTTGGATGCTCTATTACAGCTAAATAAGGCATCCTCTTTGGGGGAGCTGGGTGAAGGGTACATGGAACTCTTCATGTGTGAGTAAGCTTCCGTGAGTCTAGAATTTTAATCATTTCAAGATTAGAAGCTAAAACAACAACAGTAACAACAACAAAGGCTTCTAGCAGATTTTTAGCTCATCCATAGGTAGATACCTGTCAACAGGCTGGGAAATATTGCTCTTTTCTGAGGTTGTGATTTCCCCAAAGTTCCTCAAACTAGCAGCAGACTGTAAGACTATGACCCATGTCACTTAAGTCATCACGCAATTCTCTATATCACACCTTTTATAATGGAAGAAAATGCAAATGCAAATGTCTGAATATATTCACAGTCTTTGGCTTTCAACAAAGCCATTCCCTCAGGGTTGAGTCCCTCGGGATCCTGATCCAAATGAGCAAGGCCTTCATTGCACCTAGACGTGGAAGCACTTGACTCTGCCTGGAAAGGTCATAGGAGGCTTCCTCCAAGAAGTGAAATCTGAGCAGAGCTTGAAGGTTGAGGAGGACGTCACCTGGCAAAACTAGACGAAAGAGCATTCCAGGAAGCCACAGGCCTAGGACAGCACCCCAGGCTCAGAGACCTGACAGCAAGGGGGATGGGAGTGTGACGATAGTACAACATATCCGTGGGAAAGCAGTGGCACCAGACCTTAAAGGTCCATAGTGCCATGCTACAGGCGCAAAGTCTTCAAGTTCATGGGCACACACCTGCCATGCTCCACCAATGACAGGTGGTCTCTTAACACTTCTATTTACATTTTGTTTAAGATATCTAGGTTATATTTCTCCTCCTCCCACGCACACCTTTTGCTAGCTAATATAAACAAGGTTTGTCGGTTTTCTAAGTGAAGCAAGTGGATTTTTCTCTGGGGAAGGAGAAGTAAGCCAGTGATGAAAGATATCAAAAACACTAGCCCAAATTATATACAAAAGCTAAAGGAATCTCACGTAACATACTCCAATTTTAAAAATTTTTTTTTGATATAATCTTGCTCTTTCTCAAAGGTCTATACTCTCAAAACATATTTAGGCCATGTTTTAAGTTGTTAATTTCAGGGGGGGAAGTAAAATGTACAGGAAGTGAGTAAAAATACAGTGATGTCCTACCAAAAGGAGCCAATAATTCTTGATTCAGATTTAACAGCTTTGTTCACTGTGGCAGTAAAATATTAATGGCACTGCAAAGTTGAATTCACATGGGCAGTAATTCACAATCTCTGGAACAGAGTCTTTATTTTATGTCAAGTCATTACATCAGTAAAAGTTACCAAAAATAAATCCATTTGACTTCCAGTATTTTAGACAATAAATAGAGCCATTTCTCCCAACGTCAAGTTAGCTTTGAAATACACAGGCTTATAATAGTGAAAAACCCCATGTTATCAAGGAAATGCCATGCCATCTCCCATAAATATGTCTTAAAACTAACAAATGTGATCCTGCTACTTGTAGTTTTGAGCTGTCTTCTGCTCTCTGAATTAATCTAAAACTCTGAGTATGAATTATATGCCATGTGCTGGATGGGATCAGCTCTCCCTACAGCTCCTGAGATTGTTTTCAAATGTCCTGGACCCCTGATTGACCAATGGGTCTACAACAACCAGAGCATCAAATATATGCAGTAATGTGATCTCCTGTCTACCCAGAGAGGCCAGCGACTCCAGCAGGATACAGGGATGTTAACTTAATGGACTAATATCAGAGTGAATCATCCACCTCATGAGGTACTTAATTGTCCACAGCTTTTATAAGACAAAGAAGAAGCCAAGAACCTTTACATCTCATAAACTATGGGCTTTCTGAAAGTTAATAACTGCCTTTAGCTCTTCATAGCCTCAATCCTTAGGACAGTGCCTCTCAATAACGTTTTTTGAGTAAACGAACGAACAAATGCATGCATGGTGCAATGCAAGAAACAATTAAAATGTGATATAGACATTATTTATTCATTCACTTATTTTTTGTTACGGGCATTTATCAGGTGCTTATAACGAACCAAGTACCATACTAGCTAAAGAGGAAGACACAAAAAATCATATGGCACAGATGTTACAGGGCAAGTAAGAGATATGACAGGAGAAAAAGACATGACCCAAGTGACCCAAGAAAGGAGAAAGGGGAAAAAAAACCAAGTATGGTCATAACAAACTGCTTGGTTTCAAACTGATACACTGGTATGGGAGAAGGGGGAGACGCTTTTAAATTCCATCCCTGGAAAGAAAGCTGATGCCTGGCAGGAGGCAGAAGACAAACTCAGACATAAGGGGCCTTCATCCGCTTATTATCATTGTGGGCCTGAAAGCGTCAAAAAAATCTCACTTCTGAAGCATTTATTACTATCTGTAGTGAGGGCTAAGATGAAAGGGATGTGGGAGTGCAGGTTGGCAGCTTCTCAGACCATTAGGAAAACAGTAGACTGTCCTCGTGTTTAGTTTAGTTTCACTTTGATACGATCCCTTAACCCCATGTAAATTGGCCCCCCCGCTTCAGAACCAGAGGTCATTTTCTCTGTGGTTGTTTTGTCTTAACTACAGGAATTCTTGAAGAGGCTTAAACCACACAGTTTCAAAGGCACAGTCTTACTTGAAATTTGTTTCAGCACAGTTAAGCAGATTGCCATCCCAAAGGGGTTTCTAGCTATCGCGAACAAAAGAACGGACCTTAACCAGGAAAAGGCGGGGGGGGGGGGGGGGGGGACAGGACATGTGGTCATCCCAGCCTGGTGGCAGCTCCTACAAAGGATGCAATGTTAAAAATAGAATCAACAAACATTCACACGGAGATGGTATCTAGAAACAGCACGAAGATTGATGGCATCCCTCCCCTGAAAGGACCTTAAAGGAGGAAGCTACAGACCACAGGCATGCATACACACAGCAAGGCGTATGGATAAATGCTTTAAGGGAAAAACAATTTTAAAGGCCTTCAGTCTTGCCCTTCCAGCTGCATTCAATGTCCTTGGTTACAAAGTAGGAGGTAGCATGGAATACATGGAGAACAGTTAGTAAAGGATGAGCAGAATATTGCCTGGCCTCAGGGAAATGTACTCCCCGTTTATACTTCTTCTTAGGCACTTGGACCCCATGGCTTGACAGACCCATTCTCCTTGCAGAATTCATTAAGCATGAGACCCACATAAACTAATCCTGACTGTCAGAAGTGCCAAGTTTCACTCCCAAGTTTCAACTGATCATGTGAAGTGAAATGGACGAATCTATTTAGTATTCAGGTTTCTTAGCATTTAGAATTCCAAATTCCAGAATCACCACACACCCATCAACTCCAGAATTACCTACATAGCTAACACTGAAGTTCTCCTGAGACTTCCAGGTCTTCATTCCAACCTAATGAGAATGGGGCTACAGGTCCTAACTCTCCTTTCAAGAGTTGGAGGGGGACAGGGCGCCTGGGTGGCTCAGTCAGTTGAGCATCCGACTTCGGCTCAGCTCATCATCTCACAGTTCGTGGGTTCAAGTCCCACATCTGGCTCACTGTTGTCAGTGCAGAGCCCACTTAGGATCCTCTGTCCCTCCCTTTCTCTGCCCCTCACCCACTCACGCATACACACGCGCTCTCTCTCAAAAATAAACAATAAAAACATTTAAAAAAAATAACAAGACTTGGAAGGAGAGGAGGTGACAGGCGAGGGTGATATGGTCATGTGTGTACCTACTGGAGTCACTGAGTCTCTGAAATGTAGAAGCATGTCCAGGTATAGTTCTTTGTAGCCAGGTAGAAACCAAAATGGAATCCACGGCTGGTGCAGGCAGAGTTTATCCTGCCATTCTCCAAATGTTTTTGTTATAAGTGTTCTCTTAAACCTCCTCAAGTATATAAGCCGTGTTTTCTTGTTTAATCTTATCATTACATCTTTGAATTTTGGACCTCTCTGACTGAATGACAAAGAATATGGTATAAAAAGGCTGCCTGAATGCATGCTTCTAAAGGACAAAGATTGATTCTGTGGAAAATCATCATTTTGGATTGGAGTCTCACAAATTGTGAGTTATGTCTCATTAATGGTTCCTAAAATGGTTTATGAGATCAATTTTTTGAATGGATGGAGTGCACAGGAATGGAACAGAATGGAAAAGAAAATATCAGAATGTATCACATGTTGCCAGGTTATTATTTGTTGAAACTTGCACCATAGTGGAAGCTAGGATTTGGCTTTCAAAGTAAAATAGCCCCTATTCTGAGTGATGTCAACTTGGTCTTTGGAAAAATATAAATGCACTATTCATACTACTCACACTACTTTTAATTCTTCACTCCCTTAAAGTGCTTCAGAATCATTTTAATTTTAATTAGACCAAGTCCCATACCCTTTAGAATTTAGTCTCAAGACAAAGGAGATTAATAGAATGGGTTTACTCCAATAACAACATTCCTCCTCACTCACTCACAGAAAGCTTCCACTGACACCAACAGCTTGAGGGAGAGGTAAATCCACTATGGAAAACCACCAAATTCCTAAAGTCACAAAGTAATCTGTTCCCAAGATGTCAGATGTAAACCCAATGAACTGTAGCAGCGTTTGTACTGATAATTCAAAGCAACTTTAATAAGTTATAGTAGAAAATACATCTAAGGCCAAAAAGATAGATTTTAAAGTAATAAGCATATCAAGGTATATATTTCAAAAAACCTTCATGTGTGTTATCGTCTTTAATTAAAAAAAAAAAAAAGAAAGAAAGAAAAGAAAAGACCTGGCCGATGATTCAATGAACTGTACTCCATTTCTCAGAGCAGCAGTATTATGTCATGATAAAAAAATATATTTACTTCAGTAATTTTATTAATCACTATTCACCCCTGATTGCTATAAAATTTATTTCGCCCTTAAAAGATATCACACAAATAAAATTTAAATGCAAATACAATCCTTAATCAATAAAGTCCTTTCCATATAATTTACTCTTTCTAAATCCTTGGTCAATCAATTTTGCTCTAACTAAGACACAATTTGCTTTAACTAAGACATTCTTATTCTGAGTAGGGCTCTTTAAATTGATTCTTTTATACTGGTAAACTAAAAACCAGTATATTTTTCAAGTAAATATGATCCAAGCTTATTGATAAAGATGCAGTGAACTTTAAGTCATTTAAAAATAGCTAAAACCATGAAAGTAAATGACTTTTTAGTATCTAAGCTTTCCCTTTCTCTCCTTCTTTATGCTTTTGTCAAAACTAGGGCATTAAAATCTCAATCTCTCTCTCTCTTCTTCCCTAAACAGCACCAAACATATAGTAGGTACTCGGGAAAAAATTTTTTCGGAATGGGAAAATTACACAGGACACATTAAACTTATTCCAATAGCCAATTATAGCCAAACTTATCTATTAAATTCTATTCCCTAAAGCATGTTCTTAATTTATGTCCTTTAATCAACAGAAAGCCATCAACCCAAGCTTCAGTATTCCATCCACTCGATTGCTGTCTTGGTTAAGCTGCATGCAGACTATTATGTAACCAATTACAGAACATCTAGACTAGAAATTCAACCATCAAAAACTTAAAAGAAAAATAGACCCAGAAGCTTTTTCTCTCTCTTTTCCAAGGGTGACATAAAATTCTAAACATTCCTCCCACCAAACTACCCCCAACCACCTTCGTCCATTCCCTTCCACGTTCATCCCAGTTCCAAGCCACCTGCCCCCAGATACTCATCTACATCTTCAGCTGAAAGGAGAAAACTAAGGATTAAGCAAAACAATCAAGAACTAATCAGATTTCTCCTGTCATACACCATTGCCACAGGTTGAAAGGAGAATTGTTTGGGCCAATTTCCAAAGATTGGCCCAAACTAACTATAAACTAAACATGCTTTCATAAATTTTTACCTCACTATCGTTCATAACACAAATCAGTAGCTTGCAAAATTTTAAGTCTATAAGGAAATTGAGGGAAAAAAACTTGTTTCATTTTATTTCTAACATAAATGTTTTAAAATTTGTTAAGTATAGAAACAATGAAGAACTACCAACAAACAAAAAGCCATTATCTGCTTGTAGATTGTTCTTTCTGTGGTTTATTTCTCGTCTGCAGTCCTAGTCTGTCTTGTAAAAATCACTCAGCCTAAAATCATGCCACGATTCACAGTCCCACATAAAAGTACAGTACACTCAGGGAACACAGAATAATTTTTATTAGCTTAATCTAGACATTTATGAAAAGATAACTCTGCTACAAAATTCACTAATTCATTCACTTACTCACAAGTGTATGTATGTAACACCTGCTATGTGGCAAGCCCTCTGTGGGAGGACTATGTGGAGAGGATTGGTCTCCACCCTCAGAGTTTATAATCAGGTAGAGGACAAAAGACAGATACAAATAATTAGAGTTCAAGGTCAAATGTTGTAAATACCACCAGAATGATATAAACAAAATATTCTAGGAGTCTACAAGACAAAAAGACCAGAGGACAAAAGACCACATACAAATAATTAGAGTTCAAGGTCAAATGTTGTAAATACCATCAGAATGATACAAACAAAATACTCTAGGAGTCTAGAAGACACAAATTATCACTAGTTTATGTGGTCATGCAAGTCTCTTTGGAGATCCAATGTAAATGGAGTTTTGAAGGATGAATAGGGTTTTGAAAAGCAGAGATGAATGGATAATTGGAGAAATGAGAAAACGGAGAGCACCGACATTTCCCAGAAGGCTGATGTGTATGCAGACACGGTGCTAAGAGTTTTCATTTATGATAGCTCGTAATTCCTTTTCAACAGGAAGCACAATGGGAATCAGCTATGAGATCTGGAGGGGAAACCAACAGCAGGGAAGATGAGGTGGGTGCAAGTGGAGCAAGCCTCCGATTGTGAGCCAGAAGGTCTGGATTTAACCCGAGAGAAAAGTAAAATAAAATAGAGTATTACCAGCCATGCTTTTGAATGACAGGGAGGAAAAAAAAAAAGGAAGAGAAAGAAAAGGAAGAAAGAAGCATGGGTCACATGCTTCTGTGGATGATTGGCACAAATAATTGCTAAGCACATTTTCTATTTTTTGTGATTGCTACGTGGTACCCTTTGTATTTCATTAAAAAAAAAAAAAGTGAGGATCTGAAAGGGTGGTACTACAAGTTCATTTATTTCACCTTCTACCCAATCGCCTAAACCCCTTTACATCATCCAGGAAAAATCCTCTGGCCAGTGTCGACGCTTACATGATGGGGAACTTTACACTGAGCCCCTGCTATGTGTCAAGCCCTCTGACGCAGGAGGTTACATTTCTCAGCTGCTCTGACAAGGCAGAAACCATTTCCTTGAACTAAAGTCTTCCCACAGCTTGGTCCTTCGGTCCCAAATCTAGAAGAACACAGAACAACATTTTTCCATCTAAGACACGCTTTCTTCACATTTTAACAATTATAAAAGCAGAGGGGGCCTTACCATAAATTGTGTCTCATAACAGCAATTTTTCTTATAATTGTTTATAAATACAAATAAAATAATGATGCATCTTACAATCACTGGTCACTCTGGGTCCCACAGCAGTCCCCCCATGTACTAGGTGGTTGACCCTGACCTGAGTGAAGATCCTTGTCCCTCAGTAGTTTCATGTGTAAAGTGGGGCTAAAAACAATACCTGCCTCACAGGCTCTTTCTGTGTGCATTATATGGAATAACACACACAAAGCCCTTTGCCCAGTTTTGGCACACAATCAACATTTGGTAAATTGTTAGCCATTATCATCTACCACGCGACTAAATAATTCCTTCCCTACAATCAACCTCCATAGGGCATGGTTTCTAAAACCTGCCCACTTCTGGATCCACTCCAATTTGTCAACATCCTCCTAAAAAATCTTTTGTCCAGAAAGGCACATAGTATGTTCTCAGTGGTTTGGCCTGAATATAACACAGGAGGACAATTATTACCCTTACTTTGACTGTGGATAGAGAACATGGGCTACTATCTTTGGTAGAGCTGAAGTAGAATGATCGAGAAAGCACTGGCCGAGGGAATTTTACAATTTACATATTCGGGTAGCAGGCGGAGACCAAGTATGAACACCAGAATGGCAGAATACCCTACTGGAAGAGAACAGGACCGGTTCCTGACTCCAAACAGATTAGAAGAGCTTATCACAGGCCCAGGTTGTGAGAGGAGACGCCGCAGCACGCCTCACAGCACCCCTGTCCACAGCCAACTCTGCCCCAGCTGGCCACTCCTGCAAGAAGCCGCTGGCACCCACAGCAGCAGCTCCCGCAACCAAACTATGCACATTCAACCCCAGGGCCTCTGCTAATGGAATGGAGCCAAATCAACTGCTCATGGCACGGAGTCTGGCCACCTCTCAAATGACAAAAGAAGTTACCTCCTGCCTGGTGAGCAGGAAGCATAAAAATACACCCCGAAAGGAATGATTCCTTTGAACAAAAATATTATTTTTTATTTTAGGGAGAGAGAAAGTGCAAGTGGGGAGAGGGATGGTGGGGGAGGGGGAGGGAGAGGGAGAGACGGAGGAAGGGAGAGAGATAGGGAGAGAGAGAATTTTAAGTAGGCTCCACGCTGAGTGTGGGGCTTGATCCCATGACCCCAGGATCATGACCTGAGCCAAAATCAAGAGTCGGATGCTCACCTGACTGAGCCACCCAGACACCCCTAAACATTATTAATCCCCAAAGCAAGGCAGTCTGCTGCAAGAAAAAAAGCTTTTCTGGTACCAATAACCAGTAATCCCAACAGGAGTCACTCCCATTGTTTTGTTTTGTTTTTTATGTAGCAGTTTCATCAAGACTACCATTTGTGAAATATAAGGAACAATTTGTGGAAAAGACATAGTTTAGGAAAAGAATAATACCTAAGTCTAACCTTAGAACATGAGAGAACGGGATTTCTCTTGTTTAACCTAAACTGAGAGGGAGCTGGCAAAGTATCAAATTAACAAATTCAGTGGCAGGCTGACACTTTCCGTAGCCAGGTGTGATAAAATAGTAAGTGCTTTACAGATCAACAGTGATAATTAAAAGCTTCCCTGAAAAATATAATAAAGTCAAGGCCACACAACTAAGAGAACCAATAAAGATTGCCGAAAGGGCAGTGGTAATGACTGAGGAGGAAGAAGGTGATGGCAGAGCCTGGGGTTTGAAGAGAGCAAGACGGCCAAAACATTGACAGAAGCCGTTGATGTGACAGACTCTGGGCAGCACTGAATACAGAGAGGATGTTAGCTGGGGAAAAAAGCAGAGGAATCAAGGGACCATGAGAGTCTCCACTCAAGCTGCATGCAAGTTTTGCCAAGACAAGTTTATAGAGAAAGTAAAATACAGTGTACCTAGAATTTTAGTTACCATCCCACTCAAACCCTTGTGGTTGAGATGAAGGAAAAGGGACCCCAGTGATTGCCTTAAGGCTGTAAAACTAAGGGACCAACTGAGCCAAGATAGGACACCATAGCTCCCAAGCCCAGATTCACTGCTGTTCTCTCCCAAAAGCTTGCGATCGAGTCCAAGAATAAACACTAACTCAGCTAGAATTCTCCCAAGAAAAACCAAGGGCGAATCCGCAAGGTTCCATTGAAGGACAAAAGTAGAAGATCAGTTCGAATAACAAACCAACCAATAATACAAGGCTCTGTGCTCTCACCTAGTACAAGAAACACTGAAATGTAGACATCTTGGTGCCCCCATCCCCCACCTCCCTCACTAGACACTGCCCCTCACTCTGATACAGCAATGTTCAGACCACACCAGAGCCCAGACTCTGTTCTTACATGTTTGCTCTGCAGTATCTCAGGACGTTCCACAAAAAGACATACTTTTTGAGATTAAACTCTAGGGCTGAGTTTCTGAGGTTTTTGTGTCCTTCCTTAAGATTAATTTCAGATTTTCTAGCCAGTTTATTTTTTCAAGGAAATAAAACACATATATTAGTGTTTTTAAGTAATTGTGAATTCTGTAAAGACATGTAGAAATGGAGTATTGAGACTTTATTCAAAGTCCCTACTCCGCCACCAACAAAAATAAAAAAACCGAGCTCAAAATCATCTTACCCGATGCATTGAAAAAAAGAAGAAGAAGAAAAAAAAAAAAGCAGAGACACACACATGGAAGGACTGCTTTTGTCTTGCGGTTCAGCCTCTCTATAGCAGCTCTACACAAATCTCTGACAAACAAAGAAGGCTTTGGGAGAATTCCTTTTAAGCCCTGTTGGCATCCTTCCAATGCACAAAAAGCCACATGAGGCAAATGGTAGTGATATGTATGCAGGACCCGTATTAATACCTGACCTTGAGCAGCAAGAACACACACCTGTACACCTGGTTTGCAAGAGGCTCTACAGCTGGTGAACAAATCTAGTTCCTCCTAAATGCCCTGTCTTCCTTTAAACTCCCATAAGAGTCTACTCATGACCATTCCCAACTCTGAATGGCATGATCAGGACTACCAAACCCAGCTTCCCTGTCATCCCCCACCCGAGGAAGCATCCTGCATCATCGATCACCAATCTACTGCCTCACAGATCCCAGCCCAGACACAGCAGCTTTCTTTGCAAAGTTCAAGGGTTCCCGCAGTTTTTAACATTCAACCCCTTCAAAAATCCTAAATGCTACCACAATCCTCTAGTATAAAGAACAGAAAAAACTATATAGGTGCCACATATATATTACAAGACTGCTCAAAAGGATGTACTCTGTGATGGTTAGTTTCCTGTGTCAACTTGGCTAGGCTATCGTACCCAGTTATTCTACCAAATACTAACCTAGGTATTGCTGTGAAGGTATTTTGTTAATGTGGTCAATCTTCAAGCAGCTGACTTTAGGTTAAGACAATTACTCTTTGATTTTTTTTTACATTCATGCTGATAAGTATATTTAATGACTCAGGTAAAGGGACAATTGCTGTTGATAATGTGAGTAGGGTTTCATCCAATGAGTTGAAATGCCTTCAGAGCAAACACGGAAATTTCCCTAAAGAAGAAATTCTGCCTCGAGATAGTGGCATCACCTGCTGCCCAAGGGTTTCCATATATATATATGTTCCATATATATATGTTATATATATGACATATATATATGGAGTATAATATGTTATATTTGGTATATATATGGTATATATGTTATAATATATATGGGGTTCCATATATATATATATATATATATATATATGGGGTATAATATGAAGAGAGTATTTATAAAATCTCCTACTGGTTCTGTTTCTCTGGAGAGCCCCAATTACTGGGACGTAATCCAATTCCCTATTTGCATCACTACAGACCTTTTCAAATGGAGGCTGCAAACTCAAATGCCAATGGGGGCCAGGCAGGTGATGTCACCGGGCAGAGTGGCTGTTAGACAACAGATGGCACTAAACGGGCTGCCTCGGTGTCCAGGAGACATAAGGGAGTGCTAGAACTACACTCAGCCGGGTACCTGTCTACCTACAGTTAACAGGAGTGTTGCCAACGGGGACCAGGGTCACTATACATTCTACCTGTTCAAGAGCAGCCAGTAATACATGCTTTTTAAATGGAACTGTCACCCAATTCTTAAGGACAGGTAGCTAATTCAAATTTAAGGAATCTGGTAATCCAATCCTCTGGAAATCAAATAAAAGGAGTCTCGAACCAGATGGGAGAGAAGAAAACAGGCTCTACAGGTTCCACATGCATTGACTCGGTCCTGAAAACATCCGTATTATTATGCCCCTTTTGCAGATGACAAAACTGCACCACCGAAGGCTGAACACCTCACGCAAGTCCACACGGCTCGTGAGTGGGCTCCCAGGCCATCAGCCCTGGCAGAGTACAGAGCAGCAGACAACTCTGCTTCCCTGAAAAGCTCCAAGCTCTTAATTTTTTTTTCTACATGTTAGACTAGGCTTGTAACGCCAGTCATGGAAACGGTCACGTGACACAGAAAACTACAGACGTGGTGAACGTCTCACCCACGTAGAAAAGCCAATAAATCAACTGCTGCCTCTCTCCTTTGCCTTCCAACTCTGAGGGTGCACTGCTCCCTCAGGAACAATCATCACGAGCGCATCTCCACCGAATGGCCAGGATGGGCTTTGGCATCATTATTGTTACCTAAGTTTTAGGTTAAACATTTTAGTCATTGACAAAGTTCAGAAAATGAACAGTGATCCACAGAGTTCCTGCCATTGAGTTTAAAAAATTAAGTGTCACAAGTACAACAGACAGCTCACACATATTCTTCACACTTCAGAGAAGTAACCAGGATCCTGGATTTTATGTGTAATCATTCACATGCATGTGCTAGTGCTTACACTGTTACTTCACACGCATATACAGCATCTAGTACCGCTCTGGTTGCCTTAAGGTGAGGCTTTATTCAAAGTCCCTACTGAGGTGAATGGTATCATAAGGTGTGGACACCCTTCTACACCTTGGTTTTACTCCCTCAAATGGTGCGCCTGACATTTATTTATTTCTATTATTACGTGACATTCCATCACACACAAATCACACAGGGACTTTTCCATTTGTTTGTTATTACTTACTTTGCATTATGCACACAACAACAAAGCAGATTCTTACATGCCTCTTCTTGTGGACGAATGTGAGGCTTTCTTTGACGGTGGATACGTAGGGGTGACAATTACATGGTTCTATAAGATGTTAACATTTGGGGGGGGGGGTGCCTTGGTGGCTCAGTCTGTTAAGCGTCCGACTCTGGACTTCGGCTCCGGTCATGATTTCACAGTTTGTGAGATCTAGCCCTGTGCCGGGCTCTGCACTGACAGCACAGAGCCTGCTTGGGATTCTCTCTCTCCCTCTGTCCCTAACCCCACCGCCCCCCCGCCAACTCTCTCTCTCTCTTTCTCTCTCAAAATAAATAAATATTTATATATTTAAAAAAAAGATGTTAACATTTGAGGGGACATAATGAATGAGAGATGTGAGGAGACTCTGTACAAGTTTTGACATTTTTCTGTCATTCTAAAATTAGTTCAAAATAAAAAGTTTTAAAGAAAGAAAAAGAACACCTTGTCTGGGCCACCCGAAGCAATTCCCCATAGGACTGCCCAGCTTGGGGTTAAATACCAGTCACAGATGAGGTCTCCACAGCCAGGGGCAACAGGAAGAGGCTGACTCCGGAGACCCCATCCCAGAAACGGCACAACACTGCCACATACACAGGCTGTCTAGAATGCTTCAAACAGCTGAGCTTACATATGGTCAAGTATGGATAAGTACAATGAAAACAATTTTTTTGAGTATTTATAAACCAAAACAGGAAGGAGTTATTGAAATTGAAAAGACAGCAAAGATTCATAAGAGTCAAAAAATCTCTCAAGCTACAGCATCTCTATCCAGGACATGAAATGACTTGTCTTTTTCATAGGTTTCAATTGAGACTGACATATGTGTTTCATTCTCTGCATTTGGTGACACATGTAAATGTCTGAGACTCCCTAACCTATCAGGGGGGAAAACTCTCTGTACAAACATCTTTTTTCTCCTGTTCTTTCCAACCAGTCAGATATCCTGTGCTATGAGAAAATCATGTTTCCGTAAAGGCCCAGAGATTGGGACTGAGGAGAGCTACATGGGCCAAACCCAAGCCCGGCCATCTCCTCTCGGAAGCCTGCCAGGACTAACCTCATCTGAACCACATCACTCAGCCTCTTCTCTCTCCCTTTGGACTCCCACATTCCCTTTGGCCTCAGTCACTTAGCACTTGTAGATGTTTTGATTAGGATCATCTGTAAGTCTCTGTTATGTTTTCTTTTCCTACACATACTGTAAACTTCTCAAGGCATTATGTCAATCCATCAACAAGGGCAATTGCCAGAAGATAGCACAAAGAAGCTGAAATGGAAACGGAGACAAGGCATAGTCTCAGGTAAGATCTCTGCCACCACAACCTAAGGATGTTAACAATCTTTTTGGGAGACTTAGTTTCTTCATTTTTCCTCAGTTTCTAAGACAGTTTCTTCCCATTAAAATCTATGCGTAAATCACCCATACATTTCACCTCCCTCTACTGACAGTTCCTTAAGTGCAATTTATACGAACCACGGGAGATAGAATCCTCGCCAAAAATTAACATCTGATTATTTTATTGTGTATTTTGGTATCTCCCACAACCTAAGTAGCCCACTATCAACCAAACACTACTTAATAAACGTTGGTGAAAGTAACAAAGTGATAAAGCGGTTGGGGAGTAAAAGCCCCAGCGGATCCTTTCTCTGAAATGTGCAGTCTCTATCTAGCTTCCTCAATCATGGCCCACACTCGGGAACAGTTTGACATTTTAGCACCATATGGCTCAGAGAGGATCCAAAGGCCACAGTATAACTTGCCAGGCCATTTGGCATTTCCTGCATTTGCCCATGCGGATGGCACCAAGCCTGCAGCTCACAGCTGCAGCCTGAGTCAGGTCTAGGAGGACCAGGGTCTCTCCAGGATACCGGGTCAGCAAGTAGCCAGGGCAGTGGCCACAGGGCTTTGTGGTTCAGCATCATGACGCCAAAACTAATAGTCTAATGTTCATTTTACCCAGATTTCTGGCACAGCTGAGAAAATACACTGGTGGTTTTACAACCGTCTTTCCATCAGAGGTATCCCGTAATCACACCCTACACCAAAATGCCATACCTCTGAAGCATGTAGGCTCCCTCTCCTTGGGATGCCTGCAAACATCAAGGAACTTATCAGGACAGGGAAAGCATAAAGGTGTGAGAAGAGGGATCCCAACCCACAATGACCTCCTTTTCCATAGACCTGGATTTCATCACTAGAGAGCTTTTTTCTACTGGGTTATGAAACACCTCTTGCTTGTTACAACTTTTTAAAGTGCCACACTTTGTAAGCTATGAAGGCAGAATTTTTCTTGTACCTCTGTAAGGGCAGCTCCCTAGGGGGTATAAACAAGATTTACATGGGTAAAGGAGGAAGGCTAAAGGTGCCAGGGCAGGGATTGGGCAAGGTGGGGAGGGATACAGGTTAACAGTCCCCGAGAGAAGAGGGAATGGCATCAGGAAAGCCCTGTAGAAAAGAAAGGCAAGTGCAAATAGAAGACATTTGCCTACTCAAGGTCTGTAATGAGGGCTTTTTATAAACATAAGTATTTGCAGTTCGGCTGTGATCACTGAACCACATCTCTAAGTAATGCTTTGCTTTAACTGGCCCTGTCTCATTACCCAGGTCCGAAAATCTCTCTTGAACAACACACACACACACGCACGCATACACTAATAAACTCCCATACTAGACTGAAATTGGTTTGGCTCACATAAAACTGAGCCACATGTAAGCATATGTTGTTCAGGAAAAGGGCCTTAGGGCTTGCAATAACACAATACTATATACGCAGAGACACAAAAGAAGTCTTCCCGGTTTATAGTGCCAAAACCGGCTACTCACAGGGTGAGATATTCCAGGCGGGCTTACCATCCCGCATTTAATAACCTTAATCTATATAAAAAAACCTAACAGGGTCATTAAACAGGATTTTTATACTTCCTTCAGGCTCACCTAATTTCATCCTTTCTCTAGGAAGCTTTGCATTCCACTAGACATACACACACTCCAGGGATGATTTTAGAAACAAGATTTGCATGCTTATTGCAAGAAAATGCTTATTGTCATCTGACTTCTCCTCTAAAATCACAAGTCCAGGTCACAACTTACAAGTCACAGAACTTAGTGAACTGGAAGAAAAAATACAAATGGGGAGAGGAAGGTATGAGATCAAGTATGCAAAAACACATTCATGAGCATCTATTATTCAATGTCCTCTAACTTCTCTTAAACTGCGTATTACTTCATTAGAATGTGCTCAAATGTTTATTTCCAATATAGAAAATGATAGAAGTAGACTGGAAGTTACCATATTCTAACAGGACAAAATGTGCCTCCCACAGCCAGACATGGATGCAGCAAATGTGAAGATCCAATGTCTAAAATCACAATGGGGCATGCTGATCAAATACCGGTGACATACATCAGTTTTTGTAGCAGAAACCCAAGGTGACTTTACACAAAGCTTCAGTTTTGGGAAGTGGCTGGAGTTTAAATGCTTCACTACACTTTATGAAATAAGTTTGGATTTTTTGTTTGTTTGTTTGTTAAGGCTGGCATGGAAAGGAGTTTCAAAGTCTCCAGACCAAGGCTACAGAGGTCCCGAGAGCTTGGTCATCCTGCAAAGGGTTTACCCACGCTTTCCTTAATAAACTGGCAACACTGAGCCCCCTTCCCCCCACCTCCACTTCTCCATTACCCTGATTTCGGGAGTGCCAGATAAAAGGCAAGAACTGCATACCTTCCTAAGTTGGTCTGTGGTCCGTGTGACAAAAAACTTTGATACAGAAAGACTATTTGAGAACTAATGTTCTCAACAGCCTTGTGTATACCTTCACCCCATCTTATGTTTTTCAGTAACATGTGATAACTTAGGTAAGTTTAACATTATCCAAAATTTTAACATTGTCTCTAAAGAAAAGATATGATAGGGAAACCAATAATGCAAATAAAAATGATTTTCCGAATATTTAAGAGACATTCTTGAAAACCCCAAAGCATTTTATAAACACTTCTACCTACAAAGGGCATATGACTAAGATATCGTATTTATTTATTAGAATAGAACCCTTACTAACATACTAGACAAGAGTTTGTTATAGTAGATCTAGTTATTAAAAGTATTTGAAGGTAATATAGTTCCTGTCTAATGGCGTTTATATATATTGTCTTGTCCCTAGTTCAGATTACCCTCAATCTGAATTCAGTGTTGTCATTAGAAACATACACATATATGGGGGTGCCTAGGTGGCTCAGCTGGTTAAGTGTCTGACTTCGGCTCAGGTCATGATCTCATGGCTCGTGAGTTCGAGCCTCACGTCAGGCTCTGCACTGACAGTTCCTGGAGCCTGCTTCAGATTCTATTTCTCCTTCTCTCTCTGCTCGTCCTCTGCTAGCACTCTCATTCTCTCTCTCAAAAATAAACTTAAAAAAAAATTTGTTTAAAGAAACATACACATATAAGCAGTAAGTTATTGGTTTTTTAGAGACTATGATCCACATAAATCCAACCATTCATTAAAACTGTCTTTGGGAGCCCCTGGGGAGCTCAGTTGGTTAAGCGTCCTACTCTTGATTTCAGCTCAGGTCATGATCTCACGGTTCATGAGATCAAGCCCAATGTGGGGCTCTGCACTTACACTGCAGAGCCTGCTTGGGATTCTCTCTTTCCCTCTCTGCCCCTCCCCTCTCGTTCATGCGTGCACATGCACATGCACACACTCTCTCTCTCTCAAAATAAACATTAAAAAAAAAACATGTCTTTCCCAAATGGTAAGTAAAACATGTTTTGGGTGCTCTCGAGGCAACCCAAACCTAGGTTCTACTATTACCAGAATAATTCTTTTAATACCCTAGACTATTTCAACATAGCCATTTAAAGATCTATCAGTGCGTACTTATCACTTTAAATTCTGTTCTGCATCCACTTTACCTGTAACACTTCCCTTTTGGCCTAACAAAGTTTCAACATTCTGTTATTGGATGTTTTACCTAAAAATATTTTCTTTTAAACTGGTTTTTACCCTTTGCCCAACTCTTCCAAATCCTCAAAGGTAGACACTATTTCCTACAAATCAATAGTTTTCCCGCTTCTCTGTTTTCGATATAAAGCCTGGACACACCACATCAGAAGATTCTGGCAACAACTCGAACTAAAATAAGGGAGTTACCTGGGAGGTAAGGGAGCCTTCACAGAAAGCCTGGAGTCATGAAAACTCCATACTGAATTTAAGTGATTGAAGACACGGGTGAAGAATCCATCCTTAACTACATAGAGACAGTTCCCAGGAGCAAAAGTAGATTTTGATAAGGAGAAGCTTCCATCAGGAGTAGGCTGGAAAGCCTCAATTTAATTACTTCTCCATCTCCTTATTATTCCACCCGATGTACTATTTCCCCGTCTCATTTCACAGCCCCCACCAGCTCTCCCCTCGGGCCTCATATTATCGCTTTGTACACGCACATGCTCTTTCTCCCTCTCCTCCACACTCCCTAAATGTCCTCTGCTTTCTGTGTCTTGTTTTCACAGCATCCAGCTTTCCAATAAACTGTCACTGGACCAACACCTTTCACTGCAAGTTTATGTAGACAGCATCGTACTGAAGAGGCAGAAAAGCTAAAGACAGTCTCCTCTTTTAAGATGTGTAAACCGCAGACAAAAGAGTCAAACAAATTTCATTTCCAGAGTCAAAAATATAGGAGGATGCCAGCAACACAATAAATACTCAACCTTCCAAAGTCCACATCTCAGCTGTCCAGAGTGCAGGCAAAGGGACATGTTGGAGAAGAAAACAGAAGAATGGCTGAGAATTGGAACTAACATAGAGGCAAAATACCAGAAAACAGGGTTCTTAACTTTTTTACTCTGGACCACCCCTGGCAATCTGGGGAAGCCCATCAATCTCTTCTGAGAATGATGTTTGTTTTTTAAGCATTTATTTATTTACTTTTTTTGAGAGAGCGCGCAAGTGAGGGAGGGGCGGGGGGGGGGGCGGTGACGGGAAACAGAGAATCCAAAGCAAGCCCCAGGCTCCCAGCTATTAGCACAGAGCCATCTGCGAGGCTCAAAACCCATGAACTGTCAGATCATGACCTGAGCCGAAGTCAGACTCTCAACCGACTGAACCACCCAAGCACCCCTCAGAATGTTGTTTTTAAAAACATAAAAAACATAGGATTACAAAGGAACACAAATCTATTGACATATAGTTATCAAAAAATTAAAAAAACAAATTCTGAAACAGTCCTATTTGCTCTTTATTTTTTAAATTTTTTAAATGTTTCTTTTATTTTATATTTGAGAGAGAGAGAGAGAGAGAGAGAGAGAGAGAGAGCGCGTGCACACAAGCAGGGGAGGGGCAGAGAGACAGAGACAGAATCCGAAGCAGGCTCCAGGCTCTGAGCTGTTAGCACAGAGCCCGATGCAAGGCTCAAACTCACAGACCACGAGATCATGACCTGAGCCAAAGTCGGACGCTTAACCAACTGAGCCACCCAGGTACCCCAGAATTTGTTCTTCTTTACTAAGACACTGAATAACAGGATTTACTGTCACATTTCACAAGTACTGTAATTTCCAATGCTAACTACTACCCTGATTTGTTGTCGACATTCATCATTGAAGGGAAAGCTAATTTTGGCTAGGGATTAGTGACAACGAAGATTTATTTTCCCTCATCCAAGTTCAGAGACCTTGGAATTCTGTTCATAGGCTCCCTGGTTACAAATTCCTGCCACAGTTATTTTTCCCGGATTCTAAAACGTTCAGCCTTCTTAAAGGAATTACCTCTAAGTTCACGTTAATGCAAATCCAATGTCAAATTCAATTCAGTGATGAGGAGACACATACCTACTGATCCGCATGGGTAAGAAACTCGCATGTTTTGTGAATGCAAGGAAGCCTTTGTAGCCCCAAAGTTCAGCTCCCTGGGACTCAGGTGAAGGCTCTGGCCACTGAGCATGCGGCTTCTGCCTTCAACGGATAGGTCGGGCATCGCCCTCATTCCCAGCCACCAGTTTAATACTTCTCAAACAGGGTACAGATTCAGCACATGTGTGTGGACCCATGAGTCATCATGCTTCCTTGAGAAAAGACAACAGTTTTTGTGTTTTTTTTAATTGCAACATCAATTAAGTAGAGCCTTCTTGGGGGAGAGGCGACAACATTAAATGGATCCATTGATTTCAAGACACGTATAATTTTCCGACATTGAAGTGTGTACAGAGAGGTAGAATGCCTCAGAATTGAATAAAAAGTATAAGTGATTTTATGTGGTTATGAGGATCGAAAATATCATGCTTAGGTTGAATGGCTAGCTTGAGAATGTGTAACTACAAGGTTGCAGAACTTGGTTCAATCCAAACCGTTTGGCTGCAGGGACCAGGCTCTCAACTAAGCCCTACTGCTTTGTCTTGCTCTGTTCCTGATTATTTGAACACCACTTACTGAATTTTTTTCCAAAGTACTAATAAGTGCTATTTGCTAGTACTTCTCTTTTTAGCATATGGGTATAGAGACTCTCCAGGGCAATTCTTCCTGCCAGTCAACAGGGACTTACGATTCATTAACATCTACAGAATAAGAGATGATGCACTACCAGGATTTGCAAGACAGTGTTAATGCCGTCCCTTTGTCATGACAGAGTCCCTGCTTCCCAGTGAATATACCACTGCTGCTATGTTCAAGCACTGAGCCCATAGGCTGTTTTTGGCAACTGGGGCTTCCAGAGGACAGATTCAGAGCACATGTCGTAACTTTTCTGTTACCACGCCAACACGGGTCTGACAACCTCTCTGTATATGAGAATATAGGGTCTTCTTAAAGTCTCTGTAGATTAAAATAAAACATGAAGAAATTTAAAAGAAAAGGAGAGAACGTTATGAACGTTATACAATGTATCCTTATTTCACAGAAAATAAAAGGCTGTCAAAAAGATAACCAACTGTTCTATCATGGACATGAGAACAGAAGTTCACCTAAAGCCTTGAAAAGAAATGTGTCCCTCATAGAAGATACTATTTCTGGGGCGCCTGGGTGGCTCAGTCGGTTAAGTGTCCAACTTCAGCTCAGGTCACAATCTCGTGGTCGTGGGTTCATGCTTCACGTCAGGCTCCGTGCTGACAGCTCGGAGTCTGCAGCGTGCTTTGGATTCTGTGCCCCCCTCTTTCTCTGCCCCTCCTCCACTCTTGCTCTCTCTCTGTCTTTCAAAAGTAAATAAAACATTAAAAACATAAAGTTTATTTTAAAAAAAGAAGAAGATATTATTTCTAACACGTCTCCTTTCTGGGCTCAGTACAACTGGAAAAAAGATGAAAACTATTGATAAACAGGACGAGCTTCCAAGTCAAGCCCCAGATCTGCTGGTCTCATCGATAGGCCAGTAATGAAAGGCTTGTGAAATATGACCCAAAGGCAGCCCCCAGACAAAGAGTCTGGGCCAGGTATAGTTGCCAAGTGATCAAAAGACAGGGAGGATGGGAGAGAGATGGTACAGCTGCTGACATTTGCTAAACATTGACCCTGGACCAAACAAGGCGTGAAGTACTTCATACGCACTATCTAATGCTCACAAAAGCACTCGGTGTGTTATCACCGTCCGACGTTTTAGAAAAGAAAATGTGGACTTAGAGAAGTTAAGTAACTTGCCTAAAATAACAAAACCAGTAAGAGCCTAAATCTGGATTTGAACCTATGGCACACTCCAGAGCTCTGAAATACTTCCCTGCCTGAGGAATTTCTCCTCCTAGGACTCTAACATTACCTTTATGACCAAGCATCTCCCAAAATGTCCACTGCATATTACAAATCCAGTGGTAAATGCATACTATTTTGATATAGTTGGCAGAACTATCAGGGGACAAATTACCCAATAATTAGGTAATTTATGAGTAACGGGTCTCAAATGATTCAATTATTTTTACTTCATGAATGAGTCCTTCTCCACGGATACCCAGTTCCAGACTCTTTGAGTTCATTGGTTCTCAGCCTCTACCCCTCACCTGAGGGATAACCTTGCCTTGCTTTACCCGCTTATGTAGCACTGTGAATTATTTCCTTCAAAGATGAAAACAAAGCCCACGATCTCAACACCAACTCATCCCTGCTCCCCCTGCAAACCTCCAGATGTTGGAGTGTCCAGCATCCTAGTTGCCACTCACAGATCTTCCCTGAGGTACTTTTCCAACATTTGCTCAGCTCACCTCTTGCTTGGCCCGTGCTCCTAGTCTCTGACACAGCTCCAGACCCTATGCACCGGCACTCCCCACCACTCTCAGCCCTAGGGTGACTTCTCCAGGAGCTTCCAAGCCCCCACGTGTGACGACAGCTCCTTCTCAGGGCTTCCAAACATTCAGACACTGTTTCCTGGCCACTTCCTTCTAAAACATTAGCAAGACCACAGCATCTCCACAACTTAATTACAAGACAACCACTTGGCCCCAGGCGCAGTGGGGATGCTGACAGACTGTCAAGGTTCCCTGTTTCAAGTCACACATACCCTCCAAGATTGGTCTTCCAGGGTTACGCGGGGCAGGGGGCCGGGAGCATTGCTTCCTTATCTCCGCTAAGCACAGCACATATAAAATAAGTGACATTCAACTATGGGGAGAGTAACTTAAATCTATATGCTTTTACTTCACCTGGGGCCAGTTCCTAGGAGGGGTGATGCAATACCCTTCTCTAAAGCAGTTTTACCACAGGAAAGATGTGTACCTACAGCCAGGGCAGTTTAGTGGTTAAAGCCTGGGGCTGTAGCATGTGACCCTGAGATGGCAGCCCATATTAGTAGCTATATTAGCCTCTGCAACCTTAGCTTCCTCATGTGTATAACAGCAATAAGATCTACCTTAGAGAATTGCAGGAAGTGAATAAAATAATGCATGCTAGGTACTCACTCAAAATACAGTAGATGTTACTTAGTAGTAAAAAGGGGAGTGATTCAACAGCATCCACACTTTACCACAACTGTCACATGACTAGGGTAAAAGACAGTTGCACGAGGATCCATTTCAGTTCCATGGGAACGCAGGCGTGTTCGAGATTCAGATGGACACCCTTATGTCTGCAGCTCCTCATCAATATGCATCCCTGAGTCATACACTATAGTGGAGCATCCTTTCTGGAATCTCATTCTTATGCAGAGGTTAAATGCAGCAAACATAAAGTTGTGTTATTGAGGGTCACTGAATGCTCTTCTTATAAAGAGCTTTGCTGTTTTTGTTTTTATCCAATGAATGTCTTTTTTCAATAATGAGGGAAGTTCAGCAAGAAGTAGAGAGGTAAAGGAAAAAGGTATAAGTTAACATAAAGGTTTCTGTGACCCAACAACCTACGCATATCTATTACTGAAAAGGAACCTGTGTCTGGCTATAGATCAAGCATGATGGGCAGACACAGCAGGCACACACGGATGCAGAATGCAGAGCCTCCTATCCTTAAGTAGAGCACCAAACTGCTGCTAGTATGTTAGAAAATGAATTCCAGCTGATTCAGGATAAGATGCAGTGACGAGATGCTAGTTGTATCTGAGATAGAAAAACTAAAATCCATTAGAAGACATACAAAGGAATAATAAATGCCATTTTCTCAAATGCTCTATTTATATAAAGGCACATGCTCAACTTCACTTTTAAAAAAAAAAGGCTCAAGAAAAAATGACTCTTCCATTTACTATGTAAGTAACAACCTCAGAAAATGGACAATAAGATCATTCCATGACAGACAGGATTCACATTTAACCAACTTGTACAAATATAAGCAGTTAACAGTTTCAGCACAGCTGCCTTCTAAAGATTTCAATATTAACAAATAGACTTAATATTCTTGATTTACTACAGATTTTCCCATCAAATGAAATAGTCATGGTGATGATAATTGGCCCCACATGCCACACAGCATGCCTCCTAAAGACACAGCTCTGCAGTGTGACGGGGTGCAAGCCACAGATTCCAACAGGAAGGCAATGTGTGTAGCATTTCTTAGTTTGCAGTATGAGAAGGTTCTGTTTCCTCAGTTCAACTAAAAATAAACAAAAAGGGCATATGCCCTCCTGATGACCCTGCCAAAGATTTTAAATCACAAAAAACTCATCCATCACTCGAAACATACCAAAGATGGGCTCTTCCGAGTATTTTCAGTTTACATCCACCAAGCCAAAGGATATGTCCTAAGTCCTTAACTAAAATATGAAAACATCAACATTTATCCCAACTAAGATCCTGTGAGGACAACTGTTTAAAGAGTCCATGATATAATAAGAATTTAAACATATTTTTGTGTTTAACCATTTCAAAAACATGCCACAGATAAGGCCAGTAATCACACAAGATACCAATATCAGTTTCAACAGCAATTTAAAGACAACAGAATTTGGAATGACAGATGGGAAATATTTATATTATTGTCTTATACTTGAACAGTATTTTACAACAAATTTTATTTACCTTTGCAGGATATAGCACAATAAATTCTTAGACTTATGCCTTTGTTACCACCACTACGTACTGACTTGCTGCGTTAAGGAATTCTTACAACAAAGGAAAAACAGTGTGAATCAATAAAATGAGACCATTTTAAAATTGCATTTAATCAAAAGAAAAGAAATTAAAGCCACAGTGCTTTTTTAGCAAAATAAGCAGACAACATTAAATTTAGCTCAGCTTCTACCAGTTGCTAAATTTTTATGTGTTTTAGCTTTCAGGTTAAAGTTCCTATGAAAGGAGGAAGTCCCTACACTAAGAAGCCAGAAATAAAGTTTAACAGATAGGATAGTTATTTGGAAGTTATATTTAAAAAACGAATAAAAAGTTCCCAACTTACATTATTGGGAACTTATTGTGTAGAATTGGGGAATTACTGTGTAAAATTTAGCTCTAAGTCAATGTTTGAGAACATCTTCAGATCCCAGCACATATGTTTCTCTCTCAGCAAAGCCATATTATGGGTAATTTAGTTTGGTGGCCCATTCTGGGAACCAACCCATTATTTATAACATTATTCCAACTGCAAAATTAATTGCCAGTTCCAATATAGAATGGGGGTGTGTGTGAAGGACACATTGTCCTAGCAAAACAAAGAGATCACCCTCCAACTTCTACCAACCCCAGTCACTGAAATCAGCAAGCAATGTGTGCGAGGCAGCAAACTAGGTCCTTTGCAGGACTGAGAGCATCTGCATCTCAGTGGCATCAGCATCCAGGGTAAAAACTAGTAGTGACAGGGAAGCCTGGCTGGCTCAGTAGGTTAAGCTTCAGGCTCTTGATCTCAGCTCAGGTCATGATCTCACAGTTCACCGGATGGAGCCCCAAGTTGGGCTCTGTGCTGACAGTGCAGAGCCTGCTTGGGATTTTCCCTCCCTCTCTCTCTGCCCCTCCCCAACTTGTGCTTCCCTGCACACTCTCTCTCAAAAACAAACATTTTTTAAAAACTGGAAATAATAAAAATGAACCATTTGATACAGATGACAAACCTCCTGTCAAAATAATCTAATGATGTGGCATATTTTTAGTATTTTTTTAGATAAAAAGGATAAGTAACCTTTCCTTAGGTCAGATAAATGACACCATACCTGAACAAAGTACACATTTGAGAATTACAATAATCACTAATCAAGAGTCTGCTACTTTCCCAGCTAAGAACGACATCTCCATACTGCTTAGATATTGTTTGAACGACTCTTTTGTCTTCATGCTTGCTTTCTGAAATGCAGATTAACATGAAATTCTACAATGATGTTCTACATTTGTCACAATGTCCTTCTAGACTTAACTGGTAAAAAGTGTTAGATAACTTCCCCCTTTCATGAATAAAGAAGGCAGCTGATGCATAGAGCATTGTCTACTATATATCAAGACAACTGTTCTCTGCTAAAGAAGTGCTAAGACGGAGACTGGTATTTATTCCTCCATGAGATAAAGGCTCTCTCATCTCCCAGGAATATTGGCTCAGGGTGAACGAGTTCATAAAAGGAAGACAGCTCATGGCACCAAGATTCCTCCTCCTCCAACAAACTATTTTTCATCATGTAAATCATATCACTACAGACCCTCTAATAAGAATAAGGTCCTTCACTGTGAGCGCATGTGAGAGATACAGAACAACAGAGAATGCGCTTGGAGAGCTGGGCCTCAGGCAATACCTTGCTGTTGTTCAGATTTCAAAAAAGGTTCAGAAAAGAGGGGACCCATGAAACGATGCCATAGTAGCATGTGCACAGCACTGGTTGTTTGCCAAACACAACTATATACATGATTTCATTTGAGTCGCCAATGTCTCTGATAGGCAAGGCAAATGGTATTATCCCAATTTATTGATGAAGAATTGGATAAGGAAATTGACAAAGCTCAGGGAGGTTACATGGCTTCTTAGAGATACACGGTAAAGTACTTTTGTGTTTATGTAACATTGCCTACCTGGGAAAAATGCTCTCTTTGGTCCTACTACTTTTAAACATCATAGTAATAAAATACATAGACACTAGGTTAAAACCCCTTTTAAGCCCTTTAAAATGTCGACTGCCTGTGTCACAAAAATTTCCTGAAGACAGATTACTAAGGATTTTAATTTTACTATGTTCAAAATTCACCCAAGTACATCCTGAATTTCAATTCTCACTAATGCCTCCCCAATTTGGTTTATCCTTCCTCAACTGAATTAAGACTTTGTGTTGAGAAAATATTAATTGAATTTAAAATAATAATCTGTACCTGGCAGATCAACAGTCTGGAACTTATCATGCAAAAGAAATAGAAATCACTACCCTTCTCATGGTCTGAGCTATTTTTTTTAAATGTTTTTTAGATAATACTCCATATCTACTAGTATTATGGTTAAGCTGCAATTCCCAACCAGTGGGTTATGCAAGCCTTCTCCCTCTTCCAGTCAGGAGGCCCCCGACTGTGGACAGCATGGATTCCAGAGTTCAGAAAGGTGTGAGTGTGTGAGTGGCTAAGAGCAAGTGTAAGTCAAAGTCCCCAAGAAGTATTTATAGATTTATCAGTGATTCTCTTAAGAAGTGGATAGGAGCCCATAAAGGTTTTGCCAGAGGCAGCCTCCAGACCAGTATTGACCAAGAGAACTTTCTGTGATAATGGAAACGCTCTATGTCTGCACTATCCAATGCGGTAACCCCTAGCGACATATGATTATCAAGCACTTGAAACATGATAGTGTGGCAGAGAAACTGAATTTTAATTTTTATTTCAATTTATTTGGATTTAAGTGTAAAGAGCCACAGGTGAACAGACCAGCTCTAGTGTAATGACATCACTCCACACAAAAATCAGAGCCCAGTTTTTTGTCCATAGGACACATGGCCCCTGAGGCACCCGGTGTAACAAAAAGTAGAGGGACTTTGGAGGCTAACAGATCCAGATCTGTTTGGCATCTTCGTCTCTATCCATAATGGACATCTCAGTGCCACCTTCTCAGGATGGTGGGGAAACCCTTTCCCAGGAAAGGGTTCCCTCTCACTAGGTCTAGCACATACAAGAAAAACCATTAATCTCTCTTCCCTTCCATCCTCCCCCATTCTCTCAATCTAAAACAATTGTACACTTGGAACTTACCAGGCAATTATGAGATATTTCATCAACAATCTATAAAAATGTCTGAGTTTCTTAGAAGGTAATGAAAAGAAAATTACATCTGGACTTACATTTTCTGTCTGAAGTCATCAAAGAATTATAAACTGTACTCATTTTTTTAATATTTGCCTAATTACAACCACACTTTATTAATGAGCCAGAGCCCAAGTATGTTCCTCTCTTATCTCACAAGCATAACATTTTATAATAGAGACTCTAAAATGTTTACATGTTACTTTACATGATGTAGTCTTCACAAATAGCAGATAATGTTACTGTTTAAGGGAAGAATTACCCAGCCTTGTTCTATTTCTCAAAAAATGTTTGATCGCAAAATAGAAAGAGTTCATTAATTACACAGACCAAACTGATGGTTACCAGAGGGGAGGTGGGTGGGGGAATGTATTCAGTATTTGGTGGGGATTAAGGAGTACACTTGGGATGAGCACCAAGTGATGTACTGAAGTGATGAATCACTATCTCATACACCTGAAACTAGTATCACACTGTATGTTAACTGGAATTAAAATAAAAAAGTAAAAAATGGAGTTCAAGAGTAATTACTGACATCCTTAATTATATACTTAACTAGAGAGATTATTTAAAGACTATTCACACACACACACACACACACACACACACACACACTATTCAAGATAATGTAGTTTTATTTACACAGAAAGAAAATGGGCAACAACCTTAACATTCCATTACAGTGGAATGACATAAGTAAGCAGGACACATTCATTCAATGAAATTTCATGTAGCCATTAAAACATGTATTAAAAATCTATTATGGGGCACCTGAGTGGCTCAGTTGGTTAAGCATCCGACTTTGACTTAGGTTATGATCTCACGGTTTGTGAGTTTGAGCCCCGTGTCAGGCTCTGTGCTGACAGCTCCAAGCCTGTTTTGGATTCTCTGTCTCCCTCTCTCTCTGCACCTCCCCACCCTCATTCTCTCACTCTCAAAAATAAAGAAACATTTTTTTAAAAGAATCTTTAGTAAGAAGTTTGTAATATAATCAAGAAATTTATTTGGAAATTGGAAATTTCCATTCCATTACATGTAAATTTGAAAAATAGTGAAATTTGAAAAGTGAAAAATAATAACATGGAAAAAGTAAAAAATAATAACAGCTATTTTCATTAGGCGATAGAGCAACATATAATTTTTCCCCTCCAACTTTTCTCCTATCTCCCTAGATTCTGATAATGACTATGTATGACTTTTATATTGGGAGGTTGGGCACAAATGTTTTAAAAGTTATTCACTGTGGTTGAGCCCCAGTCATCTCCATTTCCCATCATTTGAGACAGGAACTCAAACCACAATACCTCAAATGTGTTTTGGCCCCCAGAAGTCTGGCAACTAGACAACGAGAGTGATTACAGAGTGCCCATCCCACACTCTCCTTGTGGCAGCCACTGGAGACATCATCTCCGTCTCCCTACGCTGAATGATGGCATATCAGGTTCTGTACCAGCTGTTGGCTTGCTCCCCAGAGGTATGAACATTTTAAGGCCAGAGAAGCACCCTCCTGTATCAACTACGAACCTAAGTAATCTGCTTGAAAGGTCTTCATTGGGTACCAAAGATTTTTAAAATATGAAGTCTGTAGTCAACTAATTTTTGGAATGAATATTTGAAGGAAAAATCCAACAGCTCAGAGAACAGAGCCGCTGGCACAGCCTGGGTTGCTAAAGAACACCTAGCTATAGAACTTTAGTGTGAACACAAGTTCTCCAGGCAAGGAAAAAAGGGTGGGCTAGTCCAGGTGGAGGAACAGTCAGCACAAAGGTGGAGATTATCAGGGTAGAAAGAGACTGTAGAATAATTTCTGCTAAGGTTAAAGGACAGTGAGAGGAACTTGAAAATGCAGACAAAGTCTAGACTGTGAATACTTCTTGTAAGCCATTCTAAAGAATGAGGACTTGATCCCATGTGACCAATAAGAAGTTACATGATTCATACCTAGAAGGGATTCCTCTGACTATGGTGGTGAGGATGAGTTAGGAGAGCAGTAAGCCTGTTGAAGCAGGACACTCAGGCTGTGATTCCAATACCTAAAGAAGGAAATGAGCCTCAAGCTAAATTAATAACATCAGGGATACAAAAGAAAGAAAAGATTTGAGAGGTACCTCAACAGTAGAATTCACAGGATTTCACGAACTGATGCAGAAGAGAGAAAAAAGCAAGAAGGAAAAAAGAAAGGTATGCAGGCCAAAAGGATTCCTAACTAATCTTTTCTGCGCCATACATCATTTTTGCAGTCTGTTGAGGCCCAGGACTATTTCTCAAAATGTTAAGTGAGCAAAGTAAAATACAAAGAATTAAAAGGAGGGGCACCTGGGTAGCTCAGGTGGTTGAGCATCCAACTCTTGGTTTTGCCTCAGGTCGTGGTCACACAGTTCTTTACATCACGCCCCACATCAGGCTCTGAGCTGACAGTGGGGAGCCTGCTTGGGATATATTTTCTCTCTCTCTCTCTCTCTCTCTCTCTCTCTCTCTCTCTCTCTCTCTCTCTCAGAATAAACAAACAAACTTTAAAACAAGAATTAAAAATAAACTAACAACACTAACATACAGTTCTCTTCATGGAAGCCCTGATTAAGAGTCTATGATTCAGGGCACCTGGGTGGCTCAGTTGGTTCAATGTCTTGACTCTTAAATTTGGCTCAGGTCATGATCTCATGGTTTGTGGGATAGAGCCGGGCATTGGGCTCAACAGTGACTCAGCTCAGAGCCTGCTTGAGATTCTCCCTCTCTTTCCTCTCTCTGCCCCTCCGCTGAATTCTCTCTCTCTCTCAAAATAAATAAATTAATAAAAAAAAAAAATCTATGGTTCTCAGCCTGAAGAGCCTTTATCAGAATCACTAGGGAGAGCTGGGCCTCACCTTCAAGTTCTCAGTTGATACTGATGATGCTGGTCTCAGGAACACACTTTGGAACCACTGGACAAGGGTAGTTCCCAAGTTTCTAGCTAGAAACTTGGGTGGACTTGGTGCTGAGAGGTCTGCTTACCTCTGTGCCCCCAGTACCTACAGTTTAGTACATAGTAGGAACTCAATAAGTACTTTGTGAACAAGTGAAGTAGAAACACAGATACAATAGTAAGCTTAGTACTTAATATACTTGGATAAGTTATACCTTTAGGTTCTGTTATGCTTTTCTGGTTATCTTTGGGACTCCTAAAGACAATGGATGATACTGTTGATCCAATTAACAAGTTTTGTAAGATTTTAAAAAATGACCTGCAGGTGACCAGTTATACTCCTCCATATGAATAAACACGTATACGTTTACATTTCAAAATAATAGTTGGCAATCTGTTAAAATGCTGAATCCTACTTATTCATATATAAGAAATCTATCAAGGCTAACTGCCAAATCCTGAAAATTTCTAAGAAACTATCACTTTTCCTAAACTCGGCAAAGTCCAAAGGTTTGTCCAATAAAAGTCTGTAAGGAGTCTTTTGTAATAAATGGCTGAAAACTATTTTTAATTAGCATCTCAACAATTTAGTTATAAAGGGACGTCTCCCTAGCTCCTGCCACTGCTTAAAAAATCATGTTTCCCTAACTTTTTAAAATAGTCCTGGTATGTTCTCATTCACTATAACCATGGTGTAAGGTTTACACTTAAGAGTCAGCCCAGCTTTATGTAAGTTGTTACCACAAACTAACTAAAAGAATCTCATTCCTGAAGTCACTATGTATTGGTAAAATGGCCTGCTCTGTGCTGGATACTATGGAGGATGTTACAGAAGCCAAAGAGAAAGACACAATTAAGGTCCATGAGTATAACCGAACCCTTTGGTGTTCTACCTACGCATACATCACCACAAACATGTCCTTCCAGGAAGTATGGTATCTTTTCTTGGAATGAAGCTCCAATATCTTTCCAAATCTATGCCACTCTACAGATTACACACCCAACCCCCATCCCGTCACACAACAGAGACTGCCCTCCCTCCTTCTCTATCCCTCTCACATCACCATCCCTTCCCATCACCCCTGTCCAACTACTTAGCAGGTAGATCTCTGAAACAGCCTCTTAACCATTCTCCCCATCCCACTAGCTCACTGCTGAATCACCACCACCCCATCTTTTATCACATTGCTCTCTCCCTCAAACGTGTTCTGGGCCCAACCAAGATCCTTGGTTGCTAGATCCTCCAACATCTGATCCCAACCAGAGTTTCTGACCTGTTTTCTTCTTTAGACAAACCTTTCCTTCTGGTCAAATAGTCCTACTTCCTCTTCTCAAAACATGGCTTCTACCTCCTTATTTCTTTTGCCCTGTTATCTCCCTGACAGTGATGTCCTATATCTGTCAAAGTCATGCATATGTTGAAATCCAGCATGTGTAGGACCCCCTTCTCCCCTAGAAGTCTTCCTTATCCCACCAAACAATCCTCCCTTCCCATTCTCCACAAAATGAACAGTCACCTATTTTACATAATAGTGCCCAACTTCTCTTCTTGACTTGACTGAAAGCTTCTATATCACAAGGACTGCGCATCACCTTTACTGGCATCCATCCATCACAGGGCAATTACATTCAGAGCAGATGTTCCATAAATGTGACTCCAGGAGCCAGGTCTCTGTGCCTCAGTTCATCTGCCAATATAAGCTCCTGCTGTACTTCTCCCAAAGGGCTCTTGTGAACATCAAGTGAGATGATCCACTATTTCTTTTGAAAACACTCCACAGATTGAATTGGTGGGATAAGATCATTGGGGAGGCCAATGGACATTCACACAGTACCAGAGAACCAAACAAGATGGTGTGATCTCTAGCTCTTAAAGCGTTAGAACACTACGGGAATTCAGACACCAAAGACCACTCCAGGCTCCACAAAATTACTGCGGAAAGTTTTCTTTGGAGAAAAGGAGTAGAGGCAAGCCCCAAGGGAGGTGTGGAATCTGTATCAGCAAAGTGAAAAGGAGCAGATAGGACAAAGGAAGTCTACCAGCCTGTTCCGTTTCTCTGAAAACTACTTCATCTCCTAGTAAATCATCAAGAATCTGAACATGTAGTCAGAGGTTACTTAGAAGTCTTCTCAACCCCACTGAGTGGTCTTCTTCAACAGGCACATCATCTCCCCACCAACAGGTCAGTGGCCAAGGTAGGAAAGAAAATAGAAGGCTTCAGGGCGCCTGGGTGGCTCAGTCAGTTAAGCATCCAACCCTTGATTTCGGCTGAGGTCACGATCCCACGGTTGGGCTGCGCTGAGTGTGGAGCCTGCTTAAGACTCTCTCCCTCTGTCCCTCTCCCCGGCTCACACACTCTCTCTCTAAAATAAAAGAAATAATAATAAAAGGAAAAAGAAAACAGCGTTTCTTCAGGGAACAATAATTTGTTAAACTTTAGCTTTCTATACATTTATCTTTCTAAACAAATTACTTGTACTTGGGTATAGCCTCTAATAAAGAACCTATCACCACATCTATCCATTTACGTTACACAACTTTCTCCTGAGAATGCAGGCTTGGCAAATATTTTCATGTGCTAATGTGTACTCGAGTTCTGTAAGGCCAGACCCACGGCCCATCATCAGGATCAAGTATGATCTTGCCCTTCCTGTACTCTAATACAGATATGTAACTAACATTTGTCAGCAGACAGAAATAATTAACAATGAAAGTGAATCATATGATTTTGATAATTAAAAATTGGCCTTGAAAGTGGACACGTACAGAAAAGGCTTCCAGGGGCATATTGCCCATTGTCTCCTTTCCTGTTAGGAGGTCTATCTGGTGATAGTTACTCTTGAAATATACCCCATACATGAATATTTCTACAATACTGAACATATTTATTACTACCCATCTAAGCCCAATATATAATAAAAAGGTTGAAAAAAGATTTCTGTGAACTAGTGAATTTGCAGTTAGAAAATCTCTCTTATTTAGAAACCAGAATGGGACATCCGTCTGTTGCAGAATCCAGTTCTTCCACTCCACCACGTAACCTGGTAGCCAACAGCACAAAACAATCTAGCTGGGCACACAGTCACAGGAAGGAAAGCTAAGCATATCTTTCACATCTAGCATGGAAAATCTAATGGAAGGTTTTACTTCCAACAAATTCTAATTAGACTAGAAAGGGTAGTCAGAGGATTTTGCTTTGATCCCAGGATCTGTCTTTATCATAGTACCAACCTGTGAAACACAAAAGCAGCTTATTAATTCTGCATTTGAATCTCATGCAGCAAAGCCTTTTAGGGTAAAACAAAATGCAGTCCATGCTGACTGTCTAGAGGAGATTGGGCTAATTTACGTGATATAAGGGATGCTTTATTTATGAAAGAAGGTAGGTTAGGCTCTCCTGGGCCTAACAACTCGAGCTCTCAAACAATCTCTCTGGACCACTTAGGCAATATCAATAGTTCACTTATGACATTTACACATCTTGGTTAATGTGGCATAACAAAGCTAGAGGACCTTTATGCCAAGAATCTCTTTCCACTGTGACTGTAAGTAAAGGATGATAAAAAGCCTTCATCCTGAGCATCCTAACTAAAGACTCCTGAAATCAAAGTTGCTAGTCCCTATCCAGATTGGTTTCAACTTTCCTCTTAAGATTTGGAGGGCAGAAATGGACTATATCATTACTACCATGGTGGTTTAAAAGCTAGAAAAAAAAAAAAAGGTTCAATTTCCATTATAGATGTTTTTAAATTTTTATTTAAAAATAAATGATTTAAGAAAATGATAGTGTAAGTACGGGTTTTTTTTAATGCATAACAATTTTTATTTTGCATGTTCCCAAAGACAGCAAGTAACTCCAAATAGTGTGAAACCTCATTTATCTGGCATGAAGAGAGGAGAGCTCTGGAGGAGTGGTTTCCTGAATAACAAACACTCTGCCATTCATTTCCCTGGAGTGGAAGTCTCTCTCCTGCCAACAGTCCTCCCCTAGAGAGCTTCCCCTCCTCCACTCAGCACATCCTGGTGGGGCTGTCACTCATAATAAAACAGCCCCCTTGCCTCAGAGGAAGCATGTGACCCAGACCAGACCAATCACAACCAACATCCTCCTTGGTACAGTGGTATATCTACAAGTAGACATGTGACCCCAGCAGGTCCTGTATGCTTTCACTTAATTTTGTAGACAGATAATGGAAGGAAGGCTTCTTCTCTTTTTATCCAAAAGACCCAACCATGGAGACTTGCAGCAAAAGCAACAGAGTCCGAAGAAATTCCTTGTAACCACCTGAGTACCGCTTTGCTCCAAGCCAGCCATATTTCTGAACCACTGGTTACATGAGTCGACATTTTCAAGATGGGTTTTTATCACTTGGAAATAAAAGAAATCTGATTCATACAATGTCCAAACTTCATCTGATTTAAAATTTACTCAATGTGAAAGGAAACCTTCCCAAAACAAACTGAATGCTTCTCTACCTTAGATTTTTTAAGCCATAGTGAACACAATTTAACCTTTTCTTATTGATCTAGTCACTTACATCGTAACACACGATGTTCTCAAGTACTATTGAATTATCCAGGGATACTTAACTCTTCACCAAAGAGGTCAATAGTGCTTTCTAACAGATTTCTGTGTTTGTTACATTGTAAGCAACCTAACACTGCCTGAGTGTGTTGGAGGCAAATGTGAATTTGTCCTTCCTTGTAGCTGCTGCCTCTACTGCCACATCCTAAAACAGGTGGTTATTTTTCTAAACAAACAAACAAACAAAAAACATTTACTAAAGGGAAACAAATTGGGGCAGTTGGGTGGCTCAGTCAGTTACACCTCCAACTCTCATTTCGGCTCAGGTCATGATCTCACCGTTCAAGAGATTGAGCCCGGAGTCAGGCTCTGTGCTCACAGTGTGAAGCCTGTTTGGGATTTTCTCTCTCCCTCTCTCTCTGCCCCTCCTCTCTTCACTCCTACATGCTATCTCTCTCTCTGTCACTCAATAGACAAACATTTTTAAAAAATTAAAAATAAAGGGAAACAAATTAAGACATGCCAAGCTAGTTGCTGTGCATGACTAATCACCCCAGGTCCTTTGTCTCACCAGGAACAGAGCTTCACTCAAGCTATAATACAAAAAGATGTGTGGTGGGAGGAACAGGAAATGCATGCTACATATATGCAGCCACCCTAACATGGCCCCCCCCCCCCCCCCCCCCCACACCTCTCCACTTCCTCTGTTTCTCTGTACAACATGCTCCACTCTCACCGCTGCCCTAGACAATGGCATCCCTTGTAGCACACATCCTCTAATGGCCACCCTCCTCTCTGGGTTGTAAACCACCTTTCTCAACAGCTAATTGGCTTAATTTTCCAACTTGCCAAGCGTAACTTCTGGAAGAGGAATTTGACCTAGCTCTTCTCCTTGAACCTGCCAAATCATGTCAATGTCGGCCAAGGTCAGTCTCTGGGTTGTACATCCACTCAGTGAACATAATCAGTGGGAGCCAAAGAGAAGCCTTTTTTATTTATTCAATATTTATTTAATCATTTAACATTTACACAGAATTTAATAGAGGCAAGGCACTCCTCTTAGTGCTGTACAAATATTCATTAGTTTGATACTCCTAATAAGCAAAGGAGGTAGGTACAGTTACACCCCATTATAGAAATGAGGAAACTGAGGCATACAGAAGTAAATAATGCCCAAGGTCCTCAGCCAGTAAGTAGATATGAGCTGAAGTTGTCTGGGGCCAGAATTCATAATCACTATGCTATGGAAAAATTCACAATCAGTTAGGACTGCAAAAGGCTGGACAAGTACATGTTCTGAAATTAGGTTAGCACACATTTATCCATTCATCCAAATTTTTTGAGCATCTATGATGTGTCAGACACTTTTTAGTGTCTGAGGAGACAGCAACAAACAAAATACACAAAGATTCTGCCTTGAAGGAGTTTATATTCTGATCACATTAAGATTACCCTGCACATCTTTACTGGTTATAAAGCACTTAGTGTTTTTTAAATATATACTTTTATTGTTTTTATAGCCTATGTATAGCCATATTAATAATTATTTTATTATTGTTTTACAGTATATATATATAGGTATATCAATAAAGTAGGGGCACCTGAGTGGCTCAGTCGGTTAGGAGCAGACTAGATTTCAGCTCAGGTTGTGATCTCATGGTCATGAGATCAAGCCCCACATCAGGCTCTTTACTGAGCATGGAGCCTGCTTGGGATTCTCTCTCTCTCTCTCTCTCTCTCTCTCTCTCTCTCTCTCTCTCTCTTTCTCTCTCTCTCTCTCTCCCTCCCCCTTGCCTGCTCACCTGTGTGGGCATGCACACAGGCACTCTCTCACTCTCTCAAAATAAATGAACATTAAAAAAAATAAGGTATGCATTCGGCACACTTTTTGAAAACGGAATAAATAACAATAATCATAGTTGTTCTGTAACCTGTCTGGATTACTTACCCACCTATGCCAGGAACTATACTAAGTGTACATTACTTCATTTGTACAAATATACTCTGAGCCTATGTGCTCTATCTAAAGTCAAACAGATGCATATTCATCTCACCAAACCAATCTTAAAACCGTCCAGAGAGCCTGATTCATGCTCAATATTTACAATTAATTTAAAAAACCTTTCCAAAGCACTTAGTGTGCCATGCCAGCCATTGTGCTAAATGCATCACACGTTTTACCTCACTTAATAAGCATGGCCATCCTGAGGGGGGGTACTGTTATTCCTTTATATGGATAAGGAAGCTAAGGCTCAAATATCTACTAACTGGCAAAGCCAGAATATAAACTAGGATCTGCCTGAGCTCCACTATATAGACTATTGGGAAAATGTCACTTATTGGTGATAAACACATTATTAAAACCTTATGGGACACAGAACTATCCATTAAGGAGTAAAAAAAATCTTTAAGTACTAACATCAGCAGAAACTCTAATTAATACTAATATTAAGCAAGGTATCAACTTGGCTTTCAATCTATAACTAGGAACAAAAACTGTCCACTACATGCCTATAAAGTGGACTTCTTTCGCTGGGTTATAATATACTCCAATATGAGAACTACTACTCTATTTTCTTATCTAGATATTTAAATATCAAGTGCATTTCTTAACATGACATGAGGAAAATAAAGAAGTTTGTAACTTTCTCTGAGAAACTGAATTAAGCATAAGGTTAAATTCCATTAGAAGTACACCAAAGCAAATCAGAGCACCTAGAAATCATTCCAAAATTCAAAGATGATCTTAACCAACTACTACTTAAACATTCTTTTCAACTTCTTCACCCTCTTCCAAGCATTGGAATGCCTTGTGACCCCTCCTCGAATTAAATGCCACCTTCTGGTCCCTGTAGCATAGGCACAACCTATAGTATCGCTGCTGCTACTGAAGAATAAAGAAAGAGGCCATTCCTCCCTACCATTTGTGTCAGATCTTCTCTCTCTTCCCAAGAGGAAAATCATATGCCAGGCTACTGCTTCTTTTTTAGTATCACGTCTTTACAAAGCAAAGAAAGGGAGACCCTTAAACACCGCTGTCCACTGCACAACCTGAACCAGGTATCTTGAGAGATGAAAAGGCATATTGGAAGCCTAAGATGATCTAGCTGGGGCACCTAGGTGGCTCAGTTGGTTAAGCGTCCAAGTCAGGTCATGATTTTGCGGTTTGTGGGTTCGAGCCCCGCGTCAGGCTCTGCTTGACAGCTCAGCGCCTGCAGCCTGCTTCGGATTCTGTGTCTCCCTCTCTCCCTGCCCCTCCCCCACTCGTGCTCTATTTCTGTCTCTCAAAAATAAATATACGTTAAAAAAAAAATTCTAAGGGGCACCTGAATGGCTCAGTCGGTTAAGCGTCCGACTTCGGCTCAGGTCATGATCTCGCGGTCAGTGAGTTCGAGCCCCGAGTCGGGCTCTGTGCTGACCACTCAGAGCCTGGAACCTGTTTCAGATTCTGTGTCTCCCTCTCTCTCTGACCCTCCCCCGTTCATGCTCTGCCTCTCACTGTCTCAAAAATAAATAAACGTTAAAGAAAAATTCTAAGATGATCTAACTAATAAAACTAAGCCATTAAAGAAAAAAAAAAAAAACCTTGTCAAGATTAAGTGTTTTGTTCTATTTTCTTCGAAGCAACCACTCAGGAAGACTTACATAACTTCGGTCCTATCTTGTCACTGAGATAGATGCCTTCAGAGCCTCCAATACATTTCAAATCAAACCCTTTAAGAGCGGGTTTGACTTTAAATTCAAATCACAAATCTCTCAAGATAATCAGGTGTAACAACCAGCTACAACCCTTAAAGCTAAAAACAATTTTTTTTTACCTTATAAGGCCATAATAAATTCCTGTTTCCAATAATGGCAGTATTACTGAAAAAGAGATTAACTATTTAAAGTAACTTCTCTTAGGTCACACTAGTTAATTGGAAGAATAAATTCTGATAATTCTATCTTTTGAAATCTAATATGTGAAGTGGTTTACAATTTTCAAGGTTCCCATCGCACACATCTCCAACAGTTCTCAACTACAAAAAGTTTTGCAGACAAAATTTCATTCAGCCTAATGGCCTATAGCTGAAGCAAAGTTGCAGGATCTCAATTAAAAGTTGTTCTTCTTCAGGGAACAAAACCAGGAACCCCGGTCATTCATCTGTCTCCCCTTTCCAAGGTCTTCCAAGGATTTTTTTTTTTTTTGAACTGATGTTAATGCCAGAATAAGAACCACCTCCATTTGCAAGTGAAACAGAAAAACAGAAGCAGGTGGTCAAGTAGTTAACCTGGTCAAGCTTCTGGCCAGCGGCCACATAGCCTGAATTCAGTCTAGACCAAGGTTGCCAATAACTTCCCAGTGCACAGCTGTCCAGTGGCCAGTCCCACGTTTATAAGAAAAGTAAAATCTTGTGAAAGACAAGAAAAGCCATGGCCAAAAAAATACTCATTGATTATAGAATCTGCTAATGCCATAACAAACATTAGAAAATCAGCCTATTAATTTAAAATGCTCATGGCAAAATAAAGAACAGCTAAGACAGACACTCTGGTGAGATGGGTCATATATATTCAAAGAATCATCAAAACTGTTTTAAGTCACTCTTAGTAATCATCCTTTATGATTCATTTTAAGGCCTCTGGGCCTTTTTACTATTTCCCCAATTGCTAATTCAAGTACAACTTGAGTAAACTTAAGAAATTCAATTAACTACTCTGGGCTTTGAAGACGGGTAAGAGGTACTAATAATCTCTCAGATCTTTTTAAGCCTTCTAATTTCATCACTATAAAATTAAAACTTCTTGACTTTCTCCTATGACAATAAATCTCACCCCCCTTCCTCACCCTCCATACCTTGAACAACTGCCCTACACTTTAAAACCTATTGGTTTCGATGCATAATACAGTCATGAGCATGATTCATCTATATCAAAAGTAGAAAACTGTATCATTTTTGAATCATTGACTCCACCACACATCACATTTTCTGGCGGAATAACACTATTATTCATGAGTATTTAAAAATATTCTCTTCATGTGTTAATAAAAGCTATCTGGTACTTACTAGTAAAATATCAAGTACTGATCAACTTTAAAATGTCTTTTCATCTCTCATACCCATTCTGGTATCTGTGCTTTCACCTGGATGTATTGTTTGGATCTGTGTAAGTCAAAGTCTCTGGAGAAAGTGACTCTTCATTTTGGGCAAAATGCCAGCATATATACAGAAATTCCTCTATAAACATAGTTAAGCAACACAAGGAATTAGGCAAGGTAAGTGCTGACTATAGCTGATGTTGTAAATCACTGAGGAGGAAAATCAAGGTATATCTGTTGTCCCAGTTTGGGTCAGAAGTCCATGCAAAATCGCAAGTTAAGCATGGCAATCCTAAGGGGGAAAAAAAAAAAAAAATCAGCACCCTGGGTGGCCCTTTCAGGAAGATACACATACATCTGTTTTATCACTACTGCTCCAAAGCTATTGTTTTCCAAGCAAAATCAGTAGTAACAAAGCTAAAAGGATGAAATTTTATAAACTGAAATTGAAATGCCACTTACAAAAACATCACTTAAGTCTCTGAAGGATTAAATTGAGAATTTTACAAACCAAATATCTGCTCTTTTAAAGGAAGCACTTTTGGGGTGGGGCAGGGTAGGTAAGGGGATTATAAAATGTTCTGTGGTTGACTTCACGAAGAAATTTTTGAAACATATCATGCTGGTAGCTAAGGGATGTAGAATTAGGCACAGGAGCCTCAATTATGCATCTGTGGACTAGCCTCGCCTTTCCCTTGCAGCCTTTGAGAAGACTTAGGACCTCTATTTGAAAGTACAAATCAAAACTGAGAGAAGCACAAACTTTTATTTCTCAGCTGCAAAAGTGGTCATAGCTGACAAGAGAGGAGGAAGACAAATCACTTGTGTGATTTGCCAGCCAATATTCATGGCGCTCACCAGCGCCAGCACTGGGTGGGGCTCACCTACAACAGGCACCCCATAGCAGTATATTAATTTGAATAGTACAACTCAAGTAGACATCACGCACTCCATTTGTACTTTTTCCTGAAGTACAGCTTCTTTCGCTCTCTTAGGCAGCTAATTTACACACAACCACTATAAGTTCAATTATTATAATCCCCATTCCCACAAGCCAAGCAGACACAGCAAATTATAAGGAGGCAAGGGGCTACAAAGCAGCAAAGCAAATTATAAGCGATGATGTGACAACAAAATAGAGGAAGAAAGTATAAAAGGCAAGGAAAACATTCAAAAATCATATATATTTAGGGTGTATTGTAGGGGTAAACTATACTTAACTCAATAGCTCCCAAGACATCGTTACATTCCAGAACAAGAATTGCTTTCATGACGATGACCTTGATTATTTACACAACATGTCAAGCTATATTCAGAATACTCGAAGAGAGAAAAGACACTTAACACATTTAGCAAATATTTTCTTAAGAAAATTTTTTAAGTTTATTTATTTTGAGAAAGAACACAGGTTATGGAGGGGGAGAGACTCAGAAGCAGGTTCCGCACTGCCAGTGCAGAGCCCAACACAGGACTCAAACCCAATAACCATGAAATCATGAGATGAGCTGAAGTCAGTCACTCAACCGGCTAAGCCACCCAGGCACCCCAAGAAATATTCTTTTTTTTTTTTAATGTTTATTTATTTTTGAGACAGAGAGAGACAGAGCATGGATGGGGGAGGGTCAGAGAGAGAGGGAGACACAGAATTGGAAACAGGCTCCAGGCTCTGAGCTGTCAGCAGAGAGCCCGACGCGGGGCTCGAACTCATGGACCGTGAGATCATGACCTGAGCCGAAGTCGGACGTTCAACCGACTGAGCCACCCAGGCGCCCCACGCCAAGAAATATTCTTAACTAGATGCTAAAAAGGGAAGTCTTAGGCATCCAAAAGCTCAAGTAATCTAAGAAGTTTTAAAACCAGAATTTGAAAGCCAAGTGCTCCCTATGAATAATTATCAAAATACTGAGATGCACAGTAATATTGTCAGCTACTGCCTCAGAGGACAGTATACAATGAGAAGCAGTACCACGTGTGCTTAGAAGAATGTTTTTCTAGCACAATGATCTAGACAGACATCGTATCTTCCAACCACTGCCATGCATTTCAAATGTGATTTATGAGGGTGCCTGGGTGGCTCAGTTGGTTAAGCGTCCGACTCTTGATTTCGGCTCAGGTCATAATCCCAGGGTCATGAAATTGGGCCCCACATCAGGCTCTGTGCTCAGCACAGAGGATTCTTTCTGCTGAGGATTCTCTCTGCTGAGGATTCTCTCTGCTGAGGATTCTCTATTCCTCTGCCCCTCTTCCCCAGCTCATGTTCTCTCTCTCACTAAAATAAATAAAATGGAAAAAAAAAATTTTAATGTGATCTATCAATGTGAAAAATCTCCATCATCACAGCACACAGGTGCGCACACTTGCACACACACACACACACAGCACACACACGTATACCCGCACACATACACACATAGGCTAAACTGACATGAACGTAGATTAGACCCACTTCCACCAAATACCCACAATTTACTCTCCAGAGCATGGTAAATATTTTCAATTCTAAATATTAGAAAACCTTTCAGCAATACTCCTGACCCTCCTTGCAGCACAGATATTTCAGGATCACGCTTCAATGTCATAAGCTTTTGCATTTTCTTATCACATTGGCAAGGCTGACTGGCTCACTTCTGATATTAATTTTCCCCTTAAATGGAAAAGTAATTAGCATATTTCCCATAAAGAAATAACTAATTAATACAATTACAATCTGCTTAAACTAGATTTTGAAAAAAGAAACTAAGTAAATGATAGTAATAAAAAATTTTAACAATGTCTTATTTTATTTCACTAAATATGATCCATGTAAGTAAGGGTTTTTCTCCTTGTTTCATATTTAGTGTCTTTCCTTAACCTTTAACATAATATTGATCCATGGAAAATCACGTAATATTAAATAATGTAAGTTAGAAAGCCTAATAATATAAAGGAACACAATGAACCAACCACTAGATCCGGTAACTAGAACTTTCCCAAAAACCTGCATCCCAGCTAGGTGCTCACCTCCGCTTATCCCATGCCCTACCCTCCTAACGTGATTTCTTCACACCCCCCATGGAAAAGTTTGCCATATTGTTGTAGTTGGAAAACATACCCCAAATACGTCAAATGACTCTTCTGCTGCCTTATTAGTTTGTTAGGGCTGCCAAAACAAAACAGCACAGAGTGAATGGGTCAAACCACAGAAACTGATTTTCTCACGGTTCGGGAGGCTGGAAGCCCAGGATCAAGGTGTCTGCAGTGTTAGTTTCTCCTGAGGTCTCTTCTTAGTTTGCAGACGGCTGTCTTCTTACTGTGTCTTCACGTGCTCATTCCTCTTTACACTCACCCCACTGGTGTCTCTTTGTATGTCCAAATTTCTTCTTCTAAGGACGCCAGTCAGAGAGGCTGAGGGCCCACCCTAAAGGCCTGATTTTAACTTTACCACCTGTGTAAGGTCTCAGTCTTCAAATGCAGTCAACATTCTAAGGTACTGAGGGTTAGTTAGGACTTCAACATATGAATTTCTAGGGGACAATTCAGCCCAGGACACTGTCCAAATGAAACTTAAAGCAAATATTCCAGAAAGTATATAGTGCTGTGAAATTTGGGATTCTTTACAGCAATTTAAAGAAAATGTCCTCCATGTAGAAAGCTGGCCAAAGGATACTCACTGGCCAAAGGAAACGTCCACAAAAAAAGAGAGAAACACTCCTAGAAAAAGAGAAGCCAGAGGCTTTATCTCGTTTTCGTGGGCTCACTTTAATGTGCTAGGCTCTCTTAGGTCCTGCACTATTTTGTTGTAAGAAGTTTTCCCAAATTTCTGGGACAGCTTGCCCTCTATCTCTAGTGAAAAGTCACCTGTTTGGGGCATCTAATCTCAGATGAAGGCCAGGTATTTCTCATTTCCATTGTATGAAAAACACAAGTGACTTTTAGATACTCACCGCCAGCATAAGAAACAGAGGTAAAAATCAGGGCAATTCCTCCTCTAAAGCTAGACTACACTAATTACCTAAAATTATAGTAATTCACATTTTCAAGTGTTTATCTTCTGTACTAGAGATAAATTAATTAGCTTGCCATCTATCATTAAGTGGAAAAACCGTAATACCGAATGGTAAATATTATATGATACTGTCATTAAAAAGAATGAATCAAATACACTTAAAAATGTAGAGACACAAATGTAAAGAATAACAGTAGGTTATTTCTGGTAATGACATTATAGATAGATGTTTCTTTACATTTTTTTCCCACATTTTCAACCATGAAGTGTTAAATCTTGTTTTTTGCTATAGATGCATAGGTAAAAACAACAGCCTGTTGTCTCAAAGGACCCCCATAGGTACACCTTTGTCCAAAAGACACAGTCTCAGATATGAACAAAACCTGATAACTAGAAAGAAGTTTAATTAGCTCCTGTGAGCCCTTCATGACAACCAGTCTGATCACATGGACATTTATCATTTCACTGATACCAAAGACATCTGGCATGTCAACAACTCAAAGGCCAACCAATGATTACCCAGAATCCAATGTAATCCCTCTGACATTCTATACATTTGCCTGATTAATTTAGTGTCAGGTTTTACAGGCATTCTGTCCAAACACCAGGGAGGAAACAAACTGCTAAAAAGCATGATATCCCTTGTGCATTGTGTGAGAGAGAAACAGCAATAAGGGCTGGTGCCTCCCCAGCCCCCAATTTATAATTACTTTTCCATGTTTCAACTCGAGAGAAGGAGGAAAATGTCACTTCTGGACAATAGACCTTGTTGTACTAGATTATTTTCCATTGTCTCTTTCTAAAGACTTAGTGGCCAGGCAGCTGTTTTGTAGGCAGCAGGTCCTCTTATCCTGGTTCCCAAAGGAATCATTTCCTAAAGAGATTAATAACAGAGCAAAACAGAAGTGGCTTTGAAGCCTGCGCTGCTCTTTTAAAGGCAGTCAGCAGTTAGTTCAAAAGGGTTCCACTGGGATCTAGCGTGGCTTTCTAAATAGTTATTAGTTGGGCAATATTTAGGAATCATCTGCTCCCAAAGGCTACCAAACACTCTGAACACACTACAGAGACCTGCTGGAGACCCCAGTCACAGCTATGCCTGCTGAAGGAAAGCTCGGAAATGCCCAAGGTCAGGCGCTGGTGCAGCTAAACCCCACAGCAAGACGTGTTCATTGGCAATTCCACGTGGGAAATGGCCCCCAAGAAAGTATACATGAGCAGTATTATGTCCAACAATGCAGTTACCAAAGTAAGTTAACGGAGTAAGTAGGGTATCTACGCGTCCTGTCAACTCGGGGACTGGATCCCGGTAGGTGTCCCACAGGCATGCCTCAGAGAGGACCACTCTGGTCCTTCCAGTGCAGGCCTTTCCCTCCTCCGTACCTTCCCTCCTCTTTCCCTCCACCACACACCAATTCCCTCTTCATTCTCCACCTGCGTTCTGCCCTGTCTCGGCCTGCCAAGTGTGGTTTGAACCATGGCCAGGACCATACCATCTGCCAACTCCCACCCTGACCAACTGAAAACCTTCCACTTGTCATTTGGCTATCAGAGTCTGTGGTATCTACCCACCAGATGTTAGTACACAATCTAAGATGGCTCCTACTGTCTGAAAACAAGTTTCTCACACATGCACACATCATCTGGAAAAGACTTCTGTGATCCTTGAAACACAGGTTTTTTTCTAGCTTTGTCTCTTCTCTCCCAATGGCTTTGACGAGCCAGAAGCCCATCCAACTCACTGCTCAATCTAATAATGAGCTGCTAACCCTCCATCATGGAAATGCATGTGAGAGCCACCTTGTACAGAATCACAGGCTCAGTGATTTTTACCTTTGTCTAGCAAAAGGACCCAAAACCTTCTCTTCACTATCACACCCAAACATCACACACACACATGCACGCGCGCACACACACACACACACACCTCCACATGTATGAAAGAAACCATGATTATAGGGAATAAAGGCAGACTTTTAAGTAATAATAATTATTAACTATTTTAATTAAAAGTTCTCCTCCACCACCTTAGGATAGAAGATGCTCTTCCCAACACCTTTCTTCATGTGTCCCCAAAAGTCTCCAGAGACCTCCTGATTTCAGGGCTCTCTGTCACATATACAATCCATATTGTATTATCTGATGAATGGTACCTGGTTGTCACTAGAGGATGCTGTGTCTTCAAGTTTTCCCCAGTGTTTGTGCTTGCACACCTACTAAAAGAATTACAACTATGCTTCCCCTCACCCATGTTTCAGTTGACAGCTGAAGTTTTTCATCTCAAGTTTAAATAGTTAAGAAGATCTAATTTCCAAGGTATCATATAATGACGTTTGAAAACTAAAATGTAACACGATTCTCTACAATGATTTCAACTAAATCAAAACACCAGAACTATTTGCTATGTATCATTATTCATTAAAAAAAACTGAAAAAGCTCTTGAGAAAAAGAAATTTACTTTGTTCCTTCTTCTCTTTGATTTCTGTAGTTCCATTCCAGTTCCCCCACAGAATTTTGTCTTAATGCAAAATATTTGTATATTTCAAAGTTTTATTAACCATCCTAATGTATATTTCTGCAAATAAAGTATAAATAACACATACGCATAATTCACAGAAAAATGTTATATATGTGTAAATATCTTATGGACACAGGAAACTTTAAAAACTTACACAGAAATTATTTTATGGTCATAAGGCCTTTTTTTTTTTTTTTAAATTTTTTTTTTTCAACGTTTATTTATTTTTGGGACAGAGAGACACAGAGCATGAACGGGGGAGGGGCAGAGAGAGAGGGAGACACAGAATCGGAAACAGGCTCCAGGCTCCGAGCCATCAGCCCAGAGCCTGACGCGGGGCTCGAACTCACGGACCGCGAGATCGTGACCTGGCTGAAGTCGGACCCTTAACCGACTGCGCCACCCAGGCGCCCCAAGGCCTTTTTAGATTTACATACATGAAAACATAAATGTGAATTTCTTTAGTTTCCTGTGGCCATAAGACTCTCATTTTGGGGGGGGGGGTCTGGATTTCTATTTTTAGTTGTAGACAACTGACAAAACCATAAATATTACATGTTTCATAAATTATTATTAAAAATAAAAATTAGTTGTTTTAGAAACACACCTCTTAAGAAGATAAATGAATGACTTTTTCCAATTAAATTATGCATTTGTAGATGAAAATGAGACACAATTCTTCATCAATTTATTCTTATCTGCCCCTCCCCCTTTATTAATCTAAAGGCTAAGAAAACTTGTTCACACAAATAACTACATGGAAATTTAAATGTGTTGTAATAATTTTCCTCAATAGTTTGAATTCCTCCTGGAACATACGCCAGAAACAATCTCAGGGTGATCTATCATCAAAATTATTTTTAATGATCAACTGACAACTCAATTAAGCCCTCTTTCAATTTGCGGAAAATAAAGAAGTGAATGCCACCTGAATTGCAAAAGTATTTGTTATCCTGTCATTAGAGTCATTAATTTTCATCAACACCAACACCGCTATTTCAATCATCTCTTTGTTTGGAGTCCAGGAGATTTTCTAGCGCAGGGTCTGAAGAGTACCCTCTTAAGATTAGGAATGCATGGGAGACTGGCCTTTCTACCATCCGTGGGAGAAGACCTAAAGGTAGTAAAGAAAGAATATACACGAAAGTTGAGATCTGGGAATTATTCCCTGAAATCCACCCAGACCACCACCTCGTACTCATTAGAAGCCTATGGGTCTGTGAACCCCCGTCTAAAGATCGCCCCTTGACCCACAGCGTTCTACTTGGCCCTGACTCCAAAGACAACACAAGGTTAGCAGCTTTGTTCTTCCCTCGTGCAGGAATCATGCAGCTGTGTCTGTGTGACCTCTCCTTTTACCTTCCCATTATAAATAACGATACGAAATTCTTAATGGCTATTTGTTGGCACTGAAAAAAATGTACTGGAAAAAAAAAATCTCATACATACAATGCCCTTATTTGGCTTTTCTGGAATCAAAACAGAAAAACCTTTTTGCACTAACCTGCCAATTACTGTATTTTAATTACGGCAATTTTTACCCCCCAGAGTCTTCTAACCACCAAGTCCTGCTCAGTAACAATGTAGAAACTGACTCATTATAGTAAGCTGTCTCCTGAGTACCTACTTCTCTTAACCAAGTGCATTTGCTGAGAGTACTGTATTCAGCATTGAGACTGCACATAAAATAAAACAAGTTCAGTGAGTGCAGTTGTTTGTATTTGTTTTTAAAGAAAGCGCCGCACAAATGTTGATCATCTAGGTATGAGCAGCCTTTTAATAAGATCTTCAGTAAGGTCATCCTTTTGTATCCTAAGTTGCCCTAGGTTAACAGGGATAGTGAAGGGATGAGGGTAGGAGGAAAAATAATTCTCCTGTCAACCAACCAACTTCCAATTCCAGTCATCCCTGTCCGACAATTCAGCTCCTGGGCACGCAATCACAGCCAGACCAAGTCGTGAGGCAGAGACACTGGGAACCTGTGTTACCCCTGCAAAGTGGTGCCTGTTCTGCTGTTACAGACATCAGGACACAATCAGCACAGGCTGAGGAATCTCAGAGTTTATGTTCAGGAGTCAGAAAGCCCTGGGCACTGAGTCTGGTATCACCCATTACTATAGTTGTGTGACCTTGAGCAGGTAATCTTTCCAAACCTCACATAGCTCTTCTAAAATATAGGGATGATAATAACAACATCTACCTCACAAGGTTATTGTGAGAAGTAGACAAGCTAATAAAGCATTTAAAAGCACTTACCCTGGTGCCTGACAAATAGAACTGCTCATGTAATAGTGGCTATTGTTGTTAAATAAAACATCTTCTTACACATTTGTCAACCAATTTCTTTGGAAGTCAATTCACAGATGATATGCATAGGGAATCAATAGGGAAATATTGATTTCTTTTCACAAAAACTTGAAATAAAGCCCTTTTATAAAGTTAAGAAAAGTGACCCTTTGGGGAAATCTAGATCTTTATCAACACGGCATTAGGTTTGCTTTACAGCAATGCTGTGCTTCATGCCAAGGAGACACCATGGGGAGTCTCTTGGGCATGAACGGCTGCCAGTCGTCACCTGCTTAGCACAGCTGCATGTGTGCGGGTGCAGGCACATGCATGCTTCATGCACACAACACACCTTGTAACACTCGTCCCCTGGGACTTTCACGGATTTAGCAGAAAGGCTGCAGAGCCATGGTCGATCCAATAAACAAACTCTTTTAAGTACCCAGCATCAAGATTAGAAGAATCCCAAAGTGCCTTATGACACCAAAAGCACTCTCTCATTCCCTAAGACCCTTCTGAAGGCTGCTTCGGGCCTCATCTCCCTCGGTCACTGTTAGGGATGAAATGAGACAATGTGTTACAGCAGCACGTGTGTCCCTGCTGCAGGATGTAATCAGGACTTTGGCCGGATCACTCACCCGTGCACTTAGCAAGTAAGGCTTATGGTATGCCTTTTGTCCTAATTTTGAGTGGTCCTAAGTCACTCCATAATTTGAAATGAGTCCAGGGCTTTCTCAGAAAACAATCAAGGAGGGCAAGGGGGACCCAAGGGGAGAAGGGAGTTGTGACATAAAATCAGCAGTAGTACCTCTATCTCCCTTCGCATTCCAAAGACTCGCTTTGTAAACCTCTTCAACTTCTCTGCTGCCAGCCTCTACAACTTAGCCAGGAACAGAAATACCCACCGGGAGGAAGCCACAGAGAAACGCTCAAAGAGGTGAACTGAGAATAAACGGTCTCCTCACATCACCCCTCAAGTACCACCAGACACTTCACATACACCGAGTGCCCAGCCTTACGAAGAAGCTGCCGGAACTACAATGACAATGACATCACTTGGTTGCTGGTAGCAGCCAGTCACATGCAAATGACTGGTTTTGCTCACGTTTAAGAACAGTGATCTAAAAACTACAAATAATTTTTCTATCTGTCATCCATGACACTTCCCTTGAATCGACCCTTTCATCCTTCATTGAGAACCACAGAAGCGCTCACCCACCAAATACATGTGCAAATACAGCAGGCTGCCAGATGAGAAGCTTTGGTGAAGATCTCACTATGTTAACCAACCCACGAGAAATCAGGATAATATCTATTATAAAGGTTACCTGATAGCACAGCAACCTCAGACATAAAATGAACCAATGATGATAAAAAGAATGAACATTTTTAAAAACTGTGTTTGAGTTTATCCAGGTCCTCAGAAGTTATGTTAAGAAATGCTCAAAATGTTAGTGCACTTATTTAGGAACAGAAATAGAAATGAAAGTGGCCACAGGAGAAAAACTTCTAAGTGAAGTCTCTAGGAACCTTGTCTTACAGATATCAAGTAACACAGTGGTAATGTATCATTACCTGTTAGGGAGTTTCCAGAAAATGCCCCTAAACAATTTTTTTTAAACACACACACACACACACACACACACACACACACACGCACACACCCAGAGGTTGCACACAAAGAAGTCCTTCAAGAAGAACACAAGTGCCTCAAAAGGAAGTTTTTTCTAGCATCACAACATGATTTTCTAACTGACATAAAGTCACCTCAAAACCAGCTCTTCCACACTCCACAAAAAGCTAGCTTAATTAGAAATATGGAAATAAAGCTGGCAGTTCTGTTGTCAAGATTTAGGAGATTAGAATAGCTTTGTTGAAAACCGTCAAAATCAGGCATTTGCCGGGGAAACAGGCATGTGAACTGTATAATGAATATTGAATGTACACTCGCATTACTTTAGGATAAACATAAACACTTTCAGTGTAGACTCTCCCTATTGTACAAACTTCTGGCTCATTGTCAGTAAACTGACAAGTTGTCAGTTCAGTTTTAAAAGGAGTGGGATGGGGACAACATCAGCTCCTTGTTCCGTAGTAAGTCCAAAGGCTAAAACAGAACCTGACTAGAAAACAAAATAGCAAAGTGAAAACTAAAACTTGATAGCTTCAAAGTCAACCACCGAGCAGTTGTCAGCACCGGGAACCCATCATTCAGTATGTGGACAACTGGCCATACCAAGGAAATGGTGTCCACTGAGCCCAAAGTTGGGCAACAGCAGAACACAGCAAGGAGCCAGCATACCTCAACCCAGACCCCTCTGGAGGCTGCATAACTTCCTGGGGAACCTCGCCCCCGGCAAACCTCCCAACAAGCATTCCAAGGATCGGAGGCCTCAGGAAAATGGAGGCACAGCATCCCCTGATGCTCAAAATCCCCCTTTCCTTTAGCCAACAGCCCTTGACACCACACAAGACAATCTAGGATCTGCCGGGTGGATGAGACAGAAATTCTGCTCTTCCAGCCTTGCAAGTAAGGGTGCATTGATCCTGTGGAGCCCAAGCACTCAGAAATGGAATCAGTGCACCCCTCTCAAGGGACAGCACCGATGAGAAAAAAGCAAGCCCCAAAGGTAACTCCATGCTGACAGCACGAGCTCACTGTCAGTTGGTAAGAGGCGCTGTCCCAATGATGGCACCCTTCGTTTGAGTAGCTGGACTCCTCATGGTACCACCCAGCACTTGGTGGCTATGCATGATTTCACCACCTCAGGAAGAAGGGCTTGCACAGTGGGCTGGTTTATGAATTGGAGGTCACAGAGTCCAGATTCCCACATCAGTAACTGCTTGCCCCTCTAGAAAGCTTCTTGGGTTGATGATGAGACTGAGTGTTTTCCTGAACCTGATAAAAATGCTTCATAGTAACTGCATTATTAAAGAAAAAGAATGGAAGACATTTCTTAGAAAAGAGGGAGTATCTGCCTAACTTGCACATAACTCTTCTTCTTGAGCAAGTGAACCCTATCAAGACTGGATAAGCTAAAGATAACTAATTTCAAATGCTGCTGATTGCCCTCATTTGGGGTACGGACATCATTTTACAAATTAATACACTATTCGAAATAATATCCAATGCTAGCAAGGAACTGAGGAAGTTAGGACATTGGTAGGAGCACAAAATAGTACAGACTTCTAGGAAGATCATTTGTCAAGATCTACAAAAAGTGTAAATGTGCACCCCTTTTAACACAGCAATTGTACTTCCAGGAATATACTGTACAGAGATATTTACATGTGTAGTTACATGACTGCTCATATTTGCATATAATAAACAAACATCTTGAAGGTCGCATTGTTTAGAATAGCATGATACTGGAAACCACAGAGGTGTTTAAATAAATTATGATACATTCCTACTGTGTAACAGTACACATCTATTAAAAAGAAAACGTAAATTATTCACAATAGCCAAGATGTGAAAATAACCTGAACATCCACCAGGGATGGAGAAAGAAAATGCGGCATATACGTACAGTGGAATATTTTCCAGCCTTAATACAGAAGCAAATCCTGTCACTGACAATATGAATGGACTTAGAAGATACTATGCTAAGTAAGAGAAACACAGAATGACAAATACTCCAAGATTTTACTTACATGTGATATCTAAAATAGTCAAACACAGAGAGCAAAAAGTAGAATGGGGGATGCCAGGAGCTAAATAAAGGGTGATAGAAAGCAGGATTACAGGATTAAAATGGATGGACAACAGATGTATTTGTATCTCGCTAGTATAAAGAAAAAAAAATATGCCCATGTACCACCTTCTGCGTTAACAGGTCTACAGTGCAGTCTGGGCATATATTCCCAAGTGGCTCACAATTAACTGACAGAGGGCTGCCCAGGGATGATGAGAAGTTAAGGAAAATGGCCAGGAACCTCAATTGTCATCAGATCACTAACTTTTTGCACCTTCTGAATGTTATGCCACATGCTATCAAGTAGATCTAAGAATATGCATTCTGGAGCCATGACACATTCTAGCTTCAAACACCAATGTTACATTCTTGCTCTGCATGATCTTAAACAGGTTATGTGATCTCTGCACCTCACTCTCTTGGGCTGAAAAATGGTACTAAAAGTACCTGTCCCTACAGGGCTGTCATAGTAAGGGCCTAGAGCAATGCAGACACACAGTGAGCCTCATACTTAAGTATTATGGTAATTAGTATTACATATAATTTTTAAATAAATCTTTTTAAAAATATATAACTTTTATAAAGACAGCTAGATTTATAATATGCTTCTATGGAAAAATACAATGTCAAAAAAGTTAGAAAACTTAATGTGATCACATTTTTATTTAAAAAAATTTTTTTTAAGTTTACCTATTTTGAGAGAGACAGAGACAGTCTGACTGGGGGAAGAGCTGAGAGACAGAGGGAAAGAAAAATTTGTAAGCAGGCTCCACACTGCCAGCACAGAGCTCCACACAGGGTTTGAAATCATGAAACCGTGAGATCAGAACCCAAGTCAAAAACCAAGAGTTAGATGCTTAACCAACTGAGTCACCCAGGTACCCCATGATCCCATTTTTAAAAACACACACAGCAACAGAACAGAAAAGGATCTAAGAGACTCTCCTCCAAAGCATCAGCAATGGTAACTTACAAAAAGGAGAGAGAGGGGAGGTGGAGAGAACCTTCAGCTTCATACTCCATACTCGTCAATGCTGTGAACTTTTTTTAAGTTTGTTTGTTTGTTTGTTTGTTTGTTTGTTTTTGAGAGACAGCACAAGCAGGGGAGGAGCAGAGAAACAGGAAGAGAGGAAGAGAGAGAGAGAGAGAGAGAGAGAGAGAGAGAGAAGCCCAAGCAGGCTGCATGCTGTCAGCACAGAGCCTGATGCAGTGCTCGAACTTACCAAGCGTGAGATCGTGACCTGAGCCGAAACCAAAAGTCAAATGCTTAACTGACTGAGCCACCCAGGTGCCCCATACGCTATGAACTTTAAGTCACAAACATGTGCAAAATGTATGTCATATGAGACACAAAATCTAGAGCTCACAGAGCACCAAAGCCTCATTTCACTAAGGAAACTAGAAGGCCAGGTAAAGTAATAAATAACACCCCTTTCATCCACTGTCAAACCAATGGGGATCAAAAAAAAATGTCGGCTAGCAACCATCCCCACAAGGACCAACACAGCTGGGTGTGAACACGTCCTGCTCACTACCAAGGCAGAACATGTAAGATCTAGAACAGCAGACGTAGAACGCAATGAGAACAAAACAGTGCCCTCTGGAGTTGTGCAACATGGTGGCCACTGGTCTACACAATGCTCTTGTTCAAATGAGCAGAGGGAACAGCTTGGGTTCCAGCACAGCTGGCTGGGTACAAGGGAGCTCTGGCAGGCTTCCAGCCACCACTTGCTCCCTTTGTGCAGTACACAAACCACATCACTGTACACAGGGTCCAGCTAACACTCCTGTACTGAGTTTAAGTCACAAACATGCAGGCCTCCCACACCACCACTAACCTCACAAATCAGAAGGCAGACTCTGCAAGAACAGATACCATTGTTAAGGAGGGACTGAGCCAGACCAGCCAAATACATTCTCTCCAAGTAACCAGCCAACAGCCAATCAAGTAAGGAAGGGGGGGGAGGGGGACAGAAGGGACAGAGAAAGGACAGGCTGTTTCTTTAATGTTGTTCCTCCACTTGGGAATAGGAGGAGAATTAAGTGTTTCCTCTTAACAAAGACACTATCGACTAAGGTATTATCTAGAATTAAGGCAGAATAGCAATAAAACATGGAAACCAGAAACGGCAAAAGAAATTTCAAACAAAAGATATTAATAGAAAAGGCACTCCAGACACTACCGATGGCTCACCAACTGTGAGGCTTTGGCTTTCCTGCCTTAATTGAACAGCATGCATGCTCACCTCCTTGTCACATTATGGGATTCGGTCTATGAGGGTTTCTCAAAGAGGAAGCCATAGGCATTCAGGATGGAAGAGCCCTTTCCACTGCAGGCCAGGTAGCATTTGCAGTTGTGTCCAATGAATACCACTAGGGCTTCCCAATCACTCTATTCATCAAAAATAACTCATTTCCAATACTCCTGGGAGTGACAGGTGAAGGGATCAGTTGGATTGAGAGCCAAAGACTTAAATTGGAATAAGGTAATGCATCAGCCACATGTAGGAATACTATGATAACAATTTTTTAACAGCAATCTAGTCCAGCTCCCCAGCCACTCCACACACACCATTAGGCTTACCTGCCTTTACTTACACTTTCTTTAACCAAGAACATGCTTCCCCAATTCTTCCACCTACTTAACTCCAACAATTACTTCGCAACTCTTTATAAATAGCCTTAGCTCCCAGGACATGCTTGGCCTGCCCAGATATACGGGGCCCTTCCTCTGTGTGCCTCTCCCAGGAACACAATCAGTGATCCATTCTGTCTTCTCCGTGAAGGTTTGAACTCCTTGGCATTCACTGTTCATCCCTGTACCCACGGCATATTGCACTGCCTAACACGCGTACCTAACACATACTTAATGGAGGAGTAAATTTCTAAGCTTCCTGAGATCCAAAATCCCCACCCTCCCCAATGTTGACCCATCACCTAGCACAGCACCTGGCACAAAGGAGGAACTCATACATCAGAAAATACTGCACAGATATAGCTGCATGAGTGACTGTAACCTGCTAAGACATCTGGGCAGGGTCAGGTTTTCCCAAGCCCTCCTTCCCTCCCTCCTGCATGATCACTGGGCACTTCACGTGGACACTGCTCTAGGCACTTTCTCTCCACTTTACCTTCACACAGGAGCATTACAAAAGAAATATCTGTCTTGAGGTTTAAAATAAAACATAGACTCCAAAGTGACTTTCTTTTTTTTTTTTTTTTTTTTCTGTGCAAAAGTATAAGCTACTATCTGTATTGGGCTAGTGCCAGGCAGCATGGCATTGACCCACCTTGTAAACACCTGGTTCCCTACAGATCAGCTTGTGACTCCTTCCTGACAGGAGAGCCCTGCTCTTACAGTCATATGCCTTGGACAAAGGCTCCCACAAGTGTGAGCTAGGCCTTTCCCAAGGGTCTTTGTAAATCTTTCTGCCTCTTCATATATACCTGTGTGAACCCCCCAAATCCTCCAAAGGGCTTCCAGCAGGCCTAGAAAGAAGGGTTTATGGGCGGTATCATGACAAATTATTCCAACTAGAGTTGATTTCCATCTTGACCTTAAGGTCACCCATAGTAATTTTTTATTCTTGTAAAGCCCTTTATAATTTCCATGGCTTCACAAGAATGATCTGATTACCCTGTGAATAAGCAAGGCAGGTGTTATCATCCCTGTTTACAGAGCAAGAAACTAAAGCTTAGCACCCTTCCCACACTTCAAAAATGTTTAAATAAAACTGACATGGGCTCTAAAAATAATAAGGAGTCCATAGGAAACCAACAATACTGAACTACAGGGTACCAGTACACACAGCACTGACAATGTGGAGGCTGAGGTTGGTCTGGGGAAGACAGCAACAAAGTATGGGCTGGCACACTGATCTTCCCGTCTAAACATGGTGGCCACCCATCAGGATCTCGTCCAGTCCACTACTCAGACATGCACGTGTACAAAGCATGTGGCAAATGGTCAAAGTTCTGCAGCTAGGGGAAATACATAGACAAAGGAACAAATTGAGATCGTCCTTCAAACAAGCAGAGCTGGGCTGTCCTGACCTGTCACATTGTGCTCTGCCAGTCACTTCATTCCCTGTGCCTTAACTGTCTCAGCATTAAAATGGGACCGATCTCCTCCTATCTACCCCCTAAGAGGCTAAAAGAATCAAAGAGGACAAGTGAGAAAAGCTACAAATAATAAAAAGCCCCATATCAATGGAACAGGGTATTATTAGTCTACATGCAGGAAAGTTCTAATTTAAGCACTCAAGTCATTTTCTATCAGACCCGATGGCTTCACAATGGAGGCAGAGCATGGGTCATCCTCAGTGAGCTACCTGGGGCAAAAGTCACTTGAAATAAAAGACACACTCAATGTGACCACAATACTTTACTTTCAGGATGGTGTTATCCCCCACCCCATCCAAAGATGTGCCAGGTCTCTTCTGTTGTGCAATCTGTTTTCATAACTCCCCTTTCCCACATTATGAGTGCACTGTACTACACTGACTTTCCTAAGTGGAATCCAATCTTTTGTACATCACCTGGCAGATGATGATGGGGAGGTACCATCCATCACTGGCTACAGCTGAGGGAAAGGGTCATTTTGGTAGGTGTGTCCGTCCCAGCTGCACATTTAGGGATGCTCCAACACCAGGCTCCTGAAAGCACTCCCTGTTCAGCTGAGTCTCAGCCCACACTCAATTCTGATGAGCCCAGGGGCAGTGATGGGCTGGGCTGGAAAACCTCACTGGGACATCATGCACACTCTCAATAAGGAACAGATCATCAAGGGCCCAACCCGATGCAAAGGTCTCAAAATCAGAGGCTGTCGAACCATTAGCCTTGGCTCTGTGTCAGTAAACACCTTACACTCATTCATCCAGGTGGAGTTGTCTGGTTTCAAAAGAGGTAACACGTGCTGCCATTGTAACTATGGATTTGGTCAACAGTTTAACTTCAGGGCAATTGACACCCCCAAGTCCCATACCACGACCACCACCAACCTAATCCCAAACCCAAACAAATGAGCAACAAAGACCCAACTGGGGAGACATCCTAACGTAGTGGTGAAGGTACTGGGCTTTGGAATGTGACAGCACATCAGAGTTCCACAACCTATTAGCCTTGAAATCTTAGGCAGGTTCTGTAACACTTCTGTGCCTCAGTTTCTCAGTTGACTGGCATGAAAATAGTATCATGTAGTTTGTCATGAGCACAGAACAAAATGTGTACACAACCCTGGCACGGTGGCTGACAATTCAGTACACATTTACTATTAATCTATAAACGAGGAGCTGCCTGTAATAGTCTATATCATCACAAAATACGGTTACATTAACAATTTGACCTCAAACTAACATTAGTACTGAAGTAGAAATGTAAATGCAAGAATCTTCCCATTGTGCTTAATGAGACACCTGCAGAAAAACTGCAGGATTTGGACCCAATGTTCACCAAATATGGCACAATAGTTTTCCCCTTTGGAAATTCGAAAAACACAAAAAATGTCACTACCCCCTTTAGAGTACTGCAAGAATTCTGGAGGATGACATAATTTCAGAGACCTACAGAAGATGTGGCTTATTTAGCAGAGAAACAGAAGTCACCCAGCAAAAACGCCACAGCTATCAAAAAAAAAAAAAAATAGATGTAAGGTAAGTCAGAGGGAGGTCCCTTATTACACATTTTTGTACACATTCATGTTTGTTTCTCTTTTCTTTAAAAAAAAAAAAGACAGTTAATAATGACACCGGGGGCGGGGGGAGAACAAGTATTTTAAGAAGCCAAACATGAGACAGACTAGCATTTATCACTTAGTTGCCTTTCTCTTTTAAATTCTGCTTAAAATGTGCAATTGCCCAAATAAATTTTAAGTATGCCAAAATGTTAAGAAATTACAAAACTCGGTACCAAAATAATTCATGTGTTACAACCATAATTACTTCTATAGTTAGAAAATTATTATCCTCCTCAGAAAATCCTGGCAAACTGATTAAACCATTTCCCTTTTGAGTGGATCTAGGAGGAACAAAATGAAAATTCAGAATTCAGTCACTTTGATGTCCCCATGCCTAAAAAGACTTCATCTCCATCAATTACCTACATGCAAATAACTTCAAATGTCTCTGCAAGGATAGAATTCCTTAGCTTATGAGGTCTTCCTTCTACTCCACCCTATTTTCATTTCCACACCTGTTTCTGTGGAATAAAACCAAACGACAGCTTTGTTCCTGTTTCTGTGCCCTCCGCTTTTTGCAACTCTTTGTCTGATCTACTCCAAGCCACTTGAGCCAGACAGGAAATGGGAAGGAGAGTGGGGAAAGGAGGGTTTGGTTTCCCTCACAGAAACCACCATTTTTCAGGTGGAAAATAAGGATGTCATGCCATGATGACATTTTGCCTTGTGTCACAATGATGAATAGTCCTAATTTTTTCCAATTAGGGAAGTAATCTCAACCAGTCAGTGGAATCTGACCAGTCTTGCACAATGTGGTCTCAGAGTGCTATAATTTGGATGTGAAATGAGATCTAAGATGATTCTTTTCTTTTTGACAGCTAAGTGTGATGTATTTTCATCGCTGAGCTCTTTTGTCACAACTAAAAAAGAAAAAAAAAAGGTCTTTCAGAAATAATAAATGATTTGCAAATCTGACCCCCTCAACCAATTTGTTTTCTTTGAATTGGTACAATGTGACTCACAAATGGACAATGGGGTTTAGTTTATTCATTTGAATAAATTAATAATCCTGGCAATGCCTTATTAGGGATACAAAGACTTAGGGAAATAGAGTGGCTTAATGCGATATTTATCAAACACTTACCAAAATTCACATAACCAAATCCCACTGCAAATTGCCAAAAGTTTTGAGGTAACGCATAAAGCTGTAAAAAGCAGTAAACTGTCTGGCACAAGAGACCCCAAGACTATCTCATACACTTCACCTTCAGCCACCTGAACACAAACTAAAACATTTCAGATACAGACTATTCCAGTCAGTTTCACTGACATCTAGTCAGAAGTGCCCAAGGATATCATTGGAAATCACTTCATCCAACTTTACTTTACAGAGAGGCCCGGGGCGCCTGGGTGGCGCAGTCGGTTGGGCGTCCGACTTCAGCCAGGTCACGATCTCGCCGTCCGTGAGTTCGAGCCCCGCGTCGGGCTCTGGGCTGATGGCTCGGAGCCTGGAGCCTGTTTCCGATTCTGTGTCTCCCTCTCTCTCTGCCCCTCCCCCGTTCATGCTCTGTCTCTCTCTGTCCCAAAAATAAATGGAAATGTTGAAAAAAAAAAAAAATTTACAGAGAGGCCCTAAGAAGTCCCTAAGAGAGAAATACTTTCATACAGTTCATACAGTTATTGTCAAACAACCAAAATTAAAACCCTAGGCTCTTGTTGTCATAAGATAAACCCGTTAGCTCTCCGAATTAGGTTCTTTATGGTATGATGGTATCAAACAAATGGTTTTTTACAGATATGAAAGCTTTACTGCATCAATATAAATGGTGCAAATTGTACCACATAGAAAATGCAATGATTCCATCACAATTCGTACCTCCCAAGCCAGAAGACTTCTCCACCACCCCGAAAAGCAGAAAGCTCGTCAACAGGATTCGGACAGTAATTTCAAAGCTTGCTGTAACAGAAATTTAGCTGCAATGCTCTAGTCTCGTTCCAAGGCATTCTTGCCAAGTGAGTGGTTTTTAAACTTGAGTTTTCACAGTAATGTTTTCTTATTTTTGTTTCTTTTTTAATGAACTCTTGGATAGGACCCCAACATATAAAGCCAATAAAAACAGCATTTTATCCCAATAAATTTGTTTTCTATTTTTACAATTTTATCTAACCAGTATCAAGGCGGTCATTAAGGACAACAATCAGGGTTCCTGTTAGCTCTTATCACACTACTGTGCAAATCAGAAAGAGAGCATCCTTCTCAGAGACAACATCCCCAAATCCAGCCACCTTGTACAGAGCACAACCTGCAATACCATACATAGGGCATGACAGATGGCTTCTAATAAAATGTTCTAATGAATAAGGCTGTTCTCATGGGGAAAAAATGGGAAGCTATAAACAACAAGTATAGTCTATCTCCTCAACATGTCATAGATCCCTATATTTTTTGGTTATAGTAGAGTGACAGTGCTGCTTCTCACCAAAGGCTAAATGCATACTTGGTAGCAGTTTTGTGTTTTTTTGTCTTTTGATAACAGCTTTGCAATCTCAGGATACTCTTATTCTGAAAAAGCAACAGTATGAAACTTTTGGTGCCAAGTGGGATCAATGACAAGTTGGAAAAGACCTGAAACTTGCAGAAAGCACTAAAAGTGTCTTAGATACAAACAGGTCCTTAACTGTAGAGAACATACTGATGTTTACCAGAGGGGAGGTGGGTGGAGGGATGGGTTAAATAGGTGATGGGGATTACAAAGTACACTTGTGGCGATAAACACCAGGTGATGTAGGGAACTGTTGAATCACGGTATCATACACCTGAAACTAATATGATACCGTATGTTAACGAAGTGGAATCAAAATGAAAACTTTTAAAAAATATCTAAGATATTGTGTTAGCCAGAAGACCTTCGACAATCGCCTATTACATGGTGGCCACACCATGTGACAAACAGATGTGTCTGAGTATCTTCCGGCATGTAAATGGAGTCCAGCAGCCATATGCTGTCATAGAGACTTCACTTGTAAATGGGCCATGAAAAATTTAGACCTACCCACATTGACTCAAATAAAATTTATTTTATTTTTCATATTATAAAGTATATTATAAATTATGTAGTCATTATTATACTAAGCAGAGAATACAATAATAGAAAAAATCCAGTCCTGTCTTCTCAGAGTTTGGTGGTTACCAGCAGATGTCTTCATGACATAGCACTCACAATTTTTTTTGCTTTTATTCTCTATGTGGATTTTCTTTCTTAAGAGAGAGAGACAGAGTGAGCGAGGTCAAGGGAAAGAAGGTGGGGGGGGGAGAGGGAGGGAAGGAGGGAGGGAGGGGAAGAGAGAGAGAGAGAGAGAGAGAGAGAGAGAGAGAGAGAGAGAGAGAAAGAGAGAATATCTCAAGCAGGTTCCATGCTCAGCCCAGAGTCAAACATAGGGCTTGATCCCACCACCCTGGGATCATGACTTGAGACAAAATCAAGAGTCAGATGCTCCACCGAATGAGCCACCCAGGTGCCCCTCTATGTGGATTTTTAAATGCCAATTTTATATGGTCACAAAACAGAACCATACTGTATGTTTCAGAGTTTATGTACGTGGTTTCATATGCTCTTGGCAAATCCGGTCACTTCTCTGACAAATACTCCTTTTCCTCTGGGTCAGCACTTTAGGATGTTGGGGGGATTCCCCAGCCAGTCTAGTTGCTTCATCTTCTCAGAGTCTAGTTTACACATTCTGGACAACCTGCTATGTAAACTTAACAAATAACTGCAATGCACTAAGCTTAGAGATCTCCCCCTCTTCCAAGGAACCCATTCACTACGATAAGAAACTCTGAGCCCCTCCCCCACCAACAATTTGTAAACTGAAATCCTAATAGCCAATGTGATGGTATTAGGATGTGGGGTGTTTGGGAGATGCTTGCATCATGAGGGTAAAGCTTCATGAATGGGAGTAATGCTCTTATAAACGAGACACCACAGAGCTCCACAGGCCCTTCCAACATGTAAGGACACAGCAAGGAGTCCACAATCCTGAAGAGTGTCTCACCAGAATCTGACCATGCCGGCACTCTGTTCTTGAGCTCCCAGCCTTCAGAACAGTAAGAAACACATTTCTGTTGTTTATAAGCTACCTAATCTGTGGTATTTTGTTACAGCAGCCTGAATGGACTAAGACGCCACTCATTCCCTGATCCATCACTTACTAAGCCTGGTTAAAGTTAGCTCTGTATTTAGCAGGCAGGGAAGTCAAAGCTGAACAGCACAGCATCTCTGGCTTCCAAGGCTTCAGGAGCCTTAGCAATGGTAGACAGTGTCACACAGCAATAGGAAGGGCCCTGAGACAGGCAGCTACAGACATCCATGTGGAATGGAGGACAAGTGTTTTCATTACAGCAAGGAGTCGGAAATAGAAGCTCTTAGAGAAAAGACACCACATTTAGGCTTTCCAAGTAAAGAATGGGAAGGAGGATGGTTGAGCAAGGCAAGTTCCAGCAAGCACGGGGACCTAGAGTCTGAGAATCTATCAGTGGCTCCCAAGGATGGAGCCCAGGGTATAGGAGGAAGAACTACCTGACTCTAGACCGGAATGGAGACAGGGGCCAATTTAGGAAGGGCCTTGTGAGCCATGAAATGACTGTGGACTCTACCCTAACTGCAAAGGAGACATTGCAGGTATTGTTTCTCCAGATAAACCCCACCAACAAATTACAAAACAGATTGCTCGCAGTTTACTGCAGATCATGTTCTAGAGAAAGAAGAGGCTATAGGCCAAGAAACAAATTAAGAGGTGAATGCAGTAATTCAAACAAGAGGTACCAATCCAGCACACCAAGGTCCCTTAAGGCAACAGCTGCTTGGCCCTGCAAAATGAGGCTTCCCCAAACACAGACGAGGCAGAGTGAGATGCCCAGGTCCGTGCAAAGCAAAGGCTTTCAGCATCAGAACCAAAAGCCTCACACGTCAGGGCTTCCATGGTTCTTAGAATCAATGCTGATGCTCTCTCCCTTCTACCTCTCCTCCTTCTAGTCTCCCAGACATAACACCCCCAGTCACTGAGAACCTGGGATTTTACTCCAGGGTTCCTCCTTATTCCTCATCAGGTTTGGCCAAGTCCACCCTCATTCATGGATACACACTTCTATTCCTTTACGGTCACACAGCATGGTCTGGTCCTTGGCTCTCCACCCCCTTTTCCCCATATCCTTCTGGCACCATCCTCAACCCCTGACCCATCCAGTGGCCTCTCCAGCACCACTGTGTTCTACCATAGCCCCCACCCGTAGGCAGGCAGCACACGACGGGGCTATCATAAAGTAGGGCATTCCTATGAAAACTTTCTTAAGCAGAAATGGCATAAGGCAAAGAAGCAATTACCATTAATTTACATGCAAAAACTTTTAGCATTCACAGACTCAAAAAATAACCTCTCTGGGGTGCTTGGGTGGCTCAGTCGGTTAATTGTTCAACTTTGGCTCTGGTCATGGTCTCACAGCTCGTGAGTTCGAGTGCCCCGTCAGGCTCTGTGCCGACAGCTCAGAGCCTGGAGCCTGCTTCAGATTCTGTGTCTCCCTCTCTCTCTGCCCCTCCCCATACTGTGTGTGTGTGTGTGTGTGTGTGTGTGTGTGTGTGTGTGTTTCAAAAATAAATAAACATTTAAAAAGATTTAAAAAAAAATAACCTCTCTTAGACTTTCCTAATATATGAGGACACACCTTGCTAAAGGATCCATGAAATAAACGGAGTCGCTCACAGAGCTATGGCGGCTTGATGCGGAGAGGCTGAACGTAGTTCCTGGGAAAGGCCCTTGGTGGCGCCACAGTTGCAGCCAGGGGGCTGTGCGCTGCCTGTATAACAACTCTGGGGAAAACAAATGCTGAGCGCCTTTTTCACGTTTCGCCTTTTTTCGTAAAAGTAAAATCCTCTTTGGATTTCTTTCGGTTAGCAAAAACAGGTACTAGTATAGGTCTGTCCTGAAAGTCAAGTGGTGTAAGGCGAACTTTTGCAAAGCTGGGGATACCTGCGCTCACTGCACATATTCCTGGTATTAATACCAGCACCTTACTTAAAAAGTAAAGAATGGCAAGCAATTTCTTCACCACTGTCCATGGAACCCCAAAGCCTGGGGCTAGGCCTCCAGACTCTGACTGTAGGCCTGCCTGTGTGCATGTATGAATGTGGTACCACGACAGGGCCATGGGCTTCAGACTTGCACAGTGTGTCCAAATCTCAGCTCTACTACTTACCAGCTGGGTCACCTTGAACAAATCACTCACCATCTCTAGATTTGCTCTAAGGCTTCAGTGTGCATGCATGGGGCCAATCACACAGACCTAGGCCCACAAGCATTCATGTTACTTTCTCCTCTCCTTATCCACTCTTAGTTTCCCATAATGTAAACATTTATCACCATAAAATTCTCTTGAAAGAGAGTAAGAGATACTTAATCCATCTTTCTTCCTCTAAGTTTCAATCTTAGAAGAAAACTACAAAAAAAAAAAAAGTTGTGCATTGTCTAAAGTACTTAACACTGGTGAGGTGATAGGAATACGGGACAGTGGTGGGGGGGTGGGTATGGAAAATGCCCAGTAGGAAGAGGAAAAAGGCTTTCCAGCTATTTAGAGTGCAACACCACTCAGGTGTTTATATTGGACAATCTTGGCAGCTGGTGACTCACTTCTATGCAGAGTATCTTAAAATGAAACTTCTATTCTTTTGTACAAGTTCTGAGTTTTCCAGGATATGAGACACTCCCTCCTCAGGGTTGTTTCCTCAGGCTCACAAGTGAGTAACACCACCACCCAAGTCCTTATCTTCATTTTAAAGCTTGAAGGGAAATATCTCTCTTAACCTTCACACTGATTTTTGTTTATGCACTGCCTTACTGAATTTTTTAAAAAAATAGATACACCTACAGTGAATAAATGTATAAATTAAATGAGATAAAACTATGATACATTTCTAGTTTCTTCGCCTGTTCATGGATCCAGATCTATACCTCTTTGTATGCCCCATCAAGCTAGTACACTACATTATACATAGTAGGCATACCCAATAAATAATCATCTAATTTAAGTTTCTCCATCAATGTGTCACAGGATATGCCTTTATAGTTACCACTAAGGGAAACAAAAATATTCAGCAAGTAACTCTTAGAGGGATGTACTATCTGCTATCAGGAAAAACTTACTGAAGGACAGAAAAGGGGGGGGGGGATCCCCCAAATATTGTTTTATGTTCCTCAGGGACCTGGTATTCAACACCCAGGCCTTTCTAAAACAAAGTACACCAAAGTGATGTCTCCAACCACATTTCCATACAGTAAAACCTCATCTACCTATTTTAAACACTAACCTAAATGGTCAGTTCTGGATAAATAATTGTAGCAGGAAGACAGGAAGCATCTCGAGAACCTACTTCTCTAGATGCTTTGCAGGCACCCAAAGTGATTTGATGACTTAAGACAATGTGAGCAACTTCACAAAAATGCCATTATTCAAATAAACATATGCTTGGAGTAGATAAGCATCACCAAACAGTCTGACTCAATTAAGTCTGTGCTTCTGAGGGTGGGCCAGGGGAGTCCCACCTCAGCCATGGAAAGGACCTACACTGACTAGGGCAATGCACTGAGGTCCAGGATTTAACATGTTCACTTTGTCCCTCTTCCTAGAGCCCCAAACTGTTCAGATCCATTACATTAGCTCGGGCTGCCATAACAAAATACCATAGACTAGGTGGTTTAAATGACAGGCATTTATTTTCACATCTATGTTCTAGAAGCAAGAAGTCCCAGAACAAGGGGTGGCAGGATGGGTTTCTGGTCAAAGATCTCTTCCTGGCTTATGGATGGCCCTTCTTAGGTGCAGGTCTGTGGAGAGAGCAATCAAACTCTCCAGGGTATCTTCTTTTTTTTAAATTTGTTTTTTTCAACGTTTATTTATTTTTGGGACAGAGAGAGACAGAGCATGAACAGGGGAGGGGCAGAGAGAGAGGGAGACACAGAATCGGAAACAGGCTCCAGGCTCTGAGCCATCAACCCAGAGCCCGACGCGGGGCTCGAACTCCCGGACCGCGAGATCGTGACCTGGCTGAAGTCGGACGCTTAACCGACTGCGCCACCCAGGCGCCCCTCCAGGGTATCTTCTTAAGAAAACACTCATCCTATCCAATCAGGGCACCACCCTTGTGACCTATTTAGTCTTAATTACCTCCTTACTGCAAATACAGCCATGATGAGGGTTACGGCTTCCATATATGAATTTTAGGGGGACATAAACATTCAATCCAAAACACCCACGAATAAGCAATTATCCCCCTGACTGCTAAATAAAACCTCTTCGAATTGTTGACTCTCTCTGTTGATAAGTCTCTTGCATAAATTATCCCAGGGCCCACAGTCTCACAGGACAGAGTTCACAGAACAATGGAGAAGTGAGCAATGACACCAACATCCCTTTTCTAAACGAATACGTCATGGAGAGAACGGCATTTTTATCATAAGTGAGTTCGTTTGAAGCTCCTTTTCAAAGAAGGATTAGGGCTCTTTTTCAAAGACATATACCTCAAGGCCATCTGAAAGCACAGATTCACTGTGGCTAAGGGAGACTGAACAGGGCAGCGACACCACAAGTAATCAGGACGGTATACCAAGGAAAGCCACTTTGAAATTCCAGAACAGAGTACTTCCTGGACATAGATGACAAACTAAACTCATGCATTCCAGACTCAACTTCCACCAGTCTAACCTCTAATCCTGAGAAGAAACTCTATACAGGAAATAATGGTCAGCTTATAAAAGACTATATATAATTACCTCTGATTATAAAAGAAATTCATGTCAATTTTGGAAGTTATTAAAAATACAAAGTCAAAACAAACAATGCCATTTCTCAACTGAAACAATGGATTATAACAGCACAACACCAGGTTATTTTGTATCTCACCTCTTCAATTCTCTTAAGTACTTTCCCATTTCAAAACACATCATATTTTTAACATGATTTATACATAATGTTTCCCCTTCTAATGTGGGGCCAAGAATGCAAATATCTATATTTGCCTGGTTGTCTGGATCAATTTCTATAAATTACAGATGGGAGTATTAAGTGAAATGGAGAATGCAATTAATACACATCTAATTCTCCTTAAAAAAGCAAATTGAATAAAGGGAAAACTTTAACTGGGAGTGTAATTTTGTAGGAACGCTCCTCTTTTTTTAGTGTTTATCATCCAGATTGCTGGAGAAAAATCTCAGTGATTTCTCCTACCTTCATTCTTTCTAGAACTACCTAGTCATGTTTGGATTTCCCGGTTTCTTTGAGAATACAGCTAACCTCTTAGGTCTGCTATCAAAGAAGCCCCACCAACTTTGGAACCTCAGAAGAATAACCAACACTCTCCTCTCCCCAGGACCCAGGCTGGGGCTATGTTTAAGTTGCCCCACATCCACGCACACCCATGTTTACGAAACATGTTCACCTCTGGTCACCAGTGACAGATAAGATCCTGTATTTTGGAGAAAAGAAAAAGATATAGAACCAAATCTTTACATTTCTGCCTAAAGATTCCAGGGAGACATTTTTAGGCTAATGTCCAATTAATACTCTTATAAAAATAAACAAATTGCTTGGTTTATGAAATGGCTCACAACTCGGGGGAGGGAAGGTTATCAAATTCACCTAGAAGAAGACCTGTTAATTTCATATCCAGAAGCATTCCCACCAACCTCCCTCTCACCAAGCTTCTCTTTCTGGCACACTTTCAGGGGACATGAGTATGGGTGGATAATGCACACATGTATTAGCAGTTTCCAACAGCCTCCCCATATGAATGTCATGCTCGCCCCTCTTCCTCCCCAGCTGAGAAACAGTCATGTTTTAGTTTATTACAAAGTGACAGATGCCTGTTTCCAGATTTAGTTGCTTTCCTTCTTCTGTAGGATGCAAATGTGATCACTGACTGATGCAGCCTTGGGTCTTGAACCTCCCTGCAGTGCTTTGAACAGTGCTGAAAAGAAAAGTCTGTGCTGAGTCCTCCTTATAGGCCTTTCTTCGAAATCTAGTTGATGTGCACAGCTCTAAGTTCCCAGCTAGAAGCCATCATGTACCACGTGCAATGGTTTGCAGCAATTCAGACAGGATCATCTCTTCTCACACTGCTTCCTTCTCTGTCACCAAGAGACTGTAGGCAAAACTACAAAATCCATCATGCTTTGTTACTGAAGCACTTCAAGGGCACCCATGAAATCACTCTTCTCAGACCACAGTACACTTCTCAAAGACAAAGTATAGTAGCATTTTCCATAGACTCCTTTCCACCCACCCACCCACCCCATCCTAGTAGTTTCTGGAAGTGGTTATCTCTCAATGGAAATACAAAGATGGGGTGGAAAGAGAAGAACCATAGATGTCCCAGGCGATAAAGGAAACACTCCAAGTTGAAAGTATTGACCTGACCTCTAGCTGGTGACGTGGGGAGATCAATGAGAGATCTTCCTACCCAGGTCACTGAAGGTGTTCTGCTTAATGAAGGAAACTCTCCTCTCACCAATTCATTTTCTTTTTTTGAGAGAGAAAGAGAGAGAGCTAGTGTGAGCAGGGGAGAGCATCAGAGTGAGACAGAATCTTAAGCACGCTCCACACTCAACACAGAGCCCCACACAGGGCTCAATCCCAGGACCCTCGGATCATGACCTCAGCTGAAATCAAGAGTCAGACGCTCAACCAACTGAGCCACCAAAGCGCCCGACCAACTAGTTTTCTTAATCCAATTCCACCTGCCTTAGGGAAACTACTCCCAAATTTTGGCAATAGACTTTCTGTCAGATGTAATTTTTAATATTCTCAATGTTTGCCTGTGTCTACCTATTGACGTTTCAGTGAGAAGTTATGACAGGCTACATTCGGGGAAGGGAACTCAATGCTGTCTGAGGCTAGAATCCCTTACCTCCAATCACGTGTTTTCAGGAGTACAGTGGTATACTTTCAAGAAGTATACGAAGTATAATACTTTGTAGGAAGTATTATATATTTACCACACACACACAAAATCTGTATGTACTAATATATTGTTTTGGAAATCTGAGCATTTTCCCATATTTGGATGAGCGCATACACTTACATACTGTTTGAGGGATATGTAAACATTGTTTATTGAAATATTTGTTCATTCTGTTCTTCAACATCCTGTTGGTGAAATCTCACAAACATGCCCAATCTGGTGTGAGATATTTGCTTGGGAGAGAAATGTCACAGAAATAGAGATAACTGATGCCTTAGCCAGGCAAGGCACTAATGAGAAGCAAGAAGAGACCATAAAATTTAGTTTACTACCAACTCTACCTGGACAGGTAATATTTCTTCCTTTAGAATACCCTGTACCCATATTAATAAAGTGCTCCATGATGACTGCTCTTTGGAAATTTAGGGGCGGTCACTTAAAACTTAGAATGAACAAGCAGACTACATAATCAAAGTCAATACAATTAATAAAGTCTTATGTAGGTCGACCACTTCAGTCATCACTCATAAACCGAATAACTTTCTAACCATACTGGTTAGTCCAGAGCCTCCGTCCTTTGCTCCAGACTCTGCCCACCAGCTATGGCCACCTGAACATTTGACAGGCATGGCAAACTCTAGGTGGCCAAAGAAACTCCTGATCTTACATCATTAACCTGTGCTGCCTACAAAATTGTCTCATCTGTTGAAACCACCTATGTTTACCCAGTTGTTGGAGCCAGAAACCTGGGGGGACATCAACTTCTTCCTTTCCCTAACTCCTCCCATCCAATTACCAAGCCCTGTTATTTCCTATCTTCTAACCATCTTAGATCCTTCCAGATTTCACCATGGAAGGATTGCTAAACTGGTTCCAGCATGTCTCTCTAAACTCATCTACTGCAATACCCTCAATTTTCTCATTTTTATGCCAGCCCCCTCTTCTACAAGCACCAATATGTGTGATTTAAACTTTAATACTGCTCCTATTTCCAACAAAGGGAGTTTTTTAAAAAAGAATTTGCTGGGGGCACATGGGTGGCTCAGTCAGTTGAGCATACGACTCTTGATTTCAGCTCAGGTCATGATTCCAAGGTCGTGGGATGGAGTCCTGCATCTGGCTCAGCACCGAGTATGGAGGCTGCTCAAGATTCTCTCTCTCTCCCTCTACCCCTCACCCTTGCTTTCTAAAATAAATAAGCTAATTTTAAAAAAGAATTTTCTGATAATCCCCGTATTCTAACAAAAGAATTATTCTCATCTGTGCATTAACTCTATCTTCTCTATGTGCTACACCTTCTATAGTTTCAGGCATAGTCGATATTCACTTTGATTTCTTTGGTCACTTAATATTTGATACATGAAATGTATTTGGGAAACAGTATTATTTATGAAATTGACCAATTTCATGAGTATATGATGCTCCGATGTGCTAATAACCAAAACTGGTTAAACTATAAATAACTGGCATCTATGTTATTTCACAAACAACGTGGTGAAGAATAACTTCGTACTTAAAGAATTTTGTTCCTATTGATTTTTTTTCATATAAACTTTGAGGAGTGGGATCACAGATTCAAACTCCTACAACTAATTGTTGTATGAGGCAATCCTGGCACAGGGGGTCATGGGGCAGTTCCCCTGTAATACTTTCTGGGTTCCAATTCTAGCTCCACCATTTGTTGTGTGACTTTAGACAAGTTATTTAATCTCTGTGACTCAATCTCCTACAAAATGTGAGTGATAACTGAATTTTCTCTGGCAGAGTTGTCACAAGGATTACATGACAACACATGACAAGCTCTCAGAACTATACTTCACGTATATCAAGTGTTCCATAAATGCATGCTGGTTATATTAAATACTAACCTGATCTTTTTGGAAATATATATATAATATACATAATATATATTAACATATATAAACATATAAATATATATGTATATTATATATATTTATATGTTTATATATAATATACATTTACATATATACATATACATATATATGTGTATATATATATATATATATATATATATATATATATAACCAAAAAGATCAGGTTAGTATTTAATAAAACCAGTAGGATAACCCATATCAGTTTTACTGCAACTTTATCACCAAAAGACATTAACACCTTTTTTGGTGGTTCTTATTTAATGAGTAGGTATCCAGTGATATCTTAGGACACTTTTTTTTTAAGCCAGAGGCAGTGGACACCTGAAACTAAAATTACATTGTATGTTAACTAACTGGAACGTATTTTATTTTTTTTAAGTTTACTTATTTTGAGAGAGAGAGAAAGAGGGAGCACAAATGGAGGAGGAGGGAAGAGGAGGGAAGAGAGAGAGAATCAAAAGCAGGCTCTGCACCACCAGTGCAGATCCTGATGTGGGGCTCGAACTCAGGAACTGTGAGATCATGACCTAAGCCAAAACCAAGAGACAGTCATTTAACCAACTGAGCCACCCAGGCATCCCTTGACTAACTGGAATTTAAATAAAAACTTAAGAAAAATTTAAATGTACAAAAATTTTAAAAATAAAATAAATAAATAAATGTCAGAGAGAAAAACAGTTGTTCCTCAAGTAAATTTAAATATCTTAAATGAGGGGCAGCTGGGTCAATCAGTAAAGCATGCAACTCTTGATCTCAGGGTTGTGGGTTCAAACCCCACACTAGACATAGAGTCTACTTAGGAAGAAAAAAAGACAAAAGAAAAAAATTAATTGCTCAGATGAAATAGGTTTGGAGATCTTTACTTCTTTATTCTTAACTATTATATATGTACTCTGGCCAAATACATTACCAGTTCAGTTTTTTTATAAAAACCTGCCTTTTTTCTTCTAATAATGATCAGCAAGCAACATGAAAAAAGGCAGAAAATGATGGGTGGTAATCCCACAATTGACAACTTATCTCAGTAGACTTAATCTATTTATTCTTGGTATAGTAGCCAGAGATCATTCTCAAAGGAAATTATGGAGAAAATATCCAAAATTGGCCACTATGCAGTTCATACCAGCCCTTGTCAAAAAGATCCTAATTGGAAGATAGACATGAACTCGGAGAGATGATTTCTACAGTGCATGTGATAGCTTTGGATATTTGTTACATCTTTAAAAATAACAGCACATAAAAAGGCAGATTTTGACTATGTTGAAGGAAAAAAGTATGATTATTAAACTCTAAGTCAAAAATAAGCACAAATATCTAACTGCTAAGAAACCAACAAAACCAATGTCATGAATGAACTCGAGCAGAAACCCAACAAGGTCTGAGTTCCAGTCCTTCCTGTACCACAAATGTGATACCTAGAGAAATGCCTTTCAAACTGTAGGTCAGGATCCATTAAGGAGTCATTAAGTCAAGCTAGTGATGAGTTTTGTTTTGTTTTTTTAATGATAAAGAATAGAACACCACACAGAATATGAGCAAATATTGCACTGTATGTGTGTGGGCTGGTGCTAATGGTATTTATGTATCTACATTAGATGAAAAAAGTAAAGGTGTTTCCTATTATGGATGATAATATGGACTAATAAAACTGTCTTCTATTCAGTATATTTCTGAAACAAGATTGAAAGCCACAACATAGAATCAGTCAATTTCTGTGAAGATGCTTCCTCATCCCTTAAATGGAACTTACCATTCTGTTTCAGAGACTATACCCAAACAAAGTAACTTCACTGTATTTTTTTCAACTATAAAACATGGTATTAATATGTTATGGTTATGGAATTTTGGTTGGGTTTCCTTAGAGTTTGATGTTACTCTGCCATATATGCTTGCAGCATCAAGTCACTATGCTAGAAATCCAGACATCCAAAGATAATTCTGAAAATGTGGTCTCCTTAAGAGTAGAGTTGGAGACCAGAAAGTCTAAAATTTCTCAAAATCTGTATAATCTCCTTTGCAGTATCTACCATACCACCTCTGGGTGGCGCAGGGGGTGGGGGGGGGAGGGGTTGGGAAAGAGAAAAAAAAAACAAGAATAAAGAGAGGAAAGGCAGCACCTCTGTGTTTCTAGGGCCTCGTGAAATAATCTTCACTTAGTAGAATGACCAGAAGAGGGAAACATGTGTATATGCCATTCCCACAGCCGGCCGCCAGCTCAAGGACATCAGCTGCCATCCTGCTGCCTGCACAGCTCTTCAATGGTACTTGGCCTACGGATATCAATCACTCCTCTTCACCTTCCATTTAAGTGTAGAATCCTGGGGACACCTGGGTGGCTCAGTCGGTTAAGCAACCAAATCTTGATTTCAGCTCAGGTCACATCTCATGATTCAGGAGTTCGAGCCCCACAGCTGGAGATTCTCCTTCTCTCTCTGCCCTTCCCGCCACCCTCAAAAAAATTAATTAAAAAAAAAAAATAGAATCCTGTGCCAGACTCTAAATGTCACAATTTCAGGCAGCATATCATTATTTATCCATACATGTTACGTGGATACACCATGGTACCACAAAGAGGAAACATTTTAAGACACTAATACCTAAGAAACTGAAAACAGCTAAGAAGACAGGACACTCACTCCAACTCTTCCACACAAGCTACCATTAAAGCACCCATTTCAAGGAAAAGGTATCATAAAGATCCCATATAATAATAGAAGGTATCGCTTCCTCTAAAATAGAGCTTTAAAAAGGAATGGGATTCCTACTTGAATGAGAGCAGAACACTTCAAGAGAAATGGAGGACAGGAATTCTTTTGAGGACTCGATGACACAAGTACTAAATACGTCATTTTTAAAATGACACTCATAACCTTCAGATCAGCTTGTTCTGAGTTTTGCTTCTTGTCAGGCTCATGAATTTTCTGCACTGATCAATCCAGCACATAATCTCCCTCTAAGCTTAACCAGGCGCACACATGTAAAACATCTGGCTGGGGTTGAGAGGTGCAGTTTGCAGCTTAGTGAGATATGCCAGCTCACCTGGGAACCCTGTGCAGAAATGGCTGCTGAATAAACGAACACAGAAATATATATGCAACAGTCCTAGCATAACTTTCTCTGTGACTAATTCCCACCCCTTTAAGGGAGGAAAGGGAGGGATGTCTGATGAGGGCATGCGGGAAGCAGGTAGTGATCATAAGGAAATTTGTGAGGGGGCTACCAAGAACGTTTTTGGCACTGCGCGTGGAGTTCTTACTAGAGAGAGAAAATCAAACAGATTGAAAAATGAACAACCAGCACCTTGGTTCTGGCAGCCTGCCAGGTAGCTTTTGCTTACCTTTGATCCTGGTTAAAAACCATGCGGGATGTGTCACAACAGAAGTGTCTTTCTTTATAACAATCTCTACACCATAGAGGTATCTTTCTAACCAAAGGACACATTTGTTTGGAAGAGCTCTAAAGAATATCGGGAAGGAACTTGATCTCATTTGACCAAGAGGCTGGGACTCAGAAACGTTAAGTGACTTACCTAAGGTCACCCAGCTGGCAGCACTGTCTAGCTCTGGGCCAAGAGCTACCCAGAATTTCCCAAGATAAAATATGTGTGCCTACTAATATGTTTTTAAAGAGACAAGGTCTCCTCTCCCTCAGGAGTACAGCTTTATCACTATATCTTCTAATTCCCTAGAATCAGAACACTTTGGTATAAAATTAAGCAGACATTGTTTTAAAACCATCCACCAATTGGGCGGGGAGGGTGCCCACATGTCAGGTTTGAAAAGGAATTTCTATCTCTGATACATCTTACTACCGCATGACATTTAAGAAAGTTTACCCATATTTACAATGTTGCTTGAAACTGAAACATAAAGACACATAATTATCTCATATATAATTGATGGTGGATAAGCATCATTGGAAAAATATACAATTTGCATTAAAACTTCAGGTATTCCAAGTTACAAAGACTAATTTATTTCATAGAATGAGGAATTACATTACTACTACACCTGATATCAGCCAAACATTTGTGTCTATAAAGTATCTTTTCTTTCGAATTTATAAAAACTAGAAAAGAAAGCACATGCACTAACCAAGGTTTAAAAAAAAACAAAAAACTTGCAGCATAGACAGCTACAAATAGTGCTCTCCATGGTGAGAAATAAAGTCCACACTTAAGCATCCTAGCAAAATTTTCACCACACACACACACACACACACACACACACACACACAAATGCACACGCTTAACAGATGGATTCTAAAAAACAGCTAAGCATTCCATAAGCCAAATGCTCAAAAATTAATAATAAAAGATGGTTAACATTCCTGTATGTGTGATATTGTATAAATGAGCAGACCCACCTCTGTCCTCACTTCTCATCTCAACCTCCTTTTCCCAACGCTGAGCTCACCCTCCCATCTCCCCCTACTCTGCAACCAAATTACAACCACCCAAAAGCAAGGTGTCTGCTGCAGCCCAAAACATTTGACCGATAATATCCGGTTTGCCATTCCAGGAAATCCCAGAGTGTGTTTTAAGCCTCTGCCCAAGGCTTATAAAGAAAGGCGAGAGAAAAACTAATCAATACCAGCACCCAGCTGTGACCTGGCACATAAAGAAATCAAGAAAATAAATCCCATCCATAATCTGTATAATTTAACACTTGGAAGAAAGCAACATCTGGGATCGACTCCAAGCGGGACAGTGTTGCTGGATGGGTCTGTGTTTCTTCCAATGAGTGTTAAACCCAGTGACAAGGGGACACTCCAGTTCCTCACCATTTCAGCAAAGGCAATGTCTTTCCCAGCAAGGGTTAATCTACCCAAAAAGGTGGGGGAGAGTGGACAGAAGGAAAATAACAACCACCAACATCTACTCCTTGCCAGGACAGTGCCTAGCAAAGGTTCCCATCACACTTTCAAGAGAGGGAAGGCTGGAACCCCTTCCCAAAGGTGGGTCCAGGACAAACTATTGTCTTGCTGAACAGTCACAAACAGAAAGAAAGCTCATTAGCTTTCATCGACTTTGTTTAATCTTACAGTCCTTTCAGTGGACTCCAAAGTCCTATCCCCATGCAAAGTTTAAAAAAAAAAAATCTCGTATGACTAAGATTCCCTGGAAAGGCTTTCCACATTGTCTAAATTACAGGGAAATTAATTTAGAACAGAAGCAGATACCTACACATCGTCTAAATCACTAGATCTGTACCCAATTAAAAAAAGAAAAAGTACACCAATCAGCAGAACGGGGCATTATAGGGAATAAAGACTGTTAGTAAAATCCAAAATGCTTTCTCCCTGTTAAACCTTCTGAGAGGTTATAATTGCATTTGGCCGCTGCAGGCTTGTCAGAGAGCCTGGCTTCTTAATAGCCACAACCTTAAAAGGAGTAACTGTCAAGGGGCGACCCAGCTGAAATCAAACAACAAAAACAGGAACTGTAATCAGCCTGAAATGGGAGGAGGGAAAGGAAGGGAGACTCCTGTATTCATCAGTCAACATTAATGTCCTTTGTTGTTCACCTTTGCACAGAACAGCGAGCATTACCCTGTTCCTTCTCCTCCGAAAGCCAGTGTCAGGGTAGTGCTTTCCTAAAAGCTGTCTCCTCGCCTCGAAGACCCAAGGCTTTCTGATTTCCCCTTCCCCATTATCACTCCACAGCTGTCCTCCACCAACCCCCAACGCTCTTACCCCGGGCCGAGAGGGTGGCCAGAAGTAAAAGCATTGCTGAAATACCCGTTCCCCTCCAAAGACCAAAGAGGCGCAGATGTTGAAATTTACCAATCCCCCCAGCCCCTAAACACTCACACCCCATAAACCCGGGATAGGAGGGAGGAAGGAAGCTAGGGTCAGGCTCGGTCTGTCAGAGCGGCTCCTTTGAGGACAGTGCCACATTCCGCACTCCGGGAATGTCGAAGGGAGCCGGAGGGAAGGTTTTGCGCCCCCCTCCCCTTCTGTTTTGGGGGTGTTCTCTCTGCGCAGTACTTGTTGTCTCTCTCTCCACCCCAGGGAATCGTTGCAGCCCACTGCCCTCTTTGGGGAAGAAAGATAAGGAGGGAGAGGAGCGGAACGCCGTTCACCCTCCTCTTCAACTTGACTCACACACGCCCCGTCGCCACTCCAAACTCCGCAGGCAGAGCCCGCAGCAGGAGGGCTGGCCGCGCGCTCCCCCAGCCGTCCCGGCACTCCGGGAGCCGGTGCGGGGAGCACCGATGGGGCGGTGAAGGGCGAGACCCCAGCGCATACCCCACTGCCCGGAGCCGGCTCGGCAAAGCCCCAAACCTGCAGCGCGATGCCAGGATTAGGCATTTCCAGCCCGGCAGAGCGAGAGGGGCGCAGGGGCAAGGACGCGAAATGCGCACCCGCTCGGGCCAGAGCGGAATAAAAGTTCGCCCCGCGGAGACTTACCCACGCCGTATTTCTCGTGCTCCGTAGGTATCCACATGGCTAAAGGGGGGTCCGGGGTCTTCCGGCTTTGTAATCCCCGCGCCTTCTCCGTCTCACAACAATGCACAGCTCCCGAGTAGCGGCTGCAACGCTGAAGCCCCGCGGCTCCGCTCGGGCTGTGAGCGCTAAGCAAGGTCTGCGCTGGAGGCTCCCGAGCCCGGCGGTGACACCGCTCCGCTGAGGGTGCGCCGCCCGCCGCTCTCCCGGCGGCGGCTGCTCACAGTCCTCCGACGCGCTCTTGGGGACCCGGCGGCGCAGTCATTGTTCTGATTCACTGAACTAAGCTACAAGCCAGGGTACTCTCCGGCGCACCCCCGCCCGCCAGCGCCTCTTCCAGCCCTCCCTGTCCCAGAGTCCCCACAGCACGCTGGGAATTGTAGTTCTGGGCCGCTCCATCCCGGAAGGGGGCGTGGCATCAGCGGTTGGGGGCGGGGATTAGGCGCCGCTCTCCGTGTTCTATTGGCCTAGAACGTGATGGCGAGGCGTGGACGTGGAGGAACCCCGCGGTGATGGGGGGGTTCGCCTCCAGTCGCGTTTCCATTGGTTCCGGGCTCGCCCAGCTGCCCTCCCTTTTCTCGTCTGCCTTGTAATGGCTGCTCCCGAGACCCAGGGGGCTGCTGCCCGAGGGGAGGAGGACTGCAAGAGCAACCATAGCGAATCTGGGAGTGTCAGTTATGTGGGTGAGTACGGTTCCACTGAACCGTAAGTGGTCTTTTTCCCTCTCTCTCCGATCAGGATTGCAGCTGACCGCCAGGCAAACCCCAGGAGCCTGCCAGCTCTAAAGCCACCTGAGCGCCAGGGATCCATGGGAGGGGCCCAGCGGGGCGGTGTGGGGTCGGAAGCGGATACTTGGTGACGGCTGTCTGGGTAGGGAAAAGAAAATGGGATGGAATGGGCTTCCCGGCGACCAGAGAAGCTCCCTGAGCGTTTTTCTTCGGTTTGGAGCTCCCAGGTTTGCGCTTGCTGCCGGGTGGGTGTGTGTCAAGTCACGTTCGCGCATGTGTGATTGTAACTCCGATATTAGCTCTCTCCTCTCCGGTATCCTGCCTCCGCCTCGGTTTGCTTGGTTTGGCCTCGGGAGATATATTTTACTTGTATTCAGGCGGTTTTCCGGTTGCAGATTGGTCACTTCTCTCCACTCTACAGATTTATTCGATTGCTGGCAAGAGCGGCATCTGAAGAGAAAGTATCTCTCACAGCCTCTTTGGTAGCTCTTGACCGCCCCAGGCGATCGCCAGGATTGAATGTGGACCCAGGCTGAGTTCTTCGAGAAAGAGGAAAGGAAATGGTATTTTGCAGTCATGGCTTCAGAGAAAATTTGAAGGTGGTTATGAAAATCATCGCAACTACTTTGACGCTACTTGTCTTTGAAGTTGCCCTCTGATCCACTGTAGAGATTATAAACCAAACTTTGAAAGCTGCCAGGGGGATTGATTGTCTTGAGGATGCCTAGGCCTATTCGTTTACCTTTAGTGCATCTATCCCCGCCCGCCTCCCTTCTTTTTTGTCTTGTGTAATTTAACACAAGTTGTCTTTTTCTTTTTTTTTTTTTTTTTTAATGTTAATTTATTTTTGAGAGAGAGAGAGCACCAACAGGGGAGGGGCAGAAAGAGAAACACAGAACTGGCTCCAGGCTCCCAGCTGTGAGCACAGAGCCTGACACGGGGGTTCGAACTCGCCAACCTTGAGATCATGACCTGAGCTGAAGTTGGACGCTTCACCCACCAAGTCACCCAGGTGCCCCAACAAGTTGTCTTTTTCTATTTGACATGGTTTGGGGGCTTAAAGTTTCTCTGGCCTTATTTGAGATTTTTTTGGTTATTTTGTTTTTGTTTTCACGATTAAATTGACATTTAGTTTTGAGTTTTTATCTCAGCACAGAGATAAAGTGCAGTCTCCTCCCACTGCCCATCAGTGGAACTACCTATCTCTGAAATTATTTTAATACCTCTACCAAAGAAATCTTTGATAGGCTCCTGACTTGAAATACTTAAGCCCACACCTGACCATTTCATTTGGGGGCTCTTATTTGGTGGTAAGATACTATTAAGGTTTTCCAGATTCTCAAAGTTCAGAGGGCTCCCTGTTTAACATTTAAAGATGAAATCCTTGGTGAATTTATCCCACAGATTAACTCATAAAAAGGAAAATTGGGAGTTTCTTCCAAAAACACTGTTGGACAATTAGATATCATTAGTTATTTAAAATTATGAATTTTTTCATTATAAATATTTGAAGCCATTCAGAGGTGTGTAAGTTAAATGAAAGTTCCTCCACCACACAGTCCATTCCCAAAATAATGACTGTTAAAAGTTTGTTGTGTGTTCTTTCTGACATATTCCTAGATGACACACATCTGTATTGTTTTGATTTTGAAAAATAAAAAGAGATCATTGTATGTAAGCTCAAAGATCTGCACCCCCCCTCTCTCCCAATGATCTGTATATTTCTTCCATGTCAGTATATTTGTTGCTTCTTTCTTTTTAAAGACTACCAGTTGTATTCCATAATACAAATGTACCGTACTCTAACCATTCCTCTATTAATGAACATGTACTGTGGCTTTAGTTTTTCAGTAATTTATAGTGAGCAACTTCATATACATATCCTTCCCCTTTGGCAAAGAACGAATTTCTTGAGGAATTGCAGGATCAAAGGTAACACAGGTTTAAAATTTTAATAGATACCAGATTTTTCCCTTTGAAAGACGTCAGCATACACTCCTATTAGTAATATATAAATGTCCTTTCCCTTGTGCTTACCTACAGTGAGAAAATCATTAATCAAGGGCCAATATTTAAATGACTATTGGATTGAATTAAGTAAATGCTATAAAGCATAATTCTAGGTTCCAATTTCTTTTCGACGACAGTATGGAGCAGCAATGAATTTGAAGTATTTGTAACAAAAAAATTCCTCACTGTGGTTCATAATTGACAAGTATTCTCGCTAATTGTTATCAGTCAATGGGAGAGCTAATGGTTGAGTTTTATGTCTTTCTTGTAAGGCTGTCACTAAAAATCCCCTTAATAATCTATGTATTATTCTGTAACTTTATCTAAATTGTTTTCAAAGCCTGCAAAGTGTGATACAAATTTCGGCTGGAAACAATGATACTGAAATTATATTCATATTTTTTTGTTAAGCATTTACTTAGGTTCTCAAAAATATCTTTCCCTGTAAAATCATTAATTTCCTGAAAACTGCCTTTTTTAGGAGGTTTCACTATGGTTCTAATTAAAATATCAACCTGTGTACTTAATATCCTGGAGCAGAAGAGTTCTGCTAGAATGAATCTCTGAGTGGTGTGCAGGCAGGGATAGCACCTTACCTGAGATCTGAGGCTCCGTCCCTCACCAGGAAAGCCCCCGATCTTGCACAACACTGCTTTGCATACATTTGAACTGTAACTGGGATTTCATATTGTCCTCTAAAGTTTACAACAGACGGTAAATGGACTCAATTTCTCACACTTTGGGATGTATTACTGGTATTTTTTCTTTTGCTGTTTTTAGTTAGAGGCAGTAAGATAGTACATATAGTTTATTAATTGACAATACTTCTAGGAAATGTTTGAGACGGAGGTGATTTGTGACAGGGTTAACCTGTGCATCCATATTACAGTCTGCCAGAGTTAACTTTTTTCCCTGCAAATGCATGCTCAGTAGATGACAATCATGGGAATGCTACTTTGGATTTAGAATGTGTTTCCTCTGGAGACCTTGTTAACGCATTTGCAGTATCTCTAGAAGGAATGGGGGTAGCGGGTGGTGTCAACTCCTCATTCTTATATTTGCTATTTCGATAGGTAGCATCAAGCCTTAGCTAGAAACCTAGGGAGCATCCTTGATTCCTATCTTGCCCTCAGGTCCTGAACCTGACCAGTTACTAGGTCTTATTTTTCGGTGCCTGAAATAATCTTTTGAATTTGTTCTTTCTCTTCATCTCTTTAGCCACTCTTCTATTTCTAACCCTCACCATTGCTGCTGAGTTACCGTGACCCCCATCCTCCAAACTGTGTTCTTGGGGACCAGAACTTTGACATGTTTGCTTTTGTCTACCCAAGCCTGTCTTGGAACCCTGTCAGTGTTTAATCATTGTTTAACAAGAAATGAATTCTAGCCTGGATGATTGCAAAACCTTCCTGTTGATCTCACATACTCTTGACTTTTGCCTCCTTAAATGCATATTCCAAAACACAAATGTATGAATGCGTCTTCACTTCAAATCTTCAGTGTGGCTCTAATGCTTATGTAATGAGATCTCAATTCTCTGCATAGCATTTAAGATCCTAATCTACTTTTCCAGCCTCATCTTCAGTCACCCTGCTTTCCTTCCCACATCTTCATTATCACACTTACCATAGCAGACTGTAGTTATTTATTGGTAGCTTTGTCTACCCTGGTAGACTGTGAACTTCTTGAGGGTAAGAGTTGTCTTATTTTACTTTTATGCCAGTGCTTATCAGAGTTGCATGAAGTGAACACTCCAGCAGTTTAATGGTTAAAATGTATCTGAAATTTGTTCAGAGTACTTCGAATGGCAGCTATTTTACGCAGAGGAATTGAAATCAAGTAAAAAACTGAGTATATGTTAGGTTTATGAAAGTTATGCACCCCAACTAGAAAATGCAGAATATATCATCATGAAGATGATATGTTGTCACAGGTAGTCATAATTAGCCTTTTGACATAACTTTGCAGTCATCTTCTTCTTCTTTTCTTTTTTTTTTTTCTTTTCTTAATGTTCATCCATTTTTGAGAGAGAGAGCACAAGCAGGGAAAAGGCAGAGAGGGAGACACAGAATCCAAAGCAGGCCCCAGGCTCCAGGCTGTCAGCACAGAGCCCAACACAAGGCTCAAACCCACAAAATGTGAGATCATGACCTGAGCCACCCAGGTGCCCTTCCAGTCTTTTTTTAAGTAAAGTATTAGTGGTGTATGGATAATGATTAAATTAAAAAAATACTTTACATCTGTCCTTTATAACCTTGAACCCATAACTTAATGAACTGCTGCATAGACCTTGAAATTGGTGTCCCATCATCTGCATGGCAGTTATCTGGTTTTCCACAGTTTGTCATCTTATTTCTAGCATTAATGCTTAAATCCAGTCTCCTACATTTGACAAGACAGTGGAGAGAGAACTAGACCCTATCTTGGAAAAACTGTATTTAAATGTCAATTCTGGTATTTATCAGTTGTGTGTGACTATTGCCTATGCTGCTACATTTATGAAAATATAATACCTACCTTGCAGAGTTGTGATTATTTCATTCAATTATGTATTTATGACATGCCAGCACATTTCCCTTTAGCAGCTTGGAATTGAGTAACTATTAGTTGTTTTCAATATAAAGATATGCCTGAATGAACAATGAAACTGCCTGCTTTCTGATTCTGTATTTACTTAGGAAGCAGTCTGAATTGTGGTGTAACCGGGGAGAAGCTTAGGAATGTGTTGGTGATACCTGTTTAGGCTGCCCTTGCATTCCCGGGAGTTGTCAGGGTGTCTGCTTGTGCTCTGTACTAGTATTGCAACTATGCTCTCTGAAAGCCTTTTATATTATCTTCATACCCTTTCTCACCCCTACCCCGTGCTGCCCCCTTACCCCCAGCTCCCTAAACACACACCCACGTTCAGAGTCAGCAAGAAGCTCAGATAATCTTGCATACTGGGATGGCCTTGCAAGGTACAAGCTGGAGAATGTCACGGAAGAAAAAGAATTATAGAAACCTCCTTCAGAACATCCTTTATTTTCCTATAAAAATATTTGGGAACTAGCTTAGCTTGCAGGATATTAAGAGGAAATTATAAAAGAAGATATTATAATAATGATGCTGCTAATATTTGTTGAATAGTAACTGTGCCAAGTACTGTTTCAAATGCTTTCACAAGTCTTAGGTCATTTCATCCTCACAACATCCCTGAAGTGGATACTTGTATATTCCCCTTTCCATTTACAACTAGTGCAAGAAACTGGTACAAGAGTGACTTGCACAAGGACACACAGCAACAGAAACAGAACTTTTATCCTACTTACTGTTATAATGATGTCTCATAGCAACTACATTCCATTGGATAACGTCTGAAACAAACTTCCCTTAGACCTAATTATGTTCCAATGCTAATGTTCCTATAGGAAGGCAATGTGCTATAGGAAAAAGAGGATGTGTGTACATATTGAAGTCAGACCAATGTAAGATCAAATCCTGGTTACTTACCAGCCATAGACAAGGTAATCAGCCTCTGAACCTCAGTTTCTCATGTGTAAAATGGGTAAAATCCTATCTGTCTTGCTGGAATGTTGAAATGATGAGTGAGATGATGATACAGTAGCCTGGTCTTAAATAAATGGTGACTCATTTCAGACACAGGTATGGGCACATCGTTGGCACGTGTGCCACAGGTGATACAGGTGATGATTTTGAGTGCTACAACCTTATTGTGTTCTATTTCATGACCAGGTTTCTGTTGAGGGATTACTTGGACTATCAGACATAGAATTTACATACGCTTCTCATTATGTTGACAAAGACCTTCCATTCGTGCAAAAGAACAGTGCTGTCCTCCTCCACAACACATACCCATACACTTCCCATCTTGAACAATTGAAGATAATATCGATCAGATTCACGTAATAAAAATTATACTGTCTCCTACACATAAATCCATGAGTAAATAGATACAAAATAGTATACTGCCATCTCCAATGATTGAATCTTTAAATGTTACTGTTACCTGTTCTTGGGGAACTTTGCCATAGAGTTGGGGTTCAGTTTTGCTATGATTTATTTAATAAACTCCAAATGGATTGGTATTTCACTGAAGGCATCTTAACAAATTGCTGTCTCTTCCTGAAATGTATGTTTCCACTGACCTCATTGACCTAAACGTGAGCAGGGCAGCTTTTTCCAAAAGTGGAGATGGATTTGACCACTCTTGTGCCTTTGTTTACAACTCAGCCACTACTCTTTGTGCCTGTGTCATTTGTTTGTAAGTTAGTCAGCTGAAGTTGGGTGCCATCTTAGCTCTAGGAACCAAGTAAAGTTTCTAAAATTAAACAGGATTTAAACCTTTGCTTCCTTTTGGGGAAGAGGTATCAACAGTTGAGAAGTGGTAGAATATTTCAACTGGTATAAGTCAATGTGGGATACTGTTGGGCTTTTCCCATGTTTTCGTACCTTTGAATTAATACATTGAGTAAAAATGTGTGGGAGGAAAAACTGGATTCGAAGTCTGAAATATTGGATTCTGATTGTGAATTTGCTGCTTTGTAGCACTATGAACATGCAGAAAATTATTGAACCTCTGAGTCTCCCATTTCATCATAAAAATGCTGCAGTTAAATTTAAAAAACAGACAAAAATGCTGCAGTTAAGTCCTACCTTTTTGGGAGGTTGAGTGAAGCAGTGAATATAGGGAGGAGCGAAGCAGTTGCTGAGGATGTATCATAAGAAGCTGTGGCGGGTCTTTGGAATTGGAAAAAAGTGGATTCAGAAGTAAATGCCAGTTACAACCTGTGTGACCTTGCACAGGTTGTTTAAGCTCATTATTATTATGACAACTGCTACTAGAAAAGTCTAGACATAACTTTTAAATAATTACAAACTAATCAACATTACAGTTTGAATTGAGACATACTCCTGATTTTATTATATGGAAGCCTTTAAGGATAAGGACTGTCACATACACCTTGGTGTCACTACATCTTCTACAGTGCCACACTGTGATGGCACTTGGTGTTGGTTGAGTGGTGACTGGGTCCCATGCAGCACAAATGAGGAAGAGCCCCTGGCTGTATCTATGGGAACATTTCAATGTAGTTGGTGGGGCTTTGCAATTATATTTTATCAGAGCTAATTGGAGAGGCCTTTCTGTTTCCATGTCACACTGTGGGAAGAAGTTGATGCATTTCAATCTGCAGTTTGTTTGTATTGACTGAGGAGCTGAAAGCTTTTAAATGTGTTTATTTTTAACAGAAAGGAAATGCCTGTTCTGACTCCTGGTTTCCCTAACACTGTCCTCATGTCATGCTTTTTCTTAACTGAAAGACGAATCTTCCCCCAAGTAATTATAGAGACCCTGCCTTATAAAAAATGTTTTAGTGTTTTTATCCAAAAACTTAGAGCAATTTGTTTTTTAAGCGAAGGACCTCAGCATTGTAATTGTGGTTATTTATTTAACACAATCTTCTGTTATGTAACAAGCTGCTATTCACCAGTAATAGCCAATTAGAAAAGAGAATATCTTGTACTACTAAATGCAATTATCATTATAAAGCAATTAATAGCAAGAACTGTTGTTGAACAGTAACACAACATCAATCAAGCTCTCTTTGTTAAAGCACCATACATCTAATTTCCACAAATGGAGGAGGGCAGGGGTAGGAAAAAAAGATGAAAAAGAGTCTGGAAGCTTATTGGAATTTTTTAAAAACCAGTTTGTGAATGATTTTTGAAAGCTTTATAAGTATGCACCCACATGAAGGAAAGTAATGCTAATAACCTACTAAGACTGGGATTTTTTTCTAGCAGCAGTGATCAGAGATAGTATTGTTTCATGGAAAGCTCACTAGACAAGGAGGCAGAGACCTGAGTTTTAATCCTACTTCTGCCTCTAACTCTCTAATTTTAGAGAAGTTATTTGCACTCATGGTTTGTAATGAGTAATTCATGAGATAATTCATTTATATTAGCATCCTTTCAACTGCATCTTTCAAATATCAATAAAAGAAAGAGAAGGTAGGTGTAGCTAGGGAACCCAGTTACACATATCCTAGAGTCTGTGTAAAAAAGAAATATATCTGGATATTCCCTTAAGATCTCATTGCACACGTGAGTTAACCAGATATATTAATGTAGAAAATTTGTGGAGAACCACTGCAATCGATGACTTCTAGGGTCTCTACTCCAAGAGAGTATGGCTAGATCATTAGGACACATCCCATCTCATTCTCTCCCCTCTCCTTTCCATTTTTGTGAATCTAAAAGAGCTATTTTTTAAATGTTTTATTTATTTTTGAGAGAGAGAGTGTGACTAGGGGAGGGGCAGAGAGAAAGGGAGACAGGATCCAAAGTGGGCTCTGCACTGAGAGCTAAGAGCCTGATGCAGGGCTTGAACTCATGAACTGTGAGATCATGACCTGAGCCAAAGACAGACGCTCAACTGACTGAGCCACCCAGGTGCCTCTAAAAGAGCTATTAATAGTACTGAGACTTAATTCTGAAAATTTTATTAAGCATATGTGCAAGCTTCTTCTAAATGCTGTAGATATACAGTGATGAAAACAAGATAGCTCTTGTCATTGAGGCTCTTACAGCTTAATAGGGAAGATATAAGAAACACATCAATAACTATAGGGGCACCTGGGTTGCTCAGTCGGTTGAGCGTCCGACTTTGGCTCAGGTCATGATCTCACGGTTCATGGGTTCAAGCTCCACATCGGGCTTTGGGCTGGCAGCTCAGAGCCTGCTTCGGATTCCGTCTCCCTCTTGGTTTGCCCCTCACTCCCCCCCCCCTCAAAAATAAACAAACATTTTTAAAAGCACATAAATAATTATTTGACAAGGTAGAAAATGTTAAGGACCATCAGAGTGATCAAGATGGAGTTGAGTCAGAAAGAGATTAAGCCCAGCAGATGGTACTATGTCTTGAAGTTGAGTAAGATTTGGACATAAAGAAGGAAGAGCATTTATCACATGCTTAGGCAAAGGGAGGGAGTACAATAGAAAAACTAAGGGCATGTATGGCAGATAACAAGTCAGTTCTTTTTGCCTGGAGAGAATAGTAGGTAAATAGGAGCAGTGAAAAGAAGTTTGAAAAGGCAAGTTCAAACTGGATCATTTACTCTCAGACATTAGATCCTGACTCTGCAGTCTTGAGGGAAGAGAATGACAAGATCAAAGTTCAGTCAGGTTAACAATGTACTGAAGAGTGCAGGATGAGTCAGGAAGTGTGGGTATTTGCCAAAGAAACAAGATCATGAAGACTCACACTAGAATTTAATAATATGCCTCTGTTAATGAAGTCAGGTGATAGAAATTCCTGAAACTACAAAAATATGCTGGGACACAGCAGGTGATATATGAAGATTCTACCATTGATAGGTTGAGTGTCCGTTTAGGCCCTGTGATGAGGAAGAGACTGCAGGCAGAGAAGGCCACATAGATGATAAAATAGGCATCAATTAAGTCTAAACGGGTCTAGAACTGTGCTCAATTCCAAATACAAGGAAAGATGGGGATTTTTAGCCAAGGAGCAGGTTGGGGGCAGGGGGGTGGAAAATTACTAAGAGGAAAGATCAGGTGGATTCTGGCTAAACAGACTTAACAAGATTCTTGCTAAAGGCAGGCCAGGGTGAAATATCAGATAATGAGATATGACCTAGAGGATAGTAGAGGATGAGGAACCTCATCAGATAGGGAGAATGGGGGATTCTCTCTAAACTGACTTAGGAGAATTCTTGTAAAACCTGGGCTAGCAAGGCCTAATGAAGAAAAGGATTCAGAGGAGCCTTCAGGAAGCCAGAGTCTGGTTAAGGAGAGAATCTTTATCAGTAGCAAGAACGCAATCACAAATAAACTGGAGTTTAAGGACAAGCCATTAAAAGACCTAAGTTAAAAGGAACATGGATTCTGGATGGAGGTCAGATCAGACAGCTTATGGAATCAGGGCAACCAGTTGAGGACTCAGTTGCTGGAAAAGGTGTGCAAGTTGAGGCTTGGTTCCAAGAAATTAGTCACATGCCCGACAATGACTAGCATGCCAGACCCAGATGGAGATGAGGCCACTGTCTTGAGGTGGTCCCCTGCTGGAGCAGAGCCAAACTGCTAGTGGATTTAGAGACCCCTGCCGTGCTGATTGGCAGTGTTGGCAGAGGCCTAGCTCCAGGCACCTCATTACATTTGCCCATATGGCCACTGAACTCCTAACCCTGAGCTCATTAATCCTGAATAATCAACCAGTTGTAATATAATTCTCAAGTATAAGGTAATAACACCCTTTCTTTCTCATGACCCCTAGATGACATGGAATGTGATGCCCCAGAGAAAGATTCCTGTTCTTGATCTTTTTCCTTGTGAAACATCTTAGAAATTATTGGCAGAACAGATCATGTTAGTAATGTCCCCCCTGTTAATGTGATATTTTTAGGTATCAGTATTTATAGTTGTTTCTATAAATAGCACAATTCTGTTTTCATTACTTGAAACTCCAAACACATCCAGCCATATAAATTTACACATTATTACAGCCTAAATGAATTAAACTTTTAAGTAATGGACTGGAAAAAAATCATTTTTTGTTGTCTTGCTTTTGAGAGATTTCATATAAAATTGTGTTCTCATTGTTTTTATTCATCTATGTGATTGAAGTGGGTGGGGCTAATGTAAATTTAGTATGCTGTTCATGGTTTTAGGGACAATATTTCAGGAGTCCAAAGAATTAATTATAAGACAGAAGAATGTTATAATACCTTTTTACACAAAGAATTTCATGATCAAATAATTTTCAGCTACTTATAGTTTCCTTCAAGACTTTAATGTTGCTAATTTTTGTGACCAAGAGATAAATATTATACTGTCATTTCCCAAATATTTGACCTCACTATCTTTTTCTCAAATAGCACACATTAACATTTCATGGGATACTAGTCTTCCATGGAATTTGATTTGGGAAATGCTAGTCAGGGTCATCTTCCTCTTAAGCAGATCGTATTTATTAAGAGCTTAGACTTCCCAAAGAGTTCATCTGTAAACCTCTTCAAAAAGAGATCAGTCACCCAGTGTATATAATAATAACCATTGTCATTCATTTTTATAGCTTTCCTATTTTACTTCAAGCACTTAATGGGGGGAGGGAGGGAAATAAGCATAGAGTAGTAGGCACAGGATTAAAAAAAAACAAACAAAACAAAACACTATTTGTTCTCCCTCAGGGAGATGTAACATCCTCTAAGGAGCATCCCCTCGCCCCCGTTATATCCAGAAAGCCAGAGTTCTTTTGAAAATGTCTATGGTAGTAATGAAATAAGTATTTATATAAATAAAACTTAGCCCTTGAGCACAATGTGAGAACTCTTCAAATCAGTGTCTTTTGTTTTTTCATATTAGTATCCCTTTCTCAGTACATTTGAACTAAGATTCGAATATTGAACAATGAAAAGGAATGTGTCCCTAAAGTAACCAATTTCTGACCTACTGTTCCAGGGCACTCAAGCCTGTGCTTCTTATTAAGTCAGGTAACCATAGCTATTTAATACATTATTTAAGGTTGTAAAAATTTAATTTACATTCCTCTATCAACTTTCATTGACTTGAAGAATGTAGGTTGGTTGCGATTTTTTTTAATTGCCTATGTGTGGCATCATTGTCAGAAATGTCAGAGTTTCTGAATTACTGTTTATTAATGAAATGATGAATCCAGGCAGCTCTTTGATGTAAAATCCACAAGTGTGATGTAGAGGAATTTTTTAATGAAAGGTTTTCTAAAATAGCTTAGAAATGATTCATTGGACCATTGTTATTCACTTCTAGTTAGCAGTATTCAGAGCCAACTGGCAAATCTCCATTTCTTTAGGATTCTCACTTAAAATGTGATTTCAGAGTAAACTGATTTAGGCAAGCAGCATATAAGTGAAATTGTTCTCTTCGTCTTTCCACCTTTTTCTGAAGTTTCATGTTTGTTGTTACCTCTTGTGATTATACATTAATCAGATTCTGAATTCATCTTATGTATAGAGAGATATCAAAAGTTAGTATAATATTATTAATATTAGCTGATCTTTGGACTCTGCTGTGAAAGTCACACATACTTGTGGAAACTCAAACACACTTTCATATACTTACTGGGCAACATTTTTTTTTTTAAGTTACAGCTTTCATAAGTTACATTTTATAAATATTGTAACCCTCCTTGTAAATGTAAACTCCCTCCCTTTGTCTTTCTGGTTAAGTCCTATTCATATTTAAAATATTAGCTTAAGTGTTGCCTTTTATGTAAAGCCATTCTTGAACCATAGATTGAATTAGCTATATACTTCTTAATCATATAGTTACTTAGGAGAATCCCTTTACCTGCTTCTGGAGAAAGAAATTTTAATTCAAATAGTTCAACTGATATACTTAGTTTTCAAAGGCCGCCTGTAACAAATTACCACAAACTGGGTGGCTTAAAACAACAGAAATTTATTCTGCCACAGTGCTGAAGGCCAGAAAGCTGAAATCAAGATGTCAGCAGGGCCAGGCTCCCTCTGACGGCTCTAAGGGAGAATCTGGCGGCATCAGGGCATTCCTTCGCTTGTGGCAGCATAATTCCAATTTCTGCTTCTGTCTTAATACAGCCTTCTTCCCATGCCTCTTTGTCTTCTCCTTTTCTGTCTCTTAGAAAGACTTCAGTCATTGCACTTAGAGCTTACCCTCATCCAGGATGATCTCATCTCAAGATATTTACCTTAATTGGATCTGTAGAAACCCTTATTCAAGATAAGGTCACAGTCTGAGGTTCCAGGTGAGTATCTCTAGAGTTACCATTCACTCCACTACATATATTGAAGATATTCCCTTATTTCCAGATAGCCTTCTTTCTGATCCAGCCAAGGAGTGTGTGTACAGGTAAGTGCTTGTTTTCAAGTTGGGGAGGAGAGGTCCTCTTTCTCTCTCCGCCTCTCCCTCCCTCTCTCTCTCTCTCTCTCTCTCTAGCACTCTGTAGAACATGGTATCTACTACTGGACTTTATGGACATTGGGACTTATACATTGACTTTGTTCTCATGAATATTAAACTCTTTGTAGAAGGTTACCACCGAGGAATCAGATAGAGCTTATTAAAAATTGGTAGTCTTGGGGCGCCTGGGTGGCGCAGTCGGTTAAGCGTCCGACTTCAGCCAGGTCACGATCTCGCGGTCCGGGAGTTCGAGCCCCGCGTCGGGCTCTGGGCTGATGGCTCAGAGCCTGGAGCCTGTTTCCGATTCTGTGTCTCCCTCTCTCTCTGCCCCTCCCCCGTTCATGCTCTGTCTCTCTCTGTCCCAAAAATAAATAAACGTTGAAAAAAAAAAATTAAAAAAAAAAAATTGGTAGTCTTTTTTATGCTGGGGCTTTTCCATCACTGTTACTTTTTACTTTCCTTATCTTTTATCATTTAGGTACTTCAGATTTTACATAGTACATGCTAAGTCCTTTTGTTGTTAACTGATAGCTATTGTCCTTTGTACATACAGCCCCTGAAATTTGGTCTCTTCCTGAGTTTGAGAGTATAGTGTAGTGCAAAGAACACTAAACTTACAGACAGAAGAATCCAGTTCATGTTTCAGATGGGTGACTTTAAATAAATTATACTGCCTGAACTTCTGTTTTCTTATAACTAACATTGAAATAATAATCTTTCTTATCTGGCAGTTTACTAGTGAGGTGTTTAAGAGATGATTTTTATAAAATGTAAAAGGTTATATGATTAAAGCATTGGTATATTAATATGCTTGAAGTGACCACCTTTGGATTTACTGATTAGTGCCTTTGTATCCTGAGTATGCCTTTAAACTCAGTCACTTACCAGTTAATCTAAATATTTATAGAATACTTGAGCTGGGGTTGACATAGGGATAAATCATTTTGGAAAATGTTTTAAAAGGACACAACTGTGTCCTTCTGTGTTTCTGTCTTCTTTGAGCTTATAGTCTTAGCTGGAGAAGAGACACACATGTCAGTAATTATGCTAAGCTCCCATTAGTGGATAGAGGAATGAATAAACAAAACATTTTCTTGAAAGGGGTGGTCATAGTTGGCTTCATGGAAAAAGTGAGAGAGACCCTAGGCACCTGGGTGGCTCACTCTGTTAAGTGTCCAACTTCGGCTCAGGTCATGATCTCACGGTTTGTGGGCTCGAGCCCTGCATTGGGCCCTGTGCTGGCAGCTCAGAGCCTGGAGCCTGCTTCAGATTCTCTGTCTCCCTCTCTCTCTGCCCCTCCCCAACTCACGCTCTGTCTGTCTCTGTCTCTAAAAAAATAAAAAAACAAGAGAAGTGAGAGAGACCAGAGGACTAGGAAAGACTCTGGCAGGCATGTAGATGGATAGTATACCTGAGCTTATGGGGGGAGGGGGAGGAAGGGCCAGGTGTCATCCAGGGAGACTTCAGAAACTGGTTAAAGCACTCCAGAGTAAAGAGAGAAGTAGTGAGAGATAAAATGGGATTCAAGATTACGTGTCATAACCATCTTAGAAGAACCAAGAAACTGTCCAGTGCTCAGGCCCTTATTTACGAGAATGTGGATGTTTCAAGATTTGGATCTTTGTTCTCCTTCAGGCCAAATGGTCTGCAAAAGCAGTTAGTAGACTGTCCCTAATTAAAAATAAGAGAGCACGCAGACAATTCACCTTACTGATCAAAAAGGGCACTTTTGATCTTCTTAGGCTCTGTGTTTCATCGAGCATTTATTGAACACTAATTATGTGCTGAGTCCTGAAGGCACAGAAAGAACAAGGCACAGGCCCTGCCCTGAAGGAGACACTTGCTACTTAAGAGGAGAATAATGCAGGGGCGCCTGGGTGGCGCAGTCGGTTAAGCGTCCGACTTCAGCCAGGTCACGATCTCGCAGTCCGGGAGTTCGAGCCCCGCGTCAGGCTCTGGGCTGATGGCTCAGAGCCTGGAGCCTGCTTCTGATTCTGTGTCTCCCTCTCTCTCTGCCCCTCCCCCGTTCATGCTCTGTCTCTCTCTGTCCCAAAAATAAATAAACGTTGAAAAAAAAAAAAAATTTAAAAAAAAAAAAAAAAAGAGGAGAATAATGCAGAAGCGCAGTGGAAGAATCACATTGAAGCACTCTGTCATGTGTGCTTCTAACCTATCAGGGAGGTTCGGGTAGGCTTCTCCAGGAGGTGATACGTAGGCCAAGGTCTTTGCCAGGTAAAGTAGACCTTCTTGATAGAGGAAGCTGCATGAGGAAAGGCTTGGAGGTGCCCTATAGGTACATACAGCCTAAAATGATGTGGTGGAGGCAAAGCTGAAGAGGGGGCAGGGCTCTATTAAAAAGGAGTTTGTGTACCTGGCAAAAGAACTTGGATTATCTCCTACGTGATGGGGAGTGTTTTAGGTCAGTGAGTAACATGAATCAGATTTGCTGGATAGGAACGACCTTGTGGCAGTTCTTATGTGACAATGCATACGTAGAGGCAGGACAGAGGCTCTTGTTAATAGTGCATGTTCCTTAAGCAGTTCAAACTGGATGTCAGGGTAAATAAGACTTTCGGAAATGTGTAAACTCTCATGTAACCTTCCGGCTCAAAAGTCAGCTATGATTTCTCTTTGCCTCCAGGAAAAAGCCCAAAATGAGAGTATATCCTCACTCAAGACTCCTCATTGCCTGTCCCCACTAATTTAATCTGCTGTTTTTCAATCACAGATACCTGAGGGTTTTCATTTTTCCTTGCTTGTAACTACTCCTCAGTTGTGAGATCAACATTAGGAGAATAATCAAAAGGGCACAGATGGAGGACTTGAGCCTATTCATTGAGTGCTCACTTGAAATCTGCACTTTTAGGGGTGCCTGGGTGGCTCAGTCGGTTAAGCATCCAACTTCGGCTCAGATCACGATCTCGCAGTTCACAAGTTCAAGTCCCACATTGGGCTCTGTGCTGACAACTCAGAGCCGGGAGCCAGCTCAGATTCTGTGTCTCCTCTCTCTCTCTCTCTGCCCCTCCCCTGCTCACACTCTGTGTCTCTCTCTTAAAAAAAAAAATTTTTTTTAAGAAATCTGCAATTTAAATTTTATTCTCTAGATGAAAGTAATTTTTTGTTATTTTTTTCTTGATTATTTCTAAGAAATTTTTATTTCCAAGAAAAATTATCTTTTCCATAATTAAAAATGGCCATATACCCCTGCATTGCTATATATTTGTTTTGATTCATGGCAGGATACTCATAATTAAGCTCCAGATTTTAATTTTTTTTTTTTTTTTTTTTTGAGAAGAGAGAGAGGGCACCAGTGAGCGAGGGGCAGAGAGAGAGAGGAGGAGAGTGAGAATCCCAGGAAAGGCAGAGAAAAGAGAGGGGGGGGAGGGAGGGATGGAGGGGGAGAAGAGGGTTCACCGGAAGCAGGACTTATGTTTGGTTTTTTTTGTTTGTTTTTTTTACCCGAAGCGGGGCTCGTGCTCACCCAGATGCGAGACTCGAGACTCCAGTTTACCAGACGTAGGACCCGAGCTCATGAACCATGAGATGATGACCTGAGCCAAAGTCAGGTTCTTAATGACTGAGCCACCCAGGCACCCCTTAAGCTCCAGATTTTATTCCAGTCTTCTAAGAATTTTCAAACAAGACCCCGCATCATTTGGGAGGGGTGGTGATTGTGTGTATTTAAAATTGTGTTATGTGTATGTGCAATAAAAATGTTGATTTGTTGTAAACATTTTTAAATGTTGATATGTTAATTGCAGTGAAGTTTAGTCTGATTAACCAGAAAGGTAAAATGCTGGTCTGTTGCTGTATTTTTTTCTCTTACTGAAAACTGAGATACATATCTACTGCAGATCCTTCATTCTGGTTTAGCACAACTGATAAAAGTCCAAGGTCATCCTTATCCAATATTCAGAGGTACTTAATTTTCCACTAGGGTACTTCTTTTTAATGATAAACTGCATTTTTTGGTGATTAGCTCAGGTACCTCTGAAGTCTGATGAATGCCATCTGGTTCTAATGATGGATTGCAATGTTTCAGGTTGTTTTTGGCTCCATTCATCTCCCCATTCTCTATTCTTTTTTCTATTTTGATAATTTATTTTTGTAACAGATTATTTCCTTGCCTATGAATGTTTTTACTGTTTCTTTTCTTTAAGTTTTCTTTAACATGAATAACAACTCAATTTATTTCTGAAAGTAAGCAAACATATCATCATGGTACTTTTATATTCTGTGTTGGGATCAAGACAACCATAGAATTTTCCTCATTCAGAGAATCTTTCAGTTGGTCAGTCTACAGCTTATTTTATGTTTTCCTTCCTGATACCAAGTATATTTGCTTGAAATAGGTATTTTGGGTGAGAAAAGGCTGGTCTATTATGATGGTAGTTTCCACATCATTAGGAAAGAAGATTGGGATCAATTTAAAGTATTCTGCTGTTTTCTCCTCTTAGCTCCCTTGATGAACAACAACAGCATCCGTGGGCTGCCACCCCCTCCAAAAGGACTTTCCCCTCTTAACTACAGTGATTTCCAAGCTTTTGTCCCATAAGGGTCATATATTAAAGAGGGAACAGATGATATTTAAAGTGAATAATGAGATCTGGGGATTAAGATACAATTGGGGTTTGGTATAATTGGGATTAAGGTCTCAAGAGAAGACAGACAATGTGAACTGCAAGGAAAAGGAACACGGTATCAGCTAAACAAAAGAAGAAACCTTGTGAAATCAAATAAAGTATGTCCATTTGGAGATTAGAACAGAGTAGCCTGAAAAAGTTTGTGGATTAAAACTTAAATTCATGTAGGATAATGCTCTGGATTTTTAAGTGCGCCTCTTCCTTTTTTGAGTTCATTTTCCCACTATGAATTAATTTGAAAGCCATATTACAGATAAAGTACTGAGAGTTGAGGCCACTTCTCTGAGTTACTGGAAGTGTAGGCATGTGTATGTGCACAGACAGTAGCACATGGTAGTAGTGGCTGGTGACAATCTAGGCACCGTAAGAGATAGACAAGAATTGTAACTGCTCTCGGGGATGACATTTTCTCAAGATCCTGAGTCCTGATTCTGAATATCAGTTGTGTATCAAATGTCTTATGCAGTGTCCATGTGAAGAATCTAATGATGCTGTTCCTATCTCAGCTATGTTACCACACTAAAGTTTTATCTGTAGTCACTGGGATACCTTGTAATCTTAAGAGTGATGGCTCCTTGTTCTAAAAGCCTCACTTTTCTTGAATAATCCACTTCCATTATCTCTGCGTATTTTGAGAGAATTCATCATCTTTTTACCAGTCTAACCATAACTCCTGTGTTCTCTCCACCTATAATGTCTTTTTCCTGCCTTTCTACCTTACAACCCCCTACTCATTCCTTAAGACTTAGTTTAGATATCATCTTCACCTTTTCTATGAAATGTTCTGTTTGTGAACACTCAAAAGGTAACCCAACACTTCCTCTTCTTAACATTTCATTTCTATTATCATTTTCTGATGTCACTTCCCATTTGGGGATTGTGACTGTGATAGACTTTGCTCGTGTGTGTGTGTGTGTGTGTGTGTGTGTGTGTGTGTGTTTTAAAGTTTTTATTCGAATTCCAGTTAATATAGTTTCAGGTGTACAATATAGCGATTCACCACTTCCATACATCACCTGGTGCTCATCACAAGTGCACTCCTCAGGGTACCTGGGGGGCTCACCTGGTTAAGCATCCAGCTTCAGCTCAGGTCATGATCTCATGGTTCGTTGAAGTATGAGCACAGAGCTCACTTCAGATCCTCTGCTTCCCTCTCTCTCTGCCCCTCCCCTACTCTCTTCCTCCATTTCTTTCTCTCTCTCTCTCAAAAATAAATAAAAACATTTTTAAAAATGCACTCCCTAATCCCTATCACCTTTCTCACCCATCCCCCTCACCCATTTCCCCTTTGGTGACCATCAGTTTGTTCTCTATAAAATTCTGTTGGTTTCCCTCTCTCTCCTTTTTTTTTTTCCTTTTGCTCATTTGTTTTGTTTCTTAAATTCTACATATGAGTGATATCATATGATGTTTGTCTTTCTCTGGCTTAGTTCACTTAGCATTATAGTCTCTATCCATGTCATTGTAAATGTCAAGATTCCATTATTTTTTTATGGCTGAATAATATTCCATTGTGTATATGTGTATACCACATGTTCTTTATCCACTCATCAATCAGTGGACACTTGGGCTGCTTCCGTAATTTCGCTATTGTAAATAATGCTGCAATAAACATAAGGGTGCATTTATCCCTTTGAGTTAGTATTTTTATATTCTTTGGATAAATACCCAGTAATATGATTGCTAATTCATAGGATGGTTCTGTTTTTAACTTTTTTTTTAAGTTATTTTAGAGCGAGAGAAAGAGCACGTGAGCTGGGGAGAAGAGAGCATGAGTTGGGGAGGAGGGGAATGAGAGAGAGAGAGAGAATATCTTAATTAGACTCCAGGAGCAGCATGGAGTCTGACATGGGGCTCGATCCCCTGACCCTGAGGTCATGATCTTAGCTGAAATGAAGAGCAGTACGCTTAACTGACTGAGCCACTCAGGCACCCCTATTTTTAACTTTTTGAGGAACCTCCATATTGTTTTCCAGAATGACTGCCCCAGTTTGCATTCCCACCAACAGTGAGTGCATGAAGATTTCTTTTTCTTCTTTCCAACTCCTGTTGTTTTCTCGTGTTATGGACTTCACTTTGCTCTTACATTTTATGTTCAGATGCTTAGTAAGAGATGTGAGTGTTACTCCTGACTTGACACTTGCCTTTTGGATGAGATTAGACATCTGTCTGCTGTAAGTCCAGGGCTGAAACTGAGGCACCTCCGGTTCCATCTTCTTTCTCTCCACCTCTTAGCTAGTGTAGGCTACTGTCCTAGAACAGCCACTAACTACACCAACTTCCCCTCACAGTCCTTCCCACATCATTAGCAAGTCATATTTTCTAGAGCATTGTTCAATGCTTGATCTCATTTTATCACCTAAGCTACATTTAGGAGATGAGCAAACTACAAAGCAAAATGCAGAAGTGACACAACTAGTTTTTAACAATCAACACTGTTACTAGAACTCCTATATCTACTTACCCTTAGTGCATTATCATTATATCTCACCAAAAATCCTCTTGTGCTATCATTTTAAATATCTCTGCTTTGAGTGAATAGTACTTTTAGTTACTTTTTGTGCATGATATAAGGAAGTGATCCGGCTCTCTTTTCTATGTGGATATCCAGTTGTTCTAGCACCATTTGTTGGAAAGACTTGTTGCCCCAACGGAGTTGTCTTGGCGTCCTTGTCAAAAATCTGTTCACCATAAATGTGAGAGTTTATGTATTCTCAATTCTATTCCATTGATCTATATTGGTCTTTTGCTAGTACCATCCTGTGTTAATTAGCATAGTTCTTTTCAGGAAGTTGTGAAATCTGTTAAGTGTGAGAACTTCAACCTTGTTCTTCTGTTTGAATTTTTTTTTTAATTTTTTTAATGTTTATTTATTTTTGAGAGACAGAGCGAGACATAATGTGAATGGGCAAGGGGTAGAGAGAGAGGGAGACACAGAATCCGAAGCAGGTTCCAGGCTGTGAGCTGTCAGCCCAGAGCCCAACACGGGGCTCTAACTCACTGAGAGATCATGACCTGAGCTGAAGTCAGACGCTTCACTGACTGAGCCACTCAGTCACCCCTGTTTCAAGATTTTTTTACTTACCTGCTGATTTTTCCATATCAGAGTATATCAAAAGAAAGATACATATCAGAAGTAACTATTTTAGCATATAAATAGTCTCTTGAAATCGCTTCATAATGGGCTATTTTTAGATACTATTCTTTGGTTACTACACTAGACCTAGGTACTAATCCGGGCTGGTGGTATCTGTAATCTTTTTCTGGTGATTAGAGATTGAGTAGTTAAATAACCTTCTAGGTTCCTGATAGCCTTTCAAAACTTGGGCTCAGTAATCCCTTCCTTCTGTAGTCGGACACATAAGTATAGGAGGGAAAAGGAATTTCTGGGTGAGTCAGTATTAATGAAGCATACACGCGTACAGTTGGCAGGAAGTTTTAGAATAAAAAGCTGAAATGGTTGTGAGTGCTATGATAAATACCTAAGTTTTGTCAACCCTAAAAATTCTACAGATCCTCTTCCACTGACAGTCATCCACATTCCATATTAGAAATTAAGTACAATCTAATATTTTTAAATAGAACCCAAAAGGCAATTTTTGAAACACACTGTCAAAGAGTCTCTCTGTGCAAATATTTCCTACAACAATAAGTGAGGTATTAAACCTGATTTAAATGTATGGATATTTATATTTCTGACTATTTCATCCACATTTCTCGTAACAAACATTCTTCCTTCTAGGTTCTCAGTTTATGCAACCTCTTGATGTTCGAAGTTGGTTTTTTTCTGTTGTTGTAATTTTATTATTTTTTTTTTTTAATTTTTTTTTTCAACGTTTATTTATTTTTGGGACTGAGAGAGACAGAGCATGAACGGGGGAGGGGCAGAGAGAGAGGGAGACACAGAATCGGAAACAGGCTCCAGGCTCCGAGCCATCAGCCCAGAGCCTGACGCAGGGCTCGAACTCACGGACCGCGAGATCGTGACCTGGCCGAAGTCGGACGCTTAACCGACTGCGCCACCCAGGCACCCCTGTTGTTGTAATTTTAGATGATAATATACTTCTTGTCATCATGATGGACCCATTGACATTCTGGGTCCCAGTGACTTCACCTTCTTTCGAATTAAAACAGAAAAACTCTAGAAATGAATTGTATAAACAAAGAGTAGAAAAAAAAAATAGAAGCATATTCCCTAACCAGATGTTTGGGGGTTTTTTGGTTGTTGTTGTTAATATTGTATATGTTTTTCTTCATTACCTCTTTCTGGTAAGATACCCAACAATCTCTTTGTTTATAATGTCACTTAGTTGCCCAATTTTATTAAAATACCTAGATTAGGGTTGCCTGGCTCGCTCAGTCGGTAGAGCATGCAACTCGATCTCAGGGTCATGAGTTAGAGCCCCACATTGTTGGCAGAGATTACTTAAACAAATAAAATCTGTAAAAAAAAAAAATAAATAAAGTATCTAGATTAGAATTTATGGTCATGTGATTAGTTGATATGTTTTCTGAAACACTAATAAATATTTTTTATCTCTAACCTTGATGTATATGTTAAACATAATTTTTATAATTTAATAAGGTCTCCCAAATTATATGCAATTATTTATGTGATTAGAAAAAATTTCAAAAGGCAATTGTGAACAGTTTTCACAAATGAAATAAAATGTGCTCTATCCATTGTTATCTAGAAAAAGTAGCATAAATCCTCTTATTTTATTTCTACTTTACCTAGTTACTGGCACAGAAGAGCTCAAATTATATATCTTTTGAATAAATGCTTCTATTTATAATGTCCAAAACAATTTTTTCCTACACTCTTCTTTTTTAGCCTTCCCTTTAAAAAAATTATTTCTTTTTCTGGTTTTCCAAAGAGTTAGTGACCACTCTTCTCCCAGTCATTTGGCTCATTCTTCAAGTCCTCATTTCTTCTTTTCAGTTACCCCTTCACCCCTACCCCAAGGCACTGACAGCAGCTGGTCTGTACATTGTTTTGAGATCTGTAGGCTCTGAGGGCCTGTGCAGCAGCATAAAGGTAAGAGAGAATGCTAGCTAAAGCGCCAACCACATTCTCTCTTATTAGAGTTTTCATACCAGGTGAGAGCAGAAGAAGAAAGAGCAGACAGAGGGAAAGAAGTGAGGAAGATTCTGAGTTTGCTGTTCTACTCTCACAGACTTCAGGAATCAGACAAAATTGTTTTTCTCCTAGAGACACTTGGGCATATATGTATAATGTAATTTTTTACCAGAAAAGAGTTTGGGTTTTTTTTTTTCTTTTGTTTCCCTCCCCCCCCCCCCCCCCCCCCCCCAGTGACTAAACAAAACACAGCTCTATGTCTGTATGTCTGTACTGGGTCCAGGAACAATATTACCATGCTACCCTACTCTGTTCACTCACCCTTTTAAGGAAATGCTTAAGAACAACAGAGTCTTATGGTGACAAAGGCACTTTATTCTCAGTTCAGTATTCCATTTGGTGGCCTTGTCTTCTCTTCAGTTGCAATAAGCTAGCCTTTTGTATTTCAAACGAAGTTGTAATTCCAAGGAAATGATCATATCAATGAATGTTTAATTAGCTGTGTATTTCTTAAATAATGAGATAAGAAAACTTTAAATAATGGATCTTTGCAATGCATGTAGTTCAACAAAATGGACCAGTTCATATATTTGTGCATCAGTATACAAAAAAAGTTGTGTAAACCCAAAAGGCATGAATGGGATTGAGAAATTAGCAATATGTCACAAAACTAGGTGAATCTCACAAATTAATTGCAAATTTAGATGGCCTGCTTTGAGTGCCATTGGAAAGGCCTCTATTTCTCAAAAATCCATCCTTGTGGGTTTGCTGCTGATTAAAAAAAATATCTTTATTGATCTATTCTTTTGCATTACATACGACCCTCTGTCAAGAGCTGTTTTTTTTAAATGTGAGAGATTACTCACAGAGAGGCAGTACATTGTGTCACTCACCTCCATATGAATTTTACCAGATCATTTGCAAAATGAATTTGAAAGTGAATCAGTCAACAGAATGCACTGCTTTTCTTCAGCACTGAGCTGAGCTCAATGGGAAAAGAAAGATAAGGAGCACCCAGTATAATTTATTAGACAGAACATATACATGTAAAGTACCAGTAACAATATTTTGTTGAGTGGCACATGACTTGGTATTTTAGAAAGCAATATTTCTCAAAGTTATGTGTTTTTTTTATTTATTTATTTTTTTTTTAGGTGATGAAACTATTTTCCAAATTACCTTACACAAAATCCAGTATATAAAACCTATAAATCCAGGCCTCTTTGGTTAAAGAGAGTGTGGGAGGCCAAGCTGCAGTCTGCTCTGGCTGTCCCTTCATCCCCAGTAGGACACCTTGGGATCTGAGGCATCTGGGATTACAGTTAAAAATCATTACATTTAGCAAATAAACGTGGGGTCTGACAGGGAGAGGAAAGCTCCAAGTAGGAATTCCTCCTCAGGTTGATATAAAAAAGGAAGTAGTGAGGATTGTGAGAAATGAAGTTGAATAAGAAAACTGGAGGGGCATCTGCGTGGCTCAGTCGGTTGGGCATCTGACTTCGACTCCAGGTCAGGTCATGATCTCACAGTTCAAGGGTTCGAGCCCCGCATCGAGCTCTGTGCTGACAGCTCAAAGCCTGGAGAGCCTGCTTCAGATTCTGTGTCTCCCTCTCTCTCTGCCCCTCCCCCGTTCGCACTCTGTCTCTCTTTCTCAAAAATAAATAAATGTAAAAAAAATTTTTTTAAAGGAAAATAAAAGTGGATAGACAGTTAAATATAAACTAGAAAAGCAAGCAAGAAAGTTGAGATTTGTTGAGAAAGAAAATACAGAGATACAAGGGTTTTAATCTTAGGATGTGATAAAAGCAGACTTGAGGAAAGGACCCTAGTAGCAAGTACAAGATGGTTTAGATGGAGGATTGATGTTTATTTCAAGTTCTTCCTTTGTCTCTGGCTCTTAGTTGCAATTTTTTGAGAGACTGAGAGCAGACCATCCACCTACCTTCTCCCTTTCTCAGTCCCCAGAGCTTTGTGTCTAAGCCTTTCATCTCTATACTGTGCAGAATTGAATCCACCTGGATAAAATGCTTTCCCATAGCCACTAGCCTCAAGATCATCGTGCGTAACTGTGCTTGATAAAAACCCCTAATGCCGTTTGCTTCTCCTCCTTTTTAAAAGATTTTGTTTTTGCTTCCTTCCCTGAATCACAGAGGAATTATGCATCTAATAAAGATGGAGATACATGTGACTGTATCTCATTATTAAAGGAGAATTGATCCCTTAATTTATCCCTTAATTTATATAAATGCCAGAAAATGGACTATATGACTTGGCTTTATTATCTCTGAAATGTTTGGTGTTTGTTTGTTTGGTTGGTTGGTTTTTAATTCACCAATTCCCCTCTTTTCATTTTCTTGTGTACTGATGATCTGCTCCACTTGGTCCCCATAGCAACACTGGATCATGCTAATGAAACTGCAACATCTTAAGCTCTCCCACAGAGCATCTCTGTTAAAATAGCCATGAAACACAGTTGCATTTATTATTTTCTTTCCTTAAAAGGAATTGATACTTTGGAATCTTTCCCGTGATCAAGACTTAACCTCCTAAACTGTCTGAGGAGAATTGCAGTCTAATTTAGAGACGCTTTTTAGAAGGATGAGAAAGCTTAATTGGGATACCACCTCCTTCCCTACATTCACACCCCCTTGTTGGTGTAGGACAGTGGTTCTCAAAACATGGTTGCCCAGCTGCATCAGCATCACCTGGGAACTGTTAGAAATGCAAATTTTCATGCCACACCCCAGACCTACTGAATCAGCAGGTTGGGATGGAGCTCAGCCCTCTGGTTTAACAAGTCTTCCAAGTGCTCAGATGCATACTGAAGTTTGAGAACCACTGACCTACAAAGTGAACAGTACTCTGTAGCAGGGCAACAGCACCACATCCAGTTTCTGATGGATTCTGCCAACAGGATTAGAAATATTAGCTGAATACTAATTTGTGTTAAGATAGAATAGGGCAGTGGAGAGTGTCTGATTTCAGCTACTGAAAAGAAATGTTTCCTAGTCCTTATTTATCCATTATTAACGAGCATAAGCAAAAGCTAAGTAATTGGCACTGAGTATGATAACAGGTAATGACTTAGACTACAAAAACATGTGTTTTCCCCCCTAGGGCTTTTTGTTGTTGTTATTGTTTCTTACGTCTTGACGTGTGGATGATGACAAGTATTTTTGAAAGGAGAATTTTAAAGAGAGCTTTTTCAGCTTGTAATAAGCCATCCTTTATATTCTAAAACACTTCAGATGCAGGCATTAAAAACAAGATTCTTCTGGAGGCCGTAACTTACAGAAAAAAAAAAAGGAAGTAGATGTAATAGAGAATTGCAAAAAAGGACAAGTTTACTTTGTCGTGTAAAGTAAGAGATAGGTAGGCCCCAGAACTCTGAGATCCAGGCAAAACTTTGAGCTGGAAAGGCAACGTAAAGGTTAAGGTATTTAAAATTGCCGGTTACTGCCGAAACTGAGCTATCAGTAAACCAGGATGTTGAAACAGAACCTAAGGAGTTGCACTTGTTGACAGGTCCAATTTGAAAGCCAGGCCATCCGGCGTTGTAAAAAAAACAAAAACAAAAACAGCCAAAACAGATTCAGAAATCAAGGAGTAATGTTCATCTGGTCAGGATTCCATGGGTCTCTCAGTCCAAGGAAACAGTAGCAGCAGAGTGACTCTTAATCACCCACTTGTGCCTGAGAAATACATGGCATTTGCTTCTGTTGATACTTCAGACCCTCTCTGTGTTCCACGAGAACCATTGCTATTGCTTCCTTATTGCAGTCAGATCCCTGAATATTAGTAATATTCATCGTTCTCTAAATATACTGTCTCTGCCTTTCTGCCATATTTCCCCTTGAAGTGTTCGTTGTCTCGCTGTTGTCCCCAAGTAGGTTTGCTCCTCCCATATAGTATTCATATTTGCCCTTAAAGTCTTAGTTCCAGTACCTTCATAGACTTTGATTGGCAGACCTAGGTGCTCTTCTTCCCCTGGATTTTCCTTACACCTTGCACATATTGTTTATAACAAATGCCATAATTGCATGTGCTTTGGGGGCAGGATCCATGTTTTCATCTCTTTAGTCTTTTCTCCTAGCTTGGTGCCTAATATACTGTAGATTTTCAATAAATATTTTGGAATGAATGGAGTTTTTTACATGTTGTAGGCATAACAAATTAGGGATTTTCTTGAAAACTGATTTGAAATTTTTGTGTCCTGTTCTCCCAGCTGTAGTAACTTCAGCTATTGCTGTACCCCAAAATTATCTCTTTAATGTCTTATCTGCAGAAATAACAAAAATCCTTTAAATGAAGTTACTGTATTCCTCCTTTAAATGAAGTTACTGTATTCCAGGAATCTGGAAAGATTCTACTGTTGAGGAAGGATGTGTTAGCCATTTTTAAGAAAATCTCCAGGGAACTCCATTAGTGAAGTGTTAAGCTAGAGGATAGGATAGAGTGTTTTTGTGCTTGCTTGAGATATATAATTGCCATAATTCTTGGACCAAATTGTTCAGACCTTTGGGGCAAAAATCTTCTTTCTTTGTATCTCCACACTCATCGAAACTCTGAGATACTAGGGGAGTATGATTAGAATTGGGAATTTTTTTTAAATTCTACGTTCTTTCTATGGGGTAATGGAATATAATGCCCTTTAATTTATCTGGCAACATCTCAGAAAACAATACAATGTTTTGTATAAGGATCCTACCAGGTTTCTGAAGATTATTATGTTGAGTAGTTATTTTTCAGGGGGATTACATAAGTCACTGACTACAAACATTGTTTCTTGATGACTGTCAACATAATGAACATGTGTTTTACCTACTGATTGTATATCAGATATTCCTTATTTGCTTTACTTTTTTTGTTTTTGGTTATCATAGTTATTTTTGCTTCTCCCTGTTTGGTGATCATTTATTTATTAAACAAATATTCACCCCACAACTACTGGGTGCTGGCCACTGGGCTGAGTGTTAGAACCAGAAGATCGCGCAAAACAGACGTTCATCAAGCTTCCTACCTTCATCAAACTTAGAAACTAATAAGAGAGGGGCACCTTGGTGACTCAGTTAAGCGTCTGACTCTTGATTTCAGCTCAGGTCATATCTCAGGGTTGTGAGATGGAGTCCACTTAAGATTCAATCATTCTTTCTCTCTCTCTCTCTCTCTCTCCCCCCCCTCCCCCTCTCTCCTCCTCTCCCTCTCTCCCTCTCTCCCTGTCTCCCTCTCTCCCTGTCTCCCTCTCTCCCTCTCTTTTCCTCTCTCTCCCTCTCTCCTTCTCTCTCCCTCTCTCTCCCTGCCCCCCCCCACCTTCCTCTACCCCTCCACTCCTGCTCACACACTCACACACTCTCTCTCCAGAAAAAGAAAACCCTAGTAAAGGAAATAGACTTCAGCAGCATTTCATCTTCTCTCCATATCACAGTTCATGGCTTCACATCTGTGATGGATAGAACTGAGCATAAAAAGTATAGAGCAGAACCCAGGCCACAAACTCTGAGAGAACTACAAGAGACCTGTCAGGTAACAGAAGCGGTGCAAGCGGGTGAAAAATGACCACTTTGATATTTTACTTCCTTTAGCTTGATGTTGGAATAATAGGGAGTGGTGAATATGGTGGCAAACAGGAACATACCAATCCTGTCTGAGGAAAGCAGCCATCCAGATCTGGATTATTGACATGTGAGAATGAGCTCTCAGTGTTATCAGAATCTGGAAGTTTTTTTAATGTGTACCCTTTCCATTTTAATGATGGTAGCTAATTGAAATTAAAATATTGTACATATTAAATAAAATACATCACAAAGTTAGATTTGACATGAGGGTTGCCAATCTGTAGGCTCTGAGAGAGTGCAAGGCACCCATGAGGTAAGGGCATGAGTTTTAGCATCTAATTTAAATACACAGAGGCTTTATTGCTTCCTTCCTTGTTAGCATTACCAGAAGAAACAAATGACAATAAAGGATGAGGCCCAGTTATATTTGAATTTCAGATAAACAGCTAATTTTTTTGGTATATATTCCAAATATTGCACAGGATATACTTCTATACAGTAGTGTGCTAGTGTGCAGTATTTGGGACATACTTAGACTAAAAGCAGTATTCATTGCTTATCTGAAATTCAAATTTATCTGAGCATCCTGTTTCTTATTCCTAGCACTGTGCTCCTGTTTTGAAGGTAAATTTGCCAAATATGTGGCTTATGAGTAAATGAAGTATTTAATCACTTTTCCTATTAATATTAGTTAATTTAAAACAATAAAAATTTAATTCTTATTGACCAAGCTGGGCACACTTTCAAATATGAAATTTAAAAAAATAAATAAGTAAAACTGGCAGGGTGCCTTGGTGGTTCAGTCCGTTAAGGATCCAACTCTTGATTTCGGCTCCAATCATGATCTCATGGTTTCTGAGTTCAACCCTCTAGCCTCGTGCGTGGCTCTGCGCTAACAGCACAGAGGCTGCTTGGGATTCTCTCTCTGCCCCTCCCTCCCTTGTGTCACACTCTCTCTCCTCTCTCTCAAAAATAAATAAGTAAAACTTCTTAAAAAATGGCAATTTATGGGGAAACCTTATATAGCCTTTATATATAAACTTCTAGGGGTGCCTGAGTAGCTCATTCAGTTAAGCAACTGACTCATGATTTGAGCTCAGGTCATAGGCTCAAAGATTTGTGACTTCCAGCCCCTTCATCCCCTTGGGATTCTCCTCTGTCTCTGCCCCTCCCCAGTTCAAGCTTTCTTTATCTCTCACAAAACAAATAAACGTTAAAAAAATAAAAATTAAAAAAACTGCTAAAAATGTTTTTGCCATGTTTTACTGTTTTGGCACAAAAATAATAATTCTGTGGTCCAAATGAACATTTTTAGCTACATATTTATCCCATGCTACCAGCTTGCCTCTGTGGCATTAAAAAATAATCTATATAAATATTCTTCTTTCTAGTTAACACATTGATTTTGATTTTAATCTTTGAAAAAAAAGCTAAGTTGTTAGCACTTTGCTTCAAACAGTATTCCCTCTGATGCCGATGTCACTGTGCAATGGTTTTTTAACTTTTGAAATTTTTATTCTTTCCTTCCTGATATTAACCATCTGTATTAATAAGATAATCAACTAGGCTTACTGTTAATGAATTGATTCATTCAACTGCTAGATTTAATTAGAGAGACATTTAACATACCAGAAGATGTTCTGATTTTGTTGCATTATCCCCAAATATAATAAAATAAAATGAATTTTTCTATTTTTGCATGTATTAAACTAAATCGTTTTGTTACTCTACTGTGTATTATAAAAGGCCAACTGATGGAGTTTTGTTTTCATTGTATTCCAAATTTCAGAAGGAAAATCAGTTTTCTGCTTGAAACACTCACAACTCTAACTGACACAAGAATAAAGTCTAGGAATAAAAAGTATCATGACCCTCAAATCTGCAAAAAGGAAACTAAGCCACAGACACATCCCCAAAGATTTTTTTTTTTTTTGTAGTTTGATAGGGATGCATTTTCTGAATTAAGCCACCACTAAAAAAGTTACTTAAGAACTCTAATTCCAGAGACACTATTCAGTGAGTTTGTTTCTTTGTTTGCTTTTTATGGTTTTGCTTATAGTATCCAAAGGGACTTTTATTTAAAAGAGGAGAAAGAAAAAGGCAATGTTTTCAGAGAGATTTTAATGTACAGAGCTTTTATTAGAGACACGGGCAGGGACAGATCTAAATGTGCTAGCACATGCACAAAAGTAACAGCTCAAAGTGAGCAGTCCTTACTTTGGACCTTCTACCTCTAGTATGTCCCTCCTGAGAAAAGGAATAACTTCTTGGTGATTCCCGGATACCAAGCCAGTAGATAATGTGAATTCGGCAATACACAGATACAAAGCAATTACAGATACATTAAGAAAAAAACTGTCTTTTAAAAAATTACCAAATCGGTAAATGCATCTATCTGAGCAAATTTCCTGATATATGGGCTTAAAGGCTTCTAGCATAGCTAAAGATAAAGAGGGCAAAGAGGACAAAAGGAATTCCTTTCTCTCGTCCAGCTTAGCTTTGTCTTCTTTGGTAGTTCTTTTTGCTTAAAAATATGTTACATACTTTTTTAAAGAATAGAGATCATAGCATATATATGCTTTTGTATAATTTTTCCTGAGTATTTTCTCATGCTGCTAAATCTCTCAAAACACATTTTTAGTGACTTAATATCTGTAATTCATTTAATCATTCTTTAACTGGTGGATATTAGGTCATTTCTGGTTTTTTTCTGTCAATAAACAGGAAAATAATTCTTGAATAAAGCCCTCAGTCTTGCTTTTGGGCAGTAATATTACGAAGGGATTGGGGCGCCTGGGTGGCTCAGTCGGTTAAGCGTCCGACTTCGGCTCAGGTCATGATCTCGCGGTTGGTGAGTTCAAGCCCCGCGTCGGGCTCTGTGCTGACAGCTCAGAACCTGGAGCCTGTTTCAGATTCTGTGTCTCCCTCTCTCTCTCTGACCCTCCCCCATTCATGCTCTGTCTCTCTCTGTCTCAAAAATAAATAAACGTTAAAAAGAAGAAAAAAAGAAAAAAAAGGAAGGGATCACCCTTAGTTACCAGATAAGTTTTAATCTTCATAATACATTTCAGAGTATAAGGAATGCATCAGTTTTCTACAACAGCGGCAAGAAGAGAATGAAATCAGAAGGGCAAGCATGTTAGGAAGAGAGCAAAGGTGATGGAGTCAGAAAGTTGTACCTGTTCTGGGGTGGGTTTCCACAATGCATGGTTACAGCATAGAATGAGTGTGTGTGTGTTTTTTTTTTTTTTTTCATCTGAGGTTCACTTATTACAGATTTGCAACATTTTTTTTCTTTTAGTCTTCTTTCTGGATTTGGTAGAATTATTAATGTTGGTCATATCCAGTCACAGGAATGTGCATGAGAAAGAAATAAGAGCTTGTGATGATGATAGGCTACCATAACCCCTAACAATGGTCTTTAGGTAGAACTTGCCCCCGTGGTTTCTCCTGCTTATAGGTTTCTCATGCAGCGTAGGAGATTCCAGCCACCAAAAGACTTCATGCATTCAGTAGCTTCATAAAATTTAAAGATGCCTTTTTGGGCACTGCATTAGTCTTTGAATTTCCTCCTGGGCTTCCCCTGTGCTGTAGGCTATCTGATGTCAGCTCCCACCAGGTGCTTGGCTGATTGGAATGAAGCTTCAGCTCTGACATTTTCCTTCAAAACTAGTAATAATGTACCTGGAGACCAACTGTGTCTCATTTCACCATTTCTAAAGTATGCTTACCTACCAGCCAACTCTGGTTTTCTGCCTATATAAAAATGCAAAATAAATGCTAATTCCCAAAAAGAGGTAATGGATGGCATTTCATATGCCTAGCCATGTCTACTTTCTGGTTGTTTTTTGTTTTCAAATTAAGAAAAGTGCTTGCTTCATTTAGGCCCTTATTGATAACCAGGTGTTGCTTTTTCTTAGAGAAAAGAATGGTAACTTGTGTTGAAGATGGAAACGGAATCTTGTGTTTTAATGTTAATCTCTTGTCCAATTTGTTTTCATGCTTCTATTACCACATGTAACATTTACCTGCCCCCCCACTCCACCCTTGTATTCTTTAACATTCGTGGTCCCTTTAGAATTGTGTCCATTTTCATGAGTTTCTTCATAATCTTCTCTGCATTAAAAGACACCAGTGCTCATTTGTTTAATCCTCTTGGGTATCAAAGCCTGTAGTCAAAGATCTTGTGTCATTCTGCTTGCTTTTACTTGAATATTCTGTATTAGAAAACTTTTTTAAACAAGGTGACCTGAACTACCTTTGTTCAAACTAAAGTTACTTATTTCTTTTCTAAACAGCATCCTCTGACTTATACCGAAGCAATACACATCTTAGAATTCTATTTAGTTTTTTAAACACTGTGCTGAAAGTTTAGAGTCTTGTCCTCTACAAAACATTTATTCTTCTGTTCAGTGTCTTGTAGCATATGAGTACCAAGGGTGTACTCATTCTTTGTAGAATTTAGTGTTGCCTAACTCATTTCTCTACAATGAGTTCTGTACACTGCTCTCAGCCTGCTTGCATTTCATAGCTCTCCTCCTTCCTACAATCTGCCCTTCTAGTTTTGCAGGCTCAGTAGAGTTCATCTCCCTTTATGTTCTGTTTTCCAAATTACTGAGACATTTTAAAAAGCAATAAAATTTAAAAAAAGATTATTATTGAGCCATGCTTATAGACTGCTTGCCCAGATTTGTGAATATTAAAATGGGCAAGCTACTGGCCAAGAATTTTTAGTTTCATATTAAAGCTCAGAAAGAAAGCCAAGAGGAGAACATCATAGGGTATATTGTCATTACCAAGAGAACCTGGACGTTCAGTTCCCATGGCAAACAATATTTTTAGTTTCAAGTTTTTTAAGAGACTGTCTATGTGTCAGTTTTTTTATTTATGAAAAATTTACTGTACATGATTTATTTTCTAAATTAATACCTTAAACGCTAATAAGTTAAATGTATCAATGGAAGTAGTTTAATGACAGAAAAAATGTATGCCATAGGATCATCTCTGAGTTTTGTAAACAATATAGAAAGTATATTTTCTAAAATATGTTTTGTCTTATTAGTAGAAACATGTGTTGTTATTTATATTTAGAAACTCTTTGTAGCTTAGCATTTAAGAAATTATTATATTTTAAATGTGTTTCAGGTTTTAAACATGAATATTTTGGGTTGTAAAAATTGTTGGATAATACCGCTTAACTTTCTAGGGACTTAACACATTCACAGCATCTGTAGAAGAATAAAATTAGACACAATAATAAGTTACCATATATTGTACTTAAATAACATTCCTATGGTCAAGAAAAAGCGGGGGAAATCAGGGTCTCCATATAAATCATCATAATCCAAATACTAAGATATTTGCTTGAGAAGAGTATAATAACTTTAAAAGCTTCAGATCCGGAGTCAGACTGCCTGGATTCCAACCTCCTGAATCTTAATGGGTTTATAACCCTGTATAATCTTCCTCTGGTCAAGGAAGAAGTCACTGGCTACTCAATATCTGAAACAAAAAAGCTAGATTTACTGCTCTTGGGGGCAATAGAGACCTGTGCTTGTAACACACAGGCCCTCTGAACAAAGCAGCCTGCAGATTATTTGAGGTTTGGGGAATTGTAGGAATCAGGGGAATGGCGGGGTCTCAGAAGCAGGAGTGCATGGGTATTTAGCTATGGCAGTATAGTTAATGAATGAAGCTCTTGCCACTATAGAGTTGTCACTGACCCAATGAGATGAGTTTAACGCTGTCTATGATTCTTGGGGTGCCTGGGTGGCTCAGTCTGACATTTGAGCTCAGCTCAGGTCACAATCTTGAGGTTCATGGGATAGAGCCCTATGCTTGGGATTCTCTCTGTCCCTGCCTCTCTCTGCCCTTCCCCTGTTGGCATGCTCTCTCTCTCTGTCCATCTCTCTCTTTCTTTCAAAATAAATAAACTTTAAAAAAACTTTATGATTCTCTCACTTATTTAATAACAAAACTGCCTGTGTCATAGGATGCTTCTGATAATTAAATCAGAGACTATATATAAATTTCCTAGCATAATGCTAGGAAACAAACTATCATCTTCATCAGTCTGGCCTTGAAGAGAGTAAAAGCCCCTCAACTATGAAAGCCCCAGCTTTTACATTAGATCATCACATTGGGACAGTGTAGCACCTCAAATTTGTCTTACTCTTCAGCGTTATTTAGTACATGGCATTAGTTTCCACGTGTGTGTGCCTAACACACAGCTCCAGAAGATCAGCAATTTATACAGTGTTCATCTCACTTTTAAATAGGCACCATTTTGGGGTGCCTGGGTGGCTCAGTCGTTTAAACTTCCGACTTCAGCTTAGGTCATGATCTCACGGTCCATGGGTTCGAGCCCTGTGTCAGGCTCTGTGCTGACAGCTCAGAGGCTGGAGCTTGCTTCAGACTCTGTGTCTCCCTTGCTCTCTGCCCCTCCTCCTCTCACATTCTGTCACTCTCCGTCTCTGAAAAATGAATACACATTTTTAAAAATTTTAAATAGACACCATTTGCTTTCTGGACAAGTGGGCTTTTTTGTGGGTTTGGTTTGGTTTTTATGCTTTTATGAGCATCACAGATACCTTTAAGAATTGTAAAAGCTGTGAACGTTTTCCCCCGAGGAATATATGTGTGCATATACACATTTTTTTTATTCAGTCTCCTGGGTTCTCAGATTACATGAAGGTTCAGGCCCTTCTCTTCAGAACTACTTCTGTTCAGAAAGGTAGTTCTCGGGACACATGGCTGGCTCAGTTGAGAGAGCATGCGACTCTTAATCTCAGGGTCACAAGTTCAAGCCACACATTGGGTTGTGGGGCCTGCTTGAAAAAGAAAAAAGGTATTTCTCTGTTAGAGTCTCACCTCCAGGTTTAGAGGTAAGATAATACCAATAAAAATAGCTCTTTTTGCTAGAAAACATAAGGCATATCGTGAGTTTGAGGGTGACTGGATTAGACAGGAAGATGCCACATCTTAGAAGCTACAGTGACCCTTTCTAGGCAACCGTGCAGGCTGGGGCAGCAGGTTCTGAAGATCAGTGTATGTAAGCACCACCTGGTGACCCTGCTGTGGGTCTTACTGCAGAATTTGATTAATTAGATCTGGTCCTAATCACTCAAGGAGGAAACCTGAATTACTTTACTAAGTCCAAACGTGGTTATGATGCAACAAGTTTTCCCTGACCAGTTACCTGCCTTCCTTTCCAGTCCTATTTTTTGCATCTGTCCCCCTTGCACCTTACAAATCACAAATCCTGTGAAACAACTTAAGAACTTCTCTAGAAGATCTTACGATGTTAGATCTCCAGGCCTGTGGTTCTTAACCTGGAGGGCTTATTAAAATGCAGACTTCTAGACTCCACTCCCAGAGTTTCTCATTTGGTTGGTCCTAGACTGGGGCCCAGTAATTTGCATTTCTAATGTATTTCCAAGTGATACTGATGTTGCTGGTCTAAGGGTCACACTATAAAAACTACACTCTTTACTCATTGATACATCATTGGTCTCCAAGTCTCACTTACCACTGGTTACAAGCACTAGATTGTTTATACCACCTACTCAAACTCAGCAATTTAATTTGTGTTAAGTAATTATTTATAGTTAACTCTAGGTCAATTGAAAGGGATAATTGCTCTTGATTGCTGTCTAATAATGAAAGTATTACAGAAATGTCTTGAGGCTTGAAAGAGTTGGGACAAGGGCAGAAAGAAAGTTTAAATAAATTATTCAGTAAGATTTAAAAAAAAAAAATACCCTGACCTTAGTAAAATGCAGATTGTTTCCTCTGGGCCCCAGTCTGCCTCTGGTTAAAAGAAACTTTTGAGCAAAGGCTGCATCCCTACCCAGGAATAGGTCACACTTGTCATAGGGCCTCCTCAGGTTATGCCTTTCTAGAAAGGAAATAAGGAGCTCTTGCAGCTGGAGAGATGGGGGCATATTAAGTGAAAATGCATGTATCAAGAAAGTATACTTTGGATTTTTAATAAAAAATGTATGTAGAGATAATATGAAGAAAATCATCATAAAGTTAATTGTGATTATTTCTGAATGGTTGTCTTATCTGTGTTTTTTTAACCTTCATTTCTACCATAAACGGTATACTCATTTTTGTAGTGTGGAAATTTTGTTTTAGAAGACTGTATGGCTTCCTCAAATTAGTTTAGTGAGGCCTTTAATCAAAATATTTCATCAGTCAACCAAGAAGTACATAAGATAATTCAGAGCTGTTCCTTATATTTTGAATAGGAAGAAAAATGAAAGCCCCAGAACAGGACTGAGTGCCTCTCTATAGAAAAGAAGGGTCAGCACTGGGAGAGGGAAGGGTATAGAAGGAATCTACTGGAAGCAGATATGTTACTGACTGATTTAAATGATCAGGACAAGTAGAAGCTGTGAACAGTATTATCATTGCCTTCCAGAGAGAGACAACTTTGCCTCCTATTATTAACATTTCTACATTTATTTTTTAATTCCTAAGATGACTGTGTAGTTGCTGTCTGACCAGTGGATCAATAACAGTGGTCCAGGGGTATCACTGGCTATAAAATCATGAACCAAAACATGAAGAATTTTTTAACACAGTGGGTAAGAGTTGCGACAAGTTCTATAATTTCTAATATTTGAAAACCTCATCAGCATATCATAAACTGGCTTTTGAAAATAGTAATAAAATTTAGGTGTGTGAAACATTGAAAACCTTGTTGAGAACCCTAAGTTGTATTGCACTTCTAAAATATTTGCTTCACCAAAAACTAGCAGTGCCAATAATGGTGTGTTTTCCTTGTTTTCTAAAATATCCCTTAGCTTGGGGTGCCTGGGTGACTGAGTTAAGCATCCAACTTTGGTTCAGCTCATGATCTCACAGTTCATGAGTTCAAGCCCCACATCAGGCTCTGTGCTGACAGCTCAGAGCCAGGAGCCTGCTTCAAAATTCTATGTCTCCCTCTCTCTCTGCCCCTCCCCTGCTCATGTTCTGTCTGTCTGTCTGTCTGTCTCTCTCTCTCTCAAAAATAAATAAACATTAAAATATTTTTTAAATTATTTTTACTATCCCTTGGCTGTTTATAGTTCTTGGTCTCCTCTTACGAAGTTACTGGAAATAATAAGAACTCATCCTTGAAGTTTCCTAATAATCCCTTATTGCACCAAAAATGTATATATTTTTATATATGTAGGAATTATGTCTTTAATATTCATAAGCTTTATGTTCTTTATTCTTCTTTGAGTACGAGTTGTTCACCCCAGTGGCTTTCACCTGGGAGAGTGGTTATGAAGCTTCTCAAATTATAGCAATATCCTCCTCTTCCTTTGTAAATACTTCTTTAGAACACAGCAAAAATGACAACCAGTGGTGATTTTCAGAATGAAGCACCTTTCAGTTTTGCAATAGGTTCCTCTGACCACTACTCTATCCTCTTAATATATTCTTAAGCTTTTTAGATATGTTGAATAGAATTATGCCACCGTCCCATTAGTGTATTTTATATAGTCCAGATAACTTATTTTGCATTATGTTGTGCAATAAAACTTATATTTTATTTAGTGGCTGTCATAGAAAGTCAGTGATCATTGTTCAGTGGAGTACTGGGATTTGGAAAACCTAGTGTCTTTTGATTCTGGTCTCATTTTTTATCAGTCTCATCAATCAGACTTTGCCCTGTTTTGTTTTAACTGTAGGGTCTTTTGAAACAATTACATTCTGCTCAAAAAAGTCATATTTCTTAAATGCTTTAAAGCTTCACAGAGTCAGAGCTGAGAATGAGAAGACATTGAGAAATAAAGAAGCAAGGGAAGAAGGGCCATGAACAGCCCTTTTAATAATTGCTAATATTTGAGTAGCTTTGCTGGCTGTTTTTTATTTGTTTTTTGCGTTCCTCCTGCCTGAATCTAAAAGTCCTCTTCATTTTTCCCCTTTCTTGTTTTTCCATTCTTCTTTGGCTAATGTACTTCTTTGCTTGCTGACTGGAAGAGGACTAGGAGTTTTGAGGCATCAAACCTACGAGGCAGAGAGGACAACAGTTTTCTCCACTGTTGACATTTCCTCATTCCACAAATCTGAGCCCATTGCATTTTCAAAATAGCAGTGGCAGCCGCTTCCCCTCACCGAGATCCTCCCCCAAGATTTCCCTATATGCTCCTACAGATGATTGAAATTCTCCAGCAGCAGGAACTCCGCTTCTCCTTTCCTAGGAAAGCTAAGCATTTTTATTAACGCTGGCCCAGTGTAAGACCCAAGTCTGAGTGGTGTCGAGTGCCATTTCTGGAAAGTCAAAGGTACCTACACATGACAATTTGACATGAAAGTAAATTTATATTTTCCTTAAGGATTTACAGTGTGTTGCGTTTTTGCCTTTCTCTGTTCTTTTTGTATAGAACTTTATCGCACTAAGATCATTTGGTGAACACTAGGAATTTGGAATGATTTTATCATGCGAGAAGTACAAAGAATAGTTTATAACTCATTGTTTCTGACTGTTTTTTTGTGTATCCAGAATTCAAATCCAAAGTCAGAAGATTTTCTGAAGTCATATACTTTTATATCAGAGTAAAACATACCAAAGCTATGGATGGGTTGCTCTTGTTTTATCAGTACATATAATCTTTCCTTGGCTTGCTTATTTTGAATTACTCTCAATTTTTTTTAATTAAAAAAAAACCTTTTTTTTTTACACTTATTTATTTTTGAGAGAGTGAGACAGAGTGCAAGCATGGGAAGGACAGAAAGAGAAGGAGACACAATATCTGAAGCAGCCTCCAGGTTCTGCTCCAGACTCAGCACAGAGCCTGACATGGGGCCTGAACCCACGAACTGTGAGATGATGACCTGAGCCGAAGTCGAAATCTCAACTGACTGAGTCTCCCACGCGCCCCACTCTCAATTTTTTAAAGATAATTACTGTATATCTGTTTTATTTGGTTTATGTAAACATCTGATTATGTTTCATTGATTGCAAGTTAATAACTTAAGATACACAGTCACTTCAGCATTTTGTTTTAATGTAAATTGAGTTTCTTCATTATAAAGACTACATTTCTTTGATATCAGTGTTTTATTCCATGAGTCATTACCCCAGATCTTACACACTGGGACTGTTGAGTAATACTAGACTATCTTTCTCCGTTTGATATTTTTATCTCTCTACATATGGCAATATTATATCTGAGTATTTTGAGAATAGATCCATTTCAGTAAAATTGGTTATGAAGCAGCTTGGGTTAAAGAAAAAAAAAAGACACTATTTCCTCATTGTTTTTCAGAATAAAACTGGAACCGCATTGGGAAAAGACAAAACCTCCTTGTTGACTTAGTTATAATGTAATACCAAAACGGTTAAAATAGGCAGTCATTCGGCATAATGAGCATTGGTCTGTATAAGAAGGCTTGGAAAGCTTTGCTAGGATGCAAATGAAGTAGAAAGAAGCTTTCTTAAGTCATAGTTTTCTTATCTTTAAAAAAAATTTTTTTTTTCAACGTTTATTTATTTTTGGGACAGAGAGAGACAGAGCATGAACGGGGGAGGGGCAGAGAGAGAGGGAGACACAGAATCGGAAACAGGCTCCAGGCTCTGAGCCATCAGCCCAGAGCCTGACGCGGGGCTCGAACTCACGGACTGCGAGATCGTGACCTGGCTGAAGTCGGACGCTTAACCGACTGCGCCACCCAGGCGCCCCATAGTTTTCTTATCTTTAAAGCGGGGTTTTGATTCTAGGTCTTTGTTAGCTGGTAACCAGTGATACGCTATCCTGGAAGCACTTTTTCAGTGTTTAGAGTACCCTGATTCCCCAGCCCCACCTTCTTTTATTAAAGAGCTTATAAAAGTCTAAAAGCTGAACCGTATTATCAGACTTAGCCAGTAGATGCCCTCGTCAGTCCCAGTGTATTCTACCCTAAAAATACTTTGCTGTCCACAAATAATAGAGGTGCTTCTGCCCTAGTAACCTTATATTCATTCCTGAAAAACTGCATTCTACAAAATCACACAATAAAAATAACAGATCTCATGAGGGACATAGGGTTGGAGACAGATCACTCAAAACCAACAGAACTTTGTAACCAGAGCAGTCCTAATGAAAAGAGTAGCAAAGCTAAATCACCACTGGATTTACATTCAAAACCAAGGTTCAGTTGATTCTTTACATCCTTGAACTCTGGAATTCATGCTGCCTCCTTCAAAATGTGACATTTGCTCCTAACGAAGACCAATTTCATCAAAATTAAATTACTGACTCAGTGTAGATTTCTATCAGTCAGGTGTTTTGTTATTAAAACTTTATTTTTCTTGGAGCAGTTTTAGGTTTACAACAAAATTGAAAAGGAGGTACAGAGATTTCCCATATTCCCACCAACCCCCCACATGAATAGTCTCTCCCATTATCAACATCACTCACCAGAATGGTACATTTTTTTAACCCAACATTAACATATCATAATCACCTAACGTCCATAGTTTACCTTAGGGTTTACTCTTGGTGTTGTATATTCTGAAAGTTTGGGCAAATGTATAATGACATGTATCCATCATTACCGTACAGAGTATCTTCAGTGCCCTAAAAATCCTCTGTGATCTACCTAATCATCTGTCCCCACTCCTAGTAACCACTTACCTTTGTATGATCTCCATTGTTTTGGCCTTTTCCAGAACATCATGTAGTTGGAATCAATGCCATATACAGCCTTTTCAGAGGGGCTTCTTTGTAAAAACTTGGGAAAGGCAGAAAAAAAAACAAATTGGCTTCCTTCACTTGGTAATATGCATTTAAGATTCCTTCATGTCTTGGGGCACCTGGGTGGCTCAGTCAACTAAGCATCAGACTCTTGACTTCAGCACAGGTCATGATCTCACAGTGTGTGAGATTGAGCCCCACAGTGGGATCCATGCTGACAGCGCAGATGTGTCTTTGGCAAATCTTTTCTCCCTGTCTGTGGCTTATCTTCTAATTTTCTTGGTATTGTCTTGCAGGACAAAAGTTTTTACTTTTAACAAAGTTCAGCTTATCATTTATTTCTTTCAAGGAGTATGTCTTTGCTGTTGTACCTAAAAAGGCATCACCATACTCAAGGTCATAAAGGTTGTTATCTTCTAAGAGTTTTACAGTTTCTTGTTTTACAACGAGCTCTTTGCTACATTTTGAGTTAATTTGTGAAGGATGTGTCTAGATTTGTGTCTAGATGTGAAGATTTGTGTCTAGATTCAGTTTTTTCCATATTGATATTCACTCGTTCTAACATCATTTGTTGAAAAGACTCTTTGTTAATCGGGTGTTTTTTAAACACAAGAAGAGATGTCTTTGCACCTTCCTCATCTGTGTCCTCAGCTTCCTTTAACAACTTAACAAAGTGGAAAGGGTAGCAGTTTTTTGTTTCTTGTTTTTAAAGATTTTATTTTCTTTTTTTTTTTTTTAACTAATCTCTATACCTAATCTGGGGCTTGAACTCATAACCTCAAGATCAAGAGTTGCATTGTCTACAGACTAAACGGCCAGGTACCCCATAGGTAGCAGGTTTTTAAACCCTTCCTTCCTAGAATTTTCAGTATTTTTGTTTAGGATCTTCCTATATTGCTTATACTTTCTTTAAATAATGAGAATGCTTGGGGCACCTGGGTGGCTCAGTCGGTTGAGTGTCCAACTTCGGCTCAGGTCATGATCTCACGGTTTGTGAGTTCAAGCCCCGTGTCGGGCTCTGTGCGGACAGCTCAGAGCCTAGAGCCTGCTTCGGATTCTGTGTCTTCCTCTCTCTCTCTGCCCTGCCCCAGTTTGCACTCTGTCTCTCCCTCTCTCAAAAATACATAAACATTAAAAAAAAATATTTAAAAAAATAAATAATGATGGGGCGCCTGGGTGGCGCAGTCGGTTAAGCGTCCGACTTCAGCCAGGTCACGATGTCGCGGTCCGCGAGTTCGAGCCCCGCGTCAGGCTCTGGGCTGACGGCTCGGAGCCTGGAGCCTGTTTCCGATTCTGTCTCCCTCTCTCTCTGCCCCTCCCCCGTTCATGCTCTGTCTCTCTCTGTCCCAAAAATAAATAAACGTTGAAAAAAAAATTTTTTTTAAATAAATAAATAAATAAATAAATAAATAAATAAATAAATAATGAGAATGCTTGCCCTGATTGACTCAAATCATTGTTTTACTAGAAAAAAAACAAGTAACACAATACAACTTCTGTATTATACTGACATTATTCTTTAGTTTATCAAATGTGTATAAGCCGACTCACATTATGGAAGCATATTGTATCCGTAAAGGCTTTAATTTGATTACATTTCAAAAATAAAGTCCTTTCTCTTTTTAGTCAGCTTACAATCTACACAATTTGATTTTCACAAAATATGCTTTCTAAAACCTATCAGAAAGATGTTTTTCCCAACACCAGAAACAATTTTTTACTCTTTCTCTCTAAAATGTCTAGCTTTGGGGCGCCTGGGTGGCGCAGTCGGTTAAGCGTCCGACTTCAGCCAGGTCACGATCTCGCGGTCTGTGAGTTCGAGCCCCGCGTCAGGCTCTGGGCTGATGGCTCAGAGCCTGGAGCCTGTTTCCGATTCTGTGTCTCCCTCTCTCTCTGCCCCTCCCCTGTTCATGCTCTGTCTCTCTCTGTCCCAAAAATAAATAAACGTTGAAAAAAAAAATTTAAAAAAAAAAATAAAATGTCTAGCTTTTTATACTTACACTAAATAATAAAGTCATAAACTTGATCACATCAGATTTTCCTTAGAACAGTAGTTTGTAGCTTCATATAAAACATGTCTTCTATAAAAACAAGACTCCAGACACATCCAAATAAGGCGTTGCATGTAGCTGTCTGCCTTTCTTTGAAAAAAACAAAAACAAAAAAACAAGAAACATGTCTTAGTTACCATAGAGTAATTACATTAGAATCTCCATGTAAAAAACATCATCGTGTTTCAAAAGCTCTCTAGCTGATTCATAATGTGCTATCAGGCTTGAGAATCACTGCCTGAAAATACAAATAACTAAAGGTATTCATGTTGCATTTGGACATTCCAATGAAGCCCATGCTGGTCAGATTAACTGCCAACAAAATTCAGAGTTTGCTGTTTCGTGAGTAATTTGCAACATGTACCATTTATGTTAACTGATTTCCACCGTGTTTTAGAGATACAAGATTTACTATATCACTTTTTGGATTTATCTTTATAATTGTGACATAAAACAGAAAAATTATTACTATATCTGAAATGCTAGGACTAAAATCCATTGTGTTTTATTGTCTAGCATCATTTTATTCCCTCATGATTTGTATTGGAAGTCCAGTGATTTTGTGATGTGGTCACATATTTGTAGATTATGTTGTATCATGGAGATGGGATGCATACTAAATTTCACTGAAAATACAAGAGAGGTTGTCATTGGACAAATGGCAATTATATATTTTTTTAATGTCCTGAAGACATTTGAATGACTTCATAACTATGTCTTTATAAAAGCAGTCCAAATCCTGGAGGGTCTAAGTAACTTGCGGAAAAAGGATTTGTAAAATTCCTCAAAGGCCAAACAACTACCCAGGTGTCTGGCATGTGATTGGAACTGAGTAAATGAATTCAATGCTTCAGTGTCTTACTTGGTTTGTTCTTTTCTTCCCTGTGGTGTTCCTTACTTTCTAAGTTGTGTGAGATGTGTCTTTGAGCATGACCAGCCTCCCTAGTGGAAAGGTTCCTTGAGTACAGGGTCACTCTTATTTTTCATTTGTTCCTCAGTATCTAGCACGGTCTTTTGCCTAAAAGTGGGCTGGAAGAGAGAATTACTTTCTAAGAAGACATGTTTTTAAAGTGGGGTAATACAGGAGCGCCTGGCTGCCTCAGTCAGTAGAGCCTGAGAATCTTGATCCCGGGGTTGTAGGCTCAAGCCCCACGTTGGGTATAGAGGTGGTTGTTGTTGTTGTTGTTGTTGTTGTTGTTGTTGTTGTTTTTAATCTAAAAATGGGGTGATACAATGAATTTTTCATATTCAAATCCCTTAGAGCCTTGCTATTACAGAGCTGCTTTATTTCTGAGAAGGCTGTTATAAAGAGGTCTTTCACTATTTTAACAATTAAAATCCAGCAGATAGAATCTCAGCTGATTTAACCAATGCTGAATAATCTAGTAAATACTATCAAGGCCAAGGTCCATTGTATTAATAATAGGTTTTCTTCTAAAGAAGTTAGACTAAGCAATTGATAATTTTAACACTTCACCCAAAGATCAAAAAAGAATTAGCATATTATCTCAATTTAAGAATCTGTTGTGGTATTTTCTGTTTAAGGTAGCAGAATTGTTTGTCCAGAGAGCAGAAAACATACTCAATGACTTTTCTCTGCATGAAAAATTCATTCAACATAGATACTGATTTGAAACTACTTGACTTTATATGTTTGGGACATAAAGAGAGAATTGCATTTGTAGAATTGTCAACAAAACAGAACATTTTCCATTGAGTGGAAAGACAAAAACCAATTTTTTTCAAGGAACTAATTGATATCTAAAATAGATGTACATATATATCTCAAATCTATATATACATAAATATATATTTATAGTATATATGTTTAATGTCTAACATATATCTCAGTATATCTAATATATATCTCAAATATTTAGGAATTCAAACATTCTAAAATAAGTGTTTAAATCAATGGTTATATGGTACTTTTGAAAAGTCCATATTTATTAATGTGTTTTTCTGTGTCTAAAAGATTATCATTCTTAACCTTTTTCATGAAAACAATTTATTAAAAAATGTTTAATTGATAAATTAAGACATCAAATACTAAAATAAAAAGATGACATAGCTATTTAAGTTTGTAAGTAGAGAGATAGCTATATTAGTCTCACAAATCAGAAATTTATGGTTCTATCAGAAACACTAATTATACTTATTAGGAAATATCAGATAGGTGATTTATGGTTTTCAAGTTGCCAACCCATTTCATTAAAATATTGACTAGAATACTAATTCCAAAGTAATTGCCTGTCAAATCAAATCAGTTAAAGTGGGTTAAACCCAACCTCTATGGATGCACTGTGAAATTTCTCCTGGCCACCACTTATTTAGAGACAGTTTGTTGTTATTATTGGCATAAGTCAGGCCAATATCCAGTCAGATTTTTTTTTATGTTTATTTGTTTTTTTTGAGAGAGAGCACAAGCAGGGAAGGGGCAGAGAGAGAGAGAGAGAGAGAGAGAAAGAGAATCCCAAGCAGGCTCTGCTTTGTCACAGGGCTCCATCCCATAAAGCATGAGATGGTGACCTGAGCCGAAATCAAAAGTCTGATGCTTAACTGACTGAGCTACCCAAGTGTCCCACCAGTCAAGTCGTTCTCAGTCCAGAGTCTGTACTTCCTTCATTCCATGTCCCCACCCCCCTCCCCCCCGAGATCTCAGTACATAAGAGCATTCACCAAGGGTGCTTGATTTTGGCTCAAGTCATGATCTCCACTTCATGGGATCAAGCCTGCCATCAAGGCTCTGTGCTGGCAATGCAGAGCCTGCTTAGGATTCTTTCTTTCTCTCCCTCTCTCTCTGCCCCTCCCCTTCGTGTGCTCTCTCTCTCTCTCCCTCTCTCTCAAAATAAATAAATAAACATTAAAGTAAATAAATAAGCAAACAAGCATTCACCAATTTGTCCTTTCTTCATTCCTGACAAAAAGACTTTTGTTTGACATTGACAATGTCTTTGTTACATTGGCCCTCCTGTCAGGATCACCAGCATTGTTTGCAATAAGTCATTCTTGTTAATCAAATTTACCTTTAACTGAGGTCAGAATGTTAATGACTTTTTTTGTTTATTTCCATATTTAGATTCCCAAATGCCTAATGTCTGACCCCTGACTACTGTCTTCTGCTGGTGAAAGGGGATAAAATTGAGGACTTATGGGGCGCCTGGGTGGCTCAGTCGGTTAAGCGTCTGACTTTGGCTCAGGTCACGATCTCGCGGTCCGTGAGTTCGAGCCCCGCATCGGGCTCTGTGCTGACTGCTCAGAGCCTGGAGCCTGTTTCAGATTCTGTGTCTCCCTCTCTCTCTGACCCTCCCTCGTTCATGCTCTGTCTCTCTCTGTCTCAAAAATAAATAAACGTTAAAAAAAAATTTTTTTTAAATAAAAAAAAAAAATTGAGGACTTAGTTCCCATTTATTTCCATTACTTCTTAGAATGAAATATATTTACATATTTCATTGAATTCCACTTAGAACCCCAGCATTCCTGGTCCTATCCCTATCAACTAAGAATTTGTAGTAGCTTTATATTTAAATACTCTAGAATATCTTTGATAATGTACAGAAGTAGTAGAAGGTGTGAAGAAATATTTAAAGTAATCATATAGCAAAGTATAGTCATTTATCCTCCGTTCCAACTCCTTTTGGATTCTAAATCTCTCATTAGCAGTAAACATTAGAGTTAAAATATTTCAGAACTGAATACTTAGCCATGTATGTTTGAAAGATATTTTTAACAGTAGAAATCTTGTCTGATTTAAATCTACAAACTAATCATTTATCATATTAATAAGGAAGGCTTTGTTTTTATCCATTTGCTTTATCTTCCTAGGATTATTTCCTCCTAAAATGTCATGAATTTATAATATTTCAAACAGCTGCTGCTATTTGGAAACATTTCAAGCAATAAGTAACATTGTTACTACTGCATTATTAAAGTAGACATTGCTAATTCCTCTTTATGGAGTAGATAAGAAGGTATCATGTATAATCCAGAAACATGTAACCTATAGCCAAGAGATGAAACCAGTATACCGTTTAGTTTCCCAGTTTTGCACCAAAGTTGCTTGAGAGGAAAATCACCACATTTTCACTATTAGGTAGTTTTGAAAGTGAGAAATGCAGCGTGGAAGGGAGGCAGCAGCCAAAATTTCTCTGCAGTGTTTTTATAGTATAATAAGGAAAAGGAGCTTAATCAGTATTCTCTCATTAGCCATAGTAAGACTAGAAATCAAACTATTTCTACAACCTCTAGTCTACTATGGTTTGCTCCTAAGCTACATATTTTAGTAGCTCCTAAACTAATTGAGAATTTTCTAGACGAAAAGAGTAGATCTACAAATAATCAACCTCTAAGCCCATCCTGGGGGGATTTGATAGTGCTTTGAAGATGTATAAGAAAGCAATTTCTGAGTATTTCTAGAAAGACTGGATGTGGTAACAGCTCTAACATTACAGTGGGCTGGTTGCCGCATATTATCATCCAGTCTTTTTCTGACTCATCTTTGCTGTTGATTATGGTTGTGTATAAACTGAACATACCTGTTTCATTAGAAATAATTAGGTGATAGAATATGCTATAGAGCTTAACACCTAAGACACTTTTTCTTCATAGAATAAGAATGTAAAAAGAAATCTTTGAGGAGCAAGAGAGGTGTTAATCCTGATTCTATGTGAAAAACATGCTGCCTTTTCTCAAATCTTTACTATAGACAAGATGTAGTAATCTGGTCCTATTAGAGACTTCCTGGAATATGTATCCCCGTCGATAAAGAATCCCATAATGACTGTTGTCAGTTGGTAGTAAATTCCTGTATTTATGTAAAAGGTAACATTTTACTTCCAGAAACACATAGTCCAGAGGGTTAACTTTAATGGTGGAGATTTTAGGCACTATGATAACCAGCTTTAAAAACTAGTTTTCCCAGGGAATTTGGCTGTAGTTTCTATACTATACCGTAAATAATTATGCCTGTTCTGCCTTCAGGCTTTCTCCTTCTGCTCTGACTACAAAGTGAGATAATTTAAATCCTGCAGAATTGTGGTTTAGTTAGTTATTTAATTGTTTGAAATCCCAACATAAGGACACTATTCACACACACATCATAAATAAAAATGTTAGACTAAACGATAGAAATATATTGACAGGATATGTGGTTTTTAAACTTGTTTGGAGTCCCCAGAATTATTTAAGAATCTATTAAATCAAAAGACCTTCCCAGAAAAATTCACATACATATAATTTTGAATACAGTTTTACATTGAACTCCACAGACCTGAGTCTTTGAATCACCTAGGTGCTTATGGACCCAACAGTAAAAACTTGGCACTAATTAGATCTGCTCTGTCTGATATGATAGGCAATAATCACTTACAGCAATTTAACTTAAAACTAAACGAAATTAAAGTTCCCCAGTCTCACTGTCCACATTTTCAATACTCAATAGCAACATGTGGCTAAAGGCTACCATATTAGACAGAGAAGATATAGAATATTTCCTTCATCTCAGAAAGTTCTTTGGACAGCACGGGGTTAGATGTATCTAAAATATTCTACTTAAGAATCTTACCATTATGTATATATGTGTATGTGTTTGTAGAGCCGCATGATTTGACAACCCAGAACATACATATTATAAGAAAAATCAGCCGCTTTTAAGCATAGAACACAAATCTTTTCCTGAAACATATATGTGTCTCAAAGGCAGCTAGCTAACCTCATCTGGGCCTTCAGGACAGTCTACTGTCATTTTTTTTTAATCTTGTGTCTACACTGCCTTTTCCATAGTAGTAGTTCTTAATCTTTTACACTTTTCCCTAAGCTCTTGCCTTTCAGTATGGCCAGAGATCTCCATGTTCAGAAAACTCAGGCTATCAGTAAAAATTTCTGCAACTTCCCTTATCTCTTTATTAAAAATCTCATTGTATTTTCTTTTATTATAATGTGCTACAGAAATAACAAAGTGATCAAGAGAATGCAAAAGCCTCTGAATGTCAACAATATAATCACGACCTAAAAGTAAACAGTTAGAAAGTGAGCTTGTGCTTGAAAAACGTGTGCCCCACTCTCCTATGATTTGATCCTTTAGGTCTATGTGAGGGCCATAAAATGTATATTCTGAGTTAATCCCTAGGAACTTCTAATACACATGGACGCAGATAAGGCCCATACTTAAACTTATAGCCATACCTATTATCAATAGTAACAGTAGGAACTAACCTTCGCTGATCATATCCCTGTGCTTTACATTAATTTCCTCAATTAATCCTTATAACAGTTCTATCGGTGAGCATTATGGTTAATCCATTTTATGGAAACAGGGTAGGAGAGGTTCGGTAACTTGTCCAGAACTGGTTAATAGGAGTTAATGGAACCAAATACATAGTATTTTTTAAGTATATGTACATTGCTGTAAAGCAGATCTCTAGAACTTTTTTACCTTGTGTGACTAAAACTCTGTACTCAATTGAACAGTTACACCCCATTTTCTCCTCCCCCAGCCCCTGACAGCCAGCATTCTATCTTCTGCTTATATGAATTCAACTACTTTAGATACCTCACATAAGTGGAATCATACAGCATTTGTCCTTTTGTGACTAGCTTATTTGACCTAGCATAATGTCCACCAGGTTTATCTGTGTTGTGGCATATGACAGAATCTCCTTTTTTAAGGCTGAATAATGTTCCATTATATATCAATACCACATTTTCTTTATACATTCATGGGCCTGTAGGTTGTTTCCACCTCTTGGCTACTGTGAATAATATTTTAATAAACATGGGAGTGCAAATTCAATTCTCTTGGATAAATACCCTGAAGTGGAATTGCTGGATCATGTAGTAGTTCTAGTTTTAATTTTTGTGGGAACCTCCACCCTGTTTTCCATAATGACTGTACTAATTTACATACCCACCAGCAGTGTACAGGGTTCCCTTTTCTCCACCCCCTTGACAACTTTTATCTTTTGTCTTCTTGGTAATAGCCATTCTAACAGCTATAAGGTGATACCTCATTGTGGTTTTGATTTGCATTTCCCTGGGTAATGGTAGTGAGCACTTTTCATATACTGTTGACTGTTTGTATGTCTTTGGATAAATGTCGGTTCAGGTCCTTTACTCATTTTTTTAATCTGGTTATTTGTTTTTGCTGTTAAGTTGTATGAGTTCCTTACATATTTTGATTCTTAACCCCCTATCAGATTAATGGTTTGCAAGTGTTGTCTTCCATTCTGTAGATTATTTTGTTGATTGTTTCCTTTGCTATGCAGAAGCTTTTTAGTTTGATGTAATCCTACTTGCCTATTGTGTCTTTTGTTGACTGGACTTTTTATTGTATCGAGAAACCATTACCAAGACCAATGTTATTATGAAGGTTTTCCCTATGTTTTCTTCTAGGACTTTCATAGTTTCAAGTCCTACATTTAAGTCTTCAATCCATTTTGAGTTGATTTTTGTGTGTGCTATCAGGTAAGGTCAAATTTCATTCTTTTGCTTGTAAATATCCAGTTTACACAACATTGGTGTTCTTTAACAAGTGATTGTTAAAGATACTATCCTTCTTCCCCTATTGTGTAGTCTTGGCATCTTTGTCAAAGATCATTTAACTGTGTGTGTGTGGGTTTAGTTCTGGGCTATCTGTTCTGTTCTTTGATCTCTGTATATCTGTCTTTATGCCAGTTCCATCTGTTTTGATTGCTATAGCTTTGTGTTATGTTTTGCAGTCAGGAAGTGTGATGCCTCTAGCTTTGTTTCTCTTTGTTTCTCAAAATTGTTTTGGCTATTCAGAGTCCTTTGTGGCTCCATATGAATTTTAGGATTGTTTTTTCTATTCCTGAAAAAATCCCTTTGGGGTTTTGATAGTAGAGATTGTATTGAATCTGTAGATTGCTTTGGGTAATGTGGGCATTTTGATATTTTAAGCCTTCCAGTCCATGAACACAGGCTGTCTTTCCAATTATTTGTATCTCAATTTCTTTCACTATTTTGTAGATTTTAGTGTACAAGTCTTTTACCTTTTTGGTTAAGTATTTTAATTTTTTTTAATGTTTATTCATTTTTGAGAGACAGAGAGAAAGAGCATGGTGGGGAGGGGCAGAGAGAGGGAGACACAGAATCAGAACAGGCTCCAGGCTCCAAGCTGTCAGCACAGAGCCTGACACGGGGCTTGAACTCATGAGCCATGAGATCATGACCTGAGCCAAAGTAGGATGCCCAACCCACTGAGCCACCCAGGTGCCCCGTTTAAGTTTATTCCTAAGTATTTTTCTTTTTTATTAACTGTTTTCTTTTTTTAATATTGTATTTTTTTAAGTAATCTCTACACCCAGCTTGGGGCTTGAACTCATGACCCTGTGATCAAGAGGCACATGTTCTTTTTTTTTTTTTTTTAATTTTTTTTTTCAACGTTTATTTATTTTTGGGACAGAGAGAGACAGAGCATGAACGGGGGAGGGGCAGAGAGAGAGGGAGACACAGAATCGGAAACAGGCTCCAGGCTCCGAGCCATCAGCCCAGAGCCTGACGCAGGGCTCGAACTCACGGACCACGAGATCGTGACCTGGCTGAAGTCGGACGCTTAACCGACTGCGCCACCCAGGCGCCCCAAGAGGCACATGTTCTAATGACTAAGCCAGCCATGCACCACATATTTTACTCTTTTTGATACTATTTTAAATGAAACTATTTTATTAATTTCATTTTCAGAAGGTTCACAATTAGTATGTAGAAACGTAACTGATTTTTTTTTTTTTTTTTAACAAAACAGGATTTTTATTTGACCATGGAATTTGGGGAGGAGAGCAGAAAAATGTGTCAAATTTTGTGAAATACAACTTGGAAAATAGAGGCATATGGTATACTCCCTTCCATAAATATTAGCAGTTAAAGAAGAGACTCATAAAGTTGCAAAAGGGTTGAAGATTACATACAGTAGCTGAAATTCTACCATTAACATAATCATTTACCAGTGTGCCTTAGAGCCCTGATTTTCAATCTTCACTGTTACCAGGATTACCTAGGGGAGATTTTTAAAAGCTACAAATATGTGGCCAGCCATGAGATTGTAAATAACATAATTTCTTACTGTGATCACTTTTCCTATGCTTTTAATTATATGAATTATTTTCAATAATAAATAATAAATAAATAAATAAATTATATGAATTATTATATTCATAATAGAATTCATTCATTATATTATCTTCATTAATTCATTCATTAATAAATAATAAATAATATGAATTATTATTTAATTATATGAATTATTTTCAGTTAAAAAAAGTGTTTATTGATGCACATTAATATCTTCTCAACTAGTAAAGTATAAGTTGGCTTTGTGTTGTACTATCACTAACCTTTATAATATGTAACAGAAATGTGTATTTCAGATGATCAGCAAGTGTGCCAGTTATTTCATTATAGGAAAGTTTATTATATATGATGTGGATTGTGCAGAAAATTTGACCAATCTCTGTATGATATTTGCATTCAAGGAGAGGATAGCCAATTGGCTCTCTTCTTCACAATTGAAAGTTGGTAGAATTAGGACATAGGAACGGAAAAGTTCTTGGCCTCTGTAACTTAATCATTAAAACTGAGGCTTAGTGCCCTAGTGAGTATTTACAGTTCTCAAGCAGGAGTGAAGTGTATAGCTAATGCAGGAATGTTAGGAGTTTGTAGTGGGCAAGTCCTAGATCAAGAGCAGGAGATCTGAGTTTTGATCCTGGCACCAATCTATTAGCTTTGTCCTAACCTCCCTCTAATTGTCAGCCTCTTTGAATTTGAAATATATATAATAATGTCTGCTTCTCCTTGTTTACATAATTTTAGGAAGATCAAACTAAATAATCTATAATTTACATAATTTAAACCAGCGTAATGCTAACTTTTCAGGCACAATAATGATCATTATGTAAATATCACCAGTATTCTTTAAGTTATGTACCTAAAATGGTACTGCTTTGGTGACTTCAGAGTAGGTTTCTTTATAAAATAGACTGCTGTAGTAACTACAGGTTTGTGGAATTTAACTCTTGCTCGTGCGTTGTTGTTTTTTTTGAGCCATTTTCTTGGAGGAAGTGAGTTTTGAGTTTTTTTACTTTAAGAAATATTTTTGTAATGGAGAAAATATAAAAATTAGGATCTTTAAAAATACTTCCTTATAGTGTCAACATTGCCAACATTCATGAAGTTCGTTGGTTAATTTGTTTAAAAGGTCACTTTTATTTTATTTTGTCTTTTATTTTTTATTTTTTTGGTTTCAGGAGTAGAATTTAGGTATTCATCACTTACATATAACACGCAGTACTCATCACAAGTGCCCTCCTTATTGCCCATCACCCATTTAACCCATCCCCCACCCACCTACCTTCCAACAACCTTCGGTTTGTTCTCTGTCTTTAAGAGTCTCTTATGGTTTGCCTCCCTCTTTTTTTCCTTCCCCTATGTTCATCTGTTTTGTTTCTTAAATTCCACATATAAGTGAAGTCATATGGTATTGTTTTTCTCTGACTTATTTCACGTAGCATAATACACTGTAGCTCCATCCATGTTGTTAGAAATGGCAAGATTTCATTCTTTTTGATGGCTAAGTAATATTCCAGTGTGTGTGTGTGTGTGTGTGTGTGTGTGTGTGTACACACACATCTTCCTTATCTTCTTATCCATTCATCAGTTGATAGATATTTGGGCTCTTTCCATAATTTGGTTATTGTTGATAATGCTGCTATAAACATAAGGGTGCATGTACCCCTTTGAATCTGTATCTTTGTATCCTTTTGAGAAATACCTAGTAGTGCAATAGGGGGTCATAGGGTGGTTCTATTTTTAACTTTCTGAGAAACCTCCATATTGTTTTTCAGAATGGCTGCACAAGTTTGCATTCCCACCAACAGTGCAAGAAGGTTCCCCTTTCTCCACACCCTCGCCAATATCTGTTATTTCCTGAGTTGTTTATTTTAGCCATTCTGACAGGTGTGAGGTGGTATCTCATCATGGTTTTGATTTGTATTTCCCTAATGATGAGGGAGCATCTTTTCATGCGTCTCTTAGCTATCTGGATGTCTTCTTTGGAAAAGTGTCTATTAATGTCTTCTGCCCATTTCTTCACTGGATTACTTATTATGAGTTTCCTGAGTTCTGTATAGATTTCAGGTACTAACCCTTTGTCAGATATTACATTTGCAAATATCTTCTTTCATTCCATAGGTTCCCTTTAGTTTTGTTTTTTGTTTCCTTCCCTATGCAGAAGCTTTCTATCCTGATGTAGTCCCAGTGGTTCATTTCTGCTTTTGTTTTCCTTGCCTCCAGTGACATGTTTAGTAAGAAGTTGTTCCAGATGAGGTCAAAGACGTTGCTGCCTGTGTTCTCCTCTAGGATTTCAGTGGTTTCCTGTCCCACATTTAGGTCTTTCATCCATTTTCAATTTATTTTGTGTATGGTGTAAAAAGTGGTCCAGGTTCTTTTTTTTTTTTTTTTTTTTTTTTTTGTATGTTATGTCCACTTTTCCCAACACCATCTGTTGAAGAAACTGCCTTTATTCCATTGGATATTCTTTTCTGCTTTGTCGAAGATTATTGACCATATAGTTGTGGGTCCATTTCTAGGTTTTCTATTCTGTTCCATTGATCTATGTGTCTGTTTTTCTGCCAGTACCATACTGTCTTGATGACTACAACTTTGTAATATAGCTTGGTCTGGAATTATGATGCCTCCAGCTTTCCTTTTCTTTTTCAAGATTGCTTTGGCTATTTGGGGTCTTTTGTGGTTCCATACAAATTTTAGGATTGTTTGTTCTAGCTCTGTGAAATATACTGGTGTTATTTTGATAGGGATTGCATTAAATGTGTAGAATGTTTTGGGTTGAGTACAAACATTTTAACAGTATTTTTCCAGCCCATGAGCATGGAATGTTTTAATGTTTTTCCATTTCTTTGTGTCCTCTTCAGTTTCTTTCATAAGTGTTCTATAGTGTTCAGACTACAGATCTTTTACCTCTTTGGTTAGGTTTATTCTCAGGTATTCTATGGGTTTTGGTTCAGTTGTCAATAGGATCAATTACGATTTCTCTTTTTGCTGTTTCGTTATTGGTGTATATAATGCAACAGATTTCTGCATGTTGATTTTGTGTCCTGAAACTTTGCTGAATTCATATATCAATTCTAGCAATTTTTTGGTGGACTCTTATGTTTTCTTCAGAGAGTATCATGTCGCCTGCAAACAGTGAAAGTTTGACTTGTTCCTTGCCAGTTTGGATGCCTTTTATTTCTTTTTGTTGTCTGATTGCTGAGGCTAGGACTTCCAGTATTATGGTAAATTAACAGTGGAGAGTGAACATCTCTGTCTTGTTCCTGAGTATAGAAGAAAAGCTCTCTTTTTCCCCATTGAGGATGATATTAGCTGTGGGTCTTTCACATATGGCCTTTATAATGTTTAGGTATGTTCCCTCTATCCCTACTTTGTTGGGGATTTTTACCAAGAAAGGGTACTCTACTTTGTCAAGTGCTGTTTCTTCATCTATTGAGAGGATCATATTGTCCTTATCCTTTCTTTTATTAATGTGATATATAACATTGATTTGCAAATATCAAACCATGCTTGCAGCCGAGGAATAAATCCCACTTAATTGTGGTGAATAATTCTTTTAGTGTATTATTGGATTCAATTTGCTAGTATCTTGTTGAGAATTTTTGTGTCCATGTTCATCAGGGATATTAGCCTATAATTCTCCTTTTTAGTGGGGTCTTTGGTTTTAGAATCAAGGTAATGCTAGCTTCATAGGGTAAGTTTAGAAGCTTTCCTTTCACTTCTCTTTTTTTGGAACAGTTTGAGAAGAATAAGCATTAACTCTTTTTCAGAGTTTGGTAGAATTCCCCCTGGGAAGCCATCCGGCCCTGGACTTTTGTTTGTTGGGAGGTTTTTGTTTACTGATTTAATTTCTTTGCTGGTTATGGGTCTGTTCAAATTTTCTATTTCTTCCTGTTTACATTTTGGTATTTTTTTATTAATTTTTTTAATGTTCATTTATTTTTGAGAGGGAGAGAGACAAACACGAATAGGGGAGGAGCAGAGAGAGAGGGAGACACAGAATCTGAAGCAGGCTCCAGGCTCTGAGCTGTCCGCACAGAGCCTGAGGCGGGGCTCAAATGTGAGATCATGACCTGAGCCGAAGTCGGACGGTTAACTGACTGAACCACCCAGGCGCCCCAGTTTGGGTATTTTATATCTTTCTAGGAATTTATCTATTTCTTCCAGTTTGCCCAATTTGTTGACATATAATTTTTCACAACCTTCTCTTACAGTTCTTTATATTTCTGTGGTATTGGTTGTGATCTCTCCTCTTTCATTCTTGATTTTATTTGAGTCCTTTTTTCTTGTTGATAAATCTGGCTAGGGGGTTTTCAATTTATTAATTCTTTCAAAGAACAAGCTCCTAGTTGCATTGATCTGTTTTACTGGGGTTTTTTTGTTGTTGTTTCTATAGCATTTATTTCTGCTCTAATGTTTATTTCCCTTCTGCTGGCCTTAGGCTTCATTTACTGTCCCTTTTCTAGCTCCTTTAGGTGTAAGGTTAGGTTGTATGTTTGAGGTGAAAAAGTCTTGTGGTAGACCTGTATTGCTGTATACTTCTCTCTTCTGAAGAGACTGTCGTGTTTTCATTTTCATTTGCTTCGATGTATTTATTTATTCTTTAATTTCCTGATTATCCTATTCTTTAGTAGGGTGTTCTTTAACTTCCACGTATTGGTGATCTTTCCAAATTTTTTCTTGTGGTTGACTTCAAGTTTCATAGCATTGTCTTCTGAAAGTATGTATGGTATGATCCCAGTGTTTTTGTACTTGTTGAGGCCTGACCCAGTGTGTGATCTGTTCTGGAGAATGTTCCATGTGCACTCAGAAAGAATGTGTATTCTCCTGCTTTAGGATGAAATATTCTTAATATATCTGTTAAGTCCATCTGGTCCAGTGTGTCATTCAAAGCCATTGTTTGCTTTCAATTTTCTGCTTAGATGGTCTGTCCATTACTGTAAGTGGGGTGTTAAAGTCCCCACTGTTAATTGTGTTGTTATTGATGAGTCTCTTTATGTTGTTATTAATTGACATTTATTTGGGTGTTTCACGTTGGGGGCTTAAATATTTACAGTTGTTAGATCTTCTTGTTGGATAGACTCCTTTATTATGCTATAGTGCCCTTCTTCATCTCTTGTTACAGTCTTTGATTTAAAATCTAATTTGTCTGATTTAAGTATGGCTATTCTGGCTTTCTTTTGATGTCCATTAGCATGATAAGTGGTTCTCCATCCCCTCACTTTCAACATGCAGATGTCTTTAGGTCCAAAATGAGTCTCTTCTAAACAACATATACATGGATCTTGGGTTTTTTTTTTTTTTTTCAACGTTTATTTATTTTTGGGACAGAGAGAGACAGAGCATGAACGGGGGAGGGGCAGAGAGAGAGGGAGACACAGAATCGGAAACAGGCTCCAGGCTCTGAGCCATCAGCCCAGAGCCTGACGCGGGGCTCGAACTCACGGATCGCGAGATCGTGACCTGGCTGAAGTCGGACGCTTAACCGACTGTGCCACCCAGGCGCCCCGGATCTTGGGGTTTTTTTATCCGTCTGATACCCTGTGTCTTTTGATTGGAGCATTTAGTCCATTTACATTCAGGGTGCTTATTAATTAATAGATATGAATTTAGTGTCATTGTATTACCTGTAAAGTTGGTGTTTCTGGAGATTTTCTCTGTTCCTTTCTAGTCTTTGTTGTTTTCAGTCTTTCTTTTCCACTCAATTAATCCCCTTTAATATTTCTTGAAGGGCTGGTTTAGTGGTCATGAACTTCTTTGGTTTTTGTTTGTTTGGGAAACTCTTCATCTCTCCTTCTATTTTGAATAACAGCCTTGCTGGAGTAAGTATTTTTGGCTGCATATTTTTACCATTTAGCAAGTTGAATATATCATGCCACTCCCTTCTGGCCTGCCAAGTTTCTGCGGACAGATCTGCTGCTATACTTATTTTGTCTTCCATTGTAGGTTAGGGATTTCTTTTTCCTTGCTGCTTTCAGAATTCTTTCCTTACCTCTGTATTTTGCAAATTTTACTATGATATGTCTTGCTGTTGGCCTGCTTTATTGATTGTGGTGGGAGTTCTCTGTCCCTCCTGGGTTTGGATATTTGTTTCCTTCCCCAGATTAGGGAAGTTTTCAGCTATAATTTGCTCAAATAAAGCTTCTACCCTCTTTTCGTTCCCTTTTTCTAGGACTACTGTGATATGAATATTATTATGCTTTATGGAGTCAGTGAGTTCCCCAAGTCTACATTTGTTATCCAGTATTTTTCTTTCCCTCTTCTTTTCAGCTTCATTATTTTCTATAGTCTTATCTTCTATATCACTTATTCATTCCTCTCATTCTTCCATTTTTGTGGTCATTACATCCAGTCAGTTTTACATCTCTGTTGCAGCATTTTTTATTTCAGCCTCACTAGTTTTTAGGTCTTTAATCTCTGAGGTAAGGGACTCCCTGGTGTTTTCTATGCTAGTCTCAAGCCCAGCTACTATCTTAATGATTGTTGTTTTAAATTCTGGTTCAGGCATATTACTTATATCTGTTTTGATTAGATCCCTGGCTGTGACCTCTTCTTGTTGTTTCTTTTGAAGTGAATACCTCCATCTTGGCATTATGTCTAGTCTGTGTCTTCAGGAAACACAGTTGATATTTGCTTATAGATTTTGTATCCTGCAACTTGCCTGAATTTGTTTATTAGTTATAAGCAATGGTGTGTGTGTGTGTGTGTGTGTGTGTGTGTGTGTGTGTGTGTGTAAAATCTTTGGTAGACTATATATAAAATCATGACATCTGCAAACAGATGGTTTTACTTTTTCTCTGATTTGGATGCCTTTTATTTTTTCTTGCCTAATTACTCTTGCTAGAACATCCAGTATTCTGTTAAATAGAAGTGGCAAAAGTGAGCATCCTTGTCTTCTTACTGATCTTGAGGGAAAGTTTTCAGTTTTTCACAGTCGAATATGTTGTTAACTGTGAGCTTTTCATATAGTCTTCTTTATGTTGGGGAAGTGTTTGTCTTTTCCTAATTTGTTGAGTATTTTTATCATGAAAGGATGTTGAATTTTGTCCAATTCTTTTTCTGCATCTATTAAGATGATCATGTGATTTTTATCTTTCATTCTGCTAATGTGGTGTATTGTATTGATTTGATATTCATATACTGAACCATTCTTGCCTCCCAGGGTTAAGTCCCACTTGGTTATGATGTATAATCCTTTTAATGCACTGTTGAATTTGGATAGTGTTTTGTTGAGGATTTTGCATGTGTATTCATTGGGGATATTTTATTTTTCTTGTAATGTCTTTGTCTGATTTTGGTCAGGTTTGGGAGTATTCCCTCCTCTTTTATGTTTTGGAGAAGGATTAGCACTACATCTTCTTTAAATGTTTGGTAGATTCTCCTGTGAATTTATCTGTTCCTTAGCTTTTCTTTGTTAGAAGGTTTTTTTTTATTACTGATTCAATCACTTCATAAGTCTATTCGGATTTTCTATTTCTTCATGGTTCAGTTTTGACAGGTTGTATGTTTCTAGGAATTTATCCATTTCTTCTAAGTTACCCAATTTGCTGGCATATTATTATTCATGGCCATTTCCTGTGATCCTTGTATTTCTGTGGTATCAGTTATAATTTCCCCTTCTTTCATACCTGATTTTGAGTCTTTTCTCTTTTTTTCTTAGTCTAGCTAAAGGTGTGTCAATTTTGTTTACTTTTTCAAAACAACTCTTAATTTTGTTAATTTTTTTCTATTCTTTATTTCATTCTGTCCTTCTTTATTATTTCCTCCCTTATGCTACCATTGAGCTTAGTTCTTCTTTGAGTAATTCCTTGAGTTACAGAGTTAGGTTGTTTATGAGATCTTTCTTCCTTTTAACTTATTTGCTGCTCTAAGCTTCCCTATTAGTCCTATTTTTTTGCGGCATCCTGTAAGTTTGTTGCATTTTCATTTTATTAAGATTTGTTTTTTGACCTTATATGTTATATTACTTCCTTAATTAAAGACCTTCTGAATCTCCTCACCACTTCCAAATTTAAATATAAATCTTTGGACCAGCATTAAGGTGCACCAACATGTGATCCATCTACTCTTGCTGCCTTTTCCTACCTACACTCTAGCACTAATTGGACTATTTTGATTTTTTAACTATCTATATATATACTTGCTGGAATTCTTTACCATTTCAAGAAGACTCCATGAAGATTCTCTTTCATTTATCCTGATTTGAGGTTTTTTCCTTCCATATCCCTTAACCCTCAACTTTGCATATGTTGAATAGTATTATAATTATTTGTATAGTTGTCTCATATTTTCCTCTAGACTAACAGTTTCTTCAGGATAGGGATTCTATATTAATAATCTTTGTAGTTTTGATAGTGTCTAGCATACACTTTGTGCATAGCAGGTGCTCACTTTTTAAATGATAAATGTAATCAAAATTTTTCATCTTAAAATGTCAAGACTTAGTAGCCAAATAAAAGTATACTTGCTTTATTTCTTTCTCTTAATTTTATCTGTCACAGTCATATTGAGTAACTTGTCAGAAGACATGCTTTTTATTTCAAAAATTTTCAGTGTTAGGGAAAGTTGGTTGTAGAGAAAAATCTCTCATAGTTTTCCTTTTTGTATATTTTCTTTCAAGCCTTGTACTTATATGTGGGTGTATGTACATGTATGTTTGTGTGTGTGTGAGGAATTGTGTGCAGTTCATTGTGGATTAAGCTCTTTTTAATAAATTTCAAACATGTTTTACAATATTTCTCCATTGTCTTCATAATTGTCATTTAGCACGTGCATAATACACAGCACATACATGCCATATTTTAAAGAACTGCTTTTCATTTGCATGACGCCTAGGTGGTTTCTATTACTTTGCTTTATAGGTGATGTTGTAATAACATTTTTACAGTTTTTTGCTTGTGTTAAATTAGCTCCTTAAATTTCTAGGCAAAGCGCTTATTAGGTTTAAGGGTTGAATGTGTTTATAACCCTGTTTCCATACCAAAGGCTGTGGCAAACCTGCCAGCTATATTTGAGGGTACTAATTCAGCACACCTTCATCAGCAGTCTCAGTGGTGTCAAGAATGTATAACAATGCTCACCTAAGTTCATCTCCCTTTCCCGTATTCCCCTAGTCTTAGTGCTTGTATAGTAAATTAATTTTTTAAATATCAGGCCACAGTAATTTACATAATAAATTATTAGCCCAAGGGTATTTACATAAGAGTCTTATGTTCTTACTCTGAGCTTTAGAGATAGATTGCGGTTAAGAAGACTAAACCAATCTTTTCCATTTTCCAAATGCATCTGTTAGGGGGCGCACTCTTAGAAATTAAGGGACAGACTTACTTAGGAAGTAGAAAGCCATGTTTTTAGTTTAAGTGAGAAGTACCCTCAAGAACTTAGAAATAAAAGTTACTTCTTAAGTTTTACTTCCAGAATAAAACTAAGATACAATAAATGACATTGAGTAGGCATTGGAGTCCTATGGAAAGATATGTTCTAATCAAAAGCTTAGAGAAGAGGCGTGAAAATATCCAGAGTTGATAAGATACTAAAGAAAGCTATCATCAAAGAAATTACACTAATATAATAAAGGACAACTGTAAAGGAAATGGGTTTGGTTTTTTTTTTTTTGAAATTAGGAGCTTGTTTATAGCAAGTTAAAACTACAAAAACTACAAAAACCCTGCCCATCTTCATATTCCAATTTTTATAATGATTATCAATTAGATTATCAGAGTGTGATAAGAGTCACAACTAAACTTATTTGATCTGGGTCAAGTTTATCACCAAATTATCGCTTTATATTTTTTTCAGGGTTTTAGCAGTGATATTATGGTGGTGTACACAGCAAAGTGTGGGTACTTCCTTAAAGGAGGAGTGATGTGTGAGGTGTTCTCCAATTCCCCATGAAGGAAGGCTGAAAGCCTGCTCATCAATTATTTGTTGATATGGGCTTTTCTTTCTCATTTGACTTAAGGAGGACAGAAACCTCAGAAGCTTCTTCTTTATCCTTCAAAGCACCAGCAGCTTTTATCTATTTGGCAGGAATGATACACTATAAAGTCTAGGGTTGTCATTTTAACACTTAGATAAAATATGAATTCATGACTGGTTTGTTCCCTAAATAGAACCTTACTACTCAAAGTATGATTGTGGATAAGCAGACTGACATCACCTGGAAACTCAGACATGCAGAATTTCAAGACTTTTTACCTCCTAGACCTACTTTGTTAGTTCATGTCCTCCAAGAAGCACACAGCAAGATGGGATTTGACATGTAAGAGATTTGGGGAGAAGACACCAGAGGACGGAAAAGGGAGAGAGTGCTGGAGAAGGTAGCAATGTAGGTCTGACCCCTGTGAAGGAAAGAGGGAAGGAAGGGCAGTGGAGTAGTCTCAGACAGCAACACAGTTGTAAGTAAGCACAGTTCTGGCAAGCTGCTGAGAGTCCTCAGCCACTGTCATATGTCAGTGAAATTCTCTCTCTCACAGGAATGAGCCTGCGTTACCATTTCTGCTGGCTCTAATCATTTACTGAGAGCAGCGTGTGGAAAGCTTGGCTTCAGTGCAAGTAGGATTTCAGAGCACAGCACCTGAGACTATATTTCAATTATGCTCATAGCGACAGGAGATTGGATTGGCATGTTTCCCCAGTCACCACACCTCCTGAATCAGGATCTACACTTTAACAAAGTCTCCAGGTGAATTATAAGCATGTTAAAAGTTTGAGAAGCATGATCTTAGAATAATAATGTGGTTCTTTGAGGATCTTAGCCAGAGTCAATAAAATTGTTCACAATCAGCATAGGATCTCCTCAAAAATTCAGCTCTCTTGAGATGGTATTTTTCACAGTTCATTTAAACAGAGTTGCTGTTCAAAGTGAGAACTAGAGCAGATAATTTGTTGTTGTTAATTTGTAACAAATGTGTGAAGCAGATATGGGGCCAGAATTTTCAAGATGCTTTGCCTCTTTGCTGAAAGGAGCTAGATAGAGTTTATTTCCTTTTGCCTTTTTGAGTTCAAGGTCACTGTAGCAAAAAAAAAAATCTATATTTCTGTATTTATTTTTTTACCACATGGTAAGGTGTAACTATGATTCTTATGATGACAGCTAGAAATAAACAACCTGTTAGACAAATCATACTAAGTTGTTTATGCTGACACAGTGCTTAGAGTTTGAGAGGCTCTTTTTAGGACAGAATACGCTATCAAGTAAGCTTTGCCACCAGGCCCTGTTCCTGATTTACAGACTTGCTGTGAGTTCAAAATACCCATACTCTAATGTATGATCAGGATGTCCACAATCCCTTTGGAATCATTCCTTGAACCATTGATCCCCAGACTTGAGTTTAGGAATTACTGCTCGGTAAAAGTTATATTTCGTCAGTCTAACAATAAGGCCTTGAAATCATTACTTTTTAAAAAGCACTCCAGATTTGGAAACCATTGCTCTAAAGTAAAATATATACTTGAGTTCAGGCCTTTGCTATAGAAACATCCTCTGCCAGAGTGGTATCACTTACTCTGCGTTCCAAATGCAACTTGTCTCTGTTTACTGGTAAGCATGGGTGAAAAATAAAAAAGGAAGTTAAAAATCCCTAAATAAACCTCACATACTTTTATTACACTCAGTAATACTTGTTATTAGAATTTAGTATAATTTTTACATCATTATTTATTACCAGTGGGTTCATTATACCAAGGCCCACAGTACTAAAGATTTGCTTATAATTATTCTGGACTGCTCTCAATCTGAGGCAGAAGAAGTTCCCCTAAATACAGACAGCCACAGGTGTTCCCTGAAATAGAACTTACCTGAAAGCTGAGTCAAAGGTATAACTCTAGTTTTAGGTATCTCTGGTCTTATTCATTTTTTCAAGCACATATCAAATACCATGTACGTTTCAGGGACTATAGTGTACACCAGAGATATGAAAACAAGATTTAGTCCTTGACCTGAGGTGTTACCATACTACCCGAGGGGCACAGATATACATGTAAATAATTAATTGTAATAGGGATATTTGCTATTGTTGGGCATGGAGAGATGGAGTGAGTCAAACCCTCAAGAGGACTGGGGGAGGAGGGTTGCTGGCAAACAAAGAAAATAACGTAAATGCATCACATGAGACTCCAGTCACTCCTGCCCTTGTCCAAAATCCATGTCAGGAATGTTTAACTTTGGAGCAGATTACCTGAGCTCTTCTAAAGCTTTACTCATTATCTGTCCTTCTCACAGAACAAAAAAGTGCCTCTACACATGCATTCCTAAAGTGGTGATTGGTGCCCGTCATTCATACAGCCTCCCCTGCCGGAATCTTTTTATTTTTTTTTTTTTATATTTTTTTTTTAAATTTTTTTTTTCAACGTTTTTTATTTATTTTTGGGACAGAGAGAGACAGAGCATGAACGGGGCAGGGGCAGAGAGAGAGGGAGACACAGAATCGGAAACAGGCTCCAGGCTCTGAGCCATCAGCCCAGAGCCCGACGCGGGGCTCGAACCCACGGACTGTGAGATCGTGACCTGGCTGAAGTCGGACGCTTAACCGACTGCGCCACCCAGGCGCCCCCCCTGCCGGAATCTTAAAAGGCATCCCAGGCTTCTTCACTCCCTCTGGCCAACCAGTAATCAAGAACTGTCGCTGCAATCTCTGCATCCTCCCCTCTCTCCATTCCCTCCAAGCACTGCTAACATGGCTGCCTCCAACCTGGACACTGCAGTAGTCTCCCAACTGCCAGTCTCCCCATCTGGAGACTTATGTCTCACAACCCATTCTCCCCAAATCAGTGTAAACATAGGAGTGGCTCTACTTCCTACAGGAAAACGTCCAACTTCCTCAGTGTTATGTGTAGGGTAAGAGTGCTCATGCTTAAGCCAGACCGCTTGGATTCAAATCCCCGCTCCACCATTTACTAGCTGTCTGGGGAAAGTCACTTAGTCTCTAAGTGCCTCAGTTTTTTCAACTATAAAATAGGAAAAGAAATGGAAGCTCTGTCATAGGGTTATTGTGAAGGTTAATTGCGTTAATAATGTACATGTAAAGGGCTTAACAGTGCCTGGCACAGAATTAACCCACAGTGGCGGTGGCAGTCATGATGCAGTAACACAGTGTGCATGCCAGGTAATTAAAGATGACCAGGACTCATCTTGCCTTCCAGCGATTAACAGTCTGAAGTGGGGAAAGAAAGACATAGGTAAACAAACTACTTCTTTTGATCACTGCTGTCGTAAATTTGAACATGATGCTAAATGATTAAGGAGTCAGGACTAAAATCTTGTCCAAAAATGTTCTATTAAAATTTTTATTCTCTGAATTACATAGTAACTCGAGTTCCCAGATATGACTTAGTATCTCCTAAACCACAGGTTCCTCATACATGAAATTCGCATACTTAGGATTTTGTTCCTGTATGCCTTTACAGTAACCACACGCTGTTTGGTTCTACCATGTATGAACATTTAGTTTCATTCTCTTAGAAATAATTTGAAGAAAGAGAAACTGGGCCTTGAACATACAAAAGGGAGGAGGAATGAACCTCGGAAGAATAGAGAGTTTGTACTGAAACATTAGGAAAGAATACAGTGACAGAGATAAACTGTACCCAGTGGTTTTTGGAGGATGTGGGCTACTGACATTTGTGTAAGAATTGCTGGTGGAACTAGTATCAGGGACACGGCAGGACACTGGCAGAATGCATAGATTCAGCGTGACTTATAAATACGTACCAATTCAAAAAGGCACTGAATATACACATTACAGAAAAACACAGATTTGGGGAAAATGCCTTTTGGAACTAGAGGCAGAATAATGTCGTGTTTTAATTTAGGCTTAACTTGCTGTGTGTGTTTAGGCCACTTGATTTAACTTTTCTGAGTAATCTGATCTGGAAGATGAGGGTTATAATAGTACCAACTGAATAAGGTAGCGAGAATTAATTGAGAAAATGCCCTGAAGCCCTTTGCTAGGGTAGTTTACAAATATCAGATACCTAGTAATGTTAGCTCTTGCTATTGGTGATGATTAATACATTGTTTTCTGCAATCAGGCAAAATGAATTTACACATATCATTCAAATTTGGGGAGAAGGGTGTAAGACAGTACCTGTTATTTTCTAGATGGTATGTAATGTTTACTAATGGTACCTCTATTTAGAATATATGCTGTCTTTTGTTGTCCTGTTCTAGTGGATGTAAAATACAGAGTTTCATTTGTTTATTACCTATTTCTCTTTCCCTGTCTTATTTTTAGCATGAGAGTTAAGTTCCTACAGAATTTAACCTACAACTGAAGGATATAACCTACAACTGAAGAACTGTAGAAGTTCAGAACTCCTTGCTTCCATTATGTAATTTAATAAATATAATTGTTGGTAACATCACTTTTGTTAATAGTGCTTCTAAAGTGCTTATACGTTTTTAAAGATTCTCTCCGTTGTCATGTATACCCTATTTCCACCTTTTCTGGTATTAAATAATTTTATGGAACTAACATAAAAATTTAATTTAGCATACTTTAATATGAGCAGAGTATCGTGAGTGATGTATTAGAGGACATGTCCGTTGGGACACCTTCCCACTCCAGCTCAGTTGACTCTTCTGTCCCCGTGCTCCCATAGACCCTATACATTTTCCGTCTCTCTCTCTTTATCCTTTAAACTTATTTGTACCGTCTAACAAATTGCAATCACTTTAGCCTTGATGATAAGAATCATGTCATGCAACGTTAAGCAGAAAAGACCAGCACTCAGTAAATACTCAGCTGATTTTCGTTAAGTGAGTGAATGAATGCTTGTCCAGTTCTCAGGCCATGGTCAGCAGTGCAACATTAACTGATTCAGTGAATTATGCAATTAAGAAGGCCGTTAGAAACAAGTTAAAGTAAGATAAAAACAAGAAATAAAATTAACAGTAAGATAATTCCAAAGGCTTTTCTGTGGTATAACTGTCTTTCTTTATGAAGGTTTCCTGCCCTTCCTCAGATGCTAAATGTCTTATGCTAGTTGCCCAGTTACTAACTACTCAATTGCCAGCTAAAGGTGACCGATCCAGTCTTTCCCCCTGGAGCATTGAAGAGGGCTCCTGACACACCTGGCGGTGGTTTGAGGCATGAGTTCAGAGCTATAGATCTTACACAGCTCAACTCTCAAAGATACCATAGGTGATGTTAGGAAAATGAATAATATACACAGAAAAAAATGTTTACCGTGTATGTCTAGTAAATGATCATTCATCTCTTTGTTCATAAGAACTTGAATTAAGATACATAATTGTGTAACAGGCGAATGGTAGACATAAATCAACATCAAAAATTACCACCTGGGCCACCCAGCACATGCTATGTCAACCCAATGTGAGAGCCGTCTTCTTTGCACGTGACAGATAATCAAACAGGAAAGAGTTTGCAGGTGCAACAGGAAGCAGCTTGAAAGACTGGCCTGGTATCATCTGGAGCCTCAGAATATACCATTTACTTCCCATAGTGTGATGACTATCAGCCATAGGTCACAATTGGGCCATAGAACCTTAACCCAGCATGTTGCAGCCTTCCCCTTGCAAGTACCCCCGGAATTGCTGCCGCTGGCCAGTGTCCAAGAATGCCTGAACAGCTGCTCTGACAAATGGGTTTCCCCCATTCAAGCCGGCAAATGGGGAGTTGGAGCTGCTTTGCACAACTCCCTGCCTCTAGGTTGCAGAATCTACTTAAAATGATAATAAAATATCTTGTTCTCTGGCACTGTGGCACTGTGGATTTTTCCTTTTACTGCAGGAGGTAAGAAATCATCCTTCTAAAGAGCTGATTGCAGCTTTTTCTTTTTTTTCTTTTCTTTTCTTTTTTTTTTTTTTTTTTTCCTTGTGTTTTCTTTTTCTCTCTCCCAGACAGTAAGGATTGTATCCTGGAGCCGCTTTCCCTGCCAGAAAGTCCAGGTGGCACCACCGCTTTAGAAGGTTCTCCATCTGTGCCTTGTATTTTCTGTGAAGAACATTTTCCTATGGATGAACAAGACAAACTTCTGAAGCACATGATTATTGAACATAAGATGGTCATAGCTGATGTCAAGTTGGTTGCTGATTTCCAAAGGTAAGTTTTGGTTTTGGCCATAAGAGAATTAAATTCAGTATTCCATAAAGGAAAGACATAACTTATATATAAGCTTATATATAAAATTATTCTTGTGCAAATGTGAAAATTCATATTCTTTTTCAAGCATTGTTGGGAACAGGGATCCTTGGTTGGAGCCTGCGAAGCCAAAAGGATATTGTCCAAAGAACTCTCAGCTTAAGTGCTGTGATGAGCATTTTTCTGGTTTTCTGACAAAAACCAGGAAAAAAGTAGGGGCGGGGGGAGGTCACTCAATAAACCAAAGGCTTGACATCAGTCGACTGAGGTACTGAGGGGAAGAGGATGAGGATGAAGAACAGAAAGAGATAAGTGGTTCAGGAACTGCCAACATTGGGCGTGTGTGAAATGTAGGAACCTCACCTATATAGCTAGGACCCAAAGTGAGCTAAACTCTAATCTATGAGCACCTGACTTAGAATATCCATACCAACAGACAAGTAGTATAAGCATATTTTTTTTCCAGTTCCTAGTTCTTAGAAGAGAAATGCCTTTTCTTAAGCAAATGGAGTGAAGTAGTTTTGTTCATGCTGTTATTAGTTGACACTTGGAAGTCCAAGTTGACATTTGGAAGCGTTTTCCATGTACATGCTATCATGATAGTTAACTGGTTTTGTACAATTACTAAAAGCATACATTTTGTTATAGCTGGCCAGGAACCATTTTTAGATATTCTGCCCTGATTTCTCTACAAAACACTGCAGTAACCCAGATGTTGTAACATCTCTGCATCTGAACTCTGTATCTGCCAGACCACATCATTCCTAGCAAGCAGTTTCTATCTTATGATGGGTCTTGCAAAGCAGCAGCCTATATTATTGAGAGTGGACTATGAAACCAAGCAGGCCTAGAGTTGAACGCAGACTTAGGTGACTTCCTAACCATGTGATGTCCAGCAAACTACTTAACTACTCTAAGCATCAGTTTCCTCATCAGTAAAAGGGGAAAATGCTGACTCACATAAGATTGTTGAGTGTTACATAAAACAGGTGCTTCATATAGCACCAACTAGTACCTGAGACATCTTTTATATCCAATAGATGGTAGCCAAAAATTTTATTCTATTTTTATTACAAAAGATATATTTGAAATGTTAGTTTTCTGCAACTATAGCTTGAGTTTTCAATAGGCATTTATGCTGTTCTGAAACTCTAATTATCATTTGCGAAATAAAACTTTTGAGAAAATTTAATTTAGAATCCTTAACACTTCTAAACTTTGAGAATAAGTTTGTTTTCCAGTTGGAATAGCCAGAAGGCCCACAGGGGTGTTGTTCTCTAACCTTTCATGTTCCTCTCAATTGCCTGGCACCAATACAGAATGTCTGTCGAGTACCTTCTGCATTATTATGGCCACTCAGCATTGCAATTTTTGAATAGATTTTGGTGTTACCTGGTCGGGAAGCAGAGATAGAACAGAATAGCAAAGGGGAATTATGTGCATGATATATGCCACCAGCTGGTTGAATAAACTAATTATTACACAATTTCAGAGGAAGAACTTCATTCTTCTCATTCTCATTCATTAATCTTTATTTTCAGTTAAAATATTTGTGCTTTTGTGTTTGTGTGTGTGTGTGTGTGTGTGTGTGTGTGTCCTGGGAGTATTCTTGGAGCTTCCTTATATATATGATATCTAGTTGTATGTAGTCAGATCTGTTGATTTTGTTTTAGATACTGTTTGGGCTAGAAATTTTCAAATTCTTATCAAGCAACCATTGTCAAGACTATCAAATGAAATACTCTCTTTTTGTGTTTATTTATTTGAGAGAGAGGGAGAAAGCGCTTGAGTATGCCTGAGTGCAGAGTAGGGACAGAGAGAATCCCAAGCTGACAGCAGCTCCGGGCTGACCCAGTGTGGGGGTGCTTAGTGAGCCAAAATCTTGAGTCGGACTCTTAACCAACTGAGCCAACCAGGTGCCCTGAGATAATCTTTAAGTCTTGAACCACTCAGCTTCTCTTTGATGTCATCTCTTCTTTTACTCTGCTTTATCATGTAAATGCAAATTCTCCCCCAGGAATTGGAGAAAAATATGGTGATCTACCAGTGATAATTGAGAAACATTAAGGTTTTCTTTCTCCTAAAATCTGTGAGGAATATCTAAATCAGAGTTTGTATTTTCCCTTTGTTCTTATGTATGATAGCTAATTTGTACTAATCTCTCTTTTGTATCATTGATACTAATCTCATCAGTGTGTGGACAGGAAAATCAAATTATTTACTAGGTCTCAGACTTAGAAGTCAATAGTTAAATGTTGGAATCGGTCGCCCTCTAAATGCAGTTATGCAATAAAATAGGTGCTTTAATTAAAAAGCAAAAGATACAGGTGCGCCTGGGTGGCTCCGTCAGTTAAGTGTCCAACTTTTGCTCTCAGCTCAGTTCATGATCTCACAGTTCGTGGGTTCATGCCCCACATTGGGCTCTATGCTGACACCATGGAGACTGCTTGGCATCCTCTGTCTCCCTTTCTCTCTGCGCCTCCTCCCCCTCTGTCTCTTTGTCTCTCTCTCAAAATAAATAAACTTTAAAAAAATAGAAAAAGAAAAAATACATAGCTGATATATATAAGTGCTCTCTAAATAAAGTGTGTGGTTAACATGTACTTTAAATTTGGAAACCTAAATTTTCCTTGTCAGCCGTCCTCCTAATAAGTTTCACTCTTGTGGTTAGTTCAAATTGACTAAGAATGTATGTAAATAAACTCTGTTACTTTTAAATATTTTTTAATATATCCAGTCTCCTTTAGATAATACCCTCCTACTATTTAGGGAAACTAAAAATTCCTCTCCAAAACAATGTAAACATTGACTATTTGTGATAAGAGTTAAGTTGGAATCTTCTTAACATAGGACTTTTTCCTAACTTCAGAAAAGTCACTGGTGTGTGTGCGTGTGTGTATTTACATATATATGTATATGTATTTATGTATATGTGTGTATATATGTATATACACATATATAACTTCCCAGGAATTGTTTCTTCTGAGTACAATGAGTAATAAAGATGATAAATAATAGATGAGATAGACTTATTTTGTGCTTTACAAGAAAGAAGCTATAAATTTTCATGTTAAATATATTTAACATCTTCTTGATCAGAAAAAAGTTAACAGTAAAACTTTCTCAGAGTAAAACAAAAGTAAAAATCTCCTTTGTGGGGCCCTTGCATGGCTCAGTCAGTTAAGCATCTGACTTTGGCTCAGGTCATGGTCTCACGGTTCTTGGGTTCAAGACCCACATCGGACTCTGTGCTGACAGCTCAGAGCCTGGAGCCTGCTTTGGATTCTGTGTCTCCCTCTCTCTCTCTGCCCCCCCCCCCCCACCGCTTGCACTCTCTCTCTCTCTCTCTCAAAAATAAATAAATGTTAAAACAAAAAATCTTTCCTTTGAGCCATCTACCATAGTTATTTATACTGAGCTATTTGCTAGCTTTATTCAGTAAATAAAATCTTCCTAGAAGATAAATGCTAACTCCTTAATTCTTGCCCCTTTCTATATTAAATTCCACTAATTCAGTGCTATTTAATTAACAACCATATCTCAAATCTTTATGCCTGTCAGTAAGCACACCAGTTACAGTGAGAGGCTGGGCAAGCAAGATTACTAGGATTTTTTCATGAGATAGTTCAGTGAAACATGACTGAAATTCTTTTAAAAGAAAAAAGTATTTGCTGATGACCTAATAATTACTTTTATGGCTTTTCACTGAAGTACGAGATGCTTTGATTACTGTTTTTCAAATAAGGGGTTCATATCACATATCATTTCTTGGCTGCCTTTAAATATTGACTGCAGGGGCACCTGGGTGGCTCAGTTGGTTAAACATCTGACTTCGGCTCAGGTCATGATCTCATGGTTCATGGGTTCAAGCTCCACATCATGCTCTGCACTGACAACTCAGAGCCTGGAGCCTGCTTCAGATTCTGTCTGTCTGTCTGTCTGTCTCTCTCTCTCTCCCTCTCTGTCTCTCTGCCCCTTCCCTGTTCACACTATGTCTCTCTCTCAAAAATAAAAATAAACATTAAAAAAAAATTAAATATTGAGTAACTTCAGTGGTGCCTGGGTGGCTCAGTCGGTTGTGTTCGACTTCAGTCCGGTCATGATTTCATGTCTCATGAGTTCGAGCTCCACATCAGGCTGTGTGCTGACAGCTCAGAGCCTGGAGCGTGCTTTGGATTCTGTGTCTCCCTCTCTTTGCCCCTCCCCCACTCGCATTTCTCTCTCTCTCTCTCTCTCTCTCTCTCTCAAAAATAAACATTTTTTAAAAAAATTTAATAGATAGATAAATAAAAAATATTGAGTGATTGCGTTTTTAGCTTTAAATAAATTAGACAAATAAGAAAAAATGAAGAAGAGACAGATTAAATGATGCCTTAGCATTCAATATCACCCAGATAGCCTTCAGTGGAATGTAATCAGGAATGAAGAACCTCTCCATGTATTGTATTGTATCAGTAGCCATGATGAAACTTCACATCAAACTTGACTTTCCTGGCTTTTTTTTTTTTTTTTAACTCTGTTACCTCAGCACCCAGTTCCACTGTATGGATTTGATTTGTCATGAAAATAGATGGCTGTGTAGTACAGTTTGGAAGAACAATACATCTTCTGTTCCTGACAGGAGTAGAGGTTCTCCTGTGCTCCTTCATCCCTGGCACCACTTTGCAATAGAAAATATGCTGAGGGGAGAATGAGAAAAATGGCTACGAATGCCATTTTTATTTTCTTAAGTCTCTTGCCTTTTATTTCTCCCTTTTTGTCTCTCCCCTTGTCCAGGGGAAGGGGCAAGGAGGGGTTAAGCAGCCGCTGGGGAATGGAAAAAAATGAGAATAAGAGTAGCTGTGTAAGTGCTGTAGCTGCCCCAAGTGACCAAAGAATAATGTTTCAGCCTTTTGTAGATACTTTTCTTCTTTTTGTATGTGTTGATGGATCTGATACGCACTTGCCTTCTGCATCTGACACTTCCAATATGGAAGCCAACACGCTAGACATAGGGTCAGTATTTATGGCTTGAGGCTGAGTTGGAGCCTCAGATAGGTCATTTTCAGATCTCTTAAGATAAGGTCTAGCACTATTCTATAAGGAAAGAGTTCTCTCCTTGCTTACTTAACCAACCAGGTACTCAGTATGGTTGTACATGAGAAGAAAAAACTAAAGACGTGGTTTTATTTTCATACATTAGTCTTTTACTTCTTTTCCTTATATATTCCATACTCAGTGTTGTCATCTGTTTATATTTATATGTGTCACAGTTCTCTCTCTCAGACCTCTATCCCGGCACCAATTTTTTTTTTCGAGTACATGAATGCCCTTTCTGTAGAGGACCATGGGGTCTGGACAATAATGTTAAGAAAAGGGGAAGTAAGAATAAAAAAGAGACAAAATATGGAGAGTTGAAGTCTACTTAGAGAACCTTACAGGAATTTTTAAATGCTCTTCTACCTCTTAAAAACATTTCTTGGGGCACCTGGGTGGCTCAGTCAGTTAAGCATCTGACTTCAGTTCAGGTCATGATCTCACGAGTACAAGCCCTGCATTGGACTCTGTGCTGACAGCTCAGAGCCAGGAGCCTGCTTCAGATTCTGTTTCCCTCTCTCTCTGCCCCACTTCCTGTTCATGCTTTATCTCTCTCTCTCTCTCTCTCTCTCTCTCTCTCTCTCTCTCTCAAAAATGCATAAACAGTAAAAAAAAAAAAAAATTCTTGTTAACCTACTACTATGTGCAAAACGTTGCTAGTTGCTATAACAAGCTATTTAAGGGGTGCCTGGGTGGCTCAGTCAGTTAAGCTTCCAACTTTGGCTCAGGTCATGATCTCATGGTTCAAGAGTTCAAGCCCTGCCATCAGGCTCCACACTGACAGTGCAGAGCCTGCTTGGGATTCTCTCTCCTTCTCTCTCAGCCCCTCCCCACGCTCATGCGTGAATATGCACTCTCTCTCAAAATAAACATTTTAAAAGTGAAATGTCCAAATGTTTACTGTCTGTTACTAAATCTATTTCAGTAAGTTCCATCTTTTTCACAGGTTTTCTTTTTCTGTTCTAAGTGTTTGGGGTTTTGGATTGTATTTTATCTATCAACCATATAGCCTGATAAGCTGTCAGCTATATAGTCAACCTTTCCATTGCCTTTCTCCACATGAAGGAGACCACATTCTCTTCTTGGTACCATTTGATAAGGAGATTGCAGTTGCCAATAGAAATCTTGTTAGATAAATGGGAAGATGAACAGCTTGTTGAATCCTGTCATCTTACTCCTCCTTTCATCAGATAATGCAGGTTTGGGTGTTATGCTTTGCTTTTAAATTTAGCCAATGTGCTTCTTCTAATTCTGCTCAGCAGATACAGGAATTATAAGCTTGGCTATTTTTCCAATCATCTGCCTCATTTCAGACAGTGGGCACAAATGAAATTTCTCTGTCTTGTTATGTATATGTTGAATTTAGACTGACTTCTCATTGCCTTATTATTTTGCCTTCAGTTCTTTTTTGTGGGAAACCAATAGCTATGTCCTGGTTAAGGAGATTATAGGGAACACATTACACTGCTTTCTCACCCTGCTGAAAACAGGGGACCAGTATCTAGTTAATGCAGACCAGTATCTGGTTAACATCTATATAGGGGTTGGGTCCTGCTTGTGCTCATGAATTCCTTAGACCAAGTTATCTGTGGAATATCTTATCTTGTTCTCCACCCTGCTTTCAGCATCTGCTCTTTTGTAGTCTTAGGAATGCCTTGTTTTTTTGCATGCTTTCTATACTTTCTTACTGGCACGTAGCCACTGACATATTGCACAATGTTTTCCCTATAATGTATGCCTAATAAATATGGGAGCCTGAGAGCAGCTCAGGGAGACTTCCCTTGGCCTCCCTCTCAGCTCTCTTGCGGAGTCTTGAGTAATCCGTCCTTTCTGCCATTCTCACCCTTGCTGGACAAAGCCAAAAGCTGAACCCACAATTGGTGACCCGACATGATAAGCTGAACCCACACTTTTTGTGTATAAGATGACCACCCAGCTTTCATTGTATTGGAAAATGTGTGATAAAGCCTGTCTAAGCATTGTTACACTTAAAATTCATATAAACATAGATGCAATTTCAGAAAAACTTCTTTATCACATAAAAATAAATCATTTTTAATGTTCCCATATATCTGTTTATTGAATTTGGGAATAGTAAAGTTTAATCATTTCCATTCCTTTACAGAGTAATTTCATTTCATTGAATATTTATTTCATATTTCTACAATGCTCTGCTGCCTTTCCATTTACAAATTTTCTAGCAATTATCAGTCAACAATTTTATTGTTTTGGGATAATTAAATGTTCTTATCAAACCCTATCATTCTAAAGTAAGTAGCATATTGAGTCTTCTTACCATCCTTTCTTTTTGATTATTCTAAGGTACATTTTATATTGGAGGAAAAGGTTCACTGAACAGCCTGTTACAGATTTTTGTAGTGTGATAAGAATCAATTCCACAGCTCCACTTGGTAAGTATACATCTTAGCTACTATCTTTTCCCTACAATGCAAAAATTCAAAGGATAATCTTACTTTCTTATATTAGAATTCTCACTTTCACGATAGCTAAAATTAAATTGTTCTGTTTATGTTGCCCGACTTCAATAAAGCTAAAGCAGAGCTGTGTACCAGAAGAAAGATCCTAATAGACATACATATATATATGTATATATGTTTTTTAAAAGAATAAATCTTTCTGGGAAAAGATGATAAATATCATTTCTCATTTATTTTCCTAATCTCTCAACAGAAGAACAAGACAATTACTTTTTGTTATGTGATGTTTTACCAGAAGATAGAGTACTTAGAGAGGAACTTCAGAAACAAAGACTGGTAAGAATTATTTTAGAGAGTGAACAGTGTGTCGGAAATACATGCAAAATCACTTTTGTTATTTTTTTTTGTTTGTTTTCACTTTTTAACCTGTAAACTTTCATGCACAAAAGAAACAATACAAAAAGACCTTAAAACAAGAAAAGTATCCACTTGATTGGAAATTAAAGTATTTCATGTTAAAAATGCAGTGAGAATTTTTGGCTTTGTTTTGCTTCCTGGATTATCTCTAAAATAACAACAGGGCTTACACATTTTAGTGTAATTTTAGCTGCCTGGCACATGCTAGGGTTCAGCAGTTGTGGAAAAATGCCCTCAGCTAAAATTGAGTTGAATTAATTAACTTTTTTTTCTCCTCCTCACTGGAATGTGCTATACACTGGCACTTCTTTTATTCTCCTTATGAATTAAGCATATGGTTTGATCACAGTAGCCTTTCTCATTTTCAGCCTTAATCATAAGCAAGCTTATTTGAATATCTCAGCATTTTTGGTCTGTAAAAAAAGGTAACTATATAGAAGTGTGAAAAATTTTATGTTCGTAAGTTGAACAGAAATTGGCTCATTTTTTTTAAGTTAATAATTTTGCTTAAAAATATGCAGTTTTCCATTATTTGTGATTTAGTCTCAACTGTTACTTGAAAGTGACTTGCTCTTCCTTTAGTAGTTACCTGTTAAGTGTTCCAGTGTCTTTGGATTGGGCTAGATAACGTTATGAAAGAGAACTGTGATTTCAGTGTTCCTACTAAATTCTCAGGACATCTAAGAATAAAATAAATCCTATCTACCATAGTCCTAGGATTTAAGAAAGTCTCCTGAATGGGGCACCTGGGTGGCTCAGTCGGCTAAGCTTCTGACTTCAGCTCAGGTCATGATCTGAGTTTGTGAGTTAGAGCCCCGCCTTGGGCTCTGTGCTGACAGCTCGGAGCCTGGAGCCAGCTTCGGATTCTGTGTCTCTTCCTATCTCTGCCCCTCCCCTGCTCATGCTCTGTCTCTCTCTCTGTCTCTCAATAATAAATAAACATTAAAAAAAAAAAAAAAAAAAGAAAGTCTCCTGAAGCACATTATATTCTGTAAACATCCCAAATGATTATTTCTCACATAAGGAGAGATGATATTGTTAGATGTCGATTTATATGTAAGAAAAATTAGGCTTTTACTATAGCACCAAACTAGTAAGGAAACAGGACTTCCTAAGTTTTTCTTCTTTCCCTATTGTAATGTCTTAAGAAATCTACAAAACAAGGATGAATTTACTGTCGTATTTTATGGATTTTGTTTGCTTGTGCTTATTCATAATTTTTTATTGCTTTGCATTTTTTCACTGTTGCTCACAGTGGCTTTAATGAAGATTGATCTAACTGACATAATCCTGGTGCCCCCCCCCAAAGATTTCTTTGTATCAAACCCTACTGCTTCACCCATCACTATTACCACATACACAGAATCTTTACTGTATGTCTACAGATAGATACAGCCCCTAGAAATACTATATCTATAAAATTTAGGTGACCTTTTAAGATTCTGACACTAATTTCAACATGTGTTTGTTTTTGGTTTTTTTCCCCAAATCACTAATCAATTCTCCAACACCAGCTGAGTGTCCTACAATTCAACTCAATTCTGACACAATCTCCCGAGAGATAGTATTGGATTCCACAGGTTAAGGGCTCGGTCCCACAAATCTGCCCTCTACTTCAGATGTCAGTCATAAGTCCAGGTTGTTACCTGTGCTTCTGACCCACTGACTATATAAATCAGAGGTTTCCATGACCCTCCCCCCTGCCCACCACTGCTGCCTTGAGTTGATTAATTTGCCAGAGGAGCTCACTCTAGGAAATCAGTTTACTCACTAGATTACCTGTTTATGTCAAAGGATATCAAAGAATATGAATCAGTAACCAGCTGAAAAGCTACGTGGGATGAAGTCCCAAGCAAAGGAGCTTCTATCCCTGTAGAGTTTGAGGCCTGGCAAGACAGCACATGGATGCGTTCTGGTTCATCAGCATGGAAGCTCTCCAAACCTTGTCCCTTTGGGTTTTTTATGGAGGCTCTGTTACTTAAGATATGTCTGATTAATTCATTGGCCATTGGTGATTGAATTCAGTCTCCATCCCGTCTCCCCTCCAAAATTCCAATCCCGTAATCACATGGTTGGCTCCACTGACCACCATTCCTCATCCTTAGGTTAGTGCTTTCCAAAAGTCACCTCATTAACATATCAAAAAACACTTTTTATAGGTCTCAACACTTCGGACTTTAGGAGCTATGTGCAGGGACAAAGACCGAATATATGTTTCTTACTATAAATTACAACAGCACACCTTTTTACCACTTTATAGACTGACAAAGTGATAGATTTGATAAAAGTGAGTATTATAGCAGCTTAAGCAAAATGTGAAACTGCAGTCAGTTCATACATATGAATATATTTGTTGAATTCCTCCTTACCTACATGATCATACAAAGAAAAAAATGAGGGGCACCTGGGTGGCTCAGTTGGTTGAGTTTCTGACTTTGGCTCAAGTCGTAATCTCACGGTCCGTGGGTTTGAGCCCCTCATCAGGCTCTGTGCTGATAACTGACAGCTCAGAGCCTGGAGACTACTTTGGATTCTGTGTCTCCCTCTCTCTCTGACCCTCCCCCATTCATGCTCTGTCTCTCTCTCTCTCTCAAAAATAAGTAAACATTAAAAAAAAAATGTTTTTAAGTGCAAGGCACAGTTCATGACATAAAAAAGCATACAGTCTAGAGAGAAAAGCAAATATGTGTTCTTATCTCAGTACTGGAGATGATAGAATATCTTATTGGGCTGTGAAGATTGAGATAATGCATGTAATACACTTAGAACAAACAGTATCTGCCACATAGAAAGTGCTCAATAAATGTTGTAGACAAATAACACTAATAATACTGTGTCTTAACAATGAAATGGATTTGGATAATTAGTGAGTTGTGGAAATGGGAAGAAAAGTGCATATGGATCTAAATATTCAAGATGTCGGGAAAATTGATTAAATCTAATCTGGCTATGGTAGAAAGATTTTTGGAGGAGGAGTATGGGATGGATTTAAAGAGATGTGATGTAATTAAATTGTAGAAATCCTTCAGTGCCAGGAACATTTACTTTGTAATAGAAAAGACCCATCGATGTCTCCTCACTGTCTCTGAAAATGAAGTGGAGCTATGTAAAAATCCATTTAAAACTGATAAATCCTGGCAAAGAGCAGACCAACTTGGAGATAGGAAAGAAGCTAACCATTACTGAGTGCCAGCCATATGCCATGCCTTGCCTTAGGTCCTTTATAATAACCCTGTGAAGTAGCTATTAAATGCTGTTCTGTTGATGAGGAAACTGTGGCATAGAAAGACTAATTTGCCCAGGACGACATAGTGAACAAGAAGCAGAGCTGGGACTTTAAGCCAAGTGTGCCCGATACATGCCTTTGTAAGGGGTGCCATGACAGTCTAGTAGTAATTTATTCAACTTCCCGTATGTCTTACTGTTATTCTGGACTCTGTGAATTACTCCATCGTGGATGCTCATGGTCTGACAGGTCAGGGTAGGTAAAGGATTGAGGCTAACAATGGAGTTTAGGGAAAGCAGAGATTTCCAATTGGCTGTCACTGGGAATCATGGCCAAAGGATCAAAAAGAAAAGATTTGCCAGAAAGCAGGAAGACAGGCTAAATTTGCAGTCAGTCATTTCATCACAATTTTATGCTCTATAGTGTGGAAACATGAGGTTGGTGTAGATGATCTTCCTTTAGGAGTTTGCATTGATGACAAAATATCTCTCTTTTATGTATGAGCTCTACACATCAGTAATAGGCATTTCCAGATGAAGTCCAACTGATCAAATGGAACAGCTTTCATTAAAGGTAATAATACATCTTTATTCCATCAAGAACAAGAACTTTTTTTTTCATTTTTTTTTAATGTTTATTCTTGAGAGAGAGAGAGAGAGACAGAGCAGGAGCGGGGGAGGGGCAGAGTGAGAGAGGGAGACAATCTGAAGCAGGCTCTTGGCCGTGAGCAGTCAGCACAGAGCCCTATGCAGGGCTCGAACTCACAAACCCAGAGATCATGGCCTAAGCTGAAGTCAATGCTTAACTGACTGAGCCACCCAGGTGCCCCAAGGACAAGAACTTTTTCAACCAATTTTAAGAATATGCATTGGTGTACCATTCCTGAAAGGTGCTTTGTTATCAAGTATTGGAACTCTTGAAGAGGTTTATGCCCTTGTTCTTCTCCAAGAACTCCTCCTAATAGAATTATACACCCAGAAGGTTAAGTCAACGACTCTGCCACAGCTTGACAGTTTTTCCTTATTTAGTCTTTCCTTATTTGCTATTGATTGTATTTTACCAAACAGTTTCTCTTCATTCATCAGACTTTCAATCTAACTTCTGGAAAATATACTTTAAACTAGTCAAGCTGCTTTATGGTAATGGGTATATAATCTAAGCTGTGTTTAAGTGAACTCAGCTTAGTATCAGTAGCATCTCAACTCCAGTCCATGAGGGAGGACCCTCAAACTAGAGTACTAGTGTGGCATTTGCTGTCCTGATTTGCATTAATGGTAACTTGTATGTGGATTATTCTTTGATATTTACTCTTTCATTTGGAACTCTTTATTGAGTTCATAGGATTTGAGTTCATACTCACATGATTTGAGTTCATATTGACTTTGTAACTTCTTTGAGGTCAGGAGTTATGTCTTATATTTAAGTATCCTTCAGTAGTACTCAATATATTGCTAAGTTCATATTGGTGTTTTTCCCCAAACTCCATTTTTTTTTAATTCTTATTTCTGTGTGAGTAGCTAGAGACAAATAGTCTAAATGATTCACTTCATGTTACCATAGCAGATTTAAGGCTAGAGCCATATTTCTTTTTTCATTTTCTTCTAGACCACTGGTTCCTTGAAACATTTGTGAGTTTCATGTGTTCCCATTTTTCATTTTGAAAGGCTTAATTCCTATTTATCACTTCTTTGAATTTTTTTATTTGTATTCAGAAGGGAACTACAGAATTAGGAAAGATTCTTGAGAATTTAATAGGTTGTATACATTCATGTCTTAAGTTTCTTCTTTAAAAGTGTTCCTTTGATCTCACCATTTTACCTTAATGTCCTCCAGTGACTCTCTACCCTCTTTTCTCTTCAGTGGGTGTATGTAAGTTTCTCAAGGTCTTGTCTCTCATCCAGGTTGTGTACTCTCATAACTACTACCACTACACTAACAGCTCAAATACTGGTGCTGGTGTAGAGTAGGCAGTTAGAATAAATACCTTTTGATTGAGTTCGTTTATAGCTTTCATCCTGGCTCACCTCTGAACCCCAATTCTAACTGCCCTTATGTTAAACTTCTCCATATAGATTTCCAATAACACCGTAAGTTGAATGTGCCTAAAGCTGAACTTATTTCTTTCTCTACTGAAGTGTGTGATTTACCTGTTTTCTTATGTAATGATACCACCATTCTCCTAATCACTCAATTGGGAAATTTCTAGGAACATCTTTAATTCCTGTCAGTTCTACCTCTGAGTCCCATATCCGTACCCTTGTTTGTAATCCTCATGACTTTTATCTCACCTTCCCAATGGACTTACCTCTCCAATCAACTGGCATTACCTCCAGAACTTTAATAGTAAAATATATAGCAGATCATTTTATTCTCTTCCGCTAAAACCTGCAATGGTCTTTATTATCTATATATTCTTAAGATTTTCTGGATTAAGTCTGTATGTCAGTGTCTTTTACCTTTCAGTTGCCCAATGTCAGTTCATTAATTTATTGAATAAATATTTATCTTGCAGCAGACAGTGTTCTGGATGTTGTTGCTATAGCATTGGGTGAAATAGGCCACATTCCCTGCCCTCTAGTGAAAAACTGCATGTCTCACATTTACTTAAGTGTATTAGATACTTTCAGGACTCTGCTTCATCACCCAGTAATGCCAGCCCCACCTGTCCACCTGTATAAATAACATACCCCTCAAGATACTGCTTAAATGCCACATTGCCACAAAAGCTTCCCAGATGCCACCTGTCAGAATTAATAATCTCGATTGAGCTCTTTTAATGCACTATTTTATTTGGCTTTTCAATTATAGCTAGTTTAAAAATCTATCTTCCTTACAGGAATAGATGCTTCTTAAGGGTTGGGACTGTCATGTTTACTTTGTATCTTCTCAGCCTTATTCATAAAGGTTTAACTTAAGGGGCACCTGGGTGACTGACTCAGTTGGTTAAGCATCCGACTTCAGCTCAGGTCATGATCTCATGGTTCACGAGTTCGAGGCCTGCATCTGGCTCTGTGCTAACAGTGCAGAGCCTGGAACCTGCTTCAGATTCTGTGTCTCCCAGTCTCTCTGCCCCTCCCCTGCTCACACTCATTTTCTCAAAAATAAATAAACATTAAAAAAAAAAAAACTTTTAAATAAAGAGTTAACTTAATTTTAATCTTTAAGTGTTGGTGAGATATTTCTATAAAACCATAGAGTCAGATGTCCCTGATTTTTAAAAGGGATATAAAGTATCAAGGCAGACATCTTTAATCACTGGGTTACACTTTAGCATTAAAAAGCACTAGTTTTTCAATTTGCCTATGGGAGAAGATGTGGCATTCATAGGTCTCAGTAGTAAGATGTAACTTTTAATTAAATTAGGATAAGAGGAAATATCCATTTAACTGCATGGAAGTTTCTTTTTTTTAATCACTATTATAAATGTCAACTTAAGCGGTCATTCATGACAACTATAAATGTTTTACGACAATTACAAAAAAAATTTAAAAAAAAATTTTTTTAATGCTACTTCATATATTCCACTTTCCCCCCACAATAAAACAACAAAATGAAATTCTTTGTCTGCACCTAAGATTTTTTTTACTCGTGCCATTTTTCTTTATAGATTTTAGAGATTTTTAGTAAAGTATTAAATTACTTTCTATAGTGTCTTCAAAGTAAAAAGTCATTTTGCATTTAAACCTTTCTTCCATAATTCCTACCCTTGAAAGGACAAGCCCTCTAATTGCATCTAGAATAAGTTTCCCAAATATAATGTGGTATCTCCCTTTGAATTGTAACATTCTTAATCAACATAGATCAAGTTAGCAAAAATGACCATTGAGTGATTTTAACCTTCAGATTAGTTAATGTTTCCGTTCAGGAAACATGAAAACTCAGCCTGAAACTATACTACACTGAATTCTCAAGTTTACCACTTTGAACTCCTTCAACAAAACTTGAAATTTACATGGCATTTTTTATACACATTGGCTCTGTGAGACCAGTAAGATGATATCATTGTTTTTGTTTAGATAGAAAATACAGGGCCAAAGATGCTGGGAGAAATGTTCAAGGCCACAGTTATCTACTGACTGAAAAAGGAAGAGAGGCAAGTCAGACTTTTACTATTTCCCACCCCCACCCCCACGCGCCATTCTTTTTCCACTTGTACCAGGATCCTTTATCCAATGTGATCCTACTTCTGGAAGCAGAAGTGACATTTTCTAAACTGACATTTGTTACAACGAATAAAATTGGAAGAATGGTATATAAATACATATGTAAATAAATAATAGTGTTTTGTTTCTATTGCTAAGATTTTTTTAAGAAAATCCAATTTCTTTATTATCTTAAATCAGTGGTAGATTTCTTACTCCTTTGGGCCTAAGCTTGTTACATTTTCTTTTCAAACTTGAAGATGGTGTGTTTTCAGAGTTTCCCCTATCTTTAGAGAAACATAGGGGTATCCCTGACCTTGAGTTTATCCAAGAAAATACTTCCTTTGACGGAAGTATTATCATTGTGCTGATCCGTGCCATAGCTCTCTCCTCTTTTAGTGTCAGAGGTGGGCATTTTGCAGTCTTCTGTAGCCACCTTTCCACATTTTAATTCTTCCTCTTTTTGCCTAGGCTAGATTCCCTCATATCTTTAGTACAAATAGAAATGAGGCTTTTCTAATTCTCATGTGTTTAACTCTTGCAATTTTTTTTCTTCTGTACTTCTGCTTTTCCGTTTTTCATAGAAATGGTCTGTTCCGTGTAACGGTTACCTTTATGTAATTTTTTTCTCTAGTAGCTAATTCTTCTAGATGTTCTATCTCTCCTCTCTCTTCCTTTCTTTTCAGAAGACACTTCAGTACGACTCTAAGTAGAATAAAAATGCTGTCTTTCTATCCTATGTAGCAAACAGATGGTTGTTGCTGTTATCATTGCAGTTTCAGAAGGGGTAGGAGGTGCTGATGTCTTTCAAAAAGGTGGAATATTAGTCACATCGAACCTCGTGGATTTGTGGGAGTATATATCATAAACCAGTTAAGAAATTTCTCTCTGGCTTTTATGTTTTACTGTCTTGCTTTAGTCTTTGACATATCTTTTCTCATTTATTTATTAAGATCCTTGATATTATTGTCAGAGGGAACTTTCTTTCAGCTCTCATAAAATGCTGAGAACAGTGGATTTTATTGTTCTGTTTTAAGAAATGGTATTGTGTCATTGAGAGTCCTTGCTTTCATACAGCTACTCCTGCCTACATGTGCAGAGGTGTGTTTTTGTTAAAGTATAGTATCCTGTATGTGTATATTGCTAACATAAATTCAGAATGCTCAAGTCATCAGATTCTGGCAGACAGGTTAGTCTTTCCTGGAGCTACCTGGCATTTTTTGACACTTAAAAAGGAATTCTTTGGGCAGAATGAGTAGCTTTTTACTTGACCCCTACTCAGAGGGCTTCTAACATATTTAAGGAACTTGCAGGCAGATTCTGTTCTGAACATAGTTGAAACTATACATCAATATCTTTACACAAAATGTATTCATTTCCATTTTATTTTGTTAATCAAACTTGTTCTCAAATCCTTAAATTAGTGGAAGTTTACTGAGATTTTTGTACTTTAATTTGCTTATACTGAATTTTTATATTAGATAAAGGATGTGATAGAAAAAATAAGCCTTTACCGAAACTGAGTGAGATCAAAATGAAAATACCCTGCTTACTGTCAGAAGATATGAGAAAAGGCAGAAAGAACAAGAGAGGGTGATGTTAGTCTTTATCCTTCCTGAGTCTGAAACATTTGGAAGACTGTTTCAGTAGTTCATATGCTGTTCACTCATTCAACTCATGTAACTCTAATAATTGAAATTTTCCAATATTTTCTTTTTTTTCAATTTTTTTTTTCAACGTTTATTTATTTTTGGGACAGAGAGAGACAGAGCATGAACGGGGGAGGGGCAGAGAGAGAGGGAGACACAGAATCGGAAACAGGCTCCAGGCTCTGAGCCATCAGCCCAGAGCCTGACGCGGGGCTCGAACTCACGGACCGCGAGATCGTGACCTGGCTGAAGTCGGACGCTTAACCGACTGCGCCACCCAGGCGCCCCGAAATTTTCCAATACTTTCAAATTTATTTGGAATAAAAATCAAGACTCCTTACCAAGATCCCAAAGGGTCTAGTGCCTGTTTCTCCCACCCACTTGGATCACTGCTTCCAGCCACAGTGGCCATGTTCCATCCCTGTCCCTTAGACACACCAAGCTCTGTCCAGCATCTCATGTTGTTTGCACTTGCACTTGCTATTTGCTCTGCTTGCGATACTGTTCTCCGAAATCTCATGGTTTTCCTGAAGAGGAAGGGAAGAGTTTTTGGAGAAGCTGATACCTGAGGTGAGCCTCTAGAATGGCACTGCAGGTGAATGAATGCTTTGGAAATGCTTTTGGAATTCACATGACCAAAGTGATTTGGGAAAAATTGGTGTCCGTAGAGGATTAGCTTTAGCTATCAGCTATGGTGTAGACACTCAAAACTTAATATTGACAGATTAATTTACTGAAAACTCTTTTCTCGGTGAGTAGGAAAAATTTAAAACGATTGTGAATTCCAGATTATAACCAAAAAGAAGTCATAGGTTGCAGTGCCCAGTATAAAATCAAACCTTTAGTTAACATTTGGGAAACATTTTGCTGAGTAAATGGCATTTGTTTTAGCCAACTGGAGTGTCCAAGTCACCTGTTTTCACCATAAATAAATAAATAAATAAATAAATAAATAAATAAATAACCAACCTTCTATATGTTAATTTCAGTTCATTTACTTCTTGGTGGTAGAAGGCATTGGAGAACAGGAAGTAGATAACACAAACTTCCGTGGTCTCTTTCTTTCTTTTCTTTTTTTTTTAATCACCAAAGATAGCTGAGGTGCCATTCTCCAGGTCTTGATGTCAGTTTCTCAAAGGAATGCCAGCCCAGAATCTCCAGTGCTGTACTTAGAAGCTGCAAATGTTCACACTCTTAAAAAGAAAAGGCTCATCATTGTTCCATATGTATTAGGGGTTTTGCCATTTGGTGTGCAGTCTGGGTTCTGGTATTGTAACCAAGTCACTTCAAAAGAAAGCAAGTACTTTGTGACTCATTTATATCAACAGTACAGACCTTTTTCTGCATCTGACTGATGCAGTTTTTAATATTTAATGCTTTTCTTTAAACCTCTATTTTGTTGACTGTCTACTGTTTCATTTTTTGCCCTGAACTTGTACTGATGGCTGAAACTTAAGAAAATCTAAATTCTAAACTGTTCCAGGATTGATTATTTTCTTAGTTTTAACTCCTCTAAGATCTCTAAATTCTCATGTTATCATCTCTTTCCTTGACTGTATGACCTTTTGTAATCCCGTCGTATGAGTAAAAAAAATAAATGCACTCTGGACCTTTGCTGGTCCCCAGGCATCTTAGGGAACAGAATGACCAAGGGGCAGTGCTGCAGCTCTCCTTGTCAGCCTTCTTTCCCTGTCATCCCATCGGGCTGCAGCTGGACGTATGCCATCTTTTAGGAGGATAAGCTTCATCTCCATAAATTTCAAATATCTTAAATGTTTATTTTTTTAATATTTAAATCTTTTAACACATGCGTATAACTTTCTTGAATTTTCTAAGAAAAATGCTTTGTCATACTTGCTTGACACACTGCAAGGTAGGATCTCCTGGTCCTGTTTTCATATCCAGCTCATATACCACAAAGCACTATTGCACACTCAGAAAGAACTCAGATACAAGATTTTATTTCTCAGCATTCCTGCCCTCTCCCCTGGTAGTGGCAAGCCTCTGCTTTGGAGCAATGCAGGCTTTGGGTCCTTCCCCTGGCAGCTTCTGGCTTTTGCTTTGAATGCTAAAGAATGTCCCCAGGAAGCAAGTGGGGTTTTGTGCCTGCTCTCCACCAATGGGCTGTTGTTCATATTTCTTCCCCCCTTCTCCCAGTCTTTCTCCTGAGAACTTGGAGGAAACCCGTGGAAAAGAGCTGGACCCTTTTATGTCTAGGGTTCCCAGGGACTTAGCCTTTAAAAATTCTATAAAATTTCAGCTGTTTTCTTCTACTTGTCTTTTCCTCCTGTGTTCTGCCAAAGGGGAGGTAATGTGTGTGCCCCTGCCTCTCCTCAGACAGGTTTATCACCTTTTGGAATTCAGTTTGTCTGGTTGCCTTGTGACTTCAGGGTTTTTTTCTTTTCCTTTAAAAAAATAACAGCTTTATTGAGATATAATTCACATAAATACAATTCACTCTTCTAAAGTATACAATTCTAGGGCGCCTGTGTGGCCCAGTTGGTTAAGTGTCTGACTCTTGATTTCAGCTCAGGTCATAATCTCACAGTTTGTGAGTTCGAGACCCACACTGACAGTCCAGAGCCTGCTTAGGATTCTTTCTGTCTCCCTCTCTCTTTGCCCTTACCCCTCATGTGCATGCTCTCTTTTCTATCAAAATAAACAAATCAACTTAAAAATATATATAAAGTGTACAATTCCAGGTGCAAGTATATAAAGTTTTGGATTCTAAGTGAGGAATGATTTCTTTTTCTTTTCTTTTTTTGATTTTCCAGCATTTTCTCATTGTGGCTTTCTTAATACTAAGCACAATAGCAGAGGAGAACTCCTCCTTTTCCATCTGCTTTATTTTAATTAATATCTTAGTGATTAAGTGGCACTTTTAGTTAAAGTAGATGCTTTTCTTTCACAGAGTTCAAAGAGACACACGCATGTATTTGTTTACTGAATGAGGTATAGCTTGAAGAGACAACTGACCGAACTAACTAGTTGTCATAAATAAATTCTAAAATCTATTCTTGTTTGGTACCCAATCTTGATCTTTTAACCAAGTTATTAGTGATAAGCACATCAATAAATTCCTGTATTTAGTTATCTTGGTATACATTTTGCCAGAAGTTTGTCTTTGGAGGATATGCTAGCAAATTACGTGACTCATTTCCAGGTGTTATTTGGGTAATTTTCTGACAACCCTCCACCCACCCACCCAATCGGGACAAGGCAACTGGTAACACCTTATTTAAAATTTCATCCATGCTAAAAATTCTGTGACCATGATAAACAGAATACAACTTTAGAGGCCAGTAGCTAGTGTTGGGATGGTGGGAGTGGGGATTAAAAATGATTGTTTTAGAGGAATTTTTACCTAGTGTGTGGCTGTTCTCGAGTCATTTCGACAAAGAATTAAATGACTTGTCATGCAAGCTCCACTCCATGTTTAGGACTCTGCAGTTTCTATGAGGGAATCAACTGAAATATCTCCTGATTACCTTCTAAGGTCTGTGGCTCTGCATCCAAGCGAGAGTTGAGGAAAGTTAACATTCCAGGTGCTTTACTGGAAAGACAAAGCCAAGATTATTACCAGCCAATATTTATAAAAACCACATTCAGGGGAAATTGTTTGAGTTCAATAGTTTTCTAAATAGACTTAAACTTTCAACCTCCAATCAGGAGGAAGCAGGTATCTATATATTGCATCACAACAACTCTCCCCCAGTCCCTCTGCACTTCACTGAGTTTGGAATGTGCTTTGGAATGTGCTTTGGAGTGAGCTTGTTTTGAGGATCATTATGAGAAATAGTCCATGTTGTTTGGCCTATTTGTTCTAAGTATATTGTCCATTAGATCACATTGTATACTTATTGTCAGTGACTTCTAGCTCCCCAGAGTTAAGCCAAACTTCACAAAGCACAGACACCCCCCCCCAAGACTATCCTTATTTTAACAGCAGCCGCAAGTTGGGGGATCTCCTGGCCACCTTTACTCCTGTCCAGCTGCTTACAAATTCAGGGGTTCCCTCTACCCCACAATTTCCAGAACTCTGGAAACCACTATACATATGATTACAATTTTGTTATAAAAATAGATACAAACCAGAGCCAGACAGAAAAATACACAGGAAGAGATCTGGGAAAGTCCTAAACACAAGGTTGCTTTCATCTCCAGGGACCTTTTGCCTTCCTAGCACATCAGTGTGCGACAATACACAGAGTATTGCTAATTAGGAAAGCTTACCCAAACTTTGATGTCCAGAGGTTTTTGTTTGTTGTAACTTTATTTTCTATTTTTTAAAATTTACATCCAAATTAGTTAGCACTCAGTGAAGCAATGACTTTAGGAGTAGATTCCTCAATGCCCCCCACCCATTCAGCCCACTACCCTCCCCCAGCAACCTTCAGTTTGCTCTCCACATTTATAAGTCTCTCCTGCTTTGTCCCCCTCCCTGTTTTCACACTATTCTTGCTTCCCTTCCCTTATGTTCATCTGTTTTGTCTCTTAAAGTCCTCATATGAGTGAAGTCATATGATTTTTGTCTTTCTCTGACTGACCAACTTCACTTAGCATATGAAACTTCATTAAGCATGACTGACTGAATGGTTGACCACATAGCTGAACTCAACCTCCAGTTCTCCCCCTCTTTCTGAGGTGAGGCTGAGATCATGTGGCTGAAAGCCCTAACCCACTAGGTGGTTGGACTTTTTGGCATGACAGCCTCCATCCTGAGTTATCTCATTAGCATTAAGTATCAGGTGCTGTTAAAGGCTCACCCCGAATAACAAGGACATGAATCACCCAAGAAATGCCAGGGGATTAGACATTACCTCCCAAGAATAGGGGACAAAGCCAGACAAACTCTGTTGCACAACTCCCCCCCCCCCCCGCCCCCACCTTCTGATCTGTTTACCCTTTCTACTAAAGCTGATAGCCAAATTTGGGATCTACCTTTAGGTTTGAATTAGTTTGTGTATGTGCATATTTGTACATACATATTTCTTCTTTTTATCTTTTAGTCTTCAATTTACGTGCCCACCCTACCATATTTTATCCTTATTTTACTCTCATTTTTATGCTCCATTGTTTCATAGCAGCCTGAAATGCTTACTGGGCCAAGGTGGAGGTGTAAATGAAATAATCCCCAAGACCTCAGAGATAATCCATGGTTCTGGAAATAGAAAGCAGTAGGACTAAAAGATACTGCTGCCTTTCTTTGGAGGCTTTGGGCCACCACTCTAACTTTAGTAGGGATGTTTTTTGTGTCCTCTATTGGAAGAGCTCGGCTGATCTCCCCAACTGAGAATGCCTAACAGGTTCCACCGTGCTTCTGCTGTGGACTAACTTGGGGAGGATCCTTTGGAGTGTGCTGTTTTCTCTCACAGTCACTCATGCAGTTGTGCAGATGGGAAACTCTGTGTGAATCCAGTGTATCAGTACCTATAGAATGTTTTTGATTATCTATAATTAATAACATTAGCCTTAGTTTTACTTCCTTATGGTAATGCATGCTATTTCCATTGGATTTGTTATTCTACGCATTAGTTTCTGCTTTCCTGTACACAAATACTTAACTAAATTGAGATTTTTCTAAATTGCTTTTTCCTGAATTGCTGACTTTTATAACTTTCAGCCTTACTCGCATTTTCATTTTCTACCTATGTATGTATGTTAGTACCATGACTATTGAGTGCCATCTGCTATATCTGTTGTTTCATTAATGTCTCCTCTGTCTTTAGCTTATGAATAAAGATGAAACACTCTGCCCTGACCTCTTCGCTACCATTCTTGACATTTTAAACCAATTAGACAAAAATACAGCTTGTTATTATGACTCTTTGCCTAATAGATAAGCTGATCTTGTATTCTTACAACTATGGTTTTTATCCAAGCCTATTTTGTAATGAAAATTTCATCTGATTTCATCAGATAAGTTTGAGAAGTTCAAACACATAACATCTGTTACATTCTCTTCATCCCTTTATTCTATAAATCCATGAATAAAATCTGAATAAATATCTACCCAGCATGAGATTTTTTTTTTTAGAAAAATAAAACCACAAAGCAGGTAGGCTTTGATTTACACATCTTTGTGAAGCTTTGTATGGATTGTCTGTTAATATTATATTTTTTTGTCCAAAAGTGAGTTAAAATATATGCTACAACTAATCAGATACCAAGCTTTACAAAGGAAGAAGGAAGAAAGAAGGAAAGAAAAACTATTTTTCTTTATGGACCTCTGCTTTCTGTTGATTTCATGTGCATGAGATTTTTCTCATTTTAATATTATCAAATCTAGACGAGCTTCATAAACTGGAAAAATGGACAGGAGGACTCATTCTTTTTCTTTTGGATTCTCTCCTCTTCCTAGACTTGATCATTTTAAAATGAGAAAAGTCTTATGCACATGAAATCAACAGAAAGCAGAGGTGGGGCAACAAATGGTTTAAGTAGCTGCCTCTGGAGGAATGTCTGGAAAGGAGTTTTAAAAAGAGTTTGTTCTGTGCACAAAAGGCAGCTCTTAAAGAAATGAACCTGGGGAAAAATTAAAGGAGTTGTATGGGGTCTGCAAGACCAGGGATACCAAGAATACTCCAGAGTCTTTGTCTCTCTCATTGTGCCTGTAGACTGTATGGATATACTAGTCCCATGCCCTCACGCTAAGGGAGGGGCTCCAGAACAAAACAGCCTGGATTTAGTTACTTGCTCTTAAAGTGAGTTTTCTGACTGTCCTGACTATCCCGTGCTCGCTCGAACATACCAAAGAGTAAATTAGACTCTCCTAATAAGAATCAATTTTTATCACTTCTAGTGTTTATACTGAGGTTTTGCCATTCACGGTCAATTGATAAAACTGAAATTTGGCCAAAGTAAATGTTAGATAGCTTAGCATCACTCTGGTTTAGACTCACAAGTCTTCTGTACTTGTGCTGAGCCAAACCAAGGAGATACTAAGTTGAGTAAGATTTTTCTTTAGCCAAATTTGAGTTATATCATCACAAGCTTGAGAAATACGAGCCAGAATGGTGACTTTTAATGAGCACTAATGGGTCTTGTGCACTGAAAACAGGAACAGGCAGAGAAGGTCCATGATTGGCCTTAATGCACCAGTAGTGATAGGGATCTTTATTTGCTGGGTTTTTGTTTTTGCTGCTAACAGTGTTGTTGACATAGGGTTATGAAATGTGTTTTTTGTTTTGTATTCAGTCAAACAATGCATGTTTGTAAAAGTTCAGTTTCCTTTTCCGATACCTCTTTTATTTGACTTGTACTGTCCATTTCATTTTTGATGTAAAGTTCACTTAAATTCAAAAAGCAATAATTAAAATGTTCTGATACATCAGCCTTCGCCCTTTTATTTCTCTTGCTTTTATCTGTCTACTTGCTACCACCATAAAACTGTGACTTTCATAACCCTAAAAAGTTTTGGGGCACCTGGGTGGCTCAGTTGGTTAAGCATCAGTTAAGCGACTCTTGATTTCAGCTCACGTCGTGATCTCATGGCTCAGGAGTTCGAGCCCTGTGGGATTCGATCTTGGATTTCTGCCCCTCCCCCATTCGTGCACACACACATGCTCTCTCAAAATAAAATAAACTTTAGGGGGAAAAAAATTAAAAAGTTTGTTTTGTATTTGCTGTATATGCCTGAAGTGTTGAGCAAGATCTTTTCATTCTGTATGTCAGAACTCCAGCAGAGTCCAGTGCTGTAACTTCTGGAATCTCCAGTAAGCCTCCCAGTCCCTGGAAAGTACTTCGTCAGGACTCATAGAGTCCTTTGGTACATGTACAGCTCAGTATTTGGACAGAGATGCAAAGAATCCTAGTAGAGTATTTCAGGTTTCTTCAGCTCCTCTTCAACTCTCCTCGCTAGTACCTTGTCCCACAAGGTACACTCGCTTTTTAGTATCCTGACTCCGGTCTTTTTTTTTTTTTTTTTTTTTTTTTTTTCCTTCGTCCAGTGAGATAGCTCTGCATCTTATTTGGGTTTAACTTCACTATGTTGCAATTTGGAAAATACCACCCAGCATAAAACTGGCAGTGTATTATTTTTTTCTTTTACAGATCACAACCCTGTACTGTCTATTATCCAATGTCTGAAAACATAAAATATATGAAGCCACTTATTTTATAGGGGGAGGGTAGGTGGGATATACATGATTCCATCATGGCTGAAACCAGTTCATTGAGTTGATTTTTATCATGGTAATTTCTTAATTTTTTTTCTTCAAGTGAATTAGTAGTTCTAGATGTTTGGTGATACATTTCCAGAAATGCCACATGGAATCTATTAAGCTTCTAGATATGAGCTCATTTTGATGCTATTCTGTAAATATTCATAGATTCAGCAATAAACTTTATAAACTTTACTATTTTGAGCTCCATGATATTAGAGAAGCTGGGAGTAGTATGCCAATTATAAGAACAGCATAAAGACTTTCTTTTAACTTCAAGAAGTTTTCATTGGGGCGCCTGGGTGGCGCAGTCGGTTAAGTGTCCGACTTCAGCCAGGTCACGATCTCGCGGTCCGTGAGTTCGAGCCCCGCATCAGGCTCTGGGCTGATGGCTCAGAGCCTGGAGCCTGTTTCCCATTCTGTGTCTCCCTCTCTCTCTGCCCCTCCCCCGTTCATGCTCTGTCTCTCTCTGTCCCAAAAATAAATAAACGTTGAAAAAAAAAATTAAAAAAAAAAAAAAAGAAGTTTTCATAACCCTTCAAAAGACAAAGCAGGCAAACAGTTGACAAAGATGATGGGTAACAAACAGTGGAAATTGAAGTTGGCTGAATAACAATCATATCCAGCATTTAATGACCCATGAACAATTTGAGCTCTTTACATAAATTATCTGATTTAATCATATAAACAATTTTGTGATGTGATATTTCCATTTTTAGCTCAAAAATGAGAAAATTGATGATTAAAGAAGTTAAATAAAATATTGAGTACCAGTGAGAGCCAGAGTTCAAGTCCAGGTCTGCTCAGTGTTTCAGAGTCTGAGCTTTTAACTCTACAGTAGTAGAAACGGCTGCATGATAGAAATGGGAATCCTAATTACAGGTAAGATTTTGTAAGAGGCAAAAAGCAAAGAGAAATAAAATGACCTCAAGGAAAAATGGTGTGTGGAACCACCCTGATTAGAACAGATGCTACCAAAACATATTTGAGTTGAAGAACAAGATAATTGTGTATGAAAACATTGTTTAAGAAAGTTTTTCTGGCAGCAAAAAAAGGCTGGATATGATTAAAAAAAGGATTGAGATCAGGGAGACCTCTAGGAGACTTATTTATAGTAATCCCATAATGACTGATTAAAAACTAGACTCTGGGTGATCATATTGTGAATGGTGGAGAGAAGTAATACAAAGATAGTTCAAGTGAAAAATGGATCAGAACTTGATTACAGACTAAACTGAGAAGTACAAAAAGGAGCAAGTCAAAAATGCTACCACATTTTTGTTCAGGAGGTGGGGGGTGGGGGGTGGGGGCGGCAGTCGGGGGAAAGAGGGTGAGGACAGGAGTTGACTAATAAAAACAGGAGGAAAGCCAGGGTAGGGAAGGATAATGAGACCCAGTTGACCTTGAGGTTCCTGCATAGCTATCCAAATGGAGTGTTCTGTTAGCATTTAACAGTATAGACTTAGAGTTTTGATACAAGGACAGAAATGTAGAAATGTGAAATATTATCAGAATTCATATACTCCCTTTGTGCTTCTACTGCAGATTCCTCCCATCTAGACTAAAACATTTTTCATTAACTAACTGTGCATTTATTAAAGATAATATCAAATATCTGTTTCTGTTTTACAGAAAGAAATTCTGGAACAACAGCAGCAAGAAAGAAATGATAACAATTTTCATGGTATTTGTATGTTTTGCAATGAGGAGTTTTTCGGGAACAGGTTTGCCTTTGTGCATTTCTTTAAATATTATTGTTTTTCATCTGAAAACTCATCAAAACACCCATAATGCTTATGTAATTTAAGTTCTGTAGGTTGGCTCAAGACCCTTTCCTATATTACCAGTAATTTTTTTTCTAATATGCCTAATATCAACCATGGACTATAGTGGCTCTAAAGCAGAAAAGAGGAGTAACTTTAAAAATTTTTTTTCTTTTACTTTCTTCCAACTTTTTAGTCTCCAGTACAGTGAAATATTTGTTTTAGGTGTAGAATATAGTAATTCATCACCCATATACAACACCCAGTGCTCATCACAAGTGCCCTCCTTAATACCCATTATTCATTTAACCTATCCACTGCCCATCTCCCCTCCAGTAACCATCAGTGTGTTCTCTACAGTTAAGAGTCTATTTCTTGATTTGCCTCTCTTTTTTTTTTTAATGCCAAAAATAAATTTGTGTTTAATGTTGTAGGACTTTTTAAATTGGCTGACAGGCAAGACCATGTACAATGAACTACTACAGACACACCCTTCTATATTGTTAACCCTAAACCTTTAGCAGTTTTTGATGTTTTCACTTTTGGATATTAGAAATGATAAAAATCTAGGGGCACCTGGATGGCTCACTCAGTTAAGCATCTGACTTTTGGTTTCAGCTCAGGTCATGGTCCCAAGGTTTGTGAGATGCAGCCCTCATCGAGCTCTTTGCTGACGGCACAGAGGCTGCTTAGGATTCTCTCTCTCCCTCTCTCTCTCTGCCCTTCCCTGCTCATGCTCACTCTGTCCTCTCTCAAAACAAATAAATAAACTTTAAAAAAAAAACCAAAAAACTTTTTAATGATAAAGATCTAAAAAAAAAAAAAAAAACACCCAAAAACAAAAACTGGGGTATTGTTAATTCCTTAGCACAAACTGGCATTCTATAATTCATTTCTAACATTAACTGCCCAGAGTTAGGATCAGACTCTGCAGGTTTAAGGGCATCCATCATTCCCAACAAGACTGCCTTTACTTTAGACACCAGCCACAAGTTCAGTTGACCAACTGACTAAAAATTCAGATTCTCGCCAGTAATTTGCATAGTTCAGTAATTTACCAGAATGACTCACAAACCTCAGAAAGTGGTATACTTAAGATTGCAGTTTTGTTATAAAGGAACAGCCAAGTGAAGAGATCAGGAACAGCCAAATGAAGAAATGTATAGGGCAAAATCTGGTAGGGTCCTGAACTCAGAATTTCTATGCCCTTTCCTCAAGGAATCAAGACACATCACCCACCCAGCTCATCAAGGTATTCACCAACCAGGAATCTTCACTGAGCTTTGGTGCCCAGAGTTTTTAATGAGGCTTCATTTTATAAGCTTGATTGATTCAGTCATTGAATTTAATCTCTACGTTGCTCGCATCTCCAGTCTCCAGACCCCTTCCGTCTCTAGAGGTCTGACTGGCTCAGAATCTCAATCTTTTAATCACATTGTTAGTCTTTCTGTTGACCAGCCCCCATTCTGAAGCTAGCTGGGGACCTATGGTGAGTTGCCTCCTTAGCATAACAAATAGTAAGTTCCTGGGGTTTTAGAAGCTCTATGCCAGGAATCAAGGACAAAGGCCAGACAGATTTCTCATTATACAACAGTTAATATTTACAGAAGTACATCATTTTCTAAACTTTTTTAATGTTTAAATATTTATTTTGAGAGGGAGAGAGAGAGAGTCCCAAGCACACTCTGTGCTGCTGGTGCCAGAGCACAACACGGGCTTGACGTGGGCTCTGCGGGCTTGAACTCATGAAAACGTGAGATCATGACCTCAGCTGAAATCACGAGTCCATCACTCAAATGACTGAGCCACCCAGGTGCCCCTACAAATGTACATCATTTTTTTTAACATTAAAAAAAAATTTTTTTATCTTTATTTTTGAGAGAGAGTGTTGTATGTGAACAGGAAGAGCAGAAAAAGGGAGACACAGAATCCCAAGCAGGCCCCAGGCACTGAGCTGTCAACACAGAGCCCGATGTGGGGCTCAAACTCACAAAGTTATGTGGAAAAGGAAAATTTTATGTAAATTTATCTAAGTTTTACATAGCAAAAATGCTTATGTGTAAAAATATGTTATTCTATTGAGCATTATTGTCTGGAAAACACTGAAAAGGAGAGGATAGGTACACAGATAAAGTACTTGCTAGAATTCAGAAAATGTTTTGATTGAAACACTGATGTTAGAACATCACTAATGAAGATTTGATTCTTATATAGGTCAGTTGGCATAGAGAAAAATCTGTGCCAAAAGGTACTGTGAAATACTCCACCAAATACTAGTTTTATTCAAAGTTATCAATAGTTAAGCACTTAGACAAACAGAGCATATTAACAATGAGATTAATAAATGTGACCCTACATAGTTAAAAAAAAACAACATTTTCATAGGGATGGATGCTTTATTTCATTTTCTAAAGGAAAAAAAATAATAATCCTAGAAACAATTATTTTGGGTCAGCTAAGTGTCTAAATAAAGTAGATAAAATAAACTGTATAATGTATCAGTATGCATAGTCTATCAATGGTTTGTGTATTAATGAGTTCCCCAAAACTGTCACCTTTATTTTATGAACTAAAGTTGTGATAAAGGGAGTGCTTGGCTGGCTCAGTTGGAAGAGCATGTGACTCTTGATCTCAGTGTCGTGAGTTCAAGCCCCCTGTTGGATGTAGAGATCACATACAAACATACATAAAAATAAAGTTGTGATAATGGCCCAATAGAATAACATATTTTTACACATAAGCATTTTTGCTATCTAAAACTTAGATAAATTTACATAAAATTTTCCTTTTCCACATAAACTATTCAACAGCCTGGTGACTGTGTATTCAGTGTGTCAAAACCCTTGCATATAATTGATGTGTGAATGGTGGGTTCCAGATCTCTGTCCAATAGTGAGTTAAATGTCTCTGATTCCAGGACATGCATAGCAGGACATATTTCCCTTTGGCAGTTGTCTCTTCCTCCTCCCATGATAAGTTGGAAAAGTCAGCAAAGCACGTTTTTTTTCACTTAAAGGAGAGAAAACTAATTCATACATAGAGTATATTCCTGTCCACTGGCAAATAATGGAACAAATTTGGACTCACTTTACAAAGAATTCATGTGATTATATGTGTACTTAAATACTTTATAACATATCACTGTTTCATAGCCCAAAAGTGTGTTTTAGTGTTTAACCTTTGCATGTACTTCTGATTAGTGTTATCATTTTGAAAATGCTATTCCTGATCTGATTTTTTACTAGATGATTTATAAATAGTATAAATTGCTCATATTTCTTCCTAGATCTGTTCTTTTGAACCACATGGCCAGAGAACATGCTTTCAACATTGGCTTGCCAGACAACATTGTAAACTGCAATGAATTTCTGTGCACATTACAGAAAAAGCTTGACAAGTAAGTATTTTTTTTCCATGAAACATATCCTGCAGTTATTTTAATTTTCAATTCTGTTGGGAATTTTTTTAAATGTCTGTTGGGAATTTTTAAAAATTAATCTAAAAGAAGTAATTAACAAAATGGAATTTTCTCATTTCTCATGTTGGAAAAGTTCACGTTTTGCATCACAGTGTTGTTCATTTTGTCTAGATCATATTGCCTTTTACCATTTTTTAAATAAAAGTATCATATATACCAAACAATGTACATACCATAAAAAAGTATATAGGGTAGAAGAGTATTCTCTCCATCCAACCAAAGAAATAAAACATTATAAATTTCCTTGAATCTTTATATGTATCTCCTCATTAGTATCTCCCCATTTTTTAATTTTGTATTCGTAATTCTTTTGCTTTACAGTATAAGTTTTCACATATTTAGTAAATATATTGTCAAATTGTATGTTACTCAGCTTTATATCAGACATAACGTACTATATCCATTCTTTTACCTTTTAGTATGTATTCACATTTATATATCATAACACTCCACTTTTCCTAAGGTCATTTTCTGGTGACCATGGGTATCTAGAGCTTAGCTTGTTAAAGTAAGGAAGAAATTCTATGGGTCACTAAAATGGCTTTCAAAAATCTATCTACCTTTCTTTCTAGAACAGGGCCCAATATTTTTCTCTCACAACCTAGGTTTTTTTGGTTTTTGGGTTTTGTTTTCAAATAAAATCTCAGCCCACAATATTTGAAGCAATAACATTAAGAAAAATGTATTAATTGACACAGATCTGTTATTAAAAGTTCTGAATTCAAATTCTGGTACCAGCACTCCACTACAACAAGTCTTTTCACTCATATTAAATGATCCTTCATTTATAAAATAATACTAGATGTATTTTCTAGCAAGATTAGCATAATGAATATCCCTAGTTAGTTTATTTATCCCATAAACTATAGTTATTTCTGTGACACAAGAAATGGTTAAAAGGGTGTTTAGTAGTGATGACACAAGAATTCAAAATTTGAACTGATTTCAGTCATTTGAGAGTTTTCATGTGCAAGGAAGATTAGACATAACCTGTGTGACTCCAAGAAATAGAACTCTAACTAGACTGCTAGGGAGAAGTTACAGGCCATATGAACTGTCAGACGTAAGATGAGGAAGATATTTTATTAGCAATCTGTTCATTTTCAGTAGAAAATGAATGACAACAGAGAGGGCAAGTAACTTGACCAAGTCCCATAGTTAAATATGTACTGGAAGTAGGAATTAACCCTTGCAAATCTACGCATGGGCTAATTTGTTATACTCAATGGAGGCAACCAATGCTAGTTATCAATCAGCATAATTATTTGAAGAACATGCCTATGTTTTCATTTTTAGAAGAAATCATTTGATTAGAAAACACTAAAATAATTTTTGGATCTTAGCTATCTTTGTCATGGTTTGAACTGCATAGCCAAGTTGGCTAACTTAGCCAACTACAAAATAAACCACGCATGCATCCCACAAAGTCAAAGAAATAAAGTGAGAGGGTTCCAACAAGGATGTCATATCCCAGTTGAAGATTCTTTGTGACCTAAAATGAGTAATCGTAAGACTTAATAATAAAGGGCTATTGCAGCAACTATCCAAGAGACTTGTGTAATCTGTCAATGTTTGTGCATTTCTTTTAGCTTGCAGTGCTTATACTGTGAGAAGACCTTCAGGGACAAAAATACGCTTAAAGATCATATGAGGAAAAAACAGCATCGGAGGATCAATCCTAAGAACAGAGAATATGACCGATTTTATGTCATCAATTATTTGGTAAGCCTTTCTCTTCATAATTTAAAATTTGCATTTCCATGAACAAATATCTTTCCAAGGGCTGTCTAATATTTAAACAAGCAATTAGTAGAAAGGTCAAAATGCAATCAAGGGACACTTTCAAGCAGTGATTAGCTTTAAAATGGTTAGTTTATAAATCGCAACTTGATTTGGTTTGTCTTTGATTTGCCAGAATTTTACATAGTAAAAATGTCATGCCTGTAGGATTCATAGTGATCTTGAACAAAAAAAAGTAATAATAGATATAAGGTACTTGGATATCCACGTATTCTCTCCCATTTGTGATATTATCTATTACCTTGAGTCCAGAGACTATATTCTCTACAAAAAACATCTCTTGACAGCTGGATGTGCTAGGTGTGCTATGCTAGATAACCCTTTAAAAAAAACAATCTTTTACTCTTTCCTCTTTCCCCTTTAAAAAAATCTTCCCTTCCCCATAAAGAAAAAAAAGTATCATCCTCCTTGGCCAGCATATCTTTGATGGAAATTTTAGAGAAACCAAATCATTTCACTAGGCAAGAGGACTTTTATTTGTTTGGCTAATAGAACGTAATAATGGAGTTATCATGTCAAGGATTTTAAATATATTAAAAGCTTTCCTTCCTTAGAAACCTCAAAACCACTTGCTGACCTTTTTGGTTAAGAGAACATATTCAGCTGGTGCAGCACGCGTCACTGGGGGGGTATTTGGAAATGTGAGAGGGGATTCTGAATGACACAGTGACTGGGAGTGCTAGCGCCCTGCCCTAGTCTGCTGAATTGGTGGGGGGGAGGGCTGTACATCACAAAGGAGAGGATCCACTCCTTTAAAGAAAGGAGTTAAGGAACTCTCCGCTAGAATTAGAAGAAAGCTAGAGAGTTCTGTTTCCGACATGTTTCTTAGGCAAATGGAAATTATTTTTTTCCTCGCAATAGGAAATTAGAATCAAACTCAGTAGCCACAGAAGGCATAACTGATTATAATCAACCATTTTATCTGTTGGGCAGAAACAAGCATATCCTGAAATATGTTGGAACTCTCTGCTGGAGGGTGGAATTTTTGTCTGTTCTAACTAAACCTTATAGCGTTAAAGTAAAATTCCCCTTGAGAAGCAAGTTTGACATGTGTTTGAAGATTGACTCCGAGAGGTTGCCATGATCTGCTACAAATGTTTTACAACTAGCTAAAGGCAAAGGCACCCTCTGAGTCCTTCAATCTTCTCTAGAAATCAGTCATTCATTCCTAGAACAAACGCTGCTTCAGGGCCAGCCCAGTCCAATGGGGAGTAGACCTCAGTGTTAGCCCTAAGAAATACCACCTATTGCAGAAAGCTGTGGAAGCAATTTAACAGTACTTCCTTCCGGGGATCTTTTAAAATGATATTCAAGACCTTGGGACTAGCGGAACATTATATAGCTGGAGGTATTTACCTTTTAGAGGAGACTTCAAAAGGACTGCTCACTCAAATTCTGCTGGCACTTTTAGAAAAGTATGATACTTATTCTCTGGGCATCAAGTAGTGTGTCTGTCAAAACTGAAATTATCTACAAGGACCAGCTGTCTCTAGATGAGCATGCTAGATTTTACTGCCCACTGACTGCCCAGATGTCATGTGGCATGAATCATAGCCTAAGAGAAGTGTTTCAAGAGAATATAAAGACTTTAATAATATATAAAATGAAAATTAAATCACTTTAGAAAAATGGTGATAAATAGCAGTAATTTTTTTTCTTTTAACTAGCAACATTTGAGTACTTGATATGTGCCAGGCACCATCTTGGGTATTTATATTAAGCCATTTACTCTTAAGCATATCCCTATGTCACAGGTTTTATCTTTATCACCATTTTGTAGATTAGGAGATTAGGCACAGGTCTTTTTCCAAGGTCACATAGTTAGAATACTTAACCTCTCTGTATATCCATTTTATAATTTTTCCTCAATGTTTACAGTTGAAATAATACTAGTACCTACCTCTTACTTTGTTGGTTGAGTTTTTGGTCAAGTAATGGTGATGAACTCATAATGATCACCTTCTTGCCTGTTCTCTTTTGTACCAAACTAGAAAGTGATTCAAGGTCAAAGAAAAGCTGATTTCAACAGGCTCCTCAAGGGCTCTGACCCACAACCTTAGCCTTCTTAGCCCTATATGCTTTCCCACTGAGGTAAATAGCCCACAATAATAAGAATGATTTAAAAAAATAAAACCTAGGGGCGCCTGGTGGCTCAGTCTGAAGCCTCTGACTTGGGTTCAGGTCATGATCTCATGGTTTGTGAGTTCAAGCCCTCTGCTGACAGCTCAGAGTCTGGAGCCTGCTTCAGTTTCTATGTCTCCCTTTCTGTCTGCCCCTGCCCTGCTTGCTCTCTGTCTCTCTCAAAAATAAACATACATGAAAAAAAAATTTTTTACACAAAACCTAAAATATGTTATGATTAGCTGTAGCATTTTGGAATGATGTAAACTTAACTCAGAAAAGGATTGAAGAAGGGGCGCCTGGGTGGCTCAGTAGGTTAAGCATCCGACTTCAGCTCAGGCCATGATCTCACCATTTGTGAGTTCAAGCCCCGCATCAGGCTGTGTACTGACAGCTCAGAGCCTGGAGCCTGCTTCGGATTCTGTGTCTTCCTCTCTCTCTGCCCCTCCCACACTCACACTCTCTCTCTCTCTCAAAAAAGCAAATAAATATTTTTTTTAAATTAAAAAAAAAAATGACTGAAGAAGCTAATAAAGTCTCTAAAGATGTAGAAGTGTCCTAACATAGAGAATTGCTTACCAGAAGTATCAACCTTAATAATATCCTGAGTATTGTAGTAAATAAAAGGCATCATAACAAATAGAACGAGTATATAAACAACTGTTACCAATATTAATAATGTGTAGTTAGAGAAAAATGAGGCCCAGAGATTTCTCAGCATCCTTTTAGATTTCTTTTAGACCCCATTACTGAAAATATTTAATATTTCATAAAAATATTTAATATGAAGAATGAATTCTTCTAAGAGTTTAAGCAATGAATAATGGCGTTGCTTTATTTTCAAAGATGGGAAAAACAATACTGAGAGACATTCACTGTGTATTCCTCTGAGGAAGAGGCTTACATGACTGAGGAAAGTGGGCCAAAAAGAGAAGAACTATTGTTATTAGTCGTCAGGGTCTACATACCCATTTCTCACATCCTCTTCCCTGTAAGAGTCACTTTAACTGGCTTTATACATTCTACAAACATTTGAGTGCCTTCCAGGTACCAGACACTGGTGGAAGAGGAAGAAAAATATTACGGACAAGGTGGTTAATTTAAGTCCCTACTCCCAGAGAGTTAAAGGTTGGTATGAGAGACAGGCATGTAAGCACGTAATTTCAGCACCTCGGAATGGGGTGTGTGAAGTTAATGCTTGGACCTCTCCTGTAGCACATTAATGCAGTAATTGAGTCATGGGCCCACAGAGTTGCTCACCTCCGCTCCAAACAGAATCTCCAGGCCAGCAGTGCTGGCAGCATCCAGGATATTCCTGGCAAGATGCCCTCTGATAGTCATCAAAGGTGAGAGAGCTAAGGACAGAGGCTGGTTTTGGCTCTCCTCTGAGCTCAGCGAATTGACAGATACATTTTTCTTCCTTAGGTGAGATGATTTCCATGTTTAATAATTCATATCAGTTTTTGAATAATAACAGACTTGCAAATACATAAAAAGTCCCTATGCATATTCTGGATTACCTACTTACGGGTTCTTTCTTTGTTTTCTCACAAACAAAAGGGCTCAATGGCTAGGGGGGATGGCCAAGGGGACAATTTCACAGGCAGTTTCACATTCAGATTCCCCTGCCTCAGAGGGAAATGAACTGTGTACATCATCATTGAGCCTTCAGCTGCCTATTCCTAAGGTACTCCTGTTTCAAGCCCTGGATTTTCCTAAAGGAAACTGTTTTTGCTGTGGCTTTATCGTTTTTGATTTCTATTTTTTTATTCTTAAAATATACAGAGCCATTTGTAACAGAATTGTGCTCTTAACCTGTTTTCATAGTTTTGGTATAGTTCTCTCTACTGAAATTATTAACATTTAAGACACCTCTTTCTCTGTTTATGATGGGTTTTTTGTGTAAGTACATAGAAGTTTGTGTGTGGAACGGTGGGGGTGCTGGGTGAAGAGGATTTTTTTTTTGTTTTTCTTGTCCACCCTCTCATTGATCATAAACCATCTGATGCAGGAGGTTGAGGGGGTGTTCTGAACATCTTTACTGACATGCCTTCCAAACTTTGTTGTTTTTTTTTTTTAATTCTTGCTTTCCTAACATGATTCATTAGCAGGCACAGAATCTTAATTAGGGAGTTCTGTGCTCTGTTTTGTTTTTTTTTTTTTCTTCTTTTTGGGTCTTATTCCTATAATAAACTATATATATTCGACTGTACATGGCAGAGCATTCTAGGAAAGTCTGGGCCAATGTCACCTGCAAATCACTTGTTACCTACTACACTAACGATCACGGAGTTCCATTTTCCTCTCAAATGGTAAACAGTTAGTGCTGTATTGCCTAGAAAAATTCCTACGTGTTCTACCAAATACTGAGAAAATTGCACAATAATGCTTTGAGTTTGGAAGTTTGATACTGAAAGATATTTTATGTCTCTTTGGCCAAAACATTTATTGATCAACAACATTTGCCCATATCACTGAAAATGGTAATAGATGGCCCTTCCTTGAATTAATATCTTGCAGCAATGACCTTAAAGTACAAGTCCGGAGAGACCAAGTAATCCATGAAAGATTTAATTCATCACCAAAAATTCCAACTAACAAAGATCCCATTGGCAGTTTTGAGGCCATTCTTGGTGTCCATAATGAGGTTCAGACATTTCGTGACAACTCTGGGAGATACATTATAGACTCCAAATTAAATATCTCTAATGACATTATGGTAAATCTCTGCATGTCTGAGTTTATGCATCATTTAGCTGATAGATAATGACAGCTTCAAAACCTCTCATTAAGTTGATGAATGATAGATTTTCTTTTTTCCTAAATCATAATGGACCTTATAGTTCTTTGTTTTTGGTTAAATGAATACCTTTTTAGAGAAAAAAATATTCATAACTGAGAGTAAATTTTGGTTATTTTTTTCCAAAGGAGGAATATCTATCCAGGATGTCTGTATTTGTGGCAGGTCAGGTCAATCTTGACTGTAACTATAGTTTAGCTGCTTGAAAAGGTGTCCATTATTGTTCCTACATCCCTCTTTAATGTACTCTCTGCTTTTGCATGGCATAGTGGGAAAATTAGATGGAGAGAGAAGAAAAGACAAGAGAATGACTCAAGAATAGAAAAGAGAAATGGTTGGGCCAAAAGAAATGATTTCTACTCAACGCTCCATAAAGTTTTGCTGAAACTATGACTCAATTTGCCAGACACAGCCCTAAATGGGTAGAGCTTCTCCATGAACTGTGAGAAATAAAAGAGATTTGAGTAGATACTTGAGTACTTACTGTTGCCTGGTACCATGTATTTATATCCAGGCGTTCTTCGTTTTATTGCACTTTGCAGACAGGCATTTTTTACAGATTGAAGATTTGTGGCCACTTTGTTTTGAGCAAGTCTATCAACACCATTTTTTCAACAGCATTTGCTCACTTCATGTCTTGGGGTCACATTTTGGTAATTCTCAGAGTACTTAAGTAAGGTATGTACATTATTTTTTTAGATAAAATGCTTGCACACATAAATTACTACAGTATAATATAAACATAACTTTTATATGCACTAGGAAACCAAATGTTCATTTGACTTGCCTTATATTGATGGTCTGGAACCAAACCTACAATATTTCTGAGGTATACCCATACATTAACTAATTTATTTAATCACCTTACAAAAACCTTTTGAGATAGAATCTAAATTGGCATTGAATTGTTAGATTTTTTTCAGTTATAATTTAATTTAAAAAATACTTTCTAGTACTTACTGTATGCCTGGGTCTGGAAATGTAACAGTGAACAAAGTCCATGTCCTCATGGGCATTCTGGTGGAAAAAACGAATAGCGAATAAGAAAACAAATAGATAACACAAACTTGATTTCAGGTAGTGATCAATGCTTTAACGAAAATAAAAAACATAACAGGGGAATAAAAAGTAACTTGGAGAAGGGGTGTAGTTTTAACAGAGTAGTCAGAAAAAGAGATGGTAACATTTAAGCAGATGCCAGGATGAATGAACCCTGCAGTTATGTGAGAGAGCAGTGTTCAGACAGAGAATACAACACGTACAGGACCTGGGTAGAGGTGAGCCTGCTGTGTTCAAGCGAAAAGACTGATGTGTCTGGAGCAAACTGAGCCAGAGAAAAAGTGGTGGGCCCTAAGGGATGGAGAAGGAGCCAGGGCAGAACGTGGAGATCGGCCTCTGAATTTTGTCCTCCGTGTGGTTAAGAAGCCATGGGAGGGTTTATACAAACAGGGAAGTGTCCTTTAGAAAGATCACTGTGCTGCTGTTTGAAAAATAGACTGTAGGGGACCTCAAGGAGAAACAGTCCAGCTAGGACAGTGTTTCAGGGTCCCCATCCAGAGATATTTTTGGATTTCTAAAAAGATCCCCAAGAGATTCTAATGTACATCCAGGGTTAAGAAATGTTGGTTTACATTTAAGAGAAAGGAATTTGATTGAAAAAATACTGCTGCTTCTCCAAAAAGAAAAACGTTAAAAATGTTTTAGGATACATCCTTCCTTGTCACCGAAGTAACTGTTTTAATAAATCCTACGTGTATTGATTTAAGACCACCGAGTATGAGTTTCTGTGGGGGTTTTTTTATGGTTGTTTTTTTTTTTAAGTTCTGTGTCTATTTTCTCTCTCCTTTCTCCTCTTCACCCCGCTTCTTCCAGCTCTCTAATCCTTCTGTTCTTCCCACAAAGGAACTTGGAAAATCGTGGGAGGAAGTTCAGTTGGAAGACGATCGGGAGTTGCTAGACCATCAGGAAGAGTAAGACTTGTTACTGCTGCTAATTAATTGTGGTTGTTTTAAGAGTAGGAAAACATTTCTTCAGCTGGCTTAAAATGATCATTCTGAAGAGAGAATAGAAATAAAAAAGACTTTCTTTTTAAGCCATCCATCCTTCCATGTATTAGTGCAAAAACTTGAATTCAAAGTAACTTCAGCATAAAAATCATTAAAGCGACTGTTACTCTAACTAAATAGTTTTTTGCCTTTAAAACTGTTAATTGGACACACAGGTAAAATATAGTGCAGAGAAAAATACCTTCTATTGGTGTTTTGCTCACTTGGTTGGTGCCCAGACCTTGAAGTGATATGATTAGAGAATATAATGGAAGTGAAGTTAACCTTGTTCCATGTTCATCCCATTGAGTCACTGAAAACTCGAGTCACTGGAAACTCACAGCTCCTTTCCTTGGAGTTACAGCCTTGAGACATGTGTTTTTCAACCTAAAAGGATTCCCTGTTACTCATCCGCTTTTCCTTCAAAGCCGTTTGGCCTTTTTTTCTCTCCGAGAATTTCAGTTTTCCAGGCTCAGGAATGAGAAGTTGGCAGTATCTCCAAAAATAAATGCAGGGGGTGGTGGGTCGGCAGGAATGGTAGGTAATATGGGTCCTGTATGATTTTTAACTTCTCTGTCTACCACCAGATTTAACACTTGTCCCGTTTGAATGATCAGCATTTCTCACATGAAGGATGTACGATTTGCTTTTTAAAACACACCATTTGTCATGCAGAGACATACTCCCAGCCTTACACTTCACAGCATGTGTACTTAGTGGTTGTGGCTAATGAGAGAGAGCATCGCATCTCTGATAGGCCTCCTTTGCAAATTAAACCTGGCTGTGTCAGAAAGACATTATCCTGATTCTGCAGTGAAATAGCTGCTCAGAAGAGAAGCAGATAGAAGAAAATGGAGCAGCACCTGTTCGCTATTTATATTAATTTCATGGTGCTGCTCTGAATTTCAAAAGCTGTATCAAAAAGTCATAATATGATGTGACAATCTTTACAGCGATGTCAGAGTTGAAAGAGATTGGCAGGGTTTCCTAGGGAGGAGAAAGTTAATACCAAGTGACTGTGTGAGGGGAATCTCCGTATTTACTATTTTCTTTTTTAACACAGCGACTGGTCTGATTGGGAAGAGCGCCCTGACTCTGCTGTCTGCCTGTTTTGTGAAAAGCAAGCAGAAACAATTGAGAAATTATGTGTCCACATGGAGGTAAGATGCTTGTATTCGTCTGAATTTTGTTTTCTTCTGGCAGGGTGGCTGATAGCAGTAGCAGTCTTATCAGCTTCTATGTTTAATTTCTGTCATCCTGTTCCTAAAAATGCGATAAGCAAAACGAGAGACCGCCAGATCCGTCAAGGAGAACCAGAACTCAGGACAGTTGAGTACAGGGCACTGGACCTATGTGAAAGGTCAGCATAGGAGTTCGCAGACCATTCGTGCTGTCCTTCCTCTCAGATCTTTGTAGATAATTCTCATTTAGAATGCAGGACCTGTATCCATGATTAACAGTGCTCAAGATATAGACAGGTTCTAAGTCTTTTTCCACTGCTTCCTGTGCTGGTAAGGAGAGCAGAAGGGAGAAGGTTGCCCTTCACAAAGCCCTCGATGAAATGGGGGACACCGGCAGAGAGGGTGCATGGTGTGGCTGTGCAGCTCCTTCAGTTACAACAATTTGGAGGGAAGAGATGTGAGGGCGTTTCCAGCCTGTGTGTTCTTTTCTGGATGCCATTTTTATGTAACAATTAAGCTTGAAGGTAATAATTCTAAACCTTTTTTTCATGCCAGTGTATCTGAGAGACGACACACTCCCAACACCTCTGATCCTAAGCTGCACAGTGGGGGTGGGAAGGGGGACATCTAATGATTCAGGACGGTAGCGCAACTTGGGGGGAGAGGGGTGATTAGAATAGAAAAATATTGCCGGATGATTCTCATATGCTCTCCCTACCCTCCCCCGGCTGTCTCTGCCAGCCGTGACGCAGAGCATCCTGTTTCACCCACCTTCTCCCCACTCTCATTCAGACGCACTGTTCTCAATTCCGTAAAGTAAGAACTTAGAAGGTATTCAAAAGGCCACGAGCGTTTACCCTATGAAAGCAGAGAGTAATTTTCTCTGAAACAGGTTGCTGATAGTATTGTGTGTATAGTTTCTAGCATTTAAAATTAATTCATAATATCCTAAAATCTTTGAACTGAAGGAAGTCTCAGCCCCCCACCCTGTGTAGGAATTCCCTTTGCAACACCCTTGACCCGTGTCCACGGCCTCTGCTCAGTCACTTTCAGAGATAAAGAGTCAATGGCGTTCCTAATCATCCTGCCTCTGATGTGACACTAAATGCCTTCACAGGGAGTTAGATGGTCTTTATTCTCTCTGTAAGCTTTTAAGTTCAAACATTTACCCAGATGGACGATTGCAGGAGTGGAACAGAATAAAATAAGTCGGCATTGTAAAAATCAAAAGAAATGTAATTTGTGGGAAGATGTGAGTGAAGAGAAATTTGCATTAAGCAGTGTACTTGACAGCATAAAATGAAAAGCAGATTTGCAAAATCACCTATCTGCTTGTGTAGCAAAGGACCTATATCCATAATTCGAGTCCAGGCGCACAGTATGGTAAGTAGGGCCACGTCTTACTAGAGACTGGGGACACTTTTGTCAGACTGCAGAATGCATACATAGTAAATTGTGAAAACTGTAGATACAAACTGTGAATAATTAAAATGTTTTAGCTGATTGGCATGACTTGTTTGGACTGTGCTTTAAAAAGTAGTTGGATGTGGGGAGGGAAACAGTTACATTTCGACTACTTCAGAAGCAGAAGATGATGAACTGAGACTGAGTTTCAGCAGTGTTCAAACTCCTATGAATAAGCTGTCTGTTTATAACTTCAGCCTGAAAGATTAAATAATTTATATACTCACAGATATTCATTCCTTTTTTTAGGAAGCACACGATTTTGATCTCCTCAAAATAAAGTCAGAACTTGGTAAGTTTGATTCAGAAGTTGTTTTCCATGATGCTGCATTTTTATACACTATTCTGTAAACGATGCCTGCGTTCAGTAGTCGTGATTGGGGAGTGCACAGCCAAAATGTGTCTCTCCACAGATGGTCTCAGCAGGACTGCCTGAAGCAGTGATTCACAACCATTTTGAACTGTAACGTTCAAATATGGTTTTTGGTTTCATATGGTCTTCCTTCTTTCCTACATATATGAATATGCTTCAAATAAAACACAAGTTAATGGTTAGTATCTTTCATAAAGTGGAAGGGGCTGATGGGAAGACCATGGATTTTGAAGTCAGAGCTCAGATTCCAGCCCCAGCCCTTAATGGCTGTGTGACATAAGGCCTCAGGTCAACAGACTGTTACAGGGAGTGGAGAATGTATACAAAACACCTACTGCACTGTTTGACAGTGTAGCTAGATTATTTACCATAGACAGATGTACCCAATTGCATCATCCTCAGTGTCACTGTGATAGAAAGATTAGGGGCATAAAGATGTAAATTACTGACGTGCTAATGGCTCGAAGATTAGAAAGTTTACCTCCCACACCTCAGCTCACTGACTATTTTCCTAGACTCTGGAAAGTGTCACGTTACTTTGCTGTCCTTACAGATATGTATATATGTCAAATCCTACCTCAACCACTTACAAACTGTGTAGCTGTGGACAGTTTCCTAACACATAATGTGGACATGGTAGTACTACCTGTGTGGTAGAGTTTTTCAAGAATTAAATGTATTAATTAATTAATACATGGAAAATGATTAGAACAGTGCTTAGCACATAAGCCCTATGTAAGTATTGGCTGTTGTTATTTGGTATCTATTATTATGCTTTACAATTGTACTGCCTCTTCAGGTTGGGTAATAAAGGGAAGTGGCTCTTTTGCAAAAATGGGTCTGACCAGTTGTCTAGTGATTCTGTAAACTGTCATTTTCAGGATTGAATTTCTATCAGCAAGTAAAATTGGTCAATTTCATTCGAAGGCAAATTCACCAATGTAGATGTTATAGTTGCCATGTGAAATTCAAGTCCAAAGCAGAGTTAAGGACTCACATGGAAGAGACTAAACATACATCACTGCTTCCTGAAAGAAAGATATGGGATCAACCAGAGTGAGTAATTCTTTGCTCAATATCCTTAATGTCCTATGTTTTCAGTACTTCTTTGCTCCATAGCCCTTATTTGTTCCTTTATTCAGTTAAATAAAAGAGAAACGTATGTTTATTGTAAAAAGTAAAAATTTTCAAAAACCTTATTTTTAAGGGGCGCCTGGGTGGCTCAGTCAGTTAAGAGTCCGACTTCAGCTCAGGTCACGATCTTGTGGTCTGTGAGTTCAAGCCCCACATCAAGCTCTGTGCTAACAGCTCAGTCTGGAGCCTGTTTCAGATTCTGTGTCTCCCTTTCCCTCTGCCCTTCTCCCACTCGCACTCTGTCTCTCTCTTTCAAAAATAAATAAACATTAAAAAATATATATTTTAGGGGCGCCTGGGTGGCGCAGTCGGTTAAGCGTCCGACTTCAGCCAGGTCACGATCTCGCAGTCCGTGAGTTTGAGCCCCGCGTCGGGCTCTGGGCTGATGGCTCGGAGCCTATTTCTGATTCTGTGTCTCCCTCTCTCTCTGCCCCTCCCCCGTTCATACTCTGTCTCTCTCTGTCCCAAAAATAAATAAACGTTGAAAAAAAAAAATTTTTTTAATAAAAAATAAAAAATATATATTTTAAACCTGATTTTTAAAGTAATCCCCCTTTTATAAATGTAACCACCTATTTCAGATTTTGTGGTATGAAGATAGATAAAGATGTAGATATAGAAGTATCAGTTTTTAAAATTATGTTAGAGAATGTTGTAAGCATTTTGCATCATTTTTTAGGGTTGCCAAATATCCCATTCACTAGATCTACCTAATTTGTTAGATAGTGAGATTACTTCTTGCATTTTGTTCTTATAAATAGTAACGCAATGACTATCCATACGCCTGCATTTTTGCACACTGATCTAATTTTTCATTTAGATAAGCTCCTAGAAATAACATTACTGTGTCAAAGAACATCCAACTATTAGGGCTTTGGGTATATACTTTGCATCTCAGTACTTTATAAATGTTAAGCAGTTGGCCCACAGATCTATACCTCTATAGGTGGTATCAGACTGCCAGGTATCCTTTGCCAGTTCAGCCTTCTGGGCTGGTCCTCATATCAGTCTGGACAACCTCAGCTGAGGGAACCTCTGAGAGGTTATAGGGTTCTAGCTACCTGGAGGTTCCTCTCAGAGAATGTTAAATCTGCACCACCACCCCCTCCCCACTCCACCCCTGCCCCCACACACTAGCCGAAAAGCACTAGATTTTCATCTTTAAAAAATCCTAGATTTGTGAAAGACAAAGTCATTTCTGGATTGACCTGAGACCCTGTTCCTATAATTCTCATTAAGTAAGTTGAAATCTTTAGAGATACACCAGAGCTAACTCCTAAATGTGTCCAGAAAAGGAACCAGAATAATAGACTTAAAATTCTGTAGATGTTTGATTTTTGTTCACCTAGAATGAAGGAACCAGTAATGATTAGGTTGGGAAGGACACACACACACACACACACACACACACACACACTGTCAAGGGAAATTGTTTTCATCAGATATATGAAGGATTAATGTACGAAAGAGTAGCCATATTTGAATTTTGTTAACCTCTAGGGAGGAACTGGGACTTAGAGTAAAAATGAAAGGGTTGTCATTTTTAGCCTTATCTGTGGAGATATCCCTAGCAACTAGAGCTGCTCGGTTCTAGAGTAAGCTGCCTTTTCAGGTAGTGAATTTCTGTGGAATATGAAGCACAGGCCAAATGGGCAGCTAGCAAGGATACTAGCAAGAATGATGTCATCCAGTAGAGGTCAAAGTAAAAGTAATTCACAAGTTATTTCCCCATACCACCTTTGCAAAATGCTGTTGAAACTGTTGACAAAGAAACCTGGCAGAATTATAGTAACGTGTATGTTCATTTGCCTAGAAACTTTTCTGGATTTATTCAACATGTCTTTGGTTGTTTTCAGGTATTATTTTCCAACCTATGAAAACGATATTCTACTATGTACACTGTCTGACAGTGAAAGTGACCTGACAGCTCAGGAACAAAATGGAAATATCACCATCATCAGCGAAGATACATCTAAACTGCAAGCTTTGAAACAAACCAGTATTTTGAACCAGTTGCTACTACATGAGGGCTTGAAAAACTAGAAGAAAATGCCACAGAAGCAACTTTTCATGTTTTTCGCTTATGAGACAGACTCAGAAAAATTGTTTAAATTTGAACATCAGCAAAGGATTAGACCCTGGTGAAATAAAATTTTTCAAAAGTACTTTTTAAAAAATAAAGTGAGGACTTTTTGTATTTTGGCTATAACATTTTACTATGTAATCATTATAAATGATCTCATTTCATTAGACTAGGTTATCTATAATAAGGAGGACATGCGGGGTGCCTAGTTGGCTCAGTTGGCGGAGCATGTGACTCTTGATCGCAAGGTCATGAGTTTGAGCCCCATGTTGGATGCAGAGATTACTTTAAAAAAAATTTTTTTTAATAAGGAAGACACGCAAATCACAAATGAAGTGTTCAAATTATTGATAAAGTTTTTTTTCCTCTATCACCCATTCTCCTGTAGACTGGTAGATGTAAGAAGTTCCATTGTGTTCAAATTATTTTTTGTCAAGGATAATTTATAAGAAGTACTATCCCTGTTGTATCACACCAGGCACGTAATATCCATGTACCAGGTTTAGGGATGTGAGAATGGACAGTCCACTCAGGTATTGTCAGCCAGTGGATTCTTAGAAAGTTCCCCATCGGTCTTTCATCTAACCAGTTTAATATTCATTGGTAATTGTTACCTATTATTTTTTGTAATGGCTGCAAAATGATGATTTTTCTAATTCTATCATTTCTTTTACAGTGGGTTCTTTACACAGCATGTGTGCTATGGAGCACTGGAGTTTTAAGTTCTAGTTTTCAATTGTTAGTACCAGTCTGTGTAGGCAGTGCCCAAAGACTAATCTTGAAGTAATATAGACTGTCCAGAGTCTCAAGCCTAATCTCCTACCATATGATCCAAAATTCACTGGATTTGTAAGTTATATAGGCTCTGACCATGGCTTTAGATTTCCAAGCCTCCAGCTTTGCAGACACCTGTACAAGGCTTTTATTAAAAACCAAGCAGACAAATGCAAGCCCTTATTATAATGGAAAATGCCTAAATTAAAGACGGCAATTGATCTAAATTGAGTTTATGTTTATTTATTTACTTTGAGAGAGACTGAGTGAGTGGGTGAGGTGCAGAGAGGAGAAAGACTCCCAAGCAAGCCCCGCACCATCAGCGCAGAGCCCTACACAGGGCTCGAACCCATGAACCATGAGATCATGACCTGAGCCAAAACCAAGAGTCACACGCTTAATCGACTGAGCAACGCAGATGCCCATGATTTAAATTGTTTTAAAATCAAAGATTAATAAGACAGTTAGTCTGTGCCTAGAACCTTATGTCTCTAGGAATCAGATTTGTTCAGGAAATCAGAGAATGTCTAGAGTGTTTCTAGAATATGTTTTAATCTTAGAACAAGCGCAATGAAAGAACAAAATTAAGAATAATTTGCGTGTGAAGGAGAAAGCTCTTTTGGAGATAAAGTTGAGGTCTTAGAGAACAGATCAGATGGATATATAAGGAAAAATGAAATTGAAGGACAGGTAAAAGGGAAAAGATGATGTACTTAGGTTTAATTCATATAAGAGGTTATTTTTTTTTTAATGACTAAGATGTTTTGGAGGGTACTTTTTTTTTTAGCTCAGAAATAATAACTTGGTCCCAAAAAAATCAAACAACAATAGAAGCAAAATCTCAGCCAACTGTGCTGACTCTCAGAGGGAGCAAGATGATAGACCACTATTGGCAAAGTACTCTCTTGGAGCTACACAAAGAAGAGACTCTTTGGCAAGAACCATTGAAATCTCCTTCTTAAAAACTGAGACACTAAAGCCAAGTGTACCCTGAAAGGTTGGACAGTTCAAAAGGAAAGGGTCAGTCAGGTGGAAGTAAACTATTCAAGGGAATGCTGAATGGGTTTCCAGATGCCACTAAAATTATAAATAGGGATACCAGTGCTCCCTAGGCCCAGAGGGAACACACCTGACAAGTTTTGAGAATTAAGACTCTTAAGTAAAGCCAACCAGAAAGAAGAAACGTATCAGAGAGCCAGGCAGAACAGTGATAAATGAATCTGAGCCTGGATTGGCTGTTAGCCTAATGAGAAAATACATGCTGACTATCAAACTCTGAAAGGTGAGAGTGAGGGGCCAAGGTTTTTTTTTAAACAATGGTTGCTTTTGGCAAACCAGAACCTAGTGATTTATCTCTCAAAACAGAAGACCCCATTAAACAAAATCTAGAATAGAATGTCAGGTTAAGTGCATGTCCAGGACAGAAAGGAAAGGAAAAAAAAGAAAAAAGAAAAGAAAAAAGAAAGAAAGAAAGAAAGAAAGAAAGAAAGAAAGAAAGAAAGAAAGAAAGAAAGAAAAAGAAAAGGAGGCATCAGATTCTACAAATATTAGGCCTATATTAGAGAAGGAGTATTAAGGAAGAAAATGAATTGACTTAAGAGGTAAGTTATATTGTGACAAACCCAGCTCTTCCTCCTTGAAAGGTATAGAGGGGAAATCAAGTGCCAGGACATACCCACTACTGCTGACAAAGGCAGAGGGGAGGGAAATACTCTTGGAGGCCTGGACCAATCAAAAGCAAGGGATGGACGGCTGAGGGCTCCGCAGCGGTATCTGTCTTCACCAGTGCAGTTTTTCTGGTAGTCCATTTGCCCCCAGTATTCATTCTCCCTTTCTTAAATAATAAGTTTAGTTGGGTGTATGGCTTCCTAGAATGAAGACTCCATTTCCTAGCCTCTCTTGCAGCTCAGGATACTTGTGTGTCTACATTGTGGTAAATGAGATGTAAACAGGAAAGTCAACTGTGACAGCTTCTAATAGTCTGCCTTAAGATGCTAGACATGGCACCCTCTGCTTTCCTTTCATCCTTTCCTGCTCCTTTTGCCGAAGATGTCTGCATACAGGACAGACTGGTCAAATCATGCATTTGACACTGTTGAGAGCAGCAGTGTCAAAGGAATCCCTGACTGGAGGCTACACCAGCCCGGGAACACTGACCTAGACATTTATGTGAATGAAATAAATGTCTACCTTCCCATTGTTATTTGGGGGGTTTTGTCATTGGCAGCTGAATCTAGAGTGTCAGCTGCAGAAATGTCCATAGCAGCTTTAGTTCAGGAATCTGCTGAGGATATTTCCCAGTTGAAACAATGGGATAAAGAGGAAACTACCCTTACAAGACAGGCTTTCTAGGCATGTCATTCCACAACAAAGACCCAACAGCAGGAGCCAGTGTGGAAAGCATGTGGTTATTTAAAGCCCACATCTCATGGATCAGGTGGGAGATGTTGGAGATGAAGGGCTCAAAAGGGAAATGAAAAGTTAAAAAGTTCTTAAGATGCAAGATGGGTAAGAAAGACCTCTCCAGGCAGACTCTCGATAGGGCTTGCCATCACTGCATATTTCTAAACTTTGCAAGAATGCAAATATCACAGGGAAGAGAAATTCTCTGCCCTCTTAGGGTTCTTCAGCTGGTTCTGCAAACTAATAAGGCAGATTCATATGAGAAAAAAATACAAAGTTATTTGATATTAAAAGTTTTACACAGTGAGGGGACTCCCTAGAAAGAAAAAAGAAACAAGAAATAGCTAAGCTTGGGTGCTCTTGTACCATTTAAACAAAAGAGAGAAGTGTCAAGACAAATGAAAAAGACTTTGAGCTTCTAGGGGCAGGATATTGCAGGAAGGCAAATATATGGAAATTAATAATAGGTAAGGGGTACTTGGTAAGGTTTGTTTGTGTAGACTCCTTCAAGATGCCATCTCATCTCTAGTGATAAGGTTGTCATTCCCTTCCTGGTGTGGAAACGAGAATGGTGGGGGGAGGGAGGAGATACCTTCATAAGGGGAATTTACCTTCTTGTTTTCAGGTAGACAGGATACCACAGAAAGCTCATCCTATGCCTACTTTTTCTCATTTGCTTTCAGCTCAAAATAATCCTTATGCCAGAGTGGCAAATATTGGGGTGGCATATTCTGATCTCTCACGGTCACCTGTGTCAACCTGAGAGAAATAGTAGTCGGTTCTTCCCGCAGGAATGGTAAAGCATGTTGCCAATGCTAACCTTTTGGGGGAGATTCCTCCCAATTGAGTTTAAATTTACAGATCAAGGACTTCAGCTTCCTGCTGAAGCTGAAATCAAGATCACTATGGAAATTGCAGGGTTCTGTTCTGGGAGCATCATTTTTCGTTGATAATTGAAGATCTTGGTATTGATTTGTTTTCTTTTGCTTAGCTATGTTGGTGTTAAGTGTTTTGATTGATACTCTTTAAAAAAGCGAGGCATAGCAGAAACTTGGTGTATAATTTAACTTTTGAGGTTCTGAAAAAAGCCATGCTAATGGTTCTAGTGGGACCTTGTCCAGGTTGCTGATAGAACCACAGTGCTATCCAAGGCATGAAGAACCCCCCAGTTCAGAACGAGCAGAATCAGAATCATCAGAAGGATGAGTTTTATATTCTAATGTCTTTGTCTTTAACTCAAGCATGCAAGAGAATCTCATCTTTGAACTTTTTCCTCCCTGGGAAATTCACAATGGTAGAGGAATTATATTTAAATTGGGGGGCATCAATATTTTACTGAAATTTTGTTATTGAAATATCTTTACATTGTCATATAATCTCTTTTTAGAACCTCTGATAGACTGTTCAAACAACATGTTTAGACTTAATTAGGGCTGCAAAATGAAATGGGGAGCTTTCAGCTGGGGTTCAGCGTGGCCCTGAAATTCAGTCAATGAATCGCCTTCTGAGGGCCGTAGCTATGCTCTTCAGCCATTCAGATGGGAAAAGTCAGGGGATGTGCTTGTGGTGGGAGCAGCACTGTTAGGATAGACTGCTGATCTCCTGCCAAGGAGATGGTCACATTCTTGGATGGCCTTGAGCTTAATGGTTAAGCCCAATGAGCTAAGAGGGAAAAAACCCTGTGAATGTTGGAAAGAGGAACTTCTTTCCCTAGCGTCTTGTTACAATGAGAAAAGGAACCCATTATAATAACTTTCTTGGTTTCTTTCTTCCCCCTGTCACTGCTGTGAGGGAGGAGAATGAATTTTCTGACTGGAACAGGAACTAGGCACATATGATTCAACCCCTTCCTCCTCCTTTTTTCTCTCGGATCTGTCTGTCTGCAGAGAGAACACATCCTGTTCTGCTCCTCCATTAGGCAAACTTTAGAGTGGCAGCCTCCGCCTGTGAAGTTGGAGGCCTGCAGCTATCCAACACTGTCTGTGACTGGATAAATCTGCCTAACTTTGCAGTTCATTGTTAGGGCCCACAACTGTAAGCCATGCTCTCCAACAGCATCTTTATTAGTAGTAAAGGCAATATCTCATCTCTGTCTGTGTGACTCATGTACCAGCTGCCCCTCTCGAAGGTACACAGTCTCTCAAGGGATGGTAGGTATAGTCAGGATTACTAGGAAATCACTAGAGAATTATCGGTAAATACTCTTAGGGCAAAAAATAGACTTGGTTCCAACTCAGGACTGAGGCTAGGCAACAAAGCCAGAAAATTCTAGGTTATCATTGGTGAGCTAGCTGCATGTATATTCTTTGAAAGACCATTAGAACTAGGATCTTAGGTTGAGTTCCACCAAACTCAGACCTTAAAACAAACAACTTGAGTGCAGATGATTTATTTGAGAGGTAAACTCAGTTTAGGAAGTAAAACATGAAATGGAAAGAACACAGAAGTGTGCATTAATGCAAAAGTTACTGCTATGGGAACTGAAGCTCAACCTTACTGAGGACCTCTGGGGGGAATACATAGAACACTTAGAGCTGCCCTCCAGCCACCCCTACCACCAAAGGGCAAAAAAGCTGAGATATTTATCCACTGACCCCCATTGGTCACCCATCTAAGACTGCTCCCAGGGCAGAAACTCCCTGGCACTTCTGGCCTGCCTTACACTCTGGTCTAGTGTCCCCCACAAAGACTGAGGAAGCCATAATGCAAAAAGTCACCAACAGTAACTGCTACAACTATAGATGATGCATGACCACACGAGTAAACATTTTATGTAGAATTTAGCCATCCTCACAACTTTCCCCTGTATCATCTGACCTGACCCTCAAAACAATGTTATGAGCTATCTAGTCAGGAATTTTTATCCTCATCAAGGGTAAAGAAATAATGAGAAAACTGAGAAACAGAGAGATGGGGACTTGTCCAAAAGAAAAAAAAACTCCACCAAGTATTTTGTATTTTAAGGACAAAATAATACATGGGGATTTAAAATGAGACACAGCCTAGTCGTGAACTGTTTTTTAAATTTTATTTATTTGCTTATTTTTTCAATTTGCATCCAAGTTAATTAGCATACAGTGCAATAATGATTTCAGGAGTAGATTCCAGTGATTCATCCCCTATGTATAACATCCAGTGCTCATCCCAACAAGTGTCTTCCTTAGTGCCCCTTACCCATTTAGCCCATCCTCCCACCCAAAACCCCTTCAGCAACCCTCAGTTTGTTCTCTGTATTTAAGAGTCTCATTTATGTTTTGTCCCCCTCCTCATTTTTATATTATTTTTGCTTCCCTTCCCTTATGTGTCGTGAACTTTTTTAATGAATAGAGGAATAGCAGCAATTCTTTTTGAAAGGACTGACTCGAACTTGAATCAGAACAAGAATGGATTCTTTAAAATGTAAGTGCTTTGCTGAACTCATGTGCAGAAATTAACACACCAGTCTACTTCCATCAAGGGCATCAAACAGCAGCTATTGTTTGCTTGGTCTGCAAAAATAGCCATCCTACATCCTTGAAATTTAATTCAACAATTTCAAAAAGCTTTAGATGATGGATAGCTACAGGATTAAACCGGGAGCTGCAGTTGAACTCTTAGGCTTTATAATTGATACTTTGAAAAGCTAAAGCATGTTCAATTCCTGATGATAGCAATTTGCGAGACTGAATGACATTGCAAGCATATTAATTCAAACTGAAAACATTCAGCTAAGTTAATATTAATTTCACACTGCTCTAAGATTCAAGTGAAGCTAAGTTCTTTTAGGCTTAGAAAATTAGGCTACAGAAAAGTTTTTTTGAAAATAATCCTCAGTCAGTTGACTTGGATCCTGGGTAAGCAACAAATCAATCTAATAAAATCATAGGTTGTGATTTTGGTATTTTCATCATTTGGAAAACAGAAGAGCAAATGAATGTGTTGTGGTAAATCGTAAAAACTAAAGACAAAATTAAAGGAGGAAGAGAAAATGAAAGACAACAAAACCCCAAAATTCTTAATCTCTTCCTCTTACAAAAGACAACTCACTCCAACAGCTTCCATCATCGCCTACAAAGATAAGATCCAAAGCCTGGCACTTGAGCCCCCTCACAGTTTGATCAAACCTACTTCCTCCATCACCCAATCCATCATGAAGTCCGGTCAGTTCTATCCCCCAAATGCATCTCAGTCTGTACCACCGCCACCCCCGGCCTGGCCCACTGCAACAGTCTCCTAGTTAGCCTCTGTCCTTCCTTGCTGGCTCCTCCAGTCTGTGGTCCTCATAGCAGTGAGAGTGATCTTTAACAATCCTTCCATGGTATAATGATTCTTGGGGTTACTTACCCAGCACCCACTTCCCCTTTCTTTCCTTCCTAATTGTTTCCAAATTATTTGGGGGGAAACCACTCCACCCTCTCTGAGTAGCAGCATGCCAGCTGGGATTGACTCCAGCCCTAGCTTCAGGAAGGAGGAAGTCCTGGCTGGAATGGAGCTTCACTGCAGAAACTGGGCTGTGAAGAGAGGCGCTCACTGTGACTGGTCCAGGCTGATCCAATCAAAGTGAAGTGAGGGATTCTGTTAAATGGCTAACAGAAGACAGACTCCCTGTCCTTGTGAAAAGAAAAAAGAAAAGAAAAGAAAGAAAGAAATAGGTACCCTACTTGCTGCCAAAACCAACTTGCAATCTTGAGAAAAACTAGCCCAAGGACTCTCAAAGAAGAGGAAAGGCCAGATGAAACCAGAGCCCTCACCTCAAGGCAGTCTTCCTCCGGACTTTTGGTTACTCGGGCCAATAAATTCCCTTTATTGCTTAAACCCTTTCAGTGGGGTTTTCTATTACATACAGTGAAAATGTCTGAGCTAATACACATGATTTCCCGTTGAACATGGAATCAAGTATAAATTTCATACATGATGACACAGCCCTCATGATTTGTCCCCAGCCGGATCTCCAACCTCATCCCTTGCCGTTCTCCTGCACGCCCACTACTCTTCAGTCAACCAGGCCTCCTTGAACAGACCACCTTTTTTCCCACCTCACTGTTTTCACACACGTTCTGCTCTCTGTCTATATATTCTTACCCAGGCTCTTTACATTAATGTCTTCTTATCATCCAGGCCTCAGTTTCACCATCTCCACGTGTTGTCCCATTCCACTTGATAGTCCTACCCTCACTTGGTTGCTGCCAGTGCACTTTCAAATTCAGCACCCCATGAGAAAGGAACTAGGGGAAGTCCAGGCTGTGAGTCGGAAAGAGTGTTGGTACCACAAGCAAATGTGCATTTGGTGTCTCCCCACTCTCGCCTCTGAGGAGAAAATTAGATGATAAATATGTGGGGACATCACATTTTTCTGGGATTAAGATGGAAAATTTTGCTCACAAGAATGCCAAGAGGCTGCTCGCCCTGAGACAAAAGCTGGACTGCACTCTGCTGCCAGCTGTGTGGAATCTAGAAGGCCATGTGCTAGAAGCTGGTGCGGTGGTGCACAGGGAGAAGGTGGGAGTTCCTGAGGGACTGCAGGGCTCAGAGAGTGGGCAGACTTCTCAGCACCAGAGGGAGGGTGAAGAGGACTTGGAGGATATTTTCATGGACAACGACACATGGTTGTCCTCCCTAAAAATATTCCTGGGGAGACAACCCGTAGACTGGAGGTTACCAGGGGTTGGAAGGAAGGGGACATGGAGAGTTACTGTTTGATCATTACAGAGTTTCTGTCTAGATAATGAAAAGGTTCTGGAAATAGATAATGGTGATGGTTGCACAAGATGGTGAATTTAAGGGACACCTGGGTGGCTCAGTCAGTTGAGTGTCTGACTTCAGCTCAGGTCATGATCTCATGGCTCGTAAGTTCAAGCCCTGCATCAGGCTCTGTGCTGATAGCTCAGAGCCTGCAGCCTGCTTCAGATTGTGTCTCCCACACTCTCTGCCCCTCCTCCACTTGTGCTCTGTCTGTCTCTAAAATAAATAAACATTAAAAAAATTTTTTAAATTGTGAATTTAATTAATGCCACTGAATTATATGCTTTAAAATATTCAAAATGGTCAATTTTATGTTATGTATATTTTACCACAATAAAAAAAGATTAAAAATGAAGCTTGTAATGGGCAAAGGACCTGGACATTTTCCCAAAGAAGACACACAAAAGGTCAATAGGCACATGAAAAGATGCTCAACATCACCAGTCATTAGGGAAATGCAAATTAAAACCACAATGAGATATCACCTCATAATGTGTAGGCATATCACCTGTTAGAATGGCTATCATCAAAAGAATAAGAGAACAAATGCTGGTATGGATGTGGAGGAAAGGAAAGCCTCATGCACTGTTGGGACTGTAAACTCGTACAACTACTATGGAAAACAGTATGGAGGGTCCTTAAAAAATTAAAGAAAGGGGCATCTGGCTGGCTCAGTCAGTGGAGCATGTGACTCTTGATCTCAGGGTTGTAAGTTCCAGCCCATGTTGGGTATAGAGATTACTTAAAAATAAAATCCTTAAAAAAATTAAAAAGAGAACCACCATATGACACAGCAACTCCACTTCTAGGAATATACCAAAGGAAATTAAAATACTAACTTGAAAATAAATCTGTATCGCCATGTTCATAGCAGCATTATGTATAATAGCCAAGACATCATAGCCAAGTGTCCATATAATAGCCAAGTGTCCATCAATGAATGAATAAATCAAGAAGTTGCAGGATAGATAGATAGATAGTCACACACACACACACACACACACACACACACACACACAATGGAATATCAGAAAGCCAAAAGCGCATGGGAGGAAATCTTACTATTTGCAGTAACATGGTTGGATGTTGAAGACGTTATGCTAAGTGGGTTAAGTCAGAGAAAGATAAACATGTGATCTCTCTTGCAAGTGGAATCTAAAACAAACAAACTCAGAAAAAGAGATCAGACTTGTGATTACAAGAGGCACGATGTAAAATTGGAGGACAGTGGTCAAGAGGTAAAAACTTCCAGTTATGAAACAAGTACTAGAGATGTAATGTACGACATGACAACGATAGTTAGCATTTTTCTGTATGATACATAGGAAATTGTCAAGAGTAAATCCTAAGAGTTCTCATCACAAGGAGAATTTTTCTTTTTTCTTTTCTTTTTATTCTATAAAATGATGGATGCTGATTGAACCTATTGTGGTAAACACTTCACAATATATGTGAATCAAACCATCATGCTATATGCCTTAAAATTATACAGTGATGTATGTCAATTTTTCTCATTAAAACTGGGAAAAACATTTAAGAAATAAAGTGGCTGTGGAAAGGAGGAACTAGAGTAGACCAAGCAGACCAAGAAGGAGGCTGGAACATCAATCTGATCAGGAGCTGATGGCTTCAACTAGGGCAACAAAAATCAGGAAAAATTTGGAAGTAGAACGTTCGGAACAAAATGCATATTATTTTGGACCTGCTGAGTTTGAGGCATGTGGTAGACACTGCCCAGCTCCCTCCTATGGGATTGAGGCCCTCATTCCCCCAGCTGACCTGGGTGTAAATTGATAATGGCCCACAGCTGCATCCCTTTCTGGGCATTGCCCTTGGATGGAGCTTCACTGGGCAGGGTGTCATGGAAACTTGAAAAGAAATGGTTACCAGAAGGAGGAAGTGATGGGCAGAGAATGCAATCTGAGAGTTTCTGTTGGATTTGGCAACAGAGAGTCTTTGGTGACTTTAGTAGGAGTTTATTCAGAGGGACAAAGTCTGGATTGCAGGGAGATGAAGGCCACACAGAAGGTAATGAGGAGGAGCTAGACCTGAGTCATGAAGGAATGGTATGGATTATGACACTGGAAGATGACCTGCCAGGCAGGGAAAATGGTGTGAGCCAGGGAACCCAGTCTGGGGAAGTCACCCAGTTTAAATGGAGATCAGGGCAATGTGGGGTAGGTAGTTGGAAAATAGGTAGTGCCCAGACATAGCTGTCTTAGTGGTATGCTATGAAGTTTGAGCAGAATCAACCAAGCTGTCTCCACACATGTGCCCTAGTTCCATTGGGTTTGGGAAGCTGCCTACTGGTGGGAACTGGGGCAGTTTCCCCAGTTCCCACCAGTCTTTCCCCAGAGTGTAGCCCTGACCATTTGCACCAAGTGGATGATGTTTAGACCATGGTCCCTCGAACTCCATGTTTATGAATGCAGATGTAATACATTTTCTGCAATGAGTTCCATTAAGCCAGGTCAATTCCTTGATCAGTTTCCTGTTCTGTCTTATAAACTTTTCTGTAATACTTCCCTTTATTTTACTTAAATTATTTTAAAAGAATTTAATTCTGTTTTGTGTAAATTGTACAGGAAGTATTTAATACATCCTTCAGTTGTATCTATTATAACTTCTGCCATTGTCATTTTTCTTTGTGACCATTGTTTTTGTCAAATCCAATTTCCCTAGACAATTATTTGCAGATCTAAATTTTACCAAGACAATTTGATCTCTTTTAGTCTCTAACAAATTGTTCGGTGTGGAATTCTAACCATTATCAGTTCTTTTTTGAAGCAATTATTCCTTTTAATAAAATTCATTATGACTAGGAAAAACAATTTCTTGATAAAAACCTGTTGTCAAGGCTTCTGGAGCTGATTCTGTGTTCTTTTTGGATGTGCCAAAAGCAGTCAGAGCTTAAGACAACCTTGTAGTAGCCCAGTTACAAATGGAGAAACACAAACTTCAGGGTGAAATTTAGTGTTTCGTTTAACCAATGGCATTCTTTTTTTTTCTTAAGTTCATTTATTTATTTTGAGAGAGGGAGAGAATGCATGTGCGTGAGTGGGGGAGGGGCAGAGAGAGAGAGGGAGAGAGAGAATCCCAAACAGGCTCTGCACTGTCAGCATGGACCTCATGCTCATGGGGCTCATGGAGCCCTCATGAGGCTCAATCCCACGAACCTCAAGATCATGATCTGAGCCAAAATCAAGAGTCCGAAGCTTAACTGGCTGAGTCACACAGGCACCCTAACTAATGACCTCCTGAGACACTAATTTTTTGCCTTCTTTTTTTTTTTTTTTTTTTTTTTTTGCCTTCTCAAGTCCCTACCTTACAATCAATGAATGGTTTCAGCTCTGGAAAGAATCTGGCTTGTTAATGTATAAGATAATTTTCATCTTTGCACACTATTCTTTTCCTCAGAAAGTGACATCGTGGTTATTTTAAATCTCCCTTGAAACCAGTTGATGGAGTTTGTGAGTAAAAGGCTAAGAAAGAATTCTTGAGATGTCTTTGGTGCACAAAGGTGATTTTACTAAAGCATGGGACAGGACCCATGGGCAGAAAGATTGTGCACCAGGATTGTGAGGAGTGACTGGTTATATACTTTTAAGTTAATGGGGGTTAGGGATAGTGTAAGTCTCTAAGGAGTTTGAAAGCAAGGCTTTCAGGATCTTGAGCGACTAGCTGCTGTTAAGATAAGTTTACTTTTTCATCTTTAATAAAACAAAAACATTAATGCACTAAGGCAGCCATGAGTTCCTTGAGGGAAGGTCACACTCTGAATGTTTCAGGTCTATCAGTGGGCTGCAAGCTGTAAGGAGATTTCATTTAAGCTACGTTTCTCTTGCCTTTGTTTTCCTCATCACCAGTGACAATGTTAATCATGTTTTATAAATGCCTTGGTTGGGGAAGTTTTTTCTTTCAGTAGTATATTTCATTACCTCAGCCATCAAAATAACCTGTGTTATCAAAACAAACTCTCACTGGGGAGCACTCAATAAGCAGACTTATAATTAGTTTGAACCCTGTAAAATTCCTTTATTTTTAGCATTTGAAACCTAGAGAAATGGCAAATTCATATGGGCCAAGCCAAGATGATTGGTTTTAAAAGTCAAAGTCGGGGGTAAAAATTACCTGGCAGTATACAGCACACCAAGATGAAGACGATCTTCATGCTAGGGTAGAATAAAAGTCCTCACGTCTTGGCAGGAGATCTGACATCAAAGGTTCAAATGTCCACCAGGTCTGTATTTAATACGGGGGAGGTGGGCAAGGCAGAGACTGCAGTGCTTGGAGGCACACCTGCCCACCCTCCCCGCAAGGGGCTCGCTGCTCGGGGCCAGCTCACCATCCCTAAGCAGCCCTTGCCAATCACAGCATGGCAAACTCAGGCCCACATGGCCATATCGGCTGTTTTCAAAAGAAGTCAGAAATCTGTATTTTTATGTGAAATTTCCTGATTTATAATTCCTGTCTGAGGGCCAGTTCCTATTTATGACTCTTGATATAGATGGCATGATAAAATAGGATAACAAAGGGCACCTAGGTGGCTCAGTCAGTTGGGCGTCTGACTTTGGCTCAGGTCATGATCTCATAGTTTGTGGGTTCGAACCCTGCGTCGGGCTCTGTGCTGACAGCTCGGAGCCTGGAGCCTGCTTCGGATTCTGTGTCTTCTTCTCTCTCTGTTTCACTGCTGCTCACGCTGTCTATGTCTCTCTCAAAAATAAATAAACATTAAAATTTTAAAAAATAAATAAAAATATGGGGCGCCTGGGTGGCGCAGTCGGTTAAGCGTCCGACTTCAGCCGGGTCACGATCTCGCGGTCCGTGAGTTCGAGCCCCGCGTCGGGCTCTGGGCTGATGTCTCAGATCCTGGAGCCTGATTCCGATTCTGTGTCTCCCTCTCTCTCTGCCCCTCCCCCATTCATGCTCTGTCTCTCGCTGTCCCAAAAATAAATAAACGTTGAAAAAAAAAAATTAAAATAAATAAATAAATAAATAAATAAAAATAAAATAAAATAAAATAGGATAACAAATTTGTATTTCACGGACTATAGACCAGTGTTCTTACAAGAAGGGAAGAAGGCATGCATTTGGGGGATATTTTAAATGTTTCATTTGTGTATATTTATGGTATACATAATACATTGGAACAACAGTATCTGTATATTAAATTATAATAAGTAATTTATAAAGAATACATACAATTTGAAGAAAGAATGAGAATACTGAGAGAATATCTTTTCAACATCTTATAGATAAAGGTGTAGAATCAAAAAATTTCAGAGAAGCTCTGATGGAGACTATACATCAACATGTCGTGATGCCACAGTTCTCAAACTTAGATGGACATAAAAATCTGGTTTCATGGGCGCCTGGGTGGCTCAGTCAATTAAGAAGGTCATGCTCAGGTCATGGTCTCACGATTTGAGGGCTCAAGCCCAGCATCAGGCTCTGTGCTGACAGCATGAGCCTGCTTGGGATTCCTTCTCTCTCCCTCTCTCTCTGGCCCTCCCCCCATTCATTTTCTCTCTCTCTCTCCTCTCCCCCCCCCCAAATAAATAAACATTTAAAACAAACTCTTGTTTCAGATGCCTATGCCTAGACCTCATGCACCATGGTTTCCAACGCACTAGGTCTAGGGTGGGAATAAGAATCTACCTTTCTAACAAGTGCTCTAAGTGGCATTGGGTCAAAAACCCATAGACCAGACTTAAACACAGACATATTGTTAGGAGTAGAGACTCTTGAGTCAAAAGGTCCTGGGTTCAAGTCTTCATTCTGACATTTATCAGCCATAAAGCCATGACTTTAAGAAAGTTAACTTTAACGTCTCAAAGTCACAAATTCCTCATCTGTAATAGGGGAATAATACAGATGGCTACCTAATAAGTTTGTAAAACAGTACTCGGCACATAGGAAACATAAAATAAATATTAGCTATTTTGTTATGACTGATTTCCTCTTAAACTCTGTGGGAGGGATCCGAAGTGTTTTTAGGGCAAAGTGTGCTGTCGCCCTGTTTCTCTTATCATTCAACTTATAAAGAGCCTTTGCACAGGACTCCTCCCTTTTATCACAACCTCCTTTGTCTGTTCTTTCTCAAATTCTTTCCCTCTTCAAAGCTGTCCTTGATGTTCTTTTTAACTTGACTTCATCTACATAAAAACATTCACAGACATGGGTGCTCATCGTACTAATCTCTCTACTTATGAATATGTTTGAAATTTTCCTTAAAAAAAAGTCTTTTAAAGTCTTTGTTCACATGAACTGCTCTAAACGTTACCCTCCCTAAGGACAGCTCTGATATCACATGAAACTTACATCTGGGCAGTGAATTTAGGGCACCATCTCTTGAACTCCTACTACATGTGAATCACTGGAGAGCAGCTAGTGATACCTGTACATACAAGGTCCTGACCCTAGCATGGCATTCTCTGTGAAGAACACCAACCATCCTATAGCATATACAATGTCAGTCAAAGCTGTCAGAGTGGGTGTTTCCAGACTGCCATCTCCCTGCTGGGATAATCTGGTTGGCTAGGTCCTGTCCTGGGTTCTGGGACCCAATCGCCAACTCCAACAAAGACACCCCACAGACAAAAGCAGATGATCCTAGGAACAAAGTAAAAATAATTTAGCTAGATGAACATTTGTGATTACTACTGGAAAACAAATTCAAAGCACATGCCCTAGTTTCTATAGCTTGGTGCTAACATCTTTGTTAAAAGGTAGTAGATTGGGAAGTAGAACTTAAAAATTACCAAGAAAGTTAAAAAAAAAAAAAAAAAAGTACCAGCAAGTGCTTTTCTATTCTCAGGTAAATGTTTGAAACCTCATTTTCCTAAACACAGAAATTACACATTTTTTTAAGAAGTAGGCTCCATGCCCAGCGTAGGGCTTGAATGCATGACCTCCTGATCAAGAGTTGCAGGTTTTACTGACTGAGCCAACCAGATGCTCCAGAACACAAAAATTCCAAGTGAAACTTTCCCCAAAGCTAAGACTATTATTTAAGATAGAGGCTACACTGCTGTGACAAAGAGACCCAAGGATACACTGGTTTAATTCAGGGTCTGTTTGTCTCTCTCATCACAGCCTTGAGGTCCTCTACGGTGGTAGGGCTGCTTGGCATTCTCTGCACAGAGCTTCCAACCCAGTCAGGAGGAAGAAGGGGAAGAGTCACAGAGTGTAGGAGTGTTTCTTTATCGGTACACATCTGGCAAGTGCACAAATCACTTCCACCGCCATCCCACTGGACAGAACTTATTCACAAAAGCCACGCTTAACTACAAGGTCTACTGGGACATGTGGTCACCAGCCGGGTGGACATGTGGCCAACCAAACTCGGGATTCTATTATTAAAGAAAGGGAGAATGGGTGTTGGTGAACAAGTAGCTGGTTCCTTCTGGTTCTTCCTCGCTTTTTATATAGAAGTGCAGAAACTTTTTAGATTACCCAAATCCTCAGTGAGAAGGCTGTTCCGGATGATGGTGAAATCTGATATTTGGAGTTTAGCTGTCTGGGTACAAAACCTGGTTCTCTCATTAAATGTATAACCATAGGCAAGTTACTTAATATACACATGCCTCCACTTTATTATGTGTATTTTGGAAATAATAATAGTACTGATCTTGCAGGGTATAATGAGAAATAAATGAGAATATATTTTTAAAATGTATAACAGTTTCCACAATGCAACTCCTGTCAAAATCCTAATGGTATTTTTTGCAGAAATAGAAAAAAAATCTTTCCTAAAATTCACGTGGAATCTCAGGGGACCCAAATAGACAAAACAATCCTGGAAAAGAAGAACAAAGTTGGAGATCTCTCACTTCTTAATCTCCAAACATATCACAAAGCTATAATAATCAAAGCAGCATGGTACTAGAATAAAGACAGACTTATGCACCAATGGTATAGAATATAAAGCTCAGAAATAATTGTTTCTAGGATGTGGAGGTACTTAAGAAATGGCATCATCATCACTAAGCTGGAATATCTTCTCCCAGCCTACTTCTCCATATACTGCATACTGATCTCAGTCATTTAGTTCAGGTGCATTTCTTTATTTCTTTATAGACTTTGAGTTTGGCGAGTGTTGACTGAGTACAAGGAGAAATGTGATTTAGGCAGGGATTAATTGAGGAAGAGCAAGTCCCAATCTTTTTTTTTTTTTTTTTTTTTTAATTTTTTTTTTTTCAACGTTTATTTATTTTTGGGACAGAGAGAGACAGAGCATGAATGGGGGAGGGGCAGAGAGAGAGGGAGACACAGAATCGGAAACAGGCTCCAGGCTCTGAGCCATCAGCCCAGAGCCTGATGCGGGGCTCGAACTCACGGACCGCGAGATCGTGACCTGGCTGAAGTCGGACGCTCAACCGACTGCGCCACCCAGGCGCCCCGCAAGTCCCAATCTTATTAGGCCCCAAGGATTCCACCTGACAGAATTTTTTCTGCCTTCCAAGGTTTTACAATTTTCTTTTAATGTTTACTTTTCAGAGCGACAGACAGAGAGAGAGGGAGAGAGAGAAAGAGAGAGAGACAGAACACAAGCAGGGGAGGGGCAGAGAGAGAGAGAGAAGAGACATAGAATCGGAAGCAAGCTCCAGGTTCTGAGCTGTCAGCATAGAAGCCGACATGGGGCTGGAACTCACAAGCTGTGAGATCATGACCTGAGCTGAAGTCAGACGCTTAACCGACTGAGCCCACCCAGGCGCCCCAGCCTTCCAAAGTTTTAAATGTTATTTATTTATTTTTGAGAGAGAGAGAGAGAGAGAGAGAAAGTGAGCATACATGCATGTGCGCATGTGCGAGCTGGGGAGGAGCAGAGAGAGAGGGAGAGAGAGTGAATCTGTGCTGTCAGCACAGAGCCTGACATGGGGCTCGAACCCATGAATAATGAGATCATAACCTGAGCTGAAATCAAGAGTCAGACGCTTAACCAACAGTGCCACCCAAGTGCCCCTTCTATCTTCCAATATTTTAAATAGAAATGAAGGGACTTATCCTTGTCCCATCCTTGGGAATTGTTAGATGGGGAGTGGCGGTCAGCAGATCTATAGGCAAAAGCATAGCTCACACAAGTCAATTATAGACCTCTAAGGGCTGTCGCTAATAACTAATGCAGAGTCCTCAGAGCTGGGAGGCCAAATGGGGTTTGCATTCTTGAACACCACACCGCTGGGTAAATCTTTGCTATCTCACTGCACAGAGACGGGAACAGTCAAATGAACGATCTAAATGGAACTTTATTGTGCAGGTGATTTCAGAGCGAACCTGAGGGCAAGGAATAAAATGTTGGGCAGACAGCTCAGAGGTCAAGGTCTGTGGTCATTTTCCACAATTTCTGGAGTTTCAGAGGGGCCTAATAAAAGCCAACAAAATTTCTGAGCATTTATCGGCAACTATGCAGAAAGCTGGTTTGACATTTTCTCACAGCAACATCATTTGATGTCCCAGGTGGAAGCTGTTTCCTTTTTTCTCCTCTGAAATAATAGGTACAATTCCAATATAATAAATGGTCGTGACCAAATGTGAGTTTTATATCATATTGTAAAAGTGTTGATCCCATTTTACCACACTCATGCCACTGTGAAAGTCTACTGCTGATTTTTTATTTAAAGGTCCTTGTCTAGGGGCGCCTGGGTGGCGCAGTCGGTTCAGCGTCCGACTTCAGCCAGGTCACGATCTCGCGGTCCGTGAGTTCGAGCCCCGCATCGGGCTCTGGGCTGATGGCTCAGAGCCTGGAGCCTGTTTCCGATTCTGTGTCTCCCTCTCTCTCTGCCCCTCCCCCGTTCATGCTCTGTCTCTCTCTGTCGCAAAAATAAATAAACGTTGAAAAAAAAAATTTAAAAAAATAAAGGTCCTTGTCTGGAAAATGGTCTGTTTTCAGTCTTACTTTTTACCAGGAGATAAGAATAAATTCATCAACCTGCAAGAAGGTATAACTCTCACAAACACAGTCAAGATGGGTGTGTCAGCCATTCCTCTCCATGACATGTGCTCTTACTGCCAGATCTAGCAGATGGGCAGATCTGGAGTCCCCTTCTCTTCTGGCTCAACCATACCCAGAGCAGTTGGCGATGACTTCCAGACTTCCAGACCGCAACAGGGAATTGTCAGGTCACAAGTGCCCGAATCCTTGGTGTCTGCAATTCTGTTCTGTGGACCTTGGGGCAACCTGAACTTTCTAGAGAATTAACACAATAGGGAGACTTTTCTGAAGGACACTTGTGTGCCCCACCACCACCCCCCTTCAGAGTCATGGGATGATGTATATTTAGGTAAACAGGGTTTAGATGCCGGTGTGCACAACTCTGGACTTCAGTGACTGGTCCTGGTCCTTTTTCTCCACCCGTTCTGGATGTGTTAGAGAACAACATGACAGATCAGAGGTCGAGTCTATGCTGCAGTCTTAGTTATAGGTTAGAAACCTGGGGTCCCTGGATCTCCCCTCTCCAACAGATCCATGGCTAGAATTCAAGGAGTCTCTGAACACGAATGGGTAAAAATGATGTCTTTATTTTCACCAACCTTAAACTGAAATGTTTCCTTCCACTATGAAGGCATTTCCTTCCACTATGAATGTAGGCAACACATCATTGTAGAATTAACAGTGCTTTTTTTTTTTTTAACCTTTATTTATTTTGAGAGAGAGAGCGCACAAGCATGGGGATTTGCAGAGAGAGAGAGAGAGAGAGAGAGAGAGAGAGAGAACCCCAAGCAGGCTCTCTGTGCTGTCAGCACAGAGCCCGACACAGGGCTTGATCCCATGAACCATGCAATCATGACCTGAGCCGAGATCAAGAGTCAGACGCTTAACCGACTGAGCCACCCAACTGCCCCAGCAGTGCTTTTGATGACAGAAACCACAGATACATTCATATCACATTCAACTGTTGTAGATATCTCAAAATATCATTTATACTCATTGGTACGTTAAAATTCAATAGTTACTCGGGTCACCACTGGCTCTTGTTGAATGCTTTAATAAAATGCACATATATTACTGTATCTTAAATATTTTCTAGTGCTTTTAGTTAACCGTGTTTGACATATTTGGTTTCCTTTGTATTTAATTTTATTTTTTGAAAAGCATTACTCTGAAAAGGTGTTCATAGTCTTTACTAGGTGGCAAAGGGTAGCCATGATACACACACAAAAAGCTTAAAACAAAACAAGACAAAGCAAAACACCCCTATCTAGAGGATGTCACCACTACATTATTGATGGGACTTTTTCTTTCAGAGACTGGGTATAACTTTATAATCCTACTCAACACAGTGCATCAAGCACCTGAGGTGATATCTATTTACTAACTCTGTCAATAAGAAGAAACTGATATAATGACAGGCATCTCCTGGTCATGACAAGGTTCAGGTTCACTTAGAGATTAAGACCTAGCGCTGGATTATATCTGCCCTGGGTATTTCTGTCCAGAGGCATATTTTGAACTTTAGCTGAGTGCGTATAGCAAGTCCCCAGGCATCCATGCAGTTCCTGAAGACTGGCCCCTGGAAGAAATGACCAGTAGCTCAGAGATTTTTCTGATCATAACACCAGAGTTGTTCAGGAAGCTATCATGTACCCATGCGTCACATCCAGAGCTGCTACCAGTACAGCAATGTGCATTATTACAACATTAAAACTCCATATCAGTTGGCTCACGCTCTCTGAATGCCCTTTTACCATGCCAGCCACCTTGGCACTAAGGAGGCTTGATCAGCGCTAGAGGGAAAGGGCCCTGTAACTGGCCAAGGCTTCTGCATGCCTGAGGCTGTCCTGCATGTCTCCCATCCTTCCTCTACCTCTCCCCATCTACAGAGGTGGATGCTACAAGTGGCTCAGACAGCAGCCCCTCTCGGGGAGGGACTGTTATCCTGTTGGGAAATATGCTTAGTGCCTCCCTGACCACTCCAAGGCTGTGGTGTCCTGCTGCTGACCTCCAGGGATCACTTTTACTTGGACTCTTTAGTCCTTACTGTACGATAATAGTTGAAATATTCTGACTATTCCCATGGTCATAGCCACTCTACCCTGTCCCTAAAGCTCTGCCATTTTTACCAAGGAGATACCAGGGGTCTGAACCTACTGAAATGGTTGTAATACCATTTTTCCACAGTCCCCTTGCTTACTACTGGATGAACTGGTACTCATGAAGAAAGACAATGTTGTACTAGAGGGAAGGCGGCTTCTACATGCTTTGCCTCCATCACATCAGCTGTCATTCACTGAACCAAACCCGTTCACTGGGGCTCAAGCACTGTGGTCCTTGGAGGGCTGAGGCCATAGCATCTTTGTTCCATCTGAGCTCACCCCTAAAATAACTGGCCATCACTAATATCTACATTTGGATCTCTGAGTGAAATTGGCTAAATAGCAGCTCCCCGCCCCCCAAAAGGGGGATGGGGCTTTTTTTCCCCTAATTCAGAGCACTCATACATGTAGATAGATGGCTTCCTTATTGCTTTAAAGCTTGGTATGAAAATTAACAGAAAATTTTAGACATTTGATCTAAGAATGTCCCACCCAAACATTTTCTTCACAGTCTGGTATTTTATTTCAGACCCTAAATGGTGAAAAATGCCTTTTGGACATAACTCAACAACGAAGTGTGTGATGATTTCTGTGGTGTGCCGCTGAGCTGTCGCTAATGGCACCGCGCTCGTGTGCCAGCTGGGAGCGGCTTTCCTTCCCTTCCAGTGGGCCGGGCACTTGCAGTCAAAATAGCTGAGTGGATTTTCTCTCTACCACTTCCAAGCTGCATGCCTTGGGGAGCCACTTAGGCTTTCCAAGCCTCGGCTAGTTATCTAAAATGAAGTTGGTGTGGGGTTTAAAGGAATGTAAAAGGCCCAACCCAATGGCTAACATGTAATAAGGACTCAGTCATTTGTTATTTTTGTTGTTTTAATGCTCTTTGGTATTTCAGCGAGCCAAGGGGCTGAGGGCAGGCAAAGTAATGGTGCATTTGGAAAGATACAGGGAAGGCTCAACTTTATTATTACACAATTGCTGCCGGAAATTCTCCATTAGAGAAGCATTCTTTGGATAATCACTTTTTTTAAATGCAAATACCTCTTGGGGTGTACTTTATTAAACTATTAGCACTAATTTACATTGATAGGATAGATGTGATTGGCCCAAAAAGATAACCTGTGAGTGTTATATTTGTCCAGAGCTTTCCCTCCCCTGGGGATTGGCAGTGACTGCGGAAGAAGAAAAAGAAGAAATGCACTTTGAGATGGAGGGGTGGAGGAGGGCTTTATGTCCCAGAACCCGGTGGTTCTCTGCCCGGTGGGCATGAAGCCTGGAACCCACTTGGGGCTGTGTGGCCCCAGCATTAAGAAAGAGTGTTTTGGAGAAGTTCCAAAAAAAAAAAAAAAAAAAAGAAGAGAAAACTGGTGCAATTAATATTTAGGAAGAAAGTTGATGGGAGAAGGTGAAAAAGAGGACTCTAAAGGAATACTGTTGGGCTCCTCGTTTCAGGTTGGTTCTGCAGAAGCAGATGCTAACATGGAGTCTGGGTTGTCAAAGACTTACTAGTGACCCACACCTGGCGAGGGAGGTGGGTGGAAGCAGCTGGCGGGCCTGCCCAGCCACAGCCAATCACGTGCGGAGCTCTGGGCTGACACTGCCTCTTCCGGTCTGCAAAGGCCATGCCTTCATCCTCCTGCCTCACTAGGTCTCCGTGGGCGGCTGTAAAATGGGACAGCTGGAGGCTGCCTGCCGAACTGACTCTGGTTGCTGAAGTGGAGGCGGGTGATATGGCTCTCTATCATAATCTCCCAGCTCAGGAGCCTCATTTCTGAACCCATTGGCGGCACAATTCGTCTATGGCTCCCTGAGCCTCCCTTCCTGAGGGGAACCTGGAAGAGGGGGGTGAGTGGATAAACTTCTCTTGTCTTCCCTCTTTTACTGTCTATTCTAAGTTCCCCTTGCCCCAGCCTCAGTGGCCTACCTGGTGCTGCGACCTACCCAGACCTTTATCCCAAGAAGTGTAAGGTTTTGGTCACCATGCCCTTCTTAAGCCAGGGCTGCTACACATGCCTGTGTACCATCACAACTGGGCAGGGGAATGTCAAAAAGTGCCCAAGTGGGCTGCACCCATGTTCCTTCCTGTCCTCATTGTGTGACAATAGGCCTGCCTCCTCCTGATGATCAAAGGCCATGCCATGATGGTAAGTTCTCCTCTTCCTGATGGTTCCTGGGCACAGGGAGCTTAAGATGGCTGGGTGAGACTTTTCCTGTACCCCCTGGCAAAAGTGTGGCTGCTTGGAGTGGTAGGTCTTCTAACCCTGCAGAGCCCAGGAATCACAAAATCTCTGTGTGGCAGGATCATTGAGACGATGGTGTGTGAGTCCACTCCTGCTTCCACCCTTATTTCTGGGTCCATCTATTCTTTCTCTTGGAGACAGAGCATATAAAGGTCTTTCATCCTGTGAATATGCTGCATTCTAGAGATCGGCACCCCCTCCTTACAGAATCATGCCTTTGACCTGGTGCCTTCAGCACGCTGTTTCAACATCTCTCAGGCCGGCAGCTTCTGAGGAATGTGCATGTGCTGCAGTCCCATGATCATGGGCCAACTCCTGCTCCTCCTTTGCTGTTAAGTGGTCCCATGGCCTGATGCAATGTTATGTGAGATCTCATACCAGTGGTTGGAATACTCTGTAAGCCCTTGAGAGTGTTGCCTGGGCCCATAGGTGGGAAAGGCAAATCTATACCCAGAATACGTGCATATTCCTGAACTGCCGGCCTTTGCCCGAGTTGAAGGGGCCCAATGTAGTCAGTTTGCTGCAGGTAATTTGCTAACCATCTAGGTTAGCTAGTTAGTCTCTTTGGGAGCACGGTGCCATATCAGAGGTTCAGTGGTGGTCTCTGTTGCTGGATATTCGGCAATGGCGACAGTTAACCTTGGGCCTTTTCTCCTACATTCAAAGTTGTAAGATCGGTCTTGGTAAGTGAGAGGCCATGCTATTGGCCCAGGTGTTGCCTCCGTCTTTGCCTCTGTGGCTACTTCATTCATATGCCAGCACTGGGATAGCTGATAATGAAGGCTGGCAGGCATTGACTGGCCTGGTTATTTTATCTACTTGACTGCTTATTGCCTTTTCTGTTATAGACACTGTCAGATACATGCCAACAGATGATACACAGATCTTTTTTTTTTAACGTTCATTTATTTTTGAGAGAGAGAGAGAGAGAGCATGAGCAGGGGAGGGGCAGAGGGAGAGGGAGCCACAGAATCTGAAGCAGGCTCCAGGCTCCAAGCTGTCAGCACAGAGCCCGATGTGGGGCTCAAATTCACTAGCCAGGAGATCATGACCTAAGCTGAAGTCGGAAGCTTAACTGACTGAGCCACAAATCTTCATAGATTTGATACACAAATCTTCATACTTTATGCCCTTGCCCATATGTCTAACTACATGCCTCTTCTAGACCTCCTTATCCCCCATCTTCTGATATTTTTCCTTTCAGGCCCCTGACCAGAGGCTGGCCTATTTGCTACCACCTGCAAATCCATAAATAGTCTAATGTTGAGGCATCGCTCTTACTACACCAAATGAATAACCAGATGTACCTAGAGTTCTGTCCACTGGAAGAATTTCCCCTTGCCTCTGTCTAGCAAGGCCACCCCTGAGTGAGGCTGAAGGGCAGCTGCTGTCCATTTTCAGGTTGCCTACAAATACTGAGCTGACCCATCTATAAATCAAGCTTACTTTCTCCTCTTTCTTCAGTTAGTCATACAGAATCACCCATGCAGCCATAAGTGTGAGTTGAGGGAGGGATCCTGGGTAGTGGGTACCATGACATCTGGTCTCCTTTCTCATGCAACTTGCTTATGCCCTCTGGTCCTGTTCATGCTCAGTCTGGTACATACCATTTCCATTTTGTGAAGGATACTTATTAGGCCAGTCCAATACTATGTCTTAATGGGGCTTAGGATGGGCAGCTCTAGACGCTTGGTCACTTGGTGTCCTATGTCAGGCATTCTGTCTCTACCAGTGCCCAGGAGCATACCAGTTTTTTGGGTTTTGTTTTTTTGTTTTTTGTTTTTTTGGGTTTTTTTTTTTAAGAAGGCATGGCTTTGCTCCTAAACCTCAAGAGCCTATGTTGTGATTCTTCCAATGGGGCTTGCCACAAACTTGGCACAGCGTATTTTCCTCCCACTGCCACCTACAACACCAGGGGATTCACTGAGTCATGTGACTCAAACAGGAGGGCTGCTTACATTGCAGTCTGGGCTTGTTGCTGAGCCCTTTCCTATTCTACAGCTCTCAAATCTAGCTGTCGTTCACTACACTCAATCTATGGGCCATACAAGTATTGCTAGCTGTAGAACGCTATGCCTCTAGAACCCAAAGACACCTACCAGCCATTGTGCATCCATCGTTGTGATAATTGGTGAAGATGGAGTAGTTTGTCTTTCTCATGGGAAGGGATATCCAGCATGCCCCTGACCACAGGACATACAATTTTTTATTTAAATTTTAATTCCAGTATAGTTACCATACAGTGTTATGTAAGTTTCAGAACAGTATAGTGATTCAGCAATTCTATATATTACTCAGTGCTCATCAAGATAAGTGTACTGTTGGGGCACCTGGGTGGCTCAGTAAGTTAAGCGTCCGACTCTTGATTTCAGCTCAGGTCACAATCTCAGGGTGATGAGACTGAGCCCCATGTCGGGCTCTGCGCTAACAGTGTGGAGCCTGCTTGGGATTCTCTCTCTTCCTCTCTCTGTACCCCTCCCTGTCAAAATAAATAAATAAATAAATAAATAAATAAATAAATAAATAAACTTTAAAGAAAAGGTAAGTGTACTGTTAATCCCCTTCACCTATTCACCCATCCCCCATCCATCTCCCCTCTGGTAACCATTTCTTTGTTCTCTAGAGTTAAGAGTCTGTTTTGTGGTTGTTTCTGTCTCTCTCTCTCTCTTTTTTTTTTCCCCATTCTTCATTTGTTTTGTTTCCTAAATTCCACACATGAATGAAATTATATGGTATTTGACTTTCTCTGATTTCTTTCACTTAGCATTATACTCTCTACTTCCATCTGTATCATTGAAAATGGCAAGATTTTGTTCTTTTTTATGGCTGAGTAATATTCCATTTATATATGTACCACATCTTCTTTATCCATTCATCAATCTTTGGACACTTGGGCTGTTTCCATAATTTGGCAATTGTAAATAATACAGTAAACATAGGGGTGGCATATATCCTTTCAAATTAGGTTTTTGTATTCTTTTGGTAAATAACCACTAGTGTGACCACTGGAATGTCTGGTAGTTCTATTTTTAATTTTCGGAGGAAACTCCATACTGTTTTCCACAGTGGCTGGCACCAGTTTGCATTCCCACCAACAGTGTATGAGGGTTCCTTTTTCTCCATATCCCCTCCAACACTTGTTGTTCCTTGTGGGTTTTTTTGTTTTTTATTTTAGCCATTCTGACAGGTGTGAGGTGATAATCATTGTGGTTTTGATTTGCCTTTCCCTGATGATGAATCGTATTGAGCATCTTTTCACATGTCTCTTGGTCATCTGGTTGTCTTCTTTGGAGAAATGTCTGTTCATGTCTTCTGCCTATTTTTAATTGGGTTGTTTGGTTTTCAGGGGATGTTAAGTTGTACAAGTTCTTTATATATTTTGAATGCTAACCCCTTATCAGAAATGACAGTTGCAAATATCTTCTCCCATTCAGTAGCTTGTCTTTTAGTTTGTTGATTGTTTTTTTTGCTGTGCAAAAGTGTTTTATTTTCATATAGTCCCAGTATTTTATTTTTACTTTGGTTCTCTTGCTTCAGGAGACATATCTAGAAAAATGTTGTTACAACTGATGTCAGAGAAATGACTGCCTGTGCTCTCTTCTAGGATTTTTATGGTTTCAGGTCTCTCTATTCTGTTTCATTGATCTATGTATCTATTTTTGTGCTGTTACCATATGGTTTTGATTACTACAACTTGGTAGTATAATGTGAAAACTGGAATTGTTATACCTCCAGCTTTGTTTTTATTTTTCAAGATTGCTTTGGCTACTCAGGGTCTTTTGTGGTTCCATACAAATGTTATGATTGTTTTTTCTGATTCTGTGAAAGGTGCTGTTGGTACTTTGATAAGGATTGCATTAAATCTGTAGATTGTTTGGAGTAGTAGGAATGAACATTTTAACAATATTTGTTCTTCCAAACCATGAACACGGGATGTCTCTCCATTTTTTTGTATTGTCTTCAGTTTCCTTCATCATTGTTTTATAGTTTTCAGAGTACAGGTATTTCACCTTCTTGGTTAAGTTTATTTTCTTTGGTTCAATTGTAAATGGGATTGTTTTCTTAATTTTTCTTTCTGCTGGTTTCTTACTAGTGTATAGAAATGCAATGGATTTCTGTACAATGATTTTGTATCCTGTGACCTTCTTGAATTCATTTCCCAGTTTTAGTAGTTTTTGGTGGAGTCTTTAGGGTTTTCTTATTTTTTAATTATTTTATTTATTTTATTTTATTTTATTTTATTTTATTTTATTTTATGAGATACAGAGTGTGTGTGTGTATGGGTGCAAGCAGGGGAGAGGAAGAGAGAGAATCTAATAGAAAAGGGAATAGGAGGGCCCAGGAGTCAGACTTTACCTTACAAGATTGTCTTGTTAAAAAAAAAAAAAAGAACAGATGAAAACAAGAATGAATGAGCAATTGGAATCTTCATCCCTTGCTAATGGGAATGTAAAATGGTGCAGTTACTTTGAAAGAGTCTGGCAGTTCTTCAAAAGGTTAAACATTGAGTTGTCATATGCCCCAGCAACTTTGCTCCTAGTTATATGCCCAAGAGAAATGAAAACATATGTCCACACAAAAACTTGTACATAAATGTTCATAGCAGCATGATTAATAGCCAAAAAATGGAAACAACCTAAATGTCAATCAGTTGATGAATGGATAAACAAAATGCGATATATTCATGCAATGGGATTATTATTCAGCAATAAAAAGGAATTAAGTACATCTCAAATGCTACAATATAAATGAACCTTGAAAACATTATGCCAAATGAGAGAGTCTGGTCACAAAAGACTATATATTGTATGATTCCATTTAGAGGAAACATGCAGAATAGGAAATGTATAGAAATAGAAAGTAGATGTATGGTTTCCAGTTGCTGGGGAAAGGAAAAAATGGATATGGGATTTCTTTTTAGAATGATGAAAATGTTCTAAAATTCATTGTGGTTGAATAATTCTGTGAATAGACTAAAAATCACTAAGTTGTATACTTTAAATGAATAAATCATATAGTATGTGAATTATTTCTCAGTTAATCTTACTCTACTCAGTTGATTTATTGAATAGCAGTGTGACAAAGTCACAGTGAAATAAATAATTAGCAAAAAATAAAAAAATGAATAAAATCCAAGATTACCTCAAAAAAGGAAAAAAAAAAAAAGCTTCCTTTACATTGACCCTGACCAGAGCTAACTCTAAAAGGTATTGCCAATTAAAAGAAGGTGGTACATTTTTTTTCACTTTTTAGGTTTGGATTTCTAAGATTTCTCTTCTAATATTTGGAATTTCTTTTAAATAAACACTGGGAACTTTAGCAAACTGTTGTGGAGAGGTTAATGGTATCTGAGAAATGTTTGTGGCTGTGGCATTGGCTGTCCAACTTCGCATGAATGTGAAGAAACTTTCCTATTTACTGTAGCCAAGGAATGTATAGCTCCCTAACACCACTGATGCATGAGCTAATCTACCCACCTGCTTACCTACCTATTTATCCATCCATCCCTCCATCCTTCCCTCCATCCATCCTTCTCTCCTTCCATCCATCCACCTTTTCAGTTATCATTTACCAGTATCTACTGTGTGTTAGACCCTGTGTAATTGTTGGAGACACAATGGAGAACAGAGTAGTCACCATCCTTATCTGTAAGCTTATAGTATAATGGTGAGGCAATTACATAAAAAGCCTTTTGCAACACAATGTGATTCTCATGCTATGAGAAGTAAGCATAGGGGTTATGAATGAATATGGGTCTATCTTGATAATCAATCCAATCAGTGCTCACTTCATCTAATCCTTTTTCTGTATAGATGGCTTCCCTCAGTTATCTTTTTTCCTCTTGCTTCCGAATAACCATTTTTTTTTTACCCAGTTAGCTTTAAGATGAGTAATAAGTGAGTGGTTAATAAGAATATAAAATTCTTACTCTACATAAAGCACCTGGGTGCCTCATTTGGTTAAGTATCCTACTCTTGATTTTGGCTCACGTCATGATCTCTTGGTTCATGGGATCAAGCCCTGTGTCAGTCTCTGCGCTGACAGCATGGAGCCTGCTTGGGATTCTCCCCCACTGTCTCTCTCTTAAAATAAATAAACATTTATTTTTTATTTTTTTTTTTTAATTTTTTTTTTTCAACGTTTATTTATTTTTGGGACAGAGAGAGACAGAGCATGAACGGGGGAGGGGCAGAGAGAGAGGGAGACACAGCATCGGAAACAGGCTCCAGGCTCTGAGCCATCAGCCCAGAGCCCGACGCGGGGCTCGAACTCACGGACCACGAGATCGTGACCTGGCTGAAGTCGGACGCTCAACCGACTGCGCCACCCAGGCGCCCCAATAAACATTTTTTTAAAAAAGCATTTTAATAAAGTACTCTTGGAATATTATAATTTTATATCAGATCCTTGCTGCTATATTATAAATAAATGATCATACTGTCCAGATCACAGTCACATGAATATTCTGGAAACATTGGAGCAAGAAGCTCAAATTCATTAAAATTATTGGATTAATTACCCTCTCTTCTGAGACTTGAGATTTTTCTTTCCCTAGTAACCTTCTTAGAGAAGGTTTTATTGCCCAGGCTTATGCATCTGTCTCCATCTGCCTTAGATTGTTGGTTTGGGTTTTCCTGTGTGGTTTTAGCAGATCTGGCAAATTGTTTGCCTTTATTTCTTCAGTTCTGTTATGATTTGAGATACTTTGAAAGAATAATGGTTTGTTGCTGCATGCATTATACTGACCACATCCTCACCTGTGTCAATGTACTTCAGAGTTCCTTTTTTTTACCACGTTATCAATCTCTGTAATAGTGATTGAGTTTTTCAGGATTACAGGTGCTGCATTTTTATAATTTATTTTATTGTGATTTATGTAGTCTCTCAGTTTATTAAACAATTTTTTTTAATGTTCATTTATTTTTGAGAGAGTAGTAGTGGGGGAGGGGCAGAGAGAGAGAGAGACAGAATCCGAAGCAGCTTCCAGGCTCTGAGCTGTCAGCAGAGAGCCCAACATTGGGCTCGAACTCACGAATCATGAGATCATGACCTGAGCTGGAGTTGGATGCTTAACCAACTGACCCACCCAGGTGCCCTGTGGTCTCTCAATATAAAAGAAACCAATGGTATTCATACTTCAAGAAGACATGGGCAAGTTCTAAGATTTTGAGTCCTTTGAAGCAAGATACTGCAGGAGGTGTACTATTTCTAGTTTCTTTATAATATCTTAGCATTGGAAATTTGGAAATGAGAAGAATTTAAGAAATACTACATAGATCTAGATATTGCTTTGAGAGATGAAGAAAAAGGCAATTGAATGGTATTGATTTATAGGATATATTTAAATATTATTATTTCTGCAATAAAGATCCTATTATCAGGGGCGCCTGGGTGGCGCAGTCGGTTAAGCGTCCGACTTCAGCCGGGTCACGATCTCGCGCTCCGTGAGTTTGAGCCCCGCGTCGGGCTCTGGGCTGATGGCTCGGAGCCTGGAGCCTGTTTCTGATGCTGTGTCTCCCTCTCTCTCTGCCCCTCCCCCGTTCATGCTCTGTCTCTCTCTGTCCCAAAAATAAATAAAAAAACGTTGAAAAAAAAAAAAGATCCTATTATCATGTTTAAACATGATATCAGATTTCATAATTTATTTCCAATCTAAGTATTGCTTTATGAAGTTTTTGAAAATTCCAGTTGTTTCTGCCTGAGCAGAGTGGTTTCTTCAAGTTCAAACTAATTAAGAGGAAAAACCTAAAAACTTCAATTACCCAAGAAAGATTTCTAATTTGATATTACTGTCAGTAGCACTCAAATTATGTGAAAATCTTTATTATAACTACATAATGTGTTTATACTAAAATGAAAACAAGAAAAAACTGTGTGGAATAAATAGAAAATACCTTATGAATTATGCTCTTAACAGGGTCCTTTATCTCTTTGAAATGCTCCAGTGAGTCCCCATTCTACCCGGGTCCTTCCATGACCCTATGAGACCCTCATACACTGCCCCCACCCCCATTGCCTTATTCTCTGTGCCTTTCTTTTGCTTGCTTACTCTGAGTCTGGCACCTGGGCCCCCCTGCTTCTCCTTGCACATGCCAGACATGCTCCATACTCAGGGACTTTGCACTTGATGCCTTTCTGTCTGGAACACTCTTCTGGGTGCCGTGTGACTCACCCATCTCTTTCCAGTTTTTGCTCAAATGTAGCACTTCCATAGTGCAATCTTCCCTTACTACTGCAGTCTATTCACTCACCTATCTTTATTCTTCTTTTCTACTTTATTTTCTTCCCTTGTAAGGATTTCATCTCTTTTATAGACTGATGAATTCCTGGCATCTTGGTCAGTATCGAGCAAATAGTAATGTACATTAAATATTTCAGGAATGATTTTATTATAGCTTTCAGGATCATGGAGTCTTCATGTTGGCTAAGCTATTTTCATTGCAACTTGGTCTTCCAACTGTAATATATAGTGCATATATTACAGACAGTTATTACAGATAGTTGAGATACCTGATTGTTTAAAGATTATTCCTGGGCCAGGAAGCTGAAGGGGGAACATGGAGAAGTCGTTAATGAGAAAGATGATGAGAGTCAGTCACACTAAGTTGAGGGGAAGGTGGAAACAAAGCAGGCCACATCCCAAGAGACTTTGGTCCATCCACACGAGACCTTCAGAAGTGTCTGTGTCCCACATGCCCAAATCTAGCCTCAGGCTAGAACCAAGTAGCTTACGTTAATACTGTTATCTCTGGTAGATGGACTCCAGGATTGTACCAGCAGGAGCAGCTCACCCCAATTTCCCTAATTATCAGAGGTCTTAATTCTGGCAGTCATCAGAACTGAGCGCCTGAGTGGCTCAGCTGGTTAAGCGTTAGACTCTTGGTTTCAGCTCAGGTCATGAACTCGTGGTTCCTGGATTCAAGCTTACAATGTGGGGCCTGCTTGGGATTCTCTGTCTCCCTCTCTCTCTGCTCTTCCCCTGCTGGTGCGTGCACACGCTCTCTCTCTCAAAATACATAAGTAAATAACCTTAAATTTTTTTTTAAGTAATAAAAGAATTAAGCGTTCTTAGCACCTAATCCCTTAAAAGAGAACACTACTTTTAGTGGTGCAGTAAGTCAAACTGAAAGACCTTGAATAGCCACCCACTCCTTCTTTATGCCCAGATCTGAGGGTAGGGTATTTTTCCTGGATGACTCTCCTATAGCCTGGGGCAGGGGTGGGGGGGTCTTCTGTGCAGAAACAGCAGGTGGTATGGCAATTGCTTTTCCTCCCACCTGCCTTCCGGGCCAAGCCGACCACAGAGCAGTCCCTTGACACAGTTGCAGGGAAAGCATGAAGAGCTGGGTCAGGTTTGACGTGGCCTTTCTCAAATAGTATAGAAGCCCCGTCCGTTGACTCATCAGTTGTCCCGGTATAATGTGGTATGAATGGCATTGTAATTATGAGGTCTATTTCTCTATTTCAGAAGAGGAACACATTCTAAGATTAGTTAAATCCTGTATCTGGTTGACTGTACAGGATTCAAAAAGGATAACCCTTTATGTCTCTTTTCATTTTTCAAAAAACACAAGATTTCTGGAAGATCTTTGATTTCTGTGCATGTGCTTAGCAAATTCTCCAATCTTTCTCCCTCTTTATCTACTGAAGGCCTGTGGTACACAACACACAGCGTTATACTGTTGGTTAGAGGACCTTTGGAACACTTTTTTCCTTTGTAAACACAGTCACCTGATACAAGCACTGTGGATATATGGTTGTCAGAAATGGGCCATTTCTCTGATATGTGACATCCCAATGTTGGATTTGCTAACATTTCACTAGTAGTGCTCAATTTGTGCTTATAGCTAAGAAAAGAAGTTTAATAATTTCAATTATCAATGAAAATGAATGACAATATAGCAATACAGATTACTGTACATTAATATAAATAAGAGCTATGAGGCGTATGTAGTGAAGAGAACATTTTTAAGATTATTTTGTTCCAGGACCTGATGCCTGAAATTTTATCTTTTAGATTCCCTCTGTTCTCTCTCATATTGTTTCTGTCTCTGATTCTCTGTCTCTCCTTTTCTCTCTCTCTCTCTCTCTCTCTCTGTTGCAAAGTTTTTTGCTAACTGACATTGTACTGCTATTTTCATCAAGTAGGGGGATGTTTGGTTTGTTTGTTAGTGCATTTGCCTAGTATTATAAGCCCATTCAGATATATATTGATGTATGTATGGCCAACTAATCTTTGACAAAGTAGGAAAGAATATCCAATGGAATAAAGACAGTCTCTTCAGCAAGTGGTGCTGGGAAAACTGGACAGCAACATACAGAAGAATGAACGTGGACCACTTTCTTACACCATGCATGAAAATAAACTCAAAATGGATGAAAGACCTAAATGTAAGACAGGAAGCCATCAAAATCCTTGAGGAGAAAGCAGGCCAAAACCTCATTGATCTTGCCCGCAGCAACTTCTTACTCAACATGTCTCCAGAGGCAAGGGAAACAAAAGCAAAAATGAACTACTGGGGCCTCATCAAAATAAAAAGCTTCTGCATAGCGAAGGAAACAATCAGCAAAACTGACAGAATGGGAGAAGATATTTGCAAATGACATATCAGATAAAGGTTCGTATCCAAAATCTATAAAGAACTTATCCAACTCAACACCCAAAAAACAAATAATCCAGTGAAGAAATGGTCAAAAGACATGAATAGACACTTCTCCAAAGAAGACATCCACGTGGCCAACTGACACATGAAAAAGTGCTCCACATCACTCATCATCAGGGAAATACAAATCAAAACCACAATGAGATACCACTTGACACCTGTCAGAATGGCTAACATTAACAACTCAGGCAACAACAGATGTTGGCAAAGATGCGGAAAAAGAGGATCTCTTCTGCATTGTTGGTGGCAATGCAAGCTGGTGCAGCCACTCTCGAAAACAGTATGGGGGTTCCTCAAAAAACTAAAAACCGAACTACCCTACAATCCAGCCATTGCACTACTAAGCATTTATCCATGGGATACAGGTATGCTGTTTCGAAGGGACACATGCACCCCCAAGTTTATAGCAGCACTATCAATAATAACCAAAGTATGGAAAGAGCCCAAATGTCCAACGATGGATGAATGGATAAAGAAGCTGTGGTGTATGTATATACAATGGAGTATTACTCAGCAATCAAAAAGAATGAAATCTTGCCATTTGCAACCACGTGGATGGAACTAGAGGGTATTGTGCTAAGTGAAATTAGTCAGTCAGAGAAAGACAAAAATCATATGACTTCACTCATATGAGGACTTTAAGAGACAAAACAGATGAACATAAGAGAAGGGAAACAAAAATAATATAAACACAGGGCGGGGGACAAAGCATAAGAGACTCATACATATGGAGAACAAACTGAGGGTTGCTGGAGGGGTTGTGGGAGGGGGGATGGGCTAAATGGGTAAAGGGCATTAAGGAATCTACTCCTGAAATCATTGTTGCACTATGTGCTAATTTGGATGTAAATTAAAAAAAAAAAATTAAAAAAATATGTATTGATGTGATACTTTCTAAAGTGTTCTTAGACAATGCTACACGTAAATTTTCTTTATGGACTCACACTCAAGGGTGTTTCTTGACATTATTATGCCTGTTGTTATAATCCACTAGTGATATGTGATATTTTTCTTTTATTATTGTAGAAAACATAACCAAAATTATAATTAAAGTAGTTGATTGAACAGTGCATAAATATATAACACAATAATCTCATACTTACATGTTGCTGATTATAATTCAATATAATGAACTTTTTTAAAGTTATTCATTATTATTATTTATTTGGGCCAAAAGAAAGCATATTTTGAGGTTTTTGGCTGCCTGCCTAGATATTTTAGTGTGGGTGATAAAACAACGCTAAATTCTATAGTAATATGCATATGTATGTATACATACATATACATTTCATTTCTTTTCACAGATTTTCTCCCTGGATGAGACAAAAGTTCTACCTTATCAGTTAAAACTTGTTAGTGAAACTACTCATTTGGGTAGGGAAATCATGAAGTACTTATAACGCCCCAAGGTTTAATAAGGAGTTTCTGGAAAGTTGCAAGTCTGTTGTTGGATAGTTATTACTATGAAGTAGTCATTATTTGATAGCTCACTACAAATGAGTCCTTTTTCTGAAATGCAGCCATGGATCACTGTCTGAATTTGACAGTTTTGTCTCCTTAGTTGTTGGAGTAACCCAGCAGTTTACTCTGGAGACTCACCCAGGAATGTTTCCAGTCTATGCTAGTAGGAGGCATCAAAAGTATGCTTAACCCCTTTTAGGCTTGTTAAAAGTGAATTTCCATAGACCCATTGGGGCAAAGAAAATTTTTCTTATTAATAAACTAACTCTTGAATATCTAAAAGTATGATCAGTTTCTTAAATGGTTAGACACCTGGTTAAAAAGTCACTTTTTGTGATGTATCTCTGTCTTTATGAGCAACCCTTCTCTTAGTGTGTTTTGCCTCAGACCCAGCCCTACCTGCACCTGGAATGCCTGAAGGGAGGAACCACTGGTAGATTGAAAAAGGTATAAAGAAAGATGCAGCCTTGAACTGGACCCTGAAGACTGAGTAGGGTTTTTAAGAAATGGCATTTATTCTGAATTGTTTGGATTATATAAAGGAACCATAGGAGATTTGAAAAATACAAGAACAAAGAAGAAGATATAAAATATAAGAATTTAAAGCCTTCAGTAATTATCTTTATAAATAATACTGTGATGAACATCTTTGTGCATAAATTTTGTGTGTCTCTGATTATTTTCTCAGGACACATTCTGAGAGCTGAAATTGTTCTCTTTAAGGCTTCTGAAACTTACTAACAAAATTGTCCTCCAAAGAAGTCAGACTCATTGACCCTTGTACCTGCAGTGTATAAATCCACAAGCCCCTCCTTCCTCAGATAGATGTGGGGAGACATTAGTGTTGTCCTTCTCAAAGCCACATGAAAGCCATGTTCAGGCAAATAATGCTACTGCTACTCTAGAGTCTTAGGAAGCACCTGCTTGGAAATTATTAACAATCACATTATGTGTGCCACACAGAAGTTCCTTTTTTATTTTGCTGTCAATCTCTGGTATTCTTTTTTAGTTCTTATTGGTGGTATTAGTTTTACTTAATTTTACCCAAACAATATTATCAAAACCTCATCAATACCCACTAGGATGGCTAGTAAAAAAACAAGATAATAACAAGTGCTGACGAGGCTGTGGAAAAGCTGGAACCCTCATGCATTGCTGAATGAATGTAAAATGGTATAGCCACTTTGAGAAACAGTTAAGCAATTTCTTACAAAGTTGAACATAGAGTTCCCATATGACCCAGCAAGTCCACCCCTAGATATATACCCCAGAGAAATGAGAATTGAAAACACACGTCCGTGCTAAAACTTGTGCACAAATGTTTCTAGCAGCATTATTAATAATAGCCAAAAAGGGGAAACGACCCCAATGTGCACCAGTTCATGACTGGATGAAGTGTGGGGTGTCCACAGAATCCAGTATTTGCCACTAAGCATGACTGAAGCACTGATATGTGCTATGACGTGGGTGAATCTTGAAAACATTATGCTAAGAAACCAGTCATGGAAAGCTCCACATGGCGTGATTCCTTTATATAAAATGCCCAGAATAGGTAAAATACATAGAAAGTAGATTCATGGTTTCCAGGGAACAGAAGGAAGGAGGAATAAGAAGTGACTGCTAACCGGGTACAGAGTGTCTTTTGGGGATGATGAAGACGTCCGGCAATTAGATAGTGGCAGTGCTGTACAACTCTGTGCCAATACTAAGAACCACTGAATTATATGCTTAAAAACCCCCATTCCACACAGAGACATGCATGTGAAGGTTTATAGCGTTCATAATAGCCCCAAACTAAAAACAACTCAAATGTCTATCAGCTGGTGAATGGAAGAACAAAATGTGGTATATCCATACAAGGAAACGCTGTTCGGTGATATACTGAAACAAAGTACTGATGCATGCTATAACATGAATGAGCCTCAAAACATAATGCTAAGTGAAAGGCGTAGGAACAAGAACCACATGCCGTATGATCCCATTTAAAAAAAACATCAGAAAACAAAAATATGTAGGCATAGAAATAAGATCAGTGGTTGCCTAGGGTAGTGGGGATAAAATCTAAATGGGCACTGGGGAGCTTTATGAGATGATGAAAACATCCTAAAACTGGGTTTTGGTGATGGTTGCACAAGTCTATAGATTTATAAAAAATCATTGACATATGTCTAATTGGTGGATTTTATGGTATATAAATTAGATCTCAATAAAACTGTTAAAAATGAAAACTTGACCAACAGAATTGGCTGTAAATTCCTTTAAACTTTTCCAAAATTCCTTGCTGTAAGGATGAGTATTTTCTACGTGCCATAGTGACTGAGTGGAAGAGAAGTTTCAAAGACATTTTGACCAAGAGTAGCATCAGATTTCTCCTGAAGAAACTGATTTGAAAAAAAAACAACCCTCACTTAGATGTCTCGTTGCCGGTGTGTTCCTCAAACAGTCGGATCCCTGCATCTGTTGTGTTTGATATGTGACTGTCCCCTGTACGTGCTATGCAGGCTCTGGGGAGCTTCTGAGTGCTGGAAGACAACGAAAGCTAGAGGAACCTCAAGACAATTCCCAAGTCACAGAAATAAGACGTCCGTCCCTTCCATGATAATGGGAATTTCACATAATTGAACAAGATTGTACAAAATTGTCACAGACTTCATTTCATAGAGGTCATTTGATCATTCTAATAGGGATATCAGGAATGAGCACCTTTCCCACCTTGATCCATATACAAATGCATTTCTTCATGGCTCAGTAACAGCTGATACCTCTCAGAGGACAGTAGAGTATGGTGGGTGTTTCTGCGTGCTCTTATGGCAGGCTACGTGAGTTTGAATTTAGGTTCTGCCACTTACTTGCTGTGAAGACTTGGGCAAGGTTTAACTTAGTGGTTTAGTCTCCTTATCTGTAAAATGGAGATGATGGGATTTTTGTGAGGACTAAACAGGTTAACGCATGTAAGGTGATTAAAATATTGTCAGGCACATAGTGAGTGCTCACTATGTGTCAATCACGTTCATTCCCTGGTTCTGAGAGTATCAGTCTTATGACCTCAGAGAATGCTATCGCCTGAAAATTTGTGTCCTCCCGGAATTCATATGTTGAACCCTAATTCTCAATGTGATGGTATTAGGAGGGGGGTGGGGTTGGAATTCGATTAAATCATGGGGGAGATTAAATCATGTATGGGATCAGTGCCCTTATAAAATTATAAAAGAGACCCCAGAGAGATCCCTGGCCCCTTCTATCAAGTGAGGATACAGTGAAAAGGTAGCTATTTATGAATCACCACACACCTAATCTTTTCGGAGCCTTGATGTTGACTTCTCAGCCTCCGGAACTGTGAGAAATAGGCTTATGTAGTTATAAGCCAGCCAGTTTATGATATTTTATTATAGCAGCCCAGACTAAGACAGGGAGCTACTTAATTAATCTCTCTGTACCTCAACTTGGTCACATGTAATACAGTGATAATAGCACAGCACTGATTACATCTCCAGATTTTTGTAAAGGTCACATAAAATAATGCGTGATAGTGCCTTGGGAAGCATCAACCCTTGTGTAAATATCTGGGCTTTTTAATTGCAGGTCTATGTAAATTACTTGGAAGCACAGTGGCTCTCATGCTTTGTTGAGAAGGCAGGACACTTTCTGCCTGTATCTAGCTAATTTCTTCACTTCAGGTCTCAGCTTAGATGTTACTTCTATAGGAAAACTTCTCTGACCTCTCACTGGAAATATCTGTGGTAGGTGTCTCCCTTCTACACCCTCCCAAACACCCTGTACCTGCCTCTGCCATTGTAGTTTTATATGTATTGTGAACACTTGCTTACTGGTCTGATTTTCAGATTCTTGAAGACAGAATAGCTATGTCTGTTTTGTTCGCCATCTGTGTCCTTAGCACTCATCACAATGTCTAGCATGTAGCAGGAGCTCAATAGATATCTGGTTAATAAATAAATGGGTGAATGCCTGGAAGTGATGTTGCTCTTGTTGTCTATGCTTCCCAGCTCCAGTTCTACTCTCCTTTCCTGAACCCCTAAGGAAGGGGGTTTTGCTCCCACTGTCTATGGAAACTTGTCTTATTGAGATCAACAAGCACGTGTACATTCACTGCTCATTCAATGGGAAACTCCTAGTCTTCCTTTTATTTGACCCCTTAGCAACATCTGACCCATTTGACATATGTGATCACTCCTTCCTTCTTGAAACTATTCTTCACTGGGCTTCAAGGACGCTGCACTCGCCTGACTTCCCCTTCTTCTCTTCTTTTTGTTTCTCTCCTGGTTCCTCCTCATTGTCATGATGTCGAAACACTGGAGGCCTCCTGGCTTCTAGGAGAACACAGACCTGTATTCACCATCTACATTCACTCCCTTGATGGTCTCATGCAAGCTCAAGACTTTAAATACCACCTATCCACCATGTACCCCCAGCTCAGACCTCTCACCTCAACTCCAGATTCAAAGAGTCCAGTGCCCACTGGACATACATACTTGGATGATGTTTCTAAAGCCTGTCACTCTGTTCAAAGCTGATTCAGCTCTATGTTAACTCTCCAACCTATTTTCTGTTCTCCTTGGTGCCCACTCACTCTGCTCCAAGCTTTTCCAAACATGCCAGGCATGCTTCCACTTCAGAACCTTTGTGTTTTCTCTTCCCTCTTCTCGGAACACTGTTCCTCTTAATCCACATGGCTTGCTTCCTTTCCTCCTTCAGGAATTTGCTCAAAGGTCCTGTTTTTACTAAGACTTCCTCCTGACTATTCTTTTAAAAATAATAGCTCACTCTACCTCATGCCGTTCTCGTCCTCCTTTCCTGTCTTATTTTTCCTCCTAGCACTTGACCACCATCTCACAAACTATTTATTTGCTGATCTGTCACTTGTTTTCCCTCATGAGCTTGTAAATTCCATGAATACAGGGATTTTTAAAATCACTTTTGTTTGCTGTTTATCCCTAGTGTCTAGAATAGTGCTTGGCACATAATAGGCATTCAGTAGATATTGTTTGAATGAACAAATCTTAGAGTGTCTGAAAATGTAAAATTTCCTTTATGACTTAGAGTCATGTATGCAGTATATGGGTAGTCTTTCCTGACTACCCCCCTTCTCTTCTACCATTCTCATCCAAGCAGAGTTTTACACTTTCTCTTGTCTCCTCCTGCTGTTTCTTGCACATACTTTTATAATGAGACGCTTCACACTGAATTCTAATTTATTTGTAAACATATCTGCCTTCCTTTCCACACTGTGAGCTCTTTGAGGCAGTAAATATATCTCATCCATTTCTAAATCCCCACTACCTTGAATAGTGTCTGGAACTGGTTAGACACCAGTTAAATGTCAGTTGGAATGAACTGCCCACACTTAAAAGAGTAGGTGCAGACGCAGAGCGTGGGACGTTTGATTCAGAATGTGATTGAGTTTGTTGTTCTACGAGGTGCAGTTAATGTCACCATGCTTTAGTCTCAGCTTACTGAATCATAGGATCAGAGTACTTCCATCGGCACGTGAAGTACAAGTAACTGGCTGTCTCCTCCAGCCTTCTGCTCCGTCTACACAGGGCAACCTCCCTGCTTCCCACTTCTCAGAGTTAAGAACAGAAGCATAGCTCCTTGCCATTCCTCTTGGCCTTCTTCTTTGCTTGCAGCACCCCTCACCTCCATCTGAGGCTGCCGACAGGACTGCCACATCCCAGTCTCACCTCCTGTCATCATTCCTTCATTGTAGGATCCTCCAGGCTCTGCCCTGAGCCCCCTTTTCATGACAATCTTATCTAGTCCTCCATTTCCACCTATGAAAATACCATCAAACCTATGATTTGCTAGAGAATTTAGGACTATTTAGTATCAAGCACCTCTAGACAACTAAAATCTGGCTTTCCAAACTTAGCATTTGCAAACTATCTTTATAATCTCCACCTTGTCAGACTATTGCCTGTATAATATTCCTTAAAATTCAACATGCTTTTTTTTCTTCACTTAGCCAAAGAAATAACGTCAGTGAAATCAAGGTTTTCTTACGCAATATTTCTTAACACATAAAAAATAAATACAAAATAGTAAAACGAAGTTTCTGTGTGGACCACCTAAAATCAAGTGGTGTACCACACTTGGGGGACCTTGGCTTTAACACAGTATTTTCACTTTGCAGAGGAAGAAGCTGAAGATCAAAGAGGCTTAACAACACAACTTAGGCCGCATTTTGAGTTGTTAGTGAGCCTTGATTCCAACCTTGACCATGTGACCTTCAGCCCTATACCTTCTCCAGAGCCAGAGACTAGTTTTCCCAACTGTCTGCTCTCATATCTTCTTAGATATCCCAGCAGCATATTAGACTCAGCCCTAAATAGAACTCATCACTCCCTGTCTCAAAAGCTGTCCTTCCTCTTGGCTTCCATTATCGCTACCCAGACTCCAAGCATGTATTTGATTCTTCCACTCCCATATCTGGATGTTGAGACTGTCAGCTTCATTCCCTCATTATCTGACCTGTAAATGGCAAAGCTGTCCTGTGAAACCCAGGTAGCAGCTAGCTTTCCCACCTCGGAGCTCTCTTAGTACTTTGTATGTTTTAATTTTGTGACACTTATCACATGCTATCTCTCATATCCGTTTTATCTGTAAACTTATCTGTAAGCTTTTTTATTTGAGGAAAGGATTTAATTACCATTGAATCTCCAATTTCTTACACATGTATACAGTGTTCTGTGTATATGAATATTGGAATGAATGACTGAATATATCAGTCAATAGATAAATGGATGAATGAGTTAACTACAATTAAGGCAAAGTAAAAGCAGCTTGGGGAGTTATGATTTTGAAATAATCATTTTGTTAATACTTCAGTTGCTGATTTTTAAAAGACAAGTTACATGTAAGTTTTCTGGATCTTTTATGAACTCAAAGGCAGTATTAGTATAGTGTTGTTGAACTTGGCTCCAGGGGTAAAATATAGGACGTGTCTAACTCAAAGATTGCTCTAAAAGTCCAGCTTATTATTGGTCACATGTAACTTACAATGAAGGTACAGTATGTTAGTCAAACAATTAACTTGTTTGAAGTATAAACAGGAGGACAATTCATAAATATGTTAGTTACTTGTTCAGGCCATGGACAGTGCCAGCGTTCAGCTTTTAACTTGAGCACGGACACTTTCTTGGTAGCAGAAGTATAAGTCTGTAATACTGTTATTATGGCACATTATTTACAAGTTACTGAATTGGGAAGCTCTAGAATTATGTTCTGAAATATTTTTTGTTTATACTACCTAGAATGCCGGATTCTTGTTTCTTTGGCCAGTTAATTCTTTATCTCCTTATATCATTAAAAATCAGGCTTAGGGGTGTCTGGGTGGCTCAGTCGATTAAGCATCCAGCTTAGGCTCAGATCATGATCTTGCAGTTGGTGAGTTCGAACCCTGTGTCAGGCTTTGTGCTGACAGCTCAGACCTGGAGCCTGCTTGGGTTTCTGTGTCTCCCTCTCTCCCTCTGCCCCTTCCCTGCTCGTGCTTTGTCTCTTTCTCTCTGTTTCTTAAAAATAAATAAACATTAAAAAAAATCAAAATATTCCACAATGAGATACCACCTCACATCCGTCAGAATGGCTAACATTAACAACTCAGGCAACAACAGATGTTGGCAAGGATGAGGAGAAAGAGGATCTCTTTTGCATTGTTGGTGGGAATGCAAGCTGGTGCAGCCACTCTGGAAAACAGTATGGAGGTTCCTCAAAATATTGAAAATAGAACTACCCTACGACCCAGCAATTGCACTACTAGGTATTTATCCACGGGATGCAAGTGTGCTGTTTCAAAGGGACACATGTACCCCCATGTTTATAGCAGCACTATCAACAATAGCCAAAGTATGGAAAGAGCCCAGATGTCCATCGATGGATGAATGGATAAAGAAGATGTGGTTTATATATACAATGCAGTATTACTTGGCAATCAAAAAGAATGAAATCTTTTATTTATTTTTTTAACTTTTTTTTTTTTTAACGTTTGTTTATTTTTCAGAGACAGAGAGAGACAGAGTGTGAGTGGGGCAAGGGCAGAGAGAGAGAGGGAGACAGAGAATCCAAAGCAGGCTCCAGGCTCTGAGCTGTCAGCACAGAGCCTGACATGGGGCTCAAACTCACAAACTGCAAGGTCATGACCTGAGCCGAAGTCAGACACTTAACCAACCGAGCCACCCAGGTGCCCCAAAAAGAATGAAATCTTGCCATTTGCAACTATGTGGATGGAACTAGAGGGTATTATGCTAAGCAAAATTAGTCAGAGAAAGACAAAAATCATATGACTTCACTCATATGAGGACTTTAAGGGAAAAAACAGATGAACATAAGGGAAGGGCAGCAAAAATAATATAAAAACAGGGAGAGGGACAAGACGTAATAGACTCTTAAATATGGAGAACAAACAGAGGGTTACTGGAGGGGTTGTGGGACGGGGGATGGGCTAAATGGGTAAGGGACAATAAGGAATCCACCCCTGAAATTATTGTTGCATTATATGCTAACTAACTTGGATGTAAATTTAAAAAATTGATTACATAAAATTTTTTTAAAAATCAAAATATTAAAAAAAAAATCAGGCTTAAATTTCATCTTCACTTTGTCAACTTCTCTGGTTCCTGGGGAGGAACTTAGGTGTCTTCATCAGAGGTGACTCTGATACAGGGGGTTCACGGGCCACACTGTGTAATTCCACACAAGACCATAAGTATTTCAAGAATGAAAGTCTTCATTCATTTGTACTTGTGAGACCTGTATAGGCTCTGTGCTATATATAGACACAGAATGAAGGTACAATCTATTAGTCAAACAATTAACTTGTTTCAAGTATAAGCAAGACAGTACAAACAGACACTCAATAACTGGATACACACTGAGTGAGTGACCTCAGCCACTGTGTGTGTGTATGTTCAAGTGTGTGCGTGTGTGTATCACTAAAACACCCATCCAAAATCCAAACCTTAGTTTTGTCTTTTAATATGATTCTGTAATAGCTGCTTTCTTGCTATTTGCCTTGATATTAAAGCATTTTTATTATTATTCCAGCATCAATACACTATAGTTTATTTAGCTTGTTTTTTAAGATGATGTTCACTTACTTTGTAAAACCCAACCACAAAGCTAGTAAGTATTTATGGTAGAAAAACATGGTGACCAAAGACCCAAAGAGGAAAACACAAATCACCTCTAATCCATCCTCTGAGAGATGCCCATTGCTGACATATGGGCCCATGCTATGATTGAATTATACATAGCTCTACTTTACATTCTTTCAATTAACAAAATTATCCATTAATGCCTCTCTTTGGAGAAGATATGTAAAAATAGAGAATAGTTTCAGACATCCTGTTAGTTGTAAAGAGTGATGAGATGTTTGAGGAGCACGTACTTTCTCAGCCTCCTAATTAAACATTTTCCTTTATTCATTAAGACTGTTGTTCAAGCAGCAGAAATAACTCACACTAAATTGACCAAAAAAAGAGGCTATACTGGAAGAATATAGGAGTCCTATGAGTTTGAAGAGAGGCCAAAGAACAGAGCTTGTAATAGACAGGGATCGATTGGTCCTGGCCTGGCCTTCCTTCCTTGCTGGCACCTTTGTTCTCAAGACTCAAAGTCCTAGGAGAAAATGGATTTTGTTTTGCTGAATTTAGGTTCCATAAAAGTACCTGGACTTGGTGATAGACTGAGTATGGATGGACAGAGAAAGAGAGGGTCCAGGAATAATTTCCAGGTTTCTGGATTGCAGAAATACATTGGTAATGGTGCCGTTTCCTGGGAACAATGAAAGAGGAGCAGGTTGGCCAAATCCTGGAAGGGGCTGGATGAATGGTGCGCTGTGAGGAAGGCTGGATTTCAGGTGCCTTGAGACAGCAAAAGATGTTAAGTAGGCAACTGGCTAGATGGGCTGTGTCACACATGATCTGGACCTCTCCACCCTGCTTGCAGCCCCGGGAAGCTGAGCTGCATCAACAAACTCCCTTTGCCTCTGGCTTCAGATCAGGTTAGCCTAGTGGGGTACACTAGCAGATCAAAGGAGAAAGTGGAGTCAGGTGGGTCTTTGTTTTCCTTGCTTCCCCCCTGCCAAGTTGCTGTGGGATGGCTGCATCCCAGAACCAAAGATCACAGCTCTTGTGAGATGCCCTCCCCTCCAAATCCTGTCTCTCCAGGGTCTGGCTGCATTCTTGCTTGTTCCAGAACACTGCATTACCTCTTTTAATTTCCCCATATCCTGTCTACCCACTCCAGTTGTGCCAATCTGAGTGTATCACTCATTTCTGCCAGGGTCCTGACTGATAACCTGCATACAAAATTCAAAGGACAGGTTCAGGCTAGAGATGTGTTTTGTGAACCATCTGTTTATAGTTGTAGCAGATGCTGATGGGGATGATAAATTCCTTTGTGGAGGAGCACCATCAAGAAATGGAGAGTACTTAGGAGTGAGCTTTAAAACACTCTCACTGAAACAGGGGAGTGAGAAGAAGGACTTGATGAAAGGAGATTCTAGAGACCCCCTTGGATCTATTAAACAGAGAATGTATTCATGACCAGCCACCATGGCATCACACAGCAGTAGAGGGGTAGTTCACTAAAAGGAAATCAGAATGATATTAAAATGGGATACTGGATGCTGGGTGGCTGGACCTAACACACACACACACACACACACACACACACACACACACACATGCCTACACACCTAAATAACTTTATTAAAATGGGATACAAATATTCTTGCTTTGTCACCAGTATTAATTCTGCTGTGAGTGACAGAAAACCCAAAATGGTAGTGATGTAAACAAGATAACTATTTATTTTTCTGTCATGTAAATGAAGTTTGGAGGTAGCATGCATGGTGTCAGGGATCCCTTCCCCTCCGTATTGTTGGTCCGCCATCCTTGGAGTGTAAGTTCCACCTCGTGGTTCAGGATGGCTACTTGCACTCTTGTCATCTTGTCTGCATTTGAGCCAGCAGGACTCTTCCAAGGTATTGACATAACCCTAGAGCTTATATCTCATTGGCCAGAACATAACAAATGACTTTATCTACTGATGAACTACTGAGAAATATCTTTGTTTCAGATGGCTGTTTCATATCAGGAGTTCTAATGTAAAGGAAATAGTGGGGAAGGGAAATTGGGACTCCACTAGTGGTCTTTGCCAAACATGTTATTTTGTAATGTTTTCTTTTTCAGTCAACCAGTTTCCTTTTTTTTTTTTTTATCTAGGTTTGATGACTCCTTGCCTGCTATAGCTATATTGTAATATTCTTCCATGTATACTGTGTCTCATCATCCAAAGCACCCATGAAAAATATCAGATGACATCAAGGATTCAACACATTACTAGCACAGCTTAGGAAGATTCCTTAAATGAACTCAGCTGGTCCACAAGCATGACAACATTAGGGCCAAAAGGACCTGTGCAGAACATCCAGTCCAGGAAATGGAACAACAGATCAAGGCACATATTTCAGCAAAGTGCTGCCTATCTACCAAAGCCTCCCTCTGGCAGCTAGTTCTGACTTTCTGTGATTTAAAAATACTAGAGAATCTTTGATTCATGGGCACATTTTACACCCTGCTTTAGGCAGATGTGAATGTGCACATGTTACCCCTGGCTACACATCAATTTCTAGACAGGAATAAACTACTCATTGCTTCTTTTTCTAGGAGGCATATGATGCTGTGGTGAATGGGGCCATAAATTTCTGCAGGAGATGAAAATTCCACAGTAGGCAGTCATTACCATGTCATTGGACTGCCTTTTCCCGTAACAAATATGGTCAATTTTGTTTATGGGCTTGTAGGGAAGGTAGCTGTTGGCTCAAAGAATTTGGCTCATTAAGCCAGAGTAAACCTTCTCTCTCAAAAAAAAAAAAAAAAAGTCTTAAGCAATATGGAACAGAAAAAATTTCAAGCCAAGAGTAGGTTGGGAAGACAGTAGGGTATAGGATTTTTCTCATTATGATGGATCTATTTACTTTTTATGCAGGCATTTCATGGCTTCTGGAATTAACAGTTACTCTGTTTGAGTCAAATGTCTTTGAATTCCAGAGTTATCAAACCCTGTCCTAGATACAGAACAAAGAATAAGCATGGTGAAAAGGGCTTATGATCAAAACATCTAGGTACACAGGATTTTTGGTGAGAAACAAATAAAACTGTGAATGACAAATAATATTGTAAACATTAAACTGCTCTACCAATGCTATTTTCATCATCATCTTCTTTGTCTCGTGTCTCTAGCCTCGATATTACTTAGCTAGGAGGAGCTATATATATATATATATATATATATATATATATATATATTTGTCTGATATAATTATTAGGTCCCAGAGAGCCTTAGGTTATTAACCCCAAAGGTGCTAGCTGAGCCAGATGACCAAAAGGTTTTGTGGAGCTCTGTTCAGTGGGAGAATTAGTGAGTCATATAATTCTACCCATTTGTGTGGGTGGAAAGTTGTTTAACTTGAACATAACACCAGCAATTAAAGATATCTCTCTGGAACACTTTTAAAAGAACCTAATAATTCTCTAAGATTAGAAAATGATAACAAGAGTTAAATGGTGGAAATGTTACTTTGGTTCCTGGTAAACTCTGTTCTCTGTATCACACTACTCATTGGTGACAATAGTTGAATACATTATGGTCTCAAATTACTACAGATTTTGAATGTTCATGTAATAACCTGATACATGTTGACTTGCTTACAGATCCATGAAAATACTATGGTACACAAAGTAGAAGGTAGGATTATTTTCCCCTATATTATCTAAAAAAGATCTTCAGAATTTCTTTATGAAAAAGATTAAACTGCTGAATAATTAATTTTCATCAATTATCTACTGCTGTGTGACAAATTTTCCCAACCCATAGAGGCTTCAAAGAATTCCTGTGTGTCAAGAATCTGAGCACAGCTTAAGCGTACTTAGGTGTGGTGCCTCTGGCTCCAGGTCTCTTGGGAGGTTGCAGTCAAGTTATCAGCTGGGGTTGTAGTCTCACCCAATAGTTCAACTGGTGATAATACTGGGATCCCCTCCAAAGTCCAAACATGTGCTCGTTGACAGGCCTCAATCACTTGCCAGTTGGGTTTTTCCACAGGGTTGCCTCAAAACATGGCAACTGGCTTTCTAGTGGGCTAGTGATGAGAGAGAGAGAAAGAGAGAGAACCCAAAACAGAAGACAGTCTTATAATTTAATCTCAAAAGTACCATGTTATCACTCCTGCCATATTCTATTCATTACAAGTGAGCCAGTAATTCCATTCTGGGAAGGAGTATGCAAGGGCATGAATATCAGATAGTGGAGATCATTAGGTATTATCACAGAGGCTTCCTGCAACAATGGCACTGGAGTTTTACATTTTTGAAATGGTTGTTTAGCAGATAGTCTTGATTTTAATAAATTATTTTGTTTTTACATAGTAGTTAATATTGGACATTTATTAATGAAATGAGGCTCTGTGAGGCCAGGAATCTGCTGATAATCTTCCAGAAAATGATTGGTGTCAGGTCAAGTTTCATGATCAACTTTTAGGCATTGAGCCTATAAAATCTACATACTATTTTTTATAGGTTCAATACATTTTATATAGTAATTTCTCTTTCAGTAAATTAAATAGGAAACTAATTTCTACTTCACCCAGTTTTTTTAAATGTTTATTTATTTTTGAGGGGGGGCATGGAGGGACAGAGAGAGGGGGAAAGAGAGAGGGAGGACAGAGGACCCAAAGTAGGTTCTGTGCTGACAGCAGACAGCCCAATGTGGGGCTTGAATTCACAAAGCATGAGATCATGACCCAAGCTGAAGTCAGACACTCAACCGACTGAGGCACCCAGGCTAAACTATTGAATAGAAGTAAATTTTGCATAGTAATAATTGCATTTATTATATACTTGGCATAATTTGGCTATATGTTATACACACTTTGTCTATTACATCTTTAAATATGCCCTTCCCCTTCTTCTAGGACTTTAATTACACAAATACTGGAATCCCTTATATTGCTCACAGTCAGTCACTGATGCTTGTGTGTTTGTTAATCTTTTTTCTCTCTCCTTCATGGATAGTTTTCTATTGCTATATAACAAATTACTACAACCTTTGAGGCTTAAAATGACATCAGTTTATTCACTCATAGTTGTAGAAGTCAGGGTCTGGCACAACATGTCTCTCTTCAGGATCTCACAAGGCTGAAAGCAAGGTGTTGACTGGGGATGAGGCTGTCATGTGAAGTTCAGCATCCATTTCCAAGCTCACTGGTTGTCGACAAAATTCATTTTCTTGGGGTTGTAAAATTGAGGTCCCCATTTCTCTGCTGTCTTTCAGCTCATAGCTGATCTTATCAGATAAAGACTGCCAATGTGTCTTACCACATGTGATCCTCCATTGTCAAGCCAGTAACAGTGCTTTGAATACTTTTCTTGCTTTGATCTGTAACTTCCCCTCTGTGATTAGCCAGAGACACCCTCTGCTTTCAAAAAACCCATGTACTTAGGTCTGCCCGGATAATCTCTCTGCTTAGGATCATCTGTGTCATATAACATAACATAATCACCAGGGTTCTGTGGATTACATGAGAATTGTGCACCAGGGCATGAAATCTTGGGAGTCCATCTTAGAATTCTGCCCATCACGGATAGTGTTACTGCTATTTCTTCAAGCTCAGCTATCTTTTCCTCTGCAGCATCATACCTGTTATTAATATCATCTAGTATATTTTTCATCTAGACATTGTATTTTGCATCCCTAAAAGTCTCATTTAGACCTTTTTAATATCTTCCATTCCTCCCCTCATGAAGGTCTTGTTTTTCTCTACCTTCATGAATATTTATAATATTTATAATAAATGTTTAATATCTTTGCTAACTCATCATGTTTTGCATTTCTGATTATCTATTTATTACTTTTATTATCATTATTATTATTATTTAAAGTATATTTATTTATTTTGAGAAGCAGAGAGAGTGTGAGCAGAGTAGAGGCAGAGAGAGAGGCAGATAGAGAATCCCAAGTGGGCTCCATGCTGTCAGCACAGAGCCTGATGCAGGGCTTGAACTCACAAACCACAAGATCACGACCTGAGCTGAAATCAAGAGTTGGACGCTTAACTGACCAAGTCCCCCAGGTTCTCCTCTCTTGCTGCTTTTAAAATTCTCTTTACCCCTACGTTTTGCCATTTTAATTACTATGTGGTGTAGACCTCCTCAGATTGAATTTGTTGGGGGCTTTCTGTACTTCCTGGACCTGGATTTCAGTTTCTTTCCCCACATTTTGGAAATTTTCAGCTATTATATCTTCCAATAAATTTTCTTCCTCTTTTTCTCTCTCTTTTCCTTCTGTGATCCCTATAATACTGTTATTACACTTGATGGTGTCTCTGAGTTCCCTAAGTCTCTTCTCATTTTGCATACTTGTGGAGTTATTTCCAGAGAAGGTATTGTAAGTCCTGGAAGGTGAATGGAGCAATAGCTGAAATGTCAGCAATGTTCTGATCTCAAGGCTGTTGAATGCGATAGCACTATGAGATACAGAGCTCCATGATCCCCCAAAGGACAGTTAAGATATAAAACCTGCTGTAACTCCCGGACATTCCTTGAAACTACACGTATTTGCGGCATGCCTTCACATAGCCACCAGGTATATGTCTGGTTAATGTCTAAAGATCCTTTGTGTTCTCTTTCCATGCTTTGACATTCTTGATACTTATATCTAAGGAAATATGAAATAAAGGCTATGTGCAGTCTACTGTGCTGCTGCTCTCTCACAGAGGCAGCCTTGCACATCCGCTCAGCCTAGTGTCTGAGAACTTTTTCTGCAGTGCACAGCCACACATAACATTTTTTTCTCTCACCTTCTCAGCTTGGTTTCTTTCCATTACTCTGTCCTCCAGATTGCTGATTCATTCTTCTGATTCCTCTAATCTACTATTTATTCCATCTAATGTTTTTTAAATTTCATTTATTATGTTCTTCATCTCCGATTGGTTCTTTTTTATCTCTATGTTAAGTTTGACTGATATCCTCCACTCTTTCCTCAAGTCCAGTGAGTATCTTTATTGTCATTAATTTGTATTCTTTATCAGGCATATTATTTATTTCCATTTCACTTAGGGCTCTTGCTGTGATTTTGTCCTATTCTTCCATTTGGGACATATTCCTTTGTCTCTTCATTTTTTCTAACCCTCCATGTCTGTTTCTATGTGTTAGGAAAGTCAACTATGTATCCTTTTCTTGAAAGTAGTGGTCTATGAAGAAGAAGTCCTTTCGTGCCCTGTAGTGCAATATCCCCTGTTTACCAGAACCCGGCATTTCAGGGATTTTGCCTACGTGTGTTGCATGCACTCTGCTGTTGTAGCTGAGTCACTTTTTCCTTCAGTCCAGTCATCTGTAGTGATTGTCTTTGCCTATCGTGGACAATGTCTGGTCCCTGTGGTGTTAGTGGACAAGTCTGGGGCTGCCATGGGCTTGAGTTTAGTCAGATCAGGCATTTGCCAAAGATGCAGTAGCACGTAACTACAGGGCACTTTTCCTGTGTTGCTGTATGAAAAGCTTTTGGTGGAAAGCAGGGCCAGCAGTCAGACCCAATGCCTGACCCCGGTCGACTGCTAGAGCCACAGTTGGACTGGTGTGTGTGGCTATCTTCCCTTTCTCCGCAACCCCCCCCCCCCAGCAGGAGTCACTTTGGAGTGATGCTGACCCCTACTGGGGCTACTTGCATACTTCCATGTTTACTGGATGGGGTGGATGCAGGAGAGCGCTGGAGTGGGGTGTGCGATGTTAGCTAGGTTTGGGCAGGTCTGCTATGGGCGGGGGCCGGGTTGGAGGGAGCAGATCCACAGAAGTGTGCGAGGGTGGGGACAATGTTAGCAAGGTAGGTAGGGAGTGTTTGTGCTGTGCTGATTTGTGTATCTAGGCTTGGGGCTGAGTGATGGAAATGGCACCTGCCAGCCACTTTGTTCTTAAGGAAGTCTCCCAAATATCCCTGTCCCTCCAGCAGGGGCCCTGAGATTAGCAAACAAATCTCCCTCCATCACCGCAGCTGTCTTTCAAATTGCTGCTTCTGTGCTGTATCTCAGTGGGGATGTTTGTTATGCTGTCTCTTTGAAGGCAGTTACTTAGTTTTCCATCACCCCTCAACTTTCTGAGATTCAAATGTGCTGATGTTTAAAGTTCCAGGTGTTAAGCCCGATTCATTGTAAGAAATTGAGAAGTTAAGCCCCTTTGGTTTTCAAAGCCAAATGTTATGGGGAATGATTAGCCCACTTCAGGTGTCCAGTGCTTGGGATTCCAGGGGTGTGGTCTGATCCTTTCCCCTCTCTGATCCTTCAGCATCTCTTCCTCCTGTGGTCGTGCACTTGGGTCAGTTTGCTCCCGATTGCATCTCTACCCTCTTTGATGTGGCCTCTTCTGTACATTTAGCTGCAGAGTCTATTGTGCCAGTCTTTGGGTTATTTTCTGGGTTATCTGCACTGATGTGGGTATTATCTAGGTGTATCTGTGGGTTGAGGTGAGCCCAGGATCCTCCTACCCCACCATCTTCCCCACAAGTCTGGACACACATTTTAAAGTGCCAGCACCATTTTTAGATCCAGGCAATGTGGTTTCCTTTCCTGAATCCTGTGCTTTAGACACATGTATTTCACAAGCATGGTAAATACACAAGGTTCTCCATCATTGGGATCCAGATCTTGGCTCTCATCTAGTACAACTTGTGATATTACATGTCTATTTTCAGGGCTAATACTGTTCAGGACCCAGAGAAATCTGTATCCACATATTTTGTCCATAGTACTTTTAAATAATAGACATTGGCATTCTGAATGCCCTGAAGGTCTGTGTGTTTTACCACTATGGACACTGGAGATAGATACTGCTTTGGTGTGAGAATGTGACTAGCAGAAATGTTTAGTAAAGAGAAGACAAATTGGGGTGCCTGGTGGCTCAGTTGGTTAAGCGGCTGACTCTTGGTTGGAGCTCAAGTCATGATCTCACAGTTTGTGAGTTTGAGACCCATGTTGGGCTCTGCACTGACAGCATAGAGCCCGCTTGGGATTCTTTCTCTCCCTCTCTCTCTGCCCCTCCCCCTTTCTCTCTCTCTCTCTCTCTCTCGAAAATGAATGAATAAACTTAAGAAAAGAAAAAAGAAGAAATAACAAAAAAGAGAGAAGACAAATTAATTAATTTTTGAATGCCTCCTCTCAGGTATCTTGAATGTAATAGAATCTCGTACAACAAAATACCATTTTTCAGCACTGCCAAGTGTCCATGTTATTTTAAATGTTGTATTTATTTATTGTATTTATTGTATTTATATGGGCCGAGATGTGACATGAATAAAATGAAATACTAATTCTATACACTGCCAACTAATATGGATACTAAATGCTAGAAAATTGTGCCAATTTGGGTTTTTCAGGAAGCGGACGTCAAAGGCAGAAGTACAAGGGATTTATCTGGAGGGAAATGTCTATTAAAGATAAAAGGAAAAGGGAGGAGGAGTGGGTCAAGAAAGCCTTCAGGCCGTAATGTAGGTCTGACACCCGTGAAAGAAGAGAGGAAAGGAAGTAAGTTTGGGTAGGAAGGGCCTGTGCCTTCAATACACTTCTGAGAAAGTTTTGACCAGCACAGTGGGGATGTCTGGTGCAAAGATTGCCTATAGGGGAGTCTTAGATTGAGCAGAAATGGCTAGCCTTCATCTTCTTTCCTTACAGCCTCTAACTGACAGCTCCCTTGGGATGGCACATCCTTGGCCACACACTGAGGCAAATCCTGAAGGTGTGGTGAGAGGCCATTGATAACGGCACACTTCTCGGCCATTTTTCTCTTTGAAGTGAGATCTGAGTGGCTCACCTCCACTGCTGGCAAAAATTATAATTTTATTTTTATAAAACAATGTAATGAGATTTAGTATTTCCAAAAATAACTTAAAATATCACTAATCATGCTATAACATGGATGAAATTTGAGGACGCTAACTGGAATAAACCGGTCACAAAAAGACAAATAGAGCATGATTTCACTTATATGAAGATCTAAAGTAATCAAACTCTTAGAAACAGAAAGTGGAATGGTATTTGCCAGGGACGGGGGGAAGGCAAAAAGGAACGTATTCAATGGGTGTAGAGTTTCAACTTTGCATGATGAGAAAGTTCTGGCGATCTGTTGCACAAGGTGCATATAGTTAATAATATCGTACAATACATTAAACAATGGTTGAGATGCAGGTGCCTGGGTGGCTCATTCGGTTAAGTGCCCAACTTGGCTCAGGTCGTGATCTTGCGATTCATGAGTTGGAACCCTGCATCAGGCTCTGTGCTGACAGCTTGGAGCCTGGAGCCTTCTTTGGATTCTTTGGATTCTGTGTCTCCCCCTCTCTGTCTGCTCCTCCCCCCCTCTCAAAAATAAATAAACATTTAAAGAAAAATTTTAAAGGGTTGGGATGGTAACATTTTATGTTACAATTTCTTTGATACAATAAATTCTTTTTAATAGTCATTCATTATAATTGTTGTATTGCTGTTTCATTTTCATAGAACATTTTGAAAGAAGTGTTTTCTTCTTTTACTGAGGTATGATTGAGATATAACACTGTATTAGTTTCAGGGGTGCAACATAATGATTCAATATTTGTATATATTGTGAATCGATCACCACAATAAGTCTAGTTAACATCCGTCACCACACATAGTTATAAATTGTTTTTCTTGTGATGAGAACCTTTAAGATCTACCAACTTAGGAACTTTCAAATAGGCAATACAGCATTGTTAACTGTAGTCACCATGCTGTACATTGCATTCCATAACTTACCTATAACTGGAGATTTGTGCCTTCTTTTCACCTCACCCATTACTCCCACCCATGCCTCTGGTAACCACCACTCTGTTCTTGGTATCTGTGGATTCAGTTTTCTTTTATTTTTTTAGATTCCGTGTGTTAGTGAGATCATATGGTACTTGGGTTTCTGTGACTTATTTCAGTTAACATAATACCCTCTAGGTCCATCCATATTGTCACAAATGGCAAGTTTTCTTTCTCTTTATGGCGGAGTATCACAGTTTCCTTATCTATTCATCCGTTGATGGATACTTAGGTTGCTCCCATGTCTTGGCTACGGTAAATAACGCTGCAGTGAAAATGGGGGTGCATATGTCTTTTTGAGTCGGGTTTTTATTTTCTTCAAATAAATACCCAGAAGCGGAAATGCTGGATCATATATGGTAGTTCTATTCTAACTGTGGAGGAACCTTCATACTGTTTTCCATCTTGGCTGCACCAGTTTACATTCCCACCAACAGTGCACAAGGGTTCCCTTTTCTCCACACCCTCACCAATATTTTTACTCTAGCCCTAGGCTCCACAAACATTAAGATCCACTGAGCTTCCATTTTATTCAAACATAAACCTCTCTCTCCTAAGTACAGCAATCTGACCCTAATAGCCTATTTTTGTGTGTCCAGTTTGTTGTTTCAGAAATCCGAGTCTCAACTATAACTTGTCCCAAATGATTTAAAACCGTGTGAGAACCCCTGCCACTGGCCCATGCTGGGTCACATGGACAGGGAGGAATGAGGTCTCAGGGGGCAGAGTGAGGAGACTGGTGTAGTATTTTATGTAAATGTTGCCAAGATTGAAACCAGCAGTGAAGAGTGGGTGTTATAAGGCAGGAAAAGTATCTTATCTTTAGAGGAAATTGAACAGTGAAATTAATTACAGCCCGTAACATATGAACATATCTAGACTTTTCATTTGTCTTAAAGGGAAAAATCGCATAACCGAACCATTCTTAAGAAAAAGTTTTAAGATGTCGAACACAACAGAGGCGTACATTCAGAAATATTAACTGGAAACTTTGAACTCATTCTTAAGATTTTCATTAAATCAGACCCACTTAGTGTTAAGCTGTTTTAAATTGGCTAAAGGCTGGGTGGGAGGTGTGTGGAGAAATTGCAGAATTGCATATATGGGAGCAAATTAGTCATGTCCTGGAAGTGCTATTATTAGGGGCGTTGAACTATTATGTTATTGTGTGAATGGATACAAAATAACGGACACAGATGGGCAGTATCCAAATGACAACACTTGTAAGCTGTTTGGCTTTGGAATAGTCACTTAACTACTCTGTGCCTCAGAGATGGTTCCTCATCCATAGCAAGGAGAGATGATGATCCTGTAGTCTGCCCTTATCGGCGGTTTTGATTTTTTGCCGTTTCAGTGACTTGCAGTCATTTGTGGTCCAGAAGCCGATGGTCCTTTCTGATGAATCGTCAGAAGGTCAGGAGTAGCCTCAGAAAGTCACAGTGCCTACGTTGTTCACCTCACTTCATCTTATCAGGTAGGCATTTTATCATCTCATATTATCACAAGAAGAAGGGTGAGTACAATGAGCTATTGGGTGGGGAGAGACCACATTCATAGAACTTATTAAGTATATTGTTATAATTGTTCTACTTTATTTTTAGTTATTGTCATTAATCTGTAACTGTGCCTAAATTGTAAATTCAACTTTATCACAGGTGTATGTATATGACAAAACATTGTATATCCAGGGTTCAGTACTATCTGTGGTTTTAGGCATCCACTGGCAGTCTTAGAATGTACTTCCTGTGGATAAGAGGGAGTTTCTCATGGTTCATATCTTATTAGACTCCTGTGCTGATTAAATGAGACGATGCATGTGAATAAAATACTAGAACAGGGCTTGGCACATATTAAGCATTCAATAAATATTATTTATACTTATCGTTTCTTTGTACATGTGTATTTGCTCCCCTCTACGGATTGATTACACATCTAAGCTTAGCTGCTACCTCGCAAAATGTGTTCGTTAGGAGAGTATTGAGTGGACTAGTTTAAGCTCATCACCACTACAAATAAAAATAAAAGTGTTCAAAGATCCTGTGATAATGACGGTACACATCATCCTTGAACCAAAAGACTAGCATTACATTAGGGTGGATAGTCGATTTTAAATCCCCATCATAAATTTACCATTCAGGTTTCAAAATGATTCTTTGGAAGGACATAAAAACTGTTGTTTATTTTCATGCATGCTCTTGAAATATACTATAGATGCTTTGAAAAAGGAGGAGACCAAGTAGGGGACAAGAGTTCTTAGATGACTGTGAGATTTAAGATGTTACTCACCAAAGAGTTTTGATCCTTTTCTTTCCATATTTCAACATTGTGTCCCATAGGTTTCAGTGATGACATCCCAAGTTGGTTGAGTGGCTGATGAGAAAAGCAAGCAGTTCTGCCTGGCACTTCAGAGCCTTTTCTCTGCTAGTGTCCACTATTCACCCCAATGCCCAAAGAGCCATGGGACCAGAACCCTCCCCCACACCCCTTGGCAATTCCAAATTGGAATATGGGAATTTGAGGGCCTTGAAAATAACTTGAAGTTATTAAATGGAATTCTATATGACCTGTTTAGATTTGCTAGGATTTTTTTCTTACTTTCTGACCAGCCTCCCTATGTATTAGAAGCCAGAATCTCTCCTATTGCCCCCCAGGAGCCAACTCTGAACATTCTTCTTCCCTGAGAAGCAGACCTAGGAAAACGAGTCCTACGGTATCCAGTTCCATTCCTCGCCTGCTTCTCAGCCTTGAGTTCCAATTCCGTGTGTGAAGAAAAATTCTCTCCTTGACACTGGGCATTTCAAGGGAGAGGGAGCTCGCCAGCAGGGAATGGCCTTGCTTATTAGGTCTTAAGATGACCCCTCTCTCCTAAAAGACAGCTGGGAGGGGTTTTGACACAAAGGTTCTGAAGACAAAACCATCCACCCCCTAACTGCGTGCAAAGTGGCAGGTGTGCCATCTAGAGGTACACACGATGACTGCCACCACGATGCAGGCCACAGCCCTCGAAGTGGACTCCTTAAGTCTCCAGATTCAGCACCCCAGGTTCCTTCCACGTGCTTGTTCATCAGGCCTTTGGATCTCCTTCTTTTGTTTAAAATTCTCATATTACTTTTGGGCCACTTGCCTCTGAAAGTGAGGCCCCTGAAATGAAATATTTGACCCCAGGTGTGGTGTGACAGGGCCAGGTAGTTAAGGGATAACCAGGGAAGGAGGTTCTTTCTGCTAGCTTCTGGAGAAAACCTGGGCTATACTCAGCAAATACTTGTGTCTAGTCTTAGGATGGTTAAGGTGTCCAAGCTGTCATTTTAATGTTTCCTGCTTTGAAGTTCCAGGGACAATCTCATGTCACCTTGCTCTTACCCTCTGATAATAGTTAAAAGGCTTCTCTATCTCGCCCCAAACATCCAAAGCCTCTGGGCCAGTAGACTTTTTTTTTTCATCTGTTGGCGATGGTTGGTCAAACTTATGTAGCCAGTTTGTGTAATGAGCTGCCCTCAAACACCACGTAGGATTTTCTTTTCTGGCCCTGCGGACATCTTGGGCAAATGACATGCGCTTCTGGTCTCTTTCAGTTGTCAAAAGAGTGCTGTTTTCAGGTATTAAAAACTGCTATCTTGACTAAGTCGAAGTTTTACATCATCTCCCCACCTCCACCTTCCGTGCTCAGCCCGGGGCTGACCTGAGGCCCCACAGACCAGCGCGGGGGAGGGTCTGTCCATCCACTTCTCTGCTCCACACCTCAGCCTCCCACACGGTTTAATTGTGCAAGAGGATGGTGGGAGGAGAACGGCCTGCCTTTGAACTTAGCTGGAGCTGCACACAGGCCTCTCCTAGAGAGCAGATACCCTTTGTTATGGAGAGGTCCGAATGCTGGGCTTTCTCTCCTGAGGACTTTCTCTGGACTCCTCTCCCCTTTCCATCCAATTACACGATTTCCCCCCTCAAGTACAGTTCTCTCTGATTGCTTACGAATCCCCCTCCGGTCCTTGCCTGGCTCTCCTCGTCCCAACGGGCATCCTTTGGGGACCCCATGAAGATGATGACAGTGTGATGAGCCTGTGTGACGTCAGTTTGGAAAACGAGCGCCCCTGTCCACAGCTGTACAAGTGCCGCTTGCTGCCACCACCCTTCTCTTCCCGGCGCTGGCTCACGCCTTTCAGAAGAGAGTCAGTTCCGGTTTTTATGTTCTTCAAACCCTGGGGGACGCGGGTCAAGCTTTCTCACTCTGCTTTCACAGCACTCTTTTCACTGGCCACTCCCTCCCCCCAGAACCTTTAATTGCAGGCTGGCTGCTCCTTCAGTAAAGCCCCCTGTGATCCATCCCCTTGATAGTGATTCTCCACTGAGCTGCACTCCTAGTACTTTTGTAATTTGCTGCTTGCATGATGACCTTCAGAAAAGTTTATTTAAACACCTAGCAATTACTCTTGCGTTGACAGTGACACCTCATCTTAGCTCCAAGGTGCTTAGCTGTAAGCTCTGATGGGCTCAGGAGTACACGCTCGCACCCAGGGAGCTTCTCCCCCTGCCCCACGCCTGACGCAGGGTTCCTTGAAAGCAGTGGTGAGCCCCCTAGTGTGACCTGCGGGTTCACTTGCAATCACCAATGACCAAAATAAGGAGGCCACAGGCCCTGAAGGCTCTAACAGAGGAATTAGGGGTTTTCACCGCTTCAGGCTGCATGTGAAAGAGCTCCTGGCAGCTAAGAGACTTGTAATTTGATCATGAAAATAGTGGGGTGTCTGTTCCTGTTGTGTAACTTCATACTTGTTGAACAGGTTTTTATAAACCGAGATATATATGAGCCGTTTTGTTGAAATGGAGAAGAGCCAGTTGGACTGCAGAGGAAGCCAGGTGCCTAAAGGGCACTCCAACCCCTCAAATGGAAATGTGTAGATACATTTTTGCCTGTTGCTTAAATGCTAGACTTAGGATACTGACAAATGCCTGGGACCTTTTGCATCTTGCCTCATTAATCACTCCCTCAAAGAATGTGTCTTACCCCATAGAAACGAAAACTTCCCTTTTGGGAGATGATTCTGTATTTCTAGGTAATTCTAGCGATTGTTCTGTAAACCCCAGAGCCCACCCTGGCTATTCTGGGTGCAATTCTGGGACCTTGCTTTGGCTGAAAAGCTCTCCCTTAACCTAGAGCAACTCTTTTTCTTTCATCGGATGACCTTGAAAATCAAGCCACTTCCTTGTCTTTGGGTGTTTCTTTTTAAAGCGAGAAAGACTGTTAGAGAAGGTGACCTTCTGATTCAGCTCTTCATGCTTTAACATGAGGCATAACAGCTGTGTTCTGCGGAATAAGCAACTTTCTCAAACAATGACCCTTATTCATCATTAAGGTTTTCACAGGGAGGTAAAAATTACCACTTAAAGTTAAAAATAGGTTAGCCAAACTTGCAGACCACTCATTTTAGTGCATTGTATTACTGTGCAGTCCAGAAAGTAGAAAGACACGGTCTAAATGGCTTATAAGAATTTGCTTGCAGGTTGAAGATTTTCTGATGAGTTACAAAATGGATTCCACTCACAGGGGGAAATCTATCTTGTAATCCAGGAGGCATTGTTGTTGTTGTTGTTGTTGTTGTTGTTGTTGTTTTAATGCATGTGTATCTTATGCACAATAGTTTTGACATTTTATCAGCATACAATTAAAATCCCTTTGTCTAAGATTCTGGCTCTAAATTCTTGAACAGACAGAAGCCCAGAATGAACTGTATTATACATTTCAGAAAGAAGAAATTAATTTGACATCTGGTACAGCTCCGTCCCCAGGAGGGTGTGAGCAGTGCTGTGCTGCACTCTGTCGGGCTGCTGCAGAAACATACAGTGTGCATTTTGTTTGTCTGCCAAGAGAGTCTTCCCAAGGAAATGTCTCCAATCGCTTCCCTGGGAATAATCTGGCTGTTTATTCAACACAGAGACCCTTCTTTTCACAGAAGAACAAGAGAAACACAATAAGCTAAGCAATAGAGTAGAAAATGAAATGTTAAAACTCTTTTGGTGGGTGGTGAATGTCTGTTACCCGCCCCCCCCCCCATTTCATATGTTGAAGCCCTAATCCCCAGTGTGATGGTATTTGGAGTGGGATCTTTAGGAGGTAACGAGGTCATGAGGGTGTAGCCCGTGTGAATGGGATTAGTGCCTTATAAAAGAAATGCTTTTTTCTGCATCTATTGAGGTGATCGTATGATTTTTATTCTCAGTTCTGTTAATGTGGTGTATCACACTTATTGATTTGTGTATGTTCAGCCATCATTGCTTCCCAGGGATAAATCTCACTTAATCACGGTATGTGATCCACTTACTATGCTGTTGTTGAAATTGGTTTGCTAGTGTTTTGTGGAGGATTTTTACATTTGGCTGGCACTTTGATCTTGGCACTTTCTGGCATCCATTACTGTTAAGAACTAAATGTAATCTAGTTCTGACCATTGAATGATGTAAGTAGGCGAGGGGAAAGATTTTCCTCCCTAATAAGAGCAAAAGCTGCAGGAGAAGAAAGTTACATGTGTCTGCTCACCCCTCCCTGCTTACAGAGTTGTTTGGTGAGGTTGTGCTGCCTAGAACCTGGCAGACATCTTGGCAACCATCAGGTGTTAATTCTGTGAATGAAACCGCTGATCTGCTGGCCATCCCTGGAGAGGCCTAGCTCTGAGCTTCTTGTTCCTTGTGGTTTAAGCTTCTGTGGTTGAATATTCTGTTACTTAGAGCTGAATGATTTTTAGCTGTGACAGATGGTTTCCAGTTTGGACAGGAGGTAATGCTTCTCACACCACTGCATGGAGGAGTGTTAGAACTGGCCATCCTGCCTTCTATTGGTTCCCTTGGTTAGTGCTTTGATTGCTCAGTGACCTGGGAGCCCTAATGATTATGTGTCAGTAAGCCTTGTGATGTGTAAAAGCAGACTATATGTCTAGCCTAAAGCTGGCCTCTAAAAGTGTGGTTTGGAGCCACCTGCCCGGCTCAATCAGCAGAGCATGCAACTCTTGATCTTGGGGTTGTGAGTTTGAGCCCAATATTAGGTATAGAGATTACTTAAGAATAAAACCTTTAAGGGACACCTAAATGGCTCAGTTGCATTTGGCTGGCAAATCAACTTCAGATCAGAACCATGATCTTGTGGTTCATGAGTTTGAACCCCACATTGGGCTCTGTGCTGACAGCTCAGAGCCTGGAGCCTGCTTCAGATTCTGTCTCCTTCTCTCTGCCCACCCCCCTGCTCACACTCTCTCTCTCTCAAATAAATAAACATTAAAAAAAAAGAAAATCTTTAAAAATAAAAAATAAAAGTATGCTTTGAATGACCCCAAAATTGTCTACTCAGCAGATAAAGTTCCTTATAGCCTCCTTCCAGATCTGAAATTCTATTGGTAGGGATTATTTTCCTCAGAGTCTTTAAGAGCTCTTTATTAAATTACATATTTTCTTGAGCAGAGGCTAGCATCCTATAGTCTTACCAACTCACATATCAACTGAGATGGAGAAGTATAAGATGGGGACAAAATAAACAGAATCTTAGGATCTGTGAGTTGGTAGGGATCTTTGAGATCACCTAGCCTCATACCTTTATTTTGTAGATGAAAGATACTGTAGATCAGAGAGATTCAGTGTTTTACGCAGATAATGTCCACCTTCGAGCCAGAACCTTGGTTCTCAGACTTCCCAGCCCAGTGACTTTGATACTCAGTTGCCATGCCCAGAATAAGTATTTTAACCTTCTGCCTGGTGAAGCCTTGTTGTAATTTCTCTATCTGGGTCTGGAAACCATGGGCTTGAAGTTGCATTTGAATAGTAAATATACTTTTTGCAATGACAGAAGTGAACAGCACCAAGGGAGGAACTGATGGCTATTGGAAGGAACAGACACATGACCACTGGCCTCAGGATCTGGCTGAGGTCTAAGCCTGCTTTTGCCTTCTATCTGTTGGAAAGGACAATTTCTTCTCTCTGCCTTCCCACCTCTATTCTTACTTACCCTATACAGGCTATGTAGGCTAAATACATAATTGTCTTTAATAAACAACCCCTTTAACATTTTGATGCTTGTTAGTTTATTTAACAAATGTCACTGCATGGCACATTTACCATAGCATCACATTCTTTAAAGAAATACATTTCTAATAAGATAAAAACAGAGAGGGAGGCAAACCATAAGAGACTCTTAAATACAGAGATCAAACTGAGGGTTTTTGGAGGGGTGTTGGGTAGGGGGATGGGCTAAATGGGTGATGGGCATAAAGGAGGGCACTTGTTGGGATGAGCCCTGGGTATTGTATGTAAATTATGAGTCACAAAATTCTACTCCTGAGACTATGTTATTACACTATATGTCAACTAACTTGGATTTAAATTTTTAAAAAAGAAAAAGAAAAACCCATTTCTGAGGTAATGTTTCAGAGACTTTATTTCTGTGGGATCTTCAGATAAAAGTATTTCTTAAAATTTAGGTTAAATTATTTAGACATAGTCCTATGTTTTTATCAGGCATTTAAGGATCCATAAAGAAATGCATCATTTAAAGAAAATCTAACTTTTTATTAAAAAAGCAAGAATTTGTTCGAATGTCGGCAGGAATCAGTCACTGCCTTAGACATGCTGTTTTTAAATATGTTCTTTCAAAAGAACCACACTTGTGGTGGCTTTTGTTGTTTATTTTTGCAGAGAGACCTATACAGTTCTATTCCAAACATTCCTCAGAAAGTCAATCTTGGAATGGTTTCTGTGCTCTTTTGCCCTCTGCTGGCTAAATTGAGACCTTCCTAAAAAACATGTCAATTAGGGGGCACCTGGGTGGCGCAGTCGGTTAAGCGTCCGACTTCAGCCAGGTCACGATCTCGCGGTCCGTGAGTTCGAGCCCCGCGTCAGGCTCTGGGCTGATGGCTCAGAGCCTGGAGCCTGTTTCCGATTCTGTGTCTCCCTCTCTCTCTGCCCCTCCCCCGTTCATGCTCTGTCTCTCTCTGTCCCAAAAATAAATAAACGTTGAAAAAAAAAAATTAAAAAAAAAAAAAACATGTCAATTAGGTATCTGCTGGTCACGGAGGTACATCCTCTGTCCTGCTCATTCCTAGGTTTATGTGGCAAAAGCCCCTAACAATCCTTATGCCAGAGATAAAAATCCAGCTTTAGACTGCTGCTTTTTATCAAGATATCCATGACCAGATGGCTGCAGCTACGAGATCTGTCCATTCTCAAGCATCTTTTTGTATTTATCCACAGCAATCTGTGATCAGCACCTTATTAAATACTGTTCTCTTTCTGAACTGCTGCTACTGCATAATTTAGTCGATGGATCAGTTTGTAAATATAAATAAGCTGTATCATTCTGTCTTGCTTATTAATTGCTTGGTGTTTGTCTTGTTTTCTCAGGGTGACTTTGAGTCTCTAGGCCTTCAACCCCATCAGATGGATTCCAAAGAGGCCTCAGTCATGGCAACCAAGTCCTCACCTAGACTTTAATAGGAATGACGAGGGGGCCTTCGTTCTTGCTGTGAAACTGGCATTCCCAGGCATCCTCCAGTCCACCTGCCGTGGCCAGGATGGAGCACACACCTCTGAGTAAGGTCCACCCTTCCCTTGTGGGCCCAGTGGAGGAGAGCAAACCAGCTCATGGTCTTAGACCTGTACCTGCCGCTCTTCTGCGGGCGGTGACCCCGGGCTGGTGTTATTTAGGTCCTGCTACCATGGAGACCCCACTGCCCTGCCTCCTCGCCCATGTAATTCTCACCAGTCTGGGCTTCTGGGGTGGGCCACTGAGTGACTGCTGCCCTTGGATTTCTACTATCCCATTTACATCTAAATGGAAGTCTGCTTCCCTCCCCCCCCCCCCCCTTATTAATCTGTATCCCTACCCTCCACCCTCTTCCCACAGAGGAAGGATGTATGAAAGATTTGAATTTGGTGGCTGGCATTTTTATCCTAAGGGAAAACTGCAAAAGTTCTCTTCTGATTTTTTGTTTTGTTCCGATTTGTTTTCTCCATGAGGTACAAGAAGGACAATCAGCTGAATGAGGGTGGGGGTGGAGAAGGGAGAGGGTGTGAATAGCTGTCTGGGGGAGCTGGAGGCGGAAGGACAGGGCAGCGTGACTGGCTAGGAATGAGAAGGCACCACTTGAGGTCTGTGGTAATAAATTTAACGCAAGACCAGTCAGCATGATCATGGGTTTTTCTGCAGTCACGTTCAGCTGCATCCTGTTGTGGTTTTACCAAAGGAATGCAAAGAAATGTGCAAAACAGATAGGAAGAAAACTTTAAAGCACTCTGTGAAACACAAATAGAGACAAACAAATAAGAAGACATCCCGCCTTCTTGGCTTAGACACTGTAGCATCAGGGAGATGCCAATTCTCCCCAAGTTGATATATACATTTACTGTGATCACATTAAAAGTGGCCTTTTTTCTCCCCAGAGTCAAAAAAGTTTCCAAAGTACTTTTCCTGAAAAGGAGGCACAATGGACAAAAAAATATGAACAGGTGGTTAAAATTAAAAAACAGTTTGAAAAGGAAATGGCCTGTAACTATCTGAAAAGCTACTCCGTCTTGCTTATATTAACAGGAAAATGAATTTTAAAAGTATTTAAAACTGTTACTACTCACTGATGTAGCCACAACACTCCTGGCTGGCATAGCATACTGTGTAAACTTGTCTAATCGCTACCTTGTAACACCTGAAACTAATGTAACATTGTCAATTATACCAAAAAAAAAAAGTTCTGTTCACCTCTCTGATCAACAAAACTCAAAATGTTTGCTGATACCCTCTGTCGGTGAGGATGTTGACAGTCGCTGTCATAATTGTTGGGAGAGCAAAATGGTGCAGTCTCTAGAGAGGATAATCTGGAATTAACTAATAAAAGCTACATTTGATTCACCTGTTGACTTAGCAATTCTACTTTCAAGAATCTCTAGAAATTAGAAACACTATGTGCAGGGAGTTTTTCATTGTGACATTACTTAAAATCGCAAAAGATTAAAAACAATCCAAACATCCATCAATAGGGAACTTATTACATAAAGCAAAATAGAAAACAGAGCAGCTGTTGAAAAAAGCTTTAAAAAGAAACAGCTCTCTAAAAACAAGATTCAGAACAAAAGACTAGATGAAAGATAAAGATCGGATACTGTCTTTTGTGTAATAAAGGAGGAGAAATAAGAATGTTTGCTTATTTCTGCCAAAAACAGCTCTTGGAAGGATAAGTAAAAAAATTAGTAAAAATGGTTTTCTAGATGAAGCAGGAAAAAGGCCTGTGTAGATGGAGATGGAGGGGACACTTCTTTAAATACAGTGAACAGTGGAGACATTTTATAAATTTAAAAAATCATAATAAAACTAGGGGCGCCTGGGTGGCTCAGTCCGTTAAGCGTCTGACTCTTGATTTCAGCTCAGGTCAAGATCTCAAGGTTTGCGAGTCTAAGCCCTGCGTCAGGCTCTGTGTTGACAGCTCGGATTATGTGTCTCCCTGTCTCTCTGCCCTTCCCCTGCTCTCTCTCTATCTCTCTCAAAATAAATAAATAAACATTAAAAAATTATTTAAAAATCATAATACAATGAAATTTAAAGGAAAATAAAAGCAAACCCTAATACTGGAAACACATGAATTTAAAATGAAGAGCAGACTGAGGGACCCCATGCCTCTTCTTCTTAGCCCTCTGTATATGAGCTTCCTCAGTAAAGACCGAACTTCATAACCAAATGATGGGACTCTGGAATTTGCACAACTTGTCTCAGTTACGATTATTGTCTCAACATAATTTTCCCACTGAACAGCCAGTTCTACAGGACAGGGATCTTTATCCATTCTATATAGTGTCTGGCACATAGTAAGTGCTCAATAAATATTGGTTGACTGAATGAAACTCTTTGTGGGCAGGGAAGCCGTTTATGTGCTTATTAATTTATGTGCTTATTAATTTATGTGCTTATCAATGCCCCAGATCTTGTACAGGGACGGCTAACGCAGGGATTGCTTAATACATATTTTTATTCAAGTCCAAATGTTTTTAGCAGAACTACAACTACCTTTCTGTCCCCACTGTCATTTATTTATGTCTGGCCAATAGTCCTGAACAGTGCTGCCATGACTTTATCTGCAGCTGGAAGTCCCTAGAAGCCAAGACACTGCCCAGGCTCACGCTGTGTTGAAAGTGGCCCAAACCGTCAAAGATTTACTCTCCTTTATCTTTCGGTATGCTCCCAGCTGAGCTGCTTTGTAGATGTTTCAGAGCTCTCTCTCTGTTTCTTTCTAGTCTGAGGACAGTGACAAACAGCGATATTTTGGATTCATGTAGAAATCAACCTGCCTTTGAAAATGGCTATATCCAGATGAAGAGATTTCTTTCAGTAGGTCTGATTTAAGAATAAACTGGATAGATATGACTACGAAAAGCATCAGCCTTCCTACATCCCTCTCTGTGCATTTCCTTCTCTCCGTAAGATCCACTAAAAGGCTTCAGTTGGGAATCCACTTCTTTTTTTTTAATTTTTTTTTTAACGTTTATTTATTTTTGAGACAGAGAGACAGAGCATGAGCAGGGGAGGGTCAGAGAGAGAGGGAGACACAGAATCTGAGACGGGCTTCAGGCTCCTAGCTGTCAGCACAGAGCCTGATGCGGGGCTTGAACTCACAGACCGTGAGATCATGATCTGAGCCGAAGTCGGCCGCTTAACGGACTGAGCCACCCAGGCGCCCCAGGAATCCACTTCTTAAAAGGTTTTGCCCTGAGAGTGAGACATGTAGATTTGAATCCTCACGCAGGCAAAGTATTAACTCACCTAGTCCTAGAAAGGATTCGGTTCCCACAAGTTCAGCAACACCTATATTTCAGAGTTGTTGGAAACACTCGCAAATATGTGTGTCACACTCTTGGCAAACCCTAGTTCTTCATTGAAGGGTGCTATTAATAAAAATAGGCTTCCTCGTCCTACTGAAAACTGTAGGGAAAAGAATTTGGAAGGAAATCTATGAAAATGTGGACTGTTATTGCCATGGGGTGGTGAGGGTTTTATGCTTTTTATCTTGGTGATTTAAACTTTCCTGGATTTTCCGTGTCTTGTAAAATCATTATACAATAGTTTTATGATCAGAAAACATTAACAAAAACAAGTTGTATGACTGTTAATAGTTAAAAAAAAATTGTCAGTTCTCCTTCCTTGATTCTGTGCTGTTTCTCAATAATACCTCACAACAAAAGTCAAAGTAAATAAAACGAGTTGTATCAGTTCATTTCATTAACAACCAGGAGAGTTAATACAAACACACAGACCCAGGGCCTGAAAAAAAATTTAGTCTGCAAACAAATTTGAGTAAGAATGAAAACTGAGGACTTGGTCTTTAGCACAAATGTTGAAGTCAGAACTTTTAGGACCTGGTGAGCAGGTGGCAACACTTTTAGAGTGTTGACCAATAAGAACAATCTGGAGGTCAGTGAATGGCTCAACAGAGTGCCCTGTGTGTGAAGCAGAGAGAGCAGAGCAGGGGGTGTGTATTTCCTAACACGAGAGCCATCCTTTCTCTGCTGGGAAGGCATCCTCTCTGATAGCCTTTCTGGAGAGTCAGGCATAGAGGAGTGAGGCAGGAAGCACTCACCCATGCCACAGCCACCCTTGGTGATCAGTGTGGATTGGAGTAAGATGTCACCGCCAGGTTGTACCTGCCCCCCACGATGGAATGGCTACATTTGCATCACCTGACGGGTGTGGTGGGGGGGGGGACAGGCGATAGTTCTCAGAGATTGAAACCCAAGAGGGAAGGAAATGGTAGAGTTGGTGGTTAGTACTCTTAGGACCTGGCAGCCACTCCCACCTCCTGTCACTTGCAGGGACTGTGGTCAGGGTTGCAAGAGAAGTGGGGACAGAGGAGGCATTTGTGACCGCTCAGTCCTTGTGTATCAGACTTCTAACCATTCCTTCTAACCACCTGGCATTTCACAACTGAGAAAATAGGAAGTGGGGATTTAGGAGGAAACATGGGGGCTGGGAGCAGTATACCGAAGACTTGGAAGGGCAGGGACTTTTGCCAATACAGATTATTCAGTAACAAAGATGCTGAAATACATTTCCCATGTGGATTTTTTTTTTTAGAGTGTTGTTGACCAGTTCTGTAACTCAGGACACCTGCAGACTGTTGTGACACTCTGAAGCCTGAAAATCAGAACAAACCATTCATCTCACACTCCTACAGCACAGAGCAAGGGTCAGTTACCAAAATTGATGCTTTGTATCAGGAGAACTTATAACAGAGAATGGATGGCAAGCCATCTTTACAACTCTGGCAGCACCCTTAGATTGTACAGATAAGATTAGGAAATTGACAAAGTAGTTGTGTTCCTCTGTCTTCTGGAAAACATCTCTAATTGTTTTCTTTGGCTTCATTTTCATCCATTTCTACTATGAGCACGTTTTTTATTTGCTTCCTCCTCCCTCTCACTTAACTCTTATAAAAGAAAAACTTGAATGGTGTTTTCAGGAAGAGAGCACCTCTCTCTGCTCAGGGAATCCCCTGATTCACAGGTGGAAATTCCCAGGTATCAGTAAGAGCACCTGCCCATTTGGCTGTGGCTCAAGAACTGAAGCCAGGAGGCTTGTGCCCAGAGAAGGAAAATAACCAGTTTGATCAGTGGGCAAGAGATGAGAGCCTAAATTGGGCGAGACAAAGAAAAGGTCAGGTGCAGGTGGGTCAGGAGATCAGAGTGGACGAGTAGGCCCTGGAATGCTCCCCTGGGAGGCCAGCCAGGAGAGCTGTCAGTCCCCTGCAACCCCCGCCCCGCCCCTGGGTGGGATGATTCAGCATTCCCTATTATTACTAATAAGGCCAACCCCAGAGGCCCAGCAAGGCTGACTCCTGTTAAAACCGGACTGTTCTCCTTCTGGCTTCTGGTTCATTCTATGTCTACATAGCAATAGGGCATTCCAGGAGGGATGTGTAATTCATCCCAGTATTTAATGCTCTTTTATTACTTTTTTTTTTTTTTTTAACTTGGGGCAACAGCCTGAACTGGTCAGGCTTTGGGCTGATGCCAGCTACTTTATCTGGGTACATCCTCACGTAATAACAAGTAACCCTTTTTGGTGATGGCTAGGTGCTGACATTGTGCGAACTTTACATAGACATCCTTTTTAATTCTCAGAAGCAAGCCACAGGTAGGTATTATCTTCATTTGCAGATGAGAAAACAGAGGCTCAGGTATGTTTATTAAATTGCTGAGGACCGAGAGTGTAACTCAAGCCTTTTCACTTAGGAGTCCATGTATCCTCTTAACCTGTACCCTCTACTGCCTGGCAGAGATTAGAAATGGCCCACTGAGTTTAAAGGAAAGTCAGAAGGTGATCATATGTGGGAGAACTTGAAGAGAATTGAAAGCAAACAGTGGGCCAAGAATGTGATGAGAAGGGAAGGACAGAAGGAGGGAAGCCTATGCAGCTGGTGGAAAGTCAAGGTGGTAAAACCACTGGCTCTTTGTGGCCACTTAAGGTCCTACCTAAAGGCTTGCTTACCTATTAACATCTGTTCAAGATGGACTTGCTTTGTTATCTCCGTTTTCTATGTAGATGCGAATACAGATTTATTATCTACATTTGTATTGTTTTAGCTGCCAGAGGATAGGTGTATATTCAATGTGACTCTGTGTCACGTGCACACGTGTCATACTGTTGCCCCATCTCCTACCCTCTCTGAAAATTTCATACGGCAGTAACTGGGTCGGGCAGCAAACGATGGGCATTGTCTTCAGAAGGTTATTTTTGAAATGTGCATGTCGTGCTCAAAGTCACATTCCATGAAGGCAAGGATTATGTCTTGTCCACCTCTATATCCTTAGCTGTGAGAATGTAGAGGGTAATCGGTCTGATTTGAATTAAGAATATTAACTCAGTGAAATAAAGAGGTGAGCAGGAGGCACAGTGTCCCTTGAAATCTTTGTTGAAACTCTTGTCTAGGTGATTCATTGACTTTGCAAAGTAGAAAATGGGACTGGGTCATGTTTTAGGGGATGTGGTTAGGTAGGATTAGAGACAGGAAAGTCTGGGGCTTGGGACTCTGTAGTGGGAGAGCTGGTGAACTGGTGGCTAGTGTCCACTTCCCACCTGCCTTCCTTCCACTTCAGTGTCCATGTCTCTGTCCCGGCCTCTCATCCTTCCCTCAGCTTCTGACTTAGCATGGCGGCCATCGCTAGGTGTATGGCTTCTCCAGCATCTTTGATCTTTACTTCTACCACCACCTTCAAACAAGCACAGGTATTCCTCCTCCAAGAAAAACAAAAACAAAATCTCGTTTGACTCTCACGTCCTCTCTCATCACCCTATTTCTCTACTTCCATTTTACTGTTACCCTTGAATAAATGGTCTGCACTTTTTCTCTTCGTTTGCCCAGTGCCCAGTAACTCTTAGTTCCTTGAAATCTGGCTTCTGCTTGTACTGCTTTACTAAAACATTCTCTTTTTCTCTGTTTTGTAGAAAGCAAACAGAACAGGACACTTTCCATCTGGCCACCCGTTGTCCCTGATATTCCTTTCTCCTTTTTTCCTTTTATGAATAAAACTCCCCAGAGTTTTAGCTGGGCATGTATTTTTTCCATTTTTTAAAAATTTAAATCCAAGTTAGTTAACCTATAGTGTAATAATGATTTCAGGAATAGAATTTAGTGATTCATCACTTACATGTAACACCCAGTGCTCATCCCAACAAGGGGCCTCCTTACTGCCCATCAACTATTTGGCCCATCCTCCCACCCAACACCCCTCCAGCAACCCTCAGTCTGTTCTCTGTATTTAAGAGTCTCTTATGGTTTGTCTCCCTCTCTGTCTTTATCTTATTTTTGCTTCCCTTCCTCTTTGTTCACCTGTTTTGTTTCTTAAATTCGACATATGAGTGAAATCATATATTTGTCTTTCTCAGACTGACTTATTTTGCTTAGCATAATACACCCTAGTTCCATCCATGTGGTTGTAAATGGCAAGATTTCATTCTTTTTGATCTTCGCTGGGGATATCAATGCCCAGCTGGAGACTGCATTTCCCCATCTCCCTTGCAGCCCGATATGGATATTTGGCCAGGAGCTGGGGGCAACTTACTGCTTTTTAAAAAAAAATTTTTTTTTTAATGTTTATTTATTTTTGACAGAGAGGGAGAGAGACAGAGCATGAGCGGGGCAGGGGCAGAGAGAGAGGGAGACACAGAATCCGAAGAAGGCTCCGGGCTCTGAGCTGTCAGCACAAAACCCAACAAGGGGCTTGAACTCACAGACTGCGAGATCATGACCTGAGCAGAAGTCAGACGCTCAACTGACTGAGCCACCCAGGCACCCTGAAGCTTATTGCTTTGTCCTGTCCTTCCTCTTTCGTTCTCACTGTTGACTAGAAGCAGCCTTGGAAACTGGCAGTCAAGAGGCAGGGCTGGCATGCTGAGGACTGCAGTGCTGTTCCACCAGCCCTGCATTGATCACCTGTGCATCTCTACGTGAGAGAGAAATAAACTTGTACTGTATTTTAATCATTTTATTTTGGGGTCTCTTTGTTTTAAGCAGCTTAGCATGTACCCTAATAAGCTTCTTTATTATTTCAATAGTACACATTCCCTGTAAAAACTATAACTTAATGATAAATAGAAGATGACACAACTCCTGTTAATCCTTATACTTTTCTGATATAGCTGATGCTTAACTGCCTTCTTTTCTTTCTCTTACCTACAGTAATGGGCATAGCCCAGAACTAAATTCTCTATTCTCTTGTCTCTCTCTACTTTGTCTACAGAGAATGACTCATCTAGTGATTGATTCAGTCATTAATTTGTTCACTTGAAAATAATCTAGTGGGGCATCTGGGTGATTCAGTCAGTTAGCATCTGACTCTTGATCTCAGCTCGTTCTTGATCTTAGGGTCATGAGTTCAAGCCCCACTTGGGGCTCCACCCTGGGCATGAAGTCTACTTAAAAAAAAAATCGAGTGAGAACCAAATTCTGCTGAGTGCTAGAGATATGAAAATGAGTTAGACCTGGCCCCTACCCCCAAGTACAAGTCCTCTTAACATAGTGTGCTGAGTACCTTGAGGTGGGTGGAAAAGAGGAAGATGAGGAAGGGAGGTATTTCCAAGCTAAGAGCTCAGCCAGGAACCAAAGTCTCAATGCGAACACTTTCAAGGTGTTTACAAGGAAATAGAGGCAATATGTTGTTGATACTCTGAAGAACCAAGGGTGGAGAGGTACAAAGATGAGGTCATGGAGGTCTTGCTTGTCATGCTAAGGAAGCTTAGAGCTTTCTCCTGACTGGGGCTTTAATGAAGTGTACTCACTAGATGTGTGTAATGTAGATTTACGTTTTAAATAGGCAAGAGTTTTCTGGGTGTTAAGGTCAAGAATTTCTGAGAGGTAAATAGGAACAGGGAACCTGTTAGGAAGCTATTTGCAGTAGAGTAAGTAAGGAGATGGCTAGATACATGGTATTGGCATTAAGAATGAAGAAAGAAAGGAATTTGAGAAGTTTTCAGGAAGTAAAATGGACATGACTTGGTGACTGAAGAGGAAATAAGAGGAACAAAGATGACTCCTGGGTTTCTTGCTTGGCTGGCCGGAATAGATTGGGCAATAGTGTTAGTGGCTTTAAGCTATCACTTACCCGTAAGGTAGCTTATTCTGAAGGTAAGAAAGCTTAATCTTGAGCCCTCCTTCCCTGTGTGGGCCCATTCAAAGGCTCTGGGAACGGTCCAGTGGTTTTGTATTCTGAAATCAAATATTCTTTTTCTTTTTTTAAATTTTTTAACATATATTTATTTATTTATTTATTTTTTTGAGAGACAGAGTGTGAGTGGGGGAGGGACAGAGAGAGAGAGAGAGTCACAGAATCTGAAGCAGGCTCCAGGCTCTGAGCTGTCAGCACAGAGCCCATCACGGGACTCCAACCCATGAACTGTGAGATAATGACCTGAACTGAAGTTGGACACTTAACTGACTGAGCCACCCAGGCGCCCCTCTACTGAACTTTCTTACTTACTACCAATCCTCTTTCTTTCCTTCTTTCTTTCTTTCTTTCTTTCTTTCTTTCTTTCTTTCTTTCTTTCTTTCTTTCTTTCTGCTTTGCTTTTATTCCAGTTGTGGCTTTTCTTCCTTAAACACTTGTTTAATCTCAGACGTGGCTATCCAGTAAAAGCTGGTGTTTGGATTATCTCATACTTATAGAAAGCCTCCTTGTATAAGCAAGCATCACTTTTTATTTTGGTCCTGGTTTACATCTACCATGGGATTACGCTTCTCAATTCTGTTTTTGATAATCTTGAGTCGGAGGCAGTTTGCACTCTAGAATGGTCATTCTGGGCTCTAATTAATCACTCAAGCGTTCCAGTATCTGGAATATAATGTGCTGTTATCTGCAGTCACAGCATCCCGAACCATCCTCTCATCAGGGAGAAGAGCTGTGTTCATTGTTGTTTACTGCACCGACACCTGAGAAGTGATTTCTGGGGGTTTCTCTGCTCTCTGAGCAGCTGCTACTCCATGTATGAAATGTCTAATTTCACTTCCTAAGCGTTTTTCCCATAATGCCCCTTCTGCTTTAACAAATTCTCACCCAGACACACCAAAATGGGACTCATAATAATCATTTTATTATTTTAGCAGTCCCCATAAACAAGGCAGTCTCACCATGTTCCTTTTTTCTTTGGAGATAAGGCAAGCCTAGCCTTTTTCTATAAAAGGACATACCGTATGGCTTCATGTTACAAAAATTTCAGCTTTGTTAAATTTTAACAGACAGTCCTTCAGTTTTTCTTTTAAGAAGATCACTTATGATGGATAAAAGTTGTTATATATATTTAACAAATAAAGATAGAATGTTGATATCAGGAGATGATTCTGAGCCATGGAGCCCAGCGTTGATATTTCATACCAGATATTTTTCAACGCCTTTCCTCTCAGCTCCTTCTTACTTTCTCAATCTTTCCCTCTCTCTGTCCCATGTTGGGAGATACAAATCAGAGGTGTCGTGGGGTTGACAGCACCTGCGGAGGCCTAAGGACTTCTTTTGGATGAACGGATTTAGGTCTGCGTGCCATAATTCCACAGAAGGGGTTGTGAACCAAGGAAAGCAAAAAATGGTAATACTAAGAAATGTGGGACAGATGTAACGTGGTGCAGGAGGAGGACTTGGGAGCCCAGTTCTTTCTTGGGCAAATACTGTTTTCTATATTGTAATTCTCTTCTGTTGGTGTAAGCCATTTGACCTTCACAGTGCCATGAGGGATTCAGGCAGGGGAATGAGTTGTGGTTGCAGTAAAGCAAAGGGGAAGCTGGGCAGCAGCCCGGGGAAGGTGGTTGGGACACAGGGAGTGGTGCCCTGCTGAAGGCTGAGCTGAAGCCTGGCTGGGGACAGATAGTGGCCAGAACGGATATGTAGAGCAAGTGAGCACTCCTCAAGGATTCTTACAAGTATCTGGAAGGAGAACCTGTTAAGAGAAAAATTCCCTCTTTGTCACACATGACAGGAGTTTTGATCCTTGTTGCCCTTGAAAGACGAGAGAAGTCTGGCGTACCCAGAACACACACTGTTGAGCATCTGTCCAGGAAGGGGCTAACTCCCTAGCTCCCTCTCACATACACACTCCCTCCCATCTGCTGTTTATGCCACTTCTGTGTCTTCCATTTGGAGTTGCCCAAGTGGAAGGGGTAGACTAAAAGGTTTTTTTTGTTTGTTTGTTTTTGAGAAAGAGAGAGGGAGAGTGCAAGTCGTGGAGGAGCAGAGAGAGGGAGACCAAGGATCTGAAGCAGGCTCTGCACAGAGCCTGACATGGGGCTTGAACTCACAAACCTTGAGATCAAGACCTGAGCTAAAGTCAGACACTTAACCAATTGAACCATCCAGGTGCCCCTAGAAGGTATTTTATATAAAGAGACCAAGGAGGATGTCGAAGACTCTCACCACCTGTTTGCAGCTTGGTACCCCCCAAAAGTGACCCTGGGCACTCGTGTAGTCTGGTGTCTGAAATAAAGGGTTCTCCCAGCATCCCATTTCATATAGGTTCAGCATCATATTCCTCAGCTAATTAATACAGATGCCCCCCAAAGGTCAGTAGGGATATAAGGGCCGTACATTAGAGCTCCTTCAGTTCAGTGTTTTACATAATTAATCCTTGATATGGCTGGACCTTGTTAGATTAATTTATTATCTCTTGCCTTTCTCTTTCTTCTCCCTTCCCTCCTACCTTCTGTCTGCCCTCCCTTCTTTCTTTGTTGCATTTTTGGTCGTAGTAAAATTTCTTTTCATTATTTTTCAGGCAGTGTTGCTGCCACTCGCTGTGTCCTGTGTTCCCTGTTGTAGCCAGAAATCTGCTTACATTAAAGGTTTAGAGGGCACACAGGAGGCTGAGGAAGCTTAAGGCTAGGCCTCAAGTTTACTGCCTAGAACCTTTTGCCTAGAGAGGATTGTATGAAGACCTATAACATTGTTTTAATACTGTGTCCCATTATATTTTGAATTAAGGATCTCAATATATAGATAGGTGACAACAAAATTCAAATTGATAATTAAGCATGACCGCCCTGGACTTTTTCCTTCTCTTGGACCAATAGTACTCCGGTATGGCTGATGGAGTCTACTTTACGATCATTCTCGGAGAAGAGGAATGACACACATCAGTATGGAATATTTTAGGTGAGATCACCAAGAAGCCAGGTTACAGGTGAGGTATAATCATTTATCTTTAGACTCACAGCTGCAATTTACCCTCCCGCCACCCAGACTTTATTTCTACACAGCCCTCTTTCCCATGGAGTTATAATGATGGGAGGGGAATATCTGGGACAGTAGGAACCTCCCTCGTCCTGACCTCCAGACTCACAGTTTCTATGCTATCTGTATTTGTGACAAAGGTCACAGGCACTACCTCCCTCTGTCTAAATGGGTGGGAGCAGAAAGGTCACAGTTATGAAGGTAATATCTGAAATAAAGAGGACAGGGGCTAGCAAGTGTCCTGTATGTTCACTGGGATCTTTTTGAATCTACTTTACATGGGATCTCTAGTCACCTGAGACCTCAGGTTCTTGGAAAGCAAGTACAGAGATGCACTTGTTCATAAATATTTTATCTCTTTTGGGTCCTCCACATCCTAAGTGCTCAATAAATGTTTACTAAACAAATGAGTGACTCTTGCTTCCCAGAATAGTGTTGTGTTGGAGGTATGAGCACAATTTTACAGAATGTATTAGTCATCAGGCGAGCCATTTAGCCATGTCCTCTATTGCCTATTCCTGTAATTACACGATAAATACATAGGCATGAATGTCCACAGCATTTTTTACAGCCTATTTCTTTTGTGTGTGTCTATTTGTTTTGAAAATCAAAACTCAGTTTTTGGTGCCTGCCGTCTACCAGGCACTGTAACTGCGATGGGCACTTTATATACATTACATTCTCTGTAATTCTCACAATAGTGCCGTGAGGAATGATTTTTCATTTTCTATTCATTCACTGGTCCATTCAACAACAGCAGCCTCTGTGTTAGATGCTAAGGACAAAGAGTGAATGAGACAAACAGCATCTGACCTTCATGGCGCTTAGAAGCCAGGGCATAAAGAAGTAATGGGTAGTTAGGGGACACAATTAGTGACCAAGCCTGGATGTAAATCTGCCTGTTTCCAGAACTCATTCCACCTCTGAAAAAAAATACTGGACAGTCAGTTGCAAAGAACCTGCAAAAAGCCAGTCCTTTACAACATAACTCGTTTTCAAGCCTTCTTTCCAATCCCCTGGGTTAAGTGTTCTCTCCATTTTATAAGTGAGGAAATGGGGCTCCGGGAGGTTAAGTTACTTGCTCACGATTATAGAGCTGGTGGACAGCAGGACAAGACCTGGATGCAGGTCAGCCTGTCTCCAAGAGCCCAGGCTGCTTCCACTTGACTGTGTCGTTGCCTGCGTAGCAGAGAAGACAAAGGTTCACAGGCCCTACCCTGTGGGAGCTTACAGGCAAGAGAAGCAAAATACAATCACAGTACAAAGCAGAAGAGCATGAGGCCACACGAGGAGTATAAACAAAGTGCTTTGAGGTTGAGGAGGAATTATTTTAGTCGAATGACTCCTTGAAAAGTGGACAAGGAAAAGTGCTTGATTTGATAGATCTACAAGGTGTCCTCTTTCTAGTGGAAAATGACCTGTGATTCTGAGTGAGATATAAAAATAGAATTTAGAATTATTTCACTTCCCCCCCCTTTTTTTTCCCTTAGCAAATGTATCCATTATATAAAATTTATTAAGTTGCTAACTGGGGATAGCACTGTAAGAAATATCAATTCCAGAGTTGTTAAATTGTTAAAAAATGTGGATCCTAGAATCAAATACAGTTTTTTAAAAAAAGTCTTTTAATGTTTATTTATTTTTGAGAGAGAGAGAGACGGAGCATGAGCTGGGGAGGGGCAGAAAGAGAGAAGGAAAGAGAGATTCCCAAGCAGGCTCCAGGCTCTGAGTTGTCAGCACAGAACCTGACGTGGGGCTCAAACTCATGAACGCTGAGATCATGACCTGAGCCAAAATCAAGTGTCCAACACTTAACCGACTGAGCCACCCAGGCACTCTGACTTTTAAAATTTTGGATAAGTTAGAAAAAATTCTCTGTGGGCTAACAGTGACCCTGGATCCTACAGCAGGAATAACGATAATGGTGCTGCAGGAGCCAGGGTTGAAGTGTACTTTTTATTTTTGAAGTTGAAATATAATTGATATACAATATTATATTAGTTTCAGGTGTACAACATAGTGATTTGATATTTTTATACATTATAAAATTATGTCCTCAATAGGTCTAATTACCCTCTATGACCATACAAAGTTATTGCAATATTATTGACTGTATTCCCAATGCTGTACATCATCATCCCTCTGACTTATTTATTTTATAACTGGGAGTTTGTACCTCTTAATCCACTTTCACCTATTTCACCCATCCCCCAACTCTCTTCTTCTCTGGTAACCACTGGTTTGTTCTCTATATCCATGCATTTTTTTTTTTTAGATACCACATATAAGTGAAATCACATGGTATTTGTCTTTCTCTATCTGAGTTACTTTATTATCACAATATCTTCTAGGTCCATCCATGTACATGCAAATGACAAGATTTCATTATTTTTGTGGTGGAGTAATATTGGAATATACACACACACATACATACATACATACATAATACATACCACATCTTCTTTATTCAATGATCTATCAATGGACGCTTGGGGTACTTCCATATCTTGGCTCTTGTAAATAATGCTGAAATGAATATAGGAATTTATGTATTTTTTTGAATTAGTGTTTTCATTTTCTCCAGATAAATACTCAGAAGTGGGATTGCTGGATCAGTGGTAGTTCTATTTTTAATTTTTTGAAGAACCTCCATATTGTTTTCCATAGTAGCTTCACCAATTTACATTCCCACCAACAGTGCAATAGAGTTCTCTTTTTTACACATCCTTGCCAAGACTTGGTATTTCTTATCTTTTTAGATAATAACCATTCTGACAGATGTGAAGTGTATCTCATTGTGGTTTCGATCTGTATTTCCCTGATGATGAGTGATGTTGAACATCTTTTCATGTGCCTCTTGCCCATCAGTATACCTTCTGTGAAAAATACCTATGCAGATTCTCTGCCCATTTTTTAACTAGGTTGTTTTTGTTGTTGTTGGTATTATTGAGTTGAATTCTTTATATATTTGGCGTATCGATCCCTGATCAGATGTATCATTTGTAAGTAGCTTCTCCCATTTAGTAGGTTGACTTTTCCTTTTATTAATGGTTTTCTTTGCTGGGCAAAAGCTTTATAATTTGTTGTAGTCCTAATTGTTTATTTTTGTTTTTGTTGCTCTTGGCTGAGGAAACATATCCAAAGTAGTATTGGTATGACCATTGTCAAAGAACTTACTGTGTATGTTTTCTTGTAGGAATATTATGGTTTCAGGTATTATATTTAAGTCTTTAATCCATTTTGAATTGGTTTTTGTATATGGTGTAAGAGAGTGGTCCAATTTCATTCTTTTGAATGATGCTGTCCAGTTTTCCCAACACCATTTGTTGAGGAGACTGCCTTTTCTGCCTTATATATTATTGCCTCCTTTGTCATAGATTAATTGGCCATATAAATGTGGGTTTATTTCTGGGTTGTCTATTCTATTCCATTATCTGTGAGTCTGTTTTTGTGCCAGTACCATACTGTTTTGGTTAGTATAACTTTGTAGTATAGTTTGAAATCAAAAAGCATAATATCTCAGATTTATTCTTTCTCAAAATTGCTTTGCCTGTTGGGAGTCTTTTGAGATTCCATATACATTTTAGGATTATTTGTTCCAGTTCTGTGAAAAAACACAATTGGTATTATGATAGGGATTGTATTGAATGAAGTGTACTTAATATGACAACATTTTTTAAAGTTTATTTATTTATTTTGAAAGAGAGAGCACAAGCAAGGGAGGGGAGAGAGAGAGAGAGAGAGAGAGAGGGAAAATCTGTCTTGGTACCTAATAAAGCACATAAAATAAAATGAACCTTCATGTAAAGAGAAAAAGACTAAATTTAAGGGCGACTGGGTGGCTCAGTCAGTTATGGTACTCTTGATTTTGGCTCAGGTCATGATCTCACGCTTGGTGAGTTTGAGCCCCACATAAGGCTCTATGCTGACAGCGCAGAGCCTGCTTTGGATTCTCTCTCTTCCACTCTCTGCCCCTCCCATCCTTGCACTCTCTCTCTCTCTTTCTCTCAAAATAAAGAAGTAAACATTAAAAAGAGACTAAATTAAGTAATTACTAATATTAATGTAAAATCTGTTAATGAGAAATTTTATTGATTCTCTGTTATTACATAGAGACAAGTTGTAATATGGAATAAAATATAATTTTAGGGATTTCACAGCCCATCTAATCCCATTTTTGGACCTCAGATTAATATAACCATAATTTTATATGGAATGATTCAAAAAGAATTGAACACTTAACAAATACAACATGTGGTCACAACCTAATATTTTCCCTATGGGTAGACACTTAAAAGGTCACCCACAGTTTAACATGTACATGATTGTATATTACCTGGTTACTGAGTAATCCACTTGGGAAGTGTGCGATACTTTTTGAATCACCCTGTATCGTTTTATCAACTTCATCTCAGGGGTTTTAAGTACCAATTTGGCAGTCTTAGTTTGGGGTGCTATTGTGCCGTGGATACATATTCATATGGCTTACTTTGCAAGTTGACTTTTATAGGTTGGATCAATGATGAACAGAGTAGTTCTTTATTGGATGACAATAATTTTACTTTAGATTTCAGTGAGTGATGTTGGCATTACTGCATTACTCAAAATCAAATTGAAAATATAACTTCTTCCAGATTTGGAGCCTCTTAAAGGTTCCGAATTGTCATAGTGACCATGAAATTATAAACTACTCTACCATCATAGACAGTGAAGTTTCCCAGGACAATGAGTCATTATTAAAGCAGAGAGAGAGCCTCTAAAGGGTTCCCTCATTAGACCAGCTAGTGTGCAACTGTAAAGCGTGCATCTGACAATGTGGTTTTCATCACTAGCCGGAGGCTGTCTTCCACTTCACAGAGTAGCTCATGAAACTGTCATGTTAAGTGTTGATTTTTCTGGCCAAATGTCATCTTTTTTTTTTTTTTTTCAACGTTTATTTATTTTTGGGACAGAGAGAGACAGAGCATGAACGGGGGAGGGACAGAGAGAGAGGGAGACACAGAATCGGAAACAGGCTCCAGGCTCTGAGCCATCAGCCCAGAGCCCGACGCGGGGCTCGAACCCCCGGACCGTGAGATCGTGACCTGGCTGAAGTCGGACGCTTAACCGACTGCGCCACCCAGGCGCCCCCAAATGTCATCTTTAAGAAATACTATTTCATCAGAGAGTTTGCTGAGAGGAGACTGGCTTGAGATTTTTACCATAATCCAGAGGAAATCTGCTGCAGGTGGAGGGGGTGGGTGACCACTAGTTCGCTAGTTGAAATGCCACATGATCTGACTGCAAGTATATACATGAGCCCCATTAACCAATGTAAGTTCAAGTTGACCTTGACAGCAATACTTTTATGTGGTCAGTTTAGGTAATAGCTCTTTGTAAAATTTTAATTTTCTCCTATCAATAAGAACATTCATATATTAATGTATCATTAATTTTGAAATGTTCTATTCAGTTTATTCTGTTGATAATTTTTTCCTTTTTAAAACATGCAAGTATTTGTTCAAAGGAGACATGTTTTAACCACAAGTGAAAGCTGAATATTAACAATGCAGTATGAAATCACCAGGGCACATGCCAAGCATTTTGCTTTACTATCCGAAGCAACAAGGATGAAAGTGATTGCAGGCAGGATTTGCATGTTAGGGATGTGCACTATCAATGATTCAGTGGTTAGCAGTTTTCCTAGCCTAACGCGTAGATGATCTATAATAATTGTTGACATTTTGTTTATTTACAAATAGTTGCTGAGTGCCTCACCTGTGTCAATCACAGAATTGGGTGGTTGGGATGCGCAGATCAATAAGGCAGGGCCTCTGTGTGTTGCACCCTGGGTGATCAGTGCTTCATTAAAGAGACCAAAGATAACGTAGCAGCACATAGGAGGGAGGGATCAGTTCTAGCTACAGGGTGCCCACAAAGTCTCGAAATGCAGATGTATTATTTCATCCCATAATGTAATATAATACCAACAAAACTATTACATACTTGCCTGTGTTTCTGGACTTGGTGGCCACCTATAAGATGGTCAGGAAAGACTTTGTGGGAAAAGATACTTGATTTGGGTCTTGAATATCAAAAGACATCTTCCAGGTTTGGAGAAAGGGCCTGGGAAGACATTCTCAGTTAAAGGAAATGTTTGGGGAATTACGATGGTCTTGCTTAGCTGGAATGTAGAAGATGAAACAGAATAGACGTGTAAGAGCCAGAGATCAGAAGTTTTGTAAATCATGTTAAGTGGATGGATTTTATACTACAGACAATCAGGAGCCAATGAAGGATTATGAGCCAGGCAGTAACATGGTCAATGAATCAGAAAGTGTTCATAGAGTGCCTAGTACTTTTCAGGCAAGTACGAGGTGCTAAAGCTTCAAAAATGAATTAGATGCAAATAACTCAAAGCCTGATAAAGAAAAATACTGAGAATTTGGTGCAATGGAAATCAGATTTTCTGTAATAATCATATAATTATTACATTTATAGAGTATTTACTATGTGCCTGGTTTGTGCTAAATGCTAATGTGCATTGTCTCATTTAATTCTCCCAATAACACTAGAAGCATTATTGATTAGTACCACTTTATAGAAGAGGAAACTGAAGCACACAGATTCAGTACTTGCATCTGGTAAATGGTGGTGCCAAGGTTCAAATCCTAAGAGTCTGACTCCAGAAAATGCCCTTTTTACCATATTGGAGGGGACAGTTCATCTGTAGGGACAGAGGTGGGGTTTGGAAAGCCTTCATGGAGATGGTGATGGGATTTGCCTTAAGGAAAGTCGCTGTTAATTCGGAATGGTAAAGATGGAGAAAGGAAAGGATACTAGGGAAAAAAATCTCAGAAAACACTCACATCTACTAGTAATGGGAGTGAAGGAAAGGAAATTCTCCAAATAAAGTGTTTTAACGGGTGTCCTTGGACAGACTTCTGTGGAGGTGGCATGAAGCGGGCAGTGGCACTATGTTGACACCTTCTATGTACAAAACAGCAGATGACAGGAGTGAGAATTTCAAAGACATTTTCTTTCTCAGAACATAGGGGACTTTTAAGGGTTGTAGGGGAACAGTTGAGGGATTATTTTTTATTCAATTCACTTTTAAGCACATATAAGAATGTTAGAAACTGGGTGCCTGGGAGACTCAGTTGGCTGAATGTACAACTTTTTATTTTGGCTTAGGTCATGATCCCAGGGTCATGGTGTTGGGCTGTACGCTGAGCGTGGAGCCTGCTTAAGAATCTCTCTCTCTCCCTCTGCCCCTCTCTCTCCATTAAAAAAAAAAAAAAAAAGAATGTTAGAAATTGCCAAATGCTACCATCATGATTTATTTATTTATTGATTTATTTAGCTACCATCATTTTAAAGGGATTGTTAGATATAACAGTATCAGTTGGGATCCTTTCAGCCCCAAGTCACAGAAATCTCCAGTTAAACTTGACTTAAATATTCAGGACTTTTATTATCTCACATAATGAGCAGTCTAGAGGTAGTACGTTGTGCCACTTGGTAACTGAGTGTCTCAGAAATCTCATCCAGTTTCTGTAATCCTTCTGTCTTGTAGTTCCTGGTATATTAGCTTTGTTTGCCCTCATTGATCACAAATGACAACATCCCGAGAAAGAGAAAACCATCTCTTTGTTTGTATTTCTCTTGGGAAGGAGAAGTCTTTCTGCAAAACCCCTCACCCTTTACACCTCATTGGTTATAATTATATTGTGTGTCCAAGACTAAACCAACCATGTGTAAGAGGAATCAATCATGGGATCATTCATGACCCAATGCCTACAGCTGAGGCTAGGTCCAGCCTTCCCTGAAGCAAATGGCCGCTCGAAGGAGGCTGGAAAAATGGACAAAATTGGGGTTTTGTGAATGAGGAGGGAGGGTTGGATAAATTTGGGGTAGGCAATCAATGGTGTCTGTTACAAATTAATTACAAAAGCCTTTCTTGAATGGAATGAAAAAATATTTACCAAATGTATCTTATTAATAAAACTTTTAGTCTTTTATCAATGTGTTCAATAGCCAATTTTCTCTTATTTTTAATAAAATAATTATAATTTTAGAACTAATTAATATAAATATTTCAATGTGATAAACCTAGTATGGCCAGTTTAGTTTGGTTTAGGTTTTTAAACTAGCTCTTTAGAATTCTTTTGGCTGGATTGATTCACAATAAATATCACTGATGATGAATGAAATTTGGCAGTTCACTCATTCTCCATAATTTAGAAAAATGCTAACATGCCTCCAAAGTGTTGGAGAATCTGTTCCTACTTCCTACTGCCTTTCATCTGAGAGCAGAAGATAGGTTTTGCAAGTCCCATTTGCAGCTGCCTGAACAGTTTCTTGGGTCTCCAAGAAATATTAGACTCAAGTTAACAGGGCATTGCCAAGAAGAAACTATCAGTTACTCCAGCTTACAAGAAATAGAAACTGACTAGACATAACTTAAGCATAAAGGGTTTATTTTATTTTATTTTTTAAAAATATTTTTTAATTTTATTATTTTTTTTCATTTTATTTTTTTAAATTTACATCCAAATTAGTTAGCATATACTGCAACAATGATTTCAGGAGTAGATTCCTTGGTGCCCATTACCCATTTAGCCCATTCCCCCTCCCACAACCCCTCCAGTAACCCTCTGTTTGTTCTCCATATTTATGAGTCTCTTCTGTTTTTCCCCCCTCCCTGCTTTTATATTATTTTTGTTTCCCTTCCCCATGTTCATCTGTTTTGTCTCTTAAAGTCCTCATATGAGTGAAGTCATATGATATTTGTCTTTCTCTGACTAATTTCGCTTAGCATAATATCCTCCAGTTCCATCCATGTAGTTGCAAATGGCAAGATTTCATTCTTTTTGATTGCCAAGTAATACTCCAGTTCTTCTTTATGCATTCATCCACCGATGGACATTTGGGCTCTTTCATACTTTGGCTATTGTTGATAGTGCTGCTATAAACATTGGGGTGCATGTGTCCCTTCAAAACAGCACACCTGTATCCCGTGGATAAATACCTAGTAGTGCAATTGCTGGGTCGTAGGGTAGTTCTATTTTTAGTTTTTTGAGGAACCTCCATACTGTTTTTGAGAGTGGCTGCACCAGCTTGCATTGCCACCAACAATGCAGAAGAGATCCTCTTTCTCCGCATCCTCACCAACATCTGTTGTTGCCTGACTTGTTAATGTTAGCCATTCTGACAGGTGTCAGGTGGTATCTCTTTGTGGTTTTGATTTGTATTTCCAATGATGAGTGATGTTGAGCACTTTTTCATGTGTCGGTTGGCCATCTGGATGTCTTCTTTGGAGAAGTGTCTATTCGTGTCTTTTGCCCATTTCTTCACTGGATTATTTGTTTTTTGGGTGTTGAGTTTGATAAGTTCCTTATAGATTTTGGATACTAACCCTTTATCTGATATGTCGTTTGCAAATATCTTCTCCCATTCTGTCAGTTGCCTTTTAGTTTTGCTGATTGTTCCCTTTGCTGTGCAGAAGCTTTTTATTTTGATGAGGTCCCAGTAGTTCATTTTTGCTTTTGTTTCCCTTGCCTTCGGAGACATGTTGAGTAAGAGGTTTCTGCAGCCTTTTTAAAATATTTTTTAATGTTTATTCATTCCTGAGAGAGAGAGAGAGAGAGAGAGAGAGAGAGAAAGAGAGACAGAGCATGAGTGGGGGAGGAGCTGAGAGAGAGGGAGACACAGAATTCAAAGCAGGCTCCATGCTCTGAGCTGTCAGCACAGAGCCTGATGCAGGGCTTGAACTTGGACCAGACAGCAAAATCATGACCTGAGCTGAAGTGGGATGCTTAACCAACTGAGCCACCCAGGCACCCCAGAAAGGGTTTATTTTAAAAGTTCAGGGGAGGGGCGCCTAGATGGTTCAGTAGGTTGAGTGTCCAACTTTGGCTCAGATCATGATCTTACTGTTCATGAGTTCAAGCCCCGCGTTGGGCTCTGTGCTGTCATTTCAGAGCCTGGAACCTGCCTCAGTTTCTGTGTCTTCCTCTCTCTCTCTCTGCCCCCTCCCACTCATGCTGTCTCTCTCTCAAAAATAAACATTAAAAAAAAAGTTCAGGGGTGATCCCGGAACCCAAATTCAGCTGAATCTTAGGAAGTTCTGCTGTCTGAAAGTAGAAGCCCATCTCTTGTCCCTGCTTCTCTCTATAGTCCTGTCTGTTTCTTTTCTCTATGGGAACTGGCTTTCTTGTTTTTTCATGATGATAGACAGCTAATTTACATTCCTTGACATCACATCCCCTCTGCTGAAAGGACTAGTCCAGGCGCTTAATGTCTTTAAATTCTAACTCTGAATTCCCAAGAGAGAGAATCTAATTTACAAATGAGGAAGCTGTGGCTTAGAGTAAGTAGCTTGCATAAGGTCATCCAACTAGACTAGTAAGTGGTAGATAAGCATTGTTGACTCTAGGTCTGTCTGGATCTAAAACCTGGTTGACCTTCCAACAAAATAGATGGCCACCAAATAGATTTTCAGGAGCAATGCGGATGCCTTGTTGACTCAGTCTAGTCTTGTCCTTGTTGCGAAGCCTGTTTTGGAGGCTTGGTGCAGTTCTTCCTCTTACCCTGTCTACCAGCTCCTAGCCAGAAGATCTTCCCTTGCTGATTGTTGTCTACAATTGCATCATGAAGAGAAGACTTTCTTTCTTTCACTTAACACATGGAGTATCTCATCCTTATAGAATACCGGACAGATTACAAAGACTACATAATGATCTCATTTTATTTTTACAACGATCCAGTGACATAATAGGCAGGATTATTTACTCCCTTTTATACCTAAGGAAATGGATGTCCACAAGGGCAAAGTGGTTTGCTGCAGAGGAGAGGATTGCCCTCCCTGGGGAGCCTGTGGACTAGTTGCTCAGGGGTAGATGAAGGATCTCATTGGTCAAATCCCTGGGGAATGTAACAGTATCACCTCCAACAGGGCTGTGATGGCAGGACAGCTACAGGCCACTTGGTGCTGAACTCTTGATAGATTAGGAACTTCAAGAGGCCAGATAACTGTTCTCACTCATCTCTTTGTTCTCAGGTTCTAGCATTGCATGTTATACATAGCAGACACCTGATGAATGTTGAAGAAATATGAGACTTCTTAAAATGATAACTGGGCAATACTGGAATGATCTGTCTTGAAAGTTGTGCAATGCTTAGCACTGGCAGAATTTAAGATGAATAAATATCTGCTTGCTAATGTTAAAGACTAACATTTATTGTTTACTATGTGTTACTTAGCACCGGGCTAAGTGCTCTACATGTATTATTTCACATATTCCTCATTATAAGTCTGTGAAATAGGTTCTAGTATTATTCTCATTGAAACCAAGGCACAGAGGGGGAAGTGATTTGCTCACGAATCCATTGTAGGGAGTGTGGCCAGGACTCAAACCCTGAGTTAGAGATCCGCTAGACTGAGTTAGAGATCAGGATCTTGGTCATGTTGCCAAAGTGTTTCCTAGATGAGATAGGAGTTTGAGGTAGATGACCTCAAGTCTTTTTTTAATTTAAGATTCTCTGGTTATTTGGCCAGAAGATTGGTGCTACCACAGAGAAAGTGGGGTAAGGAGAACTAACTGAGGATTTTAGGAGAGAGGGGTCAGTAGAGAAAAAAATTGATTTTGATTATGTTGGGTATGAAGTATCAGAGGACATCCAAATGAAAAAGTCCAATGATAGCTCTCTCTTCAAAGAAAAGAAAATCCATACATATGCTGTTGCCATGCAAAGCCCCTTCAATACAACCTGTGATAAACATGGTCTGCATGTGTATATTGTAGTATTTACAGCTCATTGTCCTCTTTTCTCATAGCCTTATACTGTATTATTGATATTAGCACAACTTCGTGAGATAAGCAACATTCTCTTCTTAGAAGACCTTTGACAACCTTATTATCTTTTATTTTTTTCAGAAATTTCATTAGACTAAGTGTATGCAATTTCAAAACTGACAAACCAAAGAAATGTCTCCTACATAACAAAAAGAAAAAAAGGCAAACAAAATATATTTGGAAACTTAGGAGCTTTAACTAATTTTGCCACTGTATCTCTTCTTAAAAGAAAGAAACAGGGACTTCGTATTTAGCGTGTTGCATTATCACCATTCCTGGCAATAAAACAAAACTTGTAAAACTGTTAAGAAAGCAACATAACCTAAAACATAACAAGTGATAATGCATTAAAAAATTATTTGATTGAGGGGTGTCTGGGTGGCTCAGTCGGCCTTTGGCTCAGGTCATGATCTTGTGGATCATGATGAGCCCCACGTCGGGCTCTCTGCTCTCATCACGGAGACTGCTTCAGATCCTCTGTCTCCCCTCATCTCTCTGCCGCTCCCCTGCTTGCATGCTCTCTCTCTCTCAAAAAATAAACATAAAAAAATTATTTGATTGAATAACATTACTATTTGATAATACAATTCTGCTATTGCCTAGAAATATCAGAAAACTCTAAATCTGCCAAACAAACAGGCAGTCAGAAATAGTAGGGGTCAAAGGACACCAAAAAAAGGCTGAACAAGGCAAGACTGTGCCCACATAGGCCCGTCCTAGCGGAACAACATACATAACCTGTGGCTCCTGGGAAGAAGCAGTCAGGGCCCCATGTGGCCCAGGTCAGCCAAGGACAACCTTGGAATCAGATGGGCCCGGGTTTCAATCACAAACTATTTGATAATGGTACAACGTTGGGGAACTGACAAAACCTCTCTGAGCCCAGTTTTTTATCCACAAAATGTTAAAACTGATCTGTCATGCATACAGTGTAAGAAGTATATAAGATGTGAAATGAACCTAGAATTAAGTGTTCTTATTACACACACATACACACACACAGAAGGTAGGAGGAAACTTTTGGAGGTGATGGATATGTTTATGGCATTGATTGTGGTGATGGTTTCACTAGCATATACATACTTCCAAACTCGTCAGGTTGTATCCATCAAACAAGCACAGCTTTTTGTATGTCAATCATACCTCAATAAGGTGGTAAAAAAAAAAAAAAAAAAAGGAAAAAACCAGAAAAGCACCAACAGCAGAGTGGACTTCTGATAATTGTTAGTGTCATTCTTTCCCAACTTTAGTTTCTTTCTCTTTAAGAAAATTGCCCAGATACAGAGGAAATTCACTCCCTCACCGAATTAAACAACTACTGTCTACCAGGGCCGCTGTGTACAGATGGATAGGTTGTTCCCTGATGAAGGGAGAGAGGGGGTTAAATTCCAGCTCATTATTACTCATCAAGCTGGGTGCGCTGGCCTCTAATTTGCACAAAGGTGCTGCACGTGCTTGTAAAGCTCTGGTGTCTGATTCAGTAATGATGATCTTGGACTTTGCCCATTTTGTGTCTGATGGGGAAACAGACAAGTAATCAAGAATTATAATACATATAATTACTGCTGTTCTAGGGAACAGCACTATAGGAACATAGAAGAGAGACATTTAAATCTGACAGGGGAGGGGAGGGAGGTCCAGGATCTGTGACTTAAAGGATGAAGGGAGATTGTGGAGAAGGATGTTTCAGGCAGGGGAGTGACATTCAGTTATTTATCCATTTATTTGTTCAGTAAACATTAATTGAACATCTACTAAGTACCAGTACTGAAGATACAGCAGTGAGTAAAACAAAATCTCTTTTCTTATAATGCTAACATTGTACTAGAGAAAACACTCTACAAGAGAAAACAATAACTGAACTTGAGAAACCTTAGGTGGTGAGATGTGCTTTAGGAGAATAACATAGGTGGGGTGGTGGTAGGTGGGATAAGGGGGCTACCTTAGAACAGAGAGTAGGGGAGGCCTCTTCAGGGATGTGTTACTTAAGCTGAGATCTGAATGGCAATCGTGGAAGCTCAGGGGTGAGGGAGGGCTGTCAGTCTTAAGGGGGGGATAAACTTTGTAGTCTGAGGTGGTAAAGAAGACACTTTAGGCAATGTGCCATAGTGGGCAAGGAGTGGGAGAGGCTTGGAAGCTTGAGCATGATGAGCTCTGAGACCTGCCAGGGGTTCCACGTGGCAGAAGGGAAGGGACTGTGTTGTTAGGTGTTGAGAGGTGAGTTGGGAGAGATAGGTAGGATCTAGGTTATGATAAGTCTTAGCTGGATCTGGGAGACATTTAATTCTGCTTAATGCCATGCAAAGAATCCCAAGGAAGCCATGACTAAAGACATTCAAAGAAAACCTTTTATGTTTATGCCTTCAAGGGAGGTTTGAATACCCAAGTCTTATTTGTGTTAATTGTTCTTGAACCATATTTCTCAGGATATAGACCCCGTGAGAGCTTAGAACTCTTCTCAGGTGTGCCGACAAATTCAGATTAATTTAAAATCTATTTTTACAACAATGAGTATGCTTACCATGATAGTGATATCTGTTAGACAGAATGTTAAACTGAGTAGTAGGTTGTGTTTTTTTAGGAGGAGGATACATCTTACTACTGGTAAGAGGTGAGAGACAGCACATAATGTCAAGTTGGTAACAAATATGTGATACTTGTTAGAACATGGGAAGACTTTGTCTCATAGTACATGAAGAACACACTGCTAGATGCCTACTCTACATCCAGGATCTCCCCTTCGTTCTTATCGACAGAACTGCAGTTTTGAATTTTTTTTTTTTCAACGTTTATTTATTTTTAGGACAGAGAGAGACAGAGCATGAACGGGGGAGGGGCAGAGAGAGAGGGAGACACAGAATCGGAAGCAGGCTCCAGGCTCTGAGCCATCAGCCCAGAGCCTGACACAGGGCTCGAACTCACGGACCGCGAGATCGTGACCTGGGTGAAGTCAGACGCTTAACCGACTGCGCCACCCAGGCGCCCCGAACTGCAGTTTTGATTGTCAATAACTCCAGCTAAAAAACCTTGTCTTCTAGACTCCCTTTAGGTCAGGGACTGTCAGGTGACAAAAGTCTGGCCAGTGAGACCTAGGTAGAAATCCCCAGGGAAGGTGTTCTTTCCTGAATAAACAGGCAAAGCCTGGCTAGGAAAAAGCCCTTGTGTCCTGGGTTCCCCTTTCTTCCTGCTATTTGTAGTCATTTGGTGACTCACTTAATGTTGTATGGAGTCTCATAATTTCTTTAAATATGTTGTAAAACCAATATGTTAAGGACCACTGTGTAATGAGGACAGTGACTAAATCTTCTTGGTATTTGTACATATCTGAGGTAACTATAGATATAAAAATATATTAAGATGATTTTATCAAAAGTTCTTCTTGGAGTTCGTAATTTCAAAGTTATCTTCCATGCATGTAATATATCTCCCTTTTCTTGAACTAGAGAAATCTAGTCAATGATTATTTCTTAACCATTCATTTAACAGACATTGACTGTAATTACAAAGATAGCACTTCTTTATATGCCATGAGGAGTAGGAATAATGAAAACAAGGTTCTTGTTCTTGGAGACCTGGCAATTTTATGACAGATGTGTTCACCACTAAACGTAAAACAAGTGTGTGTATGATGTGGCTGGGCCTGCCCAAGAAAAGCCTGTAAGTGGACTTGAATATGGATGCAGATAAAAGGAAGATGCCTCACATGCAGGCAAAGTACAAGTTCAAGGTCTGGAACCTGGACATCAAGCCTGGGTAATGGACTCACACTGTAGCAAGATTATTGCCTTATGTGTAGTATTAGTTGTTTCCAGATGATGGAGAGTCTGGGTTTATAAAAGTTATGGAGTTCTGTGCTTCTCCAACCTAGGGTCATCTCACTCAATGTGCACCCAGGCCACCAGACTTCAGATGTGTAGTCATCGGAAGGGAAATTAGTGTGAGCTATGTCCACCAACCTGCGTCCTTATCTGGTTTACAAGGTCTGTGTAGTTTACTTGCTGCTTCAGGGTTAAGCAAAATGAAAGCTACCTTGAATTCTTGCCCCTTGAAGAGCATCTTAGAAAAAGCTGTGTGGCCTGTGGTGATATAATTAGTGGCAACAGAGCATTACAAAGAGTGCTGAGAGTTGTGAGGAGGAAGAAACAATTCTGGTTAGAAGCTTCGTGAAGGAGGTGGGGGATTTGAGCTACACCTTGAAAGATGGCTAAAATTTTGTAAGGTGAAGGTGGGAGGAAGGACGTTACAAGAACATGGAACAATGTGAAAGAGAAAATGGAGATAGGAGAGCAGAGTTGTGTCCTGGAAATGACCAGCAAGAGCAGTGTGGCTGAAGAACAGGATGTATATGGGGCAGCAGTGAGAGATGGAGCTGGAAAGGGAGTCCAGGCCAAGCTTAGAGGGTTGGCATTTAACATATTAGTAATGGAACCAAGGGATGTTTTTGAACAATTGTTAAATTAGTGAATTAGTAAGACAGGGATACATAAATAAATCTGGCAGCATCATCATGCACGAAACCTTGGTGAAACAACTGGAAGATCTTTAAGTGTCCAGGTATGAACTGAGGCCACGTGTGACTGGAGAATGGGTCATGAATTTGAGTTTTATTGTAAAGCCCATTGTTTTGGGCTTTACAATAAATGAGAGATTTAAATGAGAGAGGGGAACCATGTATGAAGTTGAGTTTTTTAATTTGGACATATGGGAGGATAGTAGTACTGTGAACACACAAAGGGCAGACAGGAAGAGGGAAACAGTTCTTGTTTTAGTGATACTGGATTGAGGTGCAGGTGGAACATTCTGGTGGAAATGTGCTACAAGCAGTTGAAAATAAGAGGAGCTCAGGAGAGGTGCAGTGGGGGATGAGTCACCTATATTGAGGTGAGTCAGTGAGTTCGGTCTGTCATAAGCATGACAATAACAGGTCGTAAATAAATAACAAATGTAACAAGGAAGACATATCTAGGACCACCTTGGAAAATAAAAAACACTGCAATATTGGTATTTATAGTTTATGTTTGTTTTACCAGCTGTTACATTCTCAGAAACCAGACTGACCAGGCAGCTATAATTGTTAAACGACACATTCTTGTGTAGAAATACGACTCCTGCGACACTGAATCGCCAGATCTTTCTAGTCTGTAATAGAAGAAATACACAAACTACACGACTAAGTAAATTAAAGCACACCTTTTTTGGAGGTGCACACAGCCCTGAACCACAGCTCAATGATAGATATTGGTGATCGCTAAACGAATCCAACAACTAAAACCTTGGGGGTGTTCTCGAGCAGGGGTATGGCTGTGCCCGAGCGAGACTGCAGAGAAGCAGGGTAAAGGTTAAACAGAAGAACTCAAGCCTCTGGAGAAAGATGAGCTAAGCTGATTGCGTGGCTCCCAGTTGGAAGCTGGCCGTCGTCATCATGCATACTCGCTGCATTGCTCATCATCCGCGATCAACTCAGTCTCTTCCAAGGCGGGGCTGCTGGGAAGCAGGGGAGGGGTCATGAGTTGGGAGGCAAGCCGGTTGGGAGGAGACAGAAGGCGAACCCCTCCCCGGCCCCAAAGGCCTACTACATTTCCCAGAATTAAATGCGGTAGCTAAGAGTCACTCCCTGGGCGCTGCCGGAAGACTTGCGACATGGGATTGGTAGTCAGCATCCGTCAGCCGCCGGAGGTAGGACTCTGGTCGGGAGATCTATACGGATTGGTTACTGGGTGTTCGAGTCCTGCCCACATATGGTGACGACAGGCGGCGGTCTTGCTACTTAAGGCGTCGTGGCCCAGCCCGCCCCGCCTTAGCTCCCGCGCTAGAGAGAAACATGTATCGTTTCCGATCACAGCTCTTCACCGGGATTTCTGCTGCTGCCACCGCCCACTCTTACCCCCGCCGCTTCTCGCCTCTGTTGTTAGCTGAAGACTCGCCTCTTAGCCGCCCTCCGCACAGACGCACGAGTAAAAAGTGCAGCTCCATCGGCTGATCTTTGCTAAGCCCTGAGTTTAGGCGGCACCGGGCGTCCCACGATGCCGAAGAATAAGAAGCGGAATACTCCCCACCGCGGTGGCAGTGGTGGCAGCGGCTCAGGGGCAGCTGCAGCGACGGCGGCGACAGCAGGTAAGGGGGTATCCCCGTCGCCGGCATCCCAGTTGCCGGCCGGACTAGCGAGTCTCTTAACCTCGGGCAGCCTGGGATTTGTAGTTCCTTCCCTTTAGACATGTGTGTTGGCTGGGCGCTTTAGTTGGCTGGCGAACTACAATTCCCAGCGTGCCCTGGCGACTGTACCTCGCGCGATTTGGATCTGGCTTTCGAGCCGAACTCAGGCACCGGCCGTGGGGGCGGGGAGGGGGCGAATAGGTCCTAGGGTCTGAGAGTGGGTCGGAGTCCGGGGTGAAGGGTTGCTGGGCGGGAGAGGCACTGTTTTCAGAAGCTGGTGCTTGCTCTTCAGAGCTCGCCCTGACGGAGGGTGGGGCCGAGTTAGGATTTGCGTCTGGGCTGTCAGTGGTCGTCTTTGACCCCCCGACTCCAACATGGAGTTCTCGGGAATGCTAAACGTCCGGCGGGTTTGGCCGGGTTCTTGCGTCACGAGGCCTGGACCCTGAGCTGTGGGGCCGACGTGACGCAGAGGCGCACGTGTGGCATCCCGTTCCGCTGCCTTCCTGGGCATCCCGCGTGTCCCATCTGGCTGGGCGCAGGCGTAGGAGGCTTGGGGCCACTGTCCCAGCCTAGGCTCTATTCCTACCCCTGACTGGCACCTGCAGAAATCCCGAGCCCCCTCCTCCTCTTGTGGCCAGACGGTCCAGGCGACCTCATCCCCGGGGCAGAAGTCGCGTTCTCCTTTGTGCTGCGTTCTATAGGTTCTGTGCTCTGAGGCTGGAATAGGCGGGGTGGCGAGGAGCTCTGATTACAGTTGGCCAAAAGTTTAGGTTTTTGTGTTCTCACAGCAAAGGTGAAGCTTTTCCTGAATGGGTAGATGCTTCAATGAATTAATGATTCTGTGCTACTAACTATAGGGGTAAGAATAAAGGACTTCAAAGCGGAAAGTCCTACGAGACACCACTGAACTCAAGTCGAGTATCAAGTTAAACTGGGTGAAGTCAATTTTTTGATGGAGATTTTGAAGTTAAATACTGGAATATTCTCAGACATTATTCCATCGGAACTACCAGCCGTTATGTATTTGTCAATAGAGTTGCAAATCCGACCCACAGAATGATATGCCTTTGTTCATTAGTGAATAGCCCAATTTTCTTGTTAACAAGAAGGATGATTGGAAACTAGCATTTAAAGCGCTTTCATATAGGATTTATAGTAGCACGAAAACTCGTGTTCGTGTATTAAATATTTAATAATTGACAATAGGAATGGATTGTTATAAGTGCAATTTTTTTCTTCATATCGCTCTTTATTTTGATTGTATCCCTTCGATATTCGTGAAATTCATTTTTGATCAAGATGTAAAGTACAAAATTAGTTTGGTGTGGCATATGATTGCTCTGTGTCAGTTGAGGATACTTCTGTACTCTTCTGTTGTTAACCTTTTCCTCCTCTGAAGTAAATCTGAATTCTGTCTGGAAGGCCCTTATTTTATTCTCCTTTAAGCTTGCCTTTTGTTGATGGAATAAATGGTGCAGAGCTGCAAGCCAAAGTCATTTAAAATTTGTAACGATGTTACTAATGGCTTCCTTGAATCGTAAACAAACCTTTTATTCCCTGTGAAACTTCCTGTCTAAGCTTCCTTTCTTCCTGGTACTAACAGAATAACCTCAAGTGGCAGTGGGGGATTGCCTTTCAAATTTTACCTCTAGGCTGTTTCCTGATCTTTAATCAGCCTGATTATTTTCAGTTGAAAAAAAAAGTATATTTAAACACTGAATTTTAGCATGTTGAAGTTGGAAAGAATTCTTTGATTAGTTTATAAAACTGTTCAGGCTTTGAGTGTCTTTGGAAATTTACTCTAGAACTTGTTAACTGTGCTCACCTCTGATAAATGGAGTATGCAGGTGGGATTTACTTTTTTAAAACCTTAATTTGATACCATGTGAATGTATTACTCAAGTGAATAAATAATAATCGAATAGAAGAGATAGAAAGTTGTCACAAACTTGTACTAATTTATAAGCCACTTACTTATTGGTATTTTTAAATGACACCTAGAAGAGATGGGATTCAGATGAGATTTTAACATGTACAACTAAAAGATAACCAACTTTTCTATCACTTTAATTGGTTGTCCATTTAAATTCTTTCTAAGTTCATGCAAAGTTCTAGGAAGCTGATAAAATTGACAAGTATGCATACTTGTTATAGCACTTAATTTGAAGAGAGCATTTTTTTTGGTGAACAAAACCTTGTAAGTAAGCCCCCTAAGAAATAAGGACTATATGTGTCTAGAGTGCTACTTAATTAAAATCACTTGGGAACACAAGGTGAGTGAGTTTGATCTAGATATCAGGCGTTCATACACGGTTCTTTTTCTTGGTTTTTCTTTGTTTAACTTCTCTTTCCCTGGAGTCTTGGAAACTGATTGAAACTTAGAGAAAGTGGGGTAAATGTTGTATAGGAATACGTTTCTTGGCAGTTTAGAAATAGACTGAATATGAGAAGGAAAAAAATACGAATTGTTGAATAAATGTTAGTATTATTCAGACGACTCTCAACCGTAGCCATGACTTCACATCATGAAGACAATGAAGATAGATCCAGAAATAGAGAATGAAGTCATAGATCCTTGTTTATGTGTTTGTTTATTCCTGCCGTAAGGACTCTGATTAATATGTTATGGTATCTTGGCTTCACTGCTTATTCTTTATGCTTTCCTACTTTGATTGGCAAAGTTTATTCCTTTGGGATAGCAAGCAAATTTGAAGGCCGCTTGCTATCTTATATTGATTTAAAAATCAGGCAAATCTCTGTTCTGGTTAAAAAAAAAAACCCTAGAAAAAAACCTAAATTTAGCGGTTTTAGTTAGAGAGGATTTAAATAACAACAACAACTTTTCTTAAGGTGGTACATTTCTTGAACATACGCACCTGGTGATGTTTGGTGCAGTCTTTGATTTTACTGATAAGGGAACTTGGGCTCAAAGAAATCAGGTGACCTAGAGTCATTTTGGGGGCAGAATTTGGGATGTAGTTTGATTCACTGCTCAGTGTAATTCATGATTGGGCAGTACTTTTATTAACATCAAATTCCTGCCAAAAAAACCCCATTTAACTATGGATTTATTTTTTTTTTTAAGTTAATTTGAGGAGAGATCCTAGTTTTAAAAAAGATTTTTCTAGTAACAGCCCTGATGTTTTTAAAGTGTTGGATATGTTAACCTTTATTTAGAGGTGAACTATATAACAGGCTTTTATATTAAATACCAAAATTTCTATTTTACTTCTGTTTTCCGGAACTCTTAACTCGTTTTCTTTAAAACTACCATCCCTTAATGTCTTAATTCTTCCTCATGTGGCAGGTAACCTAAAAATTAATCCATTTACCATGTTTGTTTACTGTCATATTTGTTCACTAAGCTCAGTCATTCTCCTTGAAAAATATACTTTTCTTATTCTTATGATCTATGATCTCATACTCTTTCTGGATCTATTTTCATCGTCTTCATGATTTAATGTCATGTTTGGAAATAGTTTTTTCGTCCATAATACCAGTTTTTGACATTTCTGAAATTGATGTAGATTGTAAACAGTTGGTGGTCTGAAAAACAGGTGAATTGACTTATTTTAGGAATATTTTAGTATGTTTTTTGTAGTATAATCATCTCTTCACCTAAGTAAGGTTGGGTTTTTATTAATGGATTTTTCCTAAGTAAATTTTTAAAATTCCCAACTTAAATATTTGTATATATGGCAACACAATCATCTCCTTTCACCCTCTTTTACCTAATAGGTGGCCAGCATCGAAATGTTCAACCTTTTAGTGATGAGGATGCATCGATTGAAACAATGAGCCATTGCAGTGGTTACAGCGATCCTTCCAGCTTTGCTGAAGATGGTATGAGTTTTAAATTTAAATTTGAAACTTTAGATAAAGGATATTTTAGGTGGAAGAATTCTTACAGCTAAAGCATACTATCACTGTTCCCCATCTGCTTTTTTTTTTTTTTTTTAACTTAAATTACAATGGTTAGTTTATATTATTTCTTAGGACCAGAAGTCCTTGATGAGGAAGGAACTCAAGAAGACTTAGAGTACAAATTGAAGGGATTCATTGACCTGACCCTGGATAAGAGGTAGGAACTACTGGAAAGTCTGTTCATTCTATGTCAGGGATTCTGGCCAGCCACCATGTATATTGTATGCACTTCTCTGAACTTCTCTGATCTTGATTTGTTTACTTTGGATGTTTTAATGTTTTTTGTTCCTTTGGACTTCTAATGTGGATAGGAACATACCAGTAGACTTTAGATGGACTCGGATTAGTCATTATACTAGCATAATAGCACATAACTGTATTTGATTATAATTGAAATGGATTCATTGGATTAACAGTTAATTTTCAGCTTGAAAGAACAGCTAAACCCGGCTTTAAGCCTCTTGTCCACTAATTTTGTTGCCTACATGAAAAATAGCAAAGCTAAATTTTCTTATTTCATAGTAGTTCTAAAGCTGACTTACAACACACAGAATTAAAAAGCCCTGGAGATGCAAACATGAACTCTAGACTTTTGTAATAAAAGTGTTAAAAGAAAAAAAAAGTGTGACTTTACTTAAATATGTACTACAAGAGAACATGTCTTGCACATTGAAACTATAAAATATTATATGGTCATTTAAACTTGTGGTTATTAGATGAATAAGCAGAAAAATGTTATATAAAGCAGCTTAAAATCTTTGTGTAATAAGATGAATTGTATATGAAAATTAAATTATTGAAAAATGGTTAGAGCTTGATGACAATTACATAAGAAAATGATTTACAAATGTGTCAATAGAAATGTAGAGGGGACTAGTGGAGTTTTTGTAAGTCATTGACCTATGGTACACTCCAGCTGGATCTTTGATTTTGTTTTAAATAGTGCGAAGACCAGGCAGGCAGCTCTTGAAGGTATTAAAAATGCACTGGCTTCAAAAATGCTTTATGAATTTATTCTGGAAAGAAGAATGACTTTGACTGACAGCATTGAACGCTGCCTGAAAAAAGGTACTGTCCTTATTTTTGAGTCAGAGTCACAGAACTAAAAAGGAATTTGCCACCTCTTGGCAGTAACCTTTGTTAATGGAAATAGAAAACTGGCTCACTCTTTTAACTTTAGGTGTCAAGGAATACACACTATGCTTATTCAAATTCAAAATGAGACTTGTTAGAAACTTTGTTTTTATTTATGTAATAGGCAGCTTAACACTAGAATTGTGGTGGATTGTCATCCTTTTTTTGTATTGCAAGAAGTGATTGCCATTCTCAAAGAAGAAAGCCTTGAAAGCTTGTGTCAGATGTCAACAAAAGCCATTATTAAAAAAACCATCCCACTTCATCTTTCTGAAATTAAAAAAGTATTATAATCGCGTAGCTCATTTTCCCTTGCATGCACTTAAAACATCAATCATACCCGCAGATGACATCATTTTCAGGATATTCCTTGGGATATTTGAATTCCAGAACTTTGTAGTAGAGATTCTGGAATTCATATTGTTGTAATCCTAGAACTTTTAAGAGTGAAGAGAGACATTAAAGATTAAATCTAGTATCACCAGACTTCAGCTTTAGGAACCACCAAAATTAAAAAGACTTGGGGCTGCCAGCTTAATTATTTTGCCAAGTGAGGACATTGTGAGGATAATGACTCTCCATCATTATCTCTTTGTTAACAAAATATTTTTAGCACCAGAATGTGGGAAGCCCACATGCTCTTTTAAATTGAGTGAGCTTTATTAGCTTTATGTCTTTGTTTTCCTCATTTTACCTTACGTGAAAGCTTTGTCAATGAATGGGTATTTGGAAACCTTTCATCCATTCCACCTCTCTCATTGTACAGAATAAAAGGCCTAGGAAATGGGAGATTGGTCTAAGGTTATATAACTTCTTAGTGGTATAGTTGATAGCAGAGCCCACTTTTCTGAGATGTTACAAAGGCTTTTATAGAAGTGTTTACATTGAAACTGTTTTCTTATAATGATAGTTGGATTAGATGACTTCTAAAAATTCCATTCCAGTCTGCTTATTTTATAATTTTTTTGTTCGTCAGGTAGTAATTTGCATGTAAAATCTGCCCAAACCCTTTGGTGTCTGTAGTTTTTGTATGGTTTTAATCCCTTGTTTATTTTCAAAAAATTGGGATGGGGCGGGGGGGACCCTGAAGGTTAAGGCTTTCTCACGGGCTGTGTACATCTGAAATGCTTCAGAGATTAATGCAGGGGCTACCTGAGCACAGTTCTGTGAGTACATGAAAGGTTTGGAAGGTCAAATCAGCTGAAACACGTCATTTTGTAAAACAGAACATGTTTTGTTATAGTACTCGCTTAAGATAAGTATTGATCTCCATTTTACTGCTGACGAAGTATGTTTTGAAAATAAGTCATTTGGCTAGTAAGTGGTGGATCTAGGATTTGAGTGAGGTCTGTTCCCAGAGTTTGAGCTCACTAGGGTGCTGCTCAGGTCAAAACTTGGAACGTACTATGGGTTTTGTAAATGGTAGATGATATTTTGGAATTGTACAGATTTGGGAAATGGCTATCTTAATAAGTTAGTCTTCTCAAAGTAATTTTTTTCACGGTTGCACCGTTGTTTTTTCTGTAGGTAAGAGTGATGAGCAGCGTGCGGCTGCAGCACTAGCATCTGTTCTGTGTATTCAGTTGGGCCCTGGGATCGAAAGTGAAGAAGTTTTGAAAACTCTTGGACCAATCCTAAAGAAAATAATTTGTGATGGAACAGCTAGTATCCAGGCTAGGCAAACTGTAAGTATGTGATTTTTTAGTTTATAAATTTATCTAGGCGTGACAGCCAGTTACTCTGATGAATGATCTAGGAAAGTTAGACTTTTTAAACTAGCAGGTTTGTAATTAACATTTTATTTTCATTTGTCTTTTAGTTTGAGTGAACAGACTTAGCATAACAATTGTTTTCTTAAATTTTCTTTGATGCCATAGAATAGCCCAGATAGATTTCTACACCTTTGAAATTGAAGGTCATACACTACTAGGGAATACTATATTGAGTTACTTAGGATGATTGAAGAGTAATTTTGAGGGGTGCCTGCATGGCTTAGTTTGTTGAGTGTCTGACCTCGACTTGGGTTTGAGCCCCACATCGGGCTGGCTGCTGTCAGTGCAGAGCCTGCTTCGATTCTTCTGTTCCCCTCTCTCTCCATCCCTCCCCTGCTCTTGCTTGTGCTCTCTCTCAAGAATAAAACATTAAATAATAAAACACTAAAAAAAATTCTTTTGGTTGGAACTTAAAGAAGTGATCTAACAGTGTTTATTGGGCGGTTATTTTTTACTCTTAAGAAATGTAATAGGTGTTAAAAAAAATTGGCTTGGTGTGGCCGACAAGTCCTTGTGAAAAGCTGAATGCTCTATTTCCATGGGTGGATTTGGGTTGATGTAGGAATCTGTAACTTGTGAGATCCTCATCTAGTTTTCGGGTTTGAAAAACTTTCATTCTCTAATTGTTTGAAATTTATCACTTGTAACAGTTGACTTTAAATTGTTTTTTTGTTTGTTTGTTTTTGGTATGCTTAAGTGATTAATCACAAACATCTTTCTGAGTTTAGAAAGTAGATTTGGATCTTAATGGATCTTAAGAATCTTAATGCATCATAAGAATTTAATCTTAGTAGATTTGAATCTTAAGCTGTTTTCCTAACAAGAGAACCAGTTCAAGTTTTTAATACTTTTAAGAGTGAGTTTTCAAGCTTTCTCTTTAATATTACTTAAAGTAATTGACATTGATCTTTATATCAGATAAACCCTGAAATCTTGGTGGCTTAATAAAAGTTTATTTCTTGCTCATGTCACTGTGTAAGTAAGTAGTCAGAGACCCTGGTTATCCACCCTGTGGCTCTGCCCTACCTTTAGGTCCTCCATATGGCAGCTATGGTGGCTGGAAGGAGAAAAAGAGAACATATGCTCAGGCCAGAGCATATCCCTTTAGCGGCCAGTTCCTTGGTCTACCAGCTGTATGGAAGCCGGGTATAGTGAGGCTGTTGCCCCCAGAGGCAAAGAAATAGAATTTTGGTGACTTCCTAGGAATCTCTGCTCTTCTAGCATTTAGTGATCCCAAAATGGCTATATCGGCTTATGCTGTTGACATTCTTTGCCCCCTTTTTGGGTAGTTTCATGCAACTTTTAAATCATGCAGGACTGGAGAGGTGTTTTTGAAATGTTTGACAGAAAACCCTGTTAGGTGGGTACTTGTAACAATGTCTTAATTTTCATCATGCCTGAGTTTGTTGTCATTTTTTTAAAAAATATGCTTGATGCTTGCCGTGAATTAAAAAATTCCTTGACAATTCTTATATTAGCAGAGGGATGTAGGCAGTTCTAATTGTTAATATACCTTTTTTCTCTTTGAGGCAGCGAAAGGAGAGATGGGGCTTGGCCTGTGCTGCTTGCTCAGGACAAGGGATTACAGATTGAAAGTTTTTGTTACTGAGAATAATACCTAGATTACTTTTTAACTTTAGCAATGTCCAATTTTTACCAGGGTGAAATAATGAAAATAAAATAGTGACACAAAGCAGATTAATGCCACAAGTGTCCTTATGCTACCAGATCCAAACTAACTGAAACCTGGGTGTGCGAATGGTGACTTTAAAGACTTAACGCTTTAGTGGCACTTGGAACAACATGAGAATTTTAATGAAAACGTGGAGAAAAGGGAAGTGGACAATAATAAAATGTCACAAGTCATAAATTGTTTTCATATGATCTGTTAGAGCAGTGTTCTGAAAATTAATGGCTCCCATTTATGCTACAAGCACATGGTTGCATATGTTTTGTCTTCCAAGTCCATTTTATTTATTTATTTTTTTTATTTTTTTTTTCAATGTTTATTTATTTTTGGGACAGAGAGAGACAGAGCATGAACGGGGGAGGGGCAGAGAGAGAGGGAGACACAGAATCAGGAAACAGGCTCCAGGCTCTGAGCCGTCAGCCCAGAGACTGACGCGGGGCTCGAACTCACGGGCTGCGAGATCGTGACCTGGCTGAAGTCGGACTCTTAACCGACTGCGCCACCCAGGCGCCCCCCAAGTCCATTTTATTAAGTAACTTTACCTTTGTAGTCCTATATCGTTCCTTTTTCCCCCCTAACAAAAGGCAGTGACAGGATTCCTGACCGCTTTTCAGTATACTTGGAAAACAATGGGATCTGAATTAATGAGATCCTTCTTTAAGCGGAAGTTCAAGGAGAGTTATTAAACTGGAGGAGATTTCTGCTCCTACTGTGCTTATTTCTGGAAAAATGATTTCTTTTGGAAGCTTTCATAGTAGAGTCTACGTAAAAACAAATGAACATAAATGGTTTTAAAAGCCTTGTAACAAACTTAATGTGTTTTAAACGTTTTTAGTAGAGTAGACTTCTTAATCTCCAATGTGCAAACTTCATCTCTTTCTTTGAGTTGGAATTGGAAGTTTGAAAACTTTCTGCTGGATTAATGGAAGAACTGAGAGAAAGAGAAGAACTTAACCATACTCTCAGTTTGGTAGCATAGTTTGAGCTGAAATCCACTTCCCTTAACTCTTGATTCTATATTCTCTCTTTTTATACTCTGCTTGGGAACATTATAGTCATGTAGTTAAAATTTTCACATTGAATTATAAAAGCAGGAAGATACAGAAATAGTAAGAAAATTACAAACATTAATGTCTATATTTACTTTTTTTTTTAGTGTGCAACTTGCTTTGGTGTTTGCTGTTTTATTGCTACAGATGACATTACTGTAAGTAGAAAACCTTTGACCCAGTTATTCGCTTGTTTCAAATTTAAGATGGTTACCTTATTTAATGTTCTTATGCATTAGGAGCTGTATTCAACTCTGGAATGTTTGGAAAATGTCTTCACCAAGTCCTACCTCAAAGAGAAAGACACTAATGTTATTTGCAGCACCCCTAATACAGTGCTTCACATCAGCTCGCTTCTCGCATGGACATTATTATTGACCATATGCCCGATCAGTGAAGTGAAGAAAAAGCTTGAGATGTATGTATTCTTTGTTTCATATTTTATGAAAACATACATTGACATGATTGGCTGTGTTCACATAGTAACGACTAACTGTTTTTTAGGCATTTCCATAAACTTCCAAGCCTCCTGTCTTCTGATGATGTAAACATGAGAATAGCTGCTGGTGAATCTTTGGCACTTATGTTTGAATTGGCCAGAGGGATGGAGAGTGTAAGTATTTGATGAATAGAGAAAAAAAGATTATATCACAAGGACTGTGATTCTATCATTATCTTCATAATTAAGAGTTAGATGATAACTTCGGAGTATAGCCAGCTTGAAAACCAAGTGATTGATTGCCCTGCTTCTTGGCAGGGAAGAGCATAAACCAGTAGGGGTTGGTAGAGCAACATTTGAGCGTTATTGCACTTACCCTCGCTGTCTATAGAACTCAAGTTCAGGGGCACTTTTACCATGGAGAAAGTTGTTTACTACAATCTGTTTGGAACTGCTTGGATTTCTCAGGCACAGGACACATTCAGGTGATTCAGGCATGGATGCCTTAAAATAAATGTCAGACAAGTGGATGAAATACTAAGTCAACATAGGTTTGGGATCAGATAAATTTAATCATTGTTGTTTAACTTCTCTAAGCCAAAGCTGGAAACAAGCATGGACCTTTAGACTGGGACATGTGCTTTGTAGTTCCCCATCCACTGTCTGCTCGTCATGTTGTTACTCAATTTGGCTGTCAAAGGTATTTTGTGATAGGTGACCAGCTTTACTGGATTGCCTGATACTGTTCTAAGGTTAGCGTTAACAGCCCTGTGTTCCAGGAAACCTCTCACCTCTGGCTAACTGGGATATTTGGCACCCTAGTTTGTATCCCCTGTTGTGAACCTTTGGTTACTTACTAGGTGCTCTTTATTGTAAAGACAACAACTATACTTCTGGAATGAAACCTTTTCTGGAATTAAATGTGTTATTTAATAGTGAATAATTCCAAATAGGATTAATAATATCTCTGTCGCCTTTGTTCTTCACATTTCATTCTAGTCCTGTGTTTAAAAATAATGTTTAGGCTTGGAGCGCCTGGGTAGCTCAATTGGTTAAGCATCTAACCTTGACTTCAGTTCGGATCTTGCACTCATGGTTTGTGTGTTTGAGCCCTGCATCGGGCTCTGCACGGACATTGCGGAGCCTGCTTTAGATTCTGTCTTCCTCTCTCTGCCTCTCCCCCACTTGCTTTCTTGCTCTCTCTCTCTCAAAAAATAAATAAAAATAAACTGGAAAAAAAACCAAAACAATGTTTTAGGCTCTTAAAACTTCTATCTAGGAAGTGTCTTTGTTAGGCTTCCTCTAACCTCCCCCCGCCTTTTTTTTTTTTTGAAAGCTAGCAGGTAGAATGGAAAGAAGTTATTAATGCTGTCAGCGAACGAATGTACTTAGGAGAAATTGGACTCAAGCTTAGCAATCAATTTAATTTTATTGAGCTACTTAATGGCTCCTTAACCTCAAGGCATAGAAGCCAGATGTCCCAGTTTTTTAATTTTCTTTTACTCTACTGGCTATAAATGGTAATTTCTTTGCTTTTTCCTTTGAAGTGTATCTTAAAAGTAAAGTAATAATACAATTTAAATTATACATGTTGGATTTTTTAAAATAATTGTGTAAACATACATTTATTATTACTCACATATCTTCTTTGTTCTCCAGGTTTGATAAATTGTAGGAGATAGAGAGAGCTAGAACTCAGGTCAGATTAAACATGTTTGGATAAGTCCCTATCTAAGGTCAAAAATGAACTGAGTTACAGAATAGAACCTAGTGTTTTGTTTGCTACTTTTGTTAAGTAAGCTTTTTGAAAGTGAGTTTGTGGTATTGGGTAGGAGTAGATGTAGGGCGTTCAAAAAATTAAACCAAGTGTTGATGAATACATAGGCTGATTTAAATTGTGGTTTTAGTAGCAAATGCATGGCATGGAAATATTCAGAGCCTTTGCTAATGGAAGTTTCCATGGGGAATTAGAAATTGTGAGAGCTCTCTCTAGTTTATTATGCATATTTGCTCTGTAACCACATAGGTAGGTGTGTGCTCTGGAGCCACACTCCCAGGTTCAAGTCTCTTTTCTACCCTTACTAGCTGGATAATTTGGGCAACTTCTCTATGCCTCAGTATCAGTATCTTTAAAACGCAGAATAAAATAGTAATTACCTCATAAGGTTGTTGAGAACACGACAGGTACAGTATAAGTGGTAGCTATTACTGTTAACTCTTGATTAAACTGAGTATTACTTCCCCTCTCTGGCAGTGGTCTAGTAGTGGCCTTTTAGGAGCTCTCTAGAATAACTTACAATAAGACCAAGACTGTTCACTAGGCAGAGTTACAGATCTTGGGAGCCAAATAACATGCTGACCCTGGAAGACATACCAAAATATAGCATAGACCTTCCTTGATTCTCCCATTTTTATACCCTGCTTAACCTGACAAAGGAAGTGCTTCAGGAGAGAAACAGACACACACCTTTGTGTGATCATGATTCTGCTATTTTCTTTTTATATTTGATAGGAGTTAAAGTGTTTGTTTGTACCCCAAGAGTCCCAATTTTCATTTGTCCCTGGATATATAGTTTACTATATAGTTATCCTAAGCCCCAATAAGTTGGCTTTCGGATGCTGTTTATGGACTGTTTTTGTTCTATATTTTCTTTCTTTTTAATGCCCAAATGTTTCGGAGACATTTCCCTACAATATTTAACATTTGTTTTTTCCAAGTTAGTACTATATTGAACTCAGTGATTGATACCGTAACTAGATTGAGTTTTATCGGTTGCAGAGATCAATTACAGTGGGATTTCTTAACGTCTGTATGGTTGGTAGGTTGGGCTGTGTAATTTTCTGTTGGAAAGAGGGTGCGGGTGCGGTCCTGTGCATTTTAGGATGTTTAGCAACATCTCTGGCCTGTACTCATTAGATGCCCGTAGCAAATGCTCCTTCCTCAGGTATGACAACCAAAAATGTCCCTGGACATAGCCGAATGTCCCCGGTGGGTCAGACTAGCAGTGGTTCTCAGTTCTTAAAACAAGTTAAGTTAATATCTAGAGTTTTCTTAATTTCGTTTATTTTCCTATATGTATTGTAAGATTTTCCATACATTTTTCTTTTGAGAATACTATAACAGAATGAGTAGCCAGTGAAATGAGTAGGAAACTTCCAGTGTCTGAAATGTACTTGTTTCTACAAGTAAAACTTTATGAAAGCATCACATTCATTGGAATTTATATACATAGAGATAAACATGACTTTCATCTGTTTTAATAAAACCTCATCAGCTTTGGTAGTAGATTTTCTAGATGCAAATCTTAAGGTATTGTTCCAGTTACTCAGACATAGGAGGTTGATTTGGAACATTTGAAGAAAACTTGTTGAAATAGTTAATAATACACAATCTCTAAAATATTGACAATAAGAAAATATGTACTTAAAAGTTGGGGTATCAGTTGTAATTTTCCACCAGTAATAATAAATTTTAAAGAATAAAATTTCTACCAGTTTAATAATTTTTAATTTTAGACTTTAAAAGAAATTGCATTTATGCTTTTTAAGCTTAAACAATTATATATACAATTTGAAGAATATCCAGAATAAGATCTACTTATTTTTTTTTTTTTTTTCAATGTTTATTTATTTTTGGGACAGAGAGAGACAGAGCATGAATGGGGGAGGGGCAGAGAGAGAGGGAGACACAGAATCAGAAACAGGCTCCAGGCTCCGAGCCATCAGCCCAGAGCCTGACGCGGGGCTCGAACTCACGGACCGCGACATCGTGACCTGGCTGAAGTCGGACGCTTAACCGACTGCGCCACCCAGGCGCCCCAAGATCTACTTATTTTAATAGAACAAGTTAAATAATTATTATAGCTAATGCAAAAAATATTAAACAGCCATTAATAAGTGGAACTGGAGATTGTTTACCTTCTGGCTTCTCTAAGTGTCTGCTCTAATTTTGGTCAGCTAAATAACTTTGAATCATTTTTTAATGTGTTTATAAAATGTACATAGGGAATAAAAACACTCAAAGATACTTCTTAAAAGTATAGCCATTGTTAAACTATAACAAGGAAACTCACAGTCAAATCAGGACAGTAGCAGATAGTAATACATTTTGTGGCTTTTCTTCAGAAGGGATTAAAATATCTTCTTAGCTTGAGTAACTTAAGTACATGAGGTGTACACCTGAGTTAAATGCTTGCTTATTTGAAAAATGAAGAGTAAATAAGAAATTAGGTGTTTTAAGCGTTACTGATAGCTTGTACTTTGGGAATAAGAATATTTGTAATTCTGGGATTGTGTGCTTTGGGGACTGAAGAGCCAAAGGATAGAAGCTGTGTTGATATTTGTGGTATCTGACTTCCACTGAACTTTGAAATCCCAGGAATGTCTTGAATACGGTAGGAACACAATAAGTATGTGTTGACTGTATCTGGATATAGTTGGGAGGGGAATGTTAATTGGTTAGTGGTAGTGTATCATCTTGTAGTCACCATTTCTGGATTAAAATTTTCGCATGATGCTATAAATGTGTGAACGTGTGCCTGTGTGCCAAGATCTCTAAAGAGCTCCGAGATGTGTGGTGCTCCTTTTACCACTGCTGGGTGATTTCCAAAGTGGACTGTTCTTTGTTAGCGCTAGGAAAGGTTGGGGTGGTGGCGGCGGGGGAAAGGAACCCAATAACAAACTAAAATTGTATTTCCTGACCAGGACTTTTTTTATGAAGACATGGAGTCTTTGACTCAGATGCTTAGGGCTTTGGCTACAGATGGAAACAAGCACCGTGCCAAAGTAGACAAGAGAAAGCAGCGGTCCGTGTTCAGAGACATCCTGAGGGCAGTGGAGGTAGGTCTCTCAATGCTACAATGCCTACTCATTTTGAATGAGATCGTTTTAGGCTGAACTTGGCAGTTGGGTCATTTTGTTGGTTGAACTTCACCTTTGATCAAAATAGTTTCCTCATTTTAAGCCTGGAGGGTATTTTTAACAACATATATATATTTTTTAAACAAAGGCAAATTTCATTTTGATGCATAAAGGTACTTTTTTCTTAGTTTAAAAAATACAAAGTGTATTTCCCTTTGTTGTACTTGTCATCATTTAAACAGTGGTGCTTAGCACATACATATTTAGTACAGTGTTCTCTGTGAATAGTGAATTATTGCCTACCCGTCAGTACTTTTAAGCAAAGACCTTTGTATTCTGCCTAGGAAGCCTAGGTGCTAAAATAACAAAACCCAGCATTTAAGTAATGTTTTAAAATCATCCGATACTTGAGTACCTTCTACAGTCTTCTAACCTGTTTCAATCTACCTGGCAAATAAATTGATTTAGAAACCTTCAGGGATTCGAATAGAAGGCACAGTTAAGAGGAACTGCAGGTTAAGGGCAGTTTTACTGTGGAGAATACCAAAGTCATTAACATTTTCTTTTATTCCTTTTTTTTTGGTTTGACCAGGTAAGAAATATTTCTTGCACATAAAGGATAAATATCTCAGGTTCTTACTATCCAATAGGGCAGCTCATTTAAGAATAAGTGTGTCACCAGAGTCTTCAACCTGGCGTGTATATGAAAATTTAGAATGGTAATTAAAAAAAATAAAGATGCTAAGATCCCATTCAGGTCCAGTTTTGAAATATTCCAGTGATTCTCATGCATAGCCTGCTTAAGAATTTTGTTCATTTTAATCCAAGTAAAACTTAGGGTATAAATTAGTATAGAGATCTTCAGGGATCTATGCATTTCAGTTAATGCTAACTCTAATTACATTATAGTAATATTTTATATTTACTCTGGTTTTTAGAATCTGAAAAATAAAAGCCTCCAAGCTCGAGCAGACGTCTATGTTAAAAATTGATCCTTTTGATCGTACAATTTTAGTGCGGTGGTGTCCCCAAATTAAGCAAGGCATTTTCTTGAATAACTACAAACTACTCCTCTATTTGGATAATGTCACCGCCAAAGATAAGATAATGGTGTGTTCTATGTTTTCTGGATTAGACCTGATGTCAGATTTTCTGTCTTGATGCATCCTTTCTGGATCAAAGATTGTAAGGCTCAGCAGGATTTGAGCAGACCCTGTTGACAAGCCCCTCGGCCTGAGCAGCCACAGCACGCAGCACTGATTGTCCTAAGACACAAGCCAGATCGCAGTGCACACCAGCCTTAACAGGCCTCTCATGTGCCCCCCACCCCTGCCCAGCACCTCCTACAAGTGAAAGCCCTTTCTTTGCCTCATAATTCTTCCCTGCAGTGCTCTCCCCTTAGGCCTTCTCCACCCTCCCCTCTCCACCTCAGGATTTCCCTTCCTCCCCTGCCCTTTGCCTGGGTTCCCTCTTCTCCAGCTCTGCTTCACTGTACCTGCTGAAGAAAGGTCTGTCCTCACAGCCTTGCTAAGTGTTCTTGTTTCTTAACTTTCACTGGAACCCAGCTTTCTCTGAAGGACCCTGCTTCCTTGATGGATCTTTTAAATGAAGCTGATTAAACTGCTGTAGAGGAGAGTTCTCCATTTTAGGTGTGCTTGTTGCTGCCCATCCTTTCTTTTCATCTGGAAATCTTTCTTTAAGCTCATGTGTGTCTTAATCAGCAAGCATTTAATACGTTAGGTGCCTTGATACAAAGTTTTCTTATTTCTGTTCCATTATAACACTTGAGCAACACAGTTATTTTTTTAAGGAAAAATGGAGACCAAAGGCAGAAAGAACAGTAAGTAGCACAGCTGGAATTTGAACCCATTGTACTGTGCCATCAACAGGGCCACATGCTGCAGATCGGTCAAGTGAGAGAGAGTGAAGGAAGTGTCCATTGGATTTGTCATTCGGTCATTGGTGGGTGACCTTTATAAGAGCAGCTTCAGTAGAGTGATGTCAGGAAACCTTGACTGAAGGGGATTGGAAAGTGAAGCAGTGGAGATGTTGTGTTTTGACTGTTCTTTTTTTTTTTTAATTTTTTTTTTTTAACGTTTATTTATTTTTGAGACAGAGAGAGACAGAGCATGAACGGGGAGGGTCAGAGAGAGGGAGACACAGAATCTGAAACAGGCTCCAGGCTCTGAGCTCCAGCACAGAGCCTGACGTGGGGCTCGAACTCACGGACCGCGAGATCATGACCGGAGCCGAAGTCGGCCGCTTAACCGACTGAGCCACCCAGGCGCCCCATTTGACTGTTCTTTTCAAAAACGTGGCTGTAACTGGAAGGGGAAAGGGTTGATCACTGGATCGTGGGAGGGTTTTGTTGTTTTGTTTTACATGCTGGGTGTTTTAGATGCTCCCTTTATGGGAGAAGGAACCAGTGGAGAAGGGAGCATTTTAAAATACAAGTTTATAATTTTAGTTTGAGGGTATGATGATAGATTGAGAGTATGATGTAAGGAGTATGATTTGCCTTGAATCGGAGAGATTTAGGAGAGGATTAGGTTATGATGCAGATGAGTTTAGACAGAGCTCTTTCCTGGTGTCTCAGTGTTTCTGAAATGAGAAAGGCTGAAATAGTAGAACCCTGTTGGGTGTTTTTTCAGTTGTTGTGACAGACCAGGCAGTTTGTGCTTCACAGACATGCTTTATCTTACACTTCTCATAACTCTGTGGTATAGGTATTGAAGGCTCCACTTTACAGGCAAGGGAACAGACCCAAAGGGGTTAAATTAGTTGCCAAAATGACAAGCCAGTGAGTGGCACACCCATGTAAGTCTAGATTTCATGTTCTTTTCTATCACATTATATAATGTGTCTGCTGAGAAGGAAGGGGGCTAGGTAGATGTCGGGGAGCTGATTGGAGTGGTCAAGTTCCATCTCCTTTGTTCTGTCCCTGTGGTGATCAGCTGTTCTCTTCCTAGTTACTCTTTCATAATCATGATTCATCAAAGAATGGAGCAGCCCGTTTTTTTTCATCCCAAGTTCTGCCCCTGTTCTGGGTGACTCCTCCCTACATTTGGAGGGCCCTTTCCTGTATTTGTTTCAATGGTCTTTACTTCCATTTCCTTTATTTCCTTGATTCACTAGTTTCCCACTCATGATTGTACTTTAGAAATTGTCTTCTGGAAAAATCGTTCCATCTCTGAAGTCTTAAACTCCATTTGTTAACCTCTCATTTTTTTAGTAAGTCTGCTCTGAGACCCTTGGAGCCCTCTTGTTGCTGGTACTCTACTTTTTGGTTGGTCTGTTATGTCAGTTCCATTTATCTTCCCTTCCTTCCGTTGACCCCCGCTTCTTCTCAGTTTCACTCCCGGTGTGTGGGGCATCTTGTCTTCTGACTTGTCTTGCAGCACCCTGCTCCTCTCTCCCCACCTCACCCTGTATTTGTAGACCAATATAGATACCTGATTTTTTTCTTCAAGTTTGTTGAGTGTTATTGAAATTTAAAGACATTCACAACAATATGGTTTTGCCAATAGTATTTATCCGAACTTGGTTGTGCCTTTAAGTCTACTATAAATAGACAAGTTCTGTAGTCTGTTCACATCTCAGGGGTGGAGGTATCGGAGTTATCAGTTTAAACCATATTGTTTACTTGTAAATGTGTCTTTAGAAATTGTGTTTCTGTAGGATCTTGTGAAGCCATCTTAATTCCTCTTAAAATTTTTGGTTCTTCTGTTGGCTAGGAACGGGATTTTCCAACAGAAACTGTTAAATTTGGTCCTGAACGTATGTATATTGATTGCTGGGTCAAAAAACATACCTATGACACCTTTAAGGAAGTTCTTGGTTCAGGAATGCAGTACCATTTGCAGGTGAGTGTGAGTGACCTCTTTTCTGTATGTTTGTTTTTAAGTTAGGGAGCATTTTGGAATGTAGTTCACTTAATGGGCTTTTGAAGTTAGTTGGATATGGAGATGCTTTCAGCATGATACAGAGCTGCATTTATTTTTTTTAAAGTAGAATTGATAAGTAGGCAACTTTTTGGTGGAGCATCTGTAAGTTTTGTAGACGACTTTTGCTTATGTAACTTTCTTGGATTCGAGGCATTGGAAACAACTTAGTCTCCTAAAGAGGAAAATAAGTGGCCCAAGTACTTATTTATAAGCTCCACATAACTTCTATTAATCAGATTTCACTTTATGTAGTAAAAAAGAGCTGATATTTGATAATGAGCCTGATTTTATTTACCTTTCTGTTTTACCAAAGTCAAATGAATTCCTTCGTAATGTATTTGAACTTGGACCCCCAGTGATGCTTGATGCTGCAACACTTAAAACCATGAAGATTTCACGTTTTGAAAGGGTAGGTTTTGTTTTTGTTTCCATCAGAACTCAATGCATCAAAGAAAAGTAGACCGAGGCTTTGATTCTACCAGGTGATAGGTATTTAGCGAAGTCTATGGGCTTGTAGTGCTTTATGATGTTTCAGACACAGAATAGCTGTATTAAAATTGTAGACACTTTATTTAGAGTATCAGGAGTTACAATGAATAATTTTTATCTATAATCCTATTAGCACAGAAATTATTTTCCTTTCTTGTTTTCTTTTATTCTGTTAACTTTTTATAGTTATGAATAAGTACACAGTATCTTTGTATCAGATAACTAAGCCTACTTAGTAAGTACCAGATTCATTTTGCAAGCTGAGAAAACAGGTGCTCAGAGAGTTTGTAACATTAAATACTAATTAATGTAATTTCACTTAACATTTCCAAAATCCTTAATTATATTTTTATGTTTTTATTGAGGTGAAATTCACATAACCTAAAATAAACTATTTTAAAGTGTAGAATTCACTGGGGCGCCTGGGTGGCTCAGTTGGTTAAGTGTCTAACTTGATTTCAGCTCAGGTCATGATCTCACGCTTTCATGAATTTGAGCCCCGCATTGGGCTCTGTGCTGACCGTGTGGAGCCTGCTTGGGATTCTGTCTCTCCCTCTGCCCCTTCCCTATTCATGTGTGCATTCTCTCTCTCTTTCTCTCTCACTCTCAAAATAAATAAACATTAAAAAAATGAAGTGTACAATTCAGGGCATTTAGTATACTCAACAATGTTGTACAACTGTCATCTCTGTTTAGTTTCAAAATATTTTCATCACTGCAAAAGGAAACTTATATCCATTAAACATTCCCTTCTCATCCCTCCCTACCCCCCCAAGCTGCTGGCAACCACTGATATGCTTTCTGTCTCCATGCATTTACCTATTCTGGATATTTCATGTAAATAGATTCCTAAAACGTGACCTTTTGTGTGACTTTTTTCATTCAGCATCATGTTACCAATGTTCATCCATATTCTAGCATGTCCCAGTGTTTTAGTACTTTTTGTGGCTGAATAACACTCCATTGTGTGGATACACCACGTGATTATCCACTTATCAGTTGATAAACTTTTAGCTTGTTTCTGCTTTTTGGCCATTGTGAATAGTGCTACTGTGAACATTTGTGTACACATTTTTGTTAGAGCACCTGTTCTCAGTTCTTTTAGGTATATACCTAGGAGTGGAGTTGCTGGGTCATAGGGTAGTTTTGTGTTTAACTTTGTAAGGAACTGCCAAACTGTTTTCTACAATGACTGAACCATTTTGCATTCCCACCAGTAGTGTATGAGAGTTCCAATTTCTGTATCCTTATCAACACTTTTTATTCTGGCTTTTTTTGTTTTATAGCCATACTAGTGGGTGGGAAGTGCTTAACTATATTTTTATAGACTATAGTTAGTCATTTTTATAGCCACATAATTGATGATTAGGTATTTTAATATTAATATCTTTACATACATTTCTCTTTTGAATCCCTTCTTGGATGAAATCTTTACATGGGAATACAGGGCTGGATTATGACTCTTTGATATGTACTGCCAAATAACCTTCTAAAGTTATTCTATCATTTGTAATTGTTTCCAGTAATGAATGAAGGCATGTAGCTATTACACATTTGACAACATTTTTATGATTTTAAAATGTTATGATTTTAAAATGTTAAAATACAAGAATATTTTAAGCTTTAGTGATTCACTTGTATTTTCCTTTCCTTCATTTCAGCATCTGTATAATTCTGCAGCCTTCAAAGCTCGAACAAAAGCTCGAAGCAAATGTCGAGATAAGAGAGCAGATGTTGGAGAATTCTTCTAGATTTTTGGCACTTGAAGATCACTTTCTAATTTTTTTTTTTTTTTTGTAATTTCTAATGTATTTAAACTAGAGATAGTTTTTATCTTGGGTTAACATAGATGGCTTTTGTAGCAGGGGTTATAATTTAATGTACAATATTGCAAATGGTGAGTTCTGGTTATTGAATATTCTCTAAATATAATCAGTAAACATAAATAAAGTATTTGTAATGTTTGGTCATTTCTATTTATGAAGAGCAAAAATATGTTACTGTACTTGATTTCATAATGAGGAAACCTATCACCCAAGTTTAAATTTCTTATACTGTAGTTGTCCAAAAATATTGATTATAATGTTGTAAATATACAAAGTACTTAATATACTAGACAAGTGAGTTTTGGATACAGTTTTGGGAGCTAATTCTTTTAGAATTCTGCTATATTTTAATTATTAAATGGGACCTAATCATTTTAGTTCTGTCACTGGGGTTGACGAAGCATGAGACCTTAGAGCTACTCTGAGAGGCCATTTGGTCTTTGAGACCAAAGCTAGTGGGAGTTCATGAGGAGTTCAGCATATGCCAGAAAAGCTGCCAACCTTGACCTCTGAGGGCAGTAACACATTTTATCTGCTATAGTCTTACATTTTAAAATAAAGATCTTTTCACACTAAAAGTGCTTCTTTTCTAGTAGAAGAAACATTTATGGGTTTGAGGTACAAAGTTCAAAATAACCAACCTAGATAGGGGGAGAGAGACAAAACTCACTTGTATATTTGGAAGCATGAAGATAGATGAAAGAATGTAGCAATGTCATTGGGTATATCACTGTAGAATAGTACTTAGCGCCTCATTGGGATTCTAGTTACTGATTTCTTTGGGTTTAGTGCAGAAAACAGTAATAAGAGGCTTCAGGGGTGGGGTAACCTGTACACTAGAGAAGAGCCCAGATCCGTGAAGGTGTTCTTCCCAAACCAGGGCTCTTCCTCCCCGACATTCTCAACAACTCCTGGGACATGTGATGTAGCTTCTTGTTGAAACCGTATTGTCTGGCCTGTAGAGTTGCTGTAGCTGCGGCAAGCGTGAGTCCCATCTCTCAGTTCTGGTGCAGAGGAAAACTGCCTCGGAATCCAGAACTGGAGTTTGCTGTTGCCACCTTCTTGTACTCCCAAGTAGGTCAGAATCCTGGAAAAAATGATTACAAGTAGTTATCGCCCGTAAATTTTCAATTTCGTATATGTATACTATTTTTAAATAAAAATTTTTATTAAAATGATGTATATACATAGTTGAATGGTACCTCAGGGATTGTAAGGGGGAAAGTTAGCTCCCTGCTCCATCCTTTTCCGTTTCACAGGGGCCGTTTCAGCCTTTGGTGTTTTTCCTAGGGCCTTGGTTTCAGATTTCTAAGTAATATGCTTACTATGTTTAGACATCTGACAGCTTCCTATTTGATAGATGATTTTTCCTTTTTTCTCATTCTGGTATTTTTCCATTAAATTGGCATCTTTCGATTTTAGTGACCATAATCTCTGTTCATTCCTGAATGAGTTGCCTGTGCTTCCTTTCCATTCTCAACATTTTGTGTTGGTTTTACGTTTACATCACATCACTAATTCTTCCGAAACAGTCCCAAGTATGTAAAACTTTTTAAGATCAATTTTTCATAGGGTCAAAGCCCAACCGTATACCTGTTTCAGTCTAAACTAATTTCTCTCTTATTCATGTATATATACAACTGTTTCTGAGACTTCATCATCCTGGGATTTGTTTTCCTCTCTAGGGTTGGAGTCCACGTTTTCTGGACCCTGTGTCTTTGTTCTTAGATTACTTGATAGAGAACACTTCCTTCAGTGAAGGAATGGGTGCCTAGAGGCTCAATTACTTTGAGACTACCGCATGCCTGAAAGGTAATATGGCTTGGTATATAAAATTTTAGGTAGAAAATCAAATTCAGAATTTTGAAGACCTCGCTCTATTGTAATAAAACTGTTGTGATGTGCAATTTTTATTTCTTCATTTTGTTAATTGGAGGCACTTTAGAGTTGTAAAATTCAGCGATAACTGCTTTGGTGGGCCCTGACCCTTCCCAGCCTCCCTCACCTACCCTCTGCCCACCCCCCCCCCCCCAAAACCCACACATACACCCTTTGTCCTGGAACTCCATGAAATAACTAGAACCGCTGAATTGAGCCTCTGGCTTTATTTATTAAATCATTTATTGGGGGGGGGGTAGATTTCTATAATGCAGTTTTTCAATCTTTATGAAATCACCTGCCTGGATTTAGCTCCATACTTCATTCTTGCCTCCAATTCCTAAGCCCGCCTGAGTTCTGCCGTTCTACACATGCGGGTAACGACCACTCTCTTTTCCGTATTCAATACATTTGTTGGAATCTTGTTCAGTATTATTTCTTCCAATTTTCATCCTTGTGGTTTTCTAATTTTAATTCCTATTCTGCCTTTTTAATGGGGTTTTAGGAGGAAGAAGAGAGAAATGAGTTAATCTGTATATTAAATTTATGGATGGGTACATTTCATGAAATTTATGGATAGTTGCTAGACAAGGATTACTGGGGCTTCAATGTATAAAAATAATTGAGTTTTCTCAAAAGTAGCAAAATGGTATGTGATAGTTCATATCATATGAACCAGTTCATTCCTTGGTTCTTGATTGATTCTTGCTGGTTTAAAGGAATTTAAAATGGTCCCTGCCTACTCAGTTCTTAATGTTTTGAGGCTCAAGCATTAATTTTGAAGCAACCAGCATCCATGATTCAAGGCTGTGATGGCATTTACTGAATTTTCTGGGAGTTGAATCTAGATATGGTAAAATAAAGTGAAATAAAAATCAAGAAATACTTAAAAGTGCCCCCAGATTATTTCAGGTGAGAATACCTATTTTCTTCTTATGACTGAACTCTTGATGTGATCTTTCAAGTATGTAATAGATAAAATGAGGTATGTATGTCATCTTTCTTTGCTTTCACTTGCTTCTCCAGAAGTCTAATTAATCACAAGCCGTAAGAACTTTTCATCCCTTTCCCTGGTGTAAAATATGGTTGAATTCAGACTTTGGGGTAAGGAATTGCTTAGGCTACATTCTCCTCATCCCTGAAGGAGGACTGATAGGGTTGTAAGGTTACAGGAGTGAGAAAAACATACATAGTACATATTCAAAACGAGGCTGCTGTGTCTTCAGAGGTTTGATGGTTTGAGACTGATCAGGTAGCTAGGAGATTTATAAACAGGCTGATAATATAACAGCAAACAAACATTTTCATTTTTCAAGAAATTTGGCATAGCTTTTTAATGTATAATGTACCTCTGAGGAGACAGTTACTAGTTATATTGCTTCCTCCGTGAACTGGTCCCCTGGTACAGATGAAGTTTAAGGAAATGGCATTCCTTTCCCCTAAATGTAGACCGAAGTCCATACTAAATATAAATGTAAAGAAAGTTCCGTGAAGCAAACATTTTCTGATTGACGTACAAACTGTTTCAAAGATCCATAAATGTGTCCATCTAGATGTGCAATGGAAGGTAGGTTTGGAAAGGACTGCGTATCTGATTACTGCCCAGCCCTTAGTGTCCTGCCAGGATAGTTTGTCCCTGTAGCCTGCGAATGGGACTCAGGATGGCAGTCCTCACTGTAGCTCCTCTCATGTACACCAGAGGGCAGACGCTCCTTGGCGTGCCTGTGAGGGAACCCCATGAGAGAAAGTCTGGCATTTCTGAGAAAGCGGATGCATAAAAACTCAGAATAAATAAAGGCTTTGAGTAGAAAGGGAAGTTGATGAGACACAGTGCTTCTCTCTTCTGCAGCGGGTCTGTAGCCATACAATCTCCCACTCACAATCTTATTTTGTAGCTTCTGGAAGCACTCGGAGTTCTCTGACGTGCCATCATCCCAGTTAGTATCACAACCTTTCTCTGTCGCTCTTTATTGCAGTCCTCTGGTTGGTCTGGAGTCCTGTCAGAATGGCAGCTCCGGTCCGCTACTGGATATTTATATGTGGGAGCATACCGTGGCAGAAGTGCTAGAAATGTGTCCGCTTACCCGGTCCCATCAGCCAAATAAGGACATTAACTTCGGTCCAATAACAACCTCAACAGTTACCAATTGAATCAAGGCATGGTGGCTTTTTCTTTTTAAAGCATAGTTTCAGTAATATAGTCACTAAAAACCTTAGACATTGCATAAAAAGTATTTGGAAATCTTACACTGCTTGGCTAAATTAACACTAAATATAGACCGACATCATGCCGGGGTTTATGGGCCTTGTAGGAGCACCCGTTCGCTGAAGGAAGGCAAAGACAGGACTACAGAATTCATAGAAAGTTTTACTGTAGTTGCTTCTGAATAGTATTTTTTTTTTTTTCTTTCTTTTCTTTTCTGGTAACCTAGCAGTCAAAGCTCACATTTTTTGTAAGTAATTTGCATGCTATTACTCTACCGACACCGAATTATGATTCTTGAGGCTGGGATGTTTTTTGTTGCATGTGCTCTGTGCTTTCAACTTTTGATAGAAATGATTTAGACTTGATTTAAAAAATTAATTCCTGAATGTGAAGAGGCACTGACTCTGAAATGGAATTAAAGAACAAATTACCATGACTCACTCAATAAAGCTTCCTATTAGCTTTGAATTAAACCCTATTATAACAATTTGGATTTTGTGGCAAGCAATACCGGTGTGTCATTTCTGTGCTTTGATATCGAGCACCCAGGGGAAAAAATAAAGAGCAAAGCAATTTTTCATAGACAACTATTTTGTCGGAATATTTATTTGTAGCTGGTTAAAGAATTCTTAAATGATAAAAAGAGCTGTGAGCATGATCTAAGCTGGAGGAAAATGAAATTACTTACGTGTTTCAGTGCAAGGGATTAGAAAAGGCCCCGTTAAAAGGATACTGCTTTGGTCAATCTTAGAATAGTGAGCAAATTTGCACACCAGAGTTAGGGAGGAGGGTTGAGCTACTGTGATGCAGAATTTAGTAACACTTTGGCTTCTCCAGCCCTGCTGGTTGTTCCCAGGTGCCCTTATATGGAGATGCCAGAGATAGCAACAACTGGTGTCAACAACAGTGGGTCCTGGCTTCAGGGCCATGTGATCCTGGATCCATTTACTCACAGAGTCATTTATAGGCTCTTGGTGGCCATGAACCACAGACACCCAATCCCATTTTCTTTGCTAGTTATTTTTCATTTGCATGTTGTAGTTCATTTAAAAGTACATGAAAATGGCACCTATTTATATTATGACTTTACCCTGAGGAAGAAATTTACGTTCAGGGCACGTCATAGCTTACTCTAAGTTGTTGCCTCAGTGATTTTGGATTTGTTGTTGCACTGAATCACCTTTTTCAGTGAGTAGCAAGGCTAATCAGTTGGAGATTTAATTAGCTGCGCTGCTCCTAGGTTAGTGTTTGTGGCTATGATTTTCTAGTTGTTCCTCCACTTTGTAACCGTTGATTAAGCTCCAGTATGAGATTTGAGCAATAGCAATTCCATTCCTAAAGGGGAAGCTAAGGCTTAAGGACACTGAGTCAGAGATCCAAAAATGAACCACGTGCCAGTCACCACACCTAAAATAGAAGCCATGGCTGGAATGATGATTCTATGATGTGACATAAAAACCTTTATTGCTCATCAAATATTAGTACTCGGGATAATAAAGTATAAGAGATGATAAAATACAAAGCATTTCTGGAAGAGTAGAATCTGTGACCATGCATCAGTCATTACTTATGATTTTATCTGTGAAAGGATAAGACTTGATTGATCTCTAAGACTCCTTTATTTTATATGCTGCTGCTGCTTTTTAAAAAATGATCACTTCATGTCATTCCCTTAGGACTATTCCATGAAGTATATTTGGAATTCAGTAATATCAATATCAATGCTTCAGTGATGTCTAATCTAAAATACTCTGAGAATTACATATTTTTGTTAATTAAAATTTCAGGATACCTGGAACACCTTGTTTAGTTATTAGCTTTGACTGATAAAAAGTTTAATTAGTCCATGTTTTTCTTAGGGTTTCAGGAGCATATTTTTTACAAGTACTAGTGGGTTTTAGGTATGACTGGGGAATTCCTGGTTTTTAATGTTTCAGGATGCAGTTTACCCTGTTTAGTAAATGGCTGATCCTTTTTCAGATCTGTAGGTGTTCGCAACTTTTTTTTTTTCTGAATTTGTTTTCTCCTAACTCTATCTTTCTTCATTTTGCAACTGCTATTAAAGGAAAGATTTTTAATGTTAACAGGAAGTAAACAGTGTGTTGCTTCATGTAAATGAAGGCACAAAGTTTATTGACTTTACCAGAGTCCAGATAGATATCACATGAGGATTTTTAGCCTCAGTTTCTTTCTGTCATTGCATTTATTATTAACTGCCTCAAATTCTTTTGTAAATGGTGAGCTTCAAATCATAAATAAAATATTTTAGTTGTTCCAACTTAACGTAAGTCATGGCTTATACATTTGATACTGAGTACTTGAAGAACCCTGAGGAGTTCTCAGTCAACCAGGAAAGTCAAAGATATAAGCAGTAAATGTTGTAAAATAGAATGTGTGTTCTGATGGAAGAAGGTACCGCATCCAGCAAAAGCACAAAGGAAAGGCAGGTTGATTCTTCGAGAGATGAGGTTTGAGCCAAGTCTTGAAAGAGGGTTAGGGAGGCACCTGCGTGGCTCAGTTGGTTAAGTGTCTGACCTCAGCTCAGGTCATGATCTCGCGGTCCATGAGTTCGAGCTCTGCATCAGGCTCTGTGCTGACAGCTTGAAGCCTGGAGCCTGCTTTGGATTCTGTGTCTCCCTCTCTCTCTGCCTCTCCCCCACTCAGGCTCTGTCTCTCAAAAATGAATAAGCATTAAAAAATAAAAGAAGAAGAGGGTGAGGGAGGGATGTGGAGAGGAAAGGGAAGACACAGTGAACTCTGAAGCAAGAGGTCTGCTTCCGGCTAGCTCTGCCTCTAAGTAAATGTATGGTGTTGGGCATTCACCAGCTGAGCATCCATTCCTCCTCTGTGGGAAGGAGGAGGCCAGACTAGAGCGTGTCTACAGTCCCTTTCACATCAAAAAGTCCCTATGTCACCATTGGACTCATTTTATGAAGAGAGATCACCATGAAAGAGACAGTTTTGATGGTAATTTGAATTTGTCTTCCTAGAGCCCTTTATTTCATGTAATTAAAAGGGCACACGTTCTCTGTTGTGCTAGAAGAGACCTAATAAAACAGACTTTATAAATAAACCCATTGGGGCTTTTCAGGTTTGCTGGAAGTGCTGTCATCAGAAAATATTACCTTAAATGTCAACCTCAGTTTTAAAATTCTTTACTATGGAAGTGGCCTCAATCTAAGGAAATTCGGAGGAAAGAGCCCTCAGACGTCCCAGAGTTTAGCCTCCAACCCGCTGCACGGTTCCTCTTTATAACACCCTAGCCTGCGAAGAGTTTTGTCTTGAGGACTGTCTAGATGCTGGCAGAGCATCTAATGGCTAAAGAATGCATGTAAGGTGGAGACTCATATATACCATATTGAGCGAGAATGTAAAAATCGCAGTTATGTTTTAAAGCCTCATGCAATTAGGATGGTTTGCGGTAATATTCTCTTGCCCTCTCACAATCTGTCTTTGGGCCACAGGCCGACTAGCTTAGTTTTACCTTTCCATATGTTTATACATAGTTTTCTTGTCCAAAGGATTTGAGGCATCTCACCAGAATATAAACAATGTGATAAAAGAAAACTATTTTATTTTTTCAATTTTTATTCATTTTTTGAAAGAGAGAGAGACAGAGACAGAGAACAAGTGGGGGAGGGGCAGAGAGAGGGAGACACAGAATCTGAAGCAGGCTCCAGGCTCTGAGCTGTCAACACAGAGCCCGACACGGGGCTGGAACCCATGAACTGTGAGATCATGACCTGAGCTGAAGTCAGATGTTTAACTGACTGAGCCACCCAGGTGCCCCTAATTTTGTAATTTATTTTAAGATAGTTTTCTTGCGGCACCTCAGTGAGCTTGGGCAGCTCAATCAGTTAAGCAACCTACTTCAGCCGGAGTCACGATTTCATGGTTTCACTCTTCATGAGTTTGAGCCCTGAATCGGGCTCCACCCTGTCCGCACAGAGCTTTCTTAGGATTCTCTCTCTCCATTCTCTGCCCCTCTCCAACTCATGCTCATGTGCTCTCTCTCTCTCTCAAAATGAATAAATAAAAACTTAAAAAAATTAATGAAATAAAATAAATTACAAAATTAAAAAGCAGGCTCAGGGAAAATAGCGAGAATTAAGAAATCTGAGGAGAAGGAAAGAGGATATTCAGATAAGCAGGGTATAAAAGGCTCAAATTGGGTGTCACAATTGAGTCTGAGCTTCCTGGCAAGCCAAGCAAAAAGAATAGGGACAACGTTGTCCCCAAAGGGAAATATTTTCTTCTGGACAAGCACAGCTTTTCTAGACCTTCAGCTGGAAATAATGCATGTAGGTGGTTCTTTCCGTGCCTGTCCAGCTTCCTGTGGCCTCTGATTCTTGTGCAGTGGGGCTCCCAGAGCCGGCCTTCTGTTTAGTGTCAGTGTTTTCTTCCAGGAACTATGAATCATTCCCAGGACACCAGCTCTCGAGGCATGCCTGAAGATCGAAAGCTTTATATTGTGGATTCCATAAATGACTTAAACAGACTGACCCTCTGTCCTGCTGGCTCCCAGCATCTGCTCCGTATGTGTGCCTCCCAGGCTTTCTGGCTCTTCCTGGCTTCTGGGCCCCCTAAAAATAGTAAAGGCTAATCTGGACCTGTGGGTGTGGTGGGTGGCAGGGTGGGCATTAGGAACAGCTCAGTGCTGGAAATGCTTTTTATTATTAGTCAACTTTTGTGTTAGTTCTCTTAATATTTGACAGGCTTATGGGCTTCTTTGGGTCCTAAGCAAGATTTGGAATGTGTCTTCAAGAGTTCTGAGAAGTTTCTGTGGAGTGTTTCTCCCTGGAAAGGGCAGGGAAACTGCAGTGCTGGTCTTCCAAGAGGTTTGCTCATCCCTCTTGGCTGCTGTTGCGCCTTCCAGAGACCACGGCCAGGTCACGGTGGTGCCCACTTTCCTGGAGAAGTCTTACTTTGCAGTGCATTGCTGAGAAAATACTCCACACATTCATCTAGATTTCAAGAAGTCATTAAATTTTGGGGGGGCATGAAGTCAACTTCATTTTCTACTTAAAAATCACAAATGGTCCCAATTAAAGGGTTAAAAAAGGAGGAGAAAGGCAAAACAAAAATCCTTTAAATACTAAATGTGTACTTTGTTCCCTACATATTGTGAACGAGCTCTCTCAGATCATTCTGAGCCCCATTTTTCCAGCTTCAACTCTGACTTTCAAACACAGGCCTTAATTTTCTACTAGTCGTTTGTTCCATTCCCATTCTAAACTCAGGTAATTCCAAATTTATATCTATTATTCTCCTTCTAAATCCTAACTGAGGTCTTGCTTTTTTCTTCATTTTGATGGGTTCAGACTTTCATCTGCTTCTACTGCAGTCAAATCTCCGCAGGAATAGGTATTTGGGTACCAGCTTATGCCATTGCTTTGATTAGGAAGCAAAAGTTGTTGCGGGGTGACGCATGATGTATTTACACGGCCCAGGACCTAAGCCACCCACCTAGCTATTATCAAGTAGCACAGTGTGTGGGACCGATGCAAAGTAGGAGAAAATACAGAAAGGAAGTTAATGGTCTCCATGACCCCAAGTTCCTATAGTGCTTATTTAATTTAATTTGGGTGTTCCTAGGCAAACAGGCCTTACAAAATGATGGCCAAATGCAGACACTTCATGCTTTAGCTGCTTTATAAGCATAGTTGCAGTCTCAGTGTAACTGCACAACATTTAAAAGAACCTTGTTTGCCAAGCAGGTTCATCCCAAAGACAGCTCTGAGAAACCCAGATACATCGGGGCCATTTTTCTATTTAAATGGATGTCAGCTTAACTTACTCCTATGGTGAAAGGCATTTCTGGGAGATACCCTAGAGCATTCAGCCTTCCACTCAGCATAGGTGTCCCAGCCAGCTGTATTTTACTCCCCTGTCACTTCAGAAAGAGGGCAATACAGTCTCCATCACTCTGAAAGCTTAACACACATATCTTCTCCCACCCATCCAAAGAAAACCCACGTCCTGCCTCTTCAGTATTAACACCATCTTCAAAGAACTTTCCAAGGAGAGTGCTAAACCCTGCTTATTTTTTTGACTACCAAGGATGAAGAAGGGAAAAAATTCACAAAGAGCACCAAAGACATAAGTCCAAAGACATTCCTATGACATAAGTCACTTTCCAGGGTGATCACAGGGAAAAACGGGTGTATCCCTTACTCGGGTCTTTAATAGTGGGGGACTTTTCAGTTCTGCTGGCAAGGTGGATCCTGAGGAGTTTTTGTCATAGGTATTTTTGTTTGTTTCATGTTAGCTCTCCAGGAGAAAATCCCAGACGTTGGCACTAACTCAGGAAACGGAAGTCACAGTCTATTTTTTATGGGGCTGATAATTGTGCTGATTGTCAGTCTGGCACTGGTTTCCTTCGTGATCTTTCTAATAGGTAAGTACCACTGACACGTTCTCGTTTCTTAAATGCTCTTACTTTGTTGCTGGTTGTTTAACTTTGCTCCTGTGAGGAGTCCATGCTTTTTGGCAATCACTGCTACACTGGAAAGGCAGACGGCAAGTGCCTGACCCTGTGATTCTGGGGACGTAAGCCTACAGTGCCACAAGTTCACGAACAAGGACATTAAATATTTCTATAATTTTCTTTTCTTTTTTTTTTTTTAAAGTTTATTTATTTATTTTTAGAGAGTGAGAGTGAGAGAGCGAGCAAACGCAAGCACATTAGTGGGGGAGGGGCAGGGAGAGAGGGAGAGATAGGATCCCAGGCTGACAAAGCAGAGCCTGACATGAGATCACCACCTAGGCCAAAATCAAGGGTCAGATGCTGAACTGACTGAGCCACCCAGGCGTCTCTATAACTTTCCTTTCTTACTTGGGAGTCCCTGGCTGTCAAATGTTGATTCTAGTTTTTCTTAATCCAGTACGTAATTGCTCCATTAATTCAGGTCTCTACCATAGAGTCACATTCAGGTTTCAAACTCCTTCCCAGGTTTTCTCACTTCCCAGAAATCTATTGGAAGCACTGAGGGCTTGTGCAAGGTCCCAGAGGCTGTGTTGGGGAGGTGATGAGGCCGCCTCTTTCCTGTTTGACACTCCCCCGGGCTGTATGACGACCTGCCCTCCCTGCTCTCAGCCTGGGCCTGACCTCTGCCATTGAGTGGTGGCTGGGCTGTCCCACATGGCGAGACCCCCCAGGCCTCAGGGCCACTCTCCTCTCTGCTTTGGCAGGGGCAGGGTGCTGTCCTTTCCTTCTGTGGGTTGCCCTCTCCCCTCAAGCCATCAGTTCTCTCTCTCAGCTAACCTCTGTGGGCCATTATCTGGATTTATTTCAGCTTCCTGCTGCCCTGAACCATGCCTTTTCCCCTGGGTCCTGAGAACCATCATTTATTTCTTCTGCCCTTTCCTGCTTTGCAGGCCCTGTAGCCTTCAAAAATCTTCAATGAGAAGTGGAGCCCATGTCTTTGGAAGGCCTTTAATTTAAATTCATTCAGGATTAAAGGACGTAGTGGTGGTGATGATGGGGGGAGACAGGTGGGCAGGGGGTGTGGCTCTTTTACAGCCTCAGACCCCTTCTCTTCCCCAAACTTCCCCAAACCTGGGGTCAGGGCAGGTGGGGAGGTGGGATATTTAACTGCTTCTCTCTGGCCCAGTCCATGCCCTCTCCAACTTAAAAGCTTCAATGGGAACTATCCTTACAATAATGGTGCCCTTGTCTCTGACTGTCCATTGGATGTGGGTTGTTCCTGAATCTTCAGGGCCAGAAAAAGCCCATGCATTACTCTGAATTCTGAAATGTTATACCAACAAAAATTAATGCTCCAAATATCATTCTGCCACACCCATCTGGGGTAATGACTGAGTTAAACTAGCAGGAAATTTTAGATATCCCTATCGGCAGGAGAGCCACCCAAAGGAACTTCTCTCTTCTGTGGAGCGACGGGTAATGAGGTTAAAGGTAATGATGCTAAGAAGTGCTATATATCGAGCACTCATTTTCCCAGGCACTCTGCTAAGTAACACCTGATGTCTGTTTGCTCACAACCTCGTAACAACTCTAGGTCGTACAATCTACTATTATTCTGGTTTTACCGATGCTGACACTGAGGCTTCGGTTAATCACCGTGCCTGAGGTCCACAACTAATAAGTGCCGAATCAGGGCCCAAAGACACTCCTGCCTGACTTCAAAGAGCATGCACTTTATTACTGTCATTATACCCCTGTTGTATAAGTATGATTTATGTTATATTTGCTGCTGGTGTTTTATGTTGAGAGCAAAGTCATACGAGGAAAGAGAAAGAAGATATGAACAAAGAAGAATGTCTTTTTTTAAATTTTTATTTTTTAACGTTTTATTTATTTTTGAGACAGGGAGAGACAGAGCATGAACAGGGGAGGGTCAGAGAGAGGGCAACACAGAATCTGAAACAGGCTCCAGGCTCTGAGCTGTCAGCACAGAGCCTGACGCGGGGCTCGAACTCACGGACCGTGAGATCATGACCTGAGCTGAAGTCGGCCGCTCAACCGACTGAGCCACCCAGGCGCCCCAAGAAGAATGTCTTTCTTTGTGCTATTGTTCTGTGCCAGATACATAAATTCATTATCTTACATCTTTACCTCTTAAGATAGTATTTAGTATTTCTATTTTATTGAAGCGAGACTAAGACCTAGAAATGTACCTCTCCATGTGTACCCTGCTAATCAGAGGCAGAACCAAGATTCAAACCCTGACCTGTCTGGCTCCAAAGCTTCCCTGCCCTCCATTGCCTATGTTGAAGAAATAAAACAAGGACTTCCTGTGGTTTTCAGACAAACCTTAACTCAACCTCAGGGTGAAGTTGGCACAGGCCTCTGGAAATGAACTTGGCCTGTGCTCATCTTTAACAAAGAAACCATTTTGCTCTCAGTGGGATTTAGTGCAAATTTGTAGTCTTTTCACTGACGTGAAAGAACCTGTATTCTTTATAACTGGTATTTTTATGTAAGAGGGAAAAGACTTATTTTATACTTGATTACATTCTTATTAAACCATTGGACCTTATGTTTTCGTCATAATCTCTGTCCTAAAAAGGAATAATGGGCTACGAGAGTAGATTACTATACATGCCTCTGGTAACAAATTCTAGTGGCCAAGCAGTCTATTCCAGAGAATACTAGGTTCCTGAGATGTTGTTGTTGCCTGAGGGAAGAAGGATTCTATGGTCAAATGAGTTTGATAATTGCTGAGTTAGATAATGCTCAAATTGTTTTTTTTTACTTCTTGTGAGTTTCCAAGAGGCAGATCAGTGCAAAATTTTTCTCTAACATTTTTGCACATGGAACTCTTTTTCTTTTTTGGAATTTAATTTGGAATCAGTGTATCGTGGAACACACTCAAGCCAGCCCGGCTGCTGCTTCCTTCTCTGTTTGACTTATGTTCTACTAGGAGTTTCCCAAGAGGGGAAAGGATATTATGTGTTATGAATTTACTTCAGTTTCACATTTTTCCCCAGAAGCAAGTGATTTTCCTGCCTGGCTCTGTAGTTAATCTCAATTAAGATCCTTCCTTCATGTCTTAGACCATAATTCATCCAGCATAGTTTTGCAGACATGGGGAAGAAGCAGCTTCTGGGCAACCATTTGTCCCAAGCCTGGAAGGGGAAGCTCTTCTATCTAGTTTACTTTCCCATATCAGTTTATCCACTAAGCCTCGTGGCATGCTACCAGCAACGTTAGTTGGGGGAAAAAAACTTGCTTAAAATGGAAATAATAAGAAGCTCAAATATTAAGTATGGATTTTTTTGCTGCATTTCCTGGAAATTTTAACCTCTGATGAGTATGGAGTATCCTCCATAGCTTACTTTATTGCCAAGAGTTCTGTTTATTTTGAAAATACAGTCTCTGTTCTTAGGATGGTCCGAGGGGAATTACTACATGTTCATTTATGGGCTGGTAATTCAGAACCAGCAGAGCTATGTCAAAATAGGCTGAAACCCAGAAAACCTCATTTCCCAATGAGGAGCCAAAAACCTCTGGAGAAGAGCGCTCTAAGAAGACGATGTAACAATCACTTCTCTGATAAGCTCCCAATGAGACTAGCTGGTGGTTTCCTTTGGTGGCTCACCGTGAAGTTTCTCAGCCAAAATCTGTGTGGAGCTGCCAAAGGTAGTCGAGGCTGGGCCCAATAAATTGTAAAAGTAATGCACGTTGGTAGACAGCTTTAGTCTTCGGCGATTTCTCTCCCGGGCTTGTGGGCTGCGTGGGTTATTGGAGCACGGGACTTGCCAAGGGGGCCTTTCAGCACTTGGCTAAGCCCCAACACAAGGCACTAGCGGGTCCCGACGGAACACACTGGCTATCAATGTAACACAGTCTGTTTTCTGTTTTGAAGTTCAAACTGGAAACAAGATGGACGATGTGTCGAGAAGACTAACAGCTGAGGGAAAGGACATAGACGATCTTAAGAAAATCAACAGCATGATCGTAAAGCGACTCAATCAACTGGACGCGGAACAAAACTAAAGAAATGGGCATCTAAAAGCAGCCGCCAGCACCTGAGCTTGGCGCTTTATTGGGTGTGCACGGGCTTATGAACTGAGCATGCGCATTTCTGCAGGCAACAGACCATCTGGTTAGTGATCCCAACCCTGGGGCCAAGTTAATGCTGTAGGGTTGGGAGCGACTCCAAGGCAAAGGGGTTTGGGGATAGCAACCAGAAAAAGGGCTCGTTGTATGCTGTGTCCTTCTGCTTTATTGGGGTTAAGGGTGGCTGTTATGGAGGAGAACCAATAGTAAGCCAGAGAATTTGGCTCTGTACACACAACTTCTCTTACAAAAGGAGCTTTCATCACCAGAACAAGTTCCCTGTGCCAGTGAGGTTCATGGTGCCTCGTGCATCTTTATGAATTCCTGTGACAGCCTCATGGTTTCATTGAAGTATTTGTTTTCAAGGGAACCAGGTGTTAACTCTTTTCAATAAAAGAAAATTTGCTCAGGTGATTAAACTTTGACTCTTATTTCCCCAGGGACAGGGGGTGGGTAGATTTCAGAGCTAGTTGCCTTCTGGTATTCGCTAGCAGTAGTTATATGTGTAATGGTAGGGTGGGGGTCAAAAGAGAGAGACTAATGTATTCAACTAATGTTTATTGAGCTCTTACTGTGTGCAAACCATCTACTTTAGAAGAACTTCTGTTCGATTTGGGAACAAACAGAATGTATTGTTATATATAAATTATATAAGCTTAGTTGGCTTCCTTTCTCATGAAAAAAAAATTCCTTCAATGTTCTGCTGATTAATTTTGAAGAAACCTGATAGGTTTGTGGTCGTTACTAAACTATAGTAGGAAATTGTATATTTGGAATATTTGGAACCTGCTCTGTTTTAGCACAAAAGGTAATGTATACAGTTTATGATCTAAGACATGGCGTGATATAAATAAGCTTAAAAAAGTAAATGAATCTTGGGACCCCTGGGTGGCTCAGTAAGTTAAGCATCTGACTCTTGATTTTGGCTCAGATCATGATTCCAGGGTTTTGAGATCAAGCCCTGCGTTGGACTCTTCATTGAGCATGGAGTCTATTTGGGATTTTCACTCTCTCTCTCTCTCTCTAATAATAATAGTAATAATAATAATAATAATAAATAATTGACCACAAAAATCACAGTGTTAGAAAATCTTTTATATAATACAAATATATTGCACAAGTTTATTGATGAATGCATTGTGATTCTGTCATTTTGGGTTGGTCAAAGACCTGTCAGTTGACCCCCAAGTTAAAAACATACACATACATACATTTTATAACACTAAATAATCAAATAACACAAGACATTTTACTTACACATTTTTGCACTCAAAAACGTTTGTCCTGGATACTCACTTTCTTAAATTGATAAATACTATATAGGCTATGTTAATAATCTAAAATTTGTGTTCACTGGGAAATCCTTATTGAATTGTTGATGGGTTGTAGCAAAATAATTTATCAGGATTTGTTGTAACATTATTGCAGAAATGACAGAAGAAGTGAAGCAACAACTTTTTAAAAATTTACCCATTTCTGGGGAGCATAGGTGGCTCAGTTGGTTAAGCATTTGACTCTTGATTTTGGCTCAGGTCATGATCCCACAGTCATAAGATTGAGTCCTGCCTGGGGCTCTGTGCTGAGAGCACAGCTTGAAATTCTGTCTCTATCCCCCTCTCTCTGTCCCTCACCCACTCACACTCATGCACATACTCTCTTTCAAAATAAATAAGCATTATATATATATATATATGTATATATATATATACATATATATGTGTATGTATATATGCACATATATATATGTACTGTGTGCAAACCATATATATATATATATATATATGCCCATTTCTTTCCTGGAATCTGTTTGTACTTGTTATGTTTCTTTTTTTTCTTTCAATTTACAGTGGGTGTATTTTGTGCCCAGTAACAAATGATCTTCATTCCAATAAATTTATAATTTTCATAGCATGAAGTAGGGTCTCATAAATCATTTCACCTGTCTTTTGTGGCTCTGTTCTTTGGAATCTGCACTGTCCTGTCTATACAACATAGACGGATGGAGCCATGGTCACAGCCTGGAAAACTCCAGTCACCAGAGCTCTTGATATTTGGACTCACAGATTAACGATTTCCATTGACCCTCTTTTTTTTTTTTTATAATTTTTTTAAATGTTTATTCATTTTTTGAGAGAGAGAGAGACAGACAGACAGACAGAGCATGAGTGGGGGAGGGGCAGAGAGAGAGGGAGACACAGAATCTGAAGCAGGCTCCAGGCTCTGAGCTGTCAGCCCAGAGCCTAGAGATGGGGCTCGAACTCATGAACCCCGAGATCATGACTTGGCCGAAGTCAGACGCTTAACAGAATGAACCACCCAGGCGCCCCCCCGCCCCGCCCCTCATTGACCCTGTTTTGAAACATTGGGTGGCTATTTGTCCACATGTAGGCTTTTTTTTTTTTCCTTCAGCACAGGGATTTTAATTTGCCATAAAGGCTCTATTGGAACAACTAGCAAAATCTGAATAAGGTTTGTAGATTAGATAATAGTATTATGTCAATGATCATTTCCTGATTTTAATAATTATATCATGATTATGTAAGAGACTGGCCTGTTTTTAAGAAACATACATGGAAGCATTTAAGGACAAAGGGACATCATGTCTTCAAACCCAAAAAGGTTCAGAAAGGTGTGCGTGTGTGTGTGTGTGTATAAAATAACCATGGTACATGTTAACATTTGGAGAATTTTTTAAATGAAACTGTCTGTTTTTTCTTTCTTTTTCAACAGCTTTCTTGAGCTATCATTGACATATAAAAATTGTACGTATTTAAGGTATACAACTTGATGTTTTGATATATGTATGCATTGTTCAATGAGCACCGCAATTAAGCTAATTAACATATTAATCACCTGTATAGTCACCATCTGTGTATTGGGGGCAGATTTGGGGGGGGGGTGAGAATATTTAAAATCTATCCTCTTAACAAATTTCAGGTATACAATACAGTTTTGTTGATTGTCATTACCATGCTGGACATAAGGTCTTGAGAACGTATTCATCTTGCATTACTGAAACTTGGTACCCTGTGCCTACGTAGCAGTCAAATATGGCAGCTGGGACAGGGGCTGGGGAGCCCAGCTTCCTGGTTCAAATTCTGCTGCCACTATTTACCATGAGTTTGGGAAAATTAACCTCTGATTCTTTATCAACAAAATTGGATAATTATAAAATCTATTTCTTAGTAGCGTTGGGAGGCTTAAAAGAGATGGTAAAGGACTTAAAGCTATCGGAAAGAAAGTAACTACTAGCTGTTACTGTAATTATTACTAATGTTAAAAGTAGTAAGTATGGTATAGTGGAAATAACCCACTACAGTTAAACCTCTACATTAAATCTTTGGGACTTAAAGCCAAAATACTTTTTTCTGCTGCACTGTTTAAGACCATAGCATCCTTATCTCATCTGGCCCATCTGATAAGGTAAGAGCTTTTTAGCAAAAAACTTACTATGCTATAAGAGGTGATCAATAAACGCAGGAGGGTTTATTGTTTACCAAATAAGCTAGTCTGAAGAGCGTAAGGATCCACATTTGCCTACCTGAGTTGAAGCCAGAAATCTGTCTGTCCTGCACTAATAACCTGACCACAAGATTCAATGGCAGGAGGGAGCTGGTACACTAATGTGAGGCAAAGCAGGACAAAAAGAAACAGAAGAGACAGCTGATCTGAGACCTGCCATGATAGGAAAAGAACATTTTGTATCATTCTTTAGACTCTATATGTGTTCACAAGAGGCTAAGAGAGAAGTTTTTTTTCCTGACGGTGGGCTCTACTGTGATGGAAGGATTATGCACATCTTCTGCCCCCAGGGCCATGCACTTTATATTTCACCTTCCTATACCCCTCAAATTGTTCTACATTGACAACCACCTGCAGGTGAGCCTGGCCCAGCCCTTCCCACCACACACTGCTGTTCACACCTGGAGGCCACTGGGGCACAGAGTAACCTGGAACCAGGAGGCCCCAGCTTCCCAGTGTGGCTGCTGAGCTGCAATTGAGCGGACACACATTACTGATTTCTCCGGAAAAGACCAAGGTCGTCTGTCCGAGATTCTTCCAGTGGACACCAATCTCCAAAGCAAGGCTTTTGGGTAAGAACAAAGCAAACCTGGAGGGTTAAAAATAACACAAAACAATTGTTTTACTAAAAATAACCTGTGGCAAAGGGAAGACTATTGGTGTGCATGTCATGCAGAGGTGTCTTCGGAAATATGGCACAAAACATTGTGTTCTATCCCACTGTTATTGCTTAGAAAGATAATTGCAGTGGAAACAGGACCTCTCTGAGTTAGGGTGTATAAAATAGTTTTATTCCACCTTAACGTAATGACCCCAATTTAAATTCAGTCGAGGATGAGCAAAAGAGAGATCAGAAAAGATTGGCAATCTATCTCTTTTGTGAATGAGTTTGTGCAAAAGAAGCTGTGAAAAAGAGAAAGGACCAGGAGCTATCTTTTCACAGAGTCAGGAAGTGTATTTTTTGAAACAGAGGAAAAATGAAAATATTCTTATTGGCACCTGTGCTTCCCCTTATTCTTGGTGACGGTAAAATCTTGTCAGAAAAAAAAAAAAATTATGGGGAAAACATTATGGAGATATTATTCTAATTTTTTGAAGGTGAAAACGATGTTTAAAGACGTGATGAAAAAGCAAGGGAGAACAAACTTGATTCCCTGGAACAAGTGGGAATTGAGAGTATATGCCGTACCCAGTAGTGTGGGCTGTGCTGGGCTTCTCTGAGCCGGTGCTGCAGAGGACCCAAGAGGAGCCAAAGTGCGGTTCCTTCTGCAAATTGGCTTCTCACCTAGGTCATATGGTACGTTAGGAACCAATTATTTTCCAGCCTGGGGAAGTCAGATGGGACATTACCTTTGGTTGGGGATGGAGGGCATTTTGATAAGCGTGAAGATTTTATGAGGAACAACTGTTCAAATAAATCTACGTCGATTGCGTATAATAGCGATACTTCAGCACCTGATTCTAATACTCTGTCCTAATGTCACTCTGGCAGGCCTTGGCATTTAAGACTGCTTAAAGAAACTTTGTTCCCTGAACTGAAAGGTTTGGTTAACACCCCCATATTTCTTACTTTTAAATTACGAATAGCCAGAGAAAACAGACGGAAGCATTTAATGCGTTGTATTGCTAACGGCTTGGCTGGTTTCTTTACATTCTTTTTTTAATCACAAGAGGAGACTGATTTCTTAAAAATGGGTTAGATGATTACTTCAGCCTGAAAAAAATACTTAAAAATACTCTCTTGTTTTCTATTTGGTCTACAGAACAAGTAAATTGTAATCACTGGAAATGGTGGGGGCGGGGGGGGGGGGGAGAATGTGCAAATAAGAGGAAGAAACCAGTATCGACCTGTCACCACAAACAGGAGATAGCAGTTCACAGCTTGTCCATTGAGAGAGCACCTGGGAGGCTTTAAAAAGCCCCTGATTCTTGGACTCTACTCTCAGAGATTTGGATCTAGAAGGCAGGGAGTGGGATAGGAAGCTCACGTGTTTATAGAGTTGCTGTGGTGATGGGTCTGGCGCTCAGTTTGGATTGGTGGCTGTGTAGATCATGGATTTGGAGTAAACTTGGGTTTGGATTCTGGTCCTGCACATGACTAACAGTGTTGTCTTGACCTCTCTTCACTTCCTCAATTTCCCTGATTTTTAGGATGCTCCTCTGTAACACAGAGGAGTATTGCTTCCGGTGAGAAGAGGAAATTTGATAAAAAGTTATTCAGGCTCTGTAGTGTTTATAATTCGCTAATAAATTGTACTTTTAAAAGGGGGACATGATCATTTGTGGATGATATTTTTTAAAGTGTTTATTAATTTCTTTTGGGGGAGACACACACACACACACACACACCATGAGTGGGAGATGGGCAGAGAGAGAGAGAGAGAGTGAGAGAGGGTGGAGGGGAGGGAGGCAGAGAGAGAGAGGGAGGGAGAGAATGTCAAGCAGGCTCCACACTCAGCATGGAGCCTGACTCGGGGCTCAATCTCACAACTGTGAGCACATGACCTGAGCTGAAATCAGGAGTGAGATGCTTAACTGACTGAGCCACCCAGGTGCTCCTGGATAATATTTTTAATCTCCAGGGAACACTAATGACCTTTTGTCAAAGGACCCACAAATGTCTTCAGAAGAACACTTTGTACTTTTCATTTCCTTCCTCTCCACCCCCCACCGTGTTCGGACCTTCTCAACTGCACTTGGCTTAGGCTCCAGGTTAAGAGGCTATTCCTCTTAAGGGCTCTGAAGAGCCCTTGAAAGCTTTCCTGATAGCAGATGTGAGTAAGAACTCAGGAACCCTGAAAGGTAAGGCACCTGAGGAGAAGCCACTTCCTGCCCCAGGAGATCAGAAGAGGATTATTCTCATAGTAGCAGCTTTGTGATAGCATGACCTATGGGCTTACTTGAAAACCTGAACAGGCTGGTAGACTGTCCAGCAGTTTGTCTTTTCACATACATTGAAATGTTGTGTCTTTGATCTTGATCTAAAGACACAAAGGATTCAGATTTTAGATTTTTGCTTGAGATAGTGCTGCTGGCGGCTGCTCGTGAGAATGGCCCTGCCCTTGCCCCATCCACGCTCATTATGTCAGAGTCCAGCTTGTCTTCATTTTGAATGAGAACCTCCTGTCTTCAGTAGATTCAGCTGAAGACATTTTATGGGTCCTTTGACAGAATATGGATGTTCCCTAGGGATTAGCATTAATGCTGAGGAATGGTCAGATGTCCCTCCTCCTTGATGTGACAGTTATACGTGACTTAGAAACAACTCTACAGAGGTGGTGAGATAAAAAAAAAAGAAAGAGAATACCAAAATATTCAACAATTAACTGAAACCAGTGATAGTCATGGCCAATGAAGTGAGGTGAATGATGAATTCTGTCCTCAGCACCTGAGGAACAAAAACACGCGGTGGGGAATGAGTAGTGACTCTGTTAATTCAGCGTGATACATCTCTTCAAACTGCAAAGACAGTAAAACTGGTCTTAAGTGTAGTTAAATTTTCTGTCTTTGCAAGAGTTAATTTGTATTGCCCCTGAATGTCCCCCACCATCGAAAAGAAATCAAACTGGAGCTCTAGGAAGTCACATAACTGGTTGGAAGGAAATTCCAGGAAACTTCTACCTTTTTTATTTAAAAAAAAATTTTTTTTAACGTTTTATTTATTTTTGAGACAGGGAGAGACAGAGCATGAACAGGGGAGGGTCAGAGAGAGGGCGACACAGAATCTGAAACAGGCTCCAGGCTCTGAGCTGTCAGCACAGAGCCTGATGTGGGGGCTCGAACTCACAGACCACGAGATCATGACCGGAGCCGAAGTCGGCCGCTTAACCGACTGAGCCACCCAGGCACCCCAGGAAACTTCTACCTTTGTTTCTTTTTGTTTTGCTTTGCTTTGCTTTTCTTCTTTCTTCCCTTCAAAGTTGGTCTTGCCAATAAAATACTAAGGACTTTTTTGTAGACATTTGCTTTCAGACCAGGAATGGGGGCAGTAGGATGTGAAGGTGAATAAGGGCAGAGAAAGCAGCCATGGTATGAAGTGAGGAGCCCACTTGCAAGACGGCGGTGCTTGAAGTCTTCCCAGATGGAGGAAGACATGGGCTGTTCTGTCTTCCCTGATACATAAGAAGGCATGGGCTGTGGGAAAGGAAGTCATGATCCTAATTTTTCTTTGTTTTTTTTTGGCTTCCTCTGACTCTCATGTCCCTTTTTAAATTTCAAAGCATAATGCATTATTCATGCATGAATCCTCAAAGACATGGATTGTAACAGGCTTGTTCCATCAGGAATATTCTTTCTGAATGTGGAGAGCTGCAGCCACAGAGCATTTATTGTCTGATGAACAAAGGGAGCAACGAAGGGGCCAAACAATGGAAAAAGCAGTTAATACTTTAATTATGGCTCCTCAAATGCTAAAAATGTCTGGTTTTCCATGTCCTGAAGTGGTTTTAAATATCACCACAGAGTAAATTATAATTCTATTCCACATCCTTGCTCTCCCAAACTTCTTTAATATTGATGAGTTGGGGTCAGCTTCTGAATCACCTAAGGGCTCAAAAATGGTTTCTTATAGACTCAGAAATAAACAAGGAAGAAAAGACATTAGGTAGCCTTTGAGGTACAATCTAGGACCTATTTTTAAACCGTCAGTACAGATGGTAGAAAACCTAGGTTCTTTCCATATTACTTGTAGAAGTCACAAAGGAATCTTTCATCAACTTGATGCAATCTGTTCCTCCTTTGAACCTAGAACTTCATCTGAACCACGCAGATTTTGCCTTGCCATTATGTACTTGTGTTTTCTTGACTCTTTCATCTGGGCTTCCTCAGGGGAAAGCATATTGCTCAATAATGTGAATTTGCGTAATTGAATTAAGCTAGGAAGTCTTTCCAGTTTGCTTGCATTGCTTGATTTGCAATTAGAACAAAGTGGTGCTCACTAACAGGAGAGGAGGGACACCTGGTGGCAGTAGGTTATTTCAGAGGAAGGAGGTCACTTTGAAGGGAGGAAAGAAGGCAAGAGCTAAAGTCCAGTGTGTGATATCCAAGGGACAGTGAATGGTTATATTGGACATAGAACAGTTGAGAGCTTACGTCTGGGCGAAGTGGCTATTAGGCTAGAAGGCCACCTAGACGGAGGTGAAGAGTGTGTGGTTTGGAGATGAAGGACCTACCTTTGAATCTGGTTCTGCTGCTCACCAGCTGTGTGACCTTGGCTAAATTACTTACCTTTTCTGAGCCTTGGTCATTTACTTATAGAATGGGAATAATCCTACCCAATAAGGTTGCTGTAATAATTGGACAAAATGATGCCTAGTACTTGGTAAATGTTTAATTAAGGAGGGTGGCTGTTATTTTTCTTATTTACAGCAAAAAGGTGACAGCAGGGTTCGATGCCAAGGAATTTTCTCCTAGCTCTGGTGAGGGGTTCATAGTTGTTTTGAATTTTGGCAAATTCTCTGATCTCACTTTTAGGAAGGTCTGCACAGGGTAACCTTATTTCAGGTCTTTTGGGAAGTATCTCTCTACAAAGCAGTAAGAATTTATCAAACTCCGTAAGTGTCTTTTCACCAGGCAGACATGCCACCCTCATGGAGCTTACTGCTAAGTGGGAAGATATGATTACCACACATAGTTATGCCAAAAGGCATAACCATTTGGGGCATAACCCAAATTCTGTGACCCTGAGAATAAGAGCTGGAAAGGTTTGGCGGGGAGGGAAGGCATGCCCTCGAGCAGACAATAGGCTGACCAACTGTCCTAAGAAAGCCTTCTGTTCCCAGGAAACTGGGTTGGTTGCTTGCCCTACCTTCAGAGAGAATACTGAAGCCATCAGGAGAGTTTCTCTGAATGACTGTCTTGTCTCTCTACAGGCCTACCTACAACCTCACCCCGTCTGTGGCTTTTCCTCAAGATTCAGATCAGTGTGCACTGCACTGCCTTCTGTCCTTGATCTCAGTCTCTTTTTCTAACCTGGGAGCTTGCTCTTTGTAGTCAGTCTGTCCCTTTCCGCTAGCTCCTCTTCTGGCTGATACCCATTTAAGTCTCTCCTTTCCTAATAAATACTTCTCCCAATATCTCCTCTAGCCACTGCCTTATTTCTGACTCTCCTTTTTGTCTCAAAGGAGCTCTCAAAATGGTGGGCTCTGCCCGTTGTCTTTTATAGTTGGACCTCACGTCCGGTCTTTATAGTCCACTGCAACTGGACATTCACCTCTACCTATATGTGGAAACTGTCCTTGCTAAGGTTTAATAACAGATGACCTCATTGCTAGATCCAATGCTCATTTCTCAAGCCTTTTCTTAGTGGACCTTCTTGTTGGAATTGACATTGTTGATCATTCCTTTCATGAAACTGTTTACTCCCTTGATCTCTGTGTCAACACTCTCCTGATTTTCCTTCTATACTCCTGGGGTTTCCATTCTATTTCCATTCAAGGCCCCTCTTGCTCTGCCTCCCTCTTGAAAGTTGCCATTCCCTGGGGCTTTGCCCACTGTTCTTCTGTCTCTACGTGCTATTTCTGGGTTAGCTTATTTTATGGTTTCATATGCCATTTATATATAGATGATTTCCATATATCTGTTCAATCCAGATCTTTTTACTGTGCTTCAGATAAAGAATGAACTGCCTGTTCAGTATCTGGACTTAAATAAACTGAACACATTTAATATGACTGGACAATAACTGCCATAAGGTTAGAAACTTTGCTCTATTCATCCTTGAATCCCCAGTGCCTGACAGTGTCTGGCACAGAGAGGGACTTTTTGCATATATAAATCAAAGTTTGTAGCTATTAGAATATGTTTATGTGCATGTGTATTTCTTACATCTTCTTACTTATTAATACTATTTTGGGATAAGGAATCTTTAATATCTTAGGCCTTGTAGGCCTGCTCTCCCTTCTACCAATGTAGTTCTTTACTCACCAGAAACAGAGTGTGGATTCTGCAAGAACAAATGTGATTTAATCTGGAAAGGTTAGAGGTATCACTTGACCAAAGAAAGACTTTATTAACACATAGTGACCTCTGTGGAGGAATCCATTGTCCTTGTGCTTATTATTTTGGGGAAGGAAGACTGGGGAAAGCTCACTTGGCAGGTATGACAGAAGGGGAGGTCTTGCAGAGCAAAGAGTTGAATGGATGGTCCTTGTTCTTGCGTTAGTCTCTCTCTAGATTTATCTGTAATTTTAGATGTGGAGGGAAAAGACATTTTGTGAGTAGTGGTAAAATTTTTTATAGTCTGGAGTTTATTGCAGGATCAGCTCTCTAATTTATGGGGTCCAGCACAAAATGAAATTTCAGGCCCTTTGTAAATTATTGAGAATTTCAAGATGGTCCTGCACAGGGTCCTGTGCAACTGCATGGGTTCACTGCCAATGAAACTGATTTGGAGACTGTAACTGTGTTGGAGACAAGAAAGTCTTTGTGTTCCTGCATTTTATTCAGTGTTCAGCTCCATTTCTGACTCAAGAAGTTTAGAAAAAAAGATACCTGACCAGTAAGTCCTCTCTCCTTCACAAAGCTAGGCTGTGCTCCCTGTAATTCACACCTTTTTGTTTGTTTGCCCCAAACCCCAACTGTCTTTGTATTATAGGTTTTTCTAGGTTTAATGCTTTTGTCCTCCTATTCTTGTCATACTCTCTTCCTGTTTGGATTTGTGCACTGGTTTTATGACTAAATTTCATCCATGCATCCTTCTTTGCTTTCACTGTCTTTTAACTAGATTTTCCATCTTTAATTAATTTAGATTGTCCTAAAAAAACTGCTCTTCTATGATCACTTTTAGTTTTCCTTGGATTCTTTCCAATTTTCATTTGTTCCTCAGCAAATAAAGTGCTTAAAATGGAGTGTGGTGTTCAAGGAGTCATGGATGTGTAGGCAGCACTTGGCTGCCTTATCTTAAGAGACCTAGCTTATCTGTGGATGGTTCACCAACCCTCATCCATTGTTATGATCCAAATTACATCCATACTCTTTTCTCATAATTGGCTCCTCTCTTAAAATATATTTGGCATTTCCTCTTTTTAATCCTTTCCTACATCTGTTCATTATCAGTTTCTTAGGTGGAGTTTTACTTCCGAATTATTTTAATTAGCACTTACCTTTAGTTTAATCTTGATTGATTTTGTGTCTATTTCTTGACATTCTTTGATTCCATGTCAACTTATTCTTTGGTCTTAATGGTTGTGTTGTGGTAAGGAGGGCCACATGTATTAGGTCAGATCAAAGATTTATGTGGTTTGGAATTCTGCCTCTGGCACTCAGGGTAATTTTATGGGTGAATATGGTGATTCTCCATAGCTCCTCTGAATGATTAGAAATTAAAAACACATTATAGATGTGTGTAGCCTATGATATTACATAAATTCATTGTAGCTACTTATTTATATATCCTATTTTCATTTTTTACTTCCCAAATTTCCTGCCAATCTATCACCTATATTAGAGATGTAAGATGTCCTCTGCTATTAGCTTTCTTTGTCCCTTCTTAGAGTGATGTATACATGGGAGGGTACTAATATTGAAAACTTCTACATAGATTGCCCTGAGTTTTTTTCCAAGATCAGGAGAAGAATGGTTACCTCCCAGTGAAGAGATTTAAATATAGTTTTCAGGTGTTGTTGTTGTTGTTATGATGAAACTCCACGAGTTCTACTTGTTCAGTGTATCAGATACTGTTGCTTAGGCCAAAAGAGAATTTTTTTCAAAAGACATTGGCTAGTATATGCTGAAATCCAAGGAAAAGCCAAACAAGAGGCCTTTGGCAATGGAAGAAGGGGTTTCTGCTTCTGATCAAGACAAAGTAGCTAGGACTGGATTTATCGTTCCCTTGTCCCCCAAGATATATGCAGTTGTGGTGTCAAGATAATGGGCATCAGGCCCTGAAGGACTATTATCTCTAGAGAGTGGAAACAAACAAGGTAAGCCCTACCATTGTCCCAGTTTCCTGCCTTGAATTGTATTCCATATGTTTAAAAAGCTGAAGAAAAGGAAAGCATAAAAAAGACCCAAATTAAAGGTTCTAGAATGAAAACTACAGGGTGTGAGATGAAAAATACACTGGATGTATTAACAGCAGATTAGACATTGCAGAAGAAACTTTCAGTGAATTTGATGGCAAAACCATTGAAATTATTTAAAATGAAACATGCAACAAAAAGAGAAACCAGCAGGGGCGCCTGGGTGGCTCAGTTGGCTGAGCATGGGACTTCAGCTCAGGTCATGGTCTCACAGTTTGTGGGTTTGAGCCTGGAATTGGGCTTTGTGCTGATAGCTCAGAGCCTGGAGTTTCAGATTCTGTGTCTCTCTCTCTCTCTCTGCCCCTTCCCCACTCACACTCTGTCTCTCTCTCAGAAATAAATGAACATTAAAAAAAGAGAGAGAAACCAGCAGAAGTAAACAGAACATCAACTATATCTTGATTCCAAGGAGTCTAAGTTTTGTGTGACTGGAGTCCCCACAGGAGAGAAGAAAAAATATTTGAATAAATACAGGCTCCCAGTTTTCCAAATGTGATGGAAATTAAAAATCTTCAGGTCCAAGAAGCTCAGTGAAACCAAAGCACAAGAAACATGAAGAAAGCATATTGTAATCCAATTGCTCAAAATCTGTAATAAAAAATGTTAAATACAGAGGAACAAAGATAAGGATGACAGATTTCTCATGGGAAACAAAGTGAGAAGTGAGAAGATAGTGAAACAATACTGGTGAAGTACCAACATTAAAACAACAATAACTGTCAACCCAAAGTTCTGTACCCAGCAGAAATAACTTTTAAAACAAGAGAAATACATTTTTTTTTTCAGACATACAAACCTGAAAGAATTCACCACCAACAGATCCACACACCACATGAAGCATTAAAGTTGTTTTCCAATAGGAAGTAGGAGGACCTAAGAACGAGGAAGAACAGATGGGAAGTTTCTCTGGTCTGGTTCTTTTGTCTCTGCTTCATTCTTCTTTCTCTGCAGATCAATCTTTTACTGTGTAAAAACTTGATGATAGCCTGTAAGTTTATATGTCCTCAGTTCCAGAAACAACCTGAATCTCTTTGAACTCCATTCCAAGTTTCTAGGAGAATCTGTGGCTCAGTTTTTACCAGGTGACTATTTTTGGTCTATTGACATATGGCTGAACTGGGGTGTGGGACCATATTGTATGAACATGGCTTTTGCAGGGTGGTTCTCAGAGAAAGGGTTTTATTATGAGCCAGTCATAAACTCTAAAACTCCTCAGTCAAGCCTCCCAACTGCTTTATTCTCCATCCTTCCATTGAACTCCTCCTGGAGATATCTGAATCTGAATGCTAAAGTTTATTCATAAATGGGAATGCCAAAAAAAATGCGAATGCCAAGTAGTTATCAATATGGATATTCAATTACCAAATTTGATGGAAGAAAGAGAGAAGGAAGAGATAATGTTAGTTTTGGCTCAGACTTTTTAGAACATAAATTCTGAATATGGACATTGGTGTTGGTGACTAAGAGTGTGGTATGGAAATGGGAGCTGAAGAGACAAGAAAGTATTTGTGAACTTACCTCCTCATTAAGACAAGATAATCCAGAAAATATCAAGCCTCCATTTTAAAAGGGAGAGAGGGAGTTGACAGGAGATAACCAATATTTTCCTTGACTGAGGAGATAGGAGGAAAAGGGAAGACATACATTTATTTTTATTATTTTTTAAAGTTTATTCATTTATTTTGAGAGAGCCTGAGCAAGAGCAGGGTAGGGACAGAGAGAGAGGTAGAGAGAGAGAATCCCAAGCAGTCTCCACACTGTCAGCACAGAGTTGATGCAGGACTCAAACTCACGAACTGTGAGATCATGGCCTGAGTTGAAACCAAGAGTCAGATGCTTAACTGACTGAGCCACCCAGGCACCCCAAGGAAGACATACATTTATATGAAGGACACTCATAGGGTTGGGGGGGGGTGGACTTGAGGTGAATGACTTCTGTAGTGTGAAATATGAAAGTTGAAGATGGTCTGGGGAGATGGGACAACTCTTTCTCATGGTGTAGGAATCCCAAAATGAGTGAATCAAATGCCAAAAGAGATTTGCAGGCACCTGGATATTCAAACAGATGAACAGACAAGGCATCACAAATGTAAGGTAGGACCTTGAACTTCTGGGAGTATTACTTCTTTGTCCCTATTGGCAGGTGTTTGTTTGTTTTTTCTTTGCTGTCTGAGGCAAGTGATTGAATGACCTGAACCCAAGATTCCATCTGGAAGAAGGAGAAAAGAGAAAAGATCTTATTTTCTTTCAGTGTCAACTCATGCCGATTTAGAATGGACTGAAGTTTCAGGAAAATTTAACTATTTTTGTTCTCTCTCTTCTCCTCCCCTTCTCTTCTCTGATGTATTGGTCGGAGCCTTAGTACATAATCTCTGCATCACCTTTTGTGCCTTCAAAACTATTGCCTGTGATGGGGTAGTCAAACTAAATAAAGCATTGGAAAATCCCTGTCTGTGAATACACATAGAATTGTCGTCTAGCCATTGTGAAATACAACCTCAAAATCTACTGAAAGCATGGTGAATTCACATGTACTCACCTGTCTGTGAGTCATTCAAATTGAGAAAGAAACATGTCTTTTCCCTCAAGTCTGTGAAAGACATGCTTCTTTCTCAATTTCAATGACTGCTAGACAGGTGTGGAGGTGAATTTACCGTCCTTAACATGTCCAAGAGATTAATATTGTGCCTGATGTCATCCAGTGGTGCCTATATCTTGATGTTATCAACACTGAATGAATATAAAAATGAAAAAAGTCTCAACAATGGAAGTAGATCTCTGCAGGTCCCAGTAACTATTGTTTGTCTCAGAAATGGAAACATTGCTGAAGCCTCTGAGGCCAAAATCTACAGCATCTTTCATTTATTAAAAGTGTCTGAACAGTTTATTCCTTTAAAGTTTTCAAAGTGACCTACATACGTAGCTAATGGCTAACAGCTAATGTGTTCTAAATTGTAAAAAGGATTCAGAGCAAAGGATGGAGAATTTTTCCACTAGGTGGTAGGATTTTGCCATGGTCATAAGTCTCAAAATATGGTGAGGAGGGAAAGTAAATTCAGAAAAGTTGAATTAAGACACAAAATGACTGTAATAATAACACTACAAATCGATTGAATAGATTTCTTTTCTTGGTACAAACACAGAAAATGACTCCTGATGCTATTCTTGCTGTGGGTCCGAAATAAGGCATCGGAGATTCTAAATTTCCGGAATAAAACTGGGCATTTAAAAAGCACTCTTAGAGGAAAACTTAGTTGCAGCTTCTACCCTTTTGTACCTGTAGAATTTTATATCATGTGAATGTATTACATGTTTAAAAAGCTAGTAAAATTTTGACTCTTCAAGCTTGAGGGAAGAGAAAAGACATGGTTCTCAGCTTGAAAGACTCCTGTAGACAAACACGGATGTGAATTAAAAAAATTTTTTTTAAAGTTTATTTATTTTTGAGATAGAGACAGAGGGTGAGCGGGGGAGGGGCAGAGAGCTAGGGAGACACAGAACCTGAAGCAGGCTCCAGGCTCTGAGCCATCAGCCCAGAGCCCGACGCGGGGCTCGAACTCACGGACCACGAGATCATGACCTGAGCTGAAGTCAGACGCTTAACCGACTGAGCCACCCAGGCGCCCCCATGGATGTGAATTTTTAAAGCACCAAACTGGACCTCGATGAGGCCCCAGTCCTCTCTGATTATGATATCTTTCGGCAAGCGTGCCGCTCTGCCATTCGTCAGAATTGGTTATTTTATTAACGCCTTCCTTTTCATATTAGTGGTTTTGAGAAAGAAAGCCCAGAGCATCGAAGAGAGAAAAATGTCAAAACATACAATTCTCTACTGTTGAAATAGTTTTTTTTTTAAACATTTGTTTATTTTTGAGAGAGAGAGAATCCCAAGCAGGTTCCACACTGACAATGCAAGCCTTGAGATCCTGGCCTGAGCCGAAGTAAAGAGTGGGACGCTTAACTGACTGAGCCACCTACACAACCCTGGAAATAGTTTTTTAAATTGAACTTCCAATTTTCTTTTTAAAGAAATCTTCATTCTATTACCTAACCTCCCTTGTCTGCTTTGTTTACTGCTATTGTGTTGGCAGGTCATTATTTCATATGCCGCCAACATTCTTGTAATCCGTTATTCCTACTTCTATTTAGGAAATAAGATCAGATAATATTCCTTGTTTTTGCTGGTTTTTACTTGGCCAGGGAATTCACACGTTTTCATTCCCATCAAGTTTTTCTAAATAAAATCTTGGCAGTTTAGCCAAACGTTAATTTTTCCTAATCCGGGGAGTGAATCTTCCTGATCCCTTCATTATTGCCCAGAGTGACACCCTGGCCCTTTTCCTAAATCTTTTGAGCACCATAAAGGCCTCTGTTGAAATAGGATGCAGCTCAGTAGATGTGGGTCAGGATCTATGATTAATAATTAATTTCAGGCCTTAGATAAAGGTCAGCGAGGCATTGTTTCTCTCTCTGGGTCCCTTTGTGGTTTAAACTCCCAGTATAATTTTCCACCCAGCATCAAAGCCCTGACCCTTTAGCCTTTCTGCTATCTGGGTCTATCTTCCGGTGCAGACTTGCCTTCCTTTTATGAAAAATTCACACCTTGAAAGCTGGTTTTGTGGTGGAATTGGGCTTGGGCTCTTGTCAACCCTCACACTGATCTGAGGTGCTTCCTTTCTTTTCTTTTCCTTTCTTAAGTTTTTTTTTTTTTTTTTTTAACATTTATTCATTTTTGAGAGTGAGAGAGGCAGAGCGTGAGTGGGGGAGGGGCAAAGAGAGTAGGAGTCAAAGAATCTGAAGCAGGCTCCAGGCTCTGAGCTGTCAGTACAGAGCCTGACGCGGGGCTTGAACCCAGGAACGCTGAAGTCATGACCTGAGCTAAAGCCGGACGCTTAACCAACTGAGCCACCCAGGTGCCCCTGGGGTGCTTCCTTTCATACAAGAAGATGATCCATCTGATTCACCAGGTGCATATTCTGGACTGTTTTTTTCCTGTTGTGTGATGCTTTTGGCCAATCGTCAAAAGCTCTTTTAGTGCTCTTGTGGCATCATCTTATTGGGGGATTTGTTGGATGATTATTATTCCCTATTTATTGCTAGGCGTCTTGCAGAATGCTGAGGAGATATAGACACATAGAGATAAATGCAGTCTCTGACTTCATGGCGTGATGCCCGGTGTGGGGTACAGATGAGCAAGCCGGCAATGACCATTCCGTATGGAAAGGTAGAATAAAAAAAGTACAAGATGCCATGGGAGTCCAGAGAATGGAAGCCCAGCCCAGACCTGTGTGGCTGGAAAAGTGTATCAGTTAGTGGTGTAAGGCAACAAATTGGCTAAAGACTTAGTGGCATAATACCGCCATTTTATTACACTCACAGAATTTGTAGATCAGGAATTTGGGAAGGACACATTGGAATCAGTTCTCTTCTGTCCCACAACGTCTGGGACCTCAGCCAAGAAGACGTGAGTGGCTGGGGGTAACTTGATGGCTGGGGGCTGGAATCATTGGCAGTGTCTTCCCTTACTTGTCTGGCACCTGGCAGAGGCTGTGAACTGGAGCAGCAACCCAGGGCTTCTCGTTGTGATCTGCGTTTCCTCACGACGTGACAGCCTTGGAATAGTTGGATCCCTTACACCGTCAGCTCAGGGATCCAAAGAGAATGTGGGGTAAAAGATATTGTTGTGTCCGTCTTTGGGAAATACTTCCTAACCCACCTCCTATCTAGTGCTCTGCAATCATGCCGTTAGAGTATCTGCTATGGCTGAGGGTCCCCAGGTAAACAAAGACATTCTCATCATGAAGGACAGCTGAAGGGCCTAGAGATCACTTTTTGGGCCCCGAAGGCAAAGGTCACACCTCTCTTTGCATGAGGTTAATTCTTTACTCCACAGTAGGTTTAGGGGGAGGGTGAATGGAGGGAAAGTAAAAAGTAACTCGGTGGTTTCAGTGGAGGCGACTGAGAGAACAGAGGTGCCATTATCAGAAACAAAGCCAAGAAGTAGACTTGGTTGGGAGGTAGGCAGGACAGGAGGAAGGGAGCATGGTCATGAATTCGGCTTTTGGGTTTGGGGTGATGGTTCACTATCTAAGGATGTTAAATGGCTTCAGAATGGCAGTGGCAGTGGCAGTGGCAGGGCCAGTGCTGTGTCAGTAGTATGGGAGGTGGAGGCCAATGGCAAACGTGGGAAGACCCTGAAGAGAGAGGAAAAGACTGAATGGGGTTTCCAGGGCACTGGGAACCACGGCTTTCTCCGCCTGGCAAGTCTCAGGTTAGGAAAATGCCCTCTGCACAGCTCCCCCTGCCAGGCACTTTGGGGAATCACTCTTTTCATAGATGCCTTCAATCACAAACCTGTCACTTTGAGCCATTCCCTTGCACTGTACCGTTTTAGATACCACACGGACGTGGATTATTTTTTAATAAAATGAAAAAAATCTTTGAGGTTTATTTCTCTTAGGGTATTTCGCCCCCGTTTCAGTTTTAATTTCGAAAGTCCCAGAGCTATCTGGCAGATAATTCAGAGCACACGATACACAGATCTCAGACTGGCTTTGTTAAGGAACTTCCAAATGTTCATTTTCCTAGCACACCCATAACATTTTCTGTTTGTAATATCCTTTACTTAACTCTAGTCTAAATTTGCCTTTAATTTTTCTTTGTAAAGATGTTTTGGGGATTAACAGAGCACAAATGCCTCCCCTGGGTGTGCTTGTGCTTTCTGTGTTTTCCCCACGAAGCAGAATTTCCCAAGACCCCTGGGCCATCTTGTCTACACAGTCATCGAATTGCCTTTGCCCAGAGCTTTCCTGATGATGGCAGGCAAACCGCAAGCTAAGTTAGGGTGAAGCCAGGGATGTAAATGGGACTCTATAAAGCCCTCAGAAGATGTTCCTGGAGGCTGGAAAACAAACATGTCCAAGCTCTCAGGGAGGTAACAGGAGGAGCTGAGGCACAAGACTGGGGACTTCTCCTTCCCTTACCTCTGAGCCATAGGAAGCAATGCATCCAAGTTTTCATTCTCCTGAAAGCTTGCAAGTCCCCCCTCCTTTCCTTGCACAGATGGGCTGGCTAAGTGCCTCTTGGATTGCAGAAAGGAGATGGGTCTCCTAAATGTCCTGGTTCTCGGAACTCCCCATACCCTTGGCAGAGTCTTCAGTAGGGGGAGAAGCCTACTGAGAGGGGTCCTTAAAAGTCCGTCTCGTTCTCACACACTCTTCAGGTAACTGGCCACTATTAATATCCTCCCTGTGCTCTGCCAGGTGCCCCTACCTCCACACTTGCCTTCAACTCTTCTCCCAGAATTACCTGAGTGGAAATTTAATCAACAGGCCTCAACATAGCAGAGATCAGATTGGAAACTGTGTACCTGTGTTGCAAGGCTTGAATTAGAACAGAGATGTAGCTGTATCTGGCATATGGAATGATAGGCTTCCCCCTCATGCATCTATTTGCCTCCAGGTGTATAACGAGGTGCCCCATAGGGTGCCTTCTCTGAGCCTTTGTTTTGTCGTGTTGTGTTTGAAAAATTGACAGCTGTAGGCTTAATGGAATCACATGGAACCAGATCTTTAATTGAAGATTCATTGGAGTGGGTCCTCTTCGTTGGTTAATGTAAGGTAAGCTGGCCCCTGCTCTGGGTAAAGGGGTGAGGGGAGTTTTTGTCTGACTTGGAAGAACCAAGCCCTCCCTTGGTGTGTAAAATCTGGGGAGAAAATGGATCAATTTTCACGAGAAGCCAGAGGCTCAATGTCATTTCTAGTTGCAAGAGGTAGGACTCCAAGTCCAGGTGAATTTAATAAAAAAGGGCTCCTGCAACTCTTGGTGGTGGTAATTCTGATGGTGGGGGATATGGCTTGAAGATTGACTGGATCCAGAGGCTCAAATGATGTTGCTATGTCTTTGTGTATATCTCTGTCAGTCTCTTACCTCTACCTTTGCTCTATAGGTTGGCCACCTCCTGCAGACTGGCTCTGAATGTGGCGAGGATGATAGATAATGAAAGTCCCGTGCAAACACCCTGTTTAGCAACTCCAGTAGGAAAAGGCACTTCTCTGTCCCCGTGTGTATATGCCACCATAGGGGAGGACTCTGGTTAGTCCACCGTAGATCATGTGCTTATTCCTTGACTAATCACTGTTACCAGGGGGATGGGGTCAGTTTTGTCACTGTGTGTGTGTGGTTTTGCTTGATTGCATCATGAGACTCATATGGAACAGAAAAAGAATAATTCCCCAAAAGAAATAGGTACTGTCAGAGAAAAATAAGAATCATCTACTACTACTTGTTAATTGATAGCAAGATGTTGGGTAAAGAGAAGAACTTCTCTCACCACAAATCTGTGCACTGCTGCACTTGATGCAGCCCACATCTTGGATGATGCTTCTATAACAGGTGGGTAGAGATCCCAAAAGGTTGATTCATGGTGAGTAGCATGGTGGAGAAAATAGGGGATTGCCTGTGTGACTTGGCTTCCCTTCTGTATGTTTGCAGATGACTTACTGGCTTCTCTGCCTCTGCCTTTTTCCTGGGAGCATCTAGTAGACACTGATGCAGGGCAGGGAAGGTGAGGGGGCCCGGAGTACCTCCCAGCAGCTTTCTTTCATGAACAGTTACCCGCACAGACCTCCCTATCTTGCACACGCCGTGTGTCTGTGCAGGATGTGGAGACAGAGCTCTTTCTGGTTCAATGAAGAGAGATTGGATTCAACTGACTCATTCTATTTTTTAAAGATTTATTTTTATCAGCAGTGGGTGGGTTGGGTTTAGAAGGTAGTTGATGATGTTTAGGTGTAAGTGGGAACCTGCCTCCTATTTCCATTCACTATAATTGGATGTGGATGTGTTTTTGAGGAGAAGGTAGGATGAGAAGGGGCTTAAAAAAAGGAGGGGGGAGGGCCCACAATGGGAGGTTGCTCCAGGCAGAGCAGCTAGAGAGCAGGAAAGATTTCTAGCTGGAGGTGGGTGAAACCAGCAGAAAGGGCAAAGAAGAAAAGGCACCCTCCCAGGAGGGAAAGCTGTGGGAGAGATGGATGGAGATGCAGGGAGGAAGGGAGATGCAGAGACATGGACTGATGGAAGATTTGCAAGCTAGGGGTCGTCTAGCGAGGCAGTGATAGGGAAAGGATTTGAGGAGAGTTGTGATGTCTGTGGATCAGCCATGTAGATAAATAATTTGAGCTGCCATGCTAGAAAAAGCACACCACAGTTCATGCAGTGTACAGAGTAAAGCCTAAGAGCAAAAAGATTACAGATGGCTGTCCACTGTCACCCACACTTTGCTAATTTGATTGTGTAGCCCTTTAACAGGAGCTAACACACATTCATCGATTGCTTAATATGTGTCAGCACAGGGCTAGCCATGTGACCAGCATTATCTCATTTAACTGTCATAAAAATGCTACAGACAGGCACTGTCTACACAACCCTATTTTATAGATGGAGGAATTGGTTCAAAGAGCTAGCAAGTTGTCCAAGATCCCCGAACTGGGCTCTGGACCACGACAGCTGGATTCTAGTGCCAGAGGATCAATCCCTCTCCTACCCACTCTAAACCTTCTTCCTCAGGCCCGTTAGCTAGTTTCCTAGGGCTTCTGTAATTAAATATTACAAACTGGGTGGCTCAGAACAACAGAAACTTGTTTCACAGTTTTTGAGGCCAGAGTCTGAAATCAAGGTGTCAGCACGGCCATGCTCCTTCTGAAGGCCCTAGGGAGGGATCTGTTCCAGGTCTGTCCCACTGCTTGTGACAGCTCCTTGGCTGGTAGCAGTAGAACCCCATCCTCGCATGGCATTCTCAGGCCTCTGTCTGTCTCTTCACGTGGTGTTCTTTTTATAAAGACACCAGTCATATTGGATTAGGGGTCCACCTGACTCCAGTATGACCTTGTCTTCACTGATTACATCTGCAACATTTCCAAATAAGGTCGCATTCTGAGCCACTGGGCATTGGAAGTTCAACATGAATTTTCGTGGGGGGCGACACACTCCAACACTCAGGATCCCATGGACAGGGGTCCTGCGTGTTGGCATCCTCTCAGCCCATTCCCACCTCCAGCTGGGCCTCTGGCAAGGTCGCCTTGGTTGGTGAGGCAGGTGTCCCCTGGCCCTGCTGCTGGCTCTGGGGCTCAGCTGCAGCACACACACTGCAGTGCTGGCCTTGGCCGGATGGGCTGAAGTCGCTGCCAGGGGCAGGTGTTCTTCTTCCCCTGCCACCATGGCCAGTCGCCATCTTTGTCATCACCACCGTGTCCTGCTGACCCGCTGAAGAACCTCCTGCCATTCTTTATTCACCATCCCTGTTTGTCCTCTGCAACACAGACTGCCAGCCTCCATCTATATGCTCCTCCGTCTATGATGTTGGTATATTGTTTAATAAACGCTTTTGGAAAATGACTTTGTCCCAATCGCAAATGCAGAATGATTCATTTCCCCCTTCCTTTCTATGTGGACTTATGATGGGTCTCCACCCCTGCCTGCTAAGCCCCCAGAAAGCCAAATGTCAATAATATACCTGCTTGGGGGTGTTCCACTATCTTCGAGAATGAGATTATCAGCTTCCCTTCTCTTTCTTAGAGTGCTTCACGAGCTGAGGCTCATTGAACTAATTTCATGGCTGGTTTCTATGCAGCAGCATATTTGGTAGGAGGCTGTGATTTGAATGATTGTATTAACCCCCCAGAAAAGCGGGACCCGTTGTCCCTCCTCTTGTTGATTTGAAAGTCTGTAGAGGACACACACAGTCACATTCCCCTTTACTGTATAGCGTTCCAATCAGCAGCCAGCATAATGAAATCCAATTAATGTGTTAGGCTGTTGTGATTCTAAAAATATTTTACATTCCCCGGAGGGGCTGAGGAAATTGGAGGAATCAAGGTATTACAGCAAACCCATAATTTGCAGAAAGGTTCTTCAATCATTTTGGAGGTGGTAGATTTGTTCTTGAGAAAACAAAAATAGATCACCTCTCTAAAATGAGGCTGTCCCTGAGATCATTCTGAGGATTCTTTATTCAGATGCCAGGCCTTTCGCGCAAGTCTAATGATCCCTCGGTTGGGATATATATGAATTATTAAGGTCAGTTAATTAACACATTTTTCTTCTGCTGGAGTAATTAGATGAATAGAGCTCTTGCCCTCTTTTCTGGCTTCCCTGGCAGTAGCTCAGGGCTGAATAGAGGCAGTAAACATATTGCCACACAGATGCTAACCAGAGAAGTAATTTTTCGGTTTCCATTTGATTTCTGAAGTGTCATCCTGCAACTGAAGGCAGCTTCCACTTGGGGAGGGGAGTGGGAGCAAAAAGAGAGAGACTGAGGGGAAGAACCAGTAACAAGCCTTCATATAAGCTGCCTAGAAGCCTCTTCTAGATAACCAATATTCATTTGTCACTCTGCCTCATTTTAGGCTTTACATCTTTAAATTTTGTGCTTCCTTTGCAGAGACTCCATGTCATTTATCTAAAGGTTATCCAAAGTGAATAGTTATTATAGCTGTTTGTATTAATATTCCAAGGCCATTTCCTTTCTGCCTCCAGTGCGATCACCGGCTTTGTAGTTGCCAGAAATTAGAATTTGGTATGTTTCAAGTGATTTTTCTGTAATTTGTGTTTCCTGATTTTCTAGGTCAGTGGTTCCCAAGACTGCCTTTGTATCAGAATCATCTGGGGAGCATAATAAAGTACAGATTCTCAGCCTTCCCCTCACATCTGTGGTCTCAGAATCTTTTGGGATGAAGCCTGGAAATCTGGATTTAGAGAATTTTCCAGGGTAAGTCTGATGCTCGGTCAAGGTTTAGGGATCATTATTCTTGGTAATGGCAATGGAACTGCCAATACACAGCCTCTCTCCTTTTCTTTGCCGACAGTCTGTTAACATTCCTCCACATGATGGGCTTGATCTCCAGCCCATGGTGGCCTTGCAAATCAGACCAGGCAAACACACAAAATGGCGCTGGTGGTTTGGTCTGTGGGTGTCTTGACTGATATGTGTGGCTTGATGTTTTGTCTCCAGGGCCTCTGCTAACCAGAACAACCAGCATTTCACAGAAATTACCTGCTGTGAGTAGGCTGGCTGGCTGAGGAGGCAGTGCCTGGCCGAAGAGAAGGATAAAGACATAGGTCCCAATTGTAAGGTGATATACGTCAGAGTCCCAAGTAAATTTTAGAGTGCTGTATCATGCGAGGATCATGACGGTAATAGTGATGATGATTCAGCGAAACTCTGATCGAGGCAAGGGAACAGAAGGGAGAGTTGGAGAAGAGGAGGCAGAAACTATGCTGTCTTTACGGTGGGGCCGGTGGCCCAGCAGTGCTGCGTGCGGTCCATGGTATACAGTCCAAAAAGATTTCCTCACTCACCATTGCCTTACTGAGGTTTAATGTGTTCTTCTGGCACTTTCCCCCGTCTTTTAACTTCACGATTACTTTTGTTGATTTTAACAATATTTTGCCCTAAAAAATATTGTGGATACAGGGCAAGGTCTCCCACAGTGTGATTTTCCCCAGCTTCACACCTTCCAGGGTGGCCCTGCAGACAGATCTTCGCAGGGGAGTGGGAGGGCAGGGCCAGTCTCTAGCACTCACCTTAGGAACTTGGACACTTGGCGTGAAGACTTGATAGGATTCCCACGAAGAATGGTGAAATGGGCATTGTGATTGGTGGTAGGGCTGATAGACCATAAATATTAGAATTCATGATCAAAAGCAAGAGTGAAGATTTCTCCAGCTTTGGTGGGTTTTTGAAATGGCAGAGTTGAGGTACTTGGGCTGAGTAACTGGGATACTGGGTCACATTTGTTGTCACTTGTGAGGGAAAACAGATACTAAGTGCTTTCATATGCATTACTTATTTAATTCTTACAGAAACTCTGAAGCAAATAGTATCTGCAATTCTGAAATCCCAAAAGCTTTGAAAACCTCCAGGTTTTCACAACTCTATTTGAAATGGACATGACTTGAAATCTTTTGATAAGAAACCATACTTTGAACTTACGTGAGACCATTTATAGTTTCGATTTATCCTACTTGGTGTGAATATTCATATGTTTTGCTGCAGAAATATTAATGGACTTGATTGTAGGAGACTGTGTCAGACCTCGTTGGGTATGTTGCATAATATATGGTATGGACAACATGTTACTGTCTTAAAATGCAGAAAATCTGAATTCTGGGGACACATGTGACTCTACTCTGAGTTTTGCAATAGGGATTTTCATCTTGTTTCTGTACTTCTATAGAGATGCTGAAGCTTGAGGAGGTTAAGTAATTTATTGGGGGTCACAAAGCTGCTAAGTTGGGAGCTATGGCTCCAAAATAGGTCCATTTTGAACTTTTCTGCTTATAGTCAGTCTTTCTTCCTTGGTTTTGGATCCTATCCCCAAAAGCTCCCCTTTGTGTTGTCTTGGTTTGTGTGGCAGGCCCCAGGATGAGGGGTGTGTGTGTGTGTGTGTGTGTGTGTGTGTGTGTGTGTGTAAATGTATGTATGGGGGTGGGTGTGAGTGTAGGGAGTGGAGCAACTTCCTCCTACTTAGCTGCCCTCCCTCTTGCTGCCCTCCGCTCTGTAAACACTTTGCATTTTCCTCAAACACAAGTCTGATCATTCCACTCATCTGCTTAAAATCTTCCAGTGCTGCTAGAAAGTCACATCCGAGATCCTTAGGATGGGACATAAATTCCTCTCTGAACTGGTTCTCACCTGACTTTAGTGACATGGAGTGCTTACACATGTGGACTCGGGAGCTGAATCAGAGGGTAAAAGTCCTTCTCTGCTGCTCCCGTGGCAAGTCACTTACCACTCTGCCTCAGTTTTTGTTTTTGTAAACAGTTTTTTCCTTCTGTAAAATAAGGGTGATAGAGTTATCCACCTCCTGGGGTGGTATCGAGGAGTGAATGAGTTAATGCCATGTAAGCTGTTTAGAGAAGTGCACACAGTAAGCACTCAGGTGATGTTAGCTGTTATTATTAGGTTATCTAGCCTTTTTTTCCTGGTTGCTGAGACTCTCTCTTGTCCCCACCCAACCCCATACTTTGTCATAAGGAAGACTCTCATAGCCTTTTTGACCTTCATCATGCTTTTGTCTTTGCCTTTGTCCTACTGCCTGCCTGCATGTGCACAACCTGTTTATCTTTTACAAATCAAGGTTCAGCTTCTTGAAGACTCTCTCAACTTGTCCTCCTCTTCCCTGTCCTTTAGGCCTCCATGATGCCACATTTGTACCTTTGCCATGGCCGCCTTCTTCTTGGTTTGCTGATCATTCTCTTTCCCTGAATTGGAAGGCCTTGGAGAATGAGTCCTGCAAGTGTTGCTATCTCCTCTCTGGCAGAGAATCTAAGTCATATAATCAATGAATAAATGCTGTGGAGATAATTCTTTCCAACTTTGGTAGGAATTTCTGCTACAGACACTATTTATAAGCAACAAAATTCACTCTTGAAAATTTCAGCTCAAAAGGAATGTATTAAAAGATACTAAGTAACTGACAGGACTTCCAAGAAACCAGAGAATGGGACCTGGCCGTTTTACACCCAGGAACAAGATAGGAGTTATTCTCAATGGGTTGGTCCCCTGGAGGCCCTCCTGCCATGCTGAGCCAGGATTGGGATCTTGCTGACACTGGGCATGGCGCACTGCCTCCAGATCATGGCCACTGCGGCCTCTGAAAGCTACCTGTCTCTACTGCCACCCTCCCTCATCTTTGCCAGCACAGTGTTCTGCAGGGCCTTGGGTATTGCCTCCTAACTGCATTGCTTTCTTCCAAATTGCAATCTCTCATAGGTGCACCGATTGGTGGAGCTTAGGTCACATGACTGCATGCAGCCTGCAAAGGAGGCTGGGAAGGGGATGAGAAAGCGTCAGGAAGTGTGGGTGCCTGAGCGTGGAAGAGGGTTTGCAAAGTGCTGGATGACTAGGGTGTCTTGGGTGCTGAGGTTGACAAGACTTTACATCAGTAGCAGCGGTGGTGGTGCAGGAGTGGAGTGGAGAGGGTTTCCTGGGCAGGTGGAGAACTTTTACGGACTAGGAGTGGGAGACAGCTAAAATTCTGCGCAGAAAAATGAGGGGAACTTTTCGAGCCTAAAGTACCACACTGCTGACGTTCTTACGTGTGCTCATCGTCATCCGCTCTGTCTTCTTTGTGAGGACGGATGTTGTCTGGAGAAACGAGGATCACAGGCGTCGCAGTGGCTCTCCTTGCTACACTGTTGACGGCGAGACACTGAAGGATAATGGAGGGAGGAATTACTCAGTGTCTAAATCAGGGATATTCAATACATTTTTTAATCTGCACTGCCCCTGGCCACGTGTGGATAGTGCTTAAAATGTGGCTAATGTGTCAGGCACTGCATTTTTGATTTATTTAATGTTAATCGATTTGAATGTAAATAGCCACATGTGTCTACTGGCTAAGTTACTGGATAATGCAGGGCTAGATAATGTCACCTGTTGAGGGAGGCAAAAAAGATCACTTTTTTGTGTGTAAAAAAATATTTTTAGATGTATCTTAGATCAGTAGATAACCACACATTGCTTCTTGGCAAATAAAGCCTTTTGAAATACTGAAATACTTGTTGGCACGTTGATTTAGCCACAAACAAGTAAATGGTGAGATCGTGGATTTAATCCTCAATAGTAATTCCTCACTTTAAGGTTTGTTAACCTAAGAATGTAAAAACTAGAGTTTGCAATAACAATATTTTCCATGAAAATCACTTTGGAAAACACTATTATTTGCCAAAAATAGAAAAGGGTCAGTATTTAGTAGGACTGGTCTTCAAACCACACATCAGAGTCCCCTTGGCAGGCCTATAATAACGAAGGTTGCAGGGTCCCACCGCCAGAGCTTCTGATCGTTTACAGGTGAGTGGGGATGAGAACTTACATTTCTAACAAGTTCTCAGGTGATGGTCTTGCCGCTCGTCTGAGGACTGTGTTTGAGAATCCCTGACTTCAGAAATACTGTTAAATAAAACCAAGCTGTTCATTGTAGGACATCTTCGAATCTTTCATCTGCAGATGTAAGTCTGGTACTCTGAGGTCCCCCGGGGGAGCTCTGTATATGGCATTATCCCACAATGACTTGATCAGAAAACCCCTTCTCCACAGTGTATCCCAAGGACTAAAGTTGGAGAAACACAGTACTGTGAAATTCTATTGAATTAAACATAGAGCTTAGTTTCTCAATCTTCCACTGCATCTATCTAGCTACAAAATTGGAGTTCCCCTGGGCTCCATTCTCAGATGCTTTTTTTTTTTTTTTTCTCTCCTGTCCTCTCCACATGGGAGAGTTCATCTAGGGCCATGACTTTTATTTGTATTTGTATTTTATTTTATTTTAATATTGAATATAATTGATTGTCACATTGGTTTCCATACAACACCCAGTGCTCCTCCCAACAGGTGTAGGGCCATGACTTTAAGTGCCAGTGACACCCAGTTTGATATCTCTACCCAACCTCTCTTCTGAATGCATCGTGTATCCACTCGCATTTCTATCTCAGAACATGTCCTGAACTGAACTCTTGTTATAGCTCCACACTGACCCAATCTGACTCCTCTCCTGGTATCCCTTTCTTGGTAAAGGGCATCGCGATTTACCTCTTGGATTGTCATCAAATCCATCAGCAAGATCTGTCATGTCTGCCCAAGAAGGTATGTAGAAGAGTATATACACTTAAGTACACATAAGCTCAGTCATAATGCATATGTGTACATATGTGTATATGCACATACATACTCATAGATATGTCTCCTTTAACTCACTGGTAATGCTACATGCTAGTTCAAGATATGAGTTACCTTTGATGATGTCATCACATTCTTTTAAAATGGGATGATTCCTATTTCCCAGGCTGTGCCCTCCTGCAGGTTACAATGGGGCCAAAACATACGAGAAAAAAGGTATTTGTCTAGCTCTGCTCCCATCTATAATTGTGGAAACTCGTACGATTCTCAGACCTTCACAGTTAGTTCAGGAAGACCCTGAGATGCTTTGCATGTGCTTGGGAACTAGCCCTCTCTGTCACCTTGCCGACTCTTCCTTCCCCTGGTGTGGCAATGTCACCTGTCACCCAGTGAGGAACTCAGGTGCCCGTCATTCTCTCCTACCTCTCTTCTATTCCAGAAAGAGGTGGGTCCAACTTCATGCCTGGGCTGCTAGATCTCCCTGCTCTAATGAGCTCCACATTCCTCTGAAGTGGGATATGAAGGGATCCTGAGCTCCTGTATATTCTGTTATACAGGCTGTCAGAGGACCTTTTTAACTTTTTCCAGAACACCTTTTTTTTTTTTTTTTTATGTTCTATTCCTAACTGAAAATTTAGTGAAATCTTTTATTTTTCATTTCTTTTATTTCAGGCTCATCTGCTGGAACTCAGGCAAACAAGTGTCCCTAAATCTCCTTTCCCTTCCTAAACTGACCTAATGTTCTTGGATGAAGTTTGTATAATTTTACTCCCCTCTCCTTGAGGAAGACTTTTAGAAAGTGGCTTCTTGTTCCTCATACGAACAGAACTGTGGGTGGTCTGCTCCCAGTGGCGTTTCTTGTTTTCTTCCTGGGATACACCCAACCTCCCACTTACTATATATCCTGCCCCCCACATTGACATAAATTGTGTGTGTGTGTGTGTGTGTGTGTGTGTGTGTGTGTGTGTTATGTAAATGATAGATCTACCTCTCTCCATTTTATTTGCATCACACCATAAAATCCAGGAGTGGATATTCTGTAGGCTTCTCTTTTTGTCCTCTTCCTTTTGCAGTGTCCTGAATTTGTCTTGATTTGTTCTTAGTTACCTTTAAAAACTGTACAAGTGTCAGAGATAGAGAATTTCTTTAAGAGAGAGTGCATGCAAGCAAGGGAGAGGGGCAGAGGGAGAGAGAGAATCTTAAGCAGGCTCCATGCTCAGTGTGCGCCCAACAATCTCATGACCCTGGAATTACAGAGCAGAAATCAAGAGTGTGACAGTCAGCTGACTGAGCCACCCAGGTGCCCCTAAAGATAGACATTTTTTTTTAATGTTTATTTTTGAGAGAGAGAGAGTGAGAGGAGGAGGAACAGAGAAAGAGGGCGACAGAGAATCCCAAACAGGCTCCACTCTGTCAGCAAAGAGCCTGACATGGGGCTCAATCTCTAGAACCATGAGATCATGACCTGAGCTGAAGTCAAGAGTTGGATGCTCAACTGACTGAGCCACGCAGGCACTGCAGAGATACAGATTTTATCCTTGGAACCATGCTGGAAATCTAAAAATCATTAGGCCCCCAAGTATAGGTTTTTCAGACTTTAATGACTTGGCCCACATTAAGAGAAAGATCCAAATTGTAACAGGAGATTCAGTGGAGAGCCTTACAAAAGAGCAGGACTTCTCTGCTTGCCTTTGTCCACCCCTCAGTTATGCGCTCTCCACCAGGGCCAGCCTTCTTGGAGCTGGCAGGGCACCTGGGGGGCTGCAGAGGCTGCTGGGAGTCGTGCAGCTGGAGTGGGGCTTGAAGTGAGTGCGGACTTGATTGCTCGTCAGAAAGCCCTGTAGGAAGATGGGTCTTTTTAGTTTTTCACTTATTAGCAGTTTGTCATTAGCATAATCCTAGGTAGGCAACATGGTGCAGTTAGGGCTATATAATTTAAAAGGTGAATAAACAGAGAATGAAGGAGTTAGGAATTTAGTGTGGTGTGTATATTTTTTCCAAACTCCAAACAGCACCAGCATGGTTTTACAAAAACATTTAAGAGGGAAACCATGTCTGTGGTCATATCATCGTCCCGAATGAATAATTTAAAGAGTCACTTGTCCAGGCCCTGTACCAGTTTAATCCCAAATCACTCCTGTCTTTGGATGGATCCACTTTTTCACTTGACACTTTTTCAACAATTAAAAAAAAGCAGTGGAAAAATAGAAACATCTTCTCCTATGTGTCTGATGAACTGTTAAAAAAGGCAATTCCTGTTTCCTGAGGATTCTGAGGTCTGCTATAGACAGAGGACTGAATGTGTCAACAATAGCTTTAATTTTCCCCTCCAGAACACTGGTTTCCAAACCTGGTTCACAACAGAATCACTGGGGGAGCCTATTAAAAATAGAGATTCTTAGTCTAGTTTGGGATATCAGATTCAGTAGGTCAAGGGGTGAGGAACTAATCCACCTTCAGAGTAGGTAGCAGCCATTTGAATTGCTTTACCTCTGGGATTTTTGCTGAGGGGAAAAAAAAGGAAGCTAAAAACCAGGTGTCCCAGGCTTTCATTAAAACCTAACCTCTCTGAACAGCTGCTTCTGCTAGGTGACTCTGGTCCCAATATGATATCTTATAAAGTATTTGGAACAGCTTTTTATTTCTTCTCAATTTTCTTGCAACTCTTTCTTTAAATTAGATTCTTCGTGCACATTTTTATTGCTTGCCTGACAAATATTTGGTGGGATACCATGTACCTCCCAAATGCCCTCATTATCATTAGTGATTGTTATTTATTGCTCCCAATAGAGAATCATTCATAAAGCATTGGTTCTTGGCAAGTATCTTGCATTGCTTTCAGAGTTACATCATGTATTCAAAGATCTATTCATCCATTTGCCTATGATTTATTATCTGGTGTTATTTGTACAATTTAAATATCAGCACATAGTGAGTTTAATCATAGTATTTAAAATATATGTATATATATGGCTGTTTGCTTATATTTATGTAAGTAGGTAAAATAATCAGCCATTTCTTCACTAGAAGTGACATATAATGGAAAATAACAGTTATTTAAATATTAGATGCAAATGAAGCTATGTGCATATTATAAACATTTTTAAATTATTTATTTTGGAGAGAGAGCATGAGAGGGGCAGAGGGGGGGAGAGAGAAAATCTCAAGCAGACTCCACACTTAGCACAGAGCCTGATGTGGGGCTGGATCCCATGACCCTGGGATCATGACCTGAGCTGAAACCAAGAGTTGGACACTCAACCAAGTCACCCAGGTGCCCCGACTACAAACATTTCTATTTGAATATTCAAAATCTAAAAGTTCTCTTTTTATCTCCTCAAAAAGTGATTAAAGGAAACAGAATCCTTTAAGGCAAAAAACAACTTAGAGCCTTACAAATTAATTTTCTTGTTACCGTGAAGCTAATTTGAATAATCCATTTTTTTTATAGTGTAATAGTTTTGCTTTAAAATTCACCACTCAAGTAAAGGACCACCATCACCTCTGTACTCACTAAATTTGAAATGGTTGTGATTATATCTCAACTTGACCTTTATACGCTGGTTCCTTTTCTTCATTAAGAGACAACTCTTTATCCATTGCCACACTCAGCTCCACGTCTAATGGCCAGTGGCCATGAGATTCCCAGAAGTGAATTTCAGTGCTGAAAATATTTGCTATCCCTTACATTTCAAGCTTGATTTCCTTGCCAATCATTGATCAAATTCTACCTCAATCCTGTGATTAAGAGCATTTAAACATCTCCATTTGCTCTCTATCTTTCCCTTTCAAGGAACAGTGCTATTTTCTTTTTTTTTTCTTCAAAGTTAAGTTTCTTGTGAAACTTTCTTGCAGGAGACGATTTTTGTCATAGGAAACGTTTACCTTCAGGCAGTTCTCGCTGTAGGGAGCACTTTGTACAGAAAATAGAATAGACTCCTTTTGGGTGCCTGCTCTGTACATAATAACCCTCCTACCCCCAACTTTTATCTGAGAACTATCTCCTGATCCATAGGGGTGACACTCAGAAGCCAGATTTATCCTAATAGCCTTAACTATGTCTTCTAGCCAGAGGGGTGGACACTTAACCCAAACTGAGTCTACTGTAGTCTCTTTCCTCAGAAAGTACAGTTGGGATTCAGACACAGATAAGTCTTTGTGAATGACTATAAACTGCACCATGTATCAGTTAACTTTGGAAAAAATAATGCTGGAAAACTGTCACAAATCCCATAGTCATATGACCATCAATGTTTGTTTATGCTTATGTTTGACTGATTTAATCTGGGCCTAATGAGCAGCTCTGCTATGTGCACCTTTACTCCTCATCTCAGAACCAGTGGCTTAGGCTGGGCATGTACTCCTGGTGCTCTGATGTGACTGTTTGTGTTCCCCACTGTGTTCATATTCGAACCCTCTAGGAGATGGTATTAGGTGGTAGGGGCTATGAAAGGTGAGTAGGTCATGAGGGTAGAGACTTCGTGAATGGGATTAGTGTTCCTACTAAAGACATCCCAGACAGATCTCTTGCACCTTCCATCGTGCGAGGACACAGCAAAAAGACCTGGCCTACACACCAGGAAGTGAGTCCTCACCAGATACCGAATCTGCTGGTGTCTTGCTCTTGAACTTCCTTGGCTCCAGAACTGTGAGAAATAAATTAGCATTGTTTATAAGTGACTCAGTTTATAGTGTTTTGTTATAGTAGCCTGAACAGATTAAGATGTATAGCAATGGCTCAGCACAGGGGTGCAAGTGGAAATACAGCAAGCCTTTAGAGTCTAGGCTTGAAACTGGCATGCTTTGACCTCTCTTTCTGTTGACCTAATAAGTCAGTGGTTGAACCTAACATTACAGTGTAGATAAATGCACTCTGCCCCTTGGTGGAACTTCAGTCACAGGGCACATGACTTGAATATAAGGCCTGAGGTGTGGGTGGTGAGTGGTGAAAAGATTCAAAGTCAGTGTTGTAGTCAATTACACAAGTGACTTGGGTTTATCTGTGGGGTGGCCATATCCCTCCATATGGACCAGAAAAGAAGGAAGGAAGGACAAAGTAAATCATGAGAAAGTTTCCTTCCCTGAGAAGGAAAAACAAAGTAAACACAAAGAACCACAAAGGAAGAAGGATGGAAAGTCCTGATGATTTTCCCATTCCTGATTCTTTGAGTCTTTGCTGATTTTTTGCCCTTGATTTCTTTGCAAGATCTCTGAATGCTTGTAATAAATCTATTCTCTGTGTGGATACTAAATAGAAAGTGGAAAGGAGGTCAAATGGAGCTAGGTAAATCACAGCACCAGTGCAAGCTCGTCTGAGCCATAGCTCTAAGAATGGTCAGGTAAGCGGGTGAGCTGAGGACACTTCTGCCAAAGGCGTTTCTAAAATTATGAGTAGATCGGGGGCATAGGCAGTTTCCACTTTTCAAAAAGCAGGGTCAGTTGGAAAAGCCCTGAATGGTCCCTTAAAAGATGGCTTTTGGAAGATCTTCAGACATTGGTAAACTTCACTCTTTGCAGAAAGCCTTTAAACTTGCCTTGGGTACTTTTTCTTAGTAGGAAAGTAAATAGAATACAAAGCTTTATGGGTCAAGTAGATAGAGTAGGAAACTTCATTCTAATGTTGACATGTTACACATGATTGATGATCTCTAAATTTGTATCTCCAGTCAGTTCCAACCTCTACTTTAAGCTACAGATTTGGGTATCATCTGCCTTTTGACATCTTTATTTAGAAGTCTAATGGGCATCTCAAACTTAAAATGTCTTAGGCAAAACTGCTGACTATTCTCTTTCTCCCACAAATACTTGCTCCTTTCTCGTATTCCCCAGTACAGTATATGGTACTTCCTTCCATGTAATTGCTGAGGTCACACACCTAATAGACATCTTTGTTCCCTCTTTTTTCTTCATTCAATCCATCTGCCCTACACTTGATTTTCAAAATATATCCTGATTCTGACCATATATCTCCTTCACTCTGTCCCATTTTCCTGAGTCATTGTCATTTTCACTCCTTTCCCTGCAAACTCCCTTGACCCTCTAAACTCTATTCCTGTAGCAGCCAGAGTGACCTTTAAAAAATACTGTGAGTCAGGTGCCTGGATGGCTCAGTCTGTTGAGTGTCTGATTCTTGATTATTGTTCAGGTCATGACTCATGAGTTCAAGCTCCACATGGGGCTCTCTGGTGACAGTGCAGAGCCTGGTTGAGGCTCTCTCTTTCTCCTTTTGCCTCTCTCTCTCTCTCTCTCTCTCTCTCTCCCCACCTCTCTCTCAAAAATAAACATTAAAAAAAAAAACCTGTGAGCCATTTCACTCACTTGCTCAAAGCTCTGCAATGACTTTCCATCAAACCTCCTCCTCCTCATCATCATTTTTTTTTTTAAGTATTCTGCATGTCAACATGGGCCTTGAATCAGAATTCCAAGATCAAGATTCATGCTCTACTGTCTGAGCCAGCCAGGTGATCCTCCATCAAATTTCTAATAAAATTCATGTTTCTTTTGGCTTGCTCCTTCATATCATTCTGGTTTTTGCTTAGTTATTACTAGAAATGTCTTACCTGCTTGTCTTCTGGACTGACCTGCAATTTTCCTTAACTTTAGTTTTTCCTTACAGCACTTACTATTTGAAATTATATATATATTTTTATAGTCTCTGTGTCCCATGGGAATGTAAAATACATTAATATAGCAACTTTGCCATTTGTGTTACTATATTCTTAGTTTCTAGAACAGAGCCTGGCATAGAGTAGGTGCTCAATAAAAGTATTTGCTAAATGAATGATTAAATGAATGCTGGAGTATGAGGTATTCAGGGCCCCCATGTTGCACAACTTCATTGCACCATGTTCATTCCATAATCACACATGGAAGTACTAAAATTTGCAAAAGACAAACCTATATAGTGGATATTTGACAGATTGTTTCCAAAAATTGTTTCTGCCCATTCCTTCTGGAAGTTTGAGGGATCTGAATGGGAACTTCAAGTGGTTAGGTAGCAAGAAGCTGTGTGGGTGAACATCTTTTCAGTTTTTTATAAGAGGGAATAAAAGGCATCCCTATATATTTTCCTTCCATTGTAACCTCCAGTTTTCACTCTGACTTTGTTGGGTTAATTTGCACGTAAGAGCATTTGGTAGGGGCGCCTGGGTGGCTCAGTTGGTTAAGCGTCAGATTCTTCATTTCAGTACAGGTGATGATCTCACGGTTCATGGGTTCGAGCCCGGTATTGGTCTCTGCTCTGACAATGCAGAGCCTGCTTGGGATTCTCTCTCTCCCTCTCCTTCTGCCCTTCCCCTGCTTTCTCTCTTTCTCTCTCTGTCTCAAAAATAAATAAACGTAAAAAAAAAATTAAAAAAAAAAGCTTTTGGTAATTTTTTGAATACAGAGAATAGAAGCAAGATTGTACATAGCAGAGAATAAGTTTATTCAATTAAACCTGAGTATCTAATCTCACTCAGAGTAGAAGAAAGGTGGATTCCCATAGCAACCCTTTGAGAAGGAAAGAAAATCCTGAGCTGTGGCATCAGGATAGAATGAGGATGCATTTCTGGGTCCCTTGGGGACTCATATGGTTGTAAAAGGTTTACACATGTTGGTTAATATGCCAGAGCTTTCTGCTTGCCCTTATTTTTTTTTCTTGAATAATACAGCTTATTGGGGTCACTAAGAGGATTACTTTCACCTTAATTCCCACATCAATTGGTCTTAGTACTTTAGGTACCTTACCTGACCTAGAGGCCAACCATCACTGATATCCAGAGGGAACTGTTTTCCTTGAAAGTTCCTGACCACCCACAAGGATCTTCTGCAGCCTCTCCATCTGTTTCTCAGCAGCTGCCTGGAAGTGGTCAACTTCCCTTGCACAGCCCAGCAAAAGGGAATGACATTCTCACTTATGTCTCGATCTCAGCCTCCTCATGGCAGCTCAGTGTCATTGCAAGCACTCACTCGGACTTTCATTTCTTCAAAGCGGTTTCCTCTTTATTTTCATTTCTGCTTTTCTGATCTAGAAGCTCCCTTTTTCGTGTTGTTGAATATTTAGTCTAATTGGAGTTTGCTGTATCATCTCCCACTTGAGTTCTATGTTGACTGTCCTATTGAGACTGTCATGGAATTGCCTGTTAAGCAATTCTTGTTTGATGCAAGATCTAAAACCCAAATGATGTAGCTGACTTGGCTGGCCAAGGTGATCTTAAGGCACCTGAGATTTAGGCGGGAATCTTTGTTTTTAAGATTAAGCTGAGGCAGCAGCAGGTTCTGTTTGAGAGGTCTTATGCAAATTTACTGCCTCAAATGTTCAAGCCCAGCTGAAACAGGTTTTGTTTTGTTTGTTTGTTTAAACAACTACTGTACTCTTTGTTTTATATCCTTTTCCTCTTCTATTCTTTCTCAAAAGTATCCTGGCAACTCATATGTAGATGGATATCTTGACAAGGGGGTGTCCACTCTCTTTCATTTCTGAGGAGAAACTACATTTTTATCTAAAACAGTAATGAACATTAGAGGAGGCCAGTTGAATTAACAAATTGTCAAGTACACTGAAGCTTCACCATGATACACACTTTGGAAACTGTGTTACAGAATTGTGTGTTCATTAAAATATGGCACAGTGATGTTTTTCAGAATGAAAACGTGTGGTGCAGGATCCAAGACTGATTTTTACCTTATACTAATTTTCAAGCTTCATGGGACTGGGTTATGGTGGCGACTCTGGCACTTTTACTGAGTTTTAGGAAGTCACTTAAATTGATGGTAGGCTAGTATGCGCGAAAAAGAGGGCAAAAACTCTTCTGTAGCTTTCTAAGGAGACCAGAGATGAACTAGAGATTATAGGATTTTTTTTTTTTTTTTTTTTTTTTTTTTACAGTTTATGTTTTATCAAGGGGATTTAGCCCTGGCTTTTTCAGGCAAGGTTTCGTTTTTATAAAGCATTTTTCTTTTCAGTTTTACTACATTTCCCCATAGGGCTATTAACATTGCTAGACATATTCTCTTGTGAGTTTTTGCTATTATTTTTATTTAGATTGGCTGCCTACCCTGTCCCAAATTCAGGAGATAATTGAATCTTCCAGTATTCCCCTCTAGATATAGGCCGCGACAAAATGACTGTAGGGGAAGGCAAAAGGTTGATGACATTTTGAGGTGGCCCAATAGGCATCTCTCTAAGCATTGGTCTCAAAATCAAGCAATCCGCAGTCATATAGATCTTCCCACCCTTTTAGGTTCAGGGGTGGTATGAGGCTTAGGGAAGCCTATTGTATACATTTCTAATTTTTGTTTAAAAAAATAGAGAATGCTTACCTTTTGATAAAGCTGTGTCCAAATGACGACATCAAAATTTGCCTCTAAATCAAAACCACAATTGCAAAACGACCCTGCTCTGATACCCTGCTTTTGCAACCACTTGACTCGAAACAACCACATTTTAAAAATATAGAGCACACAACAGATACAGAACAAAAGATAAATGGTATCAGCTTCAACAGCAGAAAAGCAAAAAGGTAGTGTCAATAGATGGGGAGGGGAAAACGAGGTGGACATTAGGGTAGAGGTGTTAATATTTTCATGTTACAAACTATGGAGTTAAGAGATGGCAATTTAATTCTTTCAAATTATAAAGATAAGCGATAGAAGCAGTACAGGTAGTGACCTAAATGTAAAAGATGGGGACACAAGAGGAGGGAAGGTGGGTACTGGTATGAGCTGAATCCTTCCTTCTTGCTGCAGGAAGTCCACAGATTCACATGGCCTCCAGTTGATCAAGAAACAGCAGTATGTGAACATTCTTTAAAGATACTGAGGTAATAAGCCGAATAACTCAAACCAGAATTGGTTTCAAGTGGTGGTCTCTGTGGAACAGGACTGGAAATCAGAAGGGGTTGGATGAGAGATGCTTGCTTTTCTTCTTTCTTTCAAGTTTATTTATTGAGAGAGAGAGAGAGAGAGAGAGAGAGAGAGAGGCAATCCCAAGCAGGCTCTGCACCATCAGTGCAGAGCCCAATGTGGGTCTTGAACCCATAAACCATGAGATCATGACCTGAGCTGAAACTCAGAGTTGGAGGCTTAACTGACTGAGCAAGCTAGGCATCCTGAAATGCTTGCTTTTCATGAGAAGTTCAGGACCTATTATTTATACCATGTATATATATTGGTTTTAATTTTTAAATCAAAGATTATTTCAGTAGAGATCTTAACATCTAAAAGTTATTTTATTTTCAGAAAGGGAGAAGGGCCAGAGTCTCTGCAGCATACGTTGTTGCTTAGTTGCTACAAAGGAAATCTGTACGAGCTGCTGTGGAAGCCACAGGAATGTGACAGCTAATTAGGGAGTGGGGAAGGCCTTGGCAGTGAGACTGTCATTTTGCCCATAAATAGAGAGATAAAGGTGTGGGATGGATGAGGATTACTTTCATGTCCACACAGGACTGCCTGTACAGAAGGTTTGTTCCGGAGCCTTCTTTCCCTTTCTCCTCCCACCAAATTATACCCATCTCATCCAGCTCCCTCGGGGCCCATGTCCTCTCTGGAGTTTTAGCTTAAATCAGCTAAAGTAATCTGCCTGAGTATGATACTGGTGGCTAAATTCTTAACAGGAAAGAGCTAATTCCCAGGGCCTTTCTCCATCCCTAAAAAGGGAATGTTTGACTAGACGGACCTGGATACCTTGATAATCCACAAATATTTAATGTGTTTTCAGTCTTCTTAAGAGCAGAGGAGGGGTTGGCTCAAATGGGATTTATTTTGAAATATGTGTATTAGATAATTGGGAGACAATTCATATCTATTATATTTATGGTGACATAAATCACTCCCAGTGACTCCATTCTCTATGTTTCCAGATTGACCCGGGGTTTATTTCTGGTCACTGGAAAGAGACAAGGACTCATTCATGTAAAATATAAACTGGCCATGAAAGAAACACTTTCAAAAACACTTTAGGGGCGCCTGGGTGGCGCAGTCGGTTAAGCGTCCGACTTCAGCCAGGTCACGATCTGGCGGTCCGTGAGTTCGAGCCCCGTGAGTTCGTGGGCTGATGGCTCAGAGCCTGGAGCCTGTTTCCGATTCTGTGTCTCCCTCTCTCTCTGCCCCTCCCCCGTTCATGCTCTGTCTCTCTCTGTCCCAAAAATAAATAAACGTTGAAAAAAAAAATTAAAAAAAAAAAACAAAACACTTTAGTGGCACTCTAAAAAGAGTTTTAAATCCTGTCTATTAAAAGCAAATATTATCTTCTAAATATTTGTCCCTTGGCAAATTTGTGGGTTTTGTATGGAAATCCAATGCAGTTAAAAAAAATTGTCCTTTTTCATCAGTTTGAAACTGGGAAAATCTGTTGCAAAGACATTTCAGGCATTATCTGTAATCTACTGATGGTCTCTTCTGCCAGGGCCTTGTGGCTTCTGTCTGAGAACTATGGCACACAAATCAGGGGCAGGGAGAGGGAGGGAGAGAAGAGACAAAGTTTTGAAGAACTCCGTTAAAACTATTGGACTATAGTGACAGGATATCTGGAGTGGATTTTTGACTCTGTTCGCAAGAGGCACTTGAAATACTCTTGGAAGGGTTGTAATTCCTATATTGCGGGACCTAGAAATCTAGCAAAATAAATTCTCAATCTTACAGCTTTTTTTTTTAAATTTTTTTTTTCAACGTTTATTTATTTTTTGGGGGACAGACAGAGACAGAGCATGAACGGGGGAGGGGCAGAGAGAGAGGGAGACACAGAATCGGAAACAGGCTCCAGGCTCCGAGCCATCAGCCCAGAGCCTGACGTGGGGCTCGAACTCACGGACCGCGAGATAGTGACCTGGCTGAAGTCGGATGCTTAACCGACTGCGCCACCCAGGCACCCCATCAATCTTACAGCTTTTTGATTAGAATGCATGCTGGTACCACAGTTGTTGTCTGTGGCTCGGCATTAACCCAGAGAACCTAGCAGAATATCGTCAGACTGAGCCTGAGCCTGTGTAGTCCAGGTTACTTGTGGGAGAAAAGTGTCAGAATCTGGACTGGATAAAAATAATATGAAAATCACTCCATTGGTTAGACATTTGTTAGATTATATTACACCTATTTTTGGTCAGAGGACTTTAGTAAAGTAGGGTAGAGACTGCAAAGAGTTTGAAAGAGAGATTAAGAAGATCAAAAGATGTAAAGTACAGCAAATCCTCATTAACTGTAGACCCAGGTCCGTATTTTTGTTTAAAAGATACAAAGTAGAGGCATCTCATAGACTTTCTGTTTCTCTTAAGATTAACTTTGGCAATATCAATGTAGCAATTAGAATAATTGCTGCTTTAGTAAGTTGGCTCTTGCTAAAGCTAACAAAAAGGATTAAAAATTTTAAAGAAGACCATTATGGTTTTACATAATTATTCTGCTTTGGCTTTAATATTTAATACAGTATTGCAGACGTGGTTGAAGCCCCCTTTGTAATTTTACTCACTTCTTTTTCATCTTTCCCAAAGCTAACCCATTATCTTGAAATGTATCTTCCTGCCTAAATTATTATCATTAAATTTTTTTTGTCACAAAGTATAGTTGGCATACAATGTTATATTAGTTTCAGATATACGTCATAGTGATTTGACACTTCTGTATTTTATGCCACACTTAACACAGTAAATGTGGTTACCACCTGCCACCATATAATGTAATTACAATATATATTTTTTCTCCTTTTTATTGAGGGAGAGAGCAGGGGAAGGGCACAGGGAGAGGCAGAGAGAGAATCCCAAGCATGCCCCACACAGGGCTCAATTCCATGAACTGTGAAATCATGACCTGAGCCAAAATCGAGTCTGACACATAACTGACTGAGCACCCAGGTGTCCCTACAGTATTTTTCACTAGATTCCCTATGTTGTACTTTCCATCCTTATGACTTATTTATTTAATTTTTTTTTAATTTTTTATTTTTGAGAGACAGAGAATGAATGAATGAATGAATGAATGAGCGAGCAGGGGAGGGGCAGAAAGAGAGGAAGACACAGAATCTGAAACAGTCTCCAGGCTCTGAGCTGTTAGCACAGAGCCCAAAGCAGGGCTCAAACTTGTGAACTATGAGATCATAACCTGAGCCGAAGTTGGACACTTAACTGACTGAGCTACCCAGGCTCCCCTGATGGTAGTATTTTATAACAATCAGTGATGTGGTTGTTTTTATTTTAAATGACAAGTAAAACCGAACTCTCTAGCCATGAGAGTCTCACCCCCAATCCTAAGCAACCACCAATATACTTTATGTTTCTTAGATTTCCCTATTCATATTTTATAGGAATGGAACCATAATATATGATCTTTTATGTCTAATTTCTTTTACTTAGTGTAATGCTTTCAAGGGTCATCAATGTTGTAGCATGTATCAGCATTTAATTCCTTTTTATGGCCATATATAATTGAATTATATGGATATACTACAGTTTGTTAATCCATTCATTCATTGATGGACATTTGAGTTGTTTCCACCGTTTGACAATTAAAAATAATGCTGCTATAAACACTCATGAACACATTTTTGTGTGGACATATGTTTTCACTTCTCATGGGTATGAACTTAAGAATAGAATGTTGGGTCATATGATAACTCCACATTTAAACATTTGAGGAAGTCTCAGACTGTTTCCAAAGTGTCTGTACCATTTTATATTTCCATCATTATTGTATGAAAGTTGTGATTTCTTCACATCCTCACCAACACTTGTTATTATCTAACTCTTTTATGTTAGCCATCCTAGTGGGTGTCTCATTGAGATTTTGATATGCATTTTCCTGATGACTAATGATGTTGAGCATCTTTGTGTGTGTGTGTGTGTGTGTGTGTGTGTGTGTGTGTGTGTGTGTTTATTGGCTATTTTTATGTCTTCCTTGGAGAGATGTCTGTTCAGATACTTTGCCTATTTTTAAGTTGGGCTATTTGCCTTTTTATTATTAAGCTGTTAAGAGTTATATGTATATTTTGGATACAAGTTCCTTATCAAATATATGAACTACAAATATTTTCTCTAATTCTATAGTTTGTCTTTTCACTTTCTTCATGGTATCCTTTAAAACATATTTTTAATTTTGATGAAATCCAGTTTGTTTATTCCTTCCCCCCACTCAAAATCTGTTGCATAATTGAAGGTCATGAAGATTCCTCTCTGTTTTCTCCTAAGAATCTATGGTCTCATATTTATGTCTTTGATCCATTTAGAATTAGTTTTTGTATTTGGTGTGAAGGAGGGGTTGACTTCATTCTTATGCACTTGGCTATCCACTTGGTTCAGCACAATTTGTTGAAAGGATCATTCTGTTCCTATTGAATGGTCTTGGCATCCTTGCCAAAAATCATTTGACTATAGACATATGGATTTATTTTGGACTCTCAATTCTATGCCATTGATCTATGTGTCTTTCCTTGTGTCAGTACCACATTGTCTTGATTACCATTGCTTTGTAGTAAGTTTTGAAGTTGAGAAGTGTGATCCTACTTTGTTCTTCTTTTTATTACTGTTTTGGCTACTCTGAGTCCCTTGCAATTCCGTATGTATTTAAGAATCAGCATCTCAATTTCTGCAAAGAAGCCAGTTGGGATTCTAGTAAGTATTGAATCTATATATCAGTTTGGGGACCATTGCCATCTTAACAATGTTGAATCTTCCAATCCATGAACATGGGATGTTTTCTGTTCATTTAGATCTTCTTTAATTTATTTTAAGAATGTTTTATAGTTTCAGATTATAAATTTTACACTCCTTTTATTAAATTCATTACTTGGTATTTTATTCTTTTTGATGCTATTGTAAATGAAATTTTTTTGTTAATTTTAGATTGTTCATTGTAAGTGCATATAAAAACAGTTGATTTTTGTATGTTGATATTGTATCCTGCAACCCCACTAAATTTGTTTATTGGTCCTACTTGATTTTAGCAGATTCCTTAGGATTTCCTATATTCAAGATCATGTCATTTATGAGTAGAGATAGTTTTACTTCTTTATTTCCAATCTGGATGCCTGCCTGTCTATCCGTCTTTCCTCCCTTCCTCCCTTCCTCCCTTTCTCCCTTCCTCCCTTCTCTTTCTTCTCTTCCTTCTCATCCTTCTCTTCCTTCTCTTCCTTCAATTCCTTCTCTTCCTGCATAATTTCCTTGGGCAGAACCTACAGTATAATGTTGAGTAGAAATAGCAAGAATGGATATCTTGTCATCTTCCTGATTATTTTATTTTACTTTACTTGACTTTTACTCTTTCTTTTACTTCTTTTACTTTTACCTTTACTTAATTTTATTTTAGTAGGCTTTATGCCCAGCATGGGGCTTGAACTCGTGACACTGAGATTAAGACCTGAGCTGAGATCATGAGTCAGACGCATAACCGACTGAGCCACCCAGGTGCCCTCTTGTCCCTGATTTTATTTATTTATTTTTTTATTTTTTTTAATGTTTATTTATTTTTGAGACAGAGAGAGACAGAGCATGAATGGGGGAGGGTCAGAGAGAGGGAGCCACAGAATCGGAAACAGGCTCCAGGCTCCGAGCTATCAGCACAGAGCCTGACGCGGGGCTCGAACTCACGAACCGCGAGATCATGACCTGAGCCAAAGTCCGCTGCTTAACTGACTGAGCCACCCAGGCGCCCCATTGTCCCTGATTTTAAAGGGAAAGCATCAATCAATCGTGACTAGATATAATGTTAGCTGTGGGTTTTTCATGGGTTGAAATGGTTTGAAAAACTTTACTTTTCTTCTTAGTTTGTTAAATATTTTATTATTAAGGGTGAATAGTATGCTTTTGAGTTTTATCTATATTGGTGTATGTGGCTCTAATTCATTCATTTAACTGTTGTATAGTTTCCAGCATAAATATGCCATAATTTATAAGTTTACATTTCTCTCTCCCTTCTTTTTTTTCCCTATTACAAATTATGCTGCAGTGAACATGCTTGCACATATCTCTTGGTCCAAGTGTGCTATAGTATCTCTAGCATCTATATTCCTAATAGAATCATTGGGTTTTAGGACAAGTGGAAATTGTTTTAAAATGTTTCGGCAATTTATGCTACCACTTGCTTATGAGAGTTTCCTATTCTCATGTTCTCCCCCAAATTTGTGATTGTCATTTTATAAAGTTTTTGTTAATTTGATGGGAGTAATATATATCTCATTTTAAACTTATATTTTTCATACATTTGTTGATGGAGTTTCATCTGTGACTTGCCCATTCCCACTAAACTTTGCCTGTTTTTCACTTTTTTAAAAGCTTTTATTTCAATTCAAGTTAGTTAACATACAGTGCAATATTAGTTTCAGGTGTACAATTTAGTGATTCAACACTTAGCTACAACACCCAGAGTTCATCACAGCAAGTACACTCTTTAATCCCCATCACCTATTTAACCCCCACCCCCACCTTTCTGATAACCATCAGTTTGGTCTGGATACTTAAGAGTCTGTTTCTTGGTTTGCCTCTCTCTCTCTCTTTCCCTCTGCTCATTTGTTTTGTTTCTTAAATTCCACATATGAGTGAAATTTTATGGTATTTGTCTTTCTCTGACTGACTTATTTTGCTTAGCATAATACTCTCTAGCTCCATCCATGTCATTACAAATGGCAAAATTTTTTTATGGCTGAGTAATATTCCATTATATATATGGAATCTTCTTTATATGGATATATATGCCACATCTTCTTTATCCATTTGTCAGTTGATGGGTACTGGGCTGTTTCCATAATTTGGCTATTATAGATTGTTGCAGACTTTGAATCTGGAGTTCTCTCTTGTCCAGCAAGAGAGCGGACTCAGAAATGAAAATGAGAAAGGCTAATGTCCAGGAGGAGAAAAAAGCCTTCAACAGGGGTTTTGACTGTGTATGTAATTGAGCTCTCAAGGTTTTACATACGTGGTGGAAAGTGTAGAAGGAAACAATAAGGTAGTGACTATTAACTTGTGTGTGTAAGAAGCAAAATGTTTGGGGGGCGAGTAATGTTTGAAGTTGAGATTAAACCACAGTGATATACTGGCACCAGAAACCAGATAGACAGTGTTTCTCTGTAGGTGATACAGCTAACTAGCTGTTATCTCCAAAGTTTAAGATTGCTGGAGCACACTGCCTCAAGGCTAACAAGGCTACCTTTTCATTAGCTAACCCTGGGCACTTTTGCCCTGTGGGGGCTTTCTGCCCTAAGCCTTGTTAACCCATTGGTGCAAGCATACAGAATTCTCAAACTTATTTCCTACAGTAGATAACACTATAATAAACATTGGGGTGCATGTATCCCTTTGAATTAGTATTTTTGTATTCTTTGGATAAATACCTGGAAGTACAATTGCTGGATCATAGGGTAGTTCCATTTTTAACTTTTTGAGGAAACTGCATACTGTTTTTCAGAGTGGCTGTACCGGTTTTCATCCCCACCAACAGTGCAGGAGGGTTCCCCTTTCTTCACATCCTTGCCAACACCTGTTATTTCTTGTATTGTTCTTTTTAGCCATTCTGACAGGTGTGAAGTGATATCTTATTGTAGTTTTCATTTGTATTTCTCTAATGATCAGTGATGCTGATCTTTTCATGTGTCTGTTGGTCATCTGTATGTTTTCTTTGGAAAAATGCCTATTAATGTCTTCTGCCCATAGTAATCCATTCATGATAAAAACCCCTCAACAAAGTAGGTTTAGGGGAACATACCATATCAACATATTAAAGGTCATATATAAAAAAACCACAGCTGATATCATTCTCAATGGGGAAATAGAGCTTTTCCTCTATGGCCAGAAACAAGAGTGATGTCCACTCTTACCATTGTTATTTAACATAATACTGGGAGTCTTAGCCACAGCAATCCAGTTACAAACAGAAATATAAGGCATCCTTTGCCTGTTTTTCTGTTGGGTTTCCTCTTGATTTGTAGGGGTTCTTTAGATAGCCTGGATATTCATCTTTTGTTGATTTTCCACAGTACAAATATTTTCTCTCATTTTGTGACTTATCTCTCTTTTGGGTGTTGTGTTGTATAAAAGTTATAAATTTAAATGGTGCTGCATTTACCAGTGAGTTTCTTTGTAATTTGTACTTTAAATCCTTTTTAAGAAATTCTTTCCAATCCTAAGACCACGAAAACACTTTCTATTTGTTTTTCTAAAATTCAAAAGTTTTGCTGTTAAATTGAGTGTTTTAAACCTTTTAGAATTTATCTTTTGTGTATTGTGGGAGCAGAGATCTATTTTTCCCCCATATAAAGTACCATTTACTGACTAGTCCTTTTTTTCCCCTCACTGATTTGTAATTCTACCTCTGTCACCTATCATGTTTTTGGATATGTGTTGACCTATTTATAGCCTTTCTATTGTTTTTAATTTGTTATTTACTGTGTTGGTAAATGCACACTCCTTTCATCTCTGGAGTGTGAGTAGATATACATGGTATAAATAAGTGTGTGTGCAGGCACATGTGTGTAAAATATAATTTAAAAGAGAAAAAAAATTTCTATCTGGTAGGCAAGTCCTCCACTTGTTACTTTCTAAACTCATTTTGGCTTTTCTTGATCTTTTATTTTTCTAAGTGAATATTAGGTTGAGCTGGTCGGGTTCTGTGAGAAGTCCTTTTGGATTTGCATTGATTATATATATTTGAAGAGAATTGACACCTCATACATGTGTTGATTTTGTATCCAGCCACCTTTCTGATTCTAACAGTTTGTCTATAAGGTCTCTTGTATTTCTATGTGGAAATCATGTTTTCTCCAAAAGGTGACAACTTTGTCTCTCCACATTCTATTTTTAAACTTCACACAACTTTTTAAAAAAGTATTCTTGCATCAATTATGACTTTCAGTATACCTTGAATAAAACAGGGAATAATGACAATTGTTCTTTTGGATTTTACTTCAATGAAAATGTTTCCAAAGCTTCACCCTTTGTTGTTGGTTTTTGGTAGACTACATAGAATAAAAGCTGTTCCAGAACAATGATTCTTATCCTAGATCCACACTGTACTCCCTTAGGGAGCTTTATAAAAATACTAATGCTTGGTTCCTTGCCCTAGAAATCCTGATATAATTGGTTTTGGATTCATCCTGGGCATTAGGATTTTAAAACCTCTCTTGATGCTTCTAATGTGCAACTTTTGCTAAGTTAAGAACTGCCATTGTTGACTAATGCCTGCACGTATTGGTCAAGAGTCTGTTAGTAATGTGTGACAGAAACACATGGATAACTAGCTTGAGATAAAGGGGAGGAAATTTGTAAGTCTATAAGATCATGGCAGTTGCAGAGCTAGGAGTAACTGGGTCCAGAAACTAAGGCTGTCTGGATCCCCTTTCTCTCCATTGTCTGTCTCTGCTCTCTTTGTGAGGGGCAATTATTCTCTACTACAGCAGTGAGCTGTCTCCAGAGAGTGGTTGAAAGCCCTGAATCCATCTTGTATTAGCTCCAGTGACAGGGGCATCTCTTTCCTGCTAGTTCTAGCCAGAGAGAGCCCAAGAAAGGCTCTGACTGCTTGACTTGGGTACCTGCCCTTTTCTGAACCGATCACTATGGCCCACATATGGACAAATGATTGCAGGGAATTCTTGTTGGGCACACTAAGTGATTAATCTAACATTGAAGTTTTAAAAATTTATTTATTAATTTTCAGAGAAAGAGAGTACATGAGCAGGGGAGGGGCAGAAAGGGAAGGAGACAGAGAGAATCCCAAGCAGGTCCCACACTGTCAGTGAGGACCTGGAAGTGGAGCTCGAACTCACGAACCAAACTGTGAGATCATGACTGAGCCGAAACCAAGAGTCAGATACTCAACCAACTGAGCCACCCAGGTGCCCCATTAATTTATCTAATATTTAGACTTGCCTGGTAAGTTAGACTTGGTTAACTTTACCTTTCTTGAACACAGACACAGATCTGACAGTAAAGAAAAGTGTCTAAGAAGGAATGAAAACAGAATTCACAGGAGAGATGTGAAGCCATTCTTAAGTATTGTGTTAAATTATGTTACTCATTTAATAAAATTAGTAATTTGAATTTCTCTGGCAAGTTGCCTAGGTTTCAGGAAAAAAAAAAGATACCAGGATCAGGGAGGGATTACTGCTGAAGCTGATATACTGAAAGTGGTCATTTGTAACAAGAGAGAAGGTAAATCCTCTTGTAAAAGCTCAACAACCTGGCCTGTTTAGTCATTGGGGTAAACAGTCCTTGAGGGAGCCCCCAGCAAGAAATAGCTGTAGGAAACAACTGCCAAAAGTTGGAGGGAAAAGCATAGGAAGGGGAATAGGAAGGGTTTAGAATCAGATACAACTAAATATAAATTCTGGCTAAAATATATAGTTGATTTTGGACAACTTAACCTTCTAATTCTGAGTATCTTTATCTGTAGAATGGAGATAACACTGCCTAATGGATAGGATCATTGAGAACGTTAAGTATTTTACATCAGGTGCATGGTGCAATAAATGCACAACAATGCAAAATTAGTACATAATAAATGCTACTTCTCATCCTTTCCATCTTTTACCATTGCACATAATAATCATAACAACGATCTTGAGTTTACAAGCAAGAGTATATTATGTCCAGCATATTGTGTATTGGAAAAGTAGGAAAATCTTAGTGAGATATACATAACAAATGGCTATAATTAAAGGTTTACTTCCTACAGCAGTAAATTTTATCTAGAAAATTCACTTACACAAATAAGGCATTACTCTACTACTATAATGTAGAGGAGTTTGAGAGTGTCAACTTTATACTTCAACATATAGCTATAATCTCAAATTCATTTGTTAACAGGCAGGTTGTTTTGTGAGCCTTGAAGGATTCCATGCTTTCTAAAACCTTTCCCATTGACGTGAAGCAGACCTGGGCCAGCTGCTGAACAGTGGGATCAATTCTTCTCTCCTTCATGGAAGCCATGAACCCTGGCTGACCTGAGCTAATAGAACACAGGAGGACTTTTCTGTCCAAGGCCATTGCTGCCACGGAGAGTTCCAGGAAGGCTGGTGGGTGGTTTCAGGTGTACCCAGAGGTTGCTCTTGGATACTTAGGGCCTGAGGTCCTAGAGAAGACCTCAAAACCCGTGCTTTTCTAGGCAAAACTTCTCTTGGATTGATCTGATGAGGAAGGAACTCCTGATCAGACACTTCTGTCTCAAAGACTCCTCTTTTATTCTATGTCACTGTCCCCTCCTGGTTTCCCTTTAAATTCTCTGGTCTTCCTTCTTACCCTTTTCTACATTCTACATGTTTCTCCTTGTCCTCTCCTTCTCATTTACTCTGATGGTGTCAACTACCATTTATTTGTGACCGCTCATAAATTTATGTTTCTAGATCCTATCCCGTCTCCTGAGCACAGTTGTCACATATGCCACACATGCATTTTTCTCGCTGGCTGCTCCCCCAGACCCCTGTAACTCAGCATCCTTTTCATCTTTCCCTCCTCTCACCTGCACCTGGTTTCCCTTCTGTATTTTCAGCCCAGTGCAAGGCATGTCTGTTTACCAGGCATTCAATCCAGCAACCTGGGAGTCATCCCTGTCTCATTGTTCCCATACAATATTGTTAATAATACTAATATCTGATATTTCTGAGTATTACTAAGCCAAAATTATTAGTAATAGCCAGCATTCACTGGTTCCTGAGTCCTGCTTTTAATCTCTATACTTTAACTACCAGTCAGTTCTCAGGTCTCTTTATTTTAACTGGCCATTTTAATTTTATTTTTTTAAGTTTAATTTTTTATTTTGAGACAGAGAAAAGTGGAGAGAGAGGGAGAGAGAGATTTGCAAACAGTCTCTGTGCTGTCATTGTACACAGTCGACACAGGGCTTGATCTCACAAGTTGTGAGATCATGACCTGAGCTGAAATCAAGAGTCAGACACTTAACTGACAGCCACCCAGGCACCCCTGGTCATTGTATTTTAGATCTTTCTCCTTGATGTGTAACATAGTTGCTATGTCCTTTCTATCCCACTCTTACTGTCTTAATCCAATCCTTTAAATAGTCTCTTTGATCCAAGTTGACTTCTTTCAATCCTCAACACACTTCAGTGAGATCTGAACCCCTTTCTGTGATTTATCACAAACCAAATAAGCCTTTGGCATTGAACCCTCTGTGTTAGACTACCCCTTTATACCACCCTCAGAACAAGTGTCTTGTGTGATACTTTACCTGTCTTCTCTTTTCTCTTAGAACCTGAGTGTGATCAACATTTTAATTCATTTTAAGCAACTGAAACAGTAGCTAATCAGGTGTTCTTTCATTGCTTAGTCTGAATATATTTAGTATTCACAGAAGATTCATTTCCTCAGTACCTTGCTGAGTTCCTCCTAGCTACAGCTCTCATTGATGGAGGTGAGTGCTGCAGGGCATAGAGATTCGATGAAAAATGGCCTCATAATTTCTATCGACACAGGGATTGAGATGCTACATTAACATGGGAAGTAGTACTTGCTGGAGAGCCATGGGGGAGCTTTGGAAGAACTGATGCTAAGTACAAGTAGGCTGATTTTCAAGTAGAGGAGAATGTTACACACTAGAGTCTTCCCCTTGGAGCTGTGGTGGTTAATTAAGAACAGTTTAAGGGTCATAAGATCCTCTGTAACCAATACTGAACTCTGCTGGTTGGCAAATCAAAGTACACAATAGGCTCATTTCTTTAAAAAATTTAAGATGAATAAACAGAAAAGTTTGTTAGCCTTTGTTAACTTGCTACAATGTACAACTTTTTTTTTTTTTCAACGTTTATTTTATTTTTGGGACAGAGAGAGACAGAGCATGAACGGGGGAGGGGCAGAGAGAGAGGGAGACACAGAATCGGAAACAGGCTCCAGGCTCTGAGCCATCAGCCCAGAGCCTGACGCCGGGCTCGAACTCACGGACCGCAAGATCGTGACCTGGCCGAAGTCGGACGCTTAACCGACTGCGCCACCCAGGCGCCCCTACAATGTACAACTTTTAAAGAGATATAAAAACCCATTACATGTTATAAATTATTTTCTTGAGGATTTATGGGATACATAGTTTTTTACAAACCAAACTTTTTGAGTAAGTAATACACAGACGTAGGATACAAAATTCAAAAAGTGAAGAAGTGTAGACTGTAAAAATAAAATTTCCTCCTCATAGGTAAAGTTGTTGACAAATTTTTTTATTTCCAGAGATAATATGTCATAGAATAAATTTTGAGTAAAAATTTTATCAAAATAAGCATCTCCATTTTCCAATACTTAATGTATTGCCTGCTATATAGTAGGTATTCTTTGAGTGACTAAAGGAAGCGATTAAAGTGTTTTCTAAGTTAAAATTACCCTTTGCTCACCACATAAAAACAAAACAACATGAAATTAATCATGATATAAAAATGGGGAAAATAAGTATATCTCATTTGAAATGTTTTATTACAAAACCACAGCTAACATCATAGCTAATAGTGAAAAGTTGAAAGCTTTCCTGCTGAGATCAGGAACAGAACAAGGATATCTAATCTTAGCATTCCCATTCAACACAGTACTGGAAGTTCTAGCCTGAGCAATTAGGCAAGAAAAAAAAAGGGCATCCAAATCAGAGAGGAAAAAGCATATTGTCTTGTTTTGCAGATGATATGATTTCATATATAGAAAATATTAAAGACTCCACCAAAACACTGTTAGAACTAATAAATGATTTCACTAAATTTGTGGGATACAAAATCAACATAGAAAAATCAATTGTGTTTCCATACATTAAAATGATCTGAAAAATAAGGAAACAATCCCGTTTATATAGCAACAAAAATAATAAAATAGATTTAACCAAGGAAGTGAAAGATCTGTACATTGAAAATTATAAGACACTGATGGAAGAAATTGAAGAAAACAAATAAATGGAAAGATAGCCTGTGTCTTGAGTTGGAAGAATTAATATTGCTAAAATGTCCACACTACCCAAAGTTATCTATAGGTTCGATACAATGTCTATCAAAATTCTAGTGGTATTTTTCACAGAAATAGGATAAGCAATCCTGAAATTTGTATGGAACCATAAAAGATTCCAACTAGCCAAATCATTCCTGAGAAAGAACAAAGTGGGAGGCATCACACTTCTTGATTTCAAACTTTATTAAAGAGTTGTAGGAATCAAAACAGCATGATAGTGTCATCTATCCTAAAAATAAGCACCTAGACCAATGGAACAGAATAAAGAGCCCTGAAATAAATTCTAATATATATGGTCAACTAATATTTGACAAGGAAGCCAAGAATACTCAATGGGGAAAGGAATCTCTTCAATAAATGGTGCTGGGAAAACTTCCTGTTTACATGCCAAGAATGAAACCAGACCCTATCTTATACCACTCCCCAAAATTCACTCAAAATGAGTTAAAATCCTAAATGTCAGATTGGGAAAATGGTAGAACTACTGGAAGAAAAGCATAGGGAAAAATCTCCTTGTAATTGGTTTGGCACTGCTCTTTGGATTTAACACTGAAAATATAAAGGCACAAATAAGGGAGACTATATAAAACCAAAAGCTTTTTCACAACAAAGGAAACACTCAGAAAAATGAAAAGGCAACCTATGGAATGGGAGAAAATATTTGCACACCATCTATCTGATAAGGGGTTAATATCCAAAACATAAACAACCCCTCCAACTCAATAGCAACAAAACAATTTGATTAAAAAATGGACAGAGGAACCGAAAAGACATTTTTCCAAAAAGACATACAGATGGCCAACAAGTACATGAAAAGATGCTCAACATCACTAATAATTAGGTAAATGCAAACCTAAACCTGAAGGAGATACCACCTCCCACCTGTTAGAATGACTATCATCAAAAAGACAAGAGATATCAGGCGTTGGTGAGGATGTGGAAACAAGGGTTCCCTCATGCACTGTTGGTGGGAATGTAAATTGGTACAGCCACTGTGGAAAACAGTATGAAGGTTCTGCAAAAAATTAAAAATAGAACTCAATATGATCCAGCAATTTGACTTCTGGGTATATTTTTGAAGGAAATGATATCAGTATCCTGAAGAGACATCTGCACCCTCATGTTCACTGCAGCATTATTTACAATAGCTAAAACATGGAACCATCCTCTGTGTCCACTAATGGATGAAAAGATAAAGAAAATGCTACACACACACACACACACACACACACACACACGGTAATATTATTCAGCCATAAAAAGAAGGAAATCCTGACTTTTGCAGCAACATGGATGGAGAACATTATGCTAAATGAAGTAACTCAATCCAAGAAAGACAACTCCTATATAGTATCACTTATATGTAGAATGTATAAAAGCCAAACTCAGAAATAGTGGAATGGTCTTTGGGAGAGGTTAGGCAGGTGGGAGAAAGGGGGAGATGTTGGTCAAATGGTATAAACTTGGAGCTATAAGATGAATAGATTTTGAGGATCTGTACAGCAGATGTATAATTAGGTATTATATTACATACTTGGAAGTTAGAAGAGTAGATCTTAAATATTATCACTACAAAAAAAGATCATTATGTGAGGTGATGGATGTGTTAACTAACTTTATTGTGGTAATTATTTGGCAATATATACATGTGTCAAATCATTATGTTGTACACCTTAAATTTACATAAATTATATGTCAGTAATATCTCAGTAAAGCTGAAAAAAATACCTTTCAGATGAATCAAACCTTAGTGTAAAAAATAAAACTATGAAAGTCATAGAAGAAAATATGAGAGGGAACTTCCTGGGGAAGAGGGAATGGAATGAAGGAGACCTTATTCACTGTAAACTCTTTTGTACTTTATGAATATTGTACTAGGTACATATATTATCTAGTCAAATGTTTTTTAATAAAATGAAATAGTTAAATAAGAATATTGTCTCTGCCTGAATATTTGAGTCTAAATTGTACCCCAAAAGCTGAGTATGTTAACTCATTTCTTTCAAGCTTCATTTCTGCTGTAACAGCACAAACCTGAAGGCAATTTGTTCTTTGTTCTTGCTACCCTCTGAATGGGGAAACAGAGGAGAGGAATTTCAGTGCAAGAGGAACTACTGGAAGTAAGAAATAAAACAGTTCAGATAACATTTCAAAATATTTATTTGGACTCCCCTCTCTCCTCAATATCTCATCTTCCACTGCAGATATTTCTTTTCATTTTTTAATGTTTATTTTTGAGAGGGAGTGCGTGCATGTAGGGGAGGGGCAGATAAAGAGGGGAACAGAAGCTCTGAACTCAGCTGGGTGCTGACAGCAGACAGCCAGATGCGGGTCTCTAACTCACAAACCACAAGATCATGACCTGAGTCAAAGTGGGATGCTTAACCAACTGAACCACCCAGGTGCCCCCCAGTGATGATATTTCTATGCTTTATAATTTAGCATTTCAAGAGTATCACTACAATTTTTCAGTTTCCTGGTCAGCGAGTCAGTTATGATCTGGGTAATTTGTAAATAATATAAGAACTTTGGTAGAAACTGTTTATTTTGTTTATTTTCTTCCCATTTCAGACTGTAGCTAACACTAAGAGGTTATAGTAGTGCAAACATCATAACATGATAGATAATATTCAACAGCTTAAACCCTGAAAACGTTGATAGAACTTGGACTAGAAAGAATCTCAAATTTTTATTCTAGATTGGTTAATTTCTGTATTAAAATGTTAAGGAGGGGCACCTGGCTGGTTCAGTCAGAAAAGCATTCAACCCTTGATCTTGGGGTCATAAGTCTGAGCCCCATGTTTGGTATAGAGATTACTTAAATAAAACTTAAAAAAGAGAAAGAAATAAATGAAGATGAAAAGACTGGAAAATTAGAAACAAAACTGGGACACCTGGGTGGTTCAGTCAGTTAAGCTTCTGACTCTTGGTCTCAGGGTTGTGAGTTCAAGCCCCACATTGTGCCCTGTGTTGGGTATGAAGCCTACTTAAAAAAAATAAAAAAGGAAAGAGAAAGAAATAAAATGTTACCAACTTTGATTTTGTTAATAATACAGAGGTGAAGTGGTCCCACAAATTCCAAGCAGATAATTGTAAAAGCTTGTTAAAATAAAAAAAAATTATTACAGTTGTGGAAAAGGTCCAAAATAGATGAAGGCCAGGGGAGAGTTTAATCCCTGATGAACCTGAAGGGGTAAGAATTTTTAGTTTTTCCAATGCCCAGAATACTAACTGAGGAAAAGTACAAAACACTGCTGAGGAATTTTAGGATTTACGATTTAGGATTAGAATAAATGGAGAGGTATGGCATGTTCATGGATCGGAAGATGTAGCATAAATTAAGATGTCAATTAACCCCAAACTGATTTATAGATTTAATAAAATCCCAATAAATATCTCACTAGGAAATTTAAAAACAGTAGAAATTGACAAGCTGATCCTAAAATTTATATGGAATTGTAATTACCTAAAATAGCCAAATTTTGAGTAAGCAAAATGGGACAGCTCTTGAGTAAGAAAAAGAACAGTTAGAGAACTCATTTTAATTGTTTTCAAGATTTACTATGAAACTACTTATAATCAAGGTAGTTTAATTGGTATAAGGATAGGCTTGGAAACCAAAGTGTCCAGAAATAAATCTATACATACATGGTAAGTGATTTTTGAAAACTGTGTTAATTATAATTCATTGGAGGGAAGAAAAGATGTTTTTTTTCAACAAATGCTGAAGCTATTGGATACACATATACAAAAATAGTAACTTCTATCCTTACCTCACACTGTATAAAGTTTTGTTTTTTTTTTTTTTTAATTTTGTTTTTTTTTCAACGTTTTTTAATTTATTTTTGGGACAGACAGAGACAGAGCATGAACGGGGGAGGGGCAGAGAGAGAGGGAGACACAGAATCGGAAACAGGCTCCAGGCTCCGAGCCATCAGCCCAGAGCCCGACGCGGGGCTCGAACTCACAGACCGTGAGATCGTGACCTGGCTGAAGTCGGACGCTTAACCGACTGCGCCACCCAGGCGCCCCTGTATAAAGTTTTTAACAGAAGTTAGATAATAGGGCTAAGTGTAAGAGCTTAAAACTATAAAACCTCTATAACAGTAAATATTTACAATCTTTCATTAGTCAAAGTTTGCTAGGGCAAGATGTGAAAAGCATGAAGAAAAAAATGGATAAATTGGAATTCATTACAATTAAACATACACCTTTCAGATAAGTCATTTATTTTCTCTCCTATTCTTGGCCATGTTAACAGTGGAGCTGCAAACTGTAAACATTTCTCTTTGCCAGTTAGTGTAATGCTAGGCTTTGTCAACTAGAGGGTACTGGAGCAACATTGCTAGATGATAGCCATGGGAACTTTCTGGGGTGATGGAAATGCCATGCACTGTCTAATATGTAGTCGCTTGTAACATGTAGTTATTTAAATTAAGATTAATTAAAATTAAATAAAGGTAATAATTCATGTACTCAGTCTCTAAGCCACATTTTGAATATTGAATAGCCATTGTGGTCAGTGGCTTCCATATTGAAAAGGGCAGATACGGAATATTTCTATCATTGCCAAAAGTTCTGTTGGACAGCACTAATCTATATCTTGATTCTTTTGAAGGGTACATCACTGTATACATGTGTCAAAAGTCATCAAATTGTGGGACACCCAGGTGGCTGAGTATCTAACTCTTGATTCAGGCTCAGGTCATGATCTCATGGGTTCATGAGTTCAAGGCCCCACCCACATAAGATTCCCCACATTGGGGCGCCTGGGTGGCGCAGTCGGTTAAGCGTCCGACTTCAGCCAGGTCACGATCTCGCGGTCCGTGAGTTCGAGCCCCGCGTCAGGCTCTGGGCTGATGGCTCAGGGCCTGGAGCCTGTTTCCGATTCTGTGTCTCCCTCTCTCTCTGCCCCTCCCCCGTTCATGCTCTGTCTCTCTCTGTCCCAAAAATAAATAAAAACGTTGAAGGAAAAAAAAAAAAAAAAAGATTCCCCACATTGACAGAGTGGAGCCTTCCTGGGATTCTCTCTCTTCCTCCCTCCCTCCCTCCCTCCCTCCCTCTTCCTCCCTCTCTCTCTGCCCCTCCTTCACACACTCTGTCTCTGGCCCTCTGTCTCAAAGAAATAAACTTAAAAAAAAAAGTCATTAAGTTGTATACTCAGAGTTAGCAAATTTTGTTATATGTAAATTGTACTTCAATAAAAATTTAGCAAAGTGCTATTACTTTATTAAAAAGGTGTTAATGGAACAACCTAGAGTTTTAGTGATTTTTATCACTGAAACTGCACCATTATATAAAAGAAAAATCTTACAAACATCAATGTTGCCCTCTCTCTCCTTTTTTTTTCTTTTTGAGCCAGGGGCAAACTTTGCTGTGGTGTTTATAGTCTTGTGTGTAACATTTATCTGAATTTCATTTTTTTAAACAAGGCTTTTCACCTCTTACCTTGCTTTAGAAAATTAAAAATACATCCTTTGGAGATTTAAACCATTTTGTAACCATTTTTTTAATGCTGTTCATGAAACTTAATATCCTACGAGAACTGCCAAGCATTTAAAGGTGTTCTTCTAAGGTGGTTTAAACAGTTATTAAAAGTATTCTGAATCATTATGTTGTGCACCTGAAACGAATATAATGCTATATGTCAATTATGCTTCAAATATATATAAAATTATATATATAATTATAATTTATATATATATATAATTATATATATATAAAATTATTTGATGCTGGAATTAAAATCTTCCTAACTAGGTCAACTCCAGATGCTAGATGATTGCCTTTCCTAGAAAAATGAATAGCTTTTGAGTGAGAAAAACCATGGAGTTTACTCCATGGCAGGGAATGGGGGGGCAGGTGGTGCGAGGGTAGAGGCCATTTCTATTTTGTTCAAAAACTGCCATCTTGAGCCCCTGAATAGTACCTCATACTCAGTAAGTTTCTGTCGAATGACTGAGTGAATGAATGAATTCAGGTATCTGGGGAAGTCTGTAATTGGTTTTGGATTTTGAAACATGGTGTAAATCACCAGTAAAGAACAGAAGAGAACTGGGGAAATACATAGCTGTTAATTTAATTTTTACTGAGACACCTCCCCAAATTTCCTTTGAGTACCTGGGACAGTTTCTTAATTTCAAACTCAATTTACCATGGCAAAAAGCCAGCTGTACAGTGTATTTTAGGCATTTTAAATTAGCAAATATTGAGCTTCTGTGTGCCATGTTGTTTAAGCTTTTGAAACAGATGTTTTGAACTACAACCTTGGGGACTTCTATCCAGCTACCTCCAAGCCATTCCCCCTTGATACCCTCCAACACAGCAACATTAACGTGCTTAAATCCAAATGCTTCATCTGTCCCTAACTCTCCTCTCCTGGTCTGCTTTTTGCATCTTAGTAACAAGAGCTATTTTACTAGCCAGTCACCCCAGGCAGAAACCAGGGAATGTTAGATTCCTCTCCTCTTTCTTTCCCACATTCTAGAGGCAATCAATTGCCTAACCCTTGGGAATTGCCAGTGCATTTTAAACTAAACTGCCTCTAGTCGTGCCCAGAAGTATCATGGGGATGGGGGTGGGGTGCAATATGAAGGCTGGAGAAGAGGCTGGAAACTTGGTAGGTAGGGAAGTATTGGCTCCTTTGGGGCATATTTTCAAAAAGTGACCCCCATTTTTTTCATGATAATTGTTATGATTAGGATAAAAAAATTCTTAAAAGAAACAACATGAAGTCAAGACTCTGATACTGTAGAGAAAGTATTGGAGCAATAGTACCATTTTTATTTATCTTTCCTAAGCAGCCAATAACTATTAGAATTCTTTATCTCTACTCCTACTCTTTATTTCAATTATTTTCCCATCTTGATGTTAGAGTTATCCTTCTGAAACTAAAATTTTTATTCTCTACTTAAAAATTTTTTACCATTTGACTTTTAGTAGAGTGGGTGTAGTAAAAAATAATGATAATAACAGGTGTTGATGAAGATGTGAAAAGGTTGAAACCCTCATACAACCTTAGTGGGATTATGAAATGATTTTTTTTAATTTTTTTAAAAATTTTTTTAACGTTTATTTATTTTTGAGACAGAGAGAGACAGAGCATGAACCAGAGAGGGTCAGAGCGAGGGAGACACAGAATCTGAAACAGGCTCCAGGCTCTGAGCTGTCAGCACAGAGCCCGATGCGGGGCTTGAACTCAAGGACTGTGAGATCATGACCTGAGCCGAAGTCGGCCGCTTAACCGACTGAGCCACCCAGGCGCCCTGCTGCAACCATTTTGGAAAACAGTCTAGCTGCTCCTTGAATGATTAAATGTAGAGTTACCATATGATCCAGCACTTCCACTCCTAGGTATATGCTCAGGAGAAATGAAAACATACGTCCGGAAAGAAGCTTGTACACAAGTGGTTATGGTAGCATTATTCATATTTGCCAAAAGGTGGAAACAACCCAAATGTCCATGAACAGCTGAATGAATCAACAAAATGTGGTATATCCACACTTTAATATAGAATATTATTTGGGCATAAAAAGTAATGAAATACTGATATGTGCTATAGCATGGATGAACCTTGAAAACAGAATACTAAATGAAAGAAACCAGTCACAGATGACCACATATTATATGATTCCACTTCCTATAAAGTGTCCTGAATAGGCAAATTTATAGAGACAGAAAATAGACTAACAGATGATTAAGGTTAGTGAAGGACATAAGGTATGCGGGTTGATAGCTACAGAGTACTGAGTTCCTTTCTGAGGTAATGAAATGTTCTAAAATTGTAGTGATAGTTTCAACCTTCTGCATGTTGCTGTCCAGTTCTCCCAGCACCATTTGTTAAAGAGACTGTCTTTTTTTCCATTGGATATTCTTTCCTGCTTTGTCAAAGATTAGTTGGCCATACTTTTGTGGGTCTAGTTCTGGGGTTCCTGTTCTATTCCACTGGTCTATGTGTCTGTTTTTGTGCCAATACCATGCTGTCTTGATGATTACAGCTTTGTAGTAGAGGCTAAAGTCTGGGATTGTGATGCCTCCCGCTTTGGTCTTCTTCTTCAAAATTACTTTGGCTATTTGGGGCCTTTTGTGGTTCCATATGATTTTAGGATTGCTTGTTCTAGCTTTGAGAAGAATGCTGGTGCAATTTTGATTGAATGTGTAGATATCTTTGGGTAGTATTGACATTTTGACAATATTTATTCTTCCAACCCATGAGCATGGAATGTTTTTCCATTTCTTTATATCTTCTTCAATTTCCTTCATCAGCTTTCTATAGTTTTCAGCATACAGATCTTTTACATCTTTGCTTAGATTTATTCCTAGGTATTTTATGCTTCCTGGTGCAATTGTGAATGGGATCAGTTTCTTTATTTGTCTTTCTGTTGCTTCATTATTAGTGTATAAGAATGCAACTGATTTCTGTACATTGATTTTGTATCCTGCAACTTTGCTGAATTCATGTATCAGTTCTAGCAGACTTTTGGTGGAGCCTATCGGATTTTCCATGTATAATATCATGTCATCTGCAAAAAGTGAAAGCTTAACTTCATCTTTGCCAATTTGGATGCCTTTGATTTCCTTTTGTTGTCTGATTGCTGATGCTAGAACTTCCAACACTATGTTAAACAACAGTGGTGAGAGTGGACATCCCTGTCTTGTTCCTGATCTCAGGGAAAAAGCTCTCAGTTTTTCCCCACTGATGATGATGTTAGCTGTGGGCTTTTCATAAATGGCTTTTATGATGTTTAAGTATGTTCCTTCTATCCCGACTTTCTTGAGGGTTTTTATTAAGAAATGTTGCTGAATTTTGTCAAATGCTTTTTCTGCATCGGTTGACAGGATCATGTGGTTCTTATCTTTTCTTTTATTAATGTGACGTATCACGTTGATTGATTTGTGAATGTTGAACCAGCCCTGCGTCCCAGGAATGAACTAGACCACTTTCTCAAACCATTCACAAAAATAAACTCAAAATGGATAAAGGATCTGAATGTGAGACAGGAAACCATCAAAACCCTAGAGGAGAAAGCAGGAAAAGACCTCTCTGACCTCAGTCGTAGCAATTTCTTACTTGAGACATCCCCAAAGGCAAGGGAATTAAAAGCAAAAATGAACTATTGGGACCTCATGAAGATAAAAACTTTCTGCACAGCAAAGGAAACAATCAACAAAACTAAAAGGCAACCAACGGAATGGGAAAAGATATTTGCAAATGACATATCGGACAAAGGGCTAGTATCCAAAATCTATAAGGAGCTCACCAAACTCCATACCCGAAAAACAAATAATCCAGTGAAGAAATGGGCAGAAAACATGATACTTCTCTAAAGAAGACATCCAGATGGACAACAGGCACATGAAAAGATGCTCAACGTCGCTCCTCATCAGGGAAATACAAATCAAAACCACACTCAAATATCACCTCACGCCAGTCAGAGTGGCCAAAATGAACAAATCAGGAGACTATAGATGCTGGAGAGGATGTGGAGAAATGGGAACCCTCTTGCACTGTTGGTGGGAGTGCAAAGTGGTGCAGCCACTCTGGAAAACAGTGTGGAGGTTCCTCAAACAATTAAAAATAGACCTACCCTATGACCCAGCAGTAGCACTGCTAGGAATTTACCCAAGGGATACAGGAGTACTGATGCATAGGGGCACTTGTACCCCAATGTTTATAGCAGCACTCTCAACAATAGCCAAATTATGGAAAGAGCCTAAATGTCCATCCACTGATGAATGGATAAAGAAATTGTGGTTTATATACACAATGGAGTACTACGTGGCAATGAGAAAGAATGAAATATGGCCCTTTGTAGCAACGTGGGTGGAACTGGAGAGTGTGATGCTAAGTGAAATAAGCCATACAGAGAGAGACAGATACCCTATGTTTTCACTCTTATGTGGATCCTGAGAAACTTAACAGAAACCCATGGGGGAGGGGAAGGAAAAAAAAGAGGTTAGAGGGGGAGAGAGCCAAAGCATAAGAGACTCTTAAAAACTGAGAACAAACTGAGGGTTGATGGGGGGCGGGAGGGAGGGAGGGTGGGTGATGGGTATTGAAGAGGGCATTTTTTGGGATGAGCGCTGGGTGTTGTATGGAAACCAATTTGACAATAAATTTCATTAAAAAAACCCCCAAATTACATGGTAAACACACACACAAAATACAATTTTAGTGATAGTTTGAAGTATCTAGAAATATACTAAAAATCAATTAATTTTATATTTTAGATGAATAAATCATATTGTATGTGAATTATGTATCAATAAGGCTGTTAAATAAGAATTAAAAAAATCCTTTAGTGATCTACGCAGTAAAGCCCTATCCCCAATCTCACACCATTCTGCACTTTCTTCAGGTCTGGCTGGCTCACTGGTTCCACCAATTCTGCAATCAGTTCTGACTAGATGTTTCATGCACATGCTGTCCCTGGACATTCCAGACTGCTCCATGTGTCCAGTTAACTCTTGCTCATGCTTCGTTTGCTTGTAGTGTCTTTCCCAATTGCTACTTCCTTTCAAGGTCTGCCAGGCAAGCCCCTGCTAATCTTCCAAGTCTATTCATTGGTCACCTCCATTTTGAAACATTTACCCAAACTCCCCAGGCTGAATTGGCCACTCCCTCTTTTCTGCACTCTGTTCTGCACCTTATACAAACTTCTATCACAGAATCTCTGGTGCTTGTTTGCTTGCATGTTTCTTTCTCCTTTTTCATACCGTGAGATTTTCAGTGGTAGGGAAATACCCAGGTAGGGATATCCCTGTGTTCTTTTTCTGCTCCCGCCTTGACTCTGTGGAGTTGCACATACCTACTAGCCCTTACCTACCGTGTACCAAAATTGGAGCTTAGGACAGAGATCAGACAGTCCTGTCTTGATTTTACTAACGTCCTGCCCCTGCTGTTTTGTGGTCCTGTGCCCTGTGATGGCTGCAGAGAGCCTCTCTCCATATTTTCTGTCCAAACGCTGAACCTGAATCTTGAACTCTGATGGTGCCACCAAGGTTTTGGCTATGCTGTGCATACTGCCTGGCCCCTGCTGGACTTGTATCTCTGGAAGTTGCAGCCTCTATACTGGACTGTGAATCTTGCTAGGTCTCTCCAGTTTAACTAGATAGCCTACACTCTCATCCCTGCCTCATTCTGAGATTGATGGAATCAAGAATTCTAAAATTGTGCCTTGCCCACGCTGTTCTAACCCAGCTCCTGGTTCTGCCCTTCCTGATCAGACTTATCCTGTTAGCTATGCCTTGGCATGGTTTTCTCTAATCCTAACACCTCTCTCTCCTATCAGTACAATTTTCTCTGACATTTTCTCTTTGTCTGCATGCCCAAAGCTTCCCGTGCATATACCAGGGGCATATGGTTGCACTTAACAGACTGTCTTGCATGTCTCTCTTTCCCACTTGACTTCCATGCTAGAGCTAGTCAACCCTTTTTTCTACTTTGACCCATGATAGATGAATTTCATTTGTTGACATGCTCCCATGGATTTATCCAAATGATGGACCACAGCAAAGGCAAGATAAGATGTGGATTATCTGCAGTTTGTGAATCATAATGCTACCCCTTCTATTCCTACTCAGGAATGGGTGTCATGATGCTGGTAAATGAGTACAAAGTTATTATAAGGACAACTGAATCCTTTCTAATCTTTCAAAGTAACTATTTCACTAACTTCAGTGCTTTGTTATTAATAGCATGTTACTTGTGCTAACCCTCCAAGGTGGCAACACTACACCAGTGTTACAGGGGCCTCTATTTGGGATCTTGAGTTCCTGAGAGTTGGAGCTTTATCACAGTTGTGTCTGTAAATCCAGTGTCTAGCACTCTTTTCAACAGTAGCAAGTGCTCAGTATGTGTTTGTTTAATTGGTGACTGAATGATGAACTATAAGATGAAACTAATTTTATTTTATTAATTTTTAAAATATGAAATTAATTTGTAAAAATTCCCCATGTTTGCATAAAAACAAAGAGGAGGCTGAGGCATACCATCTCCAGATATTTCCAACTATATAAATGCAACTCCTAAGGCCGAAGTTATCTAGAATTGGGAGTTCTTTCACAGTCAGGACATGATAGAGGTTACTGTTCAGAAGAAGTAATATAAGAAGTTGGTCCACTCCTGGATTGTTACTTTTACACACTGGTGAATGGTTTCTAGTCTGCTAATGTGGATATCCACATGGAACCCACTAGGTGAATCCATAAATCTATTTCATAGTCTTAGTCAAATGCTCACAAAACAGTACTTTGAGGGTAATATTATTACTCCATGGAGCCCACAATTATAATTAGCATAGTGGAAATAGTTTGTCTTAGAGAACATGATTCTGATACTGTGTTCACTTTCTAATGTGTGATGTTAGCCTAATCAACTCTGCTTTGCTGAGCCTTTGAAATGGGAATGAATGAATAATTTCTAATCTCCTCACTGGCTCTAAAATTCTTGATTTTAACAAGTATCAGCAGAATTTAGAAAGTATATGAACGAATGGTCTTGCTATAAAGTAAGAATAGGATATTATAAAGGTTGGTTAAAATCTTTATGTCCCTTCCAAGGAGGAAAGCTTGGTGCCTCAATCCCCATGTCATAGGGGATCCAGGGCTTCTTTGCTAATTCCTATACAAAATGGATATCTAGCCTGAGATGGAGAAACAAGGTTTCCAGGTTTGCTGCATGGCTGGTACATATGATTTTTTCTTGGGGTAGTTCCATAATTAGATCCAGATATGATACTTCAGGGAAGTATAGTGGGGTTTGGATTACATTATAGTTTAGACAGAACAATCCTTCTTCTGGCATTTGGAATCCATGAGCCTGTAAGCATCCTCACCAATCTGTATGATTTATGAGGGGCACACTGACTAACTTGCAAGAGTGATGTGAGGGGTTCTAGAACCTAAAGGAAAGATTAACCTTTGAGGAGCAGAGTGACAAATTTTCCATTGTAATGGGAAGAAAGGAGGAGAAACAGATGTTGACACAGGTAGGTTTTACATATGGAGGTGAGGATGTGAGAGTTTCCATCTAATGTCTACAGTACAGAAGGTTTTGGTGAGGGGAGGAAGTTTGAAATAATTGTCTTAGAGAGTGGAAAAGTGAGCTTACTAGGGAAACATAGTAGACATTCCAAGAAGTGTTATGTGCCCATATAAGATTTGTATTCATGAATTTAAGTGATTATCTCTAGCCTCACTCAAGACACAGGAAAAATGGATATTCATGTTCAATCAGGGTTTTGTTAGAATAGTATACTTTAAAGAGAGTGTGTCAAGGGATTGATAGTGCCAGTGGAGCATAGCATATAAGGTTGGAAAAAAAAGGTAATTGAAGACAGGGGATGGGTATTTCAGCAAAAGATAAAAGGCCAAGATTAAACGTTGTAGCAGTGGAAGAGGTTGTTGTTAATGGAATAAGTAAGCTCAAAGAAATGAAAGTTAGTGGCCAGAAATGGGATGTTTGAAACTGAGATTGTGGAAAAGATAATGACAGTACCCAAAATATGGTTATGGGAATGGCTGGCTGAGATGGTGTGGAAGAAACAGTCCCTGCAGTAGAGGCAGTTAAACTGAGATGTAAGATAGGTCATCCATGTGGATGTTACCATCACTAAGAATGATTACAAAAGTAAGGGTGATAAAAAAGACTCTGATCTAGAATGTAGAATCCAGGATTTAATCTTGTCAAGGAAAGGAGGACAATAACTTGGAGTTGAGGTGATAACGTTGACGACGTAGAGTGGTTATCATAGCTGGCTGGCATGAGCTTCAAAGCAATAGAAGTGAGGGGGAAATGATTTGAGATTGCTGTGGAAAGCATGGAGGAAAATCTACCTTCTAACTCTTTTCTTTGTGGATGTGTGAGAGAAGAACATCCTCTCTTTGACAAGATTACTGGGGAAGTAATGCCCTTAGAAGATAGCCTGGTTTCATTTAAGGCAAAGAGGAGAAGGGTATGTTCAGAGAAGATGTTGAAGGTACAGTGTTCACTGTGTAGGGATTTTAGAGAATTCAAGAGGATCATGTGGAAGGGAAAGTGGTGGGGGGTGCTGGGTCAGATTCAAGAAGGGGGTGGGGAGCAGTGACCATGGGAGACCTGCAGACTTCCAAAAGAGGAGAGATAGAATCACTAATATGAGGTCTCCACCCTGAGAAGGGCCAAGAGGGTCTCAGAACACTAACTTCAGTGATGAGATATCTTGGGAGCCTTACTATTCTAAGCATTAGAATTGTAAAGGCTTTTAGGTAAGAGTGGGAGTAAAGCAACTCTGGGGCATGCCCTTAATTTCAAGTTATAATTAGGAATTTGTGGGTCAGGTTGAACTTATTTAATAAATATACTGGTAGAAACATTTAGAGCTTGGAAAACGAGGTGTTGGCATTTGAAGACTAATGATGCACATACACTGGTTGAAAAGTGAAAAATCATGTGTTTCCCCCCCCCCCCCCGCCCCCCATAAGTTCTTCACTTTGCCTGGTTCTTCTGGTCAGAGGATCTACAACTTTCATTAAATTCTCAAAGTGGTCTTCGATCCCAAAAGATTTCCAATCATTGGCCTATATGATCAACCAAACATTGGGCAATTTTCTTTTTTTCTGAACTAATTGAAATTAGACTGGGTTTACCAAGCTTTTTGTCATCACCTGGACACAGTCTTAATCTATATTTACATAAATGACTTCTCTGTGAACTCTTGTTACAGTATAATGAGAAATACTATACAGAGGAAACTTAGTAATTTCCCATAATTACTAAGAGTTTTTATAGTGTATTTCACTTCATAAATCATTGAGTAAATAAGCAAAGAGAAATAGTAAGGAGACAAGGGCATGTTGTCCCTGTAAATATACTTGACTGTGTAATAAAAAAATCTCTATAAACTACTTGGGATGTATAGTAATGGTTTGAATAGCGCTCTTTGCAAAAACAAACACCTCATTAACAGACTTCATTGGAATTGGTGATAATTCTGACCTGCAGAATGGAGTGAGGAGATAACTCTGCATTTAAAGAAACGTGTTGGATATGAATATTAATCATGTAAATAAAGAAAATGGGTAGCTTATTTGAATGGAGCCCCTTAGTCCAATAAGCTATTTTCAAAAGCTTATTTATAAACTATGTTTATAGTATTTGAATAGTACAAATAAATATATTAATGACAAATGATTAATTATTTGCTAAAGAACTCATGAACATTTCCTAATACCTGCAGCCCCGTTTTACTCCCTTCCCAGTCAGCAGTGTGACTATAGGTCTGTATGCTATGAACTCCAGACTTGCCCTCCCTCCAGTTTGTGTGAATTTGTTACATTTAATCCAACTTTAAGTTTTTCTTTCCTTTCAAATCCATAAATATAAAAATAGTTGGGAGCTCTATTGTAAGAGCCTATCTTGACACAGATAATCAGGCTTATGAGTTATCAAAACTAATAGTTTCTTTTGGCTTGTGCTAATTTCAGATATGATTTGAAATAATTGATGGTTGAATAAACTGAAATTTTTATTATTTTTTTATATATGAAATTTATTGTCAAATACACTGAAGTTTTTAATTAAGGTTTCATTTTACTATTCTTATGATAATAGAATGTAAATTAAATTATATAATGTTATGAGATAAAATAACAAAATTTAAAATACAAATACGAAACTACCATCTATAAATTGAACTAGATTATAAATCCCACGATGGCAGGTACTATATTGGCGTTTTATCCCCAATATGTAGTAGAGGGCCTAGCTCATTGTGAGTGTTCAACAAATATTTTCTCTAATGAGTGAATAAAACATGAGAAATAATTGACATATTTTTGAATAGAAAACACTGACAGTTTGGAGGGACATTCAAACTGATTAAAGGTGCATACTTAAATTAACCTGGTATATAGAATTATGAGCTTTTTTTTTTTTTTTTTTAAATTTTTTTTTTCAACGTTTATTTATTTTTGGGACAGAGAGAGACAGAGCATGAACGGGGGAGGGGCAGAGAGAGAGGGAGACACAGAATCAGAAACAGCTTCCAGGCTCTGAGCCATCAGCCCAGAGCCTGACGCGGGGCTCGAACTCACGGACCGCGAGATCGTGACCTGGCTGAAGTCGGACGCTTAACCGACTGCGCCACCCAGGCGCCCCAGAATTATGAGCTTTTGAACTGGTATACATTTTCTGACTCAACTGTATATGATCAGCACACAATTATTTACTTACTGACATATGACTGTAGAACTATCCAATAGTTGAGCAAATCATGGTGTACCAACTAGATTTTATATCCCAAGAATCTTGTGCAAGATAGAAATAATCTATTACAAGTTTATTTCAAGGAAGAATAGGGGGAAATGCATTTAGGTTGTACTTATTAGGAGTGAAAACTAATGAAAATCTTAAATACATGTTTTCTTATTTGGTTAATTAGGCCTGCAACTTGGAACCACAGGCAGTTGCTTAAAGACCAAGTTTCTTTATAGTATTAATAGATGCAGGCAGAATTTGCAACTTGTCACCATAACCAATGTTGGTGGAGTCTATATTTCCATTACTTTCTGTCCTTGTTCGTATGGATTACGTTAACAGAAATGTATTTGGAAAATGTACATAATAGGCGTTTAATAAATAGTAAGTAAACAAACAAAAAATAATAAAAATAATTTTTAAAAAGATTTTATTTTTAAGCAATCTCTATTCCCACCATGGGGCTCGCACTCACAACCCTGAGATCAAGAGTCATACACTCTACCAACTAAGCCAGCCAAGCACCCCAATAAAAATGATTTTTACGAACTATTTTTGTGCTTGAATGTTCTAGTTCATTCATTTAGCAAATATTTATTGAGCATGTACTCTATGCTGGGCACTGTCCCAGGACTGAGACCAAGTTCCTACCTTTGTGGTACAGATATCCTAGAGTATCCAACCCTAATAGAATGCTTAATTTGTTCTAGGCAGAGTTCTCATACATCACACATATTAACTGTTGAATCTTCATGAGAACTCTATTCAGTAATGTTATTATTATCCATCTTTATTTTACCGATAAGGAATTTGAGGCTCAGTGAGGTTAAGAAACTTGCCTGCAGTTGCACAGTTAAAAAGAGTTGGTGGTTTCAAACCAAGGCAGTATAGCTCCAGAGCTGTCTCTGTGACATATTCATGACTATGAGAGAAAATGAAATAGGAACCTTTTGGCATTGGAGCTCTAAATGGGCAACTATTTTACTAATGGGTAAAAGTTTTACGGTAATTTAATGTTCATTGTCAGTCAAAGGTCATTGTGAAATCATGTGAGATCTCACATGTATTGCTTGCATTGCAAATCATGCAATGATCTCACATGTATTGCTTGAATAATTGAGTGACTCTCACTAGAATATTGGGTGAAAGATTTGGTACTAGAAGTAAGATTCTTGGACAAAATTTTCTCTTTCTAGACCATCTTGACAATTCTCACTGTCATGATTATAAATTTTTAAAATAAGAGGTGTAATAATATATCCCATTGATTTTTCTTCACATTTTAATCCTAAAGATTTGCAAGGCAAGAGGCCAAGTAAATAGAAGGATATAATACCACCTTAGACATTCCTGAGTGGTAATAGTGGGAGAAGAAGCTTTCAGATATCATATTTTATTTTATTATTTTTTTTAATGTCTATTTATTTTTGAGACAGAGAGAGACAGAGCATGAACAGGGGAGGGGCAGAGAGAGAGGGAGACACAGAATCTGAAACGGGCTCCAGGCTCTGAGCTGTCAGCACAGAGCCCGATGCGGGGCTTGAACTCACGGATCATGAGATCATGACCTGAGCCGAAGTCGGATGCTTAACCGACTGAGCCACCCAGGCGCCCCTCAGATATCATATTTTAAAGGAGTTCCATTAAACCCATTAACCATAATACAAAGAAATCTGCTTTTGGTTATTTTTTCACACTCTAACCTGAACCAGAGATTGCTTATTCATATAGTCTTATAGACTTTAGAGCGGTATAAGCTGCTGGCACTGTGACTAAAGAAAAGAAGGGCAGAGTTGGACCAAATAGGGGACAAGAGAGGACTGATACTAGTTTGAAAAAGTAGACTGAAGCATCAAAAGACTTAAAGAGAGATATGTGAAATAGAATAAAGAAAGGTGCTGAAGAATATATATTAATTAGAAGGTTATGAGCTAAGGGCGCCTGGGTGGCTCAGTTGGTTTAGCATCTGGCTCTTGGTTTCAGCTCAGGTCATGATCTCATGGTTTGTGAATTTGATTCCTGAGTTGGGCTCTGTGCTGGTAGTGTGAAGTCTGCTTGGGATTGTCTATCTGTCTGTCTCAAAATAAATAAGTAAACTTAAGAAAAAGGAGAAGATTGTGAGCTCATGTCACTAGGTGGAAAGGAATGATAGAATCCTCAGATAAGCTTTTCTAGCTCTAAAAATCCAGAGCAATCACTGGGGAGCAATCTATTGCTGAAGCAGGGAGCCTGATGCCCCATTTAAATCCCTACTCATGAGCAGAACTGAAGAACTGGCTGGCCTCTCTTGTTCTACAAGCATCTGGGACTGAGCTGGCAACCAGGGGCAGGGAGGCTCAAAAATGCCTTGCTTGAGCCCAGACCAAACGATATTTTTCATTAGTGTTTCGAAGTGAATTCAATTTCCTTAAGACTGTACATTATGTGACCTTTAGTAGATTTTCAGATGTGTGACCTTTTAAGTATGGGTACTTCCCCATGCATGCTTTCCCATGTTTGGGCATGTTTGTGAGAACAACTGAGACTTTAAATCTCGTTCTTTCATTGTCAATGTAAACAGCAGAAATGACAGCGATAAAAAGTCTTGGCTTCTATTACTGAATCAGTGACCAATCCTCTCATATCCAAGTAAGCTCATGTGACAATAAGCAGTGGTCTGTAGCACCATTATCACTAGAGGCCAGCCAGCAATTTTGTTACAAAATCTTCTGAGGCAGCTTGTAATTTGGCTGTTTAATTAAACCTCACCAGCCCAGACTGCAGAGGGAAAGTACTGGGGATTTTCCACTGAAATGTCACTCTAAAACTGTGTTCTCCTATGGATTTGATGTCAGAAATCATAACAATATTTAATGCCAGACAATTGGCATAACAATGATCGTGAGTGACAGCTTACATGCTTGGGAAGTTAAATTAAAATTGATGTGCTTATTTGCCTCTCAAACTGTCAAATCAATACATGCACCTTTTGCTTCTCCAGCACTGCTACATCTTGGGGCAGTTGACTGCAATCAGTAGTTAATTCTGTGCCTATTAGCAACAGAGTGGATTTGATTCGATTTCTTTCTTTTCTTCTTTTTTTTTTAAACTTAGATGAGCGTAATGAGAATAATGCGGGTGGCAAATTTACCAAACTAAGGCTGTAAGAAGTTAAATGTCTAGGTGAATATTTTCTTGGCTTAATTCATCCGTCCAAGAAGTTTAGGACATATAAGTAGCTAATAATGGCACTGGCTACCATTATTGAGTGTTTACTCTGTGCTGGGTACTAGGTTCAAACTTTACCATACCCTCCTTTAAAATTTAGGGCCTCTTTATAGAGGAAGATAATAGCACCGCTTTGTAGATGAGGAAACTTGTCAAGTCCCACAGTCAGTAAATGGTGGCTCTGTGATTTCAGGGCAGGTCTGCTGAACTTTGGAGCACATGTTTTACTATGACTATATCATAATGCTTTCCACCACAAACTGCACCCTTGTCTACCAAAAATCAAATTCTTTTCCTAGGAGTCTAAATTTGGATGAAGTTTTTCTTATATTGCCTTTTGCACAGAAGAAAAACATTTATTCTAGAGTAAAATACAAAAGAAGTTTGAGATAAATATAAAACATTTAATTTGACTGCTTTTACCTTAAGACTAGTTATTAAACTTAATATAATTTTACAAGAGTTAGCATTATTTTTATTTCACTTTTAAATTGTGGCTAGATAAGAGAAGTGAAGTGAGGAAAAGAAGAAATGGAAAGGAAGCACTGGGAAGTTGAAGGGGAAGGAAGATTGTTGGCAATGAAGAGAAGAAGGCATGGAAACAATTCCTAGAAACAAGTGGGGAGAGGTCCTGGGAAGGCTCCTGTGTCATTTTGGCCATTGCCCCTCAGAACATTTTCCTATGTCTCTCTTTTAATCCAGGTGTTTTAACATGGTTGCTTTCTTCTATCCATTGGCATTTTTTTTTTTTTCTCTCAAAAGTACACAGGTCTCTTTTAACATGAAAAACCTTCTCTTGGTCTTAAGCCCTTTCTGTCACTTGGTTGAACGAGTGATTGACTTGAGGCACATGGTCTGGGCATCTGTTTGCCAGGCACTAGTGCAGAGTAGCACAAGTTATAGTTCTTTCCTTTTCATAAGTATACTTCTGAATGCTTGGAAATTCATCATGAGCTAATCATGAGTAGGTCGATGTCAAAAACCATTATTTATTATGATAATTGAATCAATTAAAAATAAAATTCTGCAAAATGAGCTGATAGTGTCCTATAGATAAATCTGTCACTACAGTGATCTTTTTCCTTCTTTTCACCCACTTTTTTTGTGTGTGTGAGCTTTGATCACTGTCTTCATTTCCTTTCTGTCCCCTCATTATAATAGTTTGGTACATACCTGTCCCCCTGATAAGATACACCCTCAAATGTCACTCATTACTTCCTTATTGAAAAATTATGTTTCTTTTACTCTCATGCTTTCTCTTCTTTCTTTTTTTTTAAAGTTTATTTTTGCGAGAGAGAGAGAGAGAGAACATGAGTGGAGGAGGAGCAGAGAGAAGGAGAGAGAGAATTCCAAGTAGGCTCCATGCTGTCACCACAGTGCCCGTTGTGGGACTCAAAATCATGAACCATGAGATCATGACCTGAGCCAAAAGCAAGAGTCGGAAGCTTAACTGACTGAGCCATCCAGGCACCCCTTTCTTCTCTCTGTTGTACATATTGACAGTCTCCTTCATCTCTCCATCCTACCCTTAAATTATTTCTTACTAGAACTATAGCTCAAATATTCATTCCATTCTAGAGACGCTTTGTCTGAAACTTGGTTAGACAAGTTTTATCTTGAACTTGTGAGCTTGGCTTGCTAAATTTGGGGTAAGCCACTCAGTGGGAAGTTGAGGTTCTATTCATGCTAAGTCATATCTTCAGGTCATAAATTTCATTCTTTCACATCTGGAATATCCCTTTCAGTGATGATGGTTCCTCTCCTGAAAGGAGACAGTGTCTTTATTGTGTGCAATTTAAGAGAGGGGGGAGGGGGTCAATTGTTTTATTTTTGCTATACCTAGAGTAGAAGGAGATTTGGATTGCATAAATCTAATTTTTTTATATTCAATGATTTAAGCCCTTTGGCTCTCTGTATAAGGTGAGTGTGCATGAAAGCTTGAAAAATGAGTGTTAGCTAATTTGAAGAACCTGGAGCTCAGAAGAAGGAAATAGAGCCGGTTTATATAATGAGATTGTAATTCATTCAACTTTAAAAGACTATACAACATTTGGGCTCTTGAATTCTTTTTTTAAAGATTTATTTATTTATATCTTATTTTACAGAGAGAGAGCTTGAGAAGGGAGGAAGGGCTGGAGGGTGCAGAGAGAGAGAGAGAGACAGAGACAGAGAGAGACAGAGACAGAGAGAGAGGCTCGTAAGCAGGCTCCATGCTCAGCATGGAGCCCAACACGGGACTTGATCCCATGACTCTGGGATCATGATCTAAGCCAAAATCAAGAGTTGGGCATGCAACCAACTGAGCCTCCCAGGTGCCCCATATTTATTTGCTCATTTATTTTTAAGTAACCTCTATACCAGCATTTGAAGATTTGAATTCATGACCTTGAGATCAAGAGTTGCATGCTCTTCTCGCTGAGTCAGCCATGTGCCCCTGGGCTCTTGGATTCTTAAGAATATTAGACCTGGTAGAAAATATCTACATTTAGATTCATTATGTATATTATTATTCCATTCATTATGTTTATGTATATTCATTATGTATAGAGCAGGTGAGGTCTCAGTTTTAATATTCATGGGTAGAGAATGAGAAAAGAGCATATGTGAACTATAATTTCTATGTAACTGTTAATAACAATAGTTATTGTTTTAACTGCCTCTGAGAGTCAGGATAACTCTCCATTGCCAATATAAAAAGCATGCAGTCCATAGCAGGTTGTATCAGTCAGGATATAGACAGGAAATAAATGGCTCACTTAGAGTAATGGAGAGGAGTTCAATGAAAGAACTGTTTACAAAGTTTCAGGTCAAAGTGAACCAGCAAGGAATGAAGCACTACAGGGCTAACAATAATAGGGAGCCATATCATCCTAGCCTTGAAACAGCAAGATAAGATAGAAGTTACCAGAACCCCAGAGAGAGAATGCAGCTGTGAGTCTGTCTGACAGATGCTGTGGCCTTTGGTAGAGAGAAAGAATCAAACCATAGCCAAGCAATCAAATACCTAGTTTCACTCTCCTCTACCTTACTTTGATCTTCTACTAGTGCCTTCCCTTGGCTGAACCCAAATTGGAAACTAGAAGATAATAGCCCATTGATGCAATTCATATAAGTCAGCCACCAGAACAGAGAGAAAGGAAGAGAAGCTTGAAGACTGAATTTGCTCTGGAAGAGCAAGTGAAATATTTCCAGCTCATGGACTAAGCTTGATCTCTTGCTTACGTCAATTCACTTGGAGTCTTCACTTTTATTGGTCTGCATATCAGCATCAGTTCTTCCCTTGAGTGACACCAATTACTTCCTTCTTGCTACATCAAATGTTTCATTTACTCTCACACTTTCTCTTCCATTTATACATATTGGATGATATGCCTTATCTTTTTCCCATTCCAAATTATTTATTTCTAGAACTACAGCTCAAATCTCCATTCTAGTCCAGAAGAGCATTATCTTGAACGAGATGAGATGGCTTCCTAAATTCAGAACAAGCCACTCAAAGGGAATTGCAGCCCTATTTGGTGCTTCCCCCCACCCCCAAGAATATGTAAAATTTAGAAGACATTGTTTTCTTTCATCGACACTTGGATCATGACTTCTGAACTCCACGAATACTGTCAGTTAGAAGCATGACATTATTGGCACTATGCCAATGTGCACAATACTGTCTTTGTAGATCAATTATCTTCTCTGACAACTTTTCCTGAACACTGTTAGGCAAATGGAAAAAGGGGAAAAAAGTCCTAATTCTTTCTGAATTTACACAGGAACTGCTATATCAGGAAGTGTTGAGCTGTTAGAAGACTTTAATGGGTTTAAAACACCCCGTGTAATAGTATGTAGTCTTACTGTTTTTATCTTGATGTGTATAGAGTCTGTTGGATAATGGTTCTGGGCAAGTTTACCAACCTGCTTTGCCAAGATGAGATTATTTTTAAGGAGGCATAATATGGCCCCATTTTCTCCCCAATATCATCTTTCATTATTCCCTCTAACACTCATTGTGCATGTCCACACACCCAGACATCTATCCACACACACACTCTCTTCTACCATACTAGGCTTCCTTTTTAACTCTAGGCTTTGAATGTGTTGTTCCTCCTGCCAACAACTCTTTCTCTGATGCTTGTATTTTTCCCATCCTGTCATTCATCATACTGTATTACATCTGCTTATTAATGACATTAGGCTGTCATTAGACTGAGAGCAGGGGCTCTTTCTTACTTACTTGGTGTCGAATCTCCAGGACAGTGCCTCGCATATAATAGCTTTTTATTATTTGTTGCATTAATGAATGAATGAAGGACATAGCAATGGGAAAAGTTTATTCACCAATGTTTATCCAAAAGTTAGTTCTGTTTGGGATAATCTCATTTGTAACTGGGAAAAAAATTGGAAAGCATCTGAGTGTTTACAAATACAAGTTCACTTTCTGAGTAAGCAGCAGAGCAATGAACAGTGTGTTACACTGTGAGGGCCCCAGACTTGTAGACAATTGTGAAGCTGGCAGCTATTACAGTGATTCTCAGATTAGATGCCCATCAGAATCCCTTCAGATTGCTTGTCACAATTACCAAAGCTAGACCATCTGCTTTCCAGACCTTCTGAGTCAGCACTTCTGGGGGTGGGTACTGAGAGTCTTTGTTTTATTAACTGCCCCCATCATCCTCCAGGTGGTGGTTCTGGTGTAAACTCAGGCGAGAGAAAGTTGTCTTGACCCCTGAAAAGTTTTCAAGCTCTCTAAGGACCTGTGATCTTGCCCTGGGCATGAGTCATCAACAACCTTAAGTTTGTAAATTATATTTGTAAATATTCACAGTTCTACATTTTAATTTTTTATGACTTGTGGGCTTTCCCCTGGGGAGATGTTTAATTTTCTTTTGCTGTTTTGTATTGCAGGGTCTTACTCACTTGATTAATTTTTAATTGGAGAATCATGCTGAGCTATTTCCAGACTATGAGCTGAAGCAGCTCTGTACTGCTTTTCCAGTGGAATTCTGATTAATGCACTTTCTTTGTGGTCCCTGTAGACCACCAATTTCCTCATCACCCAATTATGTTTATTCTCTTGAGAGGAAGGCAGGAAGTTGGGGAAAGGTAAACACAGTTGAGCAATGTTGAGATGTGCTGGGTGACAATGTTGAAACCTACTTTGGCATGCCCGTAGGTATGAATTTACCTGAATGTTTCCATGGAATCATTCAATGCAGTTCCGCCTCTTTGTTTTCACAATCACTTGCTTTTATTAGAAAGTTGTTTGCTCAAAAATTGAGCATTTAATCTCATCCAACAACTCTGTTAAAACTTCCTAATATGCATTCCAGTCTAGAAAATGATTGTTAGAGTCATTTTAGTTAGCTGGTTCTGCTGATTCTTCTACTTAGACTTGTAATTGAAGCCAAGTGAGTCCTTTTCCTACAATAGTTCATTGTAACTCAACCAATGATCATTCTTCAGAATGGTCAACAGACCTGTCTTGAAAGTCACCTGGTGGCCTTGCTGTCTCTCCTTGTAAGCCAAATTTTGAGTCTTTGTGTTAAGCTGCACGAAAATATTAGATACAAAAGAAGCATGGCATGTAAGGTCCCAGAAGGATAGAATATTAGTTATCTCTTGCAGTGTAACAAATTACCACAGTTAGTGGCTTAAATGACACCCATTTATTAGCAGAGTTGGGCAGGTCAGAAATATGACAGGGGCTCCTGTGAGTTCTCTGCTTGGGGTCTCACAGGCAGAAATCAAGGGATTGGCCTGTGGGAAAAGGAGATCTCTAATCTAGAGACTCTGGGGAAGAATATACTTCCAAATTCATTTAGGATGTTGACATAATTCAGTTCCTTTCAGCTATGAGACTCAGATTGCCATTTCTTTGCCGGCTGTTGGGTGGGGGTGGGGGGGTCTCTCATACCTCTTAGAAGCTGCTCTCTTGTCCTTGTATGCAGCCCCTTCACCTGCAAAGCCAGGAGTGGTGCATTAAATTATTTTTCACGCTCACATCTCTGGAACTTCACCCTTTACTACCAGCCAGAGAAAATGCTGCTTTTACAGGCTTGTGCAATGAGGTCAGGAGTGTTCATATAGCCTCTGCCTCTAAAGGTCAATTGATTTGGGGCTTTACATCTTAAAAATCTCTTTATAACAGTACCTAGATTAGCATCTGATTGAATAACTAGGGGACAGGAATCTTGGGAGTCTGAGAGTTCTGCTTAAAACATACAGGGACATTATCTAAAATAAGAAAATTATTATATTTATAAATACAGGTAATCTATATTATATATGCAGTTTAGATTATTCAACTTTAATTGGCTAATAACATGGCTGCTATCTTCAGGAAAGTTACTAGTTATGGCAGTATATAACACCATTTGTACATTATATGAAAGCCAGAAATCAGACTATGAGGATGTATGATCTTTTACTGAATTTAAAGGTACATTTCCTCTTGAGTTTTGGATGAAATAGTTCATCTGTACAGGTAGGACTTTCAGGTCATCTGAATCCTCACTCTAGTGCTGTAATATACTGGGCTTTTCCCAATAGTTACCTGTTAGGCCTGAGGGCTCCTTATTTTTTAAGTCTATTGTCCAATTTCAAGCATTTATTTATGGACCATGATAGCTAATGCAAAACCCCTGTCATGATTGGTTTATGTTATGTCTAAACCACGAACATTTAGTGAAAAGTCCTTTTCCTGACCAAATCAACAGGCCACAGAGCACATTGTATCAAAAACTTAAAATTTTTATTAAATGGATACTTTTCTTTCCTTTCATAGTATCTGAGTGGTGAGTGAATGAAATCTGTTTAGGATAATGTACTTAAAATCAGTGAGAGAAAATAGTGTTTACAGTGAGTAGGATCATAAGAACTGGGTCAAAGATAAGCATGTGTGGTTGAGCCATGAATTTGCATATCGACAATTGACATTAGGATCAAGAACAAAAGCTGTAGCAAAATGTGCAAAGAAGAAAGTAGACTCAGGAGAAGTGGGAGGCTAGGAAGGTGCCCAGGGGGATGATGGATAAAGATAGACAATGACTGGAATGAGATGAGCTGTCCAAACAGGCCAGAGTGAGGTTGTGCTTCTATATCTGGGTACACCCTGAAGACTGAGTTTGAAGCAAGGCAGTGAGTCAAACTAGAAAGAATGTAGGAACCAGAAGAACACAGATAGTGGAGATCATTGGTTCTTAATTTCTAATAAAACCTTTTGTTCTCCTTCCTAAAACACATACAGACACACACACAACCACACACATGCATAGTTCTGAATTATATTCTGGACCACATAGGATTGCCAATCTGTATAGATGTTTAGATCAACAGACACCCAACACGGGCTCTGGAATTTGGACACAGACCCAAAATTGAGACGACGTCTGAAACCTCCTGCAAAACCATAATGGGGCAGCATTCGGCAGGCTCCGAGGTTCTTGATTCTGAAGTTATCCTCTCCTTTCACCAAGAATCTCCTTGTACACTCTGATCACTCAGAAACCAGTATTACTGTAGGACCCCTGCAAGGTCTAGATGGAGTGAGGCTAAAGAGGATGAACTTGGGATGAACTGCGTAAGATAGAAAGAAGGGTGAGTCCTAATATCTAGATTATATTCTCAAGCAGTTCTAATGGATACTTAGACTGGAATTACCTTTTATTTTCCCCTTTGAAGACTTTTGTTCTCTTTACACATTTGTGGCACATTTATGGTGCAATTCTTCAAACTGCATATCTGAGAAAATTGCTAGAAGGCTTTTTAAGCTGGACATTCACACAAGTTTATTTAGTTTATATTCCTGAGTATTTAAATAATTAAGAAGGAGCCTCAAGAAATTGTCAAATGAAATAGGTGCCTAATAATTGATGAAATACGAATGACTTTCAACTGGAAAGACAGAGCAACAGTAGATTGAGCCTCCAAGGTAAGATAGTCAAGAGAAAGCACTTAAAAATATATTGTTAAGTTTTGTCTAGGATTATTTGTCAAAAAGTCACTAAAGTTAGACTTTTAAGATGGCTCTTCTCTCCATTTTATCAAATCTGTAGCTGGAAAAACTATGTGGGAGGAGAAGTTTATTGATTATGAGCATCTACACAGCATCCAAAGAGACCTAAGAACTACATAGATACATAGATAACGTTCTATCAAAGGGGACTATCCTGGCCTATATGCATGTTGTGCCAACACTGGGGATTCAGCATGACTTATTCTCTCTGACTGGTCTCACCCTTGGTGGTTTATATTTAGTTTCAGCAAGGAATAATTTGGGGAATTTTAGGCCACTAAGTGTGTCACTGCAGTCATAACTGGACTATGTTCTCAGTTTTTTCTCTTTAGGAAGAGACGTTGCTCATAACTATGGACATCCCAAATGCTAGAGACTTCTTAGGTAGTGGATTCATGTACAAGGACAGGTGCAAGGAAGGGGCCCTGGAAATGAGGCTCTGTTGGGGAAATCTATTATAAACAAATGTGTTTGGAAAGATCTAACTACTTTTACTCCTCATGAGTAATAGTTTGTATTGAATGTGACTTAATTGAGTCTAAGTGGTAAATATAATTCATAAATTGTTTCATTGTTATCCTTTATGAACATATACATGTTTATAATCTTAAACCACATACGTCTTCAGAATGCAGTATTCTTAGTTACAGTATTTCTTTGATGGTTAGCTCTGTGAAGTAGGCAGGAAAGTTGTTGATATTCTTAGCTTTAAACGATGTATAACTGAGGCACAGAGATATAAAGTTACATGCATTGTAAATGGCAGACCAAGGACTTGAACTTTGTCTCCTTACTGCTGCATATCTGTAGATGCACTTCTGCTTGACCATCCTAAGGAAAGACATTCTGTGATTTGTTTCTACAGAAGCAATGATAAGATTGTGCTTTTTAGTGGTGTCCTTGGCAGCCCAGTGGCAACATTCATGTCAGTAACCTATGCTACTCAAGTTGGGCTTTTATTCAAGTGGAACTTAACTGGTATATTATTATGATCAAAACTGTGTTTTATTCAACTTTAGTAGATATGTGGAAGCCAGCTCCAACAAAACATCTAGAACAGTGCCTGGCACTTGTAGACACATAAAAATATTTGTTGAATTGATTGTTCTTAGCATTACATATATGATTGAAACTTTTATGGGGGGGTTGAGTCAGAAGGGTTTATTCATTTATTCATTACTTCAGCAAATATGTATCAAATGTCATTCTGTCCTTGGCATTGCTCTGGGCTTTAGGAATTAAAGCATGAGGGAACAAGGTCCCTGCTTTCATGAAATTTCTAGTCCAGTATGGAGAGATAGAGATTTAATAAATAAGAAAACATCATGTATGATGAGTGATCCAAAGAAAATTTAAACAAATAAGGTGATAAAATGACTGAGCTATGGCATGGGCAGGCATTTCAGAAAATTCTTCTCTGAGGAGGTAATATGTATGCTGAGATTTGAATAATAAAAAGGTGCCTGCTGGGCAAAGATCCAGATGATGAGCTTTCTGGGAGAGGACTCTTGGAAGTTAATAAGCTAGGTATGTTTGAGGGACCCAAGAGAGGACCCGTGAAGTTGGTGTATCTGCACTGAGGGGACAAGGAGAACATGATGAGGATAAAGAGACAGAACCTTAGGAACTGTGATAGAATTTGAAATTTATTGTAATTATACTCAGAAGTTGCTGGAGAGTTTGAAACAGGGTAGTCATAAAATCTGACATATTTTAGGTGAATCAGACTCTCTGTGATGAGTGGACTGTAGGGAGCAAGGGAAGAAACAGGATCCAGGTGAGAGATGTTGGTGCTGGGGTAGAGAGGGGTGTTGAGAAGTGGTTGGGTTTGACATATATGCATTGGAGGTAGGATGTGGCTGATCTGATGGGCTGAGGAGGGGGGCAAGAAAAGAGACCAGTCCAGGATGATTCTAGGACTTAGCCTTGGGCAACAGGTAAATGGTAGTGCCAGCTTCTGAGGAACAAGATTTGTGTTGTGTGGGTGACCATGGAGAACAAAAAATTGCTGCCCAAGAGCACCTTTGCCACCAAGAAAACTGCCTACAAAGGGAAAAGATGAGAGAGAGGAATGAATGAAACTAGGGTGTAAAAAGATTTGGCTTTCTTTGATTTCTCCCTACTGTGGTATTAGGTCCAGGAGAGTATATTCATAACTCTTTCTTCCTATTTCCTCGCTTAATGAGTGGTAAGATTAAATACTTAAAAATGTGTGTGCCTAGTAACCTCCCCCAAGTGTTTTGAGTGCGTTGGGTTTCAGTGTTATACAAGTGTAAATGGTTCCCCAAAAGGTCAGGCAGTTTATCTCCTTGAGCGTGATTTATGTTAGCTGCTCTGGTTGTTTATCTCTTCAGCAGCTCTGCTGCCAAGAATAGAAAGAAAATCCTGAGACATCTTATTCTTCATTAGGTGGCAGGGAAAGTGGTTTAAAGCTGCTGTCCAAGTTATTAATTAACCACTTAACTCAGTTCTATAACAAAATATAAGGAATTCTTTCTTCTCATCTTAAAGGAATATTGAAGAAAACAACCATATGTAAACCAAACAGTATGAGTGGTATAGGTTACTGAAAAATAAGACTTGTCTCCACCTGGCATGGCTTCAGTCTCCACAATAATAAATCAGGGCTTTGAGCATCCATTAATATTTGGCTATAACTTAATCAACCTTTTCATTCACTGGGTAAAATAAGCTGTCACCAGGAGACAATACTTGGGTGCCAGCAAATAACTTCTCTAATCTCACCAAGGACTCTAGATGGTCTTTAGATTGGCACTAATAATAGGAGTAATGAGTGAAGTTAGCCAGAATGATTATCTCCCATACACTGATGTGATTTTTTTTCCTCTCCACATATTTAACGCTTAAAGACTGCCAAGTACTTTTAAAACTCTAAACTTATGAGACTTTAAACATCTGAGAATCTGAGGCATTGAGGGGATAGAGGAGTTATCTAATGGTGCACCAGAATTAGATTCTGAAGAATGTTAAGTACATAGTGGACGAAAAGGTGGAAATTTATTTCCAAAGACTAATGCCTCCACTTTTCCTATCAGCTTTATTTCCCACCCAGACAGACCAGGGCCTTACTGCGTATGCTTTCTAGACCCCTGGTTTCAGAAGAAAAGCCTATTTTTAAGGAATTCATGGTTGATTCAGATTGGTGACAATTTAAGTGTATTCCTCCAGAGGGGATTTGAATTTTTAAGAACACTCGGAGAAGTGCTTCACTTACGGGGGAAAAAGTTAGTCTCTGATAGTGGACTTTTAGTTATGTGGCCTCTGGTCGTACACGTGTTTGAGGCCAGGAGCATCTTCCTCAAGTCATAACCAATCAAAAATTGCCTGCTTTGTCACTGTGAAGACTCGTCCTGGTCCTTCCACTGATTCTCTGAAGCCTAAGAAGTAACAGAGACCAAAATAGGGCTGTTCTCTTTAAAATAAAAGGAGTATTTTCACTTCTGTACTCCCTATTAAATATTATTTACATGAACGTATTTGAGAAATAGCAAAATCTTTCTTAAGTTCTCCTTTCTGCCATGTTTCCTCCTTTCTGCTGGTACATAAACAAGAAATAGCTGGTTAAATTAAATCCATTAACTGGTTGCATGTGAATGACTGCTTGCCTTAGTATAATGGTTCTTAAACTTGACTGTGGACTGGGGATCAGAATCACATGAAGGGCTTGTTGAAACACAGTTGCTGGACCCTATCCATGGACTTTCTGATTCAGTAGGTCTGGAGTGGGGGCTGAGAGTTTATTGCTAACAAGTTCCTACCTGATATTGATGCTGCTGATCTGAGGACCACATTTTGAGATCTACTGAGTTAACCTTTACTCTCATCTGACACCCCTCACTTGAGTCTCTGTTGGAATAATGGAGAGTGGACATAACAGTGACCAGTACTTTTCATTTAGCACCAAACGAACTTAAGCCTTAAAACTTAATCACCAAATTACTCCCCCCTCTTAATTTTGTCAAGGATATCTATTTCACATGACTTAGATTTTAAAAAAAATTTTTTAAACATTTATTCATTTTTGAGAAACAGAGACAGAGCATGAGTGGGTGAGGGACAAAGAGAGAAGGAGACATAGAATCTGGAGCAGGCTCCAAGCTCTGAGCTGTCAGCACAGAGCCCAACACGGGGCTTGAGCTCGCAAGACACGAGGTCATGACCTGAGCTGAAATCAAGAGTTGGACACTTAACCGACTGAACCACCCGGATACCCGTCACATGACTTAGTTTTTAAGCATTAAGAATTGTCTACACATAGACAATTCCTTCAACTGGAGGACCTCTCTCAGTTAAATCAGATGCATTTCTGTCTTCTCATGGACTAAGCTTCTCAAATATGCTGGAAATTTGTGTTACCAATCCATTTTTCTCATAAGGTTGGAATTTTTTATGATGTTTATTCCAACAGGTGTAATAGGTTTTGTTGCTAGTGTCAGTGAATATTTTTCTCTTTATTTTGCGGATTGGTTAATGCCAGCATTCAGGAAAGCCAGTCACTTCCATACGTTAATCTTATATTCGGCCATCTGATAAAATTCTCTTGTTCTCATAGTCTTAAAAATATTTCATGAAAACTATGCATTCATCATGACAACTGATAAGCCAAATCCAGAACATCACACATGGGTGTGTATATGCACACAAGTGTGTGTGCGTGTGCACATAAACCACATGAGAGTGCACAGTATGTTGCAGAGCACTTGGAACCCTCAGCAAACATCCAGGGTTTCAGTCCTGCTGGCTCAGCTTCTACAAGCCTTGACATCTATCCCTGCAACAACAGGATCCCTGCCAACTCAGAGCCAGAGTGACATTCCATTTGACTTAAGCCATTCCCCACCCTTCAAATCATCACCTCTTTAAAAACGGCAGTGTTTTCCCCATTTGAGTTTTCAGTAGAGCCGTTCATGCCTTTCAAATTCCACAAGTCAAAAGCCTTTTCTGTCTTCTCTTGTATAGTCTAGTTTAAATCCCTTGGTTAAACCAGATCTCCTTATCAGAGCCTCATTATCTCCAGGGTAGCCAGTACTTGAGAGCTGACTTCTCCTTTACTAACTTGGAGACACAAAAGCTCCATCCCAGTGTGGGGTAAGGAAAACCTGACCATGGCTTGGCTATCCTCTTGAAAAGGGGTGAAACTATCTTTTATTCCTATCTAATGTGTCTAGAGGAGTGAGAACAAGACACATTAATTTCTTACAAAGCACCCTAGTCTCATGTTATTTCTGGATTAGTGAGATTATTTCAGAAATAGGTTTGAGATTTTTTTTAACTCCTTTTCAACCTCTGTTGCAAGAGTTATATAGATTTTGTTTTTCTATTTATAAAGAATACATTTCCCACTGTTTAACAATTTAGCCACTTTTGAAGTTCTCCTTGGTCATGAGATATCATTCCTGTAATACAGTTTTGACTTATAATTTTTGAAAAATATTTTTAGGGGTGCCTGGGTGGCTTAGTCGGCTAAGCCTCTGACTTCAGCTCAGGTCATGATTTCGTGGTTTGTGAGTTTGAGCCCTGCGTCAGGCTCTGTGCTGACAGCTCAGAGCCTGGAGCCTGCTTCAGATTCTGTGTCTCCCTCTCTCTTCCTCTCTGCTCCTCCCCCCCCCCCCCCGCCCGCTCACATTGTCTCTCTCTCCCTCTTAAAAATAAACATTAAAATTAAAAAAAAGAAAAGAAAAATATTTTTACTTTCATTATATGAGTTTTAGAAAAGGGTATTTGGGGCAGTCTTTACTCAATTTGGTGTTATACCAGACTTATAGAATAAGTAAGAATTTTATATCTATTCTACGTCCTGAAACAATTTAAATAAAGCATGCAAAAAAAAATCTGCCCTTTAAAGGTTATGTAGAATTCACCCATAAAATGGTCTGGGACTGATACCTTTTTTAAAGAGTAGATTTTTTTTTTTTTAATTAGGTTTTCAGGTTTTTCTATGGCTGTTTATTCAGTTTTACATTGTCGTTAATATTATTGTGATAATTTATGTGTCCCAAACAATTCTTTTTTTCTAGAATTTTAAGTTTAATGGTATAAGTATTAGATACAACTTTTTGGATTTTACAAATATTATCTGTATCTTTGGTTATTTAAAAAAATTTTTTTTAAGTTTATTTATTTTGAGAGAGAGAGAGAGAGAGAGAGCGTGCGCCTGAGCGTGAGCAGGTAAGGGGCAGAGAGAGAGAGGGAGAGAGAGAATCCCAAGCACGCGCCCCGTTGTCAGTGCAGAGCGCGATGCAGGGCTTGATCTCACAATTGCGAGATCATGACCTGAGCCGAAATTAAGACTTGGACGCTTACCGGACTGAGCCACTCTGGAACCCCTTTGGCTATTTTTTTTTTTCAACGTTTATTTATTTTTGGGACAGAGAGAGACAGAGCATGAACGGGGGAGGGGCAGAGAGAGAGGGAGACACAGAATCGGAAACAGGCTCCAGGCTCTGAGCCATCAGCCCAGAGCCTGACGCGGGGCTCGAACTCACGGACCGCGAGATCGTGACCTGGCTGAGATCGTGACCTGGCTGAAGTCGGACGCTTAACCGACTGCGCCACCCAGGCGCCCCCCCTTTGGCTATGTTTTAATTCTTATTTCTGGTGTTCTCTCTCTCCCTCTCTATCATCAGAATTACCAGAGGCTTGTGTAGTTTATTGGGCTTTTCAAAGAACTAATTGTATTTTAATTAATCCAGTCTGTCTTTTGGGGTTATTTTCTATTCAGTCTATTTCTGTTTTTATCTTTTTCAATTTCCTCCTAATTTTTTGTTTGGTTTGGTTGTTTTTGTATTATCATGAGGTTGAAAGTTTAATGCATTTATTTTCTGTATTTCTTGTTTTCTAATAAATGCACTTAGAATGTACATTCCTGCTGAGTATTGCTTTGGCTGAATGCCACAGATGTGAAGTGTAGGACTCTGCTGTTCATTTTGTTCGTAATTTTGGATTTTTGCTTTAACCCAAGAATTATTTAGAAAAAAATGGTCTCAAAATGCCTTTATTTTACCCTCACATCTTTTTTTTTTTTTTTTTTCTTAAGATAGATGAATTCAACTGTGCTCTTTGTCACAGACAGGTCTTAAGTATCATTCCGTATCTCATTGTTTCCATAGCTGGGCAGCTCGCAGATGTTATTAATCTGCCTACTGTATTGTTCCTTTATCAGAGACAGATAATATCCCAAACCTTTCTGATATCCTTGTTTTTAACTATTAGGGCTTTTTGAATGGAAGCACCTGAATTCAGCACAAGCATAGAATTATTTCCCTCAAGAATTAACTCATCTTTCTCAGCTTGAAATACTGAACAAGTAATGGTCTGCCTTACCCAAATCTTGTGGATATGTTTTCCACCCAAGCAATTTCTGATTTCAAGAAGAGACCCAGGGGTGCCCAGGCGGCTCAGTTGGTTAAGCATCGACTTTGTGTCAGATCATGATCTTGCAGTCTGTGAGTTCGAGCCCCATGTTGGGCTCTGTGCTGACAGCTTAGAGCCTGGAGCCTGCTTAGGATTCTGTCTCTCTCTCTCTCTCTCTCTCTCTCTCTCTGCCCCACCCCCACTTGCACTCCGTTTGTCTCTCTCTCTCTGTCAAAAATAAATACAGTGTTAACAAAGAAAGAGACCCATTCTCCTGAATCACAATGTTGTGGGAGAAGTAAGCATGCAGAGACCTCATCCTGTAATGAAAGACCAGTGTTGCTGCCTTATGATGTTTGTACATGATGACGTAGTGGGAACTACATGTAGCAAGTTCCTTTTTGCCTCCCCACATTTGTCATCCAGGGCCTTATTCTTTCTCTTTCCAAGAAGACTGGGTTCTTCTTCTTCTTTTTTTATGCATTTGAAACTTTTATTTATTTATTTTAAAATTTATTTATTTATTATGAGAGAGAAAGTGTGAGTGGGAGAGGGGCAGAGAGAGAGAGGGAGAGAGAGAGACTCTCAAGCAGGCTTCACACTGTAAGTGCAGAGCCCACTGTGGGGCTCGAACTCAGGAACTGGGAGATTCTTGATCTGAGCCAAAGTCAGACACTTAACCCACTGAGCCACCCAGGTGCCCCAGGAGACTGAGTTCTATACTAATGTGACTGAAGTCCATCTGTGGCCCTTTGTAATAAATGTGCATCCCTTCAGGTTAACTAAGCTCTATGCTCTTGGAGTTAAAAAGAAAATACAATCCCTAAAAAGAAAACAAAATAGTAGCAAAGGGTGTCATTCTCCCATCTTTCAAGACAGGGAGACTTGAGCACCTGCCTGGCTCCTCTGTAGCTTCCCAGTCGGCCAAAAGAGTAGGGGGGCAAGGATCTCCACAGGCCAAGATTTCTCTAGAACCTTCAGCTACTGGTTTGCCTCCTTCCTGCTGGCCCCAGGTAAGCCGTAGGTTCATCTCTTCATGTTTGGACTGATGAGAGTCACAGCCTGCACACACCCTCCAAGCCCAAGCCTGGGAGACATTTGGCTGGAAAGTGGTATGGCTTTTGGATTGGAGGTGGGGCCAGCCAACATGAGAGCAGAGACCAGTTAAAAAAATTTTTTTAATGTTTATTTATTTTTGAGAGAGACAGAGACACAGCACGAGCAGGGGAGGAGCAGAGAGAGAGGGAGACACAGAGTCTGGAGCAGGCTCCAGGCTCCATGCTGTCAGCACAGAGCCCATTGTGGGGCTTGAACTCATGAATAGTGAGGTCATGACCTGAGCTGAAATCAGGAGTCAGACGCTTAACCGACTGAACCATCCGGACGCCCCTTTATGTGGCCATTCAAACTCTCTTTTGTAAATTGCTACTTGTATATTCTTTCCCATTGTCCTATTGAGTTGTTTATTTTTTCTAATAATTTGTAGAAATATATATTTGCATATTATATATATATTTTATAATGTACTATTTTATATTGTATGTAAAATTGTATATATATATATTATACGTTATATAATATAAATTTATATATATTCTGGACACTAACCCTCTGCTGTTAAATGCACCACAACACTCAGTGGTATCTTTTCTTCATTTTGTGGTGTCTTTTGTACAAAAGATTTTAATGTTAATCTAAGAAGCTTATTTTTTTTTCTTTTCAAAGAAGGAAATAAAATTGACTGAGGATGTCCTATCTTCCCCACTGCCTCCAATTCCTAAAAAAATGTTGAAAGGGAGAAATTGATGATTCACTTCTCTGACTGTGATAATAAATAATAGGTGATGTTAATAGGAAAAAAACTCAGGCTGTTTTAACGTTTTTATACTAGAGCTTTAAAAAGCTGCTTAAATGTCAATTTGTGCTAAATGACAGGCTTTAAAGGAGGCCCACAAAATTAACTGTCAGAGTTATAAATCCTAAGAAAAAAACCCAAACCTTAGGTCACATGAATGTCTGCCAGGGCTGTGTAATTTTCACTTTAACCGCTTTTTAGTTGACAGGAGTAATCTGTAAATGTCGAAACCTTATTATTTACAGGACAGGGTGGCTGAGTCATCTTGATATTCAAAGGAAAGGGTTTAAGTGTGTTGTGGGTCATCTTAATGCTGTAAAATTAATGGGGAAGGCACATCTATAGAAGGAACAGAGTTGAAAACAATGGGTCTAAAACATTACTACTGACTTTTATCTTTTATGAAAGGAAGGTCTCTAGCTGCCATGGTAACTGCTTTTACTTGTGAACTTGTATCACATAAGGACACAGAGTAGACTAGAAAAAATAAAAATGGCAATTTTTGCATTTCAAAACCAAAAGTGAATCCTCTCATCCAAAAACAAAAGTGTCTTTGTGATTATATATCTAATGGCCCCAAATCCTCACCCAAACTGCATATTTAACTCTTGATAAGAGCATACACTTGTTTATAGTTGACTTATTAATTCTGAGAACTTACTTATGACATTTTTAACAATTTAGTGGCTTTTGGCTATAAATGGCATCTGAAAGAATTTTTTTTCCACATTTATTTTTGAGAGAGAAAGAGAGTGAGCATGAGTGGGGCAGAGGTAGAGAGAGGGAGACAGAGGATCTGAAGCAGGCTCCATGCTGTGAACACAGAGTCCAATGTGGGGCTCCAACTCACGAACCATGAGATCATGACCTGAGCTGAAATCAAGAGTCGGCTGCTTAACCGACTGAGCCACCCCAGTGCCCGCTAAATGGGCATTTTTTATATCAATTCATGACATAGGAAAAAACCCAAAATAATCAACTTGAGCTGGACCCCTCTCATAGGGTCAGTCTTTCATTGGCTCCATTGTTGGGGGAGCCAGCAGACCAGATGCACCTAGGGTTGGACAGCTGTCTCCTGTCTTGTTTCGGGTTGCTGATCTGGCACCTGATTCTGTATGACCTTGATCCTCCTTCCATCTTCTAACTTAATCCAGGCCTTCTTCATCTATGACATCCTTGACTTGTGACTTGGACCCTAGGTAGTGCCATGTAGCCTCAACTGTTTTCCAGATAGTTCTTGTTTCCAACCCTGTCATCACCTCTCAACCAGTTCTTCAACCTGTTTATAAAGATGTTCTTCTCTGACGATAGTTTGTTTAATTAGAAAAGTTGAAGTGCTGATGGGAATGGGGAACAAGCACCCCTTTCTGCTCCTTCATTGTTTTCCATCTCCCTCAGGTCAGCCGTTTCCTCCTCGCTCAAGGCTAGAAGCTCTTTTCCCTCAGACAATCCAGCTCTGGGGGCTTCAGCCTTTAAATCAAAAGCTTCACATTCTCCTCCCAGAGGGAGAGAAATCCAAACATTCTCCAACCCCAAGCTACCTTCTTGGAAGGAAAAAGAAAAATACTTTTAAGGAGGGACAAGACTGAGTAGAATGGGGGTAGGACACCCTAAGCAGGCTCCCTAAATGATACAGAATATATAGTGAGGTTGTTCTCATGATTGTTGCAGTTATCATTGTTATCATTGTTGGGTTTTCAGTTTATGCACAAACAACTCATGTTTCCTGTTCCAAATGTACCTTGACTTCCAGGGTAACAATGGTTAAAATGCATTAAATTCTCTCCAAAGGCTTTATATGCATTACCTCCATTTATCCTCATGGCCACCCTATGATACATGGTCTGTGACACTTAGCATCCCTGTTTTACAGGTAAAGATACTGAAGTCTAGAGATGCTAAGTAATTGCCAAGGTTACAAAGGAGGTGATGCTGGAGGCAGTTCAGAAGCCCCTATCAGAAGAGTCCAGAGGCCATGTTCTTACTCCCAGGACAATGCCTTGAAGCTGTACACTGGAACCTAGCTGCATCTGGAACCATTCTGCTCTTCTAGCTAAATCTGGCCTCATGCCAGACTCTTCCTTCTCTAAGGGGAGATTCTCTCAGCTCCCCTCATTCTTGCCTGGTTCATCAGATGAGTCTTTGGAATCTGAACATCTGAATTTGATTTATGGTTTAAGATTTTTTTTTCCCCAAGAGGTTCCCTAGTGCCTGTATAGGTCAGAGGTTGGGAACCAGTATTTGCTTGCTAAGCGATTCCAAGTTCTGGCTATGGTCTAATCAGAACCTTTGCTACATGTAGGAATCACGATCCTGAAATGCAGAAGCTTCTCCCTCCCTCCTTCACTCCCTTCCCGGAAGCTATATATATTTCCTCTTGCTCCCTAGGTCTACAATGCAGGAAGGATACTACCAGGTGAACAGTTACACATGGATTGCATTTTTAGGGTGCAAATATAGATTTGGTTTACTGAATTTATGAACAAGCCACCTTTACACTCAAAACAGCTTACCCATGTTTTCATCTTTTTCCTTGTAGAGCTGATACACAGGAGGCATGCACTGGTCTGGCCATATTGGTTGTTTGCATCCAGCCTCTGTCATGATTAGTTGGTGCTGAACTGGTTGTGAAATATTTTGACTATCACTTTGTGTGTGCGTGCATGTGTGTATCTATTCACAGAATCCATCTCCATTAAAAGGACAAATCCATAAACTCAGAGTCGTACAATTTTAGATTTTAGATTTGCACACTGAATCATGCATAGAGAAACAAATCATTAATGGCTGCATTGGAAACCAGAGAGCTTTTGTGGCTTAGCTGAGAAGAGAGAACTGGTAAGAGACAGAAACAAGCCTATAACCCAGATCTGCCAAGTCTCTGGCTTAAGTGCACTCTGCTGTGTGTTGACAACTTCCATCAGACATCAAAGATTAAATAAAGATAAACTTCTGGGTACATTTGGGAAAATGTTCTTTACCTTTGAACAGAGTGAATCATTTTCAGTCTAGTCTTCAGTTCTCCTTACTGGCCTTAGTATCTTAACTATTGCTAAAACCAATGAATGTAAATATTTTTCCTTCTTGATTTTTCCTTCTTGATGCCACTTTCCTCATCTTCCAGCCCCTTCTGCCTGGCTTTCTCCCCTTTAACATTCCTAGAATTCCCATTCTGTGAGAGGTATCTTGCTAGGAAAAGGTTTTCCCAGACTTTTTGGGCCATCTTCCTCTACTTGAGTTCTTATGCTTAATTTGTTCCTATCAGAAGACAGTAATTCTTCTTTTTTCACATTACCTTCCATCTTAGTTTCATTTGCTTTTTTCCATTATGTATTTGCTTAAGGTCAGCATATATGGTTAAATTTGCTCATTTAACATTTTTTTTTTCATCAGTGTACCTTTCCCAAATTTTTGCAGTCTGTCTCTTGCCATTTATTGGTTTTGAAAAAAATTTCAGGTCTAAAGTTGCAGTTTGTCCCAGATATAACATTAAGTAGTACATTTAAGGAAATATAATAAGATTTCAATACAAAAGTTTCCTCACATATATTTCCTAGTCTGATAATTAAAGTGACTTTGTATTTAACAACGGATTCTAGAACGCTTACAGCCATTTAATTCTGAATGGGAGATTTTCATCTTGATAAATCTTATGACTTAATTCAATTTTGGCACTTCTCCCATTGATTCTTTTATTTTATTTATTATTTTTTTAATGTTTACCTATTTATTTATTTTTGATTTTCTTCTTTTTTTAATATGAAATTTATTGTCAAATTTGTTTCCATACAACACCCAGTGCTCATCCCGACAGGGGCCCTCCTCAATGCCCATCACCCACGTTCCCCTCCGTTCCACCCCCATCAACCCTCAGTTTATTCTGATTTTTAAGAGTCTCTTATGGTTTGGCTCTCTCCCTCTCTCTCTTTTTTTTCTTCCCCTCCTACATGGTCTTCTGTTAAGTTTCTCAGGATCCACATAAGAGTGAAAACATATGGTATCTGTCTTTCTCTGTATGACTTGTTTCACTTAGCATAACACTCTCCAGTTCCATCCATGTTGCTACAAAAGGCCATATTTCATTCTTTCTCATTGCCAAGTAGTATTCCATTGGATATATAAATGTTTACTTATTTTTGAGAGACAGAGACAGAGCAGGAGTGGGGCAGGGTCAGAGAGAGAAGGAGACACAGAATCCGAAGCAGGCTTCAGGCTCTGAGCTGTCAGCACAGAGCCCAACGTGGGGCTCGAGCCCATGAACTGTGAAATTGTGACCTGAGCTGAAGTCAGACGCTTAACCGACTGAGCCACCCAGGTGCCCTTGATTTTTGTATTTTAAAATCACTATCAAAATGTTTACAAGGAATGGCGTTCTTTTCATTTTGGGAAATGGAAAATGAGCACTACTGAGTATATAGCAACATGGGGAAGGGTAGCTTATGGAAGAATCTGTTAGGACTATAAAAAATTTACTAGAAGAATTAATAGAAAGATTGTCACTGAAGAAGGTGAAGAAGCCTCTTCTTACCTCAAGGAAGGTGGGATTATGTCAGATTATTTTTTCAGCTTTCTTTTTATTGTAAACATAAACAAGTTTTATAACATTGTATGTGCCTTTACATTTTTAGAACTGTGCTTAAAAAGTATGTTATTTATTCTCTGGCATTTAAACTCTTGTAAAATATCTTTGTAAACTCTGAACCACATAAGAGAAGTAGAGGACTACTTCTTGTACTTAAGGATACTTTTTCAGTTGGAGCGCCTGGGTGGCTCAGTAGGTTAAGCGTCGGACTTCGGCTCAGGTCATTATCTCATGGCTTGTGAGTTCAAGCCCTGCTTTGGGCTCTGTGCTGACAGCTCAGGGCCTGGAGATTGCTTCACATTCTGTGTCTCCCTCTCTCTCTGCTCCTCCCCCTCTTGTGGTCTCTCTTTCTCTCTCTCAAAAATAAACAAACATTAAAAAATTTACAAAAAAAGATACTTTCTGCTTATTTAAATTCCTAAAGTAAAAATATAAATACATACAAAACCATCTCATCAACAACCTTTACCAAATGTCTGCCAAGTCTAAGATAATATAATGTCAGTTTATATCAAAATTGTTGCCTTCTTCTGCCTCCAAGACAGTAGCAAATGTTGATTATTTGTTGAGAGCAAAGGGATTTTCACATACCATTTCTTATGGGTTGAATTGTGCCTCCACAAAAATGTGGTGAAATCCTAAGTGCCTTAAAATGTGACTTTCTTTGCAAGTAGGGTAGTTACAAATATAATTAGCCAAAATGAAGTCATACTGGAGTAGGTGGGCCTTAGGCCAGGGATTCTCCAGAAGGAGCAGAGCAATACAGGGAGAAGATGGCCGTGTGATGATAGAGGCAGAAATTGGAGTGAGGCATCTGTGAACCGAGGATCACCAAGGCTTACTAGCAAATATTAGAAGCTTGAAGAGTCAAGGAAGGATTCTCTCCTACAGGTTTCAGAGTAAGGCATGGTCTGACCAACATCTTAATTTTGGAATTCTAGCCTCCACAACTATGAGATGCTAATTCCCTGTTATTTTAAACTACCCAGTTTATGGTCTTTTGTTATGGAAACTAACATATCATCTCATTTAACCCTCTCAACAAACATATGACTTAGGTATTATTACTCCTATTATAGAGACTAGAAAATCAAGCAACTTGCTTAAAATTACATAGCCAGTAAAGGAACAAGAGCAGAGCCAAGATTTGAAGCAAGACTGTTTAATAACTATTGTCCTTAACTACCACCCTCAACGTCTCCCACAGATTTAAGAGTTGATATTCCTTCCCACTGCCAGTTACCAAAAGGTTATCAACTGGCCTGCACCTGCTAATTAGATGGAACTGTTCATGCAAATTAACCAAGTGCATCATTGCAATGTATAACCCTAACCTTCTAGCTCAAGCAATGGGCTTTCAGTGCAACCAGTTTTTATCTAATTTTCCATGGAAATTCATTTTTCCCATTAATAATAATCTAAAACATTTTAGAATAATTTATAGAAGTAAAAATCTCAAAGAAAAAACCCTCACGTGGAGATTTTGTTATTTCTAGACACAAATAACTTTATTATGAATAATATACCTAGTTAATTCTGTGTTTTAGAAAACCTTTCTGGCTTTCTGCTAAGTATCCAAACATAATTTGACACATCCTTAGTAAGCTAGTAGAGCCTCTAACTATCTCCCGGAGAAATACTACTTCCTGACACTGCCCTTCCTCCAGACCCAACATTTCTAACATTTTCCTCCTTCTCTAAAGTCCTGTGTTCTCTTCTTGAGTTCTCAAATTCTTGGACATACTTCAAGGCTCAGGTGCCATCTCATGCATTCAGCCTTCTCCAGTCTTCTTAGCCCAGGGATCTATCCTGCCTTGATGCCTGTAGTTGGGTTAAGCTATGTATCTTCAGAAGACATGTCTTAGTCCTAAGGTTGGCACCTGTGAATGTGACCTTATTTGGAAATAGGGTCTTATAGATGTAATTAAGTTAAGTATCTTGAGATGAGATCATCTTAAATTTGGGTTAGACCTTAAGCCAAAAATAAATATTCTTATAAAAGACAGAAAAAAAAGATGTCCCAGAGACACACAGATACAGAGGAGAGAAAAGGATGAAAAGGCCATGTGAAAACAATGGCTGAGATTAGAGGGTATCCACACGCCAAAGAATACCAAGGATTTCCAGTAGCCATAAGAAGCTAGAAGAGAGTCATGGAACATGTCCTCCTCCAGAACCTCCAGAAGGAATCAACCCTGCCATCACCTTGATTGCAGATTCTGTCCTCCAGAACTGTGGGAAAATAGATTTCTGTTATTTCAAAACACCAAGTGTGTGGGAATTTGTTTCCAAGATTGTCTTTGTGGTAAACAGTCATATTAATAAGAGACAATGCCACGAATTTATTCTGGTATCCTAAGTGTTTTTTTTTTATGATTTAGCACTGCTGTTTATAAGCTATTTATTAGAATTTGTGAATTATAGTTTAAGAATATTAAAGCAGCCCAAGTTGCAAATTGATCTTGACTGCAGGTAATGGTAATGTTATTTTACTTCGTTAATGCTTCAACAAAGAACAGACATATATACTGTGCAGTTTTCTCATTCTAATTAAGATTATTTTAAACTTAAATAATTGAGTAGATGGAATATTTTTATAGATTTTGAAGTCTCAAACTTGAAATATTTTAAAATAGAAAAGCTGAGATGGACAATCTTGGTGAAGAGTGATATATTTGCCACCTTAAAATTTCTTTTTAGCTTTTTGATTATGAAACAGTATATGAAAAATTTCTTGCTGAGAATGGAAACAGTATAGAAGTATATGGAATAATAAGTGAAAAAGTGTAAGTTTCTTTTCATGAGTATGTGCTCTTTATGTATTATAGATATATATCCCCATCTGTTCTTTATTATTTTTCTCTGATAGTCTGTCCTTGCTTCCCCCTTTTAAAACTTTCTTCATGGTACCTTTTACCATATGAAGTTTTAAGTTTCAGCGTAGGCCAAAATTTCAGCCTTTTTATTTGTAGTTTCTGGGTTTTTTGTCTTGCTTAAGAAGTCCCTTCCCTTCCTAAGATTTTAAAATTTTTCTCATTTTTTAAATCCCTTTTTGCTTAGATATTTACTATTGGTAGGAAAAGTGATTCAATTCTCCCCCACTTTAAAGTATAGTTAGCTATCACACCATATTTAGAAGAGTTCATCATTTCTACACGGATTTTAGACATCAGTTTCATTGAGTATTCCATTTCATATATCTGAAGAGTAATTTCTGGACCCTTTGGTCTATTTCCTTGATTTGGTTTTGTATATCTCAGTGCCAGTTCAACTCTGTTTTTATTGTCAAGGATCCATAGTATATTTGAATAAGTGTTAGGATCATTCCTCTCTTATTCTTTTTCCTGTGCAAACATTTTCAATATTACTGGGTACTTTTTCTTCCAGATGAATTTTAGAATCAGCTTGTCAACCTATATACAAAACAAAATTCCTTTTGGGATTTTGAATGAAACTATATTAAATGAAAAGACCAATTTGAAGAAACAATTTAAGAAAAGTTGGAACTCTGTGTTTATTTGAATATATTTTTATATCCTTTAAGGATATAAACATTGAAAATTTTTGATAGGTGACATCCTATATATTTTACATTTCTTTTACTATTACAAATGGTAGTTTTTCTACCATATTAAAACAATTGGTTATTACTAGTATGTCACAGTGCTATAGAATTTTATACACCAATTTTATATCTGCCTGTGTTACTAAACCCCTTTAAAAAATCTAACAGTTTATCAGTGGGTTTCTCTTGATTTCTAAGTAAGCAATCATATTCCTTTGCAAAGAATGACAGTTTGACTACTTTTCTATTATTTATCTCATTTATTTAGTTGTCCAATTGTGTTGGACAGGATCTCACGTTCATGGCTAAATACATAGCCCTGGTGAGGTTGGACATTTCTATCTTGTTAGAGACATCAGTGGAAGTACTTCCAATGTGTTTACATTGAGTATGATTCTTGTTCTCTGTTTTTGGTAAATATTCTGTATGAATTTAAAAAAATCCTATTTCTAGCTTGATAAGATTTTGTGTTATATTGTTTTTAGTAAATAAGAGGTGCTGAACTTCATCAAATGGTCTTGGGTTGTATAATCTTTAGCTTTTCCTCTTTAATCTGTTCATATAGTGAATCACATCAATAGATTTATTAAGTTATCTTTGTATCCTTGAATAAATTATCCTTTGTCAACATATTAGTATATGGTTGTTACAAGCAACAAAACCAACTCATGCTAGTTAAGTAGAAAAGCAAGTTATTAAAAGCTATCAAGAAACTCCTGGAATCTCTGGAAAGTTAAAAGAATCAGTCTTGTAGGCTACATGGTCCAGAACAAAGTCTCACATTATTTTCAAGAACTGGTCCAGCAAAGACATACTGCAGAAACAACTGACCACTGACACCCTAACTTTTGTTACCTAAGGTGGACAGCAGACATGCCCTTTGGCCCCATCATTTTTGGATGTACTTGGATATAGATTCTACTGCCCAACAAACGGATTCTAAGCAGTCCCTACTTCTTCATGTCACTTGCGTCCAACCCAAAGTCTTCAGTGGTGGTATCTGATGGGCAAAGCTTAGGTCATGTCACCTCCTACTTAAACTTAAGGAGAAACTGGGAAAGAAAATACATGGCATGGGCAGCCTCTTTGATGGGAGATTAGGAATTCCCTGAACAACAGAAAGTTTGTCAGATACTGAGTAAGCCAGAAAGATGACTAATGTCCCTGATAGTTCTGATATATTATTGAAAATATAAGTTGCTGGATTCAATTAGATAACATTTTATTTAAAATTTTATGATTATATTTAAAAATGAAATTATAATATTCTATTTTTGAGCTATCTTTATTTTTGATATGAAGCTATGCTATTCTTATAGAGTAATATGGAAAGATTTGCATGCCTTCTATGCTCTGAAAGAATTTGCATTACATAGTAATTACCTGCCCTTTATATCTTTAGTAAAACTTATAAAACCATCTGGGACCAGAGCCTATTTTTGGGCGAGAGCTTGGACAACACTTGCAATTATTTTTATAATTATTGTTATATTTATGCTTTTTTTCTCCTATTTGGTTCAATCTGATAATGTATATTATATATAACATAATATATAATATAACTTATATAATTTCATCTGTATTTTCAAGTTAATCAGTATTAGAAAGTTTAGTATTCTTTTAGACTTTAAACAATGTCCTCTATAGATGTATCTTTTCTTATTATGCATAGTGTTTATTTTTCTTCTTTTATTCTTAGAAAAAGATTCAAAGCTGTTACCCATTTTATGGGACTTTGTAGATTGTGATCATTTGATTTTATTGGCCAATTTTAATCCTTTATGTTTTTTATTCCATTCTTTTAAATTTAATCTTTTATAAATTCCTTTTTTTTCTTTCTCTTGAGGTATTTTATTGTTTTTCTACCTTATTGATCTGAGCTATTAACTTATTTACTTTATTTTTTCTTAAAATTATAAACTATATCAAGCAAAGAGGGGAGTGTAGAGATGGATATGTTTATATTCTCCATACAACTTGGACAACTTGGACTTTTACTATCTTCCCTTTTGGAAGCAGGACTAGCTCTGAGAAAACACAAGGAAACTGCCTGAAGTTCCTACTCACTTCTTTGTGACTTAAATCATAGTATTGAAGTAAATTGCCAGAACTTCTTAAGGTATTCACCATTTATTTATTTAGTCAAGAAAAATGTATTAAAATGTTTATGTTAAGCACCGTGCTACCTTCTGGTATATTGGTGAATTGAATAGATATAGTCCCTGACCACAAAGGGATTTCCTGTGTAAGCCTTTAATTTGTTTGGGTGCATCAGTTTTATTTTTTAACCTGTTCTTTCTAATTGAAGTTTTTACTTTCTACTTTACTGTTTTACCTATTAAAGATCTGAAACATGTCATTTGTCTTCTTCTTAAAGGTCAAAAATGTCCTCTGTCTTTAGTGTCCTTTCAGAGAGGGACCCATTGAGTAGGACCTAGTTAATAGCAGTAAGACAGAGCCAGCTGGGAAGGCCCAGAATGTGAGCTATCCTTGCCCCCTGCCACCAGATCGACACCGGAGGGCGGATGCATGTTGGGGTGCTGAGACTCTTATCTAGTGGGTAAAATACAGCCCTAAGAACAATAGCAAACACTTTCATAGCACTTAAAATGTTCCATGTTGTATAACATCCTACTTGCATTAGCTTGTTTACGCCACACCCCCATGAGGTAGATACTAGGTAGTATCTTAATTTCTGTTTTAATTCAGGAACCAACCAGATTCAAATAACATGGGATGTTCTCTTATTAACCTCATTTTAGAGAGAAGAAGCCTGAAGCATGCAGAGGTTAATAACTTGTTCAAGATCACATGGTTGGAGATTTCATTGTTCAAATTCATGTAGTCTGGCTCTAGAATCTGTGCTTTTAGCCACTGCACTGTACAGACTCTACTTCCTTCCTTCTCCAAATGCATAATCAAAATAAGACTCCTAGTGCCAATGTAGATCTGAATATTTTTACTAGAAAATGTCAAGATCCAAGACAATCTTCTATTGGTTAAACGAGGGCCTGATTATAGTGCCAGATGCAGAGGGAGAATCTGTGTAGGGATGAGAACCAGACAGGACTGACAAAGCACACTCTGTATATTTCTTTCACTACATTTGGCTGTGTTCTATTAAAAGTATTTGCTCATGTATCCTTCTGTCCTGTCAGAACCCTAACTTATGTAGTCTTGTGATACACATAAAGTCCCATGCTTCTGTCTCCTCATGGTCTTCTCCCATCTGATTTGGATGTGCTTCCTTGGGAATGACCCCTTCTTCCCTCCAGAAGCTTATATAAAATCCAATATTATAAATATAAAGCTTCTTAAAATCCCCAGACAAGCACTGTGTTGATTTTTCCCCATTTGTTTTCATGTTGACATGGTATCTCTGTATTGTAGAGAGATGAAGAATATTGATAAGCATCTTATAGCATGGTAGAGACTGACATAGCTGACATTCACTTTTTTTTAAAATATAATTTATTGTCAAGTTGGCTAACATACAGTGCATACAGTGTGCTTTTGGTTTTGAGGGTAGATTCCTGTGATTCATTGCTTACATACAACACCCAGTGCTCATTCCAACAAGTGCCCTCCTCAATGCCCATCACCCATTTCCCCCTTCCCCCCCCCCCCCCCCATCAGCCCTCAGTTCTCTGTATTTAATAGTCTCTTATGGTTTGCCTCCCTCTCTCTTGGTTTGTAACTATTTTTCCCCTTCTCTTCCCCCATGGTCTTCTGTTAAGTTTCTCAAGATCCACATATCAGTGAAAACATATGATATCTGTCTTTCTTTGACTTATTTCACTTAGCATAATACTCTCCAGTTCCACCCACATTGCTGCAAATGGCAGGATTTCATTCTTTCTTTCTCATTGCCAAGTAATATCTCATTGTATATATAAACCATATCTTCTTTATCCATTCATCAGTTGATGGACATTTAGGCTCTTTCCATAATTTGGCTATTGTTGAAATTGCTGCTATAAACATTGGGGTACAAGTGCCACTATGCATCAGCACTCCTGTATCCCTTGGGTAAATTCCTAGCAGTGCTATTGTTGGGTCATGGGGTAGATCTATTTTTAATTTTTTGAGGAACCTCCACACTGTTTTCCAGAGCAAATGCACCAGTTTGCATTCCCACCAACAGTGCAAGAGGGTTCCCATTTCTCCACATCCTCGCCACTCTCTATTGTTTCCTGAGTTGTTAATTTTAGCCACTCTGACCTTTGTGAGGTGGTATCTCAGTGTGGTTTTGATTTGTATTTCCCTGATGGTAAGTGATGTTGAGCATCGTTTCATGTCTGTTGGGCATCTGGATGTCTTCTTTGGAAAAGTGTCTATTCATGTCTTCTGCCCATTTCTTCACTGGATTATTTGTTTTTCGGGTGTGGAGTTTGGTAAGTTCTTGATAGATTTTGGATACTAACCTTTTATCTGATATATTATTTGCAGATATCTTTCCCATTCCATCGGCTGCCTTTTGGTTTTGTTGATTGTTTCCTTTGCTGTGCAGGAGCTATTTATCTTGATGAGGTCCCAATAGTTCATTTTTGCTTTTAATTCCCTTGCCTTTGGAGACATGTCAAGCAAGAAATTGCTGCGGCTGAGGTCAAAGAGGTTGTTGCCTGCTCTCTCCTCTAAGGTTTTGATGGTTTCCTATCTCATATTTAGGTCTTTCATCCATTTTGGGTTTATTTTTGTGTGTGGTGTAAGAAAGTGGTCTAGTTTCATTCTTCTGCATGTTGCTGTCCAGTTCTCCCAGCAACATTTGCTAAAGAGACTGTCTTTTTTCCATTGAATACTCTTTCTTGCTTTGTCAAAGATTAGTTGGCCATACTTTTGTGGGTTCAATTCCAGGTTGTCTGTTCTATTCCATTGGTGTATGTGTCTGTTTTTGTGCCAATACCATACTGTCTTGATGATTACAGCTTTGTAGTGGAGGCTAACGTCTGTGATTGTGATGCCTCCCACTTTGTTTTTCTTTTTTCAATATTACTTTGGCTATTCAGGGTCTTTTATGGTTCCATACAAATGTTAGGATTGTTTGTTCTAGTTTTGAGAAGAATGCTGGTGCAATTTTGATTGGGATTGTATTGAATGTGTACATTGCTTTGGGTGGTATTGACATTTTAACAGTATTTATTCTTCCAATCCATGAGCATGGAATGTTTTTCCATTTCTTTGTGTCTTCTTCAATTTTATTCATAAGTTTTCTATAGTTTACAGCATACAGATCTTTTACATCTTTGGCTATGTTTATTCCAGGTATTTTATGGTTCTTGGTGCAATTGTAAATGGGATCAATTTCTTGATTTCTCTTTCTCTTGTTTTATTATTGGTGTATAGAAATGCAACCAATTTCTGTACATTGATTTTGTATCCTGTGACTTTGCTGAATTCATGTGTCAGTTCTAGCAGCTTTTTTGGTGGAGTCTTTCTGGTTTTCCATGTAAAGTATCTGTAGTCTTAACTTAGTTACTTCAATATACATTATCCCCTTACTGCTTAGTAGTAAAACTGCTAATTTATAGCTGAGCACATGACTGTCCAGAATCAAGACTAAATTTCCCAGCCTCTCTTGCAGTTAGGTATGGCTATATGACTATATTCTAGTCAATGAGATATAAGTGGAAGCATTATGTGCAGCCTTCAGGAAGTATCCTCAAAGAGAAGGAATATGTCCTTCCTTATACTTCTTCCTTCCTGTTAACTGGAATGCAGATAGTTGAAGCTTGAGTGGCCATTGTGGGTCCATGTCTTAAGTATGATAAACTAACAGGACGGGAGGAGATGGGCAATCATGAAAACACCATTTAGCCCTGAATAGTTGTTTATTTTAACCTCCAGTCTTTATGAGAGAAAAAATAATTGGGATGCCTGGGTGACTCAGTCATTAGAGCTTCCCACTGTTGATATTAGTTCAGGTCATGATCTCGCTGTTATGAGATGGAGAGTTGCATATGGCTCTGTGCACACTGAGCCTGGAGCCTGCTTAGGATTCTCTCTCTCCCTCTGTCCTTTCCCCACTCAGGTGCATGCGTGCATGCTCCCTCTCTCAAAATAAGTCAATAATAAACATATTAAATTCTAACAAGTTTAAGTCACTGTTATTTTAAATTTATATTTCTCATAGCTAAACCTAACTAATCCTAACTAATACAGTTGTAAGTTAAATCTAGTCTCTACCCCTATCCTGGTGGCAGTACCTGCCCATATATTTGCTTTCATTCCCCTTTGTCAACAACCATTATATCTTTTTATGAAACTTCTAATAGACTTTAACTACAGTCCGTTTACCTGCCCTCAAAGCCTCAGAATGGTCATGCCCTGGATTTTGCTGATGTCTTAGAAAGTATAAGGGGATTTTTGAATAGGATAGTAAGGTTTTCTGATTATTAAAGATTTGTTGTTGTTGTCTTGTGACTGGTGGATAGTCTATTTGGAGAAGGAAGAGGTAAGGAGGTGGGGCATCTTTGTCACTTCTTATCTTTTGGATTATTATTTTTTTGTGTGGTCATAGGTTATGTGAAATTGGTATCTTGAGAGTAAGATGATAGCCATGCCCTATCCTTCAGTCTTAATGAGTTTTCTGGTTCATGATCCCTTGATGTCTAGCTTGTGGACCATCTTCTGAGTCTCTAGTATTGTCCAGAATTTTGATCTCTTAGATTTCTTATTTCCTGTTTTATCTGGTTTCTTCTACAGCAGAGGTCCTGAACCTGGGATTCATGGATCCTTAAGGAATTGGCTGGGGATGGGGGGAGCCTGTGAAAACTTCTTGCATTATACGTGGACTTTTATGGATAAGTGCATAGGTGGATTTCTCTTTTTTTTCTAGGCAGAGCCTGCATTTCACTAAATTCTAAAGGGAATTTCTAACTCTGAAAGCCTAAAGATTTTCCATATGTTAAAACTTGACTGAGTCAAATACTTAGTTGCAAACATGGGACATATTATTTGGCATCATAGAGCCTTCCTTTACTGAATTGCTTTTTAAAACAAAAAAATTATTGAAATATATTTGGCATATAACATAATGTTTCAGGTGTTCAACATAATGATTTGATATTTGTATATATTGCAAACTAATCACCATAAGAAATCTACTTACTATCCATCACCACACATTTACAATTATTTTTCTTGTGATGGGAACTTTCAAGATCTACTCTCTTAGAAACTTTGAAATATGTAATTCAGTATTATTAACTGTAGTCTCCAAGTTTTACATCACATCCCCAGTACTTATATATTGTATAACTGGAAATTTGTACCTTTTGACCACCTTCACCCTAACTACCTCTGGCAACCACCAATCTGATTTCTCTAGGAGTTCAGTTTTTTGGTTTGGTTATGCTCTTGTATTGTTTTAGACTCCACATATAAGTGAGGTCATATGATGTTTGTCTTGCTCTGACTTATTTTTCTCAGCATAATGCCTTCAAGGTCCTTTCATGCTATCTCAAATGGCAAGATATCCTTTTTTTTAATGTATGACTAATATTCCATTTTATGTATACACCACATCTTCTTTATCCATTCATTCATCAAGGGTCACTTAGATTGCTATTGTAAATAGGAACATGCAGACACATGGCTATTGTAAATAATACTGCAACAAACATGGAGTGACATAAACTTTTCAAGTTAGTGTTTTTAGTTTTTTTGGGAAAATGCCCAGAAGTGGAATTGATGGATCATATGGTAGTTTAATTTTTAATTTTTTCAAGAACCTTCATGATGTTTTTCATAGTGGCTACACCAATGTACCTTTCCACCAACAATGCATAAGGATTTCTTTTTCTCCACATCCTTGCCAACACTTGTTATTTCTTATCTTTGATAATAGCCATCCTAACAAGTGTGAGATGATCTCTCTTCATGATTTTGATTGGCATTTCCCTGATAATTAGTGATGTTGAACACCTTTCCTTGGACCCATTGGCCATCTATATGTTCCTTTGGAAAGATGACTTTTTAGATTTTCTGCCCGTTGTTGTTTTTTTTTTTTTTTTTTTTTTTAAAGATTTTACTTTTAAGTAATCTCTGCATCCAATATGGGACTCAAACTCACACATCTGAAGTGAAGAGTCACATATTTAACCAACTGAGCCAGTCAACTACCCATTTTAAATTGAATTGTTTTTTTTCTTTTGAATTATGTGAGTTCTTTGTATTATGGATATTAACCTCTTATCAGATTTATGATTTGAAAATATTCTCTTGCATTTGGTGGGTTGCCTTTTCATTTTGTTGATAATATTCTTTGCTGTGCAGAAGCTTTTTAGTTTGATATAGTGCCACTTGCTTATTTTCACTTTTGTTGCCTTTGCTTTTGCTTTAAAATCTGGAAAATCATCAACAAGACCCATGTCTAGGAGCTTTCCTCCTATGTTTTCTTCTAGGAATTTTATGGTTTCAGGTACTACATGCAAATCTGTTTTTAATAATTTTTGTGTATGGTGAAAGAAAGTGGTCCAGTTTCATTCTTTTGTATGAACCTGTCCACTTTTCTCAACACCATTTTTTAAAGAGACTATTCTTTCCCCAATGTATATTCTTGACTCCTTTATCATAAATCAAGTGACCATATATTCATGGTCTTACTTCTGGGTTTTCTATTCTGTTCCATTGATCTTTATGGTTTTTTAAAAACGTTTTTAAATGTTTACTTATTTATTTTGAGAGTTAGGGCATGACAGGGGAGAGGCAGAGAGGGAAAAAGAGAATCCCAAGCAGGCTCACACTGTCAGTGCAGAGCACAATGTGTGGCTCAAATTCACAAACTGTGAAATCATGATCTGAGCTGAAATCAGGAGTTGGATGCTTAATTAACTGAGCCACCCAGGCACCCCTAGGTGTCTGTTTTTAATGCGAATATTATACTGTATTGATTACTATAGCTTTGCAATATAGTTTCTGTTTTTATTCAAATTCTAGTTAGTTAGCATTTGGTGTAATATTAGTTTCAGGTGTACAATATAGTGATTCAATATTTCCATGCATCACCCAGTGTGTACAACAAGTTCACTCCTTAATCCCTGTCACCTATTTAAACCACATCCCCACCCAGTTTTGTAATATTATTTGAAATCAGAAAATGTAATAGCTTTAGATTTGTTCTTCTTTCTTGAGATTGCTTTGTCCTGATGACTTCTGTAATTATCAAGTTTCTCTCTCTCTTTTTAAAATCTTTTTTAATATTTTAATTTATCTTTGAGTGAGTGAGAGAGAGAGAGAGAGAGAGAGAGAGAATGAATAAGTGGGTGAGGGGCAGAGAGAAAGGGAGACACAGAATCAGAAGCAGGTTCCAGGCTCTGAGCTCTCAGCACAGAGCCCTACATGGGGCTCGAACTTGTGAACTGTGAGATCATGACCTGAACTTAACTGACTGAGCCACCCACGTGCCCCAAGTTTCTTTTATTTTTACTGCACAAAATTCAACCACAATTTGTGGCCCATATCTAGTTTACCTATAATTATATCTTATTTGTCACAACCCAATTTTATAATATGTTAATTTTTAACCTCTTGTGTATATATTATTTTTGAAAAATATATGATAAAAATAATAACTGTAACTTGAAGAATTCATCATTAATTTTTTGTGACAGATTCTTATGTTGTGCTAAGGGTTGCAATAACCACCTATGCCCAACATTAAACATAACTTCCCCACCCATCTTTAGAAGTACTTAAAGCAATTGTGACCCAAGATGATATCAGTCTGTAAGTATTTGTGGTCTACATAACAGGTGGAGGATTGTGAAATTTAGGATTGAGGGAGATGATAGAAAAGAATTAGGGAAAGAGCCTGGGAAGATGACATCGATTTTGAAGGAGAAAGTGATTATTTCTTGTGAAACAGAAGATAAAAAGGATAGAAGTAGAGATAAAGATATTTTAATGTGGATAGAATGTGAGAAGGAATAGGCAAGTGATGGCTCAGTACTTTCAGTAAAGGGAGAAATAAGAGGGGAATTTTAAGTTATCTTCATGAAAAGGGAGGGATAAAGTTAGTTCTGATATGAAGGGCTCCAGTGGCGTGAGAGGAGTGAAAAAAAGACTAACAAAAAAAGTAGGTAAATAGGTCATTTCAACAGTTCAACAAATTTCTCTGAGTACTACTATGTTACGATACTGTGTAGGCACAGGGTCAGAGAAAATATAATCCCTTTCCTTGTGGTTGTCCCTCTAAATGGGAAAGCCACCACCAGGGCCCTGTTGAAAGGATGTGAACATGAAACATTAGCATAATCACACGATGATCTTCAGCAATGCTTGCTGGACTCTGCAGGACAGGAGGTGGATTGGGGGCTGTGAAGATTCAGATTTACTAACAACCTGATAAGAATATTCAAGGCACCGCTGGTGAACATGATGTCCACACTAGGAAAAGAGATACGTAATGTAAGGGAAAGCACTGCTCCTGTAGGGAGGGAGTACTGTGGGCATCAGGAAAGGCAGTGCCAACTTTAAGGGAGCCCTCAAGTGATCTTTCAGGTGATAAGAGGGCCTCCCAGTTAAGTCCTATTGGTGGGTCACTGAGACAGTGAGGAGGGACATGGATGAGTAAAAAGTGTTATAAAGATGTAATAAGGGCTTATGCATGTCATAATATGATTAAACAAATAGGAAGTATACAGGAGTTATGAGGAGTTGGATCCCCCCAAATCTAAGAAAGACCAAGTCATATTAGGTCCAGCTCATCCAGGAAAGTCTCGAAGTACAGGGATTCTGATCCTGAAATCACCTCCGTTTACCTTGGTTTATCTTTTTTGAGACACTTCGTTGCTTCTGAGAGGACTTGCTATGAAGATCCCTTTCCTTTTTTTAGCTCTTCTTTTCTTTGGCCTGTTATCTGCCTCAGGTAAGACTTTAGCAATAATTAGGGAAAAGCTAATACAAATGAGAAGGCTCAATGTAATGACACAACAACCATTCGCTGGTAATGGTACATGGTGGGTGCTCAAGAATGTTTTGAATGAATGAATCATTGTTTCTTTATGAATGACCCTGGAAACAGAAAAGAATTTGGAGAATTCCAGGGTTCCCTTTCTATGTCATACTAAATTTCACATCTCAGCTATGAAATAGAATCTTAGATTATTTCCAAGAAAAAGAATTTATAGATTTATCTGTTTTGCCAAATGATTTTACAAAATGATTTTGAAACCTTGAACTCAGGTCTTCTAACTCCCAGAACACCATGTACATTTTATTTCCACTGTCATGTTTCTCTACCTATTATGAGGAAAGTACAAATAGTATCCATTTTGTAGAGTTTTATTGTGAGACTTAACTGTGTTAATCTATGTTAAGAGCTTTTAAGAAGTACGTGACAAATAGTAAGTGCTCAAGGAACATTATTATCATCATCATGACAGTTTTTACCTCTTCTTTATTCCCTTTGGTAATTTTTTGCATTGAGTTCAGAATATCCTGCATCAAGACGAGCCCAGATAGAACTGTGCAGTTGTTTATCTTTAGAACTCCAGGTGCCCATGAAGTGATAAAGGGCTAATGGGGTTAAGAATGGAAAGGAAGGAATAGAGGAGAGAGAGAGAGAGAGAAAGAGAGAGAGAGAGAGAGAGAGAGAGAGAGAATATATATATACATACACATACACACACACACACACACACACACACACATATATATATATATATATTCATCAGGAAGATGAAAACATTAATGACGTGGAGGTGAGAAGAAGGAGGAAGATGGCACCAATGATGATGCTAGGGGGTTAGGCTGAGTCATTTAGAAAGTTTTGTTGCCATTAATAGAAATGCGACTGCAAGAAAATGAAGCTGGTTTGGGAATGAAGCCAGTTAATATGATTTTAGAAATGGTTGCTTTGAAGTGACAGTAAAACCTCCAAGTGGAAATAATCTACTAGACAGACAAGCGGAGATAGGAAACCAGGAGAAAGCTTGTGACTGAAGATAAACATTGTGGGATCTTCCACAGAAATATGACAGCTGAAGTTATGTGAATAGATTACTATGCTGAGGATAATTCTTTCCTTTCTCTTTCTCGCAGGCATGTTGTGCTCTGAGCACGGTGATGATAAGTGCTGTGTGTTAGTGGAGGACAAAGGCAACACAGAAAACTACCATTCTCTTTTCTTCTCTATTCCTTCTCTCTCCTTTTCACTCTTCTCTCCACCTTACTGTCTCTCAACAGATATTTTTTCCCATTCCTGAATATATAAGGTAGTTTACAAGTTGAATACAATATATTTTTTAAGCTAAATAATTAGTAAGAAGATTCAGACAAAGGAAAAGCAGTGGAGAAAAAAGTAATTTGGAATACTGATGGTATTGTGTTCCAAAATGATCCCTGGGTGAGTGAGGTAGCTGACAGTGGAGAATAGAGGAAGTCATTGATGTGGATTTCAGTTTGGAACATCCTGAGAAACTGCACCTACACATTATGTACCTGCTTGTCCTTACCTGCTTGGAATGGTAGAACATCCATCATGTCCTTCCAGCGTGGCATGATCTTCTAGAAAGTACAGTTCTGGTCCTTGTCCTAGGATCATCCAGTAATGCCAGCCTTATTTAATCCAAAGGAAGTTCAGTCAGTCTTTTACTCCAAGTCAGGAGTGACTGAATTCCCTGTCACTTCCTTCTAAAATGCGTTTTTTAAAAATCCTGATTAAAAGCTATTTTGTTCCCATGGGCCATTGCCGCTGATTCCACAAGTCTTCATATTCGCACTCTCTTCTAGAACTTTGTGAATATATCCACAAGTAAATATAGTCCCTGTTTTTGCTTATTTATCTTTCTGCTTAATTTTAGGAACTGAAGATGATTATATGGTCACTAGCTTCCTGGACTGTAAAAATCAAACACTGTGTAGTTCTCCAAATGAAAATGGAAACTGTTCTGATGTTAACAAGGAGGTTGGAATGTGTGTCTTGTGTTTTAGAAAAAATGCAAAGCAACCAACCATAAAGAAATAGAACATTAGGAAGACAGGACAATCAACACCCTTGTCTTATCAGAAAATAAAGTCTGTTTTCTCTCATCTCTCTTTTCTTCTCTAGTGACACATTTATTTCTTGACAGTTTAGACAAAAGTTTATTATCAAGGAATTACAATGAAAACCAACATTTCTTTTCGTCCAGACCAGTCAGAGAATACAGATGAAGAAAACAAAAAAAGACCTGTTCTTTCTGGGTTGGGGTGCGAGTTTGGGGGAGTGTGATGTGTGAGAGAAGATCTGAAGGGGCATTCCTGGTATGTGTGTGTAAGGTGTGGAAAGGGCAGGTGGAGTACAGGTTATCATGTTTTACTGCATATTGTGAATGGAGTCTTTGTTCTTTGTTTTGCAGATTTTGGTGAGGTCTTAATTTGCTTTTCAATAATTATTTTTGGCTCACAATCTTTGTAACAGGTTAGTGTTTGTATCATAACTTGTGGTTTCTTTTCCTGACCATAGAAGCCACATCCACAATCTGGGTCTGGTGAGACAAGAAAGGAGGCTTTGAGCCTGGGACTCCTTTCCTTCTGCTGGAGCCTTGGATGCCCATGCTTTCTGAAGTAACTATAATTCCCTGCACAGCATGGCTGTAGGAGGGCAAGGCTGTTCTCCCCAAGTACCTTGGTCCACCAAGATGCACGGATTCCTCTGTACAACTTCCCTCTGAAACTGCCCTCTTGGCTTTTTAGGAAAACCCAACTTGATGGAACATTTCTAATTTGGGTAGATCAGACTGCCTACCCATGCAGAAGTATTTGCATTTTAAATAGGTAGCTTAGTGGTAGTAGGTGAATTTCAGACTGTATAACCAAAAGGGAAGAATTTCAGGCAAATATGGGCCTTCCAATTAGGGCTCTGGCGGGAAACAAAAGTGACATTCAAAGAGGTTCCCAAAGGTATGAGTGGGCAAGGTGATCAGACAGGGCGGGGTCAGGGAAAGCAATGTGGGTAAGAAGCCTTTCATTGACAAGTCTCCCCTGAAGGGGTGGAGGGAGTTTCTAGCAAGGAAAAAAATAGAAAGTGGAACAACACAGCTTTGTCTTTTATTATTAATAGAATGGGGGCAGCAGTAAGGCTTATACCTGGCAATATTGGCATGGATGTGCTTCAAGTAAAGAGCTTTTGTTTGCGTGGTTTAGAATTCAGGTTGCGCCTGCAGAGCCTGCCCTTTGGGGTCTCCATGGCCTCCCAGAGGGGCGCTGTCCCCCACCCTGGTTTCTGCCCCTCCCCAGGTGAGCTGGTCCCTTTGTGATGCTGATGTAAGTGCCCAGGAGGGGCTCTTATGACTCCCTCGCACCCCCACTGCCACTTGCCTCGGGCAGATGTCCCCGTCAGATATGAGTCACCTGTTCCTGTCTAGCAGGCTCACTGGCAGTGGGTGAGGCAGTCCTTGCTCTGCCAGCATTGGGGCCCTGGTCAGCCAGCACACGCTCCTGACTAAGGTAACCCACGAAGACCGGACCCCAGGGGCTGCAGAGTCGAGGTCCCAGTGATGTGAGGGATGCAGGCTGGGCCAGCTAGGTGGTTCCAGTCCCCGAAAAGCCCTTCCTGCCCTGTAGATCATGGTTATAACCCTAGATGCTGTTTCCAATGTCATGTCTGCTTTAGAAATGGTACGTTAAAAACATGTAAAAATGTACTGTTCATGCTTTTTCACCTCCGTAAATGTATCATTTTCTGTTTCCTACTTGTTCTCCCACCCCCATCCCCACCCCTCCAAGTGTCCAGAGATGGTTGCACTAATTTTCCGAATGGCCTGCCAACCTCAGACTTGCTCTCAAATTCCTTCTTGATTGTCCGACCAGATGTGTGTGTGTGTGTGAGTTTGTGTGTGAGTGTGTGTGTGTGTGTGTGTGTGTGTGTGAGAGAGAGAGAGAGAGAGGAGAGAGAGAAGAGGGAGGGGGAGGGGGAGGGGATTCTACCGCTTATCTATTTCGTAGGGGGCAGGGAGCTGAATTTTATATGCCCAGATTCATGTGTTTACTGGTATGTATACTCAGAGAGGACTCCTGGGTATGTGCTGTACTTATGGTCTCTGGGAAATGAGTGCCAGAGAGTCCCATGAGCCTTGCTTTTGCTTTGGCAAGCCAGAGTGCACCAAGATCCCAGCTCCTCAGTCAGCAAGGCTGACAAATTAGAAAGGATGGGTCACTATTCTTGTGGCTGTTTTGTAAACTGCATACAGTTGTAAGTGGTACGCTGCTCACCAACCACCCCACCGTCACCCATAAAACAAACAGTAACAACAGCAAGCAATGGCAAAAACAGGTGGGGCACCTGTGTGGCTCGGTGGGTAAAACCTCTGACTCTTTTCCGCCCGCTCAGGTTATGATCTCACAGTTCAGTTTATGAGTTCAAGCCCCATGTTGGGCTAGGCACTGACAGTGCAGAGCCTGCTTGGGATTCTCTCTCTCTCCCTCTGCCTCTCTCCCTCTCTCTCAAAATAAATAAATAAACGTTAAAAAAAAACCCAGCCATGCAAAATGACAGTAATTCATATTTTTAATACTTAATGTGAGATAGGTAGTATTTACCACTTGTGTACCAATGAAGAAACTAAGGCAGCTGAGAGGTTGAAGAATCTTCCTGGGATCATGTGGGTTTTGAGGGGTGATGTCAGTATTCAAATCCAAGCAGAAGTCTGTACCCACTCCCCAAAGAAAGCAACTAGAAGCAAATGTGTAACTTGAACGTAGAAACTTGAAGCAACATATAGTGACTAGAACAAGTTCAAAACAGGCCAAGCCAATCACCTTGATTCAGTGGAGATTGGAGGGTCTCAGTTTCTACACAAAGAGTTATATTGACCTTTTAAGTAGAGTAGTAGGGAGCTGGCGACAGTAACAGGATCCACAGGTAACAGAGGAAGAACCAGTTTTAAAACGTGGTCCATGTAAAACATTCTTTTCAGTCTATACTATCCCAAAAGGACTCAATTAAAAATATAAATACAAGAGGCTGCAATCTCCTTTAAGAAAAATAATTTATGTACTACAACCAGAAAGATGTCAATTGGAATAAACCCTGATCTAGTCACATTAAGATTAGACAGCGAACCCTGAAGGCTTTGAAGTTAATCACAGTATATTCAGGAGTGTGATGCATTAATCTTGGGGTAACCAGAAAATCGAGTACGCATCAGTAAATTTATATGTGAATTTATACTGATTGATTGGCAAAGAAATATCTTAGGCTTTGCTTACACATTTTCTAAGCAGTATTAAAAGCATTTAATAAGATGATTGTGAAGTTCCAAGCTAAATTTGGACACACCAGTCTTGAGTTTCCATCCCGCTGAGCAGCATGCTGGTAGTGGCTGCTGGAGGACAGATTCTTAGAGGTGCTCTGCCTGAACCAACCAGCTGAGCAGCCTTGGGACCTTAACATAGCTGGGAAAGCAGATACCGGAACCTGCACTTAAAAGAAACTGGGAAAAACAAATAGCATGTTTTGATTTCAATTTAATTCAGCAGGTTTGTTGGGTATTTATGATGTTTGCTACATAGTCCCAGTTTAAATACATTTCTGCATTTGGGAGTCTCTTGGATGCATTTATGTAGCAACACCATTTAGGCTTCATAACGTGAATTATTCCAAACAGTTGCCTGAGACAGGGGATGACATTTTTATCAACCAAGTTGACCAAGATCGTAGTGCTGGTGAGGGGAGAGGAAAGTCGGTATATCTGAAAAGCTGTCAGTCTGAATCAAGAGGCTTCAAATGCTCTTTAACTTAATAATCCCACTTCTAGTTTTATACAGGGAATAAATAGAAGTATGGCCGGAGATTGGGTTAGAAGTGTATTTATTGCAGCTTTTTACACTTCAGTTGCTCTCTTGTCATGGCTGAGTTGTCTGAGTTCATCATTCTTCCCATTCTCCTCTTTCCCAAGTCCCCTTCACCTTGCCCATAATTTCTATTACCTTCTCTTTGTAGAAGCCTGCAAATTTCCTTCTCTTCTCACAGAGCAGCCACTGACTGACATGTTTACTTGGGTGTCTCAAAGACATTTCAAATTCAGTAGCCCAAATGGTATTCATGTTTTTCTACTTGGTGCTCTTCCAGTTTTCCTATGGGGAAATCATGTCATTACTAAAGAGACTTCAGTGACTTTTCATTGCTCTTAAAATAAGGCTCTCCTATGTAATTATAAGGATGAAAATAAAATTCTAAAAATTAATATGTCCAAGCCAATAAACTCCCCCTTTCCTTCCAATTTTAGGAAGGACTGGACATTCTAAACCAAGTAGAAATATACCAGATATCCAACCCTGACATTCCTTAGGTTCAGCTGGTAATTTCTGACTATCTTGTCAAAGAGTCTTTCTTAGGGGTAGTAATAAGATGGTCTTTGAAAATAGAATTGAATTTCTGGAATGAAAAGTACAAAGTATATATTATGATTTTCATTATTGAGTTTTGTTGATTATTATTATCCTAACTATCTTAAGAACTATATCCTAAGAACTAAGAGCTGTTATGGGTACAAAATAGGGTTTTTTGGTTTGTAATTCAGAAAAACCAGTGAGACTGGATCACAAACAGATGTGTTATTTGTAGGCCTTCCTTAAATGATTTATGCAGCATCATTCTATTGGGTTCACCTTTACAAAGAATAAAACAAAACAGAATTCAAAGTCATAGACAGAAAGCCAAACCTATCCACCCGGCTCAAGGAGTGTACAATGGAATGAGAGTGATAAGCATACAAACTCTGTAGCGTTGAGAGCACTGTTCTCCAGGGCAGGGTTTCTCATGCGAGGTTGCATGTTACACTGTTCTGGGGAGCTTATAAAAGTTTGAATACCCTGGCTGTACATTGGAATCTCTGGGGCTATGACCCAGGATGAGCACTTTTGAAAGCTCACAGACAATTTCTTCGAGGAGTCAGGTTGGAGAATTAAGTATGAATGTATCACCTTGTTAATGAATTTCATTCTTTTAAACCTTGAAAAAAGCTTTTTAAATATGAGTCTGAATTTAAAACAAATGCAAATTTTAATGTGGGGATTACAGAGGCAGATTTAGAGTTCTTTTAATACTGTTTCACTGTCTGACAAAGGGGAGAGTTAGGAACCAAGATGGTGTGACTTTTAGGCAAGAAAGCAAAGTGCAAAATGATTCTTAGTTCATTGTAATACTTCAAAACTCCATCTCTTAGGGGAAAAGAAAGAAACATCTGAGCACACAAACTTGTTTCATGGTTGTTTCTGGAAACGTGCTCACCGGCATCCTCATAACTCAAGTGTGAAAAGAAATCACATCAAGTCCTGTTGTATTTCTTGTGTTGGCACTCCCAGTGTTGATTTTAGAAGCACTCACCTTTTTGAGGGCCTCCGGATGATTTTCATTCATTCACATGTTCAGGTCAGAATAACTCTTCTGATTAACTTATTTTCTTCCTCCTGAAGATACTAAATTTTTTTTTTCAACGTTTTTTATTTATTTTTGGGACAGAGAGAGACACAGCGTGAACGGGCGAGGGGCAGAGAGAGAGGGAGACACAGAATCGGAAACAGGCTCCAGGCTCCGAGCCATCAGCCCAGAGCCTGACGCGGGGCTCGAACTCACGGACCGCGAGATCGTGACCTGGCTGAAGTCGGACGCTTAACCGACTGCGCCACCCAGGCGCCCCTGAAGATACTAAAGAGATAGAACAAAAACTACACCAAGTGCTTGAATGTATATTTTAAGAACTGTTTCTGAGTATCTTCTATGACGAAACCCTCCATTTTGCCAACCAGAACTTGCTTAGGATCTTAGTGGTATTGCTCCTCAGAAAGCCACCCTCCTTGTTCAGAGCTCAATAGCAGAGATGGGGTTTTTCGACTTCTGAGATATGATTAATATTCAAAAGCTCATTGGAATAGATCATAAAAAAGCAAAGATCAGTCCCAAGGCATTTTCCAGTTAAAGTTCTCCCAGTCCTCTGAACCATCTTAACTTCACCTAACCATCTTAACAAATCATCTTCTAAGTCATTAATTACTAAAAATTAACTGGAGATTTTGAATTCCTCTTTTCTACTAATTACTGTAAATTTTGTTGATCTCATTGTGTTTTTAGGGAAGAATAACAAACCCATCTAAATTTATTAGGCAGTACATATTTAGAGGATATCTTTAAAGTGTACTGAAGTTGTGCTTTCAATCAAAGATTGAAAGAGATTCAATATGCTTTACAAATAATTGGTTTCCAAGTATTGTTCCAAGTGTGTTGGTGGCAATGATATCTTATGGAAATATTATAAAACAATAAAAATGGTAAGTGTCATGCTTAAATAGAAAAGATTATTTGCAAAGATTATTTTGGACACTATTACCAAAACCATCTTGGGCCTAACCACCACATGAAGAAACACTGCTTGTTGAATTGCCGGTCAGATTTAAATCTGGATTTCTGTTCCTAACAGTGATAAGGGATATTTTTCAGAGATCATGATTGCTTTTCATGATACCTAAAAAGGCTAAGCAGTCAGATTTCCGTACATTTTTTTATGCCTTGTTTCTAAATTTATCATGAATTTTCCTAACCATTTTCTGAATCAGTTTGTGTTTTTAGTTTAGACTACAAGTTCACTGTGGGCAATTAAAATGCACAAAGAATACCTTCTTCACATATCAGCATTTTCTCAAGATTCATATGACCTCTAAACACATAATCCATGATTTAATGAATTACTATAAAATTTTCTATTTTTATCAAAGTAATATTTGGATATAGTGTTTAAGTAAAATACTACTATAAGATTTTTAAAGAACAAAGAGTAGCCTTTAGATATATCTCATCCCTACCCTGATTCCTGTTTCTAGTCTTTCTATTTAATGATTTCTCCTGGAATTTACCTGTATATTTCTCAATAACATGCTTATATCACTATTTTTTTATGTTTCTTTTATAAACATTAGATATTGGCTTTCTACCCTGGGAGATGATGATTTAGCTCTCTTAAATCATCTCTTTCAGACACAGGCAACCTCTGTGTCTCTGTCTCTCTCTCTCTCACATACTCAGTCTCCCAGCTGCATGTACTCTGCATGTAATGCCCCGTCTCAGTCCTCCCGATGTAATTATTTCACAGTTTTTGGTTAAGTCCCTATTTAGTATTTGCATCATTAGGACACAGTTATCATTCACAGATGTCCCACGCATAGTGTACGATTATTACATTTCCTTTCTTGTAGGGCTTGTTGTTTCTCCTGGCATTAATATACTTCAGTGTTTTTGTTTGCTTGGTTAGCTATTTTTTTTTTACTGAACTTAGTATATGGCAGACACTGTGCTAAACACTTTGCAATACAGCAGAATTTTATCTCTTGCACGTCTCCTGTGAGGTAGGTATTTTTATCATCCCCATCTTACAAATGAGGAAACTGAGTCATAGAGAGGTGGAATAACTTGTTCACCTTGAAATGTGAACACAGGCATCCTGACCCCCTTAACCACAGCAGAATTACAGAAAGGTGGCCAAAGCTTTCTAGTAGAGGCTTGAGATAAGAATAGTGTTATCAGTGAAAATGAGAGAAGTGGGGACATGATTCAGACTGAATTTTTCTTGGCAAATGGAGAAGAAAATATTACACTGATGTACGTCAGGATATAAAGATATCTGTCCTCTGGACATTTAGACATATGTGATTGGGGTAGAAACCTGTGCTGTGCATAGGGATTGGAGAATCCTTAACAGGAAAAAGGTAGGTTAATAGATAAGAAAGTATAATTTTTTCCACGCAAGCGCACATGCAGAAAGAAGAGTAGAGAAAATGGAGTTGAACTTTATGGTAAATACACAGTTAAAGATGGGAGAAAAGAAGAGAAACCAAAAATCAACAACAGTCATAAAGGTGGGAGGAGAATCAGAGGAAGGCTAAGACCCACTTGCCCAAAAGACGAACACAAAATAAAGATGGTTAAGTATTTCAGAGAAATGGAAGAGAGTGATGAATGAGGAAAAACAGATTCGGGAAGTAGGTGGTAATTGATGACCTCCACAAACTATTATAAATATTAGGTATAAATATCAGTAAATATTCCTACACTTCATTTTGTATTATTTGTTTTTAAATTTTATTTTGTTTCATTTCTGCTATATTTTTGTTTGTTTTGGGTAGACAGAAAGAGTGAATTGTTGCTTTCTGGGCCAAGCCCCCAAAATCTTGCCCAGAACTTCTGTACCAGCAAAGTCAGAGAACCAAAGAATGTCAACAATGAGAAGGATCTCAGGAGTTTATCCTGGCTCATTTCACCTTATCTGGGAGGGCTGGGGAGGAAATTGAGGCACAGAGTGTTTGAGTGACTCCCAGCAGGGAGGCTCCAAGTTGGGCCTGGAGGTTTGAGTTGAATATAGGTCTCTATTTTTTGTCTCACTGTGGGTTTGGAACAACAGATAGAGTCAGCTAAAAGCATTACACTGTCTTCTGACTTCCATAGACTCCATAGACTTCCATAGACTCCATAGACTTCCATAGACTCCATAGACTCCATAGACTTCCATAGACTTGTTGCACAAGCACCACATCATGGAGTGAGACCAAATGAAGAGGTTTGTTTGTTTTTAATCCTCCATGAATACAATGAGCTGTGCCTGGTTTGTTTGGTTCAGTGCTTTGGGTGTTTCAATGCCTCTGTTAGATACAATAAGCATATTTAGAATCAGTAGTGTCAGAAAGAAATACATCTTCCTTCTGGAAATGGAGATCTATTTAAAGACTTTAAAATTGTGACACATAACTTGTAGCATTGAACAATATTGAAAATAACAGTGGTTGAGATTTTAAGAATGAGTTTTTGTATAATTTGGGGTGGTGTAGCCCATTACCATAAACACCCGTTGCTGGAGGTAGCCTTGTGATTTTTCTACCTGTACTGCTCCTGTAGGAAGTGTGTGTCACTGTTTCAAGAAGGAACTGTAAGCTAGTTTGTAATACAAAAGAATGTGACTGCAATTTCCTGCTACTGAGCTCCTGGACTAGCGAGGCTGGGGCTGCAGTGTGCAGGGGTCTGTGTAAGTGTGATCACAGAACTGCAAGCTTGCTTCAGCTTGTGTGTCTTTGGACTGGTCTGTTCTCAGTGGCATTGGAGAGACTGATGCAACTTAAACCTGATGTCATGGATGACATTAGAAAAGGGTCAGAAAGAATATCTGGGTTTTTAAATGTTTATCTTAGTGTGTGTGTGTGTGTGTGTGTGTGTGTGTGTGTGTGAGAGAGAGAGAGAGAGAGAGAGAGATTGAGAGAGAGAGAGAGAGAGAGTAGAGGAAGGGCAGAGAGAGGAGACAGAATCCCAAGCAGGCTCTGAGCTGTCATCACATAGCCCGACTTGGGACTTGATCTCACAAACTTCAAGATTATGACGCGAGCCGAAATCAAGAGTCAGTCGCTTAACCAAGGTAGAGACCCAGGCGCCCCAAAAAATATGTTTTGTAGTTGAAACTAAGCCTAAAGTTTGCTACTTAAGCACACACACACACACACACACACACACTGAAACAATACCAAATCCAAAAAAACCTTAAGTACTTTGACACCATTTTTATCTTTCTGTTCTATGTGAGACATTTTCATCTGGCAGTCGCTTTCTAAAACCTGAATTTCCACAAGAAAGCCATACAGCAATTAAATGCTGCAAAATTGCCTCCATACCAAAGGTAAACCTGGGGGGCTATTGCTTAGAATTTTCAAAAACGTGCACACTGTAGCACTCTAATGTGCTGGTTTTTATCACAACACATTTATTTGAAGGTGACTGACAGCCAATATGTTTGCAGCAGCCATACAGGACATCATGTAAAATACATGAAATACTCTAGGCCAGAAACAATGCACTGCTTGGTTCGCATCAGGCAGTACGATAAACCATTTTTCTGAATATTTTATGCTGCCTCATGTTTTTTTGTTAAGTAAATATTTTTCAGCTTGTAGAGGGCATATGCACTGTGTGTTGAGAATTTGGAAAATGAAGAAAGGTACAAATCCTACCAACCATAGCATCATCTGTGTTTCCTAAAGTGATGACATCACTCTCAAATATGTAAATGAGAGACTTTTGTTAAGAACAGAATTTTTCTTTTGTTTTACATCAGATATGTGTCTAATATCATAAGCTTAAGGAGAAATTAGCCCTTTTCACTGTTCTCCACTGTCATTTTACTTACATTGATATTATTACTACTAATAATAAACTCTTTTGCTAAGCCCTTAGCATCTGTCAGGCAAAGTGCTAAACACTGCATATGAATTATCTCCCTTGGTCCTCACGAGAAACCTAGGAGACTGGCACTACTGGTTAATGGAAGCACAGAGTGAGAAATAAAATGCCTAAGGGCACACAGCTGGTAGTGAGGGAACTAGGATTCAAATTGACTCCTCTGAAATCCTTATACTACCTTAAGGTGAAAGGAGCAGAGGGAGGGAACTAACTGCTTTACTGAGTTTCTCCATTATGTAAGGCACTGTGCTGTTACTTTCCCTGTGGATCCCATTCCGTCCTCACAGCCTCAGAAGGCAAATAATATTATTGTCATTTACAAATGTGGAAACTAAGGCTTAGGGGGATTAAATACTTTATTAGAAGTCACACAGCTGATCAGTGATGGAGCTAGGATATGACTCCGCTTTCTGTTTCCAAAGCTGTTATTTCTAGCCAGCCACACAAGAAAACTATTTTCATGGTTCTTCTTCCCACATGAAGTTTGAAGACAAAAACTGTTGACTTGTTTAATAAACTCATACACGATAACACACAAACTGGATTTGAAGACTCTCTAGCCCCACAGATTCATGCTGACTCAGACTTTGATGTCCAGCTTGGAGCATTCCACCAGATTCAGCATCAGGCCCAAAGATTTTATTGAATGCACAGTCTAATGTCTTGGTATTTTAATGTTTAATCTCAATTTTATATGAACTGGGAAGAATAGATTGGACACTCCAGCCTAGAATAGCATCTTTAAACTGTGTAGGAGGAATTCAAGCATATTGCTGAGGTTTTCGCAGTCCAAAATGTTCTCTCATTTATGAATTAAATAGCAAATGAAAAATAAACAAGTTTGTCATATTATGTAGATTATATTTTTGTCTATTAAATAATTTTTTAAGGAAACTATAAATAGTAGAGGAAAGTGATAGGAGAAACCTGGGTTAAGAGTGGTATCACAGTTTCTCCATTCAGCAGGTATCTATTGAATATACTTTTCTAGGTGCTGGAGATACAGCAGTGAGAAAAATAAAATCCCTGTGCTCAAGATTACTTTCTAGTGGCATAATACAGACAGTAAGCATGAGACAAATTGATGTTGGTGGTTACTAGTAATCATAAAATGCAATTTAAAAGGCAAAATAAGTTGTTTTCCACTCAGATTAAAGAAAAGGATTGAGAAGGTATAATAAAAATGGTGGGGTTTTGTGGTTTTTTTGCTTTTTTTTAATAGAGAGAGTACAAGTGGGGGAAGAGCAGAGAGAGAGGGAGAGAGAAAATCCTTAGTAGGCTCGGCTCTGTGAGTGCTGAGCCTGACGCAGGGCTTGATCTCACAAGTCATGAGATCATGACCTGAGCCAAGACCAAGAGTCAGATGCTTAACCCACTGAGCCACCCAGGCACCCTGAAAATGGTACTCCTATACTGTGCAAGTGGGATGATGAATAATGCCACCTTCTTAAGGAACAATGTGGCAGTAAAAATCAAGACCCATAAAAAGATGCATACTTTTATGCATTTTAACTAGCAAGCCAATTTATTGAATTTACCTTACAAAGCTAAACTAAAATAAGGGGGAAAATCTTGTTGAGGAAGATGTTCATTGCAGTATTCTCTATAATGACAAACATACTGGAAGAAAAAAATACCCAGCAATAATATCATGCTAGGTAAATTAGGGTAGACCTACTTGTTAGAAGATTGTGTGACTAGTGGAAATGATAGGGAAAGGAAACACAGAAATTCCTTACATAGAATACTAAGTGAAAATATGAAATAGAGTGTAGGCTGTTATACCCTATACATTTATGTAGAGAAAAGCAAAAGAGGACATATAAAATAGTTTGTAACTTATTTAAGGATAATAAGATTACATATTTCCCCCTCTATTTTTCAAATCTTCTGCAATGTTGTTATAATGCTTTAACAATAAAATTCTTAATTTATAGTGTATAAATGATATTCTTATTTCCAGAATAGCTCTAGTGTTGGCTGTAAATATGAAACTTTCTTCCACACACCAATATTTTCAAGAATAGCATATTCTCATGCAGTGTGCATCATTTCCCTCTGAATTGGGCTGTATTTTCAACCTGTTTCCTTTATGAAATTAAGTTTCCACAAGAGACTTTATGGTCACTGTACATAAGCAGTAATTAACAAAAAGGCATTATTTGGAAATATCAAGTGCTTCCTATACTAAGATGTTTTTCTACATTTATAACTCATAAACAATCAGCTTGATTAAAGCACTGGGATCTTAAAAGTGCATTTAATTTAATTTAATTTAATTTAACTTTATTTTATTTTATTTTATTTTATTTATTTTTACCACTTAGTAAAACCATGTTATGTGTGCCAAAAGAGATGCACTTAAATCCAAGTTGTTCATCTCTTGGAGGATGAATGAAGATTTCACTTTATTTCTATCATTCACTTCCTAGATCTCCTAAAACCTGACTTGGAGAGAAATCTGCCTCTTGGGTTAAGCAGAGAGTGGTGTAAATAACTTGAGCTCTAACCCTGATGCTATATCCAATTTCACACAAGATCCCACATTCCTGAGCCTTTCTCCTCAAGTCTGCATCTCTTCCTCTGTTCCTCATCTTGATTCATCTTTCAGGAATTTACCTAAAAGAAACACCTCAGAACTATTTCAGACACCCCTTTCCTTCATCCAGAGACTATCACCTTCTGTCAACTAAATCTCTAAAATGCTTCTTAAGTTGATTCCTTCTTTATTTCTACACCTGGACTGTTATATTAGCTTTTGACAGTCTTCTACCAAACTTATCTTTCCCAAATGGTACTTAGAACTGTTTTTACTCTCAGGGGCACCTGAGCGGCTCAGTCGGTTAAGTGTCTGACTCTTGATCTGGGCTCAGGTCATGATCCCAGGGTCATGGGATTGAGCCCCACGTTGAGCTCTGTGCTGAGCATGGAGTCTGCTTAAGATTACCTCTCTCTCTCTCTCTCTCTCTCTCTCTCTCACACACACACACACACACACACACACTTAGGCTCTCTCTCTCTAAAAAAATGAAAATTTTTTCTTTCATATAAAAAAATTTTGGTGGCTTTTTACCGCCCACAAAAGATCCAGATTTCTTTCAATTTGAAAAATTAAGAGCTCGTAACTGGTCACCCACCTTTAATTCTCCTAGCTTTATTGTTTAACTTAGACTTTATGCACTTCACATCTGATTCAGACACAGCAAACTATTTTAATTTCCTCAGTCCGGAAAGCCTTTGTTTGAAAATCTTCTCTGTAGCATGTTGTAAACATTTGGTTGTTAGCTGCTTACATCTGTCTCCCTCACTAGAGTGTCAGTCACTCAGGACAGAGGCCATGTCTTGTTCATCACTGTGTACCAAGCAGATAACAGAAGGTAAGGACTCAGGATACATTAGTTGAGTGAATGAATGATTTAGTAAATTCTCTACATAGGGTAGAGTGCAGATAAAGCTGACATGATGCTCCAAAGAGATGAGTTTTGGTTTTCATAGGTGGGAGACTTTAGGAGGAGAAAAACTGGGAGGGGCGCTATCTTCAGATCTGGCCCAGATTTGAGCTAGAAGCAAGTATTGAGCTCTGATAAGTATTCTAAAGTTAGTGAGGGGGAAGCCAAATTGGGAGCATGGTCAGGGCTGCACTTGAGGTCAGGAACCAGAAACCAAAGATATGAATTGAATCAAGAATAAAATCGAATATAATTAGAGGAAAACAGATTCTGTGTTATCTTTCCTAAAGCTTCCCATAGATAGCTCTCTTGCAGCAGATGGGCCAAAGTTATATTTTTTGCTAAGATCCCAAGTTAGAAAGAATCTGTGTAGGTAGAGTAGAACCCAATATTTTGACAGGCAGCTGAGTTGAGAGCAGATCTGACTTCCACTCCTGAGTACTAAGCAGCTTAACCAATGCATGTGTGCACCAACAGTTAGAAGTGGACAAAAGACATTCCAGTTAGGAGAAAGAGAATGGAAGAAACAGGCTCAGAGATGAGGAATTTCTAATACTTCCTTGTGGTGGAAAAATTGGATATGAGCAAGCAGTAGAGAAATGATCAGGGACTCTAGGAGGCTTTAGTTTGTTGTTCATGCATCTCAATGGGAGACAAAGATAGAAAAAATGTTATCTTGGAAAGATCTGTGGGTGTAGCTTTTGTCTTATGGAATGAGCCCCCATTGAAATCCATGAGAGACACACAAAATTTTTGAGAAAATTATTTCAGCAGAAACACTTCCATTTAGGTGGAAAGAGAGAGTACAAAATGAAAGGAGGCTGTTAGACTCCCAACATTCTCCTGTCAGCAAGTAGACTGATAAAGCTACTTGGCTGTAAACATTTGCTATCCTTTATGACAAAGGAAAGATGATTCAAAGGGCAGAACCAAGATCCCAGATGACTGGACCATGGAGAATTGTTGAAACTAAATAAGGGAACTCCCAACTTTTGTCTAGCTAGACTGATTTTTGAACTGCTATCGACTAATAACTCTTTTTTTTTACCTCCCATTTCCCCCTCTTTATGAATGGGAATGTCTAGAGCTGTTTTCCTACACCTGTCCCACCATGGCATGTTGGGTATGTTGGGACAGATAACTTTAGTTTCACAGATGTACCTATGGAGAAGAATTGTTTCTCAGGAGCTGTACTTGATAGGTTGTACCCAGGAGCCTAATCTGTACCTGGACCTGATTTAGATGATGAGAGTTTGGACTTTGTGTTCGTACTTTAATGCATTGAGCCTCTTGGGAATCTTAGGAAGAGGAAAATGTATTTTGCGTGTGGAAGAGATATGAATCTCTGATGGCCAGAGGCTAGACTGTGGCAAATGGACTCTAAGGTGGTCCCCATGATCCCCATTTCCTGGTGTTATTACCTTTTCTTGCAGGACCCACGACTTGATTCTAGCCATTAGAATAGGGTAAAACAATGAAATGTCACTATAATGACTGTGTTACATTTTACTAGATTCTGTCTTGCCAGTAGATTTTCTCTCTCTGTCTCTTCATTTGCTGTTTTTAAACAAGTAAGTCTCTGTGAATCATGTAGCTGCAAGGAAGTGAATGCTTCCAGCAACCACATGAGCAGGGAAGTGGATCTTTCCCTAGTTGAACCTCAGCCCGGGCCAGGATCTTTGTATTGCAGTAATTAGTTATTCAGCAATAGATACCTAACATTTTAGCCTAGGAGGCAAAAATCCTGACAAGCTTCACTTTCTTCCCCAGGGAATACAAACAGTTAGTGTATTAAGTTTTGAGGGGGAAACAATTGTATTTTATCTTACTAAGCTTTGTCAAAGCCTTCTCAAACATTTTATTAGTTTTCTATTCAAAGAAGTAAAGAGTTATTAAAGCCTATTTTCCACTCAGATTAATCATCTACTTTCTTCTCTAGCCCTTCTCTATCTGCCCATCTTCACTTCCAGTGCAAGCTATGTCCAAAGCCACCTCTTCTGGTCTGGTTTCAGGTAGTAGGCCCTTTACTGCCATCAATTGCTTTTAGATTACTCCAGTGGCCCATTTTCATTTTAACAGCTTTTTCTCACTTCATAAATGTGTGAGAATTCAGCATGTCCTGTGGTGACTTTGACTGAATTATAACCATTTATGAACACGTTATGTAAATGAATATTAATCAGAATATTGTATGCATTTATTATCCATTTTGTCCTTGACAATAAAATGTACAGAGAGACTATGGAAAAATATTCTTGACATTCTCTATATTGATTTAGGGCAAGTGAGAGAAGCAAAGCTATTTCTTTGGACATTCTGAACCCAACAGTTGACAAATTTTAAAAGTAAAATAAATGGCTCATAATGATTCCTATGATTCTTTTCCTTAGCATCTCTGCTTGCTATTTTTTAGATATTGTTATTACTTCTTCCTATTTTATGTGTGTCTGTGCCACTGTGTATCTCCCTGACTAGTTTTTAAGTCAGTGGAAATGGTGCACCTTGGGATATAAGAACGAAATTTAGGGAGACCTGAGTAAGTTAAAAATTATTATAATCAATAACATGATACTATACATTGACTTCATAAACCGTGCCTTTAAAAACTTCACTTGAAATAGATTGACAAAGTGTCATATTAACATTATTAACAATTTGTCACCAATGTATGCATTTTTCTAAAAAGATAAGCAGAGCTAATGAATGTAAGGAATGTAAACACATGGAAAAAGTCACTGTTAAGTCTGTAGCTTGAGAAGCCTGAAAGGTACTGTTCCACTTCTCTCATTTTGCAGATGAGGAACCTCAGATCCAGGGAACTGATTCATTAATCTGGGCTCCAGGGCTATCAGATTGTAAAGGACACCAACACTGAGAGGCATCGTTTGCATGATCTAAGTTTAGACCATGTGAATGGTGCCCCTGAGTTTCCAGGGCACAACCTGCATGACTACAAATTAGTACAGCCCTCTTAGTTGATGTAACTCGTGGGACAAAAATGATGATCTGTGAGATCCCGGAGTGGGGCTCCTTCACCTATGCTCCACTAGCCTTCCTGGTGTCTTTTTCTGTTTGTTTTGATTTTGTTTTTAAAAAGCCTAATGATTAACCACTTTTCTCATGATGTTTATGTTTTTCAGGATGTGTGCTGTGTTAGGGCTTTCCTGTGGAATTTATGCAAAGAAAGGAAAAGAGCCTTTTATTATTTGAACTATGGCCTTGGGTTAAATCCTTGTCACATTTGTACCTTAATATTCAAAGAAGCCATCATCAAGTCTATTACAGATGAAAATAAGGAGTTTGATGAGAATGAAGATCATGGAAAGGCAAATATAGTTTTCAAAAAGCTTTTGAAATTATGAATTGTAAATTAATATGTTCCTTCTGTTATCTAAAGGTTTTTTTTAAGTTTAGTGTGTGTGTGTGTGTGTGTGTGTGTGTGTGTGTGAGAGAGAGAGAGAGAGAGAGAGCCAGTGGATGAGCAGGAGAGGGGCAGAGAGAGAGAGAGAAAGAGGGAGGGAGGGAGAGAATCCTAAGCAGGCTCCATACTGTCAGCACAGGGCCCAATGCGGGGCTTGAACTCATGAACTGTGAGATCATGACCTGAGCTGAAATCAAGAGTTGGGCACTTAACCAACTGAGCTACCTAGGCACCCCCTGTTATCTAAAGTTTTAACCCTAATATGAAATGTGAGGTGAAAATTAGTAATTATAAATTTGGGGGGAGAAATTTAGAAATCATTGCCTCATGATAGCATTAGCCTAGACAAAAATGATAAAACAGAATAAGAAGACCTTGAGTACATGATTGATGTAAAGGTGTATCACATAAACTCTCAAAGTATAATATTCTAACATGCCTGTTCAATTTTAAGTATTTGGAAAATGTCTAAAGGAAACATTAATTTTTATACCTGTTACATCAGTGTCACACGAATGGCACCTGACCATTAATTAAGCATGAACTGAGTTGCAAATAGTCCTGTTTTTGCCACAAACCCACTTTGCAGGATATGAAACTATCTTTTGGTATTGTGGAAAATGCAATTCCTGACAAATCAGATGTAATCCTGTGGGATTCTCCTGAGCTCTGTTGAAACGACTTAGAAAGCTTAGACTTCTGGATCTTTAGTTTCAGTCTAATCTATTGCCACACAGTTCTTGCACCTGTTATTAGGTAGGCAGGCCAACCTCATCTGATCTTTGCCACACATCTTTATGTAGGGTTACTCAATCTCAGCACCACTGGCATTTTGAACCAGTTAAGTTCAGATTTGGTGAGATATAATTGACATAACACTGTGTAAATTCAAGATACACATTGTAATTATTTGATATATGTATATATTGCAAAATTATTACCATGTGAAGGTTAGTTAACACATCTATCACCTCACAGAGTTGCAGTTTTGTGTGTGTGGTGAGAACTTTAAAAATCTTTCTCTTATCAAAAAAAAAATCTTTTCCCTTATCAACTTTCAAACATACAGTACAGTATTGTTAACTATAGCCACCATCTTATACCTCACATCCCCAGAGTTAATTCATCTTATAATTGGAAGTTGTACCTTTTGACCACCTTCAGCCATTTCCCCCACCCCGATCCCCCATGCCTGGCAACGACCAACTGTCCTCTGTCTCTGTGGTTCAGTTGAGATCATACAATATTTATCTTACCCTGACTTATTTCGATTAGTATAATGCTCTCAGGGTTCATTTATGTTGCAAATTGCAGAATTTCCTTCTTTTTCATGGCCAAATAATATTCCTGTGTGTGTGTGTGTGTGTTTCTTTATCCATTTTTCTGTTGATAGACATTTAGGTTGATTCCATGTCTTAGCTATTGTAAATAATGCCACCATGAACATGGGGGTGTAGGTATCTCTTCAAGATAGTGATTGGGTTTCATTTGGATGTATACCCAGAAGTGGGTTTGCTGGATCATATGGTAGTTCTATTTTTAGTTTTTTGAGGAAGCTCCATACTCTTTTCCATAATGTCTGTACTAATTTACATTCTTCCTAACAGTATACAGGGTTCCTTTTCCTTCACATCCTCACCAGTCCTTTTTATCTCTTCTCTTTTTTGATTTTAGTCATTCTAACAGGTTTAAGGTGATGTCACATTGTCGCTCTGATTTGCATTTTTCCAGTGGTTAATAGAGTTGAGCACCTTTTCATGTAATTATTGGCCATTAGAATATCTTTTTTTTTTAATTTTACAGTGAGTGAGCAAGGGAGGGGGCAAAAGAAAGAGACAGAGACAGAGAGAAAATCCTAAGTAGCCTCCACGCTCAGCACGGAGCCCATCATGGGCTCCTACAACCTGAGCTGAATCAAGAGTTGGATGCTTAACCAACTGAGCCATCCAGGTGCCCATAGAATTTCCTTTTTGAGAAAATGTCTCTTCAGGTCCTTTACCCATGATGACGGTGATGGTGATTTTGCTATTGGCTTGTATGAGTTACTTTTGGACTTTAACCTTTTCTCAGATATGTGGTTTACAAATATTTTCTCCCATTTTTAGGTTGCCTTTTCATTTTGTTGATTGTTTCTTTTTCCGTGCAGAAGTTTTTTAGTTCGATGCAGTTCCCTTCTTTATATTTGCTTTGTTGCTTATGCTTTGTGTGTCATATCCATAAAATGATTGCCAGGACTAATTTCAAAGAAATTTTCCCCTATGCTTGTCATAAGAGTTTTATGGTTTCAGGTCTTGGTTAAGTCTGTATCACGTGGAGCTTTCATGTCCATGAAGGATGTTGAACAGCATCCCTGGACTCAACTCAGAAGATGCTAGTAGTTCCCTCTCTTTCACTTGCAAGAACCAAAAGTGTCTCCAGACATCACCAACTGTTCTTTGGTGGGCCAAACTGTGCCCACTTGAGAATCGCTGCTTTTTTCCTTTGTTTGCATTCATATAAAGTTTTTGAAAAATGATGTCAGCAAAACCAATCTTGTCTCCTCTTGTTTGGGATTTGCAGACCCTGTTATGCTTCTCCAACCTTGTCAAGCCCTGGATGTATGGATACCCTATTCTTTTACCTCTTGCACACTGGCCAGTCCTTGCCTGATGTCATCTCACTCTTGTAATAACTTGCCAAAAAGTGGCATGGAGCTGCAAATGCGTAGTGATATCCTGGCTTTTTTTAGCTGCTTCCCTTGGAGCTGTAGGCATGATAGGCGTATGATTAATCTTCCAAATTATCACAGGAGACACTGTCACCAAAAGTTTTGTTGCAGCATAGCAAGAGTCACCACATTTTGTGTCCAATCTTCCTGCCACCACAGTGTCCTAATGTTGTTAGGATAACATTCCACTTCTGAGTACTAGTCTTTGTTACATGTTTGAATGACAAGAAAAAAAAAAAGAGATTTTGGAAAGAAGAAACAGTAATGGAAATATGCAAGAGGAGAAATATGCTTGGTCTATTTGAGTACCAAAATAAAGCCAGTGTGAATGGAACTTACTGGAAAAGGGCTGGAACAATCTGAGACGAAGTCATAGAGCGAGGCAAAGGCCAGGCTTGTGGGCTTTCTAGCCAGGGTAAAAAGTAAGGATTTGTCCCAGAGGCAATGAGAAGCCATTGGAGTATGTTAAGCAGAGAAAGAGAAAAAGTTGGGTCATTGTGGGTACCATGGGAGAAGTGGACTATAGGGAAATGAGGAGAGGGACTCTGATAAGAAGTTCACACGACATATGATAGTTGATTAGATATGAACTCTAGTCAAAGAGATAGAAGAAAATGGATAGGTAAATGAGAATTTAAAAACAAAGCTAGAAGGAATCCTTGATAAATTGAATATTGGGTGTAGTCAAGAGAAATCAAGGACAATTCCTGGACTTTGGCTTATGTAACTGGGGGAAGAGTGGTTTAATTTGTTCAGTTGAAAAGGACTAAGTGATAAAAGCAAGAGTTCTATTTTTTTGTTTTGTCAAATTAAGTTTGAGATGCCATTACTGAACCATGTGGTCATATTAAGTGGCTAATTTGCTAACTGATTCAACATTTCCTGAAATATATAAAGAATAGAAATTTTGACTTGAGGGTCATCAGCTTTTGAGGATATCGATAGCCATGGTCCTGAGTAATGGAGAATGAAGAGAAAGGAGCTTAGCATAGGCTCTGGGGCTTACCAATATTTAGCATGTGAGAACAGTAAGAGGGAAAGTAAAGGCAACTGACATGGGGCAGAGAAAGGGGTAGAAAGACCCAGAGAACCTGGGTGTTAGGGATGAGAGGTGAATCTTACTTATACTGCTGATTTCCAGTCCTCTTGCCAGTAGCAGTTTTGGATATACACTTCCAGGAGGTGTAAGCAGGTGGTTAATACAAGAGGATTCATATTCTTTAAAGGTACTCAAATCCAAACAGGAAGATATAATACTGTTTTGCAAACTGCTTTGTTAACAGTTTGTCTTAAAGATCTTTCCATATCAACACACACATATTGACCTTTTCCATGACTTTATAGTATTTGAAATTTATCTTCAAAGTCTAAGCAACCCTCCAAATTTCAGATGTCTCATACAAGAAGGTTCTATTTCTTTGTTTCTCTCTCTCTTTCTCTCTCTCTCTCTCTCTCTCTCTCTCTCTCTCTGACACACACACTCTCTCTCTCTATTAGTATTATAAAGAATAAGAAGCCACCTCAACATGAAACATTCTAATTTGAATTAAGGAGTACTTGGAGCATCAGATTTGACCTTAACTTTGAGATTTAATAATTGCCAGAATGGAAAGTTATAGAATACCACCAACAACGTTCACATTTCTAGAAGAAAGAAATGTGGAAAAACAAGAGAAAATGTCCCTTGTGTAGGTTTTGCACACTCTAAAGTAATAGAATTAAATGAATACCCTCTGACAATGCAGTGGAGTGCAGAGTTATTAAAACCATCCAGTCATAACCCCTGGCCGCTAAAATCCTGGCTTCAATTAATAAAGCAGCTTACTTTGCTTTTATTGAGTTATTAGTAGAAAAATTCAACCTGGTATTGTTTGAAAAAATTAGTAACCATGAGTGTAAAAGATTTCTTCTGTATATTTCTGAACAATTAGGTTTCTTACTGCAACGAAGCAATGAGCCTGATAAAAAGACTAATAGTTGGATGCTTACATTACCATCAAATTATTCAGATTCATTTGTTAGATTGCTTGTAATTGTAAAACAGCTTTTTGTACCGTGGAAATAGAGTTTGTATAATAATAAGTATACAATTAGTCACCATAAACAAACTCATAACTTAAAACAGTAATGACTTTTGAGATAAAAATTTCTTACATCTTTGTTCACTAAGTGATCATTGCATTTAGGCATCATTAATGAAGTGTTAGCAATTCACATAATACAGTTGAGGTGTCATTTTCTTTCTTTAATAGGTTTGTAAAATATGCCAACTAATAAGCATTTTGTGGATGTTACAGACTTCAACAGTCCTGAAGAGGCTGATTCCTGTGGCAAGTAAGTGCTGTAACAGATGAGAAGAATTTAAGCTACTCCAAAAAAATTCATTCTTATAATGAAATAGGCTTAATTATTTTTTTTTTTTTCAATCTTTTGGGATAAACATACACCCACACCAAGATCTGAGAGCCTGGGGAGGAAAGGAGACTCAGGCCTGGAAAGCTATATCCAGTCTGTGTTCTTTTAACTTGAAATTATGTTCCAAAACCACACAAAGGTCACTCTGTAACTTGGGGTCTATTTTTTTTTCCTGAGAGGGCTCTTTCTTATCTGATTCACAGGTTCTGTGGCCTCAGGACTTTCCCTTATTCTCATTTTTCTCCCATCCGGTCAAGCCTGTGTGTGTTGTCAAGATTGTTATCCTTAAAACATTGTTCCTTACATTCTCTTTGCTTTTCTTCTGCTGACAGAAGAGTCTGTGTGATTCTTTTAGCTGGGCTGAGTCTCTCTTCTCTGATGGTAGGGAAGAAGGATTCATCCTGGGATGTTTTCATTTTTCTCACGGATTGCCACACTACCGTCCTGGTAACCTCAAAGTACGGTTAATAGTTTGCTTTGGTTTCGTTTTTCAGAATTTTGTCTCCTTTCTTCATCAGTTTCCTTCTTCTATTCTACAGCATGTTGGTTCCTGGCTTTTTCTCTTTTCACTTTGTTCTAGATTGTTCTGGTTTAAGATAATATTTCTCAAAATGTAAGGTCTGAGTTTGGGATTCTTTCCTATTAACAGTGCTGACTGTTTGTTATTTGCTACTTTTGTTGTTTTGTCACCTTGGCTTGGGGCATGGGCTTCTTAAATTCTGCACCAAACTGCCACTTACTAGCACATAAGCCCCCAAGGGCAGGATCTCATTTTATAATCCACTATCAGCCTGGTTCCAGGTTATTTTGGAATGAAGAATGAGTCTTTCACAATAGTTTTAAGGGTGTATTGAATGACAGGTTATAACAGGTATCATCCAGCTCTGGAAACTGTATTCGTTTGAGCGGTGTGGACCTACTAGGTTTAAAGCATCAGTGTGTGTGTGTGTGTGTGTGTGTGTGTGTGTGCGTGTTTCCATCACAACCTTCGGCTCCTTGTCCAAGTAGAGAGTCCTTCTTTCCAGTCCATAGTCTCTCCTGCCCTTCTCACTCCCCACACAAGGCTACTTCTGGACATCTGCAAATCTCAGCCCTGAGAATTGCAGGGGATGAATTTCATTTTAGGCACTTGGACTGATTCAAATGAATGCTACGTGCTAAATATTAAATACTTATATACAGTTCCTTTCTAGAAGATACAGAAGAGGTTTTTCCTCAATCATTTAATAATTTTTCTCAGCATGAACAGTTGCTTGTGCATTGACTAAACAAGGAGGTACATGGCCTGCCTGCTGTACACCTGGCCTTGAGTACCAAGCACAGTCATGACTCGGATAATCCCTGCCTTCACAGAGCCCGTGATCTAGTGAGAGAAGAAAGTAAATACAAATTTTATACATTTGCAACCTGGTTTCATGGATTGGATGAAAACCATTCATATAGATACATCCTGCAGGATCCAGTCATTATTGGTAATAGAGATGAAAGTTCAGAGAAGTCTTTCCATGTTATTACCTTGCAGATTGGAGAAATAGACTGGTGATTGTATTTTTAAAGCAAAATGGTATTGAAATTTTGCCTGAAATTCAAATGAAAATTTTGCATCAAATTTCTGGGCTTTAAGGAGAAAAAAAATATTTGGCAATCCAAGTTATCTTTACTTTTTTTAAAAAAAATTTGTTTATTTCTGAGAGAGAGAGAGAGAGAGAAAGAGAGAGAGAGAGAGAGAGAGAGAGAGAGAGAGGAGAGAATGGGCATGGGAGGAGCAGAGAGAGAGGGAGACACAAAATCCAAAGTAGGCTCCAGGGTCTGAGCTGTCAGCACAGGGCCCGATGTGGGGCTTGAACCCACAAACTTTGAGATCATGACCTGAGCTGAAGTCTGATGCAACCAGCCTGAGCCACCCAGGCACCCCTAAGTTATCTTTACTTAAAATAAGAAAGAAGCTTTTCATATTCCATCAGTATAGTACTTAAAGATTCACACCCAACTATTCAAATGCAAAACTCTCATTGACTCCAACAGCTTTCTCTTCTGTTTTTAGCTACTAGTTTATTTTTCCCTTGCTCTTTGAAAAAAAATGCTGCATGCAAATTGCTAGGTACGTTTGGAAAGGTGCAGGCATAAATGGTACTGTCTGGAATTGTTAAAATGCATTCTACCTAAATAGCTGTACTGTGGAAGAACATTAACTGCTATTGTATTTACTGAATCAGGAAAACTTGCTGTGTTTATCTTAACCTAATATCTTTTCATGATTGTATTTTCAATGTTTTGTCAAGATTTTTGCAAAAGAAAATAAAATTCTGCATTGTTTTTTTTCCCCCAGTAAGCATGGGTTCTAATTTATTAAGATCTATTTATTATACATTCTTGAAAGAGCTAAGTGAATCCATGTATGTATCCTTTAACTTTATGGAATAAGAAATAAAAAAAGAATAGGAATGCCAAGATTTGAGCATCTTTTAGATTTTCTTCTCTATTTTTCCTTTTGATCGCAACTATTTTAAAGCAGAATTTTTTCATAGTTCCAAGGAAATGCCTAAGGCAATGCCATGTTCTTATTCTAGATGACAAAATAAGATGGATAGTTTCACAGTTTCTTTTACAAAATAAAACTCTTCCCATTAAGGCTCATTACAGCATTAAATGTGTGACCAATATCATTCGTAACCTTGGAGAATTTGAAGTTAATTGAACCTACATTGAAAGAAACAATATTTGAAAAATACATACATCAAAAAATAAAAAGTACAAATTTTCCAAAAAAAAATTTCAATTTACACATTTCAAATAGGAGATATAGGACTATGTACTGTGTTCCTTTCTGCCCTATCTCAGACCTAAATTCTATGATCACTAACAGACCTTTTCAAATGAAGTGGAGAATCTGCCTCAGGCTTCACTGGGGGCAAGAGCAATGACTAGTCTTGGCACTAGAATGTGCAGTGGCCACAGATGTAGAGGCAGGCCTGGCTGAAATTCTGGCTCAGACTTTCTATTCTTCATCTTGCAAAGCCTGCTCATATTGACATGGGAAAGAATTTGTGTCAGTCCCATGAATCCTGGCCAGAAACTCGAGGACTTTGACCTTGGTGGTTTCGTTGTGGGCTCTTAGGCCCCAGAGGAATTCAAATTGTGTAGGATCACTATAGAAACACCTATTGTTATTCCTGGTACTTTTCCTTCATGACATCTTCAGTGATGAGCTTCCTGGGCTCCCTAAAGACAAAGTACTTCCTTCCAGAATACATCCATATCAAATTAAAAACTTCCTAGATTTTCTTCAGTGGCACAGTTGCCCTTCACAAAGATCATACCCAGGATAAGTACCAGGATGCTGGGCTTGGGCATGCCCTGTTCACCATTAGGAACCACATCATATATGAGGCCCAGTTTGATAAGAAGGTGGTCATAGGAGAAGTTGATGGGATCCACTTTCTTCACAGCAAGGCCAAAGATCACCTCCATGTGCTCAGAGGCTCCCGGGAGGATCTCGGTGAAGCGGTCTTCATACTCTTTGATGATAATCTTCAATGTATCTGCCTTTGTCATTGGTTCTTTCATTTGATACCTGGGTATCATTCTCATCTATGGTGCATTCTTGGCGGCTGGCCCAGACTGTGAAGCGCTATCTTAGTTCTTCTTGGTTATTGGATCCCACTCCTGATTTGCTTGATGAGGTGGCTGTGGTGGCATTGGAAGATGAGCAGAAAGTCTGAGGATTCTCAGGAGTCCTAGTTACACTAATATCAGGAGCTTCCTGCAAATTGTGAAGCTTTCGAGGATGGGAAGAAAGACTGGTCTCCTCCAGAGCCATGGAGACCTGTGCATCTTGCAGGCCCTGGTCTCACTTCGTGTCTGAGTGGGTAGATCATGTAAACATTGTGGATTCTTATGGGGTAGAGGTATGTCACTTGTGGATGGCAGTGGGCAGGAGTGTGGATGGGAAGGTGGGCAATGAGGAATCACTGCCAAATGTTGGTAATGGTGCAGAGAAATGATCCACCCATAAACTGCTGGTGGTGATGTAAAATGGTATGGCAACTGCTTTTTTATTATCAGTCATATCCGTGAAGAAGATGTCTTCTTGAGACTGAGTCAACGTAGCTTGAATTTCTGGAATCTGACAGATGTAAATTTTCTTAGGGATATGAAAATATCCTAGAAGGCTCAGTTCTGTCATGTATAAGATGAACTTAGACTTCTTCAACTTTGAGGCATTCAAGAGCATAAAAGATAGATCTCTGGTTTATTAGAAAAGGATAGAAGTCAGGAACAGCCACGTGGAAGAGATGCATAGGGTGACGCAGGGGGAAAGGGCATGGAGCTTACATGCCCTCTCCAGGTATGCCACACTCCCAAATCCCCACATGTTCCCCAGCCTGGAAATTGTGCATTATTATTTTTAAAACAAGCATTTTTCATTCCACTTCTGTTCCTTTCCATTTGCTAATCCAATTTTCTATGATAAAGAAGGTACTTATGCATCCTTAAACTGGTGGTCTTCTTTGCTCTTGGTGGCCTGCTTGGAACCAGTCTCTGTACCTATTCTATACACACACACACACACACACACACACACACACATATATATATATACACACACACACACATACACACACACACACACACATATATATATATATACATACACACATATATATGTATATATATATGAAAGCGTATGCATTTTATTTTATTGTTTTAGCTTGGTTTTTTTAAAAAATATAATTTATTATCAAATTGGCTAACATACAGGGTATAAAGCATGCTCTTGGGTTTGGGGTAGATTCCCATGGTTCATTGCTTAAATACAACACCCAGTGTTCATCCCAACAAGTGCTCTCATCAATGCCCATCACCTATTTCCCCCTCTCCCCCACCGCCCATCAACCATCAGTTTGTCCTCTGTATTTAAGAGTTTCTTATGGTTTGCCTCCCTCCCTCCCTCTGTGTAACTATTTTTCCCTTCCCTTCCCCCATGGTCTTCTGTTAAGTTTCTCAAAGTCCACATGAGTGAAAACATATATATGTCTTTGTCTGACTGACTTATTTCACTTGGCATAATACCTTCCAGTTCCCTCCACATTGATGCAAATGGCAGGATTTCATTCTTTCTCATGGCCAAGTAGTATTCCATTGTATATATAAACCACATCTTCTTTATCCATTCATCAGCTAATGGACATTTAGGCTCTTTCGATAATTTGGCTATTGTTGAAAGTACTGTTGTAAACATTGGGGTACATGTTCTGTAGTCATATTTTTAGATGTTTGATCTTGAACCTAAAGAAATTAGAACACAGAAGCATGTCAAAACAGTGCTTCTCATCACCTTCCTTCTTCCAGTATCACTAGAGAGGTTCAAAGCATGTTCGATTTGTACCTGTTAGCCCATCAATGCTTTCTCTGAGAGATGAGAAGCAATAATTCAAGGTCATCTACATGTTACCAGCAAACACTCTGGATCTGCTTAAATCCTGTGAGGAGAGAGGGCTGCATGGAATGCTACCTAATGGGGTTTTGGAGTGATGGAGGTCCAGAGTCAATGGCTAAGAAAGAATTCCTGAGACATATTTGGTCCAAAACAGGTGACTTTATTAAAGCACTGGAACAGGACCTGTGGGCAGAAAGAGCTGCACTGGAGTTGTGAAGAATGACTGGTTATATACTATGGAAGGAGATAAATTCAAGTTTCTTAAAGAGATTTCCACGTGCTAAAGAAGACTCCCAGATTTCTGGAGGTCTAGCTATTGTCAAGCTAAAATTTTCCCTCTAGCAAAGCATTATCATTAAGACAGTAGGGAGTTCCTGGAGATTAGGCCACTGATGAGATACTTGTAAACTGATGGAGACCATCAGTTTAACCATTTGTTTTCTGCCCTTTCCTTTGTTCTTGGGCAGCCAGGAGTGCCTGAGGAATTTCACACAGATCCCACCTGGGAGTGAGGGGATGATGGTTTGCTAGCTTGTGCTTTGCCCTCAGTTTGCCTTATGGTTCCTTATCACTACCTACACCTATGTCAGGTCCTATTGATCTTTGCAGAACTGCAAACCCATGGAAGGCTGCCCTGCACATATTTCTCTCAGCCCCATATCTGGGTATCAGGAAAAATGAGCAAGTTAGACAAACTCAAACTTCCAGTCGCCAGCCCAGGATTCTGCTCCTGACATTGGTACCAAGGGAACTGGTTCCTTCCTTAATTTGTCAAGTCATTATACCACAGCTAGCTTTAGTTGCAGGGGATAAAAGGGCAGGTAAAACCAGATGCAGTCCCTACTCTCATGTGGCTTATAGTCTAGTAGAAAAGAATTGAAATCAAATAATTACAAAAATAATTGTATACTTACAGCCTGATTGAGTACAGTGATATGAGGGTGAGGAGCTAAAGAGTTTATCCTGGTTGCTGGAGCAGGTAAGCCTTCCCTGAGCAATAATGTCTATGCTAAGTTAATTTGGGAATGGGGCATTGTAATGTGGAGGAAGGATGATCTTGGGAAGGAGGAGAGCATATATAAAGGCACTGTGGTTAGAGGGAGCAAGGTGATTGAGGATCTGAGAGAAAACAGCATGGTTGGAGTGTAGAGGGTCAGACAGGGATGGTGTGATGTGAACCTAGAGATGCAGATAGGGGCCAGACCATATCAAGGTCTTGGAATTTGGGGTTTTATTACAAGAGCAATGGGAGGTCATGAAAGGATTTAAGCAAGGGGCTAGTGTGGAGAAAGCACCTTGGAATGGGGTAACATGCCTCAAAGACTCTAGATTCTCTGTGAGTTTAGCCTCCATAAATATTCTAACCTTTTTCTTTCTTTTTCATATTATCTATGTGCAGTGTTAATGAACAAATACCAACCTAGTGAAGTTAAAGACCTATTTGGATTTATTCACCAATTCATGAATCAGGCAACATTCCATTTAACAAACAGAAGGGTGCTCCCAGAAGCACCTAAAAATGGAAGTCTTCTATAGGCAGAAATGGGGCAGGACAAGAAAGTTACTAACAAAAGAAAAGACAGAATTGTTTCAGGCAAGGTCACCTTCCCTTAGGGGAAAGCGTAGGAGGTCTTATCAAGCAGATTATCTCCCAAATGCTGATCAGGAAATTCCACACTGATTGGTTTCAAATTCCACTCCTGGGACAGGCTGAAACTGCAATTAAGTTAGGTATGAAGGTGGGGTTTAGCAAGTGACTCCATTTTGGGGGTGTTTCTGCTTAACAATAGTCAAATCTATTTTTATTTTCAAGTAAATGATGATGAATCTTTGAATATATAAAGATAAATAATTGCCAAAGGGAGACCAAAAATGTACTATTACTGAGAAAACAGAAAAATTTATTGAATTATTTCTCTAATGAAAATTTCTACTATACTATTTGCCTTGATCATTCTGAAATTTTGTCCCTTTTAAGATGACAGATTGTATTCTTTTAGTGCCTACTCTATAAAACACTAATTTGTTTTTATCATGTTTAAACTACTTTTATACTCAAGGAGTACCCCAATCTCTTTCATGTTCAGACAATCCAAATCCTTACTTACTTATTTATTTATTATTTTTAGTATTGCCTCCTCCCAGCCTTTATACATCTGGATCAGAAATGCCAGTTTCTTTGAGGATATTACCCTGCAAGTCCATTCATCCCTACTTAGTCAAGTCTTCAAAGAAATGGAATAACATAGCCAAATATTTACTTACTCACACTTCTCTTACATCTGTCTTTTTTTTTAAATTTAAATCCAGGTTAGTTAACATATAGCGTAGTAATGATTTCAGGAATATAATTTAGTGACTCATCACTTACATGTAACACCCAGTGCTGAGTTTAACAAGTGCCCTCCTTAATGTCCATCACCCATTTAGCCCATCCCCCCATCCAACACCCTGCCAGCAACCCTCAGTTTGTTCTTTGTATTTAAGAGTCTCTTATGGTTTGTTTCCCTCTCTGTTTTTTATCTTAATTTTGCTTCCCTTCTGCTATATTCTTCTGTTTTGTTTCTTAAATTCCACATTTGAGTGAAATCACATATTTGTCTTTCTCTGACTTATTTCGCTTAGCATAATACACTCTAGTTCCATCCACATTGTTGTAAATGGCAAGATTTCATTCTTTTTAGTGGCTGAGTAATATTCCAGTGTGTGTGTGTGTGTGTGTGTGTGTGTGTGTGTGTGTGTACATACACCATATATTCTTTATCCATTCATCAGTTGATGGACATTTGGGCTCTTTCCATACTTTGCTATTGTTGACAGTACTGCTGTAAACATTGGGGTGCATGTGCCCCTTCAAATCAGCACATGTGTATCCTTTGGATAAATACCTAGTGGTGCTATTGTCGGGTCATAGGGTAGTTCTATTTTTAACTTTTAAGGAATCTCCATACTGTTTTCCAGAGTGGCTGCACCAGTTTGCATTGCCACCAGTAGTGCAAAAGGGTCCCTCATTCTCCACATCTTCACCAACATCTGTTGTTGCCTGAGTTGTTAATTTTAGCCATTCTGACAGGTGTGAAGTGGTATCTCATTGTGGTTTTGACTTGTATTTCCCTGATAATGACTGATGTTGAGCATCTTTTCTGTGTTTGTTAGCCATCTGAATGTATTCTTTGGAAAAATGCCTATGTCTTTTACCCATTTCTCTACTGGATTATTTTTTTGGGGGGTGTTGAGTTTGATAAGTTCTTTATAGATTTTGGATACTAAACCCTTTATCTGATATGTCATTTGCAAATATCTTCTCCCATTCCATCAGTTGCCTTTTAGTTTTGCTGATTGTCAAAGATTAGTTAGCCATATATTTGTGTGTCCGTTTCTGGGTTCTCTTTTCTGTTTCATTGATCTAATTGTCTGTTTTTGTGCCAGTACCATACTGTCTTGTTTATAGCTTTGTAATACATATTGAAGTCCAGAATTGTGGTGCTTCCAGCTTTGGTTTTCTTTTTCAGGATTGCTTTGGCTATTTGGGGTCTTTTCTGGTTCCATACAGATTTTAGAATTGTTTGTTTTAGCTCTGCGAAGAATGCTGGTGTTATTTTGATAGATAGGGATTGCATTGAATATGTAGATTGCTTTGGGTAGTATTGACATTTTAACAATAGTTGTTCTTCCAATCTAAGAGTTTGGAATGTTTTTCCATTTTTTTGTGTCTTCTTCAATTTCTTTCATAAGCTTTCTATAGTTTTCAGTGTTTAGATTTTTCACCTCTTTAGTTAGGTTTATTCCTGGTATTTTATGGTTTTTGGTGCAATTGTAAATGGGATCAATTCCTTGTTTTCTCTTTCATTTGCTTCATTATTGGTGTATGGAAAGCCAACTGATTTCTGTACATTGATTTTATATACTGTGACTTGGCTGAATTCTGGTATCTGTTCTAGCAGGTTTTTTTTGGTGGAATCTTTTAGGTTATCCACATAGAGCAACATATCATCCACGAAGAGTATAAGTTTGACTTCTTCCTTGTACATTTTGGTGCCTTTTATTTCTTTTTGTTGTATGATTGCTGAGGCTAAGACTTTCAACCCTATGTTAAATAGCAGTGGACAGTGATAAGAGTGGACATCCCTGGTGTGTTCCTGACCTTAGGGGGAAAGCTCTCAGTTTTTCCCCATTGAGGATATTAGCTATGGGTCTTCATATATGAGATGTTGAGGTATGTTGGGGTATGTTGAGGTATGTTCCTTCTATCCTTACTTTCTTGAGGGTTTTTATCAAGAAAGGTGCTGTATTTTGTCAAATTCCTTTTCTACATCTGTTGAGAGGATCATGTAGTTCTGATCTTTTCTTTTATTAATATGATATATCATACTGATTGATTTGTGGATATTGAACGAGGTCTGCATCCCAGGAATAAATCCCACTTGATTGTGGTGAATAATTCTTTTAATATGTTGTTGGATCCAGTTTGCTAGTATCTTGTTTAGAATTTTTTCATCCAGGGGCGCCTGGGTGGCTCAGTCGGTTGAGTGTCCAACTTCGGCTCAGGTCATGATCTCGCAGTCTGTGAGTTCAAGCCCCACATCGGGCTCTGTGAGGACAGCTTGGAGCTCGGAGTTCAGAGCCTGGAGCCTGCTTCGGATTCTGTGTCTCTCCCTCTCTCTCTCCATCCCTCCCCCACTCATGCTCTCTCTCTCTGTCAAAAATAAATAAACATTAAAAAAATTTTTTTAAAAGAATTTTTTTCATCCATGTTCATCAGGGAAATTGGTCTGTAGTTCTTTTTAGTGAGATATTTGTCTGATTTTGGAATCAAGGTAATGCTGGCTTTATAGAATGAGTCTGGAAGTTGTTCTTTCATTTCTGTTTTTTGGAACAGCTTCAAAAAGAGTGGGTGTTAACTCTTCTTTAAATGTTTGGTAGCACTCCCCTGGAAAGCCATCCGTCCCTGGACTCTTGTTTTTTTTGGGAGATTTTTGTTTACTGATTCAATTTCTTTACGGGTTATGGGTCTGTTCAAATTTTCCATTTCTTTTCTATTTCTATTTCTTTCTGATTCATTTTTGGTATTTTATATGTTTCTAGGAATTTGTCCATTTCTTCCAGATTGCCCAATTTGTTGGCATATAATTGCTCATAATAGTCTTTTACTATTATTAGTATTTCTGCAGTGTTGGTTGTGATCTCTCCTCTTTCATTCATAATTTTAGTTGGGTCCTTTCCTTTTTTGTTTTGTTCAGTCTGACTAGGGGTTTATCAGTTTTGTTAATTCTTTCAAAGAACCAGTTCCCGTTTTTTTTTGATCTGTTCTATTATTTTTTGTTTTGTTTTGTTTTGTTTTCTGATATCATTGATTTCTGCTCTAATTTTTATTATTTCCCTTCTTCTGCTGGTTTTGGGCTTTATTTACTGTTCTTTTTCCAGCTCTCTTAGGTGTAAGATTAGGTTGTGTATTTGAGACCTTTCTTCCTTCTTTAGGAAAGCCTGGATTGCTGTTTACTTCCTTCTTATGACCACCTATGTGGCATTCCAGAGGTTCCGGGCTGTTGTGTTTTCATTTTTATTGACTTCTATGTTCTTTTTAATTTCCTTTTTAATTTCTTGGTTAACCCATTCATTCTTTAGTAGGATGTTCTTTAATCTCCAAGTATTCATAGTCTTTCCAAATTTTTTCTTGTGGTTGATTTCGAGTTTCATAACATTGTGGTCTGAAAATATGCAAGGTGTGATCTCGACCTTTTTGTACTTGTTGAAGGCTGATTTGTGACCCAGTATGTGATCTATTCTGGAGAATGTCCTATGTACACTCGAGGAGAATGTGTATTCTTTTGCTGTAGGATGAAATGTTCTGAATATATCTGTTAAGTCCATCTGGCCCAGTATGTCATTCAAAGCCATTGTTTCCTTGTTGATTTGCTGTTTAGATGATCTGCCCATTGTTGTAAGTGGGGCATTAAAGTTCCCTATTATTATGGTATTATGATCAATGAGTTTCTTTATGTTTGTGATTAATTGATTTATATATTTGGGTTCTCTTCATTGGGAGCATAAATATTCATAATTTTTAGATCTTCTTGGTGGATAGATCCCTTAGTTATGATATAATGCCCTTTTTCATCTCTTGTTACAGTCTTTATTTTAAAATCTAGTTTGTTTGATGTAAGTATGGTTACTCCAGCTTTCTTTTGACGACCATTAGCATGATAGACGATTCTCCATCCCCTTACTTTCAATCTGCAGGTGTCTTTAGGTAAAAAATGAGTCTCTTATAGACTCTTAAAAACTGAGAACAAACTGAGGGTTGATGGGGGGTGGGAGGGAGGGGAGGGTGGGTGATGGGCATTGAGGAGAGCACCTGTTGGGATGAGCACTGGGTGCTGTATGGAAACCAATTTGACAATAAATTTCATATTAATAAAAAAAATCCAAAATAAATAAATAAATAAAACAATAGGTTATGCCACAGTGTTGACTTTTAGATAGTCCATACAATTTTTCTTTTTACACAATATGATTTTCTGACAAGTCGAACAAGTGGTATTTTTATTGCAGAGGAGTCTTCTAAAACTAAATCTTTCATATTTGGTTAAATAAAATAAAATAAAATGACTCTCTTGTAAGCAGCATATAGATGGGTCTTGTTTTCTTATCCATTCTTATACCCCATGTCTTTTGATTGGAACCTTTAGTCAATTTACATTTAGAGTGAGTACTGAAATATATGAATTTGGTGCCATTATGTTAACTGTAGAGTTTCTGGTGATGTTCTCTGGTCCTTTCTAGTCTTTATTGCTTTTGGTCTTTTTTGTTTTGTTCATCTTTACTACACTCAAAGAGTCCCCCTTAAAATTTCCTGCAGAGCTGGTTTAGTGGTCTTAAACTCCTTCAGTTTTTGTTGTTGTTGTTGTTGGCTTTGTTTTGTTTTGTTTTGTTTGGTCTGGGAAACTCTATCTCTTCTATTTTGAATGACACCCTTGCTCGATAAAAAATTCTTAGCTGCATATTTTTACAATACAGCATGTTGAATATAAACTGCCACTCCTTTCTGGTCTGCCGAATTTCTGTGGATAGATCTGCTGTGAACCTGATCTCTCTTCCTTTATAGGTTAAGGACTTTTTTTCCCCTTGCTGCTTTCATAATTCTTTCCTTGTCTGTGTATTTTGTGAATTTGACTTTGATATGCCTTGCTGATGGTAGGTTTTTGTTGAATCTAATGGAAGTTCTCTGTGCTTCTTGGGTTTTGATGTTCTTCCCCAGAATAGGAAAGTTTTCCAGTTTAATTGCTCACATAAACCTTCTGCCCATTTTTCTCTCTCTTCATCTTCTGGGACTCCTATGTTTTGGATGTTCTTCCTTTTTAATAAGTCACTGAGCTCTCAAAGTCTTATACCATGATCTTTTGTCTTTGTTTCCCTCTTTTGTTTTGCTTCATTATTCTTTATAATTTTATCTTTTATATTGCTGATTCACTGCTCTGCTTTGTCTGTCCTTGCCATTGTGGCATCCATTTGAGATTACACCTCAGTTATAGCATTTTTAATTTCAACCTGATTAGAGTTTATTTCTTTGATCTCCACAGAAAGGTGTTTTCTATGTTTTTTTCAACCCCAGTTAGTATTCTTATTATTATGGCTCTAAATTCTAGTTCAGACATTTAGTATATCAGTGTTGATTATGTCCCTGGCTGTCATACCTTCCTGTTCTTTCTTTTGGGGTGAATTCCTTCATTTTGTCATTTTGGATGAAGCAAAAAAAAAAAAAAATGATAAAATTAAAAAATTTAAAACAAAACAAAAAAATAAATAAAGGAAGCTAGATACTAGGTGTGTTTCAGTCTTCTTGTTGAAAGAAGCTTGATACAATAGAGAAAAATGGAAAGGAAAGAAAAAGTAAGAAAAAAAATTGAAAAATTAAATAATAAAATTGAATAAAATAAAAGAAATGAAATAGAGTAAAAAATTTTTTAAAATAAAAGATAAAGTAAAAAAACAAAAACAAATTTTTCTTTTTCTGTATCCAAGAAAAAGAGAGAAGAGAAAGAAAGAAAAAAGAAAACAATGTAAGCAAGAATAGAAGCAAAGAAAACGAACAAGTAAGTGAGCCCAACAGAATAAAACCCAAATGAAGTTACATCCAGTTTTCCCTCATGAAACTATGAAACACTCTATAGTCTGTACACTAAGCAGGTGGAGTGACTTATGCTTATCTTCTGGGGGATATGCTTGGAGGGCGCAGTTTGGTGGGACTTGGTGTAACAGCTCCATTCTCCACTAGCTTAGCTTACTGGGGTGGACCCCTGTGTGTGGGGTTGGGGGAGAGGTAGAAATGGCTTCGCCCGGCTCCCTAGTCTCTGGCACAGGAAGTTTGCACTCTTATTGACCCGCTATCAAGCACCCCTCCTTTGTCTTAGGCTTCTGTCCACTCCCTGCCTCTACCCTACCCATGTCTAAGCTGTTTGTCTGCCAGGCATCAGCTCCCTCCACAGTTTTATCTCAGATGGCATTGTGTTACAAAACCCCACACTTCAGAGACCTCTGCAGCTTGGACCCATGCTGACTTTCTGAGGGTTGGTCTCACTGAGCAGTGGCTGGGTGCCTGCTTGCCACAGAAAATATTCATGTGATAGTGTAGTGGCAGAGGTTCAAAGAATAAGGCAAATCACAGAACACAGCTGGTGCCACATTTCCCTGCACTCTGGCATCTTTGTCTCAATACCAACAAACATGGCTGCTCTCCAGGGTCACAGGGTCACTGGGACCTTTGCCTGTGGGGAGGCGCTATGACCTCTACCAAATGCACTCCAAGCATGGTAACCGCTTCTTCCCATGTGGCACATGGACTTCTCCTGGGGATTCTCCCTACTTCCTCACCAGAGCACTCCCAGGCACTGAACTCTGAAACTTCAAACACTCTGCTCCAATGTTGATAGAATCCTGGTGGTATTGAAACCTTCTCCTTTCTTCCAATCAATGGTCTTGGGGAACATATTTCTAGTTCAGTATCCTGTGAATGGTTTCACTCTTTATCTCTCTTTCTCTCCAGCTACTTTCAGGGGGAGTGATTTTCTTGCATGATCCCAGTGCACCACACTCTCCCCTTTTTCTTTCTCTGTTCTCTGTAAAAAAAACCCCTCCCTACCCTCCATGGATTTTCTCTCCCCCAGTTCACCTCTCTACACTGTGTACCTGCTGAGTTTTGTGGCTCAAGTTATGCAGACTGTTGCATTAATCCTCAGATCAATATCCATGTGTTCAAAATTATTTGGTGCTGGTCTAGCTGCATTTCAGGGACAGTACAAGCTCAGGGTCTCCATGCTGCTCCACCATCTTAACTACTCCCTTGTCTTAGGTCTGTCTTAATTCATCTTTACTCTTTGTGGCTTAAGGTCCAAATGGAAAGGTGAATTATCTGCAAATGTCCTACATGTAGGGAGGTATTTCAGTTAGAGGTTGTTGGTTGCAAGTAACAGACCAATAAAAGATGAACATATTAGAAGAATTTGCTCACCAGATTTCAGAAGGAACAAGAATCAGGGCTATTTTAGCATCTCTGTAGCAGTCTTATCAGGGGGCTTTGGAGACACTTTGCTTCACGTGTTTGAGAGATAAATACATTAATGTATTGTGGCAATGGCTTCATCTTAACATTGTAAGTATAATTTAAAATACCAAAAAGAGGGGTGCCTAGGTGGCTCAGTCAGTTGAACATCTGACTCTTGATTTCAGCTCGGGTCATGATCCCAGGGTTGTGGGATGGACCCCTATGTTGGGCTCTGTGCTGAGCATGGAGCCCGCTTAAGGCACTCTCTTTCTCTCTCTCTCTCTGCTCCTCTCCCTTGCTCTCTCTCTCTTTCTCCCTCTCCACCACCACCAACAAGATGCCAAAAAGAAAAAGGTCAAAAATCCAAATAAAAAAGAATCTAGCACACAGAAAAGAACCTAGTATTCATATTTTTGGAAGGCAACCTGACTGTATAATTATAGCTTGGAAAATTATCATGTCCTTTGATCCAGTAGTCTCAACCTCATAACAATTAAAAAAAAAAAGGTTTGTGTTAATAAGTTTACACTTTTGGCATATTTCCAAAATGGATTTAACTTTCATTTGGAGAATACCTTCATAAATTATGATTGTATGGAATTGAAAATTTGATCAACATTTCAAAATATTTTGGATAGCTTTGTGACCATGGGATTGATTTAATACTCTCAATCAAATTTGTGGCTTAGGGTTTCAGCAATCCCTCCCAAGGGGCACCATTCCTAAAGATGTGCAGTCTGAGTACATGACTTAGGCAGAAAACATTAATTCACAAAAAGCTGCATTAAAGCCAGCTCCCTGAATCTGAGACTCACAAATATACCTCTGCCTCCAGCTAAGAGTGCTTTAAACTTGGAATTTGAATCAAACTTAGCACCAAGTCTTATGAAGTGAAAGGTCACTTATTTAATGGCATAGTTTTAATTAAATGATAATGGTTCTTTGTGTTATATAAAAAGAAAGTAAGCAAGTTCCAAAATGGAAGACTGAAAAACTAATTCTCATGAGGAAATCAGACTTAGGAACATGGACAGCAAAGTTCTTATTAATTACTTTTTTTAATGAAAATTTATTTTGTTCCATTTGCCTCTGCATTAACTTTTATAATGGAGTATATTTCCTATATTTATATTAAGTTTTTAATTACAGTAAGTGTTGCTGAATCATCTTACCCAGAATGTGCAAAACAGAACAGGAATACTGAAGACATATTGCTATTGGAACTTAAGATAAACTGTATTGATCATGAAAACTCACTTTTCAATACTTACTATTTTAAAAACAAATTTTTAAGTTATATACTATTAATGCAAACTCAAAATTATTTTTGCTTCATTATTGGCCATTTCTCTCTCAAACTGAAAATGCTTCTTGTCTCTGTAGATAGGGCTATAAATGTTCATTATTCAGTTTATGGTTAACTATGGTTGGTTAATTTAAATAATAGGAAGTAGAGCAACTTTGTGGAGATTGTCACTAACGTGAAAATAAAGACAAATTTAATATGCACATAGATAGGCTGGTCCATTGTTTATGTTTGGGTGATCTGGTACTGGTTGCTCCCCTCTTTTCAACATTTATCTATCTCTATTTCTTCCTTATTTTCACTTTCTGTAAAAACTTTAAACCTGGTTTTAGCCAAATTGTTCTATTGAAAATGTTGCGAGAAATCCAACGATTTTTAACTGCTAGTACCAATAATTTTTAATATATTATTAACTGAAGTTTAATATAACACGTTGAAAATTACATAGATCATAACTATATATCTCAATGAATTCTCTCATCTAAAAGTAACCACTATCCTTACCTTTTATGGTTTAGTTTTGCCTGAGTTTTAAACTTCATGTAAATACAATCATACAATTCTCTCTTTCCGACTTCTTTGCTCCACAGTGCATTTAAAAACAATTTTTATTGTTTATTTGTTTATTGAGAGACAGAGCACAAATGGGGGAGGTGCAGAGAGAAAGGGAGACACAGGATTTCATGTAGGCTCTAGGCTCTGAGCTGTCAGCACAGAGCCCGATGTGGGGCTCAAACACATGTGTGTGTGTGTGTGTGTGTGTGTGTGTGTGTGTGTGTGTGTATGTGTATATAGATAGATATCAAAAGGAGTGGAATGGATTGCTATGTCGTAGAATAAATATTCCAACTTCTGTAGACAATGCCAGATTTTTCTCAAAATGGTTGTAACAGTTTATGCCTCAACCAGTGGTATATGAGACTTCGTTATACAAACGTTATTCTGAGTCTTGAATTTTCACTCTTTCAGTAGGTGATTAATAATATCTCATTGCATTTTTATTTGCACTTCCCTGATTACTAATGAAATTTGTCACTTTTAACATTCTGTTTGGATTTCTTTCTTTTTTCTTTTTTTCTTGTGTGTGTGTGTGTGTGTGTGTGTGTGTGTGTGTGTAGTGCTGTTTCAAGGCTCCTCCTCATTTTTTTTAATGGGCTGATTTTTCCTATTGCTTTGTAGTTATATGTATCCCCATATCTTCTCCCAGTCTGTGGCTTGCCTTTTTACTGTCTTAAATGTGTCTTTTGATCAACATACCTTTTTAATTTCAATGAAATCAAATTTGTCAGTTTTTCCCTTTGCTGTTAGTGTTACCAGTAGGAGTGTCTGCATTGTATGAATGGAAGTCTCAGTTCTTGGATTCCCTAGGTAAAGATTTATGCGAGGATTCTGCAGTGGAATAAAGACAGAAGGAAAGTAGCAAGCACAAAACAGTTTATTAAAGGAGAAGTACACTCTCAAGGTGGGAGAGCAGGCAGGTTTCCAACACGGTACCAGCCCAGAGGTTGTTTGGGGATTGGACACTATTGGGACTTTCTGGGCTGGGAGGAGCTGTGGCACACAATGGGGTGGTTTCTAGTGGAGGCTGTTTCCAATAATTTTCAACCATTGACAAGATTTGTACCAGAACTGTCATGGCAGTCTTTCTCCAGTGGGGATGGAGAGCCATGCTCTGCACCTGTGGCTCTTGGTCTGTCAGCCCCAAGGTCTTGGAAGCAGCAGGATCTGGATGTTGTGTCCCAGGTTTCTAATGTGCAACCTATTTATCACTCTTCTTGTCTCCCCTCCGCTCCTGTCTCTATAATCATTCCCTCCCCCACATCAAGGCCGTGGGATTCTGCCTGGGGGTGTTCCTTCCACTGCTCACATCTAGCTTCTACCTAATATTAGTACTTTTTACATTCTGTTGAAGAAGTCATTTTCTTATCCTGGAGGCATGAGGGTATTTCCTATATCATCTTCTAAATTTTTTATTGATTTACCTTTTAAAAATCACTTTTGGATGTTGTGGGGATTAGAGAACAAGTCAAACAAGGCTTGGATAGAGTGTTACCTAGGAAAAGTGGAGATCTTAAGTTCGATATAAATGGTTCCAAGTCAAGGACCCAAGCAGCTTTTACTGAAAAAAAAAATTACATAGACTGAAGTTCAGAAGAAGGGAGATATAAATAGCATTTTGAAGGACAATGATGGTTGTGGATCCTGGCATTAGCGGGCTTTGTGATTTGCTACTAATTGGATTGCAGTATTCCTGAGTGTGTTAAGGAGTGAATTGTTTTGGGATGTGAGGGATGCAAACCCAGCTTCCCTGAAGACCATAAGGGGGAGCAACTCACCTTACTCAGAGAAAGGGCTTTGAACACCTTCCTTGTAGGAAAGGCAATATATTTCAGCTAAGAAATAGATGTTTGGAGAAAGTCATAGTGCTGTTTTTTCATAGTTGGATTTTTATCTGAATTCTGGTGTGTTTTTCACTGAACAGAAACTAAAACATGAGCCATTTCACTGAAAGAAAAAAGTATCGAGGAAGTCAGCTTCACAATTTCTTAAAATGGAATCTATTCTACAGTTGTTCTTTTTTAAAATAACTCCAATTTTATACTTCCCAATCAGCAGTATTTTCATGAAATAGCTAACAAATGAAATAAAACTATTTATAAATATGAAGACAAATACACTGGTTCCACTTGCCTTGTTAAATTAGCTTCCAAACAAAGTGGTTTCAGTACTCTTGGTTGAAGAAATTATTAATGATTAATCAGGATTTCTGGAAAGGAGCAAGACTTGAACTGTGTCATTAATGAGTTTGATTTTGTCATTTGAAAGGGCTTGAGTGAAGGAATAACAGAAGTGTGAAAGACATGGGTTGGGCTAGGTCCTTGATGGGTGGGAGATGGCAGGAAGGTTTTCCAATTTAAGTGAGGACTGATTTGGAGGCCATCGAAAACTGGGCAGAGGCAGTGCATTTGATACATCAGAAAATGTGGGAAACTATTGGCGAAATTGGAGAATGATGAAAACAATATTCAAGAAAGGCTACCTGTGCAGTGGTGAGCGGAAGAAGCTGCAGTGGTGATTCTTTGGACAGCAGGTCAGTGAGGAGTGTATGTGGTCAGGCAGGATAGACAGGTGCTTTCAAATCAGAAAAGCCTAGCCTCTCTGAGGCTCCTTTTTCTGTGTCATTGTTTTCAAGGCAGTTGGTCAGTAATCATTTGCTAGCAAGTGATTGAAAATTAAATCTAGGTTTAAAAACAGAATTTTTAAAACTGGACAATTACTGGATTGACTTCCAAAGCTAAGGGAGAGCTGAGTAGCCAACTGTTGGGAAAACAAGAACTGAGGCAGCTGGGGCTGGGGGCAGTGGTATTCAAGAAATGGAACTAGAGATTTAAAACCTGTGGGAACTCTTTTCCTTTATGAGGAAGAGCAGGGTGCAGGGTGGTTTCCACTATAGAGTAATGAAGATGGGTACTGGTGACTGTGCCCACTCACCTGTTCCTAGTTCCTTCACCAGCAAGAACAGACTCTTCCCTTAGCTACAGTTATCAAATTCTGAGAAAAGAATTTATGAGCTAGCTTGTGATCTTAGGCAGGTTCCCTAACCTTTCTGTGTCTCATGTCCTCATCTGATAGATGAGCAAAATATTAGGACCTATGTCATAGGGTTGTTGTGAGGATTGAGTGCCTTAAAATAGTTACAACATTTGAAATAGTTGCCAGTTGTGAAATAGTGCCAGTTGTTGTTGTTGTTGTGTCATTGTTTTCAGGGCAGTCCTGGACCATCCCTCTGGCCAGGAGTGTGTGGTTTCGTAGTTGACCTAAACATGCCTGGGAGGAGGGGCAAGGGCACTACCATTAGTACTGGGCAAATGGATGGGGAAGGAGCAATGTCCCAAAAGATGATGAGGGAAAGACAGGGGTTGTTAGGCAGACAAAAATAATAGCTTTCCTCCATTTGTCATTTGTAAAAGCTTTACTGTTGGTTTGCAATGCTACTGTGAGAATTAATAAAAATGTGTATAAAGTGAATGTCACATGGCAGGCCTTTCTTAAGATAGCTATATAGTCTGCACATGAATAAAACCAAGGCGTGGGCTGGATACCAGTAATGAGAAATAATGAAATGAATATTTGGAAGGAAAATCACATGGACTTGGATTGGTTTGTGGATTGTGTTGATGGTGGACAGGTGCTATCACGTCAGATGTTTTACCTTTTGGCTGCATCTTACAACAAAGAGCAGTCATATACGTAGACATTCACGTTAAAAATAGAAGTTTTGTTAGTTCCTTCCATCCATGGGAGGGTTCCCCTGTGTGTGGGAGGTATATCCTGCAGTCTCTCCAGCTGGGTGCTCCTCAGTCCATGCTAATGGAGACCAAGATCTCAGCATCCTGAAGGTCCTCTAGGACCCTGGGTTATCCTTCCTTCAATCACAATGACCTCTTCAGTCATCAGTTCCCAGCACGGCAAGCAGTGTGCATGGCTGGCCAAAGAGATACTGCTAATCCAACGGGTTTGTGGGAGAGGAGTCTCTATCTTTATAAGGCTAAGAGGGTATTGTGGTTCTTACCAGTGCTACCAGATAATCCAGTCATTTACTCTTTTCCCCATACAAACATTCACGCTATTTAAAATCTAAATCCAACATTTATATCATCATGTTATGTTGTTCATAATTTGGGGTCTATAAGGCTTCCACTAATTAAATTATTACTATAGTGATTGTTTTTTTTTTTTTTTAATCCATTATATGGTGAATTGAGAAGGTGAATCAGGTGTAAGAAAGATAATCCCAGACTTTCTCCAGGCTCAGAAATGTAAGAGAGGCATGAGTCAGGGATAATTCCAGGTTTTTAAAGCTTCAGCTAAGAAGCAGAAAAATGTGTTTTCATTTCAAATTCTTTGGAATGTGCAAATAAGGAAGCACTCAAAGATCTTTTTGTGTGTGCTGTCCTCAAAATGAGCAAGAAAAACAACAAATAACAGCAAAACTTAGCATTGTGACATTGCTCTGAGAAAACTTTGTGAAAGGAGGAGATGTGTAAAGATTTGACTGACATAGATTATCCCTGCAGGAAAGAAAAGGCCTAGGAAGAGAAAGAGGCAGAGAAAATTGAACTTTTGATTTATCCTACAAGAGCACAGCAGACCGGAGGGAATTAAAGGGAGGAAGTCAGGAACAAAACAGGAAAGGTAAAATGTAGGGGGTAGAAAGAGAAGCTTCTATAACACAGGAGATTGTGAGATATCTTTGTCTTAAGATGATAGAAACAGGGAGGGAGACAAAACAGAAGAGTCTGGAGAAAAAACTGAGGGTTACTGGAGGGGTTGTGGGAGGGGGGATGGGCTAAATGGGTGAGGGGCACTAAGAAATCTACTCCTGGAATCATTGTTGCACTATATGCTAACTAATTTGGATGTAAATTTCAAAATAAATAAATAAATAAATAAATCATAAAATAAAAAGATGATACTCTGTAATGTGTGGAAAAGTATGAGTGGTTTTTTTTTTTTTTTTTAAGTTTATGATTTATTTTTGAGAGAGCAAGGGTGAGAGTGGTGGAGGGGCAGAGAGAGAGGGAGAGAGAGAATCCCGAGCAGGCTCTGCGCTGTGTGCTCAGAGCCTGACCTGGGACTTGACTCACTAACCATAAGACCATGACTTGAGCTGAAATTAAGAGTCCAACACTTACCAACTGAGCCACCCAGGCACCCCAATGAGAGGGGTTCTCATTTCAGAGTCATTTATTTGACCTCCTGTTAGGTGTTTATGGCATTCATTGACCAGAGCTTATACCTAACTTTATAATTTCTTTATAGTCTTAATAATCCCTGGGGCTGCCATATGTACATACCCTCCCAAACACATACCTGTGTATATATGTATAAATATTATAACTCCTTTAGAGAAGAAAGAAGCAGTTCTGGTCACACCCATTTGCGGTGTGTGCCTACGGAATGTATACCTCATTTACTCCTATATCAGTTCATGTTAACTTTATTATTAATGAATTGGTTCACTCTGCCCTTTGAGTCTGCTAAATTAGCAAATTGTATTGATCAAATGAATTCATAATCACCAGTCACCATCCTGGTTAATTAATAGCAACAGAAGCAGTGGCAGTAACAACTTCTGCCTCTCTAGTGTCTTACAATTTACAAAGTGCTCTCACAGATTTATCTTATTTGATAAATGAGCTTGCAATGCATGTAGCATACACTCAACCAGACTTTTGGCAAACAAAATGCCATATTTAAGCGGGGGCATCTCTTTTCTCACAACCACAGAGAACGACCTCTGTTCTCAGGCCCATTTCAATAAAAAATTTATGGAGACACAAAGAAAGCATTCTAGCATCCAAAATGACAGTGGTCTACCCACTGAGTATTGGAATATGCTGAAATAAAACAGGCTCCATTGGTACGTAAGATTGATTGGAAGGATTTCTATGAAATAGGAGGGTGTGGTTCATTTTTGCTTTAAAAATGTTGAACATATTCAGCACTTAGTGTTTTTGTGATTAATTTATGGCTGATAATTGTTTTTAAAACAGTTTTTGGTTTCATGTTTTTCTTACAGTTTTGCTGAGGGTTCATTGACAAAAATGGTATATATTTATGGTGTACAATTTTATGAGCTTTGACTTACATATACACTGTTAAACCATCACCACAATAGAGATAATAAATATACCCATCACCCCAAAAGTGATGCCCCTTTGTAGTTCACTTTCCAAGCCCCTGCTCCCCAGACAGCCACTAATGTGCCTTCTGTCATGACAGGTTAGTTTGCATTTTCTAGAGTTTTATAAAATACAGTGATGTAGTGGGTACTCTTTTTAACTTGAGATCCATCCATGTTGTTAATGTATATAAATAGTTCTTTGCTTTTTATTGTTGAGTTGTATTTCATTGTATGGATAGTGTGTGATTTGTTTGTTCATTCACCTGTTAATGGACATTTGTGGGGTTTTTTTTGGTTTTTATTTTTGTTTTTGCTTTTTCCTAACTTCAGGCTCTTGCAAATCTGTTATGAACATTTATGTACTATCTGTGTATGGCTATCTTCCTGCAGTTATGTTGGGTAAATACTTAAGAGTGGGATGGCCAGATCATATAGCAAGTGTATGTTTATTTAAGAAAGTGCAGTACTGTTTTCTGAAATGGAAATCAAGCAGATTGTTTACAAAACAAACATTTCTTCAACGTAAACTTAAACTTGCACTGTTTATGACACTTGATTCCCCACGGGGGTGGGAGGAAGGGTACTGTTTAAACTAGTTAAGGGGCGCCTGGGTGGCTCAGTTGGTTGAGCGTCTGACTTTGGCTCAGGTCATGATCTCGCAGTTTGTGAGTTCGAGCCCTGCGTTGGGCTCTGTGCTGACAGCTCAGAGCCTGGAGCCTGCTTCGGATTCTGTGTCTCCCTCTCTCTCTGCCCCTTCCCCGCTCATGCTCTGTCTCTCTTTGTCTCTCAAAAATGAATAAATGTTAAAAAAAATTTTAAATTAGTTAATGAAAATGAGTCTTGATCGAGCTCATAATGTTTTAGAATTTCTGATTGACAAACTCAGGTTTACTCCAATAGATTTTTTTCAAGTTATTTAGAGCTGATATGCCAAATATAATCTCATTATCCATTTGAGGCATCCATTCATTGCCTGGGCTGTAGCACAAATATGTCACTCACTTGTCCTGCTTCTGCCCTTGTTTATATTGAAGTTAATGGAAAGATCTTTACTAAAATTATTCAAGTTAGGATTTTCATTATATGGAGACTTTAGTTATAAATACAGATTAACTGAAACCAGAAATCTCAGAAAAAAGATTTATTTCTAGAAATATTTATGCCTTTCCTTAGAATGAGGAAGTAACCAAGTTTGACATATAGAACATACAGAGAATTGAATGTGAATTTAGAGATACCTGTTCCCAGTCCTCCTCTCCGACTTTTTAGGAGTTTCTTCCTTTAACATGAATGGCATGGAACAGTCATTTTTCCTTTAACAATAGCTATCATCCCATACCATACATGGAACCAGCAACCCTGCCCCTTCCCACATTACTGGAAATTTGGGGGCCTGTGTTTCTCCTCCTCATCTTTTGCTTTGAGTTCCTGCTTTTACCAAGCTCTTGATTTCCTCTATGTCTTGCTTCCTTCAGCTAGTCTGCTCTGTCTGCCCCACACCAACACAAATATGGAACAGCCTGCTTTTGTGCAATCCCACGTAATACGAATACGAGGCTCTTGCAGTTAACGGAATAGTATCACAGGTTTGGGGGGCATGGAGAACCTAAGAGGTGAAGGCAAGGGATTATATCACAGTGCAGCAAATAAGAGACAAGAGTAGTCCTTCTCAAACCTGAGGTGTACATCGATCACGTGGGGATCCTGTTAAAATACAGTATATTGGGGGTGGGCCTGAGATTCTGCATTTCTACCTAGCTCCTGGGTGATGCTGCTGCTGCTAGTGTAACTACATGTTTAGAACCACTGGCCTGGAACAGTCTAACTCTGCTTATTTTTATTCTCTGCTACGCTGGCATTAAGAACGTACAGGAGACCTCAGGCGTCCTGCTAGCGTTAAGAAAAAAAAAGGTTTTATAAGGTATGAGGGAAGGTAAAAAAGAAAAAAAAGTCTCTTATTTCTTCAGCTTCTACCTGGTCTAGCTACTTGGAGGTTCTGTTTAACTAGATTATAAAAACAATATGCATGATAATGAGTAGTCCCCAAATAATATAAAAGAAGTGACCTTGACGGAATCAGACACTCACCAGTAGTGAGCTTTGAGGGGTGGATATTGCCAACTCCAAGCATAACCCCACAGGGGCTCGCTCAAATTATGTGAAAGGAAAAAGCCCTAGATTAGTGTAATGGTTAAGGGTAGGGGCTGGACAAAGCATAAGAGACTCTTGAAAACTGAGAACAAACTGAGGGTTGTTGGGGGGTGGGAGAGAGGGGAGGGTGGGTGATGGGTATTGAGGAGGGCACCTTTTGGGATGAGCACTGGGTGTTGTATGGAAACCAATGTGACAATAAACTTCATATATTGAAAAAAAAAAAAAAAAAGGTAGGGGCTGGAGCCAGAGTGCCTGGGTTAGAATCTTATCTGCACTGATTACCAGCTCTGTGGTCTTGGCAAAGCAACTGCATACAGCAGTATAGGGCATATAATGGCGCCCACTAGAGTTGTGTGGTGTACAATCTGCACAGCTGTATGTATAGCCCTGGATCTTAGGCATCTCTGTAAATTATTCTCTGTCTCAGGGCCCCTGGGTAACTCCGAAGCGTCCGACTTTGGCTCAGGTCATGATCTCGCAGTTTGTGAGGTCAAGCCCCATGTCGGGCTCTGTGCTGACAGTTCAGAGCCTGGAGCCTGCTTCAGATCTGTCTCTCTCTCTCTCTCTCTCTCTCTCTCTCTCTCTCTCTCTGTCCCTCCCCCACTCACGCTCTGTCTCTCTCTCCTTTGGAAATAAACATTAAAAAAATTATAAATTATTCTCTGTCTCTTTTTCCTTATTTGTAAATGCAGATAATAACTACCTACCCCATAGAATTGGGGAGAGTTTTATTTTTTTTATTTTTTCTTAGGAAATTGCTTTTTTATTTAAGTAAATGATTGACTTTAATTTTTTTAATTTTTAATTTTTTAAATTTTTTTAAATTTTTTTAAATTTTTTTATTTTTTCAATATATGAAATTTATTGTCAAATTGGTTTCCATACAACACTCAGTGCTCATCCCAAAAGGTGCCCTCCTCAATACCCTCCTCACCCACCCTCCCCTCCCAATTGGGGAGAGTTTTAAATGGTTTCGTACTTATGAAGTGTTTAGAACAGAAGCTGGCATATAGTAAACATTCAGTAAATGCCATGTTGTCATTAGTTTTCTTTAAAATTTAGGCAAAAGGGTAGTAGGGATTTCCACAAAGCACAGGAATTTTCTTTTGAAAGAACTAGGGTATAGGAAATAGAGAAGATTAGAGAGAAAATAATATTTGATATATACCCTTATTATTAATACAACTCTACTAAAAATTAATAAAACAAAATACTAGACAATAATTTTGATTCCAAACCTCCAGCTTCAAGCCTCTGAAGTCCGAATGAGAGACAGTCTCTTTGCCTAGGAAGAAATTGGGTCAGGATTAAGAACAGTAGAAATAGCTAAAGGAGAGACATGTGGGAAGGCTTTTGTTCAACATTATTCAACAAGTATTTATTGAACACAAATGATAGGTGCCAGAGATATAGTGAGGAATGAGGTTACACGGTCTTGCCCTCTGAAACTTATTTATTATTCAGCCAGAAAGACAGACAAGAAAACAAGCAATTACAGTGTGATAAGTGCTGTTACAGAAAGGACAGGGTGATTTGAGGGCAAGCATTTTCTGTTTCAGCCTAGGGTTTGCTGTATTTTTCTGAAAATTTTGAAGGGATGTGTTTAAAAACATTTTAATGGTAACAATTGAAATAGAGGTAAATTGTGACTGTAGAACACTCTCATTCTAAGATTTCCCATGGGGTCATGCTCCTCTCTGGCCAACTCTGGGTAGGGAATGTGACTGCCCAGGTCTACCCTCCCTCCACACTTACACCCTTGGCATTCCTTCACGTCCCACATGCCAAGGAACAGATTGGGAAGAGGACACGTATGATAATTTCCTGTTGCAATGAAAGGTGGTTTGGGTTAACCTGGTGAGGATCCTGTCAAGGTAACAGACTGTCTGTTCTATGTCAATGAGACCCCAGAGAAGACAGGGAAATGACCAGAGATTCCTGAAGAAACATGGCAAATTAGCTTCACTCTTAGACTTTGTCCTCATATTCCTTCTGTCTTGGACCTGGTCTTTGTATCTCCCTTTCTGCTCCAAAATTCAGGTTGAGTATCTCTAGTGCAAGAAGGGATATGCTATGACTTGCCTCTCCACCTCAGCCCAGCTCCATGTCCTGGCCATGAGCAGACTGTTACCCTCCCCCCCAAACTTGATCCACATCAACCTCATTTCATTTAGAAAAGGCTTCACAGCACTATGACTTAAGACTGCACCCATAGATGCTCTCAAGTATTGATCAATTCATCAGTCATACAAAGAACTTTTTCTATAGCTTTTAAGGAACTACTACTGAGACTATATCTCTTACAGGCATATCCCAGACATGTTGCAGGTTGGGTTCCAGACTACTGCAATAAAGTGAATATCACAATAAAGTGGGTCAAATGGAAGTTTTGGTCTCCTGGTTCATGTAAAAGTTATGTTGAGGGACATCTGAGTGACTCAGTCGGTGAAGCGTCTGGCTTCAGCTCAGATCATGATCTTACAGTTTATGAGCTCAAGTCCCAAGTCAGGCTCTCTGCTGTCAGTGCAGAGCCTGCTTCAGATCCTCTGTCCCCTCTATCTGCCCCTCCCCTGCTCATGCTCTCTCTGTCTCTCAAAAATAAATTTAAAAAGTTATGTTTACACTATAATCTATTAAATGTGTAGTAACAATGTTAAAAAATTGTGCAAACCTTAATTTAAAAATGCTTTATTGCTAAAAACTACTAACCAAATGAGCTTTAAGTAGGTCATAATTTTTTTTACTGGTGGAGGGTCTTGCCTCAGTGTGAGGCTACTGACGGATCAGGGTGGTGGTTGCTGAAGGTTGGGGTGGCTGTGGCAATCTCTTAAGATAAGACAATAATGAAGTCTGCCTCATTGATTGATGCTTTCATGAGTAATTTCTCTGTAGTCTGTGATGCTGTTTGATAGCATTTTACCCACAGTAGAACTTCTTTCAAAATTGGAATCTCCTCCAGTCCTGTTGCTGCTTCATCAACTAAGTTCATGTCATATTCTAATCCTTTGTTGTCATTTCAGTAGCCTTCAGAGAGTTTTCAAGGAGGAAAATCTATCAAGAAACCACTTTCTTTGCTCATCCATAAGAAGCACCTCCTCATGTGTTAAAATGTTACCATGACATTGCAGCAAATTAGTCACATCTTCAGTCTCCAGTTCTCATTCTAGTTCTCTTGCTATTTCTACCACATCTGTAGTCAGAACACATACAACCTTTATTGATTAAGTTTTCTGTCTTATATGGGCATGGTTCATGGCACCCTAAAACAATTACAATAGTCACCTCAAAGGTCACTTGATCACAGGGGCGTCTGGGTGGCTTAGTTCGTTAAGCATCCTACTTCAGCTCAGGTCATGATCTCACTGTCCATGAGTTCGAGCCCCATGTTGGGCTCTGTGCTGTCAGTTCAGAGCCTGGAGCCTGCTTCGGACTCTGTGTCTCCCTTGCTCTCTGCACCGCCCTCGCCCCCCATTTACTCTCTGTCTCAAAAAATGAATAAATGTTAAAAAATATTTTTTAAAAAGATCACTGATTACAGATCACCATAACAATACATTAATGATGAAAAAGCTTTGAAATATGGGGCAGGGGGGGATTACCAAAATGTGACACAGAGATGTAAAGTAAGCAAATGCTATTGGAGAAATGGTGCTGATAGACTTGCTTTGATGGAGGGTTGCTACAAACCTTCATATGCAATATCTGTAAAACACACACACACACACACACACACACACACGCACATACACACAGTATCTGAGAAGTGCAATACAGTGGAATACAATAGAATGAGACATGCCTGTATAATACTCAGTAAAGATCAGTGTGATTTCTTCCAGAATTTATTACCAGGCAGGAGATGGTCTCTGGAAAGAATGATATAGATAGTCACAGCTGTGAAGCCACCTGCCTCAGCTGCAAGGGAGTTCAGAGCTAAATTTAGTACTCAGGAAGAGGATTATATCACCCTCAGTTTTCTTTTTTCCTATTAACTTAGATCTCTGTTTTAATTTAACTTCCCTGTGTATATATGTATGTGCCTTTTCTATAAGAAGACTGGATTCCATTATGAAAGTAGGAAAGTTGTAAATTATACATTTATTTTAAAAATAGTAATATGTTTGATAATGTCTCTACCATTTTTCAAGTCATCCAGGCCCAAATCTTATAATCTTCTCTTTTCCTCTCCAATCCCAAAGCTATGTCACATCAATTTTTCTCTAGAAAATCCTTATAGTCATTTTTTCTCTCCATTGCCATTGCTCCCACTGACATTTAGACTCTTATTATATTATGCTTAGACTATTACATTATTCTCTCATCACACTCTTAAGTGTGTCCCCTTAAATCTAGCCTCAGTATCCACATTCAGTAAGTGCTCATTTCATCATGCCACTCTTATGCTCAAAAACTTACAATGATTCTCTATTTCTTTGCTAAATTTTGTCTTCTTTGCCATATCCTTGGGCCATAATTTCTTGCTTGTTTGATCTTTCTTCCTTTAACTTCTTTTTTTTTATTACCTTGTTTTATTTTTTTTATTATTTTTTAAAATTTACATCCAAATTAGTTAGCATATGGTGCAACAATGATTTCAGGAGTAGATTCCTTAGTGCCCCTGACCCATTTAGCCCATCCCACCTCCCACAACCCCTCCCATAACCCTCAGTTTGTTCTCCATATTTATGAGTCTCTTCTGTTTTGTCTCCCTCCCTGTTTTTATATTATTTTTGTTTCCCTTCACTTATGTTCATCTGTTTTGTCTCTTAATGTCCTCATATGAGTGAAGTCATATGATTTTTGTCTTTCTCTGACTGACTAAGCATTTCACTTAGCATAATACCCTCCAGTTACATCCACGTGGTTGCAAATGGTAAGATTTCATTCTTTTTGACTGCTGAGTAATACTCCATTGTATATATATACCACGTCTTCTTTATCCATTCATCCATTGATAGACATTTGGACTCTTTCCATACTTTGGCTATTGTTGATAGTGCTGCTATAAACATGGGGGTGCATGTGTCCCTTCGAAACAGTACACCTGTATCCCTTGGATAAATGCCTAGTAGTGCAATAGCTGGGTCGTAAGGTAGTTCTATTTTTAGTTTTTTGAGGAACCTCCATACTGTTTTCCTGAGTGGCTGCACGAGTTTGCATTCTCATCAGCAGCACAAAAGAGATCCTCTTTCTCCATATCCTTGCCAACATCCGTTATTGCCTGAGTTGTTAATGTTAGCCATTCTGACAGGTGTAACTTCATTTAACTTCTATTATCCAAACTCCATTTTTGTTTACCTTGTTGCTTCACCGCCCAATGCCTGTCTCTAAACCTTTGCTCATGATGCTGTCACTAAGGATGCTTGTTTTCTCCCTTCCCTTTCCCAATTGAGATGCTGTTTTCCTTTTCTTCCTTCATTTCTTCCTTCCTTCCTCCATTTCCTTCCTTCCTTCCTTCCTTCCTTCCTTCCTTCCTTCCTTCCTTCCTTCCTTCACAGTATTATCTTAAGTGACATCAAAGTTTCTCTTAGGGAAAGAACAAACATTTGATAAGCTGGTTGAAGTGAAAAAATGGGGCTTTGAAGGCATGGGTCAGTAGCAGTAAGGCAGAAGAAAAATACCTGATGCCTCTGCATTAGAGACAGAATTGGGAAAGGGAGAGCACAGAGAAGAATAAAGGGACGGGCCAAGCAACAGGTAGAATGCTTTAAGAACATGAGGTTTGATATTCATTTTGAAATTATTTCCTTTGCTGTAATGGAAGCTCCCTCTTCCATTTTCCCCACACTTCCTTTGATTAGCTCTCTACATATAAGCCTAGTATGAGGGTTTCCTGATAGAAACCACAGAAAAGAGTTGTTTCACATTTGATTGAATGTAGAATATAACATGTTTTCTCTCTCTCTCTTTTTTTAATGTTTGTTTATTTTTGAGAGAGACAGCGTGAGTAGAGAGGGGGCAGAAAGAAAAGGAGACACAGAATATGAAGCAGGCTCCAGGCTCTGAGCTGTCAGCACAGAGCCCCACATGGTGCTCGAACTCACGAACTGTGAGATCATGACCTGAGCCGAAGTCAGACACCCAACTGACTGAGCCACCCAGATGCCCCAGGAACATTTGTTTTCTCTTGAGCTAGATTGTAAGTTCTTTAGGCATTCAGAATTCTCCACAGGGCCAAACTGCCCAAAGCTGGGCAGTCACATACCCAACTTACCAATGATGAAACTTGCCCTCAAGTAGATGGGATGAGTAATTCTCAGGAACATTTATAACTGGCACAGTGGAGAACTTACCCACGTGTAAGAGGAATGCAGATTGTTGTAAAATCTTTTTAGGAAATGAGTTAAAACATTTTCTTTTATAGAGGAGGTTTGCAAACTTTCTCTGCAAAGGGCCAGATAAAAATATTTTGGCTTGGTTGGCAATAAAGTGTTTGTCATAACTACTCAAATTTGCCCTTGTAATGTGAAAGCAGCCATACACAATAGATTAAAAAATGACCATGAATGTGTTTCAGTAAAACTTTATGGACACTGAAATCTGAGTTTCCTATATTTTTCATGTCTCATGGAATGTTCTTCTTCTTTTCATACTGCACAGCAACTTAAAAAAATAAAAACCATTCTTCATGGATGGGCTGTATAAAAACAGCTAGTGGGCTGGGCCTTGGTGGGTAAATACTAATTTAGAGACTCTATCTTACCTGCTTATGTACTTTACAAAGTAAATTCTTATTTTTATTTATTTTTATTTTTTTAAGTTTATTTATCTAGAGAGAGAGAGAGCAAGGGAGGGGCAGAGAGAGAGGGAGAGAGAGAATCCCAAGTGGGCTCCAGGCTGTCACTGCAGAGCCAGACAAGGGGCTGGATTTCATGACCATGAGATCATGACCTGAGCCAAAATCAAGAATCAGATTCTTAACCTACTAAGTCCCCCAGGTCTCCCAGTAAGCACTTATTTTGAAAAATCTACATTCTGCTCTGGGAATCCCATGTATAATTTTGTTTGAAAATACAGTTTCCCTGCTTAGAAAGAGTTTGAGAGCTCTTGGTAATAATTTTACACCATCATCAAATGGTTTTATTTCCCTTGATTTATTATCAGGACTATGATGTGTGCATCACTGCTAGCAACTATAAATGACTCGAACACATGGGTCGAGAGAACACATGTAGGGTGTGAATACCCAGGCATTTGTATATTAGATGGCTAAATCACAGAGACTGGGTCTTTTTCCAAATGTTTAGAACAGTTGGAGATGGTTTCAATTAACTACTAAAATGTACACCCATTTGTATTTTTGCCAGCGTTGGAGTACTTAAAATGTATCTACATTAAATTTGTGCAACATCCCTGAGCTCGGTATCTGGTGGCTGTAGGGATGTTATATAAGTTTTTAAACCAAAATTCAAAAGAATATTTTGGCTTCAGACTGAAAATAATGCAAGATTGTTGTTTTCTTATAGAAATTCCTAAAGTCAGAGCCTGACTTGCCTAGGGAAGAAATTCATAATTCAGTAGACCCTGTTAGTTTTTCTGAAGCCCAGAAAAGCTTGGATTTAACTCATCTACTTATACCCATCAAATTTTTATTTTGCATTTTTCCCACTGGGGGTCATTTAGCTCTAAAATCTCATTAACCATTTTCATAAAGATATCACAATATACTGAAGGGATTATTGTAAGCATTAAAAAAAACCCATTCTGATCATTCATTTTGCATTGATTATACCCCTGACTCACCATGGTTACAACACATTCTGTTCTAAATTTGTCCAAAAGGCCTAGAGAAAAACTGAAGATAGAAAAAGATAATGATACCAGGAAAGTGAAAATACACTTCAGTAAACGCATGGAAAAGAGGCATAGGTATTATCACACCAAAGAAATGTAAATGTACTGGGTCCCTCAGTGGAACTAAATATGACATGATTCATAATCTGATTGCCTTGCAGTATGTATCAATACGATTTCCCTTCTTTTTAAAAACTTGTTTATTTATTATTGAGAGAGTGCAAGCAGGGTAGGGGCACAGAGAGAGGGGGGACAGGATCCAAAGAAGGCTCTGTGCTGACAGCTGCGAGCTGATGTGGGGCTTGAATTCACAAACCTTGAGATCATGACCTAAGCCGAAGTCAGATGCTCAACCAACTGAGCCACCCAGGTGCCCCTGATTTCCCTTCTTATGGCTGTATTGGATTGTATTTGGAAAATATATCAGTTTCATCTAGTGTTAATGTTTTTTTCTACCATGAGTAACATTTCATCTTTTTGCGTTAAATGAAAATGTGTGCAGTTCATATCACATTAAGTTAACCAAAAGAGTAAACAAAATTTGTCTTAAAATTGTCTTTCTTCTAGATTGTTATGGTCCCTAGACTTTCCTCACACTATTACAGTGGTAAAACTATCAGAAGGATAGACTTTATCTTCTAGCAGTATACATTCAGATCTAGATAGGTATGTGTAAAGTTGAGAGTAAGTGTTAATTAGAAAATCTGTGTTGATTTCCAAGACCTTAGAAGGAAATATAGTTTTTCAACTAGAAGCAAAGCTACCAGGATAGGCAGAAACAAAAGACAAGTTTGGGTCTCTGCTACGTGTATGTGTGATGGATAATTCGTGTCAGTTAATTTTTGAAAATTCAGTCAAACTGCTTTGTAAAAAGTAAAATTATAATTGGATGGGTTGACTTTTTCACCTTTTTCAAAGCAATTAGTTTTATGTTACTTAGCTACAACCTCTGTAACACAGTGATTGGAAGTGTAAGGTTATGAATGATCATAAATCAAAGAGAGAGAGAGAGAGAGAAAGGGAAGAAAGTGTTTGCTATTGACCCCTGGGAATGGTTGGATAATCTTTTCCCCTCGTGTCTAGTTTTCAACATTACAGTGACTATAAAATTCACTCAGTTGAAGAGGATGAGAATCAATTTTCAGTTTACAGGCTTGTCAAGCAGATTACCAAGCAGCTTGGGGGATTGTTTGTTTGTTTATATTTATGTTTTCAGTCAATGCTGGAATTATTTTTAATTGTACATAATTAGATTTAAGAGGTTTTATTTTTTTAAGAGGTTTTAAATATTAAAATCACAGTGCAATGCTTTTGATTTCTTCTTCCCAATCTCCACCCAGAGGCCTAAGTGGGATATGTGAGGAAAATTAATGTATTTAAACCTTAAAAATCACTTGAGAAATTCCTTTTTAGTTATTTCTCTATTCAGTCTTAGTCAAAGGCAGGGGTCAGCAGATTATGACTCATAGGTCAGATTCGGCCAGTCACTTGTTTCTGTAAGGCTCATGGGCTAAGAATGTTTTTATATTTTTAAATGGTTGAAAGTAATCAAAAGAAAAATAGTATTTTCCCCCGAATTTTTCCCTTAAAAAGAATATGAAATTCAAATTTCTGTGTTCATTCTAAAGTTTAATGGAACACGGTTATGCTAATTCATTAACAAATTAGTGCTTCTTTTACAAGGTAACAGCGAGTTAAGTGATTGAGACAGAGACCTGATGTTCAGAAAGCCTAAAATATTTACTAACTTGCTCTGTGGAAAGGGTTTGCCAACCTCTATGCTAGGATAGTGTTGTCCACAAAGTGTGCACATAATGTAAACAAAGGACAAAGGGCGGAGCTGGGACGGGCGGGGCTTGGGGAAGCCCAACTATTGACTGATAAGAACACAAATAAACTGATAATAGGCAAGTCTGTCTTACTGATCTGTAACAGCCTGGCCAAGATTGGCATTTGATGAAGGAAATTAGAATGAAAGAGATTAGAGTTTATACTGTTTATTTCTGTTTATTTCTTGTATATAATGAGACTGGAATTGGTTTCAATTTGATCTGTGGAGTTTCACCTTTCTTGACTAGAACATGTACTGGCTCATTAACAACCACAATTATGAGTGAGGCTACTTTATAACTTGTAAAGAGTGATAGAGCTGTCGAGAATTAGATTATATTTTTATTATACCTATCCATCAAGAGCATCTAATAAGTGGTCTCAATCTTTTTTGATTGTGTGCTGTCAGCAGCAAAATTTATGAAACATAATTTCCACTCTTTTATTAAAAAACAATTTTATTAAGGTATGATTCACAAACCATATAATTTATCCAATTAAGATGTATAATTCAATAGTTTGTAGTATATTTTCAATCACTTTCAGAGTCAATTTTGAAACAATTTTATCACCTCACAAAGAAACTTCATATTCTTTAATTATCCCGTTTTCCCACTTCTCCCAGCCATATGCAACCACTAATGTACATTTTGTCAGTATAGATTTGCCTCTACTGGGCATTTGTTATAAATAGAATCATATAATATTTTGTCTTTTGTGACTGAATTCTTTCACCTAACATAACATCTTCAAGATTCATCCACATTATAGCATGTATCAGTACTTTGTTCCTTTCATGGCTGAATAATATTCCATCATAAGAATATATTACATTTTATTTATCCACTCATCAGCTGATGGACACTTGCACTGTTTCCACCTTTTGGCTATCATGAATAGTGCTGTCATAAACAAAAGTGTTTGAGGTTCTGTATGAATGTACAGTTGTCATCTCTTTTGGGCATATACTCTGTAGCAGAATTGTTAGGTCAAATGGTAACTTTATGTATAATTGTTGAAGGAACTACCGAAATGTTTTCCAAACTGGCTGCACTATCTTACATTTCCATTAGTAGTGTATGAGAGTTCAGCTTCTCCACATTCTCACAAACACTTGTATTATCTGACTTTTTAATTCTAACCATCCTAGTGGGTGTGAAATGGTATGTGGTTTTGTATGTGTTTATCATATTACTGATGATATTGAACGTCTTTTTCATATGCTTATTGGCCATTTTATTTGGAGAAATCTATATTCAGATCTTTTGCCCATACACATTTTAAATTAGTTAAAATGACTATTAACCCATTTTATGAATATATTGTATAAATATATAAATTATATACATAAATGAAGTCCAACTTATCAATCTTTCATGGATCATGTCCTTGGTACTGTATCTAAAAGGCATCACCATATTTCAAAGTCATCTAAGTTTTCTTCTATGTTTCGTCTTGGAATTTTATAGTTTTGCATTTTAAATTTGGGTCTATAATCCATTTTGACTTAATTTTTGTGAGGGATGTAAGGTCTCTGTCCAAATTCATTTTGGAGCACGTGGATGTCACTTGTTCTGGTACTGTTTATTGAAGAGACTGTCTTGGTTTCATTGTATTACCTTTGCTCCTTTGCCAAAGAATAGTCAAGTACCCTTATGGGATGTCTTTTTAAAGGCTCTGTATTCTATTCCATTGATCTATTTGTTTATTCTTTAGTCAGTACCACGCTGTCTTGATTACTGTAGCTTTATAGTAAGTTTTGAAGTTGGATAGCATAAGTCCTTCAACTTTGCTCTTCTTCAATATTTTGTTGGCTTTTATAGATTTTTTGCCTTCCCATATGAGATCTAGAATCACTTTGTTGATATCCCTTAAAAGAAACTTGTTAGTATTTTAACTGGGATTGCAGTGAATATACAGATCAAGTTTGGAAGAACTGACGACTTGACAATATTGAGTCTTCCTACCCATGAACATGTAATATCTCTCCATTTATATCGTTCTTTGATTTCATTAGAGTTTGATAGTTTTCATCATATAGATCTTATATATATTTTGTTATATATATACTGAAGTATTTCATTTTGGGGGGTACTAATGTAAATCATAATGTGTTTTAAATTTCACAATCTACTTTATTTTTGGTATGTAGGAAAACATTTGACTTTTGTATACTAATCGTGTATCCTACAACCTTGCTATAATTGCTTACTGATTCTGAGAGTTTTTTGGTCAATTCTTTGGGGTTTTCTACCAAGATGATTATGTCATCTATAATCAAAGGCATTTTCATGTCTTCTTTCCAAATCTGTATACCTTTTATTTCCTTTTCTTGCCTTATTGCATCAGCAAGGATTTTGGTATGATGTTGAAAAGATGTGACTTTGAACCAGATCTTGCCTTGAACCTGATCTTAGTAGGAAAGTTTCTAGTTCCTCACCATCAAATATGATGTTAGCTATAGGTTTTTTGTAGATAGTCTTTATAGTGTGAGGTGATGGCTTACATCAATAGATTTTCAATTATTAAATCAGCCTTGCCTACCCAGTATAAATCCCACTTGGTCATGATGTATAATTCTTCTTATATATTTTTAGTTTCAATTTTGCTAATATTCTGTTGATGAATTTTGACTGCGTTCATTAGAGATATTGGTCTGTAGGTTTCTTTTATTATATATAGTGAATTTTTCACTTCGGTTACTGTACTTTTCAACTATACTCTCCATTTGGTGGATTCTTTTTTTTTCAAAATAATTTTTAACCTATTAGTGTTGTCTTTTTGATGCAACATTGTTATCATGCCTTCCTTTACTTCTTTTTTTTAAAGAATATTTATTATTGAAGTATAATTGACATACAATGTTCTATTAGTTTTAGGAGTACAGTATAGTGATTTGACAATTCTGTATATTATTCCATATTCACCACCTTCCTTAATCAATCATAATTTGCTTTAGTTTTGGAACATATTTATAATAACTACTTTGAAGTTTTTGTCTGTTGATTCCAACATCTGGTTGGTCTTATAGGCAGTTTGTATCATATGCATTTTTGAAGATATTGATCATGTATTTTTTTGTTGTTGTTAGAAACTAGACACTGTAGAAAATATATTGTAGCAATTCTGGATACTAGCCCCCTCACCAACACCAGGGCTTGTTATTGTTACTTGCTTATTTGTTTAGTGGCTGGCTGGATTTTTTTTTTTTTTTAGTGAAGTCTATTTCCTCCCTCAGTATGAAGTCTCTGATGTTGTTCCACAGGGTGAGGGGTGAGGGGGAAGGTGCAGACTTGAGAAGGCAATAGTTACCCTGGGTTTTGGGATGGTTCTCTTAGATTGTCTTCTTTCTGACCATACCCATCTCCTAATTGCTAGTACTGTTGTCTGGTTGCTCTAAATTTTCAACGTGTCCTGGGGCATAAATTGCATCATTGTCTGATCCAGTCAAATTCAGGCTCCTTTGAAGGGATACTCCACGTCAGTGCTGAGATTTTTACTGAGCCCAGGAGAGCTTCTCCCAGATAGCTCACCCTAGCTGTCTGTTCTCTCTGACAAACTATGTGATGTGCAGTTTAGCTTTTTATCTCTAATGAATCTATCAACCTCTTCCCAACTGCCTTTCACCACCACCTTCAATGTTTTTGAGAGGATGCTTAGGCTTTAACTTCTCTGCAGTCTGTTATAAATGAAGTCAGTTACTTTAGGAAGAGATTTGGAGCTCTTTTATATCCCAGTTCCCACTCTGAGCAAACTCTTGTGTCAGAGCTTGAGCTGGGGATGCGGACATTCTTGCGTTTCTCTCAGACTGATACCTTCACTGTAGGAGTTGACTGCTTAATGGAGGTGATGGCAATAGCTTCAGGTCTTCTCAGCTTGCCTCTCCTGGCTTGGAACCACTGATTAAAAACCACAAATGAGTCATGACAAGGGTGATCTTGGCTCTTGTATTGCTAGCATGCTGCACACAAGATAGAGCCTATATCTCACCAGCAGGTAATAGGTGGAAGAAGGGAACCCTCACCTCTCAACTAGTCATCCAGAGCTTAGCTTCAGTAGTAGGTAACCTGGGGAAGGATGAGAAATGTTGACATCCTGCTTCTCCTGAGATGATAGCCCTCTAGCTGGGATGTGGTGGAGAGGGAACCCTATGTACCCATCTGGAGAGTAGTTTTTGTCTCACTGAGCTGTGAGGAGATAGGGGAGACAGAGGTATTAATTCAAATATCATAAATTCTGTTGTTACAAAGTTATAGGAAATCCTGAATAAATGTTTCTTTATTTGCTGTATGCCCTTAAAACCATTTCCCAACTTAAATTTTGTTTTAAAACAATTTTCACCTATTTCACTAGGGAGTGGGTCTGTGGAACTTCTCACAATGTCTTGCCAGAAGTGGAATTTGATTTTAATTAATTGGATATCACACATACACACACACAGACACACAGTCACACATATATATATATATATATATATATATATATATATATACACATATACATGTGCTTTACTAATATTATGGACATCATACATAATTTACTAATATATACATTTTTAAATGATGAAGTAATTTGAAATAAACTATTTTTAATATAATTTATTGTCAAATTGGCTTACATACAACACCCAGTGTTCATCCCAACAAGTGCCCTCCTCAATGCCCATCACCCACTTTCCCCTCTCCTCCACCCCCATCAGCCCTCAGTTTGTTCTCTGTATTTAAGAGTCTCTTACGGTTTGCCTCCCTCCCTCTCTGTTTGTAAGTTTCTCAAGATCCACATATGAGTGAAAACATATGGTATCTGTCTTTCTCTTAAATAAACTATTTTTAAGACATACTTTATATATATTCATGGTATAAAATATCTTACTGTTCTTATAAAATATTATGTCATCATATTGTGATTAAAATTATATTAATATTTTTAGTGAGAGTAGTGTAATTGAAATGCGTCCTTATTTTTAAAGGCTTGGATCTCTTTCAGTTTATTTGATAGTTCATTTTGATGGTGCTTTAGCTGGAAAAACACTGACTAAAGAACTCTAGATCTAGATGGAAGAAGCACATCATTGGATATTTGATAGTTTATTTGATAGTTCATTTTGATGGTGTTTTGCTGGAAAAACACTGACTAAAGAACTCTAGATCTAGATGGAAGAAGCACATCATTGGATGTACTGACTAACTCACTTTCACTTCTTTTCAATAGTGAACCAAAGGCTTTTGTTGAAACTTGACTAGTGAATTTTTATCTGTTATGCCCATCACTTGCTTTTGTAAACTAAATTAGATAGTTTTGCATTTTTATATATTTTAAATGGGGGTTCAAAAGCCAATGAAATTCTTTATTTGAAAGATTTAAAAACAAATTATAAAGTTCTGTTTATAATTTTTTTAAATGTTCAGATATAAAAATTTGTCAGTGATAAATTACATTGTTTTGCCTCAAAGAGTGCAGAGCATGGAAAACATTTTCAAAATACTATTTGTATAGCACAATTTATTTTGAAAGAGTTTCCTTAAATCGGGTCCTTTCTTTTTTCTTTTGTTTCTTTTTTTAACCTTTAAGGGACCAGCAGATTAGGTGTGTTTATGTGTTTGAAAACACTTGATGGCCAGCATACTACTTAACAGCCACCTGTCATCACAGAGGTGGTCAACAAATTTGTCCCTGTAAAAGAGAAATGTCTACTATCTTTAAATCTTGTAGCCTTCTTAAATGTGAGGTAACCAGTGAACTTCTGATTACAATTTTAAAATTCACTATCAGCTCCTCATCCCTTTACAAAATATTAGTAAGATACTGTATTTCAATGTCTCGTTTTTTATATAATTAAATACCTTGCTGTATGCTTTAGTACAATGTTCACTCGTAACTTTATTATTTTGCTGAAGTACTAATATTGACCTAGAATCATTTTTTTAAAAAAATGTCTTCAGTCAAAGTAGCAGTTCTACCTAACATAGTTTTCCTACAAAACATTTTTTCAAGCTAAGAAGCCATTTACTGTTAGGACTATATCTTCTCTATGGGCATTAATGAGGGCACTTGTTGGGATGAGCACTAGGTGTTATATGTAAGTGATAAGTCACTAAATTCTCCTGAAACTATTACTACACTGTATGTTAACTAACTTGGATATAAATCTATCTATCTATCTATCTATCTTCTCTGATGCATTTTTTCTTTATTGACTGACAAAATAGGAGCTCTGTGTGTTTTAGAAGTTAGAGGCTTATCCTCAACAAGTGTAGATGTATATTCTAATATTTCAAATAATATTCTTGGTTTCTTTCTTTCTTTCTTCTTTCTCTTTCTTCTTGTGAAAATGTAATTTCATCATCATTGTTCTTACCTTGCAATATGGCTGCCAAGGGCTTATACCAGGAATAGAAGTATCACGTCTGCCATTTTCTTACTGTTGGCCTGCATTTACCTTATTAGGGCTGTCTTGATTCTCTGTTTTCTTTGCAGACATCTTTTTAAACTGTTTATTCATTTTGTGAAGTTTATTTCATCAAGATTATAGAATGTAATCTGTGAACTCCCTTTCCCAGCACACATAGCTGTAATACACTGTATCACCCTGAAAGCTAATGAATGAGGATGAATATCATAGTTACACCCCATTACCCTCCATTGCATTATAGGATGCTTACTCCTTCTTTAAGACATTTTCCTGTCATATGGATGGACTTATGAGTGGAAGGAATAAGGACTCCAGGGTCTCTCTGAATACTGAACACGAATAAAGCCTAACTTATTACTTTTAGGGAAACAATTTTAAGAGCGGTCCTGATTTTCTTGTTTCTCAAAAATTTTCTTAGGCATCTCTTGGGCATGCACCTATCTTTGGAAACTTAGGAGAAACCTCACAACCCAGTGTTTTTTTGTTTTTTTTTTTTTTTAATGTGAACATTCAAAAAACCAATGAGATGTAGCAGTTCCTATTAACAGAAGGTTTTGCTAACTTAGCAAAGGAATTATGTTTTTTTACTGATTTTATATGGCACTTAGTATGCACCAGGCACAATTTTAAGCAGTTTATACGTGTTATCTCATTTAATCCTTATAACGATCCTGTGGAGTAAGCGCAACTATTTCCTTATTTCACTTAGGCAACTGAGGCCCTGGAGCTGGGAGGCTGTTTGGTTCTTAACCAATACACTCAGCTGTCTCTGCCTATTGAACAGTTATTAGAAAAGTAGAACTCAAGTTTGGAATGCAAATGGCGAATCAAGTTCCAAACTTTCCCCAGTCTCACTGCCACCAATTCCAAGGTCAAAATTGCTTCATTCTAGGTAGCAAGTCCCCCATAGATGGTTCTGTTTTCTCAAATAAGTCCGTAGGTAATGGTCTGGGAAAACAAGTGGAATTAGAATATTATTTTATTCTGGTTAGAATAAACTTTGCTCTTGGGAATACCAGGGTTCAGGAGCCCGAAATTTATTATAGATGGGGGGAAAAAATGAGTCCCTGTGAACCCGGGTGGTGATTAGATAAATCAGAGAAGGAAGATAACAAGTATGCTTGGGAGGGAAAGCAAAGTGGGTTGAATGCATTTCCTGTATGTTTGCTGAGGGGTGGGGGCGGGGAGGAGAAGGTGAAGAATAACAAAATGACAAAAACAATGGAGGAAAGCTCTGCCAAGAAAATTAGGGGAGTGAGAAGGGAGTGTAATTTTTTAACTTAATTTCATTTTTAAACCTTTTCTTGACTTGTAAAACTTCTTTATTATGAGAAACAAATACCAAAGTAAAGGTAATTATGTGCAGGACTCCTTTGTGACCATCACCAACTCCACTCTTGGTTAGTCTTATTTCATCTATGAAACCACACTCCTTTTTCTTTCTTTTTTTTTTTTTAACTTTATTCATTTTTGAGAGACAGAGACACAGCATGAGCGGGGAAGGGGCAGAGAGAGCAGGAGACATAGAATGCAAAGCAGGCTCTGAGCTGTCAGCACAGAGCCCGATGCGGGGCTTGAACTCATGAACTGCGAGATCATGACCTGAGCCGAAGTGGGACGCTCAACCAACTGAGCCACCCAGGCACCTCCCCATACTCCTTTTTCTGACAGAGGTTTTAAAAGAAAAATCTCCTGTATCGCATAATTTCATCCATAAATATTTTACTATATATTTCAAAAAGAGAAGCTGTTTTAACGTTTATTTATTTTTGAGACAGAGAGAGACAGAGCATGAACGGGGGAGGGGCAGAGAGAGAGGGAGACACAGAATCTGAAACAGGCTCCAGGCTCTGAGCTGTCAGCACAGAGCCCCACGTGGGGCTCTTACTCACGGACCACGAAATCATGACCTGAGCCAAAGTCAGCCGCTTAACCGACTGAGCCACCCAGGCGCCCCAAGAGAAGCTGTTTTAAAACGTAATTTGAATACCATCATCACTCCTAAACAAATCTAGCAAAGATTCCATAATATTATCATGTATCTAGTCAGTGTTCATATTTCCTTGATTGTAATATAATTTTTTCCCCAATTTGTTTGCATCAGATTCAAGATAAGATCCACAAAGTTGATATGTGTCTGAAATCTCTTTTTTTTTTTTTTTTTTTTTTTTTTTTTAAATTTTTTTTTTTTTTCAACGTTTATTTATTTTTGGGACAGAGAGAGACAGAGCATGAACGGGGGAGGGGCAGAGAGAGAGGGAGACACAGCATCGGAAACAGGCTCCAGGCTCTGAGCCATCAGCCCAGAGCCCGACGCGGGGCTCGAACTCACGGACCGCGAGATCGTGACCTGGCTGAAGTCGGACGCTTAACCGACTGCGCCACCCAGGCGCCCCTGAAATCTCTTTAATCTATAGGTTTCTGTTACATTTCTCTCTTGGTTTTTAAAAAATTGCAATTTTTTTTTTTGTTAAAAAATGGGTGTGGGTATTGGGGAAATGAACAATTCACTGTTGCTCATGTTGTTTTGAAGGTGCCAGGTGAACATCCAGGTGGAGCTGCATAGGAAATGGCTGGCAGTGTGGGTCAGGATTCTAGGTCAAAGCACATTATATTGATTCAGTAAATATTTAAGCAAAGGTTTATATCGGAGCCATGGGAGCAGATGAGATCTCATATTGAGAGGCCACAGTGCAAGAGGGCTGGATGTAGAGCTGAGTTGTGGAGGGAGAGTGAGAACAGGTGGGGCCAGAACAAACCACAGGAGGAAAGTGCTTCAGGAAAATGTTAACAGTGCCAGTTTCTGAACCAGGACTAAGGAGGATGACTGACAAATGAATTCTAGTATATGGTTATCCCAGGAGCTCTGTCAGTGAAGAGATGGGATAGCACATCATTTGGGAAATTGTTTTGTTTTACTTGAAAAATACTGGAACTTCAAGCTTGTTTTGGCAATCCGAAGAGAAATACCCAGTGAAGAAGAGAGACGTGTGGTCCCTCCCTGGTGAGGGAGAGACAGGGGCAATGGGAAACAATCATTGATGGAAAAGGTTTTGGATGTTAAGATTGACTGTGGAAGCAAGGACACAGTAGAGGAGGTGGTGCTGGGATGGTGGGAAGGAGATAGGATGGATAAAGGTACAAAGGAACTTGGAGTGTAGGAAAAGGGAAGTTGAGGGAGCCAACATGGAAAGGACTTTGTGTCCTGAGACTGAGAATCTAGGAAAGTAAAGGAAAATTTGGGGACATGAAGAAAAGCAACTAGTCTTTATTTCTGCTAACATAGTTTTCTTCTCCTAACCTTGTAATACCAACGTAAAAGATGAAGTGGGAGTTAGGGATTGAGAAATTGATGTCATGTCAGTTTTAGAGTTAATCCTGATGCAAATTCTGTTTGTACAAGCTTCCCAGCTCTTATAAATGTTGTAATAAATGATCTTCTTGACTCTGGCAAATTTTGAAACATGGAGCAGATTTCACTGTTTGAACACCCTCCACTAAAGAGGAAAAGACTACTATTGTAGGCTAAATTGTGTCTCCCACCCCACCCCCAAATTTCCGACATCCAGTACCCCAGAACATGATTGTATTTGGAGATAGGGCCTTTAAAGAGGAAAGTAAGGTAAAATGAGATCGTATGATTGGGCCCTAATCCAATATGACTGATGTCCTTAAAGAAAGAGGGGATTGGGACCCAGACATACAGAAGGAAGACCGGATGAAGGCACATGGGAAAGATAGTCATCTGTAAGCCAAGGAGAGGGGACTTTAGAAGAAACCAACCCTGCCAACACCTTGATTTCGGATTTCTAGTCTTCACAATTATGAGAAAGTAAATTTGTGTTGTTTAAGCCACCCAGTCTGTGGTACTTTGTTATAGTAACCTTCGCTGCCACACGTGTATCCTCTTGTGAGAGTCATTTGCATCCTCCAGACATCAGAATATGGCTCCCTACATCAGTGGCCGTAACTGCAGGAGTAGACATTCATGACCTCGGGTGCCACTCCAGTGGAGACCACAGACCTGTCCTTTCAGACACTCTTTGAAGTCATCACAGCTCTCTCTGGAGAAGTCATCAAGATACAGCATCCTCCTGGCCAGTATGCATTTAATAAAGTCTGGTACAGTGTGAAAAAAAAATTGATGTGCTTGCTGGAAAGTAAAAATGGAATTTGGAGAGCCAATAAATAAACAGCCATTTAACAGAGTGTTTTTTATTAAACTTACAATTTGTCATTAGATTCTAAATTTACCAGATGATTATCATGCGTCACAGAGCATTACTTATCTCTAACATGTGCAATGTAGCCATACTATGTTTTATTTTCCTCCTTTATACTGCTAATTCTGTTTTTTTTAAGCTTATGTATTTATTTTTAGAGAGAGAGTGCATATCTACAGGAAGCAGGGGAGGGCAGGGAGAATCCCAAGCAGGTTCCACACTGTCAGTGCAGAGCCCAAAGCAGGACTCGATCTCATGAACCATGAGATCATGACCTTAGCCGAAATCAAGAGTCAGACACTTAACCAACTGAGCCACCCAGGTGCCCCTGTACTACTAATTCTTAAGATTCACAGTTTCCCTCCCAATCTCCTTACTCTCCTTACACAAATTTTCTTTTTAAAAGATCGTTTGATAAGAACTGGAAACAAGATGGGGAAAGCATCTAGAGAATTGCACTGGACAAACATGTTGATATAGTGGAGATAGAGGATTATGTACATTTATCATTTTTGTGGTTATAGTAGAAGGAAGTCTTTAATTCAAAAAAGGAATTTGCTAAACCAAAAGAGCAGGAATTAGGATTACTCAAACTGAAAATTTGATTCTATTACTTTTTGTTCTTTGTCTTAAATAATATTTGTCTTCTGGTCAGTAGACACATTGCAGTTAGGATTGATAACAAGATTGCAGCGAGACCTTTAGGGCTCCCATTGGGCATAAAGTCAAATGTTTAACATGCATGCCTAATTGATTTTGTGGCTACCAATTTCCCTATGAGAGGGCAAAGACCTCTTTGTCAGACAAAGCTCTGCTGAAGATCTGTGCCCAAGCATTTCTGGACTGCTGCAATGCATTACCCAGATTAGTTTCCTGCTAGAAAGAAACAGAACACTATCCTCCAGATATATATAAATGGTAACAGATAGACAGAACTGATACGCCTCTTTGGAGGTGGTTATAGAGATGGGAACAGTCTGGATTCGTTATGTCCTCTGAGCAAGCTTGCTTTAAAATGAGACAAAAATTAACTGCTTCTTAACTCTACTATTTGATGTAGCATCATTCTTAACATCTTTAGGCTGTACTAACTTCAGATTACACTGATATTGATATCCCTTTGTCCTATTTTACAAGATTCACAGAGATACTATTAACAAGAAACAAATAGGAATTCCTAATCCTGGAGCAGATATGTTAACAATAAGCTAAGCTGTGGGAAAAGTGTGAGGACAATTTGGTATAGAGGAGGTCTGGCATGTTAGTCTAGTCAGATAAACTTCACATAGAATCAATAGAAACGTGAATAAGTGCTACTGCCTCTCATCCTTCAGTCTGACAATCTGGCTATTCTATTTAGCTTGCTTCTGGTAATTGTGGGAGAAAGCAAGGCATAATGCTGATATGGGTGTGCCATGATTTATCTTCTGGGACTCATTTCCTGGAGGTGTGTTAAACAGTAAAATTAGTAGTAAAACAGTAAAACTAACTGGGGTACTGCTTTGCCTTGCTGATACTAGAGGGATAATTCTTATTTTAGCCTGTGGGAAGATATCATTTATTAGCTAGTTCCCATTCCATCCACCATCAAAAAACCCCAGAACAGACAGAGTCCCACAGCCAGAAGACATACTCTGCTCAGCAAGGGCAAGCAGGGGAGTGGACAGTGTTTCAATTGCAGCTGCCCACTTGGCCACCTTGAAGTTTACAAAGTGACTCCTTTTCATCCCTTGGGTCTTTTGACTCTGAACTTGAAGCTTTTCTAAAACTAACTCCATAGCCACAGCAATCTTTTCTTTAGGGCTCGTTTTGAGCTATCATTTCCTATTTTTTTCTCTAGAGATCTGACCCTGTCTACTTTTCATTTTTCGGGTGTTTCTCAACAGTTTTGATCCTCCATATTGTTTTCTAGTGTTGTTAATAATTTATTATCTTTAGAAATACATTTTTTTACTTTGATGAAAGTTGGAAGGAATAGGAAAACTTGCTATCTTGATACAACTAAAAAAAGAAAAGTTACTTTTAAAAGGAAATCATAGTTTTTAAGAACAAAATTCACTTGTTTACCCTGGGTGTTAAGCTATCATCTTATCCATGAGTGCTAGATATTTAAATAAAGACATAGATATTTTAAAAGCTCAAGTTAGTTAACATACCATGTGGTCTTGGCTTCAGGAGTAAAACCCAGTAATCCATCTCTTACATATGACACCCAGTGCTCATTCCTCCTTAATTTCTATCACCCATGTAACCCACCCCCACCCTCATAAACCTTCAGTTCTCTGTATTTATTTTATTTTATAACATACAGGGTGCAAAGTGTGCTCTTGGCTTTTGGGGTAGATTCCCATGATACATCGCTTACATACAACACCCAGTGCTCATACCAACAAGAGCCCTCCTCAATGCCCGTCACCCATTTTCTCCTCTCCCCCACCCCCCATAAATCTTCAGATTGTTCTCTATATTGAAGAGTCTCTTACGGTTTGCCTCCCTCCTTCTCTGTATTTTTTCCCCTTCCCTTCCCCCATGGTCTTCTGTTAAGTTTCTCAAGATCCACATATCAGTGAAAACATGGTATCTGTCCTTCTCTCACTTATTTCACTCAGCATAATACTTTCCAGTTCCATCCACCTTGCTACAAATGGCAAGATTTCATTCTTATTGGCAAGTAGTATTCCATTTTGCATATAAACCACATCTTCTTTATCTGTTCATCAGGTGATGGGCATTTAAGCTCTTTTCATAATTTGGCTATTGTTGAAAGCACTGCTATAAACATTGGGGTACACGTGCCCCTATGAATCAGCATTCCTGTATCCTTTGGATAAATTCCTAGCAGTGCTATTGCGGGGTCATAGGATAGATTATTTCTAATTTTTTGAGGAACCTCCACACTGTTTTCCAGAGAGGCTGAACCACTTTGTATTCCCATCAATAGTGCAAGAGGGTTCTCATTTCTCCACATCCTTGCCAGCATCTGTTGTTTCCTGAGTTGTTAATTTGAGCCACTCTGACCGGTATGAGGTGGGATCTGTGGTTTTGATTTGTATTTCCCTGATGATGAGTGACATTGAGCATCTTTTCATTTGTCTGTTGGCCATCTGGATATCTTCTTGGGAGAAGTGTCTATTCATATCCTCTGCCTATTTCTTCACTGGATTATTTGTTTTTCAGGTGTGGAATTGGATAAGTTCTTTATAGATTTTGGATACTAACCCTTTATATAACTGATATGTCATTTGCAAATATCTTTCCCCATTCCATTGTTTGCCTTTTAGTTTTGTTGATTGTTTCCTTTGCAGTGCAGAAGTTTTTATCCTGATGAGGTCCCAATAGTTCATTTTTGCTTTTAATTCCTTTGCCTTTGGAGATGTATCGAGCAAGAAATTGCTGCGGCTGAGGTCAAAGAGGTTGTTGCCTGCTTTCTCCTCTAGGGTTTTGATGGTTTCCTGTCTCACATTTAGGTCTTTCATCCATTTTGAGTTGATCTTTGTGTGTGGTGTAAGAAAGTGGTCTAGTTTCATTCTTCTGCACGTTGCTGTCCAGTTCTCCCAGCGCCATTTGTTAAAGAGACTGTCTTTTTTCCACTGGATACTCTTTCCTGCTTTGTCAAAGATTAGTTGGCCATACACTTGTGGGTCCATTTCTGGGTTCTCTATTCTATTCCATTGGTCTATGTGTCTGTTTTTGTGCCAATACCAGACTGTATTGATAATTACAGCTTTGTAGTAGAGGCTAACGTCTGTGATTGTGATGCCTCCCACTTTGGTTTTCTTCTTCAATATTACTTTGGCTATTCAGGGTCTTTTGTGGTCCATAAAAATTTTAGGATTTCTTGTTCTAGCTTTGAGAAGAATGCTAGTGCAATTTTGACTGGAATTGTACTGAACATGGAGGAGGGCACTTGTTGGGATGAGCACTGGGTGTTGTATGGAAACCAATTTCACAATGAATTATATTTTTAAAAAAAGAATGTGTAGATTGCTTTGCGTAGTATTGACATTTTAAAAGTATTTATGCTTCCAGTCCATGAGCATGGAATGTTTTTCTATTTCTTCGTGTCTTCTTCAATTTCCTTCATAAGTTTTCTATAGATCTTTTACATCCTTGGTTAGGTTTATTCCTAGGTATTTTATGATTCTTGGTGCAATTGTGAATGGGATCAGTTTCTTGATTTCTCTTTCTGTTGTTTCATTATTGGTGTATACAAATGCAACCGATTTTTGTACGTTAATTTTGTATCCTGCAACTTTGCTGAATTCATGTATCAGTTCTAGCAGCCTTTTGGTGGAGTCTGTCGGGTTTTCCATGTAGAGTATCATGTCGTCTGCAAAAAGTGAAAGTTTTACTTCTTTGCTAATTTTGATGCCTTTTATTTCATTTTTTTGTGTGATTGCTGATGCTAGGGCTTCCAACACTACGTTAAACAACAGTGGTGAGAGTGGACATCCTTGTCGTGTTACTTATCTCCGAGGGAAAGCTTTCAGTTTTTCCCCATTGAGGATGATATTAGCTGTGGGGTTTTCATATATGGCTTTTCTGATGTTTAGGTATGTTCCTTCTATCCTGACTTTCTTAAGCAGTTTTATCAAGAAAAGATGCTGTATTTTGTCAAATGCTCTTTCTGAATCTATTGACAGGATCATATGGTTTTTATCCCTTCTTTTATTAATGTGATGTATCACATTGATTGACTTGTAAAAACTGAACCAAACCTGCAGCCCAGGAATGAATCCCACTTGATTATGGTGAATAATTATTTTTATATGCTGTTGAATTTGATTAGCTAGTGTCTCGTTGAGAATTATTGCATCCATGTTCATCAGGGATATTGGCCTATACTTCTCCTTTTTTGTGGAGTCTCTGTTTCTGGTTAGGGAATCAAGGTAATGCTGGCTTCATAGAATGAGTCCAGAAGTTTTCCTTCCATTTCTATTTTTTGGAAGAGCTTGAGAAGGATAGGTATTAACTCTGCTTTAAATGTGTGATGGAATTCCCCAGGGAAGCCTTCTGGCTCAGGACTCTTAGTTTTTGGGAGATTTTTGATAACTGTTTCAATTTCTTTACTAGTTATGGGTCTGTTCAAATTTTCTATTTCTTCCCATTTGAGTATTGGTAGTGTGTGGGCATCTAAGAATTTGTCCATTTCTTCCAGGTTGTCCAGTTTGTTGGCATATAAATTTTCATAGTATTCTCTGATAATTGCTTATATTTCTGAGCGATTGGTTGTGATAAACACTTTCATTCATGATTTTATCTATTTGGGTTCTCTCTCTTTTCTTTTTGAGAAGTCTGGCTACGGGTTTATCAATTTTGTTTATTTTTTCAAAAACCAGCTCTTAGTTTCAGTGATCTGTTCTACTGTTTTTTTTTTTTTTAATTCTATATTGTTTATTTTTGCTCTGATCTTTATTATTTCTCTTCTTCTGATGGACTTGGGTTCTTTGTTGTTCTGCTTCTAGTTCCTTTAGGTGTGTTAGATTTTGTATTTGAGATTTTTCTTGTTTCTTGAGATAGGCCTGGATTGCAATGTATTTTCCTGTTAGGACTGCCTTTGCTGCATCCCAAAAGGTTTGGACTGTTGTGTTTTCATTTTCTTTTGTTTCCACATATTTCTTAATTTCTTATTTAACTGCCTGGTTGGCCCATTCATTCTTTAGTAAGATGTTCTTTAACCTCCATGCATTTGGAGGTTTTCCAAACTTTTCCTGTGGTTGATTTCAAGTTTCATAGCATTGTGATCTGAAAGTGTACATGGTATGATCTCAATTCTTTTGTATTTATTCAGGGCCTTTTTGTGACCCAGTATGTGATCTATCTTGGAAAATGTTCCCAGTGCACTCAAGAAGAATGTGTATTCTGCTGCTTTAGGATGAAAAGTTCTGAATATATGTCAAGTCCATCTGGTCCAGTGTATCATTCAGGGCCATTGTTTCTTTATTGATTTTCTATCTAGATCATCTGTCCATTGTTGTAAGTGGAGTATTAAAGTCCCCTGCAATTATCACTTTCTTATCAATAAGTTTGCTTATATTTGTGATTAATTGTTTTATATATTTGGGGGCTCCCGTATTCGGTGCATAAACATTTATAATTGTTAGTTCTTCCTGATGGATAGACCCTGTAATTATTATACAATGCCTTTCTTCATCTCTTGTTATAGCCTTTAGTTTAAAATCTAGTTTCTGATATAAGTATTGCCATTCCAGCTTTCTTTTGACTTCCAGTAGCATGATAGATGGATCTCCATCCCCTCACTTTCAATCTGAAGGTGTCGTCAGGTCTAAAATGGGTCTCATGTAGACAGCAAATAGATGGGTCTTACCTTTTCTATCCATTCTGCTACTCTGTATCTTTTGGTCAGAGTATTTAGTCTATTTACATTCAGTGTTATTATTGAAAGATAGGGGTTTAGAGTCACTGTGTTATCTGTAGGTTTCATGCTTGTGGTGATGTCTCTGGTCCTTTGTGGTCTTTGCAGCATTCTGCTCAGAGAGTCCCCTTAGGATCTCTTGTAGGGCTGGTTTAGTGGTGATGAATTCCTTCAGTTTTTGTTTGTCTGGGAAAACTTTTCTCTCTCTATTATGAATGACAGGCTTGCTGGATAAAGGATTCTTGGCTGCATATTTTTCCTATTCAGCATATTGAAAATTTCCTGCCACTTCTTTCTGGTCTGCCAAATTTCAGTAGATAGGTCTGCAACTACCCTTATGTGTCTACCCTTGTAGGTTAAGGCCTGTTTGTCTTTAGTTGCCTTCAGAATTCTCTCTTTATCTTTGTATTTTGCCAGTTTCACTATGATATGTTGTGTAGAAGATCGATTCCAGTTACATCTGAAGGGAGTTCTCTGTGCCTCCTGGATTTCAATGTCCATTTCCTTCCCCATACTGGGGGAGTTCTCAGCTATGAGTTGTTCAAGTTCACCTTCTTACCCTTTCTTTCTCTCTTCTTCTTCTGAAACTCCTATGATACAGATATTATTCCATTTCATTGAATCACTTAGTTCTCTAATTCTCTCCTTGTGGTCCAGAATTTATTTATCTCTCTTTTTCTCAGCTTCATCTTTTTCCATAAATTTATCTTCTATTTCACGTATTCTCCCCTCTGCCTCTTTGGTCCTCACTGTCACTGCCTCTAGTTTATTTTGCACCTCATTTACAACATTTAAAAATTAATGATGACTATTTTTTAGTTCCTTGATCTCTGCAGCAATATCTGCTGTCTTCTATGCTTTTTTCTTTCTGTTTTCTATGCCCAGCAGTTAATCCTATGACTATTATTCTAAATTCTTGTTCAATTATATTGTTTATATCTGTTTTGATCAATTCTTTAGCTGTCATTTCTTCATGGAATTTCTTTTGAGGAGAATTCTTCCATTTAATCATTTAGGCTAGTTTTCTGTCTCTTATGTGTGTTAAAAGCTTGCTGTGTGCCCTACACCTGCAAGCACTACTATATTAAAGAGGGGTCATACACGTCTAGGAACTGGCCCTTCAGGAGGTGTTTTTTGGAGTGTGTTACTTGCTCTCTGTTCTTGTGACTTTGGTTACTTTATATCCCTACTTGTAGTGATGTTTTGGACCTTCCATCAGGTGTGCTTTTGGTTTTTTCATTGAAGTAGCCCTGGAAAGGAAAACAAACAAACAAACCACACACACACACACACACACACACACACACACACACACAAACCAAAATCAAAAAAACAGTAACACCAGATACAAATAAACAACGGAGGTGGTGCTGATGGAAGAAGCCTTATGTCATACACAGGGAGAAATGACAGGGGTAGGGAAAAGGAAAATAAAATAAAATAAAATTGACCAGCAGAAAAACTATATGGCTTAATCCAGAGAGAGAGAAAGGAAAACAAAGAAGGAGGTGTAGAACAGGTATAAATAGAATAGATTAAATATGTCTGCTTAAACAAACCAACAACCAGAATTACCAGACTAGAGGAGGGAAGAGATAAGAAGGAGAAAAGGAAGGGAAATATATATATTTATTTATAATAACAATTGTCTGAGAATTAAATCAGGCAATGCAAAACCACTGGGTGTCTTGGAACCAGTGGCAGAGCTGGTCTGGGGGAGGGGCTGTTTTCTTCATCAGCATCTATCCTCCTCCAGTAGATATGCAGTTCCCAGGCTCAGAAGGGTATGGTTTGGTGTAGGCAAGTCCCACCTCCACCGTGGGCCCACTCTCCATTCCCTGAGGGCCCACCTTGTTGATGATGGGAAAAAAAATGGCAACAGCCAGTCTCTGCTCCACGGATCGGGAGTCCCAAACCACTCTGTTCAGGCTGTCCTCACAGTGTCATGGGTGTGAACACGTTGGTTTGTCCCACTCCTCAGACTCCTGCTCCTCCCTGGTGCTCGTCTGGGGCTTAAACCTCAATGTCTTTAAGGTTCCCACTCCATCCGCCCTACTTTCGGGGAGGTGCTGCTCTGCCCCGCTGATATATTGCCTCTGGCTGGCGAATACAGACAGTCTTTGTCCTTGGGTCGGTTATATACCTTCTTCCCACTGCACTCCAGGGATGGGATTGCTTTCTCCCACTACGGATTGCACCTCTGAACTAGTTACTGAGCCCGGGGCTGGCTCCCCTCCTCCCCAGGTGTGTGAACAGGGCAATCGGCCCCAGTCCGGGGAAAGCCCCACAGTTAGAGATTGGATCTTTCTCCATCTCAGTCTTTGGTTTTTCTCTCATGCAGATACAGTCCTACACTTCTCCAGTCTCTTTCTCCTCCCTTTGTCTCTCTGCAGAAGGGGCTCCCTCTCCTCCATTCCTTCACCACCCATTTTATCTTTCCCAGTTCACAATCACGCACCTATGGCCTGCCAGGTTGTCCCAGTGGGTACCTGGAGGCATCTCTGTCACTTTGCTACCTGAACTATTGGAGTTCAAAGTCCTTTGGCATCAACACTGGTGTGTTTGAGGGATGAGGGAACGAAGTAGGGATCCCCCTACTTCTCTGCCATTTTGGATCTCCAAAAACTGTTTTCTAAGAAACCATATACCAAGGTCATAAATACCACAGCTAATAAACCCCAGAGATTTATTTTCAAATCATATTTTTCTCCCTTCCTTCCTTCCTTCCTTCCTTCCTTCCTTCCTTCCTTCCTTCCAGAGAGAGAAATAAAGAGCAGGGGAGGGGCAGAGAGAGAGGGAGAGAGAGAATCTTAAGCAGATTCCATGCTTGGTGCAGAGCCCAATGTGGAGCTTGATCTCACAACCCTGAGATCATGACCTAGGCCAAAATCAAGAGTGGATGCTTAACCAACTGAGCCACCCAGCACCGTGACAAATCATATTATTCTAAAGAGGCTACTGAATTTGTATAGAATTAAAATTATTTTATGTTAAACAAGAGGCCAAATTTATAAGACAGTTTAAGATAACATCAAGTTAACCAAATGATGCTTAAATACTCTTACGTTTTCCTATATATTTTCTAGTGAGATGTTTGTGTTCTTTTGTAACCTGTTCCCTATCCTTGCTCCATGTTCAAGGTTTTTAGCTTATAACCATTCTAGAATGCCAGAAGTAGCAAGTTATTTATTGTTAAACTTATATATCCATATGTCTATTTGACTCTATTTATTCTCACTACTTCAAAATTTAGAACTAAAGCAGTATAAATACTTTGGGTACAAAATAATACTGCTGGGGTATAAGAAAGAGAAGTTTTCTTCCTTTTGGCTGGGAAAGCACCTAGAGAGCAGGATAGACTCCTAGATAAGGACCAAAAACCACAGGACCCTGAGAAGAGCATGACCTCAAGAAGCTAAGCCCTCTGTAGAAAAAGAAACATTAGTCCATCATGAACCTACCATGTCTTCCTGATTCCCAGGAGATTAAGCAGTTGCTGAATGGATGAGCCAAACCTATCCTGCCCTTGTAAGTTTGGATATAAGAATGTTAAGCTGCAGAAGTTATCACCAGTACCTTAGCAGGGAACCATCCCCTTGCCTACTCCATCATGATCATCAGCCCACAGGGGTAGAGGTCACTTTGCCTGCCACCATTCACTTAGGGTACCTTCAGATCAAACCTGAACTCAATCAATTAAGAAAAATAACATCTGGGGCGCCTGGGTGGCGCAGTCGGTTAAGCGTCCGACTTCAGCCAGGTCACGATCTTGCGGTCCGTGAGTTCGAGCCCCGCGTCAGGCTCTGGGCTGATGGCTCAGAGCCTGGAGCCTGTTTCCGATTCTGTGTCTCCCTCTCTCTCTGCCCCTCCTCTGTTCATGCTCTGTCTCTCTCTGTCCCAAAAATAAATAAACGTTGAAAAAAAAAATTAAAAAAAAAAAAAAGAAAGAAAAATAACATCTAAGGGAACCTAGTATAAAGAAAAGAAAATTGGGCCAAAAAACCAAATGCTTAGTGAAATGGAGCTGTTACATAAGATGCATTAGAAACTTGAGTTATAAAATATCAATATGACTAAAGGAGATCCAAGTGGAAACCATAAAAAAAATACTCTCTGGATTTTGTAAATGGTAACAAAACATAATTCTTTAATTAAGTGATTTAGTAAATAAAATGACTTGAATTAGTGACCTTGAATATCCAGAAGGAGAATTATCTTGCATTAATTTCCTAGGGCAGCTGTAACAAATTACAATAAATTGGAAGCTTAAAACAACGGAAATGTAGTCTCTTATAGTTTTGGATGCTTAGAAGTCCAAAAAATCAACAGGACCATACTTTTACTGGAGGTTCTGTGGGAAGAATCCTTTTTTGCCTCGTCTTAGCTTTTGGTGGTTGCTTCCAGTCTTTGACGTTCAATCTCTGTCTCCATCATTGCATGGCTTTCTTCTACTTTGTGTCTCCGAGTCTCCAAATTTTTCTCTCCCACTAACAGTATCAGTCATTGGATTTAGGGCCCACCTCATCTTCACTTATTTACATCTACAAAGGTCCCATCTACATAGGTCCCATTCCCAAATAAGTCCACATTTAATAGGTCCTGGGGATTAAGACTTCAACATATCTTTTAGGGGACACAATTTGACCCACAATATATTTCAAAGCACAAACAAAAGTATAATGAGATATAAATCATTAGAGAAAAGGTAAGAGAATTAGTATCTCTAGGAAAGTAAACCTGGAAATAATAGTAGTTCCAGGTGAGAAGTAAATCCGTAAATGAAGATAAGGCTACAATGAAAGCTAAAGAGGAAGACTGTCCCTGAGCTACAGGTCTGAATTTTTAATGTTTATTTATTTATTTTTTCTTTTTGAGACAGAGAGAGACAGAGCATGAGCAGGGGAGAGACAGAGAGAGAGGGAGACACAGAATCAAAAGTAGGCTCCAGGCTCTGAGCTGTCAGCACAGAGCCTGATGTAGGGCTCGTACTCATCAACTGCAAGATCATGACCTGAGCTGGAGTTGGACACTCAACTAACTGAGCCACCCAGGTGACCCAAGGTCTGAATTTTTAGATTGAAATATTCGCCACATTCCTGGCCAGATTGATAAGGAGAGACCTATATTTAGACATATCATAGAAAGTTTCTGAGTTTCAAAGACAAATAGAAAATATTTAAAACTTTCTGTCAAAAAGAACAGGCTAGCCATAAAGTAAAGAAAAATTATACTGCCTTTGAACTTCTCAACTGCAACACTAGAAGCTAAAAATCAGTAGAATAGTATCTGGGGACTATTGAGAGTAAAGAATTTCAATCTGAAAATCTTATATATAGTTGAGAAATTATTCACTTGTCAAGGCAAAGTAATGATATTTGAGGATATGCAAGTGGAAATTAACAAGACTAACAAAAACAAAGAATAAATGCCATAGAATACATCAAAATTCTAAATATGGGAAATCAAAGACATAAGAATGCAGTGATGAACACTAATTGTTTATATATTAAATAAGCATTACCTATTCAATTGAAATTCAAATGGATAAGATGATTATAAGTAAAACCATAGACACAGAAGAGATGTACAGTAAGGGATATTCTAATAATAGTTTAAAATTAAGTGTGGTAAGTTATATCAGCAAAACTCAAGAGTTAGTAAAGAGTAGGAAGGGGTAGGGCTGGGGAAGTCAAAGTGCTTATCTATTGGGGGAGGAGAGTAATAAGGAAAAATGAAATTATTTAAAGATCTCATTTTATTGGGGGAGTAGAAAAAATAGCGTCTTTGTGGCATCTTGTATTCAAATAGTAGTAAAGATGTATGTGCCTTTTATAAGACCAGAGGAGAGGAAAATAATTTAATAAAATAAAATAAAATAAATAGAATAACTTTCAAATTAATAAGACAAAAAAATGAGTGAGGTACAACTTGATCAATCCGATAAAAAATAAAAACAAAATAGAAAATCAATGTAAAATAAATAATAAGTAGAATATATGATAGAAAACTAAAATAAATGTCATCACACTAAATATAAGTGGACTTTCTCCACTGAAGGGCAGCAAAGATCAGATTAAGTTAAAAAGTAAACCTAGTTGTAAATTCTTTACAGGAAACACATTTAAAATACGAAAGAAGTGTTGAAAATATAGGAGTGGAAAAAGAGATACTCGATAAACTAAAAAATGTAGACAATATAAGATAAAGACAATATAAGATATAAGATAATAAGAGTAAAAACACTAAAACTATAGAGGTAATTTGTAATGAAAAAGATACAATTTATGTAAAATGCACAGTCAAAATTCTGTGTGAGTCAAACAACATAGATAAATATATAAAGCAAAATCTATCACATACAGAGGGACCTTTTTAAAAATAAATTTATAGTGTGAGACTTTAATACATGATTGGAAATATATAATTTTAAAATGTGATGTAGTGGATAGAGTCTGTACTTGTATTCTAGCTCTTTAATAGAAACTAAATTTTGTCTCATGTATTCCTGAAGGGATTTATAAAAACTGATTATACTACAACTGTAAGGAAAACCTTATTAAAGAAGTAAATATAGTTCACATTCTTTTCTCATCATCCAATAAAACCAGAAATATGTTAAAAAGAGTGACCAAAAATATAACTCTTGGAAAGTAAATATTTTATTCTTCGGGGCACCTGTTGGCTCAGTTGGTTAAGCGTCTGACTCAGTTGGTTAAGCGTCTGACTTTGGCTCAGGTCATGATCCTGCAGTTCATGGGTTCGAGCCCCAGGTCGGACTCTGTGCTGACAGCTCACAGCCTGGAGACTGCTTTGGATACTGTCTCTCTCTCTCTCTCTCTGCCCCTCCCCTGCTCACACACTTGCTTTCTCTCTCTCTCCCTGAAAAATAAATACATAAACATTAAAAAAATTTTTGAAACTTTATAAATATTTTATTCTTAGATAAACCTTACATCAAAGAAGAAATCAAAAGAAAATTTACAAACTTTTAGAAAGCAATGAAAAGAATGCTTCATTACACTTTACAAAAACTTGAGACCCAGTGAAAACTTAGAGGAAAATTTAAAACCTTAAATTTTTCATTATTAAAGAAAAAAATTAATACACTAAACTGTTCTTACTGCATTGTTTAAGTGGGCCCAATAATACACGGCACTCCTCCTTCCTCCCCAAAAAGAGAAAGTAGTAAGACAGATAGATGAAGACCGTAATGTGACAAAATATCACCTGATCACTTCCAATCTTATTTGGTTGACCAAAGCAAGTCATCTCACCACACCTGAATTCAAGAGGAAGTGCATTCTTATCCTTTATCCACAAGTCGAGAGAACAGGAATATTTGTGAAGAGCCCTAAAGAGATCATAGTTCTTATGATCTTGTAATACAAGTGCCTGACTTAAGCTTTGATTGTGGACACATGCATTTCAAAGAGGCATCTACTTCAAAGATGGCTATATCAGATAAACCAATCGACCTTGGTCGATTTTTGTAATTGACCATTTGGGTTACTTGTCTTTTCCCTATACTTTAAATATCTGTCTCATGCTTTAAATTTGCCCATAAAGAGTAAGCCCACAAAACTCTTGACTGCTATCCTCAACTCCAGTAAAACCAGATCCCCTGGCCATTGTGTGCATAAGAACCACAAGGGTGGATCCAGTTGTAACATTGATTTGGAAAGGGGAGAGGTCTGTGGGAAACTCATTCAGGCCCAGGTGAGTGAGTGCCCCCAGACATTTCTAGCCAATAGCATTACTATTAATAGACTTAGTCCAGCACAAAACAATGGCATATTCATATTCACCTTCCCAATCTTGAAGCCAATTTAACACAAAATGTAGGTGAAATAGGATTTATATGTGCCTTTAACCATTAAAAATCTCAACCCATTAATCCTGAGCTTCCTTTCAACATACTTGAAGCTTTCTGGGATGGATAGGTGAGTTGGAGAAATCAAGACTTACACAGATTTCTAGGCATTAGTGGGTGAAGTATCTGGTGAGATAGTAACAGCAATTCAATTTCTGTTTATGTGTCATTACTAGATTGTTAGTAATGTTGTGCATGTATACCACATAGTTAATGGAACCTGTAAATAACCTTGGTTAGAAAGTACTGGTCTGAATATGCTATTTTATATCTAGGTATTTTTGTATTTAGTATTTTTGTATTAATAAGCAGGGCTACTCTGAAACATAGCAGTCAAATCATTAACAGTGGTGTTTGTATATTGTATATTTGCATGTATATTTGCTATCCAAGTAGTTAAAAGATTATGCTAAACGATTAGAAAAAGTGCTAAAAAATAGTGCTAAACTATTAGACTCTTAGAAAAGAATGTTGTGTCTGATTCATTGTTTAAAATACCAACAAAACACATCCTGAATAATATTTCAGTTACTAAAGGAAAAAATTCACAATTTAACATTGTACACTGCTCAACAAACTTTGGAGTATAGAAAGGATATGATATAGAAAATTTGTGTTGATTCTCTGGTGAGCACATTTTCAAAGACAGCACATAGAACTCCAGGACAATGTTCTTTGTCTTAATAGTAAGACTTCCGTGATTCACCAGTGACAAAATCATCCACCGTCTCTTTCAGGAAAAAAATAATAAATATTCCTTAATTAAAAGTAGAATAAACATAGAAACAATCCACCATACGTAATATGTATACCAAGAACTATGATCTTCATTTCTGTCTGTGTCTCCCCTCCTGATTGATTTCCTTTATTATTGATTCCTTAATATTTCTATAATATATAAATATATTTATTTATTAAATAACAATAAGTTCTGAAAATTCCAGAGTTATTTCAACTTAGCATTTTCCTTTACCTTGTATTAATATATCAGGATATAATTGATTTTCTTAATTCCTCGGATGCTAAATATCTTATGTAAAGTCTTACAAAACCGCTGATTAGCTTTAATCCACTTCAACTCTACTCAGAATTTTTCTAAGCTCAGTTTTCTCTCTCCTTTTCACCATCCATGTTATTTTTGGAATTCTTAAAATGTTCGGAAGATCCTTACAAGTATCCATCCCTCTTTAGCATAAAGCCTTCTTGTCCCTCCTCCCCCAAACCTGGGACAGACTGTTGTGTTTGATCCTCTGTTTGCCAAAGGTGCTCAGATTATAATGAGTAAAATTTAAGACAAGCAATTTATTTAGAATGCTCTAAAGAATTTTAAAATTAATATTAGATTTTCATAAGGGTGTGATGATCTAATATCAAAGGGAGAGTGAAACAAAAAAAGTGCCTAACTGGAATGAAATAGACCCATGAGTTCCTTAAATCTGTTTGTTTGCTTATGATTACAGAGTTAGTATATGAGCATTGTAAAAAATGTGGAAAATTCAAGAAAGAATAAAGAGACAATAGAAATCATTATAACTTCTTTACCCAGATGTAACAATATTTTGATTAAATTTTGTTTGAAAATAGATTCTAAGCCGCAAAAGACTTCCATTAGACAATCAAATCAAACGTCTTTGTCTTTCTTTTGCTTTTCTTTTTCCTTTTGGAGACTCTAAAGAACAGTAGTAAACAAAAGAGAAAAGAATAAGCAGGAAGAGGAGAAATTAAAGACCACCATGTATTAGCATGCCAAAAGAGAGCCACTCATGCTTTTTCTGCAACAATATTAAAACAATCAAACAAAAAACAGCTAGTCTGCTGCTCCCATTTGGCAAGTTATATTACAACAACTGTGCTTTTGCAAATATTGTGTTTGCGATATTGGTATTCGACATTTTTGGTTAAAAAATTAAGCTGTGATGGTTTAAATACATCCAACACATGGACTCTGCTTGCATCTTCAGTTTTCTTTGTTTTGTCTCAGCCTATGCATTATTTCAGTGCTTTAATCAAACATCTGCTTGTGCTTTTGCAATGTTATTAGGTAAGACAGTGAGTGTCAACATCAGTAAGTTTACCTGTGCTATCAGTTTTATGAAACGTCTGGTCTCTAGGTCAGGCTTCTCTCATCTTTTTACTCTGTCTTGGTACACTTAGTATCTATCTTTGGAGCTTTTCTAACACATATACATACCTTTAAAGGATATTGCACATTCCTATTTAACCTTCTCTTCTTCAGGCTATTCTTCTTCAAAAAAATTTTTTTTAACGTTTATTTTTTGAGAGACAGAGACAGAGCATGAGTTGGGGAGGGACAGAGAGATTCTGAAGCAGGCTCCAGGCTCTGAGCAGTCAGCACAGAGCCCGACTTGGGGCTCGAACTCACCAACCCCCGAGATCATGACCTGAGCCAAAGTCAGACGCTTAACTGATTGTACCACTCAAGTGCCCCCAGGCTATTCTTCTTTATATACTCTCTCCTTGAAATCTACTTTTTATCAATGAATAATTCTTATTTCTTTCAGGACCACGTGAAGATACTTTTCCCTGTATCCTTCAATCTTCACTTGAAAATAAAATCTCATTCAAGGCAAAAAAGTTTTTGACAATTCAAGGCAAAAAAAAATTTTGACAAATTCTCCCACTACTAGGGCCCCAAGATTTTATAACAGGTAAGTATTTGAAGACTTTAAAGTCAGGTGAGGTGTTTACCCTTCTATCCTGATTCCTTATCTGCAAATCTCTTTCTCATTTTCCTTATTTTCTTCATTATAAAATATTTTTATTATCCTTAAATATAGTTCACTAGCTTATGCTTGAGCATAAGAAAAGTTATCCTGCCTATTCTCTTCTATAACAGTATCATATTTAAAACTTTTCTGTAATATGGTTATACATTTCATTTTCAGAAAATATTAGCAAGATCGCATTTTCAATGTAAAAGACAAAGCTTGATAATTGAGAAATCAAATTAAATCCAGAAAAAATGAAATGGCTTTTATTTAAATGAACTGTAGTACCTAGAACTCTCACTTGAAGACAGAAAACCATCTGATATTATATAGAGAGCCTGAAGATAAAATGATTTTAAACAGAAAACTTAAGGCTTTATACATGTCTTGGCTAAGTATATTTTTAAAAAATAAATGGAGGGGCGCATGGGTGGCTCAGTCGGTTGAGCGTCCGACTTCGGCTCAGGTCATGATCTCACAGTCTGTGAGTTCGAGCCCCGCGCCGGGCTCTGTGCCGACAGCTCAGAGCCTGGAGCCTGCTTCAGGTTCTGTGTCTCCCTCTCTCTCTGCCCCTCCCCTGCTCATGCTCTGTCTCTGTCTCAAAAATAAAAACGTTAAAAAATAAAAAATAAATAAAAAATAAATGGATAAATATAAGACTGGTTAAATGCTTCTTCTATAATCTATTTCAAAAAAGTAAAGTGATTACTTCATCATGTAGTGATAATAAATCTATTTTAATGACGTAATTAATTGGTTGATTATAATACTCAGAAACATATATCTGAAATAGAAAGCAGTTTTTAAAAATCCCTGAAAAGGATTTCCTCAAAACTGAAAAGATTTCAAAAGCCTATTAGTTGCTAATATTAAAAAAATACCTATCAGTAGAACACTGAAATCTTACGATTCTTCTAAATCAGAATATTATAAAGTCCATTTTGCTTTCATTTACCTTGGAGCTAGTTTATTGATTACATGATATGTAAGATGAATTTTAAACCAGAAATCTTGACTCGGGATTTTCAATATATATTATTTGACAAATAAAGAATCAACCATTATGGAATATGTTATTTCCCAAAAGATATTAAGTCTGACTCTTGATTCTTCTGAGTTTGAGTCAGAGCCCATACTAAAACTTTTAATTTGCTCAAGTACAGTGCTGTCCAGTTAATGTTTCCCAAATGCTCTCAAAATTAATCCCCCCCCTTCACCCTCTTTTCTTCCTTCCCTGAATTCACTGATGGACACATTAATTCATGTACTGATTTCCTGTTGATTGCCTCTGAATGCCAAGAACTGTGCTAGGTACTGGGAATAGATGATTGAATAAGGAACGTTTCTGCTTCTAACTATTACAGAGTAATTGGCACTAGATTAGTTTTCATGCTGTAAGAAATCATATAACTGCACAAAGTATATGAGGCCATTGCTTTCAGTTATTGGACAATGAACAGCATAAAACTGTGATCCCTGAAAAGAAAACTCATCAGATAATATCTCATAATCACCCTGGCTTTCTGCCTGGCAACAATTAATCAACTGTGGCACAGTGAGATAAAGTCCAAGCAGAGTGTGGAAGTCCTGCTTGGAAGAAATTCAATTTGGGGAAGATAAAAATCACTGCAATGTGTGGGGTAGGAATTGGGTAGGGAGCAGTGTGGGGGAGGGGCATGGAAGTTTATGTGTCCTAAACATGCATGAGGTGAGACTACACAGAGAGTATTTACAATGAGGGAGAGATTTAAACAAAGATTCTAAAGATTGAGCAACTTGGGGAGGCATTATAGCTGTAGCCCAGAAAAAATGCTGTCACCCCAGGCATCCTGATGACATGTCAGAAAGGCCAGGCCTTAAGAATTAGACCCACGCTTTTAGCGAAAGTCTGTTCTAGAGCTATCCTAATAAAGCTGAAAACCACCAACCTTAAAGTCTGTATGTAGTGAAATCATCTTTCAAGTGTGAAGGAGGAATAAAGACCTTCTTGGACAAATGAACATTGGGGGAATTTGTTGCCCATCGACTTGGCTTGCAAATGGTAAAAAAAAGTTGCTCAGAAAGAAGGAAAATTACATAGGACATCTGTTATCTAACAATACAGTTTGTTCAGAATAATAATGGCAACAATGTATTTGATGGTAATGGTATATGAGTATGTGAAGTAAATGACAGACAGGAGGGATTAAGCATTCTCCGTTATAAAGTACCCACACTATCCATGAAGCAGTATACTATTATTATTTGAAAGTGGGCTGGGATTGAAAATGTATATCGTAAACTCTAGGGTAGCCACTAAAAAAATTTTAAGAAGTGTTATTGATAGGCTAAAAGAGAAAAGGGAATCATATAACATGCTCAATTAAAAGCAGAAACCATAGAAGTTAGGAAAGAAAGACAGGAAGAAGAGGAAGAGAAAGGAAGAGGAGGAAGAAAAGAAAGAAGAGAAAGAACAAGAACAACAATAGTGGCAGCAATAAGTGCAATGAATAGAAACCAGTTACACAACTGATCAGTATTAATCTGTCAATAATCTTTTTGAAGGTGAATGGTCTAAATACATCAATTAAAAGACAGAAACTGTCAGAGTGGATACAAAAACAAGACCGATTAAATATTGTCTACAAGAAACCACTTTAAATAAAAAGATAATTTAAAGCAAAGCAACGGAGAAAGATATACCACAGCTAACACCGGTCAAAAGAAAGCTGGAGTATCTGTATTAATCTCAGACAAAGCAGAATTCAGAGTAGGGGCAATTATCAGGGATAGAGAGCATCATTATATAATGATCAAGAAGGGTCAGTTCTTCAAGAACACTTAAAAGTCCTTACTATCTACTTGCCTAATAACCAGAACATCAAAATATGAGGTAAAAATGGATAGAACTGCAAGGAGAAATAGATAAATCTATTATAGTTGGAGACATCAACACCCTTCTATCAGTAGTTGACAGTTCCAGCAGGCAGAAAATCGGTAAAAATGTAGTTAAAGTAAACAGTACCATCAATCAGTATATCCAGTGGACATTTATAGAATACTTCATCCAACAACAGCAAAACACACATTCTTCTCAAGCTCACATGGAACATTCACCCAGATGGACGACATTCTGGTAAGCCAGTTAAAACACACTTCAACAAATTTGAAAGACGTATGCTCTTAGACTGTAATGAAATTAAACTAGAAATCAATTTCAGAAAGAGTTGGAAAATCCCCCAGTTTGGAGATGAAACAACAGACTTCTAAACATGGCTTAAAGAAGGCTCAAGAGAAATTTTAAAAATACCTTGAATAAAAATGAAAATACAATTTATCAAAATTTGTGGGATGCCATGAAAGCATTGCTTAGAGGGCATTATATAGTGTTGAGTGACTAGTGCACAAGAAATAATAATAAATAATAATAATGCAATAATGTAATGAGAATGGAAGTAATAATGTAAATAATACTGTAAGTGTCCACCTCAGGAAACTAGAGAAAGAAAAGTAATATAAACCTAAAGCAACCAGAAGAAATAATAAACATTGCAGCATAAATCAACTAAATTGAAAACAAAAATAATAGAGAAAATCAATAAAACCAAAGTTGGTTCTTGGAAAAGATCAATAAAACTGATAAAACTCTATCCTGCTAACAAAGAAAAAAAACAGAAGACACAAATTAGTAATATCGGAAATGAGAGGCTACCACTGTTATCCCATGGACATGAAAAGGCTGTGTTTCTCTGGTGGAAACTTGAATGACCCAAGTCCATAGATGTAAATTCATACATGTATGTCAAATACAAGGTGTGGAAAAATACTTTTCAAAGTCCATAAAATGTTTGCCTTTGGGAAGGGACCTGGGATAGAATTTGAACTTGGAAGCAGTTTTGAGTATTATCAAGACTTTTTTTTTAACCAAGAGAAGATATTCATATATTTCTTATGCACTTAAACGCTTTTCAAAGAAAAGACCAGTTGAAATTCTGGATAACCATCCAGTCAGTATTACACAAGGCAAAGTAAGTGTTAATACCAGAGTGCATAAAACAAAGTTGAAATGCTTTCTATCATTTCTGATCACATTAAACACTTTTGGTAAGTGCTTGTGATATGCCAGCAAGATACTAGGGATAAAAAAAGAAAGTGGTGTCCCCCCTTGTCTGACGGAGACATCATCAACACCATAATTTGTGCACCAACTCTTATCCTTAGCAGTCAGTATTTATTGAGTACTAACCAAATGCCGGGCGCTGTTCCACCTGTTTGCTGTGTTTTACACGTATTTTCCAGTGAGCTTCCGTTATCACCACATGCACCTAGGGATTGTTTTTATGATCACTGTTTTAAAGATAAGAAACTAAGCACAGACCAACTAGTTAACTTGCTTAAAGGTGTCCAGCTAGAGTCTGAGATTCAAACCAAGCAGTCTGATCACAAAGCCTGGCTTCTTAACCACTATACTTTGCTACCAATACTGCTTTGTTGTCTCATTAAATCCTCACCAAAACCTGGCTAAGTATTATCTGCTCTTATTTGCAGATGGGGAGACTGAAACCTAAGAGGTCATGGAATTGGTGTAGGTCACACTGATAATAGATGGCAGAACCTTGGTTTTAATCCAGCTCTTTCTCCAGTATTCTTCTATGTGAGGCTGTAGAAATAAATAACTGTAATAAAGTGTCATAGAGGCTTGGATAACAAACACCTGCTCTGTGGGCCTCTTTGCTTCTCTGTTTCCTGTACCTTAGTTCCCCTATTTCTCCTTGCTACTCCTTTCCATATTTCTCTGCATGAATTTTCTCCTCAAACTCTCTCTCTCTTTTTCTTTTAAAGTTTATTTATTTATTTGAGAGAGACAGAAACAAGGAGTCTGGGGAAGGGGCAGAGGGAGAGGGAGAGAGAATCCCAAACAGGCTCGATGCTGCCAGTGCAGAGCCAGACACAGGGCTTGAACTCACCAAACCGTGAGATCATGACCTGAGCCAAAACCAAGAGTCTGTTGCTTAACCGACTGAACCATGCATGGGCCCCCCCACCTCAAACTCTTGATGGCTGCTTTTTCTGTCAGCCTTTCTCCTTCTACTGTCTCTCTGCCTACCTCTCTTGTTCCACCCCTATTGAATACTTAACACCAAACTCCCAGGTTAAAAAACAAAACTCTGTAGTTCTCGGTTGAGAGAGGGGAAGGAGAGGAAGTGCTTATGTTCTTGTTTAAATTCAGGTCTTTGACTGTTGATCAATGATTGCCTGTAAAGTTAATAGTGTTTTCTTTCTGCTCACATCTCACTGTTAACGTGGTTGCGATGGTTTTACATATGCATCTGAGTATCCTTCTATACAACGTATGTAAGTGTTGATGGAATATTCCTTTTATCGGTAAAAAGTTGCCAGCTGCTGCTTGGGTGCTTATACTGCCTATGGCTTTTGAATCACATGATGAAACTTCATAATGAAACCCGAAAATCACAGAAGCATAAACACAGCTGCTTATGCCTATAAAGTAAGTGGTTTACAAGGGAAAGCATAATCAGTGGAATCTAGTGTTTAGTCAATTACATTAACAGCAGACAAAGAGAAATCATATGTACTTGACAGGAAGCCATTTTAAGAAACTGTATATTTGTATGTTGCAAGCATAATGAGACATCTTAAATGTCATCCATTCTTCATGAATTTGAATAAGATACAAAGGGCTTTCCCCTAAAAAGAGAATATTAAAATTCTGTTAAAAATGTGAGGGTTTTGATTTTAGTAGATTATTTTATTTTTTTAAGTCTATTTATTTATTTTGAGAGAGAGAAAGACAGCACATGGTTGGGGCAGAGAAAGAGGGAGAGCGTGAATCCCAAGTGGGCTCCACACTGATAGTGCTGAGCCCAATGCAGGGCTCTGTCCTATGATCCTGAGGCAAAATCATGAGCTGGACACTTAAGCCACTGAGCCACCCAGGCACCCCGCTCATTTCATTTCTTAAATGTTCAGAAGTGTTTGTTTGGTAAGCGATTACAACAAAAGAGATTTAATATCTCTTAAATATGCCAAAGATACTGTTTCAAAAAACCTGTATATTTGGGGATTTCCAAGAGTGTAAGATATACAGTCTCTGTCAGAACTTGAACTGGGTGGGGGAAGGCCATAGAGAATAGTCAGAGCCAGCAGAGTGTGGCATTTGATTCAGAAAGTTACCTTGATGGACGATAAAAGGTAATCAGTGAAGAAAGGGGAAACTTGTAGCTGTAAAGGTCAGAGGTCAAGCCAAAAATCTCAAAAGATCCATGGCTGGCTCACTGGTGGAGTTTCAGCCCTTGGGATCAGAACACACAAAAAATACCATTGATGAAATTGAAAATGAACCTAGAAAGACTGTTGTGTCAGGACAAGAATGTATAGCTTTAGCTATTGGATTTGGGACACAAGGCATGAGCCTGGCACAAGGACCATTTCCAGAACATCCAGATGTAATGTAGTATATGCATTTATTTCTTAAATTCTACTGATTAGGGACTGTTTTGAGAGCCTGCATTGGGGCTGAGTCTTCAAGTTGCAGGAGCTCTGTCCTCATTATAAGTTCTGTGCAGTATGGGAGAATACAAGTTGCAGATGATGTTTTACTAATCTGGTGTTACTGCAGTACTGATAAATCAGTAAAGTTCCAGTGAAAACAACTAGTAGTCAGAAATTTCACAAAGCATTTCTAAATTTCAATTATTTGGGGACCAGAAGTCCTTAAGGTATCTGTTAATAACTAATAGATAATGATAAATGTATAAGGTGAATGACTATAATTAGCAGAGATCCCCAAAACAAAATCACTTGGTGGTGCTTTAAGAACTAGCTTCCCAGGACCACAGACAATTTATGCAATCAGGATGTGCAAGAAAAACCTAGGAATCTGATTTTCTTTCTTTTTAAAAAAATTTTTTTAATGTTTATTTATTTTTGAGAGACAGAGACTGAGCGTGAGCAGGGGAGGGGCAGAGAGAGAGGGAGACACAGAATCTGAAGCAGGTTCCAGGCTCTGAGCTGTCAGCACAGAGCCTGACGTGGGGCTCAAACTCACAAACTACAAGGTCATGACCCAAGCTGAAGTCAGCTACTTCACCGACTGAGCCACCCGGGTGCCCCAAGGAATCTGATTTTCTGCAAACTCCCCTTTAGAGCCCTGTCAAATTCATTTCCACAGAGAGCATTTCAAGTGCTGTAAAGAATTTAAGAGTTTTTAGTCTTTGTTCTCTAAAATAGTTTAAGCACCCCACTTCCAACAGTATCCTGTAAATACATGGGTAAATACAGTTCCTTATTATACCACATTGGGCAGCTTTAGCTCAGTGCTTCTCCGAATCCTCATGAATGCCCATTTCATAGGTCTAAAGTTAGTGAACTTTTCATTCCAGAAAACCACCCGCCTAAAATCTTCCTTCTCTTTGCAGTTGTAGCATACCTCCATGTGGCATATCTTCCCATGGAGACACTGCTTGGAATAGTCCCAACTCTATGTCTGTTTTGTGTACTTTATTCCTTACTGTCTTTCCTGTCATGCTGAAGTGAGTTTTGTCTGGTGTAGTAGACACATGAGAAGACCTGATCCATGTCATCAGTCAGATTATTGTCCCCGGGGTATAGATGAAGACACAGAGGTGCAGAAGACTTTGCCACCTGAGTGGTTTGCTGCCAAACCTCTGGGCAGGTCTCTCTGCCAAGCTGGAAGCTGCAAATGGTTTCCAAGTCTGTTCATGGTCCCTAGCAGTTATCCCAGCCTCATGGAGGGGAATCAGGGCCAGAGTCCTGGTTTTGCCTCCAATACTGGCCTGCTTGTGACCTTGTCTAAATAGCATCTCTTCTCTGTGCTCTAGTTTCTTGTAGGAGCTAGGATTTTCATCCTAACTGCACTTCGTATATATGTAATTTTGGGCAAGTTATTTAGCATCTAGTGTATCAGTCTCCTCTATGAAGCAGAGGTAGTAAAAGGAGCCATCTCAGCGTTGTGGCAATTTACTCAGTGTCTGTTAAATACTTAATGTAGTGCCTGGCACCAAGTTAAGTTTCCTATAGCTAAGTGTTTGCTATTGTATTTAGGAAGAAGTGGGATAATAGATGTGAAAAACACTTTGAAATGGTTCAAAGTCAAAATGGACACAAGAAGGTAAGTGAGAAAAATAATAGTATTAGCTAGTTAATGCTGTGTAACAAATTAGCAGCTTAAAAACTGGCACACCAGAAATTAATTATATCATCTCTCAGTTTCTGAAAGTAAGTTGTTTTGGCTCAGGATCTCAAGTATCAGGAGCTTAGCTAAACTGAAGAGACAACTGAGCTGTTAGGTGTTAGTGTAGCCAGTTAAGGCTATAGGCCAAAATGGAAGAAATAGCGAAGGCTTTAATCACTTATGGCCACCTTGTAAGAGGCTAAAACCAGAGAAGGTGAAGATTGTCCCTGGTTCCATTTTGTTCATAGAACAGTGTGCCTTTACAGGGGAAGAAGCGGTGGAAATGAGGACTAGGAGTGGAGGAGTACAGAGTACTTGGTCTGAGAGAGGAGGAAAGTGTCTTCAAGGTCCTCCTCCAATAAGGAGCCCTCCACAAAGTCACCTTGGCTGAAGGGTGCCTGAGCTAGAACTGCAAATATACATAGCAGCCTGGCCAGCTACAGGGACTTGAGTCCTTGACTGAAACTCCCTTCAGAGGCATTAATGCATTGGCTGCACACCAAGTCTGGAGTGGAGAGGGCAATGTTTCCTCATGAGGCCGGCCAGGTGGAGACTTTGTAATTGCCTATGGTCAGGCCTGAAAAATCACACATTGGTTTTGGGTCAGGAGCTGGATTCCTCAGCCAGCACAGATAGGATCAGCTGCAGGGGCAGTTCCAGCCTGCATGCAAAAGACAGGCTCCAAAGCAGGGCCGCTGAAGCAAGGACTTACACCCAGTTAGATAAAGGTTGGAGGGGAAATGGAGGGGGGAGCCAAATAGATCAGTCTGAACAGATATGTGTAGGAAGTCAGGCAAACAAGGTGGACAAATAGCAGAGGGCCAAGAGTAATTCCAGTATGCTAGAGCCCAGAACCTAAGAGTGGCTTAATGTGTGGTGCTGGGACCACCTGTGTGGCCACCTGAGAAACTTACTAACCACTCCAGACCCCGCCCTCAGTTTCTCACTAATTTTAAAGTGGGACAAGGACCTTTAAAGAATATTTTTAGCAAGTTCCCCTGTGGTCTTAACGCATACATCAATTTGAGTACCACTAGATGAAGAGGCCAGCCATGAGGAGGAGAAGTGTGGCAATGGCAGGGTCAGGGCATAGGCAGTAAGTAAGTAAGCCCCATGCCCTCTCTCCTTGGTTTTATTCCCCTCTTTTCCAGATGGGAGTATTCTGTCTCTGGTTAGATCTAGCCTGGAAACACACACACACACACACACACACACACACACACGCACACGCTCACACACACACGGAAAGGTCATTGGGAATGGCTGAAAAAAATTCAAGACCTACTAACTAAGAACAGGTGTGGCTCTTAATAGTGGTCCTTAGTAATCGCACCATGCCAAGCACCTTGATCTTTGTCTTGATCCTCTCTCTGGCTTGGGTTTTCCACCACAGGTGGAACATGAAAACTTTGGCCTATGAACCAGCAGGGTTGCTTCTCACACATGATCTGCATCCTTCATAGCAGGTTGATGAGAACTATTTAGCTCAACTTGATTTATCTGGTTCATCCTCTTAGGAATATTTCATATTTCATAGAAATCACAGTGATGCTAAAGCAAAAGTTATGTTTTGCTGTGAGAAAGCCAGCTGGACTTCTGTGATCCTCTGAGTTAGAGTTCATTGTTTCAGTGGTGTAGTGATTATGGCCACTAGTCATGATGCAGTGAATGAGTAATAAAGTGTGCAAATCCTAATGACCAGTACCTAACTGAGCAAGAGGGGAGAATCACAGAACTATAAACGTCACAACTTTCATCCTTGGTAACATGCTAGAGTACCATCAGCATTTGATATTTGTATCTGCCATCCCCACTGGCCACAATCAGCAGTCCAGAAAATAATGGAAAGAGTATTCACCAAAATCTAAAGGTCCTTAGGATCTTACAAAGCCCAATGGCATAACCTTAAGAAATGTGGATGGAACTTGTACTCATCTACTGATGGTTTTCTGACCTGATTATATTTTACACAGAGGTCCATTTTAGTGGGAAAGTTTCATGCCAAAGAAAGAGTAGGGGATCCATGTTTAGCATTATTATGGGTAAAATCTTCTGAAAAGCCATTTTTCTGAAATACACATAGGTCCTAAACAACAAAAATACTTTTAAAAATGGCTGAGTTTGCAAGAAAGTAAATTCTCAAGAGCCAAAAGAAAAAAACAAAACAGTGAGTTGACATCAGGGGAGAAAGTGAACATAGAAACCTGACTACCCTAGAACAAACACTGATACCTAGAATCTTGTGTGTTGAGATTTATAATTGTTGAGGAAATGAAAAGCTAAGACTATGTCCATGAAGAACAAGGAAACATAACTGGAGATGCATATACAGTCATAACTTGTTGAAAGGGCTATGACCTCCATGGAATAATGTGTAAGAAAAAAAATCCGATAGGCAGTGAAGAGAAGCTGAGAGGAAGAATGACATCCCTTCTGAGAATTTTTAACCGTATCCATTTGTGATAAGAGGGTTATGTGTGATTTGTGATTTTGGGGTTTGAATTTACACTCTGCATTGAATTTATATAACCCACAAACAGGAAAATCCCAGTCTGAAAGATAAGGTAGTCCCGGATTGGAAGTGCTCCCTGTTGCCTGACATTGGCAAATACTGATCCCGGGGAAGCATCTCCTACTCAAGGCCTTCAGGATTCCAGTATATTTAAAAAAATTTTTTTTTTCTTTCCACGTTTTTATTTATTTTTGGGACAGAGAGAGACAGAGCATGAACGGGAGAGGGGCAGAGAGAGAGGGAGACACAGAATCGGAAACAGGCTCCAGGCTCTGAGCCATCAGCCCAGAGCCCGACGCGGGGCTCGAACTCACGGACCGCGATCGTGACCTGGCTGAAGTCGGACGCTTAACCGACTGCGCCACCCAGGCGCCCCAGGATTCCAGTATATTTGATTAAAACAAATAAAAATTCTCAGTGTAAAGTCACCAGACATAAGAAAACAAGCCCTAATGAGTGAAATTCAGAAAATACAACAAACAATAGGTCTAGATCATAAAGAATTGAGAAAATGAATGCAATAGTTCAACTATAAAATAGCTATTTAAAGAAATGGAAGATAAATGCAAAAATGAAATATTAGCAAACAGAGTCCAATACCACATTAAAAACTAATACATCATGACCACATTAGTTTTATTCTAGTAATATAGAGTTCGTTTAATATTAGGAAATTTAGTAATATCCTACACCATATTAATTGCTGGGTATGGATGTACACTTTTTAAATAGTCTTATTGAGGTAAAATTAACATACAATCAATAGTACATATTTAAAATGGACAATTTGGTAAGTTTTGACATACGTACACCCATGAAACCAGCACCAAGGTCAAAATAATGAAAATATCCATCACTCCAACAGCTTCCTTGTATTACCTTGTTATCCTTTCTTCCTTTTCCTTCTGTGGGCCCTCCACAACTTCATGTGACCACTGTCTGTGCCATAGATTAGTTTGCATTTTCTAGAATTTTATGTAAGTGGAATTGTACAGTGTATATTCTTATTTTGTCTGGCTTCCACTCAACATAATTACATTGAGATTCATCAATGTCGGTTCATGTATCAGTAATTACTTTTTATTGCTGAATGTTCCATTGGTTGGATCACTTTAGAAAATTAGTGGTAGGTTCTTTCCAGTTGAGTGGGCTCTAGTAATTTTGCAGCTAAAGAGCAGTGGAAGAGAGGAAAAGACCTCTACTTGCTTCTTGAGATTTGGCTCAACAGCTATAGGTCTATGTGGATTCAGAAGCATCAATAATCCTTAAGTTTGGATCATTCCATGGGAGTGAGTAAAGCTCTTACTAGAAGTGGGGCTGTGGATCTAACTTGTTTTAGTTTGTGACTGCAGTGAGGCAGAAAACCCGGCCAGTGTGCTATGCTCCCCAGTGTTTGCCCTGGTGTGCATGATGGGGAATTGAACCACATTGGAGAGCTTTTCATCTTGATTTTTTTGGAAAAACTTGGTCAATTCACTCTGGCTGGGTCTCTTTTTATCATGGGAGCCCAAAAAGAAACTAACTCAGCTCTTCACTGAAGATTATATTACATGGAGAGAGGTAGAGGGATAAAACCACTTTGCAGGGGGTAGCAATAATTCATAACTACCCACCAGCATGTCCATCACTCCTCGGATTTCTTATATAAAATGCTCGGGGAGGCGAAGAAGATCCAGGGCAGGAAGCATGAGGAGTTTAGGACTCCTAACTCATCAAAGATACAGAAACCTGTGGGTCCACAGCAATTTCCTCAACTATCTTTCATGCTAGGGTGCAGCCAGCAACAGACAGACCTACCATAGGGTCTGAATAAAGAGTGTGGAGTCAAGCAAGAGGGTAGAGCAGTTCAGAGATACAGTGCAGGGGTCAGCCTGACCTGATAGTCCAGGAAGCATTGTGGGGGGCCAGGACAAACACTGGCTGAGGGTCAGGTGGACAAACTCCGAGTGGGCACAGGGAATAATCATAAGGGTGGGAAAGGAGGCTGAGAACTAGCATGTGATCATGTTAGGAAAGGTAAGAATGACTGATAATGGAAAAAGTAAACCATTTTCAGGCTTGAAAGATGTATTAGCCAAGGTCATTAGCCACCTCTGGTCTTGCCACATACTCCTTTCTAACTCATACTGGAACCCATTCTCAAGCAGGCTGTCACAGAGGCAAACAGAAACAGCTGGTGGAGGAATGTTGTGACAGAAGAGAAACTTAACTTTCTTAGGGGCATCGTCAGCATTCCTGGAAAAGCAATTAAGTGCTTAAGGAAGTTTTTTGAATAGTGGCTCTTCTAGTCCCTTAAAAATAATTTGATTTATATGCAGAATTTCTGCTTAGTAACCAACGTAACCTATTCCAAAATAATAATAATTGTAATGCCAACATAGCTGTAATCCTCACCCTGAGGGTATCTCAAATGCAGATAAACATGAACTCCTTTATAAGTAGTCACAGCAGCAGTCGCAGCCAATACTAATTTGGCTTGCAATGTGTCAGAGGCTGTTCTGAATGATTTCTAAATATTAATTTATTTAATTCAGATGGAAGTCTTAGGAGGTAAGCATCATTACTCCCATTTTATAGAATAACCTGTTGGCATTTCGCTGGGCTAACAATGCATTCATTAGACTAACAGTATTTTTCTAAAGATCATGTAATGAGTATGTTAATAGTATTTGAGAACATTTAAAATCTGTTCAACTAATGTTATAAAATCAGTTATGATAATAGTCACATTTATTTCATGAACTTTATTAACTAGAAAATTTTAGGAGGTCATGTACTGATGAGAGGATCTTAAACAGAATGTATCTGTAATCTCTTTCTTTTGAAAAAAAATCCTTTTTCTTGATTATTAAAAAAAAAAGCTTAATTGTGGACATTGAGCAGAAGTTTCTCTGGGTTGTTTCTTTTTCCTTTTCTATTTTTTTTTTAACTCTCAGTGGATTCTGGTTTCTCCATTTTAGTGATAATTTATATTGGTTACCTGAGACAGTTTACATTCTAACAAGTACATTGTCTTGGAAAATGACATTGAGACATGGATAGAATAAACAAATTACATTTTAAAATTAATTTCTATAGGAGATAAGTAATGCTAAAAATGAAAGTAGCTCTAAACTAATTCTAACCAGTCTGGGTTTTAGAAGTGTTACATCTTTACCAATGGTCATCCTATGTAACGATGTAATTTTATTAAACAATTTTTAAGGAGAAATTAAGTATAAATGCAGACATTCAAAACTCATTAGATGAGTAGTATATCAAAGATGCTGATGACACCTATGTCATGTAAAAAGAATAACAGAAAATGTCTAAAGGCACCCCACTACACACACACAGTAAATTTAGTTAACTGATATGTCAAGTGTATGTAGGAGATTGCCAAACATCTTTCTGCTCTGGGTGCATTAAGAAGAGGGAGAAATAGGAGAGAGGACTTCTTCCAGAAAAACTGGAAGAAAGAAGGACTTTGTCATGCAGACAGGTAGAGAAAATATCTCAGTTATAAAGGACATAGAAATGCCTTTCTGGCTAAAAGTACATCCTACTGGCCTGACTTGGGACCTGATTGTTGGAAGGGTTAAAGCAGAAAATCTAAATTCCATGACAATTCAGCCATGCAATCATTTTGCATTTTAGACTGTAACTATTTGTCTAATTTATTCCCACCCATTTCTCCTGAAAAAGGGAGTAGGGAGAGAGGAATAATAACACAGAACAAAGAGCTTAGTATTCCTATAGGACAGGCCCAACCTAAATGCATATGGGAGACACTGTGACCTTAAACACCTCCACGCCCCCTTTAGAGCGTGGACTACATTGGGTCTCACTCATCTCAACATGATGAGAATGATCCCTAAATGAATTGGCAATCACATAGTGTTGCAGAGAGCTGTTGACAAGTCAGCTGGACACCAATCCTTGATCTTGCCTTTTCCACTCTTCAGCTTTCCCCAGGGGAGCTTGATATTCTGGCTGCTGAAAGCATCTATATTCTGCTGACTCCCACATTTTAAATTCCAGCCCAAACCTCTCTTCTGAGCTACAAATCCATATAATTAATCTGCCTATTCAACATCTCCCCTTGAATGTCTCCCCAGGCACTGGGATGCAGCAGTGAACAAAATAGGCAAAAAACCTGTCCTCATGGAATTCACATTCTAGCCCATAGTCAATATGTCCCAAACTGAAGCCATAAACCCTAAATCTATCCAAGCCACTCCATTACTCTAGCTAAAACCACATTAAAATTTTTTTTAATGTTTATTTATTTTTGAGAGAGAGAGAGCGTGCGTGCAAGTGCGGGAGAGGCAGAGAGGGAGACACAGAATTCAAAGCAGGCTCCAGGTTCTTAGCTCTCAGCACGGAGCTCAATGTGGGCTCCCAACCCACGAACCATGAGATCATGACCTGAACTGAAGTCGGATGCTTACCTGACTCAGCTACCCAGGCACCCCTGGCTAAAACCACATCTTACTAGCTTTACCTCTAAGGTATTTTTCTTCTTTGGTACCAACACATTCATCCACGAATTCCTTCATTTCTCTCCTGAGCATCCGTAAAAGGCTTCTAACTGGCCTCCCTTCATCTACTTTTATTCTCCTCTATTCTAAGCTAGAATGGTTACTTTTTTTTCATTTTCTAAGAGTGATCCTTTTAAACTGCACATCTGATCAGGACAATTCCCTGCTTAAAAATTTTTCGAATTCCCTGCAAATTGAATGAAACTTAGAGCCCACAAAACCCAGCATGATCTGGCTCCCATTCTCCTCCCCAGATTTTTACTCTTGGCTCTGAGTTCCAGGCCCATTGACTTTCAGTGCATTCTTAACTATGCTAAAGCTTTTTACTTAAGTGATATCCTTTGTCTTCCGTTTGGTTCTGCTAACTCCGAATCATTTTCACATCTTACGATGAATGTCATTCTTTCTAGTCTATAATTCCTGCCACACCACAATGAGTCCCTTTATATATACATTCCTAGTATATTTTTCCACATGCTTGCTAACATTGTAATTAATTACCTGTGTGATGATCTGCTTACTGTCTCCACCATTAGACTGTAGGTTCCATTAGGGCAGGAAAGATATCCATTTTTATTACCACAGACTTTGCAGAGAGATCACAGTGGAAATAGTAGCCACTCTGTGAGTATGTGTTATATTTGTTGAATATAAGGAAAAGCTATAACTCCTTCACTTAAGCCACTATTATAACACATTAATGAGAAATAAAAACTCACCATGAAAGGTGTAATTATGGAAAAGGAAGGAGTACTAGTAGGCTAGTTAGAAAAAAATAATGTAAATAAAATTTTTGTTCAGATGACAATAGTGAATTAATACAAATGTTACAGGGGAAAATTACTATTGATAATGGATGAGGATGATAGGAACAAAGAAAAACAGTGTAGCAGTCTAACCTGGGAAGACCAATGGTGGAAATGTCATTAAGGATTGGAAGTGATCTTTATACAAAAGGATCCAGCAGACCTCACAGTGATAATGGGATTTCTAGGGACCTGTCCTGTACCAAATGTCTTTGAAGCTGTGATCTCCCTGCATTCAGATATTTAGATGCGGCTGGATAGAATTGTGTAGAGAAAGCATAAAAATGCTAAACTAGAATGGGTGGGAAACTCAACAGCCGGTAAGTGGAGAAAAAAGAAAATACTGAATAGTGTGCTTGCAGGTTGATTCCCACGATGACTTTTAAATATGGTTTATAAGGGATAAATACTTAATGAACTGAAAAGCTTCAAGGTTGGGAGTGGCCTTGTGCAGGTAGAACATGAATGTCTTCTGCACATAACTCCTGTTGATTTCAGATTTCAGAAGAATATAGTGGGCCAACATTATTTTCTGTGCAGTAATGATTTCATAATGGGAATGTTATGTCTCAAGGTTTAGAACCTTCTAAATTCAGAAATCTGAAATTTTTATTTTTTAACCTCACATGCTACAGTTTATCTTTTTGGGGGAAGATAAAATGCATCTAGATTTCTGAAAGCTTGTTCTTTAGTAAAAGTAAACCAAGATAAATAGGTTTACATATTGGGACTATATGGAATATGTTTCCCATATTGGATTTAAAAATTGTTGAGCTAAACATTGAGAATCTGCTCAGTGCCAAATATTACATCAATATACCATGTAAGTACTACCGATATTGAGCTCCTAGGTCAATGTTAAAAGTACTTATGAAATACTCATTTGTGTTTATGAATAAAATGCTTTTCTTTCACAGATATCTCATAATATGGTACAGTCACCTTTTCTCATTAATTAAGCTATGATAAGAGGGTCTGAGTAGGATTCTAGTTTCCTATTCCTATAAAAGACCTAAGCTAGAATAAAAATGTGCTTTCCTTTTCTTTCTCTTGTATGGTCAGTGTTAACAATAAGCAGAACTACTCTTTGAAAGATAATTCTCAGCCACTCTGGAAAATAGTTTGGCAGTTTCTTAAAAACCTAAACCTAAAACTACCATACAATCTAGCAGTTGCACTCTTGTGCATTTATCTCAGAGAAATAAAAACTTAGGGGATCCTGGGTGGCTTATTTGGTTAAGTGTCCAGCTCTTGATTTCAGCTCAGGTCATGATCCCTGGGTGGTGGGATGGAACCCCCTGTCAGGCTCTGCACAGAGTGTGGAGTCTGCTTAGGATTCTCTCTCTTCCTCTCTCTCTGCCCTTCCCCTGCTTGCTTGTTCTCTAAATAAATAAATAAATAAATATTTAAAAACTTATAAATGAATGTCTATAACAGCTTTATTCCTAATAACCACAACCTGGGAAATAACCAAATGTTCTTCACTGAGTGGTTAAACTGTGGTACACTCATACCATGGGATACCACTCAGAAATAAGAAGAATGGCTTATTGAGATAGGCAGCAACTTGGATGAATCACCAGGGAATTATACTGAGTGAGAAAAAAGCCAATCCCAAAAGGTTACATACTATGTATATGATTCCATTATATGACACTTTTGAAATCACCAAATAAAAATGGAAGATACATTAATGGTGGTTGGGGGAAGTCAGGGGATGGAAGAAGGAGGTGGGGCAGGAGGTACAGTAGCATAGGGAGTGGAGTGTGGTTATAAAAAGACAACACAGGGATCCTTGATGAAAATATTCTGTGTTGATCCATTCACTAGCCAGTGGAAGTTTGGATTGTTTCCATTATTTGGCTACTATGAATAATATTGCCATGAATATTAATGTATAGGTCTTTATACTGATAGGTTTCATTTTCTTGGGTAGATACCTGGGACAAAATTGCTACATAATTGTAAGTTAATTATGGTAATAGTAAGTTACTGTTTAACTTTTGAAGTAATTGCCAAAATGTTTTCCAAAGTGGCTGTGCCATTTTACATTCCAGTCAGCAACCTGAAAGGATGCCAGATTCTTCACATACTTGCTAATACTTGGTATTCATAGTCTTTTTCTTTTTAGTCATTCTGATGGGTGTGGAGTGGTATCTCATTGTGGCTTTACTTCGCATTTTTTTAATGACAAGTTGTTGAATATCCTTGGACTTATTAGCTATTCATATATTTTCTTTTTTTTTTTTTAATTTTTTTTTTCAACGTTTATTTATTTTTGGGACAGAGAGAGACAGAGCATGAACGGGGGAGGGGCAGAGAGAGAGGGAGACACAGAATCGGAAACAGGCTCCAGGCTCCGAGCCATCAGCCCAGAGCCCGACGCGGGGCTCGAACTCACGGACCGCGATCGTGACCTGGCTGAAGTCGGACGCTTAACCGACTGCGCCACCCAGGCGCCCCTCATATATTTTCTTAATAAAATGTCTGTTCAAACCTTTTGCCCATTTTAAAATTGGGTTACTTATGATTGAGTTTTAAGATTCTTTATATATACTGAATATAAACCCTTTATCAGATATGAGATTTGCACATGTTTTCTACTAATTTGTGGCTTATCTTGTTATTATGATACTTTTTAAAGAGGAAAAGTTTTAAATTTAAAAATTTAAAGTCTAATTTATCAACTGTTTCTTTTGTGAATCATGCTTTGGTTGTTATGTCTAAGATATCTTTGCTGACTCAGTGTCACAAGACTTTCTCCTATGTTTTCTTTTAGAAGTTTTATATTTGTAGCTCATATATTTAGATCTATGATCCATTTTGAGTTTATTTTTCCGTATGGTGTCAGCTAAGGGTCTAAGCTGATATTTTGCCTGTGAATACCCAATTGTTTGTGCATTGTTTCTGAGAAGACTTTTCTTATTGAATTGCTTAGCACTTTGTCAAAAATCAGTTGACTATAAAGGCAAAAGTTTATTTCTAAACTTCCTCATCTGTTGTACTGATCTATTTGTCTATTCTCATATCGACGCCATACTGTTGTGACCACTGTAACTTTACAATGAGCTTTGAAATAAAGTGTAAGGCCTCTCACTTTTTTTCTTCAGAATTGTTTTGGCTATTCTTGGTTCTTTTCATTTACATACAAGTTTAGTATTTACTTGTCCATTCCTACAAAACAAAACAACAAAACAACAAAAACAAAACCTTGCTGAGTTTTTGATAGGGTTGACATTGACTTGATTCAACTCTATAGATAATTTTGGGGAGAATTTCTGTTTTAACAATTTTCAGTCTTCCAATCTACAAACATGTGTCTCCATTTATTTAGGTCTTTAATTTCTTTTAGCAAAGTTCATAGCATACAGGTATGTGTCCCTTTTGCTAAATTTGTTCCTAAGTATTTTTATCTTACTCTTTTTGATGATACTGTGAATGAATTAATTTTGTTTCCAGATTGTTCATTGCTAGCATATAGAAATATAATTTTTTTGTGTGCATATTGTATCCTGAAAACTTGCTACACTGATTTATTAGTTTTAGTAGTTTGTGTGTGCATGTGTATAGATTCTTCAGGTTTTTCTACATATAACATGATGTCATTTGCAAATAAAAACAGTTTTACATCTTCCTTTCTAATCTAAATGACTTTAACTTGTCTTCTTGCCTTGTTATGATGGCTAAACCTCTTGTACCATGTTGAATAGAAGTAGTAAAAATGGATACCCTTCCTTTTTTCCTGATTTCAGGAAGAAAACATTCATTCTTCCTCTGGGAAGTATTATGTTAGCTATCTGGTTGTGTTTTGTTTTTTTTGCGCGGGGAGAGTTGTGGGGTTTTGTGTTTTGTTTTGTTTGTGATTTAAAGACTAAAATTTTCAGCATTATGTGCTGTCTTATCCTATAAAATTAGGAGGACCTCAAATGGCCTAACCACAACTTCTTCTTCCTGTCCTGTTCCCATGAATAAAGTCCCACAGCTAAACAGTCCTCCTTATCAAACAGAACAGGTGGAGTTCATGCTTATGTCTCAGCTTTCAGTTCCCTGCCAGCCCATGGAATTATTCAAACAAGCCAATCACATTCTCTTGCAGGCACATTGAGGCAACTCACCCTTTTAATACTACAAAGCCTGCCTCTTAATAGCTCCTGGGTATTCACTCTGGTCTCCACTGTACTATTTGGCCTTTAATGGCATGGAGTGTCCTCCTCTCTGGGGCAGTGAGCATATGTGACTAATAAACTGCCATTGATGTCATCTGTCAAGACCAGGTGTTGTGTGTTCAGTCATCCCCAGAACCTTAGGGTAAGAATCCCTCCCATACCAATAGGGTGAATAGGAGGCAATTAATACATCTTGTAGACTCCCTCTATCAGGCTAAGGAAGAAATCTACTTGTAGTTTAAGTTTTTATCATGAATTGATGCTGGATTTTGATGAATGACTTTTCTGTCTATTGAGATAAGCATGTGTTTTTGCATTTATTCTATTAATGTGCTATACTACATTAGTTGGGTTTCATTTGTTGACCAAGTTTACATTATTGGGATAAATCCCACTGGTCATCTTTTTTATATGTTGCTAGATTTAATCTCTAGTATTTTGTCAGGAATTTTTGTGTCTGTTTATGCTACCCTGTTTTTCTCCTTTCTTGTAAAGTCTTTGGTATTGGTATTAAGGTACAATTAACCTCTTTGAATAAGTTTAGAAATTTTCCTTCCTCATTATTTCCCTGCTCATCGTTGCTTTTCTTCTCTTTGTTTTGGGTTTAATTTGCTCTTTGTTCTTCTTAAAGAAGAAACTTACATTATTAATTTTTGACACTTCTTTTTAGATTTTGGTAAGTTAGAGCTATATGTTTATTTTTAAGTACTTCCTTAACCACATCGTATACATTTTTAAGTGTGCTTTTTTTTCCATTTGGGTCACAAAAAAATTCTAACTTGCCTTGTGATTTCTTCTTAGCCTCCTAGATTATTTATAAACATGTTATTTAATTTCCAAGTATTTGGAGATTTCTCATTTATTTGTGCTATTGATTTATAATCAAATTTAATTGAAGTCAGAGGACATACTAGTTCTCCATATGGTCTGTCCTGGAGAGTGTTCCATGTGTACCTGAAATGACTCTGTATTTCTCTGTTGGGTGGAATATGGGTGGTTATGTGCATCTTAATTTATTACCATCTACACCAGGCTAAATGGATTGATAGTGTTGTTCAGATCTTTTAGATCCATTTTGATTTTTATGTCTATTCATTCTATCCATTATTGAAAGTGGGGCACTGAAATCTCTATAGTTGTTTGTCTATTTGTCCTTTGGATTTTGTCAGTTTTTATTTCTTCTGATTTGAGACTCTTGTTAGGCAAGTATAAATTAAAAATTGCTTTATTTTTATGATATATAGACTCCTTGCTGTAAAATATCTTTGTCTCTGGTAAGAATTCTTGAAGTCCATTTTGTCTTAATGTAGCTATTCCATCTACCTTGGTATCCTTTTATTTTCAAATTTTTTGTCTTGGAATCTGTATGCTGTCTCATAGATAGTATATAACAGGATGGTGCTTTGTATATCCAGCCTGACAATCTCTGCCTTTTGATTAGAGTGTAATTACAGTAATGTAATTATTGCTTTTGCTGGAAATATGTCTTCATTTTGCAATTTGCCTTCTAGATGCTTTGTGTATTTCTTATTTATATGTTCCTCCTTTGTGGCCTTCTGTGTCAAATATCGTATAGTATGATATTTACATTTCTCTGCCAATTTTTTTAATGATACTTGTGGAGTTATTTTCTTAGTGGTTGTGCTAAAGATTATATATGTCATAATGTATCACTCTCTCTGTCAGGTGAATATAAACTTAGTTCTGATAAAATGAAGTAATTTTGCTCCATTGCAGCTTCTTTTCCTTCCTCCTTCTTTGTACTATTATTGTCATAGAGATCAATTTAGTTTATAAACTCAGCAACACAGGGTTATAATTACTGCTTTATACAAGCTTATGTCCTTAAAGTAATTAAAAGAAAAAACATAAATATGTACCAAATACAGTCATCCACATATTTACCATTTCCGGTGCTCTTGGTTTCTTTTTGTACAGTCAGATTACCATCCTAAGTAATTCCCTATCAGTAGGAAGGACTTTCTTTATTATTTCTTTTTAGGCAGATATATGTTTTCTCAAACTTTTCTGGGTACAGAATTCTTGACTGGTAATTTTTTTCTCCAGCACTTCGAATATGTTCTTCTACTGTCTTCTTCCCTCCACTGTTAAGGTAACCTTTTTAAAATATATTTTTAAAAATATAATTTATTGTCAAATTGGCTCACATACAATGCCCAGTGCTCATCCCAACAAGTGGCCTCCTCAATACCCATCACTCACTTTCCCCTCTACCCCACCCCCATTAACCCTCAGTTTGTTCTCTGTATCTAAGAGTCTTTTATGGTTTGCCTCCCTCCTTCTCTATTTGTAACCCCCCTCTCCCTCCCCCCATGGTCTTCTGTTAAGTTTATCAAGATCCACATATGAGTGAAAACATATCTGTCCTTCTCTGACTGACCTATTTCACTTAGCATAATACCCTCCAGTTCCATCCACGTTGCTGCTAATGGCATGAATTTATTCTTTCCATTGGCAAGTAGTATTCCGTTGTATATATAAACCACATCTTCTTTATCTATTCATCAGTTGATGGACATTTAGGCTCTTTCTATAATTTGGCTATTGTTGAAAGTGCTGCTATAAACATAGGGGTTCATGTGCCCCTGTGCACCAGCACTCCTGTATCCTTGGATAAATTCCTAGTAGTGTTATTGCTATGTCATAGGGTGGTTCTATTTTTAATATTTTGAGGAACCTCCACGCTGTTTTCCAGAGCGGCTGTACCAGTTTGCATTCCCACCAACAATACAAGAGGGTTACCGTTTCTCCACATCCTCACCAGCATCTAGTTTCCCAATTGGTTCATTTTAGGCACTCTGACCGGTGTGAGGCAGTATCTGGTTTTGATTTGTATTTCCCTGATGAGGAGTGACGTTGAGCATCATTTCATGTGTCTGTTGGCCATATGGATGTCTTCTTTGGAAAATTATCTATTCATGTATTCTGCCCATTTCCTCACTGGATTATTTGATTTTTGGTTGTGGAGTTTGGTGAATTCCTTATAGATTTTGGATACTAACCCTTTACCTGATACGTCATTTGCAGATATCTTTTCCCATTCTGTCAGTTGCCTTTTAGTTTTGTTGATTCTTTCCTTTGCGGTACAGAAGCTTTTTATCTTGATGATGTCCCAATAGTTCATTTTTGCGTTTAATTCCGTTGCCTTTGGAGATGTGTCGACCAAGAAAATGCTGCAGCTGAGGTCAAAGAGGTTGTTACCTTCTTTCTCCTCCAGGGTGTTGATGGTTTCCTGTCTCACATTTAGGTCTTTCATCCATTTCGAGTTTATCTTTGTGTATGGTGTACGAAAGTGGTCTAGTTTCATTTTTCTGCATGTTGCTCTTCCGCTCTTCCAGCCACATTTGCTAAAGAGACTGTCTTTTTTTCCATTGGATACTCTTTCCTGCTTTGTCAAAGATTAGATGGCCATACATTTGTGGGTCCAGTTCTGGGTTGTCTAGTCCATTGGTCTATGTGTCTGTTTTTGTGCCAATACCATACTGTCTTGATGATTACAGCTTTGTAGTAGAGGCTAAAGTCTGGGATTGTGGTGCCTCCTGCTTTGGTTTTCTTCTTCAATATTACTTTGGCTATTTGGGGTCTTTTGTGGTTGCATACAAATTTTAGGATTCCTTATTCTAGCTTTGAGAAGAATGCTGGTGCAATTTTGATTGGAATTGCATTGAATGTGTAGCTTTCTTTGGGTAGTACTGACATTTTAACAGTATTTATGCTTCCAGTCCATGAGCATGGAATGTTTTCCCATTTGTTTGTGTCTTCAATTTCCTTCATAAGCTTTCTATAGTTTTCAGCATATAGATCTTTTACATCTTTGGTTAGGTTTATTCCTGGCTATTTTATGTCTCTTGGTGCAATTATAAATGGGATCAGTTTCATGATTCCTCTCTGTTGCTTCATTATTGGTGTATAAAAATGCAACCATTCTATACATTGATTTTGTACCCTGCAACTTTGCTGAACTCATGTATCAGTTCTAGCAGCCTTTTGGTGGAGAGTTTCAGGTTTTCCATGTAGTGTATCATGTCATCTGCAGAAAGTGAAAGTTTGACTTCTTTGCCAATATTTGATGCATTTGATTTCATTTTGTTGTCTGATTGCTGATGCTAGGACTTCCAACACTATGTTAAACAACAGAGGTAAGAGTGGACATCCCTGTCGTGTTCCTGATCTCAGGGGGAAAGCTATCAGTTTTGCCCCATTGAGGATGATAGTAGCTGTGGGCTTTTCATAAATGGCTTTTATGATCTTTAAGTATGTTCCTTCTATCCTGACTTTCTTGAGCATTTTTATTAAGAAAAGATGTTGTATTTAGTCAAATGCTTTTTCTGAATCTATTGACAGGATCATATGGTTCTCATCCTTTCTTCTACTAATGTGACACTGATTGATTTGTAAATATTGAACCAGCCCTGCATCCCAGGAATGAATCCCACTTGATCATGGTGAATAATTCTTTTTATATGTTGTTGAAATCAATTTGCTAGTATCTTATTGAGAAGTTTTGCATCCATGTTAATCAGGGATGTTGGCCTGTAGCTCTCCTTTTTTGTGGGGTCTCTGGTTTGGGAATCAAAGTAATACTGGCTTCATAGAACGAGTCCAGAAGTTTTCCTTCCATTTCTATATTTTGGAACATCTTGAGAAGAATAGGTATTAACTCTGCTTTAAATGCTGGTAGAATTCCCCTGGGAAGGCATCTGGTCCAGGACTCTTATTTGTTGGGAGATTTTTGATAACTGATTCAATTTCCTTAGTAATTATGGGTCTGTTCAAATTTTCTATTTCTTCCTGTTTGAGTTTTGGGAGTGTGTGGGTGTTTAGGAATTTGTCCATTTCTCTCAGGTTGCCCAGTTTATTGGCATATAAATTTTCATAGTATTCTCTGATAATTGCTTATATTTCTGATGAATTGATTGTAATAATCCATTCCATTCATGATTTTATCTACTTGGGTCCTCTCTCTTTTCTTTTTGGGAAGCCCGGCTAGGTGTTTATCAATTTTGTTTACATTTTCAAAAAGCAAATTTGTCCCCTACTTTGTTTTTGAACTCAAAATCTGAGTCTTTTCTACCCTAAAATTCTGACCTTTGTATCGTCCTATTTTTGGCACTCTTGGTCTGTGTTTCCTGTTAGTCCTAAAAACTCCTGAGCCTAGGCAATTGTGCCCTCCCATTATACATGGACTAATCTTTGGAAGAAAAGATGAACTTTGTGTTACTTATTCATAAAAGAAATGCTATTTCTATGGCTTGCCAGAAAACCTTCATGATAAAATATAATCATTGACTCTTGACATAATTACCTTTTTCTTTATACAACTAGCCATCTTTCTACCAACTTTTTAAAGCTTTGGTTTTTAAATACTCTGTTAGCAAATTACTAAAGAAACCAGACTTCTGGTTAGGCTTAATGTTTAAGCTGCTAGGACCATTGTCTTCATTTTATTTTCCAAGCTATCAAATATAAAAATTAGCCTAGCGGTGTGGGGCTTTTCTGACCCATACATGATTCATGCAGTCATGGGTCTAACACAATGCATTTATACATTCAAAGGATATAAATTACAATCTTTGCAATAAGTACCAAGAGTCAAAAAAATGAATAAAACTGTTTTACATGCTTCCTTGTTAAAAGAAACATTTTATTTAAAAAAATGGATATCATGGGAACATCTTTGCATTAATTGCTCAGGAAAAGTATATGAGTGGCTTAGGAGGCATACTCTTTCATGTAAGTGAACATAATGAGAGACATGGCTGGAATCCATTGTGTCCATTAAGATCAAGTCAGGAAACAGGAGTCACACTAGCCATTTAACTGAGAGTATACATGAAGAATAAGGTATAAAGTGAATTAAGTGAACAAAAAGCCAAAAAGAGAAAATGAGGAAGCAACTATAGGAAGCAGCTTCCCCCTGTAGGCCTAGGTAAACAAAGGAAAAAGGTGGATGTATTAAAACTTAACTTAAAGACTTGGTGAAGAAGCCAAATGGAGCTGAATCTCAGATTTCCAAAGAGTCTCCAGGCAACTGGTCCTGGGTATCTCTGAGGAAGTGTGGTTATAGGAAGTGTTGTTAGGGTTTTGCAAGTGTATGTCATGGAAAGGAAGTGTCATCTTGGGGTGAGGAGGTGTTTCTGGGTTGATGCTCCCAGAAGCAGAAAGCACACTGAAAGCAAGTGGTTCCTTCTTTCTCCTTCCAACTTACACTCTCCCTCTATCACCTCCCCACACAAACACACACATCACTACTGCCACCACATAACCACCACATGTACATACCACATACATCTACACACACACCACACACACACACACACACACACACACACACATTACCAAACATATAAATAAGCCACCACATACACACACACCACACACACATCACCACATACACATCAATCATTGCAAACATACACCACATATACACAAACATCACTACCTACACAGACACACCCACACACTATAGTTGGCAGAGCTTAAGAGGGAGCCAGCTGGCAAAGCAGAAATTTGGCTTGCAAAGTCCCCGTTCTGACATCATGTAACACAGTAAAAAGGGTGGATTTGGTGCTGAGCAACAAAAATTTAATAACTGACATATTCATTTAATTCTCAGTAAAACCTTTCCCTTACCTGTCCAGTGTCTTTGTTTCCTATGTGCTTGAGATCACTGGAATATTCCAACATGAAATAATCAAATGTTATTGTGGCTTATGTTTTCCTATAATTTTAACAAAGGTTGAATCAAAGTTGACTAGGACTTTCTATTATTTGGAGGGATTATTAGGAAAAAAGGGAAGGGTTACTCTTCATTTCCATAATTGACCTAATTTTATTGTTTACCACCTCAAATATGTTGGAGATACATGGGGTATAAGTTATAAGTAAATAAAACAAAGCTGCCGCAACTAATAAAAGAGATTCCCAACAATTTCCTAAGTGTCTAACCTGGGGAGAGAGGTGCAATTTTAATGGTGGCTATTTCAAATTAGATAGCAAGAGATAATGGAAAAAGAAATGACAGTTGGAGCAAACAGACACAACATTTCTTCAGTCTCACCTGCATTTGTCATTCAACTGAGGCCCACCAGCCTAAGCATGGTAGCACCTTCCAATTTCTGGATGGAAAAGCCATGTTGGAGATATAGGAAATGACAAAGGACGTATGTATCTAAAATAATAGAGCTAAGATATCCTTGAATTAAAAGCAAGGTGGAAATATGGGCCACCTGGGTGGCTCAGTTGGTTAAGCATCTGACTCTTGATTTCATCTCAGGTCTTGATCTCACAGTCGTGAGTTCTAGCCCCACACTAGGCTCTGTGCTGGGTGGGAAGACTACTTAAAATACAAAAGCAAAGTGGAAATAATTTTACTATTAAAACCCTCAGAGAATACTGTTGAATAATCTTTGGTACATCAAAAGAAGGAGATTTTAATTACTTTTTTCTCTTTGAACAAGATTTTAAAAACTAACAGCAGCTTTGTTAATTTCGGTATGAGAGAATCTTTAAAATTGCTGTAAAAATATATACTGATACGTCTTGTTATGTGATCGTACTTAATATAAAACAGGATGTTTTTACTTATGCTAAGGAAAGCTTGTTACATAAATGCTTTTAAGCATAGAACCCTCCTCCCAGTCATAAAGAAAAATGGTCTATAAATTCCTAAGGATATTGAAATTCTTGTTTAGCTTTAAGAGTTTTGAGGAATATAGGAAATACAGGCTGTACTACGTATTTTTCAAGAATGGTGGTTATCAACGTAATATAGTCTTGCAGAAGGGAAGGGCAGGTGAGTATGGGTTCTTTAAAACTTTTCCTAGGTGACTTTGATATTTGCCCTCCCCCCACACACCAGGTTTAAAACCAGTGGAAGAAGGAATCATGGAGGTAGAGAATTGGAATATCAGAAAAGATGTTACGCTATACAAAAAGATTTTTCATCTGATGATGCTTATGATTATTTTATTATTTTGCATTATAAACTGTCTTACATAATGATAACCAGAGCGCTAACAGCCACCACCACCAAGAAAAAAAAAGTCATTGATAATTGGGGATTAAAATGTCCTATCAAGGCAGGCAGCCCACTGTGACTGGAATCTGTCACAGGGAATACTAGATTGCACAAAACAGTAGAATGGGAATGAGGACAAAATTTAATTAGGCAAGGGCTTGTCATGCTGAGATAAGGCCAAGGGACCGCGATCACAGCCTGTGGTGCTGCCCTCAGGGTGAGTGCAGGAGACAGTAGACCGCCAGGAATGGAGAGCTGCTCTGTAAGGGGCACTTCTCTGGGGACAGGGCCCTGGATACAAGCTCTTGTTTCTAATTTTTCTGTAATACAGCTAAAAATGTTTGTCCTGCCAGGTCACCAGCCCAGTTGAGGACTTTTCCTTTTCCTGATGAGGTTTGTAATTCTACTCCTGCAATTTCAGATTCCCTGGACTTGGAAAAATAGTCTCTGATCCAACCCGATTTCCACATTTCTTGACATCATTATCCCATGTTTCTCCTGTATTATCCATGTTAGAAAAAATTATTTATCAGAATAACTTTATGTTACTATCTGTGGTCTCAAGTTTTTTTCTTAATTTTAACTTAATTTCATTTTTAAGTGAACTTTACTCCCAATATGGGGCTCAAACTTGACCCTGGGCTCTTGACCCCGAGCTCAAGAGTCACATGCTCTACCAATTGAGCCAGCCAGGCACCTCTGGGGTCTTGAGTTTTTAAGGTAAAAGTTTTCATAAGAAACTATTTAAAAGGAATGTAGAAATATATTAAACCCTTGTTATTTTTAGAATATCTGTGGTGTCCTCTGCCCTCATTTGCAAAATGTCCATGTCATGTGTCAATTTAAATGAAGATAATCCACTGTGGTCTGTAGGGTTATTATGAGGGTTAAATGAGATGATCACAGTCCTGACCAGGAATTCAAATGTCAGAGGCTGAAAGTCTACAGGGTGAGTATTTTGTGAGAGAAGAATCCACTGACAGTCCACTAATCGGGTTTGTGATTGGCTCCATTTTGCAGATTCTTCAAGGTTTCCTGCATATACTAGAATTTCCCCACATATTCTTCTTTGCCTTTAATGAAAGAAAGCATTCTGCCCTCAATTTGAACACTTCAATTAAAGAGCAACAGCCTAGGCCAGTGGTTAGAATCAGGCTTCAGAGCTAGACCACCCAGGTTCAATCACTCCTTTTCCTACTGAGTGACCTATGTAAGTTAGCTTATCTCCCTGCCTCATTTACTCCCCACCAAAATATCGATAATAATAGTACCTCCTTCATACGATTGTTGAAAAGATTAAATGGGTTAACATATGTCAAGGCTTTCAACAGAGGTTGGCTGTTCGTCAGTGTTAAGCTATTCTCTAGTGGTAAATTCAAAAATATCTCCCAAATCAATCTGGCTTCTGGAAATTTATTTTTAACTTAGTTCCAGTAACAGCAAAGCTAGCCTTAACAGTTTTGCCCGGCAGTAAGAGCAAACTTACAAAACCATGTTTAAAACCTCATTTTCTACTTTTTTTAAAAAAATGACTGTTTAAAAAAATTATTACAAGAAATTCTACAAAGCCCAATGAATTATTAAGTCTGTGGAATTGGCATCTCCCTAATCCACTTTGAAAATTAATATATTCAGCTCACTTTAATCTGCTTTGTTCTGACATGCAACAATTTCCAAATCCGTTATCTTTCTATCAGTGACAAATACCTAGTGATGCAGATGGCCTCACTGCGATATTGCCAGAAAAAACCTTGGCTGAAAGACACCATAGAAATGCAATCAAAGAAAGCAATGGTATCTTCATTTTCCAAAAGTATCTTCCTGATATGTTGCCAATTTTTAAGGTCATTTCAAATAAAATATCAATTATAGCTGCCGCATTCAACATTTCATAATGAGTAATTTGTCCCACAAAACAACGCTGCTCATCAGTTTTTTTTTGCTTCTTTGTGAATTATTCTTTGAGATGCTTTATATAGATAATGTAGTACACATGATGATGTAACTAGTTCATCTTATAAAGCCTAATTTAAAATACATATATAAAGAATGGTAGAAGCTCATATGATGAACATAGGCATTAAAAATCAATTGCTGATATAACTTGGGCATAAAGTTAATGAGGCAGTTCATGTTTTCTGGTAGTATTTCATCTATTGCATGGGATTTTCCATTAGAAACAGAGTTTAAGGGCCAGTGTGTCATCTGTTTATTTTTCTAGTGACAACTTTTCTTTCTCCAACTTGTTCTCTTACAATAGTCTTGGGACAAGCTACAGTCACTTCAGCATTATATTATATATTAAAATACAGTGAACAGATCAGTATAGAAGGTATTAGGAAATAAGCAGTAAAAAAGTGAAGAAAATAAAAGTGAATATACCCGGAAATAAGTGACCTGAAGGAGAATGATCAAAATCTTCCTTTTGTATCATTTGGGCAACAAAGTTCTCATTTTGTGGTAAATAGATGAAGCATTCCTAATTCTGAAAGTGTATAAAAATAGATTGAATACTTTTAAAAAGCAATATGGTTGGACTATAACTGCGGTGTAAAGAATCATAGCCAACATCAGTTTCTTCCTGGGAAGTCATTAAAAGAGAATTGATTAGCAGGTTTGATATTCTTTGGCATAAATTAGATTTTATTTTGGACAAATCTTGGCTGGAAATGAATTTGCAAATTAAAATGTCTTCTAATGTAATTACATTGTCTTCTAGTATAAATCATTTCAGAAATGAAAACTCTAGTTTTAACAAGAAATGAATGCATATTCTTAGCAGAATTAAATGGAGACCCAAATAGAAACCAAAATGCATATGCATTGTGGAGCACAGAATGGAAAAATATAGGATGCATAGCATTTCCAAAATGCTTTGAATATGAGTAGCTGCACACAGGACTATAGCCTAAGTTTGGCACATTTGTTTTAAGGATCTATTTATTTGTAGCTTGAGAAATCTCAGGAATTGGAATTTTTTTAAAGTGGGGTTTGTTGCAAAACTTTTGTCCATCTGTTTCTTCTAGGCAATTAAGAACTTAGGATATATTTAAATAACATGACTAACCTATGTTCATTAAATGGTGAAAATTGTGTCTTTTGGGAAGTGTGTTGAGGTTGGGATGAACTTGAACTGGTTTGAATCCTGTTTTGTCATTTACTATTTGAGCAACCTCAGGCAATCCTCCTCTCTAAAATGGGGATAAAAAAACCCTACCTTGCAGGTTCGTGGTGGTGATGAAAAGGATAGGCAAGAGTGGCCTGCTGGTGCTCTGGGCTCCCAAAATATTTAAGAAATGGTGATTTTCAAACTTTACGGGAACTTTGTACAAAGGAAGTCTTAGAACAAGGCATATTGTTGAACTCAATGCCTCTCTTTTCTGTCATATTCCCAGATTCTCTCCTCAAAAGTCTTAAAACAGTAAATGTGGCTTTAAATCTACTTTCTTTCTATATATCATGCCTATTTTATGTTCTGTTTTTCTCCCTTTTTTGCTTTCTTTTAGAGTCAGTGATGGTTTTTATCCCATTTTTTCCTTTTATCAGTCTGAAGATAGTCCTTATTTTATGGGAACAGATTTATGCAACTTTTTACCCTAGAAATTACTAGTTAATTAGTATTTTAACCCTCCCACAGGAAAACACAACCAGTATGCTATTATTTTTGCATATGCTCTTTATTTTAATTTTCTCTGTATTTTATACTGCACAAGACTTACTATTGCTTAACATAGTGTTCATTTAGATTTACACACTTCTATATGGCTTTCTTTGAAGATTTTATTTTATTTTTGAGAGAGAATGTGCAGCAAGGGACAGAGCGAGAGGGAAAGAGAGAATCTCAAGCAGGCTCAGTCTGACCCGGGTCTCAATCCCAGGATCATGAGATGAGGAGCTGAGCCAAAATTAAGAGTTGGACACTTAACTGGCTGAGCTACCCAGGGACCTCTTGACTTTCTTTGAAATTCTTTCCTTCTACAGTTAGTCCTTTAACTGGTATCCTTTTCTTCTGCACCCCCCCCCCCAAAAAAAAATACACTTCCTTCCTTCCTGAAGATATTCTGGTAGCAAATTCTCAGTTTTTGCCTGTAATGCCCTTACTTCATCTTCAGTCCTAAAGGATATTTTTGCTGGGTATGGATGTTGGTCATTATTTTCTCTCAGCATGTTGATTACATAATTCTTTTGTTCTTTGATTTTTCTTGTTGCTGTTACTGAAACGGACTGTTTGTATACATTTTGCCTCTTTAAAGATACAGTCTTTTTTTTTAAAAAAAATGTAACTACTTTAGATTTCTTTTTTTTCCTCTGAAATTTTATTATGAAAGTCTAGATGTAGATTTTTTTAAATTTCAACTTGGGGCACCTGGGTGGCTCAGTCAGTTGAGCATCGACTTCAGCTCAGGTCATGATCTCACAATTCATGAGTTTGAGTCCCACATCAGGCTCACTGCTATCAGCCTGTCAGCACAGAGCCCACTTGGGATCCTCTGTCTCCCTCTCTCTTCCCCTCCCCCACTTGTGCTCTCCCAAAAATAAATAAATATTTTTAAAAAATAAAATTTCTACTTGATCAAGATCCATCACTGAAATCATTCCTTTTAACATCATAGCTGAAATTACAAGATAATTTCTAGTTAGAAACCCCCCGTTTGCAAAAATCTAGTGTTAACCACAATTTTCTACAATCATAATACCCACTATACTCAAAGAAAACAATTTCTTGGCTTATAAAATAAAGGATCATTGAAATTTTAAAATTTATTTTCCACCTCTCTTCTGAATGACAGAATGTAAATATAACACTTATTAACTTCTCAAGCTTTCCATTCCTATAGGTGGGAGGTTAAAAATGAAGTGTAAGTGGGGCACCTGGGTGGCTCAGTCGTTTGAGCCTTAACTATTGGCTCAGGTCATGATCGCACGGTTCATGGGTTCAAGCCCCATGTCAAGCTTTGTGCTGACAGCATGGAGCCTACTTCAGATTCTCTGTCTCCCTCTCTCTCTGCCACTACCCAGCTCACATGCTCTCTGTCTCAAAAATAAATAAACATTAAAAAAAAAATTAAAGTATGCCCAAAAATGCAAGCAAAGCAGTTGAATGGTTTTAATGTACCCCTGTTTTTGACTGTGGAAAGCCTATTGGACCTGAAAAATCGCTTTTTAATCTACTGTAGCAAGTGCAACCAGCGGAAGTGTTGGCAATTATGACCCCAAAGTTAAATGGTTGCATTCATGCATTATCCAGAAGGGTCAAATGTAAAGACCTGGGGCGAAGTAGTTCAAGTGCTTCAAAAGCAATCATGGATTTTGTTGAAATTCTTACCTGAAAGCCTTTTATCTCAGCGAAAAAGCTGTCATTCCTATGGTAGGAATGTCTAAATTTAAGTTCCAGAATAAGCTAAACTGTATCTCTTGGTGGTAACTGTATGCAAGGGGAAGAATCATTTTCTAAAGTCGGCCCAGGTATTCTGTTGAAACATTGTCTTCTTTCAAGAGATAGGGAGAATGGCTCTTTGTGAGGAAGGTCTGAGTTCACTCATGTGGTGGAGATTTTATTCTTCATGGTTCTATAATTCTCTACAAGAGGGATCCCAGGAACCCTGGATTTGAAAAGTGTTTTCAAGTTTCTTATATATCTTCTATATTCTTGGAGAAAGTTCTGTGGTTTGGTTGTTACCTAAAATATGCCTTTACCACATATATTAACCGACAAACTCTTTCCAGATATCATTTGACCTGTAAAAAATAAATTTCTATATTCTGTGTTTGGACAATGTAAATAATCTTGCCTCAATGCTGGCTTTACTCTAGAATTTGTTTAAAGTACCAGCAAAGCAGGGGTATAAAAAACAAAGTATTTTAAAGAAGTTTGACATATAATAAAAACATTTTTAAATTTCCCTTGTGACTTTGACCCAGGAGTTACTGAAAAGTATGTTACTTTATAGTATTGGGGGATTTTTCTAGATGGCTTTTTATAATTGACTTTTAATTTATTTCTGTTATGGTCATAGAAAATATTTTGACTGCAGTCATTGCATTTTAATGAGACTTGTGTTTTGGTCCAGCATACGGTCTATCTTGGTGAATATTCTGGGTGCACTTGAAAAAAAATGTATACTCTGCAGTTATTGGGTGTACTATTCTGAAAATAGCATTTAAGTAAAATTTTTTAAAAGTGTTCTTCAAACTTTATGTAACCTTAGTGATTTTCCTCTAGTTATTCTAGCAATTACTGAGAGAGCAGTGTTTAAATCTCCAAATAGGATTATGATCTGTCTTTTTGTTTGTCTCTGCCATTTTACACTTCATATATTTTGAAACTTTGTTATTAGGTGCATGCACATTTAAGCCCTTTGGATAGGTAGGTCTTTTGATCATGTTGAAATATCTCTATTTCTGAAAATGCTCTTTGATTTCAATTCTGAATTGGCTGATATGAACGTAGTCATACCAGCTTTCTTAGGATTCATATTTGCATCTTTTCACCATCCTTTTTCTTTAAAACTTTTAGTATCTTTGTATTTAACATATACTTCTTGTAAATAGCATATTGTTGGATCTTGTTTTTCATCTAGTGAAGTGGTTCTCAACCAGGAGAGAATTTGTTCCCCAGGGCAAATTTACCCCTATCTGGAGACAATTTTGTTTTTTTGTCATAACTGAAGGGAAAGGGGTGATGATACTCGCACCTAGTGGGTAGAAGTTAGGGATGCTATCAAACATCCTGTAATGCACATGGTGCATTACAAAGAATTATGTGGTCCAAAATGTCAATAGAGGTGAGGCTGAGAAACTGATTTAGTTTGACAGTCTCTCACTTTTAAGTGAAGAAATTAGTCCATTTACATTTAGTATAATTATCAATAATGTTAACTTTATAATTTTTTTTAATGTTTATTCATTTTTGAGAGAGAGACAGAGTGTGAATGGGGAGGGGCAGAGAGAGAGAGGAAGATACAGAATCTGAAGCAGGCTCCAGCTTTGAGCTCTCAGCACAGAGCCTGATGCGGTGCTCAAACTCATAGACTGTGAGATCATGACCTCAGCCCAAGTCAGTCACTTAACTGACTGAACCACCAAGGCGCTCCAATAATGTTAAGTTTAAATCTGGTATCTTGGTATTTTTTTTCTATTGTCCTATTGGTTCTTTGTTTCTTTGTTCTCCTTTCCTACATTCTTTTGAATTAATCAGTTTCTTTTTTAGTATTCTATCTCCTCTATTAATTTTTTTATTATGTCTCTTTGTTTTAATATAACTATCCTGTTCATCAAAGTTTTTATGTATGTATATATGTATGTATGTATGTATGTATGTATGTATGTATGTATATCAGAATGGGCACATAGTTTCCTGTTTTACTCATTTGGATATAATCTGTTACTATCATTGTCTATTGTTCAAACTGTCTCAGCTCTGGCCATTGGGAGTTACCTTAAACTGACATTTGTGTCTTTTTAACAGCTACCTCTTATTTTTTGAGTATTGATTGCTTTCTGGAACTAACAGATATTCCAGGCTTATCTTGTTCTTTTGCTACTCCAGCAAAAGTTGCAACAAGTAATGTTATTTCTCCAAAGAGCCCTGGGTTTCTTTTAGTGGAGAATGATATTCAGAAGCCACAATATGGGATATAGGTATATTCATTGCTTTTTGGACACTGGTAATCTCAAGCTCTCTTACAGACAAAACTAAGGATTATATGTAGAAAAATATGCATATATAAATGTTTACACATATTTACATCTCTATTAATTTCTCTATCAACTACTTCCTCTTCCAACCCAACATCTTAAAGGTTATTATAGTTCTCCACATTTCCATGTTTGCAATTCCATTTTTCAACAGAAAAATATGCTCCTATCATCCTTAATAATTTTTATATTGATAAATCTCTCCTGTGTAGCCTGTCTCCATTATCCTCTCTCCCCTATCCCTGGTGCACCCTTCTTAACACATGCCAGATCACTCATTTTTGAGGTTCTGACATGTTATGATATCCCATGCCAGGGACTGTCCACCCCACCATGAGTGCAATCCAGGTATTTTTTTTGTTTCTAATATATTTATCAGTCCTAGAATATCTATTTGGTTCTGAAATTTCCTCTTTGCCTATTGTATCCATTATTTCCTATAAATTTCTCAACACACTTTAATTTTTTAAACATTCTTGTCTTCCAGTAACCTATAAGTGTCTGTTGACTGTGTACTCTTTTTAAAAAATATTTACCCCCTTTTATTGTTTCTATTTTTTTTATTATTTTAATTCCAGTAAGATTAATACACAGTGTTGTATTAGTTTCAGGCATAAAATATAGTGATTCAACAATTGTATACATCACTCAGTGCTCATCATGATGAGTGTATTCTTAATCTCCTATACCTATTTCACCAGTTCCCCTACCCACCTATTCTGGTAACCATCTGTTGGTTCTGTATAGTTAAGAGTCTGTTTTCTTGTCTTTTTTTTTTACTTTGTTCATTTGTCCTGTTTCTTAAATTTCATGTGAGTAAAATTATATGGTATTTATCTTTCTCTGACTGATGTATTTTACTTAGCATTATACCCTCTAGATCCCTCCATGTTATTGCAAATAACAAGATTTTATTCCTTTTGTAGATGAATAATATTCCTCTGTGTGTGTGTGTGTGTGTGTGTGTGTGTGTGTGTACACAACATCTTCTTTATCCATTCATCTATCAATGGACACTTAGGTTGCTTCCATAATTTGCCTATTGTAAATAATGCTGCTATAAACCCTGGAGCACATATATCTTTTTGAAGCAATGTTTTCATATTCTTTAGGTAAATACCCGGTAGTGGAATTAGTGGATCATATTGTAGTTCTGTTTTTAATTTTCTGAGAAACCTCTGTACTGTTTTCCACAGTGGCTGCTCCACTTTGGATTCCCACCAATAGTGCATGAGAGTTCCTTTTTCTCCACATCCTCTCCAATACTTGTTTCCTGGGTTTTTTATTCTACCATTCTGATAGGTATGAGGTAATATCTCAGTGTGGTTTTGATTTGCATTTCCTTGATGATAACTAATGTTGAGCATCTTTTTATGTGTCTGTTGGTCATCCGTATGTTGTCTTTGGAGAATTGTCTATTCATCTGCTCATTTTTAACTAGATTATTTGTCATTTTGGTGTTGAGTTGTATAAGTTCTTTATGTAATTTGGATACTAGCCCTTTATTGGGTATGTCAGTTGCAAATATCTTTTCCCATTCAGTAGGTTGCCTTTTTGTTTTGTTGATCATATCTTGTACTGTGCAGAAACTTATTTTGATGTAGTCCCAATATTTTATTTTTGCTTTTGTTCCCCTTGCCTTAGGAGACACATCAAGAAAATTAATTGTTCTGGCTGATGTCAGAGAAATTACTGCTTGTGCTCTTTTCTAGGATTTTTATGGTTTCAAGTCTCACATTTAGGTTTTTAATCCATTTCGAGTTTATTTTTGTGTATGGTGAAAGATAGTGGCCCAGTTTAATTCTTTTCCATGTAGCTCTCCAGTTTTCCCAATATCATTTGTTGAAGAGAGGGTCTTTTTCCCATTGCATATTCTTTCAGGCTTTGGCAAAGATTAATTGACCATATAAATGTGGGTTTATTTCTGGGTTCCCTATCCTGTTCTGTTGATCAATGTGTCTATTTTGTGCCAGTACAATACTGTCTTGATTACTACAGCTTTGTAGTATATCTTTATATCTGGGATTTTGATACTTTAAGTTTTGTTATTTTTTTTCTATTTTTATTTAAATACTAGTTAGTTAACATAAAGTGCAATATTGGTTTCAAGAGTAGAACTCAATGGTTCATGACTTATATACAACACCCAGTACTCATCATAACAAGTGCCCTCCTTAATACCCGTCACCCATCTAGCCCATTCCCCAACCCACCTCCCCTCCAGCAACTCTGTTTGTTCTCTATCATTAAGATACTCTTATGGTTTGTTTCCCTCTTTTTTGTTGTTATTGTTCTTTAAAAAAATTTTTTTTAACATTTATTATTGAGAGTCAGAGAGAGACAGAGCATGAGCATGGGAGAGGCAGAAAGTGGAGGAGACACAGAATCTGAAGCAGGCTCCAGGCTCTGAGCTATTAGCACAGAGCCTGATGCAGGGCTTGAACTCACAAACTGTGAGATCATGACCTGAGCCGAAGTTGGACGCTCAACCAACTGAGCCACCCAGGCACCCTTGTTGTTGTTCTTTTTAAAGATTACTTTGGCTATTTGAAGTCTTTTATGGTTCCATACTTTAGGATTATTTATTCTAGTTCTGTGAACAATGCTGTTAGTATTTTGACAGGTATTACATTAAATGTGTAGATTGTTTTGGGTAGTTTGGACATTTAAACAATAGTTGTTCTCCCAATTCATGTGCATGAAATATCTTTCCATTTATTTGTGTCATCTTCAATTTCTTTCATCAGCGTTTTGTAATTGTCAGGTCTTTCAGCTCTTTGGTTAAGTGTCTTCCTAGGTATTCATTTTGGTGCAATTATAAATGAAACTGTTTTGGTTTTTTTTAAGGTTTATTTGTTTTGAGAGAGAGAGCACATGTGCATGTGCATGGGTGGGGGAGGGGCAGAGAGAGAGGGAGAGAGAGAATCCCAAGCAGACTCTGTGCTTTCAGCACAGAGCCTGATGTGGGGCTCAATCCCACAAACCATGAGGTCATGACCTGAGCTGAAATCAAGAGTCAGACACTCAACTGACTGAGCCACTCAGATACCCCAAGACTGGTTTCTTAATTTCTCTCTCTGCTACTTCATTATTAGTGTACAGAAATGCAATTGATTTCTATTGATTTTGTATCCTGTGGCCTTACTGAATTCATTTATCAGTTCTAGTAGTTTTTTGGTGGAGTCTTGAGGGTTTTCTATATATGGTATCATGCCATCTGCAAATAGTAAAAGTTTTACTTCTTCCTTACCAATTTGGATGCCTTTTATTCCTTTTTATTGTCTGATTGCTGTGGCTAGAACTTCCTGTTGATTGCTTATTCTTGATAATGGATCCAATTCTTCCCCTCTTCCTGTCTTATAATTTTTAAATATATATTCTGTATTGTCCATAAAAGTACAGTGGAGAGTAAAATGTTAATTCATGTTCGTTGAGGGAGTGCATGCCTTTCATTCACTGGTGATTAGGGTGAGGAACTTATCCTTCAGAATTCTCCACAAGTTCAGTTGAGCTAGAGCTTGGCTGCAGCTTTAATTAGACTGAGATCACCTTCAGTTAAGCCCAATCCCTATCTGCCTTATCTGTTTTCTCTGTCAAGAGACTGAGCAACTTGATCATTTTAATGTTTGAACTGGAATGAGAGTTGTATTTCAGTTTTAGTTTGGATTCAAATGTGGTTCCAACTCTGGCAATGAAGTGTCATGTGCAAAGCTACATACACTCTCTTTGTTTCTGAGCCCTCCTCCACTGCCAGTTTCTTGGAAAAATTCCAGGGTAAGGGGGCATGCTTGTTGGGTCAAGCTTTTAATGCCCTTTCAGACCCATTTCACCAGCCCACAATGTTATCAAAAGTTCAGCCAGTTTCCTCTTTTCTGCAAAATCTTTTCTATGGCAGTTCCACTTCTAAATCACCAGCACCCAGACGGTCATTTGCCCCAGGTATAAAAAATGCTTCAGTCTGTATTTACTTATGAAGAACTCCTCTCTAAGATTTATTTCATTGAGACTTGCTTATATATAGTACTCTGCAATAGCTCCAATAAAGAGTATGTTTATTTTATCTGGATTTTTTCTCATGTTTCCAGTGGATCAGAGTTCTTTTGTATTTTATGTCCTAACCAGAAGTCAATTTCACCATGTTTTAGTAAAAGTGAAATTTATATTCGCTTCAAATTCAAGATAGTGAACACATGCCTTTATATCATCTCCAGTTCCCATTAAATTAACAGTAAAGGAACAATTAATAGTAAAGGAACATGATAACATCAAGATGTAGAGAAGGGGGGGTCTTTCATCAGACCAGTGATTTCGGTACAGAAGACAAAATGGACAGAAGAGTGTGAACTGGGAGGCAGAGAGGAGCAAGCTGTGGCCTAGTAGCCCCACAGAAAATACTTCTGAGGAGGAACCTCTGATCAGTCCGAGTCACCCCAGAAAGACTTCAGCATCAGAAATTGCTGAGAAATTAAGGAAGGGGCTAAAAAGTGAGGCTGATATTAGTGCAATTAATAATCAAAGGTCTTTATATTGACCAGCTGCCCTTCTTGGGTATACTTATGTGCTTGTAGCCAGGTGTTTGGCCCCTTGACAAAATACTCAACAAAGTCAGTCAGAGAAAGACAAATACCATATGACTTCACTCATATGCGGAATTTAAAAAACAAAACAAGCAAAGGGGAAAAAAATGAGAGACAAAGGCGGGGGGTGAGGAGGGCAGAGGGGAGAGAGTCAAAACAAGAAACAGACTTAATTACAGAGAACAATCTGATGGTTATGAGGGTGGGGGTGGTTCAGTAGGTGATAGGGATTAAGGAGGCCACTTGTCATGATGAGCACAGGGTGCCATGTATGGGACTGTTGAATTATCATATTGTGCACTTGAAACTAATATAACACTGTATGTTAACTGAAATTAAAAAAAAAAAGTTCTCGAAAGTCTGGGATATTTATACTTGAGAGTAAAACCTTCCTTTTCTTGGCATGTGGGGATCCTCAGAACAAAATCTGGCTCAAAGCTGAGTCTGAGACCCAATTTCTTAGCCATGATTGTGTCATTGGGGGTAAGTTACTTAGGTTCATTGCATCACTTTCCTCGTTTATAAAAGTATATCACTCATAAAAGGTGGTTGTGAGGACTTAAAGAAATCTTGTAAACAAGTGCTTTTGCACAGTGCCTCAAACATAAAAATAATTCAACAGATGACAGTCATTGTCATTGTTATTGTTAGTGATGAATTAGTTGCTTTATGTAGAAAAGAAGAAAGGAATCCGAAGGTTAGGTGTTGGGGAAAAAGAGGAGTACTTCTTTTAATTATGTAAAAAGAAATAGGGGAGAATGGGTATTAATGTAAGTGCATGTGGATCACAAATTAAAACCCTAACCCCATTTTATTTACCAATACCTACTTACGTAGAAGGAATCAATTTACAAAAAGTCTCCAAAGAACCTAGAAATGTCTATTATAAAATTGTATTAAAATAGCATCCATCTGAAATTCCAAATATACAGAAACAACACTGTTTTGAGAAAATTCATGTGCTGTGGGTATTTCTAAGCCAGAAGATGAATTTTTTTTCTTAAAAAAAATTCTCTACACAGTGTCATTAGCATCCAATATTATATCCAAAGAGTCTTCAGTGTGCTGTGGTGGGAAGAACAAATGGCCAACTACAAAAAAAAAAGTGCTTTTAAGTCTTCTGTTTTACACTAAAAAGTAACGTAAATTTTGCTTATCAACACATTGGTTTGTTTTAATATAAGAATACTTTTACTTTACATGTAGTAAACATTGAGGTCTAGGGAGATATACCATGTTCTTCCCTACCCTTGGCACACTACTAAAACCTTCGATTTGGGATAGATCAATATTTTTAGGTACAGATCAAAAGCAATAACAAAAGTTTACTAAAATTGTTTTATTCTAATTAAGTTCCTACTTATAAAATGCCGAGAGGTCATCACATAAGATGACTGGTCACTTTGATTTTTTTTTTAATGTTTGTTTATTTTTGAGAGAGAGAGGGAGAGGAAGAGGGAGAGAGAGAGAGTGAGCGAGCATGCTAGGAAAGAGGGCAGAGAGAATCCCAGTCTCCATTCCATCAGTGCAGAGTCGCCCTGGGCTCCAACCCACGAGCCATGAGATCGTTACCGGAGCCAAAACCAAGAGTTGGGACGCTTAACTGACTGAGCTACCTAGGGGACCCTCAGTTTGATTTTTTTTAATCAATTAAAATTGTTTTTATGTATTAATATTTAAAAACTTAGTGATTAATCTATCGTTTTCAATTTTGAATCAACTTTGGTCTAATACTTCCTAATACACATAAATGTAAATTACTATCAATAAAATAGTTGCTCATAGCAATTACTACTTGTTTCATACTTTGTATCTATATATTGCAACTAGTGAATAGGGAAGATACTCCAAAATTGAGACACTTGTAGTTTCCCTAGCTTGTTCTGAAACTGTTTATGTTTATAGGCCATTTTTTTCTGACTTTATCGTCTAATTGTCACTGATGAGCAGAGCCAAATTTCTTCTTTGTTCATCAGACTTTCTTTCAATAATTTCCATTTGTGAGAAGTCTCTGACCATCTATATGTTTCTAATGGGATATCAAAGATTCAATCTTAATCATATAAAAATCCTAATAAAAATTAACCAACAAAAAGCCATCTTTTTATGACATCAGTTATGTTTTCATTCAAACCTGAGTTTCTCCTTTTCTGATCTTGACACTTACTACTCTTTAAAAATGTGAAATGTTTGGAGCACTTGGCTGGCTCAGTCAGTGCAGCATGGGACTTTTGACTTTGGGGTCACGAGTTTGAGCTCCATATTGGGCATAGAGTTTATTTAGTAAGAAAAAATATATTTTAGAAAATGTGAGATGTTTTCCTTTCACTGATTCTGTAATAGTCTTTAGTAATTATCAACTTAATGAGGACCTAGATAAAATATCCACTTAAAATCATAAAGAACCTTAAGTAATATACAATCAAGTTATCCTAATTTCTCTTTAGGATTCTAAATTCGCTCAAAAATATTTCTTGAATACCTCCTATTATGGGCAAGACACTCTTCTGGGTTAACTGTGTACCAGAAATATCAAGATGTATAAGCCTCTCCCTGAAAAGAGAGGATAATCTAGTATGTTTCCAATAGAGGTGTTCAAAAGTACTGACATATCTTTTATTTATTTTTCAATGTTTATTTTTGAGAGAGAGAGACAGAATGCTAGTGGGTTAGGCGCAGAGAGAGAGGGAGACAGAATCCAAAGCAGGCTGCAGTCTCCAGGCTCTGAGCTCAGTACAGAGCCCAACGTGGGGCTCGAACTCACAAGCTGTGAGATCATGACCTGAGCTGAAGTTGGACGCTCAGACGACTGAGCCACCCAGGCGCCCCAAAGGTACTGACATATCAAACTCCTTTGAGCATTTTCTATGAAATATACCTAACCACATTCTTAAAATTAAACTGTTTTCTTCTGGCATAATGTTAACTGTCACATTACCTGTGGAAAGGTAATGTAGAACATTACTTTGGAGGAGCCTAAGCTCTAAATGTGAAAGAATACATATAAAAAGGCAGTACCCAAAACAGCAAATATATTTAGACCAAAATTTACAAACGAAATGTATAGTTACAAATAGATTCTAATGAAGATTTTACTTTTAAAAAATCTACTCACTAACGCATTAAATATATAAATGCATTTTAATCAGCAATGCAATTTTTAATACACTTATGAAAACAATGGTCATAAAAATGGTCTTCTGTACAATTTTGTATTTATTAAGAGCAAGATAGAAAGCTATGCAAAGATAAATCCAAATATCTCAGAGAAGAGTTTAGTCAGAGCAAACTGAAAATTTTTTAATGAAATAATAGCGTAACTGAAAATTATAGGAAGAGGAAGAACAGTATACACTCTTTTAAAAGACATTTTTTAGGGGATAGTGCTTTTGTGGTTTTAGCAATGTATCACATAAGGAGACAAACTGAGTCATTGTTAGGTTGATAAACATCTCCATGTTAACTTTTAGTGGGATGGTATGGTTTTGCTCTAAAATAATTCCTACCACTCCAAGTAACTTCTTCGTAAACATATGGTATATAAAATGAAAGCCATAAGAAAATTGGCTTTATTAATTGTCAGATCTAGTTTTTAATCTTTGGGTTAAAGTAACCAATTTATCCCTCCTATAAATACTTTCTCCATACTGTCAGTTACTTTGATGTTCTAAAATGGTGGCTTTCATTTAGGATGTTACCTCTTGTCATTTTATAGTTTTTTGTTTGAGGAGAAGAATTCATCAAAGTAGATATTCTGTAACTTTGTGCTTAACAAATTGGGTCAAGTCACATTTCTAGCTCAGAACTTTTTTGGTCACAGAGAATTATCTATCAAAATATTATCTTTGTGGCTGTAAAGTCATCTGTAGGCTACCTTTTGAATCTGATTTTTAGTACCATCTTGAGATTATGTTATAAAGAATGCAGAATATACACCTTTATATCTGGCTTTCTCAGAGTGAAGAGACAGGCTTTAATTAAAGTTAATTTGCTTAATATTGGCCTGGAAATTTAAAAGATTTTATTTAACGTTGTTTTGTAACTATAAGCTCATAATTTTAACTCGTGTCTTTTCTGCTGTACTATTTCATTTGGATAATGTTGATACAAATATATAACCAAATATTGGAAAACTTCAAATCAACCTGCTACCAACCATGAACTCTAATATATGGATATTTTCATGACTATCACTTTTGATATATTAAAATTATTCAGTAACTGTTTTTGCACATTACATGAAAAAATTAATTTTTAATTTTATTGAAAGCATTAGGAAAGTCTTATTTTAAACACAGCAATAATCGGACTGTAACAATGCTGCATAGATAGTGGTATACGAGTTCCCTGACACTAAGTGACTTCTACCTAACAAAAACTTCAATTTTCAAGTCACCAGGTAGAAAATGGTAGAGGCATTATTTCCCCTCTCTGAGGCTGGAAAAATGGCTTCAATGTTGAGAAGTCACACTACTTAAAACAACAAAGATTAGATTATCCCCTAATTTAATTCCACTCCCCCCTTATTTCTCAGATATGAAAATTTAGAATGTAAGAATTTTTGGAAGGGAATAGGAGGTAAATTACCTCTTAGGGGATACCCTGATCAGTGCCTGCTTTAATCAGACAAAACACTGAATTAAGTTTTAAAAATTACGACCATACCATTATGCATAACAAAAATTGCCAACATGAACACTTTTTTTTAACATAATACATTACATGTATACAAGAAAAAAAAATGATCTGTTTCCAATCCTTTGACTTTCAGTAGAAAAAAATGTCATCACTAATGGAAGATTTGAAAAATAATTTTTCATGACATAGCATTAACTCCACAGAGATCAGAATCATTTCTGAAAAATGAAAATAGCCTAAATCGGTGAGAAACTGCTAAATTTCTTTTAAATGTTTACTTTTTGAAAGGGAAGACAATTTATTTGGAAGAAATTTGTAGCTGGAAACATTGTTCATTAAAACACTGTTACCCTGAGAAAAACTCTTAAAATTGCCAGTGCTTTCGGAGCCCCCACGGTAGTGCAGGAAGGAGCAATTTGTAGGCATCTAGCTTCTTACAGTTACCTCCATGAAGACTGTTTTGATCTTAAACAGTGATCTGGGCTTCACTGCTAAACTGGTAAGAGGCCACAAGCAAGACATCTGAATGTGGTAGACTCTAAGTACATTTGTGCACTCGTTTCTTCCTTTATTCTTTTTTAAGAGCTTGTAATTCTTAAATGGTCTTGGACCCAAGCCTACTGTTCACAAAAAAATAATCTTTTGTAAGCAAATTGAAAGTTTTCTTATAATAGGAAACAAACTGGTCTACATTCTCTAACCTATGCCTAGAAAATAAGGCATTAGTAATTCTTCACTGGCCACTGCAGAGCATCGACAAGTGTTTTCTTTCTGATCGGAGGCATATGCAAACATTCCTCAAAGTGCATTGTTATTTTTAACATCTCTTATGCATGTACACAGCATCAGCATTTATGACTCCTTACATACTTTAGGATAAAATGCTTATTCCCAACATCTTACATATACCATAATTACTTGAGAAAAGACAAAGTGAAACAAGCTACAGAAGTAGCAAGATATTTTTCACAAATAAAAAAATAATATACAAAAAATGGCAAGTTAGTGATAACCGGTAGTATGAACTCTCAGTAATATTCCACTTTGGGTTCCAGATTAAGATTTGACAAGTTTGAAGCCTTGTCCTGTGTCCAGCACAGTAGGAAGAAACCAACTCATTTTTAATCTTTTCAAACACCGAAAACAAGTTTTGCAGATCCAGAACAGGTTCAGACCACACAACCAGTTGGCCAAATGCACCAGTGGATACGTGATGCGAGGGAAGTGTAACATCCAGTGCTTGGCCACGTCACTGCCCGTTGGCAGGTGCAGAGTGTAGTCACTCCACCGTTTTGACACACCATACACCGCTTTCACAGTGCGTCCCTTTTCGGTCCAGCAGATGTTATTACTGGGGTTGCAGTTATATTCTACCCAGTCTTTTGTGAAGTCGCCCAGCTGTGGTGGGTCAGCTTCTTCAATATCGATGGTCTTTGTCATCTCGGCTCCTTGCACTGCAATGTACTGATCGTTGATTTTTCTCACTTCTTTCACCCAAGGGGTTGGATTCTCACTGTCTAACACGATAATAAGGCGAGAACAGAAGGAACCGTTCTTTTCTCTCCACCATTCTAAAAGTGTGTCGAGGCGCAGTATGTCTCCACCTGTGAACAAAAGAAAATTCAACAGAATAATTTCTGAAGGCTCCTCTTGGTATATATTTTTTAAGTTCTTGAAATTAAATATGTAGGCAAAAAAAAAATAGATGGAACTTCCTTTTAAAGTATCTTTTAGAGGAGTTTTTCTTTTTTTTTAAAAAAAGTTTTACCTTTCAACTTCAGGTAAAAAAAAAATCCTTATTACATTAAAAGAAGGGATATGTTATAATTAAGAAAATTGTTTTCTAAGGTTCAATTTAGTGAAAAAATTAAAATTTAGTGATAAAATTAATATTTAGTGATAAGAATTAAAAGCTAATCTTCTACATCAGGGGCAGCAAATTATGGCTCCTGGGCGAATTCAGTATGCCACCTGTGTGTGTATGGCCTGAGAGCTAAGAACTGATTTTACATTTTTACATGGTTAAAAATCAAAAGACAAAAGTTTGTGACAGTGCAAATCATAGGAGACTTAAATTTCATATTATTATTTCCATAAATAACATTCATTTACATTCTGTCTATGGCTGCTTTTGCTCTATAATGCCTGAGCTGAGCAGTTACTATAGGGACCTTGGGACCTACTAAGCCAAAAACACCTGGCCCTTTACAGAAAAAGTCTGTCGACCCTTGTTCTACATCACTGATAAATTAATGTTACCTTGCTGTGTATGTAGGCACCTACCTAAGGAAAAAGAAACGCTTTTCCTACCTGTACCAAGAGTGTGTTTAGAATGGATTTTTAAATTCATTTTATACCTGAAAAACAACACAGGATTTAAATATATATATGTACATACCCAGAAAGGTCTAAGCAAATTTGCCTTATAGCTAGTAGTTTTTACATTTGGTTCATTATACATAGATTTTTTTGTTAATTTTGATTTTTAGATAGATTGCTCTAAAACACTATCTATCTTGACTATTTAATTTTTGGCATCTTCTTAAAGTTTTGTGCCCTAGGCAATTGCCATCCTCACTCACCCTACTCCTGGCTCTGTCTCAATGGTACATTAATATTAATACAATCATTCAAATTCCAGCAATTTATCCTAAGGAAAGGGCAGAAAGGGGGACAAAAATTACTTATAAAGATCTTCCTCCCACTGCTAAGAGAGTGTAAAATCTGAAACAACCAGGGGAATGGAAATAAAGTCTGAGGGAGTTTTATAATAAAATGGTACTTATAGAAACATTTTAATAATGAGAAAATATGATACTAGGAGAAAAAGCATGACATGGAAGTCTATCTACAAAAATAGCTGCAGTGGTTATTGCTGGGTGTTTGGATTTTTTGTTACACTTTCCTGTATTTTTCACAATTTTCACATTAAGTATATGTCACTTTTATGATTAGAAAAAAATGTTAACATGGTATAATTTACTAGCACAAGCTCCAACAACCTCAGATACGTATTTCTACCTAGAGCAACCATCCTCTTTGCTAAACTAACAAAACGACAACACTGGAGAGAGCGGGAATCCTTTAGAATTTGGACTCCATGAGTAATATGACCTCTGAAGCCAGGGCATAACAAATTCTTTATGTATCATTAATACTCTTCTTTTCAGCCTGCTGTATCTTAGACTTCTGACAATGAAAAAGCTGTTTCATGAATTGATATCCTACTCCTGCTTATCATTTCAGAGGCACTATTTCAATATATGCCCTCCACATATTACTAATGTGTTATTTCACAGAGAGCTCCAGAAGATACCTTTTATTATATGGTGAAATACTAACTTTTCATTATTGCCAGTTCTATTCAATTTCTCTAGAGATCAGGGAATGATACAGATTACAAGAGCTATTATACAAATTCCATCTGCCACAAAACATCATTGTCTAACTTGCCTTCTACAACTATTTCAATAAATATTCTAAAATGCACATTCTACACTAATTCTCTTATATACATGCTCTTTAGATATCAATAAGAGATTTAAAGGAGCATTAAAGCCTTTTCAATGAATATTTCTCTTCTGTTTTGTTTTTGCTCTACTCTCTCCTGTAAATAGGATCTATGTTGCATCTGGCTTTTGGCCCAGATGCAAAGTACTTACATTTATCTCAGCTAACAACCATCTAATGCGGTTAAAGTAATTGAGACTGTTTTTTTAAAGACTTTGTTTATCTGTGATAAACTGCTTTACAGATTACCTACTTTTTTTTTCCATTTATTTCTCTCTGGTCATTATATTAATTGTTTTTTACCCTCAAACAAAGAGGCAAAAATATCAGGTTCATATTATGAAACCCCATAAATGTAAGAAGACTACATATTCTAAGAAGCACTTTGAGTAAAGGTATGTGATATAAGGGCAAACACAAATTTTCTTTTTCAGAATGGTATTTAGTTCTGGACCTGCTCTTAACTTGCTAACTCAGGTAAAATCCAGTCATGATGTTTCCTATTTTACAGGTTTTTGGAAAGACAACTATTAATACATTCTCAGGGCTTAAAGTTCTTTGTCACGTGGGTTGGAATGGATTAAAGCATTTTCCTCAGAGCAGGGGTGCTCAGTACTATTTTTGAGTACTATCTGCTTCTGAGGGCTATGTCTCTGGCAGCCCAGGGCAGGAACTGACTGAAAAGAAGGCTCTGCCTCTGCTCCTGGTTCGACCTGGTTACCTATGCGCTTGGTGCCTCAAGCTGAGAGAGTATAAAGTTGCCGAATTAGGGATGAACCTACACCTACCCCTCTTGGAGAAGGCAAAGCCATCTCAAGTGGTGCTTTCTCCATTGTGTTTTTCCACTTTTTACAATAATGTCTCCAACAAAGAAAGTTACACATACAAGAATAAATCTTGGCTAAGAAAGGAATTCTATAATGGTTAACTTACTGTTGACATAATTTAAAAAATATTATAAAGATACCATTCCAGAATGTAACTGCTAGACATTTAACTAAAATAAAGCCATACCATAGAGTTTTTAAGTCTTCATAAATTATTGCTAATTCATAATGAATTTAAGAACACTGATGACTATGTTAGTTATCTTGATGTCTATAATTTTTTCTATGAAAAGAAAAAGCTGATATAAATAGTAAACTGAACATCTAGAATTTATTTCTAAAGCCATCTTTTAAAAGATACTTGAGGGGCACCTGGGTGGTTTAGTCAGTTGAAATACGACTTTAGCTCAAGTCATGATCTCGTGGTCCATGAGTTCAAGCCCCAAGTCAGGCTCTGTGCTGACAGCTCAGGGCCTGGAGCCTGCTTTGGGTTCTGTATCTCCCTCTCTCTCTGCCCCTCCCCCACGACTGCTCTGTCTCTATCTCTCTCTCTCTCTCAAAAATAAACATCAAAAAAAATTAAAAAATAAAAGATACTTGAAATACATTTTAAAAGATTTAAGAGGAAAAATAGAAACTTTCTGAAAAATGTTTTTACTAATAAATCCTTCATGTACACATACAAGCTTACTTTTAATATTACTTTCTTAAAATACTTAAAAATAACTAAGGATACATGCATGACCACCAATATTATGCCTTTTTCCTCATTTGATTTGGGAAGAGTTTATTATTATAAGCCTTGCAATAAGTTTTCAATAATCAATCTGTAGTTTTAACTCTGAAATTCTATTTCTGTCAAGATTTTTGAATTGAATAGAACTTTTTCTCCTGTGCTCTAAGGAAAAGTACACAGAATGCTATACTTTCCCTAGAATTAAAATAGTCATAAAGGTTAAAAAGGGGTTTTCTACATTGAGTTCTAAAAAGTTAAAAGGTCAAGTAAAATACTGCACAAACTATATTCAACTAACTTTGATGCTGACTACCCTCTTCTACAGTATTTCAAAAATGGATGAACGATGCTAACAAAAATACGTACTTAACCAAAACATGCAATTTCTCTACCTTAATGGTTTTTGTCTCTGGCAGCACATGGTACAATGGGGAAAAACATATTTTATGGGCAAAGCAGGTCTGGATTTGAATCATAGTGCCTTCACTTACCAGTTGTATGACCAGAGATAGGTAACAACTTTAAGCTTTCATTTTATTCTTTGAAAAACGACGTGACAGAGGTGACAGTACTTACCTCAAAGTATTTCAAGTAAAGATTAAATCTAACGTATATCAAGTACCAAGCATAGTAACTGTGCTTCAAATGTGCCCAATAAATTTTGCCTTTACTCCTAGACAGCCATTAAGTTATTAAATATTTACTTGTAAAACTAAAAATTACAACAATACTTTTATGATAAAACCCTGGTTATAAATCTGGCATAAAATTAGTAAGACCATGATGGTTTAAAATCAGCTCTATTTTAAACCTTGAGTTTGTTCCCTTTCTTCTGGAGTTGTGTTGGGAGCTCTGCCTTTGTCCTTCCACAATACTTGTTTATGTAAGTCCTGAATCTGAACATCAGTTTCTACTTATGTTAGGTCTATTTTACTACTTTATTTAAAAAAAATTTTTTTTTACTGTTTATTTGTTTTTGAGAGAGTGAGAGAGAGCGAGCAGGGGAGGAGCAGAGAGAGAGAGGGAGACACAGAAGCCAAAGCAGGCTCCAGGTTCCAAGCTGTCAGCATAGAGCCCAATGCGGGGCTCGAACCCACGAGCAGTGAGATCATGACCTGACCTGAAGTTGGACACCCAACCAACTGAGCCACCCAGGCGCCCCACTATTTTACTATTTGTACATGTTCTTAGTATAAAACATCTATAATATTTATGAGAAAAAGCAGGATATAATTAAGTTCTAGAAGAACTATTACTAACATAAAATAAGAAAATTACTCTTTTTCATGATTGATTCAATGATTTCATCCATCTATCAGTTACTTAAGGATCCCTAGTACATGCAAGGATCTGTGCTAGGTGCAAATAATTCATAAAACAAAGCCCATGACTTACATGGTCTCTAATCTAGTTAGAAAGCCCAATGAACAAATTTACATATAAAATAGATCTCATTTTACCCTTGGCAGGGAGATTTAGGATTACTCCCTCATTTTACAGATGTCAAAACTGAAACTGAGGGAAGTTAGGTAACTTGTCAAAAATAACACTGTTGTGGCAAAATCAGGGCCAGAACCAAGGTCTCCTGACCTAAGTGCTACTCCCACCATATCGCCTAGCCTGTTATTTAAAATCCTGGTGAGCTTTCTAACATAAACAAAACTGGATGTGTGCAGAACTAACATTTAAAGACTTAGAAATCAGCTCCCATAACATTTAAAGACTTAGAACTACTAGTCAAATTAATCAGCTTCTGAAAAATGTAACTGTATTTAATAATTCTGAAAATACGTTAAAGGGAAACTGACAATAAGTCTCAGATTAAGCAGATCTTTTTTCTTCTAATCAATACAAGACATAATTCTCAAAACCTTTATAGAGATTATTAATATTATGCTAAACAGGTATGCTAAAGAAAAAAAAAGTCCTATGTATACTTAGTAAACTGTGAAGTAGAAAATGAAGAATTTTGGAAATTTAATGTTTGAGTGTGAAGGGTATATTTCCACAAATAGGTCTATCTTCCTAAAAGTGAAATTGCCAGAGGTGCATTTACCTGCAAGAGCCCACTCTCCTGTGCTGTGGGTGTGTCCACTGTAATACAAAACATATGTATCATGTCTAGGTCCATCCACAGTCCGAAGTTCAAGGAAAGCTTTCAGTTTGGAATGAAGAGTATCAAAGGACAGTCCACTTGTGGAATAGTCACATCCATAGGTCTCAATCATATGATATGCAAAAAATCTTTGGATAGCATTGAGCATGCCAGTAGACCTCAAATTTAACTCCTGTACATGTTCTGGTGGAAGAAGTGTTGGCTGACCATCAGGACTGAAGGAAAAAAAAAAAAAGATGATTTTGGTGTTTAAAGAATGTTCATTCTATATTACATTCTTATTCTTCATTTATAATTAAGAATCGTAATAGTTGCTGATAACTAAACGGCACGATTTTTAAAAATCATGCCGTTTAGTTATCATCTTTTCTAAAGTTCCTACAGTGCTAAGAATTAAGCTTGAACATCAAAGGCTAGTTTCTAAAAGTTACATTTTTAACGATTAAAATAATCACCAAACTGAAAGCTAGGAAAAGATATCCAAATGTTGATAATACTATTCTTTGTTCTATACTCATATTCTTTTTCCAAATGACTGATAATTGAATAAGACTTTTTTTTTTTAACATTTTTATTTATTTTTGAGACAGAGAGAGACAAAGCATGAATGGGGGAGGGGCAGAGAGAGAAGGAGACACAGAATCAGAAGCAGGCTCCAGGCTCTGAGCCATCAGCCCAGAGCCCGATGCGGGGCTCAAACTCACGGACCGTGAGATTGTGACCTGAGCTGAAGTCGGACGCTCAACCGACCGAGCCACCCAGGCGCCCCGAATAAGACTTTCTAAAAGCAAGATTATATTGATTTTACCCTGTGTTTTAAGAACACCCACATGGCAACTATAATGAAATAACTTTTTTCCTTGAGAAAAAAATTTTAACAAAGTAAGGAAGCAATATGTTTTTTATTTCTATATTGAAAAAAGACAGTCTTTATAAAATGCATTCAAGTTCTACTAACTTAAGGAACATGAATGACAGAAGAAATTATCTGTTAGTAAATGGCATTTTAAAACAATTATTAAAATTTTGGTCCATTGCCTTATACTACTGAACACTAACTAAAGACAGATCTGATCCTAGAACAAACATAAAATGGTACTCTAGTAAAGATGATAAACCAAGTCTTAAGGCTACAAGAATCAAAATAATATCAATATTGAAGTGGAAAAAAAAAATCATCACTCCCACCCAGAAAAGGAATTTAAGTAATTTTGAAAACTTTACATTTTGCTGCAGGTATTATCAGTAATATTCAAATAACACTAGTTTTCATTAAAATAATAAGGCATTTTGTTCTTATTTTGTATTTGTAACACTTAGCAATCAAAAAGTAAAAGAATAAGCAACACATTAACAAAAATTAGAATAAAAATCTGTGCAAATTACTACTTCCACATATTCTCTCTGCTGAGCTGTCACTTCTTTATGGGGCCCTTTTAAATCTATTTCTTTTACTTCTCAAAGAATTTGCAATTTTTTTAAAATGTTTATTTATTTTTGAGACAGAGAGAGACAGAGCATGAGTGGGGGAGGGGCAGAGAGAGAGGGAGACACAGAATCCGAAGCAGGCTCCAGGCTCTGAGCTGTCAGCACAGAGCCCGACGCAGGGCTCGAACTCACAGACCGTGAGATCATGACCTGAGCCGAAGTCGGAAGCTCGACCAACTGAGCCACCCAGGCGCCCCAAGAATTTGCAATTTTATAAAGCCTTTAACATGGAGGAAAATGTTTACTACAAATAGTCTATTTTTGGTTTTTATGTCAAATATTTGAAATCAATTTTTTATTTCAAGTCTTCCCCCTACCCCACCCTAAAAGCCACCATGGAAAGTATGAAGAATACTTGGTGGTCAAAACGCATCAACAGCAAAGAGGGGTGCCTGGTTAAGAGTCTGACTCTTGATATGGGCGCAGGTAATGATCTCACTGGTTTGTGAGACTAAGCTCCAGGTCAGGCTCTGTGCTGACAGCACAGGACCTGCTTGGGATTCTCTCCTGCTCTCTCTACCCATCCCCTCCTTGCACACACACTCACACTCTCTCTCTCAAAACAAATAAATAACATTAAAAAAAAAAGCAAAGAACTATTTTTTTCTATTTCCAAGGTACTTAACTATGAAAAATATTTTAATGTGGCAATTTTTACAGATTAAACCAATTTGCTACACATTTAGGGACAAGAATTATGTTTGGAATAAAACTACAATCAAGTATGTTTAAAAAATTTTTTTAATGCTTACTTATTTTTGAGAGAGAAAGAGAGAGAGCGTGTGCATGCACTGAAGGGAAAGACACAGAGGGAGACACAGAATCCAAAGCAGGCTCCACACTCAGAGCTGTCAGCACAGAGCCTGGCATGGGGATTGAACTCACGGATCGTGAGATCATGACTTGAGCCAAAATCAGACACTCAACTGACTGAGTCACTGAGGCACCCCTCAAACAAATATGTTTAACTTCATTGCCAATTTCCTGAATTCCTGGTATTTGTATGCCAGTTTCCAACGGGCATACTGTTCTGCATTCATATTCTCATTAGCTCTTCATAGCATTCCTCTAAGATGGGAAGAATAGGAATTACTGTTTGCATTTTAGATAAGGACACTGAAGTTCAGAGAAGTTGTGATTTGCCTAGGGTAACACAGAACTAGAATTTAGGGCTCTCAGGTCCAGTATACATTCTATTAAATTTCACCATGTTGTTTCACAGGACATTCTTCTAAACAAGAAAGGGTAGGACCTTTTCTTAGAACAATCATATCTTCTCATTTTTAGCTCAAATATAAGCTAATCACATTTATAAAAAAATTTTTTTTAACTGGACCCTGAAGATTATATCATTACCCAGAATAAATACAAGTTTTTAAACATTTGGGGTAAATTAAAAAGAACTGCAAGAGTATTATATTTTGAAAATATTACACATTTGAAAAAATGAGCTATCACATTTTATATTCATATTCATACAAATATTAGGAAAATTATACTAGATTACTATACCTGCAGAAGTTGGTAGGAATCACAATAGCATATCCGACAGATGTTCCTCCTAAACAGTTACCTAATTCATGGAAGAGTCCATGAGCCATGGATTCCAATGGTAAAACTATCAGAAACATGCTCAGGAAGATCCCATTTGTTGTCTAAAAGAAATTTAAAACAGCATGTTTATACAGTGTGTGACTGCACTTATGTGTGTGCATATGTACATATATTTATATACATGCATATTTATATATTTTCCCTATTTCCAAAAAAGATGAAAAGAACAATCAATAGCCTAAAAACAGTTAGAAGTTGAAGCAGAGAAGTATATATGGATGAGCAATGAAACCTAAATTAATCTTGAAGCTTCCTGGAAGTTGTGGCAAAGCAAATATGGCACATCATATTTTTTTAATTTGTCAGGTAATATCCCACCCAAACTAAAAAAGAGAACACAAATGTAACCTTCTTGATATGACACAAAAAGCCAGAAAACAAATCCCTTCCTGTTAAAAACCACATGCTCTTAACCACTTTTCAAATAACATACTCAAGCATTGGTGGTAGTGCTGAGCATAGCTGCCTTTCAAATAATATACTCCATTACTTTATCAGAAAAGTTACTTTAGAAAGGGCTTGTTTTTCCTGTGAAAAGTCCAAAATTAAGAGAGTAAAATCTTACAGAAAACTTAAGATTCTAAAGCTATCAAAATGAACCCCATTCTTATATTTAAACTTTTTAAGTTTTCCTTTTAAAAGCTCTAGACTGTAAATACAAAACTGTAAAAAAAAGAGTGTAATATATATTAAAAATATATTCATATATATTACATATGTTACAAATATGCATATACATAATATGTCATATATAAAGGGTATTTAAGCATCCTAAAAGCCGAAGAGAAAAAGGCAGGCAGTAAGAAATATTAAAAAGAGGAGGCAAGATTGGGTAGTCACTGATATAAAAAATAAACAAATAAATAAAGGACCCATTTAAGTGAAAAGAAAATGGAAGGATGACAGTCACTCAGTCCTGATCTACAGCTTTACAACACTGATATTATTCCACATTCTTTCTATGTTGCTGCTGGACATATTATATACGGTTCTGTGCTTCTGTGCATGAACACACATTTTTCTAATGCTAATAGATGATTGATTCCATCAGAATTTTAATAAAAAATAGGTGATTCCCATAATTAAAAAACAGATGTAATACCCTATTTTTGGTACATTGTGTGTTCTCAATTACATAAAATATAGTACATGCTCAATTTAGAAACATTAGAAAACACAAATAAGTAAAAGGATAAGTGATTAAAATCACTGCAAGTACTGTCCTCTACACATGCTTTTTAAAATATTATCGGACTTCACACAATATATATATTCATTTTTTTTACCAAAGTAGGATAATGTTCTGTAAACTTTCTAATATATTGTAAGCCTATTAATAAATTCTACATCATGTGTAAAGAAGAAATGGCATTACTATCATATGTATAAAATTTTAATTAGCTGAATCCCTATTGCTAGATTCCTTTTAATTTTCTATTGTAATAAAACCAGAATAAGTATTGAGTTCTCTATTATTTTAAATCCCTTTGATAATTTAAGTTTCATCTTCGGTGAAGTGTTAACTATTTTGCCCCTTTTTCCATGGGACTGCCTTTTTATTATTTACAGCTTTGTTTTGCTCTCAGTATGTTTTAGTTAAGACTTTTTTGGGATATATGGCAAATGCCTTCCTCCTCCCCTTAATGCTGTTTTTTGCTTAGCATGTTTTTAATTGTAATGTCATTTTGTGTAAGTTAAATCTTTCTCCACCCAAAGGTCAAGAAGATTATTTTACATTACCCTTTAAAGGCTTTATTATCTTGACCTTTGCATTTTTGGGCCTGTAACCCAAATGTAATTGATTTTTGTTTGATTATAATCAACTTCACTTTTTTCTAACTGTACACTGAATTACTGAAAAAATCTCAACCATTTCACACTATTCTACAGTGATGTTTCTATCATAAATCAAGTACTCTGGGATTTGTTTTTGTACACTTTTCTGTTCCACTGGTCTTTTTGTCCTTTCAAATATTTCCTTTGGCCTTTATTTCCTCCTTTCTTTTGGGACTCCAATAAAATAGAGACCTTCTCATTGTATCCTTTTTTGAGACATACTCTTCTGTGTGTTCCCTATTTTCCTTTTGTGCTCCTTCTTGCATAGCTTCTTCTGAAATGTATCTTTGAATTCACTAATGCTCACTTCAGCTTTATCTAACGTTAGTCTTGCGCAATGAATTTTCAGGTATTTTTAGGATTCTAAAACTTGCTATTTTTAAGTCTGCCTTGTCACTATTTTATAGCTTCCAACTTCCTACCATTATGTACTATCTTTGCTTTTTCCAGCTTTGTAAATATGATGGTTTTCTGTGTTTGAGAATTCCATGATCACAAGACTTTTTGGTCATCTGTTGGTCCTGCTGTTTCTTGCTCTTGATACCACGTGTGTGTGTCCCTGGTTATATTTATGAGCAGAACACTGTATGCAAAAATACACACACATATATAATTATAGGACTAATTTCAGGCTTAGAATAATCCACTTTCTCCAAGAGGATTTTTGTTGGTTCCTTCCAGGGAGCTGGGGCTATTACAACTACATATCTTAATCCAGATTGGACCACTTAATCCAGGTCCCATCACTAACAGAACACAAGGTCAGGATACAAATTCATGAGCACCCTGTAATGTACACAGCTTCACACTTTTCCTTCAGTGTGTCATCTTAAAATGGGAGGTAATTTACCAGAGACCCCACCTCTGAAGTTCTAGACTGACTTGCTCCTCTTGATGGAAATAGAAGTGCAGTTCAAATTTAAACTTTCCTCCACTAACATGTCCACAGGGCCCAGTGTTGAGTATTACTATCCCAGAAGGTATGACGTGTATTTTCATTTATTCATGTCTTCTTTCAAAGCCTTCATTGGAGTTTTCTATTTCTTTGTAAAAATGTCAAAAGTTTCTTTTAAATCTATTTCTAGGCATTTTATGTTTATTGTTCTTTTTTTAAGCCTATTTATCAATTTAGAGGGAGAGCATTTATGAGCAAGGGGGAGAGGCAGAGAGAGGCAGAGAGAATCCCAAGCAGGCTCTGTGCTGTCAGTGCAGAGCCCCACATGGGGCTTGAACCCACAAACTGCGAGATAATGACCTGAGCCAAAACCAAGAGTCAGATGCTTACCCAACTGAGCCACTCAGGCACCACATGTTTGTTGTTCTATGAGTGGAATGATTTCTATTGCATTTTCTGATTACTGACTTCTAGGATACTGATTGTTTTTTTATATTTACATGTTATTATTTGCTACCTGAATAGTATTAAACATATATATTCTCACTATACACCATTTATTTCTTCTTATAGTACTTATATTATACAATTCCAAGAGAATTTACATAGTTTTTATACTGGCTAGGTTAATGATAATTCTGTCAACAAAATCAACCTTTTATGAGAGAGTTTATGATGTTAAAGATGCAGTACAATTCTCACAACTATTACCACAGCATTTTCACCTGATTTTTCAGTTTGCTCTTCGGTTTGCCAGGTAGTCATCTTATCTACAAATACTAATAATTTCATTTCTTTCTTATTTTCCAAACATTTACTGCATATGTTGCTCCGGTATAACAAAAAATCTTTTGTGTACAGGGGTTTAATTGATCAAAGGATTACTTCTACATTTTGTCAGCCATTCATATAAAAAAATTACTAAATAACATGACCAATATATGACAACTTTATTATTTCTACCTTTAACTTTATGTAACTCATACTTTTCTGATCAAGATGGTAATATAAGAAACTAATTCACTATGTTACCATTTATAGCAAGGGTCATAAACACCTTCAGGATTATGTGAAGCAGCTGTGATAAATAGTGGTAAAGATTCTAAAGGAAAGTGCATTGCTGCCTAAAGGCATACATTTTCTTTTTTTTAGAGGCATTTAAAAAATTTATTGAAATATAATTGACCTACAGTGTTATATTAGTTTCAGGTGTACAACACAGTGGTTTGACAATTCTATACTTTATTCAGTGCTCACCAGAGTAAGTGTAGTCACCATCTATCACCATACATTTTCACAATATTATTTATATTCTCCATGCTATACTTTTCATCTCTGTGACTTACTTATTTTATAACTGGAAGTTTGTACTTTTTAATCCCTTTCATCCATTTTGCCCATACCCCCACCATTCACTTGCCCTGTGGCAACTACCAATTTTTTCTCTATATTTAAGAGTCTTGTAGTTTTGTTGATTTGTTTAGATTCCACATGTAAGTGAAATCATACGGCATTTGTCTCACTTATTTAAGGCACATATTAAAAGATGTTTTGGCTTGGGGCGCCTGGGTGGCTCAGGCAGTTGCCTGACTTCAGCTCAGGTCATGATCTCATGGGTCATGGGTTTGAGCACCACATCCAGCTTTGTGCTGGCAATACAGAGCCTGCTTTAGATTCTGTCTCTCTCTCACTTTAGATTCTGTCTGTCTCTCTCTCTCTCTGCTTCTTCCCCACTAGTTTTCTCTCAAAAATAAACATTAAAAAAAAATCTTAAAAAAAAAAATGTTCTGGCCAAATAAAACTGGTCGACTCAAAATTCTTGCAGGTATGTTGATTTATTTATTTTACTATACAGACATAATTAAAGGATTTAAAAAAGAGAATTACAAAAAAAAATCACCCTCTTAAAAAAAATTTCCTATACATTTTTCCTAAAATCAGGATAGATTTTAGAAGGATGAGAACTTCAGGTGTGTAAGCAGCTTTTTTGTACTAAGTTACTAGGAAATTTCAGGACATACAGAAATACATATTGAAGATAATTCATAAATAAGGAATTTGATATTCTAGAGTTGGGAACTAAACTTTGACACTGCAAATTGTAAGAGAATGTTATACCATCAAAAAATGTTAACTTGGGACACCTGGGTGGCTTTGCTGGATAAGCTCTTAAGTCCAACTCTTGATTTTGGCTTAGGTCATGATGTCATGGTTCCTGAGATAGGGCCCCATGTCAGGCTTAAGATTCTCTCTCTCCCTCTCCCTTTCCCCCTCCCTGGCTTGCAGGAGCTCTCTCTCTCTCTCTAAAAAAAAAAAAAAAAAAAAAAAAAAAATTGTTCAATTCTCATTTTGTTTAATCAAAACATTTTTCTTTAGTTAAGGCTACTTATTAACTTGCTATCTCTGCATCTTTCCTATTTCCTACAGTAAAAAGAATGGAAATTTCCATTTCCGAAAGCTGGCCCAGGAATATTTAAGTTTGGCCTTATTTATCAAATCTTGTCAAGGGTAGAGACTACCCTTTGTTTAAATATTCATGTGTATACAATACCAATGGTTATCACTGACTTCTTTTGAATTACCTTGAAGAATTTTATAAATCTAAGATTTTTATTGTGAAATTAAAATATAGTTTTACCGTTAGAAAAAAGCATTGCATTGAACAGTTTATAATTTAACAATGAACTACAGTAATGATAAACTTCAATTGCCAGTCTGTGTATACCTCAAGTAGGAAGCCTTATTAAATAATTTAAAATTCCAATTAAAATGTTAACTGATAGTGATGTTATTCAACAGTCTCATGTCAGTTATACAACACTGATAACATTTAATATAATAGAACTAAATAAGCAGATATTTAGAGGTTTACTGATCACAGATGGTTTGCATACAACAGATGATCTGTTTTTATAATCTTAGAAAACTGGTAATTTATACTGTCATTAATTTTTAAAAGTCAAATTTAACAAAAAAATCATTAAACATTTTTATTAGGTTATTTTGAGTAAGCAAGCTTAGAAAAAAACAGTATTAAATATACTATCAAGATAACATACACAAATAAAAGTGAGCAGTTTGGCAACACAAAAATATTAGCAGTCTTCACAGATGGCAAATATGTCCAAGGGGAGGAAAAATATATTTAGGATGTTTTAGCCACTTGCCATTTTCAGAAAGCTTCAATTTTATTGGCATGCAAACGTTTACAGCTTCAACCTAAAAGGCATTTGTGACTCTTGGTATATTCTTATATTTTAAACAACTCCCTGTAATAAATATGATCAACTTACCCAATGAAAACTTTTAAGTGTAGGTACTTTTCTGGCTTTGTTTCTCCCAATCACCCTATGGACACTATCAAACTATAGGACATGATTCAAATTTTAAAGCAGAAAGAATCTGAACATACTAGCAGACCAATAAACTGTAAGTAATATCCTCTGTATAAAAGTAGTAACTAGCTATTCTCTATTCAGCTAGGCTTTCAAGTCATGGTCAAAATATTCAACCATTTCATATCATAAAATTTCTCAGAAAATAGGAACCAAATCTCTTTATGCAATATACAGATATCAATATTGGAATTTCATTTTTAAAAATATGGCATTTACGTAAGAGATAAAATTAACGTTTAGAGGTATTTTTGTAGCAGCCACATTAAGTAAACCAGATTTAGTAAACAGTATACATGGAAATCTAAGGAAAATGGAATTCCAACTAAGAAACACTATATTAATGGAGGTATTATGCCTTTTAATGTGACAAACCCATATTTAAGAAATAATAGGCAACCTCCAAAAATGTGTTCAGTACAGGAAATTTTAAGAACATTAGGAAAGCTACTTCACAGTTTTAAAGTCAAGTGATTTCTTTATACAGAGGCAATAGGGTCTAGTGGAAAGGGCTCAAGCTTTGGAGTTAGACTTTGGTTCAATCCTAGCTCAGCCATGTACCATCTGTGTGTACCTGAACAAATTAATTAAACTTTGAGTCTCAATCTATAAAAGGGGACTAATATTTATTTTGTGAGCTTATACTACAGATTAGAAATATGTGAAATATGGCTAGTACAATAAATGGTAGCTGTAATTTGCAGTGAAGCATTTTCAAATTGAAATGAAGTCATTATGAGCACGCCAACAGAAATCTCAAAGACGATTATTTTTTCACCTAAATGACTATTGCTGATAGGAGATATTGATGTAGAGTTAAAGTTCTATAAATGCATTAGAAATCTTATGTTTTTTCTTCTTTTGAGTATCTCAAAATAGAAACAGCAAAAATAGACATTTTTTTTCACTACAACCCTAATAAAGGTGAAACAACAGTGGTATGGGAATCAAACTCAGTCTACTGAATCTTACTTTTCCCATGGGCAAAATAAAGAGATTAAATAATCTCTATGCTCATTTCCAACTCTAAAAATATATGGAACTAAGTAAAGTGGTTAAGAGCTGTGAAGGCAGATTGCCTGGATTCATACCAGCTCTGCAGCCTTGAGGAAGTTTCCTAACCTCTCAATCATGCTTATCTATGAAATGGGAATCATAACAGTACCTATCTCAGAGTGTCATGAGAATTAAATGAACACACAAAGTACACAGAATGGTGTAGAGCACATAGAAAACAGTTAATAAATGGTAAGTCTTATTATTAAAATGGAAAACATTCTCTCTGGTCATTAAAATTTTTAAAGATTTTTCAAAGCTGGAATATCATCCAGGGGAAAGATGAAATACTTTGTTTTTACTTCAAGAAAAACAAAATTAGGACCATTGTTGGTGTTTTAGAAAAAAAAAAAAGTACTCCTGCTTCACAATGTTCTGGCAGAAATGATGAAACATCAAATTAAAAGAATGCTTTCTAGCTAAAAAGAATTTGTGCCCCCCCCCACCCTTTGCCATCTAGATGAAAATAGCTCAAAACTTTAGGAAGAGAAATGAAACAAAACAAAAAATTATGAAACATGTGCACTTCTAGTTTTGGCAGATTTGAAAACTCCCTGCTCCCCAAGCCAAGTGAAGTAATATGGCTGATCCTGCCATCTTGCTAGAAATGTAACTGCTACATCTGTGGATTTCATCCCTTCCTTAAATGCGGGGCTGATCTTGTTCCATCTGTCACACCCAGTGATTGCCATTGTTTCTCCTATAGAGAAATCAACTATGATTATGGTTTTTCTGATTTGAGTCAAAAGGCTTCTACAAAAAGTTGCTTCAAACTCCCATGGAATCTGCAAATGACAATGGTTGGTAAGGAAAGGCACATAAAATCTCATGTGAATGATAATGAGAGAGAATCTCTAAACATAAGAGTGAGCCATGGGGTATACTTCCTTGGGTATCTGGATGCTTTCTTCCCCTTTTATCCTTATGTGAATTATCAATTATCACAATTTCTGAAAAGCCTATAGCTGAGCAATAATACTAGCACCAAATGTTGTGGTACTGTGTAAGTCTGTCTTATTGACTTATTTTTTTTAAAAAAGGATAAAAGAGGAAAGTAAACAGCACATTCAATGAACATAATACAAATTGCAGGAAACATCAGCTGTAATGTTCCATTTTAAAGTTAGAATGAGATTATGAATAGAACACAACAGAAGTTAATGGTAAAATTCCAGATTTTTAATGTAAATGACTTAGAATGATACTACTGACTCATTCTGACAATGTTATTAAACTCAGTAAAACTAAGGAAAAACAAAAAACCAAGCTACCCATGTAGGATTAGCTAAGATTCTATTCAAGTGAGGTCAAAGATTTCTTAGACATGACATCAAAAGATTCTTAAAAGAAAAAAACTGATAAAATGGACTGTGGCAAAATTTAGAACTTCTGCTCTTCAGAAAACATGTTAAGAGAAAAGATAAGCCGCACACTGGGAGAAATATTTGCAAGTCATATATATGATAATGGACTTCTATCTAGAATAGATAAAGAATTCTCAGAACTTACTATTAAAACAAGCAATCCACAATTTTAAAAGCTGCCAAGACATGTTAACAGGTACTTCACCAAAGAAGACATAGTATAGTAAGCAAGCACAAGAAAGATACTTAACATCAGCAGTTACTGGGGTAACTGAAAATAAAACCACAATGAATTACCACCACACACCTATTAGAATGGTTAAAAAAAAAAAACGGACAGACAATACCAAGCACCGGTTATTATGTGGAGCAACTGGAACTCCTATATACTGCGGGTGAGAATGCAAAATGGTACAGCTGCTGTGAAAACATTTTGATAATTTATTAAACATAATCCATGTTTATTTTATTTTTTTAAATATTTATTTTTGAGAGCCTGCACGCATGTGTGCGTGAGCAGGGGAGGGGCAGAGAGAGGGGGGGACATAGGATCTGAGGCTGGCTCCGCACTGACAGCAGAGAGCCCGATGCGGGGCTCAAAATCATGAACTGTGAAATCATGATCTGAGCCGACCAAAATCAAGAGTCAGATGCTCAACCGACCAAGCCACCATGGCACCCCCATTATTCACATTTATGACATGACCGAGCAATCCCACACCAAGTAAAATAAAAATTTAGTTTAACAAAAAACCCTATGAATGTTTACAGCAACTTTTATATTAACCAAAAACGAATTTCAACATCACTCAAGTGAGTAATGAATAAACTGTGAGATACCCATATAATGGAATACTGCTGCAATACAAAGGAATAAATATAATACAATACAAAGGAATAAATATAAACAACATAGATGAATCTATATGAATTATGCCAAGTGAAAGGAGCTAAATTCAAACAGCTATATACTGTATGATTTCATTATATGACATTCTGTGAAAGGAAAGTGTCTAAGGAGAGCAAACAGATCAGTGGTTGTCAACTCCTGGGGGTTGAGAAAGGGACAGACTACAAAGGGGCAGAAGGGAATTTTGGGGGGTAACTGAACTCCTCTATATTTTGACTGTGGTAGTGGTGGTCACACAACTATATGTATTGGTCAAAACTGCAGAATTATACACTAAAAAGGATGAATAATACTCTATGCAAATTTTTCCTTAACAGAAAAATTTTTATATTATAGCTAAGTAAAAGTAACAGAACCCAAAACTAACATGCAAAAAAGCTTAAAATAAGAAAGTGGCCAAGCCCATTTTTGGAAATTAGGGTCCAAGCTACAATTGTACTCCACTAGGAAGCTAAATCTCATGTTTTTGTTTGTTTGGTTTTACTCCTCTAGTAGTAAAATAACCATAGATTTGACTCCTAAAAAATATGCTTTAAAAAATAAACCTACTAGAAACTGTTTTATAAATTCCAAATGCTCCTAGGTCATTAACTCAATAAACCCCATCATCCTACATTTTCATCTGCTCCCTTTATTCTCTCAATATCTTTTTAACATTTTTAGACTATCCACCACATCAGAACACTATTCAACTCTACATCTCATCAACTTATTTCAAGATCTCTTTAAATTTTACTTCTCAACAAGATCTTAGGAGAAAATCGCTGTGCTAAAGGGAAGACTATCATCTTAGTCCAGGTGCTTATCTTTTGCTCCTAGCTACACTTGATTTCAAGCTACCTCTACTTTCACTGATCCTATCTTTGGCTGACCAATCTCCTCAAAAGGTTTCTTCCTTTTTTTTTTTTTTTTTCCCTGCTACACTGGGTCTGCCCCCACCCAATCAATGGAACTATTTTTTCAGTGGAAATCCACTAAAGGATATGAAAAAATGGGTTTATATTATATTGTTACAAAGCTATCAATATCAATATCATTTAGGAATGTTAAACATAGGTCAATTTTTAAAAAATAATTAAAATCTAAAGAATTTGATATAGGACTTAAAATTTACTTGGATTAACAATGATGTTATGCCAAAAGCGGTCCTGGCCTTATAAAACTCAAATTTTTTGCCTTTCACTATATAATTTTCTGATGCTTTCATCAATCAAAAGGGTTAGAACTTCTATAAATCCAGTGGAGTGTTCCTAAATTGTTTCACACAGAGGTTTATAGGTATGGTTGGGGGTACCTCTTAATGAAGGGTAGAGGCAAGATTTTCACAGTCAAGTAAGTGTGGAAATGTTTCTCTTTCTTCTAACACTTTTTCTCTGAGTATACTCATTAACATCTCACAGAACACTGGACAGAGCACAGTTTGGGAAATCTATACACAAAATACTAAATTAAATTTAAGTTTAAAAAATTTAACTGCATCAAAGACACAATGCCTACATCATAGGCAGCAGTGACCAAATAGTAACTAATTGGGGAATGCAGACAAAACTCAGGTAGATGCATGTTGCTCTTAAATAGCTAAATTAATACCTTGTTACTCAATGGGTATACTTTTGATCAGGAGTTTCTGCATCACCTTTAATTTTTTCAAGCTCTTTCCCAAAATCAATTTCAATCTTCAGAATTTTAACAATATCCCCACATGATTTCAATGCACGTTAAAGGCTGAGAAGCACTGGCCTACAACAGGAGTTGGCAAACTTTCTGTAAAGAGCCAGAGAGTTAAAATTTTAGGTTTTATGAGCTATGAGGTCTGTATTGTAACTATTCAACTAGGCTGTTTATTATAATGATAAAAAGGTCTATAAAGAAGATATAGTAATTAAAGATGAATATAGATACCTTAGAACAGAATCCCGAAATACATAAAGAAATGACAGAATTGAACAGATAAACCCACAGTTTGGCAATTATACCGAGGATTTTCAATATCCCTTTCTCAATACTGATGGAATCAGACAAAAAATCAACACAGATGTAGATATAGAAGAATAACAACCAACTTAACCTAGCTAGTATTTATAGAACCCTCTACCCAATAACAGCAGAATACTCATTCTTTTCAAGTGAACATGGTGTTTTCTCCAGAATCAAACACATGCCAGGTCACAAAACAAGTCTTAACAAAAGACTAAAATCATACAAACTATGTTCTCCAATCACATGTAATTAAATTAGAAATTAATAACCAAGAAACGTGGGAAATCCCTCAGATATCGCCATATCAGACAACCAATTTTTAAATAACCCAAAGGTCGAAGAGTAAGTTTTAAGGGAAATTAGAAAATACCTTGTGAGACAGCCTAGTACTAGTAGGTGGTCACACACACAGATCAATGGAACAAAAAAGAGAGCTCAAAAATAAAGCCTTACATTTATATTTCATTGATTTTGGACAAAGGCACCAAGGCACTTCAACAGAGGAAAGGATAGTCTTTTCCTAGAATAATTAGAAAGCCCTATTAAAAAAAAATTAGATCCTTACGTCATACCATAGACAAAAATTACTGCCAAATGGATCATGCACCTAAATATCAAAGCTAAAACAATACAATCACTAAAGAAAACTAATTTATAGAAGAAAATCTTTGTGACCTAGGGTTGAGCAAAGACTTCTTAGAGTACTAAAAGCACAGTCCATAAAGAGAAAGCTGGTAAATTGTTCTTCATAAAATTTAAAAGTTGTAGTCTTCAAAATGTGTCATTAAGAAAAAAAGATAAGTCACACTGGGAGAAAACATTTCCAAATCATATATTTTTAAAAAAGGACTTGTATGCAGAATATAAAAAGAACCCTTAAAACTCAATCATAAGAGAAATAACTCAATTTACAATGGGCAAAAGATTTGAATAGATACTTCAACAACAAAGACAAGTGAATGACTAATACATTAAATGATGCTCAACATATTAGTCATTAGAGACATGCAAATTAAAGCCACAAAGAGATACCACTCCACGCCTAAATTGAGAAGCAGTCTCAAGTAATTCAACTTTAAAAATGAATAGAATGGAAGGAGAGAATATGGAAATTGATTCTCTCAAAATCATTTTTGCTGACATAGTCTTTGGAAAGCTTTTGCGTACCTCCAGTGGTACACATACCACTGATATAAGAAGACCACTGGTATAAGAAAACAAGAAAGGTACAGTGACTTACAAAATAATTGGTTAGCAGGATTTGATGATCTGGAAAGGTGTCAAGCATGAATGAGCCTGACTTCAAAACAAAAACAAAAACAAAAACAAAGTAGTTAGCGCTGGAAGGCTGGAAAAGGAGCTAACCTGATAGAGGGTAGGGAAAGGAAGTAGAACTCTTTAGAAATTTCTGACATTATCCTCCATCATCATCATCACGATCATGGTTCTAATAGTCCCCTGCACTGGCAAATGAGGAAGATGGTCTCAGGCAACACCCACAATGTTTTTATCATTTAGTTGACATCCACACTGGCTCCCTGCCCTAGCCCACACTTGACAAAAAAGTACCATGCCCAGGCAAGTCTCTACATCTCCCTTTAAACACTCACATCCAAAAATCACTCTGTAGCAACTGCAGCGAAGAAGAAAATTGCACCAAGTACAGGTGACCTTCCTTTTTATCCTACATCCTAATCTGATGTACTCAAACTACAGCATTTCTCGCTGTAATAATCATTTATATGCCTGCCTCTTCCCTCTCCCATTAGACATTGTGACTTCTTTCAGACAGAGACCTTGAGATCTTCAGCAACCTGTAGAGTATCTGACATACACTGCAGTCAATAAATGTTCAAAGAATGGAAGACTAGGCTTGTTAATATTATAAACTCCAACCATGCAATTTGAGTATCCTTGTCTACAAAAGACCTTTTTATTTTTTTTTTTTAACATCATGGGCTGCAAAAAAGAAACCCATTTTTTCTTTCTTAGGAATGTTATATAGCTAATCACCTTTTACTTAAATAGGAAATGGCTTTATACATATAAAAAAAAAAAAAATGTGTTGTAGTAAAAAGACCAGGAGCTAGTTAACATGGTTAAGGCTAGTACCAGTGACTCTGGATATGTCTTCGATGGCTTTCAGTTTCTTCAGGCGTGAAATGAAAGGATTAAAGTGCAATCTCTAAGCACCCTTCAAATGTTAATATTGTAAAGATCTTTATCAGTGTTTAAAAACAATTAGAAGGTAGGAGGCATGTCACTTGCTGAGTATTCCTAACATCTTGGTACCTCTCTGCTAGAGAACAAACTAAATTATACTGTCTGTTCATTCAGTACTTCAATTCCATGAACAAAAATAAGCACCAGGAAAAAGAGTCTCCTTTTGAAAAGGACACGACTTTTGAATTCTAATAATTTAGCTCTTGAAGCATTTAACCACACATCATAGGTACTGACATAATAAACCAAACTATATATACACTTACCTGCCAGGAAACTGCTCCTAAAATTGCTGTTGCAAGAAGACTAAAAAAAACTAACTGTTCTGAAATTAAGCAAAAGTGACGCATCCCTTTGGATGCCATGATTCTATCAAGGCTATTGTTATCCACCCTGTGGGTAAAATACACTTTATGGCAGTCATTTAACTTGGTATGGAATCCCCAAAGAGTTAAGAGAAAAATAATATGGCAAATCATCCAGAAAATTCCAAAAATGGAAAAGCCTGGTATTACAAAATACCAGAGGTGAGTGTCTCTAAGTTTAAATGCTGAAAGAATAAAAAAGGTAAGCTCAATCATTCCAATGAAAACAACTGAAAGTCTTCTGCATATTCTTCCACGGTACAAAAAGGGTTTCCACCTTTCAGTCACTGAAAGTCCGCTAAAATAGATGTCAAGGAAAGGGTCGGTTATCAGGCAGATAAAAAAACATGCAAAAGCAATTGGATTTTTGGGAGTTTCCAATGAGGAGAAAAACAACAAGACTGCAAAAATAACTAAGTTTGGAATAGCTAAGAAAGACTTCATTCTCAGGTCAATAATCAGCATGGCCAAAGCTACGACAAGTAAAATGACACTCAAAGACTTCTCCACCAACATAGTTGTGCTGGCAATAGCAAATCCAACAAGTTCCAGAAATTCAACTGTGGTTAGTAAAGTGGGTCGATGACGGACATACCCAGAAATTCTCTCCACCAAAGCGCATAATATCCTTAATACTATGGAAGTTAGAAGCAAATATTTGGTTGATTCTTCTTTCACATCATTTTTAAAGGATGAATTGTCAAGAAAACATAGGAGGCCAAGCAAGAATCCAAACCAAAGATTGGAGAGACTTAAACTTGCCGCTTCCATTGAAAAATAATAATAGAGTATGCTGGCAATTCCAAGAACAAAAAGACCAAGAATAAAAATTACCAAAATTAAGGAATTTGCTGTTTTTTCCCATCTTACATAAAGACCTAGGCATATAGCAACCAGTAAGTTGATTCTGGCTAAATAGCCAAGATAACGCACTGAAGAATGCATATTCACTTCTCTGTTTACTTCTTCCAGTCTTGTCATTGCTAAATAGAGACAATGACTAAAGCAGTAACGCAGTGATTTACACATGTAATCTGGCAATTTGGGCTTTCTCCCCACGTTTCAAAAATTATCTGCTTGTATTTCATCCAGCAAATCCAATGTATCCGTAACTCCTATTTCCGCATTTCCTCTGGTGGAATTTTTGTTTACAGTGATCTAAAATGAAAAAAATATATATGTCAGTGTTAATTTTATATAATTCACCTTTTCCACCTATCTTCTTTGTAAAAAATAATAAATCAAATATACAGTTTCTTCTGAAACCCAGTTTTAAATCTGACTTGCATGTATCTTAACGGTAACTGTCTCTGGTTTAAAAATTCACTTTATTCAAACCAAAATGGCAGTGCTTTCTACTTAACATATGCTAAGACTGTATGACTAAATCACCACCAATGAAACTGTTTTTCCAGAGACTAAGCCATTCTTGCTTCAATATTTGATTTTTCAACTACAGGCAAATATGAGATATTCAACCTGGCTTAGGTTGTAGCAGATGGATTTGGCACAATCACAAGCTACTCAGCAGCTAAAAAGAATGATGGACTTCATCCTCATCTTTAATTTGAAAAGCACTAATACCCAATAATAGCAACCATTACTATCTGCCTAAAATCCTCTACATCTTTTTACAAGGCAACTCTAACATGCTATAAAATCTTAGTCTTTACATTAACGAATATGCTTATTAGAAGTAAAGTATTAAAATTAGTCCCTAAAGTTAATCTGTAATTTTCCCTGTAGTTTTGTCTCCACTAAATTACTTGGATTATCAAACCTCCTTTCTAAATCTAGATGCTATCTCTGTAGCAAACCAATTCCTGAACTTTCTAGTTAAAATTGTAAAGTTGGAATGCTAACCAATATTTATTGTAAATTAAAAACCTTATAATTTTACTTTTAAAAAGTTAACAATTATTTGTTAAAGGACCCAGATAATTATTTCAATCTTTGAGTGCCCCCCAAAAGTTGCACTTAAAGCATGACAGTGGTCAAAAATGCTTTAACTATCTGCCGGATAACTGTTCAAATTTTCTAGTATACTGTTTCAAAAGAACTGATCCATTCAACAGTTCACAGTCACATTAAATATCCATGGAGAACTCAACTGGATAAAAATTCAAAAAAATGACTTGTTTGTGATCAGTTTATTTATACTTTCTTAATAGGACACTAAAAGACCTGACAGAAACATAAGATAACCTGGAATTAATGTTAATTATCCATTTGGCTGGAGAAGAATGTCAATGAGTGACAATCTTACAGTCTCTGGGATGTTCCAAGTACTATTACTAATTCCACTTCTTACTAATTCTACTTCATCAAGTATATTTTTTACAGATAATCCTATTTAAGTATTCTGATTTTCCTCAATTACATTTTCATCCAATCATTTCTTACTTATGATACCATACACACTAAAGAAAATGTCTTCCTCTGTTTGGAAGGACAAAACCTTATTTTGGTTTTACCTTTTTTCCCCTAAGCTTAAGACACTGAAAAAAATCTAGAATACATTGTATCTTTTTAACATCACTCCCGTATGTTATATAATCATTCAGTGACTATGTTGGCATATATATCCTCAGTTGATGGTACAGTCTGGGCTTAGACAACTGAACACTGCTGGAGAAAAAAAACAAAAAATCACACACCAGGCTAAATGGATGCCACTCAAATCACTCTCCCATTCTGTGACTATCATCCTCTCTTCTTCTAGTCAAATCTCTGACACCCATTTCTCACTGCATTCTCACTATATGACTGCCTCCGACAGAGGTGTCTGAAGAGAGCTTACTTGGGTTTCCAACCCTACAAACCCATGTCTAACCTACATCTCCTGATACAAGAAAAGAAGGATGTCCCTTCCCTATATAAGGGTAAATCTTTCAGCCATATTAGATTATGTTTTTCCCTCTACCTCTTCCAGAACTTGTCTCCTCTCTCTCCAAACTCCCATTCTTATCCATTAGCACTTAAAAGAGCTTTGCAAATATCTGAGTTTATTTGAGAGACAGCGAGAGTATATGTGCACAGGGGAGGGGCAGAGAGAGAATTCCAGGCAGACTCAGCCCTGTCAGCGCTGAGCCGGATGAAGGGGTCGAACCCATGAATTGTGAGATCATGACCTGAGCAGAAATCAAGAGTCGGATGCTTAACCCACTGAGCTACCCAGGGGCTCTACAAAGCTCTTTTTAAAAATAACACTGGGGTGGGGGGCCTGGTTGGCTCAGTTAGTCCAGCGTCTGACTCTTGATTTCAGCTCGGTCATGATCTCATGGTTTGTTGGTTCGAGCCCCTCGGTGGCTATGTGCTGACAGCTCAGAGCCTGGAGCCTGCTTCGGATTCTGTGTCTCCTTCTCTCTCTGCCCCTCCCTCGCCTGTACTCTGTCTCTCTCTCTCTCTCTCTCAAAAATAAAAAGAACATTAAAAAGTAATAATAATAATAATAATAATACCAGGGCGCCTGGGTGGCTTAGCCAGTTAAGTGCCCGACTCTTGAGTTCAGCTCAGGTCATGATCTCAGGTTCATGGGATAGAGCACCTCGTGGGACTCCATGCTGACAGTGCAGAGCCTGCTTGGGATTCTCTCTCCCCCTGTCGCTGCCCCTCCCCCTCTCCCAAAAATAAACTACTTAAAAAAAAAAAATACCAAAAACCAGAAACAATAAAAACAATCCTCACTCATCCCCATCTTCTCTTCCAAGTTCAATCTTCTGTCCTCTTGACAGATGTTATTTGATTGCTGCACTTCTCCTACCACTAAACAATGGTTCCCACTATACAACAAATTGCTCTGCCAAATTCTAAAATGAGCGGTAAGTTCCTAAAATCAGTGCGTACTTTTCACTTATTATCCTGCACTTTTTTCAAACAACGTTTGACATTGCTGACTCCTCTCAATTTCTGAAACCTGTCTGCCCTTTAGCTTTCAAAGACTAAACTCCAGATTTTCTTCCTAACCCATTGATCTTTCCTTCTAGGTCTTCTTGCAGACTCTTCATTCTCAATCCATCCTTTGGCTATTCAATCCCAAGTTTAGGCTTTTCTCTCACTATATACTTTCTATGAGCAATCTCATCTATTTCCATGTTTCAATTATTCTCTCTCCCTAATTACACACATGTATTAATCTATGTGATAGAAATAAAAGCACCAACTCTGTTTGCTCTTAGAGTAAAACCTAGAAAAAAAGGTAAACGTAAATTGTACCCATAAATCCATATCGTAGAATATACGCAACCAAAATCACCATGGCAGCATATTTTTAAATGGCTAGTTTACACAGTCTTTCCACATTCTGACCTTCTTCAAAAGACAAGCTGGCTGAATCAGAGAGTAAAGCAACAAAGCATCACAATCTTTTCAACTTGTCTGCCATTAGTCGATTCAATGAGAAATTACTTGACAGACAGATAAAAATGGAGCAGAGAAGAGTCAATTTGCATAGAGGAAGTTCACTAATAACTCCCAGAGTCTATTTTATAAAACCCACATACTACTCTAACCCTCCTCTCCTTCACCGCCGATATTTAATCCTCACCAAGTCTTATCCTTCTTCCTATACACATCTTAAATGTTTCTACTTCTTTCCATCCCCAAAGTCAAAATCCCAATTTTGGCCACCATTGTCTCATGCTTAAATATCTCCCTGTATCTACTCTTGCCTGCTCCAAGAAGCATCCCTTTTAAAACCAAAAATTTGTTAGGTCACTCTGTTATGTAAAACCTGCCAATGGCTTCCCATCATCTTAACCAATAAAGTCTACATTCCTTAAAATGCCTTATAATACTCGCCATATTGGATGTGAATAACTTTCCTGCCTCATCTCTTACCACTCTTCCTCTTGAACTGTGTATTCCAGCCACACTGACCTTTCAGTTCTGTACTACACCACTGCTATTCCCTCTTCAAGTATACTCCTTTCCCTCCTCCTATCCCCAACCCAGTCCTCACACCTGGCTCACTCCTACTGTTCAGGTGTCACTTAAATCATTTTCTTACTGAGATCACCCCTGACCCATTCATATGATCCCTGCACTTCCTCTATAATAGCAGAATACTGATCATTTAATATCTGCATTCCCTATTAGATCACAAGGTCTCTGAAAGTTTGTCTTTACTACTGTGTACCCGTGTCTAGCAGAAATTTGGAATCAAGTAGGTATTCAACAAATACCTGAAGAAATAAAGTCTAATACAGAAATAACTATAATAACAATGCTAGTTATTGGACACTTACTAATACACAAAGAGAATAAAGAAGTTGTCCAATATCCCACGGCTCAAAAGCAGTAGAGCTAAGGGAGATTCCATAAATGTTTGGAATTACTCTATCCGCTGAATTCACCCAAATTCCTCCAAACCAGTTAGTTCTCTTCCATGTCCTCCCTCTAGGGAATGGCTCACTAGAGTCAAAGCCACACTTTAACATTTGCATCAGCTTTGGACTCAGAAACTATTTCTGTCCCATCTAGGGGGAAGCTTCAAAAGCTAAAAGAACCATACTGAACAGCCAGGGGCGGGGAATTACAGAGCTTTGCTTCTATGAATTCATGTTAACTCTTTGGGCCCATTAAATACGAGAAAAATGGCACCTTAAATATTAAATCTCTCAGTACTGGGGCAGCAACAGCAATTCTTCCAGAAAGAGTCCGCCTGTTCTCTACCACCCCTCTACTTTGGGAGAAGGCAACCACAACTGCGGACCCAGCTGACTGGTTAATCACGGAGGATACGGAAAGGCACACCCCACCTTCCATCCTCCGACCCCCACCGTCAACTACTCCCGGGGCAGTTAATGGCAATCCCGGCCCCAAGAGACCGGCTGGGCGGAGCTTGGGGCTCGAACTATGCAGAGCCCTGGGCGGTGTCTGTGCTCAGGTCTCGCCACCCCGCTGTTCACCCGGACCCCCCTACCTGACTCGGCCGCCGCCACCAATGCTCTCTCAACCCACGGAGTCGGCTCTGGGGCCAACACAGAAAAGGGAGGGTCCTTGGGGCTGAGCCTGAGACTCGGAGCGGGAAGGTGGCACGCCGGGAGCGGGGGGAGGGGGGTCGAGGGCCTGAGGCCACACGCACTAGTACAGGCCAGTCTCGATGGAAACTTTCTCCGTTACCGGCCGGACCGCGGCCGCCATGTTCCTGCCGCCGAATCCGCGACGGTACGGAACGCCGCCGGGGTCAAACCGGGCGGCGCGCTTCCTCCCTGAGGCCCGGCCCTCCTCCCCGCCCAAACCCACCGCGCCACAGCCGTCCCAGGTGCGTCCGGCCCTGCACTGGCGCACACACCCCACCTAGGGTGCTGGCCGAGTCCAGCGTCCTTCGCCTTCTGGGGCTTGGAATCGGCCGCGAACCGGGAGTGGGAAGACCACAAAGGATCATGTAAACCGTGCCTATGAAGCCTCTAGGCCGCCGCCTCGGGCTGGACCGAAACTGGGGCCGGACGGGCGGGACGGCCACACGTGGGCTGTAAATACCGCAGGAGGCTTTGCTGTTCTTTAGTATCTGGCATAATGCATGGCTTTGTGTCTGCTGACCGGCAAAAGGCAAGCTCCTTAGGCTCGCCTTCAAAGCCCTTCTTGCCTCCTTTCCTAATTAAGACTCCTTTTAAATCACCGCCTGGGTCTTTACGCCACCGACAACGCTGAGCTCCCCCCCTCTCCCCCCATTCGTCCCCCTGTCCCTTACATGTTCACCAACCTCTCTTCCTTCACCAACCTCTCTTCCTAAAAGCCATTAAAACGCCCAGGCCTCTTACAGGCAGCGCTTTACAACAGCTGTGGACCCGACGGTTTGGGGATTTGGATCCTGGTTCCCCTTCTCTATGCGCAACCTCAGTTTCTCTGATTAAATAAATAGTAACTAAACCTTCGTTGCAAAGGTGTTGTGAATGTACAGGGAAACAATATATTTTTTTCTGGCAGAAGGTAGGCCCTTAAAAAGTATGAATTACTCTTCCCTAAGAATAGCCCTTCCTGCCTGCCTTCTCTCCCTCCCATCATTTTCTACTCCTTGTAGCTCTTAGGTCAGTTAATCTCCCTGAACCCCAGTTTTCTCATGTGTTAATGGGATACTAATAATATCCACCTTACAGGGTTGTCATAGGGATTAAATGAGAAGATACATGTAGAAAAATCCCTTACAATCTTTAGATGTTTTATATCCTTTAGGATAAAGCTCAGAATCCTTCAACAAGTTCTGTAGTCTGGCTGTAATCCTTCAACAAATTTTGTAGTCTGGCTCTTTTTTTACCTCCGGCTTGACATCACAGAACACTCCCTCAGTTGTCTGCACCCCAGCATGCTTTCATTTCCTCTGGGACATGTCCGGTTTTACTCACCATTAAATCCACCCAATGTAGTAGTGCCTGATACATAGTTGGTACATAACTATTTGTAAAGTAATAGTACACAGTAGGACTTCAACAATCACTAGTTCTCTCCCACTTATTTTCTGTTAGTGTCGTCTGTTCCTGTATCTGCTAATAGAATGTGAATTTCTTCATTTTTATTTAATAGATGTTGGGGGTCGAGGTGGGCAGCACATCTATAGTGATGAAGCACTCTCAGGCTCAGATTCCTCATATGCAAATGAAAAGTGTGAGATTGTGTCCAGACTCCTGTGTAACTCTAAATGCAATCGCTAGCCATCTCCCAAATCTGTAACTCTGGCTCTCTGGAGAACAAGTGTTCTAATAGGGAAAGATATGATACAATAGGCAGTGAAGGAAAGGTTAGTACCTGAGGTCCCCAGGTGGGGAAAAACACATATTTTGGAACAATACTGGGAGGGGCTAATTACAACAAATCGCCTCAGGCATTAAGGTCCCTCTTAAGAATGTAACAGACACCGTCTACTCCCACTCAGGTTTCCCTCGGGAACCTGACAAAAGACCTGACTAAAAATATCTAGACAATAAAATGTGTGACCCACAAGGAAGCCTATGGCCATCGACCACACCTCATACAATGGAAACAAGCCAATTAGGTATGGACAACCCAGCACCTAGAGTTGTCTAGCCTGTAAGAGCATGACCTGAGAAGGAATGAGGGGGAAGGGAAGGCGGCGATGACCAAAACCCTTGCCTATAGTCGCAGGTATTTACTTTCTAAGTCCCCCTCACTGCACAGAGCGTTTCCATACTATTCTTCCTTTCTGATCTTCTACTCCAGTAAACTTTTGGCTGCTGGTCATTTTGTGTCCACCTCTACATTCTTCAAAGTAGCAAGACAATGAACCCCCGCCCTGTCTTGAGGTAAAAAAAACTCCTGCCACAGTGTCCATATTGCCAACTACCTGCTAGATGTTTCTTCTTGAATACATTGCCATCACTTCTAACTCAGTTTACCTTTAGTGGAGATTTATTTATACATATATATATTGTTTTTTTGTTTTGCATTCCCACCATCTGAACTCCCCACTTGAGGAGTCTAGTAGTAGCTGAAACTGAAATGCCACATACTTGTTCTACCAATCATGTGTACCAGCTGGGAGCTATGGACTCAAAAAGGCAACCATGGCACACCTGGGTGGCTCAGTAGCTTGAGCATCATACTCTTGATCTCCGCTCAGGTCATGATCTCACGGTTCATGAGTTTGAGCCCCACGTTGGGCTCTTGACTGACAGCATGGAGCCTGCTTTGGGATTCTCTCTCTCGCTCTCTTTTCCTGCCTCTCCCCTTCTTGCATGTTCTCTCAAAATAAATAAATAATTAAAAAAAAAAAAAAGCAAACAGAAAGCCGTGCTTCCGGGGTAACTGGAGGAGTGTGGCAAGGGAGGCTCCCGAGGCAGTAGGGAGAGTGTTTCTGGTGGTTGACATCCAGTGTTCAGGATGAGTGGCATCAGTAATTCAAGATGCCTGTGTGCCTACATCAACTCTAGAGCCCTCTCCCATCAGTTCAGTGCTCTGTTGTTATTGGTTGTAGACTCTGACCATGCAGGTCCAAGGCTTCGTTTCAAGAAACCCTCTGAGCTACCCAGTATCCTCTAATAAATTTCTTTTCTGCTTAAATCAGCCACAGCTGTTTCCTGTTCCTTAGCACTAAGACTCCTCATTAAAACACTGCTTTTTCATCTTCCTCAAAGATGATCCACAGCCTTGTGACCTTGAAACTATCTTTGATGCTTGTTATCTTGTCGGTATACTTTAGAATACTTCAGTGAGATGTGTATGTGTTTGAGAGTTAACTTTAATCTGCACACTCCAGGGTGGGTAATTAGCATTTGAAAGACTAATCAGGCATCTTCACTCTAACGTTGGCTGCACAAGTGCTTCCACCATCACTGTTAATCTGCACTAGAGGTATGTTAATGAACATAAAAGATTATAAATAATTTTTCATTGTGGAAAGAACAGGTGTTCAGGATATGTGGCTGGCTAGCATACTGAGCAGGTACTTCTGTTCCTGCCTCAATGTAGCACGTGGAAGAGTCTTCTGAATATAGCACCCTAACAGCCTTCAGAATGGCTCCCTGGGTCTAGAACGCTGTTTAGTACTTTGACACAAAATATTTTTTGTGTAGTGTTGTGTGTGTGTGTGTGTGTGTGTGTGTGTGCTTGCTTGTTGATGCATATTTATCTGTGTAGTTGCATGAAGTCTGAGACTTGCTTTCACTATAGGACACGACCTATTAGTAAACAAGAGGGTAGTAACTCTCATCCGTCTTCCGTTGTTGAAGGCTGCCAGTACTGACTAAAAAAGAACCTCACAGTTGTGAAGGCCAAGTGTTTTTTGTTTTCATTCACTACATTTCTTGCATTTATCATTTCTTTTCAAAGTCCACTGCCACTACCATAGTTGAGGTCCTAACCCTGAATTACTTCAGTAACCTCTGTGGTTTGTCATCCTGACGTCAGTCTCACCCAGCCTCTAATCCATCACACTGACTGATATTCTCAGAGCACCATTCTGTGTCACTTTTTAGATTAAAACCAATGATTTCTACGGGCTACAGAATAAAGTCCAAACTCCTTAGCCTGGCACCTGAGGCCCTCCAGAGCATGAACTAAACACCCCTTTGCCGGGTACTATTTGTCCCCAAATTATAAATATTAGGGTCAGTTCCTGACATCTAGCACATCCACAGCCAAACACCTGGATATAAAGCAGCCACCTGGGTACCATTTCAGTGACAGGAGATCTCAAGCTGCAGTTACTGATGGCGGTGTAATGATCCTAATAGCAGGAACATCCATTCTCCAACACTTGTTTCTATGCAGGCAAGGTCTGTGTGCTCCAGGCCAAAAATTTCACCCAGAGGAATTATTTCAGACTAGGAACAGCTGTTGAAAATATCTTTTAAAAATCAAGGGAAGGAGGGAAGGTGGCACCTGTGGCAGAGAAATGGATGGTTGTATCTTTCTCAGTCCTCTGTGGCAGAGAGTCACAGATAAGTCCTACATTATTTCTTCCTATGTTTTCTCTTGTTTTCCTCCTATTTCTTCCAATTCTTCAATCCTGTTCCAGGGTCGAACAAACTCAGCATCTCCCTAGATGATCTGCTGGGTCTCCTCCCTTGATATATCTCTGTAACACTTTGAGATTACAACGTGCTTTCACCTCTATCATATAATTTGATTTCTATAAATCTAAATGAAGTAACCATCTTCATCATCATGTTATACATAAAATAAACAAGGTCCAGAGAAACTACACCGACCCAGGGCAGGCACTTAAACTTCAGTCTTTTGGCTTCAAGTTCTAGGATATCAAGTGCAGCTTTCTAAATATCATTTCCTTTTGTGGGTGAAGGCAGGTATTTCAGTCTCATTATTACTGTAAACAGCAGGAAAGGGTTACAGTGTTCAGCCTGGCATACACCTTAGAATCATCTTGAAGATATTTATTCATTTATTTATGTATGTATTTATTCATTTACTTACGTACTTTTTAATGTTTTATTTATTTATTTTTAAAAACATTTATTTTATTTTATTTTTATTATTTTTTCAACATGAAATTTATTGTCAAATTGGATTCCATACAACACCCCGTGCTCATCCCCACAGGTGCCCTCCTCAATACCCATCACCCACCCTCCCCTCCCTTCCATCCCCCATCAACCCTCAGTTTGTTTTAAGTTTTTAAGAGTCTCTTATGTTTTGGTTCCCTCCCTCTCTAACCTTTTTTTTTTCCTTCCCCTCCCCCATGGTTTTCTGTTAAGTTTCTCAGGATCCACATAAGAGTGAAAACATATGGTATCTGTCTTTCTCTGTAGGACTTATTTCACTTAGCATAACACTCTCCAGTTCCATCCACGTTGCGACAAAGGACAGATTTCATTCTTTCTCATTGCCACGTAGTATTCTATTATGTACATAACCACAATTTCTTTATCCTTCATCAGTGGATGGACATTTAGGCTCTTTCCATAATTTGGCTATTGTTGAAAGTGCTGCTATAAATGTTGGAGTACAAGTGCCCCTATGCATCAGCACTCTTGTATCCCTTGGGTAAATTCCTAGCAGTGCTATTGCTGGGTCATAGCATAGATCTATTTTTAATTGTTTAAGGAATCTCCACACTGTTTTCCAGAGCAGCTGCACCAGTTTGCACTCCCACCAACAGTGCAAGAGGGTTCCCATTTCTCCACATCCTCTCCAGCATCTATAGTCTCCTGGTTTGTTCATTTTGGCCACTCTGACTGGCATGAGGTGGTATCTGAGTGTGGTTTTGATTTGTATTTCCCTGATGAGGAGCGATGTTGAGCTCCTCCTTCATGTGCCTGTTGGCCATCTGGATGTCTTCTTTAGAGAAGTGTCTCTTCATGTTTTCTGCCCACTTCTTCACTTCATTATTTGTTTTACAGGTGTGGAGTTTGGTGAGTTCTTTATAGATTTTGGATACTAGCCCTTTGTCCGATATGTCAATGCAAATACCTTTTCCCATTCCGTTGGTTGCCTTTTAGTTTTGTTGATTGCTTCCTTTGCGGTGCAGAAGCTTTTTATCTTCATGAGGTCCCAATAGTTCATTTTTGCTTTTAATTCCCTCGCCTTTGGAGATGTGTCAAGTAAGAAATTGCTACGGCTGAGGTCAGAGAGGTTTTTTCCCTGCTTTCTCCTCTAGGGTTTTGATAGTTTCCTGTCTCACATTCAGGTCCTTTATCCATTTTTAGTTTATTTTTGTGAATGGTATAAGAAAGTGGTCTAGTTTTATTCTTCTTCATGTTGCTGTCTAGTTCTCCCAGCACCATTTGTTAGAGACTGTCTTTTTTCCATTGGATATTCTTTCCTGCTTTGTCAAAGATTAGTTGGCCACACTTTTGTGCGTCCAATTCTGGAGTCTCCTTTCCATTGGTCTATGTGTCTGTTTTTGTGCCAATACCATGCTGTCTTGATGATTACAGCTTTGCAGTAGAGGCTAAAGTCTGGGATTGTGATGTCTCCCGCTTTGGTCTTCTTCAAAATTACCTTGGCTATTCGGGGTCTTTTGTGGTTCCATACAAATTTTAGGATTGCTTGTTCTAGCTTTGAGAAGAATGCTTGTGCAATTTTGATCGGGACTGAATTGAATGTGTAGATAGCTTTGGGTCATATTGACATTTTAATAATATTTATTCTTCCAATCCATGAACATGGAATGTTTTTCCATTTCTTTATATCTTCTTCAATTTCCTTCATAAGCTTTCTATAGTTTTCAGCATATAGATCTTTTACAGGTTTATTCCTAGGTATTTTATGCTTCTTGGTGCAATTGTGAATGGGATCAGTTTCTTTATTTGTCTTTATTTTACTTCACTATTAGTGTATAAGAATGCAACTGATTTCTGTACATTGATTTTGTATCCTGTGACTTTGCTGAATTCATGTATCAGTTCTAGCAGACTTTTGGTGGAGTCTATTGGGTTTTCCATGTATAATATCATGTCATCTGCAAAAATTGAAAGCTTGACTTCTTCTTTGCCAATTTTGATGCCTTTAATTTCCTTTTGGTGTCTGATTATTGATGCTAGAACTTCCAACACTATGTTAAACAACAGCAGTGAGAGTGGGCATCTGTCGTGTTCCTGATCTCAGGGGGAAGGAGCTCAGTTTTTCCCCATTGAGGATGATACTAGCTGTGGGCTTTTCATAAATGGCTTTTATGATCTTTAAGTATGTTCCTTCTATCCTGACTTTCTCAAGGGTTTTTATTAAGAAAGGATGCTGAATTTTGTCAAATGCTTTTTCTGCATCGATTGACAGAATCATATGGTTCTTATCTTTTCTTTTAGTAATGTGATGTATCATGTTGATTGATTTGTGAATGTTGAACCAGCCCTGCAGCCCAGGAATGAATCCCACTTGATCATGGTGAATACTTCTTTTTATATGCTGTTGAATTCGATTTGCTAGTATCTTATTGAGAATTTTTGCATCCATATTCATTAGGGATATTGGCCTGTAGTTCTCTTTTTTTGCTGGCTCTCTGTCTGGTTTGGGAATCAATGTAATGTTGGCTTCATAGAATGAATCTGGAAGTTTTCTTTCCCTTTCTATTTTCTAGAACAGCTTGAGAAGGATAGGTATTATCTCTGCTTTAAACGTCTGGTAGAATTCCCCAGGGAAGCCATTTGGTCCTGGGCTCTTATTTGTTGGGAGATTTTTGATAACTGATTCAATTTCTTTGCTGGTTATGGGTCTGTTCAAGTTTTCTATTTCTTCCTATTTGAGTTTGGGAAGTGTGTGGGTGCTTAGGAATTTGTCCATTTCTTCCAGGTTGTCCAGTTTGTTGGCATATAATTTTTCATCATATTCCCTGATAATTGCTTGTATTTCTGAGGGATTGGTTGCAATAATTCCATTTTCATTCATGATTTTATCTGTTTTGATCCTCTCCCTTTTCTTTTTGAGAAGCCTGGCTAGAGGTTTATCAATTTTGTTAATTTTTTTCAAAAAACCAACTCTTGGTTTCATTGATCTGCTCTACAGTTCTTTTAGATTCTATATTTTTATTTCTGCTCTGATCTTTATTATTTATCTTCTTCTTCTAGGTTAGGGTGTCTTTGCTGTTCTGCTTCTATTTCCTTTAGGTGTGCTGTTAGATTTTGTATTTGGGATTTTTCTTGTTTCTTGAGATAGGCCTGGATTGCAATGTATTTTCCTCTCAGGACTGCCTTCACTGCATCCCATAGCATTTGGATTGTTGTATTTTCATTTTCATTTGTTTCCATATATTTTTTAATTTCTTCTCTAATTGCCTGGTTGACCCACTCATTCTTTAGTAGGGTATTCTTTAACCTCCATGCTTTTGGAGGTTTTCCAGACTTTTTCCTGTGGTTGATTTCAAGTTTCATAACATTGTGGTCTGAAAGTGTGCATGGTATGATCTCAATTCTTTTATACTTATTAAGGGTTGTTTTGTGACCCAGTATGTGATCTATCTTGGAGAATGTTCCATGTGCACTCGAGAAGAAAGTATATTCTGTTGCTTTGGGATGCAGAGTTCTAAATATATGTGTCAAGTCCATCTGAGCCAATGTGTCATTCAGAGCCCTTGTGTCTTTATTGATCCCGTGTCTAGATGATCTATCCATTGTTGTGAGTGGGGTATTAAAGTCCCCTGCAAGTGCCACATTCTTATCAATAAGTTTGCTTATGTTTGTGATTAATTGTTTTATATATTTGGGGGCTTCCATATTCGGTGCATAGACATTTATAATTGTTAGCTCTTCCTGATGAATAGACCCTGTAATTATTGTACAATGTCTTTCTTCATCTCTTGTTACAGCCTTTAATTTAAAGTCTAGTTTGTCTGATGTAGGTATGGCTACTCCAGCTTTGTTTTGACATCGAATAGCATGATAGATAGTTCTCCATCCCCTCACTTTCAATCTGAAGGTGTCCTCAGGTCTAAAATGAGTCTCTTGTAGACAGCAAATAGATGGGTCTTGTTTTTTTATCCATTCTGATACCCTATGTCTTTTGGTTGGAGCATTTAGTCCATTTACATTCAGTGTTATTGTTGAAAGATATGGGTTTAGAGTCATTGTGATGTATGTAGGTTTCATGCTTGTAGTGATGTCTCTGGTACTTTGTGGTCCTTGCAAAGTAAGGACACAGAATCCCCCTTAGAGTCTCTTGTAGAGCTGGTTTAGTGGTGATGAATTCCTTCAGTTTTTGTTTGTTTGGGAAAACCTTTGTCTCTCCTTCTATTCTGAATGACAGACTTGCTTGATAAAGGATTCTCGGCTGCATGTTTTTTCTGTTCATTGCATTGAAGATTTCTTGACATTCCTTTCTAGCTGCCAAGTTTCAGTAGATAGGTCTGCCACTAGTCTTATGGGTCTCCCTTTGTGAGTTACAGCCTGTTTATCCCTAGTTTCTTTCAGAATTTTCTCTTTATCCTTGTATTTTGCCAGTTTAACTATGATAGGTCATGCAGAAGATCGATTCAAGTTACGTCTGAAGGGAGTTCTCTGTGCCTCTTGGATTTCAGTGCCTTTTTCCTTCCCCAGATCAGGGAAGTTCTCAGCTATGATTTGTTCAAGTACACCTTCAGCCCCTTTCTCTCTCTCTTCCCCTTCTGGAATTCCTATTATATGGATATTTTTCCGTTTGATTGCATCACTTAGTTCTCTAATTCTCCCCTCATACTCCTGGATTTTTTTATCTCTCTTTTTCTCAGCTTCCTCTTTCCATAATTTTGTCTTCTAATTCACCTATTCTCTCCTCTGTCTCTTCAATCCTTGCTGTGGTCGCCTCCATTTTATTTTGCACCTCATTTATAGCATTTGTTAGCTCCTCATGACTATTTTTCAGTCCCTTAATCTCTGTAGCAATAGATTCTCTGCTGTCCTCTACGCTTTTTTCAAATCCAGCGATTAATTTTATGACTATTATTCTAAATTCTTGTTCCGTTATGTTGCTTAAATCATTTTTGATCAATTTGTTAGCTGTCGCTACTTCCTGGAGTTTTGTTTGAGGAGATTTCTTCAGCTTTGTCATTTTGGGTTTTCCCTGGGGTGGCGCCAAACTGCAGGGCACTTCAGGAAACCCTGTGCTATATGGAGTAACTTGTGTCGGTGGGCGGGGCCACAGTCAGACTGGTGTGTACCTTATCTTCCCCTCTCCCAGGGGTAGGACTCTGGGATACTTGCACACTGCCAGGCTTGTGGTGCTGCTTTGATGGAATCTGGCATATTAGCCAGGGTGGATCTGCAAGGTGCACAGGGGCGGGAAGTGCAGGCCTAGCTAGCTTTGCCATTGGTGGTCCCCTGCAGCGGTGGTGGGGGGGGTGGGGGGGGTGGGCAGGTGGGGAGGAGGTGCTGCAACACCAGGAGGGAGGCAGGCCTGTTGGAGGGATGGATCCACAGAAGCACAGCGTTGGGTGTTTGGGCGGTGCAAGCAAGTTTGGTGAGGGGAACTGGTTCCCTTTGGGATTATGGCTGGGGGATTGGAGAGGGAGATGGTGCTTGCCAGCGCCTTTGTTCCCCACCAAGCTGAGCTCTGTCTTCCAGGGCTCAACACCTCTCCCACCCGGTGTCCTCTTGCCCTCCCACTCTGAGCAGAGCTGTTGACTTATAACATTCCAGATGTTAAGTCCCGCTGGTTGTCAGAACTCATGGAGTCTGGCCCCTCCACTTTTGCAAACCAGACTTCGGGGGGCTCTGCCTTGCCAGGCGGGCTGCCCCTCCACCACCCCGGCACCCTCCCACCAGTCTGTGTATTGCACACCACCTCTCTGCCCTTCCTACCCTCTTCTGTGAGCTTCTTGTCTATACTTGGCTCCGGAGAGTCTGTTCTGCTAGTCTTCCAGCAGTTTTCTGGCTTATTTAGGCAGATGTGGGTGGAATCTAAGTGATCAGCAGGACAAGGTGAGCCCAGCGTCATCCTACACTGCCATCTTCCCTGGGTAGTCATGTCTTATTTATTTTTGAGAGACATAGAGACAGAGCGCCAGCAGAGGAGGAGTAGAGAGGGAGACACAGAAACCGAAGCAGGCACCAGATTTTGAGCTGTCAGCACAGAGCCCGATGCAGGGCTCGAACTCAAGAACCATGAGATCATGATCCCAGCCGACGTCAGACACCCAACCGACTGAGCCACCCAGGTGCCCCAAACAGAGTTTTTTTTTTTTTAATTTAATTTTAAAATATTTGAGAGACAGAGAGAACCAATGGGGGAGGGGCAGATAGAGGAGGACAGAGGATTCCAAGCAGGCTCCGTGCTAACAGCAGACGGCCTGATGCAGGGCTCAAGATTGTGACCTGAGCCAACGTCTAACACTTAAGCAACTGAGCTACCCAGTTGAGCTACCCCGCATCATCTTGAAGATTTTTAATCTATACCAATACCCAGGCCCAACCCAGATCAATTAAGTCAGTCTCCTCTGGAGTGAGTGCCAGGTAGATGGTGTGTTTTATTAAAGACTTTCCCTGCCCTCCTCCTTGCCTCTCCCCCCAGTGATTCTAATGTAAAGCAAGGGTTGAGGACAACTGGGTTATTATCTCCATCTGTGTAGTGGTTCTACAGGTGTGGTCCCTAGACCAGATGCATCAGCATCACCTGGGAACTAGTTAGAAATCCAAATTATCAGGCCCCACCCCAGATCTACAGAATCAGAAACTCTAAGGGTAGAGCCCAGATTTTAGGATGTATGTATTACAAAGCCGAATAACCATGGCTTAATACCAGTTTATTTCTCTCACATAAAAAGTCTAGAAGTAGGTGTTCTAGAGCAGATATGGTGCTTCTTGGTGTCAAAGATCCTAATTCCTTCTCTCTTGTTCCCCTTCCACTCAGAACATGGTTTTCTTTCTCACAGTGCAAGATGTCTGCTTAATTTCTGGCTGTCGCTTCTGAATTCCAGTAACAGAAAGGAGGAAGTACAAGAGGCATATGTACTCCCCTCACCCCTACATTAATGACACTTCTCAGAAGTTACATGAAACACTTCAGCTTATATCACACTGTCCAGTATTTAGTATTTATAGAATCTGGGAAAAGTAGTAAGTTTTGGGGCGGCCATATGCCTGTGTAAAAATCAGAGTTCTCTTTTTGAGAAGAAGAAAGAATGATGGATGACAACAAGCCATGTTTGCCAGAGCTTAACTACACTTTTTTCTTACATCCCAAATTCTTAAATCAGATAATAAATGTCATTATTATTGTCTGAACCCTTTTGCACTTATTGCATTAGCATTTACACTGTGTTAAGAATGGCAAATACTGCATCATATGGCTGAGCCATGAGTTAGTTAACCTTTTCCTTAATTTGGAAAATGTATAATGTTTTTGATTTTTGTCATCAAATTCTATAATTTTGGCTCATTGCACTTGTGGTATATTACATTTCTGACCATCCTTTTGGAATAGATTCCTAGATAGGTTAACTAATATGAACATTTTTAAGGCTCTTAATTCATACCACTGATTTTCTTACCAGAAAGAAACATTTTGTGGTCCCACTGTCAGTGAGTTAACTACATTTTTGTCAGCAGAGAGCTTTGTCTTTACATTTTTTTCTTGCTAGTATTTCTTCAAAGTTTTGAAAATAATGCATTTTCATTACATAGATTCTTGTAATCTAAAGATGATGATAAAAAGTCTAGCACCAATTTGATTCCCATTGTTTTGTAGGTAAATTGTTTTCTCTCTTAGCTTTAGGAAACTATCTTTATCCTAAATCTGGAATTTTGTGTGCTGATGTTTAGGAAAACCCTATATGTTTATTTAGCAATCCTTTTTTTATTGAAGGATTCTAATCATTCTTAAATTCTGGAAAAAGTTCATTATTTTTTTCAGTGTTTCCTTTCTTTCATTTTTTGTCTATTCTCTTATATGGAAACTCCTATTTCTAAGATACATTTGAGCTATATCTAATATTCATGTTTCTTTCATATTTTTTTACATCTTTATTTGTGTTCTTTTCTGGAAGAATTCTTCAGTTTAATTTTACAGCTACTAATTTACTTCTTAAGCGATTTTTATAAAGTTTTCCTAGGCCTCTGTTTTTTCTTTTTTTCTTTCTTTTAAAAAAATCTTTCAAATAATCTGTTATCCTTTAATGATCTCTTTCTTATTTTATGGCATTTTTCTCCTTTGAGGATATTAAACAGACATGTTTTAACTTGTGTTCTGAGTGCTCATTTTTCTTAAAAGCTTATTTATTTTGAGAGAGAGAGAGTGGAGAAGGGACAGAGAGAGAGGGAGAAAGAATCCCAAGCAGACTCCACACTGTCAGCACGGAGCCTGACACAGAGCTTGAACCCATGAACTGTGATCACGACCTGCGCTGAAATCAAGAGTTGGACATTTAGCCGACTAAGCCGCCCAGGTGCCCCGAATGCTGTTTTTTTTTAAAGGTTGGCTCCACGCCCAATGTGAGGCTCAAACTCATGACCTGAGATCAAGAGTCAGATGCTCACACAGATTGAGCCAGTCGGGTGCCCCACAAATGCTTACTTTATTCCATATCACCAGTTTCCAAGTTCTTCCATTTGTTAGATTCATCATCCTTCATGGTGTTGACTTTCTCCAAGTCTTGCTTGGCCCCAGCAGCTTCTTGCTGTGGTTTCAGAGTCTTCCTGGCTTAGACTTTGAGGATGAAAAAGTTTTCCTAATTTTCTGTACTTAAAGAGGGCTTATAGTTCTCGGGAGACCTTCTAATGTTCAGGGCAACTCTACTTATATTAATGATTTAAAACATATTTCCTATTATTTCTCTGGACTCAGTGTAGGAAGAGGCTATTATTACATATGCTGAATAGGCCTTCTTGAATTTTGTTTTATATCTTCTGAGTATTACTTTATAGGAGATATATTCCATTAAAAAAATTGGCCATCTCACTACATTTTTTAATATTAACCACTTTTTTCTAAAAATAATGATCATTTATTTGCTTTCCATTTGTGACACCTTTTACTTTTGAATGCAGCTTTAAAGTATTGTGTAATAATTTTTGTTTAAGTAAGTGGTGAAAGTAGGTCTTGTTAGCATGTTCCTAACATTAATGGAAACAATTGTAGTATTTTCACTATTAAGCATAATCTTGATGGTTATTTTAAAGGGAATATTTAAAGAATATATTCTTTCATTCTTATTTAACATTGTGTGTTTTATTTCACATATTGGTTTTGAATTCAAATTCCTTTTAAGGGTCTTTTGAGATGTTCATATGGTTTTCCTTCATTGATGCACTATGCTATGTTAACCTCTGATGCACTCATATGTTAACCTCATATTGACTACTACTATTTATCTATCTTTATAATTCTGGAATAAATCCTGATTGACCTTTTTGTGAACTATTAAATTCAATATTCAAGATTTTATTTTGGATATTGATATATTTTTTAGTGGGAAGTGTACATGGTTTTGTTTTGTAGTATTATCTTTTTAGGTTTTGGTATAACCTAAATAACCAATAACCAGGTTATTTGGTGTGGAAATCATCTTTTCTTTAAGTTTGAAGGAACTAAATCCTGAAGCATGTGGATCTGGAGGTGGTTTGTTTTTTGAAGGATAATTCTTTGATATCATAACATATTCTATGCTCATTGGTCTTTCAAATTTTTATTCTTTCTTGAGTTTCTTTTAGTAACTGGTATGTTTTCAAAATAGGGACCCGTGAATCAAAATTTTCTGTTAGTTTCAAAAGTATCCTCTATCAGTTCATATTTTTAACTTATGGATTTAATTTTTAAGAAGCTATTTGATATCTTTTATTTTTCTGTTCCCCATACACTTTTCCAAAATATCTCATCCGAAATGTTCCACTGGTTTATTGTCCTCTCTGCCTCACTCCTTGGCTTAGCTGTTTGATATTTTTTATGAGAAGCAGTAGAGGGTAGCGGGTAGGACTGAGAGTTCTGGGGCTAGACTGTCTGAGTGGGATTCTATCTGTAATTCTGTCCCATGTGTAAAATGGAAGTAGCATTCACAGGGCTGCTATGAGGATTAAATGAGTTAATATATGTCAAGTATTTGGAACAATGCCGGACACTTAGTAAGTTCTTGGTTGTTAGCCATTTTCATTTTTATACAGATCAGTATAGCCTCTCAGGGCTTCATTCAGTTTTCCCCTTCTCTAATTTTTCAGATCAGCTGCTTAATTAATACCCAGAGCTCAGCACAGTGCCAGAAACCTTGTTAGGAAACAGAGGGAAGGAAGGCTACAAATACTCAAAATATAATATCCTTTCTTTTATCTTTGTCTCATCTAATTATAAAAACAAAGACAAAACAATAATTTTTGACTCTTATAAGTGAAGAAATGTAGTTCAGCTTTGCCTTTCTCCTACTTATCCAATGGTTACTTTCCCACATATCCCAAGAATGTAATAGTTTTCTTTGAATTTTGTAGTCTTTTTTTTTTTTTTAATTTTTTTTTCAATGTTTATTTATTTTTGGGACAGAGAGAAACAGAGCATGAACGGGGGAGGGGCAGAGAGAGAGGGAGACACAGAATGGGAAACAGGCTCCAGGCTCTGAGCCATCAGCCCAGAGCCTGATGCGGGGCTCGAACTCACGGACCGCGAGATCATGACCTGGCTGAAGTCCGACGCTTAACCGACTGTGCCACCCAGGCGCCCCGAATTTTGTAGTCTTTTTATGAAAATTATTTATTCTGTACTTATGTGGATTTATTCCCTTTCAGTGTTCGCTACCTTTCCTTTCATTCCAGAACCCAAATTATATCTGGCTAAGAACTATTTATATACATGGATTTTGAGATGCCACATACAACCTACTGAATGTTAAGTTGCACAGTTACTGCTTACATACTAATATTCTTTAACGTCCTTGTTCCCAGATGATCCTGATTAACTGTTATGTTTGGCAAGCACTTCTCTAGCCAATAGAAAAATGAACTAAACATTTAAGACCAGTGTGGGTAGAGGTGGAGAGGTGGTGGTGTGGTTGACCCAGATCTCTTCTCCCTTCGTTTGAGAGACCAGTGATTTCTCATCCTATATCTCTTTGCTTTATTTGAATTGTTTTAACAACTAGTCTAGTTCCTCCTGAATAGATTTTTTTCTAAAGTTCACTTTGGTCCTCTTTTCCTCTGCACCCTTAATTAGATCTTGATGTTAATTTTGACTTCTCTGCAGCTGATTCCCAAGCCTATCCTTAAAGCTCTCCTGAAATCTGGCCACCTTTTAAACTTGCCTGAATGCATTCCTCTCAGATCCAACTCCTCTCCTCACCCGTCCCTCATGTATTCTCTCCTCAATAGCCCTGGCTCCATTTTCCTCTGTTTCCATGTCTCTACCACAATTCATACTGATTTCTTTTGGAAAGGATAATAGCCTCCAGCTTCCGGTTTCTGCCCTTCAGTGCATCTGGGTATCCAGTTAACCTTCGTAGGCCGTCATTCTACTATTACACAATGCTTAGGCTTAAAATCTTTCACTGATTTTCACTACAGAGTCAAAATCTTTAGCCTGATAACCAAGATCGTCCAAAAACACTGCCTTAACTATGAAACTCTTAATTCCTAATAATTTCTCTTCAGTGCCCTAAACTCTATGAAAACGGAGATATTCCCTAATTGAAAGCCCTTATTTCCCCCTTGTGTGTTCCTGTATCATTCCTCTACCTAGAATACTTCTTCCTCAGTTTTATTTGTTCGAATTTTAACTTTTCCTTCCAAGCCCCTTTCAAATACCACTCCCTCTAGGAACCTTCCTTGACTGCCCAAATGACGATATTTTTTCCTTTAGATTTCTCCTACATTTTATGTTAGGTGACTAAAGATACCTCTCTTTTTTTGTATTTTCCTGTCTTTGTTGCTGTTTTGCTTTAAAATGCACAAACTATACTAATTTGCACAATGCAAACAATTTACGCTATACAGAGTAGTATAGTTCAGAAGTTCACTTTCAGTGAGGGCATTGCCAAAGCCACTACTGAGACTGCAAAAAAGCAGTATTACCCTTTGAGACACTGTATCCTTCTGAGTCCTGATTTCTCAAGATTCTGGCCATAGATTCTCAAACTGAAATCGCTTAGGAGATTGTTAAAGATGGCAGGTGCCTGGGCATCAGCCCGGACGTACTGAATCACAATCTCATGGAAGTATCTCCTAGGAAGATGCCCTTTGGTCATTCTTTTTTTTTTTTTTTTCTTAGTACTTATTCATTTTTGAGAGAGAAAGAGAGAGAGCGAGAGCGAGCGCATGAGCAGGGCAGGGGCAAAGAGAGAAGGGCACACAGGATCCAAAGCAGACTCGGAGCTGATAGCAGTGAGCCTGATCCCCAGCTCGAACGCACTCATGACCTGAGCAAAAGTTGCTCGCTCAACCGACTGAGCCATCCAGGCGCCTCTGGTCATTCTCAATCATACTAAATTTTGTGAATCATTGATCTTACCCTTTTTCCATGAGTATCAGTAGGAGTTCTTATACAAATGTATAATTTTGTCTTTTGGTTGTTATGTTACTTCTGCTGTTATTTGACTTGCTTTGTGTTTTTAGCAATTATCTTGGCACTCAAAGATGTGCTCAAGACAGGACACAGAGATTCCTGTGGAGTTTTTGGTTTGTTAAAAAAATTTTAAACAATTGTATGGGATCAATGTACTATGTTTCATGTTGGCTATTTTTCTATTGAAGGACTTTTAGACTTTCCGGTTTTTTGCTTTAGATTTATGCTTCAGTGCAAATGTAAAATTTGCAAACATGATGATATGCTTATGGATTAGAAATTGCTGGATAAAGTGCATATTCAGAATGTTTATATTGGTAAGTTGTTCACCAAAAGGGCTTTATGAATTTGTAACAAATTTCTACCAGTAGTGAAAGAGAATATTCCTATACCCATACCCATATCAATAGTTTATATTCTCATTCTTTACTTGTCTTAAGCTGATGGATGAAAAATAGTACTTATTATTTTAATTTGTTCTTTTTACTCATTGCTAGTAAGTTGAGCCCCTTGTCATTTTATTTTTTCCCTTATGTTAACTGTTCCTCTGTTTTGTTCATATTATCATTTATCGAATTGTCTATTACCAGCACAATCGACTTGTCCATTGTTTCTCTGCTGATTTGAAATGTCACTTTTGTTCTGTACTGAATACCTGTATGTACACTGGAGAGTTTCTGTACTTTATATTCTGCTCTATTAATCTTTTTTGCATCTATGCCATATTATTTATATTATTTCTTGTATGTTTTTATATCAATATCTTCTCTATTCTTTTTCTAAAATTTTCTTGCCCGTTTTTCTTATGAAATTTTAATCAGCTTATCAAATCAATACAAAAATCTTATTTGGATTTTGGTTACATTTTCTAAATCTTGATGTCTCCCCAAATCACAGACTTATCTCTGATATTTAGTCTTCCCATCAGGAATCTGGCAGTGTCTGTAGCTAGTTAGTCTTATGTTCTTTGGTAAAGTTTTAGTCTTTTCTTTGTATAGGTCTCAATATATATATTTTAAATATTTAGTTTATTGCTAAGTATTTTTCCTACTTTTTTGTGTTGTTGCTTATTTTTGCAACCATGAATGGGATATTTTTTCCATGGTAATAGCTAATTGGTTTTTTGATCATGTATAGGAAAGCTAACCTGCCAAACTTTCTAGTAGTTTTGTCATTTCTCTTACACATTTTAGTCAATGATATGTATAGACAATGGGTTTTCTCTCTTCCTCCCCAGTATTAGACCTCACTTATTTATCTCATTTTACTACACTACGTCTGTACATCAAATAGTCATATTGCATCTATGCATCATTGTTATTCTTTTGCCTTTAATGAAAGGCTTCTAGTGTTTTTTCATTATGAAGTTTTCTATAGGTTTCTGGTAGATTCTTTTGTCATGTTAAGAAGGCTTTCTTTCAACTATTAATCTAAGAGTTTATTTATGAATGGGTGTTGGATTTAATAAACGCTTTTCTTGAGGCACCTGGGTGGCTCAGTCGGTTGAGCACCTGACTTCGGCTCAGGTCATGATCTCATGGTTCATGGGTTCAAGCCCTGTGTCTGGCTCTGTGCTGACAGCTCAGGGCCTGGAGCCTGTTTTGGATTCTGTGTCTTGTGCTCTCTCTCTATGCCCCTTCCCTGCTCATGCTCTGTCTCTCTCTCAAAAATAAATAAACATTAAAAAGATAATAATAGAAAAATAAAAGAAATGCTTTTCTTAGCATCCAGATAATCATTGCTTTTTTTTTTTTTTTTAATTGGTGAATAGAGTGACTTACATTATTACTTGCCTGAATTCATCCTTGGAAGAAAAATAACTCTTTTTGGTATTACTGTATTGTGTCAATATATGATTTTTAGTTGTTCTTTCCCTCAGTATTTTATTTACTAGTTTTGCATTAATAGTTATAGCTGAAATTGCCTGTGAGGTTGGCAGAATACTGGCCTTCCAAAGATTTCCTGATTCATGAATCCTGTGACTAGACAACCTCACTTGGTAAAAGGAGTTTGCACATGTGCTTTAAGTTAAAGACCTTCTGCTAGGGTGATAATCCTGGATTATTCTCATTGGCCCATTCTGATCACGAGTCCTTAAAAAGGGGAAAACCTTTTCCAGCTGCAGTTGGAGAGACAGAGGAGAGAGGCTCACTATCGAAGGAGATTCAGAGCTATGCTATGAGCAAGACTTGAGTTGGTTCTAAAGATGGAGAAGGGAGCTATGAGTCAAGGAATTCAGGTAGTCTTTTGCTGGAAAAGGCAAGGAAATGGAATTTTCCTTCAAGCCTCCAGAGGGAATACAACACCTTGACTTGAGCCCGGTGAGATCCATGTTAGACTTCTGGCCTACAAAACTGTAAGATAATGTTTTATTTTTTAAAACCAGTAAATTTGTGACAATTTGTTATAGCACCGATAGAAAATTAGTATAACTTGTGATTTTCTGTGCTTTCCAAGTTTGAATCAATTCTAGCTCGAAGTTCCCTTTTTCTTTTTCTTTTTTTTTTCAATGCTTTGGAATAAATTGTAGAAAAAACCTTCTCCCAGAAGTTGATAAAACTCACCTGTAATACTCTGGTTCTCGTGCCTTCTTAAAGGAGAAATTATTTGACTCCCTTTTCAATTTCTTTGTGACATCCCTCTTTTTACCATTACAATTTTCGTGTATCTGTTTTGTTTTTCTTACTAGATGGAAGCCTCCTGAAGGCATGATCTGATTTAGCTGGGGATCAGAACTCAATACATAAAAGAATACCTACAACAGTGTAATACAAACACTTAACATAAGCATATTTTATTCAATTTTGTGCCCAGTTTTTGTGGAACTAGCTTCAAAAACATATATTGCTTCAGACATCCACATTGATTAGGCAACTCAGGTTATACATAATAGTTGCTTAATAAATGATGCTTGTTATCATGACTATTGAAAGGACTTTATTTAGAATAATGGTATTTTTTAAAAAATGTGTCTTTTCTGTTGCTATTGTTACAGTTTTCTAGACTTATTGTCAAGTCTCCAATCTGTTCTTGTGTTGAAGGCCTCTGTAATGTCAGACTTTAGTGGATGGATTCAGACAAGTATTCCCATGGAAGAGCTTATATTCATAACTTGGAATATGATAGAAGCAATAGGAGGTGTGCTTTTGTGGAGCTAGAGAAGTCAGAATTTGAGAAACTGTACTATGTTTCAAGGGTTTTCTTCCCACTTGATGAAACAATCCTAATCTCTTCCTACGCTTAAGTAAAATGGGTTATATTCCTGTTGGAGAAGGTCATCAAAAAAATATGACTGCCAGTTGACCCATGAACAGGGTCTGGGTGATCAGAGACTCTTCCCACCCTCCCCTGTCCTTGGAATGTGGGTTCTGCTTGCCTTTCCAGCTCCCAGAGGCTGCTGCAAGGACATAGCCTTGACATAAGGATGTGGTATTGAGAACACCTGAATGATACACATGACTGAACCCAGTTAAGGCCTTTTATAAGCTTTGAAGATGTAATGAGCCAGTGCAGGGATCCATTTGTCTTTCTGCTGCCCACAACAAACCTTATATAGAAGCTCTCTTTGCTTATTAAAACTGCCACCTACCAGGCTGGAGTGGCCTGTTTCTCTGGTCTCTCCCTGCCCTTCACATCCAGGGCCTGTTTCAGATTACATCCAGAAAGCTCTCAAGAGGGTTGTGAACCAATAACTACTTCATATTAACTGTTGTCCTTCATGGAAACTCTTTCATGATTAATAAGATAGCTGAATCAAACATACTGAAGCAGTGGTTACCCATTTGTATTCATCTTTTGGAGAGACAAGACAATCTTGTGTTGAGATTTCTTTTGTAATTTCCAATGAAATCTTGCAGGGTAGGTTGTAATGGTTTGGGTACCTTTTATGTCCTTTCCTGGGAATTCGTTCGGAAGAAAATCAAAGATGAGAAAATTGAACACTATTTAACTTAGTATGAGCTGAAGGAGTAGATAGCACGGATTTTCAATTGGTGGTGATGGTGGAGATGAAATGGTCAGTGTGCATGGAAAGCACAGTATAGTCAGGACTAAGAAAATAGAAACAGGGTTATTATTGATGGTTGTTTGCTAAAAAAAAAAAAAAAATAGAAACTACGTGTTGTATTATCCTATGTGACAAGATTGTGTTATTTGTTTTACAGATACTTTAGAAATCTATGAGTAACCCTGCAAATGAATTTTGTAGATTAAGAAACAGGTCCTGGGAAGAATTTGCCCAAAATCCCATAGTAGTTACTGGTAGGAACCTATCTGGAAAGTAGTTGGAATAATGTTTCCCTTACATGAACTAAGAAACTGCTGGAGTGCCTCATTTCTTGGGGAACCAAAGAGGTCAATAAGTTCAATCTTCCTTAGATGTAGTAGCTAATGATTGTCTACAAACTTAAATTCTTTCATTGGCAATGAGAGGGAGGTAGGGATTGGATAGTACTGACAGGGGCATGGTAAGAAAGTAGTATCTGAGGTTAAGATAGAACAAATTTAAATGGATAGGAGTAAGTAGAGGGGAGAAAAATTATATGGCTATAATCACTACGTATCGATGTAAGTAACATTTTATATAAGCCAATTCAGACTTCTTTAAAGTATAAATTGACCTACATCGTGATTTTGAGAATACATTAATAAACTAACCGAAACAGATCACCCCATAAGCTTCATGAACTAACTATCAGCCATGGTCCCCTGTCCTCTCCGTAGCATTTTATAAGGTAAGATGAATTCGTTTACAAGTATTTATTGATCACCTGCTTTGTTGCAAGGCACTTTGCTAAGCTGAAGATATAGACTAGATGAGGGACTTGCCCATATATACAGACAAGGAAAAAGATAACCTTCAGATAATTAGTTATGCAGAGGCTTTACAGTGATGTGAAGAGACTACTTGATTATGTGGACTGGGAAGGACACCTTGAGGAGGTGACGTGTAAGCCAAGATCTTAACAAAAATGAACTAGTCCTACAAATCCAATATAAAAGGAAGAAATTCCAGGTAGAGGGACTAGCTGGTGCAAGGATGGGTACAGGATTGTTCTCCAAACCCCAACCCCTCTTCCCCTGGGGCTTTATCATAGAAGGTTAAGGAGAGCAATATTGGAAGCTGACTTGGAGTGGCGGGAAGGGGCAACATTATTGCCATTTGGCACTTGCATGATGAGGGATATCCATATTTGAGTAAATTGCATCTAGATTGGTTATGAACATTGTGCCAAAAGGTCATGTGAACAGGTTTCATTGATAGGTACCACCAGATGCTGCCATGCAGTATGCTATTGTGCAATTTTTTGTTGCCTCCTATTAAAGCTAATGCACTTACCTTTTTTTTTTTTTTTTTTTTAAGTTACACTGTCAGCCCTGAAGAGCACAACAGGCATCTATTCCTTACAGTACCTAGTCCAGTGTAATATGCAGTAATTAGGCCTCAACTAATGAATCTGTATTTGAGTGAATGGTAAAAAAAACTTGGCTTTTAATCACTGCTACAAACTGTATCGCTAACTTGAACTAGCTATTTCACAAATAATCCTCATAGTTAGTAAAAGGGACCATAAGGTCCAGTTGATCAGTGAAAATTCATTACTCAAAAACAACTCTATTTCCTAAGTAATACCGTATACAATCTAAAATGAGCTTTTACAAGATCTGAGCTCGCTGTCTTCTAAATTTCACATTCTTTGGGAAGTGAAATTATAGAAGTTATTATCATCCACCTATATTTGTTCATAATATTATCTCTACACGAGTGATGTTAAAATGTTCCTTTTTTACACTTGAGAACTTTTAGGGAGAAAAACATTTGTTCATTTCATTAAAAAAATATCTTTTGACTTTTTGAAGTATAAAATTGATGTTAGCAGTTTTTGTGTGTCCAGTCACTAGCAAAGAGATGATTTATCACCTCCTAACTCCCATTCCAGAGCTGCTCATTCCAGCTGGAACCATTCTCCAGGCCACCAGGGTCCCCCGTCTTGGTAATACTTGTGGTTAGACAAGCTCCAAAAGATCACCTTTCCTGTCAAAATGTTTTCTTCTTACTCTGAAATTCCCAGGTCCTTATTGTTTCCACAGTAATCTCTCTGGAATGTTAATCTGTGCTAATGCTTCAGTGAGTTTAGAAAACATCAGGGTCTGTTTTTTATAGCCAAGCCATACAGAGCCCCTCTTTTGTCTCAGGTCTGTTTCCTTAAGCATCTTTTTTCTTGCAGGAAGGCTCCAGGAATTTGGTCTGCCTACCTCTCCTCTTCCCAGAAATCATCCATCTACCTTATTTCCAGGGGATGGTTCATCCATCCTTGCCTTTGACAAACACATTAATTCTTGGATTCCTAATGAAAAGGCCTATGGCAATTGGGAGACTGGTCCTTTTTGTTGACTTTATTTTTTTACATTTAACCTGTCTCTGTAGACTCTTGTCATCCAGTCATGTGTTACAGGAGTTTGAAGAACTAAATTAATACTGGCCTTGGACACGTTTGTATCCTTCTTCCTGGGTACAACAGGCATAGCTAAAGTGTAGCATTAGCTGTAGAAAGGATTGGTAGATGTAGGTGTAGGGAACAAATATAAAGGACTTAAATGTGGATTCTACAATAGCTTTATAAAAAATGTGTCCACAAATCATTTTAGTCTTCTAGATACCTGATTTCTCCACACCAGCTGAGAGAACTATAGACTATTAGGCACTACTAAAGGATTTACTTGTTTGTGACTGCCTTCAGTAGTTAAGACCTATACACAAAGTATGCAAGTATATTCGCCTGGCTTTTCTCCCTAAAGAGCTGCATATAGGCCTGGGTTTAGGAAATACTATTGGCATTGTCTTTTGAGCAAGTCTCAGTACCATTTTTTATGGTTTACATGGGCATTCTAATCTAGTAACAAATTTGTTTTATAGCCCTCTAATTATTTATAACAAATTCAAGAAACAAATCTGCAGCCAGTATCTATGACCGAATTCTTTGGATTTTACTTTAGGAAACACACAAATATGTATGATCTTGGTACTACCAAAGGATCCAATCTTAGAAATAGTTAAAATCTATGACAAAATAGTTGTCAATGTTTCTGATTACTATAAACATCAGTGACATTAATAACCAGTGTTTTATATTGCAAAAAGCAGAATAGCTTTCTATTCATTGAACGAGTGTTAGGGAAATACAAAATAAGTCGAACACTGCTGATGTTGACCATAAGTTACCACTCAACAGTGCCAGATGTAACTAGATTTCTAGTTGAAAAAATGCATACAAAACTACTGAACTCATTGTTAAATTTAGGATAAAACATTCGAATCAAAGTTTAGGATAAAGTCTTCTCAATTATGTAGTTATGAATTCCTCCAATAAGAAAAATAGGACTTAGAAAACCCAATATTGCCTTCCTTCTATAATATTTAGAGTTCCTTAATGAAATTGTTAGCTGTTGTAGCTTTTTTATGGAGTATTGTGTAACATAGGCCACCACTAATAATCTTGGGGAACTTTTCATTGGTAGTGGATTGTGGATATGAAATTTTTATTGTGAACCATCATGGAGGTTACTGAAATATCAAATTTTCATAATATGAACATTCTTTGTAAAAACATTGTGTTTTGGACTAGTAATTAAGAAGATTTTGTCTCCACCTTTGCTATCATCTAACAATTTGTAACACCTAAAAGGAACCAAATGTTAGTGTGTGGGCCCTTGAAGAGGAATACCATTGTAGCATTGTGCTCAGAAAAATGTGGGGAAATGAAGTAAAAGCTTGATTCCCCCCCCCCTTTTTTTTACCTGCCCTTTACCATCAGAGAATTGGTTTGTAGTTTGCACTTTTCTAGAGAGATGAACAATATAGCCCTCTTATCTGCATTGTGTTTGTAATTTGTTATACAGTTGTGTTTAAAACTTTCTTGTATTCCATTTTTGGTAAACAAATTAAGGGACTTGAGCAGGGTCAAAGATCTATCAGTAGGCAATCATTCCTAGATGGAGGTATTAACACCATGTAGAATGCTTTTCTTCTCCATTAGATCATAAATTCCACAGAAACAGGGGACTGTGACCACCCCAATCCTGATGTTTCCTCAGCATACTGTGTAGTAGATTTCAAACATTTGTTCCATAAAGAACTGTTTGATCTCATGAGAAAGCCATTTGCTGCACTAAAATAACTAATACACTTCTCTCTCATATAATCATTAATTTTCAAGGAAAGTAGACATAAAATGAACTAGAATTTATGCTTGTTAATACTTGTTTGTCATGTATTGTCATGCTGCTTATCAATCTGGTAGTCAATTGACTTTCTGGATCTTGGTGAATGAATTTATGTAATTAAGAAATTTGGGTAGATGAATGCAGCTGGAAAATTGCAGGTGTGATTCAGATTCTAAACTGCATCCCAATTCCAAAATCATTTAGTAAGATGGGTCAAAGACCACAAAATTTTCCGGTTACAAGCAGTACACAATGAATATTAGAAAATTTAAAATTTTTAATAAATGTGCTTTGTTCACAAAAAGTGAAAAAATACAACAAACACAAACATACATTTTTCAGGTATGCCACCTCCCACTGTTTGGCAACTATGATATAAACCACTTTTGATCTAGTCATGATCCTGAAGAATCTAACCAAATGATTATTTTTGAAACTCCAAATTCTTTTGGAGACTCCTGTTGTGAGACAGGAGACCCCTTAAAACTTGTATCCAAATGAAATCATTCTTGGGAGTACCAATACAGTATTAGAAGGCTCTGTTAACGTCTCCTCTCATTACATATACAATCTGGCAGCAAGCCGCAGGACTGCTTATATTTTAACACTTAAACGTTAATTGGCTTTGGTGGAAAATGTATTAGTTTAAATTCTGTACCAACCTAATTTGAAGCTGAATTTACAGTAACAAATGATATTTATAAATCCAAACAAATTTATACTAAGTGGGAGTAGGTTTTATAAACAGACTTTTCTTTAAAGTACTACTTAAAATACATCATGCACACTTTGGAGCATAAGCAGAATCAACATCTGTAAACAATCAGAGGAATTTATAGCACCAACATTTTAGCTGTAACACAAAGGCTGACTCCAAGGTCATACTTACACCAGCCTCTCAAAACCACTGTTGTCATTTACTTTCAAAGCACTTTAATGAGATACATTGTTTTCTTTGCCCTTAAGATAGTATTTAGCCAAACCAAAGGAAATGGGCAGTATGGTAAAAGAGGTACTACCAAAACACAGTTTTGTGTTACCTTAACGCTGTTTTTTTTTTTCCTTCTTTTGTGGGAGCTACAAGATGTGACTCATAGTGCTTAATTGGAAAGAAAAGTCAATCCTAATTATTGACTCTTAAGCTATTGAAAGTAAATGAAACATTTCATGTTATTTCTCGCATATTTGAGTAATCGATATTACATTTAGTCAACTGACCTTTGTAGGTTAATTACAATCCTGTAACTTTCATTAATTTAGAATGTGAAATTTAATTTGAAATATTGGGCATATATACGCAATCATTTATATCTTAAAGGGTAAATTTTGTATTTCTAAATAAAGTTTGACATTCAAAGTTAACTACGGCAACTCACAATAAGCACAAAACGTCAGTTTTACCAAAGAAGTGCAGTTTATGAAATTTAGGATCAACTATTGAAAATGCAAGTTTCCTTTAAAAATACACACACACACACACACACACACACACACATACACACAAACATACACACACACAACATTAACCATGAATTCTGAAACTGTGATATTTCAGTGCAAAAACCTCAGTATGAGGTAATTTTAATGTATCAACCACTTGAAAAAAAATCCACACAGTGGCACTCTTAAAAATGATAGTTTACATGACAATTGCTGGCTGACAAGACAATGTGGACTAAATGTTCTCAGCTATTTAAACTAATCTTGTCTTGTTTGGACATAATTTTCTCCTTAATCACTTGCTTCTGATTCAGAAACACAGAAAGTCACTTATTGTGGAAAGGGAAAATTCCCACAGCCAACTAATGGTTTATGTATTCAAAGAAAATTTTCTGCTAGAATTCTGATAGAAATTAGAATACCGAAAGGTCAAAACCATGTTATGAGCTCACTAGCAGAGGGTTAATGTAAAATTTTTCTATGTAATTCCAGACTAGTAGTGCAGCACACCTCCTTAATGGAAAGGTGAGGACCCTAACATGGCTGGTCTAGACAGAACATAAACTCTGACAAGTGCAAACCCTTTCACCAAGGTGTTTCAGGTCAGGATTGAGTATTGTCCCTTGCTTAAATAGAAAATTGTGGAAATGAAACCTAAATTTAAAAAAGAGTGAATTCTCACAGTTAGATACACTTAACACCAAGGCCTAAATCAATATGAAAGATATGAACATTCTACTTTGGCAATGGTGTTTATTGTCTTGTACTAATGGATTTAGAATACTTGGGGGATTAGAAATACTTGGGGGACTAGAAAGATTAGAAATCTTTCCCCAAGTGTCTGCTGCCAAATGAGCAAAAGAGAGAAAAAAAAGATGAATTCTAAAAAGTTGAAGAAATGCTGGTCATCAGACAAAACTGAACAGAAAATGGCTTTCTGTAACAGATAACAATTTAGCTAGAAAAGAGAGTAAGTGCATCACAAAACAACTAAAACAATCTATCTGTGTCACATTTAACTTGTGAGTCATCAAAGTGCAAGCTACAGCTTTCTACGTATCTTTTCTCATTGCAATGGTTTAAAGTCAACACTGAAAAGATTAAAAAAGGGAAAATACATAGCAAGTTACGCTTCATTTTTCACAATAGCACTAAAGAAAAAAAGGTACCTTTCTATGATATCTTAGTGCTAAATGCTAAAGTAACAGTGGTTTCTGCTATGACAGGAGTCACTCTGCATGAAACTTTAAGCTTTCTATATAAGAATAAATTTTAAAATCCAGAAGTAGAAAAAAATAGCAAACTCTGTAAACCTTTGCATTTTTTCTATGCAAACCAGGTTTTAAGTACTGAGTTCGTGTTAGTATTTCTGATTAGTGTAAGCAATTAGTTTAGGAGTCTGGACTGAAAGGGCCTTTTACTTTGATATTAACTTAAAAGTAATATGGGATCTTCTAGCTCATAGAAAGGAATAGAGCTGGCTTGACTTTCTCCAGAATCTGAGTCATATGGAGCATCAGGGAGCTCTGTGAAACCATATGCTAGTTGTTCATCTTCTATATCTGATCGAACGTAGCAGGAAGGGTTAGAATATTCCTCCTCTTCTATACTGTTGAAATCTTGAGGAATATATAACATTCCTGGGTAGTTCCTACTAACCAAGTCACTTGTGGTCTTTAGGGAGATTTTTCTAAATGCCATCAAATGCATATGTGAAAACTTTGAATACTTGAAACGTTTAAAGCCCAGGGACTCGATAGCAATCTTCCAGCTTTTCATCATCATAGCATGACGGTTCTGATGGGAGGAATCAGGTGTGATGATAAGCAATAAACCATTTAACACTAACAGTTCATGGGCTTTCTTGCAGCAAATCCATCGTTGGTAAGGTGATGGAAAATAAGAAAGAAGGAGAGAGAAAACAACCACATGGAAAAGTTCTCCAGGAAGAGAATCAATAGGGTTTTTCAGCTGCTTTAAAAAGGCATCTATAGCATCCTGTGCAAGCTGGAGTGGCTGCTGAAGCTGCAAGTTCAGGAAGTCACATTTATATACACTCTGCAGAAAGGGAAAAAAGGACTCATTAAGAATTTGAAAATTACTTCCATCCTATTACACAGATTTTACACCGAACTATTTCACAGCATTTCTACATAATCCAACCTTTACTTTTGAACCTTTCCCTTCTAAATTATTCCACTTGTACAGACACTGAACCTAAACTTTTACTCACAATAATCTTGAAGAGTAATCAAGCCTGGAGAACTTGTATTCATCATTAAAAAAACTAAATATTTCTGTTGAACAATTTGAAATTTAATTTGCGTAAGAGTTTACAGGAATGATTTATCTAAACTTAATCATATTTACATTCACTTCAACATTTACAGTTATGAAAAACAGGTCAATGTAAAAACTTTAAACAAGAAATACCATGAAATAAAGATGACTCAAGGACATCAAAGAGGATAATAAAAGAAAGGGGCATTATAAATTGGTAAAAGAAGAACACCAAAAATTTTGAAATAATGAAAAATGTCTTTGAAACCATTAGCTATCTTAAAAGTAATTTTAATTATTACACTTATTCTATCAAAAAGTTAATACCTGGTTTAAAACAACACATTAAAATTAACTTCAATGACCATGGGAAACACCACAACTAAGGGAATAAACAGCACTGCATAATTTGCTGAATACTACAACTCCATGAAAATGACCCAGAATAAAAATTTAAAATTAGATAAAAATTAGTTGCCCTTTTCATAGAATAGTTTAGTGCCTTATTCTTGCTAGTAGCTGGACAAGCCGGTCATGTATGTGCACTACAGATTAGGCAAAGTGAGATGTAAAGTTCTATTACACAGAAAAAGATGTATGTTTTTCTTCGATTTGCTATTTACTGAAGTATAACTGATGTACAAACAAGTATTAACTGATGCACAAGCATATTTAAAAGGTACTCATTGATAAGTTTTTGACATTTAAACATTCATGAAACCATTCCACAATTAAGTTAATGAATAGACCTAACACCTCCTGAAAGCTTCCTCATGAGCCTTTATAATCCCTGCCTTGTACCCTTCCTGTTCTTCTTCACCACTAGGCAATCATTCATGTGATTTCTATCACTATAGTTTGTATTTCATAGAATTTTATATAAATGGAATAAGACACCATAATGTATTGTTGATTTGTCTCGCTTCTTTCACCTAGTACGATTTTCTTGAGATTCATCCACTGTTTTACATGTATTGACAGTTCCTTTTTAATTGCTGTAAGGTATGCTACTGCATTAAGAATATATCACAGTTTGTTCACATACTGTTGATGTACATCTGGGCTATTTCTAACTTTTGGCTATTCTAACTTAAGCTGCTACGAATATTCCTGTTTGACTTTCAATGGACATGCTTTCATTTCTCTGGAGTAAGTATCCAGGAAAGGCGTGGCTGGATCATATACTAGTAGGTGTATGTTTAACTTTTAAAGAAACTCCAAAACTGTTTTCAAAAGTAAACAGTTTTTCATTCCCCCCAGGAGTGTATGTGAATTCCAGTTCCTCCAAATACTCACCAACAGCTGGGATAGCTAGCCTTTTACACTTTAAAATCATTGTAACAGAGGTGTGTAGTGGTATACTGTGGTTTTAACTTGCATTTTCTTAATAGGTAGTGATATTTATCTTCTTTACATGTACTTATTTGCCATCTGGATATCTTCTTTGGTCAAGTGTTTATTTAAATCTTTTGCTCACTTAATAATTGGGTTGCTTTACATTAAAAAAAAAACAAACAAACCTGTTTTATTAGTCCTGAGAGTTCTTTATTCTGGACACGAGTTCTTAATCAGATGTAGGACTTGAAAATACTCTCAGGTAAATTCCTAGCAGTGCTATTGTTGGTTCACAGGGTAGATCTATTTTTAATTTTTTGATGAACCTCCACACTGTTTTCCACAGTGACTGCACCAGTCTGCATTCCCACCAACAGTGCAAGAGGGTTCCCGTTTCTCCACATCCTCTCCAGCATCTACAGTCTCCTGACTTGTTCATTTTAGCCACTCTGACTGGTGTGAGGTGATATCTGAGGGTGGTTTTGATTTGTATTTCCCTGATGAGGAGCGATGTTGAGCATCTTCTCATGTGCCTGTTGGCCATCTGGATGTCTTCTTTAGAGAAGTGTCTCTTCGTGTCTTCTGCCCATTTCTTCACTATTTGTTTTTCAGGTGTGGAGTTTGGTGAGCTCTTTATAGATTTTGGATACTAGCCCTTTGTCCGATATGTCATTTGCGAATATCTTTTCCCATTCCATTGGTTGCCTTTTAGTTTTGTTGATTGTTGTATGGAAACCAATTTGACTATAAATTTCATATTTAAAAAAATACTCTCAGATTGTGGCTGTCTTTTATTCTTTTAACAATGTCTTTGAAGAGGAAACATTTTACATTGTGATGAAGACCAATTTATAATTTATTCCTTAATAATGGACTATTTTTGGTGTCATATCTAAGAAATTTTTCCTTACCCAACATTAGGAAGTTTTTTTTTTTCAATGTTTTCTTCTGAAACTTCTATAGCTGTATGTTTCACATTGAAGTACATAATCTGAGTTTATTTTTGTATATGGTGTGAGGTATGGACTAAAGTTTTTTCTTTTGTATATGGATATTCAGTTCTTCCAACCATTTGTTGAAAAGGCTATCTTTTCCATCTGGGTTGAAAATTAGTAGTCCATAAATTTGGTCTTATTTGTGGGCCCTCTCTTATACTTCACTGATACTCTCGACACCAATACTGCAGTGTTTTGATTACTGTACCTTTAAAATTTTGAAGTCAGGTAGTGTTACTCTCAAACACTGTCCTTTTAAAAAGTTGTTTTAGCTATTCTAGGTTCTTTGAATTTCCTCACAAATTTTAGAGTAAGTTTCTCAACTTTTACAAAAAAGCCTGCTAGGATTTTGATCAAGATTGCCCTGAATCTATGAATAGGTATTGAGAAAACTGACGTATTTACAATATTGAGTTCTTCCATGAATAAACATGGTATATTTCTCTACTTAGGTCTTCTTTAATTTCTCTCAATAATGAACAGTTTTTGGGGCGCTTGGGTGCCTCAGTCAGTTAAGCATCCCACTTTGGCTCAGGTCATGATCTCATAGTTCATGAGTTCGAGCCCCAGGGCTGGCTCTGTGCTGACAACTTGGAGCTTGGAGCCTGCTTCAGATTCTGTGTGTCTCTCTCTCTGCCCCTCCCCCAATTGTTTTCTCTTTCAAAATTAAACATTAAAAACATTAAAATAACTTATAGTTTGCAATATATAGGTTTTCTCCCATCTTTTATCAGCTTTATGTGAAATATTTTATATAAATATGTTAAGTATTTCATATTTTTGATGCTATTGTAGATGGTATTATGTTTAATTTCTAATTGATTGTGGCTAGTGTGTGTAGGTGAGTTTGCGTGTGTATACACACAGTTGACTCTTGTATATTGATCTTTTATCTTGCAACTCTGCTAAACTCATTTCTTCTATTGGCTTCTCTCTAGATTCCATAGAATAATATATGTTCAATGTCATGCATGAATAAATACAGTTTTAGTTCTTTCCAATCTTGATGCCTATTACTGCTTTTTTTTTTCTGTCTCTATTGCACTGGGTAGAATTTACAGAGAATGCTATATAGAAGTGGCGAAGGTACATATTCTTTCCTTGTTCTAGTGGGGAAAGCATTTTTGTTTTATTATTAAGTATGATGTTAGCTGTAGGTTTTTCAGACAGCCTTTACCAGGGTGACGGAATTCAGTTGAATTCCTTCTGAGAGTTTTCATAAGGAAAGAATGTTTGGATTTTTATCAAATGTTTTTCCTATGTCTATTGAGATCTTTATTAGTGTGCTAAGGTGAAAAAATAGTTTTTTGAAGTTAAACCAATCTTGCAAACAAAACTTGGTCATGATACGTTACCTGCTTTGAAATATAGTTGCATTCAACATGCTATAACTTTGTATAGAACACTTTGCATGTATGTTCATAAAGAAAGTCTCTGGCCTTTTAGAAGACGTTGGGTAATATACCATCCATTTCAATTTTATGAAAGAGTTTGTGTAGAATTGGTATTTCTTCCTTACTGTTAGTTGATTTTACCAGTGAAGCGATGTAGGCCTGAAATTTTCTTTTTTGGACAAGTTTTTAACTGTCTATTTAAATTTCTTTAATGCATTTAGGGCCGTTCAGGTTATTTATTTCTTCATGAATAAACTTTGGTAGTATATCTTGCAGGGAATTTTTCCGTTTCATTTAAGTTGTGGAATTTATTGGCATAAAATTGTTAACAATATCTCCTTTTTATCCTCTTAATATTGGTAAAATCAGTAATGATATAACTTCTTTTTCTTAGTATGGCTAGTGGTTTATCTATTTTGTGGTTTATCACTTCTCAAAGTGAAACATACTTCTGTGTGGTTTTAGTGGTTTATCACTTCTCAAAGAGCTAGCTTTGGGGCGCCTGGGTGGCGCAGTCGGTTAAGCGTCCGGCTTCAGCCAGGTCACGATCTCGCGGGCCGTGAGTTCGAGCCCCGCATCAGGCTCTGGGCTGATGGCTGGGAGCCTGGAGCCTGTTTCCGATTCTGTGTCTCCCTCTCTCTCTGCCCCTCCCCCGTTCATGCTCTGTCTCTCTCTGTCCCAAAAATAAATAAAAAACGTTGAAAAAAAAAAAAAAGAGCTAGCTTTTCCTTTTATCAATTTTCCAAGGTGTTTATCTCCAAGTTTTCTATCTCCTTGATTTCTGCTCTGATAACTTGGTTTTCTTTCTCATACTTGGAATTTAGTGTGCCCTTTTTGTCTGTTTCTGGTTGGAAATTTGTTGTCATTGCTTTGAAACCTTTGCTATTTTCTAATAAAGGTGTACAGGGCTATAATTTTCCCCTACGTAGTGCTTCAGTGATTTAGTGACATCATACGCATTCTGATCTCTTAAGTTTTTATTTCTCTTCATTCCAAAATATACTCTAATTTCCCTGATGGGTTCTTCTTTGATGCTGTAATTTTTATATCAATTATTGAGACGGGGTATTAATATCTCACTATAATTTTATAAATGTCTGTTTCTCCTTGCTATTTTATCAGTTTTTGGTTTATGTATTTAAGCTGTTTTTAGGTACATGAATGTTTAGGATTATTCTGTACTCTTGATGAGTTGACCTTTTTATTATTCTGAAATAACCTCTTTATTGCTGGTAATAATCTTTGCTCTGTCACTTGCTTTGTCTGATTATAATGTAGCCACATGAACTTTCTTTTTGTTTAGCCTCTCAATCTATTTGTATGTTTATAAGTGCATTTTTTAAAGTTTTATTTATTTTGAGATAGAGCTCAGGGGGAAAGGCAGAGAGAGAGAGAGAGGAAGGGAGAGAATCCCAAACAGGCTCTGTACTGCCAGAGCAGAGCCCAATGCAGGGCTTGAACTCACAAACCATGAGATCATGACCTAAGTGGAAATCAAAAGCTGGAAGCTTAAGCAAATGAGCCACCCACGCACCCCTGAAGTGCATTTCTTACAGACAGAATATATTTGGCCATTGTTTTTGTTTGTTGTTTCATTTTCTTACTCAATTTGACAGTCTCTGCCTTTTATTAGAGTGTTTTTTTTTTTTATCCATTCAGCCAATCTGTCTTTTTACTAGAGAAGTTGGTACATTTACATTTGAAGTAATTATTGATAGGTGTGTGCTTATTTCCATTTTGATAATTATTTTCTGGTTTTCTGTAGTTCTACTCTGTTGGTTTCTTCTCTTGCTCTCTTCCTTTGTGGTTTGATGACTGTCTTAGTGGTATGCTTATTTTCCTTTCTCTTTCTCTTTCGTATATTTAGTATAAATTTTTGTTTTGTGGTTACTATGAGATTACATATAGCAAATCAGATCTCTAAGAGTCTATTTTAAGTTGACAACTTAAGGTTGATCCCATTGTGAAGCTTAACATAATTACTCATCCCCATGTTTTACATTTTCACACCACATTTTGTATCTTTAAATCTTGTGTGCCCTTTAACTATTATAATCACACTTATTTTTTTTTTTTTACCATTTTTGTCTTTTAATCTTCATACTTGATAAGTGACTAAACTATTATGTTTACTATATGTTAACCTTTCCAGTGAGCTTTATTCTTTCATATTTTAAAAATACTAATTAGTGCTCTTTATTTTCAGCTTAAAGAAGTTCTTTTAACATAACTTCAAGGGCCAGGTAAGTGGTGATGAACTCCTTTAGCTTTGTTGGTCTGGAAAACTCCCTTTCTCCTTTTTTTTTTTTTTCCCATTCACACCTAGACATTTACTGTTGATTTTAAATATGCAGTACATACCCAAATGTCCTCAATTATCCCCAAAATGATTTATTTTTTTCATAAGTGGCTCTTTAATCCCCATCACCTATTTTGCCTATCTATCCACCTCCTCTCTGACAACTGTCAGTTCTCTATGGTTAAGAGTCTGTTTCTAGGTTTGTTGCTTTCTCTCTCTTTCTTTTTTTCCTCCTTTGCTCATTTGTTTCTTATTCCACATAAGAGTGAGATCATATGGTACTTGTCTTTCTCTGACTGGTTTATTTTGCATTAGCACTGTCTGTCTCTGACTAGCTCCATGCACACTGTTGCAAGTGGCAAGATTTCATTTTTTATGGCTAATATTCTATTGTATGTATGTATGTGTGTGTGTGTATGTATACACACAAACATACACACACCACTTTGACCATTCACCTATTGATGGACACTTGGGCTGCTTCCACAATTTATTCTGACAGGTGTGAGGTGATAGCTCATTGTAGTTTTGATTTGCATTTGCCTTGTAAGTGATGTTGAGCATCTTTTGATGTGTCTGTTGGTCATCTGTATGTCTTCTTGGAGAAGTGTTTGTTCATACCTTTCGCACATTTTTTGACTGGGTTATTTTTTGGGTGTTGAGTTGTATAAGTTTTATATTTTGAGTACTAACCATTAATGGAATTTGTCTGTTGCAAAATATCTTCTCACATTCAGTAGGTTGTCTTTTAGTTTTGTTGATTGTTTCCTTCACTGTGCAGAAGCTTTATATTTTGATGTAGTCCTAATGGTTTACCTTTGCTTTTGTTTCTCTTGCCTTAGGAGACCAATCTAGAAAAATGTTATTATGGCTGATGTCATAAGAGAAATTACTACTTATAGTCTTTTCTAGGACTTAATTATGGTTTCAGGTATCACATTTTGGTTTTTAATCCATTTCGAGTTTATTTTTGTGTATAACGAGAAAGTTGTCTAGTTTTATTCTTTTGCATGTAATTTTCCAATTTTCCAAATGTTATTTGCTGAAGAGACTTTTTTTCCCATTGGATATTCATTCCTTCTTTGTCAAAGAATAATTGACATAATTGTGGGTTTATTTCTAGTTTTTCTATTGTATTCTGTTGATCTGAGTGTCTATGTTTATATGCCAGTACATCACTGTTTGGATTACTACAGCTTTCGACTATAACCTGAAGCTGGAATTGTGATACTTCCAGTTTTATTTTTATTTTTCAAGACTGCTTTAGCTATTCAGGTCTTTTGTGGTTCTGTACAATTTTAGGGGTCTTTGTTCTAGTTCCATGAAAAAATGCTGTTGGTATTTTGACAGGGATTATGTTAAATGTGTAGATTGCTCTTGGTAGTATAGATGTTTAAACAATATTTGCTCTCCCAACGTATGTGTCGTCTCCAATTTTTTTCATCAGTGTTGTAATAGTTTCTCCACTTCTGAATGGTAACTTTGCCAGGTAAAGTCCTTGGGTGGCAATATTTTTTCTTTCAGTCCCGTGAATATAAAATGCTACACCCATCTGGCCTGCAAAGTTCCTGCTGGAAAATCTGCTTATAGACTTGACTTAAGGGAGTTCATTTGTATGTAGTAAGTTGTTTTTCTCTTGTTGCTTTTAATATTATCTCCTTTTTTCATTCTTTTTCTTTATGCTGCTCTGAATGTGTGAGTTCCACTGCCTTGTCTTCAAGTTGATTGATGCTTCTGCTACTTCTAGTCTCATGTTGAATGCCTCTGGTGTATTTTTTAATTCAGTATTTATATTCTAAAGCTCTGTGACTTCTACTTGGTACCTTCTAATATTTTCCGTCTCTTTGTTGAAGTTCTCACTGTGTTAATTCATTCTTCTCCCCAGTTTGGTGAGCATCTTCATGACCATTACTTTACCTGACAATGAATCCAAATTACTTATCTCCATTTCATTAATTTTTTCCTCCTGTACTTGTAACTTGTTTTTTTTCCATTTGGAATGTATTCCTCTCTTTGTTCATTTTACTTGACTCTGTTGGTTTCTATATAGCAGATGACACGATAGCCTCTTGAAGCCAGTCTTGAAGGGGTGGTCTTGTTAGGAGATGAAACTTGTTATTCAACCCTGCCTCAGATCTTGGTTGTCTTTCAAACCTTTATGCTTGTCCAAGCAGCCTATTACATTTTTAATAGCTCCCAGTAGTTGAGGATGTGTTAAGACCTGTCAGTGTCTTGGTGGGGGATGATCTCAGCACCTAGATTCAGGCTGACTAGAAGCCAGACCTTCAGGCATCAGGTTTTAAAAATATGCAAATATATACAGTCCTGTGGGACCACAAATGTAAGCCCCCTCTGGCCTTGAGAACCAGGCAATCTGGAGGCATCCCCTGGGTGGCAAAGAGATCAGGGCTCCAGATGAGTGTGTAAGGTCTTTTCTGGGTGACAGTAGTGAGGTGGAGCAAGGCAGAGGGGGAATACAAGATGGCATCCTCAGCCTATGTTTCTTGAGAGCAGGTCTGTTTGACATTAAATGTGTGCCAAACCTGAAATAGGTCTCCAGGCTAAAGCCCCAGAAGAAGCAAAGAGGTCTCCTTCACAGAAATATTGGGGAATGTGCTTCAGTCTGCTGTCTGTGCAGTGCTCTCGGGGTGGGAGCCTGCTAACCTGCCAAGAACAATCTCTCCAACTGCCAGGGTCTCATGGGACCCAAGAATGCAAGTCCTTTACCCCCATCCCAGAGCCAGGTGATCAAGGGGTGTTCCCCAGGAGGCAGCTGCAAAAACTGGCACAACAGATGTGTGTATAGCTCCCCTCCAGGAGACCATGGCACTTAGCACAGCAGAGACTGAGCTCAAAGACAGTGCCCACCCTCAGAAATCTCTGGAAAGGATTATAGTCAGCCCCATCTTGTGTTTAATTAGAAGTCTGCCACTCAGGCTGCAGTCGTGGTGATTAGCTAATAATCTTCCTTCACAGTAAGACTGAGCTCCTGGGTCTGATGCCTCTTGCTGTGCCCTAGGGGTGACAGCTGTTTAGGAACTTTCCTCATTGATAACAGTTCTGTGGGACCCATGAGTGTTAGGTTTCACTGGCCACCAGAGCCAGGTGATACAGAGATTTACTCTGACAGTAGTCACAAAAACTGAGGTGCCAGACAGGGAGTATGAGCTCCTTTCTGGGTGATATGGACTATACTATTACATTGCCATGGTACAAGGAACACATGATCCCTTAGCCTACAGAGCCAAGAGGAGATCAAGAGGGCAGAGTATGATAGTATCTATCTCTAGAAGTTACATTTGGTATTTAAAGTATGTTCTGTGTCTCTAAACTTTTTGTACATATAGGATACAGTCATACTGAGTCTATTTTAATGTCCTTGTTTCCTAATTTTAACATCTCTGTCAGTTCAGGGTTGGTCTCTGTTGATTTATCTCCTCGCCATGGGTCCTATGGCTGCCTATTTCTTTATTGGATGTCCAACATGGTGGATTTTTCCCTTTCTGGGTGCTGGATGGCATTGTACTGCTATAAATATTCTTGAGCTTTGTTCTGGGATGCAGTTAAATTACCTGGAAACACTTTGATCCTTTGGGGTCTTCTATGATTTGTTAGGTGGGACTAGACCATTATTCAGTCTAAAGCTAATTATTTCCCGGTACTCAGGCAAGACTCTTCTTTGTACTCTACCCAATGCACTGTGATTTTTTAGGTTTCCAGTGTGGCTGATGGAAACAGGTACTATTTCCACCCTATGTGAGTGCCAGGCACTAAAACCTCTACCCTTTTCGAGTGGTACTTAACGTCTCTTGTAGTTTTCTCATTCATGTCATATACTGATCAGTACTCAGCTGAGAACTCAAGGAGGACTCTTGGCCCTCCAGGTCTCTGGAGTTTTCCCTCTGAGCAGCTCTCATATAATTGGTACTCTTTCCTATGAACCCTAGCTGCCTTATTCTCCCCAGGACTCTCAGCTCTGTCTCCACAACTCAGGGAAACATTTGGGCCCTGCTTGGGATTCCTTCTCTGGGTCATGTCCTAGAAACTCTAAAGGCCAAATGATGGTACAATAGTAGGGCTCAAATCATTTATTTTTGTCTCTCACTGATCATTGTCCTTTATTACCTGGTATCAAATGACTTGTAAATTATTGTGCGTATTTTGTCCACTTTGTGTTGTTTGAGGTAGGTTACTCCATCTTGACTGGAAGTAAAAGGCCCTTCATCTTAAAATTAGTTATAGCATTCTGGACCTGTGGAAGCCTGATGCTACTACTGAACTTCTGTATAGTTAGTTCTTTTGCCTACCCCAGTGACTATACAGTTGAAAGTTTATAGCCCTATCTATAAACAAATTTAGTATTTAAGCCCAAGGTTTAGAGCAAATGGGTCCCTAAAGGACATCTCTAATGTGTGTCTTGAGGAAAGAAGAAAATCCATGTACAAAGCCCAATATATTTTAACAGTATAGCTCCTGAAGGCACAGGAATTCTCTGCAGTGATAAGCTAAGAACAGCTGTTTTACCATAAAGCAAACATTTGTCCACCTTTCAGAAGTAGAGATAATGGTAAGTTTTATTAGCATTTCTTCATTAAAAATTCAAGAAAAAATTCAAATGAAAGTTGAATCTCCATGCAGGAACTTTTCAATAATAATGGCAACCATCTAGCACTCACTTAGGTAACAGGCACTGTGCTAGGTGTTTTAAATACTTCTTCTCAAGTACATATTACAATGGTGCTATGAAATGTGCTCCATCACTAACTCCACCATACAGATGAGGAAACAGGCTCAGAGATGGAACCCCAGGTGGAACATAAGATTCCATTATTTTGTTCAAGAAGTATTTAATGAGTACTTCATGTACCAGGCATTCCTAGGTGCTAGGCATATAGCAGACTGAAAACCAATCCCTAACCCAGTTTACACTGTAACACATACTCTCTTTAAAACATTAAAAATGCAATTTGTGGGGCACATGGGTGGCTCCGTTGGTTAAGCTTCCGAGTTTGGCTCAGGGCATGATCTTATGGTCTGTGAGTTTGAGCCCCAGGTCGGGCGCTGTGTTGATAGCTCAGAGCTTGGAGCCTATTTCAGATTCTGTGTGTCTCTCTCTGCCCCTCCCTAGCTCTGTCAAAAATAAACATTAAGACTTTTTTTTTTAAATTCAATTTGTCAATTTTTGGTATGTAATGCTTTATCAAAAGTAAAATGGCAAACAACTTATGTCATGAAGAAAAAAAAATCTATTTTAAAACAATTTTACTAGTTTCATCTATGTACAAATAGCTGCGATTTAATAAAGTTTTGATGGTCTCCAAAGTCCTTGCTCTGGACATTATTCCATAATGGCTCCATATCACAGTACACTTCAAAAAAGGATAAATACAAAAAGCCCAAACCTTATAGCTACCTGGAAATCTTTGCAATTTACTAGTCTCTTGATTACAAAAATAGACAACCAGGAAACAAAATAAAAGCCAGTATTATTTTAACCAGTACCATATTTGTCAACTAAATGCTCAAAAATTTTCATGGAATACGAATTTGCTTTTGACTAAAAATTTATCAACTTGTGCATAGGAAACATACTTGCTATTTCACTAAGGACATTGCTTTTTTCTCGGTAAGTATATGCGTAAGATCTTCAAGTCTCAAAACAAAATAGAAGTATGCATACCTCTACAGCAGGTACAATATCTATGCCAACAGTTAGAAATTCTTCAAACTTCAGAAATGGGTTAAAGCAGCTGCCAACATCAAGTAATCTGATCTTTCCTGAGGTCTGTAGCAACCTAAAAATAGATTATTTTCAGTTTGCCTTTTATAGGATAAAACCAAATATAAGAAAAAAATTCAAACATTTGAGAAAAAGATAAGGTAAATCATTGACTAAGTTTTGGTCTCAAGATCCTTTTACACATTTAAACATAACTGAGGACCTACAGACCTTTCGTACATGTGGGATGTAGGTACCAATAATACCATATGAAAACTGAATAGTGAAAAAACAGTTCATTTATTTAACATAAGCAATAGGATTTTGAAAATGTATATTATACTCCTTAAATGAAAAATCTGGATTAGAAAGATAATAAAAAATGAAGAGATGTTTCACATTTTTTCAAGTCTCTTTAATGCCTGGCATAATAGAAGACAGATGAATTCTCATATGGGCTTTTGTGTTCAGGCTGTTGTAACATCACACACCCTATAGTTTGGAAAACCCTACTTTATACTCATGAGAGAAAGAATAAATAAAGTTAGTATTATTGTAAAAATAATTTTTCACCCACAGAAATCCTCAAGTGTCTAAAATCCCGAGACCACTCTTTGAAAATTGTCCTTACAGATAAAGAATGCCTTCACAAATCAAATCTCATTAGTCAATAATAATATCCTTGGACTTCAGTTTAATTTGTCTCTGTAAATTACAAGAGATCAAAGAGGAAATCACAAATCATATTTTTTGAAGGAAAAATTTTAATTGTGTGCTCATGCCCAAAAAATGGTAGAAAAAGAAGGTAAACGAAATCAGAAATAACTATGATACTCATTGAAGGCAACCAACTTTATAACAATCTATGTAGCAGCAATTAAGAATAAAGAAGACAGTGGATTTTTTATTGGACCCAAGCCCACACTCCTAGTGTTCAGACAGTAAAGCAATAATAAAATTAAGCGGGAGACAATATGCCATTTCCAGTGATAATACAATTTCCTTAACAAGATTTATGAGAACATACTGGAAAAATAAAGAAAATATAGGAGAATAATTGGGTAAAAATAGAATCTTGGTTTGAAATGTAAGGGTAGAGAAAACCTGTACAGGTTCTCTTCCTGACATTTGGCTACCATTTTCCTTTGGATCCACTGGGAGACATTAAACTATTGACGGAAGGTTAAGCTGAAAAAGGTACTAGAAGTCAAAGTAACAAGGTCGACTTTTTTTTTTTTTCCAGAAAAGGAATGCAAGAACTAGGGATTACATTTTTTTACCAAGAGCTTCATGTCCTAACATTTTATAGAAATGACCATACTCACCATTTCACAGAGTACATGGCAGTGTATAGCAACATAAAAACAATATGAACTAATTAAAATATTTTTGTCAATAAATTTTAAAAACTCATGTGAAGAAGAGCTATAAGGGTCTAAGGTTATAATAGGAAGTTAACTGAAGAGGCCCTTCATTTTCTGTATCTGTAGAAAAACTCAATACTTCTGACAATGACCTCCAGATGAATGTTAGTTCTTGAAAGGAATAGCTAGCAACTCCACCAGTTAAAAGAGCTGCTCATAGGGCTCAAGAGGTAATTTCATGTACTACAGCCACTCAGGAAACAAATTAGTATGTAGATTGGGTGATGCATAGAACACAAAAAATGTGTAAAGTTGAGAATTCAGTTTGGTAATACTTGAAATAGTGCAATACATTAGGTTTAAGGAAGTAAGGCCAGTAAACTCCTGTGGCACAGGTTCCAAGCTGCTAAACAGAGCAAAAGATCCAGTAGATAGTGGCCACAGAAATACCTGGTATTTAGCTGACGTTTGTTGCTAAACTGATAAAAACTTGAATACCCAAATCATAACAAGTTAGAATAAATGAAAATCTAGAACAATAGTAACATTATATATACAGTATTAGATAACCCTAGCCTCAAGATTATAGGGACTAAGAACAAGAGTTCTGGAATCAGAGAGATTAAGATCAAAACCAGATTCTGCCCTTGACATGTGTAATATGGGGACACACTAATGGGGTACCCACACTAATGAGTTATTTCCAAGATTAAATGAGATCACACATTTGTAATACTTGACCAATATTTGCCACATGGCAAGTGCTCAAAAAGTGGTAAATATTGTTAGCTGTTAATGCCACAGATGGAATTTTTTGTGGCTCATCCACTAGTGATCTTCCTGAACATAGTAAAAGTAGAATTTTCCTCATATTAAATTATATAATAGTTGGTTCTGGTAAACTGGATAGCAAAACATTTCTGATAGTCTCTTAAAAAGTGCTTCTTGTAAATTAAATTTTCTATCTGGATGGAGTATTCTAAATCATTCAAGTTAATTCAACATTATGATAACAACCACCAATAGCAGTACCATGGACTTATTAATTATCAGTACGCTCTAAGTTCATTTCAAATTCTTTGGTTTAGCTCCTTAATTTTTTATTTGCATCAAGCATATTTACAGTTTAAATAATCACAAAGTCAACATCCAAGTAATTACCATCCAGGTCAAGAAATAAAACATTGCCTACACCCTGGAAGCATGACACTCCCTGATGACATCCCTCAGCCCTTCATGTAATGGTAGCCACTATGTTGATTTTCATGGTAATCATACTCTTCATTCATTTTCTTTTACAGTCTTAACCTATGGCCACATGCCTAAATAATATAGTTTTGTACTACACATTTGCTTATGTGACATTCTTCTTTCTTGCATAAATGTTTTTAAAAGTTTCATGCTTCATTGCTGGTTACATAAAGGAGGTCCATACTGTGACATGTGGTAATTAAAATGTTAGAGGTTAAAGACTGAGAAAAGAAGCAAGAGAGAAACAAAAAGTTATATATAATGAAAACCCCATAAGGCAATCCTTATATTCAAAGAACTGAAAGGAAAAAACCTGCAATGAAGAATACTCTTTCCAGCATGATTATCATTCAAAATTGAAGGAGAAAGAAAGTCTCCCAAACAAAAGTTAAAGGAGTTTATCACCACTAAACTAGCCTTATAAGAAATGTTAAAGGGAATACTTTAAATGGAAAAGAAGAGGTCATAAGACGAAAATTATCAATAAAAATATGTAAAATATGGCAACATATATATAAAATGTGGTGGGGGGTAGTAAAAAGTTCTTTTAAAATGTGTTCTAACTTAAGTGACCATTAACTTAAGACTGTTAAACACTTAGGATGCTTTATATGAACCTTACGGTAACCACAAACCCAAAATCTATGATAGTTACACAAAAAATAAAGGGAAAAAAATCAAGAATACTACAGAAAGTCTTCAGTCACAAATAGACCAAGAGAAGAAGAAGGGAACAGAGAGAACTAGAAATACCAGGAAAAAATTAACTAAATGACAATAAGGAGACACCTATCAATAATAATTACTTTAAATGTAAATGGTCTAAATGCATCAACTGAAAGATAAAGGATGGTGGAATGGAGAAAAAACAAGATGTATCTATACGCTGCCCTCAGGAGACTCACTTTAGATTTACACACAGACTGAAAGTGAAAGGATGAGAAGAGAAATTCCATGCAAATGGAAGCAAGGTGGGGGGGGGAGGGGAAGGCCATGGTACCAATACTTGTATTAGACAAAGTAGACCTTAAAACAGAGACTAACAAAACACAAAGGTACTATCTAATGATAAAGGGGTCAATCCAACAACTGGATGTAGCAATTGTAATTATCTATGCTCTCAACATTGGAGGACCTAAAGACATAAAGCAAATATGAAGATATAAATGGAAAAACTGAGAATAATATAGTAACAATAGGACTTTAACACCCTACCTACACCAATGGATACATCAAACAGGCAGAAAATCAACAAAAAAAAACCTCTGTGAGTAACACATGAGACCAAATGAACTTAACAGATAAACACAGACCACTTCATCTAAAAACAACAGAATAATCATTCTTTTCAAGTATACAGGAAACATTCTCCAGGACAGATCATGTGTTGGGCCATAATGCAAGTCTCAATAAATTTAACATTGAAATCATATCATGCATCTTTTGTGACCACAAAGGTATGAAACTAGAAATCAATCACAAGAAAAAAACTGGAAAAAAAAAAAACCCAAGTGGAGATTAAACAACATGCTACTAAACAGCCAATGAGTTGATAAAGAAATCAAAGGTATATGGAGCAAAATGAAAACAAGAATACAATGGTTCATAATCTGGATACAGGGAAAGCAGTTCTAAAAGGACATTTAGAGTGACACAGGTATACCACAAGAAACAATCTAACCTTTTACCTAAAGAAACTAGAAAAAGAACAAAGGCCAAGGTTAGTAAAAGGAAGGAAATAATAAAGATTGGAGCAGAAATAGATTAAAGAGACCCAACGAAAGAAAACGTCAATAAAACCAAGAGGTGATTCTTTGAAAAGATAAATGAAGTTGATAAACCTTCAGACAGACTTACCAGGAAAAAGAGGATTCAAATAAATCAGAAATGAAAGAGAAACAAAAGACAATATTAGGAAAATTATATGTCAAAAACTGGACAACTTACAAAAAAAATGGATAAATTCCTAGAAATACACAATCTTCCAAAGTTGAATCAGCAAGACATAGAAAATCTGAATACATTGATTGCTAGTAACAAAATTCAGTCAGCAATAAAAAAAAAACCTCCCAATAAACAAAAGTCAAGGACTATGTGGATTCACAAGTGAAGTAAGTCTACCATTATTTGAAGAAAAATTAGTATCTATTCCTCTTCAAGTAGTCCAAAAACCTGATGAGGAAGAAAGATTCCCAAATTCATTCTACAAGGCCAGAATTACCAAAGACACTACAAAAACAGAAAACTATAGGCCAACATTCTTGATAAACAGCTGCAAATATCCTTAACAGAATATTAGCAAATCTTTGCATTGAACAATCCATTAAAAGGATCATTCACCATGATCAAGTGGGAAGTACTCCAGGGATGCAAGGATGCTCCAATGTCAGCAAATCAACATGATACAGAGCATCAACAAAAAGGATAAAAATCTTATCTCAATAGATGCAGAAAAAGCATCTGACAAAATTCAACATCTGTTAGTGATAAAAACTCTCAAAAAAGTCAGTTTAGAGGGAAAAACCTCAACATAATAAAGGTCACATATGAAAAACCCAGAGCTAACATCATATTCATTGGTAGAAAAAATGAAAGCCTTTCCTCTAAGATCAAGAAGGAGACAAGGATGTCCACTCTCACCACTTTTATTCAACATGGTACTGGAAGTCCCAGCCACGGCAATCACACAGGGAAAAGAAATAAAAAGCATCCAAATTGGTAAGGAAGAAGCAAAATTCTCATTATTTGCAGATGACATGACAGTATAAATAAAAAACCCTGAATACTATACCAAAGAACTACTAGAATAAATGAATTCAGTAAAGTTTCAGGATACAAAATTAATACACAGAAATTGGTTATGTTTCTTACACTATTAATAAAATAGTAGAAAAACTATCCCATTTACCATCACAACAAAAACTATAAAATACCTAGAAATAAACTTAACCAAGTAGGGGAAAGACCTGTCCTCTGAAAACTATAAAACAATGATGAAAGAAACTGAAGATAAAACAGATCAATGGAAAGATACTCCATAACCATGGAAGAATACTGCTAAAACATCCATACTACCCAAAGCAATACCAAATTCAGTGCAACCCCTATCAAAATACTAAAAGCATTTTTCAAACTAGAACAAAAAATACTAAATTTGTATGGAACCACAAAAGACCCTGAATCACCAAAACAATCTTGACAAGGAAGAAAAAGCTGAAGGTATCATAATCCCAGATTTCAAGATATACTACAAAGCTGTAGTAATCAAACAGTATGCTACTGGCACAAAATCAGACAATAGATCAATGTAAGAAAAAAGAGTTCAGAAATCAACTCAACCCGAGCTTAAATGGTCAATTAATCTACAACAAAGCAAAAAATATGCAATGGAAAAAGACCATCTCATTAAGAAATGTTTGGAAAACTAGACAGCTACATGCAAAAGAATAGAACTGGACAACTTTCTTACACCATACACAAAAATAAACTCAAAATTAATTAAAGACTAAAATGTGAGACATGAAACCATAAAACTCTCCAAAGGAAACCTGGGCAGTAAACTCTTTAACATTGGTCCAAGCAATATTTTTGGAGATACATCTCCTCAAGCATACAACTCAACACCAAAAAACAAATAATCCAATTAAAAAACGGGCAGAGGATCTGAAGAGACATTTTTCCAAAGAAGACATACAGATGACCAAAAGACATCTGGAAGATGCTCAACATCACTAATTAGAGAAATGCAAATCAAAACCACAGTGAGCTATTATTAACACCTGTCAAAATGGCTAGAATCAAAAAAACAAGAAATAACAAGTGTTGGCAAGGATGTGGAGAAAAAAGGAACCCTTGTGCACTGCTGGTGGGAATGCAGACTGGTGTAGCCTTGTGGAAAACAGTAAGGAAATTCCTCAAAAAATTAAAAATAGAGCTACCATATGATCCAGTAGTTCCACTGCTGAATATTTACCCAAATATGAAAATAATTTTTTGAAAAGAAAAATGCACCCCTGTGTTTATTGCAGCATTATGTACAGTAGCCAAAATACGGAAGCAACCCGTTTTCCGTTTCCATTGGTAGATAAATGGATAAAGATGTGGCGTGTACACATACATACACACACACACCACACACACACACACACACACACACACACACACACACACACAGGAATATTACTCAGCCATAAAAAAGATTGAAACCTTGCCATTTGTGACACTATGCAAGGACCCAGAGGGTATTAAGCTAAGTGAAGTAAGCCAGACAGAGAAGGATGAATTCCACATGATTTCACTTATATGTGGAATCTAAAAAGCAAATGAATAAACAAAAACAGAAATGGACCCATAAATACAGAGAGCAAACTGATGGTTGCCAGAGAAGGCAGGGGGAATGGGTAAAATGAGTGAAATGGCAGTGGGGATACAGAGGCTTCCAGTTATGGAATGTAAGTCACAGGGATAAGAAGCTATAGCATGGGGAATACAGTCAATGGTATTGTGATAGCATTGCATGGTGACAGGTGGTAGGCATATTTGCGATCATAGCATAAGGTATAAAGTTGTCAAATCACTATGCTATACACCTGAAACTAAAGTAACACTGTGTGTCAGGTATATTTAAAAAAAAATGAATATACTCTAAAATTTCCAACATTTTAAAAAATTTATTTTATTTTTTTTATTTCACACAGAGAGCCCGAGAGTGGGGGAGAAGGAGAGAGGGAGAGAGACAGAGAGACAGAGAGAGATAGAGACAGAGAGAGACAGAGAGAGGGAGAGAGAGAATCTTTTTTTTTTTTTTTTAAGTTTATTCTCAAGTTAGTTAACATACAGTGTAGTCTTGGCTTCAGGAGTAGAATCCAGTGATTCATCACTTACATGTAACACCCAGGGCTCATCCCAAAAAGTGTCCTCCTTAATGCTTATCACCCATTTTCCCCACCCCCCCATTCCCATCAACCCTCAGTTTATTCTTTGTATTTAACAGTCTCTTATTGCCTCCAGAGAGAGAGAGAAAGAGAGAGACAGAGGGAGAGAAAGGGAGAATATCTTAAAGCAGGCTCGACACTCAGTGCAGAGTCTGAGGCAGGGCTCAATCCCATGACCCTGGGATCATGATCCAAGCAGAAATTGAGTCAGACACTCAACCCACTGAGCCACCCAGGCACCCCTCAACATTTGTTTTTAAAGTTTATTTTGAGAGTGTGCAGGTATGCACGAGCAGGGGAGGGACAGAGAGAGAGAGGGAGAGACAGAATCCCAAGCAGGCTCGGAACTGACACTTGGCTCAATCCCATAAACTGCGAGATCATGGGCTGAGCCACTCAGGCTCCCCTACTTAGTTTTTACTCTGAACTGTTTATTTTTCTTATATTACATATGAAGATTTTTGAGCAAAGGTATTTATTTTTGCTTCTGTCCAGCAACCAGGTGTACCACCAGTGTAGGGCCACTTTCAATTAAATAAATTTAGGGTCTGAAGATTTTTGGATTACCCTAGGGATGTAAATTTGGACTATGAGTATGCTTTGGAGGGATGTCCTGTAGTTTCAACTTGCTGGGGCCTGTCACACTCTGGGCGAATGGGGTAGATTTACTCTGGATCACCCTTAAACTGAGAAATCAGCTTTTTGGAGCTTCAACTGTATCATTGGAGCATGAAAACCAAAGTTTAAGTTTGCCAGTTTGGACAAACACTCTCAGGACAAAGGCAACGTTGAGCTCTGATAACTTCTGGGTTCCTGTCAGAATTAGCATTTTGGCTTTATCAGTTCTTTGACATTTTTAAGATTTACCCAACATGTAATAAAAAAATGTTTTCAAGGTTGAGAGATTAATTACAATATCCAGGTAGCCATACTCTATAACTTTTAAAGTAGAATATACGAACAGATAAAATTAGTATAAGTGGTTGGCATAAAATCAGCTTGTGAGAGCCAACAGTTATAAAAGATATTTCAATGAACACAAGTAGTATTTTATTATTATTAATGGATATGACAGTACTATAATATGTGAAACCATCAGGTGTGCTAAGGGCAAAAGTAGGCTCTGAATAATCTATTAAATGACTGAAGTTTCTTCACCAAAAAAGGCTAGACAGCCAACCTTAAGTGATCTTAACTGACAGACTTTACTTACTTATATGTTAGTATGTACAATACATATAATATGGGAACTTCAGAATCAATTGTTCCTTAAATAATTAAAATATATTAAATAAAAAAACTACACTATTGTGCTAGCTGTAATAACACAAGTTATAAGAACTCCCTGGAAATGCATGCTTATTGTTACTAAATAATGTTTTCAAATAAATATTAACTTCTCTACAAAAAAATATTTATGAATTTAACATTATTTATGTTGAATTTCAGTGACTATTCAAATAATCCAATTATTGAATGAATATGAGTTTTGAAAGGAAGAATCTAACCTCACACAACCCTGTGTAGTTTCTTTCTCTAAGTCAGAGATTCTAAAATACTTTCTGGATCATAAATCCCTTTAGCAATCTGGTGAAGTATATGGATACCTTTTCAAAATAATGCTTTAAATAAATAAAGTAAACTGAAATACAAAGGAATACAATAAAATTACACACTGAAACATGTTTATCAAAATACTTAAAAGACTGATATAGTAACATGTTTCTTAAGTAAAATTAAATAATGAGGATGTAGCAGTGAATCTAATAACTATGGTAACTTTAAAGTAATGAGAATCAATATTCTGAGGTATATATGGTAACTGTAACACCCAAATCTTTAATTTTTATGAGTGAAAATGTCATATGGGTTTAGCTGCCCGTATTAATAGAAGAAAACTACTAAATTTTAATTATAAGTGACTGAAAATAAAGACGAATTTTTTTCTCATTCAAGTCCAATTATCCTTCTGAATTCTACTTAGGGACTAAATAAACCCACCTAAGGGTTAAGTGTGAAATAAACTAGGCCTGGAAAGGTTCATTTCATTTATCAGATGACACACTGAAAGAAAATTATTTTGAAGAAGTGGAGTACTTCCTTTCTAGAAAATGCATGGTGATTATGAGCTAAATTTGTAACTCCCATCTAACAAGTATACAGAAATTCTCAGTAGGTTAACCTCGCCTACACTTCCACATTATTCCTTATTCATTTGATTTACCTCAATCATTCTTTCATATTTTAAAAACTATCTGTTGTACATTTTTGTAAGGCACTATCCTTTTTGGATTATGGGCATTCTAGAAATGTTCTGCAAACACAATAGTTAAAACACCAAAAACAGATAAATGACAGATTTGCAGTTTTCTCTTAAATCACTAATTAAAATTTTACCACAAGAGAAACAGACAATTCTTCCATGTTAATAGTATGTATAGCTACCCCTGTTCTAAGAATTACCCTTAATAAATTCTTATGGGATCACTAATCACACGGTCCAAAATAAATCAATCTTTTAAGCACTACTTTTACATCAGGTAATTTTTATTGATAAAGACTAAATACTGATATCCCTATTTCTGATACCACTATATCTGAAGCACCAATACTTCCAAATTCAACAACAAGCATTATTACTAGGTTGGCAAATTTTCATAGTATAAATTTATTTGGAGGAAAGCCCCTTTTATTTCCAAGTTAAGTGGTGGTTAATGTGGTGGTTAAATATCTAGAATTTGAAAAATTGGCCTAACCAAAGAAAGAATAAGTCACTTAACAAAAGAAATACTTAAACAGTATAACAAGATAACAAGATTTTATTTTATTTTTTTCTGTATTTACCAATGGAATTACTCTCCCTCACTGAAGCTGAAGGATCTGGAAATTCCAGTATCTTAGCATCCAAACTATACTTCAGGCTACCTTTTACTCACAGAATATACAGAACAATTTTGCCAGATGATTATGTTCTAATTTTTGATGTGAAAATATGGGGATTGTCACCTAAAACCTCAAGTTTTAAAATCAGACAGAATAAATTTTGGAATGCAATTTAAAAAAGTTTATATTAAACAGCCGTAATCATAAATACATTGTGAAGACCATTTAATATTAATTTAAAAATTTAAAATTACTTAAGAGATTGCAAAACTTTCACACACACACAAAAAGCCAAGGACCTTTGGTTTCATTTAAAAAACAGCTTTAAATGTTTACACATCTATAATATGACAAACTTTTAATAAATACCTATTGTACCAGTGTGCCTCTGGTTAAGAACATGAGATAACAAGTTGAGTAAGAGCCAAGGAATTCAGTGCAATGAAGAAGACACATGCCAATATATAGCAAAATATAATGCAACAAATGCATTCTAGAGGAGTGTACAAATGTTATAAAAGTAAAAGAACACTGGTGAAAAAGAAGGGGAAACCCTGCTGGGACCTGCAGGATCAACAGACTTTTCTCAGGAGAAAATGGGGAGAGAGCAGAGAATAAGTAAAAGGATGGGTGACTGTCATCCTACTCAGAAAGTATGGCAAATACAAAGGTTTTTTGTTTTTGTTTTTGTTTTTTTTTTTGAGAGAGAGCGTGCACAAGCAGTGGAGGGGCAGAGAGAGAGGGGGGAACACAGAATCTGAAGCAGGCTCCAGACTCTGAGCGACCAGTGCAGAGTCTGACATGGAGCTTGAACCCACCAACTGTGAGATCATGACCTGAGCCAAAGGCAGACACTTGACTGAGCCACCCAGGCACCCCTGGTATGTTTCTAAGTAAGTACAGATTTTCCACAGAATCTCAAATTCAAAGTGCCTGTAGAAATGTCTTCTGATTTCACTGTATTTAGTTCTCTTTTTAAGTCCACAGTGTTAACTTTTGTTTCTTATGCTTTTAACACTGTTTTAAAACTCACTTTGGTTTTTAAAAATAAGCAAACAAAAAAGATAAGCCTCTTATCACATTTCATAGAAAAAGATAAGAAATATCTGAAATGGCTCTTTCCTAGATTTATCCAAGACTTAAAAATTAAATACCACTCCATGAATAAGCACATATATGTATATGGCAGTATTTTTCAAACTGATATATGTTTTAATATAGCAATCACTGTATTGTTTACCCAAACAGAGAAGTTACTAATAACAGCACATTCCATATTGTGTTGTATAAAAATTACATGAATTAACTACACATCATAGATGAAGACAAAGAGTAAAAGAGGTAACAGTATCACTAGAGGAACAAATGGTAGACTAGAGGAAACACAAGAAGGAATCAGCAACTTGGAGAAAAGAGTCATGGAAAACAAGCTGAAAAGGACAGAGAAAAAAAATAATAAAAAAAGGAGAAAGACTCAGGGAACTAAGCAACACCATCAAACATAATAACATTTGAATTACAGGGATCCCAGAAGGAGAAAAAAAAAGAGAAAAGGGGCAGAAAATTTATTTGAAAAACTAGTAACTAAAAACTTCCTGAAACTGGTTAAAGGAAACAGAAATCCAGTCTAGGAGGCACAGAAAGCCCCCAATAAAATCAACTCAGGGAGATGGTCCATATCAAGACACATGGTAATTAAAATGGGAGAAAGCAGTGATAAAGAGAGAATTTTAAAAGCAGCAAGAGAAAAAAAAAAAACAAAAAAAAACCCAAACAGCTACATACAAGGGAAACCGCCTAAGGCTGTCAGCTCATTTTTCAGCAGAAACTTTGAAGGCCCGAAGGAGCAATGATATACTCAGAGTGCTGAAAGGAAAAAAACCTGCAGCCAACAATACTCTAATACTCTATCCAGCAAGACTTTCATTCAGAGTGGAAGGAGAGATGGAGTTTCCTAGACAGACAAATATTTAAGGAGTTCATGACCACTACACCAGCCCTACAAGTGTTAAAGAGGACTTTCTGAGTGGAAAGGAAACACTATAAGTAGAAGTAAGAAAAGTTAAGAAGCATGAAAGCAATACAAATAAGTATATTTTTAAAGTGTTTTTTCTTTTCTTTTTTAATAGTTTCATTTATTTTTGAGAGAGAGCACGAGTAGGGGAGGGGTAGAGAGGGAGACACAGAATCCAAGCAGGCTCCAGGCTCCAAGCTGTCAGCACAGAGCCTGACACAGGGGTCAAACTCGTGAACCGTGAGATGAAGACCTGAGCCAAAGTCAGATGCTTACTGACCGAGCCACAGGCACCCTTAAAGTGTTTTTTCCTTAAGTTTATTTATTGAGAGTGAGGGAACAAACACATGCAAGTGGGGAAGGGCAGAAAGAGAGAGAGACAGAATCCTAAGCAGGCTCTGCACTGACAGTGATGTGAGGCTCGAACTCATGAATCATGAGATCATGACCTGAGCAGAGCTCAAGAGTCAGACTCTTAACTGACTAAGCCATCCAGGTGCCCCCCCATAAGTTATTATTATTTATAAAAATCAGTCAAGGAATTCACAAAGTAAAAGGATACAAAGTAGGGCACCATATACTTAAAACATATGTGTGAGGGGGTAAGGAAGGAATAGGTTCAAATTTAAGTGACCAACAACTTAATATAGACTGCTGTATGCAGATATTATATATTAACGTAATGGTAAACACAAATCAAAAACAAGTAATAGACAAGGAAGGAATACAAGTATATCACTAAAGAAAAGCATAAAAAAAACAGAAAAGAGCAAGAAGCAGAGAACTACAAAAACAATCATAAAATAGGTAACAAAATGGCAATAAGTACATACCTATCAATAATTACTCTGAATGTAAATGGACTAAATGCTCCAATCAAAAGACAGAGGGTGACAGAATGGATAAAAAAGCAAGACCAATCTATTACTGCCTATAAGAGACTCACTTCAGACCTTAAGACACATGTAGACCAAAGCAAAGGGATGGAAAAGCATTTATCATGCAAATGGAAGTGAAAGAAAGCCAGGGTAGCAATATCTATATTGGACAAAATAGACTTTAAAACAAAGACTGTAACAAGAGATTACCAAAAAAAAAAAAAAAAAAAAAAAGAAGAAGAAAGAAAAGACACTATAAAAGGGAGTGATCCAATAAGAAGACATAACAATTGTATATATTTATGCACCCAACATAAAAGCACCCAAATAAATAAAAGCATCTAATAACAAATATAAAGAAAGTAATCAAAAGTAATACAATAATAGTAGGGTACTTTAACACCCCACTTACATCAATGGACAGATCATCCAAACAGAAAATCAACAAGGAAACACTGGCTTTGAATGATACATTGGACTAGAAGGATCTAACAGATATACTCAAAACATTCCATCCTAAAACAGCAGAATACACACTTCAACTGCACATGGAATATTCTCCAGAACAGAGCACACGTTAGGCCACAAAACAAGTCTCAACAAATTCAAAAAGAACTGAAGTCATACCATGTATGTTTTCTGACCACAAGCCATGAAACTAGATATCACAACAAAAAACTCAAGAAAGAACACAAATAGAGAAGTTAAATACCATGCTACTGAACAATGAATGGATTAACCAAAAATTCAAAGAAGAAATAAAAAAATACACAGGTACAAATGAAAATGAAAACACAACACTCCAAAATCTTTGGGATGTAGCAAAAGCTCTCCTGAAAGGGAAATGTATAGCAATACAGGCTTACCTCAAAAAGCAAGAAAAATATCAAACAATCTACCCTTACACCTAAAGGAGCTGGACAAGAACAAAACCCAAAACCAGTGTAAGAAAGGAAATAATAAAGATTAGAGCAGAAATAAACAAAATATGAACCAAAAAAAGAACAGATCAATGAAACCAGGACCTGGTTCTTTGGAAACATAAACCTCTGGCCAGATTCATTAAAAAAAAAAAAAAAAAAAAAAAAAAAAAAAAAAAAGAAAAAAGAAAAAAGACTCAAATCAGAAATAAAAAAGAAGAAACAACTTCTGACATCACAGAAATACAAACAATTTTAAGATTATAAAAAATTATATGCCAACAAACTGGACAACCTAGAAGAAATGGATCAATTCCTAGAAACATATAACCTCCTAAAACTGAATCACAAAGAAATGGAAAATTTGAACTGATTATCAATAATAAAATTGAATCAGTAAATCAAAAAACACCAACAAACTAAAGTCCAGGATCAGATGGCTTCACAGGTGAATTCTATAAAAGAAGAGTTAATACCTATTATTCTTCTCAAACTACTGCAAAAAAAATTGAAGAGAAGGAAGTTTCCAAATTCATTCTATGAAGCCGTCATTACCCTGATGCCAAAACCAGATAGAGACATTACAAAAAAAAGAAAACTATAGGCCAGTATCTCTGATGAGCACAGATGCAAAAATCCTTGACAAAATATTAACAAAATGAATCCAACAAAACATTAAAAAATCATTCACTATGATCAAGTGGGATTTATTCCTGTGATGCAAGAGTGGTTCAATATTCACAAATCAATCAATAAGATATATCACATCAACAGAAAGGGTAAAAAACATATGATCATTTCAGTAGATACAGAAAAAACATCTGACAAAGTATAATACTGATTCATGATAAAAACCCTGAACAAAGGGGGATTGGAGGCAACATACCTACACATAATAAAGGCCACCTATGAAAAACCCACAGCAAACACCATACTGAATGGTATGTTCACTTTTATTCAACATACTACTGGAAGTTCTAGCCACAACAATCACACAAGAAAAGGGAATAAAAGGCATCCAAATTGATAAGGAAGAAGTAGAACTTGCACTATTTGCAGATGACATACTATATACAAAAAACCATAAAGACTCCACTAAAAAAACTATTAGAACTGATAAATATAAGGTTGCAGGACATAAAGTCAATGTATAGAAATCTGTTGCATTTCTATACACTAATAAAGAAGTAGGAGAAAGAGAAATTAAGAAAACAATCCCATTTACAATTGCACCAAAGATAATACCTAGAGATAAACCTAACCAAGGAGGGGAAAGACCTATACTATGAAAATTATAAAACACGGATGAAAGAAAATTGAAGATGACTCAAAGGGAATTCCATGCTCATGGATTAGAAGAGCAAATGTTGTTTAGATGTCCAACTATCCAAAGCAATCTACATATTTAATGCAATCTCTATTAAAATACCACAGCATTTTTCACAGAACTAGAACAAAGCACCTTAAAATTAAATGAAACCACAAAGACTGCAAATAGCCAAAATAATCTTGAAAAAAACGGGGGCAAAGCTGGAAGTATCACAATTCCAGACTTCACGTTACATTACAAAGTTGTACTAATCAAAACTGTATGGTACTGGCACAGGCAGATTAATGGAACAGAATAGAAAATCTACAAACAAACCCACAATTATATGGTTAATTAATGTTTGACAAAGCAGGAAAGAATATCCCATGGGAAAAAGTCTCTTCAGCAAATGGTGTTGGGAAAACTGGACAGCTACATGCAAAAGAATGAAACCAGATCACTTTCTGGTTTCACCATACACTAGATCTGAAACCATAAAAATCCTAGAAAAGAGCACAGGCAGTAATTTCTCTGACATTAGCCATAGCAACTTTTTTCTAGATAGGTCCTCTGAAGCAAGGGAAATAAAAGCAAAAATAAAGTATTAGAACTACATCAAAATAAAAAGCTTCTGCGGAGCAAAGGAAACAAACAACAAAGCTAAAAGGCAATCTATGGAATGGGAGAAGATATTTGCAAATGACATATCCAATAAAGGGTTAGTATCCAAAATATATAAAGAATTTATACAACCCAACACCCAAAAATCAAATAGCCCATTTAAAAATGGGCAGAAGACATGAACAGATGTTTCTCCAAAGAAGACAAAGAAGATGGCCAACAGATACATACAAAGATGCTCAACATCACTTATCATCAGGAAAATGCAAATCAAAACTACAATGAGATACTACCTCACACCTGTCAGAATGGCTAAAATAAAAAATACAAATGTATTGTCAACATAAGTGTTGACAAGGATGTGGAGAAAAAAGAACCCTTGTCACACTGCTGGTAGGAATGCAAACGGAACAGCCACTGTGGAAAATAGTAGGGAAGTTCTTTAAAAATTAAAAAGCAGAACTACCATATGATCCAGTAATTCCACTGAATATGAAACACTAATTTGAAAAGACCCCTATTTTTATTGCAGCTTTACAACAGCCAACATATGAAAGCAACCAAAGTGTCCATAATAGATAAATGGATAAAGAAGATGTGGTGTATATATACAATATTTCACAGGCAAAAAACAAAAACAATGAAATCTTGCCATTAGTGACAAGATGCACGGATCTAGAGTATAGTGCTCAGCAAAATAAGTCAGAGAAATACCATATGATTTCACTTCTATGTGGATTTTAAGTAACAAAATGAACAAAGAAAAAAGAAAGCAACACATTCTTTTAACTATACAGAATACCTTGATGGTTGCCAGCAGGGAGGTGGGTGGGAAGATGAGTGAAATAGGTGAAGGGAATTAAGAGTACACATCACGATGAGCACTGAGTAATGTATCCAAGTGTTGAATAACTACACTATACATCTGAAACTAATATAACACAGTATGTTAACTGTACTTGAGTTAAAAGAAAAAAAAAAAAGAAAAAAGAAAAAAAAAAGAACAGTATCAAAAGTCTGGTATAATAAAAAAGAATCTGCAAACAGATAACCAACAGAACACCACCTTTACTCATGTTTTACTAACAAATGACCTTAGAAATTTTAGTTATTATTTTTGCATCTCAGTTTTCTTATGTAAAATGAAAGGGTTGTAGTAGATGACCTTCAAAGGCCATTCTAAACTTCAGATCAGTTCTTGAGAGAATAAAGTACCACTCTCTTGCCTGAATAAAATCGTCTATATCAACCTCCAGCTGGAAGTAATTAAATGAACAAAAATTAAGACTTATTAGAAAAAAAATTACTACCTAGTGAATTTTATTTAAGGGCCAAATTTTATAAACATCTATCAGATTATATATCTAATGGCAGCAAAGCTCTAAGGAGCTGCCTTTTCAATATGCCAGATACAGGATATAAACTGGCATAACTATGGCACTGTTAGATCCAAAGATAATAAACCAAAGGCTGTTACTGCGTCAACATGGAGACAGAACAGAAAGGGACTCTCACTTAGGAGGCAAGGGCCTCCATGCTCTCTACCAGTAGTTCCTTATCTTTTTGAGTAATGGATTTGTCTGAGTATCTGATGAAATCCATGGCTCCCCATCCCTCTACAAACAACACACATATGACACTCAAAGCACATTTTGATACAATTCAGTGTAGTTCATAGGCTCCACTTGGATCATCTGAGTTTCCATACACAGGCAGTGATAATGAAGACAAGGGTTTACAGAATCACTACCTTGATCTGGTATAGTTTAGTTGTAAGGAACAGAAAACCATTAAACTAAGTAAAATGCAGATTTACTTTAACTATGAAAAGGGGCGCCTGGGTGGCGCAGTCGGTTAAGCGTCCGACTTCAGCCAGGTCACGATCTGGCGGTCCGGGAGTTCGAGCCCCGCGTCAGGCTCTGGGCTGATGGCTCAGAGCCTGGAGCCTGTTTCCGATTCTGTGTCTCCCTCTCTCTGCCCCTCCCCCGTTCATGCTCTGTCTCTTTCTGTCCCAAAAATAAATAAATGTTGAAAAAAATTTTTTTTTTTTAAAAAATAAATATGAAAAGATATCTTATGGAATTCCATTTTAAGGAGCACAGGTGGTCTTCATGAGAGAGAAAAGTTACCAAACACATACTTTCCTGCCTCCTTTCTTTCCAGAAAGCTGCCTCAGTTGCCTATAAAAAAATTTCTGGACTCCCAACAGCTCAAGTACACAGTCCTATATCCCTGGATCATATTATTAAAGTATAATTAGTTCTTACTTCTATGTAACAGGTCAAGAGGTTATTAGGAATCAAAGGACTTATTAAAGGACAACTTATTTTCAACAACTGAAATACTGTTAGACTGGTTTCTATTTTCAGCATATCTATACTACCTCTTTTCATTTACATTCTGTCAGGCAATTAAACACTGATTAGAAAACAAAATCTGGCTAAAAAACTTACCTGTTACACATCCTCTACATCTTAATGCTGCTTTGAAATGTTCATTTACATTCCTCAGTAAATTACCATTTTTTGGTTTCTTTATAAAAATGTATACAGGGAATCTAAAAATGTCATTATTTGAAAACATTTTTAGAACTCAAGAATACATAGTTTAACTTTATTTGATAGTTTTTCCTTCTTTACACAATAGAAAAGTGTTAAGAAAAATCTTAATATATGCAGAATGGTATAGCATGTTCAAATGACTTCCTATTTAAATTTTCTGTGTTTTTTATTCAATATGGTCTTTGTTCTCTTTTCCAAAAACAGTTACAGTACAAGATCATATTTCTTTACTCCTTCCCCCTCAAGTCCCACCTTGCTTGGTTAAGTAGTTTAATAAGGAAATACAGGATTTTATTTCCTACATAATTTTCTCTCTGGCATGCTGCCTGTATCAATAACAGCATCTTAAACTTCTCAAGACATATTAAGAGGGAGATGTAAACTCTTAAGTAAAATTTTTTATTCATTACCTAAGAGAACCTGGCAATATTTACCCAAGTGTGTAGTTTACAACAGTGGTTTTCACAAAGTGCCTTCTACAGAGCTGCAGGTTTTTCTAGAGTCCAATCAAAGGACAACAAAGGCAGACATGGGAGAAACTGGGAGGCTACAACTTCGATAAGACCATGAAATGTTTCTTCTAAAAAAAAGTTTCTATGGTTAAAATGGTTGAAGTCAATGATTGAGGCATTATTCACCCTGCTGGTTTGAAGTAGGGGAAGGGGAAAAATAGATTTCTATCTCCTATCTTTTTAAGGGAAAAACACAAGATGAAAATGACTTAGAGTTAATGTATAAATAACTATCATGCCTTGAATTCATGAGTCAAAAATGTATGAAGTTTTCTAAAGCCAACTTTTAGAGCTTATAGTTGACAAATAAATACTAAATACCCTGGATCACATGAGAATCATTAATTCCAACTGTCTTTTGTCTCAATCATTTCAAGAAACAGCAGAAAAAGTAGATAAAATAGACAACTTCTGACTCTGATCAGAAAATCATTTATTTAGCGACACATTCTTACCACTTAGTATTAAAAAATGTATTGGAGGGAGATTAAGTGTGGTGAGTAAAAGTTGTTTATGGTCTAAATAATCTGCACTAAATAGATGAAGTTGAGCATTAACAAGGAAAAGAGAAGACAAGTGTCATTGGCTCATGGAGTTAATAATTAAAGGGATGGTTTTTCCCAAAGTATATTTCATGAAATAGTCTTCCACAGTGTGCCTTTGTCAGTATGTTAGCAAATGGGGGAAATATATTCTTTTTAGAGTACAGGCATTTAACTGTATAGTAACTCTATAATTAACAAAGTCAATTTAATTTATTTCAATGTTTTCCCAAATTTATTTTGTTGACAAACTCCATTTTGAATTATGTATTACCTATTTCACAGAACTTCTCTGGGAAACTTTTGAGCCTGGAGACAGGAGTATAGAATTTTCATGGGAATGACATGCAGATCTAGTTTCTAAGCAAAACATCTAAAAAAAACCTGAACAGATAACCCAGAAACTCCTTATACAGAGATCAGAGAGGGGTAGAAAGACTGACGTGAAAAGCTCTCAGCCATGGCTTCACAGGAATGTCCAGTTTCCTGCTCTTACTGACAACTTTGTGTTGCCATCATGGTGATCACTGCAATCATGTAACAATGGCCACTACACATCAGTGAAGTTCTTATGAGTAGGTACTTTTACGTATAAATGAAAAAAATGATATAAATGAGGGAAATGCTAAAAGTAAACTAAAAGTCAATTAATATTAACCCACACTAGCAATAAGAAAAAAAAACATACACAAACAAATAATACACCTAAAGTTGTAGACTGTGGGGTGCTGGGGTGACGTGGTTGATTGGGCTTCTGACTTGATTTCGGCTCATGTGATGATGTCACAGTTGTGTGACTGAGCCCCATGTTGGGCTCCCCCATGCTGGGCGTGCAGCCTGCTTAATATTCTCTCTCTCTCCCTCTCCCCCACTCTTTCTTTCTAAAAAACAAAGTTGCATACTGCAAAAATTATAAAAAATATTATTTTGTACTTAATGAGATCAAAAAAAGTTTATATACATGACTGTCACACTAATGACAAAGGAAAATGATAAAATTTCTGAGCTGTGCTGGTCTACATATGGTGTCTTTTGTGATTTAGAGAAAAGGTAACCTTCAAATAAAAAAATATTAAGATAATATATTACTTCACAAATTAAACAACTGAATGCAGTGGCCCAGCCTGACTGCACAGAGACACTTTCCAGAGCCCGAGAGAAGAAACTAGGCTGAGAAAATATGTGCAAACACCTGCACACACTGCTAGTAACCTATTCTAACCTCTATGGCACCTCTAATGAGATGAGCTGCTCAGTGTCAGAGTGGGAGGTGAGCAAACACTGGGCCTCCAGAGCAAGTGGAAAGGGAGGTTACCCCTGGGATGCTTGGTATGGATGGGATAAAACAGGCAATGCTATCTATAAGTGTGTGGGTATTATAAATTTTAAGGATAATATGACAGAAGGTATCAAGCAAGAATTTGATGAATTATAATACATCTCTTAAAAACAAAGACCATAGCAGATACTATATTTACCCTGCCAGTGAATGTATATACGTATACACACACACACACACACACACACACACACACACACACACACACTTGTGAGCACCAATGTAAAAACATACATGCAAATGAAAGGCAACAGTAATTTTGAGATGGTAAAATCATTAAAGAACTGCAGACTTAAAAATTATTGTAGACATTTAAAACAAAGCCATAAATTCCCATTTTTAATTTTTTTTTTTACATTTATTTATTTTTTGAGAGACAGAGAGAGACAGAGCACAAGTGGGGGAGGGGCAAAGGGCGAATGAGACACAGAATAGGAAGCAGGCTCCAGGCTCTGAGCTGTCAGCACAGAGCCCGATGCAGGCCTCAAACTCACAAACAGTGAGATTACGACCTGAGCCAAAGTCAGATGCTTAACTGATTGAGCCACCCAGGCACCCCTGAAGTTCCCATTTTTAAATGTTTAAAACTGTAATACTTCTTACATTATTTATTTGTTTAAAAATCCTTTTTCCAGTTATAGCAAAGATAAATTTTTGATGAGATGTTAATAACCATGAATTTCAAATTAATGAGGTTTTATTATATGTTAGGGATTTACTTCTGAAAGCTCATACACTTTAATGAAACATTCATAAGTATTTTCTTTGAGCATTAACAACTAAGGCTATTTGTAAAGGACATCCATTACAGCGTTCCTAAAACTGGAGAAAATATAAAATCATCTGTCCGTAGAAGAAGCCAGTATAAGAATTTCTGTTGATCTGTGATTTTTATTTCTATAATAACAAATTAAACTTTACTGATACATGAACTGACACGGACACTCTGTGATGATTATTTTTATGTGTTACCTTGACTAGGCCATGGTACCCAGGTATTTGGTTAAACACTAGTCTAGAGATCACTGGAAGTTAGTTTTATAGATGGCATTATCATTTAAATTGGCAGACTGAGTAAAGCAAGTTACTCTCTGTACAGTAAGCTGAAGGCCTTAATAGAAAAAGACCCAGGGGCACCTGGGTGGCTCAGTCGATTGGGCGTCCTGGGCGTCAAGGTCTAGATTTTTTCGCCTCAGGTCATGATCTACTGGTTGATGAAATCGAGCCCTGCATCAGGCTCTATGCTGGCAGTGCGGAGCCTGCTTGGGATTCTCTCCTTCTCTCTCTGCCCACCCCCCAACTCCAGCCTTCCCTGCACGCTTACATGATCTCTCATAGTAAATAAACTTAAAGAAAAAAAAAAAAGACCAAGGTTACCTGAAGAAGAGGAAATTCTGCCTCTAGATTGCCTGTAGACTCAAGCTGCAACATCACCTCTTACATGGACTATCCTATAGGTTTTGGACTTGCTAGCCCCCACAACCACAGAAGCCAATTCCTTAAATTCTCTCTCTCTATATATACACCCACACACTCTGTTCCTCTGGAAAACTCTAATACACAGCCCCTCAGAGTCTGTGTTTAGCGATCAAGTTTCCTATGGTTGTGTAGGATTGAGGGATGAAAAGGAGTTCCACAACATGGAGGAATTACAGTAGCACATCTCTACTATTTGTTGGCTAGCAGCATACCACAACACACAGAGTTTCCTTGCTCCCAGGTAAGTGAACAGACTGAATTACTACTTTTAAACTAAGCCCCATGAAAGAGTGCCTTATTAAAATTCCTGGCAAAGAAACTAAAGATTGAAGATAATGTAAAAATGCAAATACAAGGGAAATACAAAAAAATCCCAACAGATCTGATATTTGTATCTTAATAAAAATACTTTTTAGCTATACTAAAGCAAAAAATGACTATATCAGTTCTGGCAAAAAGTTGGAAAAATTCAAAATTATAAAGTTAACTGAAATGCAGATTTATATTAACTAATGACCCTGTTCTAAGTGATTGTGTCTTGAGATATCAGTTAACATCACAGGGAAGCTATTATAATTAAGATATTTTTAAATACTGTTTATTTCAACTATTTCATCTGTTATTATTTATGACAAACAACTTATTGACAGTCTCCACTTCAGTACTTTTTAATGACTCACAACTTTGTGATTCTTTAAGGGCAAGGATCTAGTGCCTGAGTAAGAATGTGTTTTTTATGTAATGGAAATCTTTTGAGAGTTATTACAGATTTATCTATCTTCTTAAAAATGACTTAATGAACACAGTCTTTTCTTGACAATAGGGCCACTCATCATGATTATCAATAATTTTTATAGATGTGTAAGACTGCCCCTGCAATAAATATGCCTATGTTTCTGGAATTGGTGATTGCTTTTTACTTGGTCTTTTCTCCCACTATAACATTTTGTTATTATCTGACTCTTCTTCTGTCTTCTTATTTAAGGTCTCTAATCTGTTATGCTTTAAAAATTCTCCACTTCCTTTTTTGTTTCTTCCTCTTCACTGTTGTGTATGAGGCCCTAGTTACATGGCAATTACTTAAACCGACCTCATCCTTATTCAAGGTGTTTAAATATAAGTTGGCTAAAACTGGATACATTTTCTTATATTAACAAAGGTAAGAAGTCAAGTGGTACAAAGATATTAGATTACTGATGTTTTCTGAAGGTATGAAGCCCTCCCTCCCATCTCCTTTAAAAAAATTTTTTTTTAATGTTTATTCACTTTTGAGAGACAGAGAGAGAGAGAGAGCATGAATGGAGGAGGGGCAGAGAGAGAGGTGGGGACACAGAATCTGAAGCCGGCTCCAGGCTCTGAATGCTCAGCACAGAGCCCGACACGGGGCTCGAACCCACAAACCGTGAGATCATAACCTGAGCCGAAGTTGGGCGCTCAACTGACTGAACCATCCAGGTGCCTCCCTCCCACCTCCTTTTTAAAACCTCTACTTCTAACATTTTAATTGTTTTTCTTGGGATCATCTATAATCTGTTGCATTTATGGCTCCATCCTACTCTAAATACTTTGGGCCAACATTATCTTAATGATACAGAGAAGTGAAAAGATATTCTAGGGATAAAAAGAAAACAAAGGAAACAGAATACTGTTAACACCTGAGTAACACAGGTGTTAGGAGTACTAACCCCCCTGGAAGTTGGAAATCCACATATAACTTTGGACTCTCCCTAAACTTAACTACTAATAGCCTACTGTTGACCAGAGCCTTAATGATAAAATCAACAGTCAATTAACACATACTTTGCGTATGTATTAGATACTGTATTCTTATAATAAAGTAAGCTATAGAAAATGTAATTAAGGAAAATCATAAAGAAAATACATTTATCATACTGTAAGTATATATGCAAATCTGCATATAAGTGGACGAATGCAGTGCAAACTTACATTGTTCAAGGGTCAACTGTACTATTAATTTTCCATTTCTAACTTCCATTCTCCATTTCAATTAAGTCATTTCTATGTTCTAAAGTCAGAGTTTAATTAATCATGGGATTGGTACTATTGGAGGGTTTGGTTAAAATTAATTCTACAGTCCATTCTAACAGAGAATTCATTCATTCGCTGATTTACTAAGCTCCTTTATATGTAAGGTTACTGTGCTAGGCCCCAGAATTATAGCAGAGAATGAAAGAGTTGCAATATCTGTGCTCATGAAGTTTGTATACACTAACTAGTACAACTGTTTGCAAAATTACACCGGTGAGAAAAATTATGATGCCTCTTGGGCCAGTAACTAAGTAAACAATTTAATGCTTTTAGAATTCTCTGACACTTTAAGTTCTCAACCACAGTCCAACCTGGCCTTAGACACAGGTTCTCTTGTGACTTTATGACAGAGTGGATTAATTTACTTGAATTCTGTGAATCCTGTCAAACTAAAGACTTTCCCAGGTTTTCATGTTTGTTTCTACCTTTGAGAATATGTATTCAGATCAACCTAGAGTTAATCTATAATGGTACTGAGATCTTGGGAGAAATAGGCTTTTCCTCTTACCTGGTTCTTACTAAAAAAAATTTTTTTTTAGTATTTATTTTTGAGAGCGAGAGAGACAGAGTGCAAGTGGGCAAGGGGCAGAGAGCAAGGGAGTCACAATCTGAAGCAGGCTCCAGGCTCTGAGCTGTCAGCACAGAGTCCGACGTGGGGCTAAAACTCATGGACCGTGAGACCATGACCTGAGCCAAAGTTGGACACTTAACAGTCTGAGCCACCCAGGCTCTCCAAATGGTTCTTAAAGTAAATAAACATTGCCTAGAAACGCTTAGTGACTGAATGAGGTAGAAAATGTCATTTTGAAATACCTGACTATTCTATACTCACATTTATAGCTTAAAAGTTCTCTGCGGTAACCTTTATCACTGCTACTTCAGACAAAAATTAACACATGTAACTATATCTTTCAAGTCTAAAAACTACTTTGGAAAACTGAGGTGGGCAAGAATCCAAGGTTCTTTGATAACTTACATATTTCAAACAGGTTTCCTTCCACCTGAAGTTCACATTTTCTCTCTCAAGTTCTTAAGGCCATGCTCTTAATTTTAAAATATTCTCCAGAAGTAAAGCAATTACCCTCAAACATTCTACATTAGAATATTAAATAGTTTCCACATTTTTTCTTTCATTTATTCAAATATATACTGAGTATTTATGTGCCAGGTATTTCATGGGTGTCAATGACAAACAAGCCAAAGTTGTTATCCTTAAATTTACACAGCTGGAATACAATTTTGGTAATAGCTATGTAATGAAAATGTTTTACGAATTATTTTCACATATCTTCCTATAAGTACTGCTGAACTGAAGAATGGGAAACATACCCAATAGAATATATAGTACTACATGAAGAATACCACTTCAACAAGGAAATCAGAATTCTGTGCAACACTGTGGCTAATCTAAAAGAGAAGCCGGCTCTGACCGGCAGATCCACAGGTAGGTAGTCTCCCAAGGCCAAGTGAAGCAGAGAATGGAGAGAGCCAGAGAAGGAAGGGAATGAGCTCAAATGGTCAGCCACCTGTGGCTACAACAGCTGCTGCCTGGTGAAACAGAAGAGGTCAAGAAAGGAATGGGTTGAAACCTAAGAAGAAGCAGGCTTTCATACTGATTATAGAATTTCAGCTCTTATTGTATCTCTTTAAATAGCAGCTTCCCCATAAACTTCATGGTAGAAGGTTTAAGAAGCCAAAAGACACTAACCCTATTCTTTCTTCTAGGTCTCAAACAAGAGATCCTGCCCAGACATGAGTACTAGCTATCAGAAGAGTTGTAAAATTCCTTTCTTTGTTTTACAGTTAACAGCAACCTTCAAATTTATCCATACATTTTTCCCCCTCCAAACCATGGCTTTCAAACAATGTTACAATTATACTTTCTCAAAAGAATGAAATTGTAAGTAAAGTAGGGAGACTGTTAATAACACTAAATGAAGGTATCTAAAATCTGGTATTCATGTTTCCCCCCACATATGCCATTGTCAATTAAATCCAATTTATTGCACGTCCATTATTTTAAACATAGTGGGAAAATTAAAATGCCAGTGATAAGGAACTAAGTTATCAGTCTTAGTACAACTGAGACAAAGATAAAATTCATTAAGCCTGCTTAGTGAATTTTTAACCTCTCAATTTTATATCAACTGGATATATAATTGAGAAGCTAAAATTAAACTGTATACTCAATTTTATAATTATTAAAGAACATGTGTAACATATTAGAAATATGTTGTCACTAATTCTGCTTAAAAGCATGAGGTATAATTAAGAATTTTCTTTTTTAAGAGAACAGGAATAAAAACCCTCTTCTAACTGTCCAACTCTTATATGATTTCATTTGACTCATTTTTCAGGAATTCTATATGGATTAAAAAGAACTACCTGTATAAAAGAGGTTATAGGTCTATAGGCATAGTGTCACTTAGTACACTGGGAGTCTAAGTAAAATTAATCTGTTCCACATATTTTTCCTTGCTACTGTAATATGATTTCCATGTGTCAAAACTTGTTTTGAATAATACTCCTGGACGGGAAAATGATAAAACATGGCACAATGATTCTCAAAAGCACAAGATCTTTTTTTCCCTGCACTCAGCAAAAAAGAACTTTGTTTAAATTGAAATGCAAACAAATCCATTAGTTTGACTATTATTAATATTTAAAAGCAAAACTTTGAAAATTATGATTTTGCTGTAAGAACACCTTACACTTGCAAACTAATGCATTTACTATTAAGCAACCATGAGTAACAAATACAAACGTATGCAGTTGAAGAATTAAATGTAAACTAAACCACCTAGTACTTTTACATATTTATCACCTTTAGTATTATGCTATTTTTTTTTTAAATCTTACCTTTATTCTTCTATTTTCCATGTTACCTGGCACAAAGAACTAGAAATACAGTAACACTCAGCATATATTTTTTTGAATGACTAGAAATATACCTGCTCAGGTGTTCTGATTGCTGAGGCCACATGATGTATCACTCCACTGTATTTCTTTGACTTTCACTTATAGATTTTCAGACTGAATGTCTGTGTTCAATTCCAACAGTCTTTCTCTTTTCTGTTTGCTTGTTCTTCTAAGCCATGAAAAAAAATTACCCAATTCTCTCACTTCTTGGGAGAAGTGAAGTCATCAGCTAAGTCATGATGTCCATTTACTTATCTTTTTTGTCTACTGTCTAAATCTATCCCTTCTTACTGTATATTTCTAATGAAGCTATGGTTATATGGTGGGCTCTGTGTTTAATAGGTAGGATCATCATATAGTATATAGTCCAAACTTGGACACTTCTGAAATAAAAGGAAGCACTATTAATAAGCATAAACCAGCACTGTACAAGACAAACCAGGGCACAAGGTCACCCTACTGATAGGCAGGGTAACAAAGTAAAATTTATAGTACAAATTAATGGTCAAACATTCCACCAGTTAAACTATGTCTTAACTGACTTTCCCTTTTATTTAAAAACATTTTTTTAATAATTATTATTTTTTGTGAGACAGAGTGCGAGCAGGGGAGGGGCACAGACAGAGGGAGACACAGAATTGGAAGCAGACTCCAGGCTCTGAGTTGGGGCTCGAATTCACGAACTGTGAGACAATGATCTGAGCTGAAGTCGGAAGCTCAACTGACTGAGCCACCCAGGCACCCCTGACTTTCTCGTTTAATAAGTGAGTATGATTCTTCATTGTCTTGGTTAGATGTCTCCATCTATGTTCAGTATACTCTAGCATGAAATGTATCTAGATTTATCTAAAATCTCTGAAAACTGGTATTATATGTATTGCATCCCTACTAAAAATCTGCATAGGACTATCCTTAATCATGACAGTTACTACAGCAATATTTTGATACTTCCATATCAAAATTCTGTGATGAAGAAGGAGTTATATTTATCAAAATGCAAGTGATTTAATTTTTAAAAAAAGGCAAAACATAAATAGCATCACTCTCCAACACCCCATATAAAATTAGTAAATGTTCTCTGAAGTTTAATACCAAGAAACCAAGTTATCCTAATTAACTAGACAGGATGGCAATAACTAAAGGAAAATCTATTCTCTGAGTATGATTAGTAATTTTAAGACACTAAGGGAAAAAATTATGGACGAGAAAGACTTATATACAAATGATGGGAAATAAGAGCAGAGCCTTTAAGAAAAGTATTTCTTTTGGAGAAGTACTAAACAGGAGGTTATTTATTAAGAAAGTGATCCTTCTAAAGATAAGAAGGAGGTGATGATTAAAGTTGTAGCACTAAAAACATGATTTATTCTTCAACCCACCCAACTACACACATACACACACACACAAACACACACACTTCTCTTCCTTGGCTTTAGCCAAGTGCTACTCTTCTCCATTCCCCAATTTTGTTAATGCTGTTGTATTCACATTAAAAATAAATGCAGTTGAGTTCTTATTTCAGTGATGCAAGATAATAAAAAATTTACTCTGTAGACTTAAGGTACAAAATGTGTATTGTGTCACTTGGGTAGAAATGATCTGAATTTCCCTAAAGATACCCTATTTTAACCCTTCTACTTGCTTTCACGCTTCTCTTAGAGTATCATTACTCTATTATAAACTTCCAATGAACAATCCTCTTAATCAGCATCCTATTGATGGTTATCCTTCTCAATTCTTATGTTCATTGGAGCTTCCTTTTCATTCCTGTTATATGTGAGCATTCCCTAAAGTTCCATAATTAAGGTTTTCCTCTCTTCCCTTTTTACTCTACCATCTTTCTCCAGACTGATTCTGGTGATATTCTGTATACCCAAATGGCACTGTGTCATTCCACCAATCAAAAAAAATCCCAATTGCAGATTAGACTTCTACATCTATTTCCTGATTTCTGAACTCCTTTCTTACCTTTAGATTCACATTTTCAACAATATGCAAGATAATAATAATCAACACGTGCTTGTTGAATTCATTAATTTAATGGAATACTTATTGGGGGCCTAATGTGTGTTTGACACTATGCTAGGAGCTGAGTTATCCACAAAGCAGTGTGGATGTTATTTTCAGAGTTTACAGTGTGGTCTAAGAGGAAAGAAACCATGAACAGAATCAGGGAAATACAATGTGTTAGAGCAGGGGTTTCAAAGTTTTAGTCTCAGAACCCCTTTGCACTCTTAAAATTACTGAAGACCCCAAAGAATCATTGTTAATGTGTGTTATAATTATTGATATTAACCATATTAGAAACTATAGCTGACAATTTTAAAAATTATTCATAAAAATAGCAACAATAAAATCATTTATACTTATTTTTAAAAAAACAACCAATTTCCTAAAAAAATTTAGTGAGAAGTGTTTTCCTTTCCTTTTTTTTACAAGTTTCTAATGTTTGGCTGGAAAGAAAATAGCTGGATCATCATCATGACATCATGGTTTTATTTTAGTATGCAGCAAAAGCACTTTTTGTTTACTTCTCATCACATGGCATGTTAAACAGACGATTTGCAATGACTGCTCAGAAGTTGTTTCATAAAATTCGTAACTTTTACTGCTGCATCAATGACAATCTTTTTTTTTTTTCTTAAAGTTTATTTATTTATTTTTGGGAGAGAGGGTGCAAGCAGGGGAGGGGCACAGAGAATCCCAAGCAGGCTCTGTACTTTTCAGAACAGAGCCTGATGTGGGCTCAATCTCAGGAACCATGAGATCAGGACTTGAGCTGAAGTAAAGAGTCTGACTCTTAACTGACTGAGCCACCCAGGTGCACCCACCCCTCCATGACAGTCTTAAGTGAAAGTGGCCTTTTTTGAAATTGTGAGTGCACAGTAAAGAATACAATGACTATTAATATAGTTTGGTGCCAATGTTTTGATTTGTGCTAAGGTGTCAGCAGTTTTATCCACCATTGCTTTTGGACTGTCAGTACAAATGACCACAGGAAAAAAAGCAAGTATATTAATGTGGAAATACTTTGAATTCACAGCTCTTCCCAAAAAGCCTCAGAGACTCCTAGAGATCCATGGACCATACTTTCAGACCTGCTCTATTAGAGGACTACGTGGCTTTGTTGACGATATCAAGTCAGTCTAGGAGTAAAGGAAGTTCTTCCTGAGAAAGCTGGATGTTTAAGATTGTAAGGGGTGCCTGGGTGGCTCAGATGGTTAAGCATCCGACTTTGGCTCAGGTCACATTTCGTGGTTTTTGAGATTGAGCACCATGTCAATCTCTGTGCTGACAGCTCAGAGCCTGGAGCCTCCTTTGGATTCTGTGTGTGTGTCCCTCTCTCAGCCCCTCCCCCCTTGTGCTCTGTATCTGTCTCTCAAAAAAAAAAAAAAATAAATAAATGTTAAAAAAAAATTTAAGAAAAAAATACTATAAGAATAAACAGTAAATTATTCAGGTGATAGGCATGAATGAAGGGTTGTGAGACAATTTCTAGGCGGAAGGAATAACAACAGGGCAGGAGCTGGAACTCTACATGAATAAAAGGGAGATTGCTATTATTTAGTTGTAGAGTTAAAAAGAAAAAGTACTGAGAAATGAGGGAGATAAAAGTCAATCAAGAAGGATTTTTTATGTCACAATAGCAGTTTGAACTTTATCTCAAGGGAAAAGGGAAATCACTGAAAAATTTTAAGTAAGAGAGTTGGTATTATCAGATTTGTGTTTTTCAACACAATTCTCATGTTGTACTGTGGAGAATGGATTGGAATAAAACTGCAAGTAGGAGACTACTGCAGTAACCCTGCTAAGAGATGATGGTAGAGATAAGAGGCCGACATAATATTGAGAGCTGAGATACTGAGAGTATCTAAGATACTTAGAACTGAGAGTAAGACTTGGTGACTAACTACATGTGGGAAGTCAGAGAAGGGAAGGAGTCAAGAACACATCTTAAAGTTTCTGGCTTGGGCATACAGATACGTTTAATGAAACAGTGGGCACTGGAAGAGGAACAGATTTTGGTGGTTCAGAGAGCAGGAAAGGGGAGAAAACTAGCTCAGTCATGGTATCTCACAGGCACAAACACAGAGATGTCTAGTATGTAACTAGATATATGAAGTTCAGGTAAGAGATCTGAAGTGGAGATACAGATTTGGAATCATCGGCATACATATGTTAACCAAAGCTATGGGAGTAAATTAAGCTTTCATGGCAGGATATGCTAAGTGTGGAGAGCCCCAGGACCAGCACTTAAGAGACAGGCAGAGAAAGTGAATGTATTGCTTGCTAAGAGAAAGGCACAAGTAAATGCACTGAGAAGATGACATGTTCTTACAGCACATGAATTAAGACGAAAACTAAGTTTATTTATTTTGAAAGAGACAGAGAGAGAGAGAGAATCGTAAGTAGGCTCCATGCTGTCAGCCCAGAGCCTGATGCAGAGCTCAAACTCACAAACTGTGAGTTCATGACCTTAGTCGAAATCAAGAGTTGGACACCACCTCCTGAGCAACCCAGGCACCCATGAAGTCTTCATTTTTGAAAGATAACATTGCAGTGATAAGGAGAAGTTATATGGAAGAAGTTGATTGTCAATAACCACCAAATTACCATTAAGACTCATAAGTACATGACAGCACATGCCTCTGACACTCCCATAAAATGAGTAACATTCATTGATATTTGTTTCAGGAAGGGTTTTAGGTAATTCATTAGAAAATAGTAATTTGCTAGTTAAAAAATGAAAACTCCATTTCCTAAATTATCTTTCTTAAATTTCACATGTAAATCTCATTAGCTTTATATATTTTTATTAGATCACATTAGATTCAATTCCAGTTACTAAAATAATAACTTGTTTTAGATAGATGCTAATGTTTAATAGCTGAAAACACACAGTATACAGAACTACATTAAGAATCTTATAAACTAAGGTTAACAGAAAAAATTTGTTTTGAATGCTGTATGTTTTAGTAAGGAAGGAAGCACATTTACTTTAAGAATCTCTCCAGACAGAATTTATTTTGATAGAAAACATTTTGTAGTCATCATTTTATTTTACATACAGTCAGGTTATAGAATTCTAGATCATGGTATTCTCATGATGATTTGTCAACTGAACTATTATCCAAATTATGTTTTGAATTGATATAATCCTCACTACTTTCATTCTCAACATCTAGCACTTTGGATCATTATCTGAAAGCTCAGAGCTTTGGGGATTTTATACATAGCTCTTCCCACTTTTTTTTCAAATAGCTATAAGATTATAGACTATTATTTTTATAAAGAAAAGGAGACCCAGGATTGTTAGATATTTTCTCAAGTTTATTCTCTGAGCCAGTGCTAAAATTGGGAAAGGAGCTATCTTTCTGACTTTTTAGAAAGAAGCAACTGATAAGCATGGGTTATTTACAGTCAGCTTATTCATAATCTTCAAGATACATTATTCTAAACCAAGAACATCTATGGAGGAAAACTTTATAATTTGGAATTGGTAATACACATTGTTTCCATAGAAACAGCTCAGAAACACTATAATATACATGGCTTTAAATGGGACTTGATAATATTACTAAAACTCCAGATCTGATATGTATAATCATAATTTTGCTCTATTAATATTTCAGTAAAATAATGAATTTTATTTTCAGGTTCAAATTTGTAATTGTATACGTACTTTGATATGTAATACATTTCAAACTAAAAGCAAAACACTATTAAAAACCACAAATGAAACACTTAAAATTTTTAATTTATGTACTGAATTACATTCAGAAGACATTTAACTTCCTCCTTTACCACTATAAAACCTTTTACTTACTAAAATAACCTTCAATATTAAAAAGCCCAGGGATACCTGGGTGGCACCATTGGTTAACTGTCCAGCTCTTGATTTTGGCTCAGGTCTTGATCTCATGGTTTGTGAGATGGAGCCTCACGTCAGGCTCCGTGTTGACAGTGTGGAGCCTGCTTGTGATGCTCTCTCTCACTCTCTCTCTCTGCCCCTCCCTGCTCTCTCTCTCGTTCTCAAAATAAACATTTAAAAAAATTAAAAATAAAAAGCTCAAGAAAATAAACTAAGTGAATGGAAAAACTGAGTAGAAACTAACACTTAAGGGAAAAAAAAAGAATATCAAAACGGTATTCAAAATCACTATTTAATTGTGATAAACTGAACTCCCCAAACCAGTATTAATAGATCTAATTAGGTCTTCTTTAGTATTATATTCCCTCTGTCACAAACCTTTTAAGAATATGTCCAGTTTCTTACCTCCTAAGGCAGAATAGAGATAAGGCGTATAGTAAGATTCTTGGTTTTGGAGCAATCATTTAATAGTCTTTACAGTCTTTCCTTTCACTCAGTGACACCACCTTTTCCATCCCGCTTTCCACCAGTTAACAAAGTTCCAAGTAGATAATTATACAAACGTGATTGTACTGTTCTAAATATGTCCTTTCTTCCTTCTTTTCCTTTCACCCATAAAACATGTTAAGTCCCTACTCCAATAACTAAATATCAAGTTACTGAGTAGTGAAAAGAGATCATACAAATTGATAAATACTTCAGATTTACTTGAGCAAGTAAATGACATAAACAGTAATTCTCAAAAAAAGAAACAAAGACATGGTCCTACAGATGGCCCCAGCTGCTAAGAAACGCAGAGTCAAAACTATGGTCCTATGTACAGCAAGGGTAATGGACATAAATGGCAGAGGAGTTTCTTCTCTCATACTGACTAGTTGGTAATGGCTTTTTAAGTGCTGTGTGAAAAAGATTCTGAGGCCAAGTATAGGATCTGTAGGAAAGATCTACTTAGCTTCATCTATCATGGATTTTGGAAAGTATAATGGCAGCATGTGTGCCATGTTTCTGCTATGTCAAATACTAGAATGTCATGGAGTGAATGTTATTTTCCTGATTTAATATGACTTTCTTTTATTTTGTAAATTTCCTTTCCCTGGTGTTTTATTTTATGTATCTGTTAGAAATGCATATTAACACAATGGGATGTCATTTTATTCCATCACATTAATAGAGAATTAAAAAAATAAAAATACTCCATGCTAATAAGTCTTGGCAACACAGACACTCATACTGCCAGAAGTAATGGATTTAGTATTATTTTTCTGGAAAGTCATTCAGTAATATGTACAACCACCTTGAGTCACTTGTACTCTTAACCCAGCAATTCATTCCCGGGAATTCATCCCCAAAGCATAACAATTTAAGCACAAAAAGATGCTTAATTCTGAGATAAAATGTAAGAAAGAAAACCTAAATGTTCAACAAAAGGATAATGTATATAAAGCAAGATTCTTTATACCATATTAGCCTTCAAAAAAGGGCATTTGAGTTCTTACAAAGTCTACATTATTGAGCCCTCTTGGTTTCTTTCCTTTGAGCAATAAAGTAGTACTGAAGAAAAACCATCTCAAAACGACTTCACACAATGTAACTTCACATAAAACCAAGCTACATTATGGGGGGGGGGGGGCAAAAAATTTAGTACAGATTTCGTAATTATACACCGAAATAGTTTTACAATTTTATTTTATTTTTTTTAATTTTTTTTTTCAACGTTTATTTATTTTTGGGACAGAGAGAGACAGAGCATGAACGGGGGAGGGGCAGAGAGAGAGGGAGACACAGAATCGGAAACAGGCTCCAGGCTCTGAGCCATCAGCCCAGAGCCCGACGCGGGGCTCGAACTCACGGACCGCGAGATCGTGACCTGGCTGAAGTCGGACGCTTAACCGACTGCGCCACCCAGGCGCCCCTAGTTTTACAATTTTAATTGGTAGATGTTTTCTTATAAAGATCATATTAAAAAGCAACATCATCAACTAGAGGAGTTCTCCAGTTTCCTTCTCACCTTAGGTTTGTTTCCATTACAAGCCAACTAAAGCATAACTTAGCCCCCAAATACAGATAATAATACAGTCAATATTTAATCATGTTTTATACAGTCAGTCAGGAACACGTCAGTTTCACTTCAGAACGGATAATAGGAAATTTGGTTCAACATCTTAAACTACATTCTGCCAGCCTCACAGCATGAATTAGGAAGTGTTCCTTCTGATTCTACCTTCTGGAACAGACAGAAGAGAAGTGGTATCAGTTTTTTCCTTAAATGTTTGGTAGATTTCACCAGTGAAACTAACTGGGCCTTGTGCTCTGTGTTTTGGAAGGCTGTTCATTATTGATTCAACTTCTTTAATACATATACAGACTTATTCCGATTATCTATTTCCCCTTGTGTGAGTTTTGGTAGACTGTGTCTTTCAAGGAATTGGTCCATTTTATCTAAATTATCAAATCTGTGGGCACAGGTTATTCATAATATTCATAATATTATCCTTTTACTGTCCATGAGATCAGTAGTGATGGCTGCTCTTTTATTTCTGATATTAGTAATTTGTGTTTCTCCTTCTTGTTTTTCTTGGTTAGCTTGGTCTGAGGTTTATCAATTTTATTAATGTTCAAAGAAACCAGCTTTCAGTTTCACTGATTTTCTCAACCACTTTCCTATTCTCAATTTCACTGACTTCTGCTGTAATTTTCTTTACCTCTGCTTACTTTGGATCTATTTTGTTCTTGTTTTGCTAGTTTCCTGAGGTAGAAACTTAGAGAACTGATTTTAATCTTTTTCAAAAAAATAAATGTACTCAATACTATAAATTTCCCTCCAAGCCCCGCTTTCACCACATGCCATGAATTTGCTAGGATGCATTTTCATTTTCATTTGGTGTACAATATTTTGAAATTTTCTAATTTCTAATTAGAAATGTGTTATTTATCAATGTTTTGGTATTTTCTGGCTCTCTTTCTGCTACTACAGTCTGAGAAAATACTTTCCATGATGGTCTACCTTTTAAAATTTGTTAAGGTGTTTTATGGCCCAGAATATGGTCTATTTGATGAATGTTCTCAAAAAATATAAATACTTTTAAAAGGCAGCAAAGTAAGTACTTATTTTGTATCAATTACAAGTATATATGTACAAGATAAAAGACAGTTGGGACATAGCTACCTTAGGAGGAATGGGTGTTAACTGGGACTTGGGATAAAATTTCCAGCAATCACATTATATCCAGATTAAAAAGGTATCACATCTCAAATTTGAGATATAGAGGACTTAAAACGGGGCTCTAGCAGTAACAAACATTTGGTTTTCATGAAATATAAGTACAAAAAAACAGGTATTTTTGCTACATTAGTCCTTGTTATCTGCACCTAGAAATCACAATGATCTGAATACATATTTTGAGATGAGACTGAGAAAAAGATAACCCTTACTATCTAAACTTGCTTTCCAAAGTCAGAAGCCAAATAGATTTGGATGGTAAAGGATGTGTATCTTTCCATATAGTAATAACTATAAATAAATAAACATTTGACTTTTGAATATTTCATCTACCTGTCTGAGAGAAAGAAAGAAAAAGAGAGAGGAGAGGAAAGGTGATGAGACGAGACTATGATTCATTCTGGGAAAACAGAGTATTATTTTGTATTCAGAATCACTTTATATTTGGACATATACAGTGGCAGATTTTTGTGTGAAACATAATGCAGAATGAGTGTTTTAATAGCATAGGAAGAGCAGTTTGCAAAATTCTTTATACTACATGGTCTCTATTGTGTAAAAAACAATGTCTATGAAAAAGACTGGAAAGAAATGTGCCTAAATGTAACTGGGATTGAGCAATAATTTTTCTACATCTATAACATTCATTACATGCAAATTTACATGTGATCTTATTTCATTTGTAGTTAAGAGAAATATTAAGTAGGGACTTTAATATAATAAGTACTTTAATAGAGTTATTTATAAAGAAGGTTTAATATTAGTACCGAAGAGTATCAATTCTGGGAAGTTCAAGTTAAATTCAGGAAGGGGAGATGCTTCAAATATAGCCTAATATAATAGAGCAATAGTTTATCAGAAAGCGGATACACTGTACTTGCAACCAGAAATTGAGACCAAGCATGTACCACGAGGGGAATTTAAACAGTTCCATATGACTAGAATAAAGGCTGCAAAAATGGTAAGAGAAGCAGGAAGAGTAATGTCTACATACACATATTGGGGCCAGATGGTATATAACAGAGTTCAGAGTTTTTAGAATAAAGAAAGTCTAAGCCTAGTCATGCTAGTTAACTCATTTCAATGTTTAATTTCAATACTAAGTAAATCCTGACGTGTAACAATCATATTTGGATACTTTCTTTAAAATACTTAAAACCAAACTAATTTCTCTCCATTAAAATTAAACCAGAGACAGGAATTTCTGGACTTTGCCAGGGTAGAGCTGGCAAATCTACTCCTCAAGAAACAACTATAAAACTGGACACAATCATCAAAAACAACCATTTTGGGACTCAAACAAAGGCAAACCAGTTGGAGAATGTTTATTCGTGAGAACCAACTGATCCTAGGTTAAGAACAATGAGGATTTGTGGTGCTCTTGCCTGAAACCACTCTTCTCACCCTCACCCCTTGCTCAGCTGGTGTGGAAGTTCTTCAAGAATAGGGCTGGCTGTGAAAAAGAGCAGCTTCACAGCTGGAAGGAGCTAACTTTATTGGAACAAAGGGTAAAAAACCCACACAGAGCACCGTCAGTAAAAGTAGAAAACAAACAGAAAGTCAGCAGGTATGCTAGCCTCAGGTTGCAGTTTTGGTTGGGCTGAGCTGCAGACTGGAGAACTTGTCAGAAATTTAACCCACAAAATCCTGGAAATGAGAAAGGCATAGAGGTGCTAGGTAAGGTCTCCACATAGTCTTGACTGACCTGGAGGCTAAGTGAACATGCACAGGAGACCCAAGAGGGTCTGATGGAAAATAAATGGTGAGGCACACTTGAAAACTGCCTAAGTGTTAAAAGCACGCCCCAATCAACACACATCCACTGGGAGAGGGTGGAGGAGGCCTAACTGGCTTGAGGCACTGGAGTATAACCTGTGCTATCACTGATCACTAAGCTAAGCAGACAGACTCTAGGAAACCAGCCTAAAAAATAAAAATAACAATACTAGGCAAACTGCAAGGAAATCAGATCCCACAGATTCAGCCCAGGCAAACTAGTAAAAAACTACCACCACCACTACTGCCACCCCCTCCTTGAGGGAAAATCCAAACCAAGAGTTTCCACAATATATTATCAAAAATATATTGGGTGGTTTTTAACAAAAAATTACTAGATATACAAAGAAAAACAGGAAAGTGTGGTCCATGCTCAAGAAAAACAGCATTAAATAAAAAATGACTGAGTGAGCTCAAATGCTGGAGCAAAGTCTTCAAATTGGCTATTATAAAAATGTTCCAAGAATTAAAAGAAAACATGTTAAAAGAGTTAAAGGAAAATATGCTGACAGTGACTCAACAAATAAGGAAATCTCAACAGTAAAACAGAGACTATAAAAAAAGAACCATATAGTGGGGCGGCTGTGTAGCTCAGTCAGTAAAGCATCCAACTCTTAATCTCAGGATCATGAGGTCAAGCCCCACATTGGGCATGGAGCCTACTTATTTAAAAAAAAAAAAAAAAAGAACCATACAGAAATTCTAGGATTGATATGTTCTATATGTACCTGTCTTTGATAGCAGTATAACTATATATTTTTTTTACAATGTCATCATTTTAAAAATATTCAAGAATGTTCATAACACCTGAGTTGCAGGATGTTTAGTAAGTCACTAAGCTTTGTAAGCTTTATAGTAATCTTTGAAAAGAAGATGCTTCATCCTTTCCTACTGAACTAATCAAAAGTATGTTAAATTTTAAATAAAACTGCTTATAGTATTTTCAACATTATGTAAAATCAAAGTAACCAGCGGTAATGCTATGTTTGATATCTACTACATATTTAAATGGTTAAGAGGTTGATTTAATTTTATTTTCATGGTTAGCTTTCAGTGTCTATCAAAAATGTTTCTAGAATTATTCAAGTTCAGTATTTTCAAGAAATTAATAAAGTATTACTTGATACTACAAATCTGTTCTGGTACTAAGGTGTATAAATAATTTTAATACTACTAATAATTAATTGGATTACAATACTTGTGTGTGTGTATATTATATATACATATATGTATATTTAATCATAAAAAAGAATGAAATTCTGCCATTTGTTATAACATGGATGGACCCTGAGGCCATTTGGCTAAGTGAAATAAGTCAGGGACAGAAAGACAAATACTGTATGATCTGATTTATATATGGAATCTAAGAAAAACCAAATCCATAGAAACAGAGATGTGACTGGTAGTCAGAAATGGCAGTAGGGGGTGGGGTAGAGAAATTGAGTTAAAGATACAAACTTCCAGTTATAAGAAGTTAAGGGGATGTAAGGTACAACATGATGATTATAGTTAACAACACTGTACTATATATTTCAAAGGTGCCAAGAGAATGAATCTTAAAAGTTCTCATCACAGTCAGAGAAAGACAAAAATCATATGACTTCACTTATATGAGGACTTTGAGATAAAACAGATGAACATAAGGGAAGGGAAATAAAAATAATATAAACACAGGGAGGGGAACAAAACAGAAGAGACTCATAAATATGGAGAACAAACTGAGGGTTATGGGAGGGATTGTGGGAGGGGGGATGGGCTAAATGGGTGAGGGGCACTAAGGAATCTACTCCTGAAATCATTGTTGCACTATATGCTAACTAACTTGAATGTAAATTTAAAAAAATAAAAAAATAAAACAAGTAAACAAAAAGAATTTAAAAAGTTCTCATCACAAGAAAAAAATTGTAACTGTGAGGTGATGGATGTTAACCAAACTTGTAATCATTTCAAAATATTTACACATATCAAATCATGTTGTATACCTTAAACTTACACAATGTTATAGCTCAATTAAACTGGAAACATATTCATGTATTTATTAAATAAAATTTGTACCTATGCACACATAAACTACTGGCAGGCAAATTTTCACATCAACAATAGAATAATGGCAATTGGTTCCATTAATAATCTTCCATTATTCCTTGTGATTTTTCAGTTAAGAGACAGCCACTTTAAATTAAACATAGTTTAAAATGGATGTTGCTGTTTTGATTCTTTTATTACCATAAGAGTAATTATTACAACATTTAAGAAACAATTCTTTCTTATGTTTCCTGAACACAATCTCCTATAGAACCATTAGTTCTCCTGATATCCCTTAAAATTTTATGCTAGTTTTCTACCTACTAATATTATAAATCTGCATTTTTCAGCCTAATCTATTATCAGGGGAGCAAGCAAACAGCCCACTACTTTTTGTAAATCATTACACTATTTTACATTATTAATAGAGCTATCCAGGATGACGTTAGTAATTGAAATAGAAAAACTGTACTTACTCAGTTATAAATTCAGGGTTTGTAAAGCTGAGGTTGGTTAAATGACCTTCAAGTTTAGAAGACTCATGTGTACTTAAGGCTGGAGTGGTCTTAGTGGCAAGTACAGCTCTTTTTTCATCCTTTTCAAGTGCTTTTCTCTTTCCACCATTTTGGAAATATTCTCTGCATACACTACAAAGCAAAATGAAGTTATATTTTAAAATACTAGGCAGGAATATAAAATAAAATGGAAAAACATTAGCCTTTATTATTCAAAACGGGAAACTTTCAATTACAAATTCTTACTGTGAAAACGTCACACAGAGGTAAGTTTGAGTACCTGTAGCATTGCACATACAATAAAGCATAATCACAGATTATATTTAACAAGTAAAAAGTATGTTTTCAAGGGTACAGATGTGCCTATATGTTTTGCTGAACTGCATTCTTAACTAAAACTTAAGTTCCTCTAGAAAATCTTAGGTAACTCTGCTATTCAGTGACAGCATACAAAAAGACCAGTCGTTACAGTTAATTCTGAGCCAGGTCTGCTGGTAGCAGACAGATACCCCAATAGTTGTTTCTTAGATCCCTGTTGGTTTATGAAAACTAAGTGAGGATGTCAACATATTAAGAATTATTGATATTCTTATTTGCTCTGAGGGAAGGAAATACAAATCTAGTTCAGGTAAAAATGGTACTGTATCATATAGGTAAACATTTACAGAACAGAAGTTTGAACATTAAGGTGGTTTTTGTAACACCTGGAAATTATTCTTATCCATCAAGAGACCGTTCCTGTTTGTCTGAATTCTTACAGTAGTAAAATGCAGATTTTTTGAAGATGTTTCATTTTAAGCTCATATAGTTTAGAACAGATCAGTTGCCATCCAGCACCAGAAACTGATGACTGACATAATCTTATAAACAATTTTCTTCAAACTGAATACAATTTTAGAGTAGTAGGACACCATGCCTGGGTATATAACAGGAAAAACTAACATAAACCATAGAATCAACTCAAATATTTATTAGCTATTAAAGCCAGGAATCTTAAGGTAAAGAAAGGCTAACAAGACCTAGTTCAGGCCCTTGAGCTTACAATGTGATAGCTTACATGTGAAAACAATAAATGATACAATTACCAAGCTACTTGAAGGAGGAGGGAATCTAAACAAATTTTCTTTTTAGATTCTTACAACACATTATTAGTACATATAGCTCATACTTTGAACAAAGCTAAACTATTTTTCTCCATAGACTCTGCTTGGTGAATTTCCAGAAACATATGGCAAGAGAAGAATTGAAGAATTAATTTAAAACTGGTTTCTGCGGGGCGCCTGTGTGGCTCAGTCGGTTAAGCGGCTGACTTCAGCTCAGGTCATGATCTCATGGTCCGTGAGTTCGAGCCCCACGTCGGGCTCTATGCTGACAGCTCAGAGGCTGGAGCCTGTTTCAGATTCTATGTCTCCCTCTCTCTGACCCTCCCCCGTTCATGCTCTGTCTCTGTCTCAAAAATAAATAAACGTTAAAAAAAAAATTTTAAACTGATTTCTGCAAGTGGAACTATGATCTAAGGGAACAATGCCCATCTCTCCTCATACTTACAGTATGCTATTAGTTCAACTTCACTTTTTCTTAGTAATTACTATTAAGACTTCTTAAAAAAAATATTTCTTTAATTTTCCTATGTAGATTTAGTTTTAATTCTTATATATAGGAGTTGAAACCCATTCTTTATAAATCAATTATTTATTAAGTATTAAGAATACAGAGCCCCCATGTGCCAGGCACATCTGTGATGAGAAAACAAATTGGAGAAGGGATTGCTGCTCTCAAGGAGCTCAGATTAGTGAATAAGACAACAACTATACAATAATAAAGAAAATACAACTGATAAAGATAATATACAGCTGATAACCCAATCAGAGTCAGTAATATATGCTGACTTTAGAAATATAAGTAGGAATAATCAAGGAAGAATGCTAGGTGGGAGGTGAGTGCTTTTCTGGCAGAATAGCATGAGCAAAGGCACAGTAGATAAACACAGCAAGGATCCTGCAGAGATGGACATCCATTCAAGATATGTGAAACGTAAGGTGCTGAGAAGAAAACCGATGGATGGACTCACAGGTAAAAAGATCCTGAGGCCAACACAAATATAGTGGGGAAAGGTGGCTAGGTGACACTGGACTGATAAGCAAGCCTCAGATCCCACAAGACTCCAAGGCCAATGTAAAGATGTGGTATTTAGAAATCTAATCTAATGACAGTAGTTTAGTGATTTCCTGGGGCTGGGGCTAATTACAAAAGTGTACAAAAAGTAAATGCCACCAAAAAGGAGAGCCTTGAAAAGATATTGCTTCTGGGGGAGAAAGGAGGCACTTTGAAAAAATGGAGGTATCTCTGGAGGTTTGGTGATAAAAGGAAAAAAATTAAGCAATTAAGGATAATGAGCCTACTGAGATGTTATAAACTATATACTAAAAAATGTTAAGTCAGACCAAAAGAGGACAATATATATTAAAGGCACTTTACTTTTGTATTTGTGGCAATCAAACAAGGTTCTTCAGAATTAAAGAACCAAGTAAGCCACCCAAACCCCTACAGACACTCCAACAGAATAGACAAACCCATAAAATAAATGCTCAATGAATACAAAAACCAAACAAGGTTCTAATAGAAGGGAAGAGAAAAACAATTAAAACCAGTGGATGAAAATTATCAAAAACATAGACTCAAAAACAGCTATAAAAGAGAAAAAAACTGTAACATTTTGGTATTAATTATATATAATAAAGCAAGTGCAGATATGAAAGAACATTTCAAATTTGAAATTAAAAAGCTGAGAACAAAAAGGAATGAATAATGGAGAGATATTCCATGAAAATAGATAGGAAGATGCAATATTGCCACAATGTCAGTTCTTCCCAAACTGATCTATAGAGTCTGTACAATCCCAATGAAAATCAAGCCAAATTATTTGGTGGAGACCAACAAACTAATTCTAAAGTTTATATGGAGAGGCAAAAGACCCAAATAGCCAACACATTTCTGAAGAAAAACAAAAGTGGAGGACTGACCACTATTGGACTTACTTTATATAGAGGATCAGAACAGGGTGGTGCTGGTGACAGAATAGACAACTAGACACATGGAACAAAACATCCCAGTAGACCCACACAGATATACTCAAATGATTTTTCAATAAAAGAGCAAAGGCAATATAATGGAGTAAAGATGGTCTTTTCACCAAATGGTGCTGGAACGACAACTACATACCAGAAAAATGAACCTAAACAGACATCACACCTTTCACAACACTTAAAATGGATTATAGACATAAATGTAAAACACGAAACTATAAAACTCTTGGAGAGTTTTATAAACTTCCTAGGAGAAAATCTAGGTGACCTTGGGCTTGGCAATGACTCTTTGGATGCAACACCAAAGTCAAGATCCATCAAAGAAAGAATTGAGAAGCTGGACTTAATTACAATAAAAAAATGCTCTGCAAAAGAGAATGGGAGAGAATGAGAAGAGAATGAGAAGACAGACATGGACTGGGAGAAATATTTGCAAAAGAATTATCTGATGAAGGAACTGTTATCTGAAATATACAAAGAATTCTGAAAACTTAATGGAAAACAAACAACCCAGTTTAAAAATGGGCAAAAGAAATGGATAACTCACCAAAGAAGATATACAGACAGCAAATAAGCTTATGGAATATGCTCCAGGTCATGTATCATTAGGGAAATGCAAATTAAAATAGCAACACGACACTACTACACACTAATAACATCAACACTACCAACTGCTGGTGAACATGTGGAGCAACAAGAACTCTTCATTCATTGTTGGTGGGAATACAAAATGATAAAATCACTTTGGAGACAATTTGGCCGTTTCCTACAAAATTAACTCTACTTTTACCATACAATCCAGCAATCACACTCCTTGGTATTTGTGCGCGCGTGCGCACACACACACAAATAAAAACTCACTTCAACACAAAAGCCTGCACATGGATGCTTACAGCAGTTTTAGTCATAACTGCCAATATTTGGAAGCAATAAGTTGTCCTGCAGCAGGTGAATAAAGAAAAAAATTGTGGTACATCCAGACAATAGATTCTTACTCAGTGCTAAAAAGAAATGAGCTACCAAGCCATGAAAAGACATGGAGGAAACTTAAATGCCTATTAAGTGAAAGCTGTCAATATAAAAAGATTATATACTATGATTCCAACTCTATGACATTCTAGAAAAGGCAAAACTATGGAAAGAGTAAAAGAGTCTGTGACTGGGGAAAGAAGGGATGTGCAAGCAAAGCAGAGGATTTTTAGGGCAAGGAAGCCATCTGCATGATACTATAATGGTGAATATTTGTCATTATATATTTGTCAAAACCCACAGAATATACACCACCAAAAACAAATCCTAACGTAAGCTATGGACTTTAAATGATAATGATGTGTCAAAGAAGTTCATCAATTACAATATAATGTACCATTCTGGGTGGATGTTGACAGGGAGGATACTGGGCATGTGTGTGGGCAGGGTGTTTATGGGAACTGTACTTTCTGCTCAATATTACTGTGAACCTAAAATTGCACCAAAAAAATAAATCTACTTGAAAGGGAAAAAAACCCAGGTCAGAACAGTTATCATGTGTCTCCTGATGTAATACACTGAGAAGGACACAATATCACCTAAGTAATATTCTTGCTAATATGCTTCATTTAAATCTAATCAGAGGGGTGCCTGGGTGGCTCAGTCTTTTGAGCGACCGACTTCGGCTCAGGTCATGATCTCACGGTTTGTGAGTTTGAGCCTCACGTCGGGCTCTGTGCTGACAGTTAAGAGCCTGGAGCCTGCTTCTGATTCTGTCTTCCTCTCTCTCTGTCCCTCCCCCACTCATGCTCTGTCTCTCTCTGTCTCAGAAATAAATAAAAAACATTTTTAAAAAATCTAATCAGAAAAAAACCATACAAATCCAAATTGAGAGTCTATAAACCTTTATAAGATGTCTGTGTCATAAAAAAAAAAAAAGGAGAGAGAGATAGAGATTCACATGAGTCAAATCATATTTGTCTTTCTCTGACCGACTTGTTTCACTTAACTACAGAGAACAAACTGTGGGTAGCTGGAGGGGAGGTGAGCAGGGTAATGGGCTAAATGGGTTATAGGCATTAAGGAGGGCAGTTGTGATGAGCACTGTGTGTTACATGTAAGTGATGAATCAGTAAATTCTACTACTGAAACTAACATTACACTCTATGTTAACTAACTAGAATTTAAATAAAAACTTTAACTAAAGAGAAAGCTAGAGAATTTACCTCAACTAAGTGCAATGATACACCTTGAAATATTTAGGAATGAAAGTCTTGTGATTTCTGCAACTGACTACCAAATGGTTCAGTAGAGAGGGAAAGGGGAGAGAAGGGGTGCGGGGGGGGGGGAGGGAGAAAATGGAAAGAAGATACAAAATAAGACTAAAATAGAGAAACATTTTTTTTCAGAAGCTGAAGGAAAGAAAGTGTGAGTCAACGATTTTTATCCAGCCAAGCTGCACATTTTGTAACAAAACTATAGAAAAACAGCTTTTTGTATGTAAGAACTTAGGGAACATCATAGTTGCAAGCTGGTTTTAAAGGATTTACTAGAAGATGAAGTTCATCCATGAGATGGCTGAGAAATGTTGATGAAGAGGCTAGTTAGTAATGAATGAAAAGCATTAAATGAATAAAAAAAGGAAAACTTTATAATGCTGAAGACCACAATTTCCAAAGATATAACAGTTATGAATATTTATGTGCCATTTATCATAGCAGCCATCTTCACTAAGCAGAAACTCCATTGGATTCATGGAGAAACAGACACAACTAACAATAGAGAACTTTAATACATGACTCAATCAAGTGAATGAATATTAGGTAAGGTTAGAGAAACCAAAAAGAGTATAACGAGGTTTATCTTATCTACATAACAAACTCTGCTCTCTAAAGAGAGTATAAATTCTTTTCAAGTGCACATGGAATATTCACAAAACTACCATATACATATACTATGTCATGAAGAAAACCACAGTAAGAGCCACAGAAAAACAGATAAAAATCATCCTATTACAACACAATAAAAGTATAACAGAATAAAACAAAAAAATCCCTTTCACCTGGAAATTTAAATCCATTAATATATTCACATATATATTCATAAATTTAAGGAGGAAACTCATATACATTTCCACAGATGCTGAAAGGACATTCAACACAATTCAACACCTATTCCTAAAAAAAAAAACAAACAAAACAATACACTCAGTAAAATAGGAATTGGTGAACACTTCCTAAAAGTAAAATTATACATATATATCAGCCAAAAAGCCAGCCACGTTTTTAACGGGAACACAATGCACATATTGCTAAATGAATAAGACACAGCTATGTAGCAGACAAGAGAAAAAGTATTAGTCAAAAAAAAAAAAAAAGGAAAGAAAGAAAAATAAAAAAAACTGGAAAGAAAGAAAAATGTATATTCACAGATGAGTTTACCTAGACAACCCAAAAGAATCAATCATAAACCAATACCAATAGATGTAAAAATACAAAAATCAAAAGCCTCCATATATATGTGCATATATAAACAATAGCATATCTGAATATATAACAGAAGTGAAGGTTACATTTACAACAGATCAAAATGATAAAACACCTAAGAATAAATGTAACAAGAAAATGCACATATTCAGAAAACCAGTATTCAGAAAACCTTAAAACACTACTGAACAACTCAAAAGCAGACTGGAACAAATAGAAAAATACATATCTTTTTCATGGGCATGATGATTCAACATTACAAAGATGTCAGTTTTCTCCAGTTATTAAAAAATTTAATGAAATCCCAATAAAAATACAAAGTTTTGCAAGTTTAGTTAGACCAGTTGGTTCTAAAATACACATGAAAAAAAAAAAAAAAAAAGGAAAGAACCAAGAAACCCTGAGAAAGAAGAGCAGTGGTGGCGCAGGGGAAGATGTTACAGAATAACATAGATTAAATGATACAGACAATGAAACATAACAAAGTCCTAAAAAAGAACCAACCATAGCATATAGTTGGCTAACATGGCATATAAGTGTCATGCCAAATCACTGTAGAAAAGGTGGTGCTTTTCATAAATGACGTTAGAGAAACGGGAATTATATTGGGGGAAAAGTTAGATCTATACTTCCCAACAAACACTAGACTGAATTCCAAATAGGTCAGAGATCTAAATGTAGAAAATGATATCATTCAAGTACTATAAGAAAACTAGTGAGTAAATGAGTGCATTACTATTAGGAATTCTTATAGTCTGGGAATCAGGAAAGCTTTTCTAAGGTAAGAGAAATCTGGAAGCAATAAAAGAGATACATATGTGATTACGTAAAAACAAAGATTTCTACATGGCAAACCAAAAACCTGCATGGCAAAAGGTATTAATGAAGACAAAGGGCACATATCTGTAAGTCATAAAAAGCTATGAAAAAATCAAGATAAAAGGGACCAAAACCAGTGGAAATAAAGTGTCAAAAACATGAACATAATTCACAAGGGGCAAATAATTTTTAAATATATAAAAACATACTCAACCTCACTCACAAGAGAAACATAAATTAAAACCACACAGAGATATCAGTTCCCACCTTATCAAACTGGCAAAACTTCTAAAGGTAGGTGAGACTGTGAAGACATAGGTATTATTTTTTTGTTGACGGAACTACAAAATGATAAAACCTCTAAAGAGGGTGATTTGACAAAATCTAACAAAATCACATATACGTTTACTCTTCTCCTCTGCAATTGCACATCCAGGAATCTACAAAGATACAATGCCAAATGTACAAAATGAATATGCACAAGGTTATCCATTACAACACTATTTTTAACAGGAAAAACTTGTAAATAACTTACGAAAATGAAGAGGGTATCTATTTACTTGCAGTTGGTCAATTCATGTTGTCAACTTGACTGGGCCAAGGGGTACCTAGATATCTGGTCAAACATTCTGAGTGATTCTGTGAGGATGGTTCTGAATGAGAGTAACATTTAAATAAGTCAAATGAGTAAAGCAGACTGTCCTTCATAATAGGGGTGGGCCTCATCCAATCACTTGAAGGTCTGCATAGAACAAAAAGGCTGACCCTCCTCCCCAGAGTATGAAAGACTCCTCCTGCTTGACTGCCTTTGAACAGGGACACTGATTTTTTTCTTGCCTTCAGACAAACTGAAACATCAGCTCTTCCTAGGCCTCAAGCCTGCCAGTTTTAGGACTGGAACTACACCACTGATTCTCCTGTGTCTCTAGCATGTCAACTCACCACTGCGAATCTTAAGATTTATCAGCCTCCATATACACAGGAACCCATTCTGTGAAGAACCCTGACTAATACAACAGTGATCTCCATGACATATTAAGTAAAGAAGAAGGGTATAAAACAGCATATACCATATCCCATTTGAATACAGATAATGGGTGGTTATGTATGTGTATGTGAATTTGGTTAATTCTGCAAAAAACAAACAAACAAAAAATCAACAACAAAATAATGTTACCTGAAAATAATTTGTTACTTGGATAAAACAAGTAACAAATGAAGAAATTGGAAGGGAACCTTTTTTGAATACACCTTTTTATAAAGTCTTGACTTCTGAACCATGCAAATGTTTTATATTCTTACAAAATAAAATCGGGGGGAAACCCATAAAACTGAAAGTGAACATAACCATATACAAAAGAACTATTTCAAGTAACTTTTAAACACAGTATCCTGACCCTTAGTGGTTTATGTTCTAAAGACAGAAGAACTACAAAGATACTTTAAACTTCATCCAGTCAGTTTTACTGCTAGGTAAAGTTTGGAAGTAAAATTGACATTGTAATTTTCAAACTATTTTATGTGAACTATAGGACAAAGCAAATGTATTAATGTTATTCAGAACTAAGTCCTTTAGCAGCACATCTAGTGCCCAGATCTTAATTTAATTTCTAAATGCCATTTCTCACTAAAAGAAACAGGCCCTATGAAGAAATAGTTTGATTCTAAGTCTTGGGTGGCAAAACTAAAGGGTTATTTTGTACTACATAGTAACAAAGTGCTCAAAAGTGATTTCAGAACACAGAAGCCAGCTATATATGGAATATGGAATAATTTGAACATACTCCCCCTCAAAAAAAAACAAAGACTGATGGAAAGAATGAATAAATAACAATGCAGGAGGCTACTGTGATATAAAAACCCCCAAACCAAAAAACATACTTATCACAATTGGAATTACTACACCAATTCCTTATTGTTAAGAATTGATGACTAAACAGAAAGAATTAGGGATACGTATATGTTTATTTCTACCCAGCCTTTCTGAAGAACACGTAATCATTCCCTGTTCATAAAGAAAAGGTTTTATTTACAGAAGCTAATAAATAAAAAGAATGATACAATTTGAAAAAATCATTCTGTGGGGCACCTGGGTGGCTCAGTCGATTTAAGCACCAGACTTCAGCTCTGCTCTTGATCTCATGGTTTGTGAGCCCTGGGTCAGGCTCTGGGCTGACAGCTCAGAGCCTGGAGCCTGCTTCAGATTCTGTGTCTCACTTTCTCTCCATCCCTCCCCACTCGCACCCTGTCTCTCTCTCTCTCTCTCTCTCTCTCAAAAATAAGTAAACGTTAAAAAAAATTTTAAAAATCACTCTGCAATCCCAAATGAAATAGTTTATTTAATAAACAGAAGTAAACCTGTTAGCTGACAGACTGTCAGGAGACAGGATTGATCCACAAGCCAAAATGTCCCTCTACATATTACTTGCTAATTGCAAAGGGAAAATATAAGTTTACAATGGAAGGACCACCTACACCAAATGGCAAAATTTAGCAGGTAACCCGACAATTAAGAACTTGCTAATGTAATGCAGTAAGTGTGCAGTTTCACCTAACAGATATTCTGTCAAAAATAATGTTACCTGATTCAACACTTTAGATCAGTTTATAAGAAATAAAGGACACTGGAAAAGTAGATAAATGGCTCCATGAGAAAACAATCAAATAAATCCAAAATACAGGACACAAAACTAGTTTTGGATTAGGATATAGAAAATCACAAAGGGCCCCTGGTTATGCTGTAGCTATGGGGGAAAAAGAACTATACACTCTAAAAAAACAATGTATTAAAAAGAAATCAAGAGAGCTGAGGATACAAAAGGTATAAAGGAACTAAAGAAAGGCCTAGATGAGATCACAGGCACTTTGTACATTTGTTGAAAAGGTGTATAGGCAGCAAAGGATCATGTCTTCCAGGGTAGAAGGATTTTGTTTGATTAAAGGGAAACCAGCAGAGCTTTTAATGGTTGCTTAGAATGGTGTGACAGACTGGAATCTTTAAGAAACCCAAATGCAAAGACTGTTCTCCCTGTTCTATTCCTGCATCCCACCCCCACCCCCCTCCATAGGTCTTGATTTTCAAATATGAAAAAGGCAAGGGAAGTACTAGAGGCTTGGAGTGGGACTAAAAAGCAGAGAAAATTCTTTGCAGTCTTCTGTGGACCTAGGTCCCAGAGTCTTGCTAGAGGACTGTGCCTGTAATATACATAAAACAGGACTCACCCTCAAAGCATTTGAAGACACAAGTGAAATGCAACTATGTAATCCAACTTCAACTCAGTTTAACCCCTGATGGATCAAAGTGTGTCCCTGTCTCACTGGCTGCCTGTTAGAGGGAAAAAACAAAACAAAACAAAAAGCATGCCCTTTCTAGGAAAAACTAATATCATGTCCGTCTCTTCTAAACATAATGCTAGTATATATTTTTAAAAATTACCAGACATATAATGAAGCAGGAAAAAAAAATGATCCATAATCAAAAGAAAAAACAGCCAAAAGAAACAGATCTTGATAAACCATATATTGGAATAAGCAAACAAGGACTTTATAATAATTACCATAAGTATTTTTTTTTTTAAGTTTATTTGAGAGAGTGTGCACAAGGGTGAGGAGCAGAGAAGGAGAGAGAACATCAGTCTCATGAACCGTGAGATCCTGACCCAAGTAGAAATCAAGAGTTGGATGTCTAACCTACTGAGCCATCCAGGCAACCCTATAAATCTTTCTACTTCAGAAAAAGATGAAATTTCAGAGAACTTTAAGAGAAAAATTAAATAATCTAAAGATGAGCCAAGTAATTATACAAAAATTGAGAAAAATGGTATCTTGAAAATCTCTCTTGGTAACTGACAGAACAAAAAGCCAAAAAGAAAAATAAGTAAGGACATACAGATTATTTGAACAGTGCTATTAACCACCTTGAATCAAAAACCACAAAATATAGAATGTGGGATATTTTTCAAATAAACTGTCATTTCTCAAAAAAACTAAATGTTGTGGGAAAGAAAACCAAGAACCTAAAGAAATGCAACCACCAAATGCAATGCATGAGACCTAATTTGATTAAAAAAAAAAATTACAAGCACATTTTGGGGACAATAAAAAAAATCTGAATTTTTGAACTAAGTATTTTAGGAAATGAGGAAATTACTGTTAATTATCTTAATGTGATGATGGTATTATGCTTATGCTGAAGAATGTCCTATTCTTAGGAGATGTGTGGGAATGAAATATCATGTTATCTGCAATTTACTTGCAAATCCAGGAAACTGTGTTTGTTTCTCTGTGTATACAAAGAGTTAGAAAAAGCAAATATTTTTATTAATCATACAGCTATGCCTTTGTGTTATGTTTTTAGTATTTCATGCTATAAATCAAATTATTTTTTAAAGGAAATCATACGTGGAATTCTTCAAGTTAAACAGCCAACAAAATCTTAGCAGGGTAATGTCAGTAAGCCTTACCTTACATACCAAATTCTTATGAAGTTTTAAGTATAACTAACTGAACAGAAACTTCTGTCAAACTCTTTTAAAAGCCCACTTTAGCTCTCAAAGTACTACTGCTTTCTTAGAATTGTCAATAGAGAAAGGAATTATATAAACTCAAGTTAAAATTATAGATAAATCAAGTTTCAAAATTCAAAACTGTTTTGTAGCCTTTTCTCTCAAGCTAGTTTTAAGTTTAAAGTAAAGACATTATAAAACTCCTCATGGGATTACTTTCCATAGTAAATTTATTTTACAATATTTGCCACTGTTCTTTTCCTGCAGTTTGACCTAAATTCTTACGAATGTTCCCTTTCAGCAGTTTGACTTAAAAATGACCTTTTTCAAACACATGTAGATACAATAACTATTGATAGCAACCACACATCTAAGGAAAAAGAAGAGAGAAGTGTGAGCACAGATTATTTACGGAAAGTATAAGCAAATGCTCCTATGAGAATATCACACATCAAAGTCCATTTAAGAAGCAGTCTGAGAGCTTGCTTGGTATACCCGAATACTAATTTTAAAGCAGTGCTGCTAAAAGCCAAGAATGATGGTTTTAAATAGAGATGGTGCTGATTTCCTGATTGGATTATGTCATTACTCCATGTTACAAGGGAAATAACTGGTTCGGTAATACATTTCATTTTGCATTTCTTCGCTTGAGGGAGAAAATGTATATTTTCTAAAAGACAGATTTTCTCTCTAGAACCAAGCAGAAAGCACCAAACATTTAAGTTCCAAGAATCTTATTTCCTATTGTTCTGGCTCCTTTCTTTCTCCAACTCCACAATTCTTGGGGTCCGCAATCTACTGATAACACCTTTTCACTCCTCCTCACTCACCTCATATTTTCAACTCCCTACTTATGTATCACTATAATCACTACAACATGCATACTCTTTCCCTTCCTCTTCTCTTGAGTCATTATACTCACTTGAGCATTAATTTTATTATACTGTTCTGTCCATTCACTTTCTCACTCTCTAAGAAAACTGCCTCACTATAACTTTGCACCTTGATTATCACATTAGCTTCCTAACTGATTTCCTGATTTACATACTCCCCTTCCTATAGTCTATCTTAACACAGTAATTAATTCTTAAGAATTCCTGACACACTTTAAAGGTTAATAAAATCCTGTTACTCTTCTTCTTAAAACATCCAGTGACTCATCTCACACAGAATAAAAGCCAGTGTCTTTAACCATGGTTTACAAGAACCTACGAAATCTAGCTGGTCAGTATCTTATTTTCTACCACTCTTCTTCTCATGTTTCGCTCTAGCCACATTAGTCTCCTTGCTGTTTCAAAAACATGTCAGCACAGTCCTACCTCAAGGCCCCTGGACTTGCTAGGGCTTGTTGTCTCACTTCTTTAATGTTTTTTACACGCATCATTTCTGGGAGGCCTACCCTGTCTACCATACTTAAAATTGTTTTATTTTTCCTTGCTTTGTTTTTCTCATGAGACTTACCATTATCTGACCCAGCATATCTTTAATTTATGTAATGTTTCTTGCCTCTAACCCTCATGAGCACGTAACCTCCATGAAAGCATGGATTTTGTTTGGCTGACTGTTGTACTCCCAGTGCCTGTGATGTGACTAGTACACTGTGGACAATCATTAAAAATCATTAAATAAGGACAGGAAGATGGCGGCGTAGGAGGACGCTGGGCTCACCGCGCGTCCTGCTGATCACTTAGATTCCACCTACACCTGCCTAAATAACCCAGAAAACCGCCAGAGGATTAGCAGAACAGAGTCACCAGACCCAAGTGCAGACGAGAGGCCCACGGAAGAGGGTAGGAAGGGCGGCGAGGCGGTGCGCGCTCCACGGACTGGCGGGAGGGAGCCGGGGCAGAGGGGCGGCTCCTCAGCCAAGCAGAGCCCCCGAGTCTGGCTGGCAAAAGCGGAGGGGCCTGACGGACTGTGTTCCGACAGCAAGCGCGACTTAGCGTCTGGGAGGTCATAAGTTAACGGCTCTGCTCAGAAAGCGGGAAGGCCGGAGGACAAAGGGAGGGTGAGCTGCGGAGCCCCCGGACGACAGAGCTCAGTTTGGCGGGGAACAAAGGCGCTCGCCAGCGCCATCTCCCCCGCCCATCCCCCAGCCAAAATCCCAAAGGGAACCGGTTCCGGCCAGGGAAATTGCTCGCTCCGCGCAAACACCCAACTCTGTGCTTCTGCGGAGCCAAACCTCCGGCAGCGGATCTGACTCCCTCCGGCTGCCACAGGGCCCCTCCTGAAGTGGATCACCTAAGGAGAAGCGAGCTAAGCCTGCCCCCCCTGCCGCCGTGCACCTTGCCTTCCCACCCCAGCTAATACGCCAGATCCCCAGCATCACAAGCCTGGCAGTGTGCAAGTAGCCCAGACGGGCCACGCCACCCCACAGTGAATCCCGCCCCTAGGAGAGGGGAAGAGAAGGCACACACCAGTCTGACTGTGGCCCCAGCGGTGGGCTGGGGGCAGACATCAGGACTGACTGCGGCCCCGCCCACCAACTCCAGTTATACACCACAGCACAGGGGAAGTGCCCTGCAGGTCCTCACCACACCAGGGACTATCCAAAATGACCAAGCGGAAGAATTCCCCTCAGAAGAATCTCCAGGAAATAACAACAACTAATGAGCTGATCAAAAAGGATTTAAATAATATAACAGAAAGTGAATTTAGAATAATAGTCATAAAATTAATCGCTGGGCTGGAAAACAGTATACAGGACAGCAGAGAATCTCTTGCTACAGAGATCAAGGGACTAAGGAACAGTCACGAGGAGCTGAAAAACGCTTTAAATGAAATGCAAAACAAAATGCAAACCACCACGGCTCGGATGGAAGAGGCAGAGGAGAGGATAGGTGAACTAGAAGATAAAGTTATGGAAAAAGAGGAAGCTGAGAAAAAGAGAGATAAAAAAATCCAGGAGTATGAGGGGAAAATTAGAGAACTAAGTGATACACTAAAAAGAAATAATATACGCATAATTGGTATCCCAGAGGAGGAAGAGAGAGGGAAAGGTGCTGAAGGGGTACTTGAAGAAATAATAGCTGAGAACTTCCCTGAACTGGGGAAGGAAAAAGGCATTGAAATCCAAGAGGCACAGAGAACTCCCTTCAGACGTAACTTGAATCGATCTTCTGCACGACATATCATAGTGAAACTGGCAAAATACAAGGATAAAGAGAAAATTCTGAAACCAGCAAGGGGTAAACGTGCCCTCACATATAAAGGGAGACCTATAAGACTCGTGACTGATCTCTCTTTTGAAACTTGGCAGGCCAGAAAGAATTGGCACGAGATTTTCAGGGTGCTAGACAGAAAAAATATGCAGCCGAGAATCTTTTATCCAGCAAGTCTGTCATTTAGAATAGAAGGAGAGATAAAGGTCTTCCCAAACAAACAAAAACTGAAGGAATTTGTCACCACTAAACCAGCCCTACAAGAGATCCTAAGGGGGACCCTGTGAGACAAAGTACCAGAGACATCACTACAAGCATAAAACATACAGACATCACAATGACTCTAAACCCGTATCTTTCTATAATAACATTGAATATAAATGGATTAAATGCGCCAACCAAAAGACATAGGGTATCAGAATGGATAAAAAAACAAGACCCATCTATTTGCTGTCTACAAGAGACTCATTTTAGACCTGAGGACACCTTTAGATTGAGAGTGAGGGGATGGAGAACTATTTATCATGCTACTGGAAGCCAAAAGAAAGCTGGAGTAGCCATACTTATATCAGACAAACTAGACTTTAAATTAAAGGCCGTAACAAGAGATGAAGAAGGACATTATATAATAGTTACAGGGTCTATCCATCAGGAAGAGCTAACAATTATAAATGTCTATGCGCCGAATACCGGAGCCCCCAAATATATAAAAAATTACTCATAAACATAAGCAACCTTATTGATAAGAATGTGGTAATGGCTGGGGACTTTAACACCCCACTTACAGAAATGGATAGATCATCTAGACACACGGTCAATAAAGAAACAAGGGCCCTGAATGAGACATTGGATCAGATGGACTTGACAGATATATTTAGAACTGTGCATCCCAAAGCAACAGAATATACTTTCTTCTCGAGTGTACATGGAACATTCTCCAAGATAGATCAAATACTGGGACACAAAACAGCCCTTCATAAGTTTACAAGAATTGAAATTATACCATGCATACTTTCAGACCACAATGCTATGAAGCTTGAAATCAACCACAGGAAAAAGTCTGGAAAGCCTCCAAAAGCATGGAGGTTAAAGAACACCCTACTAACGAATGAGTGGGTCAACCAGGCAATTAGAGAAGAAATCAAAAAATATATGGAAACAAACGAAAATGAAAATACAACAATCCAAACGCTTTGGGACGCAGCAAAGGCAGTCCTGAGAGGAAAATACATTGCAATCCAGGCCTATCTCAAGAAACAAGAAAAATCCCAAATACAAAATCTAACAGCACACCTAAAGGAAATAGAAGCAGAACAGCAAAGGCAGCCTAAACCCAGCAGAAGGAGAGAAATAATAAAGATCAGAGCAGAAATAAACAATATAGAATCTAAAAAAACTGTAGAGCAGATCAACGAAACCAAGAGTTGGTTTTTTGAAAAAATAAACAAAATTGACAAACCGCTAGCCAGGCTTCTCAAAAAGAAAAGGGAGATGACCCAAATAGACAAAATCATGAATGAAAATGGAATTATTACAACCAATCCCTCAGAGATACAAACAATTATCAGGGAATACTATGAAAAATTATATGCCAACAAATTGGACAACCTGGAAGAAATGGACACATTCCTGAACACCCACACTCTTCCAAAACTCAATCAGGAGGAAATAGAAAGCTTGAACAGACCCATAACCAGCGAAGAAATTGAATCGGTTATCAAAAATCTCCCAACAAATAAGAGTCCAGGACCAGATGGCTTCCCAGGGGAGTTCTACCAGACATTTAAAGCAGAGATAATACCTATCCTTCTCAAGCTATTCCAAGAAATAGAAAGGGAAGGAAAACTTCCAGACTCATTCTATGAAGCCAGTATTACTTTGATTCCTAAACCAGACAGAGACCCAGTAAAAAAAGAGAACTACAGGCCAATATCCCTGATGAATATGGATGCAAAAATTCTCAATAAGATACTAGCAAATCGAATTCAACAGCATATAAAAAGAATTATTCACCATGATCAAGTGGGATTCATTCCTGGGATGCAGGGCTGGTTCAACATTCGCAAATCAATCAACGTGATACATCACATTAACAAAAAAAAAGAGAAGAACCATATGATCCTGTCAATCGATGCAGAAAAGGCCTTTGACAAAATCCAGCACCCTTTCTTAATAAAAACCCTTGAGAAAGTCGGGATAGAAGGAACATACTTAAAGATCATAAAAGCCATTTATGAAAAGCCCACAGCTAACATCATCCTCAACGGGGAAAAACTGAGAGCTTTTTCCCTGAGATCAGGAACACGACAGGGATGCCCACTCTCACCGCTGTTGTTTAACATAGTGCTGGAAGTTCTAGCATCAGCAATCAGACAACAAAAGGAAATCAAAGGCATCCAAATTGGCAAAGATGAAGTCAAGCTTTCGCTTTTTGCAGATGACATGATATTATACATGGAAAATCCGATAGACTCCACCAAAAGTCTGCTAGAACTGATACATGAATTCAGCAAAGTTGCAGGATACAAAATCAATGTCCAGAAATCAGTTGCATTCTTATACACTAACAATGAAGCAACAGAAAGACAAATAAAGAAAATGATCCCATTCACAATTGCACCAAGAAGCATAAAATACCTAGGAATAAATCTAACCAAAGATGTAAAGGATCTGTATGCTGAAAACTATAGAAAGCTTATGAAGGTAATTGAAGAAGATTTAAAGAAATGGAAAGACATTCCCTGCTCATGGATTGGAAAAATAAATATTGTCAAATGTCAATACTACCCAAAGCTATCTACACATTCAATGCAATCCCAATCAAAATTGCACCAGCATTCTTCTCGAAATTAGAACAAGCAATCCTAAAATTCATATGGAACCACAAAAGGCCCCGAATAGCCAAAGGAATTTTGAAGAAGAAGACCAAAGCAGGAGGCATCACAATCCCAGACTTTAGCCTCTACTACAAAGCTGTCATCATCAAGACAGCATGGTATTGGCACAAAAACAGACACACAGACCAATGGAATAGAATAGAAACCCCAGAACTAGACCCACAAACGTATGGCCAACTCATCTTTGACAAAGCAGGAAAGAACATCCAATGGAAAAAAGACAGCCTCTTTAACAAATGGTGCTGGGAGAACTGGACAGCAACATGCAGAAGGTTGAAACTAGACCACTTTCTCACACCATTTACAAAAATAAACTCAAAATGGATAAAGGACCTAAATGTGAGACAGGAAACCATCAGAACCTTAGAGGAGAAAGCAGGAAAAGACCTCTCAGACCTCAGCCGTAGCAATCTCTTACTCGACACATCCCCAAAGGCAAGGGAATTAAAAGCAAAAGTGAATTACTGGGACCTTATGAAGATAAAAAGCTTCTGCACAGCAAAGGAAACAACCAACAAAACTAAAAGGCAACCAACGGAATGGGAAAAGATATTTGCAAATGACATATCGGACAAAGGGCTAGTATCTAAAATCTATAAAGAGCTCACCAAACTCCACACCCGAAAAACAAATAACCCAGTGAAGAAATGGGCAGAAAACATGAATAGACACTTCTCTAAAGAAGACATCCAGATGGCCAACAGGCACATGAAAAGATGTTCAGCGTCGCTCCTTATCAGGGAAATACAAATCAAAACCACACTCAGGTATCACCTCACGCCAGTCAGAGTGGCCAAAATGAACAAATCAGGAGACTATAGATGCTGGAGAGGATGTGGAGAAACGGGAACCCTCTTGCACTGTTGGTGGGAATGCAAATTGGTGCAGCCGCTCTGGAAAGCAGTGTGGAGGTTCCTCAGAAAATTAAAAATAGACCTACCCTATGACCCAGCAATAGCACTGCTAGGAATTTATCCAAGGGATACAGGAGTACTGATGCATAGGGGCACTTGTACCCCAATGTTCATAGCAGCACTCTCAACAAGAGCCAAATTATGGAAAGAGCCTAAATGTCCATCAACTGATGAATGGATAAAGAAATTGTGGTATATATACACAATGGAATACTATGTGGCAATGAGAAAAAATGAAATATGGCCTTTTGTAGCAACGTGGATGGAACTGGAGAGTGTAATGCTAAGTGAAATAAGCCATACAGAGAAAGACAGATACCATATGGTTTCACTCTTATGTGGATCCTGAGAAACTTAACAGGAACCCATGGGGGAGGGGAAGGAAAAAAAAAAAAAAAAGAGGTTAGAGTGGGAGAGAGCCAAAGCATAAGAGACTGTTAAAAACTGAGAACAAACTGAGGGTTGATGGGGGGTGGGAGGGAGGGGAGGGTGGGTGATGGGTATTAAGGAGGGCACCTTTTGGGATGAGCACTGGGTGTTGTATGGAAACCAATTTGTCAATAAATTTCATATATATATAAAAAAAAATATTAAATAAATAAATAAAATAACTAAATTAAATATGCATTTTTCTCTGGATTATTTGTTGAATGAATGAAATATGCATTATGACATAACTTTTAAATGAGATTAAAACAGAAATTTTGGATAAAAAATAACTGCAATGAAATATAAACCAGAAATTATCATAAATTCATTTTCCATGCAGAAAGATAATGCTTTGTTTTCTGAGAATTCATTTATAAATTCAATCAATACATATATCCGTTCCAATAATTTTACTACCTTGAGAGAAATGACCAAGAGTATTTCATTTTGATGTCTTAAATTTATACAATGAGAAAATAAGCATTATCCAAAGTAAATTTAAGTGCTGGAATACTCTGAATTATATATCCAAAATTCAGGATTTTGACACTTTTAAGAGGTTTTCAAATTTTAAAATACAGAAAATCACATTTACTTGAATCCAAATATGGAGAATTATAAAAAGAAATTTCTATACTATAACTTATCAATGAAGTTAAGTGTTAAAACTCATATTTTAAATGTATTGATGTTTAAGTATATTTGATGCATTTAAAGCTATACTTTTATTTTTATTTTTTAAAGCTACAATTTTGAAAGGCTAAAACAAAACTTCAAGTTATGTCAAAGAAAAACATTTTGATTAAAAAGGGATGAATGATATAAACTTAGAGAAAGTGTGGCAAGGGGGAGAAGTTATTTAAAAAAATAATCTGTTTTAAAACAGTCCTATTTTGGTACAGTAAATTATACAAAGCATTACTTGGATTTCAGACTTTAAACGATATAGTAGAAACCAAATATGTTAGTTCATAAAAACACTCACCTACAACACCATTCAATACGACCTTCGCCCTCACAAGTTTTTGCCCAATGGTTATCTGCCAAATTTTTCATTGCAACAGCATATTCACAAAGTGTTTCCTCATCCTCACAATGTTCTCGCCAGATCTTATCAAAATCTCCCACTAAAAACAAGGGAAAAGACGAATTAAGTTAACTTCACTTACAAATGTCTCAGGCTTTTAAAAGTTTCTGCGTAATCTAAAATTACTTAAAGATGAATATAAGCAAAATTATAAAGTCAAGTTGCATCAAGTTTAAACTAGAATTTTAAAAGCTCCTTTATGCAAATAGATATATCACTTTAACTATGATGATTTGATAATCAAATAAATTTTCACCAATTTAAACAGATGGATTTGTGAAGCTGAATGAAACTAACACACATAAGTAGGAGTTATCAGTTTATAAACCAAAAACACACTGGTAGGGGACAATTATGGCTGGGTATTCAAACATTAATTATCCTGGTACCCTTGGGCAATTTGACCTTGCTGCACAAAGTTACTTAAGCCTGCTTCTTGCCTGTTATTTTCTTGGATCTCTACATACTGATCAGTTTCCTATATTAAAAAGGGGTATGGGTGCCTGGGTGGCTCAGTCGGTTGGGCCGAGTTAAACTCAGGTCATAATCTAACAGCTCGTGGGTTGAAGCCCTGCGTCAGGCTCTGTGCGGACAGCTCAGAACCTGAGACTGCTTTGGATTCTGTGTCTTCCTCTTTCTCTTCACCTCCCTCATTCATACTCTGTCTCTTTCTCTCTCTCTCAAAAATAAGCGAATCAATCAATCAATAAAAAAAGGGTTGATAGGTGAGATGGCACCATAAATTACCAAGCAAGATAAATATTTTTATTTCTTCACTTGGATGTGTTCTAGGCATATTGTATTTTAAAAAATTATAATTATAGGGCAAAAATGTTGCTAGAGAAACTACCTTAGAAGCCTCTCTGAAGTTTTAAGTCTTTACAAAATGTTCTGAATAAACATTATAAGCTGACTATATATATATATTTTTTAAGTTTATTTATTTATTTTGAGAGAGAGCGAGAGCAAGCATGAGCAGGGGAGGGGCAGAGAGAGAGAGGGAGAGAATCCCAAGCAGGCTCCATGCTGTCAGCACAGAGCCCGATGTGGAGCTTGAACTCACAAACTGTGAGATTGTGACCTGAGCCAAAACCAAGAGATGGATGCTTAGCCGACTGAACCACCCAGGCACCTCATAAGCTGAGTATATTACTGAGCCACGATATTACTTCTGGCTACTATGGGTTTTTTTTTTGTTTTTGTTTTGTTTTTTTGAGAGAGAGAAAGACAGCAAGCAGAGGTGGGACTCGATTTCACAACTGTGATATCATGACCTGAGTCAAAATCAAGAGTTGGATGCTTAACCTACTGAGCCATCTAAGCACCCCTTGCTACTATCGTTTTAAAAACATTAAATAAGGGGCGCCTGGGTGGCGCAGTCGGTTAAGCGTCCGACTTCAGCCAGGTCACGATCTCGCGGTCCGTGAGTTCGAGCCCCGCGTCGGGCTCTGGGCTGATGGCTCAGAGCCTGGAGCCTGTTTCCGATTCTGTGTCTCCCTCTCTCTCTGCCCCTCCCCCGTTCATGCTCTGTCTCTCTCTGTCCCAAAAATAAAATAAAAACGTTGAAAAAAAAATTAAAAAAAAAAATAAAAACATTAAATAAGTTCTCACTTTTAATATGAAATCTGAAACAGCAATATGAGTTCCAATAAAGAATGGTATGAGGATGCTATGCCAAATAGATGACATTAACATAATTGTAAGGGTAAAAGAGTAAACAAAAATTATCAAAGTAGCTTCACTCAATGTCCTTAGTGGTAAGATTTAGGTTCTCTTGCTTCATGTTCAAATGTAGGCAATTGTTTGGCAGAATAGGCTGAAAAATATAAATAAAACAACCAAATTTGAAGATAATCATTCTACCCAAATTCTCTCCAGAGGTGAGACTATGAGATTCTAGTATTTAAGAAGTGCTTTTTTTTTTAACAAAGAAAAAATAATTATAAGTTTAAATATATCAAGACTTAGTCAAAATTTGAAACACTTTATTTTAAGCACAGTCCAACAAGGACTGAGTTGAAAATCAAACTATTAGCCCTCTAGTTTGACCAAATTAAGAAATAGCAAGAAAGGTACAAACATGCCCTCACACACACTGTTAAAAAGGTGTATATATCACAGTCTCCTTCTAGGTCTGAATACCAACTGTAAACCCCAAAGGAATGAAAAGTTCTCTTCTTGGGGGTTATGTTCTTATAGAACAATATATTCATTAACTGGTAATATTTGTGAGGTGATGAGAGCTTTCAATTTGTTATATAGTAGATTGGCAATAACTGTCCACTAAAAACAAGCAGGCAAATTTATTTCCCAAATTCTCAAAGAAAAACTTCTCAGTATTAGCAACATCTTTCAGATGTAGTTATTTACCAACTCTATAAATAGAACTACAGGAAGTAAAGCCTTTAAAACAAATATTTTGATTAATGATACATTAAAAAAACTTTTTTTGCTGTTTATTTATTTCGGGGGGGGGGGGACAGAACATGAGCAGGGGAGGGGCAGAGGGACAGAGGGAGACACAGAATCTGAAGCAGGCTCCAGGCTCTGAGCTGTCAGCACAGAGCCTGACACGGGGCTCAAACCCATGAACTGTGAGATCATGACCTGAGCCCAAGTCGGACGCTTAACCGACTGAGCCACCCAGGCACCCCATTTAATGATACCTTTTAATTTAAATTTTTAAAGATTTTTAAATTTATTTTTGAGAAAAAGTGAGAGAGACAGCGCAAACAGGGGAGGGGCAGAGAGAGAGAGGGAGACACAGAATCCCAAGACAGGCTCCGGGCTCTGAGCTGTCAGCACAGAGCCCGTCGCAGGGCTCGAACTCAAACTGCAAACCGCGAAATCACGACCCAAGCCAAAATTGGACGCTCAATGAGCCACCCAGGTGCCCCCAGATTTCCTTTCTGTACAACTTTTCAGTTTAGATTCTACAGAAGATACAATGTAGGGAAAAGACCTGGGTTTTTGGGAAAGCAGTTTATTTGGGAGAGAATCCTAGGAAACAGGAGTGGAGGGAATAGGGAGAATGAACCTAGGAAGGAAAAAGTGGTAATACAGAGGGCATTATTGAGTTTGCTCCTAGGGATAAGAGAAGCATACAGAAAGCCTCTGGAACTGGGCACCTAAAAGACAGGAGGCAAGGATGTTTTATGCATCAGCTACAATCCCCAATTAACTGAGAGTTGTTAAGAACCTGCACTTTTAGTTTTCATTTAGGCACTGAATAAGGGGATATCCTTAATGGGTTCCAGCAGTGTTGGAGAAAGGTGCAGAGCAGACAAGAAAGCAGCACTCATTTAAAGTGGGACTTTGTAAGGGCTGTGTTCCTCTGAGCTCACAGGGTTTGCCCACCACAGCTGAAGACCAAGGTAAGGTATATGGGACACCAAAGGCATCTACTACAAATCTATGTCACTGTACACTGTGAAATTCAATTTACTTTACAATTATTTTATTAGCTATGAGATGCAAAGATAACTGTTTATACACAGAAACCTACTGCCCTTCAGCTTTTAAGAAGACCTGTAGTTTTGCACATTTAACAAAATTTTGTTCCAATATTATCAATTTCTTGTAGAATTTTAAACCTTACTATCTGCTCCAATGAAGCTTAGAGGAAGGATTCAAATTTTGTCTGCAAGCCTATTGAACTCAAACTGTCTGCAGAAAACTTTCAACTCGATGTCTTCATTAACATTTAAGTCTCTAAACTCTCCCCAAGTACGCTGACACTCAAACAGATGTGTGTTTAGTAAAGTGTAGTAGTACACTTATATATAACTGAGATTAAACAACACAATTGTATATATTCTATATTCTTCATTCTTTCATTGGATTTGCTGGAAAACAAAACAAAACAAAACAAAACAAAACCTATTTCAAATGCTACCCAGAATAACAAGGCTAATGAGCTAGCACAGGCATCAAAGAAAGGAAAGAAGATATGTAACAAGATGCTCTAAGATAAGAATGTGCTGTGTTCCCCATATCCTATGTAAGGTATCCTGGACCCAGAACTTTTAAATCATGTATTTATTCAACAAGAATGTATAAAACCCTGTCTATTAGGAATACACTATGTTAAATGGTGGTTGCAAAGTTGAACAAAAACATAGCCTCCAGTTATGAGAAAATTCTACTTTCTAGAATACCCTTGAAAGCTTATTATTGTTTAAATAAAGTCATCAAACAAAAATAGAATGGGTAAATTTAGTTCTTTTTTTTTCATAATAGCCCATTCTTTGTTTTTAGAATATTAAAATAATGGTATTTTTCCTTTAAGCAAAATATTTTCAAAATAATTTATGATTTGGATCCTAAAAGCCAAAACCAATTAAGGGTGACCAGTGCCCAGTATACATATTCAGAATTCTTCTGCTAACTTGGTCAAATTGCATACATAAAAAATATGTTAAAACTTGATTCTAAGAATTTTTGGTTATCATTTAGTTATTAGGTCAACCAATATTTAAAAGACTATCTTATTTAAAAGAATAATACTTTTTCACTACCAAAAGGCAAATCAGGAACTACAAACTTCCTGAGGTCTACATCAAAGATCCAGTCAACAGAACCAGAAATGCTTAAGTATTTAAGCTCAATCAGAGCTCTCAATGAATTAATAATTAGTCTTTTTTAAATTTTTTGTTTTTTAATATAATTGATTGTCAAATTGGCTTACATACAACACCCAGCGCTCATCCCAACAATTTGTCTTTAAGTTTATTTATTTATTTATTTTTGAGAGAGACAGGGACAACGTGAGCAGGGGAGGGGCAGAGAAAGGAAGAGAGAGAATCCCAGATTCCACACTGTCAGCAAAGACCCCAACACAGTGCTCGAACTCATGAAACCACGAGATCATGACCTGAGCCAATCCCGAAAGTCCAGCCCTCAACCTACTGAGCCACCCAGGCACCCCTAATAATTAATCTTAAATGATTTTACAATGATATTGGCATTTGTGATGACTCAAAATCACTGTGATTAATATCTATTTTTTTGCCTACTTGTTACAGACATCCTACAAAAATGTGAATGTATCTTTAAAAAAAAGGAAGGGAATGAAGGAGAGGTAAATCTACAATAAATATATACATTTCATTTTGCCCAAATACAGAGAAATCAAAAATTATTTTTAGAAAGCACAATTAAAAATATATATATGTCCTCCAGTTTAACTTGAAATTAATAGTTAATGAACATTTTATGGTCAAACTAAAATAATAAATTTAGAGAAGAAATCAGTAATCTTTTGTTCAAATACATAGTTTTAAAGATCACTTAAAACTCTGCTTTGTCTAGGGGCGCCTGGGTGGCTCAGTCGGTTAAGCGTCCGACTTCAGCTCAGGTCACGATCTCGCGGTCCGCGAGTTCGAGCCCCGCGTCGGGCTATGGGCCGATGGCTCACAGCCTGGAGCCTGCTTCCGATTCTGTGTCTCCCTCTCTCTCTGCCCCTCGCCTGTTCATGCTCTGTCTCTCTCTGTCTCAAAAATAAATAAACGTTAAAAAAAAAATTAAAAAAAACACAAAAAACTCTGCTTTATCTAAAAGATAAAGTCATCAATTTGTCTTACAAGATTCTAGAACAAAGTTCATATTAACATGACTTCTATTTATTATATTCTCCTTATATTTAAAATTTTTAAACATTAATTTTAAAAAACTAACTAATAAGGGTGCGGGGTGGCTCAGTCAGTTAAACGTCAGATTTGGGCTCAGTCATGATCTCACAGTTTCCTTGAGTCGGAGCCCTGCATCCCACTCTGTGCTGACAGCCCATAGCCTGCTTCAGATCCTCCCTCTCTCTGCCCTTCCCCGACTTGGACGTGTGTGTGTGTGTGTGTGTGTGTGTGTGTGTGTGTGTGTGTGTGTTCTCTCAAAAATAAATAAATAAACTTAAAAAAACTAATTAATAATTTAAAACACAAGTGATGCCAACTTAGGTTGCCAAACCAAGTTCAATAATAGAAATCAGTGAGCCAAGTTATTTTGAAGACTGGTTCTAATATCAAGACAGTATCCTAATTATTGACTAAATTCACCTCCACAAACATTATATGTCACAACTAAAGAAAAATACAAGCTACTACTTTCTATGAGAAGCCAGTAACAACTAAATAGGAAAAAAATTAATAGCACATTAATTCATTAGTTCAAAAGACATTTTGATTTAGAACTTATATAAACTCTCGAGGTTAGTCATAGTGCCCCATTAATGGGAGAGAAAATGTTTGAATTTTCACCATGCTCAAAAGATACAGGAAACCCCAAAATTACAAATTAAATTATGCACAGAGTAAAATTCAAACTACAGTTGACAACTGTCAACAGATAGTAGTGATGAAAAAGAAGTACAATTTGAATACTTCAAAAGAGCGTTCTCAAAAATAAGAGATGGGGCGCCTGGGTGGCGCAGTCGGTTAAGCGTCCGACTTCAGCCAGGTCACAATCTCGCGGTCCGTGAGTTCGAGCCCCGCGTCGGGCTCTGGGCTGATGGCTCAGAGCCTGGAGCCTGTTTCCGATTCTGTGTCTCCCTCTCTCTCTGCCCCTCGCCCGTTCATGCTCTGTCTCTCTCTGTCCCAAAAATAGAAAAACGTTGAAAAACAAAAAAATAAAAAAAAAAAAGAGTTATAAGAGGCTTAGAAAAACAACAGATTCAAAGTCAATTTTCCAGAAATTTTAACCACTGTTTTAAGCAGATATAGATCTACGTGTATGTGTGTGTATATATGTATATATACATATATATGTATATATACATACACACGATTTATTTATATATATATTTTTTACACTATTGTCTAAAGCAAAATTGCAGCTTGAAGTGCAGTCAACTCCATTAAATTCTTTGATAACAGTCCATCTATTTTTTAGGAAAAGTCCTAGCTTTTTTAGGAAAAGTTCCCGGGTGGCTCAGTTGGTTGAGCATCCGACTTCAGCTTAGGTCATGATCATACAGTTCGTGGGTTAGAGCCCCGCGTCGGGCTCTGTGCTGACAGCTCAAAGCCTGGAGCCTGCTTCGAATTCTGTATCTCCCTCTCTCTCTGTTCCTCTTCTGCTCACTCACTCTCTCTCTCTCTCTCTCAAAAATAAATAAGCATTAAAACATTTTTTAAAAAAAGGCAAAGCCCTAAACTCAAGGAGAAATTACTGGTAACAACACTAAATAGATGAGTTATTTTTATGTGAAAAAAAAATGACTAGATGGTGCTAAAGTGAATGCATTTTTACATGCCACAACCATCTGATATTTACAACTACATTAGAAATAATATTATTTTCTCAATAACTCCTAATTTCACTTTAAAAAGATAAGCACAGAAGAACTTTAGTTAGGTATAAATCTGAGGCCAATTTAAAACAAGAATAGCTTGTCATTATTCTTAGTGGTTCACCCTTGTGAGCCATGATACCAAAGATTCACATTGCATTATTGTGGTTCTCACATGGCATACAAAAGAGAACACATCACATGATTCCATGTACATAAAACTCTAAAAAAAAAAAAGCAGACAAATTTACAGTGAGAAAAGATCAGTGGACCTGGAAGAGAGAGAGAGAGAGAGAGAGACGTGACTACAAAGAAGCATGAGGAAATTTGGGAGACAACAAAAACATCCTAAATGTTGATTACAGTAATGTTTCATAGGTGTACACATCTGTCAAAATCCACTGAATTACACACTTCAAATGTGTGCAGTTTATTGTGCATAAATTGTGGCTCAGTAAGTTTCATCTAAAAAAATTATGTGCCATGAACACAGTAAAAGTAACAAAATTTAAAAAAAATGTATTTTATTAAACCTGAGGGCCATCAAATTCTTTAAAAAAATCAAAACCAATTTACTTTGAGTATCAAAACTAATCTTGAACTTTTAGAAATTCAGAACTAAAAATTTATTTGATTTTTACTTAGGTATATTACCAAATATGGGCAGTAAGACACACTACCTATAAATGATCAGATTACCAAATTCATGTTCGAAGAACCTTTCAAGATCATTTCCTTTAACATGAGGTAAACAGATAAAGTCATGACCAAATGGAAACAAGTTCAACAGCCATTCTAAGGCTAACAAAGTGTTTAGGACCAGACTGTTTCACAAAAATAGAGTTAAAGGAGCTTCTCAGCATTCCTGAGCACCTGATATACTGACACACCCAAAGTGGAACAAAACATCCACAGTGTGTGGTGTTGAAGCAGTTCTTGAGATTCAAACACAGGAACCACCTGAAAACCTGCATCTTACACCCAATATGCTATGACTAGTCATTTCTCTGTTAAGGGAAATGATTTTTATTTTTTTATTTTCACATAAAAATAGAAATATAAGAAGCAAGGGGGGGGGGCCAAAAAAACCTTTGTTTTTACAGCCATTCTGACTGAACAAGAGACTACAGAGCAATCTAGGTAGAAATTCCAGGAACCAGGGGCGCCTGGGTGGCGCAGTCGGTTAAGCGTCCGACTTCAGCCAGGTCACGATCTCGCGGTCCGTGAGTTCGAGCCCCGCGTCGGGCTCTGGGCTGATGATGGCCCAGAGCCTGGAGCCTGCTTCCGATTCTGGGTCTCCCTCTCTCTTTGCCCCTCCCCCGTTCATGCTCCGTCTCTCTCTGTCCCAAAAATAAATAAACGTTGAAAAAAAAATAAAAAAAAAAAAAAAAAAAGAAATTCCAGGAACCAGCCAATCTTCAATGTTATGGCTGTTAAATGCACCCAGGCAGTGTAGCTAATGATACACCTCTAGTATTTCTTAAATGATGTATTTAACACATTTAATGCTTCCTATGTTGCACAGACCGTTTTAAGTACTTTACAAATATTAACTCATTTAATTCTAATACCAACCCATTGAGGAAGATATTTTACTCTACCAGATAAGGAAACTGAGGTACAGAGAGATTAAGTAAACTTCTCAAGGGTATACGTCAAACCTAGCAGTCAAGTGCCAAAAGCCATGCTTATAATTATAACCACCATACCGCCTTGCCTCTCTTTACAAATTTTTGATTTATGAACTTTCACAGATATGAACAAAGCTTTGACACCAGAGCAAAGTACACTGACTCTACTTGCCACAAACAAATGGTCTTCTGTCAGTCAAATGCAGTTTCTTAGTCTCTACAACCGCATTGTTAGATTTCTGGCAGTGGTTTCAACTCTGGCTGCACACTGGAATCAACCAGAAGTTTAATTTAAATGACCTGGAGTGGGAACTGGTCATGTATTTTAATGCTCCCCAAGCAAAGTCACTGTACAGCGATGGCTCAAAACCACAGGTCTGTGCAAGACTGTAAACTCAAATGTCTGGTGAAATAATATACAGGTCAGCAAGGCTTGGGGCAACCTGAAGAGTCAAATTTCATTAAAAAACAAAATATTGCATGGATAAAACTCAGTACCTAAAAATACAATTTAGTCAACAGTGTATCCTGTGTTTGGGGCACTCTCTTTTTATAAACATATTTATGATAAAAGTAGTTAATTCAAAATGTAAAACTCTTTCAATACATCTCCACACACGAGATGAAAAGAATTAAGAAGAGTCAGAATCAATGGAATCAACATCTACTATTTCCTTGTAAAACAACTTTACTGGTATGGGTACAATTACAGAGTTTACTTATTTAGTGTAAACAAAGGACTTACGAACAACCTTCTGAGAACTAATTTCTGTATAAATGAGACTAGGAATTTCTGTATTAATTAGAGGAATTTATGTATAAATGAGAACAGGGTGTACTCAGATGCCCCTTTAAAGGTATGGTGATTAGCCATCTATTCTAAAATAACCCTTGCAATAGGCATCAATATACCTACACTTAAAGCACAATAAATTAGTGCTGTCTATCAGTGGTTCTCAGATGTTTGGATTTTGCAACTTGTACAAATTTCACCCCCAGAATTTATGAGATTGGTACTGGGGTTGCAAAATTTTTAACTATGAAGTTAGAGTATATAAGTAAATATACACTAATACACAAAATTATTACCATCTTCTAATACTAACACAAACAGACACACATTAAAATATCCTTATTAGTTCTCATATTTCTGTGGGCAAAACTTTTTTTTTTAATCTCTGGTTAACACTGGTATGTGGGAATCAGTGGGTAGGGAAAGGGGAGTAGCAAATAAGAAGAGAAAAAGAATTCACAGCATATAGTAAAATCAGGCAAGTTGATGCAACAAATACTTAACAAATGTTAAGGGCAAGGCCCTTTACAATATCTATATTCTCTGCTATCTCCAGTTTGACTTATAGAAAAATATGATGTTCACAATGATAGTCTGAACAATTTTTTAAAAAAAAATCTCATTTCTATTGAGAGGAAGTGAGTACGCACATGAACGAGGAAGGGGCAGAGAGAGGACAGAGAATCTCAAGCAGGCTCTGCACTGCCAGTGTAGAGCGTGATGCAGGGCTCAAACTGTGAGATCATGACCTGAGCCTTGGACGCTTAACTGACTGCGCCACCCAGGCACCCCTAAAAGGGTAAAATTAATCTAAGTACTTAAGAAGATAAGACAATAAATTCATTACAAAAAATTGTACCCAAAATTTACAATTTAAAAATATGAATGAATATAAAAGATTGAACTCAACTATCTGGAAATATCTATATTAGCTTCTTTCTTTTTGAGTGTGTCTTAAATTTATAAGGCAGGGTGCTTGGGATGCAAAGACAAAAGGCAGAGTCCTACTCAAAGAACGAAGTTTAATGGAAAGACAGGTTAGTGAACTGATAAGTGACAAATACAATAAAGGCAAGCACAACTGTGGTATTGGAGCTTAAGGTAGAAAGAGGAGCATTTACTTACATAAAATTGGACACACCTGGTTGTTTTTTAAGATCTGTCCTCATTTATAAATTATCATCACTCTGCTGGGCAGTTCATCTGCCCTCAAACTTCAATTTCCACAAAGAGGGCTTCCAATCCTACACTTGCAAAGGATATATTCCAAACTAAACCCTTACACCATCTCTCTCAACTTGCCTGTCTACTCTGTTCTCTCTGCCCCCATCCCAACATACATACATTTCTAAAATGGATGAAAATGGGTACTTATATTTTCCCAAACAGCAAACCTTGACATCATCTCTGACTCTTCCCTTTTACTTTCACTAAAACTGCTCACTCAGACCTTCAAAAAGTCTTTGATATAACTTTCTCTGTTTTCATGATTACTGTTATTTATGCTATTAGTAACTCTAAATCAGATTAGTTTAAGAGTCTCCTAGGTGAAGTCCTTTCTTCCAGATTCCTTCCTACTCTAATCTATAGTACTTTATACTTTAGATCAGCATTCCTTCACTGCTCTGTCCATGATATAACCTATGGAGCTTTTAAATAATACAGATGCCTATGTTCCATGAAGTTCCACAGATGATACCAATGCAGAACCAAGGCTAAGATCCACTGCATATGTTATTGTAGTTTTTTTCCACAAAACAATCAAAAGGATCTACACCAACCAAAAGGACCTACTTAATTTTTACTGTACCTTTTGAAATGTAAAAAAAAACAAAAACAAAAACAAAAACAAAACCCCTAAAAACATACCTTACTACAAAGATGAATAAAAATAACAAAACTAAATAGCTAACCTACTATGTGCATCTCAGTGAACTGTTTATCAGTCAATAGTCTCTTAATCTTTTAGTGTTACTACTCATTAAACTCTTTTCATTTTTTTCTCCCTGCTAGAACGGCAGTTCAAACTCTCCTAGGACAAAGTTAACAAGCCCTTCTGTGGACAGTCTTCACCTTATTTTGCTGACTGAACAAAGATTCTATCACAAAGCAGCACTTTCTAATTCTATATCAGAATGAGAGACTGAAAAAAAATGTAAAGAAAATAGAGTAAAACGTCACTTAAAAAAAGTAAAACAAAGAAAACCTGTTCAAAGTTTCTTGGGGTTAAGGAGTTGGTCAGTATTTTAAAAAAATGTTGAAGGCCATAGAAGAAAAAAAATTAGGAAATTTCAATTAAAAAGTCTATTATCTCAATTTTAAAAACAATTTCGAAACTTTGTTTCAGGAAAAACACTAACATTACATTCATTCTTTCATTTTTAGACCTTTTAGTGTTAGTTTAAAATTATTTCTAATTCAAAGGTTTTTTCCTCCGTGCCAATTCTCTCGTTTGAGGGGTTTGCTAAAGAATAACAATCACAAATGTACTTTTCAGCCTATTGTAAACTGTTATTCTAGCTCACCCTTTGTCTCCAACTATGAAGAATTTGAGTAATCAATAAGAATTAAACATGTAATTTAGACAATTTAGCTGTTCACTCTTAATATGCTGCTCACAACTGTTAATCTTTGTTAATAACGTTTATTTATTTTTGAGACAGAGAGAGACAGAGCATGAACCGGGGAGGGTCAGAGAGAAAGGGAGACACAGAATCAGAAGCAGGCTCCAGGCTCTGAGCCATCAGCCCAGAGCCCGACGCGGGGCTCGAACTCACGGACCGTGAGATCGTGACCTGAGCCGCAGTTGGACGCTTAACCGACTGAGCCACCCAGGCGCTCCATCGATCTTTGAAACAAATTTTTTCTGGACTTAGTCGACAGAACCTTATCTGTGTTCTTTTCTGTTTCAGTGTCAGTAAGAATCTGTCTTGTTTTAACTAGTTTTATAATATCATCATTGCTACTAATAACACTGATTTTTTTAAATATAGGAAACTATAATAAAGATCATCCATAACCCCATGACCTTGAGAATACCACTGTTAACAGGTTAATATGTATTTTTACTTTTCTCTGATTGACTTGTAAGCTTCATGGGGTTTATGTAATTAACTACTTAACTTGTTTTGGCATAAAGAATAAGTAAATTCAGAGAGTGAATAAATTGATGAAATTTGCTAAAAGCATTCACAGATGGGTTAAAAAATCAAAACTAAATGGAACGGAAATGACACTTTTATTTCTAACAACTGCATTCTCTCAGAATGTTTACAAAAATACCTTAAGTTTGGAAAAAGATGCCAAGCATAATAATAATCATCGTTAAGAATAGGATTATGGAAAAAAAAATACAAAGACAACTGAAAATATACATGCCTCTACTTCACTTCTCAATTAGGTATGTACTCACCAGGCACATCTGATTAAACAATGAAGTCCCTGTTTGGAAAGCAAAACTAGTTGTTTCTCATTAAGAAGCTGTCTACAACTGTTATGATACATTTAAAATATTTCTAGTTTACATGGATGTCAATTTTTAAAATTCTGTACAACAAAGACAGAAAACACCTATATCTGCAAGCATGTTTCCATTTATATAAACTCAGTCTAAAAGACTGTCCCTATCTCTAAGGCTGAGACCAGAAACACCCCTTCTCATCACCACTACTGGACATTTCCCTAACATTTCCTCTTGGTAACTACTTAAGACATCAGCATGGCCTAGAACACTGACAATTATCTCCAATTCTCAATGTGTAAAAAACTGCAAAGGATCTCTAAGTGGTGACCAAGGACAAGCAGTAAATGGAGTAGAGAGGGAAAAGCAGTACAAGAAAGAGTACACTAAATCCACCTGCTAGTCTCTATCATTTTATCCACTACCCCCTCAAACCCCAAGCCTGCTCATCCCCATCAACAAGCATCAGGTAGATAAATGGATTGGGAAGGATGGAGAGAAATCTTTTTCTACCACAACAGGAAAATCTTACTTTCATTGTTATTCCTGCTTCATTTTCAATTCGAGTATCAGATATAAGGGAAGTGAAAACTACATTATCCAACCCTACGCTTGTTATCCAGTGCTCACTCCTGTCCTTACTGTGAATGTTTTGCCTCCTTCTTCATTCTACCCCCACTTATTTTCTTCCCTGACATCTCTCCCCCTAAAGCCCCATACATCATGTAGTTCCAACTCAGCTAATCATACCCATCCCATGGATTACTCCATTATCATCAATTTACATCTTTTTTACCCAACACAAATTCTAGGGCTACTTCCTGCTTTCCATTTTCTCTCCCATTCCACCAACATCTGGGGTCACCATTAGGTGTGCAACTGGGAAGAAAAAACTATTATTCCTATAAAATATGTACAGTACTAATGATGAACTATCCAAACTTCAAGCAAGTTGTTTTAATATTTTTGGGATTTGACACACTCAAGTGTAAAAGGAAGGAACTAGTTTAAATCACCACTCCAAAATCTGGCTGACAAATTTCCAGGCCTCAGTGATAAGGACTGTGAAACTATATATCCAAGATGAAGACAGGAATTTTCCAAAAGGCACCCCCGATGAATCTACTGATCAGTCATATCTGGGAATCCATGATAAATGCTAAGGTGTCTTCTAGTCTAACATTCCAATATTCTAAGCTGGAATTATCACTCCATTTTCTGATAGGAATATTGTTATAAAAGGAGTATAGTTTCCATAGTTATTGGTATTACAGTTACTGATTAAATAAGCCTTTGTAACCTAACCTAGCACCTAAGCGCTATTTATTATTTCATTACCACAGGTGACTTGCAGATGAACTTGCAAAATATGTTTACAGACTGTGGACCACCAGTGTTGTAACAATACTAAAACCTCAAAGGCAAACACTAAAAATTATTTCCTTGGGATTATGTGCATAATTAGACTTTCCCACAGATGGCGTTTTCACAGATTTTTGTTCAATCACAACTAAGATTTGACCTACATGTCAGAAATTAAAGAAGAAAGGGCATGCTCGTTAGGATCTTTTACTTTGCTAGTTCACTGATGGGCCTTTGTGTATCAATGGAATAAAGCCTAGAGAATTCTGGATCGCTGATGGAATTCAGGGCATTAAAATGCTAAAAGAACAGTATCACTCAAATATCTACAGCCCATCAGGGCTTCACCTGCCCAGAAGCACACTAGATCATTCATTTATGAACTACATGTATCTATTCTAGCTCTGGTAACTTCCAACTACCAATTCTTATTATGAACAAATATTCCCTTGGTTAATATTCATGTTTAAAGACATGTTTCAACATGTGGGAACTAATCAAGTATAAACAGCACTTAAAGACATGATGACAAACTAGTAGTGTATTGATTTAAGTGAAACCTATTCATTTATGAATAAATGAATATTATAAAAAGGTAAAAATGGAAACAATTATATGCTAGTCATTTTTTCTTTAAAAACACGTATTTGCTTAAAGTCATACAAAATAGCATGATAAAAGTGTGTCCATTTATTTCATTTCTCCAGTGGATTTTTCCAATCTACAGTGAATGCCATTATGTAAGTGCATTCTCTGAAAATCAAGAATGATGCAATGGTTGCCATGACAACTACTCATTTTATTGAATAAATTGTGGGTTGGGGGTTAAAACATTCTTTTAAAAAACAAATTTCAACATCTTAACTCTGTCTGATAAATCTCTTTCTATTGCTAGCTACTGAACAATAACTATAGGCCATCTTTGAGGATGACTATTCAAGCAGTTATTTTAAAAGCTAGGCTTGAGTTGCCAAGGGAGGAAAACTTTGAATTTAAAGTTTGAAAAATGAAACACATTAACTACATCCAAAGGTACAAAAGACACTTTTTAATCTTCTCGAGTAACTGAAAGGTGTTTGTAAATCAAAAGTAACATGATGTTATATGCCAGTTCCTTCGCTGTCATAATTTTGCGTCTAATCCTAAATTTAAAGAAGTATAAAACACCAGAAGACTGCAGGTTTTCCAGTTTGCAATTCAGCTAAAGTGAGGGCAAGTAGCTTATCCCTCATTTTGATACTGAGAAGAAATTTCTCCTGAGCGTGTGAAAAACCAGAATTTTCAATGCCGATCTTATAAAACAGCTCTGTAAAAAAGCCTGTATTTAAAAACACCAAGGCTAACCGTACACTCCAACTATAAACACCCCTCAGGCAGAAGCAAGAGCTATTAAAGGCTTCTTCTGCTTAAGATCTTCCATAGGGCTAGGTCCCCAGCGATGGCCAGCTTCACTGGCATCTGTGTCCTTAGGAGGCTTGGCGGTTACATAGACTATTCAAAGCCAAATAGTATTTTGAGAACCTGTCCCAGATCTCTTCCTACCTCACCGAAAAAAAACACTAAGATCAAGCTTTTGAAGAATGGCGGGAGCGGGGGGCGGGGGTTGAAGGGGATGGATGGCGCCCCTCCCCCTTCTAACAAGGCGAAGTCCAGTCAGCTAGAAAGGCCTGCTGACTTCGCAGCCCTGGAAGCCAATGCGAGGAAGCTCCCTCACCGCCTGGCTAAACCCACAGGAGAGGGGTCTTTGAGGGCAGCAAATCGAACGGGCTGGTTAAGCGCGAGGGTGCGAGTGGCAACTCAGGCTTCTTTCAATCTGTCTGCACAAACAGATTTTACCTGCCTTCGTGTTTTACCTTCATCTCTCTCGTGCCTAGCGGCCACCTCTCCTGGGGGTGTGCGCGTCTCTGTGTGTAATGACAACAACCTCAGCACCCCGACTGGGGGCAAGGGATTGGAAGGGGTGGGGATTCAGTTCCTGCACAGCCCTGGAACTCTCCTGAAGGGCCCTAAAAGAAAAAGGGGCGGGAGGAGCGCGCCAGACGCCACTGAAGACTCGACCGAGAAGGGGGCGTCCGGGCCTGGGAGAGCTACACTGGCAGGGGCTGACGTGCGGCTCCTTCAGGTTGTAATGGTGGCCCCTTGGAGGAGGGGATAGGTGACAAGGGGCTGGGGGCGATGAGGCCTCCCCTCCCCCCTCGCTCAAGCTCGCTGTTTACCTTCCCGGTACTTCTTGCGAAGCCGCCGGTGGACGCTCTTCACCACCCCGGAGAGCTTCTCTTGCTCCAGCTTCCGCTCCTGCTCCCGGGGCGGCGGAGTGCTCGGGGGCCCGGCCCTGTGCCTGCCAGCACTGCTTCGGTCGCCGGCCTCCGGCTCCATGTCGCTGCCGCCGCTGCCGCCGCCGCCCCTCGGGCCCCCGCAGACGCCCGCCTGACGGAGGAGGTGGGGAAGGAGGAGGCAGCAGCGGAGGCAGCAGCCGGAGGAGGCAGAGGAACCGAAGCGTCGGCCTCGGAGGTGGCCCCTTACCCAAACGCACAAGCTGATTGGTGGACTGTGGAGGGCTGGGCGGAAACGGAAAAAGCCAAGGGCCAATTGACGGAGAGCGCTGGCGGCGCACCCGGTTGTTTGGGACCGCAAGCAGCTGGAGGAGGCAGGGCTTGTGGGCTAAGGGAAGCCGAGGCAGTGGGAGCGCTGGGCCCAAAAGCCCCTCTCTGCTCCCCGCCCCTCGCCGGGCTCTGTGCGCAGGCGCTCTCAGCCACGCGCTTGCGCGTCTGAGTTGTAGTTCGGGCTACGTTAGGCTGCCCAGCCTTCTCACGTCTTCCAGCTGTTCATCACAAGTGAATTGCGTTCTAGCGAGAAGCGGTTAGGGTCCTCTACCTGAACCCCTGCTGTACTTTGTCGCTTGTAGATTGTCTTTGGCTCTGGGAAGCGCTTTTGAGATGACTCGACCGCACAGGAATTTTACACTTCGAGGGACCCAAGCAGAGATGCTTTCATTGGCACGAGAAGTCTACCAAGTGGTGACTTAATTCACGGGCCGGCAGTAGTTAATGCCTCTAGTGCCAGAGCTGGGCGAAGGAAATAGAAAATGAGGAAAGGAGAGGCCCAAGAAAATCAATAGAAGATAATAGGGTAAAGGGAAAGAAAGATGGAGAACCCACAGCACATGCCCTCAAGAACTTATGTGGGGACCCCAGGTGTCACAGGAAGCCTGCCCTGATTTAATTTGCATCAAAACTGAGTGCTTTTAAAACCGGCTTGGGTGTTCTCCTGTCCTTTAAGTGGGTGGGTTAGTCTGTGGGGAGTGTGCCTAAGTGGGGTTGGCAACCTATACCTTCATAGGGAGTGTGGTTGCTGATCTCTGTCCCAGAAAGGTGAAATGCTGCTCTCCAGGGAGTGGTAGACTGTATTCGTTCTCGAGGTGGTACTGAGGCTGCTGCTCAACAGGCTGAGAACTCTTATTGGATTGTGTTAGGCTGTAGGGTACCCCTGAACTGAAGTTGTTGGTTACATGATGTTTCTCATAAATTGTTGCAAAAACTTTTTGACCAGTGATTTTACGAATACAAATAAAGCTTGCGTTATGTAACTTTTATATGCCACCTCTGAATAACGAAGACCCTGAAGAGCAAAGCATTGTACACATTCTCCAGAACAAAGGAAGAACAGGAAGGGGGTAAATGAACCGAGAAGATTGGTGGAATATAAAGATGGAAGGTGTGTCCCTACCTGCACAGTGAAGAGGCAGATCAAATACAGATGAACTTCAAAATAACTAATTATAATTATGAAATTACACACACATGCCTAATAACTTGAGGATATGGTGGTCTTATCTGAAGTGTTTTCATTTGGGAAGAAAGGGAAGCTTTAAATGACACACTGTTTTGGCTCTTTCCATAATTTAACATATACAGGAGGCAAAAAGAGGTGGAAATATTTAGAAGTTACAACCATAGTGAAGAGGACATTAAATTTCATTTGTTCTGAATTGTCCTTAAGGAATAAAAAACTCTCCTCCCTGCTACTAGTAGCAAATGAATTTTAAGGTCCTTTTTAAAAGTAAATATGTACACTGAAGGATAATTGGAAAACACAGAAGGGAGTAAAGTAAAATTGCTAAGAGAAAAGATCATAAATGTTCTCTTCACAAAGAAGAAATGGTCACTATGTAATGGGATGGAAATGGTAGTTGATTTGGTAGTGGTAATCATTTGCAATCTATAAACATATGAAGTCAAGATCTTGTACACCTGATACTTACATAATATTATGTGTCAATTATATCTCAAAAAAGCTGGGGGGGGGGAGGGGAGAGTAAAAGTCACCTGGAAACACATCACTGAGAGAGAAAACAACTGTTAACATTTTTTTTCTTTGCTTGTGTATCTTTATTTCAAATGGGATATTTCTTGATAGATGTAAGGTAATTTAGTATATGAATAGCCTCTCACTTTAGTAACCAATTACCAGCTATAGTATATTTGTGTTGTTTTTCTGTGTTCCTAATAATGCTGTGATGAACACCCTGGTACACAAATGTTTGTCCATTTCTTTAATCGTACATTTCACTAGGCTAAATTTCTAAAAGTCAAATTTTTGAATCAAAGGGTCAAATATATTGAAGTTTTTAATGTATATTGTCAAATCGCCTTTTCTGAAAGATAGTAGCACTTTATTGTCACCTCCAACAGTATGTATGTCTATTTCACTGCACCCTTACTGAATATAAGTATTACAATTTACAAAATCATTAATGAGATTTTTTAGAGGTCTTTGTTTTAAAGAAACATGTGGTACTTTTCTGCTGTTTTTTTTTTTTATTTTTACCTAGCTATTCTGGTTGGCATAATATTAACATTAAATATTAATATAAGAGCAAGTAAAAGGAACTTATTCAAGACTCTTCACTTGTCACTTTTTAAGCAAATTAAAGAGCTCCATATTTTAAGTTTGTTTTTGGTTTCATGCTTTTTTTTTTAATGTTTATTTATTTTTGAAAGAGAGAGAGAGAGAGACAGAGTGTGAGTAGGGGAGGGGCAGAGAGAGAGGGAGACACAGAATCCAAAGCAGGCTCCAGGCTCTGGGCTGTCAAGCACAGAGCCCGACATGGGGCTTGAACCCATGAATCATGAGATCATGACCTGAGCAGAAGTCCAGTGCTTAACCAACGGGGCCACCCAGGCATCTCAGTTTGATGCTTTCTTGAGAAGCAACTCAAGAAATAGGAATTGGAAAGCTGGATTTTATTCTGAATTTTCATGGGTTCAAATAGGGCTAAGGCCAATATGACCAATACTGACTTTTCTTAAGAGGACTAACCACAGTATGTAAAAGGAAGCTTAAAACTTTCCTCTGGTGTGATTAGTAATATTGGAAAAAGTTTTCTATCTGTTAAGGTAGCAGAAGGATGGTAATGGGATTTTCCATGTAAATAAAATATCTGTCCTAATTGCTGGTAAAGGGATTCTTTGCAGGAAGTATGTTTGGTGCCATACTCAACAAACATATCCTATGTGCAGGAAAATATTAGTACCTCCTTTCCCATGTGATGACAGGATTTCACTTACTGTAAATACCCTATTTTTTTAATTCTTTCATTTTTTTAATGCTTTTTTATTTTTGAGAGAGAATGTGCACATGTTCGAGGGAAAAGGGGCAGAGAGAGGGAGAGAGAATCCCAAGCAGGCTCCACACTCAGTGCAAGGCCTGAGGCACTGACCTGAGCAGAAATCAAGAGTATGATGCTTAACCGACTGAACCACCCAGGCACCCCTCTCATGAATATTTTAAATGGCTGTTGGAAAAAGGGATGTTGGAATAAAACAGTATTCACTGAGCAGGACGAACCAGTCTGGGAGGGAGAGACATTTCTAATGACTGCACTAAACCCCTAATAACTAAATTTCTCATCCTCATTCTTTGCTTTACCAGACCAACTTTTGTACTCTTCCCCATGCACATTTGGTGCATCATAGTAAGCTTCCTATGTCAAAGAACCACTCAGTATAGGAAAAATGTCTTTGGAAAGAAAAATACCTGTCTTGTTTGTTTGCAGTTATATTCTTTATAAGGGAAACAAATTCCTATAGGCAGTAAGAGTCAACATGTAAAAATACATTCTATTTTCAGTGAGAATTAAAAAAATATTAATTGGTAATGAAAAGTACAATTTTAAAATCCATATCAAAATCTGGGTGACGGCCCCAAGTTACTGAATAAAAGATTCTGGGTATATTTTACATAGTGTAGTTTTCATTATTTACTGAATATTCCTGTAGGTAGGAGAAGACTACACAGAAGAAATTGAGAGTCTTTAAATTATCTAAAGCATTGATCATTTATTTTTATTCTATACCCTATTATTATTTACTCCTCTTTGACCTTCTTTATTACCAAATTAGGTTTTATTTTTCCAGTCTTCATTTTAACTGAATTTCTAAAAATTCTATTTCTAGGGGTGCCTGGGTGGTTCAGTGCATTGAGCATCTAACTCTTGATTTCAGCTCAGATCATGATCCAAAGGTTGTGGGATGGAGCCCAATGTCCATCCATGCTCAGCCTGGAGGCTGTTTAAGATTCTCTGTCTCCCTCTGCCCCTTTCTCCCACTTGTATTCCTTCTCTCTCTAAAATAAAAAAATATATAACTATAAATATAAATAAAAAATAAAAATTCTATTTCTAAATAGCCATGAGCCAAAGATTTGGCCAGCTTGGAGTGTATCTCTATCTTCCAAAAAGATACATCAAAAAGATACATCAAGTCTCTTTGCACTATTGATGTATACCATTGTACATTTATAAATGTTAGTTTAATATTAATACTTCTATTAATTAAAATAGTAGAACTAGCAAGCAAAGAAATATTTTCAGTGATAGATTTCATTCAGTATGGTGGATTACAACTTTAAAATTCCTTCAATTTATTTTAAATAGAATTACTTTCTTAAATAATTTGTTTATAGCTACTAGTCCAATGTCTCCCCTGTGTTGTTAACATATTTGCCAACGTAAAAATCTTTAAAATAATACAGATTACCCTCTCTTTCTAAAGTCAATATGCAGAATCATGTTAAAACTAGTATTAACTACAGCAAGTGAAAAACATTAATTAATGCCTAACTCCAAAGGCAATGGTAAAATTTACAATATTTTTGTGATATACTAATTAATTAAATTCATTTAATTTTCACAGCAGGACTAATGTAGGAAGATATCTACATAGAAAATGGGAAGTATTTTTCCAGGTGATAGATGTTGTTCTTATAATGAAGCATAAGACTAAGAGATTTTCTACATCCTGATTTCAACTTTTCATTAAACATCAGAACATTAATCACTTGATTTCTCTAAACTTTATTTTTTCTTCTTCATATGTAAAATGTGATGTTAGATTTGACTAGTGTTTTTCAATTATTTTTTTACCATGACACACAATAAGAAATAATTTTTTTAAGTAATACATTTTACATTGGGGCTCAGGATACTTAAACATATACTATACATATAAATATATACATATAGATACTTACATATCAGGGTAAAATTTCCACCAGACAATACTTCATTGGATACCTTCATTTGCTAAGTGCAATAATACGTGGTGATATTTTCAATTCTATTTTAGTTTTTAAAAATGTGGAGCATACTACATTGATTTTTATGGTCCACTATTGAGTATTGGCCTAAAATTTGGAAAACACCAGCAATTTAAAAGATCCCTTTCAGCCCCCAAACCACTGTAATTCTGTGACTCACTTTACTTTTGAGAACACTTTGTGAGATGTATCTTGCCACACAGAGGCTACTCAGCTCCTTTTGAGCATCATGTTTACATCTGGGAGATTTCCCCTAGTATATATGCAGGCTCAGATAAAAGACTTAGACTCTGCTAATTATATTCTCTGGGGTGAAAAGTGCACTCAGAAAAGTGCAAAACAATGAAGCAGAAGCTACAAGGAATCTTTTGGTCTGTTGAGGGAGACTGTGGAGGTGTGGGTCTTTTGTTATTACAGCGACTGAAATTCCATCTTTCAATGTCCAACATTTGCCCTGAAAGCCAAGAAACAGAGTCAGTGGGGATGGACCAGGTAGAGTAGTCGCTGGGTCTGACTTAGGTGTTGATCTAGACTGGGTAGTCTCCAAGTGTGCCCCTTTGGTCTTTCTGGAAATTGGCAGCCACCAATATCCTTTAATATTATAGTTTTGATTTTCATTTTTCTGATGATTAGTGATGTTAAGAAGCTTTTCATATATCTGTTGTCCATTTGCATGTCTTCTTAGAGTTTATTTATTTTGAGGGTTGTGGGGGGACAAGTAGGGGAGGGGCAGAGAGAAGGAGAAACAGAATCTCAAGCAGGCTTCATGCAATCAGCACAGAGCCCGAGCTCACAAACTGTGAGATTATGACCTGAGCCGAGATAAAGAGTGGGAGGCTTAACAAACTGAGCCACCCAGGCGCACCTCTGCCCATTTCTTAACGGCATGTTACTTTTCGGTTGTTTGTTTGTTTCATTGGATGTTAGTTTTTGTTTTTGTTTTGTTTTGCTATTGAATTATGAGTTCCTTATGTATTTGGATATTAACCCCTCAGCAGATATATGATTTGCAAATATTTTCTCCCATTCCATCAGTTGTTTTTCAGTTTGTTGATGCTTTCTTGTGCAGAACTTAGTTTTGATGTGGTTTGCTTTTGTTCCTTGTGCTTTTGATGCCATATCAAAAGCACTCAGCAGACATCACTGCTGAGACCGAGGTCAAGGAACTTTTTCTTTCTATTTTCTTCCAGGAGTTCTATGGTTTGGGATCTTAAATTTAGGTCTTTGCATCTTGAGTTATTTTCATGAGGGGTCCAATTTTATTCTTTAGCACGTGCTTATCCAGCTTTTTCCATACCATTTATTGAAGAGACTCTTCTTTTCTATTGACTCTTCTTGGCTCCATTGTCAAATATTAGTTGACTATATGTGTGGAAATTTATTACTTGACTCTCAATTCTGTTCCATTGGTATATGTATCTATTTTTATGCCAGTACCATACTGTTTTGATTACTAAAACTTTGTAATATAGCTTGAAAATAGGAAGTGTGATGTCTCTGGTTTTGTTCTTCTTTTTTCAGGATTGCTTTGGCTATTTGAGGTTTTTTGTGGGTCTATTCACATTTAGGCTTGTTTTTTTTTTTTTTTTTCTATTTCCATGAAAAGTGTCATTAGAATTTTAATAGAGATTACATTGAATTTCTAGATGGCTTTGGGTAATATGGATATTTTACCAATATTAATACTTCTGATCCAAAAACACAGGATATCTTCCCATTTGTTTGTGTCTTCTTCAGTTTCTTTCATCAAAGTCTTGCAGTTTTCAGTGTACAGATCTTTCACCTCCTTGGTAAAAGTTCCTCCTAAATATTTTATTGTTTTTGAAGCTATTGTGAATGGGATTGATTATCTCTTTTTCAAATGTTTTGTTGTTAGTGTATGGAAACACAACTGCTTTTCTGTATGTTGATTTTGTATCCTTCAAATGTACTGCATTCATTGTTTAGTTGTAGCAGTTTTTTTGGTGGGGTATTTAGAACTTTTTCTGTGTGAAATCATATCATCTGCATTACCATAAAATTGTAATAAATTCAGTATTTCCAATTTATCTAAAGCTTTTGAAAATTACTCAGAATTGAACTTCCAACCTGTTTTCTTTTATTCACTAAAAATGTGCTCAGCCACAGGTCAGAAGACTCAATATTGTTAAGATGTGAGTTCTTCCCACATTGAACCTAAAGATTCAAAGCAATCCCAGTCAAAATTGGAACAAGATACTGTTGGTAGAAATTGACAAGCTGATTCTAAAGCTCATATGACGATACAAAGAAACCAAAAGATCCAAAACAATTTTAAAAATGCAGAACAAAGTTGGAGATTTCAAGATTTAGTATATAGCCACAATAATCAAGACGGTGTGGTACTGACATAAAAATAAACAAGTAGATCAATGGAAGAGGAGAGAACATTCAGAAATAGGCCCACACATGTACAAACAACTGATTTTTTCACAAAATTGCAAAGACATTTAATGGAGAAAAGATAGTCTTCTCAACAAATGATGCTGGAACAATTGGACATCTTTATGCCAAAAAACAAAACAAAACCCTTCAGCCCATGTCTCATGCCATATATGAAAATTGACTCACAATGGAACATAGACCTAAATATAAAACTTAAAACTGTAAAAGTTCTGGAAGAAAACCTTTATGACCTTGGGTTAGGCACATATTTTTTAGATATGACATAAAGTACAGTCCACAATAGAAAAAATTAGTAACTTGGAATTCACAAAAATTAAAATTGCCTGCTCTTTGAAAGACACTGCTAAGGGAATCAAAAAGACAAGCCACTGAGTGGGAGAAAATATTTAAAATCATATGTCTCATAAAGGGCTTGTATCCAGAATATATAAAGAATTCTCAAAACTGAATAATAAGAAAACAAACAACTTTCCTCCTTCACCAAGGGGAACAAGATGTGAAACACTTCCTTAAAAATGATGTGCAGATGGCAAAAAAGCACATGAAAAAGTGCTTAATATCATTAGCCATTAGAGAAAAACAAATTAAAAGTACATGAAATACAACCACACCTATGCCACTGTCTAAAATTTTAAAAATTGGCCATACCAAGTATTTGCTGGAACACAGAGGTAGGAGAACTCCCATACAATGCAGGTACAAATGTTAAGTGGTACAACCACTTTGGAAAACAGTTTGGCAGTTGCTTAAAAAGTTAGACTTATGTCTACCATATGATTCAGCCATCCCACTCCTAAATATTACCCAAGAATTGGGGCTCCTCAGTGGCTCAGTCAGTTAAGCATCCGACTTCGGATCAGGTCATGATCTCGCTGTCCTTGAGTTTGAGCCCTGCGTTGGTCTCTGTGCTGACAGCTCAGAGCCTGGAGCCTATTGCAGATTCTGTGTCTCCTTCTCTCTCTGACCCTCCCCCGTTCATGCTCTGTTTCCCCCTGTCTCAAAAATAAATAAATGTTAAAAAAATTAAAAAAAAATTACACAAGAATAATGAAAGAACATGTGTGTGTGTGTGTGTGTGTGTGTGTGTATACATTTGTTTGATAAACAAATTGTGGCATAGCTATACAATAGAATGCTAGTCAGCAATAATAAGAAATAAACTACTGATTCATGTGACAACATGAATTAATATCAAAATAATTAATGCTGAATGTCAGAAGTCAGACAAAAAACAATACTATACTGTATGACTGTACTTATATAAAACCCTAGAAAACGCAAATTAGTCTATAGTGATAAAATGTAGATAAGTAGGTTATGGGGATGGGGTAAGGAGAAGTGGGTAGGAGGGATTAAAAAAGTGGCATGAGCAACTTTTGAGGATAATGGATGTATATTTATTATCTTGATTTTGGTAATGGTTTTATGAGTCCAAATTTGTCAAAATTTATCAAATGGTTCCCTTTAAATGTGTGCATTTTATTATGTATTTATTATATCTCAATAAACCTGTTGAATATAATAAGTTCAGCATCTATTATATGCCAAAACTTCCACTAGGTATTGTGGCTTCAGTGAGGGAAAAAAAAAAAGACATTGTTTATATTTTTATAAAGTTTGCAGTTACTAGTAAGAGGATGCAGACCAGGGAAATTCTAATTTTTCACTATTTGTAAAATAAAGTAAGTGGAAATTTGATACAGACTGGTTACCTCTTTTGCTACGTAGATCAGCTAAGTGATCAATTTAGTGTGAAAATAGCAAGGACTGTCTGTCAACTGAGAAGATATATAAAAGTGAAAGAGAGAGATAACAAATAATTTTTGAATATTAGTCCCTTATCATGACTCTAAAATAGAAGATAGGCAAATTTTAAATTCTTAATGTGTTGCAATTGCAAATAGTTGGTAATTATAATAACTGAAAATATTACTTAGATTTTTGTGCTTAATTAATATATGTTCTACTTAATTTTAGAAGAATATATTTTTTAAAGACAATTTCCCATTGGGGTTTCATACCAGTTAAAGAGAACTAGTGCTAGAGTAGTTGAAGGGAAATATAATACTTTTTTTGTTTTACTCTCTGATTCACTTCACATGTTTGAGGAAGAGCATCAGATGGAGAAAGGTTTTGTTACTTATTTAAAAATATTTATCTGTCAAGTTGATTTTAGCCTATAATAAATTTGCCAAGTTGATTTTAGCCTATAATAAACTGGCATATGAGACAGTATTTAACTCTTATCAATTGAAAAAAAAAAAACTACCTGGGGTACCTGGTTGGCTCAGTTGGTAGAGCATGTGACGCTTGATCTCAGGATTGTAGGTTCAAGCCCAACAACGAGTGTAAACATTACTTAAAATTAAAGTCTTAAAAAAAAAAAACTTCAGTAAGTGACATCATACTGTAAGCAGAGAAATTAAGCAAAGAAAATTTGTGAACTAGGTAACCTGAAGCAATATAGCTTAAATGGGATGTTTTGGGGTCCTGTATAGTGATTTTACACATTTTCTTTTGTTTCTTCTTTATCACATACCTGCCCCTACCCTCCATCCTTTTCAGCACTTGCATCTTAAAGATATTCCTATCTTTCTTTATTAAAAGATAAATAACATCCAAAGGCACACTTTGAACTTAAAAAATAAATTAATTAACCAGTTATCATATGACAAGGATTTCAAGATAAACATTTATGGGGAAGTGGAAGAGAAGACAAAGTTGGTAATGAGAATAATAGTGAAGCAAGAGGTCCTCACAGGTAAACTTTGCTTATAACATGCTATTAACCTATTTCAAGAAAAAAGGGTTATTCTGATAGGAAAAAATTATGTTATAAGATGGCCGACAGGACTGATAGGGGAGTTCAAGTCCCCGCCTGAAGACTCCCCTTCCGGGTTCTTGTTCCTACACCGCTTGCCCGGCGCGCCAAATTACTACTAATGCGGAAGTCACAGACTATAAATTGTCCCCCATGCTTGCGCTGGGGATCAGACCTCTCGAGAGTGTTCTCCTCTGAGCCCGCCGGTGTGAAATAAACCTTCTCCTGCCTTCCAAGGTCTCCGAGTGCCGCTTGGTTCTTCCACCAGGTGATCCAGACGAGGTTCTGTTGTTATGCCCAGAATTCGTGATCCCCAAAGACCACCAGGGAGCCGAGTCCAATGCAAAAGCAAAAGAGCCTTTATCCGAGCTAGCTTGAGCTCAATCCCCTACCTGCACCGACACAGCGGTGAGATACCAGGGAAAGAGAGCGAGTTTCAAAAGCACAAAGGTTTTATTGGGGCCTAGGGGCAGTTGGTGAGGTAATGGCTGTGGCCTCAGCCAATTGGCTGGGGAAGGGTCATGGCCTCGGCCGATTGGCTGGGGAAGGGTCGGAGTCCTGTTATGCAGGTCGCTGGGCGTGTTTTGATCAGGAAGTTTGAAAGGGTGAGCAGGAGGTTACTCAAGGGGAGGAGGCGCGGTCTGAGGTTTCCGTGATTTTCCTGGAAAAGGAGTCATGTCGGGGACATAGTCACTCAAGGTGGAGGACACAGAACAAGATGGGGTCAGCTGGCATAGGCCCACCCTTTCACTGTAACATTTGGTTCCCTGAACAGGAAACCGCGCCGGCCCATTGTTGCCACCGGTTTGGAAAAACAGCAAGGTGGTGACCGAATGAGGAATCGCAACGGAGAAGGCGCGAGCTGTCTGATATTCGGCAGTCTCCTGCTCGGTCATCTCAGGCCAGCCCCGCTGTGCCGTTCCCACCGGACTCGGGAGACTTGGTAGGTGAGGATATGGACCCGACCTCAGATACTGGTAAGGCCTGGCCCCTGACCCGGTCAGACCCACCCGTCAGGGTGAAAGGGGAGCCTGATCACCTCCTGGAGACCTTTTAGAGGTCTCACAGGTAGATTCCTAGGGAGGGAATGTATTAACATCTGGTCTGAGTGCGTGAGTGAATGTGCAGCCCAACCTTGTCCTCCAGTTGGGACTGAATCTGTGGCTTCACGGGCGGGCGCCCTTACGGTCCCCAAAAGCCCACAGAGTCTGAGTGGGCCCATCTGTGATTCCGTGGTGAACGGCACACAGTCTATGGCGGCATCAGAATAGTTTCCGATCATAAGTCACAAAGCTGAGACTGCCATAGCTAAGCGTCACCAAAGTTCCTTCAGGACACGGCCAGACGCACATCTGACTGGTCTCCTCATTAGAGGGTGCTCCCCTACCCCTCTGTCTGTTTTTGCCACTCCGTCTCATGGGAACATTATAGGGTCAGGACAGAGCAAATCCACAGCTCTCAAAACTATGATCAAGAACTTCAAAAAGGGATTTTCAGGAGACTATGGAATTAAGATGAGCCCAGGCAGGTTAAGGACGCTATGTGAGTTGGAATGGCCCACTTCTGGTGTAGGAATGCCCTCTGAGGGAACCTTAGATGTCCTTCTGAGGGAACCTTAGAGGTCCACCGCTTCTGGTGTGTTGTCACCATAGACCCAGGTCACCCTGATCAGTTCCCGTATATCAACTCCTGGTTAGAGTTTGCCCAAACCCTTCCCCCTTGGGTGCGATTTACTTGCAATGAACAGGGACAGGTTAGGGTCTTAGTCGCCTTGACAAAGTGGCCCAAGGACAAGTCCACATTCGCCAGTACCAAGAGGCTCTCCTCTGGGGGATCTGAGCAGGGGCTAAGAAGCCCATGAATATTATCATGAGAGGCTATGCGAGGCTTACCGCATTTACACCCCGTTTGATCCCAAGGCACAAGAAAGCCAACAGATGGTAAACACCTCTTTTGTGGCCCAAGCCACTTGGATATCAGAAGGAAGCTCCAAAAACTTGAGGGTTTTGCTGGAATGAACACCACCCAGTTGATTGAGGTTGCTAACAAGGTCTGCATGAACAGGGAGATCACTGCCCAGAGGGAAGCCGAAAAAAAGATGAGAAAAAAGGCCAGCCTCCTCGCCGCTGCTCTGAAGGAAAAGGATGACAAAAAGATGGGGAAGGTCCAGCCGCCAAAAGGGAGGAAGCCCACAACCTCCTTAGCAAGGGACTGCAAGGACAATAGAAAGGACATTGGAAGAATGAATGTCCCAACTGGGGAAAGTCTCAGAAACCCAGCCGATATGCAGAAGAACCCTATGAGGAAAAGACCTTATAGGCCTAGTAGGAATAGATTCAGATTGAGGGGGACTGGGCTCACTTCTTCTTGGCCCCCATGAGCCCATGGTCAAAATGAAAGTAGGGGGCCCAAACCATGACTTTTATGGTCAACACTGGGGCTGAACATTCTGTGGTCACCTCCCCTGTGGTCCCCCTTTAGTGAGAAGACTGCAACCATCCTCAGGGCCACAGGGAAACAGGCAATGCAACAGCCCTTCTGCCAAGCCCTTCAATGTGAACTCGGGGGCCACGTGGTACGACATGAGTTCCTCTACCTACCTGAGTGCCCTATCTCTTTCCACAGCCAGGATATACTCTCAAAGCTGGGGGCCCAAATAACCTTTGAGCTAACGGGATGCACCAGCCTCCAATTGGATCCAAGACAAGAAGAATGCAGTCTTTTCTGTGCCCAGGCCCAACTGAGCCACCCGCCCGAATTCAAGACTGCCGTTCCCACTGTATGGGCCAAGGACAACACCCCCAGACTTGCCCACAATCAGGACTCTGTTCTTGTAGAGTTAATCCCAGGGATTCAGCTTCAGAGACAGCAGCAATACCCCCTCCCACAAGCAGGCAACACCCTTCTCTTGCCAGTCAAGAAGCCGGGAGGAGGGTACCGACCAGTTTAAGACATACGAGTTGTCGACAAAGTGACTGTCTCCTTGCACCCAGTGGTCCCGAACCTGTACACCATCCTCAGCCAGATCCCAGGTTCTGCCAGCTGGTTTACCTGCCGAGACTTAAAGGATGCCTTCTTCTGCCTCCACTTGGCCCCCCAGAGCCGACCCTTGTTTGCCTTTGCATGGACTGAACCAGGCCCAGGGCATCAGACTAGGGCCAGAGAGAAGGATGGTCATCTCCTCCTTATCCCAGCCCAAAACTAAGAGGGGTCTACGAGAATACCTGGGGGCTGAGGGATTCTACTGAATCTGGATTCCTGGATTCTCGGCAATAGCAAGACCCCTCTATAATTTCTTGCTAGGGCTAGATCAAGAACCCCCTGTCTGGACAGAAGAGACAAAGGCCGCCTTCCTAGCAATAAATGATATCCTCGGGCAGGCACCAACCCTTGGCCTGCCAGATGTAGAGATACTAACCTCTTTGTGCATGGGAAGGGAAAGGTTGCCTTTGGGGTTCTCACACAGATTGTTGGCCCCTGGCAGCAGCCAGTGGCATACCTGTCAAAAAAACTGGGCCCAGTTGCAGCAGGATGGTTGCCATGTGTTAGGGCATTAGCGGCAACAATTCTACTCAATAAAGAGGCAGATAAGCTCTCCCTGGGACAAGAACTGCATGTTAAAGTCCCCCATGCCCTCATAAGAATAATGCCTGATCCGCATCACAGCCTCCACCAGGAGTCCAAAGAATAGGAGCTACCCCCTTTGAGGACCTCGAAATAGACTTCACAGATATCCAGCCACGCCGAGGACTTACATACCTCCAAGTGATAGTCTGTACAAACTCTGGATGGGTTGAAGCCTTCCCAACTAGGAAGGAATGTAGTCAGTCCGATAAAATACTCCTTGCCATCGGATTGGCAGAGGTTGTCCCAGAAAGCTGGGGAAACAGCACTGTTTGTGCTCACCTTCCTTTTATGGATAAGATGTTTTGTTGGTATTGGTTGCCTCTAATCTGGTCCCCATTTGTAAACCTTTAGCCCTGAGGCCCAGGCTAAATGAGCGGTGTTGCTACCGTCCTCCTAGGAGCAGGAATAGCCACAAGGATAGGGACAAGCATAGGAGGCATAGGCTCTTCTGTAGGACTATATCGTAAACTGTCCTGAGAACTCAATGAAGACATGGAACGAGTAGTCAACTCCCTAGTGTCTTTGCAGAGCCAAATAAGTTCCCTGGCAGGAGTTGCCCTCCAGAACAGATGGGCCCTTGACCTCCTCGCTGCCGAGAAAGGAGACACCTGCATCTTCCTCGGAGACCAGTAGGGAGTAGTCACAACCAAAGTCAGAGAACTAAGGGAAAGGACCATCCCATAATAAATAAATATGATGCCCTCTAATACAGCCTAGATCTGTTTAAAGGGGCATCAAAGGAGGGAATGATAGGGAAAAATTGTTACAAGATGGCCGAAAGGACTGATAGGGGAATTTCAGTCCCCACCCGAAGACTCCCCTTCTGGGTTCTTCCTACCCCACTTGCCATGTGTGCCAAATTACTACTATTGCAGAAGTAACAGACTGTAAATTGTCCCCCGTGTTTGTGCTCGGGTCTCAGACCTCTAGAGAGTGATCTCCTCCAAGCCTGCCAGTGTCAAATAAACCTCCCGCCTTCCAAGATCTCCGCGTGCTGCTTGGTTCTTCCGCTGGATGATCCAGACCAGCTTCCGTCTGGAACAATTCACACCAAAATTTTATGATTTAAAACAATATTAATCATTCATTTGCTCAAAGTTCTGAAACTCAGGCAGGGCTCAGCAATGCAATCAGGTGAGTAACTCAGCCAGTCCTGGAAGACTGCTTCCAAGATGGCCTCAACTTACATTGCTGGCAAGTTCGTCCTGCCTATTTCAGTTGGGAGTTTGGTGCAGATGGCCTCAGCTCTTTACCTGACTTCTCCACATGAGTAGGTTGGGCTTCTTACAATATGGTATGTTCACTTTTTACACGGTGCTAACTTCCCCCAGAACACAAAAGACACTTCCAGGCCTTCTTCCAACCATATTGGTCTAACAAATCTTAAGCAATTCTTCCCTCTCCTTTGGATCATCAAGTTGTCTCTTCTGCCTCTAATACCTTCCCCAGGCCTTTTGCTAACCCACATCTTATACTTCTTCCATGATCCAGCACAAGGAGCACTTCCTTCATGAAAAATTTTCTAATTATTCCATATTGATTTTGTAGCTCTTTCCTTTTTAAATCTGATAGGTCTTACTATCTGTACTGCTCATTTCTCACTGAAAATGTGCTATTTAATATTATCATTTACTTTCCTATGGATAGCATGTCCTGTCTTCTCAACCCATGGTATAGTTCTTGAGGACACAAATCAAGGCCCATATCTCTATGTCAGTGCCCTCCAATCTAGTATGTGCTAAATAAAAGTTGACAGTAAGGACAGTTGAACACTAGGGCATTTTATTCTTTTTTGGAAGATACCATTCCATTTGGAGTGATGTATGACCTTGAACTTACATAGATCCTTTTAAAAGTATATTTGAGAAGATGTTTACCTATACTACCAAAGAAGAATTTAAATTACTCATTAGGTATAATGAATTCATATCATTTATTTTATTACATTTTTTTAACCCCCCCCCCCCTTCATATCTCTTGGTTTTTCTCACTGATCCAGAGAAGTAAAGGTTTTTTAGGACATTCAGCATCAGTGAGGTAAGACTAGAAAATGCAAAGATAAAACTAGTTAGCATGGAAATAATGAGTATAAATGTTTATAAACCTAATTGTCTTCAACTGGAGAGAGAACTACAGGAACTTTAATAGTATTTCTTTTCTGAACCAAATTAGCTCTATCAACACAGACAGAGCTGTGATCGACACTAAATGGTTTTATATTCTACTGCTCTGTATGTTTGCCACTGTTATGACTTGGAGAGTAATAAATGTACCATTGCAGTGAGAGAAGAAAACTGGTGCAAACAGAAACCTGAAAAGGAATAAGTTGAATCTGTAAAACAGTGAATTTAATCCAAAAAATGTCTTGGCTTACAGACGTGTCAGCATCTTCAAAAGTAGTTTCTTTTCAGGACACTGCAGTGATTTCAGTCTGAAGAAGTTTCTGAACTTTTAACTTAAGGTAATGAGCCAGTTAATAGGAGACTGGGTTTTGTGTAGGAAGCAATTACCCCAACAGATAGGAAACTGGAGAAAATGAGCAAAGCGTTAATGGGCTTGCAAAAAGGTCACATTTCTGAGATCTGAGATGGAATAAAAAGGAAGGATGGTGGAAGAAATCATTTTAAAAACAATGCCGTGAAAACCAGTGCAAATAGAGATGAGGTATAATACTACTGGATCTACCTCGCTAAAAGGTCATGGGATTAATTTATCAAAAAATTAGGTGAGCTCTGGATATCTGAGAGTCAGGAGTCTGTGGTTCAACTGAGAGCTTTGTCAATAATTTAGGTTTAGTCCAACCCAACACTGTGATAAAATAAGTTTTACTAGAATAAGTCATTATATACCGACATATTTAGTAGTTTCTACACAAGTTCTGAGAAGAGCAGATCTTAAGTACAGCTTCTACTTCCTCTTCTTCCAGTGGCTTCTCAATCTACTGCACTCTGCCATCCACCCACACCACTCTGCTGAAATTGCTCTGAGAAGGTCAACCATGATGTGATTGTCAAATACATTAGCTGCTTTTCAGCCCTCAGCTGACTTTTCCTCCCAATAGAATTCGATGTTGGTGATCATTTCCTTCCTTGTAAAGCTCCTTCTTGACTTCTAAATCATGTTTATCTCATTCTTTCCATATGTCTCGGATTGCTCTTTATTTTTCTCCTAGTTCCAGCTCTTCTGCTAGAGTTTTCCTAGGGAGCTACGTATCTTTTCTCACTTTACATGATCATCTTGAATGATCTCATGCAATCCTAAAGTTCTAACTATCATCTATGTTCCTCTCAAACATTGATTTCTCAACTCTTTCCTGAGCTTTCAATCTGTCATTAGATTTACAGTAACTCCTCATGATCAGTGTGGCCCCCCTCAGACTTTTTTGTTTCTTTTCCTGTTTTCCATGTCTCAACTATCAGCAATCCTATTTACCCTATTGCTCAAGCTAGAAATCTTGTGATAATCTTTTCTTTTTCACATTTCCTCATTGCCTATAACTATGTCTGGTCCATTCAACCTCTGAAATGTGTCTGGTATCTGTCTATGCCTTTCCATTGCTACTATTATTGCTGTCCCAGTCCAGGTTCTTCTAATTTTTTTACTTGGAATTTTTCTTATTGGTTTCCTAACTGGACTTACCTCTCTGACTATGTTTAGTCTCTATTCCTATCTGTTCTTTATACCATTGCCAGAGTTACTTTTTATTTATTTATTTATTTATTTATATTATTTTTTTTAATATATGAAATTTATTGTAAAATTGGCTTCCATACAACACCCAGTGCTCATCCCAAAAGATGCCCTCTTCAATACCCATCACCTACCCTACCCTCCCTCCCACCCCCCATCAACCCTCAGTTTGTTCTCAGTTTTTAAGAGTCTCTTATGCTTTGGCTCTCTCCCACTCTAACCTTTTTTTTTTTTTTTTCCTTCCCCTCCCGCATGGTCTTCTGTTAATTTTCTCAGGATCCACATAAGAGTGAAAACATATGGTATCTGTCTTTCTCTGTATGGCTTATTTCACTTAGCATCACACTCTCCAGTTCCATCCACGTTGCTACAAAGGGCCATATTTCATTCTTTCTCATTGCCACGTAGTACTGCATTGTGTATATAAACCACAATTTCTTTATCCATTCATCAGTTGATGGACATTTAGGCTCTTTCCATAATTAGGCTATTGTTGAGAGTGCTGCTATGAACATTGGGGTACAAGTGCCCCTATGCATCAGTACTCCTGTATCCCTTGGGTAAATTCCTAGCAGTGCTACTGCTGGGTCATAGAGTAGGTCTATTTTTAATTGTTTGAGGAACCTCCACACTGTTTTCCAGAGCGGCTGCACCAGTTTGCATTCCCACCAACAGTGCAAGAGGGTTCCCGTTTCTCCACATCCTCTCCAGCATCTATAGTCTCCTGATTTGTTCATTTTGGCCACAGAGTTACTTTTTAAATGATGAATTTGATCATATTACTTCCGTGTTGAAAAAAAAATCTTTCCATACCTTCATGGCTTGAGAGGTGCCTGCCTACATTCTAAAAAAAATTATCTTCTATGAGTTTGACCGCTGATGCACAAAAATGGATCTGTGATAAGAAACACCTCGGTTTTTGTTTTGTTTTGTTTTTTGAGTTTTTGAAACTTTTGAAAAACAACTTTTGTTTTTCTGAGTTGCTGCCTTAGCATTTTACATAATGACAGCCCTCCTCACAGCCAGAGTCTGAACATTTAAATAGGATCCGAGTTTAGTATTTCCGCCGAAAGTTCCTGCTTTGCTTTTCCTGAGCACCTCTTAAAGTAACCATTTAGAATAAAGCCCCCCAAAAGTTAGTGACCTCTGCCCGAACCACCTCGTAAGCAACAGGTTTTTACTCCCCTGCTCTGTACCTCCTTTTCACTCATGACCTGGAACAGATGACTGCCCTTTCCCCAGTCATGGCAGCTGCACTACCTCCTAGCCCTGCCCATCCCCATTTCTGACATTTGTAAATTACAAATCTTGTGACTTTACTTCTCTTGTATGAGTGTATTGAAACTGTACCTTCCATCAAAATGACCCCAAGTTTTGCACTTTCCCAAAGTAGGAGTTCGGATGCTGAGGAAGCTACCTGCCAACTGCCCTGTGGGTGGCTTGTGTCTCTTCATTCAGCAAGTCATAGTCTTCATAGTATTACTTTAATACACCTAGTTTGGCTTCTCAACATAGCCTTCAGAAGCCATATTTATTCCAAACAACTCCCCACTTTCCAGTCATAGTTGATTAAAACAGGAGCAGACACCTGAACTGGGCCAATCACTTTCCCTCCTATAAAAAGTATACTTATGAGCTATTGGGTTACTGTATTTTAATATTATGAATGTAAGAAGAAATAAACAGGCTAGAAAATCTATTTTCCATTTGGAAAAGGGAATACTCTTACATATGTAAGTTGTATCGTGCCATTTTATTGATTAAAATCATTTAATAGATTCATATTGCACTTAGAATAAAATCCAAACTCTCTGCCATGACCTACCAGGCTGTGAATTTAACACCTATTATTAAATTATTCTTATTATTCTACTTTCAACTTTTTCTACTTTCCATTTATGCTCTAGCCATTGGATTCTTTCAGGCCCTTGAACATGTCAATTTTTTTCCAACCTTGAGTATTTTGAACATGTTATTTCATTTGCTGGAAACCTCCTATGAACTTTGCATTCTTCTCATCATTGCAACACAAATATTTCCTCCCTAAGGAGGTATTTTATGACCATTCAATACAAAATCGTGCCCTCCATCTGACCAAAATTCTTTATTACAACGTTATAGTCATTTCCTTCATAATAATGATCACAAGTTATTTCTAAGTTTACTATCTTTCTCTTTACTAGACAGTAAGCTCCTTGAGGACAGGTATCACATTTGCTGTTTGCTACTATAGACCCTGGCACATATGTGCTTGGCATGTAGTGAGAGCTTAATGAATGGGTAATGAATTAATGAATAAATTAATGAATGTTTACATGCTAAACTTTCTCTTTATCACTAATCCCCAATAGACTGGGAGCTTCTCAAATGCAGGACTATGTTTTATTCACATTCATATCCCTTAATCTGAGCATAATTCCTGAACCATAGGAGATGCTTGATAAATGATTAATAATTTTCAGCTAAAATTAATACAAATTATCAAACTTTTTTGTGAAATAACTGCTCTGTACTGCCGTGCTCTGCATCATCTAGAGGAATTCTGCCACTATGTACAAGACCAAAATTGTTCCTTGACTTGTAATAACTAATTTGTTACTCATTTATTCATTCATCAAATACTATTATGTGCCAGGCTCTTTTCTAAGCTCTGGGAGTATAAGAATGAACAAAGTAAAAAAAAAAACAAAAAAAAAAAAAAAAAACCCAAAAACTTTCCTCATGAAGTTCATATTTCAGTGAGAATATTCTGTTTTAATAAGGCTTAGTATACAGTATTTTAAAATCTGCCTAGCTGATTCAATGTACAGGTAGGGTTGAGAGCCATTGTTTTATGATAACTCAATCTTTTTTATTTTTTTTAAGCCATGCATCTCTAGTGACAACTTTTCCTATCAGGGTATGTTAGCTTTCAACGTGTCACTACAGTATTTGCTTTTTAACTTACAAGATTTCAGGATAAATGAATATGCAATATAAAATGCTGTGTTGGAGCAGTTCATTCTGCTTAGCTAGGCACAGAATCCATTCTAAAGGAGTGAACCAATTTGAATTCTCTCCTACCTAGAATGTAAATTTGAATCCTGAAGGCAAAAAGAATCTTAACAAGGAACAGAAAATATTTTTGGTAGTTTCCTTGTCCCAAGTAAACACTATTTTGTAAGATTGGAAAATGTCTTATTCCTTTTTTTGTTTTGTTTTGTTTTTTCCTTATTGCTTTCTACATTTGGTATTTATATTGGATTGCATAGAAAACTATATACAGTAATACATTTTCATGGAGAATAAGTATATGCCATAGGTCCATATTCTTTTTTTTTAATTTTTTTTTCAACGTTTATTTATTTTTGGGACAGAGAGAGACAGAGCATGAACGGGGGAGGGGCAGAGAGAGAGGGAGACACAGAATCGGAAACAGGCTCCAGGCTCCGAGCCATCAGCCCAGAGCCTGACGCGGGGCTCGAACTCACGGACTGCGAGATCGTGACCTGGCTGAAGTCGGACGCTTAACCGACTGCGCCACCCAGGCGCCCCCCATAGGTCCATATTCTCTGATGGTACTGAGAAGTTTAAATTTTATAAGGTATCTGTAGATACTTTCTGATAACCATCTTTATTGAAGTAAAATATACTTACAATTTGGTGAGTTACAACAGATGAATACAGTCATGTAAGCATTAATTCAAACAAGATATGGAACACTTTCATCACTCTAGAAAGATACATTGTGCCCCTTCTAGTTGGTCTCCACTTAATCATATGTAATTCACGTTTTGATTGTATCACTATAGGAATGTTTTTGCTTGTTCTTGAGCTTCTATGAAAGGAATCAAGCAGTATGTGCTCCTTTGTGTCTGGCTTCTTTAAAATGACATAATGTCTTTCATAGTTATTATTGTACAATATGTTGTACAAGAGTATATTCTTTTATTTTTGTTGAGTAGTATCCTGTTGTATAAATAGATCATAGTTTATTCACCTATTGATGGTCATTTGAGTTGTTTCTGCCATTAACGTTTGCTTTCAAATATTTGTGTGTACATATATCTTAATTTCTTTTGAATAAATACATAGGGATGGAACTGCTAGTCCATAGGATAGGTATACATTTTACTTTATAAAAAACTGCCAAAAATTTTTCCCAAAGTAGCTGCATCATTTTATTTATTTATTTATTTATTTATTTTTTTTTAATTTTTTTTAACGTTTATTTATTTTTGAGACAGAGAGAGACACAGCATGAACGGGGGAGGGGCAGAGAGCGAGGGAGACACAGAATCGGAAACAGGCTCCAGGCTCCGAGCCATCAGCCCAGAGCCTGACGCGGGGCTCGAACTCACGGACCGTGAGATCGTGACCTGGCTGAAGTCGGACCCTTAACCGACTGTGCCACCCAGGCGCCCCAGCTGCATCATTTTATACTCCTACTGGCAATATCTGAAAGTTCCAGTCGTTCTATATCCTTGTCAATATTTAGTATTGTCATCTGTTAAATTTAGCTATTCTAAAGATGTGAAATAGTATTTTATTGTGTTTGAAATTTGCATTTTCCAGATGACTAATGAAGTTGAGCGCTTTTTCATATGCCTATTGTACTTTCCTGTTTTAAAATTTTCATTTAGTTCTTTTATGTAGTTTCATTTCTCTGATGAGATTTGTCCATTATTCACTCATTCTGATCATCTCTTTTTTTTAATTATTATTTTAGAGAGAAAGCACAAGCAAGAGAGAGGGGAAGAGGTAGAGAGAGAGAATCTGTTTCATTTGTTTGAGAGAGAGAAAGAGAGAGAGAGAATATTAAGCAGACAACACACCCAGCATGGAGCCTGTCAAGGGGCTTGATCTTACAACGCTGAGATCATGACCTGAGCCTCAATCAAGAGTTGGATGCTTAAATGATTGAGCCACCCAGGCACCCCGATCATCTTTTTCTTAAGTCATGAACATCTTCATAATTATTTCTTTAAAGTCCTTGTCTGCTCATTTTAACATCTAGGTCAACATGAGATCTCTTTCTATTATGTCTGTTTTCTTTTGACTAGGGGTTTCACTCTCATTTCTTGGCATGTCTAATACTTTATGATTGCACATGGGATATTGTGAATGATGCATTGTAAAGACTCTTTTTTATTAAAACTTTTTTTAACGTTTTATTTATCTTTGAGAGACAGAGACAGAGCATGAGTGGGGGTGGAGCAGAGAGAGAGAGGGAGACGCAGAATCCAAAGCAGGCTCCAGGCTCTGAGCTGTCAGCACAGGGCCCGACGCAGGACTCAAACCCATGAGCTGTGAAATCATGACCTGAGGTGAAGCTGGACGCTTAACTGACTGAGCCACCCAGGCACCCCCAAGACTCTTGATTTCGTTATAGTTTTCAGAGAAGTGTTGGTTTTTGTGTGATGACCAGACAAGTTAAGTTACTGGCTGATCACCATGAACTTGTGGAGGCTTAATTTTTATACTTTGTTGGGGAAGATTTTGCCCATTATCTTAGGGATTAGCTTTGCTCTTAATCTTAGAATAATGATTTATTCCTAGAAAGTAGTCTTTTTATCAATGATCATGATTGTTCTGGGATTTCAGTGGAAAGTTGTGGTGTTTACAAAGCATTTCACTTTGACTTGACTCAAACTCCAAAGTCCATTTTTCTTGAGGTAGGCAATAGCTGGATTCCTTGCTCACTTTTTTTTTTTTTTAAATAACTTTTAGCTGTTGCTTTTTTCCTGGTCTCCTTCTATCAGTCCTAAATGTAAGTAATTTGAGGGCTACCCAAGGGTTTGAAGGTAGTTTGTATCAAGACTTTGGAGCTTGGCCTTCTATGGCCTTCCCTTTTCTGGATTTATCCTCTCAATTTCCAGTTACTTTGGAAGCCCCAAATTCTGCCCTGTGATATTTAAGGAAGTAAGACTGTGGCTTCCTGTTTATGTTCTAATTGCTTCATATCCTCAGTGGGGGAAATGTATAAATGTGCATCTCATTGAGTTTCCTTCTTCTTTCAAGTGTTGAATTCTTCCCTAGTTCCTGCTTGCATTTGATCATTATACATTGCCTTCAAATAGTGTGTATGTATATTTTTTCAGAATTTGTAATTAATATTTACAAGAGATTTATTCTGATAGTAGCTACCTGATATTACAGTACTGTTACCATTATTATAAGGATAAATTTCCCTATACGTGCTATATTTTTGTAATCTCTCTTCATGAAATAGCAAGAATTATGGAAGGCATGGTCCTAGTAGAGGAAGCTGACATTATTTAAAGAAAGGAGTAGCTAAATTCTCATTTCAACATAAATTTGCCAACAAGTTCATGTTATAATGCTCCTGTATTGTCTTTCCTGGAGATAAAGGATAAAATCATAATATAAGAATGTGGAGATGTTCCTACTAATAAGAATAAACTTGTGATTGTCACAATTAATGAACATCTTATGCCAATTATTTCTAACTTGATCCGAAGTAGAGAAACCAATATTTCGAGGGATTTCCAATGGATATCAAGTATTATGGACTGAATTCTGTCCCCACAAAATTCTTATGTTAAATCCCTAGTCCCCAGTGTGACTGTAGTTGAAGATAGGGTCTTTAAGAAGGTAATTAAAGTTAAATGAGATCATAAGGGTGGGGCCCTAATCCCATAGGACTGGTGTCCTTACAAGAAGAGGAAGAGACACTAGACCTCTCTGTCTCTGTCTCCCTCTTTCTGCACGTCCACACAGAGGAAAGACCATGTGAGGACACATAGGGAAGGCATCATTTTGCAAGCTAGAAATAGAGCTGTTACCAGAAAATGAATTTGCCAGCACCTTCATCACAGATTTCTGTGAGAAATTAATTTCCGTTGTTTAAGTCACCCCATCTGTGGTACTCTGTTATGGCAGCTTGAGCAGTCTAATACATCAATATTGAAATCTTGACTATTCATTTTAAACTTATGATGTTAATTACTAAGGTTTATAGCTAATAGCTATTTAGAATTCTTTGACCAGAGATTACTATTTTTCCTTAAATTTTGTCTTCCTCTTCTTTTTATTTTGAGATCTTTCATGTTTATAAATAAGATAGGAGCTGATTTTTAGGATTTCTTGAATGATTAAAAAATTCTCAAGAGAGATGGCAAAGCTGATAGTGAAATGCAGTATCTCAGTCATCGTATTTCAAAATGTACCATCAAACCTACTTTGGCTTCATATGATGTTACATGTGCCACTTGAGTTTCTCTTCAAAGGTAGACATCGTGCAACTCCAAACATGAGACAGAGCAAGGATTTGTCACTATCATTTCTGGGTTTACTGAGGAATTGTCACTCTCATTCCTGGGTTTTTAGTTTTTCGTGTTGCTAAGCAAACAAACAAACAAGCCAAAAAAACAAAACGAAGCCAAAACAAAACAAAAACACATTTTATCAGAATCTATAGCCCAACAGTATAATTTACTTTATAGAATTTTATAATAGCAATGTATAATATTGTACTTACTCAGTGTTTCATTATATGGTGTAGCATAACGCTGATCTATTGTCAGTTTTTAATTCAGTTTTAGCCACACAAAGGAAATAGTTTAAAATCTATGGGGAAAAGGTGGGCATTTAAATGTATTGGACACTTGCAATTTCAGAGAATGGCTATTATTTTTGCCTTTATTTTGCCTTTAAAATCCTAAATACTTTCCAGTAGTTTGATTGGGTTCTTCACAATGTCCATCATATCACATGTGTTGTGATTTTATAATTAAAGAGATTATGGCTTCATTCTTCTAGAGACCTGCAACCATAGTGGGAAAAATCTCATAACTAGACCTTATAGGCCTATAGGAAAATATGTTTATTGAAAACCCAAGTTTAGATATGCAGCATGAAAGGGGAGATACATTTGCTGGCTAACAAATTGCTAGGCCACATTATTATCTGGTGATATATTACCATGGTTCGTCATAAACGAGTACGTAAATCTTCAATTAGACCTTAGATTGGATGGTTTAGCATCCCTATTTTATGGATGAGGAAAGGTTCATAGAGGCTGATCATAGAGATTCCCCAAAGAACTGAAAAAACATATTTTAAAATTGATTGTTTTCGTTTCTCCATTTCAATTCGATTGTAAACACACCTCTTCGATAATCATTTCTCTAAGTGTATCATGTCCCATGTATGTAGAAACTCAGAGAGAGCCCTCTGTTTGCATATGTTAAATGTTTGTTTCTGGTAGTTGAATTAATAAAGAAAAAACTACACTCCGAGAGTAAGAAATGAGAACTAAGAATGAGTAATGGGATTGCGTTGAGTGTGCAGATTGGATAGCAGAAATACCTTGAGTTTTTAGAGAGGGGTACTAAGAAGCTCAGAGAAAATATACGGTCAAAGAAAACAAGAAAATGCTAAGCTCTTTTAAAATTTAATCAACAACATTCAACAGTATTTAGATGTTTCTAAGTTATTGTATATCTTAACTAAGTTATTTTGCACCTTGCATGACTCTAACAGATGTTAGATTTCATACATAATTTTGGAAAAATATAACCCTTGCTTTTTCTGGGTGGCATATATCATATTATCACTCTACTTTCTGATGCTATAGAGTCAGTAACTCATTGGAATGCAGTACCATTCAGGTTCTTTGCCAATTATCAGAAAGCATTGAATGTACATAACTGAAAAATTATTTTAGTTTCAAGATAGAAGAATGCACTTTACAGTCACATCTATTTATGGACCTATCTGTTTATTCTTTGACAATTCATGTAGAGTTGAAAAAAAAGACAGGGTAGGAAGTAAACAGTTTTACTGCTAGAAGCAAAATTATTATACAAAGAATGAAATGTGAAAGGGATGCTCCAGATGCAGTCCCCATAGTTAATTTTTGCCTTTGTTTTCCTTGCCTGAGGAGGCATATCCATAAAGATGCTGCTAAAGCTTATGTCTGAACTTACTGCCTGTTTTCTTTTAGGAATTTCATGGTTTCAGATCATACCTATAGGTCTTTAATCCATTTTGAGTTTATTTTTGTGTATAGTAGAAGAAGGTGGTTCAGTTTCATTCTTGTGCATATTACTGTCCAATTTTCCCAGCACCATTTGTTGAAGAGACTCTCTTTTTCTCATTGCACATGCTTGTCTCCTTTGTTGAAGATTAATTGACCATATAAGGATGGGCTTATTTCTGGGCTTTTAATTCTGTCCCATTAATCTATGTGTCTATTTTTGTGCCAGTACCATACTATTTTGATTATTATAGCAATACATCTTGGAATCTGGGATTGTGATACCTCCATGATGCTAAGTGAAATAAGTCAGGCAGAGAAAGACAAATACCATATGATTTCACCTGTAAGTGGAACCTAAAAAATAAAATAACAAAAAAACCCAGACTCTTAAATACAGAGAAGAAACTGGTGGTGCCAGAGCAGAAGTGAGTGGAGGGATGTGCAAAATAGATGAAGGGAATTAGGAGGTACAAACTTCAAGTTATAAAATAAATTAATCATGGGGCTCCTGGGTGGCTCAGTCAGTTAAGTGTGTGACTTGATCTCACAGTTCGGGAGTTTGAGCCCTGCAACGGGATCTCTGCCTTTCACACAGAACCCACTTCGGATTCTCTGTCCCCCTCTCTCTCTGCCTCTCTCCCACTTGTTCTCTCTCTCTCTCTCTCTCAAAAATAAGCAAATGTTAAAATAAATAAATAAGTAAGTAAATCATGGAGATGAAAAGTACAGCATAGGGAATACTAGTCAATAATATTGTGACATTGTATGGTGACAGATTGTGACTATACTTATTGCGGTGAGCAGTGAGTAATGTACAGAATTGTTGAATCACCTAAACTAACAGAACATTGTATGTCAACTATACTTGAATAGTTAAGAACAGAAAGAAAGAAAAGGATGATTCAGGAATGGCTCAATCAGAGCAAGATCTTAAGGGTTCCTAATTTTATATGATGATTTCACAGAGATCAAAGACAACTAGGCAACGGAAATCTGAGAATATAAAAGAGAAAGTATGAAAGAGGTAGGATTTTTGTTGTTGATTTTGTTGTTAAAAAAACGCTAACCTTTTAGTTGCAGCCAGGTGACACAGTCTTCCGTTAGGCAGCCAAATAGTTTACTCATAATCCTAAACCAAGTCTTTACTCTAAAAGGTGTAGGATATTGAGTTGCATAAATACTAGGCTATTCATTCAAAAATGGGAATATCTGTATAATATTTTTAGCTAATGCTAGAAATCTTGAATACCATTCATTTCACCAGTGGAAAAATCACTTCTGCCTCTAACAAAGCCTCTGGTGTTGATTGGAGTTAAAGATACTTGAAAGGCTGGTGTAACAGCCTTTGGATTGTAGGCTTTAGTTAGAGCTACTCACAGTACCTAACAACACATGAAGTGTATATTTCTGATGAGGATACTTTGGATGATAATTACTGGCTTGTAGGGTAAAATTAAACTGAAACCCATATATCTGACTATCTACACTGGAGCATCCTAGAGTAAATTACAGACGATATTGAACAATTTCTTTAAAATGTTAAAATAATAATTTGGCTTTTATTTTTAATATTGGTGAATAAAAGAATGAAAATAAATACTGGCATATAATTCCGTCACCTAGGTAATATGTTGACATGTTGACTAAATAAATACTTGGAAGATAGAAAAATCTGTACTGCAGAGAAAGATACAAACTGGAAAGTGAAAGCCTCACTTTCTGATTTCCCTCCAAACATCTTCACTCAGAATTCCAGGGTTTCTGTTTTTGTTTGTGTTTTATTTTTTTGGTCATACTCCAGAGTAGGCACCATTTTCTTGCTCTCTTTTGGAATAAAAAAATTCTTCTTTCTTTCTCACAAATGATCATCGTGTTCTTATTGATTTACAGGAGATATTTCTAAATTAAGGAGATTAATCCATTTTTACACGTTACAGATATTTTTCCCTTATGTATTGTTTGACTTTGTTTATAGTTATGATATTAGTTTTCATCATATGGAAGTTTTTCCACAATAGTTTGAAACACAGTTTTAACATAAAGGAAATCTCTTTACCTATTATACTCTCTCTCCCCTAGCCCCCATCCCCTATTCTTTTGAGATGTAATTGACATACAGCATTGTCTAAGTTTAGGAGGTACAAGTGGTGTTGATTTGATACATTTACATACTGCAGTGTGATGACCACCTTCTCATTAGCTAACACTTCTATCCTATTCCATAAGTGTGCTCTATTTGTTGTGTCTCTTCCATTGATCTATTTCTTCTCAAGTTCCAAACTGTTTGATTATGGAAGATATACTATTTCTTTAAGAGTTAGTAGGGCTAGTTCCTTTCATTCTTCCCTTTTAGAATTTGCCTATCTTTGCATATATACTTTTCCAGATGATCTTTAGCATAATTTTGTCCAGTTGAGAAAAGAAATTCTTTTGGTGTTTTGTCATTGCATTTAACTTATTGAGTAATCTACAGGAGAAATGGTATCTTTACAATATTGTCTCCTCTGTATACAAGCGCATGTGTGTACTGTAGTTTCTTTATATCTTTTTATATATTCCCCAGTATCATTTTAAAGTTTTAGGCACATAGGTTCTGTATATTTCCTGTAAGTTTATAGTTAGATGTTTTCTTTTTATTGTTTTTATAAATGGAATCATTTATTCCCATATATTTTCTACCTGGTTATTACTTGAATATTGAAAAAGCTATGTATTTTTAATATTAAGTATGTAATCCATTGGGTTTATGAATTCTCTTATTATTTCTAATAGTTTTCCCTTACCCTTAAACACACACACACACGCAAATGTCCTAATTGGAAATAGTAGAGATATAGACATATGTATTATTTAGTGAATCTCTACAAAATTCAGTGTCAAATGATTACAGTATCTTGCAAAAGTTTATTTCTACCTCAAGCAGAATGGAAAGACCAGATATGCATATGTTATGTAGGCAATGACTGTACCGGACAAAAGAGAAAAAGATTTACGGCTATTTACAGCATTGTTACTGTGGTTGAACTCTGAAAGTCTTAGGATTTTTAACAATGATTGAAACACTGCGATTTTGCAAACATTTTGGGGAAAAGGTAACAGGTTTACCAGTTTTACAGAGTTTCTGATGTATTATTTCAAGATTAAAGTCTGATAACATAACGTAATTGGGTCATTAGCCTTACTCTGAATTTTTGTTTTAGCCTTTTTTAAAAACCTTTTTGCTTTTATCATGGACAACAGGAAAAAAAAAATTGAGCAGAAACTGTGCACCCAGCTCATAACAGAAAACAGCGTAGACACAACTCTGTCAATCTCTACCAAATAGGTCTATAATGGGGAGCGGCAATTTTCAGGCCTCAAGTGACCATGCTGAAAATAAAGACTGTTGTTTTAGGAGTGGCACCCAGAAAGTTGGGTAGAACCAGCGACTAGGAAGTGACCCTAGTCCCTGGAAAGCCAGGAAGTAGAACTTTGTAAGGAACATTCCCCACCAGAATATAGTAACATAGTATTTTGAAATAAACATTTTCTTGAATGTTTTCTCACAGGATTTCTGAGATGTGTTGCTGATTTCCTTCTCAAATATTTGCTTCCCATTCTACAGACTTGACCTAAGATAGAAAATGGTTTCAGATCAGTTTCAGATAGTAATGAATTCAAAATGATGACTTTTTTCATGTGGTGGCCTTTTTCAATTTTCTCTGTACCGCTAAAGTCATCCTATATATCTGTAATATAAAGGAATGGTACTTAATATTTGTGGCTGTGAACTTATTTCCAAAATTTCCCTCAGCCTAGACCAACAGGCTCTTTATATTTAAAATGTTTACAGATACGAATGACATCCGAGAAATTTGTTAGGAATGGTACACTGAAGCAAGAAATAAACGACTTCCTTGCCTGTAACGTAGATGCGAAGAAGGAAAATGCACTTCGCATGATATTCTTTTTTAAGTTTTATGGTATAGAGAAACTTAATTTTTAAATAAATGGATTACTTTAGTTTCCTATTAGTCATTTATTAGACAAATTAATTTAGGAAGTCATTTGGAAAACTGGGAGTATAGACAGAGTTTTTAATTTTATAAACTCCATGTTTAGAATGAAGTACTAAATACTAGAAAGTACTAATACTAGAAACTCCATACTTAGAATAAGTATGATTTCATCTGGATAAATTTGAGCCTGATTCAGAACAAAGTAGCATTTAATTTGTACATATTTTGCATAATTAAATTCTAAGATCCTATCATCAATTGTGTTCTTTAGAGCAAATTCATTTTAACTACTTTAATCATCCTTTAATTTAAAAATGAAAGTTTTAATATATTAACTACATTAACTCAATGTAGTCATATTATAATATGTTGATTACCTTATTGGCTAAATACTCACAGAATATTTTCTGAATTTAAAAAATAAAAGACAAGGTGCCTGTGTTGCTCAGTCGGTTAAGTGTCTGACTTCAGCTCAGGTCACGATCTCCTGGTTTGGGGGTTCGAGCTCCGCATCAGGCTCTGGGCTGACAGCTTGGAGCCTGGAGCCTGCTTTGAATTCTGTGTCTCCCTCTCTCTGTCTTTCCCCTGCTTGTGGTCAAAAATAAATAAATAAACATTAAAAAAAATTTTAAATAAAAGGCAAAGGTGATAGTAATGGCTAATATGTATATGCCTTTTACTCTATGCCATATGTGCTTCTAAGCATTTCCATGCGTTAGGTCCAATTTTCTGTTATAGGGCTGCAATGTGTCCACTTAAAACTATGGACACTTCACAATTTTGCAGCCATGAATGGCCATGTGTTCTAGCTCTGGCTGGTGAGATGTAATTAGAACTCATTAGACACAAAGTGTCACAGGAAAGGAAAGGCACAAAGTGGCTAGTGCCTAAAAGTGAAGCAACCCTCTCAAGGTTGTGAGTAAGGAACCCCATGCTAGGGGTCACGAGGGAAAAGGCATAAGAAATAAGGAACTAACTAGGATTGCTTACTTTACATGAGAAAAATAACTCCTTTGTAAATCACGGTAGTCATGTTTCTATTACATACATCTGAACTCTGAATCTTTAACTGATTCTGCTGACTGAAATATTTTCCTATTAGCAATTCTTTTTTTTAACTTGTTTTATTTTTTATTTTTTAAAATTTACATCCAAATTAGTTAGCATATAGTGCAACAATGATTTCAGGAGTAGATTGCTTAGTGCCCCTTACCCATTTAGCCCATCCCACCTCCCACAACCCCTCCAGTAGCCCTCAGTTTGTTCTCCATATTTATGAGTCTCTTCTGTTTTGTCCCCGTCCCTGTTTTTATATTATTTTTGTTCCCTTCCCTTATGTTCATCTGTTTTGTCTCTTAAAGTCCTCATATGAGTGAAGTCATATGATTTTTGTCTTTGTCTGACTGACTCATTTCACTTAGCATAATACCCTCCAGTTCCATCCACATAGTTGCAAATGGCAAGAGTTCATTCTTTTTGATTGCCGAGCAATACTCCATTGTATACATATACCAGATTTTCTTTATCCATTCACCCATCGATGGGCATTTGGGCTCTTTCCATACTTTGGCTATTGTTGATAGTGCTGCTATAAACATGGGGGTGCATGTGTTCCTTCAAAACAGCACACCTGTATCCCGTGGATAAATGCCTAGTAGTGCAATTGCTGGGTCATAGGGTAGTGCTATTTTTAGTTTTTTGAAAAACTTCCATACCGTTTTCCAGAGTGGCTGCACCAGCTTGCATTGCCACCAACAATGCAAAAGAGATTCTCTTTCTCTGCATCCTCACCAACATTTGTTGTGGCCTGAGTTGTTAATGTTAGCCATTCTGACAGGTGTAAGGTGGTATCTCATTGTGGTTTTGATTTGTATTTCCCTGATGATGAGTGATGTGGAGCATTTTTTCATGTGTCAGTTGGCCATCTGGATGTCTTCTTTGGAGAAGTGTCTATTCATGTCTTTTGCCCATTTCTTCACTGGATTATTTGTTTTTTGGGTGTTGAGTTTGCTAAGTTCTTTATAGATTTTGGATACTAACCCTTTATCTGATGTCATTTGCAAACATTTTTCTCTCAGTCTGTCAGTTGCCTTTTAGTTTTGCTGATTGTTTCCTTTGCTCTGCAGAAGCTTTTTTTATTTTGATGAGGTCCCAGTAGTTCATTTTTGCTTTTGTTTCCCTTGCCTCCAGAGACATGTTGAGTAAGAAGTTTCTGCTGGCAAGATCAAAGAGGTTTTTGCCTGCTTTCTCCTCAAGGATTTTGATGGCTTCCTGTCTTACATTTAGGTCTTTCATCCATTTTGAGTTTATTTTTGTGCATGGTGTAAGAAAGTGATCCAGGTTCATTCTTCTGCATGTCGCTGTCCAGTTTCCCCAGCACCACTTGCTGAAGAGACTGTCTTCATTCCATTGGATATTCTTTCCTGCTCTGTCAAAGATTAGTTAGCCATACATTTGTGGGTCGATTTCTGGGTTCTCTATTCTGTTCCATTGATCTGAATGTCTGTTCTTGTGCCAGTACCATACTGTCTTGATGATTACAGCTTTGTAGTATAGCGTGAAGTCTGGGATTGTGATGCCTCCTCCTTTGGTTTTCTTTTTCAAGATGGCTTTGGCTATTTGGGGTTTGGAAGTTTTCCTTCCATTTCTATTTTTTGGAACAGCTTCAAGAAGAGCTTAGCTCTTCCTTAAATGTTTGGTAGAATTCCCCTGGAAAGCCATCTGGCCCTGGACTCTTGTTTTTTTGGCAGATTTTTTATTACTAATTCGATTTCCTTACTGGTTATGGGTCTGTTCAAATTTTCTATTTCTTCCTGTTTCAGTTTTGGTAGTGTATATGTTTCTAGAAATTTGTCCATTTCTTCCAGATTGCCCATTTTATTGGCATATAATTGCTCATAATATTCACTTATTATTGTGTTTATTTCTGTTGTGTTGGTTATGATCTCTCCTCTTTCATTCTTGATTTTATTTATTTGGGTCCTTTCCTTGTTCTTTTTGATCAAACTGGCTAGTGGCTTATCAATTTTGTTAATTCTTTCAAAGAACCAGCTTCTGGTTTCACTAACCTGTTCTATTGTTTTTTTGGTTTCGATAGCATTAATTTCTGCTCTAATCTTTATTATTTCCTGTCTTCTGCTGGTTTGGGTTTTATTTGCCATTCTTTTTCCAGCTCCTTAAGGTGTAAGGTTAGGTTGTGTATCTGAAATCTTTCTTCCTTCTTTAGGAAGGCCTGGATTGCTATAAACTTTCCTCTTATGACCGCCTTTGCTGCGTCCCAGAGGTTTTGGGTTGTGGTGTTATCATTTTCATCAACTTCCATATCCTTTTTAAATTTCCTCTTTAACTTCTTGGTTAGCCCATTAATTCTTTTTTTTTTTTTTTTATTTTTTTTATTTTTTTTAAAAATTTTTTTTTTTTCAACGTTTATTTATTTTGGGACAGAGAGAGACAGAGCATGAACGGGGGAGGGGCAGAGAGAGAGGGAGACACAGAATCGGAAACAGGCTCCAGGCTCCGAGCCATCAGCCCAGAGCCTGACGCGGGGCTCGAACTCACGGACCGCGAGATCGTGACCTGGCTGAAGTCGGACGCTTAACCGACTGCGCCACCCAGGAGCCCCGCCCATTAATTCTTTAGTAAGATGTGCTTCAGTCTCCAAGTATTTGTTACCTTTCCAAATTTTTTCTTGTGGTTGATTTCGAGTTTCATAGTGTTGTGGTCTGAAAATATGCACGGTATGATCTCAATCTTTTTGTACTTACTTAGTGCTTATTTGTGTCTCAGTATGTGGTCTATTCTGGAGAACATTCCATGAGCACTGGAGAAGAATGTATATTCTGCTGCTTTAGGATGAAATGTTCTGAATATATCTGTTAAGTCCATCTCGTCCAGTGTGTCATTCAAAGCCATTGTTTCCTTGTTGATTTTTTGATTAGATGATCTGTCCATTGATGTGAGTGGGGTGTTGAATCTCCTACTATTATGGTATTACTGTCAATAAGTTTCTGTATGTTTGTGATTAATTGATTCTTATATTTGGGTGCCCTCACATTTGGCGTATAAATGTTTACAATTGTTAGGTCTTCTTGGTGGATAGACCCCTTGATTATGATATAGTGCCCTTCTGCATCTCTTGATAGAGTCTTTACTTTAAAGTCTAGATTGTCTGATATAAGTATGGCTACTCAGGGTTTCTTTTTTTTTTTTTAATTTTTTTTAATGTTTATTTATTTTTGACAGAGAGGGAGAGAGACAGAGCCTGAGCAGGGGAGGGGCAACGAGAGAGGGAGACACAGAATCCAAAGCAGGCTCCAGGTTCTGAGCTGTCAGCACAGAGCCCAACACGGGGCTTGAACCCACAGACCATGAGATCATGGCCTGAGCCGAAGTCAGACACTCAACCGACTGAGCTACCCAGGCACCCCTACTCTGGCTTTCTTTGTTGACCATTAGCATGATAGATGGTTCTCCATCCCCTTATTTTCAATCTGAAGGTGTCTTTAGGTCTAAAGTGGGTGTCTAGTAAACAGCATATAGATGGATCTTCTTTTCTTATTCATTCTGTCACTGTATGTCTTTTGATTGGAGCATTTTTTTTTTAATTTTTTTTTTCAACGTTTTTTATTTATTTTTGGGACAGAGAGAGACAGAGCATGAACGGGGGAGGGGCAGAGAGAGAGGGAGACACAGAATCAGAAGCAGGCTCCAGGCTCTGAGCCATCAGCCGTTTTAAACAGTGCATTCATGTAGCCTGATGGAGTAAGTGATACTAAACATAGACTTGAAGGAAGTACAAAATCATGGCATGTGGATGGCACAGGCTACATGGAGGGCCCAAGTGACTGAATGGCCGGTATATTTGAGGAACAGCAAGGAGGCCAATGTAGTTTAGAAGAAGTGAGCTGGAGTCAGGGAGGTCCCGTGGGAGGTAGAGTGGGAAGTGGACCACTTAGGGCCTTGCTGCCCCTGTGAGGACTTTGGCTTTTACTCTGAGTGAAATAGAGAACCTCTGTAAGGTTTTGAGCAGAGGGGAGCAGACAAATGTTCTAAAATTATCTCTGTGGGAGGAGGGCAAACCATAAGAGACTCTTAAATACAGAGAACAAACTGAGGGTTGCTAGGGAGGTGGGTGGGGACATGGGCTAAATGCATGATGGGCATTAAGGAGAGCACTTGTTGGGATGAGCACCGAGTGTCATATGTAAGGGATGAATCACTGGATTCTACTCCTAAAACCAATAGTACCCTGTATGTTAACTAACTTGGATTTAAATAAATAAATTTTAAAAAATTTTTTAAAAATTAAAAAAAATGAAATGATCTCTTTGGCTTTTGAGTTGTGGAGAGACTATAGCATAGAAAGGACAGAAACAGAACAGTTGGGAGGCAGCTGTAATTCAGGGCATAAGAGCTCCTGGTGGCCTAGATCTGTGCCCACACCACCATGGGAGTAAGGGAGGAGTGTAAGGTGGTCTGATCCTGACATATTTTGAGGGCAGAGCCATTACAATTTTCTGAAGATTGTATGTGGCTATGGAGAATGAGAGGGTCAGGATGATTCCAAGGGAAATGATGCAGAGGTTTGTTTTTTTTTTTTTTTCAACGTTTATTTTTATTTTTGGGACAGAGAGAGACAGAGCATGAACGGGCGAGGGGCAGAGAGAGAGGGAGACACAGAATCGGAAACAGGCTCCAGGCTCTGAGCCATCAGCCCAGAGCCCGAAGCGGGGCTCGAACTCACGGACCGCGAGATCGTGACCTGGCTGAAGTCGGACGCTTAACCGACTGCGCCACCCAGGCGCCCCGAGAGGCTTTTAAGATAACTTATCTTTAGTAGATCTTATAGCTCATATATTATAAAAAAGCCTGCTACCTTATCTGGAGCACCAGAAAACAGCGTCCCCATGATGCATCAGAAAATTCCAAGGGTTAGAAAGCCCAAACTAAACAAATAAATCCTGTAAGACTCCTCAGTTAATGATGACTGGATGTCTTAGGGCGCCTGGGTGCTAAGTCAGTTAAGAATTCAATTCTTGGTTTTGGCTTAGGTCATGATGTCACAACTTGTGAGTTTGATCCACACATCGGGCTCTGTGCTGAGAACACAGAGCCTGGTTGGGATTCTCTGTCTCCCTCTCTGTCTGCCCCTCCCCCACTCCCTCCCTCCCTCCCCCTCTCTGTGTTTCTCTGTCTCTCTGTCTCTCTCAAAAATAAACATTGAAAAAAAATGGCGACTGGATGTCCTACACTTCATTGCTGAACAGACTGCCTAACTTGCGTATTGCCAAGTTTTGCAAAAATCTTCCCCTTCAGGGAGAATGGAATTGATTGTGGGTAATGGTTATGAGAAGTGCCTGAAGACCTTATTTTTGACAATTGCAGTCTTTGTGAAGAGTTCTAACATTAGGCATGTACAGATACAACGAGTGTAATCCACTGAGAATGAGAGGCAGTGTACTACTGAAGGCTAGAGTGTGAGATGATCTCATAACTGGGACAAATAGTATGAAATTCTAAGAGCTAAATGACTAAAACCTTCACATGATTGATTAAATCAGCAAATTTATGGGTGTTTTATTAGTCCAAATTAGAATTTGGGTCTAGAAAAACATTGAAATATGATTAAATGTGAGAGCTAGAGCCTAATGAATGATACTAACACATATCTGAAGACAGATTGGTTTACAGAAGAAGGAATATTTATCTGAAGGGTCCTGAAGAAGAGCAGGAGCAAGAGTCTATATGTGTTTACTCAAACTCTGCTTACTCTGATCCAAGCATCTGTTTAGTTCTTTTAATTGCTTGTATTGGACAGTGACTTCTCACTAGCTTGAGGAATAAGAACTAATCAGAACCCAGAATCTTCTCATTTTGGGTTTCTGGACCCAATTGGAACATGTGTGTTTGTGGGGGGGAGGGTGTTCCCCCCAGCTCAGGACACAGCTGGGTGTCCTACAGTTCAACTCAATTCTGACACTATCTACCTGGACACAGCATCAGATTCCACAAGTTAAGGCTCAGTCCTACAAGACTGCCCCTCCCCCATCACCCCCACTTCAGAGGCCAGTCCCAAGCCTAAGCTGTTACATGTGCTTCTAACTGGCTACAAATTGGAGGTTCCAACAAACCCCTCCAAATCAGGATGCCGATCACAGGCCCAGGTTATTTATTAGTACTTCAGACCTACTGGCTGTACTTCAGACCTACTGGCTGTGGATGAGAGGTTCCCACAACCCCCTCCTTGGTTTCTATTAATTTGCTAGAGCAGCTCACAAACTAAGAGAAACATTTTGCTACTAGATCACGGGTTTAGATCACGGGTTTAGATCACGGGTTTATTGTAAAATGATGTAACTCAGGAGCTGAATGGAAGAGAGGCATAGGACAAAGAATGCGGGAAAGGCACAGAGCCTCCATGCCCCCTCCAGGCTCCTACTCTCCCCAAATCTCCACCTGTTCACCAACCAGGAAGCTCTCCAAACCCTGTCCTTCTGGGTTTTTATGGAGACTTCATAACATAGGCATGACTGACTAAATCATCGGCCTTTAGTGACTGAACTCAGTCTCCAGCTCCTCCCCCTTCCCCAGAGGTGGAGGATGGAGGGGGACTAAAAGGGCCAACCCTCTACTCACTGGGTCTCAGAATCACACTTATGTTACCTAGGAGCTTTCCTCCTCATTAACATAACAGAAGACATCTGTAAGGTTCTCCACACTTAGGAAATTCCAAGAATTTTAGGAGCTCTGTACCAGAGATGGGGACAAATAACCTAGTATATGTTTCTTATTATAAATCACTGTATTACCTTTCTAGCCCACTCCCAAGTTTCAGCCACAATAAAGACGATACTCAGTACCTTTGAAGAAGAAAAAGATACCTGTACATTTGGATATTGCAGACATTCAAAATTTCATAGACGCTTGTTTCTCATCTCTTTTCCTGAAATAGGATTAAGCTGAGTGTGTTCTTCCTCAGGACAGCCTAGTCTGATGATGGATGATGGGATGTTAATCACCCCATTGAACTATTCTCTAATTTTGATTAAGTTTTTATTTTAATTCATTAGTAAACATATTCTCTAATTTTCTCAGTCATATTCTTCTTTGTTTATTCTTGCTTTCTTCGAGAATATCTTGTGAAATCTATTCACAACTATTCGCAGTTTGGCCAAACTCTATGGTGCCTTGGACACAAATTCATAATCAGAGGAATCAGTTTTCTTCCCAAGATTTTTTACCTTATTTTGTAGGGTTTTTTTTTTTGCTTTGTTTTTGTTTTTTTAAATGTTTATTTATTTTTGAGAGAGAGAGAGAGAGACAGACAGACAGAAAGACAGAGAATAAGTGGGGGAAGGGCAGAGAGGGAGAGGAAGATGCAGAATCTGAAACAGGCTCCAGGCTCCCATCTGTCAGCACAGAGCGCAACATGGGGCTTGAACTCTGGGAACGGTGAGATTATGACCTAGGCCAAAGTCGGACACTCAACCAACTGAGCCACCCAGGCACCCCACCTTACTTTTGAAATAAAGAAAATACCTTCATGAAGGAGCAATACGTACAACTTCTTTCCTCCTGTTTCAAGGAAGAAGTATTTCACTTTCCTTCTATGTCTTATAGTTCTGCCTGTGTTCCTAATCTCAATACTACTGGTTTGATTTAGTTTTTCATTAAACGCCTATGTGGCATTTATTTTGTACCAGCTCCCTCCCCCTAAGGATCTCATACTCTAGAAAGAGATATGGACATATGTGAAATGAACTACATATCATAAATGATGCTAAGTGTTTAAAAAGAAGTGTGGACAAAGACTTAGGGGTTTACAGATAGTGCAATGAGTGATTCAAATCTAGTTGTTGATGGTCTCATACAGGATCTTCGAGTTAGTCCTAAAATATGATATGAATCTGCCAAATGTGAAAAAAATCCAAAGAGCATTTCAGGCAGGTCATATAATAGTGGGCAGGGAAGGGTTAGCAGTAAATGAGGCTGGAGACATGATACTTTTCCTGTATTATAACAAAACTAGATTTTTTTTCTTGAAAAATAAACCATCAAAATAAAAACCTTTAAACCAAAAATGCAGAAAAATATATCAAATTTACTTACTACTTTTAGAATCTTTAATTTTACCCTTAGGTGCTATCTAAATAGGAATTTAAAAAATAATTTAGGGGCACCTGGGTGGCTCAGTCAGTTAAGCATTGGACTTAGGCTCAGGTCATGATCTTGCAGTTTATAAATTCAAGCCTTGTGTCCAGCTTGGTGCTGACAGCTCAGAGCCTGGAGCCTACTTTGGATTTTGTGTCTCCCTCTCTCTCTCTGCCCTTCCCCCACTCATGCTCTGTCTCTCTCTCTCTCTTTCAAAAATAAATAAACATTAAAAAAGTAATTTAGTTGCTGAAAATATAGAGGATTGATTTTAATTACTGAAAGCATCTTGTAAGGTAGTATGGGGTCACAAATATTTTATTTTATCAGTTCTGGATATGAAACATTTTTTTTATCAAAAGCTTAATATGTCATATCATTAAGAAATAAGAAATTTCTGAAAATTATAATTTGTTTTCTAGCAGCGCTGAATTAGGAAAATGTTGTGGTACATTAAATCTGTGCTTTTGAACAACTGTGAGGGCAGTTTAGTTGGTATAGAGAAGGAAATAATCTTATGTATCTGTTTAAATTATGTTATACTCTGTTCCAAAATGCCAAGGGCATGTTTTTTTAAATAACAACCACCAAACAAGTAGATTAATAGGTGAGCTAAGGCCTGCTATTCCTATTACCAAGGGAAAATGCAATGTGAGCCTAAGTATACATTATAAATTTAGATTTAAACCAGCCCTGGCTTCAAAAACAGAGAAGGATGGGCATGAAAAAGAAACATGGTCAGAAGAGGAAATTTTTCTGCTGATTTGAAAAATGCTGTCATATGGAAGTTATAGTGGGAAATGTAGGACATATTCAACCCAGTTTCTTTCTGTCAAATACTGTAAGGAAGGAAAAGTTAGAACTCTGAAGTCAAGGGAGTTAGACCTTGGGGGAATTACTTCACTTGCTAAGTCAAAGGTAGGCTGAGATCATAGGTAACTATTAAAATGAAAAAAAGGTGCAATACAATTTTAACTCCAACAATTGAGGAACGCTGGACTTTCCAAACTTTAGAAAAACAACATTTTATTTAAATGAGAAGGGAACAGAAAAATTGGATTAACATTTATGATTGTTACAAATTAATGAAGATGCTCCCAAATTATGCCCAAGTATTTATAGTCATTTAAAGTTTAATCAAAATTATCTAATATTTAAAGTAGATGGTTTTCATTTATAGTTCTAAATTTTGTCATCATTAAGATATATCATTATTTATTTTGGGCAACCTAACTATAATATGCTAACATATTATTGCATTTTATTTTGCGTGTTTGAATTCAGGTGAGGTTGGACATTTTTTTCAGCCATCACCTCATGTGACCTGCTGATTCATTCATGCCCATTCTCACCTATTGTGGTTCTTATGTTTTTTCTTACTAATTTGATGAACATATTTGTAGGAATGTTGACACTTCACTATTTTTACTTCTGAAATATAATATCCTAATGTGAGTAAATGTTTTTAAAAAATAACATAATCAAGTACAAATAAATGTTATATTTTCATCACAATTTCCCGCAGACAGTCAGACTCCTTGTATCTGGAGGCCAAAGTCTAGGTGCTCACATTCATTGGCTGGCTAATTACAGGAAGTTCACGTATGTTACTTAGAGGAAGTAATCCTTAGAGGGCCTTCCTTGCAACTTAAGATCTGTATAGTAGCACTAAAATTGTAGCATGAAAAATCAATTAACTTAAAAAAATGAATGATCTCTGTGTGTAATAACCTAAAATAAGAGCATTAGACCCCCTCAGGAAAATCATTCTGCAAATGGAATTTCTCAGGATACTGCCTAGGGTCAAAGGAATGAGATACCGTACTTCACATCCTGTGAAACGTTCAGGTCAAATCCTGCTATAAAAAGATCTTTGTAGGGGCGCCTGGGTGGCGCAGTCAGTTAAGCGTCCGACTTCAGCCAGGTCACGATCTCGCGGTCCGGGAGTTCGAGCCCCGCGTCGGGCTCTGGGCTGATGGCTCAGAGCCTGGAGCCTGTTTCCGATTCTGTGTCTCCCTCTCTCTCTGCCCCTCCCCCGTTCATGCTCTGTCTCTCTCTGTCCCAAAAATAAATAAACGTTGAAAAAAAAAATTAAAAAAAAAAAAGATCTTTGTAAATACAAATATTTAATATTTACAGGGAACCAGAGTTCCCATTTGCTTAAAAATACCAAATCAGTAATGCTTGAAGTCTAAACCACATTTTTAAGCATTAAAGAAAGCAAAAGTGAGGTACTGTGGAACATTTCGGAGACCACGTAAGCACACCTTTCTGTCTCACTGATGACATCTATCATCTTAATAGTTCCGGTATTCTTTTATTTGTCATACAGTTGTGTAGGCAGCTTGCAGAGATGTATTTGACAAATGTTAAGGTACACTGAGTTCAGGATTGCTTCTGACACCGAGTGCATAGATAGAACCTTACCATTTCCAAATACAGACTGATCCTCGCCAAGAAAATCTATAATTCTAGAGCATCCTGACTTGTAATGAGGACTCAGTTAAGTTCCCATAGGCTGGCTTGTTTGGCTATGCCTTTGGAGGGCAGGAGGATTTGTGTTAAATGTTTGTTTGCAGGGAATTGGTGTACTGTCTAGGGTTGTTTTGGCCTTTCTCTAACGCTCTCTTCCTCTGGCAGAAGACATAATCCTTTCACCCAGCTAGAGTGGTGACTCAGAACATTCCATAGTAATTTATACCTCTATTAATATTTTGACTTTTGCAATAAAAGCATGTGCCTCTCTTGCTTGTAGAATTTCATATAATGTTGCCAGGAGTAAATCAGAGAGTTTTGCTACCTGTGACTCTCTCTCAAGCTCCATTCTGTGACTAGAACAGTCCTTGCAAAGAGTAATCAATGACCCTCTATGCCACTTCAACTGTACCCTTCATAACACCTGTTTCATACCTCCTAAAGAATTCAGCCACTGAGACAATTCTATCTCAACATTTAGTGTCTAGAAGGTTCAAACCCTAGCTCTTTCTCATTCTGTTACCTTGAAAAGGAGAAAAAAGTATTTTATTTTACATACACAACTATTCAACTTTTTAATATGCTCGGTACTTTTCTTGGTATATAACTAATGGTGATTAATTTCCATATCCTTAAAGGCATGTTTTTTCCTATACTATGCATTTTCCTTAGACTGAGTTACATATTTCTACATATTTTTTGGAACATGGATAACCCTAAGTCTTAGGTAGCTTAGCTACCACACATAGCAGGAGTTTAGAGCAAAGGAAACACTGAAAAGGATTCAAGAGATGATGGTTATTCTGGTAATTGAGTCAGGGCAAACTACTATCATGCGAAAAGAAGCGGAAGAGAATAATTTAAGAAACAACGATTTCCTTTATGCTTCATGAGAGGCAGGTTAAAGCTCAACTAATATTTTAACATAACAGGGTACCAAGGATCCTTGTTAATAATGCAGCACTGAAAAACATTTACTCAAGTTATAAGGAGCTGATAAAACTTGAAATATGTCTCTCTGCCAAACATCAGGTGTCAAGGTCTTTAAGCACTTTCTGTGCAGCAGGGGATTGTATTCATTACTTGAAAGGGTGACCTGTTGATGGGACCCAATGGTATGGGAATCTGACATACAACTTAGACATAAAATTGGATGAGCTGGATAACTTTTTGAAATGGATGCCAGGGCAGGAAAAATGATATTCTTAATCATTATTAAATAATGCCAATATTGTGCCTAGGGAGGATTTTCTTGCTATATGTCAGCAAGTGTTGTGGAGAATACCTTAAATATTTTTCATGCTGATACTCCCCACTATGAGTAGTGTGTGTGTGTGTGTGTGTGTGTGTGTGTGTGTGTGTGTGTTTAAATCAGAATCTAATTTCCATCTCCTAGGGGATTTTAAAGGCTATCTCCATAGTAATAGCCAATAAGAGGAGAGGATTTTGCAGGTTTCCTTCTCAGTATTTGTAGCACAGTCATCTCTTTTTATGTCCTTCGGTTTGTTCCCTATACACCATTACTGGCTGCCTCCATGGCAACAGCCAATGAGCTCTTGCACATACATCACTGCCCCCTCTGTTCATGCTCCTCTGTGTGTGCCCTTGTGCACTCAGTGGCATCATAAAGCATCTGAGAGCCATGCAGGTCCAGTCAGTTGGTTTTGTGCTCCGTGCAACCTCCTCTTCCTTCCATACCCTCAGGATAGCACCAATCAGAATTATCTTAAAAACTGCACCTGTGTGAGTTGTCCATCTGCATCTGGTACACATTGATCTTCTCTGACCCAGATCTAATGGATATAAGGTGTAGGATACATAGAGATGGAAGCTTATTGGCTGCACAGGTTTGAGAGAGCTCTTACTTGTAAAATATCAAGGCTTGATGAGACATCATTGTCTAAGTCTAGCAGAATTTGCACTTAAAAGGAGACATTCTATTCACACATTTTAGCATTTCATGCTATTTGTTAGTAGGATTTAAAACAATTTAGCTTTTATTTTTTTACTGTTTTGTAAACAATTACTGTTTTGAGTTCTCTGCATGGAGTATGTTATTTTCCCCTAGAGATAAGAGGAAACATTAAATTTGCCCTCAGGAATCTTGAGTACTTTGGCAAATAATCATTTGCTGTATACACTTTGATAAGTGCCTAGGAGGAGGAACTGATGGTGATCCCAAGTAATATATGAACTATATTAGTAAGACATTGAACAATTACTATTATTTTTCAACACATGTATTTGGGAAATGTATGGTTGAAAGATATTCTTTGTAATTGGTTTAAATCATTCATGATTAAATAATTTGATAGCTGCAATGAGCCAAATATTGGTTACTAAAGTTTCTTATCATATTGATACTTTAATTTGGTCTGATAAATTTTATTTAGACCAAATGACATTAATCATAAAAGTTTCTAAATTTAAAATATTTAGCTCAGAATAAAGTTATGATCCATAGGATAGAATAAATGTATACTATTACTAATCATTATGTCAACTTATTTTAGTTGCTTTCATTAAGTGTTTACTCGCTCTCCCCGAATTCTGTAATGAACTGCATAAAATGTAAATGTACTCATTTTGTACTCTGGGCCTGGGGTCCTCAAAAATATAATTCTGTTATCAATTATATTAAAGACCCTTTATTAATAAGAGCAATACTACCATTCAAGATGTGAAAATTTTTTTTATGAAATTTATTGTCAAACTGGTTTCTATACAACACCCAGTGTTCATCCCAACAGGTGCCCTCCTCAATGCCCGTCACCCACTTTCCCCTCCCTTCCACCCCCCATCAACCCTCAGATTGTTCTCAGTTTTTAAGAGTCTCTTATGATTTGGCTCCCTCCCTCTAACTTTTTCTTTTCCTTTCCCTCCCGCATGGTCTTCTGTTAATTTTCTCAGGATCCACATAAGAGTGAAAACATATGGTATCTGTCTTTCTCTGTATGACTTATTTCACTTAGCATAACACTCTCCAGTTCCATCCACGTTGCTACAAAAGGCCATATTTCATTCTTTCTCATTGCCACGTAGTATTCCATTGTGTATATAAACCACAATTTCTTTATCCATTCATCAGTTGATGGACATTCAGGCTCTTTCTGTAATTCCTTATTGCTTTTAATTCCCTTGCCTTTGGAGATGTGTCAAGTAAGAAATTGCTGTGGCTGAGGTCAGAGAGGTTTTTTCCCGCTTTCTCCTCTAGGGTTTTGATGGTTTCCTGGCTCACATTCAAGTCCTTTATCCATTTTGAGTTTATTTTTGTGAGTGGTGTAAGAAAGTGGTCTAGTTTCATCCTTCTGAATGTTGCTGTCCAGTTCTCCCAGCACCATTTGTTAGAGACTGTCTTTTTTCCACTGGATATTCTTTCCTGCTTTGTCAAAGATTAGTTGACCATACTTTTGTGGGTCCAATTCTGGAGTCTCCTTTCCATTGGTCTATGAGTCTGTTTTTGTGCCAATACTATGTTGTCTTGATGATTACAGCTTTGATGATTACAGCTTTGTAGTAGAGGCTAAAGTCTGGAATTGTGATGCCTCCTGCTTTGGTCTTCTTTTTCAAAATTACTTTGGCTATTTGGGGTCTTTTGTGGTTCCGTACAGATTTTAGGATTGCTTGTTCTAGCTTCGAGAAGAATGCTGGTGCAATTTTGATTGGGATTGCATTGAATCTGTAGATAGCTTTGGGTCGTATTGACATTTTAACAATATTTATTCTTCTAATCCATGAGCACGGAATGTTTTTCCATTTCTTTATATCTTCTTCAATTTCCTTCATAAGCTTTCTATAGTTTTCAGCGTACAGTTCTTTTTCATCTTTGGTTAGGTTTATTCCTAGGTATTTTATGCTTCTTGGTGCAATTGTGAATGGGATCAGTTTCTTTATTTGTCTTTGTGTTGCTTCATTAATAGTGTATAAGAATGCAACTGATTTCTGTACATTAATTTTATATCCTGCAGCTTTGCTGAATTCATGTAGCAGTTCTAGCAGACTTTTGGTGGAGTCTATTGGCTTTTCCATGTATAGTATCATGTCATCTGCAAAAAGTGAAAGCTTGACTTCATCTTTACCAATTTTGATGTGTTTGATTTTCTTTTGTTGTCTGATTGCTGATGCTAGAACTTCCAACACTATGATAAACAACAGCAGTAAGAGTGGACATCCCTGTCCTGTTCCTGATCAGTTTTTCCCCATTGAGGATGATACTAGCTGTAGGCTTTTCATAAATGGCTTTTATGATGTTTAAGTATGTTCCTTCTATCCCGACTCTCTTGAGGGTTTTTATTAAGAAAGGATGCTGAATTTTGTCAAATGTTTTTTCTGTATCAATTGACAGGATCATATGGTTCTTTTCTTTTAGTAATATGATGTATCACATTGATTGATTTGCAAATGTTGAACCAGCCCTTCAGCCCAGGAATGAATCCCACTTGATCATGTTGTGTAATTCTTTTTATATGCTGTTGAATTCGAATTGCTTGTATCTTATTGAGAATTTTTGCATCCATATTCATCAGGGATATTGGCCTGTAGTTCTCTTTTTTTGCTGGGTCTCTGTCTGGTTTGGGAATCAATGTAATGGTGGCTTCATAGAATGAGTCTGGAAGTTTTCTTTCCCTTTCTATTTTCAGGAACAGCTTGAGAAGGATAGGTATTATCTCTGCTTTAAATGCCTGGTACAATTCACCAGGGAAACCATCTGGTCCTGGACTCTTATTTGTTGGGAGATTTTTGATAAATGATTCAATTTCTTCGCTGGTTATGGGTCTGTTCATGTTTTCTATTTCTTCCTGTTTGAGTTTGGGAAGTGTGTGGGTGCTTAGGAATTTGTCCATTTCTGTCTAGGTTGTCCATATAATTTTTCATCGTATTCCCTGATAATTGCTTGTATTTCTGAGGGATTGGTTGTAATAATTCCATTTTCATTCATGATTTTATCTATTTGGGTCATCTCCCTTTTCTTTTTGAGAAGCCTGCCTAGAGGTTTATCAATTTTGTTTATTTTTTCAAAAACCCAACTCTTGGTTTCGTTGATCTGCTCTACAGTTTTTTTTTTAGATTCTTTATTGTTTATTTCTGCTCTAATCTTTATTATTTCTCTTCTTCTGCTGGGTTTGGGGTGTCTTTGCTGTTCTGCTTCTATTTCCTTTAGGTATGCTGTTAGGTTTTGTATTTGGGATTTTTCTTGTTTCTTGAGATAGGCCTGGATTGCAATGTATTTTCCTCTCAGGACTGCCTTCACTGCATCCAAAGCATTTGGATTGTTGTATTTTCATTTTCATTTGTTTCCGTATATTTTTAAATTTCTTCTCTAATTGCCTGGTTGACCCATTCATTCGTTAGTAGGGTGTTCTTTAACCTCCATGCTTTTGGAGGTTTTCCAGACATTTTCCTGTGGTTGATTTCAAGTTTCAGAGCACTGTGGTCTGAAAGTATGCATGGTATGATCTGAATTCTTTTATACTTATGAAGGGCTGTTTTGTGACCCAGTGTGTGATCTATCTTGGAGAATGTTCCATGTTCACTTGAGAAGAAAGTATATTCTGTTGCATTGGGATGCACAATTCTAAATATATCTGTCAAGTCCATCTGATCCAATGTATCATTAGGGCCCTTGTTTCTTTATTGATCCTGTGTCTAGATGATCTATCCATTGTTGTAAGTGGGGTATTAAAGTCCCCTGCAATTACCACATTGTTATCAATAAGTTTGCTTGTGTTTGTGATTAATTGTTTTATATATTTGGGGGCTCCCATATTCGGCGCATAGACATTTATAATTGTTAGCTCTTCCTGATGGATAGACCCTGTAATTCTTATATAATGCCCTTCTTCATCTCTTGTTACAGCCTTTAATTTAAAGTCTAGTTTGTCTGATATAAGTATGGCTACTCCAGCTTTGTTTTGACATCCAGTAGCATGATAGTTCTCCATCCCCTCACTTTCAATCTGAAGGTGTCCTCAGGTCTAAAATGAGCCTCTTGTAGACAGAAAATAGATGGGTCTTGTTTTTTTTTATCCATTCTGATACCCTATGTCTTTTGGTTGTTGCATTTAGTCCATTTACATTCAGCGTTATTATTGAAAGATATGGGTTTAGAGTCATTGTGATGTCTGTAGGTTTCATGCTTGTAGTGATGTCTCTGGTACTTTGTGGTCCTTGCAACATTTCACTCACAAAATCCCCATTAGGGTCTCTTGTAGGGCTGGTTTAGTTGTGATGAATTCCTTCAGTTTTTGTTTGTTTGGGAAGACCTTTATCTCTCCTTCTATTCTGAATGACAGACTTGCTGGATAAAGGATTCTTGGCTGCATATTTTTTCTGTTCTTCACATTGAAGATTTTCTGCCATTCCTTTCTGGCCTGCCAAGTTTCAGTAGGTAGGTCTTCCACTGCTCTTATATATCTACCTTTGTAAGTTATAGGCTGTTTATCCCTTGCTGCTTTCAGAATTTTCTCTTCATCCTTGTATTTTGCCAGTTTCACTATGATATGTTGCAGAAGATCAATTCAAGTTATGTCTGAAGGGAGTTCTCTATGCCTCTTGGATTTCAATGCCTTTTTCCTTCCCCAGATCAGAGAAGTTCTCAGCTATGATTTGTTCAAGTACACCTTCAACCCCTTTCTCCCTCTCTTCTTCTGGAATTCCTATGATATGGATGTTGTTCCATTTGATTACGTCACTTAGTTCTCTAATTCTCCCCTCATACTCCTGGATTTTTTTTATCTCTCTTTTTCTCAGCTTCCTTTTTCCATAATTTTATCTTCTAATTCACCTATTCTCTCCTCTGCCTCTTCAATCCTTGCTGTGGTCATCTCCATTTTATTTTGTACCTCATTTATATCATTTTTTAAGCTTCTCATGACTATTTCTTAGTCTTTTGATCTCTGTAGTAATAGATTCTCTGCTGTCCTCTATGCTTTTTTTCAAGCCCAGCAAATAATTTTATGACTATTCTAAATTCTTGTTCTGTTATATTGCTTAAATCATTTTTGATCAATTTGTTAGCTGTCGCTATTTCCTGGAGTTTCTTTTGAGGAGAATTCTTCTATTTCATCATTTTGGGTAGTCCCTCCGGTGGCTCTAAACTGCAGGGTATTTCCCCTGTGCTGTCCAGAGTAACTTGTGTTGGTGGGCGAGTCTGCAGTCAGACCCGATGTCTGCCTCCAGCCCACTGCTGGGGCTACAGTCAGACTGGTGTGTACCTTATCTTCCCCTCTCTCAGGGGCAGGACTCACTGTGGAGTGGTGTGGCCCCTGTCTGGGCTGCTTGCACACTGCCAGGCTTGTGGTGCTGCTTCGATGGAATCTGGCGTATCAGCCAGGGTGGATCTGCAAGGTGCACAGGGGCAGGAGGGGTAGGCTTAGCTCTTTGCTGTAGGTGGTCCCCCGAGGGAGGGGCCCTGCAGCACCAGGAGGGAGGCAGGCCCGCTGGAGGGATGGATCCACAGAAGCACAGTGTTGGGCATTTGCACCGTGCAAGCAAGTTCAGTGATGGGAATTGGTTCCCTTTTTAAATTTTGGCTGGGGGATGGGAGAGGGAAATGGTGCTGGCCAGTGCCTTTGTACCCCCACCGAGCTGAGCTCTGTCTTCCCGGGCTCAACGACTGTCTCCTGGTGTCCTCTCGCCCTCCTTGCTCTCCGAGAGCAGAGCTGTTGACTTTTACCATTCTAGATATTAAGTCCTGCTGGCTGTCATAACTCACGTAATCCAGCCCCTCCGCTTTTGCTGCCCCTCTACCGCCCCAGCTCCCTCCTACCAGTCCCTGTAGCATGCACCACCTCTCCGCCCTTCCTACCCTATTCCGTCAGCCTCTTGTCTATGCTTGGCTCAGGGGAGTCTGTTCTGCTAGTCTTCCGGCGGTTTTCTGAGTTATTTAGGCTGATGTGGGTGGAATCTAAGCAATCAACAGGACGAGGTGAGTCCAGTGTCCTCCTACACTGCCATCTTCCCAGGTGTCAATTGGTGTGAAAATATTTTTGAAGTTTCCTCAACTTCAATGACAGATTAAAAGAATTGCAAAAATGTGACAGTGGAAAAATTTTAAATCTAAAATACTACATTTATAAATTTAAGTTAAAATAGGCAAAACATTATAGAGAACAGAGTGTTGATGAATAGTTCACAAACCTAAAGATACTATGTAGATTTAAAACATCAACATGGTATTACACTAAAGAGAAAACTACTCTAGTATTTAGATGTTTTGTTATTTTGCTTACATTTGACTTTTAGATTTCATTGAGATATTTTAACTAAAATCCACTCTAATACTGCACTTGTACTTCCTATTTCAAACTCCATAGGCATCATTTAATTCAAGTCAACTTGAAGTTCGGGAGCATAGTTTAGACTATTTGAACTTGACTACTTCCAGCTTTTTCATCATTTTTAAAAAATAAATAATAAATATTGCAATTATATATAATGTATTTCAAACTGGTTATCAATTGGAAATAGCAATTCCTTGCAAGGAAAGGTTCCCAAAGGCAAAATTCTCATGAGGGTTGGAGACATACTGAATTGGTAGTCACCTGTTGTAAGCAGATCCTTGCCCTTCCTTGACTGGGCCTGCATAGGAGTCCTTCAATGAAGGATTGTTGTTTTCCTTTCCCTTAAGGTGAGAGACATGGGCTAAAGATTGAGTATCCCTGGGAAAATCAAAGAGCCTGAAACATAGTCCTATGAACATCACAAGATTTCTTAACCTCTATAATTTTCCCATTCATTTTGGTTTTGTCATGCCCTTCAGAAGTCCATTGTGTTTGTTCGGAGACAGCAAGAAAGCTTGAAGCTGAAGAGATGAGTCCTCTTTGCTAAAGTACTAGTATGATTGCATCCAAAGTTGTTATTAAGCATACTTGGGAATCCAGCTTGTTTGGAAAATTTCTGATGCTTTTAAAAAGCAACTTCATATTTCTGACCCATAGCTCTATTTCAGGAACTCCTCACATGCCTCCCAATTTTCCTCTTTAATTGTATTTAACTCCTACTGCAGTATCAAATTATCAGCCAGGGAACATTTGCAGTCATTCTTTGCTTTTCTCTGTTTGCCAAGTGTCGTTTTATGTAATTGTATAATATCAGCTTCTCTGGCCCACTCTGTCTTACCTGCAGGTGTGAGGTTCTATCTCACTTATGTAGGATATTCAACTTTCAGGTACAATGAGTGATTTTTCTAGTGTTAAAAGTTATTCTTTGGGGCGCCTGGGTGGCGCAGTCGGTTGAGCGTCCGACTTCAGCCAGGTCACGATCTCGCGGTCCGTGAGTTCGAGCCCCGCGTCAAGCTCTGGGCTGATGGCTCAGAGCCTGGAGCCTGTTTCCGATTCTGTGTCTCCCTCTCTCTCTGCCCTTCCCCCGTTCATGCTCTGTGTCTCTCTGTCCCAAAAATAAATAAAAAACGTTGGAAAAAAAAAAAGTTATTCTTTTCTCGTTGAAATATAAATAGATATTTTCTCATTGCAGTTTGTAATCATGTATCCTCATGTATTTCTGTTTGTTTCCTTTAACTGTGGTTGAACCAAAAGTTATGCAAGACCAGAAATCTTTTAAAGTTTATACCCTTGCTATAGTTATGCAAACAAGTAAAAAAGTCATTCTAGCACTAAAATCCACATGGTTAGTAGAGAATGAAGTTTCTGTTCCTTTTCTTTCCTCTAGAGTTCACTGATAATTTAATCTTATTGACTCATCAGTAAATTATAACTTTTGTGCATTATTATTATAAAATCATTATTATTTTTGAAAAACCTTTATATTTTTCCATTTATAAGCTGAACTGTCCTCCAAGGATCAAGAAAGTGAAGGCAGTTCTTTTCTGCAGACTGATCTCCTACCTTCCAATGACAACCTCAAATAAACCAGGCTACTAGGGATCCTAACATGCCACAAAAGTTCATTTGATCCTTTCAATATTAACAAATTTACTGAGGGCTTCCTATATGTTAGGCAATGTCCTAAGCATTTTGAGTGCATTTACTCAATTTATCCAACTCTATAAAGCAGGTGTTTATTATCCTGACCTTATAAATGAGGAAACTAAGACACAGAGAGGTGAAGTAACTTGGCCACAGTCACACAGGGAATGAGGGGAAGAGCTGGGGTCTGAATCTGGGCAATCTGGCTCTGGGTTAACAATTACTCTACAACTCCTGTGATCTCCAAATGTTTTTATCGTTGGTCCATTAGGAGACTCAAGTTATCATCCCCACCACCTAAATAAGCTAGATGGACAGTGAAGTTTCCAAATAATAGTGTTAATTAAACTATGAAAGAAAAATTGAGGTTAGGTTCAGAAAGGCTACAAGAGAAACCAATGTGTACCCAAAAGAAGCTATATAAACTTTGTTTTTCCCAGATCCTTTGTATTTTGTTTTCATGAAATAACACTTGCCCGTAAGAATGTTTTAACTTTTGCTTCAGCAGAATGTTTGTGTTGTTTTAATGCATTGATAAAGGAAGAAAGAAGTGAAGTAGCTGGGAAATCATGAGTGAAGTAAGTGCAAATTGGTGATCAAAATTGTTTAATGAGGGGTGCCTGGGTGGCTCAGTGGTTAAGCGTCTGACTTAGGCTCAGGTCATTATCTTACAGTTCGTGGGTTTGAGCCCCGCATTGGGCTCTGCGCTGACAGCATGGAGCCTGCTTCAGATTCTCTCTTTCTCTCTCTGGCCCTCCCCTATTTATGGGCACACACTCTTTCTCTGTCTCTGCCAAAAATAAACAGACTTTTAAAAATTGTTTAATGATACTCGAAATCTATTTTTAAATGCTGAATTTATATAGGTCCCCCTCCTTTTAGTACATATTTCCTAGGTAACCCTAGGATACATGGCATTGAATTGAGGGCTTTTCAGAGTGCTCAATTTATATGCTATATCACTTATCTTCACAGTCCTCTTTAAAAGTATTAGAAGCCCTGAACTGAGAAACCATGCTGGAAAACCAAGAAACACTGCTCGTAAATGTCACTGCTTCATTTAGCTAGCTTTGTCAACCATTTTTGATGGCCTGTATAGTGAGTTCTCTACCACTGGCTGTGCTGCTTGAATTTTGTAGCCATGGCACAGCCTTCTCTGCTACTGGCAGGCTCGCTTTGTCTTCAGGATGCACAGAAGGCTCATCTCTGAAGCCCTGATTCTGTGTGGGGTTTGCATTCTGAAGAGCTCTAAAACCTGCAGGGAGGCATAATATGAGTCTATGGCAGAGGAAATGTGACTCCGGCCAGGCTGGAAAGGGGAATTTACAGGAACTTCCCCACTCTGGTATGTACATTCTTGAACTTAAAGTCCTTTCTTGGAAACAAAATATGTATGTATTATATAACAGCATGATAATAACAGTGGAAATGAAAAAAAAATAGATTGTCACCACTCTATCAAAACAATTTTTATTTTGTCAAAAGCATACCTACTTTTATACGTGTAAATGGGGTCCTGAGAAGAAGCCTTTATTTTGCTCTACATTTACCTCACTCAACTCTGTTAATTTACCTGCAAAAAGGGGGTTAATTCCAATTATGAGGAGTGGATATTTTCCTGAGGATTTAGAAGGGAATTGGGAAGGGAACTCAGATTGTACAGGATACAACAGAGACTTGATAACATTTCCTTCCCCACCTCAGTGCCCCTCTTTCCTCCCCAGTCTCTTCTCTCTTCCAGTCCCCCACTCGACCCCTGGTGTTCCCTGGCAATTCAGCTCTTCACCTGGGCTTTCATTTCCATCTTGGCGAAAGAATCAGCTATCTATTATTGGTCAGGTGTGCCTCTCTGGGGTGTAATTTCCTTCTCCCCAATGCAGATTTCATACCTGTCTTGGTCTGTTCAGGCTGCTGTAACAAAATACTGTAAGCTGGATGGCTTACAACAACAGAAATTTATTTCTTACAGTTCCGGAGGCTGGAGTATCCAAGGATCAAGGTGTAAGATTTGGTGTCTGGTGAGGGCCTGCTTCCTAGTTCATACACAGTTGTCTTCTCTCTGTAAACTCAGTGGGGGAAAGGCACAAGGACCTCTCCGGGGTCCCTTTTTTTTAGGACACTAGTTCTTTTCATGAGGGCTCCATCCCTATGACCTAACTGCCTCCCAAAGTCCCCACCTCCAAATAAAATCACAATGGAGATTAGATTTCAACATGAATTTGGGGGGTACACAAACATTCAGTCCAGAGAAATAGCACTGACAAATGTACTTCTGATTGACAGGCTTCAATAAGCTGTTTTGCAAGTCTTGTCCTGGACAGTGGACAAACTATTGAGTATTTAGGCTGTGGGAAGTGGTGGGGAGACATTGGGGGTGGAGGGATGGAGGAGAGAGCTTCTCCCAATATTTATTTGGGCCATTATATGTAACTCACCTGTGATACTAATACTTGTTTAGTATTTGAAGTAAAGAGGGAAGGAGAGGACAGAGGAGAAGCAGGTAAAAGGAGAAAAACGAGTTTATTTTTTCTTACTGGGTGCTTTTTTAAGTAGCCCACAGTATTTTGGTATCTACCACCTTCCTTTAAGACCCGTCTTCCGGGGCGCCTGGGTGGCGCAGTCGGTTAAGCGTCCGACTTCAGCCAGGTCACGATCTCGCGGTCCAGGAGTTCGAGCCCCGCGTCAGGCTCTGGGCTGATGGCTCAGAGCCTGGAGCCTGTTTCCGATTCTGTGTCTCCCTCTCTCTCTGCCCCTCCCCCGTTCATGCTCAAAAGACCCGTCTTCCTTTATGACTTCAGGGGCTCTTTTGTGGTTCCCAGAATTACATGCTGTCTGCTGTCCCCAGTCCTCTTCCATTCGATATCCAGGTCTCCCATAGCCAATATGCTTACAAACCACATGCCTGTTCTCCACTCAGCAAGGCTAACTTCAGCTGGCTGTTTTGAGGTCATAAAATTAAGCTAACATTTACTACTAATAATACAGTATCCGCTAATAGCATAGGGGGTAGCATTTTTCTCTTTCAAGAGGCATCTGTATTTTAAAGATGCAAAACGAAAAGACGATGTTTTTGGTAAAATTCTATGGGGTGTAAAACTGAAGTGCAAAAACCCAAGCAAACCAGGAAAACCTTGGGGCATATGGGATAACATTTAAGCCAGAAATTCTGTTTGGGAATCTGGATTCAGGATCTGGTTATAGTTCCCACAGGTTTTTCCCTTACTTCGAATACACGGCTTGTCTAAAAAATCCACCTACCTGCAACTCTTCCTTTTCTACACTCTTCCATAGACTGCTTGGCAATAGTTCTGAGACTTTTCTGTGGGGGCTGCGTGTGTCCAACTGAAGGGAGAGAGGGTAGCGGTAGGAGTCAGGGATTGGAATTTGTGGGTCATTAGGAAGTGCTGTTTCTCTAGGTCAGAAATTGCTTTAACTGACGAGCAGCATTATTTGACATCTGGCCAAAAGTTTCAATAATTAATTTTTAAATTTTAAAAGTAATATATAACCCTTATAACCAATTAAATGTATTTAAGCAGAAAATGCATGATATAAAATTTAAAATTCTAATTTTCCCCATCTCGAATTCCATCCTGTAGTGGCAACCACTGTTAGCAATTGGGGGTATTTCTTTTCATACTTTTATCCATGCTCAGCTAATTTTGGCTCTGCATAATCCTGATATTTAGCTTTTCTAGCATTCTCTTGGGCTATCTTGTGCAAAAAAGGTAGGTCAGATTCACATCTGGGCTATGGCACATAATGTTTAATAAAAGACATAGTGCTGTAAAAAATAAATTTTTCCATAGTATTAGAATCAGCTGCTGAACATTTAGTTCTTTGTAGTCATATGATGATTTATTTTCTACAATTTTTTTCCTTGAAAATACAGCTATGCTTGAATTACTCATTTATATGTTCTGTTTTATTCTTTTGTCATTTTAACCTGAGGTCTCTGTTCATGTCCTTACTTTTTGCATTCTTTTTATTTGGGGATATATTTGAAATGGAGAAGTGGAATACTGGTTGGAGCCAAGACCTAAAATGAACAAACAAAAAACCCCCTCAAATTCAGAAAGCTTTCTATTCCTTTCCTTGCATGGATCAATGATGAACACTTCTGTTTCTTCATCTATAAATGAGGATAAATTTTTGAACAAGTTTGCTATTGGGTATACATTTAAACATAATCTTTTATATCTTAAAATTATGACTGTCTTCTGTTTTCTTTTCTCCAGATGGAATAATTCAGGTAATTTTCATGTCATTTTACTGTCGTCTCCAATAATTGTTAATTTGATTCAAATGCTTCCAGATAAAGACAGTTTTTTTTTTTTGAATGTGGAATTTGCTTGAGAACAGAGGTCAGCTTTTGTTTTTTACTTACACCACACTTTTTAGGTGCTCTCCATTTGAAAAACAAATTTACTTGAATTTTATTGATTATACAACTGCTCTACACTTCAGATACTATTTTAAAAATCTAGGACTGGCAGAAACCAATGAAAATCAGTTACGGAAGTAGAATATTTAGTGGTAATATTGGAAAATAACTAAGCTCTGGGAGCGTTCACATGCTTTAAACTCGATGTGAGTCAGCTGTGAAATGCTGTGAAATCAAAAAAGAGAATGCATAAATGAGGCAATTATCTATGTAAATTTTGCAATAATATGTTGAATTTATTATCATTTTACTTAAAGGAGTAACTAAAAAGTATAATATAAAAATGGAGAAATTAAAGCCTGTTCAAATACAGCACTATATTTTAAACCCAGAGATATACGAATGCTGTGTATGCAGAAGCCTGAAGAACCAGACCCATGTGGGGGGAAAAGCAACATTAAGTGTGAAAACACTTTTTATCGTGAATCATAATGACTTGTGTAAAATCTTGACTGTGCTCTAAACTCTATGTTAGGCTCCATGCCTCAAAAGCAATGCACTATTTATTATTTCCCCTCCTTTGTCTTGGGACATCTTTTTCATGGATTGAAAGAGGGAAATGCTATGTGCTTCTCTCTGAGAAGGTGTTTCTACCAATCTCACTCTGCTTTAGAATTAATATTGTTCTTTCCCACGTACGAGAGTTAGGCTGGCTTCCATCTTAATATTAGTGTAGTCATAAGTTTCTTTCTTCTTTCTGTGTCTTTGTGGGCATTTAAGTAAAAGGCTGCATGTAGGGCTGCCAAGGAAATGCTTGAAGAACTCTTGTCAGCACCTGTAGCAGCACAGACTTAGGGACTGGTTATTAAATGAACAACTGCATAAGCAAAGTTTAAAGAGCAAAGATGGCTCTTCACATAGCAGAGCAGGCTGCTAATCACTTGACATGATTTGAAAGGCACTAGAAAGGCTGCCTGGTCCCTTAATTTGGCAGATATAATACAGTGCCTGGGAGCCTCATGTTAGGTTTACGAATACCTCATGTTTGGGCATTGAATGATGCTCTAAAATGGAAATTATTCTGGAGATGAGTCATCGTCCACAATCAACACCTAGTGTAAACCAGTATGGCAGTTTAGCTGGCTTGTCATCAGTCTGAGAGATGCAGTACAGAGGACGTTTTGATTTCTGGGGCAGAGGGAGGAGAGATGGAGGTGGCAAAGGTTCGGAACCTGGAGTTTGTATGCAGACTACATGGAGCAGTGAGGAGAGGCCGACCTCGTGGGTGGAGAGCCTCTCTGAAAATGGGGCCAACACAGAGAAAGTGCCAGCAGCTGTGGTGATGGTGGGTCGTGGTAACTGGCGCAACAGAGGATAAATTTGATCTCCTTTACGATTTCGCCCACCTGTGAAAGAAAGAGACCCAGCCTGATTTACTACTTTGCTTTTTCCTTTATGACCAGGAGGGCAAAAAAGGAAAAGAAAAAAAAACAGCAGAAAAACTACTTCTAACTGGCTGTTTGTTGAATTCTCCCGAGAACAGCTGAACTGTCACAGTAGTAGCCTTCGGGGCCTTGAGAAAAAGCCACTTCCTTACCCTGGTTTATATATTCACAAAGCTTTCAGTCAAGATTTTGGGGAAAAGGAAGGGGATTGTAAGAAGCCAAGGGAGGAGATGAGGAAGAAGACTGTGGCAAATAATCTGTCAACATGGTTGTGGGGCCTGCTTCCTCCAAGTGCCCTCTCCTCCTTTTCTCAGGGGTTTTCAGGGCTGAGTACTGTGTACCGTGTACTCCCTCGGCCTGGCAGGAAAAAAACGACTAGCAGAGTAGAGAAAGAGCCCTTCTCTGCTACTGGAGACAAGTTCTTTTTCACAGAATTACTCCACTCACTCAGGTCTCCAGTGTAGAGTCTGGGGGACAATTGGAATGAAAGCAGATTTGTAACATATCTAATGCTGCAGTGCATTTTCCAGGTAAATGAACTACTATACATAGATACAAACTTATATGAAACTTTTATTGTTACATTTTTAGGAGGATTAGAACACTGAGGGATAATAATAATAATAATCCCATAGCAAATTGATACAGAATCCTTTCAACGAGGTAAGTTTTATAAAGCAGCTGATTTATATTTTTATTTTTAATTGTGACAAAATACACATAACATAAAATTTATCTTAACTTTTCTTCTTTAGTTTAAAGACTTCATCTTTTGGAGGAATTTTAAATTCACAGCAAAATTAGGAAGAAGGTACAGGGAGATCCCATATACCCCTGCCCTCACAGGTGGATAGACTTTCCCATTATTGACACTGCCAGAGGGGTACGTTTGTTACAATGATGAACCACAATTGACATACCCTCATCACCCAATGTCCATAGTTCACATTAAGGTTCACTCTTGGTGTTGTACGTTTTAATTTATTATGTCATTTATAATGATGAATTTCCACCGTTATAATATCACACAGAATAGTTTCATTGCTCTAAAAAGTCTTCTATGTTTCTCCTATTCATCTATTCCTCCCCTGGCCCCTGACAGCCACTGATCTTTTTACCATCTCCAATGGTTTTGCCTTTTCAGAATGTTATGTAGTAGGAATCATATAGTAAGTAGCTTTTCAGTTTGGCTTCTAACTAACATGCACTTAAGCTTCCTCCGTCTCTTTTTATGGCTTGGTGGCTCATTTCTTTTTAATGAGGAATAATATTATATTGACTGGATGTACCACAGTTTAGGATATCTTGGTTAATTTTGGGTTTGGGCAATTGTGAAGAAAGCTTCTATAGACATCCGCATACAGGTTTTTGTGTGGACGTAAGTTTTTGATTCCTTTGGGTAATACCAAAGAGATCAATTGCCAGATTGTATGGTAAGAGTATGTATTTCTGTTTTGTAAGAAACCACTGAACCGTCTTCCAAAGTGACTGTACTACTTGTGTTCCCATTAGCAGTGAATGAGCACTACCCCACTGCTGTTCCACATCCTCGCCAGCATGTGGTGTGACAAATTGGTGTTCTGGATTTTGCCCATTCCAATAGGTGTGCAGTGGTACCTTTTTGTTTTAATTTCTTACCTATTTTTAAGTGTACAGTTCACTAGTGTTAAGTTTATCCATAGTGTTGTGCAACCAATCTCCAGAACATTTTTATCTTGCAAAACTGAAATTCTATACCCATTAAACAATAACTCTCCAATTCTTGCCCCCCCCCCCCAACCCCGACCCTTGGACCTGGCAACAACTATTCATTCCACTTTCTGTTTCTGAGTTTGATTGTTCTTGATACCTCATTTAAGTGAAATCATACCATATTTATATTTTTTGTGACTGGCTTATTTCACCTAGCATAATGTTCTCAAGGTCTACCTATGTGTAATGTTTGTTGGAATTTACTTTCTTTTAAAGTCTGAATAATATTCCACTGTATGTATGTATCACATTTTGTTTATCCATTCATCTACCAATGACTGACCGTTTGACTATTGTGAATAATGCTGTTATGAATGTGGCTGGACAAATATCTCTTCAAGATGCTGTTTTTAATTCTTTTGGGAATATATCCAGATGTGGGATTACTGAATCATATGGTAGTTCTGGTTCTAAGGTTTTGAAGAAACACCATTCTCTTTTCCATAGTGTTTGTACCATTTTACATTCCTACTAACAGTGGACAAGGGTTTCAGTTTTTCCACAGCCTTGCCAACACTTGTTATTTTCTGGTTGTTGCTCTGATTTTTTGTTTTTGTTTTTGTTTTTTGATCGCAGCCATAGCAACTGACTTCTTAAATTTGGCTTTCACCAAGCCATCATCTTTCCTTTATGGATGTGGAAATTATACTTCAAGCAAAAATGATTGCCTTTGATAGTAGCTAAAGGATTGAAACCCAGGTTTTCTGAAGGAAAAAAGAAACCCAGAACAATCCAGGTTGTTTGTGCTATAGCAGGCTTTTCACATCATATCAGATCAAACTACCTTAAATAGCAATTGAGAGTATCTTAAAATAAGACAGATGAGGGATTAGAAGCATAATGGAGGAAGTTTCTATAGTGTTATGTTTGGATCTGCAAGGATAAGAATCTGTTGGTAATAATACTGTCAAAAGGAGGAAATTAGTTTTTAAAAAAATTAGCTATGGGAATGGTAAAGCTTGACCTTCATTAATATGCACACATTAGCATTAACTGATTTACATAGGTGTTAGCCCAGGTGTTTGGAAGAGCAGCCAGGAGAATAACCTCTGATCATTACAAAACTGGAGACGTATCTTCTGTCCTTCTCTGAGGATTTTCAAATAAACATTAATTATAACGGCACCAGGTTAGGAATGGCTGGCTACATAATTTCAGCAAAACTGTCATTATCTGTGAATATTTCATGAAATACAGAAATAAAAATACTGTATTTTTTCATAGCTTTACAAAGAAGCTCTTTGAGAAAAAAAAAACAATCAAGAACTATTTTCTTTACATAATTCTCAAGTCAGGCAAATACTACTTCTGGAGCATGGAATTATACCTACAGTTTCAGATATCATGGTTCATCTTCCTGGCTTTATATTATGGGTACAATGTGTCAGAAACTGCTGAATGCTTATTTGATGACAAACTTCCCGTTTTACATTAGGGAGGGAAATAAGATGCTGTGATGATATAAGTGCAATGCAGTGCCCTGCACAGCTCCATTTCCTGCAGTTTCTTTGTGGTCTTCCTGCTTGGTATGCAAGTTGCTTCCCAGCATCCTGAGAAACCACTGATGGTGGAGAACTTAAAAGTAACACTGGGCACTATGACAGCATTGTGCTGACAAAACAGTGACAGAGCCCGGTGAGAGTCATGTTCAGTCCACACTCAAGCCTCTTCATAATATTACCTCCATTTTGTGGATGACAAATGTGAAGAAGAGAGAAGTCAGGAGAAGACAATGCCAAACTAACCCTAGCTATGACCGACTAATAAATGGATTCATTTATATAAGCAATATTTACTGAGTACCTAATGCATGCCAGGTATAGTACTGAATACTCACGGGAGTGATAGAAAGATGACAAGACGTTATTCATGCTCTCAAGGACCTTAAAATAATCCGTATGATGCAATGGTTCTCAGACATCAGAATCACACGGAGAGTTATTCAAACACAGGTTGCTGGACACCAGGCCTATATTTGCTGATGCAGTAGGTATGGGCAGGGGGTTGAGGTATGGGTGGGGGTTGGGGGGGGGGGGCGACCATTTGTATTTTCTAAAATATTCCTGGAGGATGTCGATGCTACTGGTCCTGGGACCACACTCTGAAAAACGTCATTATAATGGAAGCTTTGCAGCAGCAAAAGGAGAACCTAAATCTTAGAAATCTTAATTTGTAAAGGCATTGTTTGCTTATATGTGATAAAAATATGAATGTTTTAGGTAGTCAGTTGAGACTGCACAATTAACATAGGCTCTAAAAGAGAACTTCAAAGGAATAGAATAATTATGTTTCTGACATACATACATAAGTATATATATATATATATATATATATATATATATATATATTTAAATAGAAATGAAGAGATGGGACTAGATGAAACCACTTTGAAGACTGTGAATGATATTTAGTGTACTATCAACAAAAGTAAATACCCATAAAGAAAGAGAGAAAATGAGACACAAGTAAAAGTATTCACAGGAAAAAAGTCACTTTGAACTAAATTATATACACATAATAAAATACCAAAGTTCATACCCACATAAAGCCACACAAACATCAGAGAACACATAAAAGAATAAAAAACAATAATGGTTATTCTGTTACATTAAAAAATGATATAACAGAGGACAAAATAATTGGTATGGACTTCGATATAATACAACAGCAGTTGTATCTGATTTTAAGGAAGCAATCTAGTTTTCCATGGATTAGCTAGTTTATGACGTCTTTTTAGTTCAATGCTAAAACCAGTTTAACGATGAGTGAGTAATAGTGAATAAATTTCTTATGTAAATGTAAATATACATAGTGCAAAGTAAAAGCAATGACCTTCAGGGATCAAGAAACATTTGAGTGTAATACAAATGAGTATAGAAATAGCACGAGTGGGTAAAAGTAAGCAAAAGGTAATGCATGTTGGAATTATGTGACAGCCTTTTTCTGTTGATCTCAAAAAATATTGACAATTAAAACTCATTGATTTGCACTCACAATGCCACCAAGAAGTAGTAGCCAAGCATTATTACTTATGTTGCTGTGTGTTTAAGATGGACATTCATGATTTCATGATGTTCCCAATGCTTGGTACTAGAGGGGGAGTTAGGATCAGTTTGTCTTGTTTGTTTGTTTTGAATTTTAGTCTAGCTTTAATTTTTTTTAATGTTTTATTTATTTTTGAGACAGTGAGGGACAGAGCATGAGCGGGGGAGAGGCAGAGAGAGATAGAGAGACACAGAATCCAAAGCAGGCTCCAGGCTCTGGCTGTCAGCACAGAGCCCGACGTGGGGCTTGGACCCATGAGCCATGAGATCATGACCTGAGCCAAAGTCAGATGCTTAACCGACTGAGCCACCCAGGCACCCTGAATTTTAGTCTAGCTTTAAATACCATCTCATGTTCTCTTCTTTACGTAAGATTTCTAGCAGCCTTTGTTTTGGAAGGAATTTCCAGGGATTAAATGTGTTGATTTCTAGATGGCTGAGTTAATCTTCACAGGTAGGTGCTGCAGGCAGTTGCTCTTGGTGTGCTCCAACTTTCCATAAGACTGTCATTATTATTAAATCTGTCTCATAGGGTAATCCTAGAACACTAGTCCTCTTTCCTATTTTTGACAGATATTCCGATGCTAATAGAGTCAGTGTTGCAGAATGGTGACATGAGTAGATTCTGGAATCCAGCTGCCATGGTTTAAATCTCAGCTTCTGCCACTTACTAGGTTTGTGAGCTTGAAAAATTGCTTAACCCTTCTAGGCCTGAGTTTTCTCATCTGTAAAATGGAAGTTTGCAGGAGCTGGGCCTGAAATGATGGGCAGGTCAGGGAACTAGAATAAAGCCATTCTGGAAGCAAGCTAATTTGTTAACTTCAAAGGAGGAAGAACCCCTTTAGGTTTTGTTTGGCTCTGAAAAGTGACAGGAGAGCTGGCCAATTTATAGATCAAGTCACAATCATCCAAAGCTTGGGACATACTTGGGTAAGCTATTTTGTCACTTTGGGAGGCTTCTTCAGACTGAGGGTATCCTGGCCTTCTGAGAGGATCATCGATTTGTTTAGGTTGCAAGTTTCTCAAATAGGTCTTGGTCCTAACCTAATCTAATGGGACATTTCAGTGGGTTCTGGAGTTTTTTGAGGTACTTTGAGGTTTGGGCCAGGTGTCCCTGTAGCTCTTTGGAGTTAAGTGTCCATCTACTGGCAGTGACTAATCCAGCCAGTTTAACCACTGAGCAAAAAAGAAAGTTGTACTAGTCTTGGGTAGAAGGTACATGTCAGACTCTAATAAGCAGACAGAAGCCAACTGTAGTTTTAATTAAGATCTGAGCTTGTAATGTGAGTGGTGGGAATGATAGGAAATAAGGGAATTTGGAGGAAAATTTTCTGTGTATTTTCACATTGAAGAAAAAAGCTAAGATGTTAGTCTGTAAACTATAAAGTATGCCTATTTTATTTCCTAATTAACAGCATCTAGGTTAGAGTCTGTATATGATTGTGCTAATTCTTAGGATGCATGAAAAATAAGTCAGTCTTTTTCAGGGGTTAATTTTTTTTCTAACAAAGTTGTAGAATAGCATAGTAGGGCGTCCTTCACTTCTCCCTTGACTTTTGTAGCATGCTCAAAGAGTTCTGTTTGCAAAATATTCAAAGGCTTCTTCAGGGCCTCTTTTGAGAGATTTACTTTGTCCTCAGATCTCTATTTTTCAGTAGTTTAGCTGTTTTCTAATTTAACTTTTATGGACTTCATTAAAGCCTGCACCTTTGGTAAGATTTTCAGTTTCATGGCTAATTATAACATGTCATAATTAAGAAAATTTTTTTTGATGTTTATTTATTTTCGGAAGACAGAGAGAGTGGAGGAGGGGCAGAGAGCGAGGGAGACACAGAATCTGAAGCAGGCTCCAGGCCCTGAGCCATCAGCACAGAGCCCGACATGGGGCTCAAACCCACGAAGCATGGGATCATGACCTGGGCCAAAGTCAGACATTCAACTGACTGAGCCACCCAGGTGCCCCATAACATGTCATAATTTTTAAAGAAAATGGCAAAAATATCAAAGTATTACATAGTATAAAAGCTAGTAGGAAGTAGGAAGAAATTTTAGAATTGAACAAATTCTATATGTGGTAGTTCCCTATCAAATATTTTTGTGGCATACTTTTGCTTGTCTATAAACTTATAAGTTTGAGAACTTCAATCATAAGTATGTGAATAACAGGGATGACCTGTATAATCTTGTTGTCTACACAGACAGGGAAGGAATCTTGTGGCTTTGTCCTTCCTAATGTGTTATTGCCAATAAAAACACCCATATTACTTTGATATTGGCTCAATTTCCAAGAATTAGGATTAAGACACTTGATGATTCTTTTCTCGAATGAAATGTTTCTAAAGTAAAAGTGTGCCTATATTCATAGGGTAGCTTTCTAAGTTGTAATGATTTGACACATATTACAGAGTTGATCATCTCTACTGAGTGAGGACACCCAACTAGATGAATGCTCACAATGGATCTGTCCAGTGTTTGCCTTGCTGTGGTGGGCAACAGATTTCCTCCCCTGGCATAGTGAAACTGGGACAGTTGGTAGGGCAGGCTCCACTTAGATTTGCTCCTATTTGTTGCTCCCTCTGTGCTAGGACAATCAGAGGAGACTTTCATAAATGTAGACTTCAGTGGCTCCTGTAGAGGCTGAATGCTGGGTGTCTAAGTAGAAATCCTTACTTTAGTTGCCCTCCATCTGGATGCACTGGTAGATAAAGTCACCTCTAAACAGATCTATTCATTATTCCTAGAACATTCCCACTGGGGAAGTTTCTTCATAATTTAAACTTTGGGTCTACTGGCAGAATGAATTTTGCTACAGTCTGTCCTCTTCTGTAGGCATTTGAACAATTGTGTTAGCTTAGTGTCAAAATTCTTGAAGTGGACTCTCCTAAAGCAGATAGCTGGGGGAATTCTCAAGGTAATGCTCAAAGTGCAAAAAGAGCAGGGATTCTCAACCTCAGCACAATTCACATTTTGGACTCAGTAATTTTTTGGGTAATTCTTGTGGAAAACTGTCCTGTGCAATGTAGGATGCATAGCAACAACCCTGACCTCTTTTCACTCAAAGCCTATAGCATGCCTTTAGTCATGACAATCAAAAATGTCCACAGACATTGCCAAACAACCCTTAGGAGGAAAAGTAGCTCCTAGCTGAGACCCACCCTAGTCCAATATTGGGAAATCCTATTGGCTGTATCTTCAAAATATATTGAGAATCCAACCACCTGTCACCACTTCCACTTTCTATCTTTGAGCCAACATCATTTCTTGCCTGGATTATTGCAGTAGCTTCCTAACTGGACTCCTATAGTGTGCCCCACTTTCTACCCTTTTGTTTTCAGTGTCTTCTCAATACAGCATCCAGAATAATCCTTTTAAAACATGTCAGTTCATGGCACTTATCTGCTCACAACCCTCAAATGACTTCCCATTTACTTTAGAGTAAAATGGCCTATGAGGTGAGTTCAGGACAATGACGTGCCAGGACCTATATGATGTATCACTATCACTGCCTGAACCAAGGATCTGCACAGGAGCCAGACAGGCAAACAGTTGCTCTGGACAAAGCTCAAAAACCTTCCAGAAGTCCTTTCTGAAGTTGTCTTCAGAGCCATTTTAGTCAGATAAGAATGCCACCCTTCATTCCTTATAGTCAGATACTTTTTCTCCCAAATAGTCTCCCAGTCTGATGATTAACCTATTTACCAGGCAATGGCTGGCAATGATCTCTATCAAAAAAGTGAAGTCCACACTTAAAGGATGAAGATTTATTTCCACTGAGCTTATTAAAACAAAGCAGCTGGTTCCAAAGGCAAATCCACAAGAGGAGTTTCAAAACTTGTTTTAAAAAACAGCAAGATTGATGGAATAAAAGTAGAAATTCCTAAGGCATCTCATATTTAAGGAGGTAATACTCATTTAGATTTTTAAGTTTTGGGTGTTAATTAATGTAAACTTTCCTATAATATTCAAAATTACTTCCTAGAATGGTTTAGTAATTTGGTATTTTAAAATCGTATTTTGTAAAATTTCAAGAATGTGCTCTAGAAATATGAAACACCAGACACAAATTCAACAATAAGATAGATAAATTAAGAGATGGAGAACTGTAATTACAAAAGGACCAAAAAGTGTTTTCCCCCAGATCAACATGAAATAAGATCCTATGAGAATAGCAAAAGTAAAGGACAATTAAAGGTAGCAATGTTAGGGCACCTGGGTGGCTCAGTTGTTTAAATGTCTGCCTCTTGATTTAGGCTCAGGTCATGATCCCAAGGTTTGTGAGCTCAAGCCCCTACTGTGCTCTGTGCTGACAGCGCAGGGCCTGCTTGGGATTCTCTGTCTTTCTGCCTCTCTTTCTCTTAAAAATAAGTGAATAAACATAAAAAAAAGTGGCATTGTTAGCAGAAAAACCTCACTTTGATAAACAAAAATGGCCAGCAATCTGTTAGAGCATAGATATAGCGATTGCCCCTTTTTACACTTGGCTTTGCTAGTCTGCTTTCAGTCTTTCCAAACGGAAAAAATATAACTAACTGGATCATTTTCAACCAGAAAAAAAAGGAGCATAAATTCTAAAGAAAATTATGTAAAAATTGACATAAAATGATAAAATGGTAAAAAAAAGTTTGATAAGTCCAAAATGGAATGCACATCAGAAAATATTCGATTGCTGGGTTTAACAGAGTGAGGTTAAACAAAAGCAAACTTGAAAGTGGAATATCACAGAGAACATTTTGATGACAAATGGTAATGTCTGTTGCATAGCAAGAGCCCCATAACACAAGAGAATTTGAAGGTAAACTGGGAATACACAGAGAGGTTCTCAAAGGTACAGTTCTTTTCCAATGAGAGGGAGGTCATTCCTTGATTGTTTTTAATTCCTGACATATTGTAAACTCCTCATTTTTGAAGGGTTTTATGAAATGTCATTAAATGTTTTTTTCTTTTGCTTCCTGCTTTTTTGGCCACCACATTTCTCTAGGGAGAGAATTTGATAATCTGACAGAGCATTTTAGCTCATACATCCTAAACTTGAATCTCCTGTTTTTTAAGTCAACTTTTTTTCTAGACTTTTGGATTGGGATAACTTTTTTGCTGCCACGAAAATACTGCCATTTTCATAGACAGCTGCAAAAGTAAACTTCCTCTAATAACATTCTAAAAATTTGATTATTAAATACAAAGATGCAATCTAATGAGAGGCATGGCCCATAAAGTCATTTGTTAAACACATTCACTAATAAAACACATTTTCTCACACTAGAGACTCCATAAGTGGTGGTTATGGTCTCCAGATAGCCTGCCAAGTTTATTCAATTCACAATGCAGTTGAAACTGAATGTTCTATAAATCAGATATATTATGGGTTAAAGGGCCTTTGGGGAGACTGAGATTGGAGGCAGTGAGAGGAATAGTCAGGGAATCTGACTGCCATTATAAATTATTCCTAAGGCAATTGATTTCCAAGTCAGGGCTCAAGATGCAAAAATGGCAAATGTCCTAGGAAATTAAGAGATTGGGACAGGAAAAAAGGAAGAATAGACATGGAACCTTCTTATTCTCAGACTAGGAGTGCCAGTGGAAGCTTACCCAAACTAAACTCTCAACAACTACCTAGTATAAAGAGGTCTTGTCTCCCTCAGCACCAGAAAAGTCATCAGGAAATGATTCTCTGTTCCTCCAAACTCTTCCCCCAGAAATCACTGCTCACAATTAAGAGACAATACTCCATGAGTCTCTTTCATTTCTACATGTCTTGCAAAGCAAAGCACTGATTGCCTTTTGTTCTCAACCATCTTTTCAACAATGTTTATAATGACAAAAGTCTTGGAAGATAGAGATACTGTCTCCTTCCAGAGGAAAGGATAGGGTTGCTTATAGTCTTGGAACATAGAAATAGTACCTCTGTCTGGAGCAATGGGCAGGTACTTTTACTGCTCATTATAAAAGATCTGAGTTCCCTAAATTTAGGACTCCTCTCTTATTATGGAATTGCAGCTCTGGGTATCAATGAAGATACTGATACTCTAGCTATTGCTCTGAGTAATAAATCGTCCTTTGTCTCTGATTCAGGAGACTCATGTCTTCTTCCAGTATCCATAAAACTGTGGCAGGCTAACTTGTTAACTTGAAAGTAGCTAGTGTGTTAGCTTGTGGCAGGCTAACTTATTAGCTTACTGCTTTTGGATAAATAAAACCACATTTTGATTATGATTCTGATGCATATATATATCAAAATCCAAAAAATTATTAAGTATATCACCTATTTCTTTACAGAGAAAATTGCTCATTTATAAAGTAAATAATTTAGCACAAGGAACAAGATGTTTTGTGAAAAGAAAGAAATAATTGATAGGTAAACAGAGGTTTGGGAATTAACTGTGGATGTTAATTTTTATGCTATTCAAAATTATATTTTCATTGTAATAGTTTTATATACACAATTCTATAGTTTTAAATGCTGCTTGTTGTGTTTTTTTTTTCATCATCTAAGTATTTGGAAAAAAAAAAATAGGAAAAATGAATTTGCTCAATGGCCCAAAAGACAAACACAATCAAATCTTCCTTTTCTACTTCAAATATTTTTAATTACCCTGTTACTGGGGAGCCTATTGTTCAGTGTTTCCTAATGTTTATGACAGAGGATGGCTTAGTCTTGATTAGGTGTGGTCAGAGGTATACCCTAACATAAATTTAAGGGTTCAACACAAAAATAAGACCCACATTTTGTGCCTTTAAAAATATTTTATTGTTAGCTTTAAATGCTGGTTTAGTTTTTCATGGATTTTTTTTTTTTTTTTTTTAGTTTGGTGGTGTATTCTCAATACACATTCATTCATTCTCTCCTTACTTTATAGTTTATATAAAGCTTTCTCTCAAGACCTCCAGCTTCTGGTATAGACAAACAGTACAGAAAATGCAGCTGTTTCTATTGCTTCTTAGTGACTTAATTATTATTGTATTTTTAGGGCTTTGGACAGAGCAGGATAGTAGTGAATACTGGTTAAACACAAAAGTTGAATATAAGTGTATCATTGTTCCTTAAGACTACCCTAGCAGTAAGATTAGAATTTTACCCAGGTTATTTCAATCAAGCAGCATTGCATGTGCCCTTTTCTTTTATAAACATAGACAAAGAACTACTTACCAAAAAGCCATTTTTAACTAATTAATAACCTTGAAAAAATCCAGATTGCCGTGAAAAATATATGCATATTAAGATCTTTAAAAGATTGGGTAATTGGAATTGTCAGGATAATAATGGCTTCATTTCAGAAGGTCTTCTCTCAGACAGATTTGACATAAAATCATAATAGAAAATAAGTTGAAAAATCATTTAAAATGTTTGTCTTTGCTCAAGCTTTAAAGCTCAAGCTTGGTTCTGCAAATTAAATACCCACATGTATAATTATTTAACTGCAGGATAAAACCAACTCTTGAGACACTTAATAATAATAAAAAATTGGTGGAAAATATTTTGCTTCCAAGGAAGCATTAAGTCTTATTTCTGCATCATCTCATTTGATAGTACAACTATTATTATCCCTACTTTATGGGTGAGGAAACTGAGGCTTAGGTAAATTAAGTAACTTGCCCAAGGTCACATACTAGTAAGTGATAGAATTTTAATTCACTACTGTGAACTCTTACAGCCAGAAAATGATAGCATTTTTCAATGAAAATGAAAATTCTATTGTTTTTAAAAATACTGTCTGTTGCTTGATATTATCTCAGAAGCCATATCCAAAGAAGAGATTTACATTTCTTTTGGTTCATCCAGTTCAACCATCAACCTGAGATTATGCATGGAAAAGAAAACAAATTGTGCATATGCCAGGAATAGCTTGTTAGAAAACCATTAACTTTTAACAGTCAAGATTTTTAACCACTGAGAGTATTAGGTTAGAGCTATCACTTAAGAAAATTGCAAAATGCCTCCCTTGGGAGGAAATTAACTCAATTCTATGAGGCTAAGACTACAAACTCTACAACTAGATGGTACACACTTTAGCAGCACTAATCAATTAAACCTCATAATCCTGTTGATTTTGAGCTACAGCTTTCCCAGAGGCCACATCAGCAGACATCTATAACCTTCAACTGCAGACGCCCCAGCAGGTCTTCGTCCTGCACAGCTGTGAGGCTGCTGCTGGTTCCTATTAGCTGCCTGGGCAGTGTGAGCGGCAGCAGTTTCTAGATTACCAATGTCTGAGCAACCTAAAGTTCCAGTGTTGGTCAGGAGATAAAGCGTTTGTTTGTTCTTGGTTCTGCTCCACCCTTTCATCCCAGCAGTTCTGCAAAGCAGATAATCTCTCCAAACCATCATTACTTTATTCAGCCAGACCTAAGAGTGGCCTTGAGTGTAATTAGCGAAGGTAACTGTTTCTGTTGTGTGATTTACAAGACCTCCAGCAAAGGATCTTGTATATATTTTACCACACTCTTTGGCTACTCCCTATCCAATTGCCAGGGATTAATCTCCTATAAACTTGCAATGCCCAGAAAACCTCAGATTACTTTATAAAGAAAAGATTTAAGTGATTTAAATGATTTGGGGAAGCATAGTAATTTTCCCTGGATGAAATTCAAACTTCTGCTCCCTCTTTGTTTTTACAATTCCTTGTTAAACAACACCAGCCTCTCTTCTCTCTTATCTCCGCTATCTAGGTTCAGTGTTCTGGAGGGAAACTCTAAACTTATTCTATCTAGCTGGTGCTCCTGCCTTAGCCAGGTAAGCCCTCTACCAAAGGCCCTCAGCTCTGAATTCTCAGTCTTAGGCCATCCCACCTAACTAACATCCCCTCTGGAAACCCTGTCCAAGCTCTGACCCTCTACTGTATTTGATTAAGCCATCGGTCTCACAACTGAAAACTCATTCACAGTCAAACTTCCCCAGCTTCACAGGGAATACTCTTCAAACCTCTCAAAGTCTATGAGTCTCAATCCTAGCCTTAGCCTAGCCAAACTAGAAACCAGTTCTGTGTATGCCTGCCCCCACTGGTATTTCATCTCTGGGGCCCTGCCAAGGGAAATTGTAATAGTACAGCCATTGCCTCAAACCCACCCAGATGAGATTGAAAACTATGGACAACTCTGATCACTTTAATTATATTGGTTTTCATCATAGGAACTGTTTCAATCAAACAAAATTTCACCCAGAACCTCTGTGTTGACCGCTGTATTCACAGCTATTGAGTACATATTATGGGCCAAAGCGCTAAATATATGCCTCGGTAAAGAGATGCATTCATCCATCGTACAGGTCTAGCCGAAAGTCTCCAAGTCGTCCCTGACTCCTCTCTTTCCCTCAGTGTACATATCTAGTCCATCGGCAAGACTTGTCAATTCCACCTCTATTCATATCACCATTTCTTCCACTTGTTTATCTACACCTGGGCCTAGACACTGTCATCTCTTCTGTCTGCCAGAGAAAACCTCCCTGCTGCTTCTGTTCTTGCTCTCCTTTCATCTGTTCCACACATAGGAGACAAAGCAATCTAATGCTTTGGCATGATTTGCACTGCTCTGTACGATCTGCCCCTGCCCGCTCTTCCCATTTAACCTCATCCTTGTCATTCAGAAACCCCCAGATACGATAGACTTCTTTATGCCCCTTTATGTCAAAAATTTTCCAGCCTTAGTTCCTTTGCTCTGTTTCCTCTTGCTGGAGTCCTTAGCCACCATGGCTTCTCATGGCTGTCTCCATCATTTCAGTCCTACCTCAAATCCATTTTACTTCCTGGAGAGTCCTTCCCTGGTCACCCAATTTCAATTAACCTGCCCACCCTTAGTCACTCTTTATCACCTTCTCCTGTTCTGTTTTCTTCAAAGTGTTGGTCACCTTCTGAGATATTATTTTCCTTGTGTATTCGTTTATCGCCTGTCTCCGTCACTCTCCTCTATAATGTAAACTCTTTCACAACTGTGTCCCTTAAAATAATTGGCACATAGTTGGTACCAAATGGCTATTTGTTCAACAGACAGTGGGGGATAAAACATGGTCCTTGCCTTCACAGCACTTTCAGTTCAGTTACACACACACACACACACACACACACACACACACACACCATACAATGTAAATAATGAATAAATGCAAATAGGGGTAGATGCCATATAATAATAGGTGCTCTGTGGTTAGGGGAGGTGGCTCCATCAAGGTGGAATGAAGAAAGTTACCCATGTCGATATTTGAGGGAAGAGTGCCTGAGAAAGAGGGAACACATAGTGCAAAGGCCTTACAGCCCTTTTTGAGGTCTGAGCTATTTGAGGCTGTAAGTGGAATGAACCAGAGGGGAAAGTAATAGAAGATGAAGTCAGGGAGGCAATGGGTTACAGTATCAGGTCTCTTTCATTGAGTAGAATTCCAATAGCTTAAACATTAAAGTGCACATTCCTCAGGAAGAATTCAGTACACCTAACAAGTAGTTCAGGCTTCATGGGAAGTTTTGTGTGTTGGTCTAATTGGTTCCACTGAGATTCATATGATATCCTACTGTTCCAGTGTATTGAATCACAATATACATAAAAATCCCAGAAAATAATGCAAAATTGTGAAGAACAATAAGATTTTAATAATACTGGACCTCTTAGATAGTTTTCTTCTTAACAGTCACTTAATTATACTGTTTGATTTTGGATCAAAATGAGAGGCTCAGTTTGATTCTGATGCTTAAGTGCCAAGTAATCTGATTGCTTTTCACAACTTGTAGGTGCAGTGTTGTATACCAGAAAATTAATTTTGTTTTAGTTTTCAGAAACACTTCTAACTTTCTGGGAAAGTATTCTACTTCTTAAAGTAAACTTCTAATGAACTGTAAATCTTTTGATGTGTAAAATTCTCATATAGCTCAGTAGCATGGTTAGTACACAGAACTTAAGTAAATTTATAATTTATTATTGCATACAAACACGGGGAAAACCTTGGTACTTAACCTCAAGTTGTGCATGGTTTAATAGCTAGGTAAGGAGCACACATGAAAAAGGAAATATTGTAGTAACATATATCAGTACAAAAAATGACCATTTCTGTAATGCTTTACCTTTCCTTCTACCTTTTCTAGCTTGTGAAACTTATCTTAGCTCTCATCTGTGGTCTGGAAACAATCATATTCCTGATCTAGGGGAATTTAAGAAGTAGCTGGCTGATAGCAAGCGGTGGGATTCAGGGTCAGTCCATCAGTGAGATTGGTCAAGTTTTGGACTAATACCCTTAATCTGATAAATGGATCTGCCTTTTGCCTTGGGACTTCCCAGACTCTCCTTGCATCCTGGTTATCTGCTCTGTCAGCCTTATAACCCATTTCCAGGGTTGAAGAGATTACAGTCCTTCCAAAATCAAAGTTGGAGACTTACTTCCTGTGTTAATGTATCTTAGGCCACCTGTCCATCTTCCCACATGTTATCTGGCACCAGAATACCTGTGATATAAGCCCAATTCTGAGAGGGAGAGGTGATATTATAAGAGTAAAATACAGTTAGCAGATACTTGTGCTAATTTCCAGGAGACAGAATCTGGGAAAGAGGGACACTTACATGTCTCACTGTAGAGTTTTGAATTTTATACCATGTACATATAGTATTTAAAATTAATGTAAAATAAAAGAAAATTGAAATGGTGACAACTTAAAATACCAAAAAGATGGTATTTTTCCAGCAGAGAAATACCTAATTCTTACCCCAAATGAGATATCTGACCCTTGAGATCCCCAAGACAGCAATTCATACAAAGGAAGCAAAGTAAGCTAATCCTTGATTATAAGCTGAGGCTTTAACTTTATACCTCCATATCCAGTGAGCTAGACCCTGGGAGCCTGGATTCTAAGATTACCTAAAAAGAATATGGTTTGTGAGTCAATGTGACAGCAAGAAACAGAAGAATGTGTAAGAGACCAGGAATATGCCTTTAGGCCCGGGTATGATTTGGGGAGAGGGAAACACTTCCAGGCCTGTCTTCCTAGCTGCACAGAAATGGGGAGATTGGGGTCCTGCCTTACTTTTCCTTCCCTTGGAAAGAAAACGGCCTCAAAGAACTCTCTTTACATCTGTATAATCTTTCAGTCCTTTTTAGTACTCTACTCTGTTGTACTATATAGTCTAAGTGAGATGGATTGTAGTGCCTACATTCTCACCCACTTTTAGGAGAGGGTATAAGGAAGGAAAGGGGAACTTTAACTTTCTTTCTAGGAGGAAAAACGATTGGACAGATAAGTCCATGATGGGGAGGGAACAGATGTTGAAGAAGACAGGATAATGTGAGGTGAGGGTGATTAGGTAATGTCAGGTAGATTATGGAGAGTTGGGAAGTCATGGTGATGAGACTGGACTTTTTACTTTTCGTTTCTTTATTCATTCAATAAAATTTCTTAGGTCCCACATGATGCCAGGTCCCAGTTGGTTCTGAGGTGACCGTGATGAACAATGTAATCCTTTGTACTCAAGCAGTCTGTAATCTCTAGGGGGAAATAAAGAAGTAAAGAGGCAATTAAAATAACATATTAGTGCCTTGTCTGGAGCAGATGGAACTGTGCCAAGAAGACATATAACCTAACTCTGGAGGATAGACAGAGGAGGGGATATTTGAGAGTTAGTACTAAGGAGCTCAACCAGCAAACAGCGGCAAAGGCACTTAGGCAAAAGAACCATCATGCAGATAGATCAGGAAGTAAGCATGGAATATTAAAAGACCTGTATTTGTCTTTGTGTGAAGTGTGACCAGGGAAACAGTGAGTAACAAGACTGGAAAGATCTTAAGAGCTAAATTGCCAAAGTCCTCATAAAACACATGTTAAAAGAGTTTGATATTTGTCCCAAGAACAGTGGGGAGCCATTGAATGGCTTTAGGTAGGGAAGAGACATGATCACATTTGCACTTTTAGAACTGTCACTCTGTCTAGTATGGAGAATGGGCTGGAAGAAGGCAAGTCTAAAGGCGTGGAGACCAGTTAGGAGGAGACTGTGATAATCTAGGCAGGAGATGATGGCCACTTGTAGTAAAATCATGGTATGGCAGGATGTACTTGAATTCTTTCGTTGCATCTCCAGATCCCCTCTCTACCCTTCTTGCTGCTACATGGGCCCTTGGGGATGCTGCCCCACATGGGTTACTTTAACTCTTTTTCCAGCTCCCAGTTAGATGTGACCAATGGGAGATCTCTGCAGGTGATCAGAGGAGAGGGAAGAGTGAGGTTGAGATACTGATTCCTCTCATCCCCCAGGCTCCTCCCATATTGGCCACCGCAGGTTGGCTATATCCCTCTCAGAGGCCAGTTAGTGTCTGGAAGCCCTATGTATATAGCTCTCCTCTCTGGGTCCGGCAAACGCTTACTACTCTTGCCCCTTCTGGCTAGGTGTGTAGGCTCCCAAGGCACTGCATTACTCTTATGGCTTCCTTCAGCCCTGTTAATATCTTGTAAGTATTCTCGTCATTAAACTCTACTCACATTACATGGCTTCAAGGTATCACCTGTTTTTCTCTGGGACTCTGACTGATGATCAAGAGGACGGTGAGAGTAGATCAATATAGGAAACTAAAATGGCATATTGAAAGGATCCTGTGTGAGACAGAGTACAGGAGAGGGAGCAGTTGCTGATGAAAACTCCTGTAGGTAATACAGTTGAGAGATGTTTTGAAGAGGGGAATGGCAATTAGACTTGGTGAATAAATGTGTGGTGCAATGAAGAGAAGGAATCCCAAATGATCCTGTCACTGAATATATGTAAAAGATGTAAGTCACCCTTGATAATATTCTTTCTCGTAGTTTTTGACCAGTGGACTGGCTACCAGTTTGGGGTAGTGGCAGAAATGATTAACTCTAGGAGGCTATATTACTGTGAAGTCCTTTCACAACAAGTTAACTAATTTGCATATACTGCTTTCAAAAGCGCAGAATTCTATGTTTGCCTATTCTTTCCACCTTTCCATCTGTAATACATAGTAACCCAGGAATACTTTCCAATCCCTCTTGCAAGTTCACCAAGGGGAATATTTGCACAGAAAGCTGGTCAGGCAAACTCTTATTACTGGCTGACAGTTTGGCTTTAATTGGGCTGGAGGCAAAGCAGGCCAAGTAGCCTTCTCTGCTTTTTCTTTTCTAAATTCATACTTGCATCTTGGATTGTACTTCTCTGGTGGAAAAAAAAGTGCTAGGGGAAGGAACAATGACAAGAACTCAAGGACATGATGGGGGCACAGGGCAGCCTTGGTCCCTCTTACTTTAGCTTCATTGGAATGCATCCAAAAAGGCAATACGAGATTCTCAAGAAATAGAATCCCAGATGAAGGACAGACTCTGTCTGTAACACTGTGGTACATGATAGTCCTCTTGTCCCTGACCAGTCCATATTAACATCACTTTTTGGAAGGCAAGTTAAATAATAGCAATGCAAAATGTCTATATAAATAAGATTTGCAGCAAAATCCTTAAACATGTACACCTGTGGCTATGTATATGTATAATTAATTCATCACAATACTAATAACATGACCACAAAACAACAATAACAAGAATGAGGATAAATAACTTATTTTAGCTGACCCATCAAAACTGTTAAAACAGATGTGCTCACAAACATCATTTAAGTCATGATCAATTTCTCATGTTATATAGGCCAATTATTTTGTTAACAAGTGCAAGGAGCTTTTACCAGGAGATATAAAAATACCTTTACTACTCTTTGTCTTTCACAGTAAATGTAAAAAGATATTTTCTTTCTTGAGAAGAAACGTTTTGTTTCCCCTAAATTCACATTATCTCTTAGCTCAGAAATAAGCATTGGCATATTGACTTACTTGAGCAACTGAGATATAGGCAAATTTGAATGAGAGGAGAGATTCTCAGGCATTCCACTGCTGCAATTAGAGGAGGCATGATAGTATATAAGATTCTACATGCATGTATAACAAATGAGCTTCATTTCTTCAGTGTGTGCTTTGGCTTAACCATCACTTGTGATGTTGGCTCATGGATGCCATTCCTTGCTTCTGTGAGCTTGGTCTGATGGGAGCCTTATCTCTCTACCTCATCCAAGGCTGTTGTTCTGAAAGATTCAAATGAAAATCAGATAGAGGTCTTAATTTTCTTTCTTTGTTTCAATTTGTTAATTAAAAAAAATAACTATAATATTAGCTAGAGTCTGACAAAATGTCAGGTATAGTTTTAGGTCTTTAAATACATTGTCTTGTTTAACCTGAACAACAACTTCGTAGATTAAGCATCATTCCATTTTGTGGATATGAAAACCATATCTCACAGAGGTTATGTAACTTTATTTAGGTTACTCATGTACCAAGTGGTAGGATTCAAATTCATCTCAGGATGACTGTACACGTTATTTGTATGGAGCTCTGAGGGTATTTTCTGGATGCAGATATTCAAGTTTACTTAGACTAAATTTACATATTACTATGAATGGACTAGGATTTGAGATTGAATTTTGGGGATGCATTTTCTTTAACTAATTATTTTAGAATTTTTATATTCTGGTTTGATTGTTAAAAGGCTGCATGAGCTATTTGACAAAATTTTCCAGGCTGAATTTTGACAAAGAGATTCAGTCAATTTATGTATTGATTGAACTGATCGTTTTGACAGCTTCCAGTGATTACATCAGATTGTGGAGAGCATTGGGAGAAAGGTAGAAAAGAAAACTTCAGGCAAGAGGGAAACAATCATTGACTTTGTATGAAAAGAAATGTAAACATGTATATTTCTTGAAAAAGATTAACATTCCATGCTACATTTGCCACCAGAGGGAGTCATATGAATACCATAACATGACAAAGACAAAGGAAAAATCATTGAATATTTTCTTCCAGCTCCATTGATATTTCATTTAGCATTCAGAATTTGGTAGAATGGTGTCACTATGGAAAAGGGCTTCCATATCTCACTGTACGGTTGACAACAGAAAAAAACCCATCTTGCTTGGATTAGTCATGCAGGGTGAAAGATAAACCTCAAATCAAACTAACAGACACATTCCAGATTTTTAAAACACAGGCTTAACATTATACTGAAACTAAAAAGTCAGACTGTGATCTCTTTTGTTCCAAAAACCACTTTCTGCTAAAAAAACACACTGTTGCCAAAAATTCCTGGAATCAATTCATTAATTTCATTGATGTTAATGAAACACATTTCACTATTAGATTGTCTTTACCAGGATGAGTGTGATTTCTGTTGTCAGTAAATAAAATAAAAGTGCATTGAAAAGAAACTTAATAGGTAGAAAAATTCAGTATCTAAAGGCCATTTTATGTACCTCAGCTCACTGAAAACTAGGCCAAGATTTTCTCAATTGGTAAGTTAGGGAAAAAGATGGATTATTTAATAACTGGTAGGTTTGTAATCCAATTTATTTTATGTCTAAGTTTAGATCAGTCAACAGCGTTCACTGAAACCTACTATGTACACAGCACTAAATTGTCCATTAAAATCAAGATTCAGTGATGATTAATATTAGAAAGATGAATTCTGAAGTGATGTTTAGTGCCTTTATACAGATCAATAGTTCCCAAAATGTGGTCGCTGGACCAGCCCTACCACAATTGTCTAAGAACTTGTTCAAAATACAAATTATCCTGTCTCAGTCCAGATCCATTGATTCAGAAAGCCTAGAGGTGGAGACTCAGCACTCTGTTTTGAAAAGCCCTCAGGGGTGATTCTGAAGCACACTTAAAGTTGAAAACCACTGATAGAGATCTATTATCTAGTTTCTTGAAACTAAGTCCAGCAACTTTTGCAAGTAAAGCATGTACTTTTTGTTATTTTCTTATCTGTAAATTAAATTTAAAAATAAAAATTCAATGATTTTGGGAAAACCACAACTTTTTGTAATACCAAATAGTCGTAGATTAAAGTAATTAGTTAAAAAATAATAAACATGTGTGTTAGAGAAGCTAGAGTGAAGAGGATGTACTTTCTGTCAAATGGTAGGGGAATTTGTTTTGTTTTTTCTCTCTCCACAAGCATTGGTTTTGCCTAAAGATCGTAATTTATTGATTTTTCCTTTTATAATTTTGAGATTAAATGATAGTTTAGGAACTTGGAAAGAAGATCCTCTAAAAATGCCAAGTTTACAAGGGCAAAGTAAGATTTTCCCAGGAAAACTAGAAACAAAGTTAATATTACAAGATGATTTTAACTTTGTATTTAATGTACTTTTTTATTGTCTGAATTTTTTACAAGATGCATGAATTACTTTATAACAGAAAAAATATTTCTATTAGAAAAAATGTTTTCAAATTAATGTTTAGTCTAGTTGCAAGAAAGTAACTTGAACATGACAAAATAAATCTGGTTTTTACTTTGGTTTACCTAATAAGTACTGAATTGCTGGTATGATTATTTTTGTAGCATATTGGCTATTTAGATACAGTCAAGCACAATGCAATCAGATTATAAGTAGATGTTCTCATCAATTCTTTGTGATTGACCTACATGTATATAACTGGTTCCACTGCTCACTTAGAATTGGTCTTAAAGATTGACCTGGATCATTTTGTTACAGTACATATAGAGCATGAAACAGCAAGCACATCAAGAAAATACAGCTGCAAAGATTTTTTTGATGCTCATCCAATTAGATTTGCATAGCCAACTAGTATTTCCCTCTGGTTATTTGCTTTCCTTATACAGAGTGATGTCAAGAGAGATTCTTTCTTCTGGTTGTGAAGAAAAGTAAGGTTACATACACATTTGCTGAAGGTCAGACAGTTAGATCAACGCCTGAACTTTCCTGACTTTTTGTAGAAAGTAATGACAGTTTTTTATCTTTCTTCCTGTTCTTGAAATAGCCAGATTCACATTATAGAAAACAAAGTATTGGCCTGGAAATTATCCATCTAGAGTAAAACTTCTAAAATCTTGGAAGTGGAACAATCAGGCCACAATAAACTTTCCATAACTCCTCTTAGGGCTCAAAATTGGAAGCTGCTCATTAGTCTTTCAAGATTATTCTCATGATTCTGTCCGGTCGCTGGCTGGAGTTAAGTGAAGTGCATAGTGTTAGCGCAACATAGTTCCCCAGAGAAGTCATGGACTTACATTGTGGAATTTAACCTAAATATTGTTCTGAATGTATTATCTTCAAGGAGGTTTTAAAATAACACTCAGGTTAGAAAGAATTTTATTGAATGATGCTTAAATGAAAGAATGTGCAAGAAATGTTTGTAAACAATTGTATACGTATAAATTATCATTTTTCATATGAACTATGTTTTCAATATGTTTTAAAAACTCTATATTTACATAGATTTTTAAAACTTGAGAAAAAGAAATCATTTCAAAACTTCTTGACAGTTATCTGTTATCCTGAAGACGAAGACCATGGGTTTTTGACTCAGGTTTGATTTGGAGTCCCTACCATGTCTAAACTGGGTGGCATTGGTCAAACAACTTTTAGTTTAGTTTTGTTTGTTTTTTTGGGTTTTTTTTTTTTTGTCTCCTGTCCCAATTACTTCATCCATTAAATTGGAATAATAACAGGTCATTTTTCATGTAAGGATTATATGTGTTGATGCAGGACAGAAATACAGCTGTTTTTCATTGGATCCAAAAATGTAAAGAACTACATGAGGTTAAGTGTGTGACTTATGAATATATAGTTATGCCTGACTGCATCCCTCTCAAAACTTGAACACAAATGATTTTTATTAATATTTCATTTTATTTAGTGTTATTGCTTAGTGGCAAGTGTGTTCTAATTCTATGACAAGAAAGCCATCTCAAGTGAAGAAGTTCTTATCCGGATAACTACAATTATGCAGACTTTTGAAAGCCCCAAGAATGCTATCATATTTGTCATTGTGATTTTTAATTAAAACTTTTTGTGAATCAATAATGGAAAGATCAAGAAGTGGAGAGAGCATTTTATTTTTTCTTCTGTCGTGTATACATTGAAATTTGGCACATTCTTTATGTTTTAATTTTAAGAAAGATTTTTTTGTAGCTGCTAAATGAATATTGTTGAAGTTAATATTGACATAAACTTTATTTTGTCTTTGAAAGTAAGACATGTTTAAGGAAGATGTAGATAATGGGTAATCCATGGGGTACTAAGCCATCAATGAGAGTGATTTAAGGGCTGTAAGTATAGTCCATCACCTGACACAGCTCGCTTAAGAAAAGAATATTAAGTAGCTGTGAGCAGCACTACGATGTGGCTTTTTCCCTCTCTTAACAAGAAAATAAAGCCAGGAACAGAATAGAGGATTATCCCTTCATATAGTTTAAAAAGCAGAGAACTTTTAATTCCTTGTTACTAAAAAGATACCTTTCAATATAAGAAAACCCTTACAAAATGGGAATGGTAGATATATATGATAAGAATATCTCCTTAATACTCTATTTCATTATTTAAAGTAGTATTTATCTCTCCATAAGATCCTATTTTTGCTGTGCTGTGAAAATTATCTCAGATTCAAATACCATAAAAAAGATAACTATCCAAGGTAAAATATAGCAATTCTTAGGAAAATTTCTTTTGAACAGACGATATTTCAAGGTGGGGATGAGGCTAATGTGTTAAACATTTTTGTTATAAACATCTTTCACAATCTTTGAAAAACAGTTTATCCTAAAGTTTAGCATTACTCTTATTTCCAGTTTTGTTTTCACTACACCTTTGCTTGATTAGGAGAAAAAATTAATAAAAATGAAATAGATGTTAATGATTTATGAAATCCCCGATGTCAAAAGCTGGAGCTACTGTCCCACTGCCCCCAGGTGTCACATACATTGAATTAGGATGTCTTAACTGGTGAGTCATTGAATTTACTGGCTTTCTCCTGTGGCTTTAAGGTTTTTGTTTTCAAGACCAACAGCCAGACTAAATGTTCAGTCTGGGATCACAGATTAGAGTGACCTAACATACCCCTAACTTCTTTAGAACCACACTCTAACCAATGAGGCAACTTGCTCATTTCTTTAAATATTTATTTCGTAGCCATTTATTTACTGATTCACCAAACATTTATTACATTGTTTTATCTGTCCTCTTCCCAAGATGACTTTGTTTTTTAAAATAATATAATTTCTCAAAAAACAATATAATTTGTCAGTGATAGATTTCAGTTGTTCAGTGTAGTCTGTTATTTGTTTATAGATGAGTTCTACTGATAAGTTCTACTAATACAATAATTGGAAATAATAATAATGTTATTATTGTTTGCAATAATACAACTTCCAACTGGTACAGTGGCTTTTACTCCTATGATTGTTTCAGAAAGTTTTCACCAGTTCTTGTTTTTGTTGTTGTCTAGGAGAAATTACTGGAGTTTTGCTAGTATATTCTGGCCAATATCGAGATAATTATTAATCACATCTGAAAACAATTTTATACACATCAACATACATATACTATTATTCTTCTTATATCCTGATTGCTACTACTCCTTGTGATTTGGTGCTTGTATGCCTGTGTGGACAAACAGAAACAGTGATACACATTTATATTGAAAAATAGATTATCTCATATAGTCCAGAAAAACTATTTTTTTTTCCTTAGTCTGGTGCTGAAGAACATAAATGAGACCATCTTGAAAATAGTACCTGAAATATTTCAAATTTTATAATTTCATTTTGTTAATTCTTCTTACCCTAAAGAAATTTGAAATGAACATTAATTTCAATAGGTGCTGTACTAGTAAATGTTCAATAACTAGCTCTCCAGGGGAGTGGGGGCGGGGAGCTCTGAGTAGTAGTGTTTGCTGATACCCATGGTGTAAATACTTTCACCGAGGCTGATTTCAGCTGCTAGCCTGATATCATCTAATGCTGAGTAGAAACAGATGCATATAATTGGTTCTCTCAAGCCAGTATGAGCCAACTCCAGCCTACCCCTGATTATAATTTCATTCATAATCCCATTTATAAATAATCATTTGACCTAATAAAAGCTGAAATTATAAGACGATTTTAAGTGAAGTTTTTTAAACTTTATTTATTTATTTTGAGAGAGAGAGATTGGGAGAGAAAGGGAATCCCAAGCAGGCTCCACACTGTCAATGCAGAGACTGATTGGGGTTCAGACCCATGAACCCTGAGATCATGACCTGAGCTGAAATCAAGAGTCAGACACTTAACCAACTGAGCTACCCAAGCGCCCCTTAAGTGAAGTTTCATAAAAGTCCTAATAAATTTTGTTACATTTTATTTTATTTTATTTAGGAGGAGTAAAGCCAGAAAATGAACCAAGTACTTCAAATAGATGAATGTTGGAGGAAACTCTGTGTTAGGACAAATTCCAGTCATCAGAAATAGTGCCAGTCAGAGACATAAATTATCCCAAATCTTTTCTCATCTGGAGAGCAATCCCTCCAGGTTAACACTGAGTTTTAATGCTGCTATTTCTAATATTTGCTATCTATTCCAATGATGAGTAAATAACTATCTACTGTGAATTTCATGATTTTGAAAACATACGGCTTTATTTTGTTCATAGAAAGGGTCCTGTAGGGTAGTGCTCCCAAACTGTAGTTCACAAATTGGTGTGGGTGTTAAGAATTGTGTAACTGTTCTATGATGGGTAACTTGTATAAAAGTTAAAAATATCCTGAGCTTGCCTTAAAATCTCTTTTTATTTCATCAATATTATTCTGTGAAATAGTTTTCTCTACTTTTGAGTGTTTTTAAAACAGAAACCAATTAGAAATACTTTGTTGTCAATCCAACTTTGATTAAATAATTTAACAAGTAAGAAGCAAGCTCATTTATTGAGCTGAAATTGATATGCTAGAGTTTGTTCAAAGTGTGTGATGAGGCTTTTAATATGGGGCATTGCTATTTCCTTACATACTCTTTAGTTATTGTTGTGAAATGACCAAAAGTTGCAGGTGTATTAAAACTTCTCTATATGAATTGTCTGTACATACACTTTTAAACATGTTTTGCAATTTTTTGTAATTCTTTTTACCCTTTTGGTTACGTTTCTTCTGATTATATCTACTGAAATTTAATTTTATGTCTGTTAAAACAAATAATAATAAATTAAACTTGTATTTTCTATGTCTTTTAAATTCATTATTCTAATAACTTACTTTTATTGTATTATATAAAAATATTACTCAATCATGAATTGAGAAAGAAAAGCAAAAAACTGGTCCTTCACCACAGACAGTTTGAAAAGCGCTAGGATAGAACAATGTCTGGCATACAGAAGTTGTTCAATAATTATTAATTGAACAGATGGACAGTTCGAGCTCCCAATAAGGTATAGACAGAATCAGAGATTTTTGAAGTCTCGCACAATTACACATTAATTGTATAATCTTTTTAAAAGTCTTAAAAAAAAAAGTCTTAAAAAAAGGGGCGCCTGGGTGGCGCAGTCGGTTAAGCGTCCGACTTCAGCCAGGTCACGATCTCACGGTCGGTCCGTGAGTTCGAGCCCCGCGTCAGGCTCTGGGCTGATGGCTCGGAGCCTGGAGCCTGTTTCCGATTCTGTCTCCCTCCCTCTCTGCCCCTCGCCCGTTCATGCTCTGTCTCTCTCTGTCCCAAAAATAAATAAACGTTGAAAAAAAAATTAAAAAAAAAAATTAAAAAAAAAAAGTCTTAAAAAAATCTTTTCAAAAAAGGATGTTGTTAGTCATAAGATACTTCTTAGTTGCAGACTATAACTTGCTTTGTTGGTTGTCAGTGGTAGAAATGTCCATATATCTGCCTTGAATGGAAGTTGCTGCATTTTCTATTGTGGCTACTATTGGGTCCAAGGTCAGAGTAGACAAAATAAACCTTTAAAAATATAAATTTACGGGGCACCTGGGTGGCTCAGTCGGTTAAGCTTCCAACTTCAGCTCAGGTCATGTTCTTGGGGTTGGTGAGTTCCAGCCCTGAGTTGGGGTCTGTGCTGACAGCTTGGAGCCTGGAGGCTGTTTTGGATTCTCTCTCTCTCTCACTCTCTCTCTCTCTCTCTCTCAATCCCTCTCTTTGCCCTCCCCCCACCTCAAAAATAAACAAACCTCAAAAAAATTTTTTTAAAAAGGAATGCTGTCCTGGACAGTGTTTAAAAAAATAAAAAAGAAAGAAAGAATAAAAATAAAGATTTGGTTGTACTACCCACTTTTCCTGCTTAAAACTCGCTAATGGCTTTTCATCACATTTAACATAAAATTCAAACTAGGGGCCCAAGGGTGGCTCAGTCAGTTAAGTCAGTTAAGTGTCTGACAGGGGCTTAGGTTATAATCTCATGGTTCGTGAGTTTGAGCCCTGCATCAGGCTCTGTCCTGACAGCTCAGAGCCTAGAGCCTGCTTCGGATTTTGTGTCTCTCTCTTTGCCCCTCTGCTCATGCCCTGTCTCTCACTCTTTCAAAAATAAATACACATTAAAAATGGTTTTAAATAAAATAAAAATCCCCACTCCTTTTAATGATACGCAAAGTCCTACAGATTGCACCCCACCCAAGTATCTGACTTCATTCTACCCTCAGTATACTTTAGCTGAGCTTGTCATATGTATGTTCCTTGAACAAGCCAAGCATGCTCTCCCCTCAGGACCTTTACTTGATGTTCCATCTGCTAGATACTCTCTGCCAAATTTTACACAGCTGGCTCTTCCTCATCTTTTGAGATTTCAGTCAATCCCACATTCCAAAGAATGTCTTCCCTTCCTTCAGTGACTCATCACATGGCCTTCTTTTACATCTTCATGGCACATACCACTATTTGAAATTGTCTTGGTTACTTATTTACTTACTAATTGTCAATTTTCCTTTCTACCAGAATGAAAGCGTCATGAAAATGAGGACCTTGTATTTCTTGTTTGTGACTGTATTCTTAAAACCAGTGTTCTGAGTGGGACCCCAACATAGAATAGGTGCTCAATAAATATCATTTTACTAAATGAATGAGTGTGGGGAAGAACTATTTTACTTGCACTGACAACCCTGAGATACTTGAACTGGCAATGATGAGACCTGGGGAAGATACCTTACCAGAGAGATGAAAAAGCCAATAGAGGCTCTCCCATCACTAATAAAAGCATTTACCTATGGAAATGAGTTCTGTTTCTCCATAGACAGATAAACTCCACCTCCAATGCTGTACGTAATCATGCCACCAAATCTTCTAGGATCCCATTCAATAAATCCACTGATGAATTTTTCTCTTGAGAAATCCAATGCATTTCATGTAGTCCATCTGAAAAAAATCAAGAGTGTGTTATAGGACACAAGTTTTTAACCCGGGATCCATCAATGCCCTGAAATCAGATGCAAACTGTGAGTATGTACACTTATTACAAAGGACAATATCACAGCTATCATCAGATTCTGAATAGATTCATGATTCCTAAAAGATTAAGAACTTCTTTTACATGAACTCCAGAAAACATAAGCAGGAAAGGCTCAGAATCTGTGATAGCTTGGCACCAGTTTATAACACATACAAAGAAGAGGTAGAGGTTAACAAAAATACTTATTTCTATACAACTAGTTTTGGATGTATCTAGAATTAAATTCTCCGTCATGCATGGAGTAAGATTGGTAAAGTTAAGTGGCGGATTCTCTGAAGATAAGACACATTCTGTAATTAATTATTTTGATAAAACAGCATAATCAATGTAGCTCACTGCATTGATTTTAGATAAATCAAAAGATACTATCAAAAATCATATGGTGTTATTTTCTTGATATTTGAAAATTTTTTTCTGTTAAGTATTCTAATACCTCCACTCATGACAAATGGCTGAAATCCATCAAACTTGATTTTTAGTCTGTTTTGATTCTGATCAAAGGGTCTATTTGAACTTGCTTTTAAAAAAAAATAAGGTCTAGGAATATTGACATGATTTATAACTTCATGTCCACTATTTCGTTTCCAGTAGAGAATGCATTAAATAGATTTATATGTAGATTTAATCTAATTCAGTTTATAAATGGAGATGCTTTACCCTATGTCATTTAGATGTATTCAATCAATTCTAATCTATTTCAGATTATTGAAAATATCACACATGCCAATTTCTGTTGTCTCATTTTAACCTTTGTAATAAAGAATAATGAAAGTGTCACTTTGAAAAATCTACCTTTATTGTATAATATTTATTTTGGTCCTACAACTTGCTGGATGTTAATAGATTGTTATTTCCTTCAACATTCTATTGTTAGGTGGATGAATACATAAGCATATATTTTTCTCTTTTAATATTTTGAAACACATATAATACACACATATATCTTCTATAATATTTTTTTCACAAGATACTTACCTAAGTTGTTAAGGTCACTATGAACACACAGTTGATGTTAAGATGTGAATTATGTGGTGAATATGAAATATTTTAGAATTTTATAGCTTTGCTCTTTTAATTTTCTAGTGCTTTATGGAAGCCTTCTAGCATTCTAAGGTAGATTCATATTTCATGTAAGACTAATGTATTTAGAACTTACAGGAAAAGTTTAGGAGTTTCTATGTGATTTTGATACTCAATATATCAGAATGAAAAAAGAAAAACATAATTAGAACAATTCTAGTATCTTTTTCTTCATCATGGCATTAACAATTTTTATATTCACTCTATCCAAGATATATTATGTAAAATCAAAGGTGCATCTTCTCCAAAAATATAGGAAAAGCTTTGAGCATTCATGAGGCTACTCTAATTTCTTCCATGTTTTTCTTAAAATGAAGCAATTGAGAAATCTACCAGAAAAAGTCATTACATGCTTTTCTGATACAAAAACGTCTTCCATTATGTCAAGCACTTACTATCTTGTGAATCATAGCAGAGAACAGTAACTATAAAGAAGTGTTTCTGACCACTGCTGCCCTCTCCTTTGGTGTTGGAGCTGGGCCTGTGCATAAAATATCAGATGGTATTGAGGTAGTAGCTGCTTTCTGGTCAAGAAGAGTATCATCTACAGAATGGAGCATGATTCATAAATTGATAATGAGGTCTACTCTTTTTCTGTGGGTCCTAACATTCCACAGTTAATTCCACTGTCACAACATTACAATTTGCATTGTTTCAACCTCCTTGGGTTCTATACATTTTCTTGATGATTTTTTTATCGAAATATGATTTTTTGATTTCAAAAATAGCCTACAATAGAAAACATTTTTATTATCAGAAAAAAATCATCAATTAAAATTATTTATTTTTAAAAATTGTTCTTGTATAGAAGATAGCATAGTCCAGTGTTAAAGAGTGGGGCAGGGTAAATCCAAGTGTCAATCCAGGGGTCAGATTGTCCAGATTTGTAACGTAGCACTGACCCTAAGTAGCCAAGTAATGTGAAAAATTATGTAGTCTCTCTGTGCCTCAGTTTGCTCAAGTGAAAAATGGCAATAATAACCCATACCCAGAAATTAATTGAATTGTTACATGATAAGCAATTTAGTCCCGGTATAGAAGTTATTAGATGGACATTATGTTAATTATAACAAATGTGGTTCATATAGGAGCTTCTTATAAGAAAATATTTGCTAGCTTTTATTTTTGGTAGGTTGAATTAAATCAGATATTGAAAAGACTGTAAAAGGCTACCTTTTATAATATATGTAATGCTTCTGTCTTTGCATAGGAAGTGACCGAGAAGCCTTGGGCAGGAATCTATATTGGTTTTTTATTGAGATACATTTGACAATTAAAATTGTATATATTTAAGGTATACATTTTGATTATTTGATATTCATGTCCATTGTAAAATTATCCATACAATCAAAATAATTAATGCATCTGTATCTCAGATAGTTACTTCTTTCTTTCTTTCTTTCTTTCTTTCTTTCTTTCTTTCTTTCTTTCTTTCTTTCTTCTTTTTATGATGAGAACACTTAAAATCTACCTTCTTAGCAAACTTCAAGCATACAATAAAGTATTGTTAACCATAGTTACATTGTTGTGCATTCAGTCTCCAGAATTTATTCATCTTACATAACTGAAACTTTGTACCCCTTGACTAACACTCTCCACTTTCCTCTTCTCTTAGCCCCTGGTAACCACTGTTCTACTCTCTACTCTGGAATACTATTTTAGATTCCACATAGAAGTCAGATCATGCAGTATTTGTGTCTGGCTTATGTAACTTAGCACAATATTCTCTAGGTTCATCCATGTTGTCACAAGTGGCAGGAGTTCCTTCTTTTTAAGGCAGAATAATATTCCATTGTATGTATATACTATATTTTCTTTATCCATTCATGCGCTGTTAGTTGTCTCCATATTTTGGTTACTATTAATAATGCTGAAATGAACATGGGAGTGCAGATATTTGACCTGGGTAGGATTGACAGATCATAAGGTAGCACTACTATTTTTAATTTGGGGGGAACTTCTATACTGTTTTCCATACCGGCTGTTCCAATTTACATTCCCACCAACAGCTTACAAGGGTTGCCTTTTCTCCTCATCCTTGCCAATCTTTTATCTTTTGTTATCTTTTGTTTTTCTGATAATAACCATTCCAATACCTATGAAGTGATATCTCATTGTGGTTTTAATTTGCATTTCCTTTGATTAGTAATGTTGAGCACCTTGTCATATACCTGTGGGCTATTTTGTATGTCTCTTTTTGAGAAATGTCTATTCAGACCCTTTGACCATTTTTGAATTGGGTTATTTGGTTTTTTGCTATTGAGCTGTGTGGGTTCCTTATACATTTTAGACATTAATCTATTATCAGATACATGGTTTGCAAATATTTACTCCCATTTCATAGGTTGCCTTATTGCTCTGTTGATTGTTTCCTTTGCTGTGGAGAACCATTTTTATTGATAGGTGAGTTGGTTGGTTGATTGCTTTTTTTTCTTCAGCTAGGACAGCAGAAAAGATGATTTATTGTACACATTTTACATTTAGCCACAACTGACAATTGAATTATCCCAGAATGTCACAGGTCAAGGGAAAACAACCAAAAAGGATTGTTTTGGTATGAACAAGTTGGGTTTCTCAGAGGTGGTTATGGCAATTATTTGGTGATAGATATTCAGGATGCACTGAGACAAATTCTAGAGAGTAGCACGCAGTCCGCCAATTCCCACTTGTGTCCTGGGCCTCCTGCTTTCCATATTTCTGCTCCTGGGGCTTCCATGAGTGCACAGACTAGTGGTTTACTTGGACCTCTGCCTCATCTTTCTTTTGCACTTCAGCTTGCCCATTCTCTTCTTCCTCTACTTGGCTCTCAGGGCATGGAGGTTTCTAAGAAGACAGAGTTAAGGCTGAGAGCTGCAGAAGCTTTTTAGTTTGTAGTTTCTACTTTTGCTATTGTTGCCTGTGCTTTTGGTGTCATATCCAAAAAATCATTCCCCAGACTAATGTCAAGAAGCTTTCCTCCTATGTTTACTTCTAGTAGATTTACAGTTTTAGGTTTTATGCTTAAGTTCAGTTTTGCAATAATTTTTGGATCGGCGTGAGATAAGTTTCAATTTTATTCTTCTGCATATGGTTATCCAGTTTTCCCAACACCATTTATTGAAGGGACTATCCTTTCTCCATTTTGTGTTCTTGGCATCCTTGTTGAAGACCAGTTGACTGTAGACATATGGATTTATTTCTGGGCTCTCTATGAATCCATTCTGATGTCGCAGAGCTATTTCAGGGGAAGAGTTTTTTGCTTATGGGAGAATTTTTCTTAAAATAGAGTAATTCTGCTCCTCCTACTACAATAAGTAACAGTTTGTGTCAATAAATTTCAACACACGGATTTATAGTAACTTTTTTCTAGTCATAGGTCAGTCCTTGAGTGGAGTTCATTGATTCTGGGGAGAGATTCTCTTCCGTGACATTTTTACCTCAACAGCAGCAGACAAATGGTGGGGCTGAAAGAAACTTGCAAGTGACAAAGGATGTCCTGAAGCAGATTTGTTTTAGAGGAAACTCACCTCTCAAACCTTCCATATTTCTCATTACTAAGCAAGCTCTGTAGAGTTGTTTCATTCATTGAGAACAAACAAGTGTTTATGAGTGAGTTTCTGTCTATAACCACTCTTTGCTCTGTTTTAAAAATGCACAGTAGAGAACGTGCTCATTTTTCTCTGATAAACTTACCCAAGGAATATATTTTGACCCTTATATTTGCTATGAGGAGGAATATTATGTATGTTTGGCATGTTTTTGTAACTTTTAAAGTTACTCTAGTAACATCGGGTCGCAGCTGGGGCTGGAACTAGCTCATAACAGTAACTGTTTTTTTGTTTTTGTTTTTGTTTTTGTTTTTGTTTTCCTAAACCTATCTACAGTTTCACACAAAGCAAATCTATATGGAACACTTATTATGTGCCAAGCATGGTGCTAGAGACTGGCAACACAAAGATAAGTAAGACATGATCTTTTTCTCCAAAGAAGAAATAGTTTAGTGAATAAGACATAACTCTAACAGAGAAGTTACAATACAATGTAGTAAAGGCTGTGATAGAAATAGCAATAAATGGCTGTATGTTCTCAGTGGAGGGCATCCCCATAGGAATTTGACAATGGAAAAGAGGAAAAAGGACATTGAAGGTAGAGGAATGGTGTGTGCAGACACATAGACCTTTTTAGGATATTGTCTTCTGGGATGTATGTCTAAGGATGGACAGAAATGGGATGGCAGCAGTTCAGAGAACCAAATTATGTGGATCTTTGTCTAAAGATATCCAGCTTAGCCATTGAGCAAGTAGGGAAGCAAAAGCTTTTAACCAGAGGCATGGTCTGACCATATTTTATGACGCAAAACTTGATAGAAGTTCTGGAAGTACAGGATGGGCAACAGCATGAACTGTTGCATTTTGACAATCTCTAAATCTCATTAGCTCTAAAATTCTGTGGTCTTAGAAAAAATGTGATTGGCTCAATCATTTGAAGAAACAAACTCTCTCTTTCTGACCCTTGCAGAGATATTTATTTTAAGGGGGAAAATACACCAACTTAAAGCTGGAAGAGACCCTAGAAGATGTCTGGTTTGCTTGCTATGTGATGCACGAGGAAACAGATTTAACCCACAGAATTGAGCATCTTGGGCCAGGGCTGTAGCTGGGTCTGCAGTGCTTTCTGCCCCACCGGTCTAGTTTGTGCTGGTTTGTGAGGGCAGATCAACCTGGAGATGCTGCTCGGTTCACCTGCATTACGTATACAACAGAAGATTTCATGAGGACAAATGGATAGTTAAATGAATTCTGATATTCCTGGAGGGAAAGAATGGAATAAAGTTTTATTTGATTTGGACTTGATTTATTTTCTCTCCATCGTCTTCAGCATGAAAGTGATTTGTTTGACAGTGGATTCATGTTGTAAAATCCAACTTTATACACAACATACCAGTCGGAAACATACTGCGTATAGTAATATACGCAGAGTTACAACTCTTAGCCCTCTTGTCTATTTTACATGAATATGAAAATCATTTTTTCTTTCCTATATTTTCTTTACAGACTCAGCCTATCGTAAAACACCCAGTCTCCAAGCTACTCATTCAGAATCTTGCAGTCTATTATAAATAGTTTGAATAGTTTTATTGGATAGAAAAAAATGATATGGCACATTTTAATGTACATTAGTTAACAAATATGCCTAATCTTCAAGGTGTCCATTCTCAATTTTAAAGAATTTTTAGCATTTTCCCAGAAAATCTATTTTTGAAGTTATCTATTTTAAACATCTAACAAAGTTGGCCCTTTTTACACTATTTAATTTGAGCTTTATAGATTTGCTGCTAGAGAAAGCAGCTAGGGAATTCATATTGCTTTAGCCAAGGAAATGATCTCCAGAGAAAGAGTTTTATCTTTTAATTCTAACAAGGATATATTTCTAATATAAAAATGTATCCCCAATATATCCCCAACACAAAACTTTGCAAATAATCTTAGAGATGATTAAATTTCATTTGGCTCTTTGTTGCAAACATATGTGGTGGGGCCATTTTAAATACGGAAAAGAGTTTATTAAAATGAGTCTCTTACTTAAAGATTTGTAACCTCCAAGGGCTTCTTCATGAAAAACAATGAGTTGACTTGCTGACAAGAAATTTAACTGGTCTTAGCATGGGAACTATGATCATTTCAGTCCTTGAGCCAATAAACTCAGAACCCTGCACATTTGCCTGGCTTTTATAATCAGATCAGATAACCTTCAGTTTGGATTTAATGCCCTGAACTGTTCACACACACAGATGGAGTAGAGGTTTCCGAAGGTTGTTAGATAATTTCATTATTGTAGATGATTCAAATGTGTATTTCTGAGCCACTCTGTAATTTCTCTGAGGGCCAGAATTATCTAGATTGGTGTTTATTTTGCTACATCCCTAGTTTATCTTGTGAGCATACATAGTGTGAATCATGCTGAAGTAAAGGCTAGTACTCTGCAGACATACATTGTGTGACACAAGCAAAACTTAGGTCATACTGAAATCCATGTAGCATTTCATAAATAATCTCTCCTATTAATTTTCAGAATGGATTCACCCTGAGTGAAAGGCATGTTCATTCATTATTTAATTTTCTCAGCAAATATGTACCTGTTAAGCTCTGAGTATTTTCCTGGCAGAAATCTAGATGCTGGGGTTCAGCATCTAGATGAAAGTTTTTATCAAAAATAAACTTGATGTTTTAGTGAGGGAAAACAGACCATAAACAAAGGAATAAACGTATAATATGGCAGGTGGTGAAAAGTGCTCTGAAGAAAAGTAGAGCTGGATGAAGGAGATGGAGGCTGGGGGCTGGTATGTGTACTATTTTATATGGGATGACCCGAGAAGAATTTGGATAAGGAAACAGTATAAACATAGGCCTGAAGGAAATGAGGTAGATCTAAGTAGGAATTTGTGTATAATGATATCGGGCAAAGAGAACTGGAAAATCAATGGCTGGCCTGAGTAAGTGGTATTTATTTCCACTTCTCCAGAGAAAGAGACGGGGATGGCAGAAAGAACAGTAACCATGACAGAGTCACAGAACTGGTGAGGAATGGTGTGGGGATTTGCACCCTGGTCGGCAGAAAGGTGTAGAGATGTACAGAGAAGACTTAGCTTTCTCTGGGGAAGGAACTTTCCAGGTAAAGCCAAGATCCTTAGGAGAGCATGTCTTTCATGTGTTGCAGGGAAAGCAAAGAAATCAATGAGGCAGGAACACAGGGATGTAGGGAGAGAGAGAGAGTGGTGGGAGATGAGGCCCAGGAAGTGGAAGGGGTGGTGGTGGGGAGGGGCACAGACTGTGTAGAACCTTATAGTCTGTAGAAAGGTTTGGGGTTTTATTCTAAGTGAGGGTTTAAGAAGAGTTATATGGTTTTATTTATGTTTTCTGAAGATATTCTAGCTGCTGTATAGCTAAGATTATTCTAGTATTCTCTACCTGAGAATATCCTGAAGGGGCAGCAAGGAGGCCAATAGGGAAATAATTAACAAGCTATTGCAATAGTCCAGATCAGAGGAAGATTATTGTGGCTTGTTCTAGGGTAGTCACAGAGGAAGGGATGAGGAATAGTTGCACTGTGTATATATTTTGAAGGAAGAGCCATCAAAATTAGCTGACATATGACAGCAGATATTATAGTGAGGCTCTAGTAGAAAAAATCATAATAATTATATAGTCAAAGCAAGCATGGTTTGAATTGATTCACTGAGAATAAAACCCACATCAAAAATCTGCATTTCTTTAACTTGAATGCTTCTAGCAGCTTTCTGCTAGTACCATTTTCTGTTTGACCTAAATAATGCTGCCTAGAAATTACTCACCCAGCCTTCATTTATACCAAGAAGGCATGATCAATATCTAAGATGTCTGCACAATATATTTGTGGGACATTGTGTGTCAATTTTTGTTGCGGTGAACTCTACTGTGTTTTGTTATTTCTAGATGATGAAGTCATCTCAAGCCCTATTATCCACAAGACAGAATCTGGTCTTTTGGTGACATTTTATCTAAGTCAAGCATTTATACTCACATTAAAGACATAGTGTATTATTATCAAGAATAGGGTAGGTGACCCTACCAATTTAAGAAAGCTGAATATAGCAACTGGAAAGATATGCAAATGAGAGTTTCTACCTAATGCATCTGTTTTGAATTATTAAATTTTATGTATTATTTCACTTGACCATTTGTTTCTAATGCCCTATTTCCCTTAAGTCAAAGTAATTGTATCATGTTAGGCAGAGTAAAAAAATCTTCAGCATTTTTTCCATTTATAGCTATATATACATTAACGTTATGAATTAAATGACATGAATTATTTGCATATATTTCAAATCCTGTACCTCATGAAGTTAAAACTGCAAAGTTTGCTACATGTTCACATAGCCTCATGTGGGCAGGTAACCTATTCTCTTGTGGTTATGTTTGGAAATAATGAGACGGTTTGGGGGAGCTATTTGGTAGTCTGAGGCTTAGGATTGGATAGATTTGGATTGAATATAAGATTTGTGTTCCTTAAGTGTATGCCTGCTTGAAATCATGGGATAGATGGGACCTCCTGGGAATGTGTGTAGGACAAAATAGTGCCTGGTACAAAACCTCAGTGATATTACTGTATAATGGGCAGGCAGAAGTAAAGGAGTCATCCAAAGTAGCTGAGGAGTGAGTGAGGCCGCAGAATCAGGGGTGAGAGCCATTGTAGGCAGGTTGGAGAAAATGTTAGGAAGCATGGAGGTATCAGTGTTAAATATTACGAGGGAAGAGAAAACTTTACAAGAGCTCGAAACAATATATTGGACTTAGTCATTTGATCTTTATTAAGAACAGTTTCATTGGTGTGCTAACGACAGATGAGTTTAGTGAATTGAAGAAAAATCAGGTGAGAAAATGAAATCAGAATAGAGACAACTCTTTCTAGAAGCTTGAAGGACAGAAATAATATGTGATAAACTGGAAGAAATGAGGGCATGAGTAGTATAGTCTAAAAGCAGGGATCCTATGTTGAGGGAAGGGTGGGGAAGAAGACAGACACTGTTGGAGTAAGGTCCCATGAAGACGCATCACGGAGAGCACAGAGTAAGTTTTTGTAGAAGTTTTGTATCTTGTCGATACAAAAGTAGAGAAAGCAGGCTGAGTGTGGTGGAGGTAGATTTTCAGGAAGTCTGGAGGGTGGAGAATGGAATGCCTGGAGCGAAGATGCTTGGGTTCAGAGCTGATGACCTCATTTTGTAGCTTTACCAGCACTACATTTGTATCTATGATGCAAATAAATACGTTTCTGTTTATTAGAAAACAATTGATCAAATTATCTTCTCCTCATCCCCAGCCCCAAACTGGATAACTATATATTGGAAACTATAGTTTTGTGGAGATTTTACCGCATGATTTTAGTTATGCATTCTTGGCATGTGATAACGTACACCAGAAAACTGGTGTAATACACATGGAAATATGGACATGATTATCCTGCACATTTTCACAAAAGGAAAAGTATTAACCAAGTGTATCTGAAACAACTTTTTAAATTTAATTTTGAAAAATTTATTGTAGTGAGAATTAAATTTGTTTGGGGAAAGAGTACTAATATTGAACCAACTAACTACAGAGTTTATATTTTGGTAGAGTAGGACAGAATAATTTCTTGTTACACTGAGGAACTATGAGCCATTGAGAGGGGACACATCTCAGACTTTTCCAGATGACCTAAGGCCTGAAGTCAAACCAGACTCATTTCCTATCCTGCAACTGAAATGTTCCGATGTAGAAGACGGAGCACCATTATATTTAGGTAAGGGAAGAATGTAATGCTCTTCATGGGATAAAATTTCAGTAGCTAAATTATTTTATTAAATGATGTCTAGCTTCTGTTTTATCAGTTTATTGTGTAGGGATGGGCTGCAATGTAAATCATGCTTCTGAATGCTTGGATGTAAAGATAGAAAGAACAATAGAGACTGTTTTCTAGATTAGCTCCATTATCTTTCTGATTTTTTTTTCTCTTTCAGTGAAAAGAAACACATAGCTAAGTTGCACTGTTTAAAAAGAAAGAAAAAAGAAAGAAAGAAAGAAATGAACTGTATGTAGGCCAAATAGGATTATCTTCTTAATGATGCTAATGTGAATTACTTTTAATAGGATTTAATCTCATGGGTTTAGAGTAATACAGAAAGAATCATCTCAGCTATTTAAACAAAATGTGCCTAAGTGGTGTATAAGGATTCCAAATAATATTAACATTCTATAGGTAAAGCATTTGCTGGATATGATTAAAAGTCATCATTCAAAATTGGAAATTATATTCCTATTAATATTTAATTTAATTCCTTTATATCAAATTATTCTTTCTTTATAGAAAGGGTAGGAAGTTCTGGCTAAAATGTTTATACACAACACCATCTTATGCAGCATGCCATATCAGAGAACATTTTTTTTTAAGAATAATTTTCCAACAAGGGCCCTGAAAATGGATTAAAGATTCATTGAATATTAGTACAATAAGAATTTAGAATGTGATAAAGGTGGCATTTTAAAATGTCAAAAAAGATAGACAATTTAAGAAATGGTGTCGGAACAGTTGATTATTTGGAAAAAAATAATTTCCTTACCTTATATATACCAAGAATTTCTAGATAAATTAAATATTATATATTTACACACATACACACACACACACACCCACTCACACACACCCACACACACACACACCCATATATATATACACACACACACACACACATATATAATTACTAATAAAAATACAGAGCAATACTTATATAATCTTGGGGTGGATATAATCATGCTTTCTAAGCATGATTATCAAGTCAGAAATTATAAAGAGAAAGATTTAAATATTTGACCACATAAACAAAAATCTTCTGCTATCAAATACATTTAAAAAATTGAATATAAAAATATCATACTGAGAAAGAATGTTTGCATTATTTATAAAAAAGTTTTAGTATTATTAGTAAAAAAAAAAAAAATGGCTTTTTAAAGAAGAACAAATCAACCGTTCCCTTAGAAAACAACCCTCATAGAAAATTGGGCAGATATCATGACAAGGCAACTCATGAAAAAGGAAATACAAATTTCCAAGAAGCAAGACATTCAATCAACAAATATGAGATAAGTAATGATAGCAAGTGCCATCAAGGTGAGGGGAACCAGGCACCTTTGTATAGTACTGGTAGTATTATTATGGTGGACCCTATGCGTGGCTCAGGTCCTCCTTCAGTGAAGCAATTACTGATCCAGCTGCTGGGGTCATCTTACCTACAGGGATCCAGGCATTTGCCTTACTGGAAGAAAACATCATCAAAAGACACATCCTTTCCTTGGGTGGCCCATATCCGGTGATAGATCAGTTTGGAGGTATAAATCCCTAGTCATCTCAGGACTACCTCAGGACAAGTCTGAGGAGCCATTCTAGCTCCAAAACTGTTTTGTTCTGTTTTGAGCGCAAACTGATTATGGGTTTGTTTGTTTTTTAAAGGGCTTAAATGTGGCTTGTCTTTTGACTCAAAAAATTGCATTTCTAAAAATATAGTACTGTGGGAAAACATTTAATAAAGTAGAAAAATATTTATGGTGTGGTATGTAAAAATAGCAGATTTTAAAGATGTATATTCAGTATCATCCCTTTTTTTCCCCAAAGTATTTATCAATGCATACAAAAAAGATAAAAAGAAAGTGTGTTATCATTGGTTTTCTCTAAGAAATAAAGTTATACAGAATTTTAATTTTTTCTTTGTGTTCTCACAGTTTTCTAAATTTTCAGCAATAATCAGAAAATTCTTAACAATTTAGAGAAAAAAATACAGATTTTTAGAAAAAAAAGTTTTTTTAATGTTTATTTTTGAGACAGAGAGAGACAGAGTATGAGCAGGGGAGGGGCAGAAAGGGAGGGAGACACAGAATCCAAAGCAGGCTCCAGGCTCTGAGCTGTCCGCACAGAGCCCAACGTGGGGCTCCATCCCAAGAACTGTGTGATCACGACCAGATCCGAAGTCGGACGCTTAACTGACTGAGCCACCCAGGCGCCCCTTAAGTAAATTGTTTTAACCTTTTCACAAACTCTTGAGACCTGCCATGGAAACTATTTTTATTCTGATTTATTTTGTTCCAATACTGGCGACTTTTTAGAAACACACTTCTCTTTGGCAGCCAGTTGTTAACGATTTCCAGCAGGACACCCTGCTCCCCTATGCTGTGTATCTTGTGTGCGACTGTCTCCTGCAACAACACAGTGCATCTTCACTCCAGAATCTTGCCACAGGCTTAAGCTTAAACTGACTGCTATTTAGAACCTGTCGAAGGCTAGCTGATATGAGCTTTATTTGAGAGGTAGCGAAAGGACTAGTTAACCAATCTTTTTTTCTAGGGCAGTGGTTTTTGAAAAGGCCTCTGAGGAGGTTTACCCAATCTTTGGCAGCAACAAGAGATAGGGCAGGGAGTGATGTAAAGAGGGGTAACATAAAGATAGGGTCCCAGGCCTCCCCTGTCCCTTCTTCAGCAAAGCAGCTAAACTTTGATCCGTCTTCTATGTCTGTCTTCTGAGGTAGGTATAGTTGAAATAGAGTTTTCTTTGGTCTGAAAGAATTTGACAGTTTTCTATGGTCTTTCAGTTCTATCCCTTAGATCACTCAAAAGTATTTGGACTGCATTGTCTTAGCTACCCTTAGAAATGTCTTTAGTGAATTATGGTCTAATATCCAGTTTATATAAGGGGTGAAATAAAAAATAATCAAAGGAAAACATTTTTACATTTTTCAGAAGCACTTTGGAAGAGTCCATTATATTATTATTCCACATCCATTTTATGTAAGAAGGCATGTATAAAATTTCTTTTAGAACTAGGATAAGAAAGATTTTTTTTCCTCTAGTGCAATTGACATGAGATTGTTAATGAAGGAGAGCTAAACAACAAATTAAGTTTCCATTTTTGCATTGCCAAAGGGATGCTCAGAGTCAGATTCAGTGCTCAATTTTTAATTGTAATTGTCTTATTTTTCAACCACTCTTCTGCAAATATCTTTCTTTTTCATGGCTCACAATCTCTCTTATTTCCATATTTAAAGACTCATATACCTATGGTCTATTTTTATTCTAACCTGTCCTAAAGCTTTTTGACACTTAAATGAAGTATACACTACATATGATATTTTAAAATGCCAGAGAATCTTGGAAGCACTTTTCAAATATGATTCCTTTATATTTACAATTAACTTGTTCAAATTTTAAAGAAAATATTGCTATTGGCCTTGGGTTAATGCTGTTCCATTTAACATATTAGATCAGTACTTCTGCTCCCTCCCCACCCTTCCATCACCACAGATTAGCGTAATTGCATTACAAAGGTCCTATATGCCTCCAGAGCCTGTAGACTGCTCACTCCAGACTAGATATTTCCCTTAAACACTTGCTTTTCTCCTCACAGCTTGGAAAGTGATTCCTGGTGCCTAGAGAGAAATTATAGCAGAACCCTGTTATATAAAAATGTTTTCCTAAGTTTCAAAATTGCATTGCACACGCACACACAAAGTGTATATGTGTGTGTGTGTGTGTGTGTGCGCACACTCGTGTGTGGTGTGTATAAATATTAAATTTCTCTCTTTAGGGGAAATTAATTTTTGATTTTCACTGTGTATCCAATTTGAAGTGTAGGATGTTTCCATAGGAAATGAATGATTCATTTAAATTACAGAGAAAGGCATTTCATTAGTCAAAAAGTCATTTCCATCCAAACAAGAATTACATGAATCTGTTAAGAGACTATTTGTCTAGTTTATATTCTTAAGTAGTGGAGCAAAGCCTTGTTTACTCTTATTTTAGATGTTGATGAACATTGTCTCTGTGTTCTTTTTAGAATTAGTGGGCAGTCTATCTGTTTTTAAATACTTAGCTACTAAGATTTGGGAAAAGAGATTTTCTCTCCCATTTTGGTCCTCTAATAGGGGGTTGTAAAATTTTGAGGTTGTGTGAAATCTGCAATTGGATGTTTGAGTGGGACACTTGGTTCCTAATGATGGAGCGGTGATGGGGCCAAAGTTCTCCCTTGTAGCCATAGGAAGGACTCCACTCCCTGGGAGAGCTGAGGGCCTGGCAAGATGAGAGTTGTAGGAACAAGTAGATCCATCGAGAATATTATAAATTAGGTATGCTATTATCTTCCTTTTGTTACCAGAACTAGTTAAGAAGCTTAGAGTAAATATTGTTTACTGCTTGGTTCTTCTACCTTAAAGTCTTTATTCATTCATCTATTCAGCAAATATTTGTGGAATACCTATTTGGACTGGGGATTCAGTGGTGAGCAAGACATCATTGTTGCTCTGGTGATGTTTAGAAACTAGTGTGGAGAGGCAGGAATTAAAAAATTTTCATAAGTACAGATGCAAGTTGGAACTTTAATATTATTGAGATATATAAACATATACACACACACACACATACATACATATACACAGAGAGAGACACACACACACACACAGGGAGGGAGAGAGACGGAGAAAGGATCTTAAACAGGATCCACGCTCAGCTTGGAGCCTGAGGTGAGGCTCCAACTCATGATGGTGAGATCATGACCTAAGCTGAAACCAGGAGTCCGTGCTTAACCAAGACACCCAGGCCCCAGTACTCTAATATTTTGAAGGAAAAGTTCAAGAAACCTTACTTAAATTGAGGGCAAGACTTGTAATGGGAAGTCAGCCCAGACCTAAAGATGAGTAGGTGTCAGCCAGATGAGAAGTGAGAAGTAGAATATTTTAGGCTCATTTTGTTTTGACTTAATCTCTTTTTCTAAACACTAAATTACAAATGAAATTAATGGGCACCTGTCAAATTGTCACATAGATCACAAAATTAGGAATCATTTAAAAAATGAAAATTAAAATCAAAGTAAAATCTTTAATGTCATCCTCCATAGGTACCTTCAACAATTTCATATGTTGTGACATTTAGCATAAAGTTTTCACTTTAGTCTTCTTTTATTGCTTTTTGAAACACTAAAGGGCAAGTTTTCTTATCATTAAATTCTCAGATCCTTTTTAGGGATTCCTTGGAAAACCAAAGTCATAAAAGGTGAGAATTCTTCTGGATTGCAAAAAACCTTGGCATTTTGAACGTTGTCAGCTTTTCCTGAAGGATTATTAGGCTAAGACCTTTCTAGAACTGATTTCTGGTCTCCTAGGATTATCATTTATTCTATTTGTAAGAAACATCTTCAATGAAGGACCATTTGTCTTCAATAACTTTTAGATCTTGACATGTTTTAATTGTGGTTCATCAACCTTATATTGATTGTCTTGTGGCCTCAGGCTGAACTTCCAGCTTTGCAGAGAGAACACCGTGAGAATTCAGGATAGAATGGTAATGCTTGTCTTGTGGATGATCATATCACAAATTTCCCATCCTTTGCATTATTCCCACTTCTAAACTTGCACTTGAATGACTTGTATACAGTCATTTCATCAGACAGTTATATGCACACAGGCTGTGTTTATGAATATATGAATGTCTAAGTATCCAGACAAAAAGCAAAGCAAAAGCTTTGTCTGCATGAAGCCAACATGTAGAAGTTTGCCTTTACCTGCTTTCTCTCCACTGCTGAACACTGTGAGAAGACATCCAGACCAAGCTTAGCCCCTAGGGAGACTGAATCTCACAGCTCTGATTCCAACAGTATTTTGTTAAGTCCCTCATTATGGTTTGAACTGCATTCCCTCAAAATTCATATGTTGAACTCCTAAGTCCCCAGTGTCTCAGAATGTGACCTTATTTGGAAATACAGTCATTGTAGATGGAACCAGTTAAGATGAGGTCATGCTGGAATAGTAAGGTAGGCCCTTAATCCAAAAAGATGGTGTCTTAATAAAATGGGAAAATTTACACACACACACACACACACACACACACACACACACACACACGGAACACCATATAAAGATGAAAGTGGAGATCAGGGTGACATTTCAGGCCAAGGAATGCTGAAGATTGCCAACAAACCACCAGAAGCTAGGTGAGAGGCATGGCACAGATCCTCCCTCATAGCCCTCGGAAGGGACCAACCTTGGACATACCTTGATCTTGACCTTCTAGCTTACAGAACAGTGAACTAATAAATTTCGGTTGCTTAAGCCACCCAGTGTGTGGTACTTTGATACATCAGCCCTAGCAGACTTATGTACTTACATTTTAGTTTGTCCACTGGGACTGGTTGAGTTTCCAAACCCCTTAAATAAGAACATTTTACCTGCTTAACAGCTCTCTGCTTGGGTCTTCCAGCTTCCTTCACCTTTGTGACATTCAGTGCCTCTTCCCCATTCTGCCTCTTATGGAATATATACTTATTCCATTTCAGCCCTTCCCATGCCCATCTGCTCGATCACCTCTCCTCCCCATCCTCTACTAGTTTCTTTCACTATGCCTTAGAAAAAAAAAATCCCTCCATCTTCTTTGTTTCTTCTGCTTTTTAAACTTAATTTTTTTTTTAATGTTTACTCATTTGTGTGTGTGTGTGAGAGAGAGAGAGCGCGCGTGCAAAGAAGGAACTGAAAGAGAAGGAGACATAGAATCCAAAGCAAGCTCCAGGCTCTAAGCGGTCAGCACAGAGCCTGATGCGGGGCTCAAACTAACAGAACTGTGAGATTATGACCTGAGTCAAAATCAGATGCTTAACTGACTGAGCCACCCAGACGCCCCTGCTTTCTAAACTTTTAAATAAAAACTGGCATTTTAATCCTAACTATTGTCATAAACATACTCTGATATTCATCACCATGAAGTAATGTTCTGTGACCAATACTCTGTCTCTGATTCTTCCTCCAACTGTCTACAACTATTTTTTCTCCTCTCTCATGCCTGCTCTTTCTGTCATTCCCTTTTGTGATCCCCAAGTCCTGGACTTCTCATACTTCTGCCAGGCCACTGATCCTGTGTATTCACTTACCTTCTTAACCAGGCTGGACCTCTTGGTGTGTGTGTCTTCAGTATTTCCTGTGGCATCCTAAGATTCTTTGCAGTCTTGACTTTCTGTATAGTTCCATTATCAACAATAAATCACTTATATTGCCCCTTTCTTTGTTCCAATTTTGTTGGATAAAGTGACAAAATTCTGCTGTTGGGTTCAACATCTATTCATGCTATCTAATTTCAGTTGGGCCTTCACTACTGCATAGCCATTATGGTATATTCATAGTAATTCTTCTGGTCTCCTCTCTAATCAGATTAATCTCAGGTAAGCCATCTTAACTTTCACTTTGTTGGGGTTCAGCCTATATGACTTAGTGCCCCCAATATCTAAAAATGAATGCATTGCATTCCTTCTATGAAGAATTCCACTCTTAGTATTTCTCATAATTTCTATGCAGTCAGTCAATGCAAGACTCTAAATGTCAACTCAAATTTACTTTCCTGGGAATATTTTTTGTTTACATCTTGGGTTATAGTTCAAGTAGAATATATGGCTTTCTAAAACAGGCTTTAAAATATCTCAACTTCATGCCTCTGCTAATATTGTATGCTTCTGAATGCTATTTTTCATTCTCCATCTTGTCTCTATCAAACAAAATTTCCACTGTTCAAGACCCAGCTCAAATGCTGCCTCTCCATCAGGCCATTCCTTATCACCTACTAGGTAGTGATCTTTTCCCCTTTTATGGGATTCCACAACTATTATGGTAATTACTTCATTATTATAATATATACATTAACCTTTTCTATATCAATAAATTCTAAGCTTCCTTAGGGCAGTTTTGCAATCTTATTTATCTTCAATCTCCCGTGTTGTCTGCATTCAATAGATATAAAACAAATAGCATTGAATAAATAAGTAATTTTTAAAATGACTGTTGAATAATTATAACCAGACAACTAGCTGCCTGTTTAATTATTTATCCAGATATCTGGAGATATTTAAACATAGAATTCTCATCTTCTTGAGATGATAAAATAATCTTCCAAAACCAAACCACACCAAAATTAAAACAAAAGGAAAACAAAAACACTAGGGAATCTAATACATGAAGTTCAGTTTTTTTATAAGCAGTGTGTTTAGTCTTTCTTACTGTGAGGTATTTCCTAATTCAAAGGAACGTTGTGAGGGTAAATGAGAAAACAAGCCTGTTTTTTTCTGTGTATGTAGGTGAATAAAGGTGTGCCAAGCTGCCAAAAGCATTCTTTTAGTGTGTATGTCTGTGATAAATTTTGTAGATTTACTCTGAATATTATTTATTGTTTCCCAGAGGATTTTCAGTGTAGGCATTTTTTACCTTTACCCTGTCTACAGCAAGCCGCACTAACATAATTCTGAGAAATGCAAATACAAAACCAGGAGGTTAAATCCTGGACTTCTCTGTTCTATAACCTCAAAAAGGCAACAATGCATAAAAATGCTGTCATTCAGGAACACAGAAAGAGATTCACGCCAAACATTCTGTTCCACTTAATAAAAAAAATAAATAAATAAACAAAAAAGCCCCAGCAATAGCCACTGTGTCTAGCGCTTTTGCGCATTAATTAGATACATTTTTTTTTCTAAGGTTATGCCTAGGAATTGCTAGTATAGGCTTTCCCCCATTTAATCTTAGTTCCTCTCCTGTCTACTAATCCTTTTGTTTGTAACTTCTCTCTTATTCTTGCTGTCTAGTTGAGTTGACCGATGGAACTAGAGGACCTGGAAATGAATTGTTTAGATTACTGTAACACCTAACATTTAATTTTTTTTAATGGTCTTGAGTCATACATTGTGGACTTGCTAACACATTTTGTTTTGTTGAATAGAGCATGTGCTTTTGAATTAGATAAACCTAAATTTGAATTCCAGTTCTCCCATTTATCCCTCGTGAGTAAATTGCTTAATCTCCTTCAACCTCAATTTCCTTATTTTAAAAAAAAGAGATAATGCCATTTACTTTGCAGAGTGGTTGCGAGTTTTAAGTGAAAGAGTATATGTAATGCACATAGCACAGTGACTGGCACATAGTGCATGATAAATGGTAGGTATTATTCTGTTTCTATGTAGGGAAACATACAATAATATGCATTTATTTTTTTAAATTTTTTTAATGTTTATTTATTTCTGAGACAGAGAGAGATAGAGCATGAATGGGGGAGGGTCAGAGAGAGGGAGACACAGAATCCAAAACAGGCTCCAGGCTCTGAGCTGTCAGCACAGAGCCCAACGTGGGGCTGGAACCCACAAACCGTGAGATCATGACCCAAGCCGAAGTTGGATGCTCAACCAACTGAGCCATCCAGGCGCCCTGATAATATTCATTTCAATACAATTGGCTGTAAATTCTCTTGTTATAATGCGAACAATTCATAACTGAATCGAGGTTACCCTATGACTCCTCCACCACTTGGCCCTCCAACTTAGTTTTGGAAGGTAGTTTCCCTGGGAAGGTGGAGATGGACCCCAGAGGTGACGACGAACCACTATAGGTAGAGTGGAGGGACTAAAGGCTATCTTTTCCATGTCATGCTTATATAATTTGCCCGTATTTCACTGACTTTTCTGTCTTGTATCTCCCCAAGTATTACTGCTGAGGAAAAACTTTCTGTAGTGCCAAGCAAGGAACAATGTCTGCTGTGCTGTGAAGCTCTGGGCAAAGGACATTGTATCTTCTTTCACCCAAAAGTCTTGATTCTATTCAGGATTGGATATCATCATGGACTTCTCTTCTTGGAAAAAGAGCTACTTATGACTCTCTTAAGAAAAACCTTCTTAAGTATCCTAACCTGCTTTTCCAGATCATTGGCATTATAACATTTTCAAGAATGATTTTCTTCTTTTCATTTGAGGGGAAGAAAGTTTTGCAGGACATCCCAACTTCAATTTATGTAAGAGACACTACAGAATTTTGCACAGATTAAAAGCATCAAGAGCTTTAGTGGTTTTCGTCACTTTTAGTTTTCAGAAAAAGTATTATAAAAAAGAGCCCAGATGAATATTTGACAATGTTTTAAAAATAAATAGAAATTTTAATTTTCATGTGATAGTGGTTACAGAAACATCTCGCCAGCTCATTAGGTTGGTGATACATACTCAGGGTACAATTTTTATTGGAATGAATATGCAGTGTTCTTCTGTTTCCCTATTGCCTTTATAATTATGAAGGTTCCTGAGATTGTGTATATAGCCACAGTCACTTTTTATTTTTAAAAAGTTAATTGGCCATTATTTTATAGATTCAGTAGCTTATAATGTACATATGTGCATCCAATTGAATAATAATTTCCAGGATTGTTTTTGAAGGTTTATCTTATTTTCTAACAGAGTCATTTATTATGACATTAGATCTCAAAATATTAGTCATTCTAAAATAAACTCTAAGCACTGATAGGATTGTCCTATTTTTCCTCCACATTTAAATTGCTGTTTCTGTAATCTGTTTTGAAGAACATGGGGCAAAATTAGTAGTATGGAATTTGTGGTTTGCTTATTGGAATTAAACTAGTTACAGCAAAATCTGCTGATTCCATTCATGCTGAGCCTATGAACAAAAAGTGTAAAATCTGTTTTAGATAAGAGTCAGTGAATTTAGTCTCCATGAAAGATGCCAGGTTGGCAAACTTTGAATGGTGCCAGATGGACATGGGAGATTTTATTTTTTTATTTTAATGAACAGGATAGAGAAGCACGTGCTACAGGACTATTCTCAGGGCACCATGAGGATTTGGCTTCTATTTCCATTCTACATAATTCCTTATTTTGAAACAGCTAAAAGCCAGGGATTGAAGGAGGGGGGTGAATGGTCACCAGTTGGGAATTCCTGTGATATGAATGACGACCATAACTACTACTGTGGTGTAGCTAGACTTGCAATTACGATTTCAATACTCAAACAGTTAACATATTAGAGCTGTTAGACTCAATTAGCTTAGTATCACTGAATCTCAGAACTGAAAGGTGTCTTAGCAATCATCTACCCCGAACTGTATTTTTATAGATGAGACCAAAACAGGCCTACAGAAGGGAAGAGTATTGCTCAAAATTCTATGGCTAATTGGTCGTATATCCACAGCTCAACTCCAGATGCCTGACTCTGTATCTATGGCTCCTGCCATCATGCTATATTGCCAAACTCTTAACAGATATCATCTGCTGACTTTTTCCACCTACAGGGTGAACTTGTGGAACTGACAGACAAACAAGGGAAATAGCTGCCTGTTGGTACTTTTGCATCAAGATACCTCTTCTGTATTTGGCAGTTTCTCCCGTGAGTTTCCACACAGACTTTCTTCTTTGGCAATTAGCCTATTAGAAAGGAAAAATATTTGCAGCCTAATTTAAATCTTCTAATTAACAGTCATTATTATTTTTAATATAATCCGATTGCATTACAAACATTGGAGAAAACAATTAAGGCAAGCTTAGGGAGAGAGAAAACCACCACACTGCTGATCTCTTCTAAATCAGTGTGGATATTTTCTTGGAGTTAAAAAGAAAGATCATTCCCCTAGTCTCTTCGTCTGGATTGTTTGGTATATGACTGTGTCCACATAACCTAAAAGAAATGCTCTATATTAAATGATTATAGCAGTGAATGTTCTATTTCAACACAACATTGCTGAAAGATGAAGTTATAGAATATAAAGTTCACAGAAAAAGAGACATGTATAAATGTGGAAATGTGTCTTGGCTTATAGCCAAAGCTTTTGCTAATCAAACTTTAGTTGGTTAAGATGATTTTATATTGCTTTCTCCACTTCCTTCCTTTTCGCTGTATTATTTTTATTAGCAACCACTCATTCTTGGCTTGATATCTAGCCATCAACTCTGCAGGCTTGGAGCCATTTGGTCCTCTGGGCAGGCTCTATCCAGATTGCCTGGCATTCCCTTTCCCTTTGTAGACCTCTCCCCACTAGTCTAGCCACTCCTTATCCTAACCTGGCTCGTCCCTACTAGAATCAGTTATGTCCGGGCTGCAAGAAGGATTCAAGCTTTTCTCTTCTAGCTCAGAACTGAAAGACTCTATTTCGATTCACCCTTGTTAATCATTTGGCCCTAACCCAGGCCCCTTCTCCTGGTAAAGATTAATTTTTTGGAAGAAGGGTAACCATGCAGAGCATAAGCATTTGGACTTTGGAAACAAGTAGACCTAGATTTAAAATCCAATTCAACACTTATTATCGATTGACATTAGGCAAGTACTTTTCTAAGTCTCAGTTTTTACCTCTTAGAGTTGTAGGGAAGTCTATATGAGATAATTAATGTGATCAACCTGGTAGAGAGTAAACATCAATATACAGTGTTTATTCTGATGCAAGGGAAGAGAACTGGAGAGTAAGAGCTTAGGTTTGGGAAGCAGGAGGACATGTATTTTTATCTTGATACCATCCATTTCTTGCAAGTTATTTTCTTCTCAGTCTGTTTTCTCATTTGCAAAATGGAATGAATAATAATGCCTACTCCACAGAGTTTTTAGTGAGATAATAGGTCTAAATCATTTGACATTGTATGTTATATCTGGAGAGAGGATGCAAGAAACAAGTTCATACTGTACTATATTGCCTTCTGTGACTTCTTCACTGTCGGGTCAGTTTTTCCATCAGAAGATTCTGTTACTGGGGTGCCTGGGTGGCTCAGTCAGTTGAGCCACCGACTTCAGCTCAGGTCATGATCTCACAGTTTGTGAGTTTGAGCCCCGTGTCGGGCTCTGTGCTGACAGCTCAGAGCCTGGAGCCTGCTTCGGATTCTCTGTCTCCCTCTCTCTCTGCCCCTCCCCCACTCATGCTCTGTCGCTCTCTGTCTCAGAAATAAATAAACATTAAAAAAAATAAAAAAAAATAAAGATTCTGTTACTGTCTTGTGGGCTTCCCAGAAGCTGAGCACATTACCTAGAACATTGGAGGAAATCTGCACCTATTCACCCATCCATTTATTTATTCATTCAACAATTATCTATTATTAACTATTGTCATCCTTTCTTTCACCTCTGTGTTGGACTTCCTCCCAGAACTGACAGCTAGGACTGACCCCAAAGTCTCCCATTTCTTACTGGGTAGGCTTAATTTGAAACAATATTCAGTCTACTCTGTCCTGCTCTGGTTACTGGAGCCATATTGCATGGCCATGGACCCCCTGAGCCTTGTCCTCTCTACTTGTGCCCGATTGACTCTCTACATTTAATCCAGAACTTTTTTCTTTTAAACAAATGCTCAACCCCTTCCTCCTCCTTAAACTTATTCCTCCCTTATTTCCTTCTTTCAGATCCAGGTTCTTGTGCCATCCAAAAGGAAAAAGAACTAATTCGATCAACTATTCTGAACTGATGGGGAAAGCTATTTATCCAACCAATATTCTGAGGATCTGCCATGTGCCAGGCACTGTAGTAGCTTCTGTGGAAGTCAGTGGTGAATTAGATGCATGCAATAGTTGCCTCCAAGCTCTTACAGTCAAGGGGAGAAGATGGGAAAATAAACAGACAATTAAAATACTGTGTGCTGAAGATTCCTGCACAAAGGAAGCACATAGGATGTATACCTAATCCAGGCTTGAGGGGTCAGGGGTGACTTCCTGGAAGGAGAAATGTCTTAACCAAGAGAAAGTCAGTGTTCTGGGCCAAAGCAAGTAGAAAACTCTGAGTAAAAATAAGGCATTACCACTTGCTCATGGTAATAGGAAATATTCAACATGGCTGGAGAATGGAGTGTAAATAGGGGTTGAAAGTAGATTAGGTGATAGAAGTATGCAAGGCCCAGGTTAAGAGTAGTTTTTTAAGATACATCAAGCTTAGACTTTATCCTAAGCATTACAGAGCTATTCAAGGGTTTTAACTAGGGCAGATACATTGTCAAGTTTGGTTTTAGAAAGCTCATTTTGGCTGAATTACAGAAAATGGTCTGGGAGGAGGGCAATTCTAGAAACAGTTCATCCAGTTAGAAAGCATCTGCAGTGATTCATGTGAACCATGAGATTGCTTGAGCTAGAGAGATAGAGGATATAGGGAGTCTTTCATGCATCCATTTATTTATTAATTTAGCAAATACTTATTGACTCTGTGCCAGGTACTATGCTGGGTTTTTAGGATTAAATGGTGAATGGAAGAAACTAGAGGGTCCCAGGCTCTAGTGGGAGATTCTGACTGGTTGTAATAAGAGCTAGAACTGAGTACTGAGGTATCACAGGACAAGTATCTGGCTGAGACTTGGAGGAGTCAACTGAAAGGCAAGTAAAATAAGTAAAAGGCAAACTCAGATCTGAATCCAGTTATTCCAAACATATTTATTGAATATTTATTGTGTATCAAAAAAAACCTCTTCTTGGCATGGGGGATATAGCTGTAAAAAAGACAAATTCTCTAGGTCATGGGGCTTACATTTTAGTGCAAACTTCCTTTCTAGTTTTCTGATTCATGAGTATCAGTAGGAAGCTAGAATAGGGGATGGGGCTAGATTGATAACCAAAGGTGAGAAAGGTAAACAAAGCAGGAAAATTGTCTAGAGAATTCAGGAGATAAAACAAGTTTGGGTAAGAAAGGATAAGCTGAGTTTTGTACATACTGAGTCTGAGGTACCCAAGAGATGTCAAACAAGAATTTGTCACTTAAAAAAAAAAAGAATTCTTCAGTAAACAGCATTGTAAAATAGTTATACATTTGGGTTCTGTATGGAGATTGCCTGGGTTCAAATACTGACTCTACTACATGCAAGCTCCGTTACTTTAGACAAATTATTTAGCCTTCTTATACCTCAGTTTTCTCATCTGTACAATGGGGATAACAATAGCACCAATCTTATATGGTTTTCATGAGGATTAAATGAGCTACTATACATTAAATGCTTAGAACAATGCATGGCACAGTAAGTCCTAAATAAGTGCTAGCTATTGTTATGTCTGAAGCTAGAGTTGTATATACAGTTGTATGAGCTGTGCATGACACAAAGATGCCACATCCAAGTTGACACCATAAGTATCACAGGTGTTAAAGATTTGTATACTTGTTACAACAGATTCCTGGCAGATGTAAGCAAGGAAAGAGTGTGTTTTTGTAGTCTGTACAAAGGTGCTGAAATAGTCAACAGTGGCCCTTATCCAGTTGATCATCAGTACTACTTATGGTATGAGATTTCCTGAGGTGGGAGTGTCCAGAGAGAAGCAGGCATGAATAACACCATAAGGATCAACAACAACATTTAAGAAAGAAATGGAGCCCACAAAGGACCCTGAAAGGACCCAGCCAGAGAAGGAGGAAAGCCAGTTGTCCATGTTATTGTGATAGCCAAAGAAAGAGAACGTAACATGAAGGACAGGGTGGCAAACTGTGCCGATGCTGCTGAGAAATCAGGCAACCTAAGGATCAGGAAGTGCCATTGGATTAGTAGCCAAGATATTACTGGTGATAAATAATACCCTCCTCAATCTCCAGTGGTACGCATGTACACCTTAACAGTGTACTGAAGGCTATTCCTCTTGCAGGGCAAGTAAGTGAAAAAATTGGTTTGGGGGAAGAATCTTGTGGCCCCTCAAATTATACACTGTAGATGGTCATCTACTCTGTGTAAGGTTGGTCTTAGCCAGCAGTTGCCATATTATAAGCTGACCTGTTACTTGCAATAGTTCTGCTCTCTATGGTTGGATAGATAACATACTTTCTTTTCTTTTTTTTTTTTTTTGCTACAGATGATTGATTTTAAACTGTAAGTCCCAAATAAAGCTGCAATTATTTCTAAGTTATATAAATTCTCCTGAGCTTTCATTGTACACTTAGTTTCTACCACTATTTGGTTACTGTAACCATAAATAAAATAATAACTGGCTTCCAGCGTCCAAGTCCCCATGGGATCTGAATCTGGATGTGTTGCATGTCCTGTCCATCTAATACGTTATTTTAGTCACTCCCTATCTCCTCACACGTCTCAAAGTAACAAGATTCATTATCTTTCTTCCTAATATAAACAATATTTTCTCTCTAGTCATTTTATAGCTTGTATAACTTTCAGAATATGTATATATAAAAATTGTTTAAAGGTTCTTTCTATAGATGGAGGGCTCTATATATGTAGTGTACATCCTTTACCATGCTTGGAATCCGTATAACTTCTTTTAGACAATTTGGGTACTAGTTCTGGAAATAGGGCTAATTGTTATTCAATGGACCCATTTTTCTTTTTTTTTTAATTTTTTTATGTTTATTTATTTTTGAAAGAGAGCTAGAGTACGAGGGGCAGAGAGAGAGAGAGAGAGGAAGATACAGAATCTGAAGCAGACCCCAGGCTCTGAGCTGTCAGCACAGCGCCCGATGTGGGGCTTGAACTCATGAACTGCAAAATCATGACCTGAGCCAAGCCGGATGCTTAACCAACGGAGCCACCCAGGCCCCCTGGATCCATTTTTCTTTAATCTAGTTGAAGGAAATAATGCAGTGTATGTGAATTAAAATTTCATCATGATAGTCTTAGTAGAAAAAAAAAAAAAGCATAGTTGAAACAGTGAAGGAAACTGGTTAAGTGTCAGACCAGAAAGAGTTTGTCTCAGAGGTTGTTTTAAGAATGATGAAGCTGAGGGGCGCCTGGATGGCTCAGTCAGTTAAGCGTCCGACTTCGGCTCAGGTCATGATCTCATGATCCGTGAGTTCGAGCCCCGCGTTGGGCTCTGTGCTGACAGCTCAGAGCCTGGAGCCTGTTTCAGATTCTGTGTCTCCCTCTCTCTCTGCTCCTCCCCTGTTCATGCTCTGTCTCTCTCTGTCTCAAAAATAAATGAACGTTAAAAAAAATTAAAAAAAAAAAGAATGATGAAGCTGAGGTCCAAATTCAATAGGTTTATGATATTTTAAAACACATATTCTGATTCTTTCTAAAATATGCCAGTATTTTCAATTTAAAAGTGAAAAATATAAATAATAAACATGTATTTTTGGCTACCTATGAATAGGTTAACTAATTTTTTTCCCCATAGACATTTTTTGTTCTATCTTACTAACCAAACTAGGGACTTACTGTGAATTGATAACATATAGAAACTGGAAGACACAAATACTTCCAGGGAAGACTTTCAGGATGGCCAACAAAACACTTCCTGCTCCCCCTGAAACTTCACTCTATCCAATGACTTTGTAATTCATTTTATTTCACTGAAACAATATGATGTGCTATAATAAGAATTCAATCTGTTGTGATATTATTGCCTAGGAATATTCATCAGACTCGTAAGCTTAGACACGATTAGGTCTGTCCTCTTCAGAGCCTTTCAGACCCCATTTCCCTATTAACTTATCCCTGATGTGGTATTTACTCTTTAGAAATGACTTTTTATTTTACAGACTTAAAATAGCTGTTTGTATTATTCATCCCAGGGTGCCATTTATTTCATCAGCAGGAATCACGACCTTTGTTTTGTGTTTTTTCTTCTATTACTTTGGTAGATGCATGAGACTGAGTCTTTGGGCTCCTGAGGGCAGTGTGGGGTAAACAGCCTTGGTTTTGTGGCCCCTGGTTTGCCCTTCTGTGGGCATCCACTCACAAATGGATTTATTCAAATTCCTTATGCCACAATAACCTAGAAAATCTTAACTTTATGGCAAATCCTTTACAAAGAGGAAACACCTAACAATTTCAAAGCTGTACAATGATGATGAGGAAAGAGGAATAGAAAATTGCATTTTTATTTGCCTTCTTTTAAAGTGAATGCAGTGTAATTGTATCTGAATTTCTCAAAAATAATACTAGTAGTTTTCAAATAATATAGAAATTGAAAGTGAATGCAATACAAACTTGTGTAAAATAGAAGTATGCAATTTTTAAAAAGCAAAATCAATAGAGAAATGTCTGTATTGGTCATGGGCATTCAAAGCAGTCGTTTGAATCTCTTGACCGAAAAAGCATTTCCTATTATTGCTGATGTGCTTGGCATTGACATGACAGAGTCAGGTTAGTATTAGCCTTTAGCCTTTTTATGAAAGGATGGCAGGTGAATTGTGGAGTGGAGAGGTAGAGCTAGTCCTAGAGAAATAACAGGTGTTTATAAATATGTTCTGCTTTCCAAAGAGACTAATTTCTCCCTCATCTTATTCCCACTACAGTGCTGGCTTATTCAAGTTTTCAAAAATGAAAACTCACTTGACTATCAAAGCTGCTAGTGGACCACTCTCTGTCTCCCAGGCCCATTGTAGTATAATATCATTTGCAGTGAATTCATTCCAATCACAGGTCTACTCCTCTCCTAGGCTTGTCCAGCACTGTCTATATTAACGGAAAAGGTGGCTTTGGGGGTAGATATTTCTAAGCCAAAAAAAGAAATCCATGCTGTCCGTTTGTTGGAAAATTTCCTTGCAATTTAAAAACCAATGCAAATCAAATCAATAGTAATTCATTCCTTTCCTACTAAATATAGAATATACCAAATCACACAGCCCTGATGAATACTCTTGCTATAATGCTGAAACTTGACTTTTACTGGGAAGCCTGGGGAGCTGGCCAGCAAAATGACTTCATTGAATCACTGCACAAAAATCATATACCCACCTGTTGGGAACTGCTCTAAGCTTAGAAGCTAATGGTCTCATTCCCCCAGCAGTGCCTGTGATCTGTGAAATGCAGTTTTATGATATAACTGATCTTCCACTAATGTTAAGGTGCCCAGAATTCAATCCTTTTTGGTAGGGTGGAGCATTTGCTTTCCTGATTGGGGAAATAAGCTGTTTTAGGTATGAATCTGTGGGATGATTTTGTTTTCTTTATTCATTAAGATTTAAAAGTGAGGGTGAAAACATTAGTTGTGGTGATACCTTTAAAGGGGTAAAATTCCTTTTGAGTTGAGATAATCAGCTGTCCAGATTAGCAAACCATGTGTAAAAACTATTATGCATTTATAAAAACTGTTCTATATGAAGCAGATACTGTGTGTTTTATTCATCATAAAATCATTGTACTGAATATGTATGGTGGAAATAGGTGGTGCATAAATATTCATTGAATAAATGAATAAACGAATGATTTAGTTGGAAAACTGACTTATAATAATTAAACATTCTTCTTTATGCTCTCTCCTTAAGAAATAAACCACTAGCCAAGTTCAGTTAGCTGAACACTTTCATTATTCTGAGTTAATAAAATAAAGTGTTCGGTCGGGTAGCTGAATACTTTTCATTATTCTGAGTTAATAAAATAAAGTGTTATGATTATTTGTCTCTGACTCTTAGAATCATTTAATTCTCAAAAGAACCTTTAAACTAAAGGTTTCAGTTTAGTATTTCTTTTTAAGTATGAGCTGTAGAAATGGGCTTTTGTAGACATATGTCCATATTTTTCTTAAATAATTGTAAATTTAAAAATGTAGTCATTCAGTTTTATTTATCACTGATAAATACCCAGAGTGTTAATTTCTCTGAGAAACTAATGAGATTTAAAGGCTCTATTACTCCTATGTCCAACTGACACACATATTTGTCTTCATTTATTTTGATTTAAAATAACTATAATCATGATAAAAATAATTTGATAAAATAAGTGCCCTCACACACCAAATTCAATAGTGTTTATGTTGCTGTTAACAGCCTATTATGTATTTGAAATTAAACAAAATTATTCTAAAATAATTTTAAGAGTATACATTATTTAATATACATTAAAAATTTAGTTGTTGTTAGAGCATTAATATTCTCAACACATAAAAAATAGAATATAAAATTATAGGGTCATAGTCTTAACAGTATTTCAGAGAGATTTATAATCACTGCATTTGAATCATCTGAAAAAATTAGGCTACTCTAGAATACATTTTACAAATTTATTTTAATTATTGGGGAAGTATACCAATGTTAAAACAATATTCATTTATATTCAATAAGCCTAAGTCTCATTCTTGATCTTGTTCTTAGTCATGTGAAATACATTAGATTAGTGTGTCTTTTGAAGAAATTTCACTATACTTTGATTAATTTCTAAATGATGATGTTTTTGAAGTTGTGATGAGTTATCTACCAGATTCTAATTTAAGTCCTAACTGAAACATAGATTAAGAGATATCCTTGATTAATATAATATGCTCACCTGTGAATATTGTTCAATGTGAAGATTATTCCAAAATAAAAATGTCTTAAAAATTTGCAAACATAGCTTCAATATTGCTTAGCATGTTTATATTAAAATTGCAGAGCTATTATAAATACATCACATAGCCTTTCTGATTATATGTTCCATTTGTGTGAAACTGATCACAAGGAAGACAAATGAGAAAGTGTAAGCAGTTGAAAATTCATCACCACTAAAAAAAACTTTAAAGTTCATTGGCCCTTAAAAGATTAGTAGTATATTTGTTTACAAAGGAAATGGCAAGATTACATAGATTTTGATTATAGATTCTCTCACTCTCTTTCTCTCTTCCTGTTTTGGAAAAAACATTTGAATTAACATCTCAACTTGGACAAGGACAAAGAGATTTCTAATAAAAAATTTCTAAAATTAACATTTTTGCTCTTCTGTTCTTATATGTATAAAGTATAATATTTCTACTTTTTAAACATTTTATTTATTGCCTATTAGTAAGATAGGGGACTTTGTGGGGGTAGAAAATAGGTAGAAGAGGGGTGCCTATGTGGCTCAGTTGGTTGAGTATCCGACTTCAGTTCAGGTCATGATTTCACGGTTCGTGGGTTTGAGCTCCGTTTCAGGCTCTGTGCTAACAGCCGGGAGCCTGGAGCCTGCTTCGGATTCTGTATCTCCTTCTCTCGCTGCCCCTCCCCTGCTGGTGCTCTGCCTCTCTCTCTCTCTCTCAAAAATAAATAAACATTTAAAAAAATTAAAAAAAAGAAAATATAGAAGACAAGGCCCATGAGCTTAGAATCTTACTAGAGGAATCTGAAGGAATCAGAGAACACCACTGTATCAAATAAAACCACCCACAGATTAAATATAATTGAGGCATGCAGAGAAATGAGAAATTAATGTGGGTCAAAGTGATCAAAGGTGAAACGTGTGAGGACATGAATTGAGTTGGATAGCCTGTGGTGTAAGCATGTGCCTGTATATTGGGGGAGATGTCTGTGTGTGTATATGTGATGTTGACAAGGAATAGAAAATGGAAAAGGATGAGAGAAGAATATGGATAGATGACCATAGTGGATTTATGACCGCTGTGTCATAAAAGGTCTTAATAAAGAGCTTTGAATTTGATCTTATGTACACAATAGAGAGACACTGAAGGTTCTTCAATAGTAGGGTCAATTTCTAAACCACTTAAACTATTAGCCCCATTCTTTCTTCCTATTACTTTCAAACTTCCCTATAATGAATTTTTTTTTCTGGTGTCGCTTGTTCCCATCACTGGAACAACCTTGCCATTCCCCCTCATTTCTTACATGGCTTCGCTTTGGTCGTTACAGACATGTGTCCTGTTATATCTCGTTGCTACTACTAATGAAGAGATGTCTTTAACAGTCTTCTACTATACAGAAACATCTAGAATAGAATAGAATAGTTCTTAGTTGAATATTTATGAGGATGTTTTATCACGTACATACAATTTAAGTTTGTCTGAAAATTACAACAGAGAGCAACTATTCTTCAGCAAAACTCAATACACTAGAACGTGTCTTTCTCTCTCATTTTTTTCTTCCTGAAAATGACATTTTCTCATGCCCGTGATGGAAATGCAAAGCACTAAAGCTCTGGCACTGCAGAAAATGCTCCAGACCTTCCAGGCATAACAAATAATAGCACCGCTGAGAAGAACATGGCTTCTTTCTGCATCAGGGAACTGAGTGGCATCATATCTAAAAGCATTGATGCAATAATTGTACAGAATTCCCAATGCACTGTGGGTGTATCAGGGCCACGTAAACATGGGAACATTTGTTTCCTTGAATTATGAATTCTAGGATACATGAATATTTTCCCCATGGTATCTACCAAATTCCTTATTAGCAGCTAAAAAGTTACTACCTTGATAAAAATATTATTTTTTCCAGTTCATTCTCTGAAAAGTCAACAAGCCACCAGACTCAAAATACATTTTAAAAGGGTGTTTTATGGTAACTATATAGTTTTGTTGCTGCAAATAAGAAATTATAAATAAAAAATGCACCATTAATTTAGCCATTTAAATCTAAGCCAAGGGTGTGATTAAAAATAATAGGAAAACACTTTTGTACTGGGAGGAATTTACAAAACAATGTCTTTATGTATGTAAGGCATAGCAAAAACAATGGCAAAAAAGAAAACTAGATTTGTGTATATTTTCCAAGTCTTTTAAGACTAAAACCCCAACCAAAGCCAGACTCAATTAAAATATTTATTGAGTACCCTGTACAGCTCCTTGTACACAGTAGGTGCTTATTAAATATCTATTCAAAGATGGATCATTCTGTAATTGCAAACTGTGGAGGTACTAAAATATCTTCCTAAGTTTTATGTTTCATATATTTGCAACAGGAACTTGAAATAAATTTGGTGCCCACTAAAAGAAATCCATGAATTATTTATAATTCAGAATAGAACATAAAAAGGAAAAGCAGGGCACAAATATCCATAATTTGGTCATTTGAAATGGAAGCAAAGCATCAAGTCTGTCTGATTAAAATTAAAAGTGCTATTACAAAGTTAGCATGTGAATAAAGCGGATGCCCAGTGGAAGACTATTTTAATATGCTATAGATATTCTCTAGTGTCGTGTCAACAAGCTGGGATCAGGTTGGGCCTACAGCCTCTTAGGTAAGAACCTAGTTAATTGAAATATTGTACATAGAAAGTGACTCTCCGGGGACCAGAGTGAGCCGTGAGAAAGTTATGTTTGTTAGAAATAACATGTCGTTAATGTCCTTAGGATATCAGTGACCCAGATGGACAAACCATAGATTTTTCCAAGCTGGAGGAATTTGAGAGATCAACCCCTTCATTATACAGTTGAGGGAGCTAAGAGGTCAAGTGAATTGACAACGGCCTGTAGCTGGTCAACAGCTCAGCTCCTGACACCCAGGCTAGCACCCTTTTTCATGTTGCACAGGATAATGAAATAAAAGCTACGTTTACTGAGACCACAAACAGCACCAAACTCAGTGGAGGGATGGCAGCAGCTGTCACTTTTGTAGATGAGATCACTGGTACAATTACAGTACAATTACTGGTACAGTAAGAGGGCGAATGAAAAGATTTGAAGCTCAGTTGGGATGAATGTAGAGGGGCTCAAATGGGCAAAATAATAGCTTTAAAAAATGCAGTGGAGGATGGCCAGGTGTGTGAACAACAATGAGTCAATAGTCAGAAAATTGTGGGGATCCTGTGGATGGATGAATACCAAGCAATCAGGATTCATGGGGTAGTACTGCCATTGGATTATTCTCCATTAATTATCCCTTTACTATGGATAGTTATGAAGGCAGAGGCTATGGAAGTCTCTGGAAAGATTTCAGAGCAGGGAAGTAAATGTCAGTCATTGGAAAATGGTTGGGAATGGTGATCTTGAAAGGTAATCTTTAAAGGGAAACTTGACAAAGGGGGACTCCACAAAAGGATTTTACCCAGACTGTGGTAATCATCCACTTACATAGACTGGGACAAAACTGAGTTAGGACTGAAGAATGTGAGCCAGATCTAAAAGATACTCTCCATGCAGTGGGAGCAGCCCACGTTGAAAATCTGAGTGATGTAATTTGAGCAATGTCCTTCTAAAAAGTCATTTGAAAGATTAGACGGATTCTCCTGTTTCCACAGTAATATGATCCTCTGTGAAAGCAATCAACTACTGTTCTTTGCTTCCTTTAGATTCTCGGTGGGAAAGTGAGGAGAAGAGCAAGGTGAAGCCAAGGTCTGAGGCTGCAGCTCTGTTTCTGTGGTCATTTCGGCTCCCATTAGTCAGTCTCTAATTTCCTAGTTATTGTGTGAAAATCAACAGTAGCAGCAGCAGCAGCAACAATAGCTAACATTTATTGAATGTTCACTCTGAACTGGGTACTGTGCTAAGTGCTTTACATCCATGTTTGCCAATTACTAATTTGTGTAAGTTACTTCTCTGGGCTTCAGTTTCTTCATCTGTAAATTATGGATAATAATAGCACCTACTCATTGTGATAACCAAATGAGTTAGTATATGCAAAGTGTTTAGAACCGTCTTTGGAACATAGTAGTTAATAAATTATTATTATTTTATCTGTTTAATTATATTATCTCATTTAATCTTCAAGCAACTCTTTAAAAATAATGGTTGCTATCACTTAGCATCCCTACCCCTGCCATGACGGATAAACGAGTTGAGATTCTCCGAGTTTAATTAACTTGTTCGAAATCAAAAAGCTAGTAAAGCACAGAATAATGACTTAAACTTTCAAGTCTTGTGCTTTTTTTAACCTCTACACCACATTGCCCTTCCCCTTCCAGGGACCTAAGCTCCAGCTGCAACATTAAATTTCTCTGATTAGTGAATTCCTATGTTGAACACGTTACAAGCTTCAGGATTCTCTTTGCCTTTTGCTCGTTTTATTATTTCCTTTGTCTGAAATGGCTCTTGCAACTTTATCGAGCAGATGAAATTAAAATGATCATTCAAGACTGATTCACTTGCCACCTTTTCTGTCTCACCTTCCTTCTGCCATCTTCACAGAGATAATTGTTTGTCTGTGTTTCTTTAACGCTTACCTCACATGCCTCCCTCACAGCACTTATCACATTGTCTCATAATTTGTTTGTGCCTCTGCTGCTAGATGGTGAACTATGCGAGAGCCAGCAAAAAGTAAAATTTATTTAAGATGCCAGACTCTCTCCTAAGGGCTTCACAAGGGTGGACTGCCTGGATCCTCTCAATAACTCCACTACGTTTGTACTATCATCTCCTTTTTCTTGATAAGGCATAGAAAAGTTAAGTAACTTGCCCAGGCTTGTACATGCAGTAGGTACACAATAAATGACTGTTGAATTATGTTTAAGAAAAATGCTTACCAAAAATGACCCAAATTCTTTTTTCCCCTGGAGAAAATGCATTCTCCCAATTCAACATGTTTTTCTTTCTGATGGAGGAGAAACAGACAAGCTCTTCTTTCATCTAGTCAGATTTTTACTTTCTTAAAGCTATGAGAAGAAACAACTAATTAACTTTAGCTAGTTGAAGCTTGACTGTCAATTCAGCTTTAAAGTTTTTTAATATTATAATAGATTTTTCAAAGTATTATAATACTTCCTCATCCCATAATCCTGAAAACCTGTATAAGTTAAATGTTATTTTATTGTCTATTCAAAACCCCATAAACCAAGACGTGCATTACAGCATAAATTTTAATTTTTGTGTCAAGAATCTATTATTTTCCAAGCAAACAGAGGAAAAAAAAAAGAACTGCTTTCCACTTCCAAGTTAACCTTGAAAAACTTATGTCTTTCAGAGGGTAATGTTGTCCAGTGGCATCAGAAGGAATTATGGGCTGGTTGTGAATGTCAAGTGTGAGTAATTCCAAGCCCCAAACCACCTGTAGCTTTTTTTGAGGTCTTTTTCTACAATTGCTGAGAGGAAAACATATTCTCTTTGCTTTCTTCCGGGGCTTTTATAGGACTCCAGCCCTTGTATTAACTTCATGATCTGGTGGGAGGAAAACTGGCTTAAAAGCCTTTTAACCCAAAAGGTTTGAGCAGCTAATGGACATCATCCCTTTGGAGAAAGGAGATGATATAAAAGCTCCTTCTCCAGTTTAAAAACTAGGCCTTATTTATATAATAAGGCCTTTTATAAAGTTAAAGCCTCTTGGTCTTAATACATTTTTTAGAACCTGTTACATTGCAGTATAAGGCAAACAGTTAGCCAAAATACATAAATAAATAAAAACAAAAAACCATTCTCCCTCTGTTGCCCGAGTTCTCAATAAACCTTTAACTTATTTGACTCTTTGACTTATGGCAAAAATAATCCCAGTCATCTACAAATAATATCTTCATTTTAACCACTATTTAGGCTAATTATGAACCTGTGCTCAAAATTAAGCAATTCTATCATTTTAATATGGTTTAAAAAAGAGTTTCTGAGGGAATTGGGGGAAGTTACAGAACACTAGCATGCCCAGATTTGATAACAACAATAAAAAAGTCAGCAATAAACAATTATCCTGGTAGACCCTGCAATTTCCATTCAAAACATTTAGAAGATAATATTAACAAACATGAAAATGATGTATTTTTACATAGAAAAACAAACTCACAAGATTTTGGAATTGCAAATAACCCACAATTGTGGCAACCATCTACCTTAATTAATGTGTTTATCCAGTATTTGAAACATTACCATTTATCATCTTCTTTTCTTTCCTTTCTTTTTAAATATGGAATTCATATAAACTGTTTGTGTATGTGTGTGTGTTTTTCTTTAAATAACACTGTAGAGTAAAAAAAAACTGGAACAAAGTAAATTTATCTAATGGTGAATACACAGAAGAAGTTTTGGTTCTATTTACAAACTGTCCTACAGTAATCCTCATAACAACACAACTCACTATTACATGGCTTAGCTGAAAAGAAATAGGTCTCTATAATTGTAATTATGTTTAATTGTATTTGCAATAGAAATAACTTCTGGAGGCCAAACAAACTTTTCAGATTATGGGGTTAGGGAGTTTTATGGTATCTACAATAAGGAGCATTAGAAACTTCGCAGTGGCATGCTTTAACAATAAAGAACATATACCCTGTTTCACAGGTTATTCCCATCGTTGCTTGAGCACCATAGGAGAGCCCCAGGAATTGGCTTCTTAGCGCCTTCTTTGATGACACTTTACCCAGGCATCCTCATAGCTACCTTGTGGGAAGGTATGAACATGTAAGAAAAGACACCTCCATGTTTCTTGAAGGAACTGAAATATCTCACTTGTGGAAGTGGACAGTCAGGACATAGGAGTAACTTTAACACTCAGGTTTTGCCGTTATTTTGTGTATTTGGCATTAAAAACGTGGGAACTCAGGTTCCCAAAGTAACATGGTGGTTCATCTAAATGAAGTGTGAGCAGAACAAGAGGTTCCCTCTGAATAGAGGGAATATGATATATAAAAGATCCCAAGGAATACTGGGAAAAGATAGGAGGTAAGGCACTGAAGGAAAAATGGAGAACAGTCTATTAATGGCCATTAATACCAAGTCCATCTCAGAAATGATTACTGTCTTAACACTTGTAACTTGTTGGTACTACATGTTTAATTGTTCCCACTAGACTAAGAAATCTTCATGAGAGACTGTTCTGTCTTGTTTTCCACTGTGCTCCCAGCACCACGCCCAGTGTCCAATACATATTTGTTGAATGAATAAATAAATTAATAAGCAATTCAGGTAGCATTCATGGAAGTAGAGGTAAATGGATAAGTAGCCGTATCCGTGTGTGAGCAATGACAAATCAGCTAACCTGTGAAAAATGCTGGTGTTGAAATCCATCCAGCTAACACTTGAAGGTGATTCAGTCAATAGGCTGTCCTACAAATAATTTTTTTCTAATTACTTTGGTTAATTTTATGTTATTTAAATGGGGCCTCTGTGGAAAACTGGGCAAGTTACTCACCTCCTTCTGTCTCAGTTAATATCTGCATAGGATTCCACAGTCACAGACTGAATGCCTGGTTCCAACCAGGCTTCTCACAAATAAATCCACTGTGCACCAAAGGAACCAGATGAGGTAGTATAGACACATTCATGCAAACATATCACCACTATTAAGGAAAACAATTTAAAGACTGTCAGCTCAGACGTGATTAGTCCAAGAGGGACACATTATTATTGATAATGAGCCTTTCTCACAGGGAAGTTGAACTCCCCAGTGGGAATATTTTTAGGGGTTGAAGATTAGTAATATTTTCAAGTTGGATTAGTTACCAACTATTTTTAAGTATTGAATATTGGAATGGGTGCCAAAATAGTAATGTGATTTGGTCATTAAGATACTACTGAAGCAGACTTTTTATATGACTGCTGCCATTACTCATTGACTTACGAATGGCCTTGATTAACTGGGGATGTATCTCACCTACTGCTTGCCCCTTGACTTGAAATGCCAAGTTAGTCAAAAGTAGGCTCAAATGAAAGTCACTATGGTTCTGTACTATTCACTGATCACTTACCAAAGGGGTTGGAATCTGTTATTCCAAATATCTAGGTGGAGTCAGGCAATCTCACTCGGCTCTTGCTCTTGACTCTTCAATCCCCCACCTTTAATATTTGCCTCAGTTTTCTTGTCTATGTTATGGAGGCAAATAGTAATAAAAGCTGATCTCTGGCTGCAGGACAATTGCTGACTGTTTTACTGATTGCTGGTGATATCTGACCCCGTAAGCAAAGTTCTCTATAAATACAATCATTGTAATTATGCTTCTACTATAAATTATTTTGAGTTGGAAACATAATGTTATCAGAATATCTTTTGATAACATTCCTTTACTGTATTTTGGATAATGATTTTAGTACCAATGAGGGGCCTTTATTGCTAGATTCAACTCACTGTTGTACATTAAACTTTGTCTCAGATCTGACCAACTTTGGTATAAAGTAAAATGAGGTCAAACACAGTGCTTGCTAAATCATGGCTTGAGCTGTCCTTATATGAGCAAAACTGAATAGTTGCATATATCATTGAGACATTCCAGTGATTTATTTTTCCTTATTTATATTTATATTGATATTCTCTTTACAGAAGTACTGTAGCAATAAAGAATTATATTCCATTAGATTCCTAATCTTATTTTTCAAGTACCAAAAGGCAAAAACAAAAACAAAAACAAACAAATGAAAACAATGGAAAACAAAAACAATAAGTTTTCTGGTTTTGTCATAATGTTATCGTAAGCTATTCTTCTTAGATGTTATATATTTAGAACCCAAAATTTCTCCTATGATCCAAATTAAAATGTGATATTTTTATATTCAAATTATGAACCAATCAACTAAGCAGGTATATATTTCTAAATATTACTGCCTTATAAGAATAAATAGAGGGTAATCACGATAAACTATCAAATAATGCTTTTGAAGATAATACTATTTGTCAGTTTATCAGCTTTATGCTCCCTATTACTCATGCATTTCCAGTTCAAAAATATAATAGCTACAAAAATCAAAAAGCAAAACCATAATAAAGCTAGCCTTGCTAGTTTGTGCTTGCCTCCCAGGTCAAAAGAAATTGTTAATTGCCAAAAATGTAAAATTTATCCCAAGGAAAGTAACAGGCTACACGGGTAAATTTTGGCAAATGCAACTTTATATTGAAATTCACACATCTGTATCTTAAAGAATGAGACTCACAGACTCTAATGTATTTCTAAAATACCAGAAATCATATTATAAGCTTTCACAAGTTAAAACTGAAATAATTTAAACGACCAATACACTGAATGTGCAGAAAGTAGAAACAAGACTGTGCCTTCAGTAGAATAAACGCTTCACAAATTGTGCAGGATGTCATACTAAGGCTGTGGTCTCCCCTTGACAGCTGACTCAAAATATAAACATACATCAACTGCCCGCTTCTTAGAACACACTAGAATGGGTAGCACACCTCGGAAGAAAATCTCATTATCCCAGTGATGTGCACCTTAATTTTCAAACCATGTGAGGAAAAAGGAAAAAGAGTATTAAATGATCGTCCATGCACTTCCAGTTGCATGACCATGACCAGTTACTAATTCGATTTCCCTTGACTATTTGCTCCAATGCTAAATAAGATGAAAGATACTAGATAACCCTTTAAGGCAACATGTGTTTATTCTGCATTATTAAAACTGTTCAGTTGTGACCAGTTGGTACCATTAATGTTGCCTCCCAGACCAATATCTAGCATTTGTAAAATATAAATGAATTGGAAAAACTTTATACCAAATCAACCAAAACCACATAGTACAGTTCAATGCTAGCAATTTCACTAGTAGGTAAGGAAAGTGGCATTTAGAAATAGTAATGTATTAATACAAAAAAAAAAGAGTAAACTCTAATTGGAACCAATATACTGCTTTGGAATGCTCCCCAAAACTTACAAGGCGAATTTTTAAAAGTGTGATAATCCAATAATTCATGGCACGTCTTTAGTGGATTACAGTACTTTAAGTCCCCAAATATTTTAGTCTTTGCAAAACAATAATAGTATGAAATGTTTTAAAGTCTTCAAACTTCTAAAATTAGTTTTTATCAACACATTTACCTCATGTCAACTTAATTTATTAAGATGTCCAATGCTAATTGGTTTTTTTTTTTGATTTTTTTTTTCATAAGTAGTGATATACACAGCATTTAGCACTGATACTTAGCACCTGCTACTTTCATTATCTAGTTTTCAACCACGTAAAGAAACTTAGGGCAGTGGTTCAGTCCTTTCTTAATTACAAACCTTCGCCGGCAGTCAGCAGGATCACTCTGAGATTTAAAATAGGATTATAGGTGAACTATTGCAAAGACTGCAGAATGTTGCCCAAATCCTTATAATTGCTGATCCCCTTCTTGATTTTCTTCTCAAGATATGGCTACAGGCCACAATTGCTTAGCAGAGAAGGTTAGTGTTTCACAAGGCTAAAGATTTCCAGATGCTCCTTCATATAACACAGTAAGGTTCCCTTGGTAACCTGGATTTTCTGCAGTAAAGAAGGGTTGTGCTGAAACAGCGCCTCAGCTCCCTGTTGGAGAAAATGCAGACAAAAGGATTGATTCCTGCTTGGGCAAAACTCATCCAGACAGCGGCTGTTAGAAATCCCCCTGGTACTACAGGCCCTCTTGCAAAAACTCTCCAATAACAGGCCACCAGGTATGGGCCCCACAAGGTTAGGAAGAGAAAAGTCATTATATAGAACATTCTGCTGATTCTTTTCTCCATTTTGAACTCATCTAAGACCAAGAGCCTTCTTCTGCCCGTGGTGTTTGCATTTTGCCTGATGCCCAGCAAGGTGGGTGGTGTGGGACCCCTTCCAAATCCTGCTAGCCAATTGGCAGCTGCCTGGCCACTGGCTCCAGGGCCATGAAAAGTCCAGTTCTGGCTGACTGCTGCTACAAACTGGACTGGCTTCATTTTCCTTCTGTCGTGGACAAAAAATATCAGCTTGAGGTAGACAAGCTGTGTGGCTAGGAGGATGAGAGCAAGGAGCAGCATAAATCCTAAGGAATCATTAGCCCTGAAGGAGCGGTGTTGGAAGGTACATTGATCTTCCTCCCTAATGAATGAGTAAGTGCCCACATCTAAAACTGGGGGGAATGCCATGGCCACAGACAGAGTCCACACCATGCAGATCACAGCCAGACACGTCCAAAAGGTCAGCCTCTTTGTATAGAAGCGGTGATGGGCGATAGCTAAGTATCTGGTGACGCTGATGCAGAAGAGCATGAAAGCAGTGTGGAAACAGGACAAAACCCCCAGAAAGGCAATCACTTTGCAAGTCAGAGTCCCATAAGTCCAGGTAGAGCCATTTTTGACCGAGTTGAATACAAATGGGAAACAAATTGCAGATCTGAGGATATCTGAACAGCAAAGATCCAACAGGAAGTAGTAAGGTGCTCTATGCAAGGTCTTATCTTTCACTAGCAAAATGGAGATCAGAAGGTTGCCCACCACGCTGACTCCTATTATGAAACCCAAGGAAGTCAGTTTCAGAAAGGCTGTTAGAGGAGAGAGATTTTGCAAAATGTTGTCAGCTGCATGGCTATAGTTCGCCATAGATGGATGGAGGATAAAGATACAGCCTCAGTCAAGTCTCATGATCTAGATATAAGAACAAGGAAAAGATAGATCCATACATTTTACTGAAAATGTAATCCACAAAGAGAATTGATGCGATCTGCAGTCATGCTTCCTCTTTTCTTCCATTTGATTTGCCATCAGAATATCTGGAAAAAAAATGAGCTATCAGTTCTTAAGTTAACAAGTAATGATGTCAGGCAGTGCTAACACAAAGCTGTTCATTTATGGGGAAGCAAATAAAGTTTTAATTTTGAATAATATTATTTGCTTTAGTAACTATTTTTGCTTGAGATTTCAGAGAATTGGCTGGTTCAGTTTTCTGAACTAGATGAATTTAAAAATGTCCCCATTTTGGAGAACATAAATTTGATTGGGTACCTTTAAGACAGAAGGAATAAAATGTTCCACAATCATAAAATATGCCAGTCCAGGAATTAATCACTAATGTTGCAATGGAATCTACAAGATTGCTAATAGGAGACAGAGATGAGAATACCTACATTTATTTGAGTTCTGTTAGTATCTGTCAGTGTTTTACAGGCAGCTTTTCTGCTGATATGGATCCAAAGAGCCCTTGCAAAATATGTCTTTTAACTCAAGTGCCACTATTCATGCTGCACATTGTAAGAGTATTTGTTGATTCATCTTAAAGCATAATTTCAACACTAGATTTCGAAATTAACAGGAACTTATCCAGGATTTGATGTGATTTAATCTTTTGTCTTTTCCTCCACACCCTACCCCCCATTTTTGGTAAATCTTTTCTCTTTTAAACCCACATGATTATTAAAAATGGTTAATGTAAATATTGGCCAGGGAAACACACCCAGAGGAATAATGCACTTCCATTTGTAAACCTTGGCTGCCTGGATTCAAATGAATTTAACATGAACCTGTATTTCTTGGGCAATTAAGCCTTTCCTATTTACACCGATAATCTTTGTGGCAAATCGCAAGTGGCTTCATTTTCAAACAAAATGCACATTGTTTCCTAGGTGCCTGAGAGCCACACCAGGAAAATCGGCTTCCTCTGTTATTCCCAAGAAGCATGTTCCCTTTGCCACTTCTCACTAGCCCGGAATATGCTGATGGAAGCCCAGGCAAAACTGCGTTCGATGATTTTAATTTCCCCACCGGTACATCCCCGGGTAAATACCGATCACATCATGCAACATTACGAAACCTGAAATCCGCCACCCCTGGATTTATAATGTGGGGTGGAGGAGGGGGAGGGGGAGAGAGACATGCATTACATACGCGAAGATGGGGAGAGAGATTGCTTCTGTGCTGCAAGGGAACTGTTCCCGGTGATTCGCAGTCTGATATTCCTCAGTCTTGCAACGCTTTCCAGAAATGGAGCTCTCAATAAGCCCTACTGAAGATGCATTGTCTGAATGTACTTCCATTATGCAGTTTATTGTCAAAAAAACAAAAAACAAAAAACCTCAGGGAGGGCTCGGTGCCGGTGAACCTGCAGTTTCATCAACACTGTGCGCCCCCCTCCCCCCAAACTTAACCGAGAGTATATCCTCCTACCTGTTGGTGTTGGATATCCCGACAGACTATAGCTTCTTCTTTCTATAAATTGCTGATTTTTTTTTTGCCTTAGTGCCTTGACTGAGCATCCAGGCAGGGCTCGGCGGCGCCTGCGCGCTGGAGCCTCCTTGAGCTCCAGCCGCGTCCTCCCCTGTCGCAGCGGCACCGTCTCCCCCAGTAACGCAGGGGCCGCGGCGGCGGCGGCGGCGGCGAGGGCGGCGAGGGCGGCGAGGGCGGCGGCAGGGGCTGCTTCGGGCTCTGTGGAGCTAACGGGAGCCTCGACCCGTTTCCAGAGCTGGCCCTGTTTATTGGATGTCCTGTCCTGTTGAACTGGCAAAATGAGGCTTTTGTCCCCTTGTGGCTGCTTCTGAACTTTTCCCTCCCCACATTTGAAGTGGGGGCTTGGAAAGGCTTGTTCAGGACCTCAGGCCCACCCTGTTCCCTTAGGGCAGCGACGGGAAGAAGCCACGGTGTCGGGGGCGCTCGCCCCCTTCTTCAGCTACCCGGAACCCTAGCCTTCCCCGAACATTTCCTTCCTTTCTCTTTTAGGGTGGTCCAACGCTTTGGAAGCTTCTTTTAGAATTCCTCTTTAATGATTTCCTCAGCTGACCTTTGCATTTGCAGGTTAGCTGGGAGAAAAAAAGAAAGAAAGAAAGAAAGAAAGAAAGAAAAAATAGAAATTAAATATATATATTTTTAAAAGCGCAGTCAAGAAAAATCTTGTCAATGGGGAAGGAGGGAAGAAAGCAGGTTAGGGGCAGCCCTGTCTTTGTTAGTCATCCTCTATTCTCAAATGCACGCAAATATGTGTTAAGTAGGGAGAAGCTGAGTTCAGAGGACAACTGCAAAATGATTTACATGCATTTTACCATAACGAATATGATGATAGAATCAGGTTTACAAAAATTTTAAGTGACTATTCCTTGCATTCCACCCCACCAAGCAACAGCCTTTCTTTTTCTTTCTTGCAAGTACTGCTGACCAATACATTGGTAATGTCAAAGCAGTTGTGTGTGTGAGTTTCCTTTCCCTCCCCCTTTGTTTTTACAGAAGAAAAATACTAGGAATATAACGAATTCATAAAACTTACACCCATCCAAAAGGTCCGATGGTATCACAAGGCACCACATAGCCTGACAACTGAGTGCTTAGGGATGTCTCTGGAATCATGCATTTCCTTATTTTACCATTTCCGAAGAGTTTTGTTTGTGGGGGTGTTATAAGATTTTAAACAACTCCCCACCTCCAAAAAACGAACAGATATGCTTTCATCAATTCCCAGTGTGAAACGTCTGCTTCTCCTCCCGCTTGCTTATTGCTTTATAATAATCTGTTAATGAAACAGAAAAATAAAGACCTTCTCTACAGTAATAATTTGATCTCCAGACAGCAGTAAAATACCTCATTGCTGGGTGGTGAGATTGTGACATTCGGGGGAACTCAAGCCAATCAGCATACAGATAATATGGGTTAATTTACATATTGTATTTCTATTGGACACACTGAGGTAAAGCCTTCTCTGTTTAAAGCTTAAAAATGAATACTTCACTGTCATGGTGTCACAGTCATTACACAAAGCCCTATGTTGGTAATAGTGAAATGATGTTACATTTTCCTGATTTGTTTGGGGATGTCCTAAACCCATTTAAGGAAAAAAGATAATGATTTGTTTAAAAAGATAAAAAAAAAGAGGGAATATAAAACACCTAACTTTTGCATTCCCTTAACCTAGAAAAATCAATCCTACAGCAATACTGGAAGTAACTTAAGGGCATTTCCATTCAAGTGAAACATTCCACTTTTTTGCAAAACAAATAAATTCAGAAAAGTACAAAACTATATGATGGTTTGCAAATTTTAAGTGAAATGTCAAATTCATTTTTGTGAAACTACAAATCAAAGCAAATTTGTTCTGTTTTACTTCCCGATTAGTGTCTCAATGTACCTTGCAAAGAGTTATTATTTCCTGAAATTTTACAGTTAAAATATCTTTAGAATAAGATATTTTAAAAAAGTTTACTGAAGATTCATGATTGGCCAGATCTTAGTTATGGATTAGGGAAAAGCTATTTAAAAGTAAATTAAAAGGGCAACTGCACTGCCAGGCCATGAGGCAATAATTTACTCTGCCAAAAGGTATAGGGCCAAGATCCAAGGGTTTAACTATCTTCAGACTTTAAGATGCAGGTATTGATTCCTTAAAAATAAGAGAGGGAGTATGTGTGTATGCAATATTCTTTCATATCTACATCTCAGGGTATGGTATTAGAACTATTATTTTCCTTTGCAATTGAGAGCAGTTTCATCCACTAATTCTTCAGCTTTTCCAGCTGTTAGATGAGAGTGTCATTTTCTTGCCTCACAAGGGGGCTCAAGATATTAATGAGATATTTTTCATTCAGTTCATTAACTCCACTGGAGAAAACATGGAAGTCTGCATCTTCAATCAATAGGAATTTTTAAAAATGTATTTAACAGCTGACAAAATTTCATATCATCTATAAATTCTTAAATGTAAAGCTGTTGCTTCAAATGGGTCAGATTATAACCTTACTTGTTCTTAGCTAATTTTGTTTTCGTTTCTTACATCACCAAACCTAGAAAAATTGTAACGTTAGGAGTAAAGGGACAGAACAAACCACAGTGAAATATTATACACCTGGGTTTGAAGGAGTCTAAAGGTTTTCAAGTTCTTGGCATCTTACATTAACTCTAATTGATCAGTGCATTAGGAAGACCAATGTAATTTGCTTAATTTGGTTCTTATAATAAATACACCCAATTTTATTTAAAGCACCGATTATCTTCTCAAAATTAGACAGACACATCAGATCTTTCCAAGTGATGCACATCTCATGATGGGCAAATATGGTATTTTTGTTCCACGCATTGTTTATGTAAAAAAGTGTGTCAGGGAGTAACCAATCCTTGACAAATGCAGAGAAGTTAGGCTAGGATAAAATGTTCTAAGAAAAGATTTTTTAATCATTCATTTAAAGTGCTGCCCTTCCCACTGAAAGCTTTTCTTTAAAACTTCAAAAACATGAATCTCTGGTACTCTCAATTCATACCAAAATCTAAAACTATGCATGAAAAAGAGACTTTTTATAAATGTTCTGGAAGTTATTTTGATAAGAAAGGCTCCCATTAGGGACTTACATAAAAACATTTTCTAAGAACTTATTTAAAAAATTCACTAACCTGGAAAAAGTGACCAACAGAAAGGGAGATTATGTATTTACTTTTGATAATGGGTTTCACCTCCTAGTCTGTGGCAAAAATTGACCTTTTTCATAGAGACATCTAAGTAACAGGGTTTCAAGGGCTCTGTGCTCCACCTACTTGGGGAACAACATCGTGAAAGAATACTCTAGACCCCAAAACTGCCACCAGATTTTAAAAATCATGCCTTGGGAGTTAGGAATCACTGTAATGGTGAACACCTCCAACAGTGAGATTTCTTCAGAATTTTAATGAGTTTTATAAAGATTAAGAATCTGGCATGTTCCTTTCCAAAATGCTAAAAAGTTCATTTGTTAGATTTTTCTCTCTACTCTGTCACAAAACAGGTTTCAAAGTGTTAATATAATTCATTTTTAATTCTAAGGCTAGCATCTCTAAGACCTTCTCTTTAATTTAAGATCCAGGCTTTTAAAAATCTAGTGATTTACCTTCTCTGACCTTTATGCTGACCATTCCCTTCTTTCTGAAAATGTATTCCTTTATTGAATTCTTTTAACAAATATTTGTTGAGGTTCTACTCTGTAGGAGTCATAGTGCTAGATCTTGCAAGAAATGAAAAATCAAAAGATAGGACCTGTGTGCAGGTAATTGCATCAATGTAGGGAAAGCCTGATGGTACAAGCGGAGGGTGTGGGATGAACAGAAACAAAGGGGTGGATCTGATTGTTAAGAGGAAGTAGAAGCCATATATATATATATATATATATATATATATATATATATATATCAAGTGATTAAATAAAGGGAAGCAAAGGAGATTGCAAAGTAATCTAAGGTCTGGAGCTTGGGGAGCTGGGAGGAGACACCATTAACTGGGAGAGCATAAGTTAAAAAAGAGAGCTTTGGTTTGGTAGGGAAGATTCTGAGCTAATTTTAGACATATTGAATGTGAAATGCTGGTGGAACATTCAAGTATTGTTGTCATATATGTGGTTGGAAGTGAAGAGTCCAAATTTAGGAAGTACCCAGAGATGATGGTAGAGCTAGGGTAAGTGTTGGGCGACATTGCCAAGGAATATATTGTTGAGAGAGAAGGTTGAGGTAAATAGATCAAAAAAACAAGAAACCAAAAACAAACAAACAAACAAAACAACCCATATGCCCATTCTCCTTCCTCTCGGAAAACTGAAAAATGAAGGGAATGCCTGCATTTAAGAAACAGGAAAGTACATGGAAGAATCAGAAACAGAAAAACTGAGAAGGAGGAACATCAGTGTCATAGACTCAAGGGATTAATAAGTGAGGGGTGCAGACTTAAAGATTTATAAAGTCAGGCTAAGAAATATTTTGCTATTAATGACAGCAGTATCTTGATGATAAAGATTTTAATGAATTCCCTTGATGTTTTAAGAACCAAGTGATAGTTATTTAAGTAAGTATAGCATGCCTTCTTCTTCTAGAAGTCTTTAAAACTCTTCTATTATACATTATTTAAATATGATACTGTGAATGAACACAGCAAATGCAAGTTTCCCTACTAATGTCTGGTAAAACTTCAGTGCTTTTATCAAAAGCCTTGGTCTATTAAAATATTTGAAAGAATCTCATTACCTTTTACCTTTATTTTTTTTAAATGAAGTCAGTCTTAACCATGAAAAAAGCAAAGTGACCTGTGTGGGTGTGGCTTGAGAGTGGGTGGTGTGTGTGTGTGTGTGTGTGTGTGTGTGTGTGTTTGTGTGTATGAGTGTGTGTATGATTGCGTGTGTGAATATGTATTGGGAAGAGATGGGAAAGCAAAGTAAGTGTTGGTAAAATGATTAAGGAATGGAAAATTTAATTTAATATTCAGGTTAATGGAGAGTCATACATATTTTACGTGGATTGTAAATTTTCACGGAATAAAAATGCAATATAATTTTAAAAACTCAGGACATATAGGACATTTTTTCTTTGATTATTCAGAGGTTACTTCAGTCTTACAGTGCATTAAGACAATTATTATGAGCACCAGTTATATGATAATATGAGCAGATTATGGTTATTTAAGCTTTTGTGGTGTTTAGCTTTTTGACAAATGGGCATAATTAAAACATGGCTGAAAGTAAAGAATGTTAATTTAAATTCTAATTTAAGAGCTTCCCATATTAACTGTCCAGTCCTGCATTCTGATTTTCTGGTTAGCTCTTCTACTTTCATTTCTCCTAATTCTTTAAACTTCATAATTTTCTCTTTACAGAGTAATCCTTCAAAAGACAAAAAAAATTCCCATATCTCAAAAACATGGTTACTAGTTAAACTTGGTTAGCACTTGTTAAGAGTAAAAGTGTGATATTATCTGCCTGATTTTACATGAAAAAGGATTTAAGAATAAGTTCTGGGGCAGCATTATTTCAGTCACCTAGCAAACTCTTAGTCTCAGCTGGAATATGAACCCTACGAGAATACAGACGTTGTCTTATTTTGTTTGCCCTGTTCCTCCCTGGTGCCCAACCAGAACCGGGCACAGAGAGGGCACTCCACACATTTTTGTTTGAATGTGTGATTATAAATCTACCACATAAAGTGTGCGTGTTGGGCACTATGAGGAGGATATAAAAGAAAATGAAATAAAAAACAATGACACAGGCTCCAAGTGAACTCTTATTTTTTTCTTAATTTAATAAGCTTGGGATAAGTATTTATGTTATGGGCAGAAAGTTTTCTTGGCCAAGGATTTACTCTGGATTTGTGGGAATTTTGTTTGCTTCTTAGCTTTATTACATTAGAATTTACATGATTCCTTATTTGGCTTACTATTCAGTAATTTCAGACCAGTTTCTAGTAACTTAATGACTCCCATGCAGATTGTAAGCCGAGGGCAGATATTTTATGCTTTGAGTCCCTAACCTGGTGCTCAGGTATGTGACATAATATCTGCAGCTTTTATCTGGCTTAGGACTTCTGATAATTAGTTTTTTAATAGCCAAAAGGGTGGTATATGCTGAAAACAAAATTGAAACTCATTTATCAGTACAGAAGTAAAAAAGCTCAATAATATAAAAAAGAAAATCTTAAATGATGAATACCCTCTGCTCTAGTTTTGCCTATGGGCTATCCACAATTATCTATAGGACAAACAGGAAAGGGGTTCAAATAGAAACTGGCCAGTTAGCTACTTGGAAAAAGACTTCACAAGGATGATGTTACTCTTAGGTAAAAATCTGGATTATATTCCTTGCTTTTTGTCTTCTTTTTAGAGGATATTTCTTTCCCTTCTTTACCAAGCATAAATTAGAGCTGAATATAAGAAGTTCTTGTATCAAATAGTGCTGATTCATCTTACTAATTGAATACAATAAAAAAGCTATGAGCCAAATCACTCTTTAAGTCCTCTTAGCTTGAACAAAGGCCAGAGCTGATGATAGAGTTTGTAATCTCTGGAACAAGGAGGACATAGGACAATGATTCCAACAACTTGAAACAGGACGGTAGCTCATTTTCAGAAGGCAGTGATGACTAGGGCTGGGTGTACACAATTTCACTGTGTAGAAGAACCTGGTCAGGATTGCCTTTCTCCTTTACCTGATCTAGAATTATGGAGTTTTGTATTGGCAGTTGGTATGTGATTTACAGCAGTTGTTTTCTGGCGTGGGTATTGTTGAGGGATCATTAAGCATTTCCATGGAGTATAAGGAATACTGTTGTATGCATGTATTATGACACATATGAGCCTTGTTTATAAAGACTCAAAATACAACATACCTTACGTCTACAAACTCTATAATTTGTACTTCTGGCTATTACCCATCATCTCTTGGAATGTTACTGTGCTGCATAGAGTTGGGCTGGTGAACAGGCTTAAGAGGTGGATGTGGAAGTGTTTCTATGCCAAGAATTCTAATACTTGAAATATTTTTGACTATGGATTTCATATCATCTAATCCCAATTAAAACTGTAGAAAAGAGGTATGATTCTAACATTTTGAGAAGTAGTTGCTGATTGTTTGGGCAAGCAGTTGTCTTAAATAAGCTGGAGGGATGAAGACCAGTAGTAAGCCTCCAGGGAAATAATTTGTTTTCCTGTGAGAATTCTTAATGTAGCAATTTCTGGTGGCATTAGCTAGTGTAGTGTCTGCTTTAGTTACTATCACGTTGCCGGTATACAAGGGCAGGACTGCTGTCATTTTGTCTGGCTGATATTAAATCCCTTGACAACCATGGCTCTTTTTAAGCTCCAGTTTTTGTTTTGTTTTGTTTTGTTTTGTTTTTTGTTTTTGTTTTTGTTTTTTTAAGCAGGTTTCTTTCAAGGGAATCATGGGTTTCTTTCATTTCTTTCACAGTAAATCTAGTCAGTTAATTAAAAACAACAACTCTATCACATGAAATTAAAAATTCTCCATCAATTAGGTATTTACTCATTCAGATATGTCCTGGATACAGGCTCTGGAGTATTTTCTGCTTAGCATTATACAAAACACGTTCATGTACATTGGCCTTTCTGCACCCAGAAAGTTTATAAGTTCTTGAGCTAGAGACTAAAACCTAGTTGGCCTGTAGAATCCCAGCCCAGGGAATGTTTTCCACTGCACCTTTCCAATATTGCACCTCCGTTAAGCCAAATCAGCACATGCCTAATCTGTCCCCCACTTATAATCTAAACAGTTCTAAAATTTAACTTCAAAAGACTCTTATCAAAAATATGTGCAAAATTTGAACTTTTATCTTGAGGATCTTCAAGATTTTACTTTTCAGTTAAGGATCTTTTTTTTCCCATTCATGCTCTATTAATTCTCATAAATTCTAATGGGAATTAAGCACATAAATCCTTGGCACTTGGTTGAAAGCCTAGGAATCATGTGGAGACAGCACTTTTGTATATAGCCTACTTGTAATCTGCTCTATAAACGGTTTGCTTTTCTGCCATCTGGCATTGAATAGGTGAGATTCTTGCTGGGGTTTCATGATGAGTCTTATTACTGCAGAAGATCATACAGACACCAATACTTAGTGAAGAGATGGACTGAATTTTTGATTCTACTTGCAGACTAAGTTCAAAATGATGTTTTAGTAAAAAGTAAAAAAGCTCAGGATTGATGCATACCAATATAACCATCTAACTTTGTTATATTTACACATATGTTTGATATTTAACTTGCTTTCTCAATAATTTTGTTACCGCATACCCTCATGAAGGCAAAATTTCTGTCTATGTTGATTATCTTTATGTCCCTGGTACCTAGAACAGTGCCCAGCACATAATAGACACTTAGTAACTATTAGTAAAATAAATGAAAAAAAATGTTTTCATTGAAAAAAATCATCCTAAGAGTTAAATGCTTTTTCTTTTACATCTATTATTCCAATAAGTCTCCAAGTATGCATGGTATTTTGAAAAGAAATTAAAAAAAATAATCTCTTCCTTATCCTCAGGAGTTGTGCCATATATCGTGCCTGAAATCTTTTCTTGCAATATGTTCAAATACCTCTTTTTTTAAGCAAATGTTTTTGTTTATTTTGAGAGAGAGAGAGAGAGAGCGCGCGAGAGAGCAAGTAGGGGAAGGGACAGAGAGAGGGGGAGAGAGAGAACCCCAGGCAGGCTCCTTGAATCAGCGCAGAGCCCGACATGGGGCTTGAACTCACAAACCAGGAGATCATGACCTGAGCCAAAATCAAGAATTGGTCACTTAACCAACTGAGCCACACAGGAACCCTCAAATACTTCTGAAGTACAAGTATATTCTGGAAAGTCTCATGTCAACTTAAAAACTCTGCAGTATCAAAATTATTGAGAGAGCAAGTTAAATGCCCTGATATATGTGTGTAAACATGACTTTGAGAATAAAGTTGGCATCAGTCCTGAGCTCTTCTGATGTTTTACTAAAAGGTCATTCTCAGCATAGTCTTAATAAGATACAAAAATATGCACAGTAGGCCAACCTACTGACAATTTAGGATGAAGGGGTATGAATGTTGAACTCATATTTACCCTGGAGAACTGAAACTGTGTCATCACTATCAGGCGTGCATAGATTTAATGACTTTTAGAGCTGAGCAGTTACTAATATTTACCCAGTTTTTATGATTTATAAAGTAATTTTATTAAAAAAATTTTTTTTAATGTTTATTTATTTTTGAGAGAGACAGAGACAGAATGTTAGTGCGTTGGGGCAGAGAGAAAGGGAGACACAGAATTCAAAGCAGGCTCCAGGCTCTGAGCTGTCAGCACAGAGCCTGACATGGGGCTCGAACTCATGAGCTGTGAGATCATGACCTTAGCCTAAGTCGGACACCCAACCGATTGAGCCACCCAGGAGCCCCTAAATTAATTTTAAATACACGATTAGAGCAGATTCTAATTTCATTCTGTGAAGTATGTATCCTTCTCTTAAGGTAATAAAAAAACAAGTTTAGAGATATGAGTAACTAATAGTTATATGGTGCTTATAATGTTACAGGTATTGTTCTTCGCATTTATTAACTTATTTGATTTCTATAAAACATCGTAAGGTAGGTATTAGGATTCATTTTACTGATGAAAGAAACTTGAGGCACAGAGAGATCTAATAACTTGTCTGAGGTCAATGGAAAAGTTGGGATTTGTTCTTGAGTGACTTACCTCAGGAAGTGGTAAAATCAGAAACTTGATTTCAATTTTTTTTTTTTTTTGCCAGTAGGTCTTAGGCACTCTCAGTATACCACAGTGCCTTTAGAGTCTAAACCAGTCTCTTCATAGGTATCTAATGTGAGCCACATATGTAATTTAAAATTTTCCAGTAGCCAAAATATAAAAATAAAAAGAAACAAGTAAAACTAATTTTAACAATACATTTAATTTAAACCAGTGTATCTAAAATAATATCCAAAACGTAAGTCAACACATAATCAATACAAAAATATTAAGGAGATATATATATTTTTTCTCACTAAGTCTTCCAAATCCAGTGTGTATTTTGGTATCTCAATTCAGACTAGCCACACTTTCAGGGCTCAAACCAGGTCTGAGCCATTAGGCCTAAATCCTTTGTATAGAGATAAGAATAATAAGTCTGGAGAAGTGAATCCTCATGCTTGAAGTTAATCAGGTGCTTAAACGCCAAGTTGGTGAGCAGACTTGAAGAGAAAAATCAATTGCCAAGACTTGAAGCTGGGATAAAGACTCTGCTGCTTTGTGTGTAAAGTGTGACTCTGAGGCACCCCTCCTGCATGGTCGTCTCAGCAGCTGGTCTCCAAACTGAAATAACAGAATCCATTGTACTGCGTCTCATCTCCCACACCTTGACGGCCAGGCCAGCTGGTTTCATTCTCCAGGGAAGCACATGTTAAACACTATTTGTTTATTTACTGTTGCAAAGGGGGCATAAAACAGAAAAAGCCAAAAAGTTTGAATCTGCAAAGACATAGGAGCCTGCAAACTCCCTCTTTTTATGTACAGATGAAATACAGATGGGCTCAAAAGCATATCATCATAATGTGCTTCAGTCTGGGAAGAAGGCTGGGATCCTAAGGACTTCAGAAAGTATTGTTTTAGGGACATTCCCCTACTTTTCTTTTTTAAAATTTTTAACAATTTTTTAATGTTTATTTATTTTTGAGAGAGAGAGAGAGAGAGAGAAAGAGACAGAGAGAGCACAAGTGGGGCAGGGCAGAGAAAGAGGGAGACACAGAATCCAAAGCAGGCTCTAGGCTCTGAGCTCTGAGACGTCAGCAGAGAGCCCCATGCAGGGCTTGAACTCATAAACTGTGAGATCATGACCTGATCTGAAGTCAGACACTTAATGGACTCAGCCACCCAGGCACCCCAAGGCGTTCCCCTGCTTTATCACAGATGCTGTGGGCTCTTTTCGGCTTACTACATTCTCCTGTTGACTGCTAGGAAACCCAGAATAATTTCTATGTTTTTATCCTAAATGCATTCAAATTCTTCAGGTTACCAGAGCCAGAATTGATCTAAAGATAAGTAGGAGCCTAAACTAGGAGTTTCTTTAATACTATATTAATAATTACATTAACAGATTCCATAGGATTTGAACTTTAGAGTTGAGGATCTTAAAAATGTCACCTAACTGGCTTTCAAACTTATTTTTCTTAAGGTAATGTTACAAGTGTTTTTCAGAAGAGATCATACTTGAAATTCATACATGGAACAGACAGTGATGGAGCTACTGTGGGAAAAGTGGGTCTGGGGACTGGAGCCATACTCTGTTGGTCTTTTATTGTTTGATTCGGCAGCTGTGAAGGCCACCCTGCGGAGTGTAGGGGCCTAATTAATACAGCTGAAAAATACTGATTTATTTCATATCCCCACTCCCATTTTTTTTTTCTCCCTGACAGGCTGATGAAGCCAGAGACTTGCAATTCGAAAATGTTTGAATTTATGAAAAATAAGTCCAGGCGTGAGTACTAGAGTGATAGAACAGTCAGTAGAAAGAACTGTGATAAGAAAGAACCAAGGTAGGCCAAAATTATTGCCTGGTTATGCGAACAGAACAAATTCAGGCTTGGCTGGCAAGTGGATTGTTGGACACACACACACACACACACACACACAGGAGAAATCAGACAAGGCATTCAGTTTTGAGAGGAGGAGGAGTTTAATTTTACCAAATGAACATGAGGTGACAGCCATTCACATGACATCATTTATAAGTGCTAGTTGGTCTTGAATTGGAACATGAGAAGTCACATGGCGGTTGTCTGCTCATAGTGGAAACCGTGGGGCCAAAACAGGCAGAAGTAGTGTGGAGACAGAGGAATTCTCTAAGAAAGAGTATGAAGAGAAGGCCAACATCTGAAACTTGAAGAATGAATGAACATTAAGATATCAGAAGAGCAAGAGAAACCAGTTAAGAAGATGGTAAAGGAATAGCAGAGAGGTAGGAGGAAAATGATCCAGCCATTCTCAGCCCTTCCCTATGTCTCCCTTGACAAAACAATTAACATCTCTTCCTAAAACCAATGCAATAGGCTCCCAATTGGACCAAGCTTGTATCTTTTATTTCTTGCTTTTATTAAAAATAGAAATATAAGTGAAAATTCATTTTACCCATACAATTCTTCATTGTACTAAAAGGTCTTTAAAATGGATTCCCTTAAATAGAATATTTTTTTTCCTTTCTTCCTCCCTTTCTTCCTTCCTGCCTTCTTTTATTTTTTAAGCCCTGTCATTTGAGTACACTGAGGTGTAGGTTCTCTTGTCAAGCTCAAGGTGGGAGGGGAACCTCTTCTTTGGGATAGGATGCTGCCATTCACTTAAACCACTACACTGACAATTTTATGCCAATATTATATAGAAAAATAAAGCATACAAATTGGAAACAGCCATCATAGTATAAAATCATGCAGTGCTCTTCTCTTGCTTTGATTTCATATTTTTATGGTGATGCTACTAATTGGAATTTAATTTGATTCTACTTGGTTTTTGTCAGGCTACCAAAGTAGATTATATTTTTTCCTATAAAATACTTCATTTTGTCATTTAAACCATTTGGATTTTTGTTTGTTTGTTTGTTTGTTTGTTTGTGGACAGAGTCCTTAAGTCAACCTAGAAATGTGTATTGAATGTGTATTGTGTTATATGCTTTATCTTGGTTGTTCAAGAATAATACAAAATAAAAAGACAAATTTTCTGCTTTAAGACTGTTGCTGTTAGGTTGACATGATTAATTTAATGGACTGTAAGGCAAAAAATTAGACATTCTTTTAAGCAGATCCAAACCTCAGTCATACAGTTTAACTGTCTATGTATTTGGGAGCATTGACCACCCTTGTCCTCTTCCCCAGGAAATTTTATCCATCGTCCTCTTCCTAGTCCCAATCTCAATAGTCTAATCCCAATTTGGACTCCCATTTTGAGGTTCTTCTTTTTAGTTTAAGGGGCAGACAGCAAGTCATATTAACATTCAACAGAGGAAGTCTTCAAGACCTAGAAGAGGCACCATTAACAGTGGAATTGCAGATATCACAAAAATACTGAAGAGAGTATAGCCCGTAGGCATTTTGGTTTTGGGTGTTTCTTGCTGTCTTTCCTTAAGTAATGTCATCTGTCAAGGGCCTACTTCTGTCTATTCAAGGCTGGTGCCACTTCTGGGTACCCTGCTTGCCAAGGCTTACTTTACCTTGCACATCCTTCATCAAAGAGGAATTCTTGTTTGAAATGCCTGTAAGTGGAATAGGTGTGTTCAGTAGACCATTTCTACTCATTTGTTTTTGTGTGTTTTTTTTTAAATTTTTTTTAACGTTTATTTATTTTTGAGGCAGAGCATGAATGGGGGAGGGTCGGAGAGAGAGGGAGACACAGAATCTGAAACAGGCTCCAGGCTCTGAGCTGGCAGCACGGAGCCCAACGTGGGGATCAAACTCACGGACCATGAGATCATGACCTGAGCCAAAGTTGGACACTTAACCGACTGAGCCACCCAGGCACCCCCCTACTCATTTGTGTTTTCCTTTACAGATTGAGAAAATGAGGCTCAGGTGAATTTGTAAGTGATTTGCCCAGGGCCCTATAACCTGTTTGCTGTGTAGCCAGAACTAGGATCCTTACCTCTGACTCTTTGTTGAGTGTTCTTTTCACTGTATCACACAGCCTTTCTGAGCTGTGTTTTCATAAACTTCTTCATATACTTCTGTCATGTAGCAACAGCACTGAGGAAAGAAACACTTCACTGTGTGGTTTGGTGCTTATTATTGTAACAACAATTAAATTAATAAGATTTCTCGATAACTATCATTATTACTGATCACTAATAATAATAAGTGTAGGGGTCATTGGACAAGTAATGCTTACTTTCAATTATGAAAACCATAAGAATAATTTTGAAAATGAATACTCAAGAACATATGATGATTTTTACTTTCACTTCATATGCTCCCATTTATCGATTACTTACCATGAAGGTGTACAGTGACTCTGAGCCTTTTCTCTAAAAGAGATTTGTCATCTTCTTTCCCTGGATAGAAACCTTCCTTTCTACACCTAGATTTCAAAGCCTTTAATAATCCTAGACCTCTAGCATTTCTAGTAGGTTACTGCATAGTAACCTTAATTACCCTCCAGTTTGGAAAACATGGCTTCTTTAGAGGTTCAGGACAACAGATACTTTATAAATATGTTTGTGTACACATTTATGTCTGCCAAATTATAATATGAAAATTAATATTTAAAATTTAATTTCTAAGTTGGAACCATAGGTTCAAAGGACATGAATGTCTATTTGGCACTTGTTAAGAATGACTTATTTTGCTTATTACAGTCTGGTGTTACCAATAACGGCAAGATGTTGGAAACCACTGATAGGTCCAGCATTATTAAAGGAATAGGTGAAAAAAAATCTTTTTTGATGTTTATTTATGTTTGAGAGAGGGGGGGGGGGGACAGAGTGTGAGCGGGGGAGGGGCAGAGAGAGAGGGTGACACAGAATCCGAAGCAGGCTCCAGGCTCTGTGCTGACAGCACAGGGCCCGACACGGGGCTCAAACTCATGGATCACAAGATCATGACCTGAGTCAAAGTCGGATGCTCAACTGATTGAGCCACCCAAGCGCCCCTAAAGGAATAGATTTTGATTTTGAATAAGTGATGACAAGTACATGGGATGGAATATTATTTGGTTGTTAAAATATACATGAAATACTTAAAGGTTAAACAAAAAAACTGGAAAAATGGTATGTATGATTTATTCTAGTTCTCTTAAATGTATGCCTGTGGAAGGTGACCTGCAAAAAAAGTGACAGTAGTTTTCTACTTTGAGGGCAGGTGAAGTATGGGTCATTTTGTTATCATGCTATATCATTATTTAATGCTATTCATAATTTCTTTAGTCAAAAAAGTGGTACATTACATTGTGTAATAACCCAATAATTTGGTTTATAAGTTGCAGAAAAAATTTTTTACTTTGAAGTCACTTGTCATTCATTTTATCAAACTGAATAACTACTTTCCAAGTAACTTGACCTTCCTAGGTCAAGCTTTTGTGTCTTCATCTGTAAAATGCAAGAGCACAGAGCTCTCATACAATTTGAGAATTAGCTCACCAAGTGGTTGTTTTTTCTATTTCTGGTCACCTTGCTTATTCATACACAGGGCTCAGCTGTGATTTACTTCTGATTCATTTCTAAAACCAAAAGTTCAATGATGAAGTCTTCTCTTCACTGGGGCTATTTGAAGGAGCAAGTCATGGGCCAACTATGAATACCAAATGTGCTTTGAAAAATGGCAGCAAAAATAAAATTAGGTCCACATTTTCCTAAGAGAACTATTTTACAGAGGCCCAAATATTTGGATTAACAAGTGGATATTAAAAAAGATGATTTTTGTTGCTTCTTTGTACTTTAGTCACACTTGGTACTGAATTGATTTACTCTTCAGAAGTGGAAAGTCATAGGACCTGAGTGAAAGATCCAGCAGAACAGCAGGGTGGAATTATGGAGTGGCTTTGTGACAGTCCACTTGCCATGACTAAGGATCAGAAGTGGGACGCTATTTGGAGCTCTTTATTTGAGAGTTTTCTTTGGAAACGTAGAAGGACTTGGGGCTCCAGGTATCTTTTCTCCTCTTCTTAAATTTTTTTCTGATTAAGCTTTTTCACCTGAATGAAATGCAGGCTTTGACATCACATGTCATCTAACATCACCTGTCACCTGATATCATCTATAGCGTCATCTAAGTACTACAGTGTTTGACAACTGTCTTGTGCTTGCTTCACATTGGATGTTTTTCAATGGATGACATTTAGAGTAAATATGAATTGCCAACTGCTTTCTGAAAGATAGAGTTCGAGGCAGGTGGCTCAGTCGGTTAAGCATCTGACTTTGGCTCAGGTAGTTATCTCATGGTTTGAGTTCCATCCCTGTGATGGGCTCTGTGCTGACAGTGTGAAGCCTGCTTCAGATCCTCTGTCTCCCTCTCTCTCTGCCTCTCTCTCTCTCAAAAATGAATAAACATTAAAAAAAAAAAAAGGAAAACTCCATACTGATAGTGTTATTAAAAAGCAATGATAGGGGTGCCTGGGTGGCTCAGCAGGTTAAGCGTCCGACTTCAGTTCAGGTCATGATCTCATTGTCCGGGAGTTTGAGCCCCACATCAGGCTCTGTGCTGACAGCTCAGAGCCTGGAGACTGCTTTGGATTCTGTGTCTCCCTCTCTCTCTGCCCCTCCCCTGTTCATGCTCTGTCTCAAAAATAAATAAAAACGTTAAAAAAAAGCAATAATATTATCTTCAATATTATATCTCTGTCAGCATATAGACCTGTTTATTCAATGCTACTATATTGATGTGTTCTTCTGGAGTTTTTAGGAACTGAATTCAATCCACAAATACAGAAACAAGTATCCACTGAAACATCTAACAGCATGGACAGGGTGTGTGAGTACTTGCACTAATTAAAAGACACAATCTTGATTTTAAGATTAAGATATAGGTGATGGAGGATAGGTGGATGGAAGGGAAAGGGTAGTAGGGGTAGTGGTATAAAAGGGATAATAAGTATCTAAATAACTATAAAACAAGGTTGCATGAAATACATTACTACAGGTATAAACAATACACTGTGGATTCTGGAGGATAGATATCATTAACTTCTTTGGGGAATGGCTTTCTTGGGGAAAGGCTTCTTTATAAAGCAAATGAAAGATGAACACGGAGGTATGGCAAGGCATTTGATTTCAGGCAGTCTGGTGTTACTGGAGTATAGCATGAGTAAGAGAATGAGAAGGAGATGAAGGAGAGGATCATCCTGTGTTTCAGAATGGTAGATCATTTCTAAATAACAAAGCATTAAATATGCATGCACAATGCAAGCTTTTATAAATAGTGTATATAATCATTCAAATCAGCTAACTAGAATACATGTTAATACTTATTAAAATCATATTCTATAATTATTAGATGTCCAAGAAAATGATAAAATCTTGCATTGAATTTCAGACCTAGCCCATATAAATCTGAAAGGTTGGTATAGCTGTACTGAGTACAGTAAGGGCACATATAGGGTTAGTGAAGGGATGCTAAGATCCACTGTGTATTCTGGGCTGGGGTGTCCCTTTGCTACATTAACTCTGTATCACATATTCATTCTATAAAAGATTGAGTGAGCAGTAATTTCTATATGCCAGGCATTGTGCTAAAATCCAGGAATATAATAGTAATTCAGTCTCTGACCTCAAGAGCTTAGAATACCGAGATGGGGCTGAAGTTGGTTGAGATAAAAATAAGCAAACAGAGATTCAAATACAGACTGCCTTATTGATAAGGGATGTAAAGAATGCTGTGTGAGCACACAGTAGAATATGTATTTCAGACAGGAAGGGTTAGGGAAGAGGTCCTAAAGAAGTGCTGTTCAAACCTAGGAAGGTAGGAATGAGGCAGGTGAACTTGGGAAAACTACACCAGGCAGAGGAAGTAACATGTAGATCTATAAAGTAGAGGAAGTATGGAAAATGAGAAAGAGAGAGAGAGAGAGGGAACACACATGATGCTTTCTAGGAAGTGAAAAACAATACAGCTGAAAGCTACAGTGTAAGGTAGGTGACGGAGAAATTGGGGTTCTAGTTGTGTTTATAAGAGATCGCAGAGGGTTACAGTGGGAGGTCAAAAGACCAGCTGGGCTGCCTGTGTGATGGTGGTCTGAACTTGGGTAGGAGCCATGAGGATGGAGAGAAGTGAGTGAATCCCAGGCACAACTTGGAGATGATTCCATAAGACCTAGACATGGCTTGGAGGTGGAGTGTGAGGGAGAGGGAGGTGCTCAGCATCCTCTCAACTGTCCGTCTTGGCCACTGGGATGATGGTGGCTGTTAGCGGAGTCCCATCAGTAGTGCCAGAAAAGACTGAGCACACGAAACTGCAAGGTTGCTTGTTTCTGGATACTGCCAGGCCGACATCAATTAGCGTGTGGGCTTTTTGCTGTGAGTGGGAGTGGCAGGGCTACGGTTGTTTTTCTTCTTCCTTCTTGAGACAATCTCTAATCATACTTGTTCAGTACAGAAAATGAGCTGCCCCCGCTTCACTCAATTGACATCCAAAACTGTACCAAATGACTAGACTATGGTTTTTAGTGGAGTTCAAAGGGAAAATCAGCTCCTCATGCTGCTGACTTAAAATGGGTAATTACAATATTTTTAACACATTCCACTTTATTAGTTTTGAAATTAGTAAAACTCTTTATGGAGCTACAGAATTCTACCACTAGGAAACCTTTTTAGAGTTTGCACAAATAATGTTACAGATGAAGAAACTGTCTAGGTTAAATCATGGGCTCAAGGTCAATTGCCTGGTAGTTAACTTTTTTTGTCTCTAAATTGCAGTGATGATGTCTTGAAAAATGTTGATTAAATGAGTGGAAGCAGGCATATGTCATTATAGGACCCACAGAATTGTTTTATGTTGCTATCGAAATGCTCTGGTAATTTTTTGTGGAAAAATGAAAAGGGCTGGTCTGACAAATCATCTGAAATAGACTATGGTATAGTTTCTGTTCTTGGTGATCATGCCTGCTTTTACATTCTTTTGTTAAGTGATTTATGCACATTTATCCAGGGCATAATTATCTTGATTAATATTGAGAAATATGGTATTTATAATCCCAGTGTTTAACAAAGTGCTGCATGATTAGTCCTTTAAAAATAATGAACCCTCTTGTATATAAAATTTCATAATTTCATTTCAAATTATCAAGTGCCAACTAATATTTTCAAAATTTTGATCACCCATATATAATAGATTCAGTGGAAATATGTGAGAGGGGTATCATAGCTGCGATATTATAAATCAATGAGAAATTAAACCACATTTTAGTATTTTGCAGCAATCACATTTTTGTGGTCTTCTGTCTTTTGCATTTAGATGCTAGATGTCTATTATTTATTTTGCATTTATATGCTAGATGTCTTCTGTGATTTTCTGGTCTTCTGTCTTTTGCATTTAGATGCTAGATGTCTATTATTTAATCACATAAATTATTTAGAAAAATTAAATTATTAAAAATTAGAAAAATTTTAAATATGCCATTTTATACACATACTTATTGATTTGGCCCTGTTCTCACCTAAGAATAAAAATCCTGTCTAGAATTAGTAAGTCTCAGTCAGGGCTTCAGCTCTATTCCCTACCATAGGAAACATTGAACACATTCTATGTTGCTTTTATCTTTATGACTTCTAAGGAGATGAGATTTATCAGAGTTCTTTTCCTGATGGAATATAGACCAGATCTATTTTCCTGAACAAGCAAAACCAAAAGTCCTTGAATCTTCTTAAATGACCAAGCAGTTACTGCTAAGCTTTTGTGTCAATTAGTAAAGACCCATGGTCAACACGTTAGGAATTACTAAAACAGAATCAATTTTTTTTTCTTTCTTTCTCTTCAAAATTTGGGGAAGCTTTAGGGAAGCCAAATTTTCTTCACGGGTGTCTTTGAGTTTCATCAGTTTGTAAGCCTATAATGGTCGAAGTCAATTATGATAAAGACAACACTCAGCGAAAAGGTCAAAATCCCCGTTTAATAGGGGATTTGCTTATGTAACTTTCTAAAGAGAACTCTTTTAACATATAAATACAAAATTGATGCTTACTGAGTAGTTAATTCCTTCCATGTCTAGAAAATATCTCCAAATACCAATAATAATAACCTCAAGCATGTCAAGTCTTTTGCATTTATTACTTCACGTATTCCTCATCTATCTATGAGGTAGAAAGTGTTATTATCGCCATTTAACAAAGAGGGAGACAGAAATTTAAAAGTGACTTGCTCAACATCAAATTTTAAGTAATGGAGCCTGGTTATCTATGTCTGTTGGACTTCAGAGCTTAGGCTCTTCATGCATATTGTGATACCACCAAAAAGAATATTTGAGTCTTTGCAAGGGAGATGGTTTGTATTCAGAGTTCTCCCTTTATTATGTGCTTCAGGCTATATAGCTACATCATCTTTCCTACATCCAAATTTGGAAATGGCATTTGACAAGCTTCTGCAGAGCTTAGAAAACCTAAGAGGGTAAAAGTGCATGTGATGTTTAGCTTTTGAGATTTCCTGGGCCTACCTGGTTCCTTCAGTTGGTACATTTGGTATCGCATCAGTTTTTCAAGAAGCTGCCCTCACATTCTTATTGCTGAGACAAAATATAGATACAGATCACTTTTTTCAAACTTCAACTGTACTCCTGCATTCTTTTTTTTTTTTTTTTTTTCAACGTTTTTATTTATTTTTGGGACAGAGAGAGACAGAGCATGAACGGGGGAGGGGCAGAGACAGAGGGAGACACAGAATCGGAAACAGGCTCCAGGCTCTGAGCCATCAGCCCAGAGCCTGACGCGGGGCTCGAACTCCCGGACCGCGAGATCGTGACCTGGCTGAAGTCGGACGCTTAACCGACTGCGCCACCCAGGCGCCCCTGTACTCCTACATTCTTGATTGTCATCATACTCTCTAATTGAGCTTATTGAGTAAAGACAAAAATAAATAATATGCTGGATGGGTGAAGAGGGAAGGGCAGATGTGGATCACAGGACAAAGGTCTGTTAAATGAAATACCTTGAATCAATTCTTTACCTGACATTTCTCTCTCCAGAAAATTCACTCTTAAATATGCACTGAGGAGACCTCTGCTTACAGGAAGATGTAGTAGACATCCTTTTTTCCTATTTCTTACACTAAGTACAGCTAAAAACCCTGGACATTATGTGTAACAGACAAACATAAGAAGATTCTGAAAGGTAGAAAGAAGGCAGACCTCAGGACCAGAGCCAGACCTAGTGGTGAATTCTCTGGATTTTCTTTTTCCTCATAGTTTACTAGGTACTCTGAAGCTGGCAACCCAGAAATGTCAATGGGCTCAGACATGGCCATGAGACAGCGGAGACCACAGAGGAAGTTTGGACTTTTCACTCCCACCCAGTAGCCACATGGCACCCCACATTCCGGGTCAGGGGAGGGCACAAGAGGAGCAGTAATGAGGTGTCCCTGGACTTCTACCTCTATGTGGCAGTACTGAGGCAACAACGTCCCCTGCTCTGAGGCAGCATGGTCAGAGAAGACCTGCTAAAATACAACCTTCAAAGATGACCCAGTCTTTTTAATACCATACCTAAATTGTCCAGGTATTAATGGAAAATCGCTCATCATTCCAAGGAAGATCTCAGTTTGAAGGGAAAAGACAATCAACAAATGCCAATACTGAAATGACACATATGTTAGCATTACTTGATAAGGATTTTGAAGCAGCCATCGTAAAAGTCCAAAGAACAATTACAAACATGCTTGAAACAAATGAAAAAAATAGCAAGTCTCAGCAAAGAATTACAAGCTACAAAGAAAACTAAATGGAAAACTTAGAACTAAAAAAATACATGAGCACAATCTGTGAACTTGAGGATAGAACGCTAGAAATTACCCAGTCTAAACAGAGAAAAAAGACTGAAAAGAAAAAAAGCTATAGGGCAAGTGAGACTGCAGCAGAAGATCTAACTACTGGGTGACTGGAGTCGCTGGAGTCAAGGAGATAAAGTACATGGGGCTGAAATACTGTTTGTAAAAATAATGGCTGAAAATTATCTACATTTGGGAAATGACATAAACCCATAGGTTCAAGAAGCTGAGCCAACCCCAAACAGGACAAACCCAAACGTATTCATGCTAAGACACATCGTCAACCTTCTGAAATCTATGAACAGAGAAAAAAAACTCTTGAAAGCAGCCAGAAAGAAGAGATGCAAGAAATGCACTGATGTTTGGCATTAGAGAAATGGGTGGGCTACCAGCACTTCTTGTTGATTTCAACTTAGTCTTCTGCCTTGGTAACTGAACTTATCTGAACTAACATGCACAGAGCATTTACTAGACATCTATAAATCATGCTGGCACTTGGGGGACATATATTAATCCCATTCTTCTTATAACTGCTCCACAGCAGTTATTATCCATCAGAGCAAATCAAGAAATTGCAGAATTTGAAAGAACCTCAAAAAACAACAAACAAACAAAAAAACCCATCAAGCACATATTTTTAATTTGTAAGTTCTGGATGGGCTTCAGCTCTGTGAACTACTTGAAATTAATCTAAAAATGCCAGCATGTATGTGCATTTTTCCAAGCAAAGGACCAGTTTTTATCAGATCCTCGATGGAGTTGGTGGCCCAAAAAAGTTAAGAGCCATTATAAGTTTCCGTTCTTTTCAGGCTAACCCATATAACCCAACCTAGGTAGAAAAGCAGCTAAAAATAGAGAAGGTACTCTTCAGTATATCCATCAAAATTCCTGAATGCTACCTCATAATTCTCTATTTTTTAAGGGAACACTAAGAAAATGGTTTCCTAATTCCTTCTAGGCACTTCTGGAAATACATGTTCATTAAAGAATATTTGCCTGCAGTCTTATTTTGATCGTTTTAAAAATAGTACCTGGAGGTGATTAAATGGCTAATGCACTGTAATTTCAAATGTACTTTAAGTTTGATTTCTCCCAATGCCAATGGAAAAGTTCAGACAAAGCAGCAGCAGCAGCATCTCTACACCGGTACCAATGTGCTGGTTTATGACATAGGGCAAACTGTTTTACAATTTATGTTGAAGTTCTATTAATTACACAATGTGTAACTGCCAATTTACCAAAACAAAAAACGTTAGTGCATTCCTTTGTGAAAAAATAAAACAGCTACGACAAACACAGATCCATTCAGTTTCTGTCTTTATAGAATGGCTTTCCCTCACTCCTTGTATCTTCTACCCAATCCCTCATGCAAGTTAGGTGAGTTCATCTGCAGGAACACACTATAAAGAGGGTTTTAGGTTGCTACAGCCTGTTTTCAATCAAAATTCAGGCTCCCAATGTCACCTGGAGAACTAGAAATTGGATAATACATTATTTTAGTAAAAACTTGATTACCTGCTTTCAGGACCCTAAAGTAGTTTGATTCACTCAGATTATTCCGAATTGGCTCTATCTACAGAATCAAAAGAATCACCAAGGGCCTTTGTTAAACAGAGAACTCCAGGTTCCAGCCTCAAATTACAATGCAACTAGGAGGATTTGGGAATCTGAAAGTTTTATCAAGTCCTTCAGGTGATTCTTGAGCTCAAGCAGGTTAGAGTAGTCTTCTTAAACTTGAATATGCATACAAATTATTCTAGGCTCTTGAAACAAATGCACATTCTGATCCAATTGGTCTGAATGGGGCCTGAGACTCAGCATTTCTACCAAGTCCCTAGGTGATATTGTTACTTTGAGGACACTTTGAGTAGTATGATCAGAGAGGGTATGCTTCATCTGGTTAGTGTATAAACCAATATAGGCCATTACATTTTCCTTTTGTATCTGTGGAGTCTCTAACAGGCACTTCTACCTTGATACTGCCCATTTCTCACTTATGATTGATAGTATTCTCTACAAGCTAGTGTGATCACTTAAAGGAAGTCACGTAGCTGACATAAAAGTCCACAGAAAGTAAAGACAGCCTGAAATAAACAGAAATGAATATCACACATTAACTTACAACATAATGGGTTTGTATTTAATATAGTACTTCTCACTATAGAGATGTTATTCAGTTAATATAAAGGTTTTTAACATTAAATCTCTTCTCCATTTAAATGTCCATATAAAGTATTTTTTTACATTAAATATTTTCTCCATTTTAACATTAGATACACTGAGTACATTTTTCTTACCTCTTCCCCCCAACCAAAGAAATAAAAATTTTAATTTCTGGATGTATTTGATACCTAACTACAATACTAACTTGGGAGATAACAAAACAAAAATCTAATAAAAATATGGAGAAAAGTCTCCTCAGTGATGCAGGAGGCAGTGGCAATTTCTTAGGATTCTGGGTAAGGGTTTCCTTCTTACTATCTCATGCACTTTGAGAATTCCAAAACTTTGAAATAATATGTAAATTTCGGTCATCTGACTTCTTTGAGCCTCTTTCTAACTAACATATAGGACTTTTAGACTGCTTTTTTTCAGTGCATTATTTGTTGTGAAGGAAACTTTTTTTTCCCATTTAACATATATCAGTTTGCTTCCATTTACAGGGAGACAATTAAAAATGTGAAAATACCCTATTTCTTGGGAACTTTCAGACACTAAAGATCAGTTTTTAACCTCAATAATTCACAATGGTTTTCTGGGCAAGGTCTGATTCAGAAGGCCCGTCAAAATCACATTTGTCCATTTCTCTTTCGTGCATATACCCCCAAACAAGCACAAATGCCTGTAATGCTGAGAGCCACACCTAACAAGAGAGCGACTGCATCTCCAGCTTCTACTGCTTCAACAACAGGCAGCACCAAAAGCAGTGAAATGAGGACCAAGAACAACTGTGCTGAAACTGAAGCCATGATGTTGGGATTTTCAGGTATCTCGATCTTGAGGGCAGAAAGTTTCTAGAAATCAAACATGGAAACAAAAAGGAATCATTAAAATTTTCCACCTTTTCAAATGACAGCATGAATACATAAATAACAATCCATATAACCTTTTAAATTTAAATTTCAGACCCATTTCCCCATTTTAAAGGTAGAAAAAAACCCGGTAAGTTTATAAAACAGTTTAAAGAAGGTCATTTGAGGCTAATCCCCCCTTTCAATGCTAATTCCTTGACTCCAGCAATGTTTCCACATGCTATCATGCCAACCTCGTGTAAATCAACTAAGCAACTTGAACAGAACATAATTAAGAACAAACAGAAAACACACCAGACACTCGGAAACTTAAATATCCTAGTATTTTGAGTAAATGTTGAGTAAAAATTACATTTTCTTAGGATTTCTCCCACCCAGGAAATGCAGACAAATCTGGCAAAAGTCACGCAATATGTAAGTCTGTGAAGTTGTGGGGATTAGTAACACTTACCAAAGAAAGTATTTATGTATAATTCTATCTGATTCGAAATACTCCCTTCCTGGAGTTCCGGATGCTGAGGCTAAGAGGTTCCACGTGACAGAGCCTAGTATCAGAAAAGGGTAGGATTTAAGAATTAATCATCACCATCATTATCATCATCATTATCATCATCATCATCATTTTTTAAAGATACAGCCACAGTGCAGAAGGAGGAAGTCGTTCGGAAGAGAGAGGAATGGATAATAACTAGAGGAAACAGTTTGTTCAGGCAGGGGAACTAGACTTAAACTTGGGTCAGTTCGCCGGCACAGGAAAAGCTAAAAATAAACCGAACCCAGAGCAAGTTTGTGCCAGGATTTGATATTAAGATTTTAAAAAGAACCCCTGCTTTGTCCCGGAGAGGTGCAAATATCCTTGTTTTACAAATACACTGAGGCAACCCTAAGTATCCTTTGGAGACGAGCTCCTACGTTACCTTCCGGGAAGCAGCCATTACAGGAATGGCGAGGAGGGCGGGGTCTCCAAACTACACTTCCCACAATCCCCGCTGCCGACGTCTCCCAGGATGCGCCGGCGCGCTCCTCGGTAACTGGCTGAGGGAGTGACGAGCACGCGCTACCGGAGACCAGGAGGAGCTCCCCTGCGGGTGTTCCTCACAGGGCGCAGAGTTTTACTGGTAAAGTGGTTTAGTGGGTTTGTACAAATGCTCTCTCAAAAATGTGATAAAGAAATGACAGTAGGTGGTTTTTACCCTATCTAAGGTTTCGAGACACACACATGGTTATGTCTTTTCTTAGACTGAAATGGAGACACAACAGCGGGAAAATAGCACCCGAGCCGAGTCATCTGTTTCGGGCGCTTTTAAACTAGCGGCTTCCAACATTTTGAAGCAGGGAATCCCCTGTCACCATCTTCCAAATGTACCTTATGACGTTTTGTTAATTCTTTTTAATCAAGAGGGGAAAACACGTTTAATTAGACATTTTGGGAAATGTTAAAACCGTTTGCAGGGAAAAAAAAAAGTTTAGGAAAATAAAAAGGGTTTATAGGAAGATACCTATTGTTTATGAAGGTTCTAGGATTGAGTTTCCCCATTAGTTCAAGAATGTTAATAATTCTTTTCAATTATGTTTTTATGATACCCACCCTAGCTGCCCCCAAACATTTATGAAAATATACGAAATTATTACTTCTAAACCGTAAGTGAATTGTTTCCATATGTAAGTCAATCCTTTCTGAAAGATACTCTTTGAGTGCTAGTACCTGTGAAGTCCTTAAATGAAACTTTCTAGTCATCCAGTTTTCTGAACTCTGATTTGCTGATTCGGCTATTTATTTGGCACCGTCACATAGTAAGTTATTAATGATGTGTGTTAGGGATGAAGTCACTCCGCTTTCTGAAAGTCAGTCTCTCCGGTGTAGCAGGTACATTCAGCTCGGTGCCCGTAATTAGCACGTGATCTTGTATTGCATCTTATGCTCTTTCATAAATGTTACCAATCTCTCTAAACTTACAGCAAAACTTTATATTCCTGTCTCCTAACACAAACCCAGCAGTGAAGTGGGCTAATCATAATTATTTGAATAGATACATGTGCCAACAAGGTTTCATGAGACCAAGAAGTGCCAAATAAACCAAACCAAGTCCCCTTGAGTAGTAGAAGTTTGAGGATAACTACACAGTAATATTGGTAGCATTGCTTCTCTAAACTTGATTGTTTTAGTACAGTTTTGTCTTTGCCTCATTTGCTTTGAACTTTTAGTATTGTACCTTTCGAACCAAGTATATTTGAAATATATTACAAGGTATTCTCTTGCTTTCTAGTGTGAACATTTTGGGGATATTTTTCCTTTTATGTCTGTTAAAGTTACCTAAAGTCAGCAGACTATTTTAAAGTTAGTGTTATTGCAGGCTTGTTTCTAGATGTGTCAACATTGAAGATAATGGTTTGGTTTTAAGTTTCAAGAGTCTGTGGATGGTAAAATGCTTTTTCTTTAAAATATTAAGAGGTCACTTAATGACCTGAATCATCTGAAAAAGAGTGGCAGAAGTTTGTGCAGCAGTGTTTTGGGCCTAAGTAGTTTTAATTAATTAATTACTTAAAAAAAATTTTTTTTAATGTTTATTTTTGAGAGAGACAGAGACAGAATGCAAGTGGGTTAGGGGCAGAGAGAGAGACACACACACAGAATCTGAAGCAGGCTCCGGACTCTGAGCTGTCAGCACAGAACCCGACGTGGGGCTGGAACCCACGAGCTGTGAGATCATGACCTGAGCCAAAGGTGGATGCTCAACTGACTCAGCCACACTGGCACCCCTAATTAATTAATTTTTAAATAAATGTTTTTATTTATTTTTGACAGTGAGAGCATGAGTGGGGGAGGGGCAGAGAGAGAGAGAGACAGAGAGAGAGAGAGAGAGAGAGAGAGAAGATCCAAAGCAGGCTCCATACTTATAACAGCCAGCCCGATGAGGGCCTTGAACTCACCTACGGTAAGATTGTGACCTGAGCAGATGTGAAATACTCAACTGACTGAGCCACCCAGGTGCCCCCAAATAGTTTTAAATAAAGTTGGTTAAATTCCCCTAACCATTCACCCACCCCAGGCAGGCAGTTTAACACCCGAATTGCTATATATGCTTTTGTGACCTTTTTCCAATCCTAGTATCAAAGTCGTATGGTATTCTAGTTCTCAGTTTTTTCTTACTACTCTAGTGATTAAAAACAAAAATCAATTTATTCCTTTGCTTAAAACTCTCCAGTTCCAACACATTAAGCTGAAGTGCAAACTCTTTATCAAGGCTCACAAAACCCTGTGCATTCTGCCTCTTTCTGCATTTCTGATGTCAGTCCACCACTCACCCATGCTTATTCCATTTCAATCACATTCATCTGTTTGCTCTTTCTTAAATATGCCATCTTTGTTGTTTCCTATTGAATTTGCCCTTGCTGTTGTCTCTGCCAGTAATATTTTTCTCACGGGCATTTTCTTTGTTTCTTTTTTTCTTTTTACTTTTTATTTAGTTAACATACAGTGCAATATTGGTTTCAGGAGTACAATTCAGTGATTCATCACTTACATACAATACCCAGTGCTCATCATAACAAGGGACCTCTTTTATACCCATCACCCATCTAGCCCATCCCCCACCCACTGCCCTCTATAACCCTTTAGTTCTCTGTCATTAGGGGTCTCTTGTGGTTTGTTTCCCTTTTTCCTCTTTTTTCCCCTTTCCCATATGTTCATCTGTTTTGTTTCTTAAATTCCACAGACTAGTGAAATCGTATGGTATTTGTCTTTCTCTGATTGACTTATATATTGATTCACATAACATAATATGGTCTAGCTCCATACACCTCACTGCAAATGGCAAGGTTTCATTCTTTTTGATGGCTAAGTAATATTCCACCGTATGTATATACCATATCTTCTTTATCCATTTATCAGATGATAGACATTTGGGCTCTTTACATAATTTGGCTATTGTAGATAACGCTGCTATAAACATCAGGGTGCATGTACCCTTTCCAATCTGTATTTTTGTATCCTTTGGGTAAATACCTAGTAGTGCAATTGCTGGATCATATGGTAGTTCTATTTTTAGTTTTGTGAGGAGCCTCCATACTATTCTATGGAGTATCTGCACCAGTTTGCATTCTCACTAGCAGTGTAAGAGGGTTCCTCTTTTTCTGCATCCTTGCCAATACCTGTTGTTTCTTTTAATTCTAGCTCTTCTGAAAGGTGTGAGGTGGTATCTCATCATGGTTTTGATTGGAATCTCCTTGATGATGAGTGATGTTGAGCATCTTTTCATGTGTCCGTTAGCCATCTAGATGTCTTCTTTGGAAAAGTGTCTGTTCGTGTCTTCTGCCCATTTCTTCACTGGATTATTTGCTTTTTGAGTGTTGAGTTTGATAAGTTCTTCATAGGTTTTGGCTACTAACCCTTTATCAGATATATAACTTGCTAATGTCTTCTTCCATTCCATAGGTTGCCTTTTAGTTTTGTTGATTGTTTTCTTTGCTGTACAGAAGCTATTTATTTATTTATTTTAAGTGTTTATTTATTTATCTTTAGAGAGAGATAGAGTGTGAGTGGAGGGAGGGGCAGAGAAAGAGGGAAAGAGAGAAATCCTGTGCAGGCCCTGCGCTGTCAGCACAGAATCTGAAGCGGGGCTTGAAACCACACACTGTGAGACCATGACCTGAGCCGAAATCAAGAGTCAGATGCTTAACCTACTGAGCCACCTAGGTGCCCCCAAAAGCTTTTTATTTAAATGTAGTCCCAATAGTTTATTTTTGCTTTTGTTTCTCTTGCCTCAGGAGACATATCTACAAAAAAGTTGCTATGACTGATGTCAGAGAAATTATTGCCTGTGCTCTTTTCTAGAATTTTTGTGGTTTCAGGTCTCACATTTAGATCTTTAATCCATTTTGAACTTATAAGAAAATAGTCCAGTTTCATTCTTTTGCATGTTGCTGTTCAGTTTTCCCAGCACCATTTGTTGAAGAGACCATCTTTTTCCATTGGATATTCTTTCCTGCTTTGTCAGAGATTAGTTGACCATATAGTTGTGAGTCCATTTCTGGGTTTTCTATTCTGTTCTACTGATCTGTGTGCCTGTTTTTGTGCCAGTACTATATTGTCCTTATGACTACAGACATGTGATACGGGTTGAAAGCTGGAATCGTGATGCTTCCAGTTTTGTTTTTCTTTTTCAGAATTGCTTTAGCTCTTCAGGGTCTTTTGCGGTTCCCACACAAATTTTAGGATTGTTTGTTTTAGCTCTGTGAAAAATGCTGTTGGTATTTTGATGGGGATTGCATTAAATGTGTAGATTGCTTTGGGTAGTATAGACATTTTAACAATGTTCTTCCAGTCCATGAGAATGGAATGCCTTTCCATTTCTTTGTGTCTTCTTCAATTACTTTCATAAGTGTTATATAGTTTTCAGAGTACAGATCTTTTACCTCTTTAGTTAGGTTTATTCTTAGGTTTCTTGTTTTTGGTGCAGTTGCAAATGGGATCGATTCCTTGATTTCTTCTGCTGTTTCGTTACTGGTGTATAAAATGCAACAGATTTATGCACGTTTATTTATATCCTGCGACTTTGCCGAATTCATGTATTAGTTCTAGTAATTATTTGGCAGAGGATTTTGGGTTTTCTACATAGAGTATTATGTTGTCTGCAAATAGTGAAAGTTTGACTTCTTCCTTGCTGATTTGGATGTGTTTTATTTCTTTTTTGTTGTCTGAATGCTGAGGCTAAGACTTCCAGTACCATGTTAAATAGTAATTCCCACCGACTTTTTAATGGCTGTTTTCTCAGTGTCGTTCAAGTTTCTGCTCAAATGTCACCCTCTTCCCTGAGCACATCACAAAAGCTATCTCTTCCATTCCAATCTGTCCAGTTTCCTGCCTAATTTTTTCCTCATAGTGCCTATCACTAACTGAAATTATATTATGTATGTATTTGTTTATATATGTAGTAAGTAAACAAGTACAGGAAAGTGAAAATTCCATGAAGGGCAGGAAATATTTCTGTCCTATTATTTACTACTGAGTTCCCAGCTTCTACAGCAGTGTCTAGCATGATAGATAATTAGGAGATATTTTGTGAATGAATAAATGATGCTAGTATAAGACTGTAATATGATTAATATTTACTTGCCTTTATACTGTTCATGGTAGAAACTACCTTGTAAGTAGGAAATCTGCATTTGGGCTAAAGTATGAAGATACTTGATTATCTAGACTGAGATTACTTTGAGTCTTCATTCAAAATTTAGTCTTATGTATTTCCTCCATGATACTATTAACAAGAATTTACATTTATGTATATATAAGATATAGTAGCATCTAAAACAGGAACAACTTTGTTCAAGAACCTGTCTGTAATGGCCCCTACTTACTTCCTCTGTCCACTAGGAGCATCAGGATCTTGACAACAAATGTTGATTAAGTCTACCTGAATCGTGTATTTTTTCCTTCCCAATACTTGAAATGTTTCCTTTAAATACTTCTTAATGTTGGATGAATGGTATTGGCATTTTTGGTGGGACAGTGCTTTGTTGTGCAGACACAATATTTCAGGATCTTTAGCATCTCTAGCCCATTTCCATTAGATGTCAATAGAATCACCCAGGCACCAGGACAACCAGCTGCCCTTACACATTGCCAAATACTCTTTTGTTATGGATACTGTTCCTAGTTGAGAACCATTCCAGGTTTCATGAACGAAATGAAAGGTGCAGTTGAGAGCAGAATGAAATAAAACAACAAAGAGTTCACACACACGTGTCTATGTGTATACACACGCACACACACACACAAACATATATACAGACACACTAGCACCGCAGTGTCTTAATGATTTAGAACTTCTTCCTCTAAGTGTGCTGGTTTTATGTTTTGGGTTATTTACAGACTCTTTTCTTTTTCCAGCCAACTGTCTGCCAGATAGGCTCCAGTGGTCACTTTCTTACGACAGCACTGATATGTAGATTGAAGTGAGATTTCTGCCTTTATATCTGCCACTCAGTTTAGTCTTAAAGTTGCAGAGAGATAATATGCTATAGTACAAGGCATACTAGTTTTTCCCTTGGTGGCTTTGTGGATTTGGGATTTTGGATTTATTTAATCTCTCTGAGACTCAGTTTTCTTTCACAAAATATGTTGTGTGAGGATTAAATGAAATGTTTTTAAAGTGACTGAAAAACGGACCAGACATCAGTACTTCTCAATTCCTCCTTTAATTGTATTTATATATCTCTGATTAGTGGTTAAGAGTTAAGGTCTCTGGGGTCAGACTGCTTGGTTAGAATCCTACCTCTGCTGCTTACTAGCTTATTTATTCATAAAATTGGGTATAATAGTAACTACTTGATATGTATTGTACGAAGATTAAATAAATTAATTCCTGGAATTAGTAGCTGGCATGTAGTAAGCCCTCAATGAATATTAACTATTTAATTTCTTACTAGTTTCTGTTAATTACATCCATGAAATATGAGGTCTCTAGGATGTGGTTTTCTCTCTATTGTGAATGTGCTATTCTGCAGATGCACATAATAAATAAAAGTTGGCTGTGGAAACTTTGGATGCAGACACATTTTAGGCCCCCTAGGTTTTGGATTGAGGACTGATTAGACACATTCCCCTACTACTTTAAATCTGTGGTAGTTGTTTCAAAAAAACCTCCAATTATTGCCCTGATGGCATTTTCTATTGAACTATTTCATACCCATTGGGGATTATGTTTATGTTTAAAACATATTATCCACCTAGGTGGTGTTGTATCATTAATTCATCATATTGAGTTTCGGAAGTTTTAAAATTATGTTTAAGAGGGTCTCGATATGGGCGAATAGCCTTAAGAAATCATTTGGCTGGAATGATCTCTAGGGTAGCCTTAACAAAATGCAACAAACAAAGAAGCAAACACTCTTAATTCGTTTTGAATTCTGTTTCCAATTACAGTAGCTAATCTGTAATTCTGTACTGCTTTTCTCATAAATTACAGCAAAGTAAAAGGCAGCATTATAAGCTTTGCTAAAAGGGAATTATAATAATTGAGACGCTGGGCTCAGAGGAATGTATGACTTTTGATAGATTGTTATGGGATAATTAATTGCAGATCTTGTAGGACAGACAGAAAGACTTATATATTATGCCTGAGAAACGGAACTTCACACAGTGGTTGAACATGGTACCAAGATGTTTTACCTTACTTCCTTGGCTTCAGTAAGGTCGACTGTCTGAAGAGGACAAATATTCTCCTTGTAACTCCTGCTTAGAATTCATTTGCTTCTAGTCCACAGATGAAAGAGCTCTATTTTGTCAAATAGCTTACAAAAAATCATGTTTGTTCCTTTTTAAAGTTTGTCTTTGACTTATAAGTCAAGGGTTGTAAAAATGGTTTTCATTAGTTTATGAGGGACACTGTAATTTGAAATGTAAGCCCAGGGATTACTAGTAATAAGTGATGTAGAGGCAGGGATTAATTTTTGGAATATAATAAATATAATAATATCTTCAACTCCTTTGACTCCAACGTCCTTTTTGATTTTTAACATGCCTAAAAACCATCTTAATGAACTATATTTATCTAGCTGTAACTCAGACTTAGATATTCTGTCTAGATCATAGATTGGGACAATAACTGCCATGTTATACATATGTAGTCCTTCTTCTAAAAGAGACCCATCATTTCCTTAGCAGTGCTAGAGAGATGAGCAGCTTCTTCTGTGCCCAGCATCTGCCAGCAACAAGTTCTCCCTGTGAACATATTTGGAAGCAACATGAACCACAATTCTTCTGAAGCATTGCCACATTCCATTTTCTCTCTCAAGCTGTCTGAATGCTTCTTCAGACTTCTGTATAGTTCCTCCTTAGCATTAAGTATCTAGGGTTATCAGATTCAGAATTTAGTCTCTCAATTCAAGAGAACCTAAGCCTATACCATCCTTTACTAAAATAGAGTGGTGGAGGGGAAAATTTACCAAGTCAGTAGTTACCAAGAAATGGTTTCAGAGAAGAATGGAGAAGTGGTTCTGCTTATTTTATAACTATTGGAAGTGAGTCATTGGTAGGCCCTGAAGGAAGGCACTTCTGGGATCCATCAGAAGCAGGAGGATCAGTTGACATCAGGATTTTGCGGTCATTGGTATGTGTGTCGGGGAATTCATAAAAACTGAGATTTTCTTACTAGTAATTGAGTTAAGCCAAGTAATAGAGGCATTTTATTGGAGCTTCATAATTAAAAAAGACCAACCCAGAGCTGGTCAGTATTTTACATCCATAATAGGACATTTATCAGTGATATCATTACATTAGAGCTAATTAATCATTAGGTTAACAGGATGAGATAAACTGGACCTTACAGAGCCGGTCAGCTGCTGCAGAAAAAACATCTGCTGAGGCTAAACTGTCTGGTGCCAGGATTTTACAGAGGTGTATGGGCAAGCTGCAAATGCCATTGTTCCATGCACCATCTAGAGCCCATTATGGATGTGTCACTCACTTCCACCAATGAACCTCAGTAATCAGTGGGAATCAATTATACACACACATCTGTGATGTCCAGGGAAGTAGAGGTACCCCACCCACAGGTACTGACAGATTCAAATTTTACCTACACTGCCGGGTTTCCAGGAGCAGATTAAGAATTCTTAGATGGGACAAATTTTGTAGTTTTGAAAAGTTGTGAGATTATTTCTTTATATTGCACTTTATTCATCCTAATGGACTGAGTAAGAGCATTGTCTTAGGAGAGGCCATTGGATGGCTCCAAATTTATCTTTCCACTTACTTATTCTGTGAATTTGTACAAATTATCTAATTTCTTAAAATAGTGAAATATTTTGCTCCTTAAAATAATTCTCTGAAGCCGATACTATATTATCCCCTGTCACAGATGAGGAAACTGAGACATAGTTAAATTATTTATTCAAGGTTACATAACTACTGAATGGTAGGGTCAGGATATGAACCTAGGAAATCTGACAAAGTCTTTACTATTAATCATTGAACATATGCTTTAAAAAAATTTCTAATTAAAGTCTAGTTGATGTACAAACCCATATGCTTTTATATGGAAATGTCCACAGGATCAAATGCCATTTTAATTTTCTGTGAAATAAGGTGCTCTAGTGTTGCTTAGGAAACCTATCCATGGTGAGTCACTGAGGAGTTATAGGTATTTGTGTACTGTTCTCCACGCCCTAGTTTGGCGAATGAGTGAGTACCAGTATTTGCCTCATTTGTCAACTGATTTTGGCTTAGATTTAATGAATATGTACAAAAAAACTTCTTTTAAATAGAGTATGTCTGACCAGGATGAGAAACATATCTACTTCTAGGTATAGATACTACATGTCAGAGAATATAGATTGTGATGTGTTGGCAAATCTCAACTCTCACAAAACCACTGAAGTCCATATAATATATAAAATTCAAAAAGAAAGAAAAGAAAATCAAAAGAACCATTTGAAAATCTTTGCTTATAGGTCAGAAACTTAAACTAGTCACTGTCAAAGTATAGAGATTATTAACAATTTAGTATGTGCAGTTCATAGGGAAATATTAACTCCTCTGTATAGACCAGGTGTTCACTATGATTAAGAGCTGGTAACCATGGAAACAGCATGAAATTTATAAAATTAAAAAATAGCAGATAGCAAATGCAAATGACATAGGAGAATGAATCATACTCCACTTGGTCTTAGCTTGATTTCCCTTGAATCTAAAGACTTATAAAATTTATATCTGAGTAATTTTCTGAGTAAATCACTTATTTTTCAGTCCCTGAGTTTCTGCTTTGAATATTTCAACTTGTTCATTTGATAATGCCGTTTATCTAGAGTCAATTTATACATGATAGAATATATAGGGCTAGAGTTTTCAGAGTAAGCAATAGCTGGGAAGTGATGACTGTAAAGTCAGCTTGGAAACTTGAATGGGTACCTGAACCTTTAATGTAGACATTTACTGTGAATTTTCAGTTGACATATTGTGATTGGTCACTTATAGTTTTTAAATCTATTTCTATTGCTAAATCATATAGATGGTCCGGGTACAGAACTTGATGGTATAACATCAGTCGCTGTGTCATGGAATGATTTATTTGTCTGTGAAATGGTGAGCTGGAGAGCAACAATAAAGTTTCTTTACTCTTGCCTGTAATATTTTGATTGTTTATAAATCTATTCCATGAGCCCATTATGCCAACAGGCTACTTGTCTGTAGATATTCTGAAAGTGGTATTATTAGAATTAAAGTTCTTCATAAAAATTATGACAAAGTGATCTTACTTTCTGGAAGAAGATTTTACTCAAGGAGGTTGGCAGATTTTTCCTTCAAAGGAAAATTCTTTATTTTAAAAGTAGAATAAGTTATTTTAAAAAATGATTGCAACTGGTTCAATTGAGGAAAAAGACCTATAAGTGCTTTTCACAGTTTAGTTTGATTGTGATTTGGGCCTGTTTTCATGCATTTTAAGCTCTCATTTCTCAGGATAGTCAAAATTAGTTGACCTCAATCTGATAGTCATAATTGAAGCACTGCTTTTGTAAGCATACCTATCAATGCTAGAATGTAGTATGCTACATAAGAGCAAAGACCTATTCCTTTTATCTGCTGTGCTTTAGTAGGAGGACCCTTGGTGAGAGTACTCTACCTACCTTTCTTTGGTCACCAGGCTTTAAAAGGGATCTAGAGAGACAGCAGAGAGCCTGAGGGTGAGTGGCAGAGTTAATTAAAGTGATCCAAAAATTGGTCCTGGAAGAGTATTCTCAACATGTGTTCTGTGGTGCACTTCCCAATTACATAGGTAGTTTATTTAAAAATGCAAATTTCTAAAACAAATTCTCAAGGTAGTTCTTAGGTTTACCTGATCTTAGAACCTTTTTCATTGGGGAAAATGTTACGGAGGCTGATTATTTGGGAAGAGGAAACATAAGGGCAATTGAATAATGATCTTTAACTTAATTAACAATAAATATTTAATAAGACCCAGTTAGAATTACCTGTCTTACTCTTATGGATCCCTTTTTCAGTTATTGATGAAACAGAAAATACAAATATTTCTTGCCATTTGTGCATATATAAAATGGCATTTTTCCTCATTATTTCTCATAGACTGATCTTTATCTGAAACTTATTTTTAAAAATGTATAAAACTATTCTGATGATTTCTACCTTCAGAATGTAGAAGCATCCCATTCCTCAGAGAAAACCAAGAGTGAAAGGGACTCTGAATAATAAAATGGGCAATATCCTCAGTTTTAAAACATTCCCATGCAGTTTAAAACATAAGTAACGTGGTTACTTCTTACAACATTCTTCTGTTAAAGATTAGGACAAACAATTAAATGCAACTTACTGAAGGTGATTAGAAAGGTATGTGGTGGGTTCCTAATATATAGCTTTCTTGTGATTCAACATTAACCAAGGATTGAGTATGTAAGGTCTTGGACCTGTTTTTCCTAAACATTTCTTCTCTCAGTAGGTATTTGGAAGGGAGCTAGATAACCTGGAGTGCTGGTATTCTAAATTGCTGGCAAAAGGCCCATCCATATGCTTTAGAACTGAGACCAGCAAGCAAGATAGTTATTCTATTATGAAAACTGAGTAGGTCTAACAGGTGTTCTTGCCACACAGCTATAGTTGGGTAAACTGGGACTTGGGCCCAGGGTTTTCGGTGTTTCAGTTATATCTCACTGATTTCTTTTACTGCCCCTAATAATATGGTATTTGTGTAGCAGCATTCTGTAAACATATATTGAGTAAGCTAACAACTAAGATTTTATACTTTAATCTACATAAAGCCCAGTTTGAATCAACATGTGTGACATAGCAATGAGAACAGCGAGTATAATCTTGGGTTACAGGAATACCTATGTAGTACCTAGAATGGGAAACGTAAGTTCTGCTTTGCTCTTTCCAGTTTGGGCCATACCTCGCAAGATGGTGTTTTTATGGGTTCTCTGCTTTTCAAGAAACAGTAACAAACTGGATATTAACCAGGACTCTGTTAAGACTAGAATTGTTAGTTGAAGAGCATAGTTGAAAGACTATGGATGTAAATGAGAAGACTCAGCGAGACTAACCAGTATTTTTGGTGATTCATTCCATAGGAGACATACAAAAAAAAAATAACTGGACTTGTTCAGGTTGGCCAGTGGATGAGAGTGATACAGAAGCATGTTTTAGCACAATATAAGGAAAAGCTTTCTAATGTTCTAAGAGGGAATTGGCTGTGTTGGTGAGCAGTGAACTCTTGATCAGAATAGGTTAGCTTAATGATTACTTGGCATGATGTTGTAGAGAGGAATCAGACTTCACAAGGATGATTGGCTTAGTAGATGTCCTTAAAGGTTTTCTCTGAACCTGACATTTTCTGATTCTCTTATCTCCTCCTTTCACAACCCCAAAGTCTTATGCTAGTAGTCTGGTGCTTATTATAAGGGTTCATTTCAAGTCTTTGGGGCACTGCTATTTATTTATCTTTCTGAAAGAATTCTCCTTAGTATTTCTTTCTTTCTTTCATTCAAATTGGAAGGAAATAATATACTTTTTTTCTATTTCTGAAAAGGAAACCTTTTTAATAACTTTTTAATATTTATAAATAAATATATATGATATATTGTTTATATTGTTCATATTTTATTATCAGCCTGTGTAACTTGTACTATTTCATAAACTATCATGTAGGCTGAAGTGAACAGATGAAAAATGGTTCTGTATATTTTATTTAGACTAACAAAAGTTTATAGTCTGAGGATCAGTATATAAACTTAGTCAAGCTTTTGTGATGTGTCCTTAAAATGAATTTGTTATGGAATACCTACAAAATGCTTCCTGCCATCAGTTGTAATGATCTTAACAAATTTGTGAATATGAAGTCATTGTACTGTACATTTCTGGGTGATTAAGTCTTAGACCAAAGTAAGTTTTCATATTTATTATTGTTCTAAGTTTCATACTGTGCTTTTCTGGGAAATTAACTATTTTCATTTAATTTCTGAGTGAGTTAATACGTTAAACTCTGAACATAAAAGTCTGTTTGGCTTTGGGTATGTGGGTAGCAAAATATGTGCAGTGTATAGAACTGGAAACATGTTGACACTGTTTATTATACTGCCTAGATACTTAGCTACTCAGGGAAGCAAAACCTGAAAAAAAGATACTGGTTAAACTTGTGGTATTGTATTTTCTAAGCAATTCCTTGGAATCTGTTGTTTAGGTCAGAGATTTTCTCCCTGGATTGCTTGAGAATTGACAACAAAATATTCAAATTCTTTCTATAATTATTTCCCCCTAGATAATAAATACAAATTTACTGAAATTTACCATGTGTTTTTACACTGGTGCCCTGTAGTGCCCACATGTCAAACAGTCATGTGCTTTGAAGAGTCCCCTGGCGATTCTAGGGAAGAGTGGGAGCCAACCATAGTGCCCATATTTATGAGGTCATTTTCAGCATACAACAGTTTATTTTAGTGTTTGTATGTCGGGTTAAGTGCATAAACATATGGTACTACCCAGTTTTAGCTTAATTAAACTTCAAAGTTCCTAACAAAAACTATGGACTGAATATAATACTAATCACTCAAAGGATTGTAAAATGAATGTCATGATTTAATAAATGCAGCCAATTAAAAGGCAACTGGAATCAGTTAGGATAGATTAAGTTCCAGATCTTGCCTCTGCCTCAATTAATAGATTCATATCTCTAATGGAAGACCAAGGCAAAGTTATGATGAAGTCAGCAAAACTACTGTATACTGCTGTATTTGCATTACACAAGTATCGAAGAGTCTTAGATTAGGTTGCATTGGAAATAGATTCTGAGATGAAGAGTTGCATGTAAAAGTTTTTTTGAGAACTGGTCTCCCGAAATGCACCTGAAAGGAAATGAGAAAGAGGATTGGGAAGAGGGAGAAGCTGGCATATAGTGCAACATCAGTGGAATCTGTAGGGAGCTCTGGAGCTGGGATGTCCCTTCAGAGTTGTTCCAAATTGAAGCAGGGGAGCCTTTGTTCCTCTGTATGAATTGGTCCTTGACTGTTGGTTTTCCCCTGGGAGGGGCCTTAACCTTAAGTCAGGTAGTTCCTTGTGGCCAAGAGACACGACTGTGAACTGTCAACAGATGGTATATCTGACAGTTGAGGGAAGGAGGGAGTCTGGGTGGAATATCCACTAGCAACTACACTTAATAAGGTAGCACAGTATTCTGTGCTCAGCCATACAAAATACAGAATAGCAGCTTGGCAGGGAGGGTGAGTCTTTGTGGATTATGGCTTCTTCTACTGGCAAGATTAATTAAAACTTTGCTTACCAGACCTGTTACCTATGAACCATCAGGGCAAGCACAGAATATTCACACATTACCCCCTTCCCCATGTATCACACTCAAAACCAAAGCTTAAATATTGTATTTGAGAGTTGAACTTTAGATTTCTTATCCAAGAGGTTGTTGTAAATTGGAAAAATACTTTATCTTGATGCCAATTGCTTATCACAGAATTAAGTTTTAACATTATGAATTTCTAAGTTTTGAGTCACCTCAAATGGGTTCTAATTTTTTTGTTCTAAAATAAAGCTTATTTTTAAGCTTGAAAATATTTTTTTGTTAGATAGCTGGTTTCATGTTAATCATTGAGAAAGTGATATTTCTTTTGACTGAGTTTGCTTCTAGTTATCACACTTGTTTAGATGTGGATAACATTAAGAGTGTTAGAGCTGGATGATTCTCTACCCTCCGTTAACCAGACAGTTCCTAACTGTTTCTTTAAAAAAAATTATTTTTTTAATGTTTACTTTTGAGAGAGACAGACAAAGCATGAGCAGGGGAGGGGAAGAGAGAGAGAGAGGGAGACACAGAATCTGAAGCAGGTTCCAGGCTCTGAGCTGTCAGCACAGAGCCCGACATGGGGCTCGAACTCATGAATCCTGACATCATAACCTGAGCTGAAGTTGGTTGCTTAACCGACTGAGCCACCCAGGTGCCCACCTAACTGTTCTGAGAAGGAAGCAGTTGATCAGCTTTCAGACAATTATGTGTCACTGAGATGATTCTGGAACAATAAAGGTTGACTTTTATATTAATAAAATTAGATCTAGCAAACTCAAGACTTGGTTTTCTAGAAATATAAACCCATGTATTTTTATATTTATAGACCTTGATAAGGTCCATCTCAACCCTTAATGGCATAGAGTTAAAATGGTCTGGGTGTATGTATGTCCAAATATTTGAATGTGGGATGCAAAGCTGAGCAGCTTCATACATTGTTAATTATCTTGGATCTGCATATACACATACTATAGTCAAACCAGTTGTGCAGCAAAATGGCTTGAATTTTTTCATTTTTTTTTGCAACAAATACTAACCTTTGGGGAAGGTAAACGTGAACACCCATTTTGGTGATAATCAGTTTCTATGGGAACATCAAGTGGGTAGGAGAGAAGGTGTCCTGGAGGAACTAACATCTGAGATGAGTCCTTTAAATTGATTCAAAATCAGTTATGTTAAAGGCAGGGATATGACAGGGAGCGTTTTCTAATTAAGAGGGGCAATGGGTGCAAAGGTCTCAGAACTTGTCTGTAGTTCATGATGGCTAAAACACAGGCTATTTTTGTAAGAATCATTAAGGAGAAAGGAGGTTAAGACATAAACAGAGGTGTGATTATAAAAACATGTATTATGAGCACACAAGACTTTTTATCCTAAGAACATGGGGAGCCATTGAAGTGTCTCCAGCAGAGTAGTACCTTGACCAGATTTGCATTTTACATTGGTAACTAGCTGCAATGTGGAAAGCAGTTGGAGGGGCCCAGAGTGAAGGCATGAGGACCACTGAAGAGACAAAGAAGAAACTGTGGGGCCCCAGATTGTGCAGACACAGGGAGATGGGTGGGGAATGAACAGATTTGAGAGGCTTTTAGCAAGAATGTTGGGTTTTGGCAAGTTACTGGATGTGGGAGGATAACAAGAAAGGTGACCTGCCTAAATTTTTGATGCAGGCACATAGAGAAGAAATGGATTTTTTTTTTTTTTCTTCCTGGTAGGTGGGTTGGAGAGGTGACAGGTTTATTCTGTTTAAGATCCATTGGTATTCTAATGCAGCCTGAGGTAGAGATTGAAGTACATGTAGACATATTTGCATCCATTTTTTACTATTGGGCAAAAGAAAAGACAAGATGGAGAGCTGGAGTAAGGGAAAGTGTGAGAGAGAAAGGAAAGAAGTAAGGGGACCTAATTAGAATTTATAAGAAAAAAGCACCTTATTTCATTAGATGTCAGTTGGAGGTACTTAAATAACATTAATAAGTATGGCCATTATATTAGTGTTATCATTGCTACCAGTAAGGATCAGCCTGCATGACACAGAGAGGGAGCTCCTCCATAGATAATGCTCTACTGCCACAGCAGTTCTACTTCTGTTTGTCTTGAATGCTGTTGTTTTGTGAAAACACCTCAGTTTGGTGAGAAGACATTGTAGGAAACAGTTGACATGTCGGGTATGCTGGTATATATTTCAAATACTTTTAGCAGTGGAAATAGTATTGCCTATTTTGACGGTTTTCTATGACAAGTGGGAGTTTCTGATTTCTTTTTGTATGATTAAGGATATCTGTAAGACAATTAAAAAAACATCTTTAAAAGCAATAGAAATAGCACCACCACTAAAATATCTGGTAGAATTTATTACCAGAAATTGTTTCTTTCCTTTGTTGGGGAGAAAGGAGTGTTTTCAGTTTTGAAACATTTATGAGATCATTAATTTGTATTTTTCCAGTGTTGAAGCTAGTCAAATGGTACTAGAGGCCTTTTCTTTTGCATATACATTACTTAGAACCTGTGTACCATATGCTAAAATGTCTGTGTAAAGGTTTATGATACATACATTGTCATTTCAATATATGACTGCTATAGAACCACTTATTTTCTGTTTTTTCAGACTTTTGCCTCATTTCATCCTGACCACAGCCCCCACACATAAAACACAAGTAGCAGTCCACAAGCATTGTAAACCCTAATAAGCTACTCAAAAAGTTTCAGGGTGAGTCATCTTTTCCCAATTGAAACTTCAGACACTTTATTTTCCCTCTGGGCAATAGGAGAGGTACAATGGGATGAATAAACATGCTATCAGGTGTGAAAAGGCAGGACTTGCGTTAGCCCTTAGCCCACTGTCTTCTGATGTCGTAACTCCAGTTTATTTTATTGCAGGTATTAAATATGTGAAAGTTCTGGCCATCTATTTTCAGTCTGGCCTGTGATCACAGATTTGGTACTTCTGGATGTGGGGATTGGATGGATCATGGCTGATCGTGAAAGTTAAGAGTTTTTGATTCCCAATTCCAAGTAAGTCACCTTCATGTAATGAATTATTTTATCCTAGGAGATGCAGTCTTTATTAAATCATTTTAAAATTACCCCAAATAATACTGACTTGCATATTCTCTCTTATCTGTTTATGTTCTAACCATTCTCACAAGTTTCATCATAATAAGTAGAGAAATATCATTATAATTATCCTGTAAAATTTCATGATTAATGTGTACATCTAATTAAAATAACTTTATTAAATATTTTTTCCACTAAATAATTTTATTTTTCTTAATAAAAAACACTTTTAAGCCTCATTATAAGGAATATTGAGATTATTCACAAAGAACTAGATTTATAGCCTCTGCTGCTGTATTGAAGACAGTACATTTAATGAGCTAGAAAGTCTGTGATCAGTTTTAGTAACGGATTTCCCTTTTTCTTAAATTGATTCTTAGGGACAGCAGTAGAAATTTGACTTTGGAAAGAGATAAATAACCATTTCCAGGAAGATTCTTGAATGTAGAAGTGTTAGTAATATGTAGATGTTACATATTAAACAGGTTAAACAAAGGTGTTCTTCTTCAAGTCTGAGAGTTTGTATTTATAAATGATATTGTCCTTTAGACATTAGGCATTACATTTAGGAAAAATAATGTCTATGTAAACACGTCGGTTAAAAAAATGTACTTTCGCTTACAAATATCAATATTTGTGACTGAGGCAGTGAGGCTTCCAAACATAAGATATTATGAGGTAATTTAAAATCCTTTAGAAGAGCAGTAGGAAGTGCCTGATGCACAGACCCCTAACTGTGAATCTCAAGATGATATCCTACAGGATATCATTATAGGAAATGCTAGAGTCTAGGGTAGAACTAATAGACTTCTAATATACTAATACACTCCGCCAAGCATAATGAGCATCAGTTCTGTACCTCAGGTGGGGCTAGATGGAGTGTGATCACGTGGCCACAGATAGTGCTATAAAACCACAGCACTTCTTATAGTTTTATTGTAGATCACTATCTTGTCTCCTACTTTCATTCTTCTGTGACCTCAATTGCCTTCTTGTGCTTAGGTGTTTTAATGGAGGAACTAGCAGCCAATAAATTCCTGTTCTGCTTTTGATGCCTTCAGGGTCCACGTATTTATCTTGTCCCTCCTCACCTACTTCACTTTGAAACTATTTATTCTGCTGTATTCTTGCCACATTGCCACTGGAGAAACATTCACCTCAAATACGTGATCCACTGGAAAGTGTCTTTTCAGATTCAATTTGAGGCATATCCTCCTTCAGCCCTTCTCTGATATCCCCTGGTTAGGGCTAACCACTCCAGCCTTGGATCCCTAATAAATGTTGTACCTATTTCTTTTATAACCACATAATCCTTTATTGCACTCGTCCTTCTCCTCCACCTCCACTCCAGAATATAGGTCCGTCTGGGATGGGAAGTGTGTCTTACTCATTCTTAATGCTCCTGTGCCTAGCACCATGCCTAGCCAATTCCATAATGACACATGTATATATTTATGCTTTCTGTTTTCTTGGACAGATTATTTAAAACAGGCAAGTCTGATGGGTAGGGAGATAGGCATATCTAGTTCATCACCAAGTTTTGCCCCTTCTGCCATCTAGACATGTATTATTTCCAAGTTTTCCATCTTACTCTCTCCACCCAAGTTTAGGTTCTCATCTTTGCTGAATATTAAAACTGTCTCTTTATCGTACTGTACACTTAAAAATTGTTAGGAGGGTAAATTTATCTAATGTGTTTTTTTTTCTTTTTTACCACAATAACAGCACCAACAACAACCCATTTCCCATTAGTCTTAACTCACATCCATCCTTCAAATAGCTGACATAATCATTTATTAACGTACAAATTTTTAATATCCCTCCGTAGTTTATAGGATAAATTATGAGATCCTTAGAATGTTACACAAGATCTTTTGTGACCTGGCCCATAATTCTCTAATTTCCTCTCGTGATTTTCTGCTCTAGCCATATTGTGCTTTATATATTGTTCCATACAGTGCAGTTTCTTGCTCTTTTTCTCTTCACTTTTCTGGCAAACTCTTATTCGTGTGCAGCAAATTATAGAGATTAAGAGAGAACAGATTCATATCCTGGTTCTACCACCTATTTATAAACTCTTGAAGCCTGGAAAAGTTGCTCACCCTTCTGTGCTTTAATTGTCTCATCTGTAAATCAGGAATAATAATAGTATCTGCCTAGTAAGTACATAAATGTAAGCTATTGTTTATTTTATTCCTTAAGACTTAAAGAATTCTACTCCTCTAAGAAACCTTTTAGGATTTCCCAGGATGGGTTAGGTTTCCTTCCTACATGCTCCATAACATTTTGTGTATCTCTGTTCTTGGACTCAGCACATTTTGTGTGGTCTCTTTATGTAACTTCCTTCTCACCAAACAGTGAGTCTCTTGAAGGAAGAAATCATGTTTTCTTTAATTTAATATCTTTAGCGTAATGCTTTTTCAGAGTAAATTCTCAATAAATGTTTGATGAATGAATGAGTTGCATAGTGGGAAGAATTCATGCTTTGGCATCAGACAGATATGTTCAAATACAATACTTACTATCTCTACATCAACTAGCAGGTAACTTAATTTTTTTCACACTATTTCCTTACGTATAAATAGGGATGATGCACCCCTTGCTTTTAGGATTAGTGATAGTATGTCTGTTGGACACTACTGGAGTGCATGGAAATTGTTGTTATTATTATTTTCCTGAAAATATATAATAATTTTATCTCAGATTTAGAGTTAGTAGGCAGATATACTTTTTACCCCTTGGAGAATCATCTTAACTCTGAAGAATATATACTTTAGTACTTAAGTTTTTCAAAAACTTAATCTCCTATTGAATTTCCCCTGGAGTCTCCATGGCTTGCTGAATTCCCGTATTGTCTGTTAACACTCAGTGGACATTTAGCATTTTTCCTTGCAGTTTTACCAATATCATTATGTTTTCTTTGTGAAAATAGATAAAAAGACTTTTGAGGGCAACAATCATGTCTTATATATCTTTTTATTTTCTTTCTATCTTCCCTGTTCATTACTTTTCCCCACTTATCCTAATATAAGCTAACAGATAGATAAATAGATGTGGATTGATAATGATGAGTGGAAGCCCAAGAGCAGGCAGGGGTAACTTGAATGTTTTGGCTCTAGGAGAGTCCATCTCATTTTAAGTAGACCCTCATTCAACAGTTAATGCAAAGATTAAATTGGACATGGAGGGGAACATAGAAGAAATATAAAAGATGGTTCCTTTTCTGCAGGAACTGACAATCTACTTGGCAAGATAAAGCATGCCCACCCTGAAATGTTAAGGAACAGCACTGGATGGAATGTAAATAAGCCTATACAGTGTTCAGAGGGGGAGAAATTAGAAATTCATGCAGGTGAAGTTGAAGTCAGGAGATTGTTGGAAGGCTCAAAGGGGAAAGAGACAGAACCTTATAGATATTTGAATGCTTATGATGTGCCAGGCATTGTGATGAGTGATGAATGTTTATTCTCTGTGTGTGTGTGTGCACCTATGCATGTGATAGGAACTTTTTAGTCATACATTAATTTAATAAACAGTTTTAAAAATTGTGGTAAAAAGCACAGAACATAAAATTTACCATTGTAACCATTTTACATGCACAGTTCATATGTTTACATTGCTGTCCAAGAGATTTCCAGAACTCTTTCATCTTGCAAAACTAAAACTGTGTACCCAGTAAACAACTATTCCTTGTTTCCTGTCTTGCCTCGAACATGTATTGTTTTATCTAATTCCTACAACAAACTTATGAGATAATGTCAAGAATGCTATTTTATTAAATGAGGCTTAGAGGTTGAAGAAAATATCCTAAGGTCTTATAATTAATAAAGATAGAACCACATGAGCCTTGGATCAGGAAGGGAATGAACTATTAAGAACCCATGGTTTTAGGAAGATAGCAAAAGAGCTGTATTTTTCTTTTATGTAGGAGTTAGTTTTTAGGCCATTCATGGACATGGTGACTTTTGTTTCTAAAATGTGCCATAAAGCATCAACTCTACCCTTAATAACTCTCCTTCCTAGTCTTAAGGTCTCTGTTGTCTGGAATGCTGCCGCGGGATTGAAAACATTAGAAAAATGGTAGTGGGTTCCTGTGTTTGCTTTTTGGGCATGCGATTCTTTCAGGACACAAGATAGTGAATACTGTTCTTTAGAGTAAAGTGTGTTGAATCAAGTTTGAAATCTTTCTAGAACTTTTCTTGAAGTATACTGAAGGAATTTGAATATATCTTAATGGAAAGCTGATCTATTGAATTGATGGTGGCAAGGGCAAGGAAATATGTAGGTGATTTTGTTTTTTTTTTTTTTTTTTTTGCCAGATTTCCAGAATGACAGGGAGGAATGGAAATGAAAATATAAGAGCCAAATATGGTCCCCAACTTAGAAGAGCTCCCTGTTGGTTGAGGTCTTATAAATAGATTTTTCCTGCTGAGACATATTCTGGCAATAGATGAGGCCACACATGGAGTTCTACAGAGTCGTTGTTTAAGGGGGTGGCAGATGTACTTGGGAGGATGAATCAGGAGTGGAAACCATTAATTGTGAAATAATGGATTTTGTCAAGCACTGTGTAAAGTGCTTTATATACATTTGTCTAATTCTTAAGACATCTTCTTGTGGTAGACATTAGTGTCCTAATTTGACAAACTGTGTCTCAAAAACATAAAGAACTTGGCCTTGGTTGGACTGGTTATTAAACTATCATCTCTCAGCTTTAAACCCACTGTTCCATATTTTGCTTTTTGATACTGGGCTGGGTGTCTACAAGTCATGTTTCTGATTTGTCAGTTGGTTAAGCTCTGACAGTGGGGGGTGCTAGAGAGAGATTGCAAGCAGGAGGAGGTGGATGGAACATGCTCCTTCCTCTTTGCTGTTGTTTTTGTTTTTCTTCCTATTTACTTTCTGTTGGCCTTCTTTTCCCATGAATAACACCTCAGCAACACTTCTTCACCCCTGCAGCAGCAGTGAGCTCCACTATCAGCAGTTTGAGTCCTGTTCATAGCTTTTCCCTAATGGCCATAGAGCCAGTCCTTAGAGACCCCAGCACCCCTCCCCCTCTTAAAGGCCCAGACCTTTAAGACTTCTCCTCCTTCTGAGCTCAGGTTCCCCACCCTTCTGAATATCCCCACCTCCTCAGAAGTGTGAGTTTCAGCACTATGAAGTCTCTCCTCCAGGCTTCTGACTGTTTATAATTCCAAATTTTCTTTGTTGCTGCAAAGTTAGGGATGGCAGCTATGTTTTACAGTTACTGTATTTATGATACCCTAGAGTTCTTTTTTTTATCTTTTTAGTGCCTAATTTGTAATTTTTACCAAATTAACAACTCTTTTTATTAATTTCTTTGTGTTTAAATAACTAATATGATTTCAATCTTTTGGTCAGAGCCTGAAACAATTACATAACCATCATCATCATCATCATCATAATCATGGCCTCCATTTATTTTTTATTTAATTAAAAAATTTTTTAAGTTTATTTATTTATTTATTTATTTATTTATTTTTTAACTTTTTTAAATTTATTTTTGAGACAGGGAGAGACAGAGCATGAACAGGGGAGGGTCAGAGAGAGGGAGACACAGAATCTGAAACAGGCTCCAGGCTCTGAGCTGTCAGCACAGAGCCCGACACAGGGCTCAAACTCACGGACCGCGAGATCATGACCTGAGCCGAAGTCGGCCGCTTAACTGACTGAGCCACCCAGGCGCCCCTATTTATTTATTTTGGGAGAGAGAGAGAGAGAGAGAGAGAGTGAGAGAGTGAGAGAGAGAGAGAGAGAGAGAATGTGCATGAGCAGGGGAGGAGCAGAGAAAGAGGGAGAAAGAGAATCCCAAGAAGGCTACGTGCTGTCAGCACAGATCCCAATGTGGGGCTTGAACTCAAGAACAGTGAGACCATGACCTGCGCTGAAACCAATAGTCGGATGCTTAACCGACGAGCCACCTAGGCGCCCCTCCGTTTGTTACGTATAAGGTAGTGGGACCACATTTCTTTTCTTGCTACCAATTTGGCTGTCTGTGGCCTGGAGCATATTTCTTTCAAAGGCACAGGCAGCTTAATCTTGCTAGCACTTACTGCCTTATCTTGATAAACTTTTTTTAACCTATATATTTACAATTACTTAAGCTCCAAACACTTCTAGCAAAGCTCTTCTTGAGTAAGGACAAGGACCATGCTTATTTTTCCCCATTGAATCCATAGGGCTAGTAACAGTGTCTAGCATTGTTTTGTAGATGTTATTAGTATGCATTTAGTGAGCAAAGGATTGGATAAATGAGTGAATGAATAAGACTCAACTAGAGCTTCATTCTTTACAGTGAATGGATTCTAGAAACTGACTTCCTGGATTTCTGACCTTATTGGTGATTTGTACTTCTATTCCCATCAAGACTTGATTTGGAACCCATGATATTTGACTGAGGCATGACGGCCATTCTAGAACTTGTCAATCTCACATTTCTTATTCCTTTCACTATCTACACCCTTTGAGCTATTGGCTAGGGATGTGCTTCCAACCAGGTGGATTTTCCTTGAACCGTAGCATTGCCATCGTCTCTACCTACTGCTGGATTCCATCCTAGATGCCTCTGTGGAAGTAACCTCCACTGAGCATTGGGAAAGTACCTCTGTCATTAGGATTTAATTAGCAGCCAACCTTGCATACTCTCGGCATTCAGCTGGGTGAGCCCCCTCTGTCTCTGCTCCCACTCCAGCCCCCTACCCCCTGGGATCCTGGCCCATGCTATTCTCTTTGCCAGCTTTTGGTTTCTACATGTCTATGGTTATGGCTGCACTGTCTAGGATGTTTATAATTCAGATATTTTTGATTGGTCCTTATTGTATGCAGCACAAGGCAAGAAAGCAGACTTTGTCCTTAATCTCACCTCAGAGGTGAACTAAAAATGATTTTTGTGTTTAAACCATTCTTAGTGATCTTTATCACTATGAAGAGTAAACTCTTCCTAGACATGTGACTGTTGAAGCAAGGGTGCATTAATATACATACCTACATTTGTAATTGAACATGAATGAATATTATTGCCCTTCATATTGAAGTCAAATATGATTTTGTGTAAGACTTAAAATTAATATCTTGTATTTTGTTTCCATTTGTTATTATCTCTTTATTTTTTTATTTTTAAGAGAGTGAGGGAGCATGAATTGGGGAGAGGGGCAGAGAGAGAGAGAGAGAGAGAGAGAGAGAGAGAGAGAGAGACTCTTAAGCAACATGGAGCCCAACACAGGGCTCGATCCCAACACCCTGGGATCATGACCTGAGCTGAAATCAAGAGTCAGACACTCAGCCAACTGAGGTGCTCCGGTGCCCCTCTACTATTTTTATTTTCCATGCAGAGAAGAACCATTCATAGCTCATTTTACCTTACTGACTTTATATGATTTTATTCTCTTTACTTATAATATTAGAGACCAGTAGAAACTTCTGCATGACTTAGGATGTTGGAAGGCCTCATATCTATAACAGTATATCTTGTGATGATTTTTCTTTTAATAATCAGAGTTCTGGTTGTCAAGTTATACCAAGAAGCTTTTCAAGGTGGCATGCCTTTGAAGTAACTACACAACTGCTTCTCCCCTCTTTCCTCTATGATTATTATTCCATTGACATAAATGATTTGATTTTATGGCCAGAACCCAACAGTGAAACCCCACAGAACAGAGATAATTGGAACACAGAAATAGAGTAGAACCACAAGATTCTACCCACAAGGACAGAAAAGAGATGTTAGCAGGAAATGACCCCGTGAAGTCTCAACAAATAGTTTGTGGTAGCTGGGAAGTGTGTAGCAGGTAGTAGGGACCCAGAAGTGAGGTCTAGAGTATAGGCAGTATTGCCTAAGAAGACTATGGAAGCCAGATAGTGCAGGAATTAAAAGAGATGCAGGTCCTGGGACAAAGTTTGAGATTAGGGATTTAAGAACCCAGATTCATACAGGCTCTCCATGCTAGGCCATTGAATTATGGCCTAAGGCTCTGTAGGTCTTTTTACCGGTAACTGGAGCAAGCAATCATGAACAATAATCTAAGAGTTAAGCAGGATACATAGTGAGTTGGGTCTGATTTCCATGTGAGTAAAATTTAGAAATGGAAACACTGCCACTGGGCAAGGGTTAGATAATGCTAAGGACAAAGGACAAAGAGAGTCGTGCTCTTTCTCCAGATAATGTCCCCTCCACTTCATTGTTGTCTGGGTATTCTGAGATACATAGTCAGAAAGGACCTGGGAAGTCATTGTAATAAAATATTTGTGAATATCAGTTTTGGTCTGGGGTACTACTTGACTCCTATAGCATGGATGATGATTTATGGCAAATTCAATATCTTACATTTCTGTAATCCCAGATTCTCAACTAGGTGTGATTTTGCCTTCTCCTCCCCCAGCCCAGGACATCTATCAGTGTATGGATACATTTTTGTTTGTTATGACTGAGGGAAGGGAAAAGGAGTTACTCTTACTCCATCTATACCCTCTGCATCCTACAATGCAAAGGCCGTCTTTCCCCCTGCAGCAAAGAATCATCCAGTCCAAATATCAGTAGTGCCAAGATTGAGAAACCCTGCTGTAAACCAAATGGACTCTGTCCTTTCTTTTATTATTCTGGGATTCTTGATCATTGTGATTGTTGTGGATATGTTTCTTGGGCAGTTATCATACTCCTATAAACATTTTAAACTTATTTGAATATGACAGAATCATCTTTCAGCATAGAGTTTATCTACTAGGTTTCCACAGACAAGCAATGTCAAGCTGTGTCCTTTGCGTGTGTGTGTTGTTTCATAGTGGTGGAATAGGATGAAGCTACAGACCTTCATAGACAGACATTCACAAGGGATTAATTTATGACCTTGACTTCTGAGACTTTTCCCCACCTGGGCTACTCAGTGAAATAGGTGCTCTATAGAGATTCAAAAATGGTTCTCTTTTTTTCCTCTAAGTTTGAAACTATAGTGTGACCTAATACTTGTTTTACTGCTGATTAGTTCCTTCAGTGCAGTCAAAAGCAACAAAACCTGGAGTGAAATCCTGTCATTTTTGTAAGCATATTCTCTCCTCATCAAGAAACATCCTGGAGACTTGGCCTGGATTTCATAGAGTCTGTATCCTGGGGTACCAATAAAAGGTGTGCTGACTAGCCAGAATTGAGGAATCTTTGTCCATCTGTTAATCAATTGGGTTTACTTAGGGCTACTTGATTTTTTCAAAGGAATTTTTCTGTAGCAGAGAATTTCTAGGCTCCTTAATTCTAAGTCACTGAGGGACTAGATGAGTTCATTCCCCCTTGTGTTAAGGGGCCTTATATGTATCTAACATGTAGAATCATGGATTTGAAAAAGACCTGAAAGGAATTGGCAAGCCACTGTACAAAGCCAAACCTTGTTTTGCTGCCTGCCTGCTTTTATAATTAATATTTTATTGGAACACAGAAATGCTCATACATTTACATATTATCTGTGGCTGCTTTTGCATTGAAATGGCAGGGTTAAATAGTTGTAACAGAGACTGTATGTCCCACAAAGCCTAAAATAGTTATTATTTGTTTATGGAACAAGTTTGTTGACCCCAACCCAATCCAACTTTGACATTTTACAGATGAGTAAACTAAATCCTAGAGAGAGTAAGTGACTAGCCCAAGATCATACTGCCAACAGAATTGAGGGTAAAGTCTGGTTAATGTATGTTTTGAGGAATGAGGATGACGAATATCAGATCATTGACAAGCTGTGTTCTAACAGCAAAATGGGGGAAAATAAATATGCTATAAGTCACTTTACCTAAAGACAAAAAAACCCAAAACAACTGTCCTGATTGATTTATTTCCCCCACTGAATTGCTCAGTCATCTTTATGTCATACAGATATAGCTGAAGTAAGACTTGAGTCAAGTGATATCACAATTTTGTGCAGTTAGATTGCTGTTTTCTGAAGAATAGCAGAATATTTATTGGTTAGCCTCCTGTGTCTCAGTATTATATTCCTCAAAAGTTGAATTATTGATAGTAAGTCAGGGAAGACATTTTGGTAATTGCTGAAATCCTGAATGTATTTAGACTGACTAACTGTTCCTGTGTTCTGCTGTGGCACCAGCTGACAGTGATGAAATCTATAGAAGTAGGACACATTTCCATAACATGAATATTCAGGGTTGGTGATGCAAGAATTATTATTAAACCACTGGGAAGGAACACGTTCTCCTTATTATTTGATTGAATACTAAATGCTGCCTTTTAAAAATAATTCCGTGTGAACACTTTGATAATGAGGAAAGAGAGATGCATGGGAAAAAAACTCATACATTTTCCCCTGGTACATAAGAAGGAAATTAAATTTAAAATATATAGCATGTCTAGAGGAACTCTTTTGGAATCATTAGCTATATTTCATCTACATCTGTGTTATGTATATTAAAGTATAATGTAGTAGATGTCAGGACAGAGTTTTATTTAAATGATTTATATAAAAATAGAATATGTAAGGAAGCATGCTTAACCATAAATAAAGACCCCTAAAATTAGTAAAATGCTGATTACAAATAATAATAATTATCACCAAAACAGTATTTGTTAGATGTTGGACATTATCACATTTCTAGGGAAAAATATTTGCTTTTCTATAAATGACACAGTTTATATTTATCAAAGAGTCCTAGAACCTCTAAGAATCCTGAACACACAACTGAAGTTCCATCACATATGAAGTATATCTGGTTCTTCACCGCAAAGATTTTATGTGTGAGAAATAGGGAAGAAGGGAAACTGATTTCATTCGTTCATCCTCTGAACATGCATTGAACCTCTGCTGCATGCCAGGCAGTGTACGAGGCTCTGATCCTACACAAATGAAACAGACACAGAGCTCCTGTCTTCTAAAACCCATGATCTAAAGGTTGGTGCAGGCAAATAAATGGACAATTTCAACAGAGAATGGTATGTGTTCTGTAATAGAGGTACGGTCAGGAGGCTGTTGTGCCCAGTTTCTCTTCCCTTTTGCTAGTTGTTCTAGCTCCTCTCCCCCAATCAGTTTGGGTGGGGTTGTCCTTTGGGGTAAAATGGAGTTTGGTACCCTTCTATTTTTCTCTTTCTACCACCTTCTCCCACCTTGACGGTAATTGGGTTGTGCTTGCCCTTGACCGTTTTCTCCAAGCTGCTCATACCTCTTTAGTGCCTTGGGCTTTAGATTTTTCACTTCCTCCATCTTTTCTTTTTCTTCCTCCTCACAAAAAGTAAGCTATGTAGTGAGTCCCCTATTACTGAGGTTCACTGTATCAAATAGTAAAACATACACATTCAGTTAAGTCATCAGTTAAGCAGTTAAGCAGGTGACTGTTGACTATTGGCGAATATAACCCAGTATTGATGTAACATTTTATTTTACGTGGGAATTCTTGATGACTACAGATCCTTTATCCAAGTAGAATGGAGGGGAGTGAGGCTAAAGTTTCAGGCATTGGCATCAAAAGGTGGAAGAGACGTTTTTTGGTCCCTCAGATCATACTATATAGGCAAAAGATAAATGAACAAGAGACTTGTTGAAGCAAAGTTAGTGGGAAACTGGGATAACCATAGAATTGTCACACACAATTCTTTTTAGCCCAGTGGCCGCTCATCCCATATTTTTCTTCCTCCCATTTCTTAAAGGGACAGACATCAGCTCTATATGATGCCTAGCTGCATGATATATTCAGAAGAATATGGATTTTGGATTCAGAACAGTGCTCAAATCAGACCTATTTTCTGCAAAAATAAAAATGCATGTGCGAACACGTAGCATACTTCTTGGCTTCAGATATCAATATATGTGTTCAGATCCATGTATGTAATAGTTTTTTCTTTATTTTCCTCCTTCCTTCCTTTACTAAGAGGGATAATAAGTAGTAGCTATTTGCACAAGTCTGAGTAAAGAAGCTTTGTAGAGAGAGCAAAAAGTTTTTCTGGGACTGACCTCCACAGGGCAAATTCAGAAACTGGCAGATCGACATTATTTATTCACAGAGAGAACTGCATTGTAATCACACTCCTGGATGCACGGAGTGAATGAGTGACAGCTGAAAACCTCAGTCACTGTGAGATGGCAACCTGAAATGGGTGCCTCTGAGGGAAGGGGCAGAGACCTCCTCCAAGGTCGTGCAGAAGCAAGGTGGCAGGCAGCATTGCAGGGGAGGCAACAACTGAGAGAGGCGGCTGCAGAGAGGAGCTATTATGTGATGCTTCTTTCTGAGGTGGGGTGACAATTTGTATGTGCTTCAAGATAAGAGCCACCGCAGATCCCCTCCAAAGAGCCACTCTCAAAACTCTGGTTTTGACCTCATTCTTGAGGCTTTTAAGAAGCAGTACCCTGAAGCTATTTTGTTTGTTTTCTTTTGCTTTAATGGCTTACAACATTACAACATGGGTTTAAGTGCAAGAGAGTTTAGAGAAATGGAAAGTCACTGATGTAAGCAAAGTTGAAAAGGAAACACGATTCATGTTAATTTTACTGACATAACTCACGGCAGAAGCGGCTGAGTTTCTTGGCAGAAGGAGTGGGACATTGCTGGTAGGTAGTGTGTGGTCATGGCTGAGATAGTTGGGATAGGATGTGAGCCCGAAACTGTTGTCCTGGTTAGGAAGAGGGGAAGGATGTCTGAAACCACTTTTTCACAGAGTAGAGTGCCAGGGATAGAAAGAAAAGCACCAAAGTAAAGTCAGTCATAATAAAGCATCCTTTTTCTCTCCTGCCCCACAGTTATGGGGATTAACAGCTGTTACCCAAGACACTATGGTGAGGAATTTATGGAAAGATAGCATTGGCAATGATTTCAGAGACAGGTAGATTCATGTGAGTCATTGAACTCTACCTGAACCACTTGTGAGACAAAGAGGACACCCTAGACAATCTCTTAGGGACAGAAAGTTCAAAAAAGGAAATGGGCTAGAGAATGCGACAATCAATAATGTTGTTATGAGACAAAATGAGAAGACAAATAGGAAGCAAAATAGGTAAGGGAGCAGCAGGCACCGGGATTAGAGGCAGTTCTAGGATAACTTTCAAAGAGTAGAGATGTGTCAACAATAGCTTGATAATAAATCAAGTATTTTATCAGAGAAGCTTGGTGCTTCCCCCAGTATCCCACCCCCAGAGCTGTTGTTCCATCAAACTATATCTTCTTTGGTCCAGGAGTTTCCTGAGTCTGTTTTGGGAGGCAATAGTACCTTCTGAGTAAACCAGAGACTTCACCAGAACCAGATGGGAGCTGATTTGAAAGAGCCTTCATGATAACTGCTGTTGGTCACATTCCTTATGTCTGGGCTCACATAGATAGAATTTAGATTGAGATTCTTCTGTCTTTCCAAGGAAAGGAAATCATAACTGCATATTTCTGTTTTTTTTTATTAGTGATAATAAAATCATTGCTATTTTATCACAGGATTCAAAAAAATGATCTGTCAGAGCATTTGCTTTTTTTTTTTTTTTTAACGTTTATTTTTATTTTTGAGACAGAGAGAGACAGAGCATGAACGGGGGAGGGTCAGAAAGAGAGGGACACACAGAATCCAAAAGAGGCCCCAGGCTCTGAGCTGTCAGCACAGAGCCCGACGCGGGGCTCGAACTCACGGACCGTGAGATCATGACCTGAGCCGAAGTTGGACGCTTAACCGACCAAGCTACCCAGGCGCCCCCAGAGCATTTGCTTTTTGATGTTCAATGTAGATGACCTTATAAGGACAATGTATCAATAGTATTGTTCTATTTTGTAGCATAATTAAGGTAATATTTATGCCTTATATAAGAATATGCAGAATGAATGGTACAAATGCAGTGACAGAGTATATAGTAACATATGATAACTTACTATTTTTAAGAGACAGCATTCAATTTTTGGCCCAGAATTGGAGGTGTGATTTGCTAAGTCTAGTGTAGAAAAACTAACTCATTAATCTAGAGCTGAAAGGGATCAGTGAGACAGATAAGGTTTCCCCGGGTGACACCGGTGGAGCATGTCTCAGTGTAGAGCCTGTGCAGTCAGGAGAAGCATGAGGAAGCCCAGAAGAAGAAGGTTAAAAAAAAAAAAAAAAAAAAAGGTAGGGCAGGAGAGGGATGGAGTGGACTATGACCAAGGGCCAAACACTTTTATTATTCCTATTAGTGAGGAAATGGAGTATTTCAAAAAATTCTTCTTAAGGGGAGGAATATTTAGATCCTCCAGGGCAATTCTCTCCCTCTCAAGTTAAGATCTGCTTATGTCCTGTTGCTAGGTCTTGTTTGCCTTCTATCGAATTGCTCCCTCAGGCATTTTCAGTACTATCCCCAGGAGAAGAGTGGTCTTAATGGGTAGAGTGACTATTGGGAAGGTCTTGGGTCTCATCTGGAAAGCGAGATCATCTACCATGTCCTTCATCACATTCTTGTCAATGACAATGGATGAAAATTGCTCCTTGTGTTGATCCTTGGAACTTCAGAGGAGCAGGGCAGCTTCTAGCATGAATAGGATTAGTGGCACCAGTGAATTTTTAATTTTTACTGCTCATATCAGTTTGTTAGGGCTGTTATTTAAAAATAGCACAGACTGGGCAGCTTAAATAGCAGAAATTTATTTTCTTATAGTTCTGGAGATTAGAAGGCCAAACTCGGTGTGCTAGTAGGTTTGATTTCTCCTGATGCCCCTCTTTTTCAATTACAAGTGGCTTTTTTGCCGTGACATGACCTTTCCTCTGTGCACATATACCCCTAGTATCTCTTCCTCTTCTTATAAGGACACAAATCCTATTGGATTAGGACTTTGCCCTTCTGACCTCATTTTGCCTTAGTTACCTCTTTAAAGGCCCTATCTTCAAATTTAGTTATATTAAGGGCTTCAACATACAAATTTTGAAGGACATAATTCAGTATATAACACTTGTCTTGCAGCTTCTGTTGGTGGAAGGCATCAGTAGAGATGTAGCCTGAAAAAATATAAACCTGATTTTTTTTGAGCCACTGATATTTTAGGATTGATTGTTATTGCAGTGCAGCCTAGTCTATTCAGATTAATAATTGTGGCTTATCTTTTTTTTTTATTTGAATAGCAGCATATTGTTCTGTGTAATAAGATAGGACAATTTTTAGTAGGCCCTGCACTCTGATACACCTGCATATGTATACCAGACTATCCAGAAAGGATGTTTGAAAAGGGTGATACTTAGGTGAGAAGTACCAGTTGGAATTTCAGCAATAGTTAGCAACTGTTTATTGAGCACCCACTGTGTCAGGCCCTAGAGAGAGAGGGGCCATTATCACTATCTGATAGCCCAGGGAAAAAGAGATATTAAACAAACATACCAGATAGGTTATTATTTAGATAAGTGCTAATAAAAGATTATATTTTAGTTTTTATTTTTTCATTCTTGGCTTCAAAGTTGACTGGTTTCTTATGAATCAGATCTGATATGTCTGGAAATTAGATAATATTTGCTGTATGAACAGAGGCAAGCACTGAAAGGGTAGTGTTGTAGGCAGGATAACTGAAATTGTATCAGTACTTTGTGGCCAGATTTGGGTGTCCTCAGCCTATAGATGATAACTGAAATGGGAATGGATGGTATCACCCATGTTGATGAGACTAATGTTGGGTAAGAGCAAGAGCCCAAGAACAGGTGGAGAATGAGGTTCATTCAGAATGACTGAGACAGAATCCCTTGGAGATGTAGGAAGGAAGTCAAGAAAGTAGTATTACAAAGTCAAATCAAGAAAGCATTTTCAGGAGTAGGAGGGAGTGGATGTTCCTGCCAAGATTTGAGTAATATGAGAACTAGAATGTGCACTTGAGGTTTTGCAACAAGGAAGTCATTAGTGACTTTAGTAAAAGTGGTTTCAATAGAGTGGTGAATGTCGAATCAGATCTAGCAGGTTGAGGTGTGACTAGGAGTTGAGGAAATGGCTGTAGGAAGGTATGCATCCCTTTTAAAAAACATGACTGTGAGAGGAGTGAGGCAGAGTGATGGTTGGGAGAAAAAGAAATGAGAAGGGTGAATTATTATGTTTTAAATTAGAAAAAGCAAATATAAATTCTAATGGGAGGAGGTAGAACACAAGCAGTTGAAGATATAGGAGAGAGGGTATAATCCATAGAGCTGGGTCCTGAGATGATAGGGGCAGATGAGGAAGGGTAAACCTTGTTAAGAGGAAGGACTTCTATTATGGTAGGGAAGGATGAGAAGATGGCTGGAGAAGAAAGTTTATAGATTTGTAGCAGGAAAATGAAGGAATTTATGTGTGGTGGTGTGGTAGTCATTAATGCTATTGCCAGTTATTTTTGGTTTCTCCTGCAGGGCATTTTGGGATTACATTTCCTTGTCTTCTTGGAGTGGTCAGGAGATTTGCTTTGGTCCTTAAAATGTGAACAAAACCTTCTAGGTGGAGAGCCACTGGGTAATTTGCCACATTCTGTTCCCTTTGCCAAAGTGATTAACAGCATTCGAAACAGTGGCTGCTCCATTAGTCAGACTCCTGAGGACAATGAAGAGCAGACCTAGGTGAGCTACTATGGACATATAGTGTGAGCAAAAAATAAGCTGTGATTTTTTTTAAGCCACTGAGATTTCAGTGGCTGAAATTACTTGTTAATGTAGCATAACCTAGTCTATTCGAACTATAATTATCACTTGTATTCTCTCTGAGAAGCCAGAAGGGATATCCTTCTAAGCTGAGCTCTAAAGTGAAATTATTGTTTATTTTAAAGTCAATCTAGTTTATCAGTCACACTTACCAATTTTATACATTTGGTTAGAAGCAGAAGAAATGACCAATATGTTCACTTATTTCAGCATCTTAATTTTTCTTCACATACTTACTTCACATGACTCATACTTACAACAACACAAAATAGCTTTTTAGAAATCTGTAAAATAGATAATGTTGTATTGAGTTGTTTTTTTTTCTTTTTTTTAAATTTTTTTTTTTTCAACGTTTATTTATTTTTTGGGACAGAGAGAGACAGAGCAGGAACGGGGGAGGGGCAGAGAGAGAGGGAGACACAGAATCGGAAACCAGGCTCCAGGCTCTGAGCCATCAGCCCAGAGCCCGACACGGGGCTCGAACTCACGGACCGCGAGATCGTGACCTGGCTGAAGTCGGACGCTTAACCGACTGCGCCACCCAGGCGCCCCTTGAGTTGTTTTAAAGTAAAGCAAAAGCAGGCCATTGATAAAGCAAAACTTTATTGCTAAAAATCAACTTTAGAATATCCTCTTTCTAAATTACCATAGAAGAACAGGTAAAAGCATAGCACAGAGAGACATACAAAGTGAAGGAGGGACTTGTGAGTTCCTGAAGACATCAAGAAAACTTGCTTTTCTACCAAAACATCAATGCACAATTAGAGATTTAAGGACACAGAGAAAGACAATGGAAAACCAGAGCTGATTCATACTAAAAATATGTGAAATGCAGTTTTTTTTTAAAGCTAGTGGTTTTGTAAAATCCTTTAAACAGATAATTAATGTCCAGTTAAAAATAATTTCAATACATATAACTGCATATACATATATATATGAACATGTATATGTATTATACACACACTTATAATAAGGATTTGGTGGTAAGAGGCTTTTTGGTGTTTGTTCTACTTTAGTTTAACAGCATTTAAAAAAATTCCTAAGTGAAAAGCTTTGCAATAAAGAGGAGAAACAAAATTCCCTTTTACATTAAACTCAATCATTACCCAGAATCATGCTTATATGTGTTTAGTTACTCAGATTGTTTAAAAACAAATGAAAAACAGAATAATGCAACTTCCTTTACTGTCTAGTCTCTTAGCTCAGATGAAATTCTAGGCCAAGATATTGCCGCAGATAAGAACCTCAGAGCTGTTTTGGATGAATTTGGGTAGGTTCAGCGGCCCCTTACTGGAACTGGAATTTATAACAATATTTGCACAAAACAGGAATAGGTAAGCAAGTCGGTTATCTGAAAATAAATGTATTTTATTCTAATTAATTTGGAAATATCCCATCTAACTCCAAAAATTACAGAAAATGATGATAAACCTCATTAGTGAATGGAAATGCCAGGGTGTCCTGCTTGTATTTCATGGAAGCAGTTGGTATTTGACTCATCCAGTCTTCATTTGATGAAGGGTCAAAGTTATTAAAAACAGAAACAAAACAAAGCAAAATACATGAGTCAGCAACAACATAAAACACAGAGCGAGTTCTCTTAAAGAACACAGACAATTGTTGGCCCCATATTACAAGTCGAGAGGTATTTTGGGCTTCATCATTGCCTCAGCTCATGTTCTCTTCACTCTCCTTTCCTCTATATTTATGGTGCATCCTCAGGTTGTAAACAAGATGATGACCACAGTTTCTGCTTTTCTAAATTAAAAAGAAATTTTTTTGATGTTTTTATTTATTTTTGAGAGAGAGAGAGAGCAAGAGAGCACGCATGCATGAGTGAGCGGGGGAGGGGCAGAAAGAGAGGGAGACACAGAATCTGAAGCAGGTTCCAGGCTCTGAGCTGTCAGCACAGAACCCAACTGGGGCTTGAACTCATGAACCGTGAGATCATGACCTGAGCCAAAATCAGATGCTCAGCCGACTGAGCCACCTAGGTACCCCTCAGTTTCTGGTTTTCTAATCACCCAGAAAAACATTCGAAGGAAGAAGAGGAAATGCTGGTGTACCATGTTCGAATGACACACTGAACTAATAATAGAGCCTAGGAAAATGGAATGTTCTCTTTGGTTTAAGCTATATAAGAGTCATATCAGGACTGAATTATGTGTGCTGTTTGTGGAAGAGGGCTACCTGACAGAAAGGAGGAAGGGATGAATAGAGGTTGGTTACAGTCAGGCAAGAACAGTATCCATAACATAGGTTTGTGTGATTCACACAGCCTCTTATTTTTTTCTGCTTGTGGTAAGTTTTGCTATAGCAGATTTAAGGTGTTATTCTAGCAGCTGAGTCCTGCTAGAGAGTCAAGGCAGTGATATAATTGGGATCCCTTGGAGAGACTAATTTATATAAATGTACTTAATTTTATTGCTAAGGAACACATTTCTCAGTCCTTCCCCCTACTCTAAAGAAAGTTACAAAGTGCTCAAAGTTACTTGCTACAAAAGGGAACTTTTATTAGTAGTTAATGAAGTTTTAGTGCCTGCACTGCAGCGTATTTGATTATTGGGAAATCCCGACATTAGTCTAAAACTCTTTCTCAGCTCTCTTACTCTGTCATTAAAGGCATCTTTTCATTGGTCAATTTATCTCCACTGATATTGATCTTGCTCTAATTTTGGACCTACTAGTTAGTGCCTCATTGTGAAAAGGGAAGGCTGTGAAGAATGCAATACTACCCCTTCCGCCTCTCTCTCTTTCCCATACATACACAGTGCTTTTCCCTATGGGGATCAATGAATTTAAAGCATCACAAGACCGGGGTGCCTGGGTGGCTCAGTCAGTTAAGCATCCAACTTTGGCCTAGGTCATGATCTCACGGTTTGTGAGTCTGAGCCCTGCGTCAGCTCTGTGTTGACAACTCAGAGCCTGGAGCCTGCTTCTCATTCTGTGTCTCCCTCTCTCTCTTCCCCACTCACACTCTGTCTCTCTTTCTCTCAAAAATAAACATGAAAAAATTAAAAAAAAAGCATCACAAGACCAAGTGGGATATATTTTATTTGAGATATAATCATGTTTTCTTATCATTTGTCCATTGTTTTCACTAAGGTTACCCTTTTTTTTTTTTTTAAATTTTTTTTTTTTCAACGTTTATTTATTTTTGGGACAGAGAGAGACAGAGCATGAACGGGGGAGGGGCAGAGAGAGAGGGAGACACAGAATCGGAAACAGGCTCCAGGCTCTGAGCCATCAGCCCAGAGCCCGACACGGGGCTCGAACCCACGGACCGTGAGATCGTGACCTGGCTGAAGTCGGATGCTTAACCGACTGCGCCACCCAGGCGCCCCTAAGGTTACCCTTTTTACACCCACCAGGATTTGTCGTTTATGCTTCACCTATAGTACCATGTCCCTGGCATGTGTGGGAAGTCTGTGTGGATCGGACATATCTTGATTGTTGTTTCACATCTTCCTCAGCTTTACCTCTGACTGCCATAGCCATGGAGAACAGTTGCTAGCACACTTCCATATCTGGTGTTGCCAGTACCCCATCTCAAACATGAGCTGTCCATTTCTTGTTTTCTGTCTTGGGCTTTTCTGAGTCCACAGTGTAGACACCTGGGGGTGCCACTTGGCACTCATCCAGGTATGGGGAAATTAATACCTATCAGGTAAACCTCAGTTGATGTGCACTGGGGTGTGATGGGTAAATATTTCTCCCTCTCATTCCTCAGGTAAGCACTTTTTAAAAAAAGATGTTTATTTATTTATTTAGAGAGAGAGTGAGAGTGAGTGGGGGAAGGGGCAGAGAGAGAGGGAGAGAGAAAATCTCAAGTAAAATCTCTGGGCTGATAACGCAGAGCCTGACACAGGGCTCGATCTCATGAATGAGATGATGATGATCTGGGTCGAAACCAAGAGTTGGACACTTAACTGACTGAGCCACTCAGGCTCCCCTCAGGTGAGCACTTTTAAGGTTCATTCTAAATAACACAATGAAATAACAGTGTTGGTCAACCCAATAAAGCATTCTTTTTAAAAAAGACCTAGAAAAATTAAAGCAGTGGTGCCTAGATGGTTCAGTTGGTTAAGTATCCAAATCTTGATTTTGGCTCAGGTTATGATCTCCCAGTCGTAAGATTGAGCCCCGTGTCGGGCTCCATGCTGAGTGTGGAGTCTGCTTAAAATTCTTTCTCTCTCCCTCTGCCCTCTCCCCTGCTCATGGTCTCTTTCTCTCTCTTTAAAAAAAATTGAAGCACACTTGACATAAAGCTTCACAAATCTGTTTTTTTTTATTTTATTTTTAATTTATATCCAAGTTAGCATATAGTGCAACAATGATTTTAGGAGTATATTGCTTAATGCCCCCACCCATTTAGCCCATCCCCCCTCTCACAACCCCTCCATTAACCCTCTGTTTATTCTCCATATTGAAGAGTTTCTTATGTTTTTGTCCCCCTCCCTGTTTTTATATTATTTTTGCTTCCCTTCCCTAGTGTTCATCTGTTCTGTGTCATAAAGTCCTCATATGAGTGAAGTCATATGATATTTGTCTTTCTCTGACTAATTTTGCTTAGCATAATACCCTCTAATTCCATCCACATGGTTGCAAATGGCAAGATTTCATTCATTTTGATTGCCGAGTAATATTCCGTTGTATATGTATACCACATCTTCTTTATCCCTTCATCCATCGATGGACACTTGGGCTCTTTCCATTATTTGGCTGTTGTTGATAGTGCTGCTATAAACATTGGAGTGCATGTGTCCCTTTGAAACAACACACCTGTATCCCTTGGACAAATACCTAGTAGGGCCATTGCTGGGTTGTAGGGTAGTTCTATTTTTAATTTTTTGAGGAACCTCCATACTGTTTTCCAGAGTGGCTGCACCAGCTTGCATTCCCACCAACAATGCAATAGAGATCCTCTTTCTCTGCATCCTCGCCAATATCTGTTGTTGCCTGAGTTGTTACTGTTAGCCATTCTGACAGGTGTGAGGTGGTATCTCATTGTGGTTTTGATTTGTATTTCCCTGATAATGAGTGATGTTGAGCATTTTTTCATATGTCGATTGGCCATCTGGATGCCTTGTTTGGAGAAGTCTCTATTCAAGCTTCACAAATCTTAAGCATATAGCTTTATGAATTTTATGTATGTATATATCTGTGTAGCCATCACCGAGTTCAAGATATATTCTGAGCACCTCGGAAGGTTAGCTTGTGCTCCTTCTGTTTTTGAATTTTATATAGATACATATCCTGATCTGAGTCTGACTTCTTACGAAACTCAATATTATGCTGGTGGGGTTCACCTATATTGGAGGCTAGTGCCTGGTTCTTTCTCACTGCTCTGTGGTATTCCATATCAAACCATTCACTAAGGGTTATTATATTGACTTTCTTTTCTTTCCTACTCTACCTCGTTCCTCACCCCTATTCACTGGAATCACTTTGCAAATAAATTACTTTCACTCATTTCTCCTCTCTGCACACTCCTTTTTCAGGCTTCCAGGGCTCCAGGGTTATTATCATGCTAGGAGACAGGGATTCTCCTTTAGCTCAGCTCTTTACTTGATTTTGATATTAGCAAAAATATTTCCTCATTTAGAGGTTCAAGTTTACTCATCTCTATAAGGATCTCTGGGATGTGTTCTGCTTTCAGATTTCTGCAGTTCAGATCTGTTGGGTTAAGAGGGATCTTCTAGGGAAGATGGTGCTCAAAAAAATGGAAGTAAATGGTAGAATTTCATGCACAAGAGACCATGGGGTGAGAGACAATATTTTTATATAGAGATCTTCCTGATGCCTTAAAGTCTTATCACCTGAGTAGTTATCTACCTGTGGCTTCTACTGAGCTGAGTGAGATGCATCTGCAAAGGAGTCATCAGATGGAGAAAATAACTTCAGTGTAGGGCACGGTTAGAAGGAGACAAAGATCCTGGAACAGAGGAGCTCTACATGGTCTTTGGATTGCTTAATTTCATTTTCCCTTTTTTCTGAAGTTAACTGAGACTATGGACCATCTCTGAGATGATTCATGTGGCAAAATGTATCCAAAATAAGATTATAGGTGTGCCTTGGTGCCTCACTTGGTTGCACTTCCAGCTCTTGATTTCAGCTCAGGTCATGATCCCAGGGTTGTGAGATTGAGCCTCGGGTCAGGCTCCACACTGAGCATGGAGCCTGCTTAAGATTCTTTCTCTCTTGCCTTCTATCCCTTCTCTCTGCTTGCATGTGTTTTCTCCCTCCCTCTCCCCCCCATCCAGTAAATAAAACAAATTGAAAAAACAAAACAAGAAAACCAAAATAAGCTTATATATTACAAAGGTATGATGATTGAACTCACCTGAGATTTTAGAAGAAAAAACTCTGGTAGGTGGCTATACCCTCCCTCTCCCCCATATAATATTTATTTCACATTAGATCAGGTAACCCATTCTAAATAACCATTATAAATTGCACAGCCATTTTATTAATTGATTTCATATTTCATGTGTGGATATCACCAAGGTTTGCTCTTACTTGATGACATTGTTTCCATGGCAACTAATGCATTTTAAATTATAAAAAATGTGAAGAGTAGAAAAGATCAATTAGAAATACATAACTTCAATTAATATAAAAATGTGTGAAGTTATAGATGTGAAACAAAATTTTTCAAAAGTGAAGGAAACATTCCAACAGTTGTGATTAAATTCTGGTGGATGGTGCACATACTGGTGGTATACTGTGCTCTGTTTCACAAATTATTTGACCATGCATCACTTTAGGATTATATGTAAGTGAGAAAATGTGAAAGAGATAATCTTATAATCAACCATTAATTAACTATATATTATCTTGATGCTTCCTGCCCCTCTTTTTTAATTTTTCTGCCATTTCATTCTTTATTAGCATTCTATTATAAAGAAGGAGAAGAAAGTAAAATTAAAATTCTTTTTCTTTTTCTTCTCAGTTGCTCTGTAAGGACACATTAATTAGTCAATCAGTCAATCAATCAAGGGTTTATTGAGTAGAAACCAAGAACTAGCACATGCTTAGATACCATAGATACAAAGATGCATAGTTTTTGACTGTGTATCAGAAATATAGACGAATTAGCAAATAATTGCAATTGGGTAAAATAAAGTATTTGAAGTTTTCCTATCTGCATTTTTGCTTCTGTTGCTATAATTGCATGACCGGGGAAGTGATAGAACCTCCCAAATATTTAGGGAAGTACTTATAGTTACTAATTAAATATAAAATGTAAAGCTTACTGGAATTAAAGAGCTATTTAAAGATATTACAATTCATAAAAGGAAGAGAGCTGAATTTGATTATGGGTTATTATTTAAATCTCTTCATCTGATGGTCCTTCAATGTTACTAAGTATAGGACTGTTTAAGGAAAAATTTCCAAAATAGGCTTTCAATAAAGAAGATATTGTTTTCTCAAGTAGGCTTGTCAGAGAAGGACATGCTTTTGGCCAAGGTGGTCATTGCTGCTGAGCTAATCCTAAAGTATCTGATAGCTGTGGCTGTCTGTTGCCTGTACTTTCTTAAACTGGGAAACAAGTCTTTCCTTGAAGGAAAATTTGGGTGGTGCATCTCCATGGTACTATACTTACTTTAACCCTCTCAGTTTTATCTGTTGGTTTCTCCTTATCTCCCAGACATCTAAACCTTGGCAAGTTCTGAGTCTTTGGACCTGTCTTCCTTCTACAATAATATTCTTGGTAATTCTAACCTATTGTGTGTGTGTGTGTGTGTGTGTGTGTGTGTGTGTGTGTGTGTGTGTGTTTTAATGTTTATTTATCCGAGACAGAGAGAGAGAGAGAGAGAGAGAGAGAGAGAGCGTGAGCGAGCGAGCATGAGCGGGGGAGGAGCAGAGTGAGAGAGGGAGACACAGAATCCAAAGCAGGCTCTAGGCTCTGAGCTGTGAGCACAGAGCCCGACGTGGAGCTGGAACTTACTCAAGCGAAGAGATCATGACCTGGGCTGAAGTTGGACCCTTAGCCAACTGTGCCACCCAGGGGTCCCTCCTATGTTGTGTTTTTCAATACCACCTATGCTCTGAACAATCTTAAATTGATATCTCCAGTTAAGACCTCTTCTCTGAAGTTCAGAGTCATAAATTTTCAATTGCTTCTAGATATCCCCAGTGGGCACCTAATAGCATTGTGAATTTTGTGCAGGGTTGAGCTTTGATTCTTCCTTTCCTTCCCACCACAAACCTATTCTTCCCATAGTCTTCTCTGTCTCAGTAAATTAACAACTTCTTTTTTCCAGTTTCTCAGGCCAAAAATCTTGACTCCTCTCCATTTTTCACACCTTAAATCCAGTCCATCAGCAAATCCCATTGGTTCCACATTTAAAATATATTAAAAAATACATATTGAGAATCTCATAGCCTTTTGCCATCTCATCTGATACTACCCTGGTCCATTCCATCATCCTTTTTTTCACATTTCATTATGGCCGTGCCCTCCTAACTAATTGGTCCCCTTGGTCTATACCTTTACCTTCCTTCTCAGCATAATAGCCAGAGTGATATTAAAACATAAGCCAGATCATGTACCTCCTCCAATGGCTTCCCATCTCATTAAGAGAAGAAACCAAAATCATCATAATACCTAAATGAATGGCACCCTTTTCTCTTACTTTTCTCTATGCATTCTCATTCTTCACCTTGCTTCCTCCACTTTAGCCACCCTGGCCTATTTGCTGTCAGTTAGGCAAAGCACTTTCCTACTTGAGGACATATGTGCTCATTGTTCCTTTGGTCTAGAAAGCTCTTCTCCAGATATATACATGTATTACTCTCCATTTCTTTTATGTCTTTAGTCACAAGTCACCTTCTTGGTGAGGTCTTCTCTGCTATTGTTTATAAATACCAACCCTCACTCCCACAAGACAATCCTCTGCCCTATTTACTTTATATTCTATATTTCTTATCACCATTGAACATATTCTAATTTTCCTTACTTATTTATTAATTTATTCTCTATCTCCCTACTAAAATAAGATCATCAGGGCATGAGTACAGAGAGTATGCCTGCTTTGTTCACTGTTGGTCCCCAGCTTCTAGAATAATAGTATTTATTAGGAGCTCAGAGACTATTTTTTGAAGATTAAATGAATGTGAGGATGAAAGAGAGAGACTGTGCCCCTACCTTCAGGAAACTTACATTGGGGGAATTTATAACTAATAAACAAATGGTTACAATGAAAAAGTACATCATTTCGGATGTATTGACAAGATTGGACAGGTCAGGAGGCACATTGCTATGCTCTTCCATTTAGAGCAGAATATAGTCTCCATCATATTTTATGTAACTGACACAATATTTAAAAAAAATTGAATTTGAATGTTCTGAGAAGGGTGTTTACTCTCCAGTTGATCACAGGTTCCCCCACTCCTGATTATATTATACTTCACAGAATTTATATATTAAACCTACCTGTCTGGAACCTGTGGGTGTGCATGTGAGCAACCTCTGATTTGGAAGATTCCAAGGATTTGGAGATTCCCTGATATGTTGAGAAGAGTGTATGCTGAGCCTAAGGTCTCCGAGCATTAGTATGAATCAGAATAATTGATCTTAAATATTAATGCTATTTTTATGGTTTCAAAATATGTTGGATAAAGTGTTGTATCTTGGACTTTTACAAAATTCAGAATAATTTTTTTTTTTTTTTCCCAACGTTTATTTATTTTTGGGACAGAGAGAGACAGAGCATGAACGGGGGAGGGGCAGAGAGAGAGGGAGACACAGAATGGGAAACAGGCTCCAGGCTCCGAGCCATCAGCCCAGAGCCCGACGCGGGGCTCAAACTCCCGGACCGCGAGATCGTGACCTGGCTGAAGTCGGACGCTTAACCGACTGCGCCACCCAGGCGCCCCCAGAATAGTTTTTAAAAAATGAATGCTTGTCTGACTGCTATATTCTTAGAAGGTAGATATGTGAATCAAAATGGCAAAACCATATACTATTCAGAAAATGTTAGAGTTTTTAAGTAGACATCATTGAAATGCACTTTTATTTTCTTCTTTGCTCATTTTTGGGACTGAGTCATGTGGAACTGGAGGTTAGCAGAGCTTGTGATGTACCAAATACCAACACTATACGGCTCACCTTCCTCAGACCCTGGTCTGATCACACATGCGACTTGTTTGTGGATAGCTAGGTAGCATGGCCTAGAATTTAGGAGTGCAGCCTCTAGAACCAGGATTCTGGGTTTTGAATTCAGGCTTCCCCAATTACCAGCTGGGTAACTGTGGGAAGTTATTAAAACTCTCTATGCCTAGTTCTCTCCTTTGTAAAATGGGAATGATAATGGTCCCTACGTGGTAGGGTTGTTATGAAGATTAAATAAGCTAATTTATATAAAGCGCTTATAATAGTATTTGACATTCAGTAATTTCAAAATAAATGTTAGCCACTATTACTATTTTTATAATAATTTGTATAGAATATCCAAGAAAATCCTGGAAGATAGTAAACTTCTGGACACCAGATATATTGTACTGATCACTCATGATGCTCTCAGGAAGAAAGTAAAATGTAGAATAATAATCCTATGGTTGACAAGCACATTATTAAGGCTGATGTTATTTAACTTAACAATGTGCCTGTCAATTTATGGAATTTGAAAAAAGAACACGTGACTTTTTTTTAAGATGCTAAAGGAAGAAATTTATAAATTTGCCCACCTTAAGGTCTTACAGGTGATTACTTCTAGACAAAAATATCTAGCAGCCTAAAAAAATACTTCACAAAAGCCGTCTTGTTATAATCTTAAAAGGAGAATTCCACAAATAAGAAATGTGTTTGTGTATAAATTCCTCAAGTATGCTTCAAAAGGATAAGGTTGCTGGGGTCTTTTGTGTCCCACTTATCGAATCTTTGGTAACATCAAATTGGGTGATGAAATTTTTGGCTGTGGCTCCCATTGTAGGGTATAACATTTCACTCCATACCTCAGGAACAGTGAAACAGCAGATCCTGGGGAGTGCAGCTGGGCCAACTGCTGGAGGGAAACTAATTTCTCTCCCATTCTTGAGGACATAGCTGCCTGTGGAGGAGAATGTGAACAAGGCAGCTGACTATTTCCAGGCTTGGGAAATGGAAATTAACCCTGTCATCTAATTTTGTTTACATTTGCCTGTCTTATTTGTTTCTTTCTAATTTAGATCCACTGAGAACAGATTTGGGGGCCTGCTGGGAAGGAGTAGATATCTCAGAAGCCTGGATCATAGTAAATCAGTCAAAATGAAAGGGGAGGTATATTATTGCCTCTTTAGAGACAGTGATTCATCTATGTATCTCTTGCCAACATTTAAACTTTAAGAAGCAAGTATTTCTAGGCTTCTTTCTTTCTTTCTTTCTTTCTTTCTTTCTTTCTTTCTTTCTTTCTGGTATTTTAAAGCATTCAAACAATTAGCTAAAGTTTTTCTTTTAAAAAAAAAACTCTTATTTTTGTATAATATGTTTTGCATTACTTATTTAAGATGAAGACTAACCAATATAATATCCCTGTGTGAACTAATGAACATTAGGTAATTACATTATCTTGGGGTGCCTGGGTGGCTCAGCTGGTTAAACATCTGACCCTTGATTGTGTCTCAAGTCATAATCTCACGGTTCGTGGGTTCAAGCCCTGCATTGGGCCCTGCACGGACAGTGCAGAGCCTGCTTGGGATTCTCTCTCCCTCTCCTCTCTTTGCCCTTCCCTGCTCACTCTCTCTCTCCAAAGAAATAAACATATACAAAAGTTATATTCTCTAGTTGAGGGGAGTAGTTATATTAGCAGTAAACATTTCCTGCATACCAGGCCCTTTACCTGTATTCTCTCAGGGAATCCACATAGCAACCCAATTAAGTAGGCACTACTATTAAGTATATAACAATCAAGGAAACTGAGACTTGAATACATTCATTGTTTGAAATACACAGCTAAAAGATACCCTGTCGAGATTTTAACTCCATTCTTTTTGATTTCTAGAGTTTTCTTGGCTTAATCACTTGTTTCTCAGTCAAAATACCAAGACAAATGTAGATCAAGACATGAACACCATACCACAAATTGGTTAGGACTGAAAAAAATCTATCTACAATGTAATGAAGACAAAGAATTCTTAATTAAATTAAAGTAAGTGTTAAGATTCAAAGGACAGCCACATTTCCTTTAGATTTCTATACAACAGAGATCTGTTTGTCTGAAAATGTCTGTAGGAAAGCTTAAAATAACAGACAAGAGGAAAATTATGAAGATTTAAAGACAATTCTATTATTTGTGCATATTTGTTCCTATATGGAAATGGGTTCTTCTCACACAATTTTAAGTTCATGAGTTGTTCATTTCTTTTTTTTTTTAATGTTTATTTTTGAGAGAGAGAGAGAGAGAGAGAGACGGAGTTGGGGAGAGGCAGAAAGAGAGAGAGACACAGAATCTGAAGCAGGTTCCAGGCTCTGAGCTGTCAGCACAGAGCCCTACATGGGGCTCCAACTCACAAACTGCGAGATCATAACCCAAGGCAAAGTCAGACACTCAACCAACGGAGCCACTCAGGTGCCCTGAGTTGTTCATTTCTTAATTTTCATGGTTAAATATAGCCTAGCATTTGTGAATAAATTAATGCTTATACAGGATACCACTGTTTCAGGAATGTTTTCAGATGTTCTTTTCTCTCCATATTCTTACCTGGCTGTGTGCTATGTTGTATCCCTCTCCCCTCACTCCACCCCAAGGAGGTTTGTGGTAGTGTTGTTAGTCAATTTGTAGTGATCATGTTGAGAAATGCCATACAACTTTCTCAAAGTGCAAACGAGGCAGCAATAAACTCTTCACAATTCTCAAAGCATGGCACTTGAGCCCAGAGACTTTACATGTGTACATCAGTGCAGAGATGTATAGCCTGAGGATTATGAGACGTACTTTTTAGCATGTGGTTTCAGTTTCTTATCAAATTAAAAATTTTTTCTTCTCTGTTGGTAGAGAAGAAAAGAATGGTTAGAATGTTTAAAAAATGTAGGGGCGCCTGGGTGGCGCAGTCGGTTAAGCGTCCGACTTCAGCCAGGTCACGATCTCGCGGTCCGTGAGTTCGAGCCCCGCGTCGGGCTCTGGGCTGATGGCTCAGAGCCTGGAGCCTGTTTCCGATTCTGTGTCTCCCTCTCTCTCTGCCCCTCCCCCGTTCATGCTCTGTCTGTCTCTGTCCCAAAAATAAATAAACGTTGAAAAAAAAATTTTATAAAAAAAAAATGTAAAATAATAGTCATTTATAAAAATGAAACAATGCAGATAGCCCTGTTCCTACCCTGTCATGCCACAGTCTCATTTTTCAAAGGGAGTCTTCCTTAATGGTTCATCAGTATCCTTCTAGACTTCTTCTAAGCACAAACCAGCACAAGCTTGTTAGTTTCTTTTTATCACAAAAATGGAATCATACTGTACATCATTTGCAACTAGTTTTCTGTTTACTCAAAGCTATGTGAGTCTCATTCCTTTAATTTTTTTTTTTTTAACATTTATTGCTTATCAAGAGACAGAGCATGAGTGGGGGAGGGTCAGAGAGAGAAGGAGACACAGAATCTGAAACAGGCTCCAGGCTCTGAGTTGTCAGTACAGAGCCTGACGCGGGGCTCGAACTCACCAGCCGTGAGATCATGACCCGAGCCGAAGTCGGACACCTAACCGACTGAGCCACCCAGGTGCCTGGAGCCTCATTCCTTTAAATTCTCTTCTCTTGGGGTGCCTGGGTGGCTCAGTCGGTTAAGCGTCCGACTTTGGCTCAGGTCATGATCTCGCGGTCCGTGAGTTCGAGCCCTGCGTCGGGCTCTGTGCTGACAGCTCGGAGCCTGGAGCCTGTTTCAGGTTCTGTGTCTCCCTCTCTCTCTGACCCTCCCCTGTTCCTGCTCTGTCTCTCCCTGTCTCAAAAATAAATAAACGTAAAAAAAAAATTAAAAAAATAAATTCTCTTCTCTCAAGGACCATATAAGCCCTTGAACCTCTAAATTGTACGTTGACCATTCTTGCTTTTTCTTGAGAAAGGGCAGTAGCAAAAGCCTTTAGTAAGTTAGATTGATGGATTAAAATTTGGAAAAATCACTGGTCTAATATTAATTACTTCAAAAATAAAGTCAGATAGTCAGGATTGTGCTATTATTCCCATGACATTTAGCTTAGTCTGTACATGCCTGGAAATGTCATCCATTTGTTTTGTTCATCCAAAGATGTTTACTGAGCATCTGCTATATCCCAGGTGGTGGGCTAGGTCCTGCAGATTAAAGACAATTAGAACATAACGTTGCTTTCCAGGGTCTCACAATTTAAAGTAATAGTTGCTTTATACTGTTTTCATTAATGGTAAATAACATATTCAAATCAATTCCAAGAATAGAGATAGATGCAGATTAGGATATGGCCAGTTAGTGCTCATCCACTGCCACAGGATGGTGTTGTATAGGAGGAACAGAAATCTGAAATTAGATCCAACAATTGGAGTGGAGCAGGTGTTGGGGTACAAAAAGAGTTGCAGGTGCTGGGAGGAAATCCAGCCTATGAGGCAAAAATGATATCTGGAATCTCTGGCAACAAGTAGGCAAACAGTCATTTCTGGAGAGTCTAACACAGTGATCAGTGAGAACGTGCAGTGAGAGATAATTCAAGATCAGTAATCTCGCATGTCAGGGCAGGCAGGCAGTTGGCATCCAAGAAATTTGCCGGCAAATCTTGAAGTGAGCAAGGCATGGTTTCAGAGCTGGATTGTAGGGGAAAGTTTAATCTTGGTCAGGTGGAAAGGGAAAACAATGGAGGGAGTGTGGCATATTTCTAGTTCTAAGAATATTTTTAAGACCAATACTGAGTCATTATAGAACAAGGCAGAAAACTGGTTAGGCAAACTGGGGCATGCATACCTCTAGGGGGAGCCTGTGGCTCTTTTCTATTATACTCTCCACTTGTCTCCAAACTCCCAGCTCCCAAACTGTTTCTTCCCCCTTAAAGAGATAGAACAAGTTTTAGGGCCCTCATTAGATCATAGTACTAGAAAGTAGAACTTTGAAAAGAATTGAAAACAGAACACAGATGGGCATGGATTCTCTTGTTTATTCCTTCCAGAAAATTAGGCATGAGTTGTTCAAAGTATCTGTGGCCATTTATTTTTTCTCTCTTTAGATGCTTTTCCTCTCCCACAGGTTTGTAGTAATTCCGATTTGGAAACTACACTCCCAGTTCCTCTTACCAACAGCTGCCCCATCAGCCATGGAGAGGTACAATGGAGAATGCTTCCCATGTCTCCTTGGCTCTCTTACATCTATATCTGGGGGACATGGACTCTGGATTGGCATTTCTCTCTTTGGAGGGACACACGGTCAAACAATGGTGGGAAAACAGCTTTTTTTCAAGTTTTGGTTCTATGTGCTTTAGGTCATCTCTGCTTAAGAGAACAAGTTCACTCACCAGGTCCAGTCTCATTCTCTGTATTCTTTTTAAATTCTGCCCTAGAGCCTTTGCACTTAACTGTTCTCTCTGTCTGTGACGCTTCTTCCGATCAGATATATGCATGACTCACACCTACACTTCCTTCATCTCTCTGCCCAAATGTCACCTTTTCAGAGAGCCTGTTCCTGGTCATGCTATATAAGCTCCAGGTACTCCTATATTCCTTATACAGTTTTAGTTTTCTTTGTAATACATATCACCATTTGATGTATTACGAGCCTTCTGATCTGAATATATGATCTGAACATCTGTTTTATTCGTTAGAACAGAGCTTGGTACATAGCAGGTGTTCAATAAGTACATGTTGAATGAATGAAAAAGTTTATACATTAATAAAGAATTCATAAATATCTATTTACAACTGGGACTACTCTCCTGGGCCTCAGTCATGTAAGCCATAGAGGGTAGAAGTTAAAATGATGGGCTCTGGAGCCTGACCATCTGGGTTTGGTTTTCAGCTCTACCATATACCCATTGTTTGATCCAGTTACTTACTTTCTCTGCATCTCTGCTTCTGAGTTTCTTATTTACAAAATAAATCTTTATTTTATTATAAGGATAATATTAATAGTACTTCTTAAGTATTGACGGGTAAATCATAATGTAAATGACATATACAAAGCACTTAGAATAGTACCTCATATGTAGAAGAAGTACCCAATAATTCTTAAATGTTATTATTACAATATCTAGTTATCTACTTGATCTACTGGGTTGTCAAACAGGCATCTCATACTTGATATAGCCAAACCAGAACTCTTGATTTCCCACCCTGTACTTGTCTCCCCTCCAGTCTTCACCATCTCAGTAAATGACACCCTACTCATTGTTCACAAAGTTAGATGAATTATCTTTGATTCCTCCCTTTCCTGACCCACCATATCCATTGCCAAAATTGGATTAACCAAAATTAATCAAAATTTTTGTGAAGATTTTACCTTCAAAATATATACCTGCAATTCCATTACTATCACCCTAATCCAAGATGCCATGTTCTCCCCTTTTAACTATACCAGTACTCTAACCTTGTTTCTTTTTTTTTCCTTCCTTCTCTTCCGTTCTAATCCATTATCATTTAGAAGCCACAGTAATTTTTTGAAAAGACTTCCCTGTTTGTCTTTCAGTGATTTCTCATTGTAGAAAAAATTCCAAATCTTTACAGTAGCTGACAAGGTCCTGCCTGATTTCAAACCTACCTCATTCTCCAGCATGGTTTTGTCCCACTGTCCTCTTGACCTATAATGCTTTAGCCAGACTGGGTGCCTATTTTCTCCATGAAACTATTTTCTACCTTTTATTGACTCAGAGCTTCTGTACTGTTTATTCCTTCCATCTGGAGTGCTGTTCCCTGAGTTCTTAAATAGTTATTTCTTTTCATTCATTCTGCACGTCTTAGAGCAAATGTTACTTGTGCAGAGAGATCTTCTCACTATACTCTTGTTAAAATTCAAAAATTACATGTGCACCATTATATGATATTTTAACTCGAGTATTTTGCTTTAGTGAAATAATTATTCTTATCAGTGACTTTCAAGCTTTATTTGTTTTCTCTGGACAACCTTTTCTGTCAACAAGCTATTGAACCCTATTATATAAAAATGATAAAATTGGGACTGCTTTGGTTGCAGTGGGATGGAGTGAGGAGTGAGGAACCAGATTCCTACCTGCTTATCCTTTTTGTAGTTTCTTAGAGTAATACTGACTTTTAGGACCTCAGTTTGAAAACCAGAAGTCTGTACAATGTACACATAAGTCTTGAGGTGTGATTAGGTGATTTTTGAATAGAAAAATGACCACATAAGGCCAAAATATCTGGTCAGTGTAATGAAGTATCCAGAATAAGAATTTCTTACTACATTTTCTTATAATTTTATTCTCATGCATTTTTTCTTACAACTACTTTTTTTCTTCTTTATATATTATCTTTGGAGTTTTAGCACTAGCACCTAGTCTTGCACACATAAGGCACTCAGCAAATTATTAACTAATTGCAATGGATAGATAATAACAGACAAAGGTGAATTGTATAACTTTGGCTTTATTCTCTTTTTGTGGCCTTTACAAAAGCTCCATGTCGTAACCTCATTTCACATTTTGTGCCAGTAATCTGTTCAGGTGTGTTATACTTATGACATGTCTACTGAGTACCCAGAAGAGCTAGGTGCCTTCCTGTGTCATGAGTTGTTTGTTTGTTTGTTTTTTATCTAATTATAAAAACCCTTGAAAGTAGATATTATTCTCATTTTTATATATGAAGAAAGTGAGGTTCATAGAGGCTAATTCATTAGCACCTTGCTAAATGGAAAGGATAGGATTAAAAACATGGTCTTTTTGACCTCAAAGTCCATTGTCTTTATACTCTGAAAAAGCCAAAATATAATTATCTGATCAGTACAGAAGAATCCTAAAAGAACCATGTTAGTCTTGGAAGTCAAAATTTGAAGGCATTTAAAAGGGCACAGGTAATGTTAAAGAGAAAGTCTGATGATACCTGGTTTCTTCAAAAGACTATCTCTTTATATTAGAGTTTTAAATTATGGATCATATGTCATTAATAAAGTGACATTAAATTTTATTTCATTTAATTAAGACTTTGTTAGAGCTTGAAAGAGAGCTCTCCTCCAGCGCCTTCATTCCAAAAATGTCATTAGGATTAAAAAGTACACTCATTTTATAATTCAAGAGGCCTAGGCCCTCTGAAGTTGTATATTATCTAATTTTGCACCTCTGGTTAATGACAGAGTTGAGGGAAATACTACTTAGCCATAACCAGAATGAGGTGCATTGTGGTAGATTTGTAAAAAGCAAATGATCTACTCTAATTTCTAGATTAGATCATATACAGTATCATATACAGCATCCATTTTCCTAATGAGTAGTAAATGTGAGGTAAGAAAAATAAATACATATTTTTGTAAGGCAGTAATCCAATAGATATTTAATTACTGGGGGAATGTTAAAATGCTGACAGTTCAAAAATGGAAATATAATGCAGAAAACTAATCTGACAAAAGTTAACTATCAATTAAACAGAAGTAGACTCACTAAATTTTTTCTATAAATGATTTAAAATCACACTTCAAACATTGCAATAATATTTATTAAAATAATATTGGGGAGGAAAGCAGAGAACAATAATACAATGTAATAATTCAAATAGTTGAAGGTCCTTTAAAGAAAACAAGGGAACCAGTTTATTTTAGTTTTTGTTTGTTTGTTTATTTATTTATTTATTTATTTATTTTGAGAGAGAGAATGAGAGAGAGAGAGAGAGAGTGTAAGCAAGGGTGGGGCAGAGAGAGAGGGAGAGAGAATCCCAAACAGAATCTGCACTGTCAGTACAGACCCTGATGCAGAGCTTGAACTCATTGAACCGTGAGATCATGACCTGAGCTAAAATCAAGAGTCAGAAGCTTAAATGACTGAACCACCCAAGCACCCCAAGGGAACTATTTTAAATTAATTCTGTCATTCTTTTAACATATTATTGAGTACCATCTCTATTTCTATATCTATATACCTCTATATGAAAGTTTTACTTTATAAGGAAATTAAACTGTTCTTCATTATAGTTCATGCCAATATAGCATTATTACCTATTTTGAGAGTCATGGCACCATTATACCCTATTGTTATGAACCCTAGAAGTAGGTACTAAGCATTAACCTGTTTTCTTTTAGTAAGTGAGAAAATAAAGGAAATATTTAGTCAATTATAAATTAAATAATCCATAATTCATAATGATGTTAACAATAAAATTGTTAAGATAAATAAAAACTATAAAGAAGAATAAAGGAGAAGTTGATTCTAAGGGGAAGCTTGATGGATTCATAGTGAGGATGAACTTGGGGAGGGTGAGAGGCAAGGGAATATTGACTCTAGTTTTGAGGTTTCAAGCATAGATGTCTGGGATAAATGTGATCATAAAAAGGGAGACTGAGGACAAGTGCAGGTTTTGGAAGGAAGGCGATGGGATCAGTGTAGACATGTCGATTCTGTGTAAAAGTGTGACATCCAAATGGAAATGTTCGGTTAGAAGTATGGAATATAGTAGGACAGAAGTTAGAGATTTGAGAATTACAAACACAGAAATGAAAAAGAAAGTGGGGATGAATTTTAAGGAAAATCTTAATTTGGGGGATGGAGTAGAAAGAGGACCATAAAAATAGGTATGGGGGTATTTTGAATAGAACATTAAAGGTGACAGTATAAAACAGGCTTAAAGTGAGAACCAATCAGAAGAGTTTGGGGTCACATAGGATAAAGGGGGAGGGCATTCACAGAGGAATTGGTAAAATCTGAAGCAAAAAAGTGAACTAGTGCTTCAAAAATGTACTAATTAAGATGGGAAGGCATCACATAGTATTTGGAACCAGGAAGACTTGCCCCAACATTTACTAGCTAAATGACTTTAATCTTACTTGGCTGTTTTTACTTATCTGTAAAATGGTGGCAATATATACTTCTTAGGATTATTGTTGACATTAGAGGTAATATAATGTATCTGCATATAATTGGCATGTAATAAAACATAACTGAAATTTTTTTGACTTCTAGAAAAGTTTCAGACTGTTTTAAGCAACCTAAACTATAAGGATAAAGTGTTTTGGTTTCTTTCTTTTTCTTTCCTTCCTTCCTTCCTTCCTTCCTTCCTTCCTTCCTTCCTTCCTTCCTTCCTTCCTTCCTTCCTTCCTTCCTTCCTTTCTTTCAACATAACAATTTAGGTGAGGAAACAGACCTGATAATTTGAAGAGAAATAATAGTAATTCCATAAGGAGAACACTGTTGTAGACACTTATTTCTTCCTCCTTGACAGAACTACAATTTTCTTTGGATGTGCTCCATGAAGCCCATGCTCCTGAGGGGAAGTTGACTTCACCCCAACCAAACTTGGGTCTTGTTTGTCTAAGTTAGAGACTCCCAAATTTCTTGATTCCCAGGGCCCTTAGTATCTAAGTAATTTTATCATAATGTCTCTAGGCAGAAAAAAATACCTCACAGCTCCAAGCACAGCTTCTTCAACCTGGAATCAGATTATATATCACCACCTTCATTACCTCAGCTGTATTGATTTTCATGCCATACTTGTTTTTCTTACAACAGTAACTGCTAAGAACCCAGCTTCTCAAAGATATGACATCACTGAAAAGAATGTAATGGGATGTAATGTTGAACTAGTGAATTACCTTGAGCTAACAGTTTATGTGGTGTCCTGCAGATGTTGAGTATCCCTATATTGCTATCAAAAATATGAAATATATTGTAGTACCCTTTTGGGTTTACTCAGGAGTGCTCTTTCACACAGTTTTAGAACACTCATGTCTATGTGTAATTCTGTACTCTTTGCTAAGGATTGGTTCAGGAGGAGGTATGTGGTCTAATTTCAGCAACTAAGGCAGAAATAATGACCTTTAAAAAAATGTAGATTTAAATTATTATTCATGTGTGGTGAGGCCAACAGATTGTTGAAAAGATAGTTTATTTTACAGATACCAAGAGGAGGGGGCACACACTGCCATGGGGGACCACATGGGGAAAGCACCAGGTTTGGTCAGGCAGAGGGAATGAGGGGGAAAATGTGAGCAAGATCCTTTATTGTGATTTCCATATGGAGGAACAGACAAGGCAGTATAAGCAGGTTTAGGATTGGCCAGTTTGAATAATTTTAGTGGGTGCTAGGGCATTAGGGTCTATCCTTAGTCGTCCTGTAGCAGCCCTGGGGTGATTAGGGCAGGGGAATAATGGCCTTGAATGGAAGAGCTCAGTAAAAGAGGTGATTGAGGGTAGGGGTTAGGATTGGTTGGTTTGTATGTAAAAAGTACTTGCAGGCCAGTCTTCTGCTATCTTCAGGAATTAGCTGGTACCCTCCAAGGTCAGCATTGTGTCAGATGGCAAAGCATCAAAAACACATGATTAGTAAAATGACAAGGCATCTGAATGCTTTTTCCTGGTGCTTCTGGTACAGTTGTAGAAGTGTTGCCCTTTCTCTGTCTTTGGAGATGTGAGAATTAGAACTGGTGCCACAGTCTTGCTACCATCCTGAGGATGAAGCTGGGTCAGGAAGGCAGGTGGATATAAGAGCATCGCAACACAACAGGTTGGAGTAATTTATGTTTAGTTTATCCTGACCCTTGTCAGTCTTTAGACCTTTATGTATGTGAACTAATACATTTTCTCATTGTATAAGTCAGTTTATTGTTGCTATTTGTTATTGTTGTTGTTTTTAGATTTCCTGTTACTCTTACCTGTGCTGTTCTAACCACCATGTTAAAACCCACAGGATCTCTTTGGAGGGGATTAATTTCCCATAGGAAAGGAGAAATTTTCCAAGTCTGTTTTTGATGATATTAAGATGTGTTACTGAGGTTTGCTGAATGTCTGCCTTCATAGCATAAAGGGAGAATGCAAGGCTTTTTAGTCGCATTTGCATTCAATAGATGACTGAGTTTGCTGACCTAAGTATCACATCTTTTTTCAAAAATCATTCTGAAATTTCTAAACACTGCTGGATAGGAGAAAGTTATGTAGTATTTCTATAATAATGTCTCATTTTCAATATTTCATACTAGGGTAATGAAAATTCACATGGAGATGAAAAATAACTTACAGGTTTTAGTGTAGGAAAACTATTATTTTCTTGTGGAGAGGTGGCTACCAGGGGACAATCTGAATCAAACCCATTTGTTCAGTTTATACATATATATATATATATGTATGTTTATATATACATATATACATACATATATATATATATAGTGTGTATATATGTGTGTGTGTGTATATATATACATATATATATATATATGATAATAGTATTCCCCTACCCCAAGATTCAACAATTATGCTAAGTAGCTTACCTAGAAGTGTGTATATGTGTGAATTTGTATGTGTATATACACATAAACACTTTAATTTTTATTGACGTATAGTTGATACACAATGTTATATTAGTTTCAGGTGTACGACATAGTGATTTTACAAGTCTATATGTTATGCTATGCTCACCTCAAGTGTAATTACCGTGTATCACTATGCAATGATTACAATGCCATTGACTGTATTCCCTATGCTGTACTTTTATCCCAGGTGACTTATTCCATAACTAGAAGCTTGTATCGCCCACTCTCCTTCACCCATTTGCCCATCCCCTACTCTCCTCCCCTCTGGCAACCATCATTTTATTCTCTGTATTCATAGGTCTGTTTCTGCTTTTTCGTTTATTCCTTTGTTTTGTTTTTTTAGATTCCATGTATCAGTGAAATCATATGGTATTTGTCTTTCTCTGACTTAGTTCACTTAGTATAATACCCTTCGGGTCCTTCCACATTATCACAATATCTATACTACATCTTCTTTTTTCATTCTTCTATCGATGGAGACTTGAGTTGCTTCTGTATCTTGGTCACTGTAAATAAACCTAGGGGTGTGTATATCTTTTCAAATTCGTGTTTTCATTTTATTTGGGTAAATACCCAGTAGTGAAACATTTGGACTATATGATATTACTATTTTTAATTTAAAAACTTAATTTTATTTAATTAATGAATGCACATTGTTTTATTAAAAATCAAATAATACCAAAAGTGATTATAATGAAAAATGGTATATGCCTTTACTTCCATCCAATTTCAGTTTTCACGGTTAACAGCTTTTAGCTCTTTCTTCCTGTGATGTCCATCTTTTTCTGTATAATGTTTTTACTGTTTTGTTGTTTGGTGATTTCGTTTTAGTTGTTATGCAGTGACAATTTTTTATTATTTGTATGTTTAACTTCCTTGGACTTCCACCTCCCTTTCCCTGTCCTCCTAATGCAGTTCTTATATTCATTTGAGTAGAAGCAGTAATCCGTGTTTATGTCATTATGACAATGTAAATACTGTTTGTTGAGTTAAGAACTATAGTAAAGTTGCACTAATAGTTGCTTTATTTTTATTTGCCTAATTTAAAAATATGTATTTTTATTTTTCCATATATGTTATATCATTTATCATATCTATTTATCAAGTTGGTATTTTTCCTGTAAACCTGACCTTAGAGATTTTCTTCCTCCTGCTTGAATCTGGCCTTGTTGCTTTCTGGGCCTGTTGTGCTGCACTGCTGTGAAGCTATGCGTCTTCTTTCCCATTCTCCCATCATTTCCTGAATCCCGTGTCTTCTACTTTCTAGGTTTGATCTCCTGTTTTGCTAAAGCACATTCTCCAAGAGGGGTTGCAAGGCAGTTCTACCATATTAAAGGTATCTTTTATTCTGCTTTTGGGTTGGGTTTAGTTTTAAAAAAATTCTTCTAGAATTTTGAAGTCATTCTCCATTTTCTTCTTACATCCAGTGTTGTAGAGAAATCTCATGCTATTCTGGTTCTCTGATATTTCCCTTCTCTCCAAGTCTCACTTGTCCTTAAATTTTGCATTCATTATTTTTTATTTTATTCAACTGTCCTCTTGATAATATCCTCGTATTTTATCTAAGCCACTGTTGATTTGCAGTGGCCATCTAATTGATCTGTCTCCATGTGCCACTGATTGTTTTCAATATGGTGTTCTTTTAAAACTCAAGTTTTACCGGGGCGCCTGGGTGGCGCAGTCGGTTAAGCGTCCGACTTCAGCCAGGTCACGATCTCGCGGTCCGTGAGTTCGAGCCCCGCGTCGGGCTCTGGGCTGATGGCTCGGAGCCTGGAGCCTGTTTCCAATTCTGTGTCTCCCTCTCTCTCTGCCCCTCCCCCGTTCATGCTCTGTCTCTCTCTGTCCCAAAAATAAATAAACGTTGAAAAAAAAAATTTTAAAGAAAAAAAAAAAAAAACTCAAGTTTTACCATATTATTTTTCTGTACAAAACCCCCTTGGTTTCCCACCACAGAGTAGAAGACCTCATGTGATTTGGCCCTCATGTTTTTCTCCACTCTAGTTTTTGCTCTCTCCTTTCCTACATACTGTTCTTTTTTCTGTTGTTACCTTTCAGTTGACTACTGTGTGTAAAATTTGTTCAGCTCTTATATGTTCATTCATCCTTTTCTGCTTTTATTTTTCTCCATAGCACCCCCACATCTTATATATATCTTACATATTTATTTTCAGTCTTTCACCGTACTAAAATGTAAATTCTGCATTTGCAGGGATTTTAGTCTATTATTTCTTACCTGTTGTATCTTAACAGCTAGAGGGGTGCTGGCTTATTATAATAGTACAGTAAATATTTTTCATTAAGTGATAAAATTAAAAAATGGTAACTAAGAAATAGAGGTAGAGCAGGAGATGCAAACACCACAACTGGTGAGGAACACTAAATGCAACTGAGTACAAAAATGGGCAATTAGAATAAATGGGTTGCATAGTGTTCATTGTGTTGTGGTAACGAGCATAAATTTTATCACAAGAAACAACCTTTACTCCTGGACATTCTGAGAAAAACTTTATCATGAGAAATTTTATATAAGGGCATGGAATAAATTTATTAATTTTAACAAAAAATTTCCTTATGTTGTTGTCATTGTTATCAAATCAGTCTTTTCTAATTAAAAACAATTCTTTAGAAAGGCACTTGACTTGCTGGGATGAGCACGGGGTGTTATATATAAGGGATGAATCACTGGGTTCTACTCCTGAAACCAATACTATCACTGCATGTTAACTAACTTGAATTTAAATAAATAAATTAAGAAAAACACAATTCTTTAGGAAGTCAGAATGTCATTGCTTTGGATAGGTAGTTTAATATAAAGATGAAGTCTAAAGAATCTTGAAGAATAAATATTTGTCTACCCTTCAGAATGTTTTTCTCAAATACTAGTTGTCTCAGCCAGTCTTTGGAAAATAGTCAGATAGCAGGTTAGTCATGACTCAGGTCTCCAGCAAAACTGAAGTGCAGGTGACCTCTGTAATTGAAAGGAAATTCATGTCCTCTAGATATTTGTATGAGTGGCCAAGACATCTTGTGAAGGAAAAGTCTTTATATTTTGCTTCTGTAGAGGGTCAGTATATATATACCTGTGTGGGAACGACCATCTGTGAGCGGGGCCAGGGAACTTGTTGGTTTTTTCAAAGAAAGCAATATTTGATCTGAAAAAGAACCCACACTGAAACTTGCTTGAAGTCCCAATATTCTGCCTATGATAGGCAGGTCAGAAGCACAAATTTGCGAGCCATTGGTATACAGGTACATATTGATTCTGCAAAGACACATAAGATTATGAGGAATAAATTTTTGAGGTAGAAAGATGGCTACCCTGAGATTGTTGCAGAATATATTTAAGATGTGGTAGGAGAAATATGGAACATTTAGTTGCTTTTTGATTACTTGACTTCTGAAACTCCTTCCTGTGCTAGTCTCTTATGGGGCAGTCTCTGGGACCATTGGTGAGATGGTGTTAGAGGCAGTAGCTACATGCAGGCCTCAGAAGCAGTAATGACTCTTGTTTCATGGACAGTTTCTAGAATACTGAGTTGTTAGTAGTGGTATTGCAGCTTCTCCTGTTGCTACCCAGGGCTAATGACAGATGTGTCTTCATAGGAGTAGCTTTTCCGCATGATTTTAGATGTTGTTTCTCCTTCATAGCCTACAAACATATTTCTAAACAATTTGCCAAAGTGATTTTACCAATTAATATTTCTACCAACCAATACCTCCCCTCCAAGGAGAGCTGCAGTTGTTCAAAATCTTCACCAACACTTGGTATTATCTCTGATCATACATTTTTGATAAGTTTTTTCTCTTTAAATCTGTCAAAATTTGTTTGTTTATTGGTTGACCAAAACTAAGAACCATGTTTGATGCCAAAGGGATGCATGCAGGATCAGGGAAACATGAGCAGGAAGTATGAAGTAAAAGGGGAAGTCCGAAACTGTAAGAGAGAAGTTTATTGGTTTAAATAAAGTCTCAGAAGATATGGGCATGGAGTCTTGGGGTGAAAATTTGGGAGCAAGGACACAAGAGAAGGCATGGGAGAAGGCACAAAAATATAGAGGGAAAGTAAAGACAACATTTTCATATAGAAACCTACAAAATAGTAAATTTTTAAAACAGAGCAACAATTTATTTAAGGTACCTCAAAATTTTACTTGAAATCCATTTATCTATAAATGTGACTCTGTATGTGAAGTTTAACCTTAGATAAGCCCTGGATTTGACAATACATACACTGATAATTAAAATAAAATGTTTTTGGGGCGCCTGGGTGGCGCAGTCGGTTAAGCGTCCGACTTCAGCCAGGTCACGATCTCGCGGTCCGTGAGTTCGAGCCCCGCGTCGGGCTCTGGGCTGATGATGGCCCAGAGCCTGGAGCCTGCTTCCGATTCTGTGTCTCCCTCTCTCTTTGCCCCTCCCCCGTTCATGCTCTGTCTCTCTCTGTCCCAAAAATAAATAAACGTTGAAAAAAAAATTTTTTTTAAAAATAAAAAAAAAATAAATAAAATAAAATGTTTTTATACTACTTGATTTCTCATATAAAATTATAAACTTATTAATTTTCCAAAATAGCCATAACTCTAAGAAACACCCATTCTTTTTTCATAGTTTCTGTTTGAGGAGAAGGGAAACTTCTGTAAATTTCTTTAGGATTTTTATTAGTTCTCTCCTTAAGTGTGGCCCTTACTTTGCTTCCTATTGCTGCTGTAACCAAGTTACAATAAACTCTGGCTCAAACAACACAGATTTACTATCTGACAGTTCTGGAGGTCAGAATTCCGACACATGTCTTACTGAGCTAGAATCAAGATGATGGTAGGACTGAGTCTCTCTGTAGGCTATAGCAGTTAATCTATTTCATTGTCTTTTCAGCTCCTTGCATTCCTTGGCTCATGCTCCCAATCCATCTTTAAAGCTGGCAGCATAGCATCCTCAAATGTTTCTCTAACTCTGACCTTCCTGCCTTTCTGTATCGCTTACAAGGATCCTTGTGACTATATTGGGCCCACCCAGGTAATCCAGAATAATATCTCCATTTTGTGGTCAGCTGCTTAGCAACCTTAATTCCCCTTTACTGTATAACTTCACATATTCACAGTTAGATATGCTATTTGTTTGGCGGTTATTCAGCCTGTCACACTCAGAAGGGAGAAGAAATCAGTATTAGTGAATTTTATCTGCCTACTATATATGGATAGGTGATGGTCTTTTTCTTGTGAGTTCTTTTAAGGACATTTCTTTTAATAATTGGAAAAGAAGACATAATGCCAGTGAAAAGAAATTCATGCTTCTGAAGCTTTTTTTCATAGGCTGAGTCTTTGTGAAGTTTCATGCAAATAGTTCAGAAGTAACATTTGTCTGCTGTGGTCACTAAAATCTACATATACTGCTGAAAAGGGTTACAAATTGTGAACTTTCACAATACTGTACTCTGTAATCATATTCTGTTTATGCCTTGCTATACGTTATTTGCTTAGCAATAATGATGCTGTTACCCATTGAAAAGAAAAATAAACATGGAAAATCCTGGTCAGGCACAAAGTATGCTATTGGCATAGATCTCTAATAAAACTGATTTAGCTTTCAGCTTTATATGGATAAAAGCTGACATTGACCTTTGTGTTCAGTGCTTGGTGTGTTTTTTAAAAGCCTGTATTATTGTGAATTCTGGATTCTTTATATGATAGCACTAATTTTCATATCTAATTTATGGGCTGCCAAAGGCTTTCTACTAGGTTGAAGTGAGATAATTACCACAAGTGATATGAACTACAGAATTCTACCACAAGTGATATGAACTGCAGAATTCTATTTCATTAGAAAATCCAATTTCTCTTTTTACTCATGTATTACTATTGACTTTCACTTTTGTCTCATACATAGATTTTTTTTTAGAGATACTTATAGTGAGATTTGGCCTAATATGGCCTACCCATTGTTACTTATTGTTCTTAAAATTTGTCTTGAGAATATGCAGTGTCCATGAAAATCAAATCATTTGTCCATGTTACAACTCCATAGAGATTAGATGTATGATTTTTCCTAAGATTGGTCATAATGATAGATTAATTTTAGCATATTGGAAAGAAAATGATAACACATTGAGTACTAAAACTTTGATATGCTTACTTAGAAAATTGTATTGAGGGTAACACATTTAAATTATATATCAGTCAGATCTAAACTATTTTTAAAAGATGGTTTGACACATAGAAAGTATATTTGGTCTTCAAATTTTGCTTTTCTTACATGTGTTCATGCCATTATTATTCTATTCCTTTAATTCTTATTTCTCTCCAAATTTTCAGAGGAGTTATTATTGCATATCACCTTTCATTTAACCACATATAGTAATATACTTAGTTTTGGATACTACATTTTTCATATAATGTTATGCTGGAACTGTTTTCTATGCCATTTAAAAATATATAAAAATATGACTTTTAATACTTGGATAATAACTATTGCTTGATTGTTGTTTATAATTTTTAGTATTATAACTAACATTAAAAAGACATTTAAACCTTTAAACTTATGTCTGAAATCAGATCTGGAAATCAGTCATAGGTTTTCTATATGATGGCCTCATTCTTATTATTTTTAAAATAGTTTCTCATTATAGTTTTGCTTTGAACTAATGGCTGTTTAGGAGAGTGTTAGAGTATTTTCAATTATAATTTTTCTCCATTGAATGTTAAAAAAAAGTTCCAAGCTGTCATGAATTATAATCAAACTGTGTAGTTTCTGCTTTTTGGAATTGTTTGGGAGGGGGTTTCTTTAAAGTTATCAGAGTCAAGAATGAAATGGGATTTGTGAGATTTCCTGAGAGTGAGATGCAGAATTTGATTAAACTTTTTGAAGTTCCATCTGAAACACTCTCCTCCTCCCCTCACTACACATCTAGTTGATACTGTAGAGATTAGATACAGTTTATCGTCATTAATTTATGTATTTTTCATTATGTTCATTTTATTTAAATTTTTTTTTTCAGTTCCACTTGGAGGACATTTCTGGATTATCAGAGGGTTTTTTTATTTAGCAATACAGGAATTTGCCAGGAGTATTTGTATTGTATTTGTATTGTATTGTATTGTATTGTATTGTATTGTATTGTAGAGAGAGAGAGAGCATGAGTGGGGGGAGAGGGGCAGAGGGACAAAAGGAGAGAGAGAGAGAATCCCAAGTGGGCTCCATGCTCAGAGCAGAGCCTGATAGAGGGCTTGATCCCATGATCCTGAGATCATGACCTGAGCTGAAAATCGAGAGTTGGACACTCAACTGACTGACACACCCAGGTGCCCCTGCCAGGAGTATTTTTATGTAGAATGCTTTTGATTTTACTTAGATCTGGTGAGTCACATCTGCTTGCATATATTCATTTTTTTTCGGTTCAGAAAAGTTTCATCAATTGTATTTTTGATATTGCTTTGGTTTTAATTGTTTTGCTTATTTTAAGAAATAGCTGCAATTATTATGTTAGATGTACATTTTTTAATTCCTATTATTTGCATAGATGTGGTGCTTTTCTTTTTCCTCTATATTTTTGATGAAACTTCTCATGTTTACCTGTACATTTCAGTTCCAGTTTTTTGCAGTGTCTGTTCTTCCATTTATTTCTCCCAATAGAAATATTGAACTTGTGTTGTATTTTTAGTTTTCTTTTAATTCTCACTTTTATTTTATTTAGTTCTTTTTCATTTTCATCTAGTTTAGTGCCTTTTAGGGCTTTGGCTCCCTTGTTACAGTGTTCCTTCTTGTGTTATTGTGAGGATGCCAAACAGTTTTCACAGATTAATTTCTTTTCTTATTTTATGCTCTATTCATGGAATCCCTTGACAGCACTCTCTCCTTCCTCTCTTTCCACATTTATGATGAGTTTTGTCTGTTTCTTTGCCTGGTTTGTTCATTCTATATTGAACACCTACTATGTGCTGACATCATGATTTGGTCCTTGAATACAATGGTTAGCAAAAGCTCTGCTACCAGGGACTTGTCTTGTTGAGGATAAGACATTATTCAAATAAGAAGTCAACAATTGTAAATTCATGCCAATGATAACATTGTAAGAAGGTATACAGAGACTGTGAAGCTCATGAAAGGGGACTTTTAATTACTGTTCTAATTTTGTCTAAATAGTGCTATTTTTCATATCCCTATTCTTGCTCTTCTTCTCTTGCTGTACATTCTTCTTGGAAGCATGGTTTTAACCATTTGCATAGTTCGAATCTGTACGCAGGTGAGTCACATCTAGAACCTGGAGAGTAAGCCCCATGCCTGAACTCAGTGTGTCTCCTAAATTCTAACCTGCATATTTTCTGTCTCCTAACCACTGCCCCTGGATATCTCACAGACACTAAAATTCAGTATGATCAAAACTGGGCACATTGTCTTTCTTCTCTTCACAGCAAAAACTGCTTCCCTTTTTATATTTCATGTTCTGTGAAGGATACTACCATCCAATCAGAGCCAAGCCATGTATCTGGCATTATCTTTAGTTCTTTGTTCTTATCTCCTTTAATCAATTGGCCCCTTTTGGTGAATTGTTATTAGCTACAGTCTAAAGGGGGAAGGTATTATATGCAAAAAAACCCTATCATGTTGAAGTTTCTGTCCAGTTCTGTGGTCTCATTTCTCATTGCTCTCATTTTGCTCTAGAAATTATTATAGCTATTCTAACCTCTTGTAGTTTCTTTTTTTTAATGTTTATTTTTGAGAGAGAGAGAGAGAGAGAGAGAGAGAGAGAGAGAGAAGAGCATGAGTGGGGGAGGGGCAGAGAGAGAGAGAGGGAGGCACAGAATCTGAAACAGGCTTCAGGCTCTGAGCTATCAGAAGAGAGCCTGATGCGGGGCTCAAACTCACGAACTGCAAGATCATGACCTAGGCCAAAGTCAGATGCTTAACCAACTGAGCCCCCCAGGTGCTTCTAACCTCTTGCAGTTTCTTAAATGTTTCTCTCTCTTTTTATTTTTTAATTTTTATTTTATTTTTTTTAATTTCAAAGTTTTTATTTGTTAGAGAGAGCACAAGCTGGGGAGGGGTAGGGAGAGAGAGAGAGAGAGGGAAACACAGAATCTGAAGTAGGCTCCAGGTTCTGAGCTTTAAGCACAGAGCCTGACACAGGGCCCAAACTTACCAACTGTGAGATCATGACCTGAGCTGAAGTCAGATGCCCAACTGACTGAGCCACCCAGGTGCCCCCCCCCCCCCCCCACGCTCTCTCTTTAGATTTCTTTCCTAAGTTTCCCTCTCCTAGAATATAAGTGTCATCTGAAATACTGATGGTACAATACTTAAGAATGTCAACTCTGGAGTCAGAAAACCCTGGGTTAAAATCTTATTTCCATTGTTTACTTGCAACGGGTTAATGTTAATTGCTCGTACTGTTACTAAATTTTTAATGTGCAAAGCTGGGATAATAAGAGTACCTACCATACATAGTGTTAGGATTAAGTGAGGAGTGCCTGGATGGCACAATTGGTTAAACATCCGACTCTTGGTTTCAGCTCAGGCCATGAGCTCATGATTGTGAGATTGAGCCCTGTGTCAGGCTCTGCAATGGGCGTGGAGCCTGCTTAGGATTCTCTTCCTCTCTCTGCCTCTTCCCCATGCTCATGCTCTCTCTCTCCCTCTCTTAAAATAAATAAAAACTTTCAAAAGAGGATTAAGTGAGATAAGCATGTATATTTCATTTATCTTGGCAGTATTATTATTGCTATTATTATTTCAAACTTGATTAAAGTGTTGCTGTTTCTATATATCCTTTTCTGATATTTTCTGAGGCAATTGATAATTTTTCACCTTGTACACTTTCTGTACCATGTGAATACTTGTATGTACATTATTTATTACATTTGTTTATCTACATGTCTTTCTGTGTTTCTAAGTACATTGAGAAAACTTTGAAGATAGTGGACATGTTTTTAATATTTATATACATTTTACATTCCAACAGTGCTTAGTATGCAATAAGGATGTAATAAATATTTGTTCAGAGGGGAAAAAATCATGAAAACACTATTGATAATATTCTGGGTTAGTACATATTGGGCCCTGTTCCTGGTAATCTCTGATTTCGCAGGGAGATTGCCCTAAGAAGTTTGATAGTTTTGAGCACTCAGTTTCAGAAGGTGTGGAAATCTTCAACTTCAGGATTGCAGACAGCTCTTCAGGATGGCCATGTGCTATCTTTGAAGGAAATGTGAGGGATATATTTTATTGAAGATATGATTGAAAAAATATTGAATTCATTGAATAATGAAAAATTGTATTATAAAATGTAGACTAATAAAGTTTTAATCAACCTAAAGTTAAAAAGTATATCTCTGTAGAAAAGGCAAGCTTTTTTAAAATCACTGTCTTCTTAGATCAGTGATATGGATGAATTCTTCCTCTTCTCTTTGGTGACTAGCATCTATCCTTGAAAGTTTATAAAACATAAATTTATTTTTGTTCAACATTATCATCAGTTACTTTGATGCAGGCATTTAGGACATGCCTATCAAATATGCAGATAACACAAACCTGGGAATAATAGTGAGTATGTCAAAATCCAAAAAGACCAAGAACTTAATAGGATTGAATACAACATCCAATATTTGCTAGACTAACATAGGGAGTTTTAAGTAGGTACACAAAACTAATTGTACAAATGCCCACATGGCTCTCATTTAAACATTAAAAAAAAATAGTTTTGAGTATAGTTGACACACAATGTTACATTAGTTTCATGTATACAACCTTCTAACTTAAATCTCAAATGCAATATCTGTCTATCTAACATGAATTTTAGTGTATTATAAACTAAATTTTGATCGAGGGAATAACGACCCAGAAAAGTGCCAGTTTGTTTCGATGTGAATGAAAATGAAAACAGCTCCTTGATTTGGCAAGTGGTTCTGGTGTTGAGGGCACTGGTTCACATGGGTTGTAAGAGATAGGTGCTGGAGAATGGAGTGAATAGGATTATCTGGAAGATCAGTTTTCTTTTAAGAACAGATTTCTGAGTAAATTTTTTTTTGTGTCTCTTCTGTGATAAGAAGGCTTGCCTGTACCTGGTTGGATGGGGGAATAGATAGATAAAAGAGAGATTGACTGATGGAGTTGTCTTATTCTTTCATTATCTGAGAGTTTATTATGTGCCTATATGGCTAGGGACTGAAGGACAAAATTAAGTATGTTTCCTGCCACGGAGGAATTTGTGTTGATATAAACCTGTTAATAGAAACATGAAAGGAGCAGATGATGGATTTGATAGATTGGAAAGACTGCATCACTACAAGAACTAATGTTAACTATTGCTATAACATTGTCATGGGAAGAAAACAGAATCAAATGTCATTAAGTCCTGAAGTCTACTTTTGCCATTAGTCTACTTAGTTTTGTTTACTCTGGCTTAATCTTCCTGAGTCTGTTACATGAGGACTAACTTTCATTTTATGTTCTGTATTTCTGGAACATTTCAGTTACTTTATTAAAATTTTAAATCTGTCAGACTACTGATTGCCAAACAGTTCTTTGTCCAAACAACGGATCTATTTTAGAACTGACCACCAAAATAATTCCATGGGATTGATTTTCTGTCTTTTGAAGCCTGGGTCAGATAGGCTATTTTAGTCATGAACAACAGGAGTTGGACTGCTACTCACAATCTAGGTGATTGTTCCACCGCCCTGAAAATCATCAAATTATTGATTATCATAATTTTTCCTGGCCTCCTAATAGTCAATGTTAAGATTTAAAAAGCATAGTATGTTTTGAAACGACATATTGGAAAAAGTAAGACAATTCAATGAAATAATAAACAAGAAATTAGATAGCCTAGTTACACAAAAGAGTAAAGGAGAGAGAAGGTTGCAAAAACTAAGTGCATAGGTAGAAAGTCTATATTTTGAGGGTTTCAAAGAGACATCCTTAAATGTGAAATAATTTTTTTTATTTATCAACAAATATTCATTAAGTGCCTAGTAGGCTGAACAAGACATAGAGTTTACATTCTAGTGGAGATACGCAGAAATAAATAAGTAGTTGCATAAATAAGTACTTGTAATTGGTTAAGAAGGAGAAGTATAACAAAGTACAAGCAGAGAAGAGGGTGACTGAACTCAGACATGTAGACCATACAGGTATCCCAGAGGACACAATGTCTAAAATGAGATGTTTACAACAGAGAGTGGTGGGGGAAATGGAAAGGGAATTTGTATCCTGTGTCCGTTTTCTTCCCATCCTCCAACCCCATTATTTTATCTGTTACTATGAGTTGATTTTTTTTTTTTTTTAAGATTCCACATATAAGTGAGATCATATGTAGTATTTGTTTTTCTCTGTCTGGTTTATTTCACTTAGCATAATGTTCTGTACTTTCATCCATGTAGTAACAAATGACAGGATTTACTTCTCTTTTTTTTTCAGATATAATTGATATATAACAATGTATCAGTTAGAGGTGTACAACGTAATTATTAAATATTTGTATATATTGTAAAATGACCATGATAAGTCTAGTTAACACCCATCACCACACATACTTAAGACTTTTTTCTTGTGATGAGAACTTTCAAGATTCATTCTCTTAGTAACTTTTGAATATGCTGTACAGTATTACTAACCATGCTGTATGTAACATCTCATGAATTATTTATTTTATACCTGGATGTTTGTACCTTTTGACCCTATTTACTCATTTTACCCACCTCCCACCTGCTACTGGCTCTGGCAACTACCAGTCTATTCTCTGTATCTCATTTTTTTTTTTTAAGATTCCACATATGAGATCATATAGTATTTGTCTTTCTCTATCTGACTTATTTCACTTATCATAATGCCCTGAAGATCCATCCATGTTGTCACAAGTATCAAGATTTTCTTTTTTATGGCTAAGTAATATTCCATTGTAAATATATGTATATATGTGTATTTTATACAGCCATATATTTTATATACATCATATATATATTGCATTTTATTTATTCATTGATCTATCAGTGGACATTTAGGTTGTTTGCACATCTTTGTTACTATGAATAATGCTGCAGTGAGTGTGGGAGTGTAGATATCTCTTTGTGATAGTGATTTTATGTCCCTTGAATATCCAGAAATAGGATTGCTGGATCATATGATAGTTCTATTTTTAATTTTTTGAGAACCCACTATATTGTTTTATATAATGGCTGCACCAGTTTATATTCCCACTAACAAAACAGTACACAAGAGTTCCTTTCTCCCCATATCCTCACCAACACTTGTTTTTTTGATAAATAGCCATCCTAACAAGTGTGAGGTGATTTCTCACTGTGGTTTTGTTTTGAATTTTTTTGATGATTAGTAACATTGATGCCTCAAATGCCTGTTGACCATTTGTATGTCTTCTTCAGAAAAATGTCTATTAGGTTCTTTGTACGTTAAAAAATCAGATTATTTGTTTGCTGTTGAGGTTTATGAGTTCTTTATGTAGTTTGGTTATTAACCCCTTATCAGATATATGATTTGCCAGTATTTCCCCCCATTCTGTAGATTCTCTTTTCATTTTGTTGTTTCCTTTGCTGTGTAGAAGGTTTTATGTTTGATGTAACCCCGTGTGTTTATTTATGTCTTTTTGCCTATATTTTTTGTTGTCATAGCCAATAAATCATTGCAAAGACCAACGTCAAAGATCTTTTTTCCTATGCTTTACAGGGAATAGTTTCAGATCTTACAGTAAGTCTAATCCATTTTGAGTTTTTATATATGGTATGAGGTAGGGATTCAGTTACATTCTTTTTGCATGTGGATATCCAGTTTTCCTAACATTATTTATTTAAGAGATTATCCTTTTCCCATTATGTATTTTTGACACCTCTGTCAAAGATTGACTGTATAATGTGTGTGTTTATTTCTGGGCTCTCAATTCTGTTCTGTTAGTCTATTTATTTGTTTTTATGCTGGTAACATAGCTTTGTAGTATAATTTGAAATGAGGAAGTGTGATGCCCCAGCTTTATTCTTCTTTCTCAAGATTGCTTTGGCTATTTGAGGTCTTTTGTGGCTCCACATGCATTTTAGTATTATATTTTTTACTTTTGTGAAAAAAATACCAGTGGAATTTTGATAGGCATTTTTCATTAAACGTGTAGATCACTTTGGATAGTATGGACATTTTGACAATATTAATTCTTCCAGTGCATGAACACAGGATGTATTTCAATTATTTGTGTCCTTTTCAACTTCTTTAATCAGTGTTTTGTTGATAAAACATTATAAAGATCTTTCACCTCCTTGGTTTAATTTATTCCTAAGTATTTTTATTGTTTTTGGTGCTATTATAAATGGGATTGTTTTATTTTTTGGATAGTTTATTATTTTTGTACAAAAATACAACTGATTCTTTATGTTGATTATTCTGCAAGTTTAATGAATTCATTTACTAGTTTTAACATTTTTTGGTAGAGTCTTTAGGGAGGTGTATGTGTGTATTTATTTATTTTTTAAAGTTTGTTTATTTACAGAGCATGAGTTGGGGGAGGGCAGAGAGAGAGAGAGAGAGAGAGAGAGAGAGAATCCCAAACAGACCCTTGGTTGTCAGCATGGAGCCTGATGCAGGGCTTGATCTCATGAATCCCATGAATAAATTTAAATAAATTAGTGTGTGTGTTTGTGTGTGTGTGTATGCATGTCATTTGCGAGCAGAGACAATTTTACTCCCTGTCTTCTGATTTGAATGCTCTTTATTTCTGTTTCTTCTCTAATTGCCCTGGCTAGGACTTCTAGTACTAGACTAAATAGAAGTAGTTAGAGTGGGCACCCTTGTCTTGTTTCTGATCTTGGAAAAGCTCTCAGCTTTTTAGCATTGAGTATTATATTAGCTGTAGGCTTGTCATATATATGGCCTTTACTTAAACTCTTGGGAATTCTTTATCATGAAAGGTTGTTCAATTTTGTCAAATGCTTTTTCTGCATCTATTGAGATGATCATAAGATCATTATTTTTTATTTTGTTAATGTGGTATATCACATTGGTTGATTGCATATGTTGAAACATCTTGCATCCCAGGAATAGATCCCACTTGATCATGGTGTATGATCTTTTTAATGTGCTTTGAATTTGGTTTGCTGGTATTTTGTTGAGAATTTTTACATTTGTGTTCATGAGGGATATTGGTTTGCAATATTTCTTTTTCTTTCTTTATTTCTTTCTTATTACTATTTTTTTTTTTTTTTTGTAGTGTTCCGCTTGGCTTTGGTATCAGGGTAATGTTAGCCTGTAAACTAAGTTTAGAAGTGTTCTCTCCTTCTTGGTTTTTAGAGGAGTTTGGGAAAGATTCATATTATTCTTTGTTAAATGTTTAGTAAAATCACCAGTGAAACCATCTGCTACTGCACTTTAGTTTGTGGAGATGTCTTTCATTATTGATTTAATCTCCATATTCATTATTGGCCTGTTCAGATTTTCTGTTTCTTCCTGGTTCAGTCTTTGTAGGTTGTATGGTTCTAGGAATTTATTAATTTCTTCTAGGTTATCCAATTTGTTGGCATATACTTGTCTATAGCAGTCTCTCATGATCCTTTGTATTTCTGTGGTGTTAGAAAATACAATGGAGTAATAATCATTGTGAGTATTCTATCATAATAAAGAAAGATTATATATTTACCCAAGATCTCCAGTGTAGTAAGTGGCTGAGGTAGAATTTGTATCTAGCTCCATATGATTGAAATGCCTGTTCTCTTTGCACTTGATTCATTGCCTCTCTTACTACTTATGACAAGGCTCTTCAAGATGTGCCTTGATGAGCAAGCACATCCTTCTTAGATATAAAGTGATCTAGAAATAGAGATTTATTGAGGATGAGTGATAATGTAGGTTTATTAATTTTGTAACCAGAAAGTGTTTTGTTAGGGGAAAAAAGGTGAATGGGCAAGTTGGTGATTTAAATTTTCAAAATTGTTAACTAGAAAACAGAGTCCTCAGCTATCAGTGATATTTTTTCCAATCCTCTTTATACCTCTTTTGTTTGCTATCTGATTGTTTGGGAAAAACTGGACCTGATGAACAGATAAATAAACTCTGTTTGGGCAGCTATTCAACAGGGGTTTTTACCTGGTTAAACCTGGTGACTTAATTACCCCAGTGTGACGATTTTTCCCCCAGTCTTCCTTGTCTTCATAGTGTCATCATGTATATATTTGTACTTATAAAATATTTTATTTCCTCCCCTTTAAATATTTTATTTTCCTCTAAATTTTTTTTTTCAACGTTTATTTATTTTTGGGACAGAGAGAGACAGAGCATGAACGGGGGAGGGGCAGAGACAGAGGGAGACACAGAATCGGAAACAGGCTCCAGGCTCTGAGCCATCAGCCCAGAGCCTGACGCGGGGCTCGAACTCCCGGACCGCGAGATCGTGACCTGGCTGAAGTCGGACGCTTAACCGACTGCGCCACCCAGGCGCCCCTTTTCCCTCTAAATTTTTATTTGCTATTAAAGTATCCTCAAATACATCTTCAATATTAAATATTTTAATAAAACATTTGAGTTCTTTTATATATGTACAGGTTTTTTTAATAATAAAAAGAGTATCTAATAAATCCTGTGACTCCAGTGAGGTACAGTAGACTGATACATAGGATTGTCTCTTTATTTTTAAATACTGTGTTTGCATATATACACAGGGTAAAGTACACTTTTCAAGCTCTCTTTATTTTTAGAGTTTTCTTTATTTTAATTTTTCTTGAGTATAATTAGCATTTAGTATTATATTAGTTTAAGATGTATAGCATTATGATTCAGCACTTCTGTACATTTTTCAGTGCTCATGATGATAAGTGGACTCTTAATCCCATTCACATATTTCACCTACCTCCACACCTACCTTCCCACACAGCAACCACCAGTTTGTTCTATGTATTTAAGAATCTTTTTTGTCTCTTTTTTTCTTTGTTTGTTCATTTGTTTTGTTTTTAAGATTCCACATGAGTGAAATCATCTGGTGTTTCTGTTTCTCTGTCTGACTTATTTCACTGATTATCATACCCTCTAGGTCCATGCATATTGTTGCAAATGACGAAGTCTCATTCTTTTTTTATGGACAAGTAATATTCCATTGTAGGTATATGTATGTATATATACATACCATATCTTTATCCATTCATCTATTGTTGGACACTTGTGTTGCTTTCATATCTTTGCTATTATAGATAATGTTGCAACAAACATAAAAGTGCATATATCTTTTCAAATTAATGTTGTTGTTTGTTTTGAGTAAATACCCACTAGTTGAATTGTTGGATCACAGGGTATTTCTATTTTTAGTTTTTTGAGGAACCTCCATACTGTTTCCATAGTGACTGCTATAATTAACATTCCCGTTAACAGTGCACAAGGGTTCATTTTTCCATATCCTTGCCAACACTTGTTTCATGTGTTTTTGATTCTAGCCATTCTGACAGAGTTGAGGTGATATCTTGTGATTTTGATTTGCATTTCTTTGATGATAAGTGATGTTTTTAAAAATTTTTAACGTTTATTTTTGTTTTTTTTGTTTTTTATTTTTTTTAATATGAAATTTATTGTCAAATTGGTTTCCATACAACACCCAGTGCTCATCCCAACAGGCGCCCTCCTCAGTACCCATCATCCACCATCCCCTCCCACCCACCGGCCATCAACCCTCAGTTTTTTCTCAGTTTTTAAGAGTCTCTTATGTTTTGGTTCCCTCCCTCTCTAACCTTTTTTTTCTTTTTTTTCCTTCTCCGCCACATGGTCTTCTGTTAGGTTTCTCAGGATCCACATAAGAGTGAAAACATATGGTATCTGTCTTCCCCGGTATGACTTATTTCACTTAGCATAACACTCTCCAGTTCCATCCACGTTGCTACAAAAGGCCATATTTCATTCTTTCTCATTGCCAAGTAATATTCCATTGTATATAAATCATAACTTCTTTATCCATTCATCAATTGATGGACATTTAGGCTCTTTCCATAATTTGGCTATTGTTGAAAGTGCTGCTATAAATGTTGGGGTACCAGTGCCCCTGTGCATCAGCACTCCTGTATCCCTTGGATAAATTCCTAGCAGTGCTATTGCTGGGTCATAGGGTAGGTCTATTTTTAATTTTTTGAGGAACCTTCACACTGTTTTCCAGAGTGGCTGCACCAGTTTGCATTCCCACCAACAGTGCCAGAGGGTTCCCTTTTCTCCACATCCTCTTCAGCACCTATAGTCTCCTGATTTATTCATTTTGGCCACTCTGACTGGTGTGAGGTGATATCTGAGTGTGGTTTTGATTCGTATTTCCCTGATGAGGAGCGACGTTGAGCATCTTTTCATGTGCCTGTTGGCCATCTGGATGTCTTCTTTAGAGAAGTGTCTCTTCATGTTTTCTGCCCATTTCTTCACTGGATTATTTGTTTTTCAGGTGTGTAGTTTGGTGAGTTCTTTATAGATTTTAGATACTAGCCCTTTGTCTGATATGTCATTTGCAAATATCTTTTCCCATTCCATCGGTTGCCTTTTAGTTTTGTTGATTGTTTCCTTTGCAGTGCAGAAACTTTTTATCTTCATGAGGTCTCAATGGTTCATTTTTCCTTTTAATTCCCTTGCCTTTGGAGATGTGTCAAGTAAGAAATTGCTGCTGCTGAGGTGAAAGAGATTTTTTCCTGCTTTCTCCTCTAGGGTTTGATGGTTTCCTGTCTCACATTCAGGTCCTTTATCCATTTTGAGTTTATGTTTGTGAATGGTGTAAGAAAGCGGTCCAGTTTCATCCTTCTGCATGTTGCTGTCCAGTTCTCCCAGCACCATTTGTTAAAGAGACTGTCTTTTTTCCATTGGATATTCTTTCCTGTGTTGTCAAAGATTAGTTGGCCATACTTTTTTGGGTCCAATTCTGGAGTCTCAATTTTATTCCATTGGTCTATGTGTCTGTTTTTGTGCCAATACCATGCTGTCTTGATGATTACAGCTTTGTAGTAGAGGCTAAAGTCTGGAATTGTGATGCCTCCCACTTTCGTCGTCTTCTTCAAAATTACTTTGGCTATTCGGGGGTCTTTTGTGGTGCCATATATATTTTAGGATTTCTTGTTCTAGCTTTGAGAAGAATGCTGGTGCAATTTTGATTGGGATTGCATTGAATGTGTAGATATCTTTGGGTAGTACTGACATTTTAACAATATTTATTCTTCCAATCCATGAGCACGGAATGTTTTTCCATTTCTTTATATCTTCTTCAATTTCCTTCATAAGCTTTCTATAGTTTTCAGCATACAGATCTTTTACATCTTTGGTTAGGTTTATTCCTAGGTATTTTATGCTTCTTGGTGCAATTGTGAATGGGATCAGTTTCTTTATTTGTCTTTCTGTTGCTTCATATTAGTGTATAAGAATGCAACTGATTTCTGTACATTGATTTTGTATCCTGCAACTTTGCTGAATTCATGTATCAGTTCTAGCAGACTTTTGGTGGAGTCTATTGGGTTTTCCATGTATAGGACCTCTCATCTGCAGAAAGTGAAAACTTGACTTTATCTTTGCCAAATTTGATGCCTTTGATTTCCTTTTGTTTTATGATTGCTGATGCTAGAACTTCCAACACTGTGTTAAAAAACAGTGGTGAGAGTGGACATCCCTGTCATGTTCCTGATCTCAGGGAGAAAGCTCTCAGTTTTTTCCCATTGAGGATGATATTAGCTTGGGCTTCTCATAGATGGCTTTTACGATGTTTAAGTATATTCCTTCTATCCCGACATACTTCAGGGTTTTTGTTAAGAAAGGATGCTGAATTTTGTCAAATGCTTTTTCTGCATTGATTGACAGGATCATATGGTTCTTATCTTTTCTTTTCTTTTTTTTTTTTTTTTAATTTTTTTTTTTTTCAACGTTTTAATTTATTTTTGGGACAGAGAGAGACAGAGCATGAACGGGGGAGGGGCAGAGAGAGAGGGAGACACAGAATCGGAAACAGGCTCCAGGCTCTGAGCCATCAGCCCAGAGCCTGACGCGGGGCTCGAACTCACGGACCGCGAGATCGTGACCTGGCTGAAGTCGGACGCTTAACCGACTGCGCCACCCAGGCGCCCCATCTTTTCTTTTTTTAATATGATGTTCACATTGATTGATTTGTGAATGTTGAACCAGCCCTTTAGCCCATGAATGAATCCCACTTGATCATGGTGAATAATTCTTCTTATATGCTGTTGAATTCGATTTGCTAGTATCTTATTGAGAATTTTTGCATCCATATTCATCAGGGATATTGGCCTGTAGTTCTCTTTTTTTACTGGGTCTCTGTCTGGTTTAGGAATCAAAGTAATACTGGCTTCATAGAATGAGTCTGGAAGTTTTCCTTCCCTTTCTATTTCTTGGAAAAGCTTGAGTAGGATAGGTATTATCTCTGCTGTAAACGTCTGGTAGAACTCCCCTGGGAAGCCATCTGGTCCTGGACTCATTTGTTGGGAGATTTTTGATAACCGATTCAATTTCTTCGCTGGTTATGGGTCTCTTCAAGCTTTCTATTTCCTTCTGAATGAGTTTTGGAAGCCTGTGGGTGTTTAGGAATTTGTCCATTTCTTCCAGGTTGTCCAGTTTGTTGGGCATATAATTTTTGATAGTATTCCCTGATAATTGTTTGTATCTCTGAGGTTTTGGTTGTCATAATTCCATTTTCATTCATGATTTTATCTATTTGGGTCATCTCCCTTTTCTTTTTGAGAAGCCTGGCTAGAGGTTTGTCAATTTTGTTTATTTTTTCAAAAAACCAACTCTTGGTTTCGTTGATCTGCTCTACAGTTTTTTTAGATTCTATATTGTTTATTTCTGCTCTGATCTTCATTATTTCTCTTCTTCTGCTGGGTTTAGACTGCCTTTGCTGTTCTGCTTTTATTTCCTTTAGGTGTGCTGTTAGATTTTGTATTTGGGATTTTTCTTGTTTCTTGAGATAGGCCTGGATTGCAATGTATTTTCCTCTCAGGACTGCCTTCGCTGCGTCCCAAAGCGTTTGGATTGTTGTATTTTCATTTTCGTTTGTTTCCATATATTTTTTTAATTTCTTCTCTAATTGCCTGTTGACCCAATCATTCTTTAGTAGGGTGTTCTTTAACCTCCATGCTTTTGGAGGTTTTCCAGACTTTTTCTTTGGTTGATTTCAAGCTTCATGGCATTGTGGTCTGAAAGTATGCATGGTATAATTTCAATTCTTGTATACTTATGAAGGGCTGTTTTGTGACCCAGTATATGATGTATCTTGGAGAATGTTCCATGTGCACCCAAGAAGAAAGTATATTCTGTTGCTTTGGGATGCAGAGTTCTAAATATATCTGTCAAGGCCATCTGATCCAATGTGTCATTCAGGGCCCTTGTTTCTTTATTGACCGTGTGTCTAGATGACCTATCCATTTCTGTAAGTGGATTGTTAAAGTCCCCTGAAATTACCACATTCGTATCAATAAGGTTGCTTATGTTTGTGAGTAATTGTTTTATATGTTTGGCGGCTTCCATATTTGACGCATAGACATTTATAATTGTTAGCTCTTCCTGATGGATAGACCCTGTAATTATTATATAATGCCCTTCTTCATCTCTTGTAACAGCCTTTAATTTAAAGTCTAGTTTGTCTGATATAAGTATGGCTACTCTAGCTTTCTTTTGAGTTCCAGTAGCATGATAGATAGTTCTCCATCCCCTCACTTTCAATCTGAAGGTGTCTTCAGGTCTAAAATGAGTCTCTTGTAGACAGCAAATAGATGGTTCTTGTTTTTTTATCCATTCTGATACCCTATGTCTTTTGGTTGGCGCATTTAATCCATTTACATTCAGTGTTATTATAGAAAGATATGGGTTTAGAGTCACTTTGATGTCTGTACGTTTCATGCTTGTAGTCATGTCTCTGGTACTTTGTCTTACAGGATCCCCCTTAGGATCTCTTGTAAGGCTGGTTTAGTGGTGATGAATTCCTTCAGTTTTTGTTTGTTTGGGAAGACCTTTATCTCTCCTTCTATTCTAAATGACAGACTTGCTGGATAAAAGATTCACGGCTGCATATTTTTTTCTGTTTATCACATTGAAGATTTCCTGCCATTCCTTTCTGTGCTGCCAAGTTTCAGTAGATAGATCCGTCACTAGTCTTGTTGGTCTCCCTTTATATGTTGGAGCATGTTTATCCCTAGCTGCTTTCAAAATTTTCTCTTTATCCTTGTATTTTGCCAATTTCACTATGAAATGTCACGCAGAAGATTGATTCAAGTTACGTCTGAAAGGAGTTCTCTGTGCCTCTTGGATTTCAGTGCCTTTTTCCTTCCCCAGATCAGGGAAGTTCTCAGCTATGATTTGTTCAAGTACACCTTCAGCCCCTTTCTCTTTCTCTTCTTCTTCTGGAATTCCTATGATAAGGATATTGTTCCATTTGATTTCATCACTTAGTTCTCTAATTCTCCCCTTATACCGTTGGATTTTTTTATGTCTCTTTTTCTCAGTTTCCTCTTTTTCCATAATTTTTTCTTCTAATTCACCTATTCTCTCCTCTGCCCCTTCAATCTGTGCTATGGCTGCTTCCATTTTATTTTGCACCTCATTTATAGTATTTTTTAGCTCCTCATAACTATTTTTTAGTCCCTTAATCTCTGTAGCAATAGATTCTCTGCTGTCTTCTATGCTTTTTTTCAAGCCCAGTGATTAATTTTATGACTATTACTCTAAATTCTTGTTCCTTTATATTACTTAAATCATTTTTAATCAATTCTTTAGCTGTCGCTGCTTCCTGGAGTTGCTTTTGAGGAGAGTTCTTCCGTTTCGTCATTTTGGGTAGTCCCTGTGGTGGCTCCAAACTGCAAGGCACGTCCCTTGTGCTGTCCAGAGAAACTTGTGTTGGTGGGCGAGCTACAGTCAGATCTGATGTCTGCCCCCAGCCCACCACTGGGGCCACAGTCAGTCTGGTGTGTACCTTATCTTCCACTCTCCCAGGGGCAGGACTCTCTGTGGAGTGGTGTCGCCCTGTCTGGGCTGCTTGCACACTGCTAGGCTTGTGTTGCTGCTTCTATGCGATCTGGCCAAGGGCGTATTAGCTAGGGTGGATCTACAAGCTGCACAGGGGTGGGAGGGGCAGGCTTAGCTAGCTTTGCCATTGGTGGTCCCCTGCATCGTGGGGTGGGGGGTGGCCTGCAGCACCGGGAGGGAGGCAGGCAAGTTGGAGGGATGGATCCACAGAAGCATAGCATTGGGTGTTTGTGTGGTGCAAGCAAGTTTGGTGATGGGAATTGGCTCCTTTTGGAATTTTGGCTGGGGGATGGGAGAGGGAAATGGTGCTTGCCAGTGCCTTTGTTCCCCTGCTGAGCTCTGTCCTTCTGGGGCTCAATAATTCTCCCTCCTGGTGTCCTCTCACTCTCCCAGCTCTCCGAGAGCAGAGCTGTTGACTTTTAACGTTCCAGATGTTAAGTCCTGCTGGCTATCAGAACTCTTGGAGTCCAGCACCTCTGCTTTTGCAAGCCAGACTTCGGGGGCTATGCCTTGCCCGGCGGGCTGCCCCTCCACTGCCCTGGCTCCCTCCCGCCAGTCTGTGTAGCATGTGCTGCCTCTCTGCCTTTCCTACCCTCTTCTGTGGGCCTCTTGTCTAGACTTGGCTCTGGAGAGTTCATTCTCCTAGTCTTCTGGTGGTTTTCTGGGTCATTAAGGCTGATGTGGGTGAAATATAAGCAATCAGCAGAACAAGATGAGCCCAGTGTCCTCCTACACTGCTATCTTCCGAGCATCCAATGTTTATTTTTGAAGGAGAGAGAGAGACAGAGGGTGAGCGAGGGAGGGGCAGAGAGTGAGGGAAACACAGAATCTGAAGAAGGCTGCAGACTCTGAGCCATCAGTGCAAAGCCTGATGCAGGGCTCGAACCCATGAACTGTGAGATCATGACCTGGGTGAAAGTCGGATGCTCAACCGACTGAGCCACCCAGTCGCCCAAATAAGTGATGTTTTTAACCTGGAAACTGTATATATAGTACTTACTATGGATTGAATGTTTGTGTCCTTCTCAGATTCATATGGTAAAACCCTAAGCCCTAGTGTTATGATAGAAAAGTGACCTTTGGGAAATAATTAGATCAGGTTATGAATATGGGGCCTTTTTGATGGGTTAAGTGCCCTTATAAGAAGAGATACCAGAAACTATTAGAAATAATAAATGAATTCAGTAAGATTGCAGGATACAAAACTAGTATACAGAAATCTGTTTGTATATGCTAATAATGAAGTAGTAGAGAATGATAAATTAAGAAAACAATTCTATTTACAGTTGCACCAAAAGGAATAAAATACAAAGGAAAAAACTTAACCAATGAGGTAAAAGGCTTTTTACTCTGAAAAGTATAAAACACTGATGAAAAAAATTGATGATGACATGGTAAATGGAAAAATATTCCATGCTTACGGATTGGAAGAATTAATATTATTATAATGTCCATACTACTCAAAGCAATCTACAGATTCAGTGCAATCTCTTCCAAAATATCAATAGCATTTTTTCACAGAACTAGAACAAATAATCCTGTAATTTGCATGAAACCACAAAGCCCCTCAGCAGCCAAAGCAATCTTGAGAAAGAGGAACAACACTGATAAATATCGCAATCCCAGATTTCATGATATACTACAAAGCTGTAGTAATCAAAACAGTATGGTACTGGCAGAAAAATAGACACATTGATCAATGGAACACAATAGATAGCCCAGAATTAAACCCACATTATATGGTCAGTTAATATATGACAAAGGAGGTAATGGGGAAAAGATAGTCTGGACCTCTACCTGCAAAAGAATGAAACTGAATCACTTTCTAACACCATACACAAAAATAAACCCAAAATGGATCAAAGTTAAATGTGATACCTGAAGGTATAAAACATTTCAGGAGAAAATATAGGAAGTGATATATTTGACATTGGCCTTTGCAACATTTTTTTAGATATGTTCTGTCAGAGATAGGAAACAAAAGCAATAATAAAGTATTGGAACTACAGAAAAATAAAAAAAAGTTTTTGCACAGTGAAGGAAACTATCAACAAAACAAAAAGCCAAATTATTGCATGGGAGAAGATATTTGCAAATGATATATCTGTTAAGGAATTAATAGGCAAAATATATAAAGACCTTATACAACTCAACACCAAAAAAGCCCAAATAATCTAATCTAAAACTGGGCAGAAGACCTGAATAATCATTTTTCCAAACAAGACATACAGATGACCAATAGACACATGAAAAGATGCTCAACATCACTAGTTATCTGAGAAATGCAAATCAAAACCACAGTGGGCTCTCACACTAGTCAGATTGGCTGGTATCCAAAAGGTAAGATGTAACACGTTTTGGTGAGGATGTAGAGGAAAGGGAACCCTCATGCATTGTTGGTGGGAATGCAAATTAATATAACCACTATGGAAACAGTATAGAAGTTTCTTAAAATACAAAAATAAAACATGTTTTAGTTATTCCACTACTGCGTATTTACCCAAAGAAAATAAAAACACTAATTTGAAAAGATATGTGCACTCCTATGTTTATTGCAGCATTATAATACAATAGTCAAGATATGGAAGCAACATAAGTCTCCATTGATAGATGAATGGATAAAGAAGATGTGGTATACACGTGTGTATAAACACATACACGCACACACACACACATACACACACACACACACACACACACACACTGAAATATTCCTCAGCCATAAAGAAGGATGAGATATTAACATTTGCAACAATGTGGATAGAATTGGAGGGTATTATGCTAAGTGAAATAAATCGGAGAAAGACACATACCATATAATTTCACTTATATGTAGAATTTAAAATACAAAACAAATGAACAAACAAAAATCAGAAACATACCCATAAATACAGAGAACAAATTGGTGGTTGCCAGAGAGGAGGGGGATGGAGATGGGCAAAAAGAGGTAAAGGGGAATAGGACATACAGGCTTCCAGTTATGGAATGAATAAGTCATGTGATGAAAGATATAGGATAGGGAATATAGTCATTGGTATTGTAATAGTTGTGTGGTGACAGATGGTACCTATAGTTCTAAGCATAGCATACTTGAGTTGTTGAATCACTAGGTTATACACCTGAAAGTAATGTGATGTTGTATGTCAGCTATACTTCATTAAAAAAAATTAATTTTTAGGGGTGCCTGAGTGACTCAGTCGGCTAACTGCCGGCTTTGGGCCCAGGTCATGGTCTCATGGTTCGTGAGTTCAAGCCCTGCATGTGGCTCTCTGCTGTCAGCACAGATCCCACTTCAGATCCCTTGTCCCCCTCTCTTTTTGCCCCTCCTCCATTCTCTCTCTTTCTCTCAAAAATATGTAAACGTCTAAAAAAGAAGAGACACTAGAGAGCTTGCTTTCTCTCTCCTTGAATACTCACAAAGGAAAGGTCATGTGAGCACATAGGAGATGGTGGCTACCCATAACCCAAGAGGAAATGTCTCAGAATTACACGGGCCCTGCTGGCATCTTGATCTTGGACTTACCAGTCTCCATAACTGTGAGAAATAAATTTCTGTTGTTTAAGCCATGTAGTCTATGGTTGCCTGTTATGGCAGCACAAACTGATTGATACAGTAGTATAGCACACATATATGAGACCTAGGCTTAATATTTAAGCCTTGGAGATAGTAATTTCTTTTAAATACCTACATTTATATTAAAAATTGTTACTTCTCACAATCTAGGAAAGATTGTAACAGATCCATTGTACTATATAGGTTAGACGTTACAAAATTCATTACCTATGTGAATGATAATTGTCAGCCTTCCTCCCTATTATCTGTCTGATTTCTTTACCAGCCTTTTTCCCCCTTCCTGACTTTGTATTCATAATGAGAAATGTTAGCAATAATAGCTTTAATAATGGCAACACTGTCTTGAATTTTTATAGCACATTTCCTCTGAGAGGTTTAAAGTGATTCAGATGGAATTCCTAGTTTTCCCTGGCAACTTTCCAATGAGTTAGAGTGTCAGAATGAATGCTACCTCAGCTTCACAGCTATTGCTGTCATCCCCTTCATGTGACTATTTGCTTCTATCTTAAGCAAACCTACTCTTTTCCTTACCCTTCTCCAGAGTCACGGGAACCTATTCTGTTAAGTGTGTGTGGGATTCTGTGTGTGTGCCTGTGTGTGTGTGGGATTATTGCTTTATACACCCTTCTCCTCATACCTCACACACATCTAGGAGGTTTTCCATGCTTTGGACTGAAGAATATAAAATAGAAATGAAATATGAAATCCAAGAAGCTTGCTGAAAGCAACACTTAACAGAAGGGCCAATTCTATTTATCAGAAATGTGACTATTTTAACCTTAGCTCATGGCAGATGACAATTTTCACATCTAGGCAAGAGTAGGAGAAAATAGTATTCACTGAAACCTAATTCATAATAAAATATTCATTTTTGGAATGTGTCAGATAAGAATGCTATAGCAGGCAGTGAAGGCCAGGAGATCTAGGATAACACTTCTTATATGCTAAGCGCATTTGATTAAATAACATCTCTTAGTGGTTTTCTTGTTAACAGCATGTCACTAGTGTCAGTGCTACTCACATGTTTATGATTCTTTGGGATTATACTGAGGTAATAGAGACTGAGAGAAGAGGAAGTCTTATTTACATTAAAAAATACATAAAACTAAGAATCTCAATTCAATCATATTTTTACATCTTAAAATCTTAAAAATTAGGTTGCAGAAATCATATGCAAAACAAAATACAGAATCATGAAAATGGTCATTAAAATTTTAGTCAAACTCATGAAAAATTTGCAATATGATTAAGAAATGGTGTTAAAGTAATTTATTGTTATGAGATAATAAATATTTAAATATATATTTAATTCACTTAGAAAATGTTCAGTAATTTTGATTGCTGTTGTAAAGTGAATGTTGGGTATCATTTCTTCTGTGATGCCCTAGTAGCTAATCATCATTTTTATAACAAACTTTTGATTTAAGTATCACACTTAAATAGTTTTTTGTATTTAAGATGTAGATTAGAACCTAAAATGCTGAACATTTTACTCTATAGATTTGCACAAATAAACAAAATGCTCAACATTTTATAGATTTGCACAAACATTTTTAAAAATTGTTATTTAGAAAATATTAACATATATACAATATTTTATACACACACACACACACACACACACACACACACACACACACATTTTTTCCCCCCTAGGGAATAAAGCCCTGGGATCAATGAAAACCATGTGGCATATATGCCCTCATGTTCTAAAATTAACTGATTAAAATATTCTAAGTTCAGTACATATACCCAGTTGGACCCTATGACCAACTACTTTATTTTAATTGGTGATGTTTTTTTGGTTGCATCTTTCTGATATTGCCTGAATTCAACCTTATGACTTTATAATCTGCTTATTATATCAACTTGGCTAGGCTGTAGTACCCAATTATTCAGTCATTTAGGTGTTGTGGAAGGTATTTTGTAGCTGTGATTAACTTTCATAATCAATTGTAGGGGAGATTATCCTAGATAATCAAGGTGGTCTGCTTCAATCAATTGAAAGGCCTTATGAACAGACCTGAGATTTTCTGGAGAAAGAAGAAATTCTGCTCATGCCTTAGACTGAGTTCATTCTCATTCTGGCCTGCCATCCCTAACAGTCTGTTCTGTAGATTTCATAGTTGCCTAGTCAGCCTCTCACATCCTGTAAACCAATTTCTTGCAATAAATCCCTTAATGTATATCTTTTTCTGTTTCTCTGTTTGAACCCTGACAGATACAACCTATAAGTGGTCAAGTTTGACCTTCACCTGCCTTTCTTTCAATAGTTCCACCAGAACCACTTTTAGAAATCAGTATAAAGAATTACTGAGTTGTTGCTAAGAGAATTGCAATAGGAACCCCATCGTTTTAATATAAAGTATCCACAGATTTTCCTTGCCTTCCACCAACATCCGCTTCCTGTGGCATTGCACCTTGCAGCTTGTTTTACCACAGTCCTCTTTTTATCTACTGACCAACATGGCCTCTTTTAATGTTCCCCTCAGGTTGACTAAACTTTGGCCAGGTTTCTTCGCACCAGCTCCTGATCTCCCTTTCTTAGAACATTTATTTTAAACTTACAATTGTAAATTTTGTTTTTTGAGATATAAATCTTCTCCCAGTCTCTTGCTGGTTTTAATTTGCCAGGTTTTTTTTTTTATTGAAATTAATGGCTAGAAAATCTTGCTGGTTTTAGAACTCAGAAATGTCTATCTCAGGGAGCTATCCCTTTGAAAGTAATCATCAAGGAAGACAGAGCCCCTATGGGAGGATAGGAGCCTAACTTCTTTAGTCAATTAGCATACATAGATGGCCTACTCACATTGACAACATCCTCCAGTACTTTTTCACTAGCTCACCCCAGTGCTTAAAAACCATCCCAACTTTTGTTTTAGAGGAGTAGATTTTAATCTCTCCCTCTATTGTGATAGTTTTGACCTCTATTGCAGTGTACTTGAATAAAGTCTTCCTTGTCCGTTTAACTCCTCTCAGTGCAATTTTTCTTTGACACTGTATAGGATTATAAGGTTAGAGCTTGCATTTTTCAGTTACTTGATAGTTTGGGGAAGTATGAATTCCTTCATATAATATTATGATGATACTAACTTTGGCACAAATATTGATGTTTTAACAGTATATCCTACTTATCAAAATATATTTTAGGAATTGTATGTAATATTATGTATTTTATATATATAAACCCATATATATATATATATATATACATATATATATATATACACACACACACATAATATACATATATATGATATACACATATATAATATGCATACATAATATATATACATATATACATTATATATGTTATATATATATATATCTTGTTATAAGATACCTATTCTAAATTAATGAGGACCAGAAGTAGTTATGTAATGCTATAACTACTATGATAATTTGGGTAGATATTGACTTGATAATTATGTAGATATTGACTTATCAAAATATATTTTAGGAATTGTATGTAATATTATATATATATGCTACAAATTGTTATAAGATACCTATTCTAAATTAATGAGGACCAGAAGTAGTTTATATAATGCTATAACTACTATGATAATATAGGTAGATATTGACTTGCTAATTGTCACCATCATCTTCCTCTGGGTTCTTTAGCCTCCCACTTTCTTTTTCACTTCCCCCTCAAGCCCTGCCCTGAAAACTAAGAATGCAAGAAAATAGTGGCTACTAATATTTTTGTGACTGACCACACACAGAGTTTTTGTTGCTATTCCAAACAGAAAACATTTGATTGCAAAGTTCTAACCTAAGTCAAGTTGCTTTTCAGCTTTTGAAAACAGAACTTAAAGTAGAGATTGTAAAAAGCTATGGAGCTGTTTGAACTTTTTGTGTTTGAGAAACTCCTAAAAGAATACCCCATCTCCTTCCAGCATCCACAGAATATAATCATTTCCCTGAAATCGCAGGGCTTTCTAGATGATGGCCAATATTGATTATTGAGTTAACCAAATAGGTGACCACTGATCAGTATAATCAGAGTTTATGTAATCAATATAATTGAAAGAAATGTGTGTAGGACCTCAGGCCCAAACCTTTATTTTAGAGGCAAAGCTTTCCAAACATATAAAGAGCTTCTTTTACCATATGCTTATCTTAAATTTAAGAGCTCTTTCTTCCTAAAGCAAGGGACTAAATGTGAGTTATTGTGGGCATTATGTTGCAATTAAAAAAAATAAATATTGAGAATGATCTGTTCTTAGGATTTTGCATATATAGGTTGTTATTTTGAATACCTCATGTAAAAAGAAACTCTCATGGGGCGCCTGGGTGACTCAGTTGGTTAAGCATCTGACTTCAGTTCAGGTCATGATCTCACGGTTCCAGTTTGTGAGTTTGAGCCCTGCATTGGGCTGTCAGCACAGAGCTCACTTCGGATCCTCTGTCCCCTTCTTTCTCTGCCCCTCCCCCTCCCTCTCTCATGTTCTTTCTTTGTCTCTCTCTCTGTCAAAAATGAACAAACATTAAAATTTTTTCACTCATTTCTTCGTGGGGCAAGTTTCTTTTGAAACTTTTTTTTCATTAAATATTGCAATCTTATTCAACCATGATTCCAAGAAGGTAAAATGCAGCTCACTTTATTTATATTTCCCCCAAATGGAGTTAATATAAATATTCTCCTATATCTAATAATAAAGGCTTAAAGTAAAAAAAAAAAACACTGTGTAACAGCATGTTGGCATTCATTCCTAATAAAGAGACATTCAGGAGTTTAAATTGAAGATGTACTAAAAGCAGAAATCCTACATTTGTTCTGAGTTAAAATGAATTACATTGTATTATGAGGCTCTCTGTTTTTCATTAATTAGAAGTTTGATCTGTAGTTATGTCAAGATAAATGACATACTATTCTCAAATTATCTAACAGTACATTTGCAGGAGGTAAATGTGAAAGTGAATAGAACAATTTTAAAATATTAACCAACATTTGGACTATGAAATAGTCTGATTATCTGTCTAAGCATTTGATATAAAAACACAGAGATAAAAAATATAACAAGAGAAATAAAAAGAGACTCCAAATTTAGCTTAAGAAGCAAACACCAAACCAAGATAACATTGTCAACAATCTGTCTTAGTTTGAACAGTTATAACAAATATACCATAGACTGACTGGCTTATGAACAAAGGAGATTTATTTCTCACAGCTCTGGAGGCCAGAAGTCTGAGACGAGGGTGCCAGTATGGTTGGATTCTGGTAAGAGCTCTTTTCTAGGTTGTAGACTACCAACTTCTCATCGTATCCTCGCATGGCAAAGGGACTAGAGAGCTCACTGCAGCTGCCTTTATAAAGGGCACTAGCACTAATCCCATTCATGAGGACTCTACTCTTATGACCTAATTACTTCCAAAAGGCCCTACCTCTTGATACCATCACACTAGAGATTATATTTCAACACAGAAATTTTGAGGGGGCACAGGTATTCAGTTTATTGCTCATACAATTCTGGACAAAGTATTGTTTTAAAGAAAGTTGTAGAACAAAATTCACCTTATTTATTTTTTCCTTCCTTCCTTCCTTCCTTCCTTCCTTCCTTCCTTCCTTCCTTCCTTTTTATTTTTATTTTTAAATTTATTCTTTAAGCCATTGCACTACAACTGTATGTAAATAGTCACTGACTTCAAAATTTTGGTTTAAGACCCCGTGCCAAGTAAAAGTCAGCAATAATAAAAAAAAAAATCCAAAGGTAAGAAAATAATCAGTTAATTTACTGCCTAATTAGCATATTTGACATTTAGTTTATTCATTTGTTCATTTACACATTAAACAGTATTTTTTGATACTGTACTTTGCATAAAACCTTGGGTTAGGCATTCAGCAGTGATGAAGAGAAACATAAGAGATATAATTTTTACGTAAATAATGGCACACATAACTATATGATTATGATTAAATTAAGTACTCTGAAGGGAAAGTAGAACTGTAGAGTTGTTATTTCCTTTTTCTTAAAAATGTTTTGATAGGGTGTTTCTCCTGTTTCTTACAGCCATTTTCAGCCAGTAAGGTAGCAGAATAGGTGCCTGGAATGTTAGTGTATAGAGACGAGTCTCTGGAAACACCTCCTTTGACTTCAGAAGGCCATTGATTAGGGGGACCAGAGATTCTGGGGCAGAGGCAGCCTGGGTGGGCCTGTTGTGTCATACTATAGTTGCAGCAGAGGCTTCCAGCTCTTATTGATCCAGTCCTCCAGTATTTGTGCTCCTGCAGTCTGAATCCTTGTAGGTTATCAGAAAAGCAAATGGAAATTTGCCAGGTTAAAGGTTAAGATGGACTTACACTAAAAATTAACACTTAAGAAGAACACTTAAGAAGAAAATTGAGAATTAAAGGAAAGAAAATTGTAAGACACAGTAGAAGTATAAAAGAAAAGAACGTAATAAACTAAATGAGGTTGAAAATGATACATAAATGCTAAAGTTAGTAGAAAACTGCAAGATGAAATTAGAAAATTGGGAAAATGTACTTGTAAAATATTTTAATAAGGGGTGCCTGGGTGGCTCAGTCAGTTAACTGTCCGACTTCGGCTCAGGTCATGATATTGCAGTTTGTAAGTTTGAACCCTGTGTCGGGCTCTATGCTGACAGCGCAGAGCTTGGAGCCTGCTTCAGATTCTGTGTCTTACTCTCTCTCTGCCCCTACCCCTGTTGTGTTCTTGCTCTATTTCAAAAATAAAGAAACATTAAAAAATATTTTAATAAAATGTGGGTAACCTTTACATATATGATGATATTTTAATATTAAAAAGTCTCAGTTAATATGAAATCTAAGAGTATTATACCACTAAGTAAAGCAAAGTCCCATAATATTAAAAGCTAAGAGATAAATGGGGGGAAAAAAAGAACAGGCTACATAGAAGTTATAAATACAGGTAAAAGTGTGTCTGTGGTAGAGTCATGTGGTTGGGGAAGAGGGAAGCTGAACCATAAGTGGGGCATCTCACAAGGCAGTGGATAATTCCAGAGTGTTTGTTTTTTTTTTTTTTTTTTTTTTATTTTAAACCAACAAAGACATAGGGCAAAGACGCAGGGACCACAAACAGCCTTTAGTTCTTTTGCCTTCCAGAATATTTCCAGAGGATCTTACCCTGTGGAGTCTGTCTAGATAAAGAGCTGTGATGCTATAATCATTTGGTGCTGAGCTGATAGGGTCCTGCAATAGCTGGAAGACATAGCCAAATTATTTCCATTTGTATGTAAATGCAATGCATCCATAATGAGAACTAAGTCTCCAATGTGTAGCATTTTACCTAATGTTATAGATGGTATGCCACATTGCAGGAGGACATTTATAAACCATGCAGAAAATAAAAGAGCATTTATGCCATGGGAAGAATCTCTAAACTTGTCTTGCTGTAATTCCTAAGTTTGATGAACACTATTATCAGCAAGTTTACATGTGATCTCCTGAGAATGATATTGCCCTGTGTTTATTAGTTCCTTCAAAGACACTCAAAAGTTTTTCCAAAGTTGCTTAATTTCAAAATGTTAAAAAGCAAATCCCTGACATGCTGACAGCAGTGTCAATACTAATGAAATGTTTTTGTTGATTCTTGCCAAAATGCTTAGGTAATTGTTCATGTCTGCCTTTTAATGCCAGAAAATGAAGTTTTTCAGAGCCTTATCAGGCTCATACAAGGCAAATTGTTACTTTCTAGAGTGCTGAGTGAACAATATTACCGGTGGGAGGAAATACATGGGTTGCCAGGTGGCCTAGGGTGGATTCCTGCATCAGACTTTGAGATGGAGACCCGTGTACAGTGGGTTTACTGAGAAGGGCCCTGGGAATAGCACCTGTCACAGAGGGAAGGAGGTTGGGCAAAGGGAATGACCAAGATTGTTATGTAGTTGTGATAGAGGTCTCAGTAAGTCTTCCAGGGAGCAGTGACCCAAGAGGCCTTCCTCAGCTTCCCATGGGGAAAAGTTTCTGTCTAGCCCCATCAAGGCAGCCCTGATGAGCATGTGGATACACTGTAGTCAGCTTTCCCACTTACAGTCACAGAAGATACCCACAGGGACAGTTTTCTTAACAATTGTTTACACAATTTTTAAAAGGCCCTTATTTGTTTCCTCTGTGAAAAGACACATTTTATGCCAAGATAGTGCTAAATGTTAGAAATCTATATTATGGCATTTCAAGTTCTGTTCTGATCTAAATCAATCCTGGTAAAACAGATTTTGAATTTAAAAGCACTGATTTCTCTACCTAGTGATATCTTTTTTAAAAAAAATCCTTGAGACTGGGTTGGTATATCAACAGAGAGATTCTATTTCTTCTCTCTTCCTTGCTATCATTATCTGTACAGAGAATAGTGAGGCTATCTTTGGATTATCTGTGCCTTTCTGTCTAACCTTGTTTGAGATTTTTTTTTTTTATGGAAAAAAATGGGAGGAAAGGTGTGAAAAATGAAAACTTCTTGAGTTGTTTAAAAGATTTATAACTCTTTTCCCTTTAAATGTATTTTCCTTTTTTTTTTTTATAATTTTTTTTTTCAACGTTTATTTATTTTTGGGACAGAGAGAGACAGAGCATGAACGGGGGAGGGGCAGAGAGAGAGGGAGACACAGAATCGGAAACAGGCTCCAGGCTCTGAGCCATCAGCCCAGAGCCTGACGCGGGGCTCGAACTCCCGGACCGTGAGATCGTGACCTGGCTGAAGTCGGACGCTTAACCGACTGCGCCACCCAGGCGCCCCTTAAATGTATTTTCCAATAAATATTTTTTTTCCTATTTACATATGTGAGTATATAATATAAGCAACGCAAATTTAAGATAAGTCATTTGATATCATGCCAATTCCAGAGTTCATATTATAAATTGGTTTTAAATTTCAAAATGTTTAAATGTTTAATAGTTTAGAAGCAATTTTGTCCTACTGTATTTTCAATTTACTAATTAATTAGTTGAATAATGACTAAGTTTCAGGTATGATGCTAAGCCCAGGGAGTAAAAGTCTAACTTCAAATATCCCACAGGGTAGTGGGACAGTGGACAAGAGATAGACATTTACAGTATGGTATGGTAGTTGCTTGACTACATTTATTCCTAAAATTTCTTCATATTATAAGTAATATTTGAACGTGAAAAGAAAATAAATGGGACTCAGGAAAAAGACTGGCTATTTTTGTCTGGTTCTAATGTTGATTCTCCAGCCAGTTAGTAAAGTAACCTTTCAACGTTTAAGGTTTGGTCATGGGTAAGTAGGGGATAACCACAATCAAATACCATTAGATGGTATATATACAACAACTTTTAGATTATAAACATTAGTATGGATGAATTGATACTAAGGTTTTAGGTAAAACCTTTGAAAATGTGTGGAATTTAAGTATTTATAGACCATTAAAAACAAACGTAATGCAAATTGGATATATGTTTATACAATTCAATTACAAAATGGTGTTTTATAACAATTTCTGAACAGTGAGTTATAATTAATTGCAGTTTAAAGTACTCAACAAGATCTGGAAATCTATCAACAAGCCTCAGGCCTGCTGAGTGCTTCTGAAATCTCCAGTTTTCAAAACTCAAGTTTTGCTTGAATAAAGTAGAAGTTTAAAGATAAAAGAGTATATGTCTCCAAGAGTCAAGGTTAGCTAAGAACATAAAGTTGGCCTTGTCTATTCTAGGTTATACATGTTTGTACTGTTGTTCTCTGTATGATAAAGAAGTCCTAGGAATTTTCTAATCTTTCAGTGTTAGGGATGATATAGGATGGATGTTCACTTGTGAGCAGAGACTCTATAAGAACGTTGTATATTTTCTCCTTGGCTTAGCAAAACCCATCAGCTCATCATGATGCTGGACCTTCTTGCTTTCTCATTTTTGTTTGCTCTTCTCAGTTTGTGCCACTTAGGACTGGGTTTATGACCCTTTAAGAAGAGTCTCAGATTTTTGGCCCTGCATGTGAGCCTCCCAACATCAGCCATGAAGTGCTACTTTCTTTTTATGCAGGATAGCTGCATCACACTGTTTTGGTAACCCACTCTCATGCTTCATCTGGAAAGAGGGACAATAGCAGGAGAAACCAATTAGTTCATACTTTAGAGATAAACGAACCAGTAGTAATGGTAATACTACAGATTATAGACAGCTAAGCCTTTTTACATACATTATTTCATTTCATGCTCACAACAACTCTTGGAGATAGGTACTACTATAAAATTCTGACTTTACAGATCATAAAGCTGAGACTTGTAGAGGTTAAACATCATACTAACAATAATTTTAAGAAAATAGTTATAAATTTTTACATAAAGAATTTAATAAGCAATGTACAGTCTGATGTTTCATTCCTGTACAAAAATGGAAGATTTACTGAAATGTCTGGTTAAAAAAGAATATAAACCTTTATTAATATGATTTTTTATATCAAGACTGGAGAAGTAACTTTAGAGAATTCCACTCTGGGTAGGAAAGAGAGGAGAGAATGGGTAACTTAGTAGTTGGAGTTTATAATTAATCGGAAAACTATAAAGGGAGAAAAAATGAGCCAGCCTTTTCAGAGAAGCTTGTTGAGACTTCTTCAGCATAGAACTTGGTGCTGATGAGAGTTTTTTTTTACCATATGAACATTTGTCAAAAATCGATGCCCCAGGTCACAAATCCTGTCAGTAAATTCCTTCAGTGCAGCAAAGACCACATAGAAGTGCCAACTAGTCCAGATGTCATTCCTAAATTCATTTTCTCAAACAGGGAAATGCTTAAGGATTTAAAATTGGAACATAACCTTCAGATAAGCAATCATGAATTGGCAGAATTAGAGATTCTGAGAGAAGGCCTAAAAAAATCCTGAAAAATAAAATGAGTGTTTAGAAAGCTGATTTTGGCAAACATGTGAAATTATAGGGCAGACTTTCAATCCTTTTTTTTTTTTTTTTAAAAAACATTTTGCAAAGTTATAGTCACAGATGTTTTTCATTCCAGGCTCAGACATGAGCAGTGCCCAGAGTCAGTTCTACCAGGGCAGGGAATGCATGATGAGCATGGGATGCCTGGTTGGAATTAGGATAGACCATACTCATGATACCTGGGGTGACCCTGGTGTAGTCTGTGCCCAACAGATCACACTGTTTCCCTGTATTGCCTCTGTCTTCATTGGATTACCTTCCTTGGTTTCCAGCTAGGATGAGAGCCCTTCATTTTTAGCTGTTGTCTCAACACACTTCTTGATGTTTGCCATTGAATCCTATTTTTAGTACTTCTGCAGTTGGCTGAGGACTTGTTCAGAAATAATTTATTTTTCACAATTGGGATGAAGACATTCATCCAATATTGAGCATTGTTTATTGTTTTGTATCTCTAGCCATATACCCAGATAATATCCTGCAGATGCTGTGAGAAATACGTTGGGATGTGTAAGTAACTTTTTGCATGTCTGGGACAAGGGCTTGGCCTTTATGCTAGTCAGTTATTTTCAGAATAAGTTACTCCTTTCAGTCTTTTTGGCAGAGTTTCCAGCACATCTCATGGGGTTTCCCACATTATCATATGGTTCTCATGATATAGAATTACATTAGGGTAAAAAAATCCAAGAAAACAAAGAAAAAAGTATTAAGGATGTTGGAAAAAATCTAATATTATACCTTACGGTATAGAAGGTGACTTAAAAAAAAGAATCAGTAAAAATCAAGTACAGTTGAAAAAAGTAGTTAAAATAGGAGTGAGGCTCTGTCTTCACTGAGGACTATAAAGTATAAAATTACAGAGTTTTAATATCTGAGTGAGAGAAGAGATGCAACCTATGGAGAGAAAGTGGGAGTTTTTGAACTTCCAGAAACAAAAGGTGGATAATAGAATCATAAAACAAATGGGATCTTAGTGATTATTAGGTAAAATTCATTATATAATACAGGAATTCCTTTTATAACATTGCTGAAACTGATCATCCACCCACAAATTGAACTTTTGTAGCTCTGGGGAACTTACTACTTGTAAGTAGGCCACTCCATAAAGAAAAATAATAAGGGAATATATTTTCTTCTTAACAAAGGGAAAAGAGCCAATAACAACGCATTAAGGATTTTTTAATGTTTAAAAAGACTTTAATATTTTTATCAGGGAGAGCTGAAATCTGTCATCTAAACTAGACTGAACATGGCTCTGCACCTCCGGGCAAACATGCTACAACAGTGAAGAATGGATAAATACTTTCTGATTACCTTAGTTCCACTCAAATGTGCATATCTGGATCCTCTATATCCAGGGTTACTTAAGAAAGCACTTTAAATCACTCCAGGGACGCTGTTATCCTGCTACCCTTTATTGAAACTGAACAATGACAAATCCCTAAGATGTGAAGACGTCAGATAGGAACCCATATTTCTTTCACGATAAAAAAGACAACTTAATATTTATAGATATATGAATACTTTATGTATGTTAACACACACACACACACACACACACACACACACACACACACAACCATCAGCTGAAAAGACCAGTTGGTAAATACCCAGATTAAAGGAGCAGACTACAGAAATATACACAGATTACCTTGGAAACATGTGTTTTCCCATGCTACACTGAGAATCATACACTAGAGAGAGTATCACAGAACCACAGAATAACCAAGCATTAGAACTAGAAGGGGCCAAGGAAATATATTCTTCTTATAAATGGGCCTGTATACTGTTTCATTCTTAGAATCTTCTTTTCCAACAAAAATTTTTACCTGAAAATCCACTACTAAAAAAGGTGAGAACCTGTCCATCTCTCACTTCCCACCCTTCCTTCAGTCCCTCTGCCCCTCTCTCCCTCTCTTTCTTTCTCCCTCCATAGCAGCCTGTGAGGCACCTTCATTAAACCATGTGACTGTATTGGGCCAAACTGTCAAACAAGTCATTCTGTCTTAAAGGACAGCAGTTATAAACTGGAACACATGACCATAAAAATAATTTGAAACATGGTCTTAGAACTATATAAGAGGGGAAAACAAGATTGAGTTCTATCACTGAATTAGTTCGCCAAGAATGATTAAACAAGTCAAGAAACTTAACTCATAAGGGCTCCAGCACACAAGAACACCAAGACCCTAACTTTGTTTACTTTTTAAAGGCCCTCTCACAAAGGGACATAAATTTGGGAGGACAAAGCTTATGAACGGTCAAATTATCATACTTGAAAGACAGTGAGATAGGTTGGAATCTTCCTTAATTTGTGAACTTGGTCATTTTGATTGAACTAAAATGGTTCCATCTTATTTGACATTAGGCAAAAAAATTAATTAAAGATCAGGTAGAGATGCTTAAATTAAAAACAGACAAGGCATATGTATCATACACATTCTTGACCAATGTGAAATGTGTGATTGATGGTTTCTGTACCACTGAGGAAAATCTACACTTGTTCACAATTTTGGGTTTTCATGCCTTTTCATGATTACTGGGTGGGTTGTTTTCCCAGCTCTTGTCAAGGAAGACAGTGCCTAGCCCACACACCTTACTTCTATTTAACTTTGCATGAAGGATTATGACTTTTCAGAGACTACTGAATTCATTTGATCCAGTTGATAGGAAGACACAAGGGAGTAAAAATGTGATAGAAAAATCTTTCAGAAAATCTAAGGGGCTAGGGGCTCTTCAGCATTGGCATATGGCAATTCTTGCTTCTCATAAGTCATAATAGAAGTGGGGCCATTATTCATAAGCAAGATACTGCAAAGCTGTGTGTGCCCCTTCCTGTAGTAAGACAGGAAAAACTGTAATGCCTGCCAAATTTGTAGAAGAAATCCTTCTTTACTCAGGAATTATGCTTACTTGATGATTAAAATTTTTAAGAGAGGGAATTCTCTCTTAATGTTCTAAATGAAGTAAGAGACTTCTGATTAGATATCACCTGAGGTCTCTATTGCTGTCTTGGTAAGGTAGTAAAAAGGGTCATTTGACACTCTCCCTCTAAGTTGCTTAGTTGTGTTCATGGAGTTCAACTACCAGCTTTAGGCAAGCTCTGCTGTGAATGCCCCTTTGTTCAGATGAGCTATGCCAGCTCTGGTTTCCTGGATATTTGAGTGTTGAAAGAAACCCTACCCTACACAGATGGTTTAAGCAGTGCTTAATTGCTTAGTATAGTCTTGAATAGAGGATAGCTAACACCTAAGGACTGTTTATTATTTGTCAGAGGCTGTGCCTTTATAAGCATTAACTCATGTAATTCTAATTTTGACAGATTTTTGACCCTTGATGTCCTAAAACCACTATTGTGATTAAGTGAATTGAACCAGTCTGATTCCAAAATAAAGTTGTTAAATAGGTTTTATATTTCTAGTGAATCATAATAAATTATTCATTAAATGAGTTAATAATGCTCATGGTTAGTTGAGTAGAAAGAGGAAATGATGTACATGTAAGAGATCACAAGAATCTAAATTTATATACATTTAACAGAAAAAATTGGATGAAGATAGAGAAGCTGAAAATTAAACATTATAAAATATTCTACAAAGCTGTGACACTCACAAAATTAAACATACCTAGGAATTGTTGGGCAGTGATCAATTGATGGCATTTGAAAGGAAAATATTCTTAGCTAAAGGTATCTAGTGAGGTTCATGGATTTTCAATAAAAGGTCAGAGATAATAAAACTTGTTAGGGCATTTCATTGAAACTACTATATTGTTTTCTTCTGCTTCATCATGACCAGACTGGCTTTCTGGATTATAGTAACTGTTTACACAAAATAATATGTCTGTGTGTGTGGGAAAAAATGTGTCTCTGAATGAAATTAAGTGATTGATGCATCTTTAGACCTTTTGTATTCCATGTCTACTGATATTTTGTTCTGATATATCAGATACATTTCTAATAATAAATTAATTGTAATTGATTATCACAGATAGGAAATTGGAAAATGTTTCTTTTCCTCTCTTCTGTAACTCTGCATCTAATTGGTCATTAGAACATGGTGAGCTTCTTTTATATGTATCTGTTCCTCTTCTCAATTGTTGACCCTGCTCTAACTTTGGTCCTTAGAAACTTTACTAGGTAATGCAATAGCTTACTCCTAATTGGGTCTTTTGCCTCCTGTCTGTTCTGCCAGTCTGTCTTTCACATTGCCCCTGAGTTCTTCTGAAAAGAGAGATCTAATCCAATTGCCCCCTTTAAAAACAAACAACTTAAGATGGCTTTCCATGGTTGACAGAATAAAGTTCAGCATTCCATTTTTCTTTTTTTTTTTTTTTTAAATTTTTTTTTTAACGTTTATTTATTTTTGGGACAGAGAGAGACAGAGCATGAACGGGAGAGGGGCAGAGAGAGAGGGAGACACAGAATCGGAAACAGGCTCCAGGCTCTGAGCCGTCAGCCCAGAGCCTGATGCGGGGCTCGAACTCACGGACCGCGAGATCGTGACCTGGCTGAAGTCGGACGCTTAACCGACTGCGCCACCCAGGTGCCCCCAGCATTCCATTTTTCAACTATGAATTCTTCTAGGATGCATATCTTGACACTGTGTGTGGTACAAAGGTTCCCTGCTCTTAAGGATTTTTAGTCTTTGCCTGTTGTAAAATCTTATCAAAATGTGTTGTAAATCTTGATTTAATTATTGACCTACTATGTTTACATGGTCAGTCTTGATTTCAACTATTGCTTTCCTAAAAGTCACTATTATATGGTAGGTGCTCCTTAAATATGAAAATTGGGTGCCAAAACAATCTGACCTTAATTCAGTTTCACTTTTTACTTCATTCCCTTCTATGCACATTCCAGTGCATCTGTTCTTTGACCCTTCCAAAACCTCTTGGCTTTTCCCCGCGGTATCAACTCCTTGTAGGATCACCTTCCCACATAGCAAAATATTATCTTCCTATGAGGCCGACCTCATAATTCCACATTGTCTTTGAAGCTCTCTCTGATCTCATTGGACTTACTTCCTTCTTTGGAATCCAACTGCATGCTCTTTTGGACCTCTACCATGGCACTGAACTTTTTCTTCTTGAGAATGCAGTTAGCTTTTAATCTTCCATTTCCTTCATCTCTTTGAAAGTTTCTTGAAGACACAGGTGATGCCTAACTCATCTTAATTGCCTCCATGGCATAGATAAAAAAAACACCAACTTCATGAAGAAAATGCTTACTAAGTGTTTATTAAGTGGAGGTTTGATAGATCAATATTTCCCTATGACTATCCTTTGGAACTCTGTTTCTGTAGGATGTCAGCAGTTATTATACTAAATGGAGTTCTTTGGCTGAAGACGTTTGGAAAATACTGGGCTAAACAGAGTCAAATACATTTTTGAAAAGCTGAGTTGCTTGTCAGAGCTTTAAATGCTAAAGTTCTCTAAGAGAAAAATATTGTACTTAGCATTTCCAGAATTATCTGGGCACAAAATCTTTCATTCACAGACTGATATACAACATATAATCCAGTGAGAACTGGTTGGCCTCTGTCTTAGAGGTGAGAACAGTTCCAAATTTAAACTGTATAGTCTGGGAGTTTACTAGGTTAGGAATTGAATCTTTAACAGAATTTGGCACATGAAGATGCAATCATTGAATTCTGAGCTGGAGGAGGCATCTCAGAAACCTCAGCAGGACAAGCACTGTTAGGATATTTTTTTAACATTCCAAATGCCTAAAATTACAGTTAATTGTTATAGAATGTATCAATATTATATAATCTATTCTAGTGAATTAGGATAGTGTATGGAAATTTTCACAATTAGTTCTTTATTTCTCTTAACTTATCCACTTTAGTTTTATATATACATATATATAATATATGCATGTTTTTTATAGCACATGAGGATCTTGAAGAACAGTTTTATAGATGCACAGTTGTGTAGGCTTTAGACAAAAAGGATCGCAACTTATTGTTCAGAGTCAAAATGAAACGGGGCATGATAAGTAGCTTTTAAAGAAGGAATTAGTCCTGTCTTAGTTTCAACACCCTCATCAGTAATATGCATTTTGACCTCCCCTGACAGATCTCACATATGATACCATTAATTTCTAAGCATTTAATGTATACTCAGTTTTCACTTGGAATCTGCACTTAGACGTAATGGATGAAGTTGTTGCCTTGGGAAAATATGCTTCAATTTCTGTTATTTTCTTCATCTCAAGTACAGTCTTTTTAAAGAGCTGAACTATATCCTTTGTTTCCTTTGTATTTTCTTTTAACTTCAGTACTGTGCTGTATACCCAGCAGGTACTTCAAAGACATTGTTAGGCTGACTTGCATGTAAGTCAGCACCTTCATTAAGTTTTACATGAAAGAACATCTTGATGATAAGGTAGGATGGAATGCATGGGTGGTGGTGGGCAGAAGCATCAGCCTCCTGGAGACTGGGAACAGAATTAAAAGACCTTGATGAGCAAGAAACAAATATAAGGACATTCTAGTACACTCAAAGAACAAAAACCACATCATATAAAATGAATAATGAGGAGCTAGATCCGAGTTTTTTCGAAAAACATCTAAAAGTCATAATGAATTGCATAAGCTACCGTTAGTTAGCAACATGGTGTCTTTTAAAAACAGAGTATTTTCCCCAGGAGATGTTAAAAAGGAGTGTAGTGAGTAACATTTATGGTTATAGTCTACCTCATGCTAAATGATGTAATTATATGAGATAACTTGAAAACTATGTTATGAGCTAAAGAAGTAAAACTCCATTGATATTTCAATTTCATGAATCTTCCCTGAAAGATTCCTGAAGGTATTGTGCCCATTAAGACTCTTCATGAATAATGACAGCATACATAAGCTGAGATCTCAAGTTCTGAATTATAATATTGGTTACAATGCAGATAAAGTATCCTTTATGTTTTAATCATAATAATATGACAGTCACTGTACTGGGGAGACATTCCTATGTGAAGAAGGACTTCATTCTTGTCCTTGTAATACCTCTAGTGTGTTAAGAGCAGTATTCCCATCCTATCAATCTGTGTGTAGTAGATGTGTTGCTGAATATTCATTTGATTTCAGTTACACATGCTAGGGGATTTCAAAGATTTGTGACAATTACAAAAACCTATATGCCCATTTTGGAAATTTTATATTTAATATGAAATATGAAATAAACATTCATTCTCTGCCATTAACTCATTAAAATTATTGTTTAACACAGGTGAAAATTTAAATAAAAATTATGCATGTAACTGGAGATAACTACCACAAACACAGTTTTACTTTAGTTTTATAGTATTGTGTCAAAGGGCTCAGTTTGTCATCAAATGGGTATCATTCGTAGGGAATATACATATCAAATACATTCTAAAGCTGAAAAGCAGAAATTCTCTCTTTTATATAGGGCAGCCAAAAATGTATAGAGATTTTGGACAATATAATTGATACAGTGATGAAAAATACTTCAGCTTTGTACTTTACAAAAACAGAATATGCATTTTCATATTGTGTCTTATAAAAACAAACCACCATGCCATAGGAAGCCCAAACAGCCCTTGGAGAGACCACATCAAGAGAAATTAGAGCTCTCAGTCCTCAGGTCCAGCTGAGCTCTCTTTTACCAGCCACTTTACTTTATCTGCCACAGGAGTGAGCCATCTTAAAAGAGGATCTTCCACACTCAGTTGAGCTGCCTACTGCTGGTTAGGTTTTCTGGAAGCATACACCAAAATAGAATTAATGTTGCAGGTAGTTAGTAGAGTTCATCATCTGTGTGAGAGGGGGGTTTGGGCACAGGAAGAATCTAAACTACCGTAAAGGTCTGATGAAGCCTTTGCCAATGAAATGTGAAACTCTATAGTGAGTTTTGCCCATCAAATTTGTTCAGGATAGAGCTAAAATGGCCAGACCTTCAGGTCCTTCCCTTGCTCAGTCATCAGGTTGAGCTGTTCTGGAAAGGATGTGACCTCACATAAAGTAGTTTTCTATACCTGAGGTAGACTCTGAAGGAGCTGACAGCTGGAGGTGTCTGCTGACTGCATAACCCACAACTGGGTAGCCAATCCTTTGAAAACAGGATCCTGGTAGTGCATCTCCTTAGCTGCCTTGCTGTTCTACTTGGAGCAGAGATGAGTTACCCTGGTGTGGTTTGTTATACAACAGTATTTAATACATTAAAAAATCCAGGTAAATTAAGTTACAGCATGAAAAAAATAGCAAAGCCTGTTATTTAATTTAGGTATTTATTTATTTGATTTCTGTATGGGTAATAATTATTTAGGCATTTACTTGGTCTCTGAGTATAATGGAAAGAAACAAAAAGAGAAAATGTCAAGGGATAAAGGACTCTTTGATGTCAAACCGTCATAAAATTAAAGTTTGAACAATAAATGGGGCAATGTTATAACAAAAAATAGGCAAAGAATTTCTATCCTTTAATATATGATATACTCACATAAATCAATAAGAGATTCTTTGTGCAGAAACATGTCAGAAAAGATATACACACATATAATGGATGTATGAAAAATATTTAATCTCATGAATAATTATAAATTAAAACTATAAATACCATTTTGACTTAATAAAAAATATTAAAAGAAACTGGTATTCAGTGCTTATGTTGATAGGATAAGGTAATTCACATAGGCCCTGATGGGAGAAGAATTTCTTAAGACTCTTCTAGAAAACATTTTGGCAAGTATAAAGTTGTACATCCTTTTTCACCAGTAATTAAATTTCCAAAACCTACCTTGGAGAAATCTTCCAGTATTTATGTTTTAAAGTGTTCATCTCAGGGGCGCCTGGGTGGCTTGGTCGGTTAAGCGTCCGACTTCAGCTCAGGTCATGATCTCACGGTCCGTGAGTTCAAGCCCCGCGTCGGGCTCTGTGCTGACAGCTCAGAGCCTGGAGCCTGTTTTGGATTCTGTGTCTCCCTCTCTCTCTGCCCCTCCCCTGTTCATGCTCTGTCTCTCTCTGTCTCAAAAATAAATAAATGTTAAAAAAAAATAAAGTGTTCATCTCAGGCTTTTATGTTCGTTAATAGCCAAATAAGGGAATAGTTTTTAGTAACTGATGGAATAGAACATTATATGGCCACTAGGCATGCTATAGGAAGAAATTTTGATAGTGAGAAAAGGTGTTTATTTTTTAAAAAGTACACAAAATATATATATACAATAAAGATTCAACTATGAAAAATGTTTTTTTTTTATATATATGAAATTTATTGACAAATTGGTTTCCATACAACACCCAGTGCTCATCCCAAAAGGTGCCCTCCTCAATACCCATCACCCACCCTCCCCTCCCTCCCACCCCCCATCAACCCTCAGTTTGTTCTCAGTTTTTAATAGTCTCTTATGCTTTGGCTCTCTCCCACTCTAACCTCTTTTTTTTTTTTTTTTCCTTCCCCTCCCCCATGGGTTCCTGTTAAGTTTCTCAGGATCCACATAAGAGTGAAACCATATGGTATCTGTCTTTCTCTGTATGGCTTATTTCACGTAGCATTACACTCTCCAGTTCCATCCACGTTGCTACAAAAGGCCATATTTCATTTTTTCTCATTGCCACATAGTATTCCATTGTGTATATATACCACAATTTCTTTCTCCATTCATCAGTTGATGGACATTTAGGCTCTTTCCATAATTTGGCTATTGTTGAGAGTGCTGCTATGAACATTGGGGTACAAGTGCCCCTATGCATCAGTACTCCTGTATCCCTTGGGTAAATTCCTAGCAGTGCTATTGCTGGGTCATAGGGTAGGTCTATTTTTAATTTTCTGAGGAACCTCCACACTGCTTTCCAGAGCGGCTGCACCAATTTGCATTCCCACCAACAGTGCAAGAGGGTTCCCGTTTCTCCACATCCTCTCCAGCATCTATAGTCTCCTGATTTGTTCATTTTGGCCACTCTGACTGGCGTGAGGTGATACCTGAGTGTGGTTTTGATTTGTATTTCCCTGATAAGGAGCGACGCTGAACATCTTTTCATGTACCTGTTGGCCATCTGGATGTCTTCTTTAGAGAAGTGTCTATTCATGTTTTCTGCCCATTTCTTCACTGGGTTATTTGTTTTTCGGGTGTGGAGTTTGGTGAGCTCTTTATAGATTTTAGATACTAGCACTTTGTCCGATATGTCATTTGCAAATATCTTTTCCCATTCCGTTGGTTGCCTTTTAGTTTTGTTGGTTGTTTCCTTTGCTGTGCAGAAGCTTTTTATCTTCATAAGGTCCCAGTAATTCACTTTTGCTTTTAATTCCCTTGCCTTTGGGGATGTGTCGAGTAAGAGATTGCTACGGCTGAGGTCAGAGAGGTCTTTTCCTGCTTTCTCCTCTAGGGTTTTGATGGTTTCCTGTCTCACATTTAGGTCCTTTATCCATTTTGAGTTTATTTTTGTAAATGGTGTGAGAAAGTGGTCTAGTTTCAACCTTCTGCATGTTGCTGTCCAGTTCTCCCAGCACCATTTGTTAAAGAGGCTGTCTTTTTTCCATTGGATGTTCTTTCCTGCTTTGTCAAAGATGAGTTGGCCATACGTTTGTGGGTCTAGTTCTGGGGTTTCTTTTTCTTTTTTTTTTTTCAATGTTTATTTATTTTTGGGACAGAGAGAGACAGAGCATGAACGGGGGAGGGGCAGAGAGAGAGGGAGACACAGAATCGGAAACAGGCTCCAGGCTCTGAGCCATCAGCCCAGAGCCCGACGCGGGGCTCGAACTCACGGACCGCGAGATCGTGACCTGGCTGAAGTCGGGCGCTTAACCGACTGCGCCACCCAGGCGCCCCTGGGGTTTCTATTCTATTCCATTGGTCTGTGTGTCTGTTTTTGTGCCAACTATGAAAAATGTTTGAATGTGTTTGAAAATGTAGCGATTTGTCCATGGTTTCTTCTACCATCAGGAAGTTTCTTAAATGGTATTAACTTCTACCTACCTTGGACAGGGGAAAGATTTTCTCTTCAAGCTCCCATCTTAATACAAAGCATTTGTGTCTTCATGGTGGGGCACTTACAAGTATCCAGGACTATTGGACACTGAGTGGCTTTCAGACAATAATTAGGGTGGTTCACTCTCAAGCATCTCCAAGTACGGAGCTTCTTCCACTCACCCTTTGGGTCTTGTGGCCAAAGATCCTGTTCCTTTACTGGAAACTTTATTGGTAGTTCCTTTCTCTCTCCAGTTTCTTCAGGTCCAGGTACCCCCAGCTTCCTTTTACTCCTCTCGTCCAATCACAGTTTTCTCCCCCAAAATGGATTCAAAACTAGAATGATGTTTAAATCTTTTTTTCTGCTTCAGCGACACCTTCAGTTGTTACTGAGTACATGGGAAATATACATATCTAAGTGATTTGGTCTAATAAATGTTTTGGCTTGACATATCCACATTATTGTTGCAAGACTTGATGGTAGTTAGAGAAGACTAGGTGAACTGAAAATGAAATCTACCTGAAATCTTACAGTTTTTACTTGAACCCCTATAATTCTGGGAACTTTGGGCAAGTGCATTATATTTATATTGTAATATGTTTTGTATTTAGGGAATTCAGAAGTCTTCCAGAAGAGCATTGAAGGTCACACTGAATATTTTTCATCTCAGTTGTAGAGAAATGCCTCAATTACCTCTTCAGACCTCTGTGCTCAGTTTTTCCTGTAATTGGTTTAATGAGAGAAGTAGGCAGTACTATGATCTCTTATCCTACTGAAAATTTCTTATTCAAGAGTTTCTCTGTGCTTGACTTAGACTTTGTGAGGAAAAGAGATAATGTGCATATAGGTTTTTAAGGCTATTGTAGATGGCTTTAATGACCCTACCAACCTTTTTTTTTAAGTTTACTTATTTTTAGAGAGAGACAGAGACAGAGAGAGACAGAGAGAGACAGAGAGAGAGAGAGAGAGAGAGAGAGAGAGGAGGGGAGTGGGGAAGAAAGAGGGAGAGAATCCCAAGCAGGTTCCATGCTGTCAATGTGGAACTGGGTGCAGGGCTCAATCCCACAAACTGTGAGATCATGTTCTGAGCTGAAATCAAGAGTTAGATGCTTAACTGACTGAGCCACCCAGGCACCTCTGACCATACCAACCTTTAAAGTAGCCCCTCTATTCTAGCTTCTCCAGTGGAGGAGAAAATCAACAGAAGCAAAATTGGTAGTGAAGAAGGCATTTCTGCCTATGATAATGTGTCTGGGACACAAAACATTGACCCTGGACCACTGATCTCTTCATTTGTGGATGATTTAATCAATGGGTCCTTTTAATAGCTGGGTCTTTTCTCCTTGGTATGTAACCCAATGCTCTTCGTTTCTCTATGTCTGTCTTTATTACTCATTAAGAGAAATAAAGCTGTAGACCTCTACTTGTAGAGGTATTTGTTGTAAGGGTATTTCCTCAATCTCACAAAAGCTGGGAAGATATGGAGCAAAAATTGGGAATAAAAGAAACTATCAAACCATACAAAGTATTTGAGAAGATACCTTCATTGACAGAGAACCAAAACTTTGCATATATAATGCAGTGAAGGTAGTTACTAATAAAAACCCTGTCATATTTTGTAGATATCTGTGATCATCAGTTAATTTCTTTTGAGCAGGTGGGATAAGTTTATGACATTGTCTAAACATGGGTCTTTAAGAAAATAAGTACATAAGTATCTCACCAGCAATGCAGTCTTTAAATGTCTCTAAACTTAAAATACAAAATCATCATTTACGCTTTTGTACAGAAGAAACCAAATGACCATCACAGGAACCAAAGTCAAGAAAATGTTGTATTTCTTCTCTTCACCAATCAGTAAAAGTGAAAATGGAATAATAACTTTAAAACCTTTAAGGAAAGGGGCACCTGGGTGGCTCAATTGGTTGAGCGTCCACCTTTGGCTCAGGTCATGATCTCACAGTCCATGGGTTTGAGCCTGCATTGGGCTCTGTGCTGACAGCTCAGAGCCTGGAGCCTGCTTCAGATTCTGTGTCTCCCTCTCTCTCTGCGTCTACCCAGCTTGTGCTCTCTCTCTCTCTCAAAAATAAAAATAAATATTAAAAACAATTTTTTTAGAAAAAAAAACCTTTAAAGGAAAAAGCATATTCCAATAAAGCTCTTCAGCTGGTGAGGACTAGTGAAACAGATTCTCTGACTTAAAAACTTTCAGAATACTTACTATATACATATCTTTTTTTTTTTTTTTTTTTTGGTGGCTGTTATTTAAAGGAAATCTTAGAATTCCAGAAGAAAAATGAAATTGAGGTGTGGTTGAGGTAGTTGGGTATGTGGAGAAGGGGAAAGAAAAATTTTGATTAGGAAGGTTGCCGGAACGTGGTTTTAAGATTACAAAAGAAAACAACCATTCATTTTAGAGATAACATGATAAAAGGTGTATGTATGTGTGAGTTAATGTTTACTTACATGGCCCTAGTAAATGAAAGGAATTATTTCTGATTCACTTATTTGTTATAACAAAAGCAGAACATAAGAGAAAAAAATTTATTATGCAAATACTAAACTTTATTACCTACTACAAAGTAGTAAGCTTGGAGTGGAATGGGTTTCAGATGCAAAAATCCCCAATTGAATTTTTTAATTTAAATAAAGAGAACAAAAATAAGTTTGTGGTTGATAATGTGGTTATGAGTTAATAAATAATGAGTAATGCCTATCAGATGTTATATTAATCTGAATGATATTAAATATTTAAATTCATTCTAAAACATCAAAAGAGAATATGATCTATATTTCAAAACCATATTAGAAAAGGACAACATATATGAAAAGAAAAACTTGAAGAATAAAATAGCATGGAGCTATTAAAATTATGAAGATTACATAAAACTATGGAAAATGAGTAATGTTAGGTAAAATATATAATACTAAAAATGTGTGAGTTATATAAATTATGTAAACATATGTTCACATATAAGATAATATGAGCATACGAGGATAGTTCACTAATATTTTTAGAAGTATTGAGTTATTTTAATATTCCTGTAATTCTTTATCCTGAAGAGTAAATTGCTTTTATAATGACTGACTTGAAATAATACATTTTTGAATAAAATGCCAGCCTCTGCAAAGATTTTGTAAAGAAAATATTTTTTTTTTGCAAACAATTGTGACATTCCTGCTTTACTTTTGATATGTGATAAACGAACATTTTATACAAAAGCATCACTGTAATATTATTTTAATGAAACTGTGTTTCTAGTCCATGATGGAATTGAATCTTGGTTCAAATGATTATCAGATACTCAAAGTGGTTACTTCTGTGACTCTTTGAAAAAAAAACTTCTTTAATAACCTTGTATATTTTCCTCATTTGAACTTAATGCTACATCACTGGAATGATTTACCTCATCTTCAAGTTGCTTCAATGTAAGTTATATTTCTCAGAATTCATAGTCTTAGTGTATGTTTACTGGAGCTGAAATAGAAAGTACCATTAAACAGAGCTCAAGAGGCTTATTTTCATTGAAGTCTCCCTGAGGACAGGTGCCATTCCTCTGCTTAATGTTCATGCCATTGCTGCCACAGCCTCGGTAAGTCAAAGATCATTGAAGACGCCCTGCAGGCAGAGGTGCACCATGGTAAAGAAAAGCAATAGGATTGGTCGGCGTTGTCACGCGCCCATCCAATTTTGGCAGCATTGGAAAGTGTCGAACCAGTAGTGAGATCCATAGATCTGATGAGGAATTATTCTATTGCCCGGAGTCCATTTAAAAAAAAATTTTTTTAATGTTTACTTTCTTTTTGAGAGAGAGAGAGCAACAGAGTGTGAGCGGGGAAGGGGCAGAGAGAGAGAGAGGGAGACACAGAATCTGAAGCAGTCTCCAGGCTCTGCACTATAAGCACGGAGCCTGATGCAGGGCTCAAACTCACGAACCATGAGATCATTACCTGGACTGAAGTCGGAAGCTTAACCCACTGAGCCACCCAGGTGCCCCGTCTGGAGTCCATTAAAAATTTTTTTTTTAAGTTTTTTTTATTTTGAGAGAGAAAGAGAGAGAGAGAGAGAGAGTAGGGGAGAGGCAGAGAAACGGAGGGAGAGAGAGAGAATCTCAAGCAGGCTCTGCACTGACAGCAGGAACCAGATGCAGGGATCAAACTCAGGACTGAGAGATCATGACATGAGCTTAAATCAAGAGTAGGACACTTAACTGACTGAGCCACCCAAGCGCCCCAGTCCATTTTTGATGGAATACATTTTCTTTGAGTAGGAGCCATTTTTTCCCCCAACTAATATAATTGTTTTCAAATGATTGAGTTCTAAATTAGGAAGAAAATGTGGGTACTGTGTAGCGCTCACATTGTTCAGTCATGATCAATTACCCCATGTCCCCAGCACATCCAATGCTGCTTTTAACACAAAGTAATCATTGAGGTCCCTGGAACTTTGCTGATGATAGGTGGAACTCAGAATGATCCATGTTGGACCGTCAGTGAAACTTCAAATCAAAAATGATTTGAAAATGAGGTATAAAGTTGATATAAAATGATTAACTCATTGGGGCACCTGGGTGGCTCAGTCAGTTAAGCGTCCGACTTCAGATCAGGTCATGATCTTGCAGTTAAGTTCGAGCCCCACGTCGGGCTCTGTGCTGACCTCTCAGAGCCTGGAACCTGCTTTGGATTCTGTGTCTCCCTCTTTCTCTGCCCCTCCCCTGCTCATGCTGTGTTTCTCTCTGTCTCAAAAATAAATAAAAACATTAAAAAAATTTTTAAGAATAAAAAAAAATGATTAACTCATTTAACTCTTTTGATAGCCCTGTGATGTATATAAAGAAACATGGCTTGGGCTATAGAACCTGAACGTCCTTTCCTCTGCCTCATAAAATAGACTCTATCAGATCTAGTTGGAGTAATAAGGTCCTCTGTAAAAATTAGTTTTATCTGAATTTTACCTACTACTGCTACTAGAGAAATTAATTTTATTAATAATCCAGCAGAATAATATGGTCATGGGTGGTTTGAACGTGCCACCTCCCTTATTTTCATGTCTCCAAAATATGATTTTTAATTTACAAATTATTGGGCTAAAATTGAGATTGAGATTCATTTTGCTTCTTTTTAGATGCTTTGGGTTAGAAATTTATTTCTAGATGAGTATTTTATCCCAATCAGATTCTCCTCTATCAAAAGTATTTTTAGCTCTTGTAGAGTTCAATATGTAACAATTATATTGTTAGACTTATAAATTAATACTTCTTACCTCAGTACAGGAATCACACTTAGAATTCACAAGCTATCTGAGTCTGATAGTTTTAATATCAAGTTATAACTTTTTACCGTGAAGTATATTTATAAATATGGTATGTATGCACATGCACATTTACACATATGTAAGTGTATATGTATATGTGTATTATATGTATATCTGTATATCAGTAATAAGTATTCTTTGGGAACCTATCACATGGTAGGCACTGGTGATAAAGGGGATTCCTGTCCCAAGGGAGTTGACATTCTAGTATGGAGAGACAGACAATAATCATGTCAAAAACAAGATAGTTTCAGGTACATAGGTTCTCTAGAGAGGACAAAGCTGGTGATGTAAAAAGTGACTATTGGGATGTGGATGTATAACAGTGAATAATTTTCTGAAGAGGTGGAAAGAGATCTGAGTTGGGATCTCAGTGGAAAGAAAATGATGGTCATGCAAAAGCCTAGGGGAAGAGTTCCAAGCAGAAGGGACTAGCAAGTGCGTAGGCACTGAGATAGGAAAGAAAATCCAGTGATGTTAGAGCTTCATATAAAAAAAAATTGGACAGCAATGAAGTTGAGGAACAGTGAAGTTGAATAAATGAGCTGGGGCCAGATTATATTAAGCCTTTTAAGACTTTTAGACTCCAAGTGTATTGGGAAGCTATTGCAGGGATGTAGCAGATGAGGAATATGATCTTACTTCCACTTTAGGAAGATGACTCTGATAAAATTCCTCCTACTCTGTATTTTACATTCACTAGTTTGGCACAACCTGCCAGTTTTATCTCTGTGATTGCCCTTTCCTCTATCTATTCTTCTCCATTCCCACTGTCACTATTTTAGTTCAAGACTTCATTTTCTTGAGCGATTACTATGGCCTACTAAGTTGCCTCGCTGCCTCCAAACTTTTCCCTTTCTGATCCATTCTAATTTCTGCTGTTAGATTCCTTAGACTTAAAAAGCCATCAGCCTCCCAATGGTTCCAGAGTTAGGTCCTACATCCCTATGTAGAAGGCTTTTGAAAGAATTCTTGTGTTTGTACCCAGTGGCCTGGCAGGGTGGATCTAGTATTGTTATATTTATTTGAGGAATCGAGTTTCTCAAAGGAAGAGATTCAGTTTTAAAAAGAACTTCAGCCCCCTGGCTTGATCCAAAGATCAATATTGGTCAATATTGGAAAAGAAATCTGATTTTGGATGTAGCTTAGGCATGCCACACAAGTTTCCCTGTAGCCCAACCTCATGGAGTGAGGCAAAATTTCCAAGGGAAGTTGGATATCATAAACAGAAATTATTTAAAAGAAAACAGTAATGACAATAACAACAGCAAAAACACACAATGTAGCAATACTTGTGTCCTCATGAAAGGTATGCCTACTCCCTTATTAGAAAACCTGTGTACCCCAAAGACAAATCCTTGTAAGAAAAGTGATGTTACTAAGCACTCAAGAAAGATTTAACAATGGCATATTCTACTATCTAATGGAGAAAATTATCAGCATTTATTGGAATGATCCTAATAGTTTTTTAACTTTACCAGATACAAGCTTTATTCAAATTTGGATCAATCTTGTACAACTCAGTGAGTTATTCAGGGCACTGTTTGGCTATTAGTGGAAATCATCACAGACAGGCCCTAGATAAGTGGATGAAATCAGTGGAGAACACATTGTGCTGCGCGTTTATATTACAGCAATTAATCTGGCATCTGGGAGGAACACAGACTAAGGTCTTAACATCATTCCTCCATCAGAATCCTTCCTCATTTAGCTCATTTGGGAAGCCTTGCTGAAGCCTGAAAATAAAGGATCATAGATGAAAGTTGCCACATCCTGTTGAGAATGGGCAATTATCCTTTATTTGATTTCCAACTTTCCTTGTAAACATGCCAACAGATAAAATGTTGGTTTGAGTGGAGGGCTGTGAAAATTAACTTTTCTCACCACATGAGTAAAGCATGTCCTCAGGCCTCATTTCCTGCAGATGGCTGTGTACCTACCAAGCATTACCTTTCAATGGCTATTTCTCCATAACAGAAAGTAACCATCATAAAAGGGAATGAAATGGTCAAGTCAGTGGACCAATGACCTATTTTTGTGATCACACCATACTGTTCACTTGTTTTCATTGTTAAAAAAAGATAGTTTTAATGTTTTCCCTTGGAATGTTGGGTTCCAAGTATGGCAAGATGGGGGTTTTGCTTCCTCAGGTTTTGTTCTACAAGGGCGTTTGCCCATTTCTGATTGTCCTGCATAGGAATGCTGATGCATGGTTGACACAGGTTTACAATCATGTAGGCAATATAGTCAGCCACACAGAGATTGTTGGAGAAATAATTGGCACAGAGGAATCCAGGGTAAAAAAATTCGAGATTTTCAATCACAATCCAAGTCTTAACTGTCAGTTACTAACTAGTTTTATATATCATTGAAGTTGAATTTATTTTTATGTGACAAAAAACATGAAATTTACCACCTTAACCATTTTTAAGTGTAGTTTAGTGTTGTTAAGTGGAGTCTTCATTTCTCCATCTCCTGAGCCCCTAGTAATCACCATTCTACTTCCTGTTTATATAAATTTGACTAGTTTGGATACTTCATATAAGTGGAATCATTCAGTATTTGGCTTCTTATTTCACTTAGCGTAATGTCCTCAAGGTTTACCATGTGGTAGCATGTGACAGGATTTTTTCCTTTTTAAGGCTGAATAATATCCTATTGAGTGTATATACCATATTTTGTTTATGCATTCATCCATTGAGATTATATTTTGTTATCTGTAAAATGGGAAATAATAAATTATTTTTACCTCAAAATCTTCCTCTAGTATAAATGCTGAAACAGTATATGGTTTTAACTCTTATATTGGAAAAGTATGCTATAGCAGAAAGTATATCTCAGTTCTAATTTTGGCCATGTTTCCAGTTTTCTGAGTATACCAACAATCTATGTGCTCTGCAAGCCACAGTGTATAATCTGTAAAATCTTATCTGTTTTAACTATTCATCAGAATTTTTGAGAGGTGAAGAGGCATTTCATTCCTCAGAAATCTCTCAGTAATTCTTGGTGCCTAGGTGCTTAGCTGTTCTGTTTGTGACTCTTACATCACTCAAGAGGGTCAGGATCTTAGTCTAGTCTCTTGATCTATGAAAATTATTGAGTCTAAACCAGATCACTGAAATAACTGAACTTTAAAACCAATTTAAAAAATCTCTAAAAATAAACAGACGTTTTATGTCTTACTCCAATGTTATTTTGGTATTTTAAGAAATGCTATGTGACCAAAAAATGCTATGTGACTAAAAATACTTTGTAATTTTAGAATCTCCTTTCCCAAAACTGTACGTTCCAACCACTCCCTTCTTTTCCTTGTCAAAGTCTCATAACAACACAGACACTGCCCACCACATGCCCTCAAAATATCCTATAGAATTGTACTAGATAAGCTTTAAGGCACATATGAGAATTCTATAACTTGTACTTTTGAACTTTAGGTAGTTTTCCATTGCATCAGTTCTGGGATTTTCAGGATCTGTGCCAAATGTGTGGCCAGCCGTACCACTAAGGACTTGTAACTGTTAACTATCAAAATGATGGACTTACAGGTGGAGAGAGATATCTATATTTTGAAGGACTATGGATACTAAATATGTAACATTATTAAACATTACGTTAATTTTTGTTTAAATTGGGAAAAGTAAAGCAATAGGAGTAAGTTTGAAAATACCAGTCTAAGAAATATACTGCCTGGCTAAAATCTGGTTATTAAGTGATTGAACAAAAGGAAGCAAGAACTAGGAAGATAACAAGTTTGCTGAACTCTCCCGCTCCCCTGTTCCAGTATGCCATTTAGCTTCATGACCTGGTCACGAGGTTATTTAAGTGCAAGATTTATGTTAGAGATGGAGCAGACCAAGGTCATCAAAGGAGTGTGAAGTGAAAAACTTATCAGAATAGAGGGAGCTTTCTGATTACAGTTAGATTTGTGTTAGGTTGATTATCAACACTTCAGGTTAAATTCAGTTAGAAAAACGCATCTCTCAAAGGCAATGTTTAAGAACTAGCTATCTTAGAATGACTTTATTTCCAACTTATACCATTTGAATTTTATGCTAAAAACTTCTTTAATAAAAACCTAAACAGTTAACAATACATAAAGTATGAAATATATTTTATTGTGAATATCTAAATGGTCATCGAGAATCTTGAAAATAATGTCATATATAGTTTTTTACATATTTAAAATTAAGAGTGTCTATTTATCCTATTGATAATTATTTATATTCTTTGGTGGTGTTATCTGGACATGCAACTATTAAAAGCATAGACTCATTAGAAAGTATTTTGATGAAACATAAGAAAGCCAGAACAAAAACTTTAATAGGATATTTTAGACAAGGCTTTTTGTTATATCTATATGTAGCCAGTCTAAGCCATATATCTATATGTATACCAGTTTAAGAAATATAATGCCTGGCTAAAATCTGGTTATTAAATGATTGAACAAAAGGAAGCAAGAATTAGGAAGATACAGAAGTTTGCTGAACATGTAAACATGTTGCCTGATGCTATTCAATTATAAGTGATGAGAAGGCTTAAACAATTCCAATTATGTATGAGTTAAAATGTTATGTGCATATGACATAAGTCATTATTTTGAACATAAAGTATATACAGTTTTATTAATGGAAATTTCTTCCTATTATTTTAAAATAGGGGCGCCTGGGTGGCGCAGTCGGTTGAGCGTCCGACTTCAGCCAGGTCACGATCTCGCGGTCCGTGAGTTCGAGCCCCGCGTCAGGCTCTGGGCTGATGGCTCAGAGCCTGGAGCCTGTTTCCGATTCTGTGTCTCCCTCTCTCTCTGCCCCTCCCCCGTTCACGCTCTGTCTCTCTCTGTCCCAAAAATAAATAAACGTTGAAAAAAAAATTAAAATAAATATTAAACAATATGAGTTTGATGAAGTATCAAATTGCTGGTTGGCACATGTTCCAGTCTGGATACCAGACATTTTATGGAATTCATGAGGTTTTTGTCCATACATGGGAAGAAGACTGATCAGGCAGTTACAAAGAAGCATAGATGAAGGAGTGGTTAATTTTACCTGATAGTGAAGATGGAAATTCAAGAAACCTTCATAAAAGACATAATGCTTGAACTTGCTTTAATCATGACAGTTCCCTGAGCAAAGGGGAGATATCAATCGTGGAAGATGAAGTGGAAGTGTGAGGCACAGCAATGTGGAGCATTGTGGTTTGTGTGCACACAGAGATGAGGCAGGGAAGAAATCAAGAAGAAAACTAAATGCTTGATGAAAAATTAGAGTTTGGAAGAAGGAGAAAATGGTATTAAAGACAATGCTAAGATTTCAAGTCATATTCATTTGTCCTTGAAAACATTTTTGATTGTTATATACATGGATACTACAATGTTTTGATGAAAACCTTATAAAAGTATCTACAAACAGGAAATCTTTTGTCATCAGACATTAGAAAAAAAGTACTTATAACATTGATAATAATCCTGTTAAATAAAATCTCTTCCTGAAAGAAAAGCACAAATCAGTTTTAAAAATAAGGAGTAAGGGGTAAACCTCATTCAACCTGTGGCGTTTATGCTATGGTAGAACAAGATACTGTCTAAAGTATGGCAATTAACAAATCCTTCTTTAATCTAGGAAGTGTAAAATCAATCTTTAAGACTTTTAATATTTATTCAAGTGTGGTGGGGGGGGAAGAGGAAGGGAGAGAAAGGCAGGGAGGGAGAAATGGGAAAGAGAGATTTTAGAAATACTCTTTTAAGAAGGACATATCAGGCAGATATAACATGCATAATCTTCACAGGGATATATGCTTCATTGTATATGAAAATACAGTAATTATTTAATTGGTTAAACTATAAATAGCAGAAGTATATAAACAATTGAATTTATTTAGAATTTTTGCATACAAACAAGCACCCATGATATGAAGTAGAAGAAAAATAAGAGCAGAATGCATTATAACATTGTTGTTTCTTCAGTGATGATATTAGATGTAGCAGGGTTTCTTGCTCCCTTCATGTTTCCTGATAAGAGAGTATAAACTTCACCACTACTCCATATTATACACCTAAAATGTCCTCAGCTGTTTTTGGAAGTCCCCAGAGAGAATCTTATGAGTGTTCCCAAATAGATGCTCTCAGTGACTACATGTTTCTTTTTCTTTTGGTCCATGTTTCTTTTGGAGATGTCACCAAGAAGATTCATGAAGGAGTGTTGGTCTCTCCCTGCTTCTTGGTTTGTTTCCTACTATTATCTGTTAATCACCACTGTACCAGGATCTCACTCAACTGAAGTTCTTCTTTTAAAGAGGGAAAGATACCTCCAAGCACACAAATCTATGTGTCATTCCTTGTCACAAAAGTCTCAGACATGTCAATTTTATTCCCCCAAACTCACTTAAATCATGCATAAACATTTTTTCAGCATCTTGCTTGAGCATCTTTTTTTTTTTTTTTTTTTACTTACATAGGAGTTCATGAAGGTTGGCCTAGAAGCTAGCAGTCTACTCAAAGCAGAGCTTGCTTTTTATGCTGAATCTTTTCTTGTCTTTTATTTGAGGATTAGAATTTACAAATAATTGTTTGATTTAAAACTTTTTAACAATTCTATTATATAGGTAGGACACATTATTATCATCACTTTATAGACCAGAAACCTGAAACTTGAAAAGCTGCATTTACTCAGCAAGTAAATTGCAGAGCTGAAACTCAAATCCAAGTTGTCAGAATCCAGATATAGTCCACTATGCTCAACTGTCTTCACAGAGATGGGAGATATGCTGTGTGTCAAATGCCATCCTATAATGTGTAACACCTGCAATTGCAGAATGACATTCTGCCCTTAACAGAGTAGATTCCTCTTACTGATTTTAGGTACCTCATCAAAGCCATCATTCCTCTCAACAAAAATGCATGTTACTGGGGAATTATGTGGAAACACACACTTCACGGTTTTTTTTTTTTTTTTTTTTTTACAAATAGATCCAGGGTTTTAGAGATGTCCTGAACCACAGAGCTATATTAAAGGAACATCTGCCCTCTGCATACTGATTCGGTTCTCTAAAGAGGCTTTTATAAAAGAGGTTTTACTGTGTGTATTTCAGTGTTAGTATATATATTTCTTTTGATTTCAAAATCCTTTATCCAAGGTGTATGTTCTTATTAAAAATATTAAATATGCATAGAGGGGATTGAATCTACATGGTAAAGGATAAATTTAATTGAAACACTCAAAAGTTCTCTTTTCCTGGAAGTTGTATTAACAAATTATGGTTTCTTATGTTTACAGTAATGAATTGAACTTTTAAATAATAATACCTGTATATTTGAATTGAATTATATATAATCTATATATTATAAATCTGTGTATATGCGTGTGCAAATATATATTTAATTGCTTCTTCAAATTACTTAAGCAGATTTGAGCAAACACTTCTTGTGCAGACACTTAACAAAGTATTAAAAAAATTTTTTTTAATGTTTATTTTTTTTTTAATGTATTTTATTCAACGTTTATTTATTTTTGGGACAGAGAGAGACAGAGCATGAACGGGGGAGGGGCAGAGAGAGAGGGAGACACAGAATCGGAAACAGGCTCCAGGCTCCGAGCCAACAGCCCAGAGCCTGACGCGGGGCTCGAACTCACGGACCGCGAGATCGTGACCTGGCTGAAGTCGGACGCTCAACCGACTGCGCCACCCAGGCGCCCCTTTTATTTATTTTTGAGAGAGAAAGAGACTGAGCACAAGCAGGGGAGGGGCAGAGAGAGAGAGGGAGGCACAGAGCCCAAAGTGAGGCTCGAACTTGGGAATGGTGAGATCATGACCTGAGCCAAAGTCGGGCGCTTAACTGACTGAGCCACCCAGGTGCCCCTAACAAAGTATTTTTAATAATTAAAAAATTATGTCTGCATGACCATTTTAGTCAATTGAGGTGATTGACTAGTAACTGATCAATATCAATAACCTGTATGAACATTGTCAAGGATGGTAGTGGAGGTAGAAGCTCCACCTCAGTGGTTCTTAACCTTGGCTGCCCTCTGAATCACCTGACGGACCTTTAAAAAAATGCTTCATGCTGTGGCTTTAGATTTAGGAATTTTGATTTGACTACATGGAGCATGGCCTGAACAATGGGATTTTTTTTTTATTTTTTTTTATATATATATATATGAAATTTATTGACAAATTGGTTTCCATACAACACCCAGTGCTCATCCCAAAACGTGCCCTCCTCAATACCCATCACCCACCCTCCCCTCCCTCCCACCCCCCATCAACCCTCAGTTTGTTCTCAGTTTTTAACATTCTCTTATGCTTTGGCTCTCTCCCACTCTAACCTCTTTTTTTTTTTTTTTTTCCTTCCCCTCCCCCATGGGTTCCTGTTAAGTTTCTCAGGATCCACATAAGAGTGAAACCATATGGTATCTGTCTTTCTCTGTATGGCTTATTTCACGTAGCATTACACTCTCCAGTTCCATCCACGTTGCTACAAAAGGCCATATTTCATTTTTTCTCATTGCCACATAGTATTCCATTGTGTATATATACCACAATTTCTTTATCCATTCATCAGTTGATGGACATTTAGGCTCTTTAAGGGATTTTTTTAAAAGCTTCTCCAGTGGTTCTAGTTTGTATCTAAAGTTAGCATTCACTGCTATACTGCATTTGTTTCCCCCCAAATGGAATAATTCTCAAACAGCACAGGAAAGAGCATATTCATTATAATCTGTCAAGCCAGGACAAATTGAGATTATTTTTGAGGAGAGGAGCTCTATTTAACTAGAGTATAGGGGACCAAAGTGGTAAATTCAGCCCACTCTTATAAATCAATCTTTTTTTCTTCTTATAAATTACACACACCAGATAAAATCTGAATTGATAAACATGCAGCTATATGCTGCTTACATAGTCTGTGTAATTAACCTTTCTGCCTTGCATGATGAATTATAATCCATGATTGCATTTAATCAGAATTATGGAATGCAGTTTGTTTAAGTCTTACCTGAACCCTGTGATGTACCCCCTTATTCTTAACATGTCAAAAATGTACACCGGGTTACATTTTTGAATCATAGTTTAATAAAACCAGTCAAAAGTTAAAAAAAAAAAAAACACTCAAGGCTAAATTCCTGTCATCAGAGGAACTTTCAGTTTTTTGAACCATATCTAGAGTAGTTTAGGGAATTGGAATAGTAATAGAGGCAAGAGAAGGGAAGAGTTTTAGAGAAGCCCATGGACTATGGATCCAATTTAAATTTTTTAAAAAATTTTTTAATGTTTATTTTTTATTTTTGAGAGAGAGGGAGACAGAGTGCGAGTGGAGAGGGCTAGAGAGAGAGGGAGGCACAGAATCTGAAGCAGGGTCCAGGCTCTGAGCTGTCAGCACAAACCTGACACGGGGCTTGAACTCATGAACCATGAGATCATGACCTGAGCTGACATTAGCACTTAACTGACTGAGCTACCCAGACACTCCTCCAGTTTAATTTTTTAACTCTTATTTATACTGATGGCTTTCCTGGAAACTCTTCTTCCTGCACCCCCATTTCAAGAAATGTAAAGTTAGCAATTGAAGATATATGCAGTTACTTGAGGAGGGAGAGAGTAGATTTAGAAGGATGAGTTCAGGGCTGACTCCTGTTAGATGATGTTGTGCCTTTCTCTCCACTCCTGCATTTAGCCTATGCAATAACTAGCAGAACTGTACCTGGAATGACTGGGAGCAAACAGTTCTTTCTGGAGAGGTTTTAGATTTAGATTCTGGAGAGACAGAATGTGAACAGGGGAGGAGCCGAGAGAGACAGAAATGCAGAATCAAAAGCAGGCTCCAGGTCCTGAGCTGTCAGCACAGAGCCTGACATGGGGTTCAAACCCATGAACTGTGAGATCATGACCTGAGCCAAAGTCAGACGTTTAACCGACTGAGCCACCCAAGCGCCCCTGTTCATTCATTTTTTGAAGATTCCATTTATGAGTGGAATCATATGGTATTTGTCTTTCTCTGGCTGACTTACTTCACTTAGCATAATACCAAATAGGTTCACCCATGTTATCTCAGATGGGACAGTCTCATCTTTTTTATGGCTGTGTAATATTTCCTTATAACTACAATGCTAATGGAATCATTAAATCTTTTTCTTAAAAGTTGGTATTTCATTTTAAGAATGTTGGGCAACAGGTATCCTTACCTCCCCCAAATGATGGTATAAATTCAGGGTTATAAAACCGACAGAAATGATTAAAAGATAATTAACATATCAAAGGCTATAAAATCATCAGTGTTAATAATCATGGAAATGTGTCAACATTCTGCCCTGTTAATAACTATGCTTAATAATAATGAGAATATTTTTTGAGTACTTAAAGGGCTGAGCACATTTTTAATTTACATGGATTAATTTATTTAAACCTCATTACAGCCCTAAGAGGTACGTCTTGTCATCTCTCATTTTACAAATGTGCAAATTGAGGCTAGTAAGGGAAATAATCTGCCCTAACTCAAGGTCAGGATATGAACTTGGACATTTTGTTTCCAGCATCTACATTGTTAACTCCTATACAATATAATCTATATACCAAGTGATTTGAATCATTTGGGGAAAAAATGCAAGGATTTGCATTTTTGAGAAGAATTGCCCTGTATGACAGCAAGGTAAGTGGAGGAAGCCCTGAAAAATCTCATTCGTATTTTCTATTTAAGAGAACATGAAGAATCTGGCTTACCAGGAAAAAAATATGAAAAATGTTCCTCACTTGTTTTGATAAGCAGGACTAAAGACTGGGACTGGGATGCTACCCAACCTTGCAACAGATGAAACAGGAAGACACAAATAATCTGCTAGGAATAATTGTATTAGCCAATTATTAGGACTGGCAGCAGTAAACAGAGGAATCTGAGCAGAGGAAAATAATTGCACGTCAAACAAAAGTGGTGACCAGTGAACTGACCCTTGATGTAGGAGTTTAAACAAAATAAGACAAGAACAGAGACAGAGTTCCCCACCATAGACTTGGAATCTTCCTTATTCCTTTAGTAGTAGAATGTGTAACATCAGCAGATATTCCAGAAAAGGCATGAAACACCACTCAGGTAACTGAACTGAATTGAAGAAAATTCACTTCCATTATATTTTAGTTTTGTCTTCATTTTTATTCTGGTTAAAAAAAAATTCTGTTCAAGTATGACAAACATGTAGGAAATTACATAAATCAAAAGAACAAAACAATCAAGAAATGACCACAAAGTGAAAAATTTCACGTAACCATTGCATGGATCAAGGGATAAAACATTTAGTGCCAAGATGTTTTCCTTAGACTCTCTTTTGACTTCTAACACCATGTATTGGTTTTGCAGATTTTTGTATTTTATATAAATGGAACACGATGCATATATCCTCTTGTTACTTGCATCTTGTACTCATGAAGTTCATTCCTGTTGTTACTTGTAGCAGTAATTCATTCATTGTCATTGTTATATATTGGTTGTGGCAGATTGCTGCAGTGATAGCTCCCAGTAAATCATGCTTGTCTGTGTATATGCCCTCTGTAATGTGCTGTTGGCTTCTTCTGTCAAAAGATGGAGGCTGTTTTTTCACTGTATTGAATCTGGGCTGGCTTTATAAATTCTGGGGCGCCTGGGTGGCGCAGTCGGTTAAGCCTCCGACTTCAGCCAGGTCACGATCTCGCGGTTCGTGAGTTCGAGCCCCAGGTCAGGCTCTGGGCTGATGGCTCAGAGCCTGGAGCCTGTTTCCCATTCTGTGTCTCCCTCTCTGTCTGCCCCTCCCCCGTTCATGCTCTGTCTCTCTCTGTCCCAAAAATAAAAATAAATGTAGAAAAAAAAATTTTATAAATTCTTTGACTTAGATTTTGGTGGAAATGATATTATGCAACTTCTAGTGCTTCTTATCCCTGAGTACTTGCAGTTTCCTCTCTCGCCTTCTTATGTCCTTTTATTATCATGCTCTGAAGAAGCCTAAAGTAGCCTACTAAAGATGAAAGGCTCTGTAGGATGACGGAAGAGTAATAGTGAGCCCAGTGATAGCCAGAACCATGTTCCAGAGACCATCTTGCATCTGCATATCTAGGGGAAACATCAGATGACCATAACCACATGAGTGAATCCAGACAGACTGGTAGAAGAAACCCCTAGCCAACCTACAGTTTCTGAAAATATTACGTTGTAGTTTTAAGTCATTGAGTTTTAGTTTAATTTGTTATGCAGCAACAGATAACTGAGATAGCACAGGTGAAAACATTGCTATTTATTTGTCCATTCTATAATGGACATTTGGATATTTCCAGGTTTTGGCAATTCCAAGTATTTCCACTATGATGTGTTTTAGGAAACACATGTATGTATTTCTGTTGAATATATATCTAGAAGTACACTTGCTAGTTTGAGTATAAATAGATATTGGATACAGTTTTCCAAAGTGGCTGTATCAATTTTACTCCTATCAGCAATGTAAGAGAGTTCCAGTTGCTCCATATTCTCATTAATCCTTGGCACTGTCTCTTATTTTCACTTTAGTCATTCTGGTACGTAGTTAGTAGTATCTCACAGTAGATTTAATTTGAATTCTCTAATGACTAAAAAATTTGATCTTTTTCATATGTTTATTGGCCCTTGGGATATCTTTTTAAAAATAAAGTATGTGGTTAAAGTCTGTTACCCATATTATTATTAGATTGTCTTTCTTTTTCTTACTAGTTTTTAGAATTTCTTTATATATTCTGGTTACAAGCCTTTTATCAGTTTCATGTGTTAGGAACATCACTTCCCACATTGTGGCTTGTCTTTTTATTCCTGTAATGGAATCTTTTGAATGTTTGGATCATACCACCACTTAGGCCAACTGAGGTGTTAGCTGAGGGTGAGGCGAATTTAGAATGGATTTTGGAGAAGGGAGAACATATGTGACAATATGGTCCTAAGATCAACTGAGTGATGTGACTGTGGTTCATGCCACAGACCTCCCTCTTTTGGGTTTCTCCTTAGGAAGAGAGGCCTGTGGGAATAGCATAAAAGTTGGACTATGGCAGCAGTGAGATGTGCCTCACAAACCTCCAACCACACAGGGAGTGTGAGTAATGATCTGAAGCACCGTTTTATTGTTTATTGGCCATTTATGTATCTTCCTTTGTGTAGTGTCTATACAGTTCTTTTGCTCATTTAAAACTTGGGTGTCTTTTTTTAATGATGTATACTAGTTGTTTATATATTGTGAATATGAATTCTTTGTTGGATCAATACATAGACACTATTTTTCTCTCAGTCTGTGGTTCTTAATGGTATTTTTTTTTTGTGGGAAAATGATTTTCATTTTAACGAAGTCCAACTTAACTTTTTCTTTTTATGTTTAATGCTTTTTGTATCCTTCTCAATGAATTATAATGCATCACAAGTTCTTGAAAATATTCTCATAAAGGCTTTAGAGTAGACTGCATGTTAAAGCAATGTACACCATATCTTTACAAATTAACTTTTGTATATAACATTAGATTAAGTATAAAGGTTCTCTCAGATATGTAGTTGTTTCAGAATAATTTATTGAAAAAGCCACCCCCCAACCACTGAATTGTATTGGTCAAAAGGAATTGATCATATTATGTGTTATTGATCGTATTATGTGGTATTTTTATCTCTCTTTTTCCTTGATCTGTATATATTTTTTTGCATCAATACCAAACTGTCCTATTTACTGTAGCTTTATAGTCAATCTTAAATGTGATGCTGTAAGTCCTCTAACTTTGTTCTTCTTCAAAATTTTCTTAGATTCTCTAGATCCCTTATATTACCATGTGATTTTCAGAATCAGCTTTTCAAGTTCCATAAAAAAGTATACTAGGAATTTTATTGGGATTTCGTTGAATCTTTTTTTCTTTTAAAATATGTTTATTATGTACTTTACATCGAGCACTTCAGAAAAGAAAATAATTACAATGATTTCAAAATACAATTCCTGGATTCAATACATATTTTTTATGATTACATCCAATCAATATCTAGAATTGTATGTAGACCCTAAGACAATTAACAAGTAAAATAGCTATATTAATCTCAGGGATGAGAAACATGCATGATCACTTAAGTCACTTTATCACCCTGTTTTTTTAGAAAAACATGATTCACATTTGTTTCAAGTACGTGTACATCCATTGTAAGAGTTAAATTAGACTGCTGATGTTAACACCTTAAAACTATGATCTTTGTTATCTTAAAAGAAAATTCAGTTCGGTACAAAGAAATTCAAGAAGAAAATTTCAGGACCCTTGATCAGAAGCTTTTGATGGTTGTTGTACTACTCTGGTGTACATAAAAGTTTAAGTTAGACTAATAAAGAAGAGTGTTTCCTCTTCCCATTAAAGATACAATCCAAGAAATGGGTAAACTAGCATTCCATAAACTAGCTAGCCCTCCAGAAGTTACTAAGAAAAGACTCTTGATGTATATGAGTACATTTAAAAGCCTTAGCCAATGTTACAAAAACAAAACATTTAGCATATTATTTATGAGCACAAGCATAATTGCTTTCTGTCTTCTATAAATAACCATCTTTCAAATGCTAAAAGTGAGTTCCAACTGTGGTTCTTTTCTGATGTGAGAAGCTACAGGTATGCATGAGATGATTACTGATTTACTTTCTCAAAGTATTCTTTGGAGGCAATTGGGTTTGGCTTGATTGTAGGAGAATCCAGTGTTTAGTTTTCAGGGCAGACTTCTTCATTGGGTTTCCACAAACTGAAATGGCTTTACCAAGTGGAGGGTCTCCTCTGCATTTTGGCCCACTGAGAAATCACTGATGCTCAGATACTTGACGACTTTACTGGGGTCAGTTATGAAGAGATAGATGTCTTAAAGCAACATCAGGGACTTCTAACAGTACACTGTAGTCTCAGGAAATCTGTTTAGTCAAATCTGACAAGAGTGTGATGTTCATGTTGCTCAAACTGCCATTCTTCCTTGGTGTGTTTATCCAGGCAAGATAGGTGAAGTGGGAATCTTGAAACTGCAGCAACTTCACAGTTTATATCATGAAATTCGTTGGCTTTGTCACTAACAGCATCAATTTCTGTAGGACAAACAAAAGTGAAATCCGAAGGATAGAAGAATAGCGCCAATATTTCCCCTTAAAGTCATCAAGCCTTAGGTCTTGGAACTCTCTGTTTACAACTGCAATACCCTTTAAATAGGGTGTGTGCTATGTGCTGGCAAGGGCATAGTATGAGGAACTGGTGCCAAGAGCGAACTTTACTTGACCAGAACCAAATCATAACACATTTGTCAAGCATGTTTTTCAGGAAACAGCAGGTCTAAGGCTGCAGAGGCATAGATGCCCCCAAGGAATAGCACTCACATGTTGGGTAATCCAAGCCCTGGAGAAACCTTCCCACTTTGGCTGCCATCTTCAATGCACACTGGTTTTGTGAGGCAGACTGGGATTTCATTGATAAATTTGGGGGAGAATTGACCTCTGAACAATTGAATACTTAAGTACATTTACATGATAATTGTTTACTCCAGTCTTAGAGGTAACATTGACACAGCAGAAACACAACTCAAGGTTACAGGGTGAAAAGAATTACCATTGATAAAGAACAGGACAGGGTGAAAAGAATTACCATTGATAAAGAAGTGGTTGTCACCTGAAAGAAGATGATACATATGAAAATTAGAAAACAAACAAACACAAATAGAGCATGTAGCAAATGAAATACTTAAGTAGAGAATGGAGCTAGTGGTAATAGAATCAACATTCAAATTCATAGTTCAGTATTTACTAAATTAAAGCAAATCAGTAAGGCTAATTATGTTTTAGGAAAAACTAACAGAGGATAACCACATTAAGATAAGATTTAGGGAAGTTACTGAATTTCAAAGACAAGGAATAGTATATAAGATTTCTGGTCAATACGGTATGTTAAACTGATGTAGAAAATCATACTCCTATCTGAAACACATGTTGATAAATTTAACAATAAACTTTCAAAAATACATGTCAATTCTTGAAAGTACGTGGAAAGGCCCTAAGAACTAGAAATAATGAAATATTGTAAAGCCATAGTTGCCAAGTGAGGGAGGCTGAAGCTGAATGGTTTTAGAACTGGACATGTGTTACTGCTGCTAAGGTTCCAAGATCTAGACTCAAATCAGAGATGAAATCTAAGCCTGTGCCTTGTAGGGAGCTTTCTACATAAAGCTTAGAACCATCAAATGTTGTCTAGTCCTTGAAATAGAGGCTAGAAAAACTACTCACAGACTGGGAGGTGCCCTAGCAATCTGAGTCATTCTAAAAATAAACATAGTAAATCCACATATGTAAAAGAGACTCATATTAGTCAAAAAACACTATGTAGATATATTTCATTTACAAAACATTGTATCGTGACCCAGAAAGGTAAAATATATTTCTGGAAAAATGTACCATAAAATATTAGTCAAGTAAATGCTTATTGATTAATAAACAAAAAATATTTAACATGCAAAGCATTTAATAGGAATGAAAAGGGATGCAATATAGATATAAAAGGAATATTCCACCAAGAAGCAATAAAATTAAAACTTTTATAACATTACCTCAAAACATTTAAAGCATATTTAAATATTAAATAAAGAGTGAAGGTGATCAAAAGGTACACACTTCTAATCATTAGATAAATAAGTCCTGGGGATGTAATATACAGCAAGGTGACTATAATTTACAATACTGTATTCTATATTTGAAAGTTGCTAAGAGGGTAGGTCTTAAAAGTTCTTATCACAAGAAAAAAATTTTGTAGAAATAATATTTAAAGCAAAAATGGACATAGTTGTAATGAAAATTTGACTAACCTATAGTTACAGCAGGAAATATGCATATGCCTTTTTTAGTAACTAATAAATAGACAAAATGTTTTCAAGGATACAGGTTTGAACAGTTCAGTTACCACGTTTTATCTAATAGATATGAGATATGTGTGAGACCTGATACATATAGTTCCTGACTATAACAAATAGAGAAGCCACATTCTTTTCAAGTACTGAAAGATTAATGTTTTCTATTATGTTAAAATGTTTCAAAAGTGATAGATTTTAAAAACAAAATGTTGTATATACAAAGTATAGAACAAGACAATACATATTAATGAAAATCAGACAGTGCAAACTTAGTATACATATAAACATATGTAATAAAATGTAGAATCCCAGATGAGCTGGTTGGTGGTTGTCTCTGAGAAGAGAGGTAGCAGAATGAGACCTTGGAGATGTATTAAGGGGACTTAAAGTCTGGAATGATTAGTTTATTAATAATAATTTAAAAAAGACCTAAAGCAAACATAGTAAATTTTTTTAGCATATTGTTGATCCTGGATTGCAGTTACATTGGTATTTGCTATACTGTAATTTTCTGTATGTTTGGATACATCATAATATTTAAAAGGAGTGACTATAATCTTCTAGAAGAATTGATTGGTAGATAAGAACTTGCTTTTGGGATGATATGTCTTAAGTCTTATCTTGATATATTCATATAAGCTTGATATTATGAACTCTGATAAAATGCAATGTCAAGAAGATCTTTATAAATTAGCAGCAGAGTTTTAACAAATTTCTTGGAATTTGTCTAAGAGAGTGCCTTAGAGTTACAACAGTTCAGGGGTATTTATTAAAATACTATAAAGTCTGCCTTCCCATCACTAACATTGGAACTGATCACTTTCAGTGGATTTCAATAAACCTCAAATATTACAGAGTTGTTCTAAGAATTAATGGCAGTAATGTATGCCAGGCATATAATATAAATCAACAACAAAATTATGCCATAAAGATGCAGTATCCAAGCAGAAGATAAATGTCAGTCAAAAGTATTAGGAAAAAAAAAATCAAGGTGGCTTCAGTATTTTCTTGGGAGCATTAGATACCAAGAGTCAACCAAGCAATACACAAAGAGTCCTGTGGGTAAGCTATGTGACCCCAATATTTCATATCAGCTATGTTTTCATTTATGTATGAAGGCAACCTAAAAATAAACTTAAATATGCAAGGGATCCTAAAATATATCATCTGTGTGTTCTTTCTAAGTAACTTACCTGAACAAGGAAAACTTCATCAAAAAAAGAATAACTCTGTTTTGTTTAATGTTCTGTGTATTGTGTTTATTTTGCCCAACATTGATATTGCTGTATTTGTTCTGTTTTTATTTGTGTAAATCTCATTTTCCTTTGCCTACCCTTTTATACTAAAGCTATAGATTACATTGTTTTATATCATCTTGGATACAGTATGTGATTGGAACTTATTTCTTTTACCTCTTTCAATTTAGGAGTCAATTTATTTTAGAACATGGTTTTTATCTCTCTTAACTTCTATGATACATATTTGGACTTAATTCTCTTGTATCAGTGTTTATTTATGTATGATCCTATTTTTGGTTTTCTTGCTGTGTTTTGTTTCCTTTCTGTTGATATATGATATCTCTTTCCTTTATGCCTCCTCCCAAGTCCTTCATCATATCTCAGTAACTTGACAATATATACTGCAGCATATTTTTAGGTCTATTAGTAATTATCTCCATTAATTTAAATATTCTTATATTACAGCTTGAGAAATGAAATGGCATATATTGATCGCCCTCATGTAAAAGATGAAGAATTAGCAAATGTCTATTTTTGTTCTTCTCACCATTTTGTTAGCATATAGTTAGTCTCTTTATCTTATATAGCTTTTGTTTAAATAATGATAACAATTGCATTCTTGTTTGTAGAGAGCTGTATTACATCAGTAATGTAAGCCCACAGAGCAAGAAGATTTAAAAAGTAGACAATGACTTGAACAGTTATAAATATACTAATTAATAGAATATTCCATATTTAGTGCCTTTCAGACAGAAACCAACTAGTTTTGGGGAACCTGGATGTCTCAGTAGGTTATATCTGACTCTTAGTTTTTAAAAAAAAATTTTTTTTTTCAACGTTTATTTATTTTTGGGACAGAGAGAGACAGAGCATGAACGGGCGAGGGGCAGAGAGAGAGGGAGACACAGAATCGGAAACAGGCTCCAGGCTCTGAGCCATCAGCCCAGAGCCTGACGCGGGGCTCAAACTCACGGACCGCGAGATCGTGACCTGGCTGAAGTCGGAGGCTTAACCGACTGCGCCACCCAGGCGCCCCTCTGACTCTTAGTTTTGACCCAAGTCATGATCTCACTATTGGTGGGATTGAGACCTGTATTGGCTCCATGCTGTCTGTGGAGCCTCCTTGGGATTCATTCTCTCTCTCACTCTCTGTCTCTCTCTCCTTCTCTATTCCTTCCTGTTCTCTCTCTGTCTCTCTCAGAATCTAAATAAACTTAAAAAAAAACCCCAGAAACCAGCTATTTTATGGGCTATGAAACATTTACAAAAATGACCATACATTAGGTCGCAAAGAAAACTTTAGAGTGGAAGGAATGCAGTGATGTCTTTTGATCACAGTGTAATAAAAATTAGAAGTCCATAATAAAAAGAAAAGTCCATGACCAAAAAAGGAATAAACAGTGAAAAAATTTTTAAATATTGAAAAAGGAAATAACATTTACAAAAATAAATATATCAGACATTTAGAAAACTAAATAAATATAAATTTTTAAAAACTTCTTAAACAACTTGTAAGTAAAATAAATGTAAATTATGATATCTAGAAATTAATGATAAGAGCACTATTTATCATAACATATGAGATTTCTACAAAGTTATACTTGAAGTATTTATAACTTTTGACATCTTCAATATATAAAAAATGAGTGAAAACAATGAATTAAGCATCCAATTTTAGAAGTTAAAAATGAACAAAATAAATCTTTTTTAAATTTTTTAATGTTTATTTTTGAGAGAGAGAGAGAAAGAGAGAGAATGAGTGGGGGAGTGCCAGAGAGAGAGGGAGACACAGAATATGAAGCAGGCTCCAGGCTTCAAGTTCCAAGCACTAGCACAGAGCCCAAAGCGGGGCTTGAACTCTCGAACCATGAGATCATGATCTGAGCCAAAGTTGGATGCCTAACCAACTGAACCACCCAGGTGCCCCAAGGGCAAAATAAATCTAAGGAAAGCAGTAGGAAAAAGTCAAGGATAAATGCAGAAATCAATGAATTAAAACTGAGGAAAGTAGGATAAAATATTAAGTAAAAAGAGAAGTAGATTTTTTTATTAGGTAGAAAAAGGTAAGTTGATAAAATTAATATTAATACACTAGGCACAGATCTGGTTTAAAAAAATGGAATATGACAAATGAACAGTTCACCAGATTAATTACCTTTAGAGTTAAACAACAACCAAAAAAAACACCACAAATGTACATATGTAGAAACTGAGGAAGGAAAAATAACTATAGATAAAGAGGAAATGATAAGATTTATAAAATAAAATTTTCAATTGTATAATAATAACTGAAAATGTTAATAAAATATACAAAGATAAGGAAAAATAAAAATACCAAGATTGGTTCAAGAAAAGAAAGAAGTGACAAATATATAAATAATCATAGACAGTTGAGAACATTTTCTAAAACTATACCTTAGAAATAACAGACTGAGATGATTTTATAGGTGATTTATTTTGAATCTTCAAAGAAGAGATAACTGATAATTAATCTTTTGCAAGTATTGTGGAAGAAGAAAACCTTCTGATGTGTTTTTAAAAATCATCATAATATTGGTACTTATATTTATTTGACTATGATAATCCAAAAAAAGAAAACTAGGCCTGGTTCTAATTTCACTTGGGAATATTAATGTGAAAAATCTTAAGGTGTTATCGAATAGAACACAGTAGTATATTGGAATATACACCATTACCAAGACCCTTCATGCTATTAATGCACGTGTGGCTCAATATTAGGAAGTCTACTACTGCAATACACTCTAATAAGAGGTGAAGGAATAATTAGTTTGATAGCCATCCAAAATAGCACTTGATAATATTCAAGGTCTACTTCTAATAAAAACTCTTAGTAACCTAAGAATAGAAGAAAACTCCGTTAATAGACTAAGGAGCATCAGAAACCAGCAGGACACATATATAACAGTGGACTCCAAGAAGTAATTTCTGTAAAATCAGGAAAAAGACTAGTTGGAATCTGGTTTACTACTAAGAAACACCCTAAATCCTCTGGTAATAATTAGGGTTAGAGGAAACATCAGTATGCATGTCTAAAGAAGGAACAAGGGTTCTACAGGAGCTAGTATCAAATGAACATTTCTGAGGTCAGTTTTTGAGAAGCAACTAGAAGAAAATTTGCCTGAACCCCTTACAAACAGTAGCAAATCTCTATAATCCAGAATGATGAAAGTTTCTGCATCACTCAGATTTTCAGCGGGTAACTCCAAATTCCCAAACTCAGTAATCACTGCCTGAAATTCCACTACCTGGAGATCTGTTGAAGTTAACAAGCATTTATGCATATACTTAGGGGGCACAGGTGTCACTAACTCCTAATCACTAACATTACAGCAATGAGTCTTTTTTTTTTTTTTTAATTTTTTTTTTTCAACGTTTATTTATTTTTGGGACAGAGAGAGACAGAGCATGAACGGGGGAGGGGCAGACAGAGAGGGAAACACAGAATCAGAAACAGGCTCCAGGCTCTGAGCCATCAGCCCAGAGCCTGACGCGGGGCTCAAACTCAGGGACCGTGAGATCATGACCTGGCTGAAGTCAGACGCTTAACCGACTGCGCCACCCAGGCGCCCCCAGCAATGAGTCTTTCAATAAGTTATCACATCACTGACACCTTAAAGGAAGGTGATAGTGGTAGTTCATATTTATTGAGTGCTTATCCATGTGCCAGGCACTGTTCTGATGATATATGTATCATCTCATTTAATCCTCACAATAACCATGCTACATATGGAGAAACAGAGGCTCAGTGATGAGCCTAACTCACATAGCTAGTAAATGGTGGGGCTGCGATTCAAAATCAAGCAGCTGAGTGCCCAATCTGCTACTCATGTACAATGCTGCACTGCTCTGGTCTTTAGAAGGCAGATGTTCCATGTTGGGTTTCTCACTCTCCAACTAAATTGATTCAAAAAATATACTGAAAGTCATCTACACATGGCATCTCGAATCCTCTGTAGTTGATAACCACATGAATATGACACTTTCCTTGCCCTCAGGAGACTTAATCTGTAGTAGAGGAGATAAACACGTGAATAACCATTTACACTTCAAAGGTGAATATAAGGTACTTGGCTATGGTTGTGGGTAGGTCAAGGCTCCTCAGATAACATGCAGGGATGTGGAAGCAAAGGACCTTCTTTGGAGCAGCCGTGCTTTTGGAAGTCTGTATTTTCCCTCTATGGACATGATATTCTCTGAAGTATATGGTGAGTTCTGAACTTTTAATCTGTTTTGAGTGCATATCATAAAAAAGGCAAAGGGACTCGTCCCGCTGCCCCCGGCATTTTATTATTTCTTTTGCCAAGGGAAAGACTTTGGGAGAAACTTAGTAAATAATAAATAAATATGACTAAGTAACATGCAACTTCTGACCCTCTACTCTTTCAAAGAATGAAATGAGCAATATCATCATAAAAAAGAAAGACTCCTTAATTTATTCTCTGATTTGGATAATCTAGGAGCAAACATTGATAGTCATAGATAGGAGGGTGAGAGAAATCAGTCCTGCTAGAATCACTCTTTCAGTTGTCAGCACATTTTAATGAAATGCCAGTCTTTTCATGCCAAATCCTGAAGGAAACCTCTGGGTACCGATTGATGAAATGATTTCACTCCCAAATGGAGTCTAAACTAAAATAAAGCCTCTCCCATTTTGCAGAGCACAGCACTCTACAAGTTCAAAAGGTAAGACATACTTTTAGTATGTATAAACTGTGGAGTACATTTGAAAATAAAATTTTTAATTATGTTTGACATCTCAGGCCCAGTGCTGTCATCCGGTAGGAAAGTAACATCTGTTTTGACATCTCTAGTGGTAGAGACTTTAAATCAGTTTTCATATTACTTATCTGCTGGCTAATCAGAATGGATGTGGCATTCCAACCAACTCATTCACGGGGAAGAAAAAAGATATGCAGAGAAGTAAGGCTGCATTCAAACAGGATGAATTTAAATGAAAAATCTAAACTCCTTTGAATATATTATATCTAAGTTTTAATTCAGTGCAAAATTTGAAAATGTTCATTTAATCCTAAAAGTACAGAGTTTTTTTTTTTCTTATTTCTGATACTTTTTGTTTTGACTTAAAACTAATAGAATATTGGGTTGCTTGGGTGGCTCAGTCGGTTAATGTCCAATTTGGGCTCAGGTTATGGTCTCATGGTCCGTGAGTTTGAGCTCTGTGGTCGGCTCTGTGCTGTCAGCTCAGAGCCTGGAGCTTGCTTTGGATTCTATGTCTACCTCTCCCTTTGCCCCTCTCCCACTCAAGCTCTGTCTCTCTCTGTCTTTCAATGAATAAACGTTAAAAAATTTTTTTTAAATCTAATAGAATATTAAAACATATTTTATTTTTCAGACCATTTGGTTTGATCTCAAGTTCAAGGTTTTAACTGGAGAAAGTTGATTTGCTATTTTCAATAAGAAGTACTTTTAAAATGGCTGATACAGATTTTTTTTATGTTTTGTGTTTCACATTGCAAGTATTAGAAAGACATCATGTTATATTGTTTCTTTGATCATTGTATATATAGTCTTAACATCTGCTAATTCATCATGTTTTAGATTTGAAAGCATGGTGAAGGAAAACAGCTCCCTTTAGGAGTTGTTAATTCCATATCTTTCATACTTGTGGAACTTTCTTAAAGATATACTAAGATAATTTTAGGTGTCTCTTTTGAATTAAAATAAAAGAGATCTCTACTTGAATAACTCAGTATTTCCCTTATAACTGCATTGTTGGGGTGAAAATCATGTTGCCTCAGTTCTCTTTTTCTTTTTATATATGTAGGCACAAAATTCATATTTCTGCTTAAGCCCCTACCTATGAATTATAAACTGACTGGTTGGGTTACTAAAGACATAACACCAAATTATTTCAACCGGCCAACTCAGTTAAGCAATTTTGTTAGTGTAGATGCAGCTTTAGTTTAGAGAGAAGCTGGAAGAAACTTACAGATGATTTTATTAGTAAACATGTGGGAGGATAATCCTTTAAACAGATTAATACTAAAAGGGAGTTGCATGTTCTTCAAAGAAAAAGGCAGAATTTAAACTGAGGAAACTAAAAATAATGGAAATAATTTTCACATTAAATATACATTTACTGGAAAATATATTTGAATGAGTAAAGATATGCCATGTTTTAAGATCTAATTTGGTAAACAACAAGCAAGAAGATAAAAAATAATTGTCAGTCACTGTTAATAATAAAAGAAAGGTTTAATAGCTTTGCTTTGAGTATGTTTATAGGATGCAGTGGTGAACACAGTACAGACCTCCTTTTTATTAAGTATTAATAATGCTTAGATGAGCCTGCACTATTTTTTTAAAGTTTATTTATTTATTTGGAGAGAGTGAGAGTGGGAGAGTGGGAAAGGGGAAGAGAGAGAGGGAGAGGGGGAGAGAGAGCGAGAAAGAATCCCAAGCAGGTTCCATGCTGTCAATGTAGAGCTGGACGTGGGGCTCAATCCCACGAACCATGAGATTGTGACCTGAGCTGAGATCGAGAGTCAGATACTCAACTGAGTGAACCACCCAAGCACTCGAGACTGCACAATTTTAATTTGTTAGCAGTTTTTTAAAGTTAAAAAAATTTTTTTTCCATATAATTTTTAATTTAAACCCACGTTAGTTAACATATAGGGTAATAATGACTTCAGGAGTAGAATTTAGTGATTTATCACTTACATATAACACACAGTGCTCATCCCAACAAGTGCCCTCCTTAATGCTTATCACCCATTTAGCCCATCCTCCCACCCAATGCACCTCCAGTAACCCTCAGTTTATTCTCTGTGTTTAATTAAGAGTCTCTTATTGTTTGCCTCTCTCTCTGTTTCCATCTTATTTTTCCTTCCTTTTACCTATGTTCATCTGTTTTGTTTCTTAAATTCCACATATGAATGAAATCATTTAAAATTTGTCTTTCTCTGACTGACTTATTCCACTTAGCATAATACACTCTCGTCCCATCCACGTTGTTGCAAATGGCAAGATTTCATTCTTTTTGAATTCTGAGTAATATTCCATTGCATATATATACCATATCTTTATCCATTCATCATTCGATGGACATTTGGGCTCTTTTATTTGCTGTTTTATTTTTTTTTTATTTTATTTTTTTAATTTTTTTCTTATTTTTATTTTATTATTTTTTATTTTATTTGCTCTTTTATTTGCTGCTCAATAATTTGCTGTTGTCGATAGTGCTGCTGTAAACATTGGGGTACATGTACTCCTTCAAATCAGCATTTTTGTATCCTTTGGGTAAATACCTAGTAGTGCAATTGCTGAGTCATAGGGTAATGCTAAAGTGAAGGTCAATAATGATGGTATTTTGACAAATCAGATCATAATTTCTAATAGGTTAAAATAGAAACATGGTCAAGACTTTCTTTTTAATTTATACTTATGCCATAGTTGAATGAGTTGTAAATGTAATTCCCTCCTTCTCTGTTATCGCTACATCATAGAATTCCATATTGTTTCTTCAAAGTACATAACATATTATATACTCATCATAATTGCATAAATTACTATAAATGTTTTATATCTCACTAGACCTATATTACATGCACATTCCCATAGGAAATTGTCTCCTCCAAAAATTATTTAGAATTCAAAACTATATCAAAAGAATCTTATTTTTAAATTATTGGTTATTTTTCTTGTTAAATATAAAATATTTGTTGATTTAAGGAATAGAAAAACTAACATTCTCCTATATACTATCTGGGAGTACCACAGATAAACTTTGAACCAAGAAATCCTTTTTGGTAGACATCACACAAGAGCCCTGCTCTAGTAAGATATTTAATTTAGTGTGCAATCATTTTATCTTGGAAGATACACTAGGAAGTTACATTTGTGGAAGCTAGACATTTTGTGGATCTTTTTTAAAGTGATTTTTTTTCATGGCTAAGGCGATATACCTTCTTAAACAGTTTTTACCATGTTTGAGAAATGGTTCTTCCCATTTGAAAAAATTATCTTCATCTTGGAGTTCAAGTGGGACAAAAGTGAGGACCAAGAGGAAAAAAAAACATCAAGAGTGAGACTTAGGTAGGAAGGAAGGAAGGAAGGTTGGAAGGAAGGAAAGAAGAAAGGTAGGTAGGAAGAAAGACTTTTCTACACTTCTTTTCTCTCCCCTTGCCATTTGAGTGGTAGGTTTTGGAGAGTCAGAGTTTTAGAGAGACAAAGGTATGATGATGCCTAACAGGATGGACGTAGAAAAGGATATTTAGGCCAATTTTTGGTTTAAGCTTTGTGAGAAAAGACCCGAGTGGTGGTGTCCTCAAGATCTTGGGTAAGAAAAAAAATTAGCTTTTCAGATAGGGTAACTTGAAGACATTTGGGTATAAAATCCTAATTAGCATTTTCATGGATGGAGGCCGATAGAGAATTTGAGGATCTGGAGAAGGGATCCATTTTATGCTGTGGTATTGGCGAACAAGTGTTTTGAGGGCAAAAAGTACTGGAGTAATGTATAGCATCTAGTATTCACAGAGACTCAATATTGCTTTTGAGGTTTACATTGGCATATTTCTCCTCAAGTGGTTGTGGAAGTAGACAGTATTCTAGTAATACTTGATTTAAATTAATTAAAATAGAAGCAAGCAAACTGTCACTCTCATGTATAGTAAAGTATAAATCCTAAGTTTTGGGCACATTTTAGTCATTCACATGTTTCTTCATTAAAAAAGATACCCTATCTCTAATTTGATTTCAACATGCAATTTTATTTAGCAGGAAAATAGAGATTATGTCTCTCTTCTCAAAATTTTGGTATTTTGATCATAAAAGAGAACTAGGCTAACATTGGTAGCTTAAAAAAAAGGTCAACAGTCTAATTATGCCTTCAATGTAATTTCAAATTCTAAGTGAAGCAATTAATATTCTCTTTTCTATTTTTTAAGATATTTCTCTTTTAGGATACATGATTATGTACTTTGGAACAAGTGGCATTTGTAATTTTGCATTAATTTATGTCATTTTACACCATAATATGCATTTGTACTTTCTCAGCTGTATTTGAAATAAATAATATCACAATACTTTAGAGTTTTCTAAGATGTTTTTCGTGTACGTATTGTTTAATGTATTCTTTTCTGATTCAGTGACGTTTTGTTGTATTTGAATATGATGAGGTAGAATTAGGACTATTGCACTCTGTACAAGTAATTGTTATAATTAACAGTTAATAAATTAACTTGATCAATAAATAGGCAAAAGCAGGCTCAAACCTTCATTCTGACCCTTGAATCATGTGCTTTTCTTACTGATTGGATTTGGCAGATATATATTTTTTAATTTATAGGTATTTATTTGCCTTTTTGTCCTTTTTTTTTCCAGTATATGAAATTTATTGTCAAATTGGTTTCCATACAACACCCAGTGCTCATCCCAAAAGGTGCCCTCCTCAATACCCATCACCCACCCTCCCCTCCCTCCCACCCCCCATCAACCCTCAGTTTGTTCTCAGTTTTTAACAGTCTCTTATGCTTTGGCTCTCTCCCACTCTAACCTCTTTTTTTTTTTTTTTCCTTCCCCTCCCCCATGGGTTTCTGTTAAGTTTCTCAGGATCCACATAAGAGTGAAACCATATGGTATCTGTCTTTCTCTGTATGGCTTATTTCACTTAGCATCACCCTCTCCAGTTCCATCCACGTTGCTACAAAGGGCCATATTTCGTTCTTTCTCATTGCCATGTAGTACTCCATTGTGTATATAAACCACAATTTCTTTCTCCATTCATCAGTTGATGGACATTTAGGCTCTTTCCACAATTTGGCTATTGCTGAGAGTGCTGCTATAAACATTGGGGTACAAGTGCCCCTATGCATCAGTACTCCTGTATCCCTTGGGTAAATTCCTAGCAGTGCTATTGCTGGGTCATAGGGTAGATCTAGTTTTAATTTTCTGAGAAACCTCCACACTGTTTTCCAGAATGGCTGCACGAGTTTGCATTCCCACCAACAGTGCAAGAAGGTTCCCGTTTCTCCACATCCTCTCCAGCATCTATAGTCTCCTGATTTGTTCATTGTGGCCACTCTGACTGGCGTGAGGTGATATCTGAGTGTGGTTTTGATTTGTATTTCCCTGATGAGGAGCGACGTTGAGCATCTTTTCATGTGCCTGTTGGCCATCCGGATGTCTTCTTTAGAGAAGTGTCTCTTCATGTTTATTCACTGGGTTACTTGTTTTTCAGGTGTGTAGTTTGGTGAGTTCTGTATAGATTTTGGATACTAGCCCTTTGTCTGATATGTCATTTGCAAATGTCTTTTCCCATTCTGTTGGTTGCCTTTTAGTTTTGTTGGTTGTTTCCTTTGCTGTGCAGAAGCTTTTTATCTTCATAAGGTCCCAGTAATTCATTTTTGCTTTTAATTCCCTTGCCTTTGGGGATGTGTCGAGTAAGAGATTGCTACGGCTGAGGTCAGAGAGGTCTTTTCCTGCTTTCTCCTCTAGGGTTTTGATGGTTTCCTGTCTCATATTCAGGTCCTTTATCCATTTTGAGTTTATTTTTGTGAATGGTGTCAGAAAGTGGTCTGGTTTCAACCTTCTGCATGTTGCTGTCCAGTTCTCCCAGCACCCTTTGTTAAAGAGACTGTCTTTTTTCCATTGGATGTTCTTTCCTGCTTTGTCAAAGATGAGTTGGCCATACGTTTGTGGGTCTAGTTCTGGGGTTTCTATTCTATTCCATTGGTCTATGTGTCTGTTTTTGTGCCAATACCATGCTGTCTTGATGATTACAGCTTTGTAGTAGAAGCTAAAGTCTGGGATTGTGATGCCTCCTGCTTTGGTCTTCTTCTTCAAAATTCCTTTGGCTATTCGGGGCCTTTTGTGGTTCCATATGAATTTTAGAATTGCTTGTTCTAGCTTCGAGAAGAATGCTGGTGCAATTTTGATTGGGATTGCATTGAATGTGTAGATAGCTTTGGGTAGTATTGACTTTTTGACAATATTTATTCTTCCAATCCATGATCAGGGAATGTCTTTCCATTTCTTTATATCTTCTTCAATTACCTTCATAAGCTTTCTATAGTTTTCAGCATACAGATCTTTTACATCTTTGGTTAGATTTATTCCTAGGTATTTTATGCTTCTTGGTGCAATTGTGAATAAGATCAGTTTCTTTATTTGTCTTTCTGTTGCTTCATTATTAGTGTATAAGAATGCAACCGATTTCTGTACATTGAGTTTGTATCCTGCAACTTTGCTGAATTCATGTATCAGTTCTAGCAGACTTTTGGTGGAGTCTATCGGATTTTCCATGTATAATATCATGTCATCTGCAAAAAGCGAAAGCTTGACTTCATCTTTGTCAATTTGGATGCCTTTGATTTCCTTTTGTTGTCTGATTGCTGATGCTAGAACTTCCAACACTATGTTAAACAACAGCGGTGAGAGTGGGCATCCCTGTCGTGTTCCTGATCTCAGGGAAAAAGCTCTCAGTTTTTCCCCGTTGAGGATGATGTTAGCTGTGGGCTTTTCATAAATGGCTTTTATGATGTTTAAGTATGTTCCTTCTATCCCGACTTTCTCAAGGGTTTTTATTAAGAAACGGTGCTGGATTTTGTCAAAGGCCTTTTCTGCATCAATTGATAGGATCATATGGTTCTTATCTTTTCTTTTATTAATGTGATGTATCACGTTGATTGATTTGCGAATGTTGAACCAGCCCTGCATCCCAGGAATGAATCCCACTTGATCATGGTGAATAATTCTTTTTATATGCCGTTGAATTCGGTTTGCTAGTATCGTATAGAGAATTTTTGCATCCATATTCATCAGGGATATTGGCCTGTAGTTCTCTTTTTTTACTGGGTCTCTGTCTGGTTTAGGAATCAAAGTAATACTGGCTTCATAGAATGAGTCTGGAAGTTTTCCTTCCCTTTCTATTTCTTGGAATAGCTTGAGAAGGATAGGTATTATCTCTGCTGTAAACGTCTGGTAGAACTCCCCTGGGAAGCCATCTGCTCCTGGACTCATTTGTTGGGAGATTTTTGATAACCGATTCAATTTCTTCGCTGGTTATGGGTCTCTTCAAGCTTTCTATTTCCTTCTGATTGAGTTTTGGAAGCGTGTGGGTGTTTAGGAATTTGTCCATTTCTTCCAGGTTGTCCAATTTGTTGGCATATAATTTTTGATAGTATTCCCTGATAATTGTTTGTATCTCTGAGGGATTGGTTGTCATAATTCCATTTACATTCATGATTTTATCTATTTGGGTCATCTCCCTTTTCTTTTCGAGAAGCCTGGCTAGAGGTTTGTCAATTTTGTTTATTTTTTCAAAAAACCAACTCTTGGTTTCGTTGATCTGCTCTACAGTTTTTTTAGATTCTGTATTGTTTATTTCTGCTCTGATCTTCATTATTTCTCCTCTTCTGCTGGGTTTAGACTGCCTTTTGCTGTTCTGCTTTTATTTCCTTTAGGTGTGCTGTTAGATTTTGTATTTGGGATTTTTCTTGTTTCTTGAGATAGGCCTGGATTGCAATGTATTTTCCTCTCAGGACTGCCTTCGCTGCGTCCCAAAGCGTTTGGATTGTTGTATTTTCATTTTCGTTTGTTTCCATATATTTTTTAATTTCTTCTCTAATTGCCTGTTGACCCACTCATTCTTTAGTAGGGTGTTCTTTAACCTCCATGCTTTTGGAGGTTTTCCAGACTTTTTCTTTGGTTGATTTCAAGCTTCATGGCATTGTGGTCTGAAAGTATGCATGGTATAATTTCAATTCTTGTATACTTATGAAGGGCTGTTTTGTGACCCAGTATATGATGTATCTTGGAGAATGTTCCATGTGCACCCAAGAAGAAAGTATATTCTGTTGCTTTGGGATGCAGAGTTCTAAATATATCTGTCAAGGCCATCTGATCCAATGTGTCATTCAGGGCCCTTGTTTCTTTATTGACCATGTGTCTAGATGATCTATCCATTTCTGTAAGTGGATTGTTAAAGTCCCCTGCAATTACCACATTCTTATCAATAAGGTTGCTTATGTTTGTGAGTAATTGTTTTATATGTTTGGCGGCTTCCATATTTGACGCATAGACATTTATAATTGTTAGCTCTTCCTGATGGATAGACCCTGTAATTATTATATAATGCCCTTCTTCATCTCTTGTAACAGCCTTTAATTTAAAGTCTAGTTTGTCTGATATAAGTATGGCTACTCTAGCTTTCTTTTGGCTTCCAGTAGCATGATAAATAGTTCTCCATCCCCTCACTCTCAATCTAAAGGTGTCCTCAGGTCTAAAATGAGTCTCTTGTAGACAGCAAATAGATGGGTCTTGTTTTTTTTATCCATTCTGATACCCTATGTCTTTTGGTTGGCACATTTAATCCATTTACATTCAGTGTTATTATAGAAAGATACGGGTTTAGAGTCATTGTGATGTCTGTATGTTTTATGCTTGTAGTGATGTCTCTGGTACTTTGTCTCACAGGGTCCCCCTTAGGATCTCTTGTAGGGCTCGTTTAGTGGTGACAAATTCCTTCAGTTTTTGTTTGTTTGGGAACACCTTTATCTCTCCTTCTATTCTAAATGACAGACTTGCTGGATAAAGGATTCTCGGCTGCATATTTTTTCTGTTCAATACATTGAAGATCTCGTGCCAATCCTTTCTGGCCTGCCAAGTTTCAAAAGAGAGATCAGTCAGGAGTCTTATAGGTCTCCCTTTATAAGTTAGGGCACGTTTATCCCTTGCTGCTTTCAGAATTTTCTCTTTATCCTTGTATTTTGCCAGTTTCACTATGAAATGTCATGCAGAAGATCGATTCAAGTTACGTCTGAAGGGAGTTCTCTGTGCCTCTTGGATTTCAATGCCTTTTTCCTTCCCCAGTTCAGGGAAGTTCTCAGCTATTATTTCTTCAAGTACACCTTCAGCACCTTTCCCTCTCTCTTCCTCCTCCACTTCCGTGGGCCTCTCGTCTGCGCTTGGCTCTGGAGACTCTGTTCTGCTAGTTTCTGGTGGTTTTCTGGGTTAGTTAGGCAGGTGTAGGTGGAATTTAAGTGATCAGCAGGATGCGCGGTGAGCCCAGCGTCCTCCTACCCGCCATCTTCTGGTTCCTCCTCTTAAATTTAAGTTTAACATACAGGGTTGTTCTGTTAACTTCAACTGTACAATATAGTGATTAAACAATTCTACACATTACTTGGTGCTCATCATGATAGGTATACTTTTAAAGCCCTTCACTTATTTCACCCATAGCACCCACCCATCTTCCCTCTTGTAACAATCAGTTTGTTCTCCATATTTTCAGTCTGATTTTTTTGTTTCTCTTTTTTTCCTTTGTTCATTTGTTTTGTTTCTTAAATTTCACATATGAGTGAAATCATACAGTATTTGGCTCTCCACTGACTTATTTCACTTAGCATTATACTCTATCCAAGTTGTTGCAGATGACAAGATTTTATTCCTTTTTATGGCTGATTTATGATATTCCCTTGTATATATCTATCACATCTTCTTTATCCATTTATCTATTGATGGGCATTTGGGTTTCTTCCATAATTTGACTATTGTAAGTAATGCTGTAAGAAACATATACAAAGGTACATATATTCTTTTGAATTAGTGTTGTGGTGTTTTTTGTTTTTGTTTTTGTTTTTGTATTCTTAGGGTAAATAACCAGTAGTATGATTACTGGATTGTAGGAAAGTTCTGTTTTTAATTTTTTGAGGAACCTCCATACTGTTCATCGCATTGGCTTCACCAGTTTGCGTACCATCACAGTGCACAATGGTTCCTTTATCTCCATATCCTCACCAACGCTTGTTGTTTCTTGTGTTTTTGATTTTAGCTATTCTGTCAGGTATAGGGTGAAATCTCACTGTAGTTTTGATTTGCATTTTCCTGATGGTGAATAATGTTAAGCATCTTTTCATGTGTCTATTAACTATATGTATGTCTTCTTTAGAGAGATGTCTGTTCATGTCTTCTCTCCATTTTTAATTGGATTATTTGGGGTTTTTTGGTGTTCAGTTGTAAACATTCTTTATATATTTTTGATATTATCCCTTATTGGACATATCATTTACAAATATCTTCTCCCATTCAGTAGGTTGTGTTTTAGTTTTGTTCGTTGTTTCCTTTGCTGTTCAGAAGCTTTTTATTTTGATGTAGTCCCAATAGTTTATTTTTGCTTTTGTTTTTCTTGCCTCAGGAGACATATCTAGAAATGTGTTACCGTGGCCTATATTAGAGAGATTACTGACTATGCTCTATTCTAGGATTTTTATGGTTTCAGGTCTCACATTTAGGTCTTTAAATCATTTTAAGTTTATTTTTGTGTATAAAAAAGTTGTCCAGTTTCATTCTTTTGTAGGTATCTGTCCAGTTTTCCCAGAACCGTTTGTTGAAGAGACTTTTTCCCATGGTATATTCATTCCTCCTTTGTTGAAGATTAATCGACCATATAATTGTGGGTTTATTTCTGGGTTTTCTATTATGTTCTGTTGATCTATGTGTTTTTTTGTGTGTCAATTCTGTACTGGTTTGATTACTACAGCTTTGTAACATATCTTGAAATGTGGGAGTATGGTACCTCCAGCCTTGTTCTTATTTTTTAAGATTGCTTTGGCTCTTTGGGGTCTTTTGTGGTTCCATACCAATATTAGGGTTATTTTTTTTACTTCTGTGAAAAATGCTGTTGGTATTTTGCTAGGGATTTCTTTGAATCTGTAGAGTGCTTTGAGTAGTATGAACATTTTAACAATATTGGTTCTTCCAATCCATGAACATGGAGTAGCTTTCCATTTGTGTCATGTTCAGTTTCTTTTATCATTGTTTTATAGTTTTCAGAGTACAGGTTTTTCACCTCCTTGGTTAAGTTATTCATAGGTATTTTATTATTTTGGTGCAATTGTAAATGGTACTGTTTTCTTAATTTCTCTTTCTGCTGCTTCATTATTGGTGTATAGAAATGCAACAGATTTCTGTACATTGATTTTTGTATCCTGCGAACTTACTGAATTAATTTATCAGTTCTAGTAGTTTTTTCATGGAGTCTTTCTGGTTTTCTATATATGTAGTCAGGTCATGTGCAGATGGTGAAAATTTTACTTCTTCCTTACCAATTTGAATGCTTGATTTTTTTTCTTAGTCTGATTGCTGTGGCTATGACATCCAGTATTATGTTGAATAAAAGTGGTGAGAGTGGACATCCTTGTCTTGTTCTTGGTCTTAAGGGAAAAGCTCTCTGTTTTTTACCATAGGTATGATGTTATCTGTGGGTTTTTCATAGCTGGCCTTTATTATGTTGAGGTATGTTCCCTCTCAACCTACTTTGTTGAAGGTTTTTATCATGAATGGGTGTTGTACTTTGTCAAACACTTTTTCTGCATCTATTGAGAAGATCATGTGGTTTTGATCCTTTGTCTCGTTGATGAGAGTGTGATGTTGATTAATTTGTGAATATTGAACCATTCTTGCATCCCAGGATAACTCCCGCTTGATCCTGGAGAATGATTTTTTTAATGTATTAATGGATTCAGTTTGTTAGTATTTTGTTGAGGATTTTTGCATCTATGTTCATCAGATATGTTGGCCTGTAGTTCTCTTTTTTTGTAATGTGTTTATCTGGTTTAAGTATCAGGGTAGTGCTGGCCTCACAGGATGAATTTGAAAGTTTTCCTTCCTCTTCTATTTTTTTGGAATAGTTTAAGAAGAATAGGTATTAACTCTTCCTTAAGTGTTTGGTAGAATTCACCTGTGAAGCTATCTGGTCCTGGACTTTTGTTTGTTGGGAGTTGTTTTGTTTTTGCTTTTAAACCGATTTATTTATTTATTTTTTGATTACTTATTCAACTTCATTGCTGGTAATTGGTTTGATCAAATTTTCTATTTCTTCCTGATCTAGTCTTGGGAAGTTATAGGTTTCTAGGAATTTATCCATTGTTTTCTAGGTTGTCCAATTTGTTGTATACAATTTTTCATAATATTTGGCTGTAATCCTTTATATTTTTGTATTGTCTGTTGTTTTTGCATCCTCTTTTCTTTGTGATTTTTTTCAGTACTGTCTCTCTCTCTCTCTCTCTCTCTCTCTCTCTCTTTAAGTGGCTAAAGGTTTTCAATTTTGCTGGTCTTTTCAAAGAATCAGCTCCTAGTTTATTTGATCTGTTGTGTGCATGTTTTTTGTTTAGTTTCTATTTTGTTGTTTTTTTTTTCTGCTCTAATCTTTATTATTTCTTTCCATCTACTCCTTTTAGGTTTTGTTCTTCTTTTTCTAACTCCTTTAGGTATAAGGTTATGTTGTTTATTTGAGATTTTTCTTGCTTTATGAGGTAGACCTGTATTGCTATAAATTTCCCCTTAGAATAGCTTTTGCTGTATCTCAAAGATTTTGGATCATTGTGTTTTCATTTTCATTTGTCTCCATGTAACTTTTAATTTCTTCTTTGATTTCATGGTTGACACATTAATTGTTTAGTAGCTTGTTTTTTAACTTCCATGTATTTGTGCTCCTTCCAGATTTTTTTCTTACTGATTTCTAGTTTCATAGCATTGTGGTCAGAAAAGATGCAAAATTCAGTCCTTTTGAATGTATTGAGACTTGTTTTTCAGGGTGACATGTAGTCTGTTTTGGAGAATGTTCCCTGTGCACTTGAAAAGAGTGTTTATTCCACTATTGTAGGACAGAATGTTGTGAATGTATCTGTCTTATCCATCTTATCGAATGTGTCATTCAAAGCCACTGTTTCCTTGTTGATTTTCTGTTTGGGTAATCTATCCGTTGATCTAAGTGGGGTGCTAAAGTCCCCTACTGTTATTTTATTGCTATATATTACTTTCTTTATGTTAGTTATCAGCTGCTTTATGTATTTGGTGCTTTCATGTTGGGTGCATAAATATTCACAATTGTTATATCTTGTTGGATTTTTCTCTGAATGATTATATAGTGTTCTTCTTTTTCTCTGGTTACAGTCTTTGCTCTGTGTTTATTTTTTTAAGTTTATTTATTTATTTTGAGAGATAGAGAGAGCAAGGGAGGAACAGAGAGAGAGGGAGAGAGAGGATTCCAAGCAGGCTCCAAGCTGTCAGCACAGGGCCCGATGTGGGGCTTGAACTCACACACCATTAGGTGAAGCCAACAGTCAGACGTTTAACTGACTGAGCCACCCAGGCTCTTTCACTCTTGTTTTAATGTCTGTTGTGTTCAGTATAATTATTGCTACCTTGGCTTTCTTTTTACTTTCATTTTCATGATAAATGCTTTTCTATCCCTTTACTTTCCATTTGCATGTATCTTTATGTCTGACATGAGTCTGTTGTACACAGCATATGATGGGTTTTGTTTTTTATCTATTCTTTCTCCCTATGTCTTTTGATTGGAGTGTTTAGTTCATTTTACATTCTAAATAATTATGGATAGGTATGTACTTATTGCCATTTTGTTACTTGTTTTATGGTTGTTTTAGTAGTTTTCCGCTATTCCTTTTTTCTGTTGCTGTCTTCTCTTACAATTTGCTGAATTTCTTTAGTGATCCTAGAACTTGGTTGGATTCCTTTATCTTTATTTTTTGCATATCTATTACTGTTTTTTGTTTGTTTATTTGTTTGTTTGTTTAAGTAAGCTCTGTGCCCAACGTGGGTCTTGAACTCATGATCCTTAGATCCAAATCCCATGCTCTGACTGAGCCAGCCAGGTGACCCTATTACTGGTTTTTGATTTGTGGTTACTATTAGGTTTGTCTGTCAAGCTTCTGCATATAGAAGTCTATGTTAAGTTGATGGTTGCTCAAGTTTAAACCTGTTCTTTACCCCCTGCTTCATTTTAGGTATATAGTGTTACGCTTTACATCATACTATTTTTGAATCTCTTCATGGATTTTTTAGTTATATTTAATATCACTGCTTTTGTGTTTCCTATTTTGCTTATTCCTACTTATGGTCTTTCTATTCCACTCGAAGTACTCTTTAACATTTCTTATAAGGCTGGTTTAGTGTTGATGAATTCTTTTAACCTTTGTCTGGGAAACTCTTTATCTGTCCTTCTATTTTGAATGATGACCTTACTGGATAGAGTCTTCTTGGTTGCAGGTTTTTTTTTCTTTCTGCCCCTTGAATATATTATGCCATTCCTTCTGGCCTGCATAGTTTCTGCTGAAAATCAGCTAAAAGCCTTATAGGATTTCCCTTGTATGTAACTGTTGTATTTTCTCTTGCTACTTTTAAGATTCTTTTTTTATCCTTACGTTTTTGCCATTTTAATACTATGTGTCATGGTGTGGACCCCCTTGGGTTGATTTTGTTGGGGGCTCTCTCTGCCCCCTGGATATGTATTTCTGTTTCCTTCCCTAGATTTGGGAAATTTTCAGCTCTTATTTCTTTAAATAAATTTTCTTCCTTCTTTTTAATGTTTTCTCCTTGTAGAGTTGCTATAATGTGAATGTTATTACATTTGGTGGTGTCACTGAGTTCCCTTACTCTTCATTTTTTATTATTCGTTTTTCTTTCTCCTGTTGACCTTGATTGCTTTCCATTACTCTGTCCTCTATGTTGCTGATCTGTTCTTCTGCTTCACCTGGTCTACTGCTTATTTCCTGTAGTGTATATTTAATTTCATTCAGTGAATTCTTTATCTCTGATTGGATCTGTTTTGTATTTTCTATCACATTATTGAGACTCCACTGTCTTTTTAAGTCCAGTGAGTATTTTTATGACTATTAATTTAAATTCTCTATCTGGCATATTGTTTATCTCCATTTCAGTTTCCTTTCTTGCTGTGATTTTGTCCTCTTCTTTCATTTGGGACATATTCATCTATGAACTCATTTTGTCCAATTCCATATGCCTGTTTCTTTGTGTTAGGATGCCATCTATATTTCCTGCTCTTGAAAGTAGTGGTTTTATGCAGAAAAGTAGTGGTTTTATGTACTTCCCTGTAGTGCAACGTCCCCTGGTCACCAGAACGTGGTGCTTCAGAGGTATCTCCTATGTGTGTTGCTTGTGGCCTGCTGTTGTGGCTGAGACCTGTTTGCTTACAGTCCAGTCATCTGCAATGGCTCTTTTTGCCTATTGCACGTGGGGTCAGTCTGAGGCTGCTTTGGGCTTGAGTTTAGTCATATCAGGCATTTGCCAGAGCTGCAGTAATACTGCAGGTAACTGAAGGGTACTTTCCCAGTGATGTCCTCTGAGAAACTATCATTGGTGGTTGGGGCCACAGTCTGACTGGTGTATGTGGTTACCTTCTTCTCTTCCTGGGGCAGGAGTCACTTTGGAGTGGTAATGGCCCCTATCAGGGCTGCTTGCCCTCTTCCAGGCTCGTGGTGCTACTTTGGGTGGCCTCCTGCTAAGGTCATGTTGGAAGGGGCATTTCTGCAGGAATAAGGAGGGGCTGTGTGAATGGTGGACAACAAGGTCCGTACCATTCTGCTGGTGGAGGGAACCTACCACTGTCCTGGAAAACCCCTGCCAAGATGGAGGGTTTGGTCTGTAGAAGATTATGGGGTTGGAGGGTCCCTGCCAAAGATCCCAAAGATCCTAGCCCCTCCAGCACACACTTTCACATTAGTAAATAAATCACCTTCCAGGATACCCTAGATGTTTTTCCATCTGCTGCTTCTCTGCTCACTCTCAGCAAGGCTGTTTGTTGTGCTTTCCTTTTTGGAGCAGGGACTCAGTTTCCCGTTGCCCTCTGGCTCTCCCAGAGCCCAGCTACTTTTTGGAAAAGTTCCAGGTGTTCTTTCCATAATTTGACTATTGTTGATAACACTGCTATAAACATTGGGATGCATATGCCCCTTCAAATCAGCATTTCTGTATCCCTTGGATAAATACCTAGTAGCACAATTGCTGGGTTGTAGGGTAGCTCTATTTTTAATTTTTTGAGGAACCTCCGTACTGTTCTCCAGAGTGGCAGCACTGGTTTGCATTTCCACCAACTAACTGATGAATGGATACAGAAGATGTGAGATACACACACACACACACACACTAGAATATTACTCAGCAATCAAAAAGTATGAAATATTGCCATTTCCAACAACATGGATGAAACTAGAGTGTATTATGTTAAGTGAAATAAGTCAGTCACAGAAAAGACAAATATGATTTCACTCATGTGGAATTTAAGAAACACAATAGATAAACATAGGAGAAGGCATGGAAAATTAATATGGAAACAGAGAGGGAGGCAAACCATAAGAGACTTTTAAATACAGAGAACAAACTGAGGATTTCTGGAGGGGTGTTGGGTGGGAGGATGGGCTAAATGGGTGACAGGCATTAAGGAGAGCACTTGTTTGGATGAACATATGGAAGTGATGAATCACTGGTATCTCTTCCTCAAACCAATACTACACTGTATGCTAACTAACTTGAATTTAAGTAAAAACAATGAATAAGGGGGGAAAAGAACAACAACAAAATAAAAAATAAAAGTTCCAGGTTTTAAGACCCACAGATTGTAAGAACTCACAAAGTTAGACCCCTCTGGTTTTCCAAGCAGAATGTTATGGGGTTTCATCTTCCCAGTGTGAGTCCCTTGTGCCTGGGGTGTCTTGTGTGGGACTTGATCCTATCTTCTCTCCGTGCCTGCTGCAGTGTCCCTTCCTCCAGTGGTCAAAGGGCAGTTTGACCTCCCCTGGATCTCCACTCTTCCTCCCCTGTTCAATGTAGCCTCTTCTCTACATTTAGCTGTGTGGAATCTGTTCTATCAGTATTCAGGTCGTTTTCTGGTTTATTTATTCTGATATGCATGTTGTTTTAGGTGTCACTTGGGGAGGAGGTGAGTCTAGGAGCCTCGTACTCTGCCATCTTCCCTAGAAGTCATAAGTGTACTCTTAATCTCCTTTACCTCTTTCACCCATCCCTCAACCCACCTCCCCTCTGGCAATCATGTTTGTTCTCAGTATTTGCCAGATAATTTTTAAATCTCCACTTTAGGCTATGCATGTTATATCTTTTCACTTTCTTATTATATTTTATAAATGTTAAATTGTAGCAAGATATTTTCTTCTGAGTTAGTAGATTTACGTTTTCCTCAAAATTTTCTTTCAGTATTTTAAAAATTGAATTCGTTATTGGTATCAGTTTGTGTTTTAAAGGATAATTTACTTTTATTTATTTATTTTTTTTATATACTAAAGATTTCTCTTTATTATCAAATATCAATGGCAAAAAATAAACCTAATTACATATAAACTAAATACATGAGTACAGGGCAGTTGATAATTTTTTTACTTCTAAATAAAAAGGCCATTCATTTAGGCATGGGGGAAAAAAGTCAATTCTATTTTAAATAAAGAAATATTGTAAGAAAAAAATATAGGAAATAGTAAAGCCATTTTGAAAATATTAAGAGCTGGTAGCATTTACTTTTAAACTTCAAATCACTCTTTTCTGTGGAAACTATGACATAAAAATCGCATCTGCATTCATAGATGTACCCTGATATAAATTAATGATTGAATAAAATTTTAAAAGGGGAAGGAATAGAGACATCTCTGTGTGGAATTCCAAATAATTGTGTAGATACTCCACCCTCAAGTAGGTGTCACATGACCGCCCACGGCTTAAATATGAGCTGTAGATAATACCTTTCTTCCAAAGTGAAAAGAAGGAAAAAGAGTAACTTTATAGAGCAGAAACTTGACAATCCACTATCTCAGCCCGAGGTTAAGGTTAAAAATCAACAATGACAAGTCATGTTGATAGTATGTACCCTTGCTTTAATGTAGTGAGAATGGCATTTTACTTCTGCAGTCTTCTGTAAAACCCATAATCTAAATCTAATCATAAGAAAAAGATCAGAGCGATTTCAATTGAAGGAAATTCTAAAAATTACCTGACCAATACTTTTCAAAACTGTCAAGTTCATCAAAAACAAGGAAAGCCAGAGAAAGTGTCACAGCCAAGAGCAACCTAAGGAGAGATGACAGCAAAATATTGTGTGGTATCCTGGAATAGAAAAAGAACATTAGGTGAAAACTAGGGAAATATTAATTAAAAGATAGTTCTTAGTTAATTGAAAAAATGCATTGGCTAGGCAATCTCTCCTATTGGTATATCACAATTTATTCCTATTTATAATAAAAGTATGTAAAAATTTATTCCTATTGTAATGCTTTCTGAATCATTCAATTTAATTCAGTGCCATGCTAGAACAAAGAAACTGATACCATGCTCAGATCAAAGACAATTTGCAACAAATGCCAGTACATTTTTCTTTTTTTTAAATTACACATACCAAACAAAATCAATTAAAATACCATTTGGTATACTGCAACAAGAAAAGGACAAACTATCTGAAGACTTTATAATGGGAAAAAGCAAAGGTAGAACATTTTTAAATTAAAGATAGAAATATGTATATTTATAACAATATCAGACATCATACCTAGAATATAAGTTACTTGGGATTCCATATGTGACATCTGTCTTGGAAACAATCTATATGAAGATATGTCAAAAAAGATTATGTCTTTATGTAATCAAGTGCAGTTTTGAAAATTACATCTGTCATGATTGAAGAGAGACCATTAGGTGATTACTACAATATAGGAAAATAGTTAGCAAATGTGTTATAGTTCTAACATTGCTGAGATTTCCAAGTTTATTAGAAATTTGATTGAATTTAGTCATGACCATAGGATAAATGAAAATGTATATATCTTCCATTTTGTATCACTACTGGTATCATCTTAAGAAGAATAAAAAAATGAAATATGGCCTTTTGTAGCAACGTGGATGGAACTGGAGAGTGTAATGCTAAGTGAAATAAGCCATACAGAGAAAGACAGATACCATATGGTTTCACTCTTATGTGGATCCTGAGAAACTTAACAGGAACTCATGGGGGAGGGGAAGGAAAAAAAAAAAAAAAGAGGTTAGAGTGGGAGAGAGCCAAAGCATAAGAGACTGTTAAAAACTGAGAACAAACTGAGGGTTGATGGGGGGTGGGAGGGAGGGGAGGGTGGGTGATGGGTATTGAGGAGGGCACGTTTTGGGATGAGCACTGGGTGTTGTATGGAAACCAATTTGTCAATAAATTTCATATATATATATATATATATATATATATATATATATATATAAAAAGAAGAATAGCACCTTCTGGAGGAACCTTATGATTGAAGCATAATTATTTTTATTCTTTGTAGACTGTAGTGCATACATTAGCAGGCATATTCTCTGGTGAATGGCAACATAATGTAGAGAAAGAGGACTTTGGAGAACCATATGGAAGTTCTTTGTTCCCATAGCAACTTGAGCATACATTGAAAGGATCTGTGTATGTGACTGTTCTCTATCTATAGTATAATGGACTTAGTACAGGACTGTATCTTGTTTTTCTTTCTCCATTGCCTATAGTTATTAAAGTAAAGCATTCTGATCTTAAGTGATGTTAGAGTTCTTTCTCCAATGCCTATAGTTATTAAAGTAAAGCATTCTGATCTTAAGTGACACCAACATAACATATAAATATAATCCCAACTCTGTTAACAGCAGTATGGTAGAGTTGATTCAATCATAAGTTTGTAATAGTTTGATCTAGAGTAGATACTAAATAAATATTTGGCTCCCTCCAATGTAATTGAGGTTGTGGATATTTTTCAATATCATTTCCAGTATTGTTTTTATTTCCGTTATCTTAAAAAATGTTTGTTTCTATTACCATTATTAGAATCAAACCCTAATTTGAAATAAATACCTCCTTGTATTATAAATAAATACCTACTGCTTGTAGGACAACCAATGGACCATATTTTTAATGGTTGGTGACAGCCTTGGGCACAAAGGGAGAGTGGGTTTTAACTCTTTGCATGGTTTCTTTCAGGAAATGTAACTGAGTTCAGCCATTGGCTTTATTTTCTTAACTTTATAGAAGTTTTAGTTCCCTTTTGTTTCTGATTTTCCATTTATTATTCTTTGTAATAAATACAAGTGAGAAATATAAAATATAAGTGATAAAAGTAAAATATGAAAGTTATGTATATAATGACTACCATCATTTAAATAAATATGGACAAATTGTAAAAGATTTGTAATGTTGATATAATAGACTTACATGTTCAATGTTTTCTAAAGTTGTCTGTGCTATTTTAAGTTAAAACGCTTAAAATTTTTTGTTTATAATTTATTTCTGTTAACGAATTGACATAGGAAAGACCATTTGTCTCTTTAATCAATAGCATTTTGAACTTCTACTCAGCCTTTTAACATTACTCTATGTGTGTTTACTTGCTTTTGTCAGGCTGCCTCCCTTCTCTGTTATAACCGGACACCCTTTCCTTCTAGAATACCATAAAATTGTTCTGGAGCAGGACTCTCACACCTCATATATGAAATATAGGGGGCTCAGTAGAGAAGGCATCCTATGAAATAGGGAGTGGTGTGCTTATTACTGGAGTCTGAAGGACCCACTTAGAGGCATAAGAAATGTACTTCCTTTTCAACACTGGTACATTCTGGTGTCCAAAGAAGTCAAATCTCTGGATTAAATTCTTTTTATCAGCTGGTATTTTACTAGTTCTGCTCTATCTAGAGCACATGTTCTTTTTTTTTTTAAGTTTATTTATTTATTTTGAGAGAGACAGAGACAGCGCAAGTTGGGGAGGGGCAGAGAGAGAGAGGGAGACAGAATCCCAAGCATGCTCCATATTGTCAGCATGCCAGACGCAGGGCTTGAGCTCATGAAACCATGAGATCATGACCTGGGCCAAAACTAAGAGTTGGACACTTAACCGACTGAGCCACCCAGGCACCCCTAGAGCACATGTTCTTAACCTGGGGCTAGATACAGAATTCCTATAGAAAAAAAATCTTTATTTTTATACTCTGACATTTATTATTTAATTATGAATGAAAGTAATAAATCATGGTAATATTAGCAGTACTTATGACTTTGTCAACATTATAAATCAGAGATGTTTTCATATCACATTATAGTTGGTATATATATCTCACTATGTTTATATTCTCTACTGCTTCAAAATGCAGTAGTTATTAGACTTGGTATTAGGTCTTGTTAATTGATGCCTTATTAAGGAAGATGGATTAAGACACAATTTGAGATAAGGAGGCTAGAAAATGAGATCAAGAAGCATTTTCTATTTTATTTGTACTATTCCATTTCTTAAGTTAGATGGTGAATTCATGAGTGTTTATTTTATTGCCATGTTTTATAACCTCATTATTCTGTGTTCCTTTGTATGCAATAAAAATTTATGTAACTTTTAAGTCTTTGTATAATATCTGTTAGATGCCAGTAGTGCCCGCTCTACTCCCTGCTCCCCCCATTTTGAAAAATCCCTACCACTGCCCTTGCTGAACTGGTAGAGTACCATGTGACCCTACACTGTGGGATAGTTTGTTGAGCTAGAGGTGAACTCCTGACCTATGGAGTAATCTATGAAGTTGGTCAAAATCTTGAATTTTAAGGATATGGTTTGAAAAGAAGAACTGGATGGAGCTGCCTCTTGATCAAAATCTTGAATTGAGACACAGAAGATGTCTCTTACTATAGATAATTGAATCCAAAGGCCTATACCTTTTATGGGATATAGTAAGAGGGACTCATTGGTTACATTTAGTAAGGCCAATGAACTCCTAAAACTATGTATGTGCAGAAGTTTATATGATCCTTCAGGGATGCTCATGGCTGTCACCTGAGGTCTCTGATCTAACACAGGGTAAGAAATAGGGGATAACAGGCTTATGAAGAACTTGAGTAGTTAAATGAAAACAGAGCAGATAAATAGAGGGAAACAGAGAAACTAGGAGGGACACTGAAATAGAGGTGAATAGGCTTGTGCCCTTCCTGAGCCATCTTTTATCTTTTTGGGATATTCTTATGGGAAATCTGATCCTTTCAAAAGGAAGATCAGTTGAGATCTTTTTATTTATTTGGATAAAAGAGTCCTGTGTATGAAAATATAAAAGGTATACCCTTAATGAATTTTTAGTTAATTTTCAAATTTGGGAGTTTTCCTAAAGAGCAAATCAACTTACAGTTGTTCAAAAACTGTTCATTACTATGGAGAATAGTTGGAATGGTTAATTCTTGGCAACTAATTAACACTTGAGCAAGAACTCAAGGGAGATTTTTTTTAAGTTATAGAAATAGTACAGAGAGAATCATCCAAGTCATTCTAGGCATATTAGGTGTGTTGAAATGCTAGTGAGAATTCTTTTTTCTCATCAATCATTGATCTGGGAAGCACTAGTAGCCACCTTTCAAACTATGATGTGCTTGGCTATGCATTACTTTTGCAGTGATTTGTGGTTCCAAGTAAAACTTAATGCTTCTGATCACACATAGTCAAAAACCAAAACCAAAAATCAACAAATGGATCACAACAGAATTGTCCCTTTTAAGTTGCAAATTCCTGATTATTCAGCCAGAATGAATTCTTTCAGGCAGAAATGGAACCATGTTCTAGCTTCTAAAATGTATTTCTTTATTGCACATACTGCTCCTTGTTTATTGTCCTTGCTTTCTCAAACGTTTTAATTTTTCTTGGGGCAAGGAAACTAGAACTTGCAAAAATCTTTAAAATGTTTTTCTTATTGTGTAAAGACTATTGGCTCTGCATTCTCCAACCAATATTTTTGAAGTCCCTTTCGATTTGTACACTTACATAACCATTCAGAGGAATTATTGTCCTACTCATAAAAAGTACTTTGTCTTATGATGTTTGGAGAATTTATCATTTAATACCTAAGGAGGAAGTCATTTTTTTTTTCAAGTGGCAAAAGCTGCATGAAAAACATATGTGACAAACATGTGGTACCCCATTGTTATATAGGGTCATTGTCAGTTAGCCCTCTTGCAGATCTCTCCTGAAGTTAAGGTAATCTAGTAGAAAACAAACCAGATAGAAATTTAATACTTTTTTTTCTATCTTTTTCTCTGGGTTTAGGCATTAACTCTCAAAGTGATTGTTATGGTGCTCTTTGGAAAGTTATTAATTATGTACTTCACTGTCACATGGTTGCAGGTGAAACAAATGTGATTCTTGAAGTTTCAAGCAAAGAAATAATTAAAAAAACAGTATCTTTTAAATAGGGGTAAGTACTATTAAGTGTTTTATATCATACACGAATAACTCATTGTAAATAACATATAAAGGACATATTTTATGGTTTCACGTACATTTTCTTTTTTTTTTAATTTTTTTTTTAACGTTTTTATTTTTGAGACAGAGACAGAGCATGAACGGGGAAGGGGCAGAGAGAGAGGGAGACACAGAATCGGAAGTAGGCTCCAGGCCCTGAGCCATCAGCCCAGAGCCCGACGCGGGGCTCGAACTCACGGACCGTGAGATCCTGACCTGAGCTGAAGTCGGACGCTTAACCGACTGAGCCACCCAGGCGCCCCTACATTTTCAATGTATATGCATCTTCAGCTAAGCATGGTTTAATCTGATTTCCCTATCAGTGAAAATATTCTTTTTTCGGTATAATAGTTTAATGTTACACTTGTGATCTTGACTTCATTCATAATGTAGTTTTGCTATAATAACCTGTGAATTTCATGGGGCTCCATTGAAAAAGCAGCTCAAAGCAGGCAGGCCAGGTGAATAAGGTGGTCTAACAAATCTGATCTGAAAGAGTGTCGCTGAAAAATTATCACACACAGGAAGCACAGCGGCAAGGAGTATTGTCTGCATATTATGGGAATGACTTCCATTATTATAGGTTAGGTATAAAGACATTCTGAAAAATGTCAAAAGAATGCTCAGGATTGATTGCTGTTGCATCTTTAAGAAAAACTAAGAACTCGGGGTACCTGGGTGGCTCAGTCGGTTAGGCATTTGACTTCAGCTCAGGTCATGATCTCATGGTTCATGAGTTTGAGCTCTGCATCAGGCTCTGTGCCCACAGCTCAGAGCCTGGAGCCTGCTTCAGATTCTGTGTCTGTCTCTTTTTGTCCCTACCCTGCTCTCTCTCTTTCTCTGTCTCTCTCTCAAAAATAAATAAATATTTTTTAAACTAAATAAAAAAAAATTAAAAAATGTAAGAACTCATAATGCTTGACCATTAGAAAAGACTTCATAATTTGGGAATGATTCTCTAATTGGAATGAACAAAAATAAACAAATAAGCAAAACATGAAGAAATAGAGCTTTCACTAGAATTAAAAACTTGATGAAAATATTGCTTCTGTGATGTTTCATTTTGACTCTAGTGGCATATGTAGTTATTGTACTTTAAGAATTAAGGAACACCTTTACATACACACTATTTATTAATGTGAAAAATAGTTCATGTGGTATTTTGAAAGCAATATAACTTTTATTACTGGATATGACTGTATTTATGGGCTGAATTGAGTTCCCTCAAAATTCATAAGTTAAAGTCCTAATCTCTAGTATCTTAGAGTGTGACTTTCTTTGTAAGAGACTACCTTTAAAGAGGTAATTAAGTTAAAATGAGACTTTAAAGGTAGACCCTCATCCAACTTGACTGGTGTCCTTGTAAAGGATTAGGACACATAAACAGAAACCAGGGATGTTTGTGCACAGAGGATAGATTATGTGTAAACACAGCAAGAAGGCAGCCATCTGCCAGAAGAGGAGAGAGGCCATCAGAAGAAACCAAATCTGCCAATACCTTGATCTTGAACTTCCAGCTTCCACAACTGTGAGAAATAAATTTCTGTTGTGTAAACCAGCCAGAGTGTGTGACATTCTGTTAGGGCAGCCTTACTAAACTAAAGCACTTTGTCTTATTAAGATACTGGAAGAATTTGGTCCTAAAATACTGTTGTAAATTCTGAAGAAACGATTGCTCACCTGTGTCAGCTAGCTATATGAATTGTCACACAGGATTATAAGAAAAGTGAATACCAACTCAGATTCAAGGATCCCCTAGAAAGCTATGAATAAATGAAATCGATATGTTGTCTCAGTCATCATATAAGTGGAAGCTTATATCTCTTTAAGAGGCATCCTGAGGTTAAATTATGCATTTCGTAATGCTTTGTGTAATCCCCATTGTTTTTATAAATCTAAGAAGAGTAACAAGTATATTTGACTTGAAAATTTTTCGATGCTGCGCTGGAAATGATTACAACATATTATATAGTTGGTTTGGAGGAATAAAACCTATTAAAGAATATTAAATGATACCCTCTTTTGGAGTCCAAATTAGTAATCAGTTTCTTTCTTGCCCTTGTTTGGCTCTGAAGAATTTATTTTATTTTATTTTACTTTATTTTATTTTGTTTTTAAATTTTTTTTTAACATTTATTTATTTTCGAGACAATGTGAGAGACAGAGTGCAAGCAGTAGAGCTGCAGAGGGAGACACAGAATCTGAAGCAGGCTCCAGGCTCTGAGCTATCAGCCTGGAGCCTGATCGGGGCTCGAACTCACGAACCATGAGATCATGACCTGAGCCGAAGTCGGACACTTAACCAACTGACCCACTTAGGTGCCCCTGAAGAATTTATTTTAAATACACAAGAAGCCTCATTTATTTGTTACACCTTAATTTTACATAGGAGTCTTTTGTATAATTAATTTATCAGTTATTTTTTGTATTAAAGACATTTAAATAGCTACAGACCTCTAGTTTAATGGAAATGTCTTCTATTTTCCACCACAACAGTGATGTTTGGTGTAGCTTTGCTAATGTAAGCAATGCCTACTCCATCAGTGAAGGCAACAGTTCAAATGGTTTAAATAGTACACTCAGTAAACCTCTCTACTCCAGCTTCTCCAACTTATTTTTTGATGTGTGACTGTCAGTTAATCTTAAATGTCAAACTTTCTCTATAAAGCATCATTAGGGTATCTTCTATCATAATACATTTATCAAGAGGGACAATTTATAGATACACAAAAATGTACCATTCCTCTATGAGTAAAATGATCTTTGAAGAGCATTTGACAGTCAGAGATTACTCTAATAATAGATGTGAATTTTCAGTTAATATATTTCTTATGATAGTTACTTTTAATTAGGGCCAATTAGTGTATGAAGTATTTTACTTCATTATTTTCTTTCTTGCATTTGTTTGATCAAATATAACCTGTAGAAATGGTGGCAAGGCAGGCAACATATTTTCAAAGTTGAGAACAGTTATGGTAAGGATGAGTGCTTAGAGGTTTTTTAAATATGATTGATTAATATTAGATTTATAGATTATTTGTGAAATAGTCTATTATATGGAATTTATAAGCTTTACAAGTAAATTCAAATAATATATAAAGCATAGTATTATAGTACTTTTTGTCATTTTATACAAGGTAAAATAACTAAAACATGGGCATATAAAATAACAATGATAATTAATGAACCAGGGTTAAACTGTGCTTAGGTATAAATGATCGAAGGATACAGGCTTTGTGTCACTTAACATCTTCTCTGTCCCTTGAAGAGTATAAAATAATTGCAGTTCATACCAACCGCTAAGAAAATTCTTTACTGCTTTGAAAGCAGCCAAAATTGTCCTCAGAAATTCATGCAAAAGAACACAGTTCCCTATTACTTTTATATAATTTGTAAATAGTTTATATATGAAATACATATGTATTTCAATGATGATTAAGATAGCTAACAGAATGCATACAGAATACTTTAGTTATCTCACAGTATATCCTCAAAAGAAAATAAAAACCAAGGTATTGATATAACCTTCCCACCTTGAATCTCATTGTCAGGCTGCAAATGTACAGGGGGTTAATGTGTCCATTTCTTCCCTCTCAACCTTCCTATTTATAGACTTAAAAAATTGCCGTGACTGGTGTAAGAAGAAAATGTCAAAAGGTTATAAAACACTGCGGAGAAAACATTTTTAATGAGTCTTCTGGAACCCCGAACTAAGAAAGATCAGAAATAAGGTTATTATAATAAAACCAGATAATGAAACAAGTGTTCGAGACATGTTTTCTAGTATTATTTCTACCTATCTATATTGCATAATTAGTGGTAGGCAAGTTAGGTTGTAAACTGTGAGAAAAACAACACATTTTTCCAACTCTGGCTCCTTGCTCTGCTGCAGGCAGCTGGGAATGTTTTCCAGAAATAGAAGATGGCTGTAACAAACAATAAAATATAGGCAGTGAGAGCCACAATGATCTCTTTATCACATCTGTCATCACTGCACATACTGACGGATTTATCAGAATGCTGTGTGAGTCTGAAGGCAATGTGTCACAATCTGTGGGTATGCCTGGTCCCAAAGGATTTATTGCTTCATTAGGAACCACAGGAAGAACTTAAATTAAATAAAAAATTTAAAATAATGAATTTATATTTCCTAATAACCTGGAATGAGATTTCGACTGCAATAATAAACATGTGCTTCAATTACACATATTTTGTTCTGCCTTTAGCCATTGCTCTTTTTAAAAAATGTTACTTCTTAGTTTCTTCTAACTCAGAAACACAGAGGGTTGGCTTTTGCTGGTTAAAGTTTAATGGTGTTGGAAGACTTCAAAACCAAAATGATAAAACTGGCTAGAGGTTCTTATCAAGTCCGTCAGGAAAGTAAACCACTTGTTTACATTGCTCAAGCGTGAGGTTTTATCCTCTCATATGGATTAATTGTATGACCTTATGAGTGTGTCAAAAAGGATGCTAAAAAGGTCAGAAAATCTGGGTTCCGTTCAGCTCTTACAAACTGTGTGACTTTAGAGAATCATCATATCTTACCTCAGGATGTTGTGAGATTAAATGCCTATGGTAAATCTTTTGTGAAGTGGAAATGATATTCCTTCATCTATGAGTGGACTAGAGTCATTCATTAGACTGGAGTCAGAGCACTGAGCTCTAGATTTAATACTTTATGTTCAATAAGTTCTTCCGGTTCTATGGGATTACCCGAATTTGGTTTTAGTGGTATAAAACTGCTTTGTGAAAAATCTGCTAGTAATATTTTTTATTTCTGAAGATCGTGCCTGTATGATCTTTAGTTATTCAGTTAATCTCTCTGAAATATTAGTGTACTCTATAGAAACATAAAGGAATCAGAGTAGATGATTTTTAATGTTCAATCCAGTCCTCCACTGTTTTACCACATTCACACTGCTCCTTCTTTGTATTGAAATCTGGGACAACAGGCACAGAAAAGACCTTAGGACTCAACATTTCCTGTTTGCATGTGGCTAAATGGAACTGAGATCATCTCCATCACGGCTTTGTTGTCCAGTTTATCTTCATATTACAGGTTCTGTTACGAAGTACTTTCTATTTTGGTCGTCAGGTTTCTTGCTTGGTTTTCGCCTGAGGCTTGCAGAGTTATGAGTAAATATTTTATCAGTTAAACTAATACCTAACTAACCCTTTCTTTTTCTTTTTTTTCTCTGTTTTCATGAAAGACTTGTCACAGAAACTACATACTAATGTCACAGAAACACAACATCAACAATTCAAAATTCCGAACCACAGTAATCTATCCCAAAGGTAAAAATTAGAAAGTTTCCAAATGCCATTCTGCTTTTGAAAGGACTATGATTCCTGAGCAATCACAGTTCTATTTCCTGTTAATATTGTTGCTCATGCTTTTTATAATGTTTTACAATTTTGAGAGATTAGGCCAATGTATGTTAAATGATCTAAAAAGCAGTAACAGTAAAAGCACTTTAAGTATAGGTAAATGTGCATAGAAAAATCATAATTTATTTAAGAAAGTCCACAGAGGATTGTCAATATTTTAAATTTTACTTTCTGCCTCTTTTGTGATTTGGAATTATATTAAATTAATAATCCCTTTTACTCTTTTTCAATCAGTTTGTATTAGTTATGGTTCTCCAGAAAAACAGAACTATAGATTGATGTATGTATGTATGTATGTATGTATGTATGTATGTATCTATTGGTTGGGTTTTTTTTTGTGGTGTTTTTGTTTGTTTGTTTTGTCTTGTTTTGTTTTTAAGGAATGGGCTCATGAGCTTGTGCAGGCTGGCAAATCCAAGATCTGTAGGATAGGCCAGGAGGCTAGAGAATAAGAGTTGCAGTTTCAGTCAGAAGGCAGTCTTCTGGCAGAATTCTTTCTTCTTCTGGGAAGGCCAGTTTTTGTCTAGTAAAGTCTTCAGCTGATTGATGAGTCCCACTCACATTATGGAGGGCAATCTGATTTAAATGTTAATCTTATCTAAAAAATATCTTTATAGAAACATCTGGAATAATGTTTGGGTCAACTGTCTTGGTACCATGGCCTAACTAAGTTGACCCAAAAGTTAACCATCACACAACCCTACATGTGTACTTTATTATTTTCTCCAGGATGTTGTTTTTGGCCTTCCTTGGCTATCTTTAAGGCTAACCTACCACATAAGGTCTTCTAGCTTGAGTTCTCATCTTTTACCACAGTTCCGTTTTCCTGAGTGTCTTCCCTTGGATGCCCTTCAGGCACTTTCATTCCAACATGTTTAAAACAGAAACTCATTATCTTTTCTCCTTATCTACTATTTTCTTTATTAATGATAAGATTATTCAGTCTAGAAATCTTAGAATCATCTTTGAATTATCCCCTTCATCCTTTCCTGTAATGAAATTCCAATTAATTCACTTGCTCAACAATATTTATTAAATGCCTTCTAGGTATCCAATAATGTGCTAGACAGTGTAAACAAAATAGTGATGAGGCAGACAAAAACAAATAATCCCCCAAATAATTCTAATTGTGATAAACTCTATGAAGAAAAAGCACAGGGTGCTAGGAGATTGTGTAACTGAGGGACCTCCTGTAGTATGAGAGGGACAGGCAAGGCTGACATAAGGATACATTAGTTAGCAGGCAAAACTGAGGAGTAAGGAGAAGAACAGTATTACAGGTGGAAGAAACAGCAAGTGCCAAGACCCTGATGTAGGATAAAATGAGAAGTGATATGATGCTTGAGTATTAACTCTGAGCCAGGAAATTTTATTCTCACAGTGACCCTATGACATAGGTATTATGATGTAGATATTACATAAATCATTCAGTCCTTATTTTAACTGAAGAAACTGAGGCTCAGAAAGATTAAATAAGGGATTTAGGTTTATGCAAGATAAAGTGGCCTAGGAATGAGGATTCCATTCCATTCTCTGCAGGAGACTCAGAGAAGAGATCCACAGCTTCTAATCATCCCATTATTGTCCCATCAGCAAGAGAAGGAAACACAATCAGACTTCGAAATCATTAGTGTATCCTGGTAAAGCAGTGTACAATATTCTGACTTTTCTAGACCAAGAATATTTTTTCCAGTGTATGGTTCACATGATCTCAATCACTTTGGAATAATTCACATTAAAGTAACACTAGACATTGATTAAATGTTTCACTTTCTTTTCTGCTCTTAATTAATTTCAGCATTAGTTTATTGCTTTCTTTACTAAAAGTAAAAATGACTTTTTTTAACATACCAAAATATTTGCTTTAATGTCATACAAGTGAAGTGATTATGAATTTCAGATTGGCTAGATTTCAGAATAATTTACTACATCTTCTTTTTTACCCCTTGCAGGAAGAAGCAACACTTCTAATTAGAATAGAAATAGAATTGAAATAGAATAAAATTTAAGTGGACTCCATGAACTTAACATCTCTTTTAATTTACAATTATAAACTTCACCAAAGGAAGAAATAGAATTCTCAGAAAGATGCATTTTGAAATTTAAAAAACTTGTCATAGATTCTAGTTTTAATATTCACTACAGTGGCATTGGCACCTAGTTAGAAATTTTCAAACAGTATAAAACATAAAAGTTCATATAAAGTACACAAAAAGATGAAAAGAGATAAGAGCTATTGGTGATTCTCTTACAGTGGCCACTTTTCAATTTGTTGCACTGCAGTTTCTGGCCCTACAGCTTCATCTAAATTGTTTTTGTCTGGGGCCCCAGTGAACTCTAGATTGTTGAATACAATAGAAACTTTCGGTACCATTAGACAGCATACCCCTCTTCACTTTTTTCTTAGTTGTGAGGGCATCAACCACTGTAGTTTCCTTTTGCTTCTTTTAGTGACTCTTCCACCATGTTCTTGCTGGCACTCCTTACTAGACCTCCAAATGCTGGAAGGGAGGCATTACTGGTTCCTCTTTGTGAACAACATGTCTTTCCTGGGTGATTGCATTAATCACCATACTTTTTTTTTTATTATTTTTTTTTTTTAAACTTTTTTTTTTCAACGTTTATTATTTTTGGGACAGAGAGAGACAGGCATGAACGGGCGAGGGGGCAGAGAGAGAGGGAGACACAGAATCGGAAACAGGCTCCGGGCTCTGAGCCATCAGCCAGAGCCTGATGCGGGGCTCGAACATCTGGACCGCGAGATCGGACCTGGCTGAAGTCGGACACTTAAACCGACTGCGCCACCCAGGCGCCCCTAATCACCATTACTTAAAAATATATCGAGTGCCAAAGACTTCCAAAATATCTTTCCCATCCAAGTCTTTCTAGCTTCACAATCATTATTCAGTAGCTTCCTCGATAATTCCATTGGATTCTCTTAAACTCTCAAATCTAACATGTCTAAATACCCAAACTGCACCTTGTCTTTCTCATTTCAACCACTGTCTATCAAAAAAAAAAAAAAAAAAAAACAAAAAACAAAAAAAACAAAAAACCCTGTCATCCTTGATTTAGCTCTTTCCCTTCCCTTGAGTTCTTTTATCTTATCTTGACATGTAATAATATTTGACTTCATTTCTTTGCTACCAGTCTCATAAAAGCCACCATCAGCTTTTGCCTGGACTCCTTCAGTAGCCTTGTAGGCTGGTTTCTGCTTTTATTCTTGCTTTTAGTCTGTTCTCCATACAAGGATCATTTAGAAGTAAAGGTCATCATTTAATGTCTCTGCTCAAAATGCTTTTTATTGTACTTAGAATAGAATCAAATGTTACCATGGCTTCCTAGGCCCTGTGACATCTTGCCCTGTCTACCGTCCCTATCATCGTGTGAACTGTTCTTCCTTGCCCATTCTACTCCAACACTGCTGACTGGCTTCTTTTGACTCCTCAAATATGTCAAAGTCATTTCTGCTTCATTTCTGTTTCTCAAATATTCAACGTCTTCCCAGCTTTTGGGTTTTGTTGTTAGTAGCCCTGCCTAAAAAGTTCTTTCCTCTTTTTTTTCTCTTTTTTATAATAGCTGATTTTTTTTTTTAAATCTTTTAAGGACTTTTCCTTAATATTTCCTTTTCAGGGAGTTATTTCCAGACTGCCCTACCTAAGTGCCTCCACTAGTCCAGAGTCATACTCTCATATCATTCTGTTTAGTTTCTTTCCATCACTTATCCCAATTTGGAATCATCTTGTTTATTGCCTCTCTCCTATATTGCTAGATTGTAGGCAGTCTTTCTGTAAATTCAAAAATAGTCTTAAAAGTTTTTTTTTTAAGGTGATTAGACAAAAATGCTTTAAAATGAATTGATATCACAAAGAAACTTAGGAATTTGCAGAAGTCAAAAATGAAATAAAAGCAGGAATTCCTGGATTCATTGTGATTTCTGCATTAGTGGAATGGTGTCTTTGCTCTTTTCTGGTAAATTACTTTATGTTGGATGAGATGTTGAGAGTTTGTCTGCTCTGGGCCTCTTGTGCATCTTGTCTTGCTGAGTCTTGCTAGACCAAAAAACACCAAAATTGTAAGGCCTTTATTGACCAACTTCCTATGTTTTTTCTCCTGAACATAATCTTGAAAAGTAAGGTTTTTGTCCATACTAGTTGTCCCTCTGGACAAAGAAGTCTTGATTTACAAATCTCTGCTATAAAAAATAGTGAATTGTCTAAACTCAGGCTTCATCTCCTGTAGCACATGCTCACAAGCCCTCCTTGGGCTTTTTGTTTGGGGTTCATTGAACCACAATAGCAACTAGACTGATAATCCTATATTGTTTTTGCTGTAATCTCTTTTCTGTGACCTGAGGAGTCTTGTGTCTTCTTGTCAGCTTTTATGGCTTGTATAGATACTTTGGCAGGCATTCTCTTGGTTCTTTCCCTCTTCAACACTATCATGTTTACTTAGTGCATAAAATCCCAACAAAAGAGTGTCAATATCCAATCCTGTCTTTCCTCATAAACTCTGATTAAATATGTTTGGCCTTCTTAGTATATTCTTTCAGTTTTTTGTTTCTTGTTTTTTTTTTTTTTTTAACTTCTCTTGTATTGCTTCCATCTCTGGTTCCCTGTGTCCCACTGTCTCATTTACTAATATTCTTTCATTTGCTTTTCTATGCATTGCTTAATTGTCTATTGTATGTTACATATCAACAGTTATGATTTTTTCCTAGAAATTCCAGTGCTCTTTTTCAAATCTGCCGGACATTAAAAAAATTATTCCTTACTCATGTTTTCAAGTTCAATCTTTTATTTTAAATACTTTTAAACACGTTTATTTTTTTTTTTATTTTTTTTTTCAACGTTTATTTATTTTTGGGACAGAGAGAGACAGAGCAGACCGGGGGAGACACAGAATTGGAAAACAGGCTCCAGGCTCTGAGCCATCAGCCCAGAGCCTGACGCGGGGCTCGAACTCCCGGACCGCGCGAGCGTGACCTGCTGAAGTCGGACGCTTAACCGACTGCGCCACCCAGGCGCCCCCTTTTTAACACATTTAAGAAAACTTTTTAATGTATTTATTTTGAGAGACAGAGTGCGAGTGGGGGAAGGGGAGAGAGAAGCACAGAATCCAAAGCAGGCTCCAGGCTCTGAGCCGTCAGTACATAGCCCATTGTGGTGTTTGAACCCACAAATGGTGAGATCATGACCTGAGCTGAAGTTGGACATCTAACCGACTGAGCTACCAGGTGCCCCTGAACACATTTTAAAATTGTTTCTGATAATTCAGTAATTATCAGAATACGCTGAAATATCAGAATAATCTGAAAATATAATGTCTGATAAAAATATATCTGATTCTTTGAGGTTTTGTAACATGTGTTTTCAGCTGTTTCTTCCTCATCGTGCCTTATTTCTTCATACATTTGTAATTTTGGAATGTAAGTACATGTTTAGTTTGGTCTGATTCAGTGACCTGACATGAGATAATTCCTGTAGAAAAGGATTTGAGTTTCCTCAGCCAGGTACCCTGGAAAACCCCCAGTCTGAGGCCCTTTAAATGAATTATCATTAGGATGAAACTGTTGCTAAATTACCAAAAGTGACTTTTGGCTCCCTCAGTACCCCAGAATTCAAGTCTGGGAGGAGACAGAAAGTTTCCGGCTATCTGACTTTTGCCAGTAGGTACATATTCTAAGTTAATCATTTCATTGAGATTGTAGCATTGAGGGTCTTTACCTTTTCCAAATTATTGTCTCACAATGTCCTTCATGTTCACTTACAGATTGTTGTACTATGATCTTCTTTCTTCCATTATACATGTAGGGCTTTTCTCTTTTTCTTCTATTTTACAGTTCTAGCTTGGAAGGTTAACATATGATTACTATTTTTTTTGTTGTCGTGTTACCCTTAAATTTTAATATGCATTCTTAGCAATATCTTACTCTTTCTGTCCTCATTTAGAATAACATAAGCCCATTAGATCACTATAACTGTAAATCTTCTCTCCTATTTTCCATTGTATTTTTATTTAGCATTTTAAGTGCTACCTTGTTTATGAAAATAAACTTTTATTTATTATTTTTTAATGTTTAGTTTTGAGAGAGAGAGACGAGAGCAGGAATGGGGAAAGGGCAGGGAGACAGGGGGACAGAAATTCTGAAACAGGCTCCACCCTGACAGCAGAGAGCCCAACACAGGGCTTGAACTCATGAACCTTGAGATCATGACCTGAGCTGAAGTCGGACACTTAACTACTGAGCTGTCTCATTTAAAATAAACTTTTTTTTTGATTTTTATTTAGTTTATTATTTTTAAAAATTTACACCTAAGTTAGTGAGCATATAGCGCAACAATGATTTCAGGAGTAGATTCCTTTAATGCCCCTTACCCATATAGCCCATCCTCCTTCCTAGTATAATATACACAGAGAAAAATAGACTTAAGCTTCCAGCTCAGTGAAGTTGCAAAGATTTTACAAAGGAACACAGCTGAGTAATCACTACTAAGATCAGAAATAGAGTATTTCTGAGTAGAATAGCATTCTGGAGACACTTGTGTACTCTCTATCATTACCTCTCTCAAAGGTAACCACAGTTTTGACTATTGATTAGCTTGACTAAGTTTTGGTTTGAACTTTAAGTAGAATAAATAAAAAATGTAATAAATGCTCTTTTGTGTTGGCATCTTTACTCAGTATTATTTGTGAGGTTTATCTATATTTTGGTATGTGACAGTGGGTGTTTATTTTATTGTTGTAAAGCGTTATGAATATATTTATCCATTTTAATACTGAGGGGTATTTGGATTGTCTCCAGTATTTAGCTGATACTAATATCAGCTATTCCAGTATGATACTATTGATGCTATGAAAGTGCTATGAAAATTTTTACATATGTCTTTGGTTGCATATATGTGTGCATTTTTCTGTTGGAGTAGAATTACTATAACATAGGGAAGCATATGTTCAACTTACCAGACTTTGCCAACCAGTTTTCAAAAGTGATTATTCCAATTTACACTCTTACATAAAGTGTTTGAGAATATCAGTTGCACCAGATCGTTGCCATATTTGGTATTTTCCAGTCTTTTTCATTTTAGCCACGGTGGGTATATAGTTGTATTTCATTGTGCTATTAATTTGCTTGTCCCTGATGAATAATAACATTGAATACGTTTTTAAATACTTAGTAGCCATTTGCTTATCTTTTGTTTTGAACTCTATTTTAAAGTGTTTTGCCTGTTTTATATATTGTTTTTTTAATCATTGATTTCTTGAAGTTTTATATACTGTATACAAGTCCATTTTCAGATAAATATGTTACAAATATATTCTCCTAGTTAGTGCCTTGCCTTTTCATTCTCTTAATGGTATCTTTTCATATCAAGTTCTTTATTTAAGTATTCCAGTTTATCATTTTGTTTTGTTTACATAGACAAACCAACATTTTTATCTTCTAGAGAATTCATTGTCTTACCTTATACATTAAGGTCTACAATCTACCTGGAAGTGATCTTTTTTCTCCGTGATGTTCAACATGGGTCACTTTATTTTATTTTATTTTTTAATTTTTTTAGTGTTTATTTCTTTTTGAGAGAGAGAGAGAGAGAGACAGAGAGAGACAGAGAGAGACAGAGAGACAGCGAACAAGTTGGGGTGGGACAGAGACAGAGAAGGAGATTCAGATTCTGAAACAAGCTCCAGGCTCTGAGTTATCAGCACAGAGCATGATGTGAGGCTCAAACTGTGGAATTGTGAGATCATGACTTGAGCCGAAGTTGGACGCTTAATGGACTAAGCCACCCAGGCGCCTCCAGTTTATTTTTTGAGTACGAATATCCAATTAATCTAGCTTCATCTTCTTGAAAAGGTCATCCTTTTCTTCTCTGTGCGATAGTGCCATCTTTTTCATAAATCAAGTGCCTGTATAAATGTAGGACTATCTCTTCTGTTCTTTGATCTTTTTGCCTGTCTCACACCAATACCACAGTGCCTTAATTACTCTAGCTTTAGCGAGACCAAGTTTGTTCTTGTATTATTTAAGAATTTCTGAAATCATTGTTTCACTCTATGCTAATTTGGATGTAAATTTTAAAAAATAAAAGTAAATTAAAAAAAAAATCTGGTTATTCTTGCCCCTTTATGTTTTCACGTAAATTTTGAATTATCTTGCCAGTTTAAAAAAAAAAAAAGTCATGCTAGGATTTTGATTGGAATGAAAAATCATTAAATTTGTAGATCAGTTTGGGGAGACTTGAAATCTTTACCAAATTGAATTTTTCAGTTTATGAACATTAACATATCCTTTAATTTTTTAAAACTTCTTTGCTCTCAATAATGTTTTATATATTTCTTTATAACACTTTCACCTTTTGTGCCATTGTCGTCATGCCACCTTGGATTTTTTTGTCTCTCCCCATTTAACCATTTTTATATATTTTACATAGTTAATTGGATCTACTAATCTACTTACTAATTTTTATATTCTACTCTTTCCATCTGGGATCAATTTCTTTCCTATTGAATATGTCTTTTAGTATATCAGAAAGTTTTCATAGTGTGTTTGTCAAAAAAAATTTTTATTTTGGCTGTTCTGTGAATTTCTTTTTTACCTGGAATTATAATTCTAGTTTTAGCAGTTATTTTTCTTTTGTGTTTTGAAGACATTTCATTGCCTTCTGATTTCTTTTGATACTAATAAAAAGTGTTCTGTCCATTGGAAGCATGGACACACCATGTATCTTTTTCCTGCAGATACGATCTTTTAACAATATCCTTTTGTACTTGATAGTTTTCAGATACTTTATATTCTTTATATTCCATTAAATTCTCTGTGTTTTGTTTTCATTACTTCTGCTAAGTATGTGGTGGTTTTCTCCAATCTGAGCATGTATTCTTTTAAAAACATTTTTCATTTTGGAAAAATCTTAATACAGTATTCCTTTAATGATTCTCCTTATTTCTCTGTTTTCCTATTTCAGAATTCCTATTGGACATTGAATTGTTTCTTCTGAATTCACCCTCCATGACTTTTAACCTACTTTTCATATTTTCTATCTCTTTAAATTATCGTGTGGTATTCTGGATCATTTTTTCAATTATAACTTCCATTTACCTTATTTCCTCTTTAGCCTCCTATTCTAGTTACTAACCCAACCGTTGAATACATCCATTAGTTTTTTTTTTTAATTTAATTTAATTTTTTAAATTAAATTTATTTTTTAATTAAATAAGCAATTTTTGGAATTTCTATTTGACCATTTTTCAAATCAGTCTGCTATTTTTTCATAACTAATTGCTTTATAAAAGTTTGAGTTCTTTGTTCATCCTTTTTTGTTGTTGTTTGAAGGAGAGAGAGCATGAGAGTGGCAGGGAGGGGCAGAGGAAAAGAGAGAGAGAGAGAGAGAGAGAGAGAGAGAGAGAATCTCAAGCAGGCTGCATGCTTAGCTTAGTGTGGAGCCTGATATGACTATTTCACAACGTGACCTGAGGTGAAATCAAGAGTTAGTTGCTTAACCAGCTGAGCCCCCAGGTGCCCCATTGTTCATCTTTTGAAATTTATATGTACAAATTAAAATTAACTTTTCAGGTATATTATTTAATTTTATTCAGATCTTGAAATTAGAATTTTCCTGTTTGTATTGTTTTGCATCCTTCTTCTTGCTAGTATTCATTTTTAACAGTGGTTAATTTTATTGGAGGATTTGTGTCATGCACTGTAGAAGCATGAGTCTGGTGGTATTTTATTCAATTCTCTGCTCCTGGAAATCTGTTTTCACCCATGCTGGGAATAGATAACAAATTTTGATGTTATCAAATGATGATATCAAATTTTGATGATGCCTAAAGAACCAGAGGACAGAATTTCTCTAGTTCCTATTCATGGGCAAAGAAATGTTCAGTTCTGAAGAACTGAAATAATATTTGGGCTTAAAGTTCACCTCTCTACTTAATATTTTCCTGATACCTCTGCTGTGTTCATGGGCAAGCTTTAAATTCTTAGCCCTTGCCCTTAAGATCTATATACTATGATCCTATATATACTATATACTTTGATCCAGATGAACTATTTGACATTTGCTTCAAATTACTGCTTTGCATACTTCTTGTTTCTGGAACATTGGGTTTTCCATTCTTTTTTTCCTTCTTTCTTTCCTTCTTTTGACCATATATTAGAAATATTTTTAATACATTTTATCTAACATTTTTATATGTTTGGAGCATGACATGTCAAGCATATTGATCAGATGTCTTATCCAATGTTCTTCATATATAGAAAACTAAGTGTTGCAGTAGATAGCATCCTATCTCTGTAATTATTCAATAATGAATTGTGTATTTTTTGTTCCTAGATTATATCACTATTTCATTAAATACTTTTTTATATTTATAAAATTATGAAAAATCACATATGTTAGATAATGTGTTAGTATCTGTATTGCATGAATAATGTTCATTCTCCTAGACCTTATTGTCTAGTTGGGGAGAAATGCAGAAATAAATACTCATACACATAAATGACAATTACAGGATGGAGAACTGATTTTATATTGCAGAGTTTTTCAGGAAATCCCTGTCTCTGAAAGTGATATTTAAGCTGATGAGAAGGAACTCACCATCTTAAAGGGTAAGAAAGAACATCTCAGACAGAAAGACCATTGTCTATAAAGGTAGGAGAAAACTTGATACCTCTGAAGAACTGAAATAAGACCAGTATCATTGGAGTGTAGTAGTAATGGGGAGACTTCCATTGGTGAAACTAGGAAAAATTGGGAGTCAGGTCATTTAAGACCTGGCTGACCTTGTAAGGAATGAGTTTTGTTCTGAACACAATGGAAACATTTGAAATGGTTCCACATAAATGGTAGTGTAATCTTACAAAATCTCACTTTGATTGCTATTTGTAATAGAGTTGAAGGGGGGAAAAAGGAAGAAAAAAGTTAGAAAGTTGTTTCAGGGGTCTAGGCAAGATACACTATGACTTGGACTAGAATGGTAAAGATGGATAAAAGTAGAAAGGAGAGGAGAGAAGGAGAGAGGAGAGAAGTAAAAAAGGGAGTAGAAAGGCATAATATTAGATAATATAAAAAATTCTACAAGTGATAAGAATGACATCTAAGTATGCATCTCTCAGAAGCTTGATTGAAGGGTCAATGTTAGCATGTATGTATATTCAGGGATTTTAACCCTGGGCTTCAATCAAAGGCTTCAAAACTTTTGAGATTTGAATTTTGAGTCTATGGGCCTATGTGAAGTTTTCTAGGGAGATGGTACAAACCTCTTATTAGATTCTGAAAGGATGTATGTCTCAGATACCAAGAACTCCTGATTTAGGGGAATTATTTATAAATATTTTTTCTCTAAAATAGCCTTTTGATTAGGATTTTCTGATAAGATAATTAAAAATTATCAAGAACCCCTTGGGAAGAACCTAGAACAAATATGTTTTATATAGGCATGATATTAAAAATATTTAACAAATAGTATTTCACTGGCATATACTAATCCAAATAGGTAGAACAATCGGAATGGATACTGGTCATAATAAATAGCTGTTTCATTACTGGTGTACTGCAGCCAGATTCTATATTGTCAGTTAAAGGAAAGATTTAATTGTTACCAACCATGAAAAGTGTAGCATTGAAATCCACTCATAAAAATTGAGGTACAATACCTACATACAGTGTAAACCCATCCTCTTTATGGTAGTAGGTCACAGTTCCATATTGAGTAGCTTATCTTCTAAAACAATTTTGCTTTGTAGAATATGAAAACTGGTTAAAAATAGTGTAGATACTAAGAAGGTATACCATTAAAATCAAACAAGCTATGGCTTTTTTTTTTTGATACTTACATTCTGTAAGATTCACCCAACAGAGTAAAAAGTGGACTCAAATAACTGAAATAATTTAAAAATAATGAAAAATAATTTTAAATTTTTTTTTTTTTCAATGTTTATTTATTTTGGGACAGAGAGAGACAGAGCATGAACGGGGGAGGGGCAGAGTGAGAGGGAGACACAGAATCGGAAACAGGCTCCAGACTCCGAGCCATCAGCCCGGAGCCTGACGCGGGGCTCGAACTCACGGACCGCGAGATCGTGACCTGGCTGAAGTCGGACGCTTAACCGACTGCGCCACCCAGGCGCCCCTTTTTTTTTTTTTTTTTTTTTTTTTTTTTTTTTTTTTTTTTAAATTTTTTTTTTTTTTTTTTAATGAAAAATAATTTTAAAAGAAGGATTCAAAATAGTTTCCAAGCTTTGTTCTGAGGAGATATGAAGTAAAAGGCAATTAGAGCACATGAAAAAAAAGTTAGGCTAGGTATAATTTTTCTTTATCAGCTCTAGAACCTTCCAATACCTTGAGAGGTGTTGAGGTCTTATGTCATTAAAGTAGTACAAGTAGGTTTGTTTTACAACCCAAGCAAATTGAAAAAAAAATATGTAACAGAGAAACTGAAACCAGACACATGTTTTAAGACTCTACATCTCAGACTAATAGAAGGAAAGACTAGCCTGAATTCATAAAAAGCCTGAATAATAGGCTATTTCTGAAGACATACATTCTTGTTTTTCTTAGGTACACACAGTTATTTAAACAAATTGTTCTCAAACCATTTTAAGCAGAACTCCTATGGGTCTTTATTTAAAGATTTAATGAGACTGACTTGTAATTAAGAGCATCCATATATATAAACATTTGTTAAAAATCTATAAATAATTATTCTTAGGTTATTTAGGAATCTAATGTCATCTCCCAAAATTTTGTTTATACTGTTAATTTGATTAACAATTGCTTTTTCATAGCATACACCCCAGTTTTAGTGATCATAAATCTTACATTACTTTTGTCCAAATTAATGAGATTTGGACTATTCTTAAAAAGAATTCCCTTTAAATGAAAACAATCTCCATCTACAAAAACTGATGAAACATTAATCTCTAGGAAAACATTTTTGGCATAATACTTGTTATAAACTGTCTTGGCTGGGGTAGTTAACTATGTAAGCCATGTGAACTTAAGCACATCTTTCCTTCCAAATATATATTTATATCCATTCATTTATTCAATAAATATTAATAATGGCCCTTGGGTGACAGGCACTGTTCTGAGTACTGAAGATAAAGGAGTGGACAAAACAGACAAACTTTCTACTGTCATTGAATTTACATTCCCAACTCTCTAATGAGAAAAGACAGAAAATAAGCAAGATAAGCAAATGAAAATATTATGTTAGATGGTGATAAGGGCTGAAGAAATAAGTAAGGTAAGGAAGGGGAAGAGCAAATGTGTTTAGAGGATAAGGAAAGGACTCACCAACAGGGTGAGTAAAAATTTAAAGGGGGTGAGACAATGAAATATATCAATTCTTAGGGAGGAACATTCTAGCAAAGGAAACAGCAAGAGCCAAGATCTTGAGATGGTAGCTTACTAGAAATGTTAGAGTCATCACTAGGGGGAGGGTGAGTGAGAGGAAAAGGCAATGGGAAATGGGATCTAGAGGAAACTGTGCCAAATCTCATGGGGGCTTTGTAGACCTTTATGACTGTGGTTCTTGCTCTGGCAGATACAGTTTTGAAGGGTTTAGAGTAGTCTATGGACATTACTTGCTTATAGTTTTAAAGAAACTACCATTATTGCTATGCTTCAAATAGACCAAAGAGGAATAAATGGAGAAACCAGAGGGATCAATAGGAAAATACTTCCATAATCAGGAGTAAGAGAAAGGTGATCTGGTCAGGGTAGAAGCTGTGAAAGGCGGGAGAGTTAGTTGGATTATGATTATATTTTGAAGGTAGAATGAACAGGATTTTTCTTACGGGTTAGATGTTAGATGTGAGAGTAAGAAAGGAGACGAGAATGATTGTAATATTTTAATAATAATCTTTCAGTTTTAGAATAGTGTTGGAATTACAGAAAAATTATAAAGAATACAGAGTTTCTATATATGTACACCCACTTTCCCATATTATTAACATCTTAACTATTTGTATTGTGCATTTTTTACAATTAATGAACTGATACTGATATATTTCTATTAACTAAAGTTCATACTCTATTCAGATTTCTTTAGTTTTTGCCTAATTTCCCTTTTCTGTTTCAAGATCCCATCCAGGATACTACATTACATTTAATTGTCATGTCTTAGATGTGACAGTTTCTCAGACTTTCATTGATGACCTTGGCAGTTTTAAAGAGTACTGGTTAATCTGAAGAATGTCACTCTTGGGACATTGGTTGGGATTGGTCTGATGTTTTTCTCATGATTAGACTGGAGTTACATGTTTTCCGGAGGAATACCTCCCATTTTGGGGAGGAATACCTCCCCTTTTGGGGAGGTACAGTGCAGTTTTCATTACATTACCTCAAGGGTACATACAGTGAACTTATTTATCATAGTTGATGTTAAAATTAATCATTTGGCTAAGGTAGTTTTTTTTTAATTTCCCTACTGTAAACTTACTCTTTTTTTTCTCCCTTTCTGCACTATACTCTTTGGAAGAAAGGCACAACGATCAGCCCACATTTAAGGAGTATGGAGTTATGCCTCACTTCCTTAAGGGTTGAGTATCTATACAAATTATTTGGAATTCTTCTCTATGGGATATTTGTCTTGTATCTCTGTTTATCATTTATGTATATCAGTATGGACTCATGGATATTTTATACTTTGGATTAAACTCCAATGATACCTGATTTTTTTGTTCAGTTGTTTCAGCATTAACCATTGGGAACTCTTTCAGTTGTCTACTAGTCCCTTTGACATACCACTGTGTGTGTGTGTGTGTGTGTGTGTGTGTGTGTGTGTGTGTGTAGGTGGGGGAAGAGAGAGAGCAAGTGAGAGAACACTTTCTTAATTTTTGACACTGTAACATTCTTTAGGCTCATCTTTTATGGTTCTTTCTCCAGTGCAAGGATCAGCCATATCTCCAGTTAATTCTGACTCCCTTTATTGAAGAGTATATTTGAAACCAGAATCTGGGTTCTGGGTGTACATTGCTGCTGGGGTGTCATTGCTTCTAGATCCACTCAGATAACAGAGCAATGAAATATATGTGTGCATGCTAACCTGTGTGTGTGTTGTATAAAGATGTTATCCAATGAAGATTTTGGAAAGTATGTTCAATGCAACAAATATTTATTGAGTACTTGCTTATTAACTATAAGGCATTTTGCTAAGCAAGGTATGAATACAAAATCTACAAAGGTAGAGCACCTGGGTGGCTCAGTTGGTTAAGCATCCAACTTTGGCTCAGGTATGTTCTCACAGCTCATGAGTTTGAGCCCCGCGTTGGACTGTGTGCTGACAGCTCAAAGCCTGGAGCCTGCTTCAGATTCTGTGCTTCCCTCTTTCTCTGCCCCTCCCCTGCTCACACTCTGTCTGTCTGTCTGTCTCTCTCAAAAATAAATAAAGGTAAAGAAGATGTGATTCCTGCTCCCAAGGAACTTGTAGGACATATTAGTTTTGATGAAAATTTATGTACTATAACAAAACCCAAAATAGTAGTGGCTTAAATAAGATAACATAGTTTGTTTTTTCTTCAAGCTATAATCTAGTATAAGTGGTTCAGGGTTGATATGGTGCATCCATGATGTCAAGGACCCAGGTATCTTCTAGTTGTCTATCTAGTTGCTTTACTATTCCTAGGACCAAATTGTTTCACAAACACTGTCACATCTGGATGATAGAATGCCAGAAGAAGGGATGGAAGGAAAACATATCACTCTCTTTAAGATCACAATATGGAAATTACTCATATCACTTAAGCTTGCATACCCTTGATGGGATTTTTGTCATGTGACAACACCTACATTTAAGGGAGGATGAGAAAGTAGTATTTAGATGGGAAGCCTATTCAAAGATTATATTACTGAACGTAGGCGGGGAGTATATTTCCACAAAGAAAATATAAGCCATTTTGAAGAATGACTATGAGGTAAAGAAGAATGTGATAGTCATTATTAAACAATGTGGTTTGGGAATTCAAAAAAGATAGAAGTTAATTATGGATTAATAAACAGGAAAGTGTAGACACACTAATCTGAACATTTAATTATGGGTAAGAATTTGAAGGGCTGAATTCTAATTAGAGTCCAAAAGATACAGAGTTGAATTTGGTGAGGAGAAACTCCAGTCTAGTTTTAAGTCATGCTTCAAGAGTGAAAGTAGCTAAAGATAAAGCTAGAAAGGAAAGTCAACAGCCAGTTGTAGATGGCCTTTAATTTTAGGATATATTCTGGAATGAGATTTATGGATGGGCATTGCTAAATGTACAGCACATAATAGATTATTAATAAATATCACATTTCCTTACTTAAGGATTTAGATTTAATTCATTTAGATTTAATACATGTACTAGTCAATTATTTTTTAAAAAATGGAAGTAACTTATATTACCTTACTTTGGAGAAGCTACTTCAGTAGTGGCCATGGGTCCTCCATGGCTGATGGGTCTCTCTCTCCCTGCAACAGATGCAGGGCAGTTGGCCTATGCTCACCCCTCTCATGACTGAGTAGAAGGACTCTGTACACTCCCCACAGAGGGCAGATATACCAGGTACCATATGCTTATGCAGAACAAAAGAGCATATATTGGGCTTATAAAGGGGAAAGATATTCCCAAACAAGGTTATAAGCCCAAGAGAAATCATGAGGGTTATCTCTTTGTAAGGAAGTGTTCCAATTCCCAGTCTTATTTGGCTGAGGGAGGGCCAAAAGGCTGCATGCCTTTCTCAGCACTACTTCCCACCATAATTTTAGAAAAAGTGTAAAGAAACTGATAAAAGATAAATTACCTGGATGTACTCCCTTTCTTTAAAATAACTGTTTGGAAAAATGTCACTAGACAATGCTACAACATAGATCTTGCAGAAATAGCATATTCTGTTACATGTGAAAAATATAATTACTAAGCATTATATCATATTTATCTTCTTTTAATTATAAAGTGCAAGATTGATTTAAGTATTATGGCACTGAAACAATTTATTTTTCTGGCACAATATGATTCACTGACTTTTTCTGTGTGTTTTGGTTTTGGTATTGCATTGATTTCTGTTTTTATCCTTTTATTATCCTTTATTATTTCTTGTATTTAATTTGAATGTATTTGCTCTTCTTTCTCAAGGTGAAAACTTAGTTCTTCAAATTTGTTCTTCCTTTAAAAAAAACAGGGGATCATGAGTGGCTCAGGCATTTAACCCTCTGCCTCTGGCTCAGGACATGATCTCGGAGTTAGTGAGTTTGAGCCCCATGTTGGGCTCTGCTGACAGCTCAGAGCCTGGAGCCTGCTTCGGATTCTGCGTCTCCCCCTCCCCCTCTCTCTCTCTGCCCCTCCCCTATTCATGCTCTATTTCTCTCTCTCAAAATAAACATTAAAGAATGTTTGTTTATGAGATAGAGAGCATGCACGTGTGTGGGAAGAGGCAGTGAAAGAGAGGGGGAGGGAGAAAGAGCATCTGAAGTAGGCTCTATGCTGAGACTGGAGAGCCTGATGCAGGGCTGGAATTCATGAACTCATGAAGCGTGAGGTCATGATCTGAGCCGAAGATGGACGTTTAACCAACTGGGCCACCCAGGCACCCCTAAATTTAATGCTTTTATAGCAGCCCACAAATTTTGATATATTAGATTTATATTTTCATTATATTAAAAATATTTTCTTATGTCCCTTTTGTTTATCTGTTTGAATCATGTGTTATTTGTAGATGTGTTACTTAATTTCTGAATATTTGGTTTTTTTTCACATGTCTTTCTTTTACTTGTAGTTTCATTCTGCTGTGATCTGAAAATATACCTTGTACAATTTCAGTTCTTTTCAAAGTTTGTTGAGGTTTGTTTCATGGCCCAGAATGTGGTCTGTTTTGGTGAACATTCCACTGTATTTGAAAATAATGTTCATTGTGCTCTGATTAGGAGAGTGTTCTATAAATATCAACTAGTGTGATAGTATTCTTCAGGTTGGCTATATCTTTATGAATTTCTATCTACTTTTTCTGCCATTTACTCAGAGTGGAGTGTTGAAGTTTCCAACTATAACTATGGATATGTCTATTTTTCTTCAGTTCTGTCAGCGTTCCCTCATGTATTGTGAAGTTTTGCTTTTGGGTACATAAACATTTAAGATTGTTATGATCTGTATAATGGCGGTGAATCTATATAATTCATTAATTCTTGATAAATAGCGTTCCTTAAAATTATGTAAGTCTTAGTAATATTCCTTGTTACTGAAATCTATTTTTACCTGTTTCAGCTTTTTTATATAGTACTTATGGGTCATATCTTTTCTATCCTTTTACTCTATGTATGCCTTTATACTTAAAAATGTTTTGCAGTTTTAATAATTAATTCTTTTATATCTTCCAATCTGACAAATTCTGCCTTTTAATTGGGATTTTCACATCATTTAATTGTAATGTACCTATAGCTACTTACGTTGTTTTAAATCTCCCATCTAGTTGTTGTCTGTCCCATCTGTTTTTTGCTTTTTTAAATTATTTGTGTGATTTTTACAGTTTCCACTATGGATTGTTACTAATACATTTAAAATCATTTTTTAGCAAATGCTCTAGGATTTGCAGTGTATATTTGTAACCTAATCACTGTCAACCACAAAATATTACCATGTCACTCCATGTATAATTTAAGCAGCTTACAACACTATAGTTACATTTGCTCCTTCTCATTTTTATCTTATATTTTGTCACACATTTTACTTCTTCATATCTTACCCACATTTGTGTTACTATTTTTGCTTCACATGGTTAGTTATCTTTAAAGTGACTGAAAATAAGGGAAAAAGGTCTTTTATGATTACCTTCATTTTACCATTTCTAGGGCTCCTTGTTTCTTTGTGTACATTGACATTTGCATCTGGTACCACATTTTTTCTGCTTGAAGAAGTTCCTTTAACATTTCGTGTGTGTGTGTGTGTGTGTGTGTGTGTGTGTTGACAATGAATTCATCTTTGGCTGATCTGGAAAAAAAAACTATTTTGCTATCATTTTAGAAAAATACTTATATTGGGAATTCAGAATCAGATTTTTTCTCTTTCAGTGCTATAAAGATACCATGCTGTTGTATTCTGACTTGCTTAGCTGCTGGTAAGGAGTTTGTGGTAAACTTTATCTTTGTTTCCCTCTATGAAATGTTTCATTTTTCTCAGGCTGCTTCAAGTTTTTCTCTTTATTTTCAGCAGCTTGACTATGGTATGTCCAGTTTTGTGTCATATTGTTTTGGGGATGTTTTCCCACAGCTCTTGAATTCTTTATTTTGTTTTTTTCCAGTCATTTTTTTAAAAAAATCAGTTTGGATGATCTATTTAGGTTCATGTTTAAGTTTACTGATTACTTAGCCATTTCTGCTCTGGTAATGAGTACATCAAAGGAATATGTCATCTCTGTTACTCTGTTATTATTATTATTATTATTATTTTAGCATTTCCATTAGACTCATAGTTTTCATCTGTCTGATGAAATCCCTTATCTGCTCATACATATTATCTATCTTTTCTTCTGATCGTTTAGTGTATCTGTCATGGTTATTTTTATGTTCTTGTCTGATAGTTCCAACTTATGGATTGACTCTAAGTATGCTTCTATTGATTGCTTTGTCTCTTCACAATGAGTCATTGTTCATGCTTTTTTCTGTTGCTTGTCTCATAATTTTTTATTGAATGCTTTTATTATATATAGAATAATTGAGACTGAGGTTAGTAGTATTTATGACAGAAATGCCTCTTCTGTGGTCAAATCCTTGGTTCGAATCAATCTAATCAGGAATTGAGCAGAGTTTTGATTTTTTTATGATCCCTTCAGTGCAATATAAGCTTCAAATTTATCCAATGGTTGGAATATATTTGTCTTGTAAAATTTTGTTAAAATTTTAGCTTATGTATTTTTATCTGCTTGTTGAAGGCCATCTCTTTCTTCTGTGCCTTAACATAGGTGAAATGATTTATGTCTTCTGTCTCTAAGAGGGTTGTCACTCTGTAGAATTTAGTTTCTTTGGTTGCATCGAAATCCCAGTTCTCTTCTGGGTTATGATTTTGTAGATTATTTGTCTTTCTCTTATTATTAGTGTGAAAGCAACATTATCTGTGGCTTTCTACATTTGTCCTAAGTGAAACCAAACTAATTATGATAGATTCTTATTTTTATGCTATCTTAAGCATTAAACATTTTCTTCTCATTTTATTCAGAATTTTAGTTGTTTTCAGTGGAAAGGTCTTCAGGGTGTTTAGGTTTTTATGCCACTGGAATAATACCGATTAAGTCTTAAAGTTGATAGTAAAACTATATGCTTAAATATTTGCTAAATATATAAGGACAATCACTAAAGCTTTATAATAACCATATATAATTCCCAACCCATTTAAAAAACACACCGAATTTTACTAATTTGACTAAAGGCAGGGCAACAAATAACATTACTTTTCATCTAATTAAAAAAAAAGACTTTTATGTATTATTTCAGAGGACCTTCTAGAATAGGAAACATTCTACATGTTTTTAAATTTGTTTCTAAAATCAAAGTTTTCTAGAAACAGTGTAATATTGTCTTCTCTGAAGGTACTAATGGAAAATTTTCATTTCTCTTAATGTCTGAGCTGGAGAAAGGGACTGGCATTTTGATTAGGCTGTTCATTATTAGCATTGTTATTCATCATTAGCTCTTCAACAGCATTTATTAAAAATGAAAATCTAACATTAAGGGGAGATTATTACTGAATGGTGGGATTTTGAGTACGTTTTTTTCCCCAGGAAAAATATTTTTTTCTGAACTTTGCTTTTAGCACTAAGAGAAATGTCTTTTAAGTGCTATGAAAATCTATTATACTTTCGTGTTTGTGCTACACAGTTCAAAAATGCAGTCAGTGTCATTTCCCTTTTTGCAGTCATTTTGTTATAGAAATAATGGAGAAATGTGTTGCCACAAAGTCATCTTTATGTAGATGAGCTGGTAGTGGTGATAAAGACCTTGAAATACTCAGTTAATTCTCAAAGTTTACTTCAGGGTATTTACATTCATCACTCCTGAACAAGATAAAGATGTTATAGTTATCTTTGTTTTTTTTCTTAAAATTCTGAATTGTCTTATGACGAATATATATATATATATATATATATATATATATATATATATACATACTTGAAACTTGTTATTCTCTCATAGCAGCCTCCAGCTTTAAAATTCAATGAGTCTTTAGTATCAGTTATTAAAGGGGCCTTTAGTATATGGTGAATCTGTCTTAGATTCTGTCCCAAAAGATTTTCTAACTGAAGTATCACTATATGGCAGTTCCCTAGCATAGAACCAAGAATGGTGAGATATGGTAAGCCTTCATAGTCTTTGTAACATGCTTCCTGGAAAAAAAAAGAACCTTCTCTCTCTTGTGCAGTGTGATGAACAACTTAAAATCATACTGTTTGTAAGCTCTCTGATTTAGAATTCATGCCTATAAATCACCTTTAATATGTAAATGTCTTAAGGAATCATTTGTAGAACATTCAGTTTAGAGGGTATGTTTATATCCACTTAGAATAATACTCTGAGTTAGGTTGAGTTTATTTCCATCCTGCAGAGAAAAAACAAAACAAAACAAAACCACAAACAAATACACACACACACACACACACATACACACACACACACACACACACACACACACACAAAGTATGGAAAGATTTTTCAGCCATCCTAGCATGGATATTAATTAAATAATAGTGAGACCTCCATTCTTCCAGTCATTCACTTTATCTCTATAGAAGATCGATCTCTCTCTCTCTCTCTCTCTCTCTCTAAATATGTTTTATTGTCAAGTTAGCTAACGTACAGTGTACACAGTGTGCTCTTGGTTTCGGGGGTAGATTCCTGTGGTTCATCATTTACATACAACACCCAGTGCTCATCCCAACAAGTGCCCTCCTCTTTTAATATAGGCGCGCTGTTAGATACTGATAACACATAGATGAAACCTGTAATTCCTGACTATAAAATGATTATATAGTCATAATTTTAGTCTGATAGAAAAGCAGAAGCTAAAGTAAATAATGAGTACAATAAAATAACGCTATAATGTGAGTGTGGACATAATACAGCGAAAGCACAGGCAAAATACAAAACCCAATTGTATTGAGAAGTATTAGGAGAGACATCCTTGAAAAAGTATACAGAACCCTTGAATAACCCCTGAAAGAAGGAGTAGTCTTGCTAGTCACTTATCAGGGGCTAAGGATTGGATGGAGAGCAGAGTTTTTAAGTTGTGTGAAATGGCATGTCCAAAATCTGAGAAGATACGGAAGTTTGAAACATTAGGGGTACTTCCAGTATTTCTGGACTCATGGAGCAGAAATTTGAGTGCAGAGATGGAAGAAAAGGAGGCTGGGGATTGGAATAGGCCCAGTAGTCAAAGATTTTCCAAGGTTTAGGCTTCTGTCTTAGAAAGTAGGTGGCCATTGAAAGTTTAAGATAAATCAGAGGATTTGATTGGCATTTCAAAAATATAACTGTATTTTCACTGTGGTAGATATAACCATATGGGGCAAGATTTACTCATTCCTTGTATATTCTCTGAGCAGTGTTAGAGAATGGGCACTGTGTGAAGCCCTAGGAGTGTAAGAATAACACACTCCAGTGGAGTGAGGTGCACAAAAACCAAGCAAATATATACCCTTTAGAAATTAGAAACTCAATGAAAGAAAGGGCTGTAGCTGGAATGGTCAGGAAGGACACTCTTAGAACTTTCATTGCTATAAACAACATATTATGTGTGGCAAGCCTTACAAGTAATTATAGCAACTAGATTGTAGTGGCACTTGAGTTGAGAGTGCTGAGGAACTCTCAGGTAGTATTCAATCTGGAATTTGTTCTGTTACACCCCAATCTGGAAGATTTATAAAAACCTTTTCACCGCAGGTGTACCCAGAAAAAATATTTTCATAGTAAGTATTTTTCAAGACTGGAGTTGAAAAATAGTCACACTTTTGAAGGTTATTTCATTGGTATGAATCTTCAAATAGGAATAGAAGTACTTGAGGTCTTTATTTAAAGATTTAATTTTGAGCAGTTACAAAGGTGTGGAAAGATACCGCACTGAAGTTAGAGTTGGAGGCCTGATACAACAGAATAATAAGATCTGAACTGGCAGAGATGACAATGAGCCATGGATTGGGGTGCTATACTAAAAGTGGGCCAGGGCGTAGTGTAGAAACAGCTGTCACAGAGAAATCTCCAACATGGATCAGACATTTTATAAGCTTCTCTGGTCAGTGATGGGGGATATATGATTCAGAACAGAATCATAGCCTATTATTTTTTATTTTACTGTGTGTGTGTGTATGTGTGTGTGTGGTGTTTCTTCTCTAACAACTGTATTTTATATGTGTGATTTTTAAAATTTTATTATGTCTATCTATATGCATTTAAGATATATAGTATAAAAATTATAAAATATAGCTTTTAGTGTGTAGATTCTGTTTTTCATAACTAAAAAAATTTAAATGATATTCCAAGTAATCTTTTACCAACTTACCTGGATGGGTTAGATTCTGTAGCAATTGTATATACAAGGTGGGCAATACCTGATGATATATGAGCAAGGCCTGTTCCTGTATGGCATGTTGGCAAGTAGTTAATATTTGTTAAATTAAAGGCATGTTTATGTCCTTTGGAAACTGTCATATAATAGTGACTAAGAGTGTTGGCTCAGCTCTCAGATGGCTTGGATTCCAATCCTGAATACGCCATTTGTTAGCTTGAACTTTAGGAATGTTACCACCTAGTCTTGCTTTCAGTTCCTTTACATTTAGAATGGGGAGTGAAATGCTACCTATATATAGGCAGGTTTTAAGAATTCATTGAGACAGTTCACAATCTCTGCCACATGTTAATTGCTCAATGTTTTAACTTCTGGTTATTTAGCAAAAATATGTGCAGAGTTTCAGTAAAGGAAAGTTATTTACTGTATAAAATCAAAAGTAAAGTCAGGAAAAATGGGCTCATTTTGCTCTGAATAAAGTAACAATTTCGTGTTCAGTTACAAAGTCATCTTGTGGTGAAAATGAGGAGGAAAAAACCTCTAACTTTTATCCAGTTCAAGAAATCTAATTCAAAAGCTTTCAGGGGCACCTGGGTGGCTCAGTTGATTAAGTGTGGGGACTCTTGATTTCAGCTCAGGTCATTATCTCATGGTCCTGAGATCAAGTCCCTCTGTCCTGTTCTGTGCTGGGTGTGGAGCCTGCTTGAGATTCCTTCTCTTTTTGCTCCTCCCCTGCTCACTCTTTTTAAAAAAGGGGGTGCAGGATTTAAAAAAAAAGCTTTAGGTAATCCAGGTTCAGCAATGTGGATATATAGATAACACAGTATTCATATGGTATTCATTTTTAATGGGTTTATCTAGTTGACACATTGCTAGTTTTTATTAGCATTATCATTTGGATGGTCATGAATATGTTGGTTGAAGACTAAAATCTCTTAGTATTTTACTTAAGTGATTTCAAGAAATGTTCCAAAAGTCAAAGTTCATATTTATAAACTAAAATGCAAATAAAGGGAATAAACAATAATATAGTAAATGAACTTTTGTTTAGTAATGTGTTCCCATTAGAATTATTGTCTTATTTGAGGAGAATAGTGGTGAAGAAAAAAAGAATAAACCTATATAAAAATTTTCCTTGTTTTTTTTAATAATTTAGAAATGATGTCAGAATACAAAACTGATGACCACTATTTTACTTCACTCCTAGATATGTTTGAAATGTATCTGAAAAAAAAAAAAGAAAGAACTGTATCTGAATATTTAGGAACACAAAGAAATCTTGCTATTTCCAGGTCTAAAATGTTTGGCCACGTCAGGTAAAAATACCCTGTAATGAAATTAACTTTATTTTTTAAAAATTATTTTTACTTCTGTATGTCTTTAGAATATTTTAAACACCTTGAGAGTAGTGACTATGTCTTACTCATTTTGTATTTCCTTAATGGTAAGGCACATCAAAGACTGTTCAACTATCATAATGTTCATGACAATTTCACTTATACCAAATTTTACTCAAACATAATGTGTTCTAATTGATTCTAATATGAATAGTTATAAAAATATCTTCATTTAGAATTTCACTAAGAAATAGATTTTTCTGTCATACTAGGGCTTACTAGGAAGGTGAAAGTATAGGATGTTTTTAGCCTGTACTGACAGGGTTTCCAATCTGATATTTATTGATCTTTTGTAGATATACTAGCTATTAGAAAGGTTGAAAAAATATATTTCAAAGACCTGTAGTACAAATTAAAAAGAAAAGAAACAACTGAAATTAGTTTTTCACAGCTATAAAATAATGAAAGCCAAATTTTGTTTGAAACAAGGTATATATTCTTTATTTTGAAAATAGTAAAGTTGAACAGATAGACATTTAAAAATGATCTTCATGTGCAGTCTGTATTTTGAATAAGAATTGGTGTTGACGTTGAGTTTGGGGAAAAAATCTTTGAGTTATGAACATTTACAGTTAATATTTTGATTGTATTGTGTGCTTTAGATACAGATGTATAGAATATAATTATTTTGGCATTATTTCAAACAGAATACTTGAACTCTTTTAAAGTGTTATATTTTTCTCTTTAATGTCAGTAATAACTTAATTTTCCATTGAAAACAACATCACTAATGTTAGACCAGAATCCCTAATAGAAAAGCTAAACACTGTTAGTACTATGAGATTGATCTAACCCTTTAATCCTCAGATATCCCTTTAAAAAAAAAGAAAAAATTCCCAGGAGCAAACGCTTCATTAAAACATCATGACTTATGCACTCCTTTTCCTCAACATCTTTCTCTTGGCAATGGAGAATAGATTTTTTACTGAATTTTGGCTAAGTGGGCATAAAAATGAATCTAATGCTTTGCCATTTTTGTTTTATTTGGAAAATGTTAAGAATTCAAAGTTTTATAATACATTCTAAGTGGCTTTTATATCTGGAGAGTAAAAGCCTTCAAGAGTGTTCCTAACATCCTACTTATACTTTCGCTAGGAAATGTTTGACTCTATATGCAACTTAAAAAAAAATCATTTATTTATTTTGAGAGAGAAAGAGAGCATAATCAGGGGAGAGGCAGAGAGAGAGAGAGAATCTCAAGCAGGCTCCACATGTCAGCACAGAGCCGGATGTGGGGCTCAAACCCATGAACTGTGAGATCATGACCTAAGCGAAAACCAAGAGTTGGATGCTTAACCCACTGAGCCACCCAGGTGCCCTGACTCTATATGCTACTTTTAAAACTGATATTTTGTCAACCACTGAATTCTAACTAACATTACTATTGGCAAATATTTCAATATTGTCTTTTCTGTGAAAAATGTTAGTGTCATGTGGAAAGACAATTACATCCTTCAGCCCTACCAGACTCAGTCCTTATATTTCTTCTGGGATCATTTCTGTCTCTCTTAATTTACTTATGGAAGTGGATATAGCAACTAAGACTACAATATAATTGTATATCTTGCTGCCATAAGAGGATTTTATTTTTAAGAAGACATCATTTTCTCCTTCAGGATAGAAGTAGATATTTTTTAGTGTCATATTTGTCCTAAATCCAGCTGTGCTACCGAGGTATCTGGTTTTCATTATTTTTGATGAGGAGAGCACTGTTCCTAAACTCAAATAAAGAAAGACATGTGAGTATGTTTGGTTGATGTTACAATTCAACACTTAAGCTTATTATTAGCTATGACTTTCTACATCCTGGAGTCCACATACTTTGCCATTTCTGAAATCTGAACTCAGGTACACAGGACAGTTCTTTAAACAGAGACACAAAAAATTATTATTCCAAAGTTATTATTTTAACCAAATGCAATTGGAACTCAGCAGTTTTGAAATGTGTCATTTTCCCCCAAAGGAACTTCTGGGAACAGTGCCCAAATAAACTTTTATCTTCTGAAACAAAACTTGAAGTTTAGCAAAGATGTATTTCTTACCACACATACATATCATTATATGAAAAAATTAAAGACATCACATCATCCCTAGTGTCCGGATTAGTTGAGTTAGTATTCAATTTTAAATAAGAAAAGAAAATTTTTGTTAAATTGAGAGTCTCCCCCCAAAGAGATCCATTACTAAGGGAAATATGTCACTAGAAGACAAATAGATTTTATTTCAGAGATATTTGTGATCATTGTTTCTTAACCTTACCAAAAATATCTTGATGTTTATCTAAATTTAGATAAGAAAAGATAAAAATAATGGTTTAAAAAGTAGTTTACTTATTTCATTTATAAGGAACATTGTGTGTGCATCTGGTTTATATATATTTGTCTTTGCTCTTATTAATCTTTGTATCAGTCAATACACCCTTGAGAATTTTGTAATAATCCCATATAACCAATGTGAGTAACTTCTATATCTTTAAGTACAAATATCTTTGGTCATATGTGATCTGTGAACTCATAGGTATTAATATCATTAAAATGAATCATTTGGAAACTTAACATTTGTGTATGAATTCCAAGGAAAGCTCAATTTACACTAATTCCACTGCATGAAGACAATTGAAATGTCTTATATCTAAAGTCCAGCATTTATATTCTTTCTGGTTATTACTGACTCATTAGGGACAAAGCATTGACAAAGGTCCTAATGAAATTAGATTCTGTTGTTATGGATTCAGTGATTTAAAACATAATTTGCACAATTTTCACTCTATACCAACATAAATTAAAATTCTTAAGTACTACCTCCATCTTGGTATCCCTCTGCTCAGAAAAATTTTGCTAACCCCCAAAATTCTATAGTGAAATTATTGCCTTTTGATATAGGAGGAGCTTATTTTACTGTATGCCTACCTGTATTTTCTATTTAAGCTTTGAGCACATTCATACATAAATTCAAACGAGTAGTCATATTTATTTATTTGTTAACTTCTGAAATTCAGTCTTTTCATTTCTAGCTCCCCAATTAATCATCCTTGGTGAATCAGGTGTAGGGGCTGGAAATTCAGCACCATGGATAGTTTTGTGTTGTTGAAGTCATTGGCTTCCTTTGATAGAGAGTCAGCCTTGCCTGACCTATGTATCCACCACTGATGAATCTACTGGCTCTCTGGAGCACAATGTCTGGTTCCTCCACCATCACCACTATGAAGAAAATGGTTCAACAGCTCTGATTGGTAGCCTAGTCAGGCTCAACCATTTGAAGGTTTCCTAGGCAGCTACAGATTTGAAACAATTCTGTCTGCAGAATGCTCAACATGACCCCCTGCTGACTGGAGTATCTTCAAGTATAAATTCCTTCAGACTCCAGAATGTCTGTTCATTTTTTGTATGAATCTTTGGATGGTTTTCTAAACCACTTTCATGAACCAGTGAATATTCAAAAGAGAAACTAAATTTGAAGCCTGTACAAAAGCTTATCCCTATAACACATGCTATACTATACAAACTTCTACTTTTATCAGTCCTTAACATCTACTTTAAATTTTCATAAATTTCTATTTCACAGGGGTAATTCTTTTATACATATTGGCAGCAGCATTCAATAAATACTGAGTGTAAAAGATAGAGTCAGCCTTGATAACCCTGCTTTTTTGAAAAAAATTTTATTGCAGTATAATTAACACACAATGTTATATTAGTTTCAAGTAGATAATATAGTGACTATGATTCAGCAATTCTGTGCATTGCTTACTGCTAATCAAGATAAGAGTCTTAATCCCCTTTATCTATTTCACCCATCCCCCACCCCCATGCCCCTGGCAACCTCAGATTGTTTGTTTTGTTTTGTTTTTAATTTTTTTTTCAACGTTTATTTATTTTTGGACAGAGAGAGACAGAGCATGAATGGGGGAGGGGCAGAGAGAGAGAGGGAGACACAGAATCGGAAACAGGCTCCAGGCTCCGAGCCATCAGCCCGGAGCCCGACGCGGGCTTGAACTCACGGACCGCGAGATCGTGACCTGGCTGAAGTCGGAACGCTCAACCGACTGCGCCACCCAGGCGCCCAAGATTGTTTTGTTTTAAGAGTCTGTTTTTGCTGTTTGTTTCTTTGTGTTCGTTTCTTAAATTCCACATATGAGTGAAATCATATGGTATTTGTCTTTCTCTGTTTGACTTATTTCAGTTAGCATCATATCTTCTAGGTCCATCCATGTTCTTATAAATGAGAGCTCTCAGTCAGAATTTTTGTGGATCCTCAAACATCCAGTTTACGTTCTTGACTTTACTTTGAGTTTAACCCACGAATGTCAAGGAAAGCCTATTCTCTTAGGTGTTTGCACTCCAAGTCATGTTGGCAGTGAAGTATGTCTTTTACATACGTAATGTCTTTATCTGCATTACAGTCTCTAAGGTTTTTGACAGAGATCTATAGTTTATAAAGCCTTATTAACTTATTGGCAGAGTCCAACTATATGTGTGTGTGTTGGACATAACTGGATCCACTTTTCATGTTTCAAGATGAATAATTTGCCTAGTTTTTCTTAGCTTTCCAGTTTATATTTACATTTAACCTGGCTGCATCTATTTTTGTAGTTAATTCTGCTTGACTAAACTACTCTTTATATTTTTCCTTCTTCCTGATTTATCGCTTCTTCTTTTTTTCTGTATTATTTACTTTATCCCCTTTACTGGGACATGGATTCAACATGGTATCCACTTATTTTCTCTTTTTCCAATCAGTCTCTCAATTATCACAAATTAGCATTTGGAAATGGGTTTTTTTAATAAAAAAATTTTTTTAGGGAGAGAGAGAGTGGTGAGCCGGGGGGGGGGGGAGTGACAAAGGAGAGAGAGAGAGAGAGAGATGAGAGATGAGAGAGAGAGAGAATTTAAGCAAGCTCCGCACTCACCGTGGATCCTGATATGGGGCTCCATCCCACAACCCCAGGATCATGACCTGAGCCAAAACCAAGAGTCAGATGCTTAACTGATTGAGCCACCCAGGTGCCCCAAGAAATAGGTTTTGACAATGAAAATTATCATGGTCTGCTGTAGTCAAAGTTGTATTAAAAAATAAGCATTTAAAATGTATACATTTTAAGCTACTTTACATTAGCAATATGAGGGATGTTAAAGAAATATGCTACATGACTTACTGTTGAGTAATACGCAAACTAATCAGAAATATAAGAAAGCAGGCACATTAATTTAGAAAAACAACATAAAGCAGAATAAGGACCAAATACTATGAAGAAATGACTCCTGGGTAGGTTTTTGTTGACATGGAAATTTTTAGTTCTCTTTTTGAAATTTCTAATGTATGCCTTCACTTGCATGGAATTGATTGAATTAACATTTAATTAACATTCAGGCTTTAAAACCAAAGCTTCTATGTAAGATTTCATTAGTGAAAAGGAAAGAGTACAACTCTGCTTTCCTCATCATCCCCAGACTTCTATCCTCCTACTCCTTGATCCTAGGCCAATAGGGCTCCTCAAGGTCAGGCCTTTTGGTCATGTAAATCCAACAAATAGGAACACTGTGTAGGCAGAGGTTTAGTTCTTTTTAGGCTGTTATGAGATGTTTACCCTATGGACAATGAGTTGATTGAAGTGTGAACAGGTCTTCCTTGGAGAGTCAGGGTCTTTTGCATAGGATCCTTCTATGTAGGATCCTTCTATCTATAATACTTGCAACCAACTTGGATGGGGATTTCTATTAGAGGGATTATGTAGCATAATATAATTTCAAACTGTCCACCTTTCCCTTCTCCATGTTTTTTAATGGAATATTTCTGTTACATGTTAACCCACTATTGGGCATGAATCTGGATAGGCAGGTCTCTGAACACATTGCTCCGGCAAGACATTACAAGGTAGCTGATGGTTCATTTTTATTATCACTGGTCAGTTTATGCTTGTAGCTAACACATCTTCTGGTTGACAGTTTCTTAACAGGCCTTATATAGGGAAAGTATTTATAAAAAGTAGTAGTGAGGTACAGCTTTAACTGCGAACTTTTTGAAGAGATCTTAGTACTTAAATACATGAAGTGATGCAAACTATTAAACTTAGAGTCAGCAGATATAAAATTAGTTCTGCACAGTAGCTCTACTTCACCTGAATGTCATATGAGTGACATAATGTGTAAGTGATTTTAAACTGTAGAATGTCATAAAATGTGAGACGCTGAAATTATTGTTTGTCATTGATAGTAATATGTTTTTATTCAGACATGGCTGTTTAGAGCAAGGTATGCTGGTAAGATTGCAGGAAGTTTCATTATGGAAGTTGGTCTTGATGTAGGCTGCAAAGAAAATGAGTTGGATAATCCATGGAGAAAGAAAATTTTAAGAGGAAACAGGATGATCATAGCCTCATAGACTAAACTGAGCAGATTGGGGAACAGCAAGATAAATACATGGTCAGCTGGTATGAAGAATGTATTGAAAGAAGTGAGAAAATATATACTTACTTGTAATTAAAGAGATCTTTTTCCTAAAGAGATTATAAAGATACATTAGATTGTGATGACCAAAGGAAAAAGAGGAAAGTATGAAATACACATTAAATTGTCCCTAATATCAGTCAACATTTTAAAATGCTTTTTTCAAGTAAGAAGGAAGGGGTATTTTCATTTACTGCCTTTCGTAGCACTTTTAACAACCATAGAATATAAGATATATTATTTTCCCAGAATTACATATAGACTAAAGCTTAGCTATCTTAGTTAACTAGCTTAATGACACAAAAATGTTTAGGTGTAGAACTGGGATTTGAACTCTGGCGTTTTTAGTTTGGAGTACAGATTCTATTTTTTCCCCTCTGCCCATTTTTTAAAAAAATTAATTCCCGTGTAGCTAACATACAGTGTTATATTAGTTTCAGGTGTACCAGATAGTGATTCAGCAGTTCTATATATTATTCAGTGTTCATCAAGACAAGTGTGGAGTATAGACTCTTAATCATAAAGCTATACTGGCTCTCTTGGCCAAAAGACTAAATGATAGTATGTAGGAATCATGAATAATTAGCTTCCAAAACTAACACAGCTTTAATAATTCTTAAGATAAAATATTTCACATGCAGAAACAAGAATATAGAATATTTTCACTCTCACACACAGGCTTAAGAAATTTTAATATTGTAACTACATTTGTTTAACATCATCAAATTAAAGAAAATATAGTTATAGTTACTGCCTTCTGGGAATTCTTCCTGATCCTAATTCCCAAACTTACTAGAAGGAAAAACTAAGAATTCAGTATTTATTAGCCTCGTGCAAGATTATTTTTAAAAAATAAATTTATTCCATAAACTATTGTATCAAAATCATATATGATCATTTTTAAAATTTTAAATGTTATGTGAATGGCATGCTAAGTTCGAAATATTTTTGAGGTTAATGCATGATTATACATATACCTCTTAGTTTATTCATTTTAACTTATTCAGAGTCTTCTATTTTATGATTAGACCACAATTTTTCTGTTTTTTTTCTTCGTTTTTCCCCAATTTTTCTGCTTTATAAACAATGCTGTCATGCATACAAGGATTGAAACATCCTCCGATTCGGTTACTCCTTTTCTGCGTGTAAGGACCTTAGAAGTCGCCACTCTATCCTAACAAGAAGTAAAAAGCTGGAAAGACTGAAAAGTCAGCAACTTTTCTTGGATCTGTAAGAGATGGGAGAACACAGAGTGCCCTGTGATGATGCTCCCAAGATTGGAGAGACAGGCAGGTGGATACAGGGATCATGGCTTCTCAGAACAGAGACTTACCAGTGGAAAGTATAAGGGTAGGAAACTTGAACTGTAATTGACAGATTGTTGGAAGCTCAGTGTGGACAACTCTGAGAGTTAAAAACTCCAGGTCGACCCTGTCATAGGGGGATCTCTAGATCACTGTGAATATTACTTCCAGGAGCTTGACCAGTTCTCAACAGTAAATATTGGAGAAAAATTCCTTCCTTTTTCTAGCAGGGGACGAGGAAAAGGAACCATTTTGAAATACACCAGAGCACTCAGGAGAAATTAATCATCTGGTGTCTATTGTGCTGGGGTTTTATGAAAGCCTAACTTACTTGGCTGGGGAGGAAATAATTCCAATCAGATCTAGATTCCATATAAGAGAAGAGAAATATCTAACTTTAATCTACTCTAGCCATCTTGTCCTATTTAAGTTGGGGGGGGGTGGTATTGAGAAGCATGTGTGAAGTCCACAGTCCAGAGGCACAAGTTCATAAAAGACTGAGACTTAATTATAGGACTATAGACTGCTTCCCTCCCTCAACAGATTACCATCACATCACTAAAGGACTATTTACAATAGCTCCTTTTATTCAGGGCATCATGTCCAGCTATCAGGAGAAAGTTACAAGACATACTAAACGGCAAGACAATACAATTAAGTGAGACAGAGCAAGCACCAAATCCAGACATGGCAGGGATATTGGAACGATCAGATTAGGAGTTTAAAACATCTATGATTAATATGCTAATTACTCTAAGGGGTAAAGGAGATGGCAAGCAAGAACAGATGGGTGATGTAAGCAGAAAGATGGAAATCCTGACAAAGAATCAAAAAGAAATGCTAGAGATCAAAAATACAGTGACAGAAATGAAGAATAACCTTTGATGGACTTATTAGTAGAGTAGGTTCCTCCTATATTTATATGGTCTTTATAAAGACATGCTATAAATACCTGGACATTTCCTGGTTAACAAGATGTACAGAGGGATGAGATAGTGGGTGCCAAATGTGTCTCACAGGGAGTTATTGAATACTAATATATATTGAGGTTTTCATTCATTATCAGGACTGCAGTGTAGGTGTGGCTATTTAAATGCATCATGCTTTTAGAAACCCATCTTTGAAGTTCTTCATGTAGGAAAAAGAACCCTTGATATCATGGGCAGCAAAGCATTTAACTTTTATTCAGTGTACTCTAGGGGTAATTCATCTCCCAGAGAATTTCTAAGGCTGCTAATTCTAACAATTGGTACACTTCTATTGGACTTGACCTTTATAGTTTGGTCTCAAAACTGTAGGCTGATTTTGTGAAGAATGGGTGGAAGTAAAGCAGTGAAGCCTTGTTTCTCTCATTTGTTGCACTTCTATCTAACCTGAGTCCAGGTGAGCTGGAGAGCTGGCTTTCTATATTTTGGGTTGTTACATATAATGTTTATTTCAGCAGCAATAGCTATATCTACTCAACTGCCCTTGAACCTTTGCAGAAAAGTTTTATATGTTCATATTCTTGTTTCAGAACTTTGTTGCTTAAAAATTGCTCAACTGCTTTACTAAAAGTTGGCTTGATTTTCCTTACTGAAATCTGTAAACCTGCCAAGTTTGAATTTTATGGCTTTAGAAGATATATGTATACACACACACACACACACACACACGCGCGCGCGCATATATATATATATATATATATATATATATACTCTGCATGCTGGCAAAAAGGTCAGTGTTCTTTTTCAAACTTGTATTTCATAGGTAGTTATGTGGCTTAATTTAAAAATTATAGGTAAACATAGGTTGAAATCATAAAATTTTGGAATAATTACATTAGCCAATTTCTGAAAAAATAAACCTGAGAATCAAGGTTTTTAGCCTTAACTATTGTCATATATTTTCCATATTGCATAATGTGTGTGGGGGAAGCCTTAGACAGTAAGAAAATAATTTGAATCCAATTTGAATTAATTTTTCTGTATAGTGTAAGAAAGTGGTCCAGTTTCATTCTTTTACATGTTGCTGTCCAGTTTTCTCAACATCATTTGTTGAAAAGACTGTCTTTTTTACACAGGATATTCTTTCCTTTTTAATTTTTTTAATGTTTATTTATTTTTGAGAGATAGAGAGAATGAGCAGGAGAGGGGCAGAGAGAGAGGGAGACACAGAATCTGAAACAGGCTCCAGGCTTAAACTGTCAGCACAGAGCCCAACGTGGGGCTGGAACCCATGAACTGTGAAATCACGGCCTGAGCCAAAGTCAGACGTTTAACTGACTGAGCCACCCAGGTGCCCCTCCACTGGATATTCTTTCCTGCTTTGTGAAAGATTAACTGAACATATAATTGTGGGTTCATTTCTTGGTTTTCTATTATATTCCACTGATGTATGTATCTATTTGTATGCCATTCCATACTATCTTGATCACTACAGCTTTGTAATATAACTTGAAGTCCAGAATTGTGATGTCTCCAGCTTTGCTTTTCTTTTTCAAGGTTGCTTTGGTTATTGGGGCTCTTTTGTGGTTCCATACAATTTTTAGGATTGTTTGCTACCTCTGCAAAAAAATGCCGATGCTATTTTGATAGGGATTGCATTAAATATGTAGATTAAAATAAAAAGCTTCTCCATAGTGAAGGAAGCACTAAAGGAACTAAACTAAACAGAACTAAAGGCAACCTATGGAATGGAAGAAGATATTTGCAAGTGATATATCTGGTAAAGGGTTAGTATCCAAAATCTATAAAGAACTTATAAAACTCAACACCCAGAAAACAAATTATCCAATTAAAAGTGGATAGAAGTCATGAATAGGCACTTTTCCAAAGAAGACATCTAGATGACCAACAGACACATGAGAAGATGCTCACCATCACTGATCACCGGGGAAATACAAATCAAAACCACAATCAGGTATTACCTCACAGCTGTCAGAATGGCTAAAATCAACAATACAAGAAACAGCAGGTATTTTCAAGTATGTAGGGAAAAGGACAACTGTTTCTAAATATATTAGATTTGGTTTTTATTGTAGAGCACACATATCAGGGCAAAGCACTACACACACAACTACAGATTATATTTGGGAAAAAAACTAAAACAAAAAAACCCCCAAAAACTGAAAATGCTTTAGTTATGCAATCCTGACTTGAATCTATGCTGGCAAAGGAGTTCTGGCTCCTGAGACGGGCTTCTTGATGGTACCTGCCCCAGATTTCTGCATCCTCAGTCCTGGGCCTCTGTAAGACAAGGTCCCTGGGGTGGTGGAAACCTAGGCACTGGGAGGGCCTTTGGCTCTCAGCAGGCCTGGGGCTTGGTCCTAGCTGGCAAGGAGACATTCCTAATGAATCTAGATCATCAAAACCTTGCAGCCTTTGAGGATCTGAGTAGGTGGAAACTGCTGAAGACTATTATTTTTTTCCTTTTGTTATTTCGTAAAAGCCCCTTCCCTAGCTCCCATGCCCTTAAGACAGAGGAGGCAGTCCTGAGCTCTGGCCTTGGATGCATGCTACAGGCAAACAGAGGGTGGGGTGTGGGTGCCTTTGTAAGGGGATGACATGGAGGGAAGGCCCAAGCTGGCCAATGTAGGAGAAAAGAAGGGGTTAGGAAAAAACCAGGAGACCAAAGGAAAAGAAAAAGAAAACGCAAAAGCAAAACAAAAACAAAAACAAAAAACCACCAAAACCAAAACAAAAACCTTACTGCACACCACAACAATTTTCCATACCCCAAATGCTAGACTTGGAAGGATACCAGTCTTTCTAGCTAGAAACAGTTCCTTAAAATGCCCCAACCCTTGCAAAATGCAATGGTAAGTCTTGCATTGTTGGTGGGAATGCAGACTGTGGAAAGCAGCATGGAAGTTTCTCAAAAAGTTAAAAATAGAACTACCCTCTGATCCAGTAGTTGCACTACTAGGTATTTACCCAAAGGATAAAAAATACTAATTCAAAGGAAGACAGGAGCCTGGATATTTATAGCAGCATTATCTACAATGGTCAAATTATGGAAGACAGCCCAAGTGTTCATCAACTCATGAATGGATAAAGAAGATGTGAGATCTATCTATATAAAATGAAACATTACTCAGCCATAAAAAAGAAAAGAATGAAATCTTGCCATTTTCAATGACATGGATTGAGCTAGCCAGTATTAGGCTAACTAAGTAAAATAAGTTAGATAAAGACAAACACCATATGGTTTCACTCATATGTGGAATTTAAGAAGCAAAACAAATGAACATGGGGACGGGGGAAAACAGGAAAACCAAGAAACAGACTCTTAACTATAGAGAACAAACTGATGGTTACCAGAGGGGAGGTGGGTGAGGGGATGGGTGAAATAGGTGATGGTGATTAAGGAGTGCACTTGAGATGAGCCTCAGATGTTGTATGTAAGTGTTGAATCACTAAATCTACACCTGAAACTAATATTACAACATATGTTAACTACCTAAAATTTAAATAAAAACTTGAAAAAAATGAGATAATTGAAACTCAAAATAAGTCTTAAATTGTATCTCAATATATCATATCTTATTTTTAATGTTCAATAAAGACAGATATTTTTTCCCTTACATTGGGCTTGTTATCTTATTTTGTAAATGATTTTAGAATAGAGATAGCTTTTTAGAAACTGAATATACTTAATCTTAGAATTCTATAGATTCTGTATAATTTGTGATCAAAATATTAGAGGAGAAAAGAGGACTTACTCTTTCTTATTTGAGAGCTAAGTTTGGAATAAGACCTCTTAGACTGATCTAGTTGTTTGTTAGTGGACTGGCTCAGTGATTCTCTAAGGGTTCCAGTATTTTAAAGGAATGAATCGGTCTTCGAGAATGTAAATCTCAATATGCAGAATCCATATCAATCTTAATTTTATGTTCTCCCAATATCTTGCATGATGCCTAGCACATACATAGTAAGTTTTCAAAAAGAATTTGCTGAATAAATGAATGGAGGCCTAAATAAATTATCTTTGACATTTCAGTATTTTAAAGGAATGAATCTGCTCATTTAAAGGAATGAATCTGTCTTCAAGAATGTTTATAGTTGGTGTGTATCTCTCAGATTTCTGCATTAGAATTGTAAGAACACCAGTAGGACTTGATTCCTTTGGTTAAGGGGTGATTATAGATGTAGCTGTCTTGTCATTCTTTAATACTTGCTCAAGCTTTGGTCTCTTCTTAAACAATTACAGTCTATTTCCTTTTATTTCTTGAACCAATGAAAAATTACTTCTATAATAAAGACCCCTATTTGTACTAGTTAGTGGGATATGCAAAAGTTGGGTGTTCTGTACATCCTTGGCATGGTTACCTAGTTGTTGTTCTCCTCCTTCTCCTGCTCCTCCTCTTCCTCCTCCTCCTCCTTTTTATTTTTTCTTTTTTAATTTATCAGGCCATAATTCGCTATATATCATGAATACCTGGCTAGCTCTCTTTCATGAGGTCTTTTCGTTTCTAGAGTTTGTAGCATCCTCTCTAGCCTCTAGGCCCTTGCATATTATTTCTTTCTGATCCCTTTTCCTTGATTAGATAACTTTAGTAATCATTTAATTCTCAGCTTAGGCATTTAAATTTTTTTCTAGGATGGCTTCTTTAATTCTGTAATTGCAAGCTAGATACCTATACTGTTTGCTCCCATTATTTCATGCATCTTATGGTATTGTTATTGCCAATTTGTTTGTCTCTCCCAGCTAGTCTCTCCTATTTTGGAGCAGAATCCATATCAGTCTTAATTTTGTGTTCACCCAATATCTTGCATGATACCTAGCACATACATAGTAAGCTTTCAAAAACAATTTGTTGAATAAATGAATGGAGGCCTGAGTAAATTATCTTGGACATTACTTTGAAAGTGATGTAGTTCCTTGATCTGTTATGAAAACTTGTTTCCTCATAATTCTCATATCCCCTCAATAAGCTATACACCATACAGAGATCCTCTGGTTGAGGATTCTTTATAGTTAGACTGTAGTTAATTGAAACTTACAGATTTATCCTATTTTCTAGGAAGAGTTTATCTGAGGAGTCAATGAACTCAATAATTTTCTAGTTAGAAGCTGGTAACTTTGTCAACATTGGTTTGTGTAGAAGGAATAATATTAAATGATGAGGTCAGAGAGTACAGGAGTTTCAGGTTTTGCCATTTCCTTTTGATATGAGAATAAATAGGAAAAAGAAACTCAGACGCACTCCACCTGAGAAGATTTTCTGACATAACGTTACCTAGAATATACTTTACCATTTAAAATACACTGGGTAGCATAGTCTTGCAACTAGAGAGTCCCAGGTTTTCTTGAGTAACATTCAGTTACTCTTCTATATTGTTTGGTTAAAATTATTACATGAGATGGCCAATGTGACTATGTTCTCAAATCTCCTTTTGAACTATCGTAAAAATAGAAAAGTGTGTGTGTGTGTGTGTGTGTGTGTGTGTGTGTGTAGTTTGTGTAGTTTGAATTTAATTCAGTCTTGGTAGGAAGGTATAATTGCAGCAAAAACTGCAAGTCTCCATTAATGGTTATTGTAGCATCTTCCAAAAATAGGAGTCAAAGTATATAGGTACTTTAGAAATATAAGACTTGAACAAGGCACTGCAATTTATTATTTTAGGTTAGATTATTCTAGGAAATATGTTCTGTTTCACACCTCTCTTTGCTGGAGCCTTTTCTTCCACTAGGGTGCCTTCTCAATTACACAAGCCAGAGTATCTTTAACCTTCACCTCTTCAAGACCTTTTATTCAGGTGCCTTTCCAGAATTACCACAACTAACAGATATCCTTTTATCTTTCTGAACTACAAAATATTTTTTTACTATTATATTAGCAATTAATTGTGAATGAAATTCAGTGAATGATAATTCAACAAATATTCATAAAAAAACAAAACAAATGTTAAGACTTTATACTCCAAAATTGTCCACAATATTTTCATTAGATTACTCTATTGACTTCTTGTTACTACTTTTCATTATTACCATATTGACCACTCTAATAAAACTTGAAGTTTCCTCCCTAGCATATATTTCAATCTTCTGCCTTTGTATGGTATCCATGGAATATGGATGATATGAACTTTATCTTCAGCCTCGGTGGTTGACTCTGATTGATAATTGCCAGTCAATATAATCTTATTGATTGGTTCAAGGATGGACTGTAACTGAAGCCTAACTAATTACTTGATATTTTCATAGCCACAGTGATTATTTTGGTTTGGTCCAAATAGGACTTTGTTTGATAGTTGAGTATGAAGAAGCCCTCTTTCTTGTGGTGTGCAGATATGAACCTGGAGACACTGCAGCCATTTTACCGCTGTAAGAAAAGGCAGCATGAGAATTAAGTCAACTTAGATACCTAATCAAAATTGAAATTCATTTATCTGTATGCGCTCCATTGATATTAATTAATAAACTATCTTAATCTTGAGTTTTCTGATTCTTGCAAATGAAAAGAGCCTAATTGACTACTCCCAAATGGACAGCAAGTAGAACAGAGTCTGTGTCTCATACTTCTTTATGTCCCAGCAGCTAGGAAATACCTGATCACAGGAGTTGTTTAGTTATTTGTACTGATTTGAGTTGTTGACAATATTGGTGATGAACTCCAGGCCTCCAGTTTCAAAGCTCATCACAGCTGACATCATTTAGAAAATCATCTATTTCCAGAGGCAAATTTCAAAAATATCTGAACTAAGAAGTTTGCTACATTTCCTGGGATGTGTGTATTACCAGCTGAGAGCTAAAAGAATATATACCTAAACAAATTCTTGGAATATTCATTTTATGGTAATACATCATAGGATTGATGAAAAGAAAAAGGTTGCCATGTTTCAATTCTAGGATATAACTTTCTTATTAGGAAATTATAAGATATATTTAGTAAAAAAAATGTAAGATATGTGGTCTTTAATAAGGAACTAATCTTGCCACTTGTAATGGACATTTCTGGTCATCAGCTGGATTTTGACGTGTTCTCCTCCTCCTTAAAATCATTTTATGGTGTTTTAGGTACCTCAGTTTGGGAGTAGCAGGCTGGGACCAGCTTACCTTCTTGAAAGAATGATTTAAAAAGAGTAAAGCTGTATCAAGTAACTTAGATTTCTAAGACTCAGTTTTAGAAACAATTGCATAACATTTTCATTGTATATGTAATATAGCCACATTAAGAAATATAAAATGAAGAAAAACAGGAACGCTAATGCAATTAGCATTATTGCATATTTTCTACTAAATGTGCTTTTACTGCTTTCTTGTCATCAGAGATATGATACAAATTTTTAGGTTTTATTTTTGGTGTAATCACTCATGTAAATGAACTGTGGTACTAGCAAATTCTTTAGGTCTTCTTACTGCGGATTTTAAATATGATAGCCTTAGGGGTAAAATCTGAGAATGAGATCTGTTTGGATGTACAAACATCTTGTTTGCCTTGAGCAACTGTATGGGGCTTTGGAGACTGAAAAAAATGGATTACTAAAAAATAAAACACAGAGCTACTCCTTATACATGTTGCAACAAAGGCAGAAGGCAGAGAAAGTTTTAAATCCCCAATTGTCTCATTGTTTTTAAATAAAACACCATTTTCTGTTCCCTTTCCCAGATTTAAATTAAAATAGGCAAGTAAATTTATTTTTATTCACTATATTTTGGTGCAGGAATAATTTTATATTTGGGAAACTACCCTTAGATGTCAGACATATTACTCCAAATTAGGTTGTATAATTTTTTAAAGCATAGTAATAGTAGTGACAGCGTTTTATCCCTAAGAATTCTAAATCATTTTTTAGGATGGAATTATAATACTTTATGATGCGTGCTCCTTGTGATAATCTGAAGCTCATCATACATATACACAAACAGGCATACAGATTTATTTAGTAATGCTAGTATTGTTAATGAAGTAGTAACCTTTAGGACTAAATTTGATTGTTCTTTCAATTTGATCAAATTTATTCTTCTCCCCTAGTATTTCTAAGAAAAAATTAAAGTTCTATATCCCTATATATTGTGTGTGTGTGTGTGTGTGTGTGTGTGTGTGTGTGTGTGTGGTGGCGGGGAGGCGTGTGAAGAGGAATGCTAAATCAACATCTCAAAAATTCCCCGGTTAGCTTTTCAGTGTTTACAGAGACCACTTTTATTGGTTAGTTGGCTATTTCATGACGTTACTGGTAGGTTCAACTGATTAAAACAATATAAAAATAAGATTAGCTTAACAGTTTAGGTTCTCAGCAGGAATGATAAATAAGTTGTGCTGTGCATTTGCAATTGCTGTCCCCTCCTGAGCTCCTGGCAGATAATGATTATCGGTTACAGAGCATTTTCCAACTGAGCTTGAATATTGAGACATTTCAGTTGGCACTTGAGTCAAAACATATTTGCTGGCTTGATATGAACCACAATTTGCATTTCCAACCCAGGTCAGCTGTCTCACTTAGGAGAGAAAATACAGTTGGGGTTAATACAAAATCTATTGCCTCTACTAGAAAATCAATCCTGAGAGCATGCACTGCTGATATATAATCAGAACTGCAGCTGTGTATATAAAGAACATGACATTATTAATGACCTAAACTGGGGCCTTTATTGGGGCCAACATATATGAATGAACCTAACTTGCAGAGGACTCTTAGCCAACCTCATCTCTAGCTTTGGCAAAACATTAGGGGAATGTCGGGGTTCTGGGATTACCCAATTTATTAAATGATTACACTGAGATTTGAGGCAAGTTATTGAACTAGTAGAATAGAGAATATGGTAACTAAGGTCAGTGCCTAAATTCTTTTTTTAACCAGAAAAAAAATCAGGTCAGATCCTCTTATTAATTGATAATATCTTACATGTATTGTAAATAATGCAATACCCTTATGCTAAAGATAACTGTGCCCTTAAGCTAATGGTGATTAGCATAATATCATCCCTAGTAGACATTTTTAACAACTTTTACTTTTAGAGATGAAAGCTCAGGATCAGTAGCTATCTGTAACTTAGAACTTTATGGCCCTTATTTAATGTCCTTACTGGTGAAAACAGTGAAGTTTTACATGATCTAACCAGATGCTAGTACATTCTAGGTATTTAATCAATGTTAATACAAGAGACTTGAAAGAAGAAATATTACTGTACTCATATTAACTGCTTTTTGGCTTTGTGCTTTCCTCTTCATAAAGCTTTAGCACATTCTCCTGGAGCAACTAACCAGGACAATTACATTATCTATAATCATTAGTTTCTCCTTGATTCACTGCTTATAATTGACATCACTACATTTAGTTAAATTAAATTTGAAAAAATGTAGTGATTGAAAATAGTCAGTTAAGTGAACCAGCCAAAATGAACAGTGATTAGTAATGAAAAAGATAATGATATGCATTGTGATAATTATTGCAATGCTTTTGTATCAAATGATCCTTTTAATTTCTCTCTCTTTCTGTTTTATAACTGGCAGACTTCTTCTGTAAGTATTTTTAGAATAGAGAGTTTATTTTAAAACTAGTTGAGTCAAACTGATTGTGACATTCATTTTTATTGATCCTGACAATGAACAGAGACAAAATGGAACTGTATTTTTAAAGGATATAGTTCTCCCGCAACCCTCATCACAGTTTCCACCCCCTCTGTGAAGCTCCCTGATCACTAAACATTACCTGGCAGGTTTGGCATTGGCTCACAGCAAAATTTTCCACAATTGATCCATCCTATCTTCCAATGAAATATTAATAACAGAACATAAAGCCAACTCAATAGAATGTGTCCTTCCATAAAATCAACTTTTTTTTTGTTGTTTATCACTTTCCAATGTCATTATCAATGTCATGGATGAGGCTTACGGCTGTTATACTGCAGAACTATTTATGATACCAGAATATAGCATTGTGCTCGGGTCACTTATGAAAAAGCAACCTGTCATTATTATTCAATCTAATTTTCTGCTTTTGACCTTGAGTCCATCCAACAGTTGGGCTACTCTGTTAGGTACTGCAATATTCAATACATTTTCATGCTTTTTGTTTAATTTTCCTCACAATATTTCTGTAAGGGTTAGCAACTTTGGGATTGTATAGTTATTTTTGGCATTTTAATTTGACAGCACTGGTTATGTTAAAACAGCCTACTAATACAATGAATAAATAATTGAAATTTGAAAACGGGTCCTGAAGTCCACATGTATGGGTTTGCCTCTAGATCATTATAATTACTGGATATGTGACTTTGAATTAAGTTCTTTGGGCCCTTAGTCTGTTTTAAGTTTAGTGACATACATTTAAGAAGGTGGTTATGTGAATCAGCTGAAATAATAATCAGCTGAAATGTAGGTTAAAATGCTTTGTGAACAATTATCTTTAGCAGCTTGGTCTACTCTCCTGTATTTCACATGCATATGCTCATCAGAGGTAAATTGAGAGAATTCTCAGTAATTGATTTATAATTCTGTCAGGGTTGCAAACAGTTGTTCTAATGGTGATATGCTGATTAAAGATATTTGGATTTTTTCCCCTTCTCTCTAAAATTGGCTTCCATGTGAATTCTACATTTATACTGAATGTCTTTATTATCTCTACATTTACTTCTAGTGCGGACTAGGCACAAAAGGAGGAGCCATTTTCTATAGTAAATGCTTGAAAAAGAGTATATCTAGCTAAGCCTGTTTTGAACTTACACTCCCAAACTATATTTTTTTTTACCAGGATGATGTAATTCAGTTGAGATGCTCTTTGCTTAACTGGTGCCTTAGAATAGCAGTCCAAGAAAGGATCTTAAAGATTGACTGTTCCTTTAGTTATGAGAGAGAAGTTTTGTTTTGCAGGAAGATAAGGGTATTCCTCTGCAGGGCAACAGTTAGTTAACTACAAAAGAAATAAAGTTATAAAAGGTTAATATACATATGTACTTAAAGTGGGGGTGGGCAATCAGAAAAAGGCAGTAGGAGTTCAATATATTACTAATATTCTATCTGGTACCTGCAGTTAGTTCTGGTCATGATTACCAGTTTGACTATGTAGTTTTAGAATTATTACTTGCTTTGAGAAACATATTTGTTTTTCTTCATACAGTACCTTTTATTCCGCTTACCAATGACAATGAATTATCTCATCTCTGTTCACATGCATCAGCATTGTAACATTTTCCAGTGCTTCCCTGAAAAAGGTCTGCATACATTCAAAATTTTAAATTCTCTTCTCTTTTCTGGGGTGCCTGGGTGGCTCAGTCAGTTGGGTGTCTGACTTCAGCTCAGGTCATGATCTCACAGTCTGTGAGTTCGAGCCCCGTGTCGGCCTCTTTGCTGACAGCTCAGAGCCTGGAGCCTGTTTCAGATTCTGTGTCTCCCTCTCTCTCTGCCCCTCCCCTGCTCATCCTCTGTCTCTGTCTGTTTCAAAAATAAATAAAAACATTAAAAAAATAAATTCTCTTCTTTTTTTTATTTGCAAAACCCAGAGTACTTCAGAATTGAATGCTGTCTGTTCTTGTGGTTGTGATCCCTTCCATGTGATGCATGTTCAAAGGGCTTTCACGTACATATTTCAGACATTATTATTTCAGCTTTTAAGAGGGTATGCAATATTTTACTGCCACCAAAATGAATGCAAGTTTCTTTGAAGGACTACCAATCACAGTTCCTTTTGTCAAGACATATTTATGCATTTACTCTGCTCATGAAATGCTATTACACTTGTTCTAAAGAAATAAGTGGTAATATACAAACGCTTTTATGTTTTCCCCAATGTAGCAAGAAATTTTACCCTCACTTTAAAGGAAAATCTTTTATTACTATTAGAGGTTGAAAGAAGAATAGGCCATTGGAAAGTCTCCCTTTTAAAGGTTGGACAACATCTTAGTCTTCTATTATTTCTTCTTAAAAGGGAGGAAAATGGTGCAGATTGAATTTTTATTTATATGACTGATATAGATGGTCTGAGAATTTATTAAATTAAGTAAAACCAATTTATCTAAGATGATACTTCTAGGTATTTTGTCACATATATTAAACTATAATATTTTCCTACAAATGTGACAGCAGAATTCATTCTTTTATTTTTAAATACGAAATATGGATGCATAAGTTTCTTACGGCTGCTGTAACAGATTGGTATAAATTTAGTGGCTTAGAGGAACACCCATTTATGCTCTTGTGTTTCTGGAGGTCAGAAATCTAAAATGGATTGGCAGGGCTACATTCCTTCTGGAGGCTTTAAAGGAAAGTCTTTGTCCTTGCTTTTATAATGTCTAGAACATCTAGAGGCTGCCTGCATTCTTTGGAGTGGACCCACATCACTCCAAGCTCTGCAGCTATTGTCTCATCTCCTTCTGTAACATATCCTTCTGCTTCCTTCTTATAGGACCCTTTGTGATTACACTGAGTAATCCAGGATAATCCCCCCATATCAGGGTCTTTAGTTTAATTGCATTTGCAAAGTTGCCTTTGCCATGTAAGGTAACATATTCACAGGTTCCAGGGACTAGGATGTGGACATTTTCATAGGCCATTATTCTGTCTGTCACAATGGTAATTTTAAAATGTGTGTTTATAAAGGATAAAAAAGACTAAATCTAAGAAGGAAATTCCTCTTTTAAATTATCATCCCTGCTACGGGGGTTTTGTTTTCATTTTGTGACATCATTGTAGTATTCACTTTCAGCACAGGCACTTCTAAATCCATCTTGATGAGTTAAACTAGGGAAGAAACATAGTCATCGTTCCTTCCAGGCCATATAAATCATAAAGAGAATGATTTGTCACTTCTCTTAACAATGACTAGAAGCAAAGGGTATTGGTACAGGATATGTAATTTCCAGATGGAGAGAAAATGTATGTGATTGGGATTTGTAAAAGGTCGCACTTTTTTTCTGATTTAAGAGACCTGTGAATGTGAATCATCCCATTCACGTGACAGAATTGTGTTCACCAGACCACTAAGGAAGCACTTGCCTCAGGTAATTGTATGAACAAGAACACATTCAATATTCTGAAAATATCCCAAATAGTGTTTTAGAGATGATTCAACATATCTTAGAATTGGTATTTTCAAAAAAACCTTGAATATTTCTTTGCCACTATGGCAACTCATTGTAGCGCTTCTAATGACAGTGTTCTGTAGAACAGGATTAATGAATTTTATGTTTGTCCTTTGTCTAGAAGGAATATAGCCCAAAGTTTTTAAGTGGAATTTTCATATGAACATATAGAGTGATTATATTATTATTGCTGTTCAGTTTTGAAATGATACTGGAAAGGAAAAAACTAAAATAATTCAGTAATTTTGGAATCAAATTTGAACATTTGATTCTATCCCTATGAAGTCAATGCCATAGGAGGGGCACTCATTCTAAAAGACTAAATACAAATGTACCAATTATATCTTCATCATAATTTTTGAAAAGCGAGGGAAAAAAGAATTTTAGGCACCTGATGTACTCTTTTGAGAGAGATTTTTGTAGAAACCTAAAACAATACAAGTGCAGGAAAAATAATTTGAGATTGATGTGTAGAGGGTGTGATGTCCACTTGGCTGGAGCTCATTAGGTTAAGATGGTCTGAGGAGTAAGCCCTCCCTTGATTGTACACACTTACACCCTATTCTGGATCTTTTCCCACTGGTGTATAATGTTCCAGACACATATTATGCTATTAACAAATATTTCTGAAAATAAAAGAAGGAAGGGATATAAAATTAGGGTTGGGATTATTGTTATATAGATCACTCTTAGCTTTATTTTTCAATGAATTGTTCATAAATTGAATTAAGTGAAGGTTGAGAATGAACATGTTTAGTTTGTCTCAAAGTAATTAAATCACTAAAATTATATAATTTAGGACTGATCATTTGTTTCTGATTTCTAACTCTCTATATGCAAGAGAAAAGTAATATTAGAGGCTAGAAGAAGGACAAATGTGAAAATAAATTTAGCATGACTTTATTTTTTATTCTTAAATAATATTAAGGGATTTTCTTTTAACAAAATAGTCTATCAGAATTGATGAATATAAATAAAATATATATTCTTGTCATCCTGGTATTGGGTACACAAGTGTTTGTATAGTTCAAATTTATAGCAGGTGTGACAGTAATGCTACAGACACCAAGGTTTTTTGGGGTTACTCAGATGATTGCCAGGGGGCACTGGTTCCTAAAATCCAAATGAAGTGTGGCTGAATGGGGCTGTTTACCTTTTTTCCTAGACATCTTGGGCTGCATGTTCTTTATTGGCAAATTGGTCTCTTTCTGGGTCACTTTGAAATGTCACATATGCTTTCCTTTTTCTGTTTCATGACATGCCTAGACAGATCTCCATCCCTTAAATCACACACACATACTCACTCACTCACACATTCTCAGTAGACCAAGTTTTCAGGTGTAAAGAGTGAACCTTGATGTTTTGAACCAATGAGAATGTTTTTAAACCACAGGGCAAGAGACTTGTAACTGAATATAAGACATTTCTCTTCCTAAAAGGAGTGTTTTAGTCATTGTTGCTAACTTTGTCTCTAGCTTTATTAATTGTCATCAGAGTAACTCAGAGTCCTCTAGCCCAGTCCAAGATCAGTTTTGGACTTCTATTTTATATCCAAAAATTTAGTGAAATGCTTTATTAAGCAATTTCCCTTTAACCTTGAGTCTTAACTTTTGTCTCTCTCACTCATCGCTACAAAGAGAAGGAGCATATAGAGGTTTTCCCATTGATATGAATTATGTTTTCCCCCAAAGAGAAAATTACTACAGGTAGTTGATGGATTCAAATAACACTTGTATCTATATTAAATAGTATTAATTGAAGTTACAGTACTGTCAATGTTAGATTATGATCGGTAAAGATAAGAGAAAAAGCCTTCAATCAAAATCAATCAATGGAATTTAATCAAATGGTTTAGAGTTTGTGACACATGAAAGCTCTTTCTATGTTCCTTAAATAAAGATTAATGAAAATGGTTTTGTTTAGAACCCTTGAAAAATTGAATAATAAAACATACATACAAGATTAATAGAGGTTCAAGTTAGGTCTGTTTGGCTAAGAACTTGTATAAAAATGGGTTGCTCATGTCTCTCCAACCATATGTACAGGAAGGATGTTTGTTAAAGAGAGCTTATCTCTTGCCTGGCTAGTCAGGGGATAGACACCACAGAGACTCAGCTTCCTGTTTATGAATACTTTGCTCTGGAGTCCATGGTTACCAAAGCAGCAATGAGCTGGGATATTTCTTTGGGTACATGAAAAAATCTGCTATCAAAGTGGATAGTCCTAGAGAATTTCACAGGTCTTTTTTTTTTTTTTTTCCAGAAAGAGGTTAATATGGTATAGATACCCAAAAAATTGTTAGATTCTCTATTCAAATACTCCTAAGGAGAAAGGCAAGATAAATTACTTCTCCAATATATTACCATATTAAAAAAAATTTATGTTTATGTATTTCTGACAGAGAGAGAGACAGAGCATGAGCAGGGGAGGGGCAGAGAGAGAGAGGGAGACACAGAATCTTAAACAGGCTCCAGGCTCTGAGCTGTCAGCACAGAGCCTGATGCGGGGCTCGAAGTCACAGACCGCGAGATCATGACCTGAGCCAAAGTTGGACGCTCAACTGACTGAGCCACCCAGGCGCCCCCCAATACATTAACATATTAAGTGATAACTCTTAGATCTTGAAGGAGTTAATGCAACCTTCATAGGAATATGAATTCAAATCCCAATAGTTGCTTACTGAAATGAGAAGCTAACCTTTAGTGATTGTCTATTTGTGCCTAGCAAAGGGCTTGTCTACACAATTTCAGAATATGCAATAATTTCACTCAATTCAAATAGTCTGTTTCAAATTATATACACAAGATTGTTTAGTTATTGAATACATGTTTTTCAGTGAATTGTTTTTGGTGTTATTTGCGATTAATCCAAGCCAGGTATTTAATCCATAGTCAAAACCAGTGAAGACAGAATAGCACAGCATCCACAGTGCCACACTTGGTAGCCACACAGTCTGGGTTTGAATCCTTACTCTGTCATCCAGTAGTTGTATGACTTTGGGAAAATTACTTAACCTCTTTTCTCACTTTTTCATCTGTAAAATAAAGATAGCAGGTTCTCCCTCAGATGGTTGTCATGAGGAATAAATGAGTTAATCAGCAAAATGCCCAGTAGTAAGTAGGTACTTTAAAAATGCTTTCTAGGGGCGCCTGGGTGGCGCAGTCGGTTAAGCGTCCGACTTCAGCCAGGTCACGATCTCGCGGTCCGGGAGTTCGAGCCCCGCGTCGGGCTCTGGGCTGATGGCTCGGAGCCTGGAGCCTGTTTCCGATTCTGTGTCTCCCTCTCTCTCTGCCCCTCCCCCGTTCATGCTCTGTCTCTCTCTGTCCCAAAAATAAATAAACATTGGAAAAAAAAATTAAAAAAAAAATGCTTTCTATAATCTATTTACATAGTATTTTGTCTATGAAACAAACATGTACAAAAACATGTATGGAAAAAACATGATAGTCTTAATCCATTTAGATTTCGGAATGCTCATTTTCCTTTAAAAATGATGCATGTTAATAAGGAATTTTAATTAGACTATAAATTGAATGAATTGTTACCTTTTGGTTATATTTCTAGATGGAATATTATATAAAATACTTATTCATTTTAGCAAGGATTATAGGATAATAAACACTGAATATAGAAAAACCATCTGTTAATTATCCAAAGCTGAATAAATTTACATAGCAGTGGGTAGAGTTCAGCCTTAGGTTGTTTTCTTAATATTTACACTCTGTAACAAAGTCTTGCTCATGGTCTGTATTTTTATTGGGAAAATATTAATTTAAGAAATAGAATGAAATTTTCTAATGGTCATAAGTAATGAGTAAATTGGTTTTGCAATTTTCATGGAAATTAAGCTATTTTTCCTCTATTTTTAAGGTCTTATTCTGTTAATAGGCAAAATAACGCCATATTTAAGAGATAGTTGGTAAAATCTTCTAAGAGCCTTGAACTATTGAGATAAAAATGACTACAAAGGTTCCAGGAAGATTATTTATCTTGGAAGATTAACCTTATGGCAGCCTTATAAAATTCCAAATCTATTAATACTTTTACTGTTTAAACTGAGTATGTCTTAAATAGAATTTAGTTAATAAAAGTATAAACGAAAGAGTTAAGTCAAGTAAACATTGTAGGTATTCTTTATTACTGGTGAATCATTTTAAAGAATGAGAGGTTGATCCTACAAACTTATTTACATTTTTATATCTTGTCTGAGGGTAGGAACTTCACCTATTTTTATTCTGTTTTGACTTCATCTCCTAGATTCTTGATACCAATCTCTATAATTCTCTGAAACTTTCTCATCATATTCTTGCACCTTAAATTTCCTTTTTAAAAATTTTCAGCTTTAAAAGCTGCTCAAGACTTTTTGGCAATCTTCAGAAATATGTTTCTAATTTTGTTATAACTCAAGCTACCAAGGCAACTCCTTCCTTTTCTTTCCTGCCAACCATCTTAATGGGGCTTATACACACTTTGCCTCTATTTTCTCACATCTCCTTTGCTCCATACCGTAGTGTGATTGATTGCCCCATCACTGTCCTGTCATTGCTCTCACAAGTCACCAGAGATCAGCCTATATCAAATTAGAAGGTGTCTTATGAGCTGAAATCTGCCAATTCTCTCTGCTGCATTGGACAGTTTTTTTAATTGAGATATAATTGACATATAACATTGTGTAGGTTTAAAGTTTATGACATGATGATTTGATACATTTATATATTGCAGTATTATTAGTTATCATCATAGCATTAGCTAATACTGAGATCTAGTCTCTTAATAACTTTGAAGTATACATATGGTATTATTGACTATAATCACTATGCTTTGCCTTAGATCTCCAGAACTTAGTCACCTAGTTTCAAGTTTGTACTCTTTAACCACATCTCCCTAATTTGCCTACCTCCAGACCCTGATAACTACCACTCTACTCTCTGAGTTCAGATTTTTTAGATTCTGCATATTAGTGACAAACTTTTTACGTGGTTTCTCTGCTGAAATTTAAAAGCATGCCTATCTTAACCTCTGTCAGCACTTGCAGTTTCTATTATTCCTCCTACCATCCCTGAAATATTACTGTTCCCTAGGGATTTACCTGCATGTCTTAGAGGATATATATACTAAATGTACTTCTTACCCTCCCCATTTGTTTACCTTTCATTTTTCCCTATCCCTCTGTGATTTCATAACCCATGCTTTTGTTTAAGTCAACACCCTCAGTGTTATCATTGTACATTCACTTCTAGACAGTCAGGAACTTTCAGCATCAACTCTTCTCTTTATTCTCTGCACATTTCACTTTTAAGAGTGACAGCCTTCCACAGTCTGCTCTGTGTCTGTGTTGCCATAGGTAAAATTTAGAAGTTTTTCTTCCAACATTTTGGCTGGTTCTCTGATTCATTTACCTTTCTCTGATTGCTGACTTTGCCCTCTAAAGGACCTTCAGAGTCAGTATTCATACTCTCTCTTTCTTCTCTAGCCATCAACTCCAGAGGAAGTTAAACACCTGCATCCCTTTGCTAGGGACCTCAAGGACTACTGTCTGCCAACATGAGACTTACAAGTTCTGCCTGCAGAGCCAGTGAGAGGGGTAATGGCTATGATTTACACCCATGTAGGTCTGACTCCCCCGAAGATACTGCTTCTCTGAAAGCAAAATTTATTTATTTTTATTGAACCAAAGCTAGGACTAGTGGAAGATTCTCTCCATCTTTCAAAGATTACATATATTTAAGTCTGTGGAGTTTTTAAAGGCATGTTGTTTTGACTTCTCAAGTTTCTTGTTTAGATACAGGACCTCTATGCTGAAGAATAGTCAGTGTGTTCTTAGTTTTGCATAGCAATGGTAGGGTGAGTTATTCTGTTTTCTTGAGAATGAGAAAATAACATTTTCTGTTTGAAAATGATATTTTCCTTAAGTGTTCACTTTTTTTAAATGTTTATGTTTTTGTTTTGATAAAGAAGGAACAAATGAGGGGCAGAGAGAGAGAGAGGGAGAAAGAGAGAATCCTAAGCAGACTCTGCACTGACACAGGACTCAAACCTACATACTATGAGATCATGACTTGAGCCAATACCAATACCAAGAGTTGGATGCTCAACCGACGGAACCACCCAGGTACCCCAGGTGTCCACTCTTTTTGATCCTTGCAAGCAAATTGTTAACTTGTGTTATCTTCTGAACATATTAACATAAGTAAATAATTTTTCAACATAGTATTATATAGAAGAAAAATTGCAGGAGTACTTTTAAAATCATGTCCTGTCAATTAGAGTAATTGCTGCTAAACATGCATAAAACCTGTTCTTTTAGATTATTTTAGAGCCTGGCCTTCCTGTTCCCTCTGGTCTGATTTTCACTTACCTAATTGTTTTCTTTTTGAAAATATCTGATTTCTTAATATAAGTATTAGGAAGAAATAGAACTATTTTGATTATCACAAGGGGACAAAGGCTACTCCAACTTTTATCCCCACCTGGCAAAAAATTTTTAAAGATTTTATTCTCTTGGGGTGTCTGGGTGGCTCAGTTGGTTAAGCGTCCGACTTCTGCTCAGGTCATGAGCTCGTGGTTCATGAGTTCAAGTCCCAAGTCAGGCTCTCTGCTGACAGCTCAGAGCCTGGAGCCTGCTTCGGATTCTGTGTCTCTCTCTGCCCCTCCCCCTCTTGTGCTCTGTCTTTGTCACTCTCAAAAATAAATAAACATATAAAAAAAGATTTTATTCTCTTACTTTAGAACTTCTTAGAGCTCAGACAACTTCATTTATAATTGTCCATGTTTCTAGGGACCAGTTTTAAGATGTAGTAAACATTTTCTGCATTAATAAGCCTACTGTACTTAAAATTTTGACAACTACACAGGGCCAGCTGAAGATTTTCTGTTACCGTCTGGCTATTTACAATTATATAAATAAATATAATTGATAATTGGAGACAGACTGTAAAATTTTAAAATGTATTCGTCCATCTAGCGAACATTTCATTTTATAAGACGCATAATACAGAGAAATACATTTTTAACTAGGAAAAGTCAATTCATAATAGAGAAAGATCTTTCTGTACTCTCGGTACCTTTAGGTAATATGTAATATCATCAGGTATGCAGCAACAGTTATAATGTTGAACTCATTACATCCTGTTGATTAATTAATTAATTAATTAATTTTATTTGTTCCTGTGAACTTTGGACAACTCAATTGTCCGAGAAAATCTACTTCTCTTAACAAAGTTAGTGAATTTGTCATAATATAAACTTATAAATTTTTGGTTTTATCTTTTGAGTTCATATTTATGAATTTATTTATTTTATATATATTATACACATATTAAATTTCCAGGAGCTATACTAAGCACCAGAGACACAGTATTGCACAGGACAAACATGTTTTCTGCCCTGCGTTGGAGAAAAGCAATGTAGGGGCAATCACAGGTAATGTCTTTCAAACTCTTTGAAGGAAGGCAGTAATATCTAAGCAAAGAAAAGAGAAAGTTTTGCAGACAGAGGTAATGGAATATGCAAGGGTCCAGAGAAAAGAAAGTATGGTCTACTGATAATAGAGGGAAGAGTATGGGTCTTCATTAGAGTATTCTCACACTTAGTGCTGTCCAGGCTCATAGTAAGCACTTAAGAAGTCTTATATTAAATCATTTTAAACTTGTTTCCATCCTTCCCTGCTTTCTAGACCCATCAAGTACTTTTTTACTTGATTTAATAATCCAAATTCCTCCAACTGCTCCACATACGATTTTGTTCCAAATCTTTCATGTTCCTGTTAATACTCTGCTGCATAAGCTTGATTGTATTTATATCTTTAGTATGTAGTGTTCACAAATAAATGTAACAATTCAGCTGTAGTTGAGAAGAAAGAGTCTAACATCAAAGTTATAGACTTGATAGGTGCCTGGGTGGCTCAGTTGGTTGAGTGTCTGACTCTTGATACCTCCTTAGGTGGTGAGCTCATGGTCATGAGATCCAGCCCCGAGTGGGGCTCTGCCCTGAGCGTGGAGCTTGTTTGGGATTCTGTCTCTCCCCTCTGTCAACCCCTTTCCCTGAATGCATGTGGGTTCTCTCAAACTAAATAAATAAACATTAAAAAAAGTTATAGATTTGACAATCCCTTTTGTAAATTAAGAGAAAAATAGCAGAGTAATGATTATAGTTTGAAGGTAATGATTATAGTTCAAGTATGCTACTTACTCTCAGGCACAAGGATTTTTTTTTTTAAATCAATTTCTTCTACTGAAATGGTATGGTCGTTAGCCTATACATTTGAAAGAATTAACCCAAGTATCCTAGTAAATGTTTAGCCCAAGTGTGGCTCCCTCTAAAGTTCAGCAAACAGCTCTATCCTGTTAGCTGATATTTGTTTATAGAAAGCGAACAATTCCAAAATTCCACGTTCTACGTGCAGTGAGTGGGTAACAAAACAGCTTCTTCAACTTCAACCTGCATAGACCTACTTTTCCCTGACTGAATTATTGACTTGACCTTACTGTCTATAGCAAATTATCAGCATAGATTATCAGCCCACAAATTATCAGTAGATCTGTGTACCCCTAAGAAAACACAAGCTCAGGAAAAATGGCAGCTCACCTTATAAAACTTAGGTTACTGGTCATAACACAGCAGTACAGTTACATTTAGCTATTCTCCAAAACATAGTAGCTTATGTGCCAATTTGCTAAGGTTGTTTTCTTCACTGACGACATGATGATATTTATCATTTATTTAGCATTTATACTGTGCCACACACTACAGTAAGAATTTTACATGTAGTATATAATTTTATCCCACAATATCAGTGTATAAAAGATTTTATCTCCATTTTACAGATGAAATTTAAGCAAACTGGTCCCTGTCACAGTGGTTGCAGGAATATCTGACCCTAAGTTCCATGTTCTTCCTTTGTGAAAGTTCTAGGAAGTTAGATTAGTAGCATCAGGCCTCTTCTCTTAATATTTAAAATAATTGGGTCAACTACAGTACTGGTTTTGTGTATTTGTGCTTCTGCACAGAAATCACTCACCCTTGAGTTTTGCTTTGCTTTGCTTTGCAGAACATAACCTATTCTAGGAACAAGTGTCCTTTTTGAAGTTTATGCTGTGGACATTTAATTAAAAGGGAAGATGTAGAACAAAATGTTACTCTGTGACCTAGAGTCTATCAAAGGAGGGTACATTGAAGAGTTTAAAATTTGGCAGTGTATTTTTGCTTTAGGCTTTACCATGGCATGTGAGAATTTATCTATAAGGCAGATATTTAAAATTTAACTTCTAAAATAATTTTTGGCTTCTATTAAACTGAAATCAAAATGTAACTAAATTTTATACATCTGATATAGCAGGATAGATGTTAAACAATTGACAAACTATTTAATTTAATTTTTGACTGACCAATTTGAAGTTAGGTTAAAAGAATATGTTTCCTGTTGGGTCAGACTCTGCTGAATATTTTTGTTTTTACTAAAGATTTAAAGGTGATGGAGATTGAATGGATTAGAGAACTCAACTCAAATTGATTTGTCTTTGATGTTTCTTGAGAGTAAAGGGGATAAATCCATTTGACACAGTTAGAAACAGGAAACATGGATCGGACCTAACTGAAGTATTAAAATTAAATTGATTTCTTTTTTAAAATAAGAAAGTTGGCATTTGGGTATTTCCCCAATATTACTCTATACCTTTGTCAAAACTTGATACCTGAAACTCCTCTCTGAAAGTAGTGGGTAACACATCACTTATCCTCATTGATGATTTGCATTTCCCACAAGGAAGCTATTTGTTCCCTCTTATCTCTGGATATATCTTCTTTACTGTCTACCATAGCTGCTCTTCCCTATCTTATGCCAAGGTTAACGATTTCCTCCACGTTTGAAAATACTGGTAAGAATTTACGCAGTCCTTTTATCCAATTATATATATACATATATATATAAAATGTATACATATATATATAAAATGTATACATATACATATGTACATACATACATATGTATATGTATATATATTATGTATACATATACATATGTACATACATACATACATATGTGTATGTATATATACATATATATTATTAGCATCATGATCTAATCAACTGAGCTAACCAGCCAGCTTATGTCTGTTTATTAAACACATACTTAGTACAGATGACAGAAAGAGGAGTACACAGAGTCTGTCTTTCAGAAGGCCAGTTTGTTAGGAGGGAGAGACAAGAGTAAAGAAAATTATACCTTATTAAGTTTTATGGTACACAGAGAAAGAATGCTTTTCATGAAACTTTCCATAATTTACTCTAGGCAAATGATGATAATAATACTGGACATATATTATCATCTACTGTATGTAAAGGACCAAGTAAAGGTACACTACAAACTGCCATATGTGCATTATTTCATTTAAATCTTACATTAACTTGGGGGCTAGAACTATTTTTGATCTCATTTCTACAGATGATGAATCTAAGGGTCCAAGAAGTCAGAACTGTTTTGCCATTCACATAATTATTGAGTGAGATAAGTGTGAAATAAGCAGAAAAGGATGCAGGTCTGTCACCCCCAAAGGCTGTTTTCTTATTACAGGGTAAATCTACCTCAAGGCAGTGTTTTTTTTGTCCTGTAGCCCATGAAGAAATTGCTCTTGTCAGTGCATGACATTTGATAGTGGGATTTCTGTACATTTCTTTGTGTATCTTTCTCTCATGTTCTGCTTTTTCTATTCAATAGAGAACTTTTTGAGGACATCACACATTTATTTTGGTTGACAGTGTGTCTCCCCAAAGCTTATTTGTAATAGAAGTCTATCCATATGGATTTTGATCAGGTAAGTTTGATTACTAATTAAGCCTGGGGAAAGAAGGATAAAAAAATAGAAAAGAGATCAACTATTGGTGATATGATTAAGCAAATGAGAAAAATCTGAAGAATAGTTATTAAAGTTAGAAATTTTAGAACATGAAAATGATTGCCATTCTGGTTTAGACTTATGTTTTATCTAGCCACAATTCTATTTTTTTAAATTTTTTTTTATGTTTATTTTTGAGAGAGAGATAGAGCATGAGTGGGGGAGGGTCAGAGAGTAAGGGAGATGCAGAATCTGAAGCAGGCTTAAGGCTCTGAGCTATCAGCACAGAGCCAGACGTGGGGCTTGAACCCACAAGCTGTGAGATCATGACCTGAGCCGAAGTCAGAGGCCCAACTGACTGAGCCACCCAGGTGCCCCTAGCCACAATTATAATAATTCTTAAATGCTTATTTATTTATTTTAAGAGACAGAGAAAGTATGAGTGGGAGAGAGGGAGAGAGAGAATCCCAAGAAAGCTCCACACTGTCAGTACAGAGGCTGACATGAACTGTGAGATCATGACTGGAGCCCAAATCGAGAGTCAGATGCTTAACTGCCTGAACCACCCAGGTGCCCCAGCCCAAATTCTATTTTTAAAAGGGGCACAGGGGCACCTGGGTGGCGCAGTCGGTTAAGCGTCCGACTTCAGCCAGGTCACGATCTTGCGGTCTGTGAGTTCGAGCCCCGCGTCGGGCTCTGGGCTGATGGCTCAGAGCCTGGAGCCTGTTTCTGATACTGTGTCTCCCTCTCTCTCTGCCCCTCCCCTGTTCATGCTCTGTCTCTCTCTGTCCCAAAAATAAATACACGTTGAAAAAAAAAAAATTAAAAAAAAAAAAAAAAAAAAGAATAACCTTTATAAAAGGGGCACAAACAGCTATGTTCTGATGAGAAAGAATGTTCTTATTTTATATTAATCTCAAAGATTAGAAACATTTACATAATCCCAACTTTATGAGACTTGTGCATTAGGATTTGTGGTAGGCAGAATTCTAAGATGACCCCGAAGATTATCAGTACCCTGCTATATACACACTTCCTCCCAGTTATTCAATTAAACACTAATCTAAGTGCTGCTGGGAAGATATTTTTCAGAAGTAATTAAAGTCCCAAATCTTAAGATGTTCTTGTGATTGGGAGTTTATAAGTAGTGGGTATAATCACATGAGCCCTTAAAAAGAACTGGACTCTTCTTTCAAAGAAATTGGAAGTGTGAGAGGGATTTGAAGCAAAGGAGATTTTGTTCTTGTTATTGGCTTTGAGGATGGAGGGGACTATGGGGCAGGGAATGCTGGGGTGATATCTGAGATCTGAGAATGACTGCTAGACTGCAGCCAGCAAGAAAATAAGGACCTCAGACCTCCTTACAATTGTGTGGAATTATATTTTCCAAAAACTAGAATGATTGTGGAAGCAGATTATTCTCCAGAGTCTGATAAAATCACAGCCTGGCTAACACCATGAGCAGCAAGTGCAGCCAAGCTACTCCTAGACTTCTGACCCATAGAACTGGGAAAAATAAATGGGGGTTGTTTTAGGCTGCCAAGTTTGTGGTAGTTTGTTACACAGCAGTAAGAAACTAACACAGATTAAAAAACAAAAACAAAAACAAAAACAACAACAACCAGACAGAAAACTTTCAGTCTGTGTTGCTTATTGTGATGAATTTTAAAGTGTATGCCACACTATAGAAAATAATGTTGGCTGTTTTCTATTTAAAACTTACTATTATTTTCAATTTAAGTGATCACTACTGATGACTTAAGGATTTGGTAAATGAATTATTCATAGCACTAAAATATTTGTTAAACCTTTGTATTTCTAGGGCCAAGGATCCTAATCACTTTAGTCTCTTTGCATGCAGAAAAGCATCCACCTCCTTGATTATTTTAGCTGTTTTTTTATAAAGATTTATATTTTATTTATTTATTTATTTATTTATTTATTTATTTATTTATTTTAATATGAAATTTATTGTCAAATTGGTTTCCATACAACACCCATTGCTCATCCCAAAAGGTGCCCTCCTCAATACCCATCACCCTCCCCTCCCTCCCACCCCCCATCAACCCTCAGTTTGTTCTCAGTTTTTAAGAGTCTCTTATGCTTTGGCTCTCTTCCACTCTAACCTCTTTTTTTTTTCCTTCCCCTCCCCCATGGGTTTCTGTTAAGTTTCTCAGGATCCACATAAGAGTCAAACCATATGGTATGACTTATTTCACTTAGCATAACACTCTCCAGTTCCATCCACGTTGCTACAAAAGGCCATATTTCATTCTTTCTCATTGCCACATAGTACTCCATTGTGTATATAAACCACAATTTCTTTATTCATTCGTCAGTTGATGGACATTTAGGCTCTTGGGGTACAAGTGCCCCTACGCATCAGCACTGTTGTATCCCTTGGGTAAATTCCTAGCAGTACTATTGCTGGGTCATAGGGTAGATCTATTTTTAATTTTTTGAGGAACCTACACACTGTTTTCCAGAGCGGCCGCACCAGTCTGCATTCCCACCAACAGTGCAAGAGGGTTCCCGTTTCTCCACATCCTCTCCAGCATCTATAGTCTCCTGATTTGTTCATTTTAGCCACTCTGACTGGTGTGAGGTGATATCTGAGTGTGGTTTTGATTTGTATTTCCCTGATGAGGAGCGACGTTGAGCATCTTCTCATGTGCCTGTTGGCCATCCGGATGTCTTCTTTAGAGAAGTGTCTCTTCATGTTTTCTGCCCATTTCTTCACTGGATTATTTGTTTTTCGGGTGTGGAGTTTGGTGAGCTTTTTATAGATTTTGGATACTAGCCCTTTGTCCGATATGTCATTTGCAAATATCTTTTCCCATTCCATTGGTTGCCTTTTAGTTTTGATTGTTTCCTTTGCTGTGCAGAAGCTTTTTATCTTCATGAGGTCCCAATAGTCCATTTTTGCTTTTTATTCCCTTGCCTTTGGGGATGTGTCAAGTAAGAAATTGATGCAGCTGAGGTTAGAGAGGTTTTTTCCTGCTTTCTCCTTTAGGGTTTTGATGGTTTCCTACTCACATTGCAGGTCCTTTATCCATTTTGAGTTTGTTTTTGTGAATGGTGTAAGAAAGTGGTCTAGTTTCATCCTTCTGCATGTTGCTGTCCAGTTCTCCCAGCACCATTTGTTAAAGAGACTGTCTTCTTTCCATTGGATATTCTTTTCTGCTTTGTCAAAGATTAGTTGGCCATACTTTTGTGCGTCTAATTCTGGAGTCTCTATTCTATTCCATTGGTCTATGTGTCTGTTTTTGTGCCAATACCATGCTGTCTTGATGATTACAGCTTTGTAGTAGAGGCTAAAGTCTGGGATTGTGATGCCTCCTACTTTGGTCTTCTTCTTCAAAATTCCTTTGGCTATTCGGGGCCTTTTGTGGTTCCATATGAATTTTAGAATTGCTTGTTCTAGCTTCGAGAAGAATGCTGGTGCAATTTTGATTGGGATTGCATTGGATGTGTAGATAGCTTTGGGTAGTATTGACATTTTGACAATATTTATTCTTCCGATGCATGAGCATGGAATGTTTTTCCATTTCTTTGTATCTTCTTCAATTTCCTTCATAAGCTTTCTATAGTTTTCAGCATACAGATCTTTTACATCTTTGGTTAGGTTTATTCCTAGGTATTTTATGCTTCTTGGTGCAATTGTGAATGAGATCAGTTTCTTTATTTGTCTTTGTGTTGTTTCATATTAGTGTATAAGAATGCAACTGATTTCTGTACATTGATTTGTATCCTGCAACTTTGCTGAATTCATGTATCAGTTCTAGCAGACTTTTGGTGGAGTCCATCGGATTTTCCATGTATAATATCATGTCATCTGCAAAAAGCGAAAGCTTGACTTCATCTTTGCCAATTTTGATGCCTTTGATTTCCTTTTGTTGTCTGATTGCTGATGCTAGAACTTCCAACACTATGTTCAACAACAGCAGTGAGAGTGGACATCCCTGTCATGTTCCTGATCTCAGGGAGAAAGCTCTCAGTTTTTCCCCACTGAAGGTGATATTAGCTGTGGGCTTTTCATAAATGGCTTTTATGATGTTTAAGTATGTTCCTTCTATCCCGACTTTCTCGAGGGTTTTTATTAAGAAAGGTTGCTAAATTTTGTCAAATGCCTTTTCTGCATCGATTGTCAGGATCATATGGTTCTTATCTTTTCTTTTATTAATGTGATGTATCACATTGATTGATTTGCAAATGTTGAACCAGCCCTGCAGCCCAGGAATGAATCCTTCTTGATCATGGTGAATAATTCTTTTTATATGCTGTTGAATTCAATTTGCTAGTATCTTATTGAGAATTTTTGCATCCATATTCATCAGGGATATTGGCCTGTAATTCTCTTTTTTTACTGGGTCTCTGTCTGGTTTAGGAATCAAAGTAATACTGGCTTCATAGAATGAGTCTGAAGTTTTCCTTCCCTTTCTATTTCTTGGAATAGCTGGAGGAGGAGAGGTATTATTTCTGCTTTAAATGTCTGCTAGAATTCCCCTGGGAAGCGATCTGGTCCTGGACTCTTACTTGTTGGTAGGTTTTTGATAACTGATTCAATTTCTTCACTGGTTATGGTCTGTTCAAGCTTTCTATTTCTTCCTGTTTGAGTTTGGAAGTGTGTGGGTACTTAGGAATTTGTCCATTTCTTCTAGGTTGTCCAGTTTGTTGGCATATAATTTTTCATAGTATTCCCTGATAATTGCTTGTATTTCTGAGGGATTGGTTGTAATAATTCCATTTTCATTCATGATTTTATCTATTTGGGTCATCTCCCTTTTCTTTTTGAGAAGCCTGGCTAGAGGTTTATCAATTTTGTTTATTTTTTCAAAAAACCATCTCTTGGTTTCATTGATCTGCTTTACAGTTTTTTTAGATTCTATATTGTTTATTTCTGCTCTGATCTTTATTATTTCTCTTATTCTGCTGGGTTTGGGGTGTCTTTGCTGTTCTGCTTCTATTTCCTTTAGGTATGCTGTTAGATTTTGTATTTGGGATTTTTCTTGTTTCTTGAGATAGGCCTGGATTGCAATGTATTTTCCTCTCAGGACTGCCTTCACTGCATCCAAAGCGTTTGGATTGTTGTATTTTCATTTTCATTTGTTTCCCTATATTTCTTAATTTCTTCTCTAATTGCCTGGTTGACCCATTCATTCTTTAGTAGGGTGTCCCTTAACCTCCATGCTTTTGGAGGTTTTCCAGACTTTTTCCTGTGGTTGATTCCAAGTTTCATAGCATTGTGATCTGAAAGTGTGCATGGTATGATCTCAATTCTTGTATACTTATGAAGTGCTGTTTTGGGACCCAGTATATGATCTGTCTTGGAGAATGTTCCATGTGCACCCAAGAAGAAAGTATATTCTGTTGCTTTGGGATGCAGAGTTCTACATATATGTGTCAAGTCCATCTGATCCAATGTATCATTCAGGGCCCTTGTTTCTTTATTGATCCTGTGTCTAGATCATCTATCCATTGTTGTAAGTGGAGTATTAAACCCCTGAAATTACCACATTCGTATCAATAAGGTGGCTTATGTTTGTGATTGTTTTATATATTTGGGGGCTCCCATATTCGGTGCATAGACATTTATAATTGTTAGCTCTTCCTGATGGATAGACCCTGTAATTATTATATAATGCCCTTCTTCATCTCTTGTTACAGCCTTTAATTTAAAGTCTAGTTTGTCTGATATAAGTATGGCTACTCCAGCTTTCTTTTGAGTTCCAGTAGCATGATAGATAGTTCTCCATCCCCTCACTTTCAATCTGAAGGTGTCCTCAGGTCTAAAATGAGTCTCTTGTAGACAGCAAATAGATGGGTCTTGTTTTTTTTTTTTTTTTATCCATTCTGATACCCTCTGTCTTTTGGTTGGAACATTTAGTCCATTTGCATTCAGTGTTATTATAGAAAGATATGGGTTTAGAGTCACTGTGATGTCTGTAGGCTTCATGCTTGTAGTGATGTCTCTGGTACTTTGTCTCACAGGATCCTCCTTAGGATCTCTTGTAGGGCTGGTTTAGTGGTGATGAATTCCTTCAGTTTTTGTTTGTTTGGGAAGACCTTTATCTCTCCTTCTATTCTAAATGACAGACTTGCTGGATAAAGGATTCACGGCTGCATATTTTTTTCTGTTTATCACATTGAAGATTTCCTGCCATTCCTTTCTGTGGTGCCAAGTTTCAGTGGATAGATCTGTCACTAGTCTTATTGTTCTCCCTTTATATGTTAGAGCATGTTTATCCCTAGCTGCTTTCAGAATTTTCTCTTTATCCTTGTATTTTGCCAGTTTCACTATGAAATGTCATGCAGAAGATTGATTCAAGTTACGTCTGAAGGGAGTTCTCTGTGCCTCTTGGATTTCAGTGCCTTTTTCCTTCCCCACATCAGGGAAGTTCTCAGCGATGATTTCTTCAAGTACACCTTCAGCATCTTTACATCTCTCTTTCTCCTCTGGGATCTCAATCTGCGTATATTATTACGTTTAATTGTGTCACTTAGTTCTCCAATTCTCTCCTCATACTCCTGGATTTTTTTTTATCTCTCTTTTTCTCAGCTTCCTCTTTTCCATAATTTTATCTTCTAATTCACCTATTCTTTCCTTTGCCTCTTCAATCCAAGCTCTGGTCGCCTCCATTTTATTTTGCACCTCATTTATAGCATTTTTTCGCTCCTCCTGACTGTTTCTTAGTCCCTTGATCTCTCTAGTAATAGATTCTCTGCTATCCTCTATACTTTTTTCAAGCCCAGCAATTATTTTTGTGACTATTATTTTTTTTTTTTGTGACTATTATTTTAAATTCATTTTCTGTTACATTGCTTAAATCGTTTTTGATCAGTTCGTTAGCGGTCGCTACTTCCTGGAGTCTATTTTGAGGAGAATTCTTCTGTTTTGTCATTTTGCATATTCCCTGGAGTGGTGCGGAACTGCAGGGGTCTTCCCCTGTGCTGTCCAGAGTAACTTGTGTTGGTGGGTGGGCCACAGTCAAGCCCGATATCTGCCCCCAGCCCACCGCTGGGGCCACAGTCAGACTGGTGTGTACCTTCTCTTCCCCTCTCCCGGGACAGGACTCACTGTGGAGTGTTGTGGCCCCTGTCTGGTCTACTTGCACACTGCCAGGCTTGTGCTGTTTCGATGGGATCTGGCCTATTAGCTGGGGTGGATCTGCAAGGTGCACGGGAGCGGGAGAGGCAAACTCAGCTCGCTTTTCCTTCGGTGGTTCACTTCGGGAGGGCCCTGTGGCACCGGGATGGAGGCAGACTCATTGGAGGGATGGATCCACAGAAGCACAGCATTGGGTGTTTGCGTGGTGCAAGCAAGTTCCCTGACAGGAACCGGTTCCCTTTGGGATTTTGGCTCAGGGATGGGCAAGGGAAATGGCGCTGGTGAGCGCCTTTGTTCCCTGTCAACCCGAGCTCTGTCCTCTGGGGCTCAACAACTCTCCCTCCCATTGTCCTCTAGCCCGCCGGCTCTTGGAGCAGAGCTGGTGACTTATGACATTCCAGATGTTAAGTTCCGCTGGCTGTCAGAACACACTCCGTCTGGCCCCTCCGATTTTGCAAGCCAGACTTGGGGGTCTGCCTTGCCAGGTGGGCTGGCTGCCCCTCCACCTCCCTGGCTCCCTCCTGCCAGTCCAGTCCGTGTGGCGTACACTGCCTCTCGGCCCTTTCTACCCTCTTCTGTGGGCCTCTCGTCTGTGCTTGGCTCCGGAGACTCCATTCTCCTAGTCTTCTGGCGGTTTTCTGGGTTGTTTAGGCAGATGTGGGTGGAATCTAAGTGGTCAGCAGGACGTGGTGAGCCCTGCGTCCTCCTATGCCGCCATCTTCCTTCGACTAGGTGGTCTTTTAAAAATATTTTTCTTGAAGAGCAATGATTAGACTTGAACAAGAATGCATGTGATACACAAGTCAGGATTTTGTAGAAAAGAAAAATAGTCTTTCTCAAGTAAAGAAAGAAATGAGATTTTAGGAGGTTATGTCTAGTATAAGTGGCAGACTTCTTCCTACCAAAAGCACATCTACTATTATATTTAGTATAAAAGATAATATTTTTACATTTACTATTGTGTTTTTCGTAGGAAATGTTCCATATAAATAAGCTTTCTTCATGAGACTGTATAGTTGAGTGTTTCAAGTTCAAATACTAGATTTAATGGCAGATTCTAAAAATCAGCTTTGAAGCTTTGATAAGATACCGCCTTACTCCATGTCTTAAAAAAAAAAGCCCTGTGATCCCAAACTGGAAAGAGTTAGTAGGGTTTCCTTTAGCTTTCCAGGAGTACAGCTTATACAGGGCACACTTTAGTCTGTGTCAGGGCCTCTCATTTGTTCATTTTGGAAAACTGTAATGAAATTATTGGAGCTGGCACTGGAACCCAGTTGCTATTGTGGATCTTTCTTTTCCACAGGGTTTCTTTCTTCACTATTTCTGTCATGTGTCTGTGCCTGGAAATGCTTCTTGATAAAGGGATGCCTCTGGAGAAGGAATCCTAGAGCAGGATATAGGCTGTTTCAGTAAAAAAACAAAAAAACAAAAAAACATGTTTTTAGAGCAAAACAATAAATAAATAAAGCCCACAAGCTCATTTATGCTCTATCTCAGGTCACTAGGGTTGAAGCACAATGTTCAGCATATATAAGGCATTCAGTAAGAGTTCTATGAGTGCCCAGATTGGAGGCTCCGAAGACACCCTCCCCCAAGGTTTGATGATTTGCTCAGAGGGGTCACAGGACTCAGTATACAGTTTTACTCACTGCTATTATTGTTTACAGTAAAATAATATAATGCCAAATTAGCAAAGGGAAAAGGTGCATGGGGGAAAATGTGGAGAAAACCAGGTACAAGATTCCAGAGTCCTCCTTAATGGAGTCACACAGTATGTGCTTAATTGTCCCAGGAATGAGTTGTGACAACATATGTGAAATGGGAAGTTCATTAAACTCAGTTTCCAGAGTTTTTTTTTTTTTTTTTTATTGAGGATTGGTCACTTAGCCCTTGCCTGGCATTTCAGACTGCTAGAAGGAAGGCAGGTGTTTAGCATAAAGCATATTATTGTCACAATCAGTTAGGCACAGTGAGTCACTCTTATCAGTGTGGTGAAATATCAATATCTAAGTTCTCAGATGCTAGTTGAGTATCAACTTTGCAAGCGGTCCCCTAGAAAGATCACAGTCTCAGGCCCATGTTAGCTCTTTTCTGCACAGTGTCAAAGTAGAGATTTGGAGTCAAGAATTGTCCACTGTATACTTGGCAATACCTTTAGGAATAGAACAAATGGATTGGTAACCAGAAAAGCATTTGAATATTTTTATGTTTTAGCCACTGTATGTGGTCTAAGGACCAATAATCTATCTAAAAGGAAAATACGGACTATGGGAAATTAAAATAAGTTGTATGTATGGTATAGAGTGTCCCTCAGAGCTTGGAATAGGCCCATTAAGCTTATAGAATTCCTACTATGTGTTAAGCATGTTCTTTGTACAGAATTACATGAGCAAGAGGAAAAATAATCCCTGCCCTTTGGACCTGATACTATAGGGAGAGGAGAAAGATAAATAAAAATAAATAAGTGATAAGTACTAAATAAATTAAAATTGAGAAGAAAGATGGGGATCCGTAAGATGATGGGTAAATTTTTAAACAGTTTATTTTGGTGAGTCCTCACTAATAATGTAACCTGAAGCAAAGACTTGAAGAAGGCGAGAGAGCCAGCCATGTAGATATACAGGGGCAAGTATTTCATATACAGGGAAAATCAAATGCAAATGCAAAGATTTTGAGACATGAGTGTAAATAGTGTATTCAAGGAAGACCAAAGAGGCAATGTGGTTGAAATAGAGTGAGTCAGGGAGATAAATGATGGAAGGACCAGAGGGTACAGAGCCTTTGGCATAATTATAAGGACTTTGGCTTTTACTCTGAATAAGATAGGAGAACATTAGAGGGTTTAGAGTAGAGAAATGATACGACCAAACTTTGTTTAAAAGAATACTCTGGCTGCTTGTGTTGAGGATATAATGTTGTGGGCAATGGCAGAAACACAGAGACCGGTTCAGAAACTGGTGCACTGAGACACTGATCCCTTGGATCAAAGTGATCGTTTGAATGTAGTGAAATGTGATCAGGTTTTGGTTATGTATTTGGAGATTAAGTCACAATTCTATGATGGACTGAAGATGTGGAGTCAAGAATGATGCCATAGTTTTTATGGGGCACCTGGGTGGTTCAGTTGGTTGAGCATCCGACTTCAGCTCAGGTCATGATCTCGTGGTTCGTGAGTGTGAACCCCTCATCAGACTCTCTGCTGTCAGTGCAGAACCCACTTCAGATTCTCTGTCTCCCTCTCTCTCTGCCTCTCTCTCTCAAAAATAAATAAACATTAAAAAAAAAAAAAGAGAATGGTGCCATAGTTTTTGGTATGAACAACTGAAAGAAAGAAGTTTTCACTTACTGGAAGGGGAAGAATGCCACTGCAGCATGTTTCAGGTGGATACTTGAGAATTAATTTTGAATTGTATGATATGATTTTTAGATGTATATTTGTATAAATACCAAGTAGGCATTTGAAAATAAGGGTCTGGGATTCAAGGGAAATGGGAAGAAGGTATAATTTGGGGAGTTTTGAGCCAATAGATGCTACTTGAAGCCATGACACTAGGTGAGATCACCAAGTGAGTGGGTGTAGGATCCAACCTTGGGAATTTCTTGTTAAAAAGCCAGAGAGACTGGTAATGTAGACTGAGAAGAAACTTACTACAAGAAAGAAGGACAGCCAAAAAAATGTAGTGTCTTAGGAAGACAAGTGAAGGAAATTTTTGCAAGAGGAAGGAGTGATCAAACCTATTGATGGATTAAGCAAAATAAAGATAGAGCAATTATTGGATTTTTCAAACTAGAGATAATGGTGACCTTGAGTGGAACAGTTTTGGTGGGTGTCAGTTTTATATAATTGCTGGGAACAGACATTCTAGCTGTTTAAGTGAAATCATCAGAAGAGGAGCAACTCCAGGGACTAGTGTTCTACATGGACTTCAAAGAACTCTATCTTTCTTATGGCTCTGGATTGTCCTAGTTCATTCAGGGCAGAATCTACTGCATGGCATCATCTACTGCTATGCATTATCTATTGCATGGTATCACTGGATGCAATCTTTTGGCTTATGCCATTACTGCTAACTGCCTCAGTATCCCAATTTTTTGATTACTGAGAAAACTTGATTTTTTAGTCAGGTTTTTATACTAGGGTATACACTTTAAGATATAAGTCACCATCAACCCGTATAATAACTTCCTTTGGATTGGGTTTCAACCTCCCTGTGGTCATCTATGCTTAGTAGTAGTGATGAGAGTTGGAATAATATGATAGAGAATATGGAAACAGGCAGAAGATGTGCATAAGGTTGACACTATGACATCTACTGAGAGGCTGAGCAACAAGTCTCAGAACATTTTTGAACTTCATCATTTTATTAACATTTCATTTGCTTGAGAGCTGAGCTATTGAATGAAATAACTTCACTCTGAATTCTTGCCCTGCCAACATGACTCTGGAATTATAAACTTGGTATTCATTTGTTGAACCCCATTTGGCCCTGTCCATCTAATCTTAAATTGTCTCTGATCACCACATTTTTGTATCATAAACATTTCCCCAGATGTAGTTGTAGCAGGGCATTGAAGAAGATATTTTTGTATAGACTGATGGAGAATATAGCCAGTCTACCACCATCCAGCCTTCTTTAGTGTAGGAGGGAATGAATTCCTTTCCACAAATATGTGTGTCTATATATCTATCTCTATCTGCATCTGTATCTATCTCTATCTCTGTCTCTGTCTCTGTCTCCGTCTCTGTCTCTGTCTATATCTGTCTATATCTATATCATCATCTATGTCTATGTCTATCTATATCCATATCATCTATCTATATTTAGAGTGTTTCCTTAGTCTTGCTTATGTTGTACCAAATTGACCAAATTACTTTTTTGTCAAATTTCTATAGCACTTATTTTCTAAACTTAAGAACTGTGTTAAAAGAAGAAAAAATACATCTTTTACAGGGGAGTAAGATCAGATTCTTTAATTCTATATGAAACACAGAGATAAATATGGACAGTTGGCTAAAATCACTTTTAAGTAATTGTGTAATTCAGTTAGTAATTGGAGCAGACTTACAGGCTTCACATCTAATGTTAAATTATAATAAAATTTTTAACATTTTAAGAAGCTGTTTAGAAAGTTTTTTTATTAGTTACATTTATAAATGTTAGCTTTGATAATCTAGACCACTTCTTATGCCTTCGTTATTGGATTTCAACTTATTATATTGTGAGTCTTCCTTTAAATTGTAACCTTTAATTATCACTGGAGCATTGATTTCTTGAAGCCTTTGGGCTATCATTGATCTTAACATTTAAAAGAGAATTTTCTTTACCTTCTAAGAAGAATGTGGTAGAGAAATATATTAAACTATAAAAGAGAAACTTCAAGTTGAGGTTTCTATATTAAATATACATGCAGAAAATACAGTTTCTTGTAAAGCTGCATCGTATATCTTGTTCTTGTTTATACAATTGGCTGCTATTTATTTAGCTTACTAAAGTTCAAAGAAAGGAAGGACTTAAAAAATGCATATTGTCCAGTGCTAATTTTGTTTTTGTTTTCTCATGCTGAAAGACCCTTTAGTTTTTAGGAAAAGATCCAATTATTTTAACCATTAACATTGATGTTTTGGTTAGATTAGCTCTTTCTATGCTGTCTAAACAAAGGAGTAAGAAGAATCATCCAATATATTAGAAAAGATATGTGGTCTATGTGAATTACTTAAATTGTCAAATGAACATAATTCTTTCCATTTAAAGATTGAGGATACAGTTTGTCACTCTCCAATAGATGAAATCCTAGACTTGAGAGTGTCACCTATCTGAATATTTATAAATGGTATAGACAAAGTGCTCTTACAGAATTGTATAGCTCAAGAACTTTGGTGTGGAATGGGATTTTTGAGAGCATGCACTTATTCAACCTCTTCATTTCATGGGGTGAAGAAATGTGTCACAGAGAAGTTTTGGTGATATCCTAATCTCATATATTAAGTGGCAGTGAAAGACCCCAAACCTGATCTTTTAATTCTCAGTCAGCAGCCTGTTTACTACTGAGAAAGGCTGTTATTGAGGATGGAAAGATGAGCATTACATTGAATTTTAAAAAGCTCTATTTTCTACAACAGAAATAAATCATTTGCCTCTCTATAAATATCTGCAGATATAGAATAATTAAAAGAGATATATACACTAAATAAAATAGAAAAGTATAAGTTTAAAATACTTATGAGGCTGAAAATTAAACACCAGCTGGCTATTTATTGATATTATGGAATTAATTTATTTTAAACATAAGAGCACCGTGGTTATGTTTAAAAAGAGTCCTTATAGGGACACATACTGAAATATTCACAGTAAAATGAAAAATAAATATAAATAGATTCATAAAGTGTTTAAGAGAAAGTTTTACAGGAGAGAAACATAATGCTTGACTGAGAACTTGGCAGTTAAGAGCTATGTGCCTGCTGTGTAGGCAGGGCCTCAAGGGACACCACTACTTTGGTGGGCTCAGTAAGGGGCCAGGATCTAGTTCTCTGTATTCCATGTTCAAAAGTTATTTTTGTACCTTGGACTCTGGGGAATTGATTGAAACTAAGCTTACCAGTTTATGCATTTATAGGGAGGAACTTTATTTCTAATGGTAAAAATAATTATATCTGCTACTTAGAGCAGTACTTTTGTAAAGTACCTGGGAAACTGAATTGGAAATCAGAGTTTCTGATGAGCATGATGCCAGAGCCAAAGGAGTTGAACTGATGGTAGAATGGTTTCATTCACAAATGGAACTGCCTGAAGACTTAAGCTTTTCCTTCACTCTACATCATTCTTATATAAAAATGGATTTATTTTATAATGTTTTCCCCATAACAGGCCCTTAAATACACTGAAATGATTATTCTCCAACTTCTCCTTGTTAGTCATCAAGAATTTCATAACCTCATGAAAGACAAGAATGAACTTAATGCAAACATTTTGAGGTTATATCTGACTGGTCTACCTAAATGTAATCCTTACTCACTGGTTTTGGTGAGTACCTAGTCTCATCATGAACACCTTTACAAAGCTATCTTCCTCACCTTGGTCTCTCCCATGCCTGATAACGCAGGAGACTAGGGATCGGCAAACTATGGTCCACGCTAAATCTAGTCAGAAACCTGCTTTGTACAGCCTGCAAGCCAAAAATTGTTTTTATACTTTTAAATGGTTGAAAAAAAATCAAAAGAAGACATGACATATTTCACAGCATGTGAAAGTTATATGAAGTTTAGATTTCAGTGTCCATAAATAAAGTTTTATTGGGATATAGTCATTTATGGCAGTGTTGAGTAGTTGCAGCAGACACCATATGGTTGGCAAAGTTTAATATTTACTATCTGGCCCTTTGCAGAAAAAAATTGCTGAACCTGCAGTGGATAATTAATGTTTAATTAAAACATCTTTTGGGGTGGGCTACTTCTGCAAAACCTTGTTTAGATGTTGGTTCACAATTTCTAATTGTAGAGGATCTGGATGTTCTCACTCACAGTATCTGGAGGGTATTGTTTATTTTACTCATTCATTTAATCATTTGACATTATTATATACCTAGTATAAGCAATTATGGCTTTTTGTCCTAGCTAGAGACATTAGGATGGTCAAATTCAGGCTTAAATTTTAGAGTTGTTGTTATAGAGGAAAACTTGCCCTTTGCAAATTGTTTTGAGTGCGACTGTGAAAGGCAGTATGAGATAATGTGGACCATAGGTTTAACTCAGTTTAAGTGTTAGCTGGATGACTATCTACAGTTTTCAAATTCATGAATAAGTTATGTAGATCTATCCTGCTAACAACACCACCCCCTTCATTTTTTGTTAGCTGTAGGTTAGTGATAAAGTTAATGGGGGAATTGGAAACAAAACAGAGTGTCTGATTCTCATGCCAGGCACAATTTTGTGAGTCAGGTCCATAAATGCTCCAATAGAACCCCATCAATACTGAGAGTCATTTGAGTTAACTCCTGTTTAGTGCTCTAGATAATAACTGGAAAAGTTTATCATTGTATTTGGTTTAATACAGTCAGAGAAACTTTAATTTTAATTAAGTTCTCTGTAGTTTTATCTTAGAAGACCAAATGCAAAGTGAATTTTCTTCAGGGAGAAATTCAAATCTTACATTTATTCCCAATTCTCTAAACTCCCAGGAACCTAATCCAGACTCCTCAGATCTGGATTCTTTGAAAACACTTTTTCCAAAGTGAGATTGAAAGGCTGACTCCATAACTGTGGACCACTCTTAACCCTGTCCAGTTTATCTTCCTTAGAACTGGTGCACTTTTTTTTTAACCTAAAGCAGGTCATATTTTTCCTTTTTTTGAAAACTTTTCAATGGTTTCCCAGTACTCCTGCAATAAAATATAAACTCTCAACCTTGGCTTACAATGTGCAGCATGATGTGGTCTCTGTGTGCCCATCAGTCTCCCCCCACCGTCCCTTCATTCCCATGTCATTGTCACCCTGGTCTTCTGTGAACATGGCAAGCTCTTTCCAGCTTTAGAGTTTTGATGCCCCCTACTCCATCTACCTGAAGTGATCATCTCTGGTCTTACACAATGTGGCTACTTTTCATTACTTAGATTAGAACTTAAATGCCATCTCTTTTATGGGCACTTTTCCTTAACTCTACTTAAAGTAGATGATGGAGTTTCCCTTTATTGTCAGCGAAAAACTGCAATGACAAGTTAAACGGACAAGAAAGACTCACTCAAGTCTATTGCAGTAAAGGAGGGATATTTAACTCAACCCCACTAAAACAAAAAGTGGGAGAGTATTTAAGTGCTGATTCAGGTAGTAGAAAACTACTGGAGACATTAACAGTGAGATTGCCAGTTAGGCCAGCTGTGTTCAATAAGTGGTGAAGTTAGGCTCCTACCTTCCCAAAGAGACTGGAAGAAAGGGGTCCTATCTTCCTTTCTTGATGATTGTATTTCATAGGGATGGTCCAAGTCCTTGATAAAGACATTCCTGCATTGTAAAACTGGTCAGAAGCTAGGAGAAGATTTACATGTAAAGGAGTCAGGGAAATATTGGCAATTGCAAATTTTCTAAAGTAAATCCTCTAAGAAAAGCGAATTCAGGGGTCTGTAGTCTGGAAAAAAACCTGTCTAAAGTTTGGTTAAACTGAGGGGAGTGCTAAGGCAATATTGGTTGCCATTATGCTCGGTCACTGTATCACAGGATTCCAGTTATTTCAAATATTTATGAAAGTAATTATTAGCTAATTCATTGAATTTTTTTGGTCTACTCCACTAGAAGAGGCATGAGAGCAACTATTTTAGCTGCCTTATCTTTATTGTATCCTCAGTCCATAAGGCAGTGCCTAGAACATAGTCGCTACTCAAGAATGGAATGAATAAGTGAATGAGTGTAAGCACAGAGGCAGTTGGAGCTTGTGGAGATATTCTGAGCATATTGATGATTTTAGCAACTGTGTCAGTGACAGAACTTCTTACTTTGTATGTGCCTGTGTACATATCTGGTATAAAAACACTGAAATTGTGAATTGATAACTAATTTGAAGCTTTCTTAAAGTGAAAACCAGCGAATAAGTATTAAATCATGGTTGTACTTTTTTTTTATTCATGGTAAAAGTCCTTGTACTTTTTTTTTTTATTCATGGTAAATATGTGTCCATTCTAAGACTCAGAGACTATTAAGATAATCAAATACAATTAAGAGTTTTGCTCTACAGGATTTTTTTTTATATTGGAGGTAAGACCCCTAAAAAAAACTCAGGTTCATTCCAGATTCATGAAATCACCAAGGCATCAGTGTGACTGTCATAATTAACTAAATCACAACATCCAAGTTGTAATATATTCATTTTATGCAAATGCATCAGTAAAGAGCAAAATGCTACAGTACTGGAAAATCATGTTTTTCATGAAAAACAAGGATGACTCATTAGACATGCATCCCACAAAGTCTGTTTTGTATTCAGAAAGCCAAGAAAATACAGATCTGATCCCATTTCTGAAAAAAAAATCACATTTTATTAGAAACACAAGTTCTGGGTGACTGGCTCTTGAAAGCAGAGATAATCAATCAGAAAATGATGACATCCTTTTCTTAAGGTTAGCTGTACTCTCAAATGCCTTTAAAAGATCATGATTTTATGGTAATGAGGTAAAGCTAATGTTCAAAAATTCAGATCACTTACAATGAAGTTTTTAACAAGAACTATAATGCCAGTAAAGAATAATATGTTCTTTTATATTAAATAACTCATACATCATATTTTGTTGCTTTAAATACATAGTATGTTTGGGAAGTAGAGTCTAACCTTTAAGATCTGAAAATCTTTAATTAAAAAAAACACAGAGTCACATAATTGTTTAGGAAATATGCAATGTGACTTTTTCCTAATGGAATATGTACAGAAGTTTTTGAGGTATATTCAATCATGTTTTCTACCTATAAAGGTTTTTTTCCCCCAAATATCCAAACACATACTAATGCTCAGGCTATTCTAGACTCTGTTTTTCTTTATTATTATTATTTTTTCTTTCCTTATACATACTTGCTAATGGATCTCACCATCTCTCTTAGTGTTGGGAACCATCTGGACATATATTTTTTTGTTTATGTTCTTATCAGAGTAAAAAACCCACTATCAGCAAGACAGATCAAAATACGAAGGATAGGAATTCTGGCAGTAGGGAATAAAGCTGCGTGTTCTACAGGGTCTCCTTAGGATGTGGTATGAGAAATTTGAGCTGAATGGATAGAATATCTGGGCAGTTAGGCAGGAATAGCCAATTGGCATTGAAAAAGTAGGCATTGAAAAAGAAGGGTGGTGGAATTTGGTGCAGTAGGCAGGGTGTAGAGGCACTCTATACTCATGAGCACTGGAAATTAGGTCAGGATTCTTGTCCTTATTCAACAAATGTACAGGAAGTACACTGAAAGGTACTGAATTCTCTTCATATGCTCTATTTCTGAGTAATTCTCATAGATTTAATTATACCTTATGCTGGTTACCCCAAATGTTCCACTCCACTCAGATTTCCTCTCTGCTCCAGACTAGCCTATGTATTTCTTGGCATCTGCTCTTGTAGATCTTGTATATTGGTCAGGTCCTTATAATGGAAATCTTGACTTCTTCTTACTCCACCATTCTCAACCACCCATCTGTACCTTCCACCACGCCAACACATTGTCTCCATCTTCACAGTTTCTCAAGCCTGAGAGTCATCCTGTATTCCTTAATTTCTCTGTCAATGCTTACATTTAAGCTCTAAGTACATTCTGTGAAGTTAAGAGCTAAAATACATATTGGGTCTGCCACCTTCTCTCCATATCTTTTGCCTTCATCAGAGTCCAATTCTTGACATCTCTCATTGGGTTCATTTAAATAACCTAAGTTGTTCCCTCATACCGGTCCATTCCCTGCACAAAAGTGCTCTTCTCAAAATTCAGGTTAAGTAATGTCACTTTCTTGCTTACAGCACAAAAATGGTTTTCTCTTTTACTTAGAATAAAATCCAAGTTTCCAAGACTGTCTACCTCCCCAGCTTATGCCAGGCTATGCTTCCTTTACTCACTACATTCACACTCATTAGCCTATTATGTAAATACTCCAAGTCTTTTCTGATTCAGAGTGTATGTACATACTGTTTCTTCTGCTGAGATGCCCACCCATCTTTTTTGCATAGGTAGCTATTTCTTTTTTTTTTTTAAGTCTCATCTTTTAATTGTCCTCAGAGTAACTTTCCTTGATTGTTATACCTAAAGAAGGCCCTTCTCTGTCATTCCCTATTCCTGCCTCTTTTTTACCATAGAAATTATTATTACTTGAGATAATTCAATGTCTGCCTTCCTTCCTTCCACCCTCCCCTCCCCTCTTCACTTCCTCCCTCTCCCCCAATTCGCTTTATTTTCTCTCCTCTCCTCCCCTCTCCTCTTCTTCTTCTTCTTCTTCTTCTTCTTCTTCTTCTTCTTCTTCTCTTCTCTTCTCTTCTCTTCTCTTCTCTTCTCTTCTCTTCTCTTTTCTTTTCTTTTCTTTTTTCTTTTCTTTCTCTTATAGAATGTAATCTCCAGAAACCTTATTGGTCTTGTTCACCATTCTATCTTTAGTATCTAGCTTAGGGTCTTTGTCTTCAGTACCTATCATAGAGTCTGGCACAATATAAATTCTCCATAAATATTTGATGAATAAATGACTCTTGGGGATACAGGAATAATAAGACAAGGCCTCTGTCCTCAAGCTGCTGGGTGAGAGAGCACTCCTAGAGACAGTAGTACTGCTGGGTGAGAGAGCACTCCTAGAGAAACAGCCCACCCATAATTCATTAGTGCTGAATGGAGGCTTACACAAAGTTCTGTGGATGCCAAAAGAGCCCAAAGTGGACAGGGGGAGGGAACATATGGAGAAATTAGGAATGCTTCACTGATGAACTGATACTTTAACAGAGAAGTACGGTGTCTTTGACTAAGATTGAGAGAATTTAAGAGGAGTGTGAATGATTCCCTGCCCTTTTACATTGCACACCTCTCTCAGCCTTGGAAATATATGAGTGTAGGGAGCGAAATCTGTAGGGATGCACATATAGGCAAATCACTGTAGGTTTGATTTTTCTTCTGTAATTCTTCTCTATTATCTTTGTCTTTAGAAAATTTTCTAATGAGTAGGGAACCATTATTTCTAATGTAACTAATTTATTTTCTTTAAAAACTTCATGTTTGGTTATCTTTTCTGTCTCAGAAAGAACATTCTTTGTGAGTGTTTTTCGGGTCTGGTAATTTTCTTCTACTTAGAATATTAGGTATAAAAACCCAAACTCGGCTAAGAGAGCTAGTCTTTTATTTGTTGTATCTCCTTTACTCTGATGCCTTTGTAAGGCATAATTATTGATGATATTCTTTCTACCTCTCTATCTTCATGTGATAATGGACCAACTGTGTAATATAGGATAATGCTAGTTGCTGAACAACTAACCCCTAATTTAGTTTTGATGTGATGAAAATTTATTTCCCACAAACTTAGTAGTTCTATCAATGTTCGTGGTGAGGAGGAAGTTTCTTACATGTGGTAATTCTGGAACCAAGAGCCCCTCCGTCTTGTGATTTTGACATCCCTTGGGGCTCTTAGGTCAAAAACAAAGAGACAGTGGAAAATTAACATTTGCTTTTAAAAGATTCTAGCATGAATCTTCCCACATCTACTGGTGAGAACTAGGTACATGGTTGTTACATTAAAGGGGAATCAGGGAAATGTAGTTCCTGGGTGAGTCACTGGCTCATAATACTGAATCTTCCATATGGAAGGGGAGCATCATTTTGGTGAACACTAGCTATCTCTGTTGTATTAATCAATAATAAATAGTATAATAGAAATATTCATTTTCTTACTCCAATGTGAGCTTAAAACATTGTTGGACTCTAGCCATCTGTGTGCCACATGGACCAATAGTATAATAAAAGTATTCACTTTCATACTCTAATGTGATCTCTGCATCACAAAATTATCCATATTAAGCTTCTTTTATATAATGCTAATTCCCCAATTGCTTTACATTATGTCCTTAAAGAAATCTTTTATATGATTTCTTTATAGGACTGATGAGTACTTTGCTTCTGTTTCCTTCTAAAGGCATAGCAAAGAATGGCAGGCAGATTGGTTGGTTCTGCTTTTGGCATAGATGGAGAGGAAGTGCTCCCTGTTAATGAATAATGTATTGGGTACACCATTCCCATTTTAGCTCACTTCCTTTGGGTAAGATAGGCCAACTCAGTAAGAGCACACACTGCTGGGACATTCTCTTCCACAAGAACATCCCTGCTGTATTTCTTATTCTGCCTTCCAGTTACATGAGCGTTTACCCTAAGATTGAGAATCTTTGCCCATGGAAATACTTCTGTGTTCTCCCAGAAAGTTATTGAGTCATATATAAAGTATCATGTGTTCATTTTGATGAAATTTATGTTATCATTGGTTTATTGAATTATATTTTTATTACATCAACATAAAATGAGATTCTAAGTATAAAATCTCTTATATGAGAATTTAAGTATAAATGTGAGACAAAATACAAAACAAATGACATGTACAGCATGATTATTTTCAGATATGATGTAGACAAAGGGAAAGAATAATATTTTACAGATGACAACACTATATTTTTTCTGATCTCACACTTATTACTACATCTTGTTAAAGAAAAAATATGAATAAAGTGGAGTCTCCTTCCCTGTCTCAGAGAAGAAAGTGAGATTATTCCATATTTCTTCCTTTAAATATCATATTAGTACAACAGAGTATCTATACATCAATATGTTCTCTCAGAGCTGCTAGTCATTTGCTAAATTCTGAAAATATTTTATTCCCAAATTCTTTGTATGCCTATATACATATTACCAAATCATTTTGAAAGTTTCAAAGTGTAATGCAAAAAGTGAGCAGTCACTTCCATCCAAAAAGAGAGAGGGGTGCTCGTGCATGTGTGTGCGCGCGCGCGCGCGCGCACACACACACACACGCACAGACTCAACTTAACTTGATATTTATCAAGAGATTTGTATGTCTTCCTAAAAAACATTACAATTTCATAGTCCCAAAGCATAGGTAGGTGTATGACACTTATGGTCAAGATCACTTACTTAATGGCATTTTAAATTTCACTGAATAAATATCATAGAAGATCAAAAGATACCTCTACTTTTTTGAATTGGTCATCCAGTCCTGGATGGTAAACAATCAGAATCATATACCCTGAAAGTGTGTTTCTTTGTTTCCTGACGTCAACACTTAAATGGTTCTTGACTATATTTCCTCAGATGCTATTACCAGTGAGCTTGATGAGCTTGCATCTAGCAGGGTGGCTACTGTCAGGGGAGCAGTTTGGCTGTGTAAAATTACATAAAATAAAACCTGTTTTGGCAATAGTAAGGAATGCAATTGCTCAACAGTAAGCTTGCCTAAGCCTGAACAGACGGAAGAAAAGTAGAGCAGACTGCTACACAGATGATGATAAACAACAGTTAGGCCCAAAGTTGGGTGGCTTGATCTGAGGAGTATTAAAGAAGCCATTTGCATCAGATATTGGAACGGTTAAGCCACGCTTGAAGTCACTGTATATCATTGGAGGCTGCTTTAAATAATGTGATGCAACACAGATATTTTATGTATTTGCAAAGCCAGATGGGAAAAGGAGTAAGAATTTTAGAAGGAACAAACTGGCAAGAAACACTTTTATAGATGTCACTATGAACTGATGCATTATGGAGAAGTGAGCTAATGGGCTTAGGAGAGAAAGAGATATGAATATTAAACAGAAATCCCAGATTTCATTGGGACTTGATAGTTTCTGTGCATCTTATTGTCTACAGTAAACCAGAATACACTTCTCATCCCTGTCATCTTATCCTTACTGAGAAAGCTAATGTGTATGTGTGCTTATGTGTATGTGTGCTTATGTGTATGTGTGAGTATTTGTGTGTGCCTATCTCTATATTTAGATGCAGATACAGATATAAATATAGATAACGATCTTTAGATATAGCTATATACCAGAATGGAACTTCTTGCTCTGCTCTATTTTATTTAAGTATGTTGAATTAACAAACTTATAAATAAGCTCTCAGAGTTACAAGTTCATTTTTAGATAAACTTTTTCTTTCAAAATAATTTTAGCTTTATAGAAGAGTTGCAAGGATAGCACAGAATGTTTCTGTATACCCTTCACCCAGTTTCCTTTTGTTAACTTCTTATATTTCTTCAGTACATTTATAAAAAAAAAAACTAAGAAATGAATGTTGGTTTCATATTATAAACCAAACTATAGCCTTCATTTAAATTTCCACAGTTCTTCTGGTAATGTTATTTTTCTGGGTACAAAGGATACCACATTGCATTTAGGCATCATGTGTTCTTAGTCTGTTCTGATCTGTGACTGTCTCTTGCTCTTTCCTTGTCTTTCATGATCTTGATACTTCTGAGGAGTAGAGATCAAGTATTTTGTAGAATGTCCTTCAGTTTAGGTTTGCCTGATATTTTCTCATGAATAGACTGAAGTTGCAGAGTTTGGGGGAGAATACCACAGACATGATGTGCTCGTGTCGTCACACCCTGTGGAGGTGCTATCAAAATGACTTTTTACTTGGTTAAGGGGTTGTCTACCAGGTTTCTCCACTGTAAAGTTACTATTACTCATACACTTTAAAATCTGTGTATCTTTTATAAAAGAGTTTCATATAGGATACAATAGTTATTATCTAACTACCTGAAATTAGTAGTCATGTTAAGTGAATAGGAAGAGATTACTTTTAATGACATTGACAAAAGCACATAATGTGTAGAAAATATCCTTTGCCTCCTGAACATACAAATAATAGAATATGCATATAATGCCTTGATTAGCATTTGAAAGATGTTACATAGGCATAATCTTTTGACACATTCAACATTGCCTATCTATATAGACCAATGTTTGGAAATGAAAAATGAGTCCTTTATTACTCTCTTAACTTTGTTTTAACTTTACCTCTTTTTTTCTCTTAAATACGTAGCCATTTAATCAGTTAGTTTTGGCAAGGGTAAACAAGGTATCCAAACAACTGATAATATTTGTCTTTTAATCTATCACTTGTTTAGGTGTGGTTAGACACAGACTCCACTATAGTCTCTTGGGACTCTTAAGAAAAAAGCAGGAATGATGTAAATGTGGAGAGACCACACCTGTTAGACTGCCAAGAGGAAAACAGAAAAGAATGAAAAAGTATAAACATTTCTATAATTCTGACATTTACTTACTTAAATACATTTACAATACATATTGACAGTAAAGAAGAAAAATAGATACATTTCAGTGATACACATAATTTCCATGGTTTAAATAGCCCCATAATGGTGCCAAGGTGATGTGAAGAAGCATTTTGAAAGCTTTAATTCTAGGCAACTTCCCCTTCTCACCATTTTATCTAAGTTCACAGTGCTAAAGGTAGTCAAGACTTAATCTGAGGGTTCATTTGAAGGGGGAGGTTGTGGACAGGTAATCCAGAGACCCTAGGAAGAAAAACTCTCCTCACAGTAGATCAAAAGAAACATAATATTTAGGCAGAAATCAAAAAGAATAAAAAGAAACACTTCAAAAACCTGTATGAAAGGTGTGCATTAGCAGATCACCTTTTAATTTGTTCAAAATGTCACCTAGCTTCAAACCCACCAGTCAGTACCTGACAGTTAAGGATCCACTTTAACCTTAAGGAGGGCAGCATGCCAGATGGCTTGCAGTTCTCAGAAGAAGTTCGTTTCACTGCAAAAGGCAAACGGGTGAGGAAGAAGGCAATTAGCCCCTCTAGCCATTCACCCCAGAGCCTGGCAATAATGGAAGTCAAATGCTATCTTGTATTTCGGGAGTAATTTTAAGGGGTTAAAAATATCCTGCACAGATGATATTTTATTTTTATTTATTCTGTCACCTTCACCTACATTTTTACGAGATACCAATGTTAATGTGGAAATTACAAAAATAGTGATTATCTACGAATCACTAACACATGGTTTTAAACATACAGATTCCTTTAAACTGCAGGGCTGTTAACCATGAACTGAAACTACAGCAAAGTTGTTTATGAAGACCCTCTGTGCTCCTCAGGTTCAGAATTTTAATCCTGACTTAGTACCTTTTTCTCCTGATCAGGTTTAGTTTAGTATCTATCCCTACTTTTTGGATGAAGTATGTAAAAGCCAGTACCCTGCAGCACAGATAATCAGAAAGAAAGAAATGAGGGATAGGGTGAGGGAAAGAATCAAAAATAGCTTTCTTCTTTCCAAGACTTAGAAATTTAGAGACTTAGGGTAAGTGAAAGACTTGATCTCTAGCTTCTATTCTGCCCTCTCCTATACCTACCTGTTGACAAATCTGCTGAAGCTGGGCTTGAGCCTTTGCTGTATTGATTCAAGGTCTGGGCATTTTTAAAGTCTCATGGAGGGGAAGGATCTCTGGGGAGCTCTGAAAGGCATAGGACTTACCTAAATAAGGAGAAAGGTAAGCAGTGAACCAGTTGGAGGTGAGTATAACATCTGTACTTGGATCCCAGCCTGTAATACACTGTGTGTCTGAGAGAGAGGAAATTACATTTGAGAATTTAAAAAGAACTGCTTTACTAAAATCACACTAAGAGAGGAAAAGCATAAGGCAATAAACCTTACTTGTCGACTATGTCATAAAGATTCACTTCAAGATCAGAGAAGGGGTACTGTTTGAGGACAGATGACAGACGTCTGAACAGGAAACCATGCTTATCTACATTTGAAATTGAGAAACAATAAAACAGAGCAAGGAGTCCAGGCACAAATCGTGACACCTTTGTTTCTAACATTGGGATCCTCAACAGCAGCCATTGCTTTAGGAAGCAAGGCCTGAGCAGGAAAGGATAAAAATATTCCCTGTCTGGTGGCTGCTGAGAACAAAGGTAAGACGTGACTTCAGAATTATTTAGAAGGGATTTGAGAGGCCTGGAGTTTTTTTTTTTATCAAGCAAACTGAAGTAGAACTAGAGAATATTATTTTTGCCTATGTAATTGTGACCCTATTTTATTGTCCATGACCTGGGCAAACGAAGGGTATAAGACATTTAATTTATGTGCAATCTTGAATACTTTATTTGTATTCATAAACAATTCAGATTCTATTTTACCTATTTGGACTTAGAGATTAAAGTTCAATTCACAAAGATACATAACACAATATCCAACTCTAGGCTTTACGCATTTAGAGAAAAATATTAACAGTAATACTCTTGAAGGGATCTGGGAGCTTTAAAATTATAGGTATAAATTTATATGACCCAGATTTCCTTCTCTATCACAAAGTAGAATGATTTTTTTGCAAATTGTTTTGTAGTCATCATGGCAAGAAGGAAGGAAGGGAGGCTAGGAGAAAGACAAACAGACCAAATTAGCTGTTTGGTTGATTCATTTAATTAGTTTTGGACCATCTCAAATATTTTTTTAACAGACTCAACAGGTAAATAAAAGGAGTCAAATTACTGTGTTAGTCCAACTGGCCCCAGAGAGTATGACTTAATAACCCCAGTGTGAATGATAGGATTTGAATATATATGAGAGTGTGAGTGTTAAGGAAGCATGCACAGAGACTAGTATGGGAAAAAGAAAATTGTAAAACCTCAAACCATTCATTGGTTCCTCTGTGCTACTGAGTAAACAATGAGGGCCAGAGCCGAGGACCCTTACGTTAGCAGGATTTGCAGACATCTGGTGTCAGACCATGGAGTGAGTTGACAATGGTTGGCTCAGTTGCTATACATAATAAATAAAGGATGTCTACAAGGTGAAAAGAGCAGAAGCTGAGCAGGGTCTAATTGGGGCACCTGGGTGGCTCAGTGGGTGAACATCTGATTCTTGATTTCAGCTCATGTCATGATTCCAGGGTGGTGGGATGGAGCCCCATGTCGGGCTCTGCATTAAGTGTGGAGCCCACTTAAGATTCTCTCTCTTCCTCTGCCTCTCTCCCCTGCTTGTTCTCTCTCTCTCTCTCTCTCTCTCTGTCTCTTTCTCTCTAAAAAATGTATATATAAAACATTTTTGTTTTCAGTGCTCCTGGTTTTGCAAACTTTTTTGTGTATGCACAATAAACTTTTACTAATTACTAAATATATATAACATATATATGTATATTTATATGTAATATAAATATATAAACAAAAAATAAAAAATCCTTGTGCTCCAGACCTTGAGTGCTCCATGTGATTATCTCTAGTGAAGGGTGAATAGGTTGGGATAAATCAGAGAAAGGCCTAAATTCTCTAGGCCTTCACAGAGCAGATTCCAGGAAGAGAATGGCTGCAAGATCAAAGACTTAGAATCCACTGGGAACTGAAGAAATTCAGAGCAGGAAATTGCAATGAAAATTTAGGTCCCTGAAATGCTCAGAAACGTAGAGAAGGCATTACATTTAACCTTGAATTTTACTTAAATCTCAAAGGACAAGATGGCAGCTGCCATTTTGGTGTTTCAGAGCAGCACATCACTGGCAGTGGTGGAACCAGGTAGGCAGCCGACAGCCCAGTGAGCTGGTAGCCATTAGCCATTTGCTAATCATTTAACTGCATAGAAGTGACAACAGGAATTTAGCCATGGAGGGCAGTTTTAGCCATGGAGGGCATTGAATGTATACAATCATACCTCCCGATTGTATGTCATTCAGTATAATTTCCTAAAAGTATTTTGGTTCCAGAGAAGAGTAGTAACAGCAAGCATCCGATGACTACTGAGGAAAATCTAGGGTAACTGGTCTCATATGACATTTATTTTTCTTTGTAAAGACCAATGAGATACCTTCGTTATGAAGATAAGTGAGACCAGCTACCATGTATCATTTATATCTCAAGTTACAATTTTTTTTTTTTTTTTTAGAACCAGCCACATGCACCTGTTAAAACTGGAATTTAAACACAACGGCAGGGAGATAATTAACTTAAGGTGAATTACTTGCAAGGGAAATTGCAGTTTGACATGGGGGTGGAGTGGTTTGTGAGTATAGAGTCATAGAAAGATTCTTCCCTGAACAAATGAAGCTGTTAGTTGCCAATTCTATTTATGTATTTGATGTTACTGATCCTAGCAAAGATAAGAATGAAAATTGGGCATTTATACACACCAATCTGGAGAAAGAGGCCTTTAAATTACCTTTCAGACTGTGAGTTTAATTGAACTTCTCCCATTTATTTCATTCTAGTGACAGCAAGTTTGCTGGGTGATGTCACCATTCTTTGAAAGCTGCTTTATTCTTCCTAACAGTGCAGTTCCTGCATTCTTCATCCTTACAGTGCGTTCCCAACAATAAGTAATGCTTATCTGTAAATTGGAATGCACCAGAGTCCTATTTGAAGGCCAGCCTCACTGACATTCTGGCAGGATATAGGAGGAGAATGTATGTTTTATGCTCATACAGCTTTTTGAGGAAATGGACTATATACAGAGAAGTTATGATTATGGTTTTGCTCATTTACTTGCCAACTGCCAAGGAATACACTTGACAAAGTGAAAAAAGGAAGATCAAGACAAATATGCCTGTCTCAGATGATGTTACTACAGGACAATAAAGCTTCTATGAGTCCTCAGGCAGATATCCTTCATTATTTTTTTAAATCAGTTACGTATTAGATGAAATTGTTTCCATATTCACATCAAGCTTTCCCCCATTGAAATCATTTATTGTTTTATCAGCTCAATATAGTGGGTGTTTACTTTTCAGACATGATGCTCCTGTAAAAAATTTTCCAGAATCACAAAGCAGTATTGTTTATACAGTCCTGGCTTTCCTAGAAGTTGTATTTCCATCCAGGTACACATGCCTTTTATGCAAAAGGTCTTTTCACATGTTGCTAAGACTTTCTCACTTGATGAGCTCTGTCTCTCCTGGCTTGAACATACCCTGAAACAATATGCTAATTTTACTGAAATTTGTTTAAACAAACATTGATATAGTACGGTTGTAAGCCCTTTATAAATATTTACTAATTTCAACCCTCATGATAATCCTTTGAGAACAACACTATAATTACCCCTCACTTGACAGATGAGAAAACTGAGGCAGGCACTGCTGGGACTTTATTAGAAATCCATTTGATTAGAATGCAAGAAGTCTAGTTTCAAAGTTCATGGGCTTAACCATTATGTTATACTCTTTAATAAGGAGCATAAACTGAGTTTCTTCTTATCAATGATATGCCATTCTTTAATTTTAAAATTCTGCCTTTTCAAAAATGTCTGTTTCTTTGACTTTTTGACTTTTTCCCTACTTCTATCAACAGCTCTAAAAGCTAACTTTTGGGTGGTGGGAGATGATGCATAAGCCTTATTGCACATATGTAACAGTGGTCACATCTCCACTGCCAGGCCACTGCCCAGGTGCCCTGACAGACTGAAGGACTCCCTCTGACATCCTATCCTTTCAACACATGCAATTCAAATTATTCCTCATCAAAATTACAGATTACTGCATGCCAGGAGCCCAGGTCACTCTACAATAGTGAAAATCATGAATGTTAAATTCATAAGTGCCAAGGTTTTATTACAGTCATTGCTTAGGGCTAGTGGAATGTTTCATCCTATTAAATATTTTCTGGCCACCCCCATCTCAGAGGCACATAGGTACTATTTTCCTTTGCATAATCCCTTTGTCTAATATGGAAAAATAAGAGGACTATTTCATTCTTGGAAAATGATACTCTATAATCTCTTGCCAGGTAGGTGTGAAGTAGATTTCCAAGAAGAGTTACTCATCTGCTTTCATCTATATCTCTTTCTACCTCCTTCTCTTTCCCCTTCATACCATTTTTTTGTTCTTATTGTACACACTGTTGAAATTCATCCTAACTCAGTCTAAGGATTTATGTTACACTAACTCAAGATATAATTTGGTGAATTATCCCAATTAAAAATTAATTATTTTCACAGCTAGGAATTTAGATTACAAATTCAGGAAAAATACAGTTTTTAAAACACATTCGTGTAGACTCATGATCTACACAAAGCAAAACTAAAACTGTGTAGGGGAAGTTATCTCTGCTATATGAGATCAATGATCAATTGCTTTTTTATTTCTTTACCAACTTTTCCATTCTCATTTTTTTTTTTTTACTTCTCACCAAGGGAATGAGCTGTATGAGAGTTAGAAATTAGCCTCCAGTAAGTCACTAATTTTCTAGCATGTGATTTACTCTGAAGCTTATTGAAAAGTCAGGTTTTTGGGTTCTGGCCTTGGAAAATCTGATTTAGGAGGTTTAGTCTGGGACCCAGAAATTGGCATTTTAATAACCACTCCAGTAATTCTGTTGTTGCTCCTCAGAACACACTTTTTTTTAATGTTTATTTATTTTTGAGAGAGAGAGAGACAGAGTATGAGTTGGGGAGGGGGCAGACAGAGAGGGAGACACAGAATCTGAAGCAGGCTCCAGGCCCTGAGCTGTCAGCACACAGTTGGATGCAGGGCTTGAAGCCATAAGACATGAGATCATGACCTGAGCCGAAGTCGGACGCTTAACAGACTGAGACACCCAGGCGCCACAGAACACACTTTTTAAAACACTGTTTTACAGTGTTCAATGCTTAGTCTCCTCTACAATGTCATCTCCTAAAGAGGTTCTAATACATGATGTGTCAGGCGACATGTCAACTAAGTACCATAGGAGTAAGAAAAGAACAGCTTGGCTTAATTTGAAGTTATCTTTTATCAATGATCAAAAAATGTACTTGTAGACTGTTAATCTCCTCCTGAATTCTGAATGTAAAGAGAACAGAGAATAATAAAGAAAAACATGTAGCGATTTATTTTGAGTATTGATATTAATATTCCTCCTCCAAATATTCTATGTGATTCTTGCATTTTGAGAATTTATTAAGATATGGTTAAACAAATACATATCCTATCTATAATTCATTACCTAAAGTAAAAACATATTCAGGACCATTTTGATCCTTACCTCCCCAAATTACACAGGTATATATCTAACTGCAACTGAAGACATATGACACAAATCTCCAAATGCATTTTTAATAGAAATTTAATTCAGCCTGCTGATACCACTTATAACCCACAGGGGTTAATGTGATAGTAGTGATCCACATTAACAAATGGCAAGTGCAAAGGGAGGATTAGGAAAGGAAAAAGATGTACCTCTGGTTTGTTCAGTGATTCAGTCCAAATGCTTTTTGTTCAGTAATCCAGTCCAAGTCTTTTAACATTGATTGCCCTTTTCTGCTTCTGTTCCTCTGTTCCTTCATGCTTTTTTCTTAGATTTCTCCGTAGATTAGAAATAAAAAGTAATTAAATAAAATGTTTGTTTTAAAAACACATGATACATAAATGTAGTTTTGACTTGATCACTTCAGTCATCATAAAATATGTATCAGATGATTCATAATTTACTAATTGCTTTTAAAAAATCCATGCCCTTCACCAAGAAACCTTTGTGTAATAAAAATACATTAAAACATTAGACAACAACAAATAGCATTACCGAAATACAAATAAGACTGAACACCTGTCAAGACTTAGGCCCAGGCCTGACTCATTATATAAATATTCCTGGAGCTAATTAATTGGTGCCTTGTTGATTGATGTCCACCATGACAGGTCTCTATTTAAATTAGCTGGCTAGAGGGGTTCCTGGGTGGCTCAGTCAGTTGAGCATCTGACTCTTGATTCGGCTCAGGTCATGCACCTTGGATGGTGGGATAGGACCCTGGATTGGGCTCTGTGCTGAGCATGGAGCCTGCTTAAGATTTTCTCTCTCCCTCTGCCCCTCTTCCCTGCTTGCATACTCTCTCTCTAAAAATCAATCAATTGGTTAGAGAATCTTATTGTAAAGATTTAAAAATTGGCCACTCCTGCATCTTATGTAATTGCTGGATCTTACATAATTAACTGAATATTTAAAAAAACAACAACATACTCTGTAGGTCATGAATGAAGATAGGAATATATGGGTGGATCAAAGCAAATCCATCATTGTCACTAGTATAGCAACTTAAAATGTGAGTGTGACAATGGTAGGTCAGTAACATCATCCTTGTATATGAGGATAATATAGCACCAAGAACCCTCCCTCATGGTCATTGGATATGATTCATCCATCTTTTATCACTCATCAGCTCTGTGACCTTGGGCGGATGACTTAACTTCTCTATTGAGGGCCAAGAGAAACTTGGGTAACCATGTGAAAGAACTTTTGAAAGTTCTATAAAAATGTCCTTTTGGGGCATGGAGAAGGTGTTAATTTATTATGGTCTACATACTTAGAAATTGCTAGGCATTCTGGACCAGGAAAAGACATGAAAAACATTGGGAAGATAGAAAGGAAGCTGTAAAGCAAGCAATTTAGTAGAACTATAATTGTAGAAACCTTGTAAAATTAGAAAGGGGTTTCTAATTTTTTTTAATGTTTATTTTTGAGAGAGAGAGAAAGAGACAGAGTGTGAGCTGGGGAGGGGCAGAGAGAGAGGAAGACACAGAATCTGAAGCAGGCTCAGGCTCTGAGCTGTTAGCACAGAGCCTGACGTGAGGCTCAAACTCATGAACCGTGAGATCGTGACTTGAGCCGAAGTTGGACGCTCAACTGACTGAGCCACTCAGGTGTCCCTATCTCTTTTCAAGTTTATTAGATTACAACTAAGTCACAAAAATCTTTAAAGAAATAATACATGTCTACATAGTGTCCACTACATGCTGTATATTCTTCTAGTTCTAGATATTTAACAAAAGCTAGGTCTCAACTCTTGAGAAGGTTGGTTAGTTTTCTGTTTTGCCTAGGACCTAGCATTGGGGAGTGACCTCTTAGAAGTGTTATTTCAGGGTTAACAAGACTTAATATAAAAAAAAAATTTAGCCTCTGCTCATTCCTGCTGGTGTTTCATAATCCACAGTCGAATTTCAGTTTTCTATTTTAAGACTTTAATCTCTGGCAAAATTCAAATCCTCTCAGGATTTAGTTTGCGTGAGTTTCTAATGCTTTATGAGAAAAGTCTCTACAGTAGGAAGAAAGCAAGAAGCCCTTCCTTGAGAGTGTCTAATATAGAAGAAAGGGGTCAGTGATCAGAATGGAGAGTCACTCAGAATTCCAAATTGGGGAGAAAGAAGACAAAGTACTGACTACTTGAAATGAGAAAGGCAGATGATATGAGTGGGGAAGGTAATGTATATAAGAATAAAGAACTGAGGTTCAAAGTCCAATTGCCTACTTTATAAAGTTTCCTTAGGCCCCCTGCCTCCATGCTATGCACAGAATAACCTCCTAAATATGACTCTTCAACTTAAATATATTTCTCATTTTTGGCCATTAAGGAAAACATACATTCTAAGTTTTCTTCTTTCCTTGTTAAGGAAAGCAGAGAAAAGCAATAGGGGTGGCTGAAGGTAAACCTAGACTATTAATTAGCCAGGAAAAAGAGAATATTATTCTACAATGGGCATAACACTAAATGTAATACTAATTTATTAAATACATACTTTGCAATTGTTATATACAAGTGGGAAAGGCAAGCAATAAATAAATGCAAAAGTAAACATATGCATATAAATAAGATGGAGATGAGTGCTAGGAAGAAAAGTACAGAAGGAAGATAATGGGATTGAGAAAGCTGGGGCAAGATTGTTGGTTGTAGGAGTATTTTATATGTTGTTATTATTTTATATGTAGTGACCAGATGGGTTTCTAAAATAAATTGATATTGGAGCAAGACTCACACAAAGTGAGGTAAAGAACTGTACAGATAGGTGAGTGAAGACTTGCCAGATAGAGCAAAGGCCTTGAGGCAAGTGCATGCTTACTTACTGTGTTTAAAGAAATGCACTATATGGATATACTGATGTGGTAGAGGATAAAAGTAGGAGGAAAAAGTGTTCATGAGACAATGGTGCCCTGATTCTTCATGCTGTGAGGGTATTGTCTTTGGACTTTCTCTGGAAGTAAATAGAAACTATTGGAGGCTATTGGTTATCACAGGCTACTTTGTTTGGAACAGACTCTAGACAAGCCGACGGATGCAGAGAAACCAGAATGGAGGCAAAGACAATTTGAATCAGGGTGAAATAACAGAGGTGGTGAAAACTGGTAAAAATGTCAGTGAATACATTTGGTCAGTAATTCACTCATTAAAACAAATTTTAGTGAGCAGGTACATGAACCAAACAGAATATTCTCTGCTGGAGAAATAGTAAACAGAACAAAGTCCAAGCCTGTAATCAGTAAACTCATAGCTTAATGGAGGCAGACATATAAACACATGCTTTTATTTTTTTAAAAAAAGACATTCTTTTAATGTCTTATAATTAAAACTAATAAGATTAAGACAGAAGAAACAGCATAGGCAAAGGTACAGGGGCCTGAACAGCACGACATGCATATTCAGGGGCTGTGAGTGGTTTTGTAGGACTGTTGGGTTTATTGAGGCCAGAAGTGGTAGTAGATAAAATTGAGGAAATGTGGAGCAAGGAGGGAGAAGATGATGAGAGAATTTGTGTATCGTGCATGACAAGGGTTTGCATATTATTAGCAAGATTATGGGAAATCACAGAAGGATTTTATGCAAGGAAGTAGAATCAGCTTTATATTCTAGAAATATCAGAAGTCTTCACTGATAGGAGCATTTCCATTCAATGTTAATTATACAGTTACATTTTGGTAACAGAGCAGTATATAGTAAAATATTATGCAGCTTTCTTTCAAACATGACAATAAGCAGTTGTTTGTTGAGCACTTACTTGTGTGGGGCACTAGGGAAAGGTCATTACTCACATTAATTCATCAGATTTCACTAATGCCCAGTGAGGTAATTATTATTGTTATGACTTCTTTTTAGAGATAAGAGAACCAATGCTTCAACCAACTCACCCAAATCATACACAGCTAGTGGTAGCTGGGGGCTGTGCTCGGCTTCTAGCCCAACATCACAGGCTGTGCTTTAAACCACTCCAGATACTGCTTTAATGTTTTTGAAGGGGCAATAAAAGTTACTAGAAACAGGTCTGTTTTAAAGACTGCTTACATTAAATTGTCTCTTTATAATAGGCTGACCTAAATCATAATTTCTTAAATTAATTATGTATGTTGCAAAGAAGAAAGAGAAATGAAAAATGTTCCACATATTGCGAATGAATTCATTCAGAGTTTAGAAGGATTTTACATGTAGATTTGTTAAGCAGAGTAATTTTCATTAGAGCTTTCTGGCATAAATTTTGACTTGCAAAGAGAGGCATCCAAATCTTGGCTATGTCCACTCAAGCCAGCAAAGATTTTTTTGAATGCTGTTTTCTACTCCTTTACATACATTTCTATTGGTGGTCTGTAGAATGTGGCTGCAGTCTAAGATATCCAGTCCTGCTGCTCAACACAGTGGAACTTCCCTGCCTGTAGACACTCAAGAGATAAAGAACTGGGGTCTGAGGGAAGCAGGGAGAAAAGAACTCTCAGAAGTTTGAATTCTGTTGGGAAGAATTTATTAGGTGCTGAGATATAATTACTGATACATTGGATTTGCTATTAACAAGTCTTTCAAATATATTCTATATTGGCAAAAAAAAAAATCCAGATTTAAAATTTCTTAGAGAATTACTTGGTCATCTGGAGAATGTCCAGAAATGTAAAATCAAAGATCAGGTTCAAATGTCCCAGGGTTATAGTTTCTAAAAAGCGGATCCATTGGTTATGCTGAGAGATGGAAATCCTAATCCACTGGCAAAAATCTCTGTGAACAAATCTCCCAAACAAGTTCCTCAATGCATTAGAAAATGATAATAAATATAAGAAAATTGTCTAGATTGCTTTGAAAAGGTTATTGAAGAGAATGTTGAATACTCGTTCAGTCATGCCTTGAAAAAGTGAAGTTAAAGGTTAAATGTAGTGTAATTTTTATTTCAGTAAGATAAAGAAAAGGAAAAAACGCTTATTTCAAAATGTTATTTAGGCCATAATAACAAGTTATCATTTATAGTACCATGTCTAAGACAAGATGTATTCTTGATAATACAGATAAGTTTTGACAGTGCACCAATCTCTTAATATTTACTAGTATGTGTTGTTGTCTTACATTATTATAGTATATACTACAATTAAATTACTTTTAATAAACTCTCATTCTACTACTATCTTACATTATTCCTGTAGTAGTTAGCTCAGTCTTTCAAGGTTTCAGCTAGTTCAGCAAATCTGTCCATGGATCAAAGTCTTCAGTCCTCTGAAAAGGGAAAGTTTTTACCTGGCTCAATGCCCTGTGTTATTCAGACATTAGCAGCAGTTTGCTATGTCACTCCTCATTGCTCTGAGGTTAAAACTGCTTTTGTGGAGGTGGTTGGCCAGGGTCTCTTGTAATTGTTCTCTTCTCTGTTGTTATGGAGATGAAGCTCATACAGTTTCTTTCCTGCTTACTTTATCATGCTTCATATCCAACAGCACAGTAAACAACCGATTAGGTGACCTACTTAGGTCTGCCAGCATGAATTCACAGACTTCTATTATTTAAGGTGTGTGATCACTTGAATCTTCCCCTGTGGTCTAGCTTTTTATTTCCATTACCCTTACATTTTCAGTCTGTTCCTTTTAAGTGGATTCATTTGGTGCAAATACTTTGTTCAGTGCCTTCTGTTAAGGAAGAAGTAGTAGATTGGGTACCTAGGCTTAGAAAGTGAATTTTAGATTTATCACTATTGACACAATACAAAAATCCATACTAATTCAAGGGCACGAAATAGTACAGCATGCCAAAACAATGCCCTCATGTTGTCACAGACATTGACACCACTTCTCACAAATCTGAATAACTGAAGAAACAAAGGGGCAGGATGAAATAGTTTTGGGAGTTTATTGTCTTACCTTATTTACTTTTAGAATGAGAGAGAAGAAAACATTAGAGAATGAGTTATGGTACACTGAATGGGGGGCAATAGGTAGGCTCTAGTCAACATTACATACTGAAAAGAAGGTATGTAGTTGTTTGGGGATCTGAATTCAAATTTTGATTCCATGGAAATGCTGGAACCATCTTACTAGACTGGTACTCCACCCCTCAGTTTCAGAGTTGGCTGCAAATGGCTCACAGCAGGCCCCAGAGAGCTGCCTCATCCAAGAAGTTATGTCTGTTTTCCACCTCCAGGTGGCTCACATGCAGTGACCAATGCGTACCAAACTTTAGCAGCTTTGCCCAAGGTTGAGATCAGTGTGCTTAATGCTTCAGTTACCCTCATGGATCAGGCCAAGGTTAGACTTACCTGTGACACATCTTTGCTGGGCTCTTTCCACTTCCTTCAGGCAGCTACATGCATCTCCTGAGAGCGCTCCCTCAGTAAATTCCAAGCATCAAATCTCTGTCTCAGGCTCTGCCTTTAGGGAGGCCAACCTAATTTAGCTTGATTATGAATTAACTTTGTGATATATAAGTATACACACACACACACACACACACACACACACACACACACCAGATGCTTGGTTTCTACTAGCCTCAGTGTCCTCCCTAGTAAAATGAGCTCTAAAATTTTAGTTTTAGGAGAGGCAAAAGCATTAGGTTTTTTCTATCAGCAGGTCCTTTCTGATCCAGATGTCCTGTGGATTCTTTAATGATGATATCTTTGATACTTGAAGCAGATTGATAATGACTAAGTTGTCATTCAATTCTAATTTTCTTCTTTAGATATTTTTTTCTTCTGCCTTCGAGTGTATGCACCCCAGAGTGAGGAGGCCCATTACTTAAAGCAATGGAGCCATGAATGTATTGATGATTCCTAACTCCTAGGGTTTGGACCTGTTACTGGGGAGGAGGTTAGTTTCTCATCTCAGATGTTCCTTAACTCTGGAAAATTATTGAGGAAACAATTCACTGTCTTTTTTTTTATATCCTGCATAATCATTAAAGAATGCACAAATGGAACCTCTCATGATGGAAAACAGTCCAGCAAATCGTCTGAATTAGCATCCACCTAGAGGCTTGTAACAATATTGGAAGAATATTAGAAGGATATTATTAGAATTAGGAGAATAGATACTTTCTTGCCAAGACAGGTTCTATGCTGTCTGGTTAAAATCGCAGTATAAGATACAATAACACAATTCAGTTCAAATTCTTGTCAACCAGAATCCTTTCTAGTGAATATTGTGAATATACATCACTTGACATCATCTCTATTTTTCAGTAGCCTCCGTATAAGTGTTTTGAGAGTGGAATATGACAGCTTCAAGCACAATCTCAGGCAACACAGCATCCTTGAAGGCTAGTCGGAAATATGCAGAGGTCTCTGTGTGGCACAGGGTAGCCAGATACATGGCTTCTTGCTATGTAACAAGAGGGAGGCTCAATTGTATGCATCTGGCCCTCCAAAAAGTGCTTGATGTCCAGAATAAAGATCAACAAGTAATTTTGAAGATGACTCACTTGAACAGAATAGCAGTTTCTTCAAACCTTCAAGACAATATGATAGACATAGATACATATACGACTTAAAAAAATTACATGATCCTTACATGAACAAAAACCCCTTTTTGGAGTAGTATATTAAAAATATCTAAATTGCTTTGAAGCTTCATAGGCATTTCAGTTTTTAATGAATAGCAGTAAATTATCGACTAATAAGTCAAAGTATATTAACATATTTGATTCTTATTAACCAATACTGCTGTAATTGCTTTTGGACTAAACACTCAATAAAATGTGAATGAAATGCAGTCTTATATAGTGTGCTGGTTTTTCTGTATTTGCTTCTCTCCCTAATCCACTTTCTACTCTTCTCTGTGCCTGAGGATATTGAACCCTCTAGAGTAAGTTACCAGGGTTCCTTGCCTTCTGGTTCCAAGTGAATTGGGCCAATGTGAGCCATTGACAAAAGATAGGAGGATAGAAAGAGAGAGAAATTGGGCATTACTTGCACTGCTCCCTCTTTGGGTCTCCAATCTGTCAGAGGCTGCTCAATCCATGTCTACAGCTCATGGTGAGCGACTCCTCTTGCATGACTATAGCTCCTACTAGATTCTTGTAACCTAATTTTCTCCCTTTACCATTCAGGTGATGGTTTCCTGCTGTCACTAGCTGCTGGCCACTCCTCTATAAATCCTCTTAGCAATCCTACCTGAGTGTGCCTTGTTTTTTGCCAGGGCCCTTATTAATGCATGAATTCTCCTTCTATTCAGACTCTGTCAAAATTAGGAGCTCCAAGTCTTCCTCAAATGCCTACTTCTAGGGACAGAACTCAAAGTGCAGAGCATAGAAGGAGGGATAACTGATTTCATCATAAGTATGTTTGAGAAGAGAATTGTTCTACCCCCTCCTCCACACATGCCTTCTTCCTAGCATTTCTCCAGCCTTCTCATTTCCTCACTCTTTCTCAAATACATGGAGTGTTTCTCTGCCTCAGGTCTGCACACTTGCTCTTTTCTCTACCTAGTTCTTGAAAATATCTGGTAGAAGAGTGCTTGATTTGCCTCCTCACTTTCTTCAAAACTATGCCCTAAAGTCACAGTTTCATTGAGGCCTTCCCTGTTCATTGCAGTTAAAATTGCAACCCTGACTCTCTATCCCTGCACCTTGCTTATTTTTAATCACTAGACTTATTTCCAACTGAAAATATTTATTTATGTTTTAATAGTCTGTCTCTTCTCCCTAGAATATTTTTTTCATGGTGATATTTTCAGCACCTAGCACAGTTTCTGGAACATATTAGTAGCTTAGCTTTATTTTCTTTTTAATGAGTGATTTATGAGAACAAAGCACATAATAAGATAAAATGAGACCTCTATACTCTCCTTTCTATGGGGACTTCCTAAGGACTAATTCATCTATAAGGTACTTAAGAACTCAATAAAAATGGGAGACAAAAATACCTCAGTTGCAATTAAGGTTTTCCCATCATACTTTATGAAAACTACTTTAATTTGAAGATGAAACTATAGGTTGGGTTCTTCAAGCAACTTTAAAAATATTATGTATTTTTATACATTTATACATTTTATAAAATGTTTTTTATATAAAATATTATGTAAAAATATTATATAAAAAACAATATGTAGAAATACATTCTCTTAGGTAAATCCAAGTAACAAAAAACAAAAACCCTGCTAGCTGTAGTTCAGGGCTAAAATGTACTGAAGCTAATGACATGAAGTACAGAGATAAGGGCATAACACAGAATCCTGAGTCAGACTTAAAAAGTAGAATTTCCTCTCAATTATGAAGAGTCAACAACAGGTTATTGGGGAATTTGGAGAAAGGCAGGAATAGAGAAGCCACATAAAAAACATAGGATGGTAAAAGTATAACACAATGTGACTCCATTAGACAGATGCAAGTCTACTTGATTTTTAAACATTCCAGTTCAAGAGAGTCACGGTTTTGAGTATTTTTTTATTTAAGAGCTGAGAGTCTTACTTCCAAAATGTTTTCCTTAACACTTGCCTACCTTAACACTTCCCTATGATATACACTTTTCTCATTTCATCCTATGTTCAGAAAGTATATGTAAATGTCAATCACTATCCTTGGTTAAGTAATCCTATTTGGTGACTTCTTTTATTTACCTCATTTACCTCCATTTATTATTTAACCAAAATAAGACCTGCTACACTTATGAGTTGCTCATATAATCATTTGTTGAATTGAGTTCAACTTCCTATCTTCATAGTTGTTTCTTCCACAGTCCCTTTTGCTTTGGGTTTTAATGTCTCACTTTTTAACACATATATTTTTGTTGCAGTCTGAGCCAATGAAAATACCCTGTCATATTTTCAAATTAGGAAGCCTGATATTTATTTGTTTGAAATCTGACAAGATTTGAGTATACTTACTATTCTCAAAAGCTTTAATACTATTCTCAAATCAAGTTGCACTTTTAGAATCATTTGGGAAGCTTTTACGGATTCCCAGACCCCAAACCCAAAGAAACCTATTTAATTTGTCTTTAATAGTGCCTGAATATCATTTAAAAAAAAAACTTTTCCTACAATAATTTTGTGCAACACAAGACTGGTACCACTGCCTTAGATTCAGATCTATAGATTTATTTTTTGCATTAATTTACCACAAACTTGTTTAATCTGAAAGGGCCCCTGATAACAAGATGACCTAGTGGGCAGACAGTATTACAGATAGCTGGATGCTTGTGCAGATATCTTGAATCTCTGTATGTCACATGGATGCAGCCTTATGTTATCATCCAACAAGGAGGATTAGCTGGGAAAAATATGAACATATTTATCTTTATCAGAGTGGGAGGAATTACACAATTGCTGGTGTTTATCTTTGACTCCCTGGAGAATAGGTCACACAGTTTTAAGCCAGCCTTCCAGCAGAGATGGAAACATCAGACAAAATGCTTATCTGACATACCCATAATAATTTAACATATCGTGCCTTTCCCTACTCTGTTGTTCATTTGTACTGCCAAACACGATAAGTTAACAAAGATAGACTCACTGTTAGCATTTAAATATTACAATGCTTCTCTGTCTTTATTATCTATTTTCTTTCCATCCATCTCTTTTCCTTTCTTTTCTCTATCCTGCCACTTTTAATGTCTTTTCCTCCTCCATTCTAAGGAGCTTTTATTATAATAAGGGTTATTTTTTATTATAAGCAAGTGACACTGTGATAAATTCCTCCATATGATGTATGTAGTGGCACATTGTCTTACTCGAATGATTAATTAAAATTGATCATAAAAGCATGCTAATTTACTGAGGCCTCTTTAATACCTTTGAATCCTCTGTTATGAAAGAAAATCACAATGATGTGCAGCCGCGGTGCCATTAGTCTTTGAACAAGGAATCCTTTGAGTTACGGACAGCTATACGCTTCTCTTAAGTTCAGTGCTTTTAAAGGAAGCAGCAGAATGTCCTTTGGCAACTCCCTGAAAGATTTCATAGGATGTGTTTTCTTTTCTATTGGGAAATAGAGCAAATGTATCCAAGGGAATTGGGTAGACATAAAATGTATCATTCTAATTATGTCTGTATGGATTGAATATTTATTCTAGTTCTTTGAAAATTTAAGTACATATTTCTAGTGTTAACAATTACCTGACACTTTATGAAATGGCGCTGTCTTACAATGGATCCCAGGAGAAAAGAGAAAAAAATTGCTGAGAACAGGATTTCAAGCCCTGCAGATCTCATCTTTACCTGTCATCACTACCTCTCCCCCCTTCTAACCAATCAGCTGGAATCTGGCCATTAATATCATAAAATCCAGCCATAACATAATAAAAACCACAAAGTGATTGCTATAGAAAAAGAAAAAAAATAGTAAAAGTAAAGAAATGTAAACTATTGAAATAAAGGATTAAATCTGGCTGAATCCCCTAAATTCTCATGTCAGGTGCTTTAAATGTAAATAAATAGAAGGAAATGTTGATCCTGGTATTATTAATTTATACAAGCAGAGAAGGCTAGAATCTTCATAACCTTTAGGCTATGACTCCTATGTGAGACAAAAAGTTTCAGTAAATTCAGAGGAAAAATTCAGTTTTACTGATTATAAAGCAATTCAGTCCAAATGGATGATCTGGGGTTATATTTAGATATACACTGAAGATCTGACACAGAGATGGAGAATAATCAAGGGCTCCTCTGTTCTGACTACATCAACATCATAATCATCATCAGGCATTAATTGATGTTTGGGCGCGGTGGTAATCACTGGTGCTGTGAACAGTAATGAAGACACATTAGACATATTGGAGTAACAATGTGAATAGCGGTTTGAAATTTTATTTTCCAACAGGGAAAAAGCAAATATTCAAAAAAGAATAATGAAAAAGCTATATGGTTGCAAGAATTCTATGTTGTGTCACTAGATTCATAGATGAAGCTAGGGAACATTAGGATCAGAATTAAACCTGCTGGTTAAATTAAGCCCCTAAGTGGAACCACCTTTGACCAAAGCACCTCTTGGTTCACATTTTACAAGAAAGATATAATGCACATTTTTAAGTACATGAGGTCATGGAAATGTATTTTAATTATCACATACTTGTGATTTGGAAAAAGAAAGGACTCCTACCTTTTTTTAAAGCACAAGAGAAACTTGAGGATGAACAAACATATTAGCGTTTGGCTCTCTTTCTAACTTGAACACCTGGGAAAATAAATGTCTGCATTTATTTTCTCTGGAAACAGAAACACAATCCTAGGGCTAATAACTAGTGTTTACTGAGTGCTTACTATGTGCAAAGCGCTGTCCTAAGAACTTTGCATAAATTAACTCCTTTAATCTTCATCACAATCCTGTGTGGTAGGTATGCACTATTATTATCACCATTGTACAGAAGATCTAAACCAGAGAGGTTAAATAACTAGACCAAGGTCACAGAGCTGGTAAATGGCATAGCTGGCATTTGAACCTGGGAATGGTGGGTATAGATTCTTCACAAAAAACCATCACACCCGAGTACCTAGGTGTATTTGGGTAATTTTTTAAAAAAATTCTTCTTGCCTGTGCCTAGGATTCTATCACAACCTTGTAAAGTTAGTTTCTTTTTATTATGTCCATTTCAGATCATTAAAAGCTCAATGATTACAGTAAATAGCTGAGCCTATGTCAAAAAATAATAAAAGATGATCATCAACCATTAGAGGACATATTTGCATATGGTCCTGGAAGCCTCTGGAAGGAGGGGGTAGGGCATGGGCAGAGAGGAGCTAAGGACACACAGCCTACCTGAATTTTCCCCAGGCTCTAATACTAGGTTGGACCACAGAGGGAGTGTCGGCCAGACTGCAAAGTTCACAAGTCAGTGGTAAAATTTCTTGGGGGAAAAAAGCTTTGATGTACATCTATGGGGAAAGACTTTATTGTTGGCTTCTCTGAGGCAGTAGGACCCTCAGGCTATATAGGGGATAAGTACAAATCAAGGACCAAGGCAGGTCTGAATAAATAGGGCCAGTGTTTTGCTTCTGATATGTTTACTTACTGTATCAGGCTATGATCTGATTCTAGAGATTGAGGTTAGGGCTCTCATGCTAAGGGCTATCATGAAATAGACTATTATACCACATAAACAGTGATGCTAAAGGGTGAATTCCTTGTCTATATCTGTCTGACATAACTGGTCAGTGCTTCCAAAATGCTTGCCAGGAAAGCCTCTGTGATTTGTCCAGATTAACATCATCTAAAACCCCCCAGAGAAGAGATGAGATAGTTCCCCTTCTCTCTTAAGTTTCAGAAGTCAGAAATTAATTGTTCTTTCTAGTGTTCAGCCAATAACTCTTTTTATAAGAAATGTTTTATAATGTTCCCTTTTTATCCTAAAATGACACTTTAGATAATATATCCTATGTTATAATATATTTTTTAATGTTTTATTTTATTTTTGAGAGAGAGAGAGAGTGGAGGAGGGGTAGAGAGAGAGGGAGACAGCGGATCTGAAGTGGGCCCCATGGTGACAATGGAGAACCCAACGTGGGACTCCAACTCACGACCTGTGAGATCATGACCTGATCTAAAATTGGTTGCTTAACTGTCTGAGCCACCCACGTACCCCTAATATTTTTTTTAAAAAATCAGTACAATGATCTGGTTTCATAATAGGAGAAAGAATAAAATGAAATATTGTGCATTTAATATGAAAAAACTCAGTCATGACTACAGAAGAAAATAAAATGAAGTGGTGAGATGTTTTCATCTATATACCTAGAATTCCAAACATGTGATTGTTGTAAGTGCAGACTGATACAGGTATGTTGAATTGGTTGTACTGGTGACTTGAATCTCTCAAGTGACAGTGCTGTCAGGACATGATTTTATAAAATTACAGACAACTTTTGGTTAAAGTCCAGAAAAAACAAAATAAAATCTTCCCTCTATTTGCTTAGTACTGGCGTTCCTGGAAAACGTACCTCAGGGAAAACCATACAAAAACACATTGTGCTTACTATAAAATATAGTTAGCTTCTAGGCTCAGATTATAAACAGATTTTTCATCTGTGTAAGTGACCAGTGGGATGTTTGAAAGTCATGTGGGCTGTGGGACGATTCTTTGTTAGTGGACTTCTTTGCATGCTGTAGAACATATCTTTGGCTATCTCTCTTGAAAAACTAGAGCCCACCCTCATTGTGACAACCCCAAATAACCCATGCTTTCCCAAAACACACCCTACAAGGAGGTACCACCACATGGAGAACCATTGGTCACTTGCTTCAATAGAATTTAAGTCTTTTTTTCCCTCTTTTCTTTAGTGGGAATAACATAGCTATTCATCTGCACTCATGTTTCAATGACTGCAGACTATATGTACTGCACACGAAGGTTATTGCTAAGTGCCTCTTTAACCTTATAAAATGCCAGAGAAGACATTAAACAAAAATCTCTCTGTAAAACTGAAGTTGCTCTAAGAATGATTCAGCCATGGCAACAGTGAAAGTCAGTTTTTAAAAAGAAAAGTGTTCTTTGGCCAGTGTAAATTCCAGAAGGGAAAAAGAAAAAAAAAAAGAAAAAGCCATAGAGACCATCGTGGTCGTTTTGAAGGCCAAAGAAATCTAAACCGGGTTTTATCCAAAACAAAAGTACAAATGCAAAGCAGTTTTTCAGAGGGTCAGTGGCTCTAACACAAAATTATACAGTCAAGTCCAGTTAGCACGAATCCAGCCAAAAAATCAATGTTACATATGTCCTGTCAGAATGACCCACACATAAATCTCCTAAGTGCCAGACATATTGATAAATCTACCAAGGACTAATGTTATCTGACTCTTTCACAGATAAGATGCCACATTTTTTGTGGCATTCATAGATTATTTTAGACAGGAATAAATTCCTAGAGGAAAAGAGGATAAGAAAAAGAAGATAAAGTATATGCTCTTAAATACATTGAAATTTCTTTTTTCTGTGTTGTTTGAAAAAACACAAACTTAGTGACATTCTATTTTGTCAAGGTGGTTCTAAGACTCACTTAATCCATGAAAACAAAGTAGACAATATTTATGGGATATCAGGAAGCCTATATGCTCAGTGACTACATTGATAGAATATCAGGACAATGCCCAAATGGATAAAGACTTGGTTAGACACAAACAGTACAGATTTTAATGCTTTTTAACTTCTTGGCAAGCGTTAATATTATTAAGAAATTTCAGAGCGTAGGTAAGGTTTTGAAAAGTTTTAAGATACAGACCCTGCAATATGTCAATATAGACAAAGAGTAAACATGTATATTTAGTTTACACATTGGCAGGAATTTTAAAAAGTGATCCTCTTGCACAACAATGTGTATATGCTTAATACTAATGAACTCTTGTTTTATTTTGTTTGTTTGTTTAAATGTTTATTCATTTTGAGAGAGAGCAGGAGAAAATCCCAAGCAGGCTTCAGCTGTCAGCTCAGAGCCCCATGTAGAGCTCTATCTCAGGAACTGTGAGATCATGACCTGAGTGGAAATCAAGAATCATAGGCTTAACCAACTGAGCCACGCAGGCTCCCCAATACTAATGAACTCTTAAAAAATGAGTAATTAAGGAGTGTCTGGGTGGCACTCCTTAATTCAAAAATATATATGCTCGGTTAAGTGTCAGACTTCACCAAGGTCATGATCTCACGGTCCATGAGGTTGAGACTCATGTCTGGCTCTGTACTGACAGCTCAGAGCCTGGAGCCTGCTTCGGATTCTGTGTCTCCTCTCTCTCTCCCCCTCCCCCACTGCTCACTTGTGCTCTCTCTCTGTCTCTCTCAAAAATAAAACATTAAAAAATTTTTTTTAATGAGTAAGTAAGATTTTTTAAAAAGTGAACCTCTTGGGTCAAAATTCTGCACTTTTGAAATCTGAATATAGTTGACACACAATGTTACATTGGTTTCACATGTACAATTTAGTAATTTGACAAGTTTATACATTATGCTATGTTCACAAGTATAGCTACCATCTGTCCTGTTACATTGCTATTACAGTATCATTGACTGTATTCCTTATGCTGTGCCTTTTATTCCCTTGACTTATTCATTTTGTAACTGGATGCCTGTATCTCCCTCCTTCACTCATTTTGCCCATCCCCATCCCAATCCCAATCCCCTCTGGCAACCTTCAGTTTGTTCTCTGTATTTATAGGTCTGATTCTGTTTTTGTTTATTTATTTGTTTTTGTTTGTTTTTAGATTCCACTTATGAGTGGAATCATATGGCATTTGTCTTTCTTAAGTCTGACTTACTTCACTTAACATAATACCCTCTAGGTCCATCCATGTTGTCTCAAATGGTGTGATCTCATCTTTTTAAGGCTGTATAATATCCCACTGTGTGTGTGTGTGTGTGTGTGTGTGTGTGTGTGTGCGCGCGCACATGTATCTCACATCTTCCTTATCCATTTGTCTATTGATGGACACTTAGGTTGCTTCCATGTCTTGGCTGTTGTATATAATGCTGCAATAAACATTGGAGAGCATATATATTTTTGAATTACTAAAACTCTGTACCTCTTAATAATTTTCTAAGCCCTGTGTGCTACATTGTAATCAGTGTAGTACAATATTCATTGGAAAGTAAGCATTTTGAATTCAAGGATATGATTTTTTTGTTTATAACTATATCCACAGAGTCTAGAACATGACTCTCAAAGGAGAAATTCACAATACTTGTTTAATAAATGTTGACTTTATTATTAAATATTACTTGTTTTTATAAGCTCCAGTGTTTTTGAGTGTATAATACAGTCAGTAATAAAATATATTTAATTGTTGGGATCAAGTGAGATAATGTGTATAGAACTACTTTACCAACTCTTTCTGTTATGGATTATTATTTTTACATGATGTTACTTTGATACATTTATCTTTTTTAAAAATAAAATCACAGATATTAATCAATAAATGAGTAAAAGCCAAAAGAGTACCTGACTTCTCAATAACATTACACAGTTCTTCAAACACTCTTATCTTTTAGTTTTCATGTCTTAGTGTCCAAGATTTCACTGACCACTCCTTCCCAATCTCTTTTGTTAGTTTTCCCTAGAACATTTTCCTCTGGAACTTGGTCTTGGATCCCCTTCTCCTCTCTCTTTATATCCTCTCTTTTGGTGGTACTGTTTATAACCATTACTTTATAAATCATCTACAGACTGAGGATCCCTCAATTATGTCCATTTCAAATGTCTCCTCATATACATATTTAACTGCCCACCTGACCTTTCAACTAGGATGTCTTACAGGCATATCAAAATCTGTGTGGCTGCAACTAAATTCCTTTGCACCTTACCCCACCCCACCTATGTTCACATTTGTTCTGCTTTCACACTTCTCCAACTTAGGAGATGTCATCACATCTACTGATGTATCCATTCAGTTGCTCAAGTCAGAAACCTGGGAGTCATCCTTAATTTACTTTTCCTAATCTTCCTGCCTTCCCCCAGCCAATGCATCAACAGATTCTTTGAGTTTTCCTTCAAAATATCTTGAAATCTGTATTTTTCTTCATCTTCTCTGCCAAGACTCTGGTACAATATACACCCTTTCTTCCTTGGAAGACAGCAATAGTGTCTGACCGCAATTCCTTCTGTCATAGTCTATTTAGTTGCCGAGGGGAACAATTTGAACTTTAAATCATTTTGTCCTCTTTCATGCTCTCTCATTGCATTTAGAATCTAATCCAGGGGCGCCTGGGTGGTGCAGTCGGTTAAGCGTCTGACTTCAGCCAGGTCACGATCTTGCGGTCCGGGAGTTCGAGCCCCGCGTCGGGCTCCGGGCTGATGGCTCAGAGCCTGAAGCCTGTTTCTGATTCTGTGTCTCCCTCTCTCTCTGCCCCTCCCCCGTTCATGCTCTGTCTCTCTCTGTCCCAAAAATAAATAAACGTTGAAAAAAAATTTTAAAAAAGAATCTAATCCAAACCCCCCTTGATATTTCTAATATGATTCTAATGATTGGACTGCTACCTGTTTTTTTATCACCTTATTTTATATCTCTCTTCTCTTCCCTCCTCTGTTCCAACCACTGTGGCATACTCTCTGATCTTTTCACAAACAAAACTATTTTTATGTTTTAGGACTTTTATACATGCTTTTGTCTTCCCCCAGTACTCCTTGAAATGGCAGGATCCTTCTCATTCCTTAGTCTTCAGCATACATATCTCTCCTAAGAAAAGTACCTCTTATTTCTTTATCTAATCCGCACCATTCCTTATTGTTCTTCATCACTGTACGCCTTGTTTTCGCCATAAGACCAAGTATTATTTGAATTTATTTGTTTATTTATTTATTTATTTATTTATTTATTTACATAATGCCTATCCCCCTAACTGTAGTCTAGTTCTTATAGGGCAGAAATATGTCTATTTGGCTATTACATATCTGGAGGAGAACCTGGGATCTCAGAACCAAGTTTCCTAGGACACTTCATTTTTTTCAGAAAACTTAGCTCAGTTTGTAATTATACAGTCCTTAGAGTGATCATTTCAATCATGTCTGTCTGTTCCACAAACAGAAAGCTCCCATGAAGACAGAAACTATGTCTGATTTTGGCCACTTAGTACATAGCACAGGGCTCACATATAATAATACTTAGTGCATACTTCTTAAATTTTATTGACTGAATAGTAACTTTAGAGTATTTAGAAGGAAAATTTTACCAGATCAACAACCTTATATCAAAAGCAGCAGATTCTGACCTGACCATGTTTAATGCACTGTATTGTTCTCTTTACTCTTGGAATGGGCATATCATTTAGTTTCCATTATCATAAATCTCTTTAAAGTGATACTTTTAAAAATTGTGTTTAAACATTCTTAAATATGAAAGATTTTCCGTAAAGAATTCTAACAACTGCCTATGTTCATAAAACCATAGTGTGAAAACCTCTGCTGAACAATGTCATTCAAAACTAAAAGGTTGTATGACTTTGATAGGTAGGCTTCTTGTATTGCCTATAAAGAAAATATGAACTGTTATACTTAGTCTCCATGAGTTCCATTCTGGATTATAGAGCCGTCTCCCTTCATGAAAAGAAAAGGAAGGTGGGCATTCTATTTATCCTAAGTCTCATATTTTATTATGGAAGTGGTAGCCCTGCAAATTCAAATACTGTGGAATGTACTTTAGAGCCTGATAACTTTAAAAACGAAATTTGTCAAGCTTATGTTCAAGTAGTTCAATGGAGGATTAAAAACTATATTACTGAACTCAGGTCCCATGAAAAATGCCACCTCTTATATTCCAAGGGACTTAGAGTTTGAAGTTGCTGGAATCAGCTATGCACTTTGCTTTATTCCAAGGAGATAAAACCTCAGAGCTTCCTTCACCATAAATAAATGTGCACTAACTACATTATCACATCATTGTTTTAAGTCTGTTCTTTGCGAATTACCATGTGATAGTTAAGATCGTGTTTAACGAAGTCTCTGTAGCATTTCTGGTCCCTGAACTCTGCTAAATAATGAGCTGTGAAGGGATCCTTGAAGAATCGGTAACATTTACATAGGTGGCAGAAGAGGAAAGAAAGATGCTTGGAACAGGCAATGAACAAAGTATGTTTGTAGGTTAGTAAAAATACTGACCTATGTTGCTCAGAGGGAATATGTGGGAAGAAAGAAAAAATAAGGTAGGCTAGTAGGGAGACCAGTGAAGATCTTGAAAAGCAAGCAGAATTATAAAATTGACCTAGTGGGAGATAGGGAGTCACTGAAGGTTATTAAGCAAGTGAATAAATGCTCCAAAGTCATGTAGAGCCCTCTTTGCGTTTTTCATGGTACCAGACTTTGTTTGAAAATGGTCAGAGTTATGGATCTGATAAACAGAATTGTGAAGCAATGCTTACTCAAAGATATGTATACATACAAACTTCTCAGCACATAATAGATCCTCATTATGTGTTAGCTCCCAACCTTCCTCTCTAAGACTTTTGTGCTTTTGGGTTAGTTTTGCTGCAGTGCATGGTCATTTTCCCTGAAATAAAGTAGCTATAACATGATACTTGTCATTTGTCTATCTTACAAAAACCTTTTGTAAGAGAGAGCATCCAAACATGAATATGATCATCAAATTCCTGGAGGCAATATGGCTAAAAGAGATGCATTTTGTGCAGCTGTTAATTGTTATACCAACAGATTCTATACCCAACATATTTTAAGGAAAAGGTTGAATAATTGATGAAAATATAAGCATAATTCAGAGTTAGATATTCGATTATAGTTCAAGTATGCTTGGGAATCATTAGGGCAAATGGAAATTTCAATTGTAAATAACTGTCTACCAAGGTCTAGCATTTAGGATTCTCACCCTGGAGAAGTCCTGAAAGAATAATCTGATGTGGAAATCTCAGAGGTTTTTAGGAATCATATCTATCCATACTGAGACTTTAAAACTCTCAACTCTCTTCCCATCCTGCTTAGCTATTACAGTGCAGCCATGAAACTATGGCAGATAGTACCTCGACTGAGACCTAGAGGTCCAGGTGTGTCAGGTGTAATTGCCACTGGGGTGATGACTAAGCACACATGAGCCATCTCAACTTGGGGTCCCATCCAACTGCTCTTTTGAATGCCTTTCTCAACTATCATATTTAAAGTTGTTTTCTTTCTGCCATAATACATCTGAGGAATGACTGCCCCTTGAGCCCAGGAGCATCTGCTCATTGCAGTCATCCACACATAGTCTGGAGAACAGTGTTTGTGAAGTCAGGCTTCCCTAGAAAAGATGGCATTAGAGCAATCTATTTTCGTGAACTCATCTGCCAGTCTCCCTCCCTTCATGAATATCAGCAGTAAGGCCTGACCGTGGTATTGCCAATGTCTGTGAAGCCCAACATCTCTCTGAAGTCTTAAGGTTGTCTGACTTCCACTTGTTTGCTTGAGAGTGTGTGCTGATAACTATGGGGTGACCTCAGCTGCTGGCCTGTTCTGACAGCCAACTTAACCCTTCAGTTCTGGAAATGCCTCTTTCTCAACTTCCAACATTATGACTGATGTAGCCAGCCACTGCTATGTATAAAATGGCTTAGTGGTGCCACTAGTAAAATAAAGCTGCATCACAAACTGTGCTACTGCTTTGGCTCATACCCATGGCATGTGCATATTCTCAAATTACCCATCAAATCCACAAACACTATTTGACCATCTACCATATGCACTTGGGGTTGATTAACCCCTGGTGTGCCAATAGGCCTGGTGCCTAGGCCTTCTTGCTCTTCAAAGGCCATTGACAACATTTAAGAACTGAAGAAAGCAAAAAAAAAAAAAAACAAAAAAACAAAAAAACATTGATTCTAAAATATAAAAAGAAAAAACCCCTGAAAATTGTAAAGTAATAAATGTTTAAATGTCTACAAAAGTTAATATTGCTCCAGCTTTGTTCATTGTTAAGGTTCATGTCCATCATGTCCATTAAAATTTTATGACCATTGAAAACAACTTGTAATTTAGATTATTTTACTTTGCAAGAATTCCTGGGTGTGCATTATGAACTGAGACTGGAGAAATTAGAGCTAATCATAAAGTGTTTGGCTTATCACCAAATTTCAAAAAAAAATACAAATATCTTTAAAATTTTATGGTAAAATACAGTAAAAATGAGCCATAATGTGACTGCTAAAATTTATCATGTTTCAGATGACATGGAGTGGGGCCTCTAAGAAGTTTCTCAGTCTTACAGTGACATTAAGGCAGCTCTATATCTGTATGTGGTCCTAAGAAACACAAAGGTGAATAAAACTATACCTGCTTTCAGGGAGCTCACAGTCGAATAAGAGTCACAAATACTGAAACAAACATGTGAAATACAGTGTGATGAGTGTTAAGATGAATAATCTAGCCAGGCAAAAAAGAAGTTTGTTAAAACATGATTCTGTAAGAGGTACTGCCAACTTGGTTTGCCCAAGTTGTACTCCAGAATTTCTGGAGTCCCCTGTGAAGTTATCTCTGTATGTGGTTATTTAATATGGAATCTTATAAAGACCAAAAGAGGATTCACTGAGAATGGCAGATCCATCCTTCAAAATGAAACAGTGCCTGTATTACTATGCCTTAACTTGAACATAAATCCAAATACCTGTAAAGTATATGTGTTGTGTTTTGATAAACATTTCCCATTCTCCTCCTTGAGGAGCTAATTTTGATTGACAGTTGATAGAGCTTAGGGGGTAGTCTCCCTTCCCATCCCTGTGCATATGGAGATTTTCTTTCCTAAGTTTTATTAATATATTTATGTGTTCCACACCATTCTTGCCCCACAGTGTTCTGTCATGAAATTGTCTTTGTGTTAGGGTCTTTATTTGTATCTTAAATATATTTCCAAGTCTCTGTTACATTTCTCAAGGTTTGCTCCAAAACTAATAAAGTAACAAGCCATCTTTTAAAATATTTACTGTGTGTTGCTCTATGCTATACATATACATTTCATCTAGTTCTGATATCTTTTCAATGTGGGTATTAATATCTCCATTTTACAGATGAAGAAAAATTGTCTCAGAATTTGTGTTACTGTTCATGGCCACATGGAAAATATCTTGAGCAAGATCTAGCTTCCTGCTGTTAATTCCCACCATCTTTTCACTACAGGATATCTCCTCCCAAATCTTTATCACATGTTTCTTATCAGATTGGTGTTTTCAGTACTTTCTATAGGGTGCCAGCCCCATGTGAGAACCTCCAATAACTGCCAGATAGGTCACCTTCCACTCAATGTTTCTGCCCTTTGCATTTTGACCACAATGAGAGTTCTTTCTGTCCAGAGTTTCTTTTATGCTTTTAATACAGGAAGAGTTAAATAGATCTCCTCTGGGCAAGAATAGTCATTTACTTGCTGGAGTCTCAGCTGGAGACAAATTTTCTCCCACTGTACAGTGTCAGGGCACTTCTTGTTTAATGCCATTGAGTTACTTCTCCTAACAGCCTCTCATAAGTCCTATTGTTCTGTTTTTTCCTTTCCAATACTAGATATACTGCTGAATTAGAGAGACAAGCTCAGAAGGCTATGGACACAAAAGGAAAGGGTGCCAATTCATGTGGTTTCTTTGTTGTGGGGTCCTTACTGCTATTTACAGATTATTCTATTTACTTGATAATATAATTGCTCATAGTTTGCTCTCAGTTAACAAGTCTGTATTAATTGATTTCTATAGCAGTCTGCTCCCTTTAATGCACTTTGCAAAATGTCTGCTATTTACTTAGTGTTAAGGATGGAATGGCTTCTTTCTAATCTGTATGCTCTGTCCTATGTCTGTTTTTTCCCTTTCTGTATAATCAGCAATCTGTTTGCTGTTTACTGCAGCAGTGGAAAGGGTTATAATTTGTTCCCTTTAGTGGGAAGAGAAAGTTGCTGATTGGGATCATAGTTGAACATGAATCTTTTATAGGACAGAAATGTGTACAACGTGTTTAGTGATTAAACATTCCTCAGAGGGTGGTCTGGTTTACTTTCTTGACTCAAAATCTTGTGCATTATACAAAGTTAGTTCACTATTAGGAAAACAATTGGTATACTACTTCCTACCAATAGGTCAGGAAAGAAAAAAAAAACATTTGGTAATTTCAAGAAAATTAGAGAAATTCTAGAAAAAAATTTGCATTCATATTTTTTTTAAATCTTTCCAAAATCACATATGAATTTGCGTTAACATGTGTTGTTTCTATAACATCTCAAATCAATGGCCGACTTCATTCTTAATAGTATCCAGTTAAAATCAGGTGGAAAACAAAAATGTTGTTGTTTTCATTGTTATCTAATTGTTCTGGAAGTGCTAATCAAAGCCATAAGATATGGAACCAAAATAAGATGTATCATTATTATAAGGGAAATGCAAAATTATCTTTATTTGCATATGGTATAATTATATACAGAGAAACACAGAAAAGGATGAAGTGGAGAACTATGAGAATTAACAAGAAAGTAAAATGAAATGTATTGATGCAAGATGAATACACAGCCCCCTCCTCTCACCTCATAAATGACCCAGGAACACAGGCATTATTATTATCATCAGCAGCAGCATCAAATGTGGTCTCTCAGGAGTCTCCCAGCCAGTGATGCTACTGCTGTGGATGAATATGGTAAAGATGGACCGTGTCCTGAGCATCAAACCACAGTGCAAGCTCAAATTCCAAGGTCCCTTCATCAAGATTGTCACCATCATCTAAAACTTGGCAATCTGATGGACCAAATGCATGTTTTAAAGTGAAGAACCTGGCACCATATTGATGCAAAAGGGGAGTTTGATTAATCTGTGATGTTATAGCCTTCCAGTTACAATCCCAGTGAGAAAAATAAATACACATTTACAGTCCAACTTGCATTTGACACCTCTGACAACAGTGGAAGCAGCACGACCAGAGGCAAAACCAGAAAACATGGATCCAAAACTAGGTATGTTTTAATGGCCAGCAGAAAATAATAAGCCACATGTTGTATAAATCAATAAAACACATTTACAAATACAAAACAGACAGAAACATGAACAGTGTCTAAATCTCTCAGTTCCTCACCTTGGGAGGACACTGAAGTTAACTGATGGATGATGGTAGGACACTGCAGGTGAAGTTCAGAGACTGTAGGAGAATAAACAATTAAAAGATGATGAACTTCTGTATTAGTTAGCTCAAGCTGCCATAAAAACACCACATACTGGGCAGCTTAAACAGCAGACATTTATTTTCTAACAGTTCTGTCCATGATTAGGGTGCCAGTAAATTTCATTTCTGGTGAGAGCCCTCTTCTTGGCTTGTAGACAGTTGCCTTCTTGCTATGTGCTCACATGGCTTTTCCTTTGTACTCATATGGAGGGAGGGAGAGAGAAAGAGAATGAGATCCAGAGAGAGAGAGAGAGAGAGAGAGAGAGAGAGAGAGAATGAGATCCATTTCTGGTGTCTCTTGCCCTTCTCATAAGAGCACCAATGCAGTTGGACTAGAGCCCTGCTTTCCTAACTTCATTTAACCTTGATTACCTTCCTAAAGGAGCTATCTCCAAATACAGCCACATGGGGGGGGGGTAGGGTATGGCTTCAGTATATTAATGGAGGACATAATTAAGGCTATGATGGCTTCTTTATGTGAGGAAGACAATGCAGAGTAATAATTCAACTTCTGCTTTAGTCACAGCTCCTCTGGGATTTCTTTCTTTACCCTTGGGGTAATTATAAGGAAAATCTCCCTGTAGAGGCAGCATGCAAGCAATGGAACATTGGATTGATGAATCTCTTATATCTTGAGATTAAATTTATCTTAATAATGTTTAAAAATAAATTGATGATTGATGATGTCTCCCAGGTCTTTCCTTCCAATTACCCTTTCCTACGTGTATCTGTCTCTGTCTCTCTCTCTCTCTCTGTCTCTCTCTCTCTCTCTCACACACACACAAACACACACACACACAACATAATGATGATGTGGTAGTCATGAATAAAAAGCACATAGTAACTGATTGACCTAGCACATTGAAATTTTGCTGCTTTGTTTTCTTAAAGGGGACTAAGCTAGTTACTGTTGGTTTGTTTAGTAAAACTGAACTGAGATTAAGAGATGTTTAATGCATGGTTAGTTTAGTTAATGTATTTCATCTGATGTGTTTTTGTTTTTGTTGTTGTTGTTGATGTTATTGTTGTTATTGTCACAAGATTACAACTATTGCTGTGGCTTAAACTCATGTGTCTTAATGAATGCCAGTGGGTTAAGTTGGCGTTGCTGCTGAGGGCTGTGCTGGCCCCTTATCTCTACCTTGTTGTGAAAGTTATGATTTATTTAAATGTTGGAAAACAAATGTAAAGATATATTTTTCCATGTAAATAAATAACATTTATCATTGGAAGGGATGTCCTTAGTAACAGTCAAGCCTAGATTATCCTTTCACTGAAGAAGAATCAGAGAGAAGATGAACCTACCAAAAAACACCTACTGTTTTTCCACAACTCCTAACCTCCACTCACTTCTAGCACACTTACCCCCAGGTTCAGTGGCTTTAGTTTGGAATCATGGAGAGTAAAGCAGGCTGCAGAATCATTAGGAGAGAGGGTAACCAATTTTTAGGTAGAGAAGGAGAGAAGGGGGAAATGTGAGAAAGACTCTTCAGATAATCCAGAAAATAGTCATTTAGGCTATGAATATGAACTTTTTTTATGATATAAAAGACCAGTCCAATCCTGTTTAATTATGTAACATCTTAAGAAAAAAATATATAAAGCTCCAAAACTGAATTCTGTTTTGTTACATTTGCTAAACTGCAGAGGTTACCATTGTTATTGTCATCAGAAAGTTGATTTTAAAATAGGCTTCATCTGTGAAATATATATTTCATGACTAAACTGTATTTTCTTTGGTTGACTTTAGCTCAGGATATGAAGATAACAAAACTGAGTATTTTTTTAAATGCAAAATCAATAGCCTTTCTATATTCCACCACTATAAATACATGCATACCTACATACAATTAAGTAAAAAATATATAATGTGGAAATCTCATTTTCAACTCCAATGAAGAGATAAACTACAAAAGAATAATCTTAATGTTAGAAAAATATGTGAAGCTTATATGAAGAGAACTATAGCGCTCTATAACTATATGGTTTTTTAATTAAAAGATGCTTATACTAAGAAGAATAAATAGCTTTAAGGTATCAATCATTCCCAAATCAATTATAGTTTTGATGAAAATTCCAATGAATATTTTCCATGTTGACAAAATGTTTCTAAAGGTACTTTGAAAGAATAAAAAGTTGGTATAATAGAATAGAAAATCCAGAAATAAACCCACTATTTTATGGTCAATTAATCTTTGGCAAAGCAGGAAAGAATATCCAGTGGGAAACAGACACTCTTCAACAAATGCTGTTAGGGAAACTGGACAGCAGCATGCAAAAGAATGAAACTGGACCATACACTTTCTTACACCGTACACAAAAGTGAATTAAAAATGAATGAAAGACCTAAATATGAGACAAGAAACCATCAAAATCAGAACACAGGTAACAACCTCTTTGACATCTACAGTAGCAACTTCTTACTAGACACATCTCTGGAGGCAAGGGAAACAAAAGCAAAAATGAACTATTGGGAACTCATCAAGATAAAAAGCTTCTACACAGCCATGGAAGCAATCAACAAAACTAAAAGATATGCAGATGACTAACACGTGAAGAGAGATGTTCAACATCTAAAATTAACAACACAAGAAACAATAAGTGTTGGCAAGGATGCAGAGAAAGGGGAACACTTTTGCATTGCTGGTAGGAATGAAAACTGTTGCAACCACTCTGGAAAACAGTATGGAGTTTCCTCAGAAAGTTAAAAACAGAACTACCCTAGGATCCAGCAATTGCACTACTCTGTATTTACCCAAAGGATACAAAATACTGACTTGAAGGGATACATGCACCCCGATATTTATAGCAGGAAATGTTTTTTAAAGAGAGAGATTCATTCTCAAATAAATGCATACATAAATTTGGATTTGTTAATATAGAGGTGATGGGTGGATTTGACCAGGATAGGTTTGGTGGAGTTGTATGAATGAGCATCTTATCAGAGTGGGTTCAAAAGAAAATTGGAGGTAGAAAATGAACAGTAACAACTATATTGAGTAGATTTGCAATAAAAAGGAGCAACCAGTGAGTGGTGGATAAATTTGTATCTTTCTCTTTTTTAAAGAAAAGAATTATTATAGCATGATTTTTGTTGTTGTTGGTGGTGGTGGTGGGAATGATCCATAATAGAAGGAAGAATTAATGATGCAAAAGAGAGAAGACATAATAGGGGCAAAGTCTTTGAACATGCTGATGGTGGCTGGGATGTTAGGCAAAATAGGACTAGCTTCATCCCATGAAAAAGATTTATGATTATATGAAAAAATTAAAATAAGATAAAAATAGAATAGATTAATATAGGTAAGGAAAGGGTAATTCTTTAAGTATTATATGTAAATTAATGAGAAAAAATGCATACCTGTTAAATATTGATGGATAACTGGATAAATTATGGTAAGTTTATTAAATAGTATCTAATGCTCTAAATAATGAGTACAAATGTCTTACCATGACCAAAACATACCATTCATAAATATATATGACCAAGATTAAGGAACAAAAAGCAAGTTTCAGAACACAATATTCATAGTACTATCTCACTTATTTAAAGAAACAAGGAACACATAAACATTTTTGTATATATACATTGAAAGTCTTTGGGAAAATACACAAAAAACTTTATATTAATCACATGGAGGGTGAGAGAGTGTCTACCTTGTACTTTGGATCCTTGTGTGCTGTTTGAAGTTTTAAACAGAAACATCTGTTGAATTTATAATTAAACATGGTAAGGAAAAAAGAGATATACTGGGTAGATTCTACCAAAATATATAAAATTAATACTTCCCCCAAAAATTAAGTAGAAGGGAAAATGAACTAGAAACACACACACACACACTCATACACATGAAGACACTGAGTTAAAATGAACAAATTGCATGACTAGTAATCCATCTACTCAACACTGAAATGTATTTGTTTGTTCATTAGTTGGTTACTATATACCCAACAATTTTATTTTATTTTATTTTTTCAACATTTATTTATTTTTGGGACAGAGAGAGACAGAGCATGAACGGGGGAGGGGCAGAGAGAGAGGGAGACACAGAATCGGAAACAGGCTCCAGGCTCTGAGCCATCAGCCCTGAGCCCGACGCAGGGCTCGAACTCACGGACCGCGAGATCGTGACCTGGCAGAAGTGGGACGCTTAACCGACTGCGCCACCCAGGCGCCCCTATACCCAACAATTTTAAATAGTGTGTATGCAAATATAAGCATGAAACACTGTCTGTTCTCAAGGAGCTGCCAATCCAGTGGAAGGTACAGCGTAAATATGAAATTATAGTTCAGAGTGATAATGCCTACACATGAAAAGGATGGGCAGACATAGGGAACACATGTACGCTGAATTTCTAAATACACCTAGGCTGAGATCCAACAGGCAAGTGGGAGTTATCCAGAGAAGAAAGAACATTCCAGGTAACAACAATAACAAGTGCAAAGGCCCAGAACAAGTAAAGGTGTCACATGCTGAGAGAGCTGCAAATTAGAGAGCTACAAATTAGTTTCATTAATGTGTTCCCAATATATATCACAATGCCTGACACATAATACTTGTTACATAAATATTTAACCGAATGGGTTTGGCTGAGCATAGGGTCACATTGGGGGGAAAAGGAGAGGTTGCAAATATTTCATGCAAATGACAAGCAAATTCAAGAAAGATATATCAATTAAAATAAAACAATAACTAGATACCATTTAACTTACCAAAATATTAAAACAAAAGGAGACGCCCAGTGCGACTGAGAGTGACATCGAACTGCCAATACTCTTGTGCATTTTCAGTGACAGGTTGAACACTTGAGGAAAGAAAGTTTTGCAGAATAAATCAAGAGCTTTAAAAATGTACATGCTTCTAATCTAACAATTCCTCCGTTGGGCAACTCTCCTGAAGAACTTTCAGTTCCAGAAAAAAAAAAATGCTCAAATCTGTTACAAAAGTATCAATTTCTGCAATACTTTCAGCAAGTCAGAACTAGAAATAACCTGTCATAAGAGTGAAGAATATTCAAGTAAATTATCCATTCTGCATCATTAAAGAGGATACTTGAGGAAAGTTTAAAGTTCTCTGGAAAGACCTTTGTTGTTATGTAAAAATGTAAATTATAAAATGGGAAACATATTTTTTTAAAAATGAGGTGCTGTAGGCTAGAGAAAATGAAGCAAAATGTTGACTGTAGTGATGTTACATGGGAGAACTACAAGTGACACTTTTTCTTTCTTCTACCTCTCTATAATTTCCAAGTTTACTATACACATAAGAAAGCCACCACATACACTAAAACAAACTTTTTTTCATATGTAGTAATTATCCTACGTTGAAAATACTCACTTAGAAATGGTGCCCTGAAGCCTGGAATATGGAGTAGTGGCTTTGATAGTTCTGTTCTCTTTATGTTAGTTTTTGTCTGCTTCCCACAATTAATTTGAAGGTAAGCCTTTAACATTAACATAAGATTGTTTATACATGGGGAGGAAAGTGAAGGAGGGCTAGTTAGAATGGGTCTGGCTTTAGAGTCAGCCTTACTAGAGAGGAAATTCCTGAGAACAGTGAGTGATCTATATTCAGAGTTCCTAGGGGCCTGTGGAAAGAAAGGGCAGCTGATAATGTGGATCCTGTGACATTGCAATATGGTAAAAGCAAGAATGATTGACTATCTAGATTTTAACTAATATATCATAGATTCAAATCATCCAATAAACTCATTTTCAATAATGAATATGTCAGTTAATTTTAAGTTTTTCTTTATTCAAGGTTTAATTTTTTACCACATTTCCCCCCTCTTTTTATCCCATCATAAAATTCCAGTAAGGGGTGCACATTTCAGGTGAATGAATTGCAGTTGTTATTGTATAGTTCTCTTTGTCTAATAAAAATGAACTTTTTCTTGGTACTAAGTGTTCTTTGTATATTAAGGAAATTAGCCCCTTGTTTGGCAAATAAGTTCCTTATTTGCTCTTACTTGATCACTTATCTTTTGACTTTGTTTACAATTTTTTTTTTGCCATGCAGAAATTTCCAATGTATAATTTTCTTAAGCTATACTCATGAGTGCAAAAAATAAAAATATAGTAATATTTTCCTTTGTTTTTGAATATTTACCTTTCCAGCAACCCCTCTGCACCCCTCTTGTTCCACGTGATAACAGGTGGATTTTATTCACTTGTATAAATCCAGTTACTTCAAGTTTAAATTATGGCAACTCAGGACTTCACTCCCTTACCTGTTTGTCCCTAAAGAGGCATATAAATTCTGGGAATCTTCTAGAGGGTCATGGTGTTGGCAGAATGTGATTAGTCCCTCAGTTGGGTTCTGTTCATGTTTGCATCTTTTGTGATGGCTATTAACACCTATTGATGGTTGGCTTCACTAAAATGGCTGTGGTCCCCAGTTGTACAGTATAGTCCATGCTGCCATCTGCTGGTGTTTCCTCTTGTTACAACTGTGAGACCTCTTCAGGTCCCCTAGCTCACTCTAGGAATTTACAGCTATATACTTTTCAGGGGCTTTTACTCTCCGGGGCTACAAAAAGTTGGTGGGATTGCCTCAGCTTCTCCATACAGGCATCCCAGTTGCTCCTACTCTACTGTGATGATGCCAACTAGGACTCTTGTGAAGAACTCTCCTGCTCAGACTTCCAGATAGGAAGTGAGGTACAGGTCTTTTCTAACCTTCTTTCTCCTACCCTTCAGAGAATTTTTATTTTATTTTGGGAAAACAAAAATTTACTTATTGTTTTCCATATTTTTTTGTCTTCAAACTGGTCCATACAAAGGCCAAGAAATTGACACAATTCTGTTTGACTACCCTAAGGTTGTCTTTCCTCTTTGCGTCAATAAAGATTGATGCTTAGATTGACACAGTAGTGCAAAGGGAGCACAGGAAATAATCTACCTACTTGAATTTAACGATGTCATCCTATACCAATTTTTATGTAGAAAAACTTGTCCATCCTCCTGCTCTTGCTTCTGGGCTTAGGTCATGGTTATTCTAAAGTCTTTTTCACCTCAAGATTTTGCAGAATTTAATCTGCATTTTCTTCTAGTATTTTTATAGACTGACATTTTAAACATTTAAATCTTGGACTTAATCTGATTATTTATTTTTGTGTACATAGTAAGACAGGAACCCAGTTTACTGATTTCTCAAAATGATACTGTAGCAATATACTAGTTTGAACTTCTTGGAACAAGATTTAGCCTGAAGTGCTCCAAGATGTGAGGAGTAATCACTGATTTCATGACTGAACCTGTCTTTAGACTTAGAGAATCGTTGTCACATTTGCTTATCAGGACATGTAGAGAGGTATAAAGAATACCCATAAATTGGTCCTAATCCCTCGTGATTATAAAAATCTTCCTGTAGGATTCCAGTACAGTTATATTTGAGAAGTGTAAGGTTATAAGCCCATCTTTATGGCAAAAGAGAGTATAAGTGGGTTTCACGTGACACAATTTCCTGTCGAGCAGTGTGGAGTGTGCATCCTCATCACCTGGATGGCTTGTTGAAACCCACGTTGCTGTCCCCTTGCTCAGAGTTTCTAATTTAGAAGGTCTGGAGTGATGCCTAAGCATTAGCATTTCTTAACATTTCGGGTTTAAACTGATGTTGCTCGTCCAGAGACCACAGTTTGAAAGGAGCTGCGATAGGGTATAGAAAGGACTTTTGGGGAAAAATAACTCTTGTCTTTTTGGGGGGGCAGAAACTATCTGCATCTACATTTTTACTGGTGCTTCTCATTTTCCATTGGAATTTTTTGAAAAGATTATAAATAAAAAATTATATGTTCAGCATTTATTATTTATGTAAACTTATTTAAGAAGTGATTTAAGGTGCAATGAAAGAAAATATAAAAATATGGAAAGAAGGTGAAAAAATTAGAACATGAGTAAAATACTGTTTGGAAAGATAAAATTAAAAGGGTAATGTACATATGTACTATGCTGATGTTGAGCTATAAATTTGGCTAAGCTTTCTAGCAGTGAACAGGGAAACAAAATCACGATAAGATTTATAGTGCTCCTGAGATGAAAACAAGCCAGGTGCTTCAGATAAAAATACTTATCCCTATCCTGACATCAGAGGAGAACTTCCTATATGTTTACTTTCAAAGATGATGCTATACAACACTGAGAATAACATCTCTCATCATTTTTTGTTGCAATGAAGACAAATGTTCTGTTGATCAAATTTAGGCTCAATTAGTAACATTAATATACTAGGTAATTTGGTCACTGGATCATTTGGAGTTTCTTTCTTTCTTTCTTTCTTTCTTTCTTTCTTTCTTTCTTTCTTTCTTTCTAATGAGTTTCAGCATGTATTTACTAAGGTGGTTCCTCAGGCTTCAGCATGAATCATTGATGTCCACCAAAATGCAGTAGAAACAACCATCCAATGGGCAAATACCACATTGTTCAGTGTCGGTCTCAGTTTGTTGGGGTTTGAGTCAGAGATAAACTTTAAATTATTCTGTGTCTTCATTCTTTCTTTGGTTATTCTAAGAGGTTACAGACTGTTTTTGAGGATCTGGTCATAGCTAAGCATCTTCCTAGAAAATAATATATAGGACATCATTATTTACAAATTCCAAATTTATGGTTTTGCTTACTCAGTAGAAGAATTTGTGACCCCAAAGTCAGCATTTCAAGTCCTTTCCTGGTCATTCTCAGGTATGTGCCCATGCAAAGCAATGAAAAATCTGCGTTGCCTGATGTACACATTCACAGCTGAAGTTGGTAAAACCAAGCTTTGGTTTCTTATTTCAGGTTTCATACTGCAAACAAGTATCAGTGTCACAGTATATTCAAGGTCATGTTTTTCACTTTTTTTTTTTGCTTTTTTTTTGTGGTTTCACTGTTTAAAATGGTCCCAAGCATAGTGCTGAACTGCTTTTCTAAGCATAAGAAGGCAGTGATACATGATATGCAGAAAATGTATATTAGATACACTTAATATAGGCATAAGTTATAGTGATGTTGGTCATTAGTTCAGTGTTAATGAATTAATAATAATATATATATATACATATATATTAAATAAACAGAAACACATAAAACAAGGTTATATATTAATTGGTTGACAAAAACATTGTGACCACAGGCTTGCAGAAATCTATCACTGTTTTCCCAAGGATAGAAATTCTTCATCTTCCTTAGGAGCAATGATTTAGTATTCACTAATTCTGTGTTCTCAGTGACATTATAAAATATAACTGCTCCAAGTATCAAAAATTGACTGTATATACCCCAAATCTGCCTTCAGATTTAGGGATTTTATGTAGTCTCTCACTGTATGTTGTTTAAGAGCGCTTGATGAAGAATGTACTGAGTATATTCAGAGCTATCTTACATAAGTAATTTTTTCCTCTCAATGGGCTTTTTATAAGGGTTATTGGCTCTAAAGCCATACTGCTGGCATTCAAACAGTGTCATTTACTAGATCTTGGCCAAATTTCTTAGCCCAAGCTTCCTTATCTGTGAACTAAAGCAGTTAAGAAAAGGAATTGGAACATCTATGGTATTGCTAATACTTTAAATTGATTGATTGAATATTGACCAGAGAAGTACAGGAATAATTAGAATTCTCATTACTCAGCAGGGAGGCGGTTATGTAGTATGCAGTAGGCTGCAGATATTAAGAAATAAACCACTCTATTTTTACACCTTAATGAGCATAAGACTTCTCAATTAAACTGTTTACCATTCAGCTCCACAAGGTTCTGTTTACAGATGAGTTTGGTGGGAACTAGTAACTGAAAGAATAGCCCACAGGGAAGCAAACTTCTCATTCCCCAATTTTGGGTTGAAAATAATTATGCTACAAAGTAGCTGGGCTTTAAAAGGAAGAAGAAAAAGGTTAGCAGCCAATGGATTTAAATGTATTAAGGGAGAGTTAAAAGATTAAGATAAAAGGCTAGAGGATAGGCAAAAAGCTTAGAGATTATAAGAGAAAAAAAAAGCAAAAGGAAAACTCACTAAAAGCAGATAAGGCATTTGTGCCTAAAACAAAGCTCCTGGTGTGTCTAGTTTCCTGAAGGGTTGGGTCCCCCATTATAATCCTGATGTCAACTACTCTCTGATAAACAGTTCTTCAGAGATCTGTAGTAACAAGGGGCAGGACCACTCAGTTCAAGCAACTGGAGGGCTTTAGGCCATGCAGCAGTTCATCTCAGCCAAGTGGAACACACTGATAAAATAAATGCAGCAGTGATATAATTCTGCTATACTAGAAAAGTTCAAGGTTTGCAACCTCCAGCTTTGTTCTTCTTTAACATTACCTTGGTTATTTTTGGTCCTTTGCATTTTAATAAAAAACTTAAAGAATTAACTTACCAGATTCCAGTTGGAGTGTCTGAAATGTAATCTGTAGATTACATTTAACTGGTGATAATTGCCCTTTCTATAGTGTGTCTTTAAATGCATGAACATGGCATTTTCCTCCATTTATTTTGTACTTTAAATTCTGTCCATAACCTTTTGTAGTTTTCAATATAGTGGTCTTACACATCTTTTGTGTTAGATTTATTTCTATTTGCTGTTATTTAAGCTCTTATAAATAGTATTGTTTTAAAATTTCATTTTATAATTGCTCATGGCTTATATAGAGAGAAAAAGTGTTGACTTTTTAAATATTAACCTTGCATTCAGTGACCTGGTTAAATTCACCCATTATCTCATAGCTTGCAGACTCCTAGCACATTATTATTTTTGCCTTTGAATTATAACAGCTTTTATTTTTTCTTTTTAATTCTTATAATTCTTATAACTTTTATTTCCCTCTCCCTCTCTCCATCCTTGCCCTCCCTCCTTTCTCCTGTTCATTTTCTTCTTCCTCTTCCCTCCTTTTTTATCTTACCTTTATGGACTGGCTACAAGGTCCAGTTCAATGTTGAATAGAAATGGTGATAATAAGCATCTTTGTCATGTTTCCAGTTTGAGGGTAAATCTTTCAATATTTTGCCTTTAAGTACATAATATGTTAAAATTATGAATGTATGCTCATCAGAAGACATCATTAAGAAAGAGAAAGTGCAGTGATAGAAAGGAAGAAGATATTTTTAAAACACACATCTAACAAGGGACTCCTATATAGAATAAAGGGCTCCTATAAATTCATAAAGGACAGATAACTTATGTGAATAAACAGGCAAACATTTGAACAAGTACTTCACAAAAGAGGATATCCAAGAAGCCAAAAAGCACATGAAAAGATGAATATATTTGTGAGCCATAAAGGAAATAGAAATTAAGCTCACAGTGTATTAGTACTGCATATCCACTAGAAGGGCTAAAATGAAAATGACTGACAGCAGCAGGTATTGATGAGAATTTAGAGCGGATACAAATTTCATACACAGCTGGTAGAAATAGAAAATGGTAAAACCACTTTATAAAACTGTTTGACAGCATCTATTAAAGCTCAGCACATACATATTCTCTGATGTAACAATCATATACTAAACAGAAATGCTTACTACCTATGATTAATAGTACATGCACAAGAGTGTTCATAGAAGCATTGTTATATCTGAAAACTGGGAAATGGATCAAATGTTTATCAGTAGTAGAATGAATAAGAAAATATTATATATAATACATATAAATATTATATATAAATAGTATAAAGTGCTGAGAAAAAGAAGTTATTAGACTCAACAATTTTGGACTCAATGGAGTATAAACTGTAGGCTTCTATTTACATAAAATTCAAAAGCAGATAAACCTAATGTTAGAATGTTAGAAGTCAAAGTGGAAAAAAGTACCTAGAAGAAGGCATGAAGGGGTTCTAGAATACTGGTAATAGTAAATGCCTTGATCTGGAGGCTGGTTACGTGTGTGTGTGTGTGTGTGTGTGTGTGTGTGTGTGTGTGTGTGGAGGTTCATTGAGCTGTATATTTGTGGTTTGTGCACTTTCCTGCATGTATTATATTTTAGTAGAAGCAGTAATGAAAACAAATACAAAGCCTAAGGGTTTGAAAAAGGCTATTTGTTTAAAAATGACTAAAAGCTATCATAAATGTCTAGTGTACTTCAGAGGAAAAATATTGCATATCTAAAGATGTCTAAAATGTATAGGCTGCAAAGCTTAGACTTCCATCAAAGATCTTGATGGGAAGACTTTGAAAGGTACTCACTGCTCCTTATGTCTCATAGATATGTACCATACACATCTGTGGTGAGAAGCAATTACTAGTAGACAGTAACATCTGCATCCTCACACCATTGACCATCTCTAGAGTCCATGCAAATCCCCTCACCCAGAACACTTTAGCAGGAGTTTCCACATTGAATTCCCTAATGCTATTTGTCCTATAGCGTTCTTTTCATAATATATGATCAATCATTGGATCCTAATTTGGAACTAAATCTCTTTTTGTCAGCCACAAGCACGTGGCCAAGTGCATTGTCCACTGGCTGGTGAACTTATTGCTTTATTATTTCTACTTCCTTTTAAATGAGGAAGAAAAGTCTGAGGTAAGAGATACAAAGATTTCTGAATTCAGCATCAGTGTGATTACAGGATTTTCACTATCTCTTTCTCACACTGCTAATGCAATGACCAACAAAATACGAAAATAAGGGGAAACATGTAGCATCTTTGAAAACTAGGAAAAGTCCATGAAAGTAGCAGACAGGTCAAGACTGGTGGCCATGGTTGTAGGTTGACTCAACCACTTCACTACAAGAAAATGAGTCTGTACTCCCAAGACAAAAATGGAGGACACCCTGAGGAATACTACTAACATTGCTTAATGTACTGCTTGTACTTCCTCTTATTGATTTGGGTCAACATTTGGAAGCATAAATTCTCTCTCCCTCCTCTTTATTTGTGACGTGAATCATGTTTCTTAGACTGATTGATACCATATATTGTTAAACTAGGCTGTTTTTTTTTTTTTTCCCCTCAATCTTTTTTCTTTTTTCTCTGTTCTTTAGTTTGGATATTTTTTTATTGATTTTTTTTTTAAATTTCACTGACCCTTTATTCTTCTATATTCACACTTTTGATAAGATAACCAGTGAATTTTTTTATTTCATATATTGTTCACATGTAGAAATTTATATGGCTATTTATGTATATTTACAGTTTCTCTTCTGGAAGACTTCATCTGTTCATTTATTCTATCAATACATTTCTTATGTCTTTAATTACATTTATAATAGCTATTTTAAAGTTCTTATTTGATTATTTCAATATCTAGGTTATCTCAAGTATTTTTTTCTATTGACTACTTTTTATCTAATTATGTTTTCTGTTTTTCTGCTTCTTTGAAGGTACAATAATTTTAGATTATAAGGGGGATGTTGTGGATGACAGAATGTAGGGATTCTTGATAATATTGGTTTCTTTTTAAGAATATTGAATTTTGTCCTGGCTGGCAGTTAACTTACTAGATCTTCTTGAATCTCTCACTCTTAGCTTTATGTTTTGTTTAAACTTTGTTTTGTTTTGACTCTGTTTTATCTTTTAATCTCAGGATGTGGTCCTATTTCTAGTACTTGATGTTTGCTTCTATTTTTTCCATTTCTGGGGTCTCAGTTGAATGCCTGAAGGGTTAAATGAGATCTCTTTACCCTGACATAGCCAGTACTCCAGTATATCCCAGAACTGCAAAACTTCAAGTGTTCTCTTTTTTCATCTCTTAGTTTTGAAGCTTTCTAATAGGCTTTTTGAAATCTTTCTCTGTAGGTGTACAGCTTAGACTTTGGTGAAAGACTCAAGAGTAATCTCCATGACTTCCACTTCCAGGTCTCACATCTGTGCATCATATATATATATATATATATATATATATATATATATATATATATTTTTTTTTTTTTTTTTTTTAAACTCTGTCTTGGAAACTCTACCTCCTTTAAGTGCCCTAACCCCAACTTCTGCCTCCTCAGTTTAGCAAGAGTGCTTCTCTACTTTCATTCCATATGTCTTAGCTATGGTAGGTAGTGTGTTTCCAGGCAAAGAGCCTAAATGAGTATGGTGTTTATCTCACTTTGTTGGTTTCCCTTTTTTCAGGTTCTATCCTGCCTATTGTGTAATGCCTAGAAACTATTGTTTCATATGTTTTCTTAAGTTCATAGTTACATAGAATGTGTGTATGTAAGGGGTAAATCCAATATTCGCTTTCCCATCATTATTTGAAACAGAAGTTAATCAGATTAAAAATTTTTTTAATGTTTTATTTTAATTTTGAGAGGGAGAGACAGAGTGTGAGCAGGGGAGGGGAAGAGAGAGAGGGAGACACAGAATCTGAAATAGGCTCCAGGCTCTGAGCTGTCAGCATAGAGCCTGACATGGGGCTCAAATTCATGAACCGGGAGAGCATGACCTCAGCTGAAGTTGGACAGTTAACCGACTGAGCCACCCAGGTGCCCCAATCAGATTTTTAAAGAAAAACAAAAAGGTATAGTGTTACAATTCATTATATTAAAACACATTATAATATTACAATAATTAAAACAGTGCTATAAAGACTCCAGGATAGATAGATTATATTAAAACACTGATGTACTATACTCATCTAAACTTTCAATACTGTATTCAACAAATATTATAAGGCATCTAGTACATACCCTGTTTCTTGGTACACTCATTATGTTGATTTGCGTCATTTTTATTTTATTTCTTCTTCCAAGAGTATTCTCATGTGGCTTTATATGTGGCAAAATACCTGAGACTTTATATGCCTGAGAATATAAAGTTTTCTTTATCAGTATTTTAAATATACTACTCTTTTTGCCTCCAGTGGTGTTATTGAGATATTTGATGTCAATCTGACTTTTGTTTGTAGGCGATCTACTTTTTTCTTTATATACTTTTATAATTTTAATATTGTCTTTGTTATTCTTAAATTCCATGATCACTGAAATTTAACTCCCTAAATTTTTGTGGGCTTTATTTTCACCCTCTGGACTGCAAGTATCTTGCCAATGTATGTAGAGTAGTGGCTCCTTCCTCCTCACCAGGTCCGAATATCATCAATGTTTTGGACCAGTATAGTGGAGAAAGTGAAGGAGGAAAAAGATGATCAAGTTTCTTCCCTGTGGACTACATGACATAAGTCTGATGAGCTTATATACCTCTTTGGTAACACATTGAAGGTATATTGCTGGCCTTGCCAACTGAAAGAAAAATCCTTCAGATGATCTTTATAAACCATTAGAACAAGAGTAAAAAAGGCTTGACGTGATCAATAGTTGCATACCGGGTGTCAGGGGATATATTAATTTGTTTAAGCAATGAAACCACATCTGGAACTATAGCTATAATTTGAGTCACCATCACCTGATTGTACCTATGATAATTCACTTTTATTCTCCAAGAGTCATCTAACTTCTGCACAGGCCAAATAGGCAGGCTGAATTGGAATATGCTAGGAAGGAATTCAATACCAAATGTTGGTGAAAATGTAGGAAGGTGGGGTCCTTTTGCGTGTTTGGGCATATACAATTGCATAGCAATTTGGGAAACCAACCTAGTAGAATGCAGTAAAACTAACTTCTGATTCTATATCATAATCACATATATTATTTCATATATCTGTAAAATTATATGTATATAATTATATATTATATATGTCTCAGAGATATTCTTTCAAAATTTATGAGGGACAGAGGCATTTCTGAATTCTGAAACTATAGCTCTTGGAGATTTTAGTCCATAGATGCTATTAAAAGTCACACATGAGATCACATACAGATGGAAGAAAAAAGTCTTCGAATACAGCATACTAGCATTTTAATTTTTATTGCTAAATCTGTGCAAATTGAAAGAAAGAAACGCCTATGAAGATGTGTATCACAGTAAAAATGGTACCTCAAGTTAAAGGAATTATAAGTAATAGTAAATTCTATGTTTTTAGGTAATAGATAGCTATAGGAAAACTATCCTAAAATGAAGTAAAATCAAGAAAGCAGTATGCAAACCATATGTATAAAATATGCATGTAAAAAAGGCCTAAAGGAAATATGCAAAATTATGTTTTTATCTTTGACTATTATTATTTTATTTTGCCTTTTATATTTTATTTTATGATAAATATATTTTCTTTGTAACATAAAATAATCACTATCATTTTAAAATGTATGTAACATTTGATGAAGTTTAGGACAATTTTTTAAGGTGTTAAATTAACTAATAAAATATTTATAAAAGATTTATTACAGAATAATTGGAATTACCTATTAAAAAGAAGAAACAATTATAAATATCTATTAAGCAGAAGGCTTAAAGTATTTAAATTCATTTCACAAATATTTAGTGATTAAATATGATAAAACATTTGATATTTTTTCAAGTTTAAAAAGCAGAATAGGGGTGCCTAGGTGGCTAAGTCAGTTAAGCGTCCAGCTCTTGATTTTGGCTCAGGTCATGATCTCATGGTTCATGGGTTCAAGCCCCTTGTCAGGTTCTGTGCTGACATGCGGAGCCTGCTTGGGATCCTCTTTCCCTTTCTCTGTGCCTTTCCCCTGCTCATGCTCTCTCTCTCTCTCTCTCTCTCAAAATAAAGAAACTTTAAAAAAGCAGATAAAATATGATGTTACTCTGATTTTGTAAAACATTACATGCATTCATACATTCAAAAAATATTCTAGGAGGATACGTCAGATGTTCTCGGTGGTTGTCTCTATATGGCTATGCGGTGGGAGAATGATTGGCTTTTATTTTCTTCTTTATTTTTCTGATTTTTCCAATGTAGTTTTTCAAAGTACACATATCACATTTAAAAATTATATATTACAAAAGTGCTTTTTCTCCTTCCATACATTGTTTTTTTAACCTAGCATAAAGAAGAAATAAGAAAAATAATGGGAAGGAATATGAAAAACAGTAATTAGAAAATGACAGGAAATATGGGGTGCTTGGGTGGCTCAGTTGATCAAGTGTCCAACTCTAATTTCAGCTCAGGACGTGGTCCCAGGGTTGTGGGTCAAGCCTTGTGTTGGGCTCTGCACTGAGTGTGAAGCCTGCTTGGGATTCTCTCTGTCCCTTCCTCTGCTATTTTGTCCCACTGTGCAATCTCTTTCTCTCTCTAAAATAAAAAAAAAAAAATTAAATTAAAAAAAAACAAGGAAAAAAAAAGAAAACGACAGAAAATAGGAATATAGGAAAAGTAGAAACAAATGAGATATGATGGAGTCTAAGTAAATGTAAAGACAATGTTTGGCCACTTATTTTAGTGACAAGAGTCCATTATATTCAAATTAAGTCTTTCAGAATATATTGCTTATATTTAATATTTTTATAGAAACTTGAGGCTTTCAATAGTTATTTTCTAAAAGCTGTTTAAGAAATGTTTTCTTTTTTTCAAGAAAAGCAATCAGCTATTGAGATTTAAATAAGTTTGTAAAAAATATAGGCAATTAAAAAAGTATGTCATTTTGCTGTATTGGTATTTGCTTAGTGGAGGAAAAGGTGATGATGCTAACCTGGTTATTTCAGTGCAGATTGACAGTGTGTATTACATGGTAATTATATGTTTCATCTTCAAATATCTGAGCAAACACTATCAATAGTAAGTGTGTGTTTCAATTTGTTACAGATGATTCTGTACCAAAAATGTTTACTGAAAAAATGTGTAGAAAGTTTGAAAAAGCTGGGTATTTAATTTATTTGTGCTTCTTTTATTTATATATATTGAGTATGTATATAATATTCCATATATTCATATATATATACACACACACACACACACATATATTCCTTCCTCCACCCCAAATGCCCTACATTCCTTGCATAGCAGTATACTCGTCATTTTCTGAACATATTGCATTTTCCATGTCAGTTTCTTAGCCCAGAATATCCTTATTCTTTATCTCCACCTGTCAAATTTCTACCCATCTTCCAAGAACTATCTTATGTCATCTGCTCCACAAAGCTGTCTCTAATTTTAGATTATCCTCATTGTTCAGGTATTTTAAGGTATTTAAAAAATATTTTTGTCTGAGAGGGTCGATTTTTCTAAGAAGTAACTTCAGTGTTTATAGCATTTCTTCAGATAAGTGTCTTTTCAAAAACAAAAGTAAGAACAGTAACTAACATAACATTAATTTTTCTTTCCTTTGGTAAAAACTTGCAAATTTGTTACACACATTGGTGATTTTCATGAGCATGTAGGGAACATTTTTAATTCACTAGGATTATGTCTTATAATGAGGCAAAGAGGAAGGAATCCAGCTGGTTGGCTATCCAACATGACATGGTCTTCTTTGTGGCTGCAGAACCATAAACCCGATTATCATGCATATTATGTGCCACTCTTCTAGAAGTATCTGCGGCAAAGACTTGGCATGAGATCTAGCTATTAAATCACATATACTATTCTTACTATGTTAGGAGTGTAGCAACCATATAGTTTGTGGGATAAACTACATCTTCATTCTTCATGTCAAAGGAATATTTTTCTTCATTCTGTCCTGGAAGTGAATAATTGTAGTTGGCAGATCCCCACAACTGGAGACATCCTGAAATGCCTAAATACATCCCTCAGTTTGGAGGATCAGGTCTATGGCTTTCTAAGATGACTTATAAAGATTGTGTGATTATGGGGTTTTAAGGACTTTCTGCACTAAGGGGAAGTCAGAGCTCTGTGGTTCTCACAGCTTTTCCAGAATCAATCTAGCTCAGCTCTATGTCCAGCCCATTCCAGGGAGTTAGCTATGTAATGAAAGAAGCTCTAAGGATAAGGGAAGGAATGATTCTTTTATCTGGGGCATTCGTATTGCCCAGTCACTTTATAACCTAAAGATTCAGGATTCATGAATAACTGCTAAGTATCTTGTCATCAATAGAGACTTTCCAGATAGTCAATCATATTATGAATTTTATTTTTATGAAATTATAGGCCTTTTTAAATGCAAGGCAATAAGCTAACATTTGGGTTCTCTAACAACATTATCTGCTACCGTATGCTACAACATTATATTATTTATAAATAACAGTGAATTTTTCCAGCAAACATAAAGGCATTTATCCTATCCAAATTACTAATTTTTAGCCATATATTTATTGATTCAAATATTGAATCTTACAATTATATTAATACCTACATATTCATCTAAAAATTCTTAAATCAAAGAATATATTTTAAAACCAGAATGCTTTAAAAACAAAACAAAGTGGGGCGCCTGGGTGGCGCAGTCGGTTAAGCGTCCGACTTCAGCCAGGTCACGATCTCGCGGTCTGGGAGTTCGAGCTCCGCGTCGGGCTCTGGGCTGATGGCTCAGAGCCTGGAGCCTGTTTCTGATTCTGTGTCTCCCTCTCTCTCTGCCCCTCCCCCGTTCATGCTCTGTCTCTCTCTGTCCCAAAAATAAATAAACGTTGAAAAAAAAAAGATTTAAAAAAAAAACAAAACAAAGTGGCAAGCAGAAAAACCTAGTAAATGGAATTTTACTAAAAAAATACCAGTAGAATTTTAAAGTGTTTAGAAAATCACTATTTTCATAACAATATAATATTAACTCACAATAAACAAACACCCCATACAATACTATTTTCATGGTTATACTTTAAGTCTATATTAGGCATTGTTTTGGTTTTATTGCTTTATTCATTTTTCAGGATATGTGAAAAATGCTTAGCAACTTAAAGAGAGAACCACATCAATTTGCTAGTATAAATTTTGCAATTTCTGTGTACCCAGAAACAATACATGATGATGTTATTTATACTTACTTGGGCATTGTTAGTTGAAAGTTAAAAGAACTTCTAAAACAGCTCATTTTCTGTGGTTTGTGACTAAAATAACCTTTCTCTGAATTCTGTAATGAGGAGTCTTATTAATATTATTAGGGATATAGGGCAGAAGATATACCATTAAATTCCAATCTATTATAGACTTTTAATTCTAGTGGGAAAATTTATTTTCCAATATCCATTATTTTTATTCTTTGATCTTTATCATATTTTTCAACATGTATTTTCTGACTATATACTGTGTGGAAGTGTACAGTGTATCCTTAGAAAATAAGGATACAAATTCCCACTTCCATAATCTTCTCGTCTATGTTCCCTCACTGAGTCATTATTTTATTGACAATAGTTTCTTTTTTTTTTAATTTTTTTTTTCAACGTTTATTTATTTTTGGGACAGAGAGAGACAGAGCATGAACGGGGGAGGGGCAGAGAGAGAGAGACACAGAATCGGAAACAGGCTCCAGGCTCTGAGCCATCAGCCCAGAGCCCGACGCGGGGCTCGAACTCACGGACCGCGAGATCGTGACCTGGCTGAAGTCGGACGCTTAACCGACTGCACCACCCAGGCGCCCCATATTGACAATAGTTTCGAGTGAGAGCTCAAACATTTCAGTTGAAAATTAAAATTGGTTTAGTTTAATGTTTTGTTGTATCACCATTGGATTCAAAAATAATTTTAAAAAACTTCCTAGCAATTTTGTGCCAGATTTGTTTTCCAAAAGGAAAAAAAAAAAAAAAAAACACTTCACTTTGATATACTTCACTTACAGATTTTTTTACAACTAAATAAATTGAGCAATATTTAGCTTTATGTTCCTCATCTACTCAAAAAATTTATTATTAAATAATACCAAGAAATATTTATCAAAGATTGACTATGTCAAACTCAGTTTAGATGAGCATCAAAGACATTCTACTTAAAATTCCTGGGGAAACCTTATAAATTTGAAGCATGCCTGGAATGAAAATCCTTAGTTAAATTCCTTGACCTGAGTTGAACAAGTGTTTGCGGGCAGATAGTATAGTAAGCATATCTTTTACCTCAGAAGTATATTGAGCCAAGTTACCACATTCTCTAGAGCTGAGTTTATATTTTATGAAATTCTTAATACTCAGATTTGTAGGGATCCTAACACTTGATATGACCACATAAAGATCACCCTGACAACCATATTGATTTCTTTAGTGTTCTAGAAAAAAATTAAGTGCTACAATCTGGAAGCTTAAATCATTTCTCTGGGTATGATCTTCTTTCAGATGACTAGTCTCAGTAAGTCAGACCTCATATTCTAAGATCAAAAACTCTTCACACAAAGATTCTTTACAACATCGAGTGGTTTTTGATAATTAAATATGTCATGTTCTTTATGATTCAGTACTTAGTACCACTGAGGATTACTATTCTGCATTTGACCATTGATTCATTCAATGCATGTTTAGTAAACATATTTTTATGCCAAGCAAAGTGCATATGCAAAGCACAGTGGGATGTCAGATGAACAAGAGTGTTCTATGGGGTGCCTGGGTGGCTCAGTCGGTTAAGCGGCCGACTTTGGCTCAGGTCATGATCTCGCGGTCCGTGAGTTCGATCCCCGCGTCGGGCTCTGTGCTTACATCTCAGAGCCTGGAGACTGTTTCAGATTTTGTGTCTCCCTCTCTCTGACCCTCCCCCATTCATGCTCTGTCTCTCTCTGTCTCAAAAATAAACGTTAATTTTTTTTTTTTTAAAAGAGTGTTCTTTGCCCTTGATCTGCTTATAAGTAGAGTCAGACATAAAGACACTTCAACTCTTTATAACGACTACAGTAGGTATGTGAACCAAGTGCTAGGATCATTGGATAAAGAACAGTGAGGGGTATCTTTCCATAAATGAGATGAAGCAAAAGCTCAGCATTTGATCACTAAAATATGCTGGTTTCCAGTAAAGTCTTACTTAGAAATAGTAATTGTTGTAGGTACCACTTATTAGATTGTAATAAATGTTCTTACCAGTTGTGAAGTGCTCTAAAATTTAAAAAAAAAATTAATGTTTATTTATTTTTGAGAGGGAGAGAGACAGACAGAGTATGAGTGGAGGAGGGTCAGAGAGAGAGGGAGACACAGAATCCGAAGTAGGCTCCAGGCTCTGAGCTGTCAGCGCAGAACCTGGTATAGGGCTTGAACTCACAAACAGTGAGATCAGACCTGAGTTGAAGTTGGACACTTACCAAATGAGCCACCCAGGTGCCCCTAAAATTTTTTAAGACGATATCAATCCCCCTATCCATATTCAGTTTACATCAGTGAGCTAAAAGAACATAACTGCTATACCAGTGGTTGCCAAACTATGCACCAAGGTGCCCTGAGGCACCACAGCAAACTCAGAGAAACATGGGACATATTTGCTTTTAAGAATTAAAAAAAATAATAATAATGTTTATTTTTGAGAGAGAGGGACACAAAGCATTAGCGTGGGAGGAGCAGAGAGAGAGACACACACACACACACAGGATCCCAAAGTAGTCTCCAGGCTCTGAGCTGTCAGCACAAAGCCCAATCTGGGGCTTGAACCCACAAGCCATGAGATCATGACCTGAGCCAAAGTCAGATATTTAACTGACTGAGCCACCCAGATGCCCCAGGACATATTTGCTTTTTAAGGGAAACACAGTGATACCCAATAACTTTGAGACATTATATGAATACTAGCTTGAGATACTTTCACAGTTTGACATTAGTTTGCACTAAATTGTGATTAAAATCATATATTTTTTAGGAATTTTTAGGAATTATCTGTTTTTTTCCTAAGTTATCTGCTTTGTTAGTATATATCGTTTATAGTAATCTCTTATCATACTGTGTATTTCTGTGGTTATCCATTGGATTGTTTTCTCTTTCATTTCTCATTTTGGTTTTTGAGTCTTCTTTCTCTTTTTTCTTATTTAATGCAGTTAAAGTATTGCCAACTTTGTTTATTTGTTTTTGAAAACCTGGTCATTACTTTCAGTGTTATGTTGTTTATTCTAGTGTCTTTTATTTATTTCTGATTTTTCTTCGCTATTTCCTTCGTCTACTAAATTTCAGCTAAGTTTCTTTTTTTTTCTAGTTTCTTGTGATATAATGATGTTTATTGGAATATTTTTCTTTTTTTTAATATTAAATTTATTGTCAAATTGGTTTCCATACAACACCCAGTGCTCATCCCAAAAGGTGCCCTCCTCAATGCCCATCACCCACTTTCCCCTCCCTCACACCCCCCATCAACCTTCAGTTTATTCTCAGTCTTTAAGAGTCTCTTATGGTTTGCCTCCCTCCCTCTCTTTTTTCCTCCCCCTTCCCCTCCCCCATGGTCTTCTGTCCAGTTTCTCAGGATCTACATAAGAGTGAAAAATATGATTTCTGTCTTTCTCTGTATGACTTATTTCACTTAGCATCGCACTCTCCAGTTCCATCCACGTTGCTACAAAAGGCCATATTTCATTCTTTCTCATTGCCAAGTAGTATTCCATTGTGTATATAAACCACAATTTCTTTATCCATTCATCAGTTGATGGACATTTAGTCTCTTTCCATAATTTGGCTATTGTTGAAAGTGCTGCTATAAACATTGGGGTACAAGTGCCCCTATGCATCAGCACTCCTGAATCCCTTGGGTAAATTCCTAGCAGTGCTATTGCTGGTTCACAGGGTAGATCTATTTTTAATTTTTTGAGGAACCTCCACACTGTTTTCCACAGTGACTGCACCAGTCTGCATTCCCACCAACAGTGCAAGAGGGTTCCCGTTTCTCCACATCCTCTCCAGCACCTATAGTCTCCTGAGTTATTCATTTTGGCCACTCTGACTGGCATGAGGTGGTATCTGAGTGTGGTTTTGATTTGTATTTCCCTGATGAGGAGCGACGTTGAGCTCCTCCTTCATGTGCCTGTTGGCCACCTGGATGTCTTCTTTAGAGAAGTGTCTATTCATGTCTTCTGCCCATTTCTTCACTGGATTATTTGCTTTTTGGGTGTGGCGTTTGGTGAGTTCTTTATAGATTTTGGATACTAGCCCTTTGTCCGATATGTCATTTGCAAATATCTTTTCCCATTCCATTGGTTGCCTTTTAGTTTTGTTGATTGTTTCCTTTGCTATGCAGAATCTTTTTATCTTCATGAGGTCCCAATAGTTCAGTTTTGATTTTTATTCCCTTGCCTTTGGGGATGTGTCAAGTAAGAAATTGCTACGACTGAGGTCAGAGAGGTGTTTTCCTGCTTTCTCCTCTAGGGTTTTGATGGTTTCCTGTCTCACATTCAGGTCCTTTATCCATTTTGAGTTTATTTTTGTCAATGGTGTAAGAAAGTGGTCCAGTTTCACTCTTCTGCATGTTGCTGTCCAGTTCTCCCAGCAGCTTTTTTGTTTTTGAACTTTTTTTTCTTAATACAAGCATTTATAGCATGAATTTCATTCTAACATCACTTTTGCTGCACCCCATATGTTTCAAAATATTGCGTTTTCTTTTTCTTTTGTTTGAAACATATTTTGATTTGCTGTTTGATTTCTTTTTTGACCCATTGCTTGTGTGGTAGTGTGTTGTTTAATATTTGCATATTAAACACTTAATATTTACATTGTAAATTTTCTAGCTTTGTTTTATTGTTGATCTTTAGTTTTGTACCATTGTGGTTGGAAAATATATTTGGTAGGATTTCTTAATTTTTGTAAATTTGTAAAATTTGTTGTCTGTTTTTATGTGATTTAACCTTCTTATGTGATTTATGTCTTCTTTAATTTGTAAAATTTGTTATGTCTCTTTTTATGTGATTTAACCAGGGGTTTTGTCTGTATGTACTTGAAGAAAATGTGTATTCTCTTTTTCTTGGATGGAATGTTTTATATATATCTTTTAGAACCATGTATTCTGAAGTATGCTTCAAGTAAAAAAAAAAGTTCTCATTTAAAAATAAAGCCCATAAAGAGGGTGACTGGCCATATCCAGTTTGCACGATTTGTGAAATTGTTCAGTACTCAGCAGAGATAAACATCTCAGGAGTAAATAATTGTAACTATTTAAAGATAAAATTAAAAATTTTTTCTTTCAAATTTTTTGCATTACTTTTTCAAATAACAATAGTTTTATTAGAGTATAAAATTTCTTAAGTTGTACCTAACTACATAAGAAAAAGAACCATTAGATTTTTTTTATCCAATTATTTTGTTTTGTTTCTTTGTTTTGATCTTGGTAACTTGTTAAAAAGTATTAGTGAGACTCTTAGGATGCTTTGAACTAAGAAGATTTGGGAACATCTGATTTATAGCATTTCTAATTAGAATATGCTCTGAAATGCCTATTTTAGAGTTTATGTAAACAAAGCAATTTAAATAGGTAGAATTAATTAAATATACTTTACCTCCATTTGTTGCTTTCTATTAGGGGCACAATCATTCTAGTGTTGCACTGAGGGGCCATAAGATACAAATTAATGTGATAACTGTTTTGCCTTATTAAACAATAGGGATAGAATCTGTTTCAATGAATCCATAGTCATCCTGACTGGGTGTGTATGTGTGGCAGCATTGCAGATTACCTACACCTCACTCATGTAAATGATCTGGATAGCAAGAAAACAAAAACAAAATACATGTAGTCCATTTCAGTTTATGATTTAGTCCAACTTAGTCATTTAAGTGATCCCTTTAGTTTTCACTTTGTTTCATTTGTAAAATCACTCAATCTTCCACAAGCCTCTCTTTCTAATTACTGATCTGCCTGCTGGGAATGTGGGGAACAGACCACGTCCTTACTGCAGCAGGGGAAGCAGGTGCTGTCCATGGAGTCCCCTGGTCTTTCTGGACTATGCAGATGTCTCTCATCTGCCTGTGCTCTGATCAGCCTGCCAGCACTTGGACTGAACTTGGGGATCAGTATACACATCTGGTCTGGCCTGTCTTGGCATGGACAGAGCTTGGCAGCCTTCCCTCACTTGGCTCCCACCATTGCCTTTCACCTACTGAACCTCTGCCATGTCCTCCATCCTTCCTGTGGCCTAATAAATCCCACGGCAAGCCTGTTAGCTCACAAAACAGCTGCTTTCGGCTGCTCCTTTTAAGATCAGAGAACTTCTGGGTCTTGTCCACGACACAAGCAACCCAAGAGCAGTGCAGGAAAGCTAAATCTTGTCCTTCTTCATAAAAACATATGTATATTATTTTCTCTCTTTCTTCTTTCTCTGTTATTCTCTTAATACCTTCAGACCAGAAGAGGAGGACCTGCCTTTACCTTATCCATGTGGCAGTATTCTGTTATAGTCTCTGGCCTTTTGGTGAAAAGTGTTATTGTTTGTTTTTAATTTTTTTAAGTTTATTTATTTATTTTGAGAGAGAGAGAGGGAGAACACATATGGGGATGTAACAGGGAGAGAGAGAGAGAGAGAGAGAATCCCAAGCAGGCTCTGCACTGTCAGCACAGAGCCTGATGAGGAGCTCGAATTCACAAACTGTTAAGTTTATAACCTCAGCTGAAATGAAGAGTTGGATGCCTAACTGACTGAGTCACCCAGGCACCCATTGGTGAAATGTTAATTGGAAATCAGGGTATAGGAGAGAGAAATGGGCTTACAGATAAGGAATCTTAAATTGGCAGTCTTTTATTTTATTATTTTTTTTATTAAATTGGGAGTATTTTTTTTTAATTTTTTACATTTATTTATTTTTTAGAGACAGAGAGACAGAGCACAAGTGGGGGAGGAGCAGAGAGAGAGGGAGACACAGAATCCAAAGTAGGCTCCAGGCTCTGAGCCATCAGCACAGAGCCCTACGTAGGGCTCGAACTTACGAACCATGAGATCATGACCTGAGCTGAAGTCGGACACTCAACTGACTGAGCCACCTAGGCTCCCCTAAATTGGGAGTATTTTAAAGATAGTTAACCACATACACATGTAGTAAGGAATTATAGCTCTAAAGGCAAATGTTTAGATCCCATGACTTTGTATTTTAGATCTTTGCAAAATGAGCAAGTTGAGGCTGGATACATATCAAAAAGGTTTGACTGAAAATTATCCCTTCATATAATAGGTCACAGAGGAGTGAAACAATTTGAAAAACACATGCTTTCAGGGAAAGAAGCTTAAAAATATGTACATAGCACTGATGGCTCTAGGCAAAGTAATTTGGTAGATAGTTTTATTCAACATTCTTTGATTCTTCTTTTATGCCAACCAGTCTTGGGTACACTCTGCCTTATTTTGTTGATTGAATTACCCCTTCCTCCCAACTCCCTAAACCCTGCCCCTGTTTTTAACCTCCATGAACATCATATTTTATAATCCGAATTTTTCTGTTACACTCTTGCCACTATTGAACGGATCCTATCTATGCTTTGTAATGGGGGAATAAATAAATTTGCATATTATGCAATTTGATATGCATAATATCACTTATGACTTAATTTTTAACAGTGACCATAATGATAGTATATTCATATAGCTCAATAGACGTGGAGAATAGTTTTGGACTGTGAGCTCATTCAGTGGGTCTAAAAACACACCATGTAGAAAACTGCACCTTTACTTAAGCTGACCCTATTTACTAGTGCATTTCTTCATGTTTTAGTTTACATGAAAATGTGACTTCAGAATAGAGATTAGAGATCTAGAAAAGTAAATATTACATTTCGTTGTCTGCAATGAAGTGTGATAGAAAGAACACCAGTTGCAGAATTAGATACTTTTTATACAACTACTTGCATGCACTTGGATAAATCTATTTCTCTTTTGGAGTGGCTCTTTTTCCTTATTTGCATAAGACAAAATTCAGTCGTATGGTATTCTTTAAATAGCTATTATTCTAATGATGCATATTTTTACCATATTTTAACATTTTTTCAAGAATATTATCTGTGTGAAATCATTACCAGAACCTCATTATTATTGAATAGTGTATTTAAATTATATGTCATGTATTGAATACTTCTACTAAACAGACAAGGAGAAGACATCACCTGAATTCTGTCCTTCATGGTCACTAAACATGATAAAAACCATTGAGCAATATAGTTCTTAGCATTTGATGAAACAAATTAAATGTTTGAAACTGAGAGGGCTTATCTTTATTGTTTTAAAGCCAGGCTATAAAATAAATCTATCCTTTATGTACCTTTCTCTGGTTACATTGTGGTTCCCTATAAATGGGGCATTGGTGCATGTAAACAAAACAGTTTCACTTAGAGCACATAGCTTAGAGCCTTCTGCCCTGTTTTCAGTGACCCAGAAAGTGCAAAGAGAGTAGTGTCACAATAATGGCTTTACCAGTATATTTTAGGCAGGTAGAACCTTCACTATCATCATAAATTTAAGATCTGTCCCCTTCTTCCAAGAAAACTGCTATAGGAGAAATAGAAACATTGAGTTCTGTTTCATAACCATTTCATTTGGGAGATTGTGAAAAGAAGAGGGAAAAAGGATTGGGAAAATCTTTACCCCCTGAAATGAAATAACAATAAATTAAGAGTAAGAAAACTTAAATGAGTAAGAAAATTTTACCAGTGCTTATTGAAAAGAATTTTATTCATAATCATCCTCCTTTCTAAACAATGTTTTACCTATTTGATATACCTATGAATTACTTTTCTGCACAAAGCTCATTTAATCACTGGTATGCATGTCTTTAGTATTCATAAGTAGAAAAACAAATATATAAACTCAAATGCATTAGACAGTTTTATTGCTTACTAAATAGATAATAGAGAAAGAGCTTATTGCAATATATTTGTATTATATAAATTGATTTATGGTTATCACTTTCAGTGAAGTAACTTCTTTTATTTTATGTAACATTACAGATATAATGTAACTCTATAAATATCCACTTAGTGAGGAATTCATGAAGGTTATTTAATATTTCTTAACAGAAGAAAGTTAAACTGATTTGGAAATGTGTTCTTATAGAATTTACATTTCAGTTTTGTTTTGTTTTTGCTTTAATTTAAAAAAAAAAATTTTAATGTTTACTTAAAGAGACAGAGACAGAGAATGAGTTGGGGGAGGGGCAGAGAGAGAGGGAACCAGAATCCAAAGCAGGCTCCGGGCTCTGAGCCATCAGCACAGAGCCCAACGCAGGGCCCGAACTCATGAATCGTGAGATCATGACCCAAGCCGAAGTTGGACGCTCAACCGATGGAGCCACCCAGGTGTCCCTGCTTTGTTTAATTTTCAAAGACCTATTATATTTCCCTCTGCAACACCAGACATGTTGAAGTATACTTATATTAAATATCTATTCTAGATTCAGATAATTAATAAATAACATTTAACTGTAAATTACAGTTTTTAAAAATCTAGTGTTGATGGGATTAGGGACCCAGGTACATCTATCTGGCTTAGCAAAGTAAAAGAAGATCTCCATGCTCAGTGTGGAGTCTGATGTGGGGCTTGATCCTATGACCCTGGACCATGACCTGAGCCAAAATCAAGAGTTGGATGCTCAACTAGCTGAGCCATCCAGGCATCCCATGATGTTTTAAAGCTTCATAATTTACACCTAAAACTGTAGTTTGTATATTTGAAGAGATTAGGTAAACACACAAGACATTCATCTTTAATGTCCCATTTATGCAAAAGAAGGCTTTTACATATTTCAAATTTCTGACATTTGAAATATTTAATTTTTATACTCTCCTCTTTAAGATGTTACTTTAAGAAGCTAGAATTCATCTCTCCCTAATAACTGTTCATTTATTAAAACTTTGTTTTACCTTTTTACTAATAAAGAGGGCTTTATTCTTATTATCTTTATCAGCAAACCTTATTTTCTATGTTAACATTAAACATATTTTTTTAAATGCTGTTAATTTCATTTACTGCTGAGTGATTTAATTATTTCTTGTTGTTAGGGCTCTCTGTTATATTTTTCTGTTTTACTAAATGTTAGTGTTTGTCCTTTAGTTAATTAAGTTATAGCTGTGTTTTTAAATGAATATCTCACTGGTATTTAGAAACCTAGTGAGGATCTTTTCACTTCCCACTTTCATCAACCCAGCTGTTTTTTTCCCTTTAATATTGAACCTCTATAAATATTTATCTGTATTTTAAATATACTTGTGGTTATCATCAAGGCTAGTCTATTTAGCAAGCCAGTCAATGTAAGCACATCGCTCATTTTAATTGTATTAATTCGCCTCCTCAGAGAAAGAAGGCGAAGCTTCCATCTGTCTCTGTCAATTTTGTTTCTTTCCAAGGAGATGACAAAGACATTTTTACCATATAGGTGTGAAATGCACAAGTATGGTAACCCAAGTTCACTCCCACGCCTACTCATTCCCCCATAAATCATTCTACCAGCAAGTGGAAAGCTTAAGGATGAGTGACACTAGTGGGCTCAGAATCCTTACTCTCAGTCTCTATTTAAAAAGAAAAAATCCCAAGCCAGAAAGCTTCAGTGAGTCCCTTACGCTTTTCCACTGCTATAGGACTGGTAGCTGCACTATTAGTGATGAACTGCCCTGCTGGGATATTGCATAGTCCCTTCATGCATGTAATTAATTCCTCAGTAAAGGCAAAATCAAGTCTCTGGAAGCCCCCTCACTGTAATTTTGAAAGAACCAAGAAAGGAACTGTTTGAGGAATAAAATGTTTTATGTAAGATGTAAAACATAGGTTTATAGATTTGACTAGTCATGAAAAAAAAATAAGGATTTAAGAAATGTCTTATATAGGCTTTGCTATAACATGTTAAATTAGTAAAATTGTCCAAGGGTAACATACTTTTCTACTTAACAGGTAATGGGATCTTTTGGTTACACAGATTTTCTGCCTGGGGCAGCAGGACACAATGACATTGGCTTGCTTTGTGGAAAGGGAAAATCTCCTCTCCTTCTGACTCTTTACCCATAGAATCCACACTTCTTCCTAAACTTTTTTCATACCTGACTTTCCGCTCTCCATTTCAAGTGATATCTTTGATTACCACAGCTATGCTTGACAACCCTAAATATGCTTTCTCTACCGCTTATGCCCGCATGGAGTCTTGTAGTCAGAGAATTCAGAGTAGGGATGCATGGAGAAAATTCAGTCTATCTAAACATACCTGAGCCACAACTTTTATTGGCTTTAAAATATTTGGGACAAGGAAGCAGGGCCATCCTCACTCAAGTAAATGGGATGTCAGTGTGTTTGTAAAACATTGGCTGATGGTGTGCTCCCAAAGGCAATTTTTGTTTTCATTCAATGAAGGAATTTTGTATAGAAGAAATGTAAAAATTATAGAAGACTTAAATAATAGGTTAGAAAGCACCTTAGAAATAAAATATTCATCTCCATCCCTCTGATTCTGTTTAAGAAAGAAATTGAGACCCAACATTTATGTAGCTGAGGTCTCACTCATAATGGCTAAAGCAGAATCCCATTTCCTCCTATTCTAATTGCTGAGAAACACACCATTTGCACATATATTTACATGTTTGTACTTTTACCATAACTGATACTCACAGTGTTGAGCTGTGTCGAATGGTAAATAATAAAATTTCAATAAGGAGAATGAGTATTAAGAATGCTTCCTGTAGGCCAGGAAGCAATTGCATTGGCCAAACATGTAGTGAAAGGGTGGTTGGAAATTTGAATAAGGGAAAACAATATTTCTATGGTATTTTACATGCAACTTTTCTCTTAAATTTATCTTAAAATGTTAATAGTAACTTATCACTAATTACTCTTATTTTTTTAATTTATTTTTATTTATTTAAAAATTTTTAATGTTATTTTTGAGAGAGAGAGAGAGAGAGAGAGAGAGAGCGCGCATAAGCTTGGGAGGGGCAGAGAAAAAGGGAGACACAGAATCCGAAGCAAGCTCCAGGCTCTGAGCTGGCAGCACAGAGCCCAACTCTGGGCTCGAACCCACAAACTGCAAGATCATGACCTGAGCCAAAGTCGAATGCTTAACTGACTGAGCCACTCAAGAGCCCCTATTTTTATTTATTCTTGAAAGTTTATTTATTTTTGAGAGAGAGAGAGCGAGCAGGGGAGGGGCAGTGAAAGGGAAACAGAGGATCCAAAGCAGTCTCCACGCTGACAGCAGTGAGCCCAATGCAACTCGCAAACTGTGAGATCATGACCTGAGCTGAAGTCGGACACTCAATCAACTAAGCCACCCAGGTGCCCCTCTTTTATTTTTTAATTAATAAAGTTAATTCTTTATAATAGCTTTAGGTTCACACCAAAACTGAGCAGAAAGTTTCCATATAGTTCCTGTCCTCACCCATGTACAACTTCCTCCAGTATTGATATCCTATACCATAGTGGTACATTTGTTTTAATTGATGAACCTACACTGACAGATAATTATCACCTAACATTAGGATTCACTCCTGGCATTGTATATTCCATAACTCTAAGGACATGTATCTATTATTGTAGTATCATGTCTACACATACAGTTTTATTGCCCTAAAAATCTTCTGTGCTCTTCCTATTCATCCCTCTCTTCCTCCCAACCTCTGGCAACCACTGGTCATTTTATTGTTTCCATAGTTTGCCTTTTCCAGAATGTCATATAATTAGTCAAACAGTGTGTATCCTTTTCAGATTGGCTTTTTTTTTCACTTACTAATATGAATTTAAGCTTCTTCCAGGTTTCCTTCTCTCTTCCCCACCCTTCGCCTAAGTTTTGGTAATATGATTTTCCTATAGTCTCTTTTTTTCTACTGCCATTGAAATATAAAATCATTCAGAATTGGGAGAATGAGGTTAGTAGGGTACAATTAAACATGGTGGCTGATTCACCTTTTCCTGAGGCTTTAAGTTACTTTCAAATTTTAAGGGAATTTGTAGGAATGGTCTGGTCACACAGAAACACCATATATTGGGATGTATAATTAAACAGTTTAGATTTTACAAAACCCACTAATTATGGCTTTATAACGTCTCTTCATAAAACCTCATTAAAAGGAATTCCAACAGATGCTGAGTCATCATCCAGAATAATGTGCTGCAGAATCACAGGTGAAATGCACAGGAGTGTAAACCACAAGGACTTCAGGAAAGAATATTTAACAGCCTAAAACAGGAGATACCAAAAATTACTATGTAGGAAACTCAGCAATCCAATTAAGGAATTGCCTCCTTAATAGGGACATCTCTTTCCATCTAAGCCATCCATTTTTGCTCTTGTCTAGATGATTACACTTATTGGGGAGGATCATCACAAAATCACCTGTTTGTCCTTCTGTTATTCTGAAATGGAATTTCAGCTATCAAAAGAAAATGCTAGTGATTAGAAAAGCAATGTAGAAAATGAAATTCCAAAGAGGCCATATTAGAGCTTATTAAACTAAGTATTAAGAACATTATATTCTCAAAAACAAGTAACAAACTCAATATTGCAATTGAAGCTTAAGTGGAAGATTTTAAGACTCAGTTTCCTGAATTTTATAAGAGAGGTCATTGAAACCTGAGTTTGAATTGATATTTTTTTAAGTTTATTCATTTTGAGAGAGAGAGAGGGAAAGACAGAGAGAGAGAGAGAATAGGGGAGGGGCAGAGAGAGAAAGTATCCCTCTCACTCTGAGAATCCCCCAGAGCCTGATGTGGGTCTTGAACTCACGAACCTTGAGATCTTGACCTGAGCCAAAATCAAGGGTTGTATGCTTAACTGACTGAGCCATTCCTTGAATTGATATTTATTATGCTTAATTATGCTTATTGTATAAACCAGAACCAATGCTAACATTTATAGAATTCAGGCCTGTTTCTCTTTCCCCTTGTAATTTTTTCTAAAGTAATGCTTGCATATGGTTAAGAAGGTCAAGTAGTGCAGAAGAGGTAATAATAAGGAATCACTGTCTACCATCCACTTCAGTCCACCAAGTTATACTGAGACTTGTCTTGCATCCCAGAAAGAAACAACCTTCTTTTAACTTTTATACCAGTTATTACCAAGCAACAAAATCATAGACATAATTTTATTTTTATCAATTTAAGATTTTTATTGATTCAGCATTATGAAAATTGAAGATTTATTTCAATGAAATCCTCTCTATTTTTATAGGTGTTAATTTTTCATTTGTGCATTGGCTTCTTTTGTAATGTTAAAACTAAGTTTCTGTACTTCCAGTTTCTGGTTCAACCTGTAAGGATCTTGGAAGTTACTCTTTCCTTAAGACAAGTAGAAAGCTGACTATTCTAAAAATCAACTACTCTTCTTGGATCCATAAGAGAGGGAAGGACACAGGGCAACACACTGCCCTCAAGACTGGAGAGACAGGCCAGTACAAGGAGTCATGGCTTCCCAGAGCAAAGACTCACAAGTGGAAACTTTGCCAGGGGAACCAGTGTCAAGGTAGGAAAATCTGAACTATAACTGATAAATTGCTTGGGGCTTAATGTGGACAACTCTGAAAGTTAAAAACTCCAAGGGGACCCAGTCAAATTGGAGGGGGTATCTCCTATACTTTTGTGAGTTTTACCTCCTAGAACTCAATCAGATTGTTAGAGAAAATATTAGAGAAAAATCCTCTATACTTCCAACAGGGAGAGGGGGAAATGAATCATTTTGATATATGCCAGAACATTCTGTTCTTAAGAAGGCCTGCCCTCAGGAGAAACTAGTAAACCAGAGTCTAATCTGCTGGAATATTATCAGAGGCTAACTTCTCTGGCAGAAGGGAAATACCCAATACCAGCCAACTCTAGCCATCCAAGGAGAGGAAAAAAAAACCCGAGTAACACTTCTGAAGTCTACAGTCCAGAGTCATAGCTACACTAAAGGCTAAGATTTAATCATAAGAACTATAGAATATTTTGCCTCCCCTCACATCTTACCATCACATTACTAAGGCCTACTTACAATAATTCCCTTTACATGGTACATCATGTCTAAATATCAAGAAAGAATTACAATGCAGACTAAAAGACAAAAAATACAGTTTGAACAGAGAAATCAAGATAAGAATCAGACATAGCAGAGATGTTGGAATTATCAGACTGGAAATTTAAAACAATGAATAATATGCCAAGGGTTCTAATGGATAATGTAGCATGAAAGAACAGATGGATGATGTAGGGAGAAAGATGGAAATCCTAAGAAAGAATCAAAAAAAATGCTAGAGATAAAAAACACTGTAACAGAAAGGAATGCTTTTGATAAGCTTATTAGTGGACTGAGAGAAGAATCTCTGAACTAAAGGATATATGAATAGAAACTTTGAAAACTAAAAAAGCAAAGAGAACAAAAACCAAAAGAAAAACACAGAATATCCAAGGATCATGAGGTTAACTACAAAAGTGTAATATACATGTGATGAGACTACCAGAGGAGAAGAAAGAGAGAAAGGAATATGAAACAATAATGACTGAGAATTTTTTCAAATAATGTCAGACACCAAATCACAGATCCAGAGGACACTAGCAGGATAAAATTCCAAAAAAAAAAACCAAAAAAAACTATACCTACATCTATCATTTTCAAACAACAGAAAATCAGAGGTAAAGAAAAAAAAATCCTGAAAGAAGCCAGAGGAGGAATATACCTTACCTATAGAGGAACAAAGAGGAGAATGACATCTGTCTCCTCATAAATGCAAGCAAAAGAGTGGAGTGAAATATTTAAAGTGTTGAAAGAGGGGCGCCTGGGTGGCGCAGTCGGTTAAGCGTCCGACTTCAGCCAGGTCACGATCTTGTGGTCCGGGAGTTCGAGCCCCGCGTCGGGCTCTGGGCTGATGGCTCAGAGCCTGGAGCCTGTTTCCGATTCTGTGTCTCCCTCTCTCTCTGCCCCTCCCCCGTTCATACTCTGTCTCTCTCTGTCCCAAAAATAAATAAACGTTGAAAAAAAAATTTTTTTAAAAATAAAGTGTTGAAAAAAAAAACCCAACAACTTAGAATTCTGTACTAAGTAACATTTTTCTTCAAAATTGAAGGAGAAATAAAGACTTTCTCAGACAAACAAAAATTGAGAGAATTGTTGCCAGTAGACCTGCTTTGCAAGGTATCTTAAAAGAAGTTCTTTAGAGAGAAGGAAAATAATATAGGCCAGAAACTCAGACCTACATAAAGTAAGGAAGAACATCCAAGAAGGAATAAGTGGAAATAAGATAAAACTTTTATTTTTTATTTTCAACTGATTTATTTTAACTGATCTAGCAGTTTATTCAAAATAATGATACCAACATTGTATTTAGTAATGTATGCTTATGTATATATCATCTGTATATATAAACATGCTTATGCATGCTTGGTAAGTGACAACACTGATATAAGGACAGAAAGGAGGAATTAGGAATATTTTGTTATTATAAGCTACTCAAACACTTGTGAAGCAATATACTGTTATTTGAAAGTCGCCTTGGATTAGTTGTAAATTGCCAACTCCAGAGCAACCACCAAAAGAAGTTTTTTTTAAAAAGAAGTATAGCACCCTTCGATAGCTCAGCTGGTATAGCAGAGGACTGTAGAAGAAATAAAAAACAGAAGTATAACTGGTATGCTAAGACAGAAAATGGATTCATTTAAAATGTTTAATGAAGACCACAAAAGGCAGAAAAACAGTGGGAGGCAAAATCAAGAGCAAAGAACAAGGGCAACAAATAGAAACAGTAAAAATATGGTAGATATTATTCTAATTCTATCAATAATCACTTTGAATACCAGTAGACTAAACGTACGAATTTAAAGATGGATTGTTAAAGTGGATCCAAAAACAAGACCCAACTATATGTTCGTTACAATAAACCCAATTTAAATATAAAGACACATATATATTAAAAGTAAATGAATGGCAAAATGTATACTATGCTAACATTAATCAAAAGAAAGCAGAAGTAGTTATATTAATTTCAGACAGCAAATTTCAAAGTAAGGAAAGTTATAAGGGATAAAGAAAGGCATTGCATCATGGTGAAAGTTGGTCAGTTCTCCAAGAAAACATAGCAGTCTTGGGCATGTATACACCTAACAACAGAGTGTCAGACTTTTAGGGCAGAAACTGATAGAACTGCAAGAGAAACAGATGCCTTCGCTATCATACTTGGAAACTATAACATCCCTGTATCATAAATGGACAGATTAGCAGGCAGAATATTAGTAAGGACACAGTTAAACTCAATACCATCAGTTGACTGTATTACAGGAATATATTTCTGGGTTCTTTGTCCTGTTCTGTTGATCTTTGTTTTGTTTTGTTTTGTTTTGTTTTATTTATTTATTTATTTTTTTGCCAATACCACATTGTCTTGAATACTTAGCTTTATAATAAGTCTTGAAATTGGGTAATAAGTTTGAAGTTGAGGAGTGACAGTCCTCCATCTTTGTTCTTCTCCTTTAATATTGGGTTGGTTATTCTGGGTCTTTTGCCTCCCTATAGAAACTTCAGCATTAGCTCAAAAAGGAGGAAGGGCAATACTATGGGGGGAAAGATAGTCTTTTCAGTAAATGGTACTGGAACAACTGACATCTACATGCAAAAAAATGAATCTAGACATAGATCTTAACAACCCTTCACAACAATTAACTCAGAATGGATCACAGACCTAAATATAAAACCCAAAACTAAAAAACTTCCACAAAACTCCTGAAATGCAAATTCAAACAATGAGATATCACTGCACACCTATCAGAATAGCTAAATCTGGAACACTGTCAACAATAAGTGCAGGTGAGAATATGGAGCAACAAGAACTCTCATTTATTGGTGGTGGGAATGTAAAATGGTTCAGCCTCTTTGAAAGAGTGGCAATTTCTTACAATACTAAATATACTCTGTCCATATTACCAGTAATCACATACCTTGGTATTTACTCAAAGGAGTTGAAAACTTATGTTCACTAAAAAACCTGCAAACAAATGATTATAGCAGCTTTATTCAAATTGCCAAAAGCTGGAAGCAACCAAGATGTCCTTCATTAGGTGAATGGTTAAATAAACTGTAGTACATCCATACCATAGAATGTTGTTCAGTACTAAAAGGAAATGAGTTTTCAAGCCATGAAACAACATGGAGGAATCTTAAATGCACATTGCTAAATGAAAGAAGCCATCTGAAAAAGCTACATTTGTGTGATCCCAAAATTATGGAAAAGGCAAAACTATGGAGTCAGTGAAAAGATCAGTGATTGTCAGGGGTTGGGGGATATGGGGCAGAGGGATGATACACAGAGGACCAAAGAATTTCAGGACAGTGAGAATACTTTGTATGAAACTATAATGATGGATATATGTCATTATATTGTATATTTATCCAAACTCGTAGAATGTACAATACCAAGACTGAACCTTAATGTAAACTATGGGCTTTGAGCGATAATGATGTGTCAATGTAGGTTCATCAGTTATAATAAATGTACTGCTCTGGTAGGGGATGTTGATAATGGAGGAGGTCATGTTTGTGTAGGGGTAAGGGGCATATCTCTGTATCCTCCCATTTACTTTAATGCTGAAACTGCTTTAAAAAATAGTCTTGAATAAAAAACTGTTTCTTGTTCCATAAAGTTGCAGACAGCATCTGTTGACCACTCACGCCCTATTTGATGAGATTTTTAGTGTCCCTTTGTTTTCTCCACGTCATCTTCCATTATGCCTCCTAAGTTCCTGTCAGCTGTACCTTTACTTCCACAGGTTTATGAATGAAAAAAAAATATAATGTTTTATATTTAAATCCCATGTCAGTTTATTAACCACTCTGGGCTCTGTTATTGTCTTCCTTTTAATATAGAGTGTCTTTTTTTTTTTTTAATTTTTTTTTCAACGTTTTTTATTTATTTTTGGGACAGAGAGAGACCGAGCATGAACGGGCGAGGGGCAGAGAGAGAGGGAGACACAGAATCGGAAACAGGCTCCAGGCTCCGAGCCATCAGCCCAGAGCCTGACGCGGGGCTCGAACTCACGGACCGCGAGATCGTGACCTGGCTGAAGTCGGACGCTTAACCGACTGCGCCACCCAGGCGCCCCTAGAGTGTCTTTATAATAAAACAAACAAAAAGAGTGGGTAACTTTTACTGTCTGAATTTCAGGTTTTTAGGCTTACAGTTAAGCTAAAGCTATTGAGAACAGTGTTTTATGAAAGGGGCAGATGATGATTTGGGCTCTATTATTATTTTTATCATCTCTGGGACAAATTTGTCAGGAACAACATAGGATTGCATGTAGCTTTTATGGATCTTTCATAACCTTTGACTCCAAATCCATGAATCAGCTATACGTCTAATAAAATGAATATGTTATAGGCCGGCAGCTTTGATAAAACCTTCACTCAGAAATAGTCTCCTGATGAGTCAGATAATAATTTCCTGCATGTAAAACAGAGATGTGTATTGGAATCCTTCCTTTTCAACTAGTTAGTTAATAACTTGATATTCTTTTTGAGTAGTTTGGCATAGATACCCACTGGCTCTCCAGCTAGAAAGAATATAAAAACAATCTCTTTTGTGTATTTTGGGAACACTGTTTTACTGTCACAAATTAGGAACAGTCTTAGAAGTACTATCTAATTAATGTCAGATAGAATGGCTAATCATCAACCATTGCAAGAGAGTAATCATTTTTAGTAATGAACATCTAGTCTTCATCCAGTTTGTAGTGAACAGGCTTGTAGTGTTCTCCAAATTTTGATGTGTCAGAATTGCTTAGGAAGCATTTTAGGCATATGGTTTCCTTGAACCCATCTACAGATATTCTCAGTTAGTGGATGTGTTGGAGTAGGACCTGAGGATTTGTGATATAGAAAATCTTCTCAAGTGATGCCAAGGCAAAGTCAGGTTTTGTAACTACTGTATTCGGCATGCCAGCTTGCTCATTATTAACAAATACCTTGTGCAATCAGTTTACATTAGAGGGTCATGAAGGAAGTCACTTGATCCAAATATAAATAACCATTAGAAACACTTCGGTATTTTTTTCATGTCTATAACAGGTGTTTAGTAGCACTTATTTAAATTATTTTTCCATTTTAGAATTATCGTAGCCATGCTCTTGATATATATATCCTTTGGAAACTTGATTATCCATTTATTTATAAATTGGAATGGTTGCAAACTTGTTTTCCAGGGATAGATCATCTCTGTTCATGGTTACCTACTGAATCATTTACACTAAATTGAGCTTTCTGTTATGCCTCAGTTCATCTCCTTGAAGAACTAATATGTCCTTCTTTTCAGTCACATATTCTTTATATGTTAGATTCTGCTAACCTAAATTTCTATCTAAAATTTTGATCGTTAGTGAATATAAATCAAGTATAACTAGCTGTATAAGATAATTACACTCCAGATACCTAGCAAATAATGCTATCTTGATCTTTCTGCCATCTAATATTTATAAAAACTGTGTTAAAATAAATAATAGTCTTGAAGGACTATGTGAAATGTATCATTTCAACCCTTAGTATAATTTATTCTTGGATCAGGTCAGACCAAAAGAGAGCTGAGTAGCATTCTGCATTGTTTTGGCCCCTAGAGCATTACTTTTATTAACGTTAGATCACCAGCTTCCATTGACAGCACAAAATCTATATAAAAGTCATTATTATAGTTACTATTATATTCTTACCTATCTAGTATTTAAATTAATGACAAAATTGGTAAGCACTGAGTCTCTATAACATTCAAAAGGTAGATGAGAATACATTAATGTCTCTCACTTTCTGGAATATAATGTTAAGTGTAGAAATTAATTGTAGACTCATATTTTATCTTAAAAGCTCACTGAGTTTTATTTTGCCATTATATACATATCAGTGTGGATATTACAAATAATGATTCTTATTCTCATTTAAATTTTCAAATAAAGTTAAAATTCCACAGAGACAAACTGTTTATCCTAGGATTTAAGTACCGCCAAACCCTTAGCATAACTCTCAGAGGTAAGCACAATCCAGTTTAAAAGCCAAAGGCATTGTCCTCTTTTAAGAACTCATGGGGGAAAAATTTTTCATGTCCTATAATGATGGAAAGCCAGACTTCTGAGGAACAGCTTTTTGGAATAGACACTATGAACATTGTACTGATTCAGTCTATCCTCTGGAAAGCTTCAAGTCAAATTATCAACCATCTTGAACATATGTTCAGAGCCATTTGACATCTCATAATTCTTTTATTCTAATCTTATATTTGGCTGCATTTAATTTTTCTGCCTTTTTATTGTAATGTATCTTGATCCATTTTATTCCTTATGGAAGCTCCCACTTTAAAACTCCAAATTCCATTATCCTACTTTCAGACTACAAACATTTATACTGCCATCACTTAATCTCCTATTATATTCTGCTCTTTGACCTTGGAATGCTTTATTTTATTTACTTGCTACTTATAGATTCATTTCCTATTTTGGTAAAGTGACATCAAGATCTCTTATCACCCAAGCCTGAGACCTGGGAACAATCTTAAGTGTCTCTCTCCAAATTCCCTTGCCTCCTAATGTCATTAAATTCTTTCATTTCCACCTCTTTAGAATCTTGAGAACTTGTCTTTTCCCTCCTCACAAAATTTCTTCCCTGTGCTATTACAGTAGTCTCCTAATTTGTGTCCATTACTTCAAGTCATCTTCACCAATTCTTTTCCATACTGTTACCAGAGTTACTTTTTCAAAGCATGAATCATCGTAAATCATATTTATCAACTTAGAATTTCTCAGTCTTCCCACTGTCTGCAGGACAAAGCCCAACTTTCAGCATGCCATACACAGCCCCTCATGATTGATCCCTAACTATTTCCCCCTAAATGCTGTGAAACCCTCTACTTCAACGTGGCTAAGTATTTCATTGTTCCAAGGGTAGCATACTACTCCTTAGCTTTGGCCTTTTGTATATGCATAACTTTTCTCTGGAATAGCCTCCGATTCCTCTACAACCACAGTTCTACATGGTGAATTTTTAATTCTTTGTTAGTGCCATTTATGCTAACAAAACCTGTACTCTCCTGACATTTATATCTTCAGTACCTAATAAAATTTCTTTCTTCCTCTCTAGCCTCCTATCTGTCCTGTTGCTCTCTTTTGTGCCCATGTTTCAACCATACAGGATTTCTGGTCCTTGGGTCCTTGTCCTCTTCTTCTCCCATGTAACACTTTCATATATGGTATTTCTCTTGATTGTGATGTTTTCTTGCTCTTCTTTTCACCTCTACTGTTCATACTTTTTTTTTCAGATATGTACCTCTGTCATGATAAGCAAAGACCTCCATGTGAACAAATCAAATGGAAACTTTTCTGCCCTCATCATGATCTCCTAGAAATATTTAATAAAATATGTAATTTTATTAAACATCTTTATCTTTTTTTCTGAAAAAAATATATACTCTTTTTTCCTCCTACCTCATGGGCCATTTCTCTTGATTTCTTTTTCTGGTTCTGTCTTGACCCCAAAATCTATTTGCTGGAATTTTCCAGGACTGAGTGCTTGGTCCCATTTTCCTCTCTTATTATGGTTTCTCATAGGTGATTTCAGCAATGTTCACGACTTAAAGTACCAGATGAGGATCTTCATCCATAAGTATCTATTCTAAGATCCAAAGTTAAAAGTATAGCATCTTACATGTCATCTGCACTTGGATGTTTTAGACATACTCAAAGTTAACATGGTCAAAAACAGTTATTTAGTTCTCTTTTCCAGAAAACCTAATATCCCTGACTTTCTTCACTCAACAAATGAAATCATCATCCACCCAATTACTAAAGCAGAACCCTAGAAATTTCGTTCTAATGCCAAAGGTATTTCAAATTCATCTAATTCTCTCCGTCTCATTTTCTATGGTCTTTCCTCGATTTCTTTCACATCCTCCATATTGGCCTTCCTGTTCTCCTCTTGGCTCCCTCCTCTCCATTCTCCATGCAAAAACTGAAGTTACCTTCTTAAAACCCAAGTCATATTATGTCACTCCTGTTAAGGCCTACCAGTAGTTCCCCAATTAGAATAAAATGTGCATTTTTTTAACCATGATCTTTGTAGGGATATAACCTCTCCAGTTTCATCCAATTCCACTCTTTCCATCACTTGCCCACTAGACTAATAATGCTCATGTTTTCTCAGTTCCTGGAGCAGACCCATGTATTCCCTGCCTCAGGGTCTTTGCCTTTGCTACTCCTATGCCAGGAACTTCCCTTCTCCAAACATAAAAATGTTTAGATATTTATTCCTTAGTTCACAGCTTGGATTTTGCTCTTTTGAGAATACTCTTCTGACCTCCTTTAGCAGATCTAGATTTCCTTGTAATTTGTTTATTCACTACCTATCACTTCTTATAGTTGCCAACTTGTAATTTATTTGCTTACATGTTATGTCTTCCTCACAAAGTTTTAAGCTCCGTGAAGACAGTGGTTACTTCAATATTGCATCTCAAATTCTAGCATGGTACCAGAGTAAGTACTTAATAAATATTTGTTAAATGAGTGACACTCTCAACTTAAACATCATTTCTTCCAAGAAGCCTATGATTCTTGCCGCCATAGTAGATCTACTCATTATATGGCCTGTAGCCCTCTCTACTTCCTCAGAATAGTTTACTTTTTTATAATTACTGTTTATCTTCCATGTTAGATGGTAATGATATGGGCCTTATATGTTTGTTTTACTGTGTTATCCCCAGCACCTTGCACAGTGGCTGCAGTATGGCAAATGTTTCATAAATGTTTGAGTAGTAAAGGAATATTTGGTACACCTTAGAAGCTTATTAATTTTTTTGTTGTCTGAATGAATTTATTGAATAAAAATTGGTAATGGTGACTTAGAGACTTTTTTTAAATGGTAGAAATGTTAAGTATTAACAAGATCTCACATTGAGTTGGAGCTTAGAGAAGATTGTGATTCAATCCTTATGACCCAGATAATGTTTTCTCTGTCTCTAAAAACAGACACAATCATATCAATCTAAAAGAAGTGTTTGGTAATTTACATAAAATAAGAGCATTGGCTCAGATACAGTAAGAAGTGATGAAGAATATGCCTTATTAAGCAAAAACTCTTTGTTAGTACCAAGTCAAAAGAACATACAAAGCTCAGCCATGTTGACAATTGATTCCCTTTGAAAGGCAGAATATTAGATCTAAACCATTCATCATGAACAGAAAATACAAACTGAAAAATAAAAATTATCACAAGAAAAAATAACAACATGGAAAAATAAAGTCCTAGAGCAAAAAACTTCAAAACATGTTCTGCTGCTAAAATGGTGTGGGAAGTGGGAGCAGGGAAATAGTTCCCCAGTGAAACAAGTGCAAGAAACACTGGATTGAACAAAATCATAACTATGTCTTTCCTGAGAATTTTTCAAAGCTTCTAATATACTACAGTGCCTTAGGGCCTATCATTGGAAGTGTATGGAATGATTTTTTCCCCCTAGATCTATTTGGCCATCAAATCATTTTTGCACAAAATATCTAGTGGAATTGATCTGGAAAGAATTAGTCTTAGTACTGAAAGCAACCTTCCGTTAGCAGAGATTTAGTTCAGTTTTATTAGAAGACAACTGAAATAGTCATCATTAGATTATTAAAAGGGGATTTTCTCAACTAGGCAATTATTTGAATTTATTGCCTGTGCTTATTCAGGAATAGATACTGATGTTTCTGTATGTGAAGAGAATGCAAGTCATTCTATTAGGGGAGGGAGTGTAGAGGGATAATGGATTGTTGGGAAGAAAGGTGAGAATCGTGAAAACAGTGTACAGGTATACCTTAAATGCTTAATAAAAGAGTGGGGCAATCAAAACTGTAATAATCTTCATCCGATCTTTGACAGAGCCTAATTCATACATTTCAAAGTCATTAAAGAGTTCAATATAAGGTAAGTTAATGGAGACTTCATGATCTGTTGACCTTATTACATCATTAAAAGATCAAATTTTGGCCTGAAAATAGCAGATTCCTTCTCAATGATTCACATTACCCAGAAGTCTAGGGTTTACTGGAATTCTTAATAAAAATTACAAATCTCTTTGCAATAAATTTCAAGTACTGGTTCTTGATAACTTTAAGTACAGTTTGCCATTAAACTTGCCCATTATCTATCAATTATTGCTTACCTTTTATTTTGTTTTGATTTTAATCTTTTTCCTTCATCTTTCTAAGTAGTATAGAACCTCGACTCTCAGTTCATTCATCGTCACCCAAGAAGTTGATTTTAGTTTTTGGCATAAGAAGCCCATATGGTGTCCTTAAGTGTTGCTTATTTACCCTGAGAGTGCTTCATTGTGTGGCTTTCTCAGATAGGACTCAGCACTCATCAGATAACAAATCCTTCTTCTCAAAGAAACTGGCTTCCTCATCTCAAACCAGTTTGTAAACTCCCTTTCCCTTTATTTCACTGCTTTTTCCCCTTTCAAAGCCTTGAAAAAAGTAGAAAAAAGAATAAATATTTCTTTCTTCCTTGTAACTGTATTTTTTAAAGATAGCAGCATTTTTTCCTACATAAAGTGATACATGCTCTTCTTAAACAGATTCAACAATATAGAGAAACACAAAGAGACAATTCATCCAGAATTTTATCACCTTGAAATGACCAGTGTTACATCTGGGAAGGATTTCCCCAGATATATCTGTCTGTGTATACACAGAAGGAAAGAGAAAGGGAGCCAAATATAATTTTATAATAATTGAATGATAGTCTACATGTTTTAAAAATAAAAAGTATTATGTTTAATTCTATTTCAATGTAACAGAACAAGAAACAAGTAGAACTGAAGGAATTATTAAACTTGAGACAAATGTTTCTTTTTGCTAAAGTATTTTCAATTATTTAAAATAGAAGAAAATAATAAGGAACAATATGTAAGTATGAAGCATTTTGAATTCCATGTCTACCCTTGGTCTGGATAGCTCTCCATGAAAGATGGAGAGGTGAATTCTTTTACACTTGCTTCGCCTCCTAGTCCTTTCTCCTGAGTGTTGTCCATCTTACTACATCAGTGTCATACTTGACACCTGGGCTGAGTATAGCATTGTATCATACTGTTGCGTCTTTTTTCAGAACATTCAGACTTTGTTCCACTGTGTTTTGGAATTGAATGTTTAGGAAACACTCTTAGGCCAGCCTGCTTCTCCCCACTGTTGAAAGTTTGTTTTATTTATTTTATTCTTTTGGGACACCCTAGAGGGTTCTTTCTTTGTCTTTAAAGTTCAGTTATTTAACTAGCATGTTTTGCTATTGATTGTTCTTTGCCAGCTCTTCCTAAATCTGAAGATTTTGTTCATGGAAATATTGTGTATCATATCTCTAAGTACTTTTTCTGTTCGGTTTGTTGAGTTTTCTACTTAAAATGACAATTATCTTTATGTTGTATTGTTTTTGTCTTTCAAATGTATCATTGTTTATTTGATCACTTTTCTTTTCTTTTTCTCTTCCACATTTACTGTGGTAATCTCAAGTCATTAATTCAAATGCTACATAAGTGTATTTTGCCCCTAATGTGTTCTAACTGATTCATTGGCTCTGTCATTGTATTTTTTTTGTTGTTGTTGTTCACTTGCAGGCACTCTTAATTTACTTGCTTTGGTCTTCAGCTTCCTTGTCAGTCCTTTCCATGGCTTTATCTTCTTGCCTTTGTGCTATAAAATCCTAAGACTTTCTATGACATAAGACATTCATGGGGAATGTGCTTCAGTTTCTAGCTTATGTTTTCATCTGGACTGGTCTTGGTTTATCCCATTCATAATGTGTTGCTTTCTTTCTTCTACTCCTTCCTTCCATATTTCCTTATGCCTTAATAAATTACTGCTATTACAATCTAATTCCTTATATGTGGGTGGGCTGTGATGTATTACTGGTGTCCTTATAAGAAGCCATCAGGACACAGACAATACAGATTGAGGACATAGAGAGAAGTCAGCCCTCTGCCAACCAAGAGAAAGAAGCCTCAGAAGAAACCAAACATGCTGACACTTTGATCTTAGACTTCTAGGCTTCAGAACTGTGAGAAAATGAATTTCTGTTGTTTAAGCCACCCTATCTGTGGTATTTTGTTATGGCAGCCTGAGCAATACAGGTAATACACTACCAACCTATCTTACCACTGATGATGTGAACCATGATTTTTTAACCCAGGTAGTTTTTTTTTTTTTTTTTTTTTCTAGTTTCTCTGTAGTAAATTGCTTTTTCCTTCTTTGTTCTTTTGAAGGAAGTTACTAAGTGTGGCCCACACAGGAGGGGTCAGGAGTGGATTGAGGGAGAGTTTGGCTCCACCTTCTGAGTAGAAAGTACCATTTGGAATTCTGTAAGAAAGATTTATTTGTCTTTTCTCCTCACTTATTTATTTATTCACTTGTTTATTTACATCAATATTAACTCATGTCTTTTTATTTTATACTTTGGGTTATAATCCAGTACAAATTTATTCATTTTTTTTTTTTTTTTTGCTCAAATTGTTATGGCTTTGGCCACAGGGAACTCTTTCAGCTCACCTTATATCCTTTTGACATGTATCCATAGTTGTGTTTTTAATTTTTTAGCACTTTTTAATTTTTTGTCATTACATGATGGCCAGGGTCAACTTGTACTTTTCCTGCCCCAACTCTAGAATTAGTCAGTTTTCCAAGGAGCCCTGCATCATTTTATAGGAGAAACTAAGATTAGGTGCTAGATGGAACAAGTTATTTTAAATACAGTCTTGTAGAACGTTTACAAAGGTGTTCTCCATGCATCAATTACCATTTCTTTGTTGAGTTTGTTCTCAATCATTCAGGAAAGGCCTGTTTTTCTCTCCTTGATGTAAAGGGCTAACTTCCTTGGTATTTTGTGTTTCTTTCTTATTTACTGGAATACAAGGTCTGTAAGAAGCTCTGCAAGAAAGAAGGGCGGTTTCACAATCAAATAATTTTGAATGTGTAGAGTATCACACAGCTTCTGGAAATTTGGCATTCTACACAGATGAATAACTAAGAGTTTCTCAAAATGTTTGTGTGGTAAAAGAATTCAGTTAACCTAGTTTAACCCAATTTTTTCCAAGTTTATTTGACCATAGATACCACCTTTTTTGGAATATGTATTGGCATCTTATAGGATTTGTGTTCCTTGGAATTCACTTGGGACAGGCCAAACATAACACTATGACTTGGAAGCCCCTGTAGCTATGCTGTACAGTACTTGAAAGAAGTGTTTTCTTTTAAATGCACCAAAGCTAGAATGAAAATAATCCTTCTAAAGTGCTATGATTGAATGGCCTTTTCATGAGAGTGCTACATCTGTTTCTTTCATTTCCTTGAGCACCAATCCCTCCCGCTCTGCTGAGCTCAGGCTAAATATAGGTTCTCTATCCAGTATGGTGCATGTGGGGTTGAGAATAATTTTCTCATCTGTCTCACCCAGATCATTTCTCCATAGCTCTGACAACATGATTTCCAAGTGCTATTGTCCTTATAGACCTCTAAGAGATCTGTTCTGAGAGAGAGTATACCATAACTATAAAGTTAAAAAAAAGATGGATAATTTTTATGAATTCACTGAAATTAGGACCATAAAGTCAATAAAATCTTGATCGATAAAAATGCAACTGATTAGAAAAACCAATTACCCAGAATTCTTTCCCTGCAATAGTTAGAGGAGTTAGAGAGAAGACAGCAAAATAAATTGATATCAGAAAAATTGGCTTCAATTTAACTTTTAGTTCAAATACATACTAATTAAAGAATTTTCCTATAGAACAGTGACATAAAATTAGAATAGAACCATTTTTATTAATGATAATATAATAAACAACATTTCAAGTTACTGTTTTTCAGTTTGTAATTAATAAACATCTTGGGGCGCCTGGGTGGCGCAGTCGGTTAAGCGTCCGACTTCAGCCAGGTCACGATCTCGCGGTCCGTGAGTTCGAGCCCCGTGTCAGGCTCTGGGCTGATGGCTCAGAGCCTGGAGCCTGTTTCCGATTCTGTGTCTCCCTCTCTCTCTGCCCCTCCCCCGTTCGTGCTCTGTCTCTCTCTGTCCCAAAAATAAAATAAAACGTTGAAAAAAAAAAAAAAAAAAAAAAAAAAAAAAAAAAAAATAAACATCTTGTATGAGATACTTTGAGGCTATGTAAATATCCTGTTCCCCATTAAATTTTCACCCCCTAGTTTTAGCATCCATTGACGATTTTTGCCTGACTCAATTATTGTGTTGATGGTTGCCAAATGATTTTCTATCATTCCTTTTTCATTTAATGGCTGGCATTCTATGATAAGAAAGAGCATTTCTTTCATATTGTTTAATTGATTGATTAATATCAGCGTATACTCAAGGATTCTTATTTAATGGGTTTTAATTTGTTAAGGGAATTATTTTGATGCTTAAATTGTCCCAGATTTAATTAGTGGGACACTTTTAAGCTGACTCTTATGATCTTTTGACATGTTTCCATTCTTATTTAAGTACTTTCTTACTGTCCTGCACTGTAAGATGTTTCACTCATTGGCTTCATAGTTTGTATTGTGGAACTTCTTGGCCTTTGCTGTCCCTTTATGATACCCTTTGTCTCTACAAGGACATCATAATGCTTAGTTAACTTTATCTTCACCGGCTTCTGGATCCTCCTTTGTGCTTCCAGTATCCCTGCTTGGATGTGTTCTGTATCATCTATTTTGAAGCCTATCAGTTATTATCTTTGCTTTCTTAAATCTACCATGGCATGGGATTCTGTATGATGCTGCACCCTCTGGGCCTTTATTAAGTAGTGGTTGATTGATGGTCATATACAGAAAAGCTTGCTGCATTGTAAACCTCAGGAAGAATAGCAAGCTAAAAAATGACTTAACCTTTCCAACTGTTAGCACCACAAGGACCTGCAGGGCACATGATTTTGGATGAGGATCCTAGGATCATTAATTGTCAGAGTAGGACACCTGTAGTTGAGGAAAATGTATTTGTACTTGCTGAACACAAGACTAATGTAGCAAAAAAGTATTTACCATTGAAATATAGCTTAATCAAGCATTTTGTATTTACTCTTATACTCTATTTATATTTGATATCACTGCTGTTCCTCCCACCTGCCATTCCCACTTGGATAGCCTCCCTTCTCATTATCCTCATTTTGTTCAGTCATCTTTTGACTCAAAGTTGGTCAGAATTCAGTGGGTAGTGGTTTCTATCTTCAGGCAAGAGAATGAAGAGAAAAGAGGAAGAAAAGACAAAAATAATAGAGAACATGTTTAAAGGGTGTGAGGCTATGCACCTAAGCACCTACAGTTGCTGCTTAGCAAGCAATATTGGTGCAAGAAAGGAAAGATATGTTTGGGATTGGCAACACTAAAGATGGTCTGGTGTTAGACTCGTAGAGATAATATTGTTGGCACTTTCTTCATTTTCTCTCCAATGCTGTAGGTTCATTACCAAAAGAAAATACCTTTCATGTAATTCTGGGCATTCTTCAAAACAAAGCAGGGCAAGGTATATTTTAATGTAAAGTGTGCAGATACTGGAATTTGTAGGAGTTGCTATTTCCACTCATTGGCTTTGAGATGTTGAGCAAGACCATGAACATCAATTTCTTCATGTTAAAATGGCAATAATAATATCTATTGTATTATATTATTGTAAGGCCTAGAGACTATATGTGCACAAAGCTTAGAGTAGAATGCTAACACATAGTAGGTGCTTAACAAATACTGCTGCTAGATTAGCAGATCCTAGAATTCCATGCCGGTAAGAATCCTCTAAGGGTATTATTTTTAAAACAAAATGAGACAAACAGGCCTCCAAGCTTTTCCTTGAAGATTCTTATTCAGTCATTCTGGGAAGAGAACTGGAAATATCTTCTTTTCTTTTTAAAATTTCTTTTAATGAATACTTGAGGCTATCATCAGTGAAGGTGAGCAAACCTATAACAATAGCCAGTGCAGCATGGGCCTATGGAAGAGGAGGTTGCCAGGACCGATGAAACCAATACCCATATGATTATACTGCCCATGGTCTACTTCTCACCCATAGTTTTTCTAAGCTCCTGTCCTCTTTCTATTTCACTGCCCACTTCATATGTTGTACATGCCTTTGAAACTGGAATATCCAAATTGAACTTGGGCTTTCCTTTATCATTTACCTTTCAAAGAAGGAAACTCCTCTTTGTTTCCATTTTTGGGAAGAAGCACAGCCATCTTTCTAGTTTTCTAACTGATATGAGAGGGACATCTTCCATTCCTGCTCCATCTCTTCCAAAATGGTCTCCTGCCTTCAGTCTTACTCATCTCAACTTAATAGCAGAGTGATCTTTCATATGAGGGGTGCCTGAGTGGCTTAGTCAATTGAGAGCCTGGCTCTTGATTTTGGCCCTGGTCATGATCTCACAGTTGTGGGATTGGGATTGACTCCCGCGTGAGATTTGGGGTGCGGAGCTTGCTTGGTATTCTCTCTCTCTCCCTGTGACCCACTTTGTGCATACGCTCTCACTGTCTCTAAAGTAAATTTTTAATAGAATAGAATAGAATAAAATAAAACAAAATAAAATAAAATAAAATAAAAATAAGATACAAAACTAGCCATGTTTGGAAATTTTTATTACAAACTTGAGAATAAAATTCAAAGTCCTCATGGAAGCATTTGAGGTCTTTTATGATCTGACCTTAGGCTTTCTCTTTTAGGCTCACCTTCTACAATATTCCTTCCTTTCCCTTCTCTCCAAATAAACCATACTACTAGCTTCTTCCCACCAGTGTTAAGACCTCACAACTACTTGACTTTGCTGTTGGGTGGCCTTTTTCTGGAATTATATATTAGCTGCTACATTTTACCTAACTCCTGTAAATTCCTCTACTCTTAGTTTTTTAGATATCTTCCAAGTATCCTAGAAGGTTCAGATCAAGCATTACATGCTCCTGGAGCTTTTCTGAGGCCCCTTTCCTCACATCTGTTAATCCTTCTCCTGTGACCTTCTTGTTTCTATAGCTTTGATACTGCTTTATTTTAAGCATCAATTTTCTAATTTCCTTTAGGCTGATATTACTCCAAGGAAAATAATTATATTTTAATCTTCTCTCTTTTCTCAGTTGTTTGAAAAGTTGTGATATATGGAAGGCACCTACTAAATATTTGTTGAGTGAATGATTAGGAACCATATAATGATTTCTTTTTTTTTCTAACAATTCACACTTAGCAATCAGGCATAGTAACATTTACCAATTATTAAGATCTCACCCTAATTACAATTACATAGATTTATCTTTATCTCAGACACATTCTGAGAGTAGAGTAGGATATTTCCCCTTACAGATCCTATAAAATATAGATTATCGTCATTTTTATCCTCATAAACTTTGGAAATAAGAAGTGGAAATGTTTCAGAAATTATTTCTTAATTCTGTTTCAGCAGATGTGGGGAAGGATAGCCTGGATTTCATCTGCCCCACTTAGTGTGCCTTACTTCATGGATCATCCAATCACTAGTGACAACATACAGTTAATTATATCTTCCTGTCACTAATGTGAGTAGACATACTCTGTCAGTAGAAACAGCTCAGGGGAAATGATTCAGAAAGAAAAAAAAAATCACAAATTTTTACACAAATATCTAGGCAATGAGTGTGTCGTTATTGATTTTTACTGATGATCAAAATGACTGATTTGCATTGTCACTGTCCTTTGCATAAATGGGAATGATATATAGACCTTAATGATTTGTATGTGAACTTCTGAGGAAAATACCTCAGAATGCAGAAGTGATGGTGAGTTTTAATGTCTTGTTTGGTCATTTCCAGGAAAGCCTTTTTCTCTAATTTGAATGTTATTCATCTTCTGGAAGCAAACAGAAGTTTCATTACAACAATATTCATTATAACATGGACTTCAGGCTAGCAATGGTATCCTTTTGATCTATTCAAGGAGGCTTAGAATATGGAGTATATCATAGTAACACACAATATTACTTATTGCATGAATCCATTATATTAAAAAGTATTTTACAAGAAGACTTTCCATAAAGGCTTTCCTATATATGGTAGAGGTAGAGATAGTATCTGTCTTATTTACTAATGTACTCATGTACTAATAGTATTAAAGTGCTCCTGTAATATGCACGTGTGTATGAACACACATTAATTGGAGAATGGATGAATTCAATTTATGATGGCTGAAGCCAAGGGTAAAGAAGAATTAAGAAATTTATTAGGCATCCTCTATAATTTTCCAACTAAAAGTAATAGTTTAAGTATTAATGAAACATGTTGTGAATTAATAATGGACTAGCAGTGAACATCAGTAACTAATCTGTGTTCACGTTGCACAAAATTGTGTACATTTTACTTTTACATCAGATTGCTAAGATCAGATAACACTTCCTCCAGGAACCTTTTATTTATTAAGACAAAAACTTGATTTAGACACACTCAGTTTTGCTTTCTGATGGAAAGAAGGATTTAATTTATTTGTTCTCCCTGCTGCAGTTAGTCAACACAGTTTACAGCTTAAAAAATGAAAGAAACACTTACATAATAGAGCTTTAAATGATAAGAACATTTCTTTACTAATTCAAAAGGACATTGTTAATGAATAGAACGAAAGTCTTAAGATTTTTTCTTCCCCCACACAAGTAGATCAGCTTTAACATTCTACAGAAGACTCAGATTTCTAATTTTTCCAAGCTCATTAGACTTTAATGGTCCCTTATCACTGTTGGCATTGTCAGGGATTGGACAAAAGTCCAGCCAAGCTGCACATTAATTAGGCAAAGACATGAATGTCCTCCTCACAGCTTCTGCATATACAGCTGTGTGCCAGCTCCTACCAGAAAGCAGAATAGCAAGAGTTAGACATTTTCTAAATTTTACATTTTAAATGGGAAATGTTTTACATGGGAAATTTTAACACTTTCAGCAAATTTTAAGATTATGGAAGGAAGGTAGTCATACATTTTCTCCCCAGTTTTACTTCATCCATAGTCATTCTCAAAGCAGTAGGCAGAGAAGTGGCTAACATGTTTTGAATTCATAAAACCAAGGTCATTCTTCATTCATTTCTGAATTAATCCTCTTGCATCCATAAATTCTGAGAGGAAAACCAAAATTTGGAATTTTATTATCATGGTCAGAGACTGATTAGTGCTTATTAGTACTCTCTCAACTCTCTCAAGCAAGGAATAGAAACTAAACTCAAAGTGGATTTGGTGAAACAGGGAAATAACTGGTTCACATAATAAAATTATAAAAAGAGCAAGAATGAAGTCACTGTAGGGAAAGATGGGACCAAGGAATTTGTATGTTTCAGGATTTGTGCTCTCATCCTCTTTCTCCCTCCCGTTCTCCTACCTCCCACTCCTAGCTCTTTTCCTCTTTTGTTTTCAGTTCTAAGTCAGTTTTTGCCATAAAATAAAGGTTTTGCCCTCCAGGAGCTCCAGAGTTCCCTTATGTAGCTTTGTATCTAGAGTGGAAAGATGCTTCTCTCTGAACTTCAGTTGGGAAATATTCAAAGGAAAAAGCAAACAAAAGAAAAAGAGAACAGGAATGGTCTCTGACTAGTCACTTAAAAATGCTTTGGGCCAGAGCAAATATTGACAAACACAAAAGTAAAGATTCAGATTATGCTTCTATTCTGAGAGTTAATCTTTTATTAGTTTATAATCCTATGTGATGTTTAGAAGTCACTGTAAAGAAAACCGTAATTCCAAAAAACAGAAAGATACACTTTTTTAAATGTTTATTTATTTATTTATTTTTATTTTATTTTTTTTTAAATATGAAGTTTATTGTCAAATTGGTTTCCGTACAACACCCAGTGCTCATCCCAACAGGTGCTCTCCTCAATACCCATCACCCACCCACCCACTCCCCCACCTCTGCCCCCGCCCCCATCAACCCTCAGATTGTTCTCAGTTTTTAAGAGTCTTTTATGATTTGGCTCCCTCCCTCTCTAACTTTTTTAATTTAAAGAAAGTTAATGACTTTATGAAGAAACAGTACATTACTTTTTACAAAAGTGAACAGATGGGGGCACCTGGGTGGCTCAGTCGGTTCAGCGTCTGACTTCAGCTCAGGTCATTATCTCATGGTCCACGAGTTCGAGCCCTGAATTGGGCTCTGTGCTGACAGCTCAGAGCCTGGAGCCTGCTTTGGATTCTGTGTCTCCCTCTCTCTCTCTCTCTGCCCCTCACCACTCACACTCTGTCTCTCTCTCTCTCTCAAGAATCAATAAACATTAAACAAAAAATTTTTAAAGTGAACAGATGAATTACGAGATAATAAAGCGTAATAGAATTCCTCTAATTGAATTTGCTTAGAGTTGGAAAAACTGGTAGAGATCTCAGTCATTTGTTCCTGACATGCCCTCCTTCTTATCCTCTACCCTGCCATACATATTCGTTTATCATTCTTTAGTTTATTGAGAAGCATTAGCAAGTAGTGGTGTTCCAGAGGCCTAATGGTATAAAGACCTATATTAGTCATGTGGCAGCTGAATATACAAATGAAATCAGAAAGAACTCAAGAGTGGCAGAAAAATTCTTAGGGATTCTGAATCTTCCCTATCCCAGATTCAATACTAAACATCTGACATTACATCCTTGGGTAAGAAGTTATGATTGGTCAGCGAACTGACTGATGGCTCTCCTGGTTTTAATTTCATTGCCATTAAAAAATATCTCCTTGGAGGCAACTGGGTGGTCAGTCAGTTTAGTGTCCAACTTTGGGTCAAGTCCTGATCTCATTTGTGAGTTTGTGCTGACAGGTCAATGTAGAGCCTGGAGCCTACATTGAATTCTGTGTCTCCCTCTCTATCCCTCCCCCACTCAAACACAGACACACACACACACACACGCACACACACACACGCTCTCTTTCTCTCTCTCTCAAAAATAAATAAACATTAAAAACAAAATTAAAAAAAACAATCTCCTTAGATTTGGGAATATTATTATTTAGTTAATTTTAAATTTCCCATGTTCCCTCCCCCAAAGAGACTATGGATTGAGAAAGGGAACAAATGGAAAATTAATGTAGGTTTTTCCTGTAATTGATAAATAGCTTAGATCATGGAGGAATCTATCCATTGTCTATTTTGAATATCAGAGGTGGAGACCAGATTCTGGGAACATAAACAACATAAACAACTTAATTCCTCTTTTCACTGTGCTTCCACAGAATAGGGAGGGATTGACATTTGAGAACAGACAGCAAGATATTGCAATGGAGACCTCTTAAAACTTAAAGAAAGAAAAGTCTTGTTTTTTGGTTTTGCTTTTGTCTATGCAAGGTTAGGCCAGGACAGTGTTCAAGTGTCAAGGTATGGGGACATCTATGTCTAATAAAATTTCCTGCCAGCCTTCAGGTAAGATTTGTCCCTTCTACTCAAGTCCAAGATTTAAGAGACATCATTATTAGAAAGATGGGTGCCGGTACCTTCACCAATAACATTTAGTGAAGGTTTATTATGTGACAGGAGCTAAGGTATTTAAAGGAGATCAAAGAAAGAGATGATGCAATCCTGTGTTTTAAAAAGCTTAATTTTTTAGTGACAGAAGTAGACAAAAATTCATGATAAAGTAGTACAAATATATACAGGATGCAGTCTGGGCAGAGCTGAGGAAATCAATTCTATATGTGGTAAAAAGATATCAGAATTTACAGAAGAAGATGCATTTGGGCTGAGTCCAAAGATGAGTAGGCATTTGCCAGGGAGGCCAGAAGAAAGCATTCCAGACTGAGCAAGCAGAATCAGCAAAAGTGTGAACTATTAAGGTCCATTAGGGGAACTGTCAGCATTTCCTCATGCCTGGCATATAGAATAATGGTGAAGATCTGTAAGGTCTAATACCAGGTCAGAATCCTGGATTTTTTTTTTTTCCCTATGGAAAAAGTAAGCTGATCAAGATTTGGGTTTTCTTAAAGATCACTTAAGAGCACTTTGGAGGATTGATTGAGAATGACAAGATTTGAAGGGAGCATGTAAATTAGGAGGCAATTGTACTAGTCTAGGTGTGACAGTGAAGTGGTCTGGTCTGGGTTTAGGCAGGGATGGATGGTTAGGCTTGTTTACCTGTAAATATTAGCATTTTTTTGGTTATTGTTAATGTCATAGAATTGTCTGGTATCTTGTTACATTTTTTATTTCTTTGTTGATCATTAATGGCTATTTATATTCTTTGTGTTTTTTCTCATATTCTGTGTCTTTCCTCCCCTCCCCCCCATTTGAGGCGGTGTTGGACAGAAACTACCAGCTATTACTGGTATCTTTTCTCTTTCTTTAGTTGGGAATGAGCCCACACATTTTATCTGGACACATAGTTATTGAGATAAAAACAAGTTCCAGGCTTCTTGGCAGCTGGAGTGGTCCTGTGACTGCTTTCTGGCTAATGGGATATGAGCAGTATTGATGTGTGTGATGTCTGGGTCCATAAAAAGAGTGAGGTGTTGTCTACTCTCTTTCCCCCTTCCTTTTCAGCTGGAATAAGGGCATTATGGCAGAAACTGGAGCAGCCATTATAGCCTACAAAATAGAAGATGTATGTTAAGAATAATAGAATCACAAGCTAGAAGGAGCCTGGTGCTTACCACCATCCCATGGAGCTGCTATGTCAGCTCTGATATGCTCATGCTCAGATTGCAACATGAGGAAGAAGTTAATTTCTGTATTTCTTAAGTCACTGTCATTTGATCAGCTGGCATAGCCATGATGCCTTTATCCTTACCAATATAAGGTGTTTGAATTGTGGTTTTTAATTTATAAGAATTCTGTATGTGTGTATGCATATAATTTTATTTATACATTTCCATGAAGTATATGAATAATTTTTTGTTATAAATGTGCAAAAAATTTTCCTATTTTGTGCTTTTCCTTTTACATTTCTTTCTTTTTTTAGCAGTTAAGACTCAAAAACCATTTCTTCTGGAAACGATTGTAATTTTCCTTCTTAGATGATTATTTTTTCTCCTTTGTTTCTTCTTTCACCCTTACATATATATATTTCTTAAAGTTCTGTCCTTCAGTATCCTCTTGCTTAAAAAGATTCTCTCTCTGAATCTTTATCTCCATGAAGTATTTCAAATATTGTTATTGCTCAGGTATGTATGAGTCTGAAATGCAGTTCTCTCATCTCAATCCCTCTTCTCAGCTTCTTCCACTAACTTCCAAGGTGCTGCTAGCACTGTGTATTTAACATGTCCATTAGCATATTTTTGTCCTCACTCCAGATCACATCCTTCTCCTTACATCCCAGTTTTCATTAGTGGTATCAACATTCTCTAAGGTACCCAGACTTAAAACCCTGGAGTCATGTCATTCTCTTCCTTCATTCCTTATACTCTGGCAGGTGTCAAAATCTATATATGCTCTCTCTGAATGATTTCTTTACTTCTCTCAGACTCTACTACAAATACCCTAATTCAGGCTCCAAAATTTGTTAAGTCCTTGGCTAGATAAGTGGTAAGGTTTTTTTTGTTTGTTTTTTGTTTTTGTTTTTTGTTTTTTTATAATGGATCCAACCACCTTGGCTTTCTGTAATTGAAGTAAAATCCTTGGCAAACATTATCTGGAAATGGCTACATAGTAAATATTTTTGGTTGGGGGTCATACAGTCTCTGTTGCAACTACTTGATTCTATCCTTATAGTATGAAAGCAGCCATAGACCATTCTTAAATCAATGGGTGTGGCTGTGTTCTAATAAGATTGTATTTACAAAATTGGTAGTGTCTGGGTTGGCTCAGAAGCAACAGTTTTCTAACTTGTGTGCTAGACCTATAAAGAAGAAGACAATTCCTGGCCCCCAGATAACTTGTAATTTGGACAATTTATGCAAAACATAAAGAAACATATCAGTAAATGACCAGAATTATGACCCATTTCATTGCTGTTGTAAATGCAAATGTTGTGAAGCCAATGAAATGGATAATATAACAACAAAGGACTAAGAATTCTCTTTAATATTGGGTGGTCAGGGAAAGATTCTCTGAGAAGGAAGAAGCAAGTCAAAGGCCCTGTACTGTGAAGAAGATTGGTTTATATAAGTAACTTGTTAGTAGAGGAAGAGGTAAGAGAGATTTCTAGTGTCGGCAGGACCTTGTGGAGGCCTTGTACAAAGACCATGGTAAGGTTTTGGGGTGCTGTTCTATATCCAGTAGAAAATTTCTAGAAGATTTTAAGGAGGGAAGTGAGAAGTTTTTATTACTTTTAGAATCTATTATAAGAGGGTTGAGACATGGCGGGAGACCAATTAGAAGGATATTGTAATGGTAGTAGTTCAGTCACAGATGGAGTACACTTTATGTGAATCTGTCATTAATATGGTTGCAGTGGAGATGAGGGGAAATAGACTCAGAATATATTCTGTAGGAAGACTAATACAACTCGGTTTCTATTAGTTTGAATGCAGCAAGTGAACGAAGAAAAAAAATAAGACTGATTTCTAATTTTTCTTGAATAATAGGGCAGTGATTTTTATTGAGCCAAAGAAGAATTAGGGAAATGTTTGGAGAAAGGTGGGCACAGGGGAGATCAAGAGACTCTTGACTACGTTGTGGCAAATGCTGCCTAGATGAGAAGAGGGATACGAGTTAGATTTTGTGAGAGAGAGGTGATTGGCTTTGACAACAGTGATTTTAGCAGAGTGCTTAAGCAGTCCAAGGCCCATTTATGGTGAGTGAAGAAGAGAATGGTCATAAGGGAGTATAGGCATCAAGTATAGATACATTTCTTGAGAATTATTGTTTTAACTATTTGTTATAGTACCTAACAAGGTGCTCTATGCATATGGGATTCTAAGTAATATTTGTTAGTTGCTAGTAACAATATGAGTGCTTGAGCAACAGAAGGAAGATGGTAGCTCTCAGTATTTTAAAGAAAAAAGAGAACAATTATAGACATTCCATTCTTGGTAAGAAGCTGTAACAAGTCTATGAAAAATCAATGTGTAATCATATGAAGAATCACAGTGTACTGGCTGGAAAGCATTATGGCCTTTAGGACAATATTTGTATTGACTATGTTCTTTCTTTGCAATAATGGCATACTATAGACTAGTGAGAAAAAGTAGATAGCCTGTATCCTTCATTGAGAACTTCAACTCATTTCTTTTTTCAAAAAATAACATCTAAAAATAATTTTAAAAAGAAAAAATTAATAACATCTGAACATCTACTCTCTGTAACACTGAACTAAGCAAAAGATTTTAATGTCTTTGATAGTCATATCTTCAGATGGTGAAGGCATGGGTTAGGTCCCAAATGAAGAAGGCATCAACATTATACTGGAAGTGATATATTTCCCAGAAGGGATCATCTTAGTTTTATAAATAACCATTTGATGATGCAGTTGAAATGGTGTGCTCTAGAGTTCTGTGGGAATCACTAACATTTCAAAAGACCAAAACAGCATTCAAAGTGATGACAAATCACAATGTAAATTTTGGAGGAGGTGAGAATCACAAACCTGGAAACAACCATATTGGTACTGACTGGGAAGGGCATGTACACATTGCAGTATAGTAGATGGTAGGGTTGCAAAGATGAATAAATGAAGATCTCTGAATTTGAGGAATTAAGCATAAGATTTACAGAGGAAAATAGCAAGAAGTAATATCTGAAGGATAAATTAGGATTATACTTGTGGAGTCTATTAAAAAGCACGATAAGAAGTTTGGACTTTATTCAGTGGTCAGTGGGGAATCTGTGAAGATTTTTGAACAAGAGAGTAACAAGATGGTAATTATACTTTAGAAAGATTAATTCAGCAGAACTCTCAATCAGAGAGAGAATGACAACACAGAAGTTGGGAAATAAATTAGGTTGTTAATTTCATTTAATATCCCTATATGTCCAAACAAATATCTGGTTACACTATTACCATCTCCTTTTATAAAAATGAAAATATTTTTTAAATATCTTGCAGCCAGCTATAAAATATGTGTTAAAATGAAAATAAAAATATTCTTGTACTGTCCCACTTTTATTTTGAGTTTACTTATTGATTAGTACTCACTAACCAGATTGATTAGTAATCTAGTAGATTACTGCTATCCTATGTGCTTGACAACTTTATCATTGATACTTACGATGACCCTATGGGGAAGGAGTTTTCACTCATTTTCTACTCAGGTGGAAACTTAAGTCTATAAAAATCTGAGTTCACCTAGCTAAGGAATCAAACCCAGTTCTGTTTCACTCCAGAGCCTATGCCTTTATTTTAAACACTTCATCATTAGATTTCACTGGAGTGGTAGTTTGCTCCCCAAAATTCATATTAAAAATAAGCTTTTTTAGTAGTTTGTTACTAAAAACTCTGGGAATACCAAGTCAAACATTTTTTATTGTTACTAAATTTGTTGGTTTCTTCCAAGTTTAATTTTGAAATTAAAATTGATTTTCTTTTTCCTCATGAGATTGTGAATTTATAGCACACAATTATGGGATTATGTGGGGTTTTAGAGATATATTTGAAACCATTTCAGTGTCTGCCAATTTATATAAATAGGTCCTGCAAGTCCATGTGACATTAAATAATGGTCAAGTTACACGACTGGGTTCTTGAGATTGTGGCTGCCTTTTTCTGAAGAGCATAAAGGTTATTTTTAGAACTAGTGTTTATCTCACAGTTAGGAGTCTTTTTTTTTTTTTAATTTTTTTCAACGTTTATTTATTTTTGGGACAGAGAGAGACAGCATGAACGGGGGAGGGGCAGAGAGAGAGGGAGACACAGAATCGGAAACAGGCTCCAGGCTCTGAGCCATCAGCCCAGAGCCTGACGCGGGGCTCGAACTCACGGACCGCGAGATCGTGACCTGGCTGAAGTCGGACGCTTAACCGACTGCGCTACCCAGGCGCCCCAGGAGTCTTTTTTTTTTTTTAACAAAATTTTACACTCTGAAAACCTTTTCTAGGTGGAATTGAAGGGAAAAAAATGAATAGTGAAAACCAAAATATTTAGTGAAAATTTGTGAATACCAATGGACTGACTTCTCTTTTTATAATTCTTTATGTTACATTATGAAACCATTCCTGGAATTGTTCTGAAAGAAGGGGCATAACACTAAGGATTGTAGATGACTTAAAGCTTTTGTTCACTTTTTCTGTCTTTGTGGGTATCCTTTGAAGTTATACCACACACAAGAAACAATAGCCAAATACATTTCTTAATTCCTTGACAAGCTAGAATTTTCTGAAATCAGAGTTTCCCTGAAAAGCGGACCCAGAAGCTTTGTACTCACTATTCCCTAGGATTTAGAACACCTGAGTCTTTCAGACAGACTCTAAATTTCCTTGCCCAGTCGCTCTCGTGGAGCTGGAGGTACCCACCAATCTACAGGGAGAGACACTAAAACAGAGAGGGCCTGTATCGGCATCTTTGCCTTGGTGAGAAACACTTTTGTGTCTGCTCTCTACAAGGGGGATAAAAAACAAAAAACAAAAAACCAAAAAAAAAAAAAAAAAGATAAATGTTGTAACAAAAAGAAGGTGTAAATCCTCTTGGCAGATGATACGAAAGGGAAGAGAGGCTCCCGTGTGGTTGCTTTTCAAGGCACAGTAACACTATCATTTGGAAAGCACAAAGACTGTCTCAGGCTCTAATCAATTATATCACCAACCCTCCTTTGGTGAGGAGTTAATAAGGGATCACATATAGTGTTGAAAGAAGTCTCTGTAATATGCCTTTAAGTGGGAAAAAGGTGTGAAACATGCATTCTCATAATAGCAGAGGTGCTTTATAAGGCCGAAACATGAGCAAAAGGGAAGAATGGTCCCTGTTAGACAACCGTACTCAATGCAGTGATACTGAGAGTTGTCTTAAAAATTTAGCCAAGCATAATAAAGACATTCAAAATATATAATGCCCGTATACAATAAAACTTTGGTTTGTGAGCATAATTTGTTCCAGAAATATGCCTGTAGTCCAAAGCACTTGTATGTCAAAGTGAATTTCGAGAACCATTGGCTCAGTTGTGATCATGTGACATTTGGTGTTACATACTATTCATATTCTGAGACATTGCTCGTTTATCAAGTTAAAATTTATTAGAAATGTTTGCTCATCTTGCAGAACACTTGCAGAACAAGTTACTTACAATCCAAGTTTTTACTGTAATTATATTTTACCTATTTAAGAGGTAAAATGTAAAATAATTAAGAAAAATGGGGGGAAGTGAGTAAAATGGATAGTTATGGCACTTAAGCATTGAAAACACAACAAACTTTCTGCAGAAGTAAATAATTAATTTGCAGCCAAATATGTTAGATACAACGAATTATCTAGATAGAAGAAATAGCCATCAAGGTAGCTATTAATAGTAATTACCATATATTGACAACAGTGCCAAGCCCCTGGTTAAGGCCTTTTACTGCTTTATCTCATTTAACCCTGGAGAATCATATACAATATAAATCATTAGTATTCTTATTTTACAGTGGAAAAATAGAGACTTAACAAGGTTAAAAAACAAAAACAGAAACAAAAACAAACAAACAAAAAACTTGGCCAAAGTCACACAGAACACAGCAAACACAGGAACTAGGGCTGATGGATATAAGTTTCAACACTAGTATCAGCTAGTTTGAGCAATTTAACATATTTATCAGACTTGAAAAAAGTTTCAGCAAAAGGTGTAAAGGTGGAAAATGTCTGTGAAATTAATTCTGAGAACTTTTAATAAAAGAGAAGACAAGTATTCTATTGGTTAACTTAAAAGTATTTTCTAAGAAAGCTTCCTGGGAGAAAGACTCTTGAATTTTCTTTCTGTGCATAAATTTAAGGAAAGTTCACATGTTTGTAAAGTCTAATGTATAGTTTCAACCACCATGGCTACAAATTTGAGTAATTTCTGCAGATATCCACAATACTCACAATGATACAAAACAGAAGGAAAAAGTTAATGTCAAAGCAGCTATTTCTAGGTTTTCAGAGATAAGCTTCCAGATGAATGCAATATGCTTGAGCCAATAATGCTCCCAGCAAAACAAATTAAATTTCATTAGGTCTTTTCAGGCCTCAGGACAAGTGATAATTCTGGGTGATACTGGTCTCATGCAATATCATGCTTCATGGCCCAGGAACATAGAAATGCAAAGGATAACTGGACTATGTGTTTTATCAGAACCTTGGGCATAAAATTTAGATCTGCATGGCTACAGAAAAGGGCACACTCCAGAGAAGTTAACAATTTATGTATAGGAGCTATACATTTCTTCTCAGTGAATGTAGGTTATCTGAACTTTTCAAATGACTGAATCTTCAAGGCAATCATCATCGCTAGCTTCTAAAATGCTCCTGGCAGAGTCCTAAAGTGATAGTGGCAGATATGGCCAACACTCCAGTAATTATTATCCGGTCTTCCCAGTGAAGCACTAGGCTCTTGTTTCTAAATATGTTGGGAGACATCAGTTATTTCATTATGGAATGTTTAAAAGGCAACAGTAGTAATAGCGATAACAATACTCGAGTATTGGTAATAATAATAGTAGTTTAAAATGACTGAGGCCATAATATGCCAACTATGAAAGAAATTGTATAACTTGGCAAATAATTTTTAAGCATAACTAAATGTAGATCAAACTGCTGCATACAGTGATTTCATTAATCTATTCTGCTCAGTAAATTAAGTGACAGAGATACGATGATAACAGCGCAAATAGAGTCCTATAGGAAGTTTACAACCAAGGAAAAGAGACTATAAACTAGTAAAAAAAACACATTACTTAATTAATGATAAAAATTATACATTAGAAAAAATAGTGCAATCCAAAGAAAGCTATGTGATACAAAGCAGAGAACTCAATTCTTGCCACTCTTGACAATGTGGTCACAAATGTCTCTGGTGAAGTAACATTTTTGCTTGCCAGAAACCTAGGCACACAGAACAGTGAATTACAAAGGCTCTAAGGCATACTACAAGCAATGGGAACAATCAATGGTTTTGAAGGAGATTGAAGGTTTGAATAACATTTTCAAGATCAGTCTGACTGCCAAGAGAACATGGGTGATGATGGGATCATTTATATTAATGAGGAGGATTCAGACAGGAATAAAACTTGTGTTCTGTTTTGAACATTTTAGTTTGTGATACTTATTATATAGTCATATAAAATGCCAGTAAACTCCGAGATATACAAATCTTGAGCTCAGAGATCATATGTGAGCATCACATAAAAGGTCAGAGAATACCATACAAAAAGACCTCAAGTAATTCACTTTTTAGTGATCTCATGAATCACACATTCCTCTATATGGCATGCTCTGAGATGTCATCTTAGAAGGAGAGGCAAGGAGAGAAGACCACCTGAGGAACTGAGTTAATCCTAGGAAATCTAACATTCCCTTAGTTACTATTTAAAATATGATAAATGTTAATTATATTAGGCATTTAGTGAATTTTTCCCTGCTAAAAGTTGGGTGGACTTGTATGGAAGTACAGATAATCTATTAAAAAATAAAGGAATTTCCTTTTTCTTGAAATACACAGATTGTAGCGAAAATTAAATTTGCATCCTCACTCTACATTGTAGAACAATTACTCTGGTTAAGGAGACTTCTTTTCTTTCACAAATCACTTCTCTTGATGAAATATAGGGACTAGGTAGGCACTCATGCCCCGGGAGAGGGCATTGGCCGGCGTGGAAGGATGAACTTTGGCACGGGTGCATTTGATTATGATATTGCCTTGATTTTGTCACTTATTTCATGTAGATTAGAAACACATGATAAATTAATTCTTACAAGCTGCACTACTGATCTTCAGCACAGGCAGAGAGTCAAGTTAATGCAGTTTTTCTAGGTTGGCACAAATGTGGTGGAGCTTCAGATGTTTCAGATGGAAGTCTAAATGTCCCTGTGAAACAGCAAACTCCTTAGGCTGGATCTTCCACCTCAGGGAAAAGATTCTCAAGTGATTTCTTTTTTATCTGAATTTTAAAATACTATGTGAAAACACATGCTTTGGGGCTGGGGATATGCAGCTGTGCATTTTGCAGAGTATGTATTTTTACTGCTGTTCGCTGAGTTCTTACTAAATAACCTCTAGTGTATTTTACAAACTTCACCTCATTTGGTTCTTACAACAGCAACGTGAAGTGGATACTGCTAAAACTCACATTGCAGGGCTGATGAGAACACTGAGACTGATTGAAATTAAACCCAAATTCAAGCTAGTTATTGTGTACAAACACAATATTGGGGACAAACCCAGGTCTTTCTGACTCCAAAGCCCATGTTCAAGACATGCTTCATTGAAGGAAATATGATGGGATCTCATTGAGAATTGATTGAAGTGAATATGAGATAAAGAAGTTCCAGAATGTCCTCTGCCCTAAGCTTTAAATGTGTATCTATTTAATCATTCAGACACAACATGTCTTATATTGCTTTGTCAATGAAGTTTTGACCAAGTAGTCTAAGTGGATGTATCAGCCGCTTTTAAGTTTAGCTCAGCTTACTCACTGGCTTATCTGTAAGCAATATAGAAAAACTAGTATAAAATCAGTCAAATTTCACTGTAAAGAGAGAGAAAATGCTCACTCAGTTCCTGCCTTTGCATGTTCTCTATCCCCTACCACACCTTCCTTGCCTCATTAATTCCAATATGACTTCTTTGAAAAACTTTTCTGAGTTCCCCCCAGTCCATGGATAGGTGCACTTGGCTGCGTTTACTCAATGCTATGTGCAGGAATTCTGTCATAGTGCTTATCACATAATATTTTCTATTTAGTTTCTAAATTCACAATAGAAAGCAGATTGCTTTGCCACAGGACCTTTCTGGCTCTTATTTGAATCCTCGCTGTCTGTTCTAGTGTTTGATATATATTGAATACTCAACAGTATTGTAGGAATATGTGAATGAATGAATCAGTAAGCTTCATTGTAATTATCTCAGATGTCATCTTAAAAAAGTCAGGCAATTTAGTTACTCAGTGGGTCATTGCTCAATTTGCAAGTGATATAGAGCTAGCTTTTTAAAAAATTCTTTCAGGGCTTCTGATTAAGTGATAAACCAAGAAAACGAAAATTTCCACATCAAGAATTACTCATCATCATGAAAGGCACCAAATGTACAAAGACACTTTTTTTCCTGAAGAATCAGAAAGAATAATGATGTAAGCTTATCTTGTATAAGTCCACATTAAAGTGACTTTATCAGTGATAAATAATCTATATTAAAACACGTGCCTTGGATCGGAGTGCTTACATATAAGGCTCTCTTGAAGTTTTTTCTAGGTATACATCTACATTTTAAGATGCTCTGCTTTCTACTGTGATTTTTAAATTGTCTGCCATCTGTTGCTATTGCATTTTACCTACTGGGAATTTTGGAAGCTTGCAGACCAATTAAAACTCCATAATTGTCATCTGAAATGTTGTCTGTGATATTATCTTTAAGCACATTTTTCTGAGGTAACTTCGTGAACCACATTTCTATTTTTCTTTTGCATAACTTTCTGAAGATTGCTTAAGGAAAGAATATTTTCCTGCAACTCTGTAACTTTTCAGGCTATCAATCTACAGCCATCATGAGAGCTCTCACTCTAAAAGGCATAGATTTTTATCTCATTAGAATTATGGCATTTTTAAAGTATTGACTTGCTTTGCAGAGGAGACAGAGAATTTATGCCAAATGTTTCACAAGTTAAGTCTCTGTGATAGAAGAAGATACAAATGTATTGATTTTTAAAGTTTACTGCGGTATAGTTACAAACAATAAATTGAATATATTTACAGTGTACAATCTAGTAAATTTTGAGATTATCACCAACAATCAAGATATCAAACATATTCATCCCTGCAAGTTTCTTGATGTCTTTTCACTCTTTGCTTTTAAACACTGCTAATTTTACGAATTTTATTTGAATTCTTTCTTTCTCCTTCTGGCTCCTTCCTTGAGCCATTTTCAGGGAATTTGTTCATGATCTTTTTCTTTATTGACATTCTCTGTATGTGAGCTTTGATCAAATTTACCTACAGTTTTCACCTGAGAGTTTGTAGATTGTCTCAGCGCACCATTTAGCTAAGGATGCTAGCTCATTGTTATATTCCAACTGAGGTGTGATTGTTTTCTGATTTTTGGACTTTCTGTTTTATTTCTAGTTTTTCTTCTTTTAGCTCATGTCCATAGGAGTCCAGAAACATCCTGCAATTTTGGTCAGAAATTTAGTAAAATTAATGAAAACTTTAACGAGACTTCTATGAGTTATAAAGATAATGTGTTTTACTTAAATGACAGAGTAGACCAGATGGTTTGGCATCTGAAGCCTTGACAAATCTATGGTGATCATGACTCTGTTCTTTTCATGGCACCTTCTATTGTTCTTGCTGTTTATAGTGTATAGTAATTTGATTTTCTCTCAACTACTCATTCTTTTGCTTACTGTCTTTGTTATATGTGTGTATTTCCTGGTGCCATCTGGATCCCCTTCCCTAATGATAATTATTTGAAAACTACCATGGACCAACCTAAGAGCAGAATCTCAAATATATGGCATGTTACACTTTTTTGTGGCACTCAGGTCTGGAACTATTACTCTAAAGTGTCATTGGGTAACATATAGGTCATCAATATGAATTTGGGTTGTAAATGTAAAAGAAAGTTTGGCAAATAATCAGCCTATGAATTGAAATGGAACACATTTCTGAGGAGGGTTGACTCACAAATAGTTTTGTTTCCTGTAGGAGGCAACAAGCCTGAAAACTTCCCAAAATCAAATGCCAGGAACTGTGGCACATGTTGACCCCATTCTTGTGGTCATTATTTTAAATATTTTATCTAAGAAGCCTAGTCCTTCAAGTTCAGCTTCTTATATAACTGTGTTATGCATAATAGTTTGTCCTGCATTTCCTTTATATTGATAGACCAGTCATTTGGGAAAAAACTCAGTATACCGGCCTGAGATTTTTTCAATAGTTATTGTTGGTAACTATATACTTCCATTTCTTTTTAAATATAAATCATTCATTCAATAAACATTTACTGACTGTTCACTATGTGCCAGACATTCTTACCAAATACCAGGAATCATTCTTGAGTAAAGTAAACATAGACTCTTCTCTGGTGAAGGTTATAGTCTCATATGTAAATAAATATTGTCATGAAAAAATATTGACACAACTAGGTAGTAGGTTCAGGTACATAAAAATCTGGATGTGAATATATAATACTATAATTCTCTCAATTACAACGTATGTTGTTTTCCACAAGTAATTTTCTGGCACACGATTCAACTGAGTTCTGGCACTGTTTGGAGATAGTGTCAGATCCCACAGGTGAAGAGCACAGTCCTATAAGTCTGCCTCATCCACCCACCAAACTTCAGATGGCAGTTGCAAGTCTAGGTTATGACTCATGCTTCTAATTGGATGTCTATGGGGTGGAGGCTCCAGTGACCCCCTCCTTGGCAGTGACTCACAGAACTCAGGGAGATATTTTACTTACTATATTACCAGTTTATTACAATATATATAACTCAGGAACAACCTGATGAAAGAGATACATAGAGCAAGGTATGGGGGAAAGGGGTATGGAGCTCTCATGCTCTTTTCAGGTATGCCACTCTCCAAGTACCTCCACATGTTCACCAACCTGTAAGCTCTCTGAGTCCAGCCCTTTTGGGTTTTATGAGGCTTCCTTATACAGGCAGAATTGATTGAATTGGTGGTCATTGTTGATGGATGCAATCTTCAGCCCCTCTCCTCTCTCTGGAGGTCAGTGGGATACAACTGAAAGTTCAACCCTCCAGTCACATGGTTGATTCCCTTGGCAACTAGCCCCCATTCTTATGTGCTTTCCTAACCTTAAAAGCTATCTCATTAACATAAACTCAAGTGTGTTGACAGGACTTTATTATGAGTATCAAGACACCTTTATCACTGTTCTCATTTAGGAAATTCCAAGGGCTTTGGAATATCTGTGCAGAAGTGGGGGACAAAACCAAAATATGTGTCTTTTATTATACATCATGATATCACAAATGACAAGTGGTTGAAGTCGATATTAAAACTAGTATCTGACAATTTTTTTTAAATTATTTAACTGCAACCAAAACTGGTCAATGATTGCATGAGAATAGTTCATCCCACTCTGCCCATTAGAGTTTCAATTTAATCTCAAAGTGTGGTATGGTTGTACCCATAGCATCTTAGTTGATTTGTGTACTCTTGATGTGATTAGTAGAATCTTTAGTATTAAGTTAAACTCTTATGAGGGTGAGGAGAAAAGAGAGAGAGGACTTTTCTTTTTAAAAAAGTACCTGAAAACTAAAATCAATCACTGAATCAGGCCATATTTTAGAATATTTTTGTTTTATGATAGGATAGAAAGTTAACTTTTAAAATAGAAAATTCACAGGAAAGCTGCATTTTAATGTTCATGAGAAATATATTTAGAGTCTAATTCAGTAAATTGGATGCTCATATGCCCTGGTCATTAAACCATTAACAATAAAGAATCAGAAGTCAAGGACATTTTAGCTATGTATTAAAGATGAAGTGTTTTTTTTTAATTAGTTTAATATATAGGAGTTTTGTAGCCAAAATTTTTTAGTGGTACACAAAGTCCTGGACTGTGAAAATTTAGAACTAGCCTTACTACCACTGTTTTTTAGATTTGGTGTATTTTGGGTGGTGGGGCTGAGGAAATTGATTTTACATTCTGACATATATTAGCCACTTATGTGGACTTAGCTAAGCAGTCTATTTCTCCAATGAGAAAAATGACTTATAAAAGACTAGGTTAAATGGACTCCTACATTCTCACATAATATCCACAATTTACTCTTACTATAGGATTTACCAGTCTGTGTATTTATTGCCTTTTTGTTTACATCACAAGCTCCTTATTAGCCATAAAAGGTAACATCGACTTGATCTTTGTGAGTTATCTTAGTGTATCCCTAAGCAAGCATTCTTTTATTCAGCCAAGCATTCTTTTATTCCTCCTTTAAAGATCTTCTCCCTACCTGCACTAAAATTTCTAATCACTTAATCCTTTCATTTCAAGCAGGTCTTTTTTTTTTTTTTTTCCTCCCTGCATGGATTATCTGTGCTGCTACCACATTCAGCACCTAATAGCCATCTATTTCAATATTTCTATGCCCAGAACACTAAACCTCCATACTTTGTGCCAAAGCTAGTGCCAGGTGCAATCCTGGGTTACATTATTTACTTTCTCCTTTTATTACAGATTAGCATAGGAAAAATTAGGCAAATGAATCTATAGCTCAACTCTGCTTTATAGCCAACAAGGGGCCATTTTAATTGCGCATCAAATAACTCCACTTAGAACTCCTTTATAGGCCTCTTGAAATTATCACATCTAATACAGAACTAATTTCCATCCCTGAATCTACCCCCTTTCCACCTACATCTGGTTAATGTAAAATCTTGTTGTTCAACCCATGTTAATTGAAATTGTTTGACTCTTCATCCTCAAATCATCATAGTCGTGTATCTGAAACATCTCTGATACCTGTCATTCTTTTATAACCATTGACACAATCCAGATTATTATTAACTCTTGCTGAATTATAATACTCATCTCCTATTTGGTCTCATTGCTTCTTCTCCATATAAAATAACCCAACTATACTGGATACTGACAGGCTTACCTTTCTAAAATACAAATTAATTTTCTTCAGTACTTTGCTTTACTTAAATGACATTGCTAATAATTTATTCACAGTAGAATAAAATTGAAATTTATTAGCAAAATGTAAACTTCCCTTTATAACCTGCTTCTGCCTAACTTTCTACCTATACTTTCTCCAGTCTGATACCTCCCTGGTGTATTTAACTGTATCAAATTCTGTACCATTGCATGGAGCTCCCACTCTATGTACTTGCATTGCATTCAGCCTTTCTCAAGCTAATCCCTTTCATTTCCTGGTCAACTTTGCTTGCCAGGGCATTGCCTATTTATTCTTAAAGTAGGAGCACAAATGCCCCTCCTCCTATTAACCTTTCCCTAATCTCTTCAAGCAGAATTAATGTCTTTGATCATATTTTCTTAGCACTTTTAAATATATAGTATTCTATCACTTTCATTAATACATTTCTATTGAGGTAAAATTCACATTCGGTAAAATGGACAGATCAATGTATATTCACTGAGTTTTGACAAATGTATCCCTCTGTGTGAAACTGACACTATAATGAAGATATAAAACATTTTCATAACCCAGAAAGTTCCCTTGTGCTTATTTCCATTGCCCACTGGGGATGGAGATATTTTGATTTCTGTGGAGATAATTTAGTTGTGGCCTGAATTTGGATTTTATATTAATGGAATCTTAGAGTATGTTGTCTCTTTTCTGACTTCTTGCATTTAACATAATGTTTTTGAAATCCATCCATGTTGTTGCATGTATTAGTACCTTATTTGCTTATTTTCATGTTGATGAACATTTAGTTTGTTTACAGCGTTTGGATCTTATGTATAAAGATGTTGGAACATTTTGTACAAGGCTATTTTTGGACATATATTTTTATTTCTCTTGAGCAAATATCTGGGGGTACCTTGCTGGGTCATAGGGCAGATGATAGTATTGGTCAGGATTCAATCAGAGAAACATAACCATAGGACTGGTATATAATGAGTGATTTTCTATGGTAATTTGACCCTACAGAACTTTGGAAGCTGACTAAACAGTTTCTATGATGCTGTTGTGGATGTTTCTGGGTCCTGTGGCCTGAAACAGGGAAGGAAGTTGAGAAGGAAAGATGAATGAGAAATGAGTTGGGGGGATGATCAAGAATAAACATGAATATGTAAGTATAAGCAGAGACCCATGAGGATGGACTGAAATTCAAGCTTTTAACTACAGTGCTGAGAGTGACCTACCAGAGAATCTGGTGCCTTTCATCAAAACGCGAAACACACACCTGGTTCAAGAGTCAGATGAGATGAGATTTGATAAGATCAGTTGGAAGACTTGCTGACTTGGTTGCTGTACTAATCCACCAAGTTGAGCCAGTGGATATGTGAACTGCCATAACTCCTGGTACTTTAACATCAACCCCTGAGTGTAAAAATAATAAGGCTGCTGTTTCATTTCCACTTTCCAAATCTTACATACAATGTTTTTTGTTTTTGTTTTTGTTTTTGTTTTTGCTTTTTACACTAACCTGTGCAGAAAGAACTGTGGAGAAAGTGATCAGTATTCTTTTGGGATCAAACCTAAAGGATTCCATCTGTGCATGTTTTTGTATATATCTCATTTTATGTAAGAGCTAGACTTTTAAAACCATTTTTATAATAAAACATACATAAGTATTTTAAATTAATATACTATTTGAAATAATCCTATAGTGAGGATTTATTGTTCTTAATATTATTGTTCTAGATCCTTACCAACATTTATTGTTATCAGTCTCTATAGTTTTAACCATCTAATTGATACCATTGCATTTTCTTGATGACTAATGATGTTGAATACCTTTTCAAAAGCTTTATTGGTTATTCAAATATCTTTTCTGGGGATGTGTATGTCAATTTGTCCAATTTATAAATTGGGTTGTCTGTCTGTTTGTTTATTTATTTATTTATTTATTTATTTATTTATTTTTTAGATTTTTGTCTTTTTATTACTGCTTTGTGATTATTTATGTATTGGTTGGATGTATTTTCTTAGGCCACAATTTGCCTTTTTAATCCTCTTAATGGAGTCTTTTCATAAGCATATTTTATTTGATAAAGCCCAACTTACTAAATTTTTGTGTTCAATGCAGTTTACATCCTATGTAAGAAACCTTTTCCTTGTGGTTGGCAGAGGAAGATGGCGGAATAGGAGGACACTGAGCTCACCTTGTCCCACAGATACAACTAGATAACACATCAGTATAAATAACTCAGAAAATGACCTGAAGACTGACAGAACAAACTCCACAACTAAAGGCAGAGAAGAAGTCACACTGAAGAAGGTAGGAAGGGTGAAGATGTGGTTTGGGAGTGAAACAGACAGTGGCCATCCATGGTGGGGAGGGAGCTGAAGGTGGGAAGAAGGCAAAAAAAAAAAGTATTCTATATACTGTGGAGCCTACATGGGGAAGACAAATCCCCATAACATTTGGCTTTGAAAGTGAGGGGACAAATTTTCTGAATTCTTACAAACAGCAGGACTTAAATTCTGGAATTTTAAGAAATCAGCAAGTTTGGCTCTGGGATAGCCCTAAAGGTGTTAGGAAGTGGCGTCCCCACCCTGAGAGGGACAGCATAACAAACAGCCCCACTTCTGGTGAACTTGAGCCCCACTTTGGGATTCTCTTTCCCTCCCTTTCCCTCTGCCCCTCGCTCACTTGTACTCTCTCTCTCTCAAAAATATATAGAAAAAAAAAGAGTAGGAGGTGCAGCTGACTTTCCTAACACATGGAAACAGACACAGAGTTAGACAAATTGAGGAGACAGAGGCATATGTCCCAAATGAAAGAACAGGACAAAACCACAGCAAAGGGTCATAAGTGAAACAGATATAGGTAATATTCTGGAAAGAGAATTTAAAGTAATCATCATTACTCACTGGACTTTAGAAGAATGGACGATATCAGTGAGACCCTTAATAAAGAGATAAAAAAAAAGTAATCAGAGATGAAGAACACAATAAATGAAATAAAAAATACACTTGATGGAATAAATTGCAGGCTAAAGAAAGCAGAGGAATGAATTAATGACTTGAAAGACAGAGTAATGGTAAGTAATTAAGCTGAGCAAGTGATAGAAAAAAGAATTATGCAAAATAAGAATAGATGTAGAGAACTCAGTGACTCCATCAAGTGTAATAACATTTGTATTTATAGGGATCCCAGAAGAACAGGAGAGAAAGGGGGGGGGAAGAAAATTTATTTCAAGAAATAATAGCTGAAAATTTCCCTAATCTGAGGAAAGAAACAAATATCCAGATCTAGGAGGCACAGAGAGCCTCCCGCAAAATCAACCCTAGGAGGTCCACACCAAAACAATTAGTAATTAAAATGGCAAAGAATTAGTGATATATAAATAATTCAAAATTTGGAAGAGAAAAGATGATTACATAGAAGGGAAACCCTGTAGGATGTTAGTGGATTTTTCAGCAGAAAATTTGCAGGCCAGAATGGAGTGGCATGATATATTCAAAGTGCTGAATGGGTCTGCAGCCAAGAATGCTGTATCCAGGAAGGCTATCATTCAGAATAGAAGAAGAGATAAAAATTTCTCAGACAAGCAAAAACTAAAGGAGTTCATGACAACTAAACCAGCCATACAAAAAAATATTAAAGGGAACTCTTTTTGTGGAAAGGAAAGACATATGTGAATGTGAAAAGTAGAAAGCACAAAAGCAGTAAAAATAAGTATATCTGTAAAAATCAGTTAAGGGATTCACAAAATAAAAGAATGTAAAGTATGATATCCTATACCTAAACCATAAGAGGGAGAGGAGAAAAGAATGGGTTCAAACTCAAGTGAACATCAACTTAATATAGAAGTGAACATCAACTTACATGCAGAAGATGTTATATACAAACCTTATGGTGACCAGAAATCAAAGCCCAGTAATGGATATGTAAAGAATAAAGAGCAAGTAATCCAAGCATATCACTAAAGAAAGCCAACAAACTATGAAAGAGAGCAAAAGAGGAAACGATCATAGAAAAACTACAAACACAACCACAAAACAAATTACACAATGACAATAAATACATATATATCAATAATTACTTTTTAAAATTTTTAAATGTTTATTTTTGAAACATAGAGAGAGAGAGAGAGAGAGAGAGAGAGGAAGCATGAGTGGGGGAGGGGCAGAGAGAGAGAGGGAGACACAGAAACCAAAGCAGGCTCTAGGCTCTGAGCTGTCAGCACAGAGCCCGACATGGGGCTAAACTCACAAATCATGAGATCATGAGCTGAGCTGAAGTCAGACACTTAACTGACTGAGCCATCCAGGTGTCCCTATCAATAATTACTTTGAATGTAAATGGACTACATGGTCCAATCAAAAGATGATTCAATAAAAAAGCAAACAAAGACCCATCTGTATGCTGCCTACAAGAGACTCATTTTATTTTATTTTTTTTTTAATTTTTTTTAACGTTTATTTATTTTTGAGACAGAGAGAGACAGAGCATGAACGGGGGAGGGGCAGAGAGAGGGAGACACAGAATCTGAAACAGGCTCCAGGCTCTGAGCTGTCAGCACAGAGCCCGATGCGGGGCTCGAACTCATGGACTGCGAGATCATGACCTGAGCCGAAGTCGGACGCTTAACCGACTGAGCCACCCAGGCGCCCCAAGAGACTCATTTTAGATCTAAAGACACCTGCAGATTGGAAGAGAGGGGATGGAAAAATATTTATTATGCAAGTGGATGTCAAAAGGAAGCCATGGTAGCAATGCTTGTTTTGGATAAAAGTTTAAAACAAAGATTGTAATGAGAGACAAAGAAGGACACTATATAATCATTCAGGAGACAATCCAACCAAATCTAACAATTGTAAATATTTATGCATCCAAGAAGAGAGCACCCAAGTATATAAAAACAATTAATAACAAAAATAAAGGAATAAATTGATAATAACAGAATAATTGTAGGAGACTTTAACACCCACTTAAATCAATTGACAGATCATCCAAGCAGAAAGTCAACAAGAAAACAACTTTGAATAACACACTGGACCAGATGGATTTAAAACAGCAGAATACACATTCTTTTCAAGTGCACATGGAGCATTCTCTAGAATGGACCATATACTAGGACACAAAACAGGTCTCAACAAATTCAAAAAGACTGAAGTCATACTATGCATCTTCTCTGAAAATAACATTATGAAACTAGAAATCAACCAACAAAAATATTTAGAAAGAGCACAAATATATGGTTAAATAACATGCTACTGAACAATGAATGGGTCAACCAAGAGGTCAAAGAGGAAATAAACAAATACATGGAAACAAATAAAAATGAAAATTCAGTGGTCCAAAGCCTTTACAATACAGAAAAAAGTGGTCCTAAGCGGGAAGTAGATAGCACTACAGGCCTACCTCAAGAAGTAAGAAAAATCTCAAACAACCTAACCTTACACCTAAAGGAACTAGAAAAAGGATAATGAATGAAGCCTAACCTAAAGCCAGAAAAAAGAAGGAAATAATAAAGTTTATAGCAGAAATAAATAACGTTGAAACTAAAACAAAACAAAACAAAAACGAATAGAACAGATCAATGAAATTAGGAGTTAGCTCTTTGAAAAAAATTAATAAAATTGATAAACCTCTAACCAGACTTATTAAAAAGAAAAGAGGAAGGACCCAAATAAATAAAATCACAAATGAAAGAGGAAAAATAACCAATACCACAAAAATACAAACAATTATAAAAGAATATTATGAAAAATTGTATGCCAACAAATTGGACAACCTAGATGAAATAGATAAATTCCTAGAAACATATAAACTACCAAAAGTGAAACAGAAAGAAATCAAAAACTTGAACAGACCAATTACCAGGAATGAAATTGAATCAGAATTCAAAAACTGCCAACAAACAGAAATTCAGGACCAGACAGCTTCACAGGCAAATTTTACCAAACCTTTAAAGAAGAGTTAATATCTATTCTTCTCAAACTATTTCAAAAAATAGAAAAGGAAGGAAAACTTCCAGATTGATCCTATAAGACCAATTTACACTGATACCTAAACCAGATAAGATTTCACTAAAAAAGAGAACTACAGACCAATATCTGTGATGAACAAAGGTACAAAAATTCTTAATAAAATAGTAGCAAACTGAATCCAACAATAAAATACAAAATCATTTACCATGGTAAGTGGGAGTTATTCCTGGTTTGCAGGGGTAGCTCAGTATTCACAAATCAATCAACATGATACACCACATAAATGAAAGAAAGGATAAGAACCATATGATCATTTCAATAGATGCAGAAAAGCATTTGACAAAATACAACATCCACTCATATAAATCCTCAACAAAGTAGGCTCAGAAGGAAGATACCTTAACATCATAAAGGCCTTATATGAAAAACCCACAGCAAACATCATCCTCAATGGGGGGAAAACTGAGAGCTTTTCCTCTAGGGCCAGGCAACAGGGATGTCTACTCTCACCACCGTTATTCAGTATATTACTTGAAGTCCTAGCCACAGCAGTCAGACAACAAAAAGTAATAAATGGCACCAAAGTGGCAAGAAAGAAGTAAAATTTTATTATTTGCAGATGACACTATATTCTGTATAGAAAACCCAAATGCTTCCACTGAAAAATTGCCAGAAATGATAAACAAATTTAAGAAAGTCACAAGATGCAAACTCAATGTACAGAAATCTATTGTATTTCTATACATCAATAATGAAGCAGCAGAAAAAGAAATTAAGAAACAATCCCTTTTACAATTGCACCAAAAACAATAAGATACCTGGGAATAATCATAACCAATGAGATAAAAGACCTGTATTCTGAAAATATAAGACACTGATGAAATAAATTGAAGATGATGCAAAGAAATGGAAAGACATTTCATGCTTATGGGTTAGAAGAACAAATGTTAAAATGTCCCTCCGACCCAAAGCAATGTACACATTTAATGCAATCCCTATCAAAATACCATCGTTTTTCCCAGAGCTATCACAAACAATCCTAAAATGTGTATGGAACCACACAAAACCCTGAATAGCCAAAGAAACCTTGAAAAAGCCAAGGAAAGCTGGAGGCATCACAATTCTGAACTTCAAGTTATATTACAAAGATGTAGTGATAAAAACAGTATGGTACTGACACAGAAATAGACACATAGACCAATGGAATGGAATAGAAAAGCCAGAAATAAACCCACAACTATTTAGTCAGTTAATCTTTGACAAAGGAGAAATGAATATCCCATGATAAAAAGACAGTCTCTTCAACAAATGGTGCTGGGAAAAATGGACAGCTACATGCAAAAGAATGAAACGGGACCACTTTCTTAGACCATATACAAAAATAAACTCAAAATGGATCAAAGACCTAAATGTAACATATGAAAGCATAAAAATACTATAAGAGAGCCCAGGTAGCAATTTCTCTGACATTGGCTTTAGCAGCATTTTTCTAGATATGTCTCCTGATGCAAGGGAAATAAAAGCAGAAATAAACTATTAGGACTGCAACATAAAAAGCTTCTGCACAGCAAAGGAAACAATCAGTAAAACTAAAGGCAACCTACTGAATGGGAGAAGTAATTTGCATATGACATATCCTTTTTTTTTTTTTTGAAATTTATTGTCAAATTGGTTTCCATACAACACCCAGTGCTCATCCCAAAAGGTGACCTCCTCAATACCCATCACCCACCCTCCCCTCCCTCCCACCCCCCATCAGCCCTCAGTTTGTTCTCAGTTTCTAAGAGTCTCTTATGCCTTGGCTCTCTCCCACTCTACATATGACATATCCAATGTAGGTTTAGTGTCCAGGATATAAAAAGAACTGATACAACTAGGGCCGCCTGGGTGGCTTAGTTGGTTGAGTGTCCGACTTCGGCTCAGGTCATGATCTCATGGTTTGTGAGTTCGAGCCCCGCATCAGGCGCTGTGCTGACAGCTTGGGGCCTGGAGCCTGCTTTGAATTCTGTGTCTCCCTCTCTCTCTGCTCCTTCCCTGCTCACTCTCTGTCTCTCTCTCAAAAATAGATTTAAAAAAAAATTTAAAAAAAGAACTGATACAACAGTTCTTCTCAACACCAGAAAAACAAATGATCCAATTAAAAATGGGCAGAAGACATGAAAAGACTTTTTTCCAAAGATATACAGATGGCCAACAGATACATGAAAAGATGTTCAACATTACTCATTCTCAGGGATATACAAATCAAAAATACAATGAGATATCTCCTCATACTTGTCAGAATGGCTAAAATAAAAACAGAAGAAACAAGTGTTGGTGAGGATGTGAAGAGAAAGGAACCCTCATATACTGTTGGTGAGAATGCAAACTGATGTAGTCACTGTGGAAAGCAGTATGGAGGTTCTTCAAAAAGTTAAAAATAGAACTACCCTACTATCCAGTAATTGTACTACTGTTTTTCAAAAAATATGAAACCATAATTCACAGGGATACATCCACCCCTATATTTATTGCAGCATTATTTACAATAGCAAAATTACAGAAGCAGCTCAACTGTGCACCAATACGTCAATGGATAAAGATGTGATATGTATATACAATGTATTATTTAACCATAAAAAAGAATGAAATCTTGCCATTTGCAAGAACATGGATGCATTTGAGAAGTGAAATCTGTCAGTTAGAGAAAGACAAATACCATATGATTTCACTCACATGTTGAATTTAAGAAAACAAAAGAGCAAAGGAAAAAAAAAAGGGGGAGAGATATGGACAAGCCAATAAACATAGTCTGAACTTTAGAGAACAAACTGATGGTTACCAGAGGAGAGGTGGGTGGGGAGATGAGTGAAATAGGTGAAAGGGATTAGGAGCACCCTTATCATGATGACCACTAAGTAATGTATAGAATTGTTAAATCACTATATTGTACACCTGAAAGTAATATAACACTGTATGTTTACTAGAATTAAAATTTTAAAAACTTAATAAAGGTAAAAACATAATCTTTTTCCTGTCTTAAAATCATGAAGACACTCCTTTATGTTTTCTTCTAGAGGCATTATAGATTTAGCTTTAAAATTTGAACTGTCATCCAACTTGAATTAATTTTCGTGCCTGGTGTTGAAATAAGGTTTAAGGCTGATTTTTTTCCTATTTGTTTATTCAATGTTTTTAGTATTATCTCTTGAAAATACTGGTTTTCCTCCTATTGCATTGCCTAAGTGACTATCAAAAATAAGTTGTCTATTTTTGTGATTATTTCTAGATTCTCTATTTTTGTTTCATTGATCTGTTTATCTCTATTTGCATCAAAATCACACTGTCTTGATTAATTAAACTTTATAGTAAGTCTTGAAATCAGGTAGCATCTTCCAACTTTTCTTTTCCAAGATTGTGCTAAGTCATTTGCATAGTGTACAGTTAGTTCACCCTTGAACACCACAGGGGTTGAGGGAGCCAATCCCCACCTAATTGAAAACCCATGTATAACGTTTGACTCCCCAGAACTTAACTACTAATAGCCTGCTGTTGACTGAAAGACTTATCAATAACATAAACAGTCAATTAACATATATTTATATGTCATGTGTATTATATACTTTATCTTATAATAGTTTCCTATTATAGAGAAAAGAAATGTTATTAATCTTAAGGAAGAGAAAGCACATTTATAGTATTGTACTATATTTACTGAAAAAATATCTGTGTATGAGTGGATCCATGGATTTCAAACCTGTGTTAAGGGTCAACTGTATTAGTTTCTATAGCTGTGTGACCAATTACCACACACTTAGCAACTTAAAAATAATGCCACTTATTATCTCATCATTTCTGCAAGTCGGAGTCCAGGGTACTCTGCTCAGGTTCTCAAAAAGCTGCAATCAAGGTGTCAGCTTGGGATCAATTTAGTCCTAGGATCAGGATCCTCTTCCAATCTCACATGCTGATTTTCAGGATGCATTCCCTTGCAGCTGTACAATTTGTGGTGGCTTGTTTCTTCAACACCAGTAGAGGAATCTCTCTGAACTCAGGGAAGAACTTAACCCTCTTTAGTTCAGCTAGACTGCATGGCATTTTCTTTTCTTTTTCCTGCCTCAGAACTTTGAACTCAGAACATCTTTTTTTCTTTGCCATATTGAAATTTATTACCTATATTACCATATAGGTAATATCCATTCTTCCTTCCATCGGGTATAAGTTTAAATTGCTTTTGATTTTATTTAGAAAAATTTAAAACAATAGAAAATTTGTAAGAATAGTACAATGAACACATATTCAACTTCAACCTACATTTACCATTTGTAAATATTTTCATCATTTGTGTATATTTTGTCAGTCACTGTCTCTCTTTGTCTCTGTTTCTCTATGTGTCTCTCTCTCTCTCTTTTTTTTTAATGTTTATTTTTGAGAGAGAGGCAGAACATGAGCTGTGGTGGGGCAGAGAGAGAGGTTGACACAGAATTAGAAATAGGCTCCAGGCTTTGAGCTGTCAGCACACAGCCCAATGCTGGGCTCAAACTCGCAAATCGTGAGATCATGACCTGAGCTGAAGTTGGACGCTTAACCAACTGAGCTGCCCAGGCACTGCCATGTGTATCTCTCTCTCTCTCTGTTTCTACCTATCTCTGTCTATGTTAAACCATTTTAGGTTAATCTACACTCACCTTGATCCTTGATCCTTCACCACGAAATAATTTAGCATCTATTTCTTAAGAGTAAGGTCATTCTCTTATGTAACTATGGTATTTTTTTCAAATTAAGGAGAACTAATATCAATAAAATACTTTTGTTTAGTATGTACTCCATGGTCAAAATCTGCTAGTTGACTCCATGTTTTTTATAGCAACTTTACCTTTCCATCTAGGATCCAATCTAGACTTCCATCACATTTGGTTTTCATATTTCTCTAGTCTCCTTTCATCTGAAACAGTCCCTCAACCTTTCATTGACATTAACAACTTTGGCATTTTTGAAAAGTCCAAGCCAATTCTTTGTTGTTGTTGTTGTTGTTTTTAATGATTGCCTGATGGTTGGATTTAGGTTATTATTTTTTTTACAGGAATACTATAGAAATAATATCTCAGTGTACCACTTCGGTTGTTGCATATTTGTGGTGATAACTTTATTGATTATTAGATAGAATCTGCCAGATTTCTCCACTAGAAAGATATCTTTTCTCCCATTTGTAGATAACAAGTAAATTGTAGAGATATCACTTTCTTGACTTTACAATCTAAACTTTGTTCCCATAATATTATAGTCTCTGTGAGGACCTGGTATTTATTTTATTTATTAATTATAGCTTCCAATTATTTATTTATTCATTATGTCTATTTGTTGTAGCTATCTCTCTGTAGCTATCTCTCTTGTAGCTATCTCTCTGTCTTATTCACTGTTATATTCACAGGGCCTAGCACAGTGTGTGGTACAGAGTAACAGAGTAGACACTAATAAAATAAGTGAGTGAATGCATGAATACATAATTACATTTAGGAAAATTATTTAGTAAAGAAATTATAGTATTTGTTTATATAAATTATAGAAATAAAGCTTGTAAGACTTTATTTTAAACCCTATGTTTTGCTGATAATTTTGTCATCCTATTCCTAGACAGTTAGAGAGAAGATGATGCTATTTCTCTAAACTGGGCATTTCTCTGTAATGCACATTTTGTATTCTAAGCAACACAGACCTGTAGGCAGAAAGATAGTAATGGAAACAGAAATACCAGCTCTTGAATAATAGGTTCAGATGTTTTTAAGAACAACAAATCCAGTTGATTGATAGTCGTACCTCATCTGTTATGATCTATCCAATATTAGATAATCTTTCTGCAGATTGGTACAGAGCATTGGACATGTTTTTAGACTTGTAGTTTGTCATTTGGTTCAAAGAGAAGTAGACTGTGTACATTGCTGTCAGAGATTATTCTTGGTAACATTTTCTTAAGTCACATATTATTAGGTTTTGATATAATTTTTATTTTAGTATCGCATTTTTTTTTGGCAGAAGTTGATTTCTGTGCATACAGATCACCTTTTTCTCTAGGACAGTGATTTCTTTGTTGCCTTTTCACTCTCCTCTGTGGTCATCTATTTCCTTCCTGCCACCTCCACTAAATATTTAGTTATACCTTATAGTCAGTAATTAAAAAGTATGAATTTTACTAACAGAAGTTTATTTCAACCTCCTTTTGCAGAAGTCTGCTATTTTCCATAAAAGAGCAACCTTTGATTTAACAATTAAGAATTCTCTTGGAAAATTCAATAACAGATCTTCACCATATTCTGCTAGAGCACCTCAATGTCATTGCAGAGTCCCATGGGATCTGATGAGTTTTGAGCCATAAATGCTATATTTTGTAACCTTTGAAATTTTATGCTCCTAGCAAGGCTGTCCCCTACTCTTAACAGTCCTTCTTTACAGAGCTGGAGAGGGACAGACTACTCCATGTTCCTGGTAAGATGGATATTCATCAGTATCATGTACACTCTGATTTACCACCACAAATTACTTGATAACTATCCCAAGGTGGAAAACTAACATCGAACTACTCACTAAGAAAATAATCCATGATTTCTCCCATTTCTGTTTACTTCAGTCAACAGACTTAAGAAGTCTAAGGTGCATGGACATCTCTCATTACCCAGAATCTCTTTTCTACATGGCTCTGCATATTCTATAAATAGGCTCTCATTTGTACTCTAATTGGGAGCTAGCTTTCTTACAGCCTTCTCAGGTGGTGGCATCCCACATATTACTAGAGGTGTGGTAAGTTCACCTTTCTTCATTTCTCCTTCCAGATATTGTTTCTTCAGCCACTATCAAAAGCCCAGTTTTGATTCTCATGCTATCACCTTCTGTTCCAGTCATCTTCATCACTAATGGTCACTTGCCTTCATTTATTGATGATACTGGTTCAAGATATTTTTCTGCACCTTTCTTCTCAGTCTGAGTAATTTCAATTCCGTGCATATTATCTATATAATACATTCAAGGCTGACTTATTAATTTCTTTTTTATTAAAAAAAAATTTTACATTTATTTATTTTTGATAGAGAGAGACAGAGCACTGTGGGGGAGGGGCAGAGAGAGAAGGAGACACAGAATCCGAAACAGGCTCCAGGCTCCAAGCTGTCAGCACAGAGCCCAACGCAGGGCTCGAACTCACAAACCGCAAACCGCGAAACCATGACCCAAGCCAAAATCGGACGCTCAATGACTGAGCCACCCAGGCACCCTGACTTATTAGTTTCTTAACCTGTTGACTTCTAGTGATTTTTTCTCCGCTTATCTCAGCCATATATTCTAATGTATTCCAGGTCTTGTCGCGTGCAATAACTACAACTCATCTAAATTGTTTATCACAAGTATCCCTGTCTTTGACAACCAACTCCATCTTTCCATCTTATTTTTCTAGCACCCTAATTCTAACTATTCTTTGACCTGACTCAGACTCCAATATATTCATTCTATTAGCTTTTCACTGTCACCCATGTTATGTCCTTATTTCTTTTCTTACAAAGAATTAGATTCCATGATTCACTATTCTAATCAATCTTTTGCATATACCCATAATTCTTTTTTTATTCTTTCTCCCTTCCTCTTGGCAAAACTCCAAAGCTTGTTAAATCAAACTCTCTGCCTACTCCAGATGTATATCAGAGCAACATTGCTGAAGAAAATGCAGCCAAGCTGACTGGTCTCATTTCAGATTCTAAATCACAGAATTCAAATGAAACCCCAACACTACCCTGTGCTTCTGTGACATTTTCATAATCAGTTTGTATCCCTATTTTCTAAGAATACTATATCATATCATGTCAACTCTGTTTTAATCTGTTATCCCTCCTTCATCTTTACTCTCAGATGTTGAGCTGTCTTATTAATTCAACAAAATAATTGAAGCAATTTTAAAAGAATCTTTACATCTTCCTGCACATGACCTTTATGTATACTTCTACATCTAGCCTTTTCTTATCCGTAATACAGTCTTTCCACCCAACCCCCCAACCACAGTCATTTCACTTGTGCCCTGGATTCTATCCCTCATCACCTACTTAAGACCTTTATCTTTCAATTATCCTCATACTCATTAAATCATCAATTTCTTTTTCACTGTACTGAACATTTCCATCACAGTGCAAACTTTATATATATATATATCCCATTTTAAAACAACCATAACAAGCACAAATGCTAAACCTTCACCTTCCTACAGGCTTCTCCTTTCTCTCTTCTTTGTGATAGCACTCCTAGATAGGGTTGTATATATTCCCCCTCTCCAACGTCCTACTTTCTAATCTCTATTGACCCATTCCTATCAAACTTTATTTTTAATTACTCCACTGAAATCTTTCTTATCAAGGTTACCAGTGACCTCCTTGTTGCTAAACTTATTGAGAAAATTTTAGTTTCTATTACTTGATCTGTCTATAGCATTTGAAACTCTTGATTTCATCTTTCCTCCTTAAACATTTCTTCACATCACATTCTAACAGATTTTTGTTTCAACACAATTACCACTCCTTCCCAGTATCTTTTGCTAGAAATTCCTCACCTTTTCAGTTCTTAAATTTTCTAGTGGTCTCTGTCTTAGGCCTGGAACCTGTTCTCCTCTGTCTCACCACTCACTTTCTAAGAGATCCTATCCATCTATATGGTTTGTATCATATCTATGTGTTGTGAGCTTCCAACATGGGTCTCCAGGATCACCCTCTTTTTTGACTATTAGAATTGAATTTCCTCTTACCATCTCTACTTGGATATATAATAGGCATCTAAAGGTACCTAAAACTGGCACATTGATTTTGCCTTTAAATCTCCTCATTCCTTCATCTTCCTTATTGGAAATCCAGTTTTCTCAGATTCAAAATGTGTAGTCATCTGGATTCCACACTTTCTCTTATATCCCACATGCATCCTGTTAGGCGACTCTGTGAGCTCTGTCTTTAAACTACTTCCTCCATGGCTTGCTAATTGCCAGGGGCTTTGAAAGAAATCAAACAAACAAGAACACAAGCATGAAATTTAAAGTGTAGGCCTATGCCACATGTAAGTGTGATTTCCAAATTTGCATTGTCTCTTAAGTGTGAAATTAAGTGAAATGAGCCAAATTGATGTAATTTAAACTGCCATGTTATTGTAAATGAAACTAAATACAAGAAATACTAAGATAAAATTTGTTCTCATTGTGAATATTTTTCTAAAATCTGTCAATCTACAGTCCAGTTGTTATTTCTAGTCATTTGGCAAAATAGAAACAAAGTCCATAACTAAAAATATTATTATAAGTTCTTTTTACTTTCTATAATCTTCCAAGACTAATTGGAACTTCTTAGTAATGTAGATGCTGTTATCACAGTTTACATTAAGTGTATAGCTGAGATCTTACCTGTCAAGGAAAATTATGGGAAAGCAATATTATAGGAAATGATGCATAATAGATTTCAGAGTTCATGAAAGCAATTCTGTCACAGAAAAACTGCATAATTGCAGTATTCTACTGGGGTGAAGCTTAATACCTCAGATAAATTGCCTTTCTGTTTATTTATGGCAAAGTCTTTTGTCACGATAACTATACAGAACCATCATGTCCATAAGGTATGACCAAATCTTCCATTTATAGTAGTGTCTTTTCTGTCCAGCCCAATAGCAAATGATCAATGGTCTCATACACTAAGTTTCTATTTCCATTGATTGCTCAGCAGTTGACTTTTACTAAGTGTGACTTTGTTTCTTAGAGCATTGGATTCAATTCAGTTCAAAGATTCCACTTGAATACATGATAATTCTTACTAGGAAAATTATAAATATTATTATGATAAAGAGACCTTGGAAATGAGTCCCTGAATAATGGATTTTTAAATGTGTATTCAATAAAAATGATCATAAAAACTATCTATACCCACAAATTGATTTCACTTGGTTTAGTTCTTTGAGAAAATGTTTCTTTTGTCCGTAAGTCAAATACTTCGTTTAGTTACACTTTATTTTCACCATTTACTACTCTAGTCTTTTTTGAAGGATTAATAGGTTCCAAGGGCAATTCCTTCTTCGCCAAATTGAAAATCTTTGTAGTAGCATAAAAGAGAGTCTTCGTGGAATTCTTTGGCACTATACCGACACATGAATACAAAGTTTTACTACATTGCAGACAAACTAATCAGTTAGAAGATAGAAAGAAGAATAAAAAAGTTTACTAATCAGTGATCACTTACATGAGATACCTGGACATACTTTAATTTCCATTATTTTCTATCACATAAGACATATGTTCATTGAAAGCTTTGTGCCATACCAAAAGAGTTAAGAAAATGTTTTAAAATTTTTGTGATATACTAACATATATACTTCTTTATAGAAGAAGAGTGCATTGGGCTGTGCGCTGGCAGCATGGAGCCTGCTTGGGATTCTCTCTCTCTCTCTCTCTCTCTCTCTCTCTCTCTCTCTCTCTGCCCCTCCCCTGCTCTTCTCTCTCTTAAAATAAATAAATAAGTGTTAAAAAGAATAAAAAAACACCTGTAGATATGGAGTACTGGAAAGTAATGTAGTTGAATAACTGATGAAAACACATGCACCTTTATTGTTGGGTGCCTGAATGATCACCAGGCACGGAGTTGCCCATGACTCGGCAGTTACGTTACACTAACATCTGTAAATACACAGCTCTAATCATGTGTGATTTAGTGGCTTGCCCAATCACTCATGCCATTTCAGATAATTATGAGTATAAAATAAATTAAACATCAAAAATTAATATGGTTTAAAATCACCTCTGACTTCTATTGTTTATAGTCATAGATACCGTTAATACTATTCTGTGCTGTTACTACCTACCTTCATAATTGAAGGAAATGCTAAATTTCAGTAGAGGTTGGATTTATGAAAATAAAAATTTTAGCCTTTTCCCATACGAGAACACATATCTTCTTACATTCTCAGTTTAAGAACCCCTGATTTATGGTGTTTGACAAATCGACTAGAAGATACCTAATCTGGGTGTTATGTTTCAGAAGGAGTACAGTCATCACTGTTTATTAGGAGACTGATGAATGAATAATCCTGTTGTAGGTGCCTGAGTGAAAAAAAACAGAGGGGTGGGAAACAATGACTTTGTCCTTGAGGAGTTTATAATTAGAGATGTAGTATATGCTGACATTGCCTAACATTCTTAAGTGCTTTAGGTCCATTTAAATTCAGGCAGGGAGTATTTCTGACGGGTGTGCAGTGCCTAAGTCTACATAGGGAAAATGGTCAGTTGCCACTGTCCTGTAGGTAGTAGAATTTGTTAATACCATAGCACAAATGGAGACATTTTTCATGTCTGCAGTTGATGCAAATACCCCCAAAAGGTATACTAATACTTAGTTAGGTCTACAACCAGGTTTCAAAATATAAAGACTATTCTTTGAAAAGTAAATTTTGATAGCTCTTGGATAATTGATACTTCTTCTAAGAAGCAGTACATAGAAATGTCATTCATATTTGAAGACTCAAATATGTTTGATTATAACTAGAATATATTTAATTCTCATTTGTACATTTCTTCCAGGTAAGCCGCTTTTTGGTTAATGCACTTAGCTAGATCTAGGAAAGCCTTTGGCTATGTGCAGTGTTGGCTTAGCCTTTACCACACACTGAGTTTGGTATTTTGAGCCACATCACTTGGATTTATATTAGCAAAGCTGTATTCATTTTCACACAACACCTGCAACATAACAACAGTCCCCACTACCTACCCCCACAAAACAAACTATGAAAAATTTTAACACATTTTTCCAGAGATGTCTAATTTACAATCAAGTTGTAGCTTAGCCGAAGCCTTGGGGAATGTGGCTCAATGATATAGTGTGACAAAAATGGATGAGAAACAGCTGCAGAGCAGTGAGATACTGTAATAAAGTAATTTATTATTGGTACTGAATTCAGAATCATCAGCAAACATTCATCAGGCATCTACTATGTGTGGGCCATTTCAGGTTTGATCACGAAACTTCCAAAGCCTGACTGGCCCAGCAATGCCCCCCTGTGTCCTCTAGGGGGTAGTCCCGGGTCAGTGGGAGGGGGAGGGCGGAAAGCCTGCACGCAGATTCACGGGCAGAGAGCATTGCCTGAGAAATGTTAAACCAGGAAAAAGAAATTAAAGCAGTAGGTTCCACAAGTAAGCATGGGATTACAACAAATAGGAGGTCAGAGAAACAGGCCCAGCTAATGTAGAGATTAGCAGACATCATACTATGGTTTCTTTTTTTTTTTTTTTTTTATGAAATTTATTGACAAATTGGTTTCCATACAACACCCAGTGCTCCTCCCAAAAGGTGCCCTCCTCAATACCCATCACCCACCCTCCCCTCCCTCCCACCCCCCATCAACCCTCAGTTTGTTCTCAGTTTTTAACAGTCTCTTATGCTTTGGCTCTCTCCCACTCTAACCTCTTTTTTTTTTTTTTTTTTCCTTCCCCTCCCCCATGGGTTCCAGTTAAGTTTCTCAGGATCCACATAAGAGTGAAACCATGTGGTATCTGTCTTTCTCTGTATGGCTTATTTCACTTAGCATTACACTCTCCAGTTCCATCCACGTTGCTACAAAGGGCCATATTTCATTTTTTCTCATTGCCACATAGTATTCCATTGTGTATATAAACCACAATTTCTTTATCCATTCATCAGTGGATGGACATTTAGGCTCTTTCCATAATTTGGCTATTGTTGAGAGTGCTGCTATGAACATTGGGGTACAAGTGCCCCTATGCATCAGTACTCCTGTATCCCTTGGATAAATTCCTAGCAGTGCTATTGCTGGGTCATAGGGTAGGTCTATTTTTAATTTTCTGAGGAACCTCCACACTGCTTTCCAGAGCGGCTGCACCAATTTGCATTCCCACCAACAGTGCAAGAGGGTTCCCGTTTCTCCACATCCTCTCCAGCATCTATAGTCTCCTGATTTGTTCATTTTGGCCACTCTGACTGGTGTGAGGTGATACCTGAGTGTGGTTTTGATTTGTATTTCCCTGATAAGGAGCGACGCTGAACATCTTTTCATGTGCCTGTTGGCCATCTGGATGTCTTCTTTAGAGAAGTGTCTATTCATGTTTTCTGCCCATTTCTTCACTGGGTTATTTGTTTTTCGGGTGTGGAGTTTGGTGAGCTCTTTATAGATTTTAGATACTAGCCCTTTGTCCGATATGTCATTTGCAAATATCTTTTCCCATTCTGTTGGTTGCCTTTTAGTTTTGTTGGTTGTTTCCTTTGCTGTGCAGAAGCTTTTTATCTTCATAAGGTCCCAGTAATTCACTTTTGCTTTTAATTCCCTTGCCTTTGGGGATGTGTCGAGTAAGAGATTGCTACGGCTGAGGTCAGAGAGGTCTTTTCCTGCTTTCTCCTCTAAGGTTTTGATGGTTTCCTGTCTCACATTTAGGTCCTTTATCCATTTTGAGTTTATTTTTGTAAATGGTGTGAGAAAGTGGTCTAGTTTCAACCTTCTGCATGTTGCTGTCCAGTTCTCCCAGCACCATTTGTTAAAGAGGCTGTCTTTTTTCCATTGGATGTTCTTTCCTGCTTTGTCAAAGATGAGTTGGCCATACGTTTGTGGGTCTAGTTCTGGGGTTTCTATTCTATTCCATTGGTCTGTGTGTCTGTTTTTGTGCCAATACCATGCTGTCTTGATGATGACAGCTTTGTAGTAGAGGCTAAAGTCTGGGATTGTGATGCCTCCTGCTTTGGTCTTCTTCTTCAAAATTCCTTTGGCTATTCGGGGCCTTTTGTGGTTCCATATGAATTTTAGGATTGCTTGTTCTAATTTCGCGAAGAATGCTGGTGCAATTTTGATTGGGATTGCATTGAATGTGTAGATAGCTTTGGGTAGTATTGACATTTTGACAATATTTATTTTTCCAATCCATGAGCAGGGAATGTCTTTCCATTTCTTTAAGTCTTCTTCAATTACCTTCATAAGCTTTCTATAGTTTTCAGCATACAGATCCTTTACATCTTTGGTTAGATTTATTCCTAGGTATTTTATGCTTCTTGGTGCAATTGTGAATGGGATCATTTTCTTTATTTGTCTTTCTGTTGCTTCATTGTTAGTGTATAAGAATGCAACTGATTTCTGGACATTGATTTTGTATCCTGCAACTTTGCTGAATTCATGTATCAGTTCTAGCAGACTTTTGGTGGAGTCTATCGGATTTTCCATGTATAATATCATGTCATCTGCAAAAAGCGAAAGCTTGACTTCATCTTTGCCAATTTGGATGCCTTTGATTTCCTTTTGTTGTCTGATTGCTGATGCTAGAACTTCCAGCACTATGTTAAACAACAGCGGTGAGAGTGGGCATCCCTGTCGTGTTCCTGATCTCAGGGAAAAAGCTCTCAGTTTTTCCCCGTTGAGGATGATGTTAGCTGTGGGCTTTTCATAAATGGCTTTTATGATCTTTAAGTATGTTCCTTCTATCCCGACTTTCTCAAGTGTTTTTATTAAGAAAGGGTGCTGGATTTTGTCAAAGGCCTTTTCTGCATCGATTGACAGGATCATATGGTTCTTCTCTCTTTTTTTGTTAATGTGATGTATCACGTTGATTGATTTGCGAATGTTGAACCAGCCCTGCATCCCAGGAATGAATCCCACTTGATCATGGTGAATAATTCTTTTTGTATGCTGTTGAATTCGATTTGCTAGTATCTTATTGAGAATTTTTGCATCCATATTCATCAGGGATATTGGCCTGTAGTTCTCTTTTTTTACTGGGTCTCTGTCTGGTTTAGGAATCAAAGTAATACTGGCTTCATAGAAGGAGTCTGGAAGTTTTCCTTCCCTTTCTATTTCTTGGAATAGCTTGAGAAGGATAGGTATTATCTCTGCTTTAAATGTCTGGTAGAACTCCCCTGGGAAGCCATCTGGTCCTGGACTCTTATTTGTTGGGAGATTTTTGATAACCGATTCAATTTCTTCGCTGGTTATGGGTCTGTTCAAGCTTTCTATTTCCTCCTGATTGAGTTTTGGAAGAGTGTGGGTGTTCAGGAATGTGTCCATTTCTTCCAGGTTGTCCAATTTGTTGGCATATAATTTTTCATAGTATTCCCTGATAATTGTTTGTATCTCTGAGGGATTGGTTGTAATAATTCCATTTTCATTCATGATTTTATCTATTTGGGTCATCTCCCTTTTCTTTTTGAGAAGCCTGGCTAGAGGTTTGTCAATTTTGTTTATTTTTTCAAAAAACCAACTCTTGGTTTCGTTGATCTGCTCTACAGTTTTTTTAGATTCTATATTGTTTATTTCTGCTCTGATCTTTATTATTTCTCTTCTTCTGCTGGGTTTAGGCTGCCTTTGCTGTTCTGCTTCTATTTCCTTTAGGTGTGCTGTTAGATTTTGTATTTGGGATTTTTCTTGTTTCTTGAGATAGGCCTGGATTGCAATGTATTTTCCTCTCAGGACTGCCTTCGCTGCGTCCCAAAGCGTTTGGATTGTTGTATTTTCATTTTCGTTTGTTTCCATATATTTTTTGATTTCTTCTCTAATTGCCTGGTTGACCCACTCATTCGTTAGTAGGGTGTTCTTTAACCTCCACGCTTTTGGAGGTTTTCCAGACTTTTTCCTGTGGTTGATTTCAAGCTTCATAGCATTGTGGTCTGAAAGTATGCATGGTATAATTTCAATTCTTGTAAACTTATGAAGGGCTGTTTTGTGACCCAGTATATGATCTATCTTGGAGAATGTTCCATGTGCACTCGAGAAGAAAGTATATTCTGTTGCTTTGGGATGCAGAGTTCTAAATATATCTGTCAAGTCCATCTGATCCAATGTCTCATTCAGGGCCCTTGTTTCTTTATTGACTGTGTGTCTAGATGATCTATCCATTTCTGTAAGTGGGGTGTTAAAGTCCCCTGCAATTACCACATTCTTATCAATAAGGTTGCTTCTGTTTATGAGTAATTGTTTTATATACTTGGGGGCTCCGGTATTCGGCGCATAGACATTTATAATTGTTAGCTCTTCCTGATGGATAGACCCTGTAACTATTATATAATGTCCTTCTTCATCTCTTGTTACAGCCTTTAATTTAAAGTCTAGTTTGTCTGATATAAGTATGGCTACTCCAGCTTTCTTTTGGCTTCCAGTAGCATGATAAATAGTTCTCCATCCCCTCACTCTGAATCTAAAGGTGTCCTCAGGTCTAAAATGAGTCTCTTGTAGACAGCAAATAGATGGGTCTTGTTTTTTTATCCATTCTGATACCCTATGTCTTTTGGCTGGCGCATTTAATCCGTTTACATTCAGTGTTATTATAGAAAGATACGGGTTTAGAGTCATTGTGATGTCTGTATGTTTTATGCTTGTAGTGATGTCTCTGGTACTTTGTCTCACAGGGTCCCCCTTAGGATCTCTTTTAGGGCTGGTTTAGTGGTGACAAATTCCTTCAGTTTTTGTTTGTTTGGGAAGACCTTTATCTCTCCTTCTATTCTAAATGACAGACTTGCTGGATAAAGGATTCTCGGCTGCATATTTTTGCTGTCTAGCACCCTGAAAATCTCGTGCCAATTCTTTCTGGCCTGCCAGGTTTCAAAAGAGAGATCAGTCACGAGTCTTATAGGTCTCCCTTTATATGTGAGGGCACGTTTACCCCTTGCTGCTTTCAGAATTTTCTCTTTATCCTTGTATTTTGCCAGTTTCACTATGATATGTCGTGCAGAAGATCGATTCAAGTTACGTCTGAAGGGAGTTCTCTGTGCCTCTTGGATTTCAATGCCTTTTTCCTTCCCCAGTTCAGGGAAGTTCTCAGCTATGATTTCTTCAAGTACCCCTTCAGCACCTTTCCCTCTCTCTTCCTCCTCTGGAATACCAATTATGCGTATATTATTTCTTTTTAGTGTATCACTTAGTTCTCTAATTTTCCCCTCATACTCCTGGATTTTTTTATCTCTCTTTTTCTCAGCTTCCTCTTTTTCCATAACTTTATCTTCTAGTTCACCTATTCTCTCCTCTGCCTCTTCCATCCGAGCTGTGGTGGTTTGCATTTTGTTTTGCATTTCCTTTAAAGCGCTTTTCAGCTCCTCGTGACTGTTCCTTAGTCCCTTGATCTCTGTAGCAAGAGATTCTCTGCTGTCCTGTATACTGTTTTCCAGCCCAGCGATTAATTTTATGACTATTATTCTAAATTCACTTTCTGTTATATTATTTAAATCCTTTTTGATCAGCTCATTATCTGTTGTTATTTCCTGGAGATTCTTCTGAGGGGAATTCTTCCGCTTGGTCATTTTGGATAGTCCCTGGTGTGGTGAGGACCTGCAGGGCACTTCCCCTGTGCTGTGGTGTATAACTGGAGTTGGTGGGCGGGGCCGCAGTCAGTCCTGATGTCTGCCCCCAGCCCACCGCTGGGGCCACAGTCAGACTGGTGTGTGCCTTCTCTTCCCCTCTCCTAGGGGCGGGATTCACTGTGGGGTGGCGTGGCCCGTCTGGGCTACTTGCACACTGCCAGGCTTGTGATGCTGGGGATCTGGCGTATTAGCTGGGGTGGGAAGGCAAGGTGCACGTCGGGAGGGGGGGCAGGCTTAGCTCGCTTCTCCTTAGGTGATCCACTTCAGGAGGGGCCCTGTGGCAGCCGGAGGGAGTCAGATCCGCTGCCGGAGGTTTGGCTCCGCAGAAGCACAGAGTTGGGTGTTTGCGCGGAGCGAGCAATTTCCCTGGCCGGAACCGGTTCCCTTTGGGATTTTGGCTGGGGGATGGGCGGGGGAGATGGCGCTGGCGAGCGCCTTTGTTCCCCGCCAAACTGAGCTCTGTGGTCCGGGGGCTCCGCAGCTCACCCTCCTTTTGTCCTCCAGCCTTCCCGCTTTCCGAGCAGAGCTGTTAACTTATGACCTCCCAGACGCTAAGTCGCGCTTGCTGTCGGAACACAGTCCGTCAGGCCCCTCCGCTTTTGCAAGCCGGACTCGGGGGCTCTGCTTGGCTGGCGAGCCGCCCCTCCGCCCCGGCTCCCTCCCGCCAGTCCGTGGAGCGCGCACCGCCTCGCCGCCCTTCCTACCCTCTTCCGTGGGCCTCTCGTCTGCGCTTGGGTCCGGTGACTCCGTTCTGCTAATCCTCTGGCGGTTTTCTGGGTTATTTAGGCAGGTGTAGGTGGAATCTAAGTGATCAGCAGGACGCGCGGTGAGCCCAGCGTCCTCCTACGCCGCCATCTTCCTGCGCCTCTCCTCCATACTATGGTTTCTTTATTCACTACTTGGCAATTTATGTGTTCTGGCCAAGGACTGGACTTCTAAGTGAGCCCAAAATGAATTACTATTTCTGGAAGTCTTTGGGTCTGTGACCTTGCTGGTATTGATTTGCATGTGGTGTTCTGCTTAGGTGCTTTTGTTTCTGTGAGGTTAGGAAGAGATTTATTTTGGTGCAGGAACACCAGCCAGTAAGACCAACAGGGAGGATGAAAGGCATAGCCACTGTCTCATTCTTGAGTTGGTTTTGGGGGCATGATATGGAGATGAGTTAGCAGCATATACATGAGCTATGTTCATAAATGACTTCATTTGATTATGAGAACAAACATTAGTAATTCTAGGTTTTGTGACAAGTACTTAAGGAGAGAGCCATCTGTTCTTCCCTGCATTGCACATCATGCTGTAGGGAAGCTTTGCCACAATGAGTATAGAGTCCAGAGGAGAAGCTAGAATAGTGTTTCCATTGAGTGTATAGGAAACTACTACAGAAGTGAGACATGACTCTGCAAGTGGTCAGCCAACACTGTTGTTAAGGTGAATGAAGCGGAAAAAACACTAAAAATAATGTTCCTGTTCACATAAACATGTGTGTGTATGTCTTAAAAATATAGGAGTTTGTAAATAAAGCAAATAGCTTTTTATGTAATATGTTGTGGTTCACACAATACTGCTTGATATTCCTCTAACATGATGTAAGACATAAAAAGGAGGCTCATTTTCTCTAGTACTGTATTATAGACTACCCATCAGCTTTGGCAACCTAATGTGGAACAGAAGGGGTAAGATAGAGGACCTGATGGCACAGGACACAAACAGAAATACTGTGTTTGCTGGAGCAAACAGAGAAACTATGGCATTGTGATGGCCAGAATAATACCTGATAAGTGATAGCTCCTGGCAGTGGCACAGCTATTGGGATACAGCATAGGTAGCACACCTTCTCTATACTCTAAGATTTACCTGTTGATAAAGGATAGACTGCGAAAGTGATACTGGCAGGGGCTGGAGAACCTGTTGCTGGGCTGGTTAAGCCTACTAAGATAGCCAGCAATACTAGAAATTTATGTCAATGTATGATATCCTTTGTAGGAACTGGTGACACTTGGATCTTACATATGATATATCTTAATGGAAATTAGTTAATATGCCATCCAGATTGCATAGTTCAGGATTGTGGGTTGTTGAAGGCACAATCTGATTCAAGGATAAAAGTTAAAATGCCTAGAACAAATGTACTGCTTTTCCTTTAGGCAGTTTTCCATGAAACTTAATTACAGATAATCTAAACTGACAATTCAGGTCACATGCATTTGCTTTGGCAAACAGTCGATTTATTGAAGTTTGTATTGAAATCTTACGAAAATAGGATGCCCTAGTCAGGATACATGTCTGTGTAGGGCCATTTCACATATGGTACAAGATTAAGACAAGGCTCTATCTTTGAGCAGGCCAGTATTTCCTCAAAATGTAACGCTAAAGCTGCTCAAATACTAGACTAACTGTGTAGCAATCAAAACCTCAAAGTTTAGGGCTATAAGTATTACATGAACATTTTAGCCTTGAAATGTCAAAAGCATTTCAAATACCCAACGCACTCATTAATATGGTTAATATAGTACCCGTGGGTGGCCAAATTTCAAGTAATAAGTCCCCCCCCAAAAAAAAGCACATTTCAAAATCTGTCTCCAAGTATTTCAACAATTTTATTTACTCTAGGATTCATAAATATATACCAATTAAATGTTAGAATATAGTTGCAAAAAATGATCATTTGAGTTTAAAAATTATTCTGACAGTAATTAGCTAGAACAGTTTTTATTGAATTCACTTCTACATCTGACAATAAAACAATGTCATCAGCATGCTTTTTTTGTCTCCAGTTTTTTAGGAAGAGATGACAGAAAATGACAATTTTCTCCTAGTCATGAATACCCAATGCAAGCATGATAAGGCTAAGTATGTTGTGATCTAAAAATAAAATCCTATTTCAGCATTCCCATGAACTTCCACTGAAGTAAATTTAATCAAACCTTTCCAATAAAATTGATCTATATGTTGGATGATAAATAGTTCAAAGGGCATGACTGATTTCACAGACACTTTCAATAGGGCTTCATCCAACTCACCAAAGGGTTCTTCTATGCATGATCAAGAAATATAGAATAAGTAGAGACTTAAAAACAACCAAGACATATAAATACATATAAGCACAGATCTAAACACTTCTGGAGTAGTGATCAAAATTTAGGGACAGGTTTTATATACATTTTATCAGGGACCCAAACAAGATTTGGAGGGACATGTTAATTTCATAGGTGATAAGTGGCTATTTGGGTGAGCTTGACAGACATCAGTGTGGCCATTCTTTTAGATCAAGACTTATTTATTAATTTTTAGCTGGAGAAAAAAAAATATTTAAAACTCAAATATGATTTAAAAATAAAGAAAGCAGTTGTTACTATTAAAACTTATTAGAAGAGCTAATTTCTCTTTTGGACACTATCCAGACATGTTCCAGATGAGGAATCTTAGTAATTGGAGGGACAGTCTGGTGAATTTACTAGATCTAAAAGAATCCAAACATTGGTGTTTCATATGACTTGGCATCAGCTAAAATGAAGCAGCTATTTGAGAAGTTTGAACTGAAACTAGCAAGCTGGCATCATCTCATCTATGCAGTGACATATTCAAGCCAGTTCTTGAAACTCAGTAGACTGAACAATTTCTACACCAAGTCATTTCATTTGCACTAGGAGTAGTGACTGTCTATTCTACTTTTACTATCATTTAAAAGTGTATAGAGGCACCTGGGTGGCTTAGTCGGTTGAGTGTCCAACTTTGGCTCAGGTCATGATCTCATGGTTCGTGAGTTCGAGCCCCACATTAGGCTCTGTGCTGATGGCTTGGCGCCTGGAGCCTGCTTCAGATTCTGTGCCTCCCTCTCTCTTTGCCCCTCCGCCACTCACACTCTGACTCTCTCTCTCAAAAATAAATAAACATTAAAAAAATTAAAAAAAAAAAAACTAAAAGTGTATTAAGAAGCTTAATAATACCTTGTTTCTTAGAGAAGTCATGTAAAGGTGCTGGGTGGAGGGTCTCTCATAAGGCAGATATTTCTGTTCATATTCACTTCCTGAGTTATAGCACAATATATGGTTGGCCCAATATCCCATTACTATATGTGTTATAAGTTACAGGCTTTAGAACATATAAAGTTATTCATATGAGCATTAAGTATTGAGAAATGATATGACTTAATATTATTTCAAGAAAGTAAGCATGCCACCTTCCAGGAGAAAAAAAGAAATTGCTCTGGTAAAGATTAAGTTTCCTGACTGGTTTGCTGTTACAAAAAATGGTAACTAACCTTGGGAACTAAATAAATGAAATTGAAGTTTTATAGTTCAATATTATAAAATATTGAATATTATATATTTATATGTATATAAAGCCTATATTTTTCTTAGTTGAGAAATTAAACATTTCCAAGAAGGTATTCTCAAAATAATCCAAAATTTATTTTTTTTGACCAGTATGGTAGTGAATGCCTTGGTTTTTCTTTCTTTCTTTTTTTTTTTTTTTTTAGTTTTTATTTAAATTTCAGTTAGTTAACATGCAGTGTAATGTTAGTTTCAGGTGTACAATATAGTGATTCAATACTTCCATACTTTTTCTCTCATATATCCCATGATTAGAGTTCAAGAAGTGGGCAACTTAGAAATTCCAATGGACACAGACAAAACAAAACAAACAACAGAACCTGCAGTCTCTAATCAAAGCACCAGGAAAGATAGAAACTGGCAAGACCAAAAATTTGTATATAATAACCATTTTACTCAGGCAAAATACTACAGAAAAGGTATTGGCTTGACCCCCATCCATTCTGGCAAGGACAAGTGGGGACCCAATCTTTCTGCTAGAGTGGTGTCAAAGACATAAAAGTAAGGGAGTGGGGCTTCAACCTCACAATGTATTTTAAAACCCCACCCCCAAGGTCAGTGGAGACCATGTCAGGAGTCTGGACTTCCACCTCCAACTAGCCCTCTTGCTCTACCCTATCTACTACTCCCTGGGTTTGTGTCTGAAGAAGACTGGTGGGCAATCAGGACTTTCACTACCAGTTAGCACCACTGACAACACCCTTCACCCTGTGGTTTTGGTAGAGGCCATGTGTTCTGTATATCACTAAGTAATTACCAAGTCAGAATGAATTAATGAATGGCTAAAAGATTAGACTATTGTCTGTGTTGACCAGATATATTCACATTATAACAAGTCTATGTTATTTTTTAAAAAATACTGAAACTTAATTTTTAGGAATGAGAAAGAAGTCTGAAAGAAAAATCAGAATTAAGTCAATTTGTTCTTTTACCAAAAAAAAAAAAAAAAGAAAAGTAGAGTCACAGAATTTTTATTGGCTATCTAATGCAATTTATTTCAATCCGTCAAAAAATATGTGACTGTATTATAACTTCCCTTTAGTGAGTATAGTAATCTCCGCATTGCCATAAAATATGTCATTACATCTTACAAAACATTGAAACTTGTGGTAATTTTCCCTTATGTCACACTCATTTTTCTTAATGTGCTGTGAAGTCCAGGAAAGCTTTCCAAAGTTAAAAAGCACTAGAGAATATCATATGGATATAAGTACTTCTGATATTGCTAGTTTGCTGCATGGAGGATCTCTTTTCAAAAATTAAATATTCCCTTAGCAGCTTCAATTGAATCATTGGCTGAGTTAACCACTATGATCAGTGAAATATGTTGCTTCTATGAGTAATGTTGAGATTGAAGAGAATTAATTAGTTGGATGGCTGTGGATAGGGACAGTACAAGTTTTACAAAGCTTGAGTACATGTTATAGTCCATGCAGTGATGATGAGAATAATGAGCAGCACAGGGGAAAGAGATCTGTTACAAACAGTGCCATTGGTTATCAGCTATTTACAATAAGAATTTAATAATTGGCAGTGATGATTATAAACCATGGAGGCCATTTTCCTTAAGTCTATCAAGTTGATTATCAGTTTTATCTATGCACAGAGGAGTAAAATTGTTAACATACACAAGCATCTCTGTAGTTTTTGCTATTGTAAAGATGAGAAAAGAAATTATACAACATAATTCAATAATAAATAATTTCAGTGAAATTTGTGAAATTTCCTATTTACATGTTATGGGAAAATTCTATTTTATTGCAAAAAAATAACCCTGTATATAGTAAGGGCAAATAAAATAAATAATAAGAAGCCTAATCATCCCTGTTGAAAATAAGGGAAGAGACCCCTCCCCATCCTTTTTCTTAGAGTATTTACTTCAGAAAACTGGTAATTTCATCCTTTGATAGTGCAAATGTTGGGGTGCAGACAGTCACCACATCAAGGGGTATGGTGGCCAAGGGAAATCAACTATCTGCTCCTCCCCTCCTCCCAAAATATGGATGAGCTAAGAGCAATAGAGATCCACTGAGAGGGTTTGCTAACAGCCATTTACTTGATATCTTTCTTGTAAAGATGAGTTGGGAGAAGTTGCAGCAGTATACTCAGAAGATGGGTAAGGGTCCGCTGATATCTTTCATTGGTTTGTTGGAATTTTCTCAAAATCTATCCTCATAGATCCCAGGGAGAGAAAAATTGCCTCCTGGCCTAACTACCTTTGTGTTGGCTCTCATGCCCATTATCTAAACCCAGTTTACAGAAAAGGTGGTTAGATGGCAGAACAGACTCTTACTCATATGTTAGCAGTAGCTACTATTTGAGAATAATCTAGTACACCATTATAGACATTGTACAACCTTATAGCTCTGTTGGCTGCTCAGTTAGAACTCTACTAAAGGGAATAATCCCTACTCTGGCCAACTTATGAAGGAAAGAAAGCAAGAAAAGAGACAGTAAATCTATGTCCTTTTTGCAAAAAGCCAGGGAATCGGGAAGGGGATTGCAGAAAGGGACTCTGACGGATGTAGGGATTATAAGGATTAGAGAATCAAAAGAGTTTAAGGGACCTCAACTAGGAAATACTTGGCAAATGGCTTAAAGTAGATAGAAACATGGAGGGAATCTTGACAGTGGGAACTAGTGAACCATGTGTCAATAACTTTTTCTCAGGCTAATCTATCCTTGCCTTTTCTGATAACTACTGGTGTTACTTATTCTGCAATTTCCTTCGAAATTTCTCACTTTCCACTTGGCAACAGAGCAGGTTGTAGCTGTTTTGGATCATCCTTTACTTGTTTCTTGCCCTCCACAATTCCCTTATAGATAGTTGCTCTGATTGAGGAACAGGCGTTCTTTCTTCTGAATCTCCTGTAAACCTACTAGGGGGAAGCTTTGCTATGCAAATTAAAGGCTCATATTCTGTACTCCAGTTGGAATGTTTGTGAAGCTACCTTAGGAAAAAGGCACTTGGATTGGTTATTCTCTGCCTTCTGGAATAAAAGGGCTATGCCAGAGAGTGGCAGTCTTACACTGTTCTAAAAAAGCACCCTGAGCTGAGACAATTGTAGGCATAGCTTTGGGTCCTAGGGAACTATGATTCTGGTTTAATTACAAATATAAAGCTAATACAAATAATTTTCCAAAAAGATAAGGTATGGCCATGAGGTAAATAAAAATCCATTGTCAGATGTTCAATTAGAAAGAATAAAATTAGGTAAAAATGAACTGGAAAAAGAACAGATAATTTAAAAAGGGAGTATTCACTGTGTAATATTCCCATGTTTCCATAAAAAAAAGCTAAGAGAGACTGGTTAGCTACTATAGAGATCTGTACAAGATCTTAGAAAACTCATTAACCCCTGTAGTTCCTAACCCTGCAACTATTCTGATTTCAGTACTGTTATCTGCAAAGTCTTTTCCTATGATTGATCTATGTTCTACTTTTTCTGTCCCTTTAGTGGACCAATTGAGATTTTTGTTTGATTTTATTTAAAAGCACCTCAATATTTATGATAAAGAATTACTCGAGGGTTTCAAGACTCCCTCACTATTGTCTCTAGTCATTTACAGGATAACTTAGAGAAGTTTGTTCTACTAAAGCCATTTATAATTATTCAAAATGTAGATGCTTTCTAGTAGCCTCCAAACTTAAAAAAAAAACAATGCAAAACTAATACTTTGGCTTTGTTAAAATTATTTGATTGACAAATGCATAAGACCTCAATAGACAAATTACAATATTACTTACCTGAGATAAATATGTAGGGCACCTGTTGTCAGTTATAGGCCACAGAGTGTTACAATATGGGAATAATCCAATTTTGCAGATAAAGTGGCCTACTACTACTACTACACACACACAAAACTTGGACAATTTTTGGGTCTAATACAACATTATAGACAAGATTACAGATTTTGCAGAATGGACCAAATCTTTGATGAAACAAATACAGGACAATTCTTCCTAGGATCTGTTTCTGTCCCTAGGATCTAAAGAGGCTTTTGAACAAGTGAAATTGCTATTGTCTCCCTTCCAGCTCTTAGAATTTCAAAATTTGAAAAACCCAGGTGGAATTACTTGATACTCCTTTTCATATTGCATATTTGATAGTGTTTACTGATGTGTCATGTACTTGGGGAAAAATGGCCAACTTAAACCCTTCTATGCTGTAGTGATTTATTGTAAGACACTGGAAGTTTATGTTTTGTCTAGAATTAAATCTGCATAGGCAAATGAATTAACAGCAATTACTAGAGGAATGATTCTTGGTTAGACTTAAATACATGATATATATTTACTACAAATAAATATATAGTGTCTGTCATGCAAAAATTTAAAAGTAGAGTTTTAATTTCAATAAGAACTAAAAATTAACTAATGATAAATTAATAGCTTATTTGTTAGAAACTTTACAACTGCCTGCTCAGATTAATAGTTCATTTTGCTGACAGAGCTACAAAAGTTGTAGTTAAAACATGTCAGACTCTGAACTTCAAAGCTCTACTCTTTAACACAATAAGAAAGGCTTGTTTGTTTCCAAAAACACACTTCACAAAATGAAGTGGACAAATCAATTATAAAAGAGGCTAGAAGAAATTTGGACCATGGGAATTACCTAATGAAGTAATACCTGTGCATAGTACTTATTTGCTTGGTTACTGTTGTGATGGTATTAATAACATCATCTGAATAAAAGAGGGATATTAAAGGCATTATTAGACTTTTACTGTGCCTAACAAAAAGATGAAATGATTCAAAATGTATTTTGAAAAATATGCTATTTCTCAGAAGAATTTTTTAATGGGGCACTCCCAAGGTAAATGCAGGAATCCCCAGCCAAATCTCCCAGGAACCTGGTGGCAGTGGCTTTTATAGAATACATGCCTGTGGAAAATAAGAGATTTTGTCTACTGGTGTGTATGATGTCAGGATGGCCTGAAGTCTTTCCTCAAAAGTTGATTTTTAGAAAACTCTTTCAATATGTGAAATTCCCACTTTTGATATATTAGAGTGCATTGGTTAGGGAAAAAAAGGTGTTTTTATTTCTACTGTTGCCCAGGAATTATATAAGTATTTGTAGATTCCAATGAGCCTCTGTCCTCTGAAAAAGTAGCATGAATGAATCAAACTGGAGAAAACTCCTTGGCTAAGATTTAGCAATCTATGGGGTTAAGGTGGAACGATACCACTAGCATTATAAAAACTAAAATGATTCCTACAAATAAGCATAGTATCTGTCGCATTAAATTTGTTTGGCAGGCCTATGAATTTGAGTCCCAGACCATGTCTTGTGCCCAATTTAACAGATTCTTTGTATAATCATGTTCAATACATAGAAAGGCTTTTCTATTTCCTAGAAACCCTAAGACTTAAAGTCAAAAAGAACTGAAAGTACCTGTTGGAGGAAGTCAGCTACTCTGATCAACTAAGAGATAAAGGTGTTGCTATATAAACATGTTCCAGAGGAAAGGACTGTCACCACATTTATAGTTTCTTCATGCTTAGACATAATTTAACAAACATATGTCATTTCTATCATAACCAACCCCAGAAGCACAGTTAACAAAGATACTCCTTTTTTTGGTTACTATAGGAAACAAAGCTAGAGTTAACCAAAAGTCAATTTTTCGCATGGCGGACAGAAAGATTTTAGTCCTTTTCCACTCTGTGGCAACTTAGATTTGAAATTATCTTGTTTGTCTTCATTTCCTCAAACTGGAGATTTGGAGGTAAAAAAAGGATAGTTATTTAATACCGTGACAATGTAAACTACTTAAAATAGAACTTGTTTTTAAAAATTGTTTGACCATGATGGCTATTATATATGATTTTCAGTGGATGCCTATATGCCATCATGTTGCTCACATTCTCACTTCTTTATACCTCAATACCTGCTCTATTTCTCATGTTATTCCCCATATTCTCTTCTCCCAAGTTTTCTTTCTTTTCTGAAGCAGAAATGTATAGTCCTCTCATTATTTTGATATCCCTTTCCAAAGTGAACCATGCTGTGAATGGAGAGTGGGAAATCATCTTTCAAAGATTCAAAAATACTTTAATAATAAAAGAATTTTCTGCCAAGAAGAATGTTGCTACTTAGAAGAGAAAAAGAAATTTAATTTCTAACCCTATCCTTCCCCCTTCCCTCTTCCCTCTCCGTTGCTAAATTTTTGGCCTTACTTTATCACTACCCAGGTTCCAACTTTCTAGTTTCTCTTTCTAGTTTTAAAATCACTTTTTCTTAGAACACTTAACTTGGGCTGAGTTGTTTCTTAGACTGATTGGAGATGACTTCTTATTGTCCTATTTTGCTAAGGCTTTTACATATCAGGTTAATTTCTTTAAAAACTGAATTACCTGTTTCAGTAATTGTAGTTTATGACACACCCATAGAGTGTCTTACCTAGAGACTATCTGGCTCATGAAACACATGACTGATTAGATGGACTCTGGACAGTCAGGTGAACTCTGGTAGAATTATCACAATACTTACATAAGCTTACTTCATAGCATAAGAATATCTAAGATAAACCCTAAATTTTTAAGATTGTAAACTACCTAATATTGTCATGGTTATTATAAGGAACATTCTAGAATTCATTGAAGAAAGGGAAAGATTGTGTTAAAATCAGAAGTTCTAGAGCTTTCCCCTCCCAAATTTAGTGACCTACAACCATTTTTTCATTTTACTAAATAAGTGTGTGTTATATGTAGATAGCATATAATTTCATAAAGTAGAAGATATTTTAATATAAAAGCAACAAGGGCATGGGATAAAAAGATTAATAAATTTAATTTTATGAAACATTTGCCACCTTGTTCTAATTTTTCTCATTTTCTCTGTGGCTCCAACAAAGTTTATCATGGAGAAGTCATTGAAGACAGGATTTGGAATTACAAACTGCGTGATTTTTAAGTCCCATTCCTGTGATGTCATGACCCTGGAACTATCAGTACAGTAACAAGATAGAAGAAAAGGCAAGATCTAGTTGGGATGATTAGGACTTAAAGTTGCCATGCCATAAAGTTGTGCTGTTAGCATCCCTATCTCTTTGAAGTATTGATCTCAGTTTTCAGGCCCTCACTTAAAAGACATTTTTCTAAGCAGTATTGGGAACAGAGAGGGCTTTGGCAAAAGATCATGTCAAGTAAAACATATCATAGGTAGTTCTTTTATAAACTTTGGTAATTACCAATAAGGAACTGGTGTTAATTTATGTTTGTTTGTTTTGCTTATATGGTTTGAGAATTAGCTATTAACCAAGAGGGAATACTGAGATTCCAAGGTTATCTATATTAGGAAGCTATTTTCTTAGCTACTTTCTTGTTTTACCTATTTGACTAGCTTATTTAAAAATTCTAAAGAGTGAATTCTTTGTATGCTAGCTCAATATTAATTTTATTGAAAAACTTCACAAAAACCATTTTGTAAAGAGTTTTCAAACATTTTTCTCTAAATTTTCAATATAATTTTGAAGTGATCATGGCAGAATGTATTGTACCTTTGAAATTATTTCGAGGAACTATAAGTTACAGATGGCTGTTAATGGAATTTAGAAATTCTATGTTACCTTCAAATTTTCCAAAGAATGTATATCTCTATTAGTACATAAATTTGAAAAGCTTAAAGAAGTTTCATTGAAAAGACTCAGGACTCATTGAAAAAATATTTTTTTTCTAAACTTAGATACAAGTAAAATTTGTCTTTATTTCACTTTTTGTTGTTGCTCTTCTTAGAAAATGAAATATAATAGGTAATCCAGAATGATCACTCTTTAAAATAGATATTAACAAGATGATTCTAAAATTCCTATAGAAATGTTATAGACGTGGAAAGCCAAATAATCTTGAAAAACAAAATTTAAGGAATTAAGTAACATGATTTAAAGAATAAAAATAAAGTAGTCAAGACAGTGTAGTGTTCACACAAGGATAGAGTTCAGAAATGTACTCATACATGGTCAATTGATTTTAGACAAAGATCCATAACAATTCAATGGAGAAAAAGAAAATCTTTTCAACAAATGGTGCTGAAACAACTGGACATCCATATGGGGAAAAGGAAAGCAATCCCTATCTTATATCTTATCCAAATAATTTGATGTGGATCATAAATATCAACATAAAAAACTGAAGAAAAAAAGGAAAATATCTGTTTAAATAAGGTGGGGGCAGATGGAGGCAAAAAATTCTCGAACAGAACACAAATAACAATAATCTGCAAGGTTAACACAATAGATGATAAATTAGACTTTATCAAAATAAAAAAAAATTCTCCATTCAGCAAAATACAGTGCTAAGAAATTGGAAGGGTCAGCCAACAGCTGTAAGAAAAATTCATGACACATTTGACAAAGAACATTATACAGAATATGGAATGTATAATGGATTTGTACAGCACAATCAAAAAAAGAAATAACTGAACAAATATGGGAGAAAACATGAACAGACATTTCATAAAGGAAGGTATATAAACAACTAACAAGGATATCAATGTTATTAGTCATTGGTAAATGCCAAATACCCCATAAAATACCACTATTTAACTACTGGAATGGCTAAAATCAAAAAAGAGTGATAGCACCAAATATTGGCAAGGATGTAGAACATTTGGAACTCTGAAACATTCAAGTTGGAGTATAAGATGGTAAAACCACACTTAAGTTACAAATAAGAAAATGTGGAGGAATAGATTATATGCTATGGTGTTGGATTGGCAATGGAGGTATCAATTGAAACCACAAACCTCAGAACTCTTATTGTGCTAGAAAATAGGAAATAACTCAAACAATGATGGGAATATGTCAAAAGAAAATGGGACACAATTGAAGGGACTTAGGCTTCCCACATCTGGGACATTTGTACATTAACATAAATAATGAGACTAATGGATTATAATTTAGTGAATGAAATATAAATCCATAAAGATACACAGATTAAAATAAACAATAAGTAAACACTCCTATGTATATTAGAAAGCATACTACTGAATGAGAAAGGAATGATGGAGCTAGAAAATCACTAGATATTAATAGTAGAGGAAAGTTTTATGAAGAACATTATATCATGTTAAAACATCTTCCATGAATAAATTTTAATCAAAATAGAAAAATACTAACTTTATATTATGTACACCTAGTAGACACTACCTGATCAAGGTTAAAATCAACAGCATTGTGGCAAATCAACATCATGTACCTCCCGATAAATTGTACTGGGAAGAACACAAAACCACTTATGTGATATTCCTGACAAAATTTACAATCTACATCTAAGAATGAGGAAATCCTCTTGATTTTGTTGTAAACTTAAAGCTTCTGTAAAAAATAAAGTCTTTAATAGAAGTGTTTTAAAAGCTAAAAATATATAAGGCAATGATGAATGTTCATCAACGTCAAGGAAAGTTGTAGTTGCTTTCTAGCTTTCCAGTGCTGTTCTGTGGTGGAAAAATTACTAATTTACTCCTAAATAATATTAACAGCCACACCACTGCATTGTGTATGCATCAGGCCACAAACTTCTGAAAAGCCCTTTCTGAGATATTTTCAGCAGTTGCCTGGGAGCCCATTATGCTGCCTCACATCTGAAGTGACAGCTGACGGGTAGATGATTTCTATTCCTCTAATGTATGAGGAAGTGTATTTCCTACAGTAAAAAGAAAAACAACATGTTATTCTCAGGTATAAAACATCTTGCTTTCAAAAATAACAGAACAGCATCTCTACCAGTATTTGGTTGGCAATTTGTAAGATTTCACTAAAAGATACTTCTTTCTGTATTTTTACTTCTAGATTTTCATGAAATACATTTTTATATTGACTTTTAATACCTTGACCTCAGCTCAAAGAGTCTAGAGAATGCATGTTCACATATTAACTTAATTTTTACATTTGGGAAAAATGTATAGTCTTCAGTTAATTAAAACATATTCATGACTACCTCTGTTTCCAATAACTAGTTCCACTGGAAAATATAATACTTTACATAGAGTTAATCAAACATAATCACCATCCATTATCATGTTTTGAGTATTTTAAATTTTAAATATTTAAATTTCAGTTAATTTTAAGTTTTTAAATTGATACCATAGCAGCAAAAAAAAGAATTTCTTTAATAAAGTTTTTGTTAAGACAAAAAATTTTATACTAATAATAATCCCTATGATTTAGCAGTGTATTTTTTTAATTCAAAATACAATGTATGTGTGTTTTGTGTATACACACCTATACATACATACACAAAAACATATGTATTTATCCTATATATAATTCTGGGAAGTCTGTTACATTATTTGTTTTTCTGTTCTTAAAAGCAAGCTACTTATTGAGAGCTAAGTGCCGAGGGTACAATTGTAAAATAAAACTCAACTCTGCCATTCAAATGGATTACAATTTAATAAGAGGAGACTGCCAGTGGCAAAACAGTGTAATATGTGCCACAGTTAGAGTTAATAATATGAGAATTTATGTAAGAAGGCTTTAATACAGTCTTGAGGAGTAGGTGGAGTGTCAGAGAAATCTTTGCAGAAGGGATGTCTAATCTTACCACTTAGCCTTGGTGGAAGGATATATCAAGTAACATCTTTCCCTTTTCACAAACTGTTTCAGAAATTGCCTGTATATTTTCAATTCCAACTTTTGATTTTACCTACATCTGGCTCCAACATCCATCACTGTTTTTAGCAGATGTTCCTTAGGCTACCAATGATTTCTATTGTCATATATCCAAGGCACTGTTTGGTCAGTTCTCATCTACTATTGACCATCCCACCCTTCTTGAAACTTTCTTCTCCCTAGACTTCCCTGATAATAACCTTTTCTTTCTATCTTTGAACACGTTCCCTTATTTCCCTTTGTAGGGCATGTCACTGTACCTAGCTTTGAAACATTGGAGCTCTCAAGGCTTATACTATATTTATCTAGGTAAAGATATCTTTCTAGACAATCCCATCTACACCCGTGAATCCTAATCACATATGATCACAGCTTTCTATCCCTACCTCAGATTTCTTATCTGAGCTCCAAACACAACTGAAAACATTCCATCTTTTCTTGGTTGTTTAAAAGATAGCTCAAACCTAACATGTCCAAAATTAAACTTACAATGTTCATCATAAATCTGGTACATTTCCAGTAAATGACACTACTATTTATCTAGCAGTATAAGACATAAACATAAAATTTATCCTTAAAACTTTTCTCTGCTTCATGCACCATATCCAATAAATCATTGATTTCTGCCCAATTTATTTCTTAAATCTTTCTCAAATCCATCAGTAGTTCTGTATCTCTAACATCAGTACCACTTAATTCATGCCACCATTTCTGGCCTGTACTACTAAAGCCAAAATTCTTTAAACTGATCCTTGTATATCCACTCTTGCCTCCTCAAGTTTATTCTCTACGCAGAAGCCATAGTAATAATTTAGAGCAAAGGTTAGCAAAATTTTTCAGTAAAGGGGCAGATGGCAAATATTTTTAGCTTGTCGGACGTGTATTCTCTGTTGCAACTAGACAACTCTAATTATAGCTCAAACACATCCATTGAGAATGTATTAAAAAATGGATATGGCTGTGACCAGTAAAACTTTGTTTACAGAACAGGCAGTAAGTTAGATTGGACCAGAGGAACATATTTGCCAACTCTTGTTTTAAGATATCAAATTCATAAAAGAATCCCTTGATTAAACAAATTAATGATTTCCTAATACTCAGGATAAATACCGAAACATAACTCAGAGGTTTCTCTAGATCTAGCCCCTATATACTTCTCTGTCTCCTACCACTGTCTCTTCTATACCTTCTTCCTCTCTTTATTCCAATATCCATTTTGCAATTCTTCAAATGTATTATGTTCCTTCCTGCTCTAGGGCTTTTGTATTTGCTTTTTCTTCTGCCTTAAAACTCTAGACTGTGTTGAATGCCCCACATTAAATGCACAACGTATCTCTCAAAGAACTGACTACTATCCACTTTCACATTTTTGGGTCATTATTTGATGAATATCTATTATTCCCAGTAGAGTAGATTAAAATATAGGAAAACAGATTGTGTATCTGTTCACCATTACAGTCCTAGCTCTTAGCTCTTGATTTAGTACATTATAAGTGCCCCATACACTTACACACATACAAGATGGGAAATCATGGCTTGTTGTAGGAATTAAACATTCTGATGGTGCTGGAGAGCCACTAAAGAGTTTTAAGCAGAGGAATGTCAAGATGAGACTGGCTTCAGAGTATAAATGCAGGAGATTTCAAAATTCTATTTATTTATATATTGCTTCTTCTCTTTTTTATGTTGAAAGCCTATGTACAAGTTCTCCTTGTCTACATTTCTGTCAATTATTTTATTCATTTAAGTTTGCTCATGTTTTCTCAACAAAATCATGTTGTTCTATTATTCTGTGTGTGTGTGTGTGTGTGTTGTGTATATTTGGGGAAGAAGTCTGCTGAGACTTTAGTATTCAGGTTTTCGTGCCAAATGCCTTTCATCTTTCACAACCACATAGGAGCCAAGTGTGCTGGAAGAATCCAATATAAAATTTTAGTTGATACATTACACATTATAGATTGGGCCACTCATTGCTACTTTATCAAGGTTTCCAACACAGCCAAATTATTCAACATGGGAGCTAGGTATTAAATTTAAACCTAGCAATTTATTTCACCTTTTATTCTGCTGGAGAGGTTTGAGAATCTAACATTCAGACAGCAAAAGAAGGATTGATGACTACCCTGTGTATGGTCCATGACTTGTTAGAGTCTCACCTGGCTGAAAACACTTTTAGGTCATAGAACTAAACAGGAAAATATATGCTGGTCATTTTAAAGAGAGATAACACTACTGACTCACTATTGACTTTTTTTTATTTCATGTAAAGCAGAGGGATCAGTCCCCTTTCTCACTGTGCTAACATTAACTAACTGAGTTGTTTATCACAGTCTCTAGGAACTAGATGAGTCTGACCTAGCAATTACTAATCTCTGTTTGACAGCTCTTGTATCCAAGGTTTCAAGGTTTCAATTTTATTTTTTTTATTTTTTTAAACGTTTATTTTTGGGACAGAGAGAGACAGAGCATGAACGGGGGAAGGGCAGAGAGAGAGAGGGAGACACAGAATTGGAAAGAGGCTCCAGGCTCTGAGCCATCAGCCCAGAGCCTGACGCGGGGCTCGAACTCCCGGACCGCGAGATCGCGACCTGGCTGAAGTCGGACGCTTAACCGACTGCGCCACCCAGGCGCCCCTGGGTTTCAATTTAAAAAAAAAAGAACTGGTGCATTTTATATACTTGTATACATAAACATGTAGCCACTTTGGGTGGTTAAGGAGGGGGGAAGATTGACTATCTAAGATTGATATTTTGAAATCAGAAAAATGATACAAATGACCCATCTATAAAAAAATTTGTAATCGTGGGATTCAAAGCCCAAAACACAACACTAACGAGGAAAAAGGAAATAAATCTCAGAGCACTGAGATAATGAGAGTTCTTAGTCTTGCAAACTTAATCCATGTTGGACTTCAAGTTTAGCATGTTCTCATTTATTAAATATTTTTAAACCATAAGCATTCTAAAATAATGCAGTAATTGTGTCTCAGAAGTTACAGATAGATCATCTAGACAAAGTCTCTCATTTTACATTTAGAAAATGAGGAACATTAAGTGACTTTCCCAAGGTCATCCAGCAAATAATAATAACTTTTTGATAGTTAACATATGCAAGCACACATTTAAAATTAGCAGAACCCTATAAATCAGATATATTATCTACATTTTTTTAAATGGGGTTATTTAGAACAAAATGAATCCATAAATTTCCCCAAACCATATTACTGGTAAGTGATGGATCTGAAGTTGAAATCCCAGTTACCCTAATTTCAGAACCTAGAATTTAACCTGACCAAGTGTTCTTTCTACAATAGCATTTACACTTTACTGTTATTTGGTTGATTACTTCTCTTTCAAGGATGTAACAATCTTTGCCCTGAAATCATTTGAGTTTCAATGACAATATGAACAAGTCCACCAGGACTTGACTAATATTTTTTTTTTATTCCAAGCAACTTTTTGTGCTTTTCTTTTCCACATCCTTTTTCTTGAGTACCATTCCTCATGGTATCTCTGCTATACCAGGTGGCTAAATGCATTCTAAGTTTTGCTGCAAGAGGCCCAAGAGAATATCTAAACCAGGTTTTCACAAAGGAACATATTTAAAGGCTGAGCTAAAACCTGAATATTTGTTTTAGAAATCTTCCTAAATTATTAACTCCTAATAATTTCTTTTCATTATCAAGAAACTTTTTGCTACTGTGTCAGCATGGACTTATGATACTTGATTTTTGTCTACTTCAAACTAATTAAGCAATTCTTATAAAAATATTTTACTACTCATATAAAAGTGCTAATAAATTCTAAACAACATGAGTTAAGTAGCATCAGCAAAGCCAAAAATAATTAATACTTTACTTAGATCATATTGCCTTTATGTAGGCATGTGTATATTCTGCTTAAGTTTTTTGAAATACTAAAAATATTTTCCAACCATCCCACTGCTATGTTCTTATAACACTTGGGGAGACTTGGGAGCCATTTGGAAATTGCTGGTTTAAAGACTCAGTTGGTATACCTCATGACCTCACCCTCACTCCCCAACATGCCTTCTAACATTGTGCAAGTTTGAATAATATTATAGCTATCCCTGGATGGGAAAGCTCTTTTTTCTGAAAAAACAATGGGATAATTATTTATGATTATTTGCTAGTGTGAGAGATGTAAATCAATAATTATTACAATCCAAACCTAGAGATGTTTTTATAATATTATAGCAATAAGATTTTGGGGCATTATGATCTGAGTTACAATACATGAATATAATGGAAAACCTGACAGCCATTAAAAATTATTTTAAAAATTGCAGGATGTAAAACATTATGTTTATGCCTAGTGTTTTTTTAAATCCATAGCATGTTACTTTTACACTGTGGAGCAACTGGGGGAAAAAATAAAGATGCCATTAATATTGATGGAGAATAGAATGAATTGCTGAACTTCCTGACCTCTATATTAATTCAAATTCATGTCCTCAAAGTAGAGATGGTCAAATACACAGAGTGATGCAAAGGAAATGTAAAGGCCTTTCCAGATTAGAAGAAACTAAATAGAAAGAGTATGAGGAAGGATGAATAGGAGGAGAAGGGAATCCCAGATGGAAGGCGAAGGTATGCCAGGTCTCTAGTAGTTCTCAGATGAGGCAAATGCAGGGCAATAACTCCTAAAGGTAACATTCATGGGTGTATTGTTTTACCGCATCCAAACCGTTTCTGCACCCTACCAGATTTCACATCTAGCTCAATTATTGTAAAACACTTTTCAAAACTCACCTTTTTTTCCCCCATACCCACTCTGAATGAACCATTCTACCTGGTCTTAGTTTTAGTGTTATACAACCCCGCATTTGTTCTCTTGCCTCCTCCATTTTATTTTATTTTTTTATTTTATTTTTTTTAAATTCTTTTTTCAACGTTTATCTATTTTTGGGACAGAGAGAGACAGAGCATGAACGGGGGAGGGGCAGAGAGAGAGGGAGACACAGAATCGGAAACAGGCTCCAGGCTCTGAGCCATCAGCCCAGAATCTGACGCGGGGCTCGAACTCACGGACCACGAGATCGTGACCTGGCTGAAGTCGGACGCTTAACCGACTGCGCCACCCAGGCGCCCCGCCTCCTCCATTTTAGATTCCATGTGTAAAAGGGAAAATATATTCTATGTGGGGATGAGAGGGGATAAGTGTCATAAAGATGGCGTGTGTGCATGTGTGTGTGCGTGTGTGTGTGTGAAAGTACTGATCAACCTATCTAGCTCAGTTATAGAAAGTGCAGCAAGCCAGATACCTCTGGATAATGTTTGTCTGTCTCACTAATCAGGCTTATTCTTTAGTTGGTCTTTTTAAGATATTGGAGGTAAGTGTTAAGAATGAGGCTTTCTCTCCTTGGGATGTTCCCCCTAGAATCTTTACCTGGCTATGATTTCTCCTGACTTCCACACACTGGGCACCTACCCTCTCTCCATATGTCTTCTGTATCATTCCTCCATTCCATACACTGTAGCTCCAGAGGACACATGAGGCTATCCAGACTACTTGACCACAGAATTGTAGTTTTACAGGATTTAGTTAATGGACCTTCATTGATTTCTGTATCTGCATTGTGTTTTGGTAAATACTTGAACTATTGCCAGCTTGTTTAATCTTTATGTGCTTGCAAATTTTTAAACAGCCTTTTGCTGTAATATTTTACAAGTTAAATTGTTCATCTGTATGTATTAAAAATACTTATCATTTTTAAAATGAACACATTCACTTGCTTAACAATCGAATTTATTTGTTTAGAATATTCATAGTGTCTGTACAGGAAGGAAAAAAAAGGATCATTATCCTAAATTTTGCAGGCTGCTTAGGAGCCTGGGTGCTTGATTGGACGAATTTGGGGGAATAGGGCAAAGGAACTTGGGGTATGTTGAAACTTATATCCTACTAATTTTTTGCTCACAAATCCATGTAGGAAAACAAATTCCCAATGGCATTTTTATTAGTGTGCATGTAGGTGATGTTATTAAAATAGCTCTTGAATGTTCTCAGTTACCCAGATCTTTTCAGCTCTTCCAAATCCAGGCAATAACATTTCTTCCACACTAAAACTTGTTTCAGAACTGTCCTTGTTCTAATTCAATTCTCTGTGCCCTCTTACAGACTTTTTCTTTGAAACAAAAATCCATGCTCATCTCTATTTCTCTGTCCCAACTTGCTGCTTCTCTATGCCTTAACTTTCAACCTTACAATTATTTTCATTTTGCTCTAACCCTAAAAAGTATCTTTATCAAGGTGCATTATTTTTGTGTAAGATTCTTTCATGTCTAGAATCTAGAATAACCAGACTTAAAAAAAACAGCCATTTTTGGTTTTGCTAATATTGTTTTCCCATATTAAGAAAAATAATTCAGTAATGCGATGATTATAAGGCAAAAGGATAAACTGGATGTTTATCTTAGTGTATAAATGGAAATTTCTATTAAGGTTAAGTCTAAAAATGAACATAAATAAGTTTAGGTAAGCATATGTCAATATTGGGAATAGATGTGTAAGCACAAAAAACAAATTATTATTTTCTGCAAGATTACCATGAAATTAAATATTGAGTCATTAGAGTCAGGGTGGAAGGGAGTATGATCTTGGGAAGATCTAGTCTTCATTTGACTTCTTGCTTCTGCCTGAATCCACGAGGAGCGCAGAGGTTCCCTACAAGTGAATTCACCTGACTGTGTTGAAGGGACAGTGAAAGAGCCTTGTGCTCAGTGGTTTCTCTGCCACTGGAGGGCAGGATCACGTACTTGGAGATGAACAATTATTTGTACGAGCCCCTTGTTTCATATTTTCTGCCTCCAAATAGGTTGATAATTCAACTGGGGACAGAGTAGGTGTAAAAACAAGACCCACTCATTTTTTTCCAACACACTTTACTGGAGGCCTGCATTTTCTGAGTTGTTAAAATGGGTGCTCAGATTAATAAATGTGCTTTAGTTCTCATTTGGGTGTAAATCCTTGTCTGTATATTCCACAGGCCATTACCTCAGAAGGATTGAGGGTAAGAGGCACAAGAACCCTTGTTCCTACCCAAATGTCCTTTAAATTTCTCTCTGCCAAGGTTTGCTCATCCTGTTTCCCCTAACTGGAATACCTGTCAGTCCTACCCATCCATCACAAACTCTTTTCAACCACTCCCCACATAAAGTGACCAACCCCTCACAGAATTTTGCTGGTGGCATTTATATAACATTGTATTATATGTACTTTTAATAGACTTTTTTTTAGAGCAGTTTTAGGTTCACAGAAAAAAATGAGCAGAAAGTACAGAGAATTCTCATATAATCCCTGGCCCTATCCATGCCCATATGCATGTAGAGTATGTATGTTATACATGCAGAGCCTCTTCTGCTATCAACATTCCACACCAGAGTTGGACATTTGTTACAATCTATAACCATCATTGACACCTTATCATCCAAAGTCCGTAGTTTACATTAGGGTTCACTCTTGACGTGGTACATTCTAATGGCTTTGACAAATATATGATGACATGTATCTAACATTATAGTATCATACAGAGTAGTTTCTAAGATATGTATTTATTAATTGCATTACTCCCCTTTATAGAATATGAGATTCCTAAGGGGAAGGGATGAATTTTATTGATCATAACCTTCCCCGTGAGTGAACAGAGAGTGAACAGTTCTCTATGTGAAGTTAAGGATAAAAAATGTTAATGTTATTGGTAATTTTTAGTGACTATAATATAGAAATGAAAGTATGCATCTTGTATGCAGCTTAGTTCTATTAAAGTGCAATCTTATCCTTTTTTGGGTGGTGGAAAAAGACTTTATTGAGTAGATAAGTATAGTATAATTTTTTTTTAATTTACTTATTTAAATTCAAGTTAGTTAACATATAGTGCAATATTGCTTTCAGGAGTAGAATCCAGTGATTCATCACTTACATTTCCAGTGATTATCCCAAGTCCCTTCCTTAATGCCTGTCACCCATTTAGCTCCCCCCCACTTCCCCTCTAGCAGCCCCTAATCTATTCTCTGTATTTAAGAGTCTCTTTGGGTTTGCCTCCCTCTTTTTTTATCTTCTCTTTTCCTTCCCCTATGTTCATCTGTTGTGTTTCTAAAATTCCACATATGAGTGAAATCATAGGATTTTGTCTTTCCCTGTTTGACTTATTTCACATAGCAAAATATGTTCTAGTTCCATCCATGTTGTTGCAAATGGCAAGATTTCATTCTTTTTGATTGCTGAGTATTCCATTGTGTATATATACCATTTATTCTTTATCCATTCATCAGTTGATGGGCATTTGGGCACTTCCCATATTTGGCTATTGTTAGTAGCACTGCTGTAAACATTGGGGTGCATGTGCCCCTTTGAATCAGCACTCCTGTATCCTTTAGATAAATACCTAGTAGTGCAATTGCTGGATCATAGGGTAGTTATATTTTTAACTTATTGAGGAGCCTCCATACTGTTTTCCAGAGTGGCTGCACCAACAGTGCAAAAGGGTTCCCCTTTCTCTGCATCCTCTCCAACATCTGTTGTTTCCTGAGTTCTTAATTTTAGTCATTATGATTAGTGTGAGGTGGTATCTCATTCTGGTTTTGATTTGTATTTCCCAGATGATGAGTGATGCTGAGCATCTTTTCCTGTGTCTATTAGCCATCTGGATGTCTTCTTTGGAAAAGTGTCTATTCATGTCTTCTGCCCATTTCTTCACTGGATTATTTACTTTAGGGGTATTGAGTTTGATAAATTCTTCATAGATTTTGGATACTAACCATTTATATGACATGTCATTTGCAAATATCTTCCCTCATGCTGTTGGTTGTCTGTAAGTTTTGTTGATTTTTTCCTTACCTTTGCAGAAGCTTTTTGTCTTGATGAGGTCCCAATAGTTCATTTTTGCTTTTGTTTCCCTTGCCCCCTGAGACACATCTAGTAAGAAGTTGCTGCGGCCGAGGTCGAAGAGGTTGTTGTTTGTTTTCACCTCTAGAATTTTAATTGTTTCCTGTCTCACATTTAGGTCTTTCATCCATTTTGAATTTATTTTTGTGTATGTTGTAATAAAGTGGTTCAGTTTTATTCTTTTGAATGTCACTGGCCAGTTTCCCCAGAACCATTTGCTAAAGAGATAGTTTTTTATCTATTGGATATTCTTTCCTGCTTTGTCAAATATTAGTTGGCCATACATTTGTGGGTCCACTTCTGGGCTCAGTATTCTGTTCCATTTATCTATGTGTCTGTTTTTGTGCCAGTACCATACTGTCTTGATGATGATAGGTTTGTAATACAGCTTTTCCAGAAATGTGATGCCTCCAGCTTTGCTTTTCTTTTTCAACATTACTTTGGCTATTTGGGGTCTTTTATGGTCCCATACAAATTTCAGATTGTTTGTTCTAACTCTGTGAAGAATGCTGGTATTATTTTGATAGTGACTGCATTAAATGTGTAGATTGTTTTGGGTAATATAGACATTTTAACAATATTCGTTCTTCCAATCCATGAGCTTGGAATGTTTTACCATTTATTTATTTCTTCTTCATTTTCTTTCATAACTTTTCAATACTTTCAGCGTGCAGCTTTTTTACCTCTTTGGTTAGGTATCTTAAGGTTTTTGGTTCAATTGTAAAGGGGACCAATACCTTGATTTCTCTTTCTGCGACTTCATTATTACTATATAGAAACAAAACAAAAATTGGGACTTTGTTGAACTTATGTATCAATTCTGGCAGTTTTTTGGTGGAGTCTTTCAGTTTTCCATGTAGAGTATCATGTCATCTGCAAAGAGTGAAAGTTTGACTTATTTGCCAATGTGGATGCCTTTTATTTCTTTTTGTTGTCTGCTTGCTGAGGCTAGGACTTCTAGTACTATGTTGAAAAACAGTGGTGAGAGTGGACATCCCTGTCATGTTCCTGACCTTAATAGGAAAACTCTCAGTTTTTCCCCATTGAGGATGATACTAGCTGTGAGCCTTTCATATGTGGCTTTTATGATGTTGTGGTATTTCCTTCTATCCTGACTTTCTTGAGGGTTTTTATTAGGAAGCAATGCGGTATTTTGTCAAATGCTTTTTCTGCATCTATTGAGAGGATCATATGGTTCTTATCCTTTCTTTTATTAATGTGGTGTATCACACTGATTGATTTGTGACTATTGAACCAGCCCTGTGGCCCAGGAATTAAACCCACTTGATCATGGTGAATAATTCTTTAATGTACTATTGAATTTGATTTGCTAGTATCTTGTTGAGAATTTTTGCATCCAGGCTCATCAAGGCTGTTGGCCTGTAATTCTCCTTTTTGGCGGAGTCTTTGTCTGGTTTTGGAATCAAAGTAATGCTGGCTTCATAGAATTAATTTTGAAGTGTTCATTCCATTTCCATTTTTTGGAACAGTTTGAGAAAAATAGGTATTAACTTTTCTTTAAATGTCTGGTAGAATTCCCCTGGGAAGTCATCTGGTCTAGGACTTCTATTTTTGATAACTGATTCAATTTCTTTGCTGGTTATGGGCCTGCTAAAATTGTCTATTTCCTCCGTCTTCCTGTTTGAGTTTTGGTAGTGTGTGAGTGTCTAGAAATTTTTCCATTTCTTCCAGATTGTCCAGTTTGTTGACATGTAATTTTTCATAGTATTCTCTTATAATTATTTGTATTTCTGTGGTGTTGCTTGTGATCTCTCCTCTTTCATTCTCGATTTTATCTGTTTGGGTCATTTATCATTTCTTTTTGATAAATCTGGTTAAGGGTTTATCAATTTTGTTTATTCTTTCAAATAACTAACTTTTGGTTTCATTGATCTCTCCAACTGTTTTGTTGTTGCTGTTTGTTTCTATACCATTTATTTCTGCTCTAATCTTTATTATTTCCCTTCTTCTGCTGGCTTTGGGCTTTATTTGCTGCTCTTTTTCTAGCTGCTTTAGGTGTAAGGTTATGTTGTGTATTTGGGACCTTTCTTGCTTCTTGAGATAGGCCTGAATTGCAATGTACTTTCCTCTTAGGACTGCCTTTGCTACATCCCAAAAGGTTTGGACTATCATGTTTTTATTTCTACTTGTTTCCATGTATTTTTTTTCTTTAATTTCCTAGTTGACCCATTCATTCTTTAGTAGGATGTTCTCTAACCTCCTTGTATTTGAGGGCTTTCCAAATTTTTTTCTTGTGGTTGATTTCAAGTTTCATAGTGTTGTAATTTGAAAATATGCATGTGATAATCTCAGTCTTTTTGTACCTTATTGAGAGCTCATTTGTGACCCAGCATGTGATCTGTTCTGGAGAATGTTGCATGTGCCCTTGAGTAGAATGTGTATTCTGCTGCTTTAGGAAGAAATGTTCCGACTATATCTGTTAAGTCCATCTGAATCATTCAAAGGCATTGTTTCCTTGTTGATTTTCTGCTTAGATGATATATCTATTGTTGTAAGTGGGTTATTAAAGTCTCCTACTATTATGGTATTATTATCACTGAGTTTCTTTATGATTAATTGAGTTACATATTTGGGTATTCCAAGTTGGGGGCATAAATATTTATAATTGTTAGATCTTTTTTTGGAAAGACCTGTTAATTATGATATAATACCCTTATTCATCTCTTGTTACAGTCTTTCTTATAAAATCTAGTTTGTTTGATATAAAGATGGTAAATCCAGCTTTCTTTTCACCTCTGTTAGTATGATAGATGGTACTTCAACCCCTCACTTTCAATCTGCAGGTGTCCTTAGGTCGAAAATGAGTCTCTTGTAGGCAGGATGTAGATGGAGCTTGCTTTTTTAAATCTATTCTGATACCCTATGTCATTTGACTTGGAGCATTTAGTCCATTTACATTCAGAGTGATTATTGACAATATGAATGTAATGCCATTGTGTTAACTGTAAATGTGATGTTTCTAGTGATGTTCTCTGGTCCTTTGTACAAAGTCTTTGCTGCTTTTTCTTTTTCCTCTACTCAGAGAGTCCCCCTTAAAATTTCTTGCAGGGCTGTGCATAGTGGTCACAGACCCTAGTTTTTGTTTTTCTGGGAAAGTCTTTATCTCTCCTTCTATTCTGAATGACAGCCTTGATGCATAAAGGTTTTTTGGCTGCATACTTTTCTTGTTCAGCACATTGAATATTTACTGCCATTCACTTATGCCCTGCCAAGTTTCAGTGGACAGATCTGCTACTAATCTTATGTGCCTATCCTTGTAGGTTAAGGACCTTTTGTTTCTAGCTGGTTTCAGAATTCTCTCTTTGTCCTTGTATTTTGCAAGTTCCACTATGATATGTCATGGTGTTGACCTGTTTTTGTTGATTTTCAAGGCAGTTCTCTGTGCCTCTTGGACTTGGATGCCTGTTTCCTTCCCCAGATTATGGAAGTTCTCAGCTATAATTTGTTCAATAAACTTTCTGTCCCTTTTTCTCACTCTTCTTTTTCTGGGGCTCTTATGATATAGATAATGGTTCATTTCGTGGAATCACTTAGTTCTTTAAGTCTCCCCTCATATAGTAACTTGCTTTCTCTTTTTTTTCAGCTTCATTATTTTCCATAATTTTATTTTCTATTTCACTTATTCTCTCCTCTGATTCTTCAGTATTTGTTGTCACTGTTCTAGTTTATTTTGCATCCCATTTATAACGTTGTTTAAATTCATCCTGACTAGTTCTTAGGTCTTTGATCTCTGCAGCAAGGGTTTCTCTGGTGTCTTCTATGCTTTTTTCAAGCCCAGCTAGTAGTCTTATGACTGTTCTAAATTCTTGTTCAGATATATTGTTTACATCTGTTTTGAGCAAGTCCCTTCCTGTGATTTCTTCTTGACCTTCCTTTTGGGGAGAATTCCTCTGTCTTGTCCTTTGGTCTAAGTTTCTGTCTTTTGTGTGCTTTGAAAGCTTGTTATGTTTCCTGCACCTGAGAATACTACAATATTAAAAAAGGTCATACACTGTCCAAGCCCTGGCACTCCAGGAAGTGTTTCTGGCATATGCTTTGTGTACTTTGCTGTTGGTTCTGGCTCCTTTTCCCACTGGTCATTCCTCTGCAGAGCTCCTCCATTCTTGCAGTGGTGGAGTGTTTACACCTTTAAGTAGGTGTGTTTTGAGTTGCTTGTTGAAGTAACCCTGGAAAAAAATGGCAGGTTAGGGAGCCTGATCCCATAGAAAGAGAAAAGGAAAGGGAACAACAAAACAGAGAATCAAAAACTATAAGACTGATTCCAGGAAAAAGAAAGAAAAAAAAAACAAACAGAAGAAAAGAGAAAAAGGATAAAAAAGAAAAAAAACCCTTATTCCAAAAAATATAATAAAATAAAAGGAAAGGAAAGGAAATGACAAAAAATAAATCAGAAGTATGAGACTGGTGGCTCTTGCCTCCATAGCTCATGCAGATTTCTCTTTTGGCCAACTCAGATCCAAACCCACACAGGGAAGGGGATTCTGGAAAATGTAGTTGCCAGCCTCACCAAGTTGGCAATAGAATAATCCACCATGACAAGAGCCATACTTTAAGAGGAGTACATATGATTGTTTACATTGGCATGGGAAGACATCTAAGATGGTTCGGGAACATTAAAACAGTGTTTTATGAGAAATTCTACCTCACCATTTTTGTGCATACTTCCAATTCTACACACTCAGGTGTCAAGGTCAACAGTAAAAGGATAACAGTAAAAATTACTGTTACACATCTCCCCCCCCCCCCCCCCCGCCGCCCCTGCCCCAGTGTCTTTCTTCATAGTAATTGATCTACTCTTCTAGGAACATTAATGGGGGAAATGTCAATTATATATACTTTGTGGGTAGGAAAATTTCAGTCTTCCTCCTACATGTTTTTCCTTTACTCTCACACTGCTACCACATTCACAACCCTTCAACACCATGCAACTCTCTATGACATAAGCTGGATATCCTACAGTTTAATTCAATTCTGACATTATCTACCTGGAGATAAGCTCAGATCCTAAAGGTTAAGGGTTTCGTCTCATGAAAGTAACCCCCCCCCATTTCAAATGCCAATAGAAAGTACTAGTAGTAGGTCCCTAGGTTACCCATAGCTTCTGTCCAACAGACCCAGGGTTCCCATGACCTCCTTTCCCTTGGATTCCATTATTTGCTAGAACAGCCTACAGAATCAGGGAAACACTTACATTCACAAGTTTCTTATGTAATGAAGTGCATGATGAAGGATAGAGATGAACAGCCAAAAGAAGAGATACATAGGGTGAGAACTGGGAGGGTTCTGAGCACAGGGGTTTTCTTTCCCTGAGAAGTGGGGGTACACTACTTTCTCTGTACATGGATATATTCACCCACCTGGAAGCTCTCTGAACCCTGTACTTTAGGAATTTTTATGGAAGGTTCATTACATAGGCATGAGCAAACATTAACTCCATTTCCAGTCCCTCTTCCCTCTCTGGAGAATGGGGATTGGGGCTAAAAATCCCAAGCTTCTAATTACAGCTTGCTCTTTCTGTTGACTACCCACATTCAGGAGCCCACCAAGAGTCACTTCACTAGAACAAAGACACTACTATCACCCAGGAAATTCTAAGAGATTTAGGAGCTCTGTCAGAAACCCAGATCAAAGACCAAATATTAGAACAAAAGTTGTTCTTGGTGCTCCTCTCACTTAGGAAATTACAGGGATTTTAGGAGTTTCTGTGCCAGGAATTGGGGGCAGAGAATACACACACACACACACACACACACACACACACACAGATATATATGTCTATGTATATATATAATTTATATATGTATTATAATATGTATATATTATATGTACATATATGTGTATATTATGTGTACATATATAATATGTATCATTATATGTATTATATATTATATGTATATATATGTATATATATATATAATTTTATAAACTGACAGAAATACATTGAGTGAATTGTTGAATGATATTGGATGAATGACAATGAGTGAGTTGTTCTTAAAAAAAAGAGAAAGTTAATAGTATTTTGATATAATGGATATTTCTTTGCATTTTCCTGAAGACAATAATGTTAGAGTATCAGACTTTAAAAATTCCCAATTACCAATTTCTCTTAGAAGAATTACTTTGTTTTTATGATTGTTATTTTATTGTTCTTGATAACTTTATGGTGTATTTGAGTCTGAACAAGCTATTTAAAAAAGTTTTAAAATATGTTACTGTTGACCTGTTCTTTTGTATAATATATTCAAGAAATTCCAATTTTAGTATTATATAAGTTATTAATATGAAGAAAATATTTTCAATTTTGTTGTATTTCAGTTACTGTGATGGCAAATACTGTACATGTTTAAAAGTGGGATAGCATTTCATGTAAGCATCAGTAAAATCCCTAAAATATTTTGAATAGCAGAGACTGCAGATGTCAGGTACATTATAAATCTTGCCAATGATTTGGATTACTCTGTATTGCTAGATGGAACATGTAAAGGACATACCAAGAGTTTAATTTAAACATTATAAGTAAAATCAGCATTACTGATTATTGTAGCCTATATTTATCAATCCATAAATAAGTCTGTTTTTTACCTTAGTAATGTTATAAATAATTTCCATAAAAATATTCTGGGAAGAGAAAAAATATCTTGTTATCCATGAGTTAAATTTACACTTTCGCTTTATTATAAAAATAATGATCCATATATAATGTGCCACTTCTACAAAGTGCTATAAATACTAACTCAAGTGCAAGTTATGTATTAAAATGCTTTTTTATTACATTTCACACACACATATGTATGTAAGTGTAAGAATACAGTCACCCACACTCTTCCTTAAACATTGTAGATTTGTAGCTTAATATAATAATTTTTAGTTATGTTTGTCTGGCTGCTGCCATGTTTATCAAAATGTCTTTGAAAGGCTTTGTGTAGTTCATGGACACACCAGTCCATCTATAGCCTCCACTCCTCCCCATTACCTTTCTCCTACTCAACTCACACATTTGTTTTCATTAAGACATCTGTAGGTGCCTCATTTTCTGATCCTTGATGTACAACATATCATATATCATTCTATCCTAGTTATTGTGAACCCATCTTACCTGCTATCCTCTAAGCATTTTAAGGAAATAGGCTATGTCCTATTCATCTTTGTATTCTCCCAATTGCTTTGCACAAGGGAGGCATTCAATAAGAATTTATTGAAATAGTTGAGGAGGTGGGAAATTGCTTCAGCAGTACGGATGAAATGATACTCCTTGAACATTTAAAGAATTAAAAACAAATTTCTATTTTATAAAACTAGAGTTTTTAGGAAGGTAGCAGTCTCTGGTAACAAAGCAATTATCCCTTGTGGAATAAATAAAACCTTCAACAAAACAATAACTGGCATTTCTTAGTCTTAATTTTTCCTGTGATCTGGACTTTATTACCAGAATCTAAGACTGCTAGTTTTTCTTTTCTTTTTTTTTTTTTTTCAACCTTTATTTATTTTTGGGACAGAGAGAGACAGAGCATGAACGGGGGAGGGGCAGAGAGAGAGGGAGACACAGAATCGGAAACAGGCTCCAGGCTCCGAGCCATCAGCCCAGAGCCTGACGCGGGGCTCGAACTCACGGACCGCGAGATCGTGACCTGGCTGAAGTCGGACGCCCAACCGACTGCGCCACCCAGGCGCCCCTAGTTTTTCTTTAATATAAGTTATGTTATCAAAGTATCAAATGTACATACTTTAAAAATCCAAATATTTAAGTAAACATGTAATAGAAAATAATAGCCACTCTGATAGGTGTATTGTGTACCTGCGTACTTGTATCCTAATGTAATGATAAAAATTTAATAAGAACATAAGATGGATTATGATTATTAAGATAAAAAATAGATTTTAAGAACTGAGTAAAATTCATTTGAAATCTCAACCTCTGCTCTATTCATAATAATAAATCTTTGACCATCTGAAAATATCATTAGTGGGTGTCAGAATTATCATTTGTCTTAGCTAAGCAAGCAAACAAGCAAGCAAACATATGTTATTTTTGGGAGGTCATTTATAACCTATGAAAACTGGCTTGGAAACCAAAGTGTTATTCTTTTAATAACATAAATCTTTTGATAATTTTTTACCCCTAAATATTTTTAGAATATAGGGACAGAATTTATCGTGGATATATATCATAATCCTCAAAGAAAGCCCTAGAACCAAGGTATACAACTTTCTTACACCAGATTAGAAGAAAACATTTCTTAACTTAATGCAACTTATTGCTATTCACAGAAATTTGGCATATTGTCTTATTGGCTTTTACATCATTCACATGACTAAAAATGTATGACAATAACAACACCATATAAATTACTATAAGAAAGAGAAGTACATGTCTTGGTAATTTTGTAGCTTAGATACTTTTGAAGATGGTTATATGTTGCAAACATTATATTAACAATGTTTCAAAAAGATGTTTCTTAAACCTTAGCAGATAATTCTTTTTCATGACTTTACACTTTAATGCCAAACTAAATCTCTCACCCATAAAAGAATCATGGAGCATACTTAAGGAATATCCAGGATATAGTTTGTCTATGATACCAGTATAGCCTAATAAAATGTGGGGGGAAAATTTTTAAATGCTTTGGCTCATAACATATACACACTTCATAGAAAGAAAGTTCTGTAACCTAAATGGAAGCATCTTAGTTACTTACTTTATACTTAGTAATATTGGATTATATGAAAAATTTAAATTATGTAAAAAAAATAAAACTCTTTTCTATTTCTGCTGTGTCAGCTGAGAGTTCATAACATGGTAACATACTATGGTTTCATATTTAAAAATATTTGTCTATATTATGGTATAATTCTAGTCATCTCATATCTTGGTGGGAATTAAAAAAAAAAAAGGTTTTGCAAGGAAATGTGAGACCTCCCAGTGGATTTGCATTAGTCTAGTATATTTTTAATTCAAAAGTTGCATATAGAAATAGTAAGCAAAGGATTTTAAAGTCACATTATTATTACATTTGATTGTAATAAAGGTGATGAAATCTCCATGGAAAGGCATGCGGTAGCCACTAAATATCATGCTAATTTCTTTTCTCTATTATCATTAATCAGACATGAATTATTAATGAGAGAATAGTTCTAATAATTTTGATTTGTGAGCCTTTGTAATTTATGAACTACTTCAAATTGAAAATCTCCAGGGTGAAAAAATATCTCATCTTTATTTATATTCCATCAACTCAGAGTACACTACCAAGTCCATCTACCAGGAGAATGCAGCCAACCTTAGATGGAAGTTTTGATCTATAGAGGTGATTTTAACTGCATTTTATTTCCAATTAGAGATAGAAGTTTGGTGATGGCTTCCTAGAAAATCACCTTGTAAAGGCTGATTTCAAGGCCAACTTCCTTTCCATTTAAGAGATGTGTGCCACTTCAGATTCTCTTACATGGGGGAAGGCTGTACTGGGGTCCTGGAATCATTGAGCTGCACTTATATTTCAGCTCTGTTTCTTGCTATGGGTATGATCTCTCCATGCCTTGGTTTGATTAGCAATAAAAGTAGAATAAAAAATATACTGCATAATATTGTTTTGAAAATTGAATCCAATCAATCTACATAAACTTCATGACATAATGTGCTGTTCAAAAAGGTTAGCTCTAGCCTAAATAAATGACCTTGAGGCAATTTTTGAACTCTAAATAATTTGTGGTGTATCTTGATGGTTTCCCCCTGGCTCTTCTCATAACTAGAGAAAAGTAAAGGGTCTTGATGAAATACACATTCATTGGTTTTACTCTTTAGGGCAAGTTTTGGCAAAATTTATCCACAAAGGGCCATAAAACAAAAGCAGGCTACAGTCAGTATTTGGCTTACTTGTCTTCTTTGCCAATTCCTGCCTTAGAACAAAAGAAATGACATTTTTGTGAACGATAAATTCATCTTTAAATAGCTGCTATTTTTTCTAATTAAAATTTAATATTTGAGGGGCACCTGGGTGGCTAAGTCAGTTGAGCCAATGACTTCGGCTTATGTCATGATCTCACAGCTGGAGGGTTTGAGCTCCGCATCGGGCTCTGTGCTGACAGCTCGTAGCCTGGAGCCGACTTTGGATTCTGTGTCTCCCTCTCTCTGCCCCTTCCTCTCTCTCTCTCTCTCTCTCTCTCAAAAATAAATAAACATTAAAACAATTTTTAAAAATTTAATATATGATCACTGTGGAAGATAACAAAGAATATAACTTGAAAATATGGGAATGTTTTTCTATATTACTTATAACCACAGAAGACAACCTCAAGACTGGCAGAACAAACTCTACAACTAAGTGAAGAGAAGAGGCCACATCAAAGAGGGTAGGAAGGACCGAGACATGGATGGGAGCTAAAGAGCCCCTCGAGACTGTCCCTGCCAAGGGACAGCACAGGTGCAGAGAGGGAAGAGAAACAGACTCTCACGCTGTTGAGCCCACATGGGAAAGATGAATCCCCATATAATTTGACTTTGAAAACCAGAGGGGCTATATTTCACCAGTTCTTAAAACCTGCAGGACTTAAAACCTAGAACTTTAAAAATCAGTAGTCTCAGCTCTGGGAGAGCCAAGAAGGCAGGAAGATGAGAGGAAACTGAGTTCCCACCCTTAAAGAGACAGCATAACAAACATCTCCATGGAGATGCAGCACAGAAGCAGTAGTTTGAATGTCCTATAGGGCATATAGGAGGGATATTTGTTTACTAATCTCGGAGCCTGTGCTGGAGCATCAGGGTTCATTGGGAGACTTCTCCAGGAATACAGGAGCTGTCCACAGCCATTTCCCCCCACCCTGCGCCTTAGCCTGAGCACTCCATGCAGGGCTGAAACTCAATGCCTAATTTGCTAGCGTGTGCCCCACCTACATATCCCCTGTGGACATGCCCATTCCAGCCAGGCCTCAGCTCCACGTCTTTTCCTCCAACATACCAGTACAAACTTTGCTAATGTCTCACTTACCCCACCCCTGCCCCCACACTGCTCCCACATGCTTCTGCAGATCTACTGCCTTCAGTACACTCTTGGCAGGAGCCCATCCAAAATGGTACCTCAAGCCTGGCAGCATACGAGCAGCTCCCACAGGGGCCAGCACCATCCCAAAGTGATGCATACCCTGGACAGAGGGAAAGATAACTATGCACACCAGTCACACTGTGGCCCTAGAAGTGGGTTGGGGCAGATAAATGATCTGACTGCAGAACTCTACTGACCAATGAAAGCTTCTCGAGGACAAAACAGGGAAAGCACCCTGATGTTTAGTGTTACTGCATCTCTGGCAAATGCCTGGTCTGACTCAACACAAGTTCAAAGCAGCTCCAGACTGGGCCACTAACAGCCCAGGAACCAAACAATGCCCACAACAGGCAAAGAGAGCCATTGTAGATGACTGGACTGAAGGCAAATGTGGCTCAGCCACAACAGCAGGATGCACACAACACATATAGGAGACACTCCTGAAGCAACACGTCCTCCAGGGCACTAGAGGACCCCTTCTTCCTAAGGCTACTACTTTCAAGAGAAAGATGTAGCTGACATTACTAACACACAGAAACAGACACAGAAGGTTAGACAGAGGAGACAGAGGAATATGTTCCAAACAAAAGAACAGGACAAAACCTAGCAAGGTAACCTAAGCTGAATGGAGATAAGTAATATGCCTGATAGAGAATTAAAAAAAAACCTTTTTGGGTCCAATAGTGTATTTTTTTTTAATTTAGTTGTTTGTGTGTGTGTATGTGTATGTGTGTGTGTGTGTGTGTGTGTGTGTGTGTGAGAGAGAGAGAGAGAGAACATCTAAGTTCTACTCTCAGCATATTTAAACTACATAACACAGTGTTATCAACTATGCTCATGATATTATACATATATTTCAGAACCTCTTCCTATTTCCCACACTCCCAGCCCCTGGCAACTACTTTTCTACTCTCTTCTTGTGATTTCCACTTTTTTTTTTAAATTTCGCATATAAGTGATACCATGCAATATTTGTCTTTGCCTGGATGTTTGTTTGTTTGTTTTTCACTTAGCATGATGCCCTCCAAGTTAATTCATGTTTTCCCAATCAGCAGGATTTCCTTTTTTAAGATTGAAACTTCTTCAGTTGTATGTATACATCATATTTTCTGAATCTGCTTATCTGTCTACAGACACTTAGGTTGTTTCTGCACCCTGGATATCGTTGATAATCCTTAAGTGAGCATGGGAGTATAGATATCTCTCTGAGATAATGTTTTTGTTTCCTTTGGATTATATACTAAGAAGTGTGATTGCTGTCTCATATGTTCGATTTTTACTTTCTTGAGGAACCTCTGTACTGTTTTCCATAGTAGCTGTGCCAGTTTACATTACTACCAACAGTGCACAAGGGTTTCCTTCCCTCCACATCCCCACCAGCATGTTATCTCTTGTATTTTTTTATTTTTTAGAGTTCGAGATTACATTTAATGAGTTTGTTAATGCTTCCTTTTTCTTTCTTGAGTACATAATTTATTTATTTAAATTTAAGTTAGTTAACATACAGTGTTCCAGAAACTAAAAATGGAAGGAAAGCTTCCAAACTCATTCTATGAAGCCAGCATTACCTTGATTCCAATACCAGGCAACGACCTCACCAAAAAGAACTACAGGCCAATAGCCCTGATGCAAACACCCTGGATGCAAAAGTTCTCAACAAGATACTAGCAAATCAAATTCAACAGTACATTAAAAGAATTATGCACCATGGTCAAGTGGGATTTATTCCTGGGCTACAGAGCTTCTTCCATATTTATAAATCAATCAACATGATATACCACATTAATAAAAGAAAGGATAAGAACCATATGATTCTCTCAATAGATGCAGAAAAAGCATTTGGCAAAATATAGCATCCTTTCTTGATAAAAGCCCTGAATAAAGTAAGGATAGAAGGAACATATCCCAACATCATAAAGGCCATATATGAAAGACCTACAACTAACATCATCCTCAATGGGGAAAAACTGAGAACTTTCCCCCTAACATCAGGAACACAACAAGGATATCCACTCTCACCACTATTGTCCAACATAGTACTGGAAGTCCAAGCTTGAGCAATCAGACAACAAAGAAAATAAAAGGCATCCAAATTGGCAAAGAAAAAGTCAAACTTTCATTCTTTGCAGATGACATGATACTCTACATAGAAAACCCAAAGACTCCACCAAAAAAAAAAAAAACCTGCTAGAACTGAGATGTAAATTCAGCAAAGTCACAAGATATAAAATCAATGTACAGAAATCAGTTGTGTTTCTATACAGCAATAATGAAGCAGCAGAAAGAGAAATAAAGGAATTGATCCCATTTACAATTGCACCAAAAAACATAAGATACTTAGGAATCAAACTAACAAAAGAGGTAAAAGATGTACACTGAAAATGATAGAAAGCTTATGCTTGATAGAGAATTTAAAGTAATGATCATGATGATACTCACTAGAATCGAGGAAAGAGTGAAGGACCTAAGTGAGGCCCTTTACAAGTTAGAAAACATAAAAAATAACCAGTCAGAGATGAAGAATTCAATAAATGAAATTAAAAATACATAAGATGGAATAAATAGTAGCCTAGATGAAGTAGAAGAATGATGAACAACCTAGAGAACAGAGTAATGGAAATCAATAAAGCTGAGCAGGTGAGAGAAAAAATACAATATGAAAATATACTTAGGGAACTCTGCAACATTCCATGAAGCATACTGTCGTTTGCATTATAGGGATTTCAGAGGGTGAAGAGAAAGAAAAGGGAGCAGAAAATTTATTTGAAGAAATAATAGCTGAAAATCTCCAAAATCTGGGAAAGGAAACAGAAATCCAGATCCAGGGGGCACAGAGAAGCCCCCCAACAAAATCAACCCAAGAAGGTCTGCACAAAGACACATAGTAATTAAAATGACAAAAAGTACTGATACAGAATTTTAAAAGCAGCAAGAGAAAAAAAACAGTTACATACAAGGGAGAATCAATAAGGCTATCAGCTGATTTTTCTCAGCAGTAATATTACAAGCCAGAAGGGAGTGGCATGATATATTCAAAGTCCTGAATGGGAAAAATCTACAGCCAAGAATGCTCTATCCAACAAGGCTATCATTCAAAATAGGAGAGATAAAGAGTTTTCCAGGCAAACATAAGTTAAAGGAATTCATAATGATGAAGGAGACTCTTTGAGTGGAAAGGAAAAATCATCAGTAGGAGTAAGAAAAAGTAGGATGAAAAAAGTAAAGTTAAGTATATCTATAAAGATCAGTCAAGAGACTTGCAAAATAAAAAGATGTAAGTTATGACACCATGTACCTAAAACATGGGAAGCAGGGAGGGGAGGAAATAGTGGGTTTAAACTTAAGATACCATCAACCTAATATAGACTGCTATATGCAGAAGTTGTTATGTATGAACCCAATGGTAACCAAAAATCAAAAAATAATAATAGATAGGCAAAAAATAAAGAGAAAGAAATCCAAGTATACCACTAAAGAAAGCCAACTAATCGTGAGAGAAGAGCACAGGAAAGGAACAAAGGACTACAATCAAGTAGGGTGATGGAATGGATGAAGAAGTAAGACTCATATATGTGTTGCCTGCAAGACACTCATTTCAGACCTAAAGACACACAGATTGAAAGCAAAGGGATGGAGAACCCTTTATCACGCAAATAGATGTGAAAATAAAGCCATAGTAGCAATACTTATATTGGACAAAATACACTTTAGAACAAAGACAGTAACAAGAGACAAAGAAGGACATTATATAATAATAAAGGGAATAATACAATAAGAAGATATAATTCTTCTTATATCGTATATCTTCTTATATGCATATATATAATATAATGCATATAAAATACATATGCATCCAACATGGGAGCAACCAAATATATAAAAAAGTTAATAACAGACATAAAGAAAGTAATGGATAGTAATACAATAATTGTAGAGGACTTTGACACCCCACTATATCAATGGGTAGATCATCCAAACAAAATCAACAATGGAACAGTGGCTTTGAATGACATATTGACCAGAAGGGTTTACCAGATATATTCAGAACATCCCACCATAAAACAGCAGAATACACATTCTTTTCAAGTACATATGGAACATTCTCCAGAATAGACAAAATACTAGTTCATAAATAAAGTTTCAACAAATTTAAAAATACTGACATCATACCATGTACCTTTTCTGACCAAAACACTATGAAACTAAAAATCAACCACAAGAAAAAATCAAGAAAGAGCACAAATACGTGGAGGTTAAATAACATGCTATTAAACATGAATAGGTCAGCCAAGAAATCAAAGGGGTAATAAAAAAGTACACAAAGACAAATGAAAATGAAAACCCAATGGTCCAAAATCTTTGGCATGTAACAAAAGCTGCTCTAAGAAGGAAGTTTATAGCAATATAGGCTTATGAAGGAAGAAAAATCTCAAATAAACAACCTAAACTTACATCTAAAAGAGCTAGAAAAAGAAGCACAAACAAAACCTGAAATCAGTAGAAGAAAGGAAATAAAAAAGATTAGAGCAGATATAAACAAAATAGAAAAAAAAAACAATAGAATATATCAATGAAACCAGGAGCTGATTCTTTGAAAAGATGAACTAAATAGATAAAACTTCAGCCACTCTTCAAAAACAACAGAAAAGAAGGGAGTCAAATAAACAAAATCAGAAATGAAAGAGGAGAAATAAAACTGACACCACAGAATTACAATTACCAGAGAATATTATGAAAAACTAAATGCCAACAAATTAGACAACCTAGAAGAAATGGTTAAATTCTGGTTACAAATTACCTCCAAAACTGAAGCAGGAAGAAATAGAAAATTTAAAAAGACCAATTATCAACAATGAAATTGAATTTGAATCAGTGATCAAAAAACTCCCAAAAACAAAAGTGCAAGGCCAGATGTCTTCACAGGTGAATTCTACCAAACATTTAAAGAGTTAATACCTAGTCTTAAACTATTCCAAAAAAAATAGAAGAGGAGGAAAAATTTCAAATTTATTCTAGGAGACTAGCATTACCCTAATACCAAAATCAGGTAAAGACACTACAAAAAAGAGACTACAAGCCAATATCTCTGATTAACATAGATTTCAAAATCCTCCACAAAATATTATCATTTGAATCCAACAATACATTAAAAATCATTCACCATGAGCAAGTAGGATTTATTCCCTGGATGCAGGGTTGGTTCAGTATTTGCAATTTGATCAGTGTGATACATATCACATCAACAGTATCAGTAAAAAATCATATGATCATTTCAACAGATGCAGAAAAGGCATTTGACAAAGTACAGCATCCATTTATGATAAAAGCCCTCAACAAAGTATATTAGAGGGAATATTAGAGATTATTATTAGATTATATCTTTGAGACAATATAATATATTAGAGAGAGCCTCAACATAACAAAGACATCGTATGAAAAACCGACAACTAACATCTTACTGAATGGTGAATAACTGAGAACCTTTCACCTAATGTCAAGAACAAGACAAGGATGTCCATTCTTACCACTTTTATTGGTGAGACTAAAGAGTTCATTGAACAACTACTAGAATTGATAAATGAATTCAGTAAGGTCACGGGATATACAATCAATATACAGAAATCCATTGAATTTCTATACACTAATAATGAAGTTGCAGAAAGAGAAATTAAGAAAACAATTCCGTTTACAATTGCACCAAAAATAATAGAATACCTAGGTATAAACTTAACCAAGGAGGTGAAGCTATAAGACATTGATGAAAGAAACTGAAGACAACACAAAGAAATGGAAAGACATTCCATGCTCAAGGATTGGGAGAACAAATATTGTTAAAAATCTTCATACTACTCAAGGCAATCTACAGATTTAATGCAATCCCTACCAAAATACCAGCAGAATTTTTTACATAACTATAACAAATAATCCTAAACTTTGTATGGAACCATGAAAGATCCCAAATAGACAAAGGAATCTTGAAGATGAAGAACAAAACTGGAGGTATCACAATTCCAAATTTCAAGATATAGTGCAAAGCTGTAGTAATCAAAACAGTGTGGTACTGGCACGAAAATAGACACATAGATGAATGGAACAGAAATAAACCCACAATTATATGGTCAATTAATCTTTGACAAGGAGATAAGAATACGCAATAGGAAAAAGTCTCTTCAACAAATGGTGCTGGGAAAACTGGACAGAAATATGCAAAACAATGAAACTGGACCACTTTCATACACCACACACAAAAATAAACTCAAAATGAATTAAAGACCTAAATGTGAGACCTGAAACCATAATAATCCTAGAAGAGAATACAGGAAGTAATTTCTATTACATTTGATGTAGCAACATTTTTCTGGATATGTCTCCTGAGGCAATCAAAACAAAAGTAAAAATAAATTATTTGGACTACATCAAAGTAAAAAACATCTGCACATCAAAGGAAACAATCACAAAATAAATCACAAAATAGCAATAGAAGCTATTTGCAAATGACAGATCTAAAAAAGGGTTAGTATCCAAAATATATAAAGAGCTTATACAATTCAACCAAAACCTCAAATAATCCAGTTAAAAAAATGGGCAAAGTTCATGAACAGACATTTTTCCAGAGAAGACATACAGATGGCCAACAGACACATGGAAGGATGCTCAACATCACTCATCATCAGGGAAATGCACATCAAAACCACAATGAGATATCATCTCACACCTGTCAGAATAGCTAAGATGTGACACAAGATTTTTAGCACAAGAAACAGGAAGTGTTGGTGAGCATGTGGAGAAAAGGAACACTTGTGCACTGCTAGTGAGAATGCAAATTGTTGCAGCCACTGTAAAAACAGTATGGATGTTCTTCAAAAAGTTAAAAATAGAATTACCATATGATCCAGTAATTTCACTACTGAGTATTTACCCAAAGAATACAAAAATACTAATTTGAAAGGATATATGCATTCCTATGTTTATTGCAGCATTATTTACAGTAGCCAAATTATGGAAGCAGCCCCAGGGTCCATCAATAGATGAATGGATAAAGAAGTTTGTGTATATGTGTGTGTGTGTGTGTGTGTGTGTAATGAAATCTTGCCTTTTGCAACAATACATATGGATCTAGAGAGTATAATGCTAAGTGAAATAAGTCGGAGAAAGACAAAAACAATGTGATTTCAGTCATACATGGAATTTAAGAAACCAAACAAACAAACAAAGAAAAAATAAAATTCAGAAATAGACTCTGAAATAATAGAGAACAAACTGATGGTTACCAGAGGGAAAGTGGGTGGGGGGGAATGGGTGAAACAGGTGAATGGGATTAGGAATATAGTTATCTTGATGAACACTGAGTAATGTATAGAATTGTTCAATCACTATATTGTAACCTAAAATTAATATATCACTGTATACTAACTATGCTGGAATTAAAATTTTTAAAAAGAAATAAGCTATGAATCTAATTTTCATTCCTGTGCTTTCTACTTACTATACAATGAAATTATTCTATTCTGTAATAACTATTCTATAATAATTCTATTATTATGCAAAGAATTTCTTAACCAAAAATCTCATAATATTCTTTACACATCTTTCATTAAAATGTACTAATTATTTCTTATAAAATGTCTATTAATAATCTACCCCTTCCACTAGATTGTGTTCAATTTGAGAATGAAACTGTCATACTCTTCTTCATAAGTCTCATGCTTAGTACCATGATGGGTACATGGTAGGACTCATGAATAAATCTGAAAATTTAAGAACATAATTACTCTTTACTCAATGTTAGATTGTAAGATTATAATCCTGGTCCTAGCTCAAAGATAACATTGTCAAACTCTTTACCTACTAACAACTAGGCACAGTTACACAAAAATCAGGAAGAGCATGATTTTTCATTACCAGTTATTTTAGAGCTTATTACTTGATAAAAATAATATATTTTGTTAATTCCCGAACTTGTTCCATTTCTTTACTGCCTGAAAAGCAATTTCACTTAAAATATTTTCTCCAAAGTTTTCAAGCCAAATATTTCTGAATGATATTTAATTTTGTACCTAAATTTTAATAATCAGTACTAAAGAGGATGTTATATAATTTATGAAATAAAGTTTTGAAGACATCCTTTTAGAATACAATAAGCCATTTTCCTATGGCTGTTCTCAGGCCTGGCTGAGAAGCCACATGTTCTCAGGCATCCTATTCCACAAAGCAAAAACCAAGGGCTAAGATAAATGTAACTTCCTTTGGTGAGAAAAGATGTGACTGAGTGTTTATTGTATCTAGGAACAGAAACTAGACTGCATATTTTTGCCAAAGAAGAATGTTACTCGCTAGTACTGAGATTGTCAAAGAGTGCTTTAATTAATTATCTTTCTTGAATTGTTTGTTTCACTGGTAGTTTTTGGACTAATCTCAATGTATGTATTTTTTCAAATTAGCTTCTATCTGGGAAATCTGGATGAACCATCATCCTAGTCACAGGCATTAAACTCTTTTCTTTGGTTTTCTATTAAAGTGGTCAAAGATAAGTAAGAAAATAGGAGCAGGGGAATCAGCTTCATCCTTGGAAACTTGAAAAGTTGGCATCTGTGCAGGTTAACTCATGATTTGCTTTCATATTCATTTACCCTCACATCTGTACTCTATTACATAGGGAGTTCCATTTCCCATCTTCTCTTGTACAGTTGCTTCCATGTTGGAGATGTGAAATATTGGATGATGGAAGATAAATAGAAGCCACCATAGGCTTCTATAGGCAGAGCATAGGTCTGCTCAGTATGACATCTTTGTAGTGCGTAGAGCTCATCCCTGACTCCTGATCCCGCTTGGACCTCCCTTTCCTACAGGTAGTCTTCACTTTGATTCTACCTCCTGGGGTTCTAAGCTCTGGTAACACCACATCTTCTCTCTCCTCTTTCTCTTGTACTTTTTTCTACATGTTCCAAATTGTTTCTCTTTGTATTCCAGTATGGATATTTATATCCTTATTATCAATCCGTTTCGCTAATCCTTACTTTCGGTCATCTTCTGTCAAATCAATGTATTGAGTATTAATTTTAGTTACCTTGTTTTTTTATTTCTAAATTTTCTATTTGAGTCTATTTCAGAGATTCTAGCTCTCAGCTGCAATTCTCCGTCTTGTTCGCTATTTTATCAAATGTGTTATTTCAATATACTATTTATTTTAGATTTAGTGTATAATTAAATCCAATTTCTGGATCAAATAATTTTTTCTTATGTTATATTTTTGTTTTGTTTTTTTTTGGACATTTGGTGTTGTCTGGTATGCCAAAGTTGTTTGCTAGAATAAAAAACACTGATCATGAATTCTTATAAAGATCATTTGAGGTTCTGATGATGTTATAATTCTCCACCTAAGATTTCCTTTTTATTGGTCAAAAGTTAATAAAGGAGTTGATACTCTTAAAATAGGGTATTGACCTAATTCAAACAAAAATTTCAATATTTGTAAAGGCTGTTTTATTTCTGGTTTGCCCTTACTGTCTCCAAGTTGCAAATTTTCAGTGGTACCAGTGGAATACTGGGCTGTTTATCATTGTTCTTCCTCCTTGTGATTTCTAATTTCTGATTTTTGTTTTTGTGGTCTCTTAAGATTTCCAAAAGCTCTATTCAGCTTTTCAGCCTCTAAGCTACTATTTTCTGCTCAACCTCTCCATCTCTCAGCTATGTTTTATAGATTGGAAAATGCCTCAAGGAGTAGAATATTGGATTCACTCATCTACATGTCCATCCTTTCTGGAACATTTAATTCTCTGGTTCTTGCTGGTTTCTTAATTTTTCTAATGCCTTCAGATAGATTTTTTTTTTAATGTTTTACACAGATTTAACAGTTATTCTTGGTAAGAGGGTTGGTTTAATATACCCCAGTTCACAAAAATGGCCAAAATCAAAAAGCAAGAAATTGAATAATAAATATATAGGAAAAAGTAGGGAAAACAAATAATACTTTTAATATCTAAAAGCAAGTCACATTTAAAAAAATAAAAAAAAATAAAAGCAAGTCACAAAATGAGAGATGTAAATATAAAAATAATTAAAATAAAAATAAGAATTATGAAATTATGACAATAAAAATTCAGCAAATTTTTTGGAGTTTCTAAAAAGATAATAGAGTCAGATCCATTTCCCAGTTTGGGCAGGAAAACCTATTTTCTTCCCCAAGACACCTATCTTCACTTTTTCTTTTTATTCTCCAATAGAGGCCCTCGGAAGGTTAAAGCTCAGGTGGAACTTCTTTGAAAAATATCCACAGCCCTTACTGAAGTGCTCTGGAATTTCTCTGCAGTCCTGGACTAAGCAGGTAGGTCTCTTTGGTCACCAGAGGGTACTTCAGAGAAAAAGAAATGATTCCAGGTTTGGATCATGGAGGATAAAAGATGAATCTGCAACATCTTTTTCTGTTAAAGGATAACAAAATGTTAAAAGAATGATGGGGATATAATCAAAGGGCAAAGAAACCAACTTAAATGTCTCCCTTTGGAAAAATCTGGGATTATTTGAGGATATATTGAAATAATGATACAAATGATTATAAAATAAGAATCCATTTGTCCATGCTTATATAAATAAGAATATAAATAAGTAAATTAAAGGGTGATAAAAGAAAGTTCTTCCTTTAACAGAATGTCAAGTAATAAGATATAGAAGAAAAAAAATTCAATTAGAAAATCGTCAGTGGTTACTAAAACTAGTGGTTGAAAGCTTGGTGATTAACAGGATATTTATATAATATATGTTCCCCCAAATAACATTAATTATATAGGGGGAAAGTAATCTTACAGTGAAGAAACCTAGTGGACACTTCATAAATATGTAAGGTAACAACTCCAACAGTAGGACAAACCAACCTCATATTTCTCCTGATGCTGAGGCTGCATATATTTTGTGGTATTCTTGCTAAACATGCATAAAATGAATCTAACAGGGAAATGTCAGATACATTAAATAGAGGGAGACTGTACAAAATAACTGGCCTATGCTCTTCAAAAAATGTTAAGATCAAGAAAAACAAAGAGAGACTGAAAAGCTGTACAAGATTAAATGAGACTAAAGCGACATGACACCTAGCTGCCATGCCTGATTCTGGACTAGATTCTGAAGTGGAAAAAAAGAAGTAGATATTTGGGCAATTGACACAATTTAAACATGTACTGTGAATTAGATAATGGCATTATATCAATGTTACATTTTCTGATTTTTGACAGTTGTATTATAGTTATACAGAAGAATGTTCTCCTCCTTCTTAAGAAACATATACTGAAGTTGTTTGTATTTGTGTTTATATATAGATAATTGGAGAGAAATAGAGAGAGCAAATAAATGAGGCAAAATATACCAACTGATGATCTAGGTAAAGCACAAAATTCATTGTGCTATTTTGGCAACCTTTCTATACATTTGAAATTATACAAAAATAAAACGTTTATAAGCAAATAAATTAGATGAAAAATCCCCAAAACTGTAAGGTATAACTGAATGGAGTCCAGCCACTGAGAGTGGCAAGAAGCCAGTGATATTTATAACTATGTAAGAAGAAGCAGAGGGCAAGAAAATAAGGACAACATCCTGATATAAAAATAAGCAAAAGACAGTTTGTAAGGAAAAAATACAAATGACCCTTGAACATATTAAAATGAGTTCAGTGGCACTCATAAGAATAGGTGATGCTACATTGAGGTATTGGCTGTATTTTACAAAACAATACTTGCCGACAATATTTGAAAAAAGTTTTCTCATGTCAGTGGAAATGTGAAATGCCATATCTAGAAAAATTATATATGAGTTTACCTATTGATACCATTCCTAGGAATATAACAGAATGATACACTATAAAAATATTAAAAGACATATAAACAACTCCAGTTACTGCCAAAAGTCCATCAGCAAAGAAGTGGTTGAATGATTAGAATACATCCACACAATGAAGTTTTAGGGTCCTTTAAAAAGAAAGGAGGTAGAACTTTATATATTACATACTACATAGTGGTATCCAGGACAGCTTTTTAATTTTTTTATTTTTTTTATTTTATTTTTTATTTATTTTTTAATATATATATATGAAATTTATTGACAAATTGGTTTCCATACAACACCCAGTGCTCATCCCAAAAGGTGCCCTCCTCAATACCCATCACCCACCCTCCCCTCCCTCCCACCCCCCATCAACCCTCAGTTTGTTCTCAGTTTTTAACAGTCTCTTATGCTTTGGCTGTCTCCCACTCTAACGTCTTATGGACAGCTTTTTTAGACAAAAAAAATGAAAGTTGGAGAAAATGTGTATAATATGCTACCATGCATCTAAGAAAAGATGGAAGGAAGTAATGACATATTAATATATTTGTTTATAATTAAAAAAAGGTTGGGGATGAGGCAAAAAGTGAACAAAAATTGTTGCCTAAGTGGGGTCAAGGGAAGACGAGACAGAGAACTTCTCTGGATGTACCTTATTTATATATGTATTTGACAAGAATCAATCATTACTAAAAATCTCTGTGTTGGGGGAGAGTGGGAGAGAGAGAGAAAAAGATTATATAGCCTTCGTGAGGCTTGATTATATTGGCCTAGAGAGCTATGTAAAAATACTCAATGGCTTGTTCACAGTGTATACCTGCAGTAGGAGATAGGGTGAGTCTTTCAGGAGATGATGTGAGGAAGGGAGCAGAAAAAGGGAAGGTAAGAAAAGAAAGAAACTGCTTTAGGTAAATGTGGCCAGTGGGAACACATAAATAAAATAAAATGCAAGGATTTCAGATGTGCTATGGTCCTATTATTAAAATTATCTTTATTAATCAGAGATATTTTTAAAAAGATGATCACTGAAATATTAATGGTATTTTTCTCAGGGTGGTAGGATTTTAGATTATAATTAATTTGCTTTATATTTATGTATTTTTCATCTCTTTTCAAACAATGACACTATACTATTTATAAACTCTAGAACAATGCAATAAGGCAATTTCTATTCTACACAAAAAGAACTAGTAGTACATACCAATAAAGAATAACTAAAACATGGGGCACCTGTGTGGCTCAGTTGGTTGAGCATCTGACACTTGATTTTGGCTCAGGTCATGATCTCACTTAGTGAGATGGAGCTCCACGTCAGGCTCTGTGCAGGCAGCATGAAAAACATGCCCCTCTCCTGCTTGCACTCTCTATGTCTCAAAATAAATACATAAACATTTTTTTAAAAGGTTTTAAAAAATAACTAAAAGAGCAGCACTCCAAAATGAAAATGGATAAAAGATGTGAACACTTAATAGATAAAATATAAAGTAAATATATATTTAGAATTATAGTCAACTCTTTAATAATCAAATAAATACAAAATTACAAAACAACTTGGATAAAGGGCAGGAGAGAAATGGGAGTGAAGGATTACTCTTGAGGTTATTTACCTGAACAAGTAGAAGAATGATTAGTGATTGATAACATGGGAAACATCCCAGGGAGAAAGACAAGGAGTCTGGTTTTAAGTTGAGATGCCTATAAGATATCCAAGTACAGAAGCCAACTTGTCATTTGGATGTATGAGCCCAGAGATAGGAAAAAGTTCCAGACTGGAGCTGTAAAGGCACGTGTTGCCCACAAAGTAACAACATTCGAAGCCTTGAAACTAGAAGAAATCATGCAACTGATTGTAAAATAGTTCTAAAGACTGAATTCTAATGTTCAATTACAATTCCATTGATTCAGTCCTAATGTGTACCAAATGTTCAGAGTGTGGGAAAAAGTAAAGATATCAGGAGAAGAATTTTTGAGATAGAAGGAAAACCAGAATATTGTGATTTTCCTGAAAAAAGAAATGTTTTAGAAAAGAGAAATAATCTAACTCAGAAAGGTATTAACTGAGAACTGATCATTAGATTGATCAATATAGAGGTCACTGACAAAAAAGACAAGTTTCAGGGGAAGTGATGGGGTGAAATTCATTCAAGTGTGTTCGAGAGAGTAGGAAGGAATAGGAGAAGACTTGCAGATAGTGAGGCTAGATAACTTTTTTTGAAGTTTTCAGTAAAGGGCAGCAGTGAAATAGGGAAATAGCCATAGGGGTGTTTGTGTCAAGACAGACCTTTTCTTTTAAGATGGGGGAAGATATTAAATATAGGTTAATGAAACTTTATTACTAGTCAGAGAAATATTAATAATAAAAAAGTGAATTAATTGCTGTAGAGTAGATGAAGGAAGATGTAATCTAATGTAGAAATGAAAAAGTCAACCTTCATTAGGAACACAGGATGTTCACATAGAGTAAATGGCTACAAATATGCATCAGAGAGTAGATATAGTGGTCAGGGCTATTGAAATTTTTTATATTACTTCAATTTTTTCAATGAAGTTAGCAGTAATGCCTTCAGTTGAGAATGTGGATGCATAAGCAGGTATTGACAGTTTGCAAATAGAGGGGAAAGAAATGTCTGGGTTAAAACAATAGAGGATATATTTCCCACAGCATTTAAGTTGATGTGCTCTGGGTAAATATTTAAGGCATAATGTTTATCTTTTCTCTGGTCAACCATGATTTTTTTATTTGTAATTTCATAGGGAAGAATTAACTGCACTCTAAATGTATGGTGACTCCAAGAAATACCGTTATACCCTTTAACTAAACACAAGCTTATATATTTATTTCTTCATGTGGTAGAAGAATCAATATTATAAAGTCACTGAATCAGTGATCTCTATACATGGCTATCCTCAAACTTTGAAAATCAGATTAAGTAAATTATTATATGAATAACCTAAGTGGGCATTATAAATGATACTATAACTTATTCTATCCATTTATTTTAATGATAAACATATTGATGTTTTTATTATCATTTAGAGATAAATTTCCCTTGATTTTATTCCAGTGTCATAGGTAGAACATGTAGGTCTAATTAGATTTTCAAGAGCAAACCTTTTTCATTACCAATATTGACACTCCAGACAGTAAATGGAAGAACTAATATTCTTATATAGTCTAAATAAAAAGCTGGTGTAGTCTTCATTTCTATATGTCAGCTTGGACATATAGAAGGATCTTTGTCCTGACAGATATTTTCTCCCACAGAAGTGCTTCATTTTGATTATGGTTTGAATTTGAATTAGAATTTTTCCTTCTATGTTTTTCTTTAAGGCTACTGAGAGATGTTAATGTATTTATCTTATGTGTAAACCCTTCAACATGACCCATTCCTTTAGATTTGTGCTACTCATTATGGTAACCAACAAATATCTATTGAAAACTTATGTTTGGAACAAGCAAATAACTTAATTTTCTATTTAACTGTAATTAATTTGCATTTGAAAAAATGAATTATTTAATAATATTTTTCCATTAGATACAACTTTATTGCTTTCATGGGACTGACTTCACTTTAGCCATTGAAAATGTAGCTTACAATTAGAATGAGCTATAAGTGTAAAACATAAACAAGATTTGAAGATTTAGTATGTTAAAAAAAGATAAAATATCAACTTGATAAATTTTTATATTAACTACCTATTGAGATGATAGTGGTTTAGATAAATTAGTTTAAAAAATACATAAAAATAAAATAGTAATAGGTAATACAGAAATGAGTACTCATCTTCTAAAAACTTTCTAATAAACTTCCTGGTTTCAAAGGACTAAGTCTACCTACACCAATACCTTATAGGAGAAGTTGGTAGCATGTGCATTCCAAGTCAAACAGTTAAACATATTACTAGCTCTTGATACTTTTAGTTTTGTTCTGTTTTTTGCTTGGTTGGTTGGTTTTTGATCACTGCCTTTCCTTCCTTCCTTCCTTCTTTCCTTCCTTCCTTCCTTCCTTCCTTCCTTCCTTCCTTCCTTCCTTTCTTTCATTCTTTCTTTCTTTCTTTTCTTTGTTTTTCTAATTTCTTTGTTTTTCTAATTTTGTTTTCCAAGGAAATAGAGCAGCATGGCCAGCCCTGGTCAAATTTATCAAATTGGTGTTTTATTTGGCATCTTTTTTTCTCTCTTGGTGATATCCTATCTCCTTTTGACAGTATATTTAATGCGTAGGCTACCCAAGCTCTCCATTTGGAGCTCCACACAAAGGCTTTATCTTTGCAAGAGAATAAGTCAATCACTGCAAATATTTCATGACCATTTATTACTATTTCATGGGCATGATGCTTCAGTGCATAGAATGGAAATTTCAGGCTTTATAACAGGCAATTGGAGGATATATTCTGTGAATGTCAGAAGTTTTGGACCAAATTCAAATGTTACTATTGGACAGTTGTCTATTTCTCCTACTGGGCCTATTAAGGGCCTATTGGTGGGTCCTATTAAAAGCAATTTAACTTTTTGATTTTTTTTCTTGTTTGGCAAAGGAAAGTGTATAAATTCCCAAAGCTCTGGTAGAATGCAGTACTCTCTTTGCAGAGGTAATCATTCATTTTCAAAATTCTAATATTAGAGTTTCACTAAAAATACTTATAGTATGTTGATGCAGCAATGCTGCATTCTCTTCATCTAACCAGTGTAAAAGATTCCTGCAAATATTAGATGAGAGGCATTCTTGAGTTAGCATAACTTTATTTATTCCCTGGTGCGTGGGATCTCATTGCTTTGGTCCATGTGGGATAGTCCTGAGAGTGATGGATGACTCACTGTGAAACAGCTGTGACCTGACAGAGATCTTGCTGGCAATGCATTTTCTGTGTAAATTTGATTTAAAAAAAAAAAAAGCAATCACCATTATGTCATTGCATTCTTGTGCTTCAGTATTGGTGGCTGTATTCCCCAAGGATGGAGTAACACCCTTGTATGGGGGTTGATGGAACAGGTGGGCTGGTGTGGAGAGCATGAAGATGAGGGAAGAAAGATGAAAATATATATAAGCATTTGCAGAACAAGCTGGCCTATTTACTATTAAAGCTGGGACAGACACATTATGTGATGTTTTGAAATTCTTAGAAATGGTCTGCTGGGACTAGTAATCATCAGTGGATGCTGTGTAAAGCAGATCCCAGGCAAAATTACCTAGAGCCTCATAGTACACTCCTCTATGGTCCTTTTCCATCTCTTTCTTGAATTGAGGTCCTTGGCACATCCTTAGTTTATCTGGTTTTCAATTTCTCCATCACTAACGAGAGATAAAAATAGTATCCATCTCTCGGGTAGTTTTAAGTATTGATATGTGTAACACTTTAAGAACAGTAGCTGGCCTATGTATGCATTGAAAATGTGTGATCTTTATTGAGAAAAACCGAACAGAATTATTTGATTTTTGCTCAAGACCTTGGCTCTATTCTTCTTGAACAAAATTAGATGATCCAAATCTCTTTCTCATATCCTCATCAAAACTTATTGGTCTTATATCCCCCCTTCCATAATAGTAAAAGCTTCAAACTAGCAGCCAACTGCTGAAATCTGGCATGTGGATGAGTTCTTTTGTGCCTGTACAGTTAAAAGTTTAATTAAATGCCAGTATTTACAAGCTTAGATTCAGACATTTCTTATAAAAGTATGATTTCTACTTCCCTTGGAAAAAATAAAAATCTCTCAACCATGGGACAGCTCTCCCAATGGGAATACTCAGTTGGAACTGTATATAGTAGTAGCAATACCCTTTTAATTCTACTTATATCTTCCAACTTCCCAGTCTCCAGCTATCCCTTATTTTTTCTTACAACCCAACCCAGTTCATTTTCCACTGCTGTTCTGGGCCCTGTAATCCAGGTATCACAGCTGTCTTCCATAGTTGGGTTGTTTGTAACTAATAGAGCACTAGAAAAGAGAAAAAGAAGAGTTAGTCTAGACATGGAGAAAAATGCCATGCCATATTTGTATAGGAAAACATTTAATTCACATTCCCTGAGTCCTGCACATATGCCAAGCACTGCTCTTAGTGGCCAATATCTGTTAATTCACTTGACCTTTACCCCGGTCACAATTAGGTGTTAGAATTTATTCTAAACACAATAGGAAGTCACTGAGGGATTTTAAGTAGAGGAGACATAATACACATACAATTTACATATATAAATATCACTGTAGTTGCAGTGCAGAGCTTGGAAGGGGTGAAAGAGAGGATACAGGGGAGCCAGTTAAGTAATTATCACAGTAGTTAACAAAGAGAGAATATTGGTGATTTGGACTAGATGATAGGAGTGATAAGAAAGTAAGCTATTAGGGCTATAACCCAAAGTACTTAGAAGAAAACATTGTTTCCTGTGGAAAATAAGGGCATAATCTACCCCTTATCAGCACCTGGCCACTCTCCTCCATTTGCTTGTTCTATTCTAGTCCCACCAATATTCCCCCTTTCCTTAAAAGCCAGGATTATTCCAACCTCAGGACCTTTGCGCTTACTATGACATTTTCATCCCAGGGTGTCACACCATCGTTCTTCCTACCATAGTTCAATGCCACTTTCTATTCCACACTGTCTTATTACATCATTATGTTTTAAATGCTATCATATATTGCCATTTAATTGCCATAAAACATCATTCTGTTTTAAATGCTATCATATATTGCCATTTAATATTTTTTGTTTATGTGCGTTCTTGATTACTTATACTTGATTTTGTTCTGCGATATTGAGTTTGCTCATGTGGAGACCACATTTTGAAAACCACTGCCCTACATAATTGGCTCTTCAACTTTCCAGCAAAAATATATCAACCATTTATTTTCATGCTAATAAAAAAAAAGAATGTAGATAATTTGGTTGCTGTTGAATCAGTAGTTCTCTGCATGTAGGTTTATTTTACATATCAATACTGCTTAATACAGCAGTCTGGTTTTTTGTTTTTGTTTTTTTTGCTTATAAGCATTTTCACTGATTAATATAATCCTCGTGAATATTTTTAAAGAAGGAAATTTAGGTATTAAAGTCATAATTGTCAGTTTTGAGAATTTGGTGAGATGGGCATTTACATATGGTGCTAGAGCTCTGTCAAATCAAGAGCTACACCGTCCATTCTGTCCACTCAGCCCACAGAAATGGGTCCACGTTCTGGTATTGGAAGAAAGATAACTGCTAATCACCTTAGGCCATTGCCATTTGAGTCGTTATCAGTCCAGAAATAAGGTCTTCAAAAAGTCTCTGGACTCAGAATGTACCTGAATGTCTCCTTGGTGTCTCTCTACCTGCCTTGTTCGTTTGAAGTGGACCTAAAGTTGGATGCTTTTAGTAACCTTAGGGAGTGAGGAATCTAACAGACCAGAAGTCACACAAACAGTCAGTCAGTCAGTCAGTCAGTTATCTCCATGTGTTTATTTTTATGATTTATTTTTTAATTGTTAGCTTGGAATAAAAACCCCGTTAGTACTCAAGGACCAATTCTGTTAACTCTATTTTCATATAAGGAAAGTGTTGTATTATAGTTGCTTGCTACCACTTTCCATTTCTTACTACATTATCAAGCCTCCAAGTTTCAATACAGCAGACCTACATATAGCCAATCATACCTTCAAGTTACATAATATATTTTGAGAACCCATCCTGTCTTATCATTAGCACAAAATGCTTTCTTATATCAAATTTGGACGTTCATATATCAGCTAATTACCAGATATTTAGACTATACTTTGGTAATATTTATCTCTAATCAGTATGACAATGATTTTTAAAAAAGACTTCTTAGAGAATGATGGACAAATTATTTCACCCTCAGGGCTTAGATTCAACAACTAGAACAAAAGGAAAATAATAGTACCTCATAATAGGATTGTAATGGTGATTAAATCAAGTATCATATTAAAGAGTAATTAGTCTGTGTCTTGCATATCAAAAGTACTAAAATTGGTTCCCTCAATTACCTAGGTATGTGTCTTATTGCAAAGAAAATTTCATGACTTGGATTTCTTAAGGAATTTGTGCTATTTACTCTAATGCTTGATTGTATTTAGTCTTCTGTTTTCTAAAAATTAATGCAATACAAAAAAACTAGAGACTTGCAAGATCTCAGTCTATATTATATATTAACTTATAGAGAAAAAAATCCAAAGAAAGTATACCAAATTCTAAAAATATTTTCAAAGATTTTGACTAAAAGGTGAGATACAATTAAGAAGTAACAATCAGTATGAAAATATTTAAGTGATATATAATCCAATTGCAATGAGAATCCCTGGTATCCAGATTGAGTTCGTCGTGTGTGTGTGTGTGTGTGTGTGTGTGTGTGTGTAATGTTTTTTTGAGAGAGAGAGAGAAATTGTGTGCACTTGCAATGGGAGAGGGGGAGGGGGAAAGGGAGGGGGAGACAGAGAATCATTTTTTAAAATGTTTATTCATTTGTGTTGAGACAGAGGGAGGGGGGAGAGAGAATTCCAAGCAGTCTCTGCACTGTCAGCACAGAGCCTGATGTGGGAGTGCTCAAATTTAGGAACCATGAGATCATGACCTGAACCAAAACCAGGAATTGGAAGCTTAACCTAGTGAGCCATCCAGGTGCCCCCAATATATTTTTCTCATAAAAGGAACCAGAGTTCCTTGGAGAAATGACTGATTCTAGATTGAGAGCAAAAAGTGTGCAAACTGAACCGAGAACATCTTAATATGCCAAAAAAACAAAGAAGTATCAGATTGCTGGTTTTCTGTCAAAGGACTCAGAAAACGAACTCCAGGAGACTCTGAATAGTTAAATACAGTTATCTTTGAACATTAGCAAGAATATTGATTGCAATGTATTGAAACTCTTTTAATGTTCTTAAATCTGTAAGTTTAGGATAATAGCAAAAAATAAAATAAACACTACAAGTTCACTGATCACCTTTGGAACATAGTAGGGAAGCAATCATACAGGAAATAAAATAAATGAATCTATGCTTAATTTTTCTATATGAACTGTATATTACTATAATCAAATAATTCATAAAATTGCTTTTTATAGAAATCTTCTAGCTAAGACATGAAAGCAGAAATTATAGAATAAGATAATTATAATTTTTAACCTGAATTAAATGATCTAGATAATGACCACCAAAGGCTGCTGACATCACATACACTTGGACATATACACACACATGCACACACACACACACACACATACACTCACACACATACTCACACACACACACATACACACATCAGGCATTATGTATCTTCTGGTGGAAGTATAGAACCCCTAGAATATCAAACCTGAGTCTCAACAATCCTCTAGATCTAACTACCATCTTATAGGCTATCCAGGGAGTAGAGTGGTATGTTAATTTGATAACACAAGGATACAATCAGCAAAATGTAGGATGTACAGAAAAAACTCTACAGAAAAATGAACTGGATTCTTCAACAAATAAATGCTAAGGGAAGAAAAAGGGCAGAGAGAATCAACAGATAAAAAGTGATTTAAAAGATATACCAATTAAAATATGGGAGCTTTATATGGATTCCAATGTGAACAAATTTTTAAAAAATTAGAAAAGATAACCAGGGAGATGTTAATTACATTAAGAAATTATTTTTAATATTATGAGATGTGAAAATAATTATATAGTAAAATGGCAATATGATTACATTGGTAAAAGATTTCTTTTAGAGATCTTTTAGAGTTATATTCTGAAATATTTTTAAGTGAAAAACTACTTTTGGGGTGCTTAATGGGTAGGGTATAGGTATAGGTAAAGTAAGAATTGTTAATTGCTGAAGCTGAGTATGTGAGAGTCCATTAAACTGTTGTCTCTACTTTTGAGTGTGATTGACTTTCCTATAATAAAATGGTAAGAATTAATAGCTCTCAGTAAGATGAAAATGCATAGTTTCCTAGAGCTTTTATATGAATACTGGTTACAAAAGCACTTTTAGCAAGCATTTCATTAAATCTTTACTTGAAAAGTTTTAGGAAAAGTGATAAAATAGCATCAAAATCAGCATTATAATCTCCTGCTCTTTATTCCTTTGCAAAAATCACCACCAGCCCACCCTTGTATTATACATTTTAAAAAGTTATCTGTCTATTAAGGGTCACTTTGAGGAAGGCAGAAAAGTGAGAATGTAAGGTAAAATTTATTTCAGAAAATGAACCTATTGGGACTTAATGCTTTATCTACTTAATGTTTTTATAACTATGTACACATTTCTTAATTCTTAGGAGTAAGAAAGTAAGCATTGACAACAAGTAGGAATATTATCTTTTTCTAATAATCTGAGAATGGAACACCCATTATGACATGTAAATTTATTGCTTGATTTTTGTGTGTTTTACTTTTATATATATTTTCAGGAACACATAGTAAATGAGACTACTGTACATTTATAAAGAGCTAAATAAAGTTTAATCTTTGCCTCAGTTTCTTTGTTTGAAGCCATTTGAAAAACTAGAAATTCAGATGAATATTAATGTTACATTTTATCACAGTGTTATTACTAGTGAAATTTTAAAAGTAACTTAGATTCAAATCAAACAAAATCATTTAAATTATAACATTTGTGGGGGAATATTTTGTAGTGTTGGAGAAATCTAATTAAAACCAAATCTCAGGGCGCCTGGGTGGCTCAGTCGGTTAAAGGTCCGACTTCGGCTCAGGTCATGATCGCACAGCTCCTGAGTTTGAGCCCCACGTCTGGCTCTGTGCTGACAGCTCAGAGCCTGGAGTCTGCTTCTGCTTTTCTGTCTGCCTCTCTCTCTGCCTCTAACCCACTTGCATTCTGTCTCTGTCTCTCTCAAAAATAAATAAACATTAAAAAAAAAAAACAAATCTCCCAACCCAGAAAACCACTCCACAAAAGTAATAGAAGAAGAGAACACTTCTGTTATTGAGTAATCATTAAATCAGCATGTGATGCACATTACAGGCAATCTGCTGAGATTACAAAAACAGAAATCTCAACCTTTTATATAACCAAGCATATACAATCCATTACACATGTTGTGAAGATAACCAATAACCAGTCCTCTAGTAAGATTTAACAAAACCATTTCTCACACTTAGTTCAATTTATTTACCTGGTGATTGAGATTAGCTAATTAACTTTACCCAAAGGAGAAGCAAACTTCTCATATCTTTATGACAGGAGGTAGTTTTGTAACTTGAAGCAAGATGCCCACATATGTTAGGCACCAACCTTTCCACAGAAATCCAGAGATAATGGTATTACCTCCTTTGATCCTTATATTTCTCAGAGAAGGATTCCAAGTACTTGAGAGAGACATGCCTGGTTATAAAGCTGACAAAAGTCCTACTTGGCTTTCAAAAGAATTTATATACATTTCAAAAAGAGGAGAAAGTACTTAGCAATTTCAAGTTTTCTAAAGTAAATGTCCTAAAGGAAAGGAGGGGAGGGAAATCTCTTCCCTCATTTTTTTAAAAAAATTTATTGAAGACCTATTTTTTTAGAGCAGTTTTAAGTTTATAACAAAATTGAGAGGGAGGTACAGAGATTTCCCATGTATTTCCTGGTCCCACACATTCATAGCCTTCCCCATCATCAACATCACTAACCAGATTGGTGCATTTTTTTTTTTTTAACCAAGGATGAACCTACACTGACATATCATAATAACCCCAAATCCATAGTTTCCATTAGGTTTCACTCATGGTGTTGTACATTCTATGGGTTAATGTATAATGACAAATATCATTATAGCATCTTGCAGAGCATATTCAATGTCTTAAAAATCCTGTGTGCTATGCCTAGTCACCTCTCCTCCTCCACCACAGTCAATGACTGATCTTTTGGTCATCTCTATAATTTTGCCTTTTCCTGACTGTCATATAGTTGAAGTCACACAGCATGTAGCTTTTCCAGATTAGTTTCTTTCACTTAGTATGCATTTAAGCCTCCACTATGTCTTCTCATGGCTTGACAGTTCATTTCTTTTTAACAATGAATAAGATTCCATTGTCTGGATGTGCTACAGCTTATTTATCCATTGACCCACTGAAGGACATCTTGGTGGAGTTCAAGTTTTGGCAATTTTGAATAAAACTGCTATAAACAGCCACATGCAGGTTTTTGTGCAGACATTTAGGTTTTCAACTCCTTTAGGTAAATACCAAGGAGAAAGATCGTTGCATCATATGGTGAGAGTATGTTATTATTGTAGCAAATGGCCAAACTGTCTTCCAAAGGGGAAATATTTGCATTTCCTCTGGCAGTGAAGAGGAGCTCCTGTTGCTCTCTATCCTTACCAATATTTGGCATGGACAAGTGTTCTGGGTGACAGCCATTCTAATATGTGTGTGGTAGTATCTCATTGTCATTTTAATTTGCATTTCCCTGATGGCATGACATGGGTCATTTTTTTCATGTGTTTATTTACCATATTTATATCTTTTTTGGTGAGGTATCTGCTAAGGTATTTGGCCCAGTTTTTAATTGTGTCATTTGTTTTCTTATTTAAGAATTCTTTTGTAAGTGTTAGAATTTCTTCACAATCTGGCCATCACTTGTTATTGTTTGCATGGTATATGTATATGTATGTGTATGTGCATATATATGTGTGTGTGTGTATATATAATGATATGTATTCACACCATATGTAGTTATGTATATATATCATTATCATATATATATGCTAATTATAACAGGTGCCAGGTGATTTCTCATTGTGGTTTTGATTTGCATTTCTCTGATGATTAGTGATGTTGGTCACCTTTGAAAAATGGCCCTACTGGCCACTCGTGTGTCTTTTTTGAAGAAATGTGTACTCAAGTCCTTTATCCATTTTTAAATTGTTTTTTTCTGCTCTGGAGCTGTAGGAATTCCTTACGTATTTTGGAAATTAACCTCTTATCAGATATATGGTTTATTAATATTTTGTCTCATTCTGTTGATTGCCTTTTCACTCTGTTGAGTGTTTACTTTACTATGCAAAAGCTTTTGAATTTGGTATGATTCCACTTGCTCTTGCTTTTGTTGCTTGTGCTTTAAATGTCATATTCATGAACTCATTGCCAAAACCAATGTCATGAAGCTTTACCCTATGTGTTCTTCTAGGAGTTTTAAAATTTCAGGTTTTAATCCATTTTGAGTTGATTTTTGTGTATGATGTAATATAGTGGTTCAGTTTCATTGTTTTGCATTGTGGATATCCAGTTTTCCTATCAGTATATGTTGAAGAGACTATTCTCTTTCCACTGCTTATTTTTGGCTCCCTTGTTGAAGATCAATTGATTTGTATATGTGTAGGTTTATTTCTGGGCTCTATTCTGTTCTCTTGTTCTATATGTCTGTCTTTATTCAGTACCAACTGTTTTCATTACTATAGCTATGTAATATATTTTGAAATGGGAAGGGTAATGGCTCCAGCTTTGTTCTGTTTCCTCAATATCACTTTGGCTCTTCTGGTCCTTTTTATATAATCATAGAGAGGTCAAATGTTATACATATGTAATATGTAAAAAAAATGTGTACAAAAATAAAACCTATATCCAATCCTGGTTTTAAAATATTTCTGGTAAGAGTTCGGTATATTCAAAATTTAAACTCCCTGTCAGTCCCTTTTAAAATGTTTTCCCTCCCTCCATCCCAAGGTGGCTTTTGAAGTCAGGAGTAAGCTTATGTAAGCTAAAGCTATGTCAGATGGATTTATTATCTGGACACAAGGAGGCAACACAATTACATGCTTTGCTCTCTGTTCACGAATTAACATTTTCACAATAACAAATCATCAACAGACTTTGAAAGAAGTTATGTGATTGGTCACTGATCATAGTTTATATCTATTATTTATATAGTGATTTGAGAACTAGTGGTGAAGTATACACTTTATGCACTTACTCACAGTTAATATACCATGATCACTGAAAGTTAAACCACGTTGGTTTGGGAGCTAGTATTGTCTAACTAAACTGTGGTAAGTGGAATTCTGTCATATCAGTACATGCCTGTGCTTCTGTTTCTCTGGTGGCATTCACTGTCCCATTTTCTGAAGTTATGAGTGAAAAAGGGATGCTGGGAAAGAAACTAGACTACAGGAAGGGAACATTATTAGGAGATAGTTCAAAAATATTGACTTCATTATATTGAAATATTATATGATTCATACTTATTTACTTAACATAATGCTCATAATTTCCATATTACTAATATTTAACAACATGATTTTATGACTTCATAATATTTCATCAAACAGCAATAGATAAATTTTACTGAGTGCTTCAACATGGTAGACATTGTTCCAAGTGCTTATAGTATTATCTCATTAATCCTGTCAATATTTTGAGATTATTCCTCTTAATATTTTGAGATTATTCACATTTCATAGATGAGAAATGCAAGGTAAATAAAGATTATATGAAGACTCTAAGATGCACAGTTCATAAGTGAGAAATTCAGATTTAATTTTAAGCATTCTGATTCTACTGCCCTTTCCTCTGTTGTACTAGTCTCTACTACAATATTATGTATTAATTCTATACTTTTTTCTTGGGTATTTAGACTTACATTTTTCTTGCTTTTATACAGAAATCCTGTATGCATTCATGGTTTCTTTAGCAAAAAAATCCATAAATGGAATTATTTCATCAAATTTTATGGATCTTTTCAAGATTCTTGTTGTATTTTGCAAATCACCTCAGAAAATATTTGTTTCAATTTACATTTTCCTAAGAAATACATTAGACTGACCATTTAAAAAACCCTCACCAACTAACAATTCATAATTTAACATATCTTTAGTGGCTTTATATTTTTTCTTTTGTCACTTACTTTTGTTATTCTTTGCTTATTTTTGGTTGGGCTTTTTTCAAATTATGAGTGTGCTTTTTATATATTAATGATAATAAGCTATTATTTTATATGATGGATATATTTTAACCTTTTACATTAGTATTTTAACTAGTTGTTCTGTTGCTTGTAGGAAAGTTGTGCATTTTGCATATTTGTTTTATCATTGTCCTCTTTGTGGGGCTTCTGGGTGGCTCAGTCGGTTAAGCATCTGTCTGACTTCAGCTCAAGTCATGATCTCGCAGTTTGTGGGCTTGAGCCCGATGTCAGGGTCTGTGCTGACAGATCAGAGCCTGGAACCCGCTTCAGATTCTGTGTCTCCCTCTCTTCTGTCCCTCCCCCACTCACGCTGTGTCTCTCTGTGAAAAATAAACATTAAAAAAATAATTGTCCACTTTGCTAGATGAGACAGAAATATTGTGAAAATAGCATAAAATGAGAGACAGTATAAAGGGACATCTATGAAAATAAGGATAGAATTTATGACAGTAATGTATGGATTTTTAAATATTCAATATACAAAGTAGCATTGGGTATATAATACAAAAATACCACCATGAAGAACAGTTTCAACATCCAAAGTTCTAAGCAGATCTGCAAGGAATAAGATGGAGAATCTATCATTGCAACTAAGGAAGAAAGAATAAAACATGCAACAGAATTGTGATTTAATACTGAGTAATAAAACCAAAGATATTTAGATTTCTTCCATTTAGGGGTGAGAGACTGAGGCAAATGTGGACCCACAAGCCAAGAGAGCCAGGAAAGTGATGATTAAGTTGAATCCTCCTTAATTCAATCACATCATATCCAATCAAATAGGTGAAAAGTAGTGATAATAGCATTTATATAGATTTTGCATACTAGAAAGCCAAATGAACTGGTAGTACACTTACTTGACTTATTTAGGTAATGCAAACTAAGCCTTTAGACTAAGAATTTTGGAGTTCATTATCTTTTGAGAACTTTGGTATGTCTCCCTCCATGGCAGTATCTCATTTATATAAAAGTAACCTTAAAAGCATTATTAATACTTGATATTTGATATATAAATGTGTTCGCATGACCCTAACACTGCTTGTACTTTTTCCATTCCTGAATCTCTCTGCTAATGAATCATTTCAGAACTCACATTTTGTTTTATATTAATGAGAACAGGATTTTTAAACATCATATTCACCTATATGGATAATTGAAATGTGTGAATGTCAGAAAAATTTAATTAATGTCACACAGAAATTGACAGAGAAGATAATTCCAACTTGGAAAGCAATCAGTAATAGACTTGGTGGCCTTTATGATTCCAAAAACTGATTTTGATTTTTTTTAATGATACATCACTGTTTTAATGGGTATAGGACAAAGTTAATAACTACACCCAAATTGGTCACTTTCAAGCCAAAGTATTGCAAAATATATTTAGTTATTTTTTTCTCATAAAAGATGTAATTATAACACTTAGATTGGGGCGGCTGGGTGGCCCAGTTGGTTAAGCGTCCGACTTCAGCTCAGATCATGATCTCACAGCCCGTGAGTTCGAGCCCCGCGTCGGGCTCTGTGCTGACAGCTCAGAGCCTGGGGCCTGCTTCAGATTCTGTGTCTCCCTCTCTCTCTGCCCCTCCCCTGCTCATGCTCTGTCTCTCTCTGTCTTAAAAATAAATTAAAACATTAAAAAATTTAAAAAAAATAAAAAATAAAACTTAGATTAATTTTAGGATATTTTATGTGTCAATTTTATTTTCCTTCTCTGCCTTCCTAAATGGAACTTAGTCTTTTTTTCTTTTAATTTTTTAGAGAGAGGGAGAGCGTGAGTGGGGGAGGAGGGCAGGAGAGAGAGAATCTTAAGCAGGCTCCATGCTCAGTGTGGAGTCAAATGCAGGACTCAATCCCGTGACCCTGGGATCATGACTAGAGCTGAAATCAAATTGGATGCTCAACCAACAGCCACCCAGGTGCCTGGAACTCTTATTCTTAAAAGCCTTTGTTCATTCCCTGCCCATTTAAGATGACCAACATGACTAGAAAAGGAATATTCAAGTTATTCTAAGTTTCCTCATTGTACTATGCTATAAAATTCACTTACCCAGTTCCTTTAAGATCTGTAACAGTGCCACATTAAGTGGTCCTTTTGGTCAAACATTAAATGAAATGGTGCTTCACCTTTGCTTCTTTCCTACAAAATACCCTGAAGAGTATAACAAAAATTATTTTCATTTTGCGGTATCCAGTGGTAGTGAGTAATTTATAAGTTAGCCAATGAAAATGGTACCAATTTCATAGTTTATTTATTGCAGAGATTACTAAATTACCAAAAGCTAAAGAGTATTTTTAAAGCAAGTGTGTTATTTTTAGATGTTTAACTTTACTAGTTTTTAAAAATTTTACAAGAACATCTCAATCAAATTAGAAATTATAACCCAAATCAGCATAATCTGGGGGATTGTATAGCCTCTAAAAATGTGTTATTTACTATTAAGCTGTCCCCAAATTCTCACTTTATGCAGAAGAAAACATCTGGTCACTATTTCATTGCTGAAGATAATTAGCTTCCAATTTTCACAAATTATATTTTCACCTATGCCCCTTGCAAAGCCCAGGGACTACAGACTTGTCCAATTACTCTGACCCATCTCCCTAGGTGAATAAAAATGGAAAGCAGTTCTTTCCTGTAAGAAATTAACCCATCACCTGCTAACCTCTAAGGTTGTATCTCAGTAGCTTTTAGGCTGCCATTTAAATTTTATTTTCTTATAACAAACCTACAAATGTCCAGTTGGTCACTGTTAATATCAAGAAATATTGAAACCTGATACACGATATATTTGCACTGTTGAAGAATGTCAGAGAAAATTCTTTCTGAAATCATACTTACTACTACTTATATCTAAAACATGGGCAATGGTATAGCTCCACTATTTCTGTAACTTACACTTCCATTCCTAGTTCTATTCATAAGAAAAGAAAAAGATCTTAACAAATATAATTGAAGAAGGATTGGATTCCTTACTTTATATTGTATGCATCTCAAGCACTTTTGCTTCAGCTGTGTAAATATATTTTCTAACCCCTTCCACCCTTTCCTCATCCTTACTTCCACTGACTGTGGAAAATACATTTGTTTGCATTATTTCTCGGTTTTGAAAAGCTTTGTAATATAAAAGAAAAAAAACATTCCTGAACATAATAGAAACTTACAATTTGCTCAGCGATAGAAAGAGAATGCTCCTCTATTTTTTTTTTTTGAGAAAATGTAAATTAGAGAATGAGAAGATATGACAGCTGAACAATCAAAGATAAAGAAATAGTTGGCCAGGGAGCCTTCCCTAGAAGAAAAGTAATATATACTTGCGAGCATAATATATATTTGTGAGCATAACTCACTCCATACAAATCAGCAAGTGAGAGCAGTCTGAGAGCAGGGATGATTCAGAAGTGAGAATAAATTGTTAGAGAACCTTCATATGGTCTAAAAATGACAAATCATCCTGATTAGTACAGTGCATTACTTGAGACTCTAAAATGTTTTTGTTCCTTCTAGAAACTTGCTCTATGTGATGATTTCTTAATAAATATCTATTTTCTGCAGGCTAATTTTGCAATAACTGTTCTACACACCATTTTGATTCTGCCATACTACTTAACCATTTCCCCCACATTGTCTCACATATATTCCCTTTGCCTAACACATTGCCCTATCTCATAGGTACATAATGTCTATTGAGTTGAATGATGAAAAGAATGTATTCAGTCCTGTTTTTCAGAGCTAGCAGCAATATGGACATGTGACCTCATTCTTCTAGATGTTATTTCCCACCATGCCTATAACTGTCATCCCCACAGGTGGACTGGTTTCTTCACCTCTCCATAAAAGCACCTTGCACTTGCTTGATTCCTTGCTTGATAAACCATTGTCACTCTGCTTGCATAAATTCTATCCATTCCTCAAAGTCAATTTTAAGCCTCGGTTTCTTTATTTGTTTTTGCTTTAGTTTTTTTTTTTTTTTTTTTTTTTTTTTTTTGAGACAGAGTGACAGAGTGCGAGTAGGGGAGGGGCAGAAGAGAGGGAGACAGAATTTGAAGCAGGCTCCAGGCACTGAGCTGCTAGCACAGAGCCCAATGCGGGGCTTGAACTCACAAATTGTGAGATCATGACCTGAGCTGAAGTTGGATGCTTAACCGACTGAGCCACCCAGGCATCCCAAGCTTCACTTTCTTAATGAAGCCTCCTTTCATTTCTCTTGCCCTCATTGATCATTCATTCTTATCAGTGCCTACACCTGTAATGCATAACATTCAACCTAAATGTTGATATAATATACATGTCAACATATGTCACTGTACATAGTTATCCTTGTGTATTCGTCTATGCAAATAAAATATTAAACAATTGAAGGATCAATGTCATTTCTTTAATTTCTTATGCACATACATATAACCTAGTGAACCACTGAGAATATAATAAGCCTACAATAACATTTACAGACAGAAAAGAATATGCAATCAGACATAAAAACATAACCTAGCAGTTATATTACTGTTTTTTACCCAAATTCTATGTGTTTTTCTATTATTGGTAGGTATCCATGGACACTTTTAACAATAAATTTAAGCATTGCAAAAGGCACTGTAGACAGACTGGAGAAGTAGAATGAAAATATCAATAAGGCACTCCTCAACCAATTGGCAACATACGATATTATCTTGGGATGTTTTAAGATTTTATACAGCTCAGTTAGAGGATCCTAGAATTTTGATTCATGAGTCATGAATCACAGCTCTGTATGCTCATAATAAAGTTCAAAATGACTCTTTCTTGAATTAAATAATGTGATGTCCCAAAGAAAAGAATATGTACAGTGTGAAGGATAGAGTTCAGAGACTTTAAAACTGTTCATATTTGAAGACATATAAGGTATAATGTAATGATAATGACTAATAAAAGATTTTATTGGCAGAGGTGATGATTAGAAAAGTCATGAACTAAGACCTGTGAGATAGTTTACTTCTGGAGTATTGAAATCTTATTTCATGCTTGTTTGTTGTTGTTGTTTGCTTGTTCATGCATGTTTTCCTTAGTCACTGTTTTTCAGGATGTGCAAATTGCACCTAAAAATAATTCCAGAACCTGTTTACTTTTAGTTGGCAAAGAAATAAAAACAATAGGAGCTTCAGTGTGAGCTGCTTCCTTGCAAACAATGAAATTATAAGTTTAATATGAGGTTTATATAATCAGCTTTGCAGAATAAAAAGATTTGATTCCTTCTTTTATCAAATTTAAAATTCACACTAAAAAACGTATCTATGCTTATGTAAATATATAATTTTAAATAAAAAATAAAATAAAAGGGTCACCTGAGTGGTTCAGTTGGCTAAGCATCCAACTCTTGATTTCAGCTCAGGCCAGGATCTCATGATGATGAGAGTGGGCATAGAGCCTGCTTGAGATTCTCTCTCCCTCTCCATGACCCCTCTCCCACTCCAGTGTGCTCACTTTCTCTCTCTCTCTCTCTCTCTCTGTCGCTCACTCTCTCTCGATAGATAGATGGATAGATAGATAGATAGATAGATAGATAAAATTAGGGTGAAATACTTAAGTTCATTGTTCTCATTCATTGAAAATGAGCCATAAACATATTTTGACCTTTTTCAGTTGCGCCTGAAAGTCAAAAAACCAAATGAAGACAACAAAGCCAATCAACTTCTTGATTAAAAAGTAAAAGAGGGGGCGCCTGGGTGGCGCAGTCGGTTAAGCGTCCGACTTCAGCCAGGTCACGATCTCACGGTCTGGTCTGTGAGTTCGAGCCCCGCGTCAGGCTCTGGGCTGATGCTTCGGAGCCTGGAGCCTGTTTCCGATTCTGTGTCTCCCTCTCTCTCTGCCCCTCCCCCGTTCATGCTCTGTCTCTGTCTGTCCCAAAAATAAATAAAAACGTTGAAAAAAAAATTTAAATAAATAAATAAAAAAAAATAAATAAATAAAAAAAGTAAAAGAGATGCTCACTTCAGCAGCACATATACTAAAATTGAAATGATACAGAGAACATTAGCATGGCCTCTGCATGAGGATAGCATGCAAATTCATGAGGCATTCCATATTTCCAAAAAAAAAAACCAAACAAACAGTGAAAGAGCATTTTTTTTTTAATCTCAGGGCCAGCATCAGCCTTCTGTTAGTGCTCTTAGGTACCCACAGAATCCTGAGTGATTAATGCATGTAATACCATCAAATAGTCCTTATAGTCTATCTACAAACTAAAGAAACAAACCTAACCATTTCCAGCCTGAACTTGGCCCTTCAACTTACATGGGCTATAGCATCTGGAGCTGAGGTGACAGGACTGGAACCTGCCTTTTTCATCAATGAGCATACTCAGAGTCAAGGGACCCTGAACTATCCACTCACACTCCACAATCTTTGCTTAATTCATGGAGTCTCTAAAAAAGATAATAAAGTGGCCATTGCTATTAGAGTCAAAACTTAGTGCCAATGTTTGGATCCAAGTACAAGCCCCTTTTATCAATGCCTTTCACCAACTTCCTTCCTCCTGTATCACAGACCTGCAGAACATCACAGGTCATTGCTGACAGATATCAGTACCTCAGACTACTGTGACCTCTACTCTGAGGTCTCTTCTGACAGCATGATCATACCACCCCCACAGAGTGCATACAGCCCTACCCACCCCCTTTCCCAGGAATATCTTATGATGTTGAAGAAAATCTAGTAGAGAATTTAATACAAAATTGGTCATGACATGATTCCAGGTTTCAAATCCTGGAAACTGGTTTAAACTTGATCTAAGCAGGTAATTGAAAGGATTAACAGAGAACCACAGGGAAAGCAATGCTCCCAAACAGCTCCCTCTCATCATACTTCCTTCCTCAAACACCCTCTTTCGCTCTCCCAGATCTTCCCTTTTTCCTCTTCTTAATCCTCTCAACAGAAGGATACTACTCTGTTGTGTCAAATTCCAGGGCACCATATGGCTATATTTACAAGTGGAAGGAATTACTATGTTAAAAATTAATGTGTGGCTTTCTCCTTGTGGTTTTTGTTGAGTCTGTGCCATGGGATGAGTAAGGTGTAGCAGAACCCCCTCAAGCACCCTGCTGCCAAGCATTGCCTTATAAGCATTCTCCATCACTAGCTAGCCACGTAGGTTCCTGGCGATTCTACTTCCGGTTGTAGGCACAGTTATATCCTTACATTAGATTCTCTTAATTTCTCAATCACATTATTGCTATGACCTCCTAAGTGGTCATTCTGCCTCTGATATTTTCTCCAACTTTCTCATTGTAATCAGGGCAACTCCCATGCTTAAAATCTTCTAATGGCTCCTGTGGTCTTCAAGATAACATCTGCATTCTTTAAATATGGGTCTCAATGCCTTCATTTTCTAGTTGCTGTTCATTCCTCCAGCTTTTTTTTTTTTTTTTTTTTTTTTTTTTTTGGTAATTCTTTGCTCATATCCTATTTACCACACTAGGATGAAAGAGTTACAGAAGTAGGTGGCTTATGATGCATTTTTTCATTTTATTGTAGAAACACTGTCAGGGTAACAAAGAAAGTGAGTGGCCTAATCTATTCCTGTTAACTGGACCCAAGCTTTTGGAAATTCTTGAATGTGGATGTTACATTGAAGAACTACATTTCTCACTCCTGCTTTGCTGGTCACTTCCCAGAAAAAAGAAGAGGCGTGTTCACTATCTACTATAAAAGTAGCAGTTCCTACAGTCAGGCTGCTTTCAATTGCATTTTCAATTTTCAATTAAATTGCAAAATTACATTTCACAGGAACCTTCATGGGTTTTGAAGTCCAGGTTAGTACCCTGCTTGTATAGCTGATTATATATAGCTGACAAAGCTGACTTTACTTCAGTAGCAGTTGTTGATCTTACTGTAATTGCCTATTTAACCAGTTTATTGCACAGACTGAACTTGTCAAAATACAATTGTAAAACAGCTTTATTTCTACCTATTTACTGCCTTCAGATGTCTTCTGCTAGATCTCTTTCACTGCCCTTTGGCTATACCACAAGCAGATTCCGTAGCTTTAAATTCATTCCCAGCTATGGAAATCACCTCAACTTCAGGTAACAAAAATTTTAGACTCAACTAAATTAAAATTTCAAACTTTCATTTAATTCAAAACTGTTTGCCTCCCCAGCTCGGGCCGACTTTCAGGTTGGGGACATGCAGTGAAGAATGGGGGCATGGTCACCTTTTCACTTCTCCCCACATTGCTCTTCCAGCCTTGTGGGGTGGAGGGGGGAGTGGTCGGAGACAGAGGCTGCTGTAACTTGGCTGGTGGTACCTTCTTTCATGTCAGGCATCCACAAGCCAACTCTCTTTCAAGAGATATTGTTGTGGATTCTTCTGAGATTCCCTTTGCAGGCTTTGTACTGTTCTATGCCATTCCCTGAAGCACACAGTCACTCTCCTGATTTTATACAACTCCTACTCCCATCCTAGCTTTGCTCTCACCTCTGGTAGTTTTCCTCCAGTCTTTGTTGTTGTTGTTATATTCCTTTTAGCCATGCAGGCAATCCTTGAGACAGCTCTTGGCCTTCTTCAGTGTCTGTATGGCTCACAGGAAATATCAAACACCCTGTGCTAACCAGTAGAAGTGCCAGCTGCTCACTGTGTGGTTCTCTCCATCTCCTGCTTTATTGGCAGCTCTAGCCAGACCTCTCCACACTTCACTGAGTGAAATGGAGCCACCACATTCTAAGGGCACATGTTAAGCCCTTCCAACTTCTCTACCATCATGATTCATTAAGACTGGGACTGTATAAATCATAAACACCAGTATTACTTAGTACCTGGCACGTAATAGGCATTAAAAGAATATTTGTTAAATTAATAAATGAATGAGTCTTGATCTGATAGAGAGAAACCAAAAAGCCAATACACAGCTGACAGAGTCTCTGTAGAGTACTTTGACCATTTTTTATCAGAAACCTTTTTTTTTAATTCCTTTCTTTGACCAGCAACCCAAATTCTAAAAATTTATCTTAAGGAAATAACTGGGCAAATGCTCACTGATATACGTACAAGGATAAACATTGTATAACATTAACAAAATGAAAATCACTTGTGTGCTCAATAATGGTGGATTGGTTAAATAAGTTATGGTTTATTCAAACATTTAGAATGTTATTCTGTCAGAATTTTGTGTGTGTATGTAGAAGTATATTTATTGGTATGGAAATGAAACTTGAAGCAGAACATGACAATGAAAGAAAGAGGGGCGCCTGGGTGGCTCAGTCAGTTAAGCATCCAACTTTGGCTCAGGTCATGATCTCAAGGTTTGTGGGCTCGAGCCCTGCATTGGGCTCTGTGCTGACAGCTTGGAGCCTGGAGCCTGCTTCAGATTCTGTGTCTCCCTCTCTCTCTGCCCTCCCCTGCTTGCACTCAGTCTCTCTCTCTTCCTCTCTCAAAAATAAACATTAAAGAGAGAGAGAGGGAGGAAGAAAGAGAGAAGAGTAAGAAAGAGAAAGAAAGAAAAAAACAACTGTGACTTGCAAACAGATACACTGCAACACAATTTAAGTGCAGATACAATGTTGTAGCATTTTAGGACTCATGTATCAAGCTAAGATAACAGTAGCACTAATAGCTCACAGATCCTTATATTTCAAAGGCCACTGACTATTCCAGCAAGTTGTTTATTTATAAATCTGACAAATCTTTGCCCAGTCCGTGCTTGCTCACTTCTGCCATAAAACCATACATAACTAACTCCAGTTCCTGAAACCCTTTCGTAACTTCCCCACTTAAGACAGACTGAAACGCTGTCAAAATGATGTCCCTTGCCTAGCACGTATAATAAGCCCAGTTTTGTATATTCAATGGTTTAGCTTATATGATCAACAAAATAACTACTTTCTTTTTTTTTTTCATTACAGTATAAAAAAATTTTAGCCTGATATTTTCATGCTATTTTTTTTACCTCCATCTGGAGTAGCTGCATGACAAATACCTTTTAAATTATGAACTAAGTTGTTTAAATTGATGAGTATTCTGAATTTTTCAGCAAATTAAGATTTTCACAATTATAGATTTTATCAATTTTATTTCATTCCCAGAGAATATAATGGTATCTATTTTTTTAAATGTGCTTCATCAAAATATTCTTCCCACAAATCAGAATAATTAAAGATATTTCAAAAATAAATCTTATATGTGCTCAACGTCACTCCTCATCAGGGAAATATAAATCAAAACCACCCTCAGATATCACCTCACACCAGTCAGAGTGGCCAAAATGAACAAATCAGGAGACTATAGATGCTGGAGAGGATGTGGAGAAATGGGAACCCTCTTGCACTATTGGTGGGAATGCAAATTGGTGCAGCCACTCTGGAAAACAGTGTGGAGGTTCCTCAGAAAATTGAAAATAGATCTACCCTATGACCCAGCAATAGCACTGCTAGGAATTTACCCAAGGGATACAGGAGTGCTGATGCACAGGGGCACTTGTACCCCAATGTTTATAGCAGCACTCTCAACAATAGCCACATTATGGAAAGAGCCTAAATGTCCATCAACTGATGAATGCATAAAGAAATTGTGGTTTATATACACAATGGAGTACTACATGGCAATGAGAAAGAATGAAATATGGCCCTTTGTAGCAACATGGATGGAACTGAAGAGTGTTATGCTAAGTGAAATAAGCCATACAGAGAAAGACAGATACCATATGTTTTCACTCTTATGTGGATCCTGAGAAACTTAACAGAAACCCATGGGGGAGGGGAAGAAAAAAAAAAAAAGAGGTTAGAGTGGGAGAGAGCCAAAGCATAAGAGACTCTTAAAAACTGAGAACAAACTGAGGGTTGATGGGGGGTGGGAGGGAGGGGGAGGGTGGGTGATGGGTATTGAGGAGGGCACCTTTTGGGATGAGCACTGGGTGTTGTATGGAAACCAATTTGACAATAAATTTCATATATTGAAAAAAAATAAATCTTCTATGCCATTGGAGGTCACATTTCTTTCAGTGAGTACTCCATAGGTCTTATAAAGATGAGCTTCTTTGCAAGCTCTGCTTTTAGAAGTTTTAATCTACCAAATATCATCAGAACCTAAAGTTTAGCATTCGTTTTGTGGAATACTTTGAAGATTTCCAAAGAATTTTGAATAAAATATAGCCAAACTTTACAAGACAAATTCATATTAAATTTTATATCAAATTCATATTAAATCCCCCACCCCCCCAATTTTAGGACATCTAGTTTGATCAGAAAGTAGATATTTAAAGCTTTAATACCTATAAAATTCATTTTATGATGGTTAACAGTGAGATAAATTATGTATGAAGTGTTGCTTTATTCAATATTGACTTCATCACATTTTGTGATTCATTTACTGTTGCACTACAACTAATTGTAAGTGTATTTTTAATGTTTTATAAGCTTCTTTTATTGTAGTAAGAACACAATATGGCATCTGGTCAACCAATTTTTAAGTATTATTAACTATAGGCATTAAGTGGTACAACAGATCTGTAGAATTTCATCTTGTGTATCTGAAACTTGACACCAGTCAAATAGCACCTCTCTGTTTTCCCCTCTCAGTCAGTCCTTGGCAACCACCATTCTACTGTCTATGAGTTTGACTATTTTAGATACTTTATATAAGTGGCATCATGCAGTTTTTCATTTTGTTTTGTTTTTTTGCTTTTGTGACTTTTGTAACTGGCTTAGTTCATTTAGCATAATGTCTTCCAGCTTCATCCATGTTATTACATGGCAAGGTTTCCTTCCTTTTTAAGTCTAAATGGTATTTCATTGTATACACCACATTTTCTTCATCCATTCATCTGTTGATGGACACTTCAGCTGTTTCTGTATCTTAGCTATTGCAAATGATGCTAGAGTGAATATGATACTGTAGATACTTTTTTGAGTTAGTTTTCCCATTATTTTCAGATTATTTTCAGAAACGGAATTGCTGGATCATGTGGTAGTTCTATATTTAATGTTTGAGAAACCTTCATACTGTTTTCTATAGAGGCTGCACCCTTTTACATTCCTACGAACAGTGTGCTTAATTTAATAATAACTTTTTTTACATTATTCTGTGCTCCAGAAATATTTTTATTTATGTTATTATCACAAAATAAATAATATTATATTCACTGCTTATTATTTTAACTGCATTCATAATAGGAATATAAGTAAGATCTGTTGTTTGCCTCAGATAGAATGAATTTCCAAAAACTTCACTTTGATTTCACTAACAAGATGAAAAATTAAGATGTGGTTCAAGTTGAATTAAGTGATCTTCTATTTAAGGCATTTGATAACACTGGAAAGAAAAAAAAACCTCATCATTTAATTCTTTAAAATTTTACTTCTGCCAGTTAAAGTAACACATTAACAGTTATTGATGTACTTTTCACACATAACATGAAAACAACTTGGCTTGAACATGAGTGAAATTAATTTAGAAGAGTAATCGTTTGATCTAAGGGAAAAGTCAGTGTTCACAGAGTTGTACATCATCCACCTTCTGCATCTACATATCTTAAATTATCATCTTTAATCTTCTCCAATTAACTGCTCATTTTGAAGTAGATACTGATACTTCAATAGATTTATATCTTCTTTTTTTCTTGTGGTTGATGATATTACTAGGGCCTCCATAGTCCTTCAAATCATATGTGTTTTCATCAACTTTATTGAGAAATAGGAATTAATACTTATTTTTTTTATTAAACATGCACTTTTTATACCCAGCTCACTGATGCAAAGGGGCTTATTGCAAAATTAAAAAGCATGACCAAACAATAAACAAATATTGTAGATTTGTAATATATGATATATTATAAAGCCACTTAAGCAAGAGAATTCAGACTACTCTCAATATGTACCAGAGCAAAATTGCTCAACCTCTGTCTCCCATACATATATTTCATAAACTCCTATTATATAGCAGTCTGGAGATACTGGGTCTCACAGGCCATTGCACACCTGGCTGCCGCACCAAGTAGCTGGCAAGGTGATGGAGCGTAATACTTTTACAAACACAAGACACTGGGAGCAAGTTGTTCCTGTTTCTTCACATTGGAGAGCACTCATTGTACACTATCCTTGAAAAGGAGAAATTGGTAACATTATACCTGGAAAAGGTTGGGAATAGAGAAGGGTAATCATTGGCCATCTCTTGTATTTAATTATGACTCAAAGTTTGAACTCCATTGCTACAGTAGAAAAGACTTATCAGACAAGACCCTGGCAGAAGTTGGAAATCTAAAGAGGAAGTCTGCTAAGGAAATAATGGGTTATTTTAATGTAACTATTAATCACAATATTTCATTATACAGTGAAATATCTTGGATAAATTCTAAAACACTTGAGACCCTGTTTAGCAGTATGGGACACATGGTTTCCCTAATTAAAGACTTAAATGTAAAGCACAAATTAAAAATTCTGGAAGAAAATGTAGAAAAATATTTGTAACTTTGGAGTACAGACTCATTTATCAAACAAGACAAGAAAACATGGATTACAAAGAGAATGCAGTAATAAATAAAACAGAAATAAGAGAAATGGTGAAAATATATTAACAGCAGAAAGAGATTTTCAAAATATATAACAGATAAATTTGGGATATCCAGATCATATAAAAACTCCTGGAAGCTATATTTAAAAAAAACAACAACAAACACACTAATTTAAAATGGCAAATAAATACAATATATATATATATGATACATATGATATATATTTTACACATACATATGAATTACAGAAGGATAAACATGAACATCAACTAAAACGGCTAAACACATGAAAAGATATTGAACTTCACCCAGCAGTGAGGGAGAGGCAAATTTTTAAAGTCTGACAATGCACAGGGCACCTGGGTGGCTCAGTCCTTAAGTGTCCGACGCTTGATTCAGCTCAGATCATTATCTCATGGTTGGTGAGACTGAGCCCTGCAGTCCCTGAACGGACAGTACAGAACCTGCTTGGGATCCTCTCTCTTCCTCACTCTCTGCCCCTCCCACATGCACTCTCTCTCTTTTTCTCACAATAAATAAATAAATAAACATTAAAAAAAATAAAAAATAAAAGTCTGGCACTGCAGAGTATTATGAGAATCTGAGTAAATGCATACATAGGACTACTACAGCACCTTTGGAGCATAATTTGAAAATACCTATAAAAGCTGAAAATGTACATGCTCAGTGTTCCAACTCTTCCTCTATTAGATGTATACTCTAAAGAATGATTCATGTAATCACACAAAGAGATATGTACAAAGATGTCCATTATATAATTACCTGTAATAGGAAATAGCTGGAAACAAGCTAAATATCCTTTAATAAAAAAGTAGATAAATAAATTGTGGTATATTTATATGGCAGAAAGCCACACAGCTGCAAGAGTTATTAAATTTGATTTATATGTATCAACACTAGATTATTACAAAACCCAGCTTTTATGCTGTATAATATGTTTTTAAGATTCATTTATGAAAAAAAAAAGATTCATTTATGTTAGTACATATAAATCAAGTTCATTGATTTTAACTGCTGTAGGATTTCCATAATTCTGCAGTTTGCATTTTTCACTCAATATTGTTTTAAAATGATACGTAAATCATGATACATTCTGTAGAATTTTAAAACACATAAATCAGTTTTCCACTTTGGTGAAAGATGAAAACATGTTTGGTAACCATAGAAACAAAACAGGCAGGATACACTTCAGGATTGTGGTGGAAACTAGAAAGTGGGGTGATTGAACAGGTGGGAGGGGAATAAGTGCCATGATCTGCTTCATGGTATTTTTTTATTTAAGAAAATAATAAAATGGGGAGGGGGGGAGAAGAGATGTGAAGCATAGATAACAAAATCTCTTTAATCTGGGTGGTAGGTACATGGACATTTTATCACTCTATGCTTTCCTGAAGGTTTGAAATAATTCATCTTTTTATAAATGCCTTAATATGAAAAATTTTAATTACCCAAGTCAAAATAAAACAGTATCAAAAAAATAAAACAGTGACTTCTAACATCTCCCCGTGTAATACAATATTATTGGCTTTTTAAAATAAAATATCTGCCCTCCCTGCATTTTCAATTTTCATCTTTTTTATACATCTTGAATTATAGATTCAATTATAGATTGAATTATTCTTATTAAATGATGCTTTTACAATTTGAGGTTTCCTTTCAAAAACTGTTTTTATATATTCACAATCTTGCATCACTATTTAAATGATTTTAGTGAATGCTACTAAAAATTTGTACCATAAATCCCTATTCTTCAATTTTTAATTTTTTATATACTTCATGAATGGCTGGTGAATTTTTTGATGGTGTTATTTTCTGAAAGAAGTTATGGTTGGTATATTTTTAATTCCTTGTATTTATGAGAGTATCTCACCCTCTGTTTTACATAAATAGCAGTTTGGCTAAAAATGTCATTCATGGGTTAAGATGCTTTGTCTTCAAAATGCTATACATGTTGACCATGGTGTACTAACATTTAGGGTTGGAGAGAAGCATTAAGCCAGTTTGATTTTTGGTTTTTAGTCAGATCTCTTAGTTTATTTTCTGTCTGCAAACCTATAGTTTATTTTCTCTTATTTTGTTATTAAATTTCTTTTTCAGGATTGTCATTAGTTTCTGTATGAATTTTGCCTAAACCATGGTGAACGTTTTTCATCTGTGCAGTTTGGCATGTTTCACTTCCAGGATGTTTTCTTCAATTATGTTTTAAATACTTATTCTATGTAAGTGTTTTGGCTTCTTCCTTAAGACATAAGTAATTAATTTTAGGTTAGATTCTATTCAATCGCCTTCCTATGGACACTATTCTTTATTACTGTTTAAACTTACTATCTTCCCTCCATCTTCTGGTTGAGGTTTTTTTGGTTGTTTATATTCTGTAATATTTGATTCTTTTTTTCCTACGTCAGTACTGTTATTTATTACCTCCAAAAGCTGGTTTTAATTTTGAGAGTGTATTCTTTTATCCATGAAGCTTCACCTTATTTCAACAAGCTTCATATTCATCTTCACCTTTGCATCTCAGCTCTGGTGTTTCCCAACAAACCTGTTTTATGTCAGTAATACTCTTATTCCAGCTTAGTCTCCATTTTGTGGTTATTAGCATCATTCTGGTAGATCCTCACTCCTAAGATGGAATGGACAGTGGTTGTTATTGTTAGACAGTACTCAGGTTTTCCAGTGTCTAGTGGCATTCACTGCTATACCCTGACTAATCATGGAATCCCCTGCTGTCCACATGACAAGGCTCTTGGGCACGTTGAGCCAGTCCAATAGGTAAAAATTTATCACTCCCATCATACTGTGCTGCTACCAGGTTTCTGTCTCTTCCCTCACTTAAGCTGACCACCCTCGAAAAGTGTAGTATGCCATTTCTGGCAAATTTCCTCACCATTCATTCACAAGCACAGTATCTGAAGAGAAACAGAATAGTAAAGTAATACTGTGGTGTAGGTGAGTGCAAGTGTAAACCCATTCTTTCTGCAATTCATGCAGTTTTAAATAGGAGAGGCAGTCATCTCCTTGGTATACATCAGCTTTGGGGAATACGCTTAGGAATTTCCTGAGCTTGCGCCGATGTGTTAAGAAGGCATAAAGAATTACAAAGCCATAGGATGTACACACACAAGTTTGGGTAAACAAGATTAGGTTAGGTAAATGGGGCTAAGGCCCCCAGTATAGGACAAAGATATAGGAATAAGGAATGTCGGGATGAAAACTTCTGAGATGAGGTAAACAAGATTAAGTATTCAAGGCGGAAATGCCCCACAATGTAGTGCAATAGCAGAAAGCAGCTTTCACAGGAAGGAAGGACAAAAATAGGTAAATAGGAAAACAGGACTTTAGACCACAGCAGGGTGAAGTTGCCCAGAGGGGAGCTAATTAGCAAAAGAAAGGTGCCTTGTTGACCCTGAGGTAGCATGCTCTGTCCTTCTGTGCCCTAGGCCAGTTCAGGTAAACAGAAGTGGTTCCTCATGTTTAATGTAAACAACCTTCCACCCAGCACCAGAATTTTGTTTTGTATTGATCCAAACCCCTAACACTGCATATCTTCAAAACCCCTTTTCCTCATGCCCAAGAGTTAATGTACACGGTTTCATTGTCTCTTTGTGCACATCCATCACGCTTGTAAGCCTTCTGATCTTAATAAAAATGGACCAAGGACCCTTACTCAGGGCTCTTGTCTCCTCCCAGACATTAGCCTCTCTTGCATTTTCAATCCTGCGTCCTGCTGTCTTGCTGGACAAGAGAGAACTCCAGACCCAGAGTCTAGGACAATCAGCCAAATATATCTATTCTAAGATGACATCTAGAGAAAGAGAATAGTGAAAATTTCCATCTACCTACTTCTTGGCGAGTAGGCCACTATGTTGCAGAAAATGTATAAGCCAGATTTGTGCAAGCCAAACTCCTTGGTATGTTTTTGTTAAATAGAAGTTCCATCTAGATTTTAGTACCAGGTTGCTTTTCAAGTCTTAGTTTTTGGTGCCATTCTGGTTTCACTTTTTTCTTTTAAGTTCACAGGAAATGTTGGGAGAGTCAGTATCAGAAATTGCCAGCTTGACCCCCCTCTTGGACAAAGGGAAATTATTAATTATTTAAGTAATTTTTGTAGGTGTTTTAAAGAAATATTTGATATATATTAAAAATAAACTGGTTTGAAAATAGCATCTTAAAATAATTCCTACAAATCAAACATCTCCTCTCTGCTTCTGTATTTGGATCATGGTCAAACTATGTTTTTGTTACCATAATTATAGATACTCAAAATTGTAGAAAAAGTTATTGTTGAAAATCAGGGAAAAGTCAATTCACTACTTTGTTAAAATCATGTAAGTATTTAAGAATGTTAGTAATAGGTTTGTCACAGTAATAGGTATGATCATATAGTTCATATATATATATATATATATATAATATAGATATATGTCTCCATATCTATACCATGTATCTATTCATATTCTCTATGAATTTTATAGCCATGAGCATTGTACAGTTCAACTCAATTTGTCAAATGTATTACACAATCACGTAATATATTCTAAGTGCTCTGGGAGATAAAACGATGAATGAGATAAAGTGGAGAACTGGATGTTTTCATCCTTTTACCATTAAGAGAACAGATAAACAAGAGAAATATAGCTTTCATTTACTGAATCACTGATTCACAAGTATGTAATGGCTATCATGTGCCAAGTAATGTGCTTGGGCCTGGATTTATAACAGGAAGAAAATATAGTCACTGTCATCATAAGTGAGGAGTGGGCTGGAAAGGGGGAATGGCAAATATTGACAGTGGTCTAACAGGAGTCACTAATAATATGATGCATGAAAGATGCAAAAATATTGAGGAAGAGGAAGACTTAATTTGAGGAAAAGATTAGGGCAACTACCAAGTCATACACAGCATAAAGAATAGGGGTTGGGGAATGTCATAATAGATGCAGTTGAAGAATCACACATGGCCATCTAAGCCAAGGAAAAGATGCTGGCTTGTGTGTGTGTGTGTAATTGGAAAATCATGATGGATTTTAAGCAGGCAGTGATTCAGTGAGCTATACTTTAAAATAACTATAGTTAATGTTTCTATTGACAAGATTAAATGGAAATATGGAAGCTTGCACAGAAAACTGGGAACTATAAAAACCAACCAGAAGGTCCTGGAAGTGAAAAACATAAGAATTAAAATGAAGACCAATAGGTGTGTTCACCAGCAGATTAGACAATGTTGAAAAGGGAAGTAGTGAACAAAGGATGGGTCAGAAGAAGATATCCAGATGGAAACAGAGACAAAGGCTGAAAAATAGAGAAAGGGGCGTATGTTACATATGAGATATGTGTAGTCTAAAGGAAGTTGGGAAAGTTCTGCAGAAGAAGCAATATTTGAAAAGATAATCACAAAGAATTTTCTAAAAACAATTAAGGACATCAAATCACAGATACTAAAGCTTCAGCGCTTTGTGAACATAAAGAATATCATAGCTAGGCACATCACTGGGGATGTACTAAAAATGAAGACAAATAAAAAATCTATAAAGTATCCAAATCTGGCAATAATTAATTGTATTACTTGTAAAGATGCAACATGGAGACTGACAGGCGACTTATCAATAGAAGAACCCAAATGAAGTCAGTGATAATATAATGATATGTTTAAAGGTTGAAAAAAATAGCTCCTAACCTAAAATTCAATAATTAGTAAAAATAGCCTTCCAAAAAAGGGAGAAGCAAAGACATTTTCAAAAATCAAAGCTTAGACCATTCTCCTTCAGCAGACACAGACAAAGTTCTAAATGACATTCTTCAAGTAGAAGGAAAAGAACACTAGAAGGAAGCTCAGAGATTGAGGAAGGAATAAATGAAGAGGAATGAAAGGTATAAATTAGTAGGAATACACATAGAAAATCAGGTGAATAGGTAGCTGGAAAAATATTAATCATAATCAATATATCATGCATAAATGGCATGGTATAATCTCCAGGAAACCTATCATTAAGATTTTTTTATGTATGTAAAACTAGCAAACCAATAGAAAGGAAACTTGGAGTAATAAAAAGTGTGTAATTTATCAAAAAAAAGGAAAAAGAAAGAAAAATAAGAGTTAATTAGAAAAATAGTAAAATGGTAAATTTAAAAACCAAAGGAAATAGTAATAATAACAAGATTGTAATATTAGATTAAGATGAACCCAACTGTATATTGGTTATAAGACATGATCTTAAATATCAGAACATAGAAAGATTAAAGGAATAAACTGTGATTTACCAATAAAATAGAATATTATTCAGCAACAAAAGGAATGAATTACTGATACAGGCAACAACATGGATGAATCTCAAAAATAAGTATTCTGTGTGAAATAAGCCAGGCCAAAAAAAACCCAAAAAACAAAAACCACAAAAGAAATTTGTAGTTTAACAGAAATTAGAACAGCGATTGTATGGGATGGGGATGGAGGAAGAGATGGGTTTCACAAAGGAGGAAACATGTGGAGGTGAAAAAATGGTTATCTTGAATGTGGCAATTATTTCATAGGTGTATATGTACATATACCAAAACTGATCAAATTTGCTTTTTAAATATGCTTTTAAATATGCTTTTTAAATTTTTTTAATTAGTGTACTTCAATTTTATTTCATTACAGTTGTAATAAAAAGTAAAAGAAAAAAACAAATATGTAATATAAAATTTTAAAAAGCCAAAATGTCATCTCTTAGAAAGACTGATGCAATTTATAAATGCCTGGCAGAGATGGTGAAAAAAAATATGAGAAGGTGGTACAAATTCTTGACATTAGATGTAAAGAAAGAAGATACAACTGTAGATACTATGTATATTTTAAGTGCTGATAAGATTTATGAACTATTTCACTAAACTAAAAGTGGAATTTTAGAGGAAATGTATAAAAATCTTACTAAAACTATGATGAGAAGAAATGCATATCTGTACTCATTGTTGGAGAAGACAGTACAAATGGATAATCTAGGGGCGCCTGGGTGGCGCAGTCGGTTAAGCGTCCGACTTCAGCCAGGTCACGATCTCGCGGTCCGTGAGTTCGAGCCCCGCGTCAGGCTCTGGGCTGATGGCTCGGAGCCTGGAGCCTCTTTCCGATTCTGTGTCTCCCTCTCTCTCTGCCCCTCCCCCGTTCATGCTCTGTCTCTTTCTGTCCCAAAAATGAATAAACGTTGAAAAAAAAATTAAAACAAAACAAAACAAAACAACAACAACAAAAAAACAAATGGATAATCTACAAGATGTGCTGAGAGGATGTTTTATTCTCTGAAGTTCTAAAATCTTTAGAAATGAAAGAAAAGAAACTATGTGATAGACATAGCACCTCTGTGTAAAAAAATATACTATTCAAAATTTTTATCTTAAGGCAAACTGAGGCCCTCATAAATAAGATGCTGCTACTTCTTGTGATTTTGAAAATGGCATTTAGTGATACATGGTTAAATATGTCTGATAAAATCACCTTAATTTGCTGGACAAATATTTGTTCATCAAATGGTTTTTAAGAGATGCATAAAACATTTTGTTCTTAAAGTTATGATTTCCATTGCTATGATGAACATAAATTACGATAATACTCAAGGTGAAGTTAGCTGGTGTTCTTTCAGCTTTATAGGGTAATATTTTCATTCATTTTTGTTTAATTTATGTGAACAGAAAATTTTAGTAGCTTTACTATTAAGTTTTATTGTTAAGATTAAGTTAATTTCTCTGTGGATATTTAAAAACCACTCATACTTGGTTTAAAATTATTGTATTGTACAAAACAAATATAAGTAATTTATTTTTATTTTAAATACACCTATGTCCTACAGATTTTTAATGGCATATAAGAGAAATGAGAATGAGTAGCTGGGAGTCAGAGTATTTGTTCTATTTAGGTGGCACAGATATTGAATGTTCCTGAAGGACTTGGATGCAAGGATATAAACTATATTCATCAGCAGATTGCTTCTTAGTTATTCTTAGAAGAAGCATATGTGCTACCTAGGCCTGCCAGGAAATAATTTACATAGTCCTCTATAGCACCGGGAGCCACTGATTCTCAATTGCAAATCAATACAGTAAAAGAGAAAAATTAGATTAAAATGACACAAATGTTTAAAAAAATAAATTTTCTTCTGAAAAATATTGCTCAATATTTTCAACTTCTGGTTTATAGTTAGAAATGCAGCAGAAGTTTAAAAATAAATGAACCATTTTTGGTCATTTTTGTAATAGATCGTTAACCAAAGAAATAAAGTATGCCTCATTTTTAATTAAAAGTTACTGTAAAATATTTGCATTTTTAATATAAAAATTATAACAACTAGAAAAAGGGAAATATTTTAATATTAATTTTTTAGTTTAAGTTAATTGAAAATATTGTTAAAACTCCCCAATTTTTCAATAATTACATATGAAATTCAGTTTCATTATGACATTATTGCAGGTTAAGTAGTGTTGTGATTGGGATTCGCCTAATACAAATTTGGTTAATATTAATGAACACCTACCATGTAAGAAATCACACTACCGAGTACTTTTCCATCTTAGAGCTATTAACCCTCAAAACAACTCTAAGAAATGAATAAAATGTCCAGTTTTAGCAATGAGAAATCTGAGATTCTGCCTAGCTAAAAGACTTGACAAAGGTATCGTAACTATTAAAGTTCAGAGCAAGAGCTAGAACCACATTTTCTGACTTTAGTATACAATGGCTTTCTAAAATTTTAGTAAGCAACTAAAATTTTAATATTTTGATGAAACTATAAATGAAGACATACTGTGAGCAACTTTTGTAAACTTTTAATTCTCCATCTTCAACACTTGGACCAGATGCAACTGGCGTTTGTAAACTGAAATAAATAAACTTACTAACTAAATAAGCTTTGCAAGCCAAATTACAATAAGCATTCCAAACTCGTAGTACCTTGTACCCAAGAGGAAAAAGCAGTTAACAGAAAAATGATCAAGTAAACAAAGTCAGAGGTTAGAAGTAACAGACAAAGACTTTAAAACTGCCACTTTAACTATACTTAATGAGTTAACAGAAAAGCTGGATGAGATGAAGAACCAGATATGTAGCACTGCTACACGCTATAGCCTCAATCAGATTGACTCTTAAAGACAACAGTGGCAGAAACATCCTCTAAGTAGGCATGGCCTCAACCAATGTATTTTGGTCATCATCTTTGTATGAATGTAGAAGTAGCCTGAGGTGAGATGAATGACTTGATTGGTCTGTTGGGGTCTGGAATGAGCTTAAAAAGCATTTAGCTAGAGCTATGGGAGTAAATTCAAAGTGTGTGGATTGTAGGGACTCAGAAGAAACACCAAATGAGTTGGATAGGATGACTCATTAAGTAGAGGTCAGCTAGCTTGTTGTCTACAGCTGCCTAGTGCTTACACAATGATGTTGAGGATGGATACTATGCACTGGCCCTAAAGCATGGGCTTATTTTCAGCAAGGGTGACCTAGCTATTGCGATTGCTTAACATCCTGTTTATCTTCATTAGATACCAATGCTGAACTGTAAATAAGATAACATTTTTCAATGAGATCATCCAGCTATTAGATGATTATTCTGGACCCTTCTATTCTTTTTTTTTTTTTTAATTCAAGTTAGTTAACTAAGAGTGTAACAGTAGTTTCAGAAGTAGAACCCAGTAATTCATCACTTATATATAACACCCAGTGCTCATCCCAACAAGTGCCCTCCTTAATGCCCATCACCCTCTTAGCCAATCCCTCCATCCACCGCCTTTCCAGCAAACCTGTTTTTGTTCTCTGTATGTAAGAGTTTCTTACGGTTTACCTCCCTCTCTGTTTTTATTTTATTTTTTCCTTTCCTTCCCCTATGTTCATCTGTTGTGTTTCTTAAATTCCACATATAAGTGAAATCATATGGTATTTGTCTTTCTCTGACTGACTTATGTCTCTTAGCATAATACACTCTAGTTCTATCCATGTTATTGCAAATAGCAAGATTTCATTCTTTTTGATCACTGAGTAGAATATCCCATTGTGTGTGTGTGTATATGGAACACACACACACACACACACACACACACACACCACATCTTCTTTATACATTCATCAGTTGATGGACATTTGGGCTCTTTCCATAATTTGGCTACTGTTGATAGTGCTGCTATAAATATTGGGGTGCATGTGCCCCTTCAAATCGACATTTTTGTATCCTTTGGATAAATACCTAATAGTGCAATTGATGAGTCGTATGGTAGTTCTGTTTTTAACTTACTGAGTAACTTCCATACTGTTTTCCAGAGTGGCTGCACCATTTTGCATTCCCACCAACACTGCAAAAGAGTTCCCTTTTCTCCACATCCTCAGCAACTTTTGTTTCCTGAATTCTTAATTTTAGCCATTCTGACTGGATGAGGTGGTATCTCACTATGGTTTTGATTTGTATTTCCCTGATGATGAGTGATGTTAAGCGTCTTTTCATGTGTCTGTTAGCCTTCTTGGATGTCTTCTTTGGAAAAGTGTCATTTCATGTCTTCTGCCCATTTCTTCACTGGATTATTTGTTTTTGAGGTGTTGAGTTTGATAAATTCTTTATATATTTTGGATACTAACCCTTTATTCAATATGTCATTTGTAACTATCTTCTCCCATCCTGTTGGTTGCCTTTTAGTTTTGTTGATTGTTTCATTTCCTGTGCAGAAGCTTTTTATCTTGATGGGGTCCCAATAGTTCATTTTGATTTTCTTTCCCTTGTCTCCTGAGACACGTCTAGTAAGAAGTTGTTGTGGGGGCACCCGGGTGGCTCAGTCGGTAGAGCATCTGACTTCGGCTCATGTCATGATCTCACAGCTCTGTGAGTTCGAGCCCCACATTGGATTCTGTGCTGACGGCTCAGAGCCTGGAACCTGCTTCAGATTCTGTGTCTCCCTCTGTCTCTGCCCCTAACCCACTCGCATTCTGTCTCTGTCTCTCTCAAAAATAAAACATTAAAAATTTTTAGAAGTTGTTGTGACCAAGGTGAAAGAGGTTGTTGCCTATTTTCTCCTGTAGAATTTTGATGTTTTCCTGTCTTACATTTAGAGATTTCATCCGTTTTGAATTTATATTTGTGTATGGTGTAATAAAGTGGTCCAGTTTCATTCTTCTGCATGTAGCTGTCCAGTTTTCCCAGCACCATTTGCTGAAAAGACTGTCTTTTTTCCCATTACAATGTTTTGTTGAAGATTAGTTGGTCATACATTTGTGCATCCATTTCTGGGTTCTCATTTATGTTCCATTGATCTATATGTCTGTTTTCATGCCAGTACCATATTGTCATGATGATTACAGCTTTGTAATATAAATTGAAATCCAGAATTGTGATGCCTCCAGTTTTGGTTTTCTTGGACCACTTCTATTCTTAAGAAGGCAGCAACTCTCCCTTACTGGGTTTTATGTTTTCTGAGAATCAGTGTACCTTTCTTTCCCTGGCCATCACCACTACTCAAAATGGCTCAGAGTGTCTAATTTATCAATGTATGAACCCACAATATATTGCCTAGTACCAAGGAACCTCTCTTAAGGCAAAGGAGATACAACAGTAAGCATATGATATTCACTATTTCTTTCATATATTTCATTGCCTTGAAACTGCTGGCCTGATAAGTATTTAAGTGGTACCAGCCTAGTAATAATACTCTGGGATATTGAGGAGACTTCAGGATATAGTATATACTTTGAACCATTACTGGTACTATGTCCCTAACTGATAAAATATACAGATCTTGAGACAAAAGGGTTAAAATGACAGTGGAATCTCCTACTATATTGCTCAGTGACCCACTGGAGGAATTTTTACTTTCATCCCCTTAAATTTGTGCTCTTCTGAGCTAGACGTTCTGGTCTTCAGAAGAGGAATTGGGGAAAACTTCTACCAAGAAAAGAAATAAACTCCACCAAACTTAAAATTACAGATGCCACCTGGTCATTTTAGGTTCCTTGTCCAAAAAGACTAACAGGCAAAGAAAGGAGTTACTATGCTGGAAGGAGAAACTGACTCTAACTATACTGGGGAGATAGGGTAACTACTACATAATAAGAGCAGGTAGGAGTATGTTTGGAACTCAGGGGATTCACTAAGGTGCCTCTTGTTGCTTGTATACCCAGTAATAACAGTAAATGATCAACAATAGTAGCCATGACTCTGTTAAAGCATAAAATTTAAGGACCCCAAACCCCTCAGAGATGAAGATTTTGGTTAACCCCCTGGATCAGTGAAAGTGTTGGCCAAGAATGAAGAGATTCTAGAATGGGAAGTTGAAGACAGAGATAATGAATATCAATTGTGGTCTCAGGTCCAGTTGTAGTTGTGAGGACCGTAAATTGTACCACTGGCCTCCTTGTTGCATTCTTTTTCAAGAATTGTGACTGGCCACCAAATTAGATAATCTATGACAGGATAGAATGAAATGAATGTGTCACATGAGTGGATCTTTGTAGTATGAGAGGTTGACTGTCACAGATGCTTCTGATACTGTGCTCCTGTCTTTGCACTGTTACCATTTATGTACACTCTGGCCTGACTTACATCATCCAGGACTGTATTTCTTTGCCTGAGAACTTTCTTTGTCAGGGAAACCCTGAAGTAGGTTGGAAAGGGCATGGAATTAATGAGTTCCTCTTTTTGGGAATAGTCCTCAGTTGATGATCATCTGGATTTGGTATAGAGATTCTTCTGCTTCTTCACTCTTCAGGTTAAATATCACTCTGGCCCATTTCTACACTAACTTCCAAAATGGAGTGGAGTGTATTTGAGCTCCAGTAGACTACAGTAGTATTTGGTTTGTTACATACCGTTTATTAGTGGCTCTTACTTCCTGACTAAATTCCTACTGTGCTGCAGCACCCAAATAAATTAATTGCCCTTAAATCCAGAGTTTTCTTGTAGAGAAATCCAAAAGAAGTCAGAATTCCATAACATGTGGGGTATGGAAAAGAGAAACAACCTAAATATCCCACTTTAGTAATAAATTATGATCCAGTCATATAATTAAAAACAGTGATACAAATTTATCTTCCTTGATGTAAAATCATGTTATTAATCATGTATAAATAATAATATTTTAAAGAAACAAAACAGCAATGCCTATCTAAGTTATATATATACCAAAATGTTAAGAGCAACTATGAAGATTTTTGTTTTTTTTTCCTTACCTGGAATTTTTGATTTTACACAACAAATATGTGTTACTTGTGTTATGAGAAATATTTAATAACAATTTAGAAATAGGGCAGTAAATCTGTTCAGTTTTGTGTATTGCTCTTTGTTTTGACTGGAGTATTAGGGAAATAAACTTTGATAAATTGAGTATTGCCTTACAGGAGAAACTCCAAAATAAACTTTACATCCTCTTAATAATGTGTATAACCTGCAAAGATTTATATATCAGCTTACATGTGTTCATTATATGCCAGTATATCTCAAGAATTCAATGACTCAAGGTAATAATTCTGAGGAGACCTACTAGTAATCTGAACTATCAGACGTGACTAGCCAGAGTCCAGCTGATTGATCACTAAGAACCAAGAAGCCACCTAGGGGGTGAGTCCCTCTCCCTAATTATCCTACTTCATTAGATTTACACTTCTAATGGAAAAAACAAGTTCCTAACTTAGCTTTTGGATTATCTTAAGGTCTACTTAAAACATACCTGTTTCTGACATAGCTTAAAAATACCTGAGTGTTATGGCCTTGCTTTAGGGCCCTTTTCATTGCACTTTTAAAAAATCACAAACCAAATTACAAAATCTTGGAAAGTATTTCTATTTTGAATAAGAAGTCTTCACTAAGATGTCTTAACAAGGAAGAAACAAGAGAGAGCATAACACAAAAATGCAGCCAAAATTTCACGAAATATACTCTATGCATTTCTCTCCACCCAAATTCCATTTCCCTTGGCAGCTCCAGTTTCTTCTTTTGCTCTCTTCCTCTCATGCTTGCAGTCAAGCGTACTCTCTCTACTCCACCCATTCTTTGATGTCTGTCCTCCCACCCTCTCACTCTCCTCTCTCCCAGTGGTACCTCCATGCCTTTTCCAATATAAAGCAATTCCAACTGTAGTGTTCTTTCAATTTTCTCTCTACCGTATCCATCAAATCAGCAAAATCAAGGGAGGGGTTGAAGGAGCTGGGAGCTGCTGGGAGCAGCAATGTCCTTTAACTCCTCTCAAATGACATGAATTCCTGTTTTTGTTTGTTTGTTTTGTAGCCCTGTTATAGGTATTTATTTACATGAGCTCTGTAATCCTGTATATATGGAACTTTATATCTCTAGGTACATGAATGATGAGTTGAACTCTCTTATGCATATTCTTGACATTCCTCCTTGTCTGCTTTTCAGGCATTGGGAGGGCAGATGTGTGGTTACAGTATAATTACATTGTGCACTCATCAGCAAGTCTCCTCTTACAACCTTGGAACAACCCCAAGGAATTTGGGAGCAATGGAGCAGACATGAAGTGGGCCTAAATATAAAAAAGGAGAAAGTGTTTTATGTATGTATGTATGTATGTATGTATGTATGTATGTGTGTGTGTATGTATTTAGGATAGAGTTACATTCCACTGTGCCATAGAATTGTAAATTTCTTTAATAACTGAATTGTTAGGTTAAAAAAAATTTAAGAAGTTTTAATTCTGATCCAAAGTGAAGAGTATTATTAAATAAAACTTTGGGAAAAGATAAAATATTAACTGCAAGAACATTATACTTCTGTCTGGTACAACAGCAGTGTTGCTGGTGTCAGAGATCATGGCCTTTGAGTTAGATATTAAGGAAAATTTATTGAAACTCAGACAGATGAAGTTTAATGACTATGGTATAAATACACATAGTAGAATAGATCAAGGTAGATATATTCCAGAATATATTCTGGAAGATTCTTAAAATGGTAAAAAGCCTTACCTTGTGTTATGACTTTGTTAAATTAACACTTGTTAGGTGGAGCACAAGGTGCCATATAGTAAGACAAGTTTCAACAACAGACTGCAAGAGAACCTGAAATAGAGAAGTTCATTATTACACATTTTGGAGGAAGTGCAGGGGGGCCACACAGGGAGGTCAAGACAGAGTGCAGACACAAAGTAGGACCCGGAGCACATGCCTTTATTAGGGTCTGTGGATAGAGTACTTCGGTAAGCTCCACAGAGGTTTTATCTAAGGGGCACACAAGGGCAAGGCCCTGGGAAGCACAGAAGGCTGATGGCCATACGAACTGTTGAGAAAGTCAACCCAGAATTTACCTTTGCTTGCGACTCTGGGGCTGTTATCAGGGGATGTGCTTGCATGAGGAGCTGGTATTGGTTTAAGGCCCCTGAAGGTCACTTGGCTAAACAAAATGGATGCCAAGGCAGCAATATCATGGAGTAGCTTAGCTAAATGCTGAATGCCTTGTTTAATGCAATTTGTCCCAAACTCCAGTCTGTCCTCCTTAAGCATTGCTGCTAAATCCAGTCAGCTACTAATCATTACATTTAACCCCCTTGCCATCTTCTCCCCACCATCAGTTCTCTTTCCTGGTTTCTCTATTTCTGTCAACTGCACAGTTATTATCACAATAAACCAATCAATTATTTTTATGCTGACCCTCTCAGTTGCTTTTGGACTCATACAGGAATTAGGTCCTGTTAATAACAGCCCAAATATAAACATCCACAGTTATAAGGCCCATATTCCCAAAGAAGAGATTTAAAAGGATCCACCTTGGGGGAGGGCATGAGTATATAAATATTTGATACCATAGTTAAAATACTTAAAAGCTTAGGGGTGCCTGGGTGGCTCCATTGGTTAGGCTTCCGACTTCTGTTCAGGTCATGATCTTGCAGTTCGTGAGTTCAAGCCCCACATCAGGCTCTGCTTGACAGCTCAGGGCCTGTGCCTGCTTCGGATTCTGTGTCACCCTCTCTCTTTGCTCCTCCCTCACTCGTGCTCTGTCTCTCTGTCTCTCTCTCAAAACTAAGCATTTAAAAAAAAGGTTTCACATATCTTGATGAGCACTGAGTAAATACATAGAATTGTTGAATCATATATTGTGTACCTGAAACTAATATAACACTGTAGGTTAGCTATATATCCTGGAACTAAAATTTTAAAAAATTAAAAAAAGAAAAAGAAATATTTATTAAGCAGTGTTACATTTGGGAAACAACAAACACCTGGGTTGTCCTTAATAGGAATCTAATGTGGGAGCCGAAATGGTTACAGACAACAGTTCCCAGAGGTTGTCTCCCAAAACATTGATACTGGCTTATTATTAGTTGTCTTTCAATTCTGTATCTTAAGAAATGAGGATGAAGTTATAATTTATAATCCACATGATTCCTCTTGCTATATAAAAGTAATATCAAATAAGCTAACACTCAGAAATTATTTCTTGTATTTTAATCAGGGTATACTATATCCATCAGTCAGAAATCTGAATAATTTATTTTAAGACTCAATTTTATAAAATGTGCATTGTTTAGAAGTTTAATACAGTGGCTCAGCACAGAGAAATTAACTCCCCAAGTTTGGTTAATGCTAAACAAAACTGATGAACCCATGGGCAATGAATTTATTTTGATACTGTGCCATTTTTCACAGTGACACAGTTCAATGCACATATTAAGATTTCCCTTTTAAAGAGTACTTCGGGGGCACCTGGGTGCTCAGTTGGTGGAGTGGCCAACTTCGGCTCAGGTCATGATCTCGTGGTCCATGAGTTTGAGCCCCACTTCAGGCTCTGTGCTGACAGCTCAGAGCCTGGAGCCTGTTTCAGATTCTGTGTCTCCCTCTCTCTGACCCTCCCCCATTCATTCTCTGTCTCTCTCTGTCTCAAAAATAAATAAACGTTAAGAAAATAAAATAAAGACTGTACTTCAGAAGTCTGTTCATGTCTCAACTCATTAATCCACTTTGTACTGACCCTCTCGAAATCTAAATAATTTTCCAGAGACTGCACATATTTCCTCCAGAGATGATTGCAGTCCTAAATCCTGGCATTTAATATAAAAACACAAAATATCCTGTGAACATAAAAGTAATAATAGTCAACACAATAATGGGAACAATAGTACTATGAGCCACATGCATTGTCTCATTTATTCTCAAAAAACCTTATGAAGTAGGTAATACTTTTCCAGTTTTACAGATAAAGTAATAGAGAGACTAAAAGGTTAATTGATTCCTAATTTCAAATTCATGTTCTAAAAATTATGCTTCTTGTATGTAAGGAAATAAGAAAAAGAAACTATAGAAGCCAAGCATAATACCTGTTCTATTTGTTGAAATTCCTCTCTTTTCTACTATATTATAAGCAAAGATATTTTATCCATTATAGATTCTCCCACAGAGCCTTGCACATAGAAGGGGCTAATTGATGCCTGGTGAATAAATATGGAAACTGATATTGATGCGGAACTGAGAAAAGAAATTTTTAAATATAACTTTGAAGTTTTTTTTAAATTTTTTTAAGTTTATTTATTTTTGACAGAGACAGAGTGCTAGCATGAACTGGGGAGGGGCAAAGAGAGAGGGAGACACAGAATCCGAAGCAGCCTCCAGGCTCCAAGCTGTCAGCATAGAGCCCGACACAGGGCTCGAACTCACAAACTGTGAGATCATGACCCGGGCCGAAGTCGGACGCTTAACCGCCTGAGCCACCCAGGTACTCCATAATTTTGAATAAAATAGTGTACGTTACTCTTTTATCTGAAAACATTAAATAATTATGGAATTGTTTATTTATTACATAAATGGATAAAAAGATATATACAATTCTTGGGGCGCCTGGGTGGCTCAGTCGGTTGAGCATCCGACTTCGGCTCAGGTCACGATCTCGCAGTCCGTGAGTTGGAGCCCCGCGTCGGGCTCTGGGCTGATGGCTTAGAGCCTGGAGCCTGCTTCCAATTCTGTGTCTCCCTCTCTCTGCCCCTCCCCCGTTCATGCTCTGTCTCTCTCTGTCTCAAAAATAAAAAATAAGCATTAAAAAAAAGATATATACAATTCTTAACATATTTTTTATGGTAGCACATACCTTTCAATGTTAAAAACATGTAATTCCTCAGAACACACTATATATTAATGACATTATCTATATGCATCAAACATGACCTGATAATTGTGAAAAGCCAATTCTACAATGTTTCAGTTTTCTAATGATAATAATTATTGAAATTCAGTTTCCGCTGAACACCAAATTTAATGTATAAACCAAAATTGATGTTCTGTTTACATGTATTTTTTCAATGTGTATTTGTTTTTTGAGAGAGACAGAGTGTGAGCAGGGGAGGGGCAGAGAGAGAGAGAGAGAGGGAGACACAGAATCCGAAGCAGGCTCCAGGCTCCGAGCTGTCAGCACAGAGCCCAATGTGGGGCTCAAACTCAAAAGCTATGAGATCATGACCTGAGCCGAAGTCAGACGCTTAACTAAGTCATCCAGGCGCCCCTGCTTACATGTATTTTAAATAAATGACATTTCCCAAGCAATGTAATCAAATTATTATACTGAGGTTTTTTTCTCTCTGAAGATCACTAAATATTAAGGATAATGTAATGCCTTGAACTATTTGCATCAGAATCACCTGATGTTTTTGTAAGCAAAATATGCAAATTTATAGACCTTCTTTGGACATACTAACTCAGAATAATTATGAGGTAGGATCTAGAACTCTCTAGTTTTTAACAGTCTCCTTGGGAGAGAAGGTTTTATCTCTAAAGCTTGATGCACTGAAGTTTGAAAACTGCTGCTTTGTAGCTTATATTTTATATTTCATTTATAGTATTTATTAATAATGTTGAATAATTCGTGATTCTGCCTAACGTTCATTTATTTCATTCTGAAGACTTTGGGAGTGGAGTTTGTGCTGCAGTCTCACCAATTTCCATTTATAAATCTGTTTCACTCCCTTGTGGCTTCATAGGATATCAATATGTGTTAATACCTATTTGTTTGTGTTATTAAGCTTTTAGTACAAATATAGTATCAAGAGTCAAGTCATCAGGTGTCTGAGATTTTAGTTTAGTTTTTTTTTTTCTGGTTATGTTCTCTTCCAGCAAATTTTTTATATATCAGGAACAAGCTGCTATTTTAACAAGATGCCTCATGATTTTCTCTATTGTTTTAGTAGAAGTAGAATTTTATCTTTAGGACAATAATGGTCTTTTATTTTGGGAAACACATACCTCACATTTTAACAAACTTTTTAGTCATGAAAAATAAAAACAAAAATGCTATACTAGATGGGAGAAATTTTAGCCAATAAGAAAATTAATTCTCTCCATAGTAATTACTCTCCAAAAGAATTACTCTCCTTTATTTTGAACTGGGAGGAAACTAAATAAGGTTTTTAAACATCAGTAGGGTTCCAGTAAGGCTAAATATATTTCTTTCTTGTAACCAAGGCAAGAAGCAAAACCTAGGAAAAAGCTAAAAAAGACCTCTATGTGGAGAATCTGGGCAAAGGACTCTAAACACAATGCTCTCAAATTTTCCAAATTGAAATTTCTTGTATGGCTTTACATTTTCCCTCATATTCACAAGGTTCCAGTAAAAGTTTCTTAATGCCATGGCTTGATGTCAACACTGCTTTTGGCGTCCCATATGACAAAGCACCACGGAAGAGGCACAGACCTTGAGAAGTGGCCCTATGATGTATGTGAAGGCTAGCACCATTAGAAAGATGATGAGCTTGCACTATTGGTGGGAATGCAAACCGGTGCAGCCACTCTGGAAAACAGTGTGGAGGTCCTAAATTCACTACTAGGAGTTTATACAAAAGATGCAGGAGTGCTGATTCACAGGGACACATGTACCCCAATGTTTATAGCAACACTATCAACAGTAGACAAATTATGGAAAGAGCCCAAATGTCCATCAACTGATGAATGGATAAAGAAAATGTGGTTTATATATACAATGGGATTATACTCAGTGATGAAAAAGAATGAAATCATGCCATTTGCAACAACATGGGTGGAACTGGAAGGTATTTTGCTAAGTGAAATAAGTCAGTCAGAAAAAGACAGATAATCATATGTTTATACTCATATCTGGAATTTGAGAAATTTAACAGAAGACCATGGGGGAAGGGAAGGAAAAGTAAGTTACAAACAGAGAGGAAAGCAAATCATAAGAGACTCTTAAATACAGAGAATGGACTGAGGGTTGATGGGAGTGGAGGGTTGGGGGGACAGAGAAAATGGGAGATGGGCATTGAGGAGGGCACTTTTTGTGATGAGCACTGGGTGTTGTATATAAGTGATGAATCATGGGAATCTACTCCCAAAGCCAAGACTACACTGTATACCCTGTATGTTATCTAACATGACAATAAATTATTTTTAAAAAATGAATAACAATTTTAAAAAGAAAGATGACAAGCAATAGTCAGTACTAATTGGTACAGTATGAAATGACTCCTTTGAAATTCCTAGAAATATATTGCTTTGAATTTAAGATGTCATCATTTTAAGGTGCACCATTATTTTTTGTGCCACAAAGACAGAAAAGCATATTGCCAACTACCCTATAAAGTTTTCTTATAAGTAATATTTTCATTTTATACTTAAGTGAAAAGCCCTTTTAGATTTATTTAAACATAGATTTTTATTACATATCACTCCTGCACCTACATAAAGGTACAAGAAAATAAAATGAGTAAGATAGTAATAAAGCTTCTTTATATTTTTATATCTCTTTTTTATAAGTCTGACTCTTCTGAGTCAGTTTTTTAACTCAGAGTCATTTATACCTTGTTTTTTCCACCACCATCTTAGTGATGCAGCATATCTTCAGAGTGCTCTACTATTGATTTGGGGATTTTCTTTCAGAACAACGATGGTAGTTTTGAAACTGTGCTTTCTTCATCATGCTATGGAACTCATGAGAAAGATTCTGTACCAAAAACAGAGCTTATGATCCTCCCTTAAATTGTTCTTACATTCAAATGTTCAGAATGTTCACATGTTACATTGGCCAATTTTGCCATCAGGAATATCTACCAAAGTCACATGGGTGGTGACAGTGATAGTGATCTTATAACTGTTGCCTGGCTGACAATGATTAATGATTGCAAGATTCCATTGACTGTAAGACACATCCTACTTGAGTGATACTGAAATGTGAACAAATATTTGATAAAATACAGAACCTAGAGCATTGGACTTCTGGCATCACACAGATGGAGACTTGGGGGATTTAGCTGAGTACTAAGCAAAGAGTATCCCTTACCCTTCACTAAGGCTTAAGAGTTTGGGAATATACAAATTATAATAGTATTAACTTACAATTTTTAAAATTTACTTACTAATACATATGGCACTTACTAATATATATGTATTTTTTTAATGTGAGTTTTCCTTATTTCCAAAAGGGTTTTATAATAATAAATGAAATATCAGCTTGTCACATTAAATTATAAGTTATAAATTACTATTTCCTTAGTCCTTTAAGTGTCCTTCACCCTCCTTATGACACTGTCCTGCAGAGATAAGGAGCAGGAAGACTTTAATGAGAACCTCAGGTAATGTAATAATTAGAGAAGGATGAGCTAATTAAAAAATATGCAAAGACTGATTAAAATTACCCTTATGCTTAAATTGTATGGTTTAAATGGAGGAAGAAAACGTAAAAAAAACATTAATCTATTCACTAATTTTAGGTCATATTAAATACTGAAGAATAATGCAAAAATTATATTGTGATATATTTATTTTCTTCCATTTAAAACCAGAAAACAGAATACACTTCATAGAGAGACTGTAAGACTCTCAGCATGTGCACCTACTTCTCTAACACATACCTTACACGCTTGTTGTTCAAAACATTGAGGTATTACATCGGTCCTGTTTTGCCACCTAGAATGCCTGTCAAGATCACACATGTTGATGACAATGACAGCTATTTCAAAACTGTTGCCTGGCTGACCTGTTATAAATAATCTAATATACATAATTGGGAACCAAAAAATAATTACAACTTGAGGAAATCTGACTTCCAAGGTGCCAACTCAATTCTTCTGTTTCTTTTTTATTTTAATTTTATTTTTTATTTTTTTAAACTTACATCCAAATTAGTTAGCATATAGTGCAACAATGATTTCAGGAGTAGATTCCTTAATGCGCCTTACCCATTTAGCCCATCCCCCCTCTCACACCCCTCCAGTAACCCTCAGTTTGTTCTCCATATTTATGAGTCTCTTTTTTGTCCCCCTCCTTATTTTTATATTATTTTTGTTCCCTTCCCTTATGTTCATCTGTTTTGTCTCTTAAAGTCCTCATATGAGTGAAGTCATATGATTTTTGTCTTTCTCTGACTGCCTCATTTCACTTAGCATAATACCCTCCAATTCCATCCACGTGGTTGCAAATGGCAAGATTTCATTCTTTTTGATTACTAAGTAATACTCCATTGTGTGTGTGTGTGTGTGTGTGTGTGTGTGTATACCACTTCTTCTTTATCCATTCATCATCCATCCATTGATGGACATTTGGGCTCTTTCCATACTTTGGCTATTGTTGATAGTGCTGCTATAAACATGGGGGTTCATGTGTCCCTTCGAAAGAGCACACCTGTATCGCTTAGATAAACGCCTAGTAGTGCAATTGCTGGGTCATAAGGTAGTTCTATTTTTAGTTTTTTGAGGAACCTCCATACTGTTTTCCAGAGTGACTGCACCAGTTTGCATTACCACCAACAATGCAAAAGAGATCCTCTTTCTCCGCATCCTTGCCAACATCTGTTGTTGCCTGAGTTGTTAATGTTAGCCACTCTGACAGGTGTAAGGTGGTATCTCATTGTGGTTTTGATTTGTATATCCCTGATGATGAGTGAAGTTGAGAATTTTTTCATGTGTCAGTTGGCCATCTGGATGTCTTCTTTGGAGAAGTGTCTATTCATGTCTCTTGTCCATTTCTTCACTGTATTATTTGTTTTTTAGGTGTTGAGTGATAAGTTCTTTATAGATTTTGGATACAAACCCTTTATCTGATATCATTTGCAAATATCTGCTCCCATTCTGTCAGTTGCCTTTCAGTTTTGCTGATTGTTTCCTTTGCTGTGCAAAAGCTTTTTATTTTGTTGAGGTCCCAGTAGTTCATTTTTGCTTTTGTGTCCCTTGCCTCCAGAGACGTGTTGAGTAAGAAGTTGCTGTGGCCAAGATCAAAGAGGTTTTTGCCTACTTTCTCCTCAAGGATTTTAATGGCTTCCTGTCTTACATTGAGGTCTTTCATCCATTTTGAGTTTACTTTTGTGTATGGTGTAAGAAAGTGGTCCAGGTTCATTCTTCTGCATGTCGCTGTCCAGTTTTCCCAGCATCACTTGCTGAAGAGACTGTCTTTATTCCACTGGATATTCTTTCCTGCTCTGCCAAAGATGAATTGGCCATACATTTGTGGGTCCATTTCTGGGTTCTCTATTCTGTTCCATTGAACTGAGTGTCTGTTCTTGTGCCAGTACCATACTGTCTTGATGATTACAGCTTTGGAGTATAGCTTGAAGTCTGGGATTGTGATGCCTCCTGCTTTGGTTTTCTTTATCAAGATTGCTTTGGCTATTTGGGGTCTTTTCTGGTTCCATACAAATTTTAAGATTATTTGTTCTAGCTCTGTGAAGAATGCTGGTGTTATTTTGATAGGGATTGCATTGAATATGTAGATTGCTTTGGGTAGTATCGACATTTTAACAATCTTTATTCTTCCTATCCAAAAGCATGGAAACTTTTTCCATTTTTCTGTATATTCTTCAATTCCTTTCATAAGCTTTCTGTAGCTTTCAGTGCATAGATTTTTCACCTCTTTAGTTAGATTTATTCCTAGGTATTTTATGGGTTTTGGTGCAACTGTAAATGGGATCGATTCCTTGATTTCTCTTTCTGTCGCTTTATTGTTGGTGTATAGGTATGCAACTGATTTCTGTGTGTTGATTTTATATCCTGCACCTTTGCTGAATTAATGAATCAATTCTAGCAGTTTTTTGGTGGAATCTTTTGGGTTTTCCATATAGAGTATCATGTCATCTGTGAAGAGTGAAAGTTTGACCTCCTCCTGGCTGATTTGGATGCCTTTTATTTCTTTGTGTTGTCTGAGTGCAGAGGCTAAAACTTCCAATAGTGGTGAGAGTGGACATTCCTGTCTTGTTGCTGACCTTAGGGGGAAAGCTCTCAGTTTTTCCCCATTGAGGATGATATTAGCATTGGGTCGTTCATATATGGCTTTTATGATCTCTACATATGCTCCTTCTATGCCTACTTTCTTGAGCGTTTTTATCAAGAAAGGATGCTGTATTTGGTCAAATGCTTTATCTGCATCTATTTAGAGGATCATATGGCTCTTGTCCTTTCTTTTATGGATGTGATGAATCACATTAATTGTGATATTGAACCAGCCCTGCATTGCAGGTGTAAATGCCACTTGGTTGTGGTGAATAATTTTTTTAATGTATTGTTGGATCTGGTTGGCTAATATCTTGTTGAGGATTTTTGCATCCATGTTAATCAGGGAAATTGGTCTATAGTTCTCCATTTTAGTGTGGTCTCTGTCTGGTTTTGGAATCAAGGCAATGCTGGTTTCATAGAAAGAGTTTGGAAGTTTTCCTTCCATTTCTATTTTTTCAAACAGCTTCAAGAGAATAGATGTTAGCTCTTCCTTAAATGTTTCGTATATAGAATTCCCCTGGAAAGCCATCTGGCCCTGGACTCTTGTTTTTTGGCAGATTTTTGATTAATAATTTGATTTCCTTACTGGTTATGGGTCTATTCAAATTTTCTATTTTTTCCTGTTTCAGTTTTGGTAGTATATATGTTTCTAGGAATTTTTCCATTTCTTCCAGACTGCCCATTTTATTGGCATATAATTGCTCATAATATTCTCTTATTATTGTTTTTATTTCTTCAGTGTTGGTTGTGATCTCTCCCTTTCATTCTTGATTTTATTTATTTGGGTCCTTTCCTTTTTCTTTTTTATCAAACTGGCTAGTGGTTTATCAATTTTGTTAATTCTTTCAAAGAACCAGTTTCTGGTTTCATTGATCTGTTCTACTGGTTTTTTTTTTTTTTTTGGTTTCAATAGTGTTAATTTCTGCTCTAATCTTTATGATTTCCTGTCTTCTGCTGGTTTTGGGTTTTATTTGCCATTCTTTTTCCAGCTCCTTAAGGTGTAAGGTTAGGTTGTGTATCTGAGATCTTTCTTCCTTCTTTAGGAAGGCCTGGATTGCTATATACTTTCCTCTTATGACCGCCTTTGCTGCGTCCCAGAGGTTTTGGGTTGTGGTGTTATCATTTTCATTGGCTTCCATATACTTTTTAATTTCCTCTGTAACTTGTTGGTTAGGCCATTCATTCTTTAGTAGGATGTTCTTCAGTCTCCAATTATTTGTTAGTTTTCCAAATTTTTTCTTGTGGTTGATTTCAAGTTTCATAGTGTTGTGGTCTGAAAATATGCACGGTATGATCATGATCTTTTTGTACTTACTTAGGGCTGATTTGTGTCCCAGTATATGGTCTATTCTGGGGAATGTTCCATGTGCACTGGAGAAGAATGTATATTCTGCTTCTTTAGGATGAAATGTTCTGTATATATCTGTTAGGTCCATCTGGTCCAGTGTGTCATTCAAAGCCATTGTTTCCTTGTTGATTTTTTGACTAGATGATCTGTCCATTGCTGTGAGTGTGGTGTTGAAGTCTCCTACTATTATGGTATTACTATCAATGAGTTTCTTTATGTTTGTGATTGATTGATTCATATATTTGGGTGCCCTCACATTTGGTGCATAAATATTTACAATTGTTAGGTCTTCTTGGTGGATAGACCCCTTGATTATGATATAATGCCTTTCTGCATCTCTTGATACAGTCTTTATTTTAAAGTCTAGATTGTCTGATAGAAGTATGGCTACTCCAGCTTTCTTTTGTTGACCATTAGCATGACAGATGATTCTCCATCCCCTTATTTTCAATCTAAAGGTGTCTTTAGGTCTAAAGTGGGTCTCTTGTAAACAGCGTATAGATGGATCTTGTTTTCTTATCCATTCTGTTACCCTATGTCTTTTGATTGGGGCATTGAGTCCATTGACATTTAGAGTGAGTACTGAAAGATATAAATTTATTGCCATTATGATGCTTGTAGAGTTGGAGTTTCTGGTGGTGTTATCTGGTCCTTTATAATCTTTGTTGCTTTTGTATTTATTTATTTATTTATTTATTTATTTATTTATTTATTTATATTTTCATCTTTTCTCCCCTGAGAGAGTCCCCCTTAAAATTTCTTGCAGGGCTGGTTTAGTGGTCACAAACTCCTTTCATTTTTGTTTGTCTGGGAAACTTTTTATCTCTCCTTCTGTTTTGAATGACAGCCTTCGTGGATAGATTCTTGGCTGCATATTTTTCTGATTCAGCACATTGAATATATCCTGCCACTCCTTTCTGGCCTGCCAAGTTTCTGTGGATAGGTCTGGTGCAAACCTGATCTGTCTTCCCTTCTTGGTTAGGGACTTTTTTTCCGTTGCTGCTTTCATGATTCTCTCCTTGCCTGAGTATTTTGTGAATTTGACTATGATATGCTTGTTGATGGTTGGTTTTTGTTGTATATAATGGGGGTCCTCTGTGCTTCCTGGATTTTGATGTCTGTGTCTTTCCCCAGGTTAAGAAAGTTTTCTGCTGATTTGCTCACATAATCCTTCTACCGCAATTTCTCCCTCTTCCTCTTCTGGGAAAAAGAAGAATCCCTATGATTCTGATTTTGTTCCTTTTTAATGAGTCACTGCTTTCACTAATTCTTAAATCGTGCTCTTTTGCCTTAATCTCCCTCTTTTTTTCTGCTTCATTATTCTCCATAAGTTTGTCCTGTATATCACTGATTCTCTGTTCTCCCTCATCCATCCTTGCTGCCAAGGCATCCATCTGTGATTGCAACTCAGTTATAGCATTTTTTATTTCATCCTGACTAGTTTTTAATTCTTTTACCTCCACAGAAAGGGATTCTAATCTATTTTCAACTGCAGCTAGTATTCTTATTATCATGATTCTAAATTCTGGTTCAGACATCTTGCTTGTATCTGTGTTGGTTAAATCTCTGGCTGTCGTTTCTTCGTGCTCTTTCTTTTGGGGTGAATTCCTTCATTTAGTCATTTTTAAGGGAGAAAAGGGATTAATAAGGTAGAAATTTTAAAATTAAAAAAATTAAAATTAAAAAATATTAAAAATTTAATGCACATACACACAAAAAATCAAATAAATGATGCTAGATCCTAGGTGTGTTTTGGTCTGGATGTAGAAAGTGATTTGATAGATTAGAGAAAAAAGGGGGAAAGGAAAAATAAAGGAGATTATTTGAAATTTGAAAAATTGAATACACTGAAGTAGACTAAAATGAAATGATGGGAGTAGTAGAAAAAAATTAAAGAAAAATATTTTTAATAAAAATTTTAAAAATATGATTTTTTTCTCTTTCTGTACTCAAGAAAAAGAAAAGAAGTGAAAAAGAGAAAAAAAAAGAAAGAAAGAAAATCGAATAGATGGACTACTAACAGATTGAAATAGGACTGAAATTACTTTGTTTTCCCCAGAAGTCAGACTATGAAGCGCTTTATAGTCCATAAACTAAGCAGATGGTGAGACCTGTGTTCTTCAAGAGCAAGGTTGGCCCAGTTGGGCGGGGCTTAGTGTAATGTCTCGGTTCTCCACTAGATGGAGCTGCTAGCCTACTGGGGTGGAGTGTTGTGGTGCTCCTAGGTGCGTATGTGCATGCGCTGGAGCAGTGAAAATGGCGTCACCCAGCTACCCAATCTCTAGTATCAGAACTCTGTTTTCCCTGATCAGCAATTGTGCACCTGTCCTCTGTCTTCAGCTTTTGTCCACTCCCCACTTTTTCACTGTCCGTGACCAAGCCACAGGCAGTACCTCTTTCCCAAGTTTTGTAGTTTTGTCTCAGATGTGGCTGTTTTCCCTGGCCCCTTACTTCTCCACACCCCCCCCCCCGCACCTTACTTCTGAAGGACTGTGGCTTTGACCTTTTCTGCCCCTCTGCAGGGGGGTCTCACCGAGCAATGGCCAAATGTCGGCTGTACCCAGGAACGCTTGCTGAACCCTGCTGCTGCCAGTGCCCTGAGACTGCGGCCAGGTGCCAGCCAGCCCCAGAAAAAGTTTGAGAAAAAGTATAGCAGCAGCATTTCAGGGTTTATGGAAAATCACAACACACATCTGACACCAGGCTTCACCCTTAACGACTTGTTCCAGCACCAGCGAATGTGGCTGTTCTCTGGGGTCTGCTGGGACCAGGTGGCCTCAACAGTCTCTACCAAATGTCCTTCCAACAGTGGAACCGCTTTTTCCCGTGTGGCCCAAGAACCTCCTGGACCCCACTCCACTCCTGGGGATTTTCCCTTCCCAGCAGAGCATCTCCAGGTATCAAGCTGCAGAGCTGCAGACTCTGTGCTCCCCTTGTTTACAGTCTTAATGGAATTTAAGCCCTCTCCTTTCTCCCTTTTTAGTTTAGTCCCTATGGCTGTTTCCAATTTTCTACTTTCTGTCCAGCTGCTTTTGGGGAGGAGTGCTTTTCCCGTATTCTTCCCCTGGTCTCCGTCCTCTCTCCACCCACAAAAGTGGCTCGCTGACCACTACAGCTTCTCTCTCCTCAAGTTCACCTCTCCGTGCCACATACCTGCTGAATTCTGTGGTTCAGGTTGTGCAGATTGTTGTGTTAATCCTCAGATCAGTTCTCTAGGTGTGCTGGATGGTTTAGTGTTGGTCTGGCTGTATTTCATGGACACGAAACACAAAAAACTTCTATGCTGTTCTGCCATCTTGGCTCCTCCCTCCAATTCTTCTATTTCTTAATCATTGTAGTTTAATGACATGTCTAGGTGGTAAATTTCTTATTCTTTGATCTATGCAAAGATGGTTGACTCAGAGTTTTCTTTATTTGTGGGTATATGTTGTCTTTATATTTTCCTCCTTCTTTCTTCTTCTTCAATGTCCCCACAAAGCTCAAATAATTAAATAATATGTACATAAAACAGGTTCGACATTAAGCGGTCATCAGGATTGGGTTGTATTTGGGTAGAGGGGGAAAATACACCATTTCTCTTTTTTTTTTATTTCTTCAAGTCTTAGACTTTCCAAGAAAAATGACAGAACTAGAAATAAATAATGCAAGCAATACCACCTTATTTAGCAAATAATTGATAAATAATAAAGTTAAACTTTTTAAAGTTTATTTATTTTGAGAGAGAGAGGGAAAGAGAGAGAGAGAGAGAGAGAGGAAGGGGGAGAGAGAGAGGGAGAGAGAGAATCCCAGGCAGACTCTGCATGACAACAAAAAGCCTGATGCAGGGCTTGATTTCATGAACTGTGAGATCATGTCCTAAGCTGAGATCAAGAATCAGACACTTAACCCACTGGTCCACCCAGGCACCACTACAATCACTTGATATTTATATGTCATTTAAGAAAAATGAGAACTGGTATAAAATATATATATATATATATATATATATATATATATATAATATATAAAATTATAAGAGATATACATATTATATATATAAAATTATAAGATTTATATATATAAATATACATAGAGTTATTAAAGATGAGTTTTAATAATTAGATATTCTTATATTTAAAACTCTTTGAATAGGGTGAGCTTGAAACTAAAATAATTCTTCCTTTCACTTCATTACTTCAAGTATTATGCAAGGAAAAATTAAGAATCTGAAGTAAGAGAACAAGGATCAATAGTGTTTTTTTCTAATCTTAAGTAATTTTCCAGGCACACTGGAAAATAATCGTAAGTCCAAATAATGTTATGTTGAAAATGTGTCCGTATTTAGATACTTACAAATGCAAAAAGAATATTTATACATATACACACATGTGCTTTGAGTAAATAGACCACAAATGACACAGAAAATAGTATTCTTTAGTGAATATATAAATATATGGTCAATATTTTATACTTGTTTCTTGATATAATAAACATAAATCTGTTTAACTTCACTTTCTGTATTCAATTAAGATTTATTTCTGAAAGAATATTTCTGAAAAGGCATTTCTGAACTGTATACAACTAAATATTTCTCAATATTTTCTAGCTAAAGGTAAGAATGATTTCAAGACTGCAACCGTAAATTCCCTCATCTTAAGCCCTAATTTTTGTTTTTAGTCATAGTAAAAATGTATATTACTAGATTTGCATTATTGGCACCTTAGGAAAATAGACATTTGAATATACTAATGGCAGAGAGATTTTCAAGGATCTTTTGTCATATCCCAAAAGACAAATTGAGAAATTGCATACACACAAAAAAAAGGACCAAGGAGAGATACTGGTTAAAGTGATTAATCCAAACAATGCAAACAGCAGTGTGGAATCAAGTAGCATAACTTTTCAAATATTTAAAACCAAAAAGAACAAACAATGCCAGTGGAAGAGTTTAATGCCACTAGGTTCAGACAAAGCAAATGTGTGAACTAGAGGAAGCTGATTTTGTAGTTTTCCCTCCTACCCTTCTTAGAGCTCTCCCTACCGTAGTAGCCAAAGGCAACCATCTTGTCAACTGATACTGACAGAGTTGGCTTCGTGACAGCTTAGGCTTCCCTTCCCCATACCACATTTGAGGAGCAGGAAGTTCAAGAGTCCTTGGGGCCCACTCTGCTACAAGATGAAGCATTTTTTTTTCTGACACTTATTTTTTCTTTTGGCTTCTCATTTTTAACTTTCAGATCTAGATTGATTTTCTTTAGATATTTAAAAACTTTTTTGAGATATAATGTATATAAATTAATATGCTGCTTTTAAATATACAGTTTGATAAGTTTTGACATTTGTGTGTCCCTATGTAACTATTGTATCATTCAAGATATAGAATATTTTTAACAACCCAAGTTCCCTTGTGCCCTTCCATTCCAGTCATCCCCTCCCCTCCATGCACCACATACCTTCTGCCTCAGAGAATCAGTGATATGCTTTTTGTTACTATAGATTAGTTCTGACTGTTTTAATACGTCAAATATATGGAATCATGTACTGTGTGTCCCTTTGTGTCTGGGTTCTTTCATCTAGCAGAATGTTTTTTAGATATATCCATGTTGTTTTGTTTCAGTAGATTATTTCCTTTTGTTACTGACTAGTTGTCATTATATAAATATACAAAATGTGTTTAATCATTCATCTGTTGCCAAATACCACTTAATATAACAAGTGTTGTTGAAGATATGGAGCAATTGGAACTCTCTACACTGCTGATGAGGTTAATTAAATGGCACAATGACTTTAGAAAACAGTTTTGCAGTATCTTTTAAAGATTAAATATATACTTACCATATGATCCAGCATCTCCATTTCTAGATGTTTGCCTAAGTAAGTTAAAATGTATATCCGCAAAAGTATTTATACATGACTGTTCATTACATTTTTTTACACTCTCTTGGTAAGGTAAGGTGAAATTACACTAAGGCTACTACTTCCTATTTGGGAGAGGCTTCCTGCCTGTTTTGAGAAAGCTAGGCAGGATTCAGATTGTCACTCAAGAAAAAGAAATCACCATCCAAGTCTTTTAGGCACAAGTTAATGAACTGAAAACACATATCAGTAAATGTAAACCAGGTATCTCTCAAGTGATCTAAGCCAGTTATCAACATATGGGAATTTAGGTTAAAGCCCTTTGCTAACAATAAAGAAAAAGGTTTTTACCCACTCTTCTCTTTTCTTATCTTTCTCAAAAACATAGGTTTTGGCTTCAGGATCTTAGCCAAACATCTTGGCTATCTCATCATATCTATGGAGAGCCTGCCTCCTTGTTTTCTAAGTAAACTTTTCCTTTATCATGAAACTCCTGAAATGGGGAAGTAAAGCTGCACCTTGATAGATAAGTAGGAAAATTCCTTTTGGCTAGGTAGAAACGTGAGAAACTCTTCAAATCAAACTATGTGCAGATGCTAAGTTGCATAGAAGAACCAGCTATGAAACCTACTAGCTGGCATTTCTCAAGGAAAAAAAAAAAAAAGACAACTGTAATCCCCAAATTATCAATATTGTAGCTCACAAGTACCCTTAATATAAAAATTATTAGATCATACTGGAAATCGTCATTGTTGATCCACACTTGTTCTATGTTCTCTGGTTGTCAAACCAGGTCATTCACTGAAGGAGGGAAGCATTTTGTTGTATGTTCTGCTTTCTGATAACAATTTATTGTAAAGAACCCTTACCAAGAGCATCTCCCTGCATCACAAATTACAGTCAATCATTTTTAAAATTATACTCTTCCAAGAATTATTTGTTTTACAAAATGACTAATATGCATTGAAACAACAGCAAGCAAACACAGGTAGAGAAGGGGAATTCTACCAATTTCAGACCTTCTCTTCTACCCATTCTCAAGAACAAAAAGCATACTACTCAGGGAACCTAACTTAGTAAATCACTTGATTCTCGGTTTGTTTGTTTTTTTCCACCTACAAAGATACACTTTTCAAGGAGTTTTGTTTGTTTTCTTGCTTGCTTGCTTGCTCCCCACCACCTCTGGTCTCTCTTCCATTATGCCTTGCCACCCTTTATCACTGTTCCCCCTTATTTTCATACTAAGATGGCCTGTTCAGAAACAAATAAAGTGGAACTCTTTGTGCCATGGTTTCAGGTGGGCAAATATAAGCATAGGAAGTTTGGTCTGCAAACTTCCTAACCTTCCCCAGTCTAGCTATTCAACTGAACACTCACTCTTTCCTCTTCAGAGTATTCTGCCCAAATCAGTAAATTATAGGACCAGAAAGATTCTAACTGGCCAGTTAGCAATTTGAAAGAGTGACTAATGGATTATCTTTTAAGCGTATTCGTAGGAAACAAGATTCCTTTTTGTGTTAGCTTTTTAATCTGGATAGTTTCAGTAGACATGAGAAATACATAATACAACTTTATAAATTCCCTGTGATTCAATGGTTAGTAAAACTATTTTTCCTTAGGCATATAGTATTACATGGGCTATTTAAGTTAATGTCAAGTAATTGAGGCCCAATGTGAGGAAACTAGAATGTCTCTAAGAGATTATGGAGGAGTTAAATGTTTACATACTTTCAAAGTAAAAAAAAAAAAAAAAAAAAAAAAAAAAGAATGAAAAGGTTCCCAGTTTTGATCATATTGTTTTGTTTTTGTGTGTTTTTGTTTGTTTTTTTGTTTTGTTTTTGTTTTTGCATGGGATTAGAGGCAACATTTCATGTGCAACATCAAACTGTAATTAAGAATTTTCCAGGAGAGGATTCTGGGAAGATGGCGGCGTAGGAGGACGCTGGGCTCAACGCGCGTCCTGCTGATCACTTAGATTCCACCTACACCTGCCTAAATAACCCAGAAAACCGCCAGAGGATTAGCAGAACAGAGTCACCGGACCCAAGTGCAGACGAGAGGCCCACGGAAGAGGGTAGGAAGGGCGGCGAGGCGGTGCGCGCTCCACGGACTGGCGGGAGGGAGCCGGGGCGGAGGGGCGGCTCGCCGGCCAAGCAGAGCCCCCGAGTCCGGCTTGCAAAAGCGGAGGGGCCTGACGGACTGTGTTCAGACAGCAAGCGCGACTTAGCAAGCGCGACTTAGCGTCTGGGAGGTCATAAGTTAACAGCTCTGCTCGGAAAGCGGGAAGGCTGGAGGACAAAGGGAGGGTGAGCTGCGGAGCCCCCGGACCACAGAGCTCAGTTTGGCGGGGAACAAAGGCGCTCGCCAGCGCCATCTCCCCCGCCCATCCCCCAGCCAAAATCCCAAAGGGAACCGGTTCCGGCCAGGGAAATTGCTCGCTCCGCTCGAACACCCAACTCTGTGCTTCTGCGGAGCCAAACCTCCGGCAGCGATTTGACTCCCTCCGGCTGCCACAGGGCCCCTCCTGAAGTGGATCACCTAAGGAGAAGCGAGCTAAGCCTGCCCCCCCTCCCGCCGTGCACCTTGCCTTCCCACCCCAGCTAATACGCCAGATCCCCAGCATCACAAGCCTGGCAGTGTGCAAGTAGCCCAGACGGGCCACGCCACCCCACAGTGAATCCCGCCCCTAGGAGAGGGGAAGAGAAGGCACACACCAGTCTGACTGTGGCCCCAGCGGTGGGCTGGGGGCAGACATCAGGTCGGACTGCGGCCCCGCCCACCAACTCCAGTTATACACCACAGCACAGGGGAAGTGCCCTGCAGGCCCTCACCACACCAGGGACTATCCAAAATGACCAAGCGGAAGAATTCCCCTCAGAAGAATCTCCAGGAAATAACAACAGCTAATGAGCTGATCAAAAAGGATTTAAATAATATAACAGAAAGTGAATTTAGAATAATAGTCATAAAATTAATCGCTGGGCTGGAAAACAGCATACAGGACAGCAGAGAATCTCTTGCTACAGACATCAGGGGACTAAGGAACAGTCACGAGGAGCTGAAAAACGCTTTAAAGGAAATGGAAAACAAAATGCAAACCACCACGGCTCGGATGGAAGAGGCAGAGGAGAGAATAGGTGAACTAGAAGATAAAGTTATGGAAAAAGAGGAAGCTGAGAAAAAGAGAGATAAAAAAATCCAGGAGTATGAGGGGAAAATTAGAGAACTAAGTGATACACTAAAAAGAAATAATATACGCATAATTGGTATCCCAGAGGAGGAAGAGAGAGGGAAAGGTGCTGAAGGGGTACTTGAAGAAATAATAGCTGAGAACTTCCCTGAACTGGGGAAGGAAAAAGGCATTGAAATCCAAGAGGCACAGAGAACTCCCTTCAGACGTAACTTGAATCGATCTTCTGCACGACATATCATAGTGAAACTGGCAAAATACAAGGATAAAGAGAAAATTCTGAAAGCAGCAAGGGGTAAACGTGCCCTCACATATAAAGGGAGACCTATAAGACTCGTGACTGATCTCTCTTTTGAAACTTGGCAGGCCAGAAAGAATTGGCACGAGATTTTCAGGGTGCTAGATAGCAAAAATATGCAGCCGAGAATCCTTTATCCAGCAAGTCTGTCATTTAGAATAGAAGGAGAGATAAAGGTCTTCCCAAACAAACAAAAACTGAAGGAATTTGTCACCACTAAACCAGCCCTAAAAGAGATCCTAAGGGGGACCCTGTGAGACAAAGTACCAGAGACATCACTACAAGCATAAAACATACAGACATCACAATGACTCTAAACCCGTATCTTTCTATAATAACACTGAATGTAAACGGATTAAATGCGCCAACCAAAAGACATAGGGTATCAGAATGGATAAAAAAACAAGACCCATCTATTTGCTGTCTACAAGAGACTCATTTTAGACCTGAGGACACCTTTAGATTCAGAGTGAGGGGATGGAGAACTATTTATCATGCTACTGGAAGCCAGAAGAAAGCTGGAGTAGCCATACTTATATCAGACAAACTAGACTTTAAATTAAAGGCTGTAACAAGAGATGAAGAAGGACATTATATAATAGTTACAGGGTCTATCCATCAGGAAGAGCTAACAATTATAAATGTCTATGCGCCGAATTCCGGAGCCCCCAAATATATAAAACAATTACTCATAAACAGAAGCAACCTTATTGATAAGAATGTGGTAATTGCAGGGGACTTTAACACCCCACTTACAGAAATGGATAGATCATCTAGACACACAGTCAATAAAGAAACAAGGGCCCTGAATGAGACACTGGATCAGATGGACTTGACAGATATATTTAGAACTCTGCATCCCAAAGCAACAGAATATACTTTCTTCTCGAGTGCACATGGAACATTCTCCAAGATAGATCATATACTGGGTCACAAAACAGCCCTTCATAAGTTTACAAGAATTGAAATTATACCATGCATACTTTCAGACCACAATGCTATGAAGCTTGAAATCAACCACAGGAAAAAGTCTGGAAAACCTCCAAAAGCATGGAGGTTAAAGAACACCCTACTAACGAATGAGTGGGTCAACCAGGCAATTAGAGAAGAAATCAAAAAATATATGGAAACAAACGAAAATGAAAATACAACAATCCAAACGCTTTGGGACGCAGCGAAGGCAGTCCTGAGAGGAAAATACATTGCAATCCAGGCCTATCTCAAGAAACAAGAAAAATCCCAAATACAAAATCTAACAGCACACCTAAAGGAAATAGAAGCAGAACAGCAAAGGCAGCCTAAACCCAGCAGAAGAAGAGAAATAATAAAGATCAGAGCAGAAATAAACAATATAGAATCTAAAAAAACTGTAGAGCAGATCAACGAAACCAAGAGTTGGTTTTTTGAAAAAATAAACAAAATTGACAAACCTCTAGCCAGGCTTCTCAAAAAGAAAAGGGAGATGACCCAAATAGATAAAATCATGAATGAAAATGGAATTATGACAACCAATCCCTCAGAGATACAAACAATTATCAGGGAATACTATGAAAAATTATATGCCAACAAATTGGACAACCTGGAAGAAATGGACAAATTCCTAAACACCCACACTCTTCCAAAACTCAATCAGGAGGAAAGAGAAAGCTTGAACAGACCCATAACCAGCGAAGAAATTGAATCGGTTATCAAAAATCTCCCAACAAATAAGAGTCCAGGACCAGATGGCTTCCCAGGGGAGTTCTACCAGACGTTTAAAGCAGAGATAATACCTATCCTTCTCAAGCTATTCCAAGAAATAGAAAGGGAAGGAAAACTTCCAGACTCATTCTATGAAGCCAGTATTACTTTGATTCCTAAACCAGACAGAGACCCAGTAAAAAAAGAGAACTACAGGCCAATATCCCTGATGAATATGGATGCCAAAATTCTCAATAAGATACTAGCAAATCGAATTCAACAGCATATAAAAAGAATTATTCACCATGATCAAGTGGGATTCATTCCTGGGATGCAGGGCTGGTTCAACATTCGCAAATCAATCAACGTGATACATCACATTAACAAAAAAAAAGAGAAGAACCATATGATCCTGTCAATCGATGCAGAAAAGGCCTTTGACAAAATCCAGCACCCTTTCTTAATAAAAACCCTTGAGAAAGTCGGGATAGAAGGAACATACTTAAAGATCATAAAAGCCATTTATGAAAAGCCCACAGCTAACATCATCCTCAACGGGGAAAAACTGAGAGCTTTTTCCCTGAGATCAGGAACACGACAGGGATGCCCACTCTCACCGTTGTTGTTTAACATAGTGCTGGAAGTTCTAGCATCAGCAATCAGACAACAAAAGGAAATCAAAGGCATCCAAATTGGCAAAGATGAAGTCAAGCTTTCGCTTTTTGCAGATGACATGATATTATACATGGAAAATCCGATAGACTCCACCAAAAGTCTGCTAGAACTGATACATGAATTCAGCAAAGTTGCAGGATACAAAATCAATGTACAGAAATCAGTTGCATTCTTATACACTAACAATGAAGCAACAGAAAGACAAATAAAGAAACTGATCCCATTTACAATTGCACCAAGAAGCATAAAATACCTAGGAATAAATCTAACCAAAGATGTAAAGGATCTGTATGCTGAAAACTATAGAAAGCTTATGAAGGCAATTGAAGAAGATTTAAAGAAATGGAAAGACATTCCCTGCTCATGGATTGGAAAAATAAATATTGTCAAAATGTCAATACTACCCAAAGCTATCTACACATTCAATGCAATCCCAATCAAAATTGCACCAGCATTCTTCTCGAAACTAGAACAAGCAATCCTAAAATTCATATGGAACCACAAAAGGCCCCGAATAGCCAAAGGAATTTTGAAGAAGAAGACCAAAGCAGGAGGCATCACAATCCCAGACTTTAGCCTCTACTACAAAGCTGTCATCATCAAGACAGCATGGTATTGGCACAAAAACAGACACACAGACCAATGGAATAGAATAGAAACCCCAGAACTAGACCCACAAACGTATGGCCAACTCATCTTTGACAAAGCAGGAAAGAACATCCAATGGAAAAAAGACAGCCTCTTTAACAAATGGTGCTGGGAGAACTGGACAGCAACATGCAGAAGGTTGAAACTAGACCACTTTCTCACACCATTTACAAAAATAAACTCAAAATGGATAAAGGACCTAAATGTGAGACAGGAAACCATCAGAACCTTAGAGGAGAAAGCAGGAAAAGACCTCTCTGACCTCAGCCGTAGCAATCTCTTACTCGACACATCCCCAAAGGCAAGGGAATTAAAAGCAAAAGTGAATTACTGGGACCTTATGAAGATAAAAAGCTTCTGCACAGCAAAGGAAACAACCAACAAAACTAAAAGGCAACCAACGGAATGGGAAAAGATATTTGCAAATGACATATCGGACAAAGGGCTAGTATCTAAAATCTATAAAGAGCTCACCAAACTCCACACCCGAAAAACAAATAACCCAGTGAAGAAATGGGCAGAAAACATGAATAGACACTTCTCTAAAGAAGACATCCAGATGGCCAACAGGCACATGAAAAGATGTTCAGCGTCGCTCCTTATCAGGGAAATACAAATCAAAACCACACTCAGGTATCACCTCACGCCAGTCAGATTGGCCAAAATGAACAAATCAGGAGACTATAGATGCTGGAGAGGATGTGGAGAAACGGGAACCCTCTTGCACTGTTGGTGGGAATGCAAATTGGTGCAGCCGCTCTGGAAAGCAGTGTGGAGGTTCCTCAGAAAATTAAAAATAGACCTACCCTATGACCCAGCAATAGCACTGCTAGGAATCTACCCAAGGGATACAGGAGTACTGATGCATAGGGGCACTTGTACCCCAATGTTCATAGCAGCACTCTCAACAATAGCCAAATTATGGAAAGAGCCTAAATGTCCATCAACTGATGAATGGATAAAGAAATTGTGGTTTATATACACAATGGAATACTACGTGGCAATGAGAAAAAATGAAATATGGCCTTTTGTAGCAACGTGGATGGAACTGGAGAGTGTGATGCTAAGTGAAATAAGCCATACAGAGAAAGACAGATACCATATGGTTTCACTCTTATGTGGATCCTGAGAAACTTAACAGGAACCCATGGGGGAGGGGAAGGGAAAAAAAAAAAAAAAAAGGACGTTAGAGTGGGAGAGAGCCAAAGCATAAGAGACTGTTAAAAACTGAGAACAAACTGAGGGTTGATGGGGGGTGGGAGGGAGGGGCGGGTGGGTGATGGGTATTGAGGAGGGCACCTTTTGGGATGAGCACTGGGTGTTGTATGGAAACCAATTTGTCAATAAACTTCATATAAAAAAAAAATAAAATAAAATAAAATAAAATAATAATAATAACAATAATAAAAAAAAAAAAAAAAAAGAATTTTCCAGAGAGCAATGTCAGCACTGAAATACTAAATAGAGGACTGACATTATGCCTGATCTGTTTTAGGGAAAGGGATGTATTGAATTGACATTGGAATGGTAGTTCCCAGTTGGATTTAATGAGACAGTAAACGGGAACAGGAATTGAAGTGGCATACATTCTTTTAGTATCAAGGAATTAGGGCTATTTTCATTTTTCATGCTGTCCTAAATAATAATAACAACCCTATTTATTGGAACAAGAGAGTCCCCTATTTAAGTTTAAATTATTTTTTCTTGTGAAATCCCTTATAGTTATAATAACTAGAAAAAATACTTAGAGAAGGAAAGCTTTGAAATGAAGCAATCAAAAGAAAAAACTGCATGTGGCATTATTAGAGCAGTAGTTAAATATAGTAGAATTATTTACAAATGGATAAGTAAATTTCAATTTAATTTAATTTAAAAATGATTTGGGACCTGTTTGATTTGTTTATAGATTCATGAATACCAAGAATCAGAGGGGAAGGATATGGATTGTGTGTAGTTAAAGCACAGATATTTTTGTTACACTTTATGTTTCAAGACTAAAGTTTTTTTAGATGTAGGGACTTCTAGACCTTATAATGGATATGATTGAATTGTAGACTATAACCTTGAAGACTTTAGAGGAAAAACTCTTTCTATTAAGAGCATGGTAATCATCTAACTTTTTCCATGTCTCAAAAGAAATATTCCTTCAGAGCAAAGGAGGGCTGAAACAGTCCCTTTGGCACATTACATTTTTGTTAGTGCTAATGGAATAAGGTAGACCCTTTCTACTCAAAGTATGGTTCATGTACCAGCAATGTCAGTGTCATCCTGGAGCTTGTTAGCAATGCAGAATCTCAGGTCCCACTCCAGACCTTCTTAATCAGAATTAACCTTTAAACAAGATACCCACGTAATTCATATGTACACTAGACTCTGAGAGCAACTGTTACAAATCTTGGCACTGTAAACGAGTGCTGTCCAATAGAACTGTGTACAATGATGGAAATTCCCTGTGCTATTCAGTACAGTAACCAATAACTGCATATAACTATAAGAACTTCAAATATGGCTAGTGCCAATAAGAAATTAATCTTTTTATTTTATGTAATTTTAATTAATTTAAATTTAGATAGCCACATATGGCCAGTGGATACCATATTCTACATTGCAGCTGTAACTTTTTATTCAAATGTATTTATGGGAACAATGTATGCCTTCTGAAGCTTTGGGACATTTGTTCTTTTTACCTGATTTGCCAAAGGTTATAGGACCTTTATAATACATTGATGCTTGTAAGTCTTGTGTATTTATTTATATATTATCTGCACTATTCCTGGGACATACTTCTTGTATTCTACTACAGTTGTTTGTTTATGTTGGGGCTCAGGGCAGGCTGCCCCAAAAATGCCACTTTGGCATATTGATTATTTGAAGACTACTTAAACAGCCAAGTAAACAGGACATTTTTCACCCTCCTTTGTCTCCAGAAAGTAGGAAAGAAATCTCACATGTGAAAAGTACCCACCATGTACCACATGATAGAGAGTCATCCTTGTCATCAAAGATAGGGAATTCAAGGCCAAAGAAACCTATGTGAACAAACTTTGTTACTTTTATTGATTTACTATTCCAGTCCAAATTCTGTTTAGAATTCCTTACTAATTGAAGCTGCATAACATAATTTTATTTCTCCTGTCAATATTTCACAGATTTATTTTCTCTAAAGTTTATATAAACTGTATGCCTTGGTCATTTCTTGGGTCTGAATTTTATTATTGGGCCTCCATACACACGTAATTAGACTTTTTTCCTGTTAATCTGTTTCGTGCTAATTTCATTTAGACCAGGGAGAAGAACCTTGAAGGGGAAAGTAAAATTCTTCTTCTCCAACATTTACATGGCTGTTTTCTACCATGTCCCACCATCAACCTGATCCCAAGAAGATGACCTATAAGCTTCTCAAGAGAGATCATGTCTTAATAATCTTATTCCTATTAACTTAGTGCCAAGTTAGGCATGTATGAGGTACTCTTTGCAGTAACACTGAATTGAATTGGCAAAGAAATAAACCCATGGGTATTTATTTCAATAAGACTTAGTAAAGCATGGAATTAGATCTAAAGTAACATTATCTTGGACAATATCCATTAGTATTCATCCCACCAAAAAAGAAACTGTCAAGCCAACAGAAACAGTAACAACTATAAGAACAATAAATTTTGTATGGCTAGAATTAGTTTCAGCCCTTTAAATTCAGGCTGATGTATAGAAAATACTGAAGCATATCAGTAAACATATAAAATGTACTGGCTAAGTTATTTATGAGTAACATGCAAATCAATATTTTGTACTGTCAGTTCTGAATTAGCAAGAACCCCAGAGTCGGACCTGAGACATGGAAGAGGGGATGTCTCCCTAAGGAGCTAGATGGCTTAGATAGTGAGGCTGGATAGCCGAATTCTCCAAGTCCCAAGTTGATATGAGCTAAAAATTTAGCTACAGAAGACAAATAACCATGGGGTCACTAACACCAGGTGGGTAGCCTGACCCTCACACCATGGTGGGAATACACAAATGCTTTTCTGACAAGCAGTGCAAAAAGCCAGGTAAACAGCTTGGGATATGAACAGATGGCTTTGTAATGCCAGCTTTTTTTTTTTTTTCTGCTTCTCTTTCCTTTTCTCCTCTCTTCATCCCCCCTTCTCCTCCTTTTGTTTTTAGAGAAGAAGCAGACTGCCTGTGGTAATAATGGCTTCTAATTTTGAATTTAACAATCTTTCTCATCTAGATTCTCAAATCCTGTGACTTGGAATAAACTATTACTTTACTAACATCCGCTCCGTGTGTTTTGCTCATTTCCATTGTCTTGTGAACAAAGATAAGTCTATTTTAAGTTTTTAATTATTGCACCTTCATATTATTTGAACCACTAGACATTAGGAATGATATGATATACTGAGAACATTTTGTCGATAAAGTTCATACTTATAGTTCATTCTTTAATAAGTTTGCCATATTTACAAAGAGTTCTGTCAACCAGGGGTCTTTTGTTTATTTGTTTGTTTAATCTCTAATTATGGACATTTTCAAACATATTCAAAAGTAGGTAATGATAAAAATCCACATACTTATCACTCAGCCTCAAAAAAGATCAACATCCTTCATCTCTCTTTGTTATTTGAATAGAATATGTTAAGCTAAGTCTCACCATACTGTTATTTCATTTATGAGTACTTCACTATGAATCTCTAACAGATAAGGATTTTAAAAAAACAATATCATTATCACAACAATAATTCTTATTATTTAATATTCAGTCCCTTTTCAGTTTTTCCTGGTTGTCTCAAAATTATCTTCTTACAGTTGGCTAGTTTAAATAAAAATTCATGCAAGATGCAAATTGCATTTATTTAATGTGCCCCTTTATATGTGTGTGTGTATATATATATATATATATATATTAAAAAGATAAGATTAAGTTGTGGTAAGAACACTTAACATGAAATCTACTCATTTAACAAAATTTAAAAAAAATTTAATGTTTATTTATTTTTGAGAGCGAGAGAGAGAGAGAGGGAGTGCAAGTGGGAGAGGGGCAGAGAGAGAGGGAGGCACAGAATCCGAAGCAGGCTCCAGGCTCCAAGCTGTCAACACAGAGACTGACAAGGGGCTCAAACTCACAAACAGTGAGATCATGACCTGAGCAGAAGTTGGATGCTTAACTGACTGGGCCACCCAGGCGCCTCAACAGAATTTTAATATATAATACCATTTTGTTAACTATAGGTACAATGAACAGATCTCTACAATTTAATCATCTTGCATTACTGAAACTTTATACCTACTGGATAGTAATCCCCACCCACCCACCTGTCAAACTAAGTTCTACCAACCACTATTCTACCCTCAGTTTTTTACTTTTTTAGTGTATGAGAAGGAATAATAATTTTCCCTTTACTCTCCTGAGTTTTTAGCTTATACCCTTGTAATAAAAGATAGATTAACAATAGAAAATTGAACAGAAGTTTATTAGCATGTGTACCTAATGTACACATGGGAGAGACCCAGGGAAAAATAAGTAATTTTCAGAGTTAGCCTAATCCATCATCTTAAATACTATCTTCAGCTAAAGACAAAAAAGGGAAAACTGGGAGAGAAGGATTGGATGGGCGAAGGACAGGAAGCCCAGTTATGGGTAACCTGGAGGTTACCAAGAAAATTATATAAACAAAAGTAAGGTTTGTTAGGCAGATCTAGATTGATGCCTTCTCCATTAAAAAAATTTTCCTAGGATTTAGAGTCTGCTCTTCCTTGGCATGAAGGAAGACACCCTTAGAAATGGAGATTTGCTTTATACATGTAAACTTCCCTTAAAAAAGGGTAACTTCTATTCTGTTTTCAGAGCTTCTCCTTCCTGTATTTGCTGTTTCTCAAAATAATCATAAGTAATCCTTATGCCAATGATGTAGATTTCAGGGTGGCATATTCTACCCTTCATTAGATACTTGTTATCAGTTGAATCATGTAGTATTTGTTCTGTGGCTGATTCTTTTCATTTGTTATAATGTCCTCAAGGCTCATCCATGTTGTTGCATATGGCAGGAGTTCCTTCATTTTGAAGGTAGAATAATACTTCATTATCTGTATATACTACATATTGATTGATAACAATTCCCTCTCTCCTTTTAATGCCAAGTGTTTGCTGAATAAATTGGGTCATTTGTGCTGTAAAATTTCCCACATTCTGAATTTGCATATTCTTGTGGTATTCTTTAACACGTTCCTCTTCTAATTCCTGTATTTAAGTCTATGGTCAGATGCAGAGATTAGATTCAAGCTCAAAGTCTTTCAGCAAGAATTCTTCACTTTGGTTCTCTGTCTTCTAAGTCCTTCTTCACAAAGTAGATCTCTGAAAATGGAGGCAAATTAGGATGGGAGTCTTCTATCAAAGAATATTTAAAGCTTACTAGAAGATTTAGCTGTGAAAATGGATTCTTGTGAGGCTTCTTTAAAGAAATTTTTGATCCTTTTTTTATTATTAAAGTTAAAATTGGAATGTAACATAAATTTCATAACATATAAATTAGTATATAACATTATAATTTGATATCTGTATGCACTACAAAGTGATCACCACCAATAGTCTGCTTATATTCGTAACCATAAACTTGACCCTCTTTCCTACCTATTGACGTACCTATTTCACTGACTCCCAATCCCCTTCCCATTTGGTAACCATCAGTGTCTTCTATGAGTTTGTTTTGTATTATTTTGTTTGTTCATTTTTTTTTGATTTTTAGATTCCACATATAAGTAGAATCATATGGCATTTGTCTTTCTCCATCTGACTTATTTTGCTTAGTATAATACACGTAAGGTCCACCAGTGTTGTCACAATTGGCAAGATTTCATTTTTCTTTACTGGTGAGTAGTATTCATTAGATAGATTAGATTAGATAGATAGATAAATAGATAGATAGATACAGAGATATCTCCTCTTTACCCATTCATCAATGGTTAGGTTGTTTCCATATTTTGGCTATTGTAAGTAATGCTGCGATGAATAGATGAGTGTATATGTATTTTTGAATTAGTGTGCATATTCTTCAGATACATACCCAAAAATGGAATAGCGGGATCATATGGTAGATTTTATTTTTTGAGGAATCTCCATAATGTTTTCCATAGTGACTGCACCAATTTACATTTCTACCAACAGTGTACAAGGGTTCCCTTTTCTCAACATTTTCTTCAACACTTGTTACTTCCTGTCTGTTTGATAATACCCATTGTAATAGGTATGAGGATTCATTGTGGTTTTAATTTACATTGCATTTCCCTAATAATTAGTTATGGTGAACATCTTTTCATGTTCCCGTTGGCTGTCTATATGTTTTCTTTGGACAAATGTCTATTCAGATCCTGTGTCCATTTTGTTATAACAATTTTTTTTATTATTGTTAAGTATGTGTGTACTAAATATGAGTTCTTTCTATATTTTGGATATTAACCCCTTATCAGGTATATAAAATATTTTTATTGTCAGATATATAAAATATTTTTATTATTATATTTGTTATAAGCTCTGCCTTAAAATTTTTAATTCTCTCCAGTTTATAGTATTGTCATACTTTTGGAGATAATTGGATTAAAAAATAACAAAAATTTAATTTCCATATATCTCAGGTGAACTTTCTGTTTCACAAGTAGCAAATGAATGAATTTGGAGAAGTGTATCAGAAAGATCTCAAACCTGGTCTGTGGTTGCCTGGAATGGAAGGGGATCAATAACCCACCCAAAATTTGGTCTAAATATGTTATGTTGATAATGCTGCACACCCTGAAGGTATGAAGAGATTTATTTTGCATATAATGGGACTTTCTGGGGAACAGCAGGGTAGACTCTCCAGTACACTGAAAATAACTTGACAGAGTAAGGTGAGACACTAGTTTTGCTTTTATTATAGTTAGGGGGTAGTTAGAGGACAGGGATTATTGCTGAGTAGTTTGAACTTGCTACGTCTTGGCTTCCCTAATGGCTTTCCCAGATATGGGGCAAGAGGGGAATAGACAGCTGGGGTTTGAGCCAACTGACTGAGCCACCAAGGCATCCCCAGACATTGTCTTTCTAATGAGTTCTCAGGATGTTGTGAACTGGGATGGCACTCTGAGAACCACTGTTAAACACAAATTTCTATGAACACAGATCGGTACAGTACATGTGACTCATTTACCTTCAGAGTGATATGTCTTCATTAAAGTTTATCTCACTGGACTTACCAAAACTGGTTGGAGTATAATATTAGTCACACCATAAGACTAATACTCCAAACTGAGAGACAGAATAGCATAAGGGTTAAAAGCATAGCCCCAATTCAAAAAGATATATGCACCTCTATGTTATTGCAGCATTATTTACAATAGCCAATATTTGGAAGCATTCTAGGTGCCATCAATAGATGAATGGATAAACCCCCCCCCACACACACACACAACACAACACAACACACACATATATGTGTGCATATTATGCAACCATCCAAAAAAGGATGAGATCTTGCCATTTGCAATAACATGAACAAACCTAGATGGTATTATGCTAAGTGAAAAAAGTCAGACTGAAAAAGGCAAACACCATATAATTTCACTTATATGTATAAATCTAAAAAAGGAAAACAAATGAATAAACAAACAAAAAGCAGAATCAGTTCTATAAATACTGAGAACAAACTAGATGGTTGCCAGAGGGAAGGGGATGGCAGTGGGCAAAAGGGTGAAGGGAAGTGGGAGATATAGGTTTCTAGTTATGGAATGAATAAGTCACTGGAATAAAAGGCACAGCATAGAGGATACAGTCAATGATGTTGCAATAGCATTGTATGGTGACAGATGGTAGCTATACTTACAGTGAACATAGTTGAATCACTATGTTGTAGTACACCTAAAACTAATGTAACATTGTGTGTCAACTATACTCAGAAAAAAAGGTTGCTTCACATTAGAAGATCAGGATTTCTTTTCTTTTTAAAAATTGTTTTAGTGTTTATTTATTTTTGAGAGAGACATAGCATGAGTAGGGAAGGGGCAGAGAGAGAGGAGACACAGAATCTGAAGCAGGCTCCAGGCTCTGCGCTCTCAGCACAGAGACCAAAGTGGGGCTTGAACTTATGGACCGTGAGATCGTGACCTGAACTGAAGTCAGATGCTTAACTGAGCCACCTAGGCACCCCCAGGATTTCCTTTCTAATTCTCCCACCAAATAACTATGAAACATTAACCGTGTTGTATAATTTTATGACTCATTTTCCTCACCTAGAAAATGGGGAGGTACTAGTACCCAGTCATGAGACTGTTGTAAGGATCAAATAAGATACTGTATATAAAGCATCTGGAAAGTATGTTAATTCTTTAGCATGATATCAGAACTTGGTTAATGTTCTCACCTAGGATGCTCAGAGTTTGAAGTTTAATATCACTTGCATTTGTTAAATATGTCCCAACAGTAGTAGTACAAAGTACTACAAAACTACAAAGTAGTTTTGCAATAACTATCTTTGAGGGTATAAAATTATATTTGCTTTTATAATTTGCTGTAAGTAGATTTAACTCTTAGCTTTGAAAAGGTTTTTGGTGACCCATAAGCAGGAAAAAAATAAGTTCATAAAATCAAGTGTGTACTTTCTATTGTGTTGGGTGAATAGAGAGGAATAATTTGTTTTTAAGGAACTCATACAACCTGAAGCAAAGTTTTGCAGAGTCTCAGAACTTATTTATGTCACCTGTCTTCTTAAATAAAATCTACTGATATATATCCAACTAATAGAAGCTCAATTTAATCAATAAATTTATTTTTTAAAACCATCTCCATTAATGAAATTGAATTGAATAATACATGGTCAAAATAATTGGGTAATTGATGGATAATTGGCAATGCTTTCTGTCTTACAGCCAGGACTTCCGGCATTATAGCAGATCCTAAAAATTTTGCTATGCTTTCCTCATTGCTGGAATAAAATGAAATTGGTTAACATTTGGTGTCTAGGTTTTTTGGTGTTTAGGGTTTTGGTTTTTGGTTTTTTTTTTTTTTTTTTTTTTTTTTTTTTTTTTTAATACACTCTGTGTCCTCTGAGTTTGTACTGCACTGCCCTCTGGAGGACAGAATTCATCATAACACATGCATTGTAATTTTAGGAAAATTCATACTCCTCCATAAAGATAAATTGTGCTTCACGAATGTGTGATTCAGGATAATAGCACCAGGATATAATAGCAAATTAAAAGATATTATAATTTATGCTAATATTTCAATTGGCATTATTGACTAGTGTTTTTCCTCCATTCCAAGTATCACATTTCAATTTCCATAACAAATGATTAAAGCTTTTTTAATCAATATTCCTTTAAATAATGATGCACCTCTCTTAGTTGGATTTTAAAACAAAGGTCTAAATTTTTCCAAAATTTAAAATATTAACAGTTGAAATTCTCTAAGTGCATCAAATTTACTTTCCTGATTGTTAGTTTGCCCCTTTTATTTTGAATATAGACAAAGATTTCCTATTTGAAGAATAATTATGTATTTTTATTCACTTGCCATAGATTTTGATACATAGTCAAAGGTTAATCCTTTATCAATCATGAATACTAGTTGGTTGGGTTCGAGAAATAAGCTACTGGGTGCCTGTCTGGCTCAGTAGATTAAGATTTGATTTTGGCTCAAGTCACGATCTCACATTTTATGGGTTTGAGCTCCACGTTGGGCTCTGTGCTGACAGTGCAGAGCCTGCTTGGGGTTCTCTCTCTCTCTCTCTCTCTGCCCCTTCCCTGCTTGGGCACTCTCTCTTGCTCTCTCTCTCTCAAAATAAATAAATAGACTTAAAAAAAATAAACGCTTAAGATATTTCTGTAGAAAATAAGCCTGTTGAACGTGACTGGTTGATAACATCAGTGAAACCAGGAAAGAAGGATGGAGAAATATTTTAAGCAGATCTAAGTGACTTTATGATCTTTCTTGCATTTTGGAAATCATTGCCTTAAAAAAATAGCTGTCACAGAAAGAAATTCAGGATGAACTTCATGGGACAAAATTTGTGAAAAATTACACAGTGCCAGTATTGTCCATAATTATCTTCTATCATTGTCTAATTGTATTTGGTTTATTTGAACTTGTTATAACAAGAGGAGTTACTTGTGTTTTTCTCTTATACCTCAGACTAGAAATCCAAGATGTTTTTGGTGATGATCTTTAAGTTGAGAACTAGACTAAATTTACAAGAAGGATGAGAGAGGAAGAAAGAAAAGAGGGAGTCTTGAGGCTTTAGTCTATTTTCCTTTCCTCTTCTTGTCTGTTTTTCAATCAAACAAACACATCTGCATGCTGACTTCAGACTGCTAACCAAAATTCTGTGTAGATAAGTTCTTATTTAACACTGGTAAGCCGCCACTCTAAACTGGGATGGGTAACCAAAAAATGGAGCTAAATAGTAAATGTTACTTGTCTCTCACAGCTGTTTTTCAACTCCTGTCATCTTATGAGTATTCCTCATTGTCCAGCGTCAGGACAATGTTTGTAAAACATTTGTAAAAACAAACGGGTTACTTTCTATTTGCTTTTTAATTAATACTAGTTCAGGTCAAATAGCCAGCTAACAGAGATTAATCAAAACATGAGAATCTATCTCCATTGCATGGCAGGGGTTAAGATTTAAGAGAATGAAGGGAGTGAGGCAAAAAAAAAAAAAATGAAGGGAGACGTTCACTCTTTTTAATAATACTTATTTTACTGGGCTAGCCAGATATTAAGAATATATGTTAATTTCTACATTAACCTTAAAGCTATACAATTGTGTTAGAAAAGAAGCACTGTTTTTTAATCCATTCATTCAGTTAATATACTTTGTTTATTGAATGTCAGCTATGTACAATGTATGGTGCTGTTAGGGCAAGTCATGGTGCACACACCCTCCCTTTGATTTAGTTTAAATAGAAATAAAATAGATAATTATCCACTTTTAAATATATCTGACTTTAAATCCCCATTAAGTCCTCCAATTTCTAGTTCAACTATTAATATACACTTAAAATTTGTGAGCATTTCAAGATTTCAATAGAAATAACAAACCTAGATAAGCTAGAATCAGATGTAAGATTATACCTCATATTCAGATTTTTTTAACTTGCTATACAATTATTATTTATTTAACAAACTGTTGGAGTATGCTTAACTCTTTTCTTCTGGATACAAGCCTTTTATAATAAATGCTCACTGTGCCTATCACTTCCATTGATTTATTATGTCAGGGAGTCCCTGTGTCACTATTTTATTATATTACATTGCCTTTCTAGTGCATATAGCTTTCTCATGATAAAGCTAATTCCAAACTCAATACTATGAGTTGCAAATTAGCTTGTATCCCCTTCTGACTATTGAAATACTTAATTTTTGTGCCAATAATTTTATAACGTGATATTCATGTACTTAATCTGTTAATCACTGCAATCTGAATTAATGTAGCTATATATCTGATTTATTTGCTACTGTGTCATGATTCCAGAAGAGCTGTAGCATATTTCTGGCTCTTATTTTTATGCATGTATTTATGTTGCTTAAAATTTTAGAGTAAGATTTTGACTTTCTGTGTTAAGTTTTAAAATAAAATTAAAAAAAAAGTTTTGAGGTTTCTGAAACACTCATTTGGCATATAGTAATGCTGACTTTTAAATATGTGCACATATGATTTCTTATTTGCTGATTCCTCTCTATAATAGAAATTTTGTGAATATGGACACCCCTACCCCCAAAATATATTTCAGTTTTCATCCATGAAGAGTTTGACATACAAGTTTCAACTCTAATTTGCATTGTATAATTTTAAGTTGCTCTGTATATTAGATAGATTTTTCAAAACCTGAATAGATGAACCTTGCCCCATTTCTAACGACTGCACATCTCATTGGATTGCAGAGTTAGATTCATACACATACATGCTTCTCAAACTTCTTGGCTATATGTACCCTTTATTAACTATTTAAAGTATGATTACTCTGAAATCATAAATGCAGATGGATTGTACTGAAATGAACTTTGCAGATTTCTATGAAGGGACTTAGTGGATGTGTTTTTAAAAAGTTAAGCAGCTGAAATAATGTACACAATTTTAGGCCTTTTTTTTCACTCTGTTTTCAAATACACTAGAACCAATAAGCATAGCAAAAGGCAAGACACTTGTGATGTCATTTATTTTATTAACTATGATGGGACTCCACTATTAATATGGTAAGTCATTTTGTTCAGTGAGGATAAAGTTACAGGAACAAACACAATCATTCTGGTGTCTTTGAGCAGAAAAAATCTGGTAATAAGACTAGCTCAACTCCATATCCTAAAGTGAGATTGAGATACAAATGTCTAAGGAATAAATTTAATTAATCTTAAGGAATCCACACCTCTCCAATCCTCACATCAGGGGAAACTTCAACTTTTGACCAGTGGCTTTAATAAGCTTTTGCTAGAACTAAATATCATCAGCATTAGAGAGCTTTTGTATATCCATCATTCATTGGGATTATCTATTTCCTAAAATAATCATCTTTAGCATCTTCCTTACTGACTCTGGAGAGGGAGTATAACCCATTAATTCACTTGCACATAATCTAAAGGTAGGAGTTTCACTCCTACCAGTTATGCCAGTTAAATGAGAAAACTATTCTAGTTGACCTTGAGAAGTTAAAAGAATGAATTTGATACAAAAAAGATTAATTGAAAAAATGAGCTAAAATAAGATCATCTAAAAAGTAACAAAAAGAACCGTCAGAAGTATTTACTTAAGTACAAAATAGTAATAATAATTTAGGAAAACACATACAATATTACCTATAGCTATTTTAGCACAAGACAGGAGTATAAATATAATATCCAATATAAAATTGGCACTAATTTATATTATATATGTGATTGTTTTTGACTTAGGAAAGCAATTAACAATAAATCAGTTTTCTGACGTAATAGAGAAGTGGGATCTTTTATCCATTGAAAATTGATTCAGCCTAACCTCAGGTTAATTTTCTTCCTGAGTTTTCTTCCTAAAACCCAACCCTGGGAAAGAAGAGTCTTTTCAAAATATGGTCCTGGGAAAACTGGATATTCATATGCAAAAGAACAAGATTTGAACTTTTTACTTATATCATATATAAAAATTAACTCAAAATGGATTAAAGCTCTAAACATCTGACCCTATGCTACAAAACTCTTAGAAGTAGACATAAGGGGGAAGCTTTATGACATTTTTGAATGAGATATAAGATACCAAAGTACAGGTGACAAAAGAAAAACTAGGTAAATTCGACTTCATCAAAAATAAAAGCTTTTGGGCTTTGAAGGACACTATCAAGAGAACAAGAAGGAAATCCACAAAACTGGAGAAAACATTTTAAATCATGTATCTGATAAGGGACTAATATTCAGAATATATAAACAACTTCAACTCAATAACAAAAATTAATCTGGTTAAAACATGGTCGGAGATCTTGGATAGACATTTCTCCAAAGAAGATATACAAGTGGATAATGAACACAAAAAAGATGCTCAACATCACTAACATTAAGAAAATGAGAATAAAAACCACAGTAAGATAGTCCTATGTAAGATGGCTATTAGAATGATTGTTATTTTAAAAAGGCAAAAAATAACAAACATTGGCAAAGATTAGAGAAACTGGAACCCTTGTGCACTGCATGTGGGAATATAAAATGGTGCAGCTGCTGTGAAAAATACTATGCCAGTTCCTCAAAAAATTAAACATTGGATTACTACATGATCCAGTAAATCCACTTCTGGATTTATATCCAAAATAATTGAAAGCAAGGACTCAAAGAGGTATTTGTACACTTATGTTCATAGCATTATTCATAGCAGCCAAAAGGTGAAAGCAACTCAAATGTCCATCCACAGATGAACAGAATGTGGTATGTATCTACTGTGATGACCAGTGTGTCAACTTGGAGTAGGTTTTTGGATGAGATTAACATTTAAATTGGTGATCTTTAAGTAAGCAGATTGCGCTCTATAATGTGGTAGGCCTCATCCAATCAGCTGAAGTCCCAATAGAACAAAAAGACTGGTTTCTGTGTGCAAAAGAGAATCCTCTAGCAGACTGCCTTATGTCTTCATCTGCACTGTCACCTGTCCTGGATCTCTGCCTGCTGACCTTTGGACTGAAATTGCACCACTGATTGTCCTCAGTCTCCAGGGCTTTGGGCTGGAGTCCACACTTTGGGCTTTATTCACACCATTGGTTCCTCTGGGTCTCGGGAATTGCTGGCCTAAATTGCAGATTTTGGACTTCTCAGCCTCTGTAATCATGACAGCCAATTCCTTATAACAAATCTCTTTAGGTAGAGATTGGTTCTGTTTATCTGGAGAACCTGCCTAATATACCTACACAGATATGTGTATCTGTGTACATGTAGCACTTATCTTTAGTTGTATAATTTGTCACCATTAGGGCTCTCAGTTGCTACTGTTAGTGTCTTATACTTCACTCTTAGTTTTGGGATACTAAATGTCTGTGTGTTTTTAGTGCTCTGGTATCCCAGGATTCCATACATTTTATAATAGTGTAATGCTCACTTTTCTTGTCATGAATCTTCATTTCATACATCAGTTAGCAGTTTCATTCATCTTCAGTGGTTTGGTACAATCTCGTTCTCAACCCCTTCCCTGCCTCCTTGCCTTAATTACAATACTGGCATCTTAATCTCAAAGCCCCTCATTCCTGCTTTACCACTCAGCTGGCCAGTGCTGAGTGTAAGCTTCAGAGGTCTCTCCAATCTTGTCTAGGGAAGGTCAGTAGAAAGGTTCCAGGCTGGATAGACTGTCAGACAGGCAGCTGAGTAGGTGCCAGAGAGTGCTGGCTGTCCTTGCACAGTGTTACCAAAGCCTCTTTCTATTCATGGGAGTTCAAGAGAGTGGGAAGTAGGGGGAGCCCAACTTTGTGCTCTGTAGATACCCAGCTAGAATAGACCCTTGCACAGGAAACTGAAGAATAAATGAACACAGCCAGGCTCATCCCAGCAAAGGAACCTTTTCTCATGGTCAAAAGTTTTAATACTTAAAATATATTAAATGTCAATAATTTTTAATTTTAAAAATTCTGACAAGTCAATAATAAAATATGTTAATACCAATTAAATGTTGACATGTTGCTATTTTGCTACAGTATTGCATTAATTATTATGAATTTTAACCTCTGAAATCCTTGCCATTGTGTTTCTGCCTGTTAAGCACCCCTTTTCTTATATCACATCTATAGGTTAGCCAGAATTAGCAGATAAAAATACAGGATTTCCAATTAAATTTCAATTTCAGATAAACAACAAATATTTTTTTTAAGTTTGTTTGTTTGTTTGTTTGTTTACTTATTCATTATTTCGAGAGAGAGAGAGAGAGAGGGAGAGAGCAAGGGAGGGACAGAGAGACAGGGGGAGAGAATCCCAAGCAGGCTCCACACTATCAGTGTGGAACCTGATGTGGGGCTCTATCTCAGGAACCATGAGTTTATGACCTAAGATGAAACCATGAGTCAGACACGCTTAACTAACTGATGACCCAGGCGCTTCTACAACAAATAATTTTTAATTCAGAAATTCAAATTTGCCTTGGGTATCCTATATTTTATCTGAAAGTCTTACACACTTCCCAGTTTTGATTATTGATCTTCTCTGGGACCTTCAAATAATAAACCATGACCTTCAAACTGGACTTTCTCTCTCACATCCCCAGTTGGCTTATTTCTGTCAAATCCCCTGCCTCCCCTTCATTCAGGTTATAGGTGTCTATGTCCTAAGATATGACAGTCAGTAATCTTTTGATAGTGTTTGTACCTTTAACTGAATATAGTACTTTTCTTGAGTGGTGACCTGAGCCAAACAGAATAGGACTAGCATCTCCCTTATAGAATCTACTTCTAATAGGGTCTAAAGTAACAGCCTGTTGGTCAGCTTTATCACCCTGATAACTAGTATTTATCATCATCTAATTAATTTTGTCTTTTTCAAATGTTCAGCTGAATGGCATTTTACTCCTAGTTTTCTCCTCAAGCCTTACTTCATTCTATTTTAAAAGATTACAGCAACAAGTTTTCCTGTCCCTTTCATTTCTGAGCTCCTCTGAGAGTTAGTTGAGTAGTCCCACTAGCATTGCTAGGTATTCACCTTAACTCCTAATCAGGCTTGTCTGAGATTGTGTCATCTGAGTTTCATATTATCTCTGAATACTTTTTCCTCCAAAATTGAAGAAATTTAATTCTGTAAAGTATATGTCCACTTATGCCCATGTTTTAGGTGCTTTACATATATTATCTCTTTTAATTCTCACATAACCATGAAAGGCAAGTTCTATTAATTCTAATTTACAGATGAGGGACAGAGATTCAGTGAAAGCAAGTGATTTGTCCAGGTCAAGACTCGGAGTAAAAGTAAAAATGCTAGAAATGGAAGAGGCAAGGACAAATATGTGCTGAGCTAGTTGACTGGATAGAATCCTCACCTCAGAAACATCAGTGAGGGTGCAAATTTTGTGAGAAGGGGTAGCCTCAGGGCATTCCAAGGGTCCACAAAGTCTTTGATCTCACAATAAGCTGCCAAACTGCTCACCAGAGCTCATCTTCAGATAGACTTTGAACTGGCCTTTGGCACTAAGATATATTAAAAAAAAAAAAAAAAAAAGCTTATAAACCCAAGCGTGGATTAGACTAACATAGACTATGGTTGCCAAATATCTGGAATTTCTAAAAAATTAAAATAGGTTTGTAAAACAGTAAATTAAACTTAAATTCTAAGTTTGACTCCTCCAAAAATTACACTGTAGCAGAGCAAAGAGTCTAGAGCCTTTATTCTTTAGTCCATTTTCTTTTATTTTTTATTGTTTATTTTTGAGAGGGAGAGAGACAGAGCACAAGCAGGGAAGGGGCAGGGAGAGAGGGAGACACAGAATCTGAAGCAGGTTCCAGGCTCTGACCTGTCAGCACAGTGCCCAGCACGGGGCTTGAACTCACGGACTGTGAGATCATGACCTGAGCCAAACTTGTGTTTAACAGACTGAGCCACCTAGGTGCCCCTAGTCAAATCTCTTTTAATTAGACTATATTGATATTATGATTATAGTTGACTTTAAGTAGATAACTAACATTTCCTTCATATTTATTCTACTGATGGGTAGACTATCTCTATCACTCTCTCTTTCTCTCTCATTACCTTTCTTTCTATTAAGCCACTTGCCTTGTTTTTTAGAGTCTCTTTTTTTTAATATTTATTTATTTTTAAGATGGGGGGAGAGGCAGAGAGAGAGGGAGACACAGAATCCAAAGCAGGCTCCAGGCTCCAAGCTGTCAGCACACAGCCCAATGTGGGGCTTGAACTCATAAAACCATGAGATCATGATCTGAGCTGATGTCAGCCACCCAGGCACCCCATGCCACTTGCCATCTTATAGTTGCTTATTTGATAGTTCTGAGACACTTGCTCTTTGGAAAAAGGCAACGTGCCATTCGGTGGTAAGTAACCTGAATGACATTCAGAATTCCCATAAAACTTAATTACGAAACGCATCAATGAGACATTTATCCAAATGTCTCAGGCACAAGATACCTCTCTCATACTATACAAAAACCTGAATGTGCCTTTCCTTCTTACTTTTAAATATAATTTTTAAAAATTATCTCAGTTCTCCAAACCAGACACTAAGGACTGAGTCCTAGATGCTCTAGATAAAAGAAGATTTTAAAAGACTGAGAAGACACCCAAATGTATCAGAGTGTCTCAGAGCAATACTCTTTCTGGGTATATTTTGGTGTATAAAAATATTTAGAAACAGAATGACATTCCTTAAGATACTGTTCTGAAGCTTTCCTGAGAACCTCTCAGAGAGAGAGCCTAGAAGTTTACAGCTTAGTAAGTTCAGATACTAGTTCTCTTCCAGTGAATATAAATATGGGTACTCATGATAATTCAAGGGGCGAGTTATTCTAGGATGTAGCTTAACATTTATTTTATTGGAAGTTAACTCAGCAACACTAGCTTTCTTTGTTTAGTATTTTCCAGTGTATCTTTTACTGTATCTTTCTTTCTGCTTTTCTGTTTTAACTTTTTTAAAAAAATATTTATTTTTGAGAGAGAGAGAGAGCATGGATGGGAGAGGGACAGAGAGAGAGACAGATGATCTGAAGCAGGCTCTGAGCTGACAGCAGCAAGCCCAATGTGGGGCTGGAACTCATGAACCCGGAGATAATGACCTGAGCTGAAGTCCAATGCTCAATCAACTGGGCCACCCAGGCACCTACCACCTTTGTGTTTTGATGTTGAGATATTCTCATGAGGCAAAGCTAAATTAAACAAATTCAATCACATTTTTGTGATTGTGATATACATGGACTTACCTCCATCACCTTATTTTGTTTACTATTTTACATGTTTTTTTTTTTTTTCATTTAACTTTTCTGCTCAAGTTTTCTAATTTGCTTTTTAGTCCTTACTAGTTTAGAAATGTGTTCTATTTCATTACATATAACATTTGTCCTTTTATTTTTAATATCCTTTCCTAACATAAAATCTAGAATTAAAGAATATCTCTGTCCTCTCAAAAAGATTAGAACAGTTTAATTTCCAACACACTTCTCATTCTTTTATGTTAGTTGTATAGTATAGTATTTTAGATTCCGCTTTCTTTAAACTCCTCAAAATAAGGTGGTTTTTTTGGGGGGGGGGTTCTTTTTGTTTTCTTTGCAATTAAAGCTTATTTAGTTTTACCGAAATATTTAACATTTCTTTGGAGAGAATTCCTTTTTGAATTGTAGCTCTTTCCTCAGAATACTCTTTTTTGTAATGAAATACATAATTTAATATTTATTTCAGCAAAGTCCACAGATTGAAAAAGCTCTCAAACTTAATCTGAAACAAATTTATTTTACCTTCTCTCTTAACCAATCATTTAGCTGAGTATTAAAGCCAATTTGTTCACTCATTTCTCCTGAGCCTTTTGAAGGTAACTTTCCATTACCTTGTGCAGCTTTTGATGATAATAAACAATCTTTTGTCATTCTGATTACATTTCCTTACTACGTGATTCGTCTTTTCTTTTGAAATATTTGATTATTTTCTTTTTATCTTTTATGTTCTTCAGTTTCACAACACCATGACTAGTTGTAGATTTAATTTTATTTTGTTGCTCTGGATCTTTGTGTCAATTTAATCTAAAATCTCATGTGACAATTGTGACAAACTTTCAAGCAATAAGTCTGCAAATATTGACTCACTCCTAGTCTCTACCTCTCCTAGCATACTTTTCAGACAGATATAGGATTTTCTCATTTTATCTTCCACATATCTTAATATTTATTCATTGTGATGGTTAATTTTATGTGTTAATGTGATTATGCTAAGGTGCCCATTTGTTTTGTTAAACACTAGTCTAGATGTTGCTGTGAGATATTTTTTAGATGTGATCATATCCAGATTTGGAGGAGCAAAGTTTCTTGTGTTGCCTCTGCTAAGTCTTCATCATGGTTTGATTCTTCATAGAAGTGGGTTGGTTTTTTGTTGAAGACTTGTGATTCTTAAGTTATAAAAATGTCTCTACAAATGTTGCTTCTCCTTAAGTCTTAGGAGTTTCTGTGGTTCTCAGCTAAATGTCTCGTTCTTGGACCTTCTCTGACCACTGGCTCTGTGTACTGCTCTCGATTCCCATCCACTCCTCACTCCACCATCTAGATCAACTTTCATAATTATAAAATTTCATAGAGTACTATTTATTTGATATCACTTCTCTGAGTTTGTAATTATACTTTTATTAGTATGATTACTTGACAAAAATATGTGACCCCCCCTTATGCTCAATAGACTCTTAGCTCCATGAGAACAGGGAATATACGTTTTTAGTTCACTACTTAATCCCTAACACTTGGCACAGTGCCAGAAGTCATTCACTTAAATTAAATATGTTTGTAGACCAAATGAATGAGCAAATAAATACACCCTTCTGTCCTGCTAACCATGAAAAATTTTCTCCTGGATGTGTTTCATTCAGATATTGAATAGATCAGAATTATTGAAACTTTTTTATTCTCTCCTACATCTGCTATTATTGGTGCTACTATGGCTAAAACACTCAAATACCTGACATATCCAAATAAAGATATATTACTAATTATAGAGTTTCTGAGTTTTTGAAAATTTGTAGTTGAAGTCATGTAAAAACACCAAAAGTTGCCTTTTATAAGTCCACAAAGTATATGAGTTTCTCCAGTAAAGGAATTGCAAACTCTCCTCTTCATGGAGAAAGGTTAGATCAGAGTGAATGACATGAGGTTGTTGCAAACTGGAATGAGATTCTAATTCATGGTTTTAGGAAACTTGATCTTTATTTCAAGTTGGAAGACTGCAGGCCAGGGTTGTCTTAGTGTTCAAGTGAGATGTTTGTTGCCAGGAAACTCTTGAATTTTAGAGAAATTGGGGTACCTAGGTGGCTCAGTCGGTTAAGTGTCCAACTTCATCTCAGGTCATGACCTTGCGGTTTGTGAGTTCAAGACCTGCCTCAGGCTCTGTGCTGACAGCTCAGAGCCTGGAGCCTGCTTCAGATTCTGTGTCTCCCTCTCTTTCTACCCCTCCCCCACCTAGGCTCTGTCTCTCTCTGTCTCTCAAAAATAAGTATTAAAAAATAAATAAATAAATGAATGAATTTTAGAGAAATAGCATGAGAAGTTTCTACTTTTTATAACAAAATATTATGAAACTGTTAATGGTAGAGCTTAAATGAAACTGTTGGTACCTCTCTCTGGCATTCTTCAAAATCCCTATATACTACCATAGTCATTAAAGGATGTAAATTTCTATACCAAATTCTGAAGTCAAAGAACGATCCTCCTTGCTTCATTACTAGTTGATGACATCTTATACTGGCTTCAGCTTCATGTTGATAGGTGTGTGTGTGTGTGTGTATGTGTGTGTGTGTGTGTGTGTGTGTGTGGTCGTTTGTGTGTGTTTATGTGAGAGAGAGAGAGAGAGAGAGACAGTATTCTGATGGTCCCAAACATTTTAGCCAGCTAGCTTTTAATAGTAGTATTCTTTAATTGTTTGGGTATCCCTTCTGAAGAATTGGCATCCTTGCCAAGTCAGTGGTTAAATAACTTGGTTGTTCAATATTTTGACTTGTGTGTTTGTACATATACATGAGGTTGGATGGAAGGATAAATGAGTGGGAAATCCACTTGTTGCATGCATTCATCTGGTTGAATCAACCCATATATGACTTCTGAACAATGAACTGAATTTCTCAAATAGTCACACCTTGACATCAAAAATAACCATGTCTATAGACCTGTTATAGTGTATCACTTATGGGGAACTTAAATTAATTTTCATTTTAGAAGCACATACCTTAAATGTTTTAATTTACTGTAAATACAAAGCAAAAATTTTAATCAGAGTATAATCTCATTATTGCAAATTTAATGGCTGGCCAATTACAAATGGCCAGTAAATCTTTTCTTTTATGATTGTCTTTTTTTTTTTATTTCAGCCTTATAAATAGTCATCTGGCATTAAATATTTGTGATCTAGGCCAGTAACCTTTTTCAATCTCACAGGACCTTTTTTAATTAAACTATATCTTTGTCCCATGTCTGTAATCCTCTCACTGACATTTTATATACAAGACACCTTGCTGAAAAAAGGTCAAGCAGTACAGTTATAAATGGAAAAGAGATTAAAAGAATTCTCAAGCCATGGTGTGATCTAAGAGCGAGTTAAATATGGAGCAGTACTTAGTAGACCTGTTCAGTAGACAAGGAGGAATCCTCTGGGTAGATTTTAATGATTGGAGCAGCAAAGCAAATGAAAATTACTTTTACGACAAAAATGAAAATTACACATTTTTTTCATAGCCTGCCATAATTATTGTGAAAGACCATGAGGCTTTAATAGTCATAAAATGTTTAGGAAAACAGTTGGGAAATACAGTCATGATGTTTGTATAATTCTTGCCTACAAAGACACTTTTGTTGCTCCGTAAACCTTGCAAATGTCAGTCTTGTGTTAAGGTTAATTAACTCTAGAAGTAAAAGAAACATGTTGAAATTTATATGCATCAGTGAAGAGTAAGAAAGGAATGCAAAAACTGAGTAAGGAAGAGAGAGTGAGCAAATGCCACATCACTGAAAAATCTATTTTAGTAAGTATATATCAAAGAGTAGCTATGTGTTTGGAAGGTAAATACATTCACAGAAGTGACTTACATTATTTTCACCAGAACATTAAGCAGAAATTGAAAACGGATTTTTCCCCCTTAATATTCTCCAGCTGGCATGTTATGACTAAAACTTGCTGAATCCATGCCACACTGTGATGCTTTTAATGGTGTACATGGGTACAACTAAACAATACATTACTCGTAATGTCTGAAATAACCCTAGCAAGGCATGGTACTCAAGTGTTGAAATACCACTCTCTGTTTCTCAGAGGTTGCTTAGTTATACCCAAGAGGCCAACCTTCTCTGAAAAGCCTTTACTGCTAATTTCTTTCTGTCACTTTTATATAGTCCAGTAATAAAAGGGTACCCTTTCATTCCTATGTCATCAAAATGGTGTTATTTAGATGTTAATGCTTGAGGCATAGCAGTTGACACAGGACCTTTAATCATAGGACTTCTGCTTTCAGGGTTCTTTGTTTATAAATGGTCTACTTGGTCGCAAATATCCTTTGATTTTTTAAGAGAAAAGAAGATCTAAAATAAAATAAAAATAAAATAAAATAATAAAATAAAATAAAATAAAATAAAATAAAATAAAATAAAAAAGTAGAACTTTAACTGACTTGAGCTAAATCTCTTTTGGTGTCTCCCATACTTTGGGTTTCTGGACAGAATCTTTGTCAGTGCTAAATGAAAAGGTTACTGTGTGCAGTTTCTTTCAGCTATTATAAGACTTCTGGCAGTGACTAAACTGTCAGGTTCCAGCAGGCCAGTCCCTGTTCAAAGTAATGGGATGCTGTGTTTGAGAAATGTGATAGTTGATGGCCTGACATTATGATGCTTGTGACCCAGCCTGAGACCCAAGCTTCGAATCAGCTATCAATCCGAACAATAAGAACAGTTTCTATACATAAAAAACTGTTTGTACATTTGCTTAACAGGAAACTATTTTCACTTAGTAAAGCTAGTTATGCTTTTAAAAATCAGTGAAATCAAACAAGTTCATTGAGTTTTGATCATTTTCAACATGTTCTGTTGGAATCAGTTTTTTTTTTTCTTTCAAAATGTTCATCTAGAAAAAATTTTAGACTCTGACCAATTGAAAAGATAGAAAAATTCAATTAATCAAATAGGTGCTTTTTCTAAATAAAAACTTTCAACTAATTTTCTCAACTGACAAAAATGACTATTTGCCAATGGTTATGTTGCTATGCAGTATGGGTTAAACTTTTGTCTGAGCTCATGCAAAATGAGCCAGGCCAGTCAAAACAAATTGTGTATTTGATAAATGATATTTTTCAGTTTGCTTCCTCAACAGATTAACCTGTCAAATAGTCAAACACAGATCTACTGTGAGATAAATTATGAAGAATAATCTATTGAATTATATTCTGTGCAAAGCACTTCCCAATAGCTCCATTATTGTTGGTGTTGCCATCGTTGGTGTGTTGAAGTTCAGGAAACTAAGATCCAGGGAGGCTATGTAATTTTCCTAGGGTCATAAAAGTAGTGAGTGGGTTTATCTCTAACTTCATGTTTTCCAAAACTCTCAATACTTGCTTCCATTTATTAATCTGGCTGCACTGTCTACAGAAATAGTGGTATTGTTCCCTTTTTTATCATATTGCCTAGATATAATAGACAAAGCTTTAATTTTATTTTGTCTACAGACCTGTGGAATGAACAACTGAGAATATCAAATAATGGCATATGTTAAAATTATATTCAAGGAGTTTTGTTTAAGAAGAAAAGCACGTAAATTTTATTCTAATGAAAGGTATATATATAATAAACAGCATTTAAAAATGTAAATATAGAATGTGTTTCTCATGATTTATATTTGAGGTTTTTCTTTTTTTTCCCCTGCTTCTTAAAAGCTGTGATTTTCCATGACTCTACAGATATTCAGAAAAATATGTTCACTACTGGAAAAAGAACAAAATATTTGTGATATGGTAAATACACTAGGAATTTGCTAGATGGTGCTGCAACATATATTTGTAATATTCTACTAAAAGTATCATTTGAATAGGAACTTTTCTTGAAATTAGAATATTCACATTGATATTAATATTTGTAGTCTTCTTATTATGATATAGGCACTATTTTTTTAAAAACAAAATTGTGCTATACTTTCAGCCCCTAACAATATTTCAACCTCCATTTTTATTAAATTTGGGCTATATTTAACAAATTAGCTTTTTATGTTTATAGAATATTTTAACATATAGACCAGGCTCAACAGGCCACTGCACGATAGCAAAGATTAATCTGTAATACTGTTTCTTGGAACATAGCTAATTTTTTCAGTCATATCCTAGTAGAAGCTGAAAATAGTTCAAAATCAGATGATTTAATTTTAAGTGTGCTAATTCAGAACAAAGCAAAATTACTTTAGATGCTCCAGTAATCTGAAATGTAAAACTGTCCACTATATATTACTTTTTTTCCCTTAAGTAAATATAAATTAAATAAATTAAAAGAAACAGAAAAAGAAGTGTTTCTTTTTTTAAAGCCAAAAATCTTTTTAACATCAAGGTATTATCTCTACTATGGCCATCAACCACAATCATGTGTTTGTACTATCTAGCCTATATTCTAGGCAATGTCCTACAAAACTAAGTTCAATCGTAGAGAAGTAGGGGCCACATATATAGGGAGAAATGGGTGGCTGTGTATGTCAACATTGCCTAATTGATTTCACTGCAGATACCATTATAATATCTTTTAATCTTCAAAGCACTGAGGATCAATATGACCTTGAAAATAAAAAGAGATAAAACCAATGAATTCCTTTTTTCCAAGGCTGAGGCTCTCAGGGTCCAAACTTTGAAAAGATTCTCAAACCAAGTGTAATGAAAAAACAACCAGATATGCCAGAAGATAAAGTTTCAATTAAATTAATATTTTAATTTAACTCTTTACCCTGGAAAAAAGATATAGTCTCCACAAATATTCTCCTCTCATAAAAATATACTGATGATGCAATAATATTAAACAATATGTATTGAATTAATAAGTAGGGTAGTACTTTATCGTCAAACTAATTGAGGATGACATCACATAGGTAAATAGTAAGATTATGTTGTAACATTCCCAACACTTCAAACCCTGCTTAGTATGAGACAGAAATTTCTACACAAAAGGAAATTTAAATTGCTATTCCAGAATTTTTATATGGCAGACTAGTTGTTATAACTCTTTTACTGAGAACAATTAGAAAAGCCAGATAATTGGAAAGTTCACAAAGCAGCAACAAAGGTTTTGAGGGGCACAGAGGTGAGTCTGACATTTGACTTTCCTTTTTCCTTCAAGGCAGTACACCAATTCCTAAATAGCTAAGAAGCTGAGCAAAGCTTACAGAAGACTCACAGTTATAGATAGAGAGACAAAAACTGAAATACAGATCTTAGGAACAAAGAGGCACCCTGGTAATTACTCCAGGGTTTTAGTTGAGAACCCTGAGGGGTTAGCCTAGTAGTAGAACTATCAAAAATAGCCTTCAAAAATGAAAGTGAAATAAAGACATGGCAAGAGGAACACCTAAGGAATTAGCATCTGCAAAACAGCTCTAAAGGAAATACTAAAAGAATTGAGTGGGGGCGGGCAGAAAATTAAAAATCGCAACTGGAAACAAGGAAATTCAATAAAGAATAAAGAACAAGGGAGAGTACAAGTAGGTGGTTAAATGAAAATGAATATCAAATATACAAAATAATGCTAATATCTTGTGGGATTTTAAATATATGTATAATTAAAAGACTGGGACCATGCATTTGTCGAAACTTAACCTTAAGACACAAAGACCAAGACTTTAAATGAATTCAATTTAAAAAATTAGTTAGGATATTGTGGGCTTCAGGATGGAATACAGATTGTGACAAAATACTGTGGTACAGATGTATGACAACCGCATTGGAACAAGTGGGGGAAATATTTACCTAACTTAGGAGATGAGTAGGCACCATAAGACTAAGGACTAAAAGAACTAATACAGCACTGTGCTGTAGTTACTATAGATGTTTTCCATGAGTATATAGGTATACCCATGGGTATATAGGCTAACAATTCTGATACATGTATACTGGGATTGAGCAAATAAAATATGCACATAGATGATGGGTAGTGGGAGCAAGGTTTCTTACAACTAGAGGGAGAGGTTATAGATAAGAAAGAAAGCTAGAATGAACAATATGGTGCTGGATGAGAGTCAAAGACTTCAGTATAAGCTCATGTTTAGCTTAATATAGGTACAGATGATTACACATAGAAATAATTATAGACACACCTATATACATAGGTTAGTACACCACATATATTTTCTAGCACTGTCTGCTGAGAGGAACAGAATCCTCAGTAGCAACAAGTATACTTAGGGTCTAGATCTTGATTCCTAATAGCACTTTCCAATAAAAGGAACTAGGAGGGGCGCCTGGGTGGTGCAGTCGGTTGAGCGTCCGACTTCAGCCAGGTCACGATCTCGCCGTCCGTGAGTTCGAGCCCCGCGTCAGGCTCTGGGCTGATGGCTCAGAGCCTGGAGCCTGTTTCCGATTCTGTGTCTCCCTCTCTCTCTGCCCCTCCCCCGTTCATGCTCTGTCTCTCTGTCCCAAAAATAAATAAACGTTGGAAAAAAAAAAATTAAAAAAAAAAAAAAAAGGAACTAGGAATCCTTGAAGAATGACTGTTTCTAGACTAGGACAGGGAATATACAAGAAGAGTCTGGATAATCTTGTAGTGCCAGAAAGTAAGGAATTATTCAAAACACAAAATAATGGGGTTATGTCAAAGGGACACAAGAACCAAATGAAAGAGTTCCCAATGGTCAAAGCTGGAACAATTTGAGCACTAAAAATAATGAAATATTGAGTTATGATCTGAAGTATAACATAAATACCAGTGAGTCCATACTTATGTATGTGTATAAATAAATGGTTGAATAAATAACTAAATGGGGGAAAATAAACAAATTTCCCATACAGAAGAATTATAAATAGTTTACATAGGGGCTCCACCGTCAAGGAGGTGATGCATGACTCCCTACTCCTTAAGTGTGGACTGAGCATAGTGACTAAGTTCTAAAAAGTACGGGGGGCGGGGGGGGGGTGGGAAGAGTAACTTTACATTGTAGAAATGTGACAAACTTGAAGTTGTCACTGTCAGTTATAATTCACACTCTTGGTACGTAATGAGAATGGCACTTTACCTGTGTGATCTTCCTTCCAAAAACTCACCTCTAACCATAAGAAAAATATCAGACAAATCCAAATTGAAGTACCTGACCTGTACTCCTTAAAATCCTCAATGTCATCAGAAATAAGGAAAGCCTGAGAAACTGTTCCAGTTAGAGGAGCCTAAAGAGACATGACAAGTAAATAAAGATGTGAATCCTGGTAGCACCTTGGAACACAAAGACAACATTGGGTAAAAACTAAGAAAATCTGAATAATGGTGTATCAATATCAGTTAATTAGTTATAACAAAATAGCATAATAATATAAGATGGTAACAAAAAAGGAAATGGGCAGTTGAATATATGGAACCTTTATTAATATTATTGCAACATTTGTATAAATTTAAAACTATCCCAACATAAAAGTTTATTTAAATGCTCAAAAAGATATGTAAACTACTGGGAAACAGCACACAAGATGGTGAGGAAGTGTATAAATAAAGTCAGAGTTTTCTAGGATGTTGTCTCATCTCACAAGTGGTAAAAGTATTATATTAGGTATCTAAAAGTCAAGGGAGCATTTGTAATTTCTGGGTTAGCCAGAAAAAGAAAAGACTGTGTAAGTAACACATTCATATAGGAGAAAAATTAAAAACAAAATAATTAAAATAGAGTAATCCAAAAAAAAAGATAAGATTCTGGAAATTGAAGAACATAAAACAGTTTATAAAAATAGAAATACAAAGTAAGATGGTAGATTTAAGTGCAACTACATTAGTAATTATTAGATTTAGTCACATAAAATTGCAGGTGTTTGTGAAGATGGCCGTTGCACATGATTCATCCTAATGCACTGAAAAATTGAAATAAGTACTCCAATTAAAAAAACAAAGGTTGCTATTTTGGATGAAAAATGCAAAAGCATGCTACTTATGAGAGACACACCCTAAATATAAGAGTACAGAAAGATTTAAAGTAACAGGGTGAAAGAGCTGTGCTCCGTAAACACCAAACCTAAGAAGGTTGATGTAGCTCTATTGATATCAGCAAAAGTAGATTTCTTTAATTTTTTAAATGTTTGTTTATTTTTGAGACAGAGAGAGAGGCTGATCATGAGTGGGGAAGGGACAGAGAGAGAGGGAGACAGAATCCGAAGCAGGCTCCAGGCTCTGAGCTGTCAGCATAGAGCCCGATTCAGGGCTCAGGCTCATGAACTTCAAGATCATGACCCGAGCCGTAGTTGGATGCTTAACTGACTAAGCCACCCAGGCACCCCAGGAAAAGTAGATTTTAAAGCAAGAAGAGTTACTAAAAATAAAAAAGGTCATGTCCTAGTGTTATTTTCTACCAGGAAAGGATAACAATTCTAAATTTTTATGCACGTGATAATAGCTTAAAAATATATAAAATAAGAAAATAACAAATGAAAAGCAGTGAAATCTACAGTCAAGTTATCAGAAATTCTAAGACCTTCCTCAATAATTGAAAGAACATGTAGATTAAACATTAAAAACGATAAATTTGACTATAATGAACATTAAGAGAACACTGAATGCAACTGTAGAATATTTTTTGAGAGCATATGAATCACTTAATAAAATTTAAACATTACAATTCTCAAGCAAAGATTGAAGTCATACATACGATTGAACATCAATGACAAAAAAGGCAAATAGAAATAGATCCAAATGTTTTGATATTAAAAAATTACTTTTGGATAACCATTGGGTAAAAGAAGAAATCACAGGGAAAGTTAGAAAATATTTTGACTGAAAGATAATGTAAAAATCATCTCTCAAAACTTGTGGGATACAACTAAAATGATAACTTGAATACAGTTATCCAAGAGATCGGAGGCTTTTTGCAAAGGAAGAACTTCTGAAATAATACCATTTATGAAAGCTGAAATAGGAAGAATCAAGAAATCTGAATAATTCTGGGTCAAGTTAAGAAAACAAATGTGTAAATAAAATCCTTTCTCAAAAGAAAATATATATTTTATATATATTTATATTTATATACATTATATATATTATATGTATAAATATATTTTATATACATATATAAAATATACATTTTATATACACACATACATTCACACACATATATACATGCCTACAGTTGCATATATTTGATAATTTTAATACTCATTCATAATAAAACTCTAAGTTAGCTAAGAATGGAACTAAGTAAACTAAGAAGGGAATTTTGGGGCGCCTGGGTGGCGCAGTCGGTTAAGCGTCCGACTTCAGCCAGGTCACGATCTCGCGGTCCGTGAGTTCGAGCCCCGCGTCAGGCTCTGGGCTGATGGCTCGGAGCCTGGAGCCTGTTTCCGATTCTGTGTCTCCCTCTCTCTCTGCCCCTCCCCCGTTCATGCTCTGTCTCTCTCTGTCCCAAAAATAAATAAAAACGTTGAAAAAAAAAAAAAAAAAAAAAAAAAAAAGAAGGGAATTTTACTAATCTGATAAAGGGACCTACAATAAATCTTATTGCAAACACCAGACTTATGATAGAATATTATGTTTTCCTTCTGAGTTTAGACCTGAGAAGAGGATGCCTGCTCTCACCTCCCATATTCAATATTGCATCAGAGTTCCTATCTAGTGGAGTAAGGCAAGATAAAGAAGTAAAACTGATAAAGATTGGAAAGGGAAGAAAATGCTATTATCATTCACAATTGTTTTCACTATTATATATTCAAAAAATTAATTATTATAAGCAAGAAAATATGGCAAAGTCACTAGAGTTGATCGTCATTACTTATGAATTCAGTATTCCTGAATTCTTCTATTTGTTAAAATTGATTTGTGATGCCAAAATCAATACCCAGAAAACTTTCATAACCATTTGTGAACATGCACAAGAGGGTGAAAAATTTGAGTTGCCCAACGTGTATGTTCCCAGCTGAGGTCAAACAAGGTGCTATTCTGCCTTCTTATTTCAGCTCTCACACTATAAATGACAGTCCATTTTGTGGCACAAGTTTTACACATTTTGTACTTTTTGTTGGTGATGTTGCTGTTTAAAATGAGCCCCAGTGAGCTCGCAGTGGAAGTGTTGTACTGTACTCCTATGCTCAAGAAGGCTGTGATCTGCCTTAGAGAGAAAAGACGTGTGTTAGGTACACTCCATTCAGTCATGAGTTATAATGCTGCTGACTGTGAATTCAGTGTTAATGAATCAATTATATATATTAAGTAAGATTTCTTTAAGCAGAAACATAAATAAAACAAAGTTATGCATTGATTGCTTGATGAAAATGTGACCAGACGGAGGCTCACAGAAATCTGACTCTTTTCCCAAGGGGAGCCATGGTTCAGTATTCACTAATTCAATGTTCATGGTGATTTGATGGAACATCAAAAAAAATTTATCAGGAACAAGCAATTAGAAAATGAAAATGTTGAGATACCATATGTAACAGTTTTAAAAATAAAGAAATTTAGGAATAATCCTAGCAAAGGATAAATAAGACTCTATACAAAAAAAGTTTAAGATATTATTAGGAGAGATTAAAGGAGCTACGTCTTTCCTGTCCTAAGCCTCATACAGACACACATCCATAATATGCATGGAAATAAAATTTCATAACTTGCCTTGTGTTTTCCTTATTGCCCATAACCGTCTAAGTCAGACTTGTCTTAAGTATCTGTAGTCAGATTTGGTGACAAATTCTGATTCAAATTTAAAGCACTTCCTTGAACAAATATATAACTTACTCAGCTTTTTCAAAAATCACTATCCCCAAATCTGCTTTTGGCTGCTGAAACATTTTCATTTTTTTTTTAATTTTTTTTCAACGTTTTTTATTTATTTTTGGGACAGAGAGAGACAGAGCATGAACGGGGGGAGGGGCAGAGAGAGAGGGAGACACAGAATGGGAAACAGGCTCCAGGCTCCGAGCCATCAGCCCAGAGCCTGACGCGGGGCTCGAACTCACGGACCGCGAGATCGTGACCTGGCTGAAGTCGGACGCTTAACCGACTGCGCCACCCAGGCGCCCCTAAACATTTTCATTTTTAAGAATTCCACATTAAATCAAAATCTCTTCAGTGGATGGAATCTGAAGGTACATTTTACTAATGCCTGTTAAGGAAGGTCCTAGCAGAATGGGAGAAGGCAGGATGGGCAGATTACAGGAGGGGGGACATAAAAAGACAAATGTTGTATTATAGTGCCTTACAAACCCTATTCACACTCACAGTGTAATTCCTTTTATTAAAATTAAACCTCTCATGTGGCAATTAAAACCTTTTTCTTCTTTCTGAACTCCCAGAAGGATGGAGAAAAGTGATGCTTTATTAAAGCAAGTTCCTTAAGGGAAGTCTGCTATGAAGATCTTGCTTCCTTTTACATGGTCTAAATCTACCTCTGTTTTCCACTGTGACCCCATTTTTGACTCATGAATCAGCTTTACTGCTTACTGAGTCTTTTCAGTCACTTCTCTTCTGAATCATTATGGGTATCATTAATAGAAAGCTGTTACTTAGTCAATTTTGGGTTTTGCACTATTTGAGACACATGCCGTGTTATAGACTATAGATTCCACCGTCCCCAAATAGGAAATAGCATATTTTTAAATGCTGTTCTTTGAGAGCTGTGTTTCAGTGTGTAATGTTAAGTTCTAGATGCTGAGAAAACATGCCTTCTCCTCATATTCTTAAAACCCCTCAGGGACCTTGATGTCTGAATGTTAGAAGAGAAACTGAGTCTGCATCACGCCTAATCATATCATATCCCAGATCAGGAACTGGGCTTCCTCTCCAAAAAACAAAATTATAAATGCAGAACCTGGAATCTTGCCTCGCTGACAATTCTTCAAGTGCTATTTTGTGGTGAATAAGAATCATTCATTTTCCCCTCATCTTCGCCAAGTGAATGTTTCATCGTTCAGCTGAGCTGACAGAACAGATGAAGGCGAAACAGGCAATACTCAAGAGCACAGTTACTGATAAATAATTACAACAAGGACATTATAATTATTTAATTAAAATCTGCGCACGGGGAGAGATTATGAGTCTTTCAGCTTGCTACCTCATTTAGATGATACTAGTCATTAACCAATTTAGCTGGAGTCAGCGCCTAAATGTCCACATGCTCCACTTTATCTTTGAAACCTGTGCAGTCAGCAGCCATGGCTGCATGCTCTGTGTCCCACTGCTGGAGAGTACAGACACCCTCCTTAATAGCGTGGGGAGACACTTGCAAGTCTTAACTACCCATAACCATCTCATAAACCTTCTCTGGGATTCTGAAGGTTTTCCTTTGAAACATAGTGCCGGAAATTTTGGTGGCATTTCCTCTTATTAGTAACATACTGAAACTTCTGCCAAAGAATAGAAATCAATAGAATACAGGTTCGATGAAGACTGCAATCTCTAAAAATATTTCTTCTCTGATGTATTGAAACCAACTGTTTTAAAGGAAGAGGAGGTTCATCTATGTGACAGTCCTACACCATCTACTCCAAGACTCCAGGATACTAATATTTCAATCTCTACATAGAAATTAAAGTCCCTGCTCTTCAGGCATTTCCTTTTTGAGTATACATATATGAAGAAAAAGGCAGCTACTACATTATTACCACAGATGAGAATGTTGGGGCATGGGAAATAAGGGGGAGAAGCACTGATCTTAATTTTTTTAATCCTAATTTGTTAATGGGGTCTCTCTCTCTCTCTCTCTGTCTCTCCTCTCTTCCTCTCTCTCTTTCACACACACACACACACACACACACACACACACACACACACACTTTCTCTATTTATTTTGGTTTTACTTTGATTAGTCATTTATTTTACTCTGCGTTGGCCCAGTTCTGCAGATTCACCTAGTTTCTAAAAATGTAACAAATTACTTTATTTCTGAAATCAGCTTTAAGTAGGACATACTGGCAAATCAATACAGTCCCACCGGCCTCAGTACCTAAAAAAAAAAATAAGACCACTTAAACTATGGTCGAGTAAAAATTTTAATGAAAGTAAAATATGTGATCCCTGAACCCTGGGCTACTTCCTTGAAAGTCTGATATGATATAGCCACCCAAACTGGTGAGTCATCTCTGGAAATTTGAGAACCAATAACAATTTTTGACATTTTATGCAATCTGAAGAAGTTGTGTAACACAGGCTTCTGGTCTTTCAGTGCCTCACACAAAATATAAATTTCAGAAATACTAAATGGTATTAATTTTGTGTAACACACAGAAAACCAAATACACAAATACCCTCTTGCAAGAATTCTTTTATCTAATCCAGTTCTTTGACACAGGAGATTATTCTTCTACTCATATAGGAGAAATGAGATCTGGACTAAGTAGAAAGGGGAAGACTAGACAACTTTTAGGATTAGTTTTATCTGTATTAATAACTTCCTACCCATAGGTAGGCTTTTATGTTTTTTTCTTGTAAATTACGCCTTATAAAAAAAAACTGCTTTCCCTTTTACTCAACTTAAATACATACTCTGCTATAGCAATTCTTCCTACTTGTAGCAACCGATCTAGTTTCTGTCTCAGGGCTTTAACCCTTGCTCTTCCCTCTACCCAAAATGTTCCTTTTTTATGGACCTTTAAATTTCTAGCTCCTTTTTCTGATTCAGATATTAGTTTAACTATCACCTCCTCAGAGAGGTCTTCCCTTGTCTCTCTGCTAAAATAGGCAGCCATTTGTTATTCTTCATCCTAACACCTACTTTTTGTTACCTTTATAGTACCCATCAGTATTTTTAATTATGTAAGTATTCATTTGATTACTATTTTATTGACTGTTTCTCTCTGTAGACTATCAGCTCCATGAATAGAGGTGCTGTGTTGGTCTCATCCACTGTTATAGTCCCATTGTTTGTTACAGTGCATGAAGGAATGGACCCCCAATCAACTTGGAAGTAATAAGTAGAAAGTTTTATTATTTAAATACCTTTGCTCCTGGGGCTCCTAGGTGATTTAATCAATCGAGCATCTAACTCTCAATTTCGAGGCATATTCCAGGATTATGGGATCAAGCCCTGCATGGGCTCTGTGCTGTGCAGGGATTCTGCGTGGTATTCTCTCTCTCTCTCTCTCTCTCCCTCTGCACCTCTCTCGATCACACAGTCTCTCTTTCTCTCTCTCTCTCTCTTTCTAAATTAATAATAAAAAATAATAACTTTGCTCCTTTTATTTTACCTTTTTATCTAAGCTGGCTAAATTGTTGACTAGTGGTTGAATATTATTGGCAAGTATTGTCTGGATCTTTGTGCATTACCTTGTAATTTTTAACTTTACTCCTACAACGTTTTGTTTATTTTGACTTTGTGATATCTTTCTCTATTGAATCTCATTCTGTTTATTTGTTTAATGTTTAATTATTTATTTTTGAGAGAGAGAGAGTGCATGAATTGGGGCGGTTGGGGGGGAGGGCGCAGAGAGAGAGAATCCCAATAAGGCTCAGCACTGTCAGCATGGAGTCCTATGTGGGGTTTGATCTCATAAACAGTCAGATCTAGAGCTGGACATTTAACTGACTGAGCCACCCAGGTGCCCCACCATTCTGTTTATTTTTTACCACCTCTCTAATTGAAATCTATCTAATAAAAATATTAAAATATGCTATTTTAATTTTCCTTCATTTTTCTTATTTTTTTATTTCACTGGGATCCTGTTCTCTATCATTTATGAATAGTTCCCTCAAAGAAACCCTCAATTCATTTTCTAGTTTCAAAATCATCAAGTCAGTCACTGTAGAATCAATCCATCCATACTTATAAGATTACTTCAGCAATAAATGAAACTAAAACAATATTCTTAGTCTGTTATTCAGGATGGGGGGGCTCACTAGATTCCCTCCTTGGTTAAAGTAGGCATATATAATTTTCTCTGATGATAAACATTAAGATTTTCCTAAATTTGTTTGTTTGCCTATTTTATAACAGCTCTAAAATTCTACCCTGGGTAAATTTTTTTGTCATTTAAATAAAATAATGAACAAGACTTGAGCAATATTTTTGTTTATGCTAAATTAAAGTTACATGTCATTCTACATGAAGCAAAATATTCTCATGCATTAAAAACATGTGTTTGGCCAAATCGTGGCAGTTTGGTAAATTATATTGTTCCTGGGATAGGGATGTTTAAGTTATTTGCAAAGAGAAGATGGTTCATAGCACAAGGTCTGTTACAGTCTTATTTTCCCTTTGTATATTATTGTAATGTAATTATGAGTATATTGACACTTTTCCTTGGCATTTAATTTCTTTAACTATCCCATGCACACTATGGCTCAAACCTCTCACAACTTTTTAAACCACAAAGTTGATCATATATTGTCACTTTCAATACTATGGATATCAAAGTTGTTGCTCTCTTTATCATGGAATGAGGAGCAGCTGGGGAAGTTGAAACACCAGGGCAACTTATTCAGTGTCTTATAGGTTGGGTATTATGACATGGCTGTGAAATCTTGTTTGGAGTTTCATCCATTCTTAGAGTGGGTATAAGAGGACTGTTTATACATATGAATCAAAATTATTTTGTTACCCAGTATAAACAGTTTTCCAATTCTCCACTATTTTGAATTTTGCATATATTTCCTAGTCCGAGACCTAGATACTTAATATTTGGTTAGGTGCCTTATTTTGTAATTTTGATCAAAGCATTCATGAAGATGCCTCCAAAATCACTATACAATAGTGAAACACATAAACCTTGTTAGAATCTCAAATATCCCAATTTTACCCTGCGTATAAGTATTTCTTCATTGTCTTATTTTCTTACCTCTTCAGATGGTGATCGTCATGAGAGAAGTGATTTTTTCTCATTCCTTTGGTGTATCTCTAAAGTTCCTACTCTGAGCCTTGGACCTGTAAGTACTCATTCAACATTTGTGGGGAAAAAATTGTATTAAATATCCCGTTATGAATGACCAACTTTAAAAATGCATAGGATATGAAATAATCTGACATTTTTAAGGTAAAAACTCTTAAAAGCCATCGAGACTCTAAAATATCAGTCTGTAACTCTTTTTTTTTTTTTTTTTTTGAGTTTCCAATCTAAACCACTTGTTTAATAGAGGCTTTCCATCCAGACAACCTATTTAGAAGAGATACCTATTTCTGAAATAGTGCCAGAAACCTGTGAGGTCAGACTCGATATCATGCAAAAGATTAGCTGAGTGAAAAAGGAAAAGCCCACATGCTCTTAAAAACCTTCAACACAAATAATCAGCAGCAATAATTGCAAAGAAAAAATGTAACTAATAACACAGTGAATCTTACAGATGAACTGGCATTACAATTTCTGAAATATCACTGTGAAGTTTTGCTTCTCAACTTGTGGTTGACTCTCTTTATTAATGTAACCTCTTGGGGGATGATATTACATCACCTTGTACGTGCGATCTGCACATGGTTGTTAAAGACCTTTAAATCTAATGTGCACTGACCTCTTGAACATTTGCTCTCGCTGGTGGTTTCCAATTTCTTCTATATCAAATGGTGACCTTAACATTCTAACTCACAGATATAACTATTAGAATTGAGCTGACATGATAAATGACTACTCTTGCCATCCTGGTCATATTTTTATTTTTCAAAGATTCAGTTGATAGTTTGGTCTTTTCAGTTTGCCTTTTACTTCTCCTGAATAATGGCCATTTCATTATTAATTTGCATCCCCCACAGAAGAAAAAGAAATACTCAAATAATTTCATTACCAAATATAATCTCTGAAAGTCATTGTTTGATAGTATTGATCAATTATTTGATTTTTTTCTCAAAATTAATCCAGGAACAGTATATGCAACCATGTATACCCATGATTATCTAAAAATCTGCTATCTTTCATATTTGCAGATTTCATCATTTACCTATTATGCCTAGTTCTACTGTTCTCACAATTACCTACAGTTATTTTTAAAAGCCTTCATGATTTAGGCAACTATCAAAGTTTTCTCTAGTCCTAATTCACCATAGGTTAGTTTCCACAGTTTATCCCCACCATTGATGTTTATCTTCCTGCTACCTGATACTAAATATGTCTGAACCCACATTCATTCTCTCCAGGCACTGTCATCACCAAACTGTCTGTCCTTGATTATCATCAACAGCAGAACAGCCCTGTCCTAGCTTATGACAATAACAAATTGAGACTCATCTTCAGTTATGTTCACATAAATTATCTATACTACCTAAAAGATTATTTTTCACTTAGCAAGATTTTAGAAACTCTAATTAACATATTATGTTTAGTCTAGATATCCATCAATTGGCTTAACTGAATTTGTAGCTATATGATTGCCTAAATAAACTTGATATATAACTACAGCATAGTCAGATAAAAATTTTTAATGTTAATGAGGATTTGTTTAATGGACAATAATAGTTCCATTATTTAAACACTAAAAGGCTAAGTGCTATAGTCAAAAATTAAACTAAGCTATTTCTTGAATTATTAATTTGCTTCCATTTAGGTGTCCTCCTTAGAACATTTTATAATCTGAAACAATTGTGACTCTTTCATGATCATTAAATTTTTACTGAAAGAGTTAAACTATTTTCTGTCTAATACACCTCCAAAAATAGCCTTATTTAACTTGACAAACACAGTCCAATACATATTTAAGCTATTTTGAAAATAATGGAAAAATCTTATTAATAACTGTTTTCTCTTGTGGGGTGTGGTGAATAGTAATTTAGGGCAGATGAGAGCAAAGCAATTTAACATTTCCCTTGTTAGTTCCTTTGACCTACAAGTTTGGAGGTCTCTGCAACACCCTTGAGCTTTTTCCACAGGATAAAGTAACGGTTGCTAGGACTTTGCCAAAAAATTCTCTGTTTTGCTGTTAGGTTCTACTTATATCTCGTTCAGGCATTTCTTTCTGATATTATTTCTGTCTGCAAGAAGAGGAAAAAATGTGTGTGTGTGCGTGCACATTGCTTGTAGATATTATATATGGTATATACAGTTAACCCTTGCACAACATGGGCTTGAACTCCAAAGGTCCACTAATATGTGGATGTTTGTAAATAAATACAGTACAATATAGATGTATAATCCCTTCCTTATGATTTTCTTAATAACATTTTTTCTCTACTTTGTGATAACAATACAGTGTATAATACATATACAAAATATGTGTTAGTTTTTCATGTTATTGGTAATGCCTCTTTCTGGTCAATAGTAGGCTATTGGTAGTTAAGTTTTGAGGAGTCAAATGCTTTATGTGGATTATCAATTCTGCTAGGGGGCCAATGGTCATATCCCTGCATTATTTAAGAGTCAACTGTATTAAATTACAGGTAGCATATATCTATATTATATATGTTTCTTTCCACATAAATTGTCTCTTGGCTAAAGTTGATATTGCTCAAAGGAATGATGCCCTTTAACTTGATCTTATGTAATGAATCTATGTGTCCGATGAGTTAGGAATATATATTACCTTTACCTTAAACAGCATGGCCATTTTCTTTAACCCACTTATGGAGTTACCTCTCACCATGGTTCCCATTTCTCTCTGTCTTGGCTCTTCAATCAGGTCAAGAGAAAAAAAAAATCATGCAAGTATATTTTTGAGGAAACCAGTAAATGACTACTAGCAATAACTTATTGAAGTAAACTACTTGATTACCTTCAGGCCTTCTCTGAACCCTTTTATATTCTGGGTTTGTGGTGACTGCCTATTTTCACAATTCAGAGCAAATGCCAAATCAAAATATTATCCAGTGAAAAACGTTCAGAGCTGTGAGTCAGCCAGCCCACAGTGCAATTGTAATTCTACCCTTACTTAACTGAGAATTTTGATAATTCCTGAAGTTTCCTGGATTTCATTTTCTTTGTTCGTAACATGAAGTAGTTGGATTAAGTTATCTAAAATTTCCTGCTATTCAAAAGTTCTGGGGTTGAGAATACTGTAAACAGAATTGAGAAAAAATAGTTTGACTTCAGTCAATTTCCATTCTCACTTTCACCTTTCCTCCCGCTAGAGGCGCCAGGTGCACTCATTCTGCCCAAGGCCTCCTCAATCCATAAATTGCCGGCCTGACCCCTGACAAGTTTGAGCTGGTGACTTCTGAGCCTAGGCAACGTCTGCTTTATTTTGAAATAGTGCCGACCTCCAATAAATGCAACCTGAAATGAAAGCAAACTCCTAATATCTAATCTTTTTTATCATAGTCTACTCTTTGATCTCTCTCATCAGCTCAGGAGTGTTTTACGGTAATATTATTACCTAGTTGTATAGAAAACTGCCATTTTCACATATTTCAATAGCAGTTTAAATTACTACAATCTTTATACAAAGTAAATTGGTAATAAGCAACAAGAAGACTTCCAATTTTTTCATAATCTCTGACCCGTAAGTTCAACATCTAAGACTTTGTTTTCAAGAAATATTAGGAGAGACACAAAAAGATATAAATACAACACTATTCCTAGGGAGGAGGAGGGTAGATTGAAAACAACAGAAATATCCAAAATATGACATCTGTTAAATAAATTATGAGTACCTCTGTAATGGGGCATTATATAGCCATAAAAATCATGGTTTAAAGAATAATAATATGGCAAAAATATGACTAATTAATCAGTATAATTTCCAATTGGGAAAATTCAGGAAAGAATAGAAAAACAAAGAAAAATATCTGGATGTCCACTACTCAAGTCTATCATTGTTTATACATTTGTGTTTCTCCTATCTCTATTAAAACCAAGTTTTGCTTTAAAATGTAAACAATAGAAAAACAAACAAAAAAACCTCATTTAAAGGACTTTTCTGTGCCAATGGCCACATATTAAAAAGAAACCAAGGTGTGTGTGTGTGTGTGTGTGTGTGTGTGTGTCTATCTGTCTGTCTGTGTGTTTGTGCTGAGGCATGAAAACCCGGGAAACCGATTCAGAGTTTGTATACATGTAAATGTAAAAATCATATAGACACATGGAGCCTTCAACAATATTGCAGTTTCTCCCTCTCAGCAGGGTTTTTTCAACATCAACAGATAATTATTTTGGGGGGGATTTCTCTGTGTATTGTAAGAGGTTTAGTAATATCTCTGACCTCTCTGTGATAGATGTCACTATTAATTCTCCCCTCACCAGTTCGTAATGACCAAAAATTGTCGCCAGATGTCACCAGATTTCTCTTGAGAGACAGTATCATTACCACTTAAGAACCACTGCTCTAAAGCTACATTCTTCTAGACGGTTTCTTTTTAGCAGCAAAAGGATATATCATTAGATTGTTTTTAATGGGTAGGAAAAGCAGAAGATCCGGATAAAAGTCACTGTTGGGAAGATTTGCCACATACTCCTGACTCCTAAGTGTTGGTTTGTTGTTGTTGTTGTTTAAATGTTTTCAAGTACTGGCACTGTCTCCTAAGGTATGGCTCCCTTACACAGCAGCTGGGACAGGAGAGGCCAAAAGCTTTGGATCCCCAGTAGTCTCAGCCTCCAGCATCTGACGAGCAGGCAAAGTCTTAAATATTATTTTTATATCTCTAGGCTGACACCATCCACCAGTCCAAGAGAAACAGAACTGCCACAGCCTCCCGTATATCTCCCCACCTGGGAGGGATAGGAGTGCCTCTGTTACTATTCCCTGTGACCTCTACTGACACCGTGGGGGAGTGGTTACTGCTTGGCAATAGTGAATGACCTGACTTTCCACTAGGCTTCCTTTGACACCACCCCAGTGAGGATGAGAAGGGGCACCTAGTTATGCTGGTGGGGGTGGAAGTCCAGCTCCCCATTTGGTTTCCACTGACTCCACAATGGGAGTCATCCCTGACAATAGTCAAATTCCTGACTCCCTTCCTGGCCTTCTCTGACACCACCCTAGTTGGGGAGGAGTTGGGACACCTCAGTAAGCCTTGGCATGGGTAGAATTCTAGGCTCCCAACATGGCCTTTGCTAGTGCAGGTAGAAATGGAGCTACCATTTTATTAGTGGTGTTTATTAGTGTGTTTAGCTGGAGTAGAGCAACTACTTTCTAAAAGCTTTCTGCTTGCCAGGCTGCCCCTTCCCTGGCCATTGGCTAGAGAGAGCAGGCTTGCCTTGAGGCTATTTTTGTCTGCATCCTTTGGCATTTCCAGGTTATCTGCTAACTCAGCTCCAAATCTGGGATATACGATGTAAAAATATATGTACTTATGTAATGTATAGCTTCCCCCAAATCATCTTTTTCATTGACATTTTTGAAGTTACTAGCATAAGAAGTTACAAAGAAATATCCTAATTTAGTCTTCTACATGTCTATAAATTCTTTGCTTTTAATTTGTACTCTTGTATTTTCCTGAGTTCAAGAAAAATCTTTTACCTCAGGCCACACTGAAGGTCTAGAATATTGTTTTGAATTAATGTATATTATTGCTCTTATAGAACAGTATTGTAAGGACAGGTACATTTACAATTAGGCAGCTTGAGAATGGGATAGTAATCATACCATTTCTTTACCATGTGACCATAGACTGGTCATGAATCCTACATAGGTCTTATTTTCATCCTCTCAGATAGAATGACATATCTGTCCTACAGTTTTGCAATGAAGCTGAAATAAAATTAAATAAATGCTGGCAATTAACACTGCTTCTGGCTTTTAGGAGGTGCTTGATACATGCTAGATTTTAGCTGATATAGGGAGCAAAACATTTTCCTCAACCCTCTTAGCATCCTGGGTCAGGTTTTAAAATTAAACTGACAAAGCCACATTAAGAGGAGAAAAGCATATACATTTAAGTTTTACATAATACAGCAGCCTTCATAAGGAAATGAAGTCGCAAAGACACAGACTTGTCTTTTTATGCTAGGTTTGATGGGGAGTGGAGAGTTGGTTGGGTAAAGGAGTAGGAGGTAATTATACATTACATTGGGGGAAATTTAGACAGTCCTGTTAAGATTCTTCTTGGGGTCCCTTTGTCTTTGGAGAAAAAGATGCTCCTTTCCTCTGTAAATACAAGGGCACCTCTCACAGAGGGATTTTATGGCCTGTTTCAGGGAAGGATGATATGGATAGGTGAACTTTTCGGCTTCTGCCATGTTCTCAAACTCCTTCAGCTTAGATTATTCAATATTGCACAGTGCCATATTTTAGGGTAGTATGTCCTGCATCCCATCACTATTTTAGAGTATAATGAATAATTACATTGATGGTGACATTCTTTATCTTTTCAAATTTATTAGTAAAATACTCTAATTTGAATTTATGCTCTCAATAAATTTGTTTTGAATACTATATAATATTTAAATAGTAATGTTAATTAGTAAGGAAGTTTTCCAGTAAAGTACTTTCTCAAAAAGAATACAAGTCAGAGATGTCTGGGTGGCTCAGTCAGTTGAGCATCTGACTTTAGCTCAGGTCATGATATTACAGTTCGTGGGTTCAAGCCCCGCGCAGGGCTCCATGCTGTCAGTGCAGAGCCTGCTTGGGATTCTCACTGTCTCCTGTCTCTCTCACCCTCTCCTGCTCACACTTTCTTTCTTAAAATAAATAAATAAACTTGAAAAAAAAAGAATGCAAACCAAAGTAAAGAAATTCATGTCATTCAGCTTTGTGAGAGGATGTTATTTTATGTGTCCATCCTCTTCTGTTTATATTGGGCCACATTATGTTCTTGTTACCTTAACACACCCCATGTTTAATACCCAGCTCTTCATGCTTTCTCCTGTGATCCTGTTCCCTAGGTCTCTGCTTTAGCAGGCTACACCCATTAAGAATTTTCAATATTAGAGAGGTGCCTGGGTGGCTTGGTCAGTTAAGCATCTGACTTTGGCTCTGGTCATGATCTCATGGTTCCTGAGTTTGAGCCTCGAGTTGGGCTCTGTGCTGACAGCTCAGAGCCCAGAGCTTGCTTTCGATTCTGTGTCTCCCTTTCTTTCTGCCCCTCCCCGCTCATGCTCTGTTTCTCTCTCTCTCAAAAATAAATAAACATTAAAAAAAGAATTTTCAATATTAGAAAACAAAAATAACATCTTAATATGGGGTTTGGTGATCAGTGATTGATAAGAGGGTCAGCTGTATTAAAGAGCCTCAAAACCAGTTGACTCAGTATTTGGTTTTTCAGTCTAGATCTTGCCCTGCTACCTAATTGGTTGGACACAGAATCTGATCAGAAACAAAACAAATGGGGCTTCTGTGTGACTCAGTCAATTAAGCATCCAACTCTTAATTTAAGCTCAGTTCATGATCTCAGGGTTCGTGAGACAAAGCCCTGAGTCAGGCTCTGTGCTGACAGCAAGGTGCCTGCTTTAGATTCATTCTCTCTCTCTGCCCCTCCTCGGCTCATGCATACACATGCACGCAGTCTCTCTCTCTCTCTCTCTCTCTCTCTCTCTCTCTCTCTCTCAAAATAAATAAACTTAAAACAAAAAACCAGACAACGCAGACAAGAAAATCCAAGATTTGGAATTTACATGCCAGGAGGAAAAAATGGTAAACAAGTTGGGATAAGAATGGGAAAATTTAGTTGCAGAGTACAAACTGTAAACTTTACAAAAGTATAGCATAAATGCAGAAAAGTGCACTAATTATAAGTGCACAGCTTAATGTATATTTCACAATGTGAACACATTTAAATAACCATCATCAAGATTAAGAAGCAGAACATTAGGAGAGCTCCATGCTGCTTTCCAGGCACCATTTCTACCTGCCCCAAGGGTAACCCTATTCTATGTTCATTCTGAAGCTGTGCAACACTGGCAAGGGCTATATGCCCTCCCTGACTTTTGGTAGGAGAGAACATTCTATTTGAAATCCAGGATAAGATATGATTTCCTCAATTTATGAATTCTATGATGATTTTTCTTATTATATAGCAGCATTAAACTCCTTATCCTTTAGCCTCTTAACAATCTTGAGACTTAACCTTTTCATAGCCACTGTGAAGACAGTTTTAACTAAGTTCCACATATGGTATGGAATCACAAAATGACTCAATAAAATAAGGACTATTTGTAATCACTCCACATTTGCTGAGGAAACTGAGGATAAATGAGTTGGCCAAAGTCTTAGTGTTAACAAGTGGCAGAGTAGGGAGTAGAGTGCAAATTAATCTGATTCTAAAGTGTAAATTCTTAACCACAAATTTATTCTCACACTCTCCCACAGATACCAATAAGATCTGATATTGTTGAAACTCTCTCCTTTATTTCGCTTCGATCGTTTCACATTCAGTGGCTCATTGTAAAAATTGCTTCCATCATTTGATACTTTTGGAACTTAAATGTAGAAGCAAAGATAAAAAAGAAAGCTGCTGGAAATGATGTGCCCAGTAAAATCATATATTCTGGAAGTTTTAATGAAGACTTACACCTTAGATGATGGACTACATCCTTAATTTTTAACTATTAAGATAATATAAAAACTTCCTCTTAGATATGATATTTAGCTTCAGGAATAACTGTTGAATGAGAAGGTCATGTATTGTACCTTCTGGAATATTTTCAAGCTTTGTAATTAGTAAATGCTATCTAGAATTAGATCATTGAGTCTTCGTGGGATACTCCATTTATATTTAAAGGTTTGGAATCAAAGCACTTTTAACACATGCCAATCTCTTAATCTATGAAGGTACTAGTTTCAAAGATTAGGTTTCAATTATCAATGAGTTTATGGCATAAACAATGTTCCATAATAGTAAATAAATTCACATGAAGAAAAACTATTTAAGGTTTCATCTTCTTTACTTTTTACCTAGTATTGCACCTGTAGGAGACATAATATATGGTTATTCTAGTAAATAACCAAATGTCCTTACAGTTCAAGTATAAAGTAACAGGTTGATGATGAAATAGATTTATTCTGAGATCAAACTCTCATTATTATGCCTGACCCATTAATACACAGTTCTTTGTGCCTTAGATTTACACAGTCCTCAAGCAAGAAGAAAAGGTTATTAAAATTAATTTTTCCCGTAGGACTTATTCTGGATTTTCACACACATTGCACAAGCAAAATGGCTTTTAAAACTCATGCTTTTTGTCATCCTAATTGTTTTACACATCTTGGCAACTTTTCACACCCTGCATAAAACAGGGGCTCATTAGGAGTCATTAGAAAATAATATTTTTCTTGCAAATGCATTAGAGAATTTGCACATTATTTTATGCCATTTTGGGAAGAGATGTAAATTGTGACTAATCATGAATCAAACAGGGTCACTTAACAATAATGCAGGAAAGAGTTTCTCAGCAATAACATTTCAGAAATGAGAACTTGATGGGATTTGGACATTGAACCCTTATTACCTGAAAATAAATGTATAGCATTTTATTTTTATTTGATAGTTTTTAGTTCTTAAGTGATTAGGTGATATTTTGATTTCTTCTTAGGTATTACAAGAAGAAAATAAGTGTAAGGAAATGAACAATAAAATCAAAGTCAAAGGTGAAAGTTGTATTCTTAGTTTACTTTTACCAAATGATTTCTTACAGAAATAACATAGATATGAAGTGGGAGAGAAGGAATGTAAGGTAAATTTAGCAGAAGTATGCAATTTAGATAGTGAGATGTTGTTGGAGGAAGAAAAAAAGGCCTGTATTTCAGTATTACCAATGTTTAAGTCATATGAATGAACAAATCTGATTTTATAGCCACTTTATGGAGGATCCAGGAGTAGTATTATCATTAGATCCTTAAGAACAACAAGAAAAAAATAATCAAATCATTGCCATGTAAATCAAGTGCATACATAAAGAGCAAATAAAAAGCATTCTCTAACTTTGTTTCTTAGAGCCACTTCTCTTTATTCAGTCATACGCAATTGCATATGCACTGAGGTCCTGAACAAATAGGATGTCAGAATCACATAGTGAACTTTACATTCTAACTTTCTTGACATTTTTTATAACTATCTTTTATTTATCAAAACTAAGAAATTAACACTGATACAACACTATTTACTGAACTACAGACTTCATTCATATTTCTCCCAGTTTTCCACTATTATCTTTTTCTGTTGCAGGATCTAGTTCAGATTACCACATTGTATTTAGTTTAATACCTCCTTAGTCTCTTCTAATCTATGATGACTTCTCCTTCTTTCCTTATCTTTTATGGCCTTGATGCTTTGAAGAGTCATTGTTTTTTATTTATAGAATGCCTCTCAATTGAGTTTGTCTGATATTTTCTCATGACTAGATTAAGGCTTTGGGGTTTGAGGGAAGCATAGCACGGATGTGCCCTTCTCATTTAATCATATGAGGCCAACTCCTTCTTTTAACATTTACTTTAAATTGGTTTCCACGGGAAGCTTATTTGTGTGGTATAATTCTCTGGGTATGCAAGCTATAGACATGTTCTTGGCCTTTCTTGCCTAAAAAGAATAAATGAAAAAGTTGGAAAAGGAGTCAAGACAGTTTTATGGACCAAACAGAATATTAACAGGATCTAAGAAATTATGAGAATCGTTGTTAAAAAAGCTAGAGTCATTTTATGCTATTTTAATTGGACATCTCTGCCATGCTGATTGACATCTGTGGCTCTTTTCAACTCAGTTGAGAATAAATAACATCAATGACCACTGTATTCTGTCTATTATTTATAAGCTACCGAGGTTCAATGAGTCTTCTCACTAGAGTTGCCTCTGCATCAGGAAAAAGGTAATGAGAAATGCAATAATTGCTGAAGTTGGACTGATAGATGGTAAGGATCATGTCCAAAGACACATTTATATTCTTCATTGGCTGATAATCTGCTTTGTTACTTGTTGTTTACAAATAAGCCTTGAGTTTCACACAATTTGGTCACACAGGTAGACTTCGGAGCCAGATTGCTTGGGTTCAAATTCTTGCCCTTCCCCTTCTAGTTGCCAAGTCACTGTCCCTTCTACATATTTTGAGCTATTGCACATAGAACCCTAAAACAACAACACCTAGTAAGTATTCAATAATTATTAACTGCTATCATTATTGTTCAAAGCTACAAGACTTTATTAGTAAATATTTTATGTGTCACATTTTAGTGTGGACAAATAAGGCATAGAACTTTTTAAGGGAGAAGGGGCATTATACAAATAAAAGTACTCTTACATAGTTTGCTTAGCCTTTTTTATATCATTTATTATATATATATATATATTTCCCTATATCCCAAAATTAAATGCTTAGTTTCCTATTTTAAGACTGAGTTCATATTTATTTTTCCAAATACATTCTTCTTTCAGTTCTCATTTATTTTACCAACACTCACATCATGTTTAGTTTTCAGATATCAGGCCTCTTGATACCTAAACTTTCCCTGTTAATATTGACTTTTAGATTCAAAAGTTGGCTTAAAAACCTGGAGAATTTTATATTTATTCCTGGTATACCATAGCAGTTAAAGCTATTTATTTAGTACTCTTAAATAGTTTATTTAGTAATCTATGCTGCTAATAAAAATGGGAAATCAAAATATAAATAAACTCGTTAAGAGTTTGCAGACTGGGATGACAAGTACTGTTCACATAAATAAACAGTGACGTATAATCATCCTTTTATGATCTGATTTGCCTGGTTTTGTTTGAGCATGTAGGATGACCTTCTAGGTAAGATCGCTCCTTGCTTTTCTAAATTGGAGCATCCTAGAGGCTATATAAAATAACTGCACAACAAATTTATACTCCCACAAAAACTGTTTCACTATCCTCGCTGTGATGAAATTATATCCAGTATATGATATAAACAGCTCTTCATTAAATGAAGGAGTTTCTTTTCACTCATTCATGTGTGAATCCTGTGATTCCCATTGACAATGATCTGAGGAACACAAATAAAGCTATTCTTGAAGTTCTTACACAAAGTGAAAAAGGGCTCTCTCAGAAGTCTCTACCAAATCTGTCATCAAGTCTCATTGGCTCAAATTGGGTCACCTACCCATTCCTTGCTCACTGTTCAAGGAAATGCATTGCCTGGAGCTGGCATTGGTCCAACTTATCATGACACAGGTCAGCTGGAGGGCAGAGGACAAAAGGTAAAATCTTTGAGTTCTGTTAGGAAGAAGAAAGGAGAATGAATGAAAAATAGGCATTAAAAATGTATATTATGGTAAAAATTGGACATATATTAAACATACATCCACATGTCTATTAGTGTAAGAAAGTTTCTGCCTTCACAAACTTACATTCATTGGCAAATACAGACACTCAAATTAAAATAACTTTAATATTCAATATGTGCAACAAAAAAACTGAAACAGGGTAATGGGGGATGCTCATTTTAGGGAGTGGCCTCTCTGAGATGGCGATATTTTAGTTAAGACTGGAATGGTCACAAGAGGCAGCCAGGTGAAGACCTGTGGAAAGAATGTTCCATTTCAGAGAGAAAGGCAAGTGCAAATTCCCCAAGGCAAGCTTGGCCTTTTCAAGTGAGATAAAGACTGGCAGAGCTACAACCTCATGAAGGAGATAAGAGATTGAATATGAGAAGTCTTTGGGACTAGCTCATGTCCAGATCATAATGAAAAGTTTGGATTTTGTTCTACTTGAACTGGAAAGGCACCAGGGTTGCATTTCTGGGGAGAAAAGAGAGGCATCAAAGAGAAGTAAAGCTTTCTGATGTCAGTCTCACAATTTCACCTGCATTCATTTGTGTCAGCCAATCTCTTTGATCATGGGGTTTGAGACCATTCATTTGAGTACCCCCAATATTTTTCTGATTTTCTGCAAAAATTATTGGTTAATTTTTCATATGCAGTTATTCTACAAAATGGGTCACTTTCTAATTTTAGAGAACCCATACTATTAACTTGAAACCACAAATTTACAACTGTCCAAAATGGAAGTTGGACTTCATTGCAGATTACTGAGGTAGTCAAAATATCCAGACTGGCTGGGAAACATTTTAAATGAGCAGATTTGTCAAGGTATGTACCATAAGTCAGAAGTAACTGCTATTCCTTCAACAGTCTCAACTGTCAACTCCATCCTCCTCCTGAATAAAAATAAACATTTTCTCCATAACAAAGGCTTTTTATAAAAGCAATAAAACAACTCAAGGGAGCATTGTTATCATGAGCTAATCACGCCCTTGGGGAATTAGAGGCACTTAGCTGCACCCAATGCCTCACAGCACCTGAGGGCTGTGATTATCTCCTGATAACCTCCCAGTCTGTCAGACAGACCTTGTTGGTTAATTAGATAATATTCAACTTGGTAATACTGTTTTTGAAGATTTTTTTGGAAGTTGCATAAACAAACACAATTTATAAAAACACCTACATACATACACACACGTATCAGCCAAAAATTGGATAATTATCATTTACTTCAAATGAAACCAAGTTTTAAATAACTATATTTATATGTATATTTGTATTTATATTTATATTTATATTTATATTTATATTTATATTTATATTTATAAAATAGAGTCTAAGAACTAAATCCTGAGGTGCTACTTAAACAATGAGTAATTCTGATGAGCTCAACCCAGGAAATCTTTTAGAGAAACCACAAAAAATTACATAATGTAGTTTATTTACAATTAACAAATGGTTGTGACATTTCAATCCTTTTTATAAGATTCAGTTGCCCATTGTTTAATAAAGAGTTGGGGCAGAATTATGAATGCATATTGTTAATAATAAATCCCGGCATAAACATATACATTAACTTGGAAAAGTTTGTCATAATAAGGCTTATGTTAGGGTGACATAGAAAAACTTAGAAATAAACTTGAATATTGACAGTTATTTGGCAGTTCAAATGTTTTAATTAGTTTAAATATTTAAAGAAAAAAATCGCACAGCTGTGTTACTCTGCAAAATAAATTTACCTACTCTTAAAATGATTGTAGTGTCTATGAATCTCACAAACTATGATATTACATTAATAAATGGGTGAATTTTTTAATAAAAGATGCCATACAACTGAAAATATTTTATAGCACTATCACTTTTCACAAGTGATAATTAAGAAAATTAAAAATGATTCAAAAGTTTAATTTTGTTTTTCTTGGCTTTCTTATGTACTTAAATATGAATGAACTAGATTGACCTAAATAATAATAATTCAAGGTAGAGTTTAAGTTTTGAAAATTACTAAGTTTATAATGTGGGAGGCTAAATAGTATACTAACAAAGGATGATGGGACTTTAAGGGGAACATCGGGAATCTAAGATAAATAGCTAAGGATGGATAAAAAAGAGAGAAATTAGAATAAATTTATGAGAGAGATTATAGAATTTTTTCCTCTTGGCTTTTCAAAATGCCAACAAACAAAGCAAGATTTATTGAGTCACGGCTATATGCCAAGTGCCATTACCACCTAATTGCGTATAGGAGTCAAGATCCAAATAAAGTAGAGCCTCTACTCTCAAAGAATTTATCTTTTTGTTCTACACAAAATGTCTCATATGCCCAAACTTAGTAGTTATTTATGTAAGTCAATACAAATAATCAAATTAGTCCAAGATCTCAATACCCATCCGTCAGAATCACCAGAAGCATTTATTTTTAAACGCAAATTCTTAGGCCCTGAGAAATTCTAACTCAGCAGATCTGTGGAAGGAATTAGTTTTTAAGTCCCTCAAATGACTCATATTCACAGCTTTATTTGGGAAACATTCGAATATTGTGGGGGAAATAATATAATTAAAAACAAAATCTTTCCATTTCAGAAAGCCTCTCCACAAAGATAGAAGAGAAAGAAAACAATTTTATTATTGAATAAGCATTAGACCGGAATGTGATGCACATCACAGGAAACCCACTAAGAGATTCAAAGACAGAAAGAAATCTCGCCATTTTATATGGCCCTACTGATATAACTCATTTCATGCATGTTTTCAATATAAACAATAATTAGTCCTCAAGTAAGAGAACTTGACAGCACTATTTGTCACACACAGTTTATCCTAAATTCACCTGGTAACTGGGTTTATACAAAGGAAAGAGAATTCCTCACATCTTTATGAGGGGCAATTAGTTTTGCATCTTGGAGCTAGGCTCCCACCTCCCACAGAAACTCCACCTCCCACAAAAACTAGGAGGAAGGGTGCTGTAGCCCTTGGTGTTTACATTCCAAAGGGATGGCTAGCAGGCCTTTGAGGAAGGCATTCCTGAGTTGTAAAACTGGCAAGAGGCTTTTTAAAAGAGTTACATACTTCTTGAAGGGGCAGAGAAAGAATTTACAATTACAAGTTGATAAAAATGCCCTAAGAAATGGGTAGGCTGCATATCTTCCCTTAATTTTAACAGGGAAAATTAGCTTTTTATTTTTAATTTGTATTTGCTCCTAAAATATACATACCATAATCTCATCACCTAAGATGGTTTGTGAACAGGATCGCCTGCCTGTGAAATCATGATTGTTTTTAATTACTCTTTTAAACTTAAAATTCTAAAGAGACTTGGACAATGTAAGAATGAACACTTAAATAAATGATTGAGTGAATAAAGGAATTGAGAAATGGATGAACAAAAACCCCTTCATCTGAGGGGCATTCCGTCATAGGTGAGCTGTCCCAGTTGTCTTCCATAGACATAAGTCTTGGATAGAAGAGATTGCTGTCTCACATAGAAATTCCATGAGGTGGCCTTCAAGGCCCCTTCCACCAATGAAATTCTTAAAGTGATTTAGATCAGGGACACGTGGGTTGAAATAAAGCAAGTATATTAGAACTAATCACTGACACAAAGATAATTCAGAGTTGGAGGGACAACTACCTGTAGAATTTATTGCCTTTCTATTGGAAGTTGGCTTAGTCATTAAGGTCTTTCATATAAGCAATGAACATTCTCAATGACCAGAAATACAAAAAATAAATCACCCTGACATCTTTTGAAATACGGTCATACAAGACTATGTAATTATGAAATTAACACAATGCCCCAGAAAGTGACAACCTACATTCACTCTGTGTGGGCTCTTATTTAAAAAGAAATAGCACTAGATTAAAAATCAAACATTTTAGCATACTTAAGAGAAGCTACTCAATAACCAGGTAAAACGCATTTCTAAGGAGAATGTTTTGAGTCAACTGTCAAAATGGCAAAAATTTTTAGCCTTACCACATTTTTTTTGACTATTCATGGGTTATTTACTCCTATGTTTTGCTAATCCAAAGTAATGCATATGATGAGAGAGCATAAGGCAGGCTGAGGGCAAACTACAAGCTAGCACACTGCCCTCACCCTCCCCAAGGTGGGATATGTGTAATATTCCTCAGGAACTTCTGGCTGCCCAAAAACAAAGGAAAGGAAAGGAAACAAATGGTTGATTGATAGAGATTAGAGACCTGCAGGACATGAGTATCCTTCAGTTTACAAATATCTTAGTAAATTTCAAGAAAAAGGCAATCTTATCAATAGCCTAATCTCCAGAAACCTGTAGACTCCATTTCCTGGAGCCCCAACATCACCTTCCCCTCTATAGTGATATGGGGAAGAAGAAAATAGCAGGTAAAATTAAATTTCCGTATAAGCTACAGCCCTTGACAAATACTTGAAGCAAATGCAGAGTATACATTTCTCCAGGAACTCCCTACTATTTTAATGGTAATGCTTTGCTAGAGGGAAAAACAACCTTAGCTTGACAATAGCTAGCCCTCCAGTATCCTGTGAATATTCTTTAGTATATGAAAATCCTTTTAAGAAACTTCCTCTTGACTTTACCTCCCCCAACTCCATAATATGTAACCAATTACTCTTCACAACCCCAGTGCAGCTCTTCCTGCCCATGGGTCTTGTCCCCATGCTTTAATAAAGTCACGTTTTTGCACCAAAGATGTCTTCAAGAATTCTTTCTTGGCTGTCAGCTCCAAACCCCCCTACCACTCCAAAATTTCATTACATCCACTCAATAAGGCAGTTAAATAAATTATTTCCAAGGTTGTTCTGGAAAATAACCCTTTTGAATCTTTCTGAATCAACCTGTGCCTTCTCTTACACAAAATTCTGGATTGTTTTCCCACTGATTAGCTATTTTATCTGCAAAAAGAAAAAATATATTGTTTTATGAGCTAACAAATTAATATTTTAGGACAGAGTAGATCTATTAGTGGAACAGTGATGCAAAAATATGACACCAGGCTTTCTTCTGAATTGTAACAGAACAGTAATGTTAGCTATCGCATACAGTTTTTGAACTAGTCTTCCTTTTTGCATAGATTGATGTATCTAATGTAACTATTTTTCAAAGTTTCAAAGAACTATTTTCCAAACTATGTAAATTCTAAATTAAAATTGACCAAGCTGAAATTCATTGAAATTTTAAAAGACAAAGTGAGGCATATTAAACATTTTAAGAGTTTATTTGAGCAACAAGTGATTATAATATAGCAGTGCCAAAGAAGTGGCTAAGAGCATTCCATTCACAAGGGCTTGGGGAGAGACTTTCATAGAGAAAAGGTGGAAGCAAAGCAAGGAAACTATTTGATTGGTTGTATCTTAAAACCTAGTTGATGGTTTATTATTGATTATTCTTAGTTTTTTTTTTTTAATTTTTTAACGTTTTATTTATTTTTGAGACAGGGAGAGACAGAGCATGAACGGGGGAGGGTCAGAGAGAGAGGGAGACACAGAATCTGAAACAGGCTCCAGGTTCTGAGCAGTCAGCACAGAGCCCGACGCGGGGCTCGAACTCACAGACAGTGAGATTGTGACCTGAGCCCAAGTCGGACGCTTAACCGACTGAGCCACCCAGGCGCCCCAAGGTTTTGATTTTGTATTTATTTACAGGCTTAGAGTTTGGTTTGCTTAGTAGGTTGCCATGGCATTAGAGCCACCTTAGTCTAATGGTCTCCTTGTTTAATTAACTTAACAAAAATCAGTCTGTAAGCTCTCTGGAACAAAAGGATCATCTTTATTCTATCATTTCAAACATTATTTATATTTCTTTAATATTTTTAATGAGGTTTTCTTCAAGCTAGTGTGATGTTTGGAACGTATTTCTATACCATAAAGCGTATCCTAAGCCTACCTCCTAGCAGAGGATTTTGACGATATATGCTCAGAAAACACTTAATAGATCAGAGGCATATAAGATCTTCAAGAATTTGAGGAATTCTTGGGAAGCCTGAGGTGTAACATATCTTTAAACATTACCTCCTTTCTTTCACACTAACTTCTTAGTTTTCTCCAGTAATAATAGGAATAGATAAAAAATCCAGAAGGCAATCAAGAAGTCTTCTAAAGTGATTGCATTTTCAGGCAAAGTTATCAATCTAAAAATAGACTAGCTCTACTTCATGGAACTTTCCCAGGTGTAGGAAGAAAATCCCAATGACATTATTAAACACATTGCCTAATACTTCGCCATTCTGGGCATTTGACCGTTTGCTCTATGTGGGTATGTTTAATGCCTAAACTAGAAAGCTTTCACATATACAGTTAACATCCCATTGAGTTTGTGGTTGAAATAGCTCCCAAATAGAGATGCTCAAATCAGGAATTGTAATTGCATGAAATATTTTGATCAAAGAGGTGCCAATACAGAGTTAGCAAGTCACCAATAACTAAATTGCTTATATTTACAAAAATGTCAGTTTTCTGCCCAACTTTTTCACTGCCACCACCAGACTTCTTCCCTAAAGGCAAGATCTTTCAACATTTTTAGCTCTTTCTTCAAGCATTAACTTAAATATTCCTAAATAATATATTTATATAGCTATGCTTAATTTATCAATATTATACAGAGCCAGCTTAATTTCTCAATATATGGCTAGTTAATTAGTTGATGTTTTTAAACTACTGTACACCTCCCTCCCTCACCTCTGCTCCCTCTTTGTTCTCAGTATATTTGGTTAAACAATATTCAGTGTATACAGTCAAGACTGTGAAACTCTTTTCTTTGCTGAACCGACCAAAATAATGAACTAGAATATCTTTTTCACAAGCTATATTTAATTTTTTTCACTTGCTTAGTTATCTAGGTACTTCTTAATTTTAATGATGAGTGATGCAGTTATCACTAATTTTTTTTACCCAGTCTTTCAAAGATCTACCAAATACCTAAAATATTTTTTCAAATGTTCAATCTCATCTGAGGTCCATTGACTTTCCTGGGAAAGATTTTCCTCTTATTTCTTCATCCCCTGTCAAGTTTGGACTGATTCTGTCTCGGCCTAGAATAAAACTGTTATCCTTGGACTTTGACAATTTTCTATGTTGGATCACCCATTACCTAAATCCTAGATTTTTCCTATTCTCAGTTTATTTCCATATTTTGCTGATACTTACCCTTTATTAGCTTCCTAAGAAAAGATATACTGGGCATATATATTTTTGCCCATGGACATTAGAAAGTATCTCTATTCTACTGTCATACCTGATTGATAGTTTTTGCTGGGTATGGATAGTTTGGCTGGTTATTTTTTACCAAATATTAAACTATTTGTCCTCAGAAATTGGAAAATACTGCTTCATTGTTTTCTAATTTCCAGCATTATTCCTGAGGAAATTTAAACTATATTCTGTTTTTCAGTTATTGTTGGTGACCTGTCTTATGACCACCACTCTTTGGGTCTCCTTTATTCAGAAAATCTTTATGGTGTTCTGAAATGTCTTATGTGCCCTGTCCTGGGTCTGTTTTCATTCACCATATTTGAAGGAGTGTGACCTTTAGGGATAAAGGCTATCATAGCGAGCTTCACAGGAAGAATCAGGAGCCCCATGGACCTAGTTGCTCTGAATAAGACCACCATCTCATTTTCTATCTCCTGTCATAGCTCATGCTTTTAATCACTGTTTTTCAGGGGTTCTTGGGAGCAATTGTGCTGATTTGCTTTCTCTCTTTTGTTTTACCTTAAGACTGCCTCAATTCTACCTTAAGTTAGTTACCAATCATCCTTCTGATACCATCTTTCAAAACTGTGTTGAAAAATTTCATTCATTTTTCACCTTTTCTGCAACGTTTTCTTTTTTGTCTAATACTTTATTATTTCTTCACTTTAACTTTAATGGAGTTTGAGTAGTTATAGGAGGTAAACAGAAGAAGCTAGTCTATTATACTTAAGCAGATGCTGTAATTTCATTTTTAAAGGGAAAAACCAATGTAACTAAACCTTCCTAATGGTAGCCTTAAAATACAGTACTTTCTATCTGGTCCCCAAATAAAGAGGAGGGTATGAAAACTTTTAAAAGAAGAAGTCTTTTTTTCAATACCTCCTGCCTGTCTTCCCCTACTACTCCTGTACTTCTTGGTATATGCCTCTTCCTTCCTAGCACCTATCTCTACTAAGTTTAAGTTGCTTTTGTTTTAAATAATTTTAAGTTTATTGTATTTCTTTTTTGCTTCCTGGAATGTATTTTCTCCTTACAATAACTACCTCTACTAATCTTACTTTATATTGCTTTTGTCTCAAGCAAATGTAACTATATTTATCTAGTCTTAAGAATATTGGAATGTGTATAATCCACTATAGAAGGATATACACCAAAGAGACAAAGTGAGTAGTATTTCATAGCATATTTGTAAATATCATTTAGGTGAGCTTGTCATTTCTTTGTTCCCAAATGAGACAGACATCTCAGAAAAAAGAGACCAATGTGTTTCCTCACTTGGCCAGATAGTATACCAATAATGAGAACAGAAATTTAAATATTTGACCAGCAAACTCTCCATAATCATGCATATTCAAACTTCTTTTCTTTTGCTCCCATAATAAAAAAAGACAAACATGATGATAAATAAGTAGAGCCAATATTTCTCACAGAAATAGAACAGTATTTAATTTATACTGGCATTAATCAGGTGTGATCTAGAGTGCTAAATACATTATTCACACAGATTTTTGTGGGCTCTGAATAAATAGAGCATTATTCACACAATGGCACCTTATGCTATTATAAAGACAATTGAGCTAAAAATAAATTAATAAAAGTGCCATGCAAATACAACTGAGTCATGTGGACTTTTTATTGTCTAACACACACTATATAGTAATAATAGACCCTTGTATTTATAGACTGATTTTCTTCAAGGAACTCAAAAAATTTTCTAGACATAGTTTTATTTTTATTTTTATTTTTATTATTTTTTAAAATGTGTATTTATTTATTTTGAGACACAGAGTATGAGTGGGGAGGGATAGAGAGGGAGAGAGGGAGAGAGAATCCCAAGCAGGCATGGTGCTGTCAGTGCAGATCCTGATGCAGGACTTGATCTCAGGAATCGTTAGATCATGATCTGAGCAGAAATCAAGAGTTGGTCACTTAACTGACTTAGCCACCCAGCCAACCCAAGACATAGTTTTAATATGCATGTTTCACAACTACAATAAGACATGAAAAAAAGAGAAAACAGGTACAATATCAAAGAGGGATTTTGTTTATTCATCACCTCTTTAATAAGGTAACTGTATTTTGTAACAAAAATATTCAGTATTAGAGAAATGATTTTAAAGTGTGGAATGTTTCCTAAAGCAGCATCTATATAACAAGTTGTGTCTTTAAATGATGAGCTACTAGTGTTAGTGACATACTTCAACTTGTTTAACTCAGTTCAATGATCTCCCTTTTCCACTCGACATTTTCCTATCTCTTACCTCCTAGATATCTTATATTGTATCTTGAACCTGGAAAACAATTGGTGTCTTCAACTTAAAAAATTAAAATGACACTATTTACTCCCTATTGTGTTTCCTGGGCTATGATGGGTATTAAAAAGGCCTAAGAATATTGGGGAGTCCTTTGATCATAAAAAGGTCCTTTGATCATAAAGTGGGCATGTGTCACACCTACTAATCTCCACCACAATACCTAACTACCACTATTCTCCCTTTGATTTTGGAATTATTAGTATTCAAGTGAGACCCCCATTGCACTCTCTAATTTAGCATTTGTTGTGTCCAACAGCCTCCAAACCATCAAAACTGCTGCTTCCACTATCTGGTATGGAAAGCATGCGTCAGTTTCCTAGTGATTAAATGGATACAGCCAATGATACTTGAATTTCAATTGTATTTTTGGGGCCCAGCAGCAAGAAGCTAACAGTGGGCTTTTGGGACTAGAAGTTTATTTTGGAAGTAGAAGACAGTTGGACAGGGCTAAGTTGGAGCTGCTGCTAAGGCACATTCCCTAGAAGAGGACCAGCATGGGTCACTTCTCATACAGGGTTAATCAGTAATACCCCAAAAAGCAGCATTGCCCAGCAGAGCACTCTAACCATATGCCCAGTTAAGAAAAAATAATTTTGCCTTTTCTCCATAATCCATTCTTCCTGATTCCAAATTTAAGAAGGTAGAATCAGAGGCAGGATAAAGAGTAAAGTAGCAAAACAATTTTCTTCCCCTTTCCCTAACTCAGGTTCTAGCTAGGAGGAGATAAACTGGATGATGAGTGACTGAGGTTTTAATAACTGTATATGACTGGGAAGCTAAGGAAGTCTGCTCAGATATTCTTAGAAGATGTGCTACTCATCAAGGAAATGAGATTTAACTTAGTCCTGGTTGGGGCAGTGGCTGATGAAAAAAGCAAAATAATTTCATGTTATGTCCTACTGAGTTAAACATTTCTGCATCCTGGTTATACAAATCTATTCAAAGCTTTAGATAGTGAGGCACAGTTGTAGCGATGGGTTACTGTTTTCATTAGTATTTGATTTTTAAAACTCAGGCACAAGTTATAATCCAAAAGGATATTACACCAATATCCTACTACTGCCTGAATATAAATCTCTAACTGCTTACAGAAGTGCCTACATAAGTAGATTCCAACCTTTTCAAATTATCAAATAAATAATTAAGGGCACACTTAATTATTTTTCTAGTTTGCATCTAGTCTTCTCTTCTCCAACCCATTTTGCATTGATTTTTTTTACTAACTGAACTTTTGTTATTTATTTTTTTACTTGTCTATCAGATATCTCTTCTAAATATTACTCATAATTTTATCCCCTTAAAAGTGATAACATTGTCTATGTTGTTCATAGATATATTCCCAGCTCCTTGCTTATAATAGATATTTAATAAATATTTGCTGATTGAATGTAACCTTTGCCATACATTTTATATATAATTTCTACTAAACAAATGACATTTCATAAATTCTAACTATTTCATTTCCCATTAGCTCACCAGGATTGCTACACAGAAATGATGTCCTTCCAGGCCAGATCAGAGAACCTTAATAAATCTTTGCTTTATCAAGTGCTTAATGTAGAATTTCCCAAGTTGGAAATGACTGCTCAATAAAAATGAGTGATAACTATTGCCAAAATAAAATGAATGTGTTAGATCAAAACTCCATAGTAAATGTATATAAATGCTGGATGTCAAGATGATGATAATGTTAATTTTCCTCAATTTTCACTTTTACCTGGTAATATGAGCTATAATCTCATTTACTATATCTTTATAGATATTAGTTATGATCAGAATAAGCATCAATATCAAGTAGTACATCACTACATTATCATGTTTATCAAGGTCATAACATTGGGTATACTATAATTTATTAATCTTTTATTTCCAATGAGTTCTTGGAAACAATTCTAAACATTCATGAAAACTGTTTTGTCTACATTTCTATTTTGTTTTAAATATGGAAATTCTAACATTTTATGGAATTTCATGACACTTTGCACTTACCTTCTGTATAAATCCAAAGCTATTGTTCTTTTTTACAGTTAAAATGACTATGAGAATTATTAATATCACTCAAATACTTCTGTTTGACCCTTAGTCTAGCTTTGTAGGGCATCTTCAATTTATATTCAACTTTAATTTGGGAAAGAAAAGGAAAAAATAAATTTGAGAACCTGGGAAAACAATATAATCTCTAATACTTATTTTAATTGTAATGTAGTAGGTGGTAATATTTCTTACACTAAAATCAAGTAAGAAAAGGTCTTGACACGAAGTTGAAATATTAAACCAGTCAAGATTCTAACCAGATTCCTACAAGATTCACTTGTAGGAATATGAACTTGAAGGATTTGAAACCTGGTTGAGATGGATCATATCATTCAGAAAGTGATAAATACAACTCACCATGAAGAAAAAATGTAAATAATCAGAATACTTTGGAGTTCTTCTGAACATTTGTCTTAACTCTCAATGGCCACTAGATGGCACCTCGTATTTGGCAACCATAACAGTTCCTTATTTCTAGAGCTTAAAATAACTATAGCACCAGGTCAGTTCTGACAGAGCAAAAATTAATCCTGCCACGGACATCTAACACTTCCTTGTCAGATATCTAAATTTAAAATGCATGTGATTTTCTGGTCACACACAAAAATATATAATACCTTGTTATTGTTCCCAGGTGTTCTGACTTCTAAAGGAATTGTGAGATTTAAATTTTCTTAAATAGGGTATTTGATTTACATCATTCTAAAGTAGGGATTGGAACCATATTACTCTAAATATGTTTCATTCTTTAAGCATTCATTTTATATTTCCAGGCCAAATTATTTAAAATTGGTTTTGTAAACTTAAAAGGGAATTGTGATCAATACTACCCTCAAAGGATTTAGAGTCATAGACCCCTGTTTTATTCATTTATTAATTCTTCAAAAACCATTTTGGAACAATATCTATGACAAAAGCATGTGCTGTGTATAGCAGCATCTGAATGTACTACTGTTTATCTTTCCAGAATACTTCATTATGAAGTAAGAAATAAAAAATTAAAACTATCCATTTAAATGCATGTCTAATGCCTAATAGCTTCTCTAAGAATGGCAGCTTTCAAGTAATTGTAGATTTCGTTAGTGAATCCAGAATAATACAATTTAAATTAAAAGAAGTTAATTTTAGGGTGAAACAAGAAAATAGATTTTTTGTTTAAGTGTTAACTGTTACTGCCGAGATGTTTATCTTTTTTCACATGGTTGTGTATTTTCTTTTTGTTGTTGTTTTTGGGAGGAAGTTTTTTTAGTTTTTAATTTTTTATAGTTGACACACAATGTTACATTATTTGCAGGTATACAACACTGTGGCTCTACCTCTCTATGCATTATGCTATGTTTACCTCAAGTGTAGGTAGCTACCATCTGTCCTAATACATCGTTACTGCAATATCACTGACTGTATTCCCTAGCTGTGCCTGTATTCCCATGATTTATTCATTCCAAAACTAGAAGAATGGTACTCTATTTTCATACTGAGGGATGATTTAGTTGTGATATGGCCAAGGGAAGACAAATGCTCTCTTGCTTTCAGAAATACCATTTTCTCTTGCTTCTTCATTTTTATTTCTTTTATATTGTTTTTATCTTTTCTTATTCTATTTTGCTGGCTCATTTCCTTTGCCATCTTCTCCTCACTCACCATATTCTCTTCTCTTCTCTTCTCTTCTCTTCTCTTCTCTTCTCTTCTCTTCTCATCCCACATTCCCTCAAGGTGCTCTTATCTATTTCCATGACTTTGGCTCAGAGATAATATATTAGGAATATTTCTCTGTTCCTCCTGTGCAGCTTTCCCTACTGAGCTCTAGATTAGAATATAAATTGACTGAGCATATCAGCTGACTATTTAATAGACAACTCAAAATCACCATATCTAAAACTAAAAATTTGCATCTTCCTGTAGAACTGCCTCGCCCTTCTGAAGGATCCACCCACACACCCAGGCCAGAACCCTGGAGTTCCTTAGATTTCTCCCTTGCCCTTGCCTCTTATATCACTAAGTCCTGCGGCCACTGTCTTTGAAATATCTCCTACATCTAATCCCTTCCCTTCATCCCCTTCATACTTAGTATTGCAAGTAACATTTTCTTCCATTGGTTGGCCATGTCTCTGCCCTTCAATACTCATCTTTGCTCTCTATTTTGACCTTAAACTTGAGATTGACTGAAATACTCATAGTTCCTCTCCTTTGTATTCCTCCAGCCTTTTTACACTGACTGTCCCCTTTGCCTCTCCACTTGCTTGATTCTTATTCTGGTCAACTTGTGTTCTCTTTTCAGGGTTTAGCACACCTGTGATGTTTTCCCTGTAATCACTAGGTAGAGCTGGCCATGATGACAAATCAATATGTTTACTCAATGGATATCTATCTGAGTTTTAGTTTTGTCATCAATAACATGAGAAAATAATGCACTTATATCATGACATTTTTAAGAGCAATGAAATGAATAAATCACTTATGAAAGTTCCTGGTAAGTAAGTTCCTGGTTAGTAAGTATTTACTAAATGTCAGGCATTAGTAATAATAGTATTACTAGTAGTATTGGTATTACTGCTCCTATTACTATTAAAGTGCCTTCTGTATCCCAGGTTCTGAAGCAGGTACTAGAAATATATGAATTGATATATATAATTTGCATGTCTACCATTATTCTAGATACTAAGATCTGTCAGATTAGGGACTGCATTGTACTTAATTTTGAATATCAAATGCCTGGCTTAATCCCTAATACAGACTAGGATCCCAAGTGAATTAAGGAAAGTGGCATGTCAAAGTCCTTTACCTTGATTATTTCCATCATCATGTCAGGATATCAGTCTCAGGACAGAGTGGATTCTTTAATCTCAATTGATGGCAGAAGTGGGGAAAAACTATCTTTTGCTCTGAAATGGAATGTATAGATTAGAATTAATATACAACCACTGTTATTACTTACGTGCACTATCCATTTGGAGATGAGAGTATAATAGGATCTTGCTATCATAGTATAATCTCGGGATTGATATTAAAGAAGAATCACCACTCCGAAATTCTTTTTTTTTTTTTTTCTGTCCTGACAGTAATGACTTTGCTTGAATGTAGCATAAATTAAACCAGTCTTATATCAAATTCCACTTTCGCAGGGAATATAAAATGGGTCATGATATGTAAGTTTTCGCTATATTTCACTATCTTATAAAGGTGTAAAGAACTGCATTTTCCAGAAGTCTGAATAGTAGATAATGGTATTGCTTTAAACCATATGTACTAAGCGTTTCAAAAGGAATAAATGTGGAGGCTAATTTGATGGTTCCCTTTTTTTTTCCAGAAATATTAGTATAGTTTCATGACTACTTATTAATAACTGGAAATCTTTATTTTTAATAAAGTACTTTCTTGTCATTTTAATTATGTACTTAAAAATTATCTGATGAACTTTCATTTTTAAATATATTGGTGGCACTAAAAGATTACACAGTAAAAATAATGATGTTAAACTGAAAAAAATGACTTAAGAACTGGATATGGGCAAAATATTAGCATTAACTGCACAACGTGGACTTGAAATGCTACTTTTCCACTGATGCTCCATTTGTAATGCATTTTCTTCTTCTCCCACCCAGTCTTCACTGGTTAGTAGGAAAAATTAAAACTTGAATTACAATATGTGTTTTGTTGACTTAAAAATGATCCCACCTATAACTGCTCTAGGGAACATATTAAACTAAAACAACATCTTCCAAATGTTAAAATTAACCCCAAATTAAAATTATGTATTTAGTTAAACATAGAAATGATAAAGAAAAACAAAACACAACAGGACTGCATGGAAGAGAAGAAGAATAATCTGTCTATTGATGTTGTGTCCACAAAACCCCTAATTTTCTTGTCTTGTCTAAGTACCTTATCAAAGATATCAATGTTCTTCTCATTCAAAGTGAGTAAAGTAAGTAAACACCTATATTTCTTTCCTCCCTTCATTAAGATTCACCAAAATGACTCTAAGACATATGAAGGGGGAAAAAACATAAATGATTCAAGAATGAGAACTTTCCATTCAACTTTATCATCAGATAAATTTTTAACAAGGATTTTTTTGAATTACACAGTAGTATGTAGTATATGTACCTTTTACAGTTAAACATAATGATACTGTAATATTTATTTATTTTAATTTATTAACACTAAAGCAGGGATTTAAAAATTAATAAATTATTTTGTACCAGGTGCTCATAATAATATGTGAACAGTAGAACGGAAATAATAAGTAAATAATTAATATCAATTATTAAACACCAAATATTAATAATATTTAATACTATTATATAATTATATATTATTATTATATAATAATAAATGTATTATTCAAATGGCTAGCTCATTTGAATCTTCTAATGTAAGAAATCAATGTTTTAGTCAATTCAGAAATGTTAGATAATTGAAAAGCAGACAACCAGTGTGACCTCATTATCTTGAGAAGGAAAAAAAAGAATTTGAGTTATTCTAGAGTATTATGTCTAGCTCAATTTAAGATAATTATTCTTCAGTTAAGTAAATTATTCATGAAACTATCATGATCATAGTTCTGAAAATTTGGGATATGTACAACAAATGTTCTAAATCACTCATAACCTGCTATGTATGCATTATTGCCTTGCTGAATTTATCTCCAGGATATTGTCTCTTGCTGATTGTGCCAGAGACTCTCAGTTGTCTCCCAAACTTACTTTCTTGCTACAGGAAATGACTCTCCACAACAGAGGTTTGAAAATATCAAATGTCTGTTTTCTCAGACTTCTTTGCAGCAAGGGTTTGTGACCCAGTCCCGGCCAATGAGGGCTGAGGGATAGTCTGATTAAGGAAAGGCAGTTGTGTTGTCTGGGAAATACTTTACTTCCTGTTAAAATAGAGATGTGTGAAAATTTGAAATGAGAAATGTTCAAGCATCTTACGATCAGGAGATGATGGCCAAGAGAAACTGACACAGCACTGACATTGTCAAACCAACATGTCTCTAGAAACAATATGTCTCTAATGAGGTATATACTTATATACTTACTGCATTGAGAAAAAAGAAGCACTTAGTTTACACCACTTTTATTCAGGTATTCTGTTACCTCCAGCCAAAAAACATTGTAAATGACATATGTTTATATATACAATTATGATCACAGTGTGTATCTTATTTTGTATCTTATTTTTGTCACATAATATTTTATTATCATTTTCTTATATTGATATATTCTCCTTAAAGCTGTTATTTAATGGCTATATAATGTAACATTGTATGAATATATCGTACTGAGAATTTCCATAGGCTTCACGAATATTATGGCAAATAAAATCGTATTAAGACTAATACCTTCAGTCCCAGTATTTTTGAACCCTCACTGCTTACATGAATGCTCTGTTTTATAAAGCATGGGCTTCAGTTTTCAGAAAACCCCCTGTAATTATCAGCAGTATTTAGGGTATAGTTTGTGTCTATGTATACTCTTTCTAAGGGGACAGTCCATAGTTCTTAGAACATTCGCAAAGAGAAACAATAAGGCTAAAAGTTTAAAAGTGAGCTGTTCTCTTATTCCTTAAGTCTCCTTAAAAGATAATGGAGTGCTTAAAAAATAACAACAATATTGTGTGAGGTATGTAACATGTGTACAAATAAAATACATGGCAAAAGCACAAGACCAGGAGAAAAATGGAAGTATGTAATTACGAGGCTCTTCTACTATATATGAAGAGGTATAATATCATTTGAAGTTACTCTCTGATTATAGATGTTTACTGTAAATTCTAATGCAATAACCAAACCAAATGAAGACCACCAAAGGAGATAAAATGCAATCATAAAAAATATCCTGTAATCTAAAAGAAGGCAGAAAAAGAAGAAAAGAGAAGCAAACAACAGATGTGACAAAGAAGGCAAACAGCAAGATAATAGGCTTACACCCGATCATATCAATATCCAGGTAAAATGGATATAACCTACTCACTCCAATTCAGTGATAGAAGCTATTAGAGTGAATAAAACAGGGAGACCCACTAATATGCTGCCTACAAGAAATTCGCTTTATATATAAAGACAAATAGATTAAAAATAAAAATGTGAGAAATGTTACACCATGTTAACATTAGTTTTAAAAAGATAGAATTGCCATATTAATATCAAGCAAAGTAGATTTCAGAGCAAAGTTACTCCATAATGACAAAATGGCAGTTCATCAAGAACACAAAACCATTCTAACCATTTATGCATTTGATACAGAGCTCCAAAATTCCTGTGGGCAGGGGGAAACTGGGAGACATAGGTAAACCCACAATTAAGGACAGAGATTTCAATACCCCACACTCTCAATAATTGATAGAACAACTAGACAGAAAATCAGTCTGGATATAGAAGATTTGAACAACCCCATCAACTGATTTGAACATTTGACATTTGTAGAATATTACATCCAACAACAGCAGACACATGGAATATTTACCAAACATATCAAAAGCAAATTTTAATACATTTAAAAGAATTTTGGTCATACATAGTATATTCTCTAATTACAATGGTCAGAGAACAATCATTAGCAGAAAGATCTCTTTAAAATCCCCAAAAACATAGAAACTAGTATGTTACTTCTTTTTTTTTTATTTTAAATTTTTTTTTAATTTATTTTTGCAACACAGAGAGACAGCATGAGCAGGGGAGGGGCAGAGATAGAGGGAGATACAGACTCCGAAGCAGGCTCCAGGCTCTGAGCTGTCAGCACAGAGCCTGATGCGGGGCTCGAACCCACAGACTGTGAGATTATGACCTGAGCTGATGTCGGACGCTTAACCAACTGAGCCACCCAGGCGCCCCAACTAGTATGTTATTTCTAAATAGCTAATTGAACAAAGAAGAAAGCAAAAAGAAAGTTAGAGAGTATTTTGAAATGAACATAAAACACTACAGGCCGAAATTTGTGAGATGCTGCTAACACAGTAATTTATAGCACGAAAGGGTTTATAGCACTAAACTTCAAAGGTTAGAAAAGAAGATTGTTCTCAAGTTAGTAACCTCATCTTCCAGCTTAAGAAACTACAAAATAAAATGAAACTAAAACCAAAGGAAACAAAAGAAAATACATAATAATTAACAGCAGAAATCAATAGAATATAAAACAAACAAACAAAATAGTAGAGAAAATCAGTGTAAACAAAAGATTGCCCTGTGAGAGAAGATCAATAAAATTGCTAAACTTCTATCCAAGCTGATCAGGGACAAAACAGAAATCACAAATTACTATCAACAGGAATGAGCGAGGCAGTATCACTAAAGAATCTTTAGATATTTAAATGAGAAAATAAATTATTACTAATATCTTTAGGCCAATATATTAGACAGCTTGGTTGAAATGAACCAATTCCTTAAAAGACACAACTACCAAAACTCATTCAAAAGGAAATACATGACCAGAATAGCCCATGTCTATTAAAGAAACTTAATTTGTAGTTAAAAACCTTTACATAGAGAAAACTCAAGGTCCAGGTGGTTTTACTGGTGAAGTCTAACAAATATTTGAGGAGCAAAAACGTTGCCAATTCTAAATAAACCCATCCAGAACATAGAATATCAAAGTATTCTATGGTTTTGGCATTTTCAGATTCTAAAATTGAAAAAAAAAATATATCAACTTCAAGAGAAGAATAAAATTATAGCCATTATCCCTTTTGAAAATTGATTTATACTCCTCAACAAAATATTAGCAAATAAAATCTAGCAATATATAAAAATGATAATATGTTACCAATAAGATTTATTCCTGAAATGCATGGCTGATTTAACAATTGAAAATGTTTTCTTTTACCCTACATAGCCCACTAAACTTTTTAAAGTTTAAATCTAAACTTTTTCTTTTTCTGACCTCATGAACTTTGCATACCGTGGAATCAGAATTATTTTCCATCCATCCGTCAACACTTGGCTATTATGGACCTATCGTTCTAGGTATGGATATAATTTACTATTGACTGATCACCTACTAGGTGATCTACGCCTACTAGGTGCACTACTAACAGTATTTTATTTAATATTCACTGGAAAACTAAAAGTGGAAAACTATTATGTCATAGGAGACAAAAATCAGGCCTAAGATGTTAATGAACTTACTTTCCCAGGATGTGAAAGCAACAGGGCAAGGATTTTAATCCTTTACAATTTGTAAATCCATGATCTTCCATGTCGTGGTGAACCTCTTATAACCTCCAAACACATATTTTTCATATTTCTTTGCATTCTCACCTACTGTTCCTTCTGTTTGGAAGGAATGTCTTCCCTTCTTCGTTTGGTTAACTTTTATTCAACCTTCAAGAAACAGCATGTATTTAGAGAAACAGATATTATCAGACACTACTAGTATCAGTGTACTTGCTGGATGACAATTGGAAAAAATGTAAGAAGCTGAAATGACTTTTTTTTCTACCAAAAGATTCATATATTTTAGTTTCTTCTAAGGAAAAGAAATTAAACTAGCGTGTAGAGAACACATGGAAAAATGGTTATTATAACATTACTATCTTACAATGCTTTCCAGAAACATGGAAATACGTAAGGTACTAGACAAAATAAAAACAAAATAAATCACAGCCAAGCTTAAAAAGAGAGAGAGAAAGAAAAGGAAGGGACAGAATAAAAGAGAGGGAAATTTCCTGGTGTCAAACCTGAAGAATATAGTCAAAGCAATACACCTATGTAACTGATGCCATGACAGAGCACAGGCGTATCAGACATGACACAGCTCCAGAACAGTGGGGAATGAGTTACTTGCCCTTAGATGAGACTAGGAGAGTACCTTTAAACCAGTGCAAGGAAAATGGTTAGAAACAAGTGTCCTGCAAACACGTCACAGCCCTGAAGGCAGTTGCAGTCATGTAAAGAGGCCTTGAAAACACAGTCACAACAGCCAGAGAAAGTTGCAAAGTGTCTTGCTGAGTCCTGAATTTTAAAATGATGAAAAACAAAATTATAGTAAAGTAATAGAAATCTAATAAAGGATAGAAATAAAGGAAAAAACAGGGAAAAAATGAAAAACAACCAAATAGAACTTTTAACATGAAAATATTGTCAGTGATGTTAAAACCACCATGGATGGACTAAACCAATTAATGATAAAATTTTAGCAATCTAAGACTACACAGAGCTTCTTAACTAGATAATGTGCATCTACCAAAAATCTACAGCAAGTTTAAATCAGCAGTGGAACATCTAGTGGGAAATATTAGTTACAAACTTAAGTTCATAATCAGGAGTCACAAGTCACAAATATTTGGAAGCACCTATGCCATAAAGGATGAAACAATAAAGCCAACAACCTGAATTTACACCTGCGGAAACAGAATTAATAGAATAATTAGAATGGGACTTTTAAATAAGTAAAATTGCTATCCTCAAAGAGAGTATTATACTATAAAAAATGAGCAGTTAGTTAAATATAAGCTACTTAATGTTTAAGAAAACAAATTAGCTACTTAATGTTTAAGAAAACACATTGTTTAAGAAAACAAACTGTGCCTGGGTGGCTCAGTTAGTTGAGATTCCAACTTCGCCTCAGGTCATGATCTCACGGTGGTTCATGAGTTAGAGCCCCGCATCGGGCTCACTGCTCTCAGGGCAGAGCCTGCTTCAGATCCTCTGTCCCTCCCACCCCCCTCTGCACTCCCAGCTTATGCTCATTCTCTTTCAAAAATACGTAAACATTTAAAAAATTAGAAGCAAATATTTTTGTCTTTGTATTTTATGTAAATATTTTATGTTTTAAACAAATGTTGCTTAACAAATAACAATTATTTTCCTGGACTAACAAGCTGCCATACTTATTCTATCTTCTATCTTTTACTCCTCTATGGTTTTTTTAAAGCCACTTTCAGCTTTGCAGAGTAGGAAATGAAGAGGGGAAATCATGAGGATATAGAAGAAGTAATAGAAATGAAGAACAAATCCAGCTCTCTTAGCTTTAGTAAGGAGACAATTAAAACCAAGAGTGAATAATTTATCCAAGGTCACATAGTCTCTTGTGGAGAGCAAGTGTTGGGATGAAAAAAAGGGGGAGAAAGAAAAGGAAAGCAGTAGAGAACGCCAATTTATCTCACTCTTCTCTCTACTATCCCAAACCAAGTTTCCAAAACTATAGGGGAATCCTTTCTATAATTCTTAAGTAGGGTGAGTTTCATGTGGGGGAGAGGTTGTACAATTTCCAGTTAAGAAAGACATTCTGATCTTTGTTAGGTATTGATTAAAGTGATTTTTTGGTTCTCACGGTTAAGTGCCATTTATATTACATTCAGTGATAAGGTCCCTATCACTACTCAGAATTTTTCCCAGTTCTATCACATCTGTTCTTCAGGATGGCAACACCTTTGCAGGATGTATAATGTTATACATGGAAAATCTGAGGCAATAAAAACATCATCAGTGTTAAGCCTATCCATTAAGGACCTCTTTAATTCTTACTTTGCTTTTTCTCTTTGACAGATGATGATAAGAAATGATATATTCAGCACCATATTCATAATGAAGGCCCACAGCTTGCAATCAGACACCAGAGAAAATCAGTTTATATTTGATGGCTTAGTGCCATCCTAGGATCACAAGTGATTATGAGGGTCAAAAAAAAAAGACGCCAAAGCTATTTCCCAACATGTCCAATTCTTTGTCTTTGTAAGATACAAGTACCATTCTTTTCATTTATTTGAACCTTATAACTTGTATGTAACACATATCTGCATGTAAAACCAAACAAAGATAACTTATATTCAATTTATGTCATAGTTTCTTGGGTTCTAAGATACCTGTGATACCATTTCTGACAAATTATAAACATTTTTCACTATAGTTCCAAATATATTTAGGAATTTGGGTTTTCTGAAGCCTGGTTCATAATTTTTATAAGCCATTAGATAGAATCTTCAACTTCCAGTCCATGTGAGCCTGGCAGGTAACAATGAGCAATGGAAGGAGTAATTATAGTAATAAATGGCATTTTTGGTCTTGAACTTCTTTATAAAACCTCATAGTTGATATCATAGTCTTTTGGAACAGCAAACCTGGGTCTTCCATTTAAATCTGTGTGATCTTGGCCAACACTTTAATTTGTTAAGCCCAGGTTCCATAATTTGTGGAGTGGGCATAATGGTAATAGTACCTACTTTGTAGTTGGTCTGTAAGGATCAAGAAAATAATGTATATATAATATTTGACAAGGTTTCTGGCTCACAGAAGGAACTTTATATAAAGTTTAGATGCTACATTATCACCATCATCATCACTCTAACTGCCTCATTGGAAAGTGGTTACTTCCAATAACAGGATTATGGAGCGTTCAGATGCCTTCCTCTTGGCAGCCATTATAAGCACGCTGCAAAAATGCATGCTCCTTTCCATCCACTTGACAGCCTCACAGATTTAGCTACTATTGCATGACAGTTGCTGATGACACTGGACCTCATGACTTTGCCAATTGCCACAACTGGAGCCTGCTAATGACACTCAGGTTACTGTCCAGTTGCCACCAATACCACTCACACTTACTTTGGCAGGCCTGCTCCACGTCTCCACTAGTGGTGCCCTTCTCACCAAGCTGCTTTCAGAAAAGTCTTGCTCTCTCAATTTTTAAACACTGTTACAGCCCTCCTGTTAGAGTCTGCCTTCCTTCACCTCCCATAACAATGATAAATGAGAAAATGTCTTTGTAAGCACATTGCTCAGAATCTAGCAAAAGAGAGGGACGTATTAACAACTGGCTATAAAACAATGTGATAAGTTTCATTTGCTATAATCTTACTTGCTTTTCTTTTCCTTTCACGTGATGTTTATGTTTCTGTCTTTCCAGTTCCCATGTCACAATGATAGGTCAGATCATAGGCTTAACTGTCTAATTGGCCTTCCTGTCTCCCTCCTCCTTTTCATCCAACACATCACTGTTAGATTAATCTTTGCAATGGACTGTTTGACACAAGAGATCTTTCACCAGTTGCTTAAGAAAAGGGGACTTTAAAGGAAATTGGACTCAAAAGGTTTTTAAACTAGTTGATATGATTAAATACCCACTGGTATGTGAGAGAGTGCGCTTATTACATCCCACCCTCACCTTATTATTTTTTTCTGAAACTTACAAAAACATTAAAGTGATGGACTCCTCCATCTGCTGAATGGTGCTCCTGAGCTATCCTCCACAACAGCTGGCTCACCAGGATGGACTGCTCAGTGACCAACTGAGATTTAGGCGGGTGGGCAAACTCCTCAGGCCTCCGACTTACAGTTGAAATGAGAAGGTTTCTCTCTTTAGCAAGCCCCTTCCCCAAACACATAGCCCAAGACCTTCCGTTTGTGCTGCTTATCAAACTATTGTCTTTTGGCCTAAACCCACTGTTTTATGCTAGGCTCTGTGATGCTAGTGCTTGGACTCCACAAAGAACATTTCTACATTTTACCTCCATGGTGAAGGCTCCTGTTCTCTGCCAATAGGGGTTACTAGAGAGATTCTGCTAGGTTGCTTTAAGAAGAGTCTTGGTCTCTTCTGTTTTGATTCCTATTCCTCTGAGCGTCATCCTAGCAATGATTCTTCATCCTGATAGTCACGATTCCTTCCTGTAGTAACAGCTGGATCTGGTTTGTAGATTTTCACACACTTGCAAAACCAGATTCATCATGGAACACTTCCTCCACCATGAAACAGCAAAACCAGCAGAATGACACCTCTTCTTCAGACATTTGGGTTTTAGGCTCATGGGGACCCTCTTCTATATAGTCTTGAGTCTCAACTCTATGGAACCCCTCTTCTAAATTTCATTGATTGAAACCACTTCCCTTCTTACCCTTTAGTTACTCATCCCTTAGTTGCTCAGTGACAGCATAGGATTCCCTTTTGGCCTGTAGATTTTCTAGTTAACAAGTTCCTACTGGGTTAGCAATTCTTTATATTAAATTTCTTTGTTTAGATAACTGGTACAGTTTCTGTTCCCTGGCTGGACTCCTTCCGATACACCATAATTAGACTATCCATCCGATGATTCTTTTTGCCTCCTCCCAATTTCTCCAGAAAATGTAGAGTGTATGTAAGGTAGAAGTAGGGATGGCAGGAGGCATAGCCTGTTCAGGAGCACCCCCACTGCACATCCAGTTACACCACACCCATGGACAACTTTCTGTTAGACGGAGAGACTTGGGGATACTACATGTGTTTTTTTGTCCCTCTGCCTGTAAATTTTATCAATGAACCTGCTTTGCACCTACACCATATTTCGTTTGTGGAGTTTGTCCCATCTCTGACCTAACAAACAGAAGCAGGTGCAGTATAGAAGATATCCAGAAAATGTTTAATAAATGGGTAAATTAAAATTCATTAGTTGTTTTAAGAGAGAAATTAAGATAAATTAAGATAGATAAATTAAGAAATTAAAAGAAATTAAGAGAGAAGTTAAGCTCATAAGTGTTTCAGACAAATAATTCAAACTTCTGTTGCTAATACCAGTTCCTTCTAAGAATCTTGATTAGATCATCCCCAAATGCAGTGACACCTTCTAATAGGCTCTGCATATATAAGTTAATGTGTTGCATTATCGAACTATTTTTTCTGATCTCCAGAAACATCCTTATTACACTCAAATACACCATGATTTTCTGATATTTTCTTCTTCCTTTTTTTTTTTTTTTTTTCTGTTTCAGGGTTGGTACCAGCACTAACTCAAGTAATACCTTCTGAATATTATGATTCCTGCTTTGCAAGATCCTTCTTCCAAGTTCTCAGATCAGTAAACCTATCCTCATTTAATTTTGTTTGCAAACCACATTTCTTCTTTGTCAGCTGGCTCCCTGTTAGGTTATTTCAACAGCTAAGATGACAAGAGAAGAAGTTTCCTTACTCCTGTTTGCTTGTCCCTCTCTGCATCTCCACAAGAGTTCTTCCCCTGGTAGTGACTGTTGGTTCTTGTCTCTCCCACACTCCCTGAAATAGACTCATGTAATCCCTCCAGAATACTAGCACCAGTTAGCAGGCACCCTTTCTTAGAATTCTGAATTCCAATTTCTGGGGCAGCCTCTTTTATGATCTTAAGATAGATGACCAGCACAGAGCACCAGCTAGATCACTCTCCCTCCACAGAGGTCTGAATTTTAACTCTGTAGGATCTTTCCTCCATTTTGTTGAGGTACTATCACCAGCTAAGTAACCCACTCTGCTCAAAAGTCCTGCTCCTAGCTCTGCAATGTACTTTCTCCGAGCTCCCAAGGTACACACCCAGCCAGGCAATATCTCCTTAGCATTTTGAGTCCCAGCAATTTGGGGTCCCTTCTCTAAGCTTTAAGATTCTAATAATTGGGATGCCTGGGTGGCTCAAACAACTAAGTGTCTGACTTCAGCTCAGGTCATGATCTTGTAGTTTGTGAGTTTGAGCCCCGGATCAGGCTCTCTGCTGTCAGAGAGCATCAGATCCCACTTAGGATCCTTGGTTCCCTCTCTCTCTGTGCCTTCCCTGCTCATTCTCTCTCTCTCTCTCTCTCTCTCTCTCTCTCTCTCTCAAACATAAATAAACATTAAAAAATTTTTTAAAAAGATTCTAATAACTCAACCTCTGTGTAACCTCTGTAATATTTCTCTTCTGTATTGTTTGTCCTCCAACATTCTAAACTTGCTGTTTAGCCAACATTCTATATTAATATTTCTCTCTTAAATGAACTATGTTGAAATATGCTTTTCCATCTGGATCCTGACTGATATAGTCACATTCTTGGTACAAAATAATGACACCAATATTGCCACAGCTAACTGACAGAGGATGAGTGCTGGTCCCAAGAACTCAGGCCACAAAGCCAGACTACCTTGTTCCATATCCCAAGTCTAAGTCTTGCTAGCTTTGTCAGGTTGAGTAAGTTACTTAAGCTCCCTGTGCTTTTCTTCATTTATTTTAATAAGATAATTATGATACCTTCATAAAGTTGTGAGAATTAAGTGAATTGATACATGTAAAACACTTAGAATAATGATTATCAGTAAGTATTAGCTACTATATTATATATTGTATATCTACCCTTCTAGGTTCTTGGCTAGAACCCCCATCCCACCGTGGAATAAGGGACAGATTAATGGGAGAAAAATAGAAGTTTAATAACCTTATACCTTCAGTATACATGGGAGATACCCAGGAAAACTAAGTAACTCTCCAAAATGGTCCAACCTACCACCTTAAATACGATCTTCAGCTAAGGACAAAAGATGTGGGGGGGGGGCGGTGGCGAGAGAGAGAGAGAGAGAGAGAGAGAGAGAGAGAGAGAAAGGCCAATCATGAGAAGTTATCAGGAAAGGCACAGTAAACAAGGATAAAGTTATGGAGATTTCAGTTCTTGCCTTCTCAGTTGAGAAGTTTCTAAAGGTTTGGTCATGCTTTTCTTCCTGGTACAGAGAGAGAGAGAGAGATCCATACAAATGGATGTTTCCCTTATCAATGTAAATGTCTCTTACAAAAGGGTAGCCTCTGGTTGGTTTTCTAAGCTTCTCTAGTGTCTGCCGTTTTAAAAAATAACCAGCTCAAAATAATCCTTGTGCCAAAGAAGCATGTTTTGGGGTGGTATATTTTGCTCTCCTTTAATATATTATTAAAATATTTCTTTATAAAGAGTATGAGTTATGAAAAAAAGAATATGAGTTATAGTAAACATCACTTGGTGAGTAGTGGTGTATACAAAAGCAGGAGAATGAGAATAGCAGAAACAAAGGAGTTGAGTCAATACTGTAGTCAGGGTTGGGTATACAGATTGCTTTCAGACCATTAGACCTACAGCATCCTGAATGCAAATGAAATCTGCTACCCATCCTCGTGTCTCTGCATTTTCCTGTCCTATCTTCAAAGAACTTATAATCAATTATACTACAGCGTGGTAACTGCTGGAATAGAAAAATGTGGAGATTTATAGGGTCACAGAAGAAAGGCTGGAGAATATTCCCTGAAGTTATGATGTAGAAAGGGAAACTCAGTGAAGAAAGGGGGAGGAGCATATGCAAAGACATAGCTCAAGAGAGCACAGTCTTTTAGATAAGTGAAAACAGTTATCCTGCACCACAGGATATGTGTGGGATGTGGGAGAAAATAAAGCTGGAGATGTAGACAGATGCCAGATTATCCCGAGTCATGGTTACAAAGCTAAGGAGATTGAAAACTGCAGGGAGTCCTCAATTTAGTCCCTTTCCCATTATCATGGTAAGGCTGAGACAATGCTATGTGTTTTACACACCTTTTCATTTTCCTCCTGTGTACACAGGAAACTACATTTCCCAGCTCTCCTTTTTAGAGCTAGATGTGACTGACTGACTGGGTTCAGACCAGTGGAATGTAGGCCAAAGTGGTATACAATACAGGTGACCCTTGAACAACCATGGGTTTGAAATCTATGGGTCCACTTATATGTGGATTTTTTTTTTCAAAAAGTATATGTAAAGTATTGTAAATATATTTTCTCTTATGATTTTTAAATAACCTTTTCTCTAGCTTACTTTGTTGTAAGAATATAGTATATAATATATATAGCATACCAAATGTGTGTTAATGAACTGTTTATATTATCAATAAGGATTCTGGTCAACAGTAGGCTATCAGTAGTTAATTTTGGGGGGAGTCAAAAGTTATATGTGGATTTTTGGCTGTATGGGGGTCAGTGCCCCTAACCCCTACATTGCTCAAGAGTCAAATGTACTTAAAAACCCAGGGGTTACTGCTACCCAGGGGCAGGAAAATCTCTTAACTCCCTGTTGCAAGAAAAATTCAGCTGCCCCTGAGTGTGAAGAAGTTAGAGAATCTGACTCCTCTCCATCCATCCTCCACTGATCCTAGGAAAAACCATCTTTTGCTGGGAGGGACTCAGGAAATAAATGTATGCCCAGGATCCTGCACTGATACAAAAGTATGTCTAAGGCTGCTGGGGAGGGGCAGGAAATTTATGCTTGCTAACTACCCCACTCATAGAAGACAGTTAGGCTGTCATAGATAAGAAGGAGGGGCACCAGGTGGCTCAGTTAAATTGTCTGACTTTGGCTCAGGTCAGGATCTCACGGCTTGTGAGTTCGAACTCTGCGTCCGGCTCTGTGCTGACAGCTCAGAGCCTGGAGCCTGCTTCAGATTCTGTGTCTCCCTCTCTCTCAGCCCCGCCCCTGCTCTCTCTCTCTCTCTCTCTCTCTCTCTCAAAAATAACAGCCCCGCCCCTGCTGTCTCTCTCTCTCTCTCTCTCTCTCAAAAATAACAGCCCCGCCCCTGCTCGCTCTCTCTCTCTCTCTCTCTCTCTCTCTCAAAAATAAATAGACATTAAAAAAAACAAAAGAAGGAAATCTGCATGCTCTCTAGACTCTGTGCTGTGTGGAGGGAGCTATAGACTGAATTCCTATGTTAAAGTCCTAATCCCCTGTGTGAGAGAATTTGGAAGTGGGGCCTTTGGGAGTGATTAGATCCTGAGGGTAGAGTGCTCATGAATGGAACGAGCACCCATATAAAGAGACCTCAGAGGGGCGCCTGGGTGGCGCAGTCGGTTAAGCGTCCGACTTCAGCCAGGTCACGATCTCGCGGTCCGGGAGTTCGAGCCCCGCATCGGGCTCTGGGCTGATGGCTCAGAGCCTGGAGCCTGTTTCCAATTCTGTGTCTCCCTCTCTCTCTGCCCCTCCCCCGTTCATGCTCTGTCTCTCTCTGTCCCAAAAATAAATAAACGTTGGAAAAAAAAAAAAAAGAGACCTCAGAGCGCTTCTTCACCCAGACCCCGAGGTGAGGACATAGTGAAAAGACAGCCATCTGTGAAACAGGAAGCAATTCCTGACCAGACACTGAACCTGCCAGCACCTGGATCTTGGGCTTCCAGCCTCCCGAACTGTAAGAAATAAATATTTGTCATCTATTAGCCACCCACCCTATAGTATTCTGTTTAGCCACCTGAAGTGACTAAGATGGAGGAAGCTGTCTGCCACTGGAAGTCGACGAACTAGAACGCTGCAAAAGCCCCACCCGGCAGGCTCCGGTGCAAGCCCCTTAGAACACTGAGGATGGAGGACAGGTAGAACACCTCTTCCTCCATAGAGCCGTACATTTGTGCCTGAGTGACAGGCAACAACAACCTCTGCCTTTGGAGGGCACGAGCAAGGAGAGAAATATGTGACACGGGTGTGCAGGGGCTCCTGAAAGCGGTCCGAAGAGCAGGAACACAGAAAAACTTTTTGGCAATCACGGTCCTTACACTAAACACGGGGCGTAGGTGTCTACTACTGGAATAATTTGAAGCCTGTTCAACAAATTCTAAGTAAACTACTGACCGCCTTGAGTCAGACCCACATCAACGGCCTGATGAAAGGACAGATGAACAATTTCTGAACATAAAGATTATTGACCTTGGTTCCTACTGTTCATTTATAGGAATTCAGTTTTAAGAAGTGAGGCCCAAAAAGCAAGAAAATATAAAACATTTCCAAGACATAAAGAAATCAACAGAACCAGGAGCGCCTGGATGGCTCAGTGGGTTGAACGTCTAACTCAATTTTGGCTCAGGTCATGGTCCCACACTCGTGGGATCGAGCCCCGTGTCAGGCTCCGTGCTAGGTGTAGAGCCCACTTGAGATCTCTCTCTCTATCTCTCTCTCTCTTCTCTGTCTCCCTCTGCCCCTCTCCCCTGCTTGAACCTCTCTCTCTTTAAAATAAAAATAAATTTAAAAAATTTTAAGTAAGTCAACAGAACCAGACTTAGATGTTAGAACTATCAGAGGAAAAATTTCAAGTGACTGTGCTGCTATCATTACAGAGGGCCCACCTGGCTAATCCAGAATAATCTCCCCATTTGAAAATCCTCAACTTAATTACATCAAAGTCCCTTCCACCAAGTAAGGTTACATATTTATAGATTCCAGGGATTAGAATGGAACTTCTGAAGGCAGGTAAGGGAGGCATTATTTTGCCTAATACACCTAGACTCAAAAATTTCAAGCAAACTATTTCTTTAATTGCATTACATTTTCTCATCTTCCTCTTGTTTGCAGCTCTCTCTCTCTTCTTTTCTCTCTTTCCTTTCCTCCCCCACCCCCACCCCTCTCCCTAAGTGTTCTTCCTCTAAAATCTCTCTTGTTCTTCCTCTCCTCTTTCTACTTCTTCAGCCACTAGGAATATAGTTTCTTTTTATTTGTAGGTTCCCCTTCCCTGTATTTCATGTCTTACTTTTAGCTACATGAATTCTTTTATTTATTTATTTTTGTTACTTTTTTCAACATTTATTTATTTTTGAGAGACAGAGCATGAGCAGGGGAGGGGCAGAGAGAGAGGGAGACACAGAATCTGAAGCAGGCTCCAGGCTCTGAGCTGTCAGCACAGAACCTGACACGGGGCTTTAACCCACAAACCATGAGATCATGATCTGAGCCGAAGTCAGACACTTAACCAACTGAGCCACCCAGGCGCCCCTACACGAATTCTTTTAAATCACTGACCAATTCATCTCTCACTCATATAAAATCTTCTACTGACTTCCTACTGCCCTCAAGATGAAGTTCCTTAGCAGAGTCCTTTTATAACCTGCCCTTTTCTACCACCTTTGCCTCCTTTACTGGCCCTAATTACTCCTGTCTGTGTGCATTTAATGTTCCACTTACTTGATCCTGCTAGTGGGATTCCTGAACACGCCACACTGCTTTGCATGTGAGCTTCTGTGCTTTCTGCTTTTTTCTATTTGAGGTGCCCATCGTCTCCTGGGCTATTCTTCAAAAGCCAGTGCTGACTTGACCTTTGACCAGAAGCGCCTCCCCGCCTGACTTTCTAACAGAGATAACCCTCTTTCCCGTGGTCATCTCTCAGTTTATCTTTTATATATCCTCTTATTGTATGTATAATTCTAAGTATTAATTTACTTATATATGTTTTCTTTTCTACCCTTTGAGCATCTAGAGATCAGGAAGCATCCATTCATTATCAGTATGTGGCCAGAACCCAGCACAGTGCCTAACAGTTAAAAGGTGCTCAATAAATATCTGCACCTATTATTAGCACCTTTTCAAGATCCATTTTTTAACACCACTCAGTATTTGAGATTTAACCTTTAACAAGTATCTCAGTATGAATCTCTGTGTCTGGTTTTAGAGAGTAAGATAATTCTCATATAATTAAGACTTCCTTAAAAAAATATTTCCCTTGATGGTAAAATGAATTCTTTCTTTACTCACTTTGTCCTATGATTTTGTCCTATGATTTTGAAGCCAGTGTTCTCATAATAATAGGACTGGATTGATTTATATATCCTGGATGTCAGTCTATTTCTCCTGATTAGATAAAATTGGTAAGCAGGTCAGGAATTTGTAGGCCAAGTGATAAACACTTTGGGGGGGAAGTTATAACCAGTATTTATTTATTTTTCTGTTCTTTACAATGTAATTTCCTCTTCTGTTTTCAGCATCAGGTATTTCTGGAAATCAGAAGACAGTTCCCATAAAACCTGGAAATTGGGAAAATATAGAGCCTATAGAATATGATACACAATATCACTATAATATTTTAAAGCAAGCAAAATATGGATGAAGTGAACACTGACAACAGAATTGAATGGAGAATGAGCTCAGGACATATAGCAGAGGTAAGCAGAGAATGTGTTGTAAAGTGGAAAGGAAAAGTCCTGATTTTGTTAAAAAAAATTAGAGTTCATAAAAATAAGCATAATAGCCCCTTAAAGCAAACAAACACAAAAGAAAAGAATCGGTAGAAATTTCTAAATGTTTCCTTATACTGCTTCTTTCTTCCTGATTCATGTCCCAGTCACAGGCACACAGGCATATAGTAAAAAAAAAAAAAAAAAAAAAAAAAAAAAACAAAACACCATTATTTTCCTTCCACTGCCCATTCAGACCCACTCTGTAGGTTTATTTGCTCTACTACTCAGATGAAATTGAGAGGAAATCCTATGACTTTTTGGTCACTCTTAGGTAGTAAAAGGTCCTCCGATCACCTCTTGTCACAAAAGGAAAGTCTCGTTTCAGCAATTAAAATGTCTAGTCCGTGTAAAATCAAACTTCATCTGAGTCAGAGCTTCTCCTCACCCCAAGCTGGCCTGCTATAGGTTGTTACCTGAAGGGGGAAAAGGGCCTTGTGGGTTCCTTCTCTATTTCCTCTATTTCTTTGCAAGTCCTTCATAGGTGGTCTAACTTTAGAATATGGCAAATATTGTCTTGGGGCTTTAGCCAAAACAGAGTCAGAAATAGTTCAGTTTTAACATCCTGTTGCATATCCTTGGTAGCACAACTAAAACACACGATTTTCATACGGCTTTCAACTCCATATATTGCAAGTTGAGATGGAGAATTCAAGAGCAGGCACTAGAATAATAAAGTAGGCACGTTTACACTCCTTGCAGGAAATACCTAACCCCACATGTCACAATCAACTGTAGTGTTTCCTAAACTTTCCCACCAACTTACCCTGAATCACGGAGAGAGAAGACAGACCTCTGTATGTTATGAGGTCTTAGTCTAAAGAGGCACTTTTATTTATGGTATTTCTAAAGAGATGTGTGTTTTACTAATTAAAGCACACAAACTTTGTATTCTATACCATAATGTCTCTGCTTATTTTAGCATAAAAAGTTTTCATTTTTTTCTAACATTTTCTTAAAATTGTTTCACTGGAGGTATACACCACATTTAACCTCTAATTCCGGTTAAATTCTAGCAAAATGTCATATTCCCCAGTTTGATAATCATGAAACCTATGGAAGTAATGGTATTCATGTAATTCTAAAGAATGCTTTCAGATTTAGATTTTCTTGTGTTCCCCTTATTAATATTAATATCAATGGCCATTCAAGCTGTTTTCAGCAGAGGACTTTAAATTCCTCCTCAGGAGTGAGCAAACATTTGTTTGCAGTAAACATATTACTCAAGTAAATACCTGGACCCTTTTACAGACCTTGTTTTTTTCCTTCTAACATATCCCATTACAGTATTTGATTAGTCTCCAATTTTGGGAAGCACTCAATTTAAAACAGAAATAAGAATATCTTTGGAAAGGGAAAGGAAACTTTAGAAATATTACTTGCTTTACTAGGTCAAAAGAAAATTGTTCCTGCAAGAGAACCAAGCTAAAAGTAGTACTGAGTGAGAGTACACTTACAAACATATTTCATGTCAGTTGTCCTGCTATTCCTATTGTGGATTCACTTACCTACCAGAGGTGTCTATAGTTTTTCTACCTATAACTCCAACTATCATGGGAACAGGGGACTCCTTGAACAACTCTATATGCTCAAGCTGATACTCTGGTGAGACAGATATTCAAAGATAAGTAGAAATTATTCAGCTCTATTTCAGTTCCACAAAAAAAAAAAAAAAAAGTACTAACTTCTGTCATTCCGAGATAAATAGCCCTGAAGAATTATTGATGAAGTTAATACCACACGAGGAAGTAAATGCTGTATGACTTAGCTGCAAATGTAGATAGAGTCAAAGAGGAAGAACAATAAGCTAGCTTGCTGGTTCTATGTTCAAAAAAGCAACAAACTTCAAAATTCATGAGATTAAGCCTGGAACTAGTGATATTGGTAGTTTATCATAGTGAAAAGTGAACTCAAAGTCTAGAACAATATTCAAAGTTTGAATCTCAGAACTTTCTGTATCAGGATCACAAGTGAAGATGGGGTTAACCACCTTGTTCAAATGCAGATTCTAGGCCTTACACTAGACATACTGAATAAAAATTTGAGAGTTGAAAACTGCCCCCAGAGGTCCTTTTTGATATTGAAGCTTGAGAATAATTAGCTTAGGATATAATGGATGATTAATGTGATGAGGGGGAACTAGTAGTAATAGTATAAAAAATAAATAGTTTACAATTCTGAAATCTATAAAGCTCTGAAAACCAAAAACCTTTGCTTTATTTCCTTAATTATTTTGTTGTTTGTTTTGTAATATATTTAGAGATAATTCCTAGCATTATCTCTATGTATTTTTGGCAAAAATTTGTGCAATCGTGTATATGTTTATGTTAGATCATGTATAGCCTCTATTTATCCTACTTTGCATGCATGTTTGGATTTTACTGTATGGTCACTGTGGAGTGCCCCAAATGGGGTTGGTATATGATATAAGGTAGAATGCACCCTATTCTGAATTCAGAATCGCATTTGACCCAAAGAATTACGATAGGGGAATGGGTACCTCCAGTTGTTCAAAGACTTTCTTTCCTTTCCTTTTTTTTTTTTTTTTAAATTAGTTTATTTATTTTGAGAGAGACAGAGAGAGAACAAACCAGGGAGGGGCAGAGAGAGAGGTAGAATCTCAAACAGGCTCCTTGCTGTCAGCACAGAGCCGGACGCAGGGCTCGAACTCACCAGCCGTGAGATGGTGCCTGAGCTAAAATCAAGAGTAGGCCACTTAACGGAGTGAGCCACCCAAGTGCCCCAAGACTTTTTAGTTACAAGAAAACACTGCACCTAAATGAGCCTGAACCTACAGCAAATACTAAAGGGAAAATTTTTGAAAGGCAAAGGAGAGAGGGAGAAGGAGATATGGGGAGAGCCTTTGGGCTACAGTCAGTTCTGACACCTCTGGATGGAGAGCAGGGAGGAAGGAGGTGGGAGTGGGGTGTGCTCCAGATTGCAGAGCATCTCTGAGAAGTCTCAGTCAAGGCAATGTGGAGTCCCTGACCAAAATCGTCCACCAGAGTATTCTTGCTTTGGACAGAAATGGCCTGCCTCTGGTGCCCCTGCCATGCTTATTCATTAGCTAGGAGTAGCCTGGGCATTAGTGTGGCCTCAACATGAATATCTGTACAGATCTGAAGCTACAGCAGCTAGTCTCACAGCAGATTTTCTTTAATAAAATCTGGGTGGTGTACCTCAGTGGCCTCCACAATTCCTGCCTTACCAGATGGAGCAGAGCAGCCCAGAAGCCAGGAGCTTCACTTAGGATTGGAATATTGCAGCAAAATATACTTTGTTGTGTAAACTTCTGTTTTATTGAGTCTTTTTGTCTCAGACTCTAACTGTATGCTAGTCATTGCAGTTCACATTTCTAATGGTCTTTACCCATATATATTTGTCAAACCATTTGTCCTCGTTTAGGATTTGGAAAATATGATTACGATAGGTTAAATTTTTTCTTCTTTTTTTGACCTATGATAGGCAGCCCTGAGGAGAAAAGCTATCAAAGGAACTGTTGGGCTCTAGATCTTCTGGAGAAACCTTGAAACATTTGACTCTCTGCTCCAATTCACATCCTGCTCAGTCCATTGCTGTTGAGGTCAAAACTGTCTTGGTTAACAAGGACCATAGCCAAATGGCCCTGTCCTCTGCCTCTCTGACTATCTCCTGAGAGAAGCCTGACCTGGAAGAACCTATTTGGTTGCTATAAACCAACATTAGTAAACAAAAGTAGATTCTGTAAAATTTGTTACTAACTCTACCAATTTGGGTGTTTTGCTATCTTCAGAACCCAGCTTGGTCTTTTCATTTATAACCAGATAATGTGGAATTTTCCAGATAAGTCTTATGAGATACTGATAAAGGCCATTGTTTGACAAGAATAGAAGGATAAATTAGGACTCTGTGCTGACCTCTGTTGATAAAATACATAGAAAATCTGTTATGTTTTTGCCACGTCCTTTCATAGAATAGACATTTATAGGGCCAATTTTTCCTTTCTTTTCCTTTCTTTTCCTTTCTTTTCCTTTCTTTTCCTTTCTTTTTCCTTTCCTTTCCTTTCCTTTCCTTTCCTTTCCTTTCCTTTCCTCTCCTTTTTTTTCCTTTTCTTTTCTCTTCTCTTCTCTTTTTTCTTTTCTCTTTTCTCTTTTCTTTTTCTTTTCTTTTCTTTTCTTTTCTTTATAAACTGTCTTGTTAATAGTGTTTAAGTTCAGCCTTGCTTTTCCTTGTTTCTTTGCTGTTTCAATATAGTGATCACCTTGAAAATCAAATATAAAAAATTCCTAAGAACTTAAGTGTCTGTTATTCTGATTTCCATGGGGGCTCCATGGGTTTCAGGTATAAGAAAATATGGGGGAAAATGTTCACTAGTCGGTGCCCTTGCCTCAGAGTTCAACTCTAGTTGTTCTCAGAGATTTTAGCATCACGCTCATTACTTATTTATATCTTCCCTCTTTTTTTCCACTTTGCAGATAATTGCTACTTAATTGATACTGCCTCTATGCAAACCTAGTCACAAGACACACTGCTAAATAGAGGAATCATTAATCTGCATGTATGTTGTAGATTTCCTTAAAAGGTTGGCTGGAATAAGCAAAGTCATTAGCAGTTTATTTGCAACAGTGCACTTATGAAAAGCTCTGTGGAGAACACATCAACAGTCAGTATGTAACTGAGCAATTAACACGGGACTCCTGTACTTTGGGGTGTTAGCATGGGAGTAAACAGAAGCAGATGTGAAGTGTTTGTACTGTTAGCATGCACGGTCTGTTCTGACATATGCAAATACCACTCATGCTTACAGAACCCGCAACCCCTATTGTACCGTGACCTTACTGATGAAGCCCTATGACAGAAGTACTTCATTTGCACTGGGTGCTATTAATTATTAACAGGCCAATACCACCTTTCCTTGTTATTAGAGATTTGCACAAAGCCAGGTAATAAAGCATCACAAACAAGTTGATAACACTCTGGTTCCCAGCTTGCCTTGACTACTGCTTTCTTGCCAGAAGAGAAAATAAAGAACAATTAAGGACAGAGAGAGCAGAAAGGGTCTCACAAGACTGACAGATGGGATCACCTGTGCAATCCAGACATGAGTTTAAATAGTTTTTTCCATGGGACTCAGGTGAACCCTGTGATGATCCAGTGGTTTCCATATGAAGGCAAGAGAATTCTGGTCTTGGGACAGGTTTGTACATAAGGACTTCATTTACCATTTTTCCCTTCCTTGACAGGGAGCTGGAAAATTGTTGCTGACTAGAACAATTAAAATTGGAGGGAAATGACATGACTTTCTGTCCTGTGTCTTTAAAGGACATGTCATAGGCCTCACCTTTCATATCACATGCATTCTAGAAAAGAAAGCAACTTTTATAGTATAAAATGTAATCCCTTCCCTCTCACTGTCAGTAAATGCTGAGATTTCTCATCGTTAAAGAAATAGTCTGTATTCCTAAAGTCATATATCCATCTCAAAAATGGTAATACTTCATTAAAAAGACAACTGCAAAAAGATTATTCTAAAGCTTTGTTATTCTGTAAACGGGCATCCTACTCATGAGTGATTTGACAAAAGACAAGTGGTTGATATTAACTAGTTAGAATTTTTTTTTAATTCTCTAAATTACAATACAGTATACTTTTAGAATGGTGAAGAGAAACTTGCCCTTAATTCATTTTATAAAGAATATTTTTTGTCACCATGCATTGCTGGATATATGCATATATTCCATACTTCTAATGTTTTCCTATGACTGAGCGAGATGTAGTTTAAGTGCATCCCATTGGAATGAATTAATTTGAACCATTAGTGCATTCTGCTATAGATATCCTGACATTTACTTTGATCTTATACCAAAACCCTGGTTTTCCATTATGTTTTTGTGTAAGCATCTTACATGGAACCTGACTAAAGCTATTAAGGTAAGGGCTGAAACAACATATCTTAGAGTTATTGAATTGAAATTTTATCTCCTCTATAAAACTTAATCAGCTAAATGAAATGTGAGGCAGATTGCTCACTGTTCAACTTCACCCTGTAATGCAGTGCTCATATTTGAGGGGAAATCACAATACTAAATCCTATGCACAGTGTAAATCTTCATTTCTCATAACCTTAACAATATTGTCTCCATCTTTATTTAATTTAAGTACAGCCCATATTTTTCTAGGTTTTTAAGTCGCTGTCCAGTATAGGGCAGGTGTTTTTGCTAGTCATGTTCTAAACATACTGAGCATAATATTTAATAAAATAAAATATATTTTGTTTATTTAAAAAGTACTTTAATTTTATGAATATAATCCATCAAATAAGAAACATTTTCCATGAAGAGGGTAAGAGGTAGAGTGAAAAGAAGTAGGAAACTAGAAAAGTGAATAAAGATTCATGTTGTGAAAAATAACTTTGCTTTGAATGCCTTGATCTTTAAACCGGCATATGGCCCAAGAGAACAGGAGTCCTGAAAGGAAATGTTTATGACCCAGGTGATATATTAACTATGGTGAGATGAGATAGATTGAAGCATTCTGAGTCCTGGACTTAGGTGCCCTGTTCCTGAACTATGGTGGAATGTATAGAATGAAAAGTGATAAGAGAAAATCTCCATGGGTCTTTCATGTTTCTCTCTGTCTTGGGAGCAAAGCTTTTTGTTCTAAGACTGAATTTTTAAGGATGTTTGTATAGAAACAGGCTTGTAAGATAGAAATGTCATTTCTCTCCAGAGGAAGAGGCAGATTTGCTTACTGTCCAGTATAATAAAGATAATGTCTCCCTCCAAGGCATATTCAGGTGTGCCTACTGCCCATTATAAAAGATTTGGGTTCCCAGGTTCAGAGTTCATCTCCTAGAGCACAACCTACTGCATATGCAGTTATCATCTAACCCTCTTTATTTGCTCTGGGAGAGCTTGGTCTCAGTTCCTCAACACAATATATGTTGACTTCCATGCTGGTTGCTGTGCTATGAGTAATGAAGTTCTTTGGGTTGGAAAAAGGAGTCTCACATCTATGACGAGCACCCATAAAATTGTGGCAGGCTAACACATTAGCTCCCAAGTAGAGTAAAGTCTCAGACCCATCACAGATCTCAACAGTTTGGTGGTGGGATACTGACAAAGATACATTTTTTGGAAGAGGAAAAGTTAGGGCCGTATGGGGAAATTAGTGGTATTTGAGAGAAACCCCTAGGAATTTTACCTATAGTAAACATAGCAACCAAATTGTATGGCCAGCCTGGCAGTAAATGGTCCTCTGTTTTCTTGCCTCTTAATGAGCAAGTATTAGGGAGTTGTTTGTAGGCCAAATGCCAGGAAGTAGTCTCACAGGCAGACACATGAATGGTGGCCTGATTGTTGCTGACTCTTCTCCTATGTTGAAGGGGGAGGATTCCTTGACAATACCGCAGTCAGTCTTAGGTCAACCCCATTGAAACAACTAGCAACTAATACTATGAGTCATCCTAAGTAAATAGAATTTCCAACCCATTTCAGATAATAACTAAAGAATGTCCACTCCGCTTGGCTGAAAGAAGGATAATCCATGAATAGTATGGGCAGGAACTAGGCAAATTATAGAACATTGGCTGGTTTACTAAAGAGATGAAGGGATGAGAAGCCAGGCACTTCCTGCTTGTTAAGAAAAAATGTCAACAACTGGGCAGTTTCATGGCTCAGTCTCTCCATAGTTTAGCATGACTAACTTAGTTCCATTCAGAGATGACAGTAAAAGGTCACAAGGTTTTTTTTTGTTTTGTTTTGTTTTGTTTTGTTTTTTGTTTTATTTTGCAGTGGGTCATGGCTGCACTAAGGGAAATTAGGCCCTCCCAGGGAGATTTCCTGGACACATAAATTCTCTTGAGAAGCCACAGGTGAGATATTGACTAGACTTTGGACTCTTACTTCCCTCATTGGGCTAACAATACCAAAGGAGTTTACTTGCTGGAGAATGAAAAATTGACCCAAAGAATTTTAGATAAATTTTTGTAGTCAGCCCTGACACCACAGAATACTCCCTAGCCTTTCTACTGAAACTGGGTATAAACCTAAGGTATACTATTTTGGCTATGGGATAACAAATGATACAGATTAAGATAGATTGCATTTAAAAGGATGACTATTGCTCAGGGGTGCCTGAGTGGCTCAGTCGGTAAAACGTCCGACTTCACCTCAGGTCATGATCTTGCAGTTTGTGGGTTCGAGCCCCACGTCGGGCTCTGTGCTGACAGCTCAGAGCCTGGGGCCTGCTTTGGATTCTGTGTCTCCCTCTCTCTGTGCCCCTCCCCTACTTGCACTGTGTCTCTCTTGCTCTCTCTCTCAAAATAAAATAAAATAAAAACATAAAAAAATTAAAAAAAAAAAAGATGACTATTGCTCAAATCTATCCCAAGTGAATCAAAGTGTACAAACCTGAAAGCAACAATCTCAAAGCAGTGTGCCTAGGGCTACCGAATCAGAGGGTCCCCAAAGCTAAAGTATGTGTGTAAGTGATGATAAACCTGGTTGATAAAGGCCTTTGGTGAACCACTAACATGGGAATTTTGTTTGGTTGAGCCATGAAAAACCACTGTGTCACTGGAGACCTACGGTAAGTGTGCCTTACTTAATAGCACAAGAGTACTCTCACCTTCTGCATTTCCTTTCCCTCCCTCCCTCACTAGCCTGATCTTAGCTGCTTTACAAAGAAAGATAATTAGGGAGAAAAGCTAAAGTTTCCTTGTTCCCAAGGGGGACTGAAGTCCATACCTATTCATCCTAGTAACATGCAAAACTTTGGAGAGGGTAAGGACCTAAATTTTTATAGCTCTGTTAGGTACAGGCAGAAAGTTACTGTCCTATATGATCCTAGGGTGAGGAAAGGGATGCCCAAATTCAACTGACAGGGTTTGGGAAAGGTTTGCAGTGGAGAAAGGAAGTTAAAATGAACTTGTGGATTGGACTCTTTGGGTTATTTCAGTGTACTATATTGTTGTGGCTTCCCTTGCTGAATGTATAATTGATATTAATGTTTCACATGCTTGTACTATGAATGTTCATAAAGTCCTGGGGGGATTTTTCTGATCAGTAAGAGCACATCTGGAAAAATGCTAGTGGGAAACATAAAATTCTTCCTATCATCTCTTTCTGACATCTCTGCAACCTAAAATAAAGCTACTGACTATGTGCCCTGAGTGGTGCCCTGAATTCACAGAGTTTCCCCTAAATATCTGGGCCTAGTTCATTGATGATTCAGATAAGCAGAAACCCAGCAGTGTCTACTGATCAGCTCTGGCTCCTCAACCTTAGTGCCGGCCATACAGAGCCAAAAATGACTGGTTGTTCCTCTCTGTGGGCAGAGCTTAAGACACTTTCATAGCTTTAGCCTTTACTACCCTGGATGAACCTACTTATAGATTGAATGAATCTTGGACTGTTGCCTAGATGTTTGTTCTGCTACTTGTAAAACTATAGTCTGGAAGATTGTAGGAATCTTTTTGACAGACTGGCTACAACTGGTCCTTGTCCCCCTCTTAGGGTTATCCATGGCACCTTACCACTATTGACACTTTTCATATTATGAGGTTGCCTTTCCAGTCCAATCAGTCAACTCTGGCCACTAATAAGTGTCAAGCTTTCAGCTTTTAAGTTCATGTGCAGTTTGACAGTCATGCAGCTCTTATCACAAAATCCAGTGAATAAGGGGTGATAGCAAGGTTTTGGTTATCTTCCATGTACTTGACCATTCACAATCCTCTGATATTATTGATTTTTAGAATGGCCTCATAAAACATTGACTTCAAAGCTCTCTGACTTTAACTCCCCACCTCATCCTGGTCCACACAGTTTAAGGACAATTTGGTCACTGAATATGGCTATCTACATAAATGTTCATTGTACTTTGGCCACTTCCTGGATAATTGTCATAATGATCAGGACAAAAGGGGGGTAATATAGATCTATTTTGCAAGTTCATATTTCTGAGATATTCCTAGGCATAATGACTTTTTTTGTCCCTAAAAGCCACCTCAGGGTGGCCTGATTGGTAACCCTCTTGGTGGCAGCCCAGCCAAAAGGGGACCTAATGAATTCTAACTTAATTTTGGTCAGCCACTTGGCTTATCTTATTGAATAGCCATGGGCTTAGAACATAAGGATAATAACTACTTGGTCAAGTGCAGTGCTTTAAGTTTCCTCCTGCAATGGCCAATTTGTCAAAGTGGGGAGCATAAGGGTTTTGATAAGTTTTATAAAAATTCCCATGTCTCTCTTTCACCTGATCCTTCTGTATGTGTAGGAGATGGCTAGAAAAAAGGTGAGGATATAGCTATACACAGATTTTGTGGTAGTTGAGGGAAAACAGCATCCCTGTTCTCTGGGGAAAGAACAGTTCAGACACCAAAAGGTATGAGGGAAAAAGAGCATTAATAAATTCTTTCTTTCATAATCACCCCTGCCACTTTATTCATGGGGTAAAATATCTTGTCTGGCTCTCCTAAGTTGTTGCAAACACTTTGAAAAACTGACTGCTAGATCTGCCATGCCCTGTCAGATGGGCCTGACCAAGATATGATTGCTCTTTCCTGGAACCCAGCTTAAAAAACTATGGAAAAGAACAGATTATGGTCCCACCTCAGCTACCAAGCACACAAAACATCCATCAACACCTCGGGGTACTTGCCTTTCTCCATTGCTGTAACTGTCAGTCATTCCATGGGACAGATAAGTGACACCTGGTTGGTGCTGTGGACAAATAGGGTGGGTCAGAAGAACTGCCTGAGAACTAGATTAAAAAATTCAAACAGAACCAGGAATTGTAAGGGTTACCAGCCAGTGGGAGGCCATATTTGATTACTGTCAAACTGGGCTCACAATTGATGTAAGTACTACTGATGGAGACTGACAATTAGAGATAACATGTTTTTTCCACGGGCACCACACACACCTCTATGACTATACTCTCTGTGTTGAAACCAGACATTACCTTGCCTCCCTCCCCAAAATATGGTGACTTGTGCCTAAGGGGTGGTCATAAGACCTTCAAATGTTTAAAGAAACACCACCAATAGATTATTTTGCCCTTAGATGACTTAAAGATCTCTCAAAATTAGCCATCCTTGATTACCTGGGGAAACTTCTGGAGGGATTAATGCTACATTATTGTGTGTGCCCTGGAGACACCTTTAATAGTCATCATCTAATTAAAAAAGCAGCATGAAATTTGTCACTGGTATCAGCTGAAATGATTAATCACACCACTGGTCAGGGCTGTTATAGAGGACAGATTTTGATCTAGATGTAGCCATATACCTGAATTAATGCTTTCAATCTAGTGAGAAAGTCAAAATAGAGCCTTGAGAAAGCCACCTGGCTTTCTAAGGTAGATCATGATGCTTTCATGGGATTTATTCAGCTGGTATGGTGTGGGATTTGGGGGGCTATGGTTAATGTCAATCCTGCAAGTTAGTCTCATCCTGCTGCTTAAAGTCCTATGGATATCGACCTGAATTAAATTCTATCTGAGACAAATTGAAAGAATTTGGCCCCAGCCTCTGTTGGTCAGATCAGAGTGGCTGATGCAGTCACATACTCATGGGAATATTTGCCAGAAGCTAAAATGGTTTAGAAACAAAGGATGAATTTTGTAGGGAGACAGTTATCCCTGGGTCTCTCACATTTTTGCTTGTCTTGAAAAATGAGTCATTGACTGCCTTTTGCTCCAAACTATCATTTCAAGAATGTTTGTCTAGTGAACAGCTTTGAAAGATAGAGATAATGTCTCCATCTGGAGCAAAGAGCAAGCTTGCTTACAGTCTTGGACAATAGTATCTTTCTCCAGAACAAAGGACAAGCATCCTTGCTCTCCAGTATAATGTCTCCCTCCAAAGCCAAAAGCAGGCACATTTCTCAGTCATGTTAAAAGATCCAGACTCAATAATCTCAGGGTTTCTTTGCTCCCATGCAACCCTTTGCATGTTCAGGTGTCATATGGTCCTCTTTGTAACTACCCTGTGGACTTGGAGATAATTACATGAAAATATGAAGAGCTTTATGCACAAGGATGGTCTTTGGAACATTGTTTGTAATAGTAAAGATTAGAAATTTATCATATATATATAATGCAAAATTGGTAGCTATTAATATGAGCTATTAAATTTGCAGGCATTTTATTTGATATGTAACTATGCACAGAATAGTTAAGTGGTGCTATAAATGGTAAGAGATGAGGCTGAATAGGTAGGCAGAGGCCAGATTCAGAAGGAATTTAAAAAGGATATAGCAGGAAACTTCATTGAAGGGACTTAGATGATCATATTTTTGTAAAAACTCTGAAAGTATATACAGATGACATTGAAATCAGATCATTTAGGATGTCCTTACAATAATCTAGGCAAGAGATGGTAAGACACTGTAATACCACCTGGCAGTAATAATAGCAATGATGGGATGACTTCATGAGACACATCAAAGGGGAAATTCACAGGATTTGATGAATCATTGGATGACACTATGTGAGGCAGAGAAGAAATGAGGCTGTGAATTAATGGAAGGTGTTAGGGGCGCCTGGGTGGCGCAGTTGGTTAAGCGTCCGACTTCAGCCAGGTCACGATCTCGCGGTCCGTGAGTTCGAGCCCCGCGTCAGGCTCTGGGCTGATGGCTCAGAGCCTGGAGCCTGTTTCTGATTCTGTGTCTCCCTCGCTCTCTGCCCCTCCCCCTGTTCATGCTCTGTCTCTCTCTGTCTCAAAAAATAAATAAACGTTAAAAAAAAAATGATATCCAGGGCAATTGTGATTATCGTGAGAGATGGAATCTGGGAGAATGAGCTGGTCTAGTTTCAGTTACTGGGGAAAAACAGCCTTCCATAGGAACGTGTTGAATAAGCAGGTGGATATGTCCTCTAGTATTAAAGGTGAAGAGGGAGGGCTGTGGTGGAGGTGGAGGTTTGGGAGCTGTTGATAGAAAATATTTCAAATTATGGTACAGAATGAGGTTCCCCAGCGAGATCATATGAAATATTACAAAAATCCCCAAAATGGAAATGTACAAAACAACATTTTTTTGTAGCCAATGAGAGAGATTTAGAGAACAAAAGGAGGGGTATTGAATCTAAAAAGTGAGTCTTAGAACGGATGATAGTCCTTAGAGAAATGAAGCCTCTCTTATTGGCACTCATTATCATCTTAAGTCATTGTTTCCATGGACATTTTGAAAAACTCAATGAGAGTACAAAGAGATTTATGGTGAAAAATTGTCAATGGGAAGTATAAATTATATATCTTTTTAATTCTCAAGATACAACACTTTTCTTTTGTAACAAAAATACCAAAACAAAACTCTACATTATCTTTTTGGCTAGAAGAAATGTGTAGGAGAGAGTTATTCTCGGGATAATTGACTGAGGGAAGATGTATTTATCTTCCTAGAAAACGATGGCATAGATTTTTAAGTGTCTTGAAATTTGTCTGGTGGGAGGGGAAATCCACTGACCATGCCCATCAAGCCACAGATGAATGCTTTTAATTCAGCCACTCTGGTTCTCTCGGCCAGGTGGGAAGAGTAGGCTAGGAACACAGATGTGTGTAACATATCCCTATTCAGCAGGGTGGGAGGGGGTGTCTCAAGATATATTTTATTTCCTCTTTAAAAATAAGGTTTTTTTCTTCTTTAAAAAATAATGATGGCCAGTAATAAAGAATATTCAAGAGAAGTGCCAACTATCATGATGGGTACCTTTGCCAATTCTTTGCCCTGCTAAAAACCTGAAAAAGAGTATTAAATTTGGTATAGGATTACAAAGACTGCTCCTTCAATTCAAGTGATCAGAAACATGGAAGGGAGTTCTTGAAAACACAACAAAGCATTAAAAAATTAATTACAAAATATCTGCCCTTTCATACTCTCTGCTTTTCCATCCTCAGCCCCCTTCCACGACCTCCACTAGCATCTTGCAGAATTGAAAGTCAGAACAAAGGGGTGAGAAGAGACCAACAGAACACAAGACCTGACACGTCTGTGAAGAATGACAGGTAAAGGGGTTGCCTGTGTTATTTGGAGGAAGGTTCATTATAGGATGGTAATTAACATTATCCCTCACACCGGTAAGTTAGAAGAAGAGGGGCATACAATTCCTCTGAATTATTTCATAGTCTACTAAGACTTATCCCTTCTGTGCCCTCCTGACAATTTGTGCGATGTTCCCAGATTCTCTCCTCATCAATTTTCTTCTTGTTTTTTTAAAGAGAGAAGCCCAAGTCATTTTCCAGAGCTAGTTCTTTGTGCTTACTATTGCAGATTGCCTTAAAAGGTATGTGCCGGGAGACTGTACATATTAAGGACAAGGGAGGCTCACCGTATAATCTATGCATCACATGAAGGATTTATAAAATAAGAGGCTATTTATAGATGATGATCTAAACTCTCATCACGTTCTTTTCCCTCCCAGAGAATCCCACTTGGATTTCTCTCCTTTTTTCCTTCCTTGCTAATTGAATCTTCCTTTTTTTAATGTTTCTTTCTATTGTCTTTTCTTTGCCTCCTTTGAAGAGAAAGTTAGGTTTTTGTTCTTGTTTTATCCCTTTTTATCTTATTTTCTATTGAATAGATGGTCTGTTGTTTTGTATCTCACCACTAAGTTGGGAAATTCTCCACACCATTTATTTAATGAACTAATTACAATTCTTCTGACTTTAATTTGGTCAATTACAATTTATGTTTGGTTACCTCAAGTTCCTAGACTGACACAAATTGTGTCACTTCTAGCAGCTACAAATGCCATTGAAAATAAAAATTTGGTGTCGTTCCAATCAGTCAGCTCTCCCTTCTCCTTTTTAATTATTTATTTTATTTTTAAGGCTCAAACTTCTGTCATTATGAAGAGGGTTGTTCATTATTCCAAAAACTGCTAAGAACAGGATTGCTACCCAAGCAGAAGAGAATCTGTTTTAAGTGGTGAGACATTTGGGTTGATTGTGGAAGAAAAAGGTGCCTCATATTCTTCCTTCCCTAGTAGAAATGCTTCTTTTTAGAATTCTCAGACCTGGTCCTTATTCACATTATTCTCAAAATAGAATGTAGTGACATTTATAAAAGGATGAATAAATCCTACTTTGTTGCTTTACACCTAAATACTTCAAAATTTAAACACTTCATGAAAAAAAGATTAAAAGTGTATCTATTAACACTAATGTACTTACTTTAGTGGATTCCAGGCTGTAGGATGTTAAAACAATAAGATTAAGTGTTGAAAGAGTCATTCTAAATATTTATTTAGCCCCATCTACCTATATCACTGTAATTGATGTTTCTCTGAGATACAAAGAAAGCACATTTCAATTTGATTCAACAAATATTTATTAAATTACTATTATTGCCAAGACACCGTGCTAAGTACTGCATGGAATACAAATATAGGAAATGTAGGCTGGTAAAGGCTGGAGTTCAGTTCTGTTTATCTCAGACAAGATTTATTGAGCACCTAGGTACCATGCAAAGTATTGAAAAATACAATACGTTTTCTGTAGGCAAAGAAATGTATAGCCTGGCAAGTTGGGGTTGATGAATCCTTAAAATTCAATGTAAAATTGTGTGGGTCAGGGGGGTGTGTGTGTGTGTGTGTGTGCACATTCGTATTTTTTCTGAGAAGAAGGATACTGTCTTCTGGATTCTCAAAAAGTTCAGTGACACCCCAAAATATTAAAAGTCATGTGTGCAGTACAGAGTAGATTCTCAGTGCTGTAAGAGAGATCCAAACAAAGGACTCTTTCGGACCCTGGTTCTTCAGTTGCCCACATGGTGCTTGGAACTGGGCTATGTGCTGAGATGACCACTAGCAGAGGATTTTACAGAGAAAAGGGAAAAGGTCCTCAGAACCAGAAGGGAATTTTAAACGTTACTGCTAAATAGAGGGATATTAAATGTTACAGGAGAGAAGGGAATCGTCAGTAAATCCTGGAACAGAGGCAGCAGGCTTTTGGATCCCTGAAGAAATACAGCTCTAAGGAGCCATGGAGGACATGTAGGGCTTAAGTAATTAGAAACAGAGGACAGTGCATGTCTGGTTTGGGGAGATGGCCTTAACAAAGCTGTAGTTCAAGGAGTAAGCAGGAAATGGACAGTGATTCTTTCCTTGATGTTTCTGGATGCACCCTGAACTGATGGAATCCTGGATCCAGACTCTTTGGAGTCCACTTGTCCTTCAACTTGGCTTTAACAGTTGCCACACCTGTTATACCACTGCTGGCTGAGCCAAAAAGTAGAGATTTTTGTGTGCATAAATACACAGAAAAATTCTGTTTGTATACAGAAACATGCAGACATGTTAGTGTCATATATATATACATATATATATATACGTGTATATGTATATATATGAGCGAATATATATATATGAGTGAATATGTATATATGAATGAATATATATATACATATATATTCATCTCTTACACAGCTCTTCTGATCACCATTCGTTAACATATTTTTGAAGAGCTTACCTTTTGCTAAGTCTTGTGTGAGAACTGAAAAAGAAAACTAGCTCCCATGATCAAGGAGCAAATGTTCATCATGTGAAGAGAGAAAGGGGAAGTATTGCAGCAAGAAAAGCACAAATAAAGGCAGAGAGGCAGGTCACCTTATGCCTCTTCCTGGAAATGGCAAGTATTTCATTTGAACTGTTGTTGAAAGCAGAACCCATCAAAGACTGAATTTGATGAAGTAAGACCTCATGGAATACAGTGTATATCATGTTCAGAAGCTCAGGTTTTGGATACCAGGGAACCTTTAAAAGAGTTTAAGCAGAGGAGCAATATAATTAGATTTAGATTTTAGACAATCTCTCTGGCAGCAGTGTGGACAGTAAGACTGAAGATCAGGACAAATTTGCACAGTATTACAACAGATTAAGCGATAGAAGATGTCACATAGATGAGAAAATGTTACAAAGTGAAATCAGTGAGAATTGGTCCTTTATAAGATGTGGGAAATGAAGGAAAGGGAGGAATCTAGGGTAACTACTAGGTTTACGGTGTGGGTGACTGAATAGAAGATAGTTGTACTCAACAAAGCAGAGAACACAAAGGCAGGGAAGGTATTAGCCAAATTATGATCAAATTACTTGAGACAGGTTGAGTGTGAGGAATCTGAGGAGGTAACGCAGTGGTCGCTTTTATAAAATGAAGCTTGAAAAAGACCTCCAGGTCAGGCCTTAGCAAACTGGGCCCAGCAAGCCCTATGTGGCCTATTACCTGTTTTTGTACATCCTATGAGCTAACACTAGTTTTGCCGTATTTAAATGGTTGAAGAAAATCAAAACAAGAAAAATATGTTGTATTAACTTGCAGGGCTGCAATTAAAAAGTACCACAGTCTAGGTAGTTTAAATAACAGAAATTTATTTTCTCACCACTCTGGAGACTAGAAGTCTGAGGTGTCTGCAAGGTGATGGAGGGTTGGTTTGTTCTGAGGCCTCGCAGATGGCTGTCTTCTCCCTGAATCTTCACATGGTCTTCCTTTTGTATCTCTCTATCCCAATTTCCTCTTTTTTTTTTTTTTAATTTTTTTTCAACATTTATTTATTTTTGGCACAGAGAGAGACAGAGCATGAACGGGGGAGGGGCAGAGAGAGAGGGAGACACAGAATCGGAAACAGGCTCCAGGCTCTGAGCCATCACCCCAGAGCCCGACGCGGGGCTCAAACTCACGGACCGCGAGATCGTGACCTGGCTGAAGTCGGACACTTAACCGACTGCGCCACCCAGGCGCCCCTCAATTTCCTCTTTTTATAAGGGTACCAGTCATAATGCATCAGGGCTCACCATAATGACCTCATTTTCATTGAATTGCCTCTTTAAAGACTCAATTTCCACATTCAGCCACATCCTGATGTACTAGGAGCTAGGACTTCAACATAAAAATTTGGGGGGAACACAATTCAGCCCCTAACATATGTCATCACGTGTGAAATTTGCATGAAATTCAAATTCCAGGGTTTTATTGGAACACAGCCATGCTCATTTGTTCATGTCTTATCTATGGCTGTGTCTGTGCTACAACAGCAGAGTTGGGTAGTTGTGACAGAGACTGTATGGACTGCCAGACTTAAATTGTCTACTATTTGGCCCTTTCAGAAAAAGTTTGCCATCCTCTACTCTACATAAAAGATGGGTTGGTAGCCACAGTTTAGGGCTTGTGATAGGAGTGATAAGATTACTAAGGGGGAGTGAGTTGTGTGAAAAGAAAGAGGGAAGAGCACCCCTTAGGACATAAACAGGTCAGAGAAGGAAGAGGAAGAGAAGCTTCCAAGGTAATTGGGGACAAGAATGAGCACAGCTGTCAGAGAGAAAGAGGAGCTGAACCGTGCATGTTGTGTTTCACAAAAGAGGAAGCAGCGAAGAAGACATCCATGTGGCTAACAGACACATGAAAAAAATGCTCAACATCACTCATCATCAGGGAAATACAAACCAAAACCATGATGGTACACCACCTCACACCTGTCAGAATGGCTAAATTAAAAACACAGGAAATAACAGGTGTTGGCGAGGATGCAGAGAAAAGGGAACCCTCTTGCACTGCTGGTGGGAATGCAAACTGGTTAATAAGTTAGCCATCAAAAAATGAAATCTTGCCATTTGCAATGACGTGGATAGAGCTAGAGTGTATTATGCTAAGTGAAGTAAGTCAGTCTGAGAAAGACAAATACCATATGATTTCACTCATGTGGAATTTAACAAACAAAACAGATGAACATATGGGAAGAAGGGGAAAAAAAGAGGGAAAAAAATAAGACACTCATAAAAATAGAGAACAAACTGAGGGGTTGTTGGAGGAAGTGGGGAGGAGAATGGGCCAGATGAGTGATGGGTACTAAGGAGGGCACTTGTTATGATGAGCACTGGTTGTTTATGTAAGTGGTGAATCACTGAATTCTACTCCTGAAACCAATATTGCACTGTAGGTTAACATAAATAAATAAATAAATAAATAAGGCAATGAACAGTGACAAAAAACCACAAGGGTTCTAATGTGATAGAAGCCAGCATTTCGCATAGGAGGAGCTGGTAAATTAAAGCAAACACTATAAAGATGTGAAAATAATAAACATCAAAAAATGGCTTTTAGGTTTATTAGTGATCTATTTGCTTTGAAAATGTAATATATATAAATAAATACTTTATTTTAATATTATTACTATTAATATTTTTATATTTTTGAATAAAGCATTAATATATATTAATGATATATAATGTAACTTATATATTTAATTTTATAAATTAAATTTTATAAATGTTTAAAAAATGTATCACTGAAGTTTGGCCTTTCATATGAATTGCAGAATGTTCCCAAGAAAATAATCAAGTGTCTAAGCTGTAAGTATTTATATTTTGAAAACATTTCTTGTGAAATTGTCTCTAGAATAATACTTTAATCAGTGAGTAGTGTGAGGTAAAAAGAACAATTTCAAATACATTCTAAAACCATATTCGGTACACATTTTCTTTATTTTTTTTATTATTTTTTTTTTTTTACTTATAAGCAACCAAAATTTATTTCTTGCAGTTCTGGAGGATGGAAGTCCAAGATCAGGATACCGGAGTGGTGGGGTTCCAGTGAGGGCCCTCTTCTGGGTTGCAGACAGCTAACTTCTTGTATCCTCAAGTGGTAGAAAGAGCTGGCTCTCTGGCCTCTTATAAAGGCACTAATTCCATTCATGATGGCCGCCACCTCATGACCGAATTACCTCCCAAAGGCCCCACTTCTAACCCTATCACACTGGGGGTTAGATATCAACCTATGAATTTTGGAGTGAGGGGCCACAGATATTCAGTCCACAACAGTAATTCTTGGAAGTTTAAGCAAGATAGTTTTAGCTGATTTATAAAACTCTAGCTCTCTTAAAAAGTCAGGAAGAAATTAAGACATATTTTTTGAAATTATTTCTTCTCTTTGCTCCTCATTAAGTTGCTTTCTTCTCTTCTTCATCCACTCCTCTGCCCTTATTTTTGTCGATGTTGTAAAATTCAACTTTTACCACTAATTAAATCCATTAGGAGTTGAAAAGGCATCCCAGCTGTTGGATTCTTTTTTTTTTTTTTGATGTTTATTTATTTTTGAGAGAGAGACAGAGCGCGAGTGGGGCAGGGACAGAGAGAGAGGGAAACACAGAATTCAAGGCAGGCTTCCAGCTCCAAACTGTTAGCTCGGAGCCTGACACAGGTCTCGAACTCACAAACCATGAGATCATGACCTGAGCTGAAGTTGGATGCTTAACTGGCTGAGCCACTCAGGTGCCCCTGGGTACATACTTTAAAGGGCAAGATGTGTAGATATTTCTGCCTTGTCACATTTACCAGAAAAATACCAGACTTCCATTTTCATGCTGAGAAAATCGTTGTAGTTTGTATTTTATTCCTTCAATGTTACTATCACATCCTTACTTAGTCCTTCTTAAAACAAACCAATCTCATATAAAGAGTGGATCTTACTATAAACTTCCATATTTTGTACTATTTCATATTTTATGCCTTGAATGAAGTTATTCAAAAAAATGTCGCTGAGAATTTTATCACTAATAAAGAAGGGCATTTGAATAGAAAACAGCCATACCCATGAACTAGTGGTTTAAATATTATGATTAGACTAAAACGGATGCACCCTTTGTATGCATTAATTAATAAGACTAGTGCCAAGGACCTATTTATGCTTATAAGCATCACTTACTATCAACAAGAAATAAACTCAAACATAAATTCAGACCACAGGAGCATGAGCATTTCACAAAAGTACTAAAGAAAGAACTGTCACTAAAATTTAATACAGTAAAGACAAATACATCATGGACATAGAGAATGACTATTGTTTTTTTTTCAGTGTAATTTTATTACTAATATATTCCCTGCACCTCTTATATTTACTCTTGAAAATTATTTTCCTCTATTATTTTTTATTATTTGGTTATTATCTTTAAATCTGCTTATTTTCCAAAAGATTTTCAAGCCTTTCTGTATTTCTTGGCATATTATTTATGTATTTCCTAACCAATGTTATTTATTTTCTAGTATTTTGCTTCTTAGGAAAAAAAATGTATTTTGAAGGCAAAGATAGAAAATATTCCAGAGAACACATCCATCTGGAGTAAGTACTTTCATGCACATTCTAATATTTGTATTGGGCTGAATTTCTAATTACTTTATCATTTCAGGAGCAATGTAACAGAGTGGTCTGCACACACACAAAAAAGTATTTCCATTTGGAAGACCCAATGCTCTATTTAGAAATGGCTCCTGCCTATTAAAGTACTAGAAATAGATTTTTCATTAGATTATTTAAATAAATAAATCCAAATGCTAATGTGCTTGGTGTTTGTAGCTAACATAAAAGCATTATTATAATTGCTAAGATAAATACTTCTTCAGCCATATTCTTGTTGTACTTAATGACTGTCTCCTTCATAGGAAAACGCTTGATTTCAAAGCAAAAATTTTACATTTTTTAATCCTGTAATATCAAGATAAATTTCCTATTTAATGTCTTGACGTTAGTTTTACCATGTGGATTAGTTTTAGTATCAATCCTTTAAAATGTGTTCTCAGTGAAAACTGTTTCCTAGAAAATGAGATTATCATCTCTTTGGTCCTAGACAATTGTGTTAAATGGATACACTGTTGATTCAACTTTTAGTTGCGTTTTACTTTCAGGGGGAAAAATACTCCTAGCTGTAGAGGGACCAAAAAAAAATATGGTTAAAATAGTCTTAATACTGTCCTTCCACTCTAATTATTTTGGTGTTTTGATTTTTGAAATGCTATGCTTTGTTTTCTTAGAATGTGGGTACAGATATTGAATCCAGCATACACTAAAATCCCCAAAAGGAAAGCAAACATTTTATGAGAACATAGTGATTCTTCATCCAACCAAAATTTACAGACTGTGTGCTCAGCTTAGAAAGCATTAGTCAAGACTGAACTCAAACTTCCCTGTGGGAAGCGACAGCTAGTCACTATCAATTTATACTCCTAACTCATTAGGTAGAGGGGAGAATGTAAGCCTAACTTTTGCCCAAAGTGCAGCAGGGAGAACAGCTGTAGTCTTCAGCCTACTTTCCAGTTAATCAAGGGTTAAGTCCAGAAACACTGGAAAAAGACTAAGTAATCTGACTTTTTAACAAGTATCTTTACCATTTGCCAAAGTTTTTCAGAAATAAAACTTGTCAGTTTCTACATGTATTACTCATTTCTTTCTTTCCTTATTCCTTTTGTGTAAATCATAATCTAGAATTCAACAACGTCTTGTGAGTTATGTATTTTTGGTTGATTTGTTTGCTTATTCTCTAACTGTACCCCATCCGTCAACACTCCACACACACATGCTACACTAAGACTGCCAGGTAGCCAAGCAGAAGGAAGGAAGGAAGGAAGGAAGGAAGGAAGGAAGGAAAAAGAAAGAAAGAAAGAAAGAAAGAAAGAAAGAAAGAAAGAAAGAAAGAGAAAGAAAGAGAGAGAGAGAAAGAAAACAGTCAGAAACTTGTTTCCTAAGTTAAGCAATATTTTCAACTTTCCTAAAGATGTTTTCTTTCATCACTTTTTGATGAAAATACCATATGTCCCCATGGCTCACATAATAGAAAATGTAATCATATACATCTGGGCAAGGTGAAGAATGCCAAGGCTGACCCAGGAGCTAAATTATGTTACCTTAATCTTCCACACTTAGTTCAGGAAAAAATGTTAAAACTTAATAGGGTCTGGAAGCACTAAAATGGTTCTATTTCATAGAATTTGGATTTGTAATTTTAAAACTTTTTCCAGTTTTTAAAAAGCTACCAATTAAGCTGCTAAAATTCAGAGGGTTTGTGCTTCAATATAACCTCCCCCCCACCCATAATTTAATTTTCATCTGAGCAGTCAAGAAATATATACACAGGACCTGGGTAAATTATGAGCTCTGCCCTTTTTTTTTTTTTCCATTTACAGCCTCCACACTTTTCATCTTCCCCAACCCTATCCTTCCCCAACCCTGTACTTCCCCAACTCTATCCCTAAATTCCTTTCTGCTGCTGATAATCTTTTCCATTTTGATATAATTGCATACTAACTGGGTCCCCTAAAATTCCAAAGGCATTGTCACATGATACTAAATATAAAGGACTTGATAGACTGTGAACAAAGCCATTTCTCTCCCTAAGTATACTCCAGTTATCATCTTTATCTCTAAAATAAAGTTTCTGTCTATATTGGTTATTGGGTCACAGGAGAATGGCTAGATGGATTTGGAAGGTGTGTTTGGGATGGTACAAACAAAATTATTATGGAGTATCATGGCCAGTGGTGGTGATAAAGGGCATCCCAAAGAGTAGGCAGTCTTCCACAGTTGGCAGCTGAAAGTAGGGCCTTTAAGGCTGCTATGCAAAAAGAAAAAAAAAACAACAGTGATTTCAACAGTGAACCCCGAGAACCAGGGGTTGACTTGCAATTGGGCTGTTTCTCTTGTGCTCATCCCCATAGGTGAGCAGTAGCAGGGACTTTTATATTTAAAGAAAGATTTTGAGGGGGCACCTGAGTGGCTCAGTCGGTTGAGCATCTGACCCCCTTTTTAAAGTTTTTATTTATTTTGAGAGAGGGAAAGAGAGAGTGAGGGAGAGAGCAAGTGAGCAGGGAAAGGGCAGAGAGAGAGAGGGAGAGAGAGAATCCTAAGAAGGTTCTGTGCTGTCAGCATGGAGCCTAGAGTATCCAACTCTTGATTTTGGCTCAGGTCATGATCCCAGAGTCATGAGATTCTACCCTGTGTCAGGATCCACTCTGCGAGTGGAGCCTGCTTAAGATTCTCTCTCTCCTAAGGGCACCTGGGGGGCTCAGTTGGTTGAGCATCCGACTTCAGCCTCAGGTCATGGTCTCGCAGTTTGTGACTTTGAGTCCTGCATCAGGCTCTGTGCTAACAAACATCTCAGAGCCAGGAGGCTGCTTCAGATTCTGTGTCTCCCTCTCTCTCTCTCTCTCTCTCTCCCCCCCTCCCCTGCTCATGCTCTGTCTCTCTCTGTCTCTCAAAAATAAATAAATGTCAAAAAAGAGAAGATTCTCTCTCTCCCTTTTCCCCTCTCCCCCACTTGCTTGCTCTCTATCTCTCTCTAAAATAAATTTTTAAAAAAATTTAAAAGATAGGTTTTGATTCTTCCATGCAATTTTGGAGTTGTATATGAACAGCTGGTATATGACAATACTATAGTAATTTCTTAGAAAATTATTTATACTTTAATATCTTAAAAATTATATTAAAGTTACTTATTTTGCTATATATAGTAAATTGGAAGAAATAATTACAATGTGATCCTTGACTTCAAATAGCTGACAGTCTTGTGAGGTGGAGGACTGTATTTGCCTCCTGTAATGCATGATGAAGAGAAGAGGTTTAGACAGTGTACTAGGTCAACATTGAGCAAAGCTTACTAGTCTTGACTGGGCACATAGAAAAGCTTTATTAAGGTATCTGCCTTCATATATAAAACGTTACATTTTAATTTTAAGAATATTTCACAGAGTAGCAATTCATGCCACCGGAAGTTTGGAAAATTTTTGACAACACAAAAAATCTGAGTATATAGCTTCAAATTCATTTTGTTTGGACCAAAACATTAATCAGTGAAGTTTTACACAAAGACTATGTGATATTACCATTTTTTCTTTCTTCCTCCCATTTCACATCTCCTCTCCCTTGTAATCTCCAACACTATTGAGGCTCCTGTTCCCAAAATTCCCTTGCCCTCGGTCACCATCTCCAAACTGAAGGAAAGGGCAGGACTCTTCAGGGAGAAAATAGACAATAATGACATTTAGGGGTCAAAAAGCTTACCTGAAAAGGTGGCTTTGGATCAGACCATGAAAAGCACTGTCCGCCATATGTGGGGGAATGAATCTTACTTAACTCTGTAGGTGTTTTATTGAAGAGCTTTAAACAAGACACGGACAAGACCAGATCTGCATTTCAGAAATGATTGTAACAGCACAGAGATAGGAGAATAATTTCATTAAAGCACAAGAGAAGCTAAAAGTTCTGGAGGGCTGATCTAGAAGGATTTCATTGTTACCTCTTGGCATTAAAGAAGCTGTATTAGTTTGCTAAGGCCGCCATAACAAAGTACCACAAACTGAGTGACTTAAACAACAAAAACTTATTGTTTCAAATTTCTGAAGTCTGAAATCAAGTTGTTGTCAGTGCCAGTTCCTTTTGAGGGCCATGAGGGAAAGATCTGATCCAGGGCTCTGCCCTAGTTTTATGTTTGCATAGTTCTCGCTGTATGTCTCTATTCAAATTTTCCCTTCTTAAAAGAACATCCATCCTATCGGATTAGAGTCTATCCCATGGCCTCATTTTTAACTTGATTCCTCTGTAAAGATTCTATCTCCAATAAGGTCGTATTCTGAGGTACTAAGGCTTAGGATTTCAACATATGAATTTGAGGGGATACAATTCAACCCATGACAGAGACCAATAGACAAGGATTAAATAATTTGTTTGCAATCATAGGGTTGATCAGGATTAAAATCTAGATCTTTTAACTCTTAGCTCAGGATTCTATCTACTATACTAGAGGTGATGCAAGAAAGCACTCTGTTGCCAGCTAGCATTGTGGTTTCAATAAGGTAACTTCTAAAGTGCTGATATTGCCCATAAAGAATTAGTTATTCACAAAGGGATTGACTAATGTCTTGAAAAAATTTTAAATGAGAATCCTGATTTTAGCAACCAAATTGATTTTTTAATAGAATTTGGAAAGCAGAGTTGATCTTCTTAAAGCAAATATCATGAGGTAATTCAAAGTACTACACGCAAGCCCTCGCTCATGCAGTATTATTCAGCATCGTCCAGTGATACTTTCATACAAATCCCAGGATCACAGTTTGTGAAAAAATTAGATGGGATAGTTTGTTTTTACTGGTTAAGACTCCACTTTTCTTTTATATGCAATAAGAAGATAGCATTTTTTTTTTTGTTCATAATAATGTTATAAAGCTTACATTCAGAACAAACTAGGACAAAGGACTAAGTGGAGATAATATGGAGCCCAAGCTTGGGAACAAATCTCGAATTTTTTCCCTGATGTTATGTCAGCTCATATGATGATTATATAGGATTTATATGAGTGGAGCTCATATGCTTTAAATCATTCAACAGATAGTTACAACCACAGATAATTCAAATTATTCATTATACTAAATCATTGTACCATCAAATGGAAATTTGTTTAGCACTACTAAAAAAAAAGTACATTTGCTGAAGAGGTAGAACAGTTTTATTAATTGTCAGAATTTTGTTATGCCACAGCCATTTATCCTTTGTTTATTTTGCTAAGAGAAAGTATAGAATAACATTTAATTAGTAAGTATGGGGCTACACAGAGATGTCCCTCAAAGATCTTGGAAATAAGTGAACTTGTCCACAGAGAAGTAAATTTTAAAAGCAAGTAATAAATTGGTAAAGATATAAGCAGTCACTGGAAAGAGACAGGATGACTGATAGGCCATACAACCAGGCTTACTCCAGTCTGATTATACACATGTGCATTGCACATACACGTACACACACACACACACACACACACAAAAGTAATATGTCCATCAACAAGGAAACTTATCAGCACAGAAATAGAAAGAGAGTAATATAGGCTGCTGCTAGAAGTGCCCATTCAAACACTCTGTATGGTAGAGAAAGAGCCCTTAGCCATCAGGTATCTTCAATCCAAATGGCAAGGCTATTCCTCCAGTGTAGATGGATAGAGGTGGTGATAGCTGATGAACTTTACTGATTTCAGTGCCATTGGCAAACCCCTTACTTCGTGAGAGGGGAGTGTTAAGACACCTTAGTATGAAGCAATTCCATATTTAATTCATTTAACTCTTTTTGTTCAGATTCTACTCTGAAATAGCATCTTCTTGATTATGATTTAGTTTTAACTATAGAGCTTGATTATAGAGAGAGAATACAATACTAGAATACAATTGAGTATTCTAGTCCCATATGATTGTCCCCATTCTAACTGCAAATTAATACATTGACAACCTGGCATTAGTCCCTCAAACTTTTATGCATCCCAGTTATTCTACAGAATTTTCTTAAAGCTATGTTTAGGATAATGTTACAACCTTCAAAGAAAATGGGCAACTTAATCTTGACTTTATCAGGTTCTTTCTGGCTCCAGGAGGCTTTCCCTTAGATGACAACGGTATCCCATATTTCTCTTTTCTGATTCATTTCTACTTTAGGCAGTAAGAAAATGTTCTCACCACTGTTTCTATGAAGTTTTTCTCTTCCCCTATTCTTAAGCAAGAGAAACATGTCTAATTGGCCTAATGTCAACCATATACATTATCTAAGTCAAAAATCATTCTCTTTAAAACACATACAAATTGTTACTTTTAAGAACTTAAAAGATTTCATTCAATTAACACTGAATCAGTTTCATCGTAGAACTAATATTGTACCCTATGAGAAATACAATTTGCATTCCATTAGTTCATATTCTTAAAATGCTTCAAATGGAAATGTCTTTGAGTGTTAAGTATTTTAGCCTCCTGAAGGCTTGTTATTTATCATTAATGTTTCATCAAGAAATGACTTTTTTATAACCTAGTTTTAGAATTCCATCAATAAGTACAAAGCTTCACAATAGGTCCTTGAACCTCCATTCTCAATAATAAGTAACAATTATCTCTGTGTTTTATACACATTATATGGAATTAGAGCCCCCTGTAGAGACATTAGATTAGGAATTATGAAACCAATGTGGCATGCAGTCATTGTCCTGATATTTTCAAACCATCAACAAAGAATGGAAAAAGGGGCATCTGGGCCCTGACCTACCATGTGGGACCATATTATGCAGCAGGGTATCTCTATGAGAGTCACTAACTAGACTGCCTGTGTAAAGTTAGATAAGGGGTAAGCTTTATGCTGAGAAACTCTATAAATAATTATGCAGTTCACCAAGCAAGGTAACACTGCACCCTGCGGGGTCTGAATCAGATGACTCAGTATGTGAAGAAAAATATTTGTATTTAACTGGAATTTAATTTAGTTTCACATCCTCACTATAGGTTAATCTTCCTTAAAAGTAGGTCACTAAATTGGTAGTGTTTTGAAGTGTTAATTTCTTTTGCCATGTCTGTCATGTCTGTAGACCAACTTTTGTAGTTTATAATGTAAATCCATACTTACCCGGAATAATTTGAGGGGTTAATTGTATGGTGATCAATGAAATGGCTAAAATGAAGACTACTGTCTAACTGATAACAAGAAGATTTCAAGTAAAGGTCCTTCAAAACCTAATTTAATGAGAAGGGATTCATATGTAATTATCTCCATCATTCTTTTTTTTTAAATTCTTTAATGTTTATTTATTTTGACAGAGAGACGGAGAGCGAGCAGGGGAGGGACAGAGAGAGAGGGAGACACAGAATCCGAAGTAGGCTCCAGGCTCCAAGCTGTCAGCACAGAGCCCATTGTGGGGTTCAAACTCACGAACCATGAGATCATGACCTGAGCCGAAGTCTGACACTTAACTGACTGAGCCACCCAGGCACCCCATCTCCATCATTCTTAAATATGTGTTAATAACTGTCCCTAAATAATTATTTTCTGAAGTTAAATATATATGTCTCACTTATTAATTTGTTTTATCTCAACGTTTCTTTCTTTCTAGAGATTTTCCCAGAACTCTTCAGATCAGCCTGGATCCAATTTTCATAACTCATCCACACAGTGGATGGTGAGCATTTATATTATGTCTCCTTAGAAGCAGACATCGTCCTACACAATCATCTAGAGCTTCTTGCAGCCTTGAAAGGTACATCAATTTTTGCATTCATCAGAAGAGTAATCTTCATTGTTATTTTTATTGTTACCTTATTAATTTCTCCCCATTACTCCTAGTAACCTCTAATTATAGAGCCAGGTAATGCTATGATAAGTTCTGCTGGTTAATAAGATGTTTCTAATCCAACTGACGAATGTCCTCTGAAACACTTGAGCTCTTAAATTAACCTGATAAGTCATGCTTCATAAGAGCCAGTAACTATCCCAGTTCATTTTGGCAATCCAAGGAGATTTTTTATAATCTGGAAAAGGTTAAGAGATGCAGCTCAGCTTCCTGGGACAGTATTTGACATCCACTGACCTTACCCGAGGAAAAGCTATTCTTCCCTAGAATCTCAAGGCAAAGACATGATTCATTCTGTATCATTAGGCTGCGTACATATAGCATAGAAAAGGGTGTTGGGAAGAGAGAACTAGTATTTATTGAACAGCTATTTTATAATAGCCAGCAAGTGATGGAGTTTTACACAGGTAGGCTTATTTCATGCTCACAAAAGTGCTACAGTAGATAGCATCAGCTTATCAAATTCATTCCACAAATAAATATATATAGTTGATCACACTCTATTGTATAATGAAACTTGCAATGAGAATAGACCTAACTCTTCTCATATACACCCAAAAAGAGATAAATATGTGAGGTGATGGTTGTACTAATTAACTAGATGGTGGGGAGGAATCTTTTCACAATGTATACATATATCAAATTACCACGATTTATTATTATTATATTTGTTCATTATACCTCAGTGAAACTGAGATTAAAAAGGAAAGGAAGAAAAACTCAGAGATAATAATATCTTAGCTCTAGGAGAAGAGAGATTTGAGCCAGGCTCTTTACGCTATGTAGCCTCTAACATAGTGGACTACATAAAAATAAATTTTTATTTGTATATCAAGACACACACACACACACACACACACACACACAACCACCACACCAAAATAAAAGACAAATGACACACTTGGACAAAAATATTTGCAATTTATGTCCCAAAGAATTAATATCCTTAATACATAAAAGACTTATAAAAGTAGAGAAGAAAATAATCAACAACACAATAGAATAATGGACAAGAGATATGAGTAGTAAGATCACAAAAAAGAAATCAAGGCATGTGGCTCTCAAATATGTGAAATGATGCTCAGTATCACATGTAATAAGTTAAAATCCACTGAGATATATTTTCTCATCTAATTGGTAAAATTCAAAATTTTGTTATAATTTACTAGTCATGCACAATCTAGACTCTAATGGACATATAGCCCATTTTCATAAAAATGTAAATTTATAGGAATTAAAAGAGAGACATGGAAAGGAAAGCTTTGGAGTAAAAGAAGGAGAAGACATACATCGATCAGTTGCAAAATTTGGACCTTATATGGATCTGAACTTGAAAGAGTTAAAAACACTTATGAGACAATTAGGAAAAGTTGAACAGTGGCTAGATGATTATGAAAAGAAATTATTGGTAAAATATTTGGTAAATACTGATAAAAAATTTATGCAGGATAATGGTATCATGAGTTTTTTTGTTAAGTCCTTATATTTTAAAGAAATACACTGAAATATTTATGAATAAAATGATACGATGTTTGGCATTTGCTTCACAATAGTCCAAGGCAGGCAGGCAGTGGAGGATGTAGTGGATTTTATAAAGCAAAATCAACTATGAGTTGACCATTTTTTAAGTTAGATGATAAGTTAATTATATTAATCTCTACCTTGTTATGTTATTGAAATTTTCCATAATAAAAACTTCTTTGGACTGTCAAAGCAGTGTATGTTAAAAATAAATATAGTTGTCCCTCTGAAGCTCAATTTACTATAGTGTATATCAAAATATTTTTGTGATAAAAAACTGACAAGGTCTCTACCGAACCCTGAAAATCTGAAGACAAAGACAAGGTTTATGTTTTTAGGATTGCATAACAGACAACTTCTAGTTCAAGATGAAATCCCTTGTTCTTTCACGTTCCCTAGCAATTTCCCAATGGCTAAGACAATCTCCCTAGGTCCTCTCTTCCTACATTCTTCACACTTCTCCTCCTTACTTTCTGTTTACTTACTCTGGGCTCCACTCTCAGCAGCCATGCTAGGAAACTAAAAAATTTTTAAAAGCACCTTAATTAAATTATCCCCCTTTTTCTCTCCTTGTTATTTGAGGGACTGCCATAAGAATCATCTTTCTACACACAAAGTGACCTGAAATTATTTGCTTTAAGGAGATCTTTCCCCACATTTAAATCAATGCTCTGTGCCATAAGTATATGGATTTATGTATTAAATAGATACATATTCTCAAAATCTTAGTTTTTTTGATATAGTCATTGACCTATACCGTTCATATTTCACAGCAACAGTTTGCTAGGAATGCATTAGATTGTTTATATTTAGATTTTTTTTTAACTTATAAAGACTCATTTTGTTCACTGTTAGGAAAAATATACATGAGGATATACATCAAATATATATGTATATGTGGAAAATATGTATTTCATCAAAGAAACAATTATCTTTAAGTAGTTCTGAATGAGAAAGTCATCATATAACATCTAACAAACTTGTCATCTTTTATGCTTTAATTTTTAAAAATCACTTTATATTGTTCTCTCCATTTTGTTTGCTCCATCCTCCCCCCCAAATGTAATGCATTGAGACATTACAACTACACAACTTTCAACTTATTGGAAAATTTCTGTATGATTTTATAGTTAAATTTAACTTTCTGTAGCAACTTTTGTACCATGCAGAATTATTCATAACTGCCATATCAAAAGTCATCCTTATTATGTCAACAAAAATTTATTGATTTCTGACAATACAGAGGCACCGCCTCTTTCCCCTGTATCGCTCAGGACTTGGGCACAGAGCCCCATCTCTCTCTCGCAGTGTTCTGGTATACAGTGCAACTCCAACTTCCCCTGAAACTTCTGTAGTTCGGATCCAGAAGACATCTTTGCCTCTTTTCTATGTTTATTTAGCACATGAAACCTTTGACTCTTGGATTCATGCATCTCAGAAGTACACCATTCATTTCTGGGTAGCTCTTCACTTGTTTTAAGCTTGGACAATTTTTTTTATATAGCTTCTGGAAAAAAGTTTAAAAACATGTGTTCAAGGGAAGATCCTCAAAGCCCAAATGCAAGCTCATGCCCTAAACTATTGCTTAGTTAGTTATTTTTTTTTTAAGTTTATTTATTTTGAGAGAGACAGAGACAGCATGAGCTGGGGAGGGGCAAAGAGAGAGGAAGAGAGAGAGAGAGAGTCCCAAGCAGGCTCTGTGCTGCCAGTGCAGAGCCCAATGTGGGGCTCGAACTCATGAAAGTGTGAGACCCTGACCTCAGCTGAAACCAGGAGTCAGAGGCTTAACCAACTGAACCACCCAGGCACCCTGCTTAGTTTAAATTCAAGTGACATCCATGAAAAGACTGACTATAGATAGGACAGTCATTTTTAGAGGAAGCTAGAAACAGCATCATAACTTTTGGGAATGGCCAACAATTAATTGGCTTCCATGATGTCATATGTACAATATTAGGTCACCTGGTAAGTGTTGGAATACATTTTTGCTGCAGTGCAAGGAAGTTTCTTTTCACCATATGCACCTTAGCCGATTAGTTATCAAATTCACTAGTGTAATTAAATGTGAAATAGGAAAACACACCTAATTCCTTTTTCCTAGAAGCAAGTTCTTTTTGAGAAATAGCACACCATTAAGCTAGTTGGTTTGGAAAAGACTCAGTAACTTTTTATTTGAGCCCTCCCAAAGACAATAGCGACATTATTCCCCATGGTTTAGGTTCTTTCCTAGTTCCTCTTACTCTGAAATTTCTGATTTAATGCAAAAGCTATGTCACACATTTTAGTCCTGAGGGAAATTACTGTGACCTGTTTCTTTTTTCTTTTTTTCTTTTTTTTCTTTTTTTTTTTTTACTTCCTTCAGGGAGTTTATTTTTCTCCACTCCCCCCTTCCCCCAATTGTTGGCTATTTCTTCCCAGCTACACTCCTCTAAATCCTGTTCTGGCAGGGCATGCCAGCTGTCTACTGAGGATGCATCTAATCTTGGCCCCTGTCTGTCATTTGGCCTTTTTAAAATGGTCCCAGTTAAACATGTTGTGTAATAAAAATAAATAGGTTTGCCTCCCTGAGTGCTATGACTCACCCTCATTAAAGCCTCTGCTGCCTTAAACGACACTGATTTTACCTTTCTCTTCAGAGTAGAAAAGCTAACATATGTGTGCTTTGCAATAGAATTAGAGCCAGAAGATTCTTGTATTTTAGTTAATCCACATTTATGGATCACATACTATATGCATCAACCAGGAACGTGCCAAAAAAAAAAAAAAAACCTGCATAAAGGGAAAAAAAACAAAACAAAACAAAAAAAACCCAACTCTACCAACTATTTCATCCCGGTATATTTAGATTTAATATCAACAACCTGAAATCCACAAATCTTTCAGGAGTTGGTATCTCAGGAATTCCTTCAGCTTGCATTCTTGGCTTTCACAACCCTGAACAGAATATACATATTTAGTTGCTCTTGCCTTCCTGTGGTCCTGTTCTCCTCCAACCCCACCTGCCTGCCTACCACAGCTTCTGCTGTTTCTGACAAAAAGTCCTAGGTGCTGAATACCCGTCTGCAAGTTTCCCCTCCATATGTCCGTCCAGATTGCTGTAAATAGTGTATGCATTATGCTTGAGTTCTTTGAAATTATAAATTATTAATACTAGCTGGAAAATATTAAATAGTTATCTCTATTGTGTTGTTCAGGACCTGTCTGAGTAATGGTTTTGTAAAGGAATGAACATGAATCTGAGGGAGAAAAGATCCACAAGGAATTTGACTGTCTTATGTGTTCCTACGATATATTGCATAGTTCATCCTAGGAAATTTTCAGATATATTATTTGCATGTTATACACAGATAAGCAAGAAAACACTGCCTAGTAGTATTTAAAAGTTAATACCAATTAAGATGCAGATGGAACTTTTCTTTGAAAAAGCACCTTGTAAAGCAAAATCATTTTAAGCAAAATCAACCTATTTGTAGTTTTTTCGTAGTATTCATGTAAATGTTGCTACCTTCATACCATGAATCCCTGGGTCTATATGGGCAAATCATTTGTTTAAGTAGCATGCGGCAATCCCAGACTGTCACCTGCCAGTTGTTACACATCAAAGCCATTAAACAGTCCTTTCTAAAAGGAGAGTAGAGAGGCTGATAAACAGTTTGTATCAATGGCCAACCTCACACACTTAGAGGGCAGAATTATACGGCTTTAAATATGCCCACCAGAGAGTAAATTAAAAATAAACAAATAAAGGAAATTCTCAATTATAGCTTTGCATGTTAAAGGTCAGGCTTCTTTAATAGAAACTTCCTTTGTGGGCCAGTGATTCTCCCTGTCCATTTTTTGTTTTTGGTTTTTTTTTTGGGGGGGGGCTCTTAAAGCACTTTCTTTAGAATAGAAAGTTAAAACAAAATCCAAAATAGAAAGTTAAAATTCAGGGCACCTGGGTGGCTCAGTTGGTTGAGAATCAAACTTTGGCACTGGTCATGATATCGCAGTTTGTGGGTTCGAGCCCCACATCGGGCTCTGTGCTGACACCTCAGAGTTTGGAGGCTGCTTTGGATTCTGTGTCTCCTTCTCTTTGCCCCTCCCCCACTCACGCTCTTGTCTCTCTCTCTCAAAAAGAAATAAACAATAATATATATATATATATATATATATATATATATTATATATGTTAAAATTCAAGGTGAACTCTTACCACATATTTTGCATGAAAATAGTTACCTCACCAGGAAGAAAATTGGTCATGGTTCGAACTAGTTTCTCAAACTGTTTTCCCAGGATCTCTGGAAAACTTAGAAGGAAAGAAGACATGCAACTTCAGGGTCAAAATTTCCAAAATAATGTTTGAAATTTGTTTTTTCATTTTGATGATAATCTTTTTAAAGATACCAGTTATAAAAGTTCCCTTTTGTGGTATACATTTTATTTTTTATTTTTTTTAATGTTTTTTTTTTAATTTTTTTTTCAACGTTTATTTATTTTGGGGACAGAGAGAGACAGAGCATGAACGGGGGAGGGGCAGAGAGAGAGGGAGACACAGAATCGGAAAGAGGCTCCAGGCTCCGAGCCATCAGCCCAGAGCCTGACGCGGGGCTCGAACTCACGGACCGCGAGATCGTGACCTGGCTGAAGTCGGACGCTTAACCGACTGCGCCACCCAGGCGCCCCTTAATGTTTTTAATGTTTATTTATTTAGAGAGAGAGACAGCGTGCAAGCAGGGGAGGGGCAGAGAGGGAAGGAGGGAGACACAGAATCCAAAGCAGGCTCCAGGCTCTGAGCTGCCCGCAGGCTTGAACTCACAAACCATGAGATCATGACCTGAGCCGAAGTCAGATGCTTAACCGACTGAGCCACCCAGGTGCCCCACTGTGGTATACATTTTAAAGAAAAATATGTTTCCATAGGTTTAGAGGTCTGCAAGAAGTTTATTTTTTACCCCTCTTTATAAAAGGGGTCTATACCATGACTCAGGTTTGAGACTAGCTTTGGTTAAGGAAATGAACAAATTGGTTCTTACTATGTAACAGAGCAGCAGAAACTGAAGAGAGAACAAAGACACATGATGGGAACTTTCAAAGGAAAATTGCACTCAAGAAAGTTAAACAAGGAAGGCTTTATTTAAGACTGTTGTAACAGGGGTCATTACTATTGCAATAAGGTAGAGAAATTGAACTCAGTGTAGGGGAAACAACAGAGGGAAGAATTATTAAGCTCTGTAGGACTGGAAAGTACTGGAGAGCATTAAGGGGGAAGTTGGTCAATGTGATTAGGCTATCTGTGTTTGCTAACTGGCGCTTATTCTAGACTGATAACAAATTTAAATTCCGAACACCTAGCTCAGTACCTTGCACAGTGAAGAACACTCAATGCATTTTCTCATGGCAAATGTTAATTGCACCTACTCTAGTCCCACCGTATACTAAGCATTAAGATAAGACAGTTTCTGTGCATTAGCAGGTGACAGTAAAGTCGGGAAAAGAAGCAAATAAACAGGTTTTTAATAATGCAGCCTGCTATAAGAGGACATAGAGGAGTACATGTCCCTCTGATTTAATACCTATAGGGACTCTAGCTTATTGTGGTTGGTGCCATTCATTCATTCATTCATTCACTCATTCAAAATACAGTTATTGATCACCTACTATGTATCAGACACACTTGTAGGTGTTGGGATTTAGCAGTGAACAAAACAGACAAGAGTTCATAGGGTTTATATTATGATGAGTGGGACCTACAATAAACAACCAACTATGTAAGGCAATGTCAGAATAATGGTAAATACAGCAAAGAAATTAAAAAGTCTGGAAAGAAGAAAGAGAGTAACAGGAAAGCCCTACTTTAGGTAGGGGGTTTAGGGAAAACTTTTCATAAAGGCAAGTTGTAAGCAGATTTTAGAACGGAGTAAGGAAGCAAGTCATGCTAGTATGTGAAGAAGAACACTTCAAGCTGAGAACAACAGCATATGCAAAGGTCCTGGGACAGGAGCATATTTGGCATGTGTCACAACATCAAGAAGGCCAGCATAACTGGAACAGAGGGAGGAGTAAGAAGACTAGAAGGAAATGAACTAGAAAAGTTGGCCAATGGCCAAATGATATAAAATCTTGTAAAAACATGGTAAGGACTCTGGATTTTATTCTAAGCATGATAGGATGCCAATGGAAGATTTTGAGCAAGAAATCAATATGATACAATTTTATTGGATTTGCTCTGTACTTGGGGGGAGGGCTGGTGCATTAGATAGGCGAAGATGTCTGGCGATGGCAGACTGAGTTTACTCTGGAAAGATACATTAGAGCTAACTAAGTAAATAAATTCAACTGGGTTAGAGAGTAGAGAATGGAGTAGAAAATTGCAGCAGGCAGAGGCAGCAGCATGTGTAAGGTTTGGGGACAGGAGTCATGATAATATCTTAACTGAGCTGATTTACCCAGTAGACAGTACTAGACGCACTGTGCTAAAGGCCAGTGAGCTTTCAAAAGATGGCAAAAATGTTTGAGACCAAAAAAAAAAAAAAATCTTTTTTTTGTTGTTCTGAAATAGTAAAGGGGGAAATTTTTAAATTAAGTGAATCAATAATTATAGCAAAATATAGTTAAAAATAGAATGTAGACTCCACAAAAGTAGGAACTTACCTATTTTGTTCACAGAAGTATTTCAGGACCTAAAATAGAGACTAGTCTGTAGTAGCCACCTAATAAGTATTGAATGAATTAATGAAATTCATTCTATTTTATAAAATAAGGTATTATGTCAACCAGTCAACCACAACTCTGCTCAAATCCTAGTTTTTTGTAAGCTCCTCTTCATGTGGAATGTGGGTTTGCTGTAGTATGTCTGATAAGATGTAGATTTCCAAAAGGAATTATTTCCAGGCCTGTGTCTTTAAAAGAGTCTGTGTCCTGGAAACCAGCAAGTAGTTAGTATTGCATGAGCTGGTGGAATAGTAAGGAACAAATCTAGAGGCATCAGCAGGAACCAGGCTGTGGAGGGCTTCGTAGTGCCATAATGAGAAGCATCAGCTTCATCCTGGAGGGAATATGGAGCCATTAAAAGCATATTAGGAATGGAAGTCAGAGTCAAATGTTAAAACAGGCACTCTGGTTTTCACTCTGACAGTGGATTTGATTGAGATAAGACTAGTAATTGACTGGAGACAAGGTAAGAAGATGGTTGTCTCAATCTGAGGGTAAAATGAAGATAGATTGATCTATGAGAAGGGAACAGACTTAAGTCTATTAAGGAGATAATATTAGTTGGAATTGGTAACTAATTAGTTGTAGAAGTAGAAATAGGGAAGCATTGTGAATGATTCTCAGGTTTGTAGCTGAGTCATTATAGATGGAAGGTAGTGCCTCTCCCAGAGAGGAGGAGTAACAGAGGAAATGCTTATTAAATTAATTAATTGATTGATTAATGAAAAGATGTTTCTAGTCCCCCTCCAAAATTTACCATCAATTTTACCTTGGGTAAATTACTTAAATGTCATTTCCCTTATCTGTAAAAAAAGGACAATTGTATCTACTCCACCTGCCTCATAGAGTTGGTTTGAAGAACAAATATAATATTTTCTAATATAAAAAAATTTACATTTTACACATAAAAATATTACATAAGTTAGAAAGCATATTTTTAAGAAGGGGCCTTCTTGAACTCACCATAAATATATTTTTAAAAGAATATTACAGGCGTGCCTAGGTAGCTCAGTTGGTTAAGCATCCGACTTCAGCTCAGGTCATGATCTCACGGTTTGTGAGTTCGAGCCCCGCGTCAGGCTCTGTGCTGACAGCTCAGAGCCTGGAGCTTGTTTCAGATTTTGTGTCTCCCTCTCTCTCTCTGACCCTCACCTGTTCGTGCTCTGTCTCTCTCTGTCTCAAAAAAAGTAAAATAAGCGTTAAAAAAAATTTTTTTAAATAAAAAAAATAAGAATATTACAAATGCTTTTTCATCAGCGTGCTTTTCCCCATCTTATTCTCAGCAACACTGTTATGCATTTTATGTTTAACATTTTGTTACTTAAAAAATAGTTTTCTTGGGGCGCCTGGGTGGCGCAGTCGGTTAAGCGTCCGACTTCAGCCAGGTCACGATCTCGCGGTCCGTGAGTTCGAGCCCCGCGTCGGGCTCTGGGCTGATGGCTCAGAGCCTGGAGCCTGTTTCCGATTCTGTGTCTCCCTCTCTCTCTGCCCCTCCCCCGTTCATGCTCTGTCTCTCTCTGTCCCAAAAATAAATAAACGTTGAAAAAAAATTAAAAAAAAAAACTAGTTTTCTTTATATATGCATACACTTCCAAACAAGGTATCACAAAGTTTTTCTTGTTCTTGAGCTTTATGCAAGTATGTCATCTAGACAAATGTACCTTGCTTTTATTCAGTAAATATTATGCCTTCATTATGATTACAGAAATTTTATATATAAAAGCAAGAAGAAAACTAGAAACAATACAAATGTCTATCCACAAAATAATAAAATTATGATAAATTCTCCCAGTGGACTATTATATAGCAGGAAAAAATCATAGCTAAATATAGTAATAGAGAATATGTATTATTACCTTGAAAAATTGCAAGAAGGTATGCAAATATAATAATGCTTTTATGAATTTTATATGGTTAAAAATAAAAGTTTCTAAGGAAAGTCTATCCTATTACAACACCTGATAAGAAGTTAAATCACATTTGATAAGAATTTAGCAATTAAGAACCAAGCAGGAGATTGTTCATTGAGAAGATAGATGCTTTCTTTTGAGCTTTTGTTTTTACCTTTATGTTCTCCTACTTAGAGGTGCTCAGTGATCACCACCACTAACTGCCAGGAATGCCTGCTTTCTTGAACTCTAAGGCCTAAGCATGTATTAAGAAATATTTTTTGTCTGTAACAGGGTTTAGGAACTAGCCAATCTGTTTATTTTGTCCCATTCAGACAAAGGCCAACTTTATTAAAATTAAAACATTACCTGACTCAAATCATGGAAGACTTAGTATTTTATTTCAATAAGGGAGGCTTCTCTATTTCTGAGGGCTTTTTTAAACATCAAGAATTTTCATATGCCCTAAATTGGATTCAGAGCTGTAGAACTTATTTTTTAAGCTCTATGAATAGATCTAAGTGTTGTAGTGCTAGATAATAAATCCTATAGAATCAAGTTATTAAAAATATAAACGTCTATGGCTAGGAATTATTCTATTTGATTTATATCTTTCCTTCCTGTATCCTCAGTATTTAAGGAGTACAATAGTGATTCCGAAAATGTGCCAATCCAAGTCAACGCAGCTTTGCTTCAACCCATATCCATTATAAAAAGGTAAAGTTTTAATTTTAGGCAGGAAGGCAAAGGAGGAAGTCTTGTTTATGCTTCCATCTCAGTACGAGCAGAATATTCCTCATCTAAGACATAATTTTCAGTTTACTACTACTACAACACTGCTTCATTTGTCATTTCTGTATCTATCTATACATATATCTATGTAATACATACAATTATCATGTATCACATTATGATTACAATTATCATGGCTCATTTAAGTAAATATTTTCTTTATTCTGGTAATAGTTGATACATTTATAATTTATTCTGTGTCTAAGTGCTTGACTGTTAAAGCCTGCAGCCTGTGAGGTGAGGACTTATTATCCACATTTTGCAGATGAAGAAATTGAGACCCAGTGAGTTAAGTAGTAAGATCAAGATCACACTGTTCCTACGTATTATACCTAGGGTTCAAACCCACATGTCTGGCTCCAGGGTCCATGCTCTCAACCTTACCCTATATTGCCTTTTACTAAACACCTATATGAAATGAAGCCATTTAAAATGTCGGTATAGAGTTAGGCTAGCAACCCAACCCAAAGATGTTTCGAATTTGCTTAGTAGCTACTTTGAAAATTAATCTTTGAAGTCTTTTTGCCTTCATCAACTAGGTATAATTTTTTCCCCCATTAGTACTGCCATTGAGTCTATGACCTCTTCCAGCTGAAGACTACTCTTAACTATTTCTACTCTCCTGAACATTGTTGAAAAGATACATAAGAGTGACTGATGCAATTAATTGGCAAATTAAAAGAAAGTTTTGGTAACTGGGTGCTTCAGATTGAAATTTTGCTCTTGAGAAACAGTAACATATTTTGGTCTGCATTAATCAAATGAATAGCCTGTATTAATCTATTTCATTGGGTAAAAAAAAAGTTGATCACTAATTTAATTAGCTTAGCCTATAATTTGTGCCCTTTGGTCATAAACTATCAGAGATTATTCCTGTGATTATTTTAACAAGGCCTTTGAAATTTGAGTACATAGCATTCTCATGACACTATAGTGTTGTCTAAAGGTGCAAGCACAAAATTTTATTCAAATATGAACATTTTGAGCAAATACTGAAGTGTATTAAATTATTTCAATACATTTAAAAATCTAACTAAATTACTAATTCCTATTGAAAACCAGTTTACTTGTGATAAGCACTGGGTGTTGTACATAAGCGATGAATCACTAAATTCTACGCCTGAAACTAATATTACCACTGTGTGTTAACTAACCAGAATTTAAATAAACACTTGAAAACCAGTTTAAAGGGTACAAAGTTTTCAAATGAAGAAATGTTTAAAACATTTGCTACTGTGTACAAAAAAACCTTAGCATTGGTGAAATATAGTCAAAATTTAATTCTCAAATTATTTTAATGGAGAGAAATATGAGACAATCATTTGTGTGTTTCCTGTTTATTACCCGACACTTACAGATATAAAACATATGTAAGAGAGGTAAGTCAGGCTCCTAACCCTCCAATCTCTGTGTAACAAGGCTGGGCCACTTATCACAATGGTTCTGTTCATTCAGTTAATATTTATGGACCACCCATTCTATAAAAGGCACTATTACTAAATTCTCTGTAATCGCATACTGCATGCATATGATATTTTAAAGTGCTTCCAACATTCACAAGTATTGTCATGTTTTGAGTTATGAGGTACAGTTGGCAACATTGGTGTCCTTCTTATCTGATTACAAATGTAGAAACTGAGGCCCAGCAAGGTTAATTATACTACCCAAAGTCACAGAAGTGGTGAGGAAACAGGCTACAGAAGCAGTAATGGTAATAAAAAGGAGAGGGAATAGAAATAGCCCATCAAAAGGTTCTGCTTCATAAAAGTCTTGATTTGAAAGCAGTGTTAAATGGTGTGGTCATACACGGAATACAGACCAAACCCACTTTTATCATTAAGGGTTAAGATTCTTTTGATTGATACAGACCACGTTCCAATAATACTGTTTTTAAATATAGTTGGTATATTCTTATATCATACTTTTCTCTCTTCTTGCTTAAACTTAATTGAAAAAACAAGCTTCAAAAAGGCACCCTAAGAATAAATAGGGTATGTAATGAGCAACCATTATACATGATTTCTTCACTCATGTGGAACTCCTATAACCCACTAATGAGTTCACCACTTGTGAGGTACTAAGGCCTTTTGTTTCAACTAGGTTAATCATATTTTATGACCAACCATTATGTCTCTTCTATTCATGTATACTACTATTTCATCACTAGGTACAGTATTCATACTTTATGGTCCAATTTATTATTTGGCTGCATCTGAAAACCGAGTCTATATGAATATTTTATTTGATATGCAAAATACACTAAAGTTACTGTTACCTTTATAAACATATTATAAATTGTATAAAAAGGCATATTTTATTTATTTATTTTTTAATGTTTATTTATTTTGGGAGGTGACAGAGACAGAGTGTGAGCAGGGGAGGGTCAGAGAGAGAGGGAGACACAGAATCCGAGGCAGGATCCAGGCTCTGAGCTGCCAGCATAGAGCCCGATGCGGGGCTCAAACTCACAAGCTGTGAGATCATGACCTAAGTTAAGTCAGATGCTTAACTGACTGAGCCACCCAGGTGCCCCTAAAAAGGCATATTTTAGAAAAATAAGAAAATTGAATAGGAAGTTTCTAAGCTTTCCCATCCTCGATGTCAGCATACTAAGCATGCAGAAATTTATTTGGCTCAGTGTTGATGGTAATAATGTCTACTATTTATTGGGTACCTTCTCTGTACCTTACTCTTTATGTATACATTTATGTATTCATTATTTCACCTAGCTGAATCTTTAAATTGCACATATTACAATAATTATCTTCATTTCACAGCTGAGGAAAGTGACGTTCAGCAAGGGTAAGTAACTTTTCCATGTCAGAAGGCAAATCCATCCTAACACATTGTCTGCTACATCATAGCTTTACCCTACTCCCAGTCCTTCCGTCCTCTCAGACCAAAAAGCTGATGTTCTGTTTTAATTCCTACTCCATCATCTCTGCAGCTCATTTATTTAGTTATTTATTCAACATATATTTATTGAATACTTACTACAATCCAGGCATAGTTTTAGGAACTGAGGACACAAAGTTAACAAGACAAAGTCTCTGCTCTCAAGCACTTAGAGACTCAAGGCAAAAGCAGGCAATAGGATATAAATAAACAAGATAATTTCAGAAAGTGATAAGTGCTGGGAAGATAAATAGAGTGAAGAGAGAGAATCCAGGAAGGGGGGCTGGTGCGAGTGGAGAGTGTCTATTTTAAATTGGAAGACCTTTCTGAGGAAGTGACATCTGAGCTGGGCCATGAATGATGTGAAAAGACACCAGGTGATCTGGGGCTAGGTATTCCCAGTGGAGAGAGCACTAAGTGCAAAGGCCTAAGGCAAGAGCAAGTTTAGCAAGTTCAAGAAATAGCTAGAATGCCAATGTGGCTGAAACTTAGTGAGCTGAGAAGAAAGTGGTAGTATGAGATGGGGCTGAAGAAACAAACAAACGCCCGATCCTGTAGAGCCTTACGGGTCCTGGTAAAGAGTTTGAATTTATTTTAAGGGCTGTACGAGGCCACTGAGGTATGTGGAAATGTCCTAGCCTTATCACTGCCAGTTTAGCTCTTGTTTACCTCTAGCCACCTTCCGTTATCTTATTGTGATGAAGCAGCTGCCTCAACTATCAATCACCCTCTTAGAATCTCTTCTGTCTCCTGTGGGTTTACCTGACAAATTTCACCTTTTGATACTGATGCCAGAGCCACGTTAACTTAGTGCACACTTTGGATGCCTTGGAACTGCCCTGAGCATGCTCTACCATTCACTAAAATTATCTTTACTTTACAATGCTGATACTCCCAGCTAGATATCAGAGAAACATCAAGGGGGTGAAGGTAGAGATAATTCTCTTTAAAGTGTGGCCATCTGACATCACTTTACTAAACTCTGTAAGAAATGTTCACGTTTTTAAAAGAAATTCATATGAACCCAAATGAGCTTTTAATCTGTAGAATGTCAAGTCATTTTAATAAAGTGACTTGGGAATCACCACATATACAGGTGTAGCCAGGATTAGTTCTTCTAAATTAATTCTGCTTTTCAAAGTTCTATGACTTTCTTACCTCTGACCAGTACTTTAAAACTCCAACATTTTTCCTACACTTACTCTCTTGACAGTGGTATTCGGGAGGAAGAAACCAATGGGAGAAGGGTATGAGGATGACTCAGAGGCAACTTTTTTGTTTTAAAGAGAGAAATAGAGCATGCGTGAGTTGGGGAGAGGGGCAGGAGAGAGAGAGAAAATCTTAATCAGGCTGCACACTCAGTGTGGAGCCCAATGAGGGGCTGGATCCCATGACCTGGGATCATGACCTGAGCTGAAATCAAGAATCAGATGCTCCACTGACTGAGCCACCCAGCTGCCCCAGAGGAAACTATTTTGACGTGAAAATTAGTTTTAAGTTAAGGATTTGTACTATAGGTATATGCACACAAGTATATACTTATGGTAAGTAGATATACAAACCATTTCTAGAGAGAATGAATTCTAATATATAATAAAAAGCATTGATATTAACTAAAGTTTGCTTCCCAAGTTTGTTAATAAAAATGATTCCAAATGATTTCTGTGGTCCTGAAAAGTAGTTGTAATCATTTCTCTAGTATATTGCCCATAATTCAATCAAACTGATTAAGGGAAAGGAGCTAGGGAAAGCGATTGCTTTATTACACATGTATTTGAATGTAGTGTCCTAGTAATTACTTTATATTTTTATGTAAAGATGATCCTGTAGAAATTTTCATACATGTGAGATCTCAGAAGTCTAATTTCTCCTATACCTAACCTTAGCAAGCAGGTTCAGTGACATGGAAATCAAGAAAGAGAAAGACATAGGACCCAAGAGAAGTGGATGCAGCCCCAGAGAACAGTGAAATGAGAAACAGAGAATGAGACAGTGAAATGAGAGCACTGCTAGGCAACAAACCTGGAAAGCAGTTAGTCTATGGCAGCAGGAAAACTGGAAAGAAATTTTTGGGGAAAACATTATCTGATAGAATTTTTGATATGACAGAGCATTTGAAAAAAATGTATACAACAAAGACAGGTAGTGTAAGAAAAGGGAAATGCAAAAAGTAACACCATGAAAACCAAAAAGTAAAACAATAAATGAAAAGAAATAGAACTAGAAGACTTGGCTCTATAGTGCACAATATTTGCAGACTAAATGCTGTAAATATTCTTCACTGATTTAATTAAAACATCTACATGGTTATTTAGAAGAATGAGTGAGGGAAGGCATTAGGGTCACACATCGGTTAAACTCTCATCAGTCTTCTCAGGAATTGAATAGATGTCTCAAAAAGATAAATCAAGAATGGTCTGTGTATTAATAGAGATGAAGTATGCTATCTCCACTGTTAGAAACAGTTAAGAGTTAAAAGTGATTCTAACTCTCAAGGTTATTATCACTAGACTCCTGTCTCCTGCAATGTCTTCTGAGGTATATGACTTGAGTCTGTCCTGCAGTGTATCTTTATGGCATTTCTGATGTCCTTCCCATTTGAAGAACTTTAAAGAATCACTGATCTACAGTCTTATTGCCATATTGTCTCGTTCATTCAAGAAATATACTGAATGCCTGCTATATATATATTAGTTAGTACAGTATGTACTAAAACTATGAAGCAGTAAACTTAATACTGAGAGATTGTATTCCTTTAATTAATTCTACCTTAATTGTAGTACATATCGAAGAAAACAAGCAGAAATACAGTGTGTGGCATTTAGGGAACAGGTTCAAAGGTGCCTTTTTTTTTTTTAACCTGACCTATGTGTATGTATGTATTTGACAAAATAAGCAAACCAAAAGAAGCAGAGATAAACAAATAAAAATATTATACTTCCTACTTCTTTCTTATGAAGCATTATTAGAAAGTTTGTAGCCTAGGAACCACAGTTTTAATTACTTTCTTTATTTCTGTCAGTTACTCTCTTCAGTCATCACATATGCTGTTCATAAGAAAGAACTTACTAACAGAGTAAATTGTTAGAAAACAGTCTTGCTGATATTTCTAAAATGCAGTTTGGATCACATTAGCCATCTGTTTAAAATGTCCAAAATTTCCACTTTGCCCTCAAGATAAAATCTAAGTGGTTCTTTCTCTGTATCTTATCCTCCCCTTCCCTTCTTTCTTTCCCTTCCTTTCCTAAACTAGTCAGTGACAAAGCCATCTGGTGAGGCAGAGTATGACAGGCATAGAGGTTGCTCAGAGTGAAGAGTCAAAGCCCAAGCAGAGTGAGTAAGGCATCTGCACAGACGTGGGGACAATCTGGTATTGAGTGCCTGAGTCTGATAAGGGTGAGATCTCTCTCAGATAACAAGGTCCAAGTAGAGTGAGGAGAGCATCCACACAGAAAGGGAAACATAAATTATAGATTAGTTATATACAGGAGGATTGATCGAACAAGTAAAAGATATTAAGGAAAATAGGAGTCGATTTTCCCAGTGTTTGAGAGGGGAGTTACACATACAGAAAGAGATGCAACTAGAATGAATCCAGTGGCACTGTATTATAATTGCAGGTGTGAAATCTGGTTATGTATTGATGTATTTACATCCCAAAATGCAGTGGTTTGAAACACCATGATCATTTTGTTATTTCTCATGGTTTCTGTGCCTCAGGACCTTGAGAAAAGCACATTCAGAGAGTTTATCTCTGGGGATTCAGATGGGAAGACTTGAAATATGGGCCTTACTTGGCAGCTGGGGGCTAAAATCATCCAAAGACTCACTCCAATGTCTAGAGTTCCATGCTGGCTCTTAGCTGGGGTCTCTACTGAGGCTATTGCTGGAACGTGTACACCTGTCCTTTCTTTGTGGCTCTCTGCTTTTTAAAAGGATGATTCCTGGGTTCCAAAAGGACCGGAAAGAAGCTGTATAATCTTTTAAGACCTATATTGAAAGTCCCTTAGTCTCATTTCTGTCATAGTCACAAGTATTAGCTTAGGATGCTATAGCAAAATACCAAAGACTAGATGGCTTAAAAAACCAAAGTTTAGTTTATTTTCTGACAGCTTTAGAAGCTGGAAGATCAGATTAGGATGCCAGCATGGTTGGGTTCTGTTAAGATAGCTGCCTTCTCTCTATGTTCTTACATGGCAGAGAGAGACAGAGAGCAAGCTATCTGGAGTATCTTCATATAAGGGAACTAACTGCATGATGAGTGCCTTACCTTCATGACCTCATTGTAACCTAACTAACTCTCAAAGGCCCCATTACAAATACCGTAACACAGAGGGGCTAGTGGAACATATGAATTTGAGGGGACACCTTGAACTCCAATTCAAGGTAGGAGACAGGCATAGGTCTCATTTTCACATGGGAGAAGCATTAACTTTATATTGTAAAATAATTACGTAGTTCATATGGTATAGGAGACCTTGTCATGGCCATCTTGGAAGATGAAATCTGCCAACTTATATGTACATGTATACACACATATACATATATGCACATACATATATGCATATATGCATATTCCCTAACTCTGTCCAATGAGAGGCCCCAAGAGAATAACTGCGCCCTACTCAACAGCATTGAATACATCTAGAAACCAAATCTTGACTTGCAAATATCACTCTTCATTCATTATAGGGAACCGGAGATCCTTGGGGAAATAGCTGATTCAAGAGCTAAGGAAAGAACAAGATGATTTTAGAACCAGTTGTTGTGACAGAAATCAGAAGAATGATGAAAGATGCCAAAAGGATACAGGGATCAGCTTAAAGGAGCTCAGTTGGCCAACTTTGGAACCATTTGAACATCAAAAAATATAATGAAAGTAACTGATTATATAACCCATTGGATTAAATATAAAACCTTTAGTGAGGAATGGGATATGTACATAGTTTCAAATTACCTCTTCGTGCAAATATGATTTACAAAACTAGAAAAGGAATTTCACAGTGAAGAAGTCTGACACACGCCGTCTTAATTAAGTGATTGAAGTGATCATCATTAAAGGGACAAATTAAAATTTCATACCACCTGATAGGAGGCAATGAGAAAAGTGTGGCCCCTTCTTCTGTGATATGCCTGCTGAAGATTCATCACTTGAATCAAATCATGACAGAAAGCTAGCCTATTACAGTGTCAAAGTCAAGGAAAGACTGAAGAACCGTTTCCGACTAAAGAGGACCAGGAAAACTGGATGCAACATGTGGTTCTGAACTGCATGTGTTGCTGTAAACAGCACTACCAAGACCATGAGAAAAGTTGAATGGAGTCTGAAAACTACATTACAGTCCTGTATCAGTGTTGATTGTTTAATTTTGAGATTGTATTATGGTTATGTTGGAAAATATATATGTATGCATTTAATTTTTTTTCAGAAAGACATAGCGAGCACGAGCGGGGGAGAGGCAGAAAGAGGGAGAGAGAGAGAATCCCAAGCAGGATCCATACTGTCAGCACAGAGCCTGACATGAAGCTCCATCCCATGAACCATGAGATCATGACCTGAGCCAAAATCAAGAATTGGTCGCTTAACCAGTGGGGCCACCCAGGAGCCCCGGAAAAGTGTTTTTATTTGTAGGAGACGCAGAGTAAAGAACTCACAAAGAACTCACATCAGCAATGTTCTCTCAGGTAGTTTGGAAAAAAAAAATGTTTTGTTGTTGCTATTGTTCTTTACTTGTGCTTTTTTGTAAATGGGAGATTGTTCCAAATTATATTTTTAGAAATGACACAAAGCTTAGTACACATTCAAATTAGTTAGCATCTTATCCACAAACCTTCCAGTTTTGTGTGTTACCTTATATCTTCCCACTTCCCTGAAATAACCACATGCTTTAGTTCCAGAGCTGGTCAAGCCTCCTTCTCATCCTTTTACAGGAATACTGATACCTTTCTCTTCTCTCCCCTAGAAAATTTTTCGTTATTCTTTATGACCCACTGAAATGCTCTCTCTGTGGAACCTTTTCAACTGTTTTGAACACAGTTATCTAGGCTCTCTATTCCCATCAACTTTACACATTACTCTGTGGGTATTGTCTGTAATACAATACCTGTTATGAAGGAAAGGCCTGCAATATATTCATCTTCCCATTCCCAGGACTTCTCACAATCCCTAGAACATAGAAGCAGCTCAATATACTGTATTGAATGAGTGAACACTAAATTAATGGATAAGGTGTTGGAACTGTTTGTTAATATTGTGTTTCAAAAGGAGTTCTGTTATAACACTTAATCTTATATATCACATAAGCTTGTGAACATATGATCTTCGGGGGAGTTGTAGTAGTCCTGTTATATATGTGTTACATTATAAATCCTTTCAGATTATTATTTTTGAATAGAATGGAAGTAAAGAGAGGGAGAGAGAGAGAGAACAGGGAGGGAGGGAGAGAGGAAAGAAGAAAGAGAGAGAGATTAGAAGGGAGGGGAATAATTTTGAGTTTGGGAAATCCAGTGAATTAGTAAGACTTATCACCTCTAATATCTGGTTAGCACAGCTGCTTGGGCATAGTGGACAGTATACTTACGTTAGGATAGACAAACCTGCATGTAACCTCCAATTCTGCCACTTTTCAGTTACGGCGTGTTGGGCAAATTAGTTAACTTTGATGATTCTCAGATACTTCATCTTTTAAATGAAAATAATACTGTGAACTTCATAGGTTCATTGTGGTGATTAGAGGGAACATTTTATTTTATTATTTTATTTTTTTAATGTTTATTTTATTTATTTCTGAGACAGAGAGAGACAGAGCATGAATGGGGGAGGGGCAGAGAGAGAGGGGAGACACAGAATCCGAAGCAGGATCCAGGCTCTGAGCTGTCAGCACAGAGCCCGACGCGGGGCTCGAACTCACAGGCCGCGAGATCATGACCTGAGCCGAAGCTGGACGCTCAACCGACTGAGCCACCCAGGCGCCCCTAGAGGGAACATTTTAAATAAAGAGTTTAGCATTATGCTGGGGATATTATGAGTCCTTAGCAGGTGGTAGCTCTTATTTTTATTATCCCTAAGTTTTGATGCTCCATATTCTCTAACTGATAAAACTATCACCCTGTTGTACTTGATCAAGAAGTTAATACACTAGAATAAATATTTGAAAGTATGAAGCAGCAAAATCCTACTTCTAAAATATCTCATAGTTTTATTTTTTATCTATAATACTGTTTATGATTACAGATTTTGCTTGCAGTTTGGTTATTTTCCTAGGCAGTTGTATTTCCGGGTGAGTTGTGTATGAGAATAGACAATTGGACATTTTGCACATGTAAAGCATCTTCTTTGGTTTTGACAAGATAAGAGGTATATTGTGCTTAGTTCTTGGGATCATTTTCTTACTTTCCAGACAAAAGGTTTTCTACTGCTAATCTGTCAGTCTTAAATCTCATGGGATATGCTCTCTTCAACCCTCCTCTCTCTTGTTTTTTGAGTAAATAATTATATGATGTGTTCTTCCTAATGCATACATTGCTTTAAATCAAAGCTCTCTACAAGAAAAATTTACATGGAAATGAATCACATAGTAAGTATTAATGGTGTTTTGAAATAATAAACAGCAGCTATAATGGCTTTTAGTCAAGTCAAACTAAAAAAATAAAATAAAATAAAGTAGGTTACTGAGTTCAGGCTGATGTTATTTTTCACATCACTTCTCTTAGAGTTAGAAAATTCATGAGGAATAACAATAAAATCTCCCAAACTGGAGACAACAAAAGATTTCAAAGAGTGAGCCCAAGATATCACACTTCTAACTTTAAGGTCATGGAGAGTGAGAAACCTAAGCATAGAGATCCATTCAGGGTCTGCATTTGCCTGTAACCCCCAGTGTTACATGTGAATTTCTATGGTGGCGATGTCCACATTCCTCACATGAATTGCTGAAGGAGTTTCTACATACCACCTCCTTCAGTATTCACTCTAAACAAGTCAGCAATCACTATTCACTCTTTAAGTTTAAAGAACATTCTTTTTATGTGCGTTGAAAAGTGTTGTATAAAATTGGAAATTTCCAGGGTGTTGTTTATGTTCAAGGACAGAATTAAACAATGAGGAGACATCAGGCTTGGAAGAGTCTCTGAAAACAAAGACAACCTATATCCTGCATGAAGAGAAAAACATTAGTTGGAAAAGGCTGTGAGTCGATGCATCACTGAGCGCACATACACCAGTGTAATTATTACTAGTAAGTCCCTCTTCTCATGCTCTACACCTGTACTGCTGGGTCTTTGACAGTGCTCAAGAGCTACACTTTGCTCTGTGGATTGCAGAGGGCACCTAACAAGCCACCCATATTTTGGAAGCAGTGAGCTGGAGGATTAATGAGTTTCTTAGGCCCCCTCCTTTGAATGACTATTTATTGATTCTGACAGAGGCATCAGGAAGTGAATGATAGAGAGGAGAGTTGCATACCTCATCTGGCTCTCTGCCTTAATTTGTTTGTGAAAATGAATTAAGACTGATGGCAAATAAGACTGTGCAGGAAAGACAGGACACAGAAAACTATAATGGTCACAGAAAGGGAGAGGAGCAACTAAAAAAAAAAATCCAGTTTTTAGCTGGGTGCTATTTTTATAGTCTAGGATTTTAGGCACACATAAGCTATTTTAATATCATGTGTATGAATACATTCACAAAGTTATATGCAGTTTACAGCCTTAAAAACAAGGTTTTCCTAACTTGCAGCACAGTAAGCTCGATTTCGTGTACCTGGGTCTGGAAAAAAAATCAGATTGTGTTCTTTTAGTCACGTACATCATCACCAATAAAAGAGATTTCAGGTGTTCAACCACAATGGCACCCTTGTTAAAGATGCATGAAGTCAATGGAATAGATCCTATTTCTCTACCGCTGTAGAGGCTCTGGAGGTCTGTCAGTGATAAACATTTGTCTGTCACTTAAATGAGGCATAAATGACTCAGAAGAGAAGATATAATTAATATGCGGGGTGGTGGGGGGGTTGTTTGTTTGCCTTCTTGTTTGGTTTTGTTTTGTTTTTGATAAGGCATGCTGTTGGCCAGACCAAAATTAAGGTTAAGAATGCAGTGCTGTTGGAACCCTCTCATTCTATGTGGTCTTTAGCTTCTCTTGTTGATGGGATAAAAATTAGAGTGAAAACTCCAGTCATCTGGGCTTCTGTGTGGCTATACTGTTGTATTAGCTTCCTAGGGCAGTTGAAACACAGTACTACAAACCGGGTGGTTTAAATTAGCCAAAATTTGTTGTCTCTGGAGGCTAAAAGTCTGAAACGAAGGTACAGGCAGGGCCATCCTTCCTCTGAAATCTGTAGAGGAGAGTCTTCCTTGCCTCTTCTAGCAGCTGGCTGTTTGCCTGAAGTCTTTGGTGCTCCTTGGCATGTAGACACATCACTCCACTCTCTGCCTCTGCTGTCCCATCGCCATCTTTAACCTGAGTGTCACTGCCTCTGTATTCTCCTCTTCTCATAAGGACACCAGTCATATTGTATTAAGGGCCATTCCACCCCAGTATGACCTCATCTTAACTAATTACCTCTGCAAAGACACTTCTAAATAAGGTCACATTCTGATGTACTAGAAGGTTAGAACTTCAATATATGGTTTTGAAGCACATGATTGATTGATTTCCACGTGTATGTATGTATTTATTAAAGTTTATTTTGAGAGAACACACACACACACACACACACACATACACACACGCTTGAGTGGAGGAGGGACAGAGAGAGGCAGGGAGAGAATCCTCAGCAGGCTCTGCACTGTCAGCTCGGAGCTCACCTTGAGGCTCAGTGCCACCAACCATGAGATAATGACTTGAGCCAAAATCAAGAATCGGTCACTTAACCGACTGAGCTATCGAGGCACCCCTGAAAGACACAGTTTAACATATACAATTCTCAATTGTTTTTTCCCTAGAACAAATATGTTTTGGATGATTTATTTACATGTAAGACAGTGGGAAGTACATCCCAGTGAGGAACAAAATTGTTAAGAGTACTTAAAGTTAGGTTGAATTTCACGGAGCCTCTTACCTTCAGTCTAATTACTACATTCTTCTCCCTTCAACAGATTTTAAAAATTTTAGAATGTTTGAAAAACTGAAAAACAGTTTCCTAGTTTCTGATTTGCCTGATGAATTTTTTAAAATAAGTTTAAATTAATTATTCTCTTTTGCCAACTGCTAAAATTAATCTTTTGCAAAACTGCTAACAAATCAGCAAAGTTTCTATAAACCTCTCAATCTATCTATGATTCCAGTTCTCTTCAGACAGACCCCAACTCTGGTTATAAACCAAATGCCAACTATGTGCCAGGCTCTGGGCGGGACACTTTTCCTACAGCTCTCCCTAAATCCCATTATGTTGGCATTATTCTTTCCATTTTACATATAAATGAACAAAGTAATTATAGTTATGTGAGGTCAGTCACTTCTTATAAAGTGTTAAATGCAGAAAACCCACCCTTTTGAATTCTCCCATGTCCATATAAATGGCTTGACTAACTTTTCCTCACTGACTTGGCTGGTTGTTTGGCATTATGTACAGACTGACCTGTTACTATTTAAACTTGGCCTCTGCTTATTACAGAGAGGGAAAAAAAAATCACCCTGAATTTACCTTATGAAAGATATTTTCCACTAGTCTTTTTGAAGACTGGTAATTGTTTTTCTGCTTTTTTTTAAATTAAAAGGGATATAATTTTATTTAATTGTAGAGCACAGACTCAACATTTGAACCCTTTATTAATATCACAATACAATGCATGTGTTTACCTGGTATAACCAATATTGAATTCAATGCAATCTACAAGCATTTTTTATTTTCGTATTAATATGGCAACTTGATATTTTTAAGATAATATCCCTAGTACTGGTCAATTTACAGGAATGTGAAGCAATAATTGACTTTGTTCTAACGGTAAGATTAGCTTTTATTCACTGAAATTTCCTTTCTTTTTTTTTAAATGTTTATTTATTTTTGAGATGGAGGGAGCGTGCATGTGAGAGGAGGAGGGGGGAGAGAGAGAATCCCAGCAAGCTGCACACTGTCAGTGCAGAACCCAATGCCGGGCTCGAACTCACGAACCATGAAATCATGACCTGAGCTTAAATCAAGAGTCGGATGTTCAACCGTCTGAGCCACCCAGGCGCCCCTCCTCCTTTCTTGACTCCCCATTTCAATCATCTCCATCTGTGATTTATCACTACACGGCAGCAAGAGAAGATTCTGTTAGTTCCTACCTGAAACGCATTACACATTAAATGAGACCCAAGCTCCTCCTCTTGGTTCATGAGATGCATCCTGGTCTGAACTCATTTCCTTTGTGCTGCTGCTTGTTACTCTCCACCCTAACTCGCTTGGGGTTAATTTCTCATCAAGAGCTGGTTCTTTCCTTCCCCGGATCCTCCACTCACACTGTTCCCTCTGCTTTTCCATGGCTGTTCCTCCTACTTATTCACGCCTCAGCTCATATTTGGAACATTTCTTCATGGATGCTTGCCTTGCTTAACTCTATCCATTAGATTGCCCCATGTCATTCTCCTTCATGTCACCTTCTGCTCTGTTTATTTTCTTATGAGCACTAAACACCCTTCATTGTTTGTTTACCTGCTATTGCTAGGTCCCCCTCTAGACAGTTAAGCTCTGTGAATCCAGAGAATATGTCTGTTTTGTTAACCACAGTACACTCAGTTTCTACCTCATTGCCTGGCACGTATTAGGTGTTCATTAAATATTTATGGAAAAAAATGAATTGGCATTTAATACTTGGTTTCCCCATGAAATCTTGGTACATTTTTAATAAGTTTGGTTTTGGCAGTCTGCTTACTATTATATGGAGGAAACCAAAGAAATACCAAGGTATGGGATGTTTTGCTTTTATGTTTGCTTTTTGTTATGTATTTGAGTGACAACATTGATTTTAGGAGTTTTATAGCTAATTGGAAGCTCTTCTAAAGACAATATTCGACCATATTATACTTCCATCACTATATTCAAAGGGTAACAAAAATCATCATTGTCCTGTGTGTGCCTCACACTTGACATGGGTTAATTGGGAATATAAAAGACAAAGACAAACTTAATACTGACTTCCAAAGCACAAATTTAAAAATATATAACTATTGCTCCCAAAAAACAATATAAGACATTATGAAAAATGTTTAGCTATAAAAATTATTCATACCTCTCATAGGTTGCTGGGGAATTTTAATGTTTATATAAGTACTACAAATAATGACTCAATTATATGTATGAAATGGTTGAATTGGTGGCTACTCTCTTTATTACCATCAGAGTATTAAAACTGCATTTGTTTAAACCATTAATGTGATACATTATTCTTTTAAAAAATTCCCCATGATAATTGTTGGCTCTTTTTCATATCTCTTCAGGACCCAGCCCATAATGATATGTCAAATAGGCACTCCATACATATTAAACAAACGAGTAGTCATTAAATACATGCCATTAAATTGAGATCTGAACTATTCGTATCTGTTTTGTGACCTTTCCTAAACATTACCTTCACCCTGTAGTATAATGCCCAGAATTAGGGGGTTGGGGGCATGCTCCTCAACTTTGCCACTTATTGCCACTCAGCTCCCTCTTTCTATAACGTTACTTATCTCAGTGGGAGTTCCTGAGACTGCATGTGCAATACTTCGTACATCTTAAGCACCCAGTTAGCTGGTTACTGAAGCTAATTATCAGGCAGACTGTAAAACAGATGGCCATTTGTGATCTCTTCTAGCTCCTTAATCAAATAACTTCAAACACCTTTTAAAGGCCGTATCTGGACACAGTCTTCTAGAAACTCTAGGTAATATGCATAAGGTAAATGTGTTCAAAATTAGCCCAAAATACCAAAATATATGCTTGATTTTTTCTATCTGTAACAAAATTTCCAATGTCAATGAGGCAATAATAACAAGTCTCATTGGAGTTACTGATGCATGTTATGCTTTGGCATTAGCTAGCCATATTCTAATATGCAGTGGGTATCTTTCATCCACTTACACTGTACTTCTTTTCTTTAACTTTACCTGTAGGGGTCACTGGTGTCACAGGGCAATCTTCCTCTCTGTTGAGGTTTTGAAGGGTAATTACCTGCTGACAGGTAATGTATTATAGGAATAAGGTAATATATTCTTACGATTTACTATTCAGTAAGGAATTCATTAACATAAAGATTATGACCTAGAATATACCCTTGGGAAACTTTCATGTTGATATGCTTTTATTTGGAAGGTGAGTCACTATGTTTGCTAGTGGAAAATAGTTGACAGAAACTTCATTTTTAACTTACTTATTGGATATAATTATGGGGTTCAGTCAAATGACAATGAATGAAGAAAAAAAAGTGAATAATTCATTTAAAATTTATTAAATAGATATATCCTTGAATATCATAAGAGGTATGATTGTCATAAGAAAAATGCATTATATAAACTTAGTTAATGAAAGTAGCTTTATACATTTTATTAGGTATGTTAGTAAATTCTAAATAGTAGCCTTCTTTTCATTCAGGTTGTTAATATAATAGAGACTATAAGAGATGCTTTGCATCAATTATTTAGTTAAAAGAGTGCCAATAGGGGCGCCTGAGTGGCGCAGTCGGTTAAGCGTCCGACTTCAGCCAGGTCACGATCTCGCGGTCTGTGCGTTCGAGCCCCGCGTCAGGCTCTGGGCTGATGGCTCAGAGCCTGGAGCCTGTTTCCGATTCTGTGTCTCCCTCTCTCTCTGCCCCTCCCCCGTTCATGCTCTGTCTCTCTCTGTCCCAAAAATAAATAAACGTTGAAAAAAAAAAATTAAAAAAAAAAAGAGTGCCAATAAACCTTAGCATCTGATATTCTAATACAAATTCAATTTTTGTATTCATATAACTATTTCTTTCATATATGGTATTTACCTAAGTATCAAATAAATAATCTTCAAATAATAATTTTTAATTGGTGAAAATGACCCAATTAGACTTATTGTTGATCTGATTCTTTTCTTTGAATAAATGTTAAGATATGGAGTTTAGAGACAAATTGGACTAAATCCAATCCATTTCCTTTTCTAAAACAAAAATTATGTCAGCCAGGGAGACACCGTCAATGTAGAAAGTCTCCATGCAACTGCTGACTGGGGAGAGTGATCATCCACAGGCAATCTTACCTCCGCTGTGTTGGTCAGAGAACAGTACAGGGAATTCATTGCTGGTGTGTTTGTTTTTTTTGTGGGGAATAAACTAATTAATGGGGCCAAAGAAATAAAGGAAGTTTGGTAATTTTCCACTAAAGTTTAGAGTAGCAATAAAATCAATTCAGAGAGCTTATTTTTAAGAAACTGATTTTTTTTTTTTTAACTCAAAGCTGAAATTGGCAATGAGACCATCTCAAACCCATAAGATAGTTGTGTGACTCCTTGATTGTTAGAACTGGATCCATCAGGTTTTTGCAAAATTAAAATGGGATTTTAAGAGTTAATTTTTTAATTCCTTGGAAATTTCTTCATAGCCTTTCTCTATTTCACAATGAAAGGCAAACACTATCTTGAAGTTGAAATGCAAGTGAATTCGGGGAAAAAATGTATTTGTACTAGAACTGCAAATGTTTGACAGAAATTGGAAAGTGGCTCTTTAAAAGAAACTCTCAGCAGGAGAGCCATAATTAGTTTTGAGGATTACTTCTAGTGGCTTCTCAGACCAACAGGACTTTGCTGTAGCATCTTAAGGTATCCAGGGGACATTTAGGCTTCAAATATCAAGGGAGATATATTTTACTGTAGTCCAAGGAGCAATTGAAAATATATGTGAAAGTCACAACAAAAGCTGCCAAGTAGAAGCCATTTAACTTTATATTTTTCACAATCTTAAAAATAATCTTTGTGTAACTGTCCCATACTGTATGGATTTGTATATTTATTTTTAGGAAAAAAAATCCTCTTCCACTCTTGTGGTATATATTCTGGTTTTGGAGATAAGATATAAAAATACCACAATAAAAATTAATATGAATTTTTTAGTTTACATAGCAGGGATTAGGAAAACAAATCATCATTTTAATTTTATATATCAAATTTGTCTAAAAGCTGAATCTGGCAAATTTTTCAACTCACTGGAAAAGTATCATAATCAAAGTATAGAACTTCATACTGCCATTAATGAATTAAATAAGTAAATATTTTTTGAGCCTATGTGATATATCAATTTTTGTTTAGATATAAAAGTATAAAATGTGGTCTTTCAATTTACCACTAGTTGAGAAGAAATGCAAGTAAGGTAAAAGTAATGGTCAAAATATAGTATCTATGTGCCAAATGAATGGAAATATTAAAAATAAGAATTTGCTAAGGAAAGATATTCATATCTGCCAACCACCGTCATGAACAAAAATTATTTGTGAGAGTTTTAAGCACAAAGTCAAGCACAGAGAGTCCATGACTTCTAGAAGCTGGTGATCATATATTTATTTTATAGATGAGGAAACAGAGGATCACAATAGTAAGGGACTTGCCCGGCGACACACACAGAAATCAGTGATAGAGTGTGCTGGTAGAATTATGAAGGCAAAATGAACTATGGCAACAAGCCTGAATTGGTTTTCATGCCTATAGTAATACCTCTGCCCTCCTGCCCTCCTCTTTATGCCTTGCTCCCAAAATAATCTTCCAGAAATGCCTTTGATCTATCACTGACTTGTTTAAAGACCTCTTCAAGTCTCCATGAAATCTAAACTTCAGGCTGCTTTCCTGCCTTTTTTTTTTTTTTTCCCTCACTGCCTTCCCTCCCTCTATGCAAACTAAACACAAATCAAGCTATTCTCCAAAAACATTCTGAACGTTTTTAAAACATTCTGCCTTTGTGCATACTGTCTTTTCAAACTGTAACGCCTTCCCTCTTATCTCTTCAACTGCAAGCTTATCCATCCTATGTTCTGCTCAAAAAACCACCTCTGGGGCCTTCCTTAATCTTTTCCAGTTGGAATTAATCTCTCCCATACTAAGCCTATTATACCTCTGGGGTATATATCTATTGCTCCTACAAAAATTGCAAGTTCATTGAGGACTGAGACCTCCAATTTCTCATATTTGTATCATCTGCAGTACATTGAATAACTTACACATAGCCACAGAGAAGTAGCAATGACATAGCAGTTTATTAGTAATAACAATAAACATAATTAAAATATGTAACTTATATTAGGCACTTACCCGGTGGCAGACAGTAACCTAAGTGCTCTAGATGGAGTCAGAATTTGAAGCCAGGCAGTCGACTCCAGTATCCTTGTGTTTAGCCGTGTAGGTTCTGGAGTCAGCTGCTCTGGATTGAATCCTGATTCTACCACTTACTAACTGAGTGATCTCTCTGTGCCTCGGAGCCTCATCTATACAATGAAAATATTAATAGTGTCTACCTCGGGTTTTAAAATAGATTGAGTTAGATCATTTGCATTAAATATTTAGGGTAGTGCCTAGCACATAGCAGTGCTGATTAGTAGTTAACTCTACTTATTATAGTTTTTTCTAAGTATTTATTGAGTTAAATTAGTTCAACCCTCTTGGGTAACACTTCTTACTTTCTCACCTCCTATCAAAATTCTATTCTAGCTTTAAGGACCTGCCCATGAGCCAACTCCTCTGTGAAGTCCTTCCCAATGTCATCAAGATTATTCTTTCACAGTATGGTACTCTTCTAATCTTCTACTACATCTAACTATAACACCTGTTAGTTTCAGGAAATAATTACGATCAGCTGTGGTTAGCAGTAATGTAAGAAATAGCTATGGAGTTACCAACTTTTTCTCATGATAACAGAGAAATGATTGTCTAACCTTTTGTGTTTTGACTCACCTAAACATGTAAAAACTGTTCTTGTGGTAGGCAGAATACTTTCAAAGTCCTGAGTAGGAATATTTAAAACAAAAACTCTATACTTAGTCACAACTACAGCAGAATTCTAATTTATAAATTGGAAGGTGCAACCTCTCAAGGTCTCCAGGTAGCGTTAACATATGAAAGATGAAGTGTTTACTCAATATGCTAGTAAAATCCCAATTTAATTCAATATTTTCCCATACAAGAATTGTTTTGGTATCTGAGGAACCATACTCAATTTTCTAGGTTATATTAAAGCATGTTTTTGATGAGGTAATACATAAAGATGTATTTTCCTATAATGAAAAGTAAATATATAGTAGGCATTTTCCCCGAATAAGATGAGAGGGATTTTACACTTGTCAGGACTTGATAGCTTGTTAGGTCAGCTATACACCATGATGTGGTTCAGGAGAGCGACACAAATAACCAGAGGAGTGGCTGCAATGTACTTTGTTATTGCTGTGTTTTGGTCATGCCTTTTGAAATTGAAACATGACAAGTAGTCTAAATTAGTCATTGGCTAATGTGGTTTTTAGCACTAAAATAAGTTTTTATTTCTTTGTCTAGTTATTTAATGAGAATACAATAGGATTATTATATATTTTGGTAGCATGATACTTCAGTGAGATCATAGCAAACACTAACCAGTCCTAAAATCTTTTGAGATGATGTATCTCTCCCATACTAAGTATTTAAGTATATTTAAGTATCTGAGATCATCTTAAGGTAGAAAAGACTATCATTAAAATGCAGGTGGAAAAGAAAAAAACTTAGAAATCCAGGTTGTCTCTCTCAGGCCTCTCAAAGAGATTATGATCTCTTCTACAGACCACTCTCAGTGTCTCTGCTACAAGCGTGGAGACTTTGAGAAAAATAATATCAACTACTTCAAATGCACGTACCACCATTCCATAACGAAGGAGGTTTGATTCCATTAGTCATTTGAACATAGACCTTTCAAGCCCTAGGAATTCTTGGATTACAATGAAAAGAACATTTTAGCAAATGTCTCGGAACCTGTAATAACAAATCACTTCCTTCTCTTTAACATAATAATTTTCAAACATATTTTGAATTCCATAAAAGGATATGTGGTAGTATGATTTACAGATAAATCATAAATATTTTTGAAAATTCAATTTCACACAGTATCTCTGATCTAATTCTAAATTCTTTAATTTTGAAATTTCATTAAGTTTTTTAAATTTTAATTCTAGTACAAACATAAAATTCTAAATTCTTTTTGATTAATTTCTTAGCACTTATTGAAGAGAATAAAAGACAACATACTCAACCAAGGTCTGTTGCTATTGACAAATCAAGCCTTCTAAACAAAGCCATTCTTAGGGCTAAACTATGCTATGAGATAATCCTAAATACACATCATTAAAACAGAAACAGCCAGTACACATATTTTTCCTCTCCCTTTAATACTCTTTTTGGCTAATACGCAGGACTGAATTTTTCTCCCACCAAACCCCACTCCTGCCATTTCCTAGGACATGACACATACAATACTCAGATAAATACAAACAACATTTGATAATGTGACTCAAAGCATGTTCACAATTTGAACCCAACAATTGGAGTGGAGCTCCCTTTCTCATGAGAAAACAGACTAAAAGCTAGAATGCAGGTTGAACAAGCTCCAGGTCTAAGAAGAATAAAGACATAGCCTTCCTGCTAAGAATAGCACAAAACAACCAACTGACTTTGCAGTTGACAGAATCTGCAATGTTTATGTTACCCCCACAGCACAGAAGCCCCCAAATCTGATGATAAGATCAGCTGCATGTGAGGATCAAGAAGCCAGGTGAAAACAACCACAAATTAAGATCAAGACAGGGAGAAATAAACTCAGAAAAAGAAAGTGACAGTGAGCTTATAAACAAAAATTCTAAAGCACATAAAGAAATCAAATACCAAATACAGCTGACCAAATCAAGAATTGGCATATTCATTCCGAGCTAAATTTATTTTATGAAATTTTCCAATAAAGACCTTGAATATTTATGTTTATGATTCTCAAATTGATAAATGGAAGAATATTTCTGTTTTTTTTTAAATGGCAAGGAATTATTTAAAAATACATTTAAAAAATTCTGGGCATGAGAGGGAAGAAATTCTATACATTTAAATAAAAACCATGGTTATTAAAACTTGAAAAATAATTTCTACATTAGAGTAGAAGGGAAAAACAGTGAACTGGAGGAATAATTTAAGGAATTCATTAAGAATGCAGTATAGAGGGGCACCGGGGTGGCTCAGTTGGTAAGCATCTGACTTCAGCTCAGGTCATGATCTCAAACTCTGTGTCAGGCTGTGTGCTGATAGCTCAGAGCCTGGAGCCTGCTTGGAATTCTGTGTCTCCCTCTCTCTCTCTGTCCCTCCCCAATGAAATATAGAGAACAAAGAGATAGAAAATATAAAATACAAACTTAAAATAGCATGGTAATAAGTAAATTCAAAATATTAGTAAATTAAAATACTGTGAATGGCTCAAACTCACCTATTAAAAGACAGATTACAGAATGGATTCTTTTTAAATATAGCTATAAGTTGCTAGCAAGAGGTATGATAAAATGATGGGGAAAGCTGTATTTTGTGAATGCTAACCATAGGAAAACTACTACAACAATATTAATATAAAATGGAATAGAATTTAAGGCAAAATATTAATTTAAGGCAAGATATATCATGTATAACAATAAAGGAGAAAATTCCCTTAGGAAATGCTAGCAATAATGAACTTATTTGTAACTAAGAGCTAAAGAATTGAAATACTTAAAGCAAAATAGGTACAATTGCAAGAAGAAATGGATACTTCCGTAATATTAGTAGATTTCAAGTAATGCTGGTTGAAGCAGACTAAATATTAGTAAGAATATGGTTTTGAACAGCAAACTTAGGAAACTCAACTTAATAAATATGTACAGAATTATATACCCAAAAAATACATGTGTACATGGAATAATAATTAAATTGATAATGTAGTAAATCACAAAGGAAGTGTTATCATAGTTCAAGTAATTGGCAATAAATCATATTCTATGACATAGTCTAATGTAATTTGACACCAATAATCAAAGATCACAAATGAATTATCCTGTTAAATGACACATTCTTCTGTTAAATGACAGTGGGAATTATGGGAACAGGAAATATTTAGAAGTGAATGGAAAATTTTACATATACATGTTTTGAGATATAGATAATTATCTCAAAACCAGTTCAATGCAGTTAAAAATGCTAGGTTTATTTCATAGTATTATATGAACTTTTTTTTTAAGAAAAAGGATTAAAAATAAATGAGGTATACATTCACCTCAAAAAAACAAGGAAAACTGGGGTGCCTGGGTGGCTCAGTCGGTTACACGCCAACTTCGGGTCAGGTCATGATCTCAAAGTACATGAGTTTGAGGCCCGCGTTGGGCTCTGTGCTAACAGCTTGGAACCTGCTTTGAATTCTGTGTCTCCCTCTCTCTCTCCCCCACTCACACTCTTTCTGTCTGTCTGTCTCTCTCTCTCAAAAATAAACATTAAAAAATTTTTTAAAACACAGAAAATAATTAAAAATAATACAAACTGGTTGTACTAATAAGAGTTATTGCTAAATTCATAAAAGGACATGTAAAAATCAATAGTGTTCTTATATATTATTGGCATAATTACCAAAATATCAAACTAACAACTAGTAGAACTGTGAGAGAGTTCAAAAAACTGGTTGAAAAACTGGCATGTAGAAATAAACTCTTACAATATATCAATAATTTCCCAAAAGAAATATAATAGGAATAATATAATTCATTCACAATAGCACCAAATTCATAAATCACGTAGGAATAAATCTAATAGTAAATGTGCAATGTGGGGCGCCTGGGTGGCGCAGTGGGTTAAGCGTCCGACTTCAGCCAGGTCACGATCTCGCGGTCCGTGAGTTCGAGCCCCGCATCAGGCTCTGGGCTGATGGCTCAGAGCCTGGAGCCTGTTTCCGATTCTGTGTCTCCCTCTCTCTCAGCCCCTCCCCCCGTTCATGCTCTGTCTCTCTCTGTCCCCAAAATAAATAAACGTTGAAAAAAAAATTTAAAAAAATGTGCAATGTATTCATAGGGAGTATTATAAATCATAGTTGGGAACAAAAATGCACTATTCTTATGGATGGGCTTAATATTTTCACGATGTCAATTCTTCTCCAGTGTGCATATTCAGTAAAATTCCATGAAAAATCAAGTTTTTCATGAAATTTGACAAGATCTTATAATTCAGATGGAAAAGCAAAGGGCCAAGAGTTGTAGAATTATAAAGAACAAAGTGTAGGAACCTTATCCCACCTGATATCAAGATCTAGTATAAATCTATAGTAATTAAAATCTTATAGGAGGGCACTTGGGATGAGCCCTGGGTGTTCTACGTAAGTGATGAATCACTAAATTCTACACCTGAAACTAATATTACACTGTATGTTAACTAACTGAAATTTCAGTAAAAACTTAAAAAAAAAGAAGGAAATTAGGGCCTTATAGATCCACAAAAGGAAAAAGAGAGGCAGAAACATATTCATAAAAAATATGAGAATTGGTGCATTACACATTACAAATCCCTACCTAATCTTGAGAACCTGGAAACATTTCCTTTACAGGAACTCCTCATCAGTCTCTGCCTCCAGTTACTGGGACACAATGGACTCTATCCGGAATGAACGTCTTATCCAGACAGAGCAAATGAATTTCTCCCTTCTAGGAGATTAGAGCTGATACCCAGAAAATTCTAACTAGTTAATATTTGGACATTTATAATCAAGATGTAAGACTGCTATTGGAGAACACTGTTTTAGGAATCATATATATATATATATATATGATATATTTTATATATATATATTATATATATATATGATATATTATATATTTTATATATATATTATATATATATAAGCCAAAAGAGAAAGTCCACTGACCAAAACAGAAAAATGAAAGACAAAAAACAAAACAAAAAAAAAACCCTCCATTTCTGATGGCTTTTCATGTCCTGGCTTCTATTCTTATTGATGCCTATTTTCACTTCTAGCCCTGGAATAGTTTGTCTTTTTTCCTTATGATATGTTGTTCTTTTTTTCCCTTAAACTACTTTGAGGGGTTTTGGTTATTTCCAGAGAAAGCACTTTGAGTGAATGAGATTGACTATTACCAAATTTACATGGGCCTTAACAATTAAAAATGATGATGCCCAACTTTATAAAATAATAGGAGCTCTACACCTTCAGTGATAGAACAGCTTTATAGATACATAGAATTGACCCCAGTGGTATTTTTTACGTGAGGAAAGAACATACGTAAAAAGACCAGTATTTAAAAACTGTTCCTCTATGTCTTATGTGGGTAAGGTTGGGTTGAAGTCAGTAAAGGCAGAGCAAAGGTTTTAAGGCAACTATGCTAGCCTTTGTCATTTATTCAGCATGTACATATTTTGTGGTCTTAAATTGTGATAGTAGTTCCTTGGGTAATATTGCCAACACACATATCCTAAGCAGAAGTGAAGGAAATGCTGATCTACTGCCATTCACAGTCTTAGCACAGAACGCCTATGTGAAGTCAGGCCAAAAGTTAAGGTATTGCAAAGGTCAGAACTCGATGGAGAGACTCTGGTTCTGCCTTAAAATGTCTTTGTCTCTCACTGAATATCTTGGGCTATTTATTTATATTTTAATTTATTTTTGCTATTCTAAAAAATTTTTTAAATGTTTATTTATTTTTGAGGGTGGGGGCGAGGGGCAGAGAGAGAGAGGGAGACAGAGGATCCAAAGAGGACTCTGCTCTGACAGCAGAGAGCCCAATGTGGGGCCCAAACCCACCAACTGTGAGATCATAACCTGAGCTGAATTTGGACACCCAACAGACTGAGCCACCTATTTTTTCTATTGTAATGCTATTGGCCTACGCCATGTTTGTTAAATGCCAATAATATGATCTAATTTCTTTCCAAAAATTTTTTCTTCCTCTTACAGATAATGAGCAGAATGTATACTCATAACATAGCTTACAGCAACATATGCTATTACAATTTTGAGTAGAATACAGTGGCCATCACTCCTTTGGCAAAAGTTTCTTCTATCTTCATAGTTCCACTTTGGCTATCCTGGATAATGGAGTTATCATGTCCTGAGCCCTCTGAATAGGGTATAGGCTATAGTATCTGGTTCCACAGTGTTAAAATTATCTTGTGTCAGAAATGTAAATGACTTCTTTCCAGTGGTTTTTGACCAGTGCATTCTTTTAAAAAGTTCCTGCTTTTTGTTTTTTAGTCATTTGCCTCAGCATACTGAATCTGAAAAAAATGTTAGACTTCTTTACTGAGGCTGACCAGGAGGTGGTATATTATATTATATTCTACAACGCTAAGGACAAGAATTTTACAAGCTATAGAGGTGTTCATATTGCAAGCTTCTACTTTTATTCATGTGACACAGGGTGATTTACACCTACTAGCTAGAATATATTGCTGGATTTTTAGGCTGACCTTACCATTTTTCATTCAAATTGTGTAACTTTTGAAAGTGAAAGGAGTACTATTAATAATTACACTGGGACATCAGGAAAAAATAAGCACTATATCAATCACATCAAGATGTATCTTCATTGTAGTTATTATGTTTGTAAAATTTAATTGTAATGAAGTATTTGGGATTTTTACTGTGGTTTTCGTGATGCATAAAATTATAGAGTTATAAAGATTCCACATCTCTGAAATCCAAGAAGCAAAGTGTTTATAGGACCAAACATTCCTTCCTTTGTGCCACTTCTTTTCCTAAATATTACCTCTGTTACTGAATTGGTCACATGATACTGCAGCTGCTGGTTTGTATCTCCATCCCCTTTGCTATACTCAAGCTAGGTAAGACCTGGGACAGGTGCATTTCTTGTGGCCTGGAAGGGAATTGATGTATATTTTGCTAATTGAGGTTATTTGATTCATTGAAAAGAACAAAATAGTTTTAGGAAATTTTTTTCTAAGGAGCATTAATAAAGATAGGATTACCTGTGGGGGCAGCTGGGTGGCTCAGTCGGTTAAGTGTCCAACTCTTGGTGTCAGCTCAGGTCATGATCTCATGGTTCTTGGAATCGAGCCCTGCATTGAGCTCTGCACTGACACTGTGGAGCCTGCTTGGGATTTTCTCTTTCCCTCTCTCTCTGCCCCTCTCCTGCTCACTTTCTCTCTCTCTCTCTCTCTCTCTCTCTCTCTCAAACTAAATAAATATACTTTTATTTATTTTTTTTAATTATTTTTAATGTTTATTTATATTTGAAAGAGAGAGAGTGGGGGAGGGGCAGAGAGAGAAGGAGACAGAATCGGAAGCGGGCTCCAGGCTCTATGCTGTCAGCACAGAGCCTGACGCGGGGCTCGAACTCACGAACCGTGAGGTCATGACCTGAGCCGAAGCCGGACGCTCAACCGACCGAGCCACCCAGGCGCCCCTAAATATACTTTTAAAAAGATATAATTATCTGTGGAAAAGATGGTGTGTTACAGGTAATGGACTTATATATTAGTATCACACCCTGTAGCATGCTAGTATATAACTGTGATTCATAATATAATTTGGTATATCTGGATTAAAGGAGTAACAGTATAATGGTTAAGAGAGTCGACTCTGAAGAAAGTCTACTGGAGTCTGACTCTAGACTTTGCCACTTACTAGCTGTGACCTTGGAAAAACTAGACTCTCTGTGTATCTGTTTCTATCTGTAAAATGGGAGAATAATAGTAAATACTTCTCTCTCTCATGGACTGGTAAACATAAATGAGTTGTTGCACACAAAGAGCTTAAAAGAGTGCCCAGTTATTGTAAATGCTCAAGTGTTGGCTATTGCTCTGTTATTATAATAACAATCGCTCTTATTATAATAATTATAACAGTGATAAATATTATTATTGATACTGTTATTATTAAATGATGAACCTCACATGCACAGATCAATAGAGATACAGATATAGATTTATACTCAAATATCCCGGCTAACTGGGTACCAAGCAAGAATGAGTTTTTCATTCCTGTAATGAAAAATCAACATGTTGCACTTAAATATTAATTTAAGGATGGGAGTAAGACCAGGTAAGCCAAATAATTCACATGGGAGAAGGTAACTAATTAAATTGAAATCTATAAGATTTACCCCAAATATTGAAGACTATGAAATAAATATGAAGGATATTTATAATATCTTACCTTTACTTCCTATTTTCCTTTCCAACTTTCAAAGAATAGAAATGTATTTAAAATATTTTCACTTATATCTGCAAAGGTGGGAAATAAATTATCTTTTCTTTAACCTTTACTCCCTTCAGAATGTTTTCACATGAACATGGGGGACTTAAGTGCATAATGAAAATGACACTTGAATTTCCCCAAAATTCATGGGAATACTTGGAAGTGTCATTTAATGTATAGAAAACATGATATCAATACCAGTTTTAGAATGTATGTATAAACATGATTTAAATGGGTGGTATTTTCATAAATTCTCCATGGTAATATTTTATAAATTGAACATTAAAAGCCTCCTACATAAAATTATTAAAAGTAGATTATGGTTTATTTCAGTGTTTACAAAGAAAACGTCTAGCCCTTTATACTGATTTTTAAGCACTACCTCTTTGCTGCTTGATATTATGTTTTATAGTGTCTTTAAGAAATTTTAAATCTGTTTTCACTCAGAACAAAGTCAACCAATACATGGCACTGATGAATTCTACAATACAGTAAATGTGTATCTTACTTAATTCTTAAGACACTAATTGCAGATGGTCTCAAGCTGTTGTGTGACCTGATACTACATTTCCAGGCTATATACTGCTTTGCTTTAGACTCTGTCTCAAAAATAGACATATTTTTGTGTTACCTTTTTAATTTTGTATCTAATATGATAAAATGAGTGTCTTCAAGGAAAGGATAATACCAACTGCGTCACTACACACTGTTAGTAGATCATGTTCACAGCCATTACCGTCACTTATCAGATGTTCGAATACCATGCGCACATGCGTGCGTGTGCGTGCGTGCTTATGTGAGTGTATTTTTGAATATATGCAATATAGTCATATATATAATATAGATTATATAATACATATTACTCTTTTATATGTTAATAGGGCAAATGTTTTCTTTTAAAAAAATCCAGTGACTATTTTTGCTGGTTGTGCTATTTGCTTCACCCGAAAAGTTGACATGCAGAACAGGTGTGAAATTGAGAGATCAGCCGTTTTCAAAGGGCATGGCAACAGTTCAGAAGATTGAGTTTCTTACACTTTATACCTTGTGATGTTTGTTGGTTTTTAAACTGCTGCACTACTTTATCTGAAACCAGGTCTTGTTCTATCAATTTTCACATTAGCCAGTGAGTTGAAGTATGCATTATTATTCTTTTAATATATAATCAGTATGTTATTTCCCATGAAACAGAAGGAAGGGGGTGTTTCTTGTGCTAGGAAGAATTCACAAATACAGAAAATCAATTGAACTCAAGAGAAGTGGAAAGAAAGGATTGTTTCTTTCTTCCCCACATCCCAAATCCACTGCATTGCTCTGTCTTCTCATTCTCTTGGCCCCTTTCTATTTGGTTTTTGGTAGTTTACTAGGCCATCCCAGCTTTGTTCTGATAAAATTTATTCATTGTGAAGTCAGACCTCAGAGTAGCTTGTCTACGTTTTAGAAATAAGATAGAAAGGAGACATTGCTGCAGTTCAATTCTATCCACAAGTATTGACTGAGGGATTCCCACAAACTAGACCTTATGAGGTGATGGGAGGGAAGAAGAAGCCATTGTTCCTGTCCTGAACAAGCAGGCAGTCCAGTTAGGATAATTAGTGAAATGCCCACTGCATGCAAGAAAGTTAGCATCATAAGCGATCTAAGAACGAGGAGACTGCACAAACTGAACTGGTAGGAGACTTCACAACAATTGGGGCTTGAGGTGTACATAGAAAAATGTGCAGAGTTAGATAGGAAGAATAAAGATATCTGCAAGTGACCTAGACAGAGGGGTGTATATGAACAGCCACAAAGGAACAGATGTGTGTGGCATGTCCTGGGAACAATGTGCCTTGCTTTCCTGACGGAGGACTTAAGGCAGAGAGTAGTGGGGAATAAGGCTTCATGGTTCAGGTAGGGTGATAAGGATGGTGGATGAATTCCAACTCAGACCCATAACTTGATTAGGCACTGGATGAAATGTGCCACAGAATCAGAGTTTGGAGGCATCTCAGCCAAATAAAAATGATTTCCCTGTAACCCACTGTTGATTTACCCATACCACCCTTTAGTATCATGAATATAAAGAATTGGGTATATTAGGGGAACACTTAGGGAATTTTCCTTAAATTTTCACATAATATATTGCTTCATGTTGAAAAATGAAGGTAATATATACGCATTTAGCAAATACAGAAGTAACACAAAACAAAAATGCTGAACTTTTTAAGGAGTTATTTGTTTAATAAGTTTTTAGCATAATACAATGATGACATTTCTCAAAAACATATGATCCTTCGAAGCTCGGCTAGTGAAGATTTAATTTGCTATTTAAAGAGGTTTGGGTAAAGTTATTGCAACAGATTAATGACCAAATCTATTTTTAAAAGACAAAAAGTAGATTATGTTTCTATGATTTTTATTATGAACTGTTTCTCAAAATGGAAGAAAAATAAGTAAACTCATTTAAGTAAATAAAAGTAACTTTGTTAGCTGGTCTCTTCACACACAGGTACCACTATGAAGACCGTGGAGGAGCATGGCCTCCCAATATTTCTTTCATACCTTGTCGTGGAATCAAAGCTGACCCCATTCTCAGTTCCACAAGAACTGGCTGAAACGGGATTCAGATAACAAAAGACAACCCCCATTACATTGTTCAATTTCTGTATTCACTCTGTAAAAATTTGAAAGATCAGAGACCCTGATGACAGAAACCAGTGGATGAATTGGGCCTGGGGGTGACATTCCTCCCGCCTGCTATTTATTTCTCCTGCTAGTTTTTTGTTGTTTTGCTATGTTTGCTTTTTTGGTTTATTTATATGCAAAAATCAGCCTAATACAAAAGGCAGCAAGCCTGGTGGTATGAAATAATATTCAAGACAAAAAAATTGTTAAGAAAGTCCCACGAATACTATTTGGGAAAAATAGTTTCTTTATTTCCCCAAATTTGGTCTGGATATCTTTAAGTTTTCCATTTACCCAGCAGACTGGTTTAAGATAACAAGCAAAAATGATCCTGTTTCTCTCACAAAATGGTGACAGTCACTGTTTCATTATCAAAATATTAGAACTCCCCAGGGAAGCATGACTGCATTAACCCAATGTTCTTGAATGTTGAGGAGTGAGTCATGTCATTGACTCATTTCCTTTTATATGGAAAAATCTATTGGGATATTGATGGCTTATACAGATACGATTTTTTTAAGACCGTTGATTCTACTACCTGTACTTGCTAACTAATTTTTAGAATATTCTTTCTAATAGAAGCCCAGCAAAATAAAAGGTGATGGGGATTTTATCACATTTCTTAGCCACTTTAGGAAGTAGATGTGTAGTGCAGTTCTCTTTGCTTATTTTCGTGCCACACCCTCTTTTGGCCCTTAATCAATACTCGCGGGTGGGATGGGGCAGGGGACATGGTGAGGGCAGCTATGCTTATAAATATGACCTTACCATGGTGATTCACAGTTGAATCTGTATTAACCAGAGGCTACCAGTTTTTTCTGAGATCCACTTCTGTTGCTTATCATAATGCTGTGATCAAAATGGGTTGCAAAAATCTTCCTCTCCACCTAGCAATACTTTCCTAAGCTTTTATGGTTTTATTTCAAATTCTTCATAAGAAATGTTTGGAAAGTCAGTTAAATCACCAATTATTTCTTCATTGCATGCAGAGAAATACATAATTAAATATTTTAAATTCTTTCAAACTTCTATTGTCATATTACAAATATGCATGAGAAGGTTTAGTAAGTTAATGTTACCAAAAGTCAAGTAAAAGAGATAAAAGAAATTACATTCTTTTATGTATAAGGGAATAATTACAGTTCAGGCACCTGTGTTCATAAAGAAATGTAGTAGTCTTTGCATTAATAAGATATGGCATATTGACTGAAACTCTTAAAGGTAGAATGCAAAAACCATGCCATTAAGATCTGAAGAAATACTAACCTTATTTCCACTGTAATTTAGACCTGTCAACAAAATTATCAGGATAGCAGTTTTAGAGATAATATTCTAGGTACAGCCTACAGTGTTCCACTTGTATTTATTGAAAATGTGCTTTCTCAAGCAATCAAATATTTGCCATAAGTTCTACTTCAGGATGTTTGTATTTGTTCAACTAAAAAGTTAAGGTCAAGCATTCAGTTTCAATGGGACTTGAGACAAGCACACAATTAGGAATTTGGAAATAGTTGTGTATCTACTGAAAATTAGGAAAATGATTTACTACCACATTAAAGTCAGTTTAAATGCTTCATTCTCATTTTTTCTTCCCATAGATGCATGTTTCTTAGAACTGTGGGATGAGATAGTCAGGTTTTACTCATTGAATTTACCTTTACAGGTAAATAAACAGATTATATTTTCTCTTTGAAGACCAATGTTACATGCTCTAGGAAAGAAGTTCCTATGAAAAAGAAATCACCCAAAAGGATTCCCTCAGTGTGACTCTCTTCCATATTTCTGGCCAAGTCAAAAGTATCAAACTATATACCCATGCCTCCTTCTGGAAAATTAGCCATTCAGGGTATCAAAGGAAGTACTTTGCCATAGACCAGAGCACAGGATTTTTGCATCTAGCAGTCATTCAATAAATGGTTGTTGAAATCTTGTATAAAAATCTTTGCATTACCTTTATGTGACCAAAATGATTAGTTCCATGATTTCACATACTTAGCCATAGATAATAACAGCAGCCAATGTCACTGCTATATTGGATATTGATTTCTCCCTGAGTAGATTTCTAGATCTACTTAGTTGCCTATTTCAAACTTGAGTAATCGGGGTACCTGGGTGGCTCAGTGGGTGAAGCATCACACCCTTGGTTTCAGGTCATGATTTCATGGTTTTGTGAATTCGAGCCCTGCCTTGGGCTGTGCTCTGGCAGTGCAGAGCTTGCTTGAGATTCTCTCTCTCTGTCTCTCTCTCTGTCTCTATCTGCCCCTCCCTCACTCACACTCTCTCTCAAATAAATAAATTAATTAAGAAAGAAAGAAAGAAAGAAAGAAAGAAAGAAAGAAAGAAAGAAAAGCCTGAGTCATTACCTGATATATAACCTAATGGTATTATAACTATCACCAATGGTTAGTTGTTCATTCTCTATATACACCTTGGGAAATAACTCATTGTCTTATAACAAAAGCGATTAAAAAATTTTTTGAAGACAAAAAAATACTACCAAGTAAAATAGTTCATTTGGAAATCTTTTTTTAATTATTATTATCATTTAATGCTTTATGCTTTATAAGTACAAATTCATTCTGAAGCAATGCTTGTAGAACTTTAAAACCTCGACTCTTGAATAATTGACATTAAAATTGTTCAGCTGTGTTATGCTTTCTCTTTATACAAGAGAAAAACATTGCTTAAGGACGGGCCACCCACAAAATTTTGTAGATTACAAGATTATCTCCCAGTTGCTTCAGTCTCTGTCAGATTCGGCTTCTGAGTGCTCTTTGAATGTGTGAAGGAGGTAAAAAGGATCCGTGTATAAAGTATTCAAACAAACAAGGTCTTTCTTTAAGTTTATGCATTTCAATATACATGGGTATTGTTCTTAAAAATATGGAATCAAAGTTGAAAGATTTGATCTATCAAAACGTGCTGATAAATGATACAGTGATAAATGCAAATTTCATGGTCAATACCAAAAGACCAAAAAAAAAAAAAAGTCCTCTGCCATTGTTCATGTTTTATCTATTTTTTTTTTTTTTAACCGTAGAGGGAAAAATACTCTCGGGGGGAAAAATGAAGCTTTACTGCAAAAGAAATGAATGCAAGAAATGGCACTTTAAGTAGTGAAGAGACGTGAAGCATTGCAACTTCATAGCCTGCTAAGGAGCAACAGCTGTACCTAATTTCAACTTGACGTGCTTCAGATCTCATATTCATATAGGCATTTAATGATCCAAACATAATGGTCCTATATAGAATAATTACTTATATGAAGGAGCAAACTTCATACGCATTCCTTTTTAAATGATCCTTCAAGAGAAAAACTGCACTGGGTCTTTGAACAATGAATAGTCTCCTTCACCAATCCAAATGTTTGGGGCTAAAAAGCTTATCATTTAAGAGAAAATAATAATAGTGGTGAGGTTACTTCTTTTTGACAGACTCTTTTTGTCTCCCCCCTTCCCAGGATAGCCAGTACAATGAAAAAAGGTAGAATGCCAAGCCAATCATCAGGTCATACTGGTAGATAGTTACAAGAAAAATCAGAAACAAAAGGAAATAAGGTATTTTAGAGTTGGTGTATTTCGAAATCAGAGATTCACTGCTTTCACTTTGACCTTCCTGGGCAAGGAGACTAGCAGAAGAAGAGCTCTCGGATTCCTTGTCACCTGAAGAGCCCGGTGATTGTCCAGAGTTGAATCCTTCTTTTCCATGCCTTGCCTCTTCCATGTTCTCTGCGGCTTCACTGACGGAAATCTTTGGCCATAGAGATTTTTCCTCACTGCATTCTTCTTGTTGAAAAATCTGGCTTGTCAATCTTTCTCTGCTATTACCTGATGTCACTACTCCTGAACTTTTAGAAACTTCTTCAGGTGTAGACCCAGGATGAGGGTGCTTCTCGGTACCCGGGATTTCACTTGTTGGATTACAATTATATTCTGATTTAGTAGAAATAGATTGGAGAGTCATGGTAGTAATTATATTCTCTACAGCAATTGCCTGTTCATGAGATGGCACTGAGGTTTTAGCATGGTGATTGGAAACGTGAGAGCCATTCTGAGAAGCTCTATTAGTGTCTGAATTTAAAGCAGAATGAATAACAGCTTCTAGATCCTTTCTCTTTGATGATTCTTGGACCTGTTTATGATCTCTGTTTTCTGGAAATGTTTTTTTGTCTGTTGGTAACATTCCCAAATGTAAATCCAGTTTTGAGGCTGCCTTTTGATTGCCTGTAATGACCTGTAAGGATTCTTCTACAGATGTGATATTTCCAATGCCACGTTTCTTCCTGTCATGTGTCTTCCTGGGATTGTACATAGATACGGTTTCTTCTTTCTCCGTTTCATCTACATGTACATTACAAATACCCAAACGTGACTCCTTTTCAAAATCATTGTCATAGATTACACCTCCTGTATCTCGTTGACAAAGGGTATAATGTGAATCATCATTTCTCCCTTCATGTGGATCAAACGCTGTTGCCTTTACCTCGATGGGCCTGTCACTTCGTGCTGTCTCTTGAGGTAGCTTAGCAATTATTGCTTTTTCTCTAGCAGACATGCTTTCTAGAGTACTTTCTGATGTTGTCTTAATTATATAAGCTGTACCTGCTTCTGCTCTCTCGGTAACACCATGATCAGCTAGAGAAGACAGTTCACAGCTCACTGTTTCTTGGCAGGTAAACAATTCTTCCGTAGGAGTAGCTTTCAAACTCCTTGTATTATCTCTCTTTCCCCACACGTCTTCACAATCTGCTTGTTCCTTGATCTGTTCTGTTCTATTTGTCTTACTCTCTCTCGCTTTTCTCTGACTTTCCAGAACATTCCAACTTTGTTTGTGTTGTGCGTTCTTATTCTGATCTTCAGGATTAATCCAACCTGATTTTTCTTCTTCAACTTGGAAAAGACAATCATTCCTCAAAACTTTTCCATTTCTTCGTGAACAAACCTGATCAGGCATCCCTCCAAAAGTGGTGCCGTCACTAGTCGAGAGACCATGCTCTGGAGTTGTTAACCCAGCTTCTTCCCGACTTAGACTTATCCTTGGTGAATGAAACGTATCTGCTCTGATTGTCTGGTCGGGAATTGTGGTGTCTTTACTCAGCCAAACGGCTAGGTCTCTGTTACCAGCTCCGGTCCCTTCCATACTTATTTCAGAGTGGCCCTGCTTCCTTTCTTGGTCATGTACAACTGAATGAAAATTTTTGCTTTGTTTTTCGTTAACACCTGAATGTGTTCTTTGCTCCCCCTCCTCGGTCTTACCATTGCCATGATCTTTCTTAGAAGATCCCTTTCCTACTGATGCTTCTGAATAGAAATCCAAACAGAAACCTCTTCTTAAACATTCCCAATCTTTCACTTCAATTTTCTCAGCTCCTCCTTCATGTTTTTTATTGAGATTCTCTGTGACTAGTTGATCTGAGGAGGGACAAGCTATTTGCACTCTGCCTCTCGCATGGGCTTGATTAGCATTATCATCCAGTACTTCTCTGCTGCCCGTGTGTAATTGCACTAATTCATCACTACTAGTATCTCCCAGTGGTGGCTTGATTTCTCCTATATCTGGAGTAATTTTCTCTGAAGGTTGATGACTACACTTACTTCCTGAGGAGTATTTTTCATTGAAGTAAAAATCTCCCTTGAAGGAGCTTTCTGCTGATGAACTTGGAGACAAAGGCCTTTTAAACATGTCAGTGTACACTTCACCATGGATTTGCTTCTTCTCTAACCCCTCAGCTCTATTTGGAAAATTGACCGGATCTATCGCAAATGTATTCTTTTCATCTCTGGAAGCTGTACTTCTTATTAAGCATTGATTTATCTTAGGGGATAAAGAACAAAAACAAAACAGATAATGACCAAATGATTTTAAATATACAAAATGAACTCCATATATTTCATTCACAGGGCTAGCAATTAACCGGTAGGTTTCCTTGGCTCGTTTCATTTATGGATTTTGTATAAATTCTCAAAGCCGGATGTTTTGGGGGGATCCTTGTAGGCTATGACTTGGGAATGAGATTAATAAGAAAAGGGACCAAAATTAATCACTCTCCTTCCCAGCTTCCAAATATCACATTGTATTATTCAACTATTCTTGCTTGTCATTGCACTTTCTCCTCACTTAGGATATACACATTGATAGCTCCATGCTAATCAATTAGAGAGCAGCTTCCTGGGTGCCCCTTGCTGCATTTACACTTGCTGTAGGTGCCCCTATTACAGTTTCTCTTATTAATATGTTTTCTGCAAAGCCTCTGCAAACTATTAATAGCAAAACGTCACTCAAAGAAAAGTGAGGGAGTTAATGTCTCTGCAAATTCTGTTTTAATGACCCTCTGCCAACTGGTACTCAAATGTATTTGAGCTCTTCAGTGATGCCAACTGTCAGGATTTAACAGTGAGATGCCTGTGTTTTTTTTTTCTCCTCATAACTGACATTTGCATGATCTCAATAATTATATGCAAATCTTACGTTTTCCCCTTCTTCTCACATAAGGCTCATGTTACTTGTCAACTGCACAGCTGTCTTGTAAGCCAATGCCTGTGGGTTCCACAGATTTGGTTGTATTTCCATCTATTATAGAGCTTCATTGTTTTATGCATTAACGTCAGCATGGAGCAAATTAGCATCTAAATTACAGCTCCCTGTTCATTTATTGGATGTACAATCTCAGTAACTTCTAAACAAACTTTTATATTTGAGTCTGCTCATTGTAATGAGGTGTATTGGTGAAGTATGTGATTTTTCAGGGCCCTTTCATTATATTCTGTGGTTTGAAAAAAAAATGGCGATGTTAACTTTCAGCTGGTGAGAATTCTCACAATGGGTGACAACTTTGTAGTTTCTTAAAGTTGGAGCAAAGTAAATTGCATACTTTAGTGATGCAGCTTCCATATCACTATAGAAAAGGTAGGAAATGTAGGGAAAGAGATGAGCTCTATTTCTTTTCTTTTCCAGCTCTGACACTTGAAGAGGCAAATGTCATTTTAATCTTAGATGATTATGAATCCATGTATCCTAATGATATGAGCTCCAACCAAATACAGTAAAGGATAAATTGCATTATGTGACTCATTTACTCCCATTTCTTCCTTTGTGATAAAAATGCTATCTAAACCATCCCCCCAAAAATTCCAAATAGATTGAATGTTCACCAAGTGTGAAATTTATGATAACAAATTTAATACTAAATTGTACAGTGCTGGATTTGTTTCCTGTTTAAAAAATATAGCACAGGCTATTTTCTCCTCATTTGGTAATTTAATACTTTCCAACAACATAGAACTGTGGGGGTCTCATAAAGATGGAAGTAAGTTTTTAAAAATGCTGCTAAATGCAAGAATCACACTTGAAGAGCTGGACAGACTCTAACAATCATCTAGTCCAGCCCTCTCATTTTAGAGATGAGTTTATGCTAAGTGTGCACTTGTCACAAAGATTAGAAATGCACATCAGGATAGTGCTACCTCTTCTATAATTCCTACAAACTATTACTCAGAGCCGCTGGTAAAGAGATAAGAAATGAATGTCATTAATTTACCACTGCAGAGACCAGAAGCAACATACTGAAATCAAAGTGCCTTGTTGATCAAGCTAGAGATGCGAGGACAGAATAGGCTGTGCTTTCACATTTGCAAATTATATTAGTTGAAACTATCGAAAGGCAGGCGTTGCAGCATCTTTGAAGCATAAATGGATTCATCGTCTCTAATACCGTGGCAACCAGAACACTTACCATCAACTCTAATTCTATTTCATTATGTTCATCATGTTCCCTGTTTACGTCTTTTACATTTTGATTACTGGTTTCTGAGTCTTCCTGGTCTTCATGGGAACAAACAATTGTTGGGATGTAGGTATCTGCAAAGTTAATACAATTGTATCTATGTGAGATTATTATCATCATAGGCTTTAACAAAAGACACAGACTTTGTTTAAAAATTAATTTGAATAAATCAAATAAAAAATAGTACCTGTAATCTTTGAATTCTCAAAGTCATTCTCATCTGATGTCAATAATGATTCTTCTTTACTGTCAAATTTAAAACAAAATGTTATACATGTTTTCTGGGACTACATCTTCTAAGTATTTTTTGTACAGGGGGAAAGTCAAACAAATAGCAAGCCAAATAAGTATATAACCTTTCATATTTTCTTGCGTTACTTTGTATGCTTTATAAGTAAAATTGATTTCTTAGAATAATTCAGTAGCAAATATTAGTAGTAGAAAAATTTAAGAACAACTTCCATAATGCTGTATTTCTAAATAAGATTATGTTGCCTATATTAAAACTTACATAACCAAAGTAAAAATAAGTGTAAATGTTGATTATTCCATCATTCATGAATTTAATATTTGCAAGTGAGAACATTTTTCTCTTGGTTTAAATGCTAAAGTTTTATGAACTGTCGTCAGTCCATTTGTGGTCATGGAAATTGTTTTTTAATGTTCTAATTAATTTTTTGTGTTCTACTTTACTCAAAATTCCTTCATTTGGATGGATACAACATTAACTCTCCTTTCAGGAAAGGAGAAAACAACAAACTTACTAAAAAACTGAAAGGCAGGTAAATTTATACTCAGTTCAAAGACTTTATGTGTGTATTGCCAAAGGCTAATTTTACAACCAAGACTTCAGATTGCTCATATGAAAGCATATATTTTCTTTCTTTAAAATTATTTGGGTTATACTTCCTTTATTGTAATATTCTGCATTGTGATTAAGAAAGGTAAAAATATTTTTATTTCAAATGTACTCCATTTGTAGTTTTATTTGTGGAATCATTAGGATTTAGATTTGTCCATGACACTCAGCAAGAAAAATGTTACTGAAAAAGCCTATTTTGTGTATAGCTATGTCACAAGCCAATCTATCAGAAACGATTGGCCCAGTGTCCACATTTTCTTATATTGTCTCAGCTGAATTTTCTTCTAGTGACTTTTCTCAATGACTTTTCTTGAATAAAATGCACGTAGAGAGTTGGCAATGTCTGATAAAGTTGTATAATACAGTCTACTCTTCATTACGTGGATAGTGTTGATCCAATTTCCAGGAAAGCCAATCTTTTTCAACAAATCATGAGAAAACTGCAAATTCTTCCATCTGGACTATGCAAGAAAGAAATTCAGTTTTGTATATATTTATGATGCTTAATTGTAACTTCACCAAAAAGATTTGGTATTTTCCAGTGGACCCATTAAATAAAATAAAGTTTCTATATAAATATAGTATCACTGGAAAAAATATAACATTTACATAGTGGATACTGACTTAATCTATAAATCTGTATTGTTTAATGAGGCCAGTAAATATGCAAAGATTTATTTTTATGGAATTTAACTGAGAATTGATGCATTTTCCTTTCTCCACACACCTAATATATAAGAGCTTTAAAAAACCCAAACCATTAAATATCATTTGATTGTTCTTGCTTCCTCTTTATTCCCATAACAGTGTTGAAAAATCTCATTTGTAGAGGGAAAATCATAGATATTTAAAGCCTTCTGTTTTTTACTAAACACAATGCTCTCAATCATTTTTCTAAATTAATTCTCTAAGATAATTCAATTTTTAAAAAAATAAGTGCATCAAAAGGAAATAAACCTGCTTCTAACTCATTTTGGGGATAATTAGTTACTAAACTGTGTATTATTACACTGGTGTCTTACAAAACATGTAAATACAGAAATATGGGGGGGTGGATCTTAGATTCAGGAATAAATACAAGAAAGAGAAGCTGAACTACATGAAATTTAAATATTATATCAAATATCTATGCAGTAAACTAATAGAAGATGTGTAAGACTCCTACAAGGAAAAGAATAAAATTGTACCAAGAATACTAAAAACCTAGAAAAACTGAGAAACATACCATGTTCATAGATAAGAAGATAGATGAAAGTATTCTTTCCCAAATTGATCCACAGATTCAATCCAATTCTAATCAAAATTCCACAACAGTCTTTTATAAAATTTGAAAAAATGATTTTAAAGAGAACAAAGGACTGAAGAAAGAAGAAATATTTCTGAGAAGTAGCTGTGAGGAAAACTTGCTCTACCTGAGTTCAAGAGATCTTATGAAGTTTTAGTTACTAAAACAGTTATGTTGTGGGTGCCTGGATGGCTGGTTCAGTTGGTTAAGTGTCTGACTCTTGATTTTGGCTCAGGTCATGATCTCATGGTTCATGAGCTCTAGCCCCATATCTGTGCTGATAGCACAGAGCTTGCTTGGGATTCTCTTTCTCTCTACCCCTTCTCCCACCCGTCTCTCTTTCTCTCTCAAAATAAACAAACTTTAAAAAGACAGTTATGTTGGCACAGAGACAGACAAAGATTGAGAGCTTAGTAAAGATTCTCACATATCTATAACTTGGGTATATGACAATCATAGTATGTCACATAGCAGGTAATAAGAGATTTCCCAATACATGGAGACAGGGAAAATGACTATTGTTATGAGAAAAAAATGAAATTGGCACAACCTATATTCAGAAATCTACTCTGGATGGATGAAGATCTGAAATGTCAACAACCTTGAAATTCTTAAAAAATTTTTTTTTAATGTTTATTTATTTTTGAAGGAGAGAGAGACAGAGTGTGAGCGGAGGAGGGGCAGAGAGAGACACACACACAGAATCTGAAGCAGGCTCCAGGCTCTGAGCCGTCAGCACAGAGCACAACGCAGGGCTCGAACTCACAAACCGTGAGATGGTGACCTGAGCTGAAGTCAGACACTCAACTGACTGAAACACCCAGGTGCCCCAACAACCTTGAAATTCTTAATAGAAAATGCATGTGAATATCTTATAGACTTCAAAGTAGGAAACATTTTCTTAAATAAGAAGAAAAAAAGTGGCTATAAAAAGGATTGTCAGCCTAACTATATTGAAATTTAAAACTGGTTCATTAAAATACATATTTATAAGAGAAATGTATAAATTACAAACTAGGAAAGAATGCAAAATCAACACAAATAAGTATCAAGACTACATAAATAACTCCTACAAATCAATAAGAAAGTACAAACATTTCAATAGAATCAGGGGAGAGGGACAGACATTTCATAGAAGAGAAACTTCATATAAGCCTATAATATGCACATAAAGGGGTAGTCAGTATGGTTAGAGAACAGAGAAATGTAAATCAAGACCACAAGGAGATACTCTTTTATATCTATTTAATTGATAAAAATTGCTATCAACTACAGAATCTTGAAACAACCCAAATGCCCATCAACAGAAAAGTGGACACAAAACTATGGCATATCACAAAAAAGAATATTACATAGCACTCAGAATTAATAAACCAAATAGACATACAACAATATGGATAAATCTTAGTAACGTAACATTAAATGAATAGTCCAAAAACATTAAATCAGAGGATGTTCTTTTTTATATGCTAAAAACTACTAAAATAATTTGAATACATATATGAAGGAAAACAGAATATACTAAAAAGCTAAATAATCAAGAAGGCTTGATTTTCAAGATTATGGTTATATTAGGTGGGACAATTTGGGATAAGGAATGAGAAAACGAGATAGTTAGGAGTTGGTTATTGTTTTGAGTGGTAGTTTTGCAGGTGCTTATTAACATTATTTAAAATATCTACTTAAACTCTAGTTTCAGATAACTTAAGACAAATGAGTTGCTCTTTTGATTAGATTAGAGGATGTCTATAGATCAAATCCCACTCTGAAACTCAAAGTATCAGTCATATGACCATTACATCTAAAGAGTATAATTAAAACAACTTTAGAAGAATTGAGGAGAAAGACAAGTTGATGATGATAGGGCTAGAACTATACACAATTTTCATAGAAATGAAAAGCATTATTGGATGTTTCTAGTCTCCCTTTTATGTTCTCTGAGCCCTTTGTAAGTGGGCAAGTTTCTTATTTATTTGTATTGCCAGTGGCTAACACACTGCCTGGCCCATAATATTGGCATAATAAATGTTGTTCAATAAACGCATAGCATCCTTTCTACTCTTCCCCGGTCTTTACCTTTTTGTCTTGACAGTGCAGAGCTTGCTTGGGATTCTCTCTCTGCCCCACTCCCACTCTCTCTCTCTCTCTCGCTCTCTCAAAATAAATAAAAATAAAACACTTTTTTAAAAAAGGGCCATTGATTCTTCTAGAAGATATTTTGATCATCCATGCATAACTTCCAATAAACACTGGAAAATTCAAGATAAATAAACTATAGCCTTTTATTTCTAGGAAGCTATAATGTAATGACTAAAATAGGTGCATCAATAGGCAATTATAATCATAATAAGTGATAAGTATTATAATAAATTATAGAATATTATACATATTCTCTAAAGAGAGGACAGAAACAATGAGGTTATTCTGTGGGAGAATCATGGGATTTTTTACAAAGGAAATAACATTTTGAGTTACTGAGTTATTGAGAAAAGTAGGAGCCTGGCAATGAGAGAAGAATGGCAAGGTCATTCCAGACAGAGGCAATAACGAATGGTAAAAGATTTAAGGGTATTTAAGGGATTTAAGAAGGCACAAAAGAATGAGACACATTCAGAAATGAAATGTTCGGATTGCATTTTGGGGGGGGGGGGAAGAATGCCAAGGAACAGAACTGGAGCTAGTTTGAGTACGTTTTTTTAAAGTTTTTATTTAAATATCAGTTAGTTAACACACAGTGTAATATTAGTTTCAGGTGTACAATTTAGTGATTCAACGCTTCCATACAACACCTGGTGCTCATCACAACAGGTGCATTCCTTAATCCCCATCACCTACTCAACCCACTCCTCATGCCCCTATCTCCTCTCTAGTAACCATCAGTTTGTTTTTGAGCATGTTTTAAAGGGCTTAGCATGCAGGGAAGTGGATCTGAGTTCTTTAAGCATGTTTTTAGCCACTGCGGGCGTGGTGGGTAAAGGGAGTTCAATGGGAGAGAGACATGGTCAGATGTCCATTTCAGAACCAGTCTCTAGAGGTACATTAAGGGACCTTTCTAAGGAGAACCTGGATAGAATGAGCCGTGGTGGGGCAAAAAGACTAGCCATGAGATGACTACAGTATTTCAGGCACAAAATGATGAGGGTTAAAGGCGATGGCCAAGAGGAAAGAGGAGAGGAATGAAATGCTACATCCTTTCGATGTGGCAACAATATGATCGTTGATCAATTCCTGTAGATAGATTTAAAAAATGACTAAAGCTAATGCACTCATGAGATTTAGAAATCTACTATTTTTCCTCCTAAGACCTAAGTAAGGGAGAGTTAAGTCTGGTAGTTAACTGGGGCTCCTGCACTACCAGTCAGTACGGTGTTGAATTAGTCTCCAGGGTGGTTTCTGATCTCATGGGCTGGGTGATCTGCTTCTCAGGTACCCATGAGAAGCACCTTCCTCCCTAATCTCACATGCTTAGACAGGGGACCCTCAAGTTATGCTTATTAGTTTTCTGGGTATTATTCTAGTCCTTCACTGGGGAAAAAGAAAATGCCTCTTCATCCATTCTGTTCACCTGGGCCCATAATATTCTAAGTAGTTACCAGTCAGCCTCTAGGTTGGAGCCAACTTGTTTTGCTAGATTTGGGCATTCTATCTTGATGAATTTCTAAGGAACTAGAGATCAAGCTCATAATGGAACTTTAAGCATGCCAGTTGTTCAGGAGCCCTGCTGCCTTGTCCTTCTCTTTTCCCATAAAAACTATAGCTCTTGATACAACAACAGTTCCCCAAATCTCCTTTCACATCAGAAGCACCAGGTCCTATCTCTGTAAGTTTTAAATTAATAGACCTGCACATGGAGGTGGGGTGGGGGGAATGGACAATGATATTACTGGTAATCTCCTAAAGTGATTTCATGCGAGGCAGATTTGCAAACCCCGATATAGACGTGGTGTGTGTCAGTGCACGGAGTCCATCGGGTCTTGTTGCGCAGGTGGCCCCTTCCCTAGTGATAGGCAGTGGAGAGAGTCATTCTTCTGCTTTCGTTGGCCCTCCTGGCCCCAAACCCAGTTCCCTTACTCCGTGTTAGTTTGATAAGACTTTGTAACACGCTTTCCTACTATTTAGAAAACACTTATGGGTAAAGACAAATAAAGGCTAATGCAGAGGTTTCTAGTTTCAGAATTCCAAAGGATGGAACTACCCTCACCTGAGATGGAGAAATCAGGAGGCGAAGCAAGGGTGAAGGAAAGCAGATGAGTTTCATTGAAGGAAATGTGTTAGGCTTAGAAAGCCTTTGGGCTTTTGACAAAATGGGAAATGAAAATTAGTTCTTATTGAGTGAAAAATGCCCAGATTATGTTGTTTTTCTTTTACCTCTCATAATACCATTGCACAAAGGCTTGCAACATCTTTACATTTAAAAATTTCCCCCCACTTCAGAGAAATGGGATATAGTACGGAAATTTTATGTGATGGCCTCAAGTAGATAATAAATATGTTTTGGATGTGTAAAGAAATTAATGATTTCCAGTTAATAATGATCCCTATGAAATGTAATAGTAACAAAATATATAGCAATCTGTATTCATTCATTCAATCAAGCATCATTTAACAAATGTTTGAGTGCCCACAAATTTCCAAATATTGTACTAGATCATCACAACGAATAAGACCAAGTTCCTGCCCTCAAAGAGCTCCCAAACCCGTGGGAAGACAGATACTTTTTACACAAATCACTGTGTAATAAGTGTGTGTTCAGTGGGGTGGAAGATGGGGTAGAAATAGTTTCCAGGAGGATCTGGCCTCTAAGTTGAAAATAAGAAGTAACGCTAGTTAGGGAGGAGGGGAGCGGCAAGTCTAAGTTTAAAGTGTCATGTACAAGTATGTTATCAGTAAAAAAGAGCTATTTTAAATATGTCAAGCAATTTAAGATACAATTTAGGAAGAATGAAAGATCAAAACCCTGGGTATCAAATAGTAGTCAGCCAGTTCAACAGGCACAAACTTAAAATCCTAACAATGCTTCTTAAAATGTGGTTCACTGAGCTCCTTCAAAAAATGACCTGGTACTCGTTACAAATGCTGCTTTGAAGGTCCAAAACCGGTTCTGAATCAGCATGTCTGGAGTGGGGAGTAGGAACTGCATTTTTTAGTAGAACTTCATTTTTTAGTAGATGTTCTAGTGTTTGAAAACATCTAGTCTCACTGCTCATATAAGGGCTGCAGGAAGACACTCTAAGAATCCAGGAAAGTGATGCAGGAAGTAGCTCCTTATGTCTCTGACTTTTCAGCAAGTCACGTCCAATTCTGTAAGGATGGCTGCAGCTCTATGTACAAAATAACTGTTTATGTATCACATATACCCAGAAAATAAGTACATTGGAAAACAGACCAGTCTAGGTATCTTATAGAATAAAATGATGAAACATCGATAAGGTAGAAATTGAAAGGTATTTGCAACCTATCTAATAAATTAACAAGAAAACAATAATTTGTGTTTATAACTCACAACTTGAGTCAGTTCTACAGACGCTCAACTTCTTAGCCTCATGTAACTTCAGAAATGTTATCCTACTTTTTTTTGCCAAACTCCTTCAATTCAAAGGACCTCAGTTCTGTAAGAGGCCTCATACTTGGATAGTCCCATCCCATCATATCATAGAGAAACTAAAGCCTAGTGAAACAATATGGCAGAAGTCACACACACTAACTAGTAAGTAAACTAGAACTATGTTCAGATTTCTTGGTCACCATGCCAATGTTCTCTCATAGAGGGTCAAACCAGAGTGAAAAAGAAAGGCTTGGATGCACATCTCATTCACCACTTACTAGCCATGTGACTTCAGACATGATACTTAACCTCTCTATGCCTCAACTTTCTCCAAAATATTGCCTCCTCTTTATATAGGGCTATTATTTAACATAGTCTCAATATGTGTAAGTGTTTGATAAGTTTATTATTATTATCACTACTGTGTGGTAAATATGTTTTATAACACCATAGCACCAAAGTCCCATCTTTTTCCTTTTACTTGGACTTACCTGTATTTTTTTAATGTTTACCCTATATTCTCTCATATCTTTAATTCACAGGCTACTTTCAAGAGTAAAATTTGCAACCCACGATAGCATACTTGCTTAGTTGTTTTTAGTGTGCCCTTCTTAGAGGACCATACTCCAAAGAAAAATCACCAGATCTTCAGTGAAAGTAACCTTTTACTTAAAAGTGTCCTCTCCAAATACAGTGTGCATGGGAATGTTAATTCACACTTTGTTCTATCACCCAGTTGTTTTATTCAGTGTCAAGATCTGGGCACTGAGTTAATGCTACTGCAGTTTCTGGGTATATGGACCTTCTGCTTTAACACTGTCAAAATGTAGTAGGTTTTGTGTAAGTAATCATACGGTTTTCCTAAGGTCCTGTAATGCCATTGTGCTAAAAGTTCATATGTCTCTTAAAATAGGAGTGAAACGTCTCGGAGACCCATTCCACACAATCTACGTCTGATGTGATGGAATTACCTAACCAATCAGGGTAAATGTCAGGATTAGGTTGTAGGCAGCAAAAGTGTAACTCTTTTCCAAGAGGAATAAAAAAGTTGGCATAAAAAAGGATCACTTCCAAAGTGAGTCATGACTTGTCTCTGTGTCTCCTTAACACTGCTTGAAAATGCTTGGCATTGCTCAAAGAGAATCAAACTTCCACTCTGAGATAAACAGCTAAAGAGTAAATAAACGTTGAACTGAGAAGTTCAGCCTGTCCTTTTGTTCAAAGCTGGGGACCTCATTTTATTTCCTCTATCATCCTCCTTTAAAGAAAGAAAGGAAAATAAATGAATGGAGAGCTTTTAAATTAGAAAAAAAAATATGTACCTCAATTGAGATTTTTTAAAAAAGACACTTAAGAAGAGTACATTAGCCTTGACATTGGCACAGACAAATGGCTACTTCTAGAAATACCAAAAAGACTTTCAGACATTTTTATTTTAGCCATTTCTGAACTAGAGGAAGAAAGGAAGCAAAAGCTTGTACTTAATGAGAGGTAAAGTTTGTAATACATTAAGTAACTACTAGCGCTTAATATCTATTCCTTTGGTGTTACAATACCTGGAGTCTTCTCTTAATCATGAATAAAACTGAAAACAGAAGTGAAATATATGATCAAAAGAGAGAGAATTAAAGAGATAAATTTCTAATTGTGCACAGACGTATCTAAGGAAAAACATTTAAAGGCATGATGCAGAAGGGATTTAGATTGAAAGACGAGTTACCTTCAGTTCCTTGATGATAAAGAAAGGACAGTAAAAGGAAGACAGCTCTGCATTATTAACAGGGATTGAAAGAAGCAGGAAATCATCTTAAAGAAAAACTTCAAAATTTTTAAATGGCTTTATATTCCCTTCGATGCTGAATCTGGAGATGAATAACTAATACGGTAAGGAACATGGTTTTTGTGGACATCACATTCCTTATCTTTAAAGCGAAAGCTCTGGATTAGATTAGGGATATCAAATACAATACCCTCATGCTGGCCTCCCTCTCTAGCATCCATGGCAAGCATTGATAACGCATCAAGGGATTTCCTTGCTGAGACTCCACTGAGCTCCACGAACCTTCTCCGCACAGCCTGGCATCCACCACTTGTCAACCCCTTTATTGTTCAAATTGGAATGAATTTGCTCTTCTCACTTTTGCTATTAAATAGCATGCCTTCCAGTTTTAGAGTTCTATATTTATATAAATAATAGGAGTATCTATGAATATAATTTTGACATGTTTAATTTGGAAATTTCTTAAACTAATTAAAAAAATCAAAATGCTAGAAGAATCAGTAGAAATAGCTGTTAACCTAAAATTGTAATACAGTCAAAAATAAACTCTTGATAAAATCTTATGACCAGCAGTATCAGTTCAAGTTGATAGAAATCCTACCTGCACAGTGTGTGAGCTCATCTTCTATTCTTTGTAATAAAGATGACAGAATCATGTATTTCCACATTATTTTACTTTTGCCCAGGTAGGACGTTTCAAATAATGGAACATTACCAGTATCAAAACTGGTTGGGATAAATAAGTGTATTGGATAATACGTAACATATAAGCTAATTTATTACTTTTAAAATATAATCGTAAACCATGGCGAACCACACGCCCCTTGCGTAAACTCTAGTGAACTGCTCAAGCATTCAAGAAACTAAACACATACCATGACATTAGGGAGCAGATGGTTTTATAGAGTCATTTACCTGTTTTCCATTTACTACATTTCTGAAAATCTCTACTTCTATTTCTCAGTTAGAGCATTGCCCATTGCCTCAGTGCTTTATCGTGAATATGTACTGGAAACAATGGTACTGTGCCTTCTTGATGCAGGAAATTTCAATAACTGAAAAACATACTTTTGCTGAAAAATTCTTTGTTAAGTTTCTTTTCCAAAGTTTCTTCATTTTGTCACTCCTTTTCCTACTCAGGATTGCCCCTTTGAATCTGCTTTGTTATGTCAAAGCACTAGGTGCTTTTTTTTTTTCTTGCTCACTTCACCTCACAGGAATCAGGACAAAAACAAAACAAAACAAAACAAAACAACAACTACTTAGATTTAATTCTGTGATGGCATCTGGGCAACATGTGCCATTTTGTGGCAATGTGTATTTTCTAAAGAGGTACTAATTTGTGAGGCTGTAGGAGGATCTTGGAGATCCAAGTGTGAACCAAACATTGTAGGTTGCTTTGGGAGGAGATGTGATTATAAGTAGAATCCATGAATTTTAAGTGAAGAAGGCTTATAGGTAAACCTGGCCCAAGGGGGGCCTCTGCCACGTCCTGCCAGTTATACTCGTTATACTCCACTGAGGGAGAAATGTGAATGTTTGTAAGCCATAGGTACTGGAAAAACTAAAGAATACACATCAAAGAGATTTCAGAAAATATTCTTAAACTTATTGGCCCAAAGTCCTTATTTCACTTGAGTTTTAAAGGAAGTAATTGTCACCCATGGAGTAGGTGGGTGACAAGAAACTAGTGATTATTCAGCTGAGACTCTTGCTACTTCAGAAGTCTGACATTCTTTTTCTCCACAATTCCCCAGCAAAGTGATTGCTAAGAGCTTTATACCATCTCCATCTTTCAAAAATTATCAGAGTGTTGTCATGTGAATTTTTTTTCCAGAAGATACTAAATTGCAGGCATTATTTTTTTCATAATGATACTGATTTTGTCTCTGGTGGTGTAAAAAGTCATTATTCACAGAGTCCTGACTACTGAGCCAGCTAATTGCAGTTTAAGAAATTCTGATTCAACATGTTTTCTTTGTGGAATCTACATGTAAGCATTGCCTAAGCTATTTGGTTTGTTAAATCCAGAGCTTTGACATCCCAGCTCTATAGCATTTGTGTTATGTGTCGTTTTGAAACTGTTTTAAGAAAAAGCAATTTCGATCCCCACAGTGACCAAAATATCTCTTAAAAGTAAATAAAATAAATGTGTGAAGCACTGAATAAATAAATAAATAAATAAATATTTCTACAGAAAAAAAGAGAAAGTACTTTAAAGTGTAAATTGATATATCCAGTGTATGTTTGGAAGGGTTGGGAGACGGAGTCAATACAAAGGAGCATGAGACTTCCAGACTTGAAAATCCAATCATTCCAGAAGTGACACCTCTAGGAAGGAATTGTTGCCGAAGTAAGGGTGATGGGTATGAAGTCAGAGCACCAGCCTGCAACTATTCACCTGAGCATCTTTGCCCTCAACTGTGTCTCAAGATAGCAGTGTTGACAAGTAGTAATTCATTTTTTTTTTTATGGGGAACAAAGTGCTAAGAAACTTCTCCAACTTTTTTCCCAGCTTCTGTCCATTCCTGTCTCCTGACCAAGAATTTCAAGCATGTGCCAATACTCTTTCCTTCATCTGGATAGTAAGTTGGGTGAGATGGTATACAGTTCAGTAGAAATACTGAAAGAACAATTCTGCAGTATTTCTTCTAGGTGATCACAGGTTTTATGTTTGTAAAAATTCACCAGATATCTTAAATATAATAATTGGGACCAACAAAAGTAGAGGCATGACAAAGCAAGTTAGAAAAGTTCCAATACACAGTGCCTTCCTGTGACTACCTTTGTTAAATTGAAAAGCTATAAAGTCATTCTTAGCTTGTTTCTTCCTTGCTATGGAATTATACATGTCTATTTCCTCTATGTTTTTAATTTTTTATATATTATCAGCGACTGTTTTTTAGTTTTAATGAGTGTTTATGATATGAAATCCGTTGTAATTCACTTTCATTCTCAAGCAATTCAGTTTCACCAACATATTTCCAAACTAGCTCTTCTACTTATGCTAATCACAGCATAAATTGATATATCAGGGAAAAGAGAAATATGGTAAATTGGGTTGGATGGTTTATGTTAAAATCCAAATAAGAACCCTATTATCCAAGTGGATTTGTATTTAGCTGCATTTGAAAAGTTTTCTAGGCAGACCGAGTAAGGCTTAAAGCATTATTTCTAAATTTAATGCTTTTGTGAACTTACGTCACACATTAAAATCATCTTAATGCACCTTTTTGTCAATTCTTCACAATAGTATTACAAAAGGAAGGAAGGAGAGGATACATTTAAAAAGCAAATGAAAAAGAACTCAATGGAAGCCTATTAGGCTACCTGTTGATGAGCATGTAAGAGAGTCATTAATATGCGGCTCATTGACATGATAGGCCATAATGACTCCTCTAGGGACGGTTCAGTCTATTGTGTCAGAGACTAGTTAGGGATTCATTAACGCGAAGACTCGTGACTTCTTAATATGCAAATTATTAATGCAATGCACTGAGGCATCCCTCACAAATGTCCACATTTTGCATTACATGTTTTTGCCACCCTTCACCCACCCCTTTTGTGAACTATTTTCTTTCTTCCATCTTCTGTTGCGGATTTCTTCACAAAAGATTCTGCACTCACGTGGAATCTATCACTTCACATTCAAGGACCTCCTCCCCTTCAGCCCATGTTTCTTGGATTTAATGCAGGTTTACATATACAAATCGCTTGAACATTTTGAATAAAGCAGTAAAAATTCAGCATAAAACCTGATTTGAGATATTTCTCCAAGGTCAAATTGGTTTTTGGCTAAAGGCAGGGCAACGTGAACAAAGTCGTTGTTTTTAAAAAGTGAGACTCTGAAACGTGAATAGTATCATTTGTCCTGAAAGTGGGAGGGGAAAGAGAAACAGAGAGCCGAGAAAAGCCCAAGAAAGAAGACACAAGAAAAAAAACATTTACTTAAACCAAGAAGAGTAACTATTCATACCAATGTAATACATTAAATGAAGAAATGGATTTATACTACTCTATGTCTAGCATAGAGCAAGTAATCAGTAAGTATTAGCTGGTATTATTATGTTGGCATTTTGCATGTTGCAAAAAGTTGAAGGTAATATCCACATTTCCTATTGAAACAATAAGAAAATATTATGGAGTGAAAGTTGTTCCGTCTTTGTCTTTGAATTAACATACCACAAGGAGGGGATCAAACATATTCTTTATTCCTACAGCAGAATTAACTACAGAATTCATGGAGAGATACTCAAGTATTTTTTGAAACTTATCCATATTTCATGTATAGAAAATATGTTATAATATACCTTTTCATGTGGGACTTTGTATACTACCCATATTCATTTTCTTGCACTTTATTACTCTAGCCTTGTCTAAAATACAATAGCTTCTCTACTACATTTCAGGAGAAACAGACTCTATTTCTAAATTCCATAAACCCTAAACTCTGCAGTGGGTCTACAGAAGTCTGTTTATCATGAAATTCGTAATTCCATACAAAATCAGTAATTTTTTTTTAAGCTAACAGCTTATAGAAGTATAATGTGTATATAAACTCACCCACTTTAAGTGTACAATTCAGTAATATTTAGTATATTTTCAGTACATTTTAGTATATTTAGTACATGATGGAGTTGTGCCATCACCAAAACCTAATCTTAAAACATTTCCAGCACCCCAAAAAGAAAGTTCATGTCCCTTAGAATCACTCTTCATTCCCCACCCCCAGCCCTGGAGTACTAATCTTCCTGTCTCTATATATTTGCCTAATCTGGGCATTTCATACAAACACATTTATGCAGTATGTGTTCTTTCGTGTCTGGCTTCTTTCACAGCGCATCATGTTTTGAGGCTCATCAGTGTTGTAGCCTGTATCCGTTCTTCCTTTCTTTTCGTTGTTTAATAGTATTCCACTATATAGATACACCACACTTGGTTTATCCATTCACCAGTTGTCGGGCATTTGGGTTGTTCCATCTTTTGGCTCCTGTGGACAGTACTTCTATGAACATTTACGTATCTGCGTGGGCATATGTTTTCATTTCCCTTGGAAGAAACCTAGGTGTGAAATTGCTGGGCTTGTGATAATTCCATGTTTCACATATTGAGAAACTGTCATATTATTTTCCTTTAAAGTGGCTGTTCTATTTTATAATCCCACCATTAGTGAGTGCATGAGGGTTTTAATCTCTCTATGTCCTCGCCAGCACTTGTTATTATCTCTTATCCATCATAATCATTCTAGTGGGTGTGAAGCAATACCTCACTGTGGTTTTGATTTGCATGTCCCTAATGATTAATTAGTTGTCTACTGTTTTATGTGCTTATTGGTCATTAAAATACCTTCTTTGGAGAAATATCTATTCAAATGCTTATTTAATTTTATTTTATTTAATTTCTAAAATTTATTTATTTATTTTGGGAGAGAGAGAGCATGCAAATGAGGGAAGGGCAGAGAGAGGGGAGGACAGCGAGAGAGAGAGAGAGAGAGAGAGAGAGAATTCCAAGCAGGCTCTGCACAATGGGGCTCAATCCCACAAACCATGAGGTCATGACCTGAACTGAGACCAAGAGTTGGTCGCTCAATTGACTGAGCCATCCTGGCACCCCTTGGTTTATTTTAAAATTGAGTTCTCTTTTTATTATTGAGTTGTAAGAATTCTTCTGCATGTAACTCACTTACTAGATATACGATTTGTATTTTCTCCCATTATGTGTGTTGCCTTTTCACTTTCTTGACTGTGTCTTTTGAAGTGCAAAAGTTTTTAATTTGGATGATGGCTGTAATTTTTATTAGCCCTGAAGTCTTTGCTACCTTGGAGAGTTCCTATAAAGACTTTATTTGATTAAATCTCTTTAGGGAAAAATATTATTTTTAATATAAATAATCTTTATTAATATAATTATCACAAGCAGCTAATTATACTTCACATTCTCACTAATGCTAATTTCAATACCAAATGCTAGAAAACATCCAACAGTCATTGGTCCTACCTAGGTTCTAGACTGAAGTAGTTGTAAACAGATACAGAAATGATCCAAATGAATATGTAGATTTAAGGAAAGAAGTCCAACTGATTTAGGAAGCTCACAGTACAAACATCATGTTATTTTGTCTGGAGCCTACCATTAGAAGAGATAGAGTAAGCATGGAGGAGTTCATCGGTGCCAAGAACTCTCCCGGTTGAAGGTCTTTGGATCCCTGATTAAATAGAGCAAAGTTTATTACTAGGAAATCCTAAGAAGATGAAGTGAGAAGGGCTCAATAAGATAGACTATGGTTGAAGATTAGCACAAGAGCAATATGGTGCTTGGAAGGACTAGTTGAGAACCTGATATGAGTCAAAAGGCAAGGAGCAGGTGACTAAAGAAGTTGGGCCACAGACTGGGATTGCTGAAGGAGTCGGGTGCAAGAGCCAAATTCTGCTGAGATGCAGCCACATTGCCAAAGGTGGTATCTCGGCCACACTTTCAACAAGGCAGAGGAAGATTCTGGAGTCAATACTCTGAAGAATCGTACTACCACGTGGGTTTGAAGGACTCAGTCCATCTATTGGACATCATGCTAATTCAGAATGTCAGACACAACTCAGTGTGTTTTCGATGGACAGATATTTAATATTTGCTAGACATTATACTAGAAGTTAAACCACGAACACAAGCCAAGATTAAACAAACTCTGCCTTCATAAAGTTTACAGTGTAAAGAAAGATAAATAAAACCAGCAGTTTAAAAATCACAGTTGTACCATTCACGACTGGGGAAGCCTGGGGTCCTACAGAAAAAAATACTAGGAGCACTAACCCAAACTCAAAGAAGGGAGGGAGCTGGCTGTGTAGATACATGGGCTTGGAAAGAGAGATCAGACTGGAGGAAGAGGAGGTCCTGCAATCTGATTACAGACACTTTTTAAAAGCTTGATTTTCTGATTTATAAAATACACAATTCTCAAAAAGACAAACTTTTAAAAGAAAACTTCTAAAATTTACTTCATTCTAAATGGTAATTAACTTTATCTTTAACATTGCTACTATTACTTAACCCTCTCAGGTGCCATACCTGTAAAAGTGTTACTTCGTTTAGATTTACTTTCTTTTCGTTTAAACTCTATTAGTGGATACTGAGACCAAATGAATTGCAATTTTTTTAAAAAGTTAACTCAGAACACCTGTGTTTATGTCTTCAGATTATACCAGTTATTCTTAATCCTGGGGCATAACAGAAACACCTGGGGAGCTTTTTAAAAATACCTGTGCCTGAGCCCAGCCCCCGACAAGTGCAATTCGTCTTTGTCATGGGGCCTACGTATGGGTGCCCTTTTTTCCCCCTTTCCTATGTGCAGCCACACTTGAGAAACCCTGGTTTACGCTGCTACACTGGCTGCTCTGGGAAGGTATGGTTAGTGTGCAATTGATTCCTTCAGTAAAAATACTTGGAGTTTTCATGGGGTGGAAAGAGGAGACGGAACATATAATCAAATATGCTAGCATTAATATAAATTTTACACAGGTTGTATTTCTGCTACTGTTATGTCTATAAAACAATTAATTTTCATTCATCATGGAGATTGCCGATCCATACTTCAGTGAATCTAAATTTACTTATTTTTTAACTGAAAGGAAAACTACATGTTGTTTAGGGTAAGAAACATTCATAATTTCTACACTAAGAACCATATTGCTATTATAAAACTGATAGTGTTTGTAAAATTTTAGACCCAGACTAGCAAAACAGTGTTGAAAAAGGCAGAACTTTCAATTTCATAGTTTAAATGTAAGTTTGTGGATAATGCTAATAGCTTCATGTTTTTGGAGTTTATCATATGTAAGAGAATGTTTCATGTAAAAATGCCACAACCAGGTATATTCTGGTCTTCTTTTTTCCTGATATGATACACAAGTGAAGGCACTTAGAAGATTATACTTGCTGTCTTTGAGAATCGGCATTTCGCAATGGTTTGCTTTGTTTGTATATGTATGGTGTTGATTTTATGAAAAAAAAATTCTTTTCACATGTCTCATTTTATATAAACTTATTATGCAAGTTTGTACAATACTATATATATATGATACTAGTAGTCTATAATCAGGATAAACAAAATATGTGAAAGTAAAAATGATAGGCACAATTATTTAGTGCTTTTAAATTCAAGTAACTCCAGTGTTAAATTTCTTCTTTGTTTAGATTCACTATAACACAACTCCATCTTCACTAAAACAAAGCTGCAACTTGGTCCTTCAGTGGAAAAGATGGACCTTTGAAAGATAAGATATGAGAATCTGGGCAGCCAGAAAGCAGCCAGGAAAAGGAGAAAGGGATCCTAGAAAGGTATGGTGTCAAAGAGAAACTGTTTTCTCTTTACTGCACGCTTCCCTTTCTGTCACGGACCCTGTGATGAGGTAGTGACTGGTCCTGTGGAAAATATGCCCAAGGGTCTATAGGAGACATAAGTAGACAAAAGGGAAAGGTCCATCCCTTAAAATCGCTTCAAATATTGCCCCAGATGCTTTGTTCAGCATGGGACTCTGTTCCCCCAGATTTCTTCATGACTAACTCTCTTCAAGTCTCTGATCAGTTGTCATTTCCTCAGTGATGTGCCGTCTTTACTAATTCTTCTTATGCCGCTTTGCGTTTTATATTCTCAGCTGCATTTGCCATCTTCTAACATAACTTACTTATTCGTTATGTTAATTACTTATTAGTTTTCCCTCCATTAGAATGTAAGCTAACCAAGGAAAGAGACTGTCATTTTTTCACTAATGTATCCTTGCTGTTTCGAATAGTATCTGGCACGTGTAGTATGTGCTCAATAACACTTGTTGAATGTATGAAGACCCTTGATTGATTTCTCCAGTCACTAGTGTCTTTTGTTTGTTTATTCTCTATCCATGCACAAGCTGAAGAGCACAGTAAGACCTTTGCTACTGATATTCTGATTTTTTTTTTCTTTCAAGTTAACCAAAACTCATAATCTGTCAATCTTGAGGTCACTGGTGTTATAGAAGGGACCATACTAGGGTAATTTCCATATGCCCAACCACAAGGATAAACATTGAGACGCCTGGACTAATCTTTCTCACTCAGTTAAAACATAACCCTTAGATTTTAAAGGAAGAATTTGGATCAACTAATTATAAAAAGAAAATTTCCCCAGGCATGACCATGAAATAGGTTTAGAAATATCTAAAAACGTGTGCCATCATACATATCTGCTTTTTATTTTTTTTTTATTTTTTAAAATTTTTTTTTAACATTTATTTATTTTTGAGACAGAGAGAGACAGAGCATGAACGGGGGAGGGTCACAGAGAGACGGAGACACAGAATCTGAAACAGGCTCCAGTCTCTTAGCTGTCAGCACAGAGCCCGACGCGGGGCTCGAACCCACAGACCGTGAGATCATGACCTGAGCCGAAGTCGGACACTTAACTGACCGAGCCACCCAGGCGCCCCCATATCTGCTTTTTATATTAAGGATGACCTATAGCAAAATGAAACAACTAACATTGATAACGAGAAAGGAATAAAACCTATATTTAACCATTCCATTAGTAAAAATGGTAAAGACACAGTGGAAAAAAAATGGTTAATAACATAAAAAAGATTTTAAACCATGAGACACCCAAAACATGAGCAGAAGTGTAATGGTGTTCATAAATGCCATAAGCAGTTTTTCAAGGCAGTAAGGGATCTTCCATAAAACACAATTAGTAGAAACGTGTTAGGAGAAAAACATGAGGGCAATTATGCTCAACATTTACAATTAAATCAATATCATTTCATACAGTTAGCAACCCAGTTCATACTTTTCATTTATTTATTCTGAATACTTTGTGAATTAATATAATTGAAATACTACTTTATCTTTGAATAGGGAGACTAAAGTTCAGATGTTCAGCCTAGCAAGAGGCACAGTTCATTTTCAACTTCGTTTTTCAAGTTTGACTTTCACAATTCTGTCCATTCTAGGCAGTCTGATTGACCAACAAAATCCTCCCGTTGTCCTTCGCACTGTCTTTTCCACAAATATTTTTTACTCTATGTAAATGCTCTCCTGCTCCTCCTCCACCTACCGGGGTTTACCGTTTCAACGTCAAGCTCAATTCCTCTGAGATGCCCTTCCTAATGAGGGCAGCCTACAAGTACAGTCCTTTCTCGAATGCCTATTGCTCCGTGTCTCCATTGATTTTCTCTGAGTACGTCAATTCCATTTGGCACATACTATGTTGATAGCTAACTCTTCAAGTATATAAATATTATCCCTTAACCAAATCCATGCTTGAAGATAGAAGCTACCTAGAAGTGTTCTACATAAAACAAGAACCCTCTTATTTCTTTATGAATAAGTGGCTGCTTGAGGCATTTTGGTTCAGAGCCACAGCAGATTAGAGAGCTTAAATCACAAACCTGACTTCTCTTAAATATTTTCTGGACTTGATCAAATAGATCCCTTTTGCCCAATTTCTTATATGAAATGAAGTGATATTGCTGACTACAATGTATAAAAGTGATCTAATGGGAGATAACTTTATATCACTATAGAAATGTGATAGATTTAAAACATATATTCTTTAAGCTTATATAATTAGAAATTTCTAAATGAAAGGACAAGGTAACTTATTAAAGTAAAAATATCATAATATTAATATCATAGAATTAAAGTTGTCAGTGTGATATAGTCCATACATGATATGAAAGTCCCGCCGCGTTTTGTAGCCAAGTTCTAACTAATGTTACAGATCCTTAGGTACAAAATTAAAAGAATGAAAGGAATTTCATCAAAAATTACCATAACTGGCCAAGGAATTCCCTAGGAATTAGAGAAACACACACCCACATACACACACACACACACACACACACACGCACACAATTGACATTTATAATTGTGCCAACATAATTTTGAAAGGGGTTTCAAAAAATTAATTTCCTTAGAGGTTACAATTCATCACAGACCATTATATTGGACTGTACTAAAAAAATACCCCCCCAACTTTCTCAACAATGATGCCTTACCCAGAAAATGTTTAATTCAGTCTCACAAATAACATTTTCAGTGGGAACCCATCTCCACCTGTACTTTGAAAGTTAACTGGGGGCACCTGGGTGGCGGCCTCTGTTAAGTACGAGACTGTTGATATCGGCTTGAGTCATGATCTTGCAGTTGTGAGATGGAGCTCCCTGTTGGACTCTGTGCTGAGCCTGGAGCCTAGTAGAGATTCTTTGTCTCTCGAAATAAATAAATAAACATTTTTAAAAACTTAATTGGGAAACAACAAGTTTAAATAATAAAACTTTAATTTCTACCTAACTTCACTTAAAAACTTCTTATAACATAAGAACTATTTACAAATGCCATGCGTTCCCTCCCTCAATAATACATGTTCACTTTGGGTCAAGACTTTAGGTTTTATACAATAAAGTTCTTTAAAATATTAGGAAAATTATAGTAAAACTCTTAATGAAAACTATGGGGTGTCAGTGGAGGGTGATGATATAAGAACTAATTACTGTGTCAGTGTAGGGGGAGCATATTAGTATTTGTGCCATAAAAATATATAATTATTTATGCTAGTTTCCTAAGATAGATGTTTGTTTCACAAATCTTACTGTCTTAAAACTCTAATTTTTAATGTTTAAAAAAATTTTAATTAAAACTTTATACTGTCTGATGATGACAGTACTATTTCACTTCGAGCTTGTTAACATTTTCAGCAAGTATTTTCAAGGTATTTTATGTTCTGCAAAATCAGCAATTAGCTATAAACTAGAAACTTTCCATTGCTTAAAGTTTTCAAAAGTTAAAGCTCTTGCCTATAAGAATCAATGCAAATGGGCCCCTGTGTTATATAGTTTCAAAACATCTGCATACAGGAATATGGGAAGTCTTCCTATTCTTCCTGTAACTTTTCTTTAAATCTAAAGTTATATCCAAAAAAATGTAAATAGTATTATATAGAGTGTAGCAGATCCATCACACTACCTTTGTAGGTTTAAGGTTAAACATTTAGATGCATTGCATTAGTCCCCTTAAATATTTTTGGTTTTTGATTTCATGTAGGGGAAGACCAAGATTGCAATCCCAAAACAGAGCTGAAAGTGCCAAACAACTTAATACAGTTGAGCTTTAGGTACACAGGAGGCATCCAGGAGAGGCAAAAGGCCCAGGCAAGGGAAGACAATAAAATAAAGAAAAGCTAACAGGACAGCAGGCAGGCCCAGAATCCACAGGTGTCAGGCTGAGGGAGCAGCACACGAGCAACAGTAGCACTAATCTGAGTATTGGCTTCAGTCCTAGCCCTGGCAAGAAAAAAGAATGAATGACCCAATTCTGATCAGTAGACATACAATATCTGCCTTTGGTCTTTCATTACTCAGCCTGTTAAATTTTTCTGGCTCTGGTCCCACTGGTCTGGACTGTGGTATAAAGAAAGTCAAAGGCCAACCAATGAATATTTATTTTATTTGAGATAAGATTATTTGACATTACTTCAAAGTAATATTATGGTGACTCCATGAATCAGGTCTTGGGAAGACTCGGGAAGACTCAGGATAGAAAAAAAGACCATCATAGTAGACAATCCCATAGTAGACCATATTAATTTATTTCTCAATTGTTGAGAAAGTTACTGCAGAGACAAATTTGCTTTTCATCTGTTGTTTTTTATAATATGTATTTATAGTCTTTATATATTCTATTCTTAATTTTTAAAGTAATTTTTCTTTTTGATCAAATACACGATCATTACCTCATGGCCATAAAATATAATATGGATATAGAATCAATAGGAACCAGCAAAAGAGAAATCAGTTCTTATGTTTTTTATTTGCATGGCAGGGATGTTGTCTTTTATTAAGGGATGTTGTCTTTTATTAAGTTTTTTATATGTGTGGCAGGGATGTTGTCTATTATTTTAAACAAAATATAAAATAAAGGAAGAAGAGTTATGATTTAAGGAGTAATGTAACTTTGGTGTGAGACATCAAGGGAATTAATTTGCCACCTGGATATCCAGATGGAGATGTCCAGAAGGCATCTGAGTTTTAAAGATTGTGAAAACAATAAATGTACTCATCATTAAACCATAACAAGCATAATTCATTCTTCAATTATTCAGAAGCTGCTTTTGGATTTTACTAGGCCTCAGGGTTATCAATGAGAAAACCAGTTGCCTTTAATAGCTATCTTTAAGAGATTTTTATATGCAAATACTTTTATTAGTTACAGTGAGGAATAACGCTTAGACAAACATATCATTCCTGGCCTCAAGGAACTTGCAGTCCAGTTGGGAAGATGACACACATATGAGTTTTTCTTTAAGTACAGGAAAAGGCCACCACTGTAAATGCCACCTTTGTAAACATTCTGACTAAACAGATACCGAGAGCCCTATGACAGAAGTCCTCTTCCTTCCAGACATACAAATATATGATAAGCAATAAGTCTTCTGTTAAATGTTAATTTTTCTGTCTCTAAATAAATTACATCAGATACAAACATGGTAAACAGCAATCCTTTCATTTAAGGAAAGCTGTTTCCTTTTGTACCCTAGAAGCAACTACTCCATGAAAGAATATGGCCAGAAATACTGTCATTTAAAGGAAGAATAACAAAGAAATATAAGGGCAAGGGGCAGCTGTGTGGTTCAGTTGGCTTAGGTCATGATCTTACCGTTCATGAGACTGAGTGCCAAGTTAGGCTCTGCGCTCATGGTAAGGAGCCTGCTTGGGATTCTCTCTCTCTCTCTCTCTCTCTCTCTCTCTCCCCCCTCACTCTCCCTCTCTCCCCCCCCCGCTCTCTCCCGCTCTCTCCCTCTCTCCCTCCCTCCCTGCCCCTTCCTTGCTCTCTTTCTGTCTCTTAAACTTAAAACAAAACAAACACATAAACAAAACCCCAAAGCAATATAAGGGCAAAAGGGATCCTATTTGAACTACATGAGTTTAATGAGAATGGTAAACAAATGTCTTGAATGTCCATATAATGAGCATTATCTAAAAATTTAACTTTGTTTGCCAAAGTTAGCTTTAAATGAGATATTACTAATACAGAAAATATGCACACGATTAGCAAACATATGATCTATCTGAAGAATGTCTTTATGTATTACACACACATATATACACAAACAAGATAAGGTTTAAGTAAAAAGCCCATAAAAACAGATACGTGTGTGTATATTTTTCCACAAAAAGGAATTGAGTCAAGAATAATTTGAATATAGATGGACAGTATTACTTCTACTGCTCCCTATGTTCAATTTACTAAATAAATTATGAACTGGATTAGCTTTCCCAGGCCTCTGCATATATTCATTAAAGCAAATAGCACACACACACACACACACACAGTCAAGAAATTTAACATCTATTCAGATGAATTCTGCTTGTAGACATTGTATTAACCTTTCTACAAAAGGATACACTTAACAACTTAAATTTCAGCTGGCTTAGACTACATTTGATTTTTATAAACCTATTCAAAATTTCTTTTCATTGACTTATACAGTTATATTCTTGAGTGAAATTTTATTAAAATATTAGATATCTATAAAATAGTGTACATAGCTATTCTAAATTATTCATTATTTGTCTAAGATTCTAACAGCTATCTTTTTAGGTAGAATTGAGACATACACTGAGTAATCTTCTGAAATACCTCTAACTTTGTAATTTTGTAAATTAAGTATCTTTCTCTTCTGTGACTCCCATAGGAAGTACAGTAATAATAATAATCACTCCAGAACTCAGAACTCAAAGCTACTAATGGAAGGATTGGGAGAGCTGTTTAGCAGCCTTCTGTTCCCTGCCGCACCTGAAATGTTAGTGCCCACAGTGCCATCCTTGTAATGGTGATACCATTCACTCCTTCAGAAAATCTAGTTGGTGAGGAGTTTTTTTTTCTTCTTTGATTTTCGCATTAGAATACTACAAACTAGTTTATTAGTTTACTAGTTAGGCCTGCAGGGTAACAATCTAAAGTTGTTAGGTTACTTGACAAAGAAAATAGAAATCAGTCACAGAAACCGAGGAAACAAATGGCAAGATTAAAGACATAGAACAATATGAATGGGACATAAAAGACAAGGAATTCCTGATAGAATACATTACTGAAGAGCACAATTTCCTGGTAGATGATTAATAAGAGAATATATAACCATTCGGCCCGAGTAGTTTTTGGCATAAGTCTGCCTGAAAGCAAAAGAATTAAGCGGTCTTTTCTAAAACAATACGACTTGTTGAAAATTACTCAGAAATCAAGTGTGTTTTAACATTGGAAACAACGATTATAACTTTATTTACACCAAACACAATAGAGACCTACTTAGAATATATGTGAAGATTATATTTTCTATTGCACCCTGAATGTGATTTTCAAATCTGTGCAATGCTTCTATTGGTAATACCCAAAAGATTAACATATGACAGTACATTATAAATCAGCTGTATTAATCCTCAAAGGGAGATATTAGTAAAACGTGAGTATTGTTCCCAGTTTCATTTCACACATGGCTTATGAAGCTGAAATTTACCTGACACACTTCTATGTGATTTGTAATTGTGTATGGACATCCACAGTAAATTTTTAAGAATGAAAATAAGCTTGGGGTTTTACTTAGGAAGTTATAGTCTATTTGATTTGTATCATAGCTTAAATCTGTAAAACAAATCAGATACCATCAATGTTAAATGGGCTATAAAATCTGTTGTCACATAATTAAGAAAAGGGCCTACTATTTGGCATGCTTTACAAATCTGAATTGGGGGGATATTTTGTCTTTTTTACTACTACAGATTTCAAAAGGGGTAAATAAAATTCAAATCCACAACCACACATAGGACATTCGTTGTCTTATGACGGTTTGAATCCCATTTCTATTGTGACCGTAAATGGTACTTATTTGCAACACACCCCATTTTCAGACCGTTTCACTTGAGGGGGAGGGAGTAGCCAAATTTCCTGAGACAGGTTTGTTTAATGTACAGTTGGTCTCTGTCACTAAACAATGCCATATAGCATTCCAATCTAGCAATTCTATTTTGTCATAAATCTTTAAACAGCAGGGTGATATGATTAAGCTTTCAAAACCAGTTATTACTTATATAATAGATAAATAACACTACCATGGCATTTACCCAAGTAAAAACTATTAGAGAAGCAGAATAAAAGCCTGAAAAGATCTGAGACATATGTCCTGAGGAGATTTTTTCTTTTTTGTATAGTGGTAAGGTACTGAGAATGCTTTAAAACAAAGAAATGACTGAAATGCAATGGTATATAATATATTTTCTTAGAGGAAAAGAACTACATAAAATTCAATTTCATCTTCTATTCATAGGTATAAAGTGATAAGGTGAAGTCGTGTGCAGGTAACTTATTTATTTAGTCCAAAAGAACTATTTTAAGAACTACCTTAAAAAGAAACACGTTGTAGTTTTTTGTAAGTAGTGTTCAACTTATGAACAGGCAATCCAGATTTTTTTTTGTAACCCAGAAATTTCTGGAATTTGGAAATAATTTTCCTCATAGCAGCAGTGGCATCAATATTAGTGTCCCTGATTGGTGACCAAAAGCTTATTGAATCTATAATACAACTAAATTTGAAACTCTTTGTATTAGCCTGGGTCCAGGCAGCAGAAATTATTATAAGAAAGAAAAGCATGCCTCCATTAATCCTGAGCATAGAACTAGCCATATACAAGATTTATAAAAGTGGAATTTATCAGGGCGCCTGGGTGGGTCAGTCAGTTAAGTGTCCAACTGCAGCTTAGGTCGTGATCTTGAGGTTCATGAGTTCAAGCCCTGCATCAGGCTGTCTGCAGCACGAATCCTGCTTCAGGTCCTCTAACCCTCTCTCTGTTATCCCTCCCCCACTCACTTTCTCTGCATCTCTCTCAAAATAAAAAAAATAAACTTAAAAAAGTGGAATTTATCACCAATGCCATTTTGAGTGCATATAAAGTATCAGCAACTGAGACAGATGCTTGTGTATGTTAACTCATGTATTTCTCATAGCACCTCTGCCAAGTAGAAATTATTATCCCTATTTTGGCCTTAGTGAAAAGGATGAAAAATATAATTTATCCAAGTTTGCACAGTTAGTAATTAGTTATACTGACAGCTCAAATCTGCCCGACTTTAAATGGTATGCTGTTTCCATTAGGCCTCATTGTTTATGGAACCCACCTTTTCCCTTCAATACACACATACAGTCCAGACCCCCCCCGAGTCCTCTTGCCTCTATGGAGCCTTTACTACAACTCCGTACACAAACTTGCCTTGTATCCCATAATGCTCTCTGCTCTAAAATTATCCATTTCCATTGTTTCAATCCACACTTAAAGCCCCCTTGTGCAGCTGACTTTAATCAGGTGTAAGATAAAGATAGTCCCTGCCATCCTAGATGTGTCTGCATTTAAGGAAGGGAAGTGTGTGCGTGTGTGTGTGTGTGTGTGTGTGTGTGTGTGTGTGTGTAAAAGTTTCAGGCATGGTTTCAAAGTGAAGTGTCAGAGCATAGAAGACCTTTTACGTCTGCCAGGGCACTGAGGAGTCGGGCCCACCTCAGGTGTCTGCTCCTGAGGTCACTTCCCCTATGTTATTTCTGTTGGGGTGTTGGGGTAAAAAACTTAGAAGAGGGACAAGAGCCACAGGCAGCAAAACTGGAAGAAGGTGGAAAACTAAATGTTCCAAATTATAATCATTTTTTCTTCTTGGAGCCTTATTGGCTCAGAATGCTTGGGCCCTATAAGAATTTGTGTAGACTTGCAGATGGCTTTGGGTGGGAAGTAAAGTCTCATGGAGATCCAGAGGATCCGTGTAAGAAGCGGGATCCATAGTGATTTCCTTCAAACCAGAGCTTCAGAAAACACCTTGAATGATGAGACTCTCATGTTCTTCTTCTCTCAGAAAAGGCTCCAAAACTACTCCATGGAGTCTAGGCTTCTAGGCTATGGGTTTATACAAAACCAGGAAGCCACAAAGCCCTGGTAGATCTCCAAGGAAACTAAGCTACTTGGCTCCTTGCTGTCAACCAGCTGGCAGCTTCTAAACGGTCCTCTTGACAGGTCCTGTGCAGCTGCGTTTTATGTTTCCATATGGCCTTGCCAGGGTCCCCCCCGCCTTAACCAGACCTGGCTTCCACAATTAGTACGGACTCACAACAAGTTAGTTATGGAATACATTAAGTCCTAAAGGCCTCATGGGGCTATTTACACCTCTTTGGACTATTTCCAGGATCCCAGATTATACTGTAAGTGTAAATTAAGGAAGTCTCACGATCCAATGGGCCTGACTGGAACATGCAACATTACCATATCTTATGCTCCATTTTCCAATGCTTTTCTTGGCTTCATTTTGACGATTTTATACCACCCTGAAAGGTAAACTCTCTGTAATCTTAAAATCACGCTTTAGAAAATATTTCTCTCTTTTCCCTTCTTGAATGTGCCTTATTCTATTCTCGGGTACAAAAATTGAAGACTGATCAATTTTCTCCTTTGGCATTGAAATCTTTCAGGAATTTATTTGCATTCACCTGGCCAAGTTATAAATACCATCCAACACCTATATCATGCCATTTCTTTACTGTAAAATATATAATTGGGTTCACTTAATAAAATAGAAAACCAGATGAAGTCAGTCTGTGTACCCCAACAGTTGGGAACATACATTTAGGCAGCTGGTGGGGGAACAAAAGGTCACTCCTCTAGCCCTTGCACAAGATCAGTTATAGATCACATATTCTAGAAAACATGAAACATAATGTAAATGGTTCTTACTTTATTTTTTATCCCATCTATACCCAAAGAATCAGAGATGATGGTCTCTCTCTTTCCTTTCTCTTCTCTCAGCCCCTGGGAGGCCTTTTCTTTGGGGCCTGTCCTCATCTCAGAGTCATGTTTGCAGCCATGTTTTTCTCATGGATACTGGTGTCTGAGAACACACAGGTCCTTAATAAACACTTGTTGAATGAGTTTTGGAACCTGAACAAGGTAGACTATGAGGTCTAGAGAAATCATGCAAGTCCAAGAATCAGGAAATTAGCTGAACAAGATTTGATAATCATGGCGAATATGCTTCGCTTTTGATGACTACTCCGTATGTGGCCAGCACTCTACTAGAAGCCTTAAAAGTATCCAATTTTATGGTAATTGAATCATCACAATATCAGGCATCATTACCCCTATTTTACAGATGAATAAACTGAGGCGCTGAGAAGTAAAGTAATATGTCCACAATCACCTAGCTACTAACTATATATTTTACTGGGATTAATATGCATGTCTGTTCAATGCTGAAATTCATGCCTTTTTTTTTTACCCCTTCCTTTCTGTTCCTCCATTTTGTCATCTAGTAAATGTGGAAATTTTAATACTCATTAAGAAACCCAGTTTCAGGGTGTTTCAGATATAAGGTGACACATTTCTCACGAAAATTTGCAATTGAATTAGTTTTGTTTATTGATTAAAATCCTGCAACAGACAAAGGAATGGCTCTCCAAAGCTGAAAAGTTGGGAACCCTGAAAGGAAAGTCTTGGTATCAAGACTTTGGGGCAGGTTGAGCCTTTCTAGGGTTTTTGAGATCCACCTAAAGCTAAAGTTAGCCTTGTCTTTTTTTATGCTGGTTAACATTTACTGAAAACTTACCATGGCCAGACACTGTGCCATAGAAGTTAATATGTATCATGCCACAGAAATCTCAACCCCTAGAAGATAGTAGTACTACTGTTATTCCCAATTAACAGATGAAGAAACCAAACTTGCCCAAAGTCACACAGCCAGCATGGTAGAGCTTGGACTCAAAGCCAGATATTTTTAACTCTGAAGCCCGTAATTTTAACTGCTTATGCATGCTATTTTTGGTTTATTTATCTCTGTAAATTTAATGTAATTTATATCAATATCATTCATTTCTTTTGGTCATTTATTTTGAAATAAATCCCAAGGAATGCAGATCAGAAATCTGCTTAGTTTGTTTGCTAACACATACACCTGTGCCATATATGTGGTGACACTTATCAAGTATCTCATGATGCATGACTTTCCGTGCAATTAAATACCTTTGGGTCACTCTCAGTCACATGCCTGAGAGTTACAAACTCTGCTTTCCTCTCCCTCTAGATATTTCTTTCTGTCAAAGTGGATAGATTAACAAACATCAAATAGACAGCCATATCAATGTAGAGATTTTCAGACTCTGACCTGAAAAAAATCTCCACAGGAAAAGCATAGTGCCTAGGGTGATTGACATAACAGAAATCCTACCTCACTAAATGTGTTCCCACAGTTCATTCTGTATTTATTAGAAGGAATTATTGACACTTTCAGAAGATACGATCTCCAGGACCCTGATAGGAAATTAACTTTGGTTTTAAAAAGAATTCGAGCTAGATGTTACTGTCTGCATCAGGACAGTTTATTTTCCCTTTAACTCTGAGTTATATAACACAGTATTATCAATTGCTTGCATGTATGGAGCAAAAATCCACATAAATTTCTCTTCTGTATTTATCCTATGGAAGAAGTGACCTCCAAATTAAGCTATGGAGGAAGTGTGGAAACACTAAAACAACAACAACAACAACAACAACAACAACAACAACAACAAAAACCTATCTAGATTCCATAACTCTTTGAAGGGAGGAGGATATTTTAGAAGCTATAATTTTTTCATCAAATAAGTATTAGTTCACTTTTATTTTAGCCAACTACACGTTTTGCAAAATAACACTAATAAGGTGTGCTCTTTTTCCCTAACTAAATTCTTCACAATGAAATCCAACTGCAATATTCATTTAGAAATTTGATAATGCTCTCTTGTGTGAGTTTTAGGAATATTTGAAACCCCATTGCATATAAATTATATCATGGAAAAGCTGTATAAATATTCTATTACGGCACATGCTGTTCTAAGGATCTGTCAGGATTTCCTTTATACACTCCATTTTGAGTGGTATATAAATCAGATGTAAAAATTCTTGTTGGACTGAAACTCAGCACAAAAGGCCTCCTCCAGAGGCAAATGCTTTTTTCAAAATGTGGTTTGAATTATGTTGGTCATTTTTAAGTTATAGAAGTGCAGAAAATGTATTTGTGGTTTTGAAGGAGAGAGATTTTTTCCATTTTTATAACTCATTAGGAAACTTTACAGGCCTTTAGACCATTTTGTGGTTTAGTTCTTCTCAGGTTTTTCCCCAAAGCAATATTAAAACTTGAATGGTGTCCGCTATGAATCCAATGATTACTGTTCTGAATACAAATGTGTGTATGGATGTATATAGTTATACATATCTTAGACTAGGAGAAGTTCCAATAATATCATAACTGGGGTAGAAGATTAGACCTATCAGTTGCCCTTTTTTGTTCTTGGTCTCAAGTCAAGGTTTATCTATCAAAAGAATCCTCTATCTATACCATAGTTCACTGCTTGTATTTTTAAAGCTGCATCTTAAACTTCAGAAAATACCTTGGACTTAAACACTGCTTCTTCTATTAGCATGTTGACAATAAGGTTGTGACCTTTCTAAATTTTGCTTTTCACTAACAGAGAGAGCAAGTTGCAGCACGTTTAATAGATATTGTAAAGTATTCAATGTGCATGTTTGTGTATATAAATTACTTTGTTAAATAGTGTTGAACTTATTTTGTCTATATAGGTAACATGTTGCCAAGTAATTTCATAAACATCTAAGTTATTATTTTAGCACATGTAGAGATTATGGTTATATTATTCTCTTAACAGCATCAGTTAAAATCTGAGAAAGTTTTATTTGGACTGGGAAAGTTGGCAAAATTCTCAAAGTGGAGTAAGCCAATCTTTCAAATGACTTTAAAGGATAATGAAAATAGAAATATTTTATATGATTGAATTGCTTCCACCTATGTTATATTTAGTTCATCAATGTGTTAGACTAACACATTTAGTGTTATTATTTACTATCATATAATAAATCAAGACATTAAAGCATAAAGAGGTTAAAATTTTTCCAACGTTATTCCTTATATTTTTTATTAAATTCCACTTGGAATCTCAGTGTCTTGATTCCTAATACAGTTCCCTCTTCAAAGTACACTATTTCTGGTGCAATTGTGAGAATCTTTAGGTCTAGTAACAGTTAGGATGGACCACCCAAAGGACAATCAAACATTTGCCTGTGACTTGTGGAGCAATGTCGACTTTCCCACTGAAACACTTGGAGGATCAGAAGGGATCTATCTCCTCCTGGATGTTTTATCTACTAACCTAGTGTCATGGAAATTAGCCAACTCTACAGTGGAGACAGCTGAATGCAGTTTTCTTTATTTTTTCATATTAACAGGAGAGCAGGGTTACTAATGAGGAGTCACATCCCAAATCTCTGATCTATAAAGCTGAATCTCCTTATTTCTATTTGGGTCATTTTTTTTTTTTAATTCTGCTCCATTTGCTTTTACTAACTTATGCTACTTTGTGTTCTATAATGTTATATTTGTTTATAATTATTCATACATAACTCATATACTTTTGTCTTTCTCTTAGTTTGTCGTTAAAGTCATCACTGTTATGATTTACTTAACACGTATCACTCCAAACACCCCTATATGACTCAATCAGTCATTAAAAAGTTTGGAGGGAAGCCTACAAATTTCTGAGAACTAAGAGCATATTGAAACACTGTTTTGTGAGAATCAGAAATGTTTTGAAGTATGGCATAGACATTTAAAAGCCACTGAAAGTAAATATACTATGCATGTCAAAAAGAAGCTTTACATGTTAAGAATCTACATTCCATGGTTGAATTTAACAATTTGTAAGTCATTAGGCGGGCAATATGCACATTGTACTCCCCTGCTCCTCCATTTATTATATTATACCCATATTTTTCCTTGCATTTGGAGGAGAGATAACACAGTGCTATTATTTGACTAGCACTGACATTGTTAAAGCCTAGCACCGTTGTTTTCTATATAATGAGCAGTATATTTTTAAACAGAATGGCTATTTCTTATAACACATGAAATGAAGAATGACATAAAATACTCTAAGATTATGAAGAGTAATGAATGTAAGATTTATCCTTACCTTGATTTTACCTTTAAGCAGCCTTTTATTTGTCTATTAGGAACGTCTTCCCGTGGTTTTACAGGCTCCGGCTCTTGTTCTTTCTTTTGACAAATCAGTATATAATTTGTGCCATTATTATTTGACCAAAATGTACCAACAGAAGTTTCGTAACGTATACAAAACTCAACTTTACTGCCATCTTTTTGGTAAGGGGGAACCAATAAAATCTTAAAGGAGAACTGATCAGTTTCACCATCACATGAATTTGGGACATATTCTGCTAAAATGTCATAATGTGTCTGCCAGTCATCCAAGGACATTCTCACATATACTAACTTCTCAAAAGAAATATTTAAAACTCGAATAATGCCCTTCATACTCGTAGACCCAGGAGGATACTCAGTTGACTCCAGTATTGCTTTCTGTACTTGAAGTTGCTGCATAAGATCTTCTTTTGAAGAAGGCAACTCAAAGAGTGGAGATAAAACATATTCTTCTGTGTGGAAAATGTCCTTCCTTAAGTCAAAACTGGTTGAAACACTCGGTAAATCCCAGCAATCAAATTCTTTGACAGACACAAGATTGAATCCAAAGGTGTCAGCGAATGAAACTCTTCTTGTACCTGAAGACGGAGTGCCCAGGTACATATCTTCAGAAGAATCAGAACCTCGTCTACTAGGTTGAGGGGAGAAACCAGGTTTGAAGGTAGCTTTAACTTCTTCATCTTCAGAAAGAGAATCAGACAAATTAGGAACTTCTAAAAAGTTATCTTTGCTAATCTGACTAGGTTCTTCAGAAGACTCCATTGGGCTCTCTGGTATCAAATAAGAGAGAACTGTACAACTAGTAGAGGCTGATATTTGAGATACTGAGGCTTAAAATAAGTATAATGTTACAGTTGACATTGCAGAAAGGAGTCAGCTCTATAAATAGGTCCAATGGCGTGTAAACTATGCTAGCTCGCCTCCAAAGGCCTTTAATATGATAGCATCCATGTTACTCTCACCAGTATGTTTCAGATTTAACTCGCAGTTTTTAAAGTTGCATTTGTTTATGAGCTGAGTTCCAAAAAGACATTTTAAATCATTTTTTACTGTGTTGAAAAATCTGAAGCTTTACAATTAAAAATTGTTATAACCAGTTGATCTTAAAAATAAAAACAACCACAATACTAATATGTAGTTTGAGCTAAATCAATCTATTGGAGCAGACAAGGGCAGACGGAAGAAAATAAGAACATTTGTAGAACTGGAAAAATCCAGTGCCTAATAATAATGGTAGCTACTATTTAACAGGGCCTTACAGTGAGTGTAAAATGTGAACTATAAAAGGGTTAAATAGAGGTGCTGGGAGTTCTCAGGAAACATGATTGAGATGGAGAAGGCATCATTTGAAATAAAGCATGAAGGGTAGGTAGGATATAGACATGCAGGGTTGGAGTGAAGCGGATTTTCCAGGTGGGAGAAATGGCCTAAGCCAAGGCCTAGAACAAATAATTAGTCAAATCCGTTATTTTAAACATTAGTGAGTTTCTTTTAATTAAGCTATGGAAAAATACACACAAGTAACATGTTATTGACTTGAAAATATATATGAGCAATGGTAAGCCTGGCCCAGGAGTGAAATATTTATGTAGAATAAAATGTTCATCTTTGGCAAATTGCCATTTCATGCCCACAGAGCAGAAGTTAATACCATGAAATCTTGGAGTTTGATGTGAGTTTTAAAATGTGAGCAGCCTTTTTAGACCACTGAATTTTTGTGTTCATGTAAAACCCACTTTGGGGATGACAATCAGGTAAATACCTATTAAAAAAATTATATATACATAAGCTTTGGCCCTGGAATGTTCCAGCTAGAAATTGCCTTATCAGTACAACCTAAGTATACAAAGATAAATGTGTGTGTGTGTTGTGTGTGTGTTCATAACAGAATTGATTATTTTAAAACTCTAGAAACTATCCAAATATCCATCAACAAGAAACTAATTACTGGGACCCATACAATAAAATGTTTTGTAGTCATTAAAAGGCTACAGTAGCTCTTTATATTGATACAGAAAGATAACCAAGATAAATAGCTAAGTGAGAAAAGAAAGTATGTACAGATACTGCACAGAAATTCCTGGAAAGACACAGAAGACATTGTTACAGTGGTTATCTCTGATCATCGATGAGGTTGAGGTTGTAGGTAGAGGAGATTCTTGACTTGATAGTCTTCTTCGTACTCTTTGAAATATTAGCCATGAGCAAGATCTTTCACTATCTCTTTGAATCAATGAATTAAATTAAAAACTAAAAAATATATTTTCAGCTTATCTGTTTGAGAGACAGAGAGAGCAGGGGAGGGCAGAAAGAGAGGGAGAGAATCCCAGGCAGGCTCCCTGTTGTCTGCATGGAGCTAGATGTGGGGCTCGAACTCACTAACCATGATATCATGACCTGAGTTGAAACCAAGAGTCAGATGCTCAACTGACTGAGCCACCCAGGTGCCCCTCATTAATTAAATTGTGAGAGGTGATTAATTAAAAAGGCAGGCTGTCCAATAGCATTTCTTTAATATCATAGCTTTGTAAGTATATTATAACTTATTGGACAATTTGAATTGCATAAAATAGTGGTTCAGGAAATTATTTTTTTAATTAAAAATGAGTAGGATCTAGAATAAGGAAATTAAGTTATTTGGGCCTTACCTCACCCATAAACCGAAGGAGTGGTACCTCACGGATTGTCCAAGAATGGAAAATGGCTATGGAAATGGCTATCCTTTGCAAAGTTCATGACCATAAACTTTGAGCAGACATAATCCAAGTTACCTAAATAATCATTAGGTATTCAAGGAAATAGTAACAGAATAATTTAAAGAATTAGTCAATAATCCTTACAGTCATGTAAACAATAGAAGAATGAAAATTTATAGGTACAATAATATACAGAAGTAACTTAGCTATTGAAGGATGATAAGCAGAGACAGAGATAAAGACCCATGGGTTGTATTCGGGCTCTGCCACTTAGTAGCTGGGCAACGCTCAGAATTTTGCTCAAATTTTCTAACCCTCATTTTCTATAACTGTTATGCAATGTTAACGATTAAATGAGCTGTGTGTTAAATGTCTAACACAAAACTTACTGTAATAATAGCAGGCATTATTTTTATTTCTAAATATGCTATGGAAGGCTGATTTCTAAGATACATCAATAGATAATAGATTATAGAGAACCTACATATAGAATATTAAGTAATAATTTGTAATTTGTTTGATTTTGTCTTTTTCAAAGACTATAATGTAACACTTAACTCTGTAACATAGTTTTATAAGACACAAAATAGCTCTACATTAGAAAATGGTCTTGTTATTTGAGGTAAACTTTTCCCTTCTTAAGTTGTCTCTTACACAGAGCACTATTCCCTTGATCTGTAGTAATCACTGCCTCTCTTTAGGAGTCTATAACCTTCACAAGATTGGAGACAGTTGAATGTTGCTCCTTAGTCACTTAGCTAAAGCCCAGTGATTTCATCCTTTCAATCTCTTCTCACATGTCAGTCCTCCAGCACTTTTTTATCATTTTGTTACTCCTCTAGGAACTCCTTCCAGCTTGCCCATAGTATTCTGTTAATCACAGATCAGGTGTCTCTGGAGCAGGTACAGAAACACTACCGGTTTCAGCCTTGTGATTTCGTATTTGTATTCAGTTAAAATTCACATCGCCTTGCTTCTTTTTAATATCCTAGGTCAAACCAACGTCCCATTTTCTCATTTTCACTACTACCTCAATTTTAACATGACTTTTACCATCCTGTTCAACTGTACAGGCATACCTTTTTTTTTTTTTAAACAAACTACAGCTCGAGTTTTCACATATTCCACTTCGTATTAATCAAAGATTCTCAAAGTCACCTTTAACATCTGTATCAGTCAGGATCCCAGTAAGTGGGAAATCAGTGTCATGCTCAAAATAAGATAATTCCAGGAGGGTTTATTTACAAGGATCTATTTATAAGTGTAAATGCAGAAAAGCCACAGGGCTAGTGCAACAAACTGGGAGCCAGTTGCCTCAGCGTTGGTTACCTTCCCTCAATGGATGAGGAAAGGGGTAATCATCAGAGCTTGAAAGCAAAGAGCACCATGATCTTTGGTTGAGGGACACAGCCAGCCAAATATGACCTTTCCAGGAGAGATCTAGGAACAAAAATACACTTAATTTACTTTTCTCCTTTCATATGATGTCCTACCAGAATTATGCATTGGCCAGAGGCTTTGGGGACAATTACAGTTCATTCAGGTCAGTCTCCTGGTGCAAAGAAGCTGGGTAGAGAAGGGTGAAAAAAGTGCCAAATGGAGCTGGAGGGACAAAGGTATCAGAGATTAAAAGTTTATTATTAAGTTCATTATGTGCTTATGCACTATATTTAAGCATATATTTAAAATATGTATGTGTGTTCCTCTTGCCTTATACATAGTCTATCTCAATGCCAACTGAATTATTATTCCCTGATAATTTGTTGTCACAGCAAAATACTCAAATATCTAACATCTGTAAACTCTGATCCGGTGAGGGTCATAAATAAGAAATATTGAGTTTATCCACAGATGGCAAAGAAAGAAACCCTCTTTTCTGAGATTATAACTTTGTATCTGTTCCTTTGTTGTCATAAATCTTTGCAACTTAAACTCAAGAGACATTTTGTCAAAAGAGGACGTGGAAGAGTGATTTTCAACCAAGCATCACTGAGAGGTGTTCAGATGACACAGGTTCAGGTGCACCATTAGATCTACTGAATAAGAGCTTCCAGGTTGATGATACTGCACAAGTGATTCCAGTATAGATCGGTTAAGGTACATGATCTGTGAGTCTGTGGGCCAGAGAGACACTTGTATTCTGGTTAGAAAGAATCATAGCTATCATCCCTCAAGTATTAGGTGTTTTTGTTTTTGTTTTTGACATAGAATCTATACAATAGTTTTATTTTAAAAAAGGCATAAAAATTTAGTAGAGTTACAGAGTAGCAGAATTTTAAGGCATTTAGAAATCATGTAGGCTAGTCCCTTCACTTTCATAAAGGAAAATGGAAGCCTGGAATAGTGAAAGCCCCATCATTTAGTAACCGAGCTGGAACTTGAACCCAGCTCTTCTTGCTTTCTGTCTGGTGTTCTCCATATTAACCCATACATACACCAACTTTTAGCCTTACAATTCAGAATTAACAAGTAATCATTTTTTGAAAAATAGTCATTAAAATTCATTTGTTCTAGATCCAGTTTATTTTTTAAAATCAATTAACTTTTGTGAACTTTCTTTTTTCCATTTGATGAAAGATCTCCAGGTGTCCAGATAATTTTTCTTCATGACAGTCACTCAACCTTTTTTAACCTTTGCTGCTTTGGGTAATAATATCTTACACTGTCCTCTCTCTCCCTCGGAGACTCAGCTATACTCCTATTTGGGAATTACTGATCTAAGTTATAAAAATGAATTATGATCTTTTTAGAACTAATATTGATACTTGGTATTTTAAAGGACTATTAGTTAAAGGACACTACTTCAAACATAGTTTGAGACACAGATTGGCTCATCAGATGCCAATTACTGGAAAAAAATCCTCTGCAAATGTGCACATCTACCAACAGAGGACACGCAGATAAATCAGCAGAAAGTGGAAACTTTGCCAGGTGAAGATAAATTTTTAAAGGTATGTGTCATTTATCCCATGGAGAGATGAATGATTCAGTGTAGGTAATTGATCATGTTACAGGAAAAGAGTTTGCCACCAAAGGCAGCATCCTCATTCCTTAGCTTAATTTACAAAAAAAAACTAGTATAATATTCAAGCGCCAAGTGCTTATTTTATATGGATTAAATAATGTTCTTTAAACTCCTTTGATTGAAATAAAGACATAGAAATACAACTTTAAAAAAAATCTACAGTTCTGAGGTTGCGAAGCAATCAAGCATCAACCCCTTCATTTTACATATAAAAACATCAAAATCTAAGTGGTCAACTGGATTCTTAACTCGGGTTGGGGGTGAATCCAGTATTAGCCCTAGAAGAGAAATAGATCATAAACTTCTCAAAGACCAGTATAACTTAATAATTTCTTAGTAAATTATTAATTGACCTTTATGGCTCTTCTCCCATTTGAGTCACTTATATAGCCAAAAATGTAGCATCAACCAGGAGTTTCTCCTGAAGTTCTAAAGATATATTCACTTTATGCAATGCTTGGCACAGTTTTGGATGAGGATAAATAGTTAATGTTTTGGTAACAGCTTAAAGAATCTTAAACTGAATTTGCCATACAGGGTACCATGCCTAATAGTGTTTAACATTCTAACCAAGTCAGCAACATTGTCAGCATTACTTAGTTGCCTCTACTGCACATATTAGTTTACCAGGCTAGGAGCTTGAAACCTGTGATCTATTGACATTGCAGGGTAAGCGGACGGAAAACAAAGGATCTGAAAATTCTCTGCAAGTATATGTTAAATTTGTGCGTGTCTCCATTTTACTGTGTTGACTATACCAAATTTACTTCCTGGGTCTCTGAACCAAATATTTAAGAATTATTGGGATCTACAAATGACTTAACAGTCAGGAGGAGGCAGTCCTGTAAATTAAAAGTAGAATATGTACCAGTCTGTCCCTTTCATGCACCTAAAGTTGAGCACAAATCGAATCAGGACCCATTATCTCTTTGCTATATAATATGAAAAATACATGATGTTTATGTGAACACATACACACATTATGCATATCTAATTTATTTAGGGGAGAAATAAATAGAACTTGCTCAATTTTTCATAAGGCACTCCTGGTACAGTGAATAGATACATTTAGCATCATTTAAAATTTTCCCTTGGCACATCATCTTTTACCAATAGAGTAATCAACTGGGATTATTTTAGATTTCTCTTAAGAAAAAAAAAATCTGGACATAATCTCTTGTTTAACCAGTAGTTTAGTCATATATATTTTTAAATCGCATAACAAAAGAGTTGTCACAAATACAAGGAACTGAGAAATACGTGTTCTTTCAGGTGGAATCAGCTTGAAAGTTTAAATGATTTGCTCACTGATGACCAGTGTTTGGAAAATTATTTGGTAGAACACATTCAGGAGCTTGTGTTTGTTCATGATAAGGTTAAAATTATGTCTCCTAGAGTAAGAAAGTTCCTTGGAAGTATTTCTGTCCACCTCCACCCTTTAAAGACTCCCTTTTAAGATTTATTAATAGGAATGTTTCTATCTTTACCTTAGATAAATTTAGTGATTGCAAACTCACTGCATCATAAGGCAGCACATCTCACTTTTAAAAATTTTAAGAAAAAGATCTTTGTCATTTTGTGCCACAACCTAATTTATATTAGTAACCCCACCCCAGGGTTACTTTTTAAAAAATTTTTATTTATTTATTTATTTTTTTACTTTTTTAATTTACATCCAAGTTAGTTAACATATAGTGCAACAATGATTTCAGGAGTGGATTCCTTAATACCCCTTACCCATTTAGCCCACCCCTCTCCCACAACCCCTCCAGAAACCCTTTGTTTCTTCTCCATACTTAAGAGAGATTGTTCTCCATTGTTCTCTTATGTTTTGTCCCCCTCCCTGTTTTTATATCATTTTGCTTCCCTTCCCTTATGTTCATCTGTTTTGTATCTTAAAGTCCTCATATGGGTGAAATCATATGGTATTTGTCCCTCTCTGACTGATTTCACTTAGCATAATACCCTCTCGTTCCATCCATGTAGCTGTGAATGGCAAGATTTCATTATTTTTGGTCGCTGAGTAATACTCCATTGTATATATATACACCACTTCTTTATCCATTCATCCATCAATGGACATTTGGGCTCTTTCCGTACTTTGCCTATTGTTGATAGTGCTGCTATAAACATTGGGGTGCATGTGCCCTTTTGAAACAGCACACCTATATCCCTCGGATAAATACCTAGTAGTGCAATTGCTGTGTTGCAGGGTAGTTCTATTTTTAATTTTTTGAGGAATCTCCATACTGTTTTCCAGAGTGGCTGCACCAGCTCGCATTCCCACCAGCAGTGCAAGAGAGATCCTCTTTCTCCGCATCCTCACCAAGATCTGTTGTTGCCTGAGTTGCTAATGTTAGCCATTCTGACAGGTGTGAGGTGGTATCTCATTGTGGTTTTGATCTGTATTTCCCTGATGATGAGTGATGTGGAGCATTTTTTCATGTGTCAGTTGGCCATCTGGATGTCTTCTTTGGAAAAGTGTCTATTCATGTCTTTTGCCAATTTCTTCACTGGATTATTGTTTTTTGGGTGTTGAGTTTGATAAGTTCTTTATAGATTTTGGATACTAACCCTTTGTCTGATATGTCGTTTGCAAATACCTTCTCCCATTCCGTCGGTTGCCTTTTCGTTTTGCTGATTGTTTCCTTCAATGTGCAGAAGCTTTTTATTTGATGAGGTCCCAATAGTTCATTTTTGCTTTTGTTTCCCTTGCCTCCGGAGTGTTGAGTAAAAAGTTGCTGCAGCCAAGGTCAGAGAGGTTTTTGCTTGCTTTCTCCTCAAGGATTTTGATGGTTTCCTGTCTTACATTTAGGTCTTTCATCCATTTTGAGTTTATTTTTGTGTATGGTGTAAGAAAGTGGTCCAGGTTCATTTTTCTGCATATCACTGCCCAGTTTTCCCAGCACCACTATTTTTATTTTTATTGTGGAAGCAGCATTTGATATTCTCATAAAAACTTACTGTGCTAATCAAATTCTTCATAAAATTATGTCAACTGAAAGAAAACTTTTAAAGTATTGCATTCGTGCAGAAAAGTTCATAAACCATTAGTGTACAGCTCACTGAATTTTTCTCAAAGTGAACTTAGCCATTTAACCACCACTTGGTCTAAAAAAATAGATTACCAGTGCTCAGCCAGAGATCTGTCTCATATCCATTCCCAGTGGCTACTTCTCAAAGGTAACCACTATCATGATTTCTCACACCACTGATGAGTTTTCTGATTTTTTGAGCTTTACTTTGATGGAACTAAATTTTTTCAGCACAGCTAGTTAGTAAAGGATGGAATTAGTCCCAAAGCTAGTACCCTTCATCTACCTGCCATTTTACACTAGATTCAGTTCAACTGATGTCCACTGGGGAGAGAGCAGCCCATTATGAAAACAGCATTTGAGTCAAGAAAATTCTATTTAAAACTCATACATTGACCGTCTTGTGACCTTGAGCAAATATTTGACTGTTCTAAGGGATCCTCATTTTCTTTATATACATGTAAAGCAAAATAATAACAGTAATGCCATGAATATTAAATGAGATGATACCTTTTTTTAAAGTTTAATTATTTTGATAGAGACAGAGAGAGCCTGAGCAGGGGAGGGGCAGAGAGAGAGAGAGAGAGAGAGAATCCCAAGCAGGCTCTGCAGGATCAGCACAGAGCCCAATGTGGGGCTTGAACTCACGCAACTGTAAGATTATCACCTGAGCCAAAATCAAGAGTTGGTTGCTAACTGACTGAGCCACTCAGTTGCCCCAAGATGATATCTTTTTTTTAAAGGTCAAGCACAGTGCCTAGCAAACAGCAGGTGTTGGGTTTATAGTAACATACACTGAAATGAAACATAAGGTAATATATTGCTTTAAACTTGCATAAAATATTATATTTTGAAGCACAAATTCGTTAGATATTATTGCTTTTATAAACACTTTCTTCTCTTTCTGCTTGTGTAACTTCCTTTTAAGGTAACTTACAGTGTTCACTTTACACTGGAATAACCACAGAAGAAAAAGAAGAGTTGTAATTGTTGTATCTTTTCCATTAAATATTTCAGCTCCCAATCTTTCTATCTCCCACCCCCAGTCTCATCAGCCCATCTGAAAAATAGTCACCGCTACCCTCAATCCATACCAAAATAACACAACAGAAGACAGGAAGTTCCTAGAGGCCTAAAGGGTAAACAGGTGGGGATAGGAAGGATCTGATATTCTCCTTTCTACACTTTTGGAATTTAAACTTATTTTAACTTGGTAATTCCCTCAGAAAGGCTAAATATAAATTCTTTCACATTCCCAGCTCCCAGAGAATGAGAATGTGATTTCTAGTCATGTTCTCTCATTAAAATAAAATTTCAATATCATAAAACAATTAGATAATCCCCAAGGTCCTTTTTAATTTTCTAATTCTGACTCTATATACCTCATGAAGTTTACTGCAATGTGCTTAAACTTGTGTATTGAATCGTGCCTGTTTGTTCATTGTGTGTATAGAAGTGCCTGTCCCAACACACACAATCGATGAACTCCCCAAAGTTCTATTTCATAAGATTCACTTCAGTAAATACTTATTAATACTTTTAGGGTGAATGAGAAAGTGCTCTTGCCTTTAAGGGGACCACAATTTATCACAGGAAGTGTAACTCAACTTCTCCACTGTGAATTAGAAAAATATTTTCAGATACAATGATTAATGTTCATCCTTTTACTTCGTTAAAAGTTTATTAGACTGTGACTTTCTTTTAATTTTAAAAACTTCAGTTGATAGCTTTCCACACATAATTTAGGTAAGTTGCCTACATCACATAAACAACTGGCTGAACCACACTAGACTGCTGTGATGAATAACATTTTTTCTTTCTTTCTTTCTTTCTTTCTTTCTTTCTTTCTTTCTTTCTTTTTCTTTTGAGGGAGAGAGAGAGAGAGAGAGAGGGAGGGTGAGCATGCTTACGCAAGCCAAGCAGGGTAGGAGCAGAGAGAGAATAAGAATCCCAAGCAGGCTCTATGAAGTCAGCACAGAGGCTGACCCAGGGCTCAATCTCATGAACCATGAGATCATAATCTGAGCTGAAATCAACAGTCAGATGCTTAACCCAATGAGCCACCCAGGCACGCCAAATGGCATTTCACTCTTAACAGGCAATCTGCATGTCCTAGAACTAGACCATGAAGATAGCATCATAATTATCACCAAATTCAGATCAGACAACATTATTGAGTCCTTTCATTACTTGCATAATATTGCAAGATTGGCTCAAAATTTCAGCTTAATTTTTCTGTACTATTTTCACAGAGGATGAAGTAAATAAGAGCTGGTATTGAAGGGCTTACCAGAAGACGTTTGTATACTAGAGCACATTTAAACTGGAAGGGATTCTAGAAAGCCAGTAGACACTGTACTACATTTTATTGTAAAAGAAGCAGGTTTACAAGGAAGAAGGGAATTTTTCCCCCTCTTGTTATCAGAGCACTAGCAGTATAGGCAAAGCCAGCAGTTGCTCAGCTCACAATTTGATGGTCTTCCCCCTCAAACTCTTTAAGTAGATCTTGTCTAATAACTAAAAGAAGTGCTTAAAGTGTGGTCCCTGCCACTTCTGAAGTTGTTCTCCTGGGCATAAGCAGCTAAACTCTTCTGGATATTTTTATTGTATCCATATTAAAGACTGGGATAGTATGTAAAATCTAACTCTGAGGATCAGTCGAGTCCCCTAAAAGGAAGCAGTATCTATCCTCTTTATCCAAGCAATTGCAATGAGATCACTATCACACTCCTTGACAATGAGAAAGTCCAAAGGTGCTTCCTAATTGATAAAGGAATCCTTCATCACTAATACGTCATCATTTCTCTGCTTCTCCTCACCTGGAGGTGATTTCTCCACTGCCTCTATGGAGTCTAAAGAAGAGTGCTTTGTATCTTTCAGAATAACCTCTTGAAAAGAACAACTGAAAAGGTTTTAATGTATTAACAGTCACCATAGTGAGATGTTTATCACACTCATTTATATAAGAAGCCCTTTAGGATAAATTTTCATCATGCATTATACAGATTTACTTGAAAAAAAACTTTAAAGAACAGTAGAGTGCAAAAGAAAAGAGTTATGAATTCATGAACAAGTAGACTAACATTAGATCATTTTCAAGTATAGTTTCATATAAAATATAAAGATGTAAGGGAAATGATCCATTAAAAACTGATATCAGAGAATTAGAGTCACTACAGGAGATGTGATAAATACATACTTTCACTATTTCCCCCTGGTTGCAAATTTTTGAAATTTAGGAATGGCCTATTTCCTTACCCCAGGAGAGTAATTGGAATTTAAATCGAGGGTGAGAAGGTGCCTGATAAGGTTTCTGATCCTGAACTTTCCCAGAATGGAGAGAGAAGTAAAAAAAAAAAAAATAGGTGCTAGCCTACCTGGAAGGTGGTATTCTCTTTCACTTTTTGAACACTGGAAATCATGGCCACTGTGGTAAAGAAGTAGGATGAACCATCGTACATAATTGTAGGTTGAGTCTTCTAAGCATAGGTGAAGTGAAAATAGAATATGAATAAAGTTCATTTGCCCAGTCTAAAATTCAGGAGAGACATAGCAATCTCTGATTCCAAGGCGCAAATTACTACAATTATCATAGCATACACGGTCAGTGGCCCGACACTGCAAATTTCAAAAAGAAAAGCAGAACATACAGAATAATTTTATTCTGCCCATGTGTCCAGTCCATTCACCCTTTACTGAAAGTTGGAGTTTGGAGGCCAGGTAGGTGAATTTACTTTCCACACCATCCCTATGAGCTTTTGTCTAAATTATCTGGCTATACAAAAGATCAGCTTGAAACTTATTGCTCACCTCTTATCTATTCAATGGTTTGATGGAACAGCAAGGAATATCGTTAAAGACAATGAGGCATCAACTCCTTTAATTATTCTCTCTTAAGAATCTGCCATTTCAGACCATCTATTTCAGATTTGGAATCATGACATTTTAACCTCTTCTTGATTAAAGGTTTCTGTCTCCATCTCAAAGAATGCTTACTTATATGTGGTTTCTCACAAATGGCTTAACCTTTCTGCATCTCAGTTTCATCCCTTATAAAATAGAGATAATTACAGTGTGTTCTATTTCCCCAGCATGTGGCAGGCATGCTCCATGCATGGACTCCCCGTAAGGTCTTCACATGGAGTTCGAAATATGTCCTAAGAATAAAGACAAAACTGAAAATAGAATTGGGACTAAGAGCAAGGCAAGGTGTAAGGTATAGAGGAGTTGAATGTTGGTGTTCTAGAGTCCTTTAGTTTCCTTCTGCCTTTTATGCATTTCATTCACCTACCTAAACAATTGTAAAAACAACATGCATAATAAGCAAATAGAACTTTACAACTAGTATAAATTAAAACTTTCAAAATGTCTCATGAGGCTTACAAGTAATGTAGTACTCTTTTTTTTTTTTAACAGTTACAGAAACACAAAGTTGAGAACTGGTGGGATTTTAGTTTTCAGTTATTTTTCTAACAGAGATAAAAGATGTGGGATGCTGATATTTTAATGAAGAAGTGAATTATTATCTCATGATTTCTCCAGTAAGAATAAAAACAGGCTACCCTTGGAGAAGGGTTTGTATTAATTTTTTAGAAATTTCAATTTTGAATGCATTTATACTTCCATTTTTTAATTATAGCATTTTAGTTTTGTCATTGACAAGTGCAAACTTTTAGTCAATTTTCTCCATCAATCATTGGTGATTAATGGTATTAGTCTATATTGGTAAATATTTTAGAAATGTTTCTCACACAATATAGATAATAAACAGTAAATTGCCATAAGTGGACATATCCTTGAAGCAATTTACTTGATATTAGAACTATGTAGAGCCGTTACCCGTAACATGCTATCAAAATGTGATCCATAATCAGATATTAAATGAATACTATTGATAAATATTGAGGAACATTTGTTTGACTTTAGGTTTTTTAACCACAGTACCCACTATTAGCAAAATGTTGGCAGCCATAGTGTCCCTTTTATGACTTACCTTTAGTTGAATAGAAGGGCTTACAATTAATTTTAAAATATGTGTGCTTAAACCAAAATATTTTCATTAGGTAGTATCTCACCTTAGATAAAAAAGCAAGACCAAGGCAAAACAGGAGACATTGATTCCACGTCAACAAATTATGACTTTATTTCTCTTTCAATAAGTGGTTAAGTGGAATGTTTTCATTCATTTTACGTGAAGGAGGTTGAAGTGGAAAGAAGTTCACTAAATTATTATTGATTTACCTATTATTTTTAATAGGCTTAGAAAATCGGATCCTGATAGAATTTTGACAGGAAGAAACTATTTGCCAATAAATAAATCTTAGAATGATGTTAATTTATTCTTTAGTTTGGTTGATGAGATGAAATTCTAGTATCTTTAAATTTCCTTCTAAATATAGTGCTTTGTTGTGATATTAGACATGTAGTTATTATAGTTACGTTTTGTAATATATCTTCTAAGAAAAATGGATAAAACCTTCTGCATACATCTCAGCTCTTTGAAGAAATACTACTTTCAGATTTGACTGTGAGCATTTATTTATTCTGGTTTCATTATTCTTTCTTGACCAAGTAATTTTTGTCTTTATTTCTTTCTTGCATCAAAGCTACTAGTAAATACAATATCATTAGTGTCTACATGTAAAAGGCATTAATTACATAACGGGGAATGTAACTGACCATTTCTCCAGCCTTCTCCACTTTACTCCAAACAGCCTCTCACTGACAGAAGAATTTTAGTATGAGTAGTCTTCTTAACTCTGATCAAAAGAGAGCACAGGGTCTAGTGCACAAAGGGCTGCCTCCCCAGTATCTCCTTGAGTGTGGCCAAGTGTTCATAATTCCCCTTGTCATGCACACGTGATCACAAACTTTTCCCTGAGGTGGACATAAGAGAAACAGACTTCCATGCACATAGAAGTAAATACCAAGATAAGTATTGTCCAAAATTCTAAAAGAGCGAAATCATTTATTTTGAAGCAAAGGTCTATAACTACTCTTAGAAACTTCATAATAGTGTCAAATAGTTTTAAAATAATTTAAACTAAATAAGTAATAATAAAGGAGAACTCCATAATCTTTAAAACAGTAGTCAATGAAATGTTAGGCGTCTGACTTTTGATTTCGGCTCAGGTTACTATCTCACGGTCTGAGATCGAGCTCTGCATTGGGCTACGTGCTCAGTGTGGAGCCTGCTTAGGATACTCTCCCTATCTGCCCTGGCTCGCATGTGTGCCCTCTGTCTTTAAAAAAAAGAAAAGTGGTCAATAAACTGACTTCTTCAGTGAGAATGGTAGGGCAAGGTCTTGGAATTCTTTCACACTGCACTGAATAATGAATACTGAATAAACACTAATGGAAATAAGGCTATCTCTATATCTAAGTATCAAAGCAAATGATTTGGCCTAATGTGACTCAGGATACTTAGTAGTAATTATTTCACTCTTACACTCTTATTAGTCACAACTATTGATAGGAGCTGGTTGTCTTTCCCACATTAAATAGTGTTCCTGACCTATTATCAATACACATAGCATATAAGAGTTATTTTTTAGGTACCAATGATAGCTTTGCCCTCATTAAAAAACCCCTCACTCATTTATCCTTAACAAGAGTCTAGATGACATGACCACAATTCAATGGCAAAATCTCTGGCTGGAAACTCAAGGGCCAGAATAGCAAAGTCATTTCATTCTCATACCAAGCATAACTGACAGATAAGTAGCTCCCTGGAGCACTGTGTTGAGAAAAGTCCAAGTTCACTTAGTAGGAAAACGTTATGGTTGAATTGTGAATGAGAGGACGAAGCAGGGAGTGAGCTCTGAATAGATACTGGTTACAATGGATTTCCTTAATATTTATTCAGCACCTACTATGTGTAGGACTCTGAACATCATTGCAAGGAGATATAAAGATCAATCAGTTACGACTCTTGAATTCAAGGAAGGCAGGCAGGGAGAGGGAGGAAGAAGAGGTATAACAAACCATCATGCACTGAATGATAACAGTAACATATGAGAGTACACAGATCAAGTTCTAATCAGTTTAGGGGAGGGAATTTTAGCTCAAACAATTATTTTAAGATTCATGGAGGAAATGGTAAAAGACTTCACAAATACTGTTTTGAGGTTAATAATTACTCTTATACCATTTCCTGAACACATGAAAAGCCTGCAAGTTTACCAAGTTAATCCAAGTATTAAAATTGAAATTTGGTGGGGCCCCTGGGTGGCTCAGTTGGTAGGCGTCCGACTCTTGATTTTGGCTCAGGTCATGATCTCATGGTTTGTGAGTTCCAGCCCGCATTGGGCTCTGTGCTGACGGTGAAGAGCCTGCTTGGGATTTTCTTCTCTCTCTCTCTCTCTCCTCTCTCTCTTCTCCCCCCCCCTCCATGCTCATGCTCTCTCTTTCAAAATAAATGAATAAATTTTTAAATAAATTAATAAAAAATAAACATAAAATTTGGCAGGTAATTATAGTTCAGTGTAATGGAAACTGCCCAAATTTGTATTTATTTGTTAACCATTCTGTGGCATTCTAGATTTGAATTTTCATTTTTTGGGTTTGATTCCATACCAGACTATATGATATGTTTCCTTCCCCACCCCCCCCCCCCGTCCCCCAAACTGCTAGACTCCATCAGATGACCAAGGGTTAAGGATTTAATTGATATTTTGAATCTGTCAAGAACCAATCACTTGGGCTCTCGAGCCTCTTGGTCCTATTTCGAGAATGGCCTGCCCCATATAAGCCATAATACAGTTTGTAAATTGTCCAACTTAGCTGTGCAGCTGCCGTAGTCTAAAGTTTAAAAATATGTAAGTGGGTCAGTTCTAAAATTAATTACAGCCTAACTTTGCCTGAAAATACTAAGAATATTACCCATCACGAGGGCCAAAACATCACCCCCAAGCAGACAGAAACAATCCCTAGAGAACAACTGCCCAGGATGATGGCTCTGTGACATGCTCACTCTACCCCTATGTCTGTAGCCCTTGATTATAACCCAGATGCTCTGATCCTGCTGATCAGACTGAAAGGTGCTGATTTTAAGCTGATATGCAAATAAAACGTTGATCAATGAAGCAGTTAAATGTTAAGAATCATAACTAACATTTAGTGAGTATGTAAAATCTACTAGACAAGCATTTAATCTTCTAACAACAACAACAAAAAGAGGTGTTATCATTATGCCTACTTACAGATTTAGAAACTGGGTCTGGATGAGAGGTGTAGCTGGACCTTGAACACAAGTCTCAAAAGTCTGTGCCTTTACTCACCATACTATACTCTAGATTATGTATGTATTACTTTGCTTTGTATCTACCCATCATTTATTAAGTACTACTACCTATCAGTCACCAGGCAGAGATTAGGGAAATAATGACAAGGTCTCTGTCAGATAACAAATACAGTGATGGAGACTGCTATGGGACTGAATACATCTCCTCCAAATTTGTATTTTGAAGCCCTAACCCTCAATGTGACTGTATTTGGAAATAGAGTCTTTAAGGAAGCAATTAAGATTAAATGAGGTCAGGGGCATCTGGGTGGCTCAGTCGGTTAAGTGTCTGACTTCAGCTCAGGTCATGATCTGGCAGTCTGTGAGTTTGAGCCCTGATTTGGGCTCTGTGTTGATAGCTCAGAGCTGGAGCCTGCTTTGGGTTCTGTGTCCCCTCTCTCTCTGTCCCTCCCCTGCTTATGTTCCTCTCTCTATCTCTCTCTCTCTCTCTCTCTCAAAAATAAATACTAAAAATTTTAATAAAGGAAAGATTAAGTGAGGTCAAAAGAGTGGCTCTAATCCAATAGGATGGTGTCCTTATAAGAGGAGGAAAGGGCATGGGGTGTGCATGCACAGAGAAAAGGTCACATGAAAACACAATGGGAAGCAGAGTATACAGCTGGAAATGAGAGGTCTCAGTAAGAAACCAACCCTGCTGACACCTTGATCCGGATTCCAGCCTCCATAACTGTATAAAAATAAATTTCTATTGCTTAAGCCACCCCGTCCATAGTATTCTCTTAGAGCAGCCCTAGCAGACTAATACAGAGGACAGATACATGTATCATTTTCTATAAAAGAATAGGAAAAGAACTAATAGATGCACAGATATATGGGAAGGATAAGGTTGTTACTTTAATAAACATGAAAGTGGTGTTACAAATGTTAATTCCTAGGGAATATACAATTTTTAAATTTTTCATCTATAGCTAATTGGTCTTCAGGAGACACCATTGTGGTTTATTAGGAGAAGCATTAACTAACTGTCCAATCCATTTTAACAAACTTAGTCAATATGACGATTGAAATAACACATTTGGGTAATGTTCAGCAACTCTGGGAACTTTAGTCTCTCAGATTTCTTACTCTTTGTACCACCTCCCAGGTTCTTCTTCAACATGGACACCTGGGTGTGGGGTTAAGGGTCGCAGGAGTGGGGGCATTCCTTTGGTGGGGTTTTTCTGGCTCCTCCAGCCTCCTGGTGATGCTCCTTAATGGTCTAGTTTCTGGATGCTCTGTGGTCCTCCCTGCTAAAAACTGAGCAAGAAAATGGTGTGTACCATTTCTTTTGGGTTTCTCCAATATTCAGATCGCTCCCCTGGCAGGTTCAGCCTCACTTTTGCTCATATTGCTGCTATAAACACTAAGCTGAGTATCCCATTCAGTACCAGCCTAGGTGGTCCACTCACAGAAATACATCACACTGCCAAGTCTTGGCAAGTCGCCAATCAGACTCTTAGCTACCCAGGGGGCCTATAATACACAGGAAAGAGTAAGAGTGATTGGAAAAATAAATTTCAGGCTGTGCCTTCAAAATTACTCTGTTATGGCTGGCCCCAGCCAGGATGGTACAAGAATAAGTATGAGAGGCCCTCCACCCAGAGTCTCAATCGGGCAAGACTTCACTCCGCACGGTGGTATCTTGACTCACAGAAGGGATAGATCTATTCATCATATTCTCCCACTTCTCTTTTTTCTTGTCACATTTCTCTAGGGTTAGAAAGGGACACGGTTTTTTTTGTCCTCCATCCTCTTCCTGTCTAGAAAGCTTATGCAAAAATCTATACTCTAGATCCCTAAGTCTATGCTAACGATAGACATAATGGAATATGGAAAGTCCAATTCTCAATCACTGAAATCCGGACTATTGCCTTGCTGTACATTCTACTCTTGAATACTAGTTATTCTATCTTTTTGGAAGAAATTTAACCTACATCAATCAGAAAGATCTCTTCAATGGACTACAGCTCACAAAAGCAAAAGAGTAAGCCACGTTAATAATATTCAACATAGAGATCCTATTACACTTTTCCTTAGTAGCTAAAGATAGTACAAGCTGTCAGGGAGAGGGAGAGGGAGAGAGAGGGAGAGAGAGGGAGAGAGAGGAGAGAGAGGGAGAGAGAGGAGAGAGAGAGAGAGGAGAGAGGAGAGAGGAGAGAGAGAGAGAGATCTCAAGCAGGACTCCATGCTCGCACAACGTCTGATATGGGGCTTGATCTCACAACCCTGGGATCACGACCTGAGCCATAAGCAAGAGTCAGATGCCCCAACCGACCTGAACCACCTAGGCACCCCTCTAATGCTCTCTTCTAAATTCAAGAGTTATACATTTACTTTCAATCTCAAAGGTATATTAAGCTTACTGTATCCAAAGTTATGTTATATTTATAACTCAACTACATTCCCCTCAAACATTTTCCTCTCCCAGGTTTTCTATTTTAGTTGATGGCACCAGGAGCCAGCCAGCCATCAGGCTGGTTTCATTGTTAATTCTTTTCTTGGCCTCATCTTCAATTATAATTCTTTCTGTATACCATATGGAGGCATCAGCAACCATTCAACGATTTAGGCCAGAAATGTGCAGCATGTTTATGTCCAATACCCCATCTATCTAGCTTGGAGATAATGATTGTAGCAATGTAGATAGTACTCCCTCACCCCTGATGCAATCAATTACCAGAGCCAGTAGATATTACCATCTGAAAAGTGTCTTGAATTTAAGCTTTCAGATAGTGAAGAGGTAAATCAAGTTGAGCTATGTGTGAACTTGAATACTTGGAACTTTCAAGCATTCAAGTTCACAAACTTGAATACTTTAATCTCGTAACAGAACAGCATGCAAAAGACAGAACTGGAATGCTGTCCATGTAACCAAAATGGAAATGTAGAGGGACAAAAAGGCTCTGGGAGTGAACACAAGGCAAAAGCTCAGTCCCTAAAATTAGGTGTAAGACTTGAATGATCAAGAATAGACAACAATAATGTTAAATCTCTGTGCTGTGAGACTAGGACCTTATAAATTTCCCCTGACTAGGGATGAGGTTAGTTAAAGGACCAGAGGCAGAACTGAACAGATATTTACATACATATATATATATATGTAATATATATACATATATTTATATATATATGTAAATACATTCATGCATACATACATAAAACAAATTCACAAAATACAGGAATACACAAAATTGCAGAAGCAACCAGTTATTAGTCTTCTTCAATGCATAAGCTCTGGAAGTCCAAATTTCTAGGTTTTAATTTGATCTCTACCATATACCTTAATATCTACCATATGATGTTGGAAAACAACCAATGTACTGTGAGCCCCATTTGTAAAACAAAGATTATAATACCATCTACCCCATAAGATTGTTGAGAGGTTTAAATAATTTCAGGGGAGTTAATAAATAACAAATTTTATTATTACCATTATTATGTATCAAAACATCATGCAGCAGCATCTTCACCTAGAGCTAGTTTCCTTTAGGATAGCAGTGTACTCCATTTTTTCTCTCATCACTATACAGTAACACCCTAATCTGCATTTCAAATCAAAAGGGCTCATCTATGTCTTACTTATCTTTATTAATTTGAATGTTTCCACTTGAACAGTCTTTTATTCATTTTACAAATCTGAAACTTAATATATCATCTTCTCTTAGTTACTGTACATAACAATAACCTTAGCAATGACTGAGAGTCTTGGCTAATGAGACTCCAAAGAAATGTAAGACAATGTTCTTCCCCTTACAGTAAATTAACCCTGATCTTCTCAACTAGATTGTAAACTCCTTAAAAACCTTGAACAATTCTTCTTTTTACTATTATGAGGCTGGGCACCCTAGGAGAGATGAAATTTATATGTTTGGGTGGGGGACAGGGGAAATTGTTCTCTCATTTTCTCAACTGAGAGTTTTGCTGCAGAACGCCCTCTGTATCCTTGAACAAGTCCTCCTACCTAGACTTTCCCTCAGAAGACAAATCACCATGGGGCCCATGAAGGCAGTCTCCCTGATAAAGCAGGCAAGCAACCCATTATCTGGATAAAAATATATGAGAGTTTCAGAAGGAAATATTACCTTCCTCTGAGGGGTATGTACCCCGGTAGGCATCAGATTCTGGAACTAACCCTAACTTGGCATTCCTGAAATCAACCAGAAGACTGGAAATGTCAACAAAACTGGGAATAGAGTTCCAAACCTCCTGGAAGAAAGTGAGACTATCTTCCCTTTAAGACTCTGAGTCCAAGATCTGAGGCAGCTGGTATTGACACCATGCAGGAACTGCATGCTTCTCGCCCAGAAGAGGACCAGGCGTGGGAGAAGCACTATGTGTCAACAAGAAGCAATTCTAGGGTTCTCAGCTGGCCCATCCATCCCACACACATACAATGTGTGCATCTAGCGCCCACTGCAGGTACATGGGGAGAAGGGACAGGACCAGCTGTAGAGAAAATGGAAGTAGGAGTTGGTTAGGAAAATACCATAAGTCAGATGATAGATGAAAACCTCATCTAAGATGAGGGTGATAGGGCTGATCAAAGTTGGCAGACAGAGACTGATTCTTCCAGAAGAGTAAGGGACCTGGAAATCAAGGATGCTGGCAAGAGAGTAGTGGAGACATAAAAGTTGACAGAGGAATCAGTCTCCAGAGATGGAGAAATCAAGAGTCAAATGATGAATAGAAGGAGATGAAGATGTGGGCTGAGAAGTTCTAGAAGATTGCCTGCAGACAACAATACTTTGAGTAAAGCATCAAGACCTGAGTGGCAAAGGGAGTGGGAAGCCCATGCAGAGGCTGCCATCTGCATGCTCGCTTGAAGAGGCAAGACTGCTATTAACGAAACTATTAAGGAAGCAATGTCAGTGTTTCATCTTTCCTTTTCCTCTTTCTTTTGGTACCCATGAGATTGTCCAGTGCCTTTGACTGTTTCCTCTGTTTGAAGGATCTTCTGCACAGATACCTGATGGCTCATTCCCCAGCTTCCTTTAACCTTCACTGTAAAATAGCCCTCTTATCAAAAATTACAACCTCCTCTCTGGGAAGCACACACACGTCTTATCGCCCCTCCCTGCCTTCCTTTTCTCCTTAGCACATGTCAATATTTAACATACTGTGGATTTTTTTTCATTTCTCATTGTTGATTGTCTGTGTTTCCCTTTAGAATTTAAGGTCCCTGAAGACAGGGATTTTTGGTCTGTTTTATTAACTCTCTAGCCCCAGTACCAGGACAGTGCCTGTTGCATTATTATATAGGCTCAATAAATATTTGTTGAATGAATAATCAATTTCTAGATGGGTCTTTTGTTGTCACAATGGCTGGCCTCCTTCACTTAGGGATTTGCGTGTTCACAAGCCATCACCAGGGAATTTCTGCCAGTAACCATGTTTTTTTTTTTTAATTTTTTTAATGTTTATTTATTTTTGAGAGAATGCAAGAGACAGAATCCAAGCAGCAGAGGGGCAGACAGAGAGAGACAAAGAATCCAAAATGGGCTCCAGGCTCTGAGCTGTCAGCCCAGAGCTCGACGTGGGGCTCGAACTCATGAAGCATGAGATCATGATTTGAGCCGAAGTCTGACGCGTAACTGAGTGAGCCACTCAGGAGACCCTGCCAGCAACCGTGTCTTAAATGATTCTTGAATCACTTTCCCACTCTGCTGAAAATTATTGTCCCATTTTTCCATTTTCTTGGAATTTTTCTAGATAATTGGGAATTATTTTGAGAAAAATATCTGAGAGTAGATGGTTAAAATTAATGTAAGGTGCAATCCATATACTCTTTTCCATTATGGGGCCCTCAGTGACTCCTCCCAAAGAACCAGTAATGTGAAAATTTCAGGAAATGGGACAGTCCTTTGGGAGAAAATTTGAGGGCCTGGGAGTATTAAGCATCCCATGTAGAGAGCTGAATGTGCCTTCTATGTTTATGTTAACCCTGGGTCTTCCAGGTGTAATCACCCTGGCTTAAGCTAATGTGTCATAAAAATTCAACTTCGTAAATTCCCGTAGACATTTACTAAAAGGGTAACCCATTTAGGAAATACTTTTTAGCACAGATTGGCCGAGACATTTTTACTTGACTACAATTTAAACCAATTTCCTTTTGTTTAGTCCACAAGAAAGAGTGAATAGCTAGTTCTTGTTATTTATCTTTCTCGCAGTAATATTGTGAAGGATTAATAAAGGGCAAAACAATACTTTAGCAGGTATAAACTGCAAGAGAAATAATGGTGGCTTTATTCTTAAGCGGCTCCATGTCACCCTGCTATTTCACGCTCGTCATTCACTAATTAAATGTCAGTTCCCAGTAACTACACGGCTAAAGGTGTTATTTGACATAATCTAAAATAGAATCTAAGTACACCCAATTGTGCTTAGATACAGATACTGTTTGTGCCCCCATTCCTCACCTTAAGCCAGCCTCTCTGGTCTCCTTTATTGTTTGTCCCTTCCCTCTACCGCACACCTGCCAAGTCCCACCCCATTCCTCACCATCTCATAGAAGAAGTGAATACTCACCACCGTCCCTGTGTTATTAGCTAGTATTACCAGTTCCATACCCACTGTCCCAGTGCTGTACCCCGCTACCTACAGATTTCATGCTGCTTTTGTTTTTTGGCTTTTGTTTGGTTTTCATATCAGGGATTGTGTAACCAAAGATGAGCAGGCTAGAACTAAGATCCGGTGTTAAATCAACTTACTGGGACTGAAGTGTATGTGAAGAGATAGTGAGAGATGAAGACTGACAGAGGCAGCTGCGGTTGAATCTACTCATGGTGGGATGACACTGCCCCACCACGGCCGCCAATGTGTGATTTGCCAATGGAAAGACAGCATTTTGCAGACAAGATTGCTCTTAAAATGGGTAGTCTGGGACATTAACCGGCTTTTGTAGTCCCTCATTTTATTTCAAACAGCACTAAAACCGTGAGAAAATACAGTGGCCTCTCGTAACAGATTCTGTAAAGTAAAAAAAGGAAATATTAATGACATTTGTTTGCTACTCTCCACAACATCGCTGTAAGGCAGGAAACTAAGTTATAGAGAATTCAAATGACCAGCCTGGGTGCCCAAAGACTGGCAGTCAGAACTCCAACCCAGGTCTTCAGAATCTGTACCCAGTGATCTTTCTACTTTGTTATAATTATATCCAACTCTGTACATTTTCTTACCTGTGTGCCAGTAAAAAAAAAATAATTGTGTTGAAGTTAATTCTTTCTCCATTTGAGGAAGAATATTCGCCTGATATTTTATTTTAGTATAAAGTGAACAACACAGGTCATATGTGTGTCAGGTAAATTCCTTTTGTGATAAAAACTACAAAAAGAAGAATCTTTACTAACCGAGCTGTTTCCTTAACACATCGAACAGCCCCGTTGGTCTGATTCTATTCAATTTTGCACATTTAAATGCTTTCTCTGGCTCAGGTTTTCTCAGTTGCCACACAGAACGAATGTCATCGCACACTGTACACGTTGGATATAGGAACAGACCCAGTCGTGAACAGCTTTGTGTTCTAAAGATCAAGTGTCAACTTATTATTGCTGTGTCTCAATAATTCCTCTTCAGACCTGTCAAACACCTCAAAGAAATTCATCTAAACTCCCAAGTCTTAACAAGAGCATAATCCCACAAAGAATCCTAAGAACTTTGATTAAAGAAAAGGGGAGAACTAGTTGTGACGTCTCTTCTCCTGTACCATTTCCAAAATACGTGTTGCATTCCAGTTGACTTCAAAAGGCCTGTATGCCAGCTCTATTTATCCTCTGACTTCTGCACAATGTGCTTTCAAAGGGAACAGAATTTTATTTCAACTATTTGTATATTCCAAAACACTCGTTTTATGTACAGAGCAACCACATATATCTTTAAAGGAAAACGTTAATTCTAAAATAGTAGTAAATATGTCTGAGAGATTCTTGTTTGCTCTTTCAAGACATCTTACTAGTTTTGCTTACAAAGACTGTTTATGCCTGATTAGATTTTTTCTTGCCTCTAATAGGGGATATTTTAGGGATACTGCGTATGCTCAATATCCACTATCCCTTCCTAACAGCATTGCTATCAATTTTGGAAAATTACGCATTTCTCATTTTCTGTTATGTTGGTGGGCCATGAAATCCTGGGGCCTGCCTCCTACTAAGAGACTCAGGGGAGGATACTTTCTTACATTGCCTCCATACAACAAGAAGGAAAGTGTATGACTTAAATTTGGCTAAAGTAAAAAACTAAAAAAGTTGTAATCTTGGGACAAGTGAAGTGAAAGAAAGAGAGAAAGAAAGAAAGAGGAAGAAAAAAGAAAGAAAAAAGGAAGAAAGAAAGAAAGAAAGAGAGAAGAAAGAAAGAAAGAAAGAAGAATAATTGGAATTCCATTCCTCCCAGAGTGGTCCCAACCAGTCTATTCTTTTTTGTAATTGAGGTAAAATTTTACAAGCTTAACATAAAATTAACCATTAACCATTTTAAAGTGTGCAGCTCACTGGCATTTAGTGCATTCACACTGTTGTATGACTATCACCTCTGTCTTGTTCCAGGACATATTCATTACACTAAAAGCAGTAGGCATACCCATACCCATTTAAGTAGTTACTGCCCACCCTCCCCTCTCCCCAGCCCCTAGCAAACACTCGTCTGCTTTCTGCCTCATTGGATTTCCATATGATGGATATTTCACATGAATGGAATCATATAATATGTGGCCTTTTGTATGTGACTTCTTTCATTTGGCATAATATTTTAAAGTTCCATCCCTGTTGTAGCCTTGATTGATACTGACCAGCCTGTCCTTACCCCCAGCCCTCTCCTAGCTTTCTGTTTCTATTCCTCTGCTCCTACCTGGATTTCTGCACCTGACAAGCCCGGTCCTCCAATCATCCCAGCTGTTCTGTCCGGTGCCCTTCTTCCCACAGTCTTTCGCGTTTCCTTTTTTCCCAGTGGTGAGCTAATCATTGGTTTGTGTTTCTTTCAATTGATGATGAATTGACATACTTTCCACTGGGCACATTAACTGTTAGTTTCTAACTGGCTACAAAAGTTCAAAGGTTTCTTTCCATTTTCCACTGTCTTTTCGTGTGCCAAATAAATACATGAAAATGGTAGAGATCTATTTACTTTCCTTCTCTTTTATTACCCCTGTTAGGGAGTACTTGTCTTCAGGCAAAGACATTGTAAGCATAAGAAGAAACAGATGTGGGTTCCTGGTGACTCATTCCCTCCCTTTTGATAATTTAGCAAGAAATTAGCTCAGGGAGAATCTGTTGATAACAGAGGTTGAGATCCAGAGACTCCTCTTTTCTGAGGCCAATTCCTCTAGCAGGGAATTTACACTTGAATAGAAGGCATTCTATCCCTAAAGTCCCTTCAGTTGGGTGCCTGCACTCAAACTGGGTAGTCTAAAATCCACTTCTATCGGGGTTGTGAGAATTTAGAGAAATATATGCACTCTGCTACTTTTTTGCTTAAAAGTTTTTGTCTTAGTAAATTAATTTATAGCTATACCATGTGATACTAGCAGTATGTCCCCGTAATCCTTTTGCATAACAAAGCAAATCCAATAAATAGGATGAGAGACACAAATATAAATGAGATAAAAGTCCTTATTCATTTTGGGGGGGGGCGAGAGTTTAAATTTTAATGAATGGCATCATATCGAACACATTCTCCTGCAACTTGCTTTTTTCTTTTTTTTTCTTTTATTACTTTTTAAAAAAAAATGTTTAACGTTTGTTTATTTTTGAGAGAGAGGACAGAGTGCAAGCAGGGGAGGGCAGAGAGAGAGGGAGACACAGAATCCAAAGCAGGCTCCAGGCTCTGAGCTGTCAGCACAAGCCCGATGTGGGGCTCGAACCCACAAACTGTGAGATCATGACCTGAGCTGAAGTCAGACGCTTAGCCGACTGAGCCACCCAGGCGCCCCTAATTTATTACTTTTTAAATTTTTTAAATCAAAATATTGTTTCTTCAGGAATGGAATTTAGTGATTCATCACTTACATATAACACCACTGCTCATCCCTAGCTGTGTCCTCCTTAATGCCCCTTACCCCTTTAGTGCTTCCCCCCACCCAAAAAAAAAGTCCTTATTCTTAAACAACTAAAGTCTAATAGAGAAAACACTTTGTGCACAAACTAATATAAATGATGATGTTTGAATCATAAATCCTACAATAGCCACAATCATGGGGCACCCAGATTTTGCTTCAACACTTCCTTTGAAGAAAGACTTACTCTGTCTTGGGGCTAATACTGAAGTGGCTGCAACTATTCCCCCATAATGCATCTATGCTTGTCTCTATTCTTCCCTCTAGAACTTCAGAGAGTAAGCCTATCCTTCTTCCAGGTGAGCATCCTCCAAATATCTGAAGATAGTGTTCATATCGGCATCCACTCTCAGCATCCTCAATAACTTCAGTTGTCTTATCACTACAAACCTCCAAGGAAACACAGGAGGGAGAGACCTCTATCAGGTGGGGACCTGAGTGATATGAATTGAATAAGCAGCATTTGACTTCAAATTGAAAAACATTTTTCGATAAATGAAGGCACGAGGAGGGTTAGTCCCAGTGGAATGAGTGAGCAAAGAAAGCAGTTTATATTTGGAAAAGTGAAGATTAGGTCCTAAAGATGTCCCTAGTTCAGCAGAGGGATTTCAGGAAGAACAGTGAGACCATGTAGGGTAACAGCACAAACTCAAGTTTGTGGTACAGATCATTAGAATCTTTGAAACAGGGACACCTAGGTGGCTCAGTTGGTTAAGTGTCTGACTCTTGAATTTGGCTCAGGCCATTATCTCACTATTTGTGGGATCAAGCCTCCCATAGGGCTCTGTACTGACAGCACAGAGCCTGCTTGGAATTCTCTCTCTGCCCCTCCCCTGCCCACCAATGCCTCTCTCAAAATCAATAAATAAACATATACAAAAATAGAAACCTTGAAACACTTTCAAACAGAAGAATGACATGGTACAAGACATGCTTTGGGAACATTATTTAGGTATAGAATGGAACTTAGAGAGAGAGGAGGATAATTAAAGGGTTATTATGGAACTCTAAATGGTGTGTAACAAATGCCAGAGATAGAAAAATGATGGGAGATATGATAAGAATAGGTCAAATGCAAGATACTCTGCAGAAATAGAATCACCATTCGTAGCCCTATCGTATCTCTCTCTTTGCTTTAATAGTAAGAAATGAATGCGTAAGAGTTGTATATTACAGATGTCTCTAAAGGCAGGATGGTGAGGTAGAAAGCAGCGTTAGAGTCACAGAGGCTATCTCTCTTGCTTCAGACTGTTGTCATGCACAAGTTATTTCAGGTAGGAATCTCATTTGCCTCGTTTGTAACACAGAGGTAACAAAGTGTGGTGGTGCCTGGTACAATGACACTAACCAGATGTTAGTTCCCATCCTCTTTTTCTTATTTCACTCAGACATTTTGTGAAGCTACATTGGTGTAGTAGGAAACACGTCTGCTGATGAAAGCCACAAAACTTGAACTCATGGTATGCAGAGTTCACTGCGTGAGATACACAAGTGTGGCAGATTGTATTGCTCACAATTACTCTCCTTTTGTAAGAGGATTCCATTGCCCAACCATCATCACGAAACTTGCAGAGACACTCTCTCTAGGAATCTTTTCTGCCCCACTGACTTGGAGATGTGAGCATAAGTGATGTATGCTATACATGAGAAGTTTTAAGAGACACTGAATGTTTTGACCAGTCGTTTTCCCTTCTGCCATGAAAAAGACATGTCCCAAATGTAGGTTACTCCTGGAATGAAGGGAACTCAGGAATCAGAGCCACAGTTTTTCAGAATTTGCTACAACCAAAATGTAGGTGAGAAACCACTAAAATTTAGGGATTTTTTGTTGTTGTTGCTATAGCATAACCTAATCGCTTCTCGGCCTTTTGGCTAAGATCAAATGTAGTATAGCATAACCTAGCAAAAAAAATGATAATTAACAAATACAAAACAAACAAATAATTGCAAAAAAAAAAAAAACCCTGTGAGATGGATTTAATAAAGAAGAGGGACAACCAATTCTATCTGGGAGGAAAGTGGAACTCAGGGGATGGAGAGGGGATGATGCCATAGCAGAATGGGGAATCGAAAGGAGAGAGGGGTTGGGCAAAGAAAGGGCTTCTGTGAAAATTGGACATTTTGTGTCAAACTAAAATGCTAATAGGTGATAGAACATGGGCTATTCATGGAAAGGAAGATAGTAAAGTATGGTGGGAAGTTAGGGTGCATGTGGTGGTGACATGCACTCAAATCTCGAAAGGCTGACCCTGACCATTCCGTGGAAACACACCCTGCCTCGGCCACTCCCAGAATTTCTGATCTACTTTCCTTCCTATGGCATCTAGCATCTTCTAATATGCCGGATAAGTTACTTACGTATCATATTTATCATTTATTATCTCTCTCCCACTACTAAAGTGTAATCTCCATGAGGGCAGAGATCTTTCCCTGTTTTGTTCACTGGTGTATCTCAAGCACTAGGAACAGTGACTAGACGTAGTAGGTGCTCAATAAGTATTTGTTGAGTAAATGACTCCAAAGTCATACTAAGGAGTTTAGGTTTTATCTCAATGAATATTGGGAGCCTTTGACAATTTTAAGCAAAGGAATAAAGTTATTTTGCATCTCAGAAATATTGCAGCAGCAATATGGGAAATAGATTAGGGGGCAGCTGAGTAGCTCAGTCAGTTAAGTGTCCAACTTCAGCTCAGGTCATGATCTCAAGGTTCATGAGTTCGAGCCCCACGTCAGGCTGTGTGCTCACAGCTCCAAGCCTGGAGTCTGCTTCAAATTCTGTGTCTCCTCTCTCTATGCTCCTCCCCTGCTCATGCTTTGCTTCTCTCTTGCTGAAAAATAAATAAAAATTAAAACAAATTTAAAAAATGAATTAGAGGAAGAAAGCAACAAACTCTCTCTTATTGATCCTTCTTAAGTGAAATCTGAAATAGCCACACTGTAAAATGTTTTGAAAGCAAGTCTTTAGGTGTTGATTCAATGTTTCAAAGCACCTCAGGAGGAACAGGGGTAGAAGCTGAGTGGGGCTTAGGAAGAATTGGGCAGTTTTAGGGTGGAATAAAAGAGAAAGCCAGGGAAATATGAGATTTTAAAAGAAAGAAAACACAAAGTAGTATGGTGATAGGATTGTGGGGGCAAAGAGAATATATGAGTCACTTACATGTTTAACAATGGCCAAAATAGACAAGGTTGAGAGAAATGATGATATTAATTCCTCAAGATTAAAAAGTGAAATTAAGCTCCAATACCTCTCATCTCTCTTCCCCCTCTGTCTCTCCAGCTCTCTCCCCCTCCCTCTCCCTTTCTCTGTCTGTCTCTCTCCATCTGTCTCCCTCTCTTCTTCTTCTCTCTCTCTGTGTGTGTGTGTGTGTGTGTGTGTGTGTGTGTATCTCCTGGTTCTCATATATCTTGTCCTAAAGTATTACCAACTCCAAAACCAAATGCCACTTAAGTATATAAGGTTTGTAGTAGTTGTTTCTTGATTTCTCCAAGAAATGTTTCATATGTAGAGCAATGGTTCAGGTCACTTTGTAGATCACATCTTAAGCACTAAGATAGTAGTACCTACAAGAAAAGGGAATTATTCCATTATGTTTAATCAACAACTCTTACAGACTTCACAGAATATTTTCTTTCTTGTGTCTTTTCTTTTTAAAGTTTATTATTTATTTATTTATTTATTTATTTATTTATTGAGAGAGAGAGAGAGAGAGAATGAGTGCAGGAGGGGCAGAGAGAGATGGAGAGAGAATCCCAGGCAGGCTCTGCGTTGTCAACACGGAGCCCAATGCAGGGCTTGAACTCATGAACTGTGAGATCTTGACCGGAGCTGAGTCCAGAGTCAGAGCTTAACTGATTGAGCCACCCAAGCCCCCTTCTTGTGGCTTTTCTTAACTATGTAAAACAAATGTGTATTTTCCTAAACACATGTTTATCTAGGTGTAGAATACAGAAATGGAAACAATGGTTTTCATTTGTTCTACATATCTATGAAGGATTTAATCCTTTTGTAATGTTATCCATCTATAATCCTTTTGTCATTAATCATGAGATTTTAATGGAGAATTCTGAAGCATTTTTTTCAAGATTAAAAACATGTGAAAGGCTAATGTTATAAATAGTTTATCTTCATACTCACTGTAATCTAATTTTTAGTGCCAATTAGTGTTTTTTTAATATTAGCAGTTCTAATTATTTAGTACATTGACTTAAGACTTATATAAAGAGGATGATTTACTGCTAAATCACTGGTGTTCAAAATTGACTTCTATAGTATTTTAGATTCAACCAGTCAATTGTCTGAGAAATTTATTTTATACCATTAGAAAATCCAGTATAATCAGATAATTAAGGTCTATTATAATGACTGAAGATACACTTCTAAATGATCAAAAGGCAGTCAGTGTTCATAAAAAAGAAGTTTCAAATGGTTTCTGGAGTCCCATCTATTGGTGTCATTTCTGAATCTTTTGCAAACAATATCTCTCAAAGAGCACAAATGAAGAAGTTCTGTCAGAAAGTCATCTCTGTCTTATGTTGGCCTAATTCAAAGGCCATTTTCACCTGACCTGCAAATAAAATGAATTTAGTTTCCATTTGCATACACTGAGCACAACATTCTCTTCTACCCGAACCAGTACCAAGGATGGAGAGACAGTGAAGGCACAATATCTCCTGCATGACTGTTTCATCAGCAGGGAAAGAGGTAAAGACAGGAAGAGGAATTACTGGAATATCTGCCAGCTGACCTTACTGACTTTCTCTGTAGGGATTTTTAGATGAGAGAAAATCCAGAAAGTGGAGACAACGATGAGAGTGTGACATCTTTTTGGAAGATTTATTTGGCTCTCTAGGGAAATTTTGCTCTCTATATGCTAGGATTTATTCCACCAGTGCCCTCCTAATTCCCAAATCCTATGTGAAAATAACTTATTTTAATAGTGTTTTAAGATGACAACATTTTAAAATACGTATTTCAAATGTAACAACAACTCCATTTTATATGGAACAAAGTTATCATCATTAGCACTGGACATTGGAGATGAGAAAAACTGTTTGTTGTGAAACTTTTAATTAACTATATAAGCTAACGCCAACCTTTTCCTACCATAATTAATAGGAAATCTAATCATATAGTCAACTATAACTCTTAGGTCTTTTCTTGTTTGTACTCCTTTTCTTATGTTCCCTATGTGTAAATATACATCTTTTAAGATTCAAACAGTATACACCTCTTTGGAACATTTGTTACAAATGAGGTAGAGAAATAAAAATTTGACTGTAGAGTAAAATTCATTTAAATAGTTTTGATTTAAATGATTTCCTGGGGTGCCTGGGTGGCTCAGTCAGTTAAGCAGCTGACTCTTGATCTCAGTTCAAGTCATGATCTCACAGTTTATGAGTTCGGGCCCTGTGTCAGACTCTGCGTGGTCAGTGCAGAGCCTGCTTGGGATTCTCTTTCTCTCTCCCTCTCTCACTCATCCCCTCCCCTACTCTCTCTCTCTCCCTCTCAAATATAAATAAATACACTTTAAAGAAATAAAAATTAAATAAAATGATTTCCTTTTAATTAAATAAAAATCAGTAACCGTAAGGATTTATTTCTCACAAATATCTTTGTCATTTTGTCAGATAACACAAAAGATCATTTTTTTGATTCTACATTTAGCTTTTAATTATTTTCAATAGCTTCTGTGCTGTTATTTAGAGCATTAACAAGGGTCCAATTTAATGCATGCCGTAGGAACATTAATACTAAATTTTAAATGTTAACATTTTCCAAGCACACACAAACAAATAGATCCCCCTACACAGAACATGTGCTGTTAATTGTTCAATAAAATGCATAAAAATTACTTTAATAAATAAAACATGTAGTAAACAGTGTGGTTACACCATTAGACTGTAAGTTAGGTAACATTTTAAAATCTCTCTTCATTATTATCTTACCATTCAGTTGCTGATGTCAGGAAAAATTAGTCTCAAACCTGGACCAATTGTACCCACAAGCTGTTTAATAGACTACAGCTGACTTAATAGTACCTAGGAATATTCACTACTGCCTTTAAGAGCAAATCAATGTGGTAAAATCTAATAAAATATAAAATATTTAAAACTTGCCTTGTGACAACTGTAACTTTTCTTTTAATGAGTGGGCAACTTTTTTGAGGTTGGCGAGAGGCTGATGAAACTGAGCGCGTTACAGAGGAAGGCACGTGGGCCCAGCACAGCCGCAAACGGCACCGGACGCCTCCTCACAGCGTCACCCACATGAAACGTCTGCGACACGAGGGCCAGGCCCTGTGGCTGAGGTTGTCTGTGCTCTGATGAGCCAGCACTGCGGGTTGCCTTTTCTATTTCTGCAGTGATACTAGTGACGCTGAATATATACAATGAAATAACACCATACATTTAAAACAGAGATTAACTGCTCTTGTAATATACGTTTTCTTAAAAAATAAGAATCTGTAGCGTCTTTTTGTCTATCAGGGAAAGAGAGTTATGTGGTTTCTGTATTTTTTTATTGGTATTTTATATAATTCGTTTTAGTTCATCGCTATGGTTACTTTCTAGTCTAGGCAATTTATCCCAAATCTGGAACTGGCTTTCATTGTCAGCTGGAATAATCAACTACAGTGATCTACAATGAGAAAATCCTAGTTACATTTCAATAAACTGAAAAGTCAAATGTCTGAGTAATGAAACAAGGAACAGGAGGGTGGATGTGGAGAAAGGACATAGAGAAACTAATGTGGCGATGTGACTATTCAATCTAAAGTTTAAAATCTAGGAGTGTCTGTGTGGCTCAGTAGGTTAAGTGTCCAACCTCAGCTCAGGACATGAGCTCTCCATTGGACTCAGGTCATGATCTTGGGGTTTGTGAGTCTGAGCCCCACATGGGGCTCTCTGCTATCAGCGTGCAGCCTGCTTCATATCCTCTGTCTCCCTCTCTCTCTGCCCCCCCCTCAAAAATAAATAAACTTTCAAAAAAAGTTTATAATATGGTTGGAGATGGAAGCCATGTAAGATGTTCATACGATCTAAATGAAAAGTATACGCGTAGAGCAGCATTACCAGCTGTACAAAGTAACAGAGCATGAATTGAAGGCGTAGGTTCTGAGGGAAGGGTGAGCGAAGGAAAGAGTCACCAGAAGAGTCTGTGATAGTATGTTTTCTGTAAAGGTTAATGCGGCAATTGACAAGAACGCTGGATTTATATAAAGGAGAAGGAATGCTTTCTAGGTAGAGTGCTGCTCTGAAAAAGCACAAAGTATGGACGAAGTGAAAATGTTGGTAGAAGGAAATGAGACTTATTTAAAATAAATCAAAATCTGTGACATCTTGTCAAGAGAAAACAGCAGAATTAAAAAGAAAATCTATAAACCAGAGTATACTCTAGAGATTAAGTGAAAATACATTATATGTAATCTAGTCTCTGTTACCATAAACATACATGTGGGGCTGTTACCTGTATTACACATATTTTACGAAGAAAAAGAGAAGAGTGAAATATTTTATACTCAGCGTTATTAAATAACATCCCTATATTTATTTCAAAATCCCTAAAAGAAAAAGCAATGTGAAGCAAGTTCAGGATCATAAAATAAAAGGAAGATAAGATATTTGAGTTTATATTAATTGTCAATCTTTGTAAAGTGTTTCAAAAAGGAAAGAAATGACCTTAGTAGCATCATGAGGAATTTAATATTCAATGTATTTTCTAATGATAGATGCTTATGGATAAAACACAAAAGCAAAGGGAGATTCAGGGGACTGTGTGAAACAAACCAGGGAGGTTTATGTGAGAGGAAGGTTAGAAAGCGTCAAAGCAGCATTTGTAATAGAACACTTGACTAAGAAGCTGGAAACTGATTCTCAGAGTTGCTTCTAACACTAAGTAGCTAACCCAGCTTGTCATCTATTAAAGTTTATGAACCTTTTGCAATCATTTCCAATTCCATTCTTTTGAGTCAATAAACTGAGCGTAATGTAAGAGGATGGATAATGTCTTCTGGATCTGGACTTTAGAAATCAATCAACTCTAAAGAGAATTCTGAATATGAAATGTCTTTACTAAATAAGCATTTTTTTCTAAATTGTCCTCTATGGTGTGATCTAAATGGCTATTTTCACTTTCTTTTTAAATCTATATGGGGATTAAAAGTATATTCAAGTAAGACAGAGTATAAGTTCGACCTTTCCTTTACTGCTCATGAATGGAAAATTCTCTTTGAGATAAGTTTGTTTGTTTTTTTTTAAGTGAAGGTTTTTTGATAGTGTCTCCATAGATAGACCAGTTCTTATCAAGTAATGACTTCTCATGGAATATTCAGAGACTATTTCAGGGGTTATCAACCAATGGCACTGACACTACTGAGTAAAACCAAGGATAATTATTGAGGACACGCTCATTTGCTGTCATGCAGAAATACACTTAGATAACAAATTACCCAAAATATATTTTCTACTCCTGACTTCAATGCAGTTACAGTTTCTTATCTAGTTTCTTGCTTCTTTAAGGACATCTAATCACAAGACTCATACTCAAAGGAACTTGATAAAGTAAACTCTAAATTCTCAATTCAATGATTATGCAATATGTAATAAAAGTAACTATCCAAGTTAACCCAGATCTTCCCATGTTGAAGATTCACTATAGATGGTTTATTTAATGAATTAAAATTAGAATATGAAAATCCAAAAGAAATGCCTATATTAAAATTTTGGTAAAGTGCAAATGACCCAAGGATATTCATAAAATGTAGTCTTATTATTTGTAGTCCTTAGATTTCTGAAACAAAAATCATTTTTAACTGGAATTCGCCCTAACAAAATGACCAATAGAAAAGAGATCCTTTATTGGAGAAGAATTTAGGGTATTGACAAAAAAAAAAAAAAAAAAAAAAAAAAAAAAAGGACTGGCAATAGAATATAAACATGAAATGCAGTAAGTAAAGATACTTCAAGAGTTTTCACAAACATTGTCACTCACACTTACAGAATTTACTAAGCAAAGGGACTATGAAATCTTCTATGGTACTTTCTAGTTTTTAAATTATTTACTGTTTTCATTGATTTACTTCATCAGAACATATCCAAAAGGAAGAATTTGTTTCTTTTTTATTTTCATTTTAAGTTTATGTATTTTTTTTTTTTGAGAAAGAGAGAGAGCATGGGAGAGGGCAGAGAGAGAGAGAGAGAGAGAGAGAGAGAGAGAGAGAGAATCCCAAGAAGACTCCATGCTCACTGTGGAGCCTGATGTGGGGGTTCCATCCCATGAACCAGGAGATCAGTGATCTGGGCCAAAATCAAGAGTTGGTCACTCAACCGACTAAGTCACCCAGGCACCCCCAAAAGGGAGAACCCTTAAGGTGATTACTACATTCTGTGGGAACTGGTTGAGAATACTTTTCTTAGGCTGTAATTAAAAGCTCTAGTTCTAATCATAATGGATAATATGAACTATGAAAGTTGAATAGCCTAACAATGTACCTTAGGAAATAGAGTAATGGAACAGGCAAGTTGGTGTTGTTGTAAAATAAATGTTAAGAAACCTATGACTACAAATAAAAGATTGCATAAGGTATCCTAATTTCATGCATAAAAAGCAATAAAACAAATTCCACTGCTCCTGTCAGAAATTATGTTTGGATAGGATAACATTTATGACTAATACTAATTCCTGAGTTTTCTATGCTTTAATTTACTTAAATGCATGTAAAAAAAAGCTTCCATAGGATAATCTTTTGTTAGTTGAGGTACAACCTCACGTACCCAAATTTAGTAAGAAATGTCAGGAATGCTACGGCTGGTAATTGCAGAGTGAACCTAAATCAAATAATAGCTTTTTAATCATTAGAATGATCACAGTAATTTGAAAGGTGAACATAGCAAGAATGATGTTAACATGAAATTGTTGATATCAAAAACTGAAATTAATACTGGATCATTTCCATCATTAATCAGGAAATAAATCTCTCTTGCAAGAGAACTTTCCGAGAGTGGCTAATAACTGCTATCACACTTTCCTGAATCCATAAACCAAATATAGATCGAAGAGTGACTGATATTAGGAGCCTGAAAGTGACAGTTCCCTCATGAATTTCACCAGACCACGTGACCTCTGTGGTATTAAGACTTGAAGGAAAATTATCTTATCATGAAATAATTCAGCAGTCAGCTTGATGCGTATGCTGCACTGCAAAAGCACAGACATCTCCGTCAAGCTGATTTTTTGCCATTATCTGCATGTTTAGAGCATTACTTGAAAATAGAAAAAGATGGAATTAGCAATAAGTTTTGTAGTAGTATACAATCACAGCAAACACAATAAAAATAGGTCCAATAAGCGGGAATGTGGCTAAAATGTGACCTCTCAATCTTTATTCATGATGGCTATTGGCATGCCCCAAATCACCATTTGGATATTATCCATCTCTATCAAATACTTCTCCACGACAATAACATTTCTTTAGTCTTAGAGATATAGATACATGGGAACCTATACCAATAGAATGCTTTTTTTTTTTTTTTTGGATGTCCCAAATCACTAAACCAAAGTTATCCCATTCACCATGATTTTTCATCAATATACTACTATTCCAAGAAAGCAAATTTAAACGTTTTTTCACCTTATGTCTTGTCCCTGACAAATATTTCAAAGCAAGTGGCAATATCAGCTATGACTTCCACCCAAGGACTTTGGAATTGCCGTCAGAGTTATATGGGAAATAGTTTAGCGAAAAATATCAAAATTTAAAACATCTGTATTCATTGACCGAACAGATCCAGCTCTAGGAATTCATTTAACAAACAAATATATTTATTTATCCAACTTATATACTCACATTAGAGTACAAAGATACACACCTATGTCTTTATTTGTAGCAATATTATAATAATAAAATAGAAACAACCTAAGTATTTATTACTTAATGTTTTACATATTCATACAATAAAACACCATACAACCTAGTAAAATGAATAAAGTAATTGATCATAATATTTTGCTACACAAAATATTCACATATTATATGTGCATTGGAGCAGAATAAGTTACATGATTCCATTCTCTGTTTTTTAAAACAAATATAAAACTTTGTATATGGAAGTTAGGAAAATTGATACTTTAAAAGCAGACTACAATTTAGACTTCTTTTTCTAGGCCTCAATATAATAAAGTTGAATCAAAAGAGATTCTTAAACTACATTACAAAGTAGTAATAACTGCCCCCCTAGACTTCTAAGAGATAGCACATTAGGACACTGAGCCCCAGAAAACCAATGAGATAAAAAAAAAAAAAGTGATTTCTAGAGGAAGTCAATAGACCCTAGCTGCCAGCCTAACGTGACAATTGGAAAGCCATTGCTTCCATTAGAAAGTGGCCAGTAAGCTTTAACTACATCTTTACTAACAGATGGGAGGCTGAGATTGCTTGAGGTAATCAACAATGAAATATAGAGAAAGAGTTTGGAATGACTGTAGCAAGGGAACAGCCTTTCCTATACCATATAGAATAAAGGTGAAGAACATCAGTGTTTTCAGGTTACACATATACCATTTATTAAATTCTAAGTGCATTTTTCCCTTGAAGTGTGTCTTGGGATCAGTGTGGACATTTACTCTGGTCCTGTCTCTTTTATTGAATTATTTTTGGCTAAAGTAATTAGTATTTGAATGGTATATTTTATAACTCGTGACTTCCTAGAATCAAGGAATAATGGTTCACACTTATTAAGGCACATAAAATATAAAGAAGCAAACATTGCTGAGAAATGGAATAGAAGAGCAAGGAAACATCATATGAATGGCACACTTCTAATTTTAATTTAATTTACAGCTGAATATTTGATTAAAGGTGTTTGTTTGTTTTTACTGATTTGCATAAACTATGTTGTTTGTCCAAGCCACCATTTTGGAAGGATGCATGCATAACACCTATTTGCAGTCCCTGCTAGGATGTAAGTAAGCTCCACGCGGGCAGGCATTCTTGTCCACCGTGCTCAGTCTCCCAATCACCTAAAAAAGGACTTGCCATACAATAGGTGCTCATGAATATATAGATGAGTGAATGAATGAATAAATGAATGAACCTAATTGCTTTTTAAAATGAGCCTTGACATTTTCCCTATGCTTATGTGGACATACAGGCCTTAAACTTTTCCTGTGCTCCTAAAGGAAATAAAATTTTAAAAAAGTAAATAAATAAAAAAACCTCTGTCTACTGATGCTGAGGTTAAGATTTACCCAGCAGAAGTAATTTCAGTTCCAGAATTTCCCTTCACATATCATGAGCTCTGTCTCTTTATCTATCACCATTTGTGCAACCATTTGTGCGTTTACAGGCATCATTGACACTAGAAGTATTTCCACCCACCTTTTACAGGTTCCCAACTTTGAACTTGTTCCTATCCTATTACCAACTACGATAGCAATAACATAGGATTTAACATAATTACATATGACCTAGCAATTCCATACCTAAGAGAAGTGAAAACATATGTCATACAAAAGTTTGTACATGAATGTACATAGCAGCATTATTCATGATAGCCAAAAACTAGAAAGAACCAAAATGTGCATTAACTCACGAAATGATAAAATATGGTATATCTCTACAATAAACTACTTTTTCACAATAAAGAGGAATGAAGCTCTGATACATCCTTCAACATAGAAGAACCTTGGAAATGTTATTTATGCTGCAGGAAAGAAGCCAATCACGAAAGATCATGTTGTATGACTCTTAGTTATAGGAAATGTCCATAATAGACAAATCCCAGCCTGGGGCTGGGCGAGAAGATCCAGGAGAAGGGAGTGACTGCTAATAGGTATGAGTTTTGGGAGAAAGGGTGATGAAAATGTTTTAAAATTGGTGGTAGTGAAGGTTGCACACCATTGTGAATATGTCAAAAATCATTTAATTGTAAATATTAAATAGGTGAATTCTATGGTTTGTGAGCTATATCTCAAGAAAGCTATTATTAAAATCAATAATAATTTTAAAATTTTAATGTATTTACATACTCTTGAATACACTAAGGAACAAAATTCACTTTGATAATCTCAAAAAGTTAGAAATTAAAAAAAAAATTTAAATGTTCATTTATTTTTGAGAGAGACAGAGCATGAGTGAGAGAAGGGCAGAGAGAGAGGGGACGCAGAATCCGAAGCAGGCTCCAGGCTCTGAGCTGTCAACACAGAGCCCAATGCAGGGCTCAAACTCACGGACCACAAGATCATGACCTGAGCTGAAGTCAGACACTTAATTGACTGAGGCACCCAGGCGCCCCAAAAAGTTAGAAATGTTTTAAAAACATAAATAGTTTTCTAACTCAGCCCCATTTAAATTGATTGGGAAATGTTCTTCTCTGCCAAACTTTTAATTTGATGATTTTTTTCTTATCACCTATTTGGATGTTGCCTGTTACTAAGTTTGCTTTTCTCTCTTCTGAAAATAATTTGCTTTTCTCTCTTCTGAAAGTTTGCTTTTCTCTCTTCTGCAGGAATGACACCTCTGAATGTGCATCTGTGTGGCATCTTGCTTTCAGGTATTCACACGGGTGCCCCACCGAGGGAAATCCAATGCAAGGGATGACAACGGAAGCTCTTCACAATGGTTTGAAGCTTATTTATGCTGGAAGAAGAAATGAGAAATCAGTTGAGTAAAAGAGGGTTAATTAAAAGTAAAATTTGGGGGCGTCTGGGTGGCTCAGTCAGTTGAGCCTCTGACTCTTGATTTCAGCTCAGGTCAAGATTTCATGGTTGGTGAGCTTGAGCCCCAGGGTTGTGCTCTGCACTGACAGCACGGGCACCTGCTTGGGATTCCCTCTCTCTTCCTCTCTCTCTTCCCTTCCCTCACTCATGCTTGGGCACTCTCTTACTCTCTCTCTCTCTTTCTCTTTCAAAATAAATAAATAAGCATATAAAAATAAATAAATAAAATTAAAATATCTTGAAAGACAAGATATTTCCCATTTCATTGTTTTCATGGTTGGCCCCTCACTTCCCACAGTGCTAGACCCTATAAATACATTTAGTTTTAAGTATGGCTCTATTTCTGCCATATATCAAAAGACTTCTTGACCTATCTACTCCCAATTCCCAGATTATTCCAAATACTTCAGAGAATAATCACTTGTCTCATAAACTGCCATTTTTTAACCACAATTATTTTGACATATTCATAGCCAAAATGCTATTCCCATCCCCTCATATACTAACAAAAATGTCTTCAGCTCATGAGGATCAACGAAATAGAGATGTGTGGGAAAAAGAGTATAAAGTTTAGTTACATTATTTTTTCTTTTGACAGAAAAATGTGGCAAGTAGGAATGTCCATTGAACAATTACATATTTCATTTTGCAGCCTTATCACAACATAAAGTTATGTGGGGATTTTGTAGCTTCCCATCAATTATAAAATACCAGAGCACTAGTAAGTTGACTACACGGTGCAATTATTGGCCTAATAAATCCAACAAATTTGTTCTTACATACCAAGAAGACATATCTCCAAAAATGTATGTGTGTATATATATTTCATCCAAAAAAGATACATTTGAGGCCATTCCATAATTTCACTTTATAAGAGTCTAAAGACCTGAAGATAAATCAGTTATAATTACTGGTTCATCTTTAAAAATAGTATATTTGCAGTGAATTGAATTTCCCACCAAACATTTCAAATTTCCCAATTCCCACATAGAAAGATAATGCAGTCACCATAATGTGTCAAATATTGTACTGAACATTTCAAAGCTAATAAACATAGCTTTTAAAATAATGTTGCCGAAAAGAAATTAATTTCTAGTTTAGTTCAGTAAATAAAAGAAATATCTATTTGAGATTCACTTATAAAAACCGACCCCAAGATATAATTCTGAAGCTTAAGAATTACTGTTCCCGATTTTATAACAACATGAAGGCAACTCATCACATTACAACTCATATACTGTCTTAATAATAACTTATTGAATTTCACCGTTTGTATTGAACTCTTCCATAATTCTATGACATTTATTTGGTCAAGTTATTAACTGAAATAAAAATTTATAAACAGAGCTGTTGTGTGATAGAGTATGTTTCCCAAGATGGTCAATTGCCTGCTTGGGGCGTGACCTTGCCTTTCTCCCATCAAGGGGGATGTCTATTTACTCTTGAACCTGAGTGAACAATGTAATGGTTCTGACCAATAAAATGAGGTTAAAATGACATTCTGAGAACTCCAAACCCAAGTCTGAAAAGTACTGGCAGCTTCCGATCCCAGCCTCATGGTGCACTCAGCGTTAGGATACTCTCTCTCGGAACTCAGCTGCCATGCTGTGAGAAGACTAAGTCACATGGAGAGGCCATGTGTTGGCATTTCTATTATCAGCCCCAGCTGAGCTCCCTGCTGACGGCCAGCAGCATTTGCCAGCATGTGAGTGAGCCATCTGAACATCCAGCCCTATACAGCCTTCAGAGACGCCAGCCCCAGCTTCAAACTGACTGAAAACCAGGAGACACCAAATGAGAACCACCCAGGTAAGCTCAATAACTCATAGAACCATGAGAGAAAATAATAAACTGCGGTTTCAAGCCATTCCAGTTTTGGAGTGGTTATTCAGCAATATATAACCAGAACATAAAGTGCTACTTTACTCATCATATAGCATACCCCTGTCCCCCTTCCATCTGTTATGTGAAGACACAGGTGAAGGCAAGGAGAAAATTACCACATGGCCTAGAGACATTGGAGAAAGGAATATTTCATGTTTAACTTTACTGTTCTTAAAACTGGGTCCTATAGCCAAGCATTTGAAAATAATTTTGTCATAAACCATAGGTAAACTACCAGATACATTTATTGAAGAATTGTGTTAGAATTTAAATTGAATCTGCTCTAAATGTGCTTTGTTTTCCCCAAAATCATCCTCTTCCATGGACTGCTAAAGGTTGACTTACGATTTAAGTTCTTTTTTTACTGTTTCAAACACCTCTCCAGATAGTCCCCAAATTTCAGGATCAGCCACCACCAGAGAAGCATGTGATTTCTAGACTTTCCTCTTTGCTATGTGTCATTCCCTGGAATGGAAAGGAGGAAAAGAAACTTTGGTGCATTGGTCTCCCCAGTTTTATGTTCATGGCGGCAACCTCAGGTGATACCTGAATGAGATCTGGCCACCTAGTGGCAGCAATTCCCCTTGATGGGGTGGATCTCCTAAGGGATTCGTCTGCTTCCCCTGATGGGTCACGGCTGCAACCACTCTGAGGCATTTCCCTCCTCTGCAGTAGGATCAGTTCCTTGGGATTGCAGCTACAGATAGCCTCTCCTGTAGCCAATTCTCATCCTGTGCCCTGAGAACAACTGCTGGGGTTTTTTTGTTTGTTTTGTTTTGTTTTAAACTGTGGTCACATTAGAATTGGCTGGGAATCTTTTGAAACTCCCAATTCCAAGGGTGCATGTGTGACCAGTTACATGTGAATCTCTGGAGGTAGAACTCAGACACTAGTGTTTTTTAAGCTCCCGGGTGATTTGAATATGTAGCCGGGTCTGAGGACCACTGTCCTAGAACAATCTTAGTTCTATGAATAGTTCACTCAGCATTACCCTTTCAGTAGCATCACTAAATGGCAACTATTCACACATTCCTTGCTGGGCCACCAAAGAACAACTGTGGGGCAGGCACATGTTTTTTTCTAGGATCTTAGAAACTCTTCATGGAGTTAAAGTTAACTCATATTCAATGCCATGGTATGAGCTTTGGGAAAGCAAAAACCAGTTATATTTGACCCCTGCAGCCAGGAGAGTAAAGTCCACTCTTGGGAGGTGGGAAAGGCAAGGATGGAATAATCCTGAAAATAACTCATTTTACTATAATGTGCCTCATACACTAACAGAGCAGTTCTACAGGAGCACCAAGAAGGCACACTTTGAAAGAGTTTTTGGAGGCTCAATCAAGCAGAGGGAAATGCATAAACAGAGGCCCAAATTAAAGCCAGGAAGAGCACAGGTCAGGGAAGGTAGGCTGATCTGATAAGGCTCCTGGGCTTGGGGGTGGTGGAGAAAGTTTACATTATTCTATTTGCATTTTTTCCTGTACTGTTATTTTCATTTAAAAAAGTAATATGTGTTAACAGCATATAAATAAGAAAACAGATATAAGCAGAAACCCAAATAAATATATGAAAGGAAGCTCAGTATGAGGAAAATACAAAACTGAACCTCAGTGAGACACCATTTCACACCCATCACATCGGCAAACAATCTGACAAGAAGAAGAACAGGAACTCTTCTATGCTGTAAGAATGTAAATAGGTATAAACACTCTGGAGAGATATTTGACAAGATGGGGAGAGTTGAAGGTACATACACCCCACAACCCAGAAATTCCATTCTTTGGGATGTACTCTAGAGAAACTCTTACAAGTGAATACAAGGAGATAGCTACCAGAATGTTTCCTGTGCTATTATTTATAAAAATAAAAAATTAGAAGCAACCTAAAAGCCTATCAAGGGGAGAACAGGTGAACCAAATGCAGTATGTTTAAATATCATGCAAAAGTGAATAATATTTCTATAGTCTAATCACACTATTATTACACTATGAGTATCAGCTGGAATTAATCTAACAAGAAAAATGTTGAGGAAGAAAAGCAAGTTGCAGAAAATTAGATAACTGCTACCAGTTATCAATGAAGCTAAATAATACCATCTTTTCATCTGGGGGCACATACAATCTAGCTATGACATAAAGAACAGTGCATAAATAAACATCGCATTCGGTGTGTTGGTAACAAGGAGATCTAGGAGAATGGAGGCACAGTGAGTGGAGGGATGGGCTCAGAGAATACACACAACTTAAAACTGTATTTGCAATGTTTTATTTTTTAGCTTAATGGAAGGTACACATGCAATTTCACGTTACATATTTCATCATTCTGTATATATGAACTCTTGAATACTTCATTTATTTTTGAATGCAGAAAGGGAGTTGGTTAAGTGGAATATAGTACATAAAAGAGATCCAGTGATTAATGTGTGAGGTTTAAGCAGTTGAGGACAGAACTAAGAAGAAGCAGTCAGCAATGCTAATGCCACAGAGTGACACTCAACAGTGACAGAAGAGCAGAAGAGAATTAGGACAGAATCAGGATGAAACATTGTCTTGACTGAAGGTTTTGATCTTTCTTAGTGAAGAGGAAGCACAAATAAAATGAAGACCATACTGTATTATTACATTTAATTTATACATATGGTATATATGTGTGTGGTGTTTAAACCAGTAGTGTGTTCTTACAAAAGTATACAGACAAGCAATTTTCAAACAAGCATCCTGAATCACCATACCCAATAATCATTATTCTTCACATTTCTGATTTTGTGTTCCTCATTCTAGACTTTTTCTTCCATAAATGCATATTAAAATATACAATTTGCCCAAAGAGGGATTATTGTGTCAATAGCCTTTGGTAGCATCATTTTTAACTTAAAGTATCACACATTCTCCTGTGCCTATAAATATAACAGATTTAAATCTTATAAATATGTCATGAAGGCAGTAGAAAGGATGGATTTAAGGAATTAAAATATGAAACTCTTTGGGAGGCTATTAAAATAGGATGAACGCCCAGTGCTCATCCCAACAGGTGCCCTCCTCAATGCCCATCACCCACTTTCCCCTCTCCCCCATCCTCCATCTTAACTAAAGGACTTCAGTGTAGGCCTCGTCTTGTCCTTATGAAAAATTCTTACATTCACGTAGCAGAGCCACTTGTATTCAAAGTACCTTAAAGTTCTGCAGGGAAGCAGAAGATTATTTAGAGGATTTCAATTCAGTCTTGAGCAGGCATATATTCAGTCCTTTTTGTGCTCACCACACTCCACTACCTCATACTGTATTCACCTTGACTTCAGTTGTTTAGAATGTCTAACTCCTACTCCAGGGATCTCCTTTGCAAAAGTGATCAATTTGCCACATTGATCCAGTGAGTGATTTGATTTACATCGGTTTATCCTCCCTCGAGTTCACCACTTGGGCTTCTGGCTTCAATTCTATGACATCACCTATTCTTAGATAGACTCTTCCACCTTTTTTCTTCTTCTTCCCATAGCCCATCAGACCCACTATGTGAGCCCCAACCTTTTTTTTTTAAAGTTTACTTACTTATTTTGAGAGGGAGGAAGGGGCAGACAGAGAGGGCAAGAGAGAATCTCAAGTAGACTCCATGCTGTCAGCACAGAGCCTGACATGGGGCTCGAACTCATGAACTGTGAGATCATGACCTGAGCCAAAATCAAGAGTTGGACGCTAAACCAAATGAGTCACCCAGGTGCTCTGGCCCCAACACTTTAAAATTTAAAAAAATTTTTTGACTGTTTAGCCAGCAATTTATCCAGGCAATTTGAAAATGACAAATGAAATCTATAGGAAAGAGAAAATCTTTCTGAAAAGGTTCAGATTCTAAAGGGCTAGGCAGAAGACAAGTCCCATGCGTGGCAATTTTGGAGCCACAAAATTAGTATTTAGAGTGGGGAAGAAGGATTTGAAGAGAAAGCAGCATGCAGAAAGATGGCGCGAGAAACATCAAAGGTAAATCTTGTTTAATTTACAATGCCCAGTCCCATCTTACATTGCAAATAACATACCTATCATTAATTATAAAGTCTGATGTATATTACTTAAATCTCTTGGGCCAAAAGCTTAATTACCATATTTCTAGGTGTATTTTAAACTGAATTCCTTGAAGATAGAAAAAATAGTCTTATGTAACATTATATCCCAACCTTTAGTATAATTTCTGGCACATAAGAAACACAGAATGAATAAATAAATACAAGAATATAAAAATAAGAGCAAACACTTGTATGTTGCTTATCATGTGCAGGGCATTATTTTAAATGCTTAAATTATATTAATTTATGTTAATTATTTACTTTCAAATCAAGAAGTGAATAGCTTTTCTACAAATTAATGAAAATCAGGGTTGATTTTATTTTTGACTTATCACCATAACCTAAATATTTTCTGGAGACTTGAAGAAATAATGGTGAAATTTTGGATATGATAGAAAATATTTAAATCAAGGATTCATAAATTGCTATATTGCTGTGTATTACTATAACCCTTTGGGTTTTCAATCTATAATGCCCCATTCTTTTTCTTGGAATTTTCCAAGGCTGAGCGCTTAACAGCCATATTTGTACATTGACCCTGTCCTCCTGGCTATGATCCAAGTTGACAAGTCAGGTACTTCTGGTAATTTGGAGCAGGAATTGAGAACCAGGGAGCAGTCCTGCGTGTGATTGGAATTGGAACACACACACTCAGGAGATGTGGCTTGGCAATATTCTGCCCTGTGAATAAAGAAATAGAAGAAGCCAACAGAGAGAGAAAGATGAGAGGAGAGAGGGGAGGAAGGGCAGAGTGTAGAAGGAGAAGAAAAGAAGAAGGAATGATCACAAAAGGGGAAAAGTGAAGCCAAGAGATCTGGGTTCTTAACAACATTTCAGTTTCTAGTTATAGTCCCTTCCTACCCTTGAGGTCTGGAAGACAATCCTATCTCCATTTAATAAATTGCTTTGTTTTGCTCAAACTGAATCAAGTTGTTTTCTGTTACTTTCAACCATAGAGTCCTAACCAATATAGTATGGTACTAAAATGTAACAGTATTTCCCAAATATAATCAACCAGAAAACATTCTCAAAATTATAAAGTGTTAATGAAACCAACTGGAGAACATGAAAATTCAGGTACCAAACAGAATTTTAAAAGTCACCATCAGGGATGCCTGGGTGGCTCAGTTGGTTAAGAGTCTGACCTCAGCTCAGGTCATGATCTCATGGTTTGTGATTTCCAGGCCCATGGGGGCTCTGCACTAACAGTGTGGAGCCTGCTTCAGATCCTTTATCTCCCTCTCTCTCTGACCCTCCCCTGCATGTTCTGTCTCTCTCTCAAAAATGAATGAACGTCAAAAAAATAAAAATAAAAATCACCATCAGTCTGAGGAAACCATTTGAGAAAAGTTGATAAAGGCATAAAATGATCAGTAGAATATGATTATTTCTAAGTATCACCAAACCATTGAAGGTTTGGGGTGTTGGAAATGCATGTAAAACCCGGTAAAACAATTGAAAGTGGTAGTTTAATCACATCGAAAAGAAGGTGGTAATGAAATAGATCTGTATAACAAGTCACGATCATGGAGTGGTTTCATGGATTACAGAAAATATGGAAAACAATATTATTGGCTCAAAATAATATTGGGCACATTTAAGACCATGTTTGTCAATGGTTACTAAAGTAACATTTGTTATTGATCATAGCAAAGAAGGAAGTGTGAAATAATAATTGGGTCTGTGAAACAAAATAGTGAATATACATTTAGGTCTCATTCGTTGGAGAACATTTTCTTCTTTAAAATGACTGGAGTAAATGAGTAAATAGTAAATGCAACAAAGAAGCAGTAATTAAGTATCTAGGAATTTCTCAGCAAAGTGAAAATTTTTGTGGGGAGAATGTATTCAGCTACAAAGAAGGACTATAACAGACGTTACTGTTTAAAAATAGATTCCAAATGTAGTCATAAGACCATGTTCAGTTGCAATGATAGCATTGATGTTTGAGAATCTCTGGGCAAACACTACTGCCTAAAGCAGTGGATAAGATTAACTGGCTGAAGTTGTAGGGAATGCAAAAACAAAATAAAAGTAATTTCTCTATGTTTGCACTCTTCAAAGGGTGTTTTATCATGAAATATATGCTAACATTTTAGATGTTTAACACTTTATGGCATATAGAATCATTACTATCATATTGTATAATTAGGTACTTTAAAAAGATTAAGTAAAAATAAGCAGTCGTATTTAAATTTGTAAAGAATTTTTATTGAAATTGTCTCAACTCTCCTAATCCTAGTTCACGTTATATAAAATTCTTTAACTGGTACATAAAGTCCATTTTTAAAAACATGTCTTAAACTAAATTCAAGGTTGCAAAAAGCATCTCCTTGTTTACAAACTTACAAACTCTATGGAGTTTGTGACTTGAACTCATCCTGAGATAAAGTCTCACATTGGGTGTAGATTTTTTTTTTTTAAAGTTCCCGTAAGTGATCCCCAGTCCTGTCAAGAAAGACACACTACAGGGCACTGGGTGGCTCAGATGGTTGAGTGTCTCCTCTGGCTCTTTAGTTCAAGCCCCACATTGGGCTTTGTGCTGTCAGTGCGAAGCCTACTTTGGTTCCTCTGCCCCCTCTCCTGTCCCTACCCCTGCTCACACAGGTGTGGTCTTTCAAAAATAAAAAAATGACAAACACACACACAAAAAATCTCTATGGAGATTTTACTATCAAAAGTTGGCAATGGCTTGGGACACGTGGGTGGCTCAGTTGGTTAAGTATCTGACTCTTGATTCTGGCTCAGGTCAAGATCTCCTGGTTTGTGAGTTTGAGCCCCATGCCAGGCTCTGTGCTGGCAGTGTGGAGCCTGCTTAGAATTCTCTCTCTCCCTTTCTCTCTCTCTCTCTCTCCCCTGCTTGTGCTCTCTCTCTATCTCTCAGAAAAGAAAAGAAAAGAAAAGAAAAGGGGCGCCTGGGTGGCGCAGTCGGTTGGGTGTCCGACTTCAGCCAGGTCACGATCTCGCGGTCTGTGAGTTCGAGCCCCGCGTCAGGCTCTGGGCTGATGGCTCGGAGCCTGGAGCCTGTTTCCCATTCTGTGTCTCCCTCTCTCTCTGCCCCTCCCCCGTTCATGCTCTGTCTCTCTCTGTCCCAGAAATAAATAAACGTTGAAAAAAAAAAATTTTTAAAAAAAAAAAAAAAAAAAAAGAAAAGAAAAGAAAAGAAAAGAAAAGAAAAGAAAAAAAAGAAAAGAAAAGGATTTTTAAAAAGTTGGCACTGGTTTAATATGCAAAGTATGTATCAGCACTCACAACTGTGAACTGGAATTTACTTGTGTTCTCTTTGGCATTTTTGTTATTTTTTGATGAACCCATCGTAGATCCATGATGAAAGAAGGGATTTTAAAAGACTAAAGTTGAAAATAGTTGAAAATATGAGTGTTGATGCTGAATATGATTTAATCAATTATGTAATTCATTTACATAAGAGGGTGAAATTAAAAATTTTCTGAACTGTTAACCCTATAAAAAATAAACACTCTACAGGAAACAAAAATGTTGGCAGATATAAATAAATTATTTTAAATGTGTATTGTATGAACTGTGATGAGAATGAATATATTCTGTCTCAAATCTTTGGTTTGGAGATGATCACAAATTGTGGTATGAGATCATCCTAACTCAGATGGCCTTTGAAACACATATGCAAAAGAATTCTCTGAGAAAACATTCTAAATTTTGGTAGGCAAGAAGAATTCAAGAATCCCCAAAACTTCTATGCATGTGAGAAAGAATGAAAGTGCAAGAATCAGAGAAATTTTTGTAGTGCTGTTTTAATTGCAAAGGTCAGAGCTGGTAAAGTAATTGACAAACATGTTTCAATTCTACTGCCAAAAAATGGAGAGAGTGGTTGAAAGAGAAAAATGGAATGTCATAGATTAATGATATTGACAATGACTTTTGCCCTGGGACACTGCCCATGGTCATGGTTGAACCTGACCTGTGTTATCTCAAGGGAGAATAGAGAGCTAAGTTATCAAATGTCTGCCTTCTTAAGTTGCCTCAGCACTAAGGAGATTTTTATGTTTATGGTGGCATCCATCCTTCTTCCCACCTTCTGAGCACCACTAACACACTCCATACACACCTGGTCAGGGAAGGATGAGGAATAAAGGACACCCTCAGGTGGAATCCTGGGATCGGAGAGGGCTGAGTTAATAAAATCCCATCAAAGATTATGAATCTAAGAGAAGAAGAGATTTGCTCTTTGCTCACTTTCAGCGGCCCTGGAGGAAAGGAAATCTCTTGCAGAGTTCTCTCAGCCTCTGACGCACAAGAGAGGCAAACACAGAGAACCAAAGAGCAATATATAGGCAGAGATTTCATCCTCGCTCCCCTGTGTATCCCTGATCCCAAGCACTGAATGTGCACAGTGTGCTACCGATAAATGTTAAATCAGGTTATGGAAAAAAGTAAGATGCACCAAGTGGTTGGAGTAAAGTTAAAACTAATATCAAAATGTAGGCATATATTAGGATGCAATAGTTGAGTAATAGCACAGAAAAACATAATCAGAATGCTAATAAAAGGAGCAGAGCCTGGGTGGCTCAGTCATTGAAGTGTCCATCTCTTGATTTTGGCTAAGGTCATGATTTTATGGATCATGAGATCGAGCCCCACGTCGGGGCTCAGCACAGAGCCTGTTTGGGATTCTCTCTCTCCCTCTCTCTCTGCCCCTCCCTCTCCCCTTTCTCTCAAAATAAATAAATAAACATTTTTTTTAAAGTAAAAGGAACCAGACTGACTATAAACTCCACAAGTGTAGAAAACATGTGTCTCTGTATCTGCATTGCCAGGTTCCGCTTGCCACATTGCCAATACTTATGTGTTTGTTAAACGCAAAAATGAATGACTGAACAAATAAGTGAAAGAATCAACAAACAAATGAATAAAATTCAGAAGAAATCAGCATCCCCCCCCCACCTGCCCCCACAACCACCACCAAGTGGTCCTTGGGGAGATGACTGGTCCTTCCCACCTGGAAGAACATAGGACATTTACTTTCTGGAGTTGTTAAAGACACAGAATTCCAGGAACCACTGAAGGAGTGGCTGATTTACCATACCAAAAATAAAGGATGAAATATCAGAACACTGGGAGTAAAGTATAGATTTTAGAACTTACCTGCAGAGGAAAAATACAGGTCGAATATAAAAAATAGGAATAGAAACATGACAGACTTCTCAGTAGCAATCCTGGATCACAATGGGGCCTTTTTTTTTTTTTTTTCAATTCTGAGGGTATATTATTTCCAATAGAGTGTTATATTAAAAAAACAAATGGGGCTCCTGGGTGGCTCAGTCGGTTGGGCTGCCGACTTGGCTCAAGTCATGATCTCACAGTCTGTGGGTTTGAGCCCTGCGTCAGGCTCTGTGCAGGCAGCTCAGAGCCTGGAGTCTGTTTCCGATTCCGTGTCTCCCTCTCTCTCTGCCCCTTCCCTGCTTGCTCTCTGTCTCTCTCTCTCAAATAATAAACATTAAAAAAATTAAAGAAAAAGAACAACAAACAATTCTTGGGGCACCTGGATGTCTCAGTCAGTTAAGCAACAGACTTCATCTCAGGCAATGACCTTATGGTTTGTGAGTTCAAGCCCGCATAGGGCTCTGTGCTGACAGCTCAGAGCCTGGAGCCTGCTTCATATTCTGTATCTCCCTCTCTCTGTCCCTCCCCTGCTCATACTTTGTCTCTCTCTCTCTCTCTTTTTCTTTCTCTCTCTTTCAGAAATAAATAGACTTAAAAAAAAAAACAATTCTCAAATATAAGAGTGAATTCAACAGTATAGAAGATCACAAAAAATTCATATCCTATACACTGGCCTCTTGGAAACTGCTGAAGGAGGTAAATCAAGAAAGAAAGATGGAATTCCAGGCAAGAGAGGGACAAAAGGACCTCTGGGTGACAGACATGTAGCAGGACCAGAGAATGAATACTTTTGATTGGAGCATGAGACCAGGAGGTCCCTCAAAGGACGCCACCAAGAGAACGGAGATAAACAATTATCGGGTGTGTTTGATCATATAGACAAGAGATCGGTAGCTCCAGATGATTTGAGAACAAGTTAGTGATGAACAACGTGAACCTAAACAAGCAAAAAACAAACAAACAGGAAAATGTAACCTGTACAAGAACATAATCAACTATGAGCAATATGTATATAGCCATACTAGTGAAAACATGTACTGATTCTAGCCCAAACCGTGGTATAAATATATTTGAGAGGTGGGATGGAGAACAAATATGCATTGGTGGGGAGTGTAGAAGATAGCTAACCTCTTAATGGCAAGTCAATAATGTCTGAATTTTAAATATTTTAAATAGCTGTCTTAGCATATTATTCAGAAAAATGGAAGAAAATAGATGACAGAGCTATGAGATGTGAACATGGATGCCTCTGATAAAGGGGAATTGACTATGGGTATGAGTGAGCTGAGGACTGCTGCTTTTGGTGACCAACCTTATAATACAATTGGACTTTTTACACCAGGCATGAATTAATGGGATAAGATAAAAATCAACTTAAAAACTATCAATTTATTCAAAAAAGCTATAAATAACGGAAGGATACAGCAAGTTCCTACATGGGGAGAACAAGCACAGTAAAGATAATGAATCTCAAGTTAAGAAAGAAGAAAAATGGGCCAAAAGATGAGAGAATTCATCCTCACAAATAGTGTAGTGACTATTAAAACGGTACGCCTTTGATCTCCCCTATAAAATGAGCAAAGATTACAAAAGCTGAGTGTTGGCAAAGGGGTAGGAACACAGGATCCACTGAGCACAGCCTGAAGCGATCATGGCACATTCTCCAGGCAAACCCACATGGAGGAATCTCTCTGGGGGAAGTCACCACAAGTGTATATGTGAATATTTATTTACTAGGATGCTCGTGGAGGTGTTATCTTTATCAGAGACAAATGGAAACATGAAAAATACAGGAACATGATTAAATTAGCTATAGTCTGCTTCCAAGATAACACTTACATAATCATTAAACTAACTTTTTTTTAAAGTTTTTAAAGCCAAAAGAAAATTCTGGGGTGTGTGGGTGGCTTGGTTAGTTAAGCATCTGACCCTTGATTTTGGCTCAGGTCATGATCTGTCAGTGCAGAGCCTGCTTGGGATTCTCTCTCTCTCCCCCTCTCTCTGCCCTCTACTCTGCTCCCACTCTCTGTCTCTCTCAAAATAAATAAATAAACTTTAAAAAAAAGAAAAAAGAAAATGCTTATAATATGTTAAATATAATCTCTGGATAAGAGTTAAATTTATAGTTAAATTTATAGTTAAACACACACGTACTCATACACAGAAGAAAATCTAGAAGAAATATGGCAAAATATTAGCAAGTACTATCCCATAAAATTGCGGGATTATGGGTTTTTTCGCACTTTCTTCTTTATACTTTGTATCATTTTCTAGGCTTTCTACAGTTGATGTGCACAACCTGTAAAATTAGGACTAAACAGGCATTATGTCCTTGTTTTTATGGAAAATGTTTATGTTTGTGTGTGTGTTTGTTTTTAACAAGATAGCTTCTATACAGATATCTATGGGCAGGGAAAGATGAAACCATCTGAAAAAAGAGAAAATTAAGACTGCCCAGTCTGATAAAAGATATGGACATCACTTTTCCTAACACAGATTAAAAATCTGTCACAGAGAAAAGATATAACAGTAACGGGGGCACTTCCACTATGAAGACATCTGCTAGAAATCTCATTATACTAAAAAGCTGAGCATCAGACAGAGTCTTGTCTTGCTGACAATTTTATCTCTCAGAAGGTGAAGGCCCACCACTCAACTGACCAGGAAGAAATAAGTGGTTGGCACTGGGCAGTGCGAAGAAAGGTAGCCACGGACTTTGCAGTCACGTGGATTCATACCTGCCTGAAAACACACCTAAAATGCATGAATTGGTGTCTATGGAGATTTTGAAGTGAAAAAAAATTGTAAGTTCAATGACAGTGGTTGGCCACACATTCAACATGTACTCAAATTCTAAATAACAGAGAGAGGAGGGGAGAAGAGTGTTTATTTTGAACCCTTCACATCTTCGAATCAAGAATTTCACTTTGGAAAGGCCTACGCAAGATATTTCTCAAAAATTACAAAAACACGTACAAAGAGATGTTTGCAACAGCATTATTGGTCATTGCAACAAAACATGAAAAGCACTTAAGTGGCCTCTCAAAAGTCAGCATATACACTCCACAGAGCATTATGCAATCATGATGGTAGTTAGGAAGAATTTATTATAACATAGAAATGCGGGGCACATGGCTGGCCCGGTCAGTTAAGCATCGGACTCTTGCTTTCAGCTCAGGTCATGATTTCACAGTTCATGAGACGGAGCCCTGCCTCGGGCTCTGAATCTACCTCTGCGATGGGCTCTGCACTGACAGAGACGAGCCTGCTTGGGGTTCTCTCTCCCTCTCTCTCTGCCCCTCCCCTGCTTGTTGTCTCTCTCTCTCAAAATAAATAAACATTTTCAAAAAATTCAAATGCTTTCAACAACTTAATATGAACTAAAAAAATGAAGATACAAACTTTTACTGATTCTATTATGTACTCAAAAATATAAATGTATATACATAAATATTTTATTCCCTGCTTCAACAAAGTTTGAATACATGCCCCCTAATATATTCCAGGTACTAATCTAGGCACAAAATGAGTGCTGAACACAAGAAATAAAAATCCTGCCCCCAAAGAGTTTTCTTTCTGGTAGGACGAGACATAAAATATTTAGAGAACTTATTTTTGCTTAGAGAAACTATGGGTGTTATAGGAGTGACTTTTTAAAATTCTTTCTCTCTACTTATGAAGTGTCCTATAGTGAACATATATTACACTTATAATGGAAATATAAAATATTATTTTAAAATTAGCTGAAATGCATACATATTTAATAAAAGTGTTATATCTTGGTTTAATAATGTCCTAATCAAGGAAGGTAATACATTCCTTCATGTGTTTTTCAGATTACACCTGAATATTATACACACTCCTATACACCTCATTTGAATTAGGATATTAACAGTCAAGAATGCATTTAGAAAAGAATGACTTGAATGATAGGAAGTCTGAGGTTTATGTCAAAAGTGACAGAGCTGAGGTAAGTGGAACATTTAGACTAAAAAGAGACAAAAACAAACATAAAAGGTGCAGCGGGAAGAAAAAGAGAAAATCTGAGGTTAATTCTTATTCCACCATTCCCAATAAACCTCAGAAAATCACTCCCAGAAAATCATTCCATCCCTCTGATTCCAGGAGTGTGTGTGTGTGTGTGTGTGCGTGCGCGTGTGTGGGTGTGTATATGTGCACACACTCACATGCTGGTGAAGAATGGAGATAGCATCTCCTCTATCTGTCCTTAAGCATAGTTAAGAGGCTCAAGACCAGAGGAAACAAAAAAAAAAGGTAAAAAAATCATATCTTTGAAAGCACATGCTAATTAAGAGGGGGAAAAAGCATTTAATACAGATTTTTAAAAATTATTTTTTAATGTTTATTTCTTTTTGAGAGAAAGAGAGACAGAATGGGAGCAGGGGAGGAGCAGAGAAAAGGGGAGACACAGAATCCGAAGCAGGCTCCAAGCTCTGAGCTGTCAGTAGAGAGCCCAACACAGGGCTCAAACTCATAGACTGTGAGATCATGACCTAAGCCACAGTCAGACGCTTAACTGACTGAGCCACCCAGGTGCACCTAATATAGAATTTCTTATCAAGAAAAACTGTTTCTGTAATACAATATACAGCCACTATTAAATTTTTATATAAATCCTACAGATGGTCTGTAAACATATTCATACATATGTGAGTATGTTTATATAACTTTTAACCAAAACAGGATCACAACTTATACAATGTTTGATAATCTGGCTTTAAAACTTGAATGACTGCGTGTATTGTTCTGAAAAATAAAATTTAGAATAATGGGTCAAATATTGGACTCAGTCTGAGGCGTACAGCAGTAAAACAGAATCTATCGCACGTACGCACAAATCTCCCACTGTCTGTGCAATTTCCAGGCAGTTACTAAAGGACCATCTGATGTGGACATTTTGGCAGGAGCTCCCTGGGGAGGTTGGACTAGAAAACTCTCAACCCTTTTCCATTCTAAGACTCAATGATTTTATTTTGATTCCATAAATTGTCCACTGGGGCCTAGACATGGTGCAAGGAAGAAAAGTAACATTTATTGAGACTACTTTGACCTTTGAGCTTTGCATTGACACATTATCTCATCTGATGCTAACAAGCCCACGAAGTAATTATATTCTATAGCTGAGGAATATAAGAATCACAAAAACTGAGCAATCAGTCCAAAGACAAATAACCTTTGAGCCACAGAATCGGGGTTTAAACCCTTGTTTCCAGAAAGGGCTTGCTGTTTACCTTACAACAGTTCTGAGGAGATGCCTAAGGGGCTGCTTCAGGGACCAGAGGGCAGATCTGAGAAAGCATTGTTCTGGGACAAACACTTGGCTTTAATTACAACAGCCCTGGGTTATCTCTCATCTATCAGAGTTCATTTGAATCAGTGATCCCACTGATTAAAAAGAAAAAGTTTACAAAACACTGTATTTCACCATGTGTCTTTCCCTGTGTTTTTCAGGGAAGCCTGGGCTCCTGCAATTCTGCCCACATCTAGGAAGTCAAGAAGACTGAAACCAGTGGTCGCACAAATAAAGCTGAGACTCAGCCTAGGTGGTCCAGACCACGTCCTGGCAGCTCGAGGGTGCCTGGGGCGCCAATGAGTTCAAGAGAAGCAGGCAGACAGTGACCAAGTACAGACCGAAACCACCTCCAACACTGACCAAGAGAATCTCATTACCCTTGCAGGCAGGTACGTGACCTCTCACCCTATAGCTACTTTCCTGAAAACTGAGATGTTGCCCCTTTGCCCACTGCTCTTCTCATTCTAAATTTCTTTGAATGAACTCCTCCTCTCTCATGATTTTTTTTTTTTTTTTTTTTGCTTAAAATCTCCAAATGTGTACCTGAAGCCCTGACATCTATTTGGAACTTTAGACCTCTGTATCCAGTTCCTTGCTTTTGTAGCCCTTAGGCACCTTGCATGCGGTTCATCTAATATGCCTTCTTGTCTGGGCCTTAAATCTCTCTCTTGTCCTCAAGTATTTCCCATCTCTGTAAGGCAGAATTACAAGACATCCTGAGATATCCCCACTCTCCTCCCAATATCCAGCCAACTACTAAGGTCTACCAGTTTTGCCTTCTAAATTTTTCTGAGATCCACCTTCCTATTTTTATTACTGGTGACTTGAGCCCTCATCATTTATCACCTGCACTAGCTTGAGTGTTCCTCACCTAGATTGCACAGGGTCAGATTTCCACCCTGTGCCCTGCATAGACCTATGTCCTAGAGATGCCTTGCATGGGTCCAGCTCCTATCTTTTCCAGATCAATTCCATAACTCACTTCTCTTTGCCATCATTTCCAAATAATTTCCCAAAAATCTCAAGTTGGCTTAGTGGCCCTTCTGTACGCATCCAAAGTACTTTGTGTATCACTCCGGCATGGTATGCATAAAGTTATATTGGAGACTTTTGGTGATGTTTGTTTTGGGGACAGAAACTGGATTTTTCATCTTTGTATCTCAAGTGCCTAGATAATGACTAGATTCTCAATAAAATGATATGAACATGAACTAAACTGACACATAAAAGAAAGCAAAAGTTGTTGGATGAATATTGGAAGCAGGAGCAGAGTCCCAGAACTACTGATACTTTCTTCTCACCTCAGGCACAGGGAGGTGAGCTCTCCTGGGAGCTCCCATATTCAACTTCATTCAGTAGACTTTTATTGGGTACCTTATAGATGTTACAAATACAGCATGAGAATACCCAGTCCCTGTGGTTAGGAGCAAAACTTTGAAAGGCTGCTTTCTGTCCCCATTTGTTATCCATGTCATGTATTAAGTCAGCTTTGCATTGTGCCTGGGCTGTGAGCAGTCTACGCTGAGATCATTGCCAGCAGTAACCACCCACCCTACCAAGGGAAATGACTCATATCAGGACCCATCCACTCCTGTATGTTGATCCTAAATGTTCTTATGCTGTACTTTTAGTTTATATTCCATGAGCCAATAATGGGGGTGGGGGTGGGGGTACTAGCTTATTTTCTTTCTCCTTCTTTTCCTAACTTGTGCTCTCCTGGGGTAAAACTTTATCTTAATTTAGTAATTTATGATAAAAAAATTAAGGTATATATTTTGATATTCTGGTGCCAAACATATGCTTGAGCCAGTAGTACCCCTGAAATCATTTGTGTAGTCTTATTCTTACCCACAATACTGAAAGGTAAGTGGTAGAAAGTGCTAGAACCATGGATAACCAACACCCCATCTTTCCTGCCATTCAAATCTCAAGCTTGGGACAAGGTTAATGATAGGTTGAAAGGGAAAGCTCACAACTAAGGAGAAATCTACACCTGCTCTGCTTAAGTGTTTTAAATAGTTTTTCTCTAGTTCAGATAGTGTTTTATGTCAGAGAAGTCCATGTAGCCATATAACTGTTACCTGTAATAATTGAGATTACGAACACATGATTTACACAGTGATTTTAAAGTGAATTTGGTGAAAATAACAATTTTTATTCTCTTGTATAAAACGTCCTCCAAATGAACATATTTAACCAAAAGAGGTTTAAATAGTAAAGACTGGTTTAACTGTGGAGTGATTCTTAAAGGCTACACTCAGCTAAGCATTGGTTCCCAGGTTTGTTACAATTCAGAAAATCTGGGGCACTTCTTTTAAAAGGTTTCCCCTAAGCCCCTACAATGGGGAAATGGTATGCCTGGGGTGCAGTCTTGGAATCTATATTTATTTGATAAACACTTGGGTGATGCTAAAGAAGCTAGTGTTTAGAGATACCCTTAAATACAGAGAATAAAGTCTTTCCAAACAAGTTCGTGAAATTAACTTAAATATTGGTTAATGTGAAACAAGAATGGAACACTTTATATTTTAGAATTATAATGTGGGATCTCAATTCATGCACCAAGGAGTCCAAGACTATTGTTTTACATAAAAACTTATTTTCTAGCTCCTAGCCCCCTTGTGCTTAGATCTTGAAGACTTAACATCAGCCCTTCCTGGAATCCTTCCAGGGTGGTGGACCAGTTCTAGGTTTTTACACAGGATCAAGGATGGAAGAAAGAGGTCCTCTGGCTACAGTCATCAGTCCAGGTCTTTAGGGCTGGCCACGTGGCCCTGTACCTCTCAGAGCCCTTTGCTGCTTCTTTTGAAGTATTATGGAGGCAGGAAGACATTTTATGGCTGTGTGTGGTCCCCTCTGTCTATATTATTACTATACAGTTATTTCCTTCTTGGGGTCTTATCACCCTGTCCCATCTCCTCCCCCAGATTTGTTTTCAATAAGCAGGGCCTCACTGCCCCTCTGTCTTCAGGAGAGGTCCACAAGCCTCTCTCTTCTCCACTTTCAATATCAGTTTTTCTAGACTAGATAAAGTCTTTCACACTTCAAGTTTTGCCAAGACGGGGGCTTGTGCTATAAAATCCTAAACCCATACCCCCATTCAAACACAGTCCGGTCCAGGGCTTCTGGGAACCCAAGTCAGCAACAGCAGTGTTTATACTCACCCTCTACCTCTCTTATGAGGCAGCAAGTTAGGTTAGAATGGGAGGAAGGGAAAGGAAAATCTAGGAGAAAAAGTACATGTCATCAAATGTTATCAAAGCCACAATTAAAGGTGTAGAAATTCAGTAAAAAATTAAAATTTCAGTCAAACATTGTATAATTTCCTAGTGGTATCTGATATTCACAGGTATTTTAGAAAAGATGTCATTCCCATCTGATGAAACCTATTTCACCAAATTTGAAACATAACTTTATAGTGTTGGATCATTTGGTTGAAAGGATCAAAAACTCCTAGGTCAAGTAAAAGGAAGTTATTTGAAGGCATTATTGGGTATTATTGAGGGTATTATTAAGAAAGGGCAAAAAAGCAAGGTAGAAGCTTGGGCATGGGAAGGCTGGAACTGTAAGTCAAGAATTAAGATCCCTCTTTTCTCTTATAACGTATAGGGTCTCTCATGTTTGGTTTCCCTGCATATGTCTCTACTATTCTGATTTCTCTAAAACTGGCTTATTCTGTTTCTGTGTAGATTCCATAACTTGAAAATGGTTTTAATGTTTCATTGTATTGGCATCAACCTTGGCTTATCATGAATCTTCACATTAAACCCTTACCTTTGTTCATAAGCCCCACAGTGCCACCATCCCGAATGATCACAAGAGAGAATCAAAATACTTCCATTCTGGTCATTCCATTCCATTCATATCCAATCAACTGTACCCCAGGGATGGCCACTTGCCTTGTGCATCTACTTCTGGATGCTGTGAGTAGAATGGGTTCTCTGTAAAAAGGTACAGGATGTTATGATGATGTGACTACTGAAATTCAAATCTCCATCATTCCTTAATTCTGAAAACAATTATCTGTCAACTTTAAACCTTCTATATGCTATAAGGTTTCACTTTGCCCACAAAATATGATTATATCTTTTATTACGTTGGTAATGTTATAATTAATGATAATTAATTTCAAGATGGAATATCATCTCTAAGTTTATACCAATCCTAGATATATAAACTTGACTTCAGAAACCAACAAACCAGCCCGACAAAAAATAAAAAATACAATAGAGTTAAACACTCTCAATTCCAGATCTCTATTTTAAAGACGTAAAACATTTTTTTGTCAAACCAAAAGTCTCTCTACGGTTGAGAGTAAGAGACAATATTAGTTAATGTTTATAAGTGCCAAATAAATTTTATTTTAATTTTTATATCTTTCAGGTGACAATCCAGCCATCTATAAATTATTTTTCATCACAAATTTTCTAAAAGCAAAGGTAACTTAAATGTATTTTAAAAGGCCTCTGACACTAGGTGGCACCAAATAGCCACAATTCATAGACTATCCTAAAACCAAAGGCGGGCTATCTAAGAACTATCATTCTTTCTTTGCTTCTAATTTATAAAAATTAAAAACAAATTATTTGTTCTTTTTTTAGAAAAAGCAGGAAAAACTAAATTTTTTTCTAAATAAATAAAATTTACTATGATTCCTTGTTAATAAGTTGAAATGTATTCATTCATGTAGCCTATTAATAAATTCATGGTAACATTATTCATTGGATTTCAAAGTATGGTGTTGTGTTCTTCTACTAAATGATTGCAGAATTAGAAATACTCATTTTTTATTTTGTTTTAAAATATGTAAGATGGCCCATTCTAGACATGTGTGCGTGTGTGTGTGTGTGTGTGTGTGTGTGTTTAAGATCTAGTTTTGCTGAATGTAATCCCTGTCATTACAGAATGTGCCTTTATTTTAATAGTGATGTTCTCAGTCTAAGGATGCATTTGGATTATGATATAGGTGCTGTGGCAAGAGATGCTCCTCCCCACCTACACTTGTAAATTTCCCTCCATAATACAGGGCTCACCACACTACTTCAGGTTTTTGTCACCTCAAGGTTTGACTACTGCCATGTCCTCTACCTTGGTTGACAGAGGAAAAGCCCTGGAATATTCAGCTAGTACAGAATGTGACAGCTTGTCTGTTTAGCAATGCCAACCACACAGAGCACATTATACGGATGCTCCGTGCATAGCTCTGGCTTCCAACAGTCATTCTAGGTGTTCATTTTAATTTATAAAGCTCTCCATGGCCTAGGACTTGTAAGTAAGTTATATGACGTCCTCATTCCCTAGCCTGGCAGTTAAAGGAATTTACCAGGTTGTCCCAGATGGGATGATGAGCTCAAAGTTAGAGGTCCTGGACTCTACTACTCAATCTCATTTTCTGGCTTGAAAAGAACTCATTCTGCCATTCTTCATGATCAGAATTTTTTGAAAATGTGGGTCCTTAATTTAGATTGTATAAATAGTGTTTACTTGTGTAGGAAGGAGACAGGGACTAGCAGAACACAGGGTCATTTCAGTTTTCTCTGCTGATGGAAATATTCTAGCAGTAGGTGTCTATTACAAAAATTACATGAAAAATGAAATTAACAGAATAGCATAAAACCAGTTTAAATGTACCATAGTTCTTTCTGATTGTCATTCAGCAAAGGTTTGTTGAATGTTGAGTATGATTAAGATAAGAGATTGCAAGACACTGAGGCAGTTATATAAAACTACAGTTATTAAGTGGATAATTGTAACAAATATAAACAATAGGATTGAATGACAAGTTTTTTATTGGAATTATACAGTATGTTTCCAAATAAGTTTTTGCTTTGGTAGAATATAAAATAAAGAAAAATGTAAATACCTCAAGATAATAAACTTGCCTATATTTCAAGCAACTAAAAAACCTGGTAACTAAATTCAGTATGGATAAGTAAAAATAAATTATCTTGAATATTTTTAACACATAATACATACATATTGTGTGTGCGTAATTTTCTCAATCAGCAACTACTGATTAGAAGAAAACAAGGGCTTAGCAGGTGTTCTATTTCAAATCTGTGCCTTTTTCAGGGGCATGCATTTCAAATTTCTTCTACATCCTGAAAAAGAAAAGCAGGTCAATTAGGGTATATTCTCCCGATCAGAATCTAGCATATCTGGGGAAGATTCATGATTTCCTACTTTTAAACATTAGTTAATTAAAAGGCTCTATCCACATTTACCATTTAAAAAAATAGGTTTTAAAATAATGGCTGGGGAAACAGCAGTAAGAGAAATGAAATGTTAATATGTACACACTTCCTTTAATTATACTAGAGCTATGTTTTCTTTAATCAGTGGTAGTGACAGTAAACAGATATTTTTACTGCCAGTGAGAATGACTTTTACAAAGGTTAGAACTTTAAGATGGAAAGTAATTTTTGCATAAACAAAAGCAATGTTTATTTTAATAAATTTCGAATATTAAGTCTTTTAAGTTACTGTCCTACAAAAGAAGTCTACACCTACTCTAAAGCCCCTTCTGTTTCACCTGCTTCTATCATCTCTCCTTTCACTGTCTGTCATTACTTGTATTTTTCTCTTTTCTGAATCAAAAATAGCTTTCTATTTGGTTTCCTGATTTTCTTCAGCCAGAATGTCTTTCAGCAACTGCTTTTCCAGGAGTGATGGAAATGTACCCACAAGATACATCCTTGAACACTTCTGCCTCATGTTTGTTAGGGTTGCCCAGCTGATAGAGAGACTGTTAGGCTTCAGTTTGGACGTCGTCTGTTTCCACATAAAGCTGACACAGAAAAACTGATAATGAGTTTTCTTTTTCAACATAACTTTGGCTTTTCAGGGTCTTTTCTGGTTCTATACAAATTTTAGGATTGTTTGCTCTAGTTCTGTGAAGAATGCTGGTGTTAACGAGCATTCGTTTCAATGGCCACTGACCCCTCTCTAGAGCTACGTTATTAGAGATAATGTATTGCATGTGTATAAAAATGCAGGAAGCAACTGATGAAATTTGTTCTGTTGCAAAGTCTGTAGTCCCAGAAGCAAACCGTATACTTTACTACTATATTATACCTATAATGTGTAGAACTGCCTGATACTAAGACAGCTGCTAAAAGGCAGAGGGGGAATTTCACAAAAACATCATCTTGAATACATCACTTTCACACAGCCAAATATCTGTGCACTGTTGTTGACCCACTACAAAAATAACATGGATTTTGATTGAAAACATATCATTAAAAACATATCCAGAGATGGCTAAAGCAAATCCTCTTGGTTTTGTTTCATAAACTTCATTTCCAAGAATAATGGCTAATATTTTTAGAAAATTTACTCAATGTATCAGAAACCAGACTGAGCATCTTACCTCCGTTATCTATTATTATTTGTAAGATGCTATCAGTTGGGATTTATTACATACACAAATGTTGGCCAGCTCACACAGCTGAACTGTCTTAGATTTGAACCCAGACATTCAGATAAGAGAGGCTGTATTTTAAATCATTTCAAGATAGAGTTCTGTATTTAATAGCATAGCTTTCATTCCAGTAATTAAGGTTTTTAACCAACAGGTAAAGCCTTATTTTTCATATTATTATTGTTCATCACTATGAAAACCTCTTTTTACTGACTTCATTTTCATTTCATCTTAACTATTCCTTTTCTTTATGCAACAATTCATGAATATATCCTTATTGGAGAATATTTAAGCAGCAGGTATAAAAGATCAAAGTCCCTCTCACTTCTCCAGTCTGAGTTCCCATTTGAAAGACAACATATGTCAAAATTCTGTTGTACGCCCTTTCAATCCTGTTGCTGAGAACTAACACACATACATATAGAAATATTTTCTGAAAACCCAATTGTACTTTGCCCATTTCTCCTAGTACCCCTTCAATCACTGAACATACATACCCATTCACAATAGAAATACCATTTTCATGTATTCTTAATTATACTATACCCATTCTTCCAATATTATTTTTAATAACTATGTCTTACATCTTCCTTGGGAATCTTCCACATTTTTTTCAGCTGTTTCTAACATTTCATCATTCGGACGCAACACATTTCAAATTCCTTACCTACTCAACAAACATATAGGGTGTCTTTACTTTTATTTTTCTATTATAAATCAGAAAGTGGCATTCTAATACATATTACCACTGTACACACAAGTGGGTCTTTGTTTCAAATATATTCATAGGGGGTGTCTGGGTGGCTCAGTTGGTTGAGTGTCTGACTCTTGATTTTGACTCAGGTCATGATCCCAGAGTTGTGGGATCAAGCCCTGCGTCAGCCTCCAGTCTGCTTGAGATTCTCTCTCTCACCCTCTGCCTCTCTCCCCTACTTGTGTTTTCTCTCTCTCTCTCTAAAATAAAAATAAAATAAAATAATAAAATAAAATAGATTTCTAGAATGTTGGCCTAAGAGTATGTATATATATATACGATACATATGTGTATATGTATTATATTATAATTTGTATTATGCATACATTAAGTTAAGAGGTTAAAGTAAAAATACAGACTTCCAGCTCATCTTTAAAATCAGAAGATCAGGGGCGCCTGGGTGGCGCAGTCGGTTGAGCGTCCGACTTCAGCCAGGTCACGATCTCGCGGTCCGTGAGTTCGAGCCCCGCGTCGGGCTCTGGGCTGATGGCTCAGAGCCTGGAGCATGTTTCCGATTCTGTGTCTCCCTCTCTCTCTGCCCCTCCCCCGTTCATACTCTGTCTCTCTCTGTCCCAAAAAATAAATAAACGTTGAAAAAAAAATTAAAAAAAAAATAAAATCAGAAGATCTGGCACGACCAAGTCTATATTCCTTAGTGAAATGATGTCAGCACACTTACATAAAGCAGGGCTATACCACCTACACGGAGTGTGCCTTCCCCCATCTGCCCTGAGATGGCCTAAGTTTCTCAATTCTATTTCCTCCAAAGCCCTGAGACAGTTTGACCACTGAATTGACTACTCTTTAGCATATAAAATTTTAATCTAATATTTTTAAATTAAAATTTCACCTTTTATTTGCTTTGTCCATTAAGCCAATGGGTCACCAAGCTCTTTTAATTTGCAAAAGTGGAAAACATGGTATCATCAGATGATTCCTTCAAAGAATATATATACTTTTAAAAAAAATTTTTTAATGCTTTTTATTTATTTTTGAGAAAGAGAGAGAGCATGAGCAGGGAAGGAACAGAGAGAGAGGAGGGAGACACAGAATCCAAAGTAGGCTCCAGGTTCTGAGCTGTCAGCACAGAGCCCAATGCTGGGCTCAGACTCTTGAACCAAGAGATCATGACCCGAGCCAAAGCTGGACTCTTAACAGACTGAGCCACCCAGGTGTCCCAAGAATATATATGCTTAATCAATAGTTTAGAGCCACTTCTTTTGGGTTTTTCTGATGATACAAATTGTTTTGATGTATGACCAATATTTTATTGGGAACTTTTATTTCTATATATAACAAATGAATCAATTAATACCAGATTCAACTGAAGATATTTGAATTAGACATTTTCACTGAAGTCGATGGAATATTTTAAACTTGACGCTCATTTAAAATAACAAATACCAAAACTATTTTAACTGACACTTTAAAATTTCACAGACTGTTTGTTGTATACTAAATCATCTCCTTAGTACCTTGAACAGTGACCTCCTTGAATTATAAAGTACTTTTCTACAAATGGTTTTATTTTGTTTTGTTTTGCAGTCTCCATTTCACAAAGGACAAGTGGCCACAACTGTGCTTTTCTGTGTCATGCAAGGGCACAGGAATTTCCCTTATATCTGTCAACCAAAGTTGGCAGTTGGAGGAGAATTCTCTCAATGGTGGGTAAGGGTTACTGCTGGGGGTGCAGAGGGAATTCCTCTGTCTCCGGGTGAAGAGAATCTCTATGGCTAGAGAATAGCTCCTTGCAGCCTAAACAAAAGGAAGTCCTGATCAGTGGAATCAAGGATAGATATGTTCATTTATTTCCATGTTCTCCTTTTCCTATCGTATGTGAATTCTTATTAAGAAGACAAATATAAAATTCTAAGCAATTACATTTTTATGCAAGAATTATGAGTTAGCAATTCCATGTATACAGTCATCATCATCTCTGCCTCAAATAATTTCTCATGGTCCTTTTGAATTCATTACTTTCAAATATCCAGTAGCATCTCCAGTGTGCCAGAGGCTGTACTAAGTGCCAGTTACAAAAGGGTGAGGGAGGCAGACTAGACCTCTGCCATCATGCGACTTACATTCAACTAAGAGAGAGAAATAATAAGCACACATATACTTGTTGAACTAATTAACTAGCTAACTAATGAAGAAGATACTTCTGATAATGATAGGGTGCTACGAAGCCCAGCAAAGGGCGTGAGAAGATGAGATGATGTAGGGAGTGGAAATACAAATTAACACTTCGAAAATTATTTTACTTAGCTCATTTTTTATAGAGCCATCCTTAATTATAGGCACCTTAATTCTATATGGATTTTTGTAAAGTAGAATGCACTTATACAAAAGAAATAGGATAGTGAAGGGTTGGAAGAAGATGCCCTATAAGGAATGGCTCAAAGATAGGCTGATATTTGGATTATAAAAGAAAATTGTGCAAAGAGAAGCATGGAACCTAGGTTTAGATAATTTGGAAAGTTGTCACCAAATAAAAGGAACAGAACAATTTTATGTTTCATATAGGAAGAACTAGATTAGGAATAATAAGAGAAAAGACAAAATTCATATGTATTGGACCTTCACTATGTACCCAGAACTGTATGCTGTTTTACAAATATTTGATATTATTATGATTCTTTTGATATTTTTTCTTTTATTCCTTTTTATCAGAGCGCCGAGTTCCATGAAGTTAAAAAACACACTCAGATTCCCACAGATAGAGAATGGTGAAACTGGAATTTGGCCTTGAACCTTCCCCAAAGCTAACGTTCTTTTCTCTGACACCTCTGCTCCTTCCTGGTTTTGGCTTAATATAAAACAGAACTTTCTAACATCTAAAACTGCCCCACCTGGTGAAGTACTGGACTTCCCATTACTGAACCATCACTGAAGAGGTACTTGGGTGAGATTCTTGCACTGTGTGGAAAGCTACCCGTAAGGGCTCCTACAATCCTTAGAGACTGCAATTTGCACTAACTGAATTAGGAAGTCATAGTCTCTAGCACCCTCTCCAATTGGTAGGAACTATACACATCAGCACAGTTTACTTCACAGGATTAGCAAATCATCACCTGTTAGAGATCTGGTCCCTGCAGGATTTGGAAGCCTGTTCCAGAAGTGGGAAACCCTGAAACAGAATGAGACGACTGTATTAGACACCAAAGGGAAGTGGGCGAGCCCCATAGAAAAACCGTACCTAGTCCACAGTTTTGACTAGGACCAGACTGCAAAACACCTTCCCAATTCTGGTATGGTTTTCATTTTCTGAGGTTGTAATTACCTGGTGAAATCGGGTCTAAATATTGGAGACCCAGCAAGAATGAAAAAAATATTTTATAATATCAGGGATTTTTGTTTAGACATTTTTGGTAAACACCTCATCAAATAGGACACAAACAGGACATTTCACATTTCACATTGCTTTTATCTATCAGTAATGACTGGCATTTCCACCTCCATTAAAATTATCAAAAAGCCATAATATCTTCAGTGTAATAACTGGTTCTTTTGAGTTGACAAAACTTACCACATACCCTTTAAGTCTTAGTTTTAAGTCTGTGGTGAGTTTTTAATTCAAACTAAACTTAAAGTTTTAAAGCCATTTTAAAAACCCAACTGTGGAATCTAACACTCAGTGTTCAGTGGTTAAGAACTTCATAGTTTGATTTTGTGCTATATGGACACATATGTATCTCTTTTTATTGGTGTTAAATGTATAGGCCATCAATGTCCTCCACTGACTATTTTCAACATGTTACTGAATTGTTTCAAAGAAGAGACTAATCAGCTTTTGCTCCATATTTTATGATTTTTATAGAATTTTTAGCTTAATTAAGTTGTAATTGAATTTTATTTACTTACGTTCTGTTTTGCAGGATTAAATAATCCTAGTTGCCACAGTTTCTCATTATTGCATCCATGAGTCCTGCTTTACCTTCAAACACAGTTTGGCCTTCATTGGCCCTCTTAATTACATATTTGAAGACAGGCGACACTGAAGTTGGGACTCACTTAGCTAATGAGATTGGACCAAATCATGGCCCAGGGTAAGTTGGTTTGCTAATTTCTTAGAATTACTAGTGCTAGTCTGGAAACTTTAAGAGTGATGTAAAAGAGGCAAAATTAAGGTAGTTTGCCTTTAGTTCCACTTGAGTTTGGGAGCCTGGCATTAAAGAGGCCAACCAGAATCCAAATGAATATTAATTTAACAATTAATGAGCAGAATACAGAATGCGGTAGGGAGGGGGGTCATCTTCAGAAAGGCTATCAGTGCATTTTTGTACTTTCCACCATTCTCCAAACTTTAATTTGTGAAGACATGTTTCATCACATTTTCAAATTAGCCTAGATTCTATAAATTTTTCTTTTTCATTAATTTTGCCTGCAAGGTATATACAGCTGCCAAATATTTCATGTAATAATTTTATATCACCAATTCACATATAATAAAAGAAAAATAGCATTCTTCTCATCCAAGCACATGCACATACATACACACACACATATATCTAGTGATTTAGCAAAAAAATGTTTTGCAAGGACTATTAGCCATGTATCATGTTGAAATTATTAAAATATAATAAAATAATGTTCTATTATTAATATTTATACTAATAATAAAAGGCTAACACTATATGTATGAAAAACAAAGTCATATTACCATCGTCAAATATGCAGGTGATTTTACCAATAAAAGCAGTATAAATATAAGTAGCATAATGCAAGAAACATCATTACCATTCATTAAATCAACAAATATTTATATTTTTCCTAGATGTTCTGTTAGGATATGGGAACATACTGATGAATAAAACTGTGCCTGCAATTGAAAATCTCACCTTCCAGCAGAGAAAGAGACATAAACAGATGATTTTTAAAACAATGTGCTATAATGGCTCTCAAAGAGTGGTCTGCAGACCAGCATCAGTAGCATCCCCTAGGAACTTAGACTTGCAAATTCTGTTTGCACTGCAGACCTACTGAATCAGAATCTCTCCACAGGATATTGATAAAGTTTGAGAACCACCTTGCTACATTTTTACGTAATCCATAGTGAGTAAAATATATGAATACAGATGCTGTTGCTTAGGGGACCTTTAAAAGTGTGACACCGAGAGTATCAAGTCTCTCAAATAATGATGATCTATTTTCAGTTCTTTCCTCTGGCGGAATGAGACTTTTTCTGATAATGGGAATGTAAGAGATACCTTAAAGTAGGGTACAGAGATGCCCAATCAGAAGATACCCTTCCAAGATGGGTAGGTGATTGGAACCAGAAAGCATATATCTTGCTGTGCTCCCTTGACCTAGTTACTTACCTGGGTTTATAAAAATGAACTTGGGAACTTTCAGCAGTGCATAAATGGACTGAATCTAAATACCTCCTGAGGCACAAAATGCCAATAAGAACTGTTCTGTCTCACAACAAGACAGACAGAGACCACAGGTGGTGATGGTGAAGATGCCCCAGAGAGAAGGCCCAACACTTCAGTGTCAAGTCAGACTAATGCCAATAGTCCTCAGAGGCCACAAATGGACCTTGACAGGAACAGACACATATTCTGAACCTGGCTTTGCTTACCTGGTGGTAGATGCAAGTCCTCAGGGTAATATAGAAAGAACCCAACAGAAAATACTGCACCATTTTGGGCCGAGTCACATTTCTTCAGACCAAGAAGCACACTTTACAGCCCATAAATGTCCAATAACGGGCAAAGAAATGTCATCCTTCAAGTGATGGTTTGATAGAAAATTAGAAAGGGTAACTGAAATATTTGTTTTCTGAAATGGGGGGCAGGTAAAGACCTAAAGGGAAGGCTTACACAACTTCACAAGTGTGTGCTCACACTCAGTAGGAGAGAAGGTTAAGAGAGGATCTCCATTAGATTCCTCAGCTTTCTAAAGGATATGAGGAAGAGGAGGTGGGGAGGACACTAGCAGGACTATATAATCCTTCCCACAGGAGGAGGGTATTGGGATGATGATACTTTTCTCATTCTCCCCCCAAAGTACTTCAACTTTCCTTTTTCCTACCAGATGCAGTAGTAAACCAGGGCTGTCGCTGTGGGCACTGGAAAGAGCGATGATCCCTCAGTAAGAAACTGGAACTATACCTTTGAAAATTTATGTCAGGAGGCGCCTGGGTGGCTCAGTCGGTTGGGCGTCCAACTTCGGCTCAGGTCATGATTTCGCGGCCTGTGAGTTCGAGCCCCTCGTCAGGCTCTGTGCTGACGGCTCAGAGCCTGGAGCCTGCTTCGGATTCTGTGTCTCCCTCTCTCTCCTACCCTCCCCCGTTCATGCTCTGTCTCTGTCTCAAAAATAAATAAACATTTAAAAAATTTTTAAAAATTAAATTTATGTCAGAATTTCTGGGCCTGATGAGGTGAACTTTGCATTTATCCCATCGGGCAAAACTGGGTTGACAGTCAACTGGGTTGACTAGTGGTCAAGATAGCCCATTAGTTCTGTCCTTACTCTATATGAAAAGAAGTAGGCTGAGCAGGAGGCACTTGTTGGACTAAGATGGCCAGTATTGCTTCTGCAATCTGGACTGGCATCATGGCTGAACTTAACATCCTTTCCAAAGGTGAAAAAATTTAGATTTGAATTTAGTACAGAAGGAAAAATAGTCACTAAGAGAATGAACAAATGGATTATTCAATGAGGAAAATCCAATATTATATTGCTTCCTCAAAAGGCTCATAGCAAGAGATGATATCATCTCCTAATTTAATTATGCCAAATATCTGAAAGGATGAAGCCACTTCTGCTTTCAGAATCTTGTAAGAGTGAATAGAAGTCTGCAAACCTGAGTGGCATCTCAGGCAGATGGGAGACATTTTGGTCATACAATATATAATGATGGACTGGACTAATTGTAAATGACTGAGTAGTAGTCCAGTATTATGCTAATATCTCTTGACCAGTTTTTTCAGTTTATATCTACTACCATCCTGTGAAATGTTGTAACACTGGCACTGTTGGTAGGATTGTAGTTCTGATATTGATGGTCAAGGGTGTTGGGAAACTAGTTAAAGCCTCCTCAGCATGTAATACTTGTGGAAAATGACTGGTCTGAGAGAGAACTGCATTTAGCTAACCATCAGCAAATTCCTACCCTAAATTGTTCTACACAAACTCATCACAAGATACAAATAGTGGTAAATCTAAGGACAAAAATATGAAAATGTATGTAATGGCTTTATAGGATGGATTAACTTTTTCTTAAAATCTATCCTTACCCCCACATCATCTCCTCCGAATGTTAGGCATATTTATAATGATACTATTGCTGTGTCTGCTATATTAAATGTAGATGCCCAGACAAAAATAATTGTTTTGTTTTAAGACAGCCGTGGCCAAATGCTGGTTGTGACCTGTGTGGTAAAGAATTTGGCATGGCCTGAAGGTCGGGCCTTTGCCTTCAGTTCCTAGGAAGTAATCTATGTCATAAGTGATAGAAGTGTCCTTGTTTAGTGTGGGGACTGGCCACACTGGATCTTAATGTGTGGTCTAGGGCACAAACAACATCCTAGGGTGCAGGCTGGCCATGCCAGAAAGGCCAGCAACGTAACTGAGAGTAGGGGCTTTGGATCACACAGTATCAATTAGCCTCGAGACCGAAGTCTAGCACATGGGAAATCAATCAAACAATCTATGAATCATACCTACAAAATGAAGTCCCAATAAAGATTTTGAACACCAAAGCTTGTCTAAGCTTTCCTGGTTGACAATGCTTCATGTATATTGTCACACATCAGTGCTGGGACAGTAACATATCTTGATTCCATGGGGAGAGGACAGTAAGGGCTTCATATCTGGAAACTTACTGGACTCTGCTCTGTGTGTCTCTTCCTTTGATTTTAATACTTTCAATCCATATTATTTTTCTACGGTAAACTGTAACTAAGAGTGTAATAGTTTTTGGTGAGTTCCATTAGTACTTCTAGTGAATTATCAAAACTGAGGGGTGCCTGGGTGGCTCTGTCAGTTAAGTGTCTGACTTGGGCTCAGGTCATGATCTTGTTGTTCTTGAGTTCAAGCCCCATATGGGGCTCTACACTGACTGTGCAGAGCTTGCTTGGGATTCTCTCTCTCTCTCCCTCCCTCTTTCTTTCTTTCTTTCTTTCTTTCTTTTTTTCTTTCTTCTTTCTTTCTTCTTTCTTTCTCTGTCCCTCCCCCACTTGCACTCTCTCTCTCTCTCAAAAATAAATAAACTTTGAAAAAAACTGAGAGTGACTTTGGGAACACACTGATCATATATTTGGTGTTAGAAATGAAGGTAGCCTTGGAAACAGTGCCCTCTAATTGTACAGTTGGCTTTACCTCCTCAGAATTCTTTATTTTTTTGTGATTATTTATGATAAATGTATGAAATTTTCATGGTACATTGTGAGATCGGTGACTTTAAAATCCTAAGTAAAAGATCGCATTGAGGCATTTATATAGGGGTATTTGGCCTGTATAGAACTTACCAAAAAAACCAAACCAAACAAACAAAAAAACCCACCAGCATAAAGATTCATGGTGTAGCCTGGAGTCAACAAGGCTAGGAAGCAGTCGCTCTTCTAGAATTTTGTCTGAGCATACTCTGTACAGGTAGAGCAAAGAAAAAAGAGCTGGAAACCCAGAGGATGTACAATTATGCTTGAGGGACTTCATTGGGAGCTTTCCAGGGTTATAATGACATTTATGACATTTATGTGTGCATGCATGTTTGTCCGTTCAAATGGCAATTCTATGCCAGAAGATAAGTTATATGTGGAGTCCTAGGATCTGGTTTTGATGAGTAGCTACAATATATATAACATCAGTGAGCGCAATTCTTGGCAAGACTTGGACAAGTCCCTTAAGTCTGCTTTGATTTAGTTAATTGGGATAGTATCTACTCTGCCTGCCAACTTCAGCAATGTTGTTGTGAGGCTCAGAAAACACAATGTCAAAGCAATTTATAAACTGAAAAGTCCCATGTAAGTAAGATCTTAATATTCTGTGCCTTTGACAGTGCATTTCTCATTTGCTTTCCCCAGGAAAAAAGCTCTTGGAACCCTAAACTACCTCGCCTACATGCATTTGAAGAAACTTTTATAGTTTTATCTCATTTGTTTACACTCCTCAGTGGGATTTGATTTGAAGGAAAAATTCTGCTGCTTTAAATATTTTTTAACATTCTTTAAAACATTCTGGACTGAAATGTGGCATATGATTAATCCTTATGTAATTTTCTTCTTAACCTAAATCCTTTTCTTTCAGCACATGTCTTCAATGAATTGTGGCTTTTTTTTTCTGCAATAGGCTTCATTTAATAAATTTTCTACTATGTTTAAAACCAGATACAGTATTAAATGGCCTCATTCATTTATTAAAATGCATTTATTCAATACATATTTATTAGGTCCTGTCCATATACGATACACAATCTATGAGGCCTCTAGAGAAACAAAAGAATTGGTCCTTGCTTTAAAGGAGCTTAGAATCTAATGAAAACTATTCAGAAAAATACACGAAGATATTTTCGTTAATAAGTATAAACAAAGTGCAGTGGGGGCTTGGGAGGAGTAATCAAACCTGCCCCCAGGTTAGCAAGGAGGGAGTGCAATCTAGGCAAAGGATACACCATACTCATGGCAAATTCTGGGAACTGCAGGACAGTAATGTTGAAGAGTGAAATCTGGGTGTGGAGGTAGGAAGAAAGGACAAGGTGTAGAAAAAGGCAAACTGAGACCAGAGGTGGAAGCAGCGGACACAATGGCCTTTTGGGATGAGCAGAAGGTTTTAGATTTCATTCTGCATCTATGCAGAGCTATAGGAAAATTTTGAACATGATAGCAATTCCTTCCCAACCTATTTGGGTTTTAATATGTATCATATAAATCAATATCTTATGTGTGAGATCATATTTGTTTTCAGTCACAAAAGTATGCGTCAGATGAACGAATGGATGGAAGGATGGATGCATGTTGTTCCCCAGATCTCAAACCTTTCCATTACTACAGCACACATTTTACTTTGTGCAATTCCATTCACCTTAGCATTAAAATACTTAGAAATAAATTTAATCAAGGAGATGGAAGATCTGGATGCTAAGAACCATAAGATGTTGATAAAAGAAATTGAAGACACAAATGGAAAGATGTCCTGTGTTCGTGGATCAGAAGAATTAATATTGTGAAAGTGTCCAAAACATAAGAAATAACAAGTGTCGGTAAGGATGTGGAGAAAAAGGAACGTTTGTGCACTGTTGGTGGGAGTGTAACTCAGAGCAACCTTTATGGTAGACAAAATGGAACTACCATATGACCCAGCAATTATACTTTTGGATATTTACCCAAAGGAAATGACACACTAACTTGAAAAGATACATGCACTGCCTTGTTCAATGCAGCATTATTTACAATAGCCAGGATAAGGAAACATCTTAAGCGTCAATCAAGGGATGATCAGAGATACAGAGCACAGATTGGTGGTTACCAGGGTGGGAAAGTGGGTAAAAGAGGTCAAAAGGTACAAACCACCAGAGATAAAATAAATAAGTCACAGGGATGTAATACACAGCACAGCAACTATAGTTAATAATATCCTATTATATATTTGAAAGTTTCTAAGAGAGTAAATTTTAAATGTTCTCATCACAAATAATAAGTTGTAATTATGTGAGATGATGGAAATTTTAAATAACCTTATTTTGATTATCATTTTACAATATCCAAGTGTACCAAATCAACTCTTTGAACACCCTAAACTTACATAATGTTATATGCCAATCATACATCAGTAAAGCCTGGAAAAGTAATTTATCTTTAAAAATTCACCTAAATTTGACAACCTAAAGCATAGGACAATTAGCAATTATATTTCAGTTTTTTTACCAGATGATAAAATTAAGGTTTCAGGAAAATGTGTCCTATTTCTTTTATGCCTTAAGATGCCGTTATCCTCCAAAATGCAAACACACACCCACACACACACACACACACACACACACACACTGACTTCTGCCCAGAGGTTACTTGCTGTTCAATTTGCAAGGCACAGACCTGCTCCTGGGCTATATACTGGGGTACAGGCCTCTGCCCAGGTGGCTTTGCCCTCCCATTACTGGGACCATAGTCAGGCTTTCTCATCTATCCAGTAACTTTCTTTTTATACTTGCATCATCACTTCTTTTCTTTGTGTTCAAGGCTCTGGCCGCTGATCACCATCTGTAAGGAAAAAGTCTCATTTTTCCATTATTATACACACAGCCCAGTCCCTTTATTCTTTTTTTTTTCAACATATACTCTCACTCCCCTTCACCCTTTTTCTTACTCTTATTGTCTCTTCTTTTATCACAGTTCCTTTTTGCCTGACAGTGTCTCATAAAATTCACTGGGGTTAAATCTTTTGATGATTCTTCTTCAAGTGCTTCCTCTGCCCAAATTATATGACATTTTTGTTTTAGATTTGTTTTATATTTTCACTGGATTCAAAATTCCGTGAGTTTTTCACATTGCTATCCTGGTACTCTGTGTTTTTCCTGCCCATTTTAATTAATTGCCTGATTATTGAACAAATATTCTTCAATTAAACCTTTCTAAATCCACCTGGCATGTGCCTTCAGTGGAATAAAAGTGAACATTGGTAGAGACTAGATCACTAGAAACTGCTTACTAATGATGGCAATAAATGACAAGGTGGGAGACATAGTTCACATTTGAATTTTATGTTTTCTTGGGTTTCCTAAATTCTATTTTTCATTTGCCCAACATAAATAAAGAGTTCTCTGCTATTATCAATGTTTGCCTTGATGGGCTTCTCTGAGATGTTAGGTTGGTTGGTTGCCCACCCTTTATTAGTTTTTAAAACCTGGATAATAAATCCATAGAACTGAATTTATTTTTTAATGTGACCTAAGACAAATTACTTAACTTCCCTGAGCCTTAGTTTTCTCATTTGGAAATGGCAAGTAAGATCTAGTTCACAGATATTTGGGAAAGACTAAATCAAAGGTATTGTAAAAGCACCAAGCTTATTGCTTGGAATATCTTAAGTGTTCAATAATTGTTAGTTTCTTTCTGTCTTCTCTTTCAATAAGATTTTTTTTTAACGTATAACATTTAGATTCTAAGAATGTGCCTATATCACTATCTTCAAATTACTTTCATAGGTAGCTTTATGATTATGTTAATAATATTTATCTTTTAAAATGACTAGAATCAAGAAAAACACAGGACTTTAAAATTAATTTTGAGTCCATCAGGTTTTTTTTTAACACGTAGCTATCAAAGGCCCAGATGTGTACCATATGAGTTGATGAAAATGTACATAGGAAGTTGTGATAAAAGCTTTTCTCTTTAGTCTATCATATCTTAAATTCAAGGTTACTCTTATACAGCTGGTATATATTAAATATAATATTTTGAGTTATATCAAGAATGGATGGTCTAAAAAGTATGGAAAACTTGAACTGAGGATTGGGAGCATTTATTCCTGGGACACGGTAAAGTTGGGATGGAATCTGTATTTCTAGAGCATCTCTTCAATATGGACAAGACATCACAATTAGAGGGAAAAAATGAATTCTATTTTGCCAAAAATGTAGACTTTTGTTCATCTACAGTCTCTTTTAAAACAAACAAATGAATAAAAATTCGTCATATGCTCGTAACATAGCCCATACTGGTAACAGTGCCTTTGGAAAGTGCACTTCTTCAAAAATTCTTGAGAGGATAGAAGTTAAAAGAGACCTCAAATGAGAAAGAAATAGAAATTAATAAGATCAAGGGAAGGTATTGTGGCAAACACTCTTCGTTTCCAATATATCAGCCATTCCCTCTAATCTCTTTTCTAACAGAACCCTAATTTGTCTCACTTGGCAATGGACTCAGCCCCAAGTGATGAAATGTGATTGTTTCAGGGAAGCCAGTCATTAAAATTTTGCCTCTTTCCCAGCTGTTCTTGAGCTAGTGGTGGCATAGTTCAGAGCAGTGAGACATGAGGGGAAGTCTGCTGGGGAGCTTTCGGCAAAGCTTTTTTTTTCTCATAAAAAGGCACAGGAGAGAACATTCTGAAACTGTCCCACCCAACCCCCACCCCCTTTTCTTGCTTTGAACATAAGACCTGGCGTTTTTGCAGAAAATCTTGCAAGCATCAGGTCGCAAATACAAAGAGAAGAATTAACACACCAAGGGTGATAGAACAAAAAATAAAAATAATCTGGGTCACAGATAGCATGTTTAAGCTCCTGGACCAACCCTGAAAGCATGCATCTGCAGATTTCTTGAGGCACAATAAATGTTCTTACGTTTTAAACCACTGTTGTTCGAATATGCTATTGCTTAAAAGCAAAAGAATTCCTGACTGACACAAGAGTTCTCTTTTTGCTTTGGGGTTTGTTATTACAATTGTTGCTCCTGGCAGTTTTTTGTTTTGATTTTTATAATGTAACATAAGCACAACTGTTTGAAAAATGAAAAATTCAGACGGTCCTAACATCCCCAAATTGGAAGCAACCCAAAAAGTCATAGGTAAGTGAATGAGTCAGAAACAGTAGTATACCTGTTCAGTAGAATACCATTCAGCAACAGAAAAGAATGAACTATTGATACATACAACATGGATGCACTTAAAATCATTATGCTAGCAAAAAAAAGCCAGGCATAAAAGACATATGTATGTGAGTCAATTCATACGAAATCCTAGAATAAGACAATCTAACCTGTAATTTGCTTAGACATTATGAAATAAGCATAACTGTGTTAAATAAAAAAAGGAGAGGATTTTTTTTTTCTTAAATACTATCCAGGGACATAAATAGACCTTTGCAGTATGTGCCAAGACAACCCATTATCTCTTCTTGTAAGTCTGGGCTTTCTATGTCAGGTGTACATATTTTTTCAACTTTTAAATTTAAAAGAATTATATGACTACAGGAATATTAAAAAATACTACAGATATGCCTCAGTCGGTTAAATGTCAGACTCTTGGTTTTAGCTCCGGTCATGATCTCATGGGTTCGTGGTGAGTTCGAGCCCCACGTTGGGCTCTGCGCTGACAGTGCGGAGCTTGCTTGGGCTTCTCTTTCTCCCTCTCTTTCCTTCTTCTGCCCCTCCTCTGCTCTCTCTCTCTCTCTCTCTCTCTCTCTCAAAATAAATAAATAAACTTAAAAAAATGCCACAGAGAGGTTCTTTGTACTCTTCATCCAGTTCCCCACAATGGTTACATATTACAAACCATAGTTTAACATTAAAAGAAGGAAATAGGCGTTGGCTTGTGTACAACGTGTCTGTACAGTTCCATGACATTTTATCATGTATATGTTTGTGTATCCAGCACAACAATCAAGATCCAGAACTATTCCATCACAACAATGATCTCTCAGTCTACTCCCTTGGTCACACCAACTCCTCTCACCCCAGGGTCCTAATCCTAGGAACCGCTATTCTGTTCCTTATCTCCACAATTTGGTTATTTTGGGAATGTTATATACATGGAGTTATATATTGTGTGACCTTTGAGTTTGACGTTTTGCACTCAGCTTAATGCCCTTGATCCAACCAAAGTATTTTGTGTATCAATTATTCATTCCTTTTTATCAGTGTAATCCATGGTGTGGATGCAAAACAGTTTGTTGAACCGCTCAGCTGTTGATGGATATTTTGGTTGTTTCAAGTTTTAGAATATTACAAATAAAACTTCTATGAAAGTTCTTGGATAGGTATTTGGTGGAACTAAATTTTCATTTCTCTGGGATAAATGCCCAGTATTGCAATTGCTGGGTTATATTAGTGTATGTTTCATTTTTTTTTTTTTAAGAAACTGCCACATTCTTTTCCAAAGTGGCTATACCATTTTACATTCCCACCAGCAACGTATGAGAGAGCGTTTCTCCACATCCTTGCCAGGATTTGACATTGCCACTATTTTTTTTTAAATTTTATCGGTTCTAATAGGTGTGTAGTAACTAGGGATGTTAAACATCTTTTCATGTGCTTATTTACCATTTGTGTATCCTCTTTGATTCATGTCTCATGTCTTTTGCCAATTTTCTAATTGAATTGTTTTCTTTCTTTTTTTTTTTTTTAATTCTTAAGTTTTGAGAGTATATGCTCCAGACACAGATCTTTTTTTCACATATGTGGCTTGCCAAGATTTCCTCCTAGTCCATAGCTTGAATTTTTCATGCTTTTTTAACAGGGTATTTCACAGAGAAAAAGTTTTTTTAAAGTTTTGATGAAGTCCAATTTACAAATTTATTTTTGTTTTACATAATAAGCTATCAGTTTAGTTTATATTACTTTAGTAATATATTACTTTATAAAGCAATATAAACTAAACTTGTTTCAAGTAATAACTCTCTTCCCTTTTCTGGGTACTTTTCGAATGTTTACTTTGTAAATAAATAAAACAATTTAAACCTAGACTAAAAAGGACTAATCTAATAAGTAACCAGCTTACTTTATATAAGTATTACCAAAATTAACTGTGTTATCATTTAAGCATTAATAAACTCAACACCCGTAAGTTTATTATCTTTTTGAAAATCAGAAAACTACCAAAACCAGAATCAGTAATTAAAAACTGAAAATAGATTTGTTTTACCATAGAAAATGTCATAATACACACAAGAAAAAAATATATTAGTAATATACTTTCCTTGTGTGATTTCAAAAATTTCCGCATCAAATCAATTGATGAATACTTTTTTCAGTAATTTTTTATAGTGATCATATGGTAATCTCACATCTCTCTAATTAAGGTGAACCATTTTTCACAGTCAAATTATTTTTGTTTATATCATCATTACCCAAAAAACAATATTCAAGAATGAATATGGTCAATCATGTCTCTTCTCACATGCTTTTTTTTTTTTCAGTTTGCATTTTAGAAATGTAGGTCCATAGTTGGCAAAGTAATAGTGACACCTATTCTGTTATACGAATGGTAAAGACAGGATTCACCTGAAACATTTTTAATTGAGCCTCCTCCACCAAATATCCACACAAAAGCATGCTTCTTGCAAGCCTCATAAACTTCATCTCCTGCTTAATGGCTAAGGTATGTGTGGAGAAACAAGTGTACCTAGTTGTCCTATATATTCACCTGAAGATGATCTGCTCTTGCCAGGGCCTGCCCTAGGAAAAGGCACGCACTGCTTTAGAAGGAGCAAGGTAATAAGGTAACACCTCCGCAGCCCAGGATATTCTCAAGGAAGCTCTTCCTGAGGTTCTGCCGTAGAACAGAATCGGACCGGTAAGCCTGTTCCGGTAAGTGTGCTCAGCTCTGTTTTCTCTTCCAGCTGAGTTAGCTCTTGATATTACAGGCGTCTCTCTGAGGCATTGAATCCTTGATGAACTTGATTATGGCAGAACTAAGGCTTGTCCTTAGAAAATCAGTGTAAAGGATGGTGTGGTAGAGGGGGAAGCAGAAAGGGCAATCTTCCAAGGTATGTCTGGCTTCAGTTTAAGTTACAAATTTCTAGAGGTGAACTGCTTAATACTCAGTCAAGAAAAGCACTGAGGACATTTACTCTGAAATGCAAGAATTTTTGGAAACGGCTTGGGTAGCCAGTCACCTCTGGACCCTATTTCCTGACTACTCTTAATGAAAAGACTCCAAGAAATACTACTTTCATAACAAAAATCCATACCCAAATTCTTCAGGACAAATCTTGGATTAGGTGTCCTCTAAGCCTACATCTAACCTAAAGATTATGATTCTATGATATTAAATATTGACAAATTACATGGACCCAATAAATATTTGTTGGAATTGAACTGAGTTGGATTCAGGAAGTAAAAGGGTCTATGTTTTATGACCGCAGGTTATCTAATTTTCACAGTCAAACAGCTGTATGAACTTCCTTTCCTTTGAAAGTCTTACATTTGTTCACCACATTTCCCTGCTAAAATCTGCGAGGTAGAGCTCATCTTAATACCATATTTTAGAGGTCAAATTGCCTTCAGTGGTTCATTTTAGAGTGTCTTTTCTCCAATATTATTATGTCCCAACATAGAGTTTTCGTATCTCTTATCTTAAAATAAATTACCTGAACTTGATTGCATATAGGATCAGGGACTAACGAACATGGATTTTTGCTTAACATATATTCAATTTTTTTTCTAGGAAAGATACTTTATGATTTATGATCCTTAATGACCTAGTTATTTGAAAAAACCATGGAAGGTATCAATGAGTTTTCTTCAATTGGTTAAAATATCATACATTTCTTTCACCAGTTCAGACATCTTTGTCTTTGATCCTGATTCACAGAATTTAGTGAGGAGGTGGAAAAGAGGATTGTTATAGAAGATGAATCAACAACACTATGGACAAAGGATCATAGAAGTAATGAAAAGATTTTTTAACTTCAAAAAATAAGTCAGAAAATGTGAGAATCTTTGGATAGGGAAATGAAATCTTACTTTAGCAGAAATTTATCTGTCTAGTACATACAATATATTCTTATGAGAGGAACCATATTTATTTATGATCATGAACTCAATGATAATATTCTATATAAGTTTCCTGAAGTAAACTCTACAATGCACTTGGTGTTCACAGTTACTTAGAAATATAACCTGAAAAAACTAATTAACATACTCACAATATATATTTTATGTTATGAAAATTATTTTATATATCTATTTTATTTTACCAACTTTAAATTCACAAGGCAATTAGATATTATAAAAATTGATTATACAAAAACTATTATCAGGATCCAGAAATGGTTTTCTATGGTTTTTCATGACTTAATTTTTTAATCAACTGAGCATAAAATCAATGTTTTGGGTTTTTATAATATGAAGACAGAAGGCATTATTATTAACAGATTAGGCAATCTGTTTGTTTTAGCATGTTTACTGTAATTTGAGAAAAACACACTTATTGACTTGCTAATTTTTGCTAAACTAATTTAGAACTTGCTTTGACCTTCTCTACTCAACTACTGTAACTGTGCTATAACCTAATTAGGAAAACCTCAAGAGACAATGGTTGTTTCTTATGATTAAATATAAAGTGAGAATCTAGTTTTACTTTATCAGTTCACAGTTTGTTTTATTCACTTCACTTATTTCACTTAAGACAAAATCATTTAAGCTTTCCTGTTATATATAATCAAGGAAGAAAAGGCCTTTTACCTATATGAGTTCTTGAATGGCCTATATAGGAAGATGCTGCGTTACAATACAGTATGTTGCAAGTGATTTGTCTAAACTTGGAATCGGCTCTTCTCAGAAACAATGTTGTAAATGGTGTTCAGATACCCTGCTAGTTCATGAAATGCACATGTCATATGTGCCTATGTTGTTTATTTGTATTAAAAAAATGTGGAACACCACTTTTCTAGGTAAATTTTAAAAAGTAAAGTTGAAATGTAATTTTGTATTTAAGTTATGCTTGAGATAAATCCACTTTTATTAGAGGATGTCGATCGGTGGGGGAGGTGGTACTGAATTGGCGGCAATTCTAAAAAGCACTCTAGGGCACTGTCTTTTCAAATACCAAATTTAAAATAGTTGTTTAATAAATTATTTAATTTTATCCAATTACAATAAGGCTTTATTGCAGAGGATTTGAAAATACAAGAGGAAAGGGAAAAAATATCACCTGAAATTAAGCTACTTAAATATAACCTTTTTTATCATGTTTTTACAGTTATCTATTGCTGTGTAACAAATTACACCCCCCGCCAAAAAAAGAAAAAAAAAAAACTTAACAGCTTTAATTCAACAAACATATTTTAGTTCATAGTTTCTGAAGGTCAGAAACCCAGAATTGGTCTGCTGAGTGGTTGTTGCTCAGATTCTCTCATGATGTAGGAATCAAGCTGATGGCCAAGGTGCAGTCATCATAAGAAGACTCAATTGGGAAAAAGAGGATTTGTTTCCAAGTTCACTCACATGGTTGTTGGCAGTCCTCAGTTCTTCCCCGGCTGTTGCCCGGAGACAGCACTTCCTCACCATGTTGGCCTCTCCACAGAGCTGCTCAGAATATGGCAGCTTGCCTGAGCGAGTGATCTAAGAGACAGATCCAAAACCCTAGACAGAAGTCACACAATCTTTTATAACCTAAGCTCAGAAGTGACATACCATCACCTCTGCCGTATAGATGGAGCCTGGAACAATGTGGGAGGGGACTGCACAAGGATGCGCCTACCAGGAAGTAGAGAGGATTATGGGCCAGTTTGGGGGATATCACAATGGTACATTTCTTCCTAGTCTTTTTTTTTTTTTTGATACATTTTTATATACTATTTTTCCACCGTATAACAAAAGCAGTTTATATGTTATTAAAACATCCTATAATATTATTTTAGTGGTTAGGCTATATTATATATTGTTGACTATAATCACTTCCATATATGCACTATTGTAAATAATTCTATGATAAACAGCTTTTGCATGAAGCTTTTCCATCTGCATTTTAGATAATTTCTTTTGGATTGCAGTCTAGCTAAGGGACTAATTTAAAAAGCTGTAACACAAGTTGCCAAATTGCTTTCCAATTGAATCGTATCAATTTAACTCACAGAGGGGTATAAGAGTATTTCGCTGCTCCTTTATCTGGGGACCTGAAGGTTTTAAAAGCTAATAGGACTAATTTTTAATTTTTTTTCCTATTTTCATGTTCATTTCCATGTTTCTTCATTTCTTACATTACTAGCTCTGCTCTTAAACATAGCAACGATGATTGTGTGCATGTGTGTGTGTTTTCTGGGAAGAATGGGAGACAGAAAAAGAGAGAGGCACAAAATTAGTGAGAAACATTTTTATAAGTTAAATGAAAAAGAAGCAGAAGAGGGAGGAAAGAATTTAGAGAGGAGGTAATATGTAACTGAGAAAGTATGGCCTACTGCTATATTTACTGAACTCGGGGTGGTGGTAACAAGGGAGGGATAGCAGGGGACCAGCATGCCTTGATGGGACAGAAAAAGGTGATTGACATGGGGGAAAAATTGGAGAATGCAATATCCTATGACTGTCCCTAGGGGACCCCATGGGGCCAGGATAACTGCTTTCCTCAGCTGAGAGCCAGAAAGGATGCTGAGGGAAAAGAACAAAACAAAACAAAACAAACAAAAACATGCGAATCTCTCCCTAAACTGAGAACATTTTAAAATGTTCTCTTACTTTCTTTTCAGTTCTTGCCTATTATGAAAGTATTTTCCCGTGGTAAAATCAGGACAAATTAGAAGTAATCTTTTTATGAACGTGCATTCTGTACTTTTGAGATAATTCAGGGAACTGTCTCATACTTCCTCACAGTCTTTAAACCCACCATTGTCCTTGGTATAACTGTTTTTACCACAACTTTGTGCTTTTGCTCAAAGGTTATAAGTTTTCTGAGGCTGCTGTTTGGCAAATTTAAACATTTGGTTAAAAGATGAGGTGGGGAGGGTAAACCAAGAAACAGACTCTCAACTATAGAGAACAAACTGATGGCTACCAGAGGGGACATGGGTGCAGGCATGAGTTAAACATGTGATCAGGATTAAGGAGAGCCCTCATGATGAGCACGAGGTGATGTATTGAAGTGTTGAATCACTATATTGTACACCTGAAACAAATATTACACTGTATGTTAACTAACTGGAATTTAAATAAAAACTTTAAAAAATAAAAGATGTATTCTTAGATTTATTTTTTAAAGCTATCATCACAAACACACAAAAACATAGGGCTGCATAACTTGTTAGTGTAGCCTCAAGACATATTTTCCCTGGTCTCACTGTATCCTGGATATACCTCTATCTTAAGCTGTATTGAAATTCATGTTTTATTGAAATAATCCACTTATATATCTTCTAGTTCTCACTAGAGGGTACGTTCTGGGCAGGGACCTAATCTTATACATCTTTAATTCTCAGAATACCTACCACAGTGCTTAGTATATAAATATTTGTTGATCCATTAAATAATGCAATTGGGAATAGGAATGCCAGATTGAACATACTTTTATGTCTATCTGCTAAGTTCTTTCATATGAAAAAATAATGAAAATCTTCAGTTACAACTATTTTAGCCAGATGATTGGGTACAAAACAGACTTACAGATCTGCTGAAAATGATACACAGCTAAAAATATATCTTTATTTATATATAAATATATATATATATATATACACATATATATATGTTCTGAGAGAAAATATTTCACAGCTAAAATACATCTGTCTGGGGCATGACATTCATTCATTCATTCCAAAGAAGATGATTAAATACCTCATATTTGTTAGCCATATTTGTCCTATTGGACTATAGAACTTGAGATTCAACTCCACTGGCCACAGGGAAGCTTGGTGTAATTCACACGTGTTTCAGACGTGTTCTAGAAAGCAGAGAGGAGGATGACGTAGAACAAAAAGAAACCGAAAGTACGGAAGGTGATTAGAAAGTTATCCAGAATGACCAGGAGAGAAGTGATGAAATCTTGAAGTGAGGCAACACCACTGGGATAGATGGAAGAAGAGAATGGGAGAGGAAATAGTAACAGTGAACAAAACCTAATGCTGCTTGAATTGTGAGAAGACAGAGGAGGTAGCACATGTGACTTGGGTCTTTTGGCTTCAGTAACTGGTTGGATTGAGGGACTACTAACTGTTAACCAGGCGGCATGAGGAGTAGCTGCCCAAGGAGAAAAGAGGGCAAGTGGTACCTTTTCACAATTCATATGGTGCTATCAACAGGCAATTGATTCAACACATCTGGAGCTTAGGAGATGAGTATCTGTGGGGAAGTTTGGAAGTTTTCATTGTGAGGGTGGTAATGTAGATGATGGCAGAGGGAGGAAAAAGTAGAAGGAAAAGGAGAAGAGACACAGAAGGAGAAGAGGGAGAAGGAGAAGGGGGAGAGGGAGATGGCGAACAACTGAACTTTTATATGATTTGTTACAATTAACCACTTCAATACATCTTTTGGGTAAACGACTATGGTTACTACAGCCCTATGGTTATTAAACCAAAATAAAAATCTACACCGATGCAGGATCCTGATATAGTTCATTTTTGCTCATAGCTTAAAAAAAAATCAATGTTGTATTTTTCTCAAAGCCTCATGTTAACCTTTATTTCTGGAGTGTAGTGAAGACAAGCTGCTACTGAGATTATGGGTTTCGCCCCCTAGGAGTCCCTGAAGATCATTAACCCTGAAAAACATCATAAACCGTGGTTTGTGTTAGCACCTCTTGCCATCAGTTTTTCTATAATGAACACTTGCAATCAACAGTGATGAACCTCTTTACACTATTGAAGAAATCTTGCAGACTTTAATTGACTTTCAAGAGAAACAAGTCATCAGACTTTTTTTTCCTCCTGTGTATTACAGTGGACATGACATGACAGTTAACCATCTTTAATACTGTACTGACATCCAAAGGTATTGCCATCAATGAGCCGTATCGGTTTCGATGGATGTGAAGAAAATGTAAAGAGATGGGGCAGGGGGTGGGGGTGGGGGAGATGGTGTGACAAAAATGCCTTTTGTGGAGTATGAGGAAGGAGGATTATTATATGTCTAGAAATATGAAATAGTTCAATAATAATTACGAGATTTACTAATGAGGGGTATAATCTTGCTGTCATGTCTGGATCTTTGCTTTGCGATTTTTCAAATGAAGGGACTGGACTAGAGTATTTTGAAGTTTCCTTCAGCTCCAAAATTTCATTGCTATCGAGAGACATACAAACTCTAAAACTAATGTAATAGTAGAAACATCATCAAGCAAAGGGCTCTTGCATCAAGCAATTCAACATATTTAAGTCAATGTGTCAGGAAGTAAACATCAGGGATTTAACAATTCAGCTATACTTACTCTTACAGTGATAGACCACTTCTCAGAAAAATCTAGTTCCTATGAATTTGAATCACGTGAAAGTGTGATTTGTGTGGTCAAAGTTGCTCAAATGTAGATAATTTAGTATGATTCTACTTAATATTACTATTTTCAGGGAATGCCTACCAACATAAGCAAGCTGTTAGATTTTTTAAAAAGTAATTATTTTCTGGAAAAGAGAAATTTGGTAGTCAAGTCTCTAACACAGAGAGGGGTGAGATATTTGGGATCATTGAAAAAAAAATAGGTCTAATGTATATATACTGTGCCACCACAGTGTTGTGTGAAAAAAAAAATGGAGTTCTCATTGCTTGATGGAGGCTTTTGGGTGAGCATTAGAATTCTTTATCCAGTAGTTGTCTTTTTTTCTATATTCATTTGGATAAAGCCTTCCTTGGCATGATCTTATGACAGAGCAATTGATCTTTGTCTCTGCAGTGATATCAACCAGAACTGGAACCTGACATTAACTGTCTTTCAAGCAATTTTTAAAGACACAGCCGACCTCTTAGCAGAGATATGCTGTGTTTATAGGTTTCAAGATTACATATACTAACAAAGGATGAGGTTAAATTCATGAGAGAATTAGAAGTCTATTATTGGCTTCAGGACATGGGTGGCCCTTATAGCGGAAGCTCTTTCTATCAGTAGCCTGCTAGAAGCAAGGGAAGGGGAGGGGTAATGGAAGTCTGCAGTCCCACTGTTGATTTCTAAAGGCTTTATCTGGAAGCTGGCAGAAGTGGGGTATTTATTTTTTTCTGACGATGAGATGACTGGAGAAGCCGGGTAGCAGCATGAATTCATGAATGCCTATGTGTTGCTTTAGGACTCAGGTAAATTTAGGGTACATGTTATAAAAATACAAATGAAAAGTATAGTTTGTGATTTCAAACAAACAAACAAAAAGTTGGGAAAGCTCATTAAGATTTATTATAGGCCCCAAATTTTGTAGTCCCGAAGCTTAACGACAGATGGTGGTGTAACTCCACCAACATTCAATTTGACTTGGTAACATAGATTACCCTTGATTTGACTTCCGTGAAACTAGAATTTTCTCTCTTTCCTAAAATGTGTCAGGGAGGAGAGTGGTGATAGCGGAATGTCTAAGAGGAGTCTGTTTATTTGCTCATCTTCAGAAAAACTGTAGAGGACGGGGGAAAGTAGGAACCTGATAGGTGCCCGTTCTTAGGTGGAAAGGGAAGATATTTCACCTTGCATTTGAAGACTTTTGTTACAAGCTATTTGAAGTGAGTAGTACAACTTTGAAGACGTATCTCTAGCAAGAAAAATATAATTTAATAACAACCTGCCCCTTACCCTTTCTCCCAGCCATCTTTCAAGTCAGTCAAATTTAAGTATCAGTCACAATTGACCCCAGTGAAATGGCTCTGAAGAAAACACAAAACCAAAACAAACCTGTAATTGTTGTTTAACTGAAAGTTTGGGAGAAAGTAGCCCTACGTGTATGAATAATTCTATTTTGTAACAAATGGCTACAAATTGAAGCAGTCCGCTCGGGGAAGCATGAAACCGACATTTCTGATACGTGTCACTCGCGTACGTTGCTTTCCTTCATCCTGGCCTTGGTTAGTTTCATTTGAGATGGGTTATTTCGCGCAAGATGCGCTCGCAGAGACCATCCCAAACGAATTTATCTTTCGCCTCGACCGTCCCAGAGTAGGGGCTTGGAATTTGTTGATTTGCGGTTTCATCGTAAAAGGAACTTGCAATCAAATAAATTTTCGTGAGAGCACTTCGAGGTCCAGTTGGTGAAACTCCCCAGGTACCCGGTAGCCCCGTGTAACTTTCCCCTGGAACCTTTCTAAATGACTTTTGCAGCCCCACGTGCTGCAAAGGAGGCTTGAGCTGTGGCTGCGACCCTGCGCGGCGACTACAGGGACAGGATTTGGCTTTCCCCTTTTCTCTGTTAGGCAGTGTTTCGTTGCAAGGCTGCCACGATCCAGTGGGCTGACCAGTGACTTGTGCAAAAGAAAACTATTCGTTCGCTGTTTGCCCTTTCAGCGTTTTCCTCGGCTGCGGAAACCCGGTTTTCCTATTATTACACTTCAACTTTTTTTGGAGTCTGTTAGCACAGAGCGCTAAACCCCGGCCGGCTCCAGCAAGCAGCTAGGCGAACAAAGCCCGCAGTGTTCCGGGCCAGGCTGGGGCGGGGGTGGTGGGCGAGTTAAAGGAATTGCAAATAAATATATTTTATGACCACCCATCAACAAACTACGTGCCACCGTGGCAGCCCCTGGTAGCCGGGCTGTGTCTGCACTGTGGCCGGGGGCGGGGGCTGGGAGAGAGGCGAGCGCAGAAGGGCAGCGAGCCGCTAGCCCTGGGCCTGAACTTTCACCTCTCGAACCCGGGCCCAGCCCATTGGCTGCGGGCTAGGGGTCCGCCCGGGGCAGCGGCTCTTGGCAGGACCTGCTTTCTCAACTCCCTGGGCGCCTTCCCTACGGGAAGGGTTGGTGGCCCGGGGAATGGCAGCAGGCGAGGACAGAATGGGGCGAAGTTAAGCGGGGGCATCCGGGGGCTGCGGGCTCAGCCCCGCTTAGAAAGACGAGTGTCAAGGGGACACAGCCCACTTAGAAAGAAGTGCTCCTCGGACTGAGATATCCTTTTGCACCCCTTGGCTCCTGGCTATTTGTATTCACAGGAGGGAAACGTCAGAGGCGGCGAATTTCACCAAAACGTGTCTTTGTGTACAGGAAAGAGAAGGGCTAACTAAACCCGCTCTTCTCCAAGTCTTTCGAGCGTAACCCTCTTTCTCCTCGTTGGGAACTTGAACTTCTCTTCCAAGTGGCCCGGACTCCTCTCTAATAAACCTTTCCCACTCACTTCCTCCAGACCCCTGGACAGAGAAGTAAATCGAGTCGGTGTCTGCGGGAGAGGAAGAAGAAAGGGGGAAAGTGGGACTCTGTAGACCTCTTGACTATTCTGTTACCTTTTTTCACAAATCTTGTGGCAAGACATCCTCAGCTCTCCAAGGATTTCGACACCGTTTGCTCCTTGTCTTTTGCAAAATAGTTTCAGGTTAATTCATAGAATCCGCTTTTTATGTAGGTTTGCCAATGAAGCACAGACGCAGATTACTTAACGTGAAATTATCCCCAATCTTTCAGAAGGGCGAGGTAGGGCCATTTGGGTCTGGCGTTTCCTAATTTTAAAGAATGCTCTCTCCTTCTTTCCCTGCTCCCATCTTGGGGAAGAAAAAAAAAAAAAAAGAAAAAAGATCTGGGTTATTTGTCCACTATTCAGCCTGCATTTCGAAAAAGACAGTTTTAAAAAGAGTGAGAACACAATTCATAAGCAGAGCACTTAAGGACTACCTGGAGTTTAAAAGCTCGCAGAAAGCACCGCAATTCAAAGCTCAACTCTACCTCGTTCCTCGTGCTCCTGGCAGGGGCCGTCTTCCCACGACCAGCCCCTTGGCTTATTGACTTAATTGGTTTCACTAGAAAAGCTGACGGTGTGTTTACAGATGTGGGTGCCAGGGCTGCTTCCTCCCCGGGAGAACTGCGGGTTCTGAAGGGAAGAGTTGGTGCCAAGTGTGTGTGTGTGTGTGTGTGTGAGCTCGCGTCTGCCCTTTAGAGAAAGGGCGCGCTGCTCTTTGAGGAAAAGAAAGACTCAAAGGCAGAAGTTTAGTGCTGCTCGCCCGTCTCCCCAGCCACCCTCCCCCCTTTCTGCCACCGGAGATGTTAAAGTTGGCCGGGAAGAAGCCGGGGGCCAGGCTCTAATTCGCAATGGCCTCTCGGCTGCAGCTATTTGGAAGAAAGTTTCAGCGCCTTTCGGAACGCCACGCTTTGCCACTGATTGTCAGCTGAGCGGCGGGCTCAGGCGGCAGCTCGCCGAGAAGGCGGCGGGTGGAGGGTTGCGCAGCCAGCGGGCAGCGGAGCGACTGGCGGGAGACGGAGGGGAGGCACCGCCTGCCGGGAGCGGGCTTGGGGAAGAGACTACACGGAGGAATCCCCCAGTCGGGTCCCGCGTCCCATCCAGGCCTGTCTGGTCCTCCCTCGGTCTCTCCCTCGTCATCCCCTTGGTCCCGCGTGGGCCAGCTGGCTGGGTCGTGCTCCACGGACGGGAGCTGGGACCCGGGTGCTGTGGAGGATGGGCCCGCGCATCCCCCGCGCCGGGGCCTTGGCTTTGAAGTGCGCGCGGAGCGGGCTGTGGCAGTTTCTTCTTTCCTTTCATTCCGGGTACTTTGGCAACCCTCAGTCACTGATAGGGCCCGTCTCGAAAGCCTCAAACCCTAAAAGTCCCAGGTCTGCGGCCCCTTCCTTTCAAGCTCCGCCCCGGCCGGCCCGCCGCCCAGCCCCACGCCGGTGACCCGGACGGAGCCACCACGAGGAAGCCCAAGAACTCCTGGGCCCAAGTGAGACAGGAGCCACGACAACAATGAAGAGTGAGAAAGACACTCGGCCTCTCTCCAGCCCAGGCCGCGGAGGCGCACACCGTGAAAAGAAAGGCCAATCAGCATTTTAACGCACGCTTGGGTCTCCCTGTCTCACTACCATGCACTTTTAACTCCCTGCCACCGAGGGCTTTGGATCCCTTCGAGGCTTTCTGCACTTCACGTGGAATCCCCTGTTTCATTTGCCAGCAGCTCCGTCTGCTGAGAGGACGTACTTTGGGGACTGCCAAGAAGCAGCAGACACAACTCGGCTTTGCCAATACAGCATACGGTTTTGTTCTCTCCTCCCTCCCCACCCCCTTCCTCGACGCGCCGTCTGGGCCGAGCGGGAGGAGGCGGAGCAGGAGGTGGGGAGAAGGGTGGGGGTGGGGGAAGATCTGGCGCAGAACAAACAAGTTCTCCAGCGAGTTGTTTACATAGCAGGTGGACCTGACGTCAGCCAGGAGGCTCCACTGCAAAGCCGAACAATATTCTGCTCCGCGTTTCCCCCTCCTTTAAAGAAGTTGGGGGTCCGGGGGAGATAGGTAGATGGGGGCGACAGGCATTCTAACCGGCTGGTTCCAAACCACTTTGGGGACCAACAACAACAACCAACAATAACAACGCAAAGTGAAACAAAACAAACAAGTGGCCCGGCAGTACTTCAGAATCCTCCGAGGCATCCCTTCCCCCACCCCGCCCCTCGGAGGAGAGGCGGCTCCGCGCGCAGTGTGTGTACAGTTTGCATTGCCAACAACACGCGCGCGCGCCCGGGTGCGCGCGCCCGCCAGCGCACACTCACACACATAGACACACATACAGACACACACACAGATCCGGGTGGGGGGAGCGGCAGCGCGAGACAGCGCGAGCCTCCGAGAAAGCGCGAGACACGCCGGCGCGTGCAGCTCCGCGGCGGCCGCTGCGCCCCGGCTCGAGCCCCGCGCCACCCGCAGCCCGCCCGCGAGCGCTCGTCCCGGTTATTTATGCGGCGGCCGCGTCTGCTGGCTGCGGCTTCCTCCGGCCCCCCCCAGGGCGCGCCCCCCACTCGTGGCAGCAGCTGCCGGGACTCGCTCGTGGGTGTGTTGTTTGGGGGCTTCTGCCTCGGCGCCGCGGGTGCCACCTCCCGGGACGCTGCCCAGGCGTCCCAGGTCGCGGTAAGTTTCTTCGCCCTCACTCTGGCGCGCTGCACCTCCGCACCCCACCCCGTCCCAGCCACCTCCACGCCGGGCCGGGCTGCGACTTTACTCTGCTGCGCGCTCCTCCCGCGGCGGCGGCGGCGGCGGCGGCGGCGGCGGCGGCGGCAAAGTTTAGCCCCAGCGGCTGCGCTTGGTGCGGCGGGGCGGGTGTGACATGTGTCAAATTTCGGCTCCGCGTCGGGGTCGCCTTCCGGACCTAACATCACCACTTGTTGTTCCTTTTCATTTTGCATTGTGATGGGGGAAGGGAGAATCGACAGAGGGGAGATTGCCTTTGGCTCACGTTTAATTTTTAGTTTTGAATATGCAAAATTTTGCCTCGTCCAGAGAGACCGCGGCTGGAGGAAAATGTGTGTCGAAACACCAGATGTGTGTTTGTTTACTCTTTTATTTTTATTGTTTGTTGTCTCTTCCTTCCCCTCCCTTCCCCCCTTCCCCTCTGGGAGGAGAAACAACAGTAAAAACATCTGGCGGTTGGAAGCACACTATTGATCCAACTGCTGACCTTTATTTACTCAATTGGGCAAGTGCATGCTGCTCGTCCGTCTCTAAGTTAGGCGCTTCGGCGTTCATTTAAGAAGTACTTTTCTGGGAACTAGAGGCGGAGAGGGGACACAACTGTTTCTCCAGTAAAGAAACTCCTGGCCCCTAGTGATGCTTCGGGATAATGGTGCATCTTGACTGCTGCCCCCATCACGCTCTTTCCCCTGTCCACAGCACGACCCGCTTCACCCGGGATCTGTCCTAGTCTTACTTTTACTCTGCTTTGGAAAGGTCTCCTCACTCTGGGCGTAGGTTTAGGGTGAACTCGCGCCTCCCGGTTCTTTAGGGAGGGAATGTGGGAGGGGCGCGGGCACCTTGCGGAGAAAGGGAGGGCTTCTCGCTTGGCTTTTACCTGTAAGTCGGTGGAGGCCCCTGGCGAGCGGAGGGCAGTCGGTAGCTGGGGGTTGGCTTTAACCCGGGCAGAGCTCGTGTCCCGACGGCCCTTCGCGCTCGCCGCGGCTCACGTGCGGCGGCGGCTGCACGGCAGGACCCACTGGGTGGCCGGGCGCGCCGCCCGCGTGCCTACCGCGCGCGTCTCCCCGCCCTGGAGGCCAGGACGCGCCCCGACATCCCGACCTCTGGGCGAGCGTCGTTGTGGACCCTCGCTTGTTGAGGGCGTTTGGGCCCGTCTAGAGCAGGGAGGAGAAGTTGCCCTACTATCCTCAGACTCTGAGATCTCTTAGGTAAGTCTCTCAGGGCACCTGGCGCGTGGGGTGACACCGATTAGGAGGGACCAGAGGGTAAAGACACGTGCGAGCCTGGGGCTTTTGAGAGCGCAACCGGTGCAAGTTTTGCATAGGGACGACTCCAGGGAGGCCGAACTGGACACTGGCTCCTCAGACTCCGGAATCCCCAAGGAACGAGACCCCATCTGTGTATTTGTTTATTCGGCTTTTTAACCAACAGATTTAAACCACTTAATGGACAGCTGCTATCTGTAATGCTTATCCCCCCCCTCCCCCATTTTCTCTCACCACATGTTGCAGTCCAGTCAGTTTCTTGGTCTTGAGGATTATTCCTCGAGTACTGTTTGCTCCCAGGTGGGCTGGCATTCCGGACGTGGCCTGGGTGAGTGCTGAGGACTGGCCGGAGGGAAAAAGGGTGTGAGAGACCTGTGGGAGTGTGTAAGATGTGTACATATATAGTCATCATGGATTCAGAAGTGCTTAAAGAGCTACCTCCGCAACATGCCCAGAGTCTATTTGGAAGAATAATTAAGTAGTAGCAGGTAAGCCGAGGGGAGAAAGTGACGCCCTGGTGTCAAGTAGCTGAAGTGGGACGTTTTCCAACTGGAAGTATTTGGAGAGATTAACTTTTAGAAAACAAAAGTTTGCCTGGAAGGCACCTCTTTGCATGCTCTCCTAACTCAAATAGTTTGGTTAGGCAGCCTCGGAGACAGGAGGGGTGTGTTTAATAGCAAGTCTATGTCACAGGTCAACACTGAAGCCAAGATGAGCTTTTAGATACTCTCCTCTTCAATCTTGCATCGTGCCGTACCTTGGGAAATGTTTTATGTTGTCAAGGGGCCTGTTTATCTTTTCTGTCACTATGAGTTATGGATAAGTATATTCTCGGTGTACTGGAATTTTAAAATGTAGTGTTTGTTTAATACTGTTAATTAATTTACAGTTTGGATTTATTTGTGTATACCATTAATAAAGTGGGTATAAAGTTATGTATGTGATGATCATTAGGGTCCTAAGATTTCATTTTAGTTTAGAAGCTTTTTAAAAGTCATTTTTTCTTTCCTTCTTTCCTTCCCCTCTCCCATCCTCCCAGTTTTGTTACTTAAGGAGACCCAGGTTCAGTCCTTGTTCAATTCACTACTTCCTTAAGAACCCCACTATTTCATTGTTACCCAAAACTGAGTGGAATAAGTGTTTAATTGTGATTGAGTTACTAACTTTTAAAGAGGAGACTGGAAACCTGATGATACATCACTGTAGGTAAGTGAGGGAGGACACTCCATTTTAAAAGATCATCCAAAAGTTCACGTTTCAGTACAAGAATGCAAGAATTTTTAAGAGTATTTTCTTTATAATTCAATTTAAGGAGTGCAGTACATGCTTTCTTTTTATATACAGATAACTAAAATGTTACAATTGCACTACAGTGGATATAGAATAATCAAAAGAAATTATATACAAATAACAATTATGAACTATTCTTAACTGTTTTTCAAAATTCCTCAACTTGCATTTTGAGATTTAGAGTGATGGACATTTTAGAATTGAATATTGTTTTCATAGAGTTCATACTCTGGAGTGGAAAGAGACCTTTAATCACATTATGACATGACTAGATTTATTAATGGTTGTATCTAAGTAAACTGTCATTGAGGTTTTATTTATTTGCACTGGTGATAGTACAGTGGTTTTGCTTTTACAAATAAAATAAAATGAATCCTTGTAATATTCTAGAAACCTAAATAGGGGGAAATTGTTGTATGTGGCACACTGTAAAAATAGGAAAAAAGGTGAACATTAAATTTACAGATAACTTGTAATGAGAAGTTCTATTCCTTTTGTACAAGCAAAAATTTAAAAACACAAACCAATTCTCTTTGTAGAGCTATTAGAATTATACTTTATGAAAGTATATTTAAATATGTGAAAATATCTTCATGGTTTGACTGAGACTCATAGGGCATATAACAGTATAATGAACATAGCCAGACAAATTTACCAGACATTTTTATTTCAAGAGAAAATGTGAGGGATACAGAACTCAATTACATAAAGGGCATATTATTTGTGATATTTTTAAGGATTTATAGCTGGCTGTGCCTCATCACCCTTGTCTATTTCTGTGTTGATAGTCTCATGTTAGATCAGCTATTAGTTGTAATACTGATACAAAACTGAATGATGGAAGTGGTCACGTATTTTCTACCTCTCTAAATTAAATCAGAAAGAAGCATTGACTTGTAAGAGAATGTCACTGAGAAGTTCTCTTGACATCATTGTTGCTAGACAAAATTGCAAACCACCACTGAATTCAGAAATAACAACAATTTCATTGCAATTACTGAATACTAATTCTTGGCACACTCACACTGTTTTTTTTTTTTTTCCCCTTTAACTTTGTGGTAGATGGGAGTACTCTTAGTGATAAATGAATGGATCCAAAATGTTCTAACCAGTGCCCAGATTCACACTGCCCTTTAAATAAAGAAAGGCTGTTTCTTAAATTAGGCCCAGTGAGAGCTTAAGGTTTACGTAGACTTTTCAAAGTAAGCTTACTTATGTACCCCCTAATTTGTGGAGTTCTAACAAACTTGATCAGACCCAACCCAAAATGATAACTGCTTATTTTCTTAAGAGTCTGAAAAAGCAATACAGGTGCTTACAACTTGCCTTAAACATACTGCAGTATTTATGATCCACAGATAATCTAGTGCCTAATTCAAATGTTATATGCCATAGTTTAGTTCTGTTTTTTCTTTAGATGACATAAATATTTTCCTAGATCCAACTGTGTATTTCTTAATATACTTGGTTTCCAGTCCTATAACTTCCATAGTCTGTATAAAGTACTTTAAGTTCTTAGGTCTTTTTTTTTTCCCCCATGTGGCTTGAGTCATGTTCATTGATTTTTTTATGGAGTTGTTCCAGAAATTTAGCATCTTCATTTGTTTTTCAGAACTTCCAGGTGGACCCCATTACTGTGTTTTTCAGCTCCCTAACTAGGTATAGTTTGGGGAGTTGTCTAAAAGTACCATTACTTTTTTTTTTAAGTCCCACATTGTTTATGTGAAAATTCATTACTATTGAATTACATAAATACTCATATGGTAGAATATTTTTTTCCTGTAGAATATTCTTTCCTTGTAGGTATTCTTACGTATTAAAATAAATGGGCATTTACTTCCACTTGCTGATTTACTTTTGTCTTGTCATTACCTCTGATGTATTTTTGTATATATTCTTTTGCTCTGCTCAGTGTATTTATCCATCCCCCTCCCCCAAATTTCTAGACAAAACAAAAAAGGGAATAACGTTGGTGAAATATAAAGAAATATTGTGACTAATTAAGAGGTTAGTGTTAGAACATTGAGATACTGGAGAGAGGTCCTTAAAGAAGATTTAGATTCATAATGTTCCAACACTATTCATATTAAAATGAAAAGTAAACCTATATATATGTGGTGACTTATTTTCAGTATTTACTAAAACTGTTTTTTCTCTAAATAGATGCTTCAGCAGTTTGCCGTTTTCTCAAATGCGGCATTGTTAAGAGTTGGCCTAATTCTTAGGAGAATAATGTTAACTTTGTAATTGGAGTGACTAGGAATTTGTGTTTATCTATACAGGTTTTTGCCAGGCAGCTAAATTAAGAGTATCATGGCTCAAAAATGAGCTATAATGGTATCACCCCTGTTTCACTTTGAACCCTAATACTTTTTCATTTTGTAATTATTAACTTTGCTTACTCCTTACTGTATTTCTTCACCTGTCAACTTGCTTTCTATGAACAACTGAAATTCTAAATTACACTTGCTTATATAATTTTATCTAAAATTTTATTTAAAATGCATTTTCTCTGTGAATTATCTATGAAGGGCCAGGATCTAAGCCTTTTAAATTCCTTGATATTTGAAATATGTGTTCTTGGACCTATACTCTACCAATATAAGTCTGTTTCCCATTCAGTTGTATACCTCCCTCTTCCTTCAATCCACCAAGGACTTCTAGAATATACTTTCCCATTATATTGATAAATATGTCTTCATTCCTGTCTCTGTGGCAAATTATTTTTATTAGCAAAGGCAAATAAAATTTAAATGTTGTAAAAGTATATGGCTGTGAAGCAAATGAATCCCCAGGGGTTTAAAAGCTCTCAGCAGTTTTAGTTTATTAATGTTGCTTAATTTCTCTTGATTTCTATCTTGGAAGGCTTAAAATATACTATGTGGATGATAATGTTGATTTAAAATTTATTTAAGTTTTTAGTGTTTCTTTTTAAAGATCTATCTAACATAAGCCTAAAAGATTTATGCCATGAGAATGTTACACTTTTTTTTTTTAAAGGAAGTTAAGGAAATTTACTTTGAGTTCCTCAAATAAAGCATACTACTAGAAATAGTGTAAAGTTTTTCTGGTATTCATTTCTTTCTTAACTTTTATAATGGCATTTTCTGTCAAAGTTTTTTGTATTATTTTAGTTTTGTATCATTTTGGTAGACATACACAGCTACACCATCATTTTACAACTTTATCTCAATTTAAGAAAAAAACAAACTTTCTTAAAGTGAATTTTAGGGGGTAAGAAAAAAATCAGCGGTAGACATATTTCAGAGAAAGCATTTATAAAATTTCTCACTGGCAGATAGCGAGGAGAAACTTATAGTACACTAATCCAAATAGCTTAACATCTTAGCATATGTAGACTGTCATAAAATCATCTCATTTAAAAAAAAAAAGATCCCCAACATCTTTAAGGACTATTCCTCACCATTACTTCACCCAAAGTTATGTTCCAGGATTTAGTTGATCTATATCTGTATGCCTGTAGCTAACTCTTCACTTCCTTTTTTGTCGTCCCACCCCCCTTTCTGAGTCTGCCTTTAGTTTAGGTAAGTGCCTCCCCTCATCCCCCAAGCTCGTTTTATACATCTAGTTACTACCACCACTGGTACCAATCTGATCAGGTAGACCATCATCTCCTACCTGAGTTGTTGGCAGTAGCTATTTATTTATCTCCCTTCTTCTCTCTCTAGGCAACACAGTCCGTTCTCCACACAGCAGAGTGATCTTTTAAAAATATGTGATTATGTCACTCTTTTCTATAAACCGCCCAATAGCTTATGTCCCTGAGAATAAAAGACAAAGACCTTACATAAGTCCATGTTATTTGACCCCTGTTACCTATCTGACATTCTTTCCTAACATTTTCCTCTTATTCAGTCAACTCTAGACATACTGGCTTCCTTGATATTTCTCAAAACAGGATAAGCTGATTCCCACCACAGATTTTTTTCTGTGTTCTCTGTCTGAAATGCTCTACACTCAGATATCTTCATGAAGTTCATGTCTCTGCTCAAACATACCCTTTTTAGAGAAGCCTTCTCTGACTGTCGTATATAAAATAACAAATACTCATTAATCATGCGTTGTCACCTTTACCCAACATTAGTTTTCCCCACAGCACCATCATCAGCTGACATTTTAAAAAGTTGTTTATTTATCACGTTTTCCTGATGAGAAAGTGTATTGCAGGGAGCCAAGGATTTTGTGTGTTCACCGTTCTAATCCAATGCATAGAACAGTGCTTGGCACTAGGTAGCAGCTATAAAACTAAATATTGAATGAAAGAATGGATGAGTTGTCAGAGGGCCAAGAAATTACTTCTGTCTATATCATTAGCTCACTTTTTGTGTAGCTGCAATTGCTTTTCACCTTCCTTTTTCCTTTTCACTTATTTTATACCATGTCACATTTGGTATACCATGTTCACTACTGTATTGACCAAGGCATGGCTCCCCTCTCAGGTGGATACACTTCAAGTTCAATATTTTCCATCTCTATTTTATTCTGATCTGAGAAACAATAGTATACTTAGCTTTTGAAAGGTGTGAATGGATGTTTTTCTTTCTGGGCAACAACAAATGCTCAATAGTTGAGTGCTTACATGTAATAATACTTAGGACAGTCCAAATGACGTTTCATCATATATTTCATAATCACATCTTAATATGAATAATATAAATAATGTCTATAGATATTTCTAATGGCTACATTATGAACACAACATTGGCATACCAAGTATTTCTGAGATTGTCTGTGGGGAAGAATAGGAGGAAATGGGTTAAGCCAAGGTCTCTTCTGAAAACCTTTAGATTTAGATGGCTTTCCTCTCTGTGTTGGCACACACACCATAAGTTTACAACTTCTCTTTTGCCTCATTCTTTCAGCATCTACACTTAAACAGAGCAGATTGAGTACTTATGAGTTTTGGAAGGTCCATCCCTCCAAATTTAAAATCTCACTCTTGAGCTTGCCCAAATTGCTTTTGGACATCTATAACTAAGGTATGAATAAGTGATACAGCTCTCCGTAAAACATCATACAGATTCACAGATTCTTTTGCTTTTTAAGTTTTTATTTAAATTCCACTTAGTTAACATACAGTATAGTACTAGTTTCAGGTGTACTGTGTCACTATAGTCAATACTTCCATTCAGCCCCCAGTGCTCCTCACAAGTATACTGCATAATCCCCATTGATTTTTTTCTTCCAAACCTAATGCTCTATAGATCTCCTTCCCACATGTTATGTCCATATTTGGAATATGCAGTAACTCGTTCAGGAATTTTATTTGAAATACCTTGAGAATAGAGAAACGCATTTATCATCTTTTGTATTGATGTTAAAGGAGGAGGTCCTCTTTGCCTCTTCTCATTTTTCTTTTTCTCTCTTCCTTCCTCCAGACTGAATTATGAAATCTTTCAACATCATTCTGATATTTTATTATACCATCAGTGAATATGTAGCCCTCGGAAAACTGTGAAGCAAGGCAAAGTGGGCTTTTGTTACATAATTACCCCAGTTTCCCCTTTAAAAAAAATTACTAACTTCTCCTCCTCTTCTCCTGCTCCTTAGACACCCAGTGCCCTCCATGCTGCCATTTGGCTACTCCAAGTTCCAATCCTTTCCTTGTCTTGAGAAGGAAATTTTGTATTAAAGTACTTCTTTAGTAATAATGCATTTTAGAATGCGAATGAAGATAGATCCTTCTGGAAAGTATAATTATTACCACAGCTAGTAAAATAGCTGCTTGGTTTACTATGCAGAGTTCCATGGTAAGTGCCAGGAGACCTGCATTCTGGAACTTGGTCTGTCTGTAACTGTTGTGTGATGGTGGGTGGGTTAGTTCCTCCAAAATGAAAAGGAGCATGAATTAGTTTTTAGGTTACTTTCAATTCAAATCTTTTTTGAAATATGTAGAATCAAATATGAAGCTATGAATCAAATTTGAAGCTTCAAAATTGAAGCTATGAATTTGTCCTTACTACCATAAACACACACATAAGAATGAATGGAAGAAAACGACCACTTCCTAAAATGAAAACAATTAAAACTAATTAAAACTAACAATTACCACACGTAACTTTGCTTATGAAGCTCAGGGGGGCTCAGTTAAAATTTAAGAGTAATTTTTTCTACTATTGTAGTGCATTGGGCATTTTCACACCGCTTCCCCCCATCTCCGTCAGGAATGGAGCCTCCTCTTGTTTAACCAGAAAGCTCACACTTCAGAGAAGGGAGAGTGCATGTGAGGGTGATCATGCTTGGGTTAAGAAGAATAAATAACCACCTGGCATTCTCTCCCCTGAGGTGCGTCATTAACTTTCCCCAATATTAATTTCTTCACAATTTTGCCTGGTCCTGTGCTCATTCATATATTTAGCTCGAAGTGTCACCAGTCCAGAAATAAGATGTGGAGTTGGATAAGCTGTTTGATAAACTTTGTCTTTTAAAATTAGAGCTCCCCTTTTTGATGGACTTCACACACACAGACATACATTTTTAGAACCCACATAAAATGTCGGGCTGCCACATGGTCCAGCCTATGCATTGTGCGGCATTAAAGGAAACACAACTCCCAGCTGTAGGAATACTACATGTCTTTGCTGTAGTTTGGCTTAAAGGGAGTGACACGGTTTTATACAGTGTGCCACATAGGAAGTTTTGCCCCAAATCTCTTGAGGCGTCTTTCTTCTTCTCCTGGGCACTGCTAAAAAGTTTTTAGAGCCTCATCTAGATCATTCCTCTATTGCTTTGCTGCCCCATCCCCCAGTTGTGCAGCACATACATCATATCAACTATACACACCCCGTGGAGTGTGCCATCCAATGCAAAGTGTGGTCCCTTTCTTTATTCTGGCTGCTTTTCTTGTGGCGATCAAGGTTTGTCTTTATGCAGACGAACAAGGAGAACAGCAACAAAGCATTCTTCTCTGAATGTAAAGGATTATAAATTGTGGTAGGTTTTAGCTGTGATGTAAGCTTGCAGACGTTCCCATTTCAATTTTACCTTGTCATATGTTACTGAGAATGCATATTCCTGTAACTAAAAATATAATTCATTGGACGGCTTGACTTTGTATTGTCCCATATACCACAATTTTAAATCTATAATTTTGATCAATTTGTAATATTTCTTTCTTTCTGGAAAAGTATCCTTTTAAGTGAAGTTCTAATTCTTTGCTGTTTTGTAATTTTTAAGAATGTCAAACTATCCCACGCCCTACATGTCTGTTGCTCCTACCGTTCCACAAACAGAAGAAAGGCAATGTCATTTGTTATGTCTATTGGTATTTGATTTTACAAATCTATTCTCTTTGGTATCCTTCTGATTGTATTGTGAAAATATGTTGTTTCCACTAGGCTGCAACAGTGCCGGATTCTAAAATATGACTAAGTACATGCTTACTCATATTACTATATTAAAAGGAATATTGTTGTTACAAGTTTTGTTTTTATTTTGAGAGACAACTTGTTTTTCTGACTATATAAGATCAAATTTTAAGTGCAGATGTACAATGAAAGAGAATATATGGTAACAAGCTATGAATACATAACTAACAAAAATATTTAATGTTTATTTTCTTATTTCTAGGATTATGTTTCTTATGAGAGTATGTTTAAGAGATGGAATGTGGATGAATAATTTTATTTTTACATGTGAACTCTTCATTGGAAGTAAAAATGTATTTGATTGTTTTTAAAAACCTATTTGGCTATACATTTGACATTTCACTCTAAAAATAAAGTATTGGTGGGACACCTGCATGGCTCAGTTGGCTGAATGTCCAACTCTTGATTTCGGCTCAGGTCACGATCTCATTGTTGGTGGGTTTGAGCCCCGCATTGGGTTCTGTGCTGATGGTGCAGAGCCTGCTCGGGATTCTCTCTCTCCATCTCTCTCTCTGCCCTTCCCCCACTTGTGTGCTCGCTCTCTCTTTCTTTCTCAAATTAATAAAATAAAATTTTAAAGCATAATAAGATATTGGTTATCATACTGTAGGAATGATTCTGGTAATTTTTTCTCCTTTTATTGTGTCTTATTAATGACACACTATTTTAATTATTTATCTTTATAAAATTATTTTAAGCTCTTTAGTTTCTTTCTATTTTTAATTAAAGATAATTTACGTATGGCAAAATTAACCCCTTTTTAGTGTAAAGTTCTGTATATTTTAACAAAATCATGTTACAAAATTTTTCCATATGGTTTTTAGTCAGCCTTTTTTCCTCATCTTCCAGGCCCTGGTAACCATTGATCTGTTTTCTGTCCCTATAGTTTTGTTCTCTCAAGTCTGCTTTTTTTTTTTTTTTAAGGCAAATTTTACACTGTATAAATTTATGGTGTCTAGTGTGTTACTTTGATGTGTTTATATATCATAACATGATTGCCATTGTAGTGACATTTATCACATTACATAACTGTAGTGCCACATTGTTGTCTATATCCCATATACATTAGATCTCTATGACTTGTTTATAAGCAAGTTGCAAGTTTGTACCCTTAAGTGACATTAATCTTAATCCCTAACACCCCATCCCAGAGTAACCACCATTTTAGTTGGTGTTTTATAAGTGTGACTTTTTCAGATTGTATGTAAGAATCAGTACTTGTCTTTGACTTATCTCACTTAGCATAATGTGCTCAGGGTCCACCCATGCTGTCACAAGTGGCAAGATACCCTCCTCTCCTATGGCTGAATAATATTCCATTGTATACATATACCACATTCAAGTCTATCTTATAAATAGAATCATACAGTGTGTAGCCTTTGAGTTAGGCTTCTTTCACTTTAACTGTATACATAATGCATATATGCACATATAATACCTTGGTCTTGCATATAGTGATGCAAATGAATAATGCATATGAGATTCATTTATATTGTTGTGGTGTATCATGTTTGCCTTTGCAATAATGCAGTTGCTTGTTCCTGTCATAATTTTTTCTGAGTTTAGAATTCTCTCATTTTTCATTCAAATATATTTTTATTTATTTTTTTAATTACATTTTTATATAGCCTCAGATTTTATTTTGCTTTATAAGTTGGCATGGCTTATAAGTAAGAGACTTTACTGGGAGGTCATTTCTAAAAATTAATTTTGGGGTCTTCACCATAGTTCTCTTCCCTCATTCCTGCTCCCACCCCCAGTCTCTCTTGCTTTCAAACTTGCTTTCCTTGTTTCCACAGGAGTTCACTGGTCATGTCTTTTCACTCCTTGTCATCCATTTGATTGGAAGATCTAAGATCCATTCAGGTAGCTAGTTCTTAAAGAAGAAAGAAGTTTGTCATCAGTTGTTTCATAATGTTTTGTCATTTATTCATTCACTTGTTTATTCCTCAGTTACTGATCATCCACCAATTTATGCAAATGGCAAAAGAAGTAAGAAGAATCTAAGAATCCTAGAAATAAAAAGATCCTTCCAGATCATGAAATTCATTTTCCATTCTCCCTTCCAAGTCAGATGGGAAACGGGGCTAGGGTTTACTCTCCAGGAGCCTCTGTCAAATTGCCAATGGCCTGTAGTGTATGGAAAGGGAACAATCAAAGAGGTAAATCAGAGAGGCAGGTTGGGTTGCTAAGAACAAATTGTCAGTTTGAAGGGGCTAGCTGGGCTGAAATGGAACAGAAACCAGGGAGTGAAAGACAGGAGTGAAAATAGACAAGAAGCCTGGAGTAACTTCCTGTGCAATGGCTTTTTTTCAGACAAGAAGTGAGCAGTGAAAAGACTTCTGAATGTGAAGGAGGTAGTCCCCAAGGCCATAAACCTGGCAAGTGGCTTTCAAAAACTTCCACGAATGAAAAGTTTGTTATCTTTACATCCAAGATTTGAAAAACTTTAATTGTTAAAAAGTTCTTCCTTACGTTGAATTGGGATCAGTTAGCCATTGTTTCCAGCTCTACCCTTTCGATTTACACAGAGTATTTCACGTTGATAACTTTGTAGATGTCTGAAAGTTTTCATTTCTAATAAATCTTTCCTTTCTTAGGCTAAAGAAGTCAAGTTTCTTCTGTTATACCTTATATAATATTTGGATGTATTTCATTCCTCACAGTTCTGATAACTCTCCTCTGGGTATGCTTCTGTTTGCCAAAGTTTTCCTTTAAAATGTACCCAGAGCTAAATACCAAACCAAGGGTGTTGCCTGACCAACATAGAACACATTGAAAATTTGTCTCCATTTTTTTCCTTCAATCTAATAGCGACTCATTTTTTTTAGTCATGTTACATTTTTACTAAATTTTTAATTAATTTTAGATAAGTTGCATGAATGTACAATTTGAAGAGTTTATTTTAAAAATAGGATTTATATGTCTTTTAAATTCTTTGTTTCTTTCTTTGTTTCTTTCTTTGTTTCTTTCTTTGTTTCTTTCTTTGTTTCTTTGTTTCTTTCTTTTGGAGAGAGGAAGAGCACAAGTAGGGGAGAAGGGCGGGGGGGTGGAGAGAGAGAGAGAGAGAGAGAGAAAGAGAGAGAGAGAGAGAATCTTAAGCAGGCTGCACATGGAGCCTGATGTGGGGCTTGATTCTATGACCCTAGAATCATGACCTGAGTGGAAATCAAGAGTTGGACGCTCAACGGACTGAGCCACCCAGGCACCCTTTAAATTCTTCTTTTATAGTTCAGTTATTCAACATGTCAGGATCTAAAAAAAAATTCCTGATTCTATTATCTTTGTTAGCAATTGTGTCATCCATAATCTTGATTAATACATTTTATAGCTCTATTCAATTATTTATAAAAATATTGAGCAGAACAGGGTTAAGAATGGAACTAAAGTTAGTGAACGTGGAGTCTTTCACTTATCATTGATCCTTTGGATGTGATTATTTACCCACCTATATACATTTGAAATTAATCATAATAATGGCTAGCATTCTTTGAGCAGTTAGTTTCAATAAGCATTCTCTAATCAGTTTGTGTGCATTAATTCATTTAATCTTCATGATACCTCTATAAAGAGGTACTGTTATTTTCCCATTTTACAAATGGCAAAGCTGAGTTGTGGAGGATATGAAATTTTATTCTATTTGCAGGTTAACAAATTAGCCAGCCAGTGCTTTATAGATGCTTGTGGAAGACACACAACTTTGGGGTCAGAGACAGAGCTTTATTACCTCTGGTACAGTCAGCAGTGTGAGTTTTTTGTTTTTTGTTTTGGTTGCTTGTCCCCCTGTCCCACTCCGTCCCACAGGAGTTCTGTAGAGTGGCTCAGATTCATGCTGCACACTTGGTGAGTTGTATCACCCATGATGAATGCCAAGTTTAGGAACCCAGATCTTTTATAATGGGCTGTAAGTAAACTTTTCTTTTGTTCCATAGGGAGATACTATTTCTGTCTTCAAAGGCTATTTGCTATACAAACATTTGTGGAAAGACAGTCCAGAACAAAAACTGCCAGTGCCTTTGCTCACAAAACATGCAGACACTTCAGAGACCCATGAAATTTGCCTCTTATCCCAGATATTAAGAAATTTCCCCAAAGTTACACAAATAGTAAGTGGATTACCCCAAGTTGGCCATGAGAGACTTTTCTCTATATTTTTCTTGGTCCAGCTATTATACAGCTAATGCATTTCTTTGATTCACTCATATAGTAGTGTGTCAGAAAAGGAAACAAGGTTTGGCATGGCTTATTTTTAACAAATCCATGGCAGGTTTTTTAAAAAAAAAAATTTAAGTGCTCACAAACCATCTGTTTAGTAACCTGTTCTAGTTTTGTTGGGGAATAATGTCAAGATCACTGATCTTCATTTTCTAGAATCCTTTTACCTTAAAAAAATAAAACAGTATTTGCCCCTCTTAGGTGCTATGTCCTCTCTCCTGTTATTTGTAACTTTTTCAAGGTTATCAGCTATCATTCTGTTATAACATTTACTTTTTAATACCCTGAGATTGTAATCCGTTGGTCATGTATACATGAACTTATTTACAGTGACTCATTGTTCTCTTATTAATTCCTGAGCTTTGAATCTTTATTAATCATATTTGATTTTCCATTTTAGGTTTCAACATATTCCTTTTTGGTGGAGAATGTAAAAACCACCTAAGATTCATCTCAGTTATCTGATAGTATACCACGGTCATCAGACAGTAGGCTCATGTCTTCTTTAACATTTTTTCCAGTATCTAAATAAGATCTTGAAGTGTTCTTAGATTGTTTGAGGGTTTGGAGGGGGTTGCTTCAGCCCATTTCAAGTATTTATTAAAGCTTTGGGTCATGTTTCTGGACTGTTCCTTGCTATGGTAATATTACTTATGAGGTCAAATAATGCCTGTGTAACTCTGATTTTTTAGCTATTTTCTAATTTTTTTTTCCTCTTTTATACTGCCTTCTCAGGCTGACTGTAGGGCCATAAGTGCACTTTCAGTAATTCATAATTTCAGTAGATATTTATCCCAAGCCATTTCTTATTGGCCAAGCTGTCATATATATGAGGAGCTGGCAAATTTTTTCTGTAAAAGACTAGAGAGTAAATATAAGTTCAGTGGGCCATTGGTCTCTGCCGCAGTCGTTCAACTCTGCCATTGTAGTATACAATGGACAACATGAACAATATTGAACAATATTGTTATGAACAATAACTAAGAATGTGGCTGTGTGACAGTAAGGTTTGTTTATATACACTAAAGTTTGCATTTTCATGTTTCATATTTCATATTTTCATATTTCACAAAATATTCTTTTGATTTTTATTCAACCATTTGAAACTGTAAAAACCATTCTTACCTAACAGACTATCCAAAATCAGGCTCTGAGTCACATTTAGCCTATCGACTATATTTTGCTACACACACAGACACACACACACACACAGTTATTCATATAAATATAGACTTATCGTTTTTACTTCCGTTACAAAAATCCATGCCACATTTATTCACTGGCTTGGAATTATGACCTTAAAATTGACATGGACTTCTAAGAGTTCTGTGACAAAATCTTTCATGATAGTTCTTCCCTTTTCATTGCTATTAAGGTCAAAGTAGTAATTTTCCTCATTGCTTTTTAAGCCTTCAGAGAGAAGAAATTATTTGTATGTCAGTAATTTATTAGGTGCTCAATATTGTCATTATTAGTATCACAGTATAAATCTAGATAATAAAGTACAGTGACCAGCCGAGTCATCAAAGGGTCTAGGTAGTGAACCAAGAATGTCTTTCACATTTTTCAGAGGTCAGGGCAAAACAAAGATGTCAGGAAGGTTCTGAGACAGGTAGAAGAGTCATGAATCATGAAGAATCACAACCAGTAGAGGCAACTTTAGTTTGAGACAAAGCTTTGGCACAACCAGAACCTTTTCTATACACTGGTAAGTGAGGATATGGGCGGACCAAACGTGAGGATACAGTTAGATGTAGAGTGATGTAGATTAGATTACAGATTAGATGTAGAGTGAAGTCTTTGGCTGGAGTGTCAAATTTGAAAACTGGTCACATCAGTGCCCTCCATCAGTCAGATGACTGTTTAACTAGGTTTGCTCCTGTGTCTTTGCATAAAGAGGATTTCCTACTATATTTACTTATGGTGACCCTGTAACTAGGTTTTTCTGCTTATGTGTTCTGGCATTTCTTTATTTGTATTTTTTAAGTTAACTAAAGCTAATCTTGCAGAGTCTGTCTTGGGGAGTGCTTCTGTTCTTATTTTTGGTGTAAACTTTGTAGATTACATAGTTTCAGCTGGAGGAGATGAGAAGATGGATGAAAAGACTAAGAATGAGGAATAGTTCTTTTCCTTGATGTTCTTTCTTCCTTGCTATGGGCAAGTCCACAAATCTCAGTAGCTAGTAGACTGCCAGAATCTTTTTTTTTCCTTCAGAATACACATCTCTCTTTTTGACAGGAGGCCTGATTTCAGGTAACATTTGTTGCTTTATCATATGAAAGAGTTGTGTATTGAACAACATCATTTCTTTATTTTTTTTCTTGGAATTTTAATCCTTTTTTGTTTCCACTGTTCACTGTTTTGAATAAGCAGTTTGTGATTTTTGATGCCCACCTAACTCAAAATACCCTTTCCTCCTAACATTTCCCTGTGACCTCATCTTGAATTCTCCTTGTTTTCTGTAACCTAAAGGTACTTATGTGAACTATTTTCTTACCATTTTAAGGCATAGAGAACATTCCTCTGTCTCATGATACTGTATTTCCTTGTGAAATATTTTAGTTCAGAATTATATGAATGTTATATTTCTGAGTATTAAAAATTTTTGGTTTGCTGGCCTAGGTGGTTGCCATCATCTTGAATGAGAGCCCTTTTGAAAAGAATGTACTGCTTTACCAAAGTCATCATCAGAATCACTTTCAGAAGAGAGAGGTTTCAAATAAAGCAAGAAAAATACAGGCAAATCTCTTTTAGAGTTAAGACAACAATAAGTGAAATATTTATGAGCCAGGGCTTGGCTGTAAGAGAAAATACAGACAAGACTGTGGTTTCATTACATTACTTACAGGATTTGTGTGACCTAAAAAAAAACGGAAAGTGCAAAAAGACCTAATGCAGCCAGGTATGGGGGCTGCTGGGATATGCATCGCTAATGAACTATTCTGGTCTTCCTCAGAGAGTGAGGTGTTCTTTTGATGTTTTTTGAAAATGTTAATTGCGAATGATGAAATACAACTGGAGGAAAAAAATACTGTTCGATGACATAGCTGATATAAATTTAAGACAACTTTAGTTAAAAAACTATTAATATGTATATTTGTAACTTTATTTCTGTAAATAAAGAGCTATACTGTTATTTGTGGCTTTTAATCCCATTTTCAACAAAACATTTAGTCATTTTGACTAGTTCTTAATTTAAATTTCAGTAAGTGGTGGTAAAAGTTAAAGTAAGTTTAGAGTGTTTTTGAATGTGGCAGTTGAATGCTCCTCTGGAAACTACCTAGGTAAAGTAGGACACACCAAGCTAAGTACATTATTAGTTGAGGAAATTGTCTTTACTGCTGGAAGTTAGAAACACTTATTCAAATAGAGATCTAATATATTTGCACGTGGTAAGTTTATAAAATGTTTTAGATGAAGCTGTTGTGGATGTATAAATGTATAAGTAAGTGAAAAATTCGTTTGAGATAATTTTGCTGGTTATAAGAATTATTTGGGGAAAGCTGTTAAAATGCTTATTTGCAGGTCTGACATGAATTACTCTGACTCGGTAGTCTGGAGAGGGGTTGGGGTTAGGAGTCTGCATTTTTAGAAAATATCGTACATGATTTAAATAAGGTGGTATGAAGACCATGCTTTTGGAAACAGTGGAGTAAAATATTATATGGCATTTCTAAAGCATTTTTGGGGGGAATATAGGGAATCAAAATGAAACCCAAACTCTACTGGTCATCAGAAATAAAATTGTGACTTAGAATATAAAATATATAACTATTCCTATGAGAGTACATTAATAATCTCTAAAGATCTAATGAAGAGTTTTACTTCTGGTATTTTTCTTGATCCAGTGAGCATTTTGAATTACTATTACTCATCTGAAAACAAAACTACAATGTCACCTCCGGAAAACAAATTGTAGGAAGGAGAGAATACTCTGTCCTCTAAAGACAGAGACAAAGAAGTTTGGGGGGGGGCGGGGGGGAAGAGAGAGAGTAAGAGAGAGAGAAAAATATAGGTAGAAGTAGTTGTGTTGGGTACGCATTTAAAGCCTGGGATGTTGGTCAAGTTGTGTGTAAGTTGCTTCCGTGACATTTCAGTTGCAGTAAGGTTTGCTTTTGCTTCATTGAGCTCAACTTATGCATTATCAAAGTGGTTGGCTTAAAATTACAGAAAATAAAATGAAGATTATCTAAAGAATTTCAGTAAGTCTTTTTCAGTCAAATATATTTGAAGCGTGGTAAGCCATCCACAGTTTGTCAGTTGGCTATTTGGAATTGGGAGTAATAATTCTCACAGAAAGAGAATATTCTAAACATTGATTAATTTACAATGGGAAAATTGATAGGAAATTATGTTCTAATACTGTCTTGAATACAGAGAATTGATTTAGCTTATTTATTTTAAATGCTTGTGGTTTGTACAGCCTAGTTCAAGAAACTCTTCCCAGTCAGCTCTGGGATGTTTTTTGTTTTGCAAATTCTCCACCTCCTCAGAGAAGGTCTTAAATCACCTGGTTTCTTTCTGAACCTAGTTCCTCCAGCCTCCCTCAGGAAATGGGTCTTCTCATACAGTTGACAGAAAGAAAGAATTTGTAATTTGAGGTACAGCTTTGGGTTTGGGGGTGAGCTAGACACCCCAAAGTTCTAATTGTATAGGATGGCTGATGAAGAAGGTAGAAAAGGAAATAAAGGAGGAAGGAAATGGAAAAAGGACTATCTTACCTTTGGGCTAGCAGTAAGCGTGCTGCCTGCATAGTCTTGGGGTCACAGTTTTGTAGCGGGGGAAAGTGGTTTGGTCACAGACCCTATCTTCAGCAGACAGCTAGCTGGAGTGCTTGGGCAGTGCAGGGATCAAGAGCCAGAACCAGTTGGTTAATAATCCTCACTCTAAGAGCACAAACTCTCTTAACCAGCCAGAACAAAGCCAAACAAAAAGGCCTGGGAAACAAAAGTGAGTCTGCTAATCTTTTTATTGCTGAATTCAGATACTTACCCAAAGTTCTGTAATGACCTGACGATGGACACGTGAATAGCAGTACTAGCATTTCATATTTGTGAAACATTTTATAGCTAATAAGGCTCTTATATTATCTAATTGGATCGTTAAACTAATTCTGTAAGATAATTAAGGCAGATATTATATTACAAGATCTCTGCAGATGAGGAAATACTAGCAATTATTATTTACCCAAGGTTATATAGCTACTATATAGTGAAGCCAAGAGTGAGTCATCTCCCTCTCCCTAGACTACTGCTCTTTCCTCTGTGTATACCACATTTCTTCTCATGGATTGGGCATCTGAATCTTCAGAATGCCTCTTAGATGTTAACTGCCTGGAGGGCAAAGGCAATGTCTTCTATTCCTTTTGTAGTTCTTTGTAGCATGAGTGCACACAGTGGAGGCCCAGCAGGAATATTTGTCAACTAAGATGTGGGTTTGACATCATGGCAAGAGGAGGGCTTGGCATTAGACAGACGGAGAGCAAATCCTAGGCTCAGCCCCATGCTGGCTGTGTGATCTTGGGCAAATTATCTGATCTCTGAACCTAAATTTTTCATTGTAAAATATGGATGAAAATTCTATTACTTGTATGAACTAAAAATATTTTTAAAGATCCCCACACAGCAGCTGCCAGATAGTAGATGCCTTCCCTTCAGTGTTTAGCACTGATCTTATTTATGACTGCCTTTTTTTCCTAGCTCCTCCTTCCACTTTTTTTTTTCCTTGAAAGAATATTTTGTTTGTCAGCTATACTTTGTATGTTTTTCATCTTAAACAGTGCTAGGGTGCCTGGGTGGCTCAGTCGATTAAGCATTCAACTGACTATTGATCTCAGCTCAGGTCATGATCTCATGGCTCATGAGTTCAAGCCCTGGGTCGTTGTCAGCGTGGAGCCTGCTTGGGATTCTCTCTCTCTCTCTCTCTCTCTCTCTCTCTGCCCCTCCCCTGCTCATGTTCTCTCTCAAAATAAATATACTTAAAAAAAAAACAGTGCCAAGGTTTAGGATTGGGGCAACACTTTCTGCTAAAAGAGCATCCCTCATATCTGCCCCTGTGAATTTTGAGGAACTGGAAGAAAGGAAAGTATGCAATTTACCAGAAGCAAATATATTATGTTCCTCATTTTCTTGCCCCCTTTGGTCAGGCAGTTAAGTTCAAAACAGCTGATGTAGGAATATTCTTGAGAGGCAAATCTGACTTTGTGGATGTGCTCAGAAGTCAGATATTATCTCTGCCTGAATCAGTATATCCTTGGAAGCTTGAAACCTGAAACTTACAAATTAATTTTGAATTTTGTTTGTGGTATTTGCAAGTGAGGTTACAATGGTTTATTCATGAAGTTCTCTGAAGCTATTAGATGTGGCAAAAGTAGATGTCCATTGTATTTTAAGATTGTCTCAGTTTTATATTATTTTTTATATTTATCAAAGCCTTAGACCTTATTGAGTGGCTTTTAAACATGTCTTTAGATTAATAAATTCATCACTCCATTGAAGTCTCATTTTCTGGAGGAATATGTTTTGTAAGCAATATTATACAATACATTTAAAAGATTCCTCCTCTCCAGGTATAATGTTGACTCCCTGTTAGTATTTTTCTTGTATTCCATTGATGGATTTGGATAAAGCTATTTCCATATAATTAAATCTGGTATGTTAGGTAATTTCTTTTGCAGGGTTGCTGCTCTCCTGTCCTGGGGAGCTCGTCCTGGGCCTGGGAATTTTCTCTAAACTTGGCCTGGTTTTAAATTTAGGAAGCTAATTTTCCTGGTTCTGAAATGGAGTAATTTTCTATTTTTGTGATAAGTCTAGTCAATTACCACTTTTTATTGGCAATGGAATCTTCTCCTTTGCATCTAGTGGTCCAGATCATTGTATTCTATGATGTGAGCCCTTCACAGCATGCTGCTGTGGCCCTCTAATACACAAGCCTCTATATTCTGTCGGCTGTCATTTTACATGCACACACCGAGGAAATTAGTTGGAAAATATTGGACTTTATGGGTTTCAGGCAGTAAGGAAGCACTAGGAAGAGTGTTTGGAAGATACTTCATACTCATATGTCTTCTGTCTCCTTCAGTGCTAGGAAAATATGTTGGATAATTTAGTCAAAGAAGCACAATCCCTTTTCCCATTTGTCTGGAAATAATTATTTAGAGGCGATATGTGCTCAGTGGAAGAAAGGTTTGGCAAGTAGTACATATTCTTTAGCTCGTTGATGTTGGGAGCATGTGTTAGTGATCCTCTAATAAAAAGCACATGCTCAAAAAGTGGTTACTGTGTGTGTGTAGTAACTATTCTTAAACAATATTGTGTCATGGGAGGGGCTTCATTTCAAGTGGGAATAATGGATCAATTTAAAACCAAAGAACATAGTTTGGAATGGTGTTTTTTAATATCTAATCCAGCCCTAAAATATCTATTCATAAAATATGGAAGGTTGGGAATCCATTGTACATACTTAGAGGTCATCGTCAGTAAAATTCTGAAGTAGATAAATGGTGAAATTAGTGTTAATTAATTTAAATGTGGATTTAGCAAATAGAGAAAGATAAAAATAAAACTGCTTAGACACAGCCACATCACCTGATAAAAATGTCAACATATTTTGCCACTTCTTTAAAGTTTTTTTCCACATACTTACCATGTTTACTTACTGGACCAAAAAAAAAAAAAAAAAAAGTGTGAACCCAGTTGAATGTTCAATAAAAGTTCAGAATTATAATGTTTATTTTTGCGACCTCATCTCTTTTTTGTTACCTTTAGGGTTGGTCTCCTTAGACTTAATTGACTTGACTTTATAAAGTATTACTTAACTACAATTTAGACGAGAATTTTTATTTCAGGACCAAGACCAGTGTCTGGCACAAAGTGTGGTGAAGTTCTGAATGCAGGTAAACTTGTCTGTTCTTCTCCGCTTGGAGTCTGTTCTCCTCTAAAAGCAGCCATTTATGACTTTAGTGCTTCAGTTTTTTTGCTTTGGTTAATACTTTTATTGGCAAGATAATATGATTTCTTTCAAGTTTTGAGAACTAGTTTTTGTATTCAGCGTAACATTCTTCTTCCAGCTCTTAGACCTGATTATTCTTTTGGTTTATATCTTAGAATTAAGGTGTATAGGATTGTATCAAAATGCAGATTATTCAAGTGTATTTTTAAATGTAAGAATTAGAGGGGTGCCTGGGTGGCTCAGTCGGTTAAGCGTCCGACCTCAGCTCAGGTCATGATCTCACAGTTCATGGGTTCAAGACCTGCATCTAGGCTCTGTGCTGACAGCTCAGAGCCTGGAACCTGCTTCGAATTCTGTGTCTCCTCTCTCTCTCTCTGCCCCTCCCCGACTTGCATTCTCTCTCTCTCTCTCTCTCTCTCTCTCTCTCTCTCAAAAACAAACATTAAAAAAAAAAAGAATTAGAATGTATATTTAAGGTAGTCTCTATACACAGGGTTTTATTAATACTATTAATTTAGCAACATTAATCATCATAATATTCTTTAATTTCCTAGTTTTACATCATAAACTTATCTATTAAGGTTATATTTTAAAATTGTTTTGTTGAAAAGTTACAATTTATCAGCAGACCTGTGTTATTTAGAAATTAACTTCTATATATCTAAATACCTATATTAGTTTAAAGATGTTTTATTTCATTGCTACATATAATCTTGTTAAAACTAGGTTATGTGCAATGATGAACTGTATCTAGTAATATTTGTCTGCCCTGTTTTTGGGGAAAACAAATAGACCTGCACATTTAACATATGAAGCACTCACAAGATTATAATTTAATAAAACAATAAACGAGAGAATACCAAAACTTTAGAGATTTTACTTGATTTTTTTGAGGAAATAAGCACTTTGTTTTCTTCATCCTAATTGAAAACTGTGACCCAGTGGTTTAAACCTCAAACAGGTGCCAAAACTTTTGTTGTCCTTCAATTTTGTTTACTCAGTAAAATCGAGACATTCCAAAAAACGTAGTGAATATGTTGCTGTGTGATATTTGTTGACTTTATTAATCTATTTTAAAATAAGCTCATTATTTCCTAGTATAGTTTAAATTATATCTATGTCATTGATAAAAGTGGGGACAGTTTCTTTAATCAGTTATATTTTTTTTATTCTAGTATCATATATTCTGTACATAGATGTCGTTAAGGTCATACATTCTATCTCATTGTCATATTTGTAATAGTATAAATCAAAATAACAATATAAGTTTTTGTAGAGCATGATTGCAATCATAAATGAGAATGCATTATGTCAAAATGCAAAGGATAAGTTTTGAAAGTTTGTCTTTCTACAGAATTGAGGCTGCCTGAACAGACTTTACATTGATTTTATGAAAGAGCAAGTAGATGAGTCATCTAAATTTTGTAACTTTAGGAAATCAAGAGCTCTGTTAGTCACTATAGAATTTGAAAATGCTGTATGATTTAAATGTTAACCTTAAGTCTTAAATGTAAATCAACACATTTATTCACACCTTAGCTCTTCTCTTACAGTTTGTTTTTCCTAAAAATGATTAAAGGAAAAATTCTCTGAAATCCTGTTTTTTTCAAGCAAGGTGTATGTAATTTATTTGTTAACTGTTAAATATCCGTCAGAATAGTTATGGTCTTAATTTCATCTGAATGGAAATCTCATATTTTAAGATAGAGATCTCTTTTATTTCCATGAGAGCTTTAAGAATTTAGGATTTGAGCATTTGCTGTGACATATGGTGCATTTTCTGTCCTATTTTGTATACCAGCCCATTAAGAAGAGAAAGTGAAGTAAGTAATCTAAAAATAACTCTGCTGTTGGCCTAATTTAACAAAAAAAAAAAAAAGTCTTCTGTGCATAAGTAAAGTTCTACATTTTGTCTCCCCTGGTGGAAAATCTCTGAAGCATTTTGCCACCTATTCACAGAACAACATCTTGTTTGGCATCATAATCACAGCCAGAAGGGCTCTTTTGACTTTTTTATAGTTATATGTGCTATCCCTAGTCATAGTGCAAATCTTATATGTCCAAAGAGACTCACCTTACCTGTTCAGCCACCCTCAAGTCACATGTACACACACCTTTTCCCAAAACACATTGATTTTCACAGAAACTTACAGTCTAAAATTGAATTTGAACTGGTGTTTTTAAAAAAGTCAATGAGATTAAAAAGTACAGATAAAAATCACAAGATGTATAGTCATGTCTTTAAAAGTTAATTTTTTTCCTATTCAACTCATCTTCGTCTTATCATAGGACATCTGAAAAATAGTAACATCTTGCAAGATGAAACAAGTTTAATGAATTTCTTTCTCCTTTACCCTTTCTTTGGTGATTTTTGCTCTTTTGTTTATATTATTGTTCTTCAGCTTAACATTTTTATACTTCTCAGCATCTTCTTGTCTTGCTCTTTGGTGTACTTAGTGTAGAAACCAGAAGATAATGGTCCTCTTTCTAACTTTAAGATTCTAGACATTCTGGACCCTTGTATGATAATACATTCAATATTGACTAGAGACGCAAAGTATCTCAATAACATGAGTATGGGACATCAACAGTGGAATGATGCATTTTCTCATGGTGGGGGAAGTAATTGGCACTAATGTTTTTAAAGGCTTTTGCACTTAAATTTAAAGGAATTTTTATTCCTTCCATGAGAGCTTTAAGAATTTAGGAGTGAGCATTTGCTGTGGCATATGGTGCATTTTAAATTTTAAAATACTTTTGAATCCTACATAAGCATTCATTCACTGATATGTTGGACTAGTATGAGCTTAGAACACCCATAAAGGATATTTTAGCTCTTAAAAAGATAAGATATGGGGCAGATAGGAAGGAAACTTTGTTAAAGAATAACATGCTTCAAGTATTAGAAGGATTGGAAGAAGAGGTAATAGCCCCATTAGGAGCTGCTATCGTAGATTGTTAAGTTAATGGCCTGCAATGAATCACCTCTTCCAGTATCCACGCCCTTCTATAGTAACTCTGGTGTGTGTGTGTGTGTGTGTGTGTGTGCACATGTGACTGACCTTGACCAGTGGGACTTAAGCAAATGTGATGCAAGTAGAGAGTTGCTAAGTGCTTGCACATTGGAGCTTGCCTTCTTGGAATGCTGCTGTCACCATAGGAAGAAACCTGGTCCAGTCTCTGGGAGGATGAAAGACCACATGGGGAGATCTGGACAGTTCCAGGCCCAGCTGGCTCAAGTGAGTTCTGCCCCCAGCTGCCCTACCAGGTGAATGGAGCTGCCTGAGCGAGCCCATACCCCATCAAGTGTAATAGCCACACCGCTAACTCACAGAATTATGATAAATAATAAATTGTTTTTTAAGCCACTAAACTGGGGGTTGTTTGTTATGAAGCAGTTGTTAAAGGATTCAGGAGCTTCTCCAGATGCATGATGCAGTACAGAAAGCTAACACAATGAGAGACGACTACTAAAACCGAAGACATAGAGACCTATGGTTAAGCTCCTGTTTTGCCTCTGAGATTCCTGGTAGTTAAAGTGGAATGTAGTTAGTTACAGAATATCCATTTTGAAAAAGAGGGAAGAATAGCATTCTTCAGAAAAGGGAATGTCATTTCGTGGACTAAATTCTAAAAGATTTCTCATGTCAGGCCTTACATGGGAGTAATGAGTAATAGAGAGGGCTGTATCCTTGCCAACATTCCAGCAACAGATTTTCTGAAGGATCCTCTTATGTCTGTTTCTGTAAAACCCAAAGATATATTATTAAAGCACAACTCTGAGCTTGATTGTGTGAGGGACTAAGACGTACAGTACTCTTCCTTATTTCAGCGTTCCATAGTTACCTGTGAGACTTTATTTTCATTTCAGTTAAATCCTTTGAAACAACTACAAATTTATGTTTTTAATCCCTAACTTCTCCCTTGTGCTATAGATAAATGCCTCCAACAATGCACTGTGCATCTCTTCCTGAATATTCTTTCTTCTTTGATTTTTTTGGTTGGAATGTAAGGTAATGCTTTATTTCCAGGAGGTTAATTGTGTTCTTCCTAGCTCCGCATTGCCTTCTAGTTATTGATGTTCAGCTCCCAGAAAGAACCCAGTACTAATGGTTGGTGGTCTCGAGTCTGTTTGCCTGAAAATACTGCAGTCCTAGAATTCTAAAATTTTGACTTGTATTAGAGAATAAGAGACTGAAAATAGTAGCCAAATAGAAAGACAAATCATGGAAGAAGAACCGAAATAAAAGTGAATTGTGTTCTCTACTTTTAACAATTGAAAATTTATAAATTTTGTGTGAAACAGAAGATAACATAACAATTGTTTTGTTTTGAATCACTGAATATTGTCACTTTACTTTTTAAATATTACCACATTCACTCTAATTTTCCCTGTCTCCAGGACCACTATCAGAGTCTAAGACACTTTCAACTCTTACTTGAACTAATGCAGTAGTCTCTTAAAATATGTATTAACTATACATATTTCTGGTATGTTTTTTTTCTCTATTTTATCATTTCCCCCCTTGCTGTATCAGTGCCTGTCAGAGTGCAGTTATGTGGTAGTTACTTAATACATATTTGTTGAACGAATGGATTAGTTCTTCACGGACACTTTTATACTTTGTTTGCAGGTGCTCTGGCATAGTAGCCAGAATGATGTTTAGAAAACACTTATTTTCATATCATCCCTTTGGTTATAATAGCTCCTCATTTCTCTTAGGGGAATGACCCAAATTCTGTTCATTGCGTGTTTTGGAGTTAAGAATTTTAAAATACACACAGTGGATAGTTTGAGAAGTTAACAAGTAGCACCATTGGAGCAAACCCAGATGCCATTTGCAGAGTGAGCCTTACGGCCTTGGGAGAGGGAATAGGTCTGTGGGTTGGCTTTGTCCCTGGGTGCATAAGTTCCTTGGAGAGCCACCCAGGACTGGACCAGTGACTCTACTGGGGAACCAGAGTGGCAGAAAAAGCAGTTACAAGGAGGAAAACTGACATGCTTTTTGGCTTATGATGACTTTCTTTACTTTTAGCCCTTTTCTGGACTTGCTTTTTGCTGGCCATAATAAATACAGGTTACATAAAATAAATGACCAAAGGAAAAAGAAATTTAGGATGATTCTAATATTATTAAAATCAGAATTTGAATTAAAAAATTGAAAACATTTAAGACATTCAAATTGAAGCTCTAAAGAAATTGAATGTGATAGCCATAAACGAGGATGGTAGGGCAAGAAAAGATGAGACTACAATGCCAGAAAATAAAGGTAAGAGTGAAAAGTTACAACAATAAGTGTGTGATGCTTAAACAATTGAAGCTAAAAAGGGAGACAAGGGGGCGCCTGGGTGGCGCAGTGGGTTAAGCGTCCGACTTCAGCCAGGTCACGATCTCGCGGTCCGTGAGTTCGAGCCCCGCGTCAGGCTCTGGGCTGATGGCTCAGAGCCTGGAGCCTGTTTCCGATTCTGCGTCTCCCTCGCTCTCTGCCCCTCCCCCGTTCATGCTCTGTCTCTCTCTGTCCCAAAAATAAATTAACGTTGAAAAAAAAAATAAAAAAAAAAGGGAGACAAGGGAATAGAGTATAAAATAAGCAAAAATAATAGTAAAGCATATGAGATTAAAATTTTAAAATGTATAAGCTAATTATGATTAAGTATTAATTTGGAAGAAGAGTGAGTGGAGGTGATGTGAGGAAGTTCGAGGAGGGGTTGTCTTCACAGCTTCTCCAAAAGCTTTAGGCCTGTTGCCTTTGATTCCTCAAGGGCTCTCAGCCTTTCACACTCTACATATTCTGAGTGTCAAGTCTCCATCTAAGATGATCTTCTGGAGAATACCTGGAAGTTGGGACTTCCACCCCCACCCCCTAGTTGTTTTTATTACATACACTTGGAGAAGATCACAGCAGCCACAGCAAGAGCCTGCATCCAAATAACGCTTCCCTAAACCAGGAAGGTGAAAATAATTTTATAGTCTCCAGGGAAAATTTTAACTTTGGTTTCACACATATAGATTGTACTTTGGGGCATTTCCCCTATATTACCTTGTTGATTATGCTGTATGAATGTTTACAATATACAGTATATTCATTGCTTCATTTGATCTTTCTAGCCACCCATGGGACTTTTATTATTCCCACTGAGAGGGATCTAAATCATCTTTCACTTCTATTTTGAAGTTTGGGAATCTGAGGCCCTGATAATTTAAGATATTTTAGCCTGATATTTATTAGTCAAGCTGAGATTAAAACCAGAACCTTTTGATTACCAGTGTAGTTCTTTTCTTACCATAGCCTGTTACCATATTTCCACTTACTATTTCTTAACTTCACAGTGGTTGAATGTTTTGTAACATTTATGAATGAGAATGGCAAAAAAGAATGTGAAGTCTTAATAGAAACTGTGCTCTCATTCCAGATTATGAATGAATTAATAGAGAATTTATGCCACTCATACTGTCCTTATGCATAATTTCTTATTCTCTGTGAAATTTGTCATCATTAAAGCATGATTTTCAAAATGGGAAAAATTAATGGTTTTCAGAATGACTGAAGATAGAAAAAGTATGTGATAAAGCTAAGAATAGACAGGTATAGTAAATGACTGGTTATATATCAACCTAGAATTCCTTTGACTACTCCTTTCTTTACCCAGTCAGAATCAAGTTTGAAAAGATCTTGACAGGCGCAGAAGTTAACATATTATTTCACTGCACCGTAAGTATGGTTATCGAGGTTTGCACGGGATGGTTGAGGAAGACAGAGAAGGTCCAGCTGCCCCAGAATGGGGGAATGGGGAGGGGAGAGGTTTCCCAGAGGAGAATTCTGGATTGTTACGGGCAGTTTGACTCAGGTACAAAGGTTAGAGATGAAGGTGTTTTGCTCTTTAGAGTAGATATTCTCAAAGTAGTTGGCCACCTTCTGATGGACAGGGAGAGTCTGTTTTAGAAACAAATTGGTCCTTGAATACAAGTTCGCTTTTTCATTCTCACAAGTGAAAAAAAAAAAAAAACATGCTTAGGTTTCTACTTCTGTGAACAATTGAGAGCTACTTACTTGACACCCTAACTTATTAAGGCTTACTAAAAGATAGCATTCATTAACAAACTCCAGCTCATTATGGGAGTCTACTAAGGATTCTAAATATTCTATTAGAAGTCAGAGTGTTACAAAATACTTAGTAAGTTGTAGCTCCAACTGGTCATGCTCTAAGAACAGGTGTCCGAAATTACCAACATTTTCTTACGAAATGTTTTGTTATCAGTGTATAGGCAAGACATCTTAAATTGGTCATAACTTTAAAATGCTGCTGCTTGGGGCACCGGGGTGGCTCCCTTGGTTAAGCGTCTTACTTCGGCTGAGGTCATGATCTCACGGTTTGTGGTTTTGAGCCCCGCATCAGGCTCTGTACTGATAGCTCAGAACCTGGAGCCTGCTTAATACTCTGTCTCTCTCTCTCTCTCTCTCAAAAATAAATAAACACTAAGAAAAAACACGGAAGTTACTTAAAAAGTAAATGCTGCTGTTTTACATGTGAATTATAAAGGATTTAGATTCATCATAATTTTTTTTTCAGGATTGTACCCTTTACTTAATACATTTTGTAATTCGTATTTGTATCAGTAGTATTTTTGACTCCTGCATGTAAGAATGAAGCCTCAATCAGCATCATTTTCATCAGACCTTCTCAAATATTGGCATGAATAAGAATCACCCAGAGTTCTTATTACAAAACGGTGTCCTGGGCCCACCCCTAGAAATTCTAATTCAGTAGGTGTGTGTGGGGCCTGATGAATTAACTTTTCTAACAAGCTCCCAGGTGATGCTGATGCTGCTGATCTTCCAACCACACTTTGAAAAGAATGGATCTGAACAGATTCTTGCTAAAAGCAGACGTGTAGGAAACCCGTGCATATATTCCTGTATAATGGCATCTCCTGTCATTTAGTCTTTTTCAACGGGGAGGTAAGCAAACATAAGAGGGGATGAATAGGTGGTGGGCAGCAGAGTCTCAGAGCAAATTTTGGCCACTTTCGTAACTTGCTTTAAAAGAAAAATTGAGAGCCTCTGGTTTTGAACTAGTTCAAATTGATCAATGGGATTCAAACCTCACATACCAGAAGAACGGAGGGGATAGATGTGGCTTGATTTACCTGGTTATCTAGGGCTTTGTATATTGTACTCAATAATTTGCACTTATCCCAAGGGTGGTAATAAACCACTGAAGCACTGGAACTGGGGGGACGACATGATCAAAGTTATGAAAACAAGAATATAGTAAGAAGAGAAGTGCAAACCATAGTTTTAAAGCCGTGACATTTATATAGGTGAAATAAAAATAAAGGACCTGACCTCAATGAGTAGTGGTGAGGATGATAAACAGATTGGAGAGATAGATATTAAGGTGACAATAATGATTATAATAGCAGCTAAAATTTATTATGCACTCACTGTGGTTATGGCTGATCACTCTTCAAAGCACTTTACATATATGAATTAATTTAGTGCTTACAGAAGTCTTATGACGAAAATGTGGACATACTTTGTGCAGTTTTTTTGCACTTTGCATACACTGCTCTTTTTTTTTTTAAACAATAGCTTTGTGGCAACCCTGTGTCGAACAAGTCTATTGGTGCCATTTTTCTAATAGCATCTGCTCACTTTGTGTCTCTGTGTCACATTTTTGTGATATTTGCGATGTTACAAACGTTTTTATTATTATTTGTTGCGATGATCTTATCTGTGATCAGTCATCTTGAATGTTACTGTTGTAATTGTTTTGGGGATGCCACAAACTATACCAGCCATGACATTCTCTTAAGCCAAAGCCTAAGCCAGAGCACATCCCTAACTGCAGTTCTGTGAAGACTGAGAGAGATGAGGAAGCTGCAGAAGAAAAGTTGGAAGCTGGCAGAGGTTGGCTTGTGAGGTTTAAGGAACGAAGCTGTCTCTATCACATAAGAGTACCAGGTGAAGCAGCAGGTGCTGACATAGAAGAACTTGTTTGTAAACAAGTTCTCCAGGGGATCTAACTAAAGTCATTAATGGGGGTGGCTGTACTAAAAAACAGAGTTTCATTATACTGGAAGAAGATGCCATCTAGGACTTTCGTAGTTATAGAGGAGAAGTCAATTCCTGGCTTCAAAGTTTCAAAGGACAGGCTGAATCTCTTGATAGGGGCTAATGCAGCTGGTGACTTTAAGTTGAAGCCCATGTGTATTTACCACTCTGAAAATCCTAGGGCCCTCACAATTATGCTAAATCTACTCTGCCTGTGCTCTGTAAATGGCAGAACAAAGGCTAGATGAGAGCACATCTGTTTACAACATGGTTTAATGAATATTTAAGCCCACTGTTGAGACCCACTGCTTAGAAACAAGGATACTTTTCAAATTATTATTGCTCACTGACAATGCATCTGGTCACCCAAGAGCTCTGATGGAGATGTACTATGTGATTAATGTTTCCATGCCTACTAATGCAACATCCATTGTTTTTCCTTTGGATCAAGGAATAATTTCTACTTTCAAGTCTTGTTCTTTAATAAATATATTTCATAAGGCTGTAACTGCCAGACATAGCGATTCCTTTGATGGATCTGGGCAAAGTAAATTGAAAACCTTTTGGAAAGGATTCACCATTCTAGATACCTTTAAGAGCATTCATGATTCATGGGAAGAGGTCAAAATATCAACATTAGGAGTTTGGAAGAGGTTGATTCCAACACTCATGAATGACTTTGAGGGGTTCAAGACAAGGAATGAAGTAATTACAGATGTGGGGGAAACAGCAAGGGAACTAGAATGAGAAGTGGAACCAGAAGATGTGACTGAATTGCTGCAATCTTGTGATAACACTTTAATGGATGAGGAGTTGCTTCTCATAGATGAGCAAAGAAAGTGGTTTCTCGGAAGGGATCTGCTCTTGGGGAAGATGCAGTGAAGATTGTTGAAATGACAAGAGATTTAGAATGTTACACAAACATAGTTGTTAAAGCAGTGGCAGGGTTCAAGAGGATTGACCCCATTTTTTTTGAAAGAAGTTCTGTGGGTAAAAGGGTATCAAATAGCATCAAACCCTACAGAGAAACTGTTCATGAAAGAGTCGGTCTATGTGGCAAAGCTAACTGTTGTCCTATTTTAAAAACTTGCCACGACCACCCCAACCTTGAGCAACCACCATCCTGATCAAGCAGCCATCAACATCAGGGCAAGACCCCCCCACCAGCAAAAAGGTTAGGAGTCACTGGAAGTGCAAATGATGGTTAGCATTTTTTTAATGATAAGGTATTGTTAAGTTAAGCTATGTACATTGTTTTTCTTAGACACAATGCCATTGCACATTTAGTAGACTATAGCATACTGTAAATATAACTTTTATATGCACTGGGAAAACAATTTATTTGACTTACTTTATTGTGATGATTCACTTTATTGCAGTGGTCTGGAACCAAATCCATAGTAGCTCTGAGGTATACCTGTATTATTTTGATTTCAGTTTTGTTTCATAGATGAGGAAGCTAAGTAACAGAGAGGCTAAGTTACTTGTCCAAGACCACACAGCTGGCAAGGGCCGAGCAAGAATTTAGACCCTAGCAGTTTGGCTTAGAGCCCAATTCTTAAACCCATGGTCCATTTCATGGAATGTGACTGTCAGTTGGCTGATAGATATGAGGGAGAAGGAGGAATGTAGGATTCTGGCAGATCTGTAGCCATTTCTGGTCTAGGCACTGGAATAGGAAAATTAGGAGGTGAAGTGTGTTTGGAGTGTGATGAAATAGAAATGTGACGGGGGAGACTGACTCAGTTTTGGACATTTGGAATTTGAGGAGTTTGTAGGAAATCCAAGTGAAAATATCTAGTAGGCAGTGAGTAGATAGATCCTGACTATAAAAATCTAAATGCAAAATCAAAAAACATGGTGGCTAGGTTAGTGTGTGGAGAGTGTTGTGAAATGGTTAAATCATATCTATATCATATTCAGTTGTCAGTGTTACATTTTAACTGAAACTAAAATTTATCTAGGGAAAACCTTAGTTTGAAAGACTTTAGAAACAATGTCGTAAGAAAGGCAAGGGGGTGCCTGGGTGACTCAGTCCATTAAGCGTCCAGCTTTGGCTCAGGTCATGCTCTTGCGGTCTGTGAGTTCGAGCCCACGTGGGGCTCTGTGCTGACAACTCAGAGCCCAGAACCTCCTTCAGATTCTTGTGTCTCTCTCTCTCTCTGCCCCTCCCCTGCTCACGCTGTGTCTGTCTCTTAAAAAATAAATAAACATTAAAAAAATAAAAAAAAAAGATTGGGCAAGGAACTGCTGGCTTATTTAGTGCAGAATTCAGGAAACAGGGAGGTTTGTTGGTGCACAATGTTTTAAAGAATAGTTACGTAGAATAGGAATTTATTTTATGTAGCCTCAGTAGTCAGAATAGGACCAAACAGATACAAGTTCTCGAAATGTAGATGTCCAAAATGGGAAAGGATTGTCCAATGGGTTAGTGCCTACCAGATATTGAAATACCAATTGGAGTGTCATGTAAAAGGGGTATTGTAGAGCTAATTCTTACTTAGCATGGATTACTGAGTCTATCAGACTTGACAGCAACGTAATGAAATAATTTAGGTTGTTTTTTAATTTGATTATAAATCATTAACTTTTGGTATTTAGAGGTCTTTTCTGAGTTTTTCTTCATAAAATTTGAATTTGAAGTAAGCCATTTTCCTAGGCATCAAATACGTAAGTCGTTATCATGTAACATGAGAGTTGCTGGAAATTTGTAAAGGATTTTCTGTAAATACCAGTCCACCTCTCATGATAGCTTTAGTTGTTTTAGCAGAATGCAGTTATTTAGTTGCAGAAATTATTTACCATATCAGTGATTGCAAATAAGGTGGCAGAGTTTTTAATTGCACTTAGAGAAAAATGTCAAAATAAAGTGTAGTTTCTCATTACTGGATTTATAATCTTCGTATCTACTTTTTTTCTTGGCCACTGGGAGTTTTGTTACCAGCAATGAAATACAACCCTCATGCTGTACTGTGTAGGATAGATACTGTAAATTTCTGGTCTTGCTTTTCCATTGATCTGGATTGCCATATGGGAATCCTATTCAGCTGATCTTTATTTCCTGAGTCAGAAATTCTGTTTTACCATCTTTGGGGCTTTCAGCAGCTATTCTCAGTGGGCTGTCAGGTATTGCACATGAAAGAGAAGGTTCAAAGGCATAGAAAGAAGGTTCAGGACTGAAATGTTTACACTGCATTTTAAAAATTTTTACAAACATTTTCTAAGCTGATGGATCAGCATGAAAGCTTAGCAGATCTAAGACTTTTTATATGGTATAGTATAGGTGCCATTTGAATACACATAATTTTTAAGGAGTCGTATGGTAGTCATCAGTTATAGATTTGTTACAGAAATAACTCATTCGTTCATGATTTTTCCTGTAAGCACAACTAACAACATTGTGATTAATGTTGTAAGTTTCTTGATTTTTTTCTACAAGTTTTTTTTATGTCTTATTATTCTGCTTTATTTTGCATCTGACAATTAGCATTGAACTGAGGGAAATTACAGTTTACAGTAGAGTAAGAAATTAACAACTTACCTATATTTTTTATAATAAAAAGATTTTCTGAGGTTTTGCCACTTTTTGTGTTATCAACTACATATGTTACATAGTAACCAAAATAATGATTTTTTTAAAAAAGGTGATAGAAGTATAAATATGGAAAAGCCAACTATAAGTTTATCACCTACTTAATAAAATGTATCGAGAAGATACCTTATCATAATAGACTGATTTATAGCATAGTGTTTTTAATGTGTCAGTAGCTTGTTTGAACATAATCTGATTCTCTGTGAGTAGTTACGTATCACACATTTGTTCATTAGTAGTTACGTATCACACATTTGTGTTAGATAGACAACTTTGCTACTTCTCTTGGCTTCGTGTACAAACAAAACATTCAGTATGGGGTATAAAAGTTTGGTGAAGGTCTTGGGTTTATCATTAAGTACAGAAATGTTTGTAGAATGTTTTTAAAAACACTCTAAACTATTTGAGTTTTCTACTATACAGAGCATTTTCTTATTAAATAGATTTTTGACATTACAGTAAGCTATAACAGAATGCCTGCTTCTGGGAAATTTATATACATTGAAAAGCTTTTTAAGAAGATGAAATTGGTCTTCTGTTTGGAATTACAGGAGAATTTACAGAGTGAGCATACATGCTTAGCAACTGATGTATCAATTTTTTTTTATTTGATTTTACTTTTATGGGCTTCTCTTCCATTTTTATCCAACCTGTGTGTGTGTGTGTGTGTGTGTGTGTGTGTGTTTGTAAAATTTGTGTAATGTACACATATCTTCTAATCATAGCCAGAGTAGGTATTTTTTTTTTAATTTCCCAGTTTTGTTGAGAAATAATTGATAGACATTGCAAGTTTAGGCACACAGCATGACTGTTTGATACATATAATATGAAATGATTACTACCATAGGTTCAGTTAACATCTGTCTTCTCGGATAAATATGATGAAAAGGAAAGAAAGGAAAAAGGAAAATGCCTTATCCTTGTGATGAGTTAATTTTTGTGCGTGGTCTAAGATAGAGGTCCAGTTTCATTTTTTTATATGTGAACATTCAACTATTCCAGCACCATTTAATGAAAAGACTGTCTTTCTATTGAGTATTTTGGCTCCTTTGTGAAATATTAGTTGACTGTGTATGTTTGGGTTTATTTCTGGGCTCTTGATTCTGTCCCACTGGTCTATGTGTCTGTTTTTATGCTAGTATCATATTGTTTTGATGATTATTGCTTTGGTATAGCTTGAAATCAGGAAGTGTGATGCCTCCTGCTCTCTTCTTTCTGAGGATTTCTTTGGCTATTCGAGGTCTTTGTTGATTCCATACAAATTTTAAGAGATTTTTTTTTACTTCTCTAAAAAAAAAATCATTGGAATTTTGGTAGGGATTGCATGTAGAGTAGTTGTTTGTGGATTATTTGGCCCCAGGGAGTAAGTACGTTTATGAGGAATATAGTACTGGGAACACAGTCTATTCTCCCTTATTTCTAACCATAAACACGATTGTGCTTAATAAACCTAGGGCCATTTTCATGTCAAACTCTATCGATGCCAATTTTGTGATTTGAAAAGTGGTGATACAATAGCATGTTAAAAGCATTGACTTTTATTCTAATCATGATTTCATTAAAATCATTCTATAATTTTTTAAAATCCAAATTCTCTTTTGGAGTGGATGCCCAGGGTTCCTGGGGTTTCTTGTAATATCTGGAGATATGTTTGTTATTTGGTTGCACTGGTAGGTTGCCTTTTCTAGTCTCCCAAAGGACTCTGATTTTAATCTATATTATAACATGACACAATCTGTTGTTACAGACTTTTCTCAATAGACTTTGAAATCTTCATGGTCAGGGATTATGTTTTACCATTTTTTTCCAAGGCCAAGTAGTACATAAAGAGACAGTGAGCTAAGAGTGTGGTTGGCCTGTTAAAGGCAGTTTCAGAATAAAATACACTTTCTTTTTCCTCCTCTTCATTCTCTTCCTCTTCTGTTTCTTCTTTTTCTCTGTCATCATCCTCTCCCCCTCCTCCATCTTCTTTTTCTTCTTTTTCTTCTTCTTCTTCATCATCATCATCATCATCATCATCATCATCGTTGTTGTCTTCATTATCTTGTATGTTGAGTATGTGCAGGAAATCGTGATAATTGCTACAGTTAATGATTACCATAATTCTTACCAGAACTCTATGAAGCATATATTTTATTGATGAATGAACAAGAATGTAAACATTAACTTTCCCAGTGAGGCATAACTAATAAGCAGTGAAATCAGAACTCAAACCCAAGTCTAATATCTGTACTCAGAGAGTAATTCTATACTCACAGCCACTGCTGAATTTAATCCTGGAATCACAGGGCAGTCTTCAGCTAATTTGGTGGATTTCTGTCACTAAACATGCATGGCCCAGTATTTAATTTTTTTGACCATCTCTCAAATTGCCTCCTATCTAACTCTAAGTAAAAGTTTTAATAAATGAGTAGATGAATGAATTAATGGTTATCATATTTGCATTTTATTGGGTAGCCCTTGGAGTAGTCAAAGATCTTTTAATTCAATATTTTAAAAAGTAAGAAATGCATAAGTTTTCCTATTCACTGTGCAGAATGAATGCAAGTTAATGACGACAATATTATTATGTCTTCTTAAATAACTGTATACTTTAAGTGCAGTGTGAGTCTTCTCTTCTGTACTTGGATTATAGTGCATGTATATTATATTAATCTAAAATGTGAGCCCATAGTAGCAGCCAAGGATCCTAGACTTCCATGGCCTAGAAGTTTCCAGGAGAGAAAATAATAACCGATGACTGTAAAGAATTCAGAGATCTTACAAATCCCCTGAAAATCCTTCAGAAATCTTCCCTGGGTTATCTGATGTTGCTGTAGGCTACGAAACCTCACCATAGCTTGGATCCCTGGTGTTCAGTGAATCAAGATTCCTGCCCTTCCTCCCCACAACTCTCTCCTTCTATGCAAAGCCCAATCACATCTCAATTTTAGAGCAGATTATCCAGTAGAGGGATTCCTCTTTTGGTTCCACATTGATAAGATGCCATCTTTGTCACATGCCCATTACAGTGTTATCCATAGTTCACAAAACACTCATGAATATGTACTATGAAAGTTGTACATACAAAAGATATTTGGTTCCAGTGAAGAATGTTACCTTTCTTTAGTGAGATTAATATGAAGAAATAACAGTTAATTTGAATTTCATATGAATTCCTTTAGAAATCCACTGCATGCAGGAAGGTACTGTGCTGTGTCTTTGGGGGATTTAAAGATGAAGAGGACATAGCACCGTTCTCAAGGAACTTAAAATATACTGAGGGAGATGTTTGTGTAAATAGCTAAGTATAATGTAAGATCAAATGAATTAAGTGTTAAATAGATAACCAGAAGCCTATGGGAACGTTCTATTTTAATATGAGTTGCAGAAAAGAAATTATGAAGGAGATGACATTTGACCTGAATCCTGAATAATGTACACATGCCTCATAGGTTTACTTATGTAAGTATTCAAACATGTAATAGCATGCATTCTCTGTACGAATTTATAGTATATACTTATATGTAAATGTGGTCAGTGTAATGTGATGCATATGGTGTGTGTAGATGTGTGTATACGTGTGTGTGAATGTGTAATCAAATGAGATTAGCATGTACTCTTCTAAAATACTTCCGTTTCCATAAAATGTGAAAATATAGAAAGGTTTATTTATAAAATAATTCTTCCTTAATTGATGTTACTGGAATATTATTTTGACTTCTATGTTGGGTTCAGCAACCAAAACTGTTGGTAGTCATTATTAAATAGTATAGTACTTGTACAGTTCTTATAGTGACACATGGACATGTGCTAAGGTTAAATAATTGACAGATTTTGAGAATAATCTGCTCATGAAGGGACATACATAATTTTGCAATGAAAGCTCCTAAGTCCAGTACTTTGGCAGTTGTATAGTGTTCAGTCAGTAATGGGCTTTGCCTGGTTTAGCCTGGATGAGTAAGGAGTTGTGTGGAGGTCATGTATTCCTGCTGATGTCATCTTGAAATGATTAAGCCAAAATAACCCTCTAAACCAAAATGACTAAATAACCTACTGACTGTTAGAAGCGAGTCTTTTAAAAATTTTTTTTTTCAACGTTTTTTATTTATTTTTGGGACAGAGAGAGACAGAGCATGAACAGGGGAGGGGCAGAGAGAGAGGGAGACACAGAATCGGAAACAGGCTCCAGGCTCTGAGCCATCAGCCCAGAGCCTGACGCGGGGCTCGAACTCACGGACCACGAGATCATGACCTGGCTGAAGTCGGACGCTTAGCCGACTGCGCCACCCAGGCGCCCCTAGAAGCGAGTCTTTTAGATGCTTCCAGTTTCCTCTTCCCAAATCTCTGCTTTTTTGTTGATGCTGTATGAGGTATGTATTGTTGCATAATAAATTACCACAAATGTAGTAGCTTAAGACGACACCTTTATTATCTCACAGTTTCTTTGGGTCAGGAATCTGGGCATGGCTTAGCTGGGTATTCTGCTTCATGGTCACTCACAAGTCTGCAGTCATGGTGTCAGTCAAGGCCATAGTCTCATCTGAAGTTTCAACTGGGAGAGGATCAACTTCCAATCATGTATGGTTGTTGGAAGATCCAATTCCTTGTGGGTTGTTGGACTGAGAGCCTCAGTTCCTTGATGGCTGTTGACTGGAGAATGCTCACGGTTTTTTGTCATGTGGGTATCTCCACATGAAAACTTCTTTTATCCAAGTCAACAAGGGAGAGGATTCACAGAGTCCGCTAGCAAGATGGGAGTTAAAGTCTTATGTAACATAATCATGGTAGTGGCAACCTATCACATTTGCTATACCCACTAAGTTAAAAGCAAGTCACAGGTCTTGCCCACACTCAGTGGGAAGGGATTTTGTGAAGGCATAAATACCAGGAGTGGAGATCATTGAGGTCTTCCTGCTATAATGCCTAAAATTTCTTTTGGGTAGGATAGATCTAGCCTATAATGAAAGATAAAAGGTGTAGAATTCTGAAGTATGTAACTCATCAACAGTTAATTTTGTCAATGAACAATTGCAAATGACATCAGATCTTTTCCTTTTTTAATATCCAGAGGATATAAAGAGTCTAAGAAGACATTGGATTGATAAACAGAAAGAAGTGATTTCCAACGAGGTAGAACATGCTAAGAAAAGGACAGTTGTTTCAATTTTAATTTTTTTAGTTTATGAATTTTATCGGAGATATTCCTTGCTTCAACTGCATAGAGAGTAGTGAAAGTTGTGTTTGGAGATGTTTTGTCAAGTGATTATTTGTAATTACCACTTTATTGGGATTTAAAGAGAATTTAAAATCGTGGTTTCTTCTACTTTTCCTTTTTCTCTTTCCCCTTTCCAGAGTATTCCTTACTTGATGTATCACAGTAGCTGCATATGTTTATAGTCAGTACTAGAAAATAAGTGAAAGAAATATGGGAATAAAATGAACATATTTCTTGTTAAATATCTGATGAATAACAAAATAGTAATGATACAAAATTTGTGGCTGGTTTTGGCAATGAGAATTGATAGGTGCATGACCCCCTTATCTGTATACATTGTGATATTAGGGACGGGGCACTGGGTTAATGATTAAGTTAGTTTAAATGATGATCAGGGAACTGCATGTGGTAAACTGTCTTATGCTTATTTTGCTCCTTAATATCTTTTACAGTTTAAGAATATTCTAACAATCGTTGCTGTTTTACCATCAGAGGCAATAAAAGGCCTCGGTTTTAATATGCAACTAAACCTAAGGGATTTTCTCCAGTTCCTCATCAATGCGTAACATAATTGTCTTTGGTTAACATAATCATCTGTGGTTGATCATTACCCAACATGACCCTGAAATGAAAGAGATATAGTCATGAAGAGCAGGGAATTCAACTTTAGGTCACCACCTCTTATCTGAATGTAAACTACTATTAAATAGACCCTTGTAAAGCTCATTTTTCCCCTTATAATGACTCACCTTTCGTTTATGAAGCAGATTCTTAAAGTGTCTTTTCTTATATTTTCAGTGTAAATATTCTATTATGAAATTTACTTTAAAAACTTTATTTTGGGTGCACCTGGATGGCTCAGTTGGTTTAGCATCCAAGGTCATGATCTCACAGTACATGGGTTTGAACTCTGCATTGGGCTCCACACTGACAGAACAGAGCCTGCTTGGGATTCTCTCTATCATCGCTCTTTGCCACTCCTTCTATCTCTCTATCAAAATAAATAAACATTAAAAACAAAAATAAAAACTTTACTTTCTGTTTAGTTCAGAAAGTTCCCCTCCCTCTTCAAATAAGTAGCCTGGGATGAAGATATTCCAAAACTAGAATTTTAAAAAATTTCTTGGTTAAATATATTTAGTCTACTATTTGTATGTTCTTGGACATGTCCATTTTAGTGTTGTTTGACCCAGATTTAAAAAGCCCCAGGGATACAAGGACCATTACTATGTAAGTCTTTTTGTGTAGCACTTCATACAATTAGGCATTCAATAAATGCTTTCTGATGATGAAAACCCAGTTAAAAGTCCTCTGGGGAAATCCAGAATTTTTAAACAATCAAATAGAGAATACTACTGTTTTTTTAAAGACTCTGTAGTATTCCGAAATGGCTTCCTGCCTCGCAGCGACTTTAGTCTTGTGTCTGTTTTCATCCTCTCCATTTCTTATTAGGACATAAAAAACACTCTGTGCTTCTTCTGTTGCCTGAAATATCTTTATGTCTGGCTGCCAGTACCTTTTCCTCTTGACTTGGTTGTGTTTGAGATATCACATCTTCCACTCTCATTTGTCCTTTCCATTTGGGAATGATGGGAGGAAGCCAAGTACATAGTATGTTAAATTATAGAGCAAGAAGTTTCCTTAGGAATAACACAGCCCAGCCTTGCAGAAATGACTTGTCAGAGTTTACACAGATATTCAGTGGGAAACCCTAGACTAAAATTCAAAGGCTTGAACTGAAAGCTCTTTATTTTATTGTTAGTGAATCAGTATAGTGCTATTATCTCATATGTGCTGCTTGCCATCTATTGAAACCTGGAGACACAATTGGTATCAACTTGTTTGTGCGTTTTGCCATGATCACGCATATTGATTATCGGGTATTAAAGTGATATTGCAAATACTCAATATGTTAGCTACTAGACAACTTTAGGTCAGTGCCATATGGCAGACCTTATTTTGACTGGCAGGTAACTTCAGACTAAAAAAAAAAAAACATGCATTTTCAGAAAATTATAATAAAATTGAAGTTTTACTCCTCATGTGTTTTTGGAGTATTTCAAGTAAGTATCCTTTAATTTGATAACGTCTAACTGCAAATCATGCCATCTGACTTTTTCTGTGAATACTTGGAAGCCTATGCCAATTCCTTCCTCTTTTACTACTGATTAACACTACGGAAGAGGCTGAACTTCCTAATTTAGCCCTAATAGTATTTTGCTTTGTGTTTTTCTGCAATTGCCTTCCATGCTTTCACTTGTCCATCATTAACTAGAATTTAAGTTTTGCCGAGGCAGGAACTTTCTTATTTTTGTTGTATTCTACCTAGTAATTATCTTACTTCTGGGCACATGTTAGGCATTTCATAAAAACTTAAAAAAATTACTTTTTAGTCTTAAATTATATTTTTTGGATGTCATTAAAATGAGGTAAAAGTAAACTTAAATATTTTTCTTGAGGAAAAAAAAAATTGTTCAAACTTTTAGAAAATCTCTCTGTAGAACACATCAGAAAGATTAGCTCTTAAAAATTCCACACAATCGGGGCGCCTGGGTGGCGCAGTCGGTTAAGCGTCCGACGTCAGCCAGGTCGCGATCTCGCGGTCCGTGAGTTCGAGCCCCGCGTCGGGCTCTGGGCTCATGGCTCAGAGCCTGGAGCCTGTTTCCGATTCTGTGTCTCCCTCTCTCTCTGCCCCTCCCCCGTTCATGCTCTGTCTCTCTCTGTCCCAAAAATAAATAAACGTTGAAAAAAAAAATTTAAAAAAAAAAAAAAAAAAAAAAATTCCACACAATCAAGTATGTATTTAATTGGATTCTGTGAACATGTTATTATGTATATATGTCTATAATGTGATTTTTCCTCAGTATTTTCGTAGATTTCTTTTTTAAGAAAGCAGAATTAAGGAAAACAAAATTTCTTGGCGAACCATTCTTAGTATTTTATCACAAAATGAAACAAAATTCTTAGTTAAATGTGAATAATTGCATATTATTGATATGAAAATTAACTTAGAATATTTACATTTCTGCCACTCTGGGACTTTTATGTTAAATTGAATTTTAGTGTGTGAAGTAGGTATTTTTATAAATGACATGCTGGAGAAGTAAAAATATAGAAATATTTTAATAAATCATGTACTACAGAAAAAGAATATATCAGAGTAGGTATTTGAGAAAATTGGGAGTTTATTTTTTTTCTGGGGAAAAATTTTAAACTGCCATTGAATTTCATTTTCATTTAATTTTTTAAAAGGAAATGCTGGCATTGTTATGCTAGATCATTATAAGCTTTATTTATATTACATTTTATCATAATGCACACTGAGTATAAATAAACTCTGGTATGCTAAACCTAATAGCAATTAAACTGGAAGTGTTTGTATTTCATCACTGTGAACTTCGCAGAAATGTTTCCATGACAACCTCCATGCTAGTTAAGACAACCAGAGGTGATCAACAGTTTACGTATTTTTTCTCTTCTAAGAATGGAATTTGTGTTGACAGTTTTGGCCTTTAATGGCACTTTTGTTCTGTGTGAAAGTATTTGTTTACCAGATCATATGTTGTTAACTGTCAGGCTGAGGTAGAGTGACTGCTTTTGATAAAAGGCTGCATTAGAATTTCTAGTCTGCGAGGCTCTTATACTCTAATTATCCCCATCAGTATAGAAGAGTCCATTTGCTTCAGTACTATACAAATTACATTTTATTAAGACCAAGTATTATGCTGAGTAAAATTGGGAAGATCTTGATTTTGTTTGACCATCTAAAAATGGAAATTCCTCTTAACTTCCTAATGAATGCCCCCCCACCAAATATATGTGTGTGTGTGTACGCTCAGTTACTCACACAGAAACACACAGACACACACACAGGTACACACTCACACTTTGAAAACAACATCTGAGTGGCCTCTTGGGAAAAGGTTATTGGGATAGCATTAGTGACTTTTCTTAACTTACTTCCCTAAAATATTGTAACTGTATCAGTACAGTCCACTATCAAGGATGTGTAAAAAGAGAAATGGACCAAAAGGAAAAGCATCGTTTTGCTGTTTCGAACCAGAATTGCCGAGCTGATCATGGAACTGAGGACTTTCCCCTGTTTACTCTTAAATAGAGGCACATTAAAAACTTGCCTACTTTGGGATTCTAGGGAAAAAAGTATTCATATACATGTACATAGAAAAAGGACTGAAGTTGTGAAGAGTCTCCAGAGCTGTGTGAGTTGCACAGCAGAGGAAAGGTGCCATTCATTGAGGGACATTGTACATTGAGGGACATTGTACTTGCCCTCTTCTGTAACGGTGTCTGTGGTCACCTGGCAGCATTGTCTAATACCTGTAGGATGGGACTAAGGGGAAAGGCATATTAAATATTTTACATGATTTATAAAAATGGAAGAGTAAGCTCATTACTTTCACAAATAAAGCTTGACAGTTTTCTTGGAGAGTATGACCGTGTAGATGGTAGGCTTCATCCCATGTTTTCTTAGAAAAAGACATTTAAAAAAAATTAAAAAGAAATTTAAAAGAATTAAAAAGACATTTCAATTTCCATCAGCTTTGTTAAACTAATATTAAATCAGAACTTGCCATGACCAAAAATTATCCTTGTTTCCTTAAGAATAAATATTAAAGTGTATTAACATGAGCAAAGTTGACATTTCTAAAAAATAATACATGGTTTTATCTTACTTTAATTTAAAAACATAATCCTGCTTTCCCTAATTTTTTTTCCTTTCAGTCTTTGCCTTAACACCATCATTCATTTAGTTGCAAAAGTGAAGCTTGGAAACATTCTCGACCCCTTGTTTCATTCGGTCATTCATTCACTTACTTCTTCTCATGCACTCTAGGCACTGAGGATATAGCAGAAAACAAAACGCATAAAAATCCCTTCTCTTATGTAGGCTGTAGTCTCTTAAAGGGAAGCCAACCATAAAATGAATTAGTAAAAAATAAAGAATGTGAAATGGTAAAAGCCATGGAGAAAAAAAAAAGTGTGTGTGTGTGTGTGTGTGTGTGTGTGTGACAGAGAGAGAGAGAGAGAGAGAGAGAGAGAGAGAGAGAGGAGACGAGAGAGAAATGGAATGGGGTTCAAATAGGAGCCAAGGAAGACTTCACTGAAAAGATGACATTTGTGCGAAGATCTGAAATTGTTGAAGGCAAGAGCTGTGTTGTTATCTGAAGGGAAAGGGCTGAGCAAAAGCAGAGATCTTGAAGCAGAAGTATCCTTGGCAAGTTTGAGAAATGGTGAGCAGGCCAGTGCAGCTGATGCAGAATAAAAAAGGGCCAAGAGTAGTGGGAGATAGACTGGGACTGAGGAATACAGAACATAGGACCTTGTGGACTACTCTAAGGCATTGAACAGATGAGTGACATAGTACAATTTACCTCTTAACCACTCTGGCTGTTCTGTTGAAAATAGCCCACAGAGGAATGGATAAAGAAATTGTGGTTTAAATACACAATGGAATACTACATGGCAATGAGAAAGAATGAAATATGGCCTTTTGTAGCAACGTGGATGGAACTGGAGAGTGTTATGCTAAGTGAAATAAGTCATACAGAGAAAGACCAATACCATATGTTTTCACTCTTGTGTGGATCCTGAGAAACTTAACAGAAGACCATGGGGGAGGGGAAGGGGAAAAAAAAAAGAGATTACAGACAGAGGGAGCCAAAACTTAAGAGACTCTTAAAAACTGAGAATAAACTGAGGGTTGATGGGGGGTGAGAGGGAGAGGAGGGTGGGTGATGGGTATTGAGGAGGGCACCTGTTGGGATGAGCACTGGGCATTGTATGGAAACCGATTTGACAATAAATTTTATATTAAAAAAAAAAGAAAGAAATAGCCCACAGAGAGGTAGGAAACCAGTTAGGAATTTATTGCAAGAATCCAAGTGAGAGATGGTAGTGGCTTGATCGAGAATACTGATAGTCATGGCGGTGAGGGAAGAGATCAAATTCTGGATATATTGAAAGTTTAGCCAGTAAGATTCCCTGACAGATTGAATGTGCTTTTGAGACAAAGAGAGGAGTTCAGGGTTTTTGACCTGAAAACTGACAGGATGGTCTTTCCCTTTTCTAATTTGAGGAAGAGCATAGAAGGAACAGGTTTTGGGGAGGGACATCAAAATTCAATTTTGGCCATGTTTGAGATTTCTATTCGAGATCTGATTATAGATGTTAAGTAGACAATTTGCTATAAGACCCTGGAGTTTGGAGCAGATGTGAGCTGTAGGCAAACATTGTAAGTTGGCACATAGATGTTATTTGAAACTATGAGGCTGGGTAAGACCAAAAGAGGGTTTTATAAAGAAGCAGTCCATGGTCTGGCAGGTCAAGCACCTCATAATGTGCCAGAACACTCCCACAGTAACTAAGAATGCCCCCTTCTCTATATAGGAAACCTCTTGGAGGATAAATTACATGACCACACGATGAATATCTTTTATCTCCACTGTTCTTTATATCCACTGTCTTTTCTCTAGTTCATCAATCCAGTGGCCTCCCATCAGATTTCTTACCTTCTCTCTATCATCACTTCTTCCCACCATTTTTTTTACTCTGTTTCCAGAACAATAATTCCATGCATAAATCTAATAATACCATTCCTCTTGCTAGACTTTTCCTGTGGCTTCTAATGTTCAAGAAGCAAAATATATTCCTTAGTATGGAATTATAAAACTCTGTTATTCTATTTTTGCCTTGCTGTCTGGTCCTTTTCTTGCCATTTCCCCCTTCCCTCTTTTCTTTTCACTCCCAAGACAAGAAATTGATCCCCAGTTCCTTAGAAATGAGGATTTCCCCCCCCCCCCTACTATTTGGAAGCTGCGAGGCAGTTCTGCTAAGGCTCCAGAAGCTGCTCTCCTACAGTACAGAGCTGTGTAGGGACAGGGGACTACACTGTATTACTGCCCCTCCCAAATCTTCCCTACCTACAGGGAGCAGACACTGCCAGCCAGCTGCCACCACATGATTGGCGTAGGCTTTCTGCAACACAGAATGTGAAAAATGAGATCACCAGCATTCTCCAATGTCTAAATCCACACAGAAGGGAGAGATGGGCACTGTTCCTTGGCCGCCATCTCCTAGAAATAAAGAGCTGTGTAGGATGGGTGCAGTGCCTGGCCGGAAAGCCACAAACTCCCACTGTTCTTACTGAATTTTCATAGATGTTCTTGAGTAAGTTTCTCGGTTGTTACACTTCTTTTGATGACTCTCCAGAGACTTTGTACAAATTATGTCTTCTACTAATTTTGACCAGCTTAATAGATGCCTCTTAGTGAGAGCTTTCCCGTACTTTCTCACACCAAGATTCTAAGTCTTCTCTCCTATACCATACCTTTAAAAAAAACCTTAACATATCATAAATATATTCTTAGATTAATAAGCTCTAAGTATACACTCTAAGTGTGTGTCTATACACACACCAAATACAACATACGGTGTATAAATATATACCACAGTTACCTGAGTCTCTCCATAATCTTACATTGTTCTCAATTCTACACCAGTATAAACAAAGCTATTTTTCACAGGGTTTGTGTGTACATTTCTGCCCAATTTGTGACTGTTTCATTAGCATATATTTCTAAAGGTAGAATTATGGAGTAAAACCTGGGGAACACTGTCAAACTTCTCTTCCAGAAAAGTTATAGAAATTTCTAATCCCTCTGGCAAGGTATGGATATTTTACTGATTTTCACTAGAATCAGATGTTAGTTTTTAGTCTTGCTGCTAATTTGATGACCAACTAGAAACTTAACTCATGATGAAAGCATTTTAATCTTGTGGTTCTGATCCTCTGTGCCATTTTTCAAGTTAGGATTAAAGCCTGTTTTGTAGATAAAGGCAAACTTGAAAAGAAAAAAAAAAAGACAAAGAAAACATAAGTGGAACCAGAATAACAAATCAGAGGTGCTATTTTCATTGCTGTTGGCTATGCAAGGTGTGGTATGGGTGTCTTTTTTTTTTGGTTGTTGTTATCACGAACATTATAGGTTTTAGAATACATATTCTCTATCTGCCCAGCTTTTCTCATACTTTCATTTTTATTTGCTAAAAGTAAAGTATCAAGATGGAGACATAAATGTTTACTTACTTAGAAGAAAAAAAAAGAAATTTAAATGTGATCTGATAATATATAGTTTGTTGGTAAATACAGATGAGAGTAGCTTTGAAATTTCAAATACATAAAGCAATAGATTCAGTGACCCCAGTAGTGTTATATAGCAGATCAAAGAGAAACCTGTGATGTTTTAAATCTGTCTCTGATTTTGAAACAGTTGATTGTCTGCAAGATCTGTGTTATTTCACCCACAAAAATCTGACAGTCCCCGTAGATTTGTGCCATCCCTTGAATGAAGAGAAATTCAAGAAGGTTTAGTGAAGGGGCACCTGGGTGGCAGTCAGCTAAGTGTCTGACTCTTGGTTTCAGCTCAGGTCATGATCTCAGTCAAAGTCATGAGATGGAGCCCTGCGTTGGGCTCCGCGCTGAGTGTGGAGCCTGCTTAAGATTCTCTCTCTTTTTAAAACAAAACAAAACAAAACAAAGGTTTAGTGCAAAAAATTTCTTATTTATGAAATATTTTAATGGGAAAAGGTGTTAATCAAAATTTTATTTTAGAGTTTACAGGTAAACAAGGGAAGGAGGCTAGAATGACCTTGTGGTGGTGGGTTAGAGTTGGAGACATCAGCTTTAGATTTAGCTTAATAAAAACTTTAGCTTTGGGACGTCCATGTGGCTCAGTTAGTTAAGTGTCCAGCTTTGGATCAGGTCATGATTTTGAGGTTTGTGAGTTCGAGCCCAAAATCAGCTCTTTGCTGTTGATGCAGAGCCTACTTGGGATCCTCTGTCCTCCTTCTCTGTTCCTACCCTGCTAACGCTCTCTCTCTCTCAAAAATTAAAACAAAAACAAAACCAAAAAACTTTAGCTTAATGTACATCAGATGGCTACGTATAGAAATGTTTGTAGCTGGTTGTATATACACTGGTCAGTTACACCCACATATTTCCTTCCTTTGTTAGCTAAGAGGGCCTAAAAGTAACAAGCACTACTTAGCCGTATCTCAGCCATATCTCAGAATAAAACCATTCTTTAATAAAAGAGCCAGGGATCATTTGAGAGATGGGAGTTACTCATGGATTAGGGCAGGAAATATACAAGATGAACCTGGAGCTCTTGCAGTTCCAGAGAATACAGCTATGTTCAAGTAAAAACACAGTATGTGGAATAAATAACCATGAGTCTGTATCATACTTATATAAATAAATGGGAGAAAAGACATTTCCTATACAAAAGAATTCCAAGTAGTTTATGGAGATATGTTTCCCTGAAGGAGATGGAACGTAACTCCTCACTCCTTAACTGTGGGCTATATATGGTGACTTTGTTCCAAAGAGTAGAGTATGGAAAGGGGGCAAAGAGCAAATTTACATTAGAGAAACCTGACACATCCCTCCCCGGCCAGCTCATCAAGGTCAACATCAACAGTGATATATCCTGGTCGTATTATATATACTTGATATGATGTGATGAAAATGGCAATTTTCCTATATGGTCTTCCTCCCACCCCCCCCCCCCCAATTCATAACCCCAGTCTAATCTTAGAAAAAAAAACATCAGGCAGATCCCAGTTGAGGGACATCGTAGAAAATACCTGACCAGTACTCCTCAAAACTGTCAAGGTTATCAAAAACCAAGTCTGAGAAACGGTCATAGCCAAGGGGAGCAACCGTAGGAAGACATAGGGACAAAATGTAAGGTATCCTGGATGGGATCCTGGAACAGGAAAAGGGCAGTAGGTAAAAACTAAGAAAATAAAAACAAAATGTGGACTTTAGTTAATGTTTTAAAAAATTAATGTTAGGGGGTATCTGAATTTGGCTCGGGTCATGATCTCACCATTTGTGGGTTTAAACCCCACATTGGGCTCTGTGCTGACAGTGGATCTTGCTTGGGATTCTGTCTCTCTGTCCCTCCCCCACTCACATTTTCTCTCTTTCAAAAATAAATAAAAAATAAATTAATGTTAGAATTTCTGCATCTATAGACTTAGTATGGCTAAATGGGTATGATGGGAGGTTAGGGGCAGGTAAGGATTTGTGCTACTGTTGAGTAATAGAAATAGCCAGCACTATTTAGAGCTTACTATAGGCCAGGCATGCTTTTAAATATTTGATATGTCTAAATTTTTTAAAACAACTCTTGGGTGTTACTAGTCTCATGTTTTAGTGCTGAAGAAATGAAAGGTTAAATAATTGGTCCAAGGTTAAGCATGAATACCTAGGGTCTGGATCCTCTAAAGCCACTAGGCTTCACTGCTTATTTTTTGGGGGGGGGGAATTGTGTGTGTGTGTGTGTGTGTGTGTGTGTATATATATATAATGTGTATATGTATATAATATATATACTATATATATACTTATATATAGTATACTATAGTATACTATATATATAACTATATATATTATATATATGAATTAGATAAAACTAGAAATTTTATTTCTTTAGATTATGGTGTGTGATTATTTCATGCTCATTTTCTTGATACTTCTTTTCTTTAAGCTTATTTATTTTGAGAGAGAGAGAGAGAGAGAAGCACAGGTGCAAGTGGGGGAGGGGCAGAGAGAAAGGGAGACAGAGAATCCCAAGCAGGCTCCCTGCTGTCAGTGCAGAGCCCAAGGTAGGACTGGATCATATGAACCATGAGACCATGACCTGAGCCGCAGTCAAAAGTAGGACGCTTAACTGACTGAAACATCCAGGTTGGTGGTTGATGGTTGATGAGTAGGCAAATACTCTCTGTTAGTATACCTTAGGCAAAATAGCCATTATTAAACATCACTGTTTTATTATAGAAGTTAAAGGTGTTTCTCTTTTTAAAAATCCATCCTTTTTTATAACAGTATTTGGATTTTATTGGCTTTGTAATCCTCACATAACAGATAAAGTAACTGAGCCCTAAGAATACTCAGTCAACATTGTATGACAAGTTTACGTATGATAAACTCTAAACATGTAATCTTGCAGACTTCTGTTGTGCTTTTCTTCCACATAGAAATAACATGAAGTTAGTTCCTGGCAATTCTTAGCTTTCTGGAGCCCAGCTGGAAATAAGCTCAATTTTATTATTTTTATAAAAATTATTTTATATTTACATAATTGCAATCCAAGTAGAGGTGATGCTCATAGGGAGAGACAAATATCTGCCCTGAAAAAAAAATGTGTTCTGTCAGTTGAGGTGAACTCTTTGCTCTTGGCTTGAATCTTTAGGATAGCCTCACCATCTAGTTCCTGGATTTACACATAGTAATTAGTGAGGACCCAGTGAGACTTCTTTATTTTGGGACATGGAAAAATTATGACAGTGTTTATTTGTTTGTGAATTATATTAAAATTCTATAATGCAACCCACAGCAAAGTTGTCTGCTGTTTTATACCTGCAGCCCGTTTACATCCTGACCAGAGACGTGCCGTGCTCCTGGCAGGTGACTAAGCTGCTGTGGTTCAGAGTTTTATTCAGCTACTACTTCTCCAGTGACACACATAGAAAGTGCTGGTATTTGGAGAGCACCTTGGGTTAAGCTGTGGCTGGTGGTGATTGGCCTGAGGACCCTGGCTGCCCCAGGTTCTTTTGGCCACCCTGAGGGCAGATGGGATCAGCATCTTGGCATACCTATAACGTGTTTGTGACACATGGTGTGCTTCAGCACTTTGTTCTGTGACATGCCAAGGTATGTCTTCCCCAGGTGTAAAAAGTTGCCACACGATGTTTTATGAGATTTTTAGAAAAATAGTTATACCAAACCCTGGGTTATTAGAAGACAGATAGCATTACAGTTTCTGGAACTGATTTGAATCTTGCTGTTCAGAACTGACATTGGACAATTTCATTATGCTGGGTGGGTGTGTCTCGTAAATGGCCCAATAAATCGCCCTTCTTTCCTACCTAGGTTCTGAATTAAATGAGAAATAAAAGAGAGGCCCATTTGTACCAAAGAGATGATTCATTCTTCCTTCCTTGGCAAGGCATATTGAGGCACTGAATGAAGATCAGGAATGCACAGGGGTTTGTGAGTGCGCTCCCTGCAAACTCTCAAGAAACTGTGTGAGTGGGGAAGAAGCATTCCAGCCAGTGTCATTAAGTGATTTGCCATCATTACCTGGACAGCTGTGAAAAAAGTAAAATACTGTGACAACAGAGAAATAGGGCCTTATAAGGGGTTCTTAGTAGAGCCTCTCAAAAAAGGTGTCAATTCGCAAAAGAGTACCTGAAACTGAAAATTTCCCAACTAATGACTTAGGAAATTTTCATGTGTTTTATAAATTAATTTAAAAAATCAGATTCTTTTTCTATCTTTGGTGGATAGTTTTAATGTTAGGAAGCACATATATTTCAGAAACAATATTATTTGTGCAGAAATACCAATTTTGTTACTGTTATTATAAACTTCAAAGAACTATTAGAAATTTAAAAATGTATGTTCCAAATTTTGAAGCAGGAGGTGGATGAGATTTCAAGTATCCAGAAACCTTTAGTATAGTTTCCAGAAGGTCCATTTCAAGTAGACAAGTTTGGAAAAGTAAGAGCTTAAATTTTACATGGCATTATACCATTTATGTTAACATAAAAAGTCTCTTCAAAAAGAATTGGTTGGCATTTGTTATATTATATCCATCTTAACTCAAGGCACTCTATTTGCTGTGTATGGTTGGGTCTCAACAAATAAGTACCCTTCTCTTCTTTTCTCCGTATTGAGTAGTAGTCATCTATAGGCTGAGGTATTAGGCAAGTTGCTGTTGATGAAAGATAAAAATTAAATATAACTATGAGGTGTCTTTATGGACAAATCATTCTGAATGAAAAATTAAAATACTGTTTTTAAAAAGCTTACTTCCAACTTGGATAGAGAAATCAAACTGTTTCCCACAGTATTCTCAAAATGATGAAGAATCTTCATTTTAAAAATGGGCTTTCTAGGGGCGCCTGGGTGGCTCAGTCAGTTGAGCGTCTGACTCTTGGTTTTGGCTCAGGTCATGAACCCAGGGTCGTGGATTTGAGCCCTGCATTGGGTTCCACCCTGAGCATGGAGGCTGCTTAAGGTTGTCCTCTTTCTTTCTTTCTCTCTCTCTCTCTCCCTATCTCCCATGCTGTGTACTCTCTCTAAAAATAAATTTTAAAAAAGTATGCATATTACCCAAAAATATGATTTCTAGTACTACTCTAAAGACATAATTTATCAGAGTGATATTATAAAGCACTGATAAGATTCTTTTAAGATTGTTTCCTTTGATAGTTTACCATTACTCCTAAAAATGGAAGGATTTAAATTAGCATATTGGTCTAGATAGTTAGGTGTGTTTTCTGCCCTCTGCACAAAACCATATCACACTACAAAAGATAACTGTGGTTGCATTGGGAGATGACAAACAGTATATTTAATATACAAAATGTTGTCTAAATGAAAAGTAGTACCTTTTAGAATTTTACAGTTTGCAAAGCACTATCCCATATATTATCTTTTTTGATTCCCATCACAACTCTATCTTATATATGTATAAAGCTCAGAAATTAAATTACTAAGAATAAACTAATAGGTGGCTTCTTTCTAACACAAATCCAAATCCTCAGATACCATGTCCAGTGCCATTTTTTCTCTACATTCCATCTACGGAGAAAATACATTTTATGTAAATTCTGTTTTTAGTCAGGGACAATGAGAAGTTTTAAACAGCCAGATTTTTTTCTGGATTTTAGGAGCTTCTTATCTGTTAAGATTATCCAACTATATAACTGGCTACCATGACAAGTAACAATGATTAGAAATGGTTAGGCAGAGGCTAGATGGCCATCTGTCGAGCTTGATGTTGGACTGGATGACCTTTAAGATCCTTTCCAATTCGAGATTCCATGACTCTGTGGTGGTGATAATGATGCTGTTTCTGCCTGTTGCCAAGTAACATGTCTATTGTTTTTCCTGCCTGTCACACAGCAATGGCAATAAGTATCGTTTTCCTTATATGCCATGACAAATTTATATCATAGTGTCATATTAACAATTAGTGATCCCGAAGTTTCTGACCTTTATAATGTTCAAATCTATTCTAAAGATGCTGCCAAAATTTCATTTTAAAAGGTGTGAAAATAAAATTACTTTCATGAATGACATACCCTAAAGCAATATCCATGATTCCTTCCCCTTCCTTTTCCGTGCAGGGTTCATCAATCACACCCTCCTCAGTCTTCCATTGCCTGTCCTGATTAATAGAGTGACTCATTTATTCATCCACTCACTCATTCTATAAACTCATTCATTGAATATATGAGCAGAGCACTATTCTAAGCCAAGAAAATATGAGATGAGCTTTGTAATCTTACTAGCAATCAGGGTGGTAAAGCGGAGGAATCCATTGCTGTCAATTCAACGTGTATTCATTAAGCAACTAACAGTAGGGTTCTATCAAATCTAGAACAGATCTACTGTCAAAAATGGGTTGGTTTCTGAGTCCAGATAAATCAACTAAGTCTAGAAGATACAAGGTTTACCTTATCTTAACTCTTTGGCTATAAAGCAAATGAAACTCACCACTCTGCAGAAACAATACACTGTTGGACATAAACCAATATAAAGGCAGAAACACATACATATATAAAGAATGTTGCTCTGCTACTATAAACTACTTTAGTCTTTGCTCAAGAACACTCAAGCCCCATGTCAGAGGTTTTGAATGTTTTCATTGATTTTTGCTGAACTCTACAGCTTGCAGCCACCTTAGGGCTGCAATTGATGAGTGTATGAGTTTAGTTCCAATATGAATATTGGCTAGTAGTTTGTTTTTACGGGGAATGATGTGAGTGAAATAACAAACAGGTATATTGGAACTTAACATAATTTATCATTTGTGTGAGTGACTCCTTTGCTGAGCCAGATTATAGTTTTTAGAGGTTGGAAGAAAATTTCCTTAGTTTTTCGGTGGTATTCACTCAAAAGATGTGGGCCTATCACTTCGTCTTTATGTGGGTCTAGCTATAGTATAACTCACAACATGGAAATGACTTCCATCATCGTGATCACGTGAAAGAATGAGAAAGACAGAAGTCAGAGTTATTTTGAAACTTAACCGTAGAAATGATTATTCCATCATTTACCGTATTCTGTTCATTTGAAGCAAGGCACTAGGTCCAGCCCACCCTCCTGGGGAGGAGATTGCATGGGACACAGAAACCAGAGTTGGGGATCATCGGTGGCCTTCTTAGAGGCCACCACCACAAGTATAACCTCTCCCCCCCCCCACAGTGTGTTCCTTGCTGTATTCTTTATCTGTTGAAAGACATGCCGTCTACCACATATAATCAAGCCAAAAACTCTGAAAGCCATTTTCAGTTTTCCCTCTTTTGTTCATTTATCTTAGTCAATCACAAAATGAAATAGACACTAACAAATACATATCTACCATTTAGATCTGTTTGCTTTTTATCCTCTGCCACTGTTTTAGTTCAGATTTTCATTCTTTCTTATTTGGATTACTGTGTTTATTTATTTTATGCCTAGAGTGTCTTTAATTCCTCTTCTTATGCCGCTAATATTTGACACCAATTGTTCACCAGTTCCATGCATCCACTACCTTTTTTTTTTTTTTTTTTTTAAACAGGCAGGAGACTGCATCAGTGAGGTCTTAGTGCTGAACTTGCTGAACACAGTGTCTGGACAAGGTGCACATGCAAATATTTTTGTCTGGGTGATTAGGCCTTAGAGGCAGAATGGGAATCAGTATTCAGAACTCTCTAAATATCCCAATGCCACTGAATCCTACTTAATTTTTTCTGGGCGTAACGGATGTTTCTCCTGATGGGAAAAGTGCTGAATCCATCTTTTTTTCTAGTCACACGGAGCTTCTTCTTCTTGTCTTTTTTTCTGCATCCCAATCATTTACCTGCTACTTTCTGAATACTGATCTTGACTTTTTTTCTTCTTGAAACACCACCATCATCTGACATACTATCACAAAAAATATTTGCCACATGTATATGATTAGTAGCAAAAGCTTTTCCATGCCAACTAATAAAAAAGCTATTACATAGTTTCACCATGAAAACAAACTAAAATGGACTGAAAGGTGCAATAGACTCAAATCTTATTTTCTTTACAGATAAGTGCTTTCTAGCACACATGTACAATTTGCTGAGGTTAGAGTAACATTAGCAGCACTAGCACCAAGAATTTCTCTTCATTACTAATTCTTACCATGCTTAAATTTTTTTTTTATGTAGCTAACAAATTATATTCATTAAAGTAATCAAATGTTTCCATTTTTTTTCAGTCAAATCAAAATGAATGTCAGCTGGAGCTTCTTAAGCTAACAAGTGAGACCTTTGACTTACCTTCTTTATATGTCTTAAAAATAAATTAAAAATAGGGGTGCATGGGCAGCTCAGTTGGTTAAGTGTCCGACTCAGGTCATTTCTCAGGAATCACATCAGGCTCTGGGCTGACAGGTCGGAGGCTGGAGCCTGCTTGGGATTCTGTGTCTCCTCCCTCTGCCCCTCCCACTTACTCTCTCTTTCTCTCTCTCTCTGTCTCTGTCAGTCTGTCTTTCTCTCAAAAATAAACATTAGAAAGATAAAAATAAAATGTAACAGAATCATGGATAAAACTTGACTTCACGTTGGTACCCCTATCTCACATAAAAATAATTTCCTTTGAAATTTGTGAAATACTAAGGGTGCAGTAAACATCCTGGTACAAGTCTGCCAAGAACTCTGGTTTGAGCACTCTTGCTATATATTCTATAAGTATCCACAGCCCTTATAAATAAGAAAGATTGAGGGATTACTGGACTACCATTTCAAGTACAGTTAGAGGGGTGCATGGGTGTTTCATTCAGTTAAGTCGCTTAATTCAGCTTGGGTCATGTTCTCGTGGTTTGTGAGTTCAAGTCCCGCATTAGGCTCTTTGCTGTCAGCGCAGATCCTCTGTCCCCCTCTCTCACTGCCCCTCCTCTGCTCATGCTCTCTTTCTGTCAAAAATAAATAAACATTAAAAAAATAAAGTGCAGTTAAAATTTCAACCGTGTACTATTTTTAAAAACTGCAGTAAGATTTGGCAGATGAATTAAGTTTCCATTCTCCAATGATAACTTTTTTTTTTTTTTTTATTTTTTTTTATTTTTTTATTTTTTTATTTTTGGGACAGAGAGAGACAGAGCATGAACAGGGGAGGGTCAGAGAGAGGGAGACACAGAATCGGAAACAGGCTCCAGGCTCTGAGCCATCAGCCCAGAGCCTGACGCGGGGCTCGAACTCACGGACCGCGAGATCGTGACCTGGCTGAAGTCGGACGCTTAACCGACTGCGCCACCCAGGCGCCCCTCCAATGATAAGCTTTTAATGGTCAGTTTGATTTGTTCACTTTTAATTTCATTATTAAAAACAGATAATACATAATACCTTGTAGCCTGCTGTACCTCAGTTACTTTAAGGGTGTGAAGAGATGTTATGTTTTTAGCCCCCAGCAAAGCAAGGTTGGGCCTGGGACAGCTGGCTCTCCATTTGTTGCAATGTGCCATACCAAACTATCTTAAATATACATTTCCCCATTTCAAAAAGCAATCATAATAGTTGATTTCTTGGTATTTATCTGGAAGTAGTTGATGTATATATAAACATATGTATCTCTATATGTTGTTGTTTTCAGAGTTGGTAGTATAAACACAGGCACCTGCTTTTATCCACTTAGGGCAGAACCCTGGCATGATTCCGTGTCAGTACATACAGTGCTACTCTATTGTTTTTTTTCTGCTGCATTGTGTTGCTTAATAAATAGATACATCTTCTTTTCACAAATGGTAAATTTTTAAGAAGCTTCGCTAATATGTGCTTAAAATAGGTGTTTATTCTTTATCGTATGTCTGCTTCAACAAAAAGAGCATTACACTTCTTAAAATTGGAAAGGTTTATGTCACTGGTGGTCACTTTCCTCTTTTGGGGTTTTCCTAGATATCAGTTTTCTCTCCTTGGCTGAACTATTGTGTTTCTAGCTGGGCTTTTATTGTACAAGCAGAATGTTTTTGATCAGATTGTATTTACATGACAGCCTGAAACTATGGCATTCTGTCAAGTAGATCGTACACATTTAAAATATTGTCTAAATATTTATTCACATGATGGATTACTGTGGCTGAGAAAAGACAGTTACAACCTATTGAGTAAATAATTTTAGTTTTTAAAAATTTGGAGAAGCTTTGAAGGGGTCATAATGATGTCTTATCTCAGTTGTTAGAAACAGCCACTGAATAACTTTGCTTTTTTCTCTAAATTCTTAAATGTTTAAGCAACTAGACAAAACAGGAAAAAAAAAAGAAAACAAGGAAAAATTCAGATCAGTTGCCTGCAGGTATAAACTTTCCTTCTTCCTTCCCATGGTCATATAGCATCTCCCCATCATGAAACAACAAATAGACTAACAAAATCACAATCAAACAAACAAAATAATACTATCACAGCAAAATGTTAAGGTACCTTGAGGTGAAACAAAATTTCTAAGACATACAGTTGAAATTGCAAAAAAAATTTAAAATAAGTGAGTATATTTCACTCAGTTATGAAAAGTTCATTTTTATAATAAACTGTGGTCTGATTTAAATTTGATTTTTGTGAAACTTGTGTTTAAGAAGTAGTTCATTGTTAAAAAAGATTTAAAGTTTATTTTGAGAGACTGCAAGTAGGGGAGTAGCAGAGACAGACAGAGGGAGGGAGAGAGAATCTCAAGCAGATTCCATCCTGCC